>NC_079324.1:23153065-28153065 GCF_029931775.1 Euleptes europaea
TTCAGGCTAAACATACCCAGGCTAAACATACCCAGCTCCTTCAATCTTTCCTCATAGGACTTGGTCTCCAGTTGTAGTAACTTTGGGTTAAGCAGTGTCAAGGGTATCCACAACTTTGTCTCCCTTCCTTGACATAGGTTGGCATTGGTATTTCATTCTCTAGAAGAATTCTTTGGTGTTGGGAGGGGGCAACTTTAAAGCAAATATTATCTTTTTGTTACAGCAAATGTACCCTTGTAATGCATGGCAATGCCTGCCACACTGTGTGAGCTAAACAAAATGGAATAACAATATGAGCAATAATTGTCTGGTTATACATTAATAAGAAGTGTATAGAAATATGATTAGTCTAGGAGCTCATCAGACGAAGCATCTCTATCACTAGCTCTAAGTATCGTATGATGAATCACCACAAAATATTTTTGTTTCAAGAATAACAGGTCAGTGCTCGCTCCAGTCTCCCATACTTATGACAATACACAGTGGTAGCAAGTACATTATCTTCGCTATCCATCATTAAATTTCATCTCCTTTACATTAGATGTGAAACTTCATTTGATCCTAGGGTATAACTCAAAAAAATTGTGCTTAATTTGAATATATAATTCATCTTAATGCTTCATCTAAATGAAAATGTGATGCTCCAATTTTCATGCACAAATAAGAATATTAAGCTAATTAGTCTGTTATAATAAGTAACCTAATTACAAAGTGTGACTTTTCTAAATGAATTTTAAACATCTAATTCTGACCTTTATTAGGGCTGATGAGTATATTGATTATCTAATTAAAACCTTATATTAATAATTAACTAACCTAATTTGTATATGCAAATAGGCATACACAGCCTGAAAAGACAAACTTCAAATAGAAGGCAGTCTTTCAATCATTCTGTACTAGTGTCTTAACCTGGATATAAGGTTTTGAAAGTCAAAGCTCCCTTCGTCAGATACAAGTACTACTTGTATCTGACAAAAGGAGTTTTGATTCTCAAAAGCTTATACCCAGGAAACTGTATTGGTTTTTAAGGTAAAGGTAAAGGTCCCCTGTGCAAGCACCGGGTCATTCCTGACCCATGGGGTGACGTCACATCCTGGTGTTTATTAGGAAGACTTTGTTTATGGGGTGGTTTGCCAGTGCCTTCCCCAGTCATCTTTCGTTTACCCCCAGCAAGCTGGGTACTCATTTTACCAACCTCGGAAGGATGGAAGGCCGAGTCAACCTTGAGCCAGCTACCTGATCCCGACTTCTGTCGGGATCAAACTCAGGTCGTAAGCAGAGCTTTTGACTGCAGTACTGCAGCTTACCACTCTGCGCCATGGGGCTCCTTATTGGTCTTTAAAATGTTACTAATCTCAAATCTTGCTCTTCTATTGCAGACAAACACAGCTACCCTCCTGAAACTGGTTTCTTACCCTTTTCTTTCTAATAAAAGTATTCAGATTATTATAAAACAAGAGTATTTTCAGCCAGGCCATTATTAATAGTTGGCACCTGGATGGGTGGGGGGGGGGGGTGATTTCCATAAACTCTCAGTTTAAACAGAGTTTTAAAATAAGAAACTAACATGTTAATGGTAAAGGCCTCTATACAGAATTGAATTTTGCCTCTTATAAGGCATATTACTTATACCTGTATATGGAAACAGGTGTTCATTTCTATACACAGTCACGTGAATGAAATGCATGTATGTTGGTTTTGCAAATATGCAAAAATATGGCATGCTTTTAGAAGCTGCAACAGGCAGAAAATTCCCAGTGCACACTTACAACTGCGACTAGCCTTCACAAAGGACTTTCTATATACAGCCTTTTAAAACTCAAAGGAGGGGGATCATAATTGCAGTGAAGAAACAAAAAATGCTTTCAAGCTATAAACATATCATAGGCTTTACTTTTGTGTAGAGTTCCTGTCCCCTTTGTCTAGGTAGGTAACAACTTGTTGCAGTGGTGGCTGAGTTCTTGGGACAACTCATGTTGCCTTATACCAAGGTGCTGAATTAGATGGGGTTTTGCCCCCCTGTGATTTTATAGCAATGTGAATGCCTAGTTCAGGAGACAAGTTAGACTTATGTGGATCCAGCTTGTGATGTCACCCCTTTAAAAATGTATGATTTTATTATGCTTTTTTAAATTGTTCCTGGATTGATGGAAATTGATTTAGTCTGCAATGTTAATAAAATTTAATTTAAAAAGATGTGAGAAGGGTTAAGTGCCCTTTCATCCTACCCTCAAGCACCCTCTTTGATACTACCACCACCTCTTTAAGTATCAAGAATCTTACAGTAAAATCTGTGCCTGTAAGTCATAGTTAGGCCTTGGTGGGCTTTCTTCTCCAGGACCAAAAAATAAAACAAAGGAGAAAAACAATTACTTAAACCAAGTTAATTCTCCCTTAAAGGGCAGAACATTGTGGGACAAAATAATCTGTCATGCTAAGATCAGTTTATTATTTACTTAAAAAAATACTAAAGGGAAAAATACATTCCAGAAGGCTTAACTCCCATGAATACATTTCAGACGCCTGTGTATGAGCACACAACCATTTATCTATAGCAGATAGGAAAGGGTGTGGAAATGACTTTTGATAGGAAGCTTCATCGCTTCTTGAAAAGGAGCATTAGAATGAAAAGCAACACAAAGCAAACAGATTATATTATAGTACAAAAGACAGAGAAGAAGTCAGAATGGATACGGAAAATAAAATTAAAAAAACACAGTCCCAAGCAAAGCTCTGAGTTCATAATCTCTTTACACTGATGTCTGCACTCAATGGTCTACGAGCAAGGTCATCTTTATTCACTGCAACGGACTCTAGATTCATGCAAGAATAATGCAACACAATCCATCCATGTTGTTTGAATTAAAGATATGTGGATACATAACAAACAAACAAACAAACAAACAAGCAAACAAACAAAGTCCTTGATCCTTCCTCAAAATATAGTGTGCATTCTTAGGAACCCCAGGGAACCAAAATGCCGCCGCATCGTTAAACATAATTCCCACGACTGCAGAAATGGACTATTATTTGGGCAACTGAAGTATCGAACCATTTAAGATGTTATTTTGGACAATCAGCCACCTTATTCATTGCACAGGCTCGTACCGTACAGCCTGTACGAATGAAGTATTAAGAGTCTGAGAAATTTACTCGGGGCAAACAAAATGCTGTCGTTCTGAAACACCTAGGCAATCCTAAGAGACTTAATAGAGGCTTAAATGACATCTGAGTTAAAATATGGCTTTTCTGCTCCAGATAGAAGATGCTCACATGACTTTGTTGTAACCCAAAGGAAAGATAAACCTTCTGCCTAGAAAAACAGAAGTTTCCCACAAGCTAACAAAAACAGTGTAGTGCTTACACTCAGATCACATTATTTTGTGTGTGTTTTTAAAAAACCTTGTTTATAAAAAAAAAAGCAGCTAAAGTTGAATGAGTGATATTTTGCCTTCCTTGCTTTGTTGCTTTAGATGTTTATGGCACACAGCCTAAATGAGCAGTATTTTGGCCATAATAAAACTGCAGCTAAGAGCTACAGTTAAGAGAAATGTGTTATTGGGGATATTTATTTATTTAATTAATTCATTTATACCCCATCCTATCTCCCCAATGAAGAAGAAGGAGTTGTTTTTTATATGCCGACTTTCTCTACCACTTAAGGAAGAATCAAACCAGCTTACAATCACCTTCCCTTCCCCTCCCCACATCAGACACCCTGTGAGGTAGGTGGGGCTGAAAGAGTGGGGACTAGCCCAAGGTCGCCCAGCTGGCTTCATGTGGAGGAGTGGGGAAACAAATCCAGTTCACCAAATTAGCTTCCGCCACTCATGTGGAGGAGTGGGGAACCAAACCCGGTTCTCCAGATCAGAGTCCACCGCTCCAAGCCACCTCTCTTAACCACTACGCCATGCTGGCTTCCAATGGGGACCCAAAGCAGCTTACATCATTCTCCTCTCCTCCCTTTTATCCCCACAACAACACTGTGAGGTAGCTTAGGGTGACAGTGTGACTGGCCTAAAGTCACCGGGCGAGCTTCCATGGCATGAGTGGGAATTTGAAGCAGGGTCTTCCAGATACTAGTCTGACACTCTTCACCATTAGACTACACAGGCTCTCAAATACTCAAATCCCCTTTTTATTTGTCACATTTCTCACAATTTTATCTAGCCCTCCCTGTAAGGAATTCAGAGCAGTATCCATGGGGTCAGAACATTTGATCTAACTTCCTTTTAGGTACAGGTTGAGTATCCCTCATCCAGACATTCGATATCTGGATTGATCCGAAAACCGGATCTTTTGAGCTGGCACACAGACCCTCAGCAGTGCCATTGATGGTTCAATGTACACAAAATTACTAAAAAATATTGTTTAAAAATATATTCAGGCTATGTGTATGAAGTATATATAAAACATAATATAAATGAATTCTGTGTTTAGACTTGGGTCCCATCCCCAAGATCTCATTATGAATATGCAAAAACTTTAAAATATTCCAAAATATAGAAAGATCCAAAATACAGACCATTTCTGGTCCCGAGCAGTCCAGATAAGGGATACTCAACCTGTACGACACAGTATGAAAGAGAGCAACTGGCCAAAGAGATCCAGTGAGCTTCACAGCTGAGCAGAAATTTTAACTGAGGCACTGCAGTCTAGCCACTGTTGGGGGGTGACAGCCAATATAATCTGTGAAGTAGTTAAGTCTGAGAGAGAATGACTTGCACAAAGTCACTCAATGAGTCTCACAGCAAAATGAACATTAGAGCTCTGCTCTCTCTGATCCTAACCTGACACTCCACACCAGGCTTGCTTTTAATTAAGTTATGCTTGTAATAAAAAAAGTCTAACATTTAGAAACAGGACATACCACAACTCCAAATTGTTCTGGCTCACAAAGATCGTCATATTCATTCTTCAGCTCGGCTAAGGCACTGAGCTCCTTCTGTTCTGGGAGGTTCTTAACCAGATTCTAGTACAAGGGATTAAAACAAAGGAATATTTTCAGATGAAGTTATCAGTTTAGGTCTTAATAAGGACAGGGTTTAGCAAAATGCAGTAGCTCACCGGCCCAAATGTATACAATACTACTTCAGCTAAAAACTACTCTTTTAAAAAGTTTTTATATACGTATGCAAATTCAGAAAGAAAGATATACAAGAAACTATGTACAAAAATATCAGAACAAAGTGTAATGGCTCAATACGTTTAAACATACTTTCATATTCTGGTGCTAAAACTCAAGAACAGGTTGCCAACTTGACAAGAAAGTAGGTGTGCATCGTCTATCATCTTTCACCTAGATACTTAGCACTTTGCCAAACTTTGGTGATCTGTGTTTTAATATTTAAATTTTCAACAGTTTCTGATTTTCAGTATCAACATTTTGGCTACAACAAGTAAATCAAGGCTCACGTTTAAATATTCTTTCTTGACATATTCATGAATAAGACTTGAAACTCGCAAAATTGCCTAAAGCTATCCTTTTAACGTATGATTTATTTCAGTGACAACATTGTCCTAGAATGTTTCTACCATCTGGTAATGCCACCACATATGGAATAAGTCTGCAGAGACAAGACCGCATTTCCAGCATTTGCATTCTGTAGCACTTACTTAACCTAAGAATACTGAAATATGACAAATAAGTCCATTGATAATGTTTGCTTCAAATTTGAACAAATGGTGTTTACTGGTCCATTGGAGAATATTAATTTCTAGCCTTTCCCAGAGATGATAAAACCATTTAGTTCTAATACTTTTGATGATGACACAAATCTTTTACATTTGAATTTATCAGACTGGACACAATTATAACAGACACTGCATTTCCTTGTGAAAATCTTTGAAAGATGTTATCCTTAGAAAAGTTCTTTGTACTTCCCCCTCACTGGCAGTTTTTAACCAGAGGCTGGACAAATACTTGCCATGGATGCTTTAGGCTGATCCTGCATTGAGCAGGGGGTTGGACTACATGGCCTGTATGGACCCTTCCAACTCTATGATTCTATGATCCATCTTTTAAGATAGCAGCATTCTTGCAACAAAACATACATGGGGGGTAAAGGGAAGATGACTGGGGAAGGCACTGGCAAACCACCCCGCAAACAAAGTCTGTCTAGTAAACATCGGGATGTGACGTCACCCTATGGGTCAAGAATGGCCCGGGGCTTGCACAGGGGACCTTTACCTTTTACCTTATGAGATAAGCACAGTGTCACTGATACTAACACATCCATGTACCAGTGAGTAGTTGCTAGTGCCCATTTGTAGTCATAGTTTGCCTTTCTCAGATGTATACTCGTTTTTCCTCCCAGACAAAGCAATACGGTTGAGTATCCCTTATCCAGACTGCTTGGGACTAGAAGTATTTCAGATCTTTCCGTATTTTTGAATTTTTGCATAAATAATGGAGATAGGATCCAAGTCTAAACACAAAATTCATTTATGTTTTATATATGTTTCATATATACTTTATACACATAGCCTGAATGTAATTTTAAACAACAGTTTTAATAATTCTGTATATACTGAACCATCAACCAGCCAGTGAGTAATGCCTGTATGATGGCTCAAAAGGTCCGGTTTTCGGATCAATCCAGATATCAGATGTCCAGATAAGTGATACTCAACCTGTACTGTACTTGAAATAATGTCAGGCCCTATTCAAACAGCACAATATACTGTAGTATTATTAAATCTGCACAAATTCATTTTGTTTTTGCTACTGAGCATAAATTGTCAGTCTTGGCTCTTCACATGGCATAGGTACAATGGGGGGAAATCAAATATTTAAAAAATTTGCCTTGCAATACAACCAAAGAACTAAATTTAATTATGTCAGTTTCAGTCTTTAAAATGACTCATGTAAATAACAAACATTTTTAACCCAACAGAAAACTTTTACCAGGAAAGATTAGGGTTGCCAGGTCCCTCTTCACCACCGGCAGGAGGTTTTGGGGGCGGAGCCTGAGAAGGGCAGGGATTGGGGAGGGGGGGACTTTAATGCCATAGAATCCAATTGCCAAGGCAGCCATTTCTCCAAGTGAACTGATCTCTATCGGCTGGAGATCAGTTGTAATAGAAGATCTCCAGCTATTACCTGGAGGTTGGCAACGCTAGGAAAGATGTATGTGGTCATTCTTTAAAAGGCCTGTGGGTGTGGATGTGCTGTCAAGTCAAAGCTGATTTATGGAAACCCCATAGTGTTTTCAAGGCAAGAAACTTTTAGAGGTGGTTTGCCATTGCTTACCTCCACATGAACTGAGTGCCGAGAGTACAGCCACCAGTCCAAGGTCACCCAGCAGTAGGATTGCCAGGTCCCTCTTTGCCACCAGTGGGAGGTTTTTGGGGCGGAGCCTGAGGAGGGCGTGGTTTGGGGAGAGGAGGGACTTCAATGCCATAGAGTCCAATTGCCAAAGCAGCCATTTTATCCAGGTGAACTGATCTCTGTCGGCTGGAGATCAGTTGTAATAGCAGGAGATCCCCAGCTAGTACCTGGAGGTAGGCAACCTACCTAGCAGGCTTCAAGTGGAAGAGTGGGGAATCAAACCTGGTTCTCCAGATTAGAGTCCCTCACTCTTAACCACTACACCACAATGGCTCTCTAATATACCTGAGCACACACTTACACAGACCAACAATATTTTTTTTTTCCCTCTCACAGGCCAGTATGTTTAGTTTCAATAAGATTGTGGACTTCTTATTTTGCCGCTCCTCAATTGTGGGCTAGCTTCCCAGAGGAAATGTGCCCACAGTCAACCCTACTGGCCTCTAAAAAGACAGATCTGGTCATTATTGTATGTATAGGTGAGATGTCTGCATATGTTCTGAAGATGTGTTTTGATACATTAATTGTGATTGATCTGGTTAATTGGTTGATATGATTTTATTTGTGTGTGTTTTTAATTTGATGCTGCCAGCTCTGCCATTTCTGGATCAGCAGGATACAAAGGTTTGTTTATTTTTAAACCGACTGTTCAGAAAATACTCAGGAGGCACACGGGTAGCCCAGCAAACACTGGCTCTCAGTGGAGAGACAGCTCCACTGCAAAGATTAAGTATTTGAAGTGCTGTCACTTAGAGGAGGGCAGGGAGCTGTTTCTGTTCGCAGCAGAGGATAGGACTCGCAATAATGGGTTTAAATTGTGGGCAGAAAGGTACCAGCTGGATATTAGGAATCAGTGGAATCAGCTACCTAGGGAGGTGGTGAGCTCCCCCTCACTGGCAGTCTTTAAGCAGAGACTGGATGAACACTTCTCAGGGATGCTCTAGGCTGATCCTGCATTAAGCAGGGGGTTGGACTATATGGTCCGTATGACCCCTACCAACTGTATGATTCTATTATTCCTCTTTAACCAAAGGACCACACCATGGCCTTTTAGACCACACCATGGCAGTTAGCTTAACGACTGTTCCGGGTAAATTAGTGGAAATAATTATTAAAGATAGAATTGTCAAGCATATAGAAGGGCAAGGTCTGCTGGGCAAAACCCAACATGGCTTCTGTAAGGGTAGGTCCTGTCTCACTAACCTATTAAGAGTTTTTTGAAAGCGTCAATAAGCATGTGGACAGGAATGAGCCTGTGGATATTGTGTATTTGGATTTCCAAAAAGCTTTTGACAAAGTCCCCCACCAAAGACTGCTAAGCAAACTTCATAGTCATGGGATAAGAGGACAAGTCCTCTTATGGATCGAGAGCTGGCTGAAAAATAGGAAGCAGAGAGTAGGAATCAATGGTCAGTTCTCCCAATGGCGGGATGAGAGCAGTGGGGTGCCTCAGGGACCTGTGTTGGGACCAGTGCTTTTCAAGCTGTTCATCAATGACCTGGAGTTGGGGTTAAACAGTGAAGTAGCCAAGTTTGCAGATGACACCAAATTATTTAGGGTGGTTAAAACAAAATCGGACTGTGAAGAGCTCCAGAAGGATCTCTGCATACTGGAAGAATGGGCATTAAAATGGCAAATGAGATTCAATGTGAGTAAGTGTAAAGTGATGCATATTGGGGCAAAAAATCCCAACTTCACATATACACTGATGGGATCTGTGCTGGCAGCGACAGACCAAGAAAGGGATCTTGGGGTGGTAGTGGATAGCTCAATGAAGATGTCAACCCAGTGTGCGGCTGCGGTAAAAAAGGCAAATTCTATGCTGGCCATAATTAGACGAGGAATTGAAAATAAAACTGCTGGTATCATATTGCCCTTGTACAAATCTATGGTGAGACCACACTTGGAATACTGTGTACAGTTCTGGTCACCACACCTAAAAAAGGATATTACAGAGCTTGAGAAGGTGCAGAAAAGAGCAACCAAAATGATTAGGGGACTAGAGCAACTGTCCTATGGGGAGTGGTTAGGACGCTTAGGGCTGTTTAGCTTGGAAAGAAGGCGGCTGAGGGGAGACATGATAGAAGTCTATAAAATTATGCATGATTTGGAGAGAGTGGACAGGGAAATGTTTTTCTCCCTCTCCCATAATACTAGAACATGGGGTCATCTGCTAAAGCTGGAGGGTGAGAGATTCAAAACAGATAAAAGGAAGTATTTTTTCACACAACGCATAGTTAAATTGTGGAACTCCCTGCCCCAGGATGTGGTGATGGCTGCCAGCTTGGAGGGCTTTAAGAGGGGAGTGGACATATTCATGGAGGAGAGGGGTATTCATGGCTGTTAGTTAGAATGGATACTAGTCATGCTACATACCTATTCTCTCTAGTATCAGAGGAGCATGCCTATAATTTTGGGTGCGGTGGAACACAGGCAGGATGGTGCTGCTGCAGTCGTCTTGTTTGTGGGCTTCCTAGAGGCACCTGGTTGGCCACTGTGTGAACAGACTGCTGGACTTGATGGGCCTTGGTCTGATCCAGCAGGGCCTTTCTTATGTTCTTAGACATCATGAAAATGGTTCACAACCTCTAGACTATAATATAGCTGATGTGTAAAGGATGGTAAAAAGAAGCTCCATGCTAATTCAGAGCAAAAAAAAAAAAAATCTAGTACAACATTCTATTTCTCACAGTGGCCAAACATGTGCCCCTGGTAAGTCCACAAGCAATGCAATAGTGCTCCCTCTGAAGATGCGGCCCAGGAACTGGCTATCACACGAACTTTATTTCCCCTAGTAGAGTCTCAGCATTCCTTTAAGCCCTTTTAAGCAAATGACCTGGAAAGCCATATTTTCCTAGCTATGTACCTCCTGTGCTTTTACAGATGATTGTTACACTAGTCTGCTATCACAGCATTCACCGCATTGACATGTTCAACCCGTCATATGAAGTGTGAAATGGCCTTCTAAGCCTGAGTATAAACTCAAGGCAAATGTTATGAATACGTAGCTTTTATTGGCATGAGTCAAGGCAAATATTAGTAGGATACATGCCAAGATATTGAATATCTTGGGGTCTATTTTATAATTGTGAGGCACGTGTATGTATGTACATGTATGCCCCCTCCCTGCAATTCAGACAGGGTGACGAAGACTTCTAAAGCAGGTGTGAAAGCCAGTGTGATGAAGTGGTTAAGAGCAGCAGGCTCTAATATGGAGAACTAGGTTTGATTCCCCACTCCTCCACATGAGCGTTGGACTATTCTGGAGAACTGGGTTTGTTTCCCCATTCCTCCACATGAAGCCTGATGAGTGACTTTGGGCCATAGGGTTGCCAAACTCCAGGTACTAGTTGGAGATCTCCCGCTATTACAACTGATCTCCAGCCAACATAGATCAGTTCACCTGGAGAAAATGGCTGCTTTAGAAATTGGCCTCTAGGGCACTGAATTCCCTCCCCTCCCAAAACTCCGCCCTCCTCTGGCTCCGCCCCAAAAATATCCAGGTATTTCCCAACCCGGAGCTGGCAACCGTATTGGGCCAGTCAGTTCTCTCAGCACTCTCTCAGCCCCAGCTATCTCACAAGGTGCCTGTTGTGGGGAGGGGGGGATGGAATGTGATTGTAAGCCCATTTGAGACTCTTTAAGGTAGAGAAATGTGGGGTATAAAAACTTACCAAAACAAACAAATGTTCAAATGCTTGACAAGATTACAGGTCACCATCAACGACCTCACCAGTTGATGGTAAGTTATATACCGTAATATAAAATTCCTTTGCAAGATCAGAACTGTAAGGCGGGGGGGGGGGGGTGTCTCCTATAACTGCATCATCCCACCAATTGCTATGCCTACCCTGCTTTTAATTTCTCACCTCCATACCACCGTGAAGGTAGCTGTGGCATCAAACACATTTAAAAAATTAAATGCACTTATACCTACTGAACACACTTCGCTTCAGCCCTATGCTGCAAAATACTTTGAGACATTCCTCATTCTGTTTCCATACGAACCTTCTACAGAAAAACCCCATTAGATTGCAGATGAGTCCTTAAAACCGCAGACAAGAGGGCAAAGAACTGCTGTAGCCCTTGGATCAATAAGCAACCTTCGTTATAATGAATCAATGATGGTTGTCCCTAGGTCTAATTTGAATACATTCTATACATGCTCCCATTAACTCGATGCAGTCACAGCATAACAGGCAGCACAGTTCAATATTTTGCATAAAATCACATTTCAGATGGCACCTTACTGATCCAGCTGTAGACGGGAAAGCCAAAGAAAGTGTTTGTGACAGCACCGGAGCACACTTTGTATTCAATCTTTCATGCCTCACAGCTCTAATTTTATGGTATGTCAGCACTGTGATTTTCCAAAAAAAAGCTGCCTGTTAAACAGAACTGAGACATTTAACTACTTTCCACATTTCTACAATTATTCAATAGCATTCCACAAACTTTATTTTCTTTAAATGTTAATTGCACGCTTAAAGGTTAGTTAAGTGAAGATATCGAACCATGTTGCCCTTTCTTGCATGCCAAAACATAACCTTTCTTCTTCTCTGAAAACATCTCATTAAGTCATTCAAGTCTTGGCCAAATTTGGGTTCTCAGTCATGAAACCTGTTACATTGTATGCAGACTGGACCCTATAGACTAGTGCAATATATTGCTAATATGCCTTTGTTAGGATATCTAATTAAAGTGATGCATGTGTAACAGACCAGGATGTATGTTAACAGTATGAGTGTCTGTTTACAATGCATGGTCAGATAACAAAGTCCTCAGCAAATGAAGTGAGCTTAATGTATGGTCTGTTCTTCAGCTGGAGGTCTGCCTGCTTATGCTTTTTGTTATAGTTGGGCTTGTTCCTGAGAAATGACAATAGTTGTAAAAGTAGTCACCGTGTTAATTCTATGGCTATTCTTTACAATGTGTTATTCTATGGAAAGAGCCACAATAAAAATGGGAACAACTAGGCCAAATTCCAGTTGAAGAATAGACCATAAATGGCATTCGCTTTTTGGTCAAGACTCGATGCCCAGCCCTGACTCGACCCTCACCCAGCACTGTAGGTGGGAGTGGGGCCTGGGAGTCCCACAAAAGGGAATGTGCTACAACTGGCCAGGGAAGAAGGAAGGGATTGAGCTCCCATTAGGAGAGAGAGAAGGCCAGAGCGAGCCAGTCCAGGGAAGGTAGAGGGTCAGAGTGCCAGATCCCTCTCTCTTTCCCAATGTGGGGGGTGGAGTGAGGGCCTCCTCCTCGTGCCCTTTCATCTGAGGAAATAAAAGAGAGCGGGAAGCCTGCTCTCAGGACAGGGGAGTCTCACAATTCTGTTATGCAACAAAGGATTGTAAAAGTAGCAGCATGCTATCAACACACTTCAGAATGTATTATATTGCTGTGTCGTATGCTAAGGATCCCTTTTTCAGACTAACTGTGTCCCTGCCCTCTTCAGTCGGTAGACTCCTTGGTACGTATCCTTTTGCATTGTCCTTACGTGTACCAACTTAGGCTAAAATGGATTATACCATGTTTCAATGAATAGTCTGCTTTTTCTCAAAAACTTGGGAGCAAAGGTTCAGTTCCTCTTAGAGGATTGTGACCCTCAGCGGACTCATTTTGTTGCTAATTTTTTGAAGGCTGCAGAGAAGAGTCGAAGGGAGGTGTTTTTAGAGATGGGTCTTATTTAAGTTTTATGGTTGTATCGTTCAAGACCTCGGTCTAAGAAAGAGAGAGAGAGAGAATGCATTATATGTGTTTCATTTTAAGTAGCAATGTAATTGCTTTTATATGTGCTCATGTTCTAGAGATAAGAGCGTAACAACTGTATATAAAAAGTCTCATGTCTAAGCTTACCTATCATAATTCAAATTGCAACAAACAACTTCTACAGGCTTCCCAGTTTTACCAAATGAAGAGCTTATCAGACCTCAGTGAGGCGAGTTGCACTCCCCTACTACTATTTAACACCCCTAGCAATTCAACTATCTCTAAGGCAATTTCGGTTTTTTAAAAATTCTTGCTCTGAAGGAGTTCTACAAGCACTACCCTCTTTTACTTTATATACACTTTCATGGAACATGAGGTCAATTCATGGGATAAGTCCTTACTGGAAAGGGTTTTCTTATCCTCTCCTTAATTCCCTTGTAAGCACAGACCAAGAGAGGCTTCAGTGTAGCACAGAGAAAGGCTACAAATCCACAGGCTTTTTTATAAAATAGCTTTTTTCAGAAAGATGCTTTCCTTTGCAAAAAAAAAAACATATTCTCAAATGTCTATTATATATAAGAGAGGAAAAGAATCAGGACCAAAGATGTGGAATATATACAAATAGTCTCAAGTCTTCATGATCAAACAAAATAATCACCAACTCCAAATAAAAGTTAGAACAATATGGATACTACATTAATGTTTGCATATGTGCAATAACAGCCACAAGCAAAGTTTTTTTTTAAAGGATTTGACTCGTTAAGTCCAAAATTAGATATATATTGGGAGGGGTTGGCCCCTTGTTATCTTCCTCACACCCTTCCATGGTCTCATCCAGGTGTTCCTGTAGAGCTTCACTGGCCTCAGACTGGGTTGGAGAGGAGGATGAAGAGCCTTCTCCTTCCCTGGCTGCTAGGTTCCCCACCCCAGGTGAACCTCTCAGCCCATATCCTTCTCAGTCTCTGCTCTAGACTGCCTTTCAAAGGGGTTGCTACACCCTCTTTCTGCCATGGCTCTCACCTGTGTCTCTGTTGCCACGCCCCTATGCCTTCCCCTTGGATAATCCCAAACCCTTGTGTGTCTTGCCTTTTGTCGAGCTCACCTGGTTGTTGCTCCCTTTTCCCACCCCACTGAGGAGACTTCCCCATTTACCACCCACTTTTCCAGCTCCTTTGGAGTCACGGGTTCTCATGAGCTGGCTCATTCAGTTCCTTCTGGCCGCGGAGGTTCCCCCCTCTCCTCTCTCCCTGTTGCCTGGCTTCTCCCCCGTGCCCCCTGCAGGACTTGTTGGCTGCTTCCTGGTGGTGGAGGCTCTTGCAGGAGAGGGTTGGGCCCAGCTGGTGTTGGGCCTTCGCCTCCTGATGACATGGTGGCTGGGTATTCCAGGCGACTCAGGCGGCCGGCATTGCATATTTCAGAGATTATCTTCTCTCTATTTGTAACAATAATTGCCTTATTGACTAGCTGGTGTCGTGTAATTATTGGAGTGGCACACTAACAGCATAATCCTCAGCAGTCTTATACCCTTCCATCTTTCAAAGTCCACTGATGTACAGGATTATACTGTAAGACAGCAGAGATCTAAGTTCAAACCCCCACTCAACAATAAAATTCACTGGGTGAGCTTGGACCTCTCTCTGCCTTATCTAACTCACACGTTTTAGTGGGTACATTTGGACTGGTGGTGATCTGATTTTATTATTCACTCCTAGTCATTGGGGCAGAGCAGACTAGAAAGCTAAACAAGAGAATAATTTGCTGTTGCTTTGCTGTCAAGTCGCAAGGCACATTCAAAGGTAGTTTGCATTGCCTGCCTCTGCATAGCACCCCTGTACTTCCTTGGTGGTCTCCCATCCAAATCCTGACCAGGGCTGTCGCTGCTTAGCTTCCGAGAGCTGACGAGATCAGACTAGCCTAGGCCATCCAGGTCAGGGCAGAAAGAAAGTACCTGTATATAAAAATGGCAGTAATCCATCTTATACTTACTAGTTTTAAAGTCCTGTTTAAATCAATGGTTGGACTGTTGCCAGTATTTATTGTCATGATTTTACGGTGAATAACTGCAATTTGTAAAGAAATCCAACATAAACCGTGAAGAAGTTATATGATGGCAATTCTTACCAGAAATGAGAAAGTGAGCAAAAGAAAAGATACAAAAGGCAACAAAGGATAACAAATATACAACGCAGTGTGATGCTACACAAATATCTATTTACTACTGGTACCATTATTTCTATTCTCGCACAATAGGGGGGAAAACACATTTTCTTCAATGTATTTCTAACATTATCAAGTAACTAAACTTTTTGCTTGGTCGCAGGGCCAACCAATCATCCACCACAGATCAGTAACATCAATATTTTCAAGTAGCAAAATAATCCTGAAATAGAGAAACCAGGCGAGGCAAACGCAGGTCATTCTGGAAACTGCTGCACTCCAAAGAGCGTGCTTCCTCTCTCGTCTACTAAATAAACCATTAAACAAATCCCAAAGTTTGTTAACCTAGAATTGAGGTGAAATCTGCCTTTCTCTGTGACGAATACTTCTAAAGCACTGCAGCTATAGAAAAACAGTGATTAACTGTTGAGCTGTAATAATAATTAAGGGATGAAGAATATATTGGGGGACTGTTAACATTTTGTCCATATACAGATTAAATTTCAACCTCCCATATACAGATTAAAGAGAGGGAGATTACAGAAGTGTGCTGTTATGGCCTGTGATAAGGAACAAAAGAAGAAAAGAAAAGTCATGCTGGATCAGACCAAGGCCCATAAAGTCCAGCAGTCTGTTCACACAGTGGCCAACCAGGTGCCTCTAGGAAGCCCACAAACAAGACGACTGCAGCGGCATCCTGCCTGTGTTCTAAAGCACCTAATATAACAGGCGTGCTCCTCTGATACTGTAGAGAATAGGTATGCATCATGACTAGTATTCATTCTGACTAGTAGCCATGGATAGCCCTCTCCTCCATGAACATGTCCACTCCCCCCTTAAAGCCTTCCAAGTTGGCAGCCATCACCACATCCTGGGGCAAGGAGTTCCACAGTAACTATCAGAGGTTCCAAACATCAGAGGTTCAAGCAAGATGCCATATGTGGACCTCCCTTCCCTACCCATATTACAGTTATATGTTCCTTCCAAGGTAGGCAGTTTAAAATAAATCACTATTCCAAAAATGCTGTCTAGTTTTCTTAGGTTTAATTGCACCTCCTCGGACCATTTGGACTGATATGCGTCCAGACTAATCATTGCAAGGAGGCCGGGTTTTTGTATATTTAGTTTGGGCCACATGTAAAAGGACATGAGATGAATTTTAGCTTCAACTCTCATCATGCCTGTCTCCAATCGGATCATAGAATTGGAGATACATCTCGGTACTTGTAAAATAGCGCGTAAGAATTTTGACTGCACTTTTTCCAAGACCTTCAGGCCTGGGCCCATAGACCCCAAGTATGAGCACAGTACAGACATAGGTTTACTACCTTATAGAGAACTATACTTACAGCCCATTCCTGAGGTGGGGGGCTGAAAGTGGTCTGGAGGTGGAGTAACTCAGTGGGTGGGGGCAGTTCTGCAGTACCTGTGCGCCGCAGAATCGCACACCACTCCTCCGACACCGCACTCTCTCTGGGACCTAAATCCCGGAAGAGAAATGTGGCGCTGGCGTGGAGGGGCAGTCCCAGGGGAGGAGCTGACAACACTGTTGCGGCGCCAGGTATTTCCTGGTGCAGCATCGCTGTTTTCTATGGGGGGGGGAAAGGCCCATTTTCTTTTTAAAACTTAAAAAAAGGCTTTTTAAAGCCTTGCAGCAGTTGGGGATCCTCTTTGGAAGCGCCATGGCAGCGCCTCAGCTATGCCTTCCCCAGCTGCTGCAAGGCTTGGGAATGAGCTGTTAAACTTCTCTTAATTCACTAGGATTTACTTCTTTCATAAGCATACGTAGAATTGCAACCTTAAAAGCACAGTGTTGATGAAAATTAGAAGACAGCAACTCCTGATAAAATACACAACGCTAAAGGCTATGTTAGTTCACTTTAGATATCTTTAGCTCAGTGCTCCTGAATTGTATTAACACACACACACAGGTTTCAAACTTCTGCTAAGACAGAAATCTGAGGGGGGAAAACCAAGATTTTGCATCTCAATTCCTTATACAGTTGCTTGTCATGTTCATTTTAATTTTATTTTTCTACCTCACCACACACAAGTCCACAGCCACACAAAGAACAATAAAATGTTGCCAGAAGAAAATTCAAGTTTCCAGGAGAATAGAAGTTCAAATGTTTTCATGTTTAATGTTCACCTTTTTAAATAAATACATTAATATTCCCCTATTACAGTTGGCTTTCCCAGAGCACATGTTGGCCTAATCAGAAACAGGCCTCATCCACACAGATATGAAGTTACTTGTATAAGCATAACGTTTGTACTCTTATCACTGAAAGTCCTTAATTATTTTAACCACTTCAAGAAAGATAGTTTAAGATACGAAATAATCATGAGCATAAAAAATTACTCTGAAATTTCAGCCCCACACCCAAACTGCTGTCCTTTTATTGCCACCTGAAATATGAGAGGTTCTTCACACCACATGCTAGCACAGTTTGCTTTATCACCACAGAGCAAAATTTCAGTATCACTTTTGTGATGAAGTCTACAATTATATTACAAAAGAAAGGAGAGAAAATGGGTAGTACATCTGTTATTCTATAAATGTTATATGCAGCTCTCAGCTTCCTAGAGGGGATGAGGTAAAAATTTAGATTAATGAAACAATATGAATATTTGAAATGAGAATAGCTATACAGGAGAAATTACCTCTCTCAGTCCTAAGGCATTTAAAACTGTCAAGCAACCCAATTTCAGAATCCACTTCCTTAGAGTGGGTATGGGATTTCACTATCCCATAGCACACTCACAATATATTCACTATGATGAAAATGTTGATTCCAATGGATGTCATACTAGCTTACCTGAATCAATGCTTCACTCAGTTTTTCTTCATCTACTTCTAATATGATATTTTTTATTTCCTCATAAGGCATGCGGAAAGATCCCAGGAAAATGGCTGAAATGAAATGCACCATCATAATCTAAGCAGTCAGTATTGTCAAAATGTAAAACACATGTGAGCTTGTATTTCTTCGAAAACAAGATGAACATTTACGCCGGAAGAACGCTGATTGTGCTGAGGAACATACATTTACCTTCACTAAAGTTTAAAATACGGGCAGCCCATTCCTGAAGGGGGGGCAGTTAGGCAGCAGCAGGGAGCAGCGCAACCACGCCACCTCCTCTGAGCAGTGGCGGACCTACATTTTTGGGGCCCTGAAGCTTGAACTGTTATGGGGGGCCCTTCGCAACCGGCAACAATAGGGCAACATCCAACAAGGTCCAAAGGGCCTTGCTGCCCTTGCAAGGACCTCGAGGCTCAAATGGTAGTGAACAGGGTGGGGGGGGTGGAATCCTTGAAAATGGGCCATACAGTGATGAAATAAAACTACAGAACTATTTAGCCATGCACCAACAAAGGATCTGACAATCCAGCTGCCAAAATGTAGGCTGTGAATAGATCCTGGGGAGCTCAGTGAGCCCTTACAGCTGGGGGTTCAAGCACAGCAAGCCCCCGAGAAAGTTGTGAAATCTGACCAAAGACAGGGACATTTTGAGGCCATATGAAATGGGTATTAGAGCATATTCTAAAGTCAATATTAAGTACTTCAACCCATCGGCTTATGATTCTATGCACTTAAAAAACTCCATCGATTTTGTTGAGAAATTCACTCATTAAAAAAAGTTGCTTCAGGGGGCACCTCCGGGATTAGGGGCCCTGAAGCTTAAGCTTCATTAGTTTCACAGTAGATCCGCCTCTGCCTCAGAGGCTTCCCAGCGGCCAAAAATAAATCGCTTTTAAAAAAATTTAAGAGGGAAAATGCCCCTGTTGAAAAGAACAAGGCTATGCCACCAACAAAGGTGACGTAGCAACGCCGCTACTCAAGGGGGTGTTTCTGTCAGCAGGTCATACTCAAAGAAATCCTGCCTCCTGAACATGGGGCTTTAAATTTAACCGGCATGGGTAAGAGCTATTGATACCTAAATGGAAAATCCATGTTGTGAAAATGTATGCTTTTCTTCTTGCATTTGTTGACAAACTGTATTTCCAGACTTCAGTCAAAAGCATGCCCAACTTCTTTCTGTACAATACACATGCATGTTTTGGGTGATTCACTGACTGGCTATGACTTCCACAATATACCTTTTCACAATGTACAACTATAGATTTTCCTTGTGGTGGACTTTGCCATAACTTTGTGTTCTCCACCACCACCCCTTTATTTCGATGTCCAAGTTGAGGGGATTGGCCAAATATCCCCATTTGTTGAGATTTAAAAAGAAAAGAAAAGAGAATGCCCTGATGAGGGGAAAACTGTCTGTCTACTATTATCAAGAAGAATTACAAACAGCAGACCAGGCCTTCCAATTATCTCCTCTATTTCTTGAGGGTGAGAAGTGCATCTCCTTGGACTGTGATCAAACTCAACAGCACAACTACAGGTTGTGTCTGAATAAAGCATGCACTCGAGACTCATAGTGCTTAATTTGGACTGGGCTTTGGTAAATGCATAGAGCCATGCATTTACAAAAGTGTTTTAATCAAGAACTAAACTTTAATGCGAGTCAGGTCTCTCCAACATACTATTGTGGGGCCAGACATATCATCATCTTCCATGTTTAATCACAAGCCTGTATTCAACCATATAGTCTGAAGACTTGAGGCACTTAAACCTGCTTATTAGCAGACAGTGATTTCTACTGCAGACCCCATTTTCTCCCCCCTCTTTTTCCGGGGAGCCAGTGAGCAGCAAAAGGATAGAGAATCAGTAGAAATCTGCACCCCCCACCCCAAGAAAAGTTAAGTGCCATTAAGTATTTGGACCTGCACAGTTAGATACAGACCACTGAATCTACTAGTTACTGGAATTCCATAGCATCCAAGGAGCACATGAATCTGCCTTATACTGAATCAGACCATTGGCCCGTCAAAGCAAGTATTGTATACCCAGACTGGCAGCCACTCTCCAGTGTCTCAAGCAGAGGTCTTTCACATCACCTACTACCTGAAACCCCTTTTTTTTAAAGCTGAATATGTCAGTGATTGAAGCTAGGTCCTCCTGCTCATCAAGCAGATGCTTTACGGCTGAGCCAATGCCAAGCAAGTATATAAGTCAGGCAAGCTCCCGCAGTAATATGCATTCCTCTATATGTATTTATTCCTCATTACCAAATGCTTGACATCAGAAAAGTCTGCCAATGTTTTTGAAAGGCCTGAAAATTTGTGCTCAGACAAGCAAGGTGCCAAACAAAAGAATGTATTACATACACAAATTCTGTGCCGTCTTCCCATCCAATATCCTTAACTCCTTCACTCTCTTCTTCGGCAAAGCTATTTTCTTTTCTTCTGTATCCTCTACTGCCTTTTTAACTGCAAAACAAAGGTATTTATGAGTGACTTCAGATCCAATAAAAAAATGTCCTCCAGTTACTGTTTAAACCCTTACAATGTCTGCGCCTGCATACTTCCTAATGTTGTGCTTAAGAATTACCATTATATAGCCGAGATCAAGCAACTACGTGCATGAAGAAATGTAGGATAATAAAAACAGATTTAAACCATTCTCTGCATCAAACAGCCTTGTTAACTAAAACAAGATCAACTTATATGTTTTATATCAAGTCAGTCTCAAATGTTTGAGGGTAGCGCATAGCTCCTGTTGGCCTTCTTCATCTGTTTTAACCATCTTTGACTATATCCAAGGGAGGAAATGGGTTGCCACAATTTCTACCTTCAGAACACTAGAGCCTCCTACTGGACGCAACAGTGCAATACTATTATTTTATTTATTCTCCACACAACAGAAGTTAATTTAGCGCATAGCCGAGGGAAATGAAAAAAAGGTTCAGGTGTTAGGAAAGGCGAGTGAAACGCTCAACAAAACAATCCGAAAAAGAGATCTAAATTAAACCTGTTGGTAAGCAACCGAGATTTTGTTTTCATTTAATACGGTGATCTATTTTGTGAGCAATAACGTATTTGTTTTTCGAAGCTGGGGAGGAAAAGCTGATGCAACATGCTGTAAGAGACTGTTTTCCATTGAAGTCTTATGTTATGTACTACTCGTGCGGCTGAGAGGTAGATACGGCCTTGCATTGTCTACACCTGTAAACTAATGTATCCCCCTGAAAGGATAATTTTGTTATAACACCTGCTTGGTACCTGGAGAAGGAGAAATGACGCTAGCCAGAGTGAGCCAGAAATGTAGAGGAAATTACAACAAAGCCAATTGTTCAGGTGACAAGGAGAGCCTACGAGAAGCTTGTAATGGTTCAGAGACTTAATTAAGAAACACTTCACTATTAGCTCATCCCAAAAATCTGGGAACACATGGGTTTTGAAAATTAACAGCTGTACAATACCTAATGTACTCTCACACCTGATCATTAACTCAATTATTGAATACCACTAAACATTACCTTGGCAAGATTTAAGTACTTTAATGTTGAGGCAAACTGAGATTACAAAACAAAATACTGTACTCTTGGGCCAACCAGATGCTTAAACGAACAGACTCCTGAACGTTTAGCCGTTACCCAGAATAAGGAATTTCAGAAGGCTCAATTTTCACCTCTGAACCATTTTGAGACATGTAGAAACCCCTGCCTTATCAGTGGGTGGGCTAATTTTGCTGCTTCCATGACTGGCATGAGTCACCCAGCTTAGTATCAGATATAGTGATAAACTGGCATCTTACATTTGAAGTTGCTAAACTCTGCTCGGCCCTAGGGCTGCAGTCTTAAGCATGCTTATCGGGCTGTAAACCCCAGTAAACTCAACGAAACTTACTTTAGAGTATATGTGCTTAGGACTGCCCTGTAAGTGAACCAAATGTGTGACATCCCAGTAAACAGAAGTGTTACACACTAACTTCCAAACAACTGTATTGCAACAGAACTCAAGCGCACAGTGAAATTTCTAGATGCATTGTCTAATTTCCCCAGAATGCATCATCTTAATCTCATGTCCATTAAGCTTAGGTTTGACTTGTAAAGGAAAGCAAGAGATACATATGCAGTTAAAGAAGTCAGCAAGCCCGTTTTTTGGACACCCCCCCCAAAAAAAAAAATGCTTGTCAGATTGAGGTATGAAAATAAGCATTTCCACTTTAACCCAAGGAAACAGTACAGAAAATGAGGTATACTGTAACTATTAAAAACTTATCATTTTGCATCAGAATGTTTTGAGGTATGACATAAAAATAAATGTGCACAAAGTTCTTGTCATCCCTTGTTTATATGTAAGCTTAACTTTATACCTTTCAATGGTGGTGGATCAATTAATTTCTAACCAGTTTTTTTCTATGTATGTGTGAAGTGCCGTCAAGTTGCAGCTGACTTATGGCGACCCCTTTTGGGGTTTTCATGGCAAGAGACTAACAGAGGTGGTTTGCCAGTGCCTTCCTCTGCACAGCAACCCAGGTATTCCTTGGTGGTCTCCCATCCAAGTACTAACCAGGGCTGACCCTGCTTAGCTTCTGAGATCTGACGAGATCAGGCTAGCCTGGGCCATCCAGGTCAGGGCTTGTTTTCTATACTGGATCCAAATTTTAGCTAACAGGCTTTTGAAAGCAATGTTGGAATTATGTAAAACTGAAGAGAAGTTAGGGTAGGGTTAGAGGTTAGTTTTTTTCCCCTTTTCTTTACTGTGTTGATGACAACCAGGGTTACCGCTGCATTTCTTTATCTACAACATTTTTATGACAGCTTTAATGAAAGCTAAACTCTGAAAAAGATAGGATTAGGTTTCGTAGTGGCAATAATTAGAACTTTTGGCCATTATAAATATGAAAACCTGGCAGCTGACGCATGAGTTTGGCGCCTGACATTTTGGGCTGGCTCTGGAAGCCAAATCAAATGTGTCAAGGCACACCATGGCCTCTGTCTTGACCGCCTGCTCTCTGAGGCAAAGTTCCCTGCTGACTCAGGATTGCCTAAGACAGTTACGCGCCATCCCAGAAGGCTTGTCCCTGGTCATGAATCATGACTGTGTGTATAAGGGATAGCTGAGATGGTCCCTCCACAGAGTATGGAAGAAGCAAATCTGCTCAATGACCACTGAACCACACTCCCCTTGAAGACTCTTAAGTGGAAAGGGATGCCTTTTTTCTTGTGCTTACTTACTACTAAAGATGCAGGGAAAAAACAACAGTTGTAAAACTTCCTAAGCTCAGACGGACAGCCCATTCCTGGGGGTGGGGGGTGGATCCATGGCGGCTGAGAGTGCCGCAGCCATGCCACCTCATCAGAGGAGAATAAAAAAGCCTTTTTTAAAAATAAAAGAAGAAAATGAGGGAAATGTAGCCCCGCCGCAGAAGTGAGGGGCGTTCCCAGGCTGGAAGGGGTTATGAACCTGACTAGAGTTAGTTCCACTCCTGGGAATACCCTGGGACCATCTCTCCTTGCTTGCGCCGCCATTCTCTTCCAGGATTTAGTTCCTGAAGAGCCAGCATGGTGTAGTGGTTAAGAGAGGTGGAGTCTGATCTGGAGAACTGGGTTTGATTCCCCACTTCTCCACATGAGCGGCAGAGGCTAATCTGGTGAACAGGATTTGTTTCCCCACTCCTACACACGAAGACAGCTGGGAGACCTTGGGCTAGTCACAGCTCTCTTTGAGCTCTCTCAGCCCCAACTACCTCACAGGGTGTCTGTTGTGGGGAAGGGAAGGTGATTGTAAGCCGGTTTGAGTCTCCCTTAAATGGTAGAGAAAGTCGACATATAAAAACCAACTCTTCTTCTTCTTCTGTGCTGGCGGGAAAACCCCGTGTAGCTCTGCAGCGCCAAGACACCAATGGGAATGCCCCCCTCCAGCTTAAGTGCCCCTTATCCCATGATAAGTGGGCACGTACGCTGGCACGGGGTCACGACGCCTCCAATCAGCTTTCCCGCCCCCACTCAGGAATGTGCTCTAAGACTCGATTCGAAGTTCCCCATGGAACTTTTCATGTGTTCCATCTATCATTCATAATATGCTTCACCTTTTGGGATGTCGCTACATGTGTTTAGTAACCACGCTGGCATATCCACAAACTAAGCATGTGCAGCTGCTTTGCCAAGGCTGCAGAATAGTTTAAATGAGATGCTGAGCACATGCAAAGTCAGACAAGGAAGGCCTTCTGCTTCGCCAGCATCACATTTACATCAGGCCCAACTAAGGTCATTAGGAGGGTAGAGAATCACTTCCATAATGCTCTGCTTTACCCAAGACATTTTTCAACAGAAGACCGCCAAAAAAACAACTGCTTTTGCTGCAGAGAGAGGGCAAAGGCCCCTTATGATACAGCCAGAGGATATTGCACTGTTGACACTATGGAGATAACTGTCTATATCATTATAGGATGCATTTTTGGCTGATATTAAAATCTTCCGTCATGGCAGATTGAGACAGTGTTATTAGTGAACTGCAATCAAGAAAGTGATATGAGCTGCTGTTAGCAACTACTTTGCAAACTTGGAAGCAAGCTGCCAAATCAGACAGCTGTGCAAGACAGACAGGGAGATGTGTGATTTGGTCAAACATTAGCAAATGTTTAACACGAGGTGGTGCACCCAGTCAACGTGTAGTTTGATATCTTCTGGATGGCAGCCCAGGTTATCATGAACTAACTCTGTCACACTGTTAACTGTTAAAGACTTACTGATCTAGCACTGCCACTAATAGACTCTTGTGCAGTGTTATACAACAGCTACTAACAAACAGTGTCGACCATTACCATTTTAAAAAGCTCATCATGACACTGTTTCGAGCAAGCAGCAAGATACTTAAAGCTTACAGGCTCGTTTTACCTGTTTAATAACAAACACTCCTATGGATCAAGGGAACATCTTTTCTAAATGACGTGCACCTTTTTGAATGCAAGCAGCATTCTTATGCGACATTCAGGCAGTGAATGATGAAATCACAGTGCAACCGAACAGAGAAGTCAGAGTGTATAAAGAGAGATGAGCACTGCACCATCCAGATTTCCTCATGATCATCATCAACTCTGAAATTTGTTCTTATGAATAGGGTTGCCAGGTCCCTCTTCGCCACCGGCGGGAGGTTTTTGGGGACAGAGCCTGAGGAGGGTGGGGTTTGGGAAGGGGAGGGACTTCATTGCCATAGAGTCAAACAGGCCATTTTCTCCAGGTGAACTGATCTCTATCGGCTGGAGATCAGTTGTAACAGCAGGAGAGCGCCAGCGAGTACCTGGAGGTTGGCAACCCTACTTATGAACCTATCAAGAGATTAATTAATTTTCAGGTTACTTTTGGAGTACTGCTCCAGAACAGAATTTTACCCAGGCTTAATTAAAAAGTACCAAACATGGAAGTATTCTGGAATATCGGTGGCACATGTAGAAAATTAATTTAAAATATAGCCAGATCACTATTTGTTGTTGTTGTTTTGTTTTCATTTTTAAAGTCAGTTTGGGGGAGATTTTTGGTTTGTATTAGTTTTGTTTTTTATTAAGGAATAAAAAAAACTATTTGGTATAAATTATCAGTCTTGTTACTTCCAATGCTGTGCTCAACCCCTCCCCCCTCCCCCACCCAATCAGGTTGTCAGGATACAAAGTCATCCATTCCCTTCTACAATCTTGGTCTTTCTCAGAGGAATATGCAATCAAGTTAGCAGTATTATTCTGATGACCCTTTAATACCTAAATTATGATACTATTATTCCCTAGAAACCCAGAATTTTAAAGTGGGGGGATCAGTTATCATTAATGCAAGATGAGTGCAGTCAATACCTTCAGTTCTGTTTCACAGAAGAAGAAGAAAGAGTTTTGTGTCAACCAGTGTGACCCCTACCGTTTTTTCTTAAATAATCAAGCAAGCAGCTATAATTTTGGCCACAATAAGGGTAGTAATGTGTTCTGAAAATCTGCACTGTAACTACCTCCCCAAGGAATAAACTGTTCATGACACACAGAATTCCTCCTGGGCCGTACCAGAACGGAGCTCTGGCTCCTTTTGCTCAGAGCGCAGTTCTGGCTCTTTTCAGGTAACTCGTGGGAAAGAGAATGAAAGTTTTGCTCCTAGGGGGCAAAGAAAAAAAGGTGGTCTCTGTGAAAAATTGTCATTCTGTGAAGTAATGCAGTGGAATAGGAAAGCCAAGTACACCCACTTAATAGCACCAGAACCAGCTTTGTGGGTTTTTTAAGGTCTATTTGTTGTTGCAATGCATGAATAAAACTTTTTGACATCCCAAATAACTACCATCCAGGTACGTCTTTTCTTTCTGCTAAATTATGTAAAGTCAATCAATAACGATAATATTTGGATGACATTAATAATTCTATGGAACAGTACAGATAGATGATTTAAATGCTATTCATTTCAGGGGGAGGCAAGAATGGGGAAACGGCAAGTACTGATCACGTTGAAACCTGGAAAGGGGAAATCTGACAAGACGCAAAAGACTACAGGAAACAAAGAAGCAATAATACATGGTGTGACCACTGAAGCAGGGCAATTAGGCCTGACTGAATAACTGATAGTCTAAACTGGAAAACATTTGTCGGTACACAGAATGACTTGGCAAAATTGGAAAGCTAATTGTTTTTCAATAGCAGCAAGTCATCTATACTTCAACATTTATATATATTTGCCGTTTTTCTTCTTATGTCCTCATTTCAACAGATACCAGAAACCTCAGAAATGGTATTGTCATCTTAAACATTTGGATTTACTTTTTTTAGCACTATCTTTTTGCTGAAGCTGGAGTAATTCATGTTTAATTTGAATACAGACAGCAATTTAAAAAGGATTTCCTCAGACTGCTTACTTGTAGCCAACACCATTAGTAGGGTTGCCAACTTCCAGGTGGTGGCTGGAGATCTCCCGCTATTACAACTGATCTCCAGCCAACAGAGATCAGTTCCCTTGGAGAACAATGGTCGTTTTGGCAATTGGACTCTATGGCATTGAAGTCCCTCCCCTCTCCAAACCCCACCCTTCTCAGGCTCCACCCCCAAAGTCTCCAGTTATTTCCCAAGCTCGAGCTGGCAATTCTACCCATTAGGGCACCATTTTAAGTAAGGCCAAAAATTTATCACACTCTCTTTTTCCGCTCACAGTTCATCATTCGTAAGCAAGGGATTCTGTTTACACCAGAATTCCTCCTTCTCTAATGGGATAACACTCAACAGCATATCCTCCAATATAATGAGAGCAAACAATTTCCATAGGGAGAAATCCCTCAACCATTTCACTACACCCCAGATTTCCCTCCAGATGGAAGTCATTGCTGTTGCTAGTTATGAATCTCACTCAAAAGAAAAGCCACTCAGGGTCCTTCAGTGTCGTATCCCAAAATAATTTACATGAAGTGTTGTCAGGATCACTGAGCCTGCGAACAGCACGGCTAGATAATAAACAAAAACTGCTATATTATTCCACATCTTCTTTTTTTTTTGGCAGTTACAGATTTAACAATACCTTGGCCATCTTGGTTCGTAGTTTTCAGTAGACCAGCTGCCTTCTGTTGCTTTTTTCCTAACAGAATTACACATCTTATATATTCATTACCTTTACAAAAAGGTCACTATAAAGTATGCTATAATGGAAAGGTTGTAAGTTGGGTCTGATAGTGTCAGCCCTCCAGTAAGAGGCTCAACCTCACAACCTTCAGCAGCAGCAGCAGCAGAAGAAGATGACGAAGATGACGATGAAGAAGATGACGACGATGTAGAAGAAGAAGAAGAAGAAGAAGAAGAAGAAGAAGAGGAGGAGGAGGAGGAGGAGGAGGAGGAGGAGGAGGAGGAGGAGTTGGTTTTTATATGCCGACTTTCTCTACCACTTAAGGGAGAATCAAACTGACTTACAATCACCTTCCCTCCCCACACACACACAACAGACACCCTGTGAGGTAGGTGGGCTGAGAGAGTGTGACTAGCTCAAGGTCACCCTGTGGCTTCATGTGTAGGAGTGGGGAAACAAATCCAGTTCACCAGATTAGCCTCCACCACTGATGTGGAGGAGTGGGGAAATCAAACCCGGTTCTCCAGATCAGAGTTCACTGCTCCAAACCATCTCTCTTAGCCACTACGCCACGCTGGTTCTCTCTATATATAGTCAATCTTGTCCCAAGGTGACGGTGGGGGAATGGGGGGAAATTCGAAGCTGTCAATGCTGTCTGTAGAAGCTGTCAACATGATCCATGTTCTCCAGTAGGCTGGTGGCAATACAATGCAGGACAAATCTACAATAGCTTTTTTCATCCTGGACTTTAAAAGCACCTGCCAGCCACACCCATTTGCCCAATTAAGTAAACAGCTGTGTGATCTAACGCATACTGTATGATGCCACCTGGAAGGGATGCAAATTGCACATTTATCAGTTCCTGCAGTGAAAATAAAGTGTGTTCTCTGCATTCCAATTTTCCCTGTAATCATAAAAGCCAGCAATCCTGACAAGGTGTTAAAAAGGAAAGTACAAGGGAAAAAGTTAAGAAGGAAAATATATATATATATATATATATATATATTTTTTTTTAAAAAAATCTATTCCTTGCAGATTCATTTCCAGGCTGTGATATCATCTTAAATCAAAATTTACCGTGTCAAAGCCTGCCGGATACAAAAACTGCATTAAAAAATGAGAAGAATAATTGACGCGAAGTTGCATCTGTATGTCAGTACTGAGACTGCTTCCTAAGAACAAAACCAAGAGCCTTCCAGATGACTTTGCTTCATCAGCTAGCCTGATGGAGACAGTTTCAGATTATTCATGCACGCCTGAACAGAAGCACGACAGCCATTGCTACAACCAATTGTTGCTTGATTGCAAAAGAGAGAGAAGAGCAGCTAACAGAAGAAAATTAGCATCCCTCTTGGGTTAGAGTCTGCTTAGTTTTCTTTAATTATATTTTTTATCCAAATACATCTCAAGGATAAGGCAACTAGCACCGCATAAATGCGTGCCCATATGCTTACAAATCATAAGAAGAAACAAGAATTCTTCTCTCCAATACTATTTTAAGCCTTCCAATAAATACCCAATTAACCAAGGGCACAAAAAGGTAGACCTAATTTGAAAAAATGCTTGCTATGTACTAAGAACAAAGCCGAGCCTTTGCAGTTGTTTAAGTCTCCAGGAAATGAGAAGGGAAAAGCATCTGCAAAGAAGCTGCTTCTCTCTAAGCCCTGATAAACACTGTATTGTCAACCGGGCGGGGGGGGGGGGGGCCGGGGTGATTTTATTTCCTTATTCGGAGAAATGCCTAATAAAATAGGTTTGAAATAGGACTTGGGAGTGGAGAAGAAGAATGCTTAAATCGTATGTACCTTATTACATTTTTAAAATGTTCCAACATAAAGATGGCATACATCTTTTTAGAATGTTCCAACATAAAGATGTCATACATTTAGATCCACAGACCATCCTCCTCAAAGATGTGGCCAAACGCAGCATACACATAAACCGAATACAGGACTGACAACAAACCTCCATTTGAGATGGACAAACACAGACTGTCATGGTTGCTGCCTCCCTCATATGCAGAGCATATGATTCCCCAACTCCAGTTTACCATGGCGAACAAAATCAGGCTTCTCGGAAAACTTGCACGCATTTCTTCTGGGAGTATTTGTCATCATAACCGATTTATTTATTTATTAACTAACTAAGCCCCATTAGTACCTTGCAGGTGAGCCACTCTGAGCCTGGCTTGGCCAGGAAAGGGCAGCCTAAAAATCAAATACACACACACACATACATATATGCTAAAGCCTTGGAGGTTAGCGACTATTCATAATGAGTGAGACAGGTAAAATCATGATCTGTGTCCCAAAAATAACTTTGCAAAGACATATATTTTGTTTAAGTTGTATGTTTTCTAACTTTCATTACCATCGAGGGTTGAACCTTTATAAATTTAGCATCCGGGCTTGAATCCAACAGGTTTTTCTACACAAACTTGCCTAACTCCCCTCCTTACTACAGACCCTGTCCTTCCTGGCTTTCATACATGCAGGTCTCCTGATCCCCAGGGTAGCCTTTTTTGGTAGTCAAAGGGTGGGGGGGACTCCTTCCTTTTGCACCAGCAGAACAGGTTGGATCTGATCCGACCCATGGCCTTCCATTATCCATTAATAACATAATCCCAGTTCGCTAAGATTTTGACTGGCATTCCAAAGATGGATGTTGCAAAAGCGAAACTACGAACATATCAAAACAATTCACAGTCCAAACAACTCCTTATTACAGAGATATGTCTTCAGCCAGAAGCACTCTATTCAGAATGCATATAATTCTAGCTTTGCCCTGATTTTAAATTAGCATAGTACTAGAACACCTGTGAATATCTTTATTCATTTTAATTAAACACACACTCCATGCAGGATAAACATTAAAAGGGGGAAAAGATAAGTATTTTCATACAGTTCGGCTATTTATCTGAAACTTCAAAGCGCCACAAATATTCCAAATCTCTCATCTTATTTTTGTACATTTCTCCATTTTGCCATATGTGCCGATGCAAAAATACATATTCATCAGCTGTTTATCCAGATAAGGAAATAGGCACAGCATATTCACTTGATGTTAAACCCGCATTTGCCCGCACAAATCAGACAATATATATTGCTTGCATCAGGCACATAACAAGTTTCAGCATTCTAATAGAACTGAATTAGTTGCACAGTACTGTGTGAAGTCTTTGATGTATACCGATTTCAGTTTTTTTTAAAATTGCTACAGTGTGGCAGCAGCCAACAAGACATTCTCTTTAGATATATGAATGAAAAGTATTGCTGATAGCATCACCATTAAAACTCATCCTATTCAAGCACAAGCAGGGGAAAAAATAGGTATACGGGCAGCCCAGTGACATGGGATATTTCCAGAACTGCCAACATCCCTGAACCAATTAGGTGTGGTCATTGACTCGGGGCTGTTTTCAGTAACTCCATCGCTTCTCACATCTGCATGAAAAGATAAAAGTAGCTGAGCTGGACCAGACTAATACTTCATTTAGTCCAGTATCCTGTTTCACCCAGTGTCCAACCAGATATCCACAAAAGGCCTACTAGCAGGTATAGTGTAAAGAATCTGAAAATTTGGAAGCCGGGGGGGGGGGGGGGACAACCTTCTGAATCTTGAAGTTCTAATCAATCATCCTACCCAACAGTCATCAATGGACCTATCCTCCACACATTTGTCTAATTTCATTTTAAAAGGTAAAAGGTAAAGGTAGTCCCCTGTGCAAGCTCCGGGTCATTACTGACCCATGGGGTGATGTCACATCCCAACGTTTACTAGGCAGACTGTGTTTATAGGGTGGTTTGTCATTGCCTTCCCCAGTCATCTACACTTTACCCCCAGTAAGCTGGGTACTCCCAGCAAGCTGGATGGAAGGCTGAGTCAACCTTGAGCTGGCTACTTGAAACTGACTTCCATCAGGATCGAACTCAGGTTGTGAGCAGAGCTTTTGACTGCAGTACTACTCTGTGCCACGGGGCTCTTATTTCATTTTCAAGCCAGTTTAAATAACTGTCGTAACTAAATCATGTAACATATTGTCATGCATGTTACTGCACACCAGGACTAGTACTTTGATCACCATGGAGTTTGCTTGTTTAAGCGTCCTAGACTATTTCAAAGTTTCACAGGTAGTTAAAGCCTTATTTCTGCTTACAGTAAGGTTGTTTGGAATGAAGGGCATCTAGTCTTCGCCCAATTAACCACACAATTTACTAAAAGGTGTGGTGACAGCCAGCAGTGTAGAAGGCTCTAAAACTGGCATTATTCAAATTTATAGGGCAAAGACCAGTCAACAGCTATTAGTTATATCACCTAAATGGAACCTCCGTATTCAGCAACTATATACCTAGCAGTACCAGGTGCTGAGGGACATAGCAGAGAAAGGTCTTTCATTTCAAGTCCCCTTTCAGGATTTAAAGAGGCACAAGGGTCACTAGAATAGATGAACTTTGGTTTTTATGATGCAAGGAAATGTTAAGGTCTCATGAAGAAGCATTGAATAAACTTCATGGCTGATGAAAGAGGCCAAAACAAACAGCTTCTTGCAAGTTCACAAGATTTACTAGTTTCCAGAGGTCTTTTTCAACACGTTTCAGCTCAAATAGAAAGAACTAAAGCCTATCACTGCTCAACCTCCTGTAAAATCCCCCACGGCAAAACTATTAGAAATTGACTCAAGTTTTAAAAACAGAGAAACGCAAAGTGTATGCACATCCATGTGTATTTTAAAGACTCCCTGTATAAGCTACAATGTTGGGACATTGCTCCAGCAGGGCATTCCTCCTTCATACTGCAGATTTACTTTCAGATTAGGCATCTAAAAAGTGTTCGTTGTCTTTTTAATTTAAATTCCACTTCTTTGTGTGTGAATTGCTTTTTAAATGAATGCATGACCACTGACCTCATTATATAATGCTTAGCCTCAGAAATTATTCCTCCCCCCGTTATGGCCCTGTATCCTATCACTCTGCTCAGCAAAATGAGAAGCCTTCTTTCAGCCAAAGAACCCTTCCTCCAATTTAAGGGGTGCTTTTTTTCCCAGCAGAAGGAAATTACATTACAGGAAGGCTACTAGCAGCCCATTCCTGACCTCCAAGGATGAAAGTCCTTAGGAGGCCAAAAGGGGGCTGCAGCAACATTGGGCCCCCTGCGCTGGCGCCCAGGCTACTTACGCCACGCACAGTGGCCCCAACGCCGGTGGGGAAGCCTGGACACCGGCCTCCCGGCAGTGCCATGGCAGCGCTGCCCAAAGACGCGGGGAAAGGCTTTTTAAAGCCTTTCGGCAGCAGGGAAATGGCTTTGGAGGTGCCACCGCAACAACTCGGCCACGCCGTCCTCGGACGTCAAAAGGTCAGGAATGGGCTGTTAGACCAGAAAGTTTTGAAGACTGCTAAGCAGAATGGTATGATGCAGGCCATACTGAACGCCAACCCATCCTTTTCAACAGAAAAAAAAATCTAAATCAATCCTTTTTTGGTTGTTTTTGATTTAAATTGCCTTGACTTGACATAATCTCCCTGCTCTTAAATATGAGTTTATTTTAATTGGATGCCAACCACAAAGGAACTCACACGGTTCACAAGCTCTGGGAAAGAAGAGAAGTTCAAATAAGGGTGGAGTGGTTGCAGTAGGATGGCTATCAACTACATATAAAGCTCCCAAGTCCCACCCACCCCAAACAGCATGTAAAAGTGCTTAGCACATATACCTGCAGTTCAGCTGCGTTTATATATCCACATAACTCTGCATAAAATTGTGTCACAGACCCCAGATTCTCAAATAATTTCATACTGACTAATTTCACAGTACAAATCATTTAAAAGTTAAAAGAGATAAGGAAGCAGAAACATGAGACAGGGCAGGAGAGAACTCAGCTATAACAGTTCTAGAATAAAACGACATGGTATGTAACCTTTTGAGTACTAAAAGCTTCTGCCTTCCTTCCTTTCTTCCTTCCTGGAGGGAAGTATGAAACATTAAAGAAAAAGAAAGCCTTTTCCCTAAGGGAAATGCCTTCAAGGTTTCTTGCTCTGAAAAAGGTTTTCGCTCACCTGAATAACTGCTAGAAGCTCAACTATCAGAATAATGTATATACTCACCTCCCTGTTTTACTATGTCCTGCCCTGAGTAGGATACCGCTATTGGTGCTTGGGTCCCCCCCACCATTTTAACTATGCATCTGAATTTGAGAATTACTGCTCTAGGAGACAGTGTGGTATAGTGGTCAAGAGCGGTGGTTTGGAGCGATGGCCTCTAATCTGGAGAACCGGGTTTGAATCCCCACTCCTCCACATGAGAGGCGGATGCTAATCTGGTGAACTGGATTTGTTTCCCCATTCCTACACATGAAGCCAGCTGGGTGACCTTGGACTGGTCACAGCTCTTATCCTTACCAACTATGAACCCATTCCTGAAGGGGGGCAAAGCTCTTTAGGAGCCGATGTGACCCCGCGCTGGCGTAGGTGCCACCTTAACACGAAATAAGTTGGCATCTACACCAACGCAGGGGCAAACACACTGCCATTCCAACGGGGGGGGGGGGTGTTCCTGGGAGTAGAGTTGCCTTTAGGCAGCTTCCACAGAACTTTCACCCTGGGAACACCCCCTTGAGCAGCAACCGGGTCCAGTCTTTTCTACTTTTTTTCCAAATTCATGTATGTCCCCCCCGCCCGCCCCATTAAACACTCATTGTTGTTTATATTTCCCAAAGTTGTGGAGGCTTCTGACTGGTCACTATATCCAGTGGTCTGAGTTTGGGTTCTAGATTATATGAACCCTTATTTACTCTTTAATTTCTCCTTGCTTATCTATCTACCCTTTTGATTAGCTTTCTACATCTCTTTTCTTCTCAGAGACCCAGCCTCCTTTCTTATAAACCAAAGAATATTTGTAGGAAATATCTCTTACTTCCTAGATTCCTGGAAGTATTTCAAATCTTCACAGAAGTAATCTTAGTGATAAAACAGGAAAATAGTTTTAAAAATTAGGATCTGTACTTACACCCCTGCCTATACTGATGACAGAGGACATTCATACTTACACCCCTGTCTATACTGATGACAGAGGACATTCAAACAAAAACATAAACCATGTGAGCTTTCAAAATCACCACAAGCACCAAAACTGCATCTCTAAAAAGCAGCAATTAAAATGTCTGACTAAAAGTAAAACCCAGCTTGCTGGGGGTGAAGTGTAGATGTCTGGGGAAGGCAATGGCAAACCACCCCGTAAACATTGTCTACCTAGTAAACGTCATGATGTGACGTCAATGACCCGGTGCTTGCACAGGGGACAACCTTTACCTTTTTAAACACACAGCCCAATAAATGCCAGCAATTTAAATACATAATCTGAATGTCCTAGGAGTGAATGGCTTCTGAAAGATGTGCAAAAACTAAGTATTATTGTTTGTAAGTAGAAAAAAAAAGATATGTGATTGAGCTTTATGATGGCAAGATATCTAAATGTAATTTGTCTAAGAGAAAATGGAAATGTGACACTTTGAATTTGATCTATTTTGTTCTGTCATAATGAGAAGTCACACAACTATGACGTGTAAAACACAACTGAAAAATCTGTCCTGTTGTACATATGTATCTACTTTCACTGGGAGTGGGGATTTGGACCTGGGCCTCCACAGGCCTAAGACAACAGTCTAACCACTAGAACCATACTGGCTCTCACCTTCAAAAGACACCCAGTCTAGTTCTCCTCTGTACTGCTGCACTAATATTTTGCCAATCGTCATAATTTGGTTATTTTTAGCCAAGGAATATTTTACCAGTGCTGGCTACTGAACAGAGATTCTTCCGATAAACTCTAATAGGAGTTCTTCCACTCTCTTCCTCCTCTGCCATAACTGAAGAAGAAAACGACCAGGGGAGGTGTGCAAAGAAACTAAGAACATTGTTACTTCTACCTTTATCATCCAACAGGGAAAAGTCCATTTAGCTAAAGTCCACTTTGAATAACTTTATACAAAAGTTCATATGACAATTTGCACAAGTTCTCAGCTGCATTTCATTTTGATACAGACTAAATAGGCTGACTTTCACTAAATAGGCTGACTTTCACTAATAATCGCCACTTTATTTAAAAGTGATTTGGAGGCAACTACGGTATACTCAGTGGCTGCATTAATACAGGCATGGAAGAGTCACTGCCGTAAATACATATATATCCGACAACAGAAGGAGCAATAAATCACTCGATGATTAATCAAACATCCCATACTTCACTACAGATGATTAAAACTAATTTTAGTTTAATGATGGGGGGGGGGGGAATCTGACAACTACATACAGTTATGATTGCAGGGGGAAATGCACATCTTATGAATAGTTTTCTTATGCTTAATCATTTGTTGCAGAGACTGAAGCCTTTTTGTAAGACACAAACACCATCATATCCCAAATTGTCTAAGCAACACACTTGTCAGCTCTGGAAAATGTCTGCCAACTGTCTTTTATTCAGCTTTGCTGCTGCCACTTTTGGCAAATGATTCCAAAATTAGCATTCTGAAAGTGAACCTTCTCTCATACGCATGCAGAATGGGAACATAAAGTTAGGCTGATTAGTGGTATTATAGTTTACCAAAAGTTTCTTTTATTGTCTGTGAATGTGGAAGAAAAACAGTAACAAAAGACCATCCCATATATATGAAAACGAATAAAGGTTATTAGTAAAAAAAAACGTAAACCCATCTATTCCACTAGGATTATCAGCTTTCGGCAATGTCTCCACATTATTAATTCTTTCAAATCCTAGAATCTATTATTTGCTCCCCACATTTAGAATATAAATGGTTTGTGATTATTCACATTTAATCCCTCATATGAGCTTGCATACTATTGCCCAATCAAAAAGCCTCAATTCTACCAACCGCTTTCTGTTGTTCAACAAATGGAGTCATTCTTAATGACAGAAACTTGAAGAATCACTCTCATAGGTAAAGATGTCTGGGTTATGATGACCAGTTCTGAGTTAGAACTAAATAGTTACATCCATAACCATTCCCCATTTTAAATTATCGTATCTCAAAAAAAGCCCTGCCTGTGTTTTTTCTGGTTCTATCAATTCTCTAGCACACGTGCTCCTGGAATGTCATTTTTATGAGGATCTAAGATCAAGATATATTATTAATCTTCTGATTGGACTAGTAACTCTGTGTCTGAGCTAATGCCCTATTTATTAAGTGACAGTGATCCTAAGGTTACACTGGCAGTGGCAACATTTATCTCAGTCCTTATATCCCTTAAACAATAGATTTCAATTTATGTTGCTCAAGATATATGAATCAAGGAGCTTCTCCAGGAGAAAGGAAAGGAAAAAGACAAAATAATAATTAGTACACACCTTTAAAAAAAAAAACACGCAGCAAATAAAACCCTCTCTCTAACAAATAGATCGGTTCAGTCATCAGGCCAAACCACAGTTTGGAGCTACATGAAAAAAGCCTTGACATGCACACACACCCTCCCCTATTATACTGAGTATTCTTGCATCCTCTTCAGCACAATGGATTCTGAAGAGAACAACAGAAGAGTTCGTCAAAGGAACTGGTGCCAATAGGATTGCCAGGTCCCTCTTTGCCACCGGTGGGAGGTATTTGGGGAGGAGCCTGAGGAGGGTGGGGTTTGGGGAGGGACTTCAATGCCATAGAGTCCAATTGCCAAAGTGGCAATTTTATCCAGATGAACTGATCTCTATTGGCTGGAGATCAGTTGTAATAGCAGGAGATCTCCAGCTAGTACCTGGAAGTTGTGCAACCCTAGCTGACAATCATTGTCTCAGTACTAATGAAAACATACTTCAGTATTAGGAGTTGCCCTGACCTGGATGGCCCAGGTTAGTCCAGTCTCATCAGATCTTGGAAGGTATTCTGCAATGGTCAGACCTCACTTGGAATAATGTGTCCAGTTTTGGGCTCCACATTTTAAAGAAGGATGTTGACAAGTTGGAGTGTGTCCAGAGGAGGGCGACCAGAATGGTCAAAGGTCTGGAATCCATGCCCTATGAGGAGAGACTTGGGGAGTTGGGTTTGTTTAGTTTGGAGAAGAGAAGGTTGAGGGGAGACATGATACCCATGTTTAAATATTTGAAGGGATGTCATGTTGATGAGGGAACTAGCTTGTTCTCTGTTGCTCCAGAGACTAGGACACAGAGTAATGGATTTAAACTAATAGAAAAGTAATTCCACCTAAACATTAGGAAGAACTTTCTGACGGTGAGGGCTGTTCAACGGTAGAATGTGCTGCCTCGGAGGGTGGTGGAATCCCCGTTTTTGGAGATCTTTAAGCAGAGGCTAGATGGCCATCTGTCGGGAGTGCTTTGATTGTGGGATCCTGCATGGCAGGGGGAGGGTTCGGGTCACTGGGGATGTGGGGGGAGGTAGTTGTGCATTTCCGGCATTGTGCAGGGGGTTGGACTAGATGACCCTGGTGGTCCCTTCCAACTCTATGATTTTATGATTCTAAGGCAAGCAGGGTCAGCCCTGGTTAGTATTTGGATGGGAGACCACCAAGGAAGTCCAGGGTTGCTATACAGAAAAAAGCAATCACAAACTGCCTCTGTTAGTCTCTTGCCTTGGAAAACCCTAAGGGGTCACCATAAATCAGCGGCAACATGGTGGCACTTTACACACCCACACACCTTAGGAGTTACAAAAACCAACAAAACCTGAACTATACTATTTAGCCCAAATAGTATTTGCAGCTCCTGCTACACAAATAAGTGTAAAAAGAGCCTTTTGGGGGGTTCACGTTCATTCTGTCACCTCAACAATTAATTATGACCGCGTTCCAGATCCAACATCAGTGTATGAGAAAATAACATGTTTAAAAATAAATATTTTCTCTTTTGTTCCCATTTGTTTCCAGTTTGTGAGATTAATGTTTTGCTTTCACATTTTGACTTTGTTGTATGTGTTTTGTTTGTAAGATAAGAAGCTTTTTCAAAATTCAAAAGTGCTTGAAATTGTTCTGGAAAGAAATGTTGAAGGTTATACATTCTGCATTTTATAAAGGATTAGAACATGCTGCTTCCTGTGTTATATGATAAAGAGTGAGACATTCAGAAACAAACAATTTTTCATTACTAGCTAAAAAATGAATGTTTCCTGAAGTTAAATAGTTATCACTGTATTCATTGGATTGAGTTATATTGCAAGCAAATTCTGTGACACTGTTCTTCATGAAAAATATCTGAACCAGTTCAAAGCGTCTACGCCAGTTATTAACCCATGTATTAAAATTAGTGTTTGAACTGGAACTGAATTGGAAAGGTAAAAATATAAGGCTAAATCTGGGCCTGAACTCAAATTTTGAACATTTTAAACTCCCTATCTGCACTATCGATTTATTTTAAAAATGTGTATGCCATCTTTCTTTCCAAAGGTCATACTGCAGCCTCTGATTGCCTCCCAACATGCAGGGAAACAACCAATAAACCGAACTGTTTCTTTGAGATGGGAGAAGGTGAGAAGTGAACACATGAAGCTGCCTTATACTGAATTAGACCCTTGGTCCATCAAAGTCAGTATTGCGTACGCTGACCGGCAGCGGCTCTCCAGGGTCTCAGGCAGAGGTCTTTCACATCACCTACTTGCCTAGTCCCTTTAACTGGAGATGCCAGGGATTGAACCTGGGACCTTCTGCATGCCAAGCAGATGCTCTACCACTGAGCCACAGCCTCTCCAGAAAGCACGTGAATGTTTGAGGGGCTTGGGCCGCACTGGACAGCCACATGGAAGGTAGAAAGGTGGCTTGGCATGGCTGGGTGGGGCATTTGAGCAGAGAAGGGAGGAGCTGAGCCCAGCAGCCAGAGTCTCCTCCTGGTGCCCAAATGGATGTGGGGCCTTGGCATCCAGGTGTGGAGGGAAGGGGTTGTGCTTATTGGGTCTTCTTCTTCCTCCCATCAAAGAGCTCCCTGCTTGTCCCCTATGGCCCCCTCTCCATGCCAGCTCTGGGACAGGAGTAGCCCCATCTACCTCCTCCTTAGCCTGGTGCTGATGTAGTATAGGTCCTGAATCGGTGCCTTAATGAGTGGTTAAGTAGCGATAATTGGGACTGTGGTCTATACTGCTGAGTATCTTAGTATACATAGGATCCTATTAAGTAATTTCTGAACTGCCAGCGTGGTGTAGTGGTTAAGAGCGGTGGTTTGGACCGGTGGACTCTAATCTGGACAACCGGGTTTGATTCCCCACTCCTCCACATGAAGCCAGCTGGGTGACCTTGGGCTAGTCACAGCTCTCTTAGAGCTCTTTCAGCCCCACTGCCTCACAGGGTGTCTGTTGTAGGGAGGGGAAGGGAAGGTGATTCTTCCTTAAATGGTAGAGAGTCGGCATATAAAAACCAACTCTTCTTCTTAATGTATGTTAATACTTATACTATGTTAATACTTATACATACTAACGTATGTTAATACTTATCCTAAACTCTTTCTGGTGGTTCCAGTCTTCTAAAATCCTAATATATTGGTTACTGAATGTCCCATTTTGTTGACTGTACTTACTATGTGTCAGACTATAAATAACATAAATAAAAATAAACAATTAAATAGGCTTGGTTCTTGTAGGTTATCCGGACTGTGTAACCGTGGACTTGGTATTTTCTTTCCTGACGTTTCGCCAGCAGCTGTGGCCGGCATCTTCAGAGGAGTAACACTGAAGGACAGTGTCTCTCAGTGTCAAGTGTGTAGGAAGAGTAATATATAGTCAGAAAGGGGTTGGGTTGAGCTGAATCATTGTCCTGCAAAAAGTATCAAAGGTAATGTGCTAATCATTGTCCTGTAAGTATCAAGATAATGTGCTAGTGAGGGTGTGGTATGTTAATATGGAACCATTGTATCCTGAAGTGATCTGTTAATGTGTGAAATCCAAAGCTAATCTGCATGGCTATTGTGGACTGTAGCCTTTGACAATAATTAATTAGGCTGTGTAGCCTTTACATGCTCCAACCCCAATTGCTTGAGCCAATTACCGTATATACTAGCGTATAAGCCGAGTTTTTCAGCCCCCAAAAAGGGTTGAAAATCCCAACTCGGCTTATACGAGGGTCAATACGGTAGGTGGAGGGAGGGGGGGAACTTACCGCCGCCGCCTCCAGCGCGCCTTCCCCCGGGCCAGGAGCGGCCTGCACGCCGGGGGGGGGGGCACTGCTGCCGCCGCCTCCAGCGCGCTTCCCTGGGCCAGGAGCGGCCTGCAGGAGCGGCCTGCGCGCCGGGGTGGCCGCCGCTGCCGCCTCCAGCGCGCTTCCCCCAGCCCAGGAACGGCCTGTGTGCCGGGGGGGGCGCCGCCGCCTCCTCCAGCGCGCTTCCCCGGGCCAGGAGTGGCCTGCAGGAGCGGCCTCCTGCGTGTGGGAGAGGCCCGGCGCCGCCAGCTGATCACCGCCTCTCCCGGTAAGTAGGGGGTTCAGGGGCTCTTCCCCCTCCCCCCCTAGGGGTGGGTCTGGAGGGCCCGGGAGGCCAGGCGGGAGGGCGACCTGGGGGTTGTATAAGCCGACCCTCGGCTTATACACGGGTGCCTAATTTTTCCCCATTTTGGGGTGAAATTAGGCACCTCGGCTTATACGCAGGTTGGCTTATACACGAGTATATACGGTAGTCCTTGGAGGCTTCCACAACCTCCTTCCGAGCTAGGAACCTCAGCTACCCCCTGGCTTCATCACACCTCATTGCACCATGGCAACCTTGGCAGCATCCCAGGCAGTTGGGCAGCGGGGTTGTGATCAACACATCTGCAGAATTGTGTGCAGTTCTAGAGGCCTCACTTCAAAAAGGATGTGGACAGAATGGAGTGGATGCAGAGGAGAGTGACGAGGATGATCAGGGGCCTGGAGACCAAGCCCTATGAGGGAAGGCTGAGGGAGTTGGGAATGTTTCATCTGGAGAAGAGGGGGGGACATGATTGCTCTCTTTAAGTAGTTGAAGGACTGTCACTTAGAGGAGGGCAGGGAGCTGTTCCTGTTGGCAGAGGATAGGACTCACAATAATGGGTTTAAATTGTGGGCGGAAAGGTACCAACTGGATATTAGGAATCAGTGGAATCAGCTACCTAGGGAGGTGGTGAGCTCCCCCTCACTGGCAGTCTTTAAGCAGAGACTGGACGAACACTTCTCAGGGATGCTCTAGGCTGATCCTGCATTAAGTAGGGGGTTGGACTAGATGGCCTGTATGGCCCCTTCCAACTGTATGATTCTATTATTCTACATCTTTCAGCTAAGCTCCTACTGGCCAACTGACTCTTGGGTAGGGCCCCAACCTCCTATTGCTGGCAGTACACAAATTTCCTGGTCATGGACAGCCCACTAAACCCCTGGGGTGGCCCCCCACACTTGCCTCACCAGAATGAGTGGGGGGTATCATTTAAGGATGGGGAGGGGCCTCCTGCTGCTCCCAGACAGAAAGATAATGGTCTAAATAGTGGCAGGATGTAGTAGCATGTTCTTTCTCTCTTCATGAATCATATAGATAAGGCAAAATTTATATAAACCAGAATGCCTCTCCGCTTTATTCAAGATGGATCAAAATTTCACAAATCCCCACAAACACATTTTCCTGATTTGGATTTCAGGGGAAGAAAAGAGTAGTCCTTTATGTTTGATCTTTTCTATGGATCATCGCTAGCATAATTTTATCCAGTAAATGAAGTTTCTTGGAATCTGAAAAGCTGAAGTACTATTTTAAAATTCTCTAACAGTCCAAGTTCTGAATTTCTCCTCCTTAAACTCATGCAAAAATCATTCTCTATAATATAGGAGGCCCATAGATCAAGACTACTTATACGAATGTATTCATATTTCATGCTAATTAGTCCCTGTACACGTAATCTCTTTCCCTAGTGTGTCCAGTACATGTGTCTCTGTCCTCGATTGCTCATTAAATTTGCCACAGTTCATTTGAGCACTGTATCACTGTGACTGAATTAGACGTTTTAGAATCCAAAAGGCTCTTGCTTCCCTTCTCCTGTGTATTTCTTACAAAATCTTTACAAGTAAAGCACTCGTTCGGCTGTAGAAATAATGCATATGGCAGTCAATGTGCTCTCTAGCTGTATAAACAAGGTTATCACAAAGGTAGACCAGTGTCCTTAGCGCTTCAATTGTGCATGCAGGTTGCATGCCCCGGATCTGACAAGTTCTGAGAAGTAGCAATCCTTATTCTGTTTAATGGGGACCTTGGAGACCCAAAATGCTGAGAAAAAATATAGTGCTCGCTGTTATACTGAGGCTGTGTTCTTCGATGATTATAAATCCAAAACTCACTCATTCCTCATCACCTCTGAAACTACTTAATTTTAACACGGAGAATATTAAACAGAGGGTGTTCCTTAGTTGCTAAGATAACATTCCCACCTGGCCTGGATCACTCACAAATTAATTCTTTATGGGTATCAGAAGGTGGTTAAGATGAACTAACACTGAGAAACAACTCTCAAATGCATTTGATGAATTCATTTAATAGCTGTGCTTTTGTTCTAATCCCTTTTCCCTTTCTCCTGTGCCAGACAAGGCCAATCCTGGAAGACTCGCCTTCAAAGACAGTGCATGGTATTCTTGACAACCAAGACAGTCTAAAAGTACATTTCTAAAAACAATAGTAATGATCCTGACATAAACCACACAACTTGCTATATATAAGTAACGGTACCAACACACATGCAATTTTTTCCCCCTGGTTCAGTAAAACAGCTTATGGATCAAGATTATTTTGTAAGTTGCACTAGTGGTATGACAGAAACATCTTTTGTGGTTCATCCTATGCCAGTCTAGGAATGTAGACAAGTTTCTATCCACATGCTTGCTCTCAAGACGGGGTTTACGAAACATGCCAAGCACTATGGGGCCATACATGACTTGAGTGTTTTGTTGTGATATGAACAGAAAGTTATATACATTCCCAATATGGCATGGGAGCGACTGTAGAAGGAGCAGAAGTCATGCTACTATTTATTTATTTATTTAAAAAATTTATATCACGCCTCTCTTCCCTCACAAAGGCCACCAAGGCAGCTAACAAATTAAAACATACACAATAAAATCCCATTTTAAAAACATTAAAAACAACAACAAAAAACCACAGCCCTAAAACCAGAACTAAAATACATCCAAAGACACAATAGTAACAATTAATACTGCACAGGAAAGAGGGAAACTAAACAAAACTAAACAAGTCTTCAGTCACTGGCAGAAAATGGCAACAGAAGGGGACAGACAAACTTCCCTGGGTAGAAAGTTCCAGAGTTTTGGAGCCCAACAGAGAAGGCTATCTCTTAGGTTGTACCCCATTGAAATTAAATCAAAAGAGTTTCCAGCTAAACATTAGGAAGAACGTTCTAACACTTAGAGTGGTTCCTCAGTGGAGCAGGCTTCCTCAGGAGGTGGTGAGATCGCTTTCCCTGGAGGTTTTTAAGCAGAGGCTAGATTGCCATCTGACAGCAATGTTGATTTTGTAGACTTATGCAGATTGTGAGAGGGAGGACAGGAAGGTGTGCATCAGTGTTTGGCTCTCGTGGCCCTTTCTTGCATGCCCACGGTAGTGCCGATTGCCACTTTGGGGTGAGGAAGCAATTTTCCTCCAGGCCAGATTGGCCAGGGATCCTGGAGGGTTTTGTTGTTGTTTTGTCATCTTCTGGGCATGGAGTAGGGGTCACTGGGAGTGTGTGTGTGTGTGGGGGGGGGGAGATAGTTGTTAATTTCCTGCATTGTGCAGGGGGTTGGACTATATGACCCAGGTGGTCCCTTCCAATTCTATGATTCTTCTCTGATACTATGATCTAATATCAGAAGGTGGGGGCACCCAAAGCAGGGCCTCTGAAGATGACCATAGTGGTCAGGTAGGTTCATAAAAGAGTCGGCAGTCCTTCAGGTTTTTGTTCCCAAACCATATGTAGGTTTTAAAGGTCAACACCAACACCTTGAATTGTGCCCAGAAACAAATCAGGGCCCAGTGTAGATGGACCAAGCCTCAAGTGATATGGTTCCTATGACCCACACCAGTCAACATCCTAGTGGCAGCATTCTGCAAGCAATAGAAGTTTCCAAACGCTTCTCAAAGGCAGACCTATGTAGAGAGCATTGCAGAAATCCAATCTAGATGTAACTAGGAACTAACAAAGACAAGTGTTATTCTAAGTTGCAGTTAACAGGTGTGCTAAAAATAGTACTTTGCTCCATGGACCATTCAAATTTCCCTTTTGCTTTTCACATATTATAGGAAATTGTGAACATTTTATTTTCAGTGTGTATGTGTGTGTTTTCTCCCTGCAACCAAATGGGCGAGAACAGCATTTGTTGTAAAGTCCTAGAATTCCGCAAAGGTCACTGAACTCTGTTAAAAGGCATCCTTGATGTTCTTGCAGCATGAATATGATTCTGCAGAGTCTTTCTAGAGTCTTTTTCTCAGTCAAGCCTTCCAAGCAAATACTTGCAAAGGCTTCCTTTAAAAACTTCCAGATAACACCTTAAAGTTTCACAGGCTTTAAATTAAAAGGCAAAACCCTTGCTTTTAAAAAGTCAGTTCAACTTAACAGATGTATATATGTAGGGTAAAGGAAATATATTTGTCCTTGGTCTTCTCGTGGCAGAGAATAAATCTACACTCCCAAGGTGGCCGTTTCACTTTGAAAACAGGTCCTACTGCAATTGTCTGATGAACAAAAGATGGACCAGAGCAGGCTCAGTGTTTACAAGCGTCACCGTTGCTGGAAGCATTGGTTTGGTCTGGCGTCACTGGAATGCTGCTCCTTATGGAGACCTTTTGTATAGCGATGAATGAAATGGCTACTGATGCGCTCTCAATAAAAGGAGACGGGCATGCCCTACAACAGAAGCAGGTGCTATCGAATGGCTAGTGTTTGCACAGTGGCTTCCCAGACAAAAAGTTCACACAAAAGAGAGAACATATAAGCAATTCCAGAGAGGCCCACACAGTGACTCTCGTAAACAATGGCCCAGCTGCAGCGTAGCCGCATGTATCATCCTTAAGGTTAATTTGCAATCCATAGCACTCTTTTAGCAAAACTAGTTTTGAAAGCTCAGTAAGAATAAACATTAAACATTCAGGGATCGATTATGTCGTTGGGTGAGTGTTTACCACAGAACGATTTGCTGTTGGGACTTGAAGACATAACACAATTAAAACAGATATTATATCATAAGGGAAAAAAAACAGAACAATTGTGATCTGATGCACACTCGCTGAGGAGCAAATCCCAGTGAAATCAGCAGAATTTGCTTCAAAAGAAGCATGTGCAAATTGGGCATTACAAAATCTAGATTTCACTTCTACAAAGCCCTCAATCATAATGAAACACCCCCATGATACTCTAGTCATGTTTAAATATAATCATGCCACCTCAACTAACCTTTGGATGACCAAGCTATTACATTATCAAAAACCTGAGGGGGTAACACGAAGTGTAGTCACAATTTTTTAAAAATACATTAATGTATTCATTTAAATATTCCCAGTTGGCATCAACAACTATTTTGGAATTGGGGGGGGGGGGGAATAGCCTACCATCATGTCAAGCCAATTATTTATACAAACGCAAACACGGTTTTTTAATTGGGCACCCCAAACTACAGCTGACTACAGGTTTCCTGCTGAAAAATGAATAACAAAGCTAAGGTCGCAAACACAGGCAACTGGATCGCCTTTCAGCTTCTCTACTGACTCTGCCAATCTAGATATACATCTAGTTAAATCTGCATCTTCTGGGATACCTAGCTGTTTTGCTTCAGTCCCCTATTCCCTAGTTGAAAATTAGCCTTTCACTTTTCTATTATCCACTATCCTCTGCCTGGCATTCAAACATATAATGGGGTGTGAGGAGGGATTTGAAGGAAAAGGGGGAGGGGACACATCCAGGCTGGAGATACTCAACATGAGCTAACGAGAAGATCGAGAGAGCCACCTACAGTTTGAAACCCAGAAGACTGTCAAGGAGGCTCATTTATTCTTTTATCCTTATTAACCACCTTAGGGAACTGCTGATTCCCACACTCACGCCTGGATCACGGCAAACACATCACCCTTGTGATTAATACCTATTTGCATCTTCAGAGCCAGCCTTGTTGGCAGCTGTGCCCTCTTGTGGCGTCCATTTAAAACCAGAAGGAACGTTATCTGCACAGGAAAGGGCAGAAGGGGCCCCAATGTTTCCACTGCTGCTGATTTTTTCCCCCCGAGATCAAGATACTTAAAGTTTTATCTTCTTTAGCTATGGCTGATTTCCATCAATGCTGGCCTCCCTACCCTACCCTGCACACCCGTCCCCTTTGAATTATTCCACCTTGAGGATGTGGAATGTCGTAGTATTGCTGTGGCCTGTATCTCACACAGGGGTGCCTTTAGATGTTTAAACATTGTACGGGCTGGGTTTTAATTACTGTTTTAACTGTTTTTCACATGTTTTATCATATTGTTGTTTTACATTGTGTGTTGCCCTGAGGCTGGGGAGGGTGGATTATGAATTTGATAAATAAATAAAATCTCCATCTGTAGAAAAGCTCCCCCCGCCCCCCGGTTAAATGTCAGGCATTCACTCTGAAGCCTCCAGAATTTTTAAACAAAAACGTGTGCACACACATATTTCTGAATGCAAGTTGATAATAAAGTAATGGAATTGGTTTATTCTTGTCCGCACATCTCTGGAAAATAACAGATCCTAACCGATTCATTTCCGTTAGCTGTTCTCTGCTTTGGGGCCACCATATAAATAGACACCAATCAGGTAAGCTTCTTTGTAGTTGCCTCCACAAAAACAGAGAATGGTTACTTTGCCAATTTGTCTACAACACTCCCACTAAGGAATTTAGGATGGCGTACATAGGGCTCTGCTCCTTTTTATCCTTACAATACTCTTGTAAGGTAGGTGATGCAGAGAGCGCATGACTGCCCCAATGTCACCCAGGGTGCTTTGCTGCTAAAGGGAATTTGAACCTGGGCCTCCTTGGGGCAAGTCCAAATCGTAGCCCCACACGGAACGGAGTCTCAAGCTACCAGTCCCCTTTAAAGGATGAGTCCACCTGCTGGACCGCTTTTATGGAAGAGAGTACTCCCAAGGTTATGGCTCCAGTTTCAAGGATACAGGGCCAAATATTTAAGCGAAGGTTAGCAGTTTGAATGTTAAAACACTGTTCTGCAATATGTTTCATATAATGCACATAATATATTGTGCATATAACGCACATCCTACATAGCATATTAAAGGTGCAATTTTATATTACTTTCCAGATTTTGGAAATAAATGAAGGCATAACTTGTACATAATGATAAAAACACACAGCCTTAATGAAATAGAGCCCTTGCTCCTTTAAAAAGTGGCAAAGGAACTGAGTTTGTAGAATCACAGTTATTAAAGGCTATTATGCACCAATTACTACCTTTACTGATCTACAGTACACACAATTAATTTCTTCGGAGTGCCACTATCATTCTTCACTGGCAAAATACACAATCTAAATTACAAGAGCCAGAAATTAACATGATCCTTTAGGGAGAGGGATTTAACTTGCTTTATAAACCTTGGTAATTGGACTGTGAGCATAACCGTAAAAACTCAAAGAAAGCTACTAAAGGAAACCAAGTCTGGTTTGCCAGCAAATCATAGGTCACCCCCAAATTCCACTTACTAAGAAATATATGAAACTAAGTTACCTTAGTGGCTCATGATTTTCCTACACACAGACATTTATATTTAGCATTAGACAAGTTCCAGCAACCAGACTACAAATGGTAAATCAGTTATATCCCAGTAATCTGTGCCACAGAAATGAGAACACAGATGTCTTTCCCATTAGCCAGAGTAACATCTGAACATTATAAAATGTGCCATCCGTATACAGTTACAGTCCCAAACTTACGAATGTGTTAATATGAATCCTAAATACCCAACACATAACAGTAATATAAATAAGCTTATAACAATCCTGTGTGGCACATTTTGGCATATTTCTTTAGAGGTCCAAATTATCATCATAAAAAAGGCATTTATTGTAAGCAGAAGGCATCAATATTTTTTTATTTTATTAATTAAATACCTCCAAGCCAGTCCACAAGCTGCACAAAACGTATTGCTTATCATGGCAGCTAGCCAATTAGATTCTTAATGAATATCCAAATCGTTAGAACTTCAATATTTCATGATAAAAAACACTATAATTTTGTTCATGGGCAACACAAGCATTTCACGCAAGATGAACAAACTCGACGATAAGGCAAGTGATACAACAACACAGTTCAACTGAGTATGGCCTAGTCTGTATAAACCCAACTGCAGATATCACCAGAACAAAATAGTTCACCAACAGCACTACTAGTATGAACCAATACCATAATGCTTCAAGCAACAAATGGAAGGCTACAGCCAGGATAAATAATCCACATTAAGGACATACAAGTGGGTACCCACAAGGACTTGCGGGGGCATCTCACTTCCCCTTCCCCCACTTTTTCCTCTTTCCCTTCCCTGAAAGCCCCCATAGCCTTTTGCTCTTTTCTGCTTCCTTTTCTCCTCCCCACCAAACAGAAACCCTACTTTTATCTGACCCTCAGCCTTTAGCTTTCCCTCCCCCGATCCGCAGCCTCTACCCAAGCAAAATATGGCACCATTGTGTGGTGCTGACCACTGGACTAGTCCCACTTGCATGGTAGCAAACTCTCAAGGACCTGTGGGAAAGGCACATCACTTTCACCTGTATCCCCCTCCCCACATCATTTCCCCTTTCCCTCCTCCTGGCAACCCCCACACCCTCTCCTCTTTCCCTGCCTTTTCGCTCCTTCTTAGCCATTCACCAACCTGTCTTTTATCTGTATCCTAGCTTCAGCTACATGTATTTACTTGATTTATACCCGGCCTTTCTCCACAGTGAGGACCAAAGAAGCTTACAATATTCTCCTTTTTATCCTCAAAACAAGCCTGTGAGGTAGGTTAGGCTGAAAGCATGTGATGGGCACATCAACGCCTAGTGAGCTTCCATGGCAGACTAGTGTTTTAAACCCTGGTCCTGCTCTGAAGCTCTAATTGCTACACCACACCAGTGTTCATAGTGTGCCTGCTGTTGAACAGTAGCAAGCAGCCATGCTTAACTGAGTCATGCAAGTCAGGTGGCAACATGTCACCCAAAGGTTACTGCCAGGCCTAGGCTTGTCAGCCTCCAGGTGGGACCTGGAGATCTCCCACAATTACAACTGAGCTCCAGATGACAGTTATGTCCCCCTGGAGAAAATGACTGCTTTGGAGGGTGGACTCTGGCATTATATTTGGCAGAGATCTCTCCCCATCCCAAACCCTACCCTCCTCAGACTCCACCACAAAATCTCCTGGAATTTCCCAACCTAGAGCTGGCAACCCTAGTCTGGCCTGGCCCCAATGAGTCCTCCCTCAAAGGCCAAAATACAACTGGAAAGGACCCTTGCCCTCTTCCCCTGCCTTTTTACTCATAGACACCCAGCCGGGCATACTGTGGTTGCATAGCAACATCCACATAGGGAATCCACTGCTTAAAGCTACATGCTCTCCTTTTGTCGGGTTTTTTAAACCCCCAAGTGTTTTGTTTTTGTGTGTGGTGTTTTTTTTTTTAGATTTTGCATTTTTTCTGCAACCCTGGGGCCCTTTTCAGATTTGTAGAAAGATCTGTATTGTCCTTTCACAGCTCCAGTCACCAGAATTCCTCAGATTTGGCCGACTTCGCTGTTAGTATATAGATCATATGCTAACTGATACACAGTGTTTGGACCAGTAACGGGCTGAAAGAGTAATAGGCATTCTATGGCTAAAATTTCAATCCTGGAAGAATAAAGCATAGAAATGAAGTATCTACAACAGAATGGTAAAGTGACAAGAGAACAGGTATGGTGCAGTAGATACTGTTGGGCTAGGATCTGGGAGTCCTAGGTTTGAATCCCTGTTCTGCCATGGAAGCTTGCTGGGTTACCTTGGACCAGTCATGCCTTCTCAGTCTAACACACCTCACAGGGATGTAGTGAGGATAAAATGGAGGAAAGGAGAACAATGTAAGCTGCTTTGGGACCCCATTCAAGAGAAAGGTAGGGTTTAAGTGAAGTAAAATAAATAAAAAATAATGTATTCGTGTTATTAAATTACAGTTTGAAGGCACCAAATAAACATATAGATTAATCTTCTTTGGTAAGCCAGAACCATGTACCCCGTAAATCACTTTACACAATCTAGACCTCAGATGAGCCACCTTACATCAGGCTGTTCTTGTCCTTGATGCTGGCAGGCATAGGGAAGCAATAAATAACATAGTTCTATGCAAGGGTGGGGTGTGTGGGGTACAGCTATCATATTTAGCTATCATTATAGATCAAATCAAGCCTGAACTGGCCCTAGAAACTAAAATGACTAAACTGAGGCTATGGTACTTTGGTCATATTATGAGAAGATAAGAGTCACTGGAAAAGACAATCATGCTAGGAAAAGTTGAAGGCAGCAGGGAAAGACGAAGAACCCAGCAAGAGATGGATTGACTCTATAAAGGAAGCCACAGCCCTCAATTTGCAAGATGTGAGCAAGGCTGTTAAGGATAGGACGTTTTGGAGGGCACTGATTCATAGGGTGGCCATGCGTCGGAAGCGACTTGACAGCATTTAACACACCCACACAGTGCACCCAAGCCATATTGTTTAGATTGCTGGGTACCTGCCGCACATACCTCTACATTCCACGTTGGAATGGTGCAGTTGAATAATCCATAAGCCCTAAAAAAAATCTGGGACAGCAGTATCTAAAGGAGTGTCTTATCTCTGTCATAAATACGCCCATCAACTGAGATTGTCACTGGAGGCCTTTCTCTGGGGGCACCTGTCTTTGGAAGTTAAGGCAGCTACCCAAGACTGGGTTATTTCTACAGCTGTCCCCCGTTTATGAAATTCGCTTCTGAGTGAAAAGTTTCTCCCTATTAGGTTTTTATTTTTTGTTCTGTTTATTTTGCTTCCTGTGGATTTTCCTGGATTATTATGCTGATGTTGATCTTCTGCTTATAAACATAAAAGCATAAGAAGAGCCCTGCTGGATCAGAGCAGTGGTCCATCTAGTCCAGCATCCTGTCTCACACGGTGGCCAACCAGTTGGTACCAGAGCTGCTGGGCACTTTGTTCCGTTTCTTTATATTGTACTTCTGCAACTTTCAATGCTTGGCTTATTTTTTTTTAAATGAAGAGTGCAATCCCTTGAGTGCTGTATACTGACACAAAGGCAGCATTATTTAACAAACGGGATAACCGTTTCAGATTTGGTATACACCTAACCTGCAATATGGGACCAGTTTTTAATTGTATAATGCACGTGCTCATTTTCATATTCACCTTCTCTGAAATACACCCCCCCCCAAAAGAAACCTATAGCACTGATACTGGTATAAACCAACTTAAATTCAGCTGCAGGCCAGTTGTGATCACAAGCCATCACCTAAAGACTACTGGTATAGTTCAACAGTTGAACGCCATATCCTGGCCATATATGAGAGCCAGTGTGGTGTAGAGGTTAAGAGCGGTGGACTCTAATCTGGAGAACCAGGTTTGATTCCTCACTCCTCCACATGAGCGGCCGACTCTAATCTGGAGAACGGGGTTTGATTCCCCACTCCTCCACATGAGCAGCGGTCTCTAATCTTGTGAACCGGGTTGGTTTCCCCACTCCTCCACATGAAGCCAGGTGGGTGACCTTGGGCTAGTCACAGCTCTCTTAGAGCTCTCTCAGCCCCACCTACCTCACAGGTGTCTGTTGTGGGGAGGAGAAGGGAAGGAGATTGTAAACTGGTTTGACTCTCCTTAAAAAAAGGTAAACAAAGTCAGCATATAAAAACCAACTCTTCTTCTTCATCAGGTGGTCATTGGTTTTATTTTATCAATTAACCCCGTATATCATCTGTGGGATTTAGCAACTCCATCCCAGAAAAATGAGAACAGACATGGACAATCTGACTTAAATAAAAAATTCCTTTACCAAATAGGTGACATTGCGCTGCTAACATTATCTGAAAGTTCAACCGTTATAATTAAAAGCATTCTTTCATACAAATTGTATCTTGCATTTAGCCAAACCGCTAGACAAGTTTCCAAAAGAAGAGTGACAATGTCAGCTAGAATTTGGCTGCATAGTTAATGCCTATCAACATGTTTCTAACAAAAAAGGCCTAATAAAATTATTGACCTTCAAAGAAGAGTTTAAATACATCAAGAACTCTTTCAACACAGCACAATACTAGAGTGTGACATTTCACAAGGTCATTACTAAAAAGGATAAAGAATATATTAGCCTGTAAAGTCATAATGTTGCTTTTATTAAATGCTACACAATTAAAATTAATAAGGTCAAATATAATTCAGGTCCCCTTTTCCCCTCCTGAATTATCTAAAACAGCCTTTTTTATATAAAAGCAGTCGATATGTTTAAAAAAGCCCCCCCCCCCCCAGTATCTAAATCTGACAGGATTGTTAAAATGTAATTTCACAGGTTCAGGAAAAGATGAATTCCTGTGTGACCAGTTCACACAATTACATGAAGCTTCCAAACACTGAATCAGGCTGTTTGCCAAGGTCAGCAGTTATCTACTCTGACTGGCAGCAGCCCTCAAGAGTCTCAGACAGAGGTCTTCCACATTAGCTATTACCTGATTCTTTTAACTAGTGATGCCAGACATTACACCTTGGACATTCTGCATGCAAAGCAGATGGCCTACCAATGAGCCACAGATCCCTCCCCATTTCTCCACAAGATCCAACGGGTTGAAATTAAATCAAAAGAGTTTCCGTCTAAACATTAGGAAGAACTTTCTAACAGTTACAGCAGGTTCTCGGTGGAACAGGCTTCCTCGGGAGATGGTGAGCTCTCCTTCCCTGGAGGTTTTTAAGCAGAGGCTACATGGCCATCTGTCAGCAATGCGGATTCTACGACCTTAGGCCGATCATGAGAGGGAGGGCATCTTGGCCATCTTCTGGGCATGGAGTAGGGATCATTGGGGGTGGGGGGGGCAGGTAGTTGTGAATTTCCTGCATTGTGCAGAGGGTTGGACTAGATGACCCTGGTGGTCCCTTCCAACTCTATGATTCTATGAAATGCAATAAAAGGTGGAGGACAGACATGTCTGAAAACATGCAGTATATGCACACTTGGGAAGATTAACCAGCGGTGGTTCCCAAGTGTTTCTTTATCATGTGCTCTTTGGAAAAGAATCTTTCTTTCACTGGTTACAGGAACATCTCCTAAAACAAATATAAGGTCACCCTTTCCCTGAAACGTGTGAGGAAATCTTCAACCTTCTGGAAGACAGGTAGAGTATCCCTTATTCGGACATCCTATCTCCTGACTGATCCAAAAACCGGACCCTTCAAGCAGACGTGCAGGCAGATCCGTGCTTCCTGCTTTCAATGTTTCCTCTCACCTAAAAAAATACAATACAGTGAACACTGCATTGTAGGTGGAGACTGAAAGCCTGTCGTTGTTAGTTTGTTTGCTGTTGCTCTTGTTTAACAGCTGATGTAGGTATTCTGGTGAGATAGTTACCCCTTTGCTTTCTGATGGTTCAATGTGCACAAAATTATTTAAAATATTGTTTAAAATTAAATCCAGGTGTTGTGTATAAAGTGTTTACAACCTGAACTAGGTGCACTGCATCTTTTCACAAGTAATCTTCCGAGAATTCCCAATGAATTCCCAAAAATGCATACTAAGAGTGACAATTAAGAAGTCAATAGTTTCGCCAGAGCAGAATGAGGTTTAATGATCAGGTTATATAATGAGGTTGTCAAAACAGAAAATTCCTGTGTCTAGTGACGCATGCGAGGTTTAAGTTGTGTTAATGATTCCTAACATATTCAAGAAATTGATAATCATTACTCAAGCTTTATGCAACAGCATCGTATGATGACTGGCTATATAACTTTGCACCAAACATACCATTACTGCCCAAAAGGCTACAGCAATGTTTGAATGTTCAAATGTTCAGCCACAATGCTATCTGGTGTATCTGTGGGGAGGAGTCAAACAGCAAGGAGAGGAAAAGTGTGTTGTTTCTTATTTTGCATGAATTTCGCATGTGAATTCATGAGGCAGCTGACAATTCTTGAGTACAAGTTAACAGACTGATTAAAAATAAGCCATCTCAAAAACTGCATCCCCACTTTGACAGCTTTTTGTTTAACTTCCTACTGGTTCTAAACCTCAGCATGTGCATCCATTTTATGCATACTGTAGACAGTTCAGCAAGCTTACAATTGACCAACATAAAGACCAGAGAGCACTCAAACATGTAGCTCTAGTTTCAGGAGTCATGAGAAGAAGAAGGAGGAGCAGGTGGAGGAGGAGGAGGAGGAGCAGAAGGAGACGAGGAAGAGGAGGAAGGGAAGGGAAGGGAAGGGAAGGGAAGGGAAGGGAAGGGAAGGGAAGGGAAGGGAAGGGAGGAGCAGTTGGTTTTTATATGCCGACTTTCTCTACCACTTAAGGGAGACGCAAACCAGCTTACCATCACTTTCCCTTCCCCTCCCCTCAACAGTCACCCTGTAAGGTAGGTGGGGCTGAGAGAGCTCGAAGACAGCTGTGACTAGCTCAAGATCACTCAGCTGGCTTCATGTGTAGGAGCAAGGAAACCAACCCGGTTCACCAGATTAGCATCCACTGCTCATGTGGAGGAGTCGGGAATCATACCCGGTTCTCCAGATTAAAGTCCACCGCTCCAAACGACCGCTCTTGACCACTACCACCATTCTGGCTCTCCACCAAGCTGGCTCTCAAAACAGTGTGACAAAACACTAGTATGTTTCACACTAGTATGTTTCTCTTGTACACACATCCATCCCTTCCTCCGTACTGGTTTTATTGAAAAAACAGAGTTTAAGAAATTAATGAACTATAAACAAGTTACCTCCCTCACCTATAAACTCCTATTCCTCCCCACCATTCAACTACAGAGTTCAGAACAAAGGAGGCAAATTTGAATGTGTTCACCCTACAATGTTTTCTTGATAATACAGCATTCCTTCGGATGCCACATTGAGCAGAGTTTCATAAAGAAAACTGCAGAAGTTTACATTCTCCCTTGAGGGGGAAAAAAAGCAAGATTTCTGCCCTACTGTATGTAACAAAACAAAACAAAAAACCTCTACAGGAGCATTTGCTTCAACTAGACTTTTCAAGAGGCAATGTTACAACTAATGGTGCCTATCAATCATCATCTTGGCCTCACAAAACTACACCTGCACCTTCAAAATAGCAGAGGCCATGGAAGCTAGATCTGGTTCTCAAACACACTGACTGCCTTAGGGGTGAAAGGCGAGTCTTTTTGACATAATTTAGTTCCCTTTTTTTCCTTGTTCTCTAGGCTATAAATGTGCCTCTACATTCATAGAGTAGCACCTTCAAATAAGTCAGCTGAAAGCAACATAAAACTCTGTCTGGCACAGTGACAGAACTACTGATTTCCTTTAAGACACCCATAACTCTTGGGGATGCAGTCAGTTACACAACACTACAAACAAGAAACACAGGTATCACCTGTGTCTGTGTGTTTTCTTCATTGCAACCGAAGTACAGTTAATAACATCTCACCTTGTACTCTCTGCATGTCATGGCTTTGATCCTACAGTTTATATTGTTTCTCATCATAAATTCAGATAAACAGACAGAGATAGCAGATAGGTACAAATGCACGCCTAATGAGGATGAACTACATGCATCTCACAAAGTGGGCTCTAGTCCATAAAAACATATGTTAGACTAGAACGCGCTACTCTTTAAAATTTAAATATGCTACAACTGCTGCGAGGTTGATCTTAGAGAGGAAACGGAAGCAATCACTCCTCCCGGATACAGAAGAATGGAAAGACAAACTAATGGAATATGCTACCTTGGCAAGAATGACCAATATGATAAACGCAAGTAGTGATATGATCTTTGAGCAACATCATGAGAAATGGGAATTATTCTATAACTATGTTGAGGCTCATGACTAATAAACTCTGAGAAGTTAGACAGTACTTAGTGGTATAACATTGTAGATTCAACTTTACATTTAGATTATGTGGTGGGAGGATATATTAAATAGCTATAGATGATGATTACTTACTGATGATGTTAATAGTATATCTTGCCCAACAATATAAATGCAAAGTAATGCTGGTTGCTTGGTCTGTATTGTAACTGCTACTTTTTACTTTCACAGTGGGTAGCCGTGTTAGTCTGTTTGCAGTAGTCAAAAAGGGCAAGAGTCCAGTAGCACCTTAAAGACTAACAAAAATATTTTCTGGTAGGGTATGAGCTTTCATGAGCCACAGCTCACTTCTTCAGATACAGCTAGAATGTGAATCCATCGGTCTTTAAGTAGAGGAACAGTATGTAACCAGGGTTGCCAGGTTTATGTATCTTAGGTAGGAGGTAGAAAGTGCCTGCTCGAGGTTCCTGAGGTGAATCCATATCAATTCGTTCCTGTATATGTTTTGGTAATTTCTTCATGATTTTGTTGAGTTCTCGCTGGTATTCCTGAGTGGGGTCTGTGGATAGCAGCCTGTAGAAACTGGTGTTTGAGAGCTGTCGTTCAGCTTCTTGTATATATTTAGTTTTGTCCATTATGACAATGGCTCCTCCCTTGTCAGCTTGTTTTATTATAATAAAATAAAACATCTGCTCCAATCCTTCAGACAGAGATACATACTTGAGAGACCTACAGCAAACATTTTTGCAACTACAATATCCTGCAGATATGGTGCGAAAGATGATTGAGAAGGCCAGAATGATACCCAGGCACAACTTACTACAACATAAGCCCAGAGAGAATGACAACAGAACACCTCTGGTTGTCACTTATAGCTCCCAACTAAAACCAGTCCAACGTATTATTAAGGACCTACAACCAATGCTGGATTGTGACACTTCCCTCGCTGAAGCACTGGGGGGATGTCCCTTTCTTGCTTACAGACAGCCAGCTAACCTAAAACAACTTCTCACCCATGATGATAAACTACTTAACAAGAACATGGACTCTGGCACCAAGGCCTGCAACAAACCAAGATGCCAACTTTGCCCTCATATAGATTCTAGGAACACCATCTCTGGACCCACCAATGTCAGCCATACTATCTCAGGTTCATATTCCTGCTCATCTTCTAATGTGATTTATGCCATCACATGCCAGCAATGCCCTTCCACAATCTACATTGGACAAACAGGTCAGTCTCTTAGACAAAGATTAAATGGACATAAGTCTGACATCAGAAACCACAATATTCAAAAACCAGTGGGTGAACATTTCAACCTTCCAGGACATTCTGTTGCAGATTTAAGAGTAGCAGTTCTCTTACAAAGGAATTTTAAAGGGAGATTGGAAAGAGAAACTGCTGAATTACAGTTGATATTCAAACTAAAGTCAATGCATTTACCTGGGCTGAATAAAGACCTTGCATTCATGGCCCATTACCAATGCTGATTTCTCCACACCCATCTCTCCCCTGGACATCACAGACTCTTTTGCATATCACACCTAATCCAATCAAGCCTGCTATTCACATTTACATACTGTTCCTCTACTTAAAGACCGATGGATTCACATTCTAGCTGTATCTGAAGAAGTGAGCTGTGACTCACGAAAGCTCATACCCTACCAGAAAATATTTTTGTTAGTCTTTAAGGTGCTACTGGACTCTTGCCCTTTTTGACTACTTTTTACTTTGTTAATGGTATGACAGATATTTCCATTTTTTTCCTTTCCCGTTTTCTTTCTGTACTCCCTTATTAAAATAAAATTAAAAATCATTTAAAAATAAAATAAAATGCCAATAGTCTCCTGTTTATTTTTGCTGCAACAAATGAATGTGACTATTTCTCTGGCGATATTACGGACCTATGAATAACCATAATCTTTAACTCTCCAGTAATACCGTATATACTCGAGTATAAGCCGAGTTTTTTAGCCATGATTTTTGGCTTAAAAAACTCACCTCGGCTTATACTCGGGTCAATACGGTAATTAGCCTGCCGGGCCCTCTCCCAGCATGCTCCTGCCGGCCAGCTGATGGGCAGGCTGGCCCGCCTTCTCCCCCCCACCTCACCCGATCGCGCCTTCTGCGCGGCGGCGGTTTCTTCCCCCCCACCTAACCCCCCCCACCTCACCCGGGCCGGTCCTCCCGCTTGCCAGCTGACCCTGCGAGGCCTCCTGTGCGCAGGGAGGGGGCCACCGCCGCTGCCTGCCCGCACGCCTTCCCTGCGGGCCAGGAGCGGCCTGCGGGGCCTCCTGCGCGCAGGGAGGGGGCCGCCGCCACAGCCTGCCTGCGTGCCTGGAGCCCAGTCAGGTAAGCCTGCGGGGGGGGGAGGGGGTGCATTTTCCCCTCGGCTTATATGTGGGTGCCTAATTTTTCCCCATTTTTGGGGTGAAATTATACTCGGGTCGGCTTATACCCAAGTATATACGGTAATCGGTGTAGTGTTAAAAAAAGAAGCCTCTAGATAAGCAGGTTTCTGTTTGTGTATATGTTTTTGTGGCTCTCGTTTCCCTGTACTTAATCCACAAGCACTTAACAGTCAGTAAATAATGCTGAACTGGCAATGTATCCCAATTAAGAATGGTTATAACAAGGTTATAGCAATAGTGAAGGCAGATGTGAACACCAAGGGAAATCCATGCAAGTTCCCTAGCAGTACTGAGTCACAGCTTGAACTCTGCCAGCCAACATCTGCAGCACGTCTGCCATAATTAACGTTCTACCACTAATAATATTAATCAGTACTTTTACTGCTATACCATTTTTAAGCCTTCACTGCCATTTTATTAATTAAGCTAGTTTTCTTTGTTGCCGTCAGTTTATTAGACCTGCTAGTGCTTAATTCTTCATAGTTTCGTGTCACCCAGCAGAACTGATTTGTTCTGGGTTTCCTGTAATTCATGGCCATCACTTGTTCCTTCATAACTCAGCCAACAAATTCAGATCTTCTATTCTTGGATTAGGTGAGGTCTCCTCTTTCAATGGGACAATTTATATATAACGAAAGTGGTTGGAAAAGCAAGAGGAGAACCAGAAATGAAGAAAAGGGAGACTGAAGCAAAACCTAGGTCAACATTAGAGCTTGATACATTCCTATGACACGGCACAGATTACGAAACTGAATTTGACTGAAAAGGCAATGTTGCAGCAGACCTGACAACACTTGACAGTTATTTGCCATAGCAAAACAGAGGAAATGTGTGTGTGGTAAACTCCAGGAGCACAATTATTATGCCACCAAGCAATTTAAACACAAAATATGCCTCGTGTCGAAAGGCGAAAATAGCAGATTTGAAACCGTTGCACTTCGTATCTTACAGTACTTAGTAAAGCCTATCAAAACCTATTTCTGGTGTCTGTTTAATATCTGGGAAACCCAATTTAAAACTAAACCAAAGAAAAACGGAGTTGCACTTACCTGTAACTGCTGTTCATTGAAGTCTTCGGTGCAGACACACATGTGGGACTGCGCCTGCACGCAGGCCTGCCGCCGGAAACTTTTATTAGCCTTAGACCTTTAAGGGGGATGCCCCTCCCCTTGAGCAGCGGGCCGGCTTGGCGCCGAAACCACCGCATGCTCCTGGGCGGGGCATCCCCTCCCTCCTCAGTTCCTCGCCCGCCGCCAACCTTAGCCAATGTAGTAGATGGTTCCCCAGTGATCCTGAAAATAGGGCCAGGACTGGGTACAGAAGAGTAGGATAATTAACCCCAACTCTCTGGTCCGTAACATACATTCCTCTTCTACTAATTCTTCCCTTTCTTTTCTTTTTTTTTAGGTCGACAGCGGGGTCAGAGGGAGGGATGTGTGTCTGCACCGAAGACTTCAATGAACAGCAGTTACAGGTAAGTGCAACTCTGTTTTCATCTTCAGTCTTCGGTGCAGCCCCACATGTGGGATTTTAACAAGCTTACCCAACAGGAGGCGGGTGTCGGTCTAGGAAAACAACGTCTGAAGGACTGCTCTTCCCACTTCCGCGTCTCTCCTGGCTTGCAGGTCCAGCACGTAGTGTCTGAAAAGCGTGTCTTCGCTTGCCCACGTCGCCGCCTTGCAGATGTCACCGACGGGGACTCTTCTATGAAGCACAGCCGAGGAGCCCTGGGCTCTGGTGGAATGAGCCCTGACTTCCAAAGGACACGTCCCTATAAGCAAGTTTTATTGCCGATACCACCCACCTAGCTATGGACTGGGGGGATGCGGGCTTCCCCTTCTTGGGGCCTTGAAAACAAATAAAAAGAGATTTTGATTGCCTAAAATGTTTCGTTCTATCAATGTAGTAAAGTATGGCCCTCTTAAGGTCTAACGTGTGTAGGGTCTTCTCCGCAGGGGAAGTTGGTTTTGGGAAAAAAACTGGTAATACCAAGTCCTGCGACATATGAAAACTAGAGACCACCTTAGGTTTGAACTTGAGGCTGGGGTGTAGCACCACCCTTTCGTTAATCACTCTAAGAAACGGGTTATCTATCCTGAGAGCAGCCAGCTCACTAACTCTTCGGGTTGAAGTGACTGCAACTAAAAATGCAACCTTGGCTGAGAGTAGTGACAAATGCGTGTGAGCCAAAGGTTCAAACGGGGGTAACATGAGTCTAGCCAAAACTAGCAAAAGGGACCATTGAGGGGTTACCCTTGGAACAGGGGGAAACACATTATTAAGCCCTCTAAGAAAACGCTTGGAAAGAGGCATAGAAAAGGGAGCCCAACCAAATGATCTGAAAGGCATCCCCTAGGGACATTGGGTCGTTCCCTGCCAGTGAGCAGAACTCCTCTGTCTTCCTGTTCTCCCTGGTGGCGAACAGGTCTACTTGAGGGACCCTCCAGTCTCGGAATATCAGTTGCAAGAAACAGTCCTGCAGCTCCCACTCGTGATTGGTCAGGAACTTCCAGCTTAGGGAGTCTGCCCAGGTATTGTGTATCCCTGCTATGTGTATGGCTCTCAATTGGATGTCATTCGAGAGAACCACTAGCCAGACCCTCCGAGCCTCTACACACAGGGGGATGGAGCTGTGCCTTCCTGCTTGTTGATGTAGAATACCGTGCAGGTGTTGTCTGATTGGAGGAGAGTTCTGGAGCCCTGTAGGATATCTGTGAAGGAGGTAAGTACATAATGCACAGCCCGTAATTCTAACAGGTTTATGTGCAGGGATGATTCCCTGGGTTCCCACCTCCCTTGAACAGACATATCGTTACAATGGCCACCCCAACCCTCCATAGAGGCGTCTGTGGTAAGAGTAAAATCTGGGGTCCAATGGCCAAAGGGTATACCCTTCAATAAATTGGGTTCAGCAAGCCACCAATGCAAAGATCTTAACACCCCTCTAGGGATAGAGAGTCTATGCAGCTGGGAGTGATGGGTAGGGTTCAATGGCCTGAGAAACCAGTTCTGAAGTTCCCTCATCTGCAATCTAGCAAAGGGGGTGACTGCTGTGGTCGAGGCCATGAGGCCTAAAAGTCTTTGTATGGAGACTACTGGTTGGCTAAGGTTGGCGGCGGGCGAGGAACTGAGGAGGGAGGGGATGCCCCGCCCAGGAGCACGTGGTTGTTTCGGCGCCAAGCTGGCCCGCTGCTCAAGGGGAGGGGCATCTCCCTTAAAGGTCTAAGGCTAATAAAAGTTTCCGGCGGCAGGCCTGCGCGCAGGCGCAGTCCCACATGTGGGGCTGCACCGAAGACTGAAGATGAACTTACAGTTCAATCCTATACAGGGTTACTCCACTGAAATCAACAGGGTTAGAAGGAAGTAACTTTACACAGAATCGCACAAAATAAACTGTCCCAAAGACATCACTCCCAAAAAATCTAACTGCCAGGAAATTGTACATAAAGAAGAAGAGTTGGTTTTTATATGCCAACTTTCTCTGCCTTTTAAGGAGTCTCAACCCAGCTTACAATCTCCCTCCCTTCCTCTCCCCACAACAGGCACCTTGTGTGGTAGGCTGAGAGAGTTCAGAGAGTACTGTGACTAGCCCAAGGTCACCCAGCAGGCTTCATGGGGAGGAGTGGAGAATCAAACCCGGTTCTCCAGATAGGGTTGCCAACCCCAAGGTAATAGCAGATCTCCTGCTGTTACAAATGATCTCCAGCTGATAGAGATTAGTTCACCTGGAGAAAATGGCCGCTTTGGCAATTGGACTCTATGGCATTGAAGTCCCTCCCCTCCCCAAACCCCGCCCTCCTCAGGTTCTGCCCCCAAAACCTCCCGCCGGTGGCGAAGAGGGACCTGGCAACCCTAACTCCAAATTAGAGTCCTCCGCTCTTCATCACATGCTGATTATTGCTGATTATTCTGTACTTTGGAATTAGACACAACATTTGCTACTTTCCTTGAAAATTAATCCTTGCTTGTTCCCCCCCCCTCATTTCACCATGCCCTCCACCTGCAAACTTTGCTGCTCCAACTCTACCACATTCAGTCATCTGAAAGGCTACTGGTCTCAAGCCACTGTACCTTTTCTCTGGGACTCCCTTTTACAAAAGCTGTACAATGCCATTTTTTTCTCTTTCTTCATATGCCCCCTCAACAATCCAGCTCTTCTGCGAGGCCTCTGGCATCACCCCTCAGTCCCTGTCACTGAGTATGTGTAACTGAACTTGCACACATTCCTCCCATCTCCCTTGCCTCTGTCTTGCCTATCTTGCCCCTATCAAAGTTGAGTTTGCAACAACCTCAGGGCAACAACCTCTCTTTAAAGTACTATTCACAGTGATGGCACAACAGTATAAACAACTCACACATGAGACAGCTTGTTCAAGAAACACACAAATAATTACCCTTCATCTGTGTGGCAAAAGTGAGCGCCAGTTTCACAAACAGATCCGGATTTTCAAATTTTCCTTCTTTAGCCTTCAGCCAAAAGCAGTTTTCTGATATATCCGAGGGCTCAATCTGAAATGAAAATGGAAGTCAATTACATCTTAAATACCTCACTTTCAGTGCATTCCTGAGGTGGGGTCTGAAAGTGCTCTGGAGGCGGCATCACCCCGCCGCTAGCGTATGTGGCCTCTTATCATGGAATAAAAGGCACTTACGCTGGCAGCGAGGGCAGTTCCGTCAGCACCTGGGCGCCGCAGAGCTGTATGCTGCTCCTCCGATGCCGAAGTCCCTCTGGTACCTAAATCCCAGAAGAGAAATGTGGTGCCAGCCTGGGGGGGGGGGGGCATTCCTGGGGGTGGAGCTGACGGAAGTCAGCTTCCAAAGCCAGCCTGGGAATGCCTCCTCCAGCAACAGCGTTGCTGAACGAGGTTTTACCTGGCGCAGCATCGCTATTTTCTATGAAGGGGAAAGTCTCATTTTCTTTTTTTGATACTGTAAAAAAGGCTTTTTGAGGCCTTGCAACAGCCGGGGAACTTCTTTGGAGGTGCCACGGTGGCACCTCAGCCATGCTGACCCTGGCCACCACAAGGCTCAGGAATGAGCTGCAAATGTTGTTCTACCCACTTGGGCATTTAGTGATGGACAGACTATGGATTTCAATAAATGAATTAACATTATGGGTTATTAAATCTGTAATCTCTAATTATGCCCGGGGGATTTTCACATCAGGTACCCAATGTCAAAACCAATTTTCCTATCCCCCCTTTTAAACAATTTAGAGGGAAAGGGGGGCTAATTAATGTTTAAATTATTCCTTTATCTCACCAAAATACACTAAACTGGGAGAAAGCCCGTTCCAAAAGATTCTCATTACTATTATTTGCCTTGTTTACACTTCAGAATCTAGCTCAGTACACTGGATTTGTATTATTATATTGTATAGTAATTCCATGTGTAGATAAAATGAAGATCTATTCAGATGTATTTCTCCTGGTCATGTCCAATAAGGTAATAATAAATGGTGTTTATACATCAGAACTGTAATTCTGACAGAAAGTTAAGTGTACTGTATTATGCTGTGCATCCATAATGTCCCTGAACCTCAGAAAGGATTATCTTCAGAACTTTCATTAGATGAAATTCCTGTCCTGAACTTATATAAAGTCATGAACGTAAAATGAGCTTCCTACCGCTCAGCTACCAGAGTAGAATGAATAGTAATAAACCTATTCATAAATGAGAACCTAAATCAGTGAAGCGAAGCTCAGAACAGCAAACATATTCATACAAAACTCACAAGGACAAGTGTTTTATAATACCCGAAGAGGAAAACGTCTGCATTTTATATTTCATAGAGGCAAAACATATGTGAAAAGGGTTCTTAGAAATCAAAGTTAGTAAAACCATGAACACATGCAACTTCTTGAACATACATACAGTTGCTTGTGACGTACTGGAAGAAGGATGGCTTACTGGACATGTACATTTCATTTCTTAAGAAGAAGAGTTGGTTTTTATACCCCACTTTTCTCTACCTTTAAGGAGTCTCAAAGCGGCTTACAATCGCCTTCCCTTCCTCTCCCCACAACAGGGACCTTGTAAGGTGGATGGGGCTGAGAGAGTTCTGAAAGAACTGTGACTAGCCCAAGGTCACCCAGAAGGCTTCATGTGGAGGAGCGGGGAATCAAACCCGGTTCTCCAGATTAGAATCTGCCGCTCCTAACCGCTACACCATGCTGGCTCTCCATACTCTTATGGAAATGATCCAGTCCCACTTCACATGTTTGCATTTACATCACCATGTATCACAGATACAATTCCAGGCAATTAAAAAAAAAGATTAATATATTTACAAAATTTAGATAATTTATAAGCCTTAGTAAAATAGCACAGGTTTAATTCCAACATTTTTATATCCAAACCAAAATCCTTCCTCCTCTTCTGTTCAGAACAGGGAAGGGATGGGATTTTGCAGGGTTTTTAATACCTTTGCCCAGTTAATCCTCTTCATAGACACTTCAGGGCTGTATTTTTTCTTCTGCTTCATTCCAAAAGGCAATGCCGGTGCGGCTACTGGTGGAGGGAGAATGCCGCCCAAAGGAGGAGGAGGTGGTGGACCTCCAAACATAGGTGGTGGTGGTGGAGGAGGAGGTGCTCCAGGCAAAGGAGGTGGAGGAGGTGGAGGAGGTGGAACTGGGAGGGCACCACCTGGTAGAGGAGGCGGAGGAGGCGGAGGAGGTGGTACCCCTGCTGGGGCAAGCCCACTAGAAGATACAGGAGCCTGCAAAAGAAACCCGTATTTAAAAAAAAAATGCAAAGTAAAATGTTGGCCACACAAACAGAGATCCCTAATAAATTCTCATTTAAATGACAGGCTTAAGAACCTACACATTTTGGTTATCTCCCAATCCATCCAAGTAAGCAAGGTCACTCAACTGTGCTCTATTATGTATCCTAGTTTGAAGGATTTCACCAAGATTAAAGCCATAATGAGAGAGAACATGGCCTTATACCATGGGGGGGAAATCCATTTTCAAATCAGTATGAGTCATTTAACAGGAATGGGTTATATTTTTGGCACTGCATTACAGTGAGAAGTGGCTAGTGCCATATGTAACTTCTGTAAGAATTTCTTCACATTAAAATAGATCAAGAGAATTAATGAAGTGACATTTGAAAACAAGAAAAAAGGGCCCATTAACAAAATACATTCCAGGGGTTTCAGATATTTTTATCTATGTGGTATTCATAGAACTGTCAAAAAGGGAACCCAATTGGCTGAAACCAAATTATCATCATAAGGTTGCCATATTTAAATATTCACTACTGCACAAAATCCATCTTCTAAATGATGTTAACTGTACGGGCTGGGAAATTAGGATAAAGATTGGGATCTTGGCTGTGTTTCTTAATAAGGTTCTCTTCTGCTGGCAAGATAACACAAGGGAAGTTCATTATCTGTATCTACATACACTGTCAGGAGGATCATATGAAGACTTTTGAAGTCCTGGACAAAGCACCAGCCTGTTTTTCTTATTCTAAAAGGTAGCACCACTGGCTTAAAGGCCATAAACTCCAGAATCGAGAGAGTTCGCATTTGCAGTAGCTAAGCTTTTAAGCCTTCATGTTCCGTTACATTTTAAACAACGCTACAGAAAAAAAAGAGTTGATTCTGCAGTTCTCCCCTTTTTAACAGAGAACCACAACCAATTTATAGAGCAGCATCTTAAAAAAAAAAACACACACACACACAACCCATAGCCAATTTATTTCATGGCTAGAGCCCACTGATCAGGAGTCCCATTGAGCAGAGTGGTAAGCTGCCGTACTGCAGTCAAAAGCTCTGCTCTGAGTTCGATCCCGACAGAAGTCGATTTCAGCAAGCCAGCTCAAGGTTGACTCAGCCTTCCATCCTTCCGAGGTGGGTAAAATGAATACCCAGCTGGCTGTGGTAAAGTATAGACGACTGGGGAAGGCAATAGCAAACCACCTCGTAAACATTCTCTGCCTGGTAAACATCGGGGTGTGATGTCACCCCATGGGTCAGTAATGACCCGATGCTTGAACAGGGGACCAACTTTACTTTTTTTAGAGCCCACTTACTTCATCACATCAGTAGGATCTAATCCGCATACACTTATGCCGCAATAAATTAGCCTTTAGAGTGTTATGACTCTTTCTTTGTTTTGTTTTTGTTGCAGCTAACACCACCACAGTTGGGTGTAATTAGATAGTTTATTCCTTGCTGTATTTATTAGCATATAGTCCCCTTTACTTAGATTATGCATTTATTTGCCCTAAGCTTCCCAACTAACCATTTGTATTACCTTTTTTGGGATTTAAAAAAAAAATTCTGCCCTCTCTGTACAAGTGCTCAAGAATCTACTACCCAAAACTCTGCTATATCTACTGAAACAGTCAGCTCTTACAGAACAAGATCCATGCGCACAACACAACTTCTATGCCTTTATTTTGTTGATTGGGTTGTTGTTGTTTTACATGCTGAGCCTGACTGTGGTTTTCGCCAATCCGGATGTACACTAGGCATAAAAAGGTGGCAGTGATCAGCCTTTAGCATAATGTGCGATGGCAAGTGTGTGTGAGAGAAACAATGTGCCTCACTTAAAACACTGAAATAACATTTCTCTTGTCACACCTCCTCAGCACAATGTTGGACCTTTTCCCCTTCATTCCCACAAAGTTATCTAACCCCCACCGTGCCAAACAAGCCAACGGAACTAGTTTTGATAGGGTATTAAATCCATTTTGTTACTTTTACCTGGCTTCGTAGCTGCTGAATTTCAGTTTCAAGCTCTTTAATTCTCTCTTCTCGTTTTTGGAGCTCAGCTTGTGCCTCCTGTCGAGCTGTAAACTCTTCATCAAACTGCAATGATCGCCAACATAGAAACATTCATCCATCCTTGTCCAAACTGTACACCAACTTTCACAAGGGTGTAATATAGATTGAGTAAAGTAACAGAAGCCTGTTAAAGCTTCCTAGATTAGCCAAGTAATTTTTTCTTCCATTTTTCCTTGGCTATGAACGTTAACGATAGTAATCACCTAGAATCAGCTATTGTGACATTCATGCAAACCTGCAGACATCGAAGACGTGACCATTTTGGATATTTTTTTTTAAAAAACAGCATCTTAAGGACCTTTTTCATAGAATAAAATGGTTAGACCTCCTTATCTGGTAGATACAGCAGCTTATAGTCTTAGAGCAGCTCTCGCATCACTATGATTTCAAACTATGCCCACAGAGCTTCTTGCCAGTCGTTCTTAAAAAAAAAAAAAAACCCTCAGTGAAAGATTTACCCCATTACATCCTGGCCTCCCCTCTTTACATCGAATCTTGGAATAAGTTCCTGGTAAATATATTTTTTTTCCACTTTATACTCATTATCTGATGCCAACAAACTAATTTCCTTGCTTTCTGATATCAAACCCTTTTGTTTCCCGAAAAATGGCACTTTAAGGCCTAGCAGCCAAGAAAATTAGGGCAAAGAAAGTCACTGAATGAGGAAAGGAGCCAAATTGTTGTATTTTAACCTTATGACTTTTAAGGGATTTTATATTTTAAGTTGTTGTAATAGTGTCTAGATTGTAAAGGCCTATGGCCATGACTGACTTACTGACTAAAATGGACATTCTACATGTAACATATTTGTTCACACTTTCCTCAAAAACATTTGAGACATGATGCAGAAGACTTTTTGCTTAAAAAAGTTTCCAGCTAGAAAGGCCTATAAGCCCAGAGAGCTTCATCCTTATCTGTGTTGCAATCTTGTACTCAAGTGTAACTGTTTGAAGGTGAAGTGTTGGTACAGAGCCTTCACCAAGGCTTGGAATTTTGTTTGTATTTTTAAACAGTGGGGCAAATTGCGTATAACTATTTAATTATACACAAATACAATATTTTGTTGTTCATATACTGGAATTTTCAATCACAGATGTTGTGAACATTCACAAAATCACAAAATCACACAAGGTTGGAAGAGACCACAAGGGCCATCCAGTCCAACCCTGTCATGCAGGATTCCACAATCAAAGCGCTCCCAACAGAGGAACTGTAAGATTATGGTAGAGTAATTATCATCTTTTGAGAGAAAGGTGACTTGAGAATGAAGTGGCACTTCAAGTATTTATGGATGGAACAAATTATCTAGTTTCCATTCAAAAATGGCATCTCAGAATGGAACTAAAACCACCTTTATCACCCTGGCAGATTATCCACATCAGTGGGCCAATGGGGAGGGTTCCACTTGGAACCCATACTACTACCCGTTCAACATTAAAGCATTATAGAAAGGTCTACAAAAATCCAAAACTCAATCAATAAATAAGTACGTGTTGTCATTATAGAAAGGTATAATGTATATAATTTTATACAATGGTAAAATGTATTTGGTGAGCTTTGGATTCTTATGTAGCAGAACATTCTCCCAAGTCCAGAAATATTCAATTTCTAACAGTTTCTGTAGCTTGTATTGCCTTTAGAGATGTTGTACGACCATTCAAAGTTGCCTAGTTTGACAGCAACAACAGCCTCTGACATATTGGTACGCCTGCAGCAGAGCAGCGATTCCAGGATAAATTAACAAAGTCTTGTAGCTTGTGAAATGTTAAACAAATTCTGAAGTGTTAAAGACAAGTATAATTCCACTAATTTCCAATCATCAAATCTGATAAATGTAGGCAGGTTTCAATGGACTTAAGCATGCATATGATAGATTATAGACCAATCCAGTATTATTAATGGTAAAAAAAATCCATCAATATGCTTGTTTACCTATCAAAACTTATGTCAAATGTGTAGACAGTGTAGTCAAGATAAAGCTGAATTAACAGTGAGGGCAGCTCTTTGCTGTCAAAATTATATATGAATCTGTGAGTGTTATAAGTGGTAACATTTCCTGGAGAAGACAGATTACCATCCACATTTCAATGTTGTGTTTAGGCCTGTCCCAATTGTAACTTACTAACGGTCAAATATATTGATCCCAACAAAATAACACCACAAAAAGCTATAAATTTCACAGGAGAGTTACCTGTGAGGTTTAAACCGATAAAGCTAGAAAAACGATTTCAAAACTAAAAAAAAAAAAAAAACACTTACTGAAGAAATGGAATCAGAACATAACATTTTTCTCTTATTTTTGTCACACAGAACACAATTAACACATAATATTCATTGCAAATAATTAAATACCAATTTATGACATAATATAGGATGGAATTTTACTTCTTACTTTACTTCCTCCAAAGTAAGTATTTAGAAACCATTAAAAAAAATTTTTTCAAAGTTGATGAAGACTAGAGGTATTGAATTTCCATGTAAATGAACAGGTGTGACATAGTAATACTGACCCTTGGCATAAATCTACAGATTAAAAACACCCTCAATGTTATTGAATGTAAAAGTGAATTAATGACCAACGTCTGAACAGGAAGTTAAAAATAAATCAGTGCAAAGAATTAGCTTTGTGCCTACCTTTTTGGAAAATTCAGCTGCTTTTTGATCACTTTCCTCTACTTTTGCTTTGTCTACACAGCTGTCTAAAAGGATCAAGAAGAAACTTGAAATCCACATTAAAAGGCAAATATCTAATAAATATATACAGTTATGCAAAGCCAACACTCCCCCTGAGCCGAAGCAAACATCTGAAAATGTTCTATATTTCAAGGTTCAACTAAGCTTCTACAAAAACCAGTTTGAATTCTAGTTAGATGCTTTCTGGGTTCGAAGCATTTCTTTATTGTACTAAAGTCTTGCTCAGGGAGAAGTTTTTGCTCCCCTGCTGTACACAATTCAAATTTCGATGAACAATTAAACCAGTTACTTGCTAGTGAGACCATGCTGATCTTAGCAGAGATTTCAGTATTTTATTTAGATATTTATACCCCATTTTTCTCCATAATGAGGATCCAAAGCAGCTTACAACATCATTGTCCAATCCTTCATTTTATCCTCTTAACAACAAACCCTTTGAGATACGTTAAACTGAGAATTACTGGCCATAGTTCACCCAGATAATATCCATGGGGAGACATTCAAACCTGGGTCTCCCATATTCTAGTCCAACACTCTAACCACTACACCACACTGGCTCTCAGTAACAGTCTGGTACAAAATTATACAACTTTCTCATTTTTTGCCTAGTTAAGCCTATTTCAACGGTCCACTGACTTCAATATGAGAGTTATATGCTCCACAGACTTTCAGTTAAATCAGTGGAACTTAGAATGACTTAATTTTGACAGGATTACAAACTGTTAATTGGTAAGAAACAACCAGTGTGGCGTAGTGGTTAAGAGCAGTGGTTTGGAGTGGTGGACTCTGATCCTGAGAACCGGGTTTGATTCCCTGCTCCTCCACATGAGTGGCAGACGCTAATCTGGTGAGCTTGGTTGGTTTCCCCACTCCTACAGATGAAGCCAGCTGGGTGACCTTGGGCTAGTCACAGCTCTCTCAGCCCCACCTACCTCACAGGGTGTCTGTTGTGGGAAGGAGAAGGGACGGTGATTGTAAGATGGTTTGATTCTTCCTTCAGAGGTAGAGAAAGTAGGCATATAAAAACCAACTCTTCCTCTTCTATTTCATAGCTGCATAGTACTAAATTGCACATACCTACAAGGTGAGTGAAGTCCACATCCAACCTTCCTCTGCACTTGAAATCAGGATCCATACCACTACAGTGCAACACTATCTGCGAAACACATTCTTCTATTATCTTGTAATACTGTGGGCTGGTGGCAAAAATACACACACACAATCTCCAATTATTTCATTTTAATAAATAAGAAAATCCATATAACATTTTAATCTATTTAACAAGGGTGGTCCCTTAACACTTGCACAGGGAATCCCGCATGTTTCTCTTTCAATGCATGTGCTCCAACAGCCTACTCGTGAGAACAGGAAGCCCATGAATGCTTCCCAGAGCTCTCCTCAACCAGCTCTTTTTATGCAATATAAATTATTCATGTACTAGAAAATGCATAACTCGCAGAATGCAGAAAGGGAGAACTGGCTATCCTTACAGGGGCGATCGCAGACCCCATGTTCAACATCATTCTAAGGGGGGCAGGAAGCCGATTTCTACCACGGAGGCTGCATAAATTCATCAGTGCAACACCTAAGGCTATAACTCAAATGTAAAAGCTACAATTAAGCTGTCGTTCAGTTCACAAATTACCCTTTTCATCTTTGATTATATTATCAGCTTTCCCAATGATGCTTCCCAGGCTAAAATATTCATTTATTTAGAAAACACCAATGCCACTTCTTCTGAGAACCTGCTCGAGGCAGCTCACTAAGTAAAACATAATAAAATCGTAAATCATGCAAGGGATTAACGATGAAAAAAACCAGCATTAAAAATCCAACAAGAGCACAAAAACAACAAAAGGCAGCTTTAAAAGTTCTCAAGGCAGAAGCCAACTATAAAAAAAAAAACTATTTTAAAAGATCGACCTCTTAATTAGAAGTCTGGGGGCGGGGAGAGAGAGAGAGAGAGAGAGATGTTGACCTGGTACCAAAAAGGTAGTAAAATATATTTAGCATCACTTCATAAAACAGGGTTGCCAACCTCCATGAGGGGGCCTAGAGATCTCCCAGAATTACAATTGATTTCCAGTCTACAGGCTTTGGAGGTGCAGAGAGAATACAAGGCCCATCTAGATGCGATCAAGGAGGTGGGAGCTGTCACCCAGGAGCTGGAGAAGATGTAGGGGGCCAAAGTGCCTCCCCCAAAAAAGACTTTGATAGAAGAATTGTCTTGAAGGGCTAGACTGGAGTCTTGGAACTGGTACACCAGCTAGCCTTGAGTGAAAAGCAGGTTCTCCCTGCTGGAGATCAGATTAGGGTTTGAGTAGGAAACAGACTAAATGTCCTGTGCATCAGAGTAAATTTTGGATTAGTCATGAGCACAGATGTCCAAGTGCAATGGATTAGTTCTCTCCCAGAGAAGAGAACACCTTGAAACAGAGTGTGTCTGGGATTTTAAGAGGTGGGGAGCGGGGTTGTAATAAAATGTCAGCTTGCTTGCCATCTATTTTCGTTCCAGATTCCTTTTAATCCAGTTCAGCCACTCTGATTGTGAGAGATTTGTAAATGTAACAAAAGTAGCTCTCCCCTGGAAAAAACTATTGCTTTGGAGGGTGGAATCCTCAGCATTATACCCTGTGTAGTTCCGTCTCCTCCCCAAACCTTCAGCAATTTCCCAACCTGGAGTCAGAAACCAAATCAGAAGTATATTGGGTACTATGCTGCTATATTATTTCTTGGGGTGAGGAGATGTGTTTCAAAAAAATGTGCATTAACCCATTTAAACATTCAGAAGCATCACACAGTACAATCTACACAGATTACTACCCCTTCAGAAATTGCTACAAATCTTTTCCCTGACATGTTAATATTCCATGTGCAGAAGTAATTAATGATAAAATTAATGATAAAAACTATAAAAATATATCTTCAAGCAACTGCAAACATATTTTATTTATGAAGGCATAACTTTGTAGGCATGACTGACTTACCGGACATAATAATCATTCCTGATCAGTAGAAAGTGTTGCAAAATGGATAAGAAATAATTTTCTGATGCGGTGTCTTTCAACATGTTATATAATAGGTGGTAGACCTCATTCACGTCAGTTTAAGGATGGTCAAGGAAATGACAAAAAATATTAACAAGTGTTCATAAGAATAGATTTCTCTGCATTTTTGAAGGCCAGAATCCAAATAACGTATTCTACTTGTACAAGGCCACATCAGACTTAAATATCAGTCAGAATAACACATCAAATCTGCTTTACATAGATTTTTGGATTCCATGTTAACTGAATGAAAACAAGCGAGAGGCTTGCTAGGTCACACAAGGGAGGGGAAATCATCTCCCATGCCGTCTGCCCCTTCTTAACCTATTATCCTGTTCCCCTGTCAAATACCCCAGCTCTCCCGCTGCAGTTTTCTCCCTCCAAACCTCCGCATGGTTTCCCCTTCACACATTTTAACACAATTGTCTGCACCTGCATGGATGTTACCCTGGGGGGGGGGGGTGTCTGTTAATCCCTTATGTTTTATTTAAAAAAAAATGGTGTTTTTTTCTGTTTATCTGGGAGATCCCCCAGGTGTACAGAAAGTCTTGTTTACCCATAGAAGATTCCATTGTGCTTTTTTTTTCATCTGCAGGGTGGAGCAAAGTTCAGAATTTTGCATGTGACAAATAGAGGACCCACATGATTTGCGGGGGGGGGTGCTATCCTCCCTCCCCCTGCTCACTCTGCCAGCCATGCTCACTCTGCCAGCAGCTATTGCAGCCATAGAGGGTGCTCCCTTTTCCCCTCCTCCACCCGCTTGCAGTGCTGACACCTCCACCTGCCTAACTCATGTGGAAGCAGGAGGTGGCAGATCCTACTCTTCCTTGTCTGGCCTCCTCCTCGCCTGCCTGCTGCAGGGGAAGCAGTTCCCACTATTCCTCACCTACCTGCCTACATGACTGGCTCATGTGCTCCTCCCTCGCCCAGCTCACATAGCAGCAGGTAGCCCCTCCACTCGTATCTCATGATAAAGCGTTGTGAGATCTTGAGATTGTCGTTAAACTGTTAAGAGTTATTTATTTTTCTTTCGTATACTTTTCTAAAACCCCTGGGGGTATGCCCCAGGTCTGCAGAGAAATACCCCTTATATCAGTGGTGGAAAGTGCTATTCAGACATAGCCAACGTACAGCAACCTCATAGGGTTTTCAAGGCAAGAGACAAATAGAGATGATTTGCCACTGCATGCCTCTGTGCAGCAACCCTAATTTGGTGGCCTCCCATCCAAGTACAAAACAGGGCCAACCCTGCTTAGTTTCAAAGATCTGAAAAGGTCAGTTTAGCCTGAGCCATCCAGGTCAGGGCGGCCCATATATTATCTGATATCATACTCTGGTGTTTTGTTTTGTTTTCATTCACATGGGGTCAGGACTGCATACATGATATTACTATTTATTATGAACAAATTTTGTTTTTGTGCTACTCACTAACTTGAATATGTGCACTATTCACTATTGGAGAGAATAAGCAAAATTACCAACATCTCTTTCTCCAAGACAGCCAGAAACCCCTCTGTGAAATTGAGGCTAGACTGATTTCCATGCCCCCACCCCCCAATCTCTTCCTGTGTTGTTGAATATTTACTGGGCTCTCCCTTTGTGTAACAATGTTAGTATCATTGAATGTTTCAAAGTATTAAAAATGAAGACATAAGAATGAGAAAGTAAGCCATACAAACAGTACATTGTGGAAAAATTCTATATCTATCTATAGTAATTATTTTAAATGACAAGAAAAATCTGCCAGCTGTGGTTTGTACTGTTACTGAAGCATTGACACTTGGCAAGCCAAATTAGGCAAGAAAGACCAAGGAGGAATAAGTGGAGGACTGGGGTTGAACGTCACATACTCATTTGAGCGAGCCTGTTTTCTAAGCCTCCCTATGCTTTATCATCTTTAAAATACTAAATGCCTTAAGTAGAAACAACTACCTATAATGTACAGTTTCTAACTTAACAGTAAACATCTGTTGAAAATGCCTTTAGTTGTTGATTATCATGAAAGAAAGGTCCAGGAAAAGTTGTATACTGACTGCTTTAACACCAATCCAAATTGTTCTATATCAAGTTTTAATAGCAGTGTCAAAGAACTAGCTGTTTATCCTCAGACATTCATGCTCACCTCAAACAACAAACAACAAAACACTTTAGTTTTCTAAACCTTTCAAGTATTCTTGAAAAGTTCTTTATCTTTCTTACAATGTTAACTTAATTCAACTAACTTCCCTCACCTTCCATAAGCTTTGTAATCAACATATCTTGATCTCAAAACTATCCAATGTACTGCTGATGTCAGTATTTTCTGGAAATTAAGTCATTGTTAAAAAGGATATTCCATTTCGACTCTGATATCATTGAGGCGATGAGCCAGTTCGATTAAGTCTTCTTCTTTGTTTTCATCAAACACTTTCAACTGAATATCAAGCTCTTCATTCTCCTTTTCTTTTAGATCCTATTGTTTCAGGAAATGCATTTTAAGTGAGATAAATATTTCAGTTCATTTAGTAAACTTACTTTCTTAAGCGCATAAGTTGTTCAAAATCATATGGGAAATTTCAGAGATATTACCACAACTGCATAGTTTTTCCATCTACTGTATGCATATGACTTAGATACATTAATTCACAGTAAGATACCTACCGACTGTAATTCCTGGTATTTACACATAATGCAGTATAGCAATACTGCTATACTCTTTACCTCTGACAAATACAGTGTTTCCAAACTAAATAAAATAATTTAATCTAATAAAACAATTATTTCAGAAAACACCTAACAGACTCGTGCAGTTACACCATATATATATATATAGTCACAAATGTGTTCATAACATTGACAAAGTTTAATAGTGATACATTCACATTGATATATTCAAGCACAACAGTCCCAAGTATGGCGTACTGAAAACACTATTTAAATTGCTGCTCTATTCTGCTCCTATGCTCACGAATGTATATTCCAAAGTATACCAGTTAAAGAATTAGGAATTTTGCTCATGCTTTATTCCACAGAAAACCATGCTCTAAAACCCTGTGTTAAAGTGTTATCTTCAGTTGCAGAGAAGTCTCACGCTGCATCTTTATTTTTATGTTGTAGCACCGTGCAACATTAACACACACCAACATTGACCTAGGTTTTCCCCCCCTCTTTAACATGAGATTGCACTGGTTCAAAACACAGATCTTCTGACTAACAGATCAAATTTAGAATGGTGTTGATGGTATTCTGAACTGGCCTGGCTATAATAAATGTATTTCTCAAACCATCGCATGGTAAATATTTGTTCTGGATGTATCCTGTTATTGGAAACGGCTGATCATTTCCAGTGCAGAGCATGCCACCTGAAGGCACACATATAAGACTGTACGCCTTTGTGCGGTATTAATTCACAATAACTGGCTTCTCTTATTAATATGGATTAGAATCTTCCCACAGTGCACTGGCAAATAAAAGAGCTGAAAACTTATCTGTAGTTGTTCCATTGTTCAACATCCTGGCGGAGTATATGAAATAATGGTTACAAAGGAATTAATATGCTCTAAGTGATTTTGACGATGTGGTACAGATCTATTACCTCCTCTTAAAGGCTGTTTGACTGTTAAGAATTTGCATAGTCTGGCGGTTGATTTTAACCAGCTTTTGTGTCTGATTACAGAACGTCTCCAGCAATTTTTAACGTATGTGTTGCTTAAACATACGTTTTGTGCACTTTAAGACTTGTATTTGTATAGCACTTCTGCATCAACATAAAAACTGTTTTGCCCTAAGTGTGACTACAGTTATGATCATCTGTAACACATAAAAAACACATGCATCAATATTGGTTTTGAAAGAAAAAAAATGGGGGAAAAATCCAAATCTTTTATAGCATGCCACACTAGAGATTGTTGGGATTAATATATCACCTTGAAGTTCTTTTACTATGTTCACTTTTATCTCGTAGGTTTCAAAAGACATTCGATAATCACAAGTGAAGACATTCAAAGACGATTACAGAAGGAGAAGGAGGATGGCCCAGCGTGGCGTCTATAACAAAAATGTTAGCAATGTGGAGCCCACAGTTAGCCACATAGACAGAACTCACAGTAATGAGTAGTATTGGATTCGCAGTTGCACATCAGTTATTTATCCATATAACAAGATTGCTTAAGTAACATTTTATTTTCAAGACAGAGGAAGATATGCAAAAATATAAACAGGAAAGGCAAACATATTTATGCCTAAATCATCAAGCCATTAACTTAAAAAGTATGAAATGACTATCTTTTTAAATCAAAGATGATGCTTTCCCAACTACCTACAATAGAAACAGAAATCTGTCAAGTAAGACACATTGAATTCAGGTATGACATTGATTCTGGTGAGCCTGGAAATCCATATCAGAAACATTAACTTCTCTTGTAATGATAATACAAACATCAGGGAGAGGGGGTCACATTAAAGCGTTAATCAAATCAAAAGGACTAAGAATCTGTAGCCCTAACAGTTAAGATTAACTAAGGTAAGAAACCAACTTCAGATTGAGGTTTTACAGAACACACCTAAACACAGTTACAGTGCATTTCTGAAGGGGAGGGTGAACCGTGGTGGCCGGGACGGCACAGCTGAGAAGTCTTGTCAGAGGCTTCCCAGCTGCCGTGGATGGGGGGAGCCTTTTTTCCAAAATTAAACCAGGAAAAAAGGCTTTTTTTCCCCCATAGGGGAAAGCAGGCCTGTGCCACATAAAAAGGTGATGTAGGACCGCTGCCATCCTGGGAGGCGTTCCTGGGGTGAAAGGGGTTTGGAACACCCCGAGAACGCCCCGGGAATGTCTCCTGGGACACCAGCACAGGGACTTGCACCAGGAGAACGCTGGCGAGAGGCCCCACCGGCACCCAAGCCCCACGCTGCTGCCACCGTCCAGAGGGGGCGGCGTAAGTGGCAATGCACCAGCGTCTGTGCCAGTCTGCACAGCCGAAGTGGCAGGGATGCCAGTGTAGGGGTCACACTGGCTCCCAAGAGCATTCCCCCCTTCAGGAATGCACTGCTGGTGAACTGGCCTACAATCAGACAATCGCACTAACCATATCAAGTTGAATTAAGCCATGGTTTGGCAATATGTCTGAACAGTACCTCACTTTAGAAGACAGGAACATAATTCTGCCAGTTCCGCAAAAATGTACATAATTCAAACAATAACTCCTAAGGACTTTTAGTCCTATGTTTAGAAATACTGTATGTTTAGTAAACAATATTATGATTTTTTTTATTAAAAGGTTTAGTTCAGGATCTGTTACACTTTCACTGAAAGTGAAGTTATACTCATTTGAAGTTATTTGAAGCCTACAAAACAAGAAGCCCTGTCTACAGTTGTATAATAAAAGATTTAATTAAGGGTGAACATCTCTCGGTCATGATGCTCCACTATAACGCTGGCTATGCAATAGTTGTCCCCAACCACCACTGTGTAATTGATCAGACTTACTCATTCCCTGCTTTATTAAATGAGTAAGCCAGTGATTATCCACACTAACCTATCAACCTTCCCTTTACACATCTGTATTCCTTTATTAAAATGTGAATCCTTAACTGAACATTCAAATTAAAATTTAAATTATGCCAAAGGTTAGGAAATAATCTTGACTATTAATTTGTTATCCTGATTGGATTTCATATTATCCAATAAAAGTATGAAATGAACACTAAGGGGAAGGAGTTGGACCACATATCCAACATATAATTTTTCAAAACTGTAGAATTTAGTGGAAGCCAGCTTATGCTGTCCTGTTGGGTTGTGGTAGATGATTTATAATTCCCGTCTTTTACTCAATGATCATTTTGTAGGCAAAAACAGATTATTTACTTTGACCTATTTAAGTCAAAGTTTTAGTACTGCAGTGAATGTATTGTCAGTCATGTGTTTTTTCTATACTCTCTCTCTCATATAAATATGTGTCAGCTGGAAAAGTGAGCAAATGCAATTTCTTTTCTTTTTTTTTGGTCTAAAACCAACATGTTTTGTTCCCAGCTCTGATTTGCTGTGACTGTATTGAACTAAAAGAAAATCCTTCTTGTAGCCTGCTGGAGCATCACAAATCTCTTAAAGCAACACGGTGGTGCACCATTTTTGACACACAAAGCTGTATATTGAGACGACAGCCAATGAAACAGAGAGAGAAAACAGTTTGCAGACAATGAAGTATTTTCACGTCACAGAATGGTGTGATCAAAACATTTTAGTCCATATAGCAGCTTCCGACCAGAATAATAAAGAGGAGCTCAAGGACAATGCAGAGACTTGATGGAAATGTGGCAACTACATATATTAAAACTGAGGGGAAAAAGAGGACAAATTGCACCCCAATATGTAAGATTGATCCTCTAACGTTTTCAAGGGTACGGTCAAAAAAGGTGGTTGCAAAAAATCTATATAGGCTCCGTTTACAGAAATAATGACACAATTACCTCACAGAATCATTTTGCTTCCATGTTCAAATCCGGTTTGATGTCTGCACAAACAACTCTTTAGGAGGGTCATACCAGTTAAATCAAGAAATAATGTATTTCCTACTTTGAGAGTGAAACAACTCACCAGGGAATTGTGGCCATAATATTTTAACACACTAGAGTGTCTAAGAAAAATAGGTGATAAAGTTTCAGATCTCCCAACTGCACCATATTACAGTTATTGCATTTGCTTGATCAAATGCCAAGGGCTTGGTGTTGTGGGAGCGTGTTGAGAAAAATTATAGCCCCATGCTAAAATGCAAAAGGCTGATGCTGCAATGAGCGCTTGCCTGTGATAAGTCAGTTTTGCTTCTGCTTTATACAGCTTCGAGTGCTCCTCAAGAACCAAGCTAAAGTCATTGGAGAACTGCATTTTCAGCAATTTGTTTATTTTTGCAGCACAACAGAGCCCAAGTTCTGTTTTCCTTCATAAACATAAGACAAGTACAATCAACATCCATTTGAATACCTGCGGGTCTTTAGAACACACAGTACATCTGAAAATAATTCTAATTGTATATTACCTAGGGCATTGTGCATAATCAGTTGGATCTGAGGTTTCATTTCTCTTGAAATAGCACGCCCTATCTCATAAAACAAAACACTTTGCAAACTCTTTAGAGTAGACTTGTAGTGAACCAGGATGTAATATGAAGAAACACCTGCTCCTAAACGGGAATTGTCCCACGCTCCAAAATAATTTTCAGAGACACATACACCTTTCAAAAGTTAGGTGGGTGTTATCTGGAGTTGGCCTCCTATGTTGTATTGTTCCAGTTATCAGACTCCACTCTCTTGCGATATGATCATTCAGCACCACTACTTTGACATATAGAGGCCAGATTAACAGTGCTATCCTAAACAGAGTTAAGCCCTTCTAAATCCATAGTGTAGTAGACACATTCAAGAGACTAGAAAAAAAGAGAATAAATATGCACCAATGATACTTTTTAAACAGAGACTAAGGAGGGTTTTTGTTTTTGCTTTTAAACAGTACACACAAGAGAGCTATATATTACTACAATAAAAGTTTTATTATCCAGCACTCATGGGGAATGGGGGTTACCAGTGAATCAAATCTACCAGATATTCAAGCCTATTGCTCTGCTCCACCCTAATACCCAGACTAATCTGCAGCAATCAAGCCCCACTCTGTTGGGAATGCCATGGTGGCAGCTCCCACATCTGGCAAGACCCTTTCCCTCAAGCCATGGCAGTGTCCTTCACAGAAGGCAGACAAGCAGTCCCAACCGCTCTGGAGCCCTCCATCAGAGCTGGCTCCCAATAGTTTAAGACTGGGTGAGGGGAGACGAGGCACCTGAGGTTAATATCAGCTGGCAGCAGCAGTAGCCCAGCAATGGACAGACACGTCAAGCTGGCCAGGTGGAGAGGCAGCGGTAGGGTGTGGATGTGAGTGAAGACACAATGATATGGTGGGTGATGTGGAGAAATGTGTCCTCTGAGCGATGCCGGTTAACTGAGCATTCTAGATCATCAGCTGCTAGATAGCAAGGCTTTTACTGCATCTATAATCTTTGCAAAATGCTTTGATACCTTTATCTCGTCATACATGGTAGGTCATTTTAACGTGGGGAGTTCAGACTGAAAGACAGTCAATCCATGCAGCAAAGTCTAGGCTATTGGTCGGACTTTTTAGCAGTTCCCCCATTGTCTCAAGTCCAGAACGCTACAAACCTCTCAGGCTCATAACAAATAAATGCCATAAACCCTATACTCTAGTGAATGTAACTAACAAATTAGTGAAGAAATGCAAAAGAATTTCCCTTAGTGTACATCTATAACGCTTTCAGTTTTGCTCTCATTTAAGTTATTAAAGATTATTTTTAAAAATGAAGGCAAACTTGGTTACAACATATAAAACTTGCCTAAGATTTATAATCAAAAAAGGCGAGCAATCACGGCATTCAGCACATATAACTTACTGGCAATATTTTCTTTAGCCCACAGCGCAAGAATTCATTTCTCAAGTGTATCCTAAAATCAAGATCTTCAGGAGAAGTGACAAGGGCATTTATGAACTGCATGCAGGCTGCCTGTAATTAGAAATTATGGTAAAAATAGCTTATTAGAATTAGCACTCTCAATGCACAGAAGCAATAAACATTGCGAAAAAATCATTCCTAAACAAGAAAATACACAACCAAGCCAAATTATTATTTTACAGAAGGCGCTGAGATACTTAACCACCGCCTACATCACCAATAACATAGCCCCCACTTGATCCAACCTCTATGAAGCAATAGATTTAAATGGGGAACATTTGCTGCCACTTGAGCAACAGAGAGCGGACTGGCGATGGTGCCTCTAATCACTAAGAAAGAAGAAGGAAGAAGAGGAGGACAGTTGCTTCTTATATGCCGCCTTTCTCTACCACTTAAGAAAGAATCAAACCGGCTTACAATCACCTTCCCTTCCCCTCCAAACAGACACCCTGTGAGGTAGGTGAGGCTGAGAGAGTGTGACTAGCCCAAGGTCACCCAGCTGGCTTAATGTGTAGGAGTGGGGAAACAAATCCAGTTCACCAGATTAGCCTCTGCCGCTCATGTGGAGGAGTGGGGAATCAAACCCAGTTCTCCAGATCAGACTCCACCGCTCCAAGGATAATACAGGAAACATGTTCACGTATCCAACATTTGGTACAATTCAGCCCAAGTTGTATACAAATAGGTCATGAGGAGTGGCGGGGGGGAAGACAAAGGAAAACTTAACTCCAAAACTATTTTACTTTTCTTTCTTTTTTGCCCAACGGGACAAACAGCATTGTGAGGGGAGGGTGAAGAGAAGGGAAATTTAGTTTGGGAAAATATGACACAGGGGAAAGGATCATATAGTCTTTTTCCCAGCATCATCACTCCAATCAAGTTCAGATTGACCTATGGCTGCTTTTAGGGATTGGAAGATCCAATAATGGGTAGTTCATGTAATGTGCAGTTTGGACCTTAGTCCAAATCACCAAATATTAGTCTAAGCAGGTACCTGGGATACCATTTGACGGCATTTACTGCTCAGGAAATGTCTTAAATTTGTTTTTGATCTTCCCATGACATTTTCATTCATCACTTTTTATTTACCTAGAGATTTTAGTATCAGGTTGTAATAAAAGTAAGTTTTGTTTTAGATCCTCACTGTCTACACAAAACAGACCTGGCAATTACCGTGTTCATAACACTGCTTGCATTCATCATAGAAAAGGGATGTCACTGCAGTATAACCTTGACCTTCTAAGGAACATAATCTTTCTTTTGGTTCTTCCACTGCTCAGTTTTCATATTGTCATGTCAAGATTACAGAAATGATCCCTGTCTTATGGTCTTAACCTTACAGGGCAGAAGTCATGAACCCAATCATTATCTCATTCACAAGGTGGTATTCCAAGATGATTTGATCTCTGTCATGATTCAGAGCTAATACACAATTGGGGGGGGGCACAAACCTTACATAGTAGATAGACTAGCTAACTATCAGAGGATTTTTGTGTTTGCACTCCACTAGGCTCCAAAAGTAAGTTATTCAGCTGAAAAAAAGAAACTTTCTTTAGCACAACAAAATCTTGAACTAACCTATACCACAGACAAAGAAAATGACAACACCTTTCTTTAATGTAGATGCAGCTTGCATCATGCAGGGCTGTGATGCACACAAAACGAGTACAGGAGCAACATATACATATTTGTCTACAAATGCAGCTTTATATTTTGGTGATATCGAAAGCTGATTCACATGTGGTACAACCAGTACACGGAAATAATCTCCACTGAAGAAAAAAATGTATTTCTCAGTACACTCTCATGTGTGGAGAATATGAGAAGATTTATGCCACCTATGGTTGAGGGAAGTGAGGGCATGCACACCTGCTGGCCTCCCTCCTTTTCTCCCCTCCTTTCCTTTTCTCCCCCCCCCTTTTTCTTTGTTTCCTGCTGAACTGGATCAGATTTTACATCTGTTTGTCCTTCTTTTGGGACTCCCCTTATTGCTCATGGGGCTTTTCCAAGATGGTGGATGGATCAGCAGCATTGCTCTGAGGCTCTTCCATGACTTTCCTTTTAATTCCTACTAACTCCTTTTGTAAAGCTGTCTGAGCGACTCTTGGCTGCTCAGAACTTGTAAGAACATCCATGTGTTTGTTGTTTTGGCTTCTTCCTCAACTGTATCTACAGTAGGACGCTAATCTTATCTGCCTGGTTGCTGAGTAATGCTAGCTCGGAGATGTCTCATTATAGCCTCGTTATATCATGGAGCTAACTTTGTCAGCCCCAAAGAAATAACATACTAAGAGATAATCTGCACTTGGGCTGTGTGCCCGTTTGAGGTCCGGAGATTTGACTATTCCCAAAATTTTATTACTGACAAGGAGATTTTTAAGGAATATATTGAGAGAAAGAGATCACAATTAGTTGCTTTTTGCTGAAGGAATTACTGCAAACTGTAAACTAACATGCTTGTTGTTGCTGTGCCCTTATTGCTCACAGCAATTAATGTCACTGCATAGTAATGGTGATTCCTTTTTTATGTTGCTTTTAAAGTGTATGTAGAGAGAATCATTGACTGAATCATTGGAGGACATTGATTCATAGGGTCGCCATGAGTGGGAAGCGACTTGACGGCACTTAACACACACACACAAACAAAGAATCATAGTTAGGGTCCCATCTTTTTAGCTAGGATTGATTTTAAGATTTTAATAGTTATGACTGTATATGCTGCTATTTTTTATATTGATTACGATTTATGCTTATCTTGTCGAGAGCCGCCCTGAGCCCGGCTGCTGCCGGGAAAGGGCAGGGTATAAATAAAAGAAAAATAAATTTATTTTTTCCATGATTACATGTACCACAAAGCCACTGAAACTATTTTCATGGTGAAACAATGGCCGGTAAGTAGTAACAATCTAGCCATTTCAATATCCTATTTATGTTCCTCAGAACTACTGGTCGCTGAATGTCAAATTCTGTCCCAAATTTCTAACACTGTATTGATAGGACAGAAGGCTTAAGAGGTTTTGGATGAATATTATTTTCAAATGCAGCAACACAGAGGCCAAAGGAAGAGATACTATTCTGTGCGAAAGAATTCTGGAGCAGTGGTCTTTTACCATGTTCTGGGGCTTAACGCACACAAAAACCCTCTACTATAATCACCAAATTATTTTCTGCAATTACTTATTACACAATATAACAAAACACTGTTTATTAAAAAGCAAAAAAGCCAACACTTTAAGATGAAAACCTAAAGAATCTCACCTGTAACTGCAGAGCTTCATGATTTTCAAGCCCCTCAACGATGTTAGAGAAACGCTCTCCATTGTTTCTCTCTGCTGCAATTGTTATAGCTCCTAAAATTTTATCCAGGCTGAAACAGAAATGTTGAATGCCTAATGTTATATATACAAAAAACCAAATTTTCAGAATCTATGAGATTATTCACAGTTGCTACTTTATTTCTTAGAACCATTTTTGTCTCTCTTCTATGACCTTTGGTGGGGGACATCTACTAACTGCCAGCTCTAAATAATAAAATTCTCGGGGGCGCTTGCACCAAGAACTGTAATGCTATCCTTCTCTGAGTAATATTTCACATGTTTAGAGGCAAACAACTATTTCACAATCCCTGACCTGGCTATCCTAATCTCGTCAAATCTCAGAAGCTAAGCAGGGTCGACCCTGGCTATTATTTATACGGGAGACCTCCAAGAAACACTAGAGGCATAACGGGGAGGCAGGCAATGGCAAACCACCTCTTAATGTCTCTTGCCTTGAAAACCCTACGGGGTCTCCATAAGTCAGATGTGACTTGACAGCAAAAAACAACAACAACTATCTTCAAAGTTTGAGACGAAGGATGCAAACCGGTGCAAAAGAAGCAGACCAGACTGAAAGTATATATAAAACAGGCCAATTCTATAAATAACTCCAAAATAGGACCCAAGACTGCTTCTTCTGCTTTATATCTCCATATGCACAACTGCTTTTCAGTTTCAGAGCTCACTTTTCCCAACAAACCTCTGTCGTGGGATCCAATTTATGCCTATTCTGTGACAATTCTGCTCATTTCCCACCCTTTCTTGTACCGCAAGCAACAATTCCCAATAAAATAATAAAAGGAATGGGAGACGATACACCATCACAGAAAGGCACCTGAAGTCTCTCTGGCAATGAAATGCAGTGGAGGGGGGGGAAAGGAGTCAAGATGGAAAATTAATTCAGTTCTATCTGCTCTTCAGGCTGACCAACTCAACATCTAAGAAAACTTTCTGTGCTGTATCACTTACATATTTTCCTCTCCAATGATACAAATGGCAGAAAGTATTTTTACAGCTTCAGTCATTGTGTTTGGTTGCTTTGGATCAATTGCTCGGGCTAATAACAAAAGGCTCCTTTCGTCTCCTAGAATTCTTTGGAGTCCATACTTTAAAACAAAAAAAAAAAAATATGGTTAACCTGCTGTGGGACCTCTCCAATGAGAATGTTCAAGACTGTAAAAAATGTATTTCAGCACACCCATCTCACATCATTACTATTTTTTAAAACAAAACAAGTTTCAAGTCTTTGGCAGGAGCTAGTTTTTGATATCTTTAAATTTAAAAATGATTAAGGAGCTTCACAAATCTGTACTAAAAACATCCTTCAGACTATACTCAAATCAAGTGATTTATCTGTGCAACAACAACAAAATTATTTTCTATTACCAAACAAGAGACCTTTTCAAAATCACTAACATCATACTGAAAAAGTCAGTGACATAGTAATTAAAATATTTCATCAGTTGCACTTGAATAACTCTACTTGCCTTCCCATGTTTTAGGCTTGCAAATAAAATTGTGGCCAAAAACGAGGAGACAAAAATAATTAAAGTGGATATGTGAGCAACATACAACCCACAACGTGAATTTTTCCGTTACGTTATATAATTGTTATTCCTCAGCCTTACTGCCCACGTCATGTTAAGTAGTTTTCAGTGTAATGCCATGCACATTGACTTCCAATGCTTAGAAGGGGGTAACTCCATTTACGATTGCATTGTTTGTGCAAGATATAATATGATAATAGTATATCTTAAATATTATATAGTATTTATCAGTTATTTCCATGCTATTCCACTCTGACATCAATTGTATCAAGAAAATATAAGGTTTCTGATTATGTTCCAGGAAAGTATGTGGCATATATTTCATATATTCATTAGGTGTTTAAAAAACCCTTCTATTCCTCAACAGCCTCAAGAGAACTGCCTGACTGTTAAAGGCAGAGAAGCCACATCTTCCTGGCACCTATAGAAGAAGGGAAAAGTCAAGTGGTTCCCTATACCCTCAGGTGGAAAGGCTGTCTACTAAAAGGGTTAGGCTTCTAGTTAGTTGCCTCAGCCAACAGAATCCTACAGGCTCCTCTGGCCTGCTGGCTCAACAGAGATGACTGGCAAGTGGACTTTCTGGCAGCCATGACACAAGATACATGGGTAACTGGCCCTTTGGCCCATGGAAGACAATTCACCTTAGTCCCTGAACTCAAGCTGGTTCTACAGAGGTGAATCAACTCACCATCTCAAGCAAAGGGACTACAGGCAGTGTCTCAGACCCAATTCCATTGAGCTGGGCAATAAGTGTGGGAAAAGGAGAGTAAACACTTCTGTTACATACCCCTCCCATTTCTTTACATATCTATTCTCAACTTATTTATTTTTTTGAAGTAAGTCTCTCATGAGTTTTAACATTTTATAGTTTTACTTCTTAGCGTATGTGTGTTACACACAGAAGCCTTAAGATCTGTAATTTAAGGACGTTTTATTTATCTCCGATGTTTTAGACAACACACAGCATTTTCATATTCACAGGCACAGGCTTGGATCCACCACAGCATCACCGCAGGCAGAAAATCATTCTGTTTGTAACAATGCTCCAGTGGATCAGAGCTATATGTTCTAGTAGTTAAATTCAATAGAAACCTTGTTTGCTGGGTGTTGTCTACAGAACTCAAGCTCAAATTCCATTAGGTCTGGTTACTGTTCTTGTTGTAAAAGTAATTCCAGTTAAACTAATTTACCCAACAGATCTATTATTCTAAAAGGTCCTATCAGCACATTGAGCAAGGGCCTCAAGGGTAACTTTGGTTACCACTGGTACCCACTGCCTGCTCCCCATTTCAAATTCTAGGTTTAAACAGCTTATCAAATGCAGATATGAAAAAAAAGGCTAAGCAGAATAATATTCTGTTGTTGAGCTTTAGTTGAACATAAAGACTACCCTATTTCTTTTTATCAGCAACTACTTCCAATTTTGTTTTTAAATGTTTCTTTCTCTGTAGGCAGAAAACAGTTTTCAGGAAGAGACTAAAATAATAGTTCTCCAAACTTTTATACACTTCTCAATCAATGAAGTAACTCCAAAATTAATTGTTCATTATTCTTAATTTGTCTCTTCTAACAGAAGCAATAAACCACACAAAATAGGCTCAGTAGATCCAATTTCTATTTCCTTATTGCAATAATTTCTTTAAGACACAGTCAGTCACGACTGGATAGACTGAGCTCATCCAAAGTAAAAGCCAGGAGAAACTGAAAGTCTTACCTTATTATTCATAAATGCTTTGAGGCACTGTATAAGTTTATACTGATTCTTCTTGTCAATAGTTTCTTGCCTTTAAGGGAAAAATATGTTAAACAAAGGCATTGTATTAAATGTTATTCCTTCTCTCCTCCCTTCTTTGTAATTTCTGTACTTACTGTCTCTTGTCCAGAAGCTTCTCAAGAATATCCAATAGAAGTCCAAGCCCTTCATGCCCAAAATTATTAACCCAACTGTGGAGAAATACAATGCATATTAAATGTATATTTAAGCTTTTTCATAAATATTTCCATAACCAAAATTAACACCCCAACAAGGCATTATTAACTATGTGGAATGACCATCACTTCTGAAAGTCATATGGAAGACAGAATACAAAAATATTTGTAAATGCAAATGAAGCTCTGGATCAGGGCTAAATGTCAAATGTTGGAACCATATATATAGAAGAAGAAGAAAGAAGAAGAGTTGTTTTTTATACCCCTTTTCTCTACCTTTAAGAAGTCTCAAACTGGCTTACAAACTCCTTCCCTTCCCCTCCCGACAAGGGATGCCTTGTGAGGTGGGTGGGGCTGAGAGAGTTCTGAGAGAACTGTGACTAGCCTAAGGTCACCCAGCAGGCCTCATGTGGAGGAGCGGGGAAACAAACTCAGTTCACCATATTAGAGTCCACCGCTCATGTGAAGTAGTGAGGAATCAAATCCAGTTCTCCAAATTAGAGCCCGCTGCTCTTATCCACTACACCACAGAGAGAGAGAGGCTGCATCTAGACATGCAACAAGAAGGGAGCCAAAGTTCTGGGGATCGTATCCTCTCCCCCACCCTTTACAGACTGAAAAGTCATGACAGGATTTCCTCAATAAACTGCAATTTGTCATGTACATCAGGTGCTAAAAAACACAATTTAATCCTGGTTTAGGATTTTGATCTGTAAACAAGAAGCCAACTACAGTTCATCAAAATGCCTGACTTGGATTTTTTTCCGGAAGAACGGTTTGCAATTTTGGTGCTGCGCATAACGGCAGGAGTTTGGCTGATGTTCAGCACAAACCAACCAAAGCATGCCACACAGTTCCAATACAGTAGCTGCAGAGATTACTTTCTAGTATCTCTGTAATCAAAGAGCTTCATCAACTGTGATCTAAGTAAAGACAACTCAGAAGGAGCCAAAACGATGTTTCTTGTAAATATGAGAGGAAAGAAATTTGCTATGCGCTATGTCATGTTAATATTACTTGATTATAGGAATTACCGCTCAGAAAGCAAAAACACATGCAGTGCAACCTTTAACAGTTTCATACAGAAATCATCTTTTTCAACACCACTTTCCCCTTCCAAGTGATAATATTCAACACATGCAACCAAATAAGTAGAACACAGTCATGCCCATGAGTATCAATTTCACTTCAGACAACTTATTAAGTAGTTCATGAAAGAAAGGAGAACAAATATAAATATAGATTAGCTGAAGACAGTTTGTTTCTTCTAAGAATCTGCACACCCTTATGAGGTGTGCAATCAAATCTTGGATCCTGGTAGACATAAGCAATACAGTCTCAATAATATTGACTCTAAACACAGGGGTGTATAGTTCTGAGCCCTTAAAAAGAGAATGCTTTTTTCATCAAAGTATATACTTTTCTGGGACATTTGTTTAGCACCCAAATCTACTGATTTTTAAATTCGGGGGTGCCTTTTTTCACCCCAGTCCAAATAATGTATTGGAATAAAAAATATCTCATGGATTTCCCACCCCAAAAAAATATTGATCCAGGGAAACATTTTTAAATGCTATGGAGAGCTACAGACCCTCCTAACAACCCAAGGAACCCTTTCTGGGAAACATTTGCCTTACCGCAGACAGAGACATCTTGGGATAGAATATTACCCCCGATACAAAGCTATCAATTATTATTTTAAGTGTTTTCTTTTAAAATGTATGAAACTCAGATTTCTAATACCTTTGTTTCAAAACACAGCTTTATAAAAGAATGGTACTGCACTGGTGTTATTCATTATGCAAAAGAGGTGGGGGGATCTACCTGAAAGAAACATTCCACCTTATGTGAAAGGATATCTTTAGGTTCTGGGTGTTTGGCTACTGCAATGACTTCTTCCACCACAAACATTTTTTGTTTTTCTGGAAACTCTTCTACCCCAACATATACTGGAATCCCAGAGGTGCAAAGAAGGTGTGCACAGGGCTAATAAGGGATCCTTCTCCAGAACTATCAGATCTGAGATCTCAGGTTGGACAAGAAGAGGTCTTTCCGAATGTATCGGCTGTGTCGGAACCAACATCTTCTCCAAATGCCTGTTCTTCATTTTCGCTTTCTTCGGAGGCAGTTCCGAGGCACTCCTGTGCAGGATCATCAGATCCGAGAACGGTGCCTGTGTGGATCCGAAGTAAGAATCAAGTGTGATGATGCAACTGACTTGGACCTTGAAGAAAGCTCCCGTGCAGCACATGACATTGCTGCTGACTTGTCTGAGCTCATTAAAGCCACAGGACAGCTTTGATGCCAGATACCCTTTCAATTTTGGCTCTGGAAGGCACCTCTACAGAAGCTAGAAAGGTTTCTCCCAGGGCAGGCCTGTGCATATGCAGTCCCAATGTGGAACTGCACAGAAGACTGAAGATAAACTGTAAACTTTCCAAAACACCTTCCACTTTTATTTTACCTACTACTAATAAATCAGGGTAAAGTACAGTTGAACACATGAACCTGCCTTCTACTGACTCAGGCCCTTGGGCCATCAAAGTCAGTACTGTCTACTCAGTCCAGCAGTGGCTCTCCAGGGTCTTTCACATCACCTACTTGCCGAGTCCCTTTAACTGGAGATGTCGGGGATTGAACCTGGGGCCTTCTGCATGCCAAACAGATGCTCTACCATTGAGCCACAGACCCTCCTCAAATTCAGGTAAGAAGATATATGAAACCAGCAGGAGTTGCTCATATCATCCCAGGTGTCCACTGAAGTCAAACAATGTTATTAAAGAGTTTGCTCTTCCCAAACAAATTGTGACTTTTGTAAAAAGAAACAAATTTCATGTGGAAATCTAAGCATGCCCCAGGCAACTGGTCTCATGTGAAGTTGTCCAATGTTTGTTGTGTTATCTCTATGATTGTTTCTACAATGCCAGAGGCTAATGTTCAGGCTTATACATTGTATACAGTAGACTGTATTTCTCTCTAATGGTGTTTCATATCCACTTGCAATCTCACAGCAGAACCCAAATCACTGAACATTAAATGAAACAGTGATAATTCAAAGGTCCTTGGAGAAATTAAAAAACATTTGAAAATGGAAAGAAAAAGAGCCAAGGTAAAAAAATCTTGATATTGTCGAAGGCAATCTTATTTACAACCTTGCTTTCTGATCTACCAAGCTGTGCATTATGCATAACATTTAAATAAACTGAAACATATGCCTTCTTTCTTGCTTCTACATTATATTGTCAGTAACCTTTAATGCTCTGTGAAATGACCATATGATAATAAAACAATAATCCTCGTAATACTCTTAAGAATACAGAAATGTTGAACTGGAAAAGTCCACCGTCAGGGGTCCAAGATCCCCATTTTCCTGGGTACCACGAGAGCAGTGATGCAGCCAGAAGACTGGGATGCAAATGGACGGGCCCCTCCCCTATTTTCAGAGTCCAGGCTTGTTCTCAGGACAGCCCCAGACAAACCGAGAAGACTACAAGGGGCAGGGCCTTATCTGCGTTGACGCTTCAAACATAAAACGCTCTCCACAAGATGGTCTGTACAGTGTTCTGTCACCTTTAAGTTTCACCTTTAAATTTTAAGTTTTAGGAGCTTCAAGTTCATGACTTCCTCAAGCTCCTATACTCTATTTGATCCTATTACGTATATGAGAAAGGATTCAGCATTGCTGCTATGTGAATGTTATTTTATGACTTTGTAACCTGTGTCAGTCACTTGGAAAGGCATAGCAGGAAGATAAAAAAAATAAGCATTCACTAGACCTACTCAGAAGCTCAAAACTACGGATTATGACAGAAGATCAAATGAAGGATGCTGTATCCCCTACCTAGTCTCACTACCCCACTTCTACATGGGAACACTGAAGCATTAAAGTGTCTTGTTTAGATTTAGTTCAGCATAAAATTGTTTTATGGGCTCGCTCAACTTTGTTAAGCTATTATCACTTTGGAATCACCAACCAGGATCACCAACCGGATGGAACCTTATCCCATTCGGTGTGGTTCATTTGTATTATCACTATGTTCTGGGGGAGGTGTAACGGAGAATCAACCTTGTTATCCATGATTCCTTGGACTTCTCTGCTTGTAACTTAATCCTTGGCTGCATACCATTAACATGGGAAATCGCAGCTCATTGTTGCCTGTGAATTCTAATAGCTAATGTGATAGTCAAATGGCTTCTTCAATAGCAACAGTAAGCCATGAATCCTCCCATACACTGAAACTTAGATGGAAAAACTCTTCAGCATGGCAGAAAGCGTGTGACATTTAGCAAATGAGATGCCAGCACTAAACTTAGCAACACTGGTCAAGTTTCTGAAAGGAGTGGAAAAAATTCCTTTATTTGTACTGACTAATTACCCAACCTTCCCCTCCCCTTTCTTGGCTTTCCCATTCTGCTAACATGTGCCCACTGATTGATGATTTAAAATGGACGGAAACAGTGAGATGATAGTGTGTGGTGCAGGGGTAAACAAGGGGAAGTTTTTAAAGTCTCATTACTAAATAAGGTAAAGGGAAAGCAAGAAAAAAATAGGACCAAGAACTAATACTAAGATTGTGGGAATATAAAGAAGAAGCACAACCAACCAATCATCGTCTTCTTCTGTCCTAACACTCATATATCCAAAGAGAAAAAGGAGACCAACACAATTCTAGTCACAATCAGAGCAGAAGATTGGTTTAGCTAATTTCTCCTTGTCTAAGCCTGAACCCGAGTATCTGAGAATACAGAATGTAGTACCAATGATACTTCCCCGATAGAGCTCAACAATGCAGAATGCAAATAGCTGTTAAAAGGAAGATTTGAAAGTCATCTGAACAAAGACAGCAGCTGAAACTATAACAGCAACTGAGAGTACAAGAAGAGAAAGATAAGCCCAAGCAGAGCCATTTCACTCAAAAGACAATTAAGACTCGGATGACAACAAAAAAGGAAAAACGGGAAACTTTTACACAAAGCAGGCAACAGAACAGATAATGGTTATTCGTGAAGCGAATGCAAGAGCAGTTAATGGAGAAGGCAAGGAAAACAATGAAGCGATGGTGCAGGCAGAACAACTCCGGCAAGTTGGATCTCTCAAAACGTGTCTCAGAGGACTCTGTTCACCTTCCTCTGCCTTTATTTCGGATCAAACACGTCAAGGCCATATTTACATGGCAAGTTTCCAAACCATCTGCAGAAGGAAGTACTGTCCTCTTTCCCCCCATACCACCACAAAGTTAACATATTTTTCTCAGTATATACCATGTGAGCTGCACTGTTATCAGCAGTACAGGCAAGGAATACACTTTTCATACAAGTGTCAATCAGGGATTAATAGCATGCAACACAAAGCCAGACCCAAGAATCCCTCAACTGGATACAAACAGAGCGATGTGAAAAGCAGAGATAAACTGGGGGTTCTTATCAACAGAACCGCGAAAATGCTGCTGAGCCAGGGTGAAAGCTTCAGTGTTTCCCATATATTATGATCCATAGAGGGTCCATATTCAGTATACAGATCATGCTAATCTTATGTTTAGAGCCGTGGGAAATTAGCATGAAGGAAACCCAATTTTTTGCATATTTGCAAGAATTGCTGCTTCTGATTGAGAACAGACGTAAGGACATATTTTAAGTAGGCAGTCATTAAGGATCTGGAATGGCCAAAAGGAGCAGAAAGATAATGCCACACAACTATTTGGCAGCATATTGCATTATATTACCACAGAAAGTTTAAGGGATGAGTTAACCTGGCCATGTTCCGCCTCTTTATCTTTACATCAAGCAAGCATGGTCCACCTTTAGTTTAAAGGTGAGTCAGCGTGGTGTGGTGGTTAAGAGCGGTGGACTCAAAGATTTGATTCCCCACTCCTCCACATGTGCAGTGGAGGCTAATCTGGTGAACTGGATTTGTTTCCCACTCCTACACATGAAGCTAGCTGGGTGACATTGGCTAGTCACACTCTCTCAGCCCCACCCACTTCACAGGGTGTATGCTCTGGGGAGAGGAACGGAAGGTGATTATAAGCCGGTTTGATTCTTCCTTCAGTGTAAGAGACAGTCAGCATATGAAAACCAACTCCTCCTCCTCCTCCTCCTCTTCTTCGCCTGTTAGAGACGAAAGAAGTACCTGCAACCATACCCTTATTCCTGGCTTCCCCGGCTGTCTTAGAGTTGCAAGCACTGCACACTGGGGCTGCCTGGAGCAAGATTTATTTATTTTTTTAAAAAGGATTGGTTTTTCCCTCGGGATAAAATTAGATAGTCTGCCACCACAAAGAGACCCTAAAATCGTGAGGATTTGATCAACGTGGGGGAAGTCTCACTTCTGGACTCACTGTCTCCTTAGACTGGTCCTGCTATTGATCCAGGATGCCATTGGCCTGCCTCTCTGTTGTCTTTCTGAAATGTGCTTGTGTGCAGAGGTCACCCATCCCTTTCTCTCTGAAGGAGCTGTCCAGTTCAGCACCATGTCCCTTGCATATGTGTGAAACTCAAACAGCAGGCTTGCAGTTAGGTTGTAATCCAAGAGGTCTCATTCCAAAATCCAGAGAACAGGTTTTTTAAAGCTTTATTGACTGAACATATATTCTAGAAAGCATAGATACTTGAGAATCATCTAGTCAGGTAGAATTATGCAGAAGACTAGAAAAAAGAAAAAGAAAAAATGCAGTGGCTAAGTAGATATCCTTACAATGTCTGAATTCCTCTCTCCCTAGGGATTAGTTCAAGGCAACCCCTTCTCCCCTAATTTGAAAGTCTACCAAGGAGTTGCTGGAGACATGACACAGAGCTACATGCCAGACCTCCAGGGGGAGGGGCTGTGGCTCAGTGGTAGAGCATCTGCTCCACATGCATAAGGTCCCAGGTTCAATCCCTGGCCTCTCCAGTTAAAGGGACCAGGAAAGTAGATGATGTGAAATTCCTCAGCCTGAGACCCTGGAGAGCCACTGCTGGTGTGAGTAGACAATACTGACTTTGATGGGGCAAGGGTCTGATTCAGCAGAAGGCAGCTTCATGTGTTCATGTGCGCTCACTTCCCTATTTAAGGTCTTTCCTTCCAGCCTGGGAGTTCTCTTCCTGGGCTAATCAGAAGTCGGTGCTACTTCAAAATTTCCCTCCAAGGCAACTTTTGTCCAATCACTTCAAAAGGAGAGATTAAAGGCCTTTTTTTGCACTCTGCACCAAAATTACTACTCTGTGCAAATTGAAGTACTGGGTGCAAGGGGGGTGAAGTCCAGGAATACTTTATCAGGTAATTACAGGGGGGGCAAGTGGACAAATCTGGCATGCGGATTCTTGTGGCCCCTTCCCCCATCCAGTAAAAATGTCAACCCTCCTTCCTAGAAGGTAGCTTGGGATCTTATTGCCAAATCCAAACAGATAAGCCTGTGTTATTCTAAAAGCATATCCATTCATCTGTAACAGAAGGCACCTGTGAAGCTTGTTTGATAAACCTCAATGTTTTCCAACTCTGAAGTTACAAGCAGGAAGTAAACATGTTTTGAATCCACCAAAGCTCATTTGCAGGAACCAGATCATAAGGGGACACATAGAAATCTGCTCACAGCGTACTCATCGGCAGTTCTCCGTTTTTCAGTTTTGAAACTTGCAGACCACCAGAGGTAAGTAATTTGGTCAATCGTTCCACCTCAGAGGTCAGAAATGTCCCTCCAGATTCTTAACAAAAGGAGACTTTTATGCAACTGCTCTAGTCACAAGAATGCCCACCCAAGCAAGTTTTTGATTAGCAATGGTTGGGACCAGAATAAGAGCTGCAATTTTTTATCGTGTGAAAGTGCCGATTTTGTTTTTAAAGGTTTACCGCTTTACAGGATTGTATACCAGTAATACTCCAAGAGAACAAGGGGGGGGGAGATGTATTTTTTCTACGTTTAGCATTTTGACATGGAACTCATAACTCTTGTCATACTACAAATCACCAACGGAAACTTCCTTGGAGAATAATTTCCCAAACTCACCTGACTGGATTGCTTGTTAGAGACACTCTCAAAGACTCTAAGCAGTTGAGTAGTTTTTCCTCTGAGATACCTGACCGTAATTCATGGACGTATTCTTGGGATGATAGAGTGCACTCATGTTTACTGTTTTTCAGTCCTCCCTTAATAGGAAAAAAGGGAATGTGTTATTTCTTTAAATGCAACAAAAGCACAAGAGCCACTCATCATTTGATGAACACATTAAAATAAATGCTAGACTTTCCCCCTTTCATATTCAGTATTCCCTTCTTACCAGCTAGTTCTTGCAAGTACATTAAAGCTACAGCCTGTATCACCACACATTTCCTTTGTATATTTATCAGAGGAAATGATGGCCACAATCCAACAGTTAAATGTGTTTAAGTACACAGTCTTCAGTGAGTGAGTTTAGCTCTGTATTGGATGGGGGCCCATTGTTTAAGTATCTTCAATCATTTACCAAAACAGCAGAATTTCACTTTCAAACTATCGCTATGTTTACACATACTACTCGAAATAACAGTAACATGCTTGGGACATACTGGGTGTGGGACTTGCAAGCTACAACATGCTTAAATGCATAACCAAAGCTGTTCAACACATTAACAAAGGCAATTGGCTATCACTACCTGCTGTAATGATAACCTTTCTACTTTGATTTGCAATAATGATTAAATTAGAAAGTGATTTTTTTAATATTTATCCTTATGAGTACTTAAAATCATGTTTACCTACTTTGATCAATATGCATCACTCAAATCTACCCAAAAGACATCGGCTTCCTTTATATCCTCTGCCCGTCCCTTCTCTTATCTTATGCAAACTATAATTTGGATGAATGTGAATGAAAATTAACATCACAATTCAGAATTTTATTTTAAAAAATAAGGGAGTTGTAAGCTGATCAAACTGTCACAGCTGTCCAAAATGAGTATCAATTTTTTCAGTAGCACGTATCAATTGCCGGACAAGTAAAGATGTTTATATGGAGGGGATGATGACAAATGATGTTTAGAGTACTGGATTTCCTCTTAACCCACATATGAAAATGCACCAAGAGAGCAAAGCCAGAATCTTCAAAAGTAGTACAAGATGCGTGTGAATTTAGTAACCCAAATTACTATGAAACTGACGAAAGCCATTACTGATTTCAAGCACATTTTTCAAATTAGTTAACAGCGGTCCCGTGAGATGATGGGTCTAAATGCAGTGGGAGGTACTACTTCATCACCCATTGATAATGCTTACAATGAAAAGGATGGAAGGGGAAAGAGCATGTAATGTGAATGGACACTGAGCGGGCCATAACAGTGAGCAACCTATGTTCGCTGCAACGCTATTGTGACCTACCCGCACATAAATGCATGTGTTTGCTCCTTCTGCCTCTTCCATTGTGAGTAAAATCAGTAAGCATCCCTCTACAATGCTGGTTCTCTATTACAGGTACATCCCAGAAAGAAAACTAAGAAAAGTTCAAAGGTGCTTGTTTTCTGTGAGGTCACATGTATACATTTATCCTCTGTAATACTTTACATATTTACATTGTTATTGATCTTAAGGGCCAGAATGCTGAGAATATACTTAGCTAATAATGAAGGGCTGTGGCTCAGTGGTAAAGCATCTGCTTGGCATGCAGAAGGTCCCAGGTTAAATCCCTGGCATCTCCAGTTAAAGGGACTAGGCAAGTAGGTGATGTGAAAGACATCTGAATGATACCCTGGAGAGCCGCTGCAGGTCTGAGTAGACAATACTGACTTTGATGGACCAAGGTTCTGGTTCAGTATAAGGCAATTTCATGTGTTTCTTTTGCTGTATCTCTCTGGATAATTATAATCTAACCTCTATGATCGATTAATATAATTGATATAAATTATTTAGGTGCTTGCCTACTACACTGATATACAAGCTCCTTTTAGGACCAATCAAGTTCTAACGGCTTACCATGTTAGTTTAAATAGCACATGAAGCGGCATACAAGACATGTAATATTTTATCAGCTACTCAAGTCCAAATTGTATTTGAGCAAACTTCTCAAATGGCTGACACAGAGATAGGATTATTAGAAATGCACAGTAATTAAAATATGCTTAATTCTTTGTAAAAAAAAATACTTTGTTTTAAAAAGTCCCTAATGGCTAAAACATTATCAATAGACAGACAAATGTAATCAAAAATATATCAAAGCATCTATTTTTCATGCCTATTCCTTAACAAGTTTGTCTCCAATAAGACAAAGAATCAAGATAATTATAGACAAAATATAAGTGGGGGGGAGAAATCAGAAAATATCACAGTTCAAAAATGTGTCCACCAGCAGCATAATTGGGAGGCTATGTCGCATTAAACTAACTGCAACGCAAATGTTCATTTAGATCATTTAGGTAAGAAGTACTTCTTCTACCAAAAGACTGCCTGAATGCAGGAATGAGTTGGTTAAAATATGCAGTGGTTTATAATGAGTCGACATCATCATAATTACTTCTATCTTATTCAGTCAAATGCTAGACTGCTTCATTTCTTTTCATTAAAAGAACTGCCACCCTGAAAACATTTGCACTGCTTTGCCTCAGGAAAATTATTTTTCAATTTGTTTCCCAAAGAACTAATAGGTACACTTCTCTTTTAAATAGCCATAAACATTGACAGTTTAGTGAAATTCTACTTTAGGACTGAGTTATTGCATATTTTAATGCATGTTGTACTTAACATTTATACAGGGGATTTCAACTGTTCACAATGCTTCACATAAATTATCAGCAAACCTTACAAAAAGCCTTGTAAAGAGGATCTGATTTATTGTCCCTGTACAATACACACTGGTAGCAGAGACACAGTGGCTTACCTTAAAGGCATGTAGTAAGACATGAAGCTAAGGGAAATTTGAACTGGAGATTTCTTGGCTCAAAGTGTACCCTTTTAGCCACAGCATTATACCAGCTCTCATAAATATGCACAGCATAATTCAGAGAAAATATTCATATCTTCTTCCCATATGCATAATTTGATATCTGTTTCAGATCCCTCCCCCGCTTGAAATAATTTAGAATTTAAAAGTTAGCACAACAAAAATGTTACTGGAGAATTAAAAAGTTTGCTCTCTCCTCCCTCTCACCCAACCTGCTTCACACGGATGGTGTGAAGATAAATGAAAATTGTAAAGCTTTGTAAAGAATTGCAAAAATGTACTCCGTAAAGTGCTATAAAACTAAGTAATAGTAGTAATAAAATTTTGGCAAAACATTTTACAGGTAAGATCTCCAAAGACGTTTTATGCACAGTGGAAGGGGATAACCATTACAAATGCTACTAAAAACTGTTTCTTCTAATCTGCATCCAAAAACCAACCACTATGTTTTAATTAATTTAACTACCACTTTATCCTCATTGTGCATACTTAGGGCATGAGTCTACTTTTTGATTTATATTATAACTATAAATCCAAGATGTAACAGAAAACTAGTTTATATTTCAAGCATATCAGGTAGATGCATCATCTCTACAGCTGTTTTTTAAAAAGGTAAAAAAATTGGGGCACTCTCCAAAGAAACGTTAACAGTTAGCCTCTGTTAATTCTCTGATCCAGCCTTTCCACAGCCTGTAAGTTTTCTATTAAGTGGTGTTCTGAATAAGCTTTTTTTTAAGCCACAGTTCCACTGTCTGCTGAAACGATCTGAAATGTGCAAATGCACATTAGCCAGCAAGCTATATCACGTAGTACTTTTGGCCTAAGCATTAATGAGATTTAAAGAAACAGAAAATATTTTTCATGATGAAAAAATACTGTTCTTCCTTTCATACAATTTACTTCTTCATACTGCTTGTTCATTTTTTTTAACAAACATCTTCTTAATGTGCTCCACTTCGTTTTGTGTATAAAAAAATTCTCTTTTCAAGCCTTGACTTCCATATTATTTATTTTATTTTACATATTTTCAAAATGAAGTTTTCACATTAACATTCCTCATTTGCAACTTTTCTTCTGAACATTAGACTGTTCAACATCCAACATTTATCCCATTGCTCATTAAAATGCATTGGCAATGTTGTCGATTCTAAAAGTCAAATTCAAATGTGAAGAACAAATAAAGTCCTTTAAACTGGAAAAAAAAACAATCTACTTTCAAAAAGTTGTGAGGTTTTTGAAAGGCGTTTCAAGTTGTATAGATAGGAATGGATTCTCGATTATACCATAGCAAAATGCCTCAACAAAGTGGTTCACCACAGCATCAACTTTCCACCCATGAAATTTACCTCCCCAAAAAAGTATTTGAAAACCACCAAAAATCACAAATAAGTGACAATGTTGCAGCCAATCAAGCTTCAAAACTAATTCGGAACTGCTTCCTATTGAACAAGCTAAGAACTCCACATTCCTTGTCTAGCCTTAACCCCATACTTAAAGAGTAATCCTGAATGGGGGAGCTGGAAGGTCTTTGGAGCCAGCATCACACCTATACCAGGGTTAGTGCCACTGGCGCCGGCTATGTGGGCACCAACACCGGTGCAGGGAAACTTATGGTAGCTCCGGGGGGCAGTGGCGCAGCAGTGCGAGGCTCGGGCACTACCGCAGCCTCCCTAGCAACGTTCCTCCAACACAAGGGCTCATGCCGGCTCTGATGGAGGCATTCCTGGGGTGTTTCCCAGACCTGGAAAGTACCTAGTATTCAAGAACTGCTTTCTGGATTCAGATTCCCAACAGATGAGATAAGGATCACATTTGCTTGGTCTGTCTGTAAAACACAAAATGTAGGCATCCTCAGTTTGCCTCATAGCAACTCTTCTGGGTCCCACTTTAAAAACATATTTAACATTTGCTGCTCTCTAGTTCTCGGGCGGGGTGTGTGTGTGCAGATTTTAGCTGCAAGGTTGCTTGGCTTGCATCCTCTCCACATTTTTTGATTGGCCACAGCACCCCATGGCATCCCTTTTATGATTCCCCCATAGAGGGGTCAGACCTCCTGGCCTATTCCCCCATTCGCCATTGCTGCTAGACAAGCTACGGACGCTTGGCTTGTGGGAACAGAACGCGGCCCTGGAGAGACACTCACGGTTTCTCCTCCCTGCTCGAGGCATGTCTCTTTTGGGCACTAGACCACATGCGTACTCGGAAGCCTTGCCTGCGTGTTCAGAACTTAGGTGGCTCCGGGGCACGTGAATGCAAATACACACACATGGACCTAACACACTGCTCCTCAAGTAACCGCCTTGGGACGGTGGCTTTGCATGCAAAAGCCCCCCCCCCCGGCTCGACCCCTGATCTCTCCTGTTAACAGGGTTGGCTAAGGAGGTGGTGTGCGCTATAAACCCTACTGCCTCGGGAATGCCCCCTTTCGCAGGCGCAAGCTTGAGCCTGCACAAAGCTTGGCATAGCCTCGTGACACTCAATGGAGGAGTTCCATGGGGTTTTGTTCAAATTACCTTTGCAGCTGGCATTTCTGGCCCTGCGAGCCACTCAGGAGGTGGCACGACTGTGCCGTCTCTGGGCACCCCCAACTACCCCCTTCAGGACTGCACTGTTAATTTATATTTCAGCTCTTTAAACTCAAATATGCATCACAGATTGTGATTTTCAACACTTAAAATCATTTAGAACAAAAGATATCTTATCAATGGTAGAAAACCACTGTCAAGTGCCACGGCTCTCCCAAAGAACACTGGAAGTTTGCGCTGAAAATGAAGAGACTCGTCTCCACAGGGAGATACCATTTCCATGATTCCATAATTGCAAACCACAACAGGAAGCAGATTTTGAAACTGGTTTGAACCTATAGTATAGACACACTGAATTACTCAAGTCTTTTGGAATCTGGTTTTGACAAATGGTAGATACCACATGAAAAGTTATTCCATGACATATACCAAATATGTAGTCAATAATGCTTGGTGACAACTCCTAGTGTTTCCCAGTGAAAATTGGCTACTCTGCTCTGTTTGAATTACTGTCAACTGCTTGATGCTCTGGCAAACACAAAAGCTCTAATTTACCTTATTTTGTTTTGCTTCTATGCTGGTCACTTAAACCCATAAGGCTTTTAAATGTCGTTCGTTATGGATCGCTTGGTTCCTCCAAATGGTGGTTTTCAATACAGCAACTATTTATGATAATGGTTTTTTAATGCCTTGGTGTTTGTTACACATTGTAAATGCACTGTTACATTAGTAAACTGTGGTTGTTACCACACTAGGTATTCCCTGCGATGTATTAAGAGTTTGAAACGGTTATAAAAAATACTGTTCGCACTTTGTTTGGCCCCTTTAGCTGTGAAGACGTCTTCCAACCATTTTTTAGCCGTGGCATCCAAAAATCCCTTTAAAGCAATGTTTTTTATAACATTTTCAAACTCCTAATACATTGCTGGGAATTCCTAGCGCGGTAACAGCCTGAAATGGATATCAGGTGCCAACCAGATTATCTCAAGCCTTTTTTTGGGGGGGGGGGGGAATCCAAGGATTTGCAAATCTTGATATCTTATAATGAGAAATGTTTATTTAATAAACATAGATAGATAACAATACAATCCTAAGCAAAGTTATACCTTTCTAAGTTCACTGTAGTCAATGGGCTCAGAAGGGTATTTTTAATTTTTATTTATTTACTTAATTTATACCCCATCTTTCTCCCCACTGGGTACACAAAGTAGTTTTTATCATTCTTCTTTCCTCCATTTTACCCTCACAATGAGCTGGACAATGAAGAAAGCTGATAGGAAGAAAGTAGATTCCTTTGAAATGTGGTGTTGGAGGAGAGTGTTACGGATACCTTGGACTGCCAAAAAAAAACAAATCAGTGGGTTATAGCTCAAATCAAGCCTGAACTGACCCTAGAAGCTAAAATGACTAAACTGAGGCTGTCGTACTTTGGACACATTATGAGAAGACAAGAGTCACTGGAAAAGACAATCATGCTTGGAAAAGTTGAAGGCAGCAGGAAAAGAGGAAGACCCAACAAGAGATAGATTGACACTATAAAGCAGGGGTGGGGAACCTTTTTCCTGCCAAAGCCATTTGCACATTTATGACATCATTCAGGGGCCATACCAGGTGTAGATCTCCCGGTGGGGGGAGAGGCTAGTGTTGCCAGGTCTCCAGCCACCACCTGGAGGTTGCACTTGCGCCGAAACCTACCCTTCAGCCAACTTCTTAGGCTGAAAAGAAATTCCACGTTCACATCAGACTTCCGTCTAGCAGCACGAGATTTATGTTGCACATTTAAACTAAGGGGTTATGATGACTCTGTTCTTTCTTCAGCCCTTGATAGAGTGGCTCTTAGGGATAGGAAATCACTTTTGGAATCGTCCCCAGTTCAAGAAGAGGACCCCACTGGCATTTTTGCCTCCCTTCAATTTAACCATTTAACTCATTAAATTCAACGCATCATTAGACGCCATTGGCACATTTTGTTCAATATTCCAGGCTGCTCCAAACCACCTACCTTTGGTTTGAGAAAGACCAAAGCGCTACGTAATTTCTTGGTTTGCACTGATAGCCCTGTGAGCAAACCAAGAGTTAACGTTCAAGGTCACTACAAATGTGGCACATGCGCGTTGTGCCCTTTCAGCCTCCCCATTAAGGAGGTCAGCTCATCCAGCATCAAGTTTAAATATTCTTTACAACAATTTACTAATTGCTTATCCAAAAATGTCGTCTACGCGGTCCTGTGCCCCTGTTTAAAAATTTATGTTGGCTCCACCTCCCGCCAATTAAAAATACGAATCAGTGAGCACAGAGCCAGGATCCGCTCTAGGACCCTGGAGGCGCCGCTCACGGAACATTATTTACAATATGGCCATTCGGAAAATGATGTTTTGTTTTTTGCTTTGTGCCAATATAGACCTCGTCCTTTTCAACAAGAAGACATCGTGAAAATATTACACCAGCAGGAATTGAGATACATTCATTTATTTAAATCATTGTCACCTTCAGGACTTAATAGCGAGTTTGACTTGACTTGTTTCCTTTAAGACCATGATTCCCTTCAGCTGTGTAGACAGAACTATTCTGCTTATAATAAGGTATCAGTACTTTACTTATTACCAGCTATCAGAGATAGTAAGAAGCCCACATGGGTCGCTGGTCACTAACTGGTAAGCTACGTTATATTGTAAGATGGTTTGGCTGTTGTTTGTTTGTATATATTGTATATTATAAGATATCACCATTGGTTTATATAATGTTTTGGTTTAGGTTTGAATACCATGTATAAACTATAAGAATTCACGACTGAAGAAGCTATCGCGAAACGATCACGAGATCCGGAAGTATCGTTTTGGTTTTTTTATTACTTTGGAGCTACGGTGGAGTAACCGTTTGCGGCTATATTGCTTTCTGTACTCTTGAAACAGCGGTGGAGCAACCGTATGTGGAACACTTTTTGTTTCATTTAAAGCATCCTGGAATGACGGTGGTATTCCGCTAGTAATAAGACGGGAACACTGCTACTTGACACTTACCTGAATTGGACTTATTCAGTTCTGAAATCTATCCTTGGACTGTGGTATTGGAGTTTGATTCCTGCCTTCATATTTGTGTCATGTAATTAAGGCTTGTATACATTTTTGCCTTTGTTAATTACTTTGAATTTACTAAATAGCTTCTATTTATTGCAATATTGGGCTGTGTGCTGTTTCTTTCTGCAACCACCTGGAGGTTGGCAACATCAGGGGACGCCACACAGAGAAGGCCTGCAGGGTGCCCCCGTTCCCCCCCTCCCAGGCGGGAGGGCAGCCAGTGGTGGGCCCGAGCAAACGAGGTGCCGGGGGGGCGCAGCCCACAGTCGATCGGCAAGGGAGGAAGGGAGGAAGGAAAACAGAGAAAGAAGAAAAGGGAGGGAGGGAGAAAGAGAAAGGGAGAAAGAAATGGAGAGAGAGGGAGAAAGAAAGAAAAGGATGAAGGGAAAGAAAGAAAAGGACGGAGGGAGACAAAGAAAGAGACAGAAAAAGAGGGAGAAAGAGGGAGAGAAAGGAGAAAGAGTGACAGAAAAAGAGGAAGAAAAGAGAGAAAAGCCTTTCCCCCTCACACACACACACCCGCGCACGCTGGCCCCGCGTGACTGGACCCCAGTCTCCATGCCCTCCCCCCCAGAGTCCACAAAAGCCCCCCCAAAGCCTGATCAGCTCCCGCATGCATGCTCTGCCGCCGGGAGCCGCCAGCCTCTTTCCCCCCCTCCCTCTCGCTGCTCAACAGCTGACAGTCAGCAAGAGGAGGTCCAAAGGGCGCCGCTGTGGCCCCAGGAACACCCTTGGGGAGGGCCGCCCTGGGCCCGCCTCCACAGCAGGGCCCTGGAGCTCCCGAGGGCCACAAAAAATGTCCTTGGGGGCCATATACGGCCCCCGGGCCTGAGGTTCCCCATCCCTGCTATAAAGGAATCCATGGCCCTCAGTTTGCAAGATCTAAGCAAGGCTGTTAAGGATAGGACACTTTGGAGGACACTGATTCATAGGGTCACCATGAGTCGGAAGCGACTTGACGGCACTTAACACACACACACACCCTCACAACAACCCTGTGAGGTAGGTTAGGCTGAGAGTGCGACCTGGCCAACGTTACCCAGCAAGCTTCCACAACAGAGTGGGAATTCAAACCTAGGTCTCTCAGATCCTAGACTAACACGGTGTTTAGGATTGTACTACAAGTCAGGCTTCAGCTATTTAAAAAAATTATTCACACTATGAGGAAGTTGAATATTTGATCTCCATGGAATACCGGGGGCGTGATGAGGAGGCAGGCAATGGCAAACCACCATCAAACATCTCTTGCCTTGAAACCCCTACGGGATTGCCGTAACTCAGCTGTGACTTGATGGTGGGGGGGGGGGGAATAGAAAACAGCAATAACACTTTGCAGTATTTCTGCCCAGCAAAGTGTCCGCTTCATCCTCAAGGTGAGAGGTGTAAGCTTTGTTGGTGTCTTTAAAATCCTAGGGCGACAGCAGCTTCCATGCACATTTTCCTCTGAAGCATGAAAAGGACACAACGTATTGGGAGATGTGTTTTTAAGTCTATGGACTAACTTGAGTGCAACTTGCTAGACAGCACTGCATCAGGTTTTATTTTGTTGGACTGTTCGGCATAGTCCCCATGGGTCTTTCCTCCCAATAACGTCCCTTCCTTTCCTCTCAAGCAGTGATGCTGCTTTCCAAATAAAATCTTCTCTTTTTCCCTGAGAAAGAATCTGGAACAGTATGAGTTCCACCTGCATCCAGTAACATCCATGCTTGAGGCTGATGTAAAGGGAGGCATAGAGAATTACTTTGAAGAAGAAGAAGAGTTGGTTTTTACATGCCAACTTTCTCGACCACTTAAGGACGAATCAAACCGGCTTACAATCACCTTCCCTTCCCTACAACAGACACCCTGTGAGGTAGGTGAGAATGAGATAGTGTGACTAGCCCAAGGTCACCCATGGCTTCATGTGTAGGAGTGGGGAAACAAATCCAGTTCACAGGATTAGTGTCCACCGCACATGTGGAGGAGTGGGAAATCAAACCTGGTTCTCTAGATCAGAGTCTACTGCTCCAAACCACCACTCTTAACCACTATACCATGCTGGCTCCCTTTGGGTATCTGAGTGAGAAGCAGACTACTGAAAAAGTATCTCTTTTTCACTACTTTTGCCTAGAAGTAACAGGAGAGTTATTGCAGGGATGGACTGCCTTCCCTAGTTTGTGATCTCTGGAATAGCAAGCCTCCATGACCATAACCTGCAACCTAGACTGGATCAGGGATGCAGAGAATGCGCAGAAAACATGCATTCCCACCCTCTCCCCATGGAGGATGCGGTAACAAGAAAAAAGCCCACAAGAAAATTGCCCACAAAAAAAACCCCACGGTTATAAATGCACACAAGAAAAAAGCCCACATGGAAAAAAGCCAACACGGAAAAAAGCCAACACAAAAAAGCCCACACGGGGAAAAGCCCACATGGGGAAAAGCCCACACAGAAAAATACTCACATTTGAATACTTAATATTATTTATTTGTTTTGTTTTTACTGATTGATGATTTAAAAAACGTGGGGGGTTTTCTGTGGGCAATTTTCTTGTGGGCTTTTTTCATATAACCGGAGGATGCTGATGAGCCACTGGGGTAACAAGAAGCATCAATACTGCATGCCCTTCCCCCCCTGGAGGCTGTCTGCTGCTTCACTGTCCTTTTGTCTAGTTGCTAATACAGCATGAATACATGTCTTGTTCGCAGTGCAACAAAACCATGAGATAGAGGTTTTGACAACAATTCCATCTTCCTGTTGAGGTGGTGGCATTGCAGAAAAATAGCAGCTGAGCTATATAATTCAAAGAGGGTATTCTGGTGTTCGAGTATCAGCAAATCAGCCTTCAAGGCTCAAAACCTTGAAGGATAAGAAAATATCTTCACCAAAGAAAATGAATTATCTCAGTGGTCTGGTAAGTGGCAGGAAGTTGGTTTATCTCAGAAGACTGGTTATTATTAATAGGCAGCTGCTAAAGCTCCTTAGCTTTGTATGGTCTCTGGCTGCATTTAATGAAGATAGGTCAGGAATTTTTCATGTCTCTTTTCACCCATAGCATTTCTAACAGGATTTGTATATGTTTGGTAATTAATTATATCAGGGATCACACCAGGCTGTTTAATCCTTTTTGTGTATCTTCAAGCAGTTAGACATGCTTGATCAAGGTATTCTGCCTCCAGCACCAGCACTGAGATAGTGACGATTTACAAGACAAGTCATATTAAGACAGACACTTCTTGTTAAGGTCCAATTTAAAGAATTACTTGCAATATATTGATTTTGAGCCCACTGCACTATACCGAACGGAAAACCTGCCTTGAAAAAGTAACCTTACTCCACCAAGAGAGCCAGTGTGGTATAGCGGTTAAGAGCGGTGGACTCTAATCTGGAGAACCAGGTTGGTTTCCCCACTCCTCCACGTGAAGCCTGCTGGGTGACCTTGGGCTAGTCACAGTTCTCTCTGAACTCTTAGCCCCACCTACCTCACAAAGTCTGTTGTGGGGAGGTGAAAGGAAGATGATTTTCTCTACCTTTAAAGGAAGAGAAAAGCAGAGTATAAAAAACAACTTTTTATTTTTATTCTTCTTGAAGAAGAAAAAGAGGATGAAGAGAAGGAAGAGTTGGTTTTTATATGCTGACTTTCTCTACCACTTAAGGGAGACTCAAACCAACTTACCTTCCCCTCCCCACAACAGACACCCTGTGAGGTAGGTGGGGCTGAGAGAGCTCTTAATAGAACTGTAACTTGCCCAAGGTCATCCAGCAGGCTTTGTGTGTAGGAGCAGGGAAACAAATCCAGTTCACCAGATTAGCCTCTGCTGCTCATGTGGAGGAGTGGGGAATCAAACCCGGTTCTCCAGATCAGAGTTCACCACTCCAAACCTTCTGCACTCACACCCATTCTGTCTGCCTTAGTGCTTTGAAACAAAATGGGGGGAGCTGCCCAATGTGACTGCCTTTTTTCTCTCTACCTCCCTCCCTTGTAGTTATTCTAAGCCATGAGTGATTTTTTTCCCCTTCATTTAGGCCCATCAGTGCTGACCAGTCTAACACGGAGTCACTGCGGTGTCGCAGGTGGCTTTAGACTAACAGGGAGAAGTGTCTGAGTTAGGCAACAGAACAACTCCCTTGTGCTCTGCTTCCTCTACTAACTTGGAAATGGGAGATCAAGCAAGTATCTCCACCCTACTAGATTGCGGGCCTCAGCAGGTGCACCATCTGCCCGTTCCTAACAGCAACTCCGGAAAACAGGCGCTGTGAGTAGCAGCCACACCATAGGCTGGAGGGGCACAACGTGGGCACCGTGCCACACAACTGACTAGTAATTTAGTACCTCTGTACTAAAAATACAAAATGCTATACTACAAAATCCTATACTCATTTATATAATGAAACTGTTAAAGCCGAGGGCAACAGATAGAGTCAGCTACAGAGAAAGATTTCAAAGAATCAGCATTTTACTCTGCATTATATCTCCTTTCCTTGGAAATGGATGGAAAATACGTGGCATATATTTGAGTGAAATGTTTTCTATATCCAGTGATTTCTGGAGTTTGTTTGGTACTTATCACTAGAAGTATTCAGAATCTAAATCCTTCTGGTAGCACTATCAAGAATTGGCAAAAGCTAAGAGAGGATTTCATTTCGGAGCTAGAATTTTTTTTCTTCTCCCACAAGGCATTTAAACACGGCCTTGTGAAATATGTAAATTAATTGAGATGATGGCATAAAGCAGTCTCTGAAAAACACTTCCTTGAGTCACGCAACCACGTACAACTATGTGAATAAGCACTGGAAAGTTATATTCAAAACAAACAAAAACACAAACTCTACCATCTTTTTCCAATAACTGTTATACCTGTACATTTTTTCTATTTGGAAATGTGCAGTGGTAATTCAAGCATATCTCCCATTTCAATTCTTTTTAAACTGATCCTTGAATGATGGCTTTCAGAATCCATTTTCAAAGCTTTCACCTGCATATTTCAATTCCTAGTCCTAGTTCATAGTGGATAATTTTTAACAGGATTACTGTCTCCCAATTTCCTTTCTGCTTGCAGCAGCCTATCAGCATTACTCTGCTCATCTTCCTTTGCTGTAGACATGTTAATTTGAAGTGCTAAAGCTTGGTCCTGTTTCTTTTAACACAATATTCAGACATGACAGTCGAATCACCTTCCATATTCCCCATTTTATTATTTAGTTGCTTATCTGTAATGAACCATACAGAAATGCATATACCGGTACTCATTTCAAATAATAAGGAGACTATTTATACCAAAGTGAAATAATCTCACTTTTGAATGTGTTACATACCAATATTTAAGTTCTTAGCTTTAGAAGACTGGTTAAAGTCACTAGCAATTAAAAAATCACATTCGCAACACAAATACTCTGGTTGGCATTAGAATATTTGTTATTAAAATGCAAAACCGGCAATACAAGTTATTAAAACATGCTTGTCTTCATCTGCAGTATGACTGTATATTATATTTATGGTTATTTCTGGAACCATCAGACACTTGCCAATATTTTTTAGAAGTGAAGGAATAGTTACTATGTAAAGCAACTCAAACTTTCTAGGGAAGAGATATTTACTGTGCTTCTGAAATACCCTACCACACAGAAAGTTTCAGAGGGTAGCTCAGTTTTGACTCTCGAAAGCTTATACCCCGACAATCTCATGCTACTGCACTTGAACCTAGCTGTTTTACTACAGACCAAGACGGCTACCCTCTGAACTTCCTGTGTGGTACGATATTATACCCCCAATATTTTATTGATCTTTATGTTGCTACTGGACTTGAACCTACCACATAGGTAGCAATAATTTTAAAAAATGCTATTCCGTAAGGGACTAACAAAAAAAAAAAAAGGAACTGCTTTAGGAAATATGGGGAGGGGGAGACATTGCTGTCTACCCAAAAATTTATCCCTTCTTTACAACATATGTTTTTTTTTCAAGTTCCTTTGACCTCCATTCTTCCAAAAGGCACACGAGGAAACCCCCACCACCAAGAAATTTCTCCCCCACTAATATTTTAAGTTTCATAGATCTCTGAGCAGGGTCTGAAACCACTGAACATTGCACATTTCAGCCCTAAAGGCACTACTAAGTTGGTTCTGTTCCTCCCTGTGTGACAGATTCCAGAAGGTGACCTGGGGAAATGCCGCCTTCCCTTGAGAACTGTCCCTTAAGGCTCCACAAGAATCAATATTACCTCCCATCTCCATAGAGATGCTGAGTAAAGTCACTGGAGTTACAGAATATGGTGTCAGCAAGAAGCATAACAACTCCCCCCCCCCCTCATTTCCATCTTCCGTAGCTGAGGCAATGTACCAGCTCCGTAATGGGTGAATAAATTCATGCTCAGCCCAGACAAAACAAAAGTAATAGTGTGTGTGTGGGGTGCGGGGGGTGACTCTGTGGACTGGGATGTCTTGGGTGGCATTATACCTCTTGAATGATTTTGTTCTCAACTACACGGAGATGCTGGATCCAGCATGAATCTCAAGTGCTGGTTGTGACCTATGTTTCCTAGTTCCCGTTTTGGCCAATTCACAGACTGGCAGCCAATTCCTGAGCTCTTGGCTGGAAAGAGCTCTGGGCTGTTTGTGCCAGAGCCAGGGCCACTTGCACCGCCAGGAGAGATAGGGACACCAGCATTGGGACCATGGTAGCGTGGCCCAGGGACACGGGCTTGGCCTTCCACAGCCGTCCCACCGGCACAAAGCCCCACACCAGCATCCCAGGGGCGTTCCTGGGGCATTCTGGAAGGCGGAGCTGCCAGTAGACAGCTTCCTGACCCCTTTCGGGCCAGGAATGCCCCCCTCCGAAACAGAGTTGCTGCGCCAGCTTTTTGCTGGTGCAGCCTCGCTATTTTCAATGGGGCCAAATTGCTCATTTCCCCAAAATAAAAATTTAAAAGGCTTTTTAAAGCCTTTAAGCTGCCGGGGAACATCTTTGGAGGCACCACGACAGCTACACCGTCCCAGCTGCCAAAAAGCTCAGGAATGGGCTGTTTATCTTGCAGAAAGCAAGTTACCGTCAAGCTTGTTCTAGGTGACCTCTGGATTAAACTACAGCAGTACACTCTAGGTGGTGCTGCCCATAAAGATGGTTCAGCAAATACAACGGATCCAAAATACTGCTACCAGACTGATTAGATTTATTAAATTCAGTCATTGACCAGCATAACAATAAGAAAGCAATCACAATGCTACACAATTGTACAATAGTATAATTAGCAAGCTGTTTCACCCTGCAACAACGATCTCTGTATTCTGGTAGCAATACAGCAAAACTTTGCCACTGTATGTGAGATGGTGGGATTCTTGTCTTCAAGCAGAAAATTCACCATTAAAATGCTATTGTGACTGGAGTGGCTAGTGTATCCAGGGAACCTGGACAGCAGAGGCGAGATTAGGTGATTTCTGAGATCCCTATAAAATTCACAGTTTAGTAAAATATGAACAATTGACTCGATCGCGTTTGCAATGCAGGGGCATAGCCGTGCCTCCACAGGCCAGCGTTGGAATCTTCTACTAAGCAGGGCTAATGGAAAGGCATTAAACTGAGCTCTAGAGAAAGCCCATCGGTATTTAGAGAAGGTGCTAGTTGTTAAATTTGGTGAAGCAGAGATTCCCACCCATGACTTTAGAGGCCTGTATAAGCATAGAAGGAGAGCTGTATCATTCTGCAGCTCAGTGTCAGTAAGGTGTTGATAAACTAGAGTTTTTGCCTTCACACATGAACACATGAAGCTCTCTTATACTGAATCAGACCCTTGGTCCATCAGTATTGTCTACTGTAGTGGCTCTCCAGGGTCTCGGTAGAGGTCTTTCACATCACCTACTTGCCTAGTCCCTTTTAACTGGGGATGCCAGGGATTGAACCTGGAACCTTCTGCATGCCAAGCAGATGCTCTACCACTGAGCCACAGCCCCTCCCCATTTGAACTTCCTCTGGATGTGGCTCCACCTCCCACAGCAGCCATTTTGTGGTGTTAAAAAGCATTTTTAACATTGTTCTAAAAGAGTCATTTTAAAATAGTAAAGCACCATCTAGAGACCGGTGGGACTACAGCCACACAGCCCAACAGTGGTCCAGGTGCCCCAAAAGGCCATGGAACACCAGGGAATGGCACAAGACTCCACCCAGCCAAGGAAGGAGGGTGGAGAGCCCAAGACTGGCCAGTCCCAGGGGAAAAGGATATGAGGGCTTGCAGGGGCTGGGAGGTGCTATTTAAACTCCTGCGGCACAAAACCAAGGAGAACAATGTCGAGATAGCTCCTCTCTCTAGGCCAGTGGCTGTGAAGACAGTGAAGGAAGGAAGGAGGATGGGGACATTAATTCTCTTTGGTGGAGAGGATGCAAGTGAAGAAACCCCCTCCCCATACCCAAGCCAAGTATCTTTCACAAGCCCTCCCTTCGGGCCACTAGCACCAGACCATCTCCTTGCAAGTAAGACTACTCTGCATAAGATGCACTTTTTAAAATGTTCTACGCGGTTGGGTAGGACACAACCAAAGGATCTGGACAACCTGAAATTTAACTGAAAGGGGATGTGAATTACATGACAGGGTGTTAAGTATACAGAATGGGGCTGGGTAGCAAATATTCAACTCCTATTAAGCTACTGTCTAAGTAAGCATTGGGTTGTTGTTGCTGTTTTTTAAATTATGTCTTAAAGGTAAAGGTAGTCCCCTGTGCAAGCACCGGGTCATTACTGACCCATGGGGTGACGTCACATCCCGACGTTTACTAGGCAGACTATGTTTATGGGGTGGTTTGCCATTGCCTTCCCCAGTCAACTACACTTTACCCCAGCAAGCTGGGTACTCATTTTACCAACCTCGGAAGGATGGACAGCTTAGTTAACCTCGAGCTGGCTACCTGAAACTGACTTCTGGCGGGATCAAACTCAGGTCATGAGCAGAGGTTTTGACTGCAGTACTGCAGTTTATTCTGTTTATGCAATAACAAATGCTGATTTCTAGCAGTATGCAGGTAAGGGTTCAAATAATTGCATACCCAGCTCTGTACACTCACTTCCCTCTTACAACCCCCAAGGTATATAAGTAGCAAATCCCAATTCAGTTTCAGGAACATCCTTCAACAATGCATGTCCAGCTGCTTGGTTGGGGAACACAACCTCTTCTTGGTGCTAGCATCACCATATCATTAGATCTTAGCTAGAGTTCAAAGCAACGTGCAGTACTTGTTTTATTCAAAATAAACAAGGCTTATACAGCTATAGCATAGGAATATGAGTCAGATTGCTTTTTTTTTCATCCTTCAAGAGATGTTGGCCATCTACCAGCAGTCTCTTCCTAAATGTCACTACTACCACATGATTCATAACATATTTCCATTCCCCAGTAAGTATTGATCCCCTCTACCTAAGGCAATTTATACACAGAAAAAATTTGTCCACACATTTTACTATTTTATTCTAAACTATCATTAGCTCAAAGTTGCAACAGAAGAGATCAGAAGGCACAATAGCTCATATCAATATTTAAGTATATATAGCTTGGGGAGAGAAGGCAGCATAGTATATAGCCCAATCTCGACAGATCTCAGAAGCTAAGCAGGGTCAGCCCTGGTTAATATTTAGAGGGGAGACCACCAAGGAATAGCAGGGTTGCTAGGTAGAGGAAGGCACTGGCAAACCACCTCTGCTAGTCTCTTGCCTTGAAAACCACATAAGGGGTCGCCATAAGTCCGCTGCAACTTGATGGCACTTTACACATATACATAGAGAGCTTGGAAAAAATAGAGATAATGCAGGCAGAGTTAAAAATACGAACTCCATGAATCAATATAAAGGTAAAGGTAGTCCCCTGTGCAAGCACCAGATCATTACTGCCCCATGGGGTGACGTCACATCCCGACGTTTGCTAGGCAGACTATGTTTGCCTTCCCCAGTCGTCTACACTTTACCCCCAGCATGCTGGGTACTCATTTTACCGACCTCGGAAGGATGGAAGGCTGAGTCAACCTTGAGCCGGCCACCTGAAACCGACTTCCGTCGGGATCGAACTCAGGTCGTGAGCAGAGCTTTTGACTGAAATACTGCAGCTTACCACTCTGCACCACGGGGCTCTCTATCAATTAATATAAATAGCTTAAATTTGATTGGATTGTGGATGGTATCTTTACAGTGTAATATACTGGTGCTGCAGGCTGGCAGACAAGGAAGGGGGCAAGCAAGAACAAGTGGGAGCCGCCACATGCCCCTCTGCATGAGCCAGGCAGGCAGACGCGGCGGGTGGCACTCAGGAAAGGGAAACCGGGAGCAAACGCCACCACGCGCAAACACCCGTGAGAGCAGCAGTTGCATGAGGCAGACAGCGGCCATGCAAGCAGGTGGGCTGGTGAGTGAGAGGCTGGCCAAGCGAGTGAGTGGGCGGGGGGGGGGGGTTGATTCTGCCCCCTGTGAGTCTCCTAGGTACAATAGCAAGGGGCTGTGGCTCAGTGCTGGAGCATCTGCTTGGCATGCAGAAGGTCCCAGGTTCAATCTCCACCATCTCCAGTTGAAAAGGACTAGGCAAGTACCGTATTTTTTGCTCCATAAGATGCACTTTTTTCCGCCTCAAAAGTGAGGGGAAATGTCTGTGCATCTTATGGAGTGAATGCGCGCACAGAGCCGGCTGCGCGCGCTGGGAGGCGGGTGGGGAAAGACGGCTCGCGGCGTTCCAGCACACAGAGCCAGCTGGGCGAGCTGGAACAACGCGAGCCGGCTCTGTGTGCCCCGCTGGGAGGCGGGGGGTGCACAGAGCCGGCTGGGCGCGCTGGAACAACGCGAGCCGGCTCTGTGCGCCCCGCCCCCCTCCCAGCTGGGAAGGGGGGGCACACAGAGCCGGCTGGGTGTGCTGGAACGACGCGAGCCGGCTCTGTGCGCCCCACCCACCTCCCAGCTGGGAGGCGGGGGGGGGCGCACAAAGCCGGCTGGGCGTGCTGGAACGGCGCGAGCCGGCTTTCCCTGCCCCGACGGCCAGCTGGAGGGGGCGTCTTATGGTCAGGTGCGTCTAATGGAGCGAAAAATACGGTAGGTGATGTGAAAGACTTCTGCCTGAGACCCTGGAGAGCTGCTGCTGGTCTGATTAGACAATACTGAATTTGATAGACCAAGGGTCTGGTTCAGTATAAGGCAGCTTCATGATTACCATCATTCTTGAACAAGCAGCCAAAGAGATAAATCATTCATTAGTATGAAGCTTGCATATAACGCAAGCTTACAAAACACCATTAGCAGCCATTTTTCTTCCACTCATGGTTCCTAAGAGCTACTCCATTGCTATAAATCCTCATGTTAGAATTACAGTAAAATAACCAGTTTTATCAGATTAAAGAGAAACATGCAAGAGCCATTGCAATCACAAGCAACCTACAGATTTTTCCCCTACTGTTATATCATGCATCTACAAATTGTATCAGGTTACATTTATACTCACCTGAACTTTACTTCCAACAATCTGCATGCAGTGATCAACGGAGAGTAGTGATAGTAAAAAAAAAGAAGAAGCAAGAATTAGTAAGCTGAAGCATTTCACACAACTAGCAAAGTGCCTAGTAGTTAGTAACTATTAAGGATCTTTAATATTAAGACATATAAAATGTTCATAAATGCAGTCATATCGATAAGCTGTGGAAGCAGAGATTTGGAATGAAATTTTAATGGTATACATTCATATTTCAGTATGAAAAGATGAAGACGCATTGGGGGGTGCTCCACAATTACATCAACAAAACACAAAATCATTTATTGGGCAAGGACTTTAACGTCCACAGCCAAAATTAGGTCCTTCGTATATTGAGAACTGGAGTAGGTTCCCGACTGCTGCAAAAGCCCAAAGACAGAAGTAACTATATTCAATTCAAGAAAATGTTGTGTTAAACGGATGCCTAACTTTTCTGCCTTAAAATTTAGATGAAATAAAATAAATTTGAATGCCGAGTTAAATGTGCTTGTGAAGGTAACATGTTCCAGTACTACATCTCTCTCACCCTTATAATCCCACCTCCTTTCAAACTGGAAATTTGTTCTTAAACCAGTTACAAGACTGAAAGGCACATGTGATTATACTATTGCTTTTCTTTGCATTGGCACCCTAAGACTCGGGCCTTTTATACGAGTCTATTTCCTTCACACACCCACATACTACTTCAGGGCTTTGTTTTCATGCATTTTCCAACCATCAGAGATTACTTCACTCTCTCCACGCATTTTCCCTGCATTTTCTGGATGCTGTTTAGCCAGCATCCAGAAAACGCAGGGAAAATGCACATAAACACGGGGGGAGAACGTGGCACCCTCTGAAGGTCGGAAAATGCATGCATAATCACAACAAAGCCCAAAAGTAGTCGGGGTGGGGGAAACCATGTGAGAAACAGCCATGCATAAAAGGCCTCAGTGAGAGAGAGGAAAAATAAGCATCTTCAATCCAGGGCACCATGTAGAAAAATAGGAAATGGGTAGGGGAAAAGAACATTTTTTTTAAATCAGATGGGGGGCCCAAAGTATTCTGGATGTGGCTGTATTTCAAGAATCAGTATAAGAGGCAGGTGGTTCTAAAAAAAGGAGCTACTGTATATTCATCCTCAGAAAGAATCACCTGTTGGTGCCAGAACACTTTCACCAGCACACTGGGTGAAAGATCCTGGCCGGTTACCATGTTCCTAGTTGGCATGAAGGGTACTGCTAATAAGCATTTGAGGCACTGGCAGTAGGTAAGACAATACACAAAAAAGATCCAATGGTATGGTCCTGATTCTTCACGCTCCCCTCATCCCCCAACAGTTTGATGCATAGAGCATCAGCATCTATGGGCTCTGGCGCTCCAGCACAAAAATGTAACGTTGCGCCTATTATTGCCAGATCCCTCTTCACCATAGGCAGGAGGTTTTTGGGGTGGAGCCTGAGGAGGGTGGGGTTTGAGGACGGGAGGGACTTAAATGCCATACGGTCCAATTGCCAAAGCGGCCATTTTCTCCAGGTGAACTGATCTCTGTTGGCTGGGGATCAGTTGTAATAGAAGGAGATCACCAGCTAGTACCTGGAGGTTGGCAACCCTAATTGCACCACAACTGGGAGCTCTAATGACAGACCTTCTGCCTACTGTCTCTGAAGAGCAGAGCACAGAATCAAATTAATAATTACACTCAACTCTTGCATGGGAAGACAGTTCTATTGCATAAAAGATAGCTGTTCTAATCCTGGAGTCTTAAGATAAGGACTGGGGCTTAGATATCTACCCTACCTCAGGATTTTAAATCTCCCATGTGAAGCAGCCCTGTCGCCAAAACCATGCAGAAAATTAACATACGAGCCACTGTGTCCACGCTGATGCCTAATCCCCACGAAGCCCTGCTAATGCAATTTCCCCTTTTTAAGGGAGAGAAATCACGTAAGTGGGACAACTTGTCATTTGGCACCAAAAAGAGCGTCCCAGCTAGTAGTACACTATTTCCCACGTAAAGTTGTGGCAACAGAACCAATACGTGCAAGCAATTCTGAAATGTATGAACTGGCGCCATTACGTTATATGTTAAATTGTTTATATAGACTACCTCTATTTTTATTTGGGTTGGGTAATGATGTTAAGCGCCCTGAGCCCAGATTACCAGGGCAGGATAAAAATCCAAATAAATAAATAAACAAATAACCAGAATATGTCAAGGTGACAGTGGATTATCCACGTACCTGCATACAATGCAGATTTTCAAAGTAAGAAAAAGAGGGAGAGGAAGATATCATTCTACATGTAAATGAATACTGTTAAATTAGTGCCTTAAGAAAAGGTGGGGGGGAATCACTTCCGGGACTTCAACAGGGTTTTCCTGCTACCCTCAGGCATACAAAAAGCAGCACCAGAAGCTTCGGAATTAGGCATCAAAGTGAGCACTTCAGTTAGTAGAACATTTCCCACACAAAGCTGAGGCAACAGAGCCAGTAGTTGCTTATTTGCCCCTTAAGGTAAAGGTCATCCCCTGTGCAAGCATCAGATCATTACTGACCCATGGGGTGATGTCACATCCTGACGTTTACTAGGCAGACTATGTTTTACGAGGTGGTTTGCCATTGCCTTTCCCAGTCGTCTACACTTTACCCCCAGCAAGCTGGGTACTCGTTTTACCAACCTCAGAAGGATGGACGGCTGAGTCAACCTTGAGCTGGCTACCTGAAACCGACTTCCATCGGTTGCCCCTTAGCCCATGGAGGTCCATTCTCTTTTTGTTGTTGTTTTTTCCAGGCTTACAGTAGCAATCAGCAGCACTGGAAAATTTTGAACGCTTCAGCATCTGAGGTTTCTTTGGGTTTGTAACAGTACCCTGCTTAACAACCCACAGCATGCTGCATCTTGGGGAACTCTATTTTTCATCTTGGGGACATGAAAGTTTCAACCCATCTCAAACAACTGGACATCTACTGACACCCCAGCATTAGTTCTGTTAGCTGGAAGACATAGAAATGCATAGGCCGCAACTCGTTTTCTTGTTAACACGTGCCTGATACAATAACACTTTTGCTGTGTACTAATAAAACCAATTCTCTCTCTCTTCTGTAACTATGCTGCCTCTGAAGCCCTTGTGCAGGGCACTGCAGTTCAAGAAACAGCTGTGATTAGTCTCTGCACATTATCTGATGCATTTCTGCTGTTGGTGCAGTTTCTTTCCAGCTTTCTTTTTTCATCGCCTAAGAATTACTGCAGACTAAGGAGTGTTCCATGGTTAGTTCAAAAAGTTAGTGTCTCATTCACATGCAGCCTATTAGGTAATGAGAAGCAAACTTTCATAGCAAAAGGGAGAGGAAATATTGAGGTCTCTGCGTAACCCTTCAGATAAAATCAGTACATTTACTAGTTAGGTAAAGGTAGTCTCCTCTGAAAGCACTGGGTCGTTACTGATCCATGGGGTGACGTCAGATCACAACGTTTACTAGGCAGACTATGTTTACAGGGTGGTCTGCTATTGCCTTCCGCAGTCATCTACACTTTACCCCCAAACAAGTTGGATACTCATTTTACTGACTTTGGAAGGATAGAAGGTTGAGTCAACCTTGAGCCGGCTACCTGAAACCAACTTCCATTTGGCAGTTACATCAGGTCTAATCTACCAATACAAAACAGAACAATACTCGGGGGCTTTTGGTTTGAGTGTTCAACAATATGCCACATGGAGATAGACTAACATGGCTACCCATCGTGATCTGTCACTAACAGTAGAAAAGAGCAAGAGTCCAGTAGCACCTTAAAGACTAACAAAATTTCTGGCAGGGTATGAGCTCCCTGCCAGAAATTTTGTTAGTCTTTAAGGTGCTACTGGACTCTTGCTCTTTTCTACTGTTAATATGCCACATGAACAATAAAATATTTGACAGTGGGTAGCCGTGTTAGTCTGTCTGCAGTAGTAGAAAAGAGAAAGAGACATCAGAAACCATAATATTCAAAAACCAGTGGGAGAACATTTCAACCTTCCAGGACATTCTGTTGCAGATTTAAGAGTAGCAGTTCTCTTACAAAGGAATTTCAAAGGGAGATTGGAAAGAGAAACTGCTGAATTACAGTTGATATTCAAACTAAAGACAATGCATTTACCTGGGCTGAATAAAGACCTTGCATTCATGGCTCATTACCAATGCTGATTTCTCCACACCCATCACTCCCCTGGACATCACATACCACACCTAATCCCATCACGCCTGCTATTCACATTTACATACTAATGCTTGTCTGAATTCACTCTCCTCTACTTAAAGACAGATGGATTCACATTCTAGCTGTATCTGAAGACATGAGCTGTGGCTCACGAAAGCTCATACCCTGCCAGAAAATATTTTTGTTAGTCTTTAAGGTGCTACTGGACTCTTGCTCTTTTCTACTAATAAAATATTTGATTAACTTACCCAAGTGTATACCATAACTATATCCTAGCCTGTTTTATACTAACGACTCTCTATGATAAAACTACGTTGGTAGATTGTGGCTTGTCCAGCTTCATGGCCAGCAATTAAAACCCATGCATTCCCAGACTCAATCGATTCATTGTATCATACTCGCTTGTATATTATTTACTACGTTACTATATTAGACTACATTACTACATTAGACCGTTGCCATTCGTAGATTTGTGAGTCGTGATTTCATGCATTCACAGCCCGATCACATGATGTGATCTTCAGTCTGTTTTTACTTCCCCTATGCCTGCATCACAATCATTACATTGCTATTTTTTTTCCATTAAATTTGGTTCTGGGAGGCAGCAGACCCCGGACCTCCCAGTATTCATGAATTTTGACATTCATGGTGATCCCGGAAACAGATCCTCTGTGAATGGCAAAGGTCTACTATATTGAGGGGAATAAAGCAAGGCAGTGTATTAGTGACTGTTATCAATACAGCTATGTTCATGCTTTTAAAGCACAATTTAAAATAATGAATTTCTTTTCCAACCCAGCTGTCATATGAACTACAAAGCATACCTCACCAATTTATTTAAAAGTTGTTTACATTTTCCTTTTCCCAAAATAACTGCTTTCTAAAAACAATTAAAGAGGAAAGCTTTACATTACCCTAATCGATAATACTTGTAACCCAGAAAAATATTAAATCACTCTATAGTCCTAGACTTTGTTTTCAATGAAGGTGTGTACTGCATTACAGTGAACGAGATACAGTGTTACAACTCTTTTTAAACTCTTTTTTTATAAGACATGCATGAAATCCATGTGTGTATTTAATAAAGCACAGCCAGTGCGCTATAGAGTCGCTCATATGACAATTAAATGATCAACAAGTGAATCCTGCTATTGCACATAAAAGTAGTCATGTGAGTTTTAAGTATGATAATGTGCACTGTTTACATGTTCTGAACTACTGCATGCATTTAGGGCCTATTCTACATAATCTCTTCTCCATTCCACATTTATAAACAAACTGGGCAACCCGCTAACATAATCTCATTTACTATTTGGTCTTAATATAACACATGATTATTCATGTACCGTTATCTACATTTTGCACTCAGATGTTGTTATGTAGAATGATTATGTTTCTGCCTTTAGGTATTTTGAAAAATAATTCTGAATATGCAAGCTTGTGTTTCCCAAAGCACTTTGCTATGAACAATAGCTTGGGTACAAAAATTAGGGAAAGATTCATTGGAATTTCAAAGTAAAACACTGTGCATCATGTAATTCTACCCAAATTGGGTTAGTGGTAAATTTCACTTATCACTTGAAACATATTTCTGCCCTTGGATACCAAGACAAGCTAGAAAACATACAGCAACTTTTTCTGGGAGTGACAGAACATGTGGCTTATGCCGACATTCAACAGTAGTTTGAACATGACTACTGTAACAGCCACAAGTGCAAAGGTACTGAAGGTAAACTGCATAGGGCAGGGGTGTCAAACACAATTGTTACAAGGGCCATATATGACATAAATGCTACGTGGTCAGGCCAGGCCAGGCCTCGCCAGCCCAGATCAAGAGTGGGGGGGCGGGCTGCCTCAGCTAGCTAGCGGGCCGGATAAGAGCTCTCACGGGGCAGGATCCGGCCCCCGGGCCTTATGTTTGACACCCCTGGCATAGGGTATTTTCCCAGCCATCACTAGAAATTGTTACACCAAAAAATCTAAAAACCATTCCCATTTTTCACTTTAAAAAAGGGTAATTTAAAGAAATCACAAGTGGATTTTTCCACAAGGCTACACATTGGGTTAAAGCTGAAATACTTTTTCTAAGCACTTTGAAGTAGTAGTACCTATATCGCTCACTTTTAAGTAAACGTATTTGAAAGGCAGAAAAGTCAGTATGCTTATGAGTGTGAGGGATATTTAAATAACTCTCTAGGACAGCTGACATATCCTGCCTAATACTAAAGGCTAAAATTTAGGAACCCTGATTATGTCCAAGCTTCTGCAAAGCCGGCGGTTACTTTGCGAGTCTGAGAAGTAGAACTCATTGCCAGCAATCCAGACAGCCACACCACTTGCTTAAGCTGTTGAAGCCTAGATCTTCAGGTATTTTGTCACTTGTTACTATTTCTGCAGCTCAGACTCACTGGTCAGAATTCAAAGGGCCTTTTCAACCTGGGAAAGGGCTTCTGCGTGGGCAACACAGCTTCTCACTAAACAGCAACTGCTTACTGCAACAAAGGATTCTGTGAAATTGGCATGATGCAGCCAAGACACAAGGGCGATACGATAAAATTATTGCAGAACGAAAATGCCCATTTTGTCTCGATCAAATAGACTCCCTAGCCCACATTGTTTCAGCGTGTCCACAAAATAATATTGCATGAAATAAATATATCCCTCCCTGGATAAAACAGCTAAAGACACTTTCTGAGAAGTGGATACTGCGTTATCGGCTGTCAAATAGATTGGTCAATTGCGTGGGAGATGTGGTAACTTTTCTCTTTATAGTGTCAAGGAAAAATTAAATTTCATCTCCCCTTTTTAAAGTGTGAAGTGGTTGATGGATAGCCAGTGGCTGTTAAATCTAGGGAAAGGATTCTGTGAAGTAATCCTACATTTCAGGAACACCTTGACAGGTAGAATGGCGATGAAATTATCTGTGAAGTCACAACACAGTTTTTAGAACCAAGGTTGTTCAGTGATCCTAGCCTTTAGTTTCAATGATACTGAGTCTGGGATATCGGATGGAATAGCTAATAATTAGGATACTTGTATGCCTTGTTTTAAGAGTGCCATCAGCCTCTCCACATCTGTGCCATTAACTGTGCAAGAGACACTGAAAAGCTATGATGATTATTCTGGAGCAGAGGATTTAAGATACTTATTGGTTTACAGTAAAGGCAGCATCATGTTTCAGATTACCAAGCAGTTGTGCGATATGTAATACATTCTAATTAAGGTTTTTAGCCATCTTTGAAGGCATTTTAAAGGATTTTGTGAAGGAAGCTTTGTAAGCACTCTAGGAAGGGCAAATTGAAGCAGAAGTCTGAAGATTCAAGTTGAAAACTGCAGATGATGCTAAGCATATTAGTTCGACCCATCTTAGGGGGAAAAAAGGTTTCCTACTTACAGATTTGGCAGTTGCAGAAATGTACTGGACAACCATCTCACGTTTTGTGGTCAAGTCCTTATTTCGTAAAGGAGCTTTCCGTTCCTCATTCAGGTTCATGTCTTCCTGTAAATAAATAGGCACAACACTGCCATGACTGAATTATTACTTCATAGTTTTAGTTAAACTTCATGGCTACAAACAAGAAGATTTGCTCAGCATTTAAGGAAGAGCAGGATGACTGGTTACTCCAGAAAAGTTATTATACTTCATTATCATGAACCATCAATTTATAGGACTACCTCTAAAGCAAAAACACTTTTATTCAGCCAGGACACTTCCCACCTATCCCCTTACTCAGAACTGAGCAACGGAAGTAGCAGATATTATCCTCATGTGAACAACGTACATGCTAGCATATGAAAGTAGTTCAGTAGAACCTCTATCTGTGACCCTGGAGAACTGCTGCCAGTCAGAATAGACAATACCAATCTTACTAGTCTGTCAGTATAGGACAGCATCATGTGTTCACTTATTTGCATTCCAATCACATGGAATATGCAAGTAGGCTAAGAGACAAAGATCAACATTTTCCCCACTTAGAGGGTCAAAAGGTCTCATGTTTAAAGACATTCAGTAACTTCTTTTCATAAGTATGAAGCCTCAGATTACTTTTCAGAAGTCTAAGAGTTCCACAAAGTCACTAATTAAGTTCCATGGCAGTAGATTTGCCAGGTCCCTCTTCGCTACCGGCAGGAGGTTTTGGGGGGGACCCTGAGGAGGGCAGGGTTTGGGGAGGGACTTCAATGCTATAGAGTCCAATTGCCAAAGCGGCCATTTTCTCCTGGTGAACTGATCTCTATTGGCTGGAGATCTGTTGTAATAGCAGGATATCTCCTGCTAGTACCTGAAGGTTGGCAACCCTACATGGCAGTCTTTTTGAAATGGCACTCACCACTCTCTCTTAAAATTCAAAAGGGACCCGCGGGTACAAAGAAGTTGGGGACCCCTGCCCTATACTGTAGAAATCTCTGCTTCAGGGGGGCTGTCACATCCTTCCCTTTTGACCTTTAGAAACTTGTGAAAATGATTCTATTCTGGAGAGCATGTGGAGTTTTCATGCCACAAAATCGCTTCAATCTGTATTGCGAACTGCTGATTTTATGACTGAACACTGTTTTTGTTATTGCTTTTATTTTACTGTAGCTTTAAATACTTTAGGTTTTTTAAATCCATTATCATAATGAAGGAGACACCTTTAAATATTTTTTCAGCAGCATTTCCAAAGCAACTGTTACATGCTTTCTAACCCTCCACCTGACCAAATTCACATACAACCCAGATCTATGCCCCCCATTCACTAATCAGCATCTGCAGTTGCTCCAGTGAGTGATACTTTGAAGTAAGACATAATAAGCAAACTAATAACACAAAAGTCTCAATTTAAATAGTTTAGATCCTCCACCAAAAAACCTTACCATCATCTTTTCAAATAGGTCCATAACTTCTTTCTCCGATAAATTCATGCAACGCTCATCGAACAACGGCTGAGCCGCTGGCAATTCGTTGATGGAGGCTGGTGTGTCAATGGGATGCTGAATGAGAAGTTTCTCCTTTTTGACACCCGATTTCCTAAAACTGGTTATTCTATCACGCTGAGGGGGGAAAATACAGAATGTTTTAAGAGTTAACACATAAGGGAACTCACATTCTCATTACACCACATGCCAATAACACACAAATCATGCCACAAAGGTAAATAAGCCATTCCACTACAATTCTGAGACTGTACTGCAAATTCTTTATTTTGCCCAAGCACCGTATTTGCCCCACTTAATACTACAAACTTTTAACATGTAATTACAATCTACAAATGATGCCTAATTTAAATACACCATTAACAAACAATGATATGTTTAGGTCTCCTTTACCTGTGACTGAGTCTATGTTTACTCTGTGGAGTACCCAGATTCTGCATTAAGATAATTTATTTATATCTTAAGCCAAGAAAAGCACAGTTCTGTAATTTTACATAAATTATGGAAATTATGCAAATATGCTTGTTTTGCATACATTTATTGCAGAGCTAGCCATTAGAAAGAACACAAGGAGACACTACAGATTTAATCAGTTACAGTCTGCACCCTTTCAAGAATACCTTATTTTAAAAAAAAACTAAATAAAAATTAGGATTATGGACAGATGCTCAGTTTGCCCTCAATACAAAACTCCATGCTTCGGTAGTATGTTCACAAACGTAAAATGTACACACAGCCCTGACTATATATATCATAAATTAGAAACACCATTCAATTCTCCTCAAGGCTACAGATTGTTCAACTAGAGATATTAACTAGACAGATCCAAAAATGGATTAGATAATGTTCCTCAGGAGAGGCTCTGGTCAGGACACTGGAAAACTCAAACCTACAATTAAGTACAGTCTCTTCATTAGTTCATTTTCAAACACACACGTTAGCATTTATATTGCACCCAAACAGCCCTTTCGTAGGTTTAACAGGCATTAGTGGAAGACAATATTAAGGTCAGTAATGCAAGTATCATGATTTAGTCAATTCTGCATCTTTCAGTAACGCATGCATGCTTGCGTATTAGTAGAAAAGAGCAGTCTACTCCTACTTCTGCTGAAAGCAGCCTAAATACCAAAGACCTGGAGAATAAAGGGCTACTGGATGAAAGAGCAGCATAACCACCTAATGGAGGTTATATTGGAGTTCCAAGCCCACACAGAAAGAGTGTAGAATTGGAGGTATGTCCAGCTTCTTAAAATGAAATCGATATTTCTAATAGCCATTAAACTGGATTTTTTTTAAAAGGCTGTAATCTTAAAAGTAGTCCTTAGAGACAAACTTTATTTCAGGTGATTTTAGAATATAGGTGGCCAGTTTGTGGCATACAAAGTTCGGTGACACACTGCAATAGGAACCAGAGAGCTGATGGCCAAAATGCAGCACAGAAATCGCCCAGTAGTCTTACGTCCCTTTACCTCACTGCTCTCCAGTTTAGCAATCCAGACATAACACACCACCAAGGCACGGAGGGCTAGTACTCTTTTTTACATTAGTATTCTTCTTCACACAATGCATAGTTATTGTGGAACTCCCTGCCCCAGGATATGGTGACGGTGGCCAACCTGGAAGACTTTAAGAGGGGAGTGGACATGCTCATGGAGGAGAGGGTTATCCATGGCTACTAGTAAAAATGGATACTAGTCATGAGGCAGACCTATTCTCTCCAGGATCAGAGGAGCATGCCTGTTATACTAGGTGCTGTGAAACACAGGTTAGACAATGCTGCTGCAGTTGTCTTGTTTGTGGGCCTCATAGAGGCACCTGGTTGGCCACTGTGTGAACAGACTGCTGGACTTGATGGGCCTTTGTCTGATCCAGCATGGCCTTTTTTATGTTCTTATTTACTTTGGACTTGGTCTGTGGTGTGTGTGTGTAAAGTGCCGTCAAGTCACAGCCAACTCATGGCGACCCCTTATGGGGTTTTTCAAGGCAAGAGACTAACAGAGGTGGTTTGCCAGTGCCTTCCTCTGTATAGCAACCCTGGACTTCCTAGGTGGTCTCCCAACCAAATACTAACCAGGGCTGACCCTGCTTAGCTTCTGAGATCTGATGAGATCAGGCTAGCCTGGGCCATCCAGGTCAGGGCTGGTCAAAAGGTACACTTGCCAAAAAAAACTAGCTGCCACTGTTCTCAAGCTCCTCACTGCTTAGTTTCACCAAGCCCTATGAGGAAAGGCTGAGGGAGCTGGGAATGTTTAGTCTGGAGAAGAGGAGGTTGAGGGGGGACATGATTGCTCTCTTTAAGTATTTCAAGGGCTGCAACCTAAAGGAGGGCAGGGAGCTGTTCCTGTTGGTAGAAGAAGATATGACTCGCAATAATGGGTTTAAATTGAGGGTGGAAAGGTACCTGCTGGATATGGGGGGGGGGAATTGTACAGTAAGAGTTGTTCGACAGTGGAATCAGCTACCTAGGGAGGTGGTGAGATTCCCCTCACTGGCAGTCTTTAAGCAGAGGTTGGACAAACACTAGCCAGGGATGCTCCTGCATTGAGCAGGGGGTTGGACTAGATGGCCTGTATGGCCCCTTCCAACTCTATGATTCTATTACTTAAGAAAAACAACTCTCCCTAGAGTAACATCCAAGGGTTTACGACAGTACCTGAATTTTTCTTTTTTTCTTTTAAAAACATGTCCTAACTTTCCACATATGACTGTTTGGCTATATTGAAGAAGAGTGAGACATGAAGGGAAAAAGTCTTTTAAACAAGGGAAAAAATAGGAAATCAGCTTTTCTAGGATGGGAAGCTAAGAATCAGCCAGTTGAGCATTTCATACCCTTCATGTTTCACTGCCTAGTTTCTTTACATTTTATTTGTTTGTTTTTTAATTTATTAGTTAATTTTCTAGCCCGCCCTCCCCGGCCAGGATCAGGATCAGGGCGGATAATAACAAGCAGCATGCAATTACAAGTAGCATGCACGAGAGATAAATACAAACTCAGCACATGGGAATCTTACCACATCATCTGCCAAGGTTTTTATCTGAAGGTTCTATTCAAATCAAGAAAAGAAAAGGCATGTTACTCGGCACTTTTTTTTAAAAAGTGCTTTTCTCATACAATTTAAAAGCTTGTAACAATTCTGTTTTCAACGATAAAATAACCAACAGTCTTGTTAGACTTCGCACATTTAAAACCAAAGAGCATTTGCTTCTAGATCACCTTCACTAGGATATTTATCACCATTAGCAAGCAAGAGCGGCCTGCCTAAACAGAACAAAGAGGGTAAGAGCTTGGACAGGCAGGAGGGAAAAAAATACAAACCAATCAGAGAACAAAGAATATATTAAATAAGTTATAATGTAAAATCTTTCTGAAATTCAACACCAAAGAAATCTGTTTTGGCAAAGAAATAGGCTTTGCGTAAATAAACTGCTTCTCTTGCATTGTAGTTTAAACTATGAAGAAAATTTCTAAACTAAAGTGATACCCAAAATCCATTTTGAGTTACTAAGAGTAGGGTTCCGGACAGTCCCTGTTAAGAAAAGGGACATCATCCGACATTTTGTTAACATGTTAATAGGAGCTGCTGGAGGAGGGTGTGATTTGGATCAGGGCCATGGGGGTGGGGTTGTTGAGGGCTTCCCAATGCTAGTAGCTCCCCTCAGTTTGCCCCATCGTGCGTGGACTTGTATAGTGCCTCCAGTGGGACATACAGCACTATCGGTGTGGGCCAGTAACAGTGGGGAAACTATCCAGGGGTAAGGCTTTAAAAAAATAATAATAATGAAACGCCATACTTCCACACTGCAGTCTGATCCATAATTGAGTCCCTTCCTTCCCCATTGCTATTAGCATTTTTGAAAGGCACAGGTTTCTGCCGTCACATTCCCTTTGGCCCTTCAACGCTTCAACTAAGGAACTTTCTATTTGACTTGATAGTGAGAGGCAACGCAGGAAGTGGGTTAGCCTTCATTTGCCTCTCACTCTTTATCCTTCCTGGCAGAACCATATTTTATAATTGGACAGCTGGTCCAGCTTAAAATGCAAGTGAAAACAAAGTGTTCTGGAAAGCCAACCACTTGACTTGACAAGATAAAGGAAGATTAAGACCTGATGAGTAACCCCTTACCTGGTACCTGACACACTGAATCCCTTTAACAACATGACACAGCACTGTATTTATGCATACATCCCATGTTTTATCACAGGGATAAAACAGGCAATTGTTGCTTAAGTGACTATCACATTATATTGATAGTTGAAACATTACCTTGAAAAGCCACTGTGGACTGAAAGGGAAGTCTTTCAAATTTAGCATATTCTATGAGAGGTACTTAATCACCCAAAAAATTACTTTGAGCATAGCAAATGCCTCTACCCCTCTCTATGCCATATGACAAATGTGGTTTTTTAAACTTCACTCAATTCCAAAAGCAGTTTGTCATGCAGAATAGTTACTCTTGGAGAAAACCAAGGTTAAAAAATACCCTTAGGCACAATCATTTGAATCCAAGCCAAAAAAAGGTATCGAGCACTCCAATGTCCAATTCTCTCACAATTCTATTTAAGACATATATACATGACAGGAATGGATAATGATTGACATGTTTTGGAGCTATAGTCTCTTCTTCTATACTGTACAGATCCTGAGTACACAATCTTTAAAAAAATGATACTTTTCACATGACAGTTCCTTTCTGAATAAAGCCTGGTCTATGCCAAGCAGTTGTGCCATGATGGCCAGACTGCTGAATTACAACTAATAATGAAGCTCAAGACAATGCATTCTCCTGGATTGAATAGGGATCAGGGATTCCTATCTCATTACCAATGCTAATTTCTCCACGACTACTATCCCTCTACATATCACACCTAATCCAATCACACCTGCTAAAGTAATTTACTTGCTCTTGATATTTATATCGACATTGTGTCGATAATTCACTCTTCACTACTTAAGGACAGATGGACTCACATTCTAGTTGTGCCTGAAGAAGTGAGCTGTGACTCACAAAAGCTCATACCCTGCCAGAATTTTTGTTAATCTTTAATGTGCTACTGGACTGTTGCTCTTTCCTACTGCTATTGACAGACTCCGACTCCAAACGCTCAACACGGGGGGGGGGGGGGTGGAGAGAGAAGTGGGAATCTACATAAGGCTATTAAGTTTAAGATTACCTAACTGCACTACTGATTCTAAAGCTGCAGTCTTAAGCACCTTTACCAGCAAGCCACATCCACTGAAGTTAGATTTACTTTTGAGTATACACATTTAGGATTGGCCTAGCTATTAACACAAACAATATGCTTTGCACACTGCTTGAAAGTATAAGTAAACTGATGCCTCGCTTTAAAGCCCACAGCAAACAAGAGAAAAAGCTATTACAATACAACTTGCATTTCCTTTCTTTCAACTATGACTGATTAACTTCTCAAGTGACAGAAGAACAAGTCTTTAGTGTTCAATCAATGTTGCCATGTGAAAGCATACATAATTCAAGCTGTAACCAGTCAATTATAGTAGCTAGTGTCCCTGAAGTATGACTTATACTGAAGTTGAGCTCCATTAACAGTCTGAACTCTAATCTTGCTCTAATTGCAGTACAGATGCAGAACTTTTGTCTGAAATTCACTTTTCAAAGGCTGAAAGAAAACATACCGTAATACCTTTTAAACTCAAGTCTTCAGGAAACTGAAGATTTTTGTATACTCAAAAATCCCGATAAGCACATGGTTCATTTCTCTGTGGAGCACACTTGCCCCAAAAACTAAAAAATTGCAATCGGAATAGAAATCACAACAACTTCAGAACTGTTCAGTACAGGAAAAAAATTCCTATCCATAACAACCCATGCATTTCCCAGATTCCCCCCCAATTTTGAAATAAAAAGGTGGGGGAGAGAAGAGCGCAGCCATGCAGTCATTTTCATTTTTTTCTACTAGCCTTTGTTTCAATTTTGAAGGGTACTTTTTATTCCTAAAATTTGTTGCGTTCACGAAAGCACCTTGTGATGAATATATTTTTTAAAACATACATTGCTACAGCACTAACCAGTAAACCACTGAATGCCAACCCACACACAAGAGCTTTTTTAAAAAATTTGAATGATGTTAAATGTAGTGGCTTTGGACTCTGTCATGTGGGATTAACTCCAGCTGCCCACTAGGAGTCTCCAGAGGACAAACAACTGTGTAATGCACCATGAAAAACATGACACAGCATAGAGTAGGGCAGTATTTCTGAGCCAACCACACCCACAACTCCTAAGAAGAATGCACTCATGCCAAGCCACAAGAATATGTTTGTGGGAGGACACAACTGTATACAAAGCACCAAAGAGCATATTTAGTACATCCACTGGCCATGTAACTGGTAAGACCTCAAATTGCCTAATTATACTTTCGCGATACAACATAAGTTTGTAACTAGAGTAACGTGATGCTGGTGGCTGCTACTCTGCCTGTACTAAACAATATGAGGTCTGATGAGCAGACTGAAATCACTACAACATATATGTTACATAAGCAATATATAGTGTATCCTAACCCTACATGTTACCACAATCACAGGGGAATAATCACATGCAAATACTCTTCCATGGGGACAAAAAGATTATGAGCAATGATTGTATCACTGGAAGTATGAAACAAGTAGCCTATCACTGAATAGGCTGCATTCCCTATATGAATAAGATGGTCATCTCAAAATACACCTTTGTATTTTGTTAAATAAGTTAACAAAAGAGCCTTTTGTTAAATATTCGCAAACTTTTACGACTTAAAACAAAGGCAATTCTGCATGCCACAGAAGGCTGAACTGCCAACTTCTGGACAGTTTATGCAAGCTAACACATGCTAAAATTGCATCCTCTGAGTACATCCAGATGACCAAGATCTGTCCCCACACACATACACACAGGTATGTACTAAAACTAGGGTGGCCAACCTCCAGATACTAGCTGGAGATCTCCTATTACAACTGCTCTCCAGCCGATGGAGATCACCTGGAGAAAATGGCCACTTTGGCAATTGGACTCTATGGCATTCAAGTCCTTCCCCTCCCCAAGCCCTGCCCTCCTCAGGCTCCATCCCAAAAATCTCCAGGTATTTCCCAACCTGGAGCTGGAAACCCTAACGAGAACACAAATCTCAAAACAAAGACACAATAGTGGCAGAAGAATCAATGCAATCTGGCAACAAAGTAAGCTTCTCAGAGCATCTGCAAACTCAAAAGGAAAGCATATGGCCTCTTCCATCTTTTCCTCCACAGAATGCAGAGGGTATTGTATGTTTGAGTGTTCCTCCACATACAAAATTTAACACAGAGAACTAGGCCAGAATCCTTTCTTCTGATAAACTATCTATATATGTGTGTTGTTGTTGTTGTTTTTTGGGGGGTTAGGGAGGTATTCTAACATGTCAGGTACTACCTCCATTCTGAAGCAGATTAATTCTAGATTATACTGTATCGTTCTTCATTATGTAAATGAGCCCTAAGATTGGGCCTGAAGGTATGACTACGTTTTCAGGAAAAACTGACTATGAACAGATTGCTGCAATTTATCAGTGCAATTTATTTGGCAACCAAAATGATCAAGCAGCACTTTTCCAATGAAGAAAAGCTAAAGCATCTGGGACTTTTTAGTCTAGAAAAAAATGACTAAGAGGGAACATGACAGAGGTTTATACAATTATGCATGGAGTGGAGAAATACTCCCACAATACTAGAACACAGAGGTAATCAATGAGGTACTTGTGCAATAGACTCAGGACAGACAAAAAGAAATATTTCTTTGCCCGACAAGTAATCAAATTGTATAATTCACTGCTAGTAGATGGCTACGAACATAGATGACTTGTAAGAGGGGGTTAGACAGATTCATGGAGGGCAGAACAAATCAACAGTGACTAGCCATGGTGACTAAAGGGAACTTCTAGATACAGAGGCAGTAAATCTGAATCCCAGAGATGGGAGGCGGGATCAAGGAAGGCCTTGGCCTGTATGCCCTGTTTGCTGGTTGTCCAGAACAACTGGTTGGCTCCTATGTGAAACAAGATGCTGGACTGGATTGACCCCTGATCTGATCCAGCATCTTTTAAATCTACTATTGGCCACAGACTAGTTACATTAGCATGACTCAAATGCAACCACCAGGGACTTTTGATGCAGCCACCAAGTTTCCAATTTACTCTACTAGTTTGTACAAATACAACTCCGAGGAAGCTACAGCAGCAGCAGCTATCACGCACGTTTCGAAGCTCCACTACTGACAACAGTTGAAGACCAGTTTAAAAATCTCTTAGCTAAAACAGACAGCTGCCAGACCAAATTTATAAGATTTTTTTTCTAGGTTTAAAACATGCAACATTTCTAATAATTAAATTAGAATACCAAAAATTGGATGCATTTCCTAAAAAATATTTTCCCTCCACATGGTTGTAGAGGTCTGATCCAAGCTATAAGATTCAAACTGACAGATGTCAACACAAACATTTGAGCAACTAAATGCAAACTACTTTAAGAGCATTAGAGAACAATTATAGGTAACCTCCACAGATTATGTTTTTAAAGGCATAATTAGAAAAATCTGCTTGTTTTAAAAATAAAACAATTTATTAAAGAGTAAAAAAAATAGAGATCACCAAACAAAATCAACCTAATTTAGTCATCTGACATAAAATTTATTCTGCAGATTTTTACCTTGATCTAGCATCTTGCCTAATTCATTATACTTATTTCTACTTTAAATAGATGCTAGTTTTACTTCTTCTTTTTTAGTGGTCCCTGTATTAAAGTCAAGGTGTGGCAGCACCAGTATCAGTACATCAATGAGTTTTTACATTAGCAACCTTTGACTGCATTCAGATGATTAAACATACCATTTTTTGTTCTGTTTTAAAGAAACATAGGCAATCCTTTGGCTAGTATCCTCCCTCCTACTACGTACCCAATGCAGAAATTTATTTTTTCCCCATTTGGCATAATCTACAGTTTGTTGAATCCTCTAAACTGGACTAAAAAACCGGCAGGATCTGATAGGCAAGAGAAGAAAATTGTCCCTTTCATCCAAGTCAGAAACCACAAACTGTAGTTTCTTCAAAATCAGAAAGCTTCTGAACTGTGTATCTGCATGCAAGGGGAAGGAGTACAAGGACTTATAAGGCTTGTTCCTGGACTTGAAAAAAATGGTTTGTTCAGTCATATGAATGGAGCATAAATCTACAGCCAAATATCTAAAGTTATGCATCACATAGTAACCATCAATTATAGTACTATATAATGAATATGTATTTGGGAAACTTCACTAATCTTACAACCGTTTGTCATCTTCCTCCCAAATTTGGCTAGGGCAGTATAATTAGCTCCAGTGTTATGAGATTACTGAGCTTCAACCATCTGTGTTCACAGTGTGATATGCTCATGCCAACTTTGCCCATTTCCTAAAACTGAAGAAAGATTTCAGAAGTTTATGATCCATGTAGTCATAGGACTGACTCACAAACTTATAGAAATCTGTACAGTTCTCAGTTAAATGGGTGAAATACTTCCATGGAAAAGACACAGACATTCATTAGAAGTTAGCCAACTGACATTGTCAATCCTTCTCCATCGACTCTTTCAAAGCAGAAAGGATTTGTGAATCAACATTATATATGCCACTATCTATAGCAGAGGTTCCCAAACTGTGCTCCGTGGAACACTTAGTGCTCCATGAAACATCTCCTAGTGCTCCATGAAGAGATTGGAAAGAAAAATACTACTGTCGTTCAGTTTAGTTTATAGGTGCTAGGTGAAAATTAATGCTCCATGATGACTTTATCTCCTAAAAAGTGCTCCATGACTCAAAAGGTTTGGGAACCTCTGAGCTATAGCAATGGAATATGTTGCTAGAATAGTGATGCCAACATATGTTGCTGCAACAGTTAATTAGCTAGGGATTGCCTGCTTTGATATAGAATCAGAGCTAGAAGGAATCAGAAGTCATTTAGTCCAGTCTACCATACACTCAGCAGCCCCTTATAAGGTCTGACTAAATGACCCAGTCAGCAGGTGCTAAAGGGTTCCTGGATAGTAAATATCTTCCAACAAGCTACAAGAAGCTACACAGTATAGGAGAAGGAGAATCTTTATGCATCGCTTCTCGGCCTTTTGGCTAAGATCAAGTATAGTCTTTATGCAACACAATCTTGAGAAACATGCGTTTCCAACTCACAATCTGACATATTCACACCATGGCCAAAACACACACATCTAAAACTAACTTCTACGAAGTCAGACTATTAGTCTATCAAGGTCAATAGTGTCTACTCAGACTGGCAGCAACTCTAAGGGTATCAGACAGAAATCTTTCACATCACTTGCTACCTGATCTTTTCAACTGGAGACAGGAGGGATGTAATCTTGAACCTTCTGCATGCCAAGCAGGTACTCTGAGCCACAGCCCCTTTTAAAGCAAAGCACAAACTCCATTCACTTTTGGCAAAGCTCAGACAATATTCACAGCATAAAGGTAATGGGCTCTATTGTCTTTGTTAGGGGCAAACATCTTCCTAAAGTTACTTTGCTACAACAGCCCCACCATCAGCAGAAAGAAAGGGGAGAGGGAGCTTCTCTACAGGAACTGAAAGTAGGAAGGAAAAATGCTGGAGGAAGCAACAAAAGGAGGAGGATTAATCTGTCTCAGTTAGGGAGACCCAACCAAGCCCCCTAATACTTGCCACAAATAACTTCACATGCAGGCTAATCAAAACCCATCGTACATATGTCTATGAGGTTCCCAGTACGGGCAAAAACTGAATTCCTGATCAGAGTACCTGATCCCACAAAGATTTGCAGATGGTAACTAAGGCCACCTGTTATCCAGTCTAAAAATTCCGTAAGTGCCTGTAGCTTCAACAAGGTTAAGGACCTGGTGTCTCACCCAATCCAATACACCTGTTTGCCCTAACAAGCAATTAACTGAAACTCTGAAGGTCCCTTTTGCAACAGGACAATATGGAATTGTCCCATCAATACACACCAAGTCTACAAGAGCAAAAAATGCAATAAACCATGGAAAGATATAATGGTTTTTTTGTTTTGATTCTCAAAATAACAATTGTGAATCCCACCAAATTTGCAGGACAGGAGACAAAGGCATATCTTTTGTCTGCCTTACCAATGCAACTCCAAAATATTTCATGTGAACTCCATTGAGCCCTTCTTTCAGCCCCGAGATGACCATTAAAGTAAAATAGTCCTCTGTGCAAGCACCAGGTCATTACTGACTCATGGGGTGATGTTACATCATTACATTTTCTAGGCAGGCTATGTTTATGGTATGGTTTGCCATTGCCTTTCCCAGTCATCTACGCTTTACCCCAAAGCAAGCCGGATACTCACTGTACCGACCTCGGAAGGATGGAAGACTGAGGGGTTACCACACTTTGTATTCCCAGCGATATATTAAGAGTTTGAAAATGTAAAAAACATCGCTTTAAAAGGGTTTTTGGATACCACGGCTTATAAATGGTTGGAAGACGTCTTCACAGCTAAAGGGGCCAAAGTGCGATCAGTATTTTTTATAACGTTTTCAAGCTCCTAATACATAGCTGGGAATACAAGTGCGGTAACTGAGTCAACCTTGAGCCGGCTACCTGAAACCAACTTCCGTTGGGATTGAACTCAGGTTGTGAGAAGAACTTTGGCTGCAGTACAGCACTCTGCGCCATGGGGCTCCTTTGAGATGACCATAAGCATTAAGAAAAGGACCAAGGCTCAGAGATGCTGCACCAAATTTTTTACCATATTTGTTTTCTCCTGCTGCAGTCACCAAGGCTGAATTCTCCTTCTACATCAAATGTATCTGTGGATGTGATCTTGCTTATATTTTAAGTTCTCACGTGCATGCACACATACCCCATCCCTGCCTGTCGCTAGAGCAGGTTCGGAAGGGCTGGATGGGAGGTTTGGATTTCTAGATTTTTCCCATTAAGAGGTAGATTTCTACCAATGGTTAACAATATATATTCCTACACCCTGCCTTCCCACCTATTTTGCCTCTCATTGCTTCTGCATGCTAGACTCCACTTTACTACTGCACTTTAGCTACGAGGAAGGACCAGAGAGACGGAGATGTTTTGGCTTTTTAAAAAGTTTTCTTTGCCCCACCTCTCAATCACGCTACAACCATGCAGAAAATGGGATCTTATGTGTTTTGAAGAATTACATTGTCTTCTACTGCCAACATCTATTGTTAAAGGTAACACACTTTCTATTTACACTTGGCATAGGACAGGCAGACATTGAGACCAAGAGATAACAACAATTCAAACGAGATAGCAAACATGAAAGTGTCCATTAAGAAACTAAGTATTTAAAAGAAGGTTTGAGTATTTAAATCAGCAACTAGGCTACAGTGGTTAGGATTTGAAGACAAAGATATGAACATAAAAAATAAAGCCTTCAGTTCTAAATGTGGATAGGAGAAGTACCTTATTGGAAGCATAGAATATATGCTCACTGACATTCTTTGGAGTTCCCTTCTTTATGCTATCCTGAGCTACTTAAAAGACTTGACGATCCCTCATTATAGGGCTTTTTCCACATGGGTTTTTCTCCCATCACTTCTAGCCCCATACTGTTTATTCCCTGATTTCTGCACGCATTTTTGTGCCTTTAGTTTTTACTTCGTTTTTGTTTTGTTTTCTTTTTTACCCAGTTTTTTTTTCTTTTGAGACCACTTTTACCCCTACCTGTTTCTAGAAGCGGATTTAGAGTTGGATTTTTCCTCGTGTGTAATGTTTCTATCGGATTTCTTTGTCCTGCTCACTCCCATCCACTTCCAGCCAATTTTTCAATGCTTAAACCACTCCCTCCCCCCCCAGACAGTTATTTCATTTTTTAAAAGTCCCCAAAATATCAATATAACGCTGTAGCGTTGTAATGATAGCTTGAGCAGTTTCTCTGAATTCCCAGCTTTGATTTTTGTTTAAGTACGTCTCTCGAACAGGGATCTCGAACTCATTTGTTTCGAGGGCCGGATATGACATAAATGTCACTTGGTCGGGCCTGGCCATGTGTACCGTAAAATTTAATACCAGGTACCGGAGATACAAACTTTATCTTTTACTTTTTTTTTAACTTAAAATACAAACATGCTTAACACAATAACACTCTGACAGTATTTTCTTTTATTTAACAGTCTTTGATCATTGACACCTTAGGACTAGGAAGGTGGCTGCCTTGGCTGGCTTGCAGGCTGGATAAGAGTTCTCAAGGGGCTGGATTCGGCCCCCAGGCCACATGTTTGACACCCCTGCTTTAAAAGTCCTGGGACCAATGTACCTGCAGGACTGCCTCTCTCGATACACCCCCCCCCAAAAAAAAATTGTTACGCTCAGCTGGGAACAACTTACTAGTGGCCCCTGGCCCAAAAAGCATCCAGCTGTTCTTGACTAGAGCCAGAGCTCAGCTCTGGTTCAAGCCTGGTAGAACTCTCTGTCAAACGAGACCTGGGCCCTGCAGGACCTGGCTCAATTCCCCACCAGGCTTACGTCTGAGGGCAGTGATGGTTCCATCTTAGCTAGCCTTCCGACTTGACCCACCTATATTATTTTTACCTACTTTGATTCCCCATTTCTTTTCTTGCCCTGGTTATCCCTTCTTGTTTTTCCCCTATTCTCCCCCCTCCTCTGATCAGCTTACCATTACTGGACATGGTCTTAAGGAAGCGACCTCCCATCTTTAATAGAACTGAAGGTTATAAAGATAATTTTAAGTATAATTTCTATGTAATATGCTTTTAAACTGTTGAATTGCTGTTAGCCGCCCTGAGCCTGACCTTGGTCAGGAAAAAGCGGGACAGAAATCAATCAATCAATATATTGATATTTGAGGGCCATTTTTTAAAACATGGGGAGTGCTATGACAATATCAATAATGACACCGATGACAATCTTCATTATTTAAGCCACATGTGGAAGAAAATAAACTTGACTCCACAACTCTAAAAATGCACAGAGAGGACAGACATGTGGAAGAACTCTGTCCAAACCGATTCCAATGCTCGTGGATCGGCTCCCATGAAAATTAGGAGTAACTCCAAGGTGCAGAAAAGGTCATAGAAGAGTGCTTATATACTTAAATTATGTTCCCTCAGCCATACTGGAAGGCCGATTCACAAACATGTGGATCTGGTCATCTTGAGACTTTGGAACATATTTTATTGGAGTGTAAAATCTGGTGTGATTTGAGAGAAATGTATTTGTCCTCTTAATAGGTCATGTGAATTTACTATCTCAAAAAATTATCTAGTTTTTCCTTGTTGATGAGGATCAGAAAACTACCTTAGCAGTCACTAAATATTTAGCTGCAGTGATTGCCTGTAAGAGAGTCGGATCTTGATCTGTTTAAGACCTTTGAGTCAAAAGAACAATAAGGTAAGTAGGTACAGGTTGAGTATCCCAAATCCGGACATCTGATATCTGGACTCATCCGAAAACCGGACCTTTTGAGCTGGTGTGCAGGCATTATTCATAGGCCTCAACAATGTTCAATGTACATAAAATTATTAAAAATATTGTTTAAAATTACATTCAGACTATGTGCATAAAGTAGATATAAAACATATATAAAACATAAATTTTGTGTTTAGACTTGGGTCCCATCCTCAAGATATCTCATTATGTATATGCAAAAATTCCAAAATACGGAAAGATCCAAAATACAGACCACTACTAGTCCCAAGCAGTCCGGATAAGGGATACTTAACCTGTAAATCAGCAATTGTTATACAAATACACCTTTTTGTTTTCTTCAGTGTTACCATAACCAGAAGTGGCAATCCCTTTGCTAACTCCTCCCCCAAAAGGGAAACTGGCCATTTGAATGCTTTCTTTAACGTCTACTCCAAGCCAGCACTCACAGAGACTTGCTTGTACTGCTCTGAAGCCGTCCTTCTGGTCAGGCCCTTCTTTGGCTTATCCTGTATCTTGAAGGCCCCGCCACATGTTCGAAGCTGGTGATTTTCCCCTTCTCAGTTTTGCTCACTGAAGACACTGGAGAAGGATACCAAGGTGCTGCAACCTGGAAGACCTCAACCTCAGATGACCCTCAGGTGCTCCTCTTCTTCCAGCCTCAGTCTTTCTCTTGGTTCCCCTGCTTTATTCCTTCAAACATCTCTTTCTCTGCTGTACTCCTCTCCAGTTCTTTGGCAGCAGCACTGCAGCTTAGCATTCTACCAGCGACTGCTAAAATTTCATGTACCAAAACTTTTGTTCGGACCAGGCTGAATCTGACATTTTACTTTCTCCCACCAGACCCTTGAACTAGGGATGTAAAGCATTTAGTGTTTGAATAAGTGTGTTTTTTGTTTTTTTGTCTGTTTGTTTTGGGGTTGGAGTTGTTTTGCTTTTTATACAGTGCTATAAACATTTAAACATTTTCAAAGGCTTGAAAACTGGCAAAAGGCTACCTGTGCATTCCAGGTCCACCACCTCTGACAGCCACACATGTGTTTTCCAATACTGGCCTTACTGTTAATCATGTGCACAGAAGACTAACACTAGAGTACAGTGACATGCGGATTTTTCCTAACAAAAAACAGCAGCAAGAATATTATGTTGGTGAGATAGATTGTAAGCGTGCTACTGTTTAGATCAGAGTTCCCTAACATGGTGCTAGTGGGCACAGTGACCCATGCCAAGCTTTTCAGAAAGTGGGTGGAGCCAATATAAGGCAGGGTTTGTTACTGGCTCCCCTCATTCAAATGAAAGGAGATTTGACAGTGTTGGCTTCCAAGTTACCTTCGTGGGCAGTGACACTTGTAGGTCAAGATATGATTATTAAGTGGTCTGAAACATACAGAATTCATTTGGTAAGTTCTGTGCTAGGCAGTTGCCAAGGCAACTTCTTTAGACATAGGGCCAAAAATAAACTCAACCCAAACTTTCTCTTCAGAGACACAGTCCTTTGCATTATATTTTGAACATCATAAAACGATCTGACCTTTTTAGAGCTTAAGAATGCTTAACATTGAGGTGTCAGATCTTAAAAATTATTCACATTTAGACTTTACCTAATATTGTTTTAATTCTAAACTCCAAAATGTTCATGGAGCAGTGAGCTCCTAGCATGATTCACACCATTGCCACTTTAATAACTATTCTGTGTGAGAGTGTAAAGGTAGTCACCTGTGCAAGCACTAGGTCATTACTGACCCATGGGGTGATGTCACATCCCAACGTTTACTAGGCAGACTATGTTTACGGGGTGGTCTGCTATTACCCTCCCCAGTCATCTACAATTTACCCCCATCAAGCTGGGTACTCATTTTACCGACCTTGGAAGGATAGAAGGCTGAGTCAACCTTGAGCTGTCTACCTAAAACCGACTTCCAGCGGAATCGCACTTAGGTTGTGAGCACAGTTTTGACTGCAGTACTGCAGCTTACCACTCTGCGCTACGGGGCTCTTTGTGAAAGTCCAACACTGATGAAAAATACAGGTATCCCATTTCTGAAGGGGGAGTGGATGCGTGGCGGCCAGGAGTGGCGGAGCTTCCCGGCTGCCACAGAGAAAATAGAACAATTTAAAATGGAAAATGGGAGAAATGCCCCCATAGAAAACAGCGAGGCTACGCCACCAAAAAAGTTGGCATAGCCACGCTGCAAGTCGAGGGGGTGTTCCCGGGGCGAAAGGGGTTAGGATGCTGCCTAATGGCATCTCCGCCCCCTGGAACGCTTCTGGGACTGATAAGGCGTCAATCTGCTGCAAGAGCTGACAGGCAAAGAGTGGTCGGAGCCAGAGAGCTGAGACTCTGAGCAGAGAGAGACAGAGAAAGGATTCGAAGTTTGGGACCCAGCCTGACAAGAGGGCTGTGATAAGATTCGAAGCTTGAGACCAGCCAGAGAAGGCTGTGATAGATTCAGAGCTGGGTGAAGGGACGAAGAAGAAGCGAGACTATACTCTGCGAACCTGAGGGTTCAGTGAAAGCCAAAGCTATTGACACACACAACCTGTGGGAGTGACAGGAGTGAGAATTGGGTTAGAGAGGGCCCATTCTCAAGTCACAAGGGAAATTTGGTCTCTGAAGCAGAGCTACTCCAGTGGCAGGAAGGTGTGCAGGATCACAGCCACTTAGGTGGGGTAGTGAGAGAGAGAGCTAGGCTGGGGACAGAGCTTTGAGAGTCTGAAGCTGAATGACAGAATGAGAGTATGAACGTCTGAATAGTAGTTCTAAGGGATAGAACTAAAGCTGAAGCTGAATGTGTATAATAGTTCTGAAGAGATAGAACTAAGCTTGAGAACTGAGAACTGAAGGAACTTGTGTGAAGGAAACATCTAAGCTATTTCTCTGAAGCAATCTTGTGTATATAAATCTGACTTGAGTTTTCCCTCCAAAATATTCTGCCTTTTTCTTAAAAAACAATCTCTGTGAGTTCTCTTTAATAAATTTCCCTGCTTTGTCTGTTTAAGTTGAAAAGCCTCTTGTCTCCCATTTCTCACTGAGGTAAATACGGGTGTGGGACTGGAGGAGAAAGAAATAATCTCCTCATAAATATACTCAGGCCAACACTTTTCCCTCAGCATATATGGACGGGCTGAGTGAGTGGGATATTGAAGTGGTTGGAAGGGGGGTGCGTCATAGCTTCCCTGCATGCCAGTGCAGGCTCCCACTTCTGGGATTTCACTCCCAGCATGGCTGCACCAGCAGCAGAGCCCCACACAGTGGCATGAATGCCCCACATGCCAGCGTTAAGTGCCCCTTATCCCAGGATAAATGGGCACATACGTAGGCGTGGGGTCATGCCAGCTCCTATGCCGATTCGCACACACACCCCTTAGGATTGTGGTCTAAGCCAGGCAGATATTATACCAAGTCACCAACTCTGGTAGCTACAGGCACAACCACTCAAGGGGAAGTGCACGACAGTTGCAGCCTGAATGATGGCATTCCAATTATACAATCTACAAAATTTTCTAGTACATGAAATGTAGCACATTTCAAAAGCTGGGCAAGGTCATATTGGTTTGCTGAGTCTTAACATCCCAAGAGTAGACAAAGATATACCATTCTAGCTTCATACAGATGGTTACCTAGAATAAGGTTCCTGTCTTACAGATTTATAAAACTAGTCAGAACAGTCCATATTTAACAAAAAGGCAAGCCTTTCTTCCAGCTGGCCAAAGTTATCAAGAACAAAGTGTGGACATGAGATTCTCAGTTAATAACCTGAAAAACACACTATATTCATCATGATTTCTTTTGAAAAAGGAGTGACATCAAACACTTCATGATGGAACTGTGTAAACAATGAACTACAGTACATAAAACATCATAATGGGAGGGCTATTGTTAAATTTGAAAATACCATTAATATATAATTGCTTAGTTAATATAAAAACAATCCACTAAATAAATATAGAGCCCTCGTCATTAATTGAGATGAAGTTCAAAAAGTAGAGAAAAGATTACAACCTTTTCAGTATTTTATGTCTAAACTTCTTTCCTGGCCAGTACCCAAAGTAAGAGACAATAACCACACAGATCAGATGGGAAAGACTAAGGTGAGGACAGCCACAATCGTTATTCTAGGCAGGTTTTACAGTCAAGGCTACGTAAGTTAATCAGAACTGAGGCATGGATGAGATGAGAGTAAGTTTTCCTAAATCAGCAGCATGTAACAGTTAATTATTAGAGTGTGAAAGGACTGTTAAACAGGTATCTCAAGTGCAAGGGAAGCAATGTGAATATTCTACTGATAGTTGTATTCTTCCATGTCATGGGACAAGTGGGAATTATTCCATGTGAACACCAAACTGTACTTGACCAGCATTTGTTGTCTTCAGAGACAGCATAGCTTTGGCAGCTTGGCACAAGGTACCGTGGAGGTACAACTGCTATTTAAGGCCAGAACACAGGGGAAATCTAATAATTCAATACAGATTCAAAACAAATAAAAGGAAGTATTTCTTCCTACAACACAGTGGCCATTTATGCTTGGTAATTAGCAGCACGTTTCAGGCTGAAGTGCCCCACATATTTTTTTGACTTTTTCATGCTGAACCATCAATCAGGAAGTAACTGCGAAGCCAGCGCATACCTGCTTTGCATTTCTTAAGAGCCCCTTTAACGCAACCTTTTGTGTTTGCTCCGCCCCGCCTCGAAGAATCCCCTCAAGGAAGCACGTAAAATCACAGCCACGCATTAGCTATGCAAACGGCGGATGCTAATGAAAGGAACAAAGGAGCAGGCGATTGGGGGGATGGAATTTCTCCTTATGCGTAGGGGATGTGAATAGGCATTTTAAAGGTTGCATTTTTTAAAAGAGCTTTGAGCAAGCTTCAAAATTGACCCTGCGTAAATGGCCATAGTTAAATTGTGGAACTCCCTGCCCCAGGATGTGGTGATAGCTGCCAACTTGGAAAGCTTTAAAAGGCGCGTGGACATGTTCATGGAGGAGAGGGCTATCCATGGCTACTAGTCAAAATGGATACTAGTCATGATGCATACCTATTCTCTCCATGATCAGAGGAGCATGCCTATTATATTAGGTGCTGTGGAACACAGGCAGGATAATGCTGCTGCAGCTGTCTTGTTTGTGGGCTTCCTAGAGGCACCTGGTTGGCCGCTGTGTGAACAGACTGCTGGACTTGATGGGCCTTGGTCTGATCCAGCACGACTTTTCTTATGTTCTTAGGTTTTATACTTCGAGGCTGAGCTCCCACAAACAGGGTATCAACAAGAGAGACACTGGCAGCCAACAAAATGCAGCACCGCCCTTTTTTTCAAGCATACAGTGTTGTGCTGCAGCGTCTAGGGGAAAGGAAACTATGAATCATCCTGGTCAGCCCCATGAAGCAAAGGAATGACTGGCCACTCAATTGAACTAGCTTAGTAAACACCTGGGTATAGAAAGCAGCTGTATATCACTTTTCAAACAAAGTTACATTGTTAAAAAATATATATATAAGATTTCCGGTGGTAAATGGTGGCCTGCAGGTGGTTGCATTTAGCTGTCATCAATTGCTGGAAAAGGCAGCAGTTCACAGTAAGCCACATCCAGGAAGTCAGAGCATTCTTGATACAATGAAGTTTAAAACTTAGATCACACAAGCTCCAAGCTTTGTGTTACATTCCTTCCCCTTAATACCGTCATACCGAGATATCGCTGGGACTGTTTTCAACTTGGTGACATAAGGAAGTATTTGGGGGCACAAGATACTGTGATTAAACACATTATACCATTTCCAGGCTCAGCGAGGGTGCCCCACCTCCTGTTCTCAAGCAGTGCCTCCAAATGATTTGGCAATTGCGTCAACACTTGAAGATAATACTAATCCTCACTCTTAGCACACCTCTCTTGGACCAATTACACTAAGGATTGACATCTCAGGCAGCCCCATGTTTACTCTGGACAGTGGGATCCTCTGCAGAACAAGGTGTGCTTAAGCTCATTGATTTTAGTGGCTTAGGCACGGAAAACCTGTCAAGCCTTTGAGAAACCTATTCTGCACTCCCTTCCCTGTATGAAGCACACTATGGCAGGACTTCTTGCCTTCTCTCTTTAAAAAACAACAACATTTCAACCATAGTATCTGGCAGCATCGTTCTTAACAACAGTCACATGGGTAATCATGAGTTATGCAGTACCCAGAATAGAGTGTTATCTCTACTCCACTCTCTTTTCTCTCTTGTCTTCTTGGTTTCAAATTTCAGATTGCAAGGTAGGGACATGTCTTCTTATGCTTTGTAAAGTACCATATATACTGATGGTGCTATACAAAGAAACAAACAAACCGAGGGAAAAATGTCACATATGTAACAATCTTTATGTCAAGTTCAAACTGTGTTGCAGTACAGATGAGGTACATGTGAGGTGCCAACTTCAGGCACACATAGCATCGCATGTCCTTTGGGTACTCAATAACATCCATTTATTTATTTACCACAGTTATACTCTACTTTTTTCCCAACGGGGACCCAAAGCAGCTTACGGCATCCTCCTGTCTTCCACTTTGTCCTCACAACAACCTGTGAGGGATTATTTACTTAAAACATTTTTATGCCACCTTTCCACCCTATCAAGGTCCACAAGGTGGCAAACGCTTTAAAAAATTAAAACAACCAAGCATTTATAACTAAAGTTAAAAAAATTAAATAATTCTTTTAAAACATATAAATAAGGAAGGAAGGCCAGTAACCATTATTGGAAGTATGGCAGACAAAACAAAAACGTCTTCACTTGCTGGCGAAAGACACCACTAGAGAGAGAGAGATAAATCTCCCTGGGGAGGGAGTTCAAAAGTTCTGGTACCACGACCGAGAAGGCCCTTTCTTGGGTTGTCACCCAACTAGCTTCAGTTGGTGGGGGCAACTGAAGCAGGGCCTCTGAGGATGACCGGACTGTACGGGTAGGTACATACGGAACAAGGTAAGTTAGACTGAGTGTGTGCATCTAGCTCAAGGTCCCCCAACACGCTTCCATACTTAGCGTGCACCTAGCAAAAACATGGAAGAAAAACAGGTAGCGACCCTCCCTAGACTAGGTCCAACCTCTCTCCCAAAAGTAGCTCTCAGTATCCCTGTACTTGTCTATCACTGACAGCTTTTTTATTTCTACTGGCCCTACTCCTGTTTCTTTACCATTAACCCAACATGCAGAAACCTTACAGGTAAGGTTTTTCTCGCACGGATGAGAATATAAAAAAGCTGAACTTGACTTTCCAGAGAAGTGGCTATGTTGGTCCATTGCGAGACAAGGTGACCATCAGTAAAAAGAAGCTTGGCAGAGCAATTAAGCAAACCAACCTGTTCATTGTGACAAAGCAGACTCTTACCTACGGTCAAATGTGTCAGCCTTTACAAAGGAGCACAACAACTTTGCCGCTTTTGCCAAAACAATGTCTCTACGATGGACAACTCCTCCTATTCCAAAAGATTTCTGTTCTTTACTTTAAACCCTGCCCACGGGCCTGTTCAAATCACAACCAATGTAAAACTGGCAACTGCAATAAGATTTGTCAGTGGGAGCAGTGGGAAAGTTGTCGGCTGGATATTGGGGTGGGGGTTTACATTGGGAGTAGTTCAACAATGGAATCAGCTTCCTAGGGAGGTGGTGAGCTCCCCCTCACTGACAGTCTTTAAGCGGAAGCCAGACAAACACTTGCTAGGGATGCTCTAGGCCAGAGGTTCCCAAACTTTTTGAGTCATGGAGCACTTTTCAGGCGAGAAATTCATCACCGAACACTAATTTTCACCTAGCACCTACATACTAAACTGAATGACAGTAGTATTTTTTTCCAATCTCTTCATGGAGAACTAGATGTTTTGCAGGGCACCAAGTGATCCATGGAGCACAGTTTGGGAACCTCTACTCTAGGCTGATCCTGCATTAAGCAGGGGGTTGGACTAGACGGCCTGCATGGCCCCTTCCAACTCTACGATTCTTAAGTGGTTCTTCAGAAGATGAGCCAGCCACGCCACCACTACCGGTTCATTTCTGCAGGTTGCTATTCAAAACACAGGAGGGAATGGAAGAAATTGGCAGCCGCAATACAGATCTGTCAGATTAAAAGGGTAATAATTCATATCGCTTCCCAGGGTGTATATGTTATTAACCACAGGAGCAAGGCCAATTAAAACAAACAAACACGCCGCAACGAAGAAACTGACAAACCTTCAGGCGTCACAACAACAAAAACCACTGCCACTCAGCTCCGACGTCTTGCCAGCCTTCCAGCCCAGACACCAAGCAGGGCTGGACGTTGTCAACTCCAATAAGCCCCTTGAGTTTCTAAAGCAGGGTTTCTTAAACTTTTACCACCCGCGACCCCTTTTTGCCCGAGAAATATTTACACGACCCCAGTATGTGTGTGTGTGTGTGTGTGTGTGTATATATATATATATATACACACACACACACACATATAAAATTTGTATATAGGTATATGTGTGTGTGTGTGTGTATATACACACACACGCATATATACACACATATATATATATACATACATATATACCTATGATAGATAGATAGATAGATAGATAGATAGATAGATAGATAGATAGATAGATAGATAGATAGATAGATAGATAGATAGATAGATAGATAGATAGATAGATACTGGGGTCGTCTGTGTATACATATACACGCACACATATACATATATATCAATATCTAGATCGATAGATCAATAGATATGCGTATATATATGTGTGTGTGCGTATATATGTATATATATGTGTGTGTGTGAATATATGTATGTATATATGTGTGTGTGTGTATACACACACACACACAGGTATTTGGAGAACTTTCATTCATAGGGTCGCCATGAGTCGGAAGCGACTTGACGGCACTTAACACACACACATACAAATCAAACATTTACTGATAATAAATCATAAAGAAATTTGTTTTGAAATAATTATTTGGTATACATATAATTTGACACTTTAGTAAAAAATTTCCGCCACCCCCCACATTCGGTCACACGACCCCGTACGGGGTTGCGGCCCCATAGTTCAAGGAGCGCTGTCCTGAAGCCACTCATGGGGCCGCAGAGTCTGGGAGAGTGACCGGGCCACAGGAGCCAGAGCGGCGGGGGACCTGGCAGCCGCCCTGAGAGTCATGGGCACGGCCTGTCGAGCCCGCTCTAACAATGTGTGCGAGTGCGTTAAGTGCCCTCAAGTGTCTTCCGACTCATGGCGACCCTATGAATGAAAGTCCTCCAAAATGTCCTGTCTTTGACAGCCTTGCTCAGATCTTGCAAACTGAAGGCCGTGGCTTCCTTGATTGAGTCAGTCCATCTCTTGTTGGGTCTCCCTCTTTTCCTGCTGCCCTCCACTTTTCCAGGCACGACTGTCTTTTCCAGTGACTCGTGACGTGACCAAAATACGACAGCCTCGGTTTAGTCCTTTTAGCTCCTAGGGTCAGTTCAGGCTCGATTTGATCCATAACCCACTGATTTGTTTTTTGGGCAGCCCACGGAATCCGTAACACCCTCCTCCAACACCCCATTTCAAAGGAGTCTACTTTCTTCCTATCCGCTTCCTTCCCTGCCCAGCTTTGACACCCATACATAGCAGCAGGGAATACGATGGCATGAATTAATCTAGCCTCGGTGGCTCTAACAATAGCGCGGACTAAACCGGGGGACGGAGGGACGAAGCCGGCGTCCACGGGGGGGGGGGCAGGAGAAGGGGGGGAGGGGAGAGGCGTCCATCTGGTCTCAAGCGGTCGGATCAGGGCTTCGCTTCCTGCAGGGCGGCCGGCAGGGCAAGTCAGGCCTCGGACCCCCGGCTGCGGGCAGGGTCTCCCCTCACCCACGACCACCCCTCAAGGGGAAAAACCCACCTTTCCGGGGTCTCGGGCGCACCGGAAACAGCTAGGCCCTCCCTCCCCCCCCCGCCCCTCCTCTCCTCTCACCAGCTTGGGCTTGTTCTTGCTCTCTTCCTCAGGGGCGCGCCCGCTGCCGCCCCGCTTGGGGTTCATCCTCCCCGGCTCTTCCTCGCCGCCGCCGGCTCCCGGGTTCTCCATGCCGCCGCTTCTTCCTCTCAGGCCCCCATAGGCGCCGCGCGGGTTGAGGCGAAGGGCGGGCCGGGCTGAGGCCCCGCCTCGCGAAGGGCGCCCGGCGGGAGGGACGGGAGAGCCGTTGGGCCGCCTCTCCTCCCCCCCTCCCCCTTTTTTCCGTTTTTGGTCGCCGCCTCTCTTGACAGGGACCGTCCGCGCGCCGGGCGGCCCTTCTGCGCATGCTCTGCTCCCCCGGGGGGAAAGGGGGCGCGCGGCGGAGCTTCTGCGCGTGCGCCGCCCAAAAAAAAAAAAAGGAACGGGGAAGCAAAAAGCAACCTTTCGCACGCTGAAGCCGTGATCAGAGCGAGGTTGCCCTTACTTAGGCTTAGGAGAAAACCCCGGAAGTGGGCGAAAGGGACAATAAGCAGCAGCGGCATTTTTTTAAAGGGGGTGGGGGGGGGGACTGGCAAAAGGAGGATTGGTTTTTCTAGGCCGCTTTTCTTTACCATCTTTAAGGAAGAACCGAACCGGCTGACCATCTCCTTCCCTTCTCTCAACAGACACCCTGTGAAGCCGGTGGGGCTGAGAGAGCTCTCACTGTGCATTCCTAAAGAGAGTTATTCCAGTCTAAACCCATTGGGCTTAGACTGGAGTAACTCTTCTTTTTTATATATGAATTTTTTATTAATTTTTATAAAATAAAAAAAAACAACAAATTATAAATCACATAAACCCATTGGGCTTAGACTGGAGTAACTCTTCTTTTTTATATATGATTTTTTTATTAATTTTTATTAAAAAAACAAATTATAAATCACATAAACTTATTGGGCTTAGACTGGAGTACCTCTTCTTTTTTATATAAGAATTTTTTATTAATTTTTATAAAATAAAAAAACATAACAAATTATAAATCACATAAACCCATTGGGCTTAGGCTGGAGTAACTTCTTTTTTATATATGAATTTTTTATTAATTTTTATTAAAAAAACAAAAACAAATTATAAATCACAAACTTATTGGGCTTAGACTGGAGTAACTCTTCTTTTTTATATATGAATTTTTATTAATTTTTATAAAATAAAAAAAACAACAAATTATAAATCACATAAACCCATTGGGCTTAGACTGGAGTAACTCTTCTTTTTTATATATGATTATATATGACTGGAGTAACACTGAAGGACAGTGTCTCTCAGTGTCAGGTGTGTAGGAAGAGTAATATATAGTCAGAAAGATACTTTTTGCAGGACAATGATTCAGCTCAACCCCTCCCCCCTTTCTGACTATATATTACTCTTCCTACACACTTGACACTGAGAGACACTGTCCTTCAGTGTTACTCCTCTGAAGATGCCTGCCACAGCTGCTGGCGAAACGTCAGGAAAGAAAATACCAAGACCACGGTCACACAACCCGGATAACCCACAAGAACCAATGAACTCTGACCGTGAAAGCCTTTGACAATAAAAATACAAGAAATACAAAAAGAGCACTTGTACTACAGTTTTACATCTTCTTTTATAATATTATTGAATAAACAGTGCCCAATTACCCACCACCCACCTTAAGTACGTGTCCCACCACCACTAGACTTTCCGGAGAAGTATTCTGACAGTATTTAAAATTACCTTAAACTATATACTACATTTATCTATAATTCATTAACTATGGAGTAACTCTTCTTAGGAATGCACTGTAAGAGAACTGTCTAGCCCAAGGTCACCCAGCTGGCTCCATGTGTAGGAGTGGGGAAACCAACCCGGTTCACCAGATTAGAGTCCACCGCTCATGTGGAGGAGCTGTGGCTCAGTGGCAGAGCCTCTGCTTGGCATGCAGAAGGTCCTGGGTTCAATCCCCGGCATCTCCAGTAAAAGGGACTAGGCAAATAGGTGATATGAAAGACCTCTTCCTGAGACCCTGGAGAGTAGCTGCCGGTCTGAGCAGACAATACTGACTTTGATGGACCAAGGGTCTGGTTCAGTAGAAGGCAGCTTCATGTGTGAGCGGGGAAGCAAACCTGGTTCTCCAGAATAGAGGCCACCGCTCTTAACCACTACACCACGGTGACCCAGATGGGTGGATTGCTGAGAAGTGGTGGAAGGAAGAAGAATCGATGGAAGGAATGGATTAGGAAGAAGAGGCAAAGGGGGAAGGGGGTAATATCTGTCAAGTGCAGCTCTGGAGACTCCAGGCGTTATTTGTGGTTATCCCCCTAAAGGTTAAAAGCGGGGGATAATGCACATGCACCATGTGTGTGTGGACAGGCGGTACGTGGACAGGTTGTCAACCTCCAGGTACTAGCTGGATATCTCCCGCTATTAAAACTGATCTCCAGCCAATAGAGATCAGTTCACCTGGAGAAAATGGCTGTTTTGGAGGGTGGACTCAATGGCATTATACTCCACTGAAGTGCCTCCCCACACCCCATCCTCCTCAGGCTCCACCCCAAAAATCTCCTGGTGTTTCCCAGCCCAGAGCTAACAGGCAGTATACAAGTACTTTAAATAAATATGAGTGTTATCACTTGCTGTTTTTATTTGTGGGTATGGGCTGCTCTTACTGTTTTCCCAGTGGTTGATTTTTGCCGTGTGCTGCTGTGTCTGGCAATTGCCAACGGTCAGCCAAGGACCAGGCGAGATCCAACTGTTCAGATGCACTCCCTTGTCAACCTGCCTCTCCCCTGTGAGACGCCAGACTATTCCGTGTGCAAATCAGCATTTTGCTATCATTTTGAAATGATTTTTGTGAGCCTCTTGGAGAACACATCTGACAACAAAAAATGGGGGGGGGGGTGGTACCAATTCTCCAAAAATAAGAAAATGTTTATTTTTAGATACCACCAATTTTTTGCTGTACAGACTCGATTGTTGATTAGAGTTGGGTGTGTATTTTAAAATGTTGTAACTGGTTTTAAAATCTGTGTGCCCTCACACTCTTCTGGCAGCCTGTTCCTTATGCTTTTAACTACAGGCTGAAATGCAATGGGCAGAACTTTTCATTAACGCCTTTCCCAGCAGTGGGGAGGTTCCACCAGTTAAATTACTACCCACCTGTAGGGGGCTAAGGAGTAACTCGATCACATTGCACTTTCTTTATAAAAGTTGATATTTTAATCTTTCTTTTCAGCCAAAACAGGCTCTTGAAAGGGCACATGATAATTTAAATAATATTTAGTGCCAATGTTCTTTGCGGAGGTAATTCTGCCTAGATGGATCCAGGCAAGATGCAGGACTGGCTGACCTGCTTCCTGCCCTCCCTCAGATGGCCTCATGGATAGCACTTTTGTGTATAATTGTGACAGACTACTCCTGCATTACGTGGCCTTTTTGCCCCTTGGCTTACAGGGTTTTTTGTTTGTTTCCTGTGTGTGACCGTGCAATCTGAAGTGCAGTTGCACCTTTCTAAGTCCCTGAAGTCAGTGGGTTTAGAAGGGTTAATTCTGCTTAGGACTGTGCTCGGTGTGTGTACCCTCTTAAATTTAGATAACATTTTACACAGCTGGTCAAGCGGGATCTAATCCATTGAAGATTTAGCCACAATAATGATTCCACCCAAAACAGAATTCCACCCACCTAAGCCAGTTGACTTCAGTGTTTTTAGGAGGGTGTGGTGTCAGACTAGGACGTCGTGTGTCAGACTAGGTTGTGGGAAACCCAGGTTCAAATCCCCACTCGTGCCATGGAACCTTGTTATGTGACCTTGAGCCAGTCACACGCTCTTGGCCCCGACCCTGGCTAGTATTTGCGTGGGAGATCTCCAAGGAATACCAAGGTCATGAGGCAGAGGCAAACCACCTCCAAACGTATCTTTCCTTGAAAACCCTACGGGGTTGCCATAAGTCAGCTGTGACTTGATGGGGGGGGGGGCTCTGTTTAGGACAACACTGCAGATCTGTTAATCTTTAAACTTCCACAAGACTTCTTATTGTCTTCATGCACTTTTTGTAGGAGCTTGAATCTGGGTTTTCCACAGCCCACATTGGTCTATAGGAACATATATGCATCTTGCCTAGAATTATGAGCTACGGAGAATCCTAAGTGTTCTTCAATTATCAGAATATAATTCATAATATACATACGAATATTGCAAGTACTTGCTAATGCCTGTGAGGCATGCACTTTGCTTTGCAATCTGTTTTCCCTCATTCTAGATATACGGTATCTGGTTGTGGTTACTCATAGATGAGGAAAAGGCATTCTGCACATACCTAGTGTTCTTTTACATTTCACAAGGTGGGGTGTGGCAATGAAAATAGATTCCAGAGGGCAACACCTTGGTGACGAGAGTGGTGAAGCTCTCACAAACCATGCAGCTTCTGCTCCAAGAGAAAGAAAAAACTGTGCTACTGTTAATGGGAAAACAATGATTCTCCAGAGACGATTGGAGCCTAGAGGAAGGACAGTGTTGCAGATAATTGAAATGGAGACATTCGCAGCAAGTCTTGGAAAGAAGTGATCCAGATAACATCTAAAATTGTTTCGGATTCATATCAATGGAGTCTCCAATTTTGGAAGCAACCCCTGGATTGAGTTTGATCAATTATATCAAACAGAATTGAAGGCCTTTTATGCAGGGACGTTTCCCAGCGGTCACCCTGCCGACTGCTTTGGGGCTTCCTTTTGATTATGCAAGCCTTTTCCGCCTATGAGAGGTCACCCTGCGCATTTTGCCCATGTTTTCCAGATGCTGTTTTAGCCAGGATCTGGAAAACGTGGACAAAACACGCGGGGAGAGCGAGGCGGCCTCTGACAGTCGAGAAAGGTATGCAAAATCAAAAGGAAACCCCGAAGCAGTTGGAGGGGGTGACCGCGGGGAAATGTCCCTGCATAAAAGGCTGAAATCACCAAGGAAAGACCAATTTAAATATATATATTTAAAGAGCATAGTCAAAAGCTTGGTCATGCAGCCTGCATTCTTTTGCATAACAGAATTACCAGCCCCATCATAAGACCCCATTGCTGGTGGAGAGTCACTATGCCTGCGCCTCTAGTCAATATCCTATAGCTGTTCTGCAGAAGGGAAATTAATGGCAGAAACAACCCATGCCCAAGTGCACAGAATGAAATGATCACATCAGAGTGCATGGCAACCCCACCGACATCTAACAATTATGGAGTGATGTGCTGTCACCGACAGTCCCACCCCCATGGTACACACAGCTGCTACCAACCAGTGCAGGACAATGCAACCGTGACTCCCTGGTGCTATGCAGCTGCCACCCATATGCACAATACACCCAGGGGAGGAACAAAGAAAACGCCCCCTCAAACATGCAAGAGTAGGGCAACCAGCAGGACTCAGGGGGATGGGGACATGGCGGGTGATGTGACATCACTTCTAGTTTGTTCTGGGAATTGCCAGAAACTCTGGTAAAACCATAGTGTTTCCAGCAATTCCTAGAGTGGACTGGTGTAACTTCTGGGTTTTCCCTGGAAGTGATATCACGCCGTCGCCTGATGGTGAATTTTTTTTTTTTTTTACAGGAGTGACAGCAGGAAATGAGGTCCAAGAGCGACTGGCAAACTTGTACAGGAACCTCGGTGTTAGTGTACTGCAGGGAGCCTGGCAGACATGAATTAAGTCCCTATCTGTAGCCATGATCCTTTTTTCCAGGGAGACACACAGGGCAGGAAACAGCTGGTCTAGCCACAGCATTCTCATACTTCCATAGCTAATTCATAGGGTTGTCAGGTCCCTCTTCGCCATGGGCAGGAGGTTTCTGGGGCGGAGCCTGAGGAGGGTGGGGTTTGGGGAGGGGAGAGACTTTAATGCCATAGAGTCCAATTGCCAAAGCGGCCATTTTCTCCAGGTGAACTCATCTCTATCGGCTGAGGATCAGTTGTAATAGCAGGAGATCTCCAGCTACTACCTGGAGGTTGGCAACCCTACTAACTCAGCACAGGCCAGCACAACAAAACACCCCCAAGACCCTTTGGCCAGGGTTAAAAGGGGAAAAAATGGTCAGAAAACCACTCCCCTGTTGATCAAGTGTTCTGTCCATGGTGGACCTTAGGAGTACTTTTGTTCTCTGGCCCTTTTGCTAAGCAAAACTTCAGTAAAGTCAATCTCACCCCTCACATCCCATATATCATTGGGGAAAGGCATCCATACAGCAAATAAGCAGCGTGGATTTGATGGCCAGTAAGCGAGGAAGCTGGCTAGAAGGGAAAGTTCGCCTTTTGTCAAGCAATGGACTGAGCAGCAGTATAACATTTACTGTATGCCACAGTTCTGGGAGTCAAAATTGTTGGTGCAATACACAGAGTAGGTACGGGGGGGTGGAAGGTGGAGAAGACTGCAGGCATGGATTCCCCCTCCCTTGCTTACCTATGTGTAAGGTTGCCAGCCCCAGGTTGGGAAATACCTGGAGGTTTTTTGGGCGGAGCCTCAGGAGGGCAGGGTTTGGGGAGGGAAGGGACTACATTGCCATAGATTCAAACTGCCAAAGTGGCCATTTTCTCCAGCTGAACTGACCTGTTATCAGCTGGAGATAAGTTGTAATGACAGAAGATGTCCAGCTGGTACCTGGAGGTTGGCAGCCCTACCTATGTGGGGCACATGGGTCTTGCATAGGTTTGCCAGCTCCGGGTTGGGAAATACCTGGAGATTTTGAGGGTGAAGCCTCAGGAGGGCGGGGTTTGTAGAGACTTCAATGCCATGGGAAGTACTAAAACAAGGAACAGCGCTTGCCCATAGAGAATGCACGCTTGCCAGTAGGGAGCACTGGGAGCATGCTGTTCCCTGTTGGCAAGTGTGGTCTCACTGTTCCCTGTTGGCAAGCGTGGTGAATGCTATAGTGTCCTGCAACACAATGATATCCCTTCTGGTTATTTGTTAGAGGGCTGGGACGGGAGGACTAAGCATTGTAAAATAGTGTTTTTATATGCAAAATGTACAGTTATATTGAGAAGTGTACATTTTTGTTACTTTAATAAATACATAATTTTTAAAATAATAAAAAAATAATTTTAAAAAGATAGCCAGCACAATTGACTACATTGCAGTTTCTTCCACATTATTACCATATGTAAGCTATTTTGAGGTAAGGGACTGCTTAGCAAGCGATCAGTGTCCTTTAGGGCTTGCACTAAAGTTTGGTATCTTTGCTGGTTAGGTGGCCTGAAATGTATTCAAGATTTATTTACAAAATTTATAATCTACCTTTCTGCCCTCAACTGGGCCCCCAAGACAGCTAACAAATTAAAAGTATGCATAATAAAAACATATCTTAAAAACCATTCAAGCCAAACTAAAAACATCATTGAAACAATTAAAACCAATCAAAAATACTCACACAAATACATAAAAACAACACTTAAAACATCGGGCAGGAATGAGGCAATCACAGAGGGAATGCCAAACACCACCAAAAAGTCTTTACTTGCTGGCAGAAAAGGGCAACAGAATGGGACCAATGAGTCTCTCTGGGGAGCTAGGGTTGCCAACCTTCAGGTTCTAGCTGGAGATCTCCTGCTATTACAACCGATCTCCAGCTGATAAGCTCAGAAGGCAGGGGCACCTGAAGCTGGACCTCATAAGATTACTGTAGCTGTTGGATAGGTTCATAAGGCACGTCACAATGACGCCATTCCAGCATCCACATTCTTTTTCCGTCCCTCGCCAAAATGAGGGGGCAATGGAGGGACAGGTTTGAATGGCAACCCTAGGGGAATGTTACAAAGAGACGCTGGTTCAAAACAAAATTCATCCCAAAGTGTAATCAGTTCACTCAGCCTGGCTATGAGAAACTCCCAACTGTTCTTAGATAAAATCATCATTATCATCATCATCATCACCTTAGTGCAGGATGAAATGATACAACAGGAAGTTACAGAGGTACAGCTAAAGTAATTAATATCTGCAAGGGTGGACCTGTCATTCCTTATTGGATATAGGTGCTAATATCTTGTATATTCCATCACTTACATATGTTAATTACTTCAGTTAAATCTCTGTAACTTGCTATTGCATTTGCATATCTCATTTCATTCGGAACTAACTTTTATCTTTTGACAATCTCAGAACAGTTGGGAGTGTCTCACATGCACTCTGAGTGAACTGATCTTGTTTTGAACCGGTTTCTTTTTCTAACGTTCCCCCTCCCACACCCCTTTCTGTTGTGAATTTAAAATAGCTGATGGATTCTCATTCATCAGGGGAAATGAGCTCAGACTCACAACACTTTATGCTGGGTTAATTTTTGCTAATCTTTAGAGTGCCCCTGAACTGGTTTTATTTTAGTTATGACTGAAAATTGTGTGTGTTTGTCGGGCTCACGTAAGAAAAGCCCTACTGGATCAGACCAGGGGTCCATCTAGTCCATCATCCTGTCTCACACAGCAACCAACCTAGAGGGGCCACAGAAAGCGCATGGAGGCCAAGGCCCTTATGTTTCTTCTTAGCACTTTGTTTCAGAGGTTTACTGCCTCTGTATATAGAAGTTCCATATGGAATAGGGTTGCCAGCTCCGGGTTGGGAAAGACCTGGAGATTTTGGGGGCAGAGCCTGACAAAGGCGGGATTTGGAGAGGGGAGGGACTTCAATGCCATAGAGTCCAATTGCCAAAGCGGCCATTTTCTCCAGCTGAGCTGATCTCTATCAACTGGAGATCAATTGTAATAGAGGGAGATCTCCAGCCACCACCTTGAGGTTGGCAACCCTAATATGGAAACATGCATGCAAGACCATGTATTCTATTAAAGGTCCACAGAAGTGGCAGAGAAGTGTTTCTTCTTTAGATAGAAAATAAGAACGAAACTAGTCAAATTTACAGTTCCAAATTTACAGTTCATCAATTTTAGCTTCATTGATTTTGGGAGGCTTAACTCTGTACCTTTGAAGTTGATGGGTCTGTAACAGTTAGGGTTGCCAGCTTCCAGGTTGGGAAATATTTGGAGATTTTGGGGGTGGAGCCTAAGGATGGCGGGATTTGGTGAGGAGAGGGACTTCATTAGGGTATAATGCCAGAGAGACCACCTTCCAAAGTGGCCATTTTCTCCAGGTGAACTGATCTCTGTTGCCTGGAGATCAATTGTAATAGCGGGAGATCTCCAGCTACCACCTGAAGGTTGGCAACCCTACTCTGTTGTCTGGAATTCAGTTGCAATTCCAGCAGAACTCTAGGCCCCATCTGGAAGTTGGCAACCTTAATCCCAACATCAGACCCTCTCCATTCCAATTGTCCCTATTTACCAAGGATAGTCCATATTTTACTAGTCACTGCCCCTTGTTTATCACTGGTTTGACCCTTAGTTACTTTGCTCAGAGAGTTTGGGCTGTCAGATGCAAAGTAAGCTTAGACTCCTCCTGTGTACCACAATAGTTACCACCACTGCTATTCACAGCTGTAAAGTCTGGTTGCTAACACTCTTAATTACAATACTAGGTAATGGCACTGGCAGCATACCAGTCTTGTTACAACAGTCGTAAAGCTGTAGTACTTAACGCTCATTTTTATTAACTACGCAGTGCATAAAATCAAGGGTCTTTTTTTTAACCGTTCAGCAATCTACTAAAAGGATGCCAGCTAATTCTGTTGATTAACAGAGTCCCCTCGAGTTTTCGCAGGGACAACAAACAAGTCTGGCATCAATTTCTGTCCAGTGCTTCTTGGAGCTGGCAATTATGCACCCCTCGAGCGTCTCTGGCATAATATTTTAAGCCGCCCCTCATAAACTCTTACACAATAAGATGGTTACCAAGCGCTCTTGTTACGCACTTTTATACAACTTGTCATGTTGAGTTTTCTACAACGATACAAGTTCTGTGTGGGAAATGATGCCAATCCTGCTGAATACCTCCATGCCCATGTCTGTCCTCTGAGCAATCGCATCATTCATGTATAATGCTGTACACCCAAGACATATCTCCTGCTATTACAATATCAGTTGTAATAGCAGGAGATCTCCTGCTATTACAACTGATCTCCAGCCGACAGAGACCAGTTCCCCTGGAGAAAATGGCCTCTTTGGCAGAACTCTATGGCCTTGAAGTCCCTCCTCTCCCCTCCGCAGGTTCCGTCTCAAAAACCTCCAGGTATTTCCCAACCCGGAGCTGGCAACCCTAGCCAGAAGTGATGTTGACACATGTGCAACATCTTTTTCTCCATGCTCCACCCTCCAACGTCTCCTGGCAATTGCAGGCATGAGCCTGGCCAACTCTAGCTAAGACAGATGGGACGCATCAGTGACTTTCTTGGATTGAGCTTTGGTAGCCAGCATTGTCATTGCCAAAAGCCATAATAATGCACATGAGAAGGCCTAACAGAAAGTTTCAAGGGAGGGAGAGGAGGCGGTGGAGAAGGATGTGGCGCGTGGAGGGGAAATGGCTGCCGAAAACATGCCAGAAGATGATCATGGGAACAGCAATGGAAGTCATGTAAAAATCTTTTTACCGAAAAAGCTGCTTGAATGTCTACCAAAATGTTCCAGTTTACCAAAAGAGAGGCACCATTGGAACACTAATGAGAGATCTTGATGCAGCCGACCTTTTGGATTTCTTTTTAATAATGTGTGACCCTTTACCTTTGATCCCTTGACCTGCATTATCTTGGTAACCATTTAATTTTTAAATTAATTTAACTTTTTTTAAATTTTGGTGTGCAAACTTGTAACATTTCACCTTCTTAAATTGTAACATTCTTTGACTTCCCTTAATTATTAGTAGGAGCCCCGTGGCACAGAGTGGTAAGCTGCAGTACTGCAGTCCAAGCTCTGCTCACGACCTGAGTTCAATCCCAACGCAACTTGGTTTCAGGTAGTTGGCTCAAGGTTGACTCAGCCTTCTATCCTTCCGAGGTCGGTAAAATGAGTTTGGGGAGAACAGGGACCTCGGCAGGGTAAAATGCCATAGAATCCACCCTCCAAAGCAGCCATTTTCTCCAAGGGAACTGATCTTGGTCATCTGGAGATCAATTGTAATAGTGGGAGATCTCCAGGTGCTATCTGGAGGTTGGCAGCCCTATCTGTGGAGGTGTAAATACACACAGAATTTTAGAAACACTAATTTCCTGTTTGATGAAGCAGAACGTTACTGCAAGGGCAGTATAATTTTTTGTTGACATGGAAACAACACAGTTGAATCCAAGGTTAGTAGCGCTGCTCATTTCACACAATGAGGAAATCACTAAGCACTAATTGCTTCCAGTGATTTAACCATAATTTACAAGCATACTGCTGTTCTCATTGTATTTCCTTGAGAACAGATCTTTGGCCTCGAGAGCCAGTAAATAAATCTAGGACCTAGAACTGTACTCAGAGGAATATCAAGAAGACATTATGGGAGACTCTGTGGTGGAGCATCTGATTTAGCATGCAGAAGGCCTCAGGCAAATTCAGCCTCCAGCATCTGCATTCAAAAAGATCAGGTAACAGGTGATGTGAAAGACCTCTCTGCCTGGGACCCAGGAGAGCCTCTGCCATTCAAAGTAGACAAGACGGACCTTGATGCACTAATGATCTGATTGGGGTTCCCAACTGCCCAGTTGTGGCAGGCAGTTGCCCACCAATCAACTGGGCTGCCTGCTGACCAGCTGATGGTCACCATGCAGAAGCAGAAAGGGGAGAGTGATCCCCTCCGGCGCATGCTGCTGGCACAATACTGCCACTTCTGGGTTTACCACAGAAGTTCCAGCATCGTGCGGGACTAGGATTTTCAGCTCCGGGTTGGGAAATACCTGGAGATTTTTGGGATGGAGCTTGAGGAGAGTGGGGTTTGGAGAGGGGAGGGACTTCAATGCCATAGAGTCCAATTGCCAAAGCAGCCATTTTCTCCAGGTGAACTGATCTCTATCAGCTGGAGATCAGTTGTAATAGCAGGAGATCTCCAGCTGGTACTTGGAGGTTGGCAACCCTACACGGGACGCTCTAGCCATAACTACCCAAAACTGCTAGAGCATCCTGCACAATGCTGGAACTTCTGGGGTAAACCTGGAAGTGGCAGTATCGCGCCGGATCGCTCCCCCCATCCCCGCCGAAAAAAAAGTTCGGCCGAAGGTAAAAGAGGACATGGCAACCCTCTTTCATTATAAGGAAGTGTTCATGTGCTCATGTATTCACTGCAGCAATGCTGCAATGTCCTCCTAAATCTCTACCACAGTCAGTAGAAGGGTTCCTGTTTTCTGAACCTGCTAAAACTTCCAAAGAACAATCAAGGATGTTCACCACAAGTGGAGTGCATTACATAGGCTTGCCAGCCTCCAAGTGAGACGTGGAGGTCTCCTGGAATTACCATTGGTCTCCAGAGATCAGTTCCCCTGGAGAAAATGGCTGCTTTGGAGGGTAGACTTTAGGGCATTATACCCTGCTGAGATTCCTTCTCCTTCCCAAATCACACCCTTCTAGGGTTGCCAACCTGCAGTTGGTGCTGGAGGAAAGTATAGTAAAGGCTCTGTAAATGACACACAAACTCTTATTCTATAAGCCAGTGAATTTAGTGACAACAGTGAAATATTACATACATACAAAACTATTAAAGGAAACTTATAAAAATAAAAATAACTATGAGTACAATGTGATACAATACAAATATATATATATTTTTAGGCTTATCTCGTTCAATAACTTATCAGTCTCTTAGAATTTTTTATTGTTCATAAGCTTATTATTCCTTCAGGAACAGGGAGAAGGATGATGGACGATAGGTGGAGAGGAACGCCGTCCGGATGCTTTGCGTTTTCACTACCCCGTGGGCAGCTTCATCAGCTCTCCTTTCAATTGGAGTCTAAGCTCCTTTAAGATGGAACAAAATGACAATAAATTCATAAACTTATTGCTCTTTAAACTAGACACAGTCTATAGTACTCAATATAGCATACAACATAATGTTGGATACAGTGACAATTGCATACCTTCAATAAGTTACCAAATATCTTATTTTCCTTTCAGGTTAAACAATGAAATAGACCTATTATGTTTTTTATAAGATCACAGCTGTTTCAGTTTTGGGTAGAGCCTTCAGATAAATTACACACATCTGTAATCAGCACTCTAAGCAGCTAAGAGAGGAGCAGCCTAGCAGGCGCGTGAAACTTCAAACTTCTGCTTTGGAAGGTGGACTGCATGGCATTATACCCAACCAAGTTCCTTCCCATCTCTAAACCTCACTTTCCCAGGCTCCACCCTCAACTATCCAGGTGTTTCTGAACCCAGAGTTGGCAATCCTAACACACAGAGACCATAATTCTAAGCTTAAACAGGAGACAAATGAATCCAGCCTTTGGGTTCTGTCCCTCAGCTCCAATAATTACACCGTCCCTTAAAACTTAGAAATATTCATCATTTGTGCCAAAGAGTATGAAATATTTTTTCCCATCCCTGGCCTTCAGAGACATTAGAGATGCAGACATAAGAGCAAGATGTGGACAGTAGCAGATTAAAATGAAATATGCAAGTCTTCATTTTCCATGTTTGCTTTGTTCTTCTTCTTTATCTCCGCTCTGACATTTTTCTCTAAATTATCTACTAGTGTTTCAGACTTCGGGTTACCAAGCTAACTAAATGTTGTCTTTGTAGATCTGCATTTGCCGGTACTGAAACGACATTTTTCTAAGCCAGCAATAAAGTGCAGAAAGTTAGGATTTCGGAGCACATATGTGCCACCGAAACGTTTGAGAAGAACATCTAGTTCTACTTACTGTGCTGCCTATTCTTGATCACCTTTCAAAAACAAAAAAAGGGGGAACATATGGTCTATGCATGAATCGGGGGGGGGGAGGGCTCCACAGCTATGAAGCTCACTTCGTTATATTAAGAGACCAACATGTTTCAAAATAGAACTGGGAAGAGTTGCTTCACATAGGGAAGCTGACCTGGGACAGCAAGAGGGTTGCCAGGTCCCTCTTTGCCACCGGCGGGAGGTTTTGGGGGCAGAGCCTGAGGAGGGTGGGGTTTGGGGAGGTACTTCAATACTGTAGAGTCCAATTGCCAAAGTGGCTATTTTCTCCAGGGGAACTGATCTCTGTCGGCTGGAGATCAGTTGTAATAGCAGGAGATCTCCAGCTAGTACCTGGAGGTTGACAACCCTGCACGGTAAGCATTCTTCTGATGTGCAAGTGTCTTGACCAAATCTGATGCAAACAACACTTGCAGTCCTTCTCAATCAAACAGATATATTACGGTTCATTTCCAAGAATCTAAATGTGGAAAAACGTGTGGGTTCGGTACGTGCCGGAGTCCGAACTCCCCCACTTCGGATCCGTTCAATTCAGCGGGAATTCAAAGTTCGGAAACAAATTCGGCCGAATAAAGCCAATAAAAACACAACCGCGCCTTTCCGCGGCTCTGGGGGGGGTGCATTTTTGGGCTTAGAGGTCCCAAACTTTTGGCAGAGCTTCAAAGGACGTTTATTGAAAGACTCCCCAAGTTTTGTAAAGATTGGGTCAGGGGGGGCTGAGATATGGGCCCTGAAAGGGGTCCCCCACCCTTAATGTTGTGCATCTCTCAGCAGAGCTTGCCGCCCACGCACAAAGCTCCCAGCCCCGACAACAGCGGAGAAATTAGCAAAACAACTGCAAACGCAACCTTGTTAAACAACACCTTTGCAACACACAACTGAAACCTCCCCCCTCAAACCAGGGAGCGAGAGACTCGAGGGGGAACACACACCCCAGGCAGAACCGACGAAAGCCCCCTTTGGCTCCCCCCCCCACCCACAGAAACTGCTCCCTCCCCACACACACACAGACTCTGCTTTCCCCCACACACACACACATACACAGGAGAAAAATTATAGATTAAAGCCCCCAAAGGGGTCTTACTGTGGCTGTCTTCTGTTCCATCAAGAGGGGCTGTAATCCAAGATGATTCCAATTAGGCACGGAACGTTTTGCTCTGGAGAGGAGATGCACACAGGATCGGCTGCTCCATTCATCCCAATAGGGAAAAGGGGAAAGGGGAAAGGGGAAAGCCCATATCTCGGGACCCCCTGACCCAATGTTCACAAAACTTGGGGGGTATCTTAAGAACACTGGTATGAAACTCCGCTCAAAGTTTGGGATCTGCACCCCCAAAAATGCGCCCCCTGCAGCCATGGAAAGAGAAAAGGGGGGGAGGCGATATTTCTGCCCCCACTGAACCCATCTTTACAAAACTTGGGTAATATCTTAAGAATAATTCACTGAAGCTATGCTAAAAGTTTGGGGGCTATATCCCCAAAAAAGCGCCCCCTGCAGCCACATAAATGGAAAAGGGGGGGAGGGAAAAGGGGGAGAGCCCATATCTCGAGACCCCCTGACCCAATGTTTACAAAACTTGGGGGGTATCTTAAGAACACTGGTCTGAAACTCCGCTCAAAGTTTGGGATCTGCACCCCCAAAAATGCGCCCCCTGCAGCCATGGAAAGAAAAAGGGGGGAGCCCATATCTCGGGACCCCCTGACCCAATGTTTACAAAACTTGGGGAGTACCTTAAGAAGCTTCATCTGAAGTTCCAGTGAAAGTTTTGTGTCTGTACCCCAAAAAATGCACCCCTTGCAGCCACAGAAAGGAGCGAATGTGCACAAGCACCCCCCCCACACACACAAGGATTTCGCTCTCTCTCTCTCTCTCCCTGGCCGGGCCGCACATCAGCTGATTCCTCCAGTACTCAATCCTGACTGATTGGCCAGAAGAAGACCCAGCTTGGCCACCGATTGGCCGGGGGAGGAAAATGCTGCTTACTGACGGTTATGCTGCTTACTGACGGCCGAATTTATTCGCGAACTCCCGAACTCGCTGAATTCGGCCCCCCCGGTTGCCCGCCAGTTTTGAGTTCGGATCCGTCCGAACAGAAAAGCACCGAATCAGGGGAAATTCGGTTGATTTTCAGTTCGGGCCGAACCGAATTGACAGCCCTATTAAACAAATTGGTAGCCATTTAAATATCCAGGACATTTCCACTTTTATAAATATATCATAATTTATAAAACTTTTGGGGGAGGGTGTAGATTTGGGATTTATGCTGAAGACAGATGCAGAATAGCACCGGAGCCTATTGAAACTGAGATTTATAGCGGTATCCCTGCAGAGTCAAACATTACATAGACATATTCTAGAGTTCCATGCCTTTCAGGCATGTGTGGGTTTGATTCACATCTGGACTGAAGTGCGTGGTACTTCTGCCTTCTCCCGTTTCCTTTTTCCTGATGTGAAATGCCCCCGGAGAGCTGCTGTTTGTCCTATGAGGGCTTCCAGGGCAATTTCAGGCAAAGAAAATGGAATGAGGGAGAAGGCTGAACACTCCCTCCCTGCCTGCCGTAGCTGCAATCAGGGTTGGCCCATGTATGCCTGGGAGACAGGGAACTTTAGAACACATCTATGATACATGTGAATAGGAGGTGGATCACAGAGCAATACAGTTTTCACAGCCCCTTTCTAAAGCCAGGGAAAGTTCAGGGCAGTAGCAGTCTTTTCAAGGTCAGTTTCCTATAGAAGAGAGGTGTTCCTAATAATCTGTTTAGCGACCTATGGCCAGATTGGACAAGCACTACAGAGACAAGCTGCTGAGTGAGTGTGTATGTATTCCTGGGACATAGGGTTGCCAGCTCTGGATTGGGATACACCTGGAGCTTTGGGGGCTGGAACCTGAGGCAGGCAGGGTTTGGGAAGGGGGGGGACCTTGGCAGGGTATAATGCCATAGAGTCCACCCTCCAATAGGAGCCCCTTGGCGCAGAGAGGTAAGCTGCAGTACTGCAGTCCAAGCTCTGCTCGCGACCTGAGTTCGATCCCGACGGAAGTCGGTTTCAGGTACCCGGCTCAAGGTTGACTCAGCCTTCCATCCTTCCGAGGTCAGTAAAATGAGTACCCAGCTTGCTGGGGGTAAAGTGTAGACGACTGGGGAAGGCAGTGGCAAACCACCCCGTAAACATAGCCTGCCTAGTAAACATCGGGATGTGATGTCAGCCCATGGGTCAGTGATGACCTGGTGCTTGCACAGGGGACTACTTTTACCTTTTACCACCCTCCAAAGCAGTCATTTTCTCCAGGGGAACTGATTTCAGACATCTGGAGATCAATTGTAATAGCAAGAGATCTCCAGGTGCCATCTGGAGGGTGGCAACCCTACTGGAACATCAGCCCTTTTTTCCCATGTAATATTGAGAAATCTACTCTATGCTTTTGTACAGTTTCAGGTTACCAGAATCTGGAGCAGTTCCAAACCACACTTTGCCTAGGGCTCCACAGTTTGGATCTAATCAAGTGGCTAGGATGGACTCTTGCAGGTCTCACTCCGTTTTAGGTGTTCCTTTATTCAGAACAAAATTATATACAAAAGCCTGTACAGCTTGGGGCCAACATACCTTAAGAATCCTATTCCCACAGGAACATACTGGACCACTCCAGTCATCTTCTGGGGTTGCCAACCTCCAGGTACTAGCTGGAGGTCTCCTGCTATTACAACTGATCTCCAGCTGATAGAGATCAGTTCCCCTGGAGAAAATGGCCACTTTGGCAAATGGACTCTATGGCATTAAAGTCCCTCCCCTCCCCAAACCCCACCCTCTTCAGGCTCTGCCCCAAAAACCTCCCACCGGTAGCAAAGAGGGACCTGGCAACCCTTTCACCTTCAGAGGCCCTGCTCCAGTTGGCCCCACCATCTGAGGCTAGACGGGTAGCAACCCGAGGAAGGGCCTTCTTGGTCATGGCACTGAAACTTTGGAACTCCTTCCCAGAGAGATGGGTCTGTCTGCCTCTACCGTTGTCTTCCACCAGTGCCGTTGTCTTCCACCAGTAGGTGAAGACTTGTTTGTTTGTGGTTACACTATGGGCGAAAACGCATGGTCGCTTTATCCTCCTTTAATCCCTGTTTCAACCAGGATTCAGCCAGGATCGAATGCATGCGTTTTGCCTAATGTGCGTTCGATCCTGGCTAAAACAGGGATTAGAGGATAAAGCAACCATGCGTTTTCGCCCTTACTCTTATTAGCCCTCATCCCTGTTTGTGTGCTTATATGTTCATGTGTCTGTTTATATGTTTTAATTAATTGTTTTAAATAGTTTATTTATATTTTTAAATGTTGTTTTAATGTTTGAAAAGTTTGCCACCTTGGGGACCCTGAGTTGGGTGGAAAGATGACATAGGAATGTTGTAAATAAATATCCTTAATGGGTCCCCATTATATATTCCTGGATGAAAGCAAACCCTTCTGCTCTTCAATCCTATCAGCCTTGAGTATGGCAAATCCCAAACTGTCACTATTCACTTTTGTAGCAACGTTTGACCCACAAAGGTTGTCACCTGTATCTAGACCTCCCATTGATGTGCCTGGGGTGGAGAATTAGCTGTCACAGACTCAATTTCCCACCCCTGAGGAATTGAAGACCAGAAAAAAATGGCTTCCACATAGTGACACTCTAGGAATTTTCCTTAGTCTCTGTGGAAAAAACCATAGACAGTAGGGAAGTAAATGTCACCCCAACCCCAAAACTCCTGATATTTGCTGTGATACCTACCTCCTTTCTTCAATTAAAAAAAATACATGCACACACTGGGTTCACTGTATAATTTCTTACTAGTGGGGCACAGAGCTTAAAAAAAGACAAAAGAAGAAAAACTGTGAAACAGGTAATCCTTGATTAAAGTCTTGCCTCTGCCACAATCTCACTGGACGGTTTTAGAGAAGAGAGATCGGTTGGATCTCTCCACACACCCTCCATCTACAATACAGAGATAATAATGCCTATGTTGTGATGTGAAGGCCCAGGAGAAAACAAGAAAGTGGTGGCGGGGGCTGGGGGGGTGGGGACATTCCCTTCCATTTTTTCCAAGATCCTTTTAAGGTTTTTCCATGAAAAAAATGGAAAATTTTTGAAGAGCACTGGGGGAAAAAAACCTGTTATGAAATATTTTCTCATTTGGAAGTGAAATTCTTTTAAGGACAAGACATTCTTTTAAAGACGAGGCTTAACACAACCAAAACATATATTATGAAAATGTTCATGTAGGACAATCTACAATGTTAGATAATGCTAAATGTGGAGATATATAATTCTATAAATATGCCAAATAGTATAACGTTATATGCTAACTAAGTTATAAATGGTGCATTTTATGTTGTTAAAATAGTGAAACAAGTGTAGATTTGATAGAAAAATAAGTATTGCATATATTTCAGTCCCCCCTCCCCCCCAAAAAAAAGCCAGATTCAAAATTTCTGGAGGCTGTACATTTCTACTTATGTGTCAGGGTTGTTTTAAAGTTTACAAGTTAATGTGTGAGAAGCATTTTGATCACTGAAAGTGCTATTCAAATGCAAAGTATCATTAATTACAACACCATTTATACGCAGCGCCCTGTTACGAGCAGAGCACTTCTGTTGATCCCATAAAACCATGAAATACTCTAGCGAAAAGCCATCCAAGAGCTCAGAGTGACTTTGTGTCCAGGAGCTAAGCCCGTTCATCAGTCACAGGACTGGCGCAGTGCCTGCCCAGGAGGGCAAGGGCAGGGCAGGTATTTAAGGCTCACTTTGCCCATGAACTCATCAAAGCCCTTCCCCCCCCCCTTGTCTTTTCCTATTGTTCAAAGCAGTCAGACCAGTGGCAAAGCTAACCTTCTGACCTGGGACTGTCAGGGAGCTAATCTAATTTCGGCTGGTCGGGCGGTGCTAGTTGCTTGTTGCTGAAGGGATATCAAGCCAGCCAGATTTAATTTGATGCTGGTCTCCTCACCTATATTTAGTGCCAGGGCCCAGCCCACTAACCCTAGTACTAAGCAAGTGCATGAGGTGCCAAAATTCCTGGGGCGCCTGCTTCCTCTGTAGACATGTCTTGGGGAGGGAACAGCTGCATGCTTTTTTGGAGGAGATAGGTACACAGAAGCAGGTTAGAAGCTCCTGGACAAGGTGGATCCCACAAGACATGGCCAAGAGTCTTCTGATCTCTATCAGCCACCCAAGGCATAAACATGCTTGTAAGGGTGGAAACATAAAGAAGTGACAGATATTAAAAAACAGAAAAGAGTATCCTGGTTGACGCGTGATGAATTGTTTGTTTTACAATTCCAGCATGGTGTAGTGGTTAAGAACGGTGATTTGGAGCTAGGGTTCGCCAGGTCCCTTTTTGCAACCAGCGGGAGGTTTTTCGGGCAGAGCCTGATGAAGGTGTGGTTTGGGGAGGAGCTTCAATGCCATAGAGTCCAATGACCAAAGCAGCCATTTTCTCCAGGTGAACTGATCTTTATCAGCTGGAGATCAGTTGTAATAGCAGGAGATTGCCTGCCACCACCTGGAGGTTATGGCAAAATATATATATACAGCTCTTATGGCTAATTTGTAGTCAAACACAGCTTCTTAGATATTCATTTGAATTTTATATTTTTTCTTTTCTTTAATTGTTACTTTTTTGATTATATACACAAAACATACGTATGAACAAAAACTTATACAGGATAGGAAATCACATCATAATGCGGCTTCAATGCAATATAAAGTCCATCTCTGGTATATATATATTTTTATATATATATATATATATTTACCACCTGGAGGTTGGCAACCTATTTGGAGCGGTGGACTCTGATCTGGAGAACTGGGTTTGTTTCCCCACTCCTCTGCATGAGTGGTGGATGCTAATCTGGTGAACTGGATTTGTTTCCCTGCTCCTACACATGAAGCCAGCTGGTGACCTTGGGCTAGTCACAGTTCTCTCTGAACTCTCTCAGCCCCACCTACCTCACAGGGTGTGTGTTGTGGGGAGGGAAGGGAAGGTGATTGTAAGCCGGTTTGATTCTTCCTTAAGTGGTAGAGAAAGTCAGCATATAAAAACCAAATCTTCTTCTTCTTCTGCCAGGTATTATTGATTTATGGATGTTGTGATTTTATCGTATTAAGTGCTTCTGTAGTTAGCCGCCTGGAGCCCGGCCTGGGCTGGGGATTGAGGGCGGGATAGAAATAAAAATATTAATAGAATACATAAATAAAAACTGGGCCAACGATGAGCATATTTCCCTGATTGCTGCATAGGGTTGCCAACTCTGGGTTGGGAAATACCTGGAGATTTGGGGGGGGAAGCCTTGGGAAGTAGAGGCTTGGGAAGGGGTGAGACCTCAGTGGGGTATAAAGCCATAGAGTCTACCATCCAAAGCAGCCATTTTCTCCAGGGGAAATTATCTCTGTTGCGTGGAGATCAGTTCTAATTCCAGGAAATCTCCAGGGCCCACCTGGAGGTTGGCAATCCTACCACTGCATCATCACGGCCAACTGTAGGGTTGCCAGCCTCCAGGTGGTAGCTGGAGATCGCCTGCTATTACAGTTGATCTCCAGGCGACAGAGATCAGTTCCCCTGGAGAAAATGGTCGTTTTGGCACTTGGGCTCTATGACATTGAAGTCCCTCCCTCCCCTCCCCAAACCCCGCCCTCTTCAGGCTCCACCCCCAAAATCTCCAGGTACTTCCCAACCCAGAGCTGGCAGCCCTACTGCCACACTCTGGCATAGTTTGAACGACACCCCCTCCCAGCCATAATTTGCATGATAAAGAATATGCTGCGGAACAATTTTCTCTCTTCTCCTTCTCATGTGTCAGTGCTGTTTCCCATTTCCAGGTTGCTCTAACCATATGCCATATTGTCCAAATTAAGCAACTTACATGCACAGCTAACTTTCAAAGCATGGTTTGAAAACATGGATTGGAGATAGGGTTGCCAACCTCCAGGTAGTAGCAGAGATTTCCTGCTGTTACAACTGATCTCCAGTTGATAGAGATCAGTTCACCTGGAGAAAATGTCCGCTTTGGCAATTGGACTCTATGGTATTGAAGTCCCTCCCTTCCCCAAAGCCCGCCTTCCTCAGGCTCCGCCCCAAAATCCTCCCGCCGGTGGCGAAGAGGGACGTGGCAACCCTAATTGGAGATTAGCCCGTCTAAAAAGTCTGCCCTATGATTAAAATAATTTACAAATATGGAATTGGTATATAGAGGTGAGCAGAAAGGAGGGAGTCCATTTTACACCATGTTTGTGTACTTCTAAACTGTGGTTTAAGAACTCTAAAAACAATCCTGTGATAAAAAATCCTCCCCCCAGGTAGAGGTGTCCATTTAGCATCTTGCTTGAAAAAAAAATCCCTCAAAGCATGGAAAAGCCATTGGCCAGTTATCTGTTTTATGCTATGTTTGCTATGTTTGAGCATTTTATTCATAAGGCAGAGAATTAATCAGCTGAGTATGAACGAATTAATACAATAGCAAGTGACAACTCTGTTTGAAGAGCAGTTTTCTAAACAAATCCCTGCTCTTAATTTGGTGGATTATTATTGCTAGGTGAGATTAGTTAGAATTATAAACAAGACAGTAACCCCGTCAATTAATGTCGGCCATGGGTTTGCCTTTGAAGAGGTAGCAACCCATTTTATTCTGAAAGTAAACTGAGCAGAATCTGGCAAATATTTGTGTGAATCTGACCTTTATAATTAAGCCGTTTCCCCTCCCCGGTCATTTTGCACAGCAAGGCAGACAGGTTATTGCTGAAGCTGAGCTAATGAAAGACAGGCTTTCCTACTGCTAAATAGAGCTAGCAAGCTGCTTATGAGTCATCTTGGCCGGCCCGTGACTTTGCTTGTTTAGCCAATGGGAACTTTGGTGACGAGGCGCAAAATAATTTTTGGGAACAAAAGCTGTGTTTGTGTCCTAACAACTTTGTGTATGAGTGTGATTTATTTCAAGGCCAAGTTTTTGTTTTTTGTAAGTGTATAAACTTTCCATAGCTTCATAAGATGAAATGAAAACTATGATGCTTAATTAGTAACAAAACTCTTAAATGGATTGTGAAATAAATTTCCATATAGAGCAGCGGGCCATGCGTAACAGAAGTGAATTTAGCCAGTACTATGGAGTTTGGACTAGATATGCATGTGGTTATTAATGGTGCACTCTCTAGCAGCTGTGAAGCAATTTCCATTTCATAGTAGCAGTTCAGAAATCAAGTGCCTCGTAAGATCATTTATTTATAAATAAATTTCTTATCTGTGCATGAATATTAATTATCCCCTCCACCAAAGCTGCAAAAATCCCTTGTACGTATGGCAGTGCTTTATGGCAAATGAGCCATTTTGTTATGCCAATGATTTATCCAGCTGAATTCAGACGTTACAAGCAGACTCTAATTTGTTTGTGACATGAACAAGATTCATATATAGGGTTGCCAGGTCCCTCTTAGCCACCGGCGGGAGGTTTTTTTGGCGGAGCCTGAGGAAGGTGAGGTTTGGGGAGGGACTTCAATGCCATCGAGTCCAATCTCTATCGGCTGGAGATCAGTTGGAGATCTCCAGCTATTACCTGGAGGCTGACAACCTTAGTCAGACCAGTGGTCCATCTAGTCCAGCATACTGTCTCACACAGTGGCCAACCAGTTCCTCTGGAGGTCCAACAATAGGGTACAGAGGCTGAGACCTCCCCCCCGTGATGTTCCTTCCTGGCTAATAGCCACTGATAGACCTATCCCTCCATGAATCTGTCTAATCCCCTTTTAAAGCTGTCTATGCCCATGACCATCACTACATCCTCTGGCAGCAAATTCCACATTTTAATCACTCGCAGTGTGAAGAAGTATTTCCTTTTATCTGTCCTGCATCTACTGCCCATCAGCTTCATTTGATGCCCTCAACTTCTAGTATTTTGAGAGAGAAAGATCTCTTTGTCAACTCTCCTCACCCCATGCATGATTTAATAAACTTGCCCCCTTGCCCAGCTTGTCAAGAGTTTCAGGCTGGGTTGTCATCAGTACACTGATGATACCCAGCTTTATCTGTTGATGGACAGCCATCCGGATTCCACCCCGGACACACTGGCCAGGTGCTTGAATGCCGTGACTGAATGGTTGAAGGAAAGCCAACTGAAGTTGAATCTATCGAAGACGGAGGTCCTATGGCTTGGTTGGGGTGGCTTACGGGCAGGGTGCTGGCTCCCAGCTCTTGATGGCATGCAATTAACATCTGCACCTTCTGTCAGAAGTCTGGATGTGATCCTTGATGCCTCACACAGCAGTGGTCAAGGTGGCTTTTTTCCACCTCCCCTGGGCCCAGCAGTTGGTGTCTTTACCTCTCCTGCCCTGATCTAGCCACAGTGACTCATGCGACGGTCACTTCTAGGCTGGATTACTGGAACTCACTGAATTAAAAAAAGGGTTCATTTTCTAATCGAACCCCATCTGCTGTTTTATTATGGTTACGTTGCTTCGTATAGTTATATTTATTGTGTTTAATATATCAGTATTATGGCTTTTATTATGGTTTTAATGTTGTTACTCACCCTGACCCTGGCTTTGGATGGAAAGGGCCAGATAGAAATTTAAATAAATAAATAAATAAATAGATAGATAGATAAATAAATAAATCCCTTTCCTAATAATCCTGTACATAAATCCTGTTTTTTTTTCACTGCTGCAGCACGCTGGGCTGGCACTTTCATTGAACTATCTACTACAACCCCAAGATCTTTTTCCTTCTCACTCTCAGCAAGTTCAGACCCCATTAGCCTATACTTGAAGCGGGGATTGTGCCTCACCTTACACTTACCAACACTGAAAGTCATTTGCTACATGCAGAATTTAATACTAATGCAAATTGTAGACTAACAGCTTCAATTGCACTCTATAAAGGCACTGCTAGTAGATTCATTAAAATTGCATGCAACATTCTTTTTCATCAATTGCCTCTCTTTTGTTCTAACGGACTACTTGATTTCTAGAAGCAAATATATATTCACATATATTCTTAAGCAAAGGACCACAAGGGATCATGAATAAACCTGTATCCCTTGCATCAAGAAGACTGCATTTAGCATTGATGTACTTAATAGAAACAAGGTTATTAAACACGTTGAAACAAAGCGTTGACAGCGTATTTAGCTTTGTGTTTTAAAGATCTTCCCCCAGAGATGGTTCAAAGCCATTTCAGGCCTTTTCACTTTGGGTGTCTATTGACAGGCGTACAGATAGATGACATGAAACTTAGCAAAAAGAACAGAAGAATGGAAAGCACAAATGGAAGCGAGCATGTTCCCAGCTAGAGGGACTGAAATGAAAGTCTGTTGAACATTGAAAGGGACAAAGCCAGCACCAGCTTGCTACAAAAATATGCAAGGCTAGAGCAATGCCTCTTCGTTTATATACCTTTGTGTCCTTTCAGCGGAGAGAATGGAACATGGTACAGAATTTCGGCGGTACAAGGGAATCATCAGTGCAATTTATAAATGCTTTTTCAAGAACCTTGAGATTTCAAATCCTTTCAAGGTGGATGTTTGACAGTCTCAAAAGATAGGGAGTGAAATTAAACAGGAGAATAACAGAGTAACTCTGCTGACATGACACAGCAAGTTTTTCATAGCTTTCAGTGGTTGTTTGTAGAAAAAATTGATTGGGAGACTTTTGTGTGTATTTAATTCAGCATAGTCTAATGGTGTTTTCACCCTAGCACACAGATGAAGGCCATAAAGCCTTGTTGCTTGCCATCTGAGATGGAGACTGGTTAGGGTTGAAGACCTCCAGGTGCTAGCTGGAGATCTCCTGCTATTACAACTGATCTCCAGCCGATAGAGATCTGTTCACCTGGAGGATATGGCTGCTTTGGAAACTGGACTCTATGGCATTGAAGTCCCTCCCCTCCCCAAACCCCACCCTCCTCAGGCTCTGCCCCAAAAAACTCCCGCTGGTGGCGAAGAGGGACCTGGCAACCCTAAGACTGGTGGACAGGTTGTGGGTCATTGACTCCCCCTTTTGACTCTGTGCCAGTAGGAGGTCGGGCCAAAGGAGCCTCCTCAGCTTCAGACCACTCTGAGGGGGAGTCTGAGCTTGCCTCTTCCTCCAAGGAAGCCAGGGTTCCTAGACAGCCAGCCTGACCCGTGGCCTATTCCTCCCTGGCCTCAGCTCCAACTGGCCCTTAAGTAGAGCCTGGGTCTAGAAGCCCCGCCCAGACTTGTTCCTGGCCCCGCCTTCCAAAGTCCATATAAGGGCCTGAGTGGGGCTTACTTCAGCTCACACTGGCCAGTGAGCTCCGCCGAGGCTTCTGAGGCTTTGGCCATGCCATGGGCAGGCCCGCCCAACTACCAACTGGCCGGCAGGGCCAGAGGAACAAAGTGGCGTGGTCGTGTCGGTTTGCTGCCGGCTTCCCTCCTGTTCTTTCTTCTTTGGGCCTAGGATCAGCCCGCCGCAGACATAGGGTTGCTAACCTCCAGGTCCGTGTTGGCGAACCTATGTCACGCATGCCGCAGCCGGCACACCAAGCCCTCTCTGTGGGCACGCGCGAACCCATCACGTCTGCCTAGGGCTGTGCCGTGTTGCCGTGGTGAGGGCGCTGAGGGCGGTGCTCCTTCTCCCCAAGCCCATGCTCCCCAAGCCTGTGCTGGCGCCCTCCCTCTCCTTGCACCGGGGCAAGCCCCTCCCTCTCTCTCAGCTGAGCTGGGGCCGCAGCTCAGCTGTTTGTCGGGGCCCCTACCCCTCTTCAGTTTGGACCGGGAGGCTGTGGCCGAGCACCTTGCCACGCCCCCTTCTCTTCAGCTGTTTGTCGGGGGGCCCGCCCATCTTCAGTTTGGATGGGAAGCTCAGCTGTTTGTCGGGCCCGTCTTCAGTTTGGACCGGGAGGATGTGGCCAAGGACCTTGCCACGCCCCCCTCAGCTGAGCTGCGGGGCATTTCAGCTGTTTGTCGGGGGGCCCACCTTTCTTCAGTTTGTCTGCCCCCCCCCCCCGTCTAAAAAAGCATTTAGAAGCCATCAGGAAATCTACAAAGAATTTTCTAGCATTGTAGCAGCTGCAAAGGTGAATTTTAGTAACAGATTTTTACAGTTCCGTGAGATGGAGACAACCCTGTGTTTTCTTACTTCTCTAGATAAAGCCAAATTTGAACAACTTGATCTTTCCTGCCTACACTGGTTAGATTTAGAAAATCTGGAAATGGAGGTAATAGAATTTCAAGAAAGCTGTATCTGTAAAAATAAATTCTATGACCTGCGTGAAACATTTGAGAAGATAGAAGGGATGCCAAAGGACAGTACAGTTAGTTCTGAAAATGAAATCCTTAAAGTGTGGAATTCTCTGCCAAATAATTTTAAGTCAATGAAAGCACTTGGGATTGCTTTCCTTACTTTGTTTGGATCATCTTATGCTTGTGAGCAGCTGTTTTCAGCTTTGAATTATATCAAATCTGACACCAGAAATGGGCTAACAGATGACCTGAGTGCTGCATGTGTTGCTCTCAAACTTGCAAAGTATGAGCCAAGGGTAGACGAATTATCAGCATGCACACAACAGCAAAATCACATTAATTGTTCAAAAAAATTGACGATGTCCTAAAAGATGTCACAAAAATGGTGAATTACATCATGGCTCGTGCTCTGAATTGTCGACAGTTTCAGCACTTCTTGAGGAGGTTCAGGCACAGTATAATTTACTTATGTACAATAATGTCCGGTGGCTGAGCAGAGGACGAGTCCTGGAGAGATGCATGTATGCCAAATGCAAACTTTTACCTTTCAATAAAAAGTTGTTTGTATCATTGAAAGCTCTGTTATTGTTTTTTTTCTTTTAATGCAAAATATGTGAATGTAGGAGTTGTTTTTTCTAAACTAAAACCTCAGTATTCAGATTAAATTGCCGTATTGGCACTTGGTGATAAATAAGTGGGTTTTGGGTTGCAGTTTGGGCACTCGGTCTCTAAAAGGTTCGCCATCACTGCTCCAGGTACTAGCTGGAGATCTCCTGCTATTACAACTGATCTCCAGCCAATGGAGATCAGTTCACCTGGAGAAAATGGCCTCTTTGCCAATTGGACTCTATGGCTTTGAAGTTCCTCCCCTCCCCAAACCCACTGGCAGGGAAGAGGGACCTGGCAACCCTACGCAGACTTCCCTCTTCCGCTGCCGTAGCTCAGCCTGTGGAGGAAAGGGGAAGCGTTGCGGGGAGGGTGCGGCCGGGCGCAACAGCACTGCTGGCCCTTTCACCCCCATCCCCGGTCTTTGGGCAGGGGGCAGGGTGGTTATAGCAGAAGGCTATATGTCGAACATAAGAAAACATAAGAACATCAGAAAAGCTGAGCTGGACCCAGTAAGTCCAGGAGTCTGTTCACACAGTTGCCAAGCAGGTGCCTCTAGGAAGCCCACAAACAAGGCAACTGTAGCAGCATTGGCCTGCCTGTGTCACAAATCCCGCCCTCCTCAGGCTCCACTCCCGAAACCTCCCACCGGTGGCGAAGAGGGACCAGGCAACCTTATTTATCCATGGATCCTTGAGTAATCAAGCAATGCTAGGACATGGTCATATTTTTTTTAAAAAAAATTTTTTCCTAGTTTTGTGAAACAGCTGGCACAGCATCTCTGTTCCCAATTAAATTAAACTTTGTTTATAAGGGGGGAGGGATTTGTGTTTATTCAGCTGCTTATGGATTAGTTTAAATTTTAGACTCCAAACAAACTTTACCATTTGCGCAAGCACACAAGGCTAAGTAGGAACGTACAGCTGCTTCTAATAATTAAATTCGGAATTTAATTGGCTCACTTAAAACAAATGTAACTGGTTGAACACCATCTCCCTGACATTTTGGGAAGGGGACCAAGCAGCCTTGTCAGTTTGCTAGTCGTAGCACTTTCAAAATTAAGTGCTCCGACTCAAATTATGTTAATATAGCCACAGTGAAACGTTTTTTTTTTTATGTTTACAACTGAAATGGCTAATGCAGCCTTTTTTTTAACCAACAGCAATCCCACAGTAATATCTATTTCTTGGTTATTAACCATTAAGCATTTTATATTGTGCGCAAAGCATACGACAACAAAAAATGCTGTTGAGAAAAGTGGTAGGGAATAAAAGCTAAAATGACTAAACTGAGGCTATTGTGCATTGGTCACATCACGAGAAGACAAGACTCTCTGAACAAGGCAATAATACTAGGGAAGGTTGAAGACAGCAGGAAAAGAAGAACACCCAGCAAAAGATGGATTGACTCAATAAAGGAAGCCAAGGCCTTCAGTTTGTAAGACCTGAGCAAAGCTGTTAATGACAGGACGTTTTGGAGGTCATTAATTCGTGGGGTTGTCGTTAAGTCGGAAATAACTTGATGGCTAGGGTTGCCACCTCCAGGTAGTAGCTGGAGATCTCCTGCTATTACAACTGATTTCCAGCAGATAGAGATCAGTTCACCTGGAGAAAATGGCCACTTTGGCAATTGGACTCTATGGCATTGAAGTCCCTCCCCATTACCAAACCCTGCCCTCCTCAGGCTCTGCCCCAAAAACCTCCTGCCGGTGGCAAAGAGGGACCTGGCAACCCTATTGATAGGACATCACACACACACCGGGAATAATTACAGAGGGAAAGAAGATGGGACAATAATCAAAGAAATAATAATAATACATTTTATTTATACCCCACCTTTCCCCGGCGAACTGGGCTCAGAGTGGCTAACAACAAATAAATATTTGGCAACACATATACTAAAATTGGAATAATATATAGTATAGATACAAATGAAAACTGTCTAAAACGATCTAAAATGATCACTAATTAATAAATCCCATACAGATGGCACCTAAAATACTCCACCTTAGAGAGGAGTCATAAAAAGGTTGCTGTGTATTGGTGTCTACTGTTGATGTCACCCCAATCTGGGAAGGGGGGGATAGAAAGGAGATGGACAGACATAAAGATAGGGAGAACACAACCAGGGAAAAGGGAGAATTCATAGAACTCATAGAATCATAGAGCTGGAAGGGGCCATACAGGCTATCAAGTCCAACCCCTTGCTTAATGCAGGATCAGCCTGGACCATCCCTGACATGTGTTTGTCCAGCCTCTGTTTAAAGACTGCCAGTGAGGGCTTTTCCTCCTTCTCTGGCTCGGGTACTGCTGCCAAAATGAATAATATGGTGACCATCCGGATGAGGAAGTTAATGACGAACAGGGTGCTCCAGCATAAGCAGATGGTGATGCATGTCCTTCATCCTGGAAAAGCCACCGTCCCCAAAACTGAGATCTGTGAGAAGTTGGCCAAAATGTACAAAACAACCCCTGATGTCATTGTTGTCTTTGGCTTCAGGACTTATTTTGGGGTTGCGAAAACTACCAGTTTAGGCATGATCCACGATTCCCTCGACTATGCCAAGAAGAATGAGCCAAAGCACAGATTGGTGAGGCACGGCCTGTACGAAAAGAAAAGAAAACTTCTAGAAGGCAGCGCAAAGAGTGTAAGAACAGGATGAAGAAAGTCAGGAGCATGGACAAAGCGGACATGGGGGCAGTCAAGAAGTGAGCCAGCCAGCAGATTTCACAGAACAGCTGAATTACCCTAGGAGGAAATACGTGCTGATTTAGCAGCTGGTCTTCAAATTAGTTTGATAAAAAATCTGGAAAAAAGACTGCCAGTGAGGAGGAGCTCACACACACCCCGGTAGCTGATTTCACTGTCGAATAACTCTTACTCTAAAAAAAATGTTCCCCTAATATCCAGCCAGTAATTTTCCGCCTGCAATTTAAACCCATTATTGCGAGTCCTATCCTCTGCTGCCAACAGGAACAGCTCCCTGCCCTTCAGATACTTAAAGAGAGCAATCATGTCCCACCTCAGCCTCCTCTTCTTAAGACTAAACATTTCCAACTCCCTCAGCCTTTCCTTGTAGGGCTTGGTCTCCGGGCCCCTGATCCTGGAGGAAAGAAGGGCTAAGGGGGAAGGAAAAAAAAAAGGCATGAGGGGAGGAAGGAGGCCGGGCTCAAGATGTAATGTGGGAAGGGATCAATATATATGAAGCTGACTTATACTGAATAAGACCATTGATCTGGTTAGCTGATAGGGTTGCAAACCTCCTGCTATTACAACTGATCTCCAGCCGATAGAGATCAGTTCACCTGGAGAAAATGGCTGCTTTGGCAATTGGACTCTATGGCTTTAAAGTCCTTCCCCTCTCCAAACCCTTCCCTCCTCAGGCTTCGCCCCAGAAATCTCCAGGTATTTCCCAACCCGGAGCAGGCAACCCTACTAGTTGAGCATTGTCTACTATGGCTGCCAGCAGAATCTACAGCAGAGGACCGACCTGCCTAGTACCTGCTACCCAAGTCCCTTTTATGGTAGAATGGAGGGGACTGAATTGGGGACCTTGTGCATGCCAAGCACACACCCTGCCACAGAGCCACACTCCTTCTCCATAAATAGTAATCGCAAGGCAGACAAGTGTTATTTTTTTCTCATATTGCCTGGGGAAAAGAGGGCTGAGAACATCTGCTTGAGGTCAAGGCAGAGACCACGTTGAACCAAGGAATTCCTGGTTCCAACTGAGGTTTTTGTTTTTGTTTTGTTTTTTAAGGATACCTTTCCTGGCTAAGATCTTTTATTCTTTAGTGAGGCAGTGAGGTCCAGGTTACTGTATTTGGGGAAGGCGGAAGGGATGGATTCTTCTTTTCTCCCCCCAATACAAAAACAAATAACTTAAACTGTGACAAATGGATGGGGTGCTGAGAGAAATAGCTTGCTGTTATTTAATCCCTCCCCGCACCCCCACCCCAGTCTTCAGTTATCAATCTCAGTTTCCTGTGCTAGTAACATTTTTTTAAACATGAGGCAATATCCAGAACAATCTGTGTTGGATAATGTGGCTGAACAGCCTTTACACCCACGTAAGCGGTTTGTGTGTTGTGATGCGGAGATGTCATCATAATAGCAAAGCTGTTTTGCATGACGAGAAATCAAGACCCCCTCCAGTTATTCTAGAGGGAATCCATGCCAAAAAATGTGTGGAATTTCTCCTGAAGCATTAACTTATTGGTGCCAGTAGCAGGTTTCGTTGTTAGGTACTGAATTGTTAAGAAATGGCATAACATTCTTTGTTTGATCACTTCACAAGTTTGACATACCAGTCAGTCTTTTGGCAGACGAAAAAGAACTTTAGCATACTTTTCTAATGACAGATGTAGTCAAGCTTGATCTAATGTAGGGTGTTTTGTTTTATTTCTTTCGGCAAAGGAAAACTGTTCAAGGGAGATGGGTATTGTAGCATTTGCCCAGGATAGGCATACAGATATTCACTACATTCTTTACCGCTAAATTTCTTGGCCAAATTAAATCTGTTCCCTCCCTGACATAACAAATCTAATCTAGTGGCACTTCTTCCACTCCCCTGATTTTTCTGTCTGCATAATGATTATGTAATACATATTTGGCTATCCTTTTATTTACGTCTCTCTTGGTGCTAGGGTTGCCAATCTCCAGGCTGGACCTGGAGGCCTCCCAGAATTACAACTGGATCCTCCAGAATTACAGCTCCAGACTACAGAGATCAGTTTCCCTTGAGAAAATGGATACTTTGGAGGGTGGGCTTGAGGGTATCGTGCCCCACTGATGCCCCTCTCCTCCCCAGGCTCCTCCGCCAAATCTCCAGGAGTTTCCCAACCTTAGACTTGCCAACCTAGCTGGAGATCTCCTGATATTACAACTGATCTCCAGCCGATACAGATCAGTTCACCTGGAGAAAATGGCCACTTTGGCAATTGGACTCTATGGCATTGAAGTCCTTCCCCATCCCAAACCCTGCCCTCCTCAGGCTCCACCCCAAACACCTCCCACCAGTGGCAAAGAGGGACCTGGCAACCATACCCAACCTGGATCTGGCAACCCTACCCCCTCCCATCCCTTGCCGGTGGCCAGGGTGACCTGGCAACCCTAAATGTTAGTGCAGCAAAAACAAAAATGCCCTGGGCAGGAGCACCATTAGTTGAATAAAGAGGGCATGTGGGTGCAAGGAGTTAGTGTACTAAGGTATTTGTTTATTTAAAACATTTATACCCCACCTTTTCTCTTTAGATTCAAAGTTGGATAAAAAAGCAACCAGTTACAAAATTTAAAATGATATAGCAGTCAATCGATAAGTTAAAATAACACACAAGAATAAAACAACATAAAAAATAAGCATACCACCAGATCTGCCAGAGCTGTTTACCTGCCAATGAAATAAAACCATTTAACATGCCTTCCTGAATTCAGAAAGTGAATGCATCCTTTGTACCTACTCTGGTAAGCCCTTTCAAAGGACTGCTGCCAGACAGACAGTCCTAAGAGAGGGCACCAAAGGAGAAGCTACCTGAAGAACATATTTGGCACATGAGATTAGATAGCATGGAATGCTTACATGGGCAAGTGCTTCAATCATGGCACATGTCTTGCACAGATCAGGCCTTAGATGATGGTGGGGGAAATTCTAAAAAATCCTAAAGGAATAACATTAAAGAAACAAATATAAGAACGTAGCCACGACTCTCATGGTGCTAGGAGTTCATAGCTAGTTCATTCAAGTTTGAATGAATATGTCGAAGGGGTCAAGCCCTAACCATCATGGGTTCACATGTACCATTTTGCGTGGAAACATCTACACACGTGCACCCAAATGCACATAGGATCTTGTACGCGTAATCTGAAAAATGGAGGGTACAGGATTTCACATACAAGGTTATATGTGCATAGGTTCTGTCCAAATGTTGCACATAAATGTTTGAAGATCATGCGCAGATTCAGTGGACGACACCAATCATCGCACTCTGTGAATCTGTTTTTTTTTTAGCAGATATGGCAGAACTAGTTGTAGGTGATTGACAGCCAGAGTGTAAACATGTATTGCACATACAAACCTTATTTTATGCAATGTGGAAATTATATATCAGCCAACAAAGGGGAGACTCACTGAATGAAAATGCCTTTGATTATCTGAACTTTAAAACAAAATATATTTTTTTCTCCTCTTCTGTCATTTAAAAAAAAATCAAAAGATTTCTGACCAAGGTGACTTCCTGATAAAGTTAAAATACAACCTACTTAAAAGGAAACTTTAAAAAGTAAATAACCCACAGGAAATCCTATGAATCTTATTGATTTCTACAGACTGTTTTTCTTTGTAACTTAGAAACCACATTGATATCCTCCATTTAATATAGAAAACATTTTAAAAGAATTACAGTAGCAACTTTTAATGAGAAATTAATGTAAAGTTCTATGACTGTTCACTCAGCCCCCTGTATTCAATGGGGCTTGCTTCTAGATAACCATGCATGTGATAGAAGGCTTGATAAGTTGCAGGTAGTTAGACCAAAGGTATTGCCAGAAGAGGTCTGCTTATGGAATTTATTTTATTTTATTTATATCCCCCTCGTTCCCAACCAGGTCAGGGCAGGGGAGCTTCCAACAAAATACAAACAATATAATATATATGTTAAAACATACAATATAAAATTATAAATTACTCACTCTAAAATGATGCATACAGATTGCTAATCCAGTACTCCTACAAAGTCTATATCTTGGGTTGCCAGGTCCCTCTTCATCACCAGCGGGAGGTTTTTGGGGTGGAGCCTCAGGAGGGCAGGGTTTGGGGAAGGGAGGGACTTCATTGCCATAAAGTCCAATTGCAAAGTGGCCATTTTCTCCAGGTGAACTGATCTCTATCGGCTGGAGATCAGTTGTAATAGCAGGAGGTTTGCAACCCTATCAGCTAACCAGATCAATGGTCTTATTCAGTATAAGTCAGCTTCATATATATTGATCCCTTCCCACATTACATCTTGAGCCCGGCCTCCTTCCTCCCCTCATGCCTTTCTTTTTTCCTTCCCCCTTAGCCCTTCTTTCCTCCAGGATCAGGGGCCCGGAGACCAAGCCCTACAAGGAAAGGCTGAGGGAGTTGGAAATGTTTAGTCTTAAGAAGAGGAGGCTGAGGTGGGACATGATTGCTCTCTTTAAGTAGCTGAAGGGCAGGGAGCTGTTCCTGTTGGCAGCAGAGGATAGGACTTGCAATAATGGGTTTAAATTGCGGGCGGAAAGGTACTGGCTGGATATTAGGGGAACATTTTTTTTAGAGTAAGAGTTATTCGACAGTGAAATCAGCTACCGGCGGGGAGGTGAGCCAGTAGAAAGGGAGTTAATGATATCCAGCCCAGTGTTTGGAGATGGAAGGAAGGAGACTGAGGACAACTTTTTAAAACCAATATAGGTAGGTTCATTTTGCTTATGAAAATGTATATGCAATGTTCAGTCCTCAGTGCACTGGTCACTTCAATTCAGAATGGAGGCAGATCTAAAACCCTTTGATTTGGCATTTTCAGCATGATGAGTTTTGAGAGACCTTTATGATCATCTAAATAAATGATAAATCCATGCACATTCCTTACCTCCTGAAGTAGTTGTATATTTCATACTCATCAGATTTCTGAGTTTTCAGTGAATTAATATTCAATTATTAATGACCACAGAAGAGCAAAACTTGAACCCTGAATGCTAATCACAACTTTCAATGTCATTTTCAAAACGATACATTTTAATGCTTCCTAGCCTGATAACCTATTTCATACTTTTATCAAAATAATTAAACTTTCTTATTCAAACAAAATCAAATTAGATATTCACTGGAATAGAAATATTTGTGACCGGATCCTCACACAAACACACCGAGTCAACATCTAGCAAATAGCATGTACAGATAAAGATTCATGGGATTATATTATTTGATGCCTCATCTTTGGATATTCCAGACTTCTTTTAAGGGTTTTGTATAGCTTACTGGTCAAATGGCCTTTAAATGCTGGTTGCTGCTTACTACTATACACCCTTGGTACTATACACGAGAGCTAGCATGGTGTAGAGGTTAGGAGCGGTGGACTCTAATCTGGAGAACCGGGTTTGATTCCCCACTCCTCCACATGAAGTGAGCTGAGTGATTTTGGGCCAGTCACAGTTCTCTCAGAACTCTCTCAGCCCCACCTACCTCACAAGGTGCCTGTTGTAGAGAGAGGAATGAGATTGTAAACTGGTGTGATTCTTCTTAAAAACAAAAAGATAGAAAAAGTCTGCATATAAAAACCAGCTTTCCTTTTCCTCCTCCTCCCTGCAGGGCCACCAAGAGAGGAGGACTGAGGGTCAATATTTCAGGGGAGTGTAAGCACCCATGAAGCTGAAATCATTCTATAATCAACTTCAAGCAAAAGTGACACTACAATCCCCTCGAGGCATTTTAAAGATGTGAAGAAAAAGGTGCTTATGGTTTTGGAACCTGAAAGAAGACATCACAAGGGGTTGCCGGCCCTCCACTCCCCAAACCCAGCTCTCCTCAGGTTCCACCTCAAAAACCTCCCTCCGATGGCGAAGAGGGACCTGGCAACCCTATGCCCAGATGGGAAGGGCAATGGCAAATCAGTCCTCAGTGCACTGGTCACTTCAATTCAGAACGGAGGCAAATCTAAAACCCATTCCCTCTGTGTGTTTCCATGTCTCTCTGTGTCTTTACTCTTTTGGTGACTCCTTTGCCTTATCTGAGCTCATGTTCATCCCTTTCTTGGCTCCTCTCTGTATGCATGATGTCCCCATAAAGTCCCCATGTTGTGTCTGTTTCCCTTGTGTAGAAGAAGAAGAGTTGGTTTTTATATGCCGACTTTCTCTATCACTTAAGGAAAAATCAAACTGGCTTACAATCACCTTCCCCTCCCCTCCCCACAACAGACACCCTGTGAGGTAGGTGGGGCTGAGAGAGCTCTAAGAGAGATGTGACTAGCCCAAGGTCACCCAGCTGGCTTCATGTGTAGGAGTGGGGAAACAAATCCAGTTCACCAGATTAATGCCGGCCCGCTGCTCATGTGGAGGAGTGGGAATAAAACCCAGTTCTCCAGATCTGAGTCCACCGCTACAAACCACCGCTCTTAACCACTGCACCATGTTGTACCATTGCCTTTGCGCGTGTCTCCCTCTGTGCCTATTATGCCAACAATATTTCTCTGTGTATCTATCTTTGCCCCATGATATTTGTGCTGTTGACTTTTTCAGTGTTCTTTGAGTATGTGTGTGTGATAGAAAATAAGAGGGAGAGGGAGAAATGGTGAAGGGCTGAATGAAAAATTGTTTGTTCCCCAGTTACTAAGAAATAAAATGTTCCACTAAGGCAGCAATGCTATACTGCATGCTCTTTTGGAATTAAGTCCCACTGAAGATTGCACAACTAACTTCATGAGAAGTAAATATGCATGCTGTTCATTTAATGGGGCTTATGCCCCGGTATGTGTGCCTAGGCACTTTAGCCCCAGCCTAATGCGTCTCGTGATTTTAGTGAGATTCGTCCCTACATATATCAGTGCATAGGATTAGAGTTTCACAAAGGAGTCTGCCTGCATTTAAGCATCTTTATTAGGAAGTAAATTCCATTTAGCTCAGTAGGATTCACTTCTGCGTAAGTAACTAGAAAACCAGGTGGCTCATCCTATTGAATTCAGAGAGAAATAGAAATATTGTTCTGTAAGAGATGGCATGAGAATGATGGTTGGAAAAGAGGAGTAAAAGAAAAATGGATTTACCATCCTCTGCAGTTATAAATTATGTGTGGAAAAGAATTGAATGATGTATAGTGGGAGAACTCAACTAAACCTCTTTCAAGAATATGATAGAGTGGTTTATACAGCTGTTTCCTGAAATCCATAATAAGCTGGTACTCTGGATTGTACCTTTCCATGGTTCGCATTGCTTTCAGTATAATAACAGTTTGTTACAAAATAATAGGACAAGGACCCAAACAGGCAATCAGCATGCACTTCTATCCGGTTATCAAATTCTTCCAGTGCTTTCATTTCAAAACTGTATCCTGTGTCCACTTTGATCCAGAGCCACATGTCATCTCCCATGTGCATTTGGTGTTCATGGACACTTTCATTTGAACACAGGGGGCATTTTCCACACAATCACACACACACACACAGGTTTCTAAGAGCTACACACTAGTTTCACTTAAATTAATCAAACACACACACACACAAAATCACGAGAGCAAGAACTATTTTCTTCCATGCCTTTCACTTTTTTACACACAAAAAAGTAGAATTTAAGTGCTGATCTGTGCTACTTGGTGTTATTTGAAAGTGTTCCCCCACTATATCCTGTTGCAATGTGCACTGTGTAAATCATAAGTTTGGTCTTTAATAGTCCTGTCCCTTTTCCGTTAATGTGTCTTACCTAATGAACAACTGTTATTGTATTCATGGTAACAGCAAGGCAAGTGATTTGTTTTGTTATTATATTTGGTGTGGATCAGGGGCAGATGGGGGGGGGGCAGACAGAATCTGTTCAGGGGACCACAGTGGCTCTCGGCAGCCCAGCATCTCTGTGCTTAGATGCGGGCCAGAGAGAAACCATTTAGCAGTTCAATTAGGAAACAAGAAACAGATTGGGAGGGGGGGCTTCCTAACTGGCTAGCAAGGGGAAGGCTTGGTAATATTGCAAATGTATGCTGCTGGCTTTGGGGGACTGATGCTGATTTATGGGGAGAGCTATCTGTTTGGATGTTTGACTACCTTCTGAGGCTCAACAGGAATATTTGCAAACCAATTGATATAGAAGAAGAAGAAGGAGAAGAGTGGGTGTTTATATGCCGACTTTCTCTACCACTTAAGGGAGAATCAAACCGGATTACAATCACCCACTTTCTCTACCACTTAAGGAAGAATCAAACCGGCTTACAATCACCTTCCCTTTCCCTCCCCACAACAGACACCCTGTGAGGTAGGTGAGGCTGAGAGAGCTGTGACTAGCCCAAGGTCACTCAGCTGGCCTTATGGGTAGGAGTGGGGAAACCAACCTGGTTCATCAGATTAGCATCCACCGCTCACGTGGAGGAGCGGGGAATCAAACCCGGTTCTCCAGATTAGAGTCCACCACTCCAAACCACCGGTCTTAACCACTACACCTAGGGTTGCCAGGTCTCTCTTCACAACTGGTGGGAGGTTTTGGGATGGAGCTGAGAAGGGCAGGGTTTGGGGAGGAAAGGGACTTCAATGCCATAGAGTGCAATTGCCAAAGTGGTCATTTTCTCCGGGTGAACTGATTTCTATCGGCTGGAGATCAGTTATAATAAGCAGGAGATCTCCAGATAGTACCTGGAGGTTGGCTACCCTAACTACACCATGCTGCAGAAACAACAAAGAAATCCAGTTCTCTCTCTGCATAAGGAATCTCACCCAATAAATGGCTGTACCTTGAACTGTCTGTAACCTGGGTAAACAGAGAGAACAGAACAATGTGACAAAAACAGCTTTAGGTATGTGCATATATGTCCAAACTAAGGACAAAATGAATGGGAATGCTCAATTGTTTATATTTGTTAGGATAGAAAGAAAAGAATAACAACAAAGAATGAATGAATGCATGAATGAATGCCATTTATTTCGCTGTATCTTTCCTTTAATTGTAGTTTGCCTTTAATTGCCTATAAATATGGGATCTAGGGCTGTCAATTCGGTTCGGCCTGAACTGAAAATCAGTTGAATTTCCCTTGATTCGGCGGTTTTTAGTTTGGGAGGAACCGAACTCAAAACTGGCGGGAAACCGGGGGGGCCGAATTCAGCGAGTTCGGGAGTTCGCGAAAAAATTCGGCCAATTCGGGGCCGTCAGTAACCAGCATAACCTTCAGTAAGCAGCATTCTCCTCCCCCGGCCAATCGGTGGCCAAGCTGGGTCTTCTTCTGGCCAATCAGTCAGGATTGAGTACTGGAGGAATCAGCTGATGTGCGGCCGGCAGGGGAAAGAGATAGAGAGAGGGAAATCCTCATGTGTGTGTGAGGGGGTGCTTGTGCACATTCGCTCCTTTCCGTGGCTGCAGGGGGCGCATTTTTTGGGGTACAGACCCCAAACTTTCAGGGGATATTCAGACAAGTTTTCTTAAGAGACCACCCAAGTTTTGTAAACATTGGGTCAGGGGGTCCCGAGATATGGGCTCCCCCCTTTTTCTTTCCATGGCTGCAGAGGGCGCATTTTTGGGTGTGCCGACCCCAAACTTTCAGCGGAGCATCAGACAAGGCTTCTTAAGATACCCCCCAAGTTTTGTAAACATTGGGTCAGGGGGTCCCGAGATATGGGCTCCACCCCTTTTTCCTCTCCCCCCTTTTCCATTTTCGTGGCTGCAGGGGGTGCTTTTTTGGGGGTGCAGCCCCCAAACTTTTATCATAGCTTCAGACAATCCCTCTTAAGAGACCACCCAAGTTTTGTAAAGATGGGTTCAGTGGGGGCTGAAATATCGGCTCCCCCCTTTTTCTCTTTCCGTGGCTGCAGGGGGCACATTTTTGGGTGTGCCGACCCCAAACTTTCAGCGGAGCTTCAGACAAGGCTTTTTAAGAGACCACCCAAGTTTTGTAAACATTGGGTCAGGCCCCCCCGAGATATGGGCTTTCCCCTTTTCCCTATTGGGATGAATGGATCACCCTCGAGAGATGCATACATATGGATCTTATATTGGATACAAATGGAATCATATTGGATTACCCAGCCTCCCAGCCCCTCCTGCTGGAACAGAAGACAGCCACAGTAAGACCCCTTTGGGGGCTTTAATCTATAATTTTTCTTTTCTGTGTGTGTGTGTGTGGGGGAAAGCAGAGTCTGTGTGTGTGTGTGGGGAGGGAGCAGTTTCTGTGGGGGGGGGAAGCCAAAGGGGGCTTTTGCCGGTTCTTAGCACCTGCCCCGCCCTTGCTCTCATCAGCTGTTTGTCGGGGCTGGGAGCTTTGTGCCTGGGCGGCAAGCTCTGCTGAGAGATGCACATTAAGGGTGGGGGGGACCCCTTTCAGGGCCCATATCTCAGCCCCCCCTGACCCAATCTTTACAAAACTTGGGGAGTCTTTCAATATACGTCCTTTGAAGCTCTGCTGAAAGTTTGGGACCTCTAAGCCCAAAAATGCCCCCCCAGAGCCGCGGAAAGGCGCGATTGTGTTTTTAATGGCTTTATTCGGCCGAATTTTTTTTCCGAACTTTGAATTCCCGCCGAATTGAACGGATCCGAAGTGGGGGAGTTCGGACTTCGGCACGTACCGAACCCACAAGGGCCAAATTCGGCCGAATCCGAACTGTACCGAATTTTTTTTTGACAGCCCTAATGGGATCACTTTCACCTATTTACCCAAATTTGGCAAGAGGGGATTCCTTGATGATTGACCCCTGATAGTTTCATTTAAGTTGGATGAAAAACAAAGACGCTTCAGCCAGTTCTGTTTCCCATGGAAACCAATGCAATGCTGAAAACAAACACATGTGATAATGAATACAACAAGGAAAGCTTTAGAAATGAAAGCAAATAAGAAAATGAAACTCAAATGCATATCCGTATTGTATACACACACTTGCATGAAACATCTCGCCACAAATCTTAGCCTTTGTCCTTGATGCAGCATGTACAGGTTTGAGAAGTCCTTTGCTTACACCGTGTACTATTGATCAGAGAAGGCAATAAAAGAAAAATACCAAATAATAAAATGATCCTAAGAGCTTTCCCCTTCTTAGGGCCATAGCAGGTGCGACGTGAAACATCCACAATCCGAATCTACCAATGTTTCCTTCTTTAAAACTGCAGAGCAGCTGGGGAGGGAAGCAGCACAGAAGGAGAAGAGGTGTTATTTCCTTTACACCAGTTTCCCATATAAATTACCTCCCCAAACTGCTGTTTGCCCCAAGGGGTAGGGAAACGCAGGTATCTACACGGTGAGCTTGCAAAGTGGGAGAGATCCTAATTACAGATACTGCATCTAGTTTGCTCGTCAGGTAAATCATTCTAATTCTAACGTGGGAACTACTTTTTGGTCTACGCTGTTTGTCGGTTTTACATTTCGGAGTTCCAGTCTCAACAGCAGGCTCTCCAGGAAGTTAGTACTTGCATCAACCCAGGCCTTTCTTGGACCTTGGCAACGGTTCTGGAAAGCTGGAGGAGTGCTAGGCCACAAGCCTCTATCCCTTTAAGATCTAGAACTTTGTACCAAGGAGGTGGAGCCTGACAGAAATCACAGGGATCAAAGCCTTTCAGTGCATTTGTAAGCAGTTTTGCCTTTCTGTGACTATTAAAGTCCATTCCACTGTCATGCCATCTCTTTCCCCATGATCTGTAGTAGGGCTGTGCATTTCTCCCCACTAAATTTCGGGTTCAGGTTTATTGGTCTTGATTGGGGGTGGGGGGTAAACTGAAATAAGCCAAACACCCATACTGGTAAAAGGTTATTTAGGCTTTTTTCCTGGGTTTCCCGAAAAAAATCAGGTCCATTATAGTCTATGAGATTTTTTTCTGAGGCTCCAGTGGGGAGGGTGTTTTTCCAGGTAGAGTCACCACATATGCAGAATAGCTGCAAGGGACTCTCTTTAGACAGACACTGAAGTTTGGTTAAGTTTGATTTGGGGTGTCAACTTTATGGGCCCACAAAGGGGTCACCCCATCCTCCAGAGGCATTTGTGAGAGCCGAGCCGTCAATCGGTTTTGTGGTTCAGAAGTTCAACGTTGCTGAGGACTGGCAGAAAAAGCCGAGGCAGGCTGGTGCCTCTGAGTCTGGGGACTCCGTTCGTATCTGGGTTGCATAGCATGATGGCCATGCAAATTAGCTTCGAAACTGAGGGAAATGGCTTAAAATAAGGCACAGAAAACATTTCTTTTGGTGACAAATGACCTCCTGTAAACAGTCCTTTAATATTGTCATCAAAAATTGGATTTTAAGTGATGGTTATGGTAAGGGAATTTCCTAAACTGCAGTTGGCAACTGCAGGTACAGAACCTCTGTTCCCAACCACCCTTTTGCTCCTGTGAGCAATGTTTTTGGATAGGAGGACACTACAGTACTCCAGCAGTACCTGGATTCTGTCCTGATGACAGCTCAGCTCCCTCTGCTATGTGGGTTCTACTATGGCAGAATGGGATAGGCTGTAGCAGTGGGGACATATTGTTCAACTGGCGTAAAGCATCATACCGTATATACCCATGTATAAGCCGACCCGCGTATAAGCCAAGGTGCCTAATTTCTCCCCAAAAATGGGGAAAAATTAGGCACCCGCGTATAAGCTGAGGGTTGGCTTATAACCCCTCCCCCCCGCAGGCTTACCTTACAGAGCTCTCCAGCGGTGAGGGTCCGGCGGCGGCAGCGTGGCCCGGGGGGGCGGGGCAGCCTTTCTGCAGCTGCAGGAGGCTGCCCAAGGCCGCTCCTGGTGGGGAGAAGCGGCGCCGGCACCCGGGGGGGGCCCCGGGGCAGCCTTCCTTCAGTTGCAGGGGGCTGCCCCAGGCCGCTCCAGGTGGGGAGAAGCAGCGGCGCCACCCGGGGGGGGGGCCGGGGCAGCCTTCCTGCAGTTGCAGGAGGCTGCCCAAGGCCGCTCCCGGCGGCAGGAAGCGGCACGGCACGGCGGGCGCGGTAAGTTTCCCCCCTTCCTCCCTCCTCTTTCCTCCCTCCCCCCGTATTGACCCGCGTATAAGCCGAGGCCGGCTTTTTTTTTTTTTTTAATAAGATTTTTATTTATATAGTTGGAGGGGTACAGGAAAAAAAAGGAAGGGGTAAAGCGTTGTATTTATAAAAACAATTCAACATTATAAAATAAACTCAGTTGTAAACAACAAAAAATTATTGGTCGTTTATGATATATTATAAAACATTTTCTGCGTTAAAAATAATTGCAAAATATCGTTCAGTTATTCTACTTGTGTCATATTAATGTTCTATTATGTAAAAATCCGGAATTTACTTAACAGTTAGTTAAAACATAGAAGATAAAACTTAGCCTATTATTAAAGGTTAAGCCAGCGTACTTCGTTCAATTAGTTGCAATTCATATAAGTATAGAATGACGCCCACTTATCATCGAACTGCTCTGTAGATTCACTAAACTTTAAATTTAATTCGAAAGTCATCTTAGCCATGCTGGCATATTCCAACAGTTTTTCTTTCCAGTCTTCTGTTTCGGGTATATGAGTTTGTTTCCAGGTTCTTGCCAGAACTATTCTGGCTGCAGTTGTAGCATATTTGAAAACGTCCTGGAATTTTAAAGGCAGGTTTGGTGGCACTATACTAAGTAAGTAAAATTTAGAATCAAAAGTTATCTTGGTATCTAACATCAGCTGGAGTTCACGATGAATTTTTTTCCAATATATTTGTAATTTGGACATGTCCACCAAACATGGAAGTAGGAGCCATCCGTGTCTTGACATTTCCAGCAGGCGCCTCTTTTTCCGGAAGTGGTCATCTGGGAAAGCATATTGGGAGTCAAATACCATCTATAAAATGTCTTATACCAATTTTCTTTCACTTCTTGGCACACGGTATATTTCATTTCAGAAGTGCAGAGTTTTTCCCATAAATCCATATTGATAATTTCTCCAACGTTTTGCATCCATTTTATCATATTGATCTTCACTTGTTCTTCTTCTGTATCATATTTCAAAAGCTTATAAATTTTTCCTAATAAATGAGAGTCATTTTTGGATATTGTTTGCTCAAATTCTGTTAGTTCACGGAATGGCCAGGGGTATAAACAGTTTTTTGTAAGTTGGACCCTTTTTTTGGGCTGAAAAACTCGGCTTATACACGAGTATATACGGTAACTATTCAGTTTTGCAGACCACCTGATCAGGCTTCAGGATTTCCTATAGTTCTACTGGTTCTACACTGACAGTGGCTGAGTTTTGCCCATTCACGTTGGAGTCTGAATGGTGCTCCAATTTGTTGCTGTTTTTATTTACTTTTAAAAAAACCTGTATCCTACCTTTTGAAGGAAGGGAAGGCAGTATGTATAGCCCAGTCTCATCAGATATTGGAAGCAAAGCAGGGTTGATGCTTGGACAGGAGGCCACCAAGGAAGACTGTAGAGGAATGCAATGGCAAACCTCCTCTGATTCTCACTTGCCTTGAAAACCCCTCCTTGCTGGAGTCACCATAAGTCAGTTGGGATTTGACAGCACGTTCTTCTTCCTCTACATTATCAACCTTTTGAAGCAAAAAGAAAGCACTGGAATAAGAATCAGGTGGATTGATGAGCCAACCGGGGCCCTTTAGACCTTACACAACTACGAACTTTGACTTGGCTTTTCCTTGAGAGCCAGCGTGGTGTAGTGGTTAAGAGTGGTGGTTTGGAGCAGTGAACTCTGATCTGGAGAACCAGGTTTGATGTCCCACTCCTCCACATGAGCGGAGGGCTAATCTGGTGAACTGGATTTGTTTCACCACTACTACACATGAAGCCAGCTGGGTGACCTTGGGCTAATCACACTCTCTCAGCCCCGCCTACCTCACAGGGTATCTGTTGTGGGGAGGGGGAGGGAAAGTGATTGTAAGCCAGTTTGATTCTTCCTTAAGTGGTAGAGAAAGTCAGCATATAAAAACCAACTCTTCTTCTTCTCCTCCTCAGGATCTTCTCTTTATGGCTGAGGTTGTACTGCTGAGTTGTTAGCCAGCCCTAAAACTCCGTCTGCTAACTAATACAAAGTTTTTGCATTCGTGAGGCTTAGTTTATGTACTGGGTGTCAAGCTTTTTCCTTCACCCAGTCAACAGAGCAGCACTTTCTACATGCTGCACTTCAAACTCCAGACCTAAGCTCCAAATAGTGACCTTAGGGACCCTGACCTGAAGAACACACTTTCTGGGTGTACATTTGGGTACAAATCTGGTGTTCTTCAGTACCTTGGCTTGGCCCAACAGGTATAGACAAAGGTTACAAAATTGTGATCTTCATGAACCGTGCAACATCAGGAGTCTTGACAGTTGATATAGAGTGTGCCACAGTTTATTTGCAAGAGCCATTATTCTATTAGACCATTTTCACTGCTTTGACAAATATCATTGTTGAGAAATGCTACGCACCTCGACAATTAATCCAATCTCAAACCTATCTGGAAGCACAGATGCTGAGAGGTGATGCTTCATTTATTTGCTGCTTTCCAGTTCTGCACATCAAATAACGGAGCTAATCAAGTTATTGTGAGTGTCTTGCACGGAGCGAACAGTGATTAATATGGCTTTGTTGGAGGGAGCCTCTTTGGAGGACTTGTGGGGGTGGGGGAGAGGACAAGTGACAGCGGACGAGATGACATCTTCAGTGGGCTATTCTAAGCATGAGCCATTACTGTTGACAGAAAGCAGATTAAAATATGATGCCGGCTTAAGTGATTGGTGGCACTCAATGTCTTTAAATCAAAGTTATTGTTGGTACCCTCGACACCCCAGTACTTAAGACTGCCAGCTTGAAAGCAGCTGTGGGGCGGGAGAACAGGCCATCGGTGAAAATGAAGAGGGGAACCTTCAAACCATAAAAGCCATAGCATTTTATCTCATCGGGCACAGCACCATCCGCTTAAATTTATGCGCTTCTCAATCTGTATTTATGTACAGCAAATTTACGAGTTGGATTACTTAAATCCTGTCTTGGGCTCTGCTGTTTTCCCCTAAACATACCTTTTTGCCATATGGATATGCAAATGTTGAACCTTGTGCATGAAAAAGCAATCCCAAAGCAGAGAGCAACCAATTACATTTTAAGTAACCTGTAACTGTTATCTCAAACCGCCTCTTTGTGTAAAGAGCAGACATTCTAGCAGAAATTCAAATTTCACACTAGACCACTTCTTACCTTGAGTTTGGCTGTTTTCATCTAACTATAATGGTCCCACCACCAGCACCTGCACCTCGGGCACACAAGGGGTTCACGAGGTTATGGAAGAATCTAGAAAGTCTGTACAAAAAAAGTATGGAGGTGTTGAACCACAAGTTAGTGTCAGGTCTCCATCTGGTTAAGATGTGATAAAGTAACACTTTAAAAATAAAACTTCAAAGGGGTGGGAGAGTTGAGAAACAACCATCATTTTGGAGAATACAGTTTCTAAGCAATTACGAGCTGATTATGAGCATATGGCAGTGAAAAGAACTAGGATTTCAAGCCATAGTTCTTTTATTCGCTAACCTAGGAGCATAGAAATAACAAATGGTTGGAGTGCTTCATCATCATTTGTACAGGACTTTATGAGCAAAATGTGTGTTATGCTTCTCATTTTACTTTCACGACAACACTGTGAAGTAGGAAAGATTACCAGAGGGCGACTGCAGCTTAGTCTAGCTGGATATTTGGAAACAATTTCAGAGCCCTCTTTGGGGCTGACAAGGAATGGAATGTCTGACCTTATTCCTAGGGTTGCCAACTTCCAGGTTCTAGCTGGAGATCTCCTGCTATTACAACTGTTATCCATCCGACAGGGATCAGTTCACCTGGAGAAAATGGCCGCTTTGACAATTGGACTCTATGGCATTGAAGTCCCTCCCCTCCCCAAAGTCCGCCCTCCTCAGTCTCCGCCAAAAATTCCCTTTGGCAGGAAGGAAGCTAAAAACCTTTGGATTGGCCACCCCAGCTATAAATATCAGGCACTGGACCTGCTGGTCTAGTCTAGACAACAAACATTTTCACACAATGTATCTATGGAGACTCAATATATGGGAGGGGAGTAGCAATAGGTGCATTGTGGGAAGGGGGCATGGCTCAGTGGTACAGCATCTACTTGGCATGCAGAAGATCCCAGGTTCAGTCTCCAGCAGCTCCTATTAAAAAGACCAGGTAGTATGGGAAGTGGAAGACTCTTCTTGAGACCCTGGAGAGCCACTGCCGGTCAGAGTAGACAATGTTGACCTTAATGGACCAACGGTCTGATTCAGCTTAAGGCAGATTTGAGTTCACATATTGACCTGAGGGTTTGTAAAGGTCCTACATATGTACAAATGTATGTTTGTAGGCTCCTGTCTGTGTGGTCAGGCAAAGAAAGTGAGGTTCCCTGATCACCTATAAATGCATAGGGCCTTTTGCACACCATCAGCTGAATGCACAGATGACAGTGATGGAGCGTGCCGCCATGATGTCCCTTTTAGCCATTCAGTCTCTATGGGACATATTGTATGAACAGGGCTGACGCAGCAGAACAAACTGATGGCTTGTCCCATGGGCTCCCCAGTTATTTCACACCTGACCATGGCCTTTCTTTAACACAAACATACTGATCTTCCCTGATTAAAACAAACCTATCCTGATCACTATCGACATAAGCACCAATCTTTGGGGCCTAAGAATGAATCCCAGAGCTTAATTTAATTTAATTCATTATGGTCATTGACCAGCAAAGCAAATATTCAAAATAATTAACATGATTAAAAAGGATAAATTACAGCAATATACCTGTTCATAAAACATTGTTTAGGATAAAATGTTTACAAGGAATCCTAGAGTTGAATGCAGGCCTTTCTAAATGCAGCAATTAGGGTGCTTATTGTACACTCGACTGGCCAGCATTTAAATGCTTCTAGATGTAGTCATACCTTATTGCAAACAATGATGCTTTCTTTCTTTCTTTCTTTCTTTCTTTCTTTCTTTCTTTCTTTCTTTCTTTCTTTCTTCCTTTCTTCCTTTCTTCCTTTCTTCCTTCCTTCCTTCCTTCCTTCCTTCCTTCCTTCCTTCCTTCCTTCCTTCCTTCCTTCCTTCCTTCCTTCCTTCCTTCCTTCCCTCTTGCCCGCAAAAAATATCTTTCATGGGCGCCATTAACTCCTTAGCCATGCACACTAATGGTTCCTCATCCTGGTTAATGATTCCTCATCCTCTTGGAGAGGAGTGACAAGTGGAGTGCCTCAGGGATCTGTCCTGGGACCTGTGTTGTTCAATATCTTTATAAATGATGTGGATGAAGAAATAGAGGGGATTCTTATAACTTTGCAGATGATACTAAATTGGGAGGGGTAGCAAATATGGTAGAAGACAGAGCCAGGATACAGGATGATATTGGCAGGCTGGAAAACTGGGCTAAAACTAATAAAATGAATTTCAGTGGAGAGAAATATAAAGCTCTACATTTAGTTAGGAAAAATCAAATGCATAATTATAGGATGCGGCAGACATGTCTTGGCAGTAGTATGTGAGAAAATGGTCTTAGTAGACCATACACTGAACATGGGTCAGCAGTGTGATTCATTAGCTAAAAAGGCAAATGTGATTTTGGGCTGTATCAAAAGAAGTATAGTGACCAGATCATGCAAAGTGATGGCAACACTTTACTCTGCTCTGGTTGGACCTCACCTAGAGTATTGTGTTCAGTTTTGGGCACCACAATTTAAGAAGACTGTAGACACACTGGAACGTGTCCAAAGTAGGAGAACGAAGATGGTGAAGGGTCTGGAGACCAAGTCATAGAAAGAAGGAGCTGGGATAGGTGATATGATAACTATCTTCAGGTACTTGAAGGGCTGTCATATAGAGCATGGTGCAGAGTTTTTTTCTGTTGCCCCAGAAGGTCGGACCAGTGAAGTGCCTAATTATCTTATAGAGTCCAATAAAGACAATTAGGAGGAGGTTACAATCAGTTCTTTATTTAGCTAAACAACAGAGCTGGGGTGAAATAGCCCACAATTAAGATGCAGGGTACTCACCAGCAAGACAAAGGAAGCATCAAACCTTTATGCTTTCATATGGGGGCAGGCCCATGGCTATTGACACGCAGATTGACATAGAAAAGCCCCAATCACACTTTAGGGATATACTTTACTTTGATTAGACTATCCTATAGATTTTGCCTGATGTTGTTTCTAGGCAAGCTCTAGGTCTTGTGATCTTGGAAGTAACTAGATACCACATTCCTCAACGGAAAGGTAATTCCGAAGATACGCTGCTTACTGGTGAAAGCCTGTATCAGCCACAGACAGCGTGAGCTGGCTGATTCATGGCCCCCCAATGCCAACCTTCCCAAAGCTTCCATGTGTGTGCATACGAATACACAGTATTCCAAACCAGCTCCTATACTTTAGGCCTAGCATTTCCATAAGAGCAATTAAGCAAACTGAACACAAAAACATACATTTAAATAATAATAATGATCACAGGCACTTCACCAGAATCAATGAGTTGAAATTAATTCAAAAGAGTTTTCGGCTAAACATTAGGAAGAACTTTCTGACAGAGCAGTTCCTCAGTGGAACAGGCTTCCTTGGGAGGTGACGGGCTCTCCTTCTTTGGAGCTTTTTAACCAGAGGCTAGATGGCCATCTGATGGCAATGCTGATTCTGTGAACTTAGGCAGATCATGAGAGGGAGGGCAGGAAGGGTTGCATCAGTGCTTGTATCTGGGACAGTCCGATCCTGTTGCTGCTAATTTAGAGTCCAAGCTGGAATGAATGTGAGAGATTTTATCTGCAAAGTGCTTAGCAAAATGATTGCAGCATAGTAATGCTATAGGGCCTCTTAAAACTCACACAGTTCAGATCCCCAGCATGTCTTAATCCATCTTTATTCACTGGAATGCAAATACTGTTCCTGCACATGTACCAGTGTTCAGATGAGGGTTGTCTCTGCAGGACTGAGAAACCTGAAAAAATTGGTTTTCCATAACATGTACATACATGTGTTCCAATGACTATGCATTGGTTGGGGTGGAACCTGCGCTCCCCCACCATGCTCATTCATTCCTCTCGCCCAAAAGTTCGGAGCTTTTAGTTTAGCTTGCACCATTCCTGCTTTTTCCTCCTCTCCTACACCCAAGCCTTGATTGTTTAAAGCCTAGTTTTCTTTTGAGTGGCTGGAGTTTTTGGCAAGCCCCCCACTGCCTCATAAAGCTTCTTCCTCCTATTCTTTTGCTGGAGCAGCTGAGCGGACCGTCTGGCAAGAATAGTAATTTGCCCTTCGACCCTCACAGTGATTGCTTCCTGGCAGGTTTCAGCTGTGTCACTGACAACTGTGAGTTTGCATGACTTCACAGGCAGAGTTACCACGGTTAGCCACTGTAGCCGTGCTTCGCAAATGGGCCAAAGCGTGAAGCTGTCAACTACATTCAGGTCCCTTCTTTCCTGTATGAATGAAGCGGAGGAAAAACAGTCAATACTTTCCCCCTGCCCCCCAGTTCCTGTTGTTGGTAACAGTTCCTCAGCCACTTTCTGAAGCCCAGACAGGAAACCAACCTGAGTTCCTTTAGATGGAGATGCCAGGGACTGAGGCCCAAATGACATGCTACAATTTTTAACATTTGTATCTGAGTATCCCAAACCTGGCTTTGACTCAGACAGTCCCATGTCAGCTGTGAGGGAACTCATTTCCCAAGCACATGGTGCTCTCACTCGGATCAGGACAATGGCACAGGGGAAGAAGGCGCTGCAGCCTTCCTCTGTGCCATTTCCCCCAGACCAAAATGCTTCCATGGGCACTATTTGCCCAGGTTTGGGGGGGGGGGGGCTGTGCATTTACTGATGAATCTGATGGATCTGAATCTTAGACCTTTTTGTAAGAAAATCATGTGCTGTGACTGTGACTCGGCTGTGACTTGAAGGCACTTTACACACACACACACACACACACACACACACACACACACACACACACACTCAAGTGCAGAAGTGGGGAATCAAACCTAGTTCTCCAGATTAGATTCCACTGCTCTTAACCACTACACCACGCTGGCTCTCTCTGGGAAATCTCTACTTGTGACCCCTCAAAACCTGGAACTGGCCCTGGCCTGCAACATTCTCCACCTAGGTTGAACCAAGTCATCAGTTATCACTATGTTTTTTGCTCCGTCCAGACAAATGCAAAATCAAGGCTTATTTTAACCAGTGTTCTCTTGTGAAACTCACAAATGCTCAGATCCTAGGCTGCCTCAGCAAATGCTGGTTTCAGCTCCTTCCGCTGCAGAGGCCTGGTGCCCATTGTGCCTTGCTGTGTAGAGCCTGAACAAGGGCAAAGCCTCACCACACCACAAGCTCCCTTACGGTCAGCCTGTGGCACTGTGACGGCATGACAAAGGGCCAAAGATCCTCACCTCCATTCTGTTGTGCCAAACCAGAGGAAATCCACTGCCCACTGCCAATTTGTGGCAGCCCTCCCTCACAAGATCACCCAAATATGCTGGGGTCCAACAGTCTCCCCTTTGCCCTAAAATATTGCATTCAGCAGCCTTATTCAACCCAAACTCACTCGCCCGGACATTCTGCCTCTGCTCCTTGCCAGAATAGAATATTGCAGCAGCAACAGCATACATAATTCCACCTGCCATCTTTCCTGGAGTTTCTCATAATCCATAACTGATCCCACCCCTTTCCACAGGCATGAACACATGAACACATGAAGCTGCCTTATACTGAATCAGACCCTTGGTCCATCAAAGTCAGTATTGTCTAGTCAGACTGGCAGGGGCTCTCCAGGGTCTCAGGCTGAGGTCTTTCACATCACCTACTTGCCTAGTCCCTTTAACTGGAGATGCCAGGGCTTGAACCCAGGACCTTCTGCATGCCAAACAGATGCTCTACCGCTGAGCATCATGCACCAACCACATACCAGGAAAATACACTGATCATCATGCACCAACCACATACCAGGGAAATTCACACAAGCAAAGTCTCAACAAGTCATTCGCAAAGCACCGAGACCTTGTGAATAATTTTGGCCTCTCTAAACTCAGTAATTGGTATCTAAACCTTTCGACAATCTGTGGGATAGAAGATGGGACAAACTATACATATATAGTGAGACTCTGCAGGCGGCTCTGTTTCATGTGGATGTCTCTGCTTCTTCGCATAACGGCTCCTTGAAATCACAGCAGCATTTCCTGAGAAAAGTGGGCAGCAGGGGTGGGAGGAGACGTTGGGGCCAATTCTGGTTTGTGGCTCTGTTGGCGACTGCTCTGCACCAGGCGTCACGAAAGCGGAAGGAGCAGAGAAAAAACAGGAAGCCAAACTGACACGACGCCGTTGACACAAGTGATTAACTGGGGGACAGAAACAACCTACCAAGAACACAACGATTTTCTTCATCTACGAATCAGATTAATGCTAATACTGTGAACAGCTGGATAGCAGGATGCTCGATAATGAGGAAAGTCATTTTAATTTGATTTTAGTCTTAGTTTTTAATTGAACTTATTCGGGCTGTAGCAAAAAAAAAAAAAATTAGCTCCCAGCTGCTGACAAGAGGTTGGGGGAAAAGAAAAGAAGCAATCGGAGATTTTATCCTAGAATTAATTAACATGTTCTCAAATCTAAGAGGTTTCTAAAGCAGGAGGGGGAGTCCACAGGTGAAGATGGATGGCTTCTTCTGTATTTGGCACACAGCTGTGTGTTCCACAGCTGCTCAGAGACAGTGACAAACATCAGCAAGGAGGCTGCAGAGTAATCTTGTCCCCAAAACAAAGAGTCTAATCTTGTACGGCCACTTTAACAGTGAGCCTCTTTGCACCCGTTCTTGAATATTTGTGTGGGCAGGCACACCCTCTCCCACGATTTCAAATCTTCTGGCTCTTCTGTATTATGGATTCCGCAAAGCTCTGTGTTCAGAAGGTAAGGTCATCTTGAAAAGGACCTCCTGGATCACAGCAAAGTATCTATCATCTAGTCCAGCATCTCGATCCCCACTGTGGCCAATCCAGTGGGCCTCTCAAACACTCACAGGCAAGGAAGGAAGCCGATGGTCCTCACACTGTCACAAAGGTGTACCAGTGTTAAGTCTGTTGTAGCAAAAAAAAAAAAAAAAAAGTCCAGTGCCACCCTGCAATGGGAATCTAGTGGCATGCTGCACCTGAACTTGGTGGTTGTATTCAGACATCGTGACTCATATTCACTGCCAGATGTAAGAAAAGGGGAAGTCTCTCTCTTAGGACGGACTGTATAATGTTCCTCTATCATACTCTATCATACTCTATCATCTTTTTCCTGTCTTCAGTATGTTGGTTCAGGAAATATCGTAATCAAGTAGGGTTGCCAACCTCCAGGTACCAGCTGGACATCTCCTGCTTTTACCACTGATCTCCAGCCAATAGAGATCAATTCCCCTGGAGAAAATGGCCGCTTTGGCAATTGGACTCTATGGCATTGAAGTTCCTCCCCAAACCCCGCCCTCTTGAGGCTCTGCCCCCCAAACCTCCCACCGGTGGCGAAGAGGGACCTGGCAACCCTATGATCAAGGTGGGTTTGCCACTTCCGTGTGGATGGAAAGGTGCAGATTTTTGAATTTCCCAGCTCATATTGGCATCATGTAGGTGACAATCAGGCTCATGGTGTTCATAACTATCCTGGTCATCATAGAGGCTTTATATTGCCTGCCAGTCGAAGGGAGTAATGTTACCCTTCCCCTCTGTGTCTGAAAAAGTGTCCAAATTTCCTGAGTACAAGCATCCGAATGTAGCTTAAGTCCTGCATTTGCAATCTATAACAGCTCAGTAGATTAAGTCCCAGCCTGAATTTCCTGAATCACAAACATACTCACACCCACACTGATGCAACTCAAGCATGCACATTCTTCTTGCTGTTACAAGCAGGGCATTGGCATGCAAGCATTCCCAAATAACATAAACCCATGATATATTAACTATAAATGTTTTCAGTATCTCGCATTTCCTGTTCATATGGGAAACTTGGGCTTGCAGCTGCGTTGCTGATAATTATGCATTCCAAGAATACAATCACTACTAGATTTCCATCATCTACCTCAATCCATAATGTAGCCCATCTTCATTTGCATCCTCATTGGTAGCTTCTTGTCATATTGCCCCATCATTCATTAGGACAATACAGGAGACAACAACCTTTCCTGGGCTGATGGGATGTCATTCATATCAAGATATAGGGGAAATCAGAAGACCCCGCATTGTCTGGTTTTGCTTCTGCATTGGTGATGGATTATCCTCATGAGCGAGGAATGCAATGATCTATGTCCTCCTTCTTCTAAATTTTTGGCCCAAGAATTCAGAAAATGTTTTTTTTTTTTTTTAAGCATCTGGGTTGTAGCATGTCACTAACAAAATATTGGCTTGCTTTCTATTCTATGTTGACTTCTTCTAGGCAATTGTAAATTGTTTGGCCCAGATGGAAAATGTGTTCTGATTTTTTGTTTTGCCATTAGCCTCTCTGTTTACTTTAGTCGACCTAACAGGTCAGATGCCATATGCATGGTTAAATGCGCGTATAGTTCCAATATATAAGAAGGGAGATCCCGCTTCGCCGGTAAATTACAGGCCCATAAGCTTGCTATCCATAATAGGGAAACTTTATGCAAGAAATCTCTTAAACAAATTTTCTGCTTGGATGGCAGATCAAAATATTCTTGGCCCTGAACAAGTTGGGTTCCGACAGGGTAAGTCTACCTTAGACCATTCTATTGTTCTTGCCCATTTAGCTGACAAATATAGTGGAAAGAGTGGTACCAAACTTTATACTGCCTTCTTAGATCTCAAGGGAGCTTTTGACTCCATTCCTAGGGAACTACTCTGGGTCAAATTAACTAAAATGAAGTTTGATAAGAGGTTGCTCTTCCTAATTAGAAAGCTATATTCTAAAACCAGCTGCCAGGTCAAATACAAAAGGGAATTTAACCTCAAAAATTCTAACTAACAAAGGGGTCAAACAAGGGTGCATTTTAGCACCTTTTCTTTTTAATCTGAATATAAATGATTTGGCCCCAATATTAGCAACCATAGATTGTAATGATAACAAGCTTCAGTTAAATTATGAGAAATCTAAGGTGCTGGTCTTTTTGAAATCATGGAAACCCTGTTCGTGGACTATTAGTGGCAATAATATAGAACAGGTTAGGCACTTTAGATACCTTGGATCAGATTTTAACTATAATCTAAGCTGGGCTGTACACCAAAGATTTGTCACAATGACGGCAAAAAACTCAGCCCAGGCTATAGCACGTTTTTTTTTTTTTTAATGGGAAAGGCAATCAATACGTGCCCACTGCAATCAAGGTTTTTACTGCTAAGTCTTGTGTCCAACTGTTATATGGTATCCCAATATGGATTAACGCGTTAAATCAAAGAATTGAAAGTCTTCCTTTTTTCCTTTTTTCGTAAAATCCTAGGAGTGCCAAAATCTGTCCCATATGCTGCATTATGCCTGGAACTTAACCAAAAGCTGCTGTGAACTAGAGCTTGGTTGAGCACAATTAAATTTTGGTTGCGTCTGTCAGGCTGTTATCTCGGTTTAGATGTTTCCTTTCGTTTCTCTGCTGAACCGTCCAGACTCAAGGACGGCTACACATACCAAAGCCTGGGAACGCCACTCCTGGGAATTAATGCTCTGTTTATGCTTTGTAATCTCCCGCCGTTTCTCTGCCTTATATTTCCAAATAACGGGCAAGACAAGCCATAGCTGTCATCTTGCCTTCCATGCACTGTATTGCCTATTTGACCAGTAAAGCCATCTGCTTGGAATCTGTGGTGATTTCTGGTTCGATGGGTCAAGAGCTCACATTATGACAGCTATCCCTTCTTCATCGATTCTTTAGTCAGGCTGGAGCCCTGGAGGGTTCGCCTGCCACTCGGATGGGAGCTAGGAGGGCGCTCTCCGAGTGAACCGTGACTACTGCTTCTTGGAACCCTGGAGTCCTCCTCAGAGGATCCTACCCTCCTACGGGACATAGTAGCTGAACTCTTTAGGACTAATTCAGAGGTTTGCCGCTTGAGTGGACTGGTCCAGACGCAGTGGCGATCTCTAGTGAGGGTTCTCTGGATGTTAACGTCGGAGGATACTAATGCTTGTTTAGACCTCCAGGATTTTGATCAGTTGCTGGATGATGCCCGGCTGGCAACTGAGGACTTACAAATACTAACCGGTTTATTGGATAAGCTTATTGCCCGTGAGACTCTCTCATCCACGGCTCTAAGGCGTCCTGTCGCCTTGGGGGAAGGTACCATGGCGGGAGCCGCACCGGCAGGTTTTTCTTTGGTACCCAATGCAGCTGACTGTCAAGCTGAAGCCAAGAGGATCGCTATCCAGACAGCCCTCCTCTTTGCAGATTGTACAAAGGATACCACGATAGCCACCTTGGCTCAACGTTTGACCCCGACGTTCGGGGCCGATGCACCCGCGGTCGCGGTCCGAGTGCAACCATTGTTAGGTGGGGAGCCCGTCCCCCTACTCACGCTCCTGGAAACGGAACTTTTACCGCACATTACCGCAGCTGCCGCTCTGAGACTTGAAAGCACACAGGCTCTCGCGGATAGGGAAGCTGCTGAAGCGGCTAAGGCGGAAGCCGAGGCTCAAGCCGCAAGGGACAAAGAGCAGCAGTTGGCTGTGGATCGGGCGCGGACAGGCGGCCGCCCCAAAGACTCCAGACGGAGCGGTCCTCCATTGGGTCTGTCGTTTTCCTCAGTATTTGCCCCGTCGCAGGCCCTGACAACCCCGGCACAACCCGTTCCACAGGGGGCCGCAGTACCGGTTCAACAGGGAGTGCCAGCCCAGCCACCCGCTAATGTGCCTGTTCAACCCCTGGTTCCCGGAGGTCCCGTTTTACCTGCACCCAGGGCACCCGTGCAACCGGGCCAACCCATGCCCGGTCCTTGGAAACAACTCAAATTGAAAACTACTTACGATGGATCTCTCGAAACCCTGCCCTGTTTCTTGCATCAGGTAGACAGCTATATGCGAGAACAAGGACAGTTCTTCCCTACAGAGGATAGCCGGGTTCGCTATGTGGCTTCCCTTTTGACAGGTAAAGCAGCCGACTGGATGGTCCTCCAGTTTGACACCCGATCCCGCTCTATCCGTTCCCTCAACAATTTCATGACTGCCTTACGGAGGAGGTTTGAGGATCCCTTTCTGGGGGAACGAGCCAAAGCGGAGCTTCTACAACTAAGACAAGAGTTTGCCGATGAATTCCAGAGACTAGCAAGCAGAATTGTGGGCTGGCCCGAAGCCACCCTAATTCGCCATTTCAGGGAAGCCTTACACCCTGACATTCTGAACTGGTCGTATATGCGGGGTGATCCCGACACCCTCGAGGATTGGATTCTATTAGCCGAGGAGGTGGAAAGCCGCCGGCGCTTTATTTCCCTTGTCCGCCAAAGAAACAAGGAGAAAAGCGTCCAAAAACCCCAGCCCAAGGCACCGCTCCCCAATCCACGGAAGCCCGCGCGTCCACCCCAGGATCGCGAAACACGGTTTCAAAGAGGAGCTTGCCTCACTTGTGGGGAACTGGGCCACTTTGCGGCAGTCTGCCCACATCGCCCTGAACCATTTCGCCCCAGCATGGCAACCCGAGCTCGAGGACGACCTCAACGCAGAGGCACCACGGCCACCCGCAGCGCAGCGCCGGGGAGACCCACACCCTCTGCACTTCACGTTGAGGACTCATCTAACCTTCCTACATCGAGTGACCCCGCCGGGTCCCGGATTACAAATGCCCCATTGGGGGACAACTCTCCTTCTTCTGACGAAGAGAACCCATGGGATCCTCCAGCTTTGAACCTGGAAACCCCCCTTGATTTGTCAAAAAACGACTCCGGTCTGTGGTGAGTGGAGCGTCTCCACAGACCCCTGCAGAATCTCCTGCTAAACCGAAAGCTCCCACCAAGGTGAAGGAAGTGGAAACCACTGTTTATGTGGACGCAGTTTTACAACACTATAAAGGTGGTCCCCAACTACCCGTTAAGGCACTCATTGACTCCGGTTGCGGTCGCACTCTAATCAATGAGGCCACTTTTGCAGCACTCAAAGTCAAATCCGAGGCTTTACCAGCCCCCGTCCAATTTGCCCAAATGGACGGAAGCCATTTCAAGGGGGGCCCAGTTGATCATCGCACTACAGGGGTGGCGATGGGTATTGGCTCCCACTGGGAGCAAATAGACTTTACCATAGCCCCTATCCGATTTGAAGTGGTCCTGGGAATTAACTGGATTAAAGGTCATAGTCCCAGTATAGACTGGGAGACGAACACTATCTCCTTTGCCAACCCCAAATGCGATCAGCACCGACAGCAAGTTGCGGTGCTGTCTCCACCCGCTCCAGCATTAACCTCTGATGTCCCATCACCGCCGTCCCTACCTGATGTATACCAGGACTTTGTGGATGTCTTTAACATTAAAGAATGTGATGCCTTACCCCCCCACCGGGCCACTGACTGTGCAATTGAGGTGGTGAAGGACTGCACATTAACCAAGAGTAAGATTTACCCTATGACGCTTCCGAGCGCACTGTACTACGGGACTTTTTGGACAAAAACCTTGCCAGAGGGTTCATTTGCCCATCGAATGCTCCCAACTCAGCCCCCGCATTTTTCGTCCGAAAAAAGGAGGGCGACCTGCGCCTATGCATCGACTTCCGAAAGCTCAATGCAGTTACCCAAGCCAACGCCTACCCTATACCGCTGATTTCAGATATTTTGGGGCAGTTGCAGGAGGGACGTATATTCTCCAAGTTGGACTTAGTAGAAGCCTACTACCGCGTCCATATCCGCAAGGGACACGAACCCCTCACTGCCTTCTCTAGCTGTTTTGGAATGTTTGAATTCCTTGTGATGCCTTTCGGGTTAAAAGGGGCCCTGGGGGTCTTCATGCAACTCATCAACGAAATCCTCCATGATTTACTGTATCACGGGGTGGTGGTTTATTTAGATGACATTCTTATTTATTCTAAAACCATGGATGAGCATGTCGCTCTGGTCCGAGAAGTTCTGCAGTGCCTGCGCAATCACCAACTCTTTGCAAAGTTGGCTAAATGCGAATTTCATCAAAGCAAAATAACGTTCTTGGGATATATAATCTCCCACCATGGCCTTAGCATGGACCCAGCCAAGGTCCAATCCGTCCTCGATTGGACCCCTCCCTCCAACCGCAAACAAGTACAACAGTTTCTAGGTTTTGCTAATTTCTATCGCGGGTTCATCCCTAACTTCGCCCAAGTGGCGCTGCCCATCACCGACCTGCTGAAAACAAAGGGTAAAGGAAGCTCGGCTACGTTACCCTCCGCTAAGATACTGTGGACTGATCAATGCCAGGCTGCTTTTGTAGCCCTCAAACACCTTTTCACTTCGGAGCCCGTGCTACGGCACCCAGACCTGAATCAAATGTTCATTGTGCAAGTCGATGCCTCCGACGTGGCTATGGGAGGGGCCCTTCTCCAAAGAGGACCCTTGCGCTTACTTCTCAAAGAAGTTTGCGCACTCCCAATTGAACTGGCCCATTTGGGAGAAAGAAGCATCGGCCGTTCACCATGCACTTACTCTGTGGCGACAATTCCTGGAGGGGTCTAAAGTACCCTTTGAAGTCTAGACCGATCACAAAAATCTAGCTGCCCTCACGGGGACCCATAAATTGTCCGCGAAACAACAGCGTTGGGCGGATTTCTTTGCTCAGTTTCGTTTCGTCCTGAAGCATGTCCCTGGAAAACAAAACGTTCTCACAGATGTTCTCTCCCGACTGCCTCAGTACCCGGTGAAACTCGATCGGCCAACAGACTCTTTATTTACGCCCGCGCAAAGAGAAGCCCTACCCGTGCTGGCTGTACAAACCAGATCCCAAACACTGCCCCCACAACGGAAGCACGCAGTGGCCGACGCACCAACTCCTCCAACCCAACCGGCCGCCAAGCCGCCTGCAGTCAGCGCACCACCGCACGTAAGCGCTTCCCCCTCGTCGACCCCCATATCTGCTCCTGCTTCCACCGTAAAAAAGGCGGGTTCCCGTCTCCGAGTCTTTCTTAAATTCCCTTCGGGCACAATGCCTAATGGAACGCTCCGCTCAAACCCTGCCTCCCGATGTAATCGAACGAGGAGGTTGTTGGTACAAAGACTCGAAATTATATGTGCCCAAAACGCTCTGAAAAGAAGTCTTACATTTGGCTCATGGAGTAAAAACAGCTGGACACTTTGGGTTCCTAAAGACCCTTCACCTGTTGCGCAGGCAGTTCTGGTGGGGGGAATGCGTTCTGACATTGACTCTTTCATTCGCAGCTGTCCTGTTTGCGCCACGGTCAAACGATCTCAAGGCAAACCCCCAGGACTACTGCAACCACTTGAAATACCCAGCAAACCCTGGAAAGTGATTGCTATGGATTTTATGACGGATCTCCCTCTCAGCGGGGGAAAAACTGTGTTATGGGTTATCACTGACTTATTTTCTAAGCAAATACATTTGGTTCCATGTGCGGGGATCCCCTCCGCTCAGAAGTTGGCCCGCCTCTTCGTGTCACATGTCTTTAGACTACATTCGTTTCCGCGCAAGATAATCTGCGACCGCGGAAGTAGTTTCGTTGCTAAGTTTTGGAAAGCTTTTCTCAAATTGGTGGGGGTGGAACAAGGGTTGTCTAGTGCATACCATCCCCAAACGGATGGTCAAACTGAACGTGTCAATGCTGTACTCGAATGTTATTTGCGCTGTTATGTCAATTACCACCAAGATGACTGGGTAGAACTGTTGCCTTTTGCAGAATATGCCTACAATAATGCTGTACATCAATGCACAGGTTTCAGCTCGTTTTATGCGGTGTATGGACAGGACTTCGGTCCTATCACCCCTGTAGAAGGATCAGAGGGGGAGGGGGATGCCGACATTGCCTCATGGGCTCACACCCTCCGTACAACATGGCCCTGGCTGATTAGCAACCTGGACCGAGCCAAGCGCAAATACAAGGCGCAGGCTGACAAGCATCGTTCCCCAAATATGGACCTGCAAGTGGGTGATCTGGTATACCTTTCCACCAAGAACCTGCGCTCCACCCGTCCTTGCCATAAACTCAGTGCTAGATACATTGGCCCATTTCCCATCACCCGCCTCATAAATCCTGTCACGGTGGAACTGTCTCTCCCCAAAACTCTGAGGCGTGTGCACCCCGTTTTCCATGTCAGCCTTCTAAAGCCCCATGTTGCTTCCCCACAATGGCACCCGGAGCCGCCTCCTGAACAACCCATAATGGTGGGGGGGGGAGGAACATTTAGAAGTCTCCAAAATCCTGGATTCCCGCATACACCATGGGGCCTTGCAATACCTGATCCGCTGGAAACACTTCCCCCCTGCCTATGACGAGTGGGTTCGCGCTCGGGATGTCTCCGCCCCCAAACTCGTCAACGCCTTTCACAATGCCTACCCGGACGGACCGGCCCCCTTGCCGGATGGGAGGGGGACTTAAGGGGAGCAGGATGTCAGGCTGTTATCTTGGTTTAGATGTTTCCTTTCGTTTCTCTGCTGAACAGTCCAGACTCAAGGACGGCTACACATACCAAAGCCTGGGAACGCCACTCCTGGGAATTAATGCTCTGTTTATGCTTTGTAATCTCCCGCCGTTTCTCTGCCTTATATTTCCAAATAACGGGCAAGACAAGCCATAGCTGTCATCTTGCCTTCCATGCACTGTATTGCCTATTTGACCAGTAAAGCCATCTGCTTGGAATCTGATTGTCTCTGTGGTGATTTCTGGTTCGATGGGTCAAGAGCTCACAGCGTCTAGTGTTTACATCAGAACCCACCAGTCTCATACACATGATGCTTGCAGATGTTCAATTCAAATGGTCAAAATTTATTGAAAATAAAATTAAATCTATGGGGATGTCTTTAGATGGGTTGACCCTACACTCTGCAAATTCGATATTTGTTAGAATTAAGAGCAGATTGTTGGATATGGAAAGACAAGAACTTATGAGTGCAGCTAGGAGAACCTGCTCCCCGCTGAGTATGGAAATTCCCTTTTGCTTGTTTCGTATTTTTATCATTTAACTAATCCGCATCAACAAAGAGCTTTTATGCTGGCCAGGTTTAATGTTTTGCCCTCAACGCTGAGAGAGGGGAGATATCGTAAAGTTCCATATATGAACAGACTCTGCCCTTGTGAGTATGCTCATGTTGAAACTGTTACTCATGTTTTGTTATACTGCCCTTTGTATGCAGAAATCCGGGTCAAATTCTTATTACCCTTGCTAAGTAAAAAGAAGGAGTCGTCTGATAAATACAAATTATTGTTTTTATTGAATAACCAGAACCCAGACTTAACCAATCAGGTAGCAGAATTCTTACAACATGCAATAAGCATAAGGGAGCTTGTATCTTAACTGTGAAAATTTTAAACTTGATGCTGGATGTATTTAGACTGTTCTGATTATTCCTTTTTATGCTAATAAAGGTGATGATTGATTGATTGATTGTTAAAAAAAGTTGTTTTTTATATGCTGACTTTCTCTACCACTTAAGACAGAATCAAACCGGTTTACAATCACCTTTCCTTCCCCTCTCCACAACAGACACCCTGTGCGGTAGGTGAGACTGCGAGAGCATGACTTGCCCAAGGTCACCCAGCTGGCTTCGTGTGTAGGAGTGGGGAAACAAATCCAGTTCACCAGATTAGCCTCCACCGCTCATGTGGAGGAGTAGGGAATCAAACCCAGTTCTCCAGATCAGACTCCACCGCTCCAAGCCACTGCTCTTAACCACTACACCACGCTGGCAAGAGTCTCCTCCTTCCCTTTGTGATTCCTCCTGTATAATTTCTGTTGAGGAAATAGTGCAGGGTAAAGGGGCAATCCTTGCTGCCCCAGTGTTAAGGCCTTTATCCAAATTGCTCTTTGCGACCGGTTTTTAAGATTAAAACACAACTATCTCAAACATAGAGGGTAGGTTAGTCCTCTATTTGCATTCATGAGGAGAAAAACCAATGGATCTGGGGTAGGGTTGTCACCTCTGGGTTGGGAATTTCCTGGAGATTTGGGAGTGGAGCTTGAGGAAGGTGGTGGTTTGTGGAAGGGAGGGACTTCAGTGCGGTATAATGCCATATTGTCCACATTCCAAAGCTGCCATTTTCTCCAGGTGAATTTATGACTATAGTCTAGAGACCAGTGGTAATTTGGGGGGGGGGCAGGCATGGAGAAAAATATCCTGTCCCTTTAACATAGGTTTAATGTGTGGAAATGGCAGATAAAATTTTTCATGGCATGGAGACAAATAACCTCACCTGGTGAATAACATCCCACTAAGCCTCTGTTTAAGGGATGGGACATTTTCCTCTAGGCTTTTTGGCAACCCTTATGTGACTGGCCAACCTGGAAGATCAAGCAAGATCTGAACTGGGTTACCGGAAGAAGGTTCCTCAGTCACCTGAAAATGTACACATGCTCTAATAGCAGCTTGGTTCAGATGAAACTATCCTGTCCTACTCCGTGCTTTGAAATAGTGGCTTGATTCCTTAAAGCAAAAAAAAAATACAAATACAAATGTTTAGACAAAAGGCATTAAACAGCTTCCCAAACACTTTGCTGAAGACCTAGGTACCTGACATGTTGATCACCCCAATAATGAGAAACATAGTTATGGTACAAGGGATAACAAGACAGGGGTGTAGCACATCAGCAATATAATTGCAAAACTGCTCGTTTTGATAGTCTCATGAGAGCAATTACCAAAGCCAGCAACGAGACCAGCTACAGCGACGCAACCCCAGCACAAAACTGCAAAGCACGTCTCTCAGAGATGAATTTTCGTTACACGCACATGTTTTAGTTACATCTTTTTAGAGGCCACTGGCTTTTGGAGGAGTTGAGGATTGGACAGAGAGGAGAAGCAAAGGCAAAACTGAAATAAAAAGGGGTAGCCATGTAGATTGTTGCAAGTCGACCCCCCTTCCATTTCCTATCATATTGGAAAGCTCTACTTGTCTTTTGGGTTTTATCTCTGTGGTTATCTTCATTATGCTTCCCAGGTTTCCAAAAGGATGCTTATGATGCAGCAATTAATTGTGTAGAGAGGTAGGGTATAAATATTTTAAATGAATAAATAAATCATTAGAAAAGGAGTCAACTGTCAAAGGAACCAAGAAGTACCTTTAAAGTTATTTGGGGGGAGCAGCTTCACCTACCACTTCATGTTTCAGATAAGGTTGCCAACAGCCTAGAGGGGGAAAAAAAAGTCTTGCCTACTTAATACAGGCTTAATGGAATGTTATTTACCAGCTTGTTTTTCAGCTCCGTGATGCAGACCTGGCTCGAATTGTAGCAGGTGTGCCTCCAAATATATCTTAAATCAACAAATACATGTTCCCAATAAAATCCAAGTTTCTCCAGGGGAAGTGATCTCTTTTGGCTGGAGATCAGTTGTAATAGCAGGAGATCTCCAGCTAGTACCTGGAGGTTGGCAACCCTAGTGATAGAACATCCCTGCATTCACTAGTACAAGGAAAGCGGGAGACACATCAACTAGGTGCAGCCTTTAAATGGAAACACAGGGAGGAGTGCTGAAAGTGTCAATCCTTTCACTACTCTGTCAGATTTGTTGGTGGCAGTGGTTGGACGACTCCCTCTGGGAGCAAGGGGAGAAGAAGAGATGGTAGCATCACTGGGCAGAGACCTAGAATGGCCACAGACAACTCCGAATGGGGCTTATGAGTCCATTTGCTTACGTCTTTATCTCACTCTTTGCCTTTTCTTTGCTAGCACATCAAGTTCTTCTTAGGTATATTTTGCAATTAGGGGAAATTGGAATGAAAAGGTTGTCTACAACTGTCGAAACCCTTGGACAGACAAGAAATGAGTCAATGTGTCTTCTTCAAGGGGGGAATTTGGATGCTTGCAGTTACTAATGAGCAGGCTGCCAAGCACTAACTGTGCTCACCCACACGACCATTTCGCACACTTTCCTTAAATGTGCATAAAATAGTCATTGTTTATTTAAATATGGATGAGTCCAGTGATGTAAAATCAAAGGCCATGATGTAATTGCTCACCTTGAGAATTGGAGTACACTACAGAGATGATGGATGTAATTCCACATTAAGGCTGAAATCACATGTGCATTGTAAAGTGCAGGGAACTTGAAACATGATTGTAAATCAGCCTTCCTGCCTTGCCATCAATCAATTCAAAAATTCTAGTACATTTACATTTTCCCCCCACATAGCATAAAGCTGAGACAGGTTTATACAATTATGATTGGGTGGAAAAAGTGGATAGAGAGAGATTTTTCTCCCTCACTTATAAAACTAGAACTCGGGGGCACCCAATGAAGTTGATGGGCAATAGGTAAAGGACAGGCAGAAGGAAGTACTTAACTCAACGAGAAATTAAATTGTGAAATTCACTGCCAGTGGAGGTAGTGATGGCCATGAGCATACCATGAACATATCTGGCTTTGAAAGGGGGTTAGGCAGATTCATGGAGGATAGGTCCATCAGTGGCTACTAGTCATTGTGACTACAGGAAACCTCCGTAAACAGAGGCAGTAAACCTCTCTAACCTAGTGTTAGGAGGCAACATTGGTGGAAAGCCTTGGCCTCTACTCTCTATATCCTGTTTGTGGGCCCTCCAGGGCAACTGATTGGCCATTGTGTGAGACAGGATGCTGCTGAGCTAGATGGACCACTGGTCTGATCCAGCAGGGCTCTTCATATGTTCTACGTTCTACCATCTACACGTTTGTTTAGCACTGCTTTTGTATTTCTTACATCTGAGTATCAACCGAAAGCCAGCATGGTGTAGTGGTTGTACTCTAGGAGTGGTGGACTCCTAATCTGGAGAACCAGGTTTGATTCCCCACGCCTCCACATGAGCAGTGAATTCTACTCTGGTGAACTAGGTTGGTTTCCCACTCCTACGCATGAAGCCTGCTGGGTGACCTTGGGCTAGTCACAGTTCTCTCAGAACTCTCTCAGCCCCACCTACCTCACAAGATGTCTCTTGTGGGGAGAGGAGGGGAAGGAGATTGTAAGTCAGTTTGATTCTCCATAAAAGGTAGAGGAAAATCAGCATATAAAAACCAACTCTTCCTCTTCTTCAAAAGAGTAAGTGTAAGTGGTCCAGTTGACAATAAGCATCGGTAGCTCCCACAGAAGAAAAGCCAGGCCAAGGAATGGGTCCAATGTATCTCCTTAAATAATCAAACTGTTAAAAGATAAATGAGTCACCAGAAGGGTAAGCAGAAGATCCATTGAATCTAATAGAAGCTGATCCTTCTGCAGCTTCAAAAGTTAATTCTGAAGGCTTCCTAGAGCACTTTGAAATTAGTTTTATGGCTCGCCTATCTTTTAGATGGATAATAACTTACAAGGGATGGTTTAGAACATTCCCTGAAGACATGTGATGTGTTTACAGAAGGAGCCACCTGTGCCTCTATTGAGACAGGGGTATCAGGTGGGCAGAGAGGGATTGTACTGAAAAGCTGCACAGTTTTTAGCTGCTTGTGAGATGGAAACGATTCGGGGAAATTGATGTTTTTTTCCCCTTCATCATCCAACAGTAACAGATGTTCTTATACATTTTTTATATGTCATCTTCTTATATGGGATTGCGTAACTGTTTCATTTTCTTCCCTCCAGGTTGCACTGCTGTGTGATGAGAACCAGGTGTTCAACTCACATGCTGAGGTGAAATGCAGCTTCTCCTCCCAGCACTTCTACCACCATAACTCTTGAGTTCTTGTGCATTACCATGGTTGTGGTACTGTAATGTTTTTACTGTTAGCAAGAGCCATCGCCCATTGCCCAGTACTTTAAAAAAAATGGAGTATAGTTTTCAATTGTAAAGTCTTCAACAGTCCAAAAATCTTGTATATGGATTTATGAAACTCTTTTTTTATACTGAGTCAGGCCATTGGTCCATCTAGCTCAGTATTATCTGCTCTGATTGGCAGGAGCTCTTGAGTCTCTCAAGCCAAAGAAGGCCATTATGGCACCCTTTCCCTTGTAAAGGTGTGTGGCTTGCCACAGCTGGTATGAATAAGGTTGCCAGCTCTGGGTTGGGAAATATCAGGAGATTTGGGGGGTGGAGGCTGAGGGGGGTGGGATTTGAGGAGGGGATGGAATTCAGTGGGGTAGAATGGCATAGGGTCCACCTTCCAAAGCAGCCATTTTTTCTCCAGGTGAACTGATCTCTGTCGCCTGGAGATCAGTTGTAATAGAAGGTGGTGAAGGAGGAGGGTTGGTTTTTTTATACCAACTTCCTCTACCACCTAAGGAAGAATCAAACCTGCTTACAATCACCTTCCCTTCCCGGTTCTCCAGATTAGAGACCACCACTCCTAACCACCACTCTTAGCCACTACATTGTGGGAGATCTCTAGCTACCACCTGGAGGTTGGCAGCCCTAGGCATGGAGATCCACTCATCTTGATGCTGTCTCCCCTGTAGTGCAGCATTGGGGTGGGACAGGGAAGGCCAGGAGGGGCCCAAGCTGTACCTGCATGACTGCTCAAGGCTTAGAGCCAGGGTGTCCTCACCCGTACGATCAGGAATGTGCAAACAAAAGAGGCTAGACTTTTGCATCCAACCAGCTGCCCTCACTGTGACTAAGGCAAATGGAGTTGGCCTATGGGGCTGCCGATTCCCTTTTGATTGATGTAAATAAATAAATAAACTTGGCCCTTTTATTATCCCATATAATGGTATTGGCTCTCCTTATTTCTGCATCCATGTGCAAAAGGTCTTTCTTAGCACTTGTTATCAGAGATCCTTTAACTAGAAGCACTGGGGACTGAATCTCTGGCCTAAAGCATACAAAGCATGGGCCACGCCAGTGAGCCATGGCCCTTCCCTGGTAAATGTGCTGCTGTTGGTTTGGGCTTTAAGAATGGAAAGACTGGATAACCTTTCTCTTTTTCAGCATGACTAGTATGACCTGAGTTCGATCCCGATGGAAGTCGGTTTCAGGTAGCCGGCTCAAGGTTGACTCAGCCTTCCATCCTTCCGAGGTCGGTGAAATGAGTACCCAGCTTGCTGGGGGTAAAGGGAAGATGACTGTGGAAGGCACTGGCAAACCACCTCGCAAACAAAGTCTGCCTCAGAAATGTCGGGATGTGACATCACCCCATGGGTCAGGAATGATCTAGTGCTTGCACAGGGGACCTTTACCTTTAGTATGCGCTCTTGGATAAGGCGGGACTCCTATCTGATAAACCATGCTTATAACCATTCCGATTTGTTCCCCAAATTCCTGCATTTTTGGATGCAGGTACAGAGAGAGCCAGTGTGGTATAGTGGTTAAGAGCAGTGGTTTGAAGTGGTGGACTCTAATCTGGAGAACTGGGTTTGATTCCCCACTCCTCCACATGAGCAGTGGACACTAATCTGGTGAACCAGGTTGGTTGCCGCACTCTGACACATGATGCCAGCTGGGTGACCTTGGGCTAGTCACAGTTCTATTAGAGCTCTCTCAGCCCCACCTACCTTACCAGGTGTCTGTTGTGGGGAGGGGAAGATGATTGTAAGCTGGTTTGATTCTTTCTTAAGGTAGAGAAAGTTGGCATATAAAAACCAACTCTTCTTCATCATCATCATCATCATCATCAACCATGCTTATGACCATTCTAACTTGTTCCCCAAATACCTGCATTTTTTGGACACAGGTACAGCACATGAAAAAAGTCTTACTTCTCCTGCAGCGTTTTTCCTTACTGAGTTGATTGTTATACAAACACAGGGTTATTTCATTGTTTTTTTTTTAATGGAAACCATTTCTAGGAGGTCTGTTCTAGAGATTCTCATTAGAAACACAGAACAACAGTAGCCCATAACTAATGAACAGCAAAAGAGAACAAACAAACACCCCCCACAAATCCCCTCCCGAATAGTTCATTCATCGTTTTCAAGAGATTTGCAAACGGTGCTTAGTAAAAGTCCTTCATGAAAGTCTTGCTTCTCTTTCACCTGAAAAGGCAAAAGCCCTGTGAGTTTGCGTGCAAGCAAAGATTAAGGACACACCAGAGTCTGCTGTGGATCGGCTTTGCTCGCAGCAGTCGGCAATGTTGTAATCAGCGGGAATTACCCATATGGGGTTTCAACAACATTGTGATAATTGAGTCTGCAAAGAGAGTGAGAGAGAGAGAAAAGAGAGAGACTACAAAAGCCACAGAGGCTTAAAGTGAGCTGCTGCATCCTGGACTTAACTGTGGGCCTTTTTGGACAGTCGCATCCAGTTGGTGATACGGCTGCCTTGATGGATGCGGCCCTTTTTTTTTTTTATCAAGAGACATCCTTGCCTCACAACCGCCATCTCCCTTTTCATTGCTCCAGGAATCAATCTGTTCCATTAGGACTTCATCAATAATTGCTTGAGAATAATTGCACTACTTAATGCCACTAATTTGCAGAGTTTCGGAGCTTCCCAAACAATAACTCATTAATTCTGAAGGGCAATTAAACCCACTTCTCAGCTGAGACTATTTCGGCTTAGGTAGTTTTGAATCTTTATGAAAGTTTGGTTCAGGCAGTTAAAGCTCACGTGACATGGCCAATGATAACATGGGCACTGCTCTGATTTTTGCAGAGATGCAAATTATTTGGTATTGATTACAATTTGGTCTCCCATATTTGGGCTAATGGGCATTGGAACACTAACGTTTTCCAAATTAATCTCCATACTTTGGAAATACATTGCATGGGTGCAAGACAGACAAGGAAAGGAATTGTGTTGATGCGAATGTAAGAACATAAGATGAGCCCTGCAGGATCAGACTAGTGATCTAGTCTGCCTCACACAGTGTCCAACCAGTTACCGCACAGGGCCAACAAACAGGGCATACAGACCAAGGCCTTCCTCCAGGGTTGCTTCCTAGCACTGGGGTTCAGAGGTTTACTGACTCTGGATGGGAAATTCTCTTTAGTCACCATGGCTAGTAGCCATTGATGGACCTCTCCTTAGGGTTGCCAGCTCCGGGTTGGGAAATACCTGGAGATTTTTGTGGCAGAGCCTGTGGCGGGCAAGATTTGGGGATGGGGGGACCTCAATGCCATAGAGTCCAAGTGCCAAAGTGGCCATTTTCTCCAGGTGAACTGATCTCTATTGGCTGGAGATCAGTTGTAATAGCAGGAGATCTCCAGCTAGTACCTGGAGGTTGGCAACCCTACCCCTCCTTCATGAATCTGTCCTTTCCCTTTTGAAGCCACCTATGCTGGTGGCCACTTCTATATCCTCTGGTAGTGAAGTCCACAGTGAATCAATCACATTATTCATGTGGATGGACACAACTTCACAGGACCATATTTAGTGGCAGGTAACGTAGGCAATTTCCCAGGTTTGGGTATTGGCAGGTTTTTGGTGGGTTCCTGCTATGGGCTCAGTAGGAGAAACACATAACGCCAACAGTTCATTCATCTTCAGTTGTAACCCTGGCAGCACTGACCTGCTTGAGCAGCATTCTACTAACATCCGAAGTTTAAAAAAATTATTTGTGGGAAAAATTACATTGGTGCTCATTCAACAAATAGTGTACATCTGGGAGAGTGATGGCGATATCATTGACAGCATAAAATAATGGACGATCATGAGGTTAGTAAGTACCAAATCCAAACACATTTGTTTTTATTTGCTTATACAGGGAATGAAAACGATTCAGATTCAGAGGTCCTGGCATGCACATTTATCATCCTATATGACACCGATAAACCGTGTATGCAAATTGTGCATTAAAGTTATGAAATGGGCAACAAATGCAATAAGAAGAGCATTTTTGAAAATTGAACCAATGGTGGTAGGGTTGCCAGGAGACTGTTAATGGCAGGCAATTGCCCACCAATTAGCAGGCCTGCCCACCACCCCTTAACTGGCTGGCAGGGAAAGCAGGCCAGCTGAAGGGAGGGGCCATTGGCCCGCACGCATGGTGGTGCACGGTGAAATAATGTCCCTTCCAGATTTATCCCAGAAGTGATGGGGACACTCTAGCTCATCCATAAAGAAACTCTATGGAAACTGGAGTAAACCCGGAAGTGACGGGGATGCTCTAGCACATTCCTCCCCAAACCCTATGGATTCCATAGAGTTTTTGAGGGACATGCTAGAGCATCCCTATCACTTCCAGGGTAAACCTGGAAGGGACGTTTTTGCATGAGTGTGGTGCTCATGCACTAATCCCCCCCACCAAAGCTCCTGCCAGTAGCAAGGGGGGACCTGGCAACCCTATATGGATGGAGAATACTGAAGATGCTCCTTGCCTGGGGTAGAATTTGGTATAAGCCAGCCCTGATAGGGTTGCCAGCTAGAAAGAGGAACATATATGCATGTATGGTGGTTTTGTAAAAAAATCAAAAATTTTTGGAAGAAAGTTTTGAAGGAAACGAATAATTTGATTAATGGTAGTGTGAAAAGAAAACCATTATTTTGCTTATTGGGAATACCACCAAAACATATCAATGATGAAGACAGAATTGTCTGCCAGTATAGATTTGCTGCTGCAAGAATTGTGATAGCTAAAGTTTGGAAGCAAGTGAATAAACCTTCAATTAATATCTGGAGAGAGAAGATATGGATATATATGAGGATGGCCAAATTAACAGATTTCATACATGGGAAAGACATGGAAAAGTTTAAACAAACTTGGTCAAAGGCCGCCTCATATTGGGATAAGATGGCAAAAATGGATTTTATGGTTATAATTAACGAGTTGTAGAAATTAGAGTAATTTTATACCTTTGTATTTTTAATAGTAAAATCTGATTAGACACCTGCTACGGAAGTCGGGTGAAGGGTCACTGTTACTGGTGGGTGGTGGGGGAAGGGGTATCTTTTTCTTTTTTTTGAATATAAGAACTTTCATATTTGAGATTGTAATAAGTGAGATATATGGATACTCCTCCAAGTTTGTATTATGTATTTTGTAATTTTTGTTACTTATTTTTTTTGTTATTGTTGTTACATGTATTGTTTTTTTTGTTTGATTTTTTTTGTTGTTAAAAAAATCTTAATAAAAATTTATTAAAAAAAAAAAAGGTTGCCAGCTTTGGGTTGTGAAACACCTGGAGATTTGGGGGCCGGAGCCTGAGGAGGGCGAGGTTTGGAGAAGGGAGGGTCTTCAATGCCATAGAGTCCAATTGCCAAAGCGGCCATTTTCTCCAGACTAGAGATCAGTTATAATAACAGGAGATCTCCATCTACCACCTGGGGTTGCTATGAAAAATCAGTACGCGGCCAATAATCACAAAATAATCAAACAATGTCGCATTTATAATAAACAAACAGAATACTTCACAAACAGTGTGGTAAGATATACAATAAGTAAGGTAGTGCAAACAAACACGGCGGGACAAGGTCTATATACAAAGAACTCTGCCCGAAAAAAATGGGGGAGGGAAAAACAGCCCAAGCACACAGGGCTAACTAGCCTCCAATGGCAACTATTCATGTGCAATATACAAAAATCAGTTCAATGACCGATACTGAGGCGCTCAGACATGGCAGTAGTGCCAGAATGAAGCGGGAACGCCTTCCAGATGAGCGGCGTTTTCGCCAATTAATATTGGCTTCTTTGGCTGATATTGGGTGGATTTATCAGACCTCAAATTGACCAGGCTGTAAAAGCTCAAACACTTGATGTCGTCTATGGTCTCCATATAAGTCCAATTGCCAAAGCGGCCATTTTCTCCAGGCTGGAGATCAGTTGTAATAACAGGAGATCTCCAGCTACCACCAGGAGGCTGGCAACCCTAAGCCCTGATCCTCTATCCTGATCCCACTGTGCTCCTCTTGTGCTCACCTGTAGTTGGTGCAAGGCATTGTCAGCTACAGCTGTACTTGGAAAATGGGGCTGTCTGGAACTGCTGGACTGATGCAATGTTGGAACTTGGTTTTTGCACAAGGGAGAAATACTGCAGGCCTAATCCAAATCTGATTTTTGCCTTGCCTTGCAATCCGCAGCATCCGGTTGCCAGCCATGTTCTGCACATCTAGATATAAGAATAAAGTTACCAGCTGTTCACTGAAGCTATAAGACTTTTTTGCCCGGGGATTAAATCCCATCCTTGTTATTTATTTGCCAGTCCAGCTGCTTCCCAGTTGAGTTTCGTATTTAGTTTGCAGCTGACTGGTACAATTTAGAGATAAAATCAAATAGTTTAGAGAACAAAGGAGTTACCTCCAGGCAATAGGAACATTGCAGGGTTTTGTTTTTTTAAACTGAAGTAAATCATGGTTTCTATTTTGATTTCAGTGTTGTGGAACTTTTTCACCTGTAGGGAAATCACTTGTCTTTCCTCCTCTAATCTAGTGTCAATGACTCTAGAAATGCTGAATGCATTTTGCCACCATTGCCCTAAAAGGCAGGACTGTTTTGATGCATCTGTTAGATAATGCCAACATGGAAATAGCAGAGTCTCAAAGTGCTCATTAGAGACACTTATGAGGGAATTGGTCCCTTTTTAAGACTCCGAGAAGCCTGGGGGCTGAATGCTCACTTGAGGTCCATCTTTCTTCTCTGTGCATCCTGTGACAATGTCAGATGATGTTTTAAATTTAAAACGCATATCATCCTTTGTTTAAAACAAATACTCGACACCAGAATTTAATGTGGGGGTATGCAAAGGTTTTGTGTCTAAACAACTAACAAACAGACAAACAAATATTCCAACATTACCGCTCGACTCTTTTGCCAAATATAGCACTCCCTTTGCAAATGGGATCCTGCCTTTTTTAGGGCATGCTGGATGTCAAGATTGTTGGGTTCTGGGAAAAAAAAGTTGGCAGCCACTTGGCCCTATTGGTGCCATTATGGAGCAATAGTATGGGGTGACAGAGCCTCTGCTAGGGACGCCAGGTCCCTCTTTGCCACCGGCGGCCCAGTAAATGAAACAAGGGTATGGTTGTCGGCCACAGCTGGCAAACTCTAGGAGCCTTTAAGATACATTGATTGGCATCCAGACATAACGCCGGCCATGGTTTTTCAAATCCTAGAATGTCTCGTGATATTATTTCTGGTTTTCACCAGAAGTGATGTCAGCTTTCTGGTACACCTCCTAATTAGGGTTGCCAACTTCCAGGCGGTATACAAAAAATACCTCATGCTAAAGGAAGATTCTAAGAAAAGCAACTGTGGAGCCCCGTGGAGCACCGTGGAGAAGAGTGGTAAGCTGCAGTACTGCAGTCCAAGCTCTGCTCATGACCTGAGTTCGATCCCAATGGAAGTTGGTTTCAGGTAGCCGGCTCAAGGTCGACTCAGCCTTCCATCCTTCCGAGTACCCGGTAAAATGAGTACCCGGCTTGCTGGGGGTAAAGGGAAGATGGCTGGAGAAGGCACTGGCAAACCACCCCGTAAACAAAGTCTGCCTGGTAAACTTCGGGATGTGACGTCACCCCATGGGTCAGGAATGACCTGGTGCTTGCACAAGGGACCTTTACCTTTTAAGAAAAGCAAGGACAGCACTGATGGCTAACTGGATATATAATAAATACCAAAAGGCAATGAATCACAAAAGGAAATGAATCACAAATGTACAATGCACAATAACAAAAGGCACAATAACAGAACACAAAGTCCCGAAAATAAGTCCACACTCCTGATGAAACACTCAAGGCGAGGTAAGTGTTGTTCCGCTCCGGGTGTAGAGCATCTACCCAAGCTGCGGATCAGAGTGGAGTCGAAGACGCCCAACAGCAACTGGAACAGAGATTGTGATCAAACAGAAGCATCCCCAAGATGGAAACCCGGAATGAATCCCATTTCGCTTTCACTTTGACTATCGGGAACTAGTCGCAATGGATGAATATCTATCACATTGCTCAGTGTATATACATGTAGTATTCAAATGTAAGGCTACTAGCCTGTCTTTTGGTATTTATTATATATCCAGTTAGCCATCAGTGCTGTCCTTGCTTTTCCTACAACTTCCAGGTGGTGGCTAGAGATCTCCCACTATTACAACTGTTCTCCAGGCGGCGGGATTTCTCCAGCATCACTGACAGCAGTATGTTTGCATTCCATATATCAACGATGAAGATGCTCCTGAACTTGAAACCAGCTGTTGATGCAACACAAGCTAAGCAGGTGTCCATAGCAGCAAGGCCACAATGGGTAGCTACATTGGTCTGTCTGTAGCAGGAGAAAAGAACAAAAGTCCAGTAGCACCTTAAAGACTAACAAAATTCCTGGCAAGGTATGAGCTTTCGTGAGTCACAGCTGAAGTATCTGAAGAAGTGAGCTGTGACTCACAAAAAGCTCATACCTTGCCAGGAATTGTGTTAGAAAGTGCTTCTGGACTCTTGCTCTTTTCTGCAGCAAGGCCAGATGGTAGCTGAAGATCCTCACTTAATTCCAAGTAGGGTGCAAGTTCAAGGGTCCTCAGCACTGAGGGCAACAAATCCATCCTCATTACTCAAGGACAGCTATGACATTCTTTCAAAAAACTTAAAAAATAAAAAGCTGCTTTGAGTCCCTATTAGGGATAAACGTAAGCTACACATGTTTAAATGTATAAGTAAATAAAGGTGGCATAGAAAGTTTCTGAATGCATTAAAATAAATAAATAACTTGATAGAGGACACTTTGAATCACAGATTATCAGTTGAAGTTAGGCACCCAATCCTTCAGGGGGAGCGCAGCCTCATTCAGTATGCATTTTCCTTGGGTTCGGTGATGCTAAACACATTCACGTGGAAGTTGCTCCAGTTAAAATAGCAGGACCTACTTTTGAATTAATACACTTTGGAACATGCTATTTATCGTATTTCTCCCCACCCTTCCATCTTCCAAGGAGCTCAAGGCTGTACATGTGGTTCTTCTGTCCTTTCATGCATTTTATCCTCGCCACAACCTTGAGAAGTAGGTAGGTAAGGCTAAAGTTGCTAACAGTGCAATCCCGAAGGGTGTGTGTGAAAGGGGTTTGGTGGCAGCATGACCCCTGCCGTGGGGTAAGTGCCACTTGTGCTGTCCAAAAAGGCACTTACACCACCACAGGGCCACTTATGTTAGTGTTGGGGAGCCGCGCAGCAGTGTGAGGCACGGGCGCCGGTGTAGCTTCGATGGCAGCATGGTGTAGAGAGCCAGCGTGGTCTAGTGATTAAGAACAGTGGTTTGGAATGGTGGACTCTAATCTGGAGAACCGGGTTTGATTCCCCACTCGTTCACATGAGTGGCGGACGCTAATCTTGTGAACTGGATTTGTTTCCCCACTCCTACACACGAAGCCAGCTGGGTGACCTTGGGCTAGTCACACTTTCTCAGCCCCACCTACCTCACAGGGTGCCTGTTGTGGGGAAGGGAAGGGAAGGTGATTGTAAGCCGGTTGGATTCTCCCTTAAGTAGTAGAGAAAGTCGGCATGTTAAAACCAACTCTTCTCCTCCTCCAGCGCAAGGGCCCACGCCGGCACTAAAAGGGGCATTCCCAGGGGCAGGGCTGACTTTAGTCAGCTCCTAAGCCCATTCGCTCTGGGAAACTCCCATTTTTGCCAGCGTTTACTTACGCCAGCAAAAATGATGGTGCAGCCCCATGGCACTGAATGGAGCATGGGGTTTTGAGGAAATTTCCTTTTTTGGCTTGCAGTGCTGGGCCAGAAAGCCGCTCAAGAGGCGGCTTGGCTGTGCAATTCCCGGGCCTGCTGCAGCTACCCACCCCCTTAGGACTACACTGCCCATGATTGAGTGGGTATTTGAACTTGGATCTTCCTAGCCAAACATACATTCCTGAAAGTCTTCATCCATCTGCAAAAAAATGAGGTTTGTTGTACATTCCTTAACTAACATTGGTGGGGAGATGGCTGGGATTATATTGGTTTTTATTTATTAGCTTTTGTTATTAGCTTTTGTGTCGGAAATAATAGCTATTAGCTTTTGCATCAGAAATCATAATCCTGAACTGAAGCTGTAAGAAACTCTCATCTCCAAGGAGTTAGCGCTGATTACTCCCTTTTATTTTCCTTAAAGGAAATATAACAAAGCATTTGCTTTCAAGCACCGCTGGCTGTCAGAAACGTTGGAAGAACAAGGTTGCTGCTAAAGTTTTTCCATAGGGGATACATCACAGGAGCGTTTGGACTTCCATTGCTCAGAAAAAAAATCACCTGGTTTATTTCCCCCAATAAACGGTTTCTTTGCTTGCCTGTATTATTTTGTGATCTTCTGATAATATATTATTTTACTTCTCCAGAGGTGAACCGCCTTTCCCCCGTCGCCCTGCTGAAGAACCACAAAGATGCATCTTCCCTCAGGGAGCTTGCCCATTCGCTGGGGGTGGCATCTGAGGCGTTTCGCACCCAGTTCAGTGGGATAAAACACTCGCGTCAAGAAAATACTCCCACAGTGGCTTGCAATGCCCGTTTCATAGGACAGAAACAAAACAGCTACTAACAAGCTGTTGTTAAGAGCAGCACCAAAGCAATTGAACAGAATATAAAAAGCACAAAAACAGCAAGACTTCACTGAAAAATAACAAGAAAACACTAAATGGGAGTCAGTGAGATGAAACTGTGACGGGGGGGGGGATCTCTCCCTCGTCTTGCACTTTGTTTTACCTCAGATAATTGAGACTCCAGAAGCTTTACTCAGTTCAAAAATAAAATAACAGAATTTTATTATACTTCTTAGGGAAGTATACGGATTCCGTGGATGGCCAAAAAAACAAATCCGTGGGTTATAGATCAAATCAAGCCTGAACTGACCCTAGAAGCTAAAATGACCAAAATACGACAGCCTCAGTTTAGTCGCGTCATGAGACGACAAGAGTCCCTGGAAAAGACAGTCACACTAGGAAAAGTTGAGGGCAGCAGAAAAAGAGGAAGACCCAACAAGAGATGGATTGACTCAATAAAGGAAGCCACTGCCTTCAATTTGCAAGATCTGAGCAAGGCTGTCAAAGAGAGGACATTTTGGAGGACTTTCATTCATAGGGTCGCCATGAGTCGGAAGCGACTTGACGGCACTTAACACACACACACACACACACACACACAGGGAAAGGGCAAGAGTCCAGTAGCACCTTAAAGACTAACAAAAATATTTTCTGGTAGGGTATGAGCTGAAGAAGTGAGCTGTGGCTCACGAAAGCTCATACCCGACCAGAAAATATTTTTGTTAGTCTTTAAGGTGCTACTGGACTCTTGCCCTTTTTGACTACTGCAAACAGACTAACACGGCTACCCACTGTGAATTATCTACACAGGGAAAGGTATTGGAGGAAAAAAACTAGTGTTAAATAAAGGTACAATTTTCTATATGAATAATGAGATACTCAATGGCCATTTTTGCATGGTAATTAGCAGCGCGTTCCAGGCTGAATTGCCCCACATTTTTTTTTTAATTTTGCACTCAGCCGTCATTCTGGAAGTGACTGCGAAGCCGGGGCATGCCTGCTTCGCATTACTAAAGAGCCCACTTAACGCGACCTTTGGAGTTTGCTGCGAAGAATCGCCCTCAAGGAACAATGCAAAACAACAGAGGCGCGTTAGCTATGCATATGCTAATGGCTTATGCAAACAGGAACAAAGGAGCAGGCGTGTGGAGGGAGTGGAACTTCTCCTTTTGCGTAGGGACCGGGACCATGAAAAGGCATTTTTAAAGTCGCATTTTAAAAAAGAGCTTTGAGCGAGCATCAAAATTGACCATGCAAAAATGGCCCACTAGTACTGCACAGGTGTTATTTTACTTAACCCAGATTTCCAACTCTTTAGGTAGCTTAGTCCCAAAACCTGCACACAGAGGTTCATGTGTATACTCTGGTGGCTAAAACTAGGAAGTATGGAGATTCTCCTTTCTTCCTTTCTTTTTCTTTTCCTGTGGAATTATTTCACAGCGCTTAAAGTAATTCTCTCACAATACTTGGGCCAGGAATATCTCTTTCCTCAGAGACTATTCCTCCCCCCTGTGACTACAGTAGGGAGCTTTTTTTTCCTCCTAGACTCTCTTTTGTCACCTTTCTGTTTTCTTTCCCAGTCACACTAGGCACAACCCATCACACTGGAACCCAGAGTAAAAACAACAACCCAAAACCCTTTCCCCCAGCAGCTCAGAGTTTTCTCTCTTAAGCTCTGCCCACTCCCTGTTATGTCCTTCACGCATACAGTCATTGACAGACATTAACCCTTAGTCCGTCACAGAAACATTTCAAGGCAGCCGGAAAAATGAGCAACCAAACTTTTGAGAAAGCAAAACCATTTTTTCCCAGGTGACCCAAAGATCGCAAGTATGTGGGGAGGGAATGCTGCAGTCTCAGACCACAGCCAAGACGGCCCTGACCCTAGTATTCATCATCTGCCTTATTTTGACAGTAGGGGTATGCACAACTGGGCCTTTACACATGATCTTAATCAAAAGACAGCTTTGGATTATGCCTCGCTGCTGGAAACAGTGCAGGACTAGAAAAAAAAAATTGGTCTGACCCAGCAACTCAATTCTTATGTGCATAATTTCAAGTGGTATAAAATGTTTTGGAACCACAGAACATTGGTGCACAGTTACCACATTACCTTTCTATTTTGTAGAGGCTGCATTGTTGTTCTTTCTTCTTTGATTTGCAAAGGTATGTGCTGCATTTCAAGGTCTTGCAACTGATTATACCAATCAGGACACCGATAAGATTATTTTATTTTTTTTAAGAGAGAGAGCCAGTGTGTTCCAGATTGTTTGGATTTACATTTATTGATTAAAAACCTGCTTGGAGCAACAAAAATTCAAAAGGACAAAGTACCAGAAGACTGCGACGTCAAAATAGCGCTCATGAAAATTTGGAAAAAATACCAAAAGAGAATAAGTCCCTCTCCACCATCTATAATGTCGCCAGTTGAGGCTTATCATGACAATGTCAAACTGAAACCGGGTGTCCATCTCACCTACAATCAAATGATAGAGCCTACAGGAGAAATCAAGACTTTGACCAAACTTCAAGAAAAATTTCAAAAACTGAATTGGCTGACCTATCTACAACTGAGGTCTAACTTACAAAAAGACTGTCTTTATCCCCAGCCATTTCGTGAATTAACAGAATTTGAGCAGATAATATCTAAAGATGATTCACATATATAAGGTAAAATCTATAGACTCCTTTTGAAATACGAAACAGAAGAGGAACAAGTGAAAACTAATATGATAAAATGGATGCAAAACTTCGGAGAAATGATTAACATGGATATATGGGAAAAACTCTGTACTCATGATCTGAAATATACTGTGTCGCAAGAAGTGAAAGAAAACTGGTATAAAACATTTTACAGATGGTATCTGACTCCTAACATGCTTTCTCAAATGACCACTCCTGGTAAAAGGGGCGCTTGTTGGAAATGTCAAGACACCGACGGTTCCTATTTTCACGTTTGGTGGACATGTCCAAAGATACAAACATATTGGAAAAGAATTCATCAAGAATTGCAGTTGATGCTAAATATCAAGTTCACATTTGACCCAAAACTCTATTTACTCAGTATAACGCCACAAAATTTGCCTTTAAAACACCACGATGTTTTTAAGTATGCTACAACTGCAGCCAGAACGGTCTTGGCAAGAACCTGGAAACAAAATCATATCCCCGAAATAGAAATCTGGAAAGAAAAATTGTTGGAATATGCCAGCATGGCTAAGATGACTCACGAGATAAATTCAAAATCCAGTGAATCTATAGAGCAATTTGACGACAAGTGGGCGTTATTTTATACTTATATGACCTGCAACTGACTAGTTGAAATATGCTGGCATTGTATTATAGAATTCTGTTTTAAATAATTGCTAAGTTAAAAATAAACTCTTATACAATAGAATAATATTATAAATAGAATAACTTAATGACATACTGTATCAATTTTCTTTTCCTTATTATTATTACATAGAAAATGTTTTATAATATACAATTTGCAATATATCACTGAGCTTACTTTTTTATATCTATATAATATCTATATTTACTGTTTTTATATTTACAATGCTTTCCCCTCTCCCTTTTTTTTCCTGTACCCCTTCAATTATATCAATAATAAAAAAAAAAACCTGCTTGGAGCTAAACGTGGTACTTGATGTATTTTCATTTAGTTGGCAAATTTCTTTTCAAGGCTAATGATGAAAAATGCCTGTCATTACAGGGAATGCTTTGTTTTTAACAATGCAAACATGTTTGTTTGGATGGAGTGGTTGACTCAGTCAGAATAAAATGTGATGTAAAGTATGATTTAAAAAATCCAGCATTGCCATTCGGTACTTATGGCTTGTACGCAAGGTTGCCAGGTCCCTCTTTGCCACCGGCGGGAGGTTTTGGGGGTGGAGCCTGAAGAGGGGAGGGTTTGGAGAGGGGACGGACTTCAATGCCATAGAGTCCAATTGCCAAAGCAGCCATTTTCTCCAGGTGAACTCTTCTCTATCGGCTGGAGATCAGTTGTAATAGCAGGAGATCTCCAGCTACTACCTGGAGGTTGGCAACCCTACCCACAACTCCCAATCCAGGTGGATCCTTGGAAGAAGTCTCTGGATGGTTCTAACCGGTCTAAGGTGGAATGATGTTCTCAGGAGAAAAGAGTGATCTCACCCCCTCCCATCTTCCCACAGATGTACTGGTTCAACTAATTAAGATGGTATGAGCTACTGACCTTGAGGACTGGGCCGTTATCATAACAAGCTGCAGGTGTACCTGGAGGTTGGCATTCCTACTTGCACGTAAATACCAAGAACAAAGTCATAGGAAGTCTTAGAAGTAGAGTTGCCAACTCCAGGTTGGAAAATACCTGGAGATTTTGGGGGGTGGGGTCTGGGGAGGATGGGGTCTGGAAAGGGGAGGGTCTTCAATAACATAGAGTCCAATTGCCAAAGTGGCCATTTTCTCAAGGGGAACTGATTGCTATCGCCTGGAGATGAGTTGTAATAGCAGGAGATCTCCAGCCACCATCTGGAGGTTGGCAACCCTACTTGGAAGTATACTGTGAAAAATAGTTAACCGGGTAATCGTAAAGGAACCTGCACATCTGCAGACAAGCTGAAGCTGCTTCCAATCATGTATAGTCCTATAATAGTCTTGTACCTATGTAGACTGCAGAACATGGGTCTCGCTGCAGAAAAGTAGCCAGGGGTTTTTCTTGCATGTGTTTTACATCGCTACCGTGAGTGCTTGTGGTCTGAAGGAAAGCAGATGGTTCAGTAGGCGGTCAAACAGGGACAGACAGGCTATGAGCAGCTTAGCCTCAGATGGAGCAATGAGTTGTCAGATGGAGGAGACAGCAGCTTTATAGGCCCAGATGGGACTTCGTTGGCTTTTTGTATCACCTGATTCCTTGATGGGGTAGAGTATCATACTATATCCATCTGCAATGCTGGTCCTCTAGCACGGCACAGATCACGTTGTCTGCATGCAAGCTGCCATGGTGGTCCACAGAGGACCTGAGTCTCTCTTTCGTAGAGTTAACTTGCTGGATGTCTTGAACCAAGCCAAACTGCAAGCAGTGTCTTCCACCCCTCCTTCCACGCCCTCCTTTTTCTACAGGCAAAGACAAAAACTGGAGAAGAAAAATGATGTCAGTAAAGGGTTGCCAGGTTCCTCTTTGCCTCCGGCAGGAGGTTTTTGGGGCAGAGCCTGAGGAGGGCGGGGTTTGGGGAGGGGAGGGATTTCAATGCCATAGAGTCCAATTGCCATTTTCTCCAGATGAACTGATCTCTGTCGGCTGTAGATCAGTTGTAATAGTAGGAGATCTCCAGCTAGTACCTGGAGGTTGGCAAACCTAGTAGCAGAAAACTCAGTCCCTCTTCCTAGTATGTTTCTCTTCATGGACAACGTGAGATTGGTGGCACTAGGGATGCCAGCCTCCAGGTGGGACCTGGGGATCCCCCGGAATGACAGCTCATCTCCAGACTACAGAGAGCAGTTCCCCTGGAGAAAATGGATGCTTTGGAGGGTGGACTTTATGGCATTGTATCCCACTGAGGTCCCTGCCCTCCCCAGGCTCCAACCCCAAATCTCCAGGAGTTTCCCATCCCAGATCTGTTAACCCTAAACCTCCATCCCCCACTAGTGGCCAGGGGGCACATGGCAACCCTAGGTGGCACCAAAGCTCAGACAGGACTTCGTGCTTTCATTCTTTGTTTCAAGGCCACTTTTATATGGCTGAGGGTACATAAACGATATCCAGAAAATGGTAAGTAGAGCACCAACAGGGCTGACTTGCGTTTGCCAAGTACAATGGCTGTTTAACCTTCATTGCCAAAAGTCTTCTGCCTCTCTGGAGTGTCGATGACAAACTTGCATACAATAAATTGGCCCTTGCGATCCTCTCCTCTGTCGTTTTAGGCCCTTTGAAGAGTTTAAACAAAATAACCTCCAGTCTCTGGGGCAATGCAAGTTTCTTTCAAGTTGAGCTCAGACGATGTTCCAGTAATAAGAAAAAAGAGTTAATCGTGCCTGGATTTAGAGCTTCTCTCTAGTTTCCCGGTGCCAGCACTGAAGCCATTAAAGGGAAGGCAACAAAGAGCTAGGCTAGGGTTGCCAACCTCCAGGTACTAGCTGGAGATCTCCTGCTATTACAACGGATCTCCAGCCAATAGAGATCAGTTCACCTGGAGAAAATGGCCGCTTTGGCCATCAGACTCTATGGCATTGAAGTCCCTCCCCTCCCCAAACCCTGCCCACCTCAGGCTACTACTACCTGGAGGTTGGCAACCCTAGGTGCCATGTCATAACACTACAGTGTAGCTTCACCCGGGAAAAGCCCTTTAAAGATCTAGTGAGGGATGGGAACACAGCACAGCAGTGATCCTTTTTTTGAAAGCGAAACACTCCTCAGATTCCCCTTTGCACTGGAGTAAAACAAGTTTATATTTAATGTGGTTTAAAGGGGGAAACCCTGGGAATACCACAAATCACGCTCAGAGTTAGCACAGCATCTAGTGTTGCCAGATCCCTCTTTGCCCTTGGTGGGAGGTTTTTGGGGCGGAGCCTGAGGAGAGCAGGGTTTGGGGAGGGGAGGGACTCCAATGCCATAGAGCAGGGGTCGGCAAATTCATTAGTCAAAAGAGCCAAATATCAACAGTACAATGATTGAGATTTCTTTTGAGAACCAAATTTCTTAAACTTATTAGGTAGGTACACTGTTTATTAACTTAAAAAACTTTAATTAAAGTTTTAAGTCTTAATTAAACTATAGGTACACTGAATAAAACTTGATATCATACTTAATAGTGATCTTATTTACTGATAATTGTAAGTCCCTGCCATTTCCCCTCCGTCTGTAGTCCTCGCCTGGAGGCCTGGTCTACTGCCATAAAAGCCTATTGGTAGACCTGGCCTCCGGCTGAGTCCCATTGGGAGGCCAGGTCTACCCATTGGCTTTCTTGGCAGTAGACCGGGCCTCCGGAGGCCCATAGAAGCCAATTGGTAGACCTGGCCTCTGAAGGGGGACTTTTCCCCCCTCCTCGGAGTCCAGGTCTACCGCCAAGAAAGCCGGTGGGTAGACATGGCCTCCCAATGGGACTCAGCCGGAGGCCAGGTCTACCAAAGAAAGCCCACCCCGCCCAACAGCTGATAGGCGGGGGGGGGGCAGGAACCGACAAGCAGCCCACCCAGCAATCACGCGGCTAGAGGGGAGGGGAGGCTTTAGCCTCCCAACCATTGAGGGCAAGGGAAAGGGGGACCTGGCCATTCTCCACGGTGGGTGGGTGGGGAGACAGTGCTCTCTCTCTCTCTCTCTCTCTCTCTCTCTCTCTCAGGCACGCTGCTCCGCAGCCCGGCTGCCGGCGCAAGCGGGCGCGAGAGCAGGGGCTCCGAACCAAGATCGGAGAGCCGCACTCAATGGGCCAAAGAGCCCCATGCGGCTCGGGAGCTGCAGTTTGCAGACCCCTGCCATAGAATCCAATTGCCAAAGTGGCCATTTTCTCCAGGTGAACTGATCTTTATCGGCTGGAGATCAGTTGTAATAACAGGCGATCTCCAGCTAGTACCTGGAGGTTGGAAACCCTAATGTCATGTAGATGACCCTTTAATATCATGTAGGTGACCGTTTCCTGCTTTCCATGCAGGGTCAACATTTTATGTGGCAGCAGCGTATCACTGCTATTTGATGAATGGTTTCTACAGTGCTGGGATAATATTTACATGACCCAGCTGTGGCCGGGGGATAATTTCATGGGTCTTTCCCAAGGAATTGGCACCCTTTCCCCAGCAGAGTGCTTTTTCCATGATGAAGACCTTTATTTTTAGCCTTTGCACTTTTTCTCCAGCCACTTATGAAACAGTGAGTGCTCTCAAGGGTCCATTTAGGACTCCTGGTACGTTAAAAGATCATGGTTGCAATATGGAAGACTGCATATTGAAGACCTTGTGCGCTGCAGGGATTGCAGAGTCTTTCTTTGCTTCCCTTACCAGAGCTCTTGTTTTTGTTTGAAAGCTGCTTCTGAACATCAGGAGAGATTCAAAAGACCAGGGAGATGCTCATGGAAACAGAGTGTAAACACATCAGCCCTCACACATGTCCTAAATACCTCTTTGAATCTCAGCCAGTGCTTACAACCTACTGTACTGATACACAATTAGTATAGATTACAATGGAGCTCTTGGAAGAGACACAGACATTATGCCCTCTTGACTGAATGGTCGATATACCAGCTGTCTGGAGATGCTCATGTTGGACTTTCAAGGATTATATCCACAAACACCAATACTCTAGTTTTAACTACACCAAGAGCTGGTTAGCATAACAGCTAAGAAAGTCAACTATTAATCAGTAAGTCTTGGGTTTGTTTCTGCCATGAATGCAGCAGGTGGCTTTAGGTAGGCCCCAGTCTCTTGTGGGGGCAGGGGGGAAACTAGGCCAATTTGGCAATGAACATTACTTTGCAGGGTTGTTGCATTATGTTAAGAATGGGAAGCACAGTGAAAGTGATGTACATCGATGATTGTGTTCACATGGGTGTTTATTAGGGTTTCCAACCTCCAGGTACTAGCTGGAGATCTCCCGCTATTACAACTGATCTTCAATCGATTGAGATCAGTTCACCTGGAGAAAATGGCTGCTTTGGCAGTTGGACTCTGTGGCATTGAAGCTCCTCCCCTCCCTAAACCCCACCCTCCTCAGGCTCCGCCCCCAAAATTTTCAGGTATTTCCCAGCCTGGAGCTGGCAACCCTAGTGTTTATATATGAAATGTTGGGATTCACTTTGAATTTCCTCTAGATCCTTTTCAGTCTGGCTTCAGGCTGGGCTATGGGACAGAGATGGCTCTTCTAGCTTTAGTTGACAACTTTCATCTGAGTGTAGACAAAGGCCATGTGTCCTTATGTCTCTTGTTGGATATCTGCAGCTTTTGATACAGCAGATCAAACCATTTTGTTGAGGTGCTTGGAGGCAGAAGCAGGTATCAGGGGATGTTCTCTGAACGGATTCAAATCATTCCTCATAGATCAGACAGAAAGGGTTGCTGTGGGAGACTAGTTGTCACCAGTGTGGGACCTTTCCTGTGGAGTTCCACAGGGCGCAAACCTATCCCCCATCCTTTTCAGTCTCTGTGTAAAGCTCTTAGAATAAATCATTCGTAGCTTTGGGGTTAGATGTCATCAATATGCAGATGATACTCAGCTCTATATATCCTTATCCAAATCCCTGGTGATACAGTATAATTTTGAATAACTGCCCAGCTACCGTGGTAAATTGGCTAAGAGTGAACAAATTGAATCTAAACCCTGAAAAGTCAGAGGTAATTGTGGTTGGGAAGGAAAAGATCTTGAAGGACCTTGTGTTCCCCACTTTTGATGGAGTTCAGCTGACCCTTGCTGACTCAGTTAAGAGTCTTGGGGTTATACTGGAACTAACTTTTATTACTGGAGAAGCAAGTTAATGCAGTTGCTAAAAAAGCTTTCTTCAAGCTCAGCCTAGCCTGAAAGATGGCCCCTTATCTTGATATGACTGATCTGGTCACCTGGATCCAGGCCACAGTAACGCTGAGACTAGACTACTGCAATGCACTGTACATTGTTCTCCTCTCAAAACCAATTCGGAAACTCCAGCTGGTGCAGAATGCTACAGCTTGACTATTATCGGGAGCTAGATGAAACATGAATATTACTCCCATCCTGTAGGCACTTCATTGGCTAACCCTTAGTTGCCAGGTTCAATTTGAAGTACTACTATCACATCCAAAGCCCTTCATGGCCTTGGACCCTCATGTCTATGAGACCGCCTCTCCCCTTATGCTCTGCCACGACAGTTTCACTGCTTGGAGCAGGGTGTTCTGAAGGTGCAAACCTGCAAATGGGCAAAACCAACAACTGCCATTACATGTGCCTTCTCCACTGCGGCTCCCACCTTGCGGAATGTCCCACCTGAGGAGGTCAGAAAGGCTTCCACTCTCATGGCTTTCAGCAAGCTATTCAAAGCTGAATTATTTAAGTGGGCTATTTTACACAGGCAATAGGCTTGCACTGAACTAAATGATTCACACAAATACTACTGTGTATAGCTTGGTGAAACGAAGATCCTACTATGGAATTTTGCATCGTTTAATGTGCCGTGTTAACACTTATGCATTGCTTCCATTCTGTTTTTAGACTTCTGGTTGGTTCTACAGCCCTAATCCTATTGCATTGATTATTAGGGACTGTGGTCTATACTACTGTGTATAGCTTGGTGAAACGAAGATCCTACTATGGAATTTTGCATCGTTTAATGTGTCGTGTTAACACTTATGCATTGCTTCCGTTCTGTTTTTAGACTTCTGGTTGGTTCTACAGCCCTAATCCTATTGCATTGATTATTGAATCACCCATCTGTCAATTGTATTGACTCATTAATCCACCTTGAGTCCAAGTGGGGAAAGTGGTCTATAAATAATGTAAATAAATAAATAAATAATGTAGGTCCCTTTCCGTGATAGCTTTTGGTGAGTGGTGTAATCCAGCAGAAGATGGGTTCCATAAATCCTTTCACTAAATCCTTCCTAGTGGAGAACTCAGGATAGATCTAGTCAAGGAATGCCCTTGTGGCTAGTCAGTCAACCATGAAGTTGCATTGAGAAGTAATATCAAAGATCATATGTTTTCAAAAGTAATGTATTTTATCATAAACTTGAAGCATGACAACTTACAACCACGTATATAACTAAGACATGTGCCATGACCACAGCAACCTTGGTAAATGCACTATCTTCAGCAACCCTTCAGAGAGAGACCTGAAGAGAAATAAAACCTACCAGGTGGTACCTAGTAAAAGGAAGAAAAGGAAATCTAAATGATATACTTGATAGTGCGGGGTGGGGGGCTGATTACTCGTAGTTATGTGTTTTGCTGATGCAGACAGCTTGATGTTCTTTCTGTTTTGTTTGGGTCTTGAAAGAAATTCTCAGTACTCACAAGTCAAGCTGCAGGCTGACTCTAGTGTATAGAGTTATGCTTGCCTTCTAATTACTTACAATCATCTACCTTATAATCAACAACTGGAAAACCCTTTAATTTTATAGCATCTGCTCACATAGGAATTCTGTCTACAATTTCTCACTATTTGGGGCCCACCACATACCTGCAAAGAAACTAGACGTACTCTCAGGTCAAGCTGCAGGCTGACTGAGGAGTACGCTTTTGGAGTTGATACAGGAGCAACTTTATTAACTGCATATTCTCCATGTCCTTTATCTCCCTGGGTATAAAAATACTGAAGCCCTTCCCTCAACTTCAAGCTCTCCCTCCTACCTTTGAATAGAAAAATGAAATGGCATCTTAAAGGAAAAGGAACATGGGTCATAGCTAGGGTTGCCAACTCTAGGTTGAGAAATTCCTGGAGATTTGGAGGTGGAGGCAGGGAAGGGTGGGGTTTGGGGAGCGAAGGGACTTCAGTGGGGTAGAATGCTTTACAGTCCACCTTCCAAAACAGTGATTTTCTCCAGAACTGATCTCTGTTGTTGGAAGATCTCCAGCTCCCACCTGGAGGTTGACAGCCCTATCACAGTGTAGGGTTGCCAGCTCTGGGCTGGGAAATACCTGGAGATTTTGGGGGTGGAGCCCAAAGAGGATGGAGTTGGAGGAGGGGGGACTTCAGTGGGGTATAATGTCATGGAGTCCACCTTCTGAAGTGGCCATTTTCTCCAGGTAAACTGATCACTGGCACCCAGAGATCAGTTGTAATAGCGGGAGATCTCCAGCCACTACCTGGAGGTTGGCAACCCCATCACAGTGGTATTTTTCTTTGTTGCAATGAGTAATTTCTAAGCTCTAGGCTGACTCCCAATTCTGTGCCTCCTTTTGACCAGGAAACCATAGTTATGGCTAATTGTGGTTAATTAATAAACTTCAGTGGCTACAGATACTGGTTTGATGGACCCTACTAACCATAGTTATGGATGGCCCAGGCTAGCCTGATCTCGTCAGATCTCAGAAGCTAGGCAGGGTCAGCCCTGGTTAATATTTGGATGGGAGACCACCAAGGAAGTCCAGGGTTGCTGTGCAGAGGAGGCACTGGCAAACCACCTCTGTTAGTCTCTTGCCATGAAAACCCCAAAAGTGGTCGCCATAAGTCAGCTGCGACTTGAAGGCACTTTACACACACACTAACCATAGTTAGTGGAGTACTCTGCATTCAGACAAGTAGAAGAAGAGTTGGTTTTTATATGCCAACTTTCTCTACCACTTAAGGAAGAATCAAACCGGCTTACAATCACCTTCCCTTCCCCTCCCCACAACAGAGACCCTGTGAGGTAGTTGAGGCTGAGAGTGTGACTAGCCCAAGGTCACCTAGCATGGCTTTAAAAACTGTCAAAGAAATATGAACCTAACATGAGTTGCTTGTTACAATGTTGCCTTCTACAAGAAGGAGTGAGAAACCATTAACCATAGGGTATCTGACGGCAATTCATGGCTCTCCTGTGGGTCTATTGTTTGAGATCCGGAACAAGTAAATACTCCAAAAGGCTTCCCCCCTATTGCTTAACACGCTGTCTTTAAAAAGATGGACAAAAAAACTTTTAAAAAGTTAAATGCATGTGAAATACTGATTTGTTTGTTCCTAAGAGGATTTGCTTGTTTGCTGAAGCAAAATAAACTTCATGTGATGCGATGAAAAGCAAAAAGTGAAATACTCCCCCCCCGCCCCGCCCAGCTGGAGGAACTTCAGGTTGCCAGTGAATACAGTATCAACAATTAAAACATCATGCCATTATTAGTATTGTGTTGTTCATGTAAAACTTTCACACACTAGACAGTATTTGCTGTTTAATTGTACAACTGAGTACAATTCCTACTTTAAAAAATCTCACAGCATATCTGTCTCAGGGTCTGGAGAAACAAAGCTCAATATAGCTTCCAATTAAATATGAATCACACCACACATTATTAGGGAGGAAGAGCCTGAAAGAGATCTATATCCTTTAGAACTTCTGAGATACAAATCTAGTGAGTGTTTAATTATTCAGAAAATTACAACAGAATGTGGTGAAAAGAATTTGCAAGAACTCGTTGCAAAAAACTCCCATGCTCACTCCTCGTATACCAGGTTCATATCCTGCAAGACAGCATGGTGCAGTGGTTAAGAGCGGTGGACACTAATCTGGAGAACAGGGTTTGATTCCCCAGTCCCCACTCCTCCACATGAGCAGCGGACTCTAATCTGGTGAACTGGGTTGGTTTCTCCACTCCTACACCTGAAGCTAGCTGGGTGACCTTGGGCTAGTCACAGCTCTCTTAGAGGTCTCTCAGCCCCACCTACCTCACAAGGTGCCTATTGTGGGGAGGGAAAGGGATGGTGATTGTAAGCTGCTTTGAAACTCCTTAAAGGTAGAGAAAATCTTGCTATAAAAACCAACTCATGGTGTAGTGGTTAAGAGCAGTGGTTTGGATCGGTGGACTCTAATCTGGAGAACCGGGTTTGATTCCTCACTCCTCCACATGAGTGGCGGACGCTAATCTGGTGAAACGGGTTGTTTTCCCCCACTCTTACACATGAAACTTGCTGGGTGACCTTGGGCTAGTCACAGCTCTCTTAGAGTTCTCTCAGTCCCACCTACCTCACAGGGAGGGAAAGGGAGGGAAAGGGAAGGTGATTGTAAACTGGTATGATTCCTCCTCCTCCTCCTCCTTCTTTGGAGGGGTCAGGGTGGGGCCTGGCCCTTGTCAGGGATCATCATACTTGGGTATTAGGTTAAGCCTACAGCCTGGTAGAGGGCCCACCTTCAACTGGAGACAGTGGATTTGCAGATGACACCAAATTATTTAGGGTGGTTAAAACAAAATCGGACTGTGAAGAGCTCCAGAAGGATCTCTGCATACTGGAAGAATGGGCATTAAAATGGCAAATGAGATTCAATTTGAGTAAGTGTAAAGTGATGCATATTGGGACAAAAAATCCCAACTTCACATATACACTGATGGGATCTGTGCTGGCAGCAACAGACCAAGAAAGGGATCTTGGGTTGGTAGTGGATAGCTCAATGAAGATGTCAACCCAGAGTGCGGCTGCTGTAAAAAAGGCAAATTCCATGCTGGCCATAATTAGACGAGGAATAGAGAATAAAACTGCTGATATCATACTGCCCTTGTACAAATCTATGGTGAGACCACACCTGGAATACTGTGTACAGTTCTGGTCACCACACCTAAAAAAGGATATTACAGAGCTTGAGAAAATTCAGAAAAGAACAACCAAAATGATTAGGGGACTAGAGCAACTGTCCTATGGGGAGCGGTTAAGACGCTTAGTGCTGTTTAGCTTGGAAAGAAAGCAGCTGAGGGGAGACATGATAGAGGTCTACAAAATTAGGCATGGTTTGGAGAGAGTGGACAGGGAGACGTTTTTCTCCCTCTCCCATAATACTAGAACACGGGGTCATCTGCTAAAACTGGAGGGTGAGAGATTCAAAACAGATAAAAGGAAGTATTTTTTCACATAACGCATAGTTAAATTGTGGAACTCCCTGCCCCAGGATGTGGTGATGGCTGCCAGCTTGGAGGGCTTTAAGAGGGGAGTGGACATATTCATGGAGGAGAGGGGTATTCATGGCTGTTAGAATGGATACTAGTCATGCTGCATACCTATTCTCTCTAGTATCAGAGGAGCATGTCTATAATTTTGGGTGCGGTGGAACACAGGCAGGATGGTGCTGCTGCAGTCGTCTTGTTTGGGGGCTTCCTAGAGGCACCTGGTTGGCCACTGTATGAACAGACTGCTGGACTTGATGGGCCTTGGTCTGATCCAGCAGGGCATTTCTTATGTTCTTATGAGGTCTCCCATGCTTGAGCCCATACCTTGTTACGTATGTTTAATATTGATTCTACATTGTACTGGTTTTCAAGCTGACTTCATGCCCAGTTTTACACTGATGTGTTTTCACATTGGCCGTATGCCACTAATCAGCTTTTAAAAACTTTTTAAAATTCTGTCTGGTTGAGTCATCCTTTAATTATTGCTCCTCTGCTGTTTACATTGTAGTGCTTTCAGATATTTGTTGTTATGTTATGAATATTTGGATTGTTACTTATGGGATTTATTTGTTAATTGTTAGCCAACCTGTAAATCAATATGACCTCTGGTTTTCACAACAACAGTTCCAAGCTCTTGGCTTGCCTGATATTAGTACCCATTTTGCAGTTATACATAGAACTGAAATATCCATTAGAAAAAGAAGTTGGGTTTTATACCTTGATTTTCTCTACCACTTAAGGGAGTTTCAAACTGGCTTACAATCACCTTCCCTTCCCCTCCCCACAACTGTCACCTTGTGAGGTAGGTGGGGCTGAGAGAGTTTGGAGGGAACTGTGACTGGCCCAAGGTCACCTAGCAGGCTTCCTGTGGAAGAGTGGGGAATAAAACCCAGTTCTCCAGATTAGAGTCCACCACTCTTAACCACTACACCACGCTGGTCTGATTGTGTCTTAGTTGGGCATCACAAATATTGAACAGAGGATGCTATAAACCTCCCAAGGGCTGCCTGATGTACTTTCATTAGCTCCAAACTGTACTGAAATTGCTTGCTACTTGTTGTTTGGAAAAGGCTGAAACCACATTTCAAATGTATAAAATGGTCCATTGAGTCCTTGTGACAGACGCTGTCTTTCGTACAGATGAAACCATTTGTTTCAAGTGTCCAGAACTATATTTATTACTTACAGGAAGTTTTTATTTTTTAAGCAAAAGTTTTCCTAGTCCTTTTGTGTGTGTGTGTGTGTGTGTGTAAAGTTCATCATGGTGATGTAGTGGTGAGTGCATCAGGCCAAGAACTGCAGAATCCAGATTCAAATCCCAGCTCTGCCTTGACATTTCTTGGGTAACCTTGGGCCGATTCCGATTTTGCAATCTAACCTAGGTTGCTGTGAGGATAAAAATGGTGAGAGGGAGCATGTTTATGATTCTGACCTTTTTTGGGGGAAGGAGTACAGAATGAAGACCTGATAAATAGGATGGGGCAATTTAAACTTGTGAATGCGAAACAGAGCAATTTCTACTGTAGTCTTGGACTGTGCTCTGCGAGATAGCAAAAGGAACAGTGATCTCTGAAGCCAATAGATTGGAAGCCACATTGTTGGAGTCAGAAGTGATTGTACATGCTTTAAAAGTATACAATCACCTACCTCCCCCAAATGCTAATTGTTAGAGTTGCCAGGTCCCTCTTCGCCACAGACAGGAGGTTTTTGTCTTGCCCCCAGCTGGCATTTCCTGCCACTACTTTAAGCAGTGGTGGAGAAAAATAAAATTTAGAAAATGGCCGACAGCTGATGTTGGACCTTTCTAGGATTGGCCAAATCTCTATGGTGAAATCATAGTGTTATCAGTGGTTCCTAGAGAGTACTTATGTAATTTCCAAGTTTTCCCTGGAAGTGATGTCAGCCTCTCTAGGAATCACCAAAAGTTCTATGGTTTTACTGTAGAGTTTGGGCCAATTCCTAGAGAGGCTAAGGCTACTTCTGGGTTTTCCTGGGCAACCATATGTCCTGAGTACCTAAGATGAAGTAAGGGATACAAATAAAATAAATACCTTTATCAGCAATATTTTTCTTGTGTGGTTGTTGGGCAGAAATGAAGTTGTGCAGAAATTTCTGATTTTTAGGCTGCATACCACAACCCAGCAATTCTGAAAGAAGTGAGTTAAGTCTGCTCCTTATGATTACTTTATATTTAAGAGAAACAGTAAATAATCAGTGTGAATTTTATTTCTACAACACTATTTTGAGGTTCTAAACTGTTAATTAGAAATGGATGAATAACTATATGCAGATCTGCGGATTTTTCTCAGATTTCTGACTCACTCTCTCCTGAGAATCTATCCCAACCAGATTGTTTGTGTTTTAATTTTAGAGTTTAATTTAGTCATCAGGTTAATCAGCCAGGTTTATAAATTAATTAGAATCGGGACTTGATTTCTCCAGAGCACCTCATTTTTAGGCTACATATTTAAATTAGGAAGATTTCGGGAACTTGGTTGGAGAATTTGGGGAGGCACTGAGTGATATATGGGATTAAGGGAGCTGTATTTTCCACCTGGCCACTGTAGCTTTGCCTTTAACAACACTATGATGTGCACACATTAGCAACTGATAATCTATTATTTATTAAGTGTGCTTAAAACCTGCCATTCTATCAAATACGACCCCCCAGGATCGTACAAATCTGAAAACAATACAATGCAAAACACATAATGCACAATCGTTAAGACTCCTCTCCAAGCACTGATAATCTCCATTAAAAAAAAAAAAAAAAAAACCATAGGCTATTCCACCAGGCCTATGATTGTGGGCAGCCAGAGATTATATCAGTGGTGGCCTCACTACTCCCTCCTCCCCTTATTTACAAGTATCATTGACTACTGAATTATGGGTAAAGTTGCCAGGTCCCTCTTCTCAACCGGCAGGAGATTTTTGGGGCAGAGCCTGAGGAGGGTGGGGTTTGGGGAGGGGAGGGATGTCAATGCCATGGAGTCCAATTGCCAAAGCAGCCATTTTCTCCAGGTAAACTGATCTTTATCAGCTGGAGATCAGTTATAATAGCAGGAAATCTCCAGCTAGTACCTGGAGGTTAGGAAATCAGCATAGGAAATAGGATACAAATTAGCAAAAGTCTATTTGTGATTATAACATAGATGACATATTACAAAACAGTGTACATATCACCAAACACAATTCAGTGTGCTATCCTACTATATACATATATACAAAACATGTAAGATGCAAATACTATGCAATGCACAAAATTCGTGTTCTTCTGGGTATGAAGAGTATAATTCTTGCTGGATATCCAACTAATGGTATAGTCCAAAAGAATATGATGGGGGACGGCCATTTCACAGTCTTTTCTTCAGCCCCATATTCACTCAAAAATTCTATCAGTCATTTAATACAGTCATCCTTCTCAATTCCAGGTAACATTGCATCAGGAGAGTTCACCAGTTCCTAACCTACAAGGTATAGGCACAGGGGTGCCTTTTTGTTCGATTTATTAGTACCTGGAGGTTGGCAGCCCTAAGCAGGCGCCATATTATACGATGCCTTGTATTAATAATTTTCGAAACAATATTTTATGGTTTTAATGTATTTTATTGTTACGGTGTGGTTTTAATGTTGTTATCCGCCCTGAGCCTGGCCTTGGCTGGGGAGGGTGGGTTATAAATCTGAAAAATATATATGTAAACAAAAGCTTTAACATATTGAAAGTTGACAGATTTGGGCACATAAAACACAAAAGAACCAATACCACCCTAAGCAGAACTGCAACATTCTAAGCCCATTGATCTCAGTGGGCTTACAGCACAATCCCAAGAGCTGCTGTTGCTTCCATGGCTGGCCGCTGGTGTAACTATGATACCGCTAGTCTGCTCCCTAATGGGTTTCTTCAATGACCTGGTGGTAGGAAAACGAGAATGTAGCTGGGCTTCTGAGGCTGCAGCCGCATCAGCACCCCCAGCAACCGTGTGGTAGCATTCCAATCAGCAGTTTTGTTGCTACAGCTGGTCCATGATGGACAGGGCATGCAGGGCCAATCAAAGGAGGGAAGGGGTGTGGCAAAGGATTGAGGCTCCATGCCTGTGGCACACACCCCTCCTCCTTAAAGGGCAGGGCTCAGTCACTGGGCAGTTGAAAGAATTGGCAATGGAGCTCCCAAGCAGGCCCTCGGCCCTTTCAGTGCAATGGGTGCCATCACCTCGAAAGTGGAACGGGGACACATGGTGCACGAGGCCCCCTGGCTCCCAGACATTCAGACAGCTGCCTCTCTTCCACCCTTGGAGAGGGCTGACCCTCTAGCTATTGTATTGTCAGAAACCCCTTGTGCTTGCAGGTGGTCCCAGGGTCCCCAATCCACTCCTACAATAGCAATTTATGCCCTTGTCAGGCCACCTCAGAACAGGGTACTCATTAGGGTTCCCAGGTCCCTCTTTGTAACAATCCAAGCCCAATGTTCAGCTTTGCGTTGCCACTCCAAGACCCATGTATTGTTTGGAGGTGGGCTGGAATTTTTGGAGCTTGGGTTTAACATACCTGGAAAATTTCAAAATTTTGAAAAAAGCCGAACCCCTCCCCACCATACCAGTATAGTGGTTCAGCTTTTTTGGATTTTTTGAAAATGTCTGGGTCTGTTAAACCCGAACCCGAAAAATACCGGAAAAAATGGTGCACATCCCTATTTCCCACTCACAAATCCCCGTTGTGCATGAGGGGCCATGGTGCTGAGAGGCCATAGCTCCTGCCACCTCTGCTCAACCGCGATGCTGCTGTGCTCAGGTGTGGGAGGCATCTTCGCCAGGGAGGCTCCCAGCCATATTCAAGGGGAACGAGGTAACAGGTATGGGGAACAGCCTCCTGCTTACCTGCCAGTGTGCAGCTGTCCCTTCGGATCCTGCTTCTGTTACCCGTTTGGGTTCCGAAATGGGAGAGGGCAGCCACAGATTATGGACTTTGCTCTCCCCTTTGGGTTTGGCGCAGGCATAGGGTTGCCAACCACCAGATACTAGCCGGAGATCTTCTGCTATTACAACTGATCTCCAGCCAACAGAGATCAGTTCACCAGGAGAAAATGGCCGCTTTCGCAATTGGACTTCTATGACATTGAAGTCCCTCCCCTCCCCCAAACCCCACCCTCCTCAGGCTTCACCCCAAAAACTTCCTGCCAGTTACAAAGAGGGACCTGGCACCCAATGCAGACTGCTGACCCAGCAGTGCTGAGTGCCCTTTCTGTGCTTTTCCCACCACCAAAGTACCTCGCCGCTTGCTGTAAGTCCACATGGCAGGGACCTCTGAGACAGAGTCCTGTGCTGCAGGCTCTACCTCATGAATTGTGCTGGGGTTTTGTAGGGCTGCGCGGGTGCACAACTGGCTGCTTAGGAGGGGGCTTGGCCACCATAGGGAAGGGAGGCGATTGATCACTCCCATAGTTGGCATCTGAGCTGCTCCGAGCCTTATGGGCATCTGGTTATCTCGGTGCCTCGGCAGGATTAAAAGGAAGAAGCTGGTCTTTGAGGTTTTGTGATCCCAAACAATTTAGAGCCTTAAATCTAACAATCAGCATTTGAATTCAGTCCAGACACTAATTGGCAACCAGTAAATCAAAACTGGAGTAACGAGCTCTTGGCAGCAGGTTGTAACCAGCAGTCAATTGCATATATTTTGCTACATAATGCCTTAATAAATAAGAAAAGAGAAAAGGAAATGTGTTTATAACAATTTATACAAAGCAATGGGAATGAAAAATAAAAGGTAACCAGCAGTCTAGCAGCCCCATTTTGAATTGTAATTTTTGAGCGCTCTTACAAAGTAGCTGTAGTGATAGAATTTATAAAATTAGGGACTTTCCCTTATATTTTACACAGTGTTAAGGAACTGGTAATTAGTGAACTTAGCTTGTTTTAGAGCAAGGTTTACAAACCTCAGTAAAAGATGTTTTACTTGCTTTTATATTAAAAGTTGTTTTAAGCCATTCATCATTCTGGTAGTTTTTATCTGTGTATCCAGAAATACTAACCGAGCCCTAAGGTGCAGACTGGTAAGCTGCACTACAGTCAAAGCTCTGCTCACGACCTGAGTTCAATCCTGATGGAAGTCGGTTTCAGGTTGCCGGTTCAAGGTTGACTTTAATCTTTAAAGTGCTACTGGACTCTTGCTCTTTTCTAAATTGCACTCTGAGACTGGTCGTGGAGTCAGAGGTTTGCATGTCCTTTTGAAGAGTTGTTTGCTTGCGTTATACATACATTTTTCATTTATTGCGTAGCCGTGTATTTGTAATAGCCAGCTGTGTCAGAATTCATTCGTCAAGCTCCAGGTATTAGCTGGAGATCTCCTGCTAATAAAACTGATCTCTAGGCAATCAATTCACCTGGAGAAAATGTTCTGCTATTACAACTGATCTTCCAGTTCACCTGGAAGACATGGCCTCTTTGGCAATTGACTCTATAGCATTGAAGTCCCTCCCCTCCCCAAACCCCACACTCCTCAGGCTCTGCCCCAAAAATCTCCAGGTATTTCCCAAACCGGAGCTGGCAACCCCACGCAGATGGCGTGTAGTAGAGTGGCCACATCATGAGGCATCTGGGACAATGCTTCAAAAACTCTTCATCACCTGGTAATGTCTGCACCTCGACCTTTTGTTAAAGGCACAGCAGCATGACAAGCTGGGTTTTCTATGGTCAATTGGCAACTGTAGCAGATTTTCTTACCTTAGAACATAAGAAAAACCTCCTTGATCAGACTAGTGGTCCATCTAGTTCGGCATCCTGTCTCACAGTGACCAACCAGTTTCTCTGGAGGGTAGGACTGCCAGGACCCTCTCTGCCATAGGTGGGAGGCTTTTGAGGTGGAGCTTGAGGAGGGCGGGGTTTGGGGAGGGGAGGGACTTCAATGCCATAGAGTCCAATTGCCAAAGCAGCCAATTTCTCCAGGTGAACAGATCTATATCAATTGGAGATCTGTTGTAATAGCAGGAGATCTCCAGCTAGTACCTGGAGGTTGGCAACACTACTGGAGGGCCAACATGGTATAGCAGCCAAGGCATGCACTGGTGTTCACAGGTCTACTGCCTCTGAATGAGGATGTTCACTTTAGTCACCATGGCTAGGAGTATTAGCTTAAACATGTATGAACGAACCTGCAAATGCCTAATAAATACTGAGTTGTGTTTCTGATGCACCATACCAAATGATCTAGACCTTTAAACAGGCCTCTTCCATGTCGACAGAACAATTTCACATCAAATCCCCAACAATATACAGTTTAATTAGAATGAAAGCAGTTCTGTTAGCGTATTCAGAACCTTAAAGAAGTAGCTGGTTTGTGAACGGGGTGGGGGGAATCAAGTAATGAGCATTGAGTCGAGATGGTGAGTATAAGCTCTTCTGGGGCCCAGCTTGGTTTTTCTGACAAAAACTGTTAATGAAATTTTGTCAAGCATCATTTGAAGGTCACCCTTGTCTATGTAAGCCCCTGCATTTGCTATAATAACAAACGGAATAAAGCTGCTCTTGTTGCTGTTGTGTGGGCTTTCTCGAGCTCAAGCCAAGCAGCCAGCATTAGCAAGGAACGTACCTCATGTGCATGAGCACATTATTCAAGTGTGGGTAGAACAGTCGGTGCACTGAGAAACTCACCAGCATTTTTCTTTTCATTTTAATGAGTTCAAGTTTCTAGACCTTTAGGCTCTGCGAATAAGCTTGACATTGTGCGAGCAATACATATTGGGAAGGGGGGCTAAGAAGGAACTGCGAGGGGCATGGGGTGGGTTTTAGTGGCGCTTTGCTCTTCGCCATGACCTGTATACATTATGCAAAATAACTCATTATGACAACAGACAAATAAATAAGTAAATAGATAAATAAATTACCATGTATTTCAAAACTGGGGGTGGATGGGAGGAAGACAAAAATGTCAGTGAGAGATCTGGGAAACCCAGGTATGAATCCCCACTCTGCCATGGAAGCTTGCTGGGTGACCCTAGGTTACTCACAAACTCTCAGCCTAACCTACCTCACAGGGATGTTGTGAAGATAAAATGAAGGAGAGGAGAATGATGTCAATTCACATTGGGTCCCCATTGGGAAAAAAGGTAAGTTATAAAATGAAGTAAATAAATAAAATAATTGAACTGAATATTTAGGGTTGCCAGGTACTAGCTGGAGATATGCTATTACAACTGATCTGCAGCCGATAGAGATCAGTTCACCCGGACAAAATGGCCGCTTTGGCGATTGGACTCTATGATATTGAAGTCCCTCCCCTCCCCAAACCCCACCTTCCTTAGGCTCTGCCCCAAAAACCTCCCGCCGGTGGCAAATAGGGACCTGACAACCCTGTGAATATTGTTGACAGCCATGTCTGTGTTGAAGAAAGGGAACATCTAAAATTTGGAAAAATCATAGGGGAGGGCCTGTGGCTCAGTGGTAGAGCATCTGCATGGCATACAGAAGGTCCCAGGTTCAATCCCTGCCATCTCCTGTTAAGGGGATTAGGCAAGTAGGTGATGTGAAAGATCTCAACCTGAGACCCTGGAGAGCTTCTGCCGGTCTGAGTAGACAATACTGACTTTGATGGACCAAGGGTCTGATTCAGTATAAGGCAGCTTCATGTGTTCATAGGACAAACTGAATGATATGGGGGGGGGGGGGGAGAAAACCTGTATTGTATATACTGGAGTTACATATATCACTCCCAAAAAGAAAACAAGCCCATTGACAGTGAGGGATAAAAATCAGCATTAATGTTCAGTTACTAGGTACTAATATCAGTCCAGTAAAACTGACATAAATATATGTAGAAATAAACTTGAATATAATGATATTCAAAATATAGACAAATCAACATCAGGAATGTGCTGGAAATGTCACAGTAATACGGGCCCATTTTATCATTGTTGGTGGATATGTTGTAGAGTAGAGATATTTTGGAAAGAAATACATAAAAATATTGAAAAAATACTTAAACAGCATATCAATTTTGATCCTAAAATGTTTCAACTTAACATGATTCCAAGGAATATCAAAAAAGACCACACATTATGATTAAATATCTAGTAACAGAGGCAAGAATAGTAATAGTAACAACGTGGAAATCTGATTATATCCCAGACACTACAACCTGGCTGGAAAAATCGAGCAAATATGCCAGCATGGCAAGACTCACCGATCTTCTAAAAGACAGAACATATGAATACCATCAAAAATATTGGGAACCCTTTTATATATATATTTGAAAGGTTGTGAACAATGAAACAATAAACCCCTGATGTATAAAATTACATAAAAACCAAAGAAGATAAGGGAGAACAAGGGAATAAAAAAGAGTACGGTAAGAATAACTCATAAGTAACTATAGGGCAGGGAATAAAAAGAAAGTTCTTGAACAACACAAAACTGGTTTAATAGAGAATAAATGTTAATTAAACCAGTGTTTGATGGTTAACCTTAAACTCAAGCAAATATGTATGTATAAATGTATTTAGATTGACTATGACCAGAAAAAGGGAATATATCTGTAACTCAATTAGGATGTTAGAAAAAGTGGGGGTACCCCTTCCCCCTTCCCCTTTTCTTTTCTTTTCCTTTCCTTTTTTTTTGTCTTTTTCTTTTCTTTATATCATTGTTTATATGTAAAATTAGTAAAACTTGTTAAAAAAATAAATAAACTTGTGTGGGTCAGTATCTGTTAGGGGAACATCATGAATATTTCTAAAATAAATTTAAAAGATAATTGAGCGTATGCCATTGAATAGACAACAATGTTAATAACAATATAGAAGAATCACAAATAAAGAGAAAGGAGATAGCACAGTAAATATATACCATTAAAAGAAATGAAAAAAAAATCTTTAGGCAAAGCATAAGGGAAGCTGTTTTCATAATCAAAAGACAGGATCAGAGAGTGAGGACCATAATGGGGGAAGGTGACACACAGAACCAATTCACCTAAAATGAAGACCAATCACATTACTTACTGTCTAAAATAGAAGGAAGATGTATGAGGGGAAAATGGGAACTTCAAAAGGGAAATTCTGTTGTTCTGCAGACAATTAAAAAAAGATATTCTATTGTGCCACATTTCTATATAGGATAAAAACAGTAACTGTGTGTGTGTTTAAGTGGCTTATATACATAAAGCGCAGCTTTTTAAATGAAGAGAGGACATCCAAGGTATTGTTCAGCATCTTCTTTCAAAGAGCATATTTCAAAAGTGTAGCAGTACATTTCTTTATTTGTATCTGTGGGTGTTGATTTAAAAATTGCACTGGAACATTGAACATACTGTGTTCAAATACAGGGAACAGTGTATCCTAACATAACAAACTAATATCCTGTCAGTGCTTTCCTAATCAAAGTTTAATTTTATAAAATGTCCTATTTAATTTACAATTAAAGGAAGGGGGTAGGGCTGCCAGCTCTGGGTTAGGAAACACCTGGAGATTTTTGGGGTGGTGCCTGAGGAAGACGGGGTTTGGGGAGGGACTTCAATGCCATAGAGTCCAATCGCCAAAGCGGCCATTTTCTCCAGGTGAACTGATCTCTATCGGTGGGAGATCAGTTGTAACAGCAGGCGATCTCCAGCTAGTACCTGGAGGTTGGAGCAACCCAAAACAGCACTATGACAATTTTCTTATGCAAAGAATAAGTGAATTTTATAATAGTGAAAAAGTGAAAAATTATATACAAATATATACAAAATGGAGGTACAACAAGATACAAAATTTACAATATGCAATCCAGTAAATTTGACCATTAAAAGGATATCACAGATCCTAATTCAACAGGTAAGTCTTTTTATATAAGGTCTTTGGTAATTCCAAAATTTGTTTCCAGGTTTCAGACAATCTCTCCTTTGTGGCTTTGTTCCAATTGTGTTGTATTCACTTTGTCTGAAACCTGGAAACAAATTTTGGAATTACCAAAGACCTTATATAAAAAGATACCTTAATGGGTCGCATATTTTGACTTACCTGTTGAATTAGGATCTGTGATATCCTTTTAATGGTCATATTTACTGGATTGCATATTGAAAATTTTGTATCTTGTTGTACCTCCATTTTGTATATATTTGTATATAATTTTTCACTTTTTCACTATTATAAAATTCCCTTATTCTTTGCATAAGAAAATTGTCATAGTGCTGTTTTGGGTTGCTCCAATTATCCTTGCAGCACTGAGCCTTAATTTTGTGGAGTACCTGGAGGTTGGCAACAGTAAAGGGCGGATATAACAAAAAAGTGCAAGATAAGAAACCATGGTGTTTTTCATGGGCACCCACTTGTCAATGTGTCTATCAGTATACTGGGTGGTACATGCCAGTCATGATAGCTGCAAAATCAGACCATGTAGAGAAAAAGGAGGGGTTTCTAAATTCTTGGGGGGCTCACCAGTGCACTCCCAGAAGGTCCCTTAAGAGGCTGTCCTCCAAGGTAGCCATAGAGCTAGTGGGTAGCCTTTTCCATGAACCACAAGAGAGGCATCTTGCTCTCAAGAGAGACAGGGGGGAGACCCTGTCACTAAAGTTGCCAGCTCTGGATTGGGAACTACCTGGAAATTTGGGGGCCAGAGCCTGAGGAAGTTGGGGTTTGGGAAGGGGAGGGACTACAAGGAATCCATCTTCTAAAGAAGGCATTTTCTCCAGGTGAACTGATCTCTGTCACCTGGAGATCAGTTGTAATAGCGGGAGATCTCCAGCCACCACCTGGAGGTTAGCAACCCTCCTTCCAACATGAGTTTCATTGTAGCAAACAGTGTTGAAAAATGGCTGCTCTGGACACTTCTGGAACAACTTCCGCTTCTTTTTCATAATGGATATTTGGGGAATCAAGGGAAGAAATGCATGTGAGATAATCAGATTGTCTCAGCAGGCCCTGTTTTTACCAGATTAACTTCCCTGAGTAATATTAAAAGCAATCACTCCAGTGTTCAATATAAAGGGAATAATTAGGAGTTCAAAAAAAAATTTTTTAGAACTAAACAGTTCAACCCTAGGGTTAACAATATTGCTGGATATTTAATCTTATCTGAGGCAATCTCTGAGACAAAACAAGATAGAAATGCCAGTCACCCCATGAAATGGGGAATAATGTTGTCATGGGCCAATTAATTTCATATCCAAGGATGCTGCCAAAACGATCTGCTAAAAGACTGAGCAGATAAATTGAGGGAAGAAATTTGTTCTGCGAACAAAATGTCATCAGTGTACAAAAGTAATTTAGATTCCCCAGACCCAAACTTTATTTCTTGACTTCTCGTTGTCTGATACAGAGCAAATATTAATAACTCTAATGCTAAAACAAATAAGGGAGACATGAAGCAGCTGTCTGGCTCTTGCGGTCCGAGACAGAAATTAGAAAGTTTGGCTGTCTTCAACTCTCTGGCTCCTGTTAGGGAGGAAAACAGAGTGCTCCGTCTTCTTATGTGGTTCACCGCGAGGGGAAAGCTTCCCAGGAGAAATTAAGCATTGTGTACTGAGGGAAGTTACTTTGCTACATCCCTTCCATTTGCTTCTGTTGTGCAGAATTCCCACTGGGCATTCTGAGACCGAAACTGCAATGCCAAGGAGGTGGGGTGTGTGGGGGGTGGAGTGAGGAGGAAATGGTGAACGGGAAAGGCTGGTGATGTATGCTTTCCTTTTTCTATCACTTCTCACAAATAACATCTGGAACAGGGCTTTCTCTGCTCAGCGCACAGAGGTTTCCGTAGGGTAGCCGTGTTGGTCTGTACTCAGAAGTGGTTCTCCGAAGCCTCCAAGGGGTTGCAATAGATAGGGTTGTCAGCTCTGGGTAGTTGAAGTCAGTTGTAATAGGAGGAGATCTCCATCTGGAGGTTTGGAAATCAAACTTGAAGGCTAGTGCCCCAAAAGGAGGAATTACAACAATCAGCAGGCACTTATGGCAAAGAAGCACGAAACTACTACTGCTTAACAAAGAAAGTCAATGTAATGTAAGCACATAAACATAAGCAAAAGGTAACGACAAAGTACATGTGCAAACTCCCAGAATTTTTACACAAGGTAAGTGCCAAAACAACCATATAGGTCAATAAAGTCCAAGAATGCCAAAAAAAAAAGATAGGTTTCTATACCAGAAACCTATCTTTTGCTTTCAATGAAGTAAGTCTGTAAATTGTAATTTTAGGACTGCATTGCCCTGTACCTAGGGTTGCCAACCTCCATGTACTAACTGGAGATCTCCTGCTATTACAAGTGATCTCCAGCCGATAGAGATCAGTTTGCCTGGAGAAAATGGCGGCTTTGGCAATTGGACTCTATGGCATTGAAGTCCCTCCCATCCCCAAACCCTGCCCTCCTCAGGCTCCACCCAAAAAACCTCCTGCCAGTGGCGAAGAGGGACCTGGCACCAGTTCTAGGCACATATGACTCAAGAAAAAGCGATGGGATTTACATGGACAGGAAAAACTGTTATCTACCATGCTACTGGAAAATGATACCTGTAAGACGCTGTAATCATCCAGGAAGATGGCTATGGTCTCCTTAATAAACATATGGTGCCTTTATTCAGTCCCTAACCTGGATGGCCCAAACTAGCCTGATCTCATTGCAGACCAAGCAGGGTCAGCCCTGGTTGGTATTTGGATGGGAGACCACCAAGGAGACCCAGGGTTTCTACACAGTTAGGCAATGGCAAAACACCTCTGGCAGTCTCTTGCCTTGAAAACCCTATGGGGTTGCTGTAAGTTGGTTGTGACTTTACATTTCTTTCCACCAACACCACCACCACCTTTATTCAAGAGAAATGAATGAAGGAACACAAGGTCTATCAGAATAGCTAGATTCAAGTCCAGTAGCACCTTAGAGACCTACCAGAGTCCTTATGGTAGCTCCTCGAGCTTATCCTGAGACATAAGTGAAACCTGGACTGGAACTGCTCCAGATTCTAGTTTCCTGGGACTAATAAAAATGTGAGAGAGACTGCTGAACATTACAATAGTCAACCTCTGGCAAGTAGACGATTTTTGTGTGTGTGTTTGCTGTCAAGTCACATTTGACTTATGGCGACTCCTGGTGGGGTTTTCAAGGCAAGAGATGTTCAGAGGTGGTTTGCCATTGCCTGCCTCCATGTCACAACCCTGGTATTCCTTGGAGGTCTCCCATCCAAACACTTGCCAGGGTCGACCATACTTAGTTTCTGAGGTCTGATGTGATCATGCTAGCCTGGGCTATCCAGGTCAGGTCAGACCATCCTTTGCTCCCCTTCAAATGGAAAATGTTTTCTTTCCCATCAGTATGAATGCAGTTGAGGGTAACTTTCTGAGGGGTAACCCCAATAGGATTAAAATTTTGTAGTGCCACTGGGGACCAGATAAAATTATAGCAGAGAGACATGTACAGCCCTTTCACAGGCCAAATAACACCCCCTGGTCCTATTTCAGGTTGGGAAATTGGAGTACAGAGGGGAGTAAGGGGCCCCTTTCCCCACACCCTGGTCCCAATCAGAACTGGGGCCCTGCGGTGCATCTGACGAGATTTCCCCTAGGGAACGTGCAACTTATGTCCTGATGCAAGTCCTCAAAGCAACCAGATGGTACATGTAACATGCAGTTTGGCCCTTCATCTCTACAGTTTGCATGACAGAAAAGCATGGCTATGATACTACCTGCATGCTCCTTCAAAGGGGATCTTTATGGGGACACATATGCAGTCAGTGGTGGTACAGGGTCCCACAGCCCTCTTCAGATATAATTGGGAAAGGGAATATGTCTTTCCCCATGTTTGTGGGACAAAACCAGCAATACCCAATGAGTCAGTTAGATCTTAGCCAATGGTGGAAATTGTACAGGATGTGATGACATCAGGCAATACACACTGTAATTCAGTTCTACAATGAATTCAATTTTATATTTCAACATATTGGAAAATCAGTAGATAAAACATTAAAGTTTCCTTGATATCTGTCTGAAACTTAAAAGGTTTTTTTCTAGCTCTTTACATTGTTCTACTGTCATCAATTGCCCTTCTAATGTCCTCATTTTTCTGTAAGAATGCATTGAAGATCAGTTATATTATCACTGGGTTTTCATAAACTCAGATTCCCTGCTACCCTGCATTGATTCGGCTGTCAATCTTCTACGACCCCAATCATAATGAAATGTACTATCGATCAGTGAAAGGGTTTTGTCCTACTTGTTTCATTTTCTAAATTTATAAATGTTTTTGGCTCTACTCATTAGCATGGTAAGTTGCTTTTGTTACAATATTTTTGTTCTTTTTGAAAGGACCTCACTCTATGATGCGAATTTGGCCAGTCTGATTACAGAGCTATTTTCAACTATAAAATATTTAACAGAGATACTTTTCTAGGAAAGTTTGCATGCTACTGAGAAGGGAGTCAGTGAAATCACAGTACGAGAATATGTTGCAGAGCCGTATTTCCTTTGCTGACACCTAGCGGCTGACTGTGACAACTGAACGCTTTTTCTTCCGCATTTTCAGCAGCATCCTGGAAGAACAAGTGGATAATGAAATGGTGCAGACTGTGCTTAAGAGAAACTGTCACTGTATTATCAAAAATGTCTCTGGGATGTAACTTACACTTTCACTGCTGTTTCATTGTGACATACAAAAGGTGGGTTCCCGGGATATACTTTGAGGACTGCCCTCGATTTGTATCAATAGGCAATTTAGATAGAGAGATTACTAAGATGTAGGTCAGCCTTCAGGGGGAAAAATGTTCAGAAATAGCATTAGGGGTTTGAATGATTTGTGCAGCTATGGTGGCGTGTCAGCTGTACTTTCTGTATTGGTACATATAATTAAAAGGTAAACATTATTTTAAATATTTGTAACCCACCTTTTATTCTGAAAAAAGGGACCTAAAGCCGTTTACCAGGTGCATGCAAACATAAACACAAATTTAAAAATAAAAAGCTACGCTCCTAACCCATCAGCCTACCAATAGAAACTGCCTGCCACTCCACTGTATTCTAAAGCATGAAAATGCTACCTGAGGGAGTGCTACTTTGCAGCACTTTCTAATAGGGTTGCCAACCTCCAGATTAGGGTTGCCAACCTCCAGGTTTGCGAAATAGGACTACCTGTTGGAAACCTATTTTTTGGCATCTGTGGAAGATTTTTTCTGACTATTGCAGAACTTTGAAAAATACTTTGGTATTCATGGGAAAATATTCTGCTTTATGATATTGTATTTAGAATGAGATGATGCTCTAAGAGCTGAGTTCAGATGATGTGTATGAATACTTATGCATTACTAAACGTTGTTCATAGTCTGATATATCTTTTTTGCCATAAGTGCTGTTTATTTTCATAACTAATTCCTACTTTGGCACTAGTCTTTTCTTTGAGTTCTAACCTCCAGGTGGTAGCTGGAGATCTCCTGCTATTATAACTGATCTCCAGCCAATAGAGATCAGTTCTCCTGGAGAAAATGGCCGCTTTGGCAATTGGATTCTATGGCACTGAAGTTCCTCCCCTTCCCAAACCCCTCCTCTTCAGGCTCTACCCCCAGAATTTCCAGGTATTTCTCAACCTGGAGCTGGCAACCCTGCTCCAGGCACTAACTGGAGATCTCCTGCTATTATAGCTGATCTCCAGCCAATAGAGACCACCTGGAAAAAAATGGCCACTTTGGCAATTGGACTCTATGGCATTAAAGTCCCTCCTTTCTCCAAGCCTCACCCTCCTCAGGCTCCACCCCCAAAATCTCGAGGTATTTCCCAACCTGGAGCTGGCAACCCTACCTCACTAGGATCAAGGGGAGTGTAAAAAACACAACATCAGTTTGCTTCCAGTGTAAATCCAGTACAGGAATGTTGGAAAATAATCACACTCCTTTTCTTTGTGCATATTGATGTCCAAAGCTACTGTTAGTTTCCAAATTAAGTAGAAAAAGTACATATGGACAGAATTATGAATATCTTGTTGAAGGCAATGGATTTGGATAGATGACACACGTACGTTAATTTAGCCCAGGTTTTTCAACAGAGTCAGTGGCACAGAGAGCTACTGGGCAGTTATCGAGTGTCTTTGAAAGTTACGTCTTCTTAATAAGATGCTGAAAGGCTTTACGAAACGCTGAGGTTGCAAAGTCAACCTCTCAAGCGCTACACAATAGTGCAGCGAAACTTGCCCCTATAAACTTAATTGGCCCCCTAATACACATGCATTGTGGAAGCGTTTGATCATATAATTAAACACAACCGTTTTCTTAATCTTTAGGATGCCTGCCTCATTAAGAAGAGAGATCGAGCCGTGTCCACTGAGGGGGTAATTATTCAGTATTTCCCCCTTCATTCTCATGATTCTAAGGGTGGTCCCATGTCTTATTACTGCACATCTTCCATGCCTAATGATGAATACCGAACAATTAGCTTCCTAAAGGGCAAATCTGTTATTCTCATCACCATCTTCGCAAAGCTCTTGAGCCCTGTGAGTTAATTTTGGAGTGCATCCTGTTAAGTGTGTTGATTGTCACAAAGGGCTCACTCCCAGACAAAGAACTGCCCGTTGTTACGAGAAGACCTTGTAATTGCCTTCTTAGCACTTATATACCACCTTTGAGGGTTCAGGTTACACACTGAATCCGAGTAGGGCTGCCAACCTCCAGGTACTAGCTGGAGATCTCCTCCTATTGCAACTGATCTCCAGTCGATAGAAATCAGTTCACCTGGAGAAAATGGCCGCTTTGGCCATTGGTCTCTATTGCATTGAAGTCCCGCCCCTCCCGAAACCCCGCCCTCCTCAGGCTCTGCCCCAAAAACCTCCTGCTGGTGGCGAAGAGGGACCTGGCAACCCTACTATGACCACATGTATGAACCCCGCTACCTCACGCCCTGGCTTGAATGCTGACCACAGCCCCATCAGATTCCAGGTGAACAAGGTTCAGTTCATTCAGTAATAAGGCTGAGAGCTTCCCTTTCATCAAGGGTTGTCTCTTCAGCCTCTGGTTTGCTTTTCGGAGGTAAATTGTACTCACCAACAAGCACAGCTTTCAAAATATCAAGGTTTATTTGAAAGAAAGTTAAACAAAAACCAAATGCTCTTAATTTACAACAAGCAAAGGAAAACCCTCAAAATGTCCTGGTAAAAACAGCCATCAGGAGGGGGAAAAAAAGTCTCCAAAAAAACCCAAGGCGAAGCTAATGCTTTATAACCTCCCCCACCAATCAAGGTCACACCCTTAATTAGCCATGCAGCTGCAAGATTAGCACCGCTTACTAGGGTTGCCAACCTCCAGATGACTCACAATGCCATCCATTTGGACAAGTGAGGCATACTCCTCGTGTTTGGATAAAGCACCCTGTCCTGCAGCCACCCAAGGATTTCTTGGATCGATGAAGCCTGAATAGATGAATGGGTATAAATACCGGAAGCCCACCTTCTTATGGAATCCAGTGGCCTCAATGGTGCAATGAGCAAATATATGTATAATGAAGATTGATACAATTGTGTATCCTATTAAGGAACTGGACTTTCTACTGTCACTTTTGTATCCAATATTATTGTATTGATGCAGTGTTAAAGCAACAGTGTTATAGAAAAACACTTAATTGAAAAATTACTATTGAGATAAAAATTCTTTATTGAGCTTTATATAGCTGGTATATTGGAATATCAGCACATTGGACAGTGGGCCACCAGTGCTGGTTCTTTGCAGAACCTCCAGGTATTAGCTGGAGATCTCCCGCTATTACAACTGATCTCCAGACGATAGAGTTCAGTTCACCTGGAGAAAATGGCAGCTTTGGCAATTGGACTCTATGGCACTGAAGTCCCTCCCAGTTGTCTTTTTTGTGGGCTTCCTAAAGGCACCTGGTTGGCCACTGTGTGAACAGACTGCTGGACTTGATGGGCCTTGGTCTGATCCAGCAGGGCCTTTCTTATGTCCTTATGCACTTTAATGCTTTACCATCAGCTCTTTTGGAAGGGAGATATGCATGGATTCCCTACTCTCCATGTCTTTGCCCCTGCCAACTGGACACAGTCAAAACAGCCAACTATATGTTATTGTATTGTTCTTTGAATAGGGACTTTTGGTCTCTATAGAACTCCAGTCTTACCAAATTTTCCAGGCCGACCTGATGAATTTTATATTTGCCGCCTCCTTTCAGATTGTTCTAACAAAACCACCTTTGTGGTGGTTTAATTTTGCACTTCGGCATGTTCAACGGGAAGCAGCTGGCTAAGTCTTTTTATTAATTACGTCTGTGCTATTGAAATCAGCCCATTCTGTGTCTTTGAAATTTTATTGTACATAGATGTGCTGATGATTCTGTTTGTGTCGCAGTCTTGGCTAATATTCGATTGTAACAAATAAATAAAGACTCTCACAGACAGATTGGCAATGTTCATTGGTCATGTTTGGAACATGTTTGTCTAAAAAGGAATAGATGCTATCTAGCTCCACTAGAAGGCCCTTCCTAACTTGCAAGTATCATTCTTTAAATGCGGTGGTCAGAACTGGATAGAACAAGAGTATGATTTCCCAAGTTTTTCTTGAGACCCCTGCCATGATATTGATTCGGTGGCTGGTTTTTCACTTGCTAGTTTCCTCAGATGGCTCCCTTGCCCGCCCTCACACTGGTCATCTGTGCCATTTCAAAGCAGCATGACAGCTATGTCTTTCTTTCACTTTGTATCTCTTCAGAGATGCAGCTAAGAGTAAGCTGTGGGGATTTATTGACAAAACAGAGGCAATTCTTTGTTTGCATGAGTTAATCTCCTTTCCTCTGATGCATTAATCTCCTTCAATAAAGATCATCCAATTTGGGTGCAGCACTTCAGGAGAGAAGTTTTTCAGAAACATGTTGCAGTGTTTATTGTTTGTGTCTAATGACTCGGAAGCACACTGATTCATATGGCAAAGTGGAACAGAAAAATGAACATTGTTTTATTACAGCATTAGTCAGATGTAACAATTTTTAGTTCTCTGGTGTATGGAAATACCCCTGAAGAGGAGAGAAGTACTCCTCACCCTCATTGTTTCTGTCCACCACAATTCTCAAAGGATTGTACTTTCACAAATAATATACAGAAGGATGCCACCGACTTATACTTTCTATATGCTCTTCTTATTAAGGCAGCTCTGAAATAAATGGAAAACTTGTTATGAGTAGAGTTGATCCACATTTCCTGTTGCCATATATTAAATGATGGATCTTAGAGGATGTACTCACTTGCATTGACTGGTTGCATTTTTCTACACTCATCAAATATAAACAATATTCCACAGATCCAGCGCTGCTCTGCATTGCAATATGCAAACCTAAACAAAGCCCCATAGACTATAATGGGACCGAATTATTCAGTAAACACGGAAATAAGCTGAATACTGAAATTTACCAGTATGGCTATTCGGCTCATTCCGGGGCTTACTGAAAAAAGTCAGGCCAATAAACCCGAACCCGAAATTTACCAAATTTTTTTTTTTTGCACAACCCTAACCACAATGAAACATTACTAGGATACAAGAAATATGTACTGAGTAAAGAGCCAGGGCTATTCTGCATAGCAATATGCAAACCTAAACAAATAAAGAATTTTTTAAAAACTGTTTTTTTTTATTACCAGCTAAGTACACTTCTATAAAATGAAAAATAATTTAATCAGTTACCTCATCTTGGAAACACTGTTAATGTTGTAAATTGCCTCTACAGGGGGGAAAAAACCCTTCTTACTATAGCACCCTAAAAATAAGTTTGAAATATGTTTCTAACTTATTTTTAGGGCACTATAGTAAGAATTTTTTTCCCTGTAGAGGCAATTTGCAACATTAACATTGCTTCCAGGATGAAGTAATTGATTAAATTATTTTTCATTTTATAGAAGTGTATTTAAAGGTAAAGGCAGTCCCCTGTGCAAGCACTGGGTCATTACTGACCCATGGGGGTGATGTCACATCCCAATGTTTACTAGGCAGACTATGTTTACGGGGTGGTTTGCCACTGCCTTCCTCAATCATCTACGCTTTACCTCCAGCAAGCTGGGCACTCATTTTACCGACCTCTGAAGGATGGAAGGCTGAGTGAACCTTGAGCCGGCTACCTGAAACCAACTTCTGTTGGGATCGAACTCAGGTTGTGAGGAGAGCTTCTACTGTAATACTGCAGCTTACCCAGCTGGTAATCATTACATTTTAAAAAATAACTCTTCATTTGTTTAGGTTTGCATATTAAGAACATAAGAACATAAGAAAGGCCCTTCTGGATCAGACCAAGGCCCATCAAGTCCAGCAGTCTGTTCACACAGTGGCCAACCAGGTGCCTGTAGGAAGCCACAAACAAGACAAGTGCAGCAGCACCATTCTGCCTGTGTTCCACCGCACCCAAAATAACAGGTATGCTCCTCTGATACTAGAGAGAATAGGTATGCAGCATGACTTGTATCCATTCTAACTAATAGCCAATAGCCATGAATACCCCTCTCCTCCATGAATATGTCCACTCCCCTCTTAAAGCCCTCCAAGCTGGCAGCCATCACCACATCCTGGGGCAGGGAGTTCCACAATTTAACTATACATTGTGTGAAAAAATACTTCCTTTTATCTGTTTTGAACCTCTCACCCTCCAGCTTTAGCAGATGACCCCGTGTTCTAGTATTATGGGAGAGGGAGAAAAACTTCTCCCTGTCCACTCTCTCCAAACCATGCATAATTTTGTAGACCTCTATCATGTCTCCCCTTAGCCGCCTTCTTTGCAAGCTAAACAGCCCTAAGCGTCTTAACTGCTCCCCATAGGACAGTTGCGCTAGTCTCCTAATCATTTTGGTTGCTCTTTTCTGCACCTTCTCAAGCTCTGTAATATCCTTTTTTAGGTGTGGTGACCAGAACATATTGCTATGGAGAGCTGCACTGGCTCTTTGCTGAGTGTGGCTACCCCATGTTTAGTTCCCCTAATTCTTTCCATAATATTTACTTTCTGGAATGCATGGCATTGCATTGCCATGTTGTGAATTTCCCTGTCTCCTCCCAGTTGCAGCTAATAATGCGGCCAAATGCTTGACGGAGAAACACATGATTTGGTAGCATTATAACAAATATAGAACACATGCATTGCCCAGGTTCGATTGCTGACCTCTCCAGTTGAAGGATCTTTAGGTAGGGGTTGTTGGAAAAGTCCTTCCTCCACCTGAGCCACTAGAGACTAGCTGCCAGTCAGGGTAGACAGTACCGAGCCATATTGAGCCAAAGGTCTGACTTGCTGTAAAGCAGCTTCATATGTTCAGGAACAAAACATTACAGGCAGAAAAGGGGAAACTGGATGCGAAAATGTGCTTCTGGCATCACATCTACTTCACCCTAAGTGGCTTGCTGGCAGAATACACAACTATGGACATCAGTCAAAGTAGGCCAAGCAGGCACAGTAACAACTGCAGTCATTATAGAGGACATAGACAGGTAAGTCAATAACCAGCAGATTGACACAGGAAGTCTGTAGCTAAACAGGTCTTCTCTCTAATATTATGTTTATTATAATTAGAAGATGGCACATCAGGTTTTGAATAGAAGAAGAAGAAAAGTTGGTTTTTACACCTCGCTTTTCTCTGTCTTAAACGAGTCTCAAAATGGCTTACAATCACCTTCCCTTCCCCTCCTCACAACAAACACCTTGTGAGATAGGTGGGGCTGTGAGGGTTTGGCGAGAACTGTGACTAGCCCAAGGTCAGCCGGCAGGCTTCATGTGTAGGAGTGGGGAAACAAACCCGGTTCACAAGACTGGAGTCTGCCGCTCATGTGGAGGAGTGGGGAATCAAACCCGGTTCTCCAGATTAGAGTCCATCGCTCTTAACCACTACACCACGCTGGCTCTGTGAAAAATTCATATGGAACATGCTGTTGCTTTGCATTTTGTTGCTTTGCATTTCATTTCATCAGGGCCAGCATTAATTCTCCAGGTGAACTGATCTCTGTCGCATAGAGATCTGTTGTAATAGTGGGATATCTCCAGCCATGACCTGGAGGTTGGAAACCCTAGTTCCTCTGGCCACACACTATTTATTTTCTATAGAAAGTAGAATGGAGTATTAAAAGAACTTACTTATAGCTGCTGGGTGCATGTATGTGCTCATGTCTGAATGCTCTGTCTACCTTTTGTATTCCTTGTGAGCTGGCCAGCAGAACCTGTGCCTTCTTTTTCCTGTGCGGGCTTTAGAGTAAGCCTTGCTGATTTTTTTTTTTTTTTAGCTTGGGGGTTTAGAGACAGTGCTATGATGAAGTGCTTCTGCATTGCATTTAATCACTGCCACTTGATATTATAAGGCCACAGAAGCTTAAATTAAAGGAAATATATTACATAGATCTTGATTTGAAGAACCTCATTAATCTGTGTTTGCATTTGATTAAACTAAACCGAAATCACTTAGGATAATTCACCCTCCCACATGCAGGAGAAAGGAATAAAGGATATGAGATCCAAATCTTCGCATTGTTAACTTGCATATTGTGAATTAAGTCCGGGATAATGTGGGGATGTGTTTCAGATGGACGAGTGAGAAAAATTAGTGGATAGATTATCAGGACCAGAGACAGAAGGTGAAGAAGAGGGCAGAAGCATGAAGAGTGTGTGAGGATGAATGAATATATAGTATCCTATCCAAAAATAGATTTTTTTAACCCTCCAGTTTGTGTGATAGTTTCAGGAGGGTAGTTGTGTTTGTCTGCAGTGGAAGAGCCAGATTTGAGTCCAGTGGTACCTTAGAGACCAATGAGATTTTTGGAGTATAAGCTTTTAAGAGTCAAAGCTCCCTTGGTTACATCTGATGAAGGAAGCTTGCACTCTCGAAAGCTTATACCCTAAAATGTTGTTGATCTCAAAGGCACTGCTGGACTCAAATCTAGTTCAGTTTATGTCAGTTTCCCAGGAATGGGATTTTGCTTTGATGATTAAGTTTCCAAAATATGGTCCAGCCAACAAATTGAGAGAATCGTAGTTGAATCATGCATTATATTTAATTAACTTCATAGACCACGGCTGATATGATTCAGTGGTTGGTCGTTTGGTTTGTTAAGCTGGGGCCTGGCCTTGTGTCCTTACTCCCTTATGCATGATTCTTGGTTGCTTCATAGTTCTATCTTAATTCATAAGTATATTGTGAGATTAGAAAATATTAAAGAGGTAATTTAAAATTTAAAATGCTGTTTTGCATGCGGAAACACTAGCACAGAGCTAAATTCAAAATTAAGACCCACCAAAACAACACAGCACAGTGTGCAAACGTCCAGTTCCTCCAGAAATCTCCATCAGACTGGATGTTAAAGAAATAAAACAAAACAAAAGAGGGGAACCGGGCAAAAAAAATCTTTGAGGCGAAGATTAGAGCACTTGTGTTGAGCACTTTTGTCTGTGTCTTGAGTAAAATGCTTAGCTGGCCTCAGTGGATTCAGGATGTGGCTAGTTATCAGGTTGTACACACGACAAAAGAAAAAAAAAGAGAGAAATAACTTACTCCAAAACAAACTGAATTAAGAACCAAAGAAGGTTAAGACAATATAAACATGGGCTCAATATCTATAGAGTGCTAAGCTGCAGTATGGTAGTCAAAAACTTTGCTCATGACCTGAATTCAATCCCGACATAAGTCAGTTTCAGGTAGCCGGCTCAAGGTTGACTCAGCCTTCCATCCTTGCAAGGTCGGTAAAATGAGTAACCAGCTTGCTTGGGGGTAAAGTGTAGACTTCTTTGGGAGGCAATGACAAAACACCCTGTAAACATAGTCTGTCTAGTAAATGTCAGGATGTGATGTCACCCCATGGGTCAGTAATGACCCGCTGCTTACACAGGGGACAACCTTTACCTTTAAAAGCACAAATATAAACAAATATAGAAATATATCTATATTTTTATTACAATATTTCTTTAAAAACATGTATTGGCCCAAATAGTAGCCTCACAAGTGTACATACCGGTACATAAAAAGGACCATTACCGACCCTGAGCAGACGTGTTTCAGCCCATTGGCCTTCCTCAGTGCTCAAATAATATTAATCATGATTAGTATTATTAATATTATATGATTTTCTCCAGGTGAACTGGTCGCCTGGAGATCAGTTGCAATAGCAGGAGATTTTCAGCCACAACTAGAAACTGGCAACCCTAATTTGTGTATGAGAGATGATAACTGTGTCTACCCTTGTGAGCGTCAGACCCAACCTTCAGCTATTCCAAGTTACTATTTGCACAGATCCTACATGCATGTACACAAATCCACTTAGGCCCTTGTATGCATTACCCAAAACCCTTTCATTTCCCCAGGATGGTAGATCGAAAATCCCACGCACATTTGAGTGTGTGCATATATACTCAGGGTGTGTGGGGGGGGAAGTAACTCTTAAATGCAAGTAAGTCAGGGTGGCGCCATTTCCACACACGTTATCTGCCTCGGGCTGGGAAGTGGGTTTCTTCTTCTTCTCTGCTTCCCCACAGCAGCTTTTCTCTTATCTTTTTCAAACCTGCTTTGCTTCAAAGTTTTGGGAAAGGTTGCAGTAATGCCTGGATGGCTACTTTGTGAGTGGGAGTCTCTAGCCCGTTCCGTTGCAATGATATAAAGGAAAATGCGTATCTTTGTTACAGAAGAGACTTGAAACTTACTTAAAAAAAAAAGCTGGGGATTCAGAGAACCTGTTGCACAGGTTATAATGTTATATTGATGTTATACTATTATATCGATGTAATGATATTTGCTGATTTTTTTTAAAAATGGACAAAGCCCCAGTGGCCCACTGGAGTGGGAATGGCTGCTGCCCTTAACTGTGAGGAAACCTGCCACGTGGAAGCCCCATTTGCAGCTGCACTGTATAGGCAGCCGCAGTAGCAACGGGGACAGCCTGTCCCTGTGTGGAAGCCACTAGGGGTCTGAACTTAATTACTCTCCTTTATAAAAAGGTAAAGGTCCCCTGTGCAAGCACTGGGTCATTCCTGACCCATGGGGTGATGTCACATCCCGACGTTTTCTAGGCAGACTTTGTTTGCGGGGTGGTTTGCCAGTGCCTTCCCCAGTCATCTTCCCTTTACCCCCAGCTAGCTGGGTACTCATTTTACTGACCTCGGAAGGATGGATAGCAGAGTCAACCTTGAGCTGGCTACCTGAAACCAACTTCCGTCGGGATCGAACACAGGTCGTGAGCAGAGCTTGACTGCAGTACTGCAGCTTTACCACTCTGTGCCACGGGGCTCTTTATACTCTCCTTTATACCTTCATTGATATCCAGATATATCTGAGAAGGACATGGAAGACATCGAGCGGCAAGCAGACCTCTCTAGGGCCCCAAATTTTAAATGTCAGCTGAGCATTAAATATGTGGTTGCCCCGGCAGCCTATTTAACTAAACTAGAATTTAACAACAGCAGAAGAGCATTTACCTTGGCAAGGTGCGCAGTGCTTCCTTCTGCCATGCTGGTAGGGAGATTCAATACTGACTTTGATGGACCAAGGGTCTGATTCAGTATAAGGCAGGTTCATGTGTCTTATCTGCACTTCTCTGGTCTTCCCCAATTTACGACTTGTCATGTTTTTTAGGTGGATAGTATTCAAAACTGAAATTCTGCCTTAGTGAATTTATGGACTACAGTTCACTTCTTGTGCTTAAAAAACCCCTCCCAATTCTTGACCTACTTGAATATGCCACAAAGAGTGCCAATTAATGTCATATATGACACTGGGACTCAGCCGAGCTTCAGTCAGGTTTCAAATAGGTCATTCCACAGTAATGACTTCCTGTCTTTTCCAACCTGGGACTAGTTTGAAATACTACTGTAGAGGAATTTCCCCCTTCCAATTTGTATCGGCTGTGTCCTGAACCAGCCTGCTACTATGCCCCTACAGGTTAATGGAACCAACAATATTTTCACCCTATGAAAAGAAGGAAAGTTTCAAGAAGGTTTCAGATGTTCTGGGCTGCCTTGTTCCATCATTATGTAACTGTGAGACTGAGGTAATGTAACTGGTGCACGTGTTATTTTTAGTACTTTCTGCATGGATGCTAAGAATACTTCTAGCACTCAGCATTGTACATAACAGAAGTCACATTCAGACAGTCTTCCGTATGTGTGGTGCTGGAGGTGAGGATCACTGATTGAGTTAAAGGGCCCTAACCATCTAGATTCTTGATTTCAACATATTGTAGGGCATGTGCACATAGCAGCCAATAAGCGTAGACCCAAGTGTATGTAAGATGAGATTTATGTATCCCAGTTTTATGGTGGTATGCAATTTTAGCCTATGCTTGGTGTGCTCTGTGTACATAAGCCACTGTACACCGTGCCATCTAATGCATGGACAATAGGGGCATAGAAAAGACAGGGCCAGTAGGACATGATCATGATCTTCTCCTAGGGTTGCCAACCACCAGGTACTAGCTGGAGATCTCCTGCTATTACAACTGATCTCCAGCCGATAGAGATCAGTTCACCTGGAGAAAAGGGCCACTCTGGCAATAGGATTCTATGGCATTGAAGTCCCTCCCCTAACCCCACCCTCCTCAAGCTCCGCCCCAAAAATCTCCCACCGGTGGTGAAGAGGGACCTGGCAACCCTATCTTCTCCCCACATATATAGGTAATAATACCAGGGTGTAAGTGAGATACAGCTATTCAAACAGGGACCATCAGATTAAGGATCCATACTGCTTAGATAAGAACTGTGAAGTCCTACATTCGAATCTCCCCTTAGCCATGAATTCACCAGGTGACCTTGGGCCAGTTGCTTTATTTCAGCCTCACAGAGTTGTGAGCTCATTTATATTTTTGTTATGGCTTTGGGATCAGTGGTGTACAAGGGTACTGTGGCTATGCTAGTACATTATGCAAAAATCATTGGAATTTGCTCAGGCTTTAAATGGAAGAAATTGTCATTGCATTTTTAACAGCATTATTAGCAAAAGGCCCTTTATGTCGCAGGGACTGAAAGTTATTTTCCTGTTTAATACATCCAAAATGTAGAGAAACAGGGAAAGGAGAATTGGCTTTTCACTGGTGGGGAAAAGGGGTGGTGGTGGAGGGGCGGGTGACAGAGCAAATATACCAAACATATCATCAGAACACATGCTGCCCTTATACTGTTCAGAGGTCCTGTAAACTGGGGCCCTTGAGAAATCATAGACTGGGGAGAAGAGAGAAACAAACTGAAAAACCTCCTTGTTTCACAGCAAAGTAGACTTGAGATGGCTGAGGTCTGAAGCTACTGATGTAAATGCGAGCATCCACATGACTCTAGTAAATAGGGTTGCCAACTGCAAGGTACTAGCTGGCGATCTCCTGCTATTACAACTGATCGCCAGCCGACTGGGATCAGTTCCCCTGGAGAAAATTGCCACTTTGGCAATTGGACTCTATGGCATTGAAGTCCCTCCCCTCCCCAAACCCCACCCTCCTCAGGCACCGCCCCCAAATCTTCCTGCCGGTGGCGAAAAGGGACCTGGCAACCCTACTAGTAAATGAGCTATGTAAGCTTTCGAGTTTCACAGAATTTCTCTTCAAGCAGTCTCCTGCCCAACAAAAAAGTGTGCACATTCCTATGCCAGCAAAATTTGTTCACCTGACAGTTATTATTTAATAGCGAGTTCGTGGGTCCTGTTCCTATTAATGGGCCATGAAACAGGGGCATGCGCACAGACAAGGGATATGTCTCTCTATGTTTGGAGGACTCTCCAAAGGTGCAGAAACATAGTAGTTTGTACGCTAAAAAGGAAAATGGTTCAGCAGGGACTGCGGGTGCTTATTGCCTTGAACGAGGCATGGGATGTGGAGAGAAGAGATGACGAGATTGGCTTTATCGAGCTCCTATTTATAATCCTGGAGGGACGAATACAGGTTTGGAGACTATCAGGGGACTAGAGCAGCGGCCCTATGAGGATTGGTTAAAGCGCTTAAGGCTGTGTGGAGACCAAATCCACCTTGCCTCCTTCAACTTGTAAGATTCCATCAGAGGCCCAGTGTTGGTTTTTTTTTTTTTTGGTTTCACAGGTGTCTTATCATCTAGCCCAGCCAGGGTGGTACAGTTAACTAGCTTATGTGATTCAGCTGAGAAAGGAGATGGGAGGGGGACCTGCTCATCTTCTCCTGGGAACACAGAACCGGCTAGAGCCAGCCTGTGCCGTCCAGAAGCTTCGTGCCTGACACCCTCATGATTGGTTTCTAGTGGTCATCTGTTACTGGCCTGCTCTTCCATAAGTTTAGCTGTTCAGAAGTTAGTCCGCTTCCCAGCTACCCTCCTCTTTCTTCTGGTTATGCTGCTCATCAGACTTTTGATATACTTGATTTCTTCACACAACGTATATAAACCTCATGCCTTAATTACGAGCTATGCTATGTAACATCTTCAAGTAAGTATTTCACTAGGCAGCTTTCTTATTTTCATGTTGTTATTGCCACAGACCTGTAACTTGTGCTTTTAAGTCTTTTGTTTAACTTTTATATTCAATGAATCTTCTTTTGCTGTTATTGGTGAGTCACCAGTCCAAACCCAGACACGCTTGGTTGCTTATGTTACAAGGAAGAAACAGGGTCTCTGTTTCTACAGGCTGTTTAGCCTAGAAAAAAGGTGACTAGGGGAAGACACGGTAGAGGTTTATAAAATATTAAGCATGGCATGGACAGAGTGAACAGCAAGAAACTCTTCCCCCTGCCCCATAATGTTAGAACGCAGGGTCATCCATTGAAGCTGAAAAGTAGGAGATTCAGGACGGGCAAAAGGAAGTATTTCTTCACACACTGTATAACCTGTGGAACTAGCTGCCACAGGATGTAGTCATGGCTGCCAATTTGGAAGGTTTTAAAGGGGGCATGGATAAATTCATGGATGATTGGGCTATCATGGCTGCTAATCATGATGGTTATCTACTTGCTCCAGTATTGGAGGTAGTAGGCTTCTTTAAATCAGTTGTTGGGGAGCACAGGCAGGATACTACGAAAGATCACTGTCCAAGGCTTGCAACCATTAAACGTTGCTAAAGAATGTATCTTTCTCATTGTGAGATGCATTAATTTGCTCTGCAATAGCAAAACTACAGAATATATCTCAGGTACAAGTAGGATTGTCAGCCAGCATCTGGCAACTAGTAGGAGAGTGGGGAGAGGGGCTAGGACAATGGAGGGGTGAGAGTGTAATATTGCTTCCATGAAAATCCTAAAAATGCTGCCATGCTTGTCTAGGAATCACCACAAACTCTATGATAATATAGCATTTCTGGAGATTCCTAAAGAGGCATGGCGTCACTTCTGGATTTTCTCTGGAAATGATGTTTGCTGTTGGGCCAATCACAGTTGCTTAGCTTATACATCACCTAGTGTCTGACAGCACTGGTGCATAGCAAGGGAGTGCACCGAGGGTTATAGGTGGGAGGCCTGCCACCATAGAGACCTGGCAACCCTAAATACGAGGATATGATTTTTTTCTTTCCCATCGCATGAGACTGTATGAATGAGGTAGGATCAAGTTGTAGGGTGTGTATATGTCCTTTTTACAGTGTGCAATAGGCCCAGACAAGTGCTGCTTAGATCCTTGGATTCTGTCATCAGGAAGCTAGTATCCTGTCAATACAATCAGTGGCATAAACAAGTTTGCTGCCATGTTAAGCATGAAACAGCACTAACTGATATATGGATAAAGAATACAGAGCTAGTGATTTTCCTGGAATGTTTGATACTGAATTTCTAGGTTCTCTTTTCCATGCTGAACTTCTTTAGAAAAGCCGCAGTTAAGGCTGAATTCGTAGATGATCTGCATAGCCTTACAATAACTTTAATAAACACGAGGAGAAATGAATAGAGCCCATAATTGGGCTATAGAAACTCCATCCTTTGGTTAAGCTTTTTTATTAAGCAAATGCTGAACCTAATGTACTCGTGCAAAACATACTTAATGAAGAAAGAAAGAGAGCATTTCTCCCACTCTTTCTAGCACATGTTGCTATGGTGCTTAATGACTGTTTCTGTAAGCTTGAGTAAACAATATACCAGTACTCTGAGGATGCTATAAATGCACTCTAGAGGCGGCGGCAGCTCAAAGGTCTGGCACTGGGATTCATCTAGGATCTTTGTGCTAACTAAGGGTACCTAGTCTACAGCTATAGTAGAAGACTTCTCAATTGGGCCATATGCCCAAGTACCACTTAATATAAATCAGGGGGGATTAAGGGGTCTCCCCAGCATTGCACTAATGTGCAATGTTACTTCCGGGGGAAAAAAAACTAGAAATGATGTCTTTGCGTCAAAGTGACCCTCTATGATTAGAATTGCCAGATCTGGGATGGAAATTACCTGGAGATTTTGGGGGTGGAACCTGAGGAGGGCGTGGTTTGGGGATGGGAGGGACTTCAATGGGGTATAAAGCCAAAGAGTCCAGCTTCCAAAGCAGTCATTTTCTCTAGGTGAACTGATCTCTGGTACCCCTTTCATTTATGATCCTCTCCTAATGGTTTAACTATAGAGTGTTGGGTGAATCATAGAGTGTCACCCCAGCACGAAGATGTGTTAACCCCTCTTAAGCCCTTGCAAATTATAGTTCCCAGAGAATTTGTTCGAGAAAATCCAGTTGGTTAAATTTCTGGGCCTAATGAATTGCCCATGGCAAGTGGATTAATTTACTTTCAAAAATGGACTCAAGTTTCGGCACTGGAGATTGTAGCTAAGTTGTTAGCTGAAGTTGACCCTCTTGATATGCTCGCAGTGGTAAATTTTTTGTTTATGGCATTTAATAACTATATCCTATAATGTAAATACTGTATTTATAATTATGTTCGAAAAATAATTCAATCCCACACTTTGGAGCTTGCTTTCAATAACTTTTACTGCAACAGGATATGCAAAAGGCAATAACTGACCATAAGCCACTGATACAACAGAGGGGCTTCAGAGTACAGGCAGTAATACATAGCGGAGAGAGAAAAACAACAAGAGGCAGGCTGAACTGCAAGGGAAACCATTCAATAAACCTTAGAGAAAGCACCACAGCTCCCACTAGGGTACAAGTGGACTAAACTATTATTTCAGCAGTATTTACATTAACTAGACTCTTACCAACACTTATGATGAATTGGTCTGTGACCATTAATGGAAGGCTTTAAGAGGGAGGTGGACATGTTCATGGAGGATAGGGCTATCCATGGCTACTAGTCAAAATAAATACTATTCATGATGCATACCTATTCTCTACAGTATCAGAGGAGCATGCCTGTTATATTGGGTGCTATGGAACACAGGCAGGATGCTGCTGCAGTCATCTTGTTTGTGGGCTTCCTAGAGGCGCCCGGTTGGGCACTGTGTGAACAGTCTGCTGAACTTGATGAGCCTTGGTCTGATCTGGCATGGCTTTTCTTATGTAGGCCAATTCACTGCTCATTTCAGCCAACAGCAGCCTTAAATTGAATCAAGAATTCAGGCCAGGGAGGGGTACTTTTAAAAACATTTTAAAAAAATCTAGATCAGCTTTTTTGGGTTTTTTTGTCCCTCTTTTGCCCCCAGCCATCAGTCTTTAGCCTATATCCAACGCAATCCAATTCCAACTAAATGTCCCAGTTGCCTATTGACAAGGACACAGAACCTGTTAGTGGCCCCTGAGCATTGCAGGTCTGACCTATTGATTTACTTCGTTGTTTGTTTATCACAGTAGGAGCCATTTCAAGCCACGGGGAAAAAAAGATTCCAGTTATTAGCTCACAAGAGAGGCTGGATGTGTTGAGCTGCAGCTGCAGAACTTGTGTCGTTGACATGCTAAAGTTGGCAGGCAGCTGACAAATATTGCCATTGGTTGATGCTTTATCAAGGAATGAATGGCTGGTTAGGCTGGGAAATGGAGGCAGCTGCCTTTTGCAGCTCTTGCCAGCCACATGTCTGTCATGGTGTTGAGCCAAGTCGGCTATGCAGAGATCCACATTTGCGCTCTCTCTCTCTGTGTGTGTGCGTGTGCGCGCACGTGAAGAAAAGGCCTGTGGCTGAACAAAACAGGCACAATAACATTATGATGAATACTGAAAACTTCCTGCTTGTAGAAAAATAGAAGGGAGAAGGGTTCAGCTTCAGTATTCAAATCAACAATCAAAGAATGAAAGAGAGAAAGGCAGAAATTTGTGCAGGGAGATTTTTCACATGGAAGCATTCTGACACCCCACCCCACACCTATAGGAATACAAGCCATGTAAAGCTTTCCTATGTGCCAAGTGTATAAATAGAGGCTCTGTTGAGCATGTACGGATTCTCCTCCTCCCAAATTCAAAAGCTGTGTCTTATTTTGTGTCATTGGATGAAGTGCTGCTATTCTTTGTCCTCCCCCTTAATTTGAAATCCCTAGGATAACCCCCATTTCCCTTCCAAAAAGGGGAAAAAACTCACCCTGGGTTTTCCTTTCTAGTTTTCCTAATGGCATTTCTGTCACTGAAGCAAAGAATCCCACAAGGCTGGGCAAGGACAGAGCTCAAGTCTGGGGCACACTGCAGCTATTACCCAAACTGGACCCAGAGAAAGAGAAATTAGGTTTAAAAGGGTTCCAGAAAGGAATAACGAGAGGCTTTAGCACCTGAGAACTGGTTTCCTAAGAAATGACACACGCACAACAACAACAAGAGGGTGCACTTTACAAAAGGGAGAAGGGATAGGGTTGCCAGGCCCCTCTTCGCCACCGGCAGGAAGTTTTGGGGGCGGAGCCTGGGGGAGGGGAGGGACTTCAATGCCATAGAGTCCAATTGCCAAAGTGGCCATTTTCTCCAGCAGAACTGATCTCTATCAGCTGGAGATCAGTTGTAATAGCAGAAGATCTCCGGCTAGTACCTGGAGGTTGGCAACCTTAACCAGAGATCTGAGAAACAGTTTGCTGGGTCTGACAGTCCTTTTATGGACAGAAGGACCACAGGGTAGGTGGGAGTTTGACCATTCCGAGTTTGGATTGGGTCAAGGTAAAAAGTTTAAATCGCACTGGCCGGTTTAAAGTTAATTCCTGTCAAACTTCGGCAGGAAAAATAGGGGGAAATACCTTGATTAGGCAATTGTGAAGAAAAGTTGGTTTTTATACCCCAATTTTTTCTACCTTAAGGAGTCTCAAACTGGCTCACAATGATGTTCCCTTCCCCTCCCCACAACAGATACTTTGTGAGGTAGGGGGTGCTGAGAGAGGTCTAAGAGAACTGTGACTGGCCCAAGGTCACCCAGCCGTCTCCATGTGTAGGAGTGGGGAAACCAATCCAGTTCACCAAATTGGAGTCCACTGCTCATGTGGAGGAGTGGGGAATCAAACCTGGTTCTCCAGATTAGAGTCCACCGCTCTTAACCACTATACCATGCTGGGTGAGCCAAATCTGAACGGGCAGAAAGAACAGGGTTTCCAACCTCCAGGTACAAGCTGGAGATCTCCTGTATTACAGCTGATCTCAAGCTGATAGAGATCAGTTCACCTGGAGAAAATGGCCACTTTGCCAATTGGACTTATGAGACTCCCCAAGTTTTCAGTCCCTTGGCACTTGGGTTGTAGAAGGGGCTGCCTATTAAAACTGCTATGTCCAAAATAAGAGGGGAACCCAACTATCTATGTGGTCTCAGCTGGAGGAGAGGACGGGGTCCTCACATCCTTGACACAATTAATTTCCAACATTTCTGTTTCTTTGCACAACTAGCCAATGTATGCTAGTAAGGTGTTTCTAAAACACCCCATCTTGCGTAGATAGTATTACAGGAGGGGAAACTACAACAAACTGGAATCAACATAGTGTTCTCAGCATACCTGCTCCATTTTCAAGTATACAGATCCAGGAATTTTGTTAGTAGCATCGAACATGCTGTGGCTCAGTGGTAGAGCTTCTGATTGTCATACAGAAGGTCCCAGGTTCTGTCCCCGCATCTGTAATTAAAAGGACCAGGGAGTAGGTGATGTTAAAGATCCCTGCCTGAGAAGCTGCTGCCAGTCGACAATACTGACTATGATTAGAATTGCCAACCTCCAGGTAGAAGCTGGAGATCTCCCTCTATCACAACTGATCTCATAAGAACATAAGAAAGGCCCTGCTGGATCAGACCAAGGCCCATCAAGTCCAGCAGTCTGTTCACACAGTGGCCAACCAGGTGCCTCTAGGAAGCCACAAACAAGACGACTAGACGATAGAGATCTGTCCACCTGGAGAAAATGGCTGCTTTGGCAATTGGACTCTACGGCACTGAAGTCCTTCTCCTCCCCAAACCCCACCCTCCTCAGGCTCCGCCCCAAAAACCTCCCGCTGGTTGCGAAGGGGAACCTGGCAGCCCTAACTATGTTAGACCAAATGTTTGATTCAGTATTAGGCAGCTTCATGTTTCAGGCTTCCATACCCTGAATAACTCAATGTATCCATCACACATGGAAAACGGGAACTCATGCATGTGTTGATGCACTGAGAAGTACTGATGTTAACCCTCACAATCTAGCCTGTAATGCAGATCTTACAGTCCCATTTCCACCCACCACCGAAAAGTCAACTAAACTATCAACCTTTGCTGCATTTGGGCAAATGGATTCCATTTTCCAAAGTGTTTCTTTGACTTGACAACAGCTTTTAGGCACTTAAATAACACCGGAATCACTTGAAACATTTGTCTCTTAATGAGTGGGATAAAACCACCTTAAAATAAATGGAAAATAAACTCATTTTGCAACGCCATGATTACACCTCATTAATTTCATTCTTTTCACTAAACAGCCTAACTGCTCCTTTTAATACACATAATTGGGGCAGAATACACAATGAACTGTTTCCTTAAGTGCTGCAATATTTTGTGAAGGATTTAGCGGCCTGTGTAATGCAAACAAGTAATAGGTTACTGTGCTCAGAGCTGCAAAGTATTAGGATGGTTTTGTTTATATGTGGGTTTTATGTGCTTTCGTTGCTTACATTCAGCTAGAAATGTTCGCAGTCTTTTTTTTTGGTCTTTTTAATAACCTTTAACCTAACAAAGAGCAAATTAAAATGCTGACCGCTAAGTTTATGTCTCAAATTTAATAGTGGGTTGCAGAATCAATCACTTTTGAGGTAAAGAAAGTGTGAGATCATAAGTACATTTAGAAATCCTGTGGGAACTGATGTTGTCTGAGCATCTTTGTTTATGCTCAGGTTAATAATAATAATACTTAGTATTGATTCTGCATTTTAGAATGTTTGAAGTGTTTGACCTACAACAACCCGGTAAGGTAGGGGAGCCTTATCTTCTCCTTATCACATATAATGGAAGAGACACAGAGAGTGTGACAGCCACATTGTAGGCTTATGGCTAGGGTGAAATTTGAATTGTGATCTTCCTGGGTTCAGCAGTTGTACCAGTTTATGGTTATGCATATCGATAATCCCGAACTGAAAATAAACCCGAAATTAGCCATTTCAGCAATATTCAGGTTTTGGTTTTACCGAATGCCAGAAACCTGGGGATCTCCCCAAAGCCGAATCGGCAATTCTTGAAAAAGCAGAATAAATATTCAGCTTTTTCAGTTTCGGCTATTCACCTTTGCTCAGGTGCACGGCTCTGTGCTTTCTCCCATTTTTCTTTCTTTTTTTGACTGGTTTTGTTAGGGCCCCATAGTTGGGGCCCTTTTGAGGTAGGGGTCTTGTAATCAGAGCCCACTTGGTCTGACCAACCATCCAACCACACAACCATCCATCCATCACCATTCAGTGGGTTAATTTGGATAAAGCTTAAGGGTTGTTTAAAGGACAGGGCTCACCAGTCCCGTCCGGAGGGATATACTGTCCAACTAAAAAGATCCAGTTCGACTGCTGCTACTACCAGGCTTCTGAAGGAGACTTCCTCACCTGCGCGGATGAGCAATCTCCTTCAGACAGCCGCTGTGGTCAAGACTTCAGCTGACTCTGATATCCCCCCTCCGAAAGCCTGCTCTCAAACTGAAGGTTGCTCTGAGTAGAGGCTTCGTTTCCCCGCATCGTGATCATCTCTTGAAATCAGATTTTTGATGGCCATAAAACCCAGGCCCAATAAACCCAAACCCAAAATTTACCAAATATTTTTGCACAACCCTATACCAGCTCCTGAGTACTTCCATCAATTACAGACGGTATTTCAGAAATAGTTTATGATAAGAAATAATCCTTTTTTTAGTTGTGATGCTGTGATGCTATTTCAGAAATAGTTTGATAAGAAATAATCCTATTTTTAGTTGTGATGCTGTGATTTTCACAAATGATGTGTGTGGAAACCCAAATTTACCTTGCTCATATTCCTCACTTTACCTCATGCAGAAAGGACCATTCATGAGTTACTATCTGGGGAGATGAACACACATGGGGGGTGGTAGCTGAATTATGCTCCTGAGTGGCCCCCCCCCCATGTACATTCAGTGTAACTTATGAATAAGACCTTATAAATACATTCTTTAAAATAACAGTACCATCCTAAGCAAAGTTGCATTGTTCTAAGTATATTGCAGTTAGTAGGTTCAGAGGGGTATAGCTTTGCTTAGGATGGCATTGTGGTTTTTCTACAATATAATCATCATTCACTTATAATGTACTTTTTAAAAAAGTAATTAAGTTATGCTTTTAAAGCACCTTGCCATACTCAGCAATGTTGGCTAGTGGGAGATAGTTATGATAGTTTAACCATATGCATAATAGTCATCTTGAAAAATCCGCTGAGGAGAATCTTGGTTGGGAAAAACTGGGAGTGTCAGATGGGTGAAATTTGGAGCACCACCATTCTTGGGAAGGGGGGAATATGATATGTTATTTAACATCTATATGCGCCTCCTTGCCCAGTTGGTTCGGAATTTCGGGCTGGGCTGTCATCAGTTCGCTGATGACACCCAGCTATAACTGTTGATGGATGGCCAACTAGACACTGTCCCAGCCAGGTGCTTGGATGGTGTGAAGAAATGGCTAAAACAGAGTCTACTGAAACTTAATCCATGGAAGATGGAGGTCCTGTGGCTGGGGCAGGGGTTGGGGCACTAGCTGCCAACTCTTGACAGGGCGCAAATAACACCCCCACCTACCATCAAGAGCTTAGGTGTGATCCTGGATGCCTCCTTATCTATAGAGGCCTAGGTCACACAGGTAGCCAAGGCAGCTTTTCACCCACTTGCACAAGGTTAAGCGGCTGGTGCCATATCTGTCCCAAGATGACCTTGCCACAGTGATCCATGCAACTGTCACCTCCAGGCTAGATTACTATAACTCGCTCTACACAGGGCTACCCTTAAGCCTGATCCGGAGGCTTCAGCTGGTCCAAAAGGCAGTGGCAGGGGTCCTTAGGGAACTGCCCGGAAAGCCCATATTAGACTAGTTCTCCGTCAGCTGCGTTGGCTCCAGATTGAATACCAGATCAGGTTTAAGGTTCTGGATTTGACCTTTAAGACCCTAAATGGTGACTCCCCAAAAACTTGAAACCTGCTTTTTCAGCAGTGGCACCTCACCTATGGAATGCCCTTCCCCTTAAGGTCTTACCTGGTTCCTACCCTGCTCTCTTTTAGGTGCCAGGACAAAAAAAAATCTTTTTACTCTGGCTTTGAATTAACCTTTTAACAAACAGTCTGCTTCGACTCTGAGAACTGCTTGATTAATCTTATTTTAAACTGCTCAATATTTATGCAGATTTTATGTCGTGGCAGGGTTTTTAATAGTGTGTTAATTGTTAATAACTTCTGTGGTTGGGGTGCCAGCTCCGGGTTGGGAAATACCTAGAGATTTTGGGGGTGGAGCCTGGGGAGGGGAGGGACTTCAACGGGCTATAATACCATAGAGTCTGCTTTCCATAGTGGCCATTTGCTCCAGGCAAACTGATCTCTGTCATCTGGAGATCAGTTGTAATAGTGGGAGATCTCCCGCCACCACCTGGAGGTTGGCAACCCTATCTATGGTGCTTTATGCTTTTCTTATTTTTCTTTGTAAGCTACCTTGATCACTTTCTCTGGAGAGGCAGTGTAAAATTTTATAAATAAATAAATAACTTTGGGGGTGGTGTTTCCAATGGCTTGTCATAACCCTGCCACATGGAGGTCCCCTCTCAGTACAGATGAACACATGAAGCTGCCTTATACTGAATCAGACCCTTGGTCTATCAAAGTCAGTATTGTCTGCTCAGACCGGCAGCGTCTCTTCAGGGTCTCAGACTGAGGTCTTTCACATCACCTACCCGCCTAGTCCCTTTAACTGGAGATGCTGGGGATTGAACCTGGGACCTTCTGCATGCTAAGCAGATGTTCTGCCACTACACAGCCTCTCCCCATGTGGTCTCATTTGAATTGGGCTTCCAGACATTTATGGACAGAACTTTTGGTACATGAATGATAGCTGGAACTTTCTATGTGTGTGTTCCTGTTGTATCTTTAACCTCCACAGCACTGGAACTTTTGTGGTACTCTAGTTTGCAATGACACTATGAAGTTATGAAACACATCATGTCTGTATGAGATATAGATTCAAACTAGGCATCCATTTTTTTAAATTCTATTTTTGGCGATCTGGCATTTCTGGGTCCTCTGTGGTATGCTATTTGATCTTTTAATCATGTTGCAATTATGTAAAAGGCACAAGGCTTGCTGACAAATTTATTTTAAACTCTTTGGTGTAGGAGCTTTGGAAAAAAAAAATCTTCCATGACTAAATCGGTAGAAACAGAGATGGATAATTAGGTACCAGATGAAGCTTATGCTGACTGACCTAAAGAAGACATATGTGAAAACCTCAGGATCTATGTTCTATCTTGCTCTAACTTGATAACGTTATCAGTGAAGGATATGCAGAGGTCATTTTGAGATGCTTATTTTTAAAAAGAAAAGAATAATCAAGGCAGCTCCTACAGATTTGGGCATAGGCATTTTTGTACCACTTCTTCAACTCTCAAGGCCTTAACAAAGATCCTGCCTAATTGGCCACAACTCCGCACCCTTGACACCAATGGTGATACCCCAACTATTCATGCCTGCCAGCTTTACAGTGCTCCCCCAAGCAGAGCTATAAACCCATGGACTTAAAAGGGTGTAATTCTGTTTTAGGATTACACTGGTAGAACGCTAGGGTTCATAGCAGGGATCCAAAGTCCTCCTGTATACAGACAAGAGAGGTTTTCTGCAAGCTGCAGGAATCTCAGCATAGTGTAGTGGTTAAGAGAAGCAGACTCTAATCTGGAGAACCCGGTTTGATTTCCCACTCCTCCACATGGACTCTAATCAGGTGAACTGGGTTGTTTTCCCCATTCCTCCACATGAAGCCCGTTGGGTGACCTTGGGCTAGTCACTGATCTCTCCAAACTCTCTCAGCCCTATCTACCTCACAACATGTCTGTTGAGGGAAGAGGAAGGGAAGGTGATTGTAAGCCAGTTTGAGTCTCCTTAAAAAGGTAGAGAAAATAGGGGTATAAAGACCAACTCTTCTTCTTCTAAGCAACCCTGGCACCATGGGATGGAGGAGAAAAAGCCATGAACACACATGAACACATGAAGCTGCCTTATACTGAATGAGACCCTTGGTCCATCAAAGTCAATATTGTCTATTCATACTGGCAGCGGCTCTCCAGGGTCTCAGGCTGAGGTCTTTCACATCACCTACTTGCCTAGTCCCTTTAACTGGAGATGCTGTGGATTGAACCTGGGACCTTCTGCATACCAAGCAGATGCTCTACCACTGAGCCACAGCCCCTGCCCTTCAAGGAGCCAGAGAGGGGGATAAAGCATTGCTAGGTTCAGGAAAAGGGAGAGAAAGAGTCATTTGGGAGCAGAAAAAGGGAAAGAAAGCAACGCTTGTGATGGGGAAAGGGAGACTAAGTGGTGGTTGGGGGTGGGGAAAAGGAGAGAAAACCACTGGCTGAAAAGAAATTGGAATCCAGCACAGGGAAAGTCTTGTAGCTGCCTGCTCATTTGTTTATTTTTGTTTTGACAACTGTTTTGATTCTCCACTTTTCATTGTTGGTTTTTCAGCTTCACCGTTTCATTTGTATGTATAAGTCTGATTTATTATTGAAATAACAGGGCAGTATGTTTTTAATAGAACAATATAGTTCAAGGAAACTGAAAATAGCATAAAAATAGACAATAACAGGCTCAGTTTACTCGAGAGAGAAGTGGAAGCAAAACACAATAAAGTAGAGGTGAGAAATTGAAAATCTTCCCTACGTTGGTGCTGTTAATCAGAATAACTCCTAAGCCTATTCATAACCTGAGAATCAAGAGGCTTTTTAACTTTGTAACTAACTCCAGGGAGGCTTTGGATTTGTTCATTTCAGTGGCACTGTCCTTCTCCCAGTGTTGCAGACAACACAAGTATGGCATACATACACTTAAATGTAGTGTAATGTTTCCATTACACTACATTCCACCAAGACTAGATTAATTCATGCCATCGTATTTCCTATTACTATGTATGGGTGTGAAAGCTGCACAGTGAAGAAAGCTGATAGGAAGAAATAGATTCCTTTGAAATGTGGTGTTGGAGGAGAGTGTTACGGATATCGTGGACTGCCAAAAAAACAAAACAAAACAAATCAGTGGGTTATAGATCAAATCAAGCCTGAACTGACCCTAGAAGCTAAAATGACTAAACTGAGGCTGTCGTACTTTGGTCACGTCATGAGATGACAAGAGTCCCTGGAAAAGACAGTCATGCTAGGAAAAGTTGAGGGCAGCAGGAAAAGAGGAAGACCCAACAAGAGATGGACTGACTCAATAAAGGAAGCTCAGCCCTCAAATTGCAAGATCTGAGCAAGGCTATCCTTTCCTTTCCTTTTATCCCTTAGAAGCTCCTTGATCAATTGATCTTGAGCAGCATATATCTAGTGTTGGAGGGATATAAGGACTGAAACAAATCTTGCCACTGACAATGTAGCCTTGGGGTCCCTATCACTGAGCAAGGCTATCAAAGAAAGGACATTTTGGAGGACTTTCATTCATAGAGTCGCCATGAGTCGGAAGCGACTTGATGGCACTTAACACACACACACACACACACACACACACACACACACAATGTTTCCATAGGGTTGCCAGGTCCCTCTTTGCCACCTGCAGGAGATTTTCGGGGTGGAACCTGAGGAGGGCGGGGTTTGGGGAGGGGAGGGACTTCAATGCCATAGAGTCCAATTGCCAAGCGGCCATTTTCTCCAGGGGAACTGATCTCTGTTGGCTGGAGATCAATTGTAACAGCAGGAGATCTCCAGCTAGTACCTGGAGGTTTGAAACCAAAATAACAATCAAATACTCAATCAAAACAGCAGCACACTAAATATTAATCAAATACAGTGTATTAATAACAAGATTACAAGAATGAAAAGAATACCTCACTGCCTAGAGCATGCAAACGCACAAATACAAAGTGCAAAATACAACAGATACTGAACAACACAATCACTAGAATTATATACAATACATACAATGAAAATGCAAACGTGGTCCCACAGTTCACTAGTGCAAAATCAGTAGGGAAAGAAATCTTTTCGACCCGGAGTAGAACAATATTCACAGGTTTAGTTGATAGCAAAGAAGCCCTCCCTTGGTTTCACTCACGGTCCTGAGGTCGAAGTAAGTCTCTTAAAAAGGCAATGTAAATCATGCAGTGGGGACCATGGTCCAAATAAGGTTCAAATTCACAAGGAGTCGTTCAGAATCACAAGACAGAACGCAGATCCCGGATAGAATGATAAACCTCCTGTAAACCGAATAGAAATAAATGGTGCAAGGATTGTTGGTTAAGATTTTATCATTTATTTCTATTACTCCCCATTTCCCAGATTTACTCTAGAGTGACAATTAGGGTTGCCAGTCTCCAGGAACTAGCTGGAGATCTTCTGCAATTACAACAGATTTCCAGCCAATAGAGGTCAGTTCACTTGGAGAAAATGGCTGCTTTGGCATTGAAGTCCCTCCCCTCCCCAAACCCCGCTTTCCTCAGGGTCCACCCCAAAAACCTCCCACCGGTATCCAAGAGGGACCTGGCAACCCTAGTGAGGAGTAGGGTTGCCAGCTGATCTTCAGCCAGTACAGATCAGTTCACCTGGAGAATGTGGCCACTTTGGCAATTGGACTGTATGCCATTGAAGTCCCTCCCTTCCCCAAACCCTACCCTTCTCAGGCTCTGCCCCCCAAATCTCCAGGTATCTCCCAACCTGGAGCTGGCAACCCTAGTGATGCTATAAATGGATATGCACTATAAGTGGCTATGCACCAGTGGCATGCCCTTTCCACTGACTTGGAAAGTGACGAACAAAAAATCCGACCTCTTTCGTTTTGCACAGAACTGATGAATGCATGTTCATCACCCAATGACTGCAACATCATCGGATGTAAAAACATGTCTGAATGGGCCACAAGAGACATAGCACCACAGGCAGGATGCTCATGTTGTTTGAAATCACCTCCGAGGCAATGCTTTTCCTTGGAGTTAGTTCACCGTAGTTGCATGTCAAGTCATTGTGCCCCCATGACTGACTATAGCGAAATCAAGCTGAGTCCCAGCTATGGCTGGGAAACCCTTGATGCAGCGAGCCGGCTGAACTCAGTAGGCAAAGGTCCCTTGATGAAACGTTCTTTGATAGGTGCCTCCCGAGTTCTTTGATGAAAAAAAGGTGTGATATAAATTAATTAAAAGAATGTGCATCTCCGCCCACGGAGCTCCTGGCACTGAAGAGGAGCCCTGTGATTTCTGTTTAAGGCTTTCTCTCTCTCTCTCTTTGGTTTATGCCTGTGAAGAAATATGGCACATTTTTTTTACCATAAATTTCAAATTTTAATTGCCTTCTGCAGTAGTTATTTACGCCTCATATTTTATTCATTTTTCAAATGTCAGGTAGGACACCAGGGATGCCTGAAAATCTTCCTCCAGGGTCCCAGGTGAGTCTCATTAGCATTCCGGGCACAAACGCAATGCTAACTAATTTGTTATTGAGCTTAATCAAGCTATCACATCTAATTTCATCTTCCTGTAAAAACTCATTTCAGGTGAAATTATTCCTCAACGCTGCAGAAAGGGCAGCGTTGGCATGAGCAGCCTCAACTTTCCCCCCTTTCATTTCCGCTGCTGGGCAAGACCCTGAACGTACTCTCTTTCTCCACCCTCTCGTTTAATTTCTATCTGCTGAACAACTGCCCAGGGGAAAAAAATGGCCGAATTGTTTTTGGGATATTTTATTCTTTTTATTAGCATTGTAATATGTATTAAGTACAAAGCAGATTTTTTTTTCAGATTCAGATTTATTATTAATACAGCATAAGCCAGTAAAACACATGTGACAAAGCAGATTTTATCGCTTTTGGTACAATTCTGCCCCTCCCATTTTTTTTAGGTTATGGCATTTTAAAGGGCTGTGGTTCTTCTTCACAAAGCATTATTCCATTTGATCAATATCCTGTTTCAAATTAAGCATGAGTCCCATTTTTACATAGGGGTGCTGTGAATTTCATGGTGAACAGGTTATGCCACCGAACATGCTGTGTTGGGCAGCTATGGTCCCTCATGTGCTGAACATTAGATCAGTTTGCCTGTCTGTCTCAAACAGCTGTCGAACAGCTTCACAGTTGCCAAGTAGGTGCAGTGGCTGAGTTTCATTTCCTTCTGACTTGAATGCTGTTTGTCTTTGAGCTCCTGCTATTACAACTGATCTCCAGCCGATGGAGATCAGTTCACCTGGAGAAAATAGCCGCTTTGGCAATTGGACTCTATGTCATTGAAGTCCCTCTCCTCCCCAAACTCCACCCTCCTCAGGCTCTGCCCCAAAAATCTCCCACCGGTGGCAAAGAGGGACCTGGCAACCCTACCATTATTACATTTGATCTCCAGACAACCCTGAAGAAAATGGCTGCTTTGGAGGGTAGACTCTATGGCATTATATGCTGCTGAAATCTAGGGTCGCCAGATCCCTCTTGCCACCTGCAGGAGATTTCTGGGGTGGAGCCTGAGGAGGGTGGGGTTTGGGGAGGGGAGGGACTTCAATGCCATAGAGTCTAATTGCCAAAGTGGCCATTTTCTCCTGGAGAACTGATCTCTATTGGTTGGAGATCAGTTGTAATAGCAGGAGATCTCCAGCTAGTACCTGGAGGTTACAATCAAAAAAAGAGGCACCTCCGTGCCTATACCGTATAGGTCAGAAAATCAGCACAGTACCTGGAAGTTGGCAACCCTACTGAGGTCCCTCCCTTTCACAATCTCTGCATATATATCTAGATCTATATATATATTTAATTCTCCATCCATTTGATTAGTGTTTAAGAATTTAAAATTGATTAGCTGTGCACGAGAAAAGGTTTTCCCACCCCAGGAAAGCTATAGAATTTCCCCTCCAGCAGCCAGAATTCAACTTTGCATGATGCAAAGTTTTACATGCTCTGCCCCTGTAGCATTAGTGAGATGAAAGTTTGTATCTTGGAAACTGGTAGATGAGAAAGTGAAGAGCCAGTTTATTATTCTGAAAATTATATACTTTCCATTTAAATTCCATGCCCGTTTCATCGGCTCCTTTTTTTGAGAACCCAGAGCTACCAGAACAGAGTGTTTGTTCCTGATAGTCTTGATTTACAAACAAACCTTTTGGGGGGTAATGTAACTCTTCATACAATATGAACTCCCCCTTATGGGAAAGTGCTGAGTGATATGTGTTGCATACTGAAGGTCTCAGGTTGAGCTCGTGGTGTCTTCAGCTAACATATCTCAGGGAGAATAGGCTTTACCTTTCTTTGCTTGAAGGCCCTGAAATGCTGCCCGCAAACAGAATAGACAGTACTGAGATAGTCTGATTCACCGTAAGCAGGGTTACCAACCTCCAGGCACTAGCTGGAGATCTCCCGCTATTACAACTGATCTCCAGCCGATACAGATTAGTTCACCTGGAGAAAATGGCCGCTTTGGCAAGTGGACTCGATGGCATTGAAGTCCCCCCCAAACCCTGCCCTCCTCAGGCTCCTCCCCAAAAACCTCCCGCCGGTAGCAAAGAGGGACCTGGCAAGCCTAACCGTAAGGCAGGTTCATGGATTACTATTCAGAACCCCATGGTTTTCAAACTGCGGTGGCTCCCTAATCCTGAGTATTTCACTTTCATTACACAATATGTTTTCTTGAATCTGTTTGTAGTGCCAGGTTGTTGTCTGGGTTTCAGTGCACTGACCCGAAAACCACATCTACAGCAAATAAATGGAAGGCTTCTACATAATTGGCACCTGGGACTATAGTACAACAGTAGGAACTTCCTGAACAGTCAATAGGAGTTTGCTCTACAAATCCTAGAAAAGCTCTGTCTGCTGATATTTCGAGGGCATGTTAATAAAAAACAAAATCCAAGTTGAACAGAAGATAAGGGATCATAGAGGTGAAGGATTTGCCATCCATCTTTGCTCTGCTGTGTGAAAAGCTTATTACCATAGAGATTTTTGAGGGGAGGGGGGGAGACACACAGACTGAACTTCCAGTAAATATTAAAGTGGCCTCAGGCCACGTTCTCTGTCTCTTGGCATCTATGTGGTTAAAAAGCCCTATATATTTTTGCATTGACAGGAAAGGCAGTTCAGTTTTCGGCCAGTCAGGGCAATCATGGGTTTGATTATGTGTGACTCCAGTATTTATCTGTCTCTTGCTTACTTTACTCATTTCTATTTTGAATTTACAGAATCCACTGATAATAAATGCTTCTGGTTCTTTGGCAATTCATAGTATGGAGAAAACCAAATGTCAAAGTTCATTCTGTTTCTTGTCTAAAGTATTCTCACACTTCTCCTTGTGCTAAAAGTATCAAATATGGAGCATGAAGTAGTTATCTCTCGCAAACAGAAAGCCATTTCTTTTCATGTGGGGGCCCTTAATGGTTCATAAACGTCTGCATAATAATGCTGCTGTTGACTTAACATCCGTGTTTATTTTTTACCATTCCTGTTTGTTACTTAAGTTGCTGTACAGTGCAAATTATTTGCTGTGCTGAAGAAAAGGGAAAAAATTATTAGCTTATCTCTCTACTTTCCACCACAATCTCTTTGCATATTTTTCATGGGGAAGTCTTAGCTTTTATGCCTTTCACAAACGATAGATTGTTCCAGCATTAACTGGAAATAATATGCAAACTGTACATTTTCATTTGAACAGTGGTATAGGGTAAAATATGGTCATTCCAGGCGTATTAGAAGAACTGTTGATCATTCTAAAGTTAAACTAATGATTGTCAATTGCTGATGGTGCTGGCATCCATAGATATTCTGTTAAGTCTGTTGGGTTTTGAGCATGATCTGTTCTATGGAACAACAAGAACAGAAGTCTTTTTACACTTAGAAATTTCTAAATAGGATGCTGCTTTAAGACAAAATCAGAGTCAGAGATTCTAGAATTTGGACTGAGAACTTCATGGCCTATGGCTAGGGTTATCAGGCCCCCTGCTGTGATGGGAAGTCTCCTGCCAGCAGCTCTTATTACCTGCTGCTGCTCCAAAAAAAAAAAAAGTTAACCCCCCCCCCCCACATTGATGTTATTTGCGCCACAACTTCACTTCCAGAGAAAACCTGGAAGTGATGTCAGGAGGCTCTAGGAATTGCCAGATGCTCTATTGTTTTCCCAGAAGTGATGGCATGGTACAGACAATGCAGCTAGGATTGCTACCCTCCAGGTGGCACCTGGAGATATCTCACTATTACAATTGATCTCCAGATGACTAAGATCCGTTGCCCCGGAGAAAATGGCTGCTTTGGAAGGTGGACTGTATGGCATTATACCCCACTGAGGTTCCTCCCCACCCAAACCCTCCCCGGGCTGAACCTCCAAATCTCCAGGTATTTCTCAACCCAGAGCTGGCACCCCTAGATGCAGCTCCCCATGTCCCTGCCCCTGAAGCTCCCACCCTACCTGTGGCTGGAATCTGTTATGGTTTCCAACCTACAGGTGAGGCCTGGAGATCTCCCAGAATTACAACTGATCTCCGGACTACAGACATCAATTCCCCTGGAGAAAATGGCTGCTTTGGAGGGCGGTCTCTATGGCATCACATCCCTGCTGAGCTCCATCACAAACTCTGCCCACCCCAGGCTCTGCCCCTAAATCTCCAGAATTTTCCTGAACCAGAGCTGGCAACCCTGCCATGTAGTCATCTCTGCTGCAGAATGCTAAAATTATTACTATTTTTTAAAGTTGGTAGTATTAGTAACTAGTGATGTGCAAAACACCCTCCATTCCAGCTTGCTGTAAAAGCCCCCCTTCAAAAAATTTGAAAAGTTTTTTTTAAAAAACCTGCGAAAAAAAGAAAGGGTAAGACCTGCCCCCCTGCCTTTCTGAGAAAGAACATACCTTTTGTTTGAGAGGGTAACTAGAGGCAGAAGATGGCCACTAAACACAAATCTTATTCAGCTTGGCCTTTAATTGGGCAATGATATTAACAGAACATCTCCCCAGGGTTCATGGGCTTGTGGTTTTCCTGATCAGAGAACTACAGTCTTATTGTTGGGGTTGCCAGGTCCCTCTTTGCCACCCGTGGGAGGTTTTTGAGGCGGAGCCTGAGGAGGACGGAGTTTGGGGATGGGAGGGACTTCAATGCCATAGAGTCTAATGGCCAAAGCTGCCTTTTTCACCAGGCGAACTGATCCCTTTCAGCTGGAGATCAGTTGTAATAGCAGGAGATCGCCAGCTTGTACTTGGAGGTTGGCCACCCTACCCTCATTGAAGGAATTTATACTCCTGAGCATGCCAGGAGTCTCAGTTCCAGTTTAGAGGCTGAGTAACCTAAGTTGTGTGTTGAACAAGCCATTCCTCACCTCTGGTTATCTTCTACCCTTTCAAAGGTAAGGTAGTTTTGTTTGGGAAGGAGGACTTGCTGAGGAAAGAGGTAAACCCCAATTCAAGCCGGGCCTATATTCAGAAGAATCTGGGATTAATTCCAAATTGCCAGAGGCTTTTTGAATTGGTAGGATTGCCAGGCCACTCTTCGCCACTGGCGGGAGGTTTTTGGGGCAGAGCCTGAGGAGGGTGGGGTTTGGGGAGGGACTTTTTCTCCAGGTGAACTGATCTCTATCAACTGGAAATCAGTTGTAATCACAAGAGATCTCCAGCTAGTACCTGGAGGTTGGCAACCCTATGAATCGGGAAGTTGTTATTCTGAAAGAAATTGTTCTGTGAGGTGTTGTATAAAAGAAAGTTGGTCTAAGGGGGGTGCTAGTTAAGAAAGAAACCCAAAGCCCCCATTGTGTTACGAGTTCCACTTTTATGAAAAGGTGTGGTTGAAGGAAGCAGGCAGCATGCCCGGGGGGGGGGGGGTAAAGGGTTTCTGGGGGCTTTGAAACAAAATTGCTTGTCCTACACGTTGCTGATGTTGTAATACATAATGTAATTTTAATGATGCAGTAAAACTCTGGGATGGGAGATGAATAGCCAGGGAAGTGATTGCTATTTAATAATGTTCTAAAGGTTGGAGGCCGGGTGGCAACGCAGTATTTAATTATGTCCATTCCTGTAGTAAACTATGATTGTTAGTCGCAATATTATTGCGCCCTGGAGTGCTTTAATAATTTTTTTAAAAACTGTAGTAGGCTTGGGTGCGAAGGGGGAACTGGAAAGTAAAACCAATGTAGACTCAGGTTTAATCTCTAATAGATGAGTCAGTAAAATTGTGCATAGTAACAAAAGCGCATTAGAGGTCATGGAGTAGCATATGAGTCACATTGAAAGTTCTTGACTTGTGAGCGCCTGGATCGTTGCAAAGTAATGTTAAAAAGTTTGCCTGGTGAAAGCTAGCTCAACAAAGACAGGGCTAGGTGTGGGCGAACAAAGGTTGGTTGGGGAAAACAATTATTGAAAGTGTATTGCTTAAGAAGCTGTATGTTTTCTGAATCAAAAAGATCAGGGTCGAATTAAGCTTTCCTTGAAGAAGAAGAAAAAAGCATGGGTGGTCATGAGGTGGGGGTAGACTGAGAATTGAAAAATAAGATTTCAGAATTGTTCTGTTGAATTAATAGTCCTTGTCATTTATATAGCACCTTCAGTGTTCAATGTGGTTCTCATATACATGATGTTGTTGTAATCCTGACTATAGCTCTATAAGGAAGGCCCACCATGACTTCTGGCCAGCTGCTGCATCATCACCTGCCCCATCCCTCTGTAGGTTTGCCAACCTCCAGATACTAGCTGGAGATCTCCTGCTATTACAACTGATCTCCAGCTGATAGAGATCAGTTCCCCTGGAGAAAATGGTTGCTTTGGCCATTAGATGCTATGGCATTGAGGTAACCCTCCTCAAACCCCACCCTCCTCAGGCTCTGCCCCAAAAATCTCCAGGTATTTCCCAACCCGGAGCTGGCAACACTATCCCTCTGGGTAATGGCAGCTAGGGCTGCCATTGGTATTTTTTGGATTTGGTATAATAGACCTGAAAATTTTTGGTATTTCTGAAAAATACCGAATCCCCATACCGGTATGATTCCACTCCCCCCCCCACCCGGGCTTTCCCTCCGTGATGTTCCAATTTTTTTTGGCTCCATTATACTCTATGTGGAATCTCTCTGGGGCTCGAGAGAGGCATTTTTTAAGGGAGAGGCACCAAATTTGCAGCATAGTTGCTGGTGACTCTCCTTACAAGAACCTCTGAGTTTGGTAAAGATTGGCTCTTGGGTCCAATTTTATTTTCCCCCCAAATGGAGGAAAAACATGAGTCAATAAAATTGCACCCCTTGAACCAATCTTTATCAAACTTGGGGATTCTTGCAAAGAGAATCACCAGCAGCTATGCTGCAAATTTGGTGTCTCTACCTTAAAATACACCCCCCAAGCCCAGAAGGTTTCCCCCATAGGCTTCAGAAGGAACCTTTAAATTTTAAATGCCTCCATTGAAGCCTATGGGGAATTTTTTCTAGGGTCTGGTGGGGACGACTGCTTTTTTAAGGCAGACACACGAAATGTGCAGCATAGCTGCTAGTGATTCTCCTTACAAGATCCCCCGAGTTTAGCAAATGTTGGATCAGGGGGTCCAATTTTATGGGGCCCCAAATAGAGGAAAAAAATTGCCTGAGGAGGGTTAAAAGCTCCAATTGAAGCCTATACGGAATCCCCAAAAGCCAAAAAAATCAATGTTTTTTGGCTTTTTCAGATTCGGCTTTTTTGGCCGCTGTTAAATGGGGCCACTTTTTTCAGCCAAAAAATGCTGAAATGCTGGCTTTTTTTTGTTTGGCAAAGCAATATGTGCACCCCTAGTGGCAGCAACAGCAGCACCGAGAATGGGATACCTGGAAGAGACTGAGCTGTCCTCACTCCCACTCTCATGGATTTGCTTCCTCTTCATCCTTTTTAGCTATTTGTGATGGCCAGTGCCAAACACAATAAATTTTCTGGATTCTGGATTGTGAATTCCTCATCCTCCCCCTTCTTCTTCTGCCATAGAGATTGGGTTAAAGAGAATGCAGCTAGTGACAAGAAACAGATTTTACTCATTTACGTACTTGATTTACTTATTTCTCACTGAGACTCAGGCCATTTATGCAGGGTCAATTCTGCTCCTCTTTCAATGCTGATTTTTTAAATCTGACCTTTAAAATGACTATTCAGGGTCCCAATGCAAGAGGAGAAAACAAATTCCACCCCCCCACTCACCTGCTCCTTCATTTGCATAGCTGTTAGCAATAGTCGTTTGCATAGCTAAGCCGCGGCTGGGATTTTGCATGCTTCCTTCAGTGAATGCTTCAATGCGGTGGCAGAGCAAATACAAAAGGTCGTGTTAAAGGGGCTCTTAAGAAATGTGAAGCAGGTATGCGCCAGCTTTGCAGTGATGTCTGCAATGACGGTTCAGTGTGAAGAAATAAAAAAATATATGCCTGGAATGTGTTGCTAATTACCAAGCATAAACGGCCTCAGAGAGGCCGTGAGATATAGGATTATACATTTTAGAAACAATGAATCAGAGTATCAGACATGATATGACAAACAATGCAAAATGTAATTACAGAATTAGAACATAATGCAGTAAGAACTGCATAATACATACAATACAGTTCATACAATAAAGAGATAATGCATACCATGAACAGTGGTGTAGACTACAGTCTTGTTGCCTTTATAAAAGCACCTTCTGAGCCATTCAATTATACTATAGCTCTGTTTTTCGTTATCTGGAAGAGGAAGAGTAGGGTTGCCAGGTCCCAAACCCCACCCTCCTCAGGCTCCACCCCCAGAAATCTCCTGCAGGTGGCAAAGAGGGATCTGGCGACCCTAGATTTCAGCAGCATATAATGCCATAGAGTCTACCCTCCAAAGCAGCCATTTTTTCCAGGGTTGTCTGGAGATCAAATGTAATAATGGTAGGGTTGCCAGGTCCCTCTTTGCCACCGGCGGGAGATTTTTGGGGCAGAGCCTGAGGAGGGCGGGGTTTGGGGAGGGGAGGGACTTCAATGACATAGAGTCCAATTGCCAAAGCGGCTATTTTCTCCAGGTGAACTGATCTCTATCGGCTGGAGATCAGTTGTAATAGCACTACTACAAAATATACCACTTATGCTGCAATACAAACATAGCGTATCATGCCAAGGTAAGGAGTTAACAAAAGAGAACCTTATTGACAAATATCTAAATATATCATTTAATTACAATAGACTTATTATTCACACTATAGACAGCACTTCATCAGGTGAAGTAAAGAAGACATATAAACCACATCAAACTGCCACATATTATATACAAAGTAGGCAGCAGGCAGCACTTCAATAGGTGCAGAAGAGCTCAATTGCTTGACCACACAGCAGCCGTGGCTAGAAGAATATATTTACTCCATAATCTGCCCTCCTGATAGATTTGTGTAAGAAAGATGGCATCCCCTGTAAATAGTTAACAGGTATGGACCCCAAATGTTCAGTGACAATAAAGTCATCAGCAGGAGTGAGGAATATGGTGGTCATATGATTCCTGAAAGACCCCCCTAGAGAGGCAGACCTTTATCTTATCAGAATACACATGAGAATTTCCATACAACACCTTTCTATTCTTTGTTGTTTATTTTCCTAACAAGTGAAACAGTAGGCAATTTTTTAGGGGGTCTTCACTTTATAGAAGTCATACCTCAATTAAAACTTGGTATAAGCTCCCAAGAAACAGAGGAAGTTCATTGGGCTGGAAGAGGTTCTGTGCAGAAAAAGGATAAGCCTATTCATCAGGGGCCATAATTCCTCACTTCACTGTGAAGAGACGTCTGTCTTTTGCATCCATCTATCTGTCTAGCTGCTGCTGCATCCACAGAAGAGGCAATAAATGCTGAGCTTCTGTGGCTGCCAAACAATATTAAATTTGGAAACAATCCATTGCTTAGCAAATCCATTACAAATGGGAGGATGGCGAAGGTACAGCAATGAGATGAGACTTTCAGATGTGGAATGCTCCGGCCTCTGGAAGCTATCTTTCATTTTGTAGGTACAAATGTGAATTTTATATAACTCCGCTTTGAAAGGATTCAATTTCTTCCCCTGACAGTAATCCACAGCTCCACTCTTTGTTCCAGGCTATAATTTATCTACTTAGCAGCAGCAGCCATCTGGGAGGAAAGGAGTGAAATCAAAGCTTAGGTAGGGACCGAAAGGAAAACAAAGGCTGTTTAATGGCAAGCCATGATTTGTAAAAAGAATGGTAGCTAAGGTGCACCATAAGAGCCCTATGGCACAGAGTGGTAAGCTGCAGTACTTCAGCCAAAGCTCTGCTTATGACCTGAGTTCGATCCAGAAGGAAGTCAGTTTCAGGTAGCCGGCTCAAGGTTGACTCAGCCTTCCATCCTTCCGAGGTTGGTCAAATGAGTACCCAGTTGGTAAAATGTACCCAGTTGTTAAAATGAGTGCCTAGCTGGTAAAATGAGTACCCAGTGTAGAGGACTGGGGAAGGCAATGGCAAACCACTCATAAACATAGTCTGCCTAGTAAACGTCAGGCTGTGACATCACCCCATGGGTCAGTATTGACCTCGTGCTTGCACAGGGGACTATCTTTACCATTTTAAAAGTGCACCAGGATTCCATCCAATAGAACAAACAATGTCTTGGTTTGGGGGGTGGGTTGGAAAATGGGAGCTCACAGGTCCACTGGAAAATCAGACCTACCATTGCTGTAATTGAGAGCCAGTGTGGTGTAATGGTTAAGAGCGGTGGTTTGGAGCGGTGGACTCTGATCTGGAGAACCGGGTTTGATTCCCCACTCTTCCACATGAGCGGCAGAGTCTAATCTGGTGAACTGGATTTGTTTCCCCACTCCTACACATGAAGCCAGCTGGGTGACCTTGGGCTGTGTGTGTTAAGTTCTGTCAAGTCGTTTCCAACTCATGGCGACCCTATGAATCAGTGTCCTCCAGTGACCTTGGGCTAGTCACAGATTTCTTAGAGCTCTCTCAGCCCCACCTACCTCACAGGGTGTCTGTTGTGAGGAGGGGAAGGGAAGGTGATTGTAAGCCGGTTTGATTCTCCCTTAAGTGGTAGAGAAAGTTGGCATATAAAAACCAACACCACTTCTCCTCCTCCTCCTCCTCCTCCTCCTCCTATCAACTCCCCCGTCCAATCCATTCAAACTCTTGAAAACAGATGTAGATAGGATAGCGAGGAGAGGAGAATAATTGCCACTATTCAAAGCAGAGTGGAAATTAATTAATTAAATCGTTCCTCATATCTCCATTGCAGCCTTTCTCCCAAGAGTAGTGTGTGAGGTTATCCTATTGCTTCCTTGGTAGCAACTATAAGGTTGGTTGGATTGAGAGAAAGTGACCTGGCCCAAGGTCACATCGCGAGCTTTAAGGTCCAAGGAGGAATTCAGTGCCAGAACTCCCCAGACCATCCAATACTCACATGATTGAAAACAAAATTTGTCTAACATAAAATTGTTTGTAAAATTTCAAGTATATGTCCTTCAGTTTTTATTTGGAAAAACTGGTTGTAAATGTTGCTAGAGTCAAATTTAAATAACCTTTAATGGCATAAGGTAACAATCAATATAAATTTCACTCAAATATCAAACAACATAGAAACATAGTTAAATACATCAGATTACCCCCAGTTCTCTTTTCGACAAATCCTTAGGACGTTATTAAGAAATTTGGCCACCTCCACAGTGATGTCGGGAAACACATCTTTCAGTACATGTCGTTCTTTAGCTTGATCAGTCAAGCCCACTAGGTTGATAAAAATGGGGTCAGTGTATTTAAGCCGAAGGTGCATATAAAAAGGGCAACAGAAAAGAATATGCCCAATTGATTCTACGCTTCCTAATGCACATGCACAAAGTCTATCATCATAAGCCACTTTTTGAAATCTGCCATATAAAACCGCAGAGGGCATTACACTGAACCTGGCCAGGGAAAAGGCTCTACGCAAATGTGGGTCTTTTAAAGAGTTAAGATACGATGCTGTTCCACCTCTCATCAGTGAGGACCCTAGCCTTAGTGGAGAGCAAATTTTATCAGCAGCGTTACTGAGGTCTTGTAGTTGTATGTCCAAAATTCTACCCTTGATTGTTTGGAGTGCTTCCCTTTGTGAGAGCATAAGCTGCTCATCAAGGGATAAACCCAATGTGCCTATTTTTTCTCTCTACAATTGTCAGCCAATTGGAGGAGCTAGATTCCAAGAGCGTTTGGTGCAAGAGACTGTTACTATTTGTATTGTAGTGAATGCGTAACCAGTACTTGAGAGTCAGCAGCCAAGCCCTGGTCTCCACTCGATCCTGACCCAGTTCTAAGCATAAAGCTTCATAAGTGACACAGTATGGCATTCCAAGTAATTTCCTAAAAAATTCAACTTGGAGGTGCTGGAGTCATTAATCTGTTTCACTTACACCTAGGGTTGCCAATCTTCAGGTGGTGGCTGGAGCTCTCCTGCTATTACAACTGATCTCCAGGAGACATAGATCAGTTCCCCTAGGGAAAATGGCTGCTTTGGGAGGTGGCATTATACCGCATTGAAGTCTTTCCCTTCACCAAACCCCGCCCTCCTCAGGCTCTGCCCCCAAAAGCTCCAGATATTTCCCAACCTGGAGCTGGCAACCCTATTTATACCCTATTTATACTTTCTCCCCAGTGCGGATCCAGAGTGGCTTAAATAGGGTATTTCCACATTGGTTATTTTCCCCAAGTCCCATGCTATTGGGAAGTGAGGGTTTGTTTTTTACTGTCTCCTTACAGACTTGTGGTGCATTTGTGCTCCTCCCAGGGTTCCCCTGGCTTTTCTTCAGTGTTTTTAAAACCTGTTTTGCTCAGACGTTTTGGGAAAGATCACAGCAAAGCCTGGATGGCTGCCACTTAGGTGGAAAAGTTTGGATTTTCCTGATCCCACCCACACAGCTGCCATTTGGCTTTTTCCTTGCCCTCACCTGGATGGCCCAGGCTAGCCTGATCTCATCTGGGAAGCTAAGCTGGGTCAGCCCTGATCAGTATTTGGATGGGGGACCTCCAAGGAAGTCCAGGGTTGCTACGCAAAGGCATGCAATAGCAAATCACCTCTCCCCTACTGCAGAGGGTTTTTCTTTTATTTTTTTAAAAATCAGTGATTTAATATCATTACATCAATATACTGCTATACTCAAATATGCACCAGGTTCTCTGAACTCCAGCTTTCATTTTTTTTAAAGTAAGTCTCTATCCCCCGTCTTTGCAGAGATATATATGGAAAAAAGCATCTCTGCAGCATAATGGGCTAGACTTTTTTTTAAGTGAAAGCTGAAAATTCAGAGAACCTGATGCATTTTTTAATACAACAGAATATCAATATAAAGCTATTGAACTGCTGATAAAAAGAAGCTACCAGGGGATCCTGCTGTGTGAAAGCCCTATTGCCACTGTGTTGTATTAGCAACCACAGCAGCCACAGGGAAACTACACAAGCCTCTCCCCGTGTGGAAAACATCACTGTTCTCCTCTCCTCCATTTTATCCTCACAACAGTACCTGAGAGGTAGGTTATGCTGAGAGTTTGTAATTGGCCCAAGATCACCCAGCAAGCTTTTATGGAAGAGTGCAGATTCAAACCCGGCTCTCCCAGATCCTAGTCCAGCCCTCTAACCACTACACCACCCTTGCTCTCATTTTTTAAAAAACTGTAAACAAATGGTTAAAAATTTGTATTATGTTTTAGCTTATTAACAGTTACTCCAGACTAATCCTGTTGATTTAGTGTTGCCAACCTCCAGGTACTAGCTGGGGATCTCCTGCTATTTCAACTGCTCCAGGGGAACTGCTCAGTTCCCCTGGAGAAAATGTCCGCTTTGGCAATTGGACTCTGTGGCATTGAAGTCCCTCCCCTCCCCAAACCCCACCCTCCTCAGGCTCTGCCTCAAAAACCTCCCACTGGTGGTGGAGAGGGACCTGGCAACCCTAAGAACCTGTGAGGTAGGTTATGCTGAGTGTTTGCAATTGGCTCAAGATCACCCAGCAAGCTTTCATGGGAGAGTGGAGATTCTAACCTGGGGCTCCCAGATCCTAGACCAGTACTCTAAGCACTACACCAACCTGGCTCTCATTTTTTTTAAAACCTAAAACCTAGCTTATTAACAGTTACTCAAGGCTAATCCTATTGACTTCAATCCAGGGCTGCAAAGTACCATCCTAATCAAATTCATACTCTTCTAAGTCCATGGACGTCAGTGGATTTAGGTGTAACTCTGCTTAGGATAGCAATGCCAGTCTCTTTTACAATCAAAGCTAGAAAATGTATGGGCTTTGATAGACAGGGCAGAAGAAAGCCCAGAATGGATAATGAATTCGCGGGGTCAGGGCATCAGAATAAATTGTTTCAGTTATGTGCCTTTCCTGCAGTTTTCTGTGGGTTACAAGAGTCGATGCAGATGCCAGTTTTGTCTGGACTTAAGCACACTGTGCAGAGTTCACAAACCATTTGGCATACACAAAGGCATAACCAGGCATGATGCCACCGATGTCATTTATGACTCCTCAGACCTGCTGGGGACCTCTGGGCAAAATCCGACAGCTACTTGGCATGACATTTACTTTGCCTAATAGGCTTCATTTGTAACCCCTCCATCATACAAAATTAAAATTGCACTGCTGAACGCTGAACAGGGCTGCCATATTGTCCTCAGCGGAGGTTCTGTGGCTATCTGTTAAGCAGAAAAGCAACCTCCATTCACTTCACTGTATCTCTATGCAGAGTCTATAGCTTGGGACTAGTTGGGGAGTGGCAGATGAGGCTACATGATTCCATCTAAATATAAAGGTCAGTGTCACGAATAAGCCAGGTAATGTGGCAATTGCACAAAGGTAGAATAATAAGGGGAAGAAATACTACTCACTGTTTCAGCCTTGGTTTTGTTGTTGTTGTTCATGTGCCCATGGGGTAGCAAGCTGAAATGCTGCATTAACTTGGTGGCAGATCATGTGCTTTACATGCAGAACCCTCCAGGTTCAGTTATGTCTGGCGCACTGAACACTTGACCAGCCAGATAGTGTCCATTGGTTGGCCAATTGATTGCCTGTTATTTGATTATGGTCAAATTTTGTCAAATGCTCCATGAAGCCAAGCATGTCACTGGGTAGATGGCAACTTACCTTATTAAATTTCATTATGATGTCATTTGTTAGCAAGGACCAGAGAGACTGTGGTTCGTCCTGTAGCCCTGCTACAGACACAGGAGCCTGGCAAACATTCTCTTACTGGACACCTGCTGTAATTGCAGGCATCACGAAACAGACTTCTCTTTTCAATCACTGCAATGACATTGCTTTATTTCTTCTTATAATTCATTCCACCCTTCCTTTCTTTGTAGGCTGACCCAAGTATTCCAGGTTAAAACACAAATTGAAGAACAAAAGCGATAATAGTCAGCATCTTGGTGCTGAGACTAGTTGCCCCCCCGCAAAAAAAATTAGTTACCGTAACTGCTTTTGTGAAACAGTGGAATTGGTTTTTTTTTTAAATTAATTAATATTTATAACTTCATGTTAGTTATGGTTCCCATGATTCATTAAACTGTTTATAAATATTAATTAAATGTAAAAGACTAATTTCATTGTTCCACAATTAGCTATTTTTTGGGGGAAGCTAGTGTGTGTGCTCTCCTGCTTTTTTTGGGTTTCCTAGTTTACAGAAGAGCTTTCTTTTTAGCAATATTCAGTGTATTACTCACAGCTGTTTTGAGTAGGCGCTATTCTAAAAAGCCCTACTCTGAGTGTCTATGTGGATGTAGAACTGGTTCTATCAAAACCATGAAGCATGTCTTATTTTATTGTAGAAGATATAAGCCCTTAAGAATATAGCTGATCAATCCATTAATTCCTGATATAGACATGCCAGTAGCTAATAAGCTACAATTTCTGCTCAATGGTTGTTATCCAGCTATCACAGTTCCAGTAGTGACATTTATTTTGGGTTTATTTGAATTTAAGAGATACGAGGATAATTTAAAGAACATATATACAATTAAATAAATTATATACAATAAAATAATTTTAAAAATTCTGCCTTACTGTTCAGTGTGGTTAGCTGTACCATTAAAGGAAGGAAGTACCAAGGTGTTGAGTATTCTCTTCTTTTGTCCTACAGTTAATGTTTTAAAAATCCTTAACTGTTATGTCTGACTGTAAATTTCATCTTCAGTATGTCTAACCAAAAGGATCTCAGGTAGCAAGGTGAGGAAAGATATTTCTACAATATTCGGAAAAGTGGCTACCTAACAGAGTAAACAGAAGAGGGGGAGATGCAAGTCCACAGCCTGTCTACCTCATTAGGTGAGGCCACCACCTTTCCAGGTGGGGCCACTAACTTTCCAGGTGGGGCAATGTAGTGCTGAAAGTGGGGTGAATCACCTACTGGCCCACTAGTGTTGCCAACCTCTAGGTACTAGCTGGAGATCTCCTGCTATTACAACTGATCCCAAGCTGATAGAGATCAGTTCACCTAGAGAAAATGGCCGCTTTGGCAATTGGATTCTATGGCATCGAAGTCCCTCCCCAAACCCCACCCTCCTGAGGCTTCACCCCAAAAACCTCCCGCTGATGGCAAAGAGGGACCTGGCAACCCTATGACCCACCCTGTCTAAGGCCTTGACAGGATGGATCAATGGTCTGATGTTATATAAGGTAATCCCCCCTCTCTCTCTAAGAAAAGAGCTTTTATCTGATGATGCCCATGTCACAGTAAAGAGCCTACCGACAAGTGAGATTGAATGTACTTTCGAAAGAGGTTTTAAATAGAATATAAGCACCTTTAAGAACCAAATTCAGCAGTTCTATTGTGAGAAAAAGCCAATCAACTAGATAGAGGAAAGGTTGTAGTGGGTCCTTTAGACTGAAAATCAGTACAGGAACATTGCTTTATGATTCAACCTGAGAGCAATTTAGAAGGCTTAGAAACCTTGATCCTCCCAATGACAAGCTGTGGAGTATCCTGACTACATGTAATGGCTCAAACAGGATATCATTGTAATTGTTCAGTCACTGACCTTAAGAACTGTTATATTTTCAGTGGAGTCTTGTTAAGGTAGTTGACCCCCTCATGAGAAATAACTTTGTACATTGGAATGTTTATGGACATGAGGATTCTTCTGTGTATCCCCCCCAAGAACAACAAAGCTTCCAGTCTATGACAGCCTCAAACGGCACCATTCAGTGGAAAGTTTGCTTGTACAAGAGGGTTTTTAAAACTGATTTGTTTAATGTATTCACCTTCTGCCGAAGGTTGCCACATCCCTCTTTGCCACTAGCGGGAGTTTTTTGGGGCGGAGCCTGAGGAAGGCAGGATTTGGAGAGGGGAGGGACTTCAATGCCATAGAGTCCAATTGTCAAAGCAGCCATTTTTTCCAGGTGAACTGATCTCTATCACCTGGAGAAAATGGCCGCTTTGGCAATTGGACTCCATGGCATTGAAGTCCCTCCCCTCCCCAAACCCAACCTCCTCAGGCTCTGCCCCAAAAACCTCCCACTGGTGGCAAAGAGGTACCTGGGAACCCTATTGATCTGGGATCTGTGGCAGGAAACTTCGTAGTCCAAAGAACAAGGAGCTACCAAGAGGGAAGTGCTACTACAGGCTTTCACTCTTTCTAAAGCTTGAGCACCAAGATGGCCAGATCTTATGAATGAAAGTACACTTGATTAATTATTGAGTGCTTCTGATTAATGGGCTGAGGACTAGGTAAAGAGAGACCAGTCTAATGGAAGTTGGAAGGTAACAGCTGGGTAATGTAAAATTGGGTCAAGACAAAAATGTAATAAGTGTTAGAGCGTGGGAAATTTTGCTTGCTTCTGCCGTTACCTATGCCAATGCAATTACATGCATACAATATTTGATTATATTTTTTATAGTGGCATTGAAGCTGAAAGCATAGTGGATTGGCTTAGCCACTAGTATAGTATTACCCTGTTGTTGCATTGGTAGTATGAACCATTGCTCCATTACAGCTGCTCACATCTATTGAATTGAGGTGTAGATTGATTAGAAATAAGTGAGACCCATAAACCAATCCTTAACATAGTAACAGGGAAGTGAGTTCTATTGATTTCAGTGGAACAAACACTCTATGCCCAAAGATCTTTGGACCTATAACCAGTTGACTAACCACAGAGCTGTTAGAGAATCTCACCACTCTGTTAGAGATATGGTGGCCGTGAGAAAATTTACAGTAAATCTGCTTTGCTAAATAGAAATGTTCTCATGCCCTGCCTCCCTTGACTCTCCAGTTTCTGCCCTTGGTCATTCATATACAAACTGAGTTAGAAAAAAGGACATAAACAAGTTGGTTCATGGTGGAAAAGGGATGGACGATTGAGTCCTTTTGTATCCCCCGTAGTACAATATTTCATGTCCATTACTCTTTCAGGTTTAAGAAGAAGAAGAGTTGGTTTTTATATGCCGACTTTCTCTACCACTTAAGGGAGAATCAAACAGGCTTACAAACAGGCTTACAGGCTTACCTTCCCTTCCCCTCCGCACAACAGACACCCTGTGAGGTAGGTGTGGCTGAGAGAGATGTGACTATCCCAAGGTCACCCAGGTGGCTTCATGTGTAGAAGTGGGGAAACTAACTCGGTTCTCCAGGTTAGCCTCCGCCACTCATATGGAGGCGTGGGGAATCAAAACCCAGTTCTCTAGATTAAAGCTCACTGCTCCAAATCACCACTCTTAACCACTACACCACACTAGCTCTTAATGAGTAGTTTCCTATTTGTCTAATTTGAACCTAGGTAATTTAGTGCCTTAGTATAATTGGCCTTTAGGACTGAATTCTGAGGTTTGGCCTATATGAGGAGGAAAGTAGCACTAAATCTGAGCAGAAATGTATAGGTAGGAGAGTGTTTTTACTTCCTGTAGAAATTGGTGGGGTCATTCCTCACACCCTCCAAAATACCATAAGCTTTAAGGGCCCTGAGAAAGCCAATATCTTCTCTCCTATTTTCATTTTTTATATCTATAACAGGCTCACAATTTTCTGCAACATGCTGTGGCCTCTGGAGGGCACTGAACATGCTCATGAGGCAGTTGTAGAAGGGGTCGCTTAAAAAAAGATTAACAAATGAATATTTTTCTATGTTAGTTGGGAAGTCCAAGTATGTTGAAGCATCTGTCTAATCCATGGGTGATCCTATTTCATTGCCCCAGTAATAAGCCACTGAGTTTACTCTAAGAAGAGGCAATACTTTGGTATTTTAAGAGAAAATTCTAGGAAAGGAGATTACATTTGAGTATCTCTCTCTGATCAAAATCCTTGATCTTTTAAGTTTATAAAGCTGCATTTTGATTGAGCTGGCTCAAAATCTTGATAAAAGGATAAGGTTTCAAAGGACTGTTAAGTCTTCATTAATGATCTGCTAATTGTTTACATTCAATCTGAACTTGTCTGACTACAGTTCCTCTGATTATTGCCAAGCCCTTCCCGGCCTTCCTGCTCTGCCGCCCTCAGGCAAAACCGTCTCATAGAAGTGCAGGTGTGCTTGGCGGGTATCATAAAACTGTCATGAAAAGTGCAGATGTGCATCGCAGGCCTATCAGGTGACAACGCTCGTTGACGTTAAAAAGACACTGCCTGCATATAAATTAAGAACCGATTTGCTAGCGTGCTACCTTTCTGATTGCCCTGCCTGAGTAATTTTCTCTGCACCCCCAGCCTGAATATGATATTTCACCAGATCTGGCAATGACTCATTTTGCTGCCTTAGTTTCCTCTCACAGATGGCATCATTTCATCTCAGGCATTGAGCGTGACAATTGACATTGTGAAGCTGAGGTGGTAGAGAGTGTTTCTATAATGAATATATAATCTGCATGATAAATTTCTCTGGTTTTGCATCGTAGGGCTAGGGAAGATTAAAACATAAATGCGCCCCCATATGCGTACAAGCGTACACACGGGCGAAATAACGTGGAGGTGTTCGTTTGATTCCTAGGGCAATCGGTAATATGGTAATACGAGTCCCTTGCATGCCAGAAATAGGCTATGGGGAGGAAGGGCAGCTGCATATGACTTGAGGCAGATCCCGTTGTTCTCGGCACATGAAAGGTTGTTGTTGAGAGATTTCCCAGTTCCGTCTCGTCACACTGGAATTGGTGCCCCAGTGCACTAAATGGTTTTGCTGGAGGTTATTTCTTCTTGGACTCTGCTGAGCTACAATACTTTGGAACTGTGACAAAACTTGCTGGGCTGCTGAAACCATAGCTCGAGTTAATAGTAGCATTCTCCAAAGCTGCAGTGGAGAGGTACAGCATTTGTCTAAAATAATGTCTGTAGTTGCGTTTCCTGGAGGTTTAGGAACTAATTTGTTAAACAGAAGTCTACTGGAGATGACCTTGAGGTGTGTGAGCTATTTTGGACTGCGTATTCCACGTTCTCGCTGTTGGGTTTTTCTGTGTTGGCACCATCACAGGGAGAGCCTCCGGAAAAAGGGAATGTCAAAAACAGCTCCAGGGTTTTTTTGTTTTTTTTTAATGATTGGGTGGATTTTCATATTTGCTCCCCAGCTAGAAGCAGGCTTCTCAATACATTGTCCTTCTGGATTACCTAATTCAAGCAAAGCTTCTTTGTTTAGCATGAACATGTGGCTATGTGGAGATGTTGGGTGTGTTCACTTCTGGGCATCAGTTCAAGACTGGCACTGACAATGCAGAGATGATTCAGATGAGAACCAGGAGAGTGAAAGGCACCATGTTGTTCTCAATCCAATCTTTTTTTGTGTGTGTGGATATAAAGCCCTGTTTTGTTTTCCAAACCAAATTCCAATAAAAAACCCAAACAACCATTAAAATATGGCTAAATGTTATTACAGCAGTACAAAAGACCAATACCCAACCACCTCAAGTTACCCCCTCCCAAACTTTGCAATAAAAACATGTTTACTGTTTTTGCTAAGGGATTTGATGAATAAGTCTTGCAGGCCTCTCTCTCAGGGGGTTTGTCATAAGGGAAGGAGCTGGCATGGAAAAGGCCCTGCTTCTAGAATATGACAATCCAGTTTTAGCAGTCGAGGGATCTAAAGATGGGCCTTCAGGCTAAGTCAATTAGCCAAATGCTATATGGCACAATCTTAGGCTCAGCTAAATCCAGTTATACTCCTCTGGAGAAGGTACAATCCAAATTCCTTCGGGCGATTCTACAAGTCCCCCGCCTTGTTTCTAATTCCTGGGTCCGCTTGGAAACAGGCATGCTAAAAATTGAGGCAAAAATTACTCTAGACTCAATCTCCCTTTGGTTAAAAGCCCATGAGGCATCAGAGGGATTCTTACCACTGCTTAGTTTGGACAACTGTAAATCCAAATGGTGGATACAGTCTGAAAAAGAAATGGAGAGTCTTGGGTTTGCACCTCAATTCCTCTTAGAGCAAAAAAAAAAAAAGATCAAGCAAAGCTCCTGATTAGACAAAGGATCTTTGATATAGAAAGACAAACAGGGCTTATGAGTTCTCCAGCGTACCTGGCTCCTATTAGAACATGCTTTCGTTTAGCGCCAGCCGAATATTTATCTGCTATTGAGCTAAATAATCAAAGGAGAGCATTAACCCTGGCTAGAGGGTCGGCCTTGCCCTCAGCAATTCTGGAGGGAAAGTACAAGAAGTTAGCAAGATCTGAGTGGGCATGTCCTTGTGGATCAGGTGAAATGGAAAGCACTAGTCATATTGTTTTTAGATGTATTTTTTATGAGGGAATTTGTCAGAAACTAATTCTACCTCTTATTGACATGATGGAGACTAGTTCAGAGGAAGAGAAAATTAAATTCCTCTTATGGGAGCGAGACTCTCAGCGATCTTTGCAAGTAGCCAAGTATTGCTCTGTAGCTATTAAAATTTGGTCGGAGAAGGGTATTAGTGATTTTAATTGATTTTAATCTTTTTATGCCTTGTGAATACGGTGATTTTTAATTGATATAACTTTATCTGTATTTTGTATAGAGAGGTTTTAATTTAATTATTTAATTATGTAATCGATTTTAATTGATAAAGTTTGTAGTTTATCTGGCTATCGCCATAATAATAAAATCATTCATAGATGGGCCTTGTTTGAATGGGAATAGTCATGACTATAAAGTAATCAATTTTTGGCTTTACTCATTAATAAATATAATATATGAGGTTTCATTTTATGCTGGATTCTGAATTCTCGGAATTCCTCAGACAGAGGTGAGGGGTCCTAAAGGACATTAGGGTCAAGGGAATTAGGTCCTGTTGAACAGACAGAGACTTCAAAGCCAGATAGTATGCGAGCTCTCATCTTGTTCTTGCTTGTTGATTGTGAGATAAGGTCGTGCCAAAAAAAATAAATCAGTATATTTCAGGATCGGGTTTATTGGGCCTGATTTTTTTGGGTAAACCCAGAGTAAGCCGAATACCCATACCAGTTAAGAGGTGTTTCAGCTTTATTTCTGGGTTTATTAAAAAAAAAAATTGAGTCCATTGTACTCCGTGGGGTTTTTTTTCGAAGCTCTGGTGGGGACATTTTTCCATACCAGTTAAGAGGTGTTTCAGCTTTATTTCTGGGTTTATTAAAAAAAAAATTGAGTCTATTGTACTCCGTGGGGATTTTTTTCGAAGCTCTGGTGGGGACATTTTTTGAGGTAGAGTCACCAAATTTGCTGCAAGGGACTCTCCTTAGACAGTCACCGAAGTTTGGTGAACTTTGGGACAGGGGGTCCAATTTTATGGGCCAGCAAAGGGGGTTGCCTCCATCCTCCAGGCATTTGCAAGCCGAGCTGCCCATCGGTTTTCAGGTTCTGAAGTTCAGCATTGCTGAGGACTGGCAGAAAGAGCCGATTGGCAGACTGGCACCTCAAAGTCTGGGGGCTCTGTTCATATCTGGGGCGCATAGCATGATGTCCATGCAAATTAGCTTCCAAACGGAGGGGAAAGGCTTAAATACAAGAAAAATAAGGTACAGAAAACATTTATTTTGGTGGCAAATGACATCCTGTGAACAGTCCTTCATTCCCCCCCTGAAAACCTTTCCCCCCTATGAAAACCTGCTTTCAAAAAGAAGGTTGCCCCAAGTAGTAGCTTCATTTCCCCACACCGTGACCATCTCTTGAAATAAGATTTTTGATATTTCAAGAGATGGTCACGGTGCAGGGAAATGAAGCTACTACTTGGGGCAACCTTCTTTTTGAAAGCAGGTTTTCATAGGGGGAGTTGCGATATCGGACCCAGCCAAAGTCATGACCAAGGCAGCTCATCCACATGTTTGAGGAGTCTTCTTCAGAAGCCCAATAAGTAGTTGTAGAAGCATCCATTTTTTTAGTTGGAGGGTATATCCCTCCGGACGGGACTGGGTGAACCCTGTCTTTTAAGTGCAAATCAGCCCACCACCTGGTTGGTCAAACCAAGTTGGCTCCGATTACACGACCACTACTTCAAAAGGGCCCCAACTATAGGGCCCTAACAAAACCAGTGAAAAGATAGAAAAATGGGAGAAAGCACAGAGCCATGCATCTGAGTAAAGCCGAATAGATGAACCCAAAAAAGCCGAATAATAATAATTATTATAAGGCTTTTTTGGGAATGCATATTCAGCTTCGGGCAGATTCCCAGGTTTTGGTATTTGGCCTACCCAAAACCTGAATATGTCCAAAATGGCGAATTTTGGATTTATTTTCAGTTCAGGTATATTGATATGCACAACCCTATTGTGGGACACATTTTCCTAGGATTGCCAGGTCCCTCCTGGTCACCAGTGAGGGATGTGGGGGTAGGGTTTCCAGATTGAGGTTGGAAAACTACTGGAAATTTGGGGATGGAACCTGGGGATGACAGGGACCTCCGTGGGGTACAATGCTATGAAGTCTACCCTTCAAAGCATCCATTTTCTCCAGGGGAACTGATCTCTGTAGTCTGGAGATGGGGTGTAATTCCAGCGGATCCCCAGGTTCCACCTGGAGGCTGGCATCCCTACATTTTTCCTAGTATAGGAACTAAAGAAAAGCAATGACCACTGGGCTCAATATTATCACTAATATACCCTCACGGCAGTACCCTTTTTAGTTTCTTTAGCTTTCCACCCCTCTTTGCAATGATTTTAATGTGCCTCATGTCAGTCCTTCCACTGAGTTCACATAATAACCTATGAAGCTATCTTATAGTGAGTCAGATCAACCCAAGGGCTGGTGGGTTGAAGGAAACATATTTTGCTCTGAAGGCCAGTCCTAAACAAAACAAAAAAAATAATTCAACTTGGCATCTAATGATGACAGCCAGCTATTTTGATGCCTTTCACCGCTACCAGTGATTACATCCTATTATTATATTCATGTTACGCTTCAGTTTTGTTCCTTTGTCAAGTATATCATATTGTGGAGTTAAGTAACATTTTCTTCTCCTTTGATGTCAGTTGCCAGGGTAGCTGCATGCATTAAGACTTAAAGGTTACACTTTCTGTGTGTAAGGTATTTCTCTGAAGCGGTGAACTTTAATCTTTCTGGGACCAAATGCATTGTTGGATGTGTTACCTTTCATTTTTCTCCCCTTGAAGATTGAACAGCTAGAGTTGCATAACTGAAACTACGTGCATTCAAAACAGCAACAAAAAAAGTAGATTTTTGTTTGGAAAAGATTATAAGCAGTATTTAAAACATACACTTGTACCTGGTTTTATTTTTCTGAACATCTCTTAGTTGAGTTCCTACGTTACATTTTTAAGTGTACGCTTGAAATGTTTTAAAGGTAGAACTATGCTTTAAGAGGAATAGCCATCTTTGCCCTGGGAGAAATGACTTGCGAGGGAAGGATTTGAATAGGGAAACCAGCAAGGGGGGAAAGGGTTATGGCCCTTCATCTCTCTCTTGCCACTGAAAACCACTTTCTTCTGAAGGTGTTCGTCAAAATGAACAATAAGATGGTAGAAAAGAGCAAGAGTCTAGTAGCACCTTAAAGACTAACAAAATTTCTGGCAGGGTATGAGTACCTGAATGATACTGGAGTTGCAGAAATGTCTGCATTTTTAATACTTATACTCTGGAAGGTAACTTATTTGTGTTCAGAGGAATCTTCTAGTGACCACTTATTTATTTTATTTAAAACATTTATTAGCCTCTTTTCTCACTTGAGGAACTCAAGGTGGCCTACAATATAAATAAAACAATAAAAAATACAAAACTCATAAAAGTCACAGTTTATGAACTCCAATTAGGACTGCGAATAATAAAAACTAAATCAATCAAAATGCAGTCCTAAATTAAATTGTATTCAACTGCCTCCTAAAGATTGACAATGTGGGGACCAGGTTTACCTCCCTGGGCAGATTGTTTCATAACTGAGGGGCTGCTGTGGAAAAGGCCCTCTCTCGTGTTCTCACCAAACAAATGTCTTTAATTGGCAGGAGGGCATCTCCCCATGATCTTAATTTCTGGGAGGAAATGAAGTGAGAAGATGGTACTTCTAGGGTTGCCAGGTCCCTCTTTGCCACCGGCGGGAGGTTTTTGGGGCGGAGCCTGAGGAGGGCAGGGTTTGAGGAGAGCAAGTCCAATTGCCAAAGCGGACATTTTCTCCAGGTGAACTGATCTCTACCGGCTGGAGATCAGTTGTAATAGCAGGCGATTTCCAGCTAGTACCTGGAGGTTGGCAACCCTAGGTACTTCAGATACCCCAATCCCAAGCAGAGTTGCCAGGTCCCGCTTCGCCACCAATGGGAGGTTTGGGGGCGGAACCTGAGGAGGGTGGGGTTTGGAGAAGGGAGGGACTTCCATGCCGTAGAGTCCAATTGCCAAAGCGGCCATTTTCTCCAGGGGAACTGATCCCAGTCGGCTGGAGATCAGTTATAATAGCAGGAGATCTCCAGCTAGAACCTGGTGGTTGGCAATTCTAGTCCCAAGCCATATAGGGCTTTAAAGGTCAAAACCAAGACCATGAATTGGGCTCAAGAGTGGATCAGGAGCCGGTGTAATTCCTGTTGTATCAGGGTCCCATTCTCACGATAGCCAGCCCTGACCAGCAGACTAGCCGCAGCATTCTGCACTAGCTGCAGCTTCCGAACACTCTTCAAGAGTAGCCTCAACTTGCGGCAGCGAGAATTATAATTGTAAAAAACTGGAAGCAAGTAAATAAACCTTCTATTAAAGAATGGAGAGAGAAATTATGGATGTATATGCGGATGGCCAAACTTACAGATTCGTTACATGGTAAAGATATGGAACAGTTTAAAAAAACATGGTCAAAGGCCGCAGCTTATTGGGGTAAATTGGCGAAAATGAACTTTACAAGTATAGTTAATGAATTATAGAATAATGTTTTTTATTACATAATGGAGATAATAATAGTAATTTTAGACACTGTCAAAACACTTCTCCGGATGTCCAGTGGTGGTGGGAACACTGTTTAGGGGGTGGGGCGTATTAGAGCAGTGTATATTTAGCAATTTATATTATACTGTATCTGTGATGGTGTTAAAAGTGCTTTTTTCTTTTTGTATTTTTGTATTTTATATGTTTTTTATTTTTTGTGTTTTGTTTTATGTATATCATAATTTCTTTTTCTTTTTTGTTATTGAAAATAATAATAAAATATATATATAAGAGTAGCCTCAACTTGAATCCTTCTTGTCTGACATACATATATATTTAACCTTATTAACATCAGGATTGCATTCATGGACTTCCTTCCTGCTTCTTTGTCCTGAAAGCTACCAGACGTGGCTAAGAGAATAATCAGCTTTGTGGTAGTCTTTTGTGTGTATGGGTTCTTTGACTATGGATGAGTGAATGCTCCCTATTTTGTTTCTTTTTTTACCTTCCTTTACATTTTGCCATCAGTTTGGATTCTTCTCTTTTTGTATTTGGCTTTAAAGATTTGATTCTATTGTGTATGCAACCATATAGATTTTATGTGGTATCTGTATGTATAATGTGTGTCATTTATATGTATAACTATGCATAAGTTAGAATGTTGACTTACTGAGGCACAAATAATGTCAAAAATGCATACATTTTAAGGGGAAATTGCCAAAAGGAAACAAATGCCTTGAGAAAAAAGATTCACTGTTTCAGAATGCACAAGCGAGCAGTGAAATATGGGAATTTGGGGGATGAAATGACAAGGATGGGAAATTTGAAATCCTTACCCTCGAATTTTACCCTAATCATCATTTTACCCTGTGCCATCCTATATAATTCTTCTTAGGATGGCACTGTTAGTCATCAAAGTGTCCACTTCCAAAATGTTAAGAAATATTTTGAGCTGCCTGTTTATTCCATATTTCTTGCTCAAAAAATGTGCCAGATTCCTCCATGTACATTTTAGTCTCACGATAACCTTGTGAAGTAGGTTAGGCTGAAAGTTGTCAGCTGTCCAAAAGTCATCCAATGAACTACAAGGCAGAGAGGGGATTGGAATCTAGTTTCCAGTTTAACACTCTAGCCAGTACATGATGCTAGTTAGTAAAGGTGGTGGTGGTGGTGGTGGGGACTCTTTCATCTTGTTTCGATATTAGGTTCCTGTTTCTCAAAGTTTCAATGGATATGTGGGTTTCCTTAAAGTGGATCTTCTGACATTTTGGACTTGATCCATAAAAATGCTCATTTTTGCTGATACAGTCCCATGGTGCAGACAACCCTGGCAGACTGCATGGATGCATGGGATAGCGCATATCCAAAGATCATGCATGTTCCAATCAGCACTGCCCTCTTTCTGACTGGGAGGTTTTTTGTTTGTTTGTTTTTACTGTACAGCGCGGTCACAAAGCTACTCTGGTTCAAAGGAATCTTCAGAAGAGGCTCTGTGTTGGCTCTATTGTCACCTGGTAAGTAGCAACCAGATCACGTGCCTTCTTGGCGTGGTATCTCTCCTAGTTCTTGCCTAGGGGCATCTGCCTGGTCAGCCTGTTTCTGACTGTAGGAAGATGGTTTAAACTTTCAGCTTTAGGATGGTATACTGGGAGCCAGGCAGCCAACTCCTGACTGAGGAGGGCACGGGCATCGTGGGAGCCTGCAAGAGGTTAGGGGCTGGGCGTAAGGTTGCCAGGTCCCTTTTCACCACTGTCGAAAGATTTTTGGGGTAGAGCCTGAGGAGGGTGGGGTTTGGGGACGGTCTTCAGTGCCGTCGGGTCCAGTTTCCAAAGCGGCCATTTTCCCCAGGTGAACTGATCTCTGTCAGCTGGAGATCCGTTGTAATAGCAGGAGAGAAAAGCGTGTGTTGCCTCCCCACTGGTTCCCAGCCTCCCCTGCCTCCCCAGTGGCACACCTTGACCCTTCTTTGCTGCAGATTCAGCTAACAAGCTGCACCCAATGTTATATGCATTAGGCCAGTCACCCAATTCATATATTTAACTCTCTCCTGGCCAGAATGGATGAGTGCTGGAAATAGCTGCAACGTAGAGCTGTTTAGCTTGGAAAGAAGGTGGTTAAGAGGGAGAAATGATAGAGGTCTATAAAATTATGCATGGTATGGAGAATGGACAGGGAGAAACTTTTCTCCCTCCCTCATAATACTAGAATGCGGGGTCATCTGCTGAAGCTGGAGGATGAGAGATTCAAAACAGATAAAAGGAAGTATTTCTTCACACAACACATAGTTACATTGTGGAATTCCCTGCCCCAGGATGTGGTGATGGCTGCCAACTTGGAAGGCTTTAAGAGGATGTTCATGGAGGAGAGGGCTATCCATGGCTACTAGTCAAAATGAATACTGGTCATGATGCATACCTATTCTCTACAGTATCAGAGCAGCATGCCTATTATATTGTGTGTCAAGTTGCAGCCTGGCGACCCCTTATGGGGTTTTCAAGGCAAGAGACTAACAGAGGTGGTTTGCCAGTGCCTTCCTCTGTATAGCAACCCTGGACTTCCTTGGTGGTCTCCCATCCAAACACTAACCAGGGCTGACCCTGCTTAGCTTCTGAGAACTGACAAGATCAGGCTAGCCTGGGCCATCCAGGTCAGGGCGCCTATTATATTAGGTGCTGTGAAATAAAGGCAGGGTGCTGCTGCAGTTGTCTTGTTTGTGGGCTTCCTAGACACATCTGGTTGGCCACTGGGTGAACATACTGGTGGATCTGATGGGCTGTGGTCTGATCCGGCAGGGTTTTCTTATGATCTTATGTTCTAGTGCATGGCCCCTTTGCTGCAAAGGTCTGAGGAATGCCTAAGGTTTTCTGGAGCCTAGCTTTTGGCGCAGCACATGGAGAAGAGTGTGTGGAGAAGGGGGAAGGTCATATCTAGGGATCAGCGGGAAGTTTTAGGGGGTGGGGCTCAGGCAGTGGTGGGTGCGTGCGGGGCACATACATGCAACGAGGGCACTTCCGGTTTTACTTCTGGAAGCGCCGCATCACCGTGGCTGATTTAACACTCAAACCCCCAAATTTTGGGGATTTGAGTGTTAAAGCAGCCATGGTGATGTGGTGCTTCTGGGAGTAAAACTGGAAGAACATAAGAAAGGCCCTGCTGGATCAGACCAAGGCCCATGAAGTCCAGCAGTCTGTTCACACAGCTTTTGAATAACAGTGCCAGGAGGCAACATCAGGGGAAGGCTTCAGGGCCATCGTTGCATAAGCGAGCCCACACACGCAGCTGCCACTTCGAAGTGGCTGGGTGCATTGGCGGGCAATTGCCTGTCAATACCACCCACCTGGCAACCCCAGTCGTATCAGACTTCTTGTTGTTGTTGCAAATGACACTCTCAGCCTTTTTTGTTGCTGCTGGTTCAGTGGCTGAGACAGCATCGAAACAACCTGGACACGATCCAGCCACAGTGAAGCAATTTTTAAGTCCTAGTGGTTTTAATGGGAAAGATATAAACACATGGTTAACTCTTTTTCATGGAAACAGAAGAAACTTAAACAATGCTTAACTTTGGCTTGATCATGTCCCCTTTATCTTTTAATTCAGCTTTTGGGTGACCTCTGCAAGTTTTATGCATTAATTTGTTTGCGGTGTTTCCATAATGAAAAATAAAGCTAAGTTAAATAATACTTCCCCTACATTTTATGAGCTCCTTTTATATTCTGAAACAGAAGCTTAATGGCCTCTGACTGTAGCCATATAAACTAATGAGAGCCATTAGAAGCAACTAATCTTCCTACAGGAACTTGGAAATGTTACTCAACACAGGCTATCAACTGAGCCAGCCGGACAGCCTCGGTATCTTTCTGGTGGGAAGGGAATTGATGGGAAAGTTGGGACAATCTGATTCTCTGCATGGCTGGGCACACCATGCTGAAGCTTAGACAAGAAGAATAGTGTTAAAAGGTGAATGGCCTGATACTTCTAATATGGTTTTAAAAGAGGATTAGATGGATTCATGGAGGATGGGTTGCCAGGTTGCTCTTCGCCACTGGTGGGAGATTTTTGGAGTGGAGTGTGAGGAGGGCGGGGTTTGGGGAGGGGAGGGACTTCAATGCCATAGAGAACAATTGCCAAAGCGGCCATTTTCTCCAGGTGATCTGATCTATTGGCCGGAGATCAGTTGTAATAGCTGGAGATCTCCAGCCATCACCTGGAGGTTGGCAACCCTATCTATCAGTGGTAACTACCATGGGAACCAGTAAAGGGAACCACCACATTCAGAGGCAGTAAGCTTTTGAATAACAGTGCCAGGAGGCAACATCAGGGGAAGGCTTCAGCCTCTATGCCCTGTAGTTGGGCGGAAAACTGGTTGTCCAATGTGTGAGACAGGATACAGGACTAGATGGACCACTGTTGGTCTCATCTAGCAAGGTCCTTCTTATATTACTCTGTAGATGTGGCACAGGGATAGGGTTGCCAACCTCCCGGTACTAGCTGGAGATCTCCTCTCTTTCAAGTGTAAAATAAACTTGACCTTGAGGAAATCTCTTCCACCAATACAAATCTGTTCATTCTTAAGGAGAAGGAACCCAGAATTTCTTGATTGATAGTCACACATACCTGGTGGCTCTAGGGGGGACTAGTTTCCCAACCATGGTGGTTAACCTCTCAACCCTGCCTGCTCTTGGGCAATTGAGCTCACAAAATATGTACCCACAAAACCCTTTCCCCCAATTTCCCCCTGCTCAACCTACAACCTTTATCTTTCTGAAGGACAGGTCCCCTAGTGATAGGATTGCCAACCTCCAGGTACTAGCTGGAGATCTCCTGCTATTACAACTAATCTCCAGCCGATAGAGATCAGTTCACCTGGAGAAAATGGCCGCTTTGGCAATTGAACTCTATGGCATTGAAGTCCCTCCCCAAACCCCACCCTCCTCGGACCCCACCCCTCAAAATCTTCAGGTATTTCCCAGCCCAGAGCTACACAGGGAGGAGCTTCAGGCTCTTGCATGGCCTGGGGCTTCCGATGTTACCCTGATGGCATGGGAAAGAGTGGTGTTACTCTGACTACAGCTCAGCCAGAATAACATGAGAACCAGGCCCAAAGCACCCTCTCCTAGATTTCAAATTATGTTCCTTGCATTGTTTGGAAGCTTCTCAGAGAGAAAAATCACAGGAGGCAGCTTCACAGAAAGACACCTTGCCCAACTCTGCCAATGTTTCTCTGCAATGTGCAGCCACCAACCACAGAGGTAAGCTGTGTATTAGGGCAAACTCTGAACTCATGTGAAGCAACAGATAGGGCCCAACTGAGAGTGTGTTACGTAGGATTGTCAGCTCTGAGTTTGATTCAGTTTAATCTTATGTGATGAGACTAGTGGTAGTATAAAATTGTTTCCCCCCTGATTCGATTTCTCCATAGAAAATGAAACATCCAACTGTTGGGGGAGTAATAAATAATTAAAAGATGTCCCTCTGTTTTTCTTCGTACTATAAACAGCGAGTAACTGTCACTGTACTGTTGAGCCATTTAATCAATCACAAAACTCACTTCTTGCGAGTTTACTGCAAAGCTATATAGATTATGGATATCAAACTATAGTTACAGGGAGATTGCTCAGTTGCCTTTCCAAGGGGCTTCCGAGAAATGTACATAATTTTTATGAGGCAATCTACAAACCTGAGGATAAGAAATCCTTTATTCTAAAGGACGGCCACTGTGGGATGAAGGATTTGAGAAAAGAACATAATGGCTCAAAGCACGCTTGATTGGCTGTATATAGTTAAAGCTTCAAAATAATTCATATTATCTGTCACTGACTGGTTATTTAAAATATATGCTTTCAAGCATATGCAGAATGCTGAAAAAGTTCCATTCCCATTCTGTATCATTTTGCTTGAAGCCATCACAACTGTTTTACTTTACTTTTCCCTTCAGTTGTGTTTTTCCTCTCTTTCAAGTGTAAAATAAACTTGACCTTGAGGAAATCTCTTCTACCAATACAAATCTGTTCATTCTTAAGGAGAAGGAACCCAGAATTGCTAGATTGATAGGCACACATACCTGGTGGCTCTAGGGGGACTAGTTTCCCAACCATGGTGGTTAACCGCTCAACCCTGCCTGCTCTTGGGCAATTGAGCTCACAAAATATGTACCCGCAAAACCTTTTCCCCCAATTGCCCCCTGCTCAACCTACAACCTTTATCTTTCTGAAGGACAGCCCTCCTAGTGATAGGGTTGCCAACCTCCAGTTACTAGTTGGAGATCTCCTGCTATTACAACTGATCTCCAGCCGATAGAGATCAGTTCACCTGGAGAAAATGGCCTCTTTGGCAATTGGGCTGTATGATATTGAAGTCCCTTCCCTCCCCAAACCCTTCCCTCCTCAGGCTCTGCCCCAAAAATCTCCCACCAGTGGTGAAGAAGGACCTGGCAACCCTACCTAGTGATCAGTGGGGGATGGAAAGGTAGGATTACCAGATCCAGGTTGGGAAACTCCTGGAGATTTGGGGAAGAAGCCTGGGGAAGGACAGGGACCTCAGTGGGGTACAATGCCATAAAGTCCAGCCTGCAAAGCATCCCTTTTCTCCAAGGGATCTGATCTCTGTAGTCTGGAGATGGGGTGTAATTCCAGGGGATCCCCAGGTCCCACCTGGAGGCTGGCATCCCTAGACTTGATTCCCATTCAGTACAGTAAATAACAGGGTCATAACTGGTGGGGGGCGAGGAGGGCAGCCGCTGCCCCTGTGGCATGCAGAGAGGGCAGCAGAACTGTCTCTCCTACCTATCACAGAGGCTCCTACAGGAGAGGCAGTTCTGCTGCCCTCTCTGCATGCCTAGCGTTGCCAACCTCCAGGTGGTTGCTGCAGATCTCCTGCTATAACAACTGATATCCAGGTGACAGTGATCAGTTCACCTGGAGAAAATGGCCACTTTGGAAGGTGGACTCTCTAGTATTATACAACATTGAAGTCCCTCCCCTCCCCAAACCCTGCCCTCCTCAGGCTCCACCCCCAAAATCTCCAGGTATTTCCCAACACAGTCCTGGCAAACCTATCCATGCACAGGGGCTGCGGCTGCCCCCCTCGCTTGCCCTCGTTACGACCCTGGTAAATACTGAGCACACTACAACAACTCTGTATGTTGCAAGGAATGCTACCTACTGAACATATGCAAACATTTGAAACACTGTTTAAATTGTGAACAAATCATGTAGTTGGTGTTCAGCTGGAGAGAAAACAGTCATTATGAACAGGGTCTGACTTATTGAATATGTTATTTGTGAGAATTGTAGCATCAGTAATACCTGTGGATGTTGCCTTAATGGGCAATCTAGCTGTGGACTGAAGTCTGAGATCAGTGTTTTGCCTGTATGTGATGGAGTGCAAGTAGCAGAAGAAAAGGCAGGCCAATTTTTGCATCTAGTTTGAAAGTAGCATTGGGGACTCCAAAGGCAGGCTGTCTGCTTCGAGGAATGGATGGTGTTTCCCTTCTCCAGGCTCAATGTGTATATTTGTAGATAACATCGCAAAGGCATCATACGTCTCCCATGTTTCATCTCATCCAAAGGAACCTATTCAGGAGCCACTCTGGTACTTCCTGCCACTTAGAAAAGCAGGGTAAGCCCCTTCGGTTAACCATACATACAATGGAATCCACCTACATCTAAAAGTAAGTACCTGGTGTAGCAAATGATGTTATTAGTTTTCTTGTTTCTTGGGAAAACCCAGTGTACGCATTGACCTGTGTTAACTACTAAAACATCTCACCACGGTGGGGGTAATGCAGAGCCGTCCTTATTTCCTTTTATGCACGTAAATTGGAGCCATTTCATTAAATGACAATTTGTGTTCTCCCTTGCTCTTAAATGAATTTACATTGCTCTGGGATTGCGGAAAGAACCTTAACAATGAGCACTGAAGATTAGTTGATTTAAGCAGACGTGGATTGTATGTCGTAAGTTTGATGGGCTTTTGGTTTTGCTGGATGACTTCATTAAACGGGTTGTAACGATGTATTTTAAAGCAGGAGTCTTAAGTGGCTTCCCCTTCTATTGTGGAGATGTAAAGGGCGAAAAGCTACTTTCACACTGCCTATATGTGGTGTGGGTGGAGAGGAGAAGATTTCTGCGGTGTAAGCCCCGCTGGAAAAAGAATGAGTGCTGTGTGATCTTGGAGTATTGTTTTCCCAGTCATAAATTTAAACCATCCTACATTTTTTAAAAAGCACTTTATTAAAGATCCCAAGTAAGACATTTAAAAATAAATAAATAAAGATAACAGTGACTTCCAATTTAATATTGCCTAGGACAGTGGTCGGCAAACTCATTAGTCAACAGAGCCAAATATAAACAGTACAATGATTGCGATTTCTTTTGAGAGCCAAATTTCTTAAACTTAAACTATATAGGTAGGTACACTGTTTATATGTTCAACATAGAACACTGACCTTTTAGGGGAGGGGCCGTGGCTCAGCAGTAGAGCATCTGCTTGGCATGCAGAAGGTCCCAGGTTCAATCCCCGGCATCCCCAGTTAAAGGGATTAGGCAATAGGTGATGCGAAAGACCTCAGCCTGAGATCCTGCCAGTCTGAGTAGACAATATTGACTTCCGATTCAGTAGAAGGCACCTTTATGTGTTCACAGATCGTTTCCGTTGCCACACCCCGCAACACTTTGACAAGTTTCAGCCCCAAAATTATTCACCGAGTGCATGGGAGGTTTGCCTTGGCTTTGCCGCTCCGTAGATGCACATCTTCCCCCATGCACCTCCTCCAAACTCAAAATTAAGCCCCCCTGCAGAGTTTTGAGAATTTGGTTGGGGGGAAATGTGCATCTGTGTGTGTGTGTGTTAAGTGCCAGCCAGGCCGCAGCGAGGGAGACTCCGAAGTGGGGGGCGGGGCAGAAGGCAGCTCCCCCGGCCCGCTCTTCCCCACGTCCCCGCCCTGCCCCGCACCTACCTCGGCCGCAGCCGACTCCCCGCGGCTCCTCGCCCTCTGGCTCCAGGGAGCGTGCTTCCCCCATGCCTGCCCGGGCCGCGATCCCACACCTCCGCCCCCTGGCAGAGGGCCACGAGCCAGGGGGGAGCAGAGGCAAGGTGACAGCCGCCCGCCCACTCGCCGGCCGCTCGCTTCCTCCACCTGAAGAGAGGAGCCACAGCGCGCTGCTGCCGCCTCCTCCTTGAGAGCCGCACTCAACCGGCCAAAGAGCCGCATGCGGCTCACGAGACGCGTTTTGCCGACCACTGGCCTAGTATTATTACATATCAATTATTGTTTTTAAACACTATGCAGGGATTGTGCTTTGCTTTATCATGACCATCAAGGTTAATTGCTCATTCTTCCTTTACAAAAATCCTCCTGGGGTGTATAATTTTTTTTGCAAAAAAAAAAGCATGAAAATTCATGATCTGTCCCACCTTGTAAAAACAGATGCATTAGTATTAAAGGCACTTTGTTGTCATATGTGACTATCATGTTGGGGTCATTTAGCTCCTCCCCCAGATAGCATGGGGGTAGGGTTTAGCGTTACCAGGCAATGCCTAGCAACCTACTTGATGGTTTTGTCTGGGGACATGGAAGGGGAAGTCTGTGATTCTGGATGCAGCACTATGTCACTTTTAGTAAAAATACCTTGAAGTGACATAGGTAGCTCTAGGAATCACCAGTCTTTCCAATGTGGAAATGGGCTAAAGAGAGGGGGTACTGAGGCAAGAAGGAGATATTAAGAGGGGGGAGAGAGAGAGAGGGAGGGAGGGAGAAGGGCTGATAGATCTGCATTAGAACCTAGATCTTGCCAGGGTGACTGCAACATATGACTCTGCCTTCTACTGATTCAGACCATTGATCCACCTAGCTCAGTGTTGTCTATTTTGACCAGCAGTAGCTTTAGGAATGGTTTCTCCCTGAAATACTTTAAGTAAAAATGGCAGGAATTGAAACTGGGATGGTCTACATCCCAAACACATGCTCTACCACTGAGTTATACCCCTTCCACTCTCCAGGTATTACTGAAGGGGAGTTCTGCCTGATGTATTTTCTGTCACTGTAGTGTTATGACATGGTAACCCCTGAGGGGCTAGCTAGGAATGAGAAGCTGCATATGTGTACGTATGAGTAGGGTTGCCAGGACCCTGTCTGCCACCGGCGGGAGGTTTTTGGGGCAGAGCCTGAGGAGGGCAGGGTTTGGGGAGGGGGGGACTTCAATGCCATAGAGTCCCATAGCCAAAGCTGCCATGCTCTCCAGGTGAACCGATCTCTATTGGCTGGAGATCAGTTGTAATAGCAGGAGTTCTCCAGCTAGTACCTAGAGGTTGGGAACCCTTTGTATGAGGGGCTAGTTTTCACATATACTTATTTGACTTTACCGGCTAAATCTCTTCTAATTTTCAAGGTATGCATTGCCATCCATTTCTTGACCCTCACTGAAGGAGAATTATGAAGGAGCTTGGTTTCCTTGGAGAAGCCAGCTTCATCCTGGAGAACTTTTGTACTGACTGTATCGACAGCTAATTTAAGCCAGCTTGCTTAAGCAGCAGTAGCAGTTGGAGTGAAATTATTAACAATAAAGAATAGCGAGCAGTTAGAAATTGGGGTGTGTGTGCTGATGCTGTTCTACCAACATAGGTATTTCTTTTCAAAATTAGCTGGCTCTCCAGCTCAGTTTTCAGTGGCTGTCAATCAGCGGCTTAAACAGTCTGGATGGCAAAACTTAATTGAAATATTGTCTCTTGTGTTTCATAGCCAGTGTCTGGATACTAGACTTGCCAAGGTCTTTAAAAAAATAAAAAAAATAAGACAGATGGTATTCCTGCTTTGACGGACACAGGAAGGAAGCCAAATATCCTTCTGCCAAATAAGCAAGGTATTTCTTGAAAAGTGAAACAAAAATCTTGGTATATCCCATTTCTTGGTATATATTAGCACTAGTCTATGCACACGTTTTTTTGTTCTGAAACAGATTTTTTTTTAAAAAAAAGTCCTAGGATGAATTGTCGTATAAATTGTATCATCATGTTTCCTGTGAGTTGATGGAATGGATTTCAGCATAACAAGCTCCAGCTGCCTTGAACATTCCTTATCCCCAAGGATTAGCGTTGACAACCTCCAGGTGGGGCTTGGAGATCTCCCAGAATTACAACTGATCTCCGGATGACAGAGATCACTTCCCCTGGAGAAAATGGCTGCTTTGGAGGGTGGACTCTATAGCATTATACCCTACTGAGGTCCCTAAACCCCATCCTCCCCAGGCCCCCTCCCAGAATCTTCAGGATTTTTCCAACCCAGAGTTGGCCACCCTACAGCCCCACCGCCAACTCCCAAATGATTTATTATTATATATGGGTTTTAAAAAAAAATCAGGGCTTTAGGTATTCATGTTGGTAGCAAATAAAATGGCATAAAAATCTTGGCAGAATTACCCTTTGACAACACAGAAATTTTCCGTCCCAGCTGGTCATTAGGCCTTTCCAACTGTCAGTGCCTCATGCAATCTGCTTTAATAGCAGCATATAATTAGCTTTGTACAGATCACAGGCTTTGGGGGGTAATATTCAAGTCCAAATATCAAAATCTGAAGAAGAATAACTCAAAGGGACATATGTCTGAGGTAGCCAGATTCTCGCAACTGTGTTTTGTCCTAAAGACTGTAGCGGTGTTGATTTATGCAGATTAACTTTGAATCATGATATGGGGATATATCAATTACTTTCCTGCAGGAGTTCTGGAAAGAAATACAGGAGGCTGATATGAAAGCAATATGTCAGCTGGGTATGCAGATCTCTTTGGGGGATTTAATCCAATAAAGATTTCAGAGATAAGCCCAAACGTTACTAATCTCAGGGTAATGTTCTTGGAAAAAGCAATGAGCTCATTATTTATATAAAAAAGCAGTACAAATCAGGTTCTAAGTTGGGACAAAAAAATTAAAGTTTTGCTGCATGGTCATTTGGCCTTCTCATTTATAGAGGACAAAGCCTAACTGAGTTGCTTCTCAGGGACAGAAAAGAGCAAGAGTCCAGCAGCACCTTAAAGACTAACAAAATATCTGGTATTCATAGGCTTTCATGAATCACAGCTCACTTCTTCAGTGATGAATCTGTGACCATGATGGAACCTCATAAAGTTGTTCACTGGAGTGGTGGACTCTAATCTGGAGAACTGGGTTTGATTCCCCACTCCTCCACATGAGCGGTGGAGGCTAATCTGGTGAACTGGATTTATTTCCCCACTCCCCCACATGAACCAGCTGGGTGACCTTGGGCTAGTCACACTCTCTCAGCCCCACATACCTCACAGGGTGTCTGTTGTGGGGAGGGGAAGGTGATTGTAAGCCGGTTTGATTCTTCCTTAAGTGGTAGAGAAAGTCGGCATATAAAAACCTCCTCCCCTTCTCCTTCCTTCTTCTTCTTCTTCTTTCATCTTCTTCTTTCATCTTCTTCTTTCTTCTTCTTCCTTCTTTATTTTTTCTTTCCTTGGCTGAAGTCCTGGAATTCAAGGAAATTTTCCTGATTTACTAGGCTTTTAAAGAAATACATGACTTGTGTGTGTTTATTGGACCGTCAATGTGCAACGCAGACAGAATATAGTACAAGAGAAATCAGTAATAGCTTATTGCCCTCTGCAAAGGTGGACTTCTCCCTGCATCTTCCCTGTTCAAAGATGCCTTCAGTTCTCCAACGGAAATATCTCTTAACTTCTTGACTTGGTTTATTTATGGACATGCATTAGTTCTTCCCATAGGCAAGAGATAACTGGGATCTCAACTTTCTAAGTCCACTGAAGTCAGTGACCTAGAAAGGTGTAATTCTGCTTAGGATAGCACTGTGACTCAATTGAGCAAGCATCTTAACTAGGTCCTTGAACTTTGATTCTCATGTTGTGGAAAATTTTGGCTGGGTCTGAGCCTGTGTCTCTTTTTAACTAATTGTGAATTAGCATCACTATTATTTCAAGGTTATTTACAATCTGTTAAGTGCTATACCAGCGTTGTATAGTGGTTAGGAGCGGTGGACTCTGGAGAACCGGGTTTGATTCCCCACTCTTCTACATGAGCAGTGGACTCTAATCTGATGAACTGGGTTGGTTTCCCCACTCCTACACATGAAGCCTGCTGGGTGACTTTGGGCCAGTCACAGTTCTCACCAAACTCTCTTGGCGCAACCTGCCTCACAAGGTGTCTGTTGTGGGGAGAGGAGGGGAAGGAGATTGTAAGCTGGTTTGATTCTCCTTTAAAAAAAAAGGTAGAGAAAGTCTGCATGTAAAAACCAGCTCCTCCTCCTCCTCCTCTTCTTCTTCCCACTTTAAATTTTATTCAGCCAGATCCTGATAATTTTGTTTTCTTCCCCTACTCCTTTCACCATGATGCCATCTTTGCCTGGTTAATTAAAGCCTGCCCAGCTTCTACAGCCACAAGGGCAAATGTTATGCCAGAAGAGTCTTCATATTACGTGGTGGGCATCTGGATAATTCTTGTTAGCAAAACATTTTCCTTGAATTGCAGAGGGAGAGTGGATGGCTTTCTGAGGCAAATGCATGCCATTATTCCCACAGAGCTGCCGAGTAGAACACTCTCGACAAAAGTGGTGCAAAATTTGAGCCTGGAGGAGCCTGTTGTAATGTACATTTGGGTTCAGGCGGTCAAACTGTACCATAGCATTTATTTCCATATTAAAAGGATATTAAGAAACAAAATCATTTGGTTTCATGTTAATCTGTCTGAAAACTTCAAATGAAATAATTACGAAACATTCTGCCTGCAAGATTTTATCTGCTTGGAATATTGTTTTCACTTTGTAAAAGTCTAGCATTTTTTTAACAGCAGCAATGGATATAAAAATAAATCTAATGGTGCTATAAAAATCCAGTGTATGAAATGTTTCAGATATTAAAAAGTGATAGCTAATTAGAAAGAAAGAAGTTGGACAAAATGAAGCTGTATTGAGAGCTTGATTTCTAAAATGAACTGGAGTTTTAACTTTCCTGGAAATTATTTATCGATATATTTTTGGTGGTGGAAAGTGCCATCGAGTCACAGCCAACTCATGATGACCCCTTAGGGTTTTCAAGGCAAGAGATGAACAGAGGTAGTTTGCCATCACCTGCCTCTGCATAGCAACCCCAGACTTTCTTGGTGGTCTTCCATCCAAGTACTAATCAAGTCCGACCCTGCTTAGCTTCTGAGATTTGACAAGATTGGGTGATACATTTTTACCTTATGCTAATTCTGAGACGTTCAAATCCCCACTTACACCATGGAAGCTTGCTGGGTGATCTTGGGCCAGTCACGTACTCTCATCCTCAACCATGGTGAGTATTTGGATGGGAGATCTCCAAGGAATACCAGGGTCGTGATCAGGGCCGGATTTAAGTTTGATGAGGCCCTAAGCTATTGAAGGTAATGGGGCCCTTTATATGTCCTGCTGTCCTTTGTCAACAACAAATTGTGGCTGTTTTTTTGTGTTGAATATATCCTATATGGTAATTTATGGACCTAATAGGTATCTAAAGCCATTTGCACATAACAAAATATGTATTTTATCAAAGTAATTGTGGGGCCCATTACTTACATCATAGGAGCCTACACAACACAAAACACAGTTGCTGTATGTAGGTTTTAGTTTATTTGTTTTTTATCTTATATTTTGGAAATGTACATCCAGTTTTTTTCCTTTAAATTTTTTGGGGGCCCCCAAGAGAGTGGGGCCCTAAGCTATAGCTTGTTTAGCTTATACGTAAATCCGGCACTGGTCGTGATGCAGAGACAGGTAATGGCAAACCACCTCCTACCATCACATGAACACATGAAGCTGCCTTGTACTGAATCAGACCCTTGGTCTATCAAAGTCAGTACTCAAACTGGCAGCGGCTCTCCAGGGTCTCAGGCAGGGGTCTTTCACATCATCTATCTGCCTAGTCCCTTTACCTGGAGATTCTGGGGATTGAACCTGGGACCTTCTGCATGCCAAGCAGAGGCTCTACCACTGAGCCACAACTCCTCCCCAACATCTCTTGCCTTGAAAACTCAACAGGGGTCACCATAAGTCAGCTGTGACTTGACTGCAAAAATAATAATTCTGAGAAGCTCAAAAAGACAGACATGTTTTTTGCTTTATTTGCACAACAACCTTGTGATGGAGGTTAGGCTGGGAGTATGGCTTGCCTAAGATCACCCATTACATCCATAGCTGAAGGAAGTTTAAACTTGGGTCTCCTAAATCCTAGACTGTCCAAGCACTACACCACAGTAACCATCCTCCTTTCCAAGCGGTACTCTTTCTTATGGAAATCCTGTCTCTTGATTCCTGGTTGTTCTTGGGTGATAAAGAGCCATGTTTGGACAACAGTAGCACAGTATGACAATTCCTATACAGACCAAGACTAGATTAATTCATGCCATCATATTCCCTATTACTGTGTATGGGTGCGAAAGCTGGACAGTGAAGAAAGCTGATAGGAAGAAAATAGATTCCTTTGAAATGTGGTGTTGGAGGCGAGTGTTACAGATTCCGTGGACTGCCCAAAAAAACAAAAACAAAAAACCAGTGGGTTATTGATCAAATCAAGCCTGAACTGACCCTAGAAGCTAAAATGACTAAACTGAGGCTATCGTATTTTGGTCACATCATGAGACGAAAAGAGTCACTAGAAAAGACAGTCATGCTAGGAAAAGTTGAGGGGCGAAAACGCACGGTCGCTTTAGCCTCTTTTATTCCCTGTTTCAGCCAGGATTCAGCCAGGATCGAACGCATGCATTTCGCCAAACGTGTGTTCAATCCTGGCTGAATCCTGGCTGAAACGGAATAATGGAGGCTAAAGTGACCATGCGTTTTCGCCCGAGGGCAGCAGGAAAAGAGGAAGACCCAACAAGAGATGGACTGACTCAATAAAGGAAGCCACAGCCTTCAATTTGCAAGATCTGAGCAAGGCTGTCAAAGATAGGACATTTTGGAGGACTTTCATTCATAAGGTCGCCATGAGTCAGAAGCGACTTGACGGCACTTAACACACACACACATACAGACATCATGGGTTATATTTAAATGAAAAACATGGAGGTGGCTTACTCAACCAAACTGGAGTGGCTTTGGCCCGCTGTGCTAAACACAGCCTCTAGAAGGCCCACGTGGCCTTCTAGGGGCTTGATAACATGCCGTCCCAGCGTTTACATTTTCAGATTTAGAAAATGAATAGCAGTGCTACACCTTTCTATCTCCACTGAAGGGTATAGCTCTACTTAGGACTGCAGTGTTGTGGAACCTCTGTTAGACTTTCCCCTCTCTTCTCTTTTGCAGAAACACTGTTATCTTATAGACTGGGAATCCCCCTAATAATACAGCCTCCTCATGGATGGTCCATCTCTATAATGAAGTTGGCATTGTCTGTTAGATTTTTACTCCCCCCAACCTCCAAGGCACTCAGGGAAAAGTACATTGTTCTCCCATCCTCCATTTCAGGCTGAGAGAGAAATTGGTCCCGGGTCACCCACTGAGTTCCACTGTTGAGTGATGATTTGAACTTGAATCTCCCTAGTCATAGTCCAACACTTCAATCACTACACTTCTAGTCTCTATCTAGCAGTAAGGACTTCATGTGTAGAGAAGATATGTGCTCAGATCTTTGACTGGAGAAGCTGAGGAAGAATGTGCTTTCAAAAAATTATCTTCAAGAATAAGTATGAAATAGCAATACATCACAGGGCTATAGCCAGGCTTGAGCCACTAATAGCCCAATTCCAAAGGGGGGGAGGGGTTTTGCGACTGCAAAAGTGGCACTAACGCTGGCGCTGGGGCACTTACACCGGCTATGGGGAGCCGTGCGGTAGGGCGAGCCTCGGGTGTCAGCACAGCCTTGCCGGCAGTGTTTTCCCAGCACAGAGGCTCATGTTGGCATCAAAGGGGGTGTTCCTGGGGGGCAGAGCTGATGTTAGTCAGCTCCCAAAGCCCTTTTCAGCCTGGGATCACCCCTTTTTGCCGGCACAAAAAGGCAGGCATAGCCCCATGGAAGGTTCCATAGGTAGGGTTGCCAACCTCCAGGTGGTGGCAGGAGATCTCCTGCTATTACAAGTGATCTCCAGCCAATAGAGATCAGTTAACCTGGACAAAATGGCTGATTTGGCAATTGGACTCTATGTCCTTGAAGTCCCTCCCCTTCTCAAACCCTGCCTTCCTCAGGCTCTGCCCCCAAAACCTCCCAAAACCTCCCGCCAGTGGTGAAGAGGGACCTGGCAACCCTATCCATAGGGTTTTCTCGGAAGAAGCATTTTCGTCTTGTTGCTCTCGACAGCAAGCCACTCAGAAGGTGGCATGGCTACACCTTTCCCAGGCCTGGGCTAAGTACCCCCACCCCCATTAGGATGGCACTGTTCATGTTTTGTCTCATCTAATTTTTTTTTAGAAGGATGGGCTATTACTTCATAACATTCCTGTTTAAAAATTAGAACTTCTTCTTAGAATAGGAAAATTTCTGACTAAAAAAAAAAAAAACAATGGAGAAAGATAATACCCCCCCACACACACAAGTAACGCTGCCAGTGAATCTGGGAACTAAACGTTCCCCAACCCTAGACAAAAGTGGTATAGTTCCTGACCACTGCTTTGCCAGCCCTGTTCTAAATAAACATTACTATCATGCCATGCGGCTGCTGATAGCCTATATATATATATATATATATATATATATATATATATATATATATATATATATATATATATATATATATATATATATATATATATATATATATATATTTTCCTTTCTTTTTCCAGCTGAAGGCTCAGGTTATATACCTGTAGTAATAATGAAAGTTAATGGATCCATTCTTTGGATACATTAATGAGAGGTGTACTCGGTATTCATATGGAAGGTATTGCAGGGTAATGGATAGAAGCAGCAAGGAAAATGCAGACAAGAAAACAAATGTAAATGTTAAGGAACTCATTTTCTCTGCAGGGCTATTGATTTCTTACCTTCTCTTGTCTGATAGATAGGATGACTAAGCAGAAAACTACCTTCAAAGGGCTCTCCAAAAGGAAATGGGAGGGAACACCAGAGAAGGCAAATGATGGATGTTACTTCGTTAGAGGAAGCCAAAACGCAATCCTTCTTCATGAGGGATTTATCATTTTCCACCTTGTTCTGCAGTCATCTTAATAAGCATTTGATAAATGCCCATTTAGCTATAACAGAAATATCATGTTTAAAATTCTGGTTCATGGGTCATCTTTCAAAACATTCTGTCTTTATAGGAGAAAACTTTATCAGCCTCCATTTTACATGTCTGCTTAATGCATACTGGGTTTCAGACAACCCCCTGGGAGAAAGCAGGAGGGGAAATTTCATCCTGAGTGACAAAGTATTTATGACAAAATGGAGCATAATATGTAAATACATATACTTCCATGTCAGTGCCAAAGTGTTTATGTGAAAATTCCATAAGAGGAATTGGTCCCAGTGGAAATGCACATTACTTTAACAATGTGAATTCTGGCTAAATGGAAAACTATCCTCAAAAGGGCTTCTGTGATATTAGATGAGGGCATTAGTGAACGTTGGGGAGAAAAAATATGTGCGATGAGCAAGAAGCTTCTGCAAATATTTCTAACAATTGATTAACGTGCCAGCTTGGATGCAGCATCTTACAAGAGCTTAAAGGAAAAGTTACAGAGAGTCCTGTGGCTTTCCTTGCTGTAGCATTCAGTATGAGCCTTCCCCCCAAAGCCTTGAGAAAACAAGAGATAAAAGGAAGTATTTTTTCATACAACGCATAGTTAAATTGTGGAACTCCCTGGCCCAGGATGTGGTGATGGCTGCCAGCTTGGAGGGCTTTAAGAGGGGAGTGGACATATTCATGGAGGAAACGGGTATTCATGGCTATTAGTTAGAATGGATACTGGTCATGTTGCATATTCTATTCTCTCTAGTATCAGAGGAGCACGTCTATTATTTTGGGTGCTGTGGAACACAGGCAGAATGGTGCTGCTGCACTTGTCTTGTTTGGGGGCTTCCTAGAGGCACCTGGTTGGCCACTGTGCGAACAGAATGTTGGACTTGATGGGCCTTGGTCTGATCCAGCAGGGCCTTTCTTATGTTCTTATGTTTTGTTGGTTGCAGCATGACAAAACTCTGCGCAAAGATGAAACCATGATGTTCTTTTAAAAAATTAAGGACGCTTTAAGAGGAAGAAGAAGAGTTAGTTTTTATATGCTGACTTTCTCTACCACTTAAGGGAGACTCAAACTGGCTTACAATCACCTTCCCTTCCCCTCCTCACTACTGTGACACCCTGTGAGGTAGGCTGAGAGAGCTGTGACTAGCCCAAGGTCACCCAGCTGGCTTCGTGTGTAGGAGCGGGGAAACAAATCCAGTTCACCAGATTAGCCTCCGCCGCTCATGTGGAGGAGTGGGGAATCAAACCCGGTTCTCCAGATGAGACTCCACTGCTCCAAACCACTGCTCTTAACCACTACACCACACTGGCTCTCATGGTGCCGAGAAAGAAAGAGACCAACACAAGCAATAGCATACAAGAAGCTAGTGTGGGATAGTAGTTAGGATAGGAACTAGGGTTGCCAGGCCCCTCTTCACTACTGGCGGGAGGTTTCTTTGGGCAGAGCCTGGGGAGGGTGGGGTTTGGGGAGGGGAGGGACTTCAATGCCATAGAGTCCAATTTCCAGAGTAGCCATTTTCTCCAGGTGCACTGATCTCTATCAGCTGGAGATCAGTTGTAATAGCAGGAGATCTCCAGCTAGTACCTGAAGATTGGCAACTCTAATAGTAACACTTGGCACATGTGCAGAACCATTTTGCCTATGGTCACTCATTTTGCTTGGCTTGGATTTTGTGCCCGTGAGACTGAGTGTCAGCACTGCTGGAGCTCAGCTGGCTCCTGGATTATTTATTTGTTTATTTACAACATATGTGTCCTGCCTTTCTGCCCTTACAAGGGCTAATGACTTAAAACCCATGTTCAGATCTCATCTCCTTCCCCCACTGATGGCTGTCGCGCTAACATTTTCATAGGTAAACATTGTGGGGACTTCACCATTTGAGTAAAAAAAAATACATTACTAACTCCTGGGTTAGAATTTCACAGTTAGGGTTGCCAACTTCCAGGTGCTAGCTGGAGATCTCCTGCTATTACAACTAATCTCCAGCTGAAAGAAATCAGTTCACCTGGAGAAAATGGCAGCTTTGGCAATTGGACTCTATGGTTTTGAAGTCCCTCCCCTCCCTAAACCCTGCCCTCCTCAGGCTCAGCCCCAAAAACCTCCCTCTGGTGACAAAGAGAGACCTGGAAATCCTAGTCACAGTAGTAGTAGAAACCCTTCAGTCATCCAAGAGACTCCCCTTGTCCCCACTTATTTATGAACTTCTTTCATGTGGGCCAGTTCCTTTCTTTCAGCTTAGCTTGATAAAGAATGGATAAAAAGGAAGTGAAAGGACTAAGTTTTGTTCTCTGAGTTCTTTGAAGGGAGGGGAGGATAAAAATGTGATTAGTAAATGAAATATGAAAGCAGGTTAGCATCCAAGTCTCATTGAAATAGCAGGTTAGGCCAGTGACTTCTTTTTACTTTCCTTGCCATATCAAAATATTCCTGTTTTTCAAAAGAAGAGTTGGGTTTAGACAGGTAGGTGATGTGAAAGACCCCTGCGTGAGACCCTGGAGAGCCGCTGCTGATCTGAGTAGACAATACTGACTTTGATGGACCAAGGGTCTGATTTAGTAGAAGGCAGCTTCACGTGTTGCTTCCAGTCTCCCTATCCAAAAGTTCTATATTGAATTTCTTAGACTGCTGTGTAACACAGTCCTAGTACCAGCAATCGTAGAGTACAAAGAAGATTCTGTATTGTTAGTAGGAATCAGAATGAAGCTGATATTCTTTTTTTGCTGCTAGACTTTGGCTCTGTCTCTCCATTTTCTTTCAACTGTTTATGGCAATTGACAACTGAAATGAATTGTGAGTATGTGCACATACAGAGTAGTCTTGGTTAGCAATGGGATTCATCACAAGCTCACTAGGGAAATGACAATCTTTGATCGCTACACTATGAGCTACTAACATTCTTATTCAGCAAAATGTACTGACAAATGTATTTGCAAGTTAGGTGCTTTTTCCCATTGCAGCCGATAGCGTGGGGGTTCTCTGAGCTGGCAAATTATTCCACGGCTCATGGGCCTGTGGGGAGGTTCCCGTCTGGTACTGCTGATAGATGTACAACCTTGATCTGGATGCAGCCCCTCCTGGTGGCTTGAATGCCTTGCTTCCCTCATTTTAAGAAAGGAAGGGATTCACTTCATTTCATGCATCGACTTTTTGAAGTTCCCAAATTCCTCTCTTTTCTTATCCCGCACAGTCAGGTTTTTGTTCCTGCTTGTATAGATGTTCCATTGTACAGCAATGACCCCTGAGGTCTATTTGCCTGCCTAGTCACTCCTCTGGGTAGGATGTCACAATTTCCATTGCCTCTTCTTCCCCCTCCCCCCTCTCTTTGTTCAGTTGTATGGAGGGCATGAAGATGCTAACACATCATTGCTTCTAGCATCATGTCACTTGTGGCCAAGCCCTGCTTATTTCCAGTTTGAGTGACCACATGTGCAGCCCCCAGAGAGCCTTCAGTAATATGGCTTCCAAAACTCCTTTTTTTAAAAACACAATGGATAAATACAGATTGATGATAATGAAGAAGAAGAAGAGTTGGTTTGTATTCCGACTTTCTCTACCACTTAAGGAGGAATCTAAATGGCTTGCAAGTACCTTCCTCCCCCCTCCCCCCAACAGACACCCTGTGAAGTAGGTGAGTCTGAGAGAGCTCTAAGAGCTGTGACTAGCCCAACGGCACCCAGCTGGCTTCATGTGTAGGAGTGGGGAAACCAGCCCGGTTCACCAGATTACCATCTGCCGCCCATGTGGAGGAGGGGGGAATCAAACCTGGTTCTCCAGATTAGAGTCACCACTCCAAACCGCCACTCTTAACACCTACACCACACTGATGGAATGTTTACACTAACAGAGGTGGAGAATAATTTTCATCTCCACCTGAAATGAAGCTCAAGTACATGGTGGTATCTCTTACACAATATTCAGATGGCAAGCACCATCTTAAAGGAGGCATTCTCTCATGTGAAAGAAGGCAGGTGGCTCTTCAAATATTATGCCTGCTGCAAGAAAGATTTATATTTTCTTTTGAACTATGATGTTCCAGAATGAATACCCTTTCTATCAAAACATTTATGCGGAGGGAGCTATCCACACATATTGGTGCTGAAACATGAGTGGTATCATTAAGCGTTTGCAGGTCCCCACTCCCCATATTGTTAAATTGTATAGAAGTTGTACCATGTGGAACAATACTGATGTTTGGGCAATTGAGAAAAAATAATAATTGTGGGATTGAATTAAGGTAAAGCATGATCTTGTTTACAAGGTTATATGGCAGCTGTAAGTGGCATTGGCAATGAATGAAACAGAACCATATACGCCAATCAAGTGTATTGACTGCATTCATAAATCTAAGAGAACTCGGGTGGATAATGGGCACTGAAGTTTGAATTGTACCCTCGATCTGCAACCAGGAAGCAGGCTTTATTATTGATTGCAAGCATGTTATCAATTCATGAGCATGATTTGTGGATTAATTAGATTAAGAGAGAACTGTATCCTCCCACATTGGTTACTTGTCTATTGTTCACTCTGATAAAGAACAGAATTGTACAAATTTTCGATTGCTGAAATGTCAAAAAAAAATGTGAAGGTCACCTAGGATAAAGAGCTGCAATCGGTTTTTTTGTGGATGCTTCTGTTCACTGGTTTTGTGTGTGTGGTCAAGTCACAGCTGACTTATAGTGAATTCATAGGCAAGAGATATTCCGAGGTGGTTTACCATTGCCTGCCTTTGGATAGCAACTCTAGATTTCCATGGTGGACTCCCACCTGAATACTAACCAGGGCTGACCCTGCTCAGCTTCCAAGATCTGAGGAGATCCACCTAGTGTGGGCTATGCAGGTTAAGGCGGGCTGTTCTATACACATAGTGTGTGTGGACTGGCCTATACACACACACAAATAGTAGAAGTTATGGGGTGGTTAAGTTTTATTTTTATATAGTGATTTCAGTATATTTTATTGCATTTTATGTATTAAGTGTTATATTGTTAGCTGCCCTGAGCCCGTCCTTGGCTGGGGATTGTGTGTGTGTGTGTTAAGTGCCTTCAAGTTGCTTCCAACTCATGGCTACCCTATGAATCAATGTCCTCCAAAATGTCTTATCTTTGACAGCCTTGCTCAGATTTTGCAAACTGAGGGCTGTGGCTTCCTTTATTGAGTCAATCCATCTCTTGTTGGGTCTTCTCTTTTCCTGCTGCCCTCAACTTTTCCTAGTATGATTTTATTCTGGGGGATGGGGAGTTCATATTTTTTTAGTTCTTTACCATGTAAAAACTCCCTGCGTTAAAAAAAAGAAATCAGGGAGAAAGGCTAAGCTGGAACTTTCTCATGCTGTGCAATTTTTTTTTACTAACAGGGAATTATTAATAGATGGTAACTTTAAAAAAAAAATAACCTCTGAAGTCCAGTCTATCATCTCAGCACCCTCACATCTTATTGCTACTTCCTTGTTGGAAAGGTATGCCAGGCCTCAGTTTATGGCTGAGAATGCATCAGTTGAGCTGGCCCAATGATGCCTGGATGCTAACTAACCACATCACCCCTGCCCCGATGATTCACTTTTTCCCAAACATGAGTGGGAGCTGTGCCAGAAGCCTTCACTGTCTCCATCTTGTGCGTGGCACTGCTGAAAATGGATCAGGCCTGGAATCTGAAGTGATCTTCCTAAAGTATTTCAGGTAGCCTATTTCATTAACAGTAAACTTTAAAAAATAAATAAACATATACTTTAGATAAAACCTGTTCACTTTAGGATCTGAAAAAACAAACACCTCCCCCTTCATCTCTAAAAGTTAATTAGGGACAAGTGGGTGTCTTTTTAACTGCAAGAAATAATTATGTGTAATTGGTTCTTCTAATGCTCTTTTTTGTTACATTTTTAGTCTGCCTCCATTTTTCATTGCTCTCCTATGCAATTTAATTTTGTTTTAAAATTACTTTTTAAAAAGCTTGTCTACCACCTATTTTTCTTCCCTAATTGGTTTCTTTCAAAGAGGAAGTCAGGGCTGGTGGTAATCCTGTGGAAGGCAGAGCTCTGTGAACTTATTTTTAACCACATGCACAATGATCATACCCACAATCAGTTTTGTTCAGACTAACCTAATATCCCTTGTTTCTGTATCCAGTTCTTTTTCTCACCCTTCTCTGAGTACGCCAGGAGGCATGTTATGGGATAACTAATCTGTGTTAAATGTATTGGTGCACTTAATGAATAGCTTGTACATGTTAAGTGATTCTAAAGTCAGGGCTGGCCCCCAAAGTATTATGGGTTTTCCACTGAACATGCTGCCTCCTCCTGTGTGTGCATGCACACAACACCCTTGTGGTGGAGGGAGAGGAATTATACTCTTTTAAACTCCTTCAAGCTTTATTGGTACCAGCAAGACTGAAAAGAGTATGAAATAGAGCAATCCTGAGTAGCTGTACTCCAAATCCTATTCAGGTTTGTTCAGTGGGGCTTACTTGCTGGAAAGGGTTCTTAGGGGAGGGGCTGTAGCTCAGTGCTAGAACATCTGCTTGAAGGTCCCAGGTTCAATCCCCGGCATCTCCAGTTAAGGGACTAGGCAGGTAGGTGATGTGAAAGACCTCAGCCTGAGACCCTGGAGAGCCGGTCTGAGTAGACAATACTGACTTTGATGGACCAAGGGTCTGATTCAGTATAAGGCAGCTTCATGTGTTCAAGATTGTACTGAAAGAATTGTTCTCCATTCTCTCCAGGGATGTCTCTTAGCTTGAAATGGGAGATTGCCTCCAAAACATCTGAGTTATTGCAAGGCCATCAGAGATGATCTCCCATTCCTGGTGGGAGCAGTGGTCCCTCTAGCAGCTGTGGCCCATGGCCAGGCTGAAACTGGTATAGATTTGAAGTGGAGCAAAGATGGCTATGCAGTTTCAGGTGCCTCTGATATAGATTTATAACACATACACACCAATATTTTTCCAATCAGATGGGCTCCCAAAGTGGCTTGCAATTAAAGCCCATCACAATATGCAGTATAAATTATGGCAACAATTGACACTACCAATGAACTTGTAGAAACCTGCCTACCTAATGGAGTAGTGGTGCTGTACTTCAAGAAAGACCCCTTGCTGGACAGGGACATACTCCTCTGGTTGATGCTTTTGAAATGGAGAACATATAGTTAAAGAAAGGACTCTTGTTCTCCATTCTAAGGCTAAGCCAGCATGGTGTAATGGTTAAGAGTGGTTGTTTGGAGCTGTCGACTCTGATCTGGAGAACCAGATTTGATTCCCCACTCCTCCACATGAGTGGCAAATGCTAATCTGGTGAACTGGATTTGTTTCCCTGCTCCTACACATGAAGCCAGCTGGGTGACCTTGAGCTAGTCATACTCTCCCAGCCTCACCTACCTCACAGGGTGTTTGTTGTGGGGAGGGGAAAGGAAGGTGATTGTAAGCTGGTTTGATTCTTCCTTAAGTGGTAGAGAAAGTTGGTGTATAAAAACTAACTCTTCTTCTTCTTCCTCTTCTTCTTCTGCATTCCATTGTAATCTTCTCGCCAGTCCTTCTGCTGGCCCAACTGTTGCAGCTAAGGTTGCTGCTCTTTCTACATCCCACCAATGTCAACACTTAGGAACAAGGCCAGGTCTTCCTCATTTAAGGCCAAACTGCTGACTGACAGCTTTGGCTTTGGTCAAATGTTGCTATTGCATTACCTATGAGGAGCCTTTAGGAGCTCTAGGTTAGAGATGGAAAGGCAGGTTCAACCAGACAAGATGCCAGGAGATCTGTGAATGGATCTTATGCATTCCCCCCCCCCTAAAATTGAAGTAGCAGAGAAAGTAGCAGAAGTAGAGTGTGGGGAGGAGAAGGTCAGTGGGTTAAGCTCATGGCAGAAGAAGAAGACAAGAAGAACATTTTTACCCAGCATCCTTTTCCTGGCCTCAGCTGGCTAAGGGAACAGGTATTTGCCCTGAGGAGTGAACATGATTTTCTCCCACGGGGAAAAGCTTGAAAAATATCTTGAAAAATAGTGGTGGTGGGGTGTATGTAAGCTTGAACCCTTCTTCTCCCTACACTAGCTCCATTGTATATCCCCCAGTCTTCTGTGAGTGCTCCAAGTATGGGGTATCTATTGGCAGGTTGCCCAATATCACGCCTATGTTTGGCCTGGTTGATATAATAATGTAATTATTGTGGCCTTTGCTAATAATTAACGCAGCAGAAAGGTGCCACTGTCACAGAGCATGGTACTAGTAATGAAAAGTATATGGAAGAGGTTGAGCAGCCAGAGAAAGAATAACAAAGAGCAGAAGCAACAGAAGTAGTTAAGAGTATTTAAAACTCCTTGCTTGTGGAATTTAGCAAATTATGCTGCTGAGGATTGGGAAAGATTTAGCTGGGAATTAGAGCTGTTTATGATAACAAGCCAAGCAAATGATAAGCCAGATGCAGAGAAAAATCACAACATTGCCAGGCGTTGCTGGGGAAGAAATCATCGATGTTTGTTTCTTTGGGAAATGTATTTCTAACATTGGAAGAAATAAATCAGTTACGTAGTGAAGCTTGCAACACTTGAAGGAAGAAGAATGCTTTTCAGCTAAGATGCAATGAAACAGCGACAGAAGAAAGGATGAAAGAAGGGGGCAGGGAATATATTGCCTTCCTAGGGCTGATCAAGCATAAAACTACCCCTTTCTGATTTTGGGGGGCAAATTAAGGCTGGGCAGTAATCTGTCAAGAATTTGTTCCTGTATAAACCAAACCCCACGAGATGGAAAATGGAGTCCTGTGGCCTCAATGCACATTTGCATGGGATCTTTTTATTTTGCATAACCCATTCTGCAGTTTTTACTACATTGCAAAATTGGGGGGGGGGCATTTATCACAGGGGACAAGCCTGCCTTTGCACTGACTTTATTGTTGAAATCCAACTGCCTGTGTCAGAAATGCCACAGGTGATGACAAGGGACCAGGGCCACCTGAGTGGCAGCACCAAGTCTTCGGAACTCTCTGCCTAGAATGGGTCATTGTGCTCCATCTCTCTGGGCCTGGTGAATTTTGATTAAAATAAATCATTTGTTGATAGGGTTGCTAGGTCCCTCTTCGCACCAGAGGGAGATGTTTGGGGCGGAGCTTGAGTAGGGCGGGGTTTGGGGAGGGGAGGGACTGCAATGCCATAGAGTCCAGTTGCCAAAGTGGCCATGTTCTCCAGGTGAACTGATCTCTATCGGCTGGAGATTAGTTATAATAGCAGGAGATCTCCAGCTACTACCTGGAGGTTGGCAACCCTATTTTCTGAAGGTGTCTGGATAATGTTCTTAATCTTCTGGATGCTTCTTCCCTTGTTGAGATTGCTGGGTTTCTGGATGTAGTATTGTTTCTGCATTTGTCATCAAATTGGTTTGATTTAGTTAATTTTGTTGTTAATAATTTTGTCTGCCTTTATGACATCTTATTCACATTTCTTTGTGAGAGCCAGTGTGGTGGTTTAAGAGCAGTGGACTCTAATCTGGAGATCCAGGTTTGATTCCTCACTCCTCCACATGAGGGGGGACTCTGATCTATTAGATTCCCCACTCCTCCACATTCATCCTGCTGGGTGACCTTGGGGTAGTCACAGTTCTCTCAGAACCACCTACTTCACAAGGTGTCTGTTGTGGGGAGAGGAAGGGAAGGTGATTGTAAGCCACTTTGAGGCTCCTAAACATAGAGAAAAGTGGAGTATAAAAAGAAGAAGAGTTGGTTTTTATATGCCGACATTCTCTACCACTTAAGGAAGAATCAAACCGGCTTACAATCACCTTCCCTTCCCCTCCCCGCAACAGACACCCTGTGAAGTAGGTGGGGCTGAGACAGTGTGACTAGCCCAAGGTCACCCAGCTGGCTTCATGTGGAGGAGTGTGGAAATCAACCCAGATTCACCAGATTAGCCTCTACCGCTCATGGGGAAGAGTGGGGAATCAAACCCAGTTCTCCAGATCAGAGTCCACCACTCCAGATCAGAGTCTACTGCCGCTCTTAACCACTACACCATGCTTCTTCTTCCTCTTCCTCTTCCTCCTCCTCCTCATGGTGTCAGTGGGAAATGGATTTCCACATGTAATCCTTTCTCCCCTGGCCAATTGGGATGAGATTTCCAGGTATCCTATTCCTCACCCAAGGGATCCTCCCTGCCCAATTTCAAGCACATAAAGGGAGTATCTCTTCTATGTCCCCCTCCCAGTGCTTTGCCTTACTACTTTCTAGTGCTTGGAGTATTATTGTCCTAGCCAGGCTCTATTATCAAAAGTTAGCCAGACTCAGAGAACACTACCTTGCTTGGGAGAGGGTGGGGTTGCCAACTTCTCATGGGACTTGGAGTTCTCCTATAATCTGCAGACTACACAGATCAGTTCCCCTGGAAAAAACGGCTGCTTAGGAGGGTGGAATCTATGGCATTATACCCAGCTGAGATTCCTTCCCTCCACAAACCTTGCTGACCCCAGGCTCCATCCCCAAATCTCCAGGAATTTCCCAACCTGGAGTTAGCAACCCTACAGAGAGGGCACAGTTTAGCTCCCCTTCTTTGCATTCACCCTTTTTACAAGCAAATGGGGTTTTCCTCTATGTTTTTCACTCAACTATGGCTAATATCACCAGTGGGAGGCAGAATTTATATCAGTGAAATGGGTTGAAAGGTACCTTTTCCCATGAAAGGCACCATTCATTACCAGAATTCTCCTTCTGAGATGAGGAGGAGGAGTTGGTTTTTATACACTGACTTTCTTTACCACTTAAGGGAGAATCATAAGAACATAAGAAAGGCCCTGCTGAATCAGACCAAGGCCCATCAAGTCCAGCCGTCTGTTCACACAGTGGCCAACCAGGTGGCTCTAGGAAGCCCCCAAAACAAGACGACTGCAGCAGCACCATCCTGCCTGTGTTCCACCGTACCCAAATAATAGGCATGCTCCTCTGATACTAGAGAGAATAGGTATGCAGCATGACTAGTATCCATTCTAACTAATAGCCATGAATACCCCTCTCCTCCATGAATATGTCCACTCCCCTCTTAAAGCCCTCCAATCTGGCAGCCATCACCACATCCTGGGGCAGAGAGTTCCACAATTTAACTATGCGTTGTGTGAAAAAATACTTCAAACCGGCTTACAATCACCTTCCCTTTCCCTTCCCACAACAGACACCCTGTGAGGTAGGTGGGGCTGAGAGAGCTCTAAGAGCGCTGTGACTAGCCCAAGGTAACCCAGCTGGCTTCATGTGTAGGAAACCAGGAAACCAACCTGGTTCACCAGATTAGCATCCGCCTCTCATATGGAGGAGTGGGGAGTCAAACCTGGCTCTCCAGTTCCAAGTCCACCTCTCCCAACCACCGCTCTTAATCACTACACCACGCTGGCTTTCCGACACCTGGATGTGGAAGGGACACCTTCGTATCAAACCCGTGCTTTGGATCTAGCTGCTTGCAAATGAACAACCAAGCCAATAAAATATTGTCGAAGGCTTTCACGGTCAGAGTTCATTGGTTCTTGTAGGTTATCCGGGCTGTGTAACCGTGGTCTTGGTATTTTCTTTCCTGACGTTTCGCCAGGATGCCTGCCACAGCTGCTGGCGAAACGTCAGGAAAGAAAATACCAAGACCACGGTTACACAGCCCGGATAACCTACAAGAACCAACAAGCCAATAAAGTTTGCAAAACACCCCTCTTTCCAGGATGAGGAGCCAACTGAGCATCTTTTGCCCGGGAGGCCCCTCAAAACCCGGCGGCAGAGCACAGCTAGCGTTGCTTATAAAAAAAGAGAGAGAAGAGATTTATGGAGCTTACAGGCAGCTGGATATCAGCTTGTGTGTCAGCTGGACACATTTTTATCACTCCAGTGTCTATAGAGTTGATGGCTGTAGTCAGATAACAATAGAAAAGTAATAGGCTGGCTGGCAAGCTAAGCGAGTTATGTCTATCTAATGGGGACAGATTGTCCTTGGTGAATTTTTTTTTAAACCAATGGATCCAAAACAATGACTTTCATTAGAGGAGAGAGCGGGCCAGATCTGTCACAAAGCAGTACCCCCCTCCCCATTCTTCCCAATACAGAAGAGCCAGATTTTGGAATATGGCATGTTGACTCAGCATATTAATCTACTAGAGTTTGTTGCCAAAAGACTGAAAACGTGAAGGCAGATGATTTTAGGCTTTCAAAGTGGAAAAATCCCACTGCCAGCGGAACACTTTAAAGGGCTACGTCTAATTTATCTCTCTTTTAAACCCCACAATAACTCCTCAAAGAGTCTGTTGTGAGGGATGTGCACAGAAACTTTTATTCGGGTTCAGCTAACCCTTTAGTCCTGTCTGCTAACATTTTGTTTGAGAGTCTTTAATGTTTTTGCAGTAAGTATTTGGGGCTGTTCTATTCTGGTACTGTATGTGTGTGTGTTGTGTGTCATCAAGTGACAGCAGACTTATGGCAACCTCGTAGAGTTTTCTAGGCAAGAGATGTTCAGAGGTGGTTTGCCCTGATGCCCTTGCATGCCTCCAGGTGGGCTGAGAGAGTTCTGAAAGAACTATGACTGTCCCAAGGTCACCCGGCAGGCTTCATGTGGAGAAACAGGGAATCGAACCCGGTTCTCCAGATTAGAGTCCGCCGCTCTTATCCACTACGCCACACTGGCTCTCTGGTGATGACCAGTAAGGATGAAACTTTTCGGAGTTATAGACCTCACTGATAGGAAGTTCCAGACAGATAAAAGGAAGAGGCCCCATTCTGAAGACAAATTCAGCTGTGATTAGATAGCAATGACCTTGACCCTGGGTGGTGGTGGTGGTGGTGGTGGGGAAACAGGTAGGAAAATGTTGAGCAGCTGTGCCTCTCATCAGGTCTTAGCTGAAGATCCAGCCCACCTTTTGATCATTGGCTGTGGGTCACTGGTCCATGCCATCCTTTAAAGTAGGATGGGCAGAAGTGGCTTGGCCCGTTGGCCGACACACTGTCAAACACCTAAAGCAGACAGGTAGAAGATGGGGATGGGAGATCAGAATTGGTCTTCCATACACTCAACCCATAAAAGATCCTCTTGTTTCCCATGTGAACTGGTATACTTGTGAACATGTTATTCATGTAATGAAGTTCCAGGTTCAGTCCCTGGCATCGCCCAGATAAAGGATCACAGGAGCAGGTGTTGGAGAAAACCATTCTCTGCTGGAGACCCTGAAGAACTGTTGTCAGTCAGCGAAGACTACCCTGAGCTAGATGGAACAATGGTTTTATTTGACATAAGGCAGATTCATACGGAATTAATTTCTTTCTCCAAGGAAGGGACTGAAGCTCAGTGGTAGAGCACCAGCTTTTCTCGCAGAAGGCCCCAGTTCCAAGTGCATACATTTCCAGCTGAAGGACCTAAGGTAGCAGATGCTGGGAAAGGCCTTTCTCTGCCAGGGAGCCTGGAGAGCAGCCTTGGGGAGATCTAATTAATTTTTACTACTGAGCCATGAGCCTTCCTCATCATATTGAAAACATGAAGCAGCCTTATATTGACTCAGACCCTTAGTCCATCAAAGTCAGTATTGCCTACTCAGACCAGCAGCAGCTCTCGAGGGTCTCAGGCAGAAGTCAGTTGTAATAGCAGGAGATCTCCAGCTAGTACCTGGAGGTTGGCAACCCTACAAATGGCTGCAGTAACTAACGCTGTCGCTTTGGACAGTTTTATGAAGGATACTGGTGTTTGTGAACTGTGTGAAGGAGCTGCGTTGATCAGAATGCATGTTCTCCAGAAAGAGGGCTCTCGTCCGCTTTCTCCATTACATTCATTCAGAAAGGGTTGCAAACCAAAAAGTAATTTGTGGCGGGGGGGGGGGGACCCTGCAAAGTTCCTGGGGATGCTGCATCAACAGAGGTGAACTGTAGTGACGGAATATTTCATGTGGAAGTGAGCCTGAGCATGATTCATTTTTGGTACCTGGTTTCCACTGAATGAGAATGCACCAATGTGCATCATACTGTGGAGGAAGTAACCCAGGCAACCATATAGAGGGAAACTGCTTCTTAAAACTAATGTTGTATTGATTTTTCAGGTAGGGAAAGCACATAGTAATAAGCAGATAGCTTACATTAGCCATTTAGATATCATTAGTTTATTGAGTTACACTTGCTAGGGTCATTGCAGCTGCACTTTAGTGTTCCAGCACAGTGAGGTGTTTTCATTTCTTCTTAATTTGTCTGCTTCCGCATAGAAAGGGGGGGGGGAAAGAGGGATTCCCATTGGCCATGGCTTAGGAGTCCATGTGACACTTAGCATGGCTGGCTATTGAAACAATGTGGCTACAGTCTTAAAGTGTGGCCTGTGATGCTGTAATAATGGGTTGTTTTTGCAGTGCACAACCTTTCCCCACCAACGCAGGCGCTACCACTGGCAGTATTTTATTAGCAATGATATCAATACTGTATAGGGTTGCCAACCTGCAGGGTACTAGCTGGCTATCCCCTGCTATTACAACTGATCTCCAGCCGATAAAGATCAGTTCGCCTGGAGAAAATGGCTGGTTTGGCAATCGGGCTCTATGGCATTGAAGCCCCTGCCCTCCCTAAACCCCACCCTCTTCAGGCTCCACCCCAAAAACTTCCCACCGGTTGCGAAGAGGGACCTGGCAACCCTAATACTGTACCGAATTCTAAACAAGCTTTTAGATCTTGGCCTTCTCAGTGATGGATCCAGGCTCATAGGGTTGCCAACCTCCAGGTAGGTCCTGGAGATCTTCCAGAATTACAGAGATCAGTTCCTCTGGAGAAAGTGGCTGCTTTGGAAGGTGGACTGTATGGCATTATGAGGTCACTCCTCTCCTCAAACCATGTCTTCTCCAGGTTCCACCCCCAAATCTCCAGGGATTCCCCAACACAGATTAGGCAACCCTAATCTGTGGGATCTCCAAACTGGATTGGAACCACAGCACTGGAGAAAGAGACTTAACCCTTCCCCAATGCTCCTTGCTTGATGAAAGTTGATCCTCCAAATTACTATTTGCCCCACTGTGGAAAACATAGGTACCTATAACACCTTTTCTTATCCTGATATTTCAGACCTTTCTCTGTGTTTATATTTGGTGGCTACCATTAAAAAGAAAAAGCCATGGGGTTATTTTAATTTCAATAATAATGAGCAGTTACATACCTGAACTTTGGCATAGATGGTGCTGCGTGTCCAAAAAAAAAAAAGGAATTATGCACCAAGCACATTGTGTGCCATGCAAAGCTTACTTCTATGATCTGAATAAATGATGTAGATGTGCATGTGTTTGCTTATTTTGCATAATTAAATCCATTTAGGGTTTCATTGCATGACCTATACACTCATTCAAACCATCTGTGACCAGGGATCATGTGTTAAACATTCTTTCCTTCCCACAGGACCACCAATGTAGGGCAATTCTTCTTTTGATGTGCTTTTTTCACGACAGAATAAATAGTTCTGGCGAGCATAATGTCTGTTTCAGTGTTTTAACAACCATCTTTATATCATACCTTGAATAACCTGCACTCTTATTGTGTGAATACCCAATAAAAGAGAGAGAGAGAGAGAGAGAGAGAGAGAGAGAGAGAGAGAGAGAGAGAGAGAGAGAGAGAGAGAGAGAGAGAGAGAGAACGAGAGAGAGAGAGAGAGAGAACGAGAGAGAGAGAGAGAGAGAGAACGAGAGAGAGAGAGAGAGAGAACGAGAGAACGAGAGAACGCACACCCAGGCTGCCATGAGATTATATACATTTATCTCCTGCTGTAAATTAGGTGCCTTTCAGTACTGCCATTAATTGGTAAAAGAACACATAGGGGAAATGCTTAGGTATTTTAACACACTCAAGTATGTGCCCACACACACACATGCGGACAATTTTGGCTTCTGTTCGTAGATCTCTTAAATATGCAAGCTTTGTAATTCAGTTGAACCAGTTTAATGTATAATATTTAATGCAACACTTTGAGCCACTTAATTTCATATTCCACAGTTTTAATGTGTGTAATACTAGATAGATGATCATACTATTAGTCTCATTTTGACAGTATCCATATGGCGCTCTGGAAATGATGTACGCATTTGGCTTCTGGAACAGGTCTTTGAATACCAAATAATGATAACAGTGAAGGTGTTTCCATCGTAAATGTAAGTTACATTATGAGCTTCACCTCTCTATTACTCTGTACATGCCCCTTTCTTTTATCATTTTTTATTAAGATGGGGAAAATTGTTCTTTTTATAATAAAAACTGGTTATTTGACAGTCAGTTAATGGTCTATTGTAGACAAGTGGTATGCTATCTGAGCTTCAAGAGTTTCAGTTAAACACTCCTATTTCTTTGCTGTTGGCACAGGATATTGTACTTAGGATATGACTTCTATGTGGACTGGTCATGCTAGGCACGAAGGGTTTAGGCAGGAGGGGGAATTGTGGGAAGATGGATGCCAGCTTATTAGATCCAGGCTGAGGGGTTGTCACTCTCTTTCTTCAGATATTTAAACCCAAAATGTGGCCAGGGATGCAAGCCCTTGGGCACAAGCCTAAGGGCAAGAGCCAAAGGGCTCTTAATGGATTAACCCAGTAGACACCACCCTAGGATGTTTTGTATACCTTTTGCTTTTTGCTAGTTCTTTATACTGTGTTTTGTTTGTTTAAATTGTTTTTGTATTTCTTTTTTTGTAAGCTGCTTTGGGTCCCCACTGGGGGGAAAAAGTGAGTTAAGAAATACACTAAATAAATGTACTGGGAGCTTTGCTATACTGCTTTAACTTGATGTCTAAATGTCTAATACTAGAGCTGGGAGAGAATTCCAGAGAGAAGGTGTCGTTACTGTGTAAATTCTACTGCAGACCAGAAGGGAAAGAAATGGGCTAAAAGGCCCTTTCGATTACCAGGAAAGTTTGCCATGGGTTGGCTACTCTCTAGGGCCACTGATGGCCAGAAGCAAACAAACCTGAGCCCAGGGATTCTGGCCATGCAGCAAGGATTGCTTGGTTCAGACCTGGCCCCCAATGGGACAAGAATCGGGGCCACTCATTGGGTCCAAGCGAAATGGTCTTCGTGGTGCAGCTAATGCCACCTGCTGATAGAGATCAGTTAGCCTGGAGAAAATGGACGATTTGGAAGGTGGATTCTATGGCATTATATCCCACTGAACACATGAAGCTGCCTTATTCTGAATCAGACCCTTGGTCCATCAAAGTCAGTAATGTCTACTCAGACCGGCAGCGGCTCTCCAGGGTCTCAGGCAGAAGACTTTCACATCACCTACTTGCCTAGTCCCTTTAACTGGAGATGCCGGGGATTGAACCTGAAACTTTCTGCATGCCAAGCAGATGCTCTACCTCTGAGACATAGCACCTCCCCAAACCCCACTCTCCTCAGGCTCCGCCCCAAAAATCTCCAGGTATTTCCCGGTTTGGAGCTGGCAGCACTACTGATCATCCAGGCATTTTGCTTCCAGAAGCCACATTCTTCTGAAACATTGCAACTTCAGGTGCCAAAAGGCACTGTAACTTAATTATTTGGAATATCTTTGCTTTCTTCATCCCTTGGGACCTCACCGCACCATCGGTGATGAGTTGTGCTGAGGGAAAGAGTGCTGAGTATAGGGAAGTGCTGATGGCCACGTCCACAAAATGACCAAAAGGGAGAGGAGCCCCACTGCCTTACAATGGGTCACTGCTTTAGTAGCAGCAAAGACAGAATGTATCAATACCATGCTGTTGAATGGCCAGCAGTACGCAGCCTGGGTTGATGACATCAGCAGCCCATGTTTGCAGTGTGTCTCTGTGGCACAGTCCCAGACATCCTTTCTTCTCCTGCTACCAACTAATGGCCACCAGCATGGGGTTCCTTCTTGGCTGTCAGTTAACAGAAGCAGTCTCACACTATGGTCAGAGTTCCTCACACAAGGACATGTAGTCCAAAGTGAGGGAAATGACTATGGGAATCAAGGACTTGAGTGGGGTGCATGGATCACATGTGTGTGTAAAGTGCTGTTAAGTCACAGCCAACTTATGGAGACCCTTTACGGGGTTTTCAAGGTAAGAGACTAACAGAGGTGGTTTGCCATTGCCTGCCTGTATGTAGCAACCCTGGACTTCTCTGGTGGTCTCCCATCCAAATACTAACCAGGGCTGACTCTGCTTAGCTTCTGAGATCTGACAAGATCGGGCTAGCCTGGGCCATCCAGGTCAGGGCCATAGATTGCATAGTCCAGAGAAAGTTTCCTGCTCAACAACACAAAATCTTGAACCAATGGCAAGATACTTACAGATGAAAGTGTTAAGATAACCATCTCCTCCTTGAACACCATATTCTTCTGAAATGTTGTATGAATATTTCATAGTTGGAGCAAAAAGGGAGATGGCTTGTTTGGCTGCTGATGATGGAGAAGGACCTACCTTGAAAAATATCCTGTCTTGATATATCATATAGATAAACTCAAATTCTAAAACATCTTGGCAGGTGTAGACACTGGTGCATTGGAGGGCAGTCATCCTGCCACAAGTATTTTCAAGCAAAACTTGTCAAAACAGCTGCTAGTTTCTTTGCCAGTTAATCTAAGATCTGTGATTGCCTTTAGAATTGGAGTTACTTCCATGTTTAGTGGAAAATAAGTAACCTTCTTGGCACAGAACTCTCTCTCTTTCTCTCTGTTTACAATGAGAGATATATATAAATATATATATTTAAACCAGAGTATTATTTTTTTTTTAAAAGTTGGAATGATCTACACTTTTCTTGTTTGCAAACCAAATCCAATTATTTTGTTTTCCTGGACAAATACCTCCATTTGAACTTGTGCTGGGCAAATTATGAAATTAATCAGATTGAAAGTTCATGGTGAATATTAATGTCAGCTGCAATTAATATGCTGGAACAAAACTCATTTCCTTTTGCCTGGAAGGAGACAGAAGCTGGGCCAGGCAGCCAGAGTCCAAATATTTACCAACTGAAGCTACAAGTTTGGAAAGGAAAAGGTTACAGCAGTGTGATGTGACAATTTGAAAATGTATTTTTTTTCCTTTCATTTGCTAACCTCCCTCCCACTCATTACTATTTCCTCGATTAAAGGTAAGTGGGTACTTTTCAGCATGGAAAGTGAAATTTTAGAATCCATACATTCATAAACCTTTCAGCCTTTCCTTATACAGAGCCAAACTTTCAGTGCAATCCTATTCAGAGATTGCACTGTTAGGAAGAACCTCCATTATGATCTCCCATTTTTTTCTTTGAAGGGCTAAAAGAATCGGGATAGTGGGGTGGGGGGGGTCGGTAACCAGGAAAGCAGCAGCCTTTGCCCTGGTGCTGCTTTCCTGGTTTAAATCACCCCTCTCCAACAGCTTGGGGAGCCAGCGTGGTGTAGGGGTTTAAGAGCGGTGGTTTGGAACGGTGGACTGTGATCTGGAGAACCGGGTTTGATTCCCCACTCCTCCACATGAGCCGCAGACGCTAATCTGGTGAACTGGATTTGTTTCCCCCCTCCTTCACATGAAGCTAGTTGGGTGACCTTGGGCTAGTCACACTCTCCCAGCCTCACCTACCTCACATGGGGTCTGTTGTGGGGAGAGGAAGGGAAGGTGATTGTAAGCTGGTTTGATTCTTCCTTAAGTGGTCGAGAAAGTCGGCATATAAAAACCAACTCTTCTTCTTCTTGCTATTTGTCACTCAGAGAAAATATACACATACCCCCTTCTGGGTGAAAACTAGGGTTGCCTGCTCCAGGTAGGGTTCTCAGGTGCCCACTGATGGAGGGCAATTGCCCGCTGATTCCTGCCGCAGCTCGTTGGCACTCAGCTGGTAGGCGGGTGGAAGCAGGCTGGTGGAAAGGGGGGGAGTGACCTGTGCCTTTTTGCTGAACTTTTCCACAGCAATTGAGTTCTAGAACTCAAAAGAACTGTGATCCTTCTGATGAAGCTTTAATAGAAAAATGTGTAGGGGCTGTACATGACAATTAAGCTGTCAGCAGTCACCTTGCATCTTTTCTCCCATTTTTGGTTTGCTGACACGTTGCTTGGTGTAGCCCCATTTTTCGTCTCTTTTGGAGAGTCCAATTATCTGCAGCGGGAATGAGCAGACTGTGTGTCACCATGTAACTCACACTGTTTCTGATGGACCTGGACGTACGGCACAGTTGCCACCCCTTCCCGCTCCTCTGTGTATTAGAACATAAGAAAAAGATCTGTCCAACCATCTATCTAGTGCGGCATCTTGTTTTCTCTAGTGGCTGGTCAGGTCACCCGGAAGCCCCACAAGCAGGGGCTCAGAGGCTAAAGCCTTCCTCTAGCAAATGGTGCTCAGAAATCTATTGCGTCTGAGCATGGAAGTTCTATATTTACATTGAAACAAATATGGCATCGCCATAAGCACTGCCATTGCTGAGGTGTTAAGAGATGTGGCTGTGAGCTCTCACAGCAGTAAGCTCAGTTAGGATTAACAGGTCTGCCCCCTCGCCACTGGTGGGAGCTTTGTTGTGGTGGGGCTGGGGGTGTGTGATTGGTGCAATAATGTCACTTCCAGGTTTACCCTGGGGACGCTCTATCACACTCCTCGAAAAACTCTATGGTACCCCCTTATGGTTTCCATAGAGTTTTTGGAGGAATGTGCTAAAGCATCCCTGTCACTTCTTTTCCCGAGAACTGACATTAATTGCCCCCCTTCAGCTGACCTGCTTTTGTCCGCCTGCCAGCTGAGGGGTGATGGGCCATCCCCCTTAATTGGCGGGCAATTGCCTGCCATTACCTGGTATCTTTTACAGAAGACCTCTTTGGAAACGCTGAGCCTCATTTCGAGGCTATTGTGAATCATTTTGAGACGTGCAAGGCTGATGAAGCCGTAGTTGGTGAAACTACGCAAAATAATACCGGGGAATTGCGTCCCTATTTTGCGGTCCTGAACAAATCTCCCTTGTGGGTCCCACCGGACATGAGAAGTTACCCTTTTTAAGGGAGTCTGGCTGACTCTAATACTACTAGTGAAACGGAAGAAAATCAACGTGCTCGGAAGATTGTTCAAGCCCGCTTCTAAGCCCGCTCAAGGCTTTTTTGAGTTTGTATATTTAAGAACTATATTGACATTGTGTGGGACTATCTTTGGCTATCACAGCCTATTGTATATATTTGTACATATTTGTTGTTCAGTACCACTTTGTCTGTTTATATTGCATGTCTTTAGATAAGTTAGCTAGTTAGGTGTTTCAGTATAGTTCCTTCTCTATAAACTTTGTATTTGCTGAAAAATTCCAAGTGTGCTGTTCCTTGTTTTGAATTACCTGGTATCTGGCAACCTTAAACTCAGTACTAGGTAGGGTTGCCAGGTACGGGTTGGGAAATACCTGGAGATTTTGGGGGTGGAGCCTGAGGAGGGCAGGGTTTGGGGAGGGGAGGGACTTCAATGGGGTATAATGCCATGGAGTCCACCTTCCAAAGCAGCCATTTTCTCCAGGTGAACTGATCTCTGTGGCCTGGAGATCACTTGTAATCCCAGGAGATCTCCAGCCACCACCTGGAGGCTGGCAACCCTAGGCCCAAGTGAGATGAGGAAGATGGAAATTATCAGGGGGATGCTGGGCTTGGAGTGTGTTTTAAGGAACACCTTTGGTCTACGGATCCTGCTCTCAACCACTAATGTAGCTCACTGCAGAAAGACCCCTAACATTTTTGTACAGGAGACCGGCATTCCTCCCTCCACTAGGCAAACCTAATGCTATTCACACCAACCCCCCCCCACACATGTCAATCAAGTTTTATTTCGATACAATATCAGCTCCGAATAAATATTCAAAGTTGGGTTTAAAATAATAAAATAAAATAATAAAAGTTGGTGATTCTGGGAAGAATGATTTGAAGAGGGGGAGGAAAGATCTTCTATGGGGAAGGGTTTTCAATTAGCCGTTTACGAATCCCACTAGACCAGAGAAGGAAAACTTTAGCTTCTTCCGATCTCCCAGGAAAGGATGACAATATGGGGAGAATGCGATCTTACACACATATGTAATTAACAATAGCACAGAACCAGGAGCAGCTACACTGGTGAAGGTGGAAGCATCTGCAACCCAGACCATCTCAGCTACTTGAACTTGCCCTGGCTGGATGCGGCTCCCAGGGGTTCAGCTTTCCATTTTCCTTTCACTTTCTGAAATATCAGTCACATAGATCACAGCGAGGAAGAGAATGTTGCAAAAATTGCCCGGGCTCCAAATCATGCAGCGCTGATGCTCTGAGAATATGCACATTCACGCAGCACTGTCATTTGTAAGCGGAAATACATAAAATATGATGTAAGGAGACGCCAGCCTGCCAAACTACCTTAATACGTGTGCAGGAATTATAGCAGCCTTATGTAAGGGAACAGAAACTTTAAACCAATTACAAACATTCCCTGGGAGCTGCATTTCTAAAAAAAAAAAAAAAAAAAAAAAAGAACTTTGCATGCCAGGTATTAATAAAAAAAGACCATTTTAACTGTCAGGATTAAATCCCACTTACCTTTCATGTTCTTGTTTCTTGCTGTCATCCTGCTCGTTAGGAATTTAAAACAAATAAAAAAACATAATCAGTGTGGAATAAAACCTTGAACAAGAGAACAATAGACAGTAAAACAGAAAAAGAACACAGGATAATAAAGAGGGAGAAACAAGGGAAAAGGGGAACATTCAGCTGTTCTTAAAACATTCTTGGCGATTACTGCTTTCTTCATTTTTATTTGGCATTATTAACCATGCTCAAATAAGTATCTTCTTTTCTCCCAGTAGCCTCTGTTCTTTGTTTGGAAGGGAGAAGTTAAATGTAGATTTTATAGAGGGTGGCTAACGGAGTTTTGTTTGGTTTTGTTTTTTGGCTGTCGTACGAAATATCATTTTCTTCATCTTCTGTCATTGCAATGTGTTTGCTGAATGCTATGTTAGCTATTATCCTATATTACATTTTTTTGCTCTTTCATGCTACTTACGCTGCTGCTGGCTTTATTGCTGTTTATATTGTTGGCGATTGACTGTTTGTATTTGCCATTACTTGTAACCTGAGTTGTATTTGGAGATCCTGCTGAGCAATTTTTTGTGGATAATTGTGGCATACCACTACAGTAAATGAACAAGTAAAAGATACATTAATTCCTCATTAGACTAAATGAGGTAGTCTTGAGGTAGTCTTGAGGTAGTCTTTAGAGTGGGTTCCACCTAGGGTTGCCAGTCTTCAGTTCCCATTGGGAACAGCTGAATTTGTCTGTGCAACTATGTATTCGAAATGATGTATCCTGAATTGGAACCTTATAATTTATATTCTAAATAGTTGTTTTCTTCATCCCTATGGGGGAATGGAATGAATTTAAAATTAATATGCACATACACATATACTTCAACTAAATGGGGCTGAAGAAGAATAGAAATGATCATCTCCCTTGCAATTTTTCCATGAAGACTTCTTCCCTGTTCATACATTATTGAACTTTTGATTACTTGTACCCTCATGGGACTATCTATATATCATTGTACATAGTTATTTGTCTTTGTTATTGTTGTATGTCATTTAGTGCACTTAATACACCTTGTTATACATCAGCTGTGTTTTATTAATATACACCAGTCTTTCCTGTACTCATTTCCTTACCTGTGGTATTAGTACAGAGGTGTTTATTTTGGTTGCTTAACCTTCAGGTACTAGCTGGAGATCTCCTGCTATTACAATTGATCTCCAGCCGATAGAGATCAGTTCACCTGGAGAAAATGGTCGCTTTGGAAACTGGACTCTATGGGATTGAAGTCCCTCCCCTCCCCCAACCCCGCCCTCCCCAGGGTCTGCCCTCAAATCCTCCCACCGGTAGTGAAGAGGGACCTGGCAACCCCAGTGTGTGAACAGCTGCATGCATGTGATGTCATCACTTCTGGGTTTACCCCAGAAGCACCGCATGACTGTTAAGCACCTCAGTCCACTGCAGGGCTTGAGCAATGCTCCAAGGCCATTTATGCAGAAGTATTTAGCTCGCAATCCTTGCGGGACTGCTTCAAGGCTTCCTTTGCATTATTCATGATTTTACCGACCTTCAGAAGTGGCTTTGCTCCCACCTCGTTCTTTCCCTGCAGTTCTAGGATGCTGTTTTATAACGAGTTTAAATTCTGCTTCGAGGCAAGAGCGATGTAAATCCCCGCTGTTTCCATGCATAGCCCTAACTTGGGGTTTCTCTCCCCACTCCCATTCTGGCTTCTCTCTCCCATGTGTCTGTCCCTCTCACACAACTCCTTCCCTCAAAGGGAAGCACAAAAGAGGGCATGAAACCTTCATGAAATGTGCAGGAAGACACCAACCGAAGAGAGGCTGCAGAGGCTGGAAGACAGCTCCTGGCAGGGAGCTGTAAGAAAGGTGGGAATACCCAGCTTTGCAAAAGCACAGGCACAGACAAGGAGCAGTCCCTTTAAGAGCTGACCCGCCCCCTCTAAGTAAACTGCAACAAGGCTGCGTTTTCAGGGGGAGGGATTCACTAGGGATGCATAATTAATCACAAGGTACTCCTGGAATTTCTTGGGTGGAGGAAGCTCTCATGCATATGTTTGAGAATTCGGAACAGAAAATTGTGCCACAAACCAAACACAAACTTCCTCTGGATAAATGACCCAAGTGTCCCACTTTCCCAAAAAAGCCTTGGGGTAGATGGCAACTGTTCCTTGCCCTGCGAGTTTGCTATTGGTACTGGCCAATGGATCCAGGCTCAGTAGTCAATGGAGTATTTGAAATATTGTCCCTCAGAGCAAACCTTTCCCCCCTGTTCCAAGGAATGAATGATAGCAATTCACTTCTATAGGTGAGTGATGGAATGATGTAAATTGACTGGTTTTCTTGTCCAGATCAATACATAAATCAACATGGTACTGCTACCTACTTGTTTCTCAGGTGCAATCTTTTTTTTTTTTTTTTTTGCCTTGGTAGCAGGAATTTTTAAAAACCTGTATTTGAACCTTCTGCAAGATAATATGGAGCGGGGTTTCCTGCCTCCTAGTTTGCTTTCAGGATTTCCATCCCCCCCCGTGGTAAGTTCTTGTTCTGTGCTCAAATCAATCCTCCCTTGTTGGATTTAACATTATCAGGTTATGTTAACATTTGTTTCCAAAAGAGGCAAATGGATAACACCTGTCTATCACAGCAGCTGACCATGAAAAATGTAGGGCATTCATCTTGTGTATTTGTCCAGTTTCCTTATGGAATTAATTATATCAACCACTTTTGTGCTTGTTGCTGATATCTCAGCAGGCTTAATCTGTTTTGTGATTCTTTTGCTACTCACTTAGTTTCCCCTCTTTGAAATGATTGCTGTTTTTAGTATCCTTGTGCTCGCTAGCAAATATCTAACAGGTGAAAGCAAGCAAGCTAAACTTTACTACTGATAGTTTGGGAAACACCAATTGAATGCCACTGGTTTTGTGTCCAGACATTGGCAGCCACCCTCCTGATTGGTGGCTAGGGATGCTAACCTCCAGGTAATAACTGGAGATCTGCTATTACAGCTGATCTCAGCTGATGGAGATCAGTTCACCTGGAGAAAATGGCTGCTTTGGCAATTGGACTCTATGGCATTGACGTCTCTCCCCTCCCAAACCCTGCCCTCCTCAGGCTCCACCCCCACAAACCTGGATGACTTTGGGCTACTCACACTCTCTCAGCCCCACCTACCTCACAGGGTGCCTGTTGTTGGATGGGAAAGGGAAGGTGATTGTAAGCCAGTTTGAGTCTTCCTTAAGTGGTGGAGAAGGTTGGCATATAAAAACCAACAGTTCCTCTTCTTTCTCTTCTTCTTCTCTTGAAGGAGAAGCCACAGGACCAACCTTGGTATGGCATCAGAGGTGTAGAAGATGAGTTGATCTTACAGCTTGTGTGGTTCACGGAAGGAGTGTTGCTTAGCCAGATAGGTGGTAGATGGGAAGAGAGGGTGAATTTACAAAATTAGCCAACCATTCTTAAGAAAGACTTGCATTCCTCATGCATGTTGAGGTTGTGATTCCATGCATAGTTGCTTGGGGGTCATTCCCATTTAAATCAGTGAGACCTAATTCTGGGGTAGGTTCTGTCAGCATGTCTTAAAAATAAGGGACATTATGAGGATTGCTTTACACTGGATGGAATTTGGTCTTGGAAAGCCAAAATAGCAGTTTTTCACCCATGTCTATATTGCTCTGGGTATACCTTTAGTGGACATCACCCCAATGAATGATGCAAAACTTCCCATTGATTGCATATATGCTTCACTACTCATGTGCATATTTGTGTCCATTAATAAGTTGATTATATGCAATGATCTTTTTAGGGGGGGAAACATATGTATTCCATGGATAGGGATGTGCATATCAATATTTCAATTTTTTTAAAAAACCCAAAAAATTTCAGATTTTTTTTAACCAGCATTAAAAAGGCGGCAGAAAGGGGCAGCTGAAAACAGCAGACCAGAATGTTTGGGTTGCTTTGGCCCCTGTCGCCATTTTGCACCCGTTCCCTTTTCCACTTGTTCCCTTACTTTTTTGGGGAGGCCTGAGCTAGCAGTCGGCTCGGATAAGAGGAAGGCATGTGAGTTCCTTTAGCCGCTGCCTACCTGCTCCAGTCAGAGCAGGCAGGTGGTGGTGAAAGGAATGTGCCTACCTTCCTATCTGAGTTGAATTTTTTCGGCATTTTCTGGGTTCGGGGTTATTAACCTGAAAACTTTCAAAAAATCTGAGTATTCCAGATTTGTCAACAAATTTCAGGTTTAATAAACCCGAACCCGAAGAATACTGAAAAACCGTGGTGCACACCCGTATCCATGGGCTACTTTTGGTGCATCTGAACCAACAAATGTAACTTCTACAGCTGCATGACCAATCCCTAACTAAACTTGAAAGCTCATACTGGATGTTTGCCCGTTGCTTTGGATTCCATTTTTGCGAACAGTGTTTTATAAATAGTAATGCAAAAATCATCATACTGTGCTGGTGAAGCTTTGAATTAATTCCGGTTTTGTCCCCTACTGCAGACGGCTTTAAAAATTCATTTGCTAAGTGTAACACAGCTGACCCACAGGCAGCTGGACTGAACAATCATGCCAGATTTCTCTCCGCATCAGATGCAAGTGCTGAATATGCTATTAGCGGCGCATTCAGCTTCTGTAGCTCAGCATTGGATACAGATGAAAAACCCTTCCAAATGGCCTTCCCTTTGAATACAGCACTTCCCTGTGGATCTTACCTAATACAAATTCCTGGATGACTTCAGCTGCGAGATACAGTATTGGATTATTTTGCTGGGCATGTCTGCTTTATTGTTGTCGATAATAGCTCCAGCATGGAGGAATAGCACTGTTCATGTCTCCTGTGTTGCCCACAGCTTGAACTTGATTGTGCACTCCATTACTAAGAAAGTCAGGGGAAATGAAAGATCTAACTTGCGAAGCAAAAGCAAAAAGAGAAGGAGAATATAAGAATGTATATATATTCTTTTATATATATATATATGAAAAAGAGAGAGAGAACTAGTATAGATGTTTCAGCAAGTATTGTGCCCTCAGAATATAAAGGAGGAAAAGGTGGTTGCTTTTCATTGTTCCATAAGCCTCTGCCTTACTGAAACTGATGATGCTCAAAATGTGTGTGTTTGTGCGCTTGTGTGTACACAAGTACGTTAGGGTTGCTTGGCAGTGCCTGGCAACTGATAGGAGGATTGTGAGTGGGGATATGGGGGGCTGCAGCTCCGGCTGCGGCGCTGCATCGTTTCTGGTAAAAAACAAACTAGAAGTGACATAGGTAGCTCTAGGAATTGCTGGAAACTCTGTGGTAAATGCTTAATTGCATTTTTCAGCAGTGTGCTTTGTAACGGTTTTGCAGCACTGTGTTTCAGTAGTACACACAGACTGCTTTCAGGCAACCAGTTTTGCCAGAGGAGGAAGATCCAAAAGACAAGCCCAAAAGATGAAGTGATTTGTTGTTGATTGCACCATAGGGTTACCAGGTCCCTCTTTGCCACCAGCGGGGTTTTTTGGGGGGAGAAGCCTGAGGAGAGCAGGGTTTTTGGGAAGTTTGGTGAGGTCCATCATTGGGGCTATCTGCTCAGCTTCATGGGTTTATTATTATGGTCATAGCAATGAGATTGGTTCTGGAAACTGAGGGTCCAGGGAGGAGGAGGGTGGGGCCTACAGAGCTTGCATAGAGGCATTTAGTCCCATTAGAACAAGAATGAGGAAGTCTTCATTTGCACATTTATTTATTTATTTACATCTGGGGTGGGGAACGTCAGGCCCGGGGGCCGTTTAAGGCCCGCAAAACCATTTCGTTTGGCCCTTCGAGGGTCCTGGCAGATCTCTAGCTCAAGGATCTAAGACTGGCGACCAACCTGTGCCACCAGGTGGGTGAGTGCGCCACCAGTTGGATGCCTGCCTGCTTGCCTGTACTGGGGGTGGGGGTCATCTGGGGCAGCTGCCTGCTTAGGGCTTAGTCGGCTAATTTTTAAGTTGATAATTTTGTATGGCCCGCCGATGATGTTATAAATATCCAAATGGCCCTTGGTTGAAAAATGGTTCCCCACCCCTGATTTACATCATTTATAGTCTGCCTTTCTCACAGGGACTCAAGGCGGATTACACATAGTGGATTCTACTTGAGGAAGAAGGAGCAGAGGGCAAAAATACCCCTCCCTCATAGGATGCTAAGCTGAGCAGGCAAAGGGAAGCAACTAAAGGCAGGTAGCTGTGAATTCCCTGCAATGTGCAGGGCGGTTGGACTAGATAACTAGGGTTGTCAACCTCCAGGCACTAGCTGAAGATCTGCTGCTATTACACCTGACCTCCAGCCGATAGAGATCAGTTCATTTGGAGAAAATGGCCGCTTTGCCAAATGGACTCTATGGCACTGAAGCCTCTCCCCTCCCCAAACCCCTCCCTCCTCAGACTCTGCCCTAAAAATCTCCTGCCAGTGGCAAAGAGGGACCTGGCAACCCTACAAATAACCCTGGAGGTCCTTTCCTACTCTATGTTTCTTTGATTCTAAATTAGCAGTTTCCACTGATTTCCCCTTTCTACTGCAGATCCCCCTCATGCCATTCTTCAGAGTTTCCTATCACCCAGGAGTAGCATTTCACAGAGATCAGTGGGCTGCAGCAGGAGTGTGGGGGGAGGAGAAAGTTTCATTCTGCCATTGGAAAATTTAATCTGAATTCAACCTTTTGTCAAGTCCAGGAGCTGGCTGATAACATGCTACTGAAAACACACTGACTCAGGTACCCTGGAGAAGTATGTTTCCCAGGCTTCCTGATACCTGGGAAGCTGCTGGTGTGACTGAAAGCAGAAGGCCTTGAAAATGACCTCGACAAAGAGACATTGCCACCATGTAAGTTTGCAGGGTGTCCTGACCTGGATAGACCAGGCTAGCCAGATCTTGGAAGCTAAGCAGAGTTGGCCTTGAATGGGAGGCAGCCAAGGAAGCCTAGGGTTGTTACACAGAGGCAGGCAATGGCAAAGCACCCCTGGATATCTGTTGCCTTGAAAGTCTTGCAGAGTCACCATAAGTTGGCTGCAACTCAGTGGTCATAGCGGCTCAGTGGTAGAGCCTCTGCTTGGCACGCAGAAGGTCCCAGGTTCAGTCCCCAGCATCTCCAGTTAAAGGGATGGGCAAGTAGGTGATGTGAAAGACTTCTACCTGAGACCCTGGAGAGCCGCTGCCAGTCTGAGTAGATAATACTGACTTTGATAGACCAAGGGTCTGATTCTGATAAGGCGGCTTCATGTGTTCACAATTTGGGAGGGGGGGGCAATTTGGCGCTATAACATGTTGAGTGGGAAAGGCAATTGGTAATTCTTTCTAGCAAAGAGCTAGTGATCAATCAGAAAATCATGCTTATGCAAAGAGAGAAAACTTGAACATGAAGACCTTGGGAAGAATTTCAACCTGGGCAAAAATAGCCTCTCGCCCTGTCAAGAAAGCCCCATCTTCCAAGAATACATGCAAGCATCATTACAATTAAATGCATTTCTGTATTTTATTTACTTGGGAGATTTACACCCGTGCCTTTCTGCTGCTGAAATAGCGCTTCAGGCAGCCTGTAGCACAAAATTAAAAACTAAAGATAGAGTTAAAAAATTAGAATACAAAGCCAAGAAATGTAAGACATACTGGCAGGGCATTGAGGGCTCCCAGTAGGGGTGCTGGAAGGGAAAGAAAAACCTGTTTGAGCCCTGCTTGCTGCCAGATAAGATACTTTTCAGCAGTCTTGAATGAGTGACATGAAGGATGCTAGGCAGTTGCCCTTGAGTAGGGTTCCTGGAGAGGGTGGACCTTGAGACAGGAAGGAACTCACTCTGGAACAGGGGTGGGGAACGTCAGGCCTGGGGGCCGTTTAAGGCCCGCAAAATCATTTGGTCTGGCCCTTCGTGGGTCCTGGCAGATCTGTAGCTCGTGTGTGTTCATGTGTTCACTTTGCACCACTACCAGGTTTGCAGGGTGGGATATCAAGGGATCACTCTGGGCTAAGGGAAGATGTTTGGACCCCATCAAGCTCCTGGCAAAATCACTGGGAGCATAGTTGGTCTTCTCAATTCAAACGTGGACTTGAGGGAAAAGAGATGGTATTTTATGACATTTTTAGAGAGCAGCTAGGTTGGCTAGCAAATCACTGGCAAATTGAGCTGAGTGAAATGTGCCAATCAGAAGCTGTCTGTGACTTTCCGCCTGCGTGTTAGCGTAGAACTAAAACAACTTTGGCATGCATAAAGCTAAAACTGCCGCACTCATTTTCCAAAAGAACATTTTGTGGCGCTCTACCCCCAAAGAGATCCCTGCTATGTTTTTTGGGGGTGGGGGATGAGGACACAGCTATGTTTGTCTTTGTGAAAATTCTCTAAGGAAACCCAAGGCAATTCCCTTGATTAAGGTTCTCGGATCCCTTCCAGAATTAATCAGTGTGAAATTACAGGAAGGTCTGCTCCATGCCCTGCTTTGGCGGTAAGAACAGTGAACAAAAATAGCCTCGATTCGTGACTTCTGCCTCTGTGCAGTTCCTAAAGGATTAGAGAAGTAAAGTGCCAGGAGGGTGTTCTATCAGCTAACCTTTTCTATGTTTTGAAGAAAACCTGAGTTGAATTTTTGCACTGTATGAAAGGGCTACCCAGGAGACTCATTCTTATTATGCAAAGATAGGCATGAAGATCCTCCATCTAGAGCAGGGGTCCCCAACTTTTTTTTTTACCCTGTGCTGTGGACACCTTTGGAATTCTGACACAGGCTGGTGGGTACCACAGGAGGTGAAGCCAACCACAACATGTCAGGAAGCAAGGCTCTGCATTACTCCAACAGTAACTCTTCAGCATTTCAGGCAGGAGTTCTGTTTTTTTTAAATAACTCTTTATTTCAAGTTTAGTTTACAATAATAACAACAGCAAATGAAAATACAGTAGCAGTAGGTTAAACATACTTGTAGAAGAAAAAGAGTTGGTTTTTGTTTGCTGACTTTCTCTACCTTTTAAGGAGAATCAAACCGGCTCACAATCACCTTCCCTTCCCCTCTTCCCAACAGGCACCTTGTGAGGTAGGTGGGGTTGAGGGAGTTCGGAGAGAACTGTGACTAGCCCATGGTCATCCTGAAGGCTTCATGTGTAGGGGTGGGGAAACCAACCCGGTTCTCCATATTAGGGTCCACCGTGCCCAACCACTACACCACTCTGGCTCTCTGTACAGGCGAGATATGTTCCAATGCTTGGTCTATTATACATTGGTGCTTTTTACAGAAATACCATTTGTTGTATTCACTTAGCAGAACTTAATAAATGAAAATCATGGGATAGTTTCATGGGCATCATTGACTTCATGATGCCCCCTTCTCCACACATTCTAGAAAAGGCAGCCATCTATTTAAAAAGTTTGTAGAGTCAGATAAGTTATTTGCTGCTTTGAGTTGTGAAGATATCTAAAATTAAAAGGTTCCACACCTTCTCATACCACTGCCCAGTGGAAGGCATCTTAGCTTTTCCCCAGTATGAGGCAATCAGGAAGGTTGCTGCAAGTAGCAGTATTGAAATAATTTCCCATTTTTGGATAGAGATTTGTTGCATATCTAATTTTTCTACGTACAGGAGCTCTGTATAACAGGATGCCTTTTTAAAAGAACCTATTGTTTAAAACTATTTTCTGGCATATCCACAGCTTACCTTCAGTCACACAGTGAAGATCCTTGTGCCGTGGTAGCTGCTGCTGAAGCAACCTTTCAAAAAATCCACACAGCCAGTCAGAAGCCCTGCTGGACAAATCCCCATGTGCCCCCCTCACTTTCTAAAAACAATTGGTGGGTACCCCGAAAGATTTCAACAGGCATCCTTGGTGCCCACAGATGCAATGTTGGGGGACCCCAGCTTTAGTGACTATGCTTTGGAGGGCTTTCCCCCCACTGTAGTCTATGATCAGACTTTGTTGATTGACTAGATATTGGCTGCAATCTTAAGGACATTGTCTTGGCAGCATAATATGGGAATTAGACTAGACCTGCTTAGGCTTGTTTCCATTATATCATTCTCATAACCCTTCGATTCAGGGATGCCCCAGTGACACTCCAGTGGCTTGTCTGATCCCATTGTCAGTTCTGAATACATTGCATTTAAGGTAGGGCACAGTGCAATCTGACCATGGCAAAGAATGGCAACAGTACAGCCTGCTAGTTTCTCAGACCAAGAATGAACAAAGGTGACCTGGAAGCTTTTGTAGGGAGTCAGGAAGTACCACCTGGCCTGCTCTAGCCTTCTACATATATAAGTGCTATCAAGTCGCAACCAATTTATGGTGACCGCAGCAAGGGGCTTTCAAGGCAAGTGAGAAGCAGAGGTAATTTGTCATTGCCTTCCTCTGCAGACCCTTTCTTGGTGGTCTCCCATCCAAGTACTGACCCTGCTTAGCTTCCAAGGTCTCGTGAGATTGGGCTATACAATGCTGGCTTTACTCCAGTCTCTAGCCTTCTGGGGTATTGGAAAAGCTTCTTTGCTGGTGTGGCTGTTACCTCTGCTGTTCCTTCCTTTGGCAAATGCTACATGGTGGTTCTGGGACTGGAAAGGTGGACTGGGAAGGAGCCATGAAGGAGCTAGAAAAGATTCAGTGTAAGGATGTGCCGCTGTGAGCTATCTCCCAGAAAGGTATCTGTAGATTTTCACCCATGTCCATCTTTTGGCCCAGGAGAGCTTTAAGAGAGCATATATCCTGCAGTTTCAGACAGTGGGGTGGATCCAACCTTGAGCTTTTCTGCTGATGAAAAAGCAAGGAGGGGTCACCTTTGCCTACCCATAATGGTTATGCTGGCTGCCTGGATCCATCCCAGTCTGTAATTCTGGCCCCTAAAAAGCACCACATCGCCTCGGACCATTAACTTGGTCTTTTCTTCTAGAAGCACTAACTCATTGGTGGGATTCCCAGGCATGTCGCTTCCCTTATCCTTGCTTTCTGGATGCTTTGGAAATACAGGGTGATCTTACTTAGCTGTTTTGTTTTTCAGTTCATTTTCTACATAGTCATATTTTCCCACTGCTCTCTAGCCTATTTTCTCTTGGCATCTATTCTGGAACTCCAACCGCTCCTTTGGTTGGGATTTTGAGTGTCTCAGTAATTATAGCAGGAATTTCTCTTCTTGGGACAGGGTGGATTGTGAATAGACCTACACCATGTTTAATAACATTACCGTAGATGAAGAAGTTGCTGCACTCCATCTGCAGTGGCTTAGTGGAAGATGCTGCAGGGACATGATGTCAATGAAGAAATGGAGATTTTCATTGGTTCCAGATTTAGGAAGTCATTGGTCCAGGAGACTTATGTGGCTCTCTCATTTTTAACATTCTGGAAAAGTATAAACATGGGCATTTGATGCCAAGTATGGTGAAATGATTCCTTTACATGGATTGATCTTTTTTAAAAAAATTACTGACTGTTATCTTTTATTGCTTTTTATTGCTATTTCATTATTGTTTAGGATTGTTTTTCCCCTGCTGCTATTTATTTGATTCTTCATTTTGTTCTTCATATTGTAGACCTTTTACTATTAAAAAAAACAAAAACTCCAGCCCTCCTAGGGTCCTTTTTTAGTAGCATGGAAAGATACCCCCCCCCAAATAAATAAGCAAACAAACCTATTGAAGATTAATAGTGAGAAAATCCACATCCTCATAATAATTCAAAATAATGTTTTCAGAAAATGGATTTGTGCCATTGGCACAAATTACGTAGGCCCATTTCATTTTTTTTTATAACAGTAGTTGCACGTTGTAGAACTTGTGAGTTTGCCAGAGATATGGGCTGGTGCTGTTGAAGAATAATTACATGTGGTTTGAAAGAAAGAGGTGAACTGGGAAGGGGAGGGTCTCTGATGTTCTCCCTAAATGGCACCACTCAATGACTGAGACGGAACACATGTCCAACCTCAGTTTGGCCCACAGCTATCATAAACGTTTACCCCTTATACTTAAAAATATGTCTCCTGAACAGGATGTCACTGTAACTGTTGAGCATTAAGCTCCCTGTGATGAGTGAGCTATATAGCTGACCTACGGGAGTGTCATGTGACCTCCATCACTTGACCCACAAGATGATCATACAGGCAACTTTGGATGTACTCAGAGTACGGGGTGGAATATAAGGTGATTTGAAAGCTAACTTGGAGTATGGGAAGATTTCCACTGCAGCTGCTGCTGTAAAGGAAACAGATACCCATTAGAGTAGCTGGGGTCCCTTTTCAAGGCCCTTTCCAGCACAGTGGCTATGTCAGGAAGTGTAAGTTGTAGACAAGGAAATCTCCTGGCTAAACCTCTCATCTCTGCTTGTGGGGTATCTGCTTGAGCCAGAGGTAGGATCTGATTGGCTGAAACTGAGTCCAGCCTCATCATCTTCGATTTTGTTTGTTTTCCTCTGAAATCCTGAATTCTTGTTGAATCAACTGTAGTCATGTCCTGAGGGAATGTGTGTTAAAGGACCATTACAGAATTAAATACGACACAGGAGTGTCAAGTAAAACTCATGTCCTGATGAATGCAAATCAATGTATAACCACTTGCTATTATGTCTACTGGAATGAAATAAACAAGAGGAATCTCCCAGACAATAACTCCTCTGTGACTTAAAATGAAGGTTAAAAAAAGAAGAGATAAAATAAATCTTTAAGTACCTGTTAGCAAGAAGAAACTGCCTGAAGAAGAGGCTTCTCTCATCTTTTCCTCAGTTGTAGGCATTCGCAGAGCTGGTAGTGACACATTTGGGACCAGACAATGCGAGTTTTTCCATCTCTCCTTTTAGGCCTGGGTTTGCTGTGATATGAAAGTCTGTAAAGAGCTGGTGGTAGCAAGCTGGCTCCTCTGAAGATGAGCTGCCTGTCTGTGCATCTTGTTATCAAAGGAAAGTGTTCTATAGGTTTCTGGGTACTGTACCATGGATACTTTACTGTTATGCCCAACCAATTCTGAATGATCCCAGTCAATGATTTTTAGAAACATACTGCATATTGGGCATAACCTACTGGGAAGAAGTGAAAGAGGCGAAAGGATTTGAATGGAGATAGTTTTCTGAGGGCTCTGGAGTAATTTCTGATTGACATGCAGCCCATTCCTGAGGGATGGGCTGCGCCGGTGACTGGAGGCAGCACATCCATGCTGTCTCCAGAGAAGCCCCCCTCCCGAGGCCAAAACCTTCCCCTTCCCTGAAAACCTGTGCAACCACTCCATAGGGTTGCATGGGGATACGCAACCTAAAAAGGTGGCATATCTCGGGAAATGGGAAAGGGGGCGTTTCTGGGCAGACACCGGCGCAAGGCTGTGCCAGCGTACTTGAGCGGCGCTGCCACAGAAGCGCTGGGAGAATGGCATCCGGGTCCCCCTGCTGGTATCTGTGCTACCCTGGACGGCATAATTTGGCACAGGCGCTGGCGCAGGGGGGCCAGAAGGCCGGCACAGCCCCTTCCTGGCCTCCTAAGGACTTCAGTCTTTTAGACTCAGGAATGGGCTGATGGTGGGTTTTTTTTTCAAGGGTTGGTTGGTCTCTGGGATATGGAGATTCCTGGGCTTTGGACATCAGCTGTCCTACACTTCCTAGGATATTTTTCCATTGTCATAATTACAGTTATTTTTATTTTTTATTATATTTACTTTTCGGTTCTCTGGGTTTTTTCTCAATAAAAAAATCTGGCTGCTATTCCTTTTTCCCTGCCAACTGGCATAAATTCTGAGGGACTATAGCTCTCGCCCAAAGAATTCTCCCTGCCAAACATCAGGCAGAAAAGGTCTTCGTTTTATAGGCAATTAAGATTATTGCTCACAGATCGAGTACAGGAAGTACTGGGGAGCTGAAGGAAGCAGGTAATGGTCTCAAATAGGTATGCCATGCTTTTCTCTCTAATGGGGACCCCTAGCAGCTAACAAAAAAATACCAATGCAGTTTAAACAAACAAATTATCGTATAATCAGTAAAGAAAATAAAAGGCTGACTAATCATGGTCTTACCTGGGGTCCACTTAGCTGATTCATGGAAACTACAGGCCGTGAGCCAAGAAACAAGCACCTACCCAGCCTTTTGATTCATGCCCTTTAGGTTATGCCCAAAGGCTTGTGCTTCAAGCCATGCCCTTACTTGAAATACTTGTCAAAGTAGGGAAGGAAGAGTTCAGCATGAATCTTAAACAGCTGGCTGTTTAAACAGGATCCTCATTAGGACTGTGCATATCGACAAACCCGAACCGAAAATAAACCCGAAATTAGCCATTTCAGTAAATTTCAGGCTTTGGGTTTACCAAACATAAAAACATGGGGCTAAAGCTGAAGCTGAATAGGCGATTCCCGAAACAGCAAAATAGATATTCGCTTTTCAGGTTCGGCTGCTCGCCTTTGCTCAGAGGCATGGCTCTGTGCTTTCTCATTTTTTTCTTTTTCTTTTTTGGACTGGTTTTATTAGGGCCCCATAGTTGGGGCCTTTTTGAGATAGGGTTATTTAAAAGACGGGGCTCACTCAGTCCCATCTGGAGGGATATACCCTCCAACTAAAAGAGCTGGCTTGAACTGCCACTCACCAGGCTTCCGAAGGAATTTCTTCATCCACGTGGATGAGCAATCTCCTTTAGACAGCCCCTGTGGTCATGACTTCAGTCAGCTCCGATATCAAACCCCTCCCCAATGAAAACCAGCTTTCCAAAAGAAGGTTGCCCTGAGTAGAGGCTTCATTTCCCTGCACCGTGACCTTCTCTTGGAATCAGATTTTTCATGACCACAATAAAGGACTGCTCACAGGATGTCATTTGCCACCAAAATAAATTTTCCGTTCCTTATTTCTCTTGTATTTAAGCCTTTTCCCTCCGTTTGGAAGCTCATTTGGACATCATGCAAAGCAAACCAGAAATGAAGGCAGACCCCAAACTTTGAGGTGCCAGCCTGGAATCTCCTCTTTCTGCCAGTCCCTCGGCAACACTGAACTTTTGAACCTGAAAATTGATGGATAATGCCTGGGGGATGGGTGCAACCCTTTTGTGGGCCCATAAAATTGAACCTCCTGTCACCAAACTTTGGTGACTGTTGAAGGAGAGCCCCTTGCAGCCATACTACAAATTTGGGGACTCTATCTGGCCCTGACCTGGTGGAACTTCCTTCCCAGTGACATCAGGTCCTTGCGGGACTTTAAAGAGTTCTGTATAGGGTTGCCAACCTCCAAGTAGTTTAAACAATAAACGCAAGCACTAATGGCACACAACTTATATAATGTAGTATAAATACAATCCCATTCAAAAATAACAGAATACAATAATCCCCGAAAGGTCTGCAAGATGTATACAGAGCAAAAGGTGTTAGCGAAGTGGCTCCAGTAGAGACGGAGATGAGGCGAGCGCCAAACACAGAAAGAAAACCCGGAATGGATTTTCATGGTGCGAGACACCAGGCCGTGTGTCAACGCTTAACCATGAAACAATGTTCATCAAAGAGAGCCGCAGTTGTATAATAAATTACTTCATCCCGAGATGGGAGACTGGAAAGCCCCATTTTGCCATGGCTTTGTCCATCGGGGAAGTGAAATGTAGCGAGAGATGACTATCTCAGACGCTGAAGAGCATGTAGCTTACAGATCAGAGGATGGCTTCTAGCCGCTTCGCTAACATCTTTTGCTCTGTATACATCTTGCAGACCTTTCAGGGCTTATTGTATTCTGTTATTTTTGAATGGGATTGTACTTATACTACATTATATATTTGTATCTTGTTTTATCTGGCCAAGGGCCGCAAATAAACTATCTGAATCTACTACATTATATAAGTTGTGTGCCATCAGTGCTTGCGTTGTTTAAACCTCCAAGTAGTAGCTGGAGATCTCCTGCTATTACAACTGATCTCTAGCCGAAAGAGATCAGTTCCCCTGGAGAAAATGGCTGCTTTGGCAATTGGACCCTATGGTGTTGAGGTCCCTCCCCTCCCCAAACCCTCCCCTCCTCAGGCTCCACCCCAAAAACCTCTCGCCCGTGGCGAAGAGGGACTAGGCAACTCTACTCATACGGCCTCATCAAGGAGAGAAAATGGGGTTAGTTGCCCTGATTCCTTCTCTTCTCCCTTGATCTTTGCTTTCCCACTACCAGGAGCAGAACCTGCCCTCATCGGCCTGTTGAAGGCCTCTTTTGAAGTGGGTCATAGTGGCCATGCCCCTGCCCTGGTTGGACCAATCCTGGCCCCCTCCTGAGGTTGCCGGATTTATGTATAAGCTAAACAAGCGATAGCTTAGGGCCCCACTCTTTTGCCCCCCCCCCAAAAAAATGGATGTACATTTCCAAAATATAAGATAAAAAACAAATAAAATAAAACCTACATACAGCAACAGTGTTTTGTGTTGTGTAGGGTCCTATGATGTAAGTAATGGGCCCCGCCTGCATATTTTGTTATGTGCAAATGTCTTTAGATACCTATTAGGTCCATAAATTACTATAGCATATATTCAACACAAAAAACAGCGACAATTTGTTGTTGACAAAGGACAGCTGGACATATAAAGGGCCCCATTACCTTCAATAGCTTAGGGCCTCATCAGACCTAAATCCGGCCCTGGTTGTATTTATATGTAACTGTGCTCACTGGCAAATATCCCTATCAGTTACATATCTATTGAGTCTAGGGTTGCCAACCTGCAGGTGGTGGCTGGAGATCTCTCACTGTTAGGACTGATCTCCAGGCGACAGAGATCAGTTTACCTGGAGACGATGGTAGCTTAGGAAGGTGGACTCTATGCCATTATATCCCATTGAACTCGCTCCCCTCCCGAAACCCCGCCCTCATGAGGGTCCCAAATCTCCAGATCCCAACCTGGAGCTGGCAACCCTAATTGAGTCCGTCTTTCTTTACTTCCTCCCATCCTCTGACCTTATTTAACCTTAAGCCAGATAGCAGGAACTGGAATACACTACAGAGACAAAGATTTCTCAATGTTATTCGCTATTATTTTTCTTAATTTGCCTTACTTATAATAAATCCATTAATAATTAGGATATCTTCAGTTTAGATTCTGAATAGTTAATAGCCAAATGCTCATCTCTAATCCTCTCCTGCTGATCTCCTTGGAGACGATAAAGCAGCTAGAACGTGTAAACAAATGCGAATGAAGGGAAGCTCAGGATGAATCCAACCAAGCACAGCCTGGATCTCATTAGAAGGAGAATGCTGGGGTGTTGGGGATAGCGAAGAGCAGTTACTTTTCTACCCCACAGCGTCCACACAGTGCTGTCAAGGGGACCTTTTCTGATTGGTGAAGGGTCTCTTGAACATAGAGCTTCAGGATATCACCTGGACCTCTTGGCTGCTTGCTGTGATGTGTTTGCTAAACATTTTGTAAATAAAATCACTTATGTCTTCTCTGAGTTAGACTCCACATTACTGTGCTAATGCTGGATGCCTTTTTCAACTATCGGGTCCCCATTTTTTATATTACTTTCACTTGGTGAAGCCTGAAAATGTGTTGAAGTGTTTGGAGAAGCTCAGCCTGCCATCTGCATGTTCAGACTTTACCCATCTTGACAGCGCTGCTTCCCAACTCTCCGCCCCCCCCCCAAATTCTCCCGCTCTACCAATGTTCTCAGCTGGCAACCTCATATGCCATGTTATTTAAAGGTAGGGCTGCCAACCTCGAGGTAATAGCTGGAGATCACCTGCTATCACAACTGATCTCCAGCTGATAGAGATCAGTTCACCTGGAGAAAATGGCTGCTTTGGCAATCGGGCTGTATGGCATTGAAGTCCCTCCCCATCCCAAACCCCACCCTCCTCAGGCTCCGCCCCAAAAACCTCCCGCTGGTGGCAAAGAGGGTCCTGGCAACCCTATTTAAAGGCCCAGAAGCCCTGGGAAGCTGCAGTTCTCAAGGATCCTGGAACCTAAGAGTCACTTCCTGCAGCAATCTAATGGCTGATGCAGATGACAACATATTCTTTTTACTGGCGACACTGACAGGTTTTTGAGGAAAGGGAAGAGCTTTGGGAATGAGGAAGACCTTAGGCTTCAGAATGGTCTCCAAAACATTCAGTGGGACCATAATAACACCAATAACTTGGAACGGGCCTTAGATTAGGACAAACTATTTCAGGTTTAGTCCAAATTAGTGTTTCCAGGATTCATGCTATGGCGGGAGGCCTCCTGCTGATTGTTTCTGTTGCCTGCTGCAACTCTGAGTGGTGGTGGGATAATTTCCCCCCCCAAAAGCCAGAGCTCTCTGCTCTGGTATGTCACTTCCGGATGCAATCGGTAGTGGCATTCGGTAGCTCTAGGAATTCCCAGAAACGCTGTGGTTTTACAATTCCTGTAGCAATTCCTAACCATTGTCACTTTGGGTTGTACCCAGACGTGACATAGTGACATCAGCAACGTCCCCAACATCACATGCTTCCATGTCCCCACCTCCCAGTAAAGGGCCACTGTTGCACAGTCATTTTGCAGAGATTTTGAACCACTTGCAAAACACATCCATACAGAAAACTTACCTTCCCTAACAATTTGCAAACCCTAATTTGCATACAATTTGACTAAATGGACAACTTGCAGGCCACAAGGTTTTATAAACCATTTCAAATAACTGGTTGTTCGTTATGTGTGGGTGTGTGTGCAAGTGTGTGTGTGTATACATACCTAGCACAGAGATTAGGAAAAAAAATTAAAACCGTTTTATATACCCTTCAAAATACGATCGTTTGGATTGTTGCCTGCAAGTCTGAGCATTTTTAAGAAGTGTGCAATCTCTTGTGTGCCTCGGAGCAGCATTCCCTGGAGTTTTGTCAGGTTATTATTGCAATTACTTATTTGTGATCACCAGGGCCCTTCAGACAACTCAAGCAAGACTAGAAATCTGTTACTCATTTCTATATGCTGGATGCTAAATAAGCTGGTTTTTAAAAAGTGCACCCAAGAGAAGTGAATTGCAAATGTAGTCATTTGCTAACAGCAAAGAGTGTCTCCCCCCCCCCCCCACACACACCTTCTGTCACCTCACCTACAGGTAGGGTTGCCAGGTCCCTCTTCACCATTGGTGGGAGGATTTTTTTGGGTGGACCCTGAGGAGGGTGGGGTTTGGGGAGGAGAGGGACTTCAATGCCATAGAGTCCAATTGCCAAAGTGGCCATTTTCTCCAGGTGAACTAATCTCTACCAGCTGGAAATCAATTGTAATAGCAGGAGATCTTCTGCTATTACCTGGTGGTTCGCAACCCTACATACAGGCTCTTACACTGCACCCCTCCCTCCCTTCCCCATAGGGTTGCCAGGTCACCCCTTTCCACCAGCTGGAGGTTTTGGGGGTGAGGCTGGGGCGGCAATCCTGCACAGGTGTGCGATTGCCATTCTGATGAGGCAGGTGGATTTACGGTCAATTGCCAGCCGATCTCAGCAACCTGGCAACCCTACCCCCCCCATCACTCAGAGATAGCCAACCTCTTACTTTCTGCTATCTAAGTACCTCGCTCACTAGCCAACCTCTTACTTTCTGCTGTCAGAGTACCTAAACTGGGGCGTCCTCCCAGTTGCTTTGGAGACTGCTAGCAGGACCATCCCCATCAAGGTCAACCTAGTCCAGATCAAGCCCCAAATAGCTCATTTTCATGAACTGAATTAAATTTGAAGGGGTCTGCTGTCCATTGGAGAAATCCTTCTGTGCAAATCCTGCCAGAATACATGGGATCAGCTCCAGAGTATTTCACCAGCACTTCCAGGATCACAAGGGAGAGAAAATTCTGAGGATCCTGGTCACCCTCAGTGCTGTGGAGCCAGTCATGTCACTTGCTTCATGTTATATGGGGGTTGGTTCTGGGTTACATGAGTGGGGCACATCTTTGTTGGCCCAGACAGGGAGGTTGGTTAACCTACAAAGAAGCCATTTGCAGCAGAAAAATTGGAGTAGGTCTGGTCGACTTATATCCTTGACCTCTGCAAAGCTTCTAGGACAGCTTTGCTCAGTGGTTTGAGCAGATTGAGGAGTTTACTGTAGGTGGCAACAGAATACCAGCTTTTAATGTTCCTTGCGTTGCTTCGCCTCTACCTTGTTGTGGATGCTCCTACTAGCAGTCTCTAAAGCAACTGAGAGGACTCCCCAGTTATGGCACTCTGATAACAGAAGGTAAGAGGTTGGCTGTCTCTGTGTGATGGGGAGGGAAGGAGGGGTGCAGTTTAAGAGCCTGTGCATGAGGTGACACAAGAGGGAGGCAGTAGGGTTGCCAGCTGGGGTTTGGGAAATACCTGGAGATTTTGGAGATGGATCCTGAGAATGGTAGGAGTCCACCAGCATAGGAGCAAGCTATTTAGCTGCCAAGGCTTTTCCCTGAAGAAGACAAGAAAAAGTCGAAACAGGGGCTTATCTGGATCCCTGTAGTTCAGTTCATTGCCGGTTTTCATTGTCGCCTGCTCCTGCGGCTGGACGTTGTTCCTCGCCGTCCTCCGGTTGCTTGCTAAGCTTTCTGCCTACCCAAGCAATTGGCTGTACACGCCCAGAGCCCAGCTCGGCATTTCTCTCTTTGGAGCTGGCTTCACTTGGTTGGATCATTGGTCCTTAATACTCATTGAGGATACGAGAAGTAAAATGGACTTTTGAGAATATAGAATTTATAGAACTTATAATTTGTTCTACTCAAATATTGTAAAAATTGTGTCTCTCAATAACTGAGAAGCCAACCTGAGGAACCTCTTTGTATACAAACTTCACTTGTGCAATATATGTTGTAGAGTTTTGTACTTATGTTGTGTAGTTTTGCATGATAATTATGTATGTATTCACATGTTGATTGGTGATTGTTTACTATATTATACACATAAGGATTTTTGATTCACATTGGCTTGTATTTTTGCTGTTAATATTCCTAAACACAGATTGCAGCAAGCTAACGCTATTATTTTGCACCACCTGGAGGTTTCCACCCCTAGGAGGTGGAGATAGAGTTATCCTAAGACATTTTTTAAATTTAGCTTTAACATTTAACATATATTTTTTAATAATTTTTTTATTGCTTTTTACATAAAGTTGATACAATAATCCCATTCGATATGCCATCTAGCTTATTTTTCCATATATAAACAATAATAATACAATGCTGAATGGATATCTTCATAGTAAAATACATACAACAATTTGAACTTCCCCTCCAACTTCCTCTAACGCATTCTTAATCCGGTCACTTCTTTGTATCATTCTTTGTCTATCCTTCTAAAACATTATATATTTATTTTTATTTATCTATTTCTTTCTAATATCCATACAAACTCCATAACTTTGTAACCATATTTGATATGATTAGTTAACATTAAAAATAATTAAAAATGTTAATGGGGTATAAATTATTCCAAAAACTAGGATAGAACTACACATACATAACATTATCATGTAAATTAAACTTTTATTATTATTATTTCCCTACACCTCCTCTTATTCCCGTTATTTTAATACCCTCCAACCCTTCATCCCTTCTTTTTAAAAGACTTTTTCTGTCAAGGGTTTCTATTGTTCTGTTCTTGCTTTCTTGGTATAGTCTCTTGAAGTCCATGGTGTCCAGTTGCTACATCTTGCCCAGTTGAGTCTTCATCCCGTCGCATTTCTTCTTGGTCTCTTCCTTTAATTGGATCTGTCAGTTTTTTGTGGCTTAATAGAAATCTTTCAGCCTCAACTGGTGAATTGACCACACCTCTGCTTTATTTATAGATGAACGTGAGTCCTTGTGGTATTAACCAGGCGTACTTTATTCCATTTTTCCTCAATATTGTTGTGAAATCTTTGTAAGCATTTCTCTTTGCAACCAAGTGGCGAGGTATATCTTTCAGCATTATTAATGGTAATCCATCTACTGAAAGAGGACTATCATATTGTATTTGCATGATTGTATTCCTCATTTTGAGATCAAAAAAGGCAATCACAATCTCTCTAGGGGTTGATTTCTGTATTTTTGGTGACGGGGAACTCTGTATATTTTGTCTATTGCATAGTTTAATTTTTGATCATTTAAATGGAAAATGTCAGCAAGTGATTTTATCATAGTCTCTCTGGTGTCCCCATATTTTTCCGCGAGACTGTGTAATCGTAGATTTGATTCTCTCGATTTCATATCCAAAAGTGCTATCTGGTCCTTCAGAATCTCTCCTTGTATTTGTAGGTCTCCAATTTGTTTCTTATTATCTTTGGTTTCCTTGTAAATTTCCTTTTGTTCCTCCTCCACTTTTGTTATGGTAATTTCCATCTTATTCGTGTCTATTTTTAATACCTTCACTTGTTCTTTAATTGACTTAATCTCATTCATAAGATTGTCAAGTTTCTGGTCAAGTAGTTGAGTCATATGCTGTTTTTGATGTTGGATTTGCTTGTTAAGTGTTTCAGTTTGCTGCATCAAAAGTTCCTCCACTCTTTTGTAATCCATGGTTCCCTGTAGAATTAGTTGTGTAGGTGGTCAGTATTGATGTAACACTCACCATCGAGTTTCAAAAGTCTTCTAGTTACATCCGGTATTTCTCACTGAGTCTCCTCGTTCTCACAATGAAACGTGACAGGAAGGCTCAAAAGCGAAAGTATTTCAAATCGGAGATAAAACTTCTTCCCTCCCCCTTCTGCCTTGGAGTCTTCAGTTGCTGCGTGCAATATCACTCAAATCCTTAGTTGTTATGTCTACCCACAAGAAAGGTTTATAATCCTCAGTCCGGTTGGTGATTTTACTTGCTTATTATCAAGTTATCTCATGGTCTTGGGAGGGGGGGGGATGCGGGTATACAGCTAGTTTAAAGAAACTCCTCCGTCTCTCTCTTTTTTTTAAAGCAAACAAAAGAAGTTCTTGGCACTTACAGGTCTCAGATGCTGGGGTTTCTGATGGTTAAAATAGTTCAATAGCTGGTATTAGGTAGAGGAGATCTGGTCCCAATTCCATTAGAGGCACTCACAGCGATGGTCCTCCCTCAGCCGAGCGGGACAGCATCCAAACTCCCCCGGGGTACGTTCCCGGGGGAGAGTTTGGGAGTCAAACCGCACTGGTCGGCAGCAGGAATTGTCTGCTCCACATTCCACCTTTTAGGAACGTCGTCGAGTCACTGAAAGTGACTCGTTTCCAAAGCGCCTCCTGGTTCTCTCAAGAGCTCTTGAGAGAAGTTGCGATCAGATCAGCCATCTTGCCGGAAGTTCCGCTTTAACATTTAACATATGAAGGTACCTTATTCTGAATCAGACCACGGGCCCATCAAAGTCAGTATTCCCTACACAGTGGCAGCAGCTCTCCAGGGTCTCAGATGGAGGTGTTTCGCATCACCTGTTGCCTGATCAAATTAATGGGAAGTGCCAGGGATTGAACCTCCAACCTTCAGCATGCCATGCACATAATAAAGGTACATAGAGTAAAAATTAGGGGGAAAATAGTTAAAGCAGATAGTACAGATAAAAAAAACTGGGATCACTACTACGCCTAACAACATTTAACAAGTTCCTACCGAGGACATAATTAAACAACAATAACATGAGCATTCTTAAAATATATAATAGAAAACACCCCTTTATTTCAAAGGGGTTACAAAATTTAAAAATAGCTTAACTAATAGTCAGGTATGTCATATAGAAGACAGTTCAGCTGATAGAAGGAATATATAAACTTCATTTGAGTGATCTGGATAGGGGGTTCCGGTGAGCGTCGGAGCAACACCTTCAAACTGAACCTCCTCCGTGAGAGTCGTACTTCTAATATAATTTCATTCAACTCGGATACTTAGAATCTCAGAAAATTACTTTGATGTTGCTTTAAAGAAGTTAACTTTGAATATAAACTTCATTTATTTATTTCTGTGATATCCGAAGTTGTATCTATTCATCTCTATTTATCTGTGTATACTCAGATGCTCCATCACTGAGCCACACACACACCCCGGCCTTTAAAAAGTTATACATTCAAAAATGCAGAAAAAATATGAAAAAAATAATCCATCCTGGATTCAACTGTACTAAGAAAATGCCACAGGAAAACACAAATACCTCATTGATACAGAAGAGCAGTAATACTTTCTCATGCATTTCACTCCCACATAATGAGGGGGGGTTACCCATATCTCTTCAGAAGAGTGCACATGGAGCCAGATAGATGACTTTGCACAGAAAACAACCTCTTCTGCCCCCTGAAACTTTGTACTGCACCCCCCCAACCCTATCAAAAAGGTCCTTGTGCAAAAGGAGTTACATTGAAAATCAATATTTTGCTCCTTGAGACCCAAGTTTGGACTCAAATAATCATGCATTACATGGATTGCAGTGCAGAGGTGGTATAGAGAAAGCTAGTGTTCTCGTTTCAAGAAGGCTTGCTAGCTCTCTGTGTGATAATAGGCAATCCACTTAACTTATCTGCATGGAAAATGAAATAATAAAAACCTCTTGGAGAATATCAGAATTATAGAAATGTTGATAAGGAATGGGAAGACAAGGTCATATCCAGTAACTGCCAGCATTATTTAGCACTTTTACCCAGAAAAAAAGATTAAGAATTTATTAATTGGCTGACCAGTCTTAATTAATGAGGTTAGTATGTGTGAACATCCTGAACCAATGAGCTGATGCCTTGGCAAAGCTTTGAACAGGGTGAGATCCTGTGTGCAGTGAGCCCCCAACTCACAGTTTCTTTGTGATGCTGTGCTGATGTTGATGTACATTATGTGGCAGTGCAGTTTGTCAGGGTCAAATTGTGCATAGCCCTACCTGAATCCACATCAGGAAGGTGTGTTCTCCATGTAAGCAGAAAGCATTTCAGTGTTGTCAAAGTAAGGATCAATTTTAAACCAGTAATGACTGATTCATACAGCCTAGCAATCACAACAGCAAATGTTGTAAACTCCTGACCCTTTCTGGGACTGAGAAGGACTCCAAGACTTGGGTGCATAATGTCCTGGGTAGCTGACTAGCTAGGTCAAATGCCAGAGTCCCTGAAGCTGTGAAACAGGACTTCTGCTACATCACTGGAAAAAGAACTACCAGAGATCCTGCAAGAGAGTCACATCTGCACCATTTTAGCTCTTACAGTTCCCATGATGCCACAATGACCTTGTGCTGACATCAACTAATGGTGAGTTTTGCCTGGCAAGTGCCTGTAAGGTTAAAATATATGTTCCTCTCCAGATTTCTTCCCCTTTACCTTCAGGAATGAATCCAAAATGCCAACTGATTAAATCACTTGACATCCAAAAGCCGGCCCTGAGGCCTGGAGTGACCTGGAATGAGCACAGTTGGCAATTCAAACAGAGCCTTCTGCATTAAGAAATGGTAGGTGACTTGAAGTGAGCAAAAGCAGCTTGTAGTAATGAATCAGATGCTATGCTCATGCAAAGCTGTTTAGTGTGGCACTGTGCTTGCAACCAACTTCATTAGAGAATATCAAAGTGAAACAATTGACAGTTCACCTCATGTGTGATTGAGGGAGTTCAAGCAAGGAACGTTCACCTGGTGATCATATTCATGATAAAGTTCACGGTGTGCCTGTAGAGAAGACATTGCTAGCTGGGCTTAGGGCTACCAAACCCCCTGGGAGTGGGGCATCCCCCATCCCCACCCCGCCTGTCACCACTCCAAGTTGTGGCAGAAGAAGAAAACCCCAGCAGCGTTGCATGCCGTGCTATGTCACTTCTGGTCAAAACCCAGAAGTGACATGGGGTAGCTCTAGGAATTGCCAGAAACTCTATGGGGCTATTCTTACAGCTTCCCTATGTCACTTCCAGGTTTTTAGCAGAAGTGCTGTAGCACCATAGCCAGTGTTGTGGCCCCGTCATGTCCCTGTCCACAACCATCCCACTGGTTGCCAGGTTGGGCTGGATGGACCAGTAGTCTGACTCAGTATAAGGCAACTTCAGGAGTTAGGCAGAGTTGTTGTGGTTCAGTGGGAGAGCACATGCTTTGTATGCAGCAAGTTCAGTGGTCTTTAGATATAGCTTTGTGAAAGTCCCCTCTCTGCCTTTGACTTTGGAGAGCCTCTAAGAAGAATAGATAATACCGGCAAGATGGACCAATGGTCTGACTTGGTGTAAGACAGGTTTTTATGTTCACACACATGTTCAATTTCTTTGGAATCATGTTAACTAGATCTATATTTGTGTATTTCCTTGTACCCTGTTTAAGTGTCCTTTGGACCAAGATGTGAAATATGAGTATCTAGAATAAGCAATAGGCAACCTTCAGTTCTCTCCTCCACCCCTTTCTCTTCACCTTTAAAACTTCATCGTGAAAATTATAGGGTTGTGTCTATGTGTGGGAAATGTAGCTTAGCCCTCTTCTCTGTGCTGTTAAAGAGATAAGCATGAATTTATGTAATCGCTTCTTTCATAAGTTGTATCAGTCCTCTTGAGTTAGTTTGCAAGGATGTTAAAAGGTAACTTTTCCCACCTGTTTCCTTATCTTAGCTGTAACAGCAGTTAATTGAACATCATACATTGGTTGCAATTGGAAGAGGATGATACAGCAGGTACTGCATCGTGTGGCATTTCTTGCTTTCCCACAGCTCCTGCAGCTTAGAATGCTGGGAGCTTTTTTTATTATTTGACTACATACTGTAGCATTATTTTCATATACATACCAAAGACCTGACGGCACTTAACACCCACACCCACAGGGTAGATGGTACCCAATGGCACTGCATAGAGTAACACATTGACCTTTTATGCAAGCTGTTTCCCTCACAGTCACCCCCCTGATTGCTTCGGGGCTTTGCTTTGATTATGCATGCCTTCTTTGACCATCAGAGGTCACCTCACATTCCCCGTGCGTTCCCATACATTTTGCCCATGTTTTCTGGATGTTGTGTCAGACAGCATCCAGAAAACGCAAGCAAAAAGGCATAGAAATGCGCGGGGAGAGCGAGGTGACTTTTGACGGTTGAAAAAGGCATGCGTAATCAAAGCCGAGCCCCCGAAGAAGTCAGGGGGGTGACCGCGAGGAAACAACCATGCATAAAAGGCTATTGAAACCTTTTGTTCTGTTCTGCTCGGAGACCATGTCAGATGACAGGCTGTTGCAGAAAGACGGCATCTTTAACAGATGCACATTTCCTTCGTGGGAGCTTAGAGCACTTGGGTGCAAAAATGGACTTGTCAGAACATCAGAGATGGCTATGCTGTACATACACATTAGACAACAGTAGGGCTGTACCAGAAGTTGTCCGTGTCGCACACAGCTTGTCTGGACTTCAGGAGTTCACCTGGTAGCAACTTCACACCACGCAGTTCTGCTATGTACAGTTTATTTACAATATCTACACAGAGTCCTTTGGCTGTTAACATTCACAGCTCTGAGCAACAGCATGCTCCGCCAGCATATATATTTCAGCAAGAGGTAACTTACATTCACTATACAGACTTATATACACATTCATGACCAATCACAGTTCACCTGAGATGAGTCATTCTGGAAATCCCCATTCCTGGCTGTACAAACTGGATCAGACCAACCTCATCACATGACTTAGCTGTCACTCTGATCAGTATGATCTGTTTAGCAAACTGCAGACTAGGCATAACTTTGACATATGTTGACACGCATCACTAGTCAAACGTTTGTTAAACACAGCCATTTCTTCAAGTATTGAAATCTTTCAATATTCAAACATTTCAGTCTCCTGGCTTAGTTCAAACCAACCATTCTCATTTCTGGAGACTTGCACCCCTAGGTAATTCTTAATAGGGCCTAGATGTTTCATTTTAAACATTTCCTGTATGGTCTGCATAACCCATTTCAACTGTTCCTTGTTGTGGTACATTAAACATACATCATCCACAAAAAGTAATAAATAACAGGTTTGTTTACATATTTCCACTTGCGTAAATCCCCTTGCAACTAATCTTGCCTTATATTTAACATTCCCATTTGGCAAGGTTTTGAGTCTGTACAACCAACGGCAACTCAGAGTTTTCTTACCTGCCGGCAATTCAGATAAGGAAAATACTTCATTTGACACCAATGAGTTATATTCCGCCTCCATGGCTTGCAGCCAAGCATTTTTCTCTTCTGAGGCTAGACTTAACACATCATTGTAATCAGTTGGAACTTTAACAAACACATGGTTAGCAGTTACACCATACCTTTGAGGTGGAACACCTTTTGTAGATCTAGAGGACACTCTTGGCACTCCTCTCTGATCTGCACTTTGCACACTCTCAGAGTCTGCATGTATTGGTGACTGCACCTCCTGTTTCACTTCTGGCATGTTATCAGAATCATCATTCATAGGTAACGGTACTGTAGATGGTAATTGGTTTGCATGTATCTTAGGCCAATTTGCATCCTCACAGAATGTAGCTGAACGACTGAAACTTAATGCATTCTGGTTATTTACAAAACGGTAATATTTCATTCCTGTCTGATACCCCAGGAATGTCAACTTTTTTGCTCTTTCACCACCTTTCCTACGTTGTTTCAGTGGTATATTAACCCATGCTTTACTGCCAAATATCCTGATATGATCCAAACTGGGATCTTTCCCATACAAAGCCTTGTATGGAATATTGTTTGTGGCACTTGTCCAAATTCTATTTGAAATATAAGAAGCATTTTTTGCCGCTTCAACCCAGAACATTTTTGGCAATCCAGCATCAAGTAGCATTGATTTTATCATTGTTTGCAGTACTCCTCCCTTTCTCTCTGCAACACCATTTTCTTGACTCATGGATACATTAGCAATTCTATGTTCAATACCTTGAGTCTTAAACCAATGAGCCATTTCACCAGACATGTACTCGCCCCCAAAATCACTTTGGAACTTACAAATTTTATGCCCCAATTGCCTTTGCACATTGTTAGCCCACATCTTTATAGTATCACACACCTCTGACTTCTTTGCTATGGGATACACCCATGTGAACCTTGTGGCATCATCTATCAAAAGAAGAAGATATTTTCTTTTAGATATACTGTCTGGGAAAGGGCCTACCACATCACTATGAATAATATATAGAGGGGGTTTTGTCACTCTGTCACTCCTTGGTGCAACTGGGTGTGCTTTAGACTTACTTTGCTTGCACACATCACAATCCAGATATGTTTTGCACCCTTCAACCTTCTCTTTGCCCAGCAGGGCAAGAGTTTTATTCAAGGTACCCCAGCCCACATGGCCGAGTTTTCTATGTAGCAAATGTATACACTTATGGTGAGGGTTTTTATTTAACACTGTTTGTGCTTTACCTGCCATGTTCTCTAGCACATACACATTATCTTTCAATTTCCCCACTGCCATAATCTTTTCACCTTTGAGAATATTACAGCACTTATTTCTGAAAGTCAAACTGAATCCAGCAGAATCTAGTGCACTTATACTTAATAAGTTTTTCTCAAGAGAGGGTATACAAAGCACATCATTGAATGTATGGTTTAAACTTCCAAACATTACACTTCCTTCACAGGAAACAGTTGCAGAACGTCCATCTGCCAAACTTACATGACCTAACGCCGATTGATGTGAGTTCATTAGTAGCCTTTCCTCTCTCACAAATATTTGTGAAGCTCCTGAGTCAGTTATCCAAGAGTCATTCAGGGAGTCTGGACTTACTCTCACCAGCGTAGCTTGCTGTTTGGTCACAAATTGAGTCTTTTTTCCTGCTCTGTATTTCCTTGCAGCAGGGCAAAATCTTTGAATGTGTCCCTCTTTCCCACATCTGAAACATTTCTTGACACGTAAAGCCACAGGTATAGGCTTTCTTGCTTCACAGCTGAGGCTTGTATCCTTCCTTATCTCATGCTTGGCACAGCTCCCGGTCTGGCCGACTGCCAGACCGTTGCGTATATCGCGCCTCTTCCTCTAACAATCTCCCTGAGATGTACTGCAAAGATAACTTTGCTGCATCCAAAGATTCAAGGGCTGAGATAAGTGGGTCGAAACGCTCCGTCAGGGAACTTAAAACTATAAACACCTGGTCCTGGTCAGAAATCTGCTTTCCCCTCTGAGCCAGCAGTTGAAAATACGTGGCTAAGGTATTCAAATGAGCTCTAACACTCTCATTTGGCTCCATAGTCTTTCTATAAATCCTTCTCATCAGGGAAATAAGAGATCCAGCCGTGTCTTGCACATATACAGCCTTGAGGCTATTCCAGGCATCTTTAGCTGACCCCTGTCTCGCCACATGCACCAACTGGTCATCAGCAACACTTAATATCAACGTGGCCAATGCCTTCTGGTCTTTTAAACTTTCCTCAGGTGTGGGAGCTTGTGGGGGAGAATCCACATACGTCCACAATGACTCACGCTTAAGATAATGCTCCATTCGCAGAGACCACACGGCATAGTTATCTGCAGTCAGTTTATCAACCAGCAGGGCAGAAGCAGCTTGCGCCATGATATCTTCTCTCACCGGCAGTAGCTGATTATCTTCCCCTGGTTCCTCCTGCGACTCTTTGTCAGAAACAACTGAACCGTCTGCAGACTGTACATCAAGGTCCTCAGCATCGCTGGCCTCTGTAGATATCCAAACCGCTCACAGCAGCAACTCACGGCAGTAGCTCACCAACTCCAATAGAACCTCCAGCTCTCAGCGCAGTCTATCTGGGTCCATAACCCTGTCGCGCACAGCTTGTCTGGACTTCAGGAGTTCACCTGGTAGCAACTTCACACCACACAGTTCTGCTATGTACAGTTTATTTACAATATCTACACAGAGTCCTTTGGCTGTTAACATTCACAGCTCTGAGCAACAGCATGCTCCGCCAGCATATATATTTCAGCAAGAGGTAACTTACATTCACTATACAGACTTATATACACATTCATGACCAATCATAGTTCACCTGAGATGAGTCATTCTGGAAATCCCCATTCCTGGCTGTACAAACTGGATCAGACCAGCCTCATCACATGACTTAGCTGTCACTCTGATCAGTATGATCTGTTTAGCAAACTGCAGACTAGGCATAACTTTGACATATGTTGACAGTCCGATCCTTCCTCAGCGCTGACCTCCTTTGTAGCCCCTTCATGCCATTTCACAACCACAATGGACTGCTGAATTGGCACCACTTTTTTCCTTTAAAACTGTGTTTTTTCTGTTCTTCCAGAGGAATATGCCCATCTTGTAGAAGTTGAATTTTTCCTGGCTGTGTGAACACTAGGGGAAAAAAAATGAAGATTTTAAATAAAACATCGACACACAAAAGAAACCCATTCAGCAGTAGGGTTGCCAGGTCCCTCTTCGCCACCGGCGGGAGGTTTTTGGGACGGAGCCTGAGGAGGGAGGGGAGGGACTTCAATACCATAGAGTCCAATTGCCAAAGTGGCCTTTTTCTCCAGGTGAACTGATCTCTATCGGCTGGAGATCAGTTGTAATAGCAGGAGATCTCCAGCTACTACCTGGAGGTTGGCAACCGTATTCAGCACCCCAATCAAAACTCACAGTGGGTAGCCGTGTTAGTCTGTCTGCAGTAGTAGAAACTGCAAAACATTTTAATTTAGAACCACTTCTTTATGGTTCTGAAGATACTGGGTTGGGAAGAGATATCTTCTTACTGGGAAGGGGGAGAGCTGAAGCTGGAGAGCATGGTTGCCCCAAGGGTGCATTTGCACCCCCTCCCAAGCCCCCTGAACAGTTGCCACAAGTGTTTGCAAGATATGATCTTTTATAAAGGGCTTGCATCCCTTATTCGGCTTGCCCCTAGATAATACTGATCAGCCAGCATCAGAGACAAACATATGGGCCTAATTAATTACAATGGATTCGCTTTAGGAGGCACTGGAACCTCACCTATGTTCTCTCTAGCATTAAGAGCACAGTAGGCAGCTGAAGAGCAGTAGTACAAGAAGATCTCTCTAAATGGAAAGGTTTTATAGTGTCATGTTTTGGGACTCTTCCAAACAGCCTTTTGCAGAGGGAATTTAAATTCTTTCCATTGTTGTGTACAGATGGTTCAGGGGAAAAAAAATACAGTTTACAATTTTCTGCTCCAAAAATACTGGCCAGAAATCACAGCATTTGCTGATTATCACTTGTCTATTTAAGACATTGGAGTTCCCCCCTCCAGAAATGAATCAAGACATAAAAGCCACCCTGACACATCTTACATAGGACTTTGAAGGTTGGAGATAGGGTTACCAACCTCCAGGTACTAGCTGGAGATCTCCTGCTATTACAACTGATACCCAGCCGATAGAGATCAGTTCACCTGGAGAAAATGGCTGCTTTGGCAATTGGACACTATGGCATTGAAGTCCCTCCCCTCCCCAAACTCCACTCTCCTCAGGGTGGAGGCCATGGTGAGACTCTCACCTCTCCCATTTCTCATAGTTTTCTGCAAACTTGGTTTTTAGATAGAACAAGTGGGAACCCACAAGGTCTTGCAGAAGGCATCTCATTTCCCCCTAGAGTTGCCAGCTCTGAGTTGGGAAATACCTGGAGATTTTGTGGGTGGAGCCTGAAAGCCATAGCCTTTCCCCTTTCCCTGGTTCTTTCTCTCCATTTAGGGTTACCAAACCTACAGGTGGGGCCTGGAGGTCTCCTGGAATCACAACAGATCCCCCAACTACAGTTCTCCCTTAGGGTTGCCAGCTCCAGGATGGGAAATTCCTGGAGATTTGAGGTTGAAGCCTTGGGAGGGTGAAGTTTGGAGAGGGATGTAACCTCAGCATGGATGCCATAGACTTCACTGTCATTTTATCCCGCCTGATTTCTGCCATCTGGAGAGCAGTTATAATTCCAGGCGATCTTTAGCCCTCACTGAGAGGTTGGCAACCCTGGTTTCCATGAAGGTAATTGCTGCTTTGACACAGGCATTATACCCCTCTGAGGACCCTCCCCTCTTCAAACCCCACCCTCCCCAGGCTCCACCCCCCTAAATCTGTAGGAATTTCCAAACCTGTATGTGACTGATCCAAAATCACCCAATGAGCTTCCACAACAAGATGTCAAATTTCTCTGCAAATCTAGGGGTCCCCCAAGTAGCAGAAACATCTGTTTAGTGCAAATGTGGCCCTGATCTACGGATTTTAATATCTTCAGATGAGGGCCACACTTGGTAAATAGTATATAGATATTTAACAATAATTTGTCCAGGGCTTCTGTGCGTCTCTGCGGTTCAAGAACAGCCTGTGACCGCTTGAGAGTCCATTCAGAAAACTGACCCATGTTGTTGATTATAAAGGAAAAAGCAGACAGCGCGCTTAAAGCTGACCACCTTTAGGTGGGGCTGGGAGATCTCCTGGATTACAACTGATCTCCAGACTGCAGAGATCTGTTCCCTTGGACAAAAAGGCTGGTTTGATGGGTGGACTCTATGGCTTTATACCCCACTTACACCCCAACCCTGACCTGCCCAGCCTCCATCCCCAAATCTCCAGGAATTTCTCAACCTGAAGTTGGCAACTCTGATTGTGCTAAATACTCCTCTGCTGCCAGATCAAGGCATAGGGCTGGGGAGCAAGATGTGATTAGGAGTTGTGTGTGTGTGGTGGTATCCAATAGCAATACCAATACCTTTAATGGCATAAAAGGTGGTATCTCTGCATTTAGTATTATGTTAAGTTGTTTGGTTTGGTTTGTTTGGTTGCTATCAAGTCACATTGGACTTATGGCGACCCCTGGTGGGGTTTTCAAGGCGAGAGCCTTTCAGAGGTGGTTTGCCATTGCCTGCCCCTGCATCAAGACCCTGGTATTCCTTGGAGGTCTCCCATCCCAAAATGTGCCAGGCGCAACCCTGCTAAGCTTCTGAGATCTGGTGAGATCAGGCGAACCTGGCTAACCAGGTCAGGGCGATGTCAAGTTTAGCCCTCTAATATTTGCTTTTTCAACAGAGTTACAGGGGCATCCTTGTGTCTCTACTGCAAGCCATTTCCTCAGTAAGCCGAAAATGTATCTGGTAATGACATTGTTACGCAGCAAGGCATTTTGGTCCAGTGGAGGTCATGTTTTGAGCCCCAGCTGTGATATGTGTTCATTTGTCACCCTGTACACAGCACTGTATAGTTCCTTGCCATCTGGTACCTATCTTTTTTTCTAACTGAACTGTAAAACAGCTGGGTGGAAGGGCATATCAGAGCTGGAAATGTCACAGGAAATGCCCCTTCCTCAGCACTTATTTAGTGCCAGTGTGAGAGGCAGTGTGGTATAACGCTTAGCATGGTGGAAAGAGCTTTCAGATCCTTCTGCAACTGTGAAGCAACTTTAGGCCAGTCTCTCAGTTAAACTTGCAATACAGGGTTGATGTGAGGATATAATAAGGAAGGGGAAGGCTGTTCAATTGCCTTGAGCTACCTGAAGAAAGAGAGGGATAACATTAGATCAGCCCCTCCTCTCATGTGCAGCTACATTTCAAGGCCAAATAATACATCTTGGGGAGCACAGGAAGAATTCCAATGGTATGAGATAGGCCTGGAGAAAGCAGGATGGATCAATGAGAAAGATGTGCAACACTGGAAGAAACTCACCTTTTGCTGTGTTGAAACTTGTGAAATGTTTCTGGAATCAGTGGTTTCTGGAACAACTCGAAGCTGACTGCGATCTGAGCTGAGCGGAGCCTCTTTATATGCTGGGGAGTCGGACCTGAGTGAAAACACTAGGGTTGCCAACCTCCAGGTACTAGCTGGAGATCTCCTGCTATTACAACTGATCTCCAGCCGATAAAGATCAGTTCACCTGCAGAAAATGGCCGCTTTGTCAATTGGACTCTGTGGCATTGAAGTCCCTCCACTTCCCGGCTCCACCCCCAAAACCTCCCACCAGTTGCAAAGAGGGACCTGGCCACCCTAGAATACACCCAGGTCCGACATCTCCTCAAAGCCCGCCGTTTCCCTGCTAGGGCTGCAGGAGCATGACAAGCTTCGCTCCATAGGCCACATAGAGCTGCCTATGGAATGCATGGCCTGCCACCTATCCCGCGGAGCCCTCCTGACCCGTGCCTGCCTCCCTGGCCTTTTTTGCCACTTCTGCAACCCCTGCGCCGGCTCTGCTGCACCCCCTAAGCACAGGGCTGCCAATAAGGCTCTTAAGGTAAGTCTGAGCCCTTGCTTCCCTCTTTAGATATCACCTGTTGTGTATTGCTGTCTATGTCTCTGCATACATTTCAACGTGGGTAGCCGTGTTAGTCTGTTTGCAGTAGTCAAAAAGGGCAAGAGTCCAGTAGCACCTTAAAGACTAACAAAAATATTTTCTGGTAGGGTATGAGCTTTCAAGATCATGTTAACACCATTCTCCTTAGAAAGAATGCCCTTATACAACTTCTCAAGGAACCTAATCCCCCCCCCTTCACCTTCACTAGTGTAGAATTGTTAATTCCAGAAGATGAAGCAACTGTTTTTCTATTCTATGGTGTGGTTTTCAGGCTCCCCAGCCTCTCTAGGTTTGTTCCCGTCAAAATCCAAGCCTCCTGTAAGCCTTTCCCTTTCATCCAGTGACTTACTTATTAGTGGACACAATGACAAGTATGAATTGCCCAATCAAGCTTTTATAGTATTAGGAACTAAGGACGCCTTTTCAAAGATGTTTCATGCATACGTGCCATGCCATCAAAATCAGTGGCATTGTTAGTGGTAATTAGCAATGATAATTAGCTCCACAGTGGTGTCATTTGAAAGAACGACTGTTGTCTTCCTGCCCATCCAGTACCACTGGCAATCATTAAAAAAAAGAGAAGAGAGAACTGCAGAACACAAAAGGATTTAGCCTTCTGGAATCAGTGTAACTTGAAACTCCTCGTTGCTACTGGTCTGTTTTGCAACCAGGACTATAAATACCGGGGAAGAAACTGGGCATCTGTTATGTACGCCTTCTTCCTGCGCACTGGGATAACAGCTTGTTATCTAGTGTGGCGTCCAAGCAGAATGGATGGAGAGGTTGCAATGTGTTCACCTGCAGAAAGTGAGTGGGGTGCTCAGTGGGGTGCCATATGCCCAAGGTATGCATGGGAACATAGCGCCTGTAACATGATACCATGTGAAACTGAGTGCGCATGGAGACAAAGCACCCATAATGTGCTCTTGGATAAAGTCAGGAGAGTAAAATTTTTCCCAAAAAATTGTGACTAATACAGAAATTAAATTTCTGAACGGCATCTGATTGATTGATCCCACCATCTACCAACATATCTCTCTGACTCTCTTTCCCTCTGACATTTCTCTGCTTTTGTGTACCCTACAGCTCTTCTGTATAAGCACAGGAACTCCCCGCCCCCAGCTACCTATTTCTTTCAGTTGAATTTAATTCATTTTTCCTGCCTTGCTGGGTAGGTGTCTAGCAGGTGTGCACACACACATAAGCATGAACACAACTGTGTAAACAGTTGTTTCAGTTTTTCTTAGAGCAACACACTGGTCTATGAATAATCTAAGTAAAATCATGTGATGGGGGGAAAACACCCTGGCATCTTTGTACATGAACAGCAACCAGTGATCTATAAACAAGCCCTTTGGAAATTTGAGGGGGGAAAGGGAAACAGAATAATACATGGGTACTATTTGTTGAGTTTATGGCAATTAGATCATTATTAACGAACGTGCATTTCAATTACCTGGACTGAAAACATGCTTGTTTCAATGATTTATCAGACTCCTTTCACTCTGTCACCATTACAGATAAACTGCTGCAATTTGATCAAGGGATGTTATCACTAAAGCTATATGAATATTTTATATTTTATCCAGGGCTACCAATTTACCATTGGTTCCACAGAAATTGCAATACTTGTCTGGCTCTATGGGACCAGAGGAAGACCTGATCCTTTGGAATTGGGTACTTCTAATTCCCTCTCTTGGTGACTCTGATTTTCTGTGCATAGCTTGCTATTCTGTGGTACCAAGCCCAAAATGAGCTGGAAGGAGCAAGAACTGCTAGAGCATAAATAGTCTGGGGGCAAGGAACTGTTTTGTTTCAGGCTTATTCTTAGCTCAGAAAACTAGGACTATGTTCACCCTGTCCCTTTTTTGAGGAGGAGTTTCTCTCGTCCTTCATTATATCCTTATAACAATTCTGTGAGACAGGTTAACAGAATATGAAAAGTTTGAACAGGGGGACCAGTTCTCCTTCTATAACAGGAGACCTCCCGCCCCGTCCCTGGTTCCCTGCTGCTGCCATTTGGGCAGAAGAATGATGTCATGGAAATGCTGTGACATCACTTCCAGCTGCGTAACTGGAAGTGACATCACATGTCATTGAGATGCTCTACCAATCCTCTCAAACTCTTGACTGGCAACCCTGGATTTGAACTATGGTTGTCGCAGGCCTAATGTGATACTATAAACTTTATGCTATTCTGGCTGTAACAGGAAAAGGCTCAGAGGATCACCCCCAGGCAAAGTTTTCCTCTGGTGGCATGTACAAGTTCCTGCAAAGACAGTTGACAATAGGGCCATTCTCAAATATTTTTCCAGATAAGGGCAAAAATCCAACTGGTGACCTCAGCAATACATTAATGAAAATGTATCCCCCTATAATGGCATCTTCTGAGGTATCTGCCTCAGCTCATTGAATAAAATGGTTCTTTACTGCAGAGTAGACCTGCTTAGCATTGCTCCCTTAGTCTGCCTGACTTGGAGATTCAGCCTGGATTGTTAAACTGCTCTTAAGGCAATATCTGTTTTCAGGTGTGTGTGTATTTTTTCAAACCTTCCTTTCCTATTATTTCTTTCCTGCTTAAAGGGATTTGGCAAAGTATTGAGCGAAATGCCATTTCAAACCATGCCGCTATGGTCTGAAAAGGGAATCCATACTCGGAAAGACCTTCTGTTGAGACAAGGCTCCCATTTAGTTTGATGGAAGCGATGTGTCAGGCTGCAGATACATCACTGCGGAAGCCAACTGCTGGGAGCTTTCATTTAACTCCTCCTGCTTCCGGCTGCCTTTATGGCATTATTACATGGAACAGCAATGTAAAACAGCTTCTTGACACGTTTCAAGCTGCAGGGGCCTTCTTCTAAAATTGGGGGCCGGTTAAGCCAAATGGTTAATGATGTCCCTTTAGTTGGTTTGGGCGTAGACTGCTGTCGTGGGTTGCTGACTGAATACGGGTTCGGTGAGGAGGCACTAAAAACGATAAGAGATGTTGCACTGCCACCTTTTGGGCTGCAGAAAACAAGATGCGCACCGAAGTGAGGGGGAACCGTGCAAGTCAGCTTGGAAAGAGACTTGGCTGAGAGGTAACTGTTTGACAACGATAGCCTTTTCGGCAGCTTCCTTCCCCCCCCTCCCTGCCTCTTTGACTTCTTTAGCATAGCGTTGGTTTCAAAGACCGTATTACGTTACGTCCTAATTATGTTTTCCCGAGGAATGAATTACGTATGCATTGTGCAGATAGTATGAAGGCTACCATGGTTACCATTGTGAACCTGGCAACGTCTTGTATGCACTGCCAATTAATCTGAGGTAATACTGGATAGAAGGAGAGGCTGGGCATGGAATGTTAATACCGCAGCAGAAAAATGGAAGCAAGCGTTTAAAAATTGCTGGGTTTGGGTCAGGGTTTTTGGAACGGGGCAGGCCGAACATTTAAATGAAGACTGAGGCGAAGGTCTGGTATATTCATAGAGTTGCCATCGCTCGGTTGAAAACGGGCGGTGGCAAACTCCCATCACAGGGGAAAGTGTGACGTGGGCAAAATCCACATAACTGAGGCGTTGTTTAAATGTAGAGCTGCGAACCCAAGGACTGGACAGCTCTGCGGATGTTTGCCAACCGCACATTTGGTCTTGCCTGTTCAGAGAGACAGGGTTTCATGTTGCATTGAGGAACTTTGCTGATCGCAATGAGCATACTGACAGTTGGAGTCAGGCTTTTAGTTCATAGCAGATGCTGATCCCGGTGCTTGAGGGATTATGGGAGGAAATCCATGAATACAGCCACCCTCAAGCCTGGCCAAAGCAAGGAATTTTAAGGTAAGATGCAAAAAACCAAGGAAGTATTTTTCAGATGAACACAAAACAATAAGACTCATAGTAGTCAGTCAGTTTATTGAAACGGTCAACGACCAGAAAGGTTATATACAAATACAGAGACATTTAAGATTAAAAGGAATATATAAAATCCACAACAAGTATCCTGAACATTTATAAGACTCATAGTAAGTAGGGACAATTTTGAATTTCTCATCCTTGCTGTTTCAACCCCATTTTAGCTTCATTTTTCCCTCCCTTGAATAAATTGAATGTGTTTCTTTATCAAATAAAGCTAAAATGGAGATTTTGAGGTTGAAACAGCAGGGGGCATGGAAGAAGGTACGAATGCACCATTTTTTGTTTCCTGCAAAATGCACCTGATTCGTTCACCTGTACATTAACGGGATATACTATCTGTACATTCTGTGTATTAATGGCATTCTCTGTAGACATCAACATCACATCAATTGCAAATAAAAGCTGAACAACATGTGACTGGAATCTAAACAAATCTACAAAACTAGCAACAAAATGCGGAGAACTGAAACTGTTGACAAAAATACAAATGAATACAAAAAGAAACAAAATTGGGAATATGCAGTCACCCCTAACAGTAAGGCCTGACGTTTTATAAAGCCCTTAAGAGAAGATGACAAAACACCCTTAAAACCGTTTCAAAGGGTAGCTTTATTGGTCTTAGGGTTGCCAGGTCCCTCTTCGCCACTGGCAGGAGGTTTTGGGGGTGGAGCCTGGAGAGGGTGGGGTTTGGGGAGGGGCTTCAATGCTATAGAGTCCAATCACCAAAAGCGGCCATTTTCTCCAGGTGAACTGATCGCTATCGACTGGAGATCAGTTGTAACAGCAGGAGATCTCCGGCTAGTACCTGGAGGTAGGCAACCCTAGTTGGTCTGAAGTAGAACAGCTAGGTTCGAGTCCAGGAGCATTTTAGGGACCAACAAGATTTTCATGTGCCAAAACTCTTGTATACGATGAATGGAGCTTTGACTCACAAAAGCTTATTCTCTGAAAATCTTGTTGGTCTCTAAGGTGCTCCTGGACGTGAATCTAACTGTTCCATCCATAAACAGGTGACTCCACCCTAACTCATGCCCCAAAATAGCAAAGATACTATTCTTAGGCTTCTGCTGTGCCAAGGAGAACATGCCAGCATCACCAACTGGTAAGCCCAGTGAGGTCAGTGAAGCCAACAGTCCCCAAGAGATTCCCAGACCATAACCTCTCCAGTTGGTAATACCTGTGAAGATTGTTGAGGTAAATCCCTTATTCTGATAAAACCAGGAGTCCACAAATATACACCCTCTTCTCTCTCCCTGCTCATGCTGTGCTTGCTATGCCAAGGCCTAATTAGCCAATTAAGTGGCTAGGCAAATTGGCATGCTTTCCTCCACATTCCCACACTAAAGAACAGTGGAAAAACTGGCTAAGCCAATCAGTGACTATAGTTCAAAAATTCCTATTTAGCCGCTCAGTGTTCGTGAGCTAATCTTGCCTGTTTGGAATATGGGAAGGGGAGAAAGATGTTGGGATGTGAAGGGACAGATGGAGCTATTTCATGAGTCTATCTGGTCCTCCCCAACTCTGTTGTTACTCAAAGGGGATGGAGGCTGATTCACCTAAGGTTGCCAACTTCCAGACAGGGTCTGGAGATCTCCTGGAATTACAAATGATCTCCAGCCTACAGAGATCAGTTACCTTGGAGAAAATGGTTGTTCTGGAAGGTGAAGTCTATGGTCGTATTCCATGCTGAGGACCCTTCCGTCCCCAAATCCCGCCTTCCTCCGACTCCACCCCCAGGCTCTAGGAATTGCCCAAACCAGAGCTGGCAACCCTAGGTTCATCTCTAGTCAACAGAGTGCAGCAGAATGAGGTTCTCGTGAGATGGCACATTAATAAATAACCAGACATGAGCCTTCTTCTGTAGCTATGCAAGCTTTTTCAAATATGTCTGGGTGTTAGGGTGTGAAGTTTAGATGAATATCCATATGGTAAATCTGAATATGCACAATCAATAGATCACTCATAGTGCTGTCGTGTATGTTGAAATAGATGCATGTTCATGAAAAACACAATACACGTCTCAATTGAATGCATTTGGTAGATTAAGAATATGGATATATAAGGTGATATTTATGGGGTAACGCCCTCCTTCACATCCAGATTTCAAATTGTATGATTATTTTTCAAGAACACTGATATCGCTTGTTATTATGCAGTACATAAAATTAAACTATTCTTGAAGAATATATTCGGAAAGTTTGTTTTTTGAATCTTGCCCACATCAGGAGATTTCTCAGACTGTCCTTCTCGCTGAACTGAAGTTGGAAAGCACTGGGACCACACCCGGCTGGGTGTGCCCCCTGTCTTTTGCCCTTTGACTTGGCAGATGACAGAAGAGGAGCCATGCTGGATCAGACCACTGGTCCAACTAGTCTAGCATCTTGTTTCATGGAGGGGCCAACCAGTTGCCCTGGAGGGGCAACATACAGGGAATAGAGGCCAAGTAGGGTTGCCAGGTCTCTCTTCTCCACCGGCGGGAGGATTTGGGGATGGAGCCTGAGGAGGGCGAAAAGGGACCAATGCCATAGTGTCCAGTTGTCAAGGAGGCCATTTTCTCCAGGTGAACTAATCACTATCGGCTGGAGATCAGTTGTAATAGCAGGAGATCTCCAGTTACTACCTGGAGGTTGGCAACCCTAAGGCCAAGGCCTTCCTTGATGCTGCCTCCTAGCTCTTATATTCAGAAGTTTGCTTCCTCTGTATTTGGTGGTTCGCTTGAGTCAGATAATAGGCCTGATATATTGGCAGTAGTCCACTGCCAATATATAAGGTAGTCCACTATAAGGTCTAATGGTCGTCCCCATTAGGGCATCACACTTTAGACTTAAGAATGGGCTTAAGTGTTTTGCAGACCTGGGGATGGTTTCCTAAGGAAAATCCAAGTATTTGCATGGTGGCAGCCACAGTTTCAGGCTGCCAGAGCAAACCTGATAAGCTGCTGTTAATTAACTGTACAATGATTCACAACAATAGTTACATTCCTCCTCCATTTCCTTTTTATGCATGTCACATTAACAAATTAGATCTACTTTAATTGCTTATTAATATATTATTGCTGCCTGTTAAATGTATTTGCTATTGATGGCTGTAAAATTTCACTAGTTATAATGATGATGAATTTCTCATTTTAGATTGGAATATGAAGAAACCAATTTTAGAGTATTTTGTGGAGGTAGATTAAGTATGGTTTGGGATAGAAACCTAAATATGGCTGGAGGACATGCTGGGTGCTCTGGAATCATGTTGCACTGGGTGCAGCCTACTTATTTGTAATTTTCAAGGATTGTCCTGGGGTCCACACCTGCTGTGAGATCCTTGGCTTACTATTGCACCCCATCCTTGGTTCCTATCAAGATGGTGACAACACCAGGTTTTTTGTCCATCTTGAAGCATATTTATTTGTTGCTTCTAGGTTACATCCATTAAGTAGAGATGTACTCCCTGATGGATTGGCCAAGGGAAGGGAATATTGAGCAACCCAAGCTGATAAAGCAGCTCATGAGACTCTGTGCAGAGCATGTTTCAGAGGGAACTGTTCCTGAAACCCTGTCTCGATTGAGGTACCACCGAACACCAAGATGTATAGTAACGCTGCATAAGCTGATGTGTAGAGATATGGGCTCATCTACAACACATGCTACACCACTTCCGGAGTTGAGACACAGAAGGTAACTCAAATATTTTCATTCTGTTCCATTGTTTTACCAATCCCTCTCTCTAATCTTGGCAGTGGACTCCACACATTCTCATCTTTTATGTGTGCACATCCGTATCTTGATTCAGAAAAGCCCTGTGAATGCAGTCACCAAGCTTGGGTATTATCCAAGACTTGGATAACTAAAATGGGGCAATGGGTAATGGATTCTGTGGATAATACTGTTTTGCCAAGCAAGATTGCAGCATCTTGACTCAAGTGTAGTTAATTATCCATTGCTGGTTTATAGCGCAGTCTTGGAGAAAGTTGCACACTTCTAAGGCCATTAACTTCAATGGACTTAGAAGAGTATAACTCTGTTTGGACTACACAGTTATACTCATTGGACATTAGTCAACCTGTTTCTAACTCTGTGTGTGTTAAGATTCCCCCCACTTGCACATGATGGGAGAGATGGTTGCATGAAACTCTCTCATGATAGGAGCAACAATGGGCAAATGAATGCTGACTGATCATCTTATCCTGTTTGCTTCTGAGGTTGTGTGACTTTTTAGTTTCCCTATTTGCGAAGCCATCCTAAACCACAAAGAATTCTTGGTTGAATGGACTAAAAATGCTGTATTGGACCAAGTGGCTAAAGAATTATTATTTTCACATATGACTGGCTAGACTTTTTCTTGGCATCTTGGCCATCTTCGGGGCATGGAGTGGGGGTCACTGGGGGTGTGGGGTGGAGGTAGTTGTGAATTTCCTGCATTGTGCAGGGGGTTGGACTAGATGACCCTGGTGGTCCCTTCCAACTCTATGGTTCTATTATTACAGTTCTATTATTATTTCTTCATACACTTGAAAACTTAATGACTGCAGCGACGTATTTCCAATGTTTGATACTTCAGGCAAGGTGGAAAAGGCATGTGTATGGAGCAGCTGGTTCTGTGGGTGACCCAGATGGAGGAGTTCTGAGTGACTGAGCATTATTAAGGTTATGCAGAAAGCTGGCACATATTTGCTTCTCCTGCAGGAAGCCCACCACGGGGCTGTAGGCCATCAACATTTAAAAACCTGAGCATGAAGATAATTGGGGAGAAGGGGGGGGTGGACTAAATAATAATGACTGCTTTTATTATATTCGTGTTTTAATTAAAACTGTAAAGCAAGCCATTAGCAAAATCGCTGACTTGGATGATCCAGGCTAGCCTGATCTCGTCAGATCTCAGAAGCTAAGCAGGGGCAGCCCTGGTTAGTATTTGGATGGGAGACCACAAAGGAAGTCCAGGGTTGCTGTGCAGAGGAAGGCACTGGCAAACCACCTCTGTTAGTCTCATGCCATGAAAACCCCAAAAGGGGTCACCATAAGTCGGCTGCGACTTGACGGCACTTTACACACACAGGAAAAGTTAAAGCAAGAAACGGAATGTATTCATCAGCTTCAACGTAAGAGTTTTATGTTTTGATTCGGATGACAGGAGTGTCATAGCGCCGTTGAGGGCTGAATTATGCAAATGAAGCCACAAGGAGATTAATGGTGGCAATTGGAGTTTGGCAAACCTTGTCTAATATGTGGAATTCCTGCAAGTGCCTGGCTAACAATGGACAGCCACAGGATCCCGGTCAAAATGGATCTTTGGTGTAGTGGTGCAGTGGTTAAGAGTGGTGGACTCTAAATCTGGAGAACCGGGTTTGATTCCCCACTCCTCCACATGAAGCCTGCTTGGTGACCTTGTGCTAGTCACAGTTCTCTCCGAACTCTCTCAGCCCCACCTGCCTCACAAGGTGTCTGTTGTGGAGAGAGGAAGGTTATTATAAGCTGTTTTGAGATTCCTTAAAGGTGGAGAAAGCCCTGACCTGGATGGCCCAGGCTAGCCCGATCTCGTCAGATCTCAGAAGCTAAGCAGGGTCAGCTCTGGTTAGTATTTGGATGGGAGACCGCCAAGGAATGCCAGTTTTGCTGTGCAGAGGAAGGCACTGGCAAACTACCTCTGTTAGTCACTTGCCATGAAAACCCCCAAAAGGGGTTGCCATAAGTCGGCTGCGACTTGATGGCACTTTACACACACACAAAGGTGGAGAAAAGCAGCGTATAAAAAACAACTCTTCTCCTTCTCCTTCTTCTTCTTCTTCCAACATTCAGACCTCAATGCTTGGTAGTAAATGTCTGCTGTTTAGAAGAAGAATTGGTTTTTATATGCCGACTTCCTCTACCACTTAAGGGAGACTTAAACCAGCTTATAATCACCTTCCTTTCCCCTCCACACAACAGACACCCTGTGAGGTGGGTGGGGTTGAGAGAGTGCTAACAGAGCTATGACTTGCCCAAGGTCACCCAGCTGGCTTCGTGTGTAGGAGTGGGGAAACAAATCCAGTTCACCAGATTAGCTTATGCAGCTCATGTGGAAGAGTGGGGAATTGAACCCTTTTCTCCAGATCAGAGTCCACCGCTCCAAACCACCGCTCTTAACCACTACACCATTCTGGCTCCTTTGCTGAAGGAGGTGCTGGTGATTTGTTTGCCTGCTTTTCATAGAATCATAGAGTTGGAAGGGGTCACCAGGGTCATCTAGTCTAGCCCCCTGCACGATGCAGGAAATTCACAACTATCCTCCCTCCCTCTCGCACACACACACACTTCTGGAAGCACCATATCACCACAGCTGCTTTCGGCCATGGCAATGCTGTGCTTCTGGAAGTAAACCCACAAGTGACGTCATTGCGTGCATGCGGCCACCCCAGCCCTGCCTGCTAAAATCTCACACCAATTGAGAGGGGGGACCTGGCAACCCTACCCCTGGCCTCAGCTCAAAAGGGGAGTGGATTTAGAGCACCTAACACCACCACCTTTTGTCAATCACACGTTCATGCCGCTTGGAGAAGGTATTCAAATGTCCTCATTGACCAGCCTCCTAGCTAGGGTTGCAGACTTCTAGGTGGTGGTTGAAAGACCAATGTTCTGAGTCAGGATAAAGCACCTTCACGTGTTCATAAAGAACCAGATCATTTCTGGGCCAAGGATGTCTGAGGTCAGTGGCAGTGTTAAGTTGTAACTATAGAATAACCGCCAACCCCGGCTCCTTCTTAGCTGTCCTTTAAAGTTGTTGATTGGGAAAGTGACATTACGCATGTGCTGCTGCCAATGGAAACAAACTCTCTTTGCAAAAGGAAGAATGACTTTGATAGTCTTTCATATTTTCCCCCTTCTTACCACTACTTTGAAAGAATCCTCAGCTTTGGCTAGCTACGTTATCACACACATGCACACACGCACATGCAAAGTAACAAAACTAATATACTCACTTCCCGGGGTGCGAGGACCTCATTAACTTCATTCTAATTGTACAACTTTGCTTCCTAAGCTATCATACCAATGGAGAAGCCGGGAGCTCAGCCAGCTGGACCTCATGTTTGAAGCAGTGCTCTTCATTTATCCAGTCACAATTCCTGTGTTTCAATCACCCTCTTCCCCCAAATTGTCAGAAGTAAACACAGGAACAAAACAAAGGAACCGAGGGAAGCGTGCGCGCACAAAGAATTGCAGCTGAGGGGGTTGGGGTGGGCCATAAAATGGCTGAGACCATTGGGTTTAATTATAAATGCACTTCGGAGCTATGTTCTAACTCTCCTGGTTAAATATATTAAACTAACTGTTCTGCTGCTTTGCATAGTACATTAAACAACTTAATCATAGTGTCCTCTCTTGCATCAATAAACTTAGCATTTGTATTCTTCTCGCAGCGACATTTTCTTCTCCCGCACTGTTTTACTTCTTGTTAGGAATACAGATCTGAAGTTATTTCCATTTTAGTCGAGCTTGATTAGTTGAAAGTAAAGCCCAAACTTAAAAAGTGCCATAAAACTAAAAAAAGAAAGAAAAAAGAGTGCCTTGAACAGGGCATAAACGCAAATGTGCTAAGGTAGCAAATACGTTCGTCTTTTCTTGCTTCACTACCGGCAAATGCTACAAGGAAAAATGGCAAGCTTTCCCAGATTTGTGTCGGGTGCATTTGAAATAGCTTAATTAGAAGAATGTGGAGAGGAATTAAGGCCTTTAAGTCATGCGAAGATCAGATCTAAGAGTGAAAGTCAGCATTTTGCATGTGTGTACTTAAGGAAAGTGTTCTTCTTGAGAATCCCTTAGGTGCTATATGCTGGAGCATCTGCTTGGCATGCAGAAGGCCCCAGGTTCAATCCCTGGCATTTCCAGTTAAAGGGACTAGGCAGGTAGGTGATGTGAAAGACCCCTGCCTGAGACCCTGGAGAGCTGCTGCCAGTCTGAGTAGACAATATTGACTTTGATGGACCTTGATGGTCTGATTCAGTATAAGGCAGCTTCAGGTGTTCATGTGATAGGATTGCCAGCTCTGGGTTGGGAAATACCTGGAGATTTTGGGGGTGGAGTCTGAGGAGGGTGGAGTTTAGAGAGGGGAGGGAGTTCAATGCCATAGAGTCCAATTGCCAAAGCAGACATTTTCTCCAGAGGGACTGATCACTATCGCCTGGAGATCAGTTGTAATAGCGGGAGATCTCTAGGCACCACCTGGAGGTTGGCAACTCTAACATGTGAAGATGCTCATCTGAGACTGGAAGCAGAAAGACTGGTTTTCATAGCCCTCTACTAGGGTTGCCAACCTCCAGGTGGTGGTTGGATATCTCCCACTATTACAACTGAACTCCAGGTGACAGTTCCCCTGGAGAAAATGGCTGCTTTGGCAATTGGACTCTACGGCATTGCAGTCCCTCCCCTCCCCAAACCCTGCTATCCTTAGGATCCACCCCCAAAATCTCCAGGTATTTCTCAACCTGGAGCTAGCAACCCTATGAGGTGCAGAACAAAGCAACCAAAATGATCAGGGGACTAGAGCAACTGTCCTATGAGGAGCGGTTAAAACGCTTAGGGCTGTTTAGATTGGAAAGAAGGCGGCTGAGGGGAGACATGATAGAGGTCTATAAAATTATGCATGGTTTGGAGAGAGTGGACAGGGAGACGTTTTTCTCCCATAATACTAGAACGCGGGTTCATCTGCTAAAGTTGGAGGGTGAGAGATTCAAAACAGAAAAACGGCGGTATTTTTTCACACAATGCATAGTTAAATCGTGGAACTCCCTGCCCCAAAATGTGGTGATGACTGCCAACTTGGAAGGCTTTAAGAGGGGAGTGGACATGATCATGGAGGAAAGGGGTATTAATGGCTACTAGTTAAAATGGATACTAGTCCTGATGCATACCTATTCTCTCCAGGATCAGAGGAGTGAACAGACTGCTGGACTTGATGGGCCTTGGTCTGATCCAGCAGGGCTTTTCTTATGTTCTTATGTTCTAACCCTACCCTCTACAAATGAAATAATTTCAGAGGGGAAGCAAAATCAGCAGCTCATAAGCACAGAGTCTACATGGATAGGAAATGCAGGCACGTAGAATCCTTTTCTGGGATCTGGAAGGTTCAAACCATGGCATTCCCAGTGATGGGGATGGTGCTTATGTGCTCAGAAGCTGGTGATCGCATATAGGAGGGCGCAGGGCCTGCATGCTCAAGCCAGCTCCCTCTCTACGCACAATAATTGCAACAGGCACAGTGTCATCGGTAGAAGGCTCATGTGCTGGTACTCAGTGTATAGTCACCGGCAGGTGCAGATGTGAACTACCTCTAATGAAAAACAGACTGTGTGAGCTGATACAGAAGTTTTGCCATGGGATTACATCTCTGATGGCCTAGTCACATGTGGAGCTTACCATAGGGTTGCCAACCTCCAGGTACTCGCTGGAGATCTCCTGCTATTACAACTGATCTCCAGCCGATAGAGATACCTGTAGAAAATAGCTGATTTGACAATTGGACTCTATGGCATTGAAGTCTCTCCCCTCCCCAAACCCCGCCCTCCTCAGATTCCGCCCCAAAAACCTCCCGTCGGTGGCGAAGAGGGACCTGGCAACCCTAAGCTTACCATGATGTTGTAATTCACAGTGGGTAGCCGTGTTAGTCTGTCTGCAGTAATAGAAAAGGGCAAGAGTCCAGTAGCACCTTAAAGACTAACAAAAATATTTTTTGGTAGGGTATGAGCTTTCGTGAGCCACAGCTGTGGCTCACGAAAGCTCATACCCTACCAGAAAATATGTTTGTTAGTCTTTAAGGTGCTACTGGACTCTTGCCCTTTTCTACTACATGATGTTGTAGTCACCCAGCTATTAACATGCTTGGTATGAACCAGCTTTTTACCAATCCCATTGTCCATCTCTGGGACAAATGGTATGCTTTGCTGGGAGAACTGTGACTACACTTCCCAAAGTGTTTTTGGCTCTTAAATGCAGCCGCTGTGCATGGGGACATATGAATTCGGATCTCATTATAGCAAAAGAGGTTTTTTAAGGCCCTGATCATTCGAACAGCCCCCCTTCATGGCTGTTCTCCCTATGACTGTTTTTAGCTTCATTGTGAAAAAAAGACTGACTTTTTTCTCAGCTAGGGCTAAAAACAGCCCAGGATGATACATTTTAATCAGGGAAATGGTAAGAAACAGAAAAATTAAGCCTCCTTTCTTCAGTGTTGTGTCCCTGATCCACATTAGGCCCCCTTTGCAGCTGTTTTTTAGACCTAACAAACATGCTGATATTTATTTCTTTAGAACCCTTCTATGTAGGGTTGCCAGCCTCCAAGTGGCAACCCGACTTTTACACCACCTCTCTAGAAAATGTGCCCGAGGCAGTTTACAAGCGAAATATGATAAAACCACCCAATTAAATGTGTTAAAAATTAGCTTTGGTAAATTCACAGTGCCATCTCATGGACTTAGAAGGGTATACCTTGGATCAGGATGGCCCTGACGGTCATGGGACTTGGACAACATATGGAGTTGGGCTGTCGCTGGATCGTTATTATAGGTTAAAATTCCTTTCCCTTATTTGGCTAGTGTATCATGGAGCACCGAAGACAGGTGTCAAAATGAAACCGTCACCTTGGCTGGCCTCAAAGTATGCAAAGCTTTTGAAAAGTTAACAGTGTGCTTTGACTCCATCGTAACATCAGAAGAGTCCTGCTGGATCAGGCCAAAGGTCCATCTAGTCCAGCATCCTCTTTCCAACCGTGAACAGCCAGATGTTTCCACAAAGCCCAAAAGCAGGGCATGGATGCAGTGGCTCCTTCTTGTTGTTTGTTCCTAGTATCGTGTCTGCAGCCATCTTACTGTTATAGCTAACAGCTAGGAACTACACAGTGTCAGGAAAAGAGCCAAAAAGAGTAAGCCGTTCCTGATAAGCAACATTTCTAACCTCTCTTTTTTAAAGGGGAATTCTGAGCAGAGCCTGCTGTTACATCTGATATCTAGCCTGAACATAAGAAGATCTCACTTTTTAAATGAAAACATTCTTTGGAGGTTTTTAGTTTTCGTAAAACACATGGTGACAAGGTGGGAGTAGGGTTGCCAGCCTCCAGGGGGTGGCTGGAGATCTCCCACCATTACAACTGATCTCCAGGCAACAAGAGATCGATTAACCTGGAGAAAAGGGCTGCTTTGGTAATTGGACTCTATGGAATCGAGGTCCCTCCCCAAATCCCGCCCTCCTCAGACTCTGCCCCAAAAACCTCCCACCAGTGGCGTATATGGACCTGGCAACCCTGCCTTACCCCCACCTAGGGTTGCCAGCTCCAGGTTGGGAAATACATGGAGATTCTGGGGATGGAGCCTGAGGAGGGGAGGGTTTGGGGGAGGGGAGGGACTTCAGTAGGATATAACCCATACAGCCCACCTGCCAAAGTGCCACTTTCTCCAGGTTAATCGATCTCTTGTTGCCTGGAGATCAGTTGTAATGGTGGGAGATCTCCAGCCACCACCTGGAGGCTGGCAACCCTAATCCCACCCTGTCACCATTTGTTTTACGAAAACTAAAAACCTCCAAAGAATGTTTTCATTTAAAAAGTGAGGTCTTCTTATGTAACCAGTCCTTTGGAAGCTGTAGGTATGAGAAAACAAATGGTGGTGTGTGTGCATACATGCAGAAGTGTGTGTTTACTTTCCTCACTGAATTTTGCCTTAAAATTGCCCTCTTAAGAACACCTGGAACTGCCTTATCCTGAATCAGATCCTTGGTCCATCAAAGTCAGCGTTGTCTACTCAGATGGGCAGCGGCTCTCCAGGGTCTCAGGTTGAGGTCTTTCACATCACCTACTTGCCTAGTCCCTTTAACTGGAGATGCTGGGGATTGAACCTTGGACCTTCTGCATGCCAAGAAGATGCTCTACAAATTGAGCCAGAGCCCTTCTCAAGTTGCATCCCCATGTGAAATCTGAGGATTTAACCTTAATTAGCAAGTTGGTGATTAGGAGCAAAAAGGGGGCCATGGAGAAAGTTTCAGCCACACAAACTCATGCCCTTCTAAATAGTATTTTCATTAAACCCTCCCTATTGCCTCTTCGTGAATGTGCTTGTCTGTTTTTCTCTTGAAATATGCAGGTTCCAGAGGGGGTCCGCTTCCATCTCCACTGTCACGTGTTGCCTAAATGCCGATATCTTGTCCCCACAAGAATTCTAAAAGGCTACTTTGGTCTCATTCCCTACATCATAATGTCACATTGACTTTGCGACATTATTGAGTTTTTTAAAAAATCACAAATGCCCAAATGATGGTTTTCAAGACACATTTCAGATATTCTGGATAATGTAAGCAGATGGAGTAATTTGGGTAATGGAACCAGAAAAGAAAGTGGGCTGTCACTGGTATAATTCCAAGCTTTGTAATAGAAAAGTAGCATAGTGGTAGTTATAATCATGTGAATGGAAGTGGTGGGTTTTTTTTAAGGCTGCAGATAGTTTTGTTCTTTCCAAATGCATAAGAATATGTTCAAGGGGAAAGGAAGAACACAATGCAGTTTTAACGAAATGAATGTCTCTTGCCTGGTAAAGAAGAGAGAGGGAGAGATAATAACTCTAAACAGGCTGACAAATTAATGGACCAATGACTTCTAAAACAGACAGCCTCAGAATTTGGATATGCTAACCTGTGGGTTTGAGGTTGAATGATACCATCAGCGAGCCATGTGCTGTGAAGCCCAATCCATTGCACCTGTATTCTGAAGACTGCAGTCCTGTACGCACATGTGGTGGAAAGTACCGTCAAGTCACAGCTGACGACCCCATCGGGTTTTCGAGGCCAAAGAGGTCCAGAGGTGGTTTGCCATTGCCTGCCTCTGTGTCAAGTGTGTGTGTGTTAAGTGCCGTCAAGTCGCTTCCGACTCATGGCGACCCTATGAATGAAAGTCCTCCAAAATGTCCTATCTTTGACAGCCTTGCTCAGATCTTGCAAATTGAAGGCTGTGGCTTCCTTTATTGAGTCAATCCATCTCTTATTGGGTCTTCCTCTTTTCCTGCTGCCCTCAACTTTTCCTAGCATGACTGTCTTTTCCAGTGACTCTTGTCATCTCATGACATGTCAAGTATCTAGGAGTAAAAAGGTAAAGGTCCCCTGTGCAAGCACCGGGTCATTCCTGACCCATGGGGTGACGTCACATCCCGACGTTTCCTAGGCAGACTTTGTTTACGGGGTGGTTTGCCAGTGCCTTCCCCAGTCATCTTCCCTTTACACCCAGCAAGCTGGGTACTCATTTTACTGACCTTGGAAGGATGGAAGGCTGAGTCAACCTTGAGCCGGCTACCTGAAACCAACTTCTGTCGGGATCAAACTCAGATCGTGAGCAGAGCTTGGACTGCAGCACTGTAGCTTACCATTCTGCACCATGGGGCTACCTGTCTGGGAGTAAACTCTAATAAATACTTACTTTTGAGTAAGCATGCATAAGATGCACTACCACTGAGTTATTTTCAATGTCCTCCTGGGTGTATGACGTAAAAGTCTAGTAGCTTTCAAACTTTCTGTCCCTTTTGATTCATCTAATGCAGAACTCAAGTGTGCTGTAAAGGATCCTGGGACAAGTGCTAGGATACATATTCAGAAAATGTAAAGAATTGGCCTCATCTTTTGGACATAAACCCTGAACATAACCAACGTTCCCCTTCAGCTGTAGATTGCAGTCAAAGATCAAGCAAGCTGTCTTCGCTGTGTTTCAGGGAATCTCCTCTAAAGATGCCTCTGAAATTATCCTCCTTTTGATTGCTCCTTGGAATTTGCTATTCTGAATTAATTGGTCTTGTTTCCAAAGTGGCACTGATGACTTAGGAATTCTCCATTGATCTAGTTCTTTTAATTCCTAGATTTTATGCAGGGCACCTACAGTCTGCTGTAGATTTCGCTTTGCTCGGTTCATTTTCATGACACTCCTTTACTACTGACGTGCATATGATAAAATTCCACATAAGACCCATCTCAATGTGATTGCACCTAGGAGCCCTGTTCACATGTTACTATGAACATGCTCACATGCTGCATGTATGTGCATGCATCTGTTTGTGAGAAAGAGCCACTGACCCATGAGGTGACATCACATCACAACATTTATTAGGCAGACTACATCTACAGAGCCTGAGGAGGGTGGGGTTTGAGGAGGGGAGGGACTTCAATACCATAGAGTCCAATTGCCAAAGCGGCCATTTTCTCCTGGTGAACTTATCTCTATCGGCGGGAGATCAGTTGTAATTGCAGGAGCTCTCCAGCTAATACCTGGAGGTTGGCAACCCTACAGATCTGGCCTGTGGGCCTTATGTTTGACACCCCTGCTCTCCATCATGCTGATTCAAGATGCTTTACTGAGTGTGCAATGCTTTACCAGTGCACTGTAGTGCATGTAAAACACTGCATCATAAGAATCAATACTTTCTCTTTTTTTGAAAAAGGAACTGAATGAACCAAAGGAACACAAAGCTGTGACAAACTGTGCATGCTCCAATTTCAGAATTAATTTTAGAAATGTTCCTAATTAAACTGGAATTAAGGAGGAATCAAGTTCAGCATCAAATGAAATTCCAAAACAATAAGCTAATGAAACTGGGGAAATCTGCTCCTCCATAAGCCTAGTTCAGGAACTGTGCTAAGCTTCGGAGGGACCCCAGTGTTTCCTGGAACAGAGTTTGCAAACCACTTTACCAACACAGGAATATTGATGTTAAGCCTCACCATCTGCGAGCGTATTGACATGTTTAAAAAGCACCTTTTCCGGAAGGAGAGATGGATAAAATATGTCCTAGAGGAGTAGAAAATAGATTATTTTTCTGATTAGGATAGATTTTTGCCTTTCGGCTTCCTTTCCACCAGCCAAGGTCAAGGGACTAAAATCTGTTATGGACTTCCAAATTCCAATGGTGTATTGGTAACGATCAATTTGACTGTTGCCATGTTACTTGTCTTTAGCTATGGTTGCAATCCTGTGCACACTTATTTGAGACTATATCCTGTTGATCTCAGCGTGACTTACTTCGGAGTGCTTAAGATCGCCTTGTATGTGCAATACTTGTGTGTGTGAGAGAGAGAGAGAGTGTGTGTGTGTGTATGTGTATGAGAGAGGGGGGGAGTGCACCAAAAGTGGTACAGCTGGAGAGGTGTTGCATTGAAGAACTAAACAGCCTAATTGTACCAAGACTTCCATGGGGAAGTGTGCTTGAAAGTGACTGAAAGTAATGGATTATGAAACTTCTGAACAATGGTAATGGTGGTGGTGGAAAGTGCGGTCAAGTCACAACTGACTTATGGTGACCCCGTAGGGTTTTCAAAGCAAGAGATGTTCAGAGGGGACTTGCCATTGCTTGCCTCCATGTGGGCTGAGAGAGTTCTGAGAAAACTGTGACTTGTCCATGGTCACCCAGCAGGCTCCGTGTGGAAGAGTGGGGAATTGAACCCAGTTCTCCACATTAGAGTCCACCGCTCTTAACCACTATGCCACAATGGCTCCTAATTGTACCAGCACTTCCATGGGGAAGTATGCATGAAAGTCACTGGAAGTAATTATGAATCTTCTGAACAACAATAATGGTATTAGCTAATCAGTGGTTTACAACAGTACCTTTTACAGAGTTCACCAGTTACAGAATCTGGTGTAGCTGACTAATGAACATTTTCTTTCTTTCTTTCTACATGACCCATGTAGAAAAGTGGGTATACCACAGAAAACAATTCATTCATAGGGTCGCCATGAGTCGGAAGCGACTTGACGGCACTTAACACACACACACACACACACAACCTCAGTTCTCTTCAAATCCTTTATTTATTTAATGCAATTTATTCCCTACCTTTCTGCTCAACAATAATTTATACGTTCTAGTATTATGGGTCACGTCATGAGACGACAAGAGTCGCTGGAAAAGACAGTCATGCTAGGAAAAAGTTGAGGGCAGCAGGAAAAGAGGAAGACCCAACAAGAGATGGATTGACTCAATAAAGGAACCCATGGCCTTCAATTTGCAAGAACTGAGCAAGGCTGTCAAAGATACGACATTTTGGAGGACTTTCATTCATAGGGTCGCCATGAGTCGGAAGCGACTTGACGGCACTTAACACACAAACACAGTATTAGGGGAGAGGGAGAAAAACTTCTCCCTGTCCACTCTCTCCAAACCATGCATAATTGTATAGACCGCTATCATGTCTCCCCTCAGCCACCTGTAAGTATAGGGGCCGCGGGGACTCTGTCCTCAGGCACAGACCATCCTAAGGGTGCTCAAAGTTGTCCTCCCCCAGTCAGTTGCCAACCTGTGACTTTCTAAATGCATATAGCATTCTCAGAGCAGCTGAACAGCTAGCTTGTCCTTGTTCTGTTGTTATTCAACTTTTCTTCTTTTGTGCATTCTTTAATTCCAGTGTTTTGGTCATCCTGCCTTTATTGTGGGGTTTGTGTGTGTGTGTGTGTGTGTGTGTGTGCTGCTGCTGCTGTTGTTTTATGTGCATCCTTGTCTCTTGGTGTATTTGGAAGAGGAACATTCATGTCGTTTGCTGCTGAGAGACAGCTGTGACAATATGCTTTTTCCATTGCCACATCATTAGAGAGCCATTCATAGGTTATTTTCCAAGTATCTTGGTACTGTTGGCCTGGCTTTTGCTTCACATTAGAAGCTCTCTTCTCTGAAGAAGGAAGTGTCACAATCCAGCATTGGTTGTAGGTCATTAATAATATGTTGGACTGGATTGAGCTGTGAGCTGTATGTGACCATGGAATCATAGAATCATAGAGTTGGAAGGGACCACCAGGGTCATCTAGTCCAATCCCCTGTACAATGCAGGAAATTCACAACTACCTCCCTCCACACCTCCAGTGACCCCTAGTGACCAGAAGATGGCCAAGATGGCCTCCCTCTCATGATCTGCTTAAGGTCATAGAATCAGCATTGTTGACAGATGGCCATCTAACCTCTTCTGAAAAACCACCAGAGAAGAAGAACTTACCACCTCCCAAGGAGGTTTTATGGTGAGACCACACTTGGAATACTGTGTACAGTTCTGGTCACCACACCTAAAAAAGGATATTACAGAGCTTGAGAAGGTGCAGAAAAGAGCAACCAAAATGATTAGGGGACTAGAGCAACTGTCCTATGGGGATCGGTTAGGACGCTTAGGGCTGTTTAGCTTGGAAAGAAGGTGGCTAAGGGGAGACATGATAGAGGTCTATAAAATTATGCACAGTTTGGAGAGAGTGGACAGGGAGAAGTTTTTCTCCCTCTCCCATAATACTAGAACACGGGGTCGTCTGCTAAAGCTGGAGGGCAAGAGATTCCAAACAGATAAAAGGAAGTATTTTTTCACACAACGCATAGTTAAATTGTGGAACTCCCTGCCCCAGAATGTGGTGATGGCTGCCAGCTTGGAGGGCTTTAAGACGGGAGTGGACATATTCATGGAGGAGAGGGGTATTCATGGCTATTAGTTAGAATGGATACTAGTCATGCTGCATACCTATTCTCTCTAGTATCAGAGGAGCCTGCCTATTATTTTGGGTGCGGTGGAACACAGGCAGGATGGTGCTGCTGCAGTCATCTTGTTTTGGGGGCTTCCTAGAGGTACCTGGTTGGCCACTGTGTGAACAGACTGCTGGACTTGATGGGCCTTGGTCTGATCCAGCAGGACCTTTCTTATGTTCTTAAGGAAGCCTGCTCCACTGTTCTATTGTTATTTTCTTTGGGTTTGTCTTGTATCATTCTGGCCTTTCCAGTCATCTTTTTTTTACCACATCAGCAGGATATTGTAGTTGCAAAAATGCTTGCTGTAGCTCCTTCAAGTGAGTATCTCTGTCTGAGGGGTTGGAGCAGATGCGACTGTAGCGTATGGCTTGGCTATAGACTGTTTGATATGGTTGGGGTGGTACCTGGAGGCATGTAGATATATTTGAACTGTTGGTTTCCAGTATAATGTGGTGCTTGTGCTTCCCTCATGTATCTGTACTGTGGTGTCCCATAAGTTTATTTCTTGTTCAGATAAATTCATAGTTAGATTGATGGTGTGGTGGAAGCTGTTGAGAGCCTGGTGAAATCTTTTGAGGACTTCTTTGCCATGAGTCCAGACAAAGAAAATGTCATCAATGAATCTCAAGTAAAGGGTAGGAGTTCAGAAAATGCTGTTCTAGATCCGCCATGAAAATGTTGGCATACTGCAGCATACTGCGGAGCCGTGCGGGTGCCCACGGTTGTGCCACTGATTTGAAGGTATACCTAACTCCTCACCAAACCTGAAGTAGTTGTGGGTGAGAACAAACCTGCAGAGTTCAGTGGCAAGATCCTTTGTTTGGGCCATAGGAACAGGTCTTTTAAATCAGTGTATAAATTCTTAATAAACAAATGCATACTAGCAAACTGGATTAAAGCCCAAAGAATCATGGAAATTGTAATATGATACAACAGAAAGGTAGGACAGAACTGTGCCTCAGCTGCCATTGTAACTGAGCCCCTCATGTAGGCACTGGTTGCCTGGGGGGGCTCAAGCCCCTCAGCCCCTTGTAGTTTATGCCTATGATTTGCTCCAGATTTGATCTGGATTGGGCCCCTGCAAAACTGGTTTCCAGAGGCAGAAACTGCTCAGTTGTCCGTTCATAGAACTCATAGTGTCTCATCTTGTTGAGTCCTGAGTTTATCTATGTGAAGTACTATCTGAAACTGATTGAATAATCAAGGATTATTATCAATCAATCAATCAATCAATCAATCAATCTTTATTTTACGGTCATTTGACCAAAAATAGAACACATCTAATTATTATTAATCTAAATGCCACCAGTGACCCTCTGTTTATTGTAGTACTTCTATTTACTTGTTTGTTTGCTATAACACAGTTTAAAAAATCTTACTCAACTCATCATATTAGTTTCAATCAGTTCATGAATTGATTAAATCTGCATAAATTTTACATATGCATGATGATAATTCACAGTGGGTAGCCGTGTTAGTCTGTTTGCAGTAGTCAAAAAGGGCAAGAGTCCAGTATGCATGATGTAACAGTTTGGAAGAAACAATGCACACTTGCCTTATTTTTAGCCGATATATGCATATGTTGTAATTAGGGTTGCCAGCTCTGGGTTGGGAAATACCTGGAGATTTCTGGGGCGGAGCCTGAGGAGGGCAGAGTTTGGGGAGGGACTTCAATGCCGTAGAGTCCAGTTGCGAAAGTGGCCATTTTCTCCAGGTGAACTGATCTCTATTGGCTGGAGATCAGTTATAATAGCTCTCCAGATACTACCTGGAGGTTGGCAACTCTAGCCTGAGGGCAGAAGCAGGCATGTCCTCTTCAGCCTATTTTCCCTTGCATTGTGAATGGCCTGGCTTGTCCTGGTGGCAGCCACTCCAAAGCTCCTGGGAGATCTGAGCCGAAGCTGTCAATGGCCTGTAACTCATCCCTTGGTTTCCCCACTGCTGTGCAGGGCTGCCTCTCAGCTGATGGTCAGCTAGAGGGTCATTAAAGGTCCAGTTACCACTTAGCAGGCCAGCGTGGTGTAGGAGAGCCAGTGTGGTGCAGTGGTTAAGAGTGGTGGTTTGGAGCGGTGGACTCTGATCTGGAGAACCAGGTTTGATTCCTCACTCCTCCACATAATCTGATGAACTGGGTTGGTTTCCCCACTCCTACACATGATGCCAGCTGGATGACCTTGGGTTAGTCAGAACTCTCTCAGCCCCACAGGTCTCTCAGAACTCTCTCAGCCCCACATATAAAAACCAACTCTTCTTCTTCTTCTCCTTCCTCCTCCTCCTCCACTGGGATTGTGTCCAGGCAGTACACACATTTTTCCATGAAGGACAGTATCTTTGTGTGGGGGCTCTGCACAAAACCCCTGCTCTTTGTGTGACCATGGGAACTCCAAAAAGGGCTGCCCCAAGTCACAGTGGCTACGCTAGGGTTGCCAACCTCCAAGTGAAGGCTAGAGATATCCCAGAGTTATCACTGATCTGCATACATAAATTGCTTATTTGTTTATTTTAAACATTTATTCCAGTTCTCCTAGGGACAATGGCTGCTTTGGAAGGTGGACCGTATACCCTACCAAGGTCCCTCCCCTCCCTAAACCCCACTCTCCCAGACTCTACCCTCAAATCTCCAGATATTTCTGAACCCGTAGTTGGCAACCCTAGGCTATGCGTGCCACCCTTCCGGATGCATCAGTTCTCTTTCACATGACCAACGTCATGCTCCCAAAACATAAGCGTGAACTGGCTGAACTCTGGGCATACACATGTATCTTTCTTCGGGGAGACTGTTACCAGTGTGTCAAAAGTCTATGAAGTTATCCCTTGCACGTGAACTGCATGGTCTCTAGGGAACAAAAATTAGCAGCCTGGTGGCTTTAAACTCCCACCAAGATGATGCAAGACATTTATTACATTTCTTGACAAGTTAATTATAAGGATGAAGAGACATCTTAGCTCGTGGTTAGAAAAGAACAGCATTAAACAAATAAAAGATTGTACATATATCAGCCCGGAAGGAATTTTTAACCCAAAGCAATTAGCAAGCCAAATACTATATTTTCAAACATGGGAAGAATAAAGGTGCTGATATGCATATGGGGGGTGGGGGGTGGGAATAGAGCTTGCCTTTATTCTAGGATGCTGGATATCAGGAAGGACACACTCAGGCCGCACCTAGGGTTGCCAGCTCCGGGTTGGGAAATGCCTGGAGATTTTTGGGGTGGAGCCTGAGGAGAATGGGGGTTGGGGAGGGGAGGGACTTCAATGCTATAGAATTAGGGTTGCCAGGTCCCTCTTCACCACCAGTAGGAAGTTTTTGGGTGGACCCTGAGGAGGTCAGGGTTTGGGGAGGGGAGGTACTTCAATGCCATAGAGTCCAGTTGCCAAAGCGGCCATTTTCTCCAGGTGAACTGATCTCTATTGGCTGGAGATCAGTTGTAATAGCAGGAGAAGTCCAGCTAGTACCTGGAAGTTGGCAACCCTACATAGAGTTCAATTGTCAAGGTGGCCATTTTCTCCAGGTGAACTACCTCTGTCGGCTGGAGATCAGTTGTAATAGCAGGAGATCTCCAGCTAGTACCTGGAGGTTGAGATAAAGATGCACAGGTACTAAAGTAGTCAGGCTGAGAAAATAATAGTACAAGGCTCTCAAAATACTTGCAAAAACATGTATTGACAAATACAAAAGTGAAAGTGTGAACGTGTGTTAAAGGAAACTTATCGATATTATAAATGGACACAATGCTTAAAAAGCAACCAAGGCTACTCGAAAGCAACACCAATATGTACAAATGCACAAGCCAACTGTAATAAATAAAGCTCAATTCATGTGCCTTAATATCTGGTCAGAAAGACTCTGCTTCAGTTCATTAGTCTCTCATTCCTTGCAGGTAAGGAAGACAGAAGGCAGAAGACAAAAGACGGGGGAGATCGTACCTGGAGGTTGGCAACCCTAGGCAACACCTAGCTGCACCCTAGCTGCACCTAGGGTTGCCAGGTGCCCCCTGGCCACCAGCGAGGGATGGAAGCGGGTACTGTTGCCAGATCCAGGTTGGGAAACCCCTGGATATTTGGACATGGAGCCTTTGGAGGACAGGGACCTCAGTGGGGTTCAATGCCATAGAGCCCACCCGCCAAAGCATCCATTTTCTTCAAGGGAACTGATCTCTGTAATCTGGAGGTGAGCTGTAATTCTAAGGGATCCCCCAGGTCCCACCTGGAGGCTGGCATCCCTCGCACCCCATGGCTTCACCAGCCTATGCCTTCTGGAATAAAATTACTTTGAAATTAAATTACTAGATTCAGTGGAGAATGAGGTTTTGGCATTGGGAATAATTATGTAGGAGAACGTGCAAACAGTTTTTCTCATCCATCCATTGCAAGGTAATATGACCTGTGGATTCTTCCAGATCTTCTACCCGGCTGTTAAAGATACAGGAGCCCAGGTTTCTGTTCCCTCTGATCACCATACTAAAAAGCTGTATCAACTATGCTGAGCCAATTGCCAAGGCCTTTTTCTCCCCAATCAAAGCAAAACTTCATAAGATAGAGGCCTTTGGAAATGTATTTCAAAAGCCTTTGCAGTGCCTGTTTGAGCAGCTAATATTACATGTGGTTGCTTGCTCTTCCTGTGTAATTTCAAAATCAGCCCGTAGAGGTGATTAAAAAAATAATCCTGGACTGAATAATTTGCAACTAAATGGGACAGGATTGCTAGCAGGACTAGAAAGCAGAGTGTCTGATCTGCAGTGCAACGACAGGAGGAGACTTTCATCATAAATGGTTACTGAGGAGATGGGAGACCGGGCAAAAGATCAAGTAGACTGCCCTAGCATAGCAAAAAAGAAAATGCAGCAACGTCTATCTGCTTTCGCATTTTGTGTTAATATCTCCTTTTCGTTGACTCTGTGTTCTTCTCTGCAGGCTACACAGGGCCTGCTCAGTAATCTGGATCTGGCAGGAGGCCAATGGAGGAAATCCTACACGTTGAATATTAACACAAGGGTTGCCAGATCCGAGTTGGGAAAGATTTTGGGGATGGAGCCTGAGGAGAGTGGGTTTTGGGGAGGGGAGGGACTTTAATGCCATAGAGTTCAATTACCAAAGTGGCCATTTTCTCCAGTGGAACTGATCTCTGTTACCTGGAGATCAGTTGTAATAGTGGGAGATCTCCAGCCACCACCTGGAGGTTGGCAACCCTAATTAACACTCAAGATTATTCAGTATTTCATTGACCTGGAGCTTCCTTTATCATCTGAGAGATGTAGAACTAAGACCATGATTGTAACCACTCTTACAGAATGTGGTTTAGATCCTATTACTGTTAGGTGGATCTGTAACTGGTTGACAGATCGCACCCAAAGAGTGCTTGTTAATGGTTCCTCATCCACTTGGAGAGAAGTGACTAGTGGCGTTCCTCAGGGATCTGTCCTGGGCCCTGTGTTGTTCAACATCTTTATAAATGATTTAGATGAAGGAATAGAAGGGATGCTTATTAAATTTGCAGATGATACTAAATTGGGAGGAGTAGCAAATACGGTAGAAGACAGAACCAAGATACAGGATGATCTTGACAGTCTGGAGAATTGGGCTAAAACCAATAAAATCCACTTCAACAAAGATAAATGTAAAGTTCTGCATTTAGGTAGGAAAAATCAAATGCATAATTATAGGATGGGGGATACTTGTCTTAGTAGTGTGTGTAAAAAGGATCTTGGGGTCTTAGTAGACCAAACACTGAACATGAGTCAGCAGTGTGATGCGGTAGCTAAAAAGGCAAATGCGGTCTTGGGCTACATCAACAGAACTATAGAGTCCAAATCACGCAAAGTGCTGCTATCGCTTTACTCTGCTCTGTTTAGACCTCACCTAGAATAATGTGTTCAGTTTTGGGCACCGCAATTTAAGAAAGTTGTATACAAGCTGGAATGTGTCCAGAGGAAGGCAACAAAGATGGTGAGGGGTCTGAAGACCAAGTTCTATGAGGAAAGGTTGAAGGAGCTGGGTATGTTTAACCTGAAGAGGAGAAGACTGAGAGGGGATATGATAACCATCTTCAAGTACTTGAGGGGCTGCCATATAGAGGATGATGCTGAGTTGTTTTCTGTTGCCCCAGAAGGTTGTACCAGAAACAACGGGTTGAAATTAAATCAAAAGAGTTTCTGTTTAGATATTAGGAAGAATTTTCTAACAGAGCGGTTCCTCAGTGGAACAGGCTTCCTCAGGAAGTGGTAAGCTCTCCTTCCCTGGAGGTTTTTAAGAAGAGGTCAGATGGTCATCTGTCAGCAATGCTGATTCTATAACCTTAGGCAGGATGAGAGGGAAGGCATCTTGGCCATCTTCTGGGCATGTAGTAGGGGTCACTGGGGGCGTGTGGGGGGAGGTAGCTGTGAATTTCCTGCATTGTGCAGGGGGTTGGACTTGATGACCCTGGTGGTCCCTCCCAACTCTATGAGTCTATGAATTTGTCCCCAGTTAAGAGATAGACTAAGCACATGGTCCACTAGGGTTGCCAGGTCCCTCTTTGCCACTGGTGGGAGGTTTTTGGGGCAGAGCCTGAGGAGGGTGGGGTTTGAGGAGGGGAGGGACTTCAATGCCACAGATTCCAATTGACAAAGCGACCACTTTCTCCAGGTGAACTGATCTCTATCGGCTGGAGATCAGTTGTAATAGCAGGAGATTACCAGCTAGTACCTGGAGGCTGGACCCTCGGAAAGGTCAGAGAGAGCAAAGTTGTGGGGGTCTCTAGTGGACGGGGAGAATCAGTGGAACTCACCTTCCACAAATGGAAATGTGGTTCCATTAGGATTGCCATTTGCCCATCTATGGTGGGTAAACCTCTGCCCTTAGCCACAATCACCTGCTGTCAAGAAATTGAAGAATGGGAGAAAAGAAATGGCCAATCTTTACCATAAAGATTAGGGGAAATTCCTAGAGCGTCACCTGGAAGGGATGGTTCTTTGCCTTCTCATTTCAATAATTTTTAAACTAAAAGTATTTTCCAGATCTTAAAGTTTGAATGAATGATGGAATCAAAAGGAAACATTTTAGAAATGTAGAGATTGTTGAATATATTTATCCAAGTTGAAAGTAGTATGTTTATATGTTAATTTTAAAGTCTGTTTACAAGCCTTCTCATGGCTGTGGATATCCGTGTATCAGTTCATGATGTTATGTTAGTGGCTGATTTTTTGGGGATATATGGGGGCTGTTGTCTTGAGCTGGGCTATTAAGTTGAAGCCCCAGCTAATTCACAGAATCCCCCCCTCAGATCCAAAGATCTGCAATGAATATCTGAAAATCCTGTGCATATGCAGATGAGAAAATGATCTACAAGATAACGAGCGCAGGAAACTGTCATTTGTACAAAACTCTCCATCCACTTGGGGAGGGGCCGTGGCTCAGAAGCAGAGCATTTGCTTGGCATGCAGAATGTCCCAGGTTCAATTCCCAGCATCTCCAGTTGAAAAGACCAGGCAGTAGGTGATGTGAAAGACCTCATCCTGAGACCCTGGAGAGCCGCTGCCAGTCAGAGTAGACAATACTGACCTTGATGGACCAAAGGTCTGATTCAGTATAAGGCAGCTTCATTTGTTCATGTGTTCATTTCAGTAGTGGAACAGCCCTGGGTAGGCAATGTAATATGCATATCAGTGTTAGCTGTTGAAACAAATTAGCCAGACCTTCTGCATGCATGATCACATGTATGTGCAATGGATCGCTTGCATGAACATAGATTCAGTGGAGCAGAGCAAGAGGGCAACTTTGTGCAAGTTTCTACCTGTAGCATTTCTTCATCTGTCACCCATAAATGATAAGACATGGAATAACATCGATTCCATTCTGCTAATGGTAGAGCCTTCTGTTGGCAGAACATGACTCTTTCATCAGCAGAAGTCTCCTTGTGCCAGACGAAGTTTGTACCTTCAGTGGAAATGGTGACCCAGTCAGATTGAATGGGTACTGTACAATGCCTTGTCTATATGCTTGGCTGATAGATTGTTCTTGCTTTTTCTTTTTTCTTCCTTCCTTTTTTCTTTCTTTCACTGCAGCGTATGATGAAGATTGCTGATATTTGTTAGAAAATGGGTTGCCTCTGCTTTAGTTGAATGAACTGGAATCATAAAGAGTTGCTCATTCCGCAAGCGTGGGTTCTGTAGGGAAATTCTATGCATGTTTGAAAGGATGGCAAATGTTTAGGTATTCATCACCTCTCCTTGTATAGCTGAAGTGTGCTGGGGCGTAACTCTCCGCGGTCTGACTTTTGCAGTGATGATGGTCAAGCTCTTCTGAAGTTGGTGGTAATCAGCTTCTCTAATTGGATGTCTGGCAATTTCTTTGATTTGTCTGAAGAACGAATACATTTCTTCTGGTTCATAGGTGCAGTGTATCCATGCAGCATCTTTAGGAAATGATGTACATTTGTTTCCTTCAACTTCATCTCAGCCTCAGGGAGTTGCAGACGATGCACAGTTCTTCAAATTTTTACCTGACTCTTCTTGTGGGGACCTATTGAATATTATTCTTGTCTTTAGGGCCAAGACCCTGAATGCTGTGATTGTTTTAAAAATGCAAAGTTTATTTATTATTTCAGTTACAATCTGCCTTTCTCACAGAAACTGAAATGTACTCCAAGAACTCAAGTTAAAAATTAACAGCACAGTCCTCAGCAGAATGACACCCTTCTATGCCCCCTGAGGTCAGTAGACATATAAGTGTTGCTCTCCCTGGGTTTGTGCTGTAATTGCACCTAAAATCCATACAAGTCAAACAGGACAATTTTGTGAGTGCCAGGATAATTACAGGCATTCACAGAAGACACTAAGCAGTGTTACACTATCCATACTAACTTCAGGTCTGGTTCCAGTAGGGTTGCCAGGTCCCTCTTCGCCACCGGCAGGAGGTTTTTGGGGCGGAGCCTGAGGAGGGTGGGGTTTGGTGAGGGGAGGGACTTCAGTGCCATGGAGTCCAATTGCCAAAGTGGCCATTTTCTCCAGGTAGGGTTGCCAGGTGCCCGGTGGTGGTGGGCAAACCCCCGGCAATTCACCCCTCCGCCCGCCAACCACCTGAGGGTCGGGGACAAACATACACACCGCACGCACATCACTTCCGGTTGTAAACGAGGGGCCTTATATCACTCAAACTCTTAGTTTGGGCTGCCAGGTCCCCCCTCTCCTCCGGAGAGAGGCTATGGGGCTGAGGTCGGGATTGAGCCTCGCGAGGGGCCTTATACCTCTTAGTTTGAATGGTAAAGCAGCCCTAGCACATTCCTCCAAAAACTCTATGGTTTCCAGGTTTGCACTTCTGGGTTTACCCCAGAAGTGACGCTAATCACCCCCCTTCAGCTGGCCTGCGTCCACCCACTGCCCAGCTGAGGGGTGGCAGGCAGCCCCCTTAATTGGCAGGCAATTGCTCGCCATTACCTGGTATCTTGCAACCCTATTGGCCCAACTGGTGTTCCCCTGAGAACCAGCCTTAGCTGATTTTCAGTTGGTAGGAATAGTGGGAGGGCCATTGCTCTCATATATTTTAGTATGCTGTAAACCACCTTGGGGAATTTTAGTTGAGAGTTGGTTCAGAAATTAACTAACAAAAGGTAAGCCTTGCAGCCTCATTGATTTCAGTGGGATTTAGGGATGCCTAACGTTTCTCTGCCCTGACCTGGGTGGCCCGGGCTAGCCTGATCTTGTCAGATCTGAGAAGCTAAGCAGGGTCGGTCCTGGCTGGTACTTGGATGGGAGACCACCAAGGAATACCAGGGTCACTATGCAGAAGAAGGCATTGGCAAACCAGCTCTGTTAGTCTCTTGCCTTGAAACCTACTGGGTTGCCATATCGGCGGAGACATGATGGCACTTTACACATGCACACAATTTTTCTCTAGATTGCACCTTAAAGGAGTGTCTGCTTCCAACCCTTGGTTTAGCACTTTAACTCAAATCCTGGACAAAATATGGCAGAGCTTATCCATAAAAGGGGGTAGTGGTGAATAACATCAGTGAGTGCTCTGGGAACATCTGAAGTTGTTGCATTGTTAAAACTAAAAAAGTCATGTATCCAATTGATACCTGAATGGGAGATCTTGTAAATCATGATGTAGGGTTGGCAGGTCCCTCTTTGCCACTGGCAGGAGGTTTTTGGAGAGGAGTCTGAGGAGGGTGGAGTTTGGGGTGGGGAGGGACTTCAATGCCATCGAGTCCAATTGCCAAAGTGGCTATTTTCTCCAGGTGAACTGATCTCTATTGGCTGGAGATCAGTTGTAATAGCAGGAGATCTCTAGCTAGTACCTGGAGGTTGTCAACCCTATCAGGATGGGATGCTTGTTTTCTGACCTCAAGCCCTCAGTGGGCTTGGACTGCTGTCTTCAGCAATATTGGGCAGAGACTCATGCTGTTCACCACCACCACCAAGTTCTGGTGAAAGCAAAGACCAATCAGTGAAGGAAGCTAGATTACACCTATAGGCCATAAGGGACCCAGGTGAGACTCCATGACTCCATTAAATCAAGGTATCATTTCAGATTTCTCATAACTGCTGTATCCATCTGAAAATCCCCGTTTTGATGGTGCTTTTGTCCAAGACTTCACGAGAAATATACACCTCTCTAATATCTTGTGAAACAACACAAAAATGTACATTTTACATATTGTGTTTCAATTGTCAGAAAAGTACCCTTCCTGAAGGCTCTGAATTTAAATTCCAACTTCAGATAAGCAGCTTAGGATGTTATTATTCACAACACTTAAGGACGCTGTCCGGTGCCCAGTGGCAAAGCAATTTTGATTGACTTCTCATAGCGCAGCAATGTCTTAAATAGCGCAGGACCTGGTTGCCTTTAGTGTTTAAGTGAATGGAATGCTTGTAAATGATACCATCTGACAGCACTGGAAATTGAAGTGCCCTATTTTATCTGCAGGAAAAGGTACAGGCTGGGAACTGAGTATATAAATTCATGTTCCCTTTGAGTACACATGCAACGTGCCTGAGGCCTAAAGCTGTCCAGATCGTAATGTGTGAGACGGCCAGAAATAGGCAGTCTGAGCTTGGATGACATCACAGCTATTGTGCCGTATAGTCTTGGATTTATGCTGAAAGATCAGCACTATAGTATATAGCGGTGATTATCAAACTTTGGGAGAGAAATTTCTTAGAAATTTATCGGCAGCTCTTCAATGGAAAAAATGGTAATGGACAAGATTTCTTGAAGGATAACCTGTCCATTATTGCCTATTTTCCTCTGCAGTGTGCATTTACAAGCGAATTCATGGCTACTAGTAAAAATGGATGCTAGTCCCTATTCTCTCTAGGATCAAAGGAGCATGCCTATTATATTAGGTGCTTTGGTACACAGGCAGGATAACGCTGCTGCAGTTGTCTTGTTTGTAGGCGTCCTAGAGGCACCTGGTTGGCACTGTGTGAACAGACTGCTGGACTTGATGGGCCTTGGTCTGATTCAGCATGGCCTTTCTTATGTTCTTATGTTATTGGATATGGTCTATGTTGCATGCTCATGTCACATGTGGCTACAGTGGGGTCCAGCAGACTTGGCCAGTGCCCTGCGTAAACTATGTGTTTACTGTAGAACATAAGCTTGAATCCTTTGCAACAGCCTGGAATTCTAAGCATACATTTGGCAATTGGTTCCTTATGCAAATGGTTCTGAAAAGGCATAATGTTTGAAGAACCACTAGTTGATAGATAAACAGGCTGCCTGTTTTAGGGCCAGTCATTTACTTTTTGGTGTGAATAAACTTACCACAGTGGGACAATAGTACTGGTCATTTTCATGTATGTAGACATTCATTGTGCCTACACTCTCCTTGCCCTGACCTGGATGGCCCCGGCTAGCCTGATCTTGTCAGATCTCAGAAGCTAAGCAGGGTCGGCCGTGGTTAGTACTTGGCTGGGAGACCACCAAGGAATACCAGCGTTATTATGCACAGGAAGGCAATGGAAAATCCCCTCTGCTTGTCTCTTGCCTTGAAAACCCTACTGGGTTGCCATAAGTTGGCTGCGACTTGATGGCAGTTTACAAACACACACACACACAAACACACACACACACATTCTCCTCATTTGGTGGAATCTCAGATCTTAGAAATACCTTAAAATATATCACATCCTGGAGAACTGGTCATCTTAGGCATGCTAGCTTCCACAATGTTGGGATATACTCAAAGAACAAAGAGACTCTTGCACTAACAAGAAATATTTTGCTCACATCCTCATTCCAGTTTATCTTGAAGTAGGTAGCTGTCATGACATGTCATGATGTCATGCACTGATGGGAAGAGAGGTCAAGATTGAACATTCAGTTAAAACTGGATGCAGTGATGAAATGCATCTTTGGAGGCATGTACACACATGAAGCTGCCTTGTACTGAATCAGACCATTGGTCCATCAAGGTCAGTATTATCTATTCAGGCTGACAGTGGCTCTCCAGGCTGTCAGGTAGAGGTCTTTCACATCACGTCCTACCTGCTTATTTTAGCTGGAGATGCCAGGGATTGAACCAGAGACCTTCTCCATGCAAAGCAAAGGCTCTTCCAGTGAGCCACAGCCCCCCCTCACCTCCAGCGTGGTTAGGAGTGGTGGTTTGGAGTGGTGGAGTCTGATCTGGAGAACTGGGTTTGATTCCCCACTCCTCCACATGAGTGGCAGATGCTAATCTGGTGGACCTGGTTGGTTTCCTCACCCCTATACATGAAGCCTGCTGGGTGACCTTGGGCTAGTCACAGTTCTCTGAACTCTCTCAGCCCAACCTACCTCACAAGGTGTCTGTTGTGGGGAGAGGAAGGGAAGGAGATTGTAAAATGGTTTGATTATCCTTAAAAGGTAGAGAAAGTCAGCATATAAAAACCAACTCTTCCTCCTCCTTTCCTCTTCTTCTTCCTCTTTCTCCTCCTCCACTGGCACTCAGTGGGGCATTAGGGGGAAAATGGAAGGGGAGATGGCGATGTTCCGATGCCATGATGTCACTTCCTGCTGCTTAACCAGAAGTGATGTCACCGCATCAGGAGATAGCAGTTCAGGCAAGTCCCATCCCAGCCTATGTTTCGGGAATTGCCAACCAAGGGCTGGCAACCCTAGCTCTGACACATCTAACTTTTATCCTGTGATTGTTTCTGATCAAACAGGTTTTTGAAACAATACAAAACCCTGCAAAACATGTTTACCGCTGGGAGGAATGCACCCATTCTAGACAATGATGTGTCTTTCAGAACATATTCAAACTTTTTTTTGGGGGGGGGACCCTATTGTTTGTCTCCAGGCCAAGGCTGCCTGCTAATTTCTCTGCAATTAGAACCACTGAGAAGTAATTGTGAAATACAGCACCCTTCTTCAGGCCTCTTCCTTTATTGTTCAGGGACAAAGAAAAAATCCATCTGTCTGCTCTAGGCAAGGAAAACATTCTATTCTGACTTTGTCAACAAGAGATCAGATGCAAGCTGCATTATAAAACATAGTGAGAGATGAGTTTGAAAAGCATAATTGTATCCCCCCTCCTCACTCCAAACTCTGATGCTCAGTATTACTTTATGAGATTGTGCTGTGTTTTCATTATCTTACCACTCTGGGCTACAGCCTAATGGGATGAACTTGTAAAGTAACCCTAGAATTCATCAGAATGTGATAAATAGCAATTTCAGAATCTGTATAATAAATGCAGGATTCGAATTCTTGGAAGTGAACAGAAAACCAACCGATCATCAAATGTTGGTGAAGTTTATAAATCAGCAGGAACATGCTGATTTTGGGGTTTCATGTATTACTAGGAAGAGGCCTCTGCGATTCTGTTGTTCACAATTTTGTTGGGACTAAAACATTCTTATATGATAATGGGGAAGGAAATCTAAAGTGCACGTTAAATCATACAGATGGGGAACTTAAAATTAAACCCCACTCCTTGGCTAACGTTTATCTTTTCTCTTGTGAATATTTATCATAAACGACGGTGACATCTTTTATTTTTATGGAAGCTTGCTACACCATTGATCTGTATTTACCTGCTCATGATACAGTTTATTTCCTGCAGTTCCGAATATTATGGCATTATATTTCTCAACGGCACTGAGATTGCAGTATAGGACTCTTATTAATGACTGTGCTCAACCCCTTCTCTGCGGCTGTCTCGCAGGCTGCATCGGTGCATTGCGGAAGCCACACCATGGTGTGTTGAGATGGCCTGGTGGAGACATCCTTTTAAAAATGTGGCTTTTGTTGTTGTTGTGAGAGAGGCCCACCGATAAACACCCAAGATGTCTAATTGCATGAGCTAGTAACACTTTATGGTAGTGTTAAGGGTTTAATTTAATGGTGCTTGAAGAGTCAAATGAATGTTCTGTTGATGCCTTGAGTACTAGAAAAGGAATAATCATCACTTTATGGAACCCTTACAAAACTCCACTGGGAAATTGCTTGCCTTATGTACTGGGCATGCCAGGGTGAAATGGAGAAGGAGATTGGGGGAAATTTCCATTATCCTTTTATTAGATTTTCCCCTCCCCACAGATCAGATACATCTTCAGAAAGGTACAGGCTCAATGGCCTTGCAATCTCCGATTACAATACACAAAGCAGATGCAAAAATAATTGGCGAGCTTTAGAGACTCCATAAATGCCAGCGATAAAGGGCAGCAGGATGCAAAATTGGGAAAAGGTCACCTTTAAAGGGAGTTTAACACAAAAGGGGGCAAGCTGCCTGCTCCTTCACCGGCACAGAGTTGCTTAGGATGGGCTGTTGACCTACCTGGCACCTTAGAAAATGGAATGGTGGGAATGTTGCAGGTGACTTGGGGCCGGTTTGTGAATAGATAGGTTGGTGAAGACAAGCCTGGTGTCAGACTATGATCTGGGAGACTTGGGTTTGAATCCCCGCTGTAGCGTGGAAGCCTGCTGGGGGACCTTGGGCCAGTCACTCTCTCACCCTCACCTACCTTGTAGGGTTGTTGTGAGGATGAAATGGAAGAGGGGAGAACAATTCTGTAAGATGCTTGGGGTCCGAGCGTGGTTAAGAGCTGTGAACACTAATCTGGAGAACTGGGTTTGATTTCCCACTCCTTTACTGCACAAGCAGTGGACTCTAATCTGGTGAACCAGGTTTGATTCCCCACTCCTCCTCTATATGAGCGATGGACTCTAATCTGGTGAACTGGGTTTCATTTCCCACTCCTCCACATGAATGGCGGATGCTAATCTGGGGAAATGGATTTGTTTCCCCACTCCTACACATGAAGCCAGCTGGGTGACCTTGGGCTAGTCACAGTTCTCTCCGAACTCTCTCAGCCCCATCTAACTCACAAGGTGTCTATTGTGGGGAGGGGAAGGGAAGGCGATGGTAAGTGGGTTTGAGACTCCCTAAAAGTAGAGAAAAATGGGGTATAAAAACTAACTCTTCTTCTTCCTCCCCTTTGGGATAAAAGTAGGGTATAAATATCTAATAAATAAACTAGGATTGAATTGGGGCAGATCAAGAGCTTGGCTCCTTTGATCTTGTTGCACTTAAATTGTAAGGATCTTGTCCTAAACTCGAAGCCATGTTTTGCTGTCTTCTAGGACAGACTCTGATTAGTAGATCTAGACAAATACATCCCAAAATTACACAGTCATCTTCATCCTTGTCCCTTCTTCCTGTCCTTCACATTAATTATTTCACTCTTCCCTGAATACTGTGAAGTTTAGGATTACACTGTCGCTTTAAATTTCCTTTGGATGAGCATGCACTGCGGACTAGCAATGTTTTTTGTGTGTGCTATCTGTTTACTTACAACCTTATAAGCAGAGCACTTAAGGAACAAGCAGACCCCTACAGCAGGCAGCACAACTGCTTGTCCTACATCAGATTCCTGAAAATGGCAACCAAGATGCTCCATCCTCAACCAACTCACAACCCCTGTTGCTCCCTCAGTAACCAAATTCAGACTAAAAAAAGCTCCTTCTGCCTCTCTCATTCCCTGTCCCAAAACTCTGTTGAGTGTTCCACTGCCAAGGCTATTGCCATCAAGCAACATTCGCCTCCTTTGTTTAAGCCCCTGATCATCCATTGTCAGACAATACCATCACAATTGACTCATTCATGGTGATCAAGACAGCCAAACTTATAACGATGTCACTTGTCTTCTACAGTAAAAAAGAATGTTCCGTTCCATTCTTCTGTTGGCTAATTAATATAAATTCTTTTATGTACAAAAAGAATAACCTTGCCTTTTGCCTTTTGCTAACAGAATCAGACATTGGTTTGAGTGAGCGGGATACCCATTTCTCGCTACATCTGGGCCTCTTATTCAATTATTATTGCTAATCCAGTCCTAGACTGTGCTGTAGAGAGAACTGCATTTACAATGGATATGAATAAAAGAGGTGGGTTTTTTCCCGGTTATTTGTTTAAGTTTCTTTCATGACATACTGGACTTCTTCATTCCATTCTTGTTTTCTTCACATGGGAGTCAGCCTAAGTGGAGAAATTGGTATTCATCAGGACTAGGGTTGTGCATATCGATAAACCTAAACCGATAATAAACCCAAAATTAGCCGTTTCGGCAATATTCAGGTTTTGATTTTACCAGATACCAAAACCTGGGAATAATGCCAAATAGCCAGCCACCTAATCAGCTGAATAGGTATTCAGCTTTTTTCAGCTTTGGCTTTCCCCAGGCTTTTTCCTATGGGAAATTTTAAAATGAGCTCTGGGGGAGGCATTTCTGGAGGTAGAGTTCCCAAATTTTCAGGGTAGCTTCAAGGGACTCTCCTTGCATGAATCCCAAGGTTTGGTGACAGACACCCTGTGAGGTAGGTGGGGCTGAGAGAGCTCTAACAGAGCTGTAACTTGCCCAAGGTCACCCAGCTGGCTTCAAGTGTAGGATTGGGAAACCAACCCGGTTCACCAGATTAGAGTCCACTGGTCTTAACCATTACACCATGCTGGCTCTCATGAAATGACACAATCTAATATTTCTTGTGATCCAAATCTTTTACCCAGTTACAAGAACTTCCATAAGTTTCCTCTTACTACCTTTAAGAAAAGCTAATAGGAAGAAAGTAGATCCCTTTGAAATGTGGTGTTGGAAAAGAGTTTTAGAGATACCATAGACTGCCAAAAAAATAGGTGGGTTTTAGATCAAATCAAGCCTAAACTGCCCCTATATAAGCTAAAATGATTAAGCTGAGGCAATCATACTTTGGTCACATTATGAGAAGACAGCAGTCACTGGAAAAGACAGTAATGCCAGGAAAAGTCAAAGCCAGCAGGAAAAGAGGAAGATCCAACATGAGATGGATTGACTCTATAAACGAAGCCACAGCCCTCAGATTGCAAGACCTCAGAAAGGCTGTCAAAGATAAGACATTTTGGAGGCCATTGATTCATAGGGTCGCCATGAGTCGGAAGTGACTTGATGGCACTTAACACAAACACATAGGCATGCTTACTGTTTTGGCATCTAAAGAGAAATCCCCCCCCCAATCACATCACATATTTTATCCCACCCTTCCTCCAAGGAAATCAAGACACCATACAACACGGTTCTTCCTTCCTCTATTTTACATTCACAACAATGAAATTAGACTAGGCTGGAGAAATTGACTGGTTCAAAGCCATCCAGTGAGCTCTATGGGTAAATGAGGATTTGAACCCAGGTCTCCCCAGCCGCGCACTAACATATGAACCAATATGCCTCCTTGGCTCTTTTTCCTCCCAGGATAACTTTAGCATGAACAATGGGAACATATCAGGGAAACCTTTGGCTAGGCATTAGTGGAAGGTTGGATTGTGTCATTTTTGGAAAGGGGCTTAATTTCTACTTCTCCTTTCAATGTTACTTAATGAAATAAGCTGTCATTCTTTAAATGCTATTTTAAAAGCCTGCTTGTTTGATTTTTGAACACATGGATCTGCCTTGCACTGAATCCGACCGTTGGTCCATCAGGGTCAGTATTGTCTACTGAGACTGGCAGCGGCTCTCGAGGCTCTCAGGCAAATGTCTTTCACACCACCTGCTGCCAGATCTTTTAACTGAAGGCGCTGGGGGTTAAACCTGAGACCTTCTGCATACCAAGTATTTTAGACGAGGAATTGAGAATAAAACTGTTGACATCATACTGCCATTGTACAAATCTATGGTGAGACCACACATGGAATACTGTGTACAGTTCTGGTCACCACACCTAAAAAAGGATATTACAGAGCTTGAGAAGGTGCAGAAAAAAGAAACCAAAATGATTAGGGGACTAGAGCAACTGTCCTATGGGGAGCGGTTAAGACGCTTAGGGCTGTTTAGCTTGGAAAGAAGGCGGCTGAGAGGAGACATGATAGAGGTCTATAAAATTATGCATGGTTTGGAGAGAGTGGACAGGGAGAAGTTTTTCTCCCTCTCCCATAATACTAGAATGCGAGGTCATCTGTTGAAGCTGGAGGGTGACAGACTTAAGACAGATAAAAGGAAGTATTTTTTCACACAATGCATAGTTAGATTGTGGAACTCCCTGCCCCAAAATGTGGTGATGGCTGCCAATGTGATGGGGTGACGTCACATCCCGATGTTTCCTAGGCAGACTTTGTTTCCGGGGTGGTTTGCCAGTGCCTTCCCCAGTCATCTTCCCTTTACCCCCAGCAAGCCGGGTACTCATTTTACCAACCTCAGAAGGATGGAAGGCTGAGTTGACCTTGAGCCGGCTTACCTGAAACCAACTTCCATTGGGATTGAACTCAGGTTGTGAGCAGAGCTTGGACTGCAGTACTGCAGCTTGCCACTCTGTGCCTCGGGGCTCCCTGTGGCCCTGTATTACAAAAACCAAAAACATACAGTGGGTTGGAAATTAATAATAGTGCAATATTAAGAAGCAACATAGCTCAGACTCTGCAATGACAATGCTGATTCACTGTAAGAAATGATCTGCTGCTGATATGGGTTAGTGTCTGGCTCGTTTCTCCACCGCTGAGTTGGGAGTGCTTTCACTGGAGTGGAATCCGAGCCCCACGGTTCAGTTCCTGCCATGGTGTCTCTCTGCATCTGCTTGGGTAGCTTGTTGTTTGCTCAATCGCATCGAGGCTATTTAATTATTTAAATGATCAAACAGTTTACGACCGAATGAGCACTAATGACACAAATATAGATGAGAGTTAATTAACACACTGGATAATTTATTTGACTCGGGAAGATTTCATGCTAACACTGAGCTGCGTGCCCTTGTGGTGTTCATTTCAGACATTTAGCATTTGCTCACCTGTTGCCTGTGAAGATGAATCGGGTTTCTCCTAGGTGGCTGGCATTTTAACTAGTTAGTATTAGAGCACTTAAACCAGTCAATTAATAATAGGGCATAAATGTTTGCCTAAGTTTGTGCGTGTATATATATGCGTGTGTAGACTTCCGGTGGTGCCGCTGGGGTGAGTGCCACGTTTCCCCAGACTGTCCTGGGAGAAATCCAAGTTTGCGTTAATTCTGGGATGCTATATGCACCCCAACCCGATCCTTGCAAGTGGGTCGGATAGCAGGAACTCCCTGCAGCCCGCAAAAGCAGTTTGACCTCCCAAATACTCTGAGGGAGCTTCTTTAAGTCCCTCGGAGTTTTGGACGCCGGTCCTGCGAGGGCACCTAGGGAAGAAATCGCCAAAACGCAACTTCGGCATAAGACTCTACCCTCCACCACCTTACAACCACCATAAGGACTACTTTAAGATAAGAACCTCACCTCTAGACGCTCAAGTGAGTACGCAAGAACCCTTCGTCTTCTACTGAAGTTACTGAATAACTGGGGGGTAGATGAAGACATTCCCAGCATCCTTGTCCCTCCCTTAATCGAACTGGATAAGTTTGACCTATAAAATCCATCAGGATTAGAGGCAGGAGCCTTATCAAGTTGATCAGCTTAAACTAAAACAAAGAGCTAGAAAGACGCCTATAAGATGGACTAAAATTTCCACCAATGAGAAGTACTTTTGAGGGAAGGGGAGGGTGAACTTCTTTCTTCCGGTGGAAGAAGAAAAGGAAAAAAAAGGGGTCCTCCAGCCACGTTTGCAGCAAGGAACTCCTTAATCCGGAAGACCCTCTATATCACCCTCTCTATCATCTGGCTTACAACAACAGGAAGCAACTCATAGGACCGGATACACGTCGCACTCGAGTAACATAGAAATAGTTCCTGAAGGGAACAACCATCGAGAAGAGGCGGTAGAAGGTCCACGGTGAAATCAACTTCCGGAATACTTCCTGATTGACCCGACCTAGAGCGGCCGGCAAAACTCGCTGGTATTTCAAAACTTTTAAAAGCTGTTTTAAAGTGAAATAGGGGTCTTTTTAAAGTGAAAAAATTATTAAGCTGATCATTCAAACATTTTCTATCAACAACTAATCAGAGGGTCCTGATTGAGGACATGTATTTTACCAGCCTTACTTCAATGTAAATGTCTGCATCCTGACCCCGTTCTGGCTCATTACATAGCCCTGCCTATACAAAACTGAAAGAAGCGACACAAACCTTAACCATGGAAAAGAAATTGCAAGACATGTTAGCCAAGCAAACAGAGGCAACAACTAAACAGTTTGAACAGATGTCTACACAAATGACACAGCTGACTGCTATGATGACAAATCTTGGCCAAGCATCTCAAGCTATTAACCAAAAGCTAGATGTGGTTACAGAAGACCTTAAAGTTGTAAAGACCCAAATGAATACTATGAAGACGGACATGCAAGCAATGGATTCATCAGTTAAGAAAGTGATGGAAGAACACAAGGATACAAAGAAAAAATTAGCAAGCCAAGAGAAGCAGATTGAAATAATACAAACTAATCAGACGGCTAAAGATCAGATAGCAATGATGGAGATGAGAGTTAGAGAAACCAACCTTCGTCTGCGCAATTTTCCAAATATGATGGGAGACAACAAAGAAACTGTAGTCCCAAATCTGGCTTATTTATTTCAAATAGAAGAACAAGAATTGAACCAAGCCATTAACAGAGTTTATAGAATACCATTACCTGTTAGAATGAAAAGATCTAAACCAAGAGATCTCATGATTGTTTTTTATGACACTAGGATCAAGGACAGGATCATGAAGATCCACTATGACAGTCCGGTTTCAGCAGGAGATATTCCTCTAATATTATTAAAGGACATACCAAGACATTTACTCTCACAGAGGAATAATTACAAAGAATTTGTGTCTGTTTCGAAAGCTAATGGTATCAAATATCGTTGGATTATGCCACAAGGCTTGGCTTTCACCTACAAAGAAATGAAAATGACAATCTTATCTCCATCGGATGTGGGAAAATTTCTGAGGAAATACAAGACAGAGCTTAAAGGACTAACCCTGGAACAAAAGGAAGAGGAAGAAGAAGAAGAAGAACCACAGGGAGCAGAAGGAGGCACTGTGTTATAGACTGAATATTTTGCTTCAATAATTACTACATCATGGCAAAAGTAATTTCTTGGAATGTGAATGGTTTGAATGAAAAAACCAAACGGGCTAGAATTTTTAAATATCTACAGAAATACAAATACTCCCTAATTTGTCTGCAAGAGACTCATATAGCAACAAAACACAAAAAATACCTGGATAGGCAAATGCTTGGACAAGCATTTGTTGCATCGGCTAAAACAAAAACAAAGGGAGTTGTGATATATGCTCATTCTAGCCTTAGTCCTGAACTACTGTACAAAGACAATGAAGGCAGAATTGTAATTATCAAGACCAAAATATTGGGGCAAAAGACGATTGTAGTAGGAATATATGCACCTAACGAAGGAAAAGCTAAATTTTATGGACAACTACATGAACTGATTTCTCAGTATGCAAAGGATCAGATTCTTTTGATGGGCGATTTCAATGGTGTTACCCTCCCAATTTTGGATAAAAAATCAAAAGCAAAAGACGAAAACGAAGGATGTTTACCTAAAACTTTCTTCACCATGGCTTCAGAATTGGAAATACAAGACATCTGGAGAACAATGAATACAACGGCTAAAGAATATACTTTTTATTCAGCGAGACACGACTCACACTCCAGAATAGATATGATATGGGCTAGTAAATCTATTTTCACGCAACTATGTAAAATCCAAATTGTACCAAGAACTTTTTCTGATCATAATCCAGTTACATTTGAATGGAACAATAAACAAGCATTTAGATGGCGACTAAATGATAAACTTTTAAAGGATAACAAGATTCAAAAAGAACTACAAGACTTAATTAAAGATTTCTTTGAAATTAACCTTAATGGGGAAACTTCGCTGAATACAGTTTGGGATCCATTTAAAGCTGTTCTAAGAGGATTTAAGATACAGAAACACACGGCCTGGAAGAAAACTCAACTACAATTTACCAATAATATACTTTGGGATCTACAAAATTTGGAGCACAAACTGGTTATGGCCTTACACGAAGAAGAGAAAAATGACATACAAATGAAGATTTTTGTATCTAAACACCAACTAAATTTGATAATAATGGAGGAAATGAACAAAAATTTAAAATCCGCTAAACAAAAATACTTTGAACATGCTAATAAACCTGGAAAATTTTTGGCGACCCAACTGAAAGACTCATTTCAAAAGAAGATTATAACAAAAATTCAATCCGCTAAAGGACCAGTTTATACAACTACGGATATACAAAAAGAATTTGTTTCATTCTATACTAAGTTATATCAGAAAGAAAATATCTCAAAAAAGAAAATAGACAAGTTTTTAAATTCAATACAGATGAATGTCCTTTCAAAGCCCCAACAAGAATGGATAGATGCACCAATTACAAAGGATGAAATACAAGAAGCAATAATGAAACAAAAAACGGACAAGACACCAGGACCAGATGGAATTACTGCACTATTTTATAAAACATTTAGTGACAATTTAGTGAACTTTTTTGTATTACTTTGTAATACAATTTTGGATAAGGGAGCATCCCCAGAGACTTGGTCACATGCATTTATATCGTTGATACCTAAGGAAGGAAGAGATCCAGAAAAAACTTCAAATTATAGACCTATCTCGCTGTTAAATGTGGATTATAAGATTTATGCTATGGTCTTATCGAATAGGATAAAGCATTTTATTAAGGACCTTATACACGAAGACCAAGCAGGTTTTGTTCCAGGAAGGCAAATTAAAGATAATATAAGAGTTTTATTAGATTCATTGGAATATTATGACCAGAATATTCAACAAACGGCGGCCTTTGTATTTTTGGATGCAGAGAAAGCCTTTGATATGGTCTCATGGGACTTTACGAAAAAGATATTGGAAAAATTAAATTTTGGAGACCGTTTCTTGAGAGGTATATCGGCCATATATACATCCCAACAGGCAAAAATTCTGGTGAATGAATCGATGTCCGACAACTGCGCAATCAAGAAAAGAACCAGACAAGGATGTCCTCTGTCTCCATTATTATTTTTGTTGGTGTTGGAATCACTATGCTGTAAGCTAAGGAGTATGGAGGACATTCGCGGATTAAAAATTAAAAAACATGAATTCAAATTGAGAGCATTCGCGGATGATCTTCTGTTAATCTTGGAGAATCCAACACAATCAATGAAGATACTGTTGGAAACTTTCGACGATTTTGGAAATGTATTGGAATTTAAAGTTAACCAAGAAAAAACAAAGACAATATTTAAGAATTTATCAGAAACAGAACAACAGGAATTTATATCATACACAGGTTGGGAGAAGGCTAATAAGATCAAATATTTGGGAATCTGGATCTCTGAAAAGAATAAAGACTTGATAACTAATAACTATCTTAAACTTTGGGACAAAATAAAAACTGATATGATCATTTGGTCAAATAAAAAATTGTCACTTTTGGGACGTATATCAACAATCCAAATGAACATTTTACCAAGGATGCTTTTCTTATTCCAAAATTTGCCTATAATATCACATGTTAAATACTTTGATACCTGGAAGAAAGACGTATTAAATTTCATCTGGCAAGGGAAAAAACCGAGGATTGCTTATAAACATCTGGTGGACTCTAAAGTTAGAGGAGGTTTAGCACTACCTAACTTTCAACTTTATGCTGAAGCGGCCGCTTTAGTATGGCTAAAGGACTGGATGAACTTATCCAATTCGCGTTTGTTAGACCTTGAAGGTTTTAACAATATAAGTGGATGGCATGGCTATTTATGGTATGGTAAAATTATCATTAATAATTAAAAAAAGCATCATTTCGTAACCATATAAACAGGTCCTCCTTATTTCATATATGGATGAGATATAAACATATTCTTGAACCAGTAACACCGATGTGGATATCACCTCAAGAAATGTTGACATTACGCCCACTTAGATTGGACAAATTTATCACCTACCAAGAGTTAATTAACTGGGAAGGAAAGAAAAGCTCACTAAAAGACTTTCAGTTACTTAAAGACGATTTACAATGGCTTCAATATCATCAAATTAAATCAGTATTTACACAAGATATGAAGAATGGATTCTCTAAAGAAAAATCATCTTTTCACAGGACGCTATTAGATAATAATACTCAACTGATTTCTAAAATGTATAATCTTCTTTTAACAATTTATTGTGAGCAGGAAATAATCAAACCAACAATGATTAATTGGGCTCAAACTGTGGGACATGATATTGCCCTAAACAAATGGGAAAGACTATGGGCGAAAGACCTGAAAGGAATAAATGCGCAGTCATTTCGAGAAAATATCTATAAAATGATGTATAGATGGCATTTAACGCCTAAGAAGATTGCAAAGATCTACAAAGTGACATCCCCTAAATGTTGGAAATGTAATAAAGAACTTGGTTCTTTTTATCATATGCGGTGGACTTGTGACAAAGCTAAGGATTTTTGGGATATGATTTATAACGAATGAAGACTAATAGTACAAAAAAGCATACCCAAAACACCAGAAATGATGCTATTAAGTATGATACCTGATGATTTGTTAAAACACAGGACTTTTTTGATTTACGCGACTACAGCTGCAAGACTGCTTTATGCAGCAAAATGGAAAGGGGCAGACACTCCTGGGAAAAAAGACTGGACTATGAAAATGTTTGAACTGGTGGAAATGGCAAAACTTACAGCTATTTTAAATCAAAAAGACAATGTTCAATTTATGGGGGAATGGGAGGCATGGATGAAATATTGTGAATATGAACTAGGACTGGGGAAAATGGAAGAATACCTTTTAATCTGATCTAGATGACATTGTTAACATAAAGAAACGTAATTAATTATATTGATAGTATAATGTGATTGAAACCTAATTGAGATATAAGAATAATTAAGATCAGACTATATCACGATGGGATAGAATACTTTATTAAGAGGCGGACGGAGGTGATGGGGAAGTCAATAAATTTTCCTTTATTTTTTATTTTTATTTAGCACTTAAACAATTATAACAACATTACCTATGATTTAGTTTTTAATACTACGTATATTGTTGTTTGTTAACATGAAAAATTTATATTATAAAAACCAATAAAAAATTTTCAAAAATATATATATATATATATGCGTGTGTATGTGTGTTTTAAGCAGAGAAGCAGTATGCTGACAAGTTAATTGAAGTACAACGGTACATTTTCTGTGCAAGCAAACTGAAATTTCCCGTGTTCAGGTTGGACCTAAACATTCAGGAAACAAAGGGTGTGAATTTACATAAATGCAAAGCAGTGACTGCTCTACGGCAAATACAAATCAATCCAGAGTTAAGCTGCATATATGCAATTCCGAATGCAGGCAGCAATTTGCACAGCATTTAAATGTCTCTTTGATAGTGAATTTGTTTAAAAATGTGCATGTGAGTGTGAGTGTGTTCAGTAGCTATGGAAGGCTCCAAAGTATTTAAGATAAATTTATCCAGAAAGATATAGTACAGCTTGAGGGAATATGAAAAGGAGATTTATGACAGGTAAAACGGAATTCATATAATGCCTAATTTGAATTTTACATTGTACAGGTTTGGTTGTTGTGTAATCTGAATATACAACAAAGGATGACTATCATTATCAACTTTATCTTCTGAGCATCACTGAATACAGTGGTAGGGGGAGCTCTCCTGGGGAGATGCACAAGTCTTACCAACCAGTGTGGTGTAGTGGTTAAGAGCCACGCTTAAAGAGTGGTGGACTCTAATCTGGTTGGTTTCCCCACTCCTTCGTACGAATCCTGCTGGGTGACCTTGGGCTAGTTGCAGTTCTCTCAGAACTCTCTCAGCCCCACCTACCTTGCAAGGTGACTATTGTGGGGAGAGGAAGGGAAGGAGATTGTAAGCCGGTTTAATTCTCCTTAAAGGGTAGAGAAAATCAGCATATAAAGACCAACTCTTCTTCTTTCTTAGCATAGCAGCTCCTCTATCCACATGATAGGGGGCATTGGGGTGTGCCTGTACCTTCTCTCTCCACCCGTTGCCAACCACGTTCATACATTTTTGCACATATATTCTCCCATCTACCCTTACACACATGTCCTAGGGTTGTCAACTGCTTGGAGACAAAACACCCTATCCCTTTAATGACTAGGGTTGCCAACCTTCAGGTACTATCTGGAGATCTCCTGCTATTACAACTGATCTCCAGCTGATAGAGATCAGTTCCCCTGGAGAAAGGGGCCCCTTTGACAATTGGATTCTATGGCATTGAAGTCCCTCCCTTCCCCAAACCACCCCCTCCTCAGGCTCCGCCCCCAAAACCTCCTGCCAGTGGCAAAGAGGGACCTGGCAAACCTATTAATGACGTCTGAATGGAATGTCATTTAACTAGAGGTATTATTTCCACACAGTGAAAACCTTCAGCTGCCCATTTCCACTCATTAAGCCTCTGTTAAAAGGACAGAGCATTTTCCCCAGGCCTTTTTGGCTCCTCTGGCCTTATCCCTTTCAGCATGTCTCTGTATGTATGGGAACAAGCATGCCTGAGTGCCCATGTACACGGGTGGAAAGGGGGAGGCAAATAGATTCCCATTCATCAGCTGGCTGTGGATACAATATATTTGTGTGTGGCTCATAGAGTTGCCAAAAAGCCTGCAGGGGAAAAAAATGCCAGTTCTTTTAATAGAGGCTTAATGGGTAGAAATGGGATGCTGAAGCTTTTCATGGCATGGAGGTAAATTACATCACCGGGGACATCACCATTAAGCTTCTATTAAAGGGACAGTCATTTGTATTTTCCAGGCAGCTGGGTATCCTGGGTCAGAGATGGGCAGTGCCATCCTAAGCAGAGATCCACCCGTCTAAGGAGCCAGGGTGGTGTAGTGGTTAAGAGCAGTGGTTTGGAGCAGTGGACTCTGAACTGGAGAACCGGGTTTGATTCCCCCACTCCTCCGCATGAGTGGCGGAGGCTAATCTGGTGAACCGGGTTGGTATCCCCACTCCTCCACATGAAGCCAGCTGGGTGACCTTGGGCTAGTCACAGCTCTCTCAGCCCCACTTACCTCACAGGTTGTCTGTTGTGGGGAGGGGAAGGGAAGGTGATTGTAAGCCGGTTTGAGTCTCCCTTACGTGGTAGAGAAAGTCGGCATGTAAAAACCAACTCTTCTTCTTCTTTTCTTCTAAGCACATTGAAGTCAAGGGTGCACCTCTGCTTTGGGTGCCATGGCAAGCGCGCACCAATTTGGTAGCCCTTTAATTTAGATGCTGCACAAGACCAGTACAGTTGGATATGTAGGTTTGCTGGGGGAGGGCAATCTTGCCTTCTCAGGGTTCAGTGTTTACCCCACACCACCTGCTTACTTATCAGAAATGCCTGCAATCCCAGATGATGATATCAAGCCTGAGCGTTTCATGTGTAGGGTTGCCAGGTTCGTCTTCGTGGGAGGTTTTGGGGGCGGAGCTTGAGGAGGGAGGGATTTGGGGAGGGACTTCAAAGCCATAGAGTCCACTGGCCAAAGTGGCCATTTTCTCCAGGCGAACTGATCTCCAGCTAGTACCTGGAGGTTGGCAACCCTATTTATCCCCACCCAAGTTTTGCTGTCTTGCTATTTACTCTGTAATTGAGGTTGATGTCACTCAGTTAGGTGGTTCTTAAAAAAAGCTGTGGTGCATTCAGTTGAAAATAAAGAGCCCCGCTGCCGGTACTTGGCTTCATGGAATGTGAATTGGGAGGCGAACAGCCAAGCCGAACAGAGGCAAAGCCGTGGTTGCTCTTTTTGTTTTTTGCTTTTGTTTCTTTCTTTCTGGTTTCCGTGTTGATTGCTGCAGGGAACTGGTGTACAGACCGAATGGGAAAACAATCACACCTTGGTCTATCTGTATTCAAGGGTGCTACAACCCTTGCAAACAAAGTGCTCCAAAATCAAACTTACTTTGCTCACAGCACTTGTTTTCTATCATGCCAAGCACTCCTTTACTCCCAAACAGCTGATTTGTTCACAATTTGAAATGAGCCATGTTTCAAGTGTGTTGGCATCTGTGCAGCCAGCAGCATACAGCACGACAAAGGAAGGCAGATAATACCGGATGTTGGACGCATGCTCAGAACTGTGTTGATGGGAAATACAGTTTTCTCACAGGGCAACCTTGAGCAGAGTAGGGTTGCCAACCTCCAGGTACTAGCTGGAGATCTCCTGCTATTAGAGCTGATCTCCAGCTGACATAGATTAGTTCACCTGGAGAAAATGGCCGCTTTGGTGATTGGACTCTTTGGCATTGAAGTCCCTCCCCTCCCCAAACCCTGCCCTCCTCAGGCTCCACTCCAAAAACCTCCCACCGGTTGCGAAGAGTGACCTGGCAACCCTAGCGCACAGTGACACCTATTGACTTCAGTGGAATGGCATAACTCTGTTTAGATTGCTCTCCCAAACTCAAAGTGGCTCATAGTAATTCCGTCTCCTCCATTTTATCCTCACAATAACTCGATGAGATGAGGTTAGCCTGAGAGTGTATGACTGGTAGGGTTGCCAGGTCCCCCTCTCCTCTGGCAGGAGTTTTGGAGGCGGGGCTGGGACAAAAATCTCACCTGCCACACAATTACGTCACTTCCAGGATATACCCAGAAGTTAATGTGTTGCACATGGATGCGCCTGCTCCCTGCTCCGAGCTGGTCGATGGCTTGGCGGGCAGTTGCCTGCCAATCCAAGCTACTTGGCAACCCTAATGACTGGCCCAAGGTCACTCCATGAACTTCCATGGCAGAGTAGGGATTTGAGCCTGTGTCTCCTGGATCCTAGTTCAACACACTAATAGTTATACCACATTGGCTGTCTCTACTGCAGCCATGTGTTCTCAACCCAACTGCAGATCTGGAACTGGTGATGAGAGACGCAGGGATGCCCGCCTCCAGTTGGGACCTGGGGATCCCCTGGAATTGCAGCTCATCTCCATACTACAGAGATCAGTTCCCCTGGAGAAAATGGGTGCTTTGGAGGGTGAACTTGCATTGAACCCCACTGAGGACCCTGTCCTCCCCAGGCTCCATCACCAAATCTCCAGGAGTTTCTCAACCTGCATCTGGCTATCCTAGCCCACCATGCTTCCCCAATGGCCAACCCTAGGTGTCTGATAGGAATTCTGCATCACCATATAGTTGTGGTTAGAGAACAGAACTACAGGGAGACTAGCCAAGTGAGACTGCTTGGCACCAATGGGCCAGAATAGCTCAGCTGATATTTCTTCCTCTAGCCAGGCTTAGAGGGGAAGACAATTCCTCTAATGCTAGAAGAAAGCACCTTGCAGCCAAGTGGCTGAGTGAAGCAACTAGTTGCATTCTTCAGCAAGAGCAGGGGGAGTAGGAAATAGCAGCAGTGGAGTGGCAAGGGGCTGTGGCATCAACTCAATTGCTGACATGCTACAAAATACGTACATTACCAAGAAACTCAAAGTGCATTCCCAGTGTGGCGATTTTAACGACTGTCTCCTCAGGAGATTTACTTTCTAATACAACAGTTGGGAATACATGTGCAGCTGGGTGATGCAGGTGCTGCTCTCCACCTTGGAAAACCTGATCCAGGAACCAGGTTATATGCATAATCACTGCAATAGTCCATAAGAATATAGGAAGAGTTCTACTGGATCAGACCAGTGCCAGGTCCTGGTACTCTAATCCAGCATCTTGTTTCATACTAGGGTTGCTAGTTACCCCTTGGCCACTGGCAGAGGATGAGGGGATAGGGTTGCCACTGATCCAGGTTGGGAAACTCCTGGAGATTTGGGAATGGAGCCTGGGGAAGACAGGGACCTCAGTGGAGCACAGTGGCACAGAGTCCACCCTCCAAAGTATCCTGATATCGATGGCCCAGGCTAGCCTGATCTCCTCAGATCTCAGAAGCTAAGCAGGATCAGCCCTGGTTAATAATTGGATGGGATACTACCAAGGAAAACTAGGATTGCTACACAAAGGCAGGCAATGGCAAACCACCTCTGTTCATCTCTTGCTTTGGTAACCGCTGCAACTTGACAGCACTTTCCTTTACCACCAACCCTACCCTGAAGCCAGTTTGGGTGCCTGCTCCTTCTACTGCATCCCCCTGTTAATGGAGAATCATGACCCTTTTTCAGTCTTGCACATTTTACAACCCAACAAGTTGAATATAGTCCATCAGCTATTTATTGTGGCAAGCCACTCTGGAAGACAACCAGTTCTTAGACAATGGCCAAGTTATGTGCGCGTATCCATATTATTGCTTGTGGATCATATCAACTTAATTTTGTTCACAACTTATCTGAGGTACTAAGCAATTTTATGTGCATACAATTACAAGTTTAAACAGATTCAAGATTTTCTTATAACCTGAATTAATAAATAATGCAGAATACAGATAAGGACATTCTTATCACATCCCAAATGGCATCTCTATTCATTTCAAAGAATCACCATTATGCAAAACTACAATCTGCTGAATAAATTTTGATTGATTTTTATGGGGAGGGAAGGGCTGCAACTGCTATAAGTTATGAATTAATCACCAACTTATAATACTATCCCTTTCCTTTATATTCTGTATGATCAAATAATTGTGGAAGAAGAGAGCCAGGAATATAAATCTTGGTTTATTGCAGAGACTACTGGACTCCAGGTTTGAACCATGAACCCTCTGGGTCTGAGGATACCCCTTGATACTTTATCAGATTGGTATTCTGACCTTTCTCCAAGGAGCTATAAATAGTATCTATAAACTCCATAATAGCTTCACAAAATGAGGTGAGATGGATTAGATGTAAATAGTTGTTATATTTGGTTTTGTTCAAAACATTAATCTCCAGAGGCAGTGGGGTCTAGTTATCAGAGTGTTGGCCTAAAACCTGGGAGATCTGGGTTCAAATCCTCACTCAGCCTTGAAGATCACTGTGTGACCTTAGTCCAGTGACTCTCCGAATCAAGGCTACCTCGCAAGGTAATTGAATGGGCAAAATGAAGGCGGAGAGAATCATGTATGCTGCTCTGAGCTCCTTGGAGAACATAAGATCAGACCATTGGTCCAGATAGTCCAGTATCCTGCTTCACACAGCAGCTTACCAGTTGCCCTGAAGGCCTATCAAATAGTGCAGAATGAAGACTGGGATAAATGTGATTGGTAAGTAGTTGATGGACTATATTCAACTAGTTGGGTTGTAAAATGTGCAAGACTGAAATAGGAACATAATTCTCCTTTAACAGGGGGATGCAGTAGAAGGATCAGGTACCCAAACTGGCTTCAGGGTAGGGTTGGTGGTGGTGGAAAGTGCTGTCAAGTTGCAGCAAATGTATGGTGACCCTGTAAGGTAACTAAGGCAAGAGATGAACAGAGGTGGTTTGCCATTGCCTGCCTTTGTGTAGCAATCCTAGTTTTCCTTGGTGGTCTCCCATCCAAGTATTAACCAGGGCTGATCCTGCTTAGCTTCTGAGATCTGATGAGATCAGGCTAGCCTGGGCCATCCATATCAGGACTCTGGGTAGGGTTACCAACTTTTAAACTTTCTGATCCCTATAACTGCCCCTTTAATAACAGTTTGATGTGCAGTGAAAATAAATAAAAAGGCAATGTTGTTTACCTCCATGCCTTGAAAACCTTCAATTGTCCATTTCCACATATTAAACCTCTACTAAAAGGGACCCTAGAAGCTAAAATGACTAAACCGAGGCTATTGTATTTTGGTCACATTATGAGAAGGCAAGAGTCACTAGAAAAGACAGTCATGCTAGGAAAAATTGAGGGCAGCAGGAAAAGAGGAAGACCCAAAAACAGATGGACTGACTCAATAAAGGAAGCCACGGCCCTCAGTTTGCAAGATCTGAGCAAAGCTGTCAAAGATAGGACATTTTGGAGGATGTTGATTCATAGGGTCTCCATGAGTCAGAAGTGACTTGACGGCACTTAACACACACAAAAGGGAAAGACCTTTTTCTCTTAGACATTTGTCAACCCTACTTTCTGGGCCACTCAAGCATTAAGATTTGCAAACTTCTTCAAGCAAGTTGCCACACTCTTTTAGTTTTAATGGGATAATATGAAAACGGTGACTAGTGAGTATTTCAACAATTACTTAAGGGGGGTGAATCATCTCAGGAGGACTGTTCCATTTTTCTTTTAAAAAAGCAAATATATCCATGATAAAAGAAAACAAATTAAGACGTCAATTCAAAGTACCATGGCAGAAATAACTGCTGAGTCTTGCTGGGCAGAATTTTCTCATTCATTCGTTCTTTTTGGTGCCCAGTCTTTCTTATTTCATTTTATGTACTGTTTCCTAAAATACTGAACAATAAAACTAATGATTTGAGATGCTAAAGTGGATAATAGGGAATGGCAGAAGAAAATGCGCATAAATTGATTAACCTGTCATAAAATGATGCATGGCTAAAATTAAAAAAATCTGGTATACAAATAAATTTGAGTAGCAATAAAACTGAAGATGCTTAATGAATTAAAATATTTGCATCTCCTATGCAGTCATATTCCTTTCGGATTTGCTGCTCAGCAGAACATTGCAGTAAAAGTCAAATTAGCAGACTGGTTCTCCTCAGTTCAGTATCCCCTTCCAACCCAGAAAAAAAAATCACAATTGGATTTGTTTTACATTTTATTTTATAATTATTACAAAAGTATGATTTCCATTTTTTTCTCCTGAGGGAGACTCAAAGCAGCTAACCGTCCATAAAGTCTCTTAAAAACATGCAAAGACAGGCTTTCAAAACTCAGTAGTTTAAATCCTTGATAGGAATAAGCATCATTTCCCTACACACTGCAAACGAGAGGGATGTAATGGACCAAGTCTTAGGACTCAGCTGGGACAGGGAGGCGGAGACCTGGGTCTTAATGGATGACCTTGAGCTACTCAATCTCTCCCAGCCTAAACCTGCAATCCTAACAACAATTTCTGGGGAATAAGCCCCATTGAATAACCTGAGGTTTATTTCTGAGTAAAAAGGAGCCCCGTGGCGCAGACTGGTAAGCTGCAGAACTGCAGTCAAAGCTCCACTCACGACTTGAGTTTGATCCCGATGGAAGTTGGTTTCAGGTAGCCAGCTCAAGGTTGACTCAGCCTTCAGTTCTTCTGAGGTTGGGAAAATGAGTACCCAGCTTTCTGGGGGTAAAGTGTAGAGGACTGGGGAAGGTCATGGCAATCCACCCCGTAAACTTAATCTGCCTAGTAAACGTTGTGATCTGACGTCATCCCATGGGTCAGTAATGACCCTGTGCTTGCACAGGGGATTACCTGTACCTTTTTATTTCTGAGTAGACATGCTTAAGATTGCTCCCTAATTTATGTAATAGGGTTGTTGTGGGGGAAAGGGTAATGCCCAGGTGTGCTACCTTACACTGTTTGCGAGAAGGGAAGAAGCCTGTGATGACCTAGAGGCACCTGGTTGGCCACTGTGTGAACAGACTGCTGGACTTGATGGGCCTTGGTCTGATCCAGCAGGGCCTTTCTTATGTTCTTATGACCTAAGAGCATTTCTATGTGTAAATAGGATCCCTTGTAAAGCAGAAGAATATGCAACCACATCGTATCAAGCTTCCAGAGTCAGACCATTGGTGCACCTTGCTCAACACTGACTGGCAGGGGTGCTCCAGGGTCTCAGGGACAGAATGAACTTTCCCTGCACCTGCTAGAATCAAAGAATAGAATCATAGAATTAGAAGGGACCACCAGGGTCATCTAGTCCAACCCCATGCACAATGCAGGAAATTCAAAACCACCTCCCTCCGCGTCACCAGTGACCCCCTATTCCATGCCCAGAAGATGTGGGGGGGACCTCCAGGATGCCTGGCCAGTGTGGCCTGAAGGAAAATTGCTTCCTGATCCAAAAATGGCAATCACACTACCCTGGGCTTGTTAGAAAGAGCCACAAGAACCAAACACTGTTGCAAACCTTCCTGCCCTCCCTCTCATGATCTGCCTAAGTTCAAAGAATCAGCATTGCTGACAAATGGCCATCTAGCCTCTGCTTAAAAAACCTCCAACGAAGGAGAACCCATTACCTCCTGAGGAAGGTTGTTCCACTGAGGAACCATTCTAACTATCAGAAAGTTCTTCCTAATGTCTAGCCAAAAACTCTTTTGATTTAATTTCAACCCATTGGTTCTGGTCTGACCTTCTGAGGCTACAGAAAACAACTCTGCACCATCCTCTATATGACAGCCCTTCATGTACTTGAAGATGATTATCAGATCACCTCTCATTTGTCTCCTCTCCAGGCTAAGCATACCCAGCTCCTTCAACTTGAGATCCTTTAATTGGAGTTGGCAAGGATTGAACTTAGGACCTTCTGCATGCAAGGCATACTGCCTTTATTTTAAAACATTTCTCTCCCACTTTGATGATAGGTTTAGGACAGCTAACAAAAAGGTTAAAGCCAAAGCAAAATCTAAACATCCTGGAAAATAAAAAATGCTAAAGGTACAAACAGCCCATTGTGAAACTACTATGAAACAGCCCACATCAATTTCACCTGTCCTCTAAGCTTAGAAGTTATAACAGTCATTGGTCTAATAGTTAACAACGTGTCGATTCATCAGTGCAACAATGTCAACAGAGATATTTCCAGAAAAGCCAATTATTAGAAGCATTTTGCAAAGCCAAATGGGGAGGGAAAAGACATATAACACCAGGGAATTCTCCTATAGTAACAGGGCATCCACTGAAAATGCCCTTTTTCTGGCCAAGGGCACTTGGACAGCCCATGATAAAGGACTAAGATGCCAACCTCCAAGTACTAGCTGGAGATCTTCTGCTATTACAAATGGTCTCCAGCCGATAGAGATCAGTTCCCCTGAAGAGAATAGCCGCTTGGGCAATAGGACTGTATGGCATTGAACTCCCTCCCCTCCCCAAATCCCACCCTCTTCAGGCTCCACCCCAAAAATCTCCTGTTTGTGGCGAAGAGGGACCTGGCAACCCTACTAAGATAGTTAAGAGAGTCTGGTGGTCTTTTCTAAGTGAGCGCATGGGATTATAGCAGGAGATAGGATAACGTATATAACTACTGAGTGAATGGTCCCTTCCCTAGAGAGTAACTAGGGTTTCCAACTATTCAGCTGGCCACTGTGGCTGTACCCTGTAACAGCTACTTCATTTATTTAATTTATTGAAATTACTGATACCCCTCTTTTTCTCAGTGAACTTCAAGGCAGCTAACAGAACAACAAAAGCTGCTGGGCATAGACTTCATAAATGTCTGTAAGATTCCATGCGCGCGCGCGTGTGTGTGTGTATGCATCCAAACCTTCTTCATTGACTAAACTCCTGGCCAGTGTACTGTCACTCCACCCTCTCCAGTCTGCCATCTAGGGTTGCCAACCTCCAGGTAGTTAGCAAATACAAAATACCAATTATATGTATGTTAAAGACTCTTTGAATGGGATTCAGACATATGTAATTACAAGTTGTTTATGATTTATCCTGCATAATATTGCACAGACAATGATTATATAATTGTATGTTAACTATATGCCTAAATTGAACAAAGACATACTTTGCATTTATTGAATGCTTGTTTTTCTGCTATTTTGTATTTGCTAACTAACTGTATAGCAGGCTAACCTTTATTTACCTAAATCTCCAGGTGGTGGCTGGAGATCTCATGGTATTATAAGTGATCTCCAGGCAACAGATATCATTTCACTCGGAGAAAATAGCCTCTTTCAAAGGTGGACTTTATGGCATTATACCCCATCGAAGTCCTTCCCCTCCTCAGACCCCGCATTCCTCAGGCTCCACCCCCCCAAATCCCCAGGTATTTCACAAGCCGGGCCTGGCAACCCTACTGCCACCCCACTCCAAGTTTTTAAAAGCCTCTCCTAGCCCCTTTCCTTCAGGGCTATGGCCGTCTCATATTTCCTAGGCCTATTTTCGAGCTGCTGGGCCTCCCCCATCTTCCAGGAAGCCCCTAGAGCATAGGTTCTCAAACTGGGTGCCGCGGCACCCTGGGGTGCTGCGAGCGTATGCCAGGGGTGCCGCGGCAATAATATTTAATTTAGCAATTTAGCAGTAGAATCCGTTTTTATAACATGGCAACACCATTATCTCCTTGTCTATATGCTACGTCTCCCATTCGTCGGTGTCAGGCTGCTATCTCGGTTTCGTTATTGCCTCTGTCTCTGTGCTGTATTGTCTGCCCCCCAAGGTCGCATGCCTAAGCCTGGGAACTCAGCTCCTGGGAAACTGTATTCCTGCGTGTAATCTCCCGCCTTTCCTGCCTTATAATATCTCCCAGCTAGTGAGCCTTTCATAGCTGTCATTTTATTCGTTTGCACTGTATGCCTATTTGATCAGTAAAAGCCATCTGTTTGGACTCTATAAGACTTTGTGGTGATTTCTGGTTCTGTGGGCCAAGGGCTGACATTATGACAGCTATCTCTTCACCGTTCTCCTAGCCAGGCTGGAGCCCAGGGGGGGTTCGCCTGCCACTTGGATGGGAGCTGTGCAGCTCTCCAGGTGATCTACTACCCTGGAGCCCTTCTCAGAGGACCCTACTCTGTTACAGGACTTAATCGCTGAACTTTTCCGGACGAACCGAGAGGTTTGCCGCTTGAGGGGACTGGTACACGCGCAGTGGCAATCTCTTACAGGACGTCTCTGGATGTTAACATCGGAGGATACTGATGCTCGTTTAGATCTTCAGGACTTGGATCAATTACTGGACGATGCCCGATTGGCGACTGAGGATTTACAAATATTAACTGGACTTTTGGATAATCTTATTTCTCGACAAACTCTTTCTACCATGGCGGGAGCCCCGCCGGAGGGTTTTTCCCTGATCCCGGATGCGGCCAGCTGCCAGGCTGAGGCCAAGCGAGTCGCTATTAGCACCGCTCTTCTCCTTGTGGAATGTACAAAGGACACCCCGGTAGCCACCTTGGCTCAAGTTTTGACCCCGACGTTTGGAGCCGAGGTATCCGCACTGGCGGTTCGAGTACAACCTCTGCTGGGCGGGGAACCTGACCCCATACTCTTGCTCCTCGAGACAGAACTTTTGCCGCGCATTACGGCAGAGGCTGCCCTAAGACTTGAGAACGCCAAAGTTCTTGCGGATCAGCAAGCCGCCGAACCGGCTAGGGTCGCAAGAGAGAGAGAGGCGGCGGAAGCAGCCAGGGCGGCTGCAGCAAGGAATCAGGCGAACGTGGACACGCGCCCCAAGGACTATGTACTGGGACTATCAGGTCTAACTTTTTCCCCGGCGTTTGTCCCGTCGCGTGCGACCCAACGCGCACGCCGTTTGGCTGACCGACGTCGAGACTCAGATGAGTCTGAAGACGAGGATTTATATGGGGATAGCTCTCAATGGGCCATGAGCTTCCGAACCAGTAAGCCTCATCTTACTGGTGGCCCAAGTGAGGAGGTTCATCTTTTACGAGCCCAGAATCGGGAGCTCTCCGACCGTGTTGATCAACTCCAAGAAGTAATGGAACTTATGCTTCACGAGAACAGGCAATTACAACAAACCCTGATAGCTCAGAGACAGCCCGTTCCGATACCGGGTCAGGGGGTACCCGTACAACCACCCGCTAATGTGCCTGCTCCACCCTTACCTCCTGGAGCTCCTGTTGCTCCTCCGCCCGGACCACCCGTGCAACCACCTGCTAATGTGCCTGCTCCACCCGTGCCTCCCGGAGCTCCTGTTGCTCCTCCGCCCGGACCACCCGTGCAACCGGGTCAGCCCGCGCCCGGTCCTTGGAAGCAACTCAAATTGAGGACTACGTATGACGGATCTCTTGAGACTTTGCCTTGTTTCTTGCATCAAGTGGACAGTTATATGCGAGAACAAGGTCAACTTTTCCCCACGGAAGATAGCCGGGTGCGGTACGTAGCTTCCCTCCTGACAGGCAAAGCGGCTGACTGGATGGTCCTCCAGTTTGACACCCGCTCTCGTGCGATTCGTTCCCTCAACAACTTCATGACTGCCCTGAGAAGGAGGTTTGAGGACCCCTTCCTGGGAGAAAGAGCCAAAACGGAACTCTTACAATTAAAACAAGGCTCTGCTACAGTTCGGGAATTTGCCGATGAATTTCAGCGACTAGCAAGTAAAATTGTAGGTTGGCCCGAGACCACCCTAATCCATCATTTCAGGGAAGCCTTGCATCCTGACATTCTGAACTGGTCTTACATGCGGGGCGATCCCGATACCCTCGAAGGCTGGATCCTATTAGCCGAGGAAGTGGAAAGCCGCCGCCGCTTTATTTCTCTCGTCCATCAAAAGCACAAGGAGAAGGGCACCCAAAAGCCTCAACCCAAGGCACCACTGCTCGTCCCACGAAATCCCCCACGTCCGCTCCAGGAACGTGAAGCCCGATTTCAGAGGGGTGCCTGTCTTACATGCGGAGAAATGGGCCACTTTGCAGCCGTTTGCCCACGCCGCCAGGAATTATTTCGTCCCAGCACGACAACCCGCGCCCGAGGTCGTCCACCACGCAGAGGCACCGCGGCCACCCGCAGCGCAGCTCCGGGAAGGCCCACACCCTCTGCACTCCATGCCGGGGACCCAGCCTCCCTGCCTGCTTCCAACGACCCCGCCGGGTCTCGGATTACAAGTGCCCCATTGGGGGACAGCTTTCCCTCTTCGGATGAGGAAAACCCGTGGATTTCTCCAGCCTTAAACCTGGAATCTCCCCTCGACTTGTCAAAAAACGGCTCCGGTCTGTGGTGAATGGAGCATCTCCACAGACCTCTCAGGATCTTCCTATCAAACCGAATGCTCCTACCAAAATCAAAGAAGTGGACTGCACTCAGAGCCGACTCAGAGGCTTTACCCGCCCCCGTCCAATTTGCTCAAATGGACGGGAGCCAATTCCAGGGGGGTCCAGTTGATCATCGCACCATAGGGGTGGCAATGGGAATTGGTTCCCACTGGAAACAAATAGACTTCACTATAGCCCCTATCCGATTTGAAGTGGTCTTGGGAATTAACTGGATTAAAGGTCATAGTCCCAATATTGATTGGGAAACAAACACTATCTCTTTCGCTAGTCCCACCTGCGACCAGCATCGGCAAAACTTTGCTCTGCCATTTCCGCCCGTTCCAGCGTTAACCTCTACTGCCCCAGTACCACCGGCTCTACCCGCTGTATACCGGGACTTTGAAGATGTCTTCGACCTTAGGGAATGTGATGCCTTACCCCCCCCACCGGGCCTCAGACTGTGCGATTGAAGTAGTAAAGGATTGCACATTAACCAAAAGTAAGATTTACCCTATGAGCGCTTCCGAGCGCACTGTCCTCCGGGACTTTTTGGACAAAAACCTCGCCAGAGGGTTCATTCGCCCTTCGAATGCCCCAAACTCGGCCCCCGCGTTTTTCGTCCGGAAAAAAGAGGGCGACCTTCGCCTGTGCATTGACTTCAGAAAGCTCAATGCGGTTACCCAGACCAACGCCTATCCTATCCCATTAATATCGGATATTTTGGGACAATTACAGGAAGGCCGTGTGTTCTCTAAATTAGACTTGGTGGAAGCCTACTACCGAGTCCGTATCCGCGAAGGAGATGAACACCTCACTGCCTTCTCTAGCTGTTTCGGAATGTATGAATTCCTTGTAATGCCGTTCGGATTAAAAGGGGCCCCGGGGGTCTTCATGCAACTCATCAATGAAATCCTACATGACCTTCTATATCGTGGGGTGGTGGTCTACTTAGATGACATTCTCATTTATTCGAAAACTATGGACGAGCATGTGACTCTGGTCAGGGAAGTTCTACAACGCCTGCGTAACCATCAACTGTTCGCTAAACTAGCTAAGTGTGAATTTCACCAAAGCAAACTCACGTTTTTGGGATACATCATCTCCCACCAAGGTCTTCGCATGGACCCCGCCAAAGTCCAAGCCGTCCTCGATTGGACTCCCCCCACCAACCGTAAGCAAGTACAGCAATTTCTGGGATTCGCAAACTTCTATCGGGGATTCATCCCTAACTTCGCCCAAGTGGCTCTACCCATTACGGACCTACTGAAAACTAAGGGAAAAGTAAGCTCGGCTGCCTTGCCCTCCGCAAAAATCCTATGGACTGAGCAATGCCAAGCCGCCTTCCTGGCCCTCAAACGCCTCTTCACTTCGGAGCCGGTGCTACGGCACCCAGACCCAAATCAAATGTTCATTGTGCAAGTCGATGCTTCCGATGTAGCCATGGGAGGGGCTCTCCTCCAGCAAGGACCGGACGGTCTTCTTCACCCTTGCGCTTACTTTTCAAAAAAATTTGCGCACGCTCAATTAAACTGGCCCATCTGGGAGAAAGAGGCCTCTGCAGTTCATCATGCACTGACTTTATGGCGGCAATTCTTGGAAGGGTCTAAAGTACCCTTTGAAGTTTGGACCGATCACAAAAATCTAGCTGCCCTCACGGGGTCCCATAAGCTATCGGCGAAACAACAACGGTGGGCGGAGTTCTTTGCTCAGTTCCGTTTCACCCTGAAGCACGTCCCTGGGAAGCAGAACGTTCTCGCGGATGCCCTCTCCCGTTTACCACAATATCCGGTAAAACTCGAAAGACCTACCAACTCTCTGTTCACCCCTATGCAACGTGGGGCCCTACCTATGCTGGCTGTGCAAACCCGATCCCAGCATCAACACACCTTCCCTAACTCGCAAGCTCCGCCAGCCCAACCGGCTGCCCAGCCGCCACCGCAACAGACCGGAGTTCCCGCCCCTCCTACCCCTCCGACCGCTCAGCCACCTGCAGTCTGCGCGCCGCCGCACGTAAGCACTAACCCTATAACTATTCCTCAGATCTCCAGGACCGACGGGGGGGCTCCCTCCAAAATCCCCATCTCCGAATCCTTTTTAACTGTCCTTCGGGACCAGTGCCTTTTAGAACGTTCCGCTCATACCCTACCTCCTGGTGTTTTGGAACAAGGGGGGTCCTGGTACAAAGACTCAAAATTGTATGTACCCAAAGCTCTCCGGAAGGACGTTTTACATTTAGCTCATGGAGCCAAAACAGCTGGGCACTTTGGGTTTCTGAAGACCCTTCACTTATTGCGCAGACAGTTCTGGTGGGGGGGAATGCGTTCCGACATTGACTCCTTCATCCGCAGCTGTCCCGTTTGTGCCGCTGCGAAACGATCGCAGGGCAAACCCCCGGGACTGCTACAACCTCTTGAAACGCCCAGCAGACCTTGGGAAGTGATTGCTATGGACTTCATGACTGATCTCCCTCTCAGTGGGGGTAAAACTGTGTTGTGGGTTGTTACTGATTTGTTTTCTAAGCAAATACATTTGATTCCATGTGCAGGGATCCCCTCTGCTCAGAAACTGGCCCGCCTCTTCGTGACGCATATATTTCGTTTACATTCGTTTCCGCGTAAAATAATTTGTGACCGCGGAAGTGGTTTCGTTTCTAAGTTTTGGAAAGCTTTCCTCAAGTTGGTGGGGGTGGAACAGGGATTATCCAGTGCATACCATCCTCAAACTGATGGTCAAACTGAACGTGTCAATGCTGTACTTGAATGTTATTTGCGTTGTTATGTTAACTACCACCAGGATAACTGGGTGGATCTGTTACCTTTAGCAGAATATGCCTACAATAATGCCATGCATCAATCCACAGGTTTTAGCCCGTTTTTTGCTGTGTATGGACAAGATTTCAGTCCCATCGTTACTACAGATGATGTAGAGGGGGAGGGGAACCCCGACATTGCCTCCTGGGCACACGCCCTCCGTACCACTTGGCCCTGGCTCGTTAGCAACCTCGACCGGGCCAAACGTAAATACAAAGCGCAAGCTGACAAACATCGCTCCCCCGGGGGTGATCTGCAAGTGGGTGCTTTGGTTTACCTTTCCACCAAAAACCTCCGTTCCACCCAACCGTGCCATAAACTCAGCGCCAAATTCATTGGCCCTTTCCCCATTACGCGGGTCATAAACCCTGTCACAGTGGAACTGGCTCTCCCCAAATCCTTGAGGCGTGTGCATCCTGTTTTCCACATAAGCCTCCTCAAACCCCATGTTGCTTCTCCACGGTGGCATCAGGACCCACCGCCTGCGCAGCCCATCATGGTGGGGGGGGAAGAACACTTCGAAGTCTCCAAGATCCTTGACTCCCGTATTCACCATGGCACTCTCCAATATCTAGTTCGTTGGAAACATTTTCCCCCTGCCTATGACGAATGGGTGCGCGCACGGGATGTCTCCGCCCCCGACCTCGTCGACGCCTTTCACATTGCTTACCCGGACAGGCCAGCCCCCTTGCGAACTGGGAGGGGGCCTTGAGGGGAGCAGAATGTCAGGCTGCTATCTCGGTTTCGTTATTGCCTCTGTCTCTGTGCTGTATTGTCTGCCCCCCAAGGTCGCATGCCTAAGCCTGGGAACTCAGCTCCTGGGAAACTGTATTCCTGCGTGTAATCTCCCGCCTTTCCTGCCTTATAATATCTCCCAGCTAGTGAGCCTTTCATAGCTGTCATTTTATTCGTTTGCACTGTATGCCTATTTGATCAGTAAAAGCCATCTGTTTGGACTCTATAAGACTTTGTGGTGATTTCTGGTTCTGTGGGCCAAGGGCTGACAGTCGGCCATTTTGTGGTTGTGCATCATTTGCTTCAAGTGGTACCGGGTTGTTGTCGTCGCCAAAAAAAAAAAAAAGATTCCAGTGGATTTGACGGTAAATTTGTATTCTTTTCTTTTAAGAGACTGATTATTTAGTGCAGTGGTTCCCAACCTTTTTCGAGTCGCAACCCCCTTTTACAATTGCCAAGTAACCTGCAACCCCCGCCACATTTGCATAAAGTCCCCCCCATTCCTTTTTACCTCAGGCTCGCCTCCCCCATTTGGGGGGGTGAAGCAACAAGTGCCCCCACTCTCCTTTCCACCTCAGGCGCATCCCTCTGCTGGGGACCCCGAAGAGGAGCAACAAGTACCCCCTTTCTTTTTTACCTCAGGCTCGCCTCCCCCATTTTTTTGGGGGGGGGCGAAGAGACACAACAAGTGCCCCCTTTATCCTTTCCACCTGAGGCGCACCCCTCCATTTTGTGTGTGTGAGGGGCCCGAATAGAAGCAACAAGTGCCCCTCTTTCCTTTCCCCCTCAGGCTTGCCCCTCCATTTTGTGTGGGGAGGGCCCGAAGAGAAGCAACAAGTGCGCCTCCCTGATTTTCCCTCAGACGCGTGCCCCCCATCCATTTTGGTATTTCTCTTTTCCTGCTCAAAGTGGACGAGCTCGGACGGCCCTCCGGTCTCTGCAACCTCCTCCTCTTCCCGCCCCCAAAGGAGGAGGAGGAGGAGGAGGAGGAGGAGGAGGAGGGAGGGCCGGAGCGGCACTTGAACCGCCCGCCGCAACTGGCTTCACTTCGCCCTTCCAAGGGGGGCTGACTCACCGGCAGGGAGAAGAGGCGGGCGAGGGGCCGAAGTCCCTGCCAGCCAGGGAAGCAGCGGCACCTCCCACGCACCCCTCCGACTCCCGGCGCCGCTTCTGGCCACCCAGCACCTCTCCTCCCCGCCACTGCTGAGGTAAAAGCGCGAAGGGGCTGCCACAACCCCCCAGAAAACACTTTGCGACCCCCTTGGGGGTCGCGACCCACAGGTTGGGAACCACTGATTTAGTGAATATAATGTTTAATGTATGGCTAGAGACTGCGTACATGCTTATATTTTCGTCATAGTTCCATAACATTAAAAATGTTTTGATGAGAGGTTAGTTTTTAAGTTATGAGGTAGACGAATTTGAAATGCATCACACATACTAACTCAGCAGATGTAATCAAAATCAGCCACATAACCATGATACTGTTTCGGGAGGGGCCTGCAATGGAATGAAAATTTGTATTTATTTGAGTCCCTACTTTTATTGCAGAATTATGGACAATTGGCTAAAAACTGGGTCTTTAAAAGGGAAAGGTGGTGAACTCACTGAAGCTTCTGAAGCGACTGATTCAATGACAACCAGCATCATCGGAGGAGACGAAATATCCCAGCAGACACCTGCGAGCCTAAGCCATCCAAGTTGGTCTTCCTCAGTTTGCGGAAAGGCAACTCACGACCAAAAGGAAATCCGAGGAAAAATAAGAAAATATGATCCTAGCTACCTCACATTGTTTGGCTTTGTTCTGGTTGGGAACAAACAGGCACCGGAAGGGCAATGGGTTAACTGTCATAAAATTGTTGCTAATGGCTGCTTGGTTCCATCCAAATTAAAAAGACATCTGGAATGTAATCATTCTTATTTAGTACATAAAGGTGAAGAAATCTTCAAACGCCGCGCTTTATCTCTTCAGGCAGGGTCATCATGATGGAGAGAATTTCTAAAAATGAAAATGAAAACGCAACTGAAGCTTCATTTATTGTCAGTTTACACATTGCAAAAGCTGGAAAGTCCCATACTATTGCCGAGACACTGATTAGACCTTGCGTGAAGGATGTTGTGGGTTGCATGTTAGGTCCAGCCATGGCCAAGAAGATTGATACTGTGCAGCTGTCAAATAGCACTATAAGCAAGCGAATTTACACAATTTCAGAGTCTGTGGAGAACGAGCTTATAAGAAGATTGAAAACTTGTGAATTTTTTAGTTTACAGCTTGGTGAAAGTACCGACATTGCGGGACTTGCTGTTCTTCTTGTGTTTGTGAGGTATCCATTCGAAATGCAAATAGAAGAACTTTTGATGAGTGAAGTGCTTGAAACTTACACCACTGTCGACGAAATTTTCAAAGCTATCGACAAATGTGTACAGAAAAAGGATTTGGAATGGAGCAAGTGTGTGGATCTTTACAGCGATGGAGCGGCTGCAATGGTTGGAAAAGTGAAGGGAGCCGTGTCTAGGATGAAGCAAGTGGCAGGAAATGCCACCAGCAGCCACTGTGTCATCCATCGGCATTCTCTGGCAACTAGAAGGATGCCCCAAGATTTAAAAGTCGTATTGGATGGTGCTGTGAAAATAATTAATCATGTTAAGAGCCGCCTGCTTCAAGCACACCTTTTAAAACTTACCGCCGAAGATCTGGGTATGGATCACTTCCACCTCTTGCTGCCCACAGAAGTGGGGTGGCTATCAAGGGAAAAAAAATTAGCCAGACTGTTTGAACTAAAAGATGCACTGGTGGTCACATTTACAGAGGAGCCTTTTATCCAACAATTAACTGATGTCGATTGGCTGCTTAAATTGGGATACCTTTCCGACATCTTTGAAAAGCTAAATGAAACCACCACTTCTCTTCAAGGGAAAGGAGGAGCACAATTAGAGAAAATAAAAGCCTTGCGGAAAATAATCACATTTTTTAAAGCGTGTGTTGAGAGCAGAGACATCTCCAACTTTCCTCGGTTGCAAGAATTTGTCAAAACAAATGAGATCAACCTTCAAACCAACTTCCTCGAAATTGTTATTGCCCACTTGCAAGGTTTGGAAAGAAGCATAGTTGATTATTTTCCTGACATTGACTCTGATGACATCTACAGCTGGATGATGAACCCGTTTTCCTGTGACCCGAAACATAAACCTGCTGGAATGACGAATGAAATTTTTCAAAATCTGCTTGAGATCAGCGAAGACAGCAGTTTAAAACAGAAATACTGTGAAGGAAGCCAAGAAGAGTCTGGATGCAGATGTATTCAGAAAACAATGCTGTTGGCAAGGCTGCAGTGAAAAGACTTGTACGTTTTACTTCAACTTATCTCTGTGAGTCTGCATTCTCAACGTACGCTTACATAAAAAACAGATACAGGAGCAAACTTTCTGGGTCAAGGGATTTGAGGGTAAAATTAACTAAACTTCCCATACACATAAAGGAAATAATGAAAAATTCATCCAAACAGTTTCATTCATCGCATTAAAGACAACTGAGCATTAAATTTGTACTTTTTCTTCTTTTCCTAAGTATTCAAACCGCTTTAAGGGTAGCTGTGCCGTGAAAATGTTTTAGCCCGACAAGGGTGCCGCAGCCAAAAAAAGTTTGAGAACTGCTGCCCTAGAGGTTGTCCTTCTTTCTCTTGGTCTTCTGTCCCTGCCCATCTATTCCCCTGCTCATCTGGTGGTGGCCAGGTACAGTCACCCAAGACCACCACCTCCCAGGTGGGGCCGGCCAGTGGTGGAGGTCGCATAGGCTTGCAACTGCTCTCCAGCAGATAGAGATCTGTTCACCTGGAGAAAATGGCCGCTTTGCAATTGGACTCTATGGCATCGAAGCCCCCCTCCCCAAACCCTGCCCTCCTCAAGCTCCACCCCAAAAACCTCCTGCCAATGGCTAAGAGGGACCTGGCAACCCTAAGGGCACAGGAGGCCACCTAGCACTGCTGTGGCAGGCTCTCCAGGTTCCTCGGAAGGATGTAAGTATAGGGGCCGCGGGGACTCTGTCCTCAGGCACAGGCCATCCTAAGGGCCCTCATAGTTGTCCTCCCAAAGTCAGTTGCCAAGCCTGTGACTTTCTAAATGCATATAGCATTCTCAGAGCAGCTGAACAGCTAGCATGTCCTTGTTCTGTTCTTATTCAACTGTTCTTCTTTTGTGCATTCTTTAATTCCAGTGTTTTGGTCATCCTGCCTTTATTGTGGGTTTTTTTTGTGTGTGTGTGTGTGTGTGTTGCTGCTGTTGTTACTCATCCTGTTGACTATTTTTAACCTTTCTGGCTCTTATTGTGTTGCTTCTCTTTCTTCACTCTGCAGCACTTTACAATTTGTTATCAGATGCACATTTAATTAACGAGCTGCCGAATAGCTTTCTTGAAGCCAGTCAATAGTCTATCTCCCAGATCGTTAAAGAAGATGTTGCATAAATAATGCCTTGTGAGTTTTATGCCCCAGTCACTTGTCCCAATCTTGCCTGAATTTGTACGTTGCTCTGTTTTTAAAGTAATTCCCAAATTGTTCCAACTCTGTTTTAGATAAACAGTTTAAAAAAACAACAACCCAAACAAGTCTTTTCCGAATGGTTTCAATTTTTGTTCTTGCTAATTGACTGTACAATAAAACTTAATAGTGCAGTCATTTTCAGAATTGTTTCATTTTGTCTTCCTTAATTTATTAATGAACCTGCATCCTCTCTGCAGTTTTCCCATTGATATCTATGTTAAAAATCTTTGCTTCCTCCCTAACTCTGTAGATTGAAATCAATTTATTTTCTACCTTACCTTGCTTTGTGAGACTCAACATAACCCCCCCTTCTCAGTACGACTTTCACTCATTTTCTCATTCCTCTGTGCATCTTTTATTAGTTTCAAAAGCTCTCTCTTGACGTCTTTGCTTCCCTTCACATGTTCGATTAGTAAGCAGCAGAACACACAACTTGGTTCATTTTTCAGTTGAATTTAATAATAGTCTGAAATATGAAACATGGGGAGGTGACGCATATGTGACACATGCATACGTGCAGTTATAGATACACGCACATCACACAAGGCAAAAGAGGATCTCCATCCTAGTAGAACCGCTAGATTTGAGGCTTTCTTATAATTGCAGACACTTGATGCTGGTGATTGATAACTCCAGAACTGTTGTTGTGAAAATGTTCTATGGAAGGAGTCTAGCCTGTTCTATGACTACATTGTAGATGGATCATGATAGGGATCATGATAAAATAGGATAGGTTTGCATAAAACGTAGCCAGCCAAATACAGACTTTCATCTATGTATCATAGCTTATAAACAAAGAGTAGAGTAAGAAGAAGAGTTGGTTTTTATTCCCCACTTTTCTCTACCATTAAGGAGTCTCAAAACTACTTACCATCACTTTACCATCATACTTTTCCTTCCACTTAAGGAAGAATCAAACCAGTTTACAATCACCTTCCCTTCCCCACAACAGACACCTTGTGAGGTAGGTGAGGCTGAGAGAGTTTGGAGAGAACTGTGACTAGCCCAAGGTCACCCAGCAGGCTTCAGGTTGAGAAGTGGGGGAACCAATCCAATTCACCAGATTAGAGTCCACCTCTCTTAACCACTACACCACTTTGGCTCTTGCTAGATCATCTGCTAGCTCGATCAAAATACATAGCTGCTGAACTATATTTGGCTTGGTGAGTTGCAAAGTTATAGAGCAGGAGTACTATCATCTGTTAGTGATAACTCTTGACCCCCAAGTGTCCAACTGATAAAGAGCACATGGTTTCTTAGTATTTAAAATAAATTAGTATTTTAACATATGCTGGATTGATGATACCTTTGGCACTGTTTTGAGAAATTAGAGCGGTGTTGACTTTGATAAGTGAGAGATTTCTCTTGAAAGACTTCCAAGAAGCAAGATGAGTTAGTCAGCTGCAAAGTCCCAAAGGACAGAGTGGTGACAAAATGTATAATGTAACGTTTACAAAAGACTGTAACTGAACCTGGGATTAAGTTGTTTTGACTCACAAGAGGAGAGGAAAAGCTTATTCAGTACAAAATGTTATAAATACGATACATGTCACGGGCTGATCTGGGTTTAATATTACCTTGTCATATTGTGATGTAAAGGTGACCAGCTACCAAATGACCTTAATTTGACGATCTGCAGCTGCCTTTAGTTTAGTAAAAGCAAGAGAACTGACAGGAATTTAGGAATTTGGAGCGGGAGTCAGTGGGTCAGCACACATTTATTGCAAGGTTGTGCCAGATGAACAGGGGGTGTTATAAGCTTTATACATATCCTAAGAAGCAAACTGCTGTGTAACATGAAAATCTGATGAAAGAATTCATTTGTCAACGGTTTCAGAAATGGCCAATATTCTCTGTTTTGATTATTTGCTTTGAAGCCCTCTCTATAAAGCTGATTATGCTTTAGAAGAAGAAGAGTTGGTGTTTATATGCTGACTTTCTCTGCCACTTAAAGGAGAGTCAAACTGGCTTACAATCACCTTCCCTTCTCCCCGCACAACAGACACTCTGTGAGGTAGGTGGGGCTGAGAGAGCATGACTCACCCAAGGCCACCCAGCTGGCTTCGTGTGTAGGAGTGGGGAAACAAACCCAGTCCACCAGATTAGCATCCGCCGCTCATGTGGAGGAGTGGGGAATCAAACCCAGTTCTCCAGATCAGACTCCACCGCTCCAAACCACTGCTCTTAACCACTACACCCTATTATGAACTGTACCATACTATGCAGAGTTACACCCTTCTAAGCCAATTGACTTCAATGGAATGAGGTGTAACTCTACTCAAGATAGTACCATTAATGTCTCTGTCTAAGTTGTAGAGATGCTAATGGTTACTGTTCAACAAAAAAGGGAATCTGATGGTTTTGTTGGACATAGAATGCAAGAATGTACCCTGATGTGATTTCAACAACCTCTGGACCATTGGGGTTCTTCTTTTGCTGTCTTTGGTGGTAGGTTCCTTAGGAAGAGACCACAGACAAGCAATCTAAACTTTTCCAGGGTAGACAATATGTTTAGGGGGATACAAAACATTGTTATTAGAAGACAGTACACTTGCTGCTCTTATTTTGGAGATGTCTTTGAGAGTTGACAAAAATACAAGTGAAGTGTTTGCCTATCAGGCAGCTGCCAAAGGCATAGTATTCTTCATGGACAATGAAACAAAAACATGGAAATACTTCACAAATGACCTTTATAACTTATGTTTATATAAATGACCGTATTATTTATAATTCTGAAACTGTCCCATTACTTGTGAGCCAAATGTTTTCCTCATGAGTGCTAGTTATATTTAACAAGAGCCAGTAGGACTTTGTGGAGGGGAAAATTTTGTTTTCCCCTTGCTCCATCTTCTCTTGCCTGACCTCCCTCTGGTGTGGCTCTGCTTCCACCTCCTCTGTCTTGCTTACTCTTTTCTTTTCATCCAGTCATCCAGGTACCTGGTTCCCCCCCCCTCCTTCTCATCTCATCCTGTCCCCTCACCTCTGTCCCATGCCCCATCCATTTGCCTCACCCACTTGCTCTTCCCCGCCGGTCCTCTTCCCCCTTCATCTCCCTCTTCCCCACCAGTCCTCCAAAGGTTCACCTGGAGAACTCCATTTCAAGCTTGAGGTGGGATAGGGGGCTCAGTCATGTTGTATGTGATTGCCTAGGCAACTGTATATGTCTACTGAGATCTTGCAGGGGGTCTTCTCGTGAGATTATCTGCTCTCAGCAGTGCAACAAAGTGGCATCACCCGCCAGAGCATCTTACAATATATTCTCCCTCATCCACATTTTATTCTCACAACCACCACCTTCTGAGGTAGATTAGGCTGAGACACTGTGACTGGCCCGAGGACACCAGGTAGGTTTCCATGAGTGAGTGGGGTTTTGAACCTTGGTCTCCCAGCATCCTAGTCTGACATTCTAATGACTAAACTACAGGCTCTGTATTTGTGTATACAAAGCCTGTGCTCCATCCCTAAGCATCAGTCCATTCCCTTCTTAGTCACCCTTTTCAATGAAAATCAGGAGATACCGACCCTGGTTCAGTAAACAGGGTCAAACCAAGATTTCACCATCTGGAACACTTATACATTCCTTTTGCAGTAGCTAGGTTGCAGTATGTAACCTTAGTTGGCTGAGATACCTGAACTGGACCACTGTGGGCAGAGCTAGCTGCTTTAAGCGCTATTGGGTCCAGTTTATTGGGCCCAGCTCCCTTGGTGAGCATATGTCTGCATTTGCTCATTTCCTCTCAACACTCCTTTGCCGTTAAGGCAGTCATGCAAAGCATATGTTTATGGGTGATCATGCCAATGAAACTGTCAGTCTGTTGCCAAGTCTTCTGAAAATTGTGGGTAATAAATGACAATCTTAAAGCAAGGGATATCAAGATATACTCACTTTGGCAGATAAAAAACGAGACAATGGAGCTTTTATTTTTAGGAGGGAAAGAAGTTACTAAAAGGGACATTAGACAAATTCATGGAGAATAGATACACCTATTCCTGTTGGCAAATAAATGGTTCCCTCAAATCCAAGGACAGTGTGCCTTGGAGTACAAGATGCGGTTGACTAACAGGGAATGGACATTACCTTCATACTTAGCTTGTGAGATTCCTAGAAACATTTGGATGTCCACTGTGGCCTAATATGGCAAGGACTTGTCTTGTGGTGTAGTGGTTAAGAGCGGCGGTTTGGAGCAGTGGACTCTAATCTGGAGAACCAGGTTTGATTCCCCACTCCACCATATGAGTGGGGGAGGCTAATTTGGTGAACTGGATTTGTTTCCACACTCCTACACATTAAGCCAGCTGGGTGACCTTGGGCGAGTCACATTCTCTCAGCCCCACCTACCTCACAGGGTGTCTGTTGTGGGGAGGGGAAGGGAAGGTGATTGTAAGCCGGTTTGAGTTTCCCTTAAGTGGTAGAGAAAGTCTGCATATAAAAACCAACTATAATAATAATAATAACAACAATAACAATAATAATGGCTTATGAAATCATGAATGGTATCGAACAAGTGAATTGGAGATTAGACTGGATTTTGAAGCTGTCAGAGTTGAGAAGTATATCCCCAATTTGATTTTGTTGTCTCCCTTGTGAGAAATAAACACCACACATCTTTATTTTTACACCATTTTCTCTTTTCACATACCACATTTCCCCCGTGAAAATTAATATGGTTTTTTTAGTGTTTTTGCGTCAGTTGCATATCAGTTGTGTAGAAGCGGCATGTCAAAATGTTGTAAAAAGAATCCTCAATGACAGCAATGAAAATGAAGCTGACAGATGACAATGACAATTTAAGAAATAAGAAATTGATTGAATATCACAAAGAGGAGGCCACAGAGAAGGTACGTAACCAACTGGTAACTTTATAACTGCAAAAGGAATATCTGAAAAAAAACCTTGAACTGAATGGGTTGCTAGCAAGAGGCAGATGGAACAGGAAATGGAAAGCAAAACTGCTCTTGTTAAGAGGCCGAATTCTTGCACTTCATAGAGTTTTTGGAGGCAATTGCGAGAGCGTCTACATCACTTCCAGGCAAACCTGGAAGTGACATTGGCGCATCACACAAGTCACACATGCTCCGATCATGCCCCCCCCCCCGCTGGCTCTCTTCCACCCATCAACCAGTTGAGGGTCAGTGGGCAGCCCAGTGGATTGGCGGACTTTTGCCTGCCCCCACTGAGCAGTTGGCAGGTATAATGGGAGGGCAATCTTGCTGTGCCGGTTCAGGACTTTTTGCTGCAGGACCCTCCTACCAATAGGCAGCATAAAGTGGACAGCACCAGAGCAAAGCAGGTGGTTAGGAAGGGACCAATGCTTTCTTAATTCACAGCACCATGTAAGGCAAATGAACTTGCTTTTTGCTGCATAGTCTCTTTGAGTCATGCAAAATCTCATAAATCAGGTAACAGCTCCGAAGATGGAGCAGCCTACCTTTCAAAGCGGCCATTTTCTTCTCCTTCTTCTGGGCTGGATCTTATAACCATGTACTTTCTTAGCGGCTATTCTCCCCCCAAAAAATAACTGGAGGGGGGTGGGAAGCAGAGTAAACTAGCATAATAGGAAAGGAACAAATATATAAAAACATATTGGTAGAAAGGTGGCATATAATTTGTTATTGATATGAGTAGAAACAAATAGCAGCTCTTCTTTCCCTGCATTGCTATGAACTCCTTGGCTTTTAGGATTTTCAACAAAAGAGCTGGGCAATCCATAATTTTTCTCTAGTTTAATGGAACTTTTTGCTACAGGATGCAGTGATGGTATGGTTGCCAAGTCCCTCTTTGCCACTGGTGGGAGGTTTTGGGGGCAGAGCCTGAGGAGGGCGGGGTTTGGGGAAGGGAGGGACTTCAGTGCCATAGAGTCCAATTGCCAAGGCTGCCATTTTCTCCAGGGGAACTGATCTCTATCAGTTGGAGATCAGTTGTAACAGCAGGAGATCTCCAGCTAGTACCTGGAGGCTGGCAACCCAAAGTGACGGACAAATCGAATGGTGGTTCCCTGAACTGCCAACAATGCGAATGGGTTGAATGGAGTATGGATGCTGAAGGACCACTTAATTTGGCAAGAGTGAGCTAGCAAAATAGAATTGAAGTTAGGCCTGCTCACGATGGGTTGATCTCCTACCCCCTGCCTATCATCAGACAATTAAGCAGCGCAGGGGGTGGGGAATGGAGGATGATACTGCAAGTTATGGTGATGTCACTTCTGGTCACTGCAACACTCTCAGAATTTCCCCAATCTCTATGGTCTTTACCACAAGTATTGGGGGGGGGGATTCCTAGAGCATTGCTATTGTAGTGATCACCCGGAAGTGACATTGCTGCATCAGCAGCTCTCCCAGTCCTCATGCTCCCCTTCCCCCATCAGCTTCCCGAGGCTTGCTGGCACAAGGCTTGCAACCCCAATGGTGATTGAGTAAATGAAATGATCTTTATTTGTAAATGGATGAAATACCGATTGCTATGAAGAGAAGAATATGTTTTTAAAAGGACCATGTATATTTTGTGGACTCCTGGGCCACCCAGAACCTAGGACAGGATTTGCCTCCACTGTAACATCATCCCAAAACTTTCTGGTGTGTTCTGACAATGTATGATGTGGCAGACTTACTAAAGCAAAGCAGGTCTAGGTTTGGTCAGTGTCTCTATGATAGTTCTCCTGGGAATCACATAGATACTGCTGCAATTTTATGGAAGAAAAGCAGGGCAAATGCAACATGCTCTTTCCCCCTAGAAACACATGGCAGCTTTTCACCAACATGGGAGACTGTAAAGGAATGGTGATAGCAATTCATTGTGTTACGAGGAAAAAATGCCCCTTGTGATTTGGTATTTGGGGCAGGAGCAGGATCACACCACCTGCAAGCTGTGTCATAAAACTCACGTACTTTTAGGGTTGCTGCTCTGGGTTAAGAAATACCTGGAGATTTGGGGGTGGAGCCTGAAGAGGGTGGGGTTTAGGGAGGGGAGGGACTTCAATGCCATAGAGTCCAATTGCCAAAGCGGCCATTTTCTCCAGGTGAACTGATCTCTTATCGGCTGGAGATCAGTTGTAATAGCAGGAGGCCTCCAGCTCATACCTAGAGTTTGGCAACCCTATGTACTTTGCACTTGGGAAGTCTTGGAGATCTAATCCATCTTCTGTCTTCTTCCCCTTGGGTTCCACTTCATGGTTACTGTCACACGTGGTAGTGTCAGGAATCAACCATTTTGCTGTTAGGAATATTTGAATAACAATGACAGTTGAGTATGACTGTTTTGATTTTGTGACTAAGAAAATTGGAACACTGAAGATTATAGCTTATATTAGGTTTGCTTTGTTAAATTTTTTGACATTTCACAAGGAAGAAGAGTCTAAAACTGGGCATTTCTAAAGGCCAGCTGGCACATCTGAACCAGCAAATGCAGGAGGTGCAAGGCCTTTTATGTAACAGCAGGACAACTGCTAAGAACAATTGCTGTACAGAGCTAATTCTGGTAAGGTCAGCTTTAACCTGATATTGCAATTTAGCTTACTCATGCTGATGGGCGAACACGAAGCACAGAGCTTTCGCTGCTGAGTACAGTATGAGATAAAAGTGCTGCAATGAAAGAGGCAAAAAACTGTGATAATCGAGTGCTTGAAAAGTAAGTGTTGAGGTTAAAGGAAAACCAATTGGAGGCAGAACTTGGCTGTAGAATAAGAAGAGATCTGTTCAGGGCACGTCAGTCATCTTGAAAATGAGTACCCGGATTTTGGTCAACCAGGCAGCTGACAACTGAGCAGAGAGGAATCGCCCAATTTGAAATTTTATTATGTGAATCCTTTCAGCCTTAACATCTTCAGGGTAGGGCCTGAAATTCTTTTAGACTTACAACTGATTTCCAGACTATTGAGATCAGTTCACCTGTAGGAAATGGCCACTTTGAAGGGCAGACTCTATGGTATCACACCCCCGCTGAGCTCCCACTCCTCCCCAAGCTGTGCTCTCCTCAGGTTCTGCCTCCAAATCTCCAAAGATGGAGTTGGCAACCCTAGTTCTTCATGAGAGTTGGTCCAGTTGAGAGAGTTCGGAGAGAACTGTGACTAGCCCAAGGTCACCCAGCAGGCTGCATGTGGAGGAGCAGGGAATCAAACCCGGTTCTCCAGATTAGAGTCTGCCGCTCTTAACCACTACACCACACTGGCTAAAGATGGACCTATCCATTACAGGCTTTAAAAGTTATACCCAGAACCTTGAACTGAACTTGGAAACAAACCAGCAGTTTTAAAACACGTGAGATGCATTCCCGTGGCATTAATTGGGATGCCATGACCTTAACTATTTGCATTTCTTGGTTGTCTTCCAGGCTAGCCCTGTGTAGAGCAGGCCGCAGCAGTCCTTCTGCAAAATCCAGACAATGGCAAGTAACTGAAATACAGGGATACAATTACATATTGTTCAGTGGTCAAAATAAGCATCTGTTTTCAGTGCTTTCGATTGTATTGCTGCAGCTCACACAAAAGACAGCATGATGCATTTTGGGACAAACAGAACAGTGTAGGGGGACAGTCATCTGTGACACAGGCACTGGAAAATTAGGAAGATTATTTAAGAGCTCTTTTTTAAAAGATGGATTAATATTTTCTGTGCAAGTGAGTGTTCCTTCTCTAGGGCATTTGTTTAGTCAAATGAAGCAAGAAAGAAATGAGGTAATAGAACTATTTGTCACTTGCCTACTTTAAGTGGGGGAGAGAGCTGAAATTTGAATTTCTTTGGCACTGCAAATTCATTTTACTAATAAAAAATACTTGGTGATCTTTAAGAGAACACTTTAGAGAGAGCTGATTTTTAGCTAGTGCCAAATAAACTTGACTTTGCCATAAAAAATGTACAGGAAAGGTAATCGGTTAGATAAGTTTCCAGAGAGCATACAATACTGGCCTTCTCAGCAAGGGCATTGGATCAGATTCTCCCCCCTGCAGAAATTAACCAGTTACTATTGGTTGTTTGCAGTATCTTAAAAATCTTAAAAAACAAATCATTATCTTTTTTTATGTTGGCAAGCTGAAAGGCTAGTTTACACTGCCCAGAATTTGCAGTAGTGTATTAACATGTGTGGGATTTTCAGATGTCCTGTAATGCTGGATTAGTATGTATCTATCGAGGAAGCTTTCAAATGGCTTCATGTATCTCTAGCGATTTATGCCAATAAAGGTTTTGATATTGTATTGTATCTCTAGCGATGCATTTTGCATTATACACCTTAAAGAGAAATCTTTGTCTCTGTTATGTCAGCATGCTGTAAGTCTGATTTATGCTGCACCAAACGTGTGCCTCTAGTGATGCAGTTTTGCTGAAACTAAGCAGCTTTGATATCCTTTGAGAGAGCCAGCATGGTGGACTCTAATTTGGAGAACCGGGTTTGATTCCCCACTCCTCCACATGAGCGGCAGAGTCTAATCTGGTGAACCGGATTGGTTTCCCCACTCCTCCTCAGGGTGACCTTGGGCTAGTCACAGTTCTCTCTGAGCTCTCCCAGCCTCACCTACCTCACAAGGTGTCTGTTGTGGGGAGGGGAGGGAAGGCGATTGTAAGCTGTACTGAAACTCCTGAAAGGTAGAGAAAATTTGCATATAAAATCCTCCTCCTCCTCCTCCTCCTCTTCTTCTTCTTCTTCTTCTTCTTTCCTTCTTTAGATTTTTAAAAATTGTACCCATCCTCCTGCGGTGCTTCTGGGGGTAAACCTGGAAGTGATGTAATTGCATGAGTGTGGCTGTGCATGCACATAATTGCCACTCAAGAGCAACTGTGTGGATTGGCAGGCAATTGCCTGTCGAAAACACCCATCTGGCAACCCTAAGTGTAAGCCAAGGGTGAGATATAGCAGAGTTGGGGATCAGAAGCCCGCAACTATCTATAACTATCATCTTGGGCTACAGAGAAACCACTGAGACCCATAAAAAGGAAATTAAGGTCCTCAGGGCACATGCTAGTTGGGTTGACAATATGGATTATTATTTTTTGCTGTTGACAGATTAAATACTTTTGCCATGTACTTTCCAAAGAATGTATAGCTATTGATTCATAGAATTGAAACATTGGCAAATTTTCCTGAATCTTAACAGGCCCAGAAAGGAATTGGTTGAGAACAAAAAAGACCGTTTGCTTATAGTCAAGGCTCGAGAGAAATGGAGGCAAGTTTCGAGGTGGAAAGCATTTTATTGTAATTAGACTGATCATTCTCCTTTTATTTTATTATGGATATTTAATCATCCTAAACCTAATTTTCTGCTTGTGCATTGGGGCCTTGGATGGTTCAGACTTGCCATTTGCTGTGGAACTGTGATTCGCTGCCGGGGTTTTAACAATGGCTTACTAAAAACGTGTGTCCCTTCAGGCAATTGAGAGTCTAGACACCAGCACTTTTTAAAATATACTGCAGCACATCCCAGATGCTTTTCAACCAGCTCTGATTTCTGTAGGGTCCTCTCCGACTGCATGAGCAACCCATAAGCGAATTCTTTCAGCTCTGTTCCATCATTCTTTCTCTGATTATCTGCACACAGGCATTATGTTCCTCTGTCCCTTTTGTTCTTCTGTTTAGAATTGCTGTGGGGTTTTTTCCTGGTGCTTTGTCCAAAAATTCATATTTGAATATTCATATTTTACTTTTCTGTCCGATACAACATTTAATACATGATTGACTGAATATTGCTTACATATACACTTCCTGGTAATATATATCTGAGCATGTATTTTACTTTATCATGTTGGTGAGTGGTAGGGATGTCAGACTCCAGGTGGCACCTGAAGGTCTCCCAGAATTATAACTGATGTTCAGCTAGGGTTGCCAACCTCCAGGTAGTAGCTGGAGAGCTGCTATTACAGCTGTTCTCCAGCCAATAGAGATCAGTTCACCTGGAGAAAATGGCTGCTTTGGCAATTGGACACTGTAGCATTGAAGCCCCTCCCCTCCCCAAACCCCACCTTCCTCCGGCTCCACCCCAAAAATCTCCACGTACTTCCCAACCTGGAGCTGGCAACCCTATGTCCAGCCTACAGACATCAGCTGCTCTGAAGAAAATGGCTGATTTGGGGGTTGGATTCTGTGGCATTTAGGGTTGCCAGGTCCCTCTTCGCCGCTGGTGGGAGGATTTTGGGGCAGAGACTGAGAAGGGCGGGGTTTGGGGAGGGGAGGGATTTCAATGCCATAGTCCAATTGCCAAAGTGGCCATTTTCTTCAGGTGAACTGATCTCTGTCAGCTGGAGATCAGTTGTAATAGCAGGAGACCTCCAGCTAGTACCTGAAGGTTGGCAACCCTAATGGCATTGCACCCTGCTGAGGTCCCTCCACCCCATGAATTTCCCAACCCAGAGTTGGTAACCTTAGTTAGTGGACAAGCCACATTTGGAAGAGAAATGCAGTATTAGGGAAGTTAATAGGAATCCTTACCCCTAGCAGACCCTTAGAGAGGCAATATTCTCAAGTATCATCAATGAAGCCCATGTATAGTCTCTTATGTGTGTCCTGAGGATCCCTTGTAAACCATAGTTGGTGCTTGAGTGTAGCTTTCCAGGAATGCTGAGAGTAGAGCTAACAAATTATTAGAGTATCTTGCACTCTTTCATATTTGTTTTCCTACAAGGTTAAGGGCTGAACTAGAAGAAATCTGACAGAAGGTTGATTCATTTGCAATGTGGTGTTGGAGGAGAGTTTTACAGATACCATGGAGTGCCTAAAAAACAACTAAATGGGCTCTAGGTCAAATCAAGCCTGAACCCTCACTAGAAGCTAAAATGACTGAACTGAAGCTGTCGTATTTTGGTCATGTTATGAGAAGACAAAAGTCACTGGAAAAGACAACAGTGCTAGGAAAAGCTGAAGGCAGCAGAAAAAGAGGAAGACCCAATGTGAGATGGATGGACTCAATCAAGGAAGCCACAGTCCTCAGCATGAAAGACCTGGCAAGGCTGTTAACAATAAGATATATAGGAGGTCCTCAATTCATAGGGTCACCATAAGTCAGAAGCAGCTTGACGGCACACACAGCTGGGGGAAGGAGAAGTGATTCAGATCAGGGCCAAGTAGGGCTGCCAGGTCCCTCTTCGCCAATGGCGGGAAGTTTTTGGGGCACAGCCTGAGGAGAGCGGGGTTTGGGGAGGGGAGGGACTTCAATGCCATAGAGCCCAATTGCCAAAGCGGCCATTTTCTCCAGGTGAACTGATCTCTATCGGCTGGAGATCAGTTGTAAAAGCAGGAGATCTCTTGCTAGTACCTGGAGGTTGGGAACCCTAGGGCCAAGTCATGGATAGATGGATTATTTTCCCGAATTCCGCCAATCCACTGCAGCTGCTATTTGCACATTGGGGGAAACAGTACCTTTCATAACATACATAAGAACATAAGAAAGGCCCTGCTGGATCAGACCAAGGCCCATCAAGTCCAGCAGTCTGTTCACACAGTGGCCAACCAGGTGCCTCTAGGAAGCCACTAACAAGACGAGTGCAGCAGCACCATCCTGCCTGTGCTCCACTGCACCCAAAATAATAGGCATGCTCCTCTGATACTAGAGAGAATAGGTATGCAGCATGACTAGTATCCATTCTAACTAATAGCCATGAATACCCCTCTCCTTCATGAACATGTCCACTCCCCTCTTAAAGCCCTCCAAGCTGGCAGCCATCACCACATCCTGGGGCAGGGAGTTCCACAATTGAACTATGTGTTGTGTGAAAAAATACTTCCTTTTATCTGTTTTGAATCTCTCACCCTCCAGCTTTAGCAGATGACCCCGTGTTCTAGTATTATGGGAGAAGGAGAAAAACTTCTCCCTGCCCACTCTCTCCAAACCATGCATAATTTCATAGACCTCTTTCATGTCTCCCCTCAGCCGCCTTCTTTCCAAGCTAAACAGCCCAAAGCGTCTTAACCGCTCCCCATAGGACAGTTGCTCTAGTCCCCTAATCATCTTGGTTGCTCTTTTCTGCACCTTCTCAAGCTCTGTAATATCCTTTTTGAGGTGTGGTGGCCACCTTTCCCTTGATAGCGTGCACTTGTCAGGTTGAGAAAATGGCATGGAGAGAATAAGTTCCTTCTCCCTCATATATACCACAGGCCTGGCATGAATTGGACTTCCTAGCTGGTGTTTACCAAACCAATTCTTAATGTAGTGGTGAAAAGTTTTGGACTAGGACAGCCAGGGAAACCCAGGTTCAAATCCCTGCTTGCCATGAAACTTCCTGAGTGATTGTTGGGGCCGACATTTTGTATCTTACCTCACAGGGATGTTGTCAGGATAAAATGCAACATATACTGCCCTGATCTCCTTCCTGAAAGTGAGGGATTAAAATACACCAGACAAATCCCCAGATCTCCCACTGTCTCATCAACTCGAGCCTATGTTTTTGCTGTCATTATAATTGTTCAACTCTTTGGTCATTTATGCTTGGTTGTTAGCCTCGCAATCCCTGCAGGATTGGTCCAGGGCTAATTTTGAGTTTTTCATGATTTCCCTGTCCCTCAGCACTCATTTTGCACCCAATGAGCAGTTGCCTTGCATTTCTAAGAACCTGTTTTAATGTAATTCTCTGGCCATTTATGCATGGGAGGTTTTGCCTTAGATTTGCAACTTTCTAAATGCACATTTTCCCCATCTGAATTCTCAAAACTCTGAGATTTGAGAATTTGGATGGGGGAAAAGTGCATCTACAGAGCAGCAAAACATCCCATGCATAAATGGCATCAGATTTTGGTGCTTGCAAGATGACACCACCTAGGTATTTTATATCATAAATGAAAGAATCTGCCCGTAATGCTTATCCTGATTGCTGAAGGACAAAAAAGTAAAAAAGACAAAGGCTGTCATGAATGCACCACTGTTCACATGCTGATTTCTAAACAAATCGGTCAATAAGGTTACTTATCTGGGGCCCTCTGAGAAATGGGTTTTAACCATTCCGAAAGCAATCCTGATAAATTAGGGAGAGGAGAAACACCTGAGCTGCAAACTCTGTGTTAAAAGTCTGGCCTTGTGTTGGTGAGATTTTTAATTCCCTGCAGGTGAAAGCAAGACAACACATTAGTTGTTCTTAATCTTAGTTTCTGTGGCTTCCAGAATGCTCCCTGAAGTCAAAGAGCAAAGTACCAGTAAGTACTTCTACATTATTAAAGGTTTGTTTTTTTTAAAATGGGGGAGGCAGTGCCCTTCACAGCTTCACAAAGTCTGTCCAACTTCCACAGCCTAAGAATGGGCAGATGTACTTCTGAATGTACAACCTTGCCTGCTAGGAATAGACAGCGATAAAATTAGGAAACAATGTGTATTAAATACCTAGCTGAAATTTCACCAGGCCAGACAGAAAACAGTGTAACCGGAAGTGTTTAATTCCTCAGCCCCATCATCCAGCCTACCTAAATGTTAGAACAGGCTTTGGTAGCTAAACTCTTTGCTGTGCAATGCATAAAGAATTAACCTGTCCCGTCACCAGCATGGTGTAGTGGTTAAGAGTGGTGGTTTGGAGCAGTGGACTCTGATCTGGAGAACTGGGTTTTATTCCCCACTCCTCCACATGAGCGGCGGAGGCTAATCTGGTGAACTGGCTTTGTTTCCCCACTCCTACACAAGAAGCCAGCTGGGTGACCTTGGGCTAGTCACAGCTCTTAGAGCTCTCTCAGCCCCACCTACCTCACAGGGTGTCTGTTGTGGGGAGGGGAAGGAGAATGTAAGCTGGTTTGAATCTTAAGTGGTAGGAAAAGTATGCATATAAAAACCAACTTTTCTTCTTCTTCTTCACCCATTCTGCACACTGCACATGTCTAGAGAGTAGGGTTGCCAGCCTCCAGTTGGTGGCTGGTGATCTCCTGCTATTACAACTTATCTCCAGGTGACAGAGATCAGTTCCTCTGGAGAAAATGGCTGCTTTGGCAATTGGACTCTATGGCATTGAAGTTTCTCCCCTCTCCAAACCCCGTCTTTGTCAGGCTCCACCCCCAAAATCTCCAAACATTTCTCAACCTGGAGCTGGTAACCCTACTAGAGAGGGATATAAAAACTCCTCCCAACTTCTGTTTATGATGGCCTGTCCATCAAACTGCTGCCTTGCTGGATTCACTGTTGTCACCTTGAGCATACTCTGAATAGGTGTGTGTGTGTTAAGTGCCGTCAAGTCGCTTCTGACTCATGGCGACCCTATGAATGAAAGTCCTCCAAAATGTCCTATCTTTGACAGCCTTGCTCAGATCTTACAAATTGAAGGCTGTGGCTTCCTTTATAGAGTCAATCCATCTCTTGTTGGGTCTTCTCTGAATAGGTACACCTTCCATATGCATGTCCAGCGGGCTCCAGTGCTTTTCCTGAGAGTAGCATACACCATGCAAATCTATGACAAAGAACGTGCATGGGGAAGCACAGAAGAAGAAGAGTTGGTTTTTATATGCCGACTTTCTCTACCACTTAAGGAAGAATCAAACCGGCTTACAGTCACCTTCCCTTCCCCTCCTCACAACAGACACCTTGTGAGGAGGTGGGGCTGAGACAGTGTGACTAGCCCAAGGTCACCCAGCTTTCTTCATGTGTAGGAGTGGGGAAACCAACCTAGTTCACCAGATTAACCTCTGCCACTCATGTGGAGGAGTGGGGAATCAAACCTGGTTCTCCAGTTCCGAGTCCACCGCTCCAAACCACTGCTCTTAACCACTACACCACGCTGGCTCTGAGTATTTGGATTTCTTGGCCATGTCTTAGTGAACATGAGCTATGAAAGCAATATGCATAGTTCAGTGGTGGCAGAACAGGAAAAGGAGAGCTATATCAAAGGTCCGTAGAAGCCACTCAGCTGTCTGCTGTCCGTGTCTGCAGAGCTGCAGATAAAGTTTTTCAGAAACATTTTAGGAATTGCTCTTAGATGTGCAAAACCGTCTCTGTGCTGTGTGCCTCAATCATCCCCCGGGACGTATTTGCATGGAGGCCATAATACATGCTCCAGGGCATCATAGCAGCAATTCCGTTGATTGTAAAATGTGCCTCTCTGATTGCATAAAATGCTGTTACATATTTGCTGCAGTATTCACGGCCATTACTGGGTCATGTGTTTTGTTTTTTCATGTCAATGCATCCTTGGGGACTGTCAGAAAATATTTTTTAGTGCTTGGGCTCTGCATTTCTAAGCACCTCTTTGCACGTTAAATGGCTGCATCCCTGGCTTTGCAACTGTGGGAACTGTAGGCAACACTGGTTTTGTGATGAGTGTACTTGTACGGTTGTATGCATGAGATGTCCAGCTTTTAGGCAAACTTTAAAACCTAGATGAGCAGCTGTTGCAATGAGGAGGCACAAGAGTCTTGCAGTATCATGAATAATAGCAAGTGAAAGAGTCAGTCAGTCTGAAGAGGAGGGGTTTTTTATATGCCAACTTTCTCTGCCACTTAAGGAAGACTCAAACCAACTTACAATCACCTTCCTGTCCCCTCCCCACAAAGGACACCTTGTGAGGTAGGTGAGGATGAGAGAGCTTTAAGAGAGCTGTGACTAGCACAAGTTCACCCAGCTGGCTTCATGTGTAGGACTGGGGAAACCAACCTGGTTCACCAGATGAGTGTCTGCCGCTCATGTGGAGGAGTGAGGAATCAAACCCAATTCTCCAGATTAGAGTCCACTGCTCCAAACCACCACTCTAAACCACTACACCACGTTGGCTCTCTTTAGAAGGAGAACAACAAAGATGACTTGGGTGGGTTTGAAAAAAGTCGTATGAGTCAAGTTTGAAGGAACTAGGTATATTTAGCCTGGTGAACAGAAGGTGGAAAGGAGACATGATTATGCTCTGCAATTATCTGAAGGGATTTATTTATTATTGTTCTTATATGCCACTCTCCCTGAGAAAAGCCGGGCTCAGAGCTGCTTACACCAGAATCAATACATTAGATTCAATAAAATACATTAAAGCCATCTGTATGACAATAAAACAGTAAAAACCAGCCCCATACATATCAACAATCAATACAATCAGAAAAATCAGTACAAAAATACATAAAACGGTGCTCCTCAAGGATGTATCTGGTATGCAGGACCAAAGAGAACTAATCAATAGCAGATAATCCCCTCACCTCTTAGTCAACCTGAATAAAGATGTTAAAGAAAAGAGGCAGGAAGAGACAGAGAGGCTGGCATTGATGAAAAAATGTTGTTGTCCTCAACCATAAGCCTGGCAAAATAGCTCCGTCTTACAGGCCTTGCGGAACTCCTTAAGGTCCCTCAGGGCCCTGTTCTCATTTGGGAGGCTATTCCAGCAGGCAGGGGCCAGGGCAGAAAGAGCCCTGGCCCTCGTCGAGGACAGCCGGATGCTCTTTGGGTCGGGGACCACCAACAGGTTGTTGCTTGAAGAAAGTAGAGTGTCGCATGGAAGAGAACATAGAGGCCAGGATGAGGTCTAATGGTCTAATGGTCTTAAGCTGCATGAGATTTCAGTTAAACATTGGGAACTTCCTGATGGTAAGAGCTGCCTGACAATGGAACCAGCCACCTAGAGCAGAGGTCTGCAACGTGGTGCCGATGGGCATCATGGTGCCCAGCCACACCTCTACTGGTGCCCACCATGGATTTTTAGAAAGTGGGTGGCGCTAGGTAGGGCACTTGCCCAGCAGGACGTTTGACTGGGAACCGGTGAACAGAAGAGTTGGGCAGATCGGAATAATGTTTCAGTGGCAGCTGCCACCACAGTGTTGGTTTTATTATCTCTCATGTCTCTTTCCCAGTCTGTTTTTTAAATTACTTGGACTTCTGTGTGTATGGCTCCACTTCATGCAGCAATCAGTTTGCGGTTGGCTCTGCCGCCTACGGCCACCGTTTTTGTGGTTTCACCCACCACCCTGTGTCAGAATTCCAAAGGTGCCCACAGGTTGGGGAACCCTGATCTAGAGGGTGGGTGGGAGTTTTCAAACAGATGCTGGACAGCCATCTGTCAGAAATGCTCTGACTTTAGATCTCCTGCACTGGGTAGGGGCTTGGACTAGATTGCCTACAAGGCCCCTTCAACCTTTGACTGTGTGTGTGTGTGTGTGTGTGTGAAGTGTAGTCAAGCTGCTTCTGACTTATGGCGATCCTATAAGTCAATGTCCTCCAAAATGTCCTATCCTTAACAGCCTTGCTCAGATCTTGCAAATTGAGGGCCGTGGCTTTCTTTATAGAGTCAATCCATCTTTTGTTGGGTCTTCCTCTTTTCCTGCTGCCTTCAACTTTCCCTAGCATGATTGTCTTTTCCAGTGACTCTTGTCTTCACATAATGTGACCAAAGTACGACAGCCTCAGTTTAGTCATTTTTGCTTCTAGGGTCAGTTCAGGGTTGATTTGATCTATAACCCACTGATTTGGCATCTTTGACTGTAGGTGTTTATTTCAGAATTAACTTCTGTGGAGTAAAGCCCACCTCTGACAAAGTAGGCTGTAGTCCCACAAATGCTCATGCTAAAATAATGTGCCACAAGTCTCCTTAAAAAATCCATTTTGTGAAAAGTCCCTGAGAGAGAATAACTGCAGTGAGGCCAACAAGATGTTCTTATAGAATGTGATGGGGTGGGGAGGTAGTTTCCCAAGTAAAATGGGATTCAAACCATTTGCAATATAGAAAAGCCAAGTGTAGGAATCAGAACCCTTCTATGAAATGAAAGCCTGTCATCTGGTTTCTGTCTCCTGCTGTGTAGAAGTATTTATTTTCAAAGAGTCCAAAGTTTATCGTTTTCGTTTTTGTTAGGACTCGGAACTGTAGGCGAATAATCCTTTCGGACGCAGGCCTTTGAAGCTTGGCAGGAAGAAAAAAAAGCATCCTTAATGGCCCATTCTATGCAGGATCCCACATTTCCCTTCACTGGCTTTTACTTCTATTTGATGTCACTGCAAATTATCCAGCCTCCTGGTTCTTCTGTGTAAACAGCACGGCGTGCAATTGCTGTCAGGACATGCCAGGTTGCGAAAAGCAGTACGATACCAGCTGGAAGCTGCTCACAGCTTCCTAGTAATTTTCGGATGCTAATCAGAACTGAATTTGAACATGGGAGTTCAAAGCTGTTAAGAGGCACCATATGATGATTCATTCCTATTGAGAATATTTCTGGACAGGGGTTTCCTCCTGGGAGCCTGGAGAGTGCTACATCTGAACTTCACGGGGCAGCAAAGATTAGAAAGGGATGGAGAGGTAACAATCTTGTACATTTGACATACATCATGAGAAACTATTGGGTGTCTGACATCTTCAGAGATGTGGGTCCCTGAAGTATCGCTTGACAAGGAAATAGAGTTAGAAAGATTTTTTTTTTTTGGGGGGGGGAAGAACCTCTTGATTACTAATGAGTAGATTTAGATGTGCCTAACTGGCTAAAAGAACACGTATAACTGTATATCTCATCTGAGCTGAAAATCATATAATCTTAAATCCTTCTGAATGGTCAGATGTAAGGTAAGCGGAAATCGCAGCAGTGATTGAAAACAAAACGAGTGCTGGGCAAAAAGAAATGACACGATAGCAAAGGTTCTGTTGTTCCGGCCAGGTGATACGATACAGAATGTAAATAGGTCTATCTAAGCAAGGTGTTCATGTTTGACAGGGAAGATGCTGGAGGAGCAGGAAGAAAAAACGGAGGTGGGTTGTTAATGGACCAACCTGGTGACCCCCAATATGGTGTTCCCTGGCACATGGTGGCCCCTCTCCTCACTCATAGGTTTCTTGGTGTCCACTTGCTTCTTCCCAAAACATTGGTTCCTCAAAACAGAAAGCCACTCTTGGCTCCCCTCGCCATACATTGGAGTAGGGAGAGCTTCAGAAGAGCCCTAAAGGCATAATTCTTATGTCTGCAGGGGAGCATCATTTGGAAATGGCTGCCTGTTTGGTATATTTATTGTATTATGTACGTGTAGGTGATACACAAGGACAGAGACGGAGTTCCAACAACAACTACTTTATTAACAAATTGGAATTGAACTGAACTGGAACTCTGCTGAATTGTGCTGAACTAAGTTGAACTGAACAGAACTGAACTAGAACTGAGCTGTAAGCACACAACACCCCAACTTATATGGCAATCCTATCCACTCGGAGCCGCACCCCCAAAGTAAGTGATTGGGCAGTTGTGGTCCATAGTCCAATGAGAAACAAAGGCAAAGGAGCCTGGAGAAAACTTTAAACTCAACATGAACCTTGCTACCAACTGCATACATTACATATTGTATACATTATATTACAATGGACTAGTATGCTCCCCCTAATATTTGTTTGAGTTACTTTAGTCTCATGCATAGGTTGCCAACCTCCAGGTACAAGCTGGAGATCTCCTGCTATTACAACTGCTCTCCAGCCGATAGAGAGCAGTTCACCTGGAGAAAAATGGCCACTTTGGCAATTGGACTCTATGGCATTGAAGTCCCTCCCCTCCCCAAACCCTGCCCTCCTCAGGCTCCATCCCCCAAACCTTCCACCGGTGGTGAAGAGGGACCTGGCAACCCTACTCTTGCAGTGTAGTCCCCCTTTAGTTCTCTTTGTAGGGTTGCCAACCTCCAGGTAATAGTTGGAGATCTCCTGCTATTACAACTGATCTCCAGCTGATAGAGATTGGTTCACCTGGAGAAAATGGCCACTTTGGCAATTGGACTCTATGGCATTGAAATCCCTTCCCTCCCCAAACCCCACCCTCCTCAGGTATTGCCCCCAAATCCTCTCGCCAGTGGCAACCCCCCACCTCCACTCTAAAACCCCCCGCCGAAGAAGAAGGGGGACCTGGTAAGCCTACTACTGACTGAGGACCTTCTGTCATGGTGTATACAAATACGGTTGCCAACATTTACATTTAATGTTGGTAGCCGCTTGTCCCGTGCAAAGTGACCTACACAGAGCACATTGCAGAGAACGTAGACAGGGAAAGGTTACATCTCTAAGAAGCAGCACATACTGGTTGGCTACAAATGCAGAAACAATTTGCAGATCCCTCGGCTTCTTCATTTGACCTTTGTAATTTTTTCCCCATATAGCATCCAGGTACAATAGTAGCGAGCTCATTAAAATCTCCATACTCCAATGAAATAGTTTTCCATTTCAGCCCTTAATTGCAGGTGGCACTGCAGCCTCAAGCGTTTTCTGACTGATAAAATTAGTCTGTGTATATCGGCTGCCAGCGAGCTCTCTGCAATTTGTAGCCAGTTAATATTACCCCATTTTCAATTAATATTACATATTCCTGGCAGTAATGGTAATAACACTTCTTGAAAAACACACAGACACGGTTTTAAGAAGCTAACATAGTTAGGATTCACTTGCAGCGTATCATGTCTCTTAAGGATCTGGCTCTTGAGTTGGGCGCAGATAACCACGGAGGGTTCAGTAAAGCCTGTCCGCTTTACTGCAAAGGCCTGCTGACCCATGACAACGCATCTGATGCTCAGCTGTGAAGATTGTGCAAGTTCCCTCATTCAGTTACTTCCCCCTCTGGGTTCAAAATGTGCATTCATTATGTTCAGGCGCAAGACATCTTTTCAATTTAGAAAAACAGAGCCCCCACCACTTAGGAATGAATAAGTAGATCCCCCACATACCTGATTTGGTCCCGAGATGATAAAGATTGTGATGGCAAATCCCATTTTCAGGTTGCTACCACTGTAGAAATCTCAGTAGCTATGTCTGTGCCACACAACTTCACATAACTGGTACCTCCATGTGAGCACAGGCTTAGAAGCAGCCTTGTTAGTGGTATGTGATGGAGGAACATCTTCATTTTGAGCTTAGGCCCAACTTCAGAGAGGTCAGCACCAGGCTCAAAATGGTGCCATCTTATAGAGTCAGCTAAGTTCACTCTGAAGTTCCTCTAGTTGAAGTTTATGATGATCAATACATGTGGACGAGCTTTTCATTGAACTATACCACATCAAAAACACATATTTCTCGTTTGGAAGAGATCCTACTTCAAAATCTCCCTGCATGATGAAAGGTGTCACATCAGCGGGGAACCAAGCAAAACTTTTCTTCTTGATATACTTTGTGTTTTTGTGTTTTTGTGTGATTTGGTTTTGACGGGCAGGGATTGTTTTTTAAAGGGATTTCTTTTGTGCATGGAGTTTCCCACACGTGTTCTGTAGCGCTTTTTTGTTTGTACAGAATAAAAGCTGGCTCCAGGTATACAAGTTTTTGTAACCGGGATATAAATGGATTCTTGTCAGGGTGTTGCTGTGCCACAGATAGGGTTGCCAACCTCCAGGTGGTCAGCAAACTAGAAACAGCACTTCACAAAGCTAGACACAATGATGATAAAGTAGTGGTATTTAATAACATATCCACCACTGATAGTATGTAGGCAAAAACATGTGTTGTTAATTATTGCCTTAAAAGTAACGCCAAAGAGAGGACTATGCCTTATTACAAACAAATACAGTATTATAGGTAAGTCCATGAAAGGGGGTGCCAACCTCCCTTTCTTCCACAGATATGCTTCTTGAGAGTAGCAATTCTGTGGAAGAAAGGGAGGTTGGCACCCCCTTTCATGGACTTACCTATAATACTGTTATTTGTGTGTAACAAGGCATAGTCCTCTCTTTGGCGTTACTTTTAAGGCAATAATTAACAACACATGTTTTTGCCTACATACTATCAGTGGTGGATATGTTATTAAACACCACTACTTTATAATCATTGTGTCTAGCTTTGTGAAGGCCTGTTTCTAGTTTGCTGAGTATCCTACAGCACGCTAACCTTTGTTTACCACAAACCTCCAGGTGGTGGCTGAAGATCTGCCGCTATCACAACTGATCTCCAGCTGAGAGAGAGCAGCTCACCTGGAGAAAATGGCTGCTTTGGCAATTGGACTCTATGGCATTGAAGTCCCTCCCCAAATCCTGCCCTCCTCATGCTCCGCCCCCAAAATCTCTAGGTATTTCCCAACCCGCAGCTGGCAACCCTACCTACCGGGCAGATTCATGCTTGCATTGAACTAGATAAAAACAGCATTGCAGGTTAGGGCATTCTGGTTCTGGCAATATAGAAGACACATCTCTCAGATCGACTTATTAAAAATGTCGACAGCGGTTGATGTCCAGGTATTGGCTCTGTAGCTTAAGGGGAAACACTGTGACAGAACCTTAGTATATCAAGAGCAAAATAGAATAGTGAAGGGGGGGGGACCTTACTTTCTTGGCAGAAAAATGCAGTACTTTATGTAAGTTGGAACAGTAAAGAAAAATCTGACTTAAATAACCTGAGGAAATGTTTCTGAAGCAGGGTTTACAGTTCTTGTTACACTGCCATCATATAAAGCTTTCAAGGAGGCACAGCAGAAGAGCCACACCATGAAAATTGAGCACACGGATTTTAAGACTTGAACATAAAGGGCATCAAAGCATTGCAAAGAAAAACTAGTGCTACAAATTAAATCCAGCGAAGAAGCAATGGAATGCTTACACATAAGCTGGTGTTAATGCCTGCTCGTAAATGACTGAAGAAAATGGGAAGAAGTTCCAGGTGCATTTTGATTTGGAAGAACAAACATGTGCAAAGAGAGGACCTCGAGAAACCCAAAGGAAATAATAGTTTGATGCGGCGCCTCTGAGCTGGAACTGCCCCCTGAAATGGCTTTATCGGAGCCCTGACACCTTGACAAAACGGTGATTAAAGCGTAGCAAAGCATCTGCCCACAGTTTTGAGCTAGGGACTTCAGGAGCTATGAAATGATCATACAAAACTGGGCCCTTGGGCTTCTGGGTTTGCAGTCATGGAGGGAGGATCTAAGTTCGACATGCTGAGAAATTTCCCTTGAACTCGTTTGCCAGGCAAATGTATGTTCTCTGACAGACACACCTAACCCTTGATTTGGTCTTGGGTCCCTTTGTCCTGCCCCTGTTTTTTACCACTTGACTTGAACACTGAACTGGGCACCTTTGTGGTTGTACATTTTGTTTCTTTATGTCTTGCAGATGCCTGTTTATGCCTGAACAGCAGAAGAAAACAGTTTGCCCCCATGGTCATAGTTAGGTCATTTTTTAAATTTCTTTGTTGTTAAGTCACAGCTGACTAAGGTGACCCATGGGGTTTTCAAGGCAACAGATGTTCAGGGGTGGTTCACCATTGCCTGCAGCCATGTCATGACCTTGGTATTGCTTGATGGTCTCCCTTCCAAATACTGACCAGGGCTGACCCTGCTTAGATTCTGAGATCTAATGACTACGGTTGCCAACCTCTTGCTTCAAGTAGGGTTGCCAGCTCCGGGCTGGGAAATACCTGGAGATTTTGGGGTGGAGCCTGAGAAGGCTGGGGTTTGGAGAGGGGAGGTACTTCAATGCCATAGAGTCCAATTGCCAAAGCGGCCATTTTCTCCAGAGGAACTGATCTCTGTCACCTGAAGATCACTTGTAGTAGCAGATTGCCAGCCACCACCTGGAGGTTGGCAACCCTAGCTTCAAGGCACTAGTTTTACTGTGCCTCACAAAGAGGTCAGTGAATGTGGCAAAAATAGGCTTCTGGCCCCCAGACAGTTGTCTGGAGAGTAAAGTGTCCCTGTGAATACAAATGTTGGTCATTAATGATTATGTAGAGCATTCTTCCTTAGATAAAATCAGACTTGGTAGCTTGCAGCAGCTGTTTGAACAAGCTCTTATTCCAGCAGATAATAAATGTGATTAATTTTAGACTTCAGGGGAATGGGAAGGGGACAAGCGGATAAAACCTGGGCTAGACCTGTGACGTTGTGGTCGATTGCTGCAAAGGTTCCCAAAGGAATGCTGGAAGAGGCTATTTATGAGGAGCAAACCCAATTGCACAAATGCTGCAGATTGGATTGGATTGGATTGAAACAAGAAGCTGAAAGAAATTTTCATATCGTACCGGAAAGCATGCCTCCCTCATCTTCCACGCCTTTGCTTAGGTGAATTGCTTTTTTTTTCTGAAAAAAAGATTACGATCAAATTACCGGAAATTGCAGAGGCAAGCAAAAGATGGCTCAGAATTTAGGGAGAGGATGCTTCAGTGAGATGAAGAGAGAAAGGGGAGGGGAAGAGAAAAATTATGTAGATCTCAAAATGCATCCACAATCCGCACTGCATATCAAGTTTTTTGTTGCTGGGAAAATTGAGTCCAATCTAGCCTTGTCCCACAGGGAATACAGAAAAATCTGAAGCAAGTTTATGGATAGCTTCAAGAAGTGTAGAATGATTACATGGCTGGTTAGAGCTCTTGTATACAGGCTGGAGAGTAAAACGTAAGTTAAGTAAAAGTTTATCTAGAATTTTTGAGTATCCAAAGGGTTTTATGTGCATTATTTCAGTACACTTTACAAAGGTAGGCTGCTGTGATCTCTGAAGTGCAGACCCAGGAGATTGGGCATACCTACGGCCCCTGGTGAGTTCATTGGGCCAGATGACATCAGTGGAGGACTTCACAGTCCACTGTTAGCGGCTCCATTAAACCAGCTCTCATCAAATTAGAACTTAAAATGTAATATATAGGGGCTGTGCATGGTTTTAAGTATGGGAGGAGCAAATCCCTCTGGCTCCAATCAATCTTTATTTCTCCAACATTCTGTTCTTCTGGCCTTCTGCTCCTCTCATCTGGATTTTTAAAAATTGGAATTCAACCTGAAAATACACATTTATGTATTTGATTTAGGGTTGCCAGCTCTGGATTGGGAAATACCTGGGGATTTTGGGGGCAGAGCCTGAGCAGGGCGGGGTTTGGGGAGGGGAGGAACTTCAATGCTATAGAGTCCAATGGCCAAAGCGACCATTTTCTCCAGGTAAACTGATCTCTATCGGCTGGAGATCAGTTGTAATAGCGGGAGATCTTCAGCTACTGCCTGGAGGTTGGCAACCCAAGTTGGTCATCAGTTGTAATTCTAAGAGAATTTCAGGTGCCACCTGGAGTTTGACATCCCTACCACTCACCAACATGATAAAGTAAAATACATACTCATATATTATCAGGAAGTGTATATGTAAGCAATATTCAGTCAATCAGGTATGAAATGTGTCAGACAGAAACGTAAAATATGAATATTCATATTTATTGGGGAGGGGAGGGACTTCAATCCCATAGAGTCCAATTGCCAAACCAGCCATTTTCTCCAGGAGAACTGATCTCTATCGGCTCGAGATCAGTTGTAATAGCAGGAAATCTCCAGGCACCACCTGGATGGTGGCAGCTCTGGTTTCATTGCAGGGGAGGGGCCATATATCAGTGCTAGAAGAAATTGGGGGAGGTCCATACTGGTTATAAAGGGTAAGATGGGTCAATGTGCATTTTGAAAAAATGTTGGCATTTGTTACTAGCGATTCTAAGAGTTCAGTAATAATTGTGTCCTGTTCTTTTATTTCCCCAAAGATCAGTAGCCATTGTTTATGATTCGATACAGATGATGTACACAATCAAATTCCTTCTAGATTTGACTTAATAGAAATTACTTTCCATGTGCCTCTTTGGAATTGCTTTCAGAAACATTTTTTTCTCCCATACTAAAAGGTACTGTATATGTTTAATAGTTAATGAAGCAAAGTAACTTCCTTTTAATGGATAAGTGGCATTTGATGCATTTTGCCATTAAAGTGTAGGGGGTTCTGGAGTCACTGTTGTTTGGGATATTTTGAATGTTAAATATTGCTTAAAATTTGGAATACTCATAAATCTTAGGAGAGAACAAACCTGGTAGTGGAGATGTGAATTTGGAACATAGTTAAAAATCCAGTTCATATACACAGTATTCATTCACTTCAGAATGGTAATTACTCCAAATGAACAGGGTTTCCAGGCCCGGGCCGGGAAATACCTGGAGATTTTGGGGTGGAGCCTGAGGAGGGTGGAGCTTGATAAGGGGAGGGACTTCAGAGGGGTGTAGTGCCATAAAGTCCACCTTCCAAAGCAACCATTTTCTCCGGGTGAACTGATCTTTGTCGCCAGGAGATAAGTTGTAATATCGGGAGATATCCATCCACCACCTGGAGACTGGCAACCCTACAAATTAAATACCTTCTGTTTTTCATCCAGGCTTTACGGGGTAGTCATTCTTGCTGGAGGATATGTGTCTGAGCGGTTCTTCAATCTGGACTGCCCCCACGCAAAGGAGAGGGGGAGCAAATCTTTATGTTTGTGAGAGCTAGCGACAGCCAGGATCCCCCCCCCCAGGAGGAAGCCTTGCTACCTTGCAGATGGATGTAATAAACAGTAAGCAATGCACACAGAGATGTGTGTGATGATGGAGGATCAGAACTGCCTAAGTGAGAAAGAGCTATTGATTCTGGCTCTCTCTCAGGGCCAAACTACACAAGACATTTTTAATGAGTCAGACCTAATTCACCTTCTCCACAGCCACACAGCAACTGCAGAGAGCATCCATTTAAAACTCTGTGGGGACACAATTTGGCTTGGGACTGTGGCACAGAGGAGGAGAGCCTCCTGCCTTTCCCCCTGCCCTGTTTTTAAGAGCTAAAATGGCCCTGGTCTCACTTCAGGGCTGCATGGATCATTCTGGTCCCAACTTGCTAAAAGATGTCTTGTGTAGTTTGGCCAACAGACATCATAAACTGTAGTTCAAACAGGCACCTGTATGATTAGGGTTACCAACCTCCAGATGCTAGCTGGAGATCTCTTGCTATTACAACTGATCCCCAGCCGATAGAGATCAGCTCACCTGGAGAAAATGGCCACTTTGGCAGTTGGACTCGATGGCATTGAAGTCCCTCCCCAACCCTGCCCTCCTCATGCTCCGCCCCCAAAATCTCTAGGTATTTCCCAACCCGCAGCTGGCAACCCTACCTACCGGGCAGATTCATGCTTGCATTGAACTAGATAAAAACAGCATTGCAGGTTAGGGCATTCTGGTTCTGGCAATATAGAAGACACATCTCTCAGGCTCCACCCCAAAACCTCCCGCCAGTGGCAAAGAGGGACCTGGCAACCCTATGTATGATATGATTGAGGTGGGGGAACCACCTTGAGCTCCTCAGAGGACAGGTTGGATAAAACAATCAAATAAAGGACAACACTTAATGAAGACCATCTTTGATGCTTCCTTTTCCATTCCTTAGTTCAGTTAATGTCTGAGCCAAAATATCCCCAGAAACTGTTGTGTGGTTGTAACTCAGAGCCCCACCAACTAGGATTTGCCTTTGCCTTTAAAAATGGCCCCTGCCAATCAGTCATCTAAATCTGTCATTGATTAATTGGTTGGTATAACTGATCTACTGTTTGACAGGCTGCAGCCCTAGACAGTATTCCTGTTTTGACAGTTACACCTGAAGAACAAACCTGCCAACTAATTTTTGTGCCCTTTCCTATCTCTCTGCAACTTTTCATAGGCTTGCCTCTCCTTGAGTTGAGGTTCTCACTTCCCACCCCAAGCTATACATGCTGCTCTGTTCCTGTCGCTTTTCTATAATTGCTGTTTCTTCCCTCCTGGTCTCTTGATGGTTACAGGATGAAATCAAAGTTCTTTCTTTGTCATTCTCTGCCCCTGCAATTCTCCCTTCACACCTATTTATTCCGACACTTACAGAATTCCTTCATAGGTTAGAGACACAGTGTTCATCAGTTGGCTTGGTTTTTGTATGCTCAGAGGTGACATAATCTAGAAAAGCAAGTGTTTGGGGTTCAATAAATCACTTTGTTTTGTTATACAATTTCTTCTGTATCCTGGAGCTTGAGTATATTGTGTTGGGCCAGGAAAGGGAAGCTTCTTATATCGGCTTCAGCTAAGTGGTTTGGCCGTCTGTCTTGAGAGACATCCAAAGCAATCTTCTTGGGAAATATATATGTGAGTATATATGTGTGTGCGCGCATTCTAGTAAATCAGAAAGCATTCTTCCGTTCACCTTAAACCTTAGTTTTATACATCCTAAATCTCGTTGAAGTCTCATCTTCCGTGCCTGTGGCCTCAGGCTGCTAGTAAGAAGCAAAACTTTCCTACTTCAAGAAAGGAGTTACAAATGAAGAGAAATTTAATAACTTACTGCTTCCTCCAGGTCCTCCTCCTAGTAAGGCTAAATCGAACTGCAAAGCTCAGGTCCTCAGCTTCATGTTGGACCTGAGTTTTTGTGTATGTACTTGGGCACGGTTCATAAACATCAGTATCTATCATATTTCTTTTTAAACCCTCTTCCCCCAAGGATCTTAGAGCAGCCTTCATGTTGAGGAAAGTGTTTAGAGTCATTAAATGGTCAGACTTATTCTCCTCAGCTATAAAACTTAGAACCCTGACCTGGACGGCCCAGGCTAGCCTGGTCTCGACAGATCTCAGAAGCTAAGCAGGGTCAGCCCTGGTTAGTATTTGGATGGGAGACCACCAAGGAATACCAGGGTTGCTGTGCAGGAAAGGCACTGGCAAACCACCTCTGTTAGTCTCTTGCCATGAAAACCCCAAAAAGGGGTCGCCATAAGTCGGCTGCGACTTGACGGGCACTTCACACACACACACACATAAAACGTAGGGTTGCCAATTCCAGCTTGGGAAATCTCTAGGTATTTGGTTGGTGGGTGGGTGGGTGGCTGGGGGGCTTGGGAAGAGATGGAAATTCTCTTGGAAGCTGCCATTTCTTCCAGGGAGAACTAGGGTTGCCAAGTCCACCCTGGCCACTGGTGGGGGATGGGGGGTAGGTTTGTCAGAGCCAGATCCTGTTGATTTGGGGATGGAACCTGAGATGAACAGGGACCTCAGTGGGGTTCAGTGCCACAAAGTCCATCCTCCACAGCATTCATTTTCTCCAGGGGAACTGACCTCTGGAGATCAGGACACTGCTGAGGAAGGCCACTGTACAGCCCGTGCTGATCAATTGAAACCAAGAATTCAGTCTGTTTCTTCCCTCTAGTTACCTAAGTAGAGTTGTTAAGAAGAATCCTCTTATTTCCTTATTTCCCAATTTTTCACAGTAATCCAACAATTTGTTTCTTTCCCTCTTTTAAAGAATTTGGAGGCTATTTCAAATCGATTATGTTTTGATCAGGAGACCTTGTTTCCCCACCCCACACTTTTTCAAGGGCCAAAACAGCCTCCTCCAAATGTTTTGGTACTTGAAAAACGAAGCCGGGGGGGGGGGGTTACAAGATCACCTGGTCTCCCTGTACCATGGGTGTAATCAGGAGTAAGTAGGGTTGCCAGCCTCCAAGTGGTGGCTGTAGAATTCCCACTATTACAACTTATCTGCAGGCAACAGAGATCAGTTCTCCTGGAGAAAATGGCTGCTTTGGAAGGTGGACTCTATGGCATTATACCACATTGAACTCCCTCCCCTCTCCAAACCCCACCCTTCTCAGGCTCCACTCCCAAAATCTCCAGGTATTTCCCAATCCAAAGCTGGCCACCCTAGGAGTAGGCACTTCTAGCATTTTTAAGTGGACAAAATCTTCTGTAAAATGGCATCAGCAGCCTGCAGTTGGACTCATGGTTGCTGTAATGTCTAATTTGGCCCTAAGTGTGGAAGAAATGACTTGAACATGCATTTTTTTTATATTTCAAGATCCTTGTTTTCAAAGCACAAAATGTGTGTTCAGATAAGCTTTTCTACCCTTGAAGTGCTACATTTTGTGTTGTCTTAATCTTTGCTAGTCTCCTTGCAGACTTGATCAGTTTTGCGCAGGCTCACTTATCTGATCTCCTCTTTCCTTTATTTTTCAGAGCCCCTCTGATCAATAGATCTAGGGCAATGACTAGAAGAGTACTGAGTTTGTTTCTAAAGGCAAATATGATAGACAGGAATTGAGCTATAAGGTTATGTTTGGATCACTTTCTAGAATCAGATAGGGAACCACATCCCTTTGAAAATTATTAAACAATAAATGTGATAAAACAGGTAAAATCCAGTGATCCCTAAAAAAGGAGCATTCCAGTATTTTATGAGATAAGTCAGTTTTGCCCTGGCCACAAGGACAAAGATGGTCTGAATATGGAATAGTAATACATTGTATCTCTATGAAGGCATGGGGTGAACTTTCCCACCATTTAAAGCTCGGCTTCTTCATTGGGATACATTGCAAAGATCACACTAAAGCAGTGGTTCCTAAACTTTTCAGGCCACTGCCCCCTTGGTTCCACAAACTCAACTTCAGAGCCCCCTATCCTATCCAACAATACAGTTGAAGGGGCCCACCTCTAGCACCCACTGCTTCCCCTTTGCTTCTTAGTGCCCCCCTAGGTAATCCCACCCACCCCCAGGGGGTAGTACTGCCCACTTTGGGAACCACAGCACTAAAGCATCTGAACACAGCCACTTTTCCAATGCATTTCAATGGAGGAGGATAGGGGAGACCCCTTCCAGACCCCATAACTCTGGACCCCCTGAGCCAATCTTTACCAAACTTGGGGATTCTTGCAAGGAGAGTCCCTTATAGCTGCCCTGAAAATTTGGGACCTCTACCTGCATAAATGCTCCCCCAGGAGCCACAGAAAGCTGCAAAAAGTCCCCATAGGGTTTAAATGGCCGAATTTTTCGGGAAATCTGAATTTAAAGCCAAATTCCTACCTTTACTGGCATAGGAAATTCAGCATTCCGGTTTTCCCGGGGGAAAAGGCCAATAAACCCGAACCCGAATTTTACTGATTTTTCCCCCCAACAGCCCTAACCTGGGGGCAGAGGATCCCCCGCCCTGACTGAGAGACTGGCAAGCCTACACTTGTTGGCCGTATTATGGACAAAACAATTTGTCTAAAAGAAATATTTTGAAATTTGAAGAACTTTGTAATTGTATTTAAATGCGAACTTTTCTATGGCTTTAAGCAAAAAATCAAAGAAATGTCCAATTTAGATTTCCTTTAGATGGTTTTTACAGTGTATGTACATATATGTGTGTAAAACTCTATTGTAGTCTGAAGAAATGCCAAGGAATGTCAGCAAGACCAGAAGCCATTACAAAAATCCTAGTATTCTGTAACATTTTCCCATTTCCCTTTAGGGAGCCATTGTGACATTTATCAGACAATGTCTGCTATTTGGCAGAGCAGTTAGTTGAAGACTCTGAAAATCCAAAAAAATCAATTGTGTTTTTGGTTGTATTTGCATTTATATAGGTCTTTTAATACACTTTGAGATAAAACACTTTCTCTCTCTCTCTCTTTTTCCAGCGGGGATGAGTTATGTCTCTCTGCCATGATGGCTGGTGTGTATGCCGCGATGGCAACTATTATTTTGTCAATTGTGTTTCTCCCATGGGTCTCGTCGGTTCATATGTTTGATTCAGTGGTAAGGGAACTAATTGGGAGAAAAACTGCAGATCAACACAGCAGGATTTTCCAGTGATCTCTGAATAGCACTATTTGATCTTTTGTGTCCTGTTCAGCATTTAGTTGTTATAGGAAGTGGGGTGCTTTGTACTGGATTGCATTTTTTTTGGGGGGGGGGGAGAACTTGCTGGCATTAAACTTACCAAGGCTAAGTAAATTCTCACTCAAAAGCTAGTTCCTTAACAGACATTTCTTTTCTGTAGTTCCAGAGCATAATCCTGTCTATGAATTTATACAAAACAGTAGTGTAGTGTTTATTAAAAAGATCTCTGACTGCTTCCTCTCCTGTGATATGTAACCACTTCCAAAGTTTGTGGAGTTGCATTGACTTGAAGAGGGAAAGAAAAAGCTATGACTTTATTAAGTGAATGGCCACTGTATAGTCTGAAGGCATCTAATTAGGGTTGCCAACCTCCAGGTGGTGGCTGGAGGTCTCCTGTTATGACAACTGATCTCCAGCCGATAGGGATCACCTAGGGTTGCCAGGACCCTTTTCACCACCAGCAGAAGGATTTTTGGGTAGAGCCTGAGGAGGACGGGGTTTGGGGAGTGGAGTCAAATTGCCAAAGTGACCATTTTCTTCAGGTGAACTGATCTCTATCAGTTGGAGATCAGTTGTAATAGCAGGAGATTGCCAGGTACTACCTGGAGGTTGGCAACCCTACTCCTCTCTCCAAAGCCTGCCTTCCTCAGGCTCCACCCCAAAAATCTCCAGGCAATTACCCTACCCGGAGCTAACATTAGAATCTACATTTAATGTAGGAATGTTGATTAAGCTAAACAGATCCGGGACTGGTCAGTGCTTGGAGAGGAGACTTCTTGTGGACCCCATGCTCGTGGTCATGAGTTACATGATGAAGTAGAGGAGAAGTATAAATATAATGTTCTATCTCATTTCATAAAGAGTTTCTAAATGATTTATTTATTTATTAACATCTTTACAGTTCACCTTTCCTCTTGGTTCAAGGCAGCTGTCAATAATAGTTAAAACATCTCCTGCTAAAACCAATGATAAAACAGCAAGCCCCCAATCCTCCCCCTTGGAAGATGCCTGCCATTCAAACCCCTTCAAAAGCCTTGTTTGAGAACAATGCAAAATCATGTTGTTTTCCTTATGTTAATGTATGTGTGATATATATATCACACTTATATATATCACACATATATACATACAGGTTGAGTATCCCTTATCCGGACATCCGATATCCAGACTGACCTGAAAACCAGATTTTTTGATTTGATATTACTCACAGACCCTCAGCAGCACACCAATTTGCTTTCTTGATGGTTCAATGTACCCAAAGTTATTTTAAAAAATGTTATTTAAAATTACATTCAGACTATGTGTATAAAGTTTATATAAAACATAAACAAATTTTGTGTTTAGGCTTGGGTCCCATCCCCAAGATATCTCATTATGTATATGCAAATATGCCAAAATACGAAAAGATCCGAAATACGGACTGCTTCTGGACCCAAGCATTCCGGATACTCAACCTGTATATAATTTGAGGGTAATCTGCAAAGAAATTAAATGCATTGTGTAGCACCGATAGGGTTGCCAACCTCCAGGTACTAGCAGGAGATCTCCTGCTATTACAACTGATCTCCAGCCGATAGAGATCAGTTAACCTGGAGAAAATGGCTGCTTTGGCAATTGGGCTCTATGGCCAAGTCCCTCCCCTCCCTAAACCCCTTTCTCCTCAGGCTCCGCCCCCAAAACCTCCCGCCAGTGGCGAAGAGGGACCTGGCATCCCTAAACACAGAGGTCCCCAATGTGGTGCCCATCAGCACCTTTCCTGTTGCCCACCAAATGCTTTTAGAAAGTGGGTCAGGCCAGGTGGGGCTTTTGCCCAGCAGGGTTTCTGATTGACACACTGGAGAGCTGATTGTCTGTGAAGACTGAAAGGCATCCTGTTAAACAGAATTTCTGCCTGAAATGTTGAAGAGTTACTATTATATTTACGCAGAACCTTATTCCCCAAAATTTTGTAGTTGGCTCCACCTCCTGTGGCAGCCATTTTGTGGTTGCACCCCCCCCCCGTGTCAGAATTCCAAAGATGCCCACAGGCTCAAAAAGGTTGGGGACCCCTGGTGTAGCATGTTACTCTCTTTCATGGCCATCCCTTCCAGAAAAAAAAAGGGGAATCTCCCAGGTGAATCTTACAAAGAAAAATGGGCTTTTGAAGTGGGGTAGGGCACATAAAGAAAAATAAAGGAGTCAGGAAGTGATGGTCGAAGGGTATGTAATAAAATGGAAGGAGGGAAGGGACAGAGGAATGGAGAGTTAAAAAGTGAGATTATTCCTTAAAACAGATGATGAAAATAGATAGCCAGGAGCAATGACCTTTGTGGCCTCAGCACAAAGCACTGTAAAGCAGATAAGGGGAAAATCACACTCTTTGTCTGCTCAAAACTGCTTTTCATCAGGGAGGTTGTTTTTGGAAAGACCAGTGGATTAGGCTTAATCCATCAAGTTAGGTCTAAAGGTGTCCTTCCGCTCAAAGAAAAGGCCATTTGTGAGTCAAAGTCTCTTTCTGTGAGCAGGATGATAACTTTGGATCCAACCAATTGTGTCCCTTAATTCATATTTCTAAGTTTATGCCACCTGTCCATAAAAAATAATATTGTTTTATCAGAACATCCCAGTTCTGTTCTCATGCTGTTCATATGGAGAGGAGCTGGTTCAGTCTGCTGACACAAGGATTTTAGATGTGCATTGGTGCATCTCCTGTGGAAAACCATCTTGTGGAATTGTGTGTAGGCGAACACAATATGCTGTCATCTGAGATGTGTTTCAAGAGAGAGATGTCTGGGCTTTCCTTGACATTTTATAAGGAATCAAGTATAAAAGCCTCTCCATCTTGTTAGAAAGGTGCATTTTCCCCCTAATGCTTAACCCCATGAATTTTCTATATACCAATCTAACCAAGGAATAGTTTCACAGATTAGATTAATTGAAAAACATTGTGTTTGAGGTCAGGAGAGGCAGCCTGAAAGATATCTGTGAATCATGCATCACATCCATCATCTGATGTTGCAGGTATCACATAACAAAGACATGTGTGATGCAGGCCAAAGTATGGTTGATGCAGAGGCTACCACCAAAGCTCTTTCAGCTTTAGAAGTTAAATGCCCTGTGAAATGTTCTGTGTTATAAAAACTGGTATAAGTCTTTGAGCTGAAGATCATCAGTATTAAAGAACATGTTGAAGGCTTTCTGGTATCTCTCCATGACCTTGGTTTCTTGGAGATATTGCTAGAGTTTTCAAGACCAGACCTGTTCCTTTTATGCTGTGAACTTGCAGGTGATTGCATGGAAGGGGGCATATCATTGTGTGCACGCATCATGCTGGGCATGTAAGCAAAAAAGGAAAACAAACAACTCTTGGAGCATTTTCATAAAATATTTCTCTTTGCTATATGTTGGACTAGAAAAGACACAGACTGGGGATAAAAAACGTTTTCTGTACACCTGTACGCACTTCTTTCCAGTGTAAGCAGCTTTCAATCAGTAGACTCATATGGCAGAGTGTTTTCTAGGGCTTGTATACACGTGTGTACATGGTTAGGTTTTTTGTTTTTAATCTCATTGGTTACTTAACAGTCTGACATGCAGCTTTAGTATTGAATTGAATGCCATGAAAAGCATTGGCTTGGGTCCAAAGATATTCCTCTAGTTGCAGGAGGAGTTCTTCATTAAGTTCTTCATTAAAGGACATCTTTGACTACAACCCATCACATTTAATGTGATATCAAAATTCTGTCAATATTGTAGTTCACTAAACCAGGAGCTGTAAGCCTTAGCCAGACCTGACCCCAGTAAATCCTCTCTCAAAAACCAAAACAGCCCTGGAAAGGACCCTGCCTCCTTCCCCTGCCTTTTACTCACTGAAATCCAGTCTGGAATGCTGTTGCTTAGCAATAGCCACTGAGGGAATCTGTTTGTTAGAGCTACAGGCTCTCCTTTTGGGGCTTTTAAACCCCCCAATTTAAAACAAACAAACATTTTTTGGATTTTTCTGCAAACCTGGGGTACTTTGCATGATTGTAGAAAGACCTTTGTTGCTCATTCACAGCTCCAATCACAGGATTTAACTATCCTCATATTTATCCAACTTGGGTATTAGAATATAAGATGATGATATTGACTTAGTTGCTTGATTCAAACATGTTGCATTGTTTCTAAAAACAGAGTGCCAGAGCCCAAGATCGCATGAAATTCACATCCTCTAAATTACAGTCTCTGCTACTGAATCCAGGATGCATGGGGATTGCAATGATTACTTGGAGAGGGATATACTCTGCACATACTCAGAGGTCCCACCATCTCTTCTGCCGGCATATTGCAGAGCCGAGCACCAGCATTTGCAACAGATTGGATGCATCTGAACCTGCCTACCTTATTTCCATTTCCAACCACATAATCTCTTCAAAATCTGATGAACTGAAATGTGGACAAATAATTCTTTTGTTCAACTGGGGATGGTAATACTGCCATCCAAGCAATCAGAGTTTGAAAAATAGCAGATGGAAAGTAGCAACATTTACGATAGTATATCTGGCTGGCAACATGATGATAATTTTATATTCTAAAATCTGCAGGAGGTTAGGGATGCATACATATGCTCTTTACCTAAGCTTTATAAATGGCCCCCCTGCTAACAAGTGGGAATACAAGAAATCTTTCACATTCTTTGCATTAGTTGGGTTGAAAGGTATCTCTAATGGGTTATCTGTTCTTTTGCTCAGCACAGTGGCAGGCGTAATCTAATTATTCCAAGCCTACCTGTAATAGATAGCCTGGTTCAGGAATATTTCCAGGGAATTCATAAATCCCACTTGCTGCTTGATCCATTGCTCTGTTTTGTTCCCTGTTAAGATTCCTAAAGTAACAGTCTCCCCTTCCCCCCCTTTTTGCTATAGCCAAACAACTGAGATTTCATTCTTTTACTATCTTTATCTTACAAGGAGTTCAGGACAAAGTGTGTGAGATCATTCCATTTTTATTCTTGCAACAACTCTCTGAGGTAGGTTAGGGCGAGAGAGAGAGAGAGAGAGAGAGAGAGAGAGAGAAGTGACTTAAGGTGAAGACAAGCCGGGTCATTTTTGTGGCTAAAAGAGGGTTTGAATGAAACTCTCTGGATATAAGGCAGTTGTCTGAGTTCAAGGAACAGCAGTGTATCATTTTGCAGTGTGATCCTCAGAAGAATCACACCCTTCTAAGCCCATTGACTTCCCTGGACTTAGAAGGATGTAACTCCTTTTGCCCTGATGTGGATGGCCCAGGCTAGCCTGATCTCATCAGATCTTGGAAGCTAAGCAGGGTTGGCTCTGATTAGTATTTGGATGGGAGACCACCAGAGAAGTCCAGGGTTGCTATGCTGAGGCCGGTAATGGCAAACCACCTCCGTCTCTTCTGGCAAAGTCCCTCCCCTCTCCAAACCCTGCCTTCCCCAGGCTCCACCCCCCAAACCTCCCTCTGGTAGCGAAGAGGGACCTGGCAACCCTAGCCAGAGTCCAATTGCCAAAACGGCCCTTTTCTCCAGGTGAACTGATCTCTATCGGCCTAAGATCACATGCAATAGCAGGAGATCTCCAGCTTGTACCTGGAGGTTGGCAACCCTATGTCAGTGGCTCTGTCAATTCAGTACTGGACTTTAGGATCCACAGGAAGCTGGAAAGTTGGGCCAGATAAATATCTGCAGTACAGGACACTAGACACCATTTTACAGGGCCTGGACACAATAAAACACATCTATACAATCTGTATTTGCTCTGACTGTTCAAAGAATGCCAGATCAATTAAAATAGTACAATCTGCTCTTTGCTGTGTCCCCCTCCCCCTGAGTTTATCTGGCATCTGTGGTCCAATTTGTGGGTCTATTCAGTGAGCATATTCATTGGCTAATGCAGGCCTTGGCAGGCCACACACATTGCTTATTGCTATAAATCTTTCCATTTCAGTGTCGGCTGACTGGGCTACCTCAGCAGCTTGTGAGAAGATGAAGTGTGGCATATACCTTTTCAATTAGCCTGCTCTGGATGTCATGGGACTCAGTCTTCGCAGAAAGATATTACAGGACTCATAAATTAGGCAAGGAACCTGGATGTTTCCTGACTTGGTATCTAGCTTTGAGATGTCTCCGTAGTAATATGGTCTTTAATGCTCCATTGAACTTGTTCCTTTTAGCAAAGTGAAAAATGACACAGTGAAGACGGTTATTGTTGTTCCCCCCCCCTCCCCTTCCAACTACTGCCGTCTTTTCAAACAAATGTTGCTACCTGCCTTATTTGGATCAGATAATCAGAGAGGAACAGTTTGCATTAAAAACAACTTGCCAAAAATCTCTTTGAAAGAACGGGAGAAAATGCTTCGCTTCAAGCCAGAGCCCCCGTTGGACTTCTGATAAAAAATTAATGTAACTTCTGAAGTGTTTTGGAGTGGGCGGCAGCTGCCACCTTTCTGCCTGTTATACCTTCACTTGAAAAACTTCCCTTTCCCTCCAAACCCTTTTCTGTGCGAAATGCTTGTGCAGGAAAGATAAAAGAAATGTGGCAGTGTCAGAACCTGTGAGATAGTGAAGGCCTGCTTGATAGGTATGGAATTATATGCTTCTCTCAGGGCACAAAGAAGTTTGCGGGCTGCTGACACATTTTCTGGGTGGCGTTGGTCGCTAAGGTAGAACCAGTATGCCTGCCAGAATGCAACCTGGAGACTGGCACAGTATCTTTACATTCGCTCAGCAGCTGCGACTTGTCCCACTTGGTTTTCCCTCCTAGGACGTCCAGTTGCCCTTCTTCTTGGTTTGCTGTTCAGCACATCTGGAGTTCTGTTGGCTGCTCTTGGTAGAAGATGGGTGGCTCAAGATTAGGGAAATAAGCAGGAGAATCAATGCTCTGGCTTGCAACCTGGCAACCCCTACTTGGAATAAGTGGGCGTGGCTTTCAGCTTCGTTTTGCGTACCCTGCTGGAATTTTTAGGAAATTAATAAGAATTGTACCTGATTTACAGATGATGCAGACATGGTCCCTGGATTCATTTTCTGCCTGGTATTATACCTCCCCAATACCTTAGGAAAAATGATTGTTGAAATGCACAATCCTAACAGGGGGAGGGTATAGGAGCTGGCATGACCCCTGCACCGACATTAGTACCACTTACACCAGCTAAAGAAGAAGAGTTGCTTTTTATATGCCAGTTTTCTCTACCCCTTAAGGAAGAATTAAACCGGCTTACAATCACCTCCTCTTCCCCTCCCCACAACAAACACCCTGTGAGGTAGGTGGGGCTGAGAGAGCTGTGACTAGCCCAAGTTCACTCGGCTGGCTTCTTGCGTAGGAGTGGGGAAAGAAATCCAGTTCACCAGATTAGCCTCTGCCGCTCATGTGGAGGAGTGGGGAATCAAACCCGGTTCTCCAGATCAGAGTCCACCACTCCAAAACACTGCTCTTAACCACCACACTACGCTGGCTCTAACTGGCACTAACACCGGTACAGGGCCAGTAACATCAGTTCCGGGGAGCAGCATGGCTGCATGAGCCACAGGTGCTGGCGCAGCCTCACTGGCATAATTTTCTTGGTGCAAGGCCAGTGTGGTGTAGTGGTTAAGAGCGGTGGTTTGGAGCGGTGGACTCTGATCTAGAGAACCGGGTTTGATTCCCCATTCCTCCACGTGAGCGGCGGAGGCTAATCTGATGAACAGGGTTGGTTTCCCCACTCCTACATACGGAGCCAGCTGGGTGACCTTGGGGAGGTTCCAGCTCTGTTAGAGCTCTCTCAGCCCCACCTACATCAGGGTGTCTGTTGTGGTGAGGGGAAGGGAAGGTGATTGTAAGCCAGTAGAGAAAGTCAGCATATAAAGACCTACTACTACTACTACTACTACTACTACTTCTTCTTCTTCTTCTTCTTCTTCTTCTTCTTCTTCTTCTTCTTCTTCTTCTTCTTCTTCTTCTTCTTCTTCTTCTTCTTCTTCTTCTTCTTCTTCTTCTTCTTCTTGTCAAAGGGGGTGTTCCTGAGGCATTCCCGGGAGTGCAGCTGACTGTAGTCGACTCCCGAAGCCCTTTCGGGCAGGGAACACACCTTTGTCTAGGTGCTGAATTATGCATGCAAAAAGGCAGGAGTAGCCCCATGAAATTCTGTGGAGGAGTTTCATGGGGCTTGGAGGGAATTTCATTTTATTTCAGTTTCTGCGCCATTGCAAGTCACTCAGGAAGCGGCACAGCTATTCTGTTACCAAGCCTGTCATAAGTAACCCCCCATTAGTATTGGTCTGCCCTTGTTGTTGAAAAATAAACAGGATTCTTGTGTATGTACGATTTTAGTTTAGCCTGTCATGGACTAGGACCTGCTTCCTCACATATATCCAGCACAATGGGTGAGGAGGGGATCCCTCTTCATATTCTGGGTTTGTCCAAGTTGGAAAGGATGTGGGCTACTTCTCTGGAATTTTTATCATGGATGGCACTTTGTTTATTGAGACTTACTGTCCTTATTTCATTTCCTTTTGCATCATCTCCTTTACTCTGGAAATATTGTGGCTATGAAACAACAAAACCACACACACACACACACACACACACACACACACACACACACACACACACACACAGAGGTTTCTTCCAAGGTTTTTGCTGCAGCATCTTGCACTGTTTGAAGAGGCAAGCCTAAAAAAACAATGGGTTGCCTCTTCAGCATGCAGTAAAAACTCCAAACTTGTGGCTCTTCAGCATTTTCTCTGTTATTCTCAACTGGGATCACCCAAATTTATTTATTTTAGAGACCACTAATGGACCATAAGACACCATTTGAGCACTAATTCTCCTAAGATATTAACTTACTCCAGGGAATAGGTTGCTTGATGTGAAAAAGTCTCCATGTGGAACAAGTTCAGTAGTTTTTTTTGTTTTTGTTTTGGATAACCAACCAGGGTATAGCTTTTTTTTTTTTTTTAAGCTTACGGCAAGGTGGCCCCAACAAGTGGTTGTAGGCTACGCACAAATACGCCATGTGGTAAGATACTACTGCAAGTTATCTGAGCTGAACCTTTGTGTAAATGATGATCCCATAAAAGAATAACAGTGCAATCCGAAGAGCACTATCTTGTCATAAGCGCCATTGAATAGACATCAGTAGGGTTTTGCTAGACTTGTTTAGGATTGGTCTCCAGGCGAGTTGAAACTTTGGTCACAATATAAATCTAAACAAACTGATGAGATTTTTTGTTATTACAGATCAGAAACTTATGGAAGAACTAAGAATATTGAGATCAAAGTTCTGCTGCATCCAAAACAATGGATGAGGAGTCTCTCTTCACATTCTGGACCTGTATAAGTTAGAAAGGATATAAGTAAGTATGTTTCCTTCTCCTTTTGTGACTGCAATGTGCTTGAAGGACAGACTACAACATTTAGCAAATTTGTTTTATGGATGCCTTGATGTACCTTGAATCTACACAGAACTCATTAAAACCAACAAACAAAGCAACGAGTGTGAAATTCCCTTCCCGGGAGTGCAGCTGACTGTAGTCGACTCCCGAAGCCCTTTCGGGCAGGGAACACACCTTTGTCTAGGTGCTGAATTATGCATGCAAAAAGGCAGGAGTAGCCCCATGAAATTCTGTGGAGGAGTTTCATGGGGCTTGGAGGGAATTTCATTTTATTTCAGTTTCTGCGCCATTGCAAGTCACTCAGGAAGCGGCACAGCTATTCTGTTACCAAGCCTGTCATAAGTAACCCCCCATTAGTATTGGTCTGCCCTTGTTGTTGAAAAATAAACAGGATTCTTGTGTATGTACGATTTTAGTTTAGCCTGTCATGGACTAGGACCTGCTTCCTCACATATATCCAGCACAATGGGTGAGGAGGGGATCCCTCTTCATATTCTGGGTTTGTCCAAGTTGGAAAGGATGTGGGCTACTTCTCTGGAATTTTTATCATGGATGGCACTTTGTTTATTGAGACTTACTGTCCTTATTTCATTTCCTTTTGCATCATCTCCTTTACTCTGGAAATATTGTGGCTATGAAACAACAAAACCACACACACACACACACACACACACACACACACACACACACACACACACAGAGGTTTCTTCCAAGGTTTTTGCTGCAGCATCTTGCACTGTTTGAAGAGGCAAGCCTAAAAAAACAATGGGTTGCCTCTTCAGCATGCAGTAAAAACTCCAAACTTGTGGCTCTTCAGCATTTTCTCTGTTATTCTCAACTGGGATCACCCAAATTTATTTATTTTAGAGACCACTAATGGACCATAAGACACCATTTGAGCACTAATTCTCCTAAGATATTAACTTACTCCAGGGAATAGGTTGCTTGATGTGAAAAAGTCTCCATGTGGAACAAGTTCAGTAGTTTTTTTTGTTTTTGTTTTGGATAACCAACCAGGGTATAGCTTTTTTTTTTTTTTTAAGCTTACGGCAAGGTGGCCCCAACAAGTGGTTGTAGGCTACGCACAAATACGCCATGTGGTAAGATACTACTGCAAGTTATCTGAGCTGAACCTTTGTGTAAATGATGATCCCATAAAAGAATAACAGTGCAATCCGAAGAGCACTATCTTGTCATAAGCGCCATTGAATAGACATCAGTAGGGTTTTGCTAGACTTGTTTAGGATTGGTCTCCAGGCGAGTTGAAACTTTGGTCACAATATAAATCTAAACAAACTGATGAGATTTTTTGTTATTACAGATCAGAAACTTATGGAAGAACTAAGAATATTGAGATCAAAGTTCTGCTGCATCCAAAACAATGGATGAGGAGTCTCTCTTCACATTCTGGACCTGTATAAGTTAGAAAGGATATAAGTAAGTATGTTTCCTTCTCCTTTTGTGACTGCAATGTGCTTGAAGGACAGACTACAACATTTAGCAAATTTGTTTTATGGATGCCTTGATGTACCTTGAATCTACACAGAACTCATTAAAACCAACAAACAAAGCAACGAGTGTGAAATTCCCTTAAGCACATCTTGGCAAGTTTACCTCAGCTTTCCGACTGCTTAGATACTCAAACAATAAAAATTACAAAAATCCGAGGCAGCTGGCCTGCAACAAACTTGAGGGCAAAATAATGAGCAGAATAATACTACACTGCTAAGGGTTGTGGTGTGTACAAGGTTATACCTGTCACAGCGCTGATATGTGTTTGTCTAGACCATTCAATAATGTTTTTTTTCCCCCACTGGGCAAATAGCTCTGAGTGAGTCTGGAAGTACAGAATGCCTGCAGTTATCTCATTTTGGACTGCAGGAGAGGAACTGAACCAGCACTTCACATGGAGCCTATTAATGTAACAATCCTTGGGTCTGATCAGTATTAAGATGGGAGGCTCCATTGGCACCCTATGTGTGCTCCCTTATGCTCCAAGGAAGACTGGAAAGATGTAATGAATACAACTAGATTTGAGTCCAGTAGCACCTTAGAGACCAACAAGATTTTGCGGGGTATGAGCTTTGAAGAGTCAAGGTTCTCTTCCTCAGGGAGCTTTGAGTCTTGAAATCTCATACACCAAAAAGTCTTGCTGGTCTCAAATCTAGCTGTTCTACTGCTGACCATGACAGCTACTATGTAATGAACAGTACATATCTTGTAAGCAGGCTGTTTTTAATTTTGTGTCCCATGGGGAGGGGGGGGGTCATGCTTTGCTCCAACAGTAATGAATGTTTCAGAAGTAAATATGTTCCTGAATGCCAATTCCTGGGTTACAGTTGACTAGCATGCCTTGACCTTTCCTCAAACCTGTTTGGTGGGGATGTAAAATCTGATTCTCTATAACCCAATCCTCAAGTTTCCACAGAAGGTATTTCCCATATATTTTGGATGCTGTATCCTGGAGGCTGATTGGACTATAGCTGTTGGGATCTGCCTTGTCCCCCTTTTTTAGGGATTGGGATGACTATACTAGTCTTCCAGCCCATAGGAAATGTACCCAGAAGGGTTACAAACATCATGGGAGTTACCTTCATGGCTTCCTGGAAAATCTGGCTGGGCTCTGAGGAACTCTAGACTGGTTGGCTCATTGGTTTAATCCATCAAGACTTTCTTCTGATTCTCTTATTCAAATGTTTCTCCCCATCATGATTTCCAAATGGAATACTAACTTGATGTGCTTGCCTTCTTCCTCAAAAAAAAGTCTTCTTATATTGGAGAACGCTTATAAAGGGCAATTTCCCCAGATGCAATCTGGAATGGTAGAATCTCAGGAATTCTGTATCACATTGTATACTTACGAGTGCAGAATCTAATTCAGAAACTTTGCCATTGGGGGGAGAACATGATCTTGTAAGGAAAGTTTGATTTCTGTGCTACAGTTGCAACAGGTTTGGTGACAATCTTTCAGATTTGTCAAGGATATTTCTTTTTAGATACCTTGGGCCAGTCACATACTCACAGCCTAACCAACCTCACAAGGTTGCTGTGAGGATAAAATGGAGGCAAGGAGAGTGATATAAGATCCTGTGGTTCCCACTGAGGAGAAAGGTGGGGTATAAATGAAGTAAACAAATAAATAATATTTCAAACTGGATGACTGTCTCATTAGTGTGATTCTCTCTTCATCCCTTGTATGGGAAAGATAATCTGGAAATTAGTATTATCAGCAAGGGTATTTCTTAACATTTTTGGTTCTTCATGGTAGCTGGGATACCTAAGAGCCATGATATGGGCTCTTTGTCATCCCCCAACCCAACAAACGTACTTATTTATATCCCACATTTCCTTGTGATTCACGGGGGCTTAGAAATCATAATTATAAACAGCAGTCTAAAACCCTCCAAATCACCTTCTTTTCTCCAAGAGAAAGCTGTTGTCACATTCCATTTAACGCCCTGCCAAATAAAATGTCCTTGTAGTACTTCTAAAAACTTCCAGTAAATAGCAGTCTGAGGATCCCACACCTGAAACTGAACTTGGAACTAAACTGGCAGCCAATGCAGCTCTTTTAAGATAGGCAAGATTTGTTCCCACCAGCTATCCCTGACAATAATCAGCCGGCTTTGTTCTGAATCAACCGAAGTTTCCAGGTTGTCTTCAAGGGCAGTTAACTCTAGAGTGCCTTGCAGTAGTACAATTGTGATATTGCACAAGCACGGATCGTCATGGCCAGGTCAGCTGTGTCTTTGCATGGTGAGAGGTGGTGACCAGAGGCAGATGACACTCTTGGCCAATTTCCCAACCTGCTTTGCAAACAGCTAGGTTGGATCCATGAGCACCCCCTAGCTCTTAGCCTGTTCTGCAAATGCCAACTCAAAACTCACTACAAAACAAATCATGTTCAGTAACCATATGAAAACAAACCACATGACTTGTCAGGTACTGTACATCCCTATGGTGATCAGGGCCCCTCGAATTTGTTCGACTAGTCCCTCAAACCTTGGGGTGGATCAGATCTTTACTGAAAGTCTAGTTCAGTGATTCCCAAACTTTTCAGGCCACCGCCCCCTTGGTTCCACAAACTCAGCCCCAGCGCCCCCTACCCTAGCCTATAAAAAGCATTATTCAAAATAGGGGTTTGCATGACTCTCAAGATAATAACAATAAAATTTCAAAACAGTAACAATTAATTGCTCATCTATTCAAAATCAAATTAAAACTTTTTAGTTGAAATTTATTCAACAAAACTGATGAACTTGATCCAGTGGTACCAGTTCTTCAAAGTCTGGGGGGGGGGGGGATTCTGATAGTTTCCACCAAATTTGCCAGCATGGTGCCAAAGCTTGATCTATTGTAAATTAGTGAACAACACAGTTGAAGGGGGCCACCTCTAGTGCCCCCTGCTGCCCTCTTGCCTCTTAGTGACACCTAGGTAATCCCACCGCCCCCCCAGGGGTTGGTACTACCCACTTTGGGAACCACTGATCTAGTGCTCTAAAGTAAGCCATTTTACTGTGAACTGAACTTAGTTGGTAAGGACCCCATTAAGCTTGGCGATACTTTAGAGATGAGGATTTGTGGCAGATGCGGGTAAAATAAGTTTTTTTTATTGTTGGTAATACTGCTTTACCTTTCAGTGTTTGCAAAGCCTGCATTGACTTGGAATGCCTTTTTTTCCTTGGTTATAGTACTGATGTGGGTAATCAATAATGTAGTTTTGGTGAAAAAATCCCTTTTGACAAAAGGTGTAAGATTGATTACCCAGATCAATACTATTTTTAGGAGCAATTCATCAAAATTGTACTTAAACAGAGACCATGATGCATTTAACTGTTAATAATACAAATGCCTTTTTTGTCCCTCTTGGATAATCTTGTTTTTGCAACACAGGGCAGTCATTTTTTCTCTCAATAAATGCTCCTTTTCCCTCGGTATAAAACCTGCTAGGTTTTTTTAAAGGCTTTGAGATCATCACTGCATAAAAGAAACTGCTCCCAGCAATATCCTTTCCCGACACGCAAAAAAGTCTTTCAAAGTCTTTCACCAGCAACCTCCAGTGAAGCTTGGAGGAGGGTTTTCAGATTGGTGAAGACGGCTGAGAGAAGACCAGATGAAACCCTGAAATAATACTTTATGTTCCGAATGCTTCAAGGCACCTTGTTACTGGGAAAGAAGGACCTATGAAACTACCTTCTATTGAGTCAAGTCATCGGTTCATATTGTCTGATCTGACTCGAAGCAGCTCTCCGAAGTGCCAATCTTCCGTCTGTTCCTAGCTCTTCCACCTGCAGTTTTTAATAAGAGATGCTGGAGACTAAACCTGGTACTTTCCGTGTGCCAAGTGGACACATCAGCTAGGTCCGTGTGCCAAGTGGACACATCAGCAGTGGTGCTGTTCTGCTGGAATGAGAAAAACCATGTCCACTGTGTCCTGAGTAGGCATCGTGGTGTAGTAGTTAAGAGCGGTGGGCTCTAATCTGGAGAACCGGGTTTGATTCCCCACTCCTCCACATGAGTCGTGGACTCTAATCTGGTTTCCCCACTCCTCCACATGAAGCCAGCTGGGTGACCTTGGGCTAGTCACAGTTCTCTGAACTCTCTCAGTCCCACCTACCTCACAGAATGTCTGTTGTGGGGAGAGGAAGGGAAAGAGATTGCAAACCAGTTTGATTTGCATATAAAAACCAACTCTTCTTCCTCCTCTTCCTCCTCCTCTTCTTCTTCCTCTTCTCTTCTTCACAGGCAGGGAGGGCAAGCAGGTGCAAGTATGCTGGACCTGCCCTAGCATGATTACTGTCTCGTCACTGTTGTGCTTATTTGTGTGTGTGCCTTTGCTCTAGGGTTGCCAGCTCCAGGTTGGGAAATACCTGGAGATTTGGGGGATGGAGTCTGAGGAGGGTAGGTTTTGGAGAGGGAAGGGACTTCAATGCAATGGAGACCAATGGCCAAAGCGGCCATTTTCTCCAGGGGAACTGATTTCTAGTTGCTGGAGATCAGTTGTAATAGTGGGAGATCTCCAGCCACCACCTGGAGGTTGACAGTGCTAATTTTCTCTCTCCCTGTGATCAGATCCTAAGCTTTCTGAACAGTCCTGATCATGAGGGAGAGAGCATACTTGCACATCTGTCCTCCATGCACAGTGTTAACAATCTGGGGGATCACATGGTGATGGGGGCCAAGGCTTTTTCCCATTCTTCCGCTCCGCACATAGACTGAATGCACAGAGGGGTAGTGTGTTTAGTGCTTGAGTTAGGAGAGCATAGACTTAGTGGAGCTTCCAGATCTGAGCTCTGCTACCCTATCAGGAGAATCATAATAGAGTTCCAAACCTATAAAGTCCCAGTAGTCTACAGGGTCTACTGCCCAACTAAGGAGCCCATTGATTTCCATTGGCCAGGTAGAGCTAGTAGAGCTTTCAGGTAAGAGTTGGGCTTTGTCCACTAGCGACAAACATGATTTAAGTCAATCTTTTGTCTGCCACAGAAAGATTCTGTGTCACTCTGTCAAGCTGGCTGTGAACTCTCTAGTTATTGTCAAGTGAAAAAAAGTCTGAAAACTTGTCGGATTGGGGGCCCTTAGTCCATCAGTTAAAACCACCATACTTGGCGGCAACATATTTGGAATGGCAAGGAAGTCAGACCACTTTCTGGCCTTTGAACATGACACTGCACATAAACCCAAAGCAAAAAGTCTGGAACAGATTTATCTGCAGTACTTCATACACCATATGATTCTGTCTGATCATTAAGATCTTCAATAGAGGCATTTGGGAATGCTCCCACCTTGGCAAGTGAGAAGAGTGGGGGGGCAGGATCACTCAGACTTTTTAGTGGTGGTTCAACTAGGGTTGCCTGGTCCCTCTTCACTACCAATGGGAGGTTTTGGGGGCAGAGCCTGAGGAGGGCGGGGTTTGAAGAGGGGAGGGACTTCAATGCCATAGAGTCCAATTGCCAAAGCGGCCATTTTCTCGAGGTGAACTGATCTCTATCAGCTGGAGATCAGTTGTAATAACAGGAGATCTCCAGCTACTACCTGGAGGTTGGTAACCCTAGGCTCAACTGTTTGTGGACCTCTTACTATGTTTATATAAATGGTGCCAACATTGATCGCTTCAGTTACCAGCTAGAAATAACTCTTTTCCTTTACTTTCAATGGTTCATAGTGGGTTTAATGCTCTCTGATATGTGGTTGGAAGGTTAGCACTTATCTTTTGTTGTTTGTTTTCAGAACAGATACTCCCTTGACAACAATGGCTAAAAGGCAGGGTAGAATTATTTTAAATAAAGTCTGGTATCAACACATCTAAAATCCCAGTAATAATACTTACCCTTTATATAATATGTTAAAATTTATAGCAGACCTGTAAGGTAAGCCAGTATTATTGATATTCCCATATTACAGATGGGAGGGTGAAGGAGTGTCTTGCCTGAGACCCCCTAGTGCATTTGTGGCTATGGAGAGATTTGAACTGGGAACTTCTGGAAACACAGCTCATTATCTTCAACCCTACCCTACCCCAGCACAGAAATAAAAAAAATCTCAAATCCATTTCTTCAGTCTAGTTAAAGCAACAAAGGGGCTTTTGAATCAACCTGTCAGTCGTATGCAGTGGATCACCAGGCCCTGTGTGGTTTTTGCTTCAAAATTTGGAAATGTTTGTGCTGCATATTTTTTTCCTTTGGAACAATGAAAAAAATGCTTTTTAAAAAACTGAAGTGAAACTCTATGCGGCAAAAACCAAGCCTGTTTGGCATGGATTGCTAGTTGCTGCACATCCTTGTCAGCTCTTCAGGAATGAAGAAAACCTTTTTTGTGTTGTTGTGGCTTTGGTAATGCTTGCCATACAAAGCAGAAGAAATGGAGCAATTGCGATAGGCTCCCTCAGTTTTGTCTGAATGTATAATTTTATTTCAAACACATCACCAGCTGCGGGGTTCGCAGACAGAACCTTGTAGCAGCCGAAAAATTTGAAAGGAGAATGATAACAGCCTGCAATCTTATTGCTGTAGCCTTTAATGGAGACTAGAGCAGTTATTCCCATGCGGCATTGAGAGCTCTCTCTCTCTCTTTTTTAAAATGGAAGTGGACTTGGAATACCAATAGGCTTGCCAGCTCCAGGTTGGGAAATACCTGGAGATTTTGGGGGTGGAGCTTGAAGAGGGCGGGGCTTGGAGAGGGGACCTAAATGCCTTAGAGTTAAATTGCCAAAGTGGCCATTTTCTCCAGGGGAACTGATCTCTGTCAGCTGGAGATCCGTTGTAATAGTGGGAGATCTCCTGCCACCACCTGGAGGTTGGCAACCCTAAATACCAAGCTCCTCTTCTTTTGTTCTCCTAGTGGGTCTGCAATCAAGTTCTTATTCGCCCGGGTAGATTCAATGGGTGACGTCAAACCATTCGGACAAGCTCGACAAGCAATTTCGTTAAGCGGAGATTAAGCTGGGTTTGGCCTTGTGGAAGCCAAGGGGAAGAATTGGGACAAGATCCTGAACTCCGAAGGTTGATAAAGTGTATGCAGTTCAACACACACTGTTTCATGAGCTTTTGGCATTTCCAGATGAAGATCTTCACTCCTGAGGGCTGAGCAAGATCTGTTCTTGCGAGGCCTTGCTTATTAGAGAAGAAGCAGAGTGCAAGCATTAACTCTCATACTAGGCTAACCTATTCATCAGTGATCTGGAGTCAAGTAGGGGGTTATGAGGGTGGCAAGTTAGCAGCTGTCCCCAAACTGTTAGGAAGGTGAAGCCCCAAGTGGGCTGTGAAGAAGGGATGTGAATTTGGAATATAATTGACTGTAGTACACCCCATTTGTTAACCTTTGCTTTAACTGTCGGAAGCTGAATAGGCTGTTCTAGTACATCCCAATTTCTTTGACCGTACTCTATATTTTGTTTCCATTTCTGCTCATTGTGTTTAAATTTCCGGGGTAGCAAGGCAAGAGAGTAATTTAAACAGCTGTGTTCCTGTTAGGTTTTCCACCTACCCAGAATGCTTAGCACATGCTTACATAATGCAACATTGGGTGAAAACGCATGGTCGCTTTATCCTCCTTTAATCCCTGTTTTAGCCAGGAGCGAACACACATTAAGTGAAACACATGTGTTCGATCCTGGGTGAATCCTGGCTGAAACAGGGATTAAAGGAGGATAAAGCGACCGTGCGTTTTCGCCCATTGTCTTCTTGATTGGTATTGCTCTGCACCATTTCCCTTAATCATATGGCTGGCTAACTGGGTTGGGGAGAGCTTCTGCTCTGTATAATTCAAGATTCTCCTGGGTTCTGCCATTTTCCAGCTATCCAGCACTATGGTAGCTGGATGGTGGTAATATACAAATGTTTGCTTGAACTGTAGAAAACAGGGACGAGTAGGATTGCCAACCTCCAGGTGTTGGCTGGAGATCTCCCGCTATTACAGCTGATCTCCAGGTGACAGAGATCAGTTCCTCTGATAAAAATGGCCGCTTTGGAAGATGGACTCTATGGCATTGAAGTCCTTCCCCTCCCCAAACCCTGCCCTGCTCAGGCTCCACCCCGTAAATCCCAAGCTGGAGCTGGCAATCCTAGGGATGAGAGATAGAGGTGGAATTTTTAGCTTGGTCCAGTTCCTCTCTAAGCCTACTGGCTGGGACCTTTGGTAAAAGAGGCAAAGCCTTTGTACCTTCTGAATGGCAGGAAGGGCTGCCAGGCTGCTGAAGCAGGGGCAACCAGTGAGTCAGACTAGTCTTCCTGGCACCTCATTTCCCACTCATGATATTAGCATTGCTGCCTTGCAGAATGGAGGCTCATTCTTGCTAGCTTGACTTGAAAATCCCCTTTTCTTTGTCTCCTATGCAAGTGAAATGTGATTATTTGCTCATCATTTTCAGTTCCCTTGAACTGAATTTATTCCATAAAAGTATGAATTTTTTCCAGTGTTTGTGTCGCTAAACCATTGTTATACATGTATGAATGACATGCATTGTATGCAGATATGGCATATCAAGAGTAGTCATACAGAGGGTTGCCAGGTCCCTCTTCGCTACCGGCGGGAGGTTTTTGGGGCAGAGCCTAAGGAGGGCAGGGTTTGGGGAGGGAAGGGACTTCAATGCTATAGAGTCCAATTGGCAAAGTGGCCATTTTCTCCAGGTGAACTGATCTCTATCGGCTGGAGATCAGTTGTAATAGCAGGAGATCTCCTGCTAGTACCTGCAGGTTGGCAACCCTAGTCATACAACATGCATACATGATGCCCACAAACCTTTCAAAACCAACAGTAAAAAGCAGAGTGTCAAAATAGTCCACCAACAATACTTTAAAAACTAAAAATGAAATAAGGATACCTTTGGCCATCTCCTGTATATTATATTTGTATGTCCATCTGCATATATTATATTTTTATGTTTGTCTGCATAGAAAACGTTTTATAGATTCATCTTTAAAAATGTAACAGTTTATAAAATCCAAAGGCTTATCACAACATTACAAATGAATGCAAACCTTTTGGGAACTGGGCTTGTCGAAATAGTGATTATGAAGGAGATTTACTTTCCATGCTACGCAAACAAGAGCAAATGACTGAAAAACAGGCATGGCTTTAATTCAGGCTTTTGTTTCTTTTTGGTTCTAGTAACGGCCGACTGGTAAGCTTTAGGATTTATTGCAAATGCCGTGCAAAAGTTTCTCGAATACAACTTACCAACTCTAGAAAATATAGATCCTGCAGCAAAAGGTGAAGGTTTCCTTTGATTGTTTTAATGAAGAAATGAAAAGCAAAGTGCAGATCTGGGCAGAACTCTCAAAGTGTATCTTATTGTTCCTTCTGTTTTACTTTTTCCATCACATGTATGGAATGGCCTGACCAGCAACTCCCCCCCCACCGCCCCATAGATTATGTCAGAATAAAAAACATCAGAGAGGACAGAAAATGGTATGAAAATAAATGCAAAAAAGAAACCCCCTTAAATATTGTTTACAAAGTCCCTTTGCTTATGGACAGGGCTGGTTCCAGGTTTTGGGGGCCCTGGTCACAGAGTGCTAGGGAACTCCCCTCATCTGACCCCCCACTCATGCCCTTCCAGCCCATCCACATCCCCACCTGCCTGTGTTTCCTTCCTTCCCTTGCCCTAAGGTTGCCAGCTCTGGGTTGGGAAATACCTGGAGATTTTGGGGGAGGAGGATGGGGTTTGGAGAGGGGAGGGGCTTCAATGCCATAGAGTCCAATTGCCAAATTGGCTACTAGCCCTCCACTTGAATTATTGTGAAGTTTCACTCTGTAATATGATAGACGTTCATCTATTGCAACTGAGAATTCCTGATAGATAAAGCATCGGCGAAATGGGATTTGTACCGGGTTCCCATCTCGGGGATTAACTGCTTTGATCACAGTTCCGTGATGCAGCCCTTAACTCAAGTTACAGCGAGATTGGGTACCTTCGTTCAGGAATGCACAGCTCGGGTAAACATCAGCGTACCCGGAGCATAGGATTGTGCTACAAATGGTTAGCACTCTGTTTGGGCTATGGTCCTAAAAATCCTGGACGTTTCATTTCGGGACTTACAAGTTTCATGTTTGTAATTGCACACGTTATTGCCTTATTGTTTTATCCATTTTTTGGATAATATACTTACCAGTTAGCCATCAGTGCTTGTTTTGCTTTTTTGGTATCACCTGGAGGTTGGCAACCCCACCTTCCCCATTTGTGATCCTTCCTACTGACCATATGCCCTTTCACCAATAGTGCTGAGTGGTGTGTGCAGATAGGAATGCCACCACTGTGCCAACCAGGACTGTCACCATTTCTTCCCTGGCAGCATGTGGTGGTGATGGGGGGCTTGTTTCTGTGGCTGTGGGCCTTGCCAGAAACCCTGGGCCCTGCCAGCTGCCCCATCTCAGGATATGCAGATGCGAGCTGTGCTTATGGGTAAGGGGGCCTGTAGGGGCAACAGTTCTAAGGAGAGGTGACATGATTGCTTGCCTCACAAAGGAAGGAAGGAAGAATGAACCCGACCACAAGAATCAGCATGTTTTTGAATCAGAATCTCAAAGGTTGACTCCAGCTGTGATTTGACCAAATCTATCCACTTGGCTTGAGAAGATATCATATTGCCAGAGGGGTAGCTGAAGGCTCAGCTTTCAGATTGTGTTACCTTCAGGGGTAAAAGAAGGAGAGGTTTTGATCTCCCTTAATAAAAAGTCAAGACCTCAGAATTTCTGTCAAAGGATGAAGTAAGGTTTTGAAAGAGGGCAACTAAAGTTGCGAATACTGCTTGTAAGTTGGCCACAAGATGGATTCCATATTTCGCCAAGAAGATCTGCAGGCTGATGATTAACTTTCTTCATAATCTTGGGAGATGGGAACAGTTCAGGAATGAAGCGGGTATATTTTAGACTTGAAGTAAGCATTTTAGGGAGCAATCCTAATCAGGTCAACTCAAACATAAGAACCATTTTGTCCAATAAGGCTTACTTCCTAAAAGTGTTCTTAGGATTGAAGCCTCTGGCTCTCCTATTTAAGACCTGTAGGCATAATCGCTGGATATAAGGGAAATGTACACGCTATAGATAGTTTTCTGAAACAAAGACAATATGAGTCTGATTCTTCTAGGAATCCTAGGCAAGACTCCATGAGTTTCCTATTAGAATATTGTCCCTCTCTCTCTCTGTGCATCTCACAGATACTTGTGGTCTGAATCAGAAACCTCATAGACTGGTTGGGATTTCATGTGCTTAGACCTCAGAATCCTTCTCAGGTACATAATGCAATAAGGAACAGATATAGGAGCCCCGTGGCGTAGAGTGGTAAGCTGCTGTACTGAAGTCCAAGCTCTGCTCATGACCTGAGTTCAATCCCGACGGAAGTCGGTTTAAAGTTGCCGGCTCAAGGTTGACTCCGCCTCACATCCTTCCGAGGTTGGTAAAAAAAGTACCCAGCTTGCTGGGGGTAAAGGGAAGACGACTGGGGAAGGCACTGGCAAACCACCCCATAAACAAAGTCTGCCTAGTAAACGTTGGGATGTGACGTTACCCCATGGGTCAGGAATGACCTGGTGCTTGCACAAGGGACCTTTACCTTTACCTATAGACAGCTTGCCTTGCTGATGGGCAGCCACATTTTCAGGTTGGGCTTCAAAAAAAATTAGAAAATCACTGATTTTGTCATGACCAGCAAACTTCCAGAGCCTTCTTGTCCAGCCCAAATGCCTTGTCTATTTTGAATATCTAGGAATAGTTAGTATCAGGAATGAAGAAAACATGTTCTCTTTTTTCCATGGGTAGAGAGTTCCAGAGTTTCAGCACTGTGACTCAGAATGCCTTTCTCAGGCTTCCCTTCTAGCCTCAGATGGCCTGGGCATCAAAGATGACCAGAGTAGATGGATAGGTTCCTATGGGAGTGGTCCTCAAGAGATGGTGGTTTCAGGCCATATAAAAGTCAATACCAGCATCTTACATTGGGCCTGGGGGCGAATTGGGGGCCAATGCAGAAGGGCAAAGGCTGGGGTGATACTGTTCCTATCACCCACTCCAGTCAACATTTGGGCCTCAGCATTCTATACCAACTATCGCTTCTGGACATTCTTCAAGGGCAGCCCTACACACAGCATATTGCAATAATCTAACCTAGATGTTACTAAGGCATGCACCATAGTGGCAACATCTATCCCACCCAGGAGGGGCCACAGCTTGCTCACCAGTTGTACCCTTGACCGTTGCTGCCACCTATTTATTCAACTGAAACACGGGTGTGTTTCCAAACTGAAATTGATAGATTAATGTAGTTTGTGATTGCCTCATGGGCAAACTATATGCGATGTTGGAATTTCACAAAGTTTACCCTATTAGGGCAAGGTCACCAGGGGGAGATATTTTGATCATGAAAAGTTAAGCCACATGGTTTAGAATAAGTATGAATTTCTTCTTACCCAGTGGAGGCCAATATCAGGAGTTCCAGACACATAACTCTAATATAATGGGCAGTTTGGCTGTTATGATACAACTCGTGATAGCCAACCACTTCCTTCCAAAGCCCAGCTTTCTCTTTCTGTAGCTTATTCTGTTATTCCACTTTGGGTTGGGAACATGGCATGGAGGGCTGGAACCCCTCTTCTCCCTGCTCTGCAGTCCCAATCTGTGGTGATTCTGGAATGAGTTCCTATGAGGAACATGTAGGGGGGCCCATGGCTGCATGTCCTCTTGGCAATAGCATGGTACATGTAATGTGTATTTTGGAACTGGGATATGATGTATGTAAGGGTAGATTGTTCAGTGTACTGAATTTTTGAAAGATATCCTGATTTTTGGCAGCATGAACATTGAGAATGCCAACACACACACAAGATATCTGGTGTGACTTTTGGGTTCTGATTGTCCAAGCCATCCCACTGATGTTACCATTAACACTTGAGGATGACTAAAAATGAATTGAAAGTACCGCCTCATATGGAATCTATCAAATCCTTGTTTCTCAGCTGAGCATCTTTCCAGTATCACAGACATAATGTTAAACTCCATAGTTTGAACTACACCCTAGCAAGCAGCCTGGGACTGCAAGTACTCAGAGCTCTAAATCTTTAGGCGCAGAGTAAATAAGTACTTGAAACATCAGCTTGTTTGATTATCAGGCAGTATGAAGATTCTGGATTGGCTAGTTCTGGTACAAATACAAGGAGTGTGGTCTCTGCCCTTGAAAAACAACCATGGTCATACCAGAAAACGAGGTCTCCAGAAATGCTTTATGCCTTTCTGCTTACTGTAAGTCATTGGCAGTGTCAAGGGAACTAATTTCATCATCTGACATCAAGACTGCTCACTCCAGCTCTGTATTGGTAGTTGCAGTATATGGTTCTGGCCTCACCAGGCCAAGGATACACAGGTGCCTTCTACCCCTAAGAACATAAGAAAGGCCATGCTGGATCAGACCAAGATCCATCGAGTCCAGCAGTCTGTTCACACAGTGGCCAACCAGGTGCCTCTAGGAAACCCACAAACAAGACGCCTGCAGCAGCATCCTGACTGTGTTCCAAAGCACCTAATATAATAGGCATGTTCCTCTGATCCTGGATCTGATCCTGCATCTTTGGTTCATGTCTGATGGCAGAACTGATCCCTGGGCTTATTCCCTGTTACACGTTATAATCATAACGGTGATTATTTCATTGGCCAAACTCAAATGGGCAGCCACCATTCTTCTGACGGTGGAAATGACGTTTGTCTTCAGCTGTGAAGTAGGGTCAGTAGAGATTATTTTAAATGTGTGGGGGAAGAGTTAGCCAGTTTTCTGCCCACCAACCTGCAATCTCTTCCCTCCGGCTATTTTTTCTTCTATCCAGTACTTGAGACTGTGTGTGGGAGCGGAGGTGTTGTGGAAAAGTTATGGCAAGAAAAGCAGCCAACAGAGATGGGGTTCAGCCCACCCCCATTTCTGTTGCTTTTTCTGTCACACTCACTTTGTAATAGGGATGAGTTAATTCCCCCTGTACCACTATATTATCTTCCCACAGAGATTTGCTTTATGTTGCATTTTATTTCTTAATTCTAGTTTAGAGAGCAGAGTTTCTAAAATTAATTCTGGAATAGGATCATGAATAACCAGTGTCAGAATTTTTTATTTCCTCTCATTTATTTGCATCTTTATCTCTAGGCTAAATATGGAATGATAAAACCCTACCCCCCCAAAAAAAGCGATATTGGTGTGGAGCCTTTTTTTGTTGACATGCAGGTACACACTCCTGTGCTGTGGCAAAACACTGCTTGCACACACCAAAGTAATGATACAACTATTGTATCAAGATTTCCTTTATGCAGTATTTTGTCATAGGGCATCTCCATTGAGAGCCAGCATGGTGTAGTGGTTAAGAGCAAGGGACTCTAATCTGGAGAACCGGGATTGATTCCCCATTCCTCCACATGAGCAGCAGACTCTAATCTGAGAACTACAGTAGATTGAATTCCTTACTCCTCCACATGCAGCCTGCTGGGTGACCTTGGGCTAGTCACAGTTCTCTCAGAGGTCTCTCAGCCTCACGTACCTCACAAAGTGCTTGTTGTGGAGGAGGGGTGAGAGAAGGTGATTGTAAACTGCTTTGAGCCTCCTTTCTGTAAAGTGAGGTATAAAAACCAACTCTTCTTCATTCGTAATGGGAGGATGCAAATGAACCGAAGTACATCATAGTGATGGCAAGCTTATACGTGCACAGTACTTTGGTTAAAATTCAAAAATAGACATTGGGACCAAAGGGGATTCCTAATGCATCAGTTTCATTGTGGAAACAATTTGTAACTACACAATCAGATGTGGAGAACAATTTGGAACTACACAATCAGATGTGGAGAACTTCAGAACTGCTTTCAGTGTACAGCTTATTGGGAAAACCTGTGTTTGAAGAAATGGTTCTCTCACTGTTTCATGGACAGTACTAAATGGGAGACTGGAAGGCAGGGCATAGTGGGGGGAAAAGCCACTGTCAACATCGCTTTTGGCTAAAATGCAGAAGTGAAGTCACCTATGTTCTAGGATTTCACCAAGGTTGGCAAAATCCTAAAGCATTGGTGATGTCCTGTCACTTCCAGGTTTTAGCCAGAAGTAGTGTGTGTGTGTGTGTGTGTGTGTGTGTGTGTTAAGTGCCGTTAAGTCACTTCCAACTCATGGCGAAAGTCCTCCAAAATGTCCTGTTTTGACAGCCTTGCTCAGATCTTGCAAATTGAAGGCCGTGGCTTCCTTTATTGAGTCAATCCATCTCGTGTTGGGTCTTCCTCTTTTCCTGCTGCCCTCACCTTTCATGACATGACCAAAATACGATAGCCTCAGTTTAGTCATTTTAGCTTCTAGGGTCAGTTCAGGCTTGAATTGATCTATAACCCACTAATTTGTTTTTTTTGGCAGTCCACGGAATCCTTAACACTCTCCTCCAACACCACATTTCAAAGGAATCTATTTTCTTCCTATCAGCTTTCTTCACTGTCCAGCTTTCATACCCATAGATAGTAATAGGGAATACGATGGCATGAATTAAGTAGTACCAGAAGTAGTACCAACAACATTTGAACACATCAAGCTGCCTTATACTGAATCAGACCTTTGGTCCATCAAGGTCAGTATAGTCTAATCAGCGGCTCTCCAGGGTCTCAGGCTGAAGTCTTTCACATCACCTACTCTCCTAGTTCCTTTAACTGGAGATGCCGGGGATTGAACCTGGGACCTTCTGCATGCCAAGCAGATTACCACTGAGCCACAGCCCCTCCCCATTTCTCTCCGTCCCAGTGGGGGCTGGGAGAAGGCAACAGAAGATCCCCTGCCATAGCTGGAAAGTTGCCAACCCTAAATACTAACCATGGCAATCTTCCTTTGTAAAATACACAACCAAGTTAGCCACTTGGTGCAAAAGCACTTATCTCCCTCCCACACCAATACAAGTATGTGTACTGTCCAAGGATGAAGGCAGAAGATGATGCAGTTGTATCAGAAACATAGGGTTGCCAACCTCCTTGTACTAGCTGGAGACTCCTGGTATTACAACTGATCTCCGGCTGATAGAGATCAGTTCACCTGGAGAAAATGGCTGCTTTGGCAATTGGACCCTATGGCATTGAAGTCCCTCCCCTCCCCAAACCCCACCCTCCTCAGGCTCTGCCCCAAAAACCTCCCGCCGGTGGCGAAGAGGGATCTGGCAACCCTACAGTAATATGTTGCCAAATAGGTATGTGTGACATACATGATGACCCCCCCCCCCTTTTTCTATATTTTCCAGAAGAAGAAGAAAACTAACGCCTCCAAGATAGATAGCAAAGTATTACGGGAATAAAGGCAGTTGTTATTTCATTCATTTACTTTATAGTCCCCCTTCTTTGCTGAGACCCAAGGTGGGTTACAGAATAAAAACAGTGTACAAAGTGGGGTGTTTTGTTTTTAAGAATGACCATTCCTTTTACAGGTACCGGTAATTGCATTTTATAAAGCAATTATTCCTAGGTATGCGAGGAAGAGGAGGGAGTTCAGAATTACCAGGAAGAGAAATGAGCACAGTAATAACTGAGGGTTCTCTCCCCCTTTATGATTCTTGTCTTCCAGTGCTCCAAGCCCACATTCCTTCCCATCACAAACACTCTCTGCAGAATCTTTCATCATAGAAGCATATATTTCTCTTTCCTCTTTGTGGCTGCTTGTCTCTGAATCACTGTTGTTACAAACTCTTTCCCGCCCTGTGTGCTTTGCCAGCTTACAAAACACACACACACATGCACACACACACACACACACAACTGAGCAATCCGCAGTCCTCTTTGTAACTGAGGCACATTAACTGTATGCTCCTTATCGCTCTTCCGACAATATGCAGCTGTTACCACACATGTGGCATGAAATTAACTCTTTGCATTTTTTATGGTTTGGGGAAAATCTTCAGTGCCCACTATTAGGCATTAGGAGTTTCTTCAAGGGTGGCACTTGGAAGTTGTTCATTCGTCTCTATTTGTTACAAAATGATGAGGTCAAAATGGGGCATCTTCTGATTTCACAAGTAATGGAGCAGGAGGAACAGGCACAACCCTAAGACTTCCTTCTAAATTCAGCACAATCTTGAGTGGGGTGGGGGTAGTTAGGAAGTGTTCGGGGACAGGGACAAGGGTCAGGGGAAAAATTGGAGCTGACAGTAATAAATAGGTACAATTGGGAACATATGTTGAGAATAGCATTTCTGAATCTTCGAAACATATTTTGAAATTAATGCCATGAAGAGTCTCAGGGCTCTTGAACTTCCAAGAAGTGGCTTGCCATCATTATCTCTCTAATCTTGCCATTTTAGAGCCAGTTCAAAGTAAGTTTGCACATGAGCGTGGGCTCAAAGCTACATGTTTATGTCAGTAGTTCCTACATCTCTGACAGACTCTCTCTCTCTCTCTTTGCTGTCAAGTCACAGTTGAGTTATGGTGACTCCATGGGGTTTTCAAGGCACGAGACATTTGGAGGTGGTTTGCCATCACCTGCCTCCGAGTCATGACCCTGGTATTCCTCAGAGGTCTCCTATCCAAATACTAACCAGGGTCAGCGCGGAGAGTGTGTGATCGGCCCAAGGTCACCCAGCAAGCTTCCATGGCATGAGTGGGGATTTGAACCAGGGCTTCCCAGGTTCTGTTCCAACACCTTAACTACTACACCATGCTGGCTCTGAACACAGTCTCTAGGATTGGTGGAATCTCTATATTCATCTGTTCTGGGGAATATTTATTTATTATTTACTTGCAAATATCCCAAACAGGGGCACCAAGAAAAAGAGTTGGTTTTTATACTCCGCTTTTACAGGGATTTAAATCTCTCACTGGAAGATTATGCACAGGAAGATGTTTGGCACCTCCAGAAGTTCAGAAACACTGCAAAGCTTTCAGAGGGAAGTATTTAACAGTAAAGGCAGGAAGAAGAAGAGTTGTTTTTATACCCCACTTTTCTCTACAGTAAGGAGTCTCAAAGCAGCTTACAATCTCCTTCCCTTCCCCCCCCAACAACAGGCACCTTGTGAGGTATGTGGGATTGAGAGAGTTCTGAGAGAACTGGGACTAGCCCAAGGTCATCCAGCAGGCTTCATGTGGAGGAGTGGGGAAACAAATCCGGTTCACCAGGTTAGAGTCTGCTGCTCATGTGGAGGGGTGGGGAATCAAACCCTGTTCTCCAGATTAGGGTCCACAGCTCCAAACCACCACACTTAACCACTATACCACACTAGGCTAGGGTCACCCATTAGGGTTCATGTGGAGGAGCAGGGAATCATTAAAAAACAGAACATTATAAAAAGGGTCAGTTAAAACCAGTTAAAAGCAAAAGTAAAATATATATTGAAAAACAGAAAAACAACAACAGGACAAGAAGGAGGGATCATTGAGGAAATGCCCATGGAAACAAAAAAGTCTTCACCCACCAGTGGATGAAAGTGATAGAAGGGTACAGATAAATATATCTGGAAACAGATTTCTGTAATTTTGGCACCATGATCAAGAAGCTTGTGACCTTGTGCTTGTGTGTTGTGACTATTGTGGGAAGGGGAAGGGAAGGTGATTGTAAACCAGTTTGATTCTCCCTGAAGTGGTAGAGAAAGTCGGTATATAAAAACCAACTCTCCTCCTCCTCCCCCTCCCCCTCTCCTCCTCCTCCTCCTCCTCCTCTTTCTTCTATCACCTGCCTAACCTTAGCAGTCAGGGACCGAAGGCAGAATCCCAGAATGTGCTGTTTTCCAGTTCATGTGCATTTATTTCCGAGCATAATCATTAGTATGCCTTACCCTAAGGATGAGTGTGCATGACCTTAACCAATGGAATAAATATGGCAGTGGTACTATATGTCTGAAATGGTTCCTAAATAGCTGCCAAGAATTCTTCATCCCCAAATTGTTCTCTTCATAAAAATAACATCAAGTCGTGCGTGCGCTAATGTTTGGCAAAGGAAAATCGTTTATTAAGAGACCATCACTGCGGTCCAAAGTAGAGCTGCAGCCTTCTCAGCCCATTGACTTCAATGGATTTAGATGGGTGTAACTCTGTGTAGCACTGTGCTGTAGATTAGCTTCTTTAAGGGAGTTTCAGATTTTCCTTTACTTCCTCCGTAATGTTGGCCTGGCATTCCTATCAATACAAAAGTGAGTTGTTCTAAGTAGCAGTCTTGGTTGAACCTCAAAGCTGTGTTTCTACTGTAGGTACAGAGAGAAAATGCCTAATTACATAGTTACTGTGAAAATAACACATTATTTTCCCCGGAAAGTGCATGGCAACGTGCTTCAAGCAATGGTAATTACATGGTAACGAGGACTGCAGAGCTGGCATGATCTCTTTGATAACAGTAAATAACTGGTACTTTTGCTATGTGAACAGGGTTTGAGATAAATGTCAGATGCTGTCTATGATGGTGCTGAGAAGTATTTATGGGGAAATAGAAAGGAGGGTCGTAATGATGACTTTCAAAACATCCGCTACACGCATTCAGTTCTTGCTCACTTAAGACGTTCTGATCCAAGGCTTTGTCGTGTCCAGCATGTGCTGTTTTACACATTTTTTTCTACACAGCTGTTGTTCAGCGTGTGGTAAAGTGAACACAAAAAGATGAGACAGACAGTTAATGTTGGGAAGAGAGGCCGTCTGCCTCCTGGGGGAGTCTGGGAGGAAGAACCAGGAGTAGATTTTACATGGCTGCTACTGTAGTAGCAGTTAGGGCTTCTACACCCTACAGTGCATTCCTAAGGAGAGTTACTCCATAGGGTTGCCAGGTCCCTCTTCGCCACTGGTGGGAGGTTTTGGGGGTGGAGCCTGAGGAGGGCAGGGCTTGGGAAGGGGAGGGACTTCAATGCCATAGAGTCCAATTGCCCAAGCGGCCATTTTTTCCAGGTGAAGTGATCTCTATCGGCTGGAGATCAGTTGTAATAGCAAGAGATCTCCAGCTAGTACCTGGAGGTTGACAATCCTACTACTCCAGTCTAAGCCCATTGAAATGAATAGGGTTAGACTGGAGTAATTCTCCTTAGGAATGCACTGCTAGTTTATAATACATATGACTAAAAGTCTGGCATCAGTTCTTTGAAAGTCCTGGAGGATCTTTCTAAGCCCCACTAGAACATTGTTATTAACCAGTTGTCCTACATCAGTTGTGCACAGCAGAGATGTGTTACCAAATGGAAATGACTTTCCAGGAAAGGCAAGGTTGTAGCAGCATGTTCTTATGCTATTAGCAGAAGCAGGAAAACAATATGTTTTCAGGAAGAGGGTAGGAATTCCAAACTGTATGTGAGGGTTATCAATTTCCAGGTGGAGCCTGGAGTTCTGCTGGAATTACGAGTGATCTGCAAAGTCCTTCCCCAAACCCTACCTCTTTAGGCTCCACCCCCAAAGCCTCCCGCCGGTGGTGAAGAGGGACCTGGCAACCCTACTCATTTTCTCAGGAAGAGACTGTGTTTGGTTGCTTCCGAATGCTGAATTAGCGATGGAAGCATGAGAGGAAGTGCAACAGGCACTTAAAAACATGCTTCTCGTCGCAGCGGTTTTCAACTGTTTTGACATGCTGCGAATAGCTTTTTCTCCCATGGTGATATAACAGTGATCATAAAATTGGAAGGGACAACAGGATCATATAGTCCAGCCCCCTGCACAATGCAGGAATTTCACAACTACCTCCCCCCACACTAGAGTTGCCATCCTCCAGGTACTAGCTGGAGATCTGCTATTACAACTGATCTCCACCCAATAGAGATCAGTTCGCCTGGAGAAAATGGCCGCTTTGACAATTGGACTCTATAGTAGTGAAGTCCCTCCCTTCTCCAAACCCCACCCTCCTCAGGCTCCGCCCAAAAAACCTCCCACTGGTGGCAAAGAGGGACCTGGCAACCCTTCCCCAAAGTGGCAATTGGCATTACCCTGGGCATGTAAGAAAGGGCCATGAGAGCCAAAACTGACATAACCCTTCCTGCCCTCCCTCTCATGATCTGCCTAAGTCCACAGAATTGGCATTGCTGACAGATGACCATCTGTCTGGGGTTGCTCTTTTCCTTCTTTTTAGTGCACTTATCACTTGTGGATGTGTTTGAGTTCAAGCACCTTTCAAATGGGGTGTGACCTTTACCAGGCAGGTGCTGTGATTGCTCTTGTTTCCTCAAGCATGCTTTTGCTTTGGGAAGAGCTGCACCTTCATTCGCCATGAACGCAGAATCATGAAAAATGAAACCCCCTCAAAAACAACAATAACCACAAAACAAACCAACCCGGAGGCTAGTTTTGCAAAGGTTACAAATATTCTTGCTGATGTTTCAGAACATGTTTGACAAATGGCAAAGCATTGCTTCCATAAGAAGAACAGTGGCAGGTTTACAGGCCTGTATCAAACAAGCAAAACGTTTATGTCAAGAAGCCTAATGGGGTTGCCAACTCTGAGTTGGGAGATTCTTGAAGATTTGGGGGCAGAGCCTTGGGAATGATGGTGGGATTTGGGGAGAGGATTTACCTCAGTGGGAAATAATGTCATAGAGTCCACCCTCCAAAGCAGCCATTTTCTCCAGTGGAACTAGGCTTGCCAGCTAGGGTTGCCAACCTCCAGGTACTTAGCACGGGAAAGTGGTACACAAATGCACATAAACAGGTTGCAAAAAACACGTCTATAATGAGTAATGAAGATGGAAAGAACAAAACAAGTGTACAACATGAAAGCTTAGCAACTAAGTGATTGGTTATATACAAATGTACAAGTAAGCATGAAACAGTCTATTGGTGTGTATCTGGAGGCAAAAAGTCCTCTTCTGAGTTTCAAAATTAATCAGTTCAGCAGGATATCCAATAGTAGGTATAAATCCAAAAGCTTTGGAAATTAGCACGGGAAAGTGACCACACTAGTATCCCATTGGGAACCTGTTGACAGTGCTGCTGCAGAATGTTGAATTGAAATGGACTTGTATATGTAATTGACTTACTACAAAATGAATGATGCAATGTGGGGCTGAAGAAACGAATGTGAAACGGCCGTCCCCTAGCTTTTGGATTTATACCTACTATTGGATATCCTGCTGAACTGATTAATTTTGAAACTCAGAAGAGGACTTTTTGCCTCCAGATACACACCAATAGACTGTTTCATGCTTACTTGTACATTTGTATATAACCAATCACTTAGTTGCTAAGCTTTCATGTTGTACACTTGTTTTGTTCTTTCCATCTTCATTGCTCATTATAGACGTGTTTTTTGCAACCTGTTTATGTGCATTTGTGTACCACTTTCCCGTGCTAATTTCCAAACCTATTTGGTATAGACACGGAGGTGCCTTTGTTTTTGTTTTGCTCAACCTCCAGGTACTAGCTGGAGATCTCCTGCTATTACAACTGATCACCAGTTGTGATAGAGATCAGTTCACCTGGATAAAATGGATGATTCGCCAATTGGACTCTATGGCATTGAAGTCCCTCATCAAACCCCGCCCTCCTCAGGCTCCACCCCAAAAATCTCCCACTGGTGGTGAAGAGGGAGCTGGCAAAGTTATTGCCAGCTCCAGGTGGGGAAATATCTGGAGATTTGGGGAGTGTGGCCTGAGGAGGGCAGGGTTTGGAGAGGGACTTCAATGCCATAGAGTCCAATTGGCAAAGCGGGCCATTTTCTCCAGGGAAACTGATCTCTGTTGGCTGGAGATGAGTTATAATAGCAGATCTCCAGCTAGTACCTGGAGGCTGGCAGCCCTACCCAGCAGGTTTCATGTTTAGGAGTGGGGAAACGAACCCAGTTCACCAGATTGGAGTCCGCTGCTCATGTGGAGGAGTGGGGAATCAAACCCAGTTCTCCAGATTACAGTGCACTGCTCTTAACCGCTATGCCACCCTGACTCTCGAAGATTTTTGTTAGGGGGAAAGGAAGATGGGGAACTACCATTCAGTTTTGCTGATGGTGGAATATGTTTAGATCTTGTGGCAACATCTGTGGCAAAAACTAGCGCTTGATTATAATAATGTGAGTTTCATCAGTTGCCATGGGAACCTGATCAACATTTCAGAACTTGAATCCTTGAGAGGTTGGGCTGTTCAGCCTGAAGGTTCTTGCATTCTCAGATGGCCTGGACGCTGCCAAATTGCATGGCCTTGAAAGGTCAGAGTCCTCTCCTGAAAGCGTCATTTGCTAACTCTGAACCAATTCAAAAGCAAGGAAAGGCAACATCCAAAGGTAAAACAGTGTCCACATACTTCAGTGGAGTGGCTTTTCTCTTCTGAAGCTTGCCATTCTTTGGTTTCAAATGGGCACGCAGTCACAGTGTCTGCTTTTGAAATGCGCTCATACCTAATTGGAGTTCTAGATCCTAGCCTGAGAGCCAGTGTGGTATAGTGGTTAGGAGTGGAGGTCTCTAAATTGGAGAACCGGGTTTGATGCTAGGATTGCCAGGTCCCTCTTTGCCACCGGTGGGAGGTTTTGAGGGCACAGCCTGAGGAGGGAGGGATTTGGGGAGGAGGGGGGACTTCAATGCCATAGAGTACAATTGCCAAAGTGTCCATTTTCTCCAGGTGAACAGATCTCTATTGGCTGGAGATCAGTTGTAATAGCAGGAGGTCTCCAGATTAGGGTTGCCAACCTCCAGGTGGTGGCAGGAGAGTGTTGTTAAAACAGAAAAATACTGTTCCAATTTAGTAAAAGACAGTATATATCTGTAAGATGCCTGTTACCCAGGATTTATTCTACCCCCTTACCCATTCAAACAGCCAGTGCAGTGGCCCCCCTTCTGTCTGTGAGCACTGGGACTTTTACTAACAGGAAGGGAGGAAGAAAAGAAGCAGTATTCATCTCCATTTGCAGTTTGCTGAAATTAATCTGTCTCTTATTTTTTAAGAATCAACTTAGCTTATTAAATCCCATATGCCCAACTGTACCAAAACTTGATTTTTACTGCAGCGTTTTATTTTCCTTATGGCCCCAAATATGTTCAACTGCATGTTAGAATAAACTCTGCTATCACCCCTTCAGATTTAGCTCTTGGTGCTACCGAGCTATGAATCCACGCATTGTTCTTTCCCCTTTGTTTTAAGTTGTAATGGATGTGTAATAGACGGGAAGTGGGAACTGCATCTTTTGAAAAGGCTTTCCACAGTCCGTTGCCCTAAGACAGCACATTGAATCTCTTTAACATTGGTTTACTCTATCAAAGGATAAATCAAGCTAAAGAGAGCCATTGTGATGTAGAGTCATGTGAACATAAGAACATAAGAAAGGCCCTGCTGGATCAGACCAAGGCCCATCAAGTCCACCAGTCTGTTCACACAGTAGCCAACCAGGTGCCTCTAGTAAGCCCACAAACAAGACGACTGCAGCAGCACCATCCTGCCTGGGTTCCACTGCACCCAAGATAATAGGCATGCTCCTCTGATACTAGAGAGAATAGGTATGCAGCATGACTAGTATCCATTCTAACTAATAGCCATGAATACCCCTCTCCTCCATGGATATGTTCTCTGCCCTCTTAAAGCCCTCCAAGCTGGCAGCCATCACCACATCCTGGGGCAGGGAGTTCCACAATTTAACTATGTGTTGTGAGAAAAAAATACTTCCTTTTATCTGTTTTGAATCTCTCACCCTCCAGCTTTAGCAGATGACCCCATGTTCTAGTATTATGGGAGAGGGAGATGTGGTGGGTTGGCAGACCTTGACCCTCATTCCTACCAGGGATGGTCTTAGCGATTCTGTCCAAGATGGGGCCCCAGTCACTGCCAGTCTTCGCCCCCCTGCCCGGGCCAAGCAAGGGATGGCCCTCACCCTATATTAGGTGGGTGGGAGCCACTGCTGCCACCAAAAGTCCATTACCTGAGCCCCAGAGATGGCAGGTGCATGTTGCAGCAAGGCTCTGCTCTTTTTCTCCCCCCCTTCAGGAATGGGGCTGTGGGTGGTCAGGACCCCCCAAGTGTGGGGCCTGGAGCAGCTGCCCCCTTGCCTATTGGTTAAGACCACCCCGATCCCTGCTTAATAGAAAGGTCACTGGTTAAAACAATCACAATCTTTCACTGTACTTTAGCTCTTCAAGGGAAGGGTGAGCTTCAAATACAAATACAAATACAGATGGGAATAATAATTAAACCCAATAAATCCTGAGTAGAAATAATAATAAGAAGAGCTGGTTTGTATATGCCAACTCTCTCTACCTTTTAAGGAGAATCAAACCAGTTTACAATCTCCTTCCCTTCCTTTCCCCCAACAGGCACCTTGTGAGGTAGGTGGGGCTGAGAGAGTTAGGAGGGAACTGTGACTAGCCCAAGGTCACCCAGCTGGCTGCATGTGTAGGAGTGGGGAAACCAACCCAGTTCACCAGATTGGAGTCCGCCACTCATGTGTAGGAGTAGGGAAACCAACCCAGTTCTCCAGATTAAAGTCCACCGCTCTTAACCACTACAACACGCTGGCTCCATGCAGAAGTACTTGTTCGCCAAGATCTGTAAACAAGTTAACAGTGCTATAGCAAGAGGTTCTACAAACTCTTCTGGAAGCTTGGCCGTTCACAGGTTATAGATAGTTTCCATGTGTTGAAGGGCACTTCCGGATCTAACCCAGTCGTTACAATGACTTTATTATTTTTAACCTTCTTTTCCTTCAAGAAACTGAGCGTGCTGTGCACTATCTCCCTGCCCATTTCAGTTATTACATTATATCATGCATATGGGGAGAATGCACTGTATGTGGTCCTCCTGATAAACTCAATTGCCATTTTATCTGAAAGGGGCAATCCACATATTTTCAGATCTGGTCCACCCTGTAATTAGTGATTATGTAAGCAGGGGCATGACTGTCTCTGATGGGTAGGAATAACAGTTCTGTGGATCTGCCGGTTGGGTTCTGTCCCTCTAGTGCAAATATTACTTGCCTCGCCTTGCCCTGTGAGTGGGTTTTCCATAGGACGCCTCCCCATGTCAGTTAGGGAAAAAAATATTTGGGAAAGTCTTTTTAAAATTTCTTCTCTGGTGTGTTTTGAAATATTTTTAATTGTTAATTATTGTGAATCTCTCTTTTTTTTAGTAATTGAGTTTTGTGGTGTTTTTAAAATTTTCTTTGTAACCCTCCTTGAGTATTTATTTATTTTTTATTTAGAAAATGTGCCTGCCACCTCTCCAGACTATTAAATAAGACAATGGGGTATGAATACTCTACAATGAATGAAATAAACACAAATCTGTCAATGGTAAAAGATAATCAACAGGAGGGGTGGCTGAAATTTCCTAGAAACATTTGCCTTTTGGGGTTTCTGTTGTCCCAGGATTACAGCCCCGAGCTGATAACTTTTCTGTCTTTGCTTTCTTGTATAAAAAACTGTCCACACATAATGGACTCAAAGATCCTTTTTTTCTCTCTCTTTCTTTTTTTAAAGCAATGGACTACTTTGTATTTTGGGTCCCTGCGACCTGGACTCCCTCTTTTACACACCTTCTGTGAGCCGGCAAAGGCAGCTGCCTGGGGCGGAGAAGTGTCAGGTGAGAAATCTGTTACAACTGGGAGGTGTCGACATTTTCTGTTAGGCCTAGAGCAGCAGGAATGCCAATGAAAGCAGGAGAGATGTTACGCTCTATTGCATCGCTGCGTATCAGGGAAACGTAATTATTGTGGTGTATTGATATTGACGGGATGGTAACAGTGTGTTACAAACTGCTGGAGTCTATTAACTCAGTGGGAGGTTGGCACTTCAGCAACAGGCGTGCTGTAGAATCTGCGTACATGCTTGTGAATATTGCTGTTTCCATGTGGACTAAAAGGACCTTATGAGTAACAGGTGTGGGTGTTGAGCTGAAAGGGCAAGTGTATAATTGGTTTATGTTGTCATGTATTGGATATGCATCCTCTTCCTCTGAGAATATCATGCTTGGGTGTAGTTAATGTTTTCTGTGAGGCTGGACTGAGAAGAGGAGTGGTGGAACCACACTGGGGTGTGGAGCCAACCAGAGCCGGTCTCTTAATTGTTCAGATCAACAAGCTGAAGCTTTTTCAAGGACTATCACCAGATGAGCTGTGGCCTGTTGGTTAGGATTGCCAGCTCTGGGTTGGGAAATACCTGGAGATTTGGGGGGGGGGGTTGGAGCCTGAGGAGGGTGGGATTTGGGGAAGGGAGGGACGTCATTGGGTTATAATGCCATAGAGTTAGGGTTGCCTGGTCCCTCTTCACCACTGATGGGAGGTCTATGATTTATATCAGCTGGAGATCACTTGTAATAGCAGGAGATATCCTGCTAGTACCCTGAGGTTGGCAACCCTACCTAGAGTCCACCTTTCCAAGTGGCCATTTTCTCCAGGTGAACTGATCTCTGTTGCCTGAAAATCAAGTTGTAATAGCGGGAGATCTCTAGCAACCACCTGGAGGTTGGCAACCCTACTTTTGGTTATATGGAGACTTCATTGGTTCTTGCACTGGTCTCAGACCCAAAATCACCACCTCAAGCAGCTTTACCTCTAATGGGGACATTTATGGGTATGTTTCCCCCCTTCAGTATTGGTAAAAGAAGTTTGAAAGCGTTACAAAGCTTCTCTCACCTCTTTCTGGCATCCTTGAATTTGAAGCCCAGACGTCTGCTGTTGTGCAAACATGTTATTGGTAGGGTTGCCAGGTCCCTCTTTGCCACCGGCAGGAGGTTTTTTGGGGCAGAGCCTGAGGAGGGTGGGGTTTGGGGAGGGAAGGGACTTCAATGTCATAGAGTCCAGTTGCCAAAGCAACTTTTTTTCTCCAGGTGAACTGATTTCTAGCTGCTGGAGATCAGTTGTAACAGCAGGAGATCTCCAACTGGTATCTGTAGGTTGGCAACCCTAGTAATTGGGAACATAACATCAAGGAGCTACATGTATTCATGGCTTGTGTTCAGTGGAAGAGTCCCTCTTTGAGGATCAAGAAACAAGTTGAATGCACAGCAAGATGGGGAAACAGGTAAAATTGCCTCTCTGTCTTCCACTGGAGGCTTGCGTCAGAGTGGAAGGGAGAAAGGTGGCCTTCCCTTGTTCCCCTTTATTGTTGTAGCACCCCATCACATGGCCCATTTTTCTTGCAAGGCTCTCCTAGTCCTTAGAGAAGTTCTGGGTTGAGACAAACAGAAAGGTGCTTGGGAGAGGCGGGGAAAGATGTGCTCTGCCAACTCCACTGGATCCTTCCAACCCAATCTATTATTCTGCCCATAATAATGATTTTTTTTTCAGCAGCTGTACTGTGTCTTAATTCTGCAGTTAAGAAAACTGGGGTGACATCCTCCTCCTACTCTGTGCTTACTGTTGCCAACCTCCAGGTACTAGCTGGAGATCTCTTGCTATTACAACTGAACTCCAGCTGATACAACTGAACTCCAGATCAGTTGACCTGGAGAAAATGGCCACTTTAGCAATTGGACTCTATGGCATTCAAGTCCCTCCCCTCCCCAAACCCTGCCTTCCTCAGACTCTGCCCCCAAAACCTCCCACCGGTTGCGAAGAGGGACCTGGTAAACCTATCTGTGCTGCTCTCCTCTACCCCACAACTCAGCTTAAGCTGGAAAGGGATTCACTCTCCCCAAAGTCTCTCTGTATGGTGTGTCCTTGGCGTGGCTTGGTGTTCATGTGCTTTTTCAAGCTAATAGAGTGCTGTTCAGTTCCCCAGAAAAAGAAACGATATCAAACAAAAAAAAATATTGAACAGCCGTGGTTTAACAAGTGCAGGGAAATACGTTAAAGAGGTGAAATAATGTAAGGTTTATGGATCATCATATGAAAACCAGAACCCGAGAAAGCAGATGGTGGAAACTGGTGGTACATACACAATGAGTAATTAAAAAATACACACACACCAAAAAACAAATGTAATGATGGTAAGCGAGTCGAGTAGTTACTGATTTCACTTCCAGAAGTAATGAACGGTAAAGAGTTTTCAGGCCGAAATACATTTTTTACTGCCTTTTGACGGTACCATGTGTTAACACACAAAACGCTATAATGGTCACCGGTTTAATGGGGAATCAGCAAGTCAGATATGTATCTTTGGTACTATACTAGGGAGTTCATCGAGTTCCTGATTGCGCTGCCAGTAATTCTTGGCAGCTCTGAGAAAATACCAGTTCATGCATTATATATTTATAACTAGCTTTCATTTTATAAGATCTGCATATGGTGTAATTAAATGAATTCTGATTTTTTTTCTAAAGTAAGGAAGCATTGCAAGCCAAGGAGTACTAGCCGAGAGAGCTATATATCAAAGCACAGAAAGGCTTAATTGCAAGTGGATTTTTCTCTGAGGAGTCATAGGCTGTGAGCCTGATTGCTATATTGAGACTGTAGTCTTCTGCTACATTTTTTGTCTTGCCCTCTAAAGAAAATTCTCTCTGGATAGCGCAAAGAAGTAGAAAATACACTATCAGATTATTGAAGTTTGCAATGTAGGGGAGTTTCTTCTTGGCTTCTGAGCACAGACATGAGAGCTTAAAGAATGGAAGCTGCTGAAATTCTTCTCAAGCCACTTTTGCATAAGCAAAGAGAAACGAATGCGCCACATCTATGGTGCAATCCCATGCATATCTACTCAGAAGTAAATACCATTATGTTAATGAGGCTTACTCTCAAGTAAGCAACCATAAACTTGCAGCCTTGCTTTCTTTTTATACTCTCTCTCTTTCTCTCTCACTGTTGATTAATCTGTATTGATGCACAAGTAGGGATGCCAACCTCCAGGTGGTAGCTGGAGATCTCCTGCTATTACAACAGATCTCCAGTTGATAGAGATCAGTTCATCTGGAGAAAATGGTCATTTTGGCAATTGGACTATATGGCACTGAAGTCCCTCTTCTCCCCAAACCCTGCCCACCTCAGGCTCTGTCCCCAAAATCTCCAGGTATTTCCTAACTCGGAGTTGGCAACCCTATTCACAAGTGACATTAAAAATGCTTACACTTTGTGGGTAGCAAATTGCTGCAGAAAAATACATATACTTGGCCTCAGTTCATAAACTGGGAGGTTGGTACGGTTGCTATCCTCCAGGTACTAGCTGGAGATCTCCTGCTATTACAACTGATCTCCAGCTGATAGAGATCAGTTCACCTGAAGAAAATAGCCGCTTTGGAAGGTGGATTCTATGGTATTATATCCCATTGAAGTCCCTCCCTTCCCCAAATCCCACCCTCCTGAGGCTCTGACTCAAAAATCCCCAGGTATTTCTCAACCCAAAGATGGCAACCCTAAGGGTTGGGGGGGGTGTTCTACAACCAATGAAGAATTCAAAGACATCCCTACAGAAGCCCATTTGTTCTGCCCTTGATTCATGAAATATTTTATGTGGCAAACTGACTGCATGCCGGTTATTTCTGATCAATGACTTTTGCAGAGCCGGTGAGAGCAAAGACTAATGTGCCGCCCCTTCCAGGGGGCACCGAGGCACTGGGGAAGGTGTGGGGAGGGGAGAAATAGAAGTGCTTTCAGTTGGCTGCTGGCCATCCAGCTAAGTGGCCAGCTTTGTCACAGCAAGCCTACGGCTGCTGCCAACACCCAAGGAAAGTGTTGTTGGAAGAAACAACAAACAAGGGGCGTTGCTTCCCGCCCTGCCCTCCTTGAGTTTATTTGCCCTGCTCCAGCTAAATGTATAAATTATATTTGCTGGTTTTTCTACTCATGTTTGTTATCCGAATGAATGAACCAATGCTCTAACTGAAAACTAATGCACATTCCTGTTTTCTACATGCAACTAATTTCTTTCCTCCCATGTAGGATTCAAAATTGTGATCTCCTTAGGTTTGCCAGGTTCCTCTTTGCCACAGGCGGGAGGTTTTTTGGGCGGAGCCTGAGGGGGGCAGGGTTTGGGGAGGGGAGGGACTTCAATGCCATAGAGTCCAATTGCCAAAGCGGCCATGTTCTCCAGGTGAACTGATCTCTATTGCCTGGAGATCAGTTGTAATAGGGGGAGATCTCCAGCTAGTACCTGGAGGTTTGGTAAACAAAGGTTAGCGTGCTGTAGGATACTCAGCAAACTAGAAACAGCACTTCACAAGCTAGACACAATGATTATAAAGTAGTGGTATTTAATAACATATCCACCACTGATAGTATATAGGCAAAAACATGTATTGTTGATTATTGGCTTAAAAGTAACACCAAAGAGAGGACTATGCCTTGTTACAAACAAATAGCAGTATTATAGATAAGTCCATGAAAGGGGGTGCCAACCTCCCTTTCTTCCACAGATATGCTTCTTGAGAGTAGCAATTCAGTAGTGCAGTTGTTCTCAACAGAAGCCCGGTGATCTTTCTGTTTCAGCAATTAATGCCTTCTTCAGGGACCACTATATCATAAATTAGTACATAATGCTAATTAACAAATAATAATTAATATAAATATGCTAGCAATTGGCTTAAACAAGGGAGAAAATAGAGAGAGGATAGAGCATCATACTCACACGCTGGCTGTTATTAACATTCTCTGCATTGGCAATTTACCAAAGATACTGCCCTTAATTTTAAATGGTGCAGTCACATGTGAGAATTAACCATTAAAGAGACAGTTACATTTTGCATTACAGAAAAACTGAATTCAATTAAAGAGACAGCTGTTACATGAATTATGTTACAAATAGCATGCTAAATCCATCGAGGTGTTCAGTCCTTTAGGATACAAAGTATCAAACATGTGGATGTATTTAGATTCTTGACGCCTTAATATGAGATCCACATCAGACCTATCATATTTCTGTTGATTGAATCGCCATAACACAAAAAATGAAAGATCCTCATCAGTGTGATTATTGTCAAGGAAATGCTGTGTTAGTGGGGCCTCCAATACACGTTGCCTAATCCTGGACCTGTGTTCACTTATGCGATATTTGAGTTGTCTATGGGTTTTTCCAATGTACCAAAAATGGCAAGCACATTTTATCGCATAAATTAAATGTTTGGAATCACAGTTATTAAAACTCTCAATCATGAACTTTTGGCCAGTAGCTGGATTAATGATTTCTTTGACTGTTAGCATGAACCTGCAACTTTGGCAGGAACCGCATTTGAAATTACCCTTAGGTAAGTTGGCAACTGACTCCTCACATGCTTTATTGCTTATTAGAATGTCTCGGAAAGACCTGGTTCTTTTATATGCCATTCGTGGTAAAGACTGGCAGCCAGGCAAATGTTGGACTAAATGCCAATGTTTGTGAATCACCTGTCTAATTAAAGGAGATAATGAAGTGTACTGCAACACGCAAGTAACGCGATCCGAACGTTGTGCCATTGATTGAGATAATAGTTGAGTTCTAGATCTATCTCGTGTTCTGGACATGGCTTGCTTAATAATTTTATTCGGGTACCCACGTTGTTGTAATTCAACACTAAGCTGATTTGCAGCCTGTGAGAAATCTTCATCATTTGTAGAATTCCTTTTAAGGCGAAGTAACTGGCTGTAAGGTAGGTTATCCCTTAAATGGGGTGGGTTTCAAACGGCACATTCGTGTACAGGGCATTCACGTCCATTGTGCACAACACTGAATTTAAAGGGACAGAAATATTTTCTACTTTTACTATGAAATCACGAGTATCTTTGATAAATGCACTGGTTTTCTCCCTTGTTTAAGCCAATTGCTAGCATATTTATATTAATTATTATTTGTTAATTAGCATTATGTACTAATTTATGATATAGTGGTCCCTGAAGAAGGCATTAATTGCTGAAACAGAAAGATCACCGGGCTTCTGTTGAGAACAACTGCACTACTGAATTGCTACTCTCAAGAAGCATATCTGTGGAAGAAAGGGAGGTTGGCACCCCCTTTCATGGACTTATCTATAATACTGCTATTTGTTTGTAACAAGGCATAGTCCTCTCTTTGGTGTTACTTTTAAGGCAATAATCAACAATACATGTTTTTGCCTATATACTATCAGTGGTGGATATGTTATTAAATACCACTACTTTATAATCATTGTGTCTAGCTTGTGAAGTGCTGTTTCTAGTTTGCTGAGCATCCTACAGCACGCTAACCTTTGTTTACCACATCTCCTTGTTAGCATGGCTAAGTGGAAGGAGTCTTTTGCATTTTCTGCAGAAGAGAGAGATAAAATTTTGGACTCTGTACAAATGTTTTCATTAGCTGATACTGAACCGACTCCCGACTTTAACAAGCTGTTAAATTTGTCTAAGAAACAAATCAAATATGCTATGCATGCATCCTCCCTTGCTGAATATGTGAAACATAAGATGATCCCACGAGGCTTGCGTCTTCAAAAGCCTCCCACTTTATTTAAGGATAATGTTGAGTTTAAAAACAAATGGATAGCCATCCTTAATAAATGTGCCTATGATCTCATGACCTTAGTTATTGGCCAAGCTACTCATGAGGTTGAATTAATTAATGATGATGTACAAAAATTGAAAGAGGAACTGAAACCTTCCATGTCAACTGCAGTTTTTGATAATAAAATCAAACAAATGGAATTAGAATTAAAGGCATATCAGGACAATATCAAAGTATACAAAACAAAGAAATATGAAAGAGATTCTAATGACTATAGCCAGGACATAGTCTATCCTTGGTATAATGACTCCACTGCTAATGCCCCTACTTCTAGAGGCTTTAATAGAAATAGACAGAGAGAATATGATAGTGAATCATCCAGTCTATCTAGCTATACTTCGGATAGGGACTACAACTTAAGGTCTAGATATGTTAGAGGGCGGGGTAGCTCTCGCCCTTTTCGGAGACGAGGGGGCGGAAGGGAAAGGAGATAGTAGTCAATTTATCAAACTATCAACTTAGCCCACAAGAACTGAAAATATTACAATATGGTTTGGGTTTTGTCCCCACACCCCTCTACTCCCCTTTACAAACAAAGATTGACATGTTTAAATTGATACGTACATTAAAGCTCAAAGAGAAATTTGGTTGTGACAATGCAGAGTCTCCCATGATAAGGTTTAAACCCAAATCCAAATTTAACCCTTCTTCCTCTAACCATTTCATTGCAACCTTTCAGGAAGTAATAAGTCGTGACATTGCCATTTTAGAACGGCAAAAAATGCACAGAAGAAATAACATCTCAAAGGAAGATTGGGAGACACTTTGTAAATTAGCCAAACGCCCTGACATAGTAATTAAACAAGCGGATAAGGGCGGGGCAATTGTGATATTGTCTAAAAAGGACTATGATCTTGAGGTGCAACGGCAGTTAACTAATACAGCATTTTACCGACGCCTCTCACATGATCCCACGGATGAGATACAGCTCATCATCCGGACTGTAATTAATGAAGCGTCATCCTTGGAGCAGATCTCTAAGGAGACTGCGGAGTATCTGTATAATCAACATCCCAAAATTCCCAGATTTTATATCTTACCCAAGATTCACAAACCAACCCGACCCCCTTTGGGCAGACCTATTGTGGCAGGTATTGAATCGATTTTAGAACCAATGGCTAAGTACTTAGAATCCTTTTTGAACATCTATACCACTAAAACCAGTGCATTTATCAAAGATACTCGTGATTTCATAGTAAAAGTAGAAAATATTTCTGTCCCTTTAAATTCAGTGTTGTGCACAATGGACGTGAATGCCCTGTACACGAATGTGCCGTTTGAAACCCACCCCATTTAAGGGATAACCTACCTTACAGCCAGTTACTTCGCCTTAAAAGGAATTCTACAAATGATGAAGATTTCTCACAGGCTGCAAATCAGCTTAGTGTTGAATTACAACAACGTGGGTACCCGAATAAAATTATTAAGCAAGCCATGTCCAGAACACGAGATAGATCTAGAACTCAACTATTATCTCAATCAATGGCACAACGTTCGGATCGCGTTACTTGCGTGTTGCAGTACACTTCATTATCTCCTTTAATTAGACAGGTGATTCACAAACATTGGCATTTAGTCCAACATTTGCCTGGCTGCCAGTCTTTACCACGAATGGCATATAAAAGAACCAGGTCTTTCCGAGACATTCTAATAAGCAATAAAGCATGTGAGGAGTCAGTTGCCAACTTACCTAAGGGTAATTTCAAATGCGGTTCCTGCCAAAGTTGCAGGTTCATGCTAACAGTCAAAGAAATCATTAATCCAGCTACTGGCCAAAAGTTCATGATTGAGAGTTTTAATAACTGTGATTCCAAACATTTAATTTATGCGATAAAATGTGCTTGCCATTTTTGGTACATTGGAAAAACCCATAGACAACTCAAATATCGCATAAGTGAACACAGGTCCAGGATTAGGCAACGTGTATTGGAGGCCCCACTAACACAGCATTTCCTTGACAATAATCACACTGATGAGGATCTTTCATTTTTTGTGTTATGGCGATTCAATCAACAGAAATATGATAGGTCTGATGTGGATCTCATATTAAGGCGTCAAGAATCTAAATACATCCACATGTTTGATACTTTGTATCCTAAAGGACTGAACACCTCGATGGATTTAGCATGCTATTTGTAACATAATTCATGTAACAGCTGTCTCTTTAATTGAATTCAGTTTTTCTGTAATGCAAAATGTAACTGTCTCTTTAATGGTTAATTCTCACATGTGACTGCACCATTTAAAATTAAGGGCAGTATCTTTGGTAAATTGCCAATGCAGAGAATGTTAATAACAGCCAGCGTGTGAGTATGATGCTCTATCCTCTCTCTATTTTCTCCCTTGTTTAAGCCAATTGCTAGCATATTTATATTAATTATTATTTGTTAATTAGCATTATGTACTAATTTATGATATAGTGGTCCCTGAAGAAGGCATTAATTGCTGAAACAGAAAGATCACCGGGCTTCTGTTGAGAACAACTGCACTACTGAATTGCTACTCTCAAGAAGCATATCTGTGGAAGAAAGGGAGGTTGGCACCCCCTTTCATGGACTTATCTATAATACTGCTATTTGTTTGTAACAAGGCATAGTCCTCTCTTTGGTGTTACTTTTAAGCCAATAATCAACAATACATGTTTTTGCCTATATACTATCAGTGGTGGATATGTTATTAAATACCACTACTTTATAATCATTGTGTCTAGCTTGTGAAGTGCTGTTTCTAGTTTGCTGAGTATCCTACAGCACGCTAACCTTTGTTTACCACATCTCCTTGTTAGCATGGCTAAGTGGAAGGAGTCTTTTGCATTTTCTGCAGAAGAGAGAGATAAAATTTTGGACTCTGTACAAATGTTTTCATTAGCTGATACTGAACCGACTCCCGACTTTAACAAGCTGTTAAATTTGTCTAAGAAACAAATCAAATATGCTATGCATGCATCCTCCCTTGCTGAATATGTGAAACATAAGATGATCCCACGAGGCTTGCGTCTTCAAAAGCCTCCCACTTTATTTAAGGATAATGTTGAGTTTAAAAACAAATGGATAGCCATCCTTAATAAATGTGCCTATGATCTCATGACCTTAGTTATTGGCCAAGCTACTCATGAGGTTGAATTAATTAATGATGATGTACAAAAATTGAAAGAGGAACTGAAACCTTCCATGTCAACTGCAGTTTTTGATAATAAAATCAAACAAATGGAATTAGAATTAAAGGCATATCAGGACAATATCAAAGTATACAAAACAAAGAAATATGAAAGAGATTCTAATGACTATAGCCAGGACATAGTCTATCCTTGGTATAATGACTCCACTGCTAATGCCCCTACTTCTAGAGGCTTTAATAGAAATAGACAGAGAGAATATGATAGTGAATCATCCAGTCTATCTAGCTATACTTCGGATAGGGACTACAACTTAAGGTCTAGATATGTTAGAGGGCGGGGTAGCTCTCGCCCTTTTCGGAGACGAGGGGGCGGAAGGGAAAGGAGATAGTAGTCAATTTATCAAACTATCAACTTAGCCCACAAGAACTGAAAATATTACAATATGGTTTGGGTTTTGTCCCCACACCCCTCTACTCCCCTTTACAAACAAAGATTGACATGTTTAAATTGATACGTACATTAAAGCTCAAAGAGAAATTTGGTTGTGACAATGCAGAGTCTCCCATGATAAGGTTTAAACCCAAATCCAAATTTAACCCTTCTTCCTCTAACCATTTCATTGCAACCTTTCAGGAAGTAATAAGTCGTGACATTGCCATTTTAGAACGGCAAAAAATGCACAGAAGAAATAACATCTCAAAGGAAGATTGGGAGACACTTTGTAAATTAGCCAAACGCCCTGACATAGTAATTAAACAAGCGGATAAGGGCGGGGCAATTGTGATATTGTCTAAAAAGGACTATGATCTTGAGGTGCAACGGCAGTTAACTAATACAGCATTTTACCGACGCCTCTCACATGATCCCACGGATGAGATACAGCTCATCATCCGGACTGTAATTAATGAAGCGTCATCCTTGGAGCAGATCTCTAAGGAGACTGCGGAGTATCTGTATAATCAGCATCCCAAAATTCCCAGATTTTATATCTTACCCAAGATTCACAAACCAACCCGACCCCCTTTGGGCAGACCTATTGTGGCAGGTATTGAATCGATTTTAGAACCAATGGCTAAGTACTTAGAATCCTTTTTGAACATCTATACCACTAAAACCAGTGCATTTATCAAAGATACTCGTGATTTCATAGTAAAAGTAGAAAATATTTCTGTCCCTTTAAATTCAGTGTTGTGCACAATGGACGTGAATGCCCTGTACACGAATGTGCCGTTTGAAACCCACCCCATTTAAGGGATAACCTACCTTACAGCCAGTTACTTCGCCTTAAAAGGAATTCTACAAATGATGAAGATTTCTCACAGGCTGCAAATCAGCTTAGTGTTGAATTACAACAACGTGGGTACCCGAATAAAATTATTAAGCAAGCCATGTCCAGAACACGAGATAGATCTAGAACTCAACTATTATCTCAATCAATGGCACAACGTTCGGATCGCGTTACTTGCGTGTTGCAGTACACTTCATTATCTCCTTTAATTAGACAGGTGATTCACAAACATTGGCATTTAGTCCAACATTTGCCTGGCTGCCAGTCTTTACCACGAATGGCATATAAAAGAACCAGGTCTTTCCGAGACATTCTAATAAGCAATAAAGCATGTGAGGAGTCAGTTGCCAACTTACCTAAGGGTAATTTCAAATGCGGTTCCTGCCAAAGTTGCAGGTTCATGCTAACAGTCAAAGAAATCATTAATCCAGCTACTGGCCAAAAGTTCATGATTGAGAGTTTTAATAACTGTGATTCCAAACATTTAATTTATGCGATAAAATGTGCTTGCCATTTTTGGTACATTGGAAAAACCCATAGACAACTCAAATATCGCATAAGTGAACACAGGTCCAGGATTAGGCAACGTGTATTGGAGGCCCCACTAACACAGCATTTCCTTGACAATAATCACACTGATGAGGATCTTTCATTTTTTGTGTTATGGCGATTCAATCAACAGAAATATGATAGGTCTGATGTGGATCTCATATTAAGGCGTCAAGAATCTAAATACATCCACATGTTTGATACTTTGTATCCTAAAGGACTGAACACCTCGATGGATTTAGCATGCTATTTGTAACATAATTCATGTAACAGCTGTCTCTTTAATTGAATTCAGTTTTTCTGTAATGCAAAATGTAACTGTCTCTTTAATGGTTAATTCTCACATGTGACTGCACCATTTAAAATTAAGGGCAGTATCTTTGGTAAATTGCCAATGCAGAGAATGTTAATAACAGCCAGCGTGTGAGTATGATGCTCTATCCTCTCTCTATTTTCTCCCTTGTTTAAGCCAATTGCTAGCATATTTATATTAATTATTATTTGTTAATTAGCATTATGTACTAATTTATGATATAGTGGTCCCTGAAGAAGGCATTAATTGCTGAAACAGAAAGATCACCGGGCTTCTGTTGAGAACAACTGCACTACTGAATTGCTACTCTCAAGAAGCATATCTGTGGAAGAAAGGGAGGTTGGCACCCCCTTTCATGGACTTATCTATAATACTGCTATTTGTTTGTAACAAGGCATAGTCCTCTCTTTGGTGTTACTTTTAAGCCAATAATCAACAATACATGTTTTTGCCTATATACTATCAGTGGTGGATATGTTATTAAATACCACTACTTTATAATCATTGTGTCTAGCTTGTGAAGTGCTGTTTCTAGTTTGCTGAGTATCCTACAGCACGCTAACCTTTGTTTACCACATCTCCTTGTTAGCATGGCTAAGTGGAAGGAGTCTTTTGCATTTTCTGCAGAAGAGAGAGATAAAATTTTGGACTCTGTACAAATGTTTTCATTAGCTGATACTGAACCGACTCCCGACTTTAACAAGCTGTTAAATTTGTCTAAGAAACAAATCAAATATGCTATGCATGCATCCTCCCTTGCTGAATATGTGAAACATAAGATGATCCCACGAGGCTTGCGTCTTCAAAAGCCTCCCACTTTATTTAAGGATAATGTTGAGTTTAAAAACAAATGGATAGCCATCCTTAATAAATGTGCCTATGATCTCATGACCTTAGTTATTGGCCAAGCTACTCATGAGGTTGAATTAATTAATGATGATGTACAAAAATTGAAAGAGGAACTGAAACCTTCCATGTCAACTGCAGTTTTTGATAATAAAATCAAACAAATGGAATTAGAATTAAAGGCATATCAGGACAATATCAAAGTATACAAAACAAAGAAATATGAAAGAGATTCTAATGACTATAGCCAGGACATAGTCTATCCTTGGTATAATGACTCCACTGCTAATGCCCCTACTTCTAGAGGCTTTAATAGAAATAGACAGAGAGAATATGATAGTGAATCATCCAGTCTATCTAGCTATACTTCGGATAGGGACTACAACTTAAGGTCTAGATATGTTAGAGGGCGGGGTAGCTCTCGCCCTTTTCGGAGACGAGGGGGCGGAAGGGAAAGGAGATAGTAGTCAATTTATCAAACTATCAACTTAGCCCACAAGAACTGAAAATATTACAATATGGTTTGGGTTTTGTCCCCACACCCCTCTACTCCCCTTTACAAACAAAGATTGACATGTTTAAATTGATACGTACATTAAAGCTCAAAGAGAAATTTGGTTGTGACAATGCAGAGTCTCCCATGATAAGGTTTAAACCCAAATCCAAATTTAACCCTTCTTCCTCTAACCATTTCATTGCAACCTTTCAGGAAGTAATAAGTCGTGACATTGCCATTTTAGAACGGCAAAAAATGCACAGAAGAAATAACATCTCAAAGGAAGATTGGGAGACACTTTGTAAATTAGCCAAACGCCCTGACATAGTAATTAAACAAGCGGATAAGGGCGGGGCAATTGTGATATTGTCTAAAAAGGACTATGATCTTGAGGTGCAACGGCAGTTAACTAATACAGCATTTTACCGACGCCTCTCACATGATCCCACGGATGAGATACAGCTCATCATCCGGACTGTAATTAATGAAGCGTCATCCTTGGAGCAGATCTCTAAGGAGACTGCGGAGTATCTGTATAATCAGCATCCCAAAATTCCCAGATTTTATATCTTACCCAAGATTCACAAACCAACCCGACCCCCTTTGGGCAGACCTATTGTGGCAGGTATTGAATCGATTTTAGAACCAATGGCTAAGTACTTAGAATCCTTTTTGAACATCTATACCACTAAAACCAGTGCATTTATCAAAGATACTCGTGATTTCATAGTAAAAGTAGAAAATATTTCTGTCCCTTTAAATTCAGTGTTGTGCACAATGGACGTGAATGCCCTGTACACGAATGTGCCGTTTGAAACCCACCCCATTTAAGGGATAACCTACCTTACAGCCAGTTACTTCGCCTTAAAAGGAATTCTACAAATGATGAAGATTTCTCACAGGCTGCAAATCAGCTTAGTGTTGAATTACAACAACGTGGGTACCCGAATAAAATTATTAAGCAAGCCATGTCCAGAACACGAGATAGATCTAGAACTCAACTATTATCTCAATCAATGGCACAACGTTCGGATCGCGTTACTTGCGTGTTGCAGTACACTTCATTATCTCCTTTAATTAGACAGGTGATTCACAAACATTGGCATTTAGTCCAACATTTGCCTGGCTGCCAGTCTTTACCACGAATGGCATATAAAAGAACCAGGTCTTTCCGAGACATTCTAATAAGCAATAAAGCATGTGAGGAGTCAGTTGCCAACTTACCTAAGGGTAATTTCAAATGCGGTTCCTGCCAAAGTTGCAGGTTCATGCTAACAGTCAAAGAAATCATTAATCCAGCTACTGGCCAAAAGTTCATGATTGAGAGTTTTAATAACTGTGATTCCAAACATTTAATTTATGCGATAAAATGTGCTTGCCATTTTTGGTACATTGGAAAAACCCATAGACAACTCAAATATCGCATAAGTGAACACAGGTCCAGGATTAGGCAACGTGTATTGGAGGCCCCACTAACACAGCATTTCCTTGACAATAATCACACTGATGAGGATCTTTCATTTTTTGTGTTATGGCGATTCAATCAACAGAAATATGATAGGTCTGATGTGGATCTCATATTAAGGCGTCAAGAATCTAAATACATCCACATGTTTGATACTTTGTATCCTAAAGGACTGAACACCTCGATGGATTTAGCATGCTATTTGTAACATAATTCATGTAACAGCTGTCTCTTTAATTGAATTCAGTTTTTCTGTAATGCAAAATGTAACTGTCTCTTTAATGGTTAATTCTCACATGTGACTGCACCATTTAAAATTAAGGGCAGTATCTTTGGTAAATTGCCAATGCAGAGAATGTTAATAACAGCCAGCGTGTGAGTATGATGCTCTATCCTCTCTCTATTTTCTCCCTTGTTTAAGCCAATTGCTAGCATATTTATATTAATTATTATTTGTTAATTAGCATTATGTACTAATTTATGATATAGTGGTCCCTGAAGAAGGCATTAATTGCTGAAACAGAAAGATCACCGGGCTTCTGTTGAGAACAACTGCACTACTGAATTGCTACTCTCAAGAAGCATATCTGTGGAAGAAAGGGAGGTTGGCACCCCCTTTCATGGACTTATCTATAATACTGCTATTTGTTTGTAACAAGGCATAGTCCTCTCTTTGGTGTTACTTTTAAGGCAATAATCAACAATACATGTTTTTGCCTATATACTATCAGTGGTGGATATGTTATTAAATACCACTACTTTATAATCATTGTGTCTAGCTTGTGAAGTGCTGTTTCTAGTTTGCTGAGTATCCTACAGCACGCTAACCTTTGTTTACCACATCTCCTTGTTAGCATGGCTAAGTGGAAGGAGTCTTTTGCATTTTCTGCAGAAGAGAGAGATAAAATTTTGGACTCTGTACAAATGTTTTCATTAGCTGATACTGAACCGACTCCCGACTTTAACAAGCTGTTAAATTTGTCTAAGAAACAAATCAAATATGCTATGCATGCATCCTCCCTTGCTGAATATGTGAAACATAAGATGATCCCACGAGGCTTGCGTCTTCAAAAGCCTCCCACTTTATTTAAGGATAATGTTGAGTTTAAAAACAAATGGATAGCCATCCTTAATAAATGTGCCTATGATCTCATGACCTTAGTTATTGGCCAAGCTACTCATGAGGTTGAATTAATTAATGATGATGTACAAAAATTGAAAGAGGAACTGAAACCTTCCATGTCAACTGCAGTTTTTGATAATAAAATCAAACAAATGGAATTAGAATTAAAGGCATATCAGGACAATATCAAAGTATACAAAACAAAGAAATATGAAAGAGATTCTAATGACTATAGCCAGGACATAGTCTATCCTTGGTATAATGACTCCACTGCTAATGCCCCTACTTCTAGAGGCTTTAATAGAAATAGACAGAGAGAATATGATAGTGAATCATCCAGTCTATCTAGCTATACTTCGGATAGGGACTACAACTTAAGGTCTAGATATGTTAGAGGGCGGGGTAGCTCTCGCCCTTTTCGGAGACGAGGGGGCGGAAGGGAAAGGAGATAGTAGTCAATTTATCAAACTATCAACTTAGCCCACAAGAACTGAAAATATTACAATATGGTTTGGGTTTTGTCCCCACACCCCTCTACTCCCCTTTACAAACAAAGATTGACATGTTTAAATTGATACGTACATTAAAGCTCAAAGAGAAATTTGGTTGTGACAATGCAGAGTCTCCCATGATAAGGTTTAAACCCAAATCCAAATTTAACCCTTCTTCCTCTAACCATTTCATTGCAACCTTTCAGGAAGTAATAAGTCGTGACATTGCCATTTTAGAACGGCAAAAAATGCACAGAAGAAATAACATCTCAAAGGAAGATTGGGAGACACTTTGTAAATTAGCCAAACGCCCTGACATAGTAATTAAACAAGCGGATAAGGGCGGGGCAATTGTGATATTGTCTAAAAAGGACTATGATCTTGAGGTGCAACGGCAGTTAACTAATACAGCATTTTACCGACGCCTCTCACATGATCCCACGGATGAGATACAGCTCATCATCCGGACTGTAATTAATGAAGCGTCATCCTTGGAGCAGATCTCTAAGGAGACTGCGGAGTATCTGTATAATCAGCATCCCAAAATTCCCAGATTTTATATCTTACCCAAGATTCACAAACCAACCCGACCCCCTTTGGGCAGACCTATTGTGGCAGGTATTGAATCGATTTTAGAACCAATGGCTAAGTACTTAGAATCCTTTTTGAACATCTATACCACTAAAACCAGTGCATTTATCAAAGATACTCGTGATTTCATAGTAAAAGTAGAAAATATTTCTGTCCCTTTAAATTCAGTGTTGTGCACAATGGACGTGAATGCCCTGTACACGAATGTGCCGTTTGAAACCCACCCCATTTAAGGGATAACCTACCTTACAGCCAGTTACTTCGCCTTAAAAGGAATTCTACAAATGATGAAGATTTCTCACAGGCTGCAAATCAGCTTAGTGTTGAATTACAACAACGTGGGTACCCGAATAAAATTATTAAGCAAGCCATGTCCAGAACACGAGATAGATCTAGAACTCAACTATTATCTCAATCAATGGCACAACGTTCGGATCGCGTTACTTGCGTGTTGCAGTACACTTCATTATCTCCTTTAATTAGACAGGTGATTCACAAACATTGGCATTTAGTCCAACATTTGCCTGGCTGCCAGTCTTTACCACGAATGGCATATAAAAGAACCAGGTCTTTCCGAGACATTCTAATAAGCAATAAAGCATGTGAGGAGTCAGTTGCCAACTTACCTAAGGGTAATTTCAAATGCGGTTCCTGCCAAAGTTGCAGGTTCATGCTAACAGTCAAAGAAATCATTAATCCAGCTACTGGCCAAAAGTTCATGATTGAGAGTTTTAATAACTGTGATTCCAAACATTTAATTTATGCGATAAAATGTGCTTGCCATTTTTGGTACATTGGAAAAACCCATAGACAACTCAAATATCGCATAAGTGAACACAGGTCCAGGATTAGGCAACGTGTATTGGAGGCCCCACTAACACAGCATTTCCTTGACAATAATCACACTGATGAGGATCTTTCATTTTTTGTGTTATGGCGATTCAATCAACAGAAATATGATAGGTCTGATGTGGATCTCATATTAAGGCGTCAAGAATCTAAATACATCCACATGTTTGATACTTTGTATCCTAAAGGACTGAACACCTCGATGGATTTAGCATGCTATTTGTAACATAATTCATGTAACAGCTGTCTCTTTAATTGAATTCAGTTTTTCTGTAATGCAAAATGTAACTGTCTCTTTAATGGTTAATTCTCACATGTGACTGCACCATTTAAAATTAAGGGCAGTATCTTTGGTAAATTGCCAATGCAGAGAATGTTAATAACAGCCAGCGTGTGAGTATGATGCTCTATCCTCTCTCTATTTTCTCCCTTGTTTAAGCCAATTGCTAGCATATTTATATTAATTATTATTTGTTAATTAGCATTATGTACTAATTTATGATATAGTGGTCCCTGAAGAAGGCATTAATTGCTGAAACAGAAAGATCACCGGGCTTCTGTTGAGAACAACTGCACTACTGAATTGCTACTCTCAAGAAGCATATCTGTGGAAGAAAGGGAGGTTGGCACCCCCTTTCATGGACTTATCTATAATACTGCTATTTGTTTGTAACAAGGCATAGTCCTCTCTTTGGTGTTACTTTTAAGGCAATAATCAACAATACATGTTTTTGCCTATATACTATCAGTGGTGGATATGTTATTAAATACCACTACTTTATAATCATTGTGTCTAGCTTGTGAAGTGCTGTTTCTAGTTTGCTGAGTACCTGGAGGTTGGCAACCCTAGATCTCCTACATGCAGTCAGGTATGGTCTGGCTCTTGGTGGTATCTATGATTTTCTTCCTCCTTGGTTACAGCACTTTGCCCACCATTTTCTTCAACTGTGTTTTGGTCCCCAGTTGTGGGACATTGGCGCTTGGCCGATCAGACTATTAATGTAGTATATCATTTGTGGGCCTGCATTTTGCTGCCGCTGTATTTTCTCATGTCATTTCCCTTCCCGCAACACACACTTAATCCCTTGTTTGATAGAAGATCTTGTAGTCTGAAAATAAAGCTAAACGTTGGTTTACAGTGTAATCAAACATTCTGGGAGCTTGCTTTTGGTTTTCATTAAACTCTACAATAACCACGGCCATAAACAACTGTCCTTTTGTATCACAGCTGCGTGGCTGCAATCAAATTCATATTAGGCGGGGATATGTAGGGAAACCTGCCAAATACACAAGTCGTAACTTGGGACATCCAGTATCTGAGCATTATTTAGTTTATCTTGCTATAAAAGCGAGGCCTTCAGTTTCATATCACAATAATCATGAAAAGGCAGGAATGGAGGTAAAATCCTAAAGGAGAGAATGCTGCAGGTTTTTTTTTTTTAAAAAAAAATACTCTAAAAGGCACCTTTCGGACTTGTGATTTGATAAATAGGAGATGATTTTCAAACATTAGACCCATTTCCTCCATGCCTGGTTCCATATTTGCATGCTTCTATCCAAATGCAATGGTCAACATTTAAACTCGAGATTGGTTCCCCCCCCCCCCGCATTCAAGTATAACAGCACAGATAGTGTTGGAGCAGCCTGAAATGGGGAGGGGGAGAGAGAAACTTCAAAATATGATCGGCTTTTAGCCTGTCAGGTAAGAGTTCTGAGTGGCAGTGAACTGTTCTACAAATCATGGGTTTCAGCATGCTTGTCTGCACAAAATCCATATTTCATTGGATGGCAAATGAATGAAATGATTGTTCTGGAAACACTGAGTAACTGCCTTGAAACGGCACTTCTTTCATTCTCATTAATGCTCAGGTTCTTTGTTAGGAGTTTTAAATAACAAATACCCTGTTAACATTCAGGATCATACTGTACCCTGGAGGATATTTGAACATAAGAAACTTCCTTAAGATGAGTCAGGCTGTTACCTGGGAAACAGCATACACGTATAAAAACCTTTCACAAGTGCTTCCTCAACCCTTGTTTCGGATTTGTCTTTGTACATTTAGGTGTGGCTTGAAGCAGTATTAGGAAAGAAGAGTGATAAGTTCTAAAGTCAGAAGATCAATTTTATTTGCTCTGAATGGGGATAGAGAAAGGCAAGAAAAGAGGCAAATTTAAAATGCAGCTGACACAAATTAATTCCTAGTCTTGGCAGTAGTTGTATCAACACAAGACAGATTAACACAAGACATGTGGTTGAATGTGCAGTGCCATCAGGGAAGAAGGAAAAGAGGGGTGAGGAGAGAAAGAGCATGCTCTGAGAAGGGAAGAGAAGAGGGGCAGCAAGTAGGGTTGCCAACCTCCAGGTGTTGGCTGGAGATCTCCCACTATTGCAACTGATCTCCAGGCAACAGAGATCAGTTCCCCTAGAGGAGGAGGAGGGGGAGGAGGAGGAGGAGGATTTTATATGCCGATTTTCTCTACCTTTCAAGGAAAATCAATCTCCTTCCCTTCCTTCCCACAACAGACAACTTGGGAGGTAGGTGAGGCTGAGACAGCTCTAAGAGAACTATGACTAGCCCAAGGTCACCCAGCTGGCTTCATGTGTAGGAGTTTGGAAACCAACCCGGTTCACCAGATTAGAGGCCACCGCTCATGTGGAGGAGTGGGGAATCAAACCCATTTCTCCAGATTAGAGTCCACTGCTCTTCACCACTACACCACACTGGCTGAAGAAAATGGCCACTTTGGAAGGTGGACACTTTAGCATTATACCCCATTAAAGTCCCTCCCCTCCCCAAACCCCGCCCTCCTCAGGCTCCTCCCCCAAAATCTCCAACCAAAATTTCCCAACCTTAGCAACAAGATTTTGTCAGAATGAGGAGGGGGATGGCTTCCGTGGGGGAAGAGGAGACGAGCTAGATGCGACTGGGCTGGGATGTTCCTATCTTTGCTAATTCATGTAGGTCAGTGGTTCCCAACCTTTTTTTGACCAGGGACCACTAGAACTTTTTTGTTCAATGCAGGGACCCCAAGGTTCAAAATAAAAATTCAGAGAATTTGAAAATAAACTTTAATTATAACTGTTAGTTAAACATTAAACTTAGAATAATATTTGAATATATTTTTTATAATAGAGAACTTTTAATTGTAAATCAATGTGATTTTTGAGCTTGCATTCTTTTTACAAGCTGGGCAATTCTGGGGCTAATACTGTTGCTCAGAGCTACACAAATATCATCACTTGCTTCCAATCGATTTCTTGTCATGTTCTTAATTATAAGCAAAGCAGAAAACCCTTGTTCGCATAAATAAGTTGTGGAGAAGAGCATAAGACATCGCAAGGCGAATCCCCAAACTGTAGGATATGAAATTGCTTTTTTACACCAGAACTCTTCAAGAGAAACTGATTCAAATGCATCCTTACAGTGCCTATCATTTTGGAATTCAATAAGCTCTTCCTGGATTTCTTCTGCAACATCTTCAACAGCAATACCAAAAGGATTGCGAATCAGCTTTTGGGAATCTTTTGATTCTGTCTGGTTATATTCCGGGAAGTACCGTAACGGTGGAATTCATCGACCAGCATTTGCAGATGACTTCTGATGTTGTCTTGTATATTTGCGGTGATCATGTCATCTTTACTATCATCGACCAGTGCTTTTAATGTCACAAACACAGAATAATTGTTTTCGCCTACCCATAATTGAAGTTTGCAAATAAAGGCACGCAGTTTATCTTCAAACAAAAAAATGTTTCCCACACCTTCTAAATTTATGTTTCCAGAACCTTGCAACTGTAAGTTTAGTTTATTCAAATGTGAGAAAATATCCACAAGATAAACCAAATGCATCTGACTTTTCGAATCAGAAAACAGCTCTAGTAAATCTTTAATTTTCTTCTCGGCTAGAAACAGCTCAACCTCTTTTCTTAGTTCAAATAACCTTCCCAGCATATTGCCTTTTGATAGCCAATGAACTTTGGTGTGGAAAAGAAGAGTCTCATGATCGGAGTCCATTTCAGTGCACAGTTTTTTAAAAAGGCATGTATTAAGTCATCATATTACAGTTTGTATGGAGCTTAATTTTTTTGAAATTACATTTTAATAATTAACTTATTTGATTACAATACTCTATGTTCTCAATACGTCTTTGTGTCTGATAATAAATTTATTATAAAAACATGTACTATCTAAATCTGTTTTGCTGTTTTGCTTTCATTCTATTCTTAATTATTAGCTATATAATTAAAAAAAGGACATTCAATTTTTCCTGAAATTCTGAAATTGGTCTATTATGTGTCAAAGATGTCAGTTTTGCCATTGTTGCATATTCTGTTAGCTTATTCATCCATTCAGTCAAATCTGGATATTTCTCTGCCTTCTGTTTTGTCACATATATTACTCTTGCTGCCGTCAGCATGCACTTCAACAGTTCGCTATGCATTTTTGGAATATTACTTGGCAAGATGTATAACAGAGTTACACGGTTTCCTGGTTATTGTGAAAAAGCATTTTATTTGATTATTTCCTTGAATTTACCAGAAGGGACATTATTCTGTACACTCGCGGAATCACCCCTCCACCAGCACCGAAGCTTCCACCTGTGGCAAAGAGGGACCTGGCAACCCTGTTCCAGCTTGTAAGCTCATGCATTTCTGCACTGATGGATCTATAGTCATCTGCAAATATGACCTGCCTTTTAATTCCCCTTCCCATCTGTTGCAGATGGGTTGATTGGTGTGGATGAATTCATGGACAAATTTTATGTGTATTCATCAATTCGTACATGGGGTTGAACATGTGGCTCCTCTGCCCATAGTAGGCAATGCAGTAGTATGCACTCCCCATCCCAGATTCTAGAGACCTCAAAACTGTAGGGAGCAGAAGTTTTCTTTTCTGTGTCGCAAACTGCAAGTAGTTTTCTGAGCCCTATTTTTTTTCATTTCATTTGCATTATTTCTAAAGACTTTAAACAAAAATATTCACAAAAAGGGGGTAATTTAAAAATTAAATGTAAAATCAATCCAGTCATAACAGCTACTTAAAAAAAATCTCAAATCAATGTGCACATGCCTGGTGGAACAAAAAATATCTTCATTTGTCTCTAAAAAGGGGAATGATTTCCAATAGTCCTAGGAAACTCACAGGGAACCACTGCAAATGGAGTGCAAAGTTGCTTAGGTTATGGAAGATCTCGACCCACATCTTGTAAAATGTTATTTAACAGTAAAAAGCAGCTGTCATGGGGCAATTTGGATGGGAGCTGCCATGCTGGCAAAGGAGGTTAACCTTTTCCCTCTGTGCAACTTCCCAGAAAGAAACCTCTCCCTTCCCCAAACTGCTGTTAGCCATGGCATGGGGGTAATACAGGAAGAACAATCATTACATTTTTCAGAGTAATAAAGAAACCAGCTCTGGGTTGGGAATTAGCTGGAGATTTTGGGGGTGGGGCCTGAGGAGGGTGGCATTTGGAGGAACTTCAATGCCATAGAGTCCAATGGCCAAAGCGACCATTTTCTCCAGGGAAACTGATCTCTATCACCTGGAGATCAGTTGTAATAGCGGGAGATCTCCAGCCACCACCTGGAGTCTGAGCAACCAAAATAAACACCTTACCGAAGGTAAGGAAGATAGTGCATTATAAGTACATTATCCCGTTGGGAACAGTCAAACTAGTAGAAACGTCTGTACAACTATGTACCTTATACGATGTATCCTGTATTGGAACCCTACTATTCTCATTCTATATCACTGGTTCCCAAACGGGGGTCCGTGGACCCCCAGGGGTCCGCGAGAACTAAATTAAGGTCCGTGAAACAAAGTTATAAACCCATAATAAATTAATATTTTCAATTAAAAGTTCTCTATTATAAAAAGATATATTCAAATATTATTCTAAGTTTAATGTTTAACTAACAGTTATGATTAAAGTTTATTTTCAAATTCTCAGAATTTTTATTTTGAACCTTGGGGTCCCTGCACCAAACAAAAAAGTCCTAGTGGTCCCTGGTCAAAAAAAGGTTGGGAACCACTGGTCTACATAGTTGTGTACTCATCCTCAGAGGAGAATGGAATGAAAGTTGGATGTTTTTCTGTGCATTATTGAAAAATTCTAATTAAATGGAACTGAAGAAGAAAAAGAAACAAACATCTTCCTATCCACTTCTGCAAGAAGATGTCTCTTGTTGCATCCTTATCATAGCATTTCTTGGATAATTGTACCTGCTTTGGACTTTTGAAAGAGTGTTGTGTATATTTTGTACATAGCTGTGTTAGTCCTATTTGTTGCACTGAATACACTTTGTTATATCACTAGTACTGTCAGTTGTTAATTGCCAGCCTTTCCTGCACCACCTGGAGTCTGGCAACCCTATCTATACAATACCCAACAAGGTATGGATCCTATCATAGTTTAAGGCCATGTAAACACAAAGTGATGAAAATATTGTTGAAGGCTTTCACGGTCAGAGTTCATTGGTTCTTGTAGGTTATCCGGGCTGTGTGACCGTGGTCTTGGTATTTTCTTTCCTGACATTTCGCCAGCAGCTGTGGCAGGCATCTTCAGAGGAGTAACACTGTCCTTCAGTGTTACTCCTCTGAAGATGCCTGCCACAGCTGCTGGCGAAATGTCAGGAAAGAAAATACCAAGACCACAGTCACACAGCCCGAATAACCTACAAGAACCGACAAAGTGATGAGTTTGATACAGATTGCTCCTTGAATCTTTGTTAGGAAAACAAATGAATTGTTGGCGTGGTGTGGAATCAAAGGGCAAAAACGCACGGTCACTTACTGCGGTTTCTGCCCAGTTTCCTCCCTGTTTATTCCCAATTTCACCCAGGATCAAATCCTTGCAAACGAACGGCAATTGATTTGCTGCTGGCTGAGCGATATGTCGACTCAAAACGAACCCGGTTTTGCAATCAAGGAGCCAAACTGTTATCCCTGGCTCGTCTTAATTGCTTAATTTCCTTGAGGTAGAGGATCTGGAGATAGAATGGCTCTCATTGGCTGAGCTGCCCAGATCTTGAAAAGGCAGGGCAGATAGACCTATCCAGTGATGGCAGTAGAGTCTGAATCGACCAATCACCAGGGGGAGGGGGCCTTGCTGATCTTGAAAAGGCAGGGCAGATAGACCTATCCAGTGATGGCAGTAGAGTCTGAATCGACCAATCACCAGGGGGAGGGGGCGTTGCTGAACGACCAGGAAGTATGTGTCTCTCGCATTTTCTGTTTTCACGGAGGGATCAGCACATAGTTTCACCACGGATCAACAAAGGTAATGCATACAGATTCTCCCCCAGCCCGGGTTCATTTAATCCTGGCTGGAACGGGGAGGAAACTGGGCAGAAACTGGAGTAAGTGACAGTGCGTTTTTGCCCAAAGTGATTTTGGCATCTCCATCCTCTGTTTTTGTCCCTTTGCTGTTGGCTGTTATTTCCTTTATACAAAAAAAGAAAAAGAAAAGAAAAAGAAAAACAGCACTCGGTTTCCTGTGGAATAAAGTACCAGCTGTGTATGTAGACAATGTAGTCTCCACTACAAACTTGTCACTCTATGGGAAATACAAGCAGAGCTTTCACGTAACACCTGTTTCCCCATTACACGAGAAAAGGAACATCTACCCTCCAGGGTGTTGACAGCCATTTCAAATTCTCCTTAGCAATTACCTACTTCCTGGAGTAGGCCTTAGTCTTGATTTATGTACGTCTCTCTCTCTCTCTCTTTGTGACTGCCAGCTTCCTCTCTTAGATCTACAATTATGTTGTGCCTTATAGAGGTGTTCAGATACCGCAGGCATCCATCAGGACAGGTAAGCCAATTACAACAGTTTGTGCCACAAAGGATTGATCTGTTTCATGTTTGTGGGTACCTGATTTCTCTGTGGTGAGGAGGAGAAAAGAAAACAGTGTACCTTTCGCCCGGACGAGGCTGCTGGAGCCATGTCACTGGACATTGTATCGCTATCGGATTTGCATCCCTGCAAAATTTTCAATTAGGTGGCTGTTTTTGATTGTTTTGTGGACCGGTGAGAATTTAACACAGCAGAAAGAGCACCGCTTAAATTTAAACTCCCAGGTTGAGTTGTTAAAGCTGACTGGTAGAACGGTTGTTTTGCAACTTAAGCAAATGATTGGAAGTTGCTGAGGGTGTGTAAATGTGTCTGGCGTTTTTACAGTACCTCTCCTGACTTTATGGCCATACTCAGCCTGGCACAAAATTACAAGAGCAAATGCACTGAATGAATGAGAACAGATAATGATCCCAAAATTACAAAGGATGAGAATTATGTAGGTGCAGCTCATGGTAGGATTGAGGGGGGACATGAAATGGGAGAAGAAATACGTACTGAGGAATACGTCTGAGGAATACGTACTTTACACTTGAAAAGGACAGAGAACCTCAAACGCTTTAGGTTCTAGTTGTAATATAGCTGAGAGACACTAAAAATTTTCAGTCAATGCCTGATCCATAAATGGACCATTTTGATCCAGTTACTGTAATGGATGTCAACAGGAACCTGGGATCTGTGAAAGGAACACTTCTATTCTGCATCTTTGCTCATTCTGGTTACTGAAATCATGTAAGTATCACATCAGTGAGTCCCTGATGTCCACTACAACTCAGTCACTGACTCAGGGCACCTTTTCTCTGTCACACAGATGGTCATGCATCCAGTCCTTAAAAACCATTGCTAGAGAAAAAAATGCCCTAACATGGATGGCCCAGGCTAGCCTGATCTCATTAGTTCTCACAATCTAATCAGGGTCAGCCCTGGTTAGTACTTGGATGGGAGACTACCAGGGAATACCAGGGTCTCTATGCAAAGAAAGGCAATGGCAAACCACCTCTGATAGTCTCTTGCCTAGAAAATCCCACTGGGTTGCCATAGGTTGGCTGCGACTTGACTGCACTGTATAAACAGATAAAAATTATCTGGACAGTTATCGCCCTATTTCTAATTTGCCCTTGGGCAAGATGAGAGAGAAAGCAATGGCAGAACAGCTCCAGGTCTTTCTGGATGACTCCTCTACTCTAGACCCCTTCCAGTCTGATTTCAGATCAAACAGTATTTTCATCCCATTTTGGGGGTTACTTGCTCCATGTATGCCCAATACACACATGCTGTGAAGCTACAGTCAGACACTGTTGGTGCATATTGTGTGCGTGTGTAAAGTGCCTTCGACTCGCAGCTGACTTATGGTGACCCCTTAGGGTTTTCAAGGCAAGGGATTAAGCAGAGGTGGTTTGCCATTGCCTTCCTCTGCAAAGTCTTCCTTGGTGGTTTCCCATCCAAGTAACAACCCTGCTTAGCTTCTGAGATGTGATGAGATAGGGCTAAACCATTCCATATCCCACAGTGCATATTACACACTTTAAAATCTAATTTGTTGAAGAAGTGCCTGTTAAACAGAAATCTGGCGATTATATGAAATGCTGCTGAGGTGATATGCTAGATATTCTAAAAAGAAGGATAATAATGGATACTATTACATGCCCAGGCTATTGAGAGCTATTAGGCACTTTGGTACCATGAACCATTCATGAGGTCTTCCTAAATCTGAGTCCTCTACAGGAAGGAGTTTTGTTGAGATTAATGTCATACATTTTTGAGGCATTGGCTAGAATCCTTCTGAATTCTGGTTAGCATAATGAGTTGCTGTGGTAACTGTAGGTCCAGTTCTTCTTCCTCTTCTTCTTCTTCTTCTTCTTCTTCTTCTTCTTCTTCTTCTTCTTCTTCTTCTTCTTCTTCTTCTTCTTCTTCTTCTTCTTCTCTTTCCTTTTTGTGGCCTTCATGTAACAACCATGATGTTGGAATCTCCCCAAGTTAATATCAGTTCCCTGCACTGCCTTTAAAGAAAAAAAAATCCTTGTGCTTCTCAACCACAAGTAGCTATGCCTTTCCTTTATTATTAAGCATATATGAACAAAGATCTTGAGCATGAAGAATACATAAAAGATAAAACAACATTAAAACTTGATAAAATCTTAAAGAACTTAAAACATTATAATATTACAAATATAAACAATAAAATAGATAATACCTCAGCATATAAGAAAATAAATACATAGAAAATAAATATATCCAATTCGTATATAATCAGCAATAAAATCAGTTTAATGTAACTTTAAAGAAACTACTATGTCCAGATATTGTGGGCCTAGGGGCATGAGCAGTCCCACTTCAGAAATGACCACAGAATTACAGCACAGCAGAACAGAGATGGGAACAAAAATGGCCACAGCTTTATTGTTTACAGCAAATGGGAACATAGGAATAGGGCACAGATCCAGCATCAGGCACCCACCTTGTTGGCTGATGAACGTTCCCCAACCCGAATGTTGGGGAGCAAAATGGAGTGCCGGTGTCCCAGGAGGCATTCCTGGGGCTTTCTGTCACCAGGATGGGGTCGGGCCGCCACTAGGCAGCCTCCAAAGCCCTCTCGGCGTATCTTTGGCGTATCTTTTAGGTGGCGTATTTTTGACGCCGAGAGAAGGTTTCGGCGGGGCCAAAACCTACTTTGGAGGCAGCGCAGCCACGTTGCCTTCAAAGCCCGGCGCAGGCATTCCTCTCAGGAATGCACTGAGAGTCTGCTAGCAATAGTGATGCCACCCATGACTCACCAGGAAGCCAATATCTAGATAAAATAGGAGCAGTCCAGATAGCCCTGTGTGCAATCCATTGATCACAGAATAGAAGCAGGTGATCTATCATCTCTGTTGCCCCTGATATGCAACCACAAAAGTGATCTGAGAATGGGATCTTATCAAATCGTCCTCTTAGTTCTGCTGTCAGCAGGACATTTAATCTAGTGAGCATAAAAGCACACCTATGACTAAGGATTGTGAGGAACTTCAAATATGAAGGGAGGGTAATTGGAGGAGAAATCCCTAGCACAAAAGTTGAGTACACTCTCCCTGCCCAACTCATTGTACTAGCTCAGTCAAGGTCAATCACCCTCATATTAATCAACTTCAGTGCTTCTTGGATACCCATATTCCTGAGGGTTGTAAGGGAAAGGCCAAGGAATTCAATCTTATCATCTACACACTTCACCCACTCAAGAGGTGCAAAAGCTCCCTACATTTATTAGGTACCGCAAAGAAAGCAGCAACCCCCTCAAATGAGTGCTGCTCAAACTCCACCTTAAGTGCAGCTCCTGCAACACAACTAGGTACTCCTGCCAACGTCCGTAGGAACTGGAGAAGTGTGTTGTCCAAATACTCAGAAACTCCACCTATCCAAATTCCTTCCCCAAACAGAAACTGCAGGATTATTTTTGCATTAAAAGCCTCTATTGCTGCAGGTATATGTTGGCCACCTTTTGAATTAAAAAAAAAACACCTTAGGGGCACGTTTACATTAATCCTAGCTATGCAATAATTATTAACAACTCATTATGCATCACAACAGATGATCCAACATGATGGTTTTGGCCAGGGGATAACAAAACCTCATCGACGTCATTACACTAAAATAATAATAATAATAATAAAAGGAAATTCTTATAGCTTGTTCTCAAACCAAGCCAATAGCTGCTTTGGCTTCTGTCCTGATTTTCATAATCTACATTATATCTACTAAAGAACAAAGCTGACTCAGCTCTTTCTGTAATGAGATTGTTCTAATAAAAATGAATAACCTTTGTCTACTGAGCAAAATAACTTTAAGGGAACTTCTAGACTCTCTATTCCTCCGAGCCTTAACTTGAAAGTGAAGATTTTAGAAGTTTCTTTCATTTGGCTATGGGAATGAGGATAATTACATTCTGGAGTGGCTGTGTTATTAGCAATCCCCCGAGAACGGCAAGGGCCAGCTTTAAGTCATTTAGAATCTCTGTAATGAGGAGAAGTGGTGCAGGCTTGTAAAATCAGTATCATTTATTAAAACAAAACAAAAACATGGCTCACAAACAAGGTTAATGAATAGAGATGTAAATTCTGCCCACACAGGGGCACTGGGTGGAGAGTATTATGGATGCAACTCTACTTTGGTGCCATTTTAAATCTGTCCTGAGACAATCCAATTCCCTAAACGTAATCGGTTAAAAAAATTGGAGACTTTGCTGATTAAAATATTTATTGTTTCCCTTCCCCCCCCCCCCGCCCCATGTATGCATCTGGCTGGGATACAGTAACAAAATGTGAACTTCCCTATCTTCTGGCCTAGTAAAATATCTCAAGATTAGAAGCAAAGTTTTGATTGATCTTGATGGCAGTCCCCTCCCCGAACGAGGAAACAAGACTGAAGCACTGGGGGACCAAATAGGTCCCCTTAACCAGGGCATGGGGGCACAGCCCTGGCTGCAAGTCCATTATTACAATTTGCTTTGTTTATGTCATTCCAGAAATAGAAATGGTTCATTTATGAGTCATGAGATTGTGGTCATGGAATTAGGAAACAGTGTGTGGGAACAAGGGTTGCCAGTTCCAGGTTGGGGAATTCCTGGAGATTTGGGGGGGTGGAGCCTGGAGAGGGGAGGGGCCTCAGCAAGGTATAATGGTATAGAGTCCACCCTCCGAAGCAGGCATTTTCTCCAGGAGAACTGATCTTTGTCATCTGGAGATCATCTGTAATTTCAGGAGATATCCAGGTCCCACTTGGAGGTTGGCAAGTGGCAACCTGAATGGGGGGCTATGTGTTGGGTATCCTAGGCCCAGAGAAATGGTTCTTGGGTCTACTCTGGAGATTTCTGTTAGGGATGATAATAAAATTCAAGGCTATTGAATATCTCCACCAAATTTGATCTGTGTTCTCTTGTGTCATATCAAAAAGGACCCAACTTGGTTCTTTAAGCAGCTTAGGGTTGCCAGGCAGTGACCAGCAACTAGGGTAGGGTTGCCAGGTCCCTCTTCACCACCGGTGGGAGGTTTTTGGAGTGGAGCCTGAGGAAGGCAGGTTTGGGAAGCAAAGGGACTTCAACGCCATAGAATCAAATTGCCAAAGAGGCCATTTTCTCCAGGTGAACTGATCTCTATCAACTGGAGATCAGTTGTAATAGCAGATCTCCAGCTACTACCTGGAGGATGGCAACCCTAAACTAGGGGGAGAGCTGTGGGTGGGGATATGGGAGGCTGCAGTGTCACATTCCTTCCAGTAAAAAAAGAAGTGATATAGGTAGCTTTAGGGATCACTGGAAACTCTGTTGTAAGCTCTGTTTTATTTTTATTTTTTATTTTTTACTGTAAGTGACGTGATGCTTCAGCTGGAGTCACAGGGTTGTTGTTTTTTCCCTGCTTCACTACTCAGAACAGCAGAAGACAATAGGAGCAGGTGACTCCCCATCCTGACCAGGAGCTGGGCAGCTCTAAAGCCAACCCCTCTGTTTTTGCTGCATAAACAATTTATAGGGTTGTCAGGTCCCTCTTCGCCACCAGCAGGAGGTGTTTGGGGAAGGGAGGGGCTTCAGTACCATAGAATCCAAGTGCCAACGCAGCCATTTTCTCTAGGTGAACTGATTGCTATTGGCTGGCGATCAGTTGTAATAGCAGGCCTGCAGCTAGTACCTGGAAGTTGGCAACCCTAACCATTTAGTATGCACTAACTTACCTAGTTATACAGATTTGTATGTAATGGGCCACTCTTTCACTGTTATGCCAGAAGCCCATAGACTGTGCAATCTGGGGAGGAACAGCTGGTCTCAGATTTCATGTTTTGGACATCCCATCTCCCATTACCCCATACCCCATATGAGTCCAGAGGTGGTTTGCCATTGCCTGCTTCCACATCACAGCCTTGGTATTCCTTGGTGGTCTCACATCCAAATAATAGCCAGGGTCAGGGCTGAGAGTGCGTGACTGGCCCAAGGTCACCCAGCAAGTTTCCATGGCACGAGTGGGGATTTGAACGTGGATTTCTAGGTCCTAGTCCAACACCTTAAGCCCTATACCATTCTGGATCTCCAAGTCTAGTACCTTGGGGAATAGTTTATGAGTGCAGTGTCCATTCAGCCAAACACATGTGAAAAATCATATCAAATAGAGGAAAATATGTACTGAAATGGAAAGCAAAACACACACACAGAGGGGCCAGTGGAAGAACACCTGTGTGCAGATAAGCAGGATAATGTTGAAATGGAGCCAGAAGATGTAATTAATTCCTCTCTCTAGTCTGTTCCCTCCCCTTGCATGAATTATTTTTCTATAATTACTTTCTTTAGCTGTTTTGATTGTCCTCTTCCAAAGCCGAAAGGCTAACAATCTCTTTAAGATAATGAATTGGTAGCCATAAAAATGACCAGTAGTGTAAACACAAAGCAAAAATGTTACACACATTATTGGAGAGCAATTATCATCACAATGGAATCTCCATGACTAGAAGGAGTATATCTCAGATTAACAGATGCTGAGGACAACCAGGGCATTCTTTAACCAAAGGTCCATTTAATCCAGCACTCTGCCTCAAACTATGGCTAGCCAGAGGCCTCCGGGAAGCCCCACAAGGAGAGTTACAATCTCTTATAAAGGTTGCCATCTAGCTTGTTCGCACCTTTCCCCCCTCCTCAATTTTACGTTCACAACAAGAATCCTGTGAGAAGTATGTCAGACCGAGAAAGAGCAACGGGTCCAACGCCACCCAGTGTGGTTCCATGGCAGAGTGAGGATTCGAACTGTGGTCTCTTATATCCTAGACACTCTCAGCACTGTACCACACTGGCCCCTTCAGTGGCTTCTCTGCTTTCTCTGATAAGGTGATAAGTCATTTCGCCACAGCATCCCTCCCCATCCCACAGTGGAGGAGAAGGAACTCATCTTCTGAATTTCAGCATGTACAAGGCAGTTTGTGACCTAAAGCACTGTTCCAGCTATACAGCCCCCTTTAGTCACCTTCTCAGTGGCATGCTAAATGTGGGTTTGTCAGCCAGGTGCATGGTGAGTCCAGATCATATTTATTTATTTATTTATTTATTTATTTATTTATTTATTTTACTTCCAGGTTTCAGAAGCAATGTTCAGAACTTCCTGCCTGATTTAGGTTTCCCCACCCACCCTCCTGGTTTGTGTGTTTGGCCACTCTGAATACATGTTTAATTCCAGCTGAATTACAGATTTGATTTAAATGTACATCGTTCAACTCCAGTCCGAACTTGTTGTGGCAAAGAGGCTTGAAAATATGAAGGAAAAGTCACGCACACATATATTAAGGCAACTTCAAGACAGCTCTTGAAAGAAACTTGACTCATTTTTCACCAACGAATTCCCTTATCTATTCAAAATGGAGAAAGTTCACTTTTCCCTCTTGCTTCCCCCCTCCCTTTCTTCCAGACACTGGCAGTTTTGACCGGCCTAATCAATGTCATCTAATTAGAAGATCCATGCTGAATTTAACAAAGGACATTGCTTGACTCTGAAACTGTTTCCAGAATTACTTAAGGCTGGTCTTGCAAAAATTCATGTTCTTTCCTTTTGACATTTCATTGCCAGGATGGTATTTATTCATCTCTCTGACAGTATACTGCTCAGAAGTCAAAATGTAACCCCTAGCTATGTATTGCAGTTGGGCTTCTTTCTTCACGGTGTATATGCCAACAAGCTCTGTGGTTTCTAAATAATGTGTGGTTCCTTGGGACCTGGCAACCCTGTTCCAGCTTGTAAGCTCATGCATTTCTGCACTGATGGATCTATAGTCATCTGCAAATATGACCTACCTTTTAATTCCCCTTCCCATCTGTTTCAGATGGGTTGATTGGTGTGGATGAATTCATGGACAAATTTTATGGGTATTCATCAATTCGTACATGGGGTTGAACATGTGGCTTGGGTTACTATAACAGACCTGGGCATTTAAAAGGGGGACTCAGTAGAAAATATAGTTAAAACAGAGCTGGGGAGCCAGTGTGGTATAGTGGTTAAGAGCAGTGGTTTGGAGTGGTGGACTCTGATTTGGAGAACAGGGTTTGATTCCCCACTCCTCCACGTGAGTGGTGGATGCAAATCTAGTGAACTGAATTTGTTTCCCCACTCCTACATATGAAGCCAGCTGAGTGACCTTGGGCTAGTCACACTCTCTCAGCCCCACCTACCTCACAGGGTGTCTGTTGTGAGGAGGGGAAGGTGATTGTAAGGTGGTTTGATTCTGCCTTAAGTGGTAGAGAAAATCAGCATATAAAAACCAACTCCTCTTCCTCCTCCTTCTGCCAGGAGTTAGCAGGGGTGATGGTGACTTATCTACAAAATCTGGTTTTTGTTGTTGATTGTGGAAGGACTGAAAATGTTTAATAATCTGCAGTATCAAACTGCTGCTAGGAAGGCAGATGGTTTTTAGATTGTACACCTTTGTTTTTGCCTCTGTACATACTGTACCATTGCCAGTGACACATTTTTGGTTGTAAATTTTACCACCAGAGGTTGTCCAAATCATGTTGAAGTGGTTATAGTGTTGTACTGAGACCGAGGAAAGACTGTTTTAAGTCCTTGCCATGGACTGCCAAAATGACTTTTGCCCGGTTTTCCTCATCCACTGTTTCTTTTGTGGTTCTTGTCTGTCCTTTTCTTCCCCTGGCTGTTATTCTTTGGGACTGAAGAAAAACACAGCCCCCTACTTTCTCACAATAGGGAACTTGACTTGGACACTTGTGTAAGGGTATCACCTGACCAGGTCTAGCTTGCTGAATTTGAGGTCTCCCTGGACTGGCAGAAACAAAACCCTGTCTTTACAAAGGGTCAGTCAATGGAGGATAGGTCCATAAATGGATCATTTCATAACTGGACCCTTCATGTTTAGAGGCTGAGTGGTGTGAGGCAGTTTTGATAGGCAAAACCATGCAGGAGTGGAAGGATCAAATCCTTCAGTGAAAATTTAGCTTTAAGCTGAGAAGATCTGATAGTCAATCCCCCAGCATTGTGCCTTTTTATTGATCCTGAATGGCCTGTTTTCCTTGCTTCTTCATACTCTGATTCCTCTGCTTGACCAGGATGTTATTAACTCTGCTCCTAATAGGGTTGCCAGGTCCCGCTTCATCACTAGCAGGAGGTTTTTGGGGTGGAGCCTAAGGAGGGCAGGTTTTGGGGAGGGACTTCAATGCCATAGAGTCCAATTGCCAAAGCGGCCATTTTCTCCGGGTGAACTGATCTCTATTGGCTGGAGATCAGTTGTAATAGCAGGAGATCTCCAGATATTACCTGGAGGTTGGCAACCCTAGCTCCTATCTCTACAAAGACTCCTTCCAAGGTCACCTGGGGATGGGAGGGGTGAGGGGAGTGGTCTGATTAGAATGGTGTTCTTATGCCTTAACACCAAAGTGACTGATCAGAAGGTAAAAGAGGAGATAATGGCAATTATTGACCCTGACAAGTATTTGGATGGGAGACTTCCAAGGAATACCAGGGTCATGTCTCAGAGACAGGCAATAGCAAACCACCTTTAAATGTCTCTTGCCTTGAAAACCCTACGGGGTTGCCATAAGTCAGTTGTGACTTGACGGCAAAACACACACACAATGGCAATTAAGCTGATTCTATGAAAGAGGTTTTGGTGAGGGAGGGGATAAGGGATTTGGGAAGGAAAGAAGGAAGGAAAATGGTAAGGCATTAAAAAAACTGGGCCGCTAACTGTGAGGCTTGTATCCATTTTTGTTACTAATTTGTATTTCAAAGTTTTATCCGTAACGAGAACGTGGTTCTTCCTTAACAATATAAATGGTGAGAAGTTGGCTTGCTATTTTTCCTTAATCTGGAAAGCTCAACAAAAGGTGACTGCCAAGAAAATGATATTTTGAAAAATGCTCTGATGCAGAATCTTGGTCTAAAAATAACCTAATTTCATGCTCTTATGAAACTGTTTTATTTTTATTTTTTATTTTTTTTAGCGGAATGAATTATGTTGTTGTGCTGTTTGGAAGACAATTACCGCTGTAATTTGCAAGCATTATGGGCCATAGCAAATCCTTATTTGGGGCTTGGTGTATAAGTTATCGACACAATAGGGCTTAACAGATCTTTTTGCGGAAGCTTACTTCATTTTACAGAAATGTTAATCTTCAAATCTGAATGTAATAAACCTTTAAAACCTGTGACAGGATTTTTTTTATTTTTTAAAGAAAGACTGTTGGAACCCACAGAGCAAATGAAATGACATCTTAATCTCTTGGCTGATGTATGTGTTATATATTCCTAATAAGGATGCCATCAAAAATAGGCACCCTAAGCCATCCCTCTTCTTTGCTGCAGTGTTTATTTTATTGAAATATTTACTCCTCATCTTTCCCACCATCTATGGTGGCTCAACAAAGCTTACGAATATCGTGCAAACCAAACACTGTCCAAAACAATTCACATAACATCAAAAAATGTTTAAACCCAGAGCCACCCAACAGCAGCAAGCAAACACAGCAGCCCTCTTCAGATGCACTTCAAAAACTGTGTATTGAGACCTCCTAAATCAGGCTATCCTGATCTCTAGGGTTGCCAGGTCCCTCATCACCACCAGTGGGAGGTTTTTGGGGTGGAGCCTAGGAGGGCGGGGTTTGGGGAGAGGAGGGACTTCAATGCCATAGAGTCCAATTTCCAGAGCAGCCATTTTCTCCAGGGGAACCGATCTCTATCGGCTGAGATCAGTTGTAATAGCAGGAAACCTCCAGCAACCCTACTGATCTTGTTAGATCTCAGAAGCTAAGCAGGGTCAGCCCTGGTTAGTACTTGGATGGGAGGCCACCCAGGAATACCAGGGTTGCTATGCAGGGGAAGGCAATGGCAAGCCACCTCTGTTAGTCTCTTGCCTTGAAAACCCTGTTAGGTTGCCATAACGTGGCTGGTACTGGATGTGACTTTACACCCACACGTGCTGAGATGAGGCTGAGAGAGTATGATTGGCCTAAGGTCACCCAGTGAACATCCATGGCAGAGTGGGGATTCATACCTAGTTCTACCAGAGCCTAGTTTGACATTCTTCTTTGGGGGGTGGGATTCTGATGGGGGAGCGGCTGTGACTCAGTGGTAGGGCATCTGCACGGAATGCAGAAGGTCTCAGGTTCAATCCCCGGCATCTCCAGTTCAAGGGACTAGGCAAGTAGGTGATGCAAAAGACATCTGCCTGAGATCCCGGAGAGCCCCTGCCAGTCAGAGTAGGCAGTACTGACTTTGATGGGCCAAGGGTCTGATTCAGTATAAGGCTGCTTCATATGTTCATATGTAACCAGGACACCATGCTAGTATCAGATGATGTACACATTATAGACTGTGGCTCATTAAAAAAAAAAACCTCATATCTTGACACAGCCTGCCTTTTTGATAGATGGCTACATGGGGGAAAAATAGACTGAGCAATTTACAGAAATGTATTTGTTACAAGTGGAGCTTTGTTGGAGTTGAGCCAACAGAAAATGTATTCTATAATAGGTTTGATTCACATTTTAAACATCTACAAAAATGGCACTTCTGTGTTCTAACTGAGACAATTTGTAAGGCAGAGGAAGAAAGGTGCACTTCATTCTCTTGGTCTAAACAGACATCATACTGAAATTTGTCTGCCTAATTGTGTTTGCTTGCCATATGTGAGATTCTGTATATGTGAACAGGTTTATGATTTTACTTTAGAAGATGCAACGTCTGAAAGTAAACTAGCTTATCTTGCAAGCTGAGGCCTGCAACCTGCCACATCTGGGCAAAAAATAAATAAATACTGTGGTTCTGACACTTACATAAACATCCTAGGAAGGGTGAGAATTTCCTCCCTCTTTAATTTAGAACTCTTCCTTTAGGGAGTAACAGATGTCATTAAAACCTGTCTATATAGGGAATTTCATATATATTTCCTTCACTTTTACTTTAGAATTGTGATAACTTAAAAAAAATAAAAATTGGACCGTGGTTCTAGACTACAAAAAGCAATTTACAGGATAGAGGTTCCCAGAAGCCTCCTTAAACTGTCTTACCACTGGGAAGTGGAACTTGACAATTACTTAGGGTTGCCAACCTCCAGGTACTAGCTGGAGATCTCCTGCTATTACAACTGATCTCCATCCGATAGAGGTCAGTTCCCCTGGAGAAAATGGCCGCTCTGGCAATTGGACTCTATGGCATTGAAGTCCTTCCCCTCCCCAAACCCCGCCCTCCTCAGGCTCTGCCCGAAAAACCTCCCGCTTGTGGCAATGCTACAATTAGCCAATATATGATAAAATCATTTCCAACAAAACTTCCCCCAGCTAACTAGGTTTTCCCTAGAAATGACATAGTGGAATGGCTGATATTGCAGTTTAAGAAAAAATTCTTTTGCAACCAATTAGAGCTGTGTCAGGCAACTAAGTCTGCCAGTAGGCTGCCTGCCACTATAGTTGGAGGCCTATCAGCCCTACTTATGTTGCAGGTATATATTGAACCCCGTGGTACAGAGTGGTAAGTCCAAACTCTGCTCATGACCTGAGTTCGATCCCAACGGAAGTTGGTTTCAAGTAGCCGGCTCAAGGTTGACTCAGCCGTCCATCCTTCCGAGGTCGGTAAAATGAGTACCCAGCTTGCTGGGCGTAAAGGGAAGATGACTGGGGAAGGCACTGGCAAACCACCCCGCAAACAAAAGTCTGCCTAGGAAATGTCGTGATCTGACGTCTCCCCATGGGTCAGGAATGACCCGGTGCTTGCACAGGGGACCTTTACCTTTTATATATTGAACATGTTTGTATGTTCGCCCTTCCCATCTCCCCAAACAGGTGCTCTCTGCATTTTTAGAATTAACATATGATCAGCTCCCTATTCATCACTCCCATTGTCTTGTGTGTATGACCCTATCTAATGGGATGCCAGGATGGTATAGCGGTTGATTAGTAGACTCTAATCTGGAGAACTGGGTTTGATTCCCCACCCCTCTACATTAACCCTGTTGGGCAACTTTGGGCTAGTCACAGTTCTCTCTGAACTCCCTCAGCCCCACCAGCCTCACAAGATGTGGGGAGGGGAAGGGAAGGCGATTGTAAGCCAGTTTGAGACTCCTTAAAGGCCGAGAAAAGTGGGGTATAAAAACAAATTCTTTTCTTCCTTTATGGAAAAGGGGTAGGACAAAAAGCTGGTTCCTGCTGACCTCTATAAGTATGGTAATTCCGTGTGTGTGTGTGTGTATATTTATTTATTTATAATACTATTTCCAGGCGTATATATTAGTGTTTATATAGCTGACTCCAAAGTGAGAAGACACACTTCTGCATATGCACGGGAGAGCCACCATTTCTGTAAATTTCCCTGCTAGCTGTGGTCCTCTGCATTGCATCCTATAATGTTTTGAAGGGCTGGAAAACTCTGTAAGAGCTGCAGTTGGAGGGAAAAAGGAAAGACTCGTTTCCACAAACAGAGCTCTGATCATGTCTATCTGTGTCCCACCAGCTGTACAGGGAGATGGGAGGGGAACATTTTGGGAAATGACGTTTATATTCTTTTCTGCACAGCTGTACCAGAAAAGCCCATCCATTTCATCGCTGCTCACCTGATGTTAGGATGATACATATGTGACTTCTGCAGTGTAAGTAAGCTGTGCATCACTTAGCTTTTGTCTCTGGAAAAAAATCTGAGTGCTGCTTCTGACATTGTGTCCCATGAGTCACAACTTCAAAAGTTTGTGGACTTTGTTTCTGAAATCAAGAATAACATGTTTACAGTTCCTGAATGTTCTGGTTAAAGCAGGAGGTGTCCTAGATCTATGACCCTAGGATTTCGAACTTCAAGTTAGGAAGTTCCTGGAGATTTGAGGACAGAGCCTGGGGAGGAAACACAGCAAGGTATTATGCCATAGAGGCCATCCGCCAAAGCAGCCTTTTTCTCCAGGGGAACTGATCTCAGAAGTCTGGAGATCCATTGTAATTCCAGGAAATCAACAGGCATCACCTGGAGGTTGTAGGGTTGCCAGGTCCCCCCTTGGCTCTGGGGGAAGGTTTTGGGGGCAGAGCTGAGGCAGGGATTGTGTGCGCGCAGCTCCACTGATGTGATTGTGTCACTTCTGGTTTACACCCAGAAGCGCCGCATCGCAACGGCCTTTTACCACTCAAACTGGGAGTTTGAGTGGTAAAAGGCCCGTTGCGATGCGACGCTTCCGGGTGTAAACCGGAAGTGATGCAATCGCGTCAGCCCCGTTTCCAAGCCGGGCACTGGCTTGGCCGGTGATTGCTTGCCAATCTAAGTGACCTGGCAACCCTAGGAGGTTGGCATCCATGATGTCACCAAAGCATACTAGGAGCAACAGATCTTACCATGGATCAATATTCCACGGTTGTTGGTGATCAAGGAAAGGACGGGATTCCCCCTCGGTATATTTCCTACTGTTCGACCGTATTATCAGTTAGTAAGATACCCTTGGCCCAAGGCTGGCACAGTGTAATCTGCTACTGGGCCTTGGTCTATCTTCCTTCTTAACCACCCGCATCTCATTTATGGGAAAGGTCACATATTGCAGTGCTTTTCTGTTGCTGCCAATATGCTGTGGTGTTGCATAATGAGCGTTTGCCCTGGATGTTGCTCGCCACCACGAATCAGCAACATCATGTGACTGCAATGGCTGAGGCACTTTGTTTTGTTCTCCAGCAGCCCATAATATCAAGCCATTAAGAAGAAAATCCACACATTTTGGCCTGAAATATATTAGCACAGAATCATTGTTCGTTCAGCGTGTCCTAGACACTTCTTTAATTTTCTCCCTCTCTTTCACAGTTGTAAAGGAGAGAGCCAGTAGCCAGCTTTCTTCATAGCATCAACACAATGCTCCAAGTCTATTTTAAGCCTTTGAAATTGCAGGGATTTATTTGTGTGTGTGTTTTTAATTATAAACCTGGCAGCTTAACATGGCCACAGGGACTTCCCTTTATTAAATGAACATCCTCCCCAACAGACAGAGCTGACTTCCTTGTCTTCCTGTGCTCACTCCCTTAAATATATGAATTCCAAGGCTGAATTTTTTTTAATGCACTTTATTCATCAGTTCACATTTTTAAAGTCAAAACTTTTTTCAGATTTACAGTAGAAACCATCTGTTTTATTTAAAAGTGCTCATAAAATGTCATTTCTTTTACAGAGATCTGATTTTAAAAGATAGGATATAGAGATGATTTTCATTTTTTTTTAATTCTAAGTTTATAGTCCAAAACAACCTTGAGGAATAATATGTTGTTTTCAATGGCAATAATGCTGTTTGTAAATAGCTACTAGAGGCATCTATTTAGATCAGTTATCCTTAACCCTTTCTGACCTTGAATATTGCTTTAGCCTGACTTTGCAGCATGCAACCCGCATAACTTTAACAATGTTTATCTCATTTTTTACCCTCCCCCTTCTTCCAAGGAGCTCATACATAGTTCTCCCCTCTTTTTTAATCTTGGTAACAATCATATCAGTCATCTGCATCACCTGGCATATTTATACTGAAATAAACGTTCTCCAATTGTGTATGTAGGTCAGCGGCAGAAGCCAAGGTCGTTGGCATCTTCTTGGCACAAGCTGACTGTGAGAGTTGCTGTGTTTAGATCCTGGTGATCACTGGGTTTACCCTCAAAATGTTATCTCTCTAGTCCATTTTGGCCTTGACATTTCAACATGCCTATGTCATTGGATAGTTTAAGGAGTGGTAATGTTTTAGAGAAGAAATACTCAGAGAGGAGAAACACATTGGCTTTCTTCTGGGTTGCTCTGACTTGTAGTCAAGGGCAGATGTCTCACACAGATGTTGTTCTGTAGAAGTTAGAGGATCTTGGTAGAATTGCTTTGCAGATCAGTTCCCTGTCCCAACTATTCCAGCATCCTACTTCCAAGGATTACCAACCATGTGCTTCTGGAAGCTCACAAGCAGGGCACGAGGAAGGAAAGGTCTTCCCTCTTGCTGTTTCATTCCCACCTTCTGGAACTTGAAGGTATACTTCTAACACATGCACTCATTCAATTTATCTATTGTAGGAAGACTAATAGCCAAAGATAAACCTGTCCTCCAATCCCAACCCTGGCATATTGGTCAGGAGATGAGAGCTACTGTCAGGACATAATTTGAAGGGACAATTCATATTCTCCCCAGTAGTCTGCTGATCTGTTCATCCATCATTATTGTCTGTGAATAAACTCAAAGACAGTGATTGGTTGGTAAAAGCATAGTGGACATGTGTCACTATTCGAGGCATTGTTGGTGTTCTCTGGGAGATTTGTGGGCCAGCTTGTCTGCGTTATAAAATGTGAGTCAGCCATCCAAGTGCAGTCTCACAGCTTGTTAAAAACCACCATGGAGTAGTGTTTACTTGGGCCAAGTGTTTACTTGGGCCAAGGAGACCTATTTCAAGACCCCATCAATCTAAGGACCAAGCACTTCACTATATCTCGCCATAACTCACCTCCATGTCTAAAGGATCAAATGGAATAATGAACTCCTTGTAAGAAGAGTAGTATATGTGATAAGAATTCTGGTGTCTCCTGGTATAAGTACTGGAAAATAATAATAGGGATGTGCACTTGGATATAGCCAAGCTGAAAAAAATACCTGGAAAATACCTTACCGGTATTTTTTTGGTGTATTTTTTTACCCAAATACATGTTAGAGAATATTGCAGCAAAGCGGCTATCCCAAAAAGAAATAACCACACCCAAAATTCAAGTTTTATTTTTGATTTTTGGATAGCAGCACCTAAAGTTTTGCAGGATTGCTTTTCCGCCTCCTTTGAAGGTTTCCCAGGCAACCGGAGGGGGGGGGGAAGGCAGTTATCACAGGCTTCTGTGTATTGTCTTTGGTTCTGTTGCACTTGCACAAGTCCCCCCTCCTTGAGATTGTTCTGCTGGGCTTCTCTGGGTTGACATTTGTTCTACTGGGTGTACAAAAGTGCCCCCCTTGCTTGAGATTGTTCTTCTGGCTTTCTGTGGATTGCCATTGATTCTTGTGGTCTTGCAAAAGTGCCTCCCCTTGCTTAAATTTGTTTTTCTGGGCTTCTGTGGATTGCTCTTGGTTCTGAAAACAAAATCTGCTGGGATTCTCTGGTTTGACATTGGTTCTGCTGAGCTTGCACTGCCACATTGGCCCTGAGTTATACCGGGCTTCTCTGGTTAGACACTAGTTCTGTTGGGCATGCAAAAGTGCCCCTCTTGCTTCAATTTGTTTTGCTTGCATTCTCTGGTTTGACATTAGTTCTGTTTGGCTTGCCACACTGGCTTATGGTTGGGGTGGGATTCCTGGGTTCTGCATTGTTCTGGGTTCTTGGTTGTTGACATTGACAAGTGGTTGCTGCAGGCATGCCTATTTGCTTTTGTCCTGGAGGGGGGAAAAGACTCCCTCCATTGGAAACAATGGAGAATGGATGGGGGCACCTTGTTTGGGTCCCCATAGAATCGGACCCCTTGAACCAATCTTCTTCAAACTTTGCAATTTTTCTTTGGACAAGCACCAGCAGCTGTGGAGCAATATTGGTGCATCTATCTTTAAAAAATAGCCCCAATCCCCCCACCCTGATAGATTCCCCATAGGCTATAATGGAGCCAAATAATATTGGATTCCCAAATAAAACCTGAATCCCAATACCATACTGGTATTGAGATCCTGAAAAATCAGGAATATTGATATTTTCTGGATCCAATATACTTGAATCCAGGGGGAAAAAAACATTTTGATGCACACCCCCTAAAAATGTGGTGTCCTTTCTTTACCACTGCCCAGGATGTGGTGATGGCTGCCAACTTGGAAGGCTTTAAGAGGGGAGTGGGTATGTTCATGGAGGGCTATTCATGGCTACTAGTAAAAATGGCTACTAGTCATGATGCATACTTACTCTCTCCAGGATCAGAGGAGCCTGCCTATTATATTAGGTGTTGTGGAACAAAGGCAGGATAATGTTGCTGCAGCTGTCTTGTTTGTGGGTTTCCTAGAGGCACCTGGTTGGCCACTATGTGAACAGACTGGTGGACTTGACGGACCTTGGTCTGATACACCATGGCCTTTCTTATGTTCTTATGAATAACTCTAGCCTACCAACACTTTTCCTTGTGTAGAAGGCATAGGATTCTCAGGGATGTGTGAACCCTAGTACCTCTATTATTTGACATTTGCTATTGCCTGCACTTGATTCCTACTTGGCTATATTCTCTTTCATCCCCTCCCCCGAAAGTCAACATGATTGATTGGTTAATGTATTAATAGGCTTGTAACAGATCATAATTCAGTTTTTTTGCCCTGTCAAGTTTCTCTTGAGAGTGAGTGAGAAAAAAATGCTAAATTGATACAAAACTAATAGCTTAACTAACAGGGTGGGTTTTTTTGATAAATGCACAGTGAGTATGGGAGCATATATCAGAAATCCCTCAGAATAATAGCATAATTGAAACTCCACAGTAGATTAAAAGTGCCTTTCACCTACCCTTCCTTTCAGTGTTGCTTTACAGTTGTATACGTGATCTGATATTGGATAAATAATTGGGAAAACCTCCTTTTATTTGTTGCAAATATTTACTCAGAATGACTAAGGATAACTCTAATGGAACTGTGGGATTGTAGGGGTAACACTTTGTTTTGTATTAGAAATGTTTCTGTGTTTCATACTGGCAACACTGACTCTTCAATGATTCCTAAGGTCATCTAGCCAAAAGGTTATCTACCTTGGAAAAAAATGAAGAAGAAAAAAGTTATTTGTTGCAACCAACAAAGTGATTTGTTGCAACCAATTTTCTTGCCAGGTCCAAATATCTCTGTCTCAGCGGTGGTGTGTGAGGCACTGAAGTATAGCTATGTTTTTCTTCCATTAATTTTTTTAAAAAATTTCACCTACTTACAATGATTTTTTTTAAAAAAACAACTTCCTTAAATTATTGATTTATTTAGAGAATGTATACCCCTCCTTTCCAGAGATTTGATCACCAAAGTAAAAACATAACAACAAAACATTTTTTAAAAATTATCAGAATGAAATAATTTCAGCAGCCTAAAATGACATGCATAAAACAGTCCTCAGGCCAGAAGCGGACTATAAAAAGAGCTTGACAAGATGGAAACCCCCATCTGATACATTTTAACAAAAACATCACCATATAGTGACACTTGGTTTCTGTCTTTAAATACTGAAAAAAATCAGAATTTGGGGTAAGAGTTTTGTTGATTCCCCCCCTTCCAAAAACAGTAGGATTTTAACCTTGAAAAACTCCTTACATTTTTGAAGGACGACAGAAATGTTGTGTTTCCCTCTGAAGAAAGGAAACAAGACCGCAATATCCATATACGCTGCCCTAGATACATTTGCCAGCTCTCTCTATTCCCCAGCCCATGTAGTCTGATTTCTTCTCCTTATTGGGGAAATAACTCGGGTAGACATTTCTTTTCTAGGCCATAAATATCCACAGTGTGTATTACTCAATTTTTATAAATGGTGAGCAAGTGCAGTTGAAAAATAATTTCCTTCCTGCACGGTGACCAGTTTGTTTTGGCCAGGCCTGATGAATAGCTTTCTTATAGCACACTTGTTTTCCCACCCCATCTCTCCCCCCTCCCCCCGTTGAAAAAAAGATTTAGAAGTATGCTGATTAAAGATGGTACCGCAGCCTGACCAGCGTTGCAATACAGAAAATAGAAGCAAAGCATTGTATAAAAATGCAATAGGGGAGGATTGGTGAAAGTACTGTTGCGGGAATCAAGGGCTATATGATTACTTTGTTCTGCATTAAAAAAAAAAAGGGACTATACAGAGAATTTATTCCTGTCTGACCACTGGGACTTAGAAATTTCTGAAAAATGTTGTTTTATACATTGGGCAAACAAATGCCCTCCTAGTGGAAATAAATCACGGTCTTTTTTTAGAGCATAATCATAAAATAGAATGCACAGATTTGGCTGCTAGCTCTCTTGCTCACTTTCCTGAGTAATTGTAAACTATCTGGCATGTGTCAAGGCTCTCCTTAGGCTGTGATGATGTAGTACAAGTCTTGTGACCAGTGTTGACAGGATGCTCTCAAGGCACATTTGGGGCATTCACTAGATACCTATTTTTGTTCTAAGATTCACAATAAGGCATCCAATGCATGTTGACTTGGAGGCAATTATCCCTGATTGACTCTCCAGTAAATGTGTTTAAGACTGCAATTTTGCTGTGTGATCATATGTGTGTACAATCCAGTATGCTATAGAAGAAAATAAGGGTGCATTTAACTTTCCAGTTCGCCCTCCAAAGTAGTTATTTTCTCCAGGGGGGCAGATATGTATTGTCTGGAAGTCAGTTGCAATTTTGGGAGATCTCCAGGTCCCACCTGGAGGTTGGCAACCCTAGGCCTGTAAACCACCTCTGGGTGATTTAAGGTTCCCGACCTCCAGGTGCTGACTGGAGGTGTCGTGAGATTACCAGTAATCTCCAGGCAACAGAGGTCAGTTCACCTGGAGAAAACGACCGCTTTGAAAGGTAGACTTTATGATGTTATACCTTCTTCAGATTAGAGTCCGCCACTCTTAACCACTGCACCATGCTGTTGTAAAGTTGATTTGTAAGCAGACTTGAGCCACGAGGAAAAGCAGGCTATAAATATTTTTTCATAAATACCTAAGCACAATGAAGTGAATGAGCTAAAAACGATAAATTGCTGCTTAAGATTGCACTGTTAGAAGAACTTGGGTTCTCAATCAAAGCAATGCATTGGCTGATTTTTAAAGAGGGGGATCAAATTGTGATTTGAGCAGCAAGGAGTTTGCATGTTGTGGATTCTGATGTGGGCACTTAATAAAAGGCGAAAGATGTATATGACCAGAGTACCGTATGTTGGCATTTCGTTCATGTGGGGCCCTGGACAAGATTTCTTGGCCGTACCAATTCAGCAAGCGCGACTTAGAACACACTTCTCACCACTCCCATGGAACTGCACTTTGCAGCAGAAGACTGACTGTGGTAGGCAGGCTACCTTTCAGGAAACGTGTCTGCCATTACTGAGGTTTCTCACTGAAGATCAACTAATAACCTTTTAAAGCACCCCAGGGCTCTCCAGAGCACAGTTGGAAACCCATTGCATTAGAGTGCAATACCATCACAAACTTTACACTTGACCTGTTTTTCGCTTACACAAAGGTTGGATTGCAATTGCCTTATGAAGTGTTTCCAAAGCTAATTGAACCATCTTTTCGTGAGACTTGCCCCAGCAGTCCCAAATTAATACTGCCTTTTAAATTGTTTTTTTTTTTTTTTTTTGAATATATAGGTGTCCGACTTTTAAAATACCAGCTGAATTCAAACAGTTTTCTCAAGGGAAAGTCAGAGACATATTCCAGCTTGTGTGTTCCATCTCAAGTGGTGCCTCTTGGGCCTTTGAGCCAATATTAATGCTGCTCTCCCCTCCCCTTCGGAGCTCTTCTTTCTGGCCTGACATCGAAAAGGGAACTTTCATTTAGCCACAAGAATAAAGGTCAAATCACTTGGAAAACAGCTAAGTGGCCAATTTTGCTCGAAATATCGATGGAGGAAAGGGTTGATGAGCTAAAAAGAAACGAGTTAATCATGAAAATTATCTTTCTTTTAATTTAAAGGAAGATGAAAATTATAATGGACAGTGTGGTAATTTTATCCGTCACTTGAAGGCTATTATAACATTTTTATGCATTTGCATTTTTTAAAAATATACGCTTGATTCTTTTCTTTTTTCCCCCAGACAAAACTTTCAAAAACTATTTGTGAGTTTGGAAATCTTTTCATTCCCGTCTCTTCCTGTGTGATGATATAACTTTAACAATGCATTTCATTGGCTGATATTGATGTATTGTGTATTGGGTACTAAAGAAAAGGATGGAAATTCTGTGCCAATATTACTCCAGTTCTGCATCAAGAAAACTGAAAATTCTGCTGCTTGTATAAATTAAGCCAGTTTACAGAGTTTCTCATAGTCTGCATTGCTATGCTGTTTATATTCTTTTGCTTAAATGTTGAGGCTCATTTTAATCATGGGTAGGGATGAGCTGATTCCCCCACCATCCCTTTATTATTTTGAATGTTTATTGTTATGCATAGTACTCCCCCTTGGTTCTTTAACTAGGAACCGTCCTAAAGATTAATTCCAGAATGACACCATATGCTTTGCCACATTTTTTTTCAGTTTCTTGGGTCTCTTTCTCCCTCTCTGCACTCCTGATATGCTTGTACACGAGGGTTGCCAGGTCCCTCTTCGCCACTGGCGGGAGGTTTTGGGAACGGAGCCTGCGGAGGGCAGGGTTTGGGGAGGGGAGGGACTTCAATGCTGTAGAGTCCATTTGTCAAAGCGGCCATTTTCTCCAGGTGAACTGATCTCTGTTCGCTGGAGATCAGTTGTAACCGCGGGAGATCTAGCTAGTACGTGGAGGTTGGCAACCCTATTGTACACATGGATAAAATGTGTGTGTGTGTAAAGTGTCATCAAGTCACAGCTGACTGATGGTGACCCCTTATGGGGTTTTCAAAGCAAGAGACTAAATAGAGGTAGTTTGCCATTCCCTGCCTCTACCTCATGACCCTGCTATTCCTTGGAGGTCTCCCATCCAAATACTAACAAAGGCTGACCCTGCTTAGCTTCCAAGATCTGGCAAGATCTGGCTAGCCTGGGCCATCCAGATTAACGCCATGGATAAAATAGTACTTTCAAAATATTGATGTAATAATACATATGACTGCATCTTTCAGCATGGTGCTGTGCTGGTAGGATTATGCCCTCCTTCCATTGCTAAAACACTGCATCAAAAGATGATGTAGTCATACCTGGGACCACATCAATATTGTAGCGATTTTTCAATATGTACTTGTGAACTAAAGGACCGTCATGCACATGTGCTCTGTACACATTTCAGAAATATAAAAGCAAAATGGTAGAATGGTCCTAAACTTGACTTCTGAAAATTTTACTGTCTAAATTTATCCCTCTTCTTGTTTCTGATGCATAAATTTGGATGAGAAAAAATTCAGAATTATTCCAAGTCATAAAGAAGATGAAAGAGAAGATAACATCATAAGAACATAAGAACATAGGAAAGGCCATGCTGAATCAGACCAAGGTCCGCATTGTTCAGCAGTCTGTTCACCCAGTGGCCAACCAGGTGCCTCTAGGAAGCCCACAAACAGGACAACTGCAGCAGCATTATCCTGCCTGTGTTCCAAAGCACCTAATATAATAGGCATGCTCCTCTGATCCTGGAGAGAATAGGTATGCATCATGGCTAGTATCTATTTTGACTAGTAGCCATGAATAGCCCTCTCCTCCATGAACATGCCACTCCCCTCTTAAAGCTTTTCAAGTTGGCAGCCATCACCACATCCTGGGGCAGGGAGTTCCACAATTTAACTGTGCATGGTGTGAAAAAATACTTCCTTTTATCTGTTTTGAATCTCTCACTCTCCAGCTTCAGCAGATGACCCTGCATTCTAGTATTATGAGAGAGGGAGAAAAGCTTCTCCCTGCCCACTCTCCATACCATGCATAATTTTATAGACCTCTATCATGTCTCCCCTTAACCGCCTCCTTTCCAAGCTAAACAGCCTTAAGCGTTTTAACCACTCCTCACAGGGCAGTTGCTCTAGTCCCCTGATAATTTTGGTTGCTCTTTTCTGCACCTTCTCAAGATCTGCAATATCCTTTTTTTAGGTGTGGTGACCTGTGAAGGAATCCAAAACCTCAACAAGTGTGATCCAGATTCAGCCAACCTTTTGGTTCTGGAGATTTACCAGCCCTTTAAGGGAGGCTAATTTTATTATTCCTGTACAGCAGCTGGGCTGAGGTTGAGAATGGGCCTTGCCATCTAGGGGATGTGTGGTAGAGATGAGACTGGAATCATGGACAGCCCTCCTCCCAGCACAGTTTGTTCTCTTAGATATTACACTCCCACTAGTTCACATGATGCATTTCAGATAAGCTTAGATGTCTTATTCCTCACCTCCTTCTTCATATTTTATGTAGCAATTCATAACAATTTAATGTGCAGCTACACAGGTTATTCAAACGTGGGTGAACAAACAAAATAATTGGTGTCAAGGAAAAATATATAAATTGAATAATATTGCTGCCTTTGTTAGACTGGTTTTTGTAGATGAAATATGGTGCATAATTTCAATATGTTGCATATTTGTTCCCCAACAGAAATTGCCCTAATAGGCTGGATCATGTTAATCCCATATTCTTTGGAAATGATGATGATGATGATGATAATGATGATGATGATGATGATGATGATGATAATAATAATAATAATTGAAGCTGGGTTTGAATATGGAAAGATGTTCAAAGGCCAATATCTGCTCAAATGCACAAATCAATGAGATGTTTTAGGTAACTCTGCCAATGTGGTGTAGTGGGCAAGAGTGGTGGTTCGGAGCGGTGGACTCTGATCTGGAGAACTGGGTTTGATTTTCCACTCCTCCACATGAGTGGCAGACACTAATCTGGTGAAATGGGTTGGTTTCCCCACTCCTACACATTAAGCAAGCTGGGTGACCTTGAGCTAGTCACAGCTCTGTTAGAGCTCTCTCAGCCTCACCTAACTCACAGGGTGTCTGTTGTGGGGAGGGGAAGGGAAGGAGATTGTAAGCCAGTTTGATTCTTCCTTAAGAGGTAGAGAAAGCCAGCATATAAAAACCAACTCTTCTTCTTTTTATGGTAGAATTGGGATTAGAATTAGTGGCCCATATCCATGCATCCATGCTCCTTTTCTACAGCCCATTCCCAACTCACCGAAAGATAATCTCCAGGGTCATGGGACTTGCACAGAGCAATAGCTGGGAAGGGCTGGGACTAGAAGGTGAAATTGCTCTTCCTCACTCTTCTACAAGTGCACTGAGAGGAGATGGCATTCCCTTGACTCTCTAGCCTCATGACCTGGGTGGCACAGGTCTCACAGCTCTGGGAATGATCTTCCTGTGAGTTGTAGAATACTGCAGGAATTGAGGGGGGGGGGACATGGGAAACCTTTGTGCGCCTTCTGTTGACAGATAATTGGATGCAAGCCATTGACAGGAAAACTTTAAGGCTTTTCATATGCTGATAAACGTGTGGGGCAGCAGTTCATAGCTTCTGAATCTTGGTCATGCTTTATGTCATGTGCGGTGTACCCCACTCTGCTGTTGGTGCCGAAAGCCTATGAACATCACATGAGTCTTTCAAAATGGGGGTCTTTTCTCAAAAGAGGCTCTTCTCTTTGTCAGTCAGCTGTGACTGCATTTTTTAGATGTTGCTGAATGAATGAGAACTGATAAGGTTGCAATAGGTTGTCATTCCTTGTGTGTGTGTGTAAAGTGCCGTCAAGTCAAAGCCGACTTATGGCAACCCCTTTTTTGGGTTTTCATGGCAAGAGACTAACAGAGGTGGTTTGCCAATGCCTTCCTCTGCACAGCAACCCTGGTATTCCTTGGAGGCCTCCCATCCAAATACTGACTGACCCTGCTTGGCTTCTGAGATCTGACGAGATCAGGCTAGCCTGGGCCATCCTTACAGCCTTTTTAAATTTCCTCCCGTAGAAGTACAGACATAACCAGAGGACATAACAGAAGCAAGAGCACAATGAGGTTTGCAGACAACATTAACAGCATTGCTTTTTTGGGGTGGGGGGAGGAATAGAATCTCTGGTATCCTGAGCAGGTGTAGACAACTCTCATGCTTATGCTATGTCCACTTTCTGCAAGAGTTGAATGACTGTTCTGGTCTGGCAAGATTTTGGCAGCAAAATTTATGGAGGTTTTCCAGGGAGGGCAAGTTGGTCAGCTATAACCCCCCCCCCAAATTGTATTTTTAACTTTTTTAAAAAGTGGTTTTCTGCTAGTTGGTCAAGTTTTGCTAAGCTACCTTGAGCTGCTCTGGCCAACACGAAAGATGGTGTATCCATATTTAAATCAATAAAATGGTGGCAGTGTTAGATTTGGCTCCTTTGTGGGTGTCAGCAGTTGCAGCTATGTATGTGGAATGGGTTACTCAATGGAACTCCATCTGTGTTTGGACAAAGCAATCCTAAACAGGGGGTGGGGTGGATGAAAGGGGATAGGAGCCAGCATGATCTCAGTGTTGGTGTTAATGCCACTTGTGCCAGCTAAAGTGGCACTAACACTGGCATGGGGGCAGTCATGCTGAGGAGTTGCGTGGCAGCGCAAGCCATAGGCGCCAGTGCGGGCTCACCGGCAGCATTTTCTCAGTGCATGAGTCCACACTGGCATCAAAGGAGTCTTCCTGAAGCCCTTTTTGGCCCAAGAAAGACCCTTTTGGAAAGTGCCAAGTTCGCCTGCAAAAAGGCAGGCATAGCCCCATGGAACTCAGTGGAGAGTTCCATGGGGTTTTCTTTCAAAAGGCATTTTCGGCTTACTGCGCTGGGCAACAGGCTGCTCGGGAGGTGGTGTGGCTGCCCCATACCCAAGCCTGGGCTAGGTACCCCCCCATTAGGACTGCACTCAAAACGTATTACTTTGCTGTGTGGGGAGGAGGGAGGATCAGATCAGCACTTCGCATGAATAAAATGCCCAGATTCAGTTTCTTTTATTCCTGGAATCTTATTTAAAGGATGCAGTATCTAACTTCTTTTTAGCACGTGGATCGGGAGCCAGGAGTGTGTGTGCACATGCATGTGCATGTGTGTGTGCAGTATGACTCCTGACTTACCACTCATGACCCTTACACTTTGATTTGAAGCCTGGAAGTGAGCTAAAGTGCATACTTTGGATTCCTGATCATATGGACTTGAGTACGTTTGTACCTGCAGTCTCTTCTCTGAAGGGGTTCCAAAAAAAGTCTCAAGTGTCCAGTAAGGATGCTTTTAAATTTCCTGTTGGTTTGGGATTCAATAGTGAATGCTTCTTTTTTTGTCCCTGCCTTACAATAAAGTGGTGTAAACACAGCAAAGACCATTTCACTCCCTCTACTTCGCATTTGTTTTGAATGCAGATAGCATCACCATTTTTTGTTTCAGAAACATATTGTAACTGTGTCTTATGATTGGCCGTACACATGTGCCCAGGATGTGTGGGGCAGATCTTCCAACAGGGGAGGTTTCATTCTACCAAGGGCAAGTGCCACCATTAATGGAACTGATCCAACAAATGCAGGAAAAAATGCAAGCAGACTGAATGAAACCCCCTTTTTCTTCTTTGTTTGCTTGTGGTAACATTGGGTGAAAACACCTGGTTGCTTTAGCATCCTTTATTCCCTGTTTCAGCCAGGATTCAGCCAGGATAGAACGCATGTGTTTCGCCAAATGTGTGTTCAATCCTGGCTGAATCCTGGCTGAAACAGGGAATAAAGGAGGCTAAAGCGACCATGTGTTTTTGCCCATTGTCAAAATAATACACTGATAAGGAAACTGAACAAAACCTGACACCTATGTAAATCCTTCATGTCGAGGAATTCAATGCAGAAAAATCATGATGTAAATGCATGCCCTAAGAAAGATGAGGTATCTCTTCTGGTATCTCTTACTGGCTTTAACTGATGTAGTGATATTTCACTGTTTTATGAATGATTGCTGGTAGGCTGTTGCTGCTTTGGCAGGGAGGGGTCTTATTCACCTTGGGCATTACTTTATCGTTTCATATTTGATGTGTGTGTGCCATTGTGTGCTACTGAAGTCAAAAAGGCAGGGTAGAAATCCCTAAATAAAACGATAAATACTATGTGTGTGTTGGAAAGTCCAGTGCGGGTCCACGTGTAGAGATGCTCAGTTCCCTCGCATGTTTACAACCCACTGCAAATGCTGGAAGAGCATTGGTGTGGCAAACGCACTTGCTGTATACAGCGGTCCTTCATTTGCCCCAGCCATTTACTGCTGAATCCCCAAACGGGTGTGATTCAAGGGATAAATTAAAAACAACAACAACAGATTCCTTTATATTCCAGCATTTCCCTGCTGATTCCTTTCCAAAGCTTTCCCTTTATCTAATCTCTCATTGTCTGCTATCAGTGGCTGGTTGCTGAGACCATGTCAGCGTCACAAAGGGAGCTGCAGTCGTTCCAGTGCTTTAAGGGTACAAAAAAAAAAAAAAAAAAGCACATATAAACAGAAAAGCGAAATAAGGCAACATCGAAGCCAGATTTAATTCTCTGCAGCCTTCAAGAAATCTTTGGTAGACGCTGTGATAACACGGTCGGAACAGGAATTTGAAACTTTGGAGAGAGACAGAGAGATCATCCACACCGATTCCCTTCAGTCTTTTTTCCCTTTCTTCATGTGGGTTAAGAATGCAAAAAGAGACTTGTTAAAAGACTGCAATCGTCAATGTTTCAGGTCACGTTGGATGTTTATTAGCGCAGGAATAATGTGGGCTGTTAGAATGGCAGGCAGAATAGCAGTTGGCCAATAATAAATAAGGCTATTAAAGCATGAGAGCACCGCGCCGCAGCGACACCAAAGGAGGGGGGGGGAATCAATGGGTAGTTTTTCTGCATTGGATAACAAATGCAGGCTGCCAGATGCCAAGAGATACTGTGTGGGGCATGGTATTTCACTCCCCAGATACCATTTGAGATTAAGAACAGAGAGTGAATCAGCCTTGAAAAGGGATATCTCGGAGGAAATGGATGGTGTTTTTTTTTTTTATTTCTCCTGTGAAGAACAGATTCAAATGATACAATGAAAAGAGAATTTATTTCAAAGATGGAAAGATGCATAAATCACGGCGCTTGTTGAACGCTGGTCTTTGGTCTTCAAACATCTACTGCTCACATTTTGTTCTTTTTCTTGACATTCACCTTGTGAGATTATAAGCCCATCTTTATGTAAAAATATGAAAGATATGTGCATATGGAATGGTAGAAAGCTATGTGAATCTTCTGTCCAGAACCCTAGTCATTGGAGGCTAGCACTATCAAATACTATCAAATGCAGCTTTGTTCCTGCAAGCCCACTCAAGTTCAGTGTTTTGTTTGCTTATTTGTTTGGAAGGGAACACATTAGGTGGGACTAAGTAAAGTGGTTATTGGGGATCCATTGTGGTGGATAGTAAATGTGCTGCTAGGTGCCAAACTTTGTGTTTGTTTAGAAGAAGGGTGAGTCTCTTAGTCAGATTTTGTGCACTTGCATATAAAGTCCGATGCCTAATGTTGGGCAATTTCAATTAGATTAAATCATAATTCGATCAATTTTAGTCTATCATAATTTTTTTGGAAATTTTAATTAGGAATGTTTTTGGTTGAATTGCTATAATTTTTTACCTTTTGTATAACTGATACATGTGTTTTACTGGCTTATGCTGTATCAATAAATCTGAATCTGGGTCAGTCTCTGTACCTTTGCAATTAGACAGAGATGGCCTTGTCACAGGTAGACCTCGGCAATATGAAGATTTGGTAACTGTAGGATTGCCAGCCTCCAGGTACTAGCTGGAGATCTCCTGCTATTACAACTGATTTCCAGTCGATGGAGATCAGTTCACCTGGAGAAAATGGCCACTTTGGCAATAGGACTCTATGGCATTGAGGTCTCTCCCCTCCCCAAACCCCATCCTCCACCCCAAACATTTCCAGGTATTTTCCAACCCAGAGCTGGCAACCCTAGGCAACTGCAGCCTTTTGTATGTGGAGCTGCTCTTGAAGATCACTCAGAAATGTCAGATGGTTCAGAAAATGGTCACCAGAGTATGTTCTAGCTAGTTAATTCCAATCAGTATCTCACGAGTTGCAAGTATTTAACAAAATCACTGGTTTGAGGTATTTGGGGTATTTGGCCTAGTTTGAGGCATTTGGTTGCCTCAAACAAGGTCCATCACTTCCTCTCACTTCACCGACAGCAAGGGACCTACTGAGTCCCAGCAGCACTGGTCTACCTTTGCCATTTGGCTCATTCCCTCGCTCCATATGCACATCAGTTTTATCTTTCCCCCCCTTCTCTCCCTTTATAAGAACGGAAAAATGGAAACAAACCAGACTACCTGCGCTGATAATGAGCTTTTTAATTCATGCCTCACCTTTCTCCTGTTGCAGTAACAGCAGTAGAAGCACCATAAGCCAGCGTCTTATACCAGGAAGGTGCCTCTAGACTTCTCAGCAATGAAGGGAGTAGTCTTTGCCCATCACTTCTTCCCAGCGTGGTGTAGTGGTTAAGAGGAGTGGTTTGGAGCTGTGGACTCTGATCTGGAGAACTAGGTTTGATTCCCCACTCCTACACATTAGTGAGGGATTCTAATCTGGTGAACTGGCTTGGTTTACCCACTCCTTCACATGAAGCCAGATGGGTGACCTTAGGCTAGCCACACTCTCTCAGCCCCACCTACCTCACATGGTGTCTGTTGTGGGGAGGTGAAGGGAAGGTGATTGTAAGCTGGTTTGATTCTTCCTTAAGTGGTAGAGAAAGTCAACATATAAAAACCAACCCTTCTCCTCCTCCTCCTTCTTCCTGCTTCTGGCCAGGATCAAGCCAAACCACAGTGATACACCTGCACCTTCTTCTTTGTGCTTTTCCAAGCAGCCACTTGGGTGCCTAGGCAGAGAACTAGCCATGATGGATTCCAGTTTGCTTCTAGGCACAATTAAAGGCTTGTTTTTTAAACCATGGCAGCTGAAAGACCTTCTCCCATTCTTTAAGATTTTTTTCATAGTCCATATTGAGAGTTTTCCTGGTTGTTTTTCCCCACAGAGGGTGGTGATAGGGTTTACTCGGCGGTGGCATCCCATCTGATGAATAGTCTTTACAGGGCTACTTGGTCGACACTTACAAAGCTGGCTTTTAGCCTCCAGACAAATGTAATTTTATTCTCCTAATGGATGATGTAATTTATTCCTCCCTGTACTGTTTTTCCACTTTTATTGCCTTTAGTGTTAGTTTTTTTTTGCTTCTGGGCTGTTACTTTTAACCGTTTTGTGCTTTACTTGATTACATTTATCTTCAGCTGTTAGTGATCTTTTAAGTTTATGCTGAACTTTTGAATTGAACCAGTAATCTTGTGAAATTTGGTCATATCCATGGTGCACAAGTAGTAACTGCAATAACAGTCCCAGTAGGACACATATAACCTCATGTGCAAACCTGTCCACCTCCATTTGTGAACAAGTATGTGCACTGGGCATTGTGATTTGTGTATGCAAGAGTATGATAGAAATTTTGTTATCCCTGCAGTCATCTGGATCACAGCACCGGTCTAGTAACATTGGTTCCACTGGTTCTATTTTTGGTTTTATTTGTATTTATTTTAAGTTCGTATCTCTAGTATTTTGCTTGATTGTACTCTTGAGATTTCTTGACGGCTGTTTTCCACATGACATGGCAGAAAATCTGGATTTGCTTTAAGACTACATGAGTAGGGAGAGATGGCCAATCTTGTCTCTTTGATAAATGCACTTGCATGTTTCCAGAAGCACAATGTTCCATTCGCACTTTATATTTTTAGTTTCACCATTAAACATCATATCTACTTCTCAATCATCTATGATGGGAAGAGGCTTAAGAGCATTTAGTTTGGAGGCAGAAGTCCTCATAGTTAAATCTTGGCATCTCTAATCATCATTAAGATCTCAGGTAGGAGGTGACAGGGAAGGCCTTTCCCTCCTGGGGACCCCAAAGAGCCACCACAAGTCAAAGTAGAAAATACTGAGCTTCGTGGACTCAACAGCCTGACTCAATATATTGAAATGTCATATGTTCATGTGGCCCCTACTGGAATAAACAGCATGTAACCAGGAGAGGCTGCTGTCCAAGGACTACTCTTTTATTACTCTTGTTGTTTCACAATTTTGGGGAGGGGCTGTGGCTCAGCGGTAGAGCATCTGCTTGGCATGCAGAAGGTCCCAGGTTCAATCCTCAGCACCTCCAGTTAAAGGGACTAGGCAAGTAGGTGACGTGAAAAACCTCTGCCTGAGACCCTGGAGAGCCGCTGCCAGTCTGAGTAGACAATACTGACTTTGATAGACCAAGGGTCTGATTCAGTATAAGGCAGCTTCATGTGTTCATGTGTACTTTTTATGTTTTCCTGTTCTTTTCATAAAAGCAGGATTATAGGATTGACGTGAAGAATCTAAATTTGAGTACTAAGGTTACTATGGTTACATTCTCTTTCTTTCATTCAACATTCATGACCTCAGCAATGCTTTGAGTAGTGGTGCTGATTTTTTTAAAAAAAATCCATATAGCTAATATGTTAAATGTATTATATTTCCATTTTATGGGTGCTTCCTTGCTCTGTATAGCTCCCTAAATTACCTTGTTTTGGCCTACAGGATTACTGCAGTTCCGAACAGGGCACGGCCCCCCACTCATGCCACTCATTTGGGCCTCTTCCTTGTCATGTTACGATATTCGTATACAGGTGTGCCCCTGCAGGCATGAGCAGGTGTTGCCGGAATACTTGATGCATCTCAGAATCAGAACTCTGTACTACAGGGATGCTTTAAAAGGGCGTTGCATGTTTCAGAAGACATGTATTATTTCTTAAGAGCCCACAGTGCTGTGCAGAAATAAAACAGACTCCAATTCCTACTGCAAAGCACTCAGGAAAATAAGATGTACGCAGAGAGCTGGCAAGGCAGAATATCATCATTTAAGCATCCATTCTTCTCGAGCATCTCCTTAATTGTTGTATCATTGCCCCTGGTGACATCACATTGGAGTTGTATTTATTTACTTACCCATTTACTTACTTATTTATTTCGATTTATATCCCATCCTCCCAATACGAAGTGGGGCCCAGGGCAGCTACCATGCCCTTTATTGCCTTCATCTTCTGCCCATGTTGATCTTGTTCCGTGCACCTAAAAGAGTGTCTGAAGCAATTCTGTATGGACAAATCCAGTACAGATAGCTTGATCTGGTGTGATGTGATCATAATCCCTGCAGTTGGCAGTGACTGGATGGGAAAGATGTAAACTTTTCTATGGATTCTTTCATTACTTGTGGACACCAGGTCTGGGTGAAATTGTACACAGAGACATGGTTCCACCCTATGTGTTTTCAATAATGAATTTGTGGACTGTGGTGCCAGCATAGTGTAGTGGTTAAGAGCGGTGGTTTGGAGCGGTGGACTCTGATCTGGAGAACTGGGTTCGATTCCCCACTCCTCCATATGAGAGGCGGATGCTAATCTGGTGGGTTGGTTTCCCCACTCCTACACATGAAGCCAGCTGGGTGACCTAGGGCTAGTCACAGTTCTATTAAGAGCTCTCTCAGCCCCACCTATCTCACAGGGTGTCTGTTGTGGGAGGGGAAGAGAAGGTGTCTGTAAGCCAGTTTGATTAAGTGGAAGAGAAAGTTGGCATATAAAAGCCAACTCTTCTTCTTCTGCATACCATTTTGAGGGTAGTCTACCTTAAGCATGTTGATCGTAGACACTGATATTTCTCAAGACAATGTAGAGGCAACTGCAAATGGGGTGACAACTGAGCCTCTTTGAGAAGTAGTGGGTTAAATGGGGTCTCAAGTCCTTATGTTATCTACCTCATGGCCATGGAATGTCCTACATTGGTAGCTTGCCAAAGTCTAACAGTCCATTCCTGAAATTTGGGCTGAAAGGCCTTAGGAGGCCAATGTCTGCCTCCACTGGTGCAGGGGCCCACTCCACTAGCGCCCGGAAGCCGGTATGAGTGGCCCCAAAACTGGCGTGCAGGCCCGGGCACTGGTCTCCAGCCGCCGTGGCAGCGTGGGGCCGGATGCTCCTGCAGCCTCCCGCCAGCCTCTGGCTGCCAGCATAGGCTGCAGCGGCACACCGGGAGGCATGACAGCACCCCAGGAGACATTCCCGGGGTGTAACTGTCCCCCGGGAGGCGTTCCTGGGGCATTTTGGCACCTGCCGGGGGGCGGAGCCAATGTTAGTCGGCCTCCCGAGCCGAAATGGCTCGGGAATGCCCCTTTTTTTATTTTCTTGAGATACACCAGCTTTTTGCTGGCAACCCTACGAGGGTTGCACGGTTTTTTTGCGCCAGGTAGAGTTGCCTCCTAAGCCCGGCACAGGCATTCCTTTTAGGAATGCGCTGTAAATTTGGGCATTTTCAAGATAAGTTGTAAGGCAGTTTTGTTTGCATTTTATTTGCCAGTTCAGCGGATAGAAAGACAATTCAATTTAAAGTAGTATGGTATATTTTTAGATTATTGTTTAAAGTACTGCTGCTGTCAATATGTTTGTTGCTAAAAGATGGCATAAATCTTTATTGGTAGCTGGCTGCTTATGGCAAGAATGGCTGTTGTGAATTTTTGGGAATCTGTGTGTTATGAATTGCTTGTTCTTTTAATACTTCTCTTTCTTAGCAATCTTGAAAGCAATCTTCTGAATGAGAATGAGAAAATATACTTTGAATGAATGAATATTAATCTAAATTACAGGAAGGTGGTCCACTATAATGCTTAAGTAGGTTCACTATACAGCTCAAGTATTGAGATGGGGGGGGGGAGAAATTCCACTCCAAATTTAAGTTCAGCCATATACTCTGTGTAGCTTCTGCCTCTACTGTAATATAAATAATAAGAGTACCGGCTTTTGTTACTATAGTGTGGTAACTATTGTCAAGATAAGGTATGTAAAGGTCATCATGCACTTAGTATATACTATACACTGTTTTATATCCAGTGGTGGTCGTAGAGGGCTTCAATAGTGCCCTTCTGTTAGGGCTGTGCATATCGACTTTACAGAACTGAACAGTAACATGAAAAAGGCCATTTTGGCTTCTTTTGGGTTTAATTTCTACCAAATATTAAAATTGGGAATCGAGCCTAAGCCAGATAACTGAAAAAGCCAAATCGGTGTTAGTTTTTTTTTTGCTTTGCTTTTTCCCTATGGGAATTGTTTTTTTAGGCAGTTGTGGGGGACATTTTTCGATGTAGAATCATCAGGTTAACAGTGCAGCTGCAAGGGAGTCTCCTTGCATGAACCCCAAAGACTGGTAAAGTTTGGGATGGGGGTCCAATTTTATGGGCCCCTGAATGGGTTGCTCCCTTCCTCCAATTGGACTCTAGGGCAACCCTACGTGGCACTGCTGTTGCTAAAGGGGGGGGGGATTCCCGAGCTGAAAGGAAATAGCTCCGCCCCTCAGATCACACTGGGAATGCCTCCTGGGATGCTAGTGGGAGGACTTGTGCTGGCAGGATGCCAGTGGGAGGCCGAGCCAGTGGCCAAGCTTTGCTCTGCTGCAGCAGTCCTGGGGGGCCAGCACAAGTGGCCCTACGCCGTCATCCATGCCAGTTTGCATGGCGCAAGTGGTACGGATGCCAGCATAGGGGTCACGGCGTCTCCTAAGCCCATTCACCCCCCCAGCTCAGGAATGAGCTGTCATTCTCCTTTCCTCTTTTAGCATGTACATCTCCACTTCTTTTTTCTAAACTAAGAGAAAAGTGTCAATATTGTATGTTCACTCCCCCCCTCGATTCTTTTAATAGAATGACAGAGTAATTTCTAATAGGCAGATAGTTATGAGCATTTGTGTAGGGAAGGGGGGAAGTATTTCTTTTTAAATTTATCAACGCACACATCACAGCGGTTTCTTCTTCCTGATGAGAATACAGATTGAGATAGCGGAGCTTGAGGTAATGCAGGCAAAATGTTCTTTTGAGGATAATGAGCCTTTGTGTGTGTGTGTGTGTGTGTGTGTAACAATAATATTACACAAATGTATCCTCCTAGGACAATATAACCGATACATTTCCCTGTGGGTCATTATGATTCCATTGCAGACTTTTTAGCATCAAGAGATAATGCAAGGGGGGGGGAGTGGAGGGGAGGAGGAAAGTGGTTCTCTGTTCTGTTTCCATGAGAGGGGGGGACGAGATAAGTAATTTCTCTTTCTCTTTCTCTTTCTCTTACTCATAGCTCGTAGTGGAATAGTAACATGGGTTCTATTATGCATTATGGCAAAAAGCACAGATCAGCTCGTACAGGTTTATTAAGGTTTGAGATATTCTGAGTATGTAGAGTAAATGTATATGAGAATATGGCTGTTCAGTTGTTCAAAGTACATTTTGGCTATGTGGGCATAGGGGAGCAGAATCGCCCTTTCTGGATCTGGCCTTGGCAAGGCAAAGGTCTGCAGGGAGCCCTTAGCATTTGGAAGACTTGTGTATGTATTTATTATATATTTATTTATTTTACAAAATGTATACCTCACCTATCTGTCCTGGTTACTGCTGCCGAGGTGGCTAACAAATTAAAACCTACACAATAAACCACATCTTAAAAACCATTAAAACTAACAACAATAAGAAAACATGTATAGGCTTGGCACACATGGCCAAGAAAGGTGGTTTTTGCAGTGTTCCTGATCACATGCATAAAACATGTGTGAACACATTTCCCACATGAACACATGAAGCTGCCTTATACTGAATCAGACCCTTGAGTCCATCAAAGTCAGTATGGTCTACTCAGACCGGCAGCAGCTCTCCACAGGGTCTCAGGCAGAGGTCTTTCACATCACCTACTTGCCTAGTCCCTTTAACTGGACATGCCAGGGATTGAAACTGGGACCTTCTGCACGCCAAGCAGAGTCTCTACCACTGAGGCACAGCCCACTCCTGCGCATAGGTTTCCCTGCAGTCTGTACACATGGATGTCTAGATGAGGCCAGTGGTTGTGATGCCATTTGCCTTCTGCAAGTGATTTGAATGCCTGAATAGGAATATTCTGTATTTGAAGGGGATACATCAGAAACCATCAGGGTTGCCAACCTCCAGGTGGTGGCTGGAGATCTCCTGCTGTTACAACTAATCTCCAGATGACATAGATCAATTCCCTGGGAGAAAATGGCCACTTTGACAATTGGACTGTATGGCATTGAAGTTCCTCCCCTCTCCAAACCCAGTCCTACTCTGGCTCACCCCCCAAAACTTCAAATATTTCCCACCCCAGAGCTGGCTACCCTAGAAACCAGAGCCCTGCAGACAAATTAATGGAAGATGGATTTATTGGATGCCCTTGTGGATTGGTGAGCTCTGTATATACATTAGAGCCATTGCAACTGTAAGGGATTGTTGTATTAACAGATTAGTTTTGAGGATTCCACAGTGGCTTCTTCTGCCTTGTTATTTATTTATGTAGAAAAAAATTAAGCCAACTCTCCAGGAATTTGCCAATTGGTTGATTACAACAACAATAATAATAATAAAAGCAAAAAAATAAAAGATGTTAACTTAAATCAAACATTAAAAACCCAGCAGGCATAAAAACATAGACCATAAAAACAGAGCACGGGCAGCTTAAAACAAGAGTTTCCAGGCTAAAATAGTGTTAAAAGAACATAATTAAAAGAGCTTGGTGAACAGAACCATTTTCACCTGTCACCTAAAAGACCCCAACATAGGAGTCAGGCGAGCCTCAAAGGGAAGGGGATTCCACAAGTGGTGCCACTACTGAAAAAGCCCTGTCTCTGGTTGCCACCCACCTCACCTCTGAAGGCAGGGGCACAGAGAGCATGGCTTGTGAGGCAGAGTATCTCATCAAGTGGGCTGGACTATGTGGGAGGAGGCAGTCTCTCAAGTACTCTGGCCCCAAGCCTTATAGGGCATTGAAGGTAAGAATCAATCAACTCTTTCAACTGTTCCTGGAAACAAACGGGTAGCCAGTAATGTTGCCAACCTCCAGGTACTGTAATAATAAACAGTAGTCGGCTCTGCAAACAATGATACAAGTATAATAAAGTACCAAACAGTTAGAATGACAATGTAACTAGAACACAGTGGATAACAATTACAATCGTGTACACAATGAAAAAGTGACAACAAGGACAAGCAACAATATCTACAAAACAAGCAAAAAAAAACGGGGAGCTGAATTCAGCGAGTTCGGGAGTTCACGAATAAATCCGGCCGATTCGGGGCCGTCAGTAAGCAGCATAACCGTCAGTAAGCAGCATTCTCCTCCCCTGGCCAATCGGTGGCCAAGCTGGGTCTTCTTCTGGCCAATCAGTCAGGATTGAGTACTGGAGGAATCAGCTGATGTGCGGCCCGGCCGGGGAGAGAGAGAGAGGGAAATCCTCGTGTGTGTCTGTGTGGGGTGCTTGTGCACATTCGCTCTTTTCTGTGGCTGCAGGGGGCGTATTTTTTGGGGTACAGACCCCAAACTTTCAGCAGAGATTCAGACAAGCCTTCTTAAGAGACCACCTATGTTTTGTAAACATTGGGTCAGGGGGTCCCGAGATATGGGCTCCCCCCTTTTTTCTTTCCATGGCTGCAGGGGGCGCATTTTTTGGGGTACAGACCCCAAACTTCAGTGGAGCTTCAGATGAGCCTTCTTAAGATACCCCCCAAGTTTTGTAAACATTGGGTCAGGGGGTCTCGAGATATGGGCTCCACCCCTTTTCCCTCTCCCCTTTTTCCATTTACGTGGCTGCAGGGGGCGCTTTTTTGGGGATACAGCCCCCAAACTTTCAGCATAGCTTCAGACAATCATTCTTAAGATACCACCCAAGTTTTGTAAATATGGGTTCAGTGGGGGCAGAAATATCGGCTCCCCCCTTTTCTCTTTCCGTGGCTGCAGGGGGCGCATTTTTGGGGGTGCAGATCCCAAACTTTGAGCGGAGCTTCAGACAAGCCTTCTTAAGAGACCACCCAAGTTTTGTAAACATTGGGTCAGGGGGTCCCGAGATGTGGGCTTTCCCCTTTCCCCTTTCCCCTATTGGGATGAATGGATCAGCTGATCTTGTATGCATCTCCAGAGCAAAACGTCCCGTGCTTAAATGGAATCTTCTTGGATTACCCAGTCCTCCTCCCACCCCTCCTGATGGAACAGAAGACAGCCACAGTAAGACCCCTTTGGGGGCTTTAATCTATACTTTTTCTCCTGTGTGTGTGTGTGTGTGGGGGGAAAGCAGAGTCTGTGTGTGTGGGGGGAGGGAGCAGTTTCTGTGGGTGGGGGGGGGGAAGCCAAAGGGGGCTTTTGCCGGTTCTGCCTGGGGTGTGTGTTCCCCGTCGAGTCTCTCTCTCCCTGGTTTGAGGGGGGGTTTCAGTTGTGTGTCTTCAGGTTTCCCCTCATTCATAAGAGCGGTTAGGTCTATTTGGATGCTTGCTCAAAACTGGTTTTCAAATGGTGACTTAAAGAATGCATTTTCCTGGTCCCGGGTCCGATGCAAAAGGGGAAATTCCACCCCTCCTGCTCATTATGCTAAGCTAGCTGCCTCTGTCCTTTTCCATGGTTTGCAAACTCCCAGGTGTCAGGTATTGCTTTGCACAGTTGCAAAGGTGTTGCTTACAAGGTTGTGTTGCTGTGCAGTCGAGTTGCTTTGCATTACTGTTGCAATGCTTTGCAAACCTCTCAGCTGTTTGTCGGGGCTGGGAGCTTTGTGCGTGGGCGGCAAGCTCTGCTCAGACATGCTCATTAAGGGTGGGGGGGACCCCTTTCAGGGCCCATATCTCAGCCCCCCCTGACCCAATCTTTACAAAACTTGGGGGACTTTCAAGAAACATCCTTTGAAGCTCTACTGAAAGTTTGGGACCTCTACCCCCCAAAATTCCCCCCCCCAGAGCCGCGGAAAGGCGAGGTTGTGTTTTTAAAGGCTTTATTCGGTCGAATTTTTTTTCCGAACGTTGAATTCCCGTCGAATTGCACGGACCTGAAGTGGGGGAGTTCAGACTTCAGCATATCCCGAATCTAAATGGGCCGAATTCAGCCGAATCCGAACTATACCGAATTTTTTTTAATTCAACAGCCCTAGCTCTAAGCCTCCATGTGTGGAAATGGCACTTTTTCATTGTGTACACGATTGTAATTGTCATCCACTTTGTTCTTGTTACATTGTCATTCTAACTGTTTGGTAATTTATTATACTTGCATCATTGTTTGCAGAGCCGACTACTGTTTATTATTACAGCTTAACTGTACAGTTTTTAGTGAGTTCTTTGTACTACCCTCCAGGTACTAGCTGGAGATCTCCTGCTATTACAACTGATCTCCAGCTGATAGAGATCAGTTCCCCGGGAGAAAATGGCCGCTTTGGCAATTGGAGTCTACGGCATTGAAGTCCCTCCCCTTCCCAAACCCCTCCTCAGACTCCACCCCAAGAATCTCCCGCAGGTTGCAAAGAGGGACCGGGCAACCCTAGTAGCCAGTGCAGCTCTTTAAGCCATGGGGAGATACGCTCCCTGTATCCTGGCCTCGAGGGACCGGGCAACCCTAGTAGCCAGTGCAGCTCTTTAAGCCATGGGGAGATACGCTCCCTGTATCCTGGCCTGTCAACAGCCTGGCTGCTGCATTTTGGACAAGCTGAAGTTTCTAGACCATTTTCAAAGGCAGCCTCATCTAAAGTGCATTACAGTAGCCTTACCTGGATCACCTATTCCGGATCATGGTTTTCAAGGAACAGCTGTTAGGGTTGCCAACCTCCAGGTGGTTATACAAATAACTCACTATACTGTAAAAAGTATTGGTCAAATAAGACAGTAGTAGGCAAAAAAATGAACAAGCAGTTAACAAGGATAGCAAGGAATGTGGACAGCAAAGCTATCACTATATTGCAAAGGTGCAGCAAAAATAAACAAACAAACAAGCAAGGCTAAGCAACCAAGGTTACAAAGCGAAGATAGCAAAACTATAGGCGAATGCTAATAATTATACAAAAGTTCATGTGAAGCATGTAGTGAAGCATATATTTTTGTATTCTTATGCATATAATTTTGTATCAGGCTGATGAAGCTACTTTGTGTAGCGTAAGCGCTGGAATACTTCCGGAGCCACGTTACCACCTATCTCTCCGTTGCCTGAAGAACTTGAAACTGACCAGAATGCAACTACATGCTTCACATGAACTTTTGTATAATTATTAGCATTTGCCTATGGTTTTGCTATCTTTGCTTTGTAACCTTGGTTGCTTAGCCTTGCTTGTTTGTTTGTTTATTTTTGCTGCACCTTTGCAATATAGTGATAGCTTTGCTGTCCACATTCCTTGCTATCCTTGTTAACTGCTTGTTCATTTTTTTGCCTACTACTGTCTTATTTGACCAACCTCCAGGTGGTGGCTGGGGATCTCCCGCTATTACAACTGATCTCCAGGTGATAGAAATCAATTTACTTGGGAGAAAATGGCCACTTTGGAAGGTGGGCTCTATGGCATTATTCCCCATTGAAGTCCCTCCCAAATCCTGCCCTCCTCAGGCTCCACCCATAAAATCTCCAGGTATTTCCCACCCTGGAGTTGGCAGCCCTAACAGCTGTACATGTAGGGTTTCCAACCTCCAGGTGGCGGCTTGAGATCTCCTGCCATTATAACTGATCTCCAATTGAACCTCCTTCCCTTCCTCTCCCCACAACAGAAACCTTGTGAGGTAGGTGAGGCTGAGAGAGTTCGAAGAGAACAGTGACTAGCCCAAGGTTACCCTGCTGGCTTTGGGTTGCCTGGTCCCTCTTCACCAAGGGTGGGACCTGGCAACCCAAGGGAGGTTTTTGGGGCAGAGCCTGAGGAGGGAGGGGTTTGGGGAGAGGAGGGGCTTCAATGCCATACAGTCCAATTGCCAAAGCAGCCATTTTTTCCAGGTGAACTGATCTCTATAAGCTGGAGATCAGTAGTAACAGCAGGAGATCTCCAGCTAGTACCTGGAGGTTACAAAAAATAACATATGCTGCAACAGCGAAGCTAGAAGCAAGCAAAGCAGCATGGAGGCTCTCTCAAAAACATACACTATATTAGTGGATAAATGCTAAAGTCCTATATATATATGCATACAAAATATAGTGCAGGTGGAGTATACATGAAATCAACATACACATAAAAAAGAACACAAGTACAATAAATTATACATGTAACACAAAGCGGCAGACAGCGTCAAAACGCTCAGTTTAGTCCGGCTGTGCAAGAATGGCCCCAATCCGACACATGGATTCAGTTCAACAGAGCGCAAGCTCAGTCTGACTCAGCAGACCTGATCCAAAAGAGGATGCGGATTGTAGACGATTCCAGCATTTTGATGGTCTTCTTCAGCTGTCCGCATGATTTAAAGTAAGGCAGTTCACAGACTGTTCCTTGGATAAATAAACCTTGGATCGAGACCTCTGAGGGATCAGACTTGATTCTCCAAGATGGATGCGATCCAGGTGAACTGATCTCTATCAGCTGGAGATCAGTTGTCATAGCAGATCTCCAGCTAGTACCTGGAGGTTGGCAACCCTAGTGGAAGTCCTGTTGGTGCTGTGCGGTTTTAGCAGCCGCACCAGCAACAGCGAAGCCATTCAAGTCTGTGCCTGGGTAGAATCCGCCATTGTGCCATTTGGTATTATGCCCCACTCAGAGCAGTTTGTAAACTAGTTAGGATAGCGAATCAAACCAGTTCACAAAGCGGCCTTAATGACTGCTAGTATGCCAGATCTAACAAGTTCTTTTATAACTGAAGGAAGGCAGAATTATGTTCAAATCTGGGCTCCCTTTATTAGTTCTTGGCAGAGTAAATTTCACACTTATACAAATAATCTCATGTGTGTTTTGGTTATTACAAAATGTGTAGATTCAGTTATTTCAGGCTTTTTGGATCAAGAAAAAAATCGTTTGCCTAATATATTATAATCTCAGCCACCTCTTTACAAACCAGGAAATAATAAAATTGAGACGCAATATTAGTGTGCCTTTTTTTTTTTTTTTGCTCTATTAGGTGTGATTTAATGAAATTTAGCTGCTGAAACAATTGTTCATGTAAAAATGCAGGGGGAATGGAAGCTGCAGAATGCCAAACCCATAGTCGAAACCCCCAGACTTTAAAGCTAAAAGCTTTGAAGTTGTATCCCCCCTCCAATACCGCTTCAAAGCTTTGTGAGAATTCAGATTGCTGCAAAAGGGACTTTGACTTCCCTTGCAGTTAGCTGAGATTTCTGGAAGCCAGTTCTTTCATATCTTGATTGACACAAAGAACTGTTGTTGGAATTGCCAGTATCTGGTAGGACAGCTGCATGTTGGTAGGCAGGATAAATTACCAGTGTTTGTCTGAATACTAGGACTAAATCTCTAAAGGATTTGAGTCGAATTGCTATCATCCATTGCCATCCTTGTTGGTTTCACTTGATAAAACCCCATGAGGACCTTCTCCCCCTAGGGTTGCCAACCTCCAGGAACTAGCTGGTGATCTCCTGCTGTTACAACTGATCTCCAGCCGATAGAGATCCATCCACCAGGAGAAAATGGCCGCTTTGGCAATTGGACTCTATGGCATTGAAGTCCCTCCCCTCCCCAACCTCCTCAGGCTCCACCCCAATAACCTTCCGCCGGTGGTGAAGAGGGACCTGGCAACCCTATCTCCCCCCCTAGTGTGAATTCAACCCACACTGTTTGGGGAAGGGGGGTTTACAAGATTTTCAGAATGTTCCCCATAAAATGTCTGCATTTGTTGCTTTGTGTTATTTATTAGAACTATATTATACATCCAAATGATTTATTTAATTAGATTTCTATCCTGCCCTTCCATTAGTATGATGGCTGATCAAATCAGGCAAATTCAATTAAAACAACACAATAGAAAATTGAGAATGGTCTTCTCCATCTGCTGACGGAAATTGCTTGCTCTAATTTTGGTCTATGCATTTTTATCCACCCCCTTCCTCCAAAGACCTCAAGGAAGCATACCTGGTTCTCTCCTGTTGAATGGTATTTTCATGACAACCTTGTTGGGTAGACTGGGCTGAGAGAGAGAGAGATTGGCCCAAGGTTACCCTCTGAGCTTCATAGTGAAGAGGAGGTTTGACCTTAAATCATCAACAATGTAGTTGAAGACACTAACCACTGTGCCACGCTGGCTTTCTGAATTGCCACACAAGGCATAGTAAAGAGGCATTCCTTTTCTTCTGTAAATGGATGGTGTTGCCATAGGGTTGCCAAGTCCCTCTTTGCCACCAGCAGGAGGTTTTGGGAGTGGAGCCTGAGGAGGGCAGCGTTTGGGGAGGGACTTAAATGGCATAGAGTCCAATTGCCAAAGCGGCCATTTTCTCCAGGTGAGCTGATCTCTATCGGCTGGAGATCAGTTGTAATAGCAGGAGATCGCCAGCTAGTACCTGGAGGTTGGTAACCTATGTTGCTGTCAGCTGGAGAGTGGTGGATGATGGTAGTTTGTGTCTCCTCCATCTGTGTTTCTTTGTGTGTAATTTATTTATTTAGGAAATTTTAATATTACCTCTCCAGAATTCTGCTTAGGGTTGCCAGGTACCCCTGGCAACTGGTGTGGGGATGGGAGGACTTACCAGGAGCAAAGAAAATCCTAGGCTGGTGCCATCAGCAAGGTGTTGTCACCCATTCTGGTGCAGACTGGAAGTGATGTCATCAAGCTGCTGGCGCCATGGGGGCATTCTGGTTTTTGTGCAAAAACTCTATGGCAGATTTCATTTTTACCATAAACATTTTGCCCAAATACAAGAGCCTCCCTGAGTAGCCAGCAATGTGATGACATCACTTCCAATGTGCACCGGATGTGGCGTTGCCAGAATGCCAGTGAGAAAGGCCTACGCCTTCTTTTGCTGCTGGTATGTCCCCCACTGGCCATATGATTGTCATGGAGAGAGGGGCTCCAAAGCGGGGATCCCCCTCAGCTGGGGCCTAGCAATTCTAAAGCTGCTCAAGGCAGTTTACAAGTAAAATCATGACAAAATGATCAGCGATCAAGATCAAAAACCAGAGGATGCTGTTGCCCTCATCCTGCTCGAGGGCTTCCTAGAGGCAGCTGGTCAGCCGCTGTGTGAACAGAATGCTGGACTAAATGAGCTTTTGGTCTGATGCAGCATGGCTCCTATTATGTCCTTACACGCCATTGAAAATCAAGCCCCAAGCCATTTAGAGCCTTAAAGGTAACCACCAGCATTTCAAATTGTGCACAGAAACATATGGGCGGCCAGTACAGATTTGAATACAGGGGTGCTATGGTCCCTGTAGCCAGCCAACCCCCGGCAATAGTCTGGCCACTGCATTTTTGGACAAATTGAAGTTTCTGAACAGTTTTCAAAGGCAGCACCATATAGAACGCATCGCCGTAGTCTAAACAGGATGTGATCAGAGCATGGATCACCATGACCAAAACACACTTCCTGAAGAACAATCCTAGCTGAAAAGACACAATGTGCCGTGGAGGATACCTGAGCCTTCAAACATAGGCAAGGCTTCAGCAGCACCTAGGATTGCCAACCCCCAGGTACTGGATGTAGATCTCCTGCTATTACAACTGATCTCCAGCCAACAGAGATCAGTTCCCCTGGATTAAATGGCTGCTTTGGCAATTGGACTCTATGGCGTTGAAGTCTCTCCCCTCCCCAAACCCCGCCCTCCTCAGGCTCTGCCCCCAAAACCTCCCGCCAGTGGTGAAGAGGGACCTGGCAACCCTAGCAGCACTCCAAGCTTTGGCCCTGCACCTTCAGAAGAAATGCAGTCCCAACAAGGACAGGCTGACACTGCAGTCCTTGCATGATGATGAAGAAGAGTTGGTTTTTATATGCTTATGATCTGCACCTTTTTAAGGAGAATCAAACTGGCTTACACCTCCTTCCCTTCCTCTCTCCACAACAGACACCTTGTGAGGTAGGTGAGGCTGAGAGGGTTCGGAGAGAACAGTGACTAGCCCAAGGTTACCCTGCTGGTTTTGGGTTGCCTGGTCCCTCTTCACCAAGGGTGGGACCTGGCAACCCAAGGGAGGTTTTTGGGGCAGAGCCTGAGGAGGGCGGGGTTTGGGGAGAGGAGGGGCTTCAATGCCATAGAGTCCAATTGTCAAAGCAGCCATTTTCTCCAGGTGAACTGATCTCTATCAGCTGGAGATCAGTAGTAATAGCAGGAGATCTCCAGCTAGTACCTGGAGGTTGGCAACCCTATTCTGGCTTCATGTATAGGAGTGGGGTAACCAACCCGGTTCTCCAGATTAGAGGCCACTGCTCCTAACCACTACACCATGCAGGGTGAATTGTGTATTTGTGTGGATACCATACAAATTGCATGTAAAACATCCATGTACAGGGCAAATGAACTTACGAATCTGGCAATAAAAGGCAGAGAAAATTACCAGTGGCTGTGAAAAGAAACAAAGTAGGTGACATTTGTTCCTCTCTTGTTTTGAGTTGGAACGCTGGCTCTCCTTCCCCTGGTAGAACAAAGTTTCAAAACAGGAAATTGGCACATTCTGGCAGCATTTCCATCTGCAGTTTGGCGGCTGATCAGCTAAACGAATGTTGTGTACATTCCTGCCTATAAATTGTAGCGTGTGGCAAAGCGACTAGAGTTGCAGAAGTGCTCGAAGACTAGTCAGGAAATTACAATGTTTCCAGAAGGCAATAAGTCTAATAACTCAGTTGGTTGCGCTGCACATTTGTCAAACTTAGCATTACTTATAGTTGCTAGTGAAGAAAAAAAAAAGGCAGTTGTAATGGGATCGGTTCTGGGGAGGCACATTATGAATGAAGTAAAAAGGGGTCGGGGAATCACCCACAAATGCAACCTCTCCAATGACTTTGCCTCTCTGAGCATTCTGCACACAATTTCAGCCATAATCTGCTAGACTGCTTCAGCATTGTGGCTCACATGAATGTACTAGAGAATCTGCTTGTTACAGAGCATAGCAGAAGCATGGATGTCAAGCCTGTTGCGGTACTCCAATGGGTGGGGGTGGGGGTGGAATGCATTGCACCACCATTAGTAAAAAATTCAGCATTAGAAAATAAAATGCCCTTTTTATTTTGAGTCGAGAATCCAATGTGTTCTTGTAATTTAATATGAACAGTAGCTGTAGTTATTCTGTGTCTGTACTTTAGGTGGTATTCTGCATTCTATATCTTGGGCTGCAATCACAGCATGAGTCCAACTGGCATAAGTGTTTGAACTTATGAACCTTGGCTCTGACCTGGATGGCCCTGGCTAGCCAGGATCTTGTCTGCTAAGCAGAGTCAGCCCTGGCTAGTACTTGGATGGGAGAGGTGATAGAATTCTGGAACAAAATACTTTAAAAAATTAGAAAATTGTTTAATATTAGACTCTAAGTAACGGTAGACTTGAGGTTTATGGGAGTTATGGGGTGTGAGAAGGTGGAAAAGAGTAAACAATAGATGTTTAAAGTAATGATATTAGCGGCTCATGCAGTTATAGCTTTTGGATGGAAAGACAAAACAAAGTGGACTTTAGATATGTGGAATAACTATGTGTTTGAATATGCTCAATCAGATGTGTTGGGATATTTAAAACAACAGACGATGGGTGAAACAGAAGAATTGGAGTTAAAGACTAAGTGGAACGTATATATTGATTGGGTGAAAAGTGGAGAAGCCAACGAAGAGACCCTAGTAAAATTAAAAAGACTATGCTCATGGCTAAAAATATGATCTATTCGACTTGGTCCGTGGGGGGAGGGAGATGGGGGGGAAGGGGTTAAAATTGTATTGGAAGAAAGAAAGTGTAATTTTGTAATTATAAAATTATGGAGATGTAAAAATGACTTCCAATGCAATAAAGGGGGGGGAAGTACTTGGATGGGAGATCACCAAGAAGTCAAGGGTTGCTACGCAGAAACAGGTAATGGCGAACCACCTCTCTTTGTCTCTTGCCTTGAAAACCCTGTAGGGTTGCCATAAGCCGGCTGCATCTTCATGGCATTTCCAACCAGCTAAAGAGAACTTTAGGACTGAACTTGCAGACATGCCTCCGAAAGGCTGCTGGTGTCCCAGCCTTATCAAGATCTATTCAACATTCCCTTTTCCTTTGTGGCCACTATCATGTGACTACATGGGCTCTTTGTTCCATTCTTTTTCTTCTGGGCCCAGCATTCAGTTCACCACCACCTCCAAAGTCCACATGGACTTCATTCAGCTCTGTGTTGCATATATTTCAGGCTTGAGTTTAATAAACCTAAAAAGTTTCGATTATCCCAAAAAAGCCAATATGAGGATTCGGCTTTTTTTGGACTTTTCAAAAATTTCTGGGTTTAAACAACCCAAACCCCTCAAATGCTGAAAATAATGGTTTGAGCCCTAGAATAGACAGGGGGTAGCAAGGAAAACAGGAATTCAGGTGCATTTCCTTTTAGCCCTGCTGATTGTCACATCCACAGCAGCTTTGTGAAAGTTCCCTACACCCAATCAGAACGAGAATCTGAGTAATAAACATTTCACGGTGAGTATGAATAAATATGCATGCAGGGTGATGATTCTCGTAGGGTTTTTGTGTCTGTTTTGTATCTTGTGAGATCACATGCTGGGATTGTGTAAGAGCCTTCTCAAGTGATGCGGCTCCGCTGTGGCAGGTCACTAATTGCCAGCTGCGAAGAGAGCAGAATTGCCTGTGAGTACAAATAGTTATTGCAGCTCAAGGTAAATACTGGCTGAATCACTAAACCTTTAACACTTCAAATGCAGCTCCTATAATCCATTCACCATCCAGGGCTTATGGACTGCTGTAATGATCCAAACCTCACACAAGGATAATGTTAACAGGCAGACCAATTGAAGGAGATAGCCTTGCGTATTCTTCTACGTTTCTGTGCTTCTTCGCTTCATCATTTATTTCTCCTCCCTGTAGCAGGCCTGTGACATATTTATTAGAAGAACTGCTGAAAATAAACTTCCTTTTGTTCGCTGCACCCACCCTGAAGAGTCAGGTCTCGGTTGTGTGGTAAATTAATTTTGGTAATGAGTATCCTCCCCAAATCTTTGCAGGTAATTAGCAGATTGGATTAATATACAGGAGCTCTGGTCAATTTTCTTTTGAAGCTGCAGGCTGATCAGATAAGCACGCATTGTGATGTATATTTAAAGGATCCTCCTTACTCTTATTCTTTTGTCATGGCTGGTGGCGTACAATGTGCTGGCAGTGTTCTCAGGCTTTAAACCTTTTAAACTACGTTTATTAAAAAACAACAGTTTTTTACAACAATTTCTGGGCAAGATGCTTGGCTCTGTTTCAACGGCAGTCTTTCATGCATGGGCACTGGGACCTACTTTCTCCGCTGGTCCAACTTGATTTTTCGTTGGGGTTATGCATGAGTTTTCCATCCCTTAGAGACAACCTCATGCCCAGGCCTCGCAATGCCCGGGTCTTTCTGATCCTGTTAAAACCCGCCAATGGAGCCTATCCAGTGTTCAAAAATCCATCTGCCATGGAAGGTTACTTCCTCACCCCCTGCCAAAAGTTAAGGTTTGTGTTTGGAAGCATGGTGGGGGGAGCTGAACCCCCTCTCTTTTTGTATATGTTGTGAGCTTCCCATCAAACACTCACAAATACCTGTAGAACATTTTGGAGTGGATGGATGCTTTCAAAAACCTGAATGTTTCAGGTCAAATGTGTGTGGGGGTGTCTGCATATCACTAGAAATGGGAGGAGGTTACTGGGCAGGTGAGAATTATTGAAAGATATTTGTGTGTGTTAAGTGCCATCAAGTCGCTTCCGACTCATGGCGACCCTATGAATGAAAGTCCTCCAAAATGTCCTATCTTTGACAGCCTTGCTCAGATCTTGCAATTTGAAGGCTGTGGCTTCCTTTATTGAGTCAATCCATCTCTTGTGGGGTCTTCCTCTTTTCCTGCTGCCCTCAACTTTTCCTAGCATGACTGTCTTTTCCAGTGGATAATTACACTTGCCTATTTGGTGCATTTTTGAATTTCTTATAAAATAGGGGAGAAACCTGTTTAATCATGTTATTTATTTAGGGGACCAGTATTATTTTTTTATGGACCGCTGCCTTTTCCTACTTTATGGCCCATTGCATAAGAGCATCAACACATGTCCAGTTAAGGGCCTCAGGCAGAGAAAACCTTTTTCTCTGCTTAAGTCCCTGGAGAGCCTCTGTCAGTCAGAGCAGACAATACTGAGCAAAGGTGGACCAATGATCTGAAATGGCATAAGGCACTTCAACTCTTAGCTTCTGTTCATGCCCCATGCGGCAGAGCTGACCTTAGGGATGTTGGTACTGGGAACGCAGATTCCAAGTCTGGATTAAGGTACAATCTTCTATTCTTAGGCCTGGCCTAGGAGACTCTTTGAAGAAGAAATGGATACTTTATTAACAATATAATAAGGGAAGTAAGAATTGCATGTGCTTTATCCATGATTCAGCAAATTGTTGGCATGAACAAGGCAGAATCTTCCCCGTGGCCCATGCATCAAGTGGGAATTTCTGGTGCATGCACATTCTTATTGAATTGAAAATAAGGCTTTTAAACCCCTCTAGGTATGCTTTGGTTTTTCACCTTAAGCCTTGTAGCTATTGATTTCTTTTCAAGAGGCCCTGTTAACTTGCATGATCTAAGCTCCCAAAGAAATTGGAAGCAGACGATGGTGACGTGCATTAACATATTTTAACACAGTCATGCAAGCCTGACCAATCTTTCTGTGCTACCGGCAGAGTGGAAACCAGACAGTATATATTTGACACCTTGGAAATAACATCTTGAGAAAACCTACAGGCTAGTGAAAGTAATTTGAGCTTGAGAAGGAAGAAGGAAAAAATGAAAGTGGTAGTTCTGAAACACTGAAATTATTCTTGTTCAACTTAATCTAATTCAGAATGGATACAGCTTCAGGGTTGAACAGCAACAAAAAACACAGTGGGTGTGTATATATATATATATATATATATATATATATATATATATATATATATATATATATATATATGTGTGTGTGTGTGTGTGTGTGTGTGTGTGTGTGTGTGTTTGTATCATACAGTACAATGAAGAATTCAGACTTGGGCTGTTTTAATCAAATAAAATAATAGTGGTGGTTAACTTCATCATGGTGGATGGCTATCCAAACATCAGTCATACTGGGTCAGGGAGGGGATAAAATGCATTTTGGGCAGCCCACTGAACAGACTAAGTTTGGCATAAAATATTTTCCTTTGGATGGGTATTGCTTGAGAAACATAGATTCCCACTGGTCCTCGGCTGACAATCCGTCAAGGTCTTTTGCAAGAGCTTCTTCGTGAAAGTTTGTAATTTTGACTGATGGAATTTTGTATGAAGCAACAGGAAACATTTCAAAGAGCTCCAGAGTAGCCTTTCACATGTCAACGAGACAGGTTTGATGGAAAACCAAGCCACGTCTCTGAAGGAATGGAGTCAAAGAGACGCTGAGTACTTGGCTATGCTAAGAGGAAGTTTTACTGGAAATGACCAAGACCAGCTGCCGCCAACTGCCTTTGTCTGCATTGGTGTCTCGCTGTTCTGGTGACCAATGTCTCTGCATCCCTGAGACATTGACTAATTTGGAATGATGGCTGGAACTTTTTTCTTCCTCTACCTCGTCAGAAACCTCTCTCTATCCGTCGAGATTGACAATGTGGCTAACTCCCCGAAAGCTGACTAAATCCAGAGGGTAGAGATATGAAAAGGATGTATTTTTAATATGACCATTTTAGATGGCGTTGGGCTATGAATCATTTGAAGGAATCACACATGAAGCTGACTTATGCTGAATCAGACCCTAGGTCCATCAAAGTTAGTATTGTCCACTCAGACTGTCAGCTGGCTCTCCGGGGTCTCAGGCAGAGGTCTTTCACATCACCTACTTGCCCAATCCCTTTAGCTGCAGATGCTGGGGATTGAACCTGGGACCTTCTGCATGCCAAGCAGATGCTCTACCTGAGTCACAGCCCCTCTCAAACCATGTGTGTTTTCCCAGTACCACAGCTCCTGCTAACCTGACGCTGTGACCACTAGGGCTGTTGAAATTTTTTTTTGGTAAAATTCGGATTCGGAAAAATTCGGCCCATTTTGATTTGGGCCGTGTCGAAGTCCGAACTCCCCCCGCTTTGGATCCCTGAAATTCGAGTGAGATCCAGAGTTCGGGGGAAAATTTGCCCCCCCCCCGCCTTCAGGGGGCTTCTCTGAAGGCGCTCGGGGGGCCCTTTAAACAGATCTGCGCCTCCCAGCTGGCGCACGGGGGGAGGCACAGATCTATTTAAAGGGCCCCCCCGCACGCCTTCAGGGGAGCCCCCTGAAGGTGCGCGGGGGGGTGGAATCTGTGCCTCCTGGCCGGGAGGCACAGATCTATTTAAAGGGCCTCCCGCACTCCTTCAGGGGGCTCCCCACTCCTCCACATGAGCTGCGGAGGTTAATCTGGTGAACTGGATTTGTTTCCCCACTCCTACACATGAAGCCAGCTGGGTGACCTTGGGCAAGTCATTCTCTCTCAGCCTCACCTACTTCACAGGGTGTCTGGTTCGTCTTCGTCTTCATCTTCTTCTAATTCCCAAGGCACATGGCTGGGTTATCATCTCATTTCCACTTGGAAGACATTTCTGGAGATAATGGGAAAGCTGGGCGCAAGAGAATTGCACTCTGTTGCCACCTTTGGTGGCCACCCTATTTCGAACTGACCAAGGAGCCCCGTGGCGCAGAGTGTTAAGCTGCAGTACTACAGTCAAAAGCTCTGCTCACGACCTGAGTTCGATCCCGACGGAAGTCGGTTTCAGGTAGCCGGCTCAAGGTTGACTCAGCCTTCCATCCTTCCAAGGTCAATGAAATGAGTACCCAGCTTGCTGGGGGTAAAGGGAAGACGACTGGGGATGGCCCTGGCAAACCACCCCGCAAACAAGTCTGCATTGGAAACGTCGGGATGTGACGTCACCCGATGGGTCAGGAATGACCCGGTGCTTGCACAGGGGACGTTTACCTTTACAGATGTCTCTGTAACATTTCCTTGCTCTTTATAGGCCTCATCAGTGACACCAGCATCAGTGACAATACCAAGAGCGCCCCAAAGTTACACCTTTCTCCAGTCTGGTGCAAAGGGTGATGGTGGAGAGGGGGAAAAGAGAAGGGAGTGGTGATAGAAGGTCCGCCCTTCACTTGAGAGCCCATAAAACTATATCAAGACCAGCCTCAGTCTTGGTAGAAAGGGAAAGCTATTTTAAAATGAAGAACTTAAGAGTTGTTTGAATTTTGTTTTTTAAGCTTTCTTGTGGGTAAGGATGCAAAATCAAACTGGTATATACAATGCCTGTTGTCCTTTACAGCCAAGCTTGAATATAATTCTCAGTCTTATAAATCACTGTAAATCTGTTCCGGTGATCGTTCTTGCTAGTTTTCATCTGTGCATAAATCAGAAACAATGCTCATGCAATTTTTATTTTCCTTTTTCCATCCAACACATCCATTAGTGAAAAATGCATTCACAGGGGTCTCCCTAAGATGCCCACATCCTCCTTAGTTAATTAATCAAGGACAGCTCTTACCAGCTCCCATTTATAACATTAGCTGTCAAGGTAGCAAATTATGAAAACATGACTACTTATCAAGCACTTTCTTAATTCCTGTGGTTGTGATGAAATACTTCATTTCATGTATCAGTGGGCCTGTATTGATCAGCTGCATATATTTTTTTTAATCATGATGCCTACATAGAAAATTCATCATTGATTTCTAACCATCTGAATAAATGAGTGCTGGCAAGTGCATAAGGGAGGTTGGTAACCAAACACTACCATTAAACAGCATCAAAAATGACAGAGATGCTGATTTTTAGGCAAGTACAGCATAATGGGATATGGACTCATGGGATGTAGCATGGGATAGGCTGTGGCTCAGTGGTAGAGCATCTGCTTGGCATGCAGAAGGTCCCAGGTTCAGTCCCCGGCATCTCCAGTTAAAGGGACTAGGCAAGTAGGTGATGTGAAAGACCTCTGCCTGAGACCTTAGAGAGCCATTGCCGGTCTGAGTAGCAATACTGACCTTGATGGACCAAGGGTCTGATTCAGTATAATGCAGCTTCATGTGTTCATGAGTCTTGCTGGGTGATACTAAGCTTGTGCAATCTGTTTTAGTAAAGTCGTGATCATAGATCAGTCTGATTAACTATACAACAGTTAGAAGCATTTTTACTAATGGAATACAAGCTGGACACACTTTAATGACTCATTCCCTGAATTCATATTTCTTGCTGATATAGGGGAAAGCTGTATTTAGTGTTATGGTCCTATTGATAGTAGGCTGACCACTGATAAAGACTTTGGTGTCAAAATAAGTTTGGTCTTCTGATATTTGTCTCTGAAATGAGCATTTTATATATGCTATGACTACTTTGAGTTTTTTTAGTTCATTTTTGTACATACATTCAATTATACTTTTTTTTTAATAGGGTTTTTATGGTGTAATGGTTTTAAAATAATGTTGTTTCTGCCTTATATTGTATCTGGTTTTCAAGATTCTTTTTTCTTCGTCTTTTTCTGGTTTGATGGTTGAGTGTTGGTCTTATTTCCTCACCTTTTCACCTGCGTTTGTTCTGCCATGTGCATCTAAATACACATCACATCCAATTCTCAAGGGATCTATTTATCACTTTGGTAAATTGAAGGATCATAGAACTTTACATAGGTGTGTAAGGATCATTTTCCTCAGCATACTTGATCAAGGACAGAAATGGCAGAATTCCTGCCTTTATTGTTCCCCCTCAAAGCTCCCTTCTGAATTTGAAGATGCTGTTTATTTCAACTTTGCTTGGAAAAGATGTCTGGATTATTGCAATCTGCTGGTTGACACTTCCATGAAAGCCGGCTATTACACCTGTCTGCATTTTAGACATGGGAGACCTTGTATATTTTTGGAATCCTCTCAAGGATTTCTTTCTTTCACAAGGTTTGTCTTTGGAGACCTGCCCAAAAGTATTCCCCTGTCAACATTTGTCCTTCTGATGCCAAGATTATACGGCATTTAAGAATAAATCTGGCTGGTTTTAATATATCGCTTCTTTGACAGTTTTTGTATTTGCTGTTCTTTCAGCTTCTTCCTGAAAAGGACAACTTATTTCCCTTCTTCTGCCAAGGAGATCATTTACCTTGGCCCATACCAATGAAGTAGCTACAGTGTTTTGCTTGCTGTAATTACGACAAATATGAGGCTGTAGTCCTAGTTCCTTGCATGATGATACGTCCAGTTGCCAATTAATGTGTGTTAATGTATTCTTATAAAGGGCTATTGAGCCAGCGTGGTGTAGTAGTTAAGAGTGATGGAGGGGTAGACTCTGAACTGGAGAACAGGGTTTGATTCCCCACTCCTCCACATGAACGACAGAGGCTAATCTGTTGAACTGGATTTGTTTCCCCACTCCTCCACATGAAGCCAGCTAGGTCACCTTGGGCTAGTCACACTCTCTCAGCCCCACCTACCTCACAAGGTGTCTGTTGTGGGGAGGGAAAGGGAATGTGATTGTAAGCCAGTTTAATTCTTCCTTAAGTGGTAGAGAATGTTATCGTATAAATACCAACTCTTCTTCTTAAAGGGAAATACTCTTGATGTGAATTTAGGCTAGCAACAGCCTCAAATTCTTCTCCCCTCCTTCCTTTTAACAGCATGAAAAAAGATGCATGATTCTCTCTGAAAATATAGATATCAGAAACATGAAATAACAGGAAAATCTATAGCGGAATCTATTACCTGCCTCTTGACTAAAACAAGAGAATTGCTCATTGCCGTGATGGTCTGATGAGCCCCCTCACTCTCTGCGCTGGCTCGACTTTTTATGACTGCATTCCTAATGAAATAGCAGAACACCATCCAGAATCACAAATCTATTATTTTTATGGTGTGACACAGAAGCAATGGATTTTGCTTTTGGTTTTCAAAGAAAGTTTGGTGCAAAGAGGTGGGGGGAAAGCTGCTTGAAGTAAAAAAAAATGATTAAATGAGGGTTAGCTGGTAGGGAAAAAATGCAATTTCCATTTATCATTTCCACTGAGAATAGGACAAGAGCAAGGTAGCTCTGTCACTGGGTTCATTTTTTTTTCACTATGTAAGGCAAAGCTGCCCCATGGTGCAGAGTGGTAAGCTGCAGTACTGCAGTCGGCTCACGACTTGAGTTCGATCGCGACGGAAGTTGGTTTTAGGTAGCTGGCTCAAGGTTGACTCAGCCTTGGTCAAATGAGTACCCAGCTTGCTGGGGGTAAAGTGTAGCTGACTGGGGAAGGCACTGGCAAACCACCCCGTAAACAAAGTCTTCCTAGGAAACGTCGGGATGTGATGTCACCCCATGGGTCAAGAATGACCCGGTGCTTGCACAGGGGACCTTTACCTTTAAGGCAAAAGTAGGCAATGTTTTTGGCCAAACAGCTGAATGCTGATGAGCTTGCAAATAAAATAGGGAGATGAGTATTATACTTCGCTAGGTATGCTTGGAGTAGGGTTGCAGGTCCCTCTTTGCCACCAGCGGGAGGTTTTTGGGGCGGAGCCTGAGGAGGGTGGGGTTTGGGAGGGAAGGGACTTCATTGTCATAGAGTCCAATTGCGATAGTGGACATTTTCTGCAGGTGAGCTGATCTCCATCAGCTGTAAGATAAGTTGTAATAGCAGGAGATTTCCAGATAGTACCTGGAGGTTGGCAGCCCTAGCTTGAAGCAAGCCAAACCCCCAGCAGTGTTGAAGACATCTCTGATTCACCTTGGAATTGACTGGGGACTGTGCAGGTTTGGGATGTGATGGGAGGCTTAAGCCTTGCCTGTTGACTTCTTCCACGCCACTGGCTCCAGCATTCCTGCCAGTGCCTTGGTTGCTTGGGCAGAAATCTGGGCCAGGAATGCCATATAAAATGGTCTTACAGGGCACTGTTGGCACACATGTTGGCACACATGGGGTTGTCTGCCACTGATTTAGGCTTTTTGGGTTCCATCCTTATCTCCAATTAAAGGATTTCAGGTGCCATTCAGGTCAGTTGAGTATAAAGCTACCAAGCCAGCATGGTGTAGGTGATAAGAGTGGTAGTTTGGAGTGGTGGACTCATCTGGAGAACTCGGTTTGATTATTGTTATGGTCTTTGACCAGTAAAATGCATATTCACATATATAAAATATTCAAGTGAAGAAAAAAAAAAACATATATAAAACATTCAAGTGAAGATAAAAACAATTTTCGATAGGGCAACACCAGAAGACTAATTTATGATAATTGATCATTTTACCACTTGTATAATTCCAATGACGATGGAGTCTACAAATAAATCTATAAAAGCTAAAATAAAAATAAATACAGTAAAAATATGAGTATAAAATTTGAGATTTAAATTCATTTAACATTATTATTTTTCCATTGTACTTGCAGTGAACTTTATATATAAAAGCACAGAATTTGGCAACATTACTTGTGACCTGTGAGTTTTCATCAGAGAGGAGTTTTTCAAGTCAGGTTTTTTCCAGAACAACCTGGGATTTTCTTTAGTAGAGGGTCAATAATCTTCATTCACATTCCGTTGTAAAAAGGACTATGAAAAAACACATGTTCTCCAGTTTCTACTTCCCCAACCATACATGAACACTTTGGGTTGATGTGCCAGTTTTTCTGCCAAGGCTATTTGCCACAGTTTGGGAAAGCAAGACTGTAATGTTAAAATCTCTGTGGTTTTCCAACATTTTGCTATTACCCTATAGGATGCCATCAACATAAACATTAATTAATCCCTTGGATACCACTATTCCACACATGAGGGGAGGTCATGCTGCATGCCACTTTGTGTGAACAAGACAATATGTGTGTTTCCCAGCTTTGTTGCCCACAAACGCGTCCCCTCAAAAACCTGGGTTTCAAACTGCACACACTGAGGCTTAGGTTGGCATACTCGCTTAATGTTATCCTCACAGCACCCTGTGAGGGAGGTTAGGTTAAGGGTGATTTGGCCCATGGTTACTGAGAAGCTTTGTGGATAAATGAAGGATTGAACCTGCATCTCCTCAGTTCTTGTTTGCACTCTGCTCTGGCTAGGGCTGCCAACCTCCAGGTGGTGGCTGGAGATCTCTCGCTATTACAACCGATCTCCAGTCGATAGAGATCAGTTCACCTGGAGCAAATGGCCACTTTGGCCATTGGACTCTATAGCATTGAAGTCCCTCCCCCCTCCAAACCTTGCCCACCTCAGGCTCCGCCCCCAAAATCTCCAGGTATTTCCCAACCCAGAGCTGGCAACCCTAACTCTGGCTCTCTGTAATATATCAGCCATAGGAGCATATAAAGGGGTTAGCTGTGGAACAGGATTAACAAAGAGTCAACCGTCTGGAGAGAAGCTTGTAAGAAAGAAACTTCTTGGAGGGGGGAGGGACATCCAAATTATTGCCCTGAGGGAGTTTTATCAAAACATGTTAGACTTATATTAGCTTTCTACTTTTGTGAAATACACTTTCTCATTTTGTGCTGGTTTGATGATCACCTTTGTGTGTGTGTGTGTGTTTCACCTTCAGGTGTTACCCGTTTTGTTCCTTTAGGATGAATAAAAGTATATATTTATGTCTATTACTTTTTTGTTATTAGATTGTGCCGTTTATGTGCCTGATGCTTTAAAAATAGTCCCCCGTGCCAAGAAGCTTGCAGTCTAAAATGAATGCAAACATACATTTGCTATGAGCTAAAATTAGCTAGATTTACAGTGTAATCCCATGCAATCCCATGCAGCCCATTGATGAAGCAGCAAGGGTAGGTTTTCATCAGTGGGCCTTCAAATTAGTGGCATGCTTTTTTTGAAGCTACTTTGATTCTGGTATGTTTTTGTAATTGAACGAAAACCAGCATTTAAAAGATACCTTGTCTTGTCTAACCATAGTAGGCTTTTAAAAGAATTACATTGCAAAATTATCTTAATCTTCAATAACTCAAAAGTCACTCACATTAAGCTTTTGATCATATGCAAATCAGTGTAAATTTGATTAGTGGACCAGTTAAAAGGCAAATCAATTTCTTAGGGAAGAAATTGTACATGATTGTGTAGGCCTTTCATTCCTCCTTCAATATTTTCTGGGCTTGGAAGGTGATTCATTTATTTAGGATATAGATATTCCACCTCTTAGCAATTATGCACCTAATATGGCTTCCATATAAACAATTAAAAACAAGAATGCTTTGGCTAGGGAAATGTGGGCTAAATACGCCTATAATGGGAGAGGGGTAGTAACTGGAATATAAAAATATAAAACTACTTCTAAGTTGTGCCAATTCATACTTTAAGTATTTTCCTACAATCTAACGCAGGGGTGTCTAACTCATTTGATGTGAGGACCGGATATGACATAAATGTCACTTGGTCGGGCCAGGCCATGCCTCACCAACCCAGATAGAGACTGGGGTGTTTAGCTGCCTTGGCTAGTGAGTCTGCAGCGGGCCGCCAGCCCAGATCGGGACTGAGGGGGTGCCTGCCTCTGCTGGCTCGCAGGCCAGCTAAGAGTTCTCAAGGGGCCGGATTCGGCCCACGGGCCATATGTTTGACACCCCTGATCTAAGGGTTTATTATTCGTGCTTTTCAAACCCTCGAAGGATGTAATGTGTATGAGAGAGAATCAATCGTGGGCTTACTAAAAGAGCACTGGAGTCAGAGACGCTATGAAGTCTATGGACGAGGGGGAATAAAACACAGCAGAGCAAGAGCTACCTTATAGTGATTCTGTTGTTGAGATAAACAGGTATGGAACCTTTCTCATCAGAAGACCTGTGCATATGTTCAGATGGTTCTTCACCATAGACAATCTAGTTGACCTTGGTCAGAAATCGGGTGTTCTCAATGGCTGCTCCTGACTATGGAATAGCTTCCCTGAGATGATACACCACATTCTTTCTCTTTTACCCTTCCTGAAACGTGGCTCATCTAAAGCATCTTTTACTGAAGGTTGCTGAACTGAAAAATTCTGCAAACTACAATGCTATTCATTATGCACGTTGACTGACAAAATAATAATATGGTGGATTATGGAATTTGAGAGAGAGCAAACGTGTCTAGTACATGTGGTTGTTTTTTCAAAAGTTTTAAGTGTATGTGTTCTGTGTTTTAATTTTGTTAGCTACCCTGAGCATATCTGGAAGATGGGATTTAAATATTTTAAATAAAGCTTGTCATAATTTGAACATTTTATAATAAAGATTGAAACACCTTCCCTACCAAGAAAAGCCAAAGAGAGTTTAAAAAACATACAAAATAATATGACGGAGGGGAAAAGTGATAGAGATTTATAAAAGTATTTATGATGTGGGGAAATTGGTAGAGTTCTAGATAACTTTCTCCCTCTCCAATATAGCTAGAAATTTGGAGGAACCCTGTGAGGTTGAAGGATAGTAGATTCAGGACAGATTAATGAGGATATGTTAATACAAAGTACTGAATATAAAGAGCAATCCTAAGTAAGCTGGTGAGTTTTTAAGTTATGGACTTCATAGCATCAAACAGTGATAGCCACAAGCACTGGTGGCTTCAAAAGGGGCTTAGACCAAGTTATGGGTGATGGCTGATAGCAGCTGATACACCCATGATGGATAAAAGATGCTGTGATTAGGCTGCTTAAGGTGGTGTTTGTTGGCACCGTGCCATTGCCATCTCATTTGGGCAGGCTGAAAGTGGTGCTCCAATGGTGATGGCATACCGTCTCTGAAGGGTTTAAAAACCAACAGGACTAGCAACAGCACACTTGTTGAACCCTGGAGTCTGGTCACCTACTGTTGCAATGCACCCAACCCTGTGCCTTTGAGGGACACCACCTGTGGATGTCACACCACTGGGAGAACGTGAAGTGCAAATTGCTTCCTTCAGCACACCCCAGTCTAGTCTTTCTTTCTTTGTTTATTTTTTTGGACTTGTATCCCGCCCTCTATCCTGGCCAAAGGCAGGCTCAGGGCAGCGAATATCCATTAAAATATCATAAAACACAGTAAAAAATACAAAGTTCAATTCACTGCTAATTAAAACCAAAAATTCTAGTGCTAAATCGACAGGCGCTCCATTGACAGTTCGTAGGGCCACCGCCAGCTCAGAAAATACCATCAGCACCCCCCTATTTAAATGATCTAATAAAATGGAAAGACAAAAAGGGGGGAAGGAAGGGAGGCCAGCTATGATGGAAACCATTGCTGCCCTCAACTATAGGCCTGGTGGAACAGCTCGGTCTTACAGGCCCTGCAGAACTGCATTAGATCCCGCAGGGCCCTGATCTCATCAGAGAGAGAGTTCCACCAGGATGCAGTCAGGGCCAAAAAAGCCCTGGGCCTGGTTGAGGACAGCCAGACACTTCTCGGGGGACCACCAGTAAGTTGGCATTTGTTGAGCATAGTAAGTTGGCATTTGTTGAGCGTAGTGCTCAACTCTGGGGGGTGTACCAGTAAGTTGGCATTTGTTGAGCATAGAGCTCAATTCTGGGGGCATACCAGGACAGGCAGTCCCGCAGATACCATGGTCCCAGACAAGAGCCTTCTGCTTGATGTGGGACAGCATCATGTATTTTGAAGGTAGCCCAGATAGCCTATGATGGAGTGGATCTAGTTCCTAGTCATAAGGTGAGGAAGCAGGTTATGTATCCTTTAAAGGTATCACAGGAATCTCAATATTCAGAGGCCAGTGTGTGTATGAATACTAGTTTCTGGGTGGAAGCAATAGAGGAAATGTGGGATTCTGCACTGTGGTGTTGGCGAGAGGAAGAGGCCAAGTTGTGGCTTGGTGGTAGAGCATCTGTTATTCACGCAGGAAGCCCCTGGATCAGTCGCTGGCATCTCCAGTTAAGGTAATCAGGAAGTAAATGGTGCGAAAGATCTGCTTCTGGGACCCTGGGGAGCCATTGCCAGTCAGACAAATCTGATATTGACAGACCAATAGTCTGGCTCGGTATAAGGCACCTTCCTGTGTTCACGTGCTTTTAAACTTTCCAGGGGCCTTTGGTTATCCATAGGGTTTCCAGGTCCCTTTTCGCCACTGGCAGGACGTTTTTGGGGCAGAGCCTGAGGAGGGTGGGGTTTGGGGAGGGGATGGACTTCAGTGCCACAGAGTACAATTGCCAAAGCGGCCATTTTCTCCAGGTGAAATGATCTCTATCGGCTGGAGATCAGCTGTAATAGCAGATCTCCAGCTAGTACCTGGAGGTTGGCAACCCTAGTTATCCACTGGAAACAGAGACTAGATCGAATTGCACAAAACTCTGATGTTATGGATTTTATGAACAATGAAAATTCAAATGATTTGTGAACATCAGTATTCCTCACCTGTTTGACCCTGATTTCTGATTAGGGGGTAGCTGTTAAAAACATTGAAGACATAAAGCCCTCCTCCTATGAGTGAGGACATAGCCTCTGATACAGCTTCTTTACCAAATTTTCTTCTATGTAAGTAGAGTACAATGATACATACTTTGAGCTTGCTAAAAAAAAATACTAAGTGCATGTACAACAATTACACTTCTGTATAGCAATTTTTAAGTGATGTGCTAGCTTGAATATTAAGTTTTGCGGGGATACAATCCTGATCTTGGACTTTTTGAAATTTTATTCTTATGGATATTGAATTGGCCTTGCAGATCTCAGAAAGCAATCAAATGACAATTAGGAATTCAATCAGCTGTGGATATTCATGCCTTCCCCTAGCCCTTCCTCCCATGCTAAGCACTTTCCCCGGTTTTACGGCTGGTATTAACACCATAAAGAATTCTCACCATCAAAATTTTGTAATTCAATAATGAAGGCATGGAAGTTTTTGCACAGGTCTGCTAATTCCCTTTTATTGCAGCCTGAGCTCATCTTCATTATGGATTGATGAAACCCTCATCAAACAGAATCGCACCACCATCTATTCTAATCCAATTATTAGCTTAATTTACAGTGGCACAAGTCACGAGTTGCTGACCTGTAAATCTGCTACATAAAACATATTGCAGAGTATAACAGTGTAAATAAATTATACAGAGGTGGAGGGAAAAAGCGTAGGAAATTAATCTAAAATCACTTAGGTAAATCTGAAGCAAAAAAAAAAAAAGACTGAAAGGCCTAACAAAATCATAACTGCGACAAGAAAACAGATTTTGTAAGGCTCGGAGAATCCAATTGGTGGTCACAGTCCCACTGATCTGCACATGTAGGCCAGCCTCAGAGATAGGGTTGCCAACCTCCAGGTACTAGGTGGAGATCTCCTGCTATTACAACTGATCTCCAGCCGATAGAGATCAATTCCCCTGGAGAAAATTGCCGCTTTGGCAATTGGACTCTATGGCGTTCAAGTCCCTCCCCTCCCCAAACCCTGCCCTCCTCAGGCTCCACCCCAAAACCTGGCAACCCTACTCAGAGACTGTGCAGAGCAGATGTAAAACTTGTGTGCAAGAAGCAGTTAAATGAGGGACAGGGATGGGTATATCGCCCCTCACTCATGTGCCTTGTTCCATCCAGCTTGTTTAAATAAACTGGTAAAACCCACACTTTGGTCTTGTGTCTTTATTTTGGGGTACTGGGGCAATAGGCCAATGTGAAGGCCAGCGGGTGATCTGGGTTACTAATGTGACATGGCTAGCCAACAAACAGGACTCATAGCAAGCTAAAGAACACAAGGGACAGAACTGGATCTACTTGGTCTGTCATATAACAGGCAAAGATGACATGAAACTGGCAGCTCCTTATGCTTGGACTTTCCAGTCCCCAAGGGGGTGGGATGTAACTCAAATTTTAAAAGCAAAAGGAGCTTGTAGGTAGTGAGTACAGAATAGGATTGCCAGCTTCAGGTTGGAATATGCCTGGAGATTTCTGGGTTGGAGCCTGAGGAGGGCGGGGTTTGGGGAGGGACTTTAATGCCATAGAGTCCAATTGCCAAAGCGGCCATTTTCTCCAGGTGAACTGATCTCTGTCAGCTGGAGATCTGTTGTAATAGTGGGAGATCTCCAGCTAGTACTTGGAGGCTGGCAACCCTGGTACAGAATCCTCCCTCAGCTATAGTCTACCTTTAGCTATGAACTGTTACATTGTCACTGTCATCTTTCAGTCCATTTCATTTTGTGGATGTCATTAATGATTCTTGTGTTTGTTTTGTGCCTTTTTAAGGTCATTGTTACACTGGCTATTAATTATTTATGGCAAATATATCACAAAATGCATGAATTTTAATAAGAAATATTCAATGCCAGAAAAACAGAAAATCTTACCCCCCCAACCCAAACATGATAGTTTCTCACAAGAGAGAAATGAAATCAAGATCACGTTCTAGTGGAACCAGCCATCTTATGCTTTTCCATCTCAATCCCAGAACCCTGTTTTTGGCACTTTTGTCCCACCTGTGACTTTGAGAGTCAGTGTGGTGTAGTGGTTAAGAGCAGTAGACTCTAATATGGAGAACAGGGTTTGATTCCCCGCTCCTCCACATGAGTGGTGGACTCTAATCTGGTGAAATGGGTTGGTTTCCCCACTCCTACACATGAAGCCAGCTGGGTGACCTTGAGCTAGTCACAGCTCTGTTAGAGCTCTCTCAGCCCCACTTATCTCACAAGGTGTCTGTTGTGAGGAGAGGAAGGGAAGGAGGTTGTAAGCCGCTTTGAGACTCCCTTAAGTGGTAGAGAAAGTCGGGGTTTAAAAACCAGCTCTTCTTTGGCCTCTGCCTCTGCCTCTTCTTCTTCCTCCTCCGAATAGAAGTTTTCCTGTCTGAGAGAGAAGTGCTTTTGGAGATGGGATGCAGGTTGAGATGCACTGCATTGCATGCTTCTTTCAATTTGCAAATGTGTCCTTGCTTCCTGTTTCTGTGCGGCCAATGCATTTCCATGTTTAAACACACAGATTCTTAACATTACATCTAATTGGGCCCTAAGCAAGGTGTTATTGGAAGAATTATGGACTGGAATGTTGGACAAGAGGTATGAAATAAATGGGAGTCTGTCATTTGTACTGAGAAATATATTGTATTATGCAGCTTAAACAGGCAACTAACAAGCAATACGCAAGAGAAACCCACTGGGAATTTGTGTGGAGAATTTGATTCTGGGGCTTTTGTTACCTCATTTCTTGCTTCCTAACTGTCTTGTGCTGAGAGACTGATGATTTCTCTGACTGGAAGTGGGAAACAAAGACAATGAGAGACCACAAAGTTATATTTTCTTGTAACAAATAAACATCAAGCATTCCAATTTAATACTGCATCTCAGGCAAAACAAAACAGCACAGCTTTATTTTACAAAGTATTGTGTTTGCTGAGTATTTTTTCTCCACCTGTGTCATCTGTAGAGATTTTAGGTAGAGCCGGTGTGGTATAGTGGCAAGCAGTGGGTGAGGACCAGAGAAATCTCGGTTCAGATTTCAACTTTGTCCTAAATCTCACTGGTTGACCTTGGGCTTCTCATTTTCTCTTAGATCAACAGGGTAGTTAGGAGGTGAAAATGGAATGGACATCATACATTCCTCCCAGAACTCTTTGGAAGAACAGCTGGATAAAACATTGAATAAATAATTTGGTTGGAAATTGACTATTTTTATATCTCATGTTCATCTAAGGAATCTTTTCTTCACCGTTCATCATTCCTGTTTATCTTTTAAACATATCCTACCCTCTTTCTAGGAGTCCCGTGGCGCAGAGTGGTAAGCTGCAGTACTGCAGTCCAAAGCTTTGCTCACAACCTGAGTTCAATCCCGACGGAAGTTGGTTTCAGGTAGCCGGCTTGAGGTTGACTCAGCCTTCCATCCTTCCAAGGTCGGTAAAATGAGTACCCAGCTTGCTGGGGGTAAAGGGAAGATGACTGGGGAAGGCACTGGAAAACCACCCCGTAAACAAAGTCTGCCTTGGAAACGTCAGGATGTGACATCACCCCATGGGTCAAGAATGACCCGGTGCTTGCACAGGGGACCTTTACCTTTACCCTCTTTCTGCATGATTTTTTAAATGATTCATACTCATCAATTGATATAAGTTACTGTTATCCCTGTTTACAAATGGGGAGTGGAGGTTTATGGAAGCTGTTCTCCCAAGGCCATTCTCTGAGTCTGAGAACTAAGGAGGAAAGTGTAGTTGCTGCGAAAAAAGAAGTCAGACCTCTACCCAGTTTCCGATTCAATCATCCTTGACGGCTGTGTCCACTGAGCACGCTGTTGGCTCTGGAGCGCAAATCCTAGCCAGAGATGGATGAGGTGATAGTCGGATCTATAGGTGGGTCAATCTGGAGACAATGTCAATGGCGAGATGGTGCTGGAGCCAAGAAATCTGTCTAAAGATGTGCCTAGAATAATGAAGTTATCAAATGAAAGGAAGCTTGCAGCCTGGGAGGAGAACAGTTTGGAAGGAGAGAGAGGATGAATCCCCACCCCCTAAGTCTCCATAGTCACCATGGCCCTGAAGGGGGTGTTTAATAATATGATGGGAGATTGTTCTTTCTTTACTCCAGAGGTTTTGTTTTTGAGTTTGCAAACTTAATAGAAGATCATTGTAATAAATCTCCATGTGTATGGCAGAATATGTCCTTCCCTAGTTAATAGGGTTACCAGCCTGCAGGTACTAGCTGGAGATCTCCTACTATTACAACTGATCTCCAGCCAATAGAGATCAGTTCCCCTGGAGAAAATGGCCGCTTTGGCAATTGGACTCTATGGCATTGTAGTCCCTCCCCTCCCCAAACTCCGTACTCCTCATAATCCGCTTCAAAAACCTCCTGCCACTGGCGAAGAGGGACCTGGCAACCCTACTAGTTAACATCTACCATTGCCTTTTTAACATAGTTATTAAGTAGTTATCAGAAAGCAGGTAAAAATGGCTGCTGTTTTAAAACCATGCTCTCATTCTCGGAGGTAAAATATTTCATAAATTGTTCCCCTCCGAAGATTTTTAGATAATTTGTAACTTTGCCATCAGAAATGTTGGGAGGGAAAGACCTAAGGAAAAAACACACACACCTGCCTTACGGTTGCCAACTACCGGTCAGGAAATACCTGGAGATTTTGGGGTGGTGCCTGTGGAAGCTAGAGTTTGGGAAGGCTGGGTCCTCAGCAGGATATAATTCCATAGAGTCCGCCCTCCAAAGCAACTGTTTTCTCCAGGGAACCTGATCTCTGTAGTCTGGAGATCAGTTGTAATTTCAGGAGATAGCTCCAGCCCCCACCTGGAGATTGTCAACCCTAACTTGCCCCCTTCCCTACATGTATAGAAAAGAATCTGAGGGAACACATGAAGATGAAAGCATGAGCCCCGGGTATGGCCCTGACAGCTGAAGCACATTTTACCTCCAATATCTGAAAGATTTCACAAAGAGCTGACATTGTTCCAGTTTCTGTCACCATAAGTTTAGTGTTCAGTCCTGATTTTATGGGAAGTTTTAAAAAAAATGAGAGAGAAGATTGCTATATTCCTTGATTCCTCGTAGATCCATCGGATGGATGTTTCAATCCTTCCTTCTGTTTTCTTGTCTTAATGTATTAAGTGTGGCTAATTTGGTCTTCCTTTTTTTCTTTGCTCCCTCCCTACCACTGTCTGCCAACTGTTCTGAAAATTCACAGCAGAACAGTTAACTGAGTAAAAGCAATATCTGAATATAGATTGTATTCATTAGTTCACAGTTGCATGGAATAAATCTTCCTGAACATATTAACAAAAGATGCTGCTCTTTTTTGCCAATAACACCACCTAACGATAAATTACAGTTACCGACAGAAATGCGGTATTAATTTTTTCTTGTAACTGTTTAAACAATGCACATGTTTTCAATACAGTCCATTAATTTTAATTACCAACATGTAGAACAGGAGAAAATATTTCTGGATGTTTGAAAAAGAAATATGTTGCTAAATCAGGAGGCACTCTGGTTATTTTTTCCCCCTGAAAAGTGAAGGCAGTGCTTCATTCCATATCTCGCTACCTTAGAGCTGATTCATAGAAATATTTTTATGCAATGACATCAACCTGAGCTGATTTTTCAGAAGTTACTAAATTTCCAAGACCAGTTCAGCTAGTTGAGTAACTCTTGCGGCTCTGTGTTGTTGTCATGTGACGGCTGACAGTGGACAGGTCCCTTTTGAAAGGGCAAAACTTCTCAAGAGCTACATTAAAGGGTAAGCGATATCCTTCATTCTTGGAATTGCTCCCCAGATATGACCTCCCAGTTAGGGGCTCTGCTAACTGGAGGTCCAGCTTGAAACAAAAGTGCTCATACACATCAGAGTCAAATTTAACCGGTTTCCCCATTGGTAGGAGTGTAGGCTGTGAAGTGCCCACAGGAGTAGTAGAGGAACTGAAGTGGTCTCCTCACTGTCAACTTTTCCCTCACATTTGAAGCAGTGTTCACTGGTATGGAAGAAGTCCCCCCCCCCAACTGTCATACTTCCCAATGTCCCCTTAGAGTAATTGCCTACTATTCTTGTTGCCATGGTAGTTAAGGGGCAGGGGGAACCTGTAAGGGACACACGGCTGGTCTCAGGGCTGGTTGCTCAGGGTGTGAACAGTACACACAGAACTCTTCCCCCCAACTTCAGTCTACTACCACTAAGACAGTGGCTGTTGTATCTCAATGCCATGATGTGTTGCTGCAGGGTTCTCATTCAGCTTCTTGTGCTCCCCCAAAAGCTTACTAAGGAGGTGGGGTGACCTGATGCCAGTGATTGTCTTCTCATACATAACACCTTATGCAACGAAATGCCTCTCTCCACCTATTGCACAAATGTCTCCCTCTCCCTCTTCTCCTCTCTTGCACTAATGGTACTTTCCCTTAGAAGCCTGTTCTCTCAGCCACGTGTTTTGATCAGAAATAGGAGGGTATCCAGAAAGGCAGACGAAGAGGATGACTGTTCCTCTTCTAGGGGCTGTCTGTATACAAACTTCTATTTTTGCTCTGCTGAATTCCCTGCGTGGAGTAGAGGTTAAGAGTTAGGGTTGCCAGGTCCCTCTTTGCCACCGGCAGGAGGTTTTTGGGATGGAGCCTGAGGAGGGTGGGGTTTAGGGAGGGAAGGGACTTCAATGTCATAGAGTCCAATTGCCAAAGTGGCCATTTTCTCCAGGTGAACAGATCTCTGTAGGCTGGAGATCAGTTTTAATAGCAGGAGATCTTCAGCTAGTACCTGGAGGTTGGCAACCCTATTAAGAGTGGCAGACTCTAATCTGGAGAACCGGGTTTGATTCCCCACTCCTTCACATGAGTGACAAACTCTAATCTGGTGAACCAGGTTCATTTCCCCACTCCTACACATGAAGCCTGCTGGGTGACCTCGGGCTAGTCAGATTTCTCTCTAAATTCTCTCAGCCCCACCTACCTCACAAGGTGCCTGTTGTGGGAGGGGGAAGGGAAGGTGATTGTAAGCTGCTTTGAGACTCCTTACTGTAGAGAAAAGTGGGGTATAAAAACAACTCTTCTTCTTCTTCCTGCCTTTACTGTTAAATACTTCCCTCTGAAAGCTTTGTAGTGTTTCTGAACTTCTGGAGGTGCCAAACATCTTCCTGTGCATAATCTTCCAGTGAGAGATTTAAATCCTTGTAAAGCTGTGACCATTTCTCTGATCTTTCTCAACTGTGGTAGATAGAATCTCTGAAAATCCCATCCCAACTGGATTGAAAACAAAATAGTTACACAGCCTAAAGATATGTGCTTCCCTTGAAACCAATGGGGGGGGGGAACGAAACAAAAAGATGTTACTAGTATAAAATTATGGAAGGTTTTAAAAAAAAATTCCTTGCTTATTAGATTTCCAGGATCAAAATGGTGGAAGCCTGACCATAGGCTGCGAGTATGTGACTGGCCATAGGTCACCCAGCAAGACTCCATGTCTGAGCGGGTATTTCTTCCAATTCCTAGTCCAATGATCTAACCACTTTCCCATGCTACACCAAGTGTGGTGTAGAGGTTAAGAGTGGTGGTTTGGAGCAGTGGACTCTGATGTGGAGAACTGGGTTTGATCCCTCACTCCTCCACATGAGCGGCAGACGCTAATCTGGTGAAGGGGGTTGGTTTCCCCACTCCTACACATGAAGCCAGCTGGGAGACCTTGGGCTAGTCACAGCTCTCTTAGAGCTCTCTCAGGCTCACCCACCCCACAGGGTATCTGTAGTGGGAAGGGGAAGGAAGGTGATTGTAAGCCGGTTTGATTCTCCCTTAACTGTTAGAGTAAGTCAGCATATAAAAACCAACTCTTCTTCTTCTTCTTCTTCTCCACCTCCTCTTCCTCCTCCTCCTCCTTCTTCTCCTTCTTCTTCTAGTAGTCTCGACCACGTGTTGTCCACTTGTGGTTGGACATTGTTTCCATATCAGACACCTAAAGCCAACAGATATTTAGAACATTTAACCCCATTACAGCCCATTCCTGAGCCACGCTGGTGGCCCGCGCCAAAGTCTTTAGGAGGCTGGCGAAGGCCCACACCGGCGCAAGGGCCCACAGTGCCAGCATCCGGGAGGCGCACGCCGGCGTTTGTGGCCCCAGTGCTGGCATTCAGGGCCAGACGCCAGTCTCTGGCCGCTGGGGTGGCAGCGCCGGGCCTAAACGCTGGCGTTCCCAGGGTGTTGTGGCACCGGCCAGGGCCGCCGTTAGGTGGCCTCCTGAGCTGTTTTGGCTCAGGAATGCCCCCTTACACCTTCCCCAAGATATGCCACCTTTTAGGTGGCGTGTTGCACGGGTTTTTTGCACCGGGTGGAGATTTTGGCCGGGCCAACGCCTCTGCGTTGCCTCCTAAGCCCGGCGCAGGCATTCCAGTCAGGAATGTGCTGTTAGTCTCAAACCTGTCCATAATGTACAATGATGCACAGAGGCTGGATTTTGCCATTTCTGCTCATAGACCTGCACAGGAATAAATGGAGTGGAATTTCATAAGGAAGATAATTTTTTTTTTTTTAAAGGCAGAAGCACAAGCTTAAATTTTTATCACCGCCGAGCAGGTTGGAGTGCTCTAGGGGCTAAATCAAGCTATTTGGAGAAATCCAAGATTAGTTCACAGCTTAAAAAAAAAAAAAAAAAAAAACATCTAATGGGTTATTTTTTGTTGTTTTTATTCCCAGTTTTGTTCATTTTGGACACTTCTCACCAGCTCGTGCTGCCAGTTTTGTGGCAAGAGAATATGTAAGCATTTGCAATAATGAATGCATGGGTAAAGCAGTCTGAGGAAACCTCCATCTGAGAGACGACACAGGAGAACAGGAAGCAATCTCAAAATTAAAAGGTGCTCGTCGACCTGTTTGGTAGGTTTCAGAGATGTTGGTCTTGTTGAAACATCAGGAAAGCTATCTGATTCATGGGAGTCTGGGGATTTCTGATGCTGGATCTTTGTGGCCTGAGGCTAGCCTATTCAGTTACCTTGGATGGTGTTCAAGACTCCTGTTCGAGCATAGCAGGGAATCAAGGTGTGTGGCATCATTCCCTGTGACTGATCGACAGAATGCAGTCTCTGGATTGCCTGAGCCTGGTAAAAAATACTGAGCCTTCTGCCCTGACAATATAGCAGGGCCTTCTGCTACCTGCCTTTTAGGTGGCAGCTTGAATCCATCCTGCTACTCAAGTCTGTGTTGTTTCCTTGGCCAGTTTCCACACACACACAAGGTTTAGCAAATTATGCCAAGGACCCTGACTTGGGAAATGTGATCTTAATTTGGGGGTGGCGAATCCTGCTTTGACCTCGATAGGATGAATCAAATGCTGAGTCTGTATTTCTTTAAATAAAAACACAGATTGTTCCAAAAAAGCTGTTAGTTCATAAAGAACATCATGGGTTTTGGCTTTGCATTTTCACCTGTTCATCCCGCCCCCCCTTGAGCTGGTAATGCTAGGTGTTGGATTGGTACTACCCCTTCCTTTGACTTCTAGAACTACTTCTAGAATTTCATGGACTGTATTTTGAGGTTTTATTTTCTTCCTACCTTTCCACAAAAGAACAGCCTTGCTGGATCAGACCAGTGGTCCATCTAGTCTAGCATCCTGTTTCACTAGGGTTGCCAACCTCCAGGTACTAGCTGGAGATCTCCTGCTACTACAACTAATCCCCAGCCGATAGAGATCAGTTCACCTGGAGAAAATGGCCATTTTGGCCATTGGACTCTATGGCATTGAAGTCCCTCCCCTCCCCAAACCCCACCCTCCTCAGGCTCTGCCCCCGAAACCTCTCACCAATGGCAAAGAGGGACCTGGCAACCCTATGTTTCACACAGCAGCAAACCAGTTGTCCCAGAGGGCCAACAAACTTTACAAAGGCCAAGGCCTTCCCTTGATGTTGCCTCCTAGCACTGGTGTTCAGCAGGACTGTCAAGAGCCACCATATGACCCTGATCCAAATTACATGTTGTGACAACAACAAAAAAATCACTTGACTGGCTTTTTCCATTAGGGTTGCCAGGTCCCCCCTTGCCATTGGCAAGAGATTTGGTGGCGAGGGGTGATTTGCGAGTGCACACATGCAAAAATGTCCCTTCCAGGGAAATACTTGGAGATTTTTGGGGCGGAGCCCGAGGAAGCCAGGGTTTGGAGAGGGGAGGGACTTCAATGCTATAGAGTCCAGTTGCAACCATTTTCTCCAGCTGAACGGATCTCTATCAGCTGGAGATTAGTTGTAATAGCAGATCTCCACCTAGTATCTGGAAGTTGGCAACCCTGTTTGGGCCCCTGGAACTTTATCTCCCCTTCTTGGCTGTCCTGGTGTTCAGAGGTTTACTGCCTCTGAATACAGAGGTTCCCTTTACTAACCACCTGAAATGAATTACTTTCTCACTACAGCTTAGGGTTGCCAGCTCCAGGTTGGGAAATAGTTGGAGATTTTGAAGGTGGAGCCTGAGGAGGGTGGGGTTTGGGGAAGACAGGGACCTCAGTGGGGTACAATGCCATAGAGTCCACCTTCCAAAGCAGCCATTTTCTCCAGGGGAACTGATCTCTGTCACCTGGAGATCAGTTGTAATAGTGGGAGATCTCCAGGTGCCATCTGGAGGTTGGCAACCCTGCTATGGCTGCATCCTGATATTCTGTTTGGGATTTGCTTTCTAGGTGATGTTACTGAATCTCCTGTCCTGTACAAATAAGTAGATATATTCAGATCCAGAGAGATCCATGTTTCACTTCTGAATCACATTCTAAAGCTTCTTACTCTCTTCATCGAGAGAGCATGGTTATTATTATTATTATTATTATTATTATTATTATTATTATTATTCAGGACAGAAAAACAAGAACAAAAAAAACACTCTCCCATAAAAATCCCCAAAGAATATAGTAAAGTAGAAGGAGGAAGAGGAGGAGGAGGGTTGGCTTTTATATGCTGACTTTGTCTACCACTCAACCAAGTATCAAACCAGCTTAGAATCACCTTCCCTTCCCCACAATAGACACCCTGTGAGGTGAGGGGGGCGGGCTGAGAGAGCTGTGACTAGCCCAAGGTCACCCAGCTGGCTTCATGTGGAGGAGTGGGGAAACAAATCCAGTTCACCAGATTAGCATCCACCACTAATGTGGAGGAGTGGGGAATCAAACCTGGTTCTCCAGATCATACTCCACAACTCCAAACCACCGTTCTTAACCACTACACTACGCTGGCTGGAAGTCACTGCCAGTAAAGTCCAATGCTCCAAACCACCGCTCTTAACCACTACAGCACACTGGCTCTCATATACAGTAGTTCAGCCTTTTCAATCTGTCCTCACTTGTGGTGCTCAAAACACACTGTAGTCATGACCGTTCATCATGGATGGGGAAGACGGTTTATTGCTGCAGAGGATGCTGCCATTCACGCACACACCCCTTTAGAGCATCAAATACAGCATTGCATTGCAGCAGATGATGTATATGATGAAATGTTTTCCATGCATTACTCGGGATGATAATAAAACACACTAGGTCAGTGCATTTGTCTCATCCTGGTTGCATCCTGTTCCATCACTTTGCATTATTCTGTGCTCCTGTGATGGTCCCCCTCTCTTAAAGAAAATATAGCCTCAAGCTCTTGCTGCTGTCTCTATCTTGCCTTGAGTAATAAGGCATGACAAGGGTGTGGTTAACATGAGGTATTGCTTGGCTGGGCTAGCAGAGAACACAGAGACCTTAATGGGGGTCTGGAAATACGGGTGATTTATGGCTTTATACAACTCTCATTAGGCATCCACCTCAATGTGTAACATCCCATAAATTATACAGCGCTCTGTAAAAAGCCATAAATTGTCATTCTCCCTGTGAGTTATTGCCATTAAAGACTTTTATACCCCATTGCCACCATGAGTTTTCGACAGTTTCCCCTCTGCTAGTTTGCTTGCTAATGAATTCGGCGAGCCTGGGACAAGGGTCTGAGAAAAATGGGGTGGCTGATTACGTATCACAATTGCCTTCCAGCCGTAAAAGTCAGAGGTTAAACTACTTTCCAGAGGAAAATATGATTGACTCACCTGGCAACATTTCTCATTACTGCGCTTTTCCGGGGATCATTTCAAGCGCCTGCTTTATCCTCACCCTCTTCGTTTGAGTCTCGCATAGCGGAAATCGGTGGTAACCTAGTTAAACTAATGGCATTAAAGGTGCAGCTGTAAGAACAGGGAAAATCGATAAAGGGACCTTTAATGCTGAGGTTGAAAACATTTTTTTTTAGTGGCGTAGGTTCTTTTCAACCTGATTGTACTGTAGGCATATCACATGCAAATGGGGGGAAATCGTGTGTTATGGGGGAGAGTATATTGAGGGTGAAACCAGCAATTTGGTTCAGCACAATGTGCCAAGATAAAACTGATGATAATGTATTGTCTTTTGACTACTCTGTAGAATGTGACTAGGAATAATGGTGCTTTAGATTGGTTTGGAACAAACATTATAAGGCTGAGTGGGCAATGCTGCAGCTGCAATTCCTATGTTTTTTAGTTCTCGACCAGACTTCTGGTAACTCCTTCTCTGGATGCACCTGGTTATGCTAGAAGTTTAGGATTTGTCTATAATACACTTTTGGCTCTAGAGTAGGGTTGCCAACCTCCAGGTCTCCTGCTATTACAACTGATCTCCAGCCGATAGAGATCAGTTCACCAGGCGAAAATGGCCGCTTTGGCAATTGGACTCTATGGCAATCAAGTTCCTCCCCTCTCCAAGCCTCACCCTCCTTAGACTCTGCCCCAAAAACCTCCTGCCAGTGGCAAAGAGGGACCTGGCAACCCTAGTCTAGAGAGATTTTTAAAAATAAAATAAAATAGAATTTTTAAAAATATACCCCTTTTCTCCTCACGGTTACAGACTGCTGGTAGTGAGCAATGATCCATTTTGATGTCACTGTGAGACTTAATTAAGCATGAGATGGAGGGCAGCACCCTTTCTGGCTGCCATTAGCTTGTCTGTGTGTAAAGTGCTGTCAAGCCACAGCCAACTTGTGGGGTCCCTGTATGGTTTTCAAGGCAAGAGGTAGTTTGCTATTGCCTTCCTCTGCCCAGTAATCCTGGCCTTCCTTCATTGCCTCCCACCCAAATACTGACCAGGGCTGACCCTGCTTAGCTTCTGAGATCTGATGAGATCGGGCTAGTCTGGGCCATCTTATAACCCCTTTCCCTCCTCAGGGGGAATCCAAAGCATCTGACGATATTGATCTCCCCTTGTCCATTTTAAACTCAAAACAACTACCCTTTGAGGTTAGTTAGTGCCAAGAGAGTGTTAACTGGCCCAAGGCCACCCAATGAGCTTCTATAGCCAAGTGGTAGGGTTGCCAGCTCTGGGTTGGTAAATACCTGGAGATTTTGGGGGTGGAGCTGGGAAGGCAGGGTTTAGGGAGGAAAGGGACCTCAGCGCAGTATGATATCATAGAGTCCACTCTTCAAAGCCGCTATTTTCTCCAGGGGAACTGATCTTTGTCACCTGGAGATCAATTATAATAGAAGGAGATCTTCAGGTGCCACCTGGAAGTTGGCAACCCTATCAAGTGGGGATTTGATTGTGGGTCTCCCAGATTCTAGTCCGACTCTCTAACCACTACTCCCCACTGGCTGGGCTTCATCAAAGTCAAAGAAGAAGAAGAAGAAGAAGAAGAGTTGGGTTTTTTACTTTGTCTACCACTTAAGAGAGAATCAAACCGGCTTACAATCACCTTCCTTTCCCCTCCCCAACAACAGATACCCTGTGAGGTAGGTGGGGCTGAGAGAGCCTTGACTAGCCCAAGGTCACCCAGCTGGCTTAATGTGTCGGAGTGGGGAAACCAACCCGGTTCACCATATTAGCGTCCACCGCTCATGTAGAGGAGTGGGGAATCAAACACGGTTCTTCAGATTAGAATCCACCGCTCCAAACCACAGCTCTTAACCGCGACACCACGCTGGCTCTCAGAGGGCTAGATGTCTTTGGATTAAGCAGCAGGGTCTTAAAAGAGACTGGAGATAATTTTGGACTGACATTCCAAAGTCATAGAGCAACCTTAGTTAAATTGAACTGTGTAAGTGTTGCCTAAATGCCATGGACTTTCAGATTATGCCTTGAGGGTACCAGCTGGTTCAATGGGTTTGGGTGCAATCGATGCCCACATTTGCCACAGACAGCTGGCCAGCTGTTCATAGCATGTGAAGCATGTTTGTAGCATGTGAGGCACAATGTACATATATGTGCCTGTGATTGTGTTCGTGTTTGCATGGTTGGCACGTATACGTACTGTTGTGAACACTGTAGCATATGTGTATGAGAAGGTGATATCTTTTAGAGGTAAATTTTCCAGCAAATATATGTCAGAATTTAACTGTGTTTTTTGTGTGTGTTCAAATTTTATTCGCTTGCTGTTTTTAAGCATTGTTATCTCGCAGGTGCCTTGAGGCACAAAGAATGGGAAATGAAACAAATATACATTTATATTTCAGGTTTCATAATCCTTGTTTACTCTGCAATGCAATTTCAGTTGACATCAGCATGGTAATTATGGCTAATGTTGGTGGTAGAGTTGGACGTGAATTGCTGCCGCAGAGTTGATCCCTGGAGGGGTCTTGCTATTGGGAGGTTAACTTCGAACCTTTCTAAGTCTTTTTTTTAATTTTTTTTACAAAAATCTTGAATATTGTATTACAGGGGGGGGGGAATAGATTCCGTTTTTTTATTCCCCAAATTCAAGTTCTTTCCCAAAACCTATTTTGCAGTTCTCCTTTGAATTAATCTGCCTCTACCTCCGTCTCTCGCTCTTTCTCTCTCTGTCTCTTTTTTCTCCCTTTCTCCCATTCTGCCAGCATCGTTGGCATGAAACTAGGCACCCATAACTTGAAAATTACATCAAAACAAGTGAAATATTTAATCTAGAGGTTAACATTGCTGGTCCCCTTTGAGCTAGACTTCTATTTATAGGCGGGGTTCCAGACCAGCGACGTCTGCTTGATGCTATGGGCTTCAGAGAGAGGCTTTTGTTTTGTTCTATCCACTCACCGTATATTAATGCTTTCCTTGTCCACGGAGGGGAAACGATCTTGCTTTGGCACTCTCACCCCACCATCCCAGGCAGCCTCTCCTTCAGCGGTTGAGCAAGAGAGGCTGTAGAACACCAAAGGAAATTGTAATCCCTCCATTTTAAGCAGGATAAAATAATGATTGTGATAAAATTAATGTTAACATCTTGTTAGCCATTTTTGTCGCATTAGACCAGAAAAAGGGTTTTTGCATGTGTGTGTGCGTGTATGTGTGTGATATTCTTCCCCTCCTGTAGAACCAATTTTTTTTCCATTTACAGCTAAAGCGTGCCCTCTAGTGAAAAAACTGAAGAATGTTATGAGATGGATGTTTATCTCTATTGTTGGGAGCCGGGGTGTATGTATGGAAGGTTTCATTAAGCATCATGAATGCAAAGAGGGTTTCTTCCCCCCCCCCCAACAAAATGATAGCGGTGAGAGGAATTAGTCCTCCCCCAGTACATGTACTGATTATTTTGAAAGCACATCTGGGATTAGAACAAATAGTAGTCAAGTGTGTTCATTTTTTCCAGGGGGCTTTATTTGAGCCAGGATCTGGATATTATATAGGACCTGAACCAGGTGCTGACAATCTCTCCTCTCTCTCTTCCTCGGAATGTCTAACATAAACTATTGGTGACATGGACACATCGCTGCTGGGCTGGCAGATATGCAGCTCGATGACGTTGCTTCATATTTTGTGCTAGACATTGCAAGGATGAGTGACCGGCAGGTTCTGTGTCACTACATCATCTACTTTAGCTCTGACAGACACGTATTCCAGGGAATTTTCTAAAGCAGGGGTGAGCACCATTTTTGGCCTTAATGCCAAATGGCGCATGATGTCTACTTGGAACACGTTGGAGTTCCAGCAAACAAAAGAGAGCGATGGGGATTGTGCCACGCATGAGTCTCTGTCTGAGGATGAAGAAGAAGAAGAAGAAGAAGCCACTGCATGTGTGGCTGGCAACCTGTGCTTGTCTGACATGCTAAAAAAACTGAGCAGCTGCACTGCATACCTGAGCAGGATGCAGCACTAACCTTTGGAGCAGGACTATTGGTGAACTGTAAGGAAATCCCAGAGCTATGTTCAAGTAGGGTTGCCAGCCTCCAGGTGGTGGCTGGAGATCTCCTGCTATTACAACTGGTCTCCGGGTGACAGAGATCAGTTCCCCTGGAGAAATGGGCTGCTTTGGAATGTGGACTCTATGGCATTGAAGTCCCTCCCCTATGCAAACCCCACTGTCCTCAGGCTCCACTCCCAAAATCTCCAGGCATTTCCCCACCTGGAGCCGGCAGCCCTATGTTCAAGCCTGAGTTGACCACACCCCTGCTTTTGAAATGGCACAAGGGAGGGACTATGCTGAGCAAAGTGTTCTGGCTTGCCTCCATTTGTCATTCCAGGGTTGCCTATCTTGGGTCTGAAGACAGATAGTTCAGCAATTTTATAAAAGGTAAAGTTCCCCTGTGCAAGCACTGGGTCATTCCTGACCCTTGGGGTGACGTCACATTCTGACTTTTCCAAGACAGACTTTGTTTGCGGGGTGGTTTGCCAGTGCCTTCCCCAGTCATCTTCCCTTTACCCCCAGCAAGCTGGGTACTCATTTCACCGACCTCGGAAGGATGGAAGGCTGAGTCAACCTTGAGCCGCCTACCTGAAACCAACTTCCGTCGGGATTGAACTCAGGTCATGAGCAGAGCTTTTGGCTGCAGTACTGCAGCTTAACACTCTGTGCCACGGGGCTCCAGCAATTTTACTGAAGTAAAAAAGAGCTGTGGCTGGTACATTCTTAGGTGAGGGACCTTTCAAGGAACCACACTGGTTTCTGTGATAAGAGGAAAGGCAGGCTATAAAAATAATAAATAATGGGCAGTCATGAGCTCTCTTTTAAAGACATGAGCAATGACGAGAGAGTATTTTTTGAGCATGAGCAAAGTGCCTTTTTCACTGTATCAGCAGCAATTCTTGGATTAGAAGAAATTTTCTTCTTATTATTATTTTTTAGGAAGTCTCACTATAGAAATGATGTGTCATATTGTTGATTAGTATTATCATAGATAGATCCATGGATTGTGTGAATGACCAGAATTCTGGTTCTTGGCCGGGAAAGAAGCAGCAGATGAGAATTGAATTTTTGTTGAGTTATTTTCAAAATGGCAAATGTATACACTGTGTTCACTTAATTTGATCTAATTCTAGCTCAGGAGGGAGCCGGAGACTATCTCCAAACAGAGGCAGTTCCAAACAGCACAGTAGCTGGAAGCAAATGGGTAGGCTTGGGGGTGGGAGAAAAAAAAGAGAGCGAGTCTTATTGAAGGAAACTCAAATTGCTAAGAATGAGGCATGAAATTTGTGGTATTAATATACTTGAAGCAGCTTTGAAAAAAATAGGAGCTGTATATTTTGCTTCTTCAGCTCGGGTAGCGTAGTAGCTAATGAAGACAGCATGATCCCTGCCAGTAGAGTCACCAGCTGTGGGTTGAGAAATTCCTGGAGACTTGGGGGTGGAACCTGGGGAAGCAGGTTTTGAGGGGAGGGACCTCAATAGGGTATAATCCCATAGACTCCACCTCCCAAAGCAGCCATTTTTTCCAGGGAAACTGATCTCTGTAGTCTGGAGTTCAGTTGTAAGTCTAGGCTATATCTCCAGTTGTAATAGCAGGGGATCTCCTTTATCCATACAGCACTGAGCCTCTATTTTCTCCAGGACTACCTGGAGATTGGCAACCCTAGCTATATGGTCTCACAGTGAGGACCCTGTAAGGATCCTTGCCGTGGCATTTTGCACCAGCTGGAATTCCCGGATCAGTCTCAAGGGCAGCGCTACATAGAGCGATTTACAGTAATCCAGCCTAGAGGTGACCATCACATGGATACTTGTAGCTAGGTGGGGGCGGGAGAGGAAAGGCATCACCTTCCTGGCCTGGCAGAGCTGGAAAAAGGTATGCCTTTTATGCAAATAAATGATGTATGTTGAACATACAGAATACATATAAAAACTGTACCACTTGTGCAAACAGTTGTACAAAAGCATAAAGTGGATAACAACAATCACTGATAAAAATATAAACAAATATTTTTTTTAAAAAACAACAGAATAGGGTGTATATATTGTCGAAGGCTTTCACGGTCAGAGTTCATTGGTTCATTGGTCACACAGCCCAGATAACCTACAAGAACCAAAGAATAGGGAGTATTTTCTCAACCCTAGTATATACAGCTTAACTCTGTGTGGCATACTAGAAGACAATTGTCACCCACCATACACGATTGACATGACATCTCTGCAGCACTCAGATCTAAAAATGGCAATTGGGATAGATGCTTTGGTATAAATTCACTGGGTTGGAGGCAGAGCTGATTTTAAATTAACGAAGGGTAAGAGTGCCTTAAACATGAACACTCCATTGCCTTGGGCCTAATTTTCTTTCCTGACATGTCTATTATCCCTTGCTAGGTATTCCAAGGTGGCATAGGTGTCTGCTTGAATTACAATTGTATACATGAGAATATATGTCAAATATACTCTGTTAATTGTTCCTACAAAGTTCACACAAGTTCAGATGCCTTTGAACTCCCAATTTGTTACTGCTCAAACAACTTGCTTTCTGTGACTGCAACTCCCTTTGAACAGCATATTTTTTTCCTGAAGATATGAAAGACTTTTATGTTCCTTGGTAGTAATAATAGCATGACTGATTTACATGTAGAATCAAATTATTTTATGAATCGCTTTTGTGCATAGAATGATAAACCTGAAAGAGAGCAGCATGATAAATGTCTTTCTCTTAACAGTTACCATGTTTCTTTCTAGTGCAGCAGCATAATCCTGTCTTATTACAAGGTAATATATTCTAATAAAAGACGGGCAGAACAGTTCACAAGGGAGGGAAGGGGATAGGAGCCAGCATGACCCCCGCGCCAGCATTAGTGGCATTTGTGCTGGTTAAACTGGCGCTAACGCCAGCACGGAGCCACTTATGCCGGCTCCAGGGAGCAGCATGGCAGCACGAGGCTTGGGCACTGGTGCAACCTTGCTGGCAGCATTTCCCCAGCCTGAGGGCTTGAAGAAGGGGGTGTTCTCAGGGCATTCCCAGGACATTCCCAGGGGCAGAGATTACTTTAGTCATCTCCCTAAGCCCTTTCACCCCGGAAACGCCCCCTTTCGCAGGTGCCAATTTGTGCCTGCAAAATTGCTGGTGCATCCCTGGGAAACCCTAAGGAGTGGTTTCACAGGATTTTCTACAATTTATCCTTTTTGGACACTTTCAACCACCACCACCCTACTCAGGATTGTGCAGTAAGTGTGTTTCAGAATGGACCACTGATCACTGGTCTTCCATAAACGTCTACAAAGGTTTCAGAATTGCCACATTGGGTTATTCCAGTGGGTCATTCAGCTGTACAGGCAGCCAGATGTTTTAGGGAAGCTGAGAAGAAAGGTGTGATGGTGATACCCATTCCTTGTGCTCCATCTGTCTGTATATCTATTTATATTTCATTCTTAAACATCTGGTAGTAATAGAGAACTTGGAAGTGGGAGAAACATGCATTTTTACTCTCCTGGTGATATTTTGAGAAGCAATGCACAAAGGAAATGCAGCAAAGTAGGGATGAAACATGATGGCTCAGTTCTTTTTGAATTTGTAAGTTGTCGTTGTCTTTGAGTTGAGTGTGCCTCATTTTCATTTCTGACATTGATGATTCATCTGTAATTACATCATAATTTCTCGAAGCCCCAGTTACTTAAATCTTTCCTGTTTCATATGGGAAGCTATCCATGCATTTCATTACTTTAATTGTGCAGTTTCTGGTTCTGCTGCAACTTTTTTTTTTCAGGATGAGCCACCAAAACTGTGCAGTACTCCAGACTTTTATTTATTTCTACCCTGCATTTCTTCCTAAGGGGGACTCAGCACAAGATACCGAAATATCGTTTAAATTGATATATGGGGAAAAAATGAACAAGACAAAACTCAAACTCCTGGACTGGTCTTGGATCCACTGTCACAGCGTACCACAGGGCTCCCACTTTCTTTGGGCAAAAACGCATGGTCGCTTTAGCCTCCTTTAATCCCTGTTTCAGCCAGGATTCAGCCAGGATCTAACGCATCTTCGGCAAAAACGCATGCGTTCGATCCTGGCTGAATCTTGGCTGAAACAGAGGCTAAAGCGACCATGCGTTTTCGCCCTTAACCTTGGATAAATCCAGGTTCATTGTTGCTCCTGCTGCATAACTTTTCGCTCTGGCAATTAATAGAAGGGCCTTCTTGCAAGCCAGTTGCTTTGCTGTCCCCTCAGCACTCCTAGAGGGCAAATATTTTAAAAATCCCCATCTCTGATTATGCCAGTGTGGTATAGGGGATGTAGAAACCATGGAGCATATTCTCATCCGCTGTCCTTACTATGAAGAGATTCGTAGCAAATTTATTCGGCCTTGGACTAACAGGCTCTCAGATAACTCGGAATCGGAGAGGGCAAGGAAGCTGCTCTCTGATGAAAATTTAAGGGTTTTTGTTGATACTGCTAAATTTTGTGCCACCACGTCCAAAATTAGGCGCAAATTGTTGGGATGACCTGCCTTATTATCTAAGTATATAGGATTTTATGTAGTCGCCAGTGTATTTTATACTTGGAATTCATGGTTTTAATGTTTAATGTTTAATTATTTTGTGTATGTCTGGCTATGTGCCATGTCAATAAATGACTGACTGACTGGCATACCACAGGGCCTAAGGCTTGTGAGCAAAGAGCCTTTGGGCTCTTGCCCTTCAGCTTCTGTCAAAAGTTCCCACTTCTGGCCATGCACAGGGTAAAATACCTGCAGCCAAAGAGGAACAAAAGCTCAGACGAGAGCTCCTAAAGCTGGTGCAAAGATATTCCCCACCATCTGCTTGTTACTATAGGATTGTTATCCCAGGCTGAATAGATAGTGGTTGTATAAAGCCAAACAGCTCGACGATAAAAAATGCATTGAAATAAAAGACTGTGTTTGTTTGCCTCTCTTTCTTCCGTGAAGGTAAAGAAGACATTTATTTCATTTGCATGATCTAATAAAATGGAGTGGAAAAAGACAATTGCCTCAAACAAAGTCAAACCCCCACATTTGCAAATGGGTTCGACACAGATTACTATTGTTATCTTGTTTGCACAATTGATGTATAATGTATTTGTATTGAATTTGAGACATGGCAGGACTGCTCCCCCACCCTCCTGCTTCCTTGTCAGTCTGCTCTCTTATACTCGTGCAGGAAAGGTAGGATGACATTTTCTAATCAGATCAGATAAATTGGCTCTGGGAAAAAAATACATGTTTGGGCTGCTGTTCATCATCAGTGCTTGCAGGAAAAAAATGGAAAAGACGGTTTCAAATACTCTGTATCCTCAAATTTACCAATTGTATCATTGGGGAGATACTTTTTGCTAAATATTTAGAGGGAGAGTGGCCAATGTTCTTACAGCAAATACTAGTTGAAATATTAAACATGCAGGATACCTGAAATAAGAAGGCCAGGTTCATCTCCTAGGGGCCTGCTGCTATCCCCAGTGGAGTTGGGCGCTCTGCTTTTCATTTTGTTTATTTATCTGCTAAATGTATATGCCACCTCTTCAGGCTGGAGGTGGCTGGCAGAGAAAAAAAGTATAATCAAATTGTCAAGTCAGTTTAACAATTATCACTTACAACCAAGTCAAGTCAAGTTTTATTTTGATACAATATCAGCTCTAGGTAAAAATCAAAGTTAGGTTAAAATAATACAATAAAATAATAAAAGTTGATGATTCTGGAAGGATGATTTGAAGAAGAGGAGGAAAGATCTTCTACTGGGAAACATTTTCAGTTAGCTGCTTACAAATCCCACTAGACCAGAGGCAGAATTTGGCTACTTGAATGGTTATCTCCCTAGAGGAGTCTGCTAAGAGAAGGGAAACTTTAGCTTCTTCCATTCTCCCAGGAAAGGCTGACAATATGGGGAGAATGTACTGTGATCTTATGTTGTTGTAGAAGGGACATTGCAGCAGAACATGTTCTGTTGTTTCCACTTTCTCTGTTTTGCATGGGCATAATCGTTGATGAAAGGGAGTACGGAGATACCTGCCTTCCAGGAGAGCTGAAGGTAAGGTGTTTAAATGTGCAAGAGTAAAGGCCCTTCGATATTTGGATACTTCCAGGAATCCAAGGTAGTCTGCAGGGTGGAAAGGTTTGATGTATTGCAAGATGGTTGAATATTTATGAATCTGAGCCCTATCTGATTGAAGGGCATGGTCCAAGAGTCTCGGTTTGATTGTTTCCTTGGCTTTTTGGGGTTCCAATGGTAATATGGCTTGAGAAGAGAGGCCGTGTTTCTGGAGCATCTTCTCTATTGCACTTTGCCAAGTTGAGCAGTAATTATCAGCTAGAATCAGAGGGGTTAGACCAATAGGGTTGAATATGAGTTTTAGCCAATAGTTAAGGGCTCGATTGTCACTAACAACCATTAAAAACAAGCATAACCAAGTCTGGGCATGAAACAGCATTAAAAACATTTTAAGCAGGAAAGAAGCAGAAAAAAAACAGTACAATCAAATTGTAAAATCAGTATACAAATTATCACTAATGACCATTAAAAACAAGCATAACCAAGTCTGCACATGAAACAGCATAAAAAGCACTTTAAACTTCAGGAAAGAAGCAGACCATAAAAAAGGTTTACCAAGTGACAGCTCTGTGTCTTTTTTCTCCTCTTTCCCCTACCATTTACTAAGGTAAGAGCTGTGGTGTGATTTCATTTATTTATTTATACATTTAAATATTTTTACCCTGGCCTTCCTCTTGGCTCAAGGTGGCTTTCAGGTAATAATCAAAACATTTCAGATTGGAAAGCATGTAAAATAAAAACCCTACATACTTCCTTCCCCCTATAAAATGTTGCCATAAGTCAGAAGTGACTTGATAGCACTTAACAAACACACACAAACACAGAAGATGCCTGCTACTCATACCCCATCAAAACTTTCATAAACAAGCAAGACTTATACTGTCTCCTCAAGATCTCCAGCAAGGGGGCTTCTCTCAGCTCTTGTGGGAACCTGTTGCACAAATTCAGCTGAAAAAAGGCAGTCTTGAACACTGTGCCAACCTGCTTTTCAAACAGCAAGGCTGGGTCCATGAGAAGAAGAGTTGATTTTTTATGCCCACTTTCTCTGCCACTTAAGGAAGAATCAAACCGGCTTACAATCACCTTCCCTTCCCCTCCCCACAACAGATACCCTGTGAAGTAGGTGGGACTGAGAGATTGTGACTAGCCCAAGGTCATCCAGCAGGCTTCATGTGTAGGAGTGGGGAAACCAACCCAGTTCACCAGATTAGCATCTGCTGTTCATGTGGAGGAGTGGGGAACCAAACCCAGTTCTCCAGATCAGACTCCACCATTCCAAACCACTGCTCTTAACCATTACAACACGCTGGCATCCACAAGCACTACTTGGTCTGCAGAAAACCAACTACTGCATTCAGGATTCAATCCCTCTGAAACCAGCCTTCAGACCACTATTACCAGCATGGTGTAGTGGTTAAGAGTGGCAGACTCTAATTTGGAGAACTGGATTTGATTCTCCGCTCCTCCACATGACTGGTGGACTCTAAGCTGGAGAACCAGATTGGATTCCCCACTCCTACCGAGTTGCCATAAATCGGCTGTGACTTGAGGATGCACACCCAAATGCTAGTTATTAAGACATGTGTTGTTCTTTATAGAAACAAAATACTGACCTTGAGAGGCCCTTGGATCAAAAGATTATGGCATGGGTCCACCCCCCTCCAATTTGTAGCCCCCTTTTCTCATTCCCCTTACTCCTTTCACTTGCACAGGAAGGGGTTGCAACTGGGGCATTTCTTGAGAAAAGACATTCCTCCTTCAAGAAGTGTGGGGATAACAAGGTTATCTGGATTAGCAATCTAACTTGAGCTGAGCCCATTTGCATGCACCCTGACAATATGAAGGACAATTGTTCCCATTGAGGTACATGTAGTTGGGGACTGTAATCTATTCCTACTCTGTCCAGTAGTGCCACCCAAAAACAATTCCAACCATTATGGATGCTTTCCATTATTTAAGCCATGAGTTGTTTTTTTAACTAACCTTTCTAGGTTGTCTTCTGGAAAAAAACCAAAAAACCAAATTAACTCCATAAATTAAACAGAATTAATCTAGCTGTCTCATGTTGCAAGACATTGATACTGATAAATATTTGTGCGGTAGGCAAGGTGGAGAAATAAAGACATGTTTACTGAGATTAACACTTAACAACAAAAGTTGCAAATGCATGTCAAGGAAGCATCAATTGTCAGCAAATAAATCTCTTGCCTCCAGGTTTATGTTGCACAATTGTTTTAATATCTGTCTAATGTCATGACAATCCTTTTGGGGGAAATTGGTCTTTTTGATATGGCATACAGTAAGGATATGAATGTTCAGATCTTTAGGCGTTATACGTTACCGCATATAGAAGATATCTGAGTAATAATGCACTTTTGTAAAGCATATCTTGTAACTGTGTACCCAGTAGATACAGAACATTCTTATAAGTTTCTGTTTGTACCTTCAGGTCTGTTTAGGATGACTTTGCTGTCTGAAGTTTGGCATGAAGTTATAAAGTCTAGGGCATTATTAGTGGCGGTGCTGTCTTTATGGATATCCTTTCCATCTGGTCCACTCATGAAACATGCAAAATCCTTTCGGTTCAACCAGATGTTCCTGGTATTGTTGAAGGCTTTCACGGTCAGAGTTCATCAGTTCTTGTAGGTTATCTGGGCTGTGTGACCGTGGTCTTGGTATTTTCTTTCCTGACGTTTTGCCAGCAGCTGTGGCAGGCATCTTCAGAGGAATAACACTGAAGGATAGTGTCTGACATAATCATAATCATAAATTTTATACTGTGTGTGTGGGTGTATCCCAGAAAGGAGAGGGGAGGGAGAAGCAAAGGAGAATATATCTGACCGATTCTTTTGTTTTTCTCTCTCTTTCTACTGTGCCAGTCTTTCAAAACACCATTTACATTGTCAGATCCTTCAGTCTCACAAGGGTCGGACACTGTCCTTCAGTGTTACTCCTCTGAAGATGCCTGCCACAGCTGCTGGCGAAACGTCAGGAAAGAAAATACCAAGACCATGGTCACACAGCCCGGATAACCTACAAGAACAGATGTTCCTGGATTTGGATCTTATTGGTTGGATTTGTTATTGGTTTTATTTGGAGTGGTATTTTCTAATGTATCCTCGCTGCAAGCTAATATGAGATTCCCTTGGGTTAGTCAGTAGAACATTGAATTTCCAGGGAGGAAAAACCCATACATAGGAATACCAGCCATTCAGCCCTCTCTGCCTGATAGTTCCTAGATGGGAAAAAAAATCTAGCCAGCTAGTGCTTCCAAAGGATGAACTCTTCTCCTACCATATCTTGGTGTGTCCTCATCAGAACATAATATTATCTACCCACCATCTCAATGATCAACGTGGAAAGGAATCCAGGACATGTAGAAGGAAGCTGGATGATTCCAAAAGGTCAGCAGGATACTTACGGACTTCTGCTTATTCATGTGTTCTGAATCCTACCCATACGTGAGTATGGTTTGGAGTCCATGAATGGCAGGAAGCCAGTTGTGCATGACAGATCCCATAGAGTTCACTCACATTTTTGCCCATCTATCAAGCCGTTTTTGGTGTAGCTAGGGAATTATATTCATTTGATATGGGAACATTCAGATTATTTATTAATAAAACATTAACGGGGTATCTACACAGGATACATTAACAAAGTGTGCAAAAGTGGGGACGCAGCTTGGTACCAGTAAAGGAGAAAAAATGATCTAACATTTTTTCATTTCATTATAATGTGTACACAAAGGTTTTGACACTCTTAATTTTTGGGTTGCTTTATCTTCCTGCCACCCTGTCTTCTAATACCTCATTATGAAGGCAGGGTTTCAGATGTGGAGAGAAAAACATACCAAATACCAGTTATTTTTTCTGAAATATTGAGGGTGTTGTTGGATTTTGATTTATTGCTCTAGAATGAACTAAAATGTCAACAATTTTTAATAAAATAAAAAAAGCCTTGTTTTCGCTGTGGGGAAACAAACGCTAAAAAGCAATATCAAAGTACAGGAGCAAGTTATTTGTGGCTGGTTGGCCTTGGCATCTCTCCAAGGGACATCTTGAGGCCTGTTGAGAGACAGAGTTTGCAACAGTGTAAAGGAGGCTATGCTAGGGGGGATGGTGGTACCGGTGAATGGATGGCAATGGCCTAGCAACCTAGGAGTAGGGTTGCCAGCTGAACACCTGGGGGGGGGGCAGGGTGTATGTGATCTAACTTCCAGATTCTTTGCAGCAGTGGTGCCATGACAGTCTAGAAATTTGCTAATCTCTGTTTGTTTTTTTACCATACAGAGGTGCCAATTCCTAGACTGCTGTTACTCCATCTCTGGGTACAAACTGGAAGTGGCACCAAGATGCTGTGTGTCATGACAAAACATGAACCTGCCGCTGCCCTCCCACCCCTTGCTCCTTCTAAAAGGAAAAGGCCCAGAAGGCAGGAACCCTGGTGCGGGAGCTTGCCTGCCACTCCCAGGAATAGGGTTGCCAGGTCCCTCTTCACAACCAGTGGAAGGTTTTGGGGGTGGAACCTGAGGAGGGCGTAGGGTTGCCAACCTCCGAGTAATAGCAGATCTCCTGCTATTACAACTGATCTCCAGCCAATAGAGATCAGTTCACCTGGAGAAAATGACTGCTTTGGCAATTGGAGACTATTGCATTGAAGTCCCCTCTCCCCAAACCCCCCTCCTCATTCTCCGCTCCCAAAACCTCCCGCTGATGGCGAAGAGGGACCTGGCAACCCTAGGAGGGTGGGGTTTGGGGAGGGGAGGGACTTCAATGCCATAGAGTCCAATTGCAATTTTTTCCAGGTGATCCGATCATCTGGAGATCAGTTGTAATAGCAGGAGATCTCCAGCCACCACCTGGAGGTTGGCAGCCCTACCCAGGAAGATGGCAGTCCTGCCTAGAAGCTTCATAATCAAAGTCCTCTGTTTTTGTTATTGGTCCCTATGAATAGAAAGGAAAAACTGAAAGGAAGGAAGGTGTTGGGAAGAGATGACAGCTATGGCACTAGTCAGGACTCAGAAACATTAACTTTACAACAAGCAACTTTGTTCTGGGGGCTGCTGTTTCCCACTCCTGTGGCATATGGTTATCTGGCTTGCTTCCTTGCTGTCTGGCAGCCCATTCCTGAGCCTTTGGCAGCCGCGGATGATGTGGCTGAGATGCCGCTGTGGCACCTCCAAAGCCATGCCCTGGCCTCCAAAAGGCTTTAAAGGAGGGAGGGAGGGCCTTAGGGGGAGCCGAATGTCAGGCCTTTGCCTTTTTTTCTGGCGCAAAGGCTCTTGACATGAGTCAGGCCAGGTTCTGGCCACACGTCAAGTCCTTGGTTCTCATGCCTATGAACGTCTGTGTACAGTTTTGCTCATCCTGTTTTCTGCAGCTGTGGTAATGTTTAGTCTGTCTTCCTGGGAACCGCTTATCTCGGGGTTGCCTAGCAATGTTTACCTTTTTAGTCCGTAGTGTCTTAAGCATGTCACCTGCCTGTGTTCACCATTACTAGCCTCACCTGCCTGTAGACCTGTCCATTAATCTGTCATTTTGCTCCTAATAAAGTATTACTGCTTCAGAGCTACCTGCCTGGATGAGTTTGCTTATGGGATGCTAGGGACAGGCGCCTGATACTGACACCTTCTCTCCTTCCCATCCACCAGCCAAACTGCATTTTCCTTGTATCCCCCTCCCCACACTTGTTTTCTCTCCCTACTCCTGGCAACCCCTATATCCTCATTTCCCCATTGTTTCTTTTCTCCTTCCTACCCACCCATCCACTAACCAACCTTTTATTTATTTGCCCTTCCATTTTCAGCTATATTTATTTACTTCATACATACCCCACCCTTCGCCACAGTGGGAACCCAAAGCAGCTTACATTATTCTCCTCTCCTCCATTATCCTCACAACAACCCTGTGAGTAGGGTTGCCAGCCTCTTGTGTTCCTATCAACATATGAGCAAGCTACGTAGCAGTCTATGTTGAATCCTGACGAAGACTCAGTCAAAACAGGGCTGTATCCAGATCCCTGTCTTGTTTATTCAAAGGGGGTCAGGGACCATTGGTCTAATACTGGAAGACATATGAGAACTACGTTCCTACTACACAGTCATTGCACCTTATGAAAATATTCACATCATCACTGCTCTGGGATAATCTACTTTTGTGGACTTGAATCTCAGGAGTTTTAGACTTTGGACTTACCATGTGGTTGTGTATTTTGGTTATATTTGTATGTCTTTAGGAGTTGTCTTATATAAGTCCTGTTAATTGAATGTGATAAATTACACCTAATGTTTTTCTATGTGTGTGGCACATTATTACTGCTGTTAATTGGTTGAACACACATTATAGCATGTTTAGCTTAGCCTCATCAAAGTCCCTCCTCTCTCCAAACCCCACCCTCCTCAGGTTCCAACCCTAAAATCTCCAGGTATTTCCTAATGGGGGAGCTGGCAACCATACCTGTGAGGTAGGTTAGGCTGAGAGTGTGACTGGCCCATTGCTATCAAGTCAGCTTCCACAGCAGAGAGGCAATTCAAATCTGAGCCTCCCAGATCCTAATATAAAACCCTAACCACTTCACCACAGTGGCTAGCATGGAGTGGCTGCTGTTGAACAGTAGCAAGTAGCCAGCCTGACTAAGTAATGCAAATCTTGTGGTAGTAAGTTGCCTGGTTGTTGCTGCCAGGCCTGGCCACGCAAATCTTCCCTCAAAGACCAAATTAGCACTAGGAAGGGGCTTCCCCCTTCCCCCTATCTTTTACTGACAGAAACCAAGGCTTGAGAACTGGCAATACTATTAGGGTTGCCTAGCAATGCCCACTGAGGGCATTCATTTCTTAAAGTGCTGGCGCTGCTTCTGTTGTTTTGGAGAGTTTTAATCCCTTTTTAAAATGTCAGATTTGTCTGCAAACACTTTTTCAAATTTGTAGAAAGATCTGTTGGGTGTGTACAATGCTCCGGTCTCCAGATTTAACTATCCATAGATGGAGCCACACTGAGAATTTGATATATTGATACAACATATATGCAATTGATGCAAAAGTATCATTGAGAAATATGTTGATTTTAATAGGGAAATGGACTGCAAGGAATGAGAAATTGCTACAAAAATAAAAACTTGGGTTCATTTTTCACAAGGGAGAAACAAAACGAAATGGAATCCAATTGAGCTAGATAGCTTTTGAAATTCCTTCATGGTTGCTGTTATCATGGATATGGGTGACGCTGCTCCCAGCTATGAACATATTGCCATGGCGAGCATCCTTTGCCCCTCCAATTCAGCATTTGCAGAGAGGAAGTAATCCTAGGATTCTTCTGTGCTGTGCTTGCTTCTTGTGCTGGTTAGCTCTGGTTTATGCATACTGCCATTTATTTGTGGGTATTGCTTCTATGAAAAACACATGAAAGGTAATAGAAAAATAATGTTTGATAGTTGAGGTGATAACAAATAGGCAATTAAAGTACATGGCTTGAGTAAAAATTTAACTGGTCCACCAGCTTCAAAGCCTCTTGAGCAAAAGATCATAAAATTAAAGTCTACTCTTGCCTAAGAGGAAGCGTCCAGACCTTTTTATCAAGTGCTGAAACAATCTCAAAGGCCTTTTATAAATTTTTACTGGCTGGACTTTGACACTCTGCCAATTGATCTGGGTGAACGTTTTAGCCTTATAATGAGCACTGACATTTTCTCAGCATCATTTTCCTCCAGTAACACTACACATGTAGTGATCTCATCTGACATTCTCCATAAAGGCATGATTAACTTTCATTGTGTCCAGAATAGACAGCTAGTGAATCAGTGCATATAGTATTGTAGGTCGGTAAAACATTTCCTCAAACACTTCAGCTCTGATTGTTCTTCTTTGGTTCCAAAATGGAAACTCATTCAAAACATTTGAAAGGTGTTGCCACCTTATAACCAGGAGATGACATTTGTGTTCTGGAAGTCTTGGGGGCAGTGAAGCATTCCATGGAGGCAGCTGTTGAGTGCACCATCCAAAATAGAAATCAGGACCTGAGCTTCACAGGTATGGTTGCCAAGTCCCTCTTCATCACTGGTGGGAGGTTTTTGGGGCAGAGCCTGAGGAGGGCGGGGTTTGGGAAGGGGAGGGACTTCAATGCCTTAGAGTCCAATTGCCAAAGCGGTCATTTTCTCCAGGTGAATTGATCTCTATTGGTTAGAGATCAGTTGTAATAGCAGGAGATATCCAGCTAGTACCTGGAGGATGGCAACCCTATTCACAGGCAAGATATTGCCCCTACAGTGCTGTAGCTTGGAGTAACCTCTGAGAAGCTTCCATTTGGTTCCTGGACCTGTATAAGTGGTTCTGGGGTTAGGATCCTACCAGCAACCTGATGCCCCTGCCACTACTTCTTGTGGTGTGGGGGGAATGGGTGGGGGATCGGGGTCCACCTCTCTGGCATTGCTGTGTCTTTTCTGGTGACTTTAAACAACATCAACACATTGGGGCAACACTGTAGCATTCACCTGAAGCTCAATGGTTTTACCATCAAGTTTCAGGCACATACGAGAGTGTTGCCCCAATGCATTGATGTCACTTCTGGTTTGTACTAGGGCTGTTGAATTAAAAACAATTCAGTATAGTTCGGATTCGGCCGAATTCAGCCCGTTTAGATTCGGGATATGCCGAAGTCCGAACTCCCCCACTTTGGATCCGTTCAATTCAGCGGGAATTCAAAGTTCGGGGAAAAATTCGGCCGAATAAAGCCATTAAAAACACAATCGCGCCTTTCCGCGGCTCTGGGGGAGCATTTTTGGGGGTAGAGGTCCCAAACTTTCAGCAGAGCTTCAAAGGACGTTTATTGAAAGACTCCCCAAGTTTTGTAAAGATTGGGTCAGGGGGGGCTGAGATATGGGCCCTGAAAGGGGTCCCCCCACCCTTAATGTGCATCTCTCAGCAGAGCTTGCCACCCACGCACAAAGCTCCCAGCCCCGACAACAGCTGAGACGTTTGCAAAGCAACTGCAAGGCAACACAACCGTGTAAAACAACACCTTTGCAACAGGGAAAACCAGAAGACACACAACTGAAACCTCCTCCCTCAAACCAGGGAGCGAGAGACTCGAGGGGGAACACACACCCCAGGCAAAACCGACGAAAGCCCCCTTTGGCTTCCCCCCCACCCACAGAAACTGCTCCCTCCCCACACACACACAGACTCTGCTTCCCCCCCCACACACACACACAGGAGAAAAATAGATTAAAGCCCCCAAAGGGGTCTTACTGTGGCTGTCTTCTGTTCCATCAAGAGGGGCTGGGGAGGACTTGTAATCCAATATGATTCCAATTAGGCACGGGACGTTTTGTTCTGGAGAAGATGCACACAGGATCGGCTAATCCATTCATCCCAATAGGGGAAAGGGGAAAGGGGAAAGCCCATATCTCGGAACCCCCTGACCCAATGTTCACAAAACTTGGGTGGTCTCTTAAGAACACTTGTCTGAAACTCCGCTCAAAGTTTGGGGTCGGCACACCCAAAAATGCGCCCCCTGCAGCCACAGAAAGAGAAAAGGGGGGAGCCGATATTTCTACCCCCACTGAACCCATCTTTACAAAACTTGGGTGGACTCTTAAGCAGGATTGTCTGAAGCTATGATAAAAGTTTGGGGGCTGCACCCCCAAAAAAGCGCCCCCTGCAGCCACGGAAATGGAAAAGGGGGGAGAGGAAAAAGGGGTGGAGTCCATATCTCGGGACCCCCTGACCCAATGTTTACAAAACTTGGGGGGTCTCTTAAGAAGCCTTGTCTGATGCTCCGCTGAAAGTTTGGGGTCAGCACACCCAAAAATGCGCCCCCTGCAGCCATGGAAAGAAAAAGAGGGGAGCCCATATCTCGGGACCCCCTGACCCAATGTTTACAAAACTTGGGTGGTCTCTTAAGAAGGCTTGTCTGAATATTCCCTCAAAGTTTGGGGTCTGTACCCCAAAAAATGCACCCCCTGCAGCCACAGAAAGGAGCAAATGTGCACAAGCACCCCCGCACACACACACAAGGATTTCCCTCTCTCTCTCTTTCCCCGGCGGGGCTGCACATCAGCTGATTCCTCCAGTACTCAATCCTGACTGATTGGCTAGAAGAAGACCCAGCTTGGCCACCGATTGGCCGGGGGAGGAGAATGCTGCTTACTGAAGGTTATGCTGCTTACTGACGGCCCCGAATTGGCCGGATTTATTCGTGAACTCCCGAACTCACTGAATTTGGCCCCCCCGGTTGCCCTCCATTTTTGAGTTCGGTTCGTCCCGAACTAAAAACCACCAAATCAAGGGAAATTCGGCTGATTTTCAGTTCGTGCCGAACCGAATCAACAGCCCTAGTTTGTACCAAAAGTGACATTGCAATACTGGAACTGGTAAGCCCCTGCAACCAAAACCTTCCTGTATGGGTCAGTTCCTTGCCTGAGCATCAGTCAGACTTTCTCCAGCTGAATCCCTTTCATGGTAGCGTCCTCTAGCAATGACTCAAAAATCAGATCAGATTTCACATTTGAAATCTTCTCATTGGATCAGATTCCATTATAAGGGGACAGCTGTTGAGCAGTCCAGCCCTGATCGGATCAGAGATATGGAGATTCAATCTCAATATTGCTTCTGAGATCTCACAAGCGTCACCTTCTCGACTCTCAGAAGCAATATTGGACACTTTTAGAACTGATCCTGCTGCTTGCAGAACAGTGTCATGGAGCAGATTTTTTTCTCTTTTAGTATCTGCAGTCTCCACAGATATTGGGGGAAATGGGTTAAACAGAAGGAGAAATCCTGGGTGGACCACTCTTTTTCACTTCAGGGGTTCTGCTCTGTTGAAATGCGTGAAACTTTGAAGTTATTACTGAGTCGAAATGGGATGGCACTGTAGGAATCTGTTCATCCCTGATGTCCATGAACACATAAAGCTGTCTTATACTGAATCAGACCCTTCGGTCCATCAAAGTCAGTATTGTCTACTCAGACTGGCAGCAGCTTTCCAGGGTCTCAGGCAGGGGTCTTTCACATCACTTACATGAATAAGAAGGTTTCTTCAGGAGGTTTCCTGTACAGTATGTGTGATATGTAGGGCTGTTAAAAAAATAGTTAAAATTCAGGTTCGGGTTTATTGGTCCTGATTTTTTCTGGGAAAACCCAAAAAGCTGAATTTCCCATTCCAGTAAATATGGGAATCCAGCTTTTTCCCGGGTTTCCCAAAAAATTCACATCTAATAAAGCCTATGGGGCTTTCTGTGGCGCCTGGGGGGCATTTTTGCCGGCAGAGGTCCCAAATTTTCAGGGTAGCTAGAAGGGCCTCTCCTTGCAAGAACCCTTAAGTTTGGTAAATATTGGGTCAGAGGGTCTGGAAGGGGTCACTCCTATCCTCCATTGAAAAACACTGGCAAAGTGGCTGTGTTCAGATTCTTTAGTGTGATCTTCACAATGTATCGCAATGGAGCAGCCAGGCTTTAAACTGTGGGAAAGTTCACCCCATGGCTTCATAGAGATACAATGTACCAAACTTGGGGGTTCTTGCAAGGAGAGGCCTTTCTAGCTACCCTGAAAATTTGGGACCTCTACCTGTAAAAATGCCCACCCCCCAGGAGCCGCAGAAACACATTCCCCCAAAAAGCCAGCTTTTTTGGGAACGGCAAATCGGCTTTGCCAACCTCCCGGATTTTGCAGACTCGGTAAACCCGAACCAGAAATTTACCGAATTGGCATTTATTCAGTATTTTTTCAGTTCGGTTTTTACCAAACTCACAGTCCTACTGATATGCATAAAGAGCAGAACTCACCATATTCTAGGAAGCTTTCAAAAAGTTGGTCAAGTCAGAGCATGGTGAGCCATAATCATGACAGGCGTTCCAATATTCCCAAAACAGATTGACCAAAGCCTATATTCTTGGAAAATCTCATGCCATCTCAATGTTAAAATATGGTTGCCTGATGGGCATTGAGGCAAGTGTGTTTGCGTTTGATAATGTCAAGCAGTAGTGACCACACTATGCCTTTGTAAAATAAAGTGCAAAATAGATGAAAAAGACAGCACTGTAAAGTCCTCTTTTTGCAATGTGTCTTCGTAGAACACTCAGCAGAGTTAGATCTAAACAACTTTAATCAATCATCTCAATTTATGAGATATTTATGCTCATTCTTCTCCTTTTACTTCCTCGCAAAGCATTCAATAGAAAACCCATGATTCACAACAGCTATTGACAAATGTTAATTATTTTAAAATGTAATTCTGAAAAAAATTGATCTGTATTACATCTCGTTGTATCTTTGGAAATCGCTAGAGATGATGGCTTACCCCCTTTTTAATTTTTTTTCTCCCATATTTTAATGTGAACAAAACACAGTAGGAAACCTGGATAACAGCCTCACAGCTTGTCCCACTTTTTCATTACATTCATGGTTCAACAGGGTATTAAAGCCAATATGCAATTATAATGCAATTGCCCTTGTGTTTAAAATTAGCTGTGCATTTAAGAGACTCATTTATGATTAATCATCAGGTATATTTCACTTGTAATATGCAAAGTGCAGCGCTATTGTGGCCCTCTTCAATGATCCTCAGAGAGTTTGCTGTAATTGCCAAAACGACTTCGTCTCTAGACAGGGAGCTGAGGAATGAGGCTTTGGGGCACTCTGGGCCCTGCCCCAAATTGATGATCAATATGTTCCTTCATCCATCAGGGTGTGGAAATGAACCTAGTGGGATCTGGTGGTTGGCACAGTTCATTGAAGAATAATGGAAACCATAATTTCAGGAAATGTATATTACTGCTGCAATTTTAGATTTCTAGAACACCTAGTATAACTGTACTCATTCTGTGGCTCATGGAGAACCACCGTTGCACTTACCATTAACCACTGGAGGGTTGGCAATTGGACACTATGACACTGAAGTCCCTTTCCTCTCCAAACCCCACCCTAATCAGGCTCCGCCCCAAAAACCTCCCACCAGTAGCAAAAAGGGACCTGGCAACCCTACAAAAGAGCCATGTTTACTTCCATCCCTGTCATGATGCCTGCACTTCAAGAAGACTTGCAGCTTGCCCATTTTTTTGGAGGTGGCTGTTTCAAGGTGAGAACCTCCTACCTTGTCCACTTCCCTGAAACATGGGACAGGTGCCACATTGTGGGACACAACTCAGAAGAGCCACAGGCGGTATGTCAAAAAGCCACAGGTGGCTCCTGAGTCACTGAGTATCAATGGCCTAGAGAGATGAGAAATAAGTTGCAGGCCCTGCCCTCAGGCTTATAGACTAAGACCTTATTGAAACGAAATGTTGGTAGGCCAGAAGAACCAACCCATTCAACTTTGTAATTGCCCAGTACCTCATTTAAACTGAGTGCTCAGATGGTATGCACAGAGGTGCTCTAGTCCCCTAATCATTTTGGTTGCTCTTTTCTACACCTCCTCAAGCTCTGTAATATCCTTTTTTAGGTGTGGTGACCAGAACTGTACACAGAATTCCAAGTGTGGTCTCACCATAGATTTGTACAAGGGCAGTATGATATCAGCAGTTTTATTCTCAATTCCTCGCCTAATTATGGCCAGCATGGAATTAGCCTTTTTTACAGCAGCCACACACTGGGTTGACATCTTCATCGAGCGATCCACTACCACCCCAAGTTCCCTTTCTTGGTCTGTCACTGCCAGCACAGATCCCATCAGTGTATATGTGAAGTATTGTGGCAGTATGCTAATGGTGCTTACATAGCTGCATTATATACATGGTGGCCCGATATAAATAGGACTCTGTTACTTGCTAAACCACATGGGTAAGATCTCCTGTCCCACCAGGGTCATATTTGAATCAAGCTTAAGACATAAGGGAACCACGAGTCACATACAACTCTTGGGCATTCCAAGACTCTCTTTTGATGAGTGCTAGCCCACAGAGCCCTGGCATTATCTCATGGAACTGGATAGAATGTGTCGTATGCCTGCACTCCCTATTCTATAAGTTCTATAAGTTCCCCTATGCATCCATGTATTGCATAACAATATCAGTAACAAGAGAAGAGCTGTCTTTTCCGAGGCACACAGGTTGAGTTAATCTGTATAGGAAATAATGAATACAGAAGCCCAAAAGTGACAGTAAATGTAGCAAGTTAATAATGGTGCCGATGTAAGCATTGCTGTTCCTTTCTCTAACTGGTGTTCCCATGTCTTCAACAGCTTAGTGGAAGGCAGAAGTTCAAAAAGTGTAGCTTTTCTTAGCTTGGAAATATGGTGTTGAGGCATTCTTCATCTATGAACCTCTGTCTGCAACTCTGTCATTAAAAGACTGCTTGTACAGTCCTTCTCAGCCATGTATGAAAAGCTACACACATCCAAATATTCTCTTTTACACAATTGTGAAATGTACAACCCGCCGGTTGTCCTTTGCTGCTCTGACTGCTGACCAGACTACCAGAAGCTGCATCCTGTTTTCTGCTTTAGGAAGCAGCAGACCAAGCTGGAGTAGAGGTCAGTAGGGCTGTTGATTTGGTTCGGCCCGAACAGAAAAACAGCCGAATTTCTCTCAATTCGGCGGTTTTTTGGTTCGGACGGACCGAACTCAAAAAGGGGGGGAACCGGGGAGCTGAATTGGCTGAGTTCGGGGTGTTCCCGAATAAATTCGGCCGATTCGGGCCCTTTCCCCCACCCCACGTGTCTTCAGGGAGCTTCCCTGGAGACGCGAGGGGTGCCCTTTAAACAGATCTGCGCCTCCCGGCCGGGAGGCACAGACCTATTTAAAGGGCACCCCGCGCCTCTCCAGTGGAGCCCCCTGAAAGGGCGCGGGCTGCCCTTTAAACTGATCTGCGCCTCCCGGCTGGGAGAGAGAGCACAGAGGCACTTGACAGCCCCCTGCCTGCCTTCCCGGGAGTCCCGGGAGGGGGGGCGGGGGGTCTTTAAACCACTCTGCGCTGCCTTGTTTAAAGGGCCCCCACGCGCCTTCAGGGTGCTTCCCTGAAGGCGCGTGGGGTCCCTTTAAACAGATCTGCGCCTCGGAGGCGCAGATCTGTTTAAAGGGCCCCTGCGCGCCTTCAGGGAAGCACCCTGAAGGCGCGCGGGGGGCCGAATTCCCCCCCGAACTCCAGATCCCCCCAAATTTCCGGGGATCCGAAGCGGGGGAGTTCGGACTTCAGCACGGCCCGAATAAAAACGGGCCAAATTTTGCAGAAGCCGAACTATACCGAATTTTTTTTCCAACACCCCTAGAGGTCAGGATGGACTGATATGATCACTTTTTGCTTCTTTGTTGACTTTGTATGCTGCCACTGGTGTTGGTTTACCTCATTTTTGTTGCTGTTGTGGTTGATTCTTTGGTTTCATTTGTCTATTTGAGGCTTTTTAAAGATAGTGGTTCCCTGTGCAAACACCGGGTCATTCCTAACCCATGGGGTGACGTCACGTCCTGACATTTACTAGGCAGACTTTGTTTGCGGGGTGGTTTGCCAGTGTCTTCCCCAGTCATCTTCCCATTACCCCCAGCAAGCTGGGTACTCATTTTACCCACCTCGGAAGGATGGAAGGCTGAGGCAACCTTGAGCCGGCTACCTGAAACCGACTTCCGTCGGGATCGAACTCAGGTCATGAGCAGAGCTTGGACTGCAGTACTGCAGCATACCACTCTGTGCCACGGGGCTCTTACTGAGGCTTTTTAGGCACCACATATTTCTATATGCTATTTGTTTACAATGAACACAAAACTAACATTGGAAAATACATTGATTATAGCAGGAAATATTTGGTGCAAGGAAGGAGAGAATATCAGGGAAGATTGACATAGTTCTAGTGTGGCATAAACAAAATTGAAATGGGGATATATGACTTAAACATGACAGGCTTTGAAATTTGGCCTCATCCCTAGGTTGAGGTCTAAGTCTTGGTGGTAATTTAGCTTCTTAGTAGGGTTGCCAGGTCCCTCTTCACCATCTGTGGGAGGTTTTGGGGGCGGAGCCTGAGGAGGGGTGTGGTTTTAGGACACCAGGAAGCATATGATAACATCTCACCCTATCCCACCCTACAATGAACATGGAATTTTTCCTTTCCCTAGTTTTAACAGCCACTGGCTATCCATCAACCACTTCACACTTTAAATGGGGAAATGAAATTTAATTTTTCCTTGACACTATAAAGAGAAAAGTTGCCACATCTCTCACACAATTGACCAATCTATTTGCCAGCAGATAACACATTATCCACTTCTCAGAAAGTGTCATTAGCTGTTTTATCCTTAGAGTGATAAATTTATTTGGTGCAATATTGTTTTGTGAACATGCTAAAACAATGTGGGCTAGGGAGTCTATTTGATCTGGACAAAATGGGCCTATTCGTTCTTCTGCAGTAATTTTATTGTATTGCCCTTGTGTCTCAGCTGAGTCTAGGGCATTACATCTTGCCAATAAGAAAGCTCATATAAACTTATGAATTTCAAACCAGCAGAAATAGTCTGGCAAGGAGAAAGTTCTGTTGAAGGGTATCTTGAAGAAGCAAGGTGAACATTTACAATTTGCATTCTTAAACACTAAGGACCAATCTTCATTTAAGATCTTCTTTTGTAATTGTTTACAGCTTGCTTTCCGAGAACTATTCCTTGCAACTTTCAGTCACTCTATTGGAAGGGAAAATCTTTTGTCTAACCTACTAGTCCAGGTGGACACAGAGATATCTGAGATTAACAACTGAAACATGTCAGGAGCTGTTGATGGCTCAAAGAGGGAGTACCGAAATTTAATGACAGATTGATATATAATAGATGATAAGTTTGGGAGCCCCAGTTCTCATTGTATAGTGGAGGAGGATGAACATGGAATTAAACATAGTCACAAAGAGATGATGCCTAATGAAATAGCTGTAGATGAAATGCAGTAAACCTAAAGAAACATTTTGAGGTTAACAAATTAGTTGTATGTTGTTAAGGACATTGCTGTAAATTAGATAGAGCAAGAATTAACCACTCTAGCTGATAACACTTGGGGTTGTAATACCAAAGGGCTTGTCACAAATGAAGGCAACAGATGAGAGAAAGTATAAGAACAATGAAAGTTCAGGTACATTTGTAATTGCAGATGTGGAATTAAGTAGAAACGTTTATCTTCTGTATCCAGAAGATAAACTGTGATGAGTTTATCCTGGAATTCAAATCGTTCAAAGAGATTATCCCAACCTATCTCATAAAAATCACAGAAGGGAGGCCTCTGGATACAAAGGCCATTTATGCATGGTCACTTTACCCTCCTTTATTCCCTGTTTCAGCCAGGATCAATTTTTTCAGCATGCACATTACCTCATTCCTTGGAAGTAGGGTTGTTGAATTAAAAAAAATTCGGTATAGTTCGGATTCGGCTGAATTCGGCCCGTTTAGATTCGGGATATGCCGAAGTCCAAACTCCCCCACTTCGGGTCCATGCAATTCGGCGGGAATTCAAAGTTCGGGGAAAAAATTCGGCCGAATAAAGCCTTTAAAAACACAACCGCGCCTTTCCGCGGCTCTGGGGGGGCATTTTTGGGGGTAGAGGTCCCAAACTTTCAGCAGAGCTTCAAACGACGTTTCTTGAAAGACCCCCCAAGATTTGTAAAGATTGGGTCAGGGAGGGCTGAGATATGGGCCCCGAAAGGGGTCCCCCCCACCCTTAATGAGCATGTCTGAGCAGAGCTTGCCACCCACGCACAAAGCTCCCAGCCCCGACAAACAGCTGATAAGTTTGCAAAGCATTGCAACAGTAATGCAAAGCAACACGACTGCACAGCAACACAACCTTGTAAGCAACATCTTTGCAACTGTGCAAAGCAACACCTGACACCGGGGAGTTTGCAAACCATGGAAAAGGACAGAGGCAGCTAGCTATGCATAATGAGCAGGAGGGGTGGAATTTCCCCTTTTGCATCGGACCCGGGACCAGGCAAATGCATTCTTTAAGTCACCATTTGAAAACCAGTTTTGAGCAAGCATCCAAATAGACCTAACTGCTCTTATGAATGAGGGAAAACCTGAAGACACACAACTGAAGCCCCCCCTCAAACCAGGGAGAGAGAGACTCGACGGGGAACACACACCCCAGGCAGAACCGGCAAAAGCCCCCTTTGGCTTCCCCCCCACCCACAGAAACTGCTCCCCCCCCCACACAGACTCTGCTTCCCCCCCCCACACACACACACAGGAGAAAAAGTATAGATTAAAGCCCCCAAAGGGGTCTTAATGTGGCTGTCTTCTGTTCCATCAGGAGGGGTGGGAGGAGGACTGGGTAATCCAAGAAGATTCCATTTAAGCATGGGACGTTTTGCTCTGGAGATGCATACAAGATCAGCTGATCCATTCATCCCAATAGGGAAAAGGGGAAAGGGGAAAGGCCATATCTCGGGACCCCCTGACCCAATGTTTACAAAACTTGGGTGATCTCTTAAGAAGGCTTGTCTGAAGCTCCGCTCAAAGTTTGGGATCTGCCCCCCAAAAAATGCGCCCCCTGCAGCCACGGAAAGAGAAAAGGGGGGAGCCGATATTTCTGCCCCCACTGAACCAATCTTTACAAAACTTGGGTGGTCTCTTAAGAAGGCTTGTCTGAATCTCTGCTGAAGGTTTTGTGTCCCTACCCCAAAAAATACGCCCCCTGCAGCCACAGAAAGGAGCGAATGTGCACAAGCACCCCCCCACACACACATGAGGATTTCCCTCTCTCTCTCTCTCTCTCTCCCCGGCCGGGCCGCACATCAGCTGATTCCTCCAGTACTCAATCCTGACTGATTGGCCAGAAGAAGACCCAGCTTGGCCACCGATTGGCTGGGGAAGGAGAATGCTGCTTACTGACGGTTATGCTGCTTACTGACGGCCCCGAATTGGCCAGATTTATTCGTGAACTCCCGAACTCGCTGAATTCGGCTCCCCGGTTTCCAGCCATTTTTGAGTTCGGTTCGTCCCGAACTAAAAACCACCGAATCAGGGGAAATTCGGCTGTTTTTCAGTTCAGGCCGAACCGAATCAACAGCCCTACTTGGAAGTTCAATGCTGTTTCAACACAAAATGAACCCGGCTTTTCCCATTCCTCTTCTGGCCCGAATTAAACTGTTCATCCTGGCTCATTCCGGAGTCACAGAGTGTGCATACTGTGTTCTCCAGTTGAGCTTTGCCCCACTCTTTTCCAGACCCCTCTTCATGGTAGCATGCAGAAAGCCAAACGGGAAGCACAGAAGATTGGCTTCTCTCACCCCCAATCACAAAGCAGTGTGCAAAGAGGCAGGGATTCAAGTCCTTCCTGCTTCTTGCTACCTTGGAACTCTTTCTGAGCAAAAGAAAGGCTTTTTTAAAACAAGGCTTGGATTTCTCTCTCCCCCACCCTTCTTTCAGATTGCTTCTTTTTGGGGTTTTTTTTTTTGTTCTTAGAATGCTTTTTTATGTGACAGTTGGGTCTGGGGGGAAGGAAATCTTCTCTCAGGGTGAGTACTGCGAAGTCAGCCATTTACAGAGCAGCATTTAAAGGGGTGGGACTTGATTTGAACTTGGGAGAGTGCTTTTCTGTATTCATGCCACCGTTAGCACACAGTTTCTTCCTTGATTATTCCAGCTAATGCATACAGTTTTCCCCAACCCGGTTACTTTGATCCTGGCTGAAATGAGGAATAAAGGAGGTTAAAACAACCATGCATAAATGACCAAAGTAAACTTTTCTGAATTTGTTGAATATGTTGGATATAATTTTCTCAAAGAGAAGCATTGTTTAACGTACTGAATATTAAGTGTACCAGTAGTCTGGTTAGATATCTGGGATTTAATTCTTTTAGCAGAAACAAATAACAGTTGAAATCTGAAGCAAATAACTTGTTGTAATTTTGGTTGTCATTATTACTTCCATGGTTTAGAAGAACGTCTATCTAAAAAAGATTATCTCTCTCTTTTTTAATTCCTCTGTCAGTGTGTAATTAAATCCTCAGTCAGTGGCAGAAAATCTTTATAAAATTTATTTGGCAAGGCAAGCCTCCCTTACTATGAATTACTATGAATAATATAACCAGTTTTATTTACGTTGTTCATAGTCCACCTTTCTCACTGGTACTCAAGGTGGATTACACAGAGTGAGTCAATACAATCAATGGGATGGGGCAACCAATAGACAATGAAATAGGATTTGGGTTGTAGAACCAACCAGAAATCTTAAAAAAACAACAACCCAGAACTGAAGCAACACAAAAGTGTTAACATGACACATTAAATGATGCAAAATTACATAAAATCAAACAAGGCTGGAAGAGACCACAAGAGCCATCCAGTCCAACCCCCTGCCATGCAGGATCCCACAATCCAAAGCGCTCCCGACAGATGGCCATCCAACCTATGCTTAAAGACCTCCAAAGACAGGGACTTTACATAGTAAAGTCTACCTTACAGCAAACTGTACATGGTAGCATAGACCCTAATAAATTCTCCAAGTAACTTTGGGAAACATTTTGTACAGTGCTACCCTGTTCACTGTGTAGAAAGGCCCTCTTTAATAGTTCAGTTTTACATAGTGTGCAAAAAGCCAGGAAAGTGGGAGCCTTCCTGAATTCCTCAGGCAGATCATTCCAAAAGATGGAGGCCACAACAGAAAAGGCACGTGTATGGTTGATTTTAAAAACATAAGAAAGGGCATGCTGAATCAGACCAAGGTCCATCAAGTCCAGCACTATGTTCACACAGTGGCCAACCAGGTGCCTCTAGTAAGCCCACAAGCAAGACAATGCAGCAGCATTAGCCTGCCTGTGTTCCAAAGTACCTAATATACTAGACATGCTCTTCTGATCCTGGAGAGAATAAGTATGCATCAGGACTAGTAGCCATTTTTACTAGTAGCCATGAATAGCCCTCTCCTCCATGATCATACCCACTCCTCTCTTAAAGCCTTCCAAGTTGGCAGCCATCACCACATCCTGGGGCAAGGAGTTCCACAATTTAAGTATGCGTTGTGTGAAGAACTTCTTCCTTTTGTCTGTTTTGAATCTCTCACCCTTCAGCTTCAGCAGATGACCCTGTGTTCTTGTATTATGAGAGAGGGAGAAAGGCTTCTCCCCATCCACTCTTTCCATACCATGCATGATTTTATAGACCTCTATCATGTCTCCTCTTAACCCACCTTCTTTTCTAAGCTAAACAGCCCTAAGAGTTTTAACTATTCCTCATGGGGCAGTCTAGCCCCTGATCACTTTGGTTTCTCTTTTCTGCACCTTCTCAAGTCCTGCTTGGCTCCTTATGCCTGGGCTTTAAATGACCAGTGGAAAGCCTGACAATTGCCCTGCACTCTTATCTTCTGCCATGAGAATGTGAGACCCAGCATTGCTGTTACCTTAGCAATGGGGGTGGAGCCATCTTTTCACTTGGCCTGCTGTTACCCAGTAGCCAGAGATATCCTGTGCTCTTCTGCTTTCCTGTTGCTCCCTGACACTGCAGGATGACATTACTCAAGTATACTCACTAGCCTATGCTACCTCCAGGCAAATCCTTCTGCCTTGTGGGGTGGTCCTGGTGCCATCTATTGGGGGTAAGTCAGCTTGGACAGGAGGTCTACACCAAGATCCCAGAAAACCTCTTGTTGAATATACACAGCAGCAACAATAAAAAGGGTACTGAAGTGCTTTGTAAGCTGAACGATCATCTTCCGCAAACTCGAATTCTTCTCTGTAAGTTAAAACAAAGCTTCTGACAGAGTTGAAGCAGTGCATTTGCATAAAGAAAATGTTGAATAACACATTCAAAATCAATACTTTGTTCCTTGACACAAAGGTGAGGGAGGGGAAAAAATCCCTAATATGTATCTCTCTTAAACAAGTTGCGAAAAAGACCAATAAGGTTTCATCCAGATAGACGAGCTCTGGGAATACCTGTCAAGATATATTGATTTGTTGCTGTACAATGTACAATGTAGTTTTAAAGGATTTCTTCTCCACAAAATTCACAGTGAGTGTTCTTCAAATTTGGGAGATTAAAATTACAAGTGTAAATCAACATAGTCGATTCTTTAAATGACTTGGCTAAGAAGAATGAGAAAATAACATGCAATGAATGTTTACCAGCTCCAGATTAAGGCTGAGCTGGAAGGGGGAGGTACTTCTTGCAAAATATAATAATAATAACTGAACTGAAATAGGAAAACAGCTCTTCTGGTTTCAGAAAGTACCTCAAAAGAAGGGGAAAGTGTTCACTAACTAGAATGAGGGTGCAAAAAGCACTGCAGTCAATCTTTATTGGCTTTGCCCAGATCAGATTGGCTACATAGCCTTATGGCTTTGTCATATTTGATTCCTGATGAGGCTAAGACAAGAAGAAGAGCAGCAAAACTGCAGCAGAGAGGGGAAAAAATGGCTGTGAGCAAACACAGACAAGGTGGAATGAAGAGGGGGTAGGCATGCTGAGAAATTTGACACAAATACAGCCACCAATTCTAGCTGATCAAATTGTATTTGATTTGTAAGGTGAGTGTCCTTAGTGTTATTTGTCAGCTTGAGCACTGTGCTAAACAACTTTGCACCCGTGCAGTAACCATTTGTTCTGCAGTGCCAGGTCATGCCTTGGTAAAAAGTAACAAACAGATAAACCTTCCTGATTACTAGAGAAGATACCTGAGGGGATCGTGGTTGGGTTATTAAAGTGATCTCTTGTCTTCCATGGAATCACCCACACTTTGTTCCCTCTTTATACCTCTGTAGTTGGATCTATCCTTTAAATGACCACCACTGAATATATTCATTGCCTGCTTTTTGTGCTTGTTCAATCAGTGGGATCAAATTACGATTGCAAGAACTGATCAAAAAGCTAGCTAAGTTCATGGGCGGTCACTGAAGGTTCTCAGAGCCATTCAACTAGTAACTCTCAACTTAAAATTCTCAAACAGATTTCTCTCCAGTAACTATAAGCTTTTTTAACAATTGGAGGGAACAACAGAAGATGGGAGGGAGGTAGAGCAGCTATGATAAAGCATTCTAATCATGTAAACAGACAAAACAGACAGATTTGTTCACATGCATCCAGACATCTCATCAAACAGTTCGTGATCATGACCGGTTGGGACATAAGCTCAACTGGTGAGTGATCAAGTACATCAAGAGGGGGCATTTCAATGTCCTTCAGGAAAACACTGTTTTGCCTGAAAAAAAGAGATGAGTGTTTAGCACAACAACTGTGTATCAAACACCTAAAGTGTACGTGTATTCCTGAAGAGGTAAAAAAGCCTCTGGTTCCAATTGGTTTTTGGTAGGGCTAGGACAAAATGCTTTTTTCCTTTAAAAAAGAGCCAGTGTGATATAGTGGTTTAGAGCAGTAGTTTGGAGTGGTGGACTCTGATATGGAGAACCAGGTTTGATTCCCCACTCCTCCACATGAGTGGCATACACTAATCTGGTGAACTGCATTTGTTCCCCGCTCCTACACATGAAACCAGCTGGGTGACCTTGGGCTAGTCACACTCTCTCAGCCCCACCTACCTCACAGGGTGTCTGTTGTGGGGAGGGGAAGGGAAGGTGATTGTAAGCCAGTTTGATTCTTCCTTAAGTGGTAGAGAAAGTCGGCATATAAAAACCAACTCTTCTTCTTCTTCTTTAGATACATACATACATACACACACACACACACACACACACACACCACACACACACACACACACACACACATATATATATAAATTGGGCTTTTCTGACTTCCTCTTCTACTTCAACCCACTGGGTTCCATTAAAAAAATGCCCCCAAAGGGCATTGGGTGGAATGTGTGGGTCTGCAGAGAAAGGTGGACTTGCCAGATATCTCCCCTGATTTCATTGGCTGGACTGCTTTTCTGCCAACAGAGGTTGATCAAGGGATGCAACCCATTGCTTGTTCTTGTGAGTCCATGGGGTGGGCTATATATTGAATAAAATGAATAAAGGAAACAACACACGCAATTCTCAGTTAACAAAATGGGATGCAGTCACTGTTCCAACTTGTTCTTCCTCCTTACTTGCCTCATGTCATCCCAAAATGATATTACAGTTTGCTTCCAATGATGGATTGTCAAATGTTTACTCATTTGCTAAGTAGAGCTTGTTTAACTAGCTGTTTTATTGCTTGTTTATCTCTATTGTGCTTCCCTTTCATTAATGTTTAGTTACATCTTAAGCTATTGAGTTTATATATGGCTAATTGGCACTTTCTGTACTGGTCTGCAGTAATTAAAACATACTCTAATTGAGTTGTTTTTAGTCAGAGCTAACCAGGATGGCGTTTAAGTGTTTAATAACACCGTGGCTTGGTTCCTCCCCCCACACTATTCTGCTAGCTTTAATTGGACTCTTACTTGCAACAAAATTAAGTAATTTTCTTAATCTCTACCACGTTTCATGTCATTTTGTAATTGCTTAAAATGTCAGTAACCTAGATTTGATAGGAACACAAATTCTTGCCTTGCTGGGGACTCCCCCTACCCTCATTTTGGTTATTCTCCGCTGCAGAGTTAATACCAAGAAGTGATGGAATTACCTTGGTATAAACTCATTGGGGGGGGAACTTTCTCTGGGGCAAATATTCTCTCCCTCCAAGTCTTTACATTTGTCCCATGTGCTGTGAGTCACACAGCTGTATTATGAGAAACACTAGCTAACTGGGGGGAAAAACCCACACAACTTAATTGGCTCATTGCTCGTTTAAACCAGAAAAGTCTGGGTTCCTATTATTCAAGTCTATTCACTTCTTTAAGCCCTTTTCTGAAGTGTATGGGTAGGATCTAGCTGGCTTTTTGCTTATTTTGTCCAATTCTTCTTTTACAGTCCCATCAGAAGTGGCCTTTATCCATTCAGGTCCCATGATCCCCAGCACAGCGTTTTTGGTGGCCAAAGGGGACTCCTCCTTTTTTCACCAGCGGAAAAGCTGAATGGATCCAACCCTTTTTACAGATCTACTTTGTATTTATTAATCTGGACTAACTATCAACTCTTGTTCTATATTCACAACCATTATTGCACAACAGAATGTTCCACACCTTTCATGCTCTTTCAGTAGACCTTGAGTTACATGCAAATACCCAGAGGGGGGAAAAAAGAGGAGAATCCAAATTCCTTCTTTCATTAGCCCATCAATGCTCCTTTATACTGAAAACACAAAGTTGAATGAATAAAGCACCATTTGTCCAACTAGGGAACTTTGGAGCAACATTTGTTGACTCCATAAAAGACCTATGCATTGTGACTTCAATTTATAATAGCAAGCTTCATATTAGCTTACCCACAGCCACATCAACCTGAAATATTTGGAAGTCTGTAGCAGTTTCCGAGCTGACATAAAGGATACCTTGTTTTAAAAATGTGCTAATCAAAGAAGACCCTCTATCAAAGAGCTGAAGGGGGAAATCCCATACCATCACAGGAAGATGGACCAATATATTCAGTTGAGACATTGTCTTGAACATAGTCCAGTAGCTGCTGAAATTTCAGAAGACCAGGCCTTTTTTGGAAATCATTTGAGACCTCAAAGATCAGTTCAGTTGTTCTACACTACCTTTCTGTTACTGTAGTCCTGAAAATAAGTCTGCCTTACTTAGATAAAGCAGTAGAAAAGAGCAAGAGTCCAGTAGCACCTTAAAGACTAACAACATTTCTGGCAGGTTATGAGCTTTCGTGAGCCACAGCTCACTTCTTCAGATACAGCTAGAATGTGAGTCCATCTATGGTTAAGTAGAGAGGAGTGAATTAGACACACAATGGCAATAGCATGTAAATGTAAAAAACAAGTAAATGACATTAGCAGGCGTGATTGGATTAGGTGTGATATGCAGAGGGGTAGTAGGTGTGGAGAAATGAGCATAGGTAATGAGACAGGAATCCCAGATCTCTATTCAACCCAGGAAAATACATTGTCTTGAGCTTCATTATTAGTTGTAATTCAGCAGTCTCTCTCATCTCCCTTTGAAATCCCTTTGTAAGAGAACTGCTACTCTTAAATCAGCAACTGAATGTCCTGGAAGGAATGTCCTGGAAGGACACACACACACTGGTTTTTTAATGTTGTGGTTTCTAACGACAATCTTATGTCCATTTAATCTTTGTCACAGGGACTGGCCTGTTTATCCAATGTAGAGGATGGAAGGTCATTGCTGGCATGCAATGGCATAAATCATGTTAGAAGATGAACAGGAGTATGAACCTGAGATAGTATGGCTGACGTTGCTGAGCCCAGTGATGGTGTTGCTAGGATCTATATGAGGCTATACAGGATCTATATGAGAGCAAAGATGGCACCTTGGTTTGTTGCAGGCCTTGGTACCAGAGTCCATGCTACTGTGCAGAATTTGAATTGCAGCATATATTCAACACCATTGAAAATAACTTACAAAAATCTAATGGCTGGAGATGCAGAGTCAAAAAAACGCATATTATACATGTGTTTTGGTATTGCAAGTTTGCTTTACCCTTCTGTGAAATGTAAACTTAGTTCTAAAATCACCTACTTTAAAGCCCTGTCTGCTGACTACATGGGTCTTATATTTAGGACCACAAAGATGGATAGCAATGCTCTGTAGTAAAGGTAAAGGTCCCCTGTGCAAGCACTGGGTCATTCCTGTCCCATGGGTTGACGTCACATCCAGACGTTTTATAGGCAGACTTTGTTTTCGGGGTGGTTTGCCAGTGCCTTCCCCAGTCATCTTCCCTTTATCCCCAGCAAGCTGGATACTCATTTTACTGACCTCGGAAGGATGGAAGGCTGAGTCAACCTTGAGCCAGCGACCTGAAACCAACTTCCGTCGTGATCGAACTCAGGTCGTGAGCAGAGCTTGGACTGCAGTACTGCAGCTTACCACTCTGCTCCATGGGGCTCTGTAGCCACAGATTAAAAAAGGTTTATCAAAGCTGGCTGGAAATAATTATATTAGATGAGAAAATAAGTGCACCCCCCCCAAAAAAAATTCCTTGCTCAAGGAGGCTAAGCAGAAATTCCCTTGATGCATTTCTTGTACGAGAATGTTTTAGAACATGATTGTATTGTGTAAAGCACTTCAGCTTTTAGAGGCAACAATCCACTTTTTCCTAGCTAACCTCTCCTGTTTCCAAGAATTGAGTCAGTCACTCATTACCCAGAGTGGAAGCAAAGCTTCTGCATGATAAGGCTTCCTTTTGCAAAAAGAATTCTGGTTTTCATGTTCGGATATCTGTAAAGAAATACCCTGCCTTTGACGACTCTGCAGGAATTGATCTCTATTAAAATTTCATAAATATCTCACCTAGGTATTTTCATTGTATAAGATCAAACAGAAGACGAAAATGCAAAAAAAAAAAGTGTTCGCACGTCGTGGCTTAATGTTGCCTTAAGTAACGTAGTATTGAAAGCGTTGTTCATGAAGGACTTGGTGAGAGCTGTAAGGCTGTAGGCAAAATGAAATGCCAAACTATTTTCCCCCCTTGGGCATCCCACTGAGGTTTCTGAGCTTACATCTGAATTTTCAGCACTTCTTGATTTCCTGAACCAAGTTCAACAAAAGCAGGTCGGCCATTAGAGCATTGCAATAAAGAGACAGCCGGCTTCTGCCTTAGCTCCGAGACGTCATCAACAATGAAGAAGACGTAACTGTAAGATTTTCTAGCCTCGCATCTAATCTGAAGTAGTTCATAGGTCTTCCTTAACAAAGCTGAGCGGTTGGAGAAAACAAAATAGCTTTATCCTTCCCCGCCTTTCCCATGCAAACGACTCAAATGAGTTTAAATATTAAACATATTCTCCAGAGCCAGGACAACAGATCAAACAAATATTGTGGATATGTTATTTTAATGGGAAATTTCAGTTACATAAAAGACATTAGGGACCTCACCATGGAAATCACGGTAAATGATCTCACCCCGTGCTGTACTGTGTAAAATGAAGACTGAGGTCTAAGAAGAATGAGGAGAAATACTGACGGCGAGCTCTTTTAATCACACATCCAAGTGAGCCTTTCTGCTGATCTGGCACAATCATTTATTTCAGTTCTCTTAAAACGGTTTTTATTGTAGCAATTTATAGAGTGGTGGAGCATCATATCCCCCCACGCACATCACTGGCTCTTTTATTATGTACGTGTGCTGCATGTTCCAAATAAGACGGAGAAGCACAAAACAGAGGGGGAAATGCACAAGAGAGACTCATAACTAAAAAAAATGTATATCTTCTAAATGGTTTATAAAATCATTGTGTTATTAAACCATTCTATTGAATAATATCCTTTAGGGTTTTTTTTAATTAAATTTAAAATTAAATTTAATTTTAAAATGATCAGGTTACACAAAGCTATCAACATTGTCAGAACAATTAATAGTCCATTAGTGTTCAATTAAGAGACTGTCATATTTTCAAAAAGCATATTTTTTCTGATAGCTGGAAATCTTTTCTTTTTTTGAATTTTTGGAGGAAGGCATTAAATATGACATTAAACCTGTATGATTATGCCTCACTTTTACATTAAGCAGGGTAACGGAAATGAGTAAAGAGTCAAGACTGAGTGTTAATTGTTATATAAACAAGCTTTAGTTGTTGTATTTATATGGTAATATTGCTTACATTTTTTGTTGCAGGTGAGTTGTTTCAAAATGAAAAAAGGTGATGTAACATTGTGTACTGTATTGTAAATTCTTCTTTTTGAAATACAAAATTATCTTTAAAAGGGTCAGGTTAATCGGGTGGATCCTATCGCTATCCTGCCACTTGACTGAGCAAAGTTTGACCCCTTCCTCCAGCCTAGGGTTGCCAACCTCCAGGTACTAGCTAGAGATCTCCTGCTATTACAACTGATCTCCAGCCAATAGAGATCAGTTCACCTGAAATGGCCGCTTTGGCAATTGGACTGTATATCACTGAAGTCCCTCTCCTCCCCAAACCCTGCCCTTCTCAGGCTCTGCCCCAAAAACCTCCTGTTGGTGGTGAAGAGGGATCTGGCAACTCTATTTCCAGGCGACAGAGATCAGTTCACCTGGAGAAAATGGCCACTTTGGCAATTGGGCTCTATGATATTAAAGACCCTCCCCTCTCCAAACCCTGCCCTCCTCAGACTCCACCCCCAACAATTCCAGGTATTTCCCAACCTGGAGCTGGCAACCCTACTGTTGAATTATATGAAATTAGCTGGTCCCCTTTTAGGGGCTGAGCATGAATGTTGTGGGGTTCCTTCAAACTGGCATGGAAGGGGACTTTCTTCTACCTGTTCCATATTGTTCAAGAAGGCTTTTAGACTAATTAGGCCATAACTATGGATGACAGATTGCTGTAGTTTAAGCAGATTGAACTGTCAAGCATCCTGTAGCATCTAAGTATGAATCGTCATTTCTAAGCATTAGGTTCAAGCAGTTGGGTGGGTTGGTACCCTTGTTGCCCATGGTGCTGAGCAGCATCAAACAAGCCCTTACTTGTTTCACCTGCAAGTGTGGGAATGCAAATGAAGCTCAATGCAGAGATTAAACCATCTCTCTTTTTAAAAATCTTTTTAAAGATTGTTCTTACAGTTGAAAGATCATTTCCCCAGGCTTTTACTGATGACCTTCCTTGCTCTTTAGTATACATGGGTGAAGGTAGGCTTTTTAATGTGGTTATAGAATGTGGTCTCCATAATACCTTTTATTAGGACAAACCAAATGGCAGACAACATTGTGTGAGCTTTCAAGTTCAGTAGAATATTTCATCAGGCTGGATGTCTATATAATCTATATCTACGTCTGTCTAAAAATGAAAGGAAAATTCCTGAGAACATGATGGTGAGTCTTTGACAGGCTGCTTTGAATTATGAAGACTTCAAGTTGTTTTGGGCAACGTGCAATAAAGCAATTAAACTTCATAGGTGTTAAGAAGAAGAAGGGGTTTTTATTCCCCACTTTTTCCCTACCTTTAAGAAAGCAGCTTACAATCACCTTCCCTTCCCCTCCCCACAACAAGCACCTTGTCAGGTGGGGAGGGGGGCTGAGAGAGTTCTGAGAGAACTGTAACTAGCCCAAGGACACCCAGCAGTTCTGAGAGAACTGTGACTAGTGCAAGGTCACCCAACAGTCTTCATGTAGAGGAGTGGGGAATCAAACCCCGTTCTCCAGATTAGAGTCCACCACTCTTAACCACTACACCATGTTGGCTCTCTTAACAAATACCACCACCACCAATGTCAAGTTCATTAAAAATGTAACTTTACTAGAAATTAGTCACTTTGATGGCCCTGATAAAGACAGAAAGGCAGAGAATAAATTTTTAAAATAAATAAGTCACTAGTTGCAAAACTGGCAAAGACTAGGGTTGCCAACCTCCAGGTACTAACTGGAGATCTCCTGGGATTACAGCTGATCTCCAGCACCTGGTGCTTTGGAAGGTGGATGGTATGGCATAATACCCCACTGAAACTCCCCCCCCTTCCCAAACCTGGCACATCTCAGGCCCTGCCCCAAATCTCCAGGTAAAGGCTGTTTTGCTACAATCTAGGGCTGTCAATTCGGTTCGGCCCGAACTGAAAATCAGCCGAATTTCCCTTGATTCGGCGGTTTTTAGTTCGGACGGATCCGAACTCAAAACTGGCGGGCAACCGGGGGGGCCGAATTCAGCGAGTTCGGGAGTTCGGCGAATAAATTCGGCCAATTCGGCCGTCAGTAAGCAGCATAACCGTCAGTAAGCAGCATTCTCCTCCCCCGGCCAATCGGTGGCCAAGCTGGGTCTTCTTCTGGCCAATCAGTCAGGATTGAGTGCTGGAGGAATCAGCTGATGTGCGGCCGGCCGGGGAAAGAGAGAGAGAGAGGGAAATCCTCATGTGTGTGTGAGGGGGTGCTTGTTCACATTCGCTCCTTTCCGTGGCTGCAGGGGGCGCATTTTTTGGGGTACCGACCCCAAACTTTCAGGGGATATTCAGACAGGTTTTTTTAAGAGACCACCCAAGTTTTGTAAACATTGGGTCAGGGGGTCCCGAGATATGGGCTCCCCCCTTTTTTCTTTCCATGGCTGCAGAGGGCGCATTTTTGGGTGTGCCGACCCCAAACTTTCAGCGGAGCATCAGACTAGGCTTCTTAAGATACCCCCAAGTTTTGTAAACATTGGGTCAGGGCCCCCCGAGATATGGGCTCCACCCCTTTTTCCTCTCCCCCTTTTCCATTTTCGTGGCTGCAGGGGGCGCTTTTTTGGGGGTTCAGCCCCCAAACTTTTGTCATAGCTTCAGAGAATCCCTCTTAAGAGACCACCCAAGTTTTGTAAAGATGGGTTCAGTGGGGGCTGAAATATTGGCTCCCCCCCTTTTCTCTTTCCATGGCTGCAGGGGGCGCATTTTTGGGTGTGCCGATCCCAGACTTTCGGCGGAGCTTCAGTCAAGGCTTTTTAAGAGACCACCCAAGTTTTGTAAACATTGGGTCAGGGCCCCCCGAGATATGGGCTTTCCCCTTTCCCCTATTGGGATGAATGGATCACCCTCGAGAGATGCATACATATGGATCTTATATTGGATACAAATGGAATCATATTGGATTACCCAGCCTCCCAGCCCCTCCTGCTGGAACAGAAGACAGCCACAGTAAGACCCCTTTGGGGGCTTTAATCTATATTTTTTTCTTTTCTGTGTGTGTGTGTGGGGGAAAGCAGAGTCTGTGTGTGGGGAGGGAGCAGTTTCTGTGGGTGGGGGGGGGAAGCCAAAGGGGGCTTTTGCCGGTTCTGCCTGGGGTGTGTGTTCCCCCTCCAGTCTCTCTCTCCCTGGTTTGAGGGGGGGCTTCATTTTTATTCTTCAGGTTTTTCCTCATTCATAAGATCAGTTAGGTTATTGATGCTTGCTCAAAACTGGTTTTCAAATGGTGACTTAAAGAATGCATCTGCCTGGTCCCAAGTCCAATGCAAAAGGAGACATTCCACCCCCTCCTGCTCATTATGCATAGCTAGCTGCCTCTGTCCCTTTCCATGGTATGCAAACTCCCAGGTGTCAGGTGTTGCTATGCACTGTTGCAAAGGTTTTGCATTGCGTGCTTGTGTTGCTTTGCAGTTGTATTGTTTTGCAAAATTCTTCACACCTGCCCCGCCCTTTGCATATTTGCAAAGGGGTTGCTCTGCAGTTGTGTTGCTTTGCAAAGTTCTTAGCACCTGCCCCGCCCTTGCTCTCATCAGCTGTTTGTCGGGCCGGGAGCTTTGTGCGTGGGCGGCAAGCTCTGCGGAGAGATCCACATTAAGGGTGGGGGGGACCCCTTTCAGGGCCCATATCTCAGCCCCCCCTGACCCAATCTTTACAAAACTTGGGGAGTCTTTCAATATACGTCCTTTGAAGCTCTGCTGAAAGTTTGGGACCTCTAAGCCCAAAAATGCCCCCCCCAGAGCCGCGGAAAGGCGCGGTTGTGTTTTTAATGGCTTTATTCGGCCGAATTTTTTCCCCGAACTTTGAATTCCCGCCGAATTGAACGGATCCGAAGTGGGGGAGTTCGGACTTCGGCACGTACCGAACCCACAAGGGCCAAATTCGGCCGAATCCGAACTGTACCGAATTTTTTTTTTTTTTTGACAGCCCTACTACAATCAGGGCTGGTGCCAGTCTTTTTGGCGCCCTAGGCAAGGCTAACTACTTGTGACCCCCATTGCTAACCAATTTTCAAAAACAGGTGTCGTAGAAAAAACAAACGCCTGATTCATTCCTACAAAACTTTTTATAAGACACTATAGTTAATTATATTCCATAGCACTGTTGTGGTACTTATCTTAAAATAATATATATATATATATATATATATATATATATATATATATATATATATATATATATATATATATATATATATATAAATTGTCAGTTGCATTTTTTCAATAAACTAATCAGTTTAAAACTGTGCCCCTCAGGCCACTTCTGCGCCCCTCTGAGGTCTGTCCCCTAGGCGACCACGTAGTTCGCCTAATGGTAGCCCCGGCCCTGGCGACAAGAGGTATAATGGATTCCCAGATATCCTTGTTTTGGAAAGTGGGATTTGTCTAGGTAGCTCAGAGGATAATTTGCAACTCTTATGCTGCAAAATTATATTTACTGTATCTGGAAGAGACTGAAATAATAGCAATGGAGAAAAATCATTTTGTAACTTTGAATTTGAATAGAAGGAAACACTGTCTTTGCTATAATCTCCGTCATGTTTCACCTCTCTCTTTAGAATGTTATTAACTCAAAGCAGCATCATAAATACATTTGTCTCAACAGTGAGTGGCAACATGCAGTCACTCTAAATGCTCTCGATATATTGGTAACCATTAGAGGTGTCTGAAATACTTTATGATAACCTTGCTCCCATCATACTATATTTTGGAGGATTGCAAATAAACCCAAGACAGCTTGAAACATGCCTGGTATAGATTCATGCCAGGTATCTAGAGTTTAATTAGATAGTAAGGGAATGATTTCTTCCTATCTATAAAACACTTCAAGTCTTGCTAAACTTTTTGGGAGGGTTAAAAATAACTTTTAAGTATCTGGGAAAGCTTGCCAGAAATATACAGCTGTGGTTCTTGCTACCTCTAACGAAATCATGGTGGGTGGAGAATCCTAAAATGTGAAAAAAAGATGCAGATCATCCCTTGCAGTTCTAGCAAATCACAATGTGGTGCCTATGTCGGCATCAAGAAATTTACTATCAGGTGCTTCATGATTCTATGATGGGGAGCCAGCATGATGTAGAGGTTAAGAGTGGTGGTTTGGAGCGGTGGACTCTGATTTGGAGAACTGGGTTTGATTCCCCACTCCTCCACATGCGTGGCGGACTATAATCTGGTGAACCGAGTTGGTTTCCCCACTCCAACACATGAAGCCAGCTGGGTGACCTTGGGCAAGTCACAGCTCTGTTTGAGCTCTCTCAGCCCCACCTACCTCACAGGTGTCTGTTGAGGGGAGGGGAAGGGAAGGTGATTGTAAACCGGTTTGATTCTTCCTTAAGTGGTAGAGAAAGTCAGCATATAAAAACCAACTCTTCTTCTTCTTCTTCTTCTTCTTCTTCCCATCAGGCATAAAAAAGGTTCTCAGAAATGATTGTGTTAGATTTATTGCCATAAATATATTTTACGTTTTGTGCCCAGTTGATGCAATGAAGTACCAATTCGAGAACATTTTTTCTTAGAAGACCTGCTGAAAGAACAGGAAAAACTGAGTCATCAGGAGACTTACAGAGCAATCCTAAAGAGAGTTACTCCAATCTAAGCCCAATTTCTCCCTTAGAAACTCCTTGATTTGTCAATCTTGAGCAACATGATTCTAAATCCATTGTTTAAGGGATATAAGAACTGACATATATTTTGCCCCTGCCAATGTAACCTTAGCATCACTGTTACGTAATAAATAGGGTATTAACTCAGAGACAGAGGTACTAGTCCAATCTGTTAGAGAGGAATAATATAACTTGATGTTCAATCCTCATAAAAACGACATTCTAGGAGCACACGTGCTACAGAATCAATAGAACCAGAATAACATGGGCAGGCCCTTTCTGAATATGGTTGGTTCATGTATCTATCTTGTATAACCATAGAAGGGTGAGAATTTAGTCTAGCAAGAAAAAAAAAGCTCTTCAGAAATGAGGAGTTGTCAAGAAATAGGTATAAGAAAGCAAGCAACGTGAGGGAGGAATTCCAAAGAACTGTGATGAGCAAACATGAAGAGCACGAAACGATGTGCTAACTTAATGAATCTTTTTAATTTTTTTTTTAATTTCAGAGAAAGCCTCTGATTGCCCCCATTTGCAGTGCATTGGCCCCTGAAAAAAATGCTTTTTCTCCAGCACAGACCAAATTTCTCTGATCTCCAAATCCAAAAGTCTACTGCTCCGGTAAGCAGGCAGAATTCTGCACGTTGCTTCCATGGCAACATGCGGCGCAATAATTTGTATTGTGTACCAGGACCAGGAAAGACAGAGCCAAACCCACCAGTCAGCAGCTGGGCCTGAGTGAGGAAGCCCCCAGCTAATTTTTCAGACTGGGTAGAGACCCTTTCTTCAGGGTTGTGAAAGAACTGTAGCTGTAGCTGCGGCAACTGGATAAGAGGAGGCTTGCGGAGAGTACCGGGGTTGTCGGCATCCTTCCCCAGCTTCCTTGTTGTGCTCAGGAACGAGGAGAAAAGAGCACCAGAGCCAACAGCTGGAAGTTGCGACTGACTGAATAAGTCCTTCCCTGCTAGTAACTGTCAACATCTGGCAAGGTCTCTTCCAACGGGCCATCTTGGAAAGGAGGAAAGCAGAGCAGCTGTAATGGTAGCAGCCAGGTTTATAGAAGGCAAACTGGAGCAAACTGGAATGGAATGCTTATGGTTTCGAATGAGGGCAAGGGCCCCCATCCTTCAGTCATCTGTTCTCCATTTCCAACACATTGGACATTCTTCGATGGTTATTCTCCAAAGTTCTGCTGCTCCATTGCTTTAACTGCAACAACTGTTGTCGTTACCCGTATGGATTTGCATTGTAAGTGGCATAGAGAGCCAATCTGGCTGAGAAGCAGGGTATAAATAAATGAATGTGTGTGTGAAGCCAGCCAAAGTGTACAAGTGCAGAGAACTCAAGTTGGAAACAGCTTTTTCACTCCATGTATTTGGGTCAAATGATTTTTTTCAGAGTTTTCCTTCACTGCAATTTTGCTGCCAAGCTGCCTAGCAATGCAGAATAGGCTTCTGTCTTTCATCCCTTTTCCTCCCATTACCATATAAAGCTCTCTGTGTTCTGAATTCATCAGATGCTGATTTGTCTTTGCCCAGGTTGATTATGTTATCCCATTCTTGATCATCTCTCGCAGCAGGTGAAAAAGCAAACAATCTAACAAAGGGGGGGGGGGAGAAAGAAAGTTTAATATAAGTCCTGCAAGCAGCCATTTCGAAAGCTGCACAATGCCAAGGAAAGAGAATGCTAAAGACCACCAACAAAGTTAATCGCCGATTCCCTATGAGCTTGCGGGATATTGCAAAAGTCATTTGTGGCATTTATAGTAACGACTGGAAGTGTGTGACATATAAATTGGTAATTTTCTCTTATGAAACTGCCAATGATTACTTCAAGCACATTACATTTTAATTTGACTCACTCCTGTGTGTGTGTATGTAAAACAGAGAAAGAGGAGGGGGGAATGGAGCAGAGCTTTTAATCTTGGAATATTTGTGTAATTTTCAGTGGGAGCTTTCACCCTTCACTTAATTTATTTCTTTAATTCTTTTGCAACTTGCCATATTAGGGTGAACCATCTAGAGTTGTTGTTTTTAAAAGGATGTAACTTCTATCATTTTGGGTTCCCATCCCCAATCACAAGATTCATGGTCAAGGGGATGAATGAAATTGCCAGTTGACAAAGATATACCCTCCACTCCCTCCAGCTCCTGCTGTGGGGGAGGGACTGTGGAGTGGCAATCCCTGGGATTCCACGTGAGCACAAGCTGTTGTGTGGTTCCCCTTCACCTGGTGGTGAGCACCAGCTGGCACCCCCCCCTGCAAGCTGGGTATGCCGCTGAATGACTCCACTCCAAGACTCCTTAAGAGAGTCCCCAAAACAGGGGAGGCAGGTTCACAGGCACTGCCTCCTCCAAAAAATGGATCCATCCCAGTGCCCAAACCTCCAGCTAAGCTATAACAAAGATGTAGAGCATAGAAACATGGAGGTAGCAGGGATCTCAAGGGTCATCTTGTCCAACCCTCTGCAGAATGCAGGGAATTTTCAACTACATTCCCCAGTAACCCCAGCTCTATGCCCATAGGAAGGCAAAAAGCCCTTCAGGATTCCTGGCCACCCAGAGGCTGAGACACATGTGCCTGCCCAGCTAAGTAAGGGGGAGCAGCGTGGACCTGGGTGATGATATTTCTCGTCAGGAACACCTGGTGCTCCCACCCTCTCCAGCCCCTGGAAAAGCAAGAAACCATGCCGCCGGTACAGAGCAGGCCCAGCTGTCTCCCCCTCCATGTAGGGTTGCCAACCTCCAGGTAATAGCTGGAAGTCTCCTGCTATTACAACTGATCTCCAGCCAATAGAGATCAGTTCACTGGGAGAAAATGGCCGCCTTGGCAATTGGACTCTATGGCATTGAAGTCCCTCCCCTCCCCAAACACTGTCCTCCTCAGGCTTTGCCCCAAAAACCTCCCTTTGGTGGCAAAGAGGGGCCTGGCAACCCTACCTCCACACTCCCAGCCCTAGGCCGCAAATGTGGCCCTAGTTAAGTATGGGGCCATCACTTGTTTGGAACTCTCCCCCTTTCCTTCCATCCCTTCTCAACTTGTCCCCATTCATCCTCTCACCTTAACACTATGTGGTTGCATCTTGAAGTGGGGCTTGAATTAGATAGTTCTCTGTTTGCTTGAAATTCCATGAGACTATGCGTAAGATTATATTGACTCTAAATAGTTTGTCCTGTATTCAGTGCACCGTTCCAGTCTGAGTCCCATTTGGCAAGGGAGTTGACTGGTGCGCTTACAACAAGAGGAAGGACCAGGGGGGAGCCATGAGAAATTGCAGCAGCATTTTAAATGGTACATTCTACTTCCAGATTACTCTGGGGAAGGAAAACCTGAGCTGGATGTAAGAGGAAGAAAATAAGCAGTTGCTGCAGACCTCTCTCTCTCTTTCAAAAACCCCTCTCATCTAAGAGCTGAAACTTTTGTAGACTGAAGTTACAGCTAGGAATGGATATGCATGTGGAATAAGATCCTGACAGACCATTTTGAAATTGTAGCTGAAGTTAGGCTTGATATTTATTAGGACTCCCAAATCTGGAGGAATCTTATGATTACCCGTGCGACTCTGGGTTAGTTTTGTCAGACATAAATGCATATTAAGTTAGGTAAATCTTTATGACTTAAATGTCTCGGCCTAGAAGCTTATCACATCCTGTCTGTGCTGCTGTCTTCCAACCAGCCTTCTGATTAACACAGCGAGCGGTTGAGCTCAAAGGAGAAAAAACAGGGCTAGAATTGCAAAACAGGGCAGTTTCGGATACAGAATCCAATGAGGAAGTGAAACTCCTGCTGCTTCTAACAGGAGGAGGTGAAAGGACCCCTGGCAGAAGAATGGTGGACCAAAATCGGAAATGGAGAAATGAAATATTCAGGGAACTGTTGAAACATTCTAACTCCGGGTTTGAATGACTAATGCTGACCTACCTTTTGAACCATCCACCACTCTCATCTGGTTCCTGAATTGCCGATCGGGTTGACACTGGGGATGTTTGTTGCAAAATAAACATGGACTGCCTTTTCCCTGTCTGAATGTGTATTCTCAGCTGGGTCTTTTGCTAAATCAGAATAGCTAGATTTGAGCGCATCCCTTTCAGGGCTGTGTGAAGTGTGCGATTCTATCCAAGCAGAATGTGGGATTTAAAGTTCGGCATTCTGAGAAGCTCACTGTTTATTTTTGCATATTTTTTTAAAAAAATGAGTGTCTTGTCCATATGATGTTGAACATAAATGCATAGTTGAGTGTGCATTAGCTCTGTCTTGGACATCTCTGGTACCAAGGGTGTGTGGGTGTGTGGGCTTGGTAGTGTTAAGTTTGTTGGACTTATTTCGTGTCTATAAGGGAAACACATATCTGTGTTAATGGATAGTTCTTAAAGCTGATAGCTTGGTTCCCCTGAGTAAGCACAAATACTGGGACCCTGCTGGCTTGGCAATACAGTGTTCAGTGATAAGGCCCTGCATATATTTCTAAGCCATGAATTATAAATCTGCACAACATATGCATCTTGCAGAGTGTTTTGGCACATAATTTAAATGTTTAACATAGTCAGCTTTCGTCTAAGATGGCCATTTTTCAAGATGTTCAAATGTATAGGAAAATCAATAATGTGTGACTGCTACCCTGCTGGAATCACCATCTGATTTTAAAGCATGAGCAGCACCCTTGAAGAAGAAGGAGTAGGTTTTTATACCCCACTTTTCTCTACCTTTAAGGAGTCCCAAAGCGGCTTACAATAACCTTCCCCTTCCCTCACAACAAACCGTTTGTGAGGTATGTGGGGCTGAAAGAGTTCTGAGAGAACTGTGACCAGCCCAAGGCCACCCAGCAGGCTGCATGCATAGGAGTGGGGAAACAAATCCGGTTCACCAGATTAGAGTCCACTGCTCATGTGGAGTGGGGATCAAACCCACTTCTCCAGATTAGAGTCTGCCGCTCTTAACCACTACACCACACTGATGGAGGAGGAGGAGGCGTTTGCTTTGTATCAAGGGCTCAAAATTTAGCAGTTCTAAGACACAACTGAACTAGTTCTTAGAACTGCTAAAGCTGAAAAAAAAATTCTGTGAAGCTGACCCAAAAGATGCATGTTGAAGGCTTTCATAAGGTCATCAGTTATAACAGAAGTCCCTCACCTTGTGGGCCTAAGGGCAGGAAAGGAGCGGGAATGGAAGCAGGGAGGAACAGATGTGCACAGAAGCTGAGTTGAGGTAAAACCAGCCACAGCTTTATTGGTTACAGCCCCTGGAGCATTGGTACAGCATAGGGCACAGATCCAGCAATCGGGCAACCTGTCTGCCAACCAAAGGAACCCTTCCCCAGCTCACTTGCTGTGGGTAAAAACCTGGATTGGCAAGTCCAGTGGTCTCACATGGGGGCCAGCCTCTGTGTGTTTCCCTTGCCACCCATGAGTGGAGCCAAGAGACAGCTCCCAAGCTGGGCATGCCACTGCATGGCTCCACCCCCAAGACCCCTCAAGGGTGTCCTGACATGGGGGAGGCGGGTACTCCAAAGCTGACTGTGCACAGGCCTGGCAGCCCTATAAAGGAGAGGGATGGACCTGAGTGGAAACTCCACCCCTCAAGTCTTCCCCTGGTCTGCCCCTCTGGACCAACCCAGGAAGTAGAGTCCACCACCCTGAGGAAGCCCAAGTGCAGGGGAGAAGAGGGGTGATTCAAAAAATGCACTGGGAAAGAGACTAAAACCAGAGAGAGAGAGAATAAAACCAGCACTGTGCTGGGAGGTGCTGTTGAAAGGTTACTTTAATCTGCAAAGCTAACTGGATCTCCAGTGGCCAATCAAAAGTCCTGCTGGGCAAAAGACCCACTTGGCCCCACCCACTTTCATAAAATACTTGGTGGGTGCCAAGCAAGGTGTCTGCGGGCACCATGGCACCCACGTTCGTGATCCCTGGCTTACAACCACCTTGTTAGTGGCATCTGCTTGGGCTGCCAGGTCCCTCTTCACCACCGGCGGGAGGTTTTTGGGGTGGACCTAAGGAGGGGGGCTTGGGGAGGGGAGGGACTTCAATGCCATAGAGTCCAATTGGCCAAGCGGCCATTTTCTCCAGGGGAACTGGTCTCTATTGGCTGGAGATCAGTTGTAATAGCGGGAGATCTCCTGCCAACATCTAGAGGTTGGCAACCCTAGATCACACACGCTTACTTATCCTTAATTGTATGAAACTATCCCCAAAGGGGAAAATGTACAGCAACGAGTTGCTGTACATTTTCCCCTTTGGGGATAGTTTCATACAATTACTTATCCTTAATGGCAGCGGCGTTAAGTAGTGACTTTTGTATGTGAATGCACCATCAAAGATTAGCCTCTTAAAGAACTTCTATAGCACCTCAGGTACAATGTTTTTAAACAGAGTCCATTTACGCACTGAGCTGTGAGTCATATAGAAAGTGTTCTCATGCCTTGTTGCCTAGCAGTCCTCTTCCATGGTAGATGTGTAGTAGTATTCAGTCATTTGTTACTCACATATTTGCCAAAGACACTTGGTAGCTTCAGAGGTCACAATTGCAGCCGTAGGCCCATTTGCCAGCTTAGTGCCTAGCTGTGCGGTGCACTCCCCAGCCGGAAACCTGACCCCCCAGGGACAAATTATGTAACGAATAACCCAAGTTAACAGAATGCACAGAGTCCAGTTTGGATGAAATGGCACAACTTTATTGATTGCAGCAGTAAGTCATTGGCATGGCATGGGGGCGTATCCCATCATCGACCTGCCACCCTGCAGGCCGATGCACAGCTCCCAGCACCCCTGCTGGGAAGGCCAGAGATGGCAGTTCAGGGACACACGAGGGCGGCAGCCAGCTATGTGGTCCCCTGCCACTTGGAGGGAGGCCCGCTTGACAGCCCATGGCAAGGTATGCCCCTCAGACAGCCTCCATTGAGGCTCGTCCCTGGCAACCCTCCATCTTGGCATGTCCCCGTCCGGCCTTCCCCCCAAAATCCTCAAGATGGGAAATGGGCACGGAGGCCATTTTCCCCCAAACCGGATGCTGCCCCAATGCCAAACCGCCAAAGTTGTGCGAAGCAAAACAGCCTAACAACAGTTCTAACAGCGGAGGGTGGGTGGGTCAAAAGGAAGCAAACAGGAAGGGGAAACAGGTGACCCCTTCCTTTTAAGCAGGGAAGTCGGACCAGAGCGAAAACAACCCGGTCCGACTTCCGCTGGGCCCGCCCCCCAGCAGAGCCGCGAGCTGATTGGCCCATTCAAACAGGGCTCCCGGCCCCCGGGTGGTCACGAGGCACCCCAGCTGGGCGGCGGGCGAAACGCCGCCATTAGCTGCTCCGCCGCCATTCCGGGGAGAAGCAGGGGCCACCCAGCCCAGACCGCAGCCCAAGAGCTCCCGGCTCTGCTGCCGCCAGCCGCCCTAGACGCCGGCTGTCGGTGCCCCGCCCTGCACAACCCGGCAACCTCGGGCCCTGCGGTGAGTCGTGGCCGCGTTTTCTGTAGCTTGATGCTGCCAAGGAGCCAGCACAAGGCAGGATTCTTAACACAAGATTGCATTCGGTTGTTCCCATCGCCCCGGCTGTACTTTCTCTTCCATCTTTATTCCCCCTCCTTATGCTTTGCTTTCCCCCTTCTCAGTCTATAGGTGTCTATATCTGCCCAGCAACATACTATGGTCCTCCTAATGGGACAGACTTCTAAATGTCAACAACGAAATAAACTATAGCTGTTAAAACACAACAACTGAATTTCATCTAGGCTTGCTTCTCCCCCACCCTTGTATCCTGTAGGTATGTGGGCATGGCTAGAGTCCTTGGGAGCAGGCCAAAGAGTAAGAGCCAAAGGGCTCTTGACCTTTGGCTAATGGCTCACAGCCTGGGGCCTGAGTTGGTCAGCTTGGCAGATGCAGAGTAACCCAGATTTGTTTGTGTTTTCCTTGTTTATTGTTTACATGATTTTGGAACATTTTTGGGGAGTCCCACTATGGAAAAAAAAGCAGTGGAGCCACCATGGTGTAATGGTTAAGAGTGGTGGACTCTGATCTGGAGAACCGTGTTGGAGTCCCCAGAATCCCCACATGAAGCCTGCTGGGTGGCCTTTGGCTAATCACAGTTTTCTTTGAACTCTCTCAGCCCCACCTACCTCACAAGGTGTGTGTTGAGGGGAGTAAAGGGAAGATGATTGTAAGCTGCTTTGAGACTCCTTAAAGGTAAAGAAAAGCAGGATATAAAAACCAACCATAAATAAAGAAATGGATCGTGCATGTGGGGTATTCACACTACCTGCTATATGTGTCGTAAAGGGAGATATGCCAACCTTCTTCTGTTTCATTCAAATAAAGTCATTGGACTAGGCAAGCATACAAAACAACCCCAGATGCCAAACAGTCAAAGGGGGAGAAGCTAAGTGGTATCCATGTATGCATGGGCAATCCTTTTACTTGCTGATGGCATCCATCTGCTTTCTTCGGACTCATTCGTGAACAGAGCTACAATTCTGCATTGACCCCCAACGTGCTTGGCTAGCACCGCCTACAAGGAACATAAAGGAAGTGATGCCAGCCCCAGCTACACAATCAAGATTGCTTCTGTCCCAGGGCCCCCAAAGCAGTCTATGTACTAGCACATTTAACGCTCCGTAGAAATGCTCCTTCCGCTGAAATTACTCCATTTCTCAATCTGCCTCCTCTTGTTCAGAATGGAGGCTGTGTCCTTCCCTACCCACAGCCCTGAATAATTCCCCAGCATGCGATCACTATTAAAGAGATTATTTTGAGCTGAAATTGCAGCATTCACTGTACTGTATTAAGGTTATTGATGGTAACGAAAAGCAAACTATTAATTTTTTATCACGATAAAGCTTTTCCAGCAAGTACCACTCAATACCAATCAAATAAATTTTTCAAAATATTGCTGTATAGCGTCTGTCCAGTGCTTACGGCCTCTACTTCTTCCTACTCTGCCTCATCAACACATCTTCGTCTTCCTTTTCTTTTTAGAATGCTCCCCCCTCATTTATTTGAATTGTTACAGCCCAGTGACTTGAATGCCACTGAATTTTATTCAGAGAGATTTTACTGGATGAAGCACATTGCAGCTTGTGGAAGCCAAGTGGTCTTTGATGTGGATATTCTTTATGGGTGGGAGGTTAAGGTACCTCCTGCTGTGGTAGGGCATGCAATTTTCTGATAGTCCAGAACTATTGAAAGCCAGATAATAACCAATCCAGGTTCTTTGTTCACTCGCTTTGTGAAGAAAATGTGGTCATTTCATCTTTCCTCTTGTCCCCCCCCCCCCAAAAAAAAAACCCATTGTAATCAGAAGAGTTACACAAAGGAATGATGACTTAGGCTGAAATCTGCGGTCTTTAATGGGGTACCTAATAGACAACGCTGTAAGATTCAACTTCTGGTTAGCTAAATGCGTGGCTAGTTTGATGCCATCCCATAGACTCCATATATTGGCCATATCCAAAGATTACAAAACTTTTTTTTTAAATGACAGCATATCCCAAAAACATACGTGACACAAATAAACTGGTAAGAAATGACTTGGTATATGAGGATTATGCTGGATCCCAAGTGATAACATAAGCAATAAAATCAGTAAGGGGGGGGAGAAGACTTTGGGTTACACTTGCTTTTCTTGGGGGCAATTGCTTCAATTTTGCAGCAGATAGAAAGCGGCTGTGGATGAATGAGCAACCTAAGCTTACATGTCCCACACTTTGCCTTATGCATGGAGATTTAACCTGGGCTGAGCTCAGGGGAGAGGGAAGAATCAGGTTAACAGAGGAATAGAAAGTCCCAGGATTTGTGAGGGCTGGCAGCGATTTAATCTCTAATGGAGGGAAAACTTGTGCATAACTCCAAGGAACAATCAAGACAGACCGGGGGGGGGTGAACGTGAGTGAAAGTACCCATGCATAAATGACCTGACTTTATGTGCTTGGATAGATTTGTATGCTCTCTGATGTGCTAGATTCATACATTCTAGTCTTCTACATTTTTATAAAATGTGAAGTAGTTTCTCCCTGCCTCCACCCTACCGTCATCAGCTGCTGTTTGGTTGAAGGATAAAATACTCAATTCCCCATAAAGTACAATGTTGGTGAAACAGTCTTCTGGTTCTATAGCGACTGCATTACTGAATATAGTATTCATATCCATGCAACATGTTCTACTTTGAATCTTTTGTCTTTTGTTCCCTATCAGTGTTTGATAAGATTTCTGCCTTTGAACTGTGGGAAGTTCAGATTTATTTGCAGAGCAACGGGAGAGCAAGAGTAACAGCAGCTTTTAAATCCACGCTGTGCACTTCACAGTATGGGAGTACAACTTGACAGTCATCCGCATGTACCTGGAACAGGTTGGAATCAACTAGGCCAGCAAGTAACTGTGCTCTTCACTCAACCCGGACTCCAGATATTCAAACGCCATCTGCTTGAAAATTACGTGCAAGAGAGCCTTAACTCCATCTTCTTGGATTCGCCATCTCCTCTGACATTTAGCACATCATGCTAGAGGGCTTCTCTCTTCCGGCATGCCATGGCCTCTCCATTCATTGTTATCACTGCTGCACCTGTCTGGCACCTGATGCCTGCGGATTATTACAAAGCAGCTTGGAGTATCAATCTATGGCTTCAGGTGAATCTTGGAACAGCACATATGTTCTCACTGATAAGAGATTTTCATCACGGTTCCTGGAAACGAAGTTGAAACAAGTAAGCATATCCGTCTCTATTTAGCAGGCTGCCATCTCTCGTTTGACTCTAGATCGGAGCTGTCCTGGATGACCTCTTGAATTGAGGAAGGATTAGCAGTAGCATACATTAAAGGTACCCCTGTGGGAAACTGCCAGTCAACTGAGATGTTTGCCCAAGGGGCTTATTTGTATACTCCTGGTCTCAGAAGCCAGATCGATGGTCATCATTGATGGTTTCTGTGATGGCTTCTTTCTTACAGAATGCTCTGTTCCTTAGTGTCTGTTGGGTATGAAGTTTGAGCAGTTTCTGAGGCCAGGATAAAACTGTTCATCTAAGACTGGGGAGACCCAGGTTCAAATTCTATGTAATCTTGGCTTGTCACTCACTCTCAGTCTGATAGGGTTGCTGTTAGAGTGACTGGAGGAATGGAGAGTGATGGATGGTGATTTGAATTCCTTGGAGGAAAGATGAGATCAAAGTTAGACAGAAGACACAATAAAGACAGTTGAATGTGCTTGACTCACCAGTGTCTAGACTTGACATGGGATTCATTCCTGGAATTAGCTCTGTTTTTGAGGCTCTTGGGCTGTGTTTTGATAGTACGATTGCAGAGAAGCAACTTGAATTGCATTAAATACAGCTTATGTCAGATTTATAGGACTAGAGTGAAAACTATAAGTTACCAAATACTGGCTCAAAATTATTCTTGTCATCTGATTGACTCAATAAAAGCAAAAGTACAATTCAAATAAAATTTCTCAGTGCTTCAGGAAAAAGCTCTGACGTCAGTGAGTCTTCAGAGACAGGAAGTTGTATGCTATATTGAGAGCCAGTATGGTGTGACAGCCAGTGTGTTGTAGTGGTTAGAGTATTGGACTAGGATCTGGAAAACCTAGGTTTGAATCCCCACTCTGCCATGGAAGCTTGCTAGGTGACCTTGGGCCAATCACACACTCTCAGCCTAATCTACCTCACAGGGTTGTTATAAAGATAAAATGGAGGAAAGGAAAATGATGCAGGCATTGTACCCTGCTGAGGTCCCTCTCCTCCCCTAACCCCACCCTACCCAGGCTCCATAGATAGATAGATAGGTAGGTAGGTAGGTATGTAGGTAGGTAGGTAGGTAGGTAGGTAGAGAGAGAGAGAGAGAGAGAGAGAGGCAGGCAAGCAGGCAGGATTTTCTTTTTCTTGCTGACGTCAGCTCCCTATCGACAGAAAGTATTCATTTATTTGTTTCATCATTTGTATGCCACTTCTATAGTCAAAGGGACAAAAGCAGCTTACAACAGCAAAAATGTATACTTAAAAAAAACCCCAATAAATAGCAAACTAACATCAGATTTCATCTTGGGCGGGTCCTGCACTGATTGGTGGTCTCATCCAAAGTCAAGGTCTGCAAGCTATGGACGATACCCAAGTGGTAGAAGCACCTGAAACAGGAAGAGAAAACAAATCTTCAGCGAGTGGGTGCAGTTGGTAAAGATGTCTCCCCTTACTAATATTAAAGTTCTATTGCCCGGATCCTGTCTTGTAAAAATGCAGCAAGAAAATGGTGCACGCACAGTTCCCATGGCTCAAACGCCTTGTCTAGCAGCTGGGGCTACATATCTGCAGCCATCCTCCGATTTTCAGTGATATCATCACATCTTATTTGTACAGCCCTTCATGCAAACAACAAAGCTCTTTACAATAAACAGAAATTCACAACAGTTCCTGCCTGCAGGCTTACGTTTTAATAAGACAGGGCACAAAAGGAGTGGGGAGAGGGAGGGTAAAAAATGTCGCTTTGGCAATACCGGATGAAAAAAGAATAAAATCTGAAAAGAAATGGAAACTAAAATATCACTAACTATGCAACAACAATCATACTGGGAAAGTAAGAGGGCAATTTTTTAAAAGCTTTTTCTAAGAAAGGTAGCCAAGCAAATGTTAAAGGGAATCAAATTCCATAGGTATTGTACAGAAATAGAAAAGAGGACATAACACATTTAACAGGTAAATTAGTCTAGGTAGAATGAAGAGTATGAGAAGAAGAATGTTGGAAAAAATAAGGCACAAAGATAGAATTGTGTGATATTGGTTGCCAGCTCCATGTTGGGAAATTCCTGGAGATTTTTTTTTGGGGGGTGGGGGTAGAGCCTGAGGAGGGTGGGGTTTGGGGAGGGACTTCAGTGGGGTAAAATGCCATAAAGTCCACCTTCCAAAGCAGCCATATTCTCCAGGTGAACTAATCTCTGTCTCCTGGAGATCAGATGTAATAGAGGGAGATCTCCAGCTACCACCAGAATGGTGGCAGCAACCCTAGTAAGAAGAAGCATAATCCTGATGCAAGATGATAATGGTGACCAAAAATCACAGACCCTCAAGGCTTGCAGAACTATCTGTTTTCTATTAACATGGGCCCAATCTTCAGATTTAGATATCCACAGATCTATCCACACTTGGCTAGCAGATATACAAATGGTAATTATTTTGAATGATAAGGTGTTTTTTTTTTAATCTGATTGGTAGCAAAGGAAGAATCTTGGCAGTGTTGTAAAGAGGGAAAAAACCAAAGGACCTAAGAAAAGAATTCATATGAGATGAGAAAAAAAGAGAGAATCAAGTATAATATCTCAGCTACATAGAGATACAGAAGATTGAAGATGAAAGTAATTAGAAGAAAAGAAACTGGTAGATGAAAGTGAAGGGTTAGGATGGGGAAAAAAAGAAAATCAATATTATGTGCATTACATTTCAAATAATGCCTAGACAGCCACAAGTTAACTGCAGTAGGCACAGATGTTGGCAAAAACAGGAGGAGAATGAGAAAAGAGTGCAGGAATATGTTGGAGCTTCGTCTGCATCATGGTGATAACAGATGCAAAGTAACAATGAGCTTAACAAAAAGGAGAAGAGCACACTAAAAGGCCTCAGAACACGGAGGAACACACACAATGGAAGAGAAGGGGGGGAAAGCGCCATTCTCGGAAATTTGCAAGAATGTCCACTAAGATTTAAAAGAAATAAAACTGAGAAACAAAGGACACACCTCAAGTAAAGAGAACAGAAAACAGTAGAATGATCAACTCAGCAGCAGCAGAATTTAAGGGGAATAAGGACACAGCAGAGACCCTGGGAACTTGAACTCACTTTCGCCCCCTGTCTGACTTGGTTGTTCTTTGGAGTTCTGCACGTGTTTTCCGTCCATTAGAAATGACCTCGTTGCCAGCCCTTGCAATGTCCGGGTCTCCCCATTCCTCCGTTAACCCAACTTTTCCCTCTCCCCTGAACTCAGCCTGGCTCAAAACTCTGTGCAGAAGGCAAAGCTCAGGCCACAGGAAGATTGGCATCTCTCACAGCCAATCAAAAAGCAGTGTGTAGAGAGGCAGGGATTCAAATGCTTCCTGCTTCCTCGGGGCTCTTTCTGAGCAAAAGAAAGGCTTTTTAAAACCCAGGCTTGGATTTCTCTCCCCCCCCCCCCCCGTTTCTTTCAGTTTGCTTTGTTTTTTGTTCTTAAAATGCTTTTTTTTATGCAGCAGTTGGGTTTTGGGGTGGGGAGTCTTCTCTCACAGTGAGCACTGTGAAGTAAGCCAATTACAAAGCAGCATTTAAAGGGGTGAGACTTGATTTGAGCTTGGAGAAAGCTTGGTGCAGAGATTCCCAACTGCAAAGTGTGGGTCTAGCCAGCAACGAACCTCAGGTAAAACTCCCATGCATAAATGACCCCTATTATTGTTCATTTGAAATCTACCCAAGATATATTTTGGTGGGATGAGATGGTTTGCAACCAAATTGATGTGGACCAAACAGCATTACAATATAAAGCCTTTGAAATCAGTTGACTTAGGCTGAAATAACTTCACACTCTTAGCGAGCTAGAAAATAAGCACAATGTTTCAGAGGTTTGGAGGAAAAAGAGAATGAGACCGACTGATGGATTGAAAGTATGAAAGGATGCAGTAGGGTTGCCAGGTCCCTCTTCACCACCGGTGGGAGGTTTTTATGGCGTAGCCTGGGGAGGGAAGGGTTTGGGAAGGGAAGGGACTTCAATGTCATAGAGTCCAATTACCAAAGAGGCAATTTTCTCCAGGGGAACTGATCTCTATCGGATGGAGATCAGTTGTAATATCAGGAGATCTCCAGCTATTACCTGGAGGTTGGCAGCCTTAGGATCCAGAGGTTTCTTAAATTATGGCTGCTTAAAGTTCCATGTTAAAGATGTGCTTAAGAGATGGCAGAAGCGAAATAGCACTAGAAAAGGTGACGAGGAATTGGTAGACAATAGGGTTGCCAACTCCAGCTTGGAAAATTCCTGGAGGTTTTGGGAGTGGTGCCTGAGGAAGGTGGAGTTTGCAGTTGGGAGGAGCCTCTGCAGGGTAGAATGTCATAGAGTACACCTTCCAAAACATCTTGTTTGCTCCAGGGGAACTGTTGTAATTACAGTTGTAATTACAGGAGATCTCCAAGCCCTGCCTGGAGGTTGGCAACCCTAATTTGGGGTCAGTGCCTGGTGTGGGCAACATTTGGGGAGGAAGCTCATCTCAGAACTGATGTGGCAGAGTCCACCTTCCAAAAGTGTCATTCCTCCAAGGGAAACTGACCACTATTATCTATTACTCTAGGAAAATGCCAGAAACGCCCCCCCCCCCATGGTCGGTAACTCAATAAGTTTAACAGAATAAGTTATATGTGGAGAAGGAAATAGAAAATGTAGTCCTGTCTCTAATATAAAGACCTCATAAGTTTCACAAAGGAGCAACCTAGAACCATAGCTCTCCTGTCCCCAGGCCACTGCCTGAGAAATATAGGTTTTTTATACATGGGCACTTTGACTCACTTTCTCCACTGGTCCAGCTCGGTTTATGCGTGAGTTTTCCGTCTCTTAGAGATGACCTTGTGCCCAGCCCACACAATGTCTGGGTCTTTCCTATCCTGTTCTAACACGATTCTTTGATCTCCCCTGAGATCAGCCCATGTCAAATCGTCCCCATTTCCATGCATAAGCCAAAGTGTGGGAGAGGGGAGGTGGGGGGGGGTGACGTTTTTCTCACAGTAAGCACTACAGCCAATTACAAAATAGTGTTTTTAAGGGGCGGAGACTCCAATGCTTCCAGTTTTCTGCTGGTGATTCTGCAGTACTCTGGAAACCCCAAGACTTTCTCCAGGGCAAACAACAACATGCATAGTATTTTTAGGATTCAGAACAGAAAAGTGTGGGTGAAGAGAGTCTTGATCCCCAGGTAAAACTCCTATGCATAGAAGACCTCAGTGAATAAAAGAAAAAAGGACACCTGCTGCTGATGTTAAGTACCTGAATAGAGAAAAACAACATGGACTTTTTTGGGAGGAGGGAGGCATTGTCATTATGCGTAAGAATCCCATATTTGTGTAACTGTTCTAGAAAATCATGGTAACAACCCCAAACAGTGTTTTTTGTGTATATTTTAGGTTTGGGAATTCCAGAATGCACACCCTAGTGACTATGCATCACTGTTTGAGAGTATGTGAGGTGCTTTGCAGAGTTTCTTCATCTGAGTCACTGTGGTTGGTGGCACAGCATCTTTCAAAGTCACACTGAAAATAATGAATCCGGTGATCAATATGTAATTTTGCTGCATCCTTTCAGTGTTGCAGGATTAATTCAATGGCGGAGGTTAACAGAATGTCAATGGATTCCTTGGTGTGAATATCAGGGATAAATCTGCTAAATTTAATTGTTTAAAGATCATTAAAGGCCAGCTTTTGCAATAATTGTGGCTTTTAATGTTTCAAATAATGTCCCTATTAGCGTGGAGAGGGTGGCCAATAGGTGAGAATGGCAGTTTCTAGTGATGTCAGCCAGCATTTATTATCAATTGATACTCTTGATTTTCACATCTTCGCATCAAGGAACCCTCATTCAAGGAGGAAATACGAGCACTCCATTGTAAAAAGGAAGTTGCATAGCATGTTTGCCCACCCTTTGTAAATGTTATGCTACTCTATACATCTCAGAGATCTCCTCTATCCCTGTACATGATTATGGTCTCCTAGATTCACTGAGAAATCCATTGAGGCATCTCTCTGTACATCAAGAGAACAGGGAAACATAGGACAGGAATCTCTGAGTGCCTCATAATTGGATTGTGTCAATCAAGTGAGCCGGGTTACTTTAATTAGATGAGTCTGTGCCCTTTCAGAGCCTCAAACCCTTGAACCAATTATTCAGAAGTGACCTTGGGTCTAAACCAGATGTGATGCTAAGCACTCGATTGCTGTGGAAAATCTCAGCTGCACATTTACCGCCATCTTTCCACTCCGTAACATCTAGCAGAAGCTAGGGAAGTAGAAAATGCCTTTATGGCAAGTTCTGCTGTGTGTTACAGAACAGGGAACTAGATGCACGGCTGCTTTTTCGGGAGCAGCCATATGGAGAGCATCATGCCTACTTCAGCCTTTGAAGGTTCACGTGACCAATGGCTGTGTTTTTTATTGCACTGTAGTTTGGGGGATCTTATCTTGACTTGAGGTTTGCTTGTAGCAAATAGTCTGTGTGACAGGACTGTCATGGATTCAGTTCAGGCCTGTCCAACTTGGGCCATACCAAGTTGAAAACAGTCACAATCTCTAATCATTAGGGTTGCCAGGTGCTTCTTCACCTCTGGCAGAAGGTTTTTGGGGTGGAGCCTGAAGAGGGTGGGGTCTGGGGAGGGGAGGGACTTCAATGCCATAGACTCCAATTGCCAAAGCGGCCATTTTCTCCAAGCGAACTGATCGCTAATGGCTGGAGATCCATTGTAATAGCAGGAGATCTCCAGCTACTACCTGGAGGTTGGCAACCCTACCTGGGAGGCAACAACTTAGAGCCTTCCAAAGTATATTGAACAATAGTCCACTCAACCACTTCTCAAGACGTCATAGCAATGTCTTTGCACAGCCCATTCACCTTGGACAAGCTAAAATTGAGCCAAAGTAACCAAGAGAAGCTAGCCTTGATGAACACAAGAATTGTCATGTGGGGGCAGGGAAATGTCCATCTTGTTTAACAAGCTATTTTCAAGAGTGTGCCGAAGGGGTATAATGAATCAAGGCTGGTTGAAAATAGACACCAACTTTGTTTCCATCTGAAAATTGTTAGCTATATGGTGCCTGAATATGGAGATGCTTAGCTACATACTGGCTCACAGTTATTAACACATGTTTCTTTCTGCTTTCAGGAATCCCTTTCCACTTTGACCTGGATGGTGAGTACCTCTTCGTTTTTGCCATGGAATTCTTGCAGTGAAAGGTATTCTGAGGTACACTCTGTAGTTCATGTCTGGATATTGTCCACTTCAGTTAGGCCACAAAGTCACTCCATGTCGAGGTGACCTAGGTTACAACCAGCACCTGTCTGCAGCAGCATTGTAGCAGAGGATTGGTGATGGCAGGCAAGTTTCAAGGAAGCTTGGCTCCAGGATCTGTTTGGTATAAGAATACAAACAGAATCCTATGGTATTGGGGTTGCCAGCTCCAGGTTGGGAAATACCTGGAGATTTGGGGGTTGGAGCCTTAAGAGGGTGGGGTTTGTGGATGGGAGGGACTTCAATGGGGTATACTGCCATAGAGTCCACCTTTTGTCCAGGTGGACTGATCTCTGTCGCCTGGAAATAAGTTGTAATAGTGGGAGATCTCCAGCCATCACCTGGAGGTTTGCAGCCCTATAATCCTGTTTCCTATAATGGCCAGCCAGGTGCTTCCAGGAGGCCCACAATCAGGATGCAAAGATAATAACTCTCCCTTGTGGTTGTTCCCCAACAATCAGTATTCTTAGGGTGAAAACGCATGGTCACTTTATCCTCCTTTAATCCCTGTTTCAGCTAGGATTCAGCCAGGATCGGACGCATGCGTTTTCGCCTAATGTGCATTTGATCCTGGCTAAAACAGGGATTAAAGGAGGATAAAGCGACCATGCGTTTTTGCCCATGCGATACACTGCCACAGAGCATGAAAGTTTCATTTAGCTAGAACAAATGCAGACTCACAAGATTTACAGGGGGGTCATTTGCAACACTATCATGTTCTCCCCCCCAAATTGCAGCTTTTCTCCCAACTCTGGGGTCTCCATTGCTTCTTTCTGTCCTTCCTCTATGTCAGGGGGCTGAGATTACTAGGCAGACCCAAAATGCTTTCTGTGATCCTGTGATGTTGTCCAAGATTTCTGTTGGCATACTCTTTTGGGTGGTTTTTAACCTTCTCCTTTTTTCATGTTTTGTACCTGGCCTTATTGTTATGGTTGTCAGCTCCAGGTTGGAGATTTGGGGGGTGGATCTTGAGGAGGGCAGGGTTTGGAGAGGGGAGGGACTTCAATACCATAGAGTCCGATTTCCAAAGTAGCCATTTTCTCCAAGGGAACTGATCTCCGTCACCTGGACATCAGTTGTAATAGCAGGAGATCTCCAGCCACCACCTGGAGGTTGGCAACCCTACCCACTGTGCCTAGTTTTTTGACCTGTCCACTGGGGGCCAAGTTCAGAATTAGATATAAAATGGATTTCTATCCAGTGAGGGATCGAGCTTCCTTTCAAGCCAGCCAAGTCAGCAGCTACCTCCACATCATGCTGCAGTGAATTCAAAATTAAATATACATTGAGTGAAGAAGTTTCCCAGGACTCAGTTTGAAAGGTGAACACCACTGAGTGATAGATTAAGGTTTGGTCTAATCTTTCTTCAAAACTATCTGTACCAGTGCCATTGTGACAACGAAACCTATCAGTAAATCCCACAGTGTTCTGCAAGGGATTCTGTAGTTAGTTTGTGAGCGGTGTGAAGAAGTGCTTCTTTTTCTCCCTCCTGCCAATGACATGCCAGAATCCAAATGGTTTCAGAGCTGCTGCCAATTGTAATTGAGCACTCTAGTTTATGATGTATATGGTTGTGTGTGTGTGTGTGTGTGTTTTAAAGGAAATTATCTAAGAGGAGGCATTTAGAAAGGCAAATACTGCAGAGTGTGTTCATTTTATTTAAATGTTGTGTTAGGGAGCAATTACAACCGAAACATTTGCGACAGGAATTGATTTGTTTTATATCTCAGTAATATATAACTCGGATTGTTCTTCTTCCATGCTGACATGTGAAGAGGAGCCATGATGTATGAAGTCAATAATCTGAGTTTACTCTGCTGTTGCTGTAAATGAGCACTTCCTTTGATGCTGTTCCAGTCAGTGACGGATTTTTCTTGATTTAAAACCATCCCTCCCATCATTTATTTTAACTTTACGTAGCACGAAAATTACCCTGTTGCATGACATAAGCAAACTGACTGACTTGGGGAGTAATTCTAAAACAAATGGCCTAATCATATAAGCTACTGCGCCAGCAAATCCATGTTTGCAGTGGGGTGTTACAAAGGCATCACGGGGTAACATTTGTTCCAGAGTTTAAAATGAAAGAGCTGGAGTTTGTTGGGAAGACTTAGGGTTGCCAGGTCCCTCTTTGCCTCCGGCGGGAGGTTTTTGGGGCAGGGCCTGAGGAGGGGAGGGTTTGGGGAGAGGAGGGACTTCAATGCCATAGAGTCCAATTGCCAAAGCGGCCATTTTCTCCAGGTGAACTGATCTCTATCAACTGGAGATCAGTTATAATAGCAGGAGATCTCCAGCTAGTACCTGGAGGTTGGCAACCCTAGGATAAAACATGTCTTTCGTGGCAGAAGAGAGGGGAGAATTCAGCTGGTCTCAAGCTCTGACTGTCAGAGAGGGCTACCACAGACTCCCATGCAGATTTCTTTTGGATTCTTCCTCACTAGCCAGATCCAGCTCAGACTTCAAATGAAAGCAGATTGCATTGTGTTTGCTTGAGTCTATGGGTCCGCAAAGCTAGCCAGGACCAGCTAAGTTTTGACCCTCTGACTTCATGCATATACTTTTGGGAGAGCAGGGATCTAAATTGTATCATGTTATAGGAGGAGACCAGCATCTTCATACAACTGTCCTTGGCAGTGTGTCACTTCTTAGTGAAGTGGTAAACTTGTATCCTCCAGACAAATTTGGGCTGTCAGGATGGATTTTAATACACAGAAAACACCTATGTCAGTATTCTGCCATTATTCTGTAAGGAATCATTTTCCTTTTTTTTTTTTTAACAGAGGAGAGCATTTTGTCATGTGAACCCATGAAGTTTCCTTATATCAGGTCAGCTCCCTCGTACTCAATTCTGGTCCTTTATGCATGGGTACTTGGACTTACGTTCGCCCTCAGACTGTCTCGGTTGTTCCTTGGAGTTATGCATGAGTTTTCTGTCCATTAGAGATGACCTTGCGGCCAGCCCTTGCAAATCCAGGGTCTTCCCGTTCCTGTTAAAACCTGATTCTTCTATCTCCCCTGAGATCAGCTAGGGTGAAATCTCCATGCGTAAGCCAAAACATGGGACAGGGAAGCGGGGGGGGGGAGTTGATTTTTTTCTCACAGTAAGCACTACAGCCAGTTACAAAGCAGTGTTTCAAGGGGCAGGGTCTCAAATGCTTCCTGTTTTTTTCTGCCACCCAGAGTTCTATCTGAGCAGACATTTGCCTCAGTACTGGGTTTTAAAACAATGCTTGGGTTTCTCTCCCCCCCCCCCCATTCCATTCCTGCTCATGTGGAGGAGTGGGGAATCAAACCCAGTTCTCCAGGTTAGAGTCCACCACTCTTAACCACTACACCATGCTGGCTGTAGCATTCAGGGGCAATATGCTCCTGAATACCATGACTCTGAGGGCAGGTTATGGGAAAGGTCTGCAGCTTTGTATGTAAGCTTCCCAGAGGTATCTAGCTGGTTGTTGTTAGAAACAGGATGTGGAGTTAAATTAGTTCTTCTTTAAAAGGTTAAGGTAATCCTCTGTGCAAGCACTGGGTCATTACTGATCAATGGGGTGATGTCACATCACGGCATTTACAAGGCAGACCATGTTTATGGGGTGGTTTGCCATTACCTTCCCCAGTTGTCTACACTTTACCGCCAGCAAGATGAGTACTTGTTTTACCGACCTCGGAAGGATTGAAGGCTGGGTCAACCTTGAGCCGAATACCTGAAACCGACGTCCGTTGGGATCGAACTCAGGTCTTGAGCAGAGCTTGGACTGCAGTACTACAGCTTACCACTTTGTGTCACAGAGTTCTTCTTCAGGCCTTACAATAATCCTCAGCAATGGTGACAACTATTTCAGCGCCCCATAAGATTTGTCACTAAATTTATTATGGAAAAAGTTTTGTGCCTGTGAAAGCCCCTCCTTAGTCATTCTTTGTAGAGTTTTCTCATCTTTTCTCTTCAGCAATTCTTATCAGGAGATGTACATCAAGAAGTCCAATATCTTTTTATCCTTTAAGTAGAACTTTTTTTTCTTTTGTTACTCTGCATCAAAAATTTTCTTTAGTTTGGAGACTTTTTAATATGATTGTACTACATCTCTTTGATTGGAGTTCTTTCAAGTAATTGACATGTTATTTTGCTGGTCTTGTGATCTTTTCTCCATTTATTGAATTTCTGGGAGCTATTGTTCTGGCAAGGTCTCTGCACTCCTCCTCTTTAATGCCCTCTTGATGACCTAAGTATTCTAAGATGGAGCTTGGTTTTTGAGAAGTTCTTTCTTTAAGAGAAAAAAGTTCTTTTGCTAAGGAACTTTGCAGGCATGTTGGTCACCTAATGGGCTACAGCACAGTGATGGCCAATTGCATGTGTGATTGGATCATCACAGAAAGAACCTTTGTATCAGTCTATGTGAAGGGTCCCCCCTCCCTGAGTAGTGGTTATGTTTCCCACATCTGCTGCTAATCATCTTTTGATATAGATGTGTGAATAAGTCAGGCCTCAGTAAGTTAAACCACTTAGTATTGGGACAACAGGATCCACCATGATGTAGTGGTTAAGAGCGGTGGATTCTAATCTGGAGAACCAGGTTTGATTCCCCACTCCTCCACACGAGCAGCAGACTCTAATCTGGTGAACTGGATTGGTATCCAACCTCATGCACATGAAGCCACCTGGGTAGGGTTCCCAGGTCTCTCTTCACCACCGGTGGGAAGTTTTTTTGGGTGGAGCCTGAGGAGAGCGGGGTTTGGGGAGGGAGGGATTTCAATTCCATGGAGTCCAATTGCCAAAGCAGCCATTTTCTCCAGGTGAACTGATCTCTATCGGCTGGAGATCAGTTGTAATAGCAGGAGATCTCCAGCTAGTACCTGGAGGCTGGCAACCCTACACCTGGATGACCTTGGGCTAGTCACAGTTCTCTCAGAGCTCTCGCAGCCTCACCTACCTCATAAGGTGTCTGTTGTGGGGAGAGGAAGGGATGGAGGTTATAAACCAGTATAATTCTCCTTAAAAGGTAGAGAAAATCAGCATATAAAACCAACTCTTCTTCTTCTCTCAGGACAACACTAATGCCATTACTTTTTCTCCTTCCTTTCTTCTCTATTCTCAGGTTTAGAGTGTTAATGTCATAGCATATGGCTGGCGGGGTGGGGTGGGGGAGTAATCACAGCAAGTGACTTGACCAAGATAGGAAACTGAGGTCTGAAGCTGAAGAAGCAACTTGTCCACAACAGCAGCTGAACTTCAATTAATTAAATTTAATGTTCACTTTAATTTAATTTAGTGCATGTACCCTAAGCAGCTTCCCTTATGGGATCTCCAGTGTTTTGTCAGAACCTGCAAGAGGTAGTGGAGACAACACCATGCCCCCTCCCTCTCAATCACCCACAGGATCAAACCCGGCATCCACCAGGCCCAACGGGGTGACTAATGCACCTAATAGAGAGTTGCATGTCAGGCAGCTGATCAGTGGCAGCTGGCCCTTGAAGCTGTTGGGAAGCTCCACCTTAGGGGTAAGAAAGGAAAATAAGCAGGCAGAAATTGCTCAGGAGATGCTATGGGTCCCTCACACGTTGGGCTACACCTTGTAAGACATCTAGGTAAATGGAGGCCACTGGGCATGTTCCAGACCGGACTAGGGCCTTCAAATGCTTGAGGGCAGAGGTCAAGGAGGACAGACCAGCTCTGGCTCTAGGGTTGTCAGGTCCCTCTTCTTCACCAGCAGGAGGTTTTTGGGGCAGAGCCAGAGGAGGGTGGGGTTTGGGGAGGGGAGAGACTTCAATGCCATAGAGTCCAAATGCCAAAGCAGTCCAAATGCCAAAGCAGGGGAACTGATCTCCATTGGCTGGAGATCCATTGCAATAGCAGGAGATCTCCAGCTACTACCTGGAGGTTACTCAACAACCAGCACAATGGCCAAGAAAAGACCCAAAGAAGAAAACCTGACACAAATATAATGAAGTCTCACAAGACTAATAATTGTCATGTATTACTTATCTTCATAGAGCATTTTGATCTTGATGACTGAAGAAGATAGTTTGAAACGGAGGTTTACCAGAACTTCGTCTCGACTCATTGTCTCTTCACTGAATTTATTTTTCAACATGGCTGCTTTATTCCATATACTTTAATGGACAATTTGTATAGTTATTTGACTTGACTGTCTATATTTCACTGTGTAATGTTGAACACAACAACAAGACTTGTTATTAGTCTTGTGAGACTTCATTCTATTTCTGTCGCTTCATTCAAGTTTACTTCTTTGGGTCTTTTCTTGGCCTTTGTGCTGGTTGTTGAGTGACTACATGTACACAGCACTGGTGATTTTTGTTGTCGCTTAACTAGCTGGAGGTTGGCAACCCTATCTGGCTCCCAGCTCAGAAGGCAGTAGAGCTAGAGGAGCCAAGTCCTGCCCTTCTCTGTCTGAGGCCAAGGGAAGGCTCGTCAACCAAATTTGCCCTGGTGCATGATGGCTGGGGCTGGGATTCATACAGAACTACTCTGACTCAAAGCTTGGATTAGTATCAATAACATACTTTGGTTTTCTTCGCCTGCAAACCAAGAACATGCTGAGAGATGTTGGTCAGCTCCTTCCATCCAGAGTTGCCTCAGGGTACTCACCAATCTAATTAGGCTTAAAAATAACTAACCCCACCCTACCCCGACCTACTACTTAGCCTAACCGGTGCAAACCAACCCCATTTAACAAAAGGAACCCCCCAACACTAGCAGTGTTAGTCAGAAGAAAAAAAGGAACTTCTCTGGATTAATTTCAGCCAGACCCCAAAATTCCTGCTTGGGCCCAAACTATCTGGCTAATCTCACACAGTTTATGAAAAAAGGAAGTATTCATAAATTAACTCCAGCGATGGCTATTAAAGCATCTCCCATAAATCATTTGATTGGCCAGGAACCGCTGCAGCAACTGGGCTGGCCAATCGATTGATTTCTTCTATTTAAAATGCCATGCCAACAAAAACAGCTACTGTCTAGGCAGGATCTTTCCACGCTGTCAGTGGTTTTCACCATCTTCATTTTTCATGTTGATTATTTTCTTTGAGACTAGAGACTAGAACCCCATTTTCCCCCTATACCGTGAGACACAAGGAAATAAAGCCAAGAAGACTGACTTCAATTTGTCCAAGGTCCACTAGTTCAATTTCTGGTTGAGCAAGGATTTGACTCTGGCTGTCCCAGGGCCATTTTCATTTCCATCTCTGAACTGCACTGGCATTTATTTTCTACCATGGAAAAATTCAAGGTGGATGATCTCTAAGATGTTTTTATTACTTTGCAAGAATATCACTTAGTGGGTTTTTTTCCCCCAGAGACACCAATGTTGTCTTCATTTCTTTTTCTCTCTCTCTTCCCCCAAAATGACAAGAACATTATTTCCCATTTGCCCTATCCAGAGGTGAGGATAAATTTGAAAAATGTAGAACTTGCAGGTCAATCTGTCATCTTTCCTTCTCTCAAAGTGTGAACAATGTCTGTTGCCGTCATCCTTCCCTTACTGTGCTGAACTACCCTGCATGAGAAAAGCTTTATTGAATGTATTGCTAAACCAAGAAACTACTGAGGGGAAAACATTAAGGGGTAATAAAATTGGATCATTATATTAGAAGAAGCTAAGATTTCATTGGTCTTCTCAAGCTCCATGCACTAGACTGTTTGGTCATACTCAACTTCCTTTATATCTCACCTAAGTAAGAATAATGTGAAATTTCTCATGTTTCGGGGCTCACAGGAGAATTCAGCTGTATAGTTGAATTCTCATCAAAATGTTTTGCCCTGTGATTAATGATCCTTGGTGAAGCATAGGGGGAAAAAATCCTAGACTGGATCCCATGATTTCCCCTTGATATCCCATAAGGTTGATGGAGAAAGGCAAGCCTTTCCTTATGTGCAGCACAAAAGTGCAAAACGTCCCTCTCTGTATACGCTAGGTCTTGAAGTGGAGCCTGTAAGGTCCAATAGTTCAGAGAATGAGCTGTGAGCCAGTAAATCCCTTATTCGGTCTGTCCTTGGCCAGAAATTTACAGGGCAGCCATAGGCAAGCCTGTGTCGGGGAACCTCAGTTCTCCATCCGCAATGTGTATAATAACTGGTTTCCCTTCAAAAGTATCCAAGATAATGTATGGGATGTGCTTTCAGTGCGCAGCAAATGTTCAATACGAATATTAAGCAGGTGAAGCTTACCAACCCATCTAGCTCAATATCATCTGCGTCGTGGAGTGGTTGAAGTGAAGGTCTAGGATCTGGGAGTCCCCAGTTCAAACCCCTGCTGTGCCATGATGCTTTCTGGGTGACCTTGGGTCTCTCTCTCTCAGCCTAACCTACATCATGAGAACATAAGAGGAGTCATGCTGGATCAGACCAAAGGCCCATCAAGTCTAGCATTCTATTCACACTGTGGCCAACCAGCTACCTCTAGGAAACCAACAAATAGGAAGTCTGCAACAGCAACAATGCCCACAGACTGGAAACACTCAATTTACATTCCAATTCCCCAAAAAAGGAAGATGTCAAAGACCGTGAAGGATCTAGATAAGATTCTTAAGTGTAAGGATGTGTCACTGTCAACCAAGATCAAGGTAATTCAGGCCCTTTTACAATGTATGGGTGGGAAAGTTGGACAATGAAGAAAGCTGACAGGAAGAACGTAGAATTATTTGAAATGAGGTATTGGAGAAGAGTTTTATGGATACCATGGTCCACCAAATGACAAGTCTGAACTGTCCTTAGAAGCTAAAATGACTAAACTGAGGCTATCGTACTTTGGTCACATTATGAGAAGACAAGGCTCACTGGAAGACACAATAATGCTGGGAAAAGTTGAAGGCAGCAGGAAAAGAGGAAGACCAACATGAGATGCATTGACTCTATAACGGATGCCATGGCCCTCAATTTGCAAGATTTGACCAAGAATGGTAACGATAAGATGTTTTGGAGGACATTGATTCAAAGGGTCGTCATAAGTTGGAACTGACTTGATGACACTTAGCACACACACACACACACACACAGAGAGAGAGAGAGAGAGGCTGATTTTAGGATTATTTTGCATATCTTACTTAGAAAATCAACACTTTCACATTTGAGTTCTTTAAGAGCTCTAGGATGGATACCATCTGGTCCTGGTGATTTGTTAGTTAGTAATTTGTCTGTAAGTTCCATTTCCATGTTCTGTCCCCCTTTTTTCCAGCCCATTGTGATTGGGATGAGCTTTCCTCTGCCACTAGTCCTGCTTCTTGTATTCCCCCACTTGATCTCACTGCCTTTCTCCTCCTCTCACTCACTTCTCCCTTGATCTCTTTCCCATACTTGCCTACTGAAGCCTCCTCCCATCATCATCACTGATGTTCCTTTCCCCCATTTGTTTCCCTTTCTTCCAGTGCAACAATATTTATGGGGTTGCTAGGCAACCCTTAAAACAGCAGCTGAGATTTCACAATGTAGCAAGATTGTATTGCCCCCCATGTTATTTTCTCCATTCTGTGTTTGCCCCCCCCCCAGCAAGCCAAGGGTTCCCTCAGGTTTGTTGAAAAAATCCCCTCCACATGTACATATCCCCAATGTATAGATTTTTAAATCCATACTCAGAGGCTATTGCTCAGAATTTGATATATAAGTAAAGAAGAGACATTTTATAATTCATAACCCTTATCCACCACCAGCCACCTCAAAGCAGAAACAAAGATCTTGAAGTTCCATGGGGGGGGGGACTTATTAAACCATTGTACATCTGTGCTGTGGATACATCTTCTGCCTGTCCATCTGCCTGTGTCTCTATACATTAGTTTTCTCACATGCTGGACAATTGCAAGACTTCCACAGACGTCTCCTTGAAAAAAGAGCTTAGGGTTGGAGGGCCCCTTTACCATCCTGTTGTCGCCTTTTGACTTCTCGACTGCCGGCAGCTTTCGAGTTTGTCTGCGACTGCGAGAGAAGCTGATAACACCAGCCTTTGTCATTTCAATTTTTCACACATTTCCCTCTTGCAACAGCCATTGCTGTTTCAATTTTTCACACATTTGTGTGAGAGAGAGTGTGTGTGTGTATGTGTGTGTTATAACTCAATAAAGGCTCATCTTGGCAGCCAGCTGCCACAGGCCAGTCATCTGTAAGAGTGCTCTGTCTCCAAAATGTCAAACAAAATGAGAGAGAGAGAGAGAGAGAGAGAATTCACCAAGGAGCTAGCTGGACAGCAGACTGTTCTGTGGTCCTTGCTTGCTCGGTGTGAGGCTCCTGCAGTTCATCAGCTGAACCGGAGCTGGAAAGGGGCGTGCTGCCACAGTCTCCAAAGCACCTCCAGCCTGGCTCACCAGGGAAGCCATCAATCACACTCGCCCTGCTGTTGCCAAGCTGGGAATAACAAATTATAGAGCTGAACGTTGAAAGCTCAGCGAACATCCCTGAAAGTGGAGATGTAGCATGGACCACTGGTGTGAGGAAAGGTAACAAACCCAGAAGTTGCAGCAGGTGCACCATGAAAATATGTGCCACGTGTTATTGAGCCACCTGTGACAACCAAACAGCTGCCAAAGCTGTCTCGTACACAGTGCCAGGAAAATTCATCAGGAAATATTGGGAGAAGAGCCAAAGTGAAAATAGGAGCTCACTCTCTCTTTGTCTCTCATACACACATACTTTTCATTGAGAAGTTGGTTTATTTAATTTTATTTATTTATGTGATTGAATTTATACCCCACTTTCTTTCCCGACTGAGGCCAGGCTTGGAGCGGCTCACATTCGTTAAAATACAATCCAATGCATAACATATCGAATTTTGATTTAGTAGTTTAGTTGCCCATCAGCGCATCAACAATTGGTCTTTTGTCTTATTGAGGAATAGCAATAATCCAATTAAACCACTAGTTTTTGTGAATGTTGTAGCTTTTCTCAAATATCTGACATTGTTCTGGCTAATGCTATCAAAATAAATCCATTCACTCATCCATTCAAATATCTGACATTGGATCCCTTTCCAATAGTGGAAATGTTTGCTGGGCTCCTCCACAGAGAAGCATAGCGAAGTTCGCAATAGAGAATCTGACCGCGGCCACTTCACTATTTCTTCTCTATGGAGAAGAATGGGGTGACCCCTTCCAGACCCCATAAAACTGGAGCCCTAGACCCAATCTTCACCAAACTTGGGGGTTCATGCAAGGAGAGTGTCTTTCAGCAACCCTGCAAATTTGGGGGCTCTACCTCAAAAAACACCGCCCCCCAGGAGCTTTGAAAAATCCCCATAGGCAAACGATGCATTATTTAGGAATTTATTAAAACCAGAAAACAGTAAACAATTTGTTTAAATGTTATGAAAATGATGCTGGTGATTATATTTGTTTGTTTATCATCGTTTGTTTAAAAAATGATGACTATGCAAACTATATCAGGGGGTAAATGTACTTTCTTTTTGTTAATACTCTCCCTACCCTTTTCCCTTCCTGTTTACCCATGTATTTTCAAAAACTAATAAAAAATATTAAAAAAAGAAAAATCCCCATAGGCTCGAATGCCCAATTTTTTTTTTTGGGGGGGGGGAAACCCGAAAATAAGCTGAATTCCAATATTTACCAGCATGGGAATTCGGATTATTTTGGTTTTCCTGAAAAAGAAAATTCAGGCCCAATAAACCCGGACCTGAAATTTGCTGATTTTTTTTTTGGGGGGGGGGTCACAACTTTAGTAAATTCAGAGGTTGTGATAAGAGCAAACAGCATTGGAAAAATCTATGGCTCTTGCCTCGTCTTCTCCAGATTAGAGAGATGTACAGAATAGTTGATTTGTTGATTCTGGAAGGTGAAATTCATAATTATGCGGACACAGTGACCTTTGAACAAACCAAGATGTACATGGTATCTCAGAAGGATAAATGAGAGCCAATTTAAGCAAGACAACTGGCCCATACATAAAGGAGCCATGTAGGCAATATTGCCAGCCTCCAGGTGGTGGCTGGAGATCTCCCCCTGTTACAACTGATTTCTAGGTGACAGAGATCAGTTCTCCTGGAGAAAATGGCTGTTTTAGCAACTGGACTCTATGACATTGAAATCCCTCTTCTCTCCAAACACCGCCCTCCTCAGGCTCCACCCCTAAAATCTCCAGTTATTTCCCAGCCCAGAGCTGGCAAACCTACATGTAGCATGAGCAGCTCCTGTTTGGCCACATTTGTCCCCAGCCATATATTGTGGGCTGCCAGGTAGTCGACAAGTCCCCAGTCTTTCATTTCCAGTTGGGCAGCAATAAATAAATAAATAATGGGGGATGCAGAGTTGCTTTCACAAATAGTTGGTGGGCTGTGTTCATCTTGGCCAGTCGCAATTTGTACAGGCCTGCACATGCCCATGCAAGGTCCCACATAGCCTCATGTCATATTGCCAGTCCCCACCATGGGATGCCATCACTCACTACAATTCTCATATAAGATGCTTAGATGTAGAACTTGTTTATGAAGCCAGCCCCCGTGGAACCTTTCCCAGCCAAGCGTTTTTTGCTGTCCCAGCATCTTGTTTAAATTGGCTCAGAGATAACCTCTTCATCTTGACGGCTGCAGCAACTGCTGTGGTGCAAATCAAAAACCCGTTGCAGCATTTGAATGAAGAGTCTGCGCTTATCATCTTCCTCATGAACAATCTCCTCTAAAATTGTCTGTCAGTGAAAAATAAACCTTAAGTAAACCAACTTTTGTATCTTGCAGCTGATTTGGAGGGTAACCCCACCCCTTTCTGGTCATGCTTTGTGTGTGTGTGTGTGTGTGTGTGTGTGTGTGTGTGTGTGTGTGTGTTGGGGGGGTCTACTTTGAGTTGGGAGATTAATTAAAGAATGCGGTTCTTTTATGTTGCGTTGAAGCACCTTGAGTGGAAGGTCTCATGAGAACTGAGGTGGGTTTGGTGGAGCCATGTTAATGAAATGATTATTATCGCCAAAAGAGGCATAATGAGGTTATGGGGAGGGCAACTGTTACAAGAAGGTTCTTGACATTGCGAAAACCTTCTCCCAGATTGAGGAATACAGCCAGGCAGGGTTGTAACTGGGTGTGGGTGGTGGTGAGGAGGGCAGCCACAGCCCCTGTGGCATGCAGGCAAGCTCCTTCATCCACTGATCTTGAGCAGCATATATCTAATGTTTGAACTTGAAGGATATAAGGACTGAAACAAATCTTGCCACTGACAATGTAGCCTTGGGATCCCTGTCACTCAGTAAAAAAGGCATTATGTCAGACAAAGAGGCATTAGATTTATACGTTAAAAGGGGAGAGATATAATGTGATCGAAGTTCCTCGTAAAAGCGGCATTCCAAGAGGGCATGAGCTAATGAATCGATAGAGCCAGAAGAGCAAAAACAGGTCCTGCCTGGATATGGTATATTCAAAATTCTGCCCTGCACAACCATAGAAGGGTTACCATTCAGTCTAGCTAAACAGAAGGCTCTAGAAAGATGAGGAGTTGTCAAATAATAAGTATAAGCAGGCAAACTACGTGGTGGTGGCATTCCAAAGAACTGGGATGAGCAAACACAGCGAGCACGAAAAGTAGTGCTGTTATAATCAGGCTCTTTAAGCCTATGATTCTATCACATCCAATTTTGTGTGTCTTAACAGAGGGGGAAATCTATTTCTGAAATGAAATGAATAGTAATAGAGTTGCAGCTAGGGATGTTTCTCCCATCCCCCAGTCCCCAATAATGCACACCCATCCCGCTTGTGCTTAGATCCTGGCTGCAAGCGCTGTTTGGCCACCCTCTTCCGAGCATAAGGATTTTGCAAATAATGTCGGGTTTCATATCCTTTAAAGCAGCCAAGTGCATGGCAATAATTGCCCACGTGTGGATTTAATAAAATATAATCATTTGGGTTAGAACTCTGGCAAGTGGCTTCCTTTCCTTTTTATTATAGCTTGAAGTCAGCTTGTCTCTTGCTCCAGTTGCAGATGTGCTGATAGCCAACCCTGCAGTGCCATCCTGTGGATAAATTATGTTAATTGTGAAATTGCAATTGCAGATAGTCTCAAAGCCCTCTTTTTTAAAAAAAAAAATCCAATTTTGTTTGCCCAGGCATAATTTAACCTGAATCCATTAAAAAGGCAGCAAAGCATGCACACTTTTGGTGTATATTATGTTTTTGCTTGGTGTTTACTATACCTATTGCAGAGAGCTAGTAAAGAACTCCAGGAAACGTACAATATAGCTGGAGTTTTCCCTGCTGAGTAAATAATTATATATATATATATAATATATAATATGCATAAAATAGAAGAAATCTTTATAAAGATAGATGAAATTTCCCAAAGGGGAAACCTTTTTTCTCATTTGAGATGCATATATACTGCAGTTTGTGATTTCCATTCTCTTCTTGCATTGCAGATCCTTTAAAAATAGATGTGTTAATGTCCCTGCTTGTAAAGGGTATCCTCAAAGTATAAATATGTTATTTTCTTTCCATTACTAAACTACATTATCCTGAAGACTCGGGATAATACAAACATTTCTGGCCTACACTTGCACGGGGTTGGGGGGTAGGGGCAGGAATAGAAACAGGTTCATTCCAAGCTGAAGCTACAATTGAATACCTGGAGGAGGTTTGCTAACCTCCAGGTACTAGCTGGAGATCTCCTGCTATTACAACTGATCTCCAGCTGATAGAGATCAGTTCACCTGGAGAAAATGGCCGCTTTGCCAATTGGACTCTATGGCATTGAAGTCCATCCCCTCCCAAACCCCTCCCTCCTTAAGCTCAACCTCAAAAACCTCCCACTGGTTGCGAAGAGGGACTGGCAACCCTAACTTGGAACCAGAGTAGGGTTGCCAACTGCAGGTTGGGAAATACCTGGAGATTTTGAGGGTGGAGTCAGAGGAGGACAGGGTTTGGTAAGGGGAGGGACTTCGATGGCATATAATGCCAGAGTCCACCTTCCAAAGCAACCATTTTCTCCAGGTGAATTGATCTCTGTTGCCTGGAGATCAGTTGTAATAGCAGGTGTTCTCCAGCTAGTATCTGGAGGTTGGCAGCCCTACCCAGGCTGCCCCCGAAGGAGGGAGGAAGAAAAACCCTGCCCCACCGGCTATATGCATCAGAGTCTTGTTCCTCCTTCCTCACCCAGCATGGGGGCTAGGCTGGGCCATGTGCCTCGTCCCTGCCCAGAGGATAAAATGTAGGGGGAAAACAATGTTGTAAACTGCTTTGGGTCCCCACTGGGGGGACAGTAGGATATAAATGAAAAGAGGAAGTGATGCTACCAATTAATGGATGCTAGCCAATTCAGGTTGCCAGCTCCGGTTTGGGAAATACCTGGAGATTTTGGGGCGGAGCCTGAGGAGGGCAGGGTTTGGAGCGGTGAGGGACTTCAATGCCATAGAGTTCAATTGCCAAAGCAGCCATTTTCTCTAGGTGAACTGATCTCTATCGGCTGGAGATCAGTTGTAATAGCGGGAGATTTCTACCCACCAGCTGGAGGTTGGCAAACCTATAGCCAACAGGTTTATAAAAACTCCATGAGCTTGACTTTCTTTTCAACATATTAAGCAAAAGTGACCAGGCCCAGAGAACATGACAGGGGAATCTGCCCAATCACAACCTGGTTTCCCAGGTTATACAATTAATATGATGGGTATCACTGAAGTGAGAACTTTTGTAACTGGTAATTATCTATCCCAGGTCCTCAGGATTTGGCTGTTTAGGAATGGTATCACAATGTAGATACATTTGGGACGTCATTTGCAAGCAAAAGAAGATGACAAGTTTTAATGTGGAGCCAGGGTGGTGTAATGGTTGAAAGACTGGACTAGGATTTGGGAAGCCCAGGTTCAAATCACCACTCTGCCGTGGAAGCTTGCTGTGTGACCTTAGGCCAGTCACACACTCTCAGCCTAACCTACCTCACAGGGCTGTTTCGAGGATAAAACGGAGGAGAGGAAAGCCATGTAAGCTGCTTTGGGTCCCCCTTGGGGAGGAGAGTGGGATATAAATTAAAAAAAAAGAATGTAACAAGGCATTCAGACTGTGAAGTTTATAAAACTTGATATGCATCTCAGGCCAGAACAAGGTTTTCCTTTTGGGAATTGGCTGATTAATAGTTCCTTCTATTGTATATCCATTAAGTTGTGAAATGTTTCTGTGGTAAGCCTACTCTTCTGGAATGGACCTAACAGAGTGGGTGTAGAGGTAGGGTTGCCAGATGATGGCTGGCAACTGGCTGATATGGGGACATGGGAAGTTGCCAGCTCCGGGTTGGGAAATACCTGGAGACTTTTGGGGAGGAGCCTGAGGAGGGTGGGGTTTTGGAAGGGGAGGGACTTCAATGCCATTGAGTCCAAATGCCAAGGCGGCCATTTTCTCCAGGTGAACTTATCTCTATCAGCTGGAGATCAGTTGTAATAGCAGGAGATCTCCAGCTACTAGCAGGAGATCTCCAGCTACTATCTGGAGGTTGGCAACCCTAGGAGTTGCCCATGGTGTGATGGCGTCACTTTCAGAGAAAACCCAGAAGTAAAGTCATGGCTCTTTAGGAATCTCTGGTAAAAAACCATAGAATTTCCAGCGATTCCTAGAGTGGTGTGACATCGCTTCTGTGCTCTTTTGATGTCATGCTATCATGCCAATGCTGATTTTTTAATGAATTTTTCTCCTGCCAGCTGACATAGCATCAGCTGTGATGTTTGGTTGCATTGCTAGCCCCATTGAGTCTAAGATAAAGTGGGAAGTAAATCAAACTCAATTGTTACCTGTAATTTCATCTATTCTTTCAACTGTCCACCAGATAGTCCCACAAATATGACATTTGGGGCATCATTGAACTCAAAGTTATGAATTCATACTCTGGCTCACACAGCAGGCCAGTAGCGTTTTCTTGTGATAGGGAAATGAGTCCTCCCCACCACATGCACAAAATTACTTGTTAGATGATACTGCTGTGAGGAACACAGCAAATTGTTCTCTTACGCATTTGCAATACTGATGACCAAGTGTTTCCTGTTTTGTTTTGTTGTATATTTATATTTTTTCCAATGGTTTCAGTTTTCTAGTTTACACTTCTTTTTTAAAAAAAATGCAGATGTATTGTGTCGCACATTGTATAAACTGCATTCAGAAAGTATGCAATGTTAATAGCTGATTGAAGAAAAACTTGGTGCGAGAAATAGACCATGGCAAGTTCAGATCCGCAAAAACGTGACATCAAACCCATAATTGCTATTGAAATACAAAATCAACCCTGTTGGACCAGACTCATGTTCCATGTGGTCCAGCATCTCCAGTTTCCTCGAATGCAGAAGTAATGTTATGTATGTTGAGAAGGGTGATGGACAATGATGGTCCAGTAAGTTGTATGAAATGGTCCTCTGTTAACAACCCCCCCCCCCGATTTTTAACAATACTTTCAAGTTCTGTGCAAAGTAGGGTGGAAAACTTTAGGGAGGCGAGAGAATGCTTTTGTGAATAACAGCATAAAGGTCAATATGGGTGATCTTGGAGTATCATTTACTGCAGCATCGAAATTAAAATAGAGAGACAGAGACAGAGAGAACGACTAAGATGTTCTGGTATCTGTATAACCTAATCAACTGCTCTTTATCCATGAATTGTTTTTTAATTAACATACTGTACAATAAATGTCTTCTTACGTCTAAATTAAGCGCTTACTTGAGAAGCTTAATTTGGAGTGTTACTTTAAGATTACTGATCACTCATAAATCATCCGATGGTATCTTTCCCTTCTATAATCACAAAATTATTTTTTACGGGTATAGACTAAGCAGAACAGATGATAGATGGATGGGGAGAGGAGGAAGAGATTCCAGGTGGTAATGGAAAATAAATTAATAGCTGTATTCCATACTCTGGTGATTCTCCTTTGAGATGCGGTTTCTTATCCAATTTCCACTAGCATTTTTTTTTTTAAATGGCTATTCGGCTCTGGTGGCTATAAAATGTCAAGTAATATATTTGGAAGTTTAAGATTAGTTTTTGCACAATGAACTGGGGTTGTGAGGGAGCTCAAATTGGTGATTTGTAATAAATATACCTTTTTCTTTTTCTTTTTAAAAAGTCACATCCAGTACTAATCTATAGATATTTTACATTAGCTCATGTCTTTTGTTCTTGGCTTCTCCATGTGAATTTTAGCAAAGGGTGGGAGTATATTTTACCTGCATTTGACTGTGTAGAGTCGTGCCAAGCCACCTAGTAAAACTAGAATGCAATTGCAGCTTGGGGGAAATTCAAGTACCCTTCACTTTTAACAGGATGCTGGAGGATTTTATGAAGAAGTAAAATATGTGTACTGTTTCAGACTCTTACTATATGGGCCTATATACAGTTTGTCTTTATGGAGAGACTTTAGCGCGACGTTCTACACTCTCCTGGTTATGTGTAATAAGAATGCTAAACTAGCCATGATATTACAATCAGTCTGTGGATTGCTGTTGTAAATCCCCAGTATACAAGACAGTCTACAAAATATAGACTTGGATGATGTCCTGTTGCTGCCTGTGGGATTTTACTCAATCAAAGTTTGCCTTAGGAGAAACAGAATTTTCCCTTTTCGGTTCCTTTATTGTTCTGGAATTTTGTTCAGCTCTGTATTCACCTTTCCCTGAATTCTTGTTTAACGTCCATGAAGTTAATTGCAGGTCTGGAGCATGCACTGTTCACCTCAGTGTTCATTTTCATCTCTTTAGGACCTCTCTTTCCACGTTGCATGGACTTGGAGAACATAACACACACACAGGAAAGTCTGATATGATGGCATGAACAGTGGCATTGGCGTTTTCTGTAGGGTTGCCAGGTTCCTTTTTGTCACTGGCGGGAGGTTTTGGGGGCAGAGCCTGAGGAGGGCAGGGTTTGGGGAGGGGAGGGACTTGAATGCCACAGAGTCCAATTGCCAAAGCGGCCATTTTCCCCAGGTGAGCTGATCTCTGTCGGCTGGAGATCAGTTGTAATAGCAGATCTCCAGCTAGTACCTGAAGGTTGGCAACCCTAATTTTCTGCTATGTGTTTTACCAATGCCCATGTGTGCCAGTAGAATACTACACAATCAAGCTTGATACAACTATATGTAAATTGCATCAAGATTACTTTGAGGGGGTTATCAATGCACATTGTTTAATATAGACAGGTAGTGCAACAGGAGTGTTGAGAGCCAATGTTGTGTAGCGGTTAAGAGTGCCGGACGTTAATCTGGAAACCACATTAGATTCCCCACTCTTCCACATGCAGCCTGCAGGATGACCTTGGGCTAGTCACAGTTCTTTCAGAACTCTCTCGGCCTCACCTTGTAGGGGGGTGATTGTAAGCCACATAGACTCCTTTCTGTAGAGAGAGAGAAAACAACAACTCTTCTTCTTCTCATGCTCCATTTAAAAATGGGATGGGCAAATTGACTTCCACCCACCTGAAAGTAAGGAAAGAACTTCTGTGCTCATTAGGGTTGCCAACCACCAGGTAATAGCAGAAGATCTCCTGCTGTTACAACTGATCTCCAGCCGATAGAGATCAGTTCCCCTGGAGAAAATGGCTGCTTTGACAATTGGGCTCTATGGCATTGAAGTCCCTCCCCTCCCTAAACCCTGATCTCCTCAGGCTCCGCCCCAAAAACGTCCAGCCGATGACAAAGAGGGACCTGGCAACCCTAGTGCTCATACACAACTCTGTCAGTCAAAGGACAGGCCACCTTGGTTCGAATCCCCACAAAGCAGTCAGGCAAGTACTTGACTTTGGAGGCCCTATAGGAGGTGCTGTTGTGGGGGGTTTATTCTTTCGTTTACATAAGCTAAACTCTTATCACATTTTTATCATTGTAACCTTGCCAAGGATGGGAGATTTGTGCTTCACCAATTACTGCCTTCTTGCACCTTGTATAGTCTTCATCGTCCTGTTCTGCGGCATCATTATTTTTTAAGATTAAGATTTTAATATTTCCAGCTTCATTTCCCGTAACATGCGGCATGGATATTTCTCATTAGGTTACATTTTTTTGCCTATTCTTTCTATAATAGACATTTCAAATGCGTCTCTTTTCAGAAAAGTACTGGGAAGGTAGGGAAACGTCAGTTTGGTTGTCTGTAAAAGACTGCACTGAATAATTCCTTTGAGTATAAGGTTGTTAGGGTTATAATAAAAGAGATAATAATTCTTTTTTTAAAAAAAATGAGAATGAGTGAATATGGCCATTCTTTCTGTCAGATTTATCACTCTGGTTGCCAGCCTCCAGGTGGTAGCTGGAGATCTCCTGGCATTACAACTGATCTCCAGGCGACAGACATCCGTTCCCCTGAGAAAATGGCTGCTTAGGAAGGTGGACTGTATGGCATTATACCTTGCTGACGTCACTCTCCAAACCCCACCCTCCCCATAATCCACCCTCAAAATCTCCAGGAGTTACACAATGCCGAGCTGGCAATTGGCAGTGCACAACAGCAAGGGATTTGCTGTTCTGTGGATACTCTACAGCTTGCACATGAGGTCCTGTGGACCCTGGCCACTGACAGAGTCCATTTCATGACCAGTGTGATGCAGTGGTTAGGGGAGACTTGTGTTCAAGTTCCCACTCACCCAGGAAGCAAACAAGGTGGTATCAGACCAGTCACATGCTCTCAGCCGAATTTTCTGGATCTCTTGATATACCCCCATGTGCTAGTTGTGCTCTTTTCCTTGGGTTTACCTCTCCCAGAACCTCCTGCATGGAAACAGTCAGATTGCAAGCTATTTGTGACAGGACCACAAAATTAAATGGCTTACCGGAGTGGATGCAGAGGGTGCTTTCGCTTTCTGCATTCAGACAGGCATGTAAAAGAGTTTTGTTTTGAATGCCATTTGGTGGAGGGTAAATTGTTTTGGCAGATCGGGCTGCCCTGTTTTAATCTTGTGTGGTATTTTTTTTTTTTTAAATCTTGTATGCTTTTTAATCTTGATGATTTACTGCTGTATTGTTTTATATGCATTTACAACTTCTTGTGGCTTTGTTTGCCACTTTGAATCTTAGGAGATAAGGCAGGCTATAAATATTTAATACATAAATAAAACCTAACCATCACGTGCCCTCGCAAGTGTGTGAAAACTGAGTGAGATGAACCCCTCAGTTGACCCTGATTATGTGTCTCTAGAAGGGTTGCCAGGTCCCTCTTCGCCACCAGCAGGAGGTTTTTAGGGTGGAGCCTGAAAAGGGTGGGGTTTGGGGAGGGGATGGACTTCAATGCCATAGAGTCCAATTGCCAAAGTGGCCATTTTCTCCAGGTGAACTGATCTTTATTGGCTGGAGATCAGTTGTAATAGCAGGAGATCTCCAGTTACTACCTGGAGGTTGGCAACCCTAGGCTCTAGGCTTACTAACATTCCGATGATGGAATAGGAATTAAGTATTAAGAGTCCAGTTGTCCCTGGGTTGTACAGAACAGTTATTCTAATCTATTGCTTCTGGGAGTGTAGATGTTTTAATTCCTGCACTGATGAATCTAGGTGGGGAAACCACCGTACCTGGTTTGTCTGACAAGGCCCAACTTGCAAAGGATAGATACTACAGTGAGGCTTCAAAAATGTAGCTTGCTAAAATTTAAGTTATTTAGTGAATTTGTAAATGACCATCCTATTCCAAAGACCCCAAGGTAGTGGACAACAGTAACAACAAACCATGAAACATATAGTAGTAGTAATAAATATATTCATGGGTTGGACCCAGCATAAAATCTCTGCTTGTGTGAGAGCCGTTGTACACGCAGAAACATAAGCTGATGGCACTAAGTCAAACTTATTGTATCCTTACTCGCGTTTCCACTTGTGCAAGATCTTGTGCAATCAGTTTTTGGGCATAGTAGTACACAGGGAGGCAAGTGCTATGTTTGGCACAACTGCCCAAGTGCGCACTATGCCCGTTTATGTTTCTGCTTGCACATCGCTGGATCCAAGTCGAGTCATCAAACAATCAAAACCAATGACATCAAAATCTGAGGAAACATTAAACAGTCAATTACTTTCAAAGGTCTTCCAAGATAAATAGGTCATCAAATTATGTTGGACAGCGAGAAAAGGTAGTGCTTATCAGCCTTCTGGGAAAGTGAGTGGAAAGGCACTTTTGTAGTTTCTCATCGATTTTATTTGACACATGTCGTGGTGATAGCACCATGCCAATATTTGGTATTGAGGAATATTGGAAATACCAATATTTTTCAAGCCCAGTATACCCAAATCTGAAAAGTATCATTTTTTTGGACACCCCTACTCATAAACAGAGTTTTAAATGTATTGATTGAGACAAATATTTGCTTGGGAGTTGAACAAGTTAGAGAGGTCATACCGAAGCACAGAATATTGTTCTTTTGAAACCTCTTAAAGTGACTTTATTTCCTTTATCAGTGAAGCTATGTGCAAAACTCTTTGCTACATCTTCAATTTAGAAATAGCTAAGTGCTAGGTAAAATGCTCTAGGGACTGGACTCTTTCTGGTGGCCACCAGCCAGCCATTCTTATTTTCAAGAATTTAACAAGGAGGGCAGGTTGCATACAAATGCCAGTACTGTACATTGAGAATACCAGACCAAACCTGAACTTTTCTTCAACTTGAAAGCTAATGATTGTGTTCTGTCAAAACTGATCTTTCTTGAAGTTTGCCGCTTTGAAAACACTCTCTAGGCAATGATAAGAGAGGTGGAAAGTGAAGTTTCTGATCCAATTTTTTTTATTGATAATCTGTGAACCGGATATAAACAAGAAGCTCATCATTAATTTTTATTTTTCATGAGCTCACTAAGGTGACCATTTCCCTACCTGCAAATTTCTCATTTTAATCCTGACAACTTGCCCGAAAGAAAGTGCCGACTGCCCATTATGTTCACCGTTCAGAGGATTTAAAACTCCAGAGGGCCCTGTTAAATTCAGCTTTATGTTGGCATAAGTAGCTGAAATTGTGCCAGTAATTTACATTTAGGGAGAGCTGAAGTCCTTTTTCCCCTCTCTGTCCTTGAAATGATAAAGCTGCTTAGTCAGTGAAGAAAATTCAGCTAGGCTGATGCTTTTTTCTTTTCTTTCTTTACTTTTTTTCATCTATGAAACTTTCTGCTTTTTAAAAATGAAAAGATCAGATCAAGACCGGGGCCTCAGTTCTAGGCCAAAATTACTGAAGCTTTCTTGCGTGAGACAGCGTAGGTGAAGTGTCCTTGATGGGGACTTCCAGCCCATTCCTGAAGGGGAGACCAAAGTTCCTTTGGAGCCAGCATGACTCCGCACCGGCGTAGGTGCCACCTTATCACGGAATAAGGTGGTACCTATGCCAGCACGGGGGCAAACATGCTGGTGTCTGGGTGCCACCCATTCCCACTGCCAGTGCAGCCAAAAGGGAAAGCCCATGCCATCATGGGGGTGGGCTTTCCTGGGGTGTTCCCGGGGGTGGAACTGTCTTTAGGCAGCTTCCACAGCCCTTTCCCCCTGGGAACACCCCCTTGAGTGGGACTTTTAAAATTATTTTTATTTTTAAAAATGCTTCTTCAGGCTCCGCAGCGGCTGGGAAGCCTCTGAGGAGGTGGCATGGTTCTGCCATTCCCAGCCGCCTCAGATCTACACCCCTTCAGGATTGGGCTCTTCATAAATCAAAATGGTGCCCAGGATTTTAAAAAGTGGTGGTGTGAACTGGCTAGTTGCCAATGTCCAGGGGAAGGGTGGAGAGATCACTAATTCAAAAACGGGGGAGGACAAAAGACCTCAGAAGGTACCAATATAAGCAGTTTAATCCAAATGTAATTTCAGTATATATTTTTCGTTGAGGTAATGAAAAGCAACAACACCCAAACCAAAAATATGGTAGCAAATTTATTATTTTGTTTAATTGCTTTACAAAATGTATACCCGGCATTTCTGCCCTCATCAGGGCTACCAAAGTAGGTAACTGATGAAAAACAGATATAATAAACATATATAATCAAAATAGGTAACCCTTTAAAACCAAACAAAACACAACATTAATACGAAAACATAAATATGACAATCAAAAGTGGCAGGAAGGCGGGATCACTGTGGGAACACTAAATGAAAAAAAAAAAGTCTTGCTCCACGGGCAGAAGACAGCAACAGAATGGGAAAGGTAAGTCTCTTTGAGGAGGAAGTTCCAGGATTTTGGTGTTACAACTAAGAAGGCCCTCTCCCAGGTTGCAACCCACCTATTTCAGAACCTTGGAATTTATGCAATATAGCTGTTTCAAGAAAAATAAAATAATAGTCTTAGCAAAGGGTGTTCATTTGTACCAACAGCTTAGCCACAGTCACTCAAGTTTGTTATTGGTAAAATAAAGTAAAGTGCCTAGCAAGGGGCTTTCAAGGCAAATGAGAAGCAGAGGTGATTTGATTTACTCTGCAAAGGCTTCCTTGGGGGTCTTCCTTCCAAGTACTGACTCTGCTTAGCTTCTGAGATCTGACAAGATTGGGCTATACCAAGCCACCTTCAACCAGTTGTGGGAAGGTTGCAGCTGCTCTGTGTAACCAGAAGAGCATTTTTGTAAACCGAAAAAGGCCCCGTGGCATCACAAATAGGGCTGTTGAATTAAAAAAAAATCGGTATAGTTCAGATTCGGCTGAATTCGGCCCGTTTAGATTCGGGATATGCCGAAGTCCGAACTCCCCCACTTCGGGTCCGTGCAATTCGGTGGGAATTCAAAGTTCGGGGGAAAAATTTGGCCGAATAAAGCCATTAAAAACACAACCGCGCCTTTCTGTGGCTCTGGGGGGGTATTTTGGGGGGTAGAGGTCCCAAACTTTCAGCGGAGCTTCAAAGGACCCTTCTTGCCAGACCCCCCCCCAAGTTTTGTAAAGATTGGGTCAGGGGGGGCTGAGATATGGGCCCCGAAAGGGGTCCTCCCACCCTTAATGTGCATCTCTGAGCAGAGCTTGCCGCCCACGCACAAAGCTCCCAGCCCCGACAAACAGCTGAGAAGTTTGCAAAGCAACACAACTGCAAAGCAACACTGCAAAGCAACACAACCCTGCAAAGCAACACCTTTGCAACCGTGCAAAGCATGGAAAGGGACAGAGGCAGCTAGCTATGCATAAGGAGCAGGAGGGGGTGGAATTTCCCCTTTTGCATCGGACTCGGGACCAGGCAAATGCATTCTTTAAGTCACCATTTGAAAACCAGTTTTGAGAAAGCATCAAAATAGACCTAACAGTCGTATGAATGAGCGAAAACCTGAGGACAGCCCCCCCTCAAACCAGGGAGAGACTCGAGGGGGCACCCCCCCAGGCAAAATGGGTGAAAGCCCCCTTTGGCTTCCCCCCCCACCCACAGAAACTGCTCCCTCCCCACACACACACAGACTCTGCTTCCCCCCCCCACACACACACACAGGAGAAAAAGTATAGATTAAAGCCCCCAAAGGGGTCTTACTGTGGCTGTCTTCTGTTCCCTTAGGAGGGGCTGGGAGGAGGACTGGGTAATCCAAGACGATTCCATTTAAGCACGGGACGTTTTGCTCTGGAGATGCATACAGGATGGGGTGATCCATTCATCCCATTAGGGAAAAGGGAAAAGGGAAAGCCCATATCTCGGGGGCCCCTGACCCAATGTTTACAAAACTTGGGGGGTCTCTTAAGAAGTCTTCTCTGAAGCTCCGCTGAAGGTTTGGGGTCTGTACCCCTAAAAATGCGCCCCCTGCAGCCACGGAAAGAGAAAAGGGGGAGCAGATATTTCTGCCCCCACTGAACCCATCTTTACAAAACTTGGGGGGTCTCTTAAGAAGGCTCGTCTGAAGATATCCTGAAGGTTTGGGGTCTGTACCCCAAAAAATGCGCCCCCTGCAGCCACAGAAATGGAAAAGGGGAAGGGAAAAGGGGTGGAGCCCATATCTCAGGACTCCCTGACCCAAAGTCTACAAAACTTGGGGGGTCTCTTAAGAAGGCTTGTCTAAAGCTCCGCTGAATGTTTGGGGTCTGTACCCCCAAAAATGCGCCCCCTGCAGCCACAAAAAGAGAAAAGGGGGGAGCCCATATCTCGGGACCCCCTGACCCAATGTTTACAAAACTTGGGGGGTCTCTTAAGAAGGCTTGTCTGAAGCTCCACTGAAAGTTTGGGGTCTGTACCCCCAAAAATGCGCCCCCTGCAGCCACAGAAAGGAGTGAATGTGCACAAGCACCCCCCCCACACACACACACGAGGATTTCTCTCTCTCTCTCTCTCCCGGGCCCGGCCGCCCATCAGCTGATTCCTCCAGTACTCAATCCTGTCTGATTGGCCAGAAGAAGACCCAGCTTGGCCACCGATTGGCTGGCGGAGGAGAATGCTGCTTACTGACGGTTATGCTGCTTACTGATGGCCCCGAATTTGCCGGATTTATTCGTGAACTCCCGAACTCACTGAATTCGGCTCCCCTGGTTTCCCGCCATTTTTGAGTTTGGTTCGTCCTGAACTAAAAACCGCCGAATCAGGGAAAATTCGGCTTTTTTTCGGTTCGGGCCGAACCAAATCGACAGCCCTAATCACAAGTACTGTTTTTTCTCAGTCCTCCTTACTGGCACCTGCCAATAGTCCTTAGTTAGATCTAGGGCGGATAGAAAGTGGGTCACACCTAACTGATTGATCTATATATTTGCATGAGGCATAGGATAGGTGTCAAATTGTGCCACCTTGTTGGGTTCACGATAATCCATACAAAACATCATGCTTCTATCAAACTTGGGCACTAACATGATGAGGCTGCCCATGCACTGCACGGTGGCTTGATAATGCTCAGCCTAAGCATATCTTCTCTCTCTCTTTCCACTTCCTTCCATTGTTTCTGGTATGTAGGTCCCCAAGAGTCTTGGGCCACTTGGCCAGGACTCATTGGGATAACATACTTGATTAAGGATGTCTCTCCAGGTGGCCAGGACAACACCCCAGGAACCTTATTTAGTAGGCTCTCTATAGCTTCAACCTGTTCTGTGGATAGTCATGAGTCAATGTGAGGCTTCTCTCCTGTGAAGGCATCTGCCACCCAGGGCAGGTCTCTACCTTCCAATTCCACGGGGTCCTTGACTGAGGCACACTCCTCTAGAGGCCAGTTGTATCACCGCTTATGGTTACTGACATGAAATCAGCAACAATCTCTGGGCTGCGGACCACATTGGACATTATATGTAAGGGCCCCCACAACCTGGGCAAGTATAGATGGGCCTACTATGGATCCCCATCCCCCGTAAGGGTAGCCCTGTGGTGTACCAGAACTTTGTTGCTGGTATGAAGGTCCTAGCCTGGGTTCCTTTATTGTAATGGGCCTTCTGGAACCACCTGCTCTGCTTCAAGGTGATGCCAGGCAGCTCCTGGAGTTGCTGTATGTAAGTAGCAGGAGTCATGGGCTATTGTCTAGTGGGTGTCACCTACTGCTGTTCCACGAGGGCTAATATGACTCTTGGGCAGCGGACATACAGCAATTCAAAATACCATTGAAGCTTAGGATGTCTCCCATATTGCAAACAGAAATAGTTCCAGATAAAGGTCCTACTGGTTTGGGCAATCATGGGACAGCTTCTGAAGGGCGTACTTCAACGTTCAGTTGAAGTGCTCCACTAACCTGTCTGTTTGATGGTGGTAGAGGGAGGTGAAGATTTGCTTTATCCCCAGGGTTTGTCACAACTGCTTCATAAGTGCTGCCCAAAAAGGGTTCATCTGATCCATAAAGATTTCCTTGGGTAGCCCTACCATGGAAAACAGGTGAAGTAGGGCCCTTGCTACTGCTGTCATCAAGATGATAGCCTCAGAGAACTTGGTGGTATAATCTACTACCACCAGGATGAACTGAAAGGCACATGGTGTTTGAGGGAGAGGCCCTACAAAGCCCATAGGTATGCAGTGGAAGGGATCGTGGATTATGGGCAGTGGAGCCAGAAGAGCCCAGGCAGGGTAAGATTACATGCTTTCTTGAACACTGGACAGGACCAGCAATGGACCTTTACATTGGGGAAAACCGCTGGACAGAAAAAAGAGATCTAGGATCTATGAAAGGGTCTTAGCAGGGCCTTGGTGATCCACCCACTCATTCTCATGAGCAAACTTCAACACCTCAGGGAAGTAAGAGACTGGAACCAGCAACTGCTGGACCTTGCCCTTCCCCCCATGTCTCTGGTGCCTGCCTTGGGACTGGCTGGGCTGAAAAGGCCCCTCTCAGGGCCTTGGTCTAGGGAGCAGCCCCTACCTAAGATTGGGCGCATCCTTCATGCCCCCCGGGGGTATGTGTTTGTGACTGTCAGCGTTGGCTGCACTGTGGCTGGGACCCCTTGAGGTTTCTGCTGCCCAGGAAGCTGTTTCAGCAGCTGCAAAATTATCCAATAACACCGGCAACTCTTTCAAGGAGGACGGTTTGCTTCTCAGAACCCAGGCCCGAATTTTGTCAGAGACCATCTGAAGTACTGGTTCTACTGTCACCTTCTCTACCAACGTCACTTCCTTCACATCATGGCTTCTAATCACTGAGTGGCAAGCTCAGTTAACTCAACCATGACCAGCTGGGGTCGGTCACCTTCTTTCCAGTGACCAGTTCAGAACCACTGCCCAAATGTCTGTTCAGTAAATTCATAGTATTCCATAATGGTGGCCTCCAGGGTGCCACGACCCACAGTTTGTTCCTTGGGCAGAGCTCTCAAGGTTGCCTCCACTGCCCCAGTCAGACTGGGTCCCAAGATGAAGGGCTCCCTGATAGCACCATGACACCACCCTCAGCTGCTAGATCTTGAGTTTCCTTGCGGTCTCAGGCCTGCCATCTCTTGCTCCACCCTCCTCTCCATTGCAGGCCACTGAGTAGGGTTGCCAACCTCCAAGTACTAGCTGGAGATCTCCTGCTATTACAACTGATCTCCAGCCGATAGGGATCTGTTCGCCTGGAGAAAATGGACACTATGGCAATTGGACTGTATGGCATTGAAGTCCCTCCCCTCCCCAAATCCGGCCCTCCTCAGGCTCTGCCCCCAAAATCTCCAGGTATTTTCCAACTCCGAGCTGGCAACCCTACCATGGCTGCTGATTCAACAGCCATAGGCTGCCCTTGTTGGTGGTCTGCTGTGAAGCCATCAGCCCTCTTCTCTGAGCCAGTAAGTACGAGGGGGAGGGAGGTCAATCCACCCGCTGACCCCTAATTTAACCCATATGCTGATGTCTTGTGTCTTCATGCTGGGGTGTAGAGGCAAGTCCTCAGCTGGACCAAAATTCTGGTGTATAACCGTTCAATTTTTCTCACATTCCTGTTATTTGTGTGCTCCTCACTCCATATTTGTTAGCTGCCTCCAATTTCATGCACACTTTTGTGAAATCGAGTAATTATCTCTGATCATGTGCTTCTGAAGTGCAACTAGATCAAGGCCATCCCTCCTACATCTTCACCATTTGTCTTTGCTGGATAGACTGGTTCCATTGTGCCTCTCTTCTATAGGTGTTTAAAATGGAGAACTGACATTTAACAGAGGTCATGGTGATAAAAATGCATAGCTATAAGAAAAAATCCATACAAACACAGTGTGAGGACAAGTAACTGTATGCCAGAGTTCATAAAGACGTTTCTTTAACAGCAAGGTTTTAGGAAGGCTCTGGAGTCACCACTGAAAACCAACTGTTCTAAGACAATAGTACAGTGTGGCTGGTTTAATTTAGACCTTCATTTTCAAAGGCCTCGGATGCCCCAAATCAATTGAATATGGTTAGTTTAGTGCTCAACTGGCTGTGTGTATGCAGAAATTCCCTATTTGCATCTCAAATTAATGTGCGGCTCTGAACAGATTGAACTGCAAAACAACCGTCAAGGAATACCTAAAATTGCTTTTGAAAGTTCAGCATTGAAAAAAAGGTATTATTTTAAAACTTGTTTTGACACCGCCTGGACAAAAATGTGGACAGTGGCCAAAACTGAATGTCAAGGCAAAGTTTGGAATATCATCTTTTCAAGGATCAAATTGTCAGTCTTTTCAGATTCTTTGGAAGATCCCACTAACTTTTTAACCACAGTTGGTAGTCTTGTAAGTATTCCAGTATGCATCCAGATGGCAACTGACATGGCCTGGTTCAATTTAGTTTCTTTGGAATTTTTTTTCACAGTGCCACACATTACAACCAGAACACAAGTTGGTTGATTCACACAACTTAATTAACCTACAACATTTCCTGAGGAATCACTCAGAGTTAGGACTGCATCACACTTACAGTTATAAAGTGGCTTTACCCTTTAAATTTGGATTTTTTTCAGGTTGGAAAAGCGTTCTGAAAAAGCTAGCCTAAAGTTTGGATAGTCCATGAATGTTTTTTTCCTCTGGAGCACACTAAGAGGACTGTATAAATTCCTTGTCCCCCTGAAATAGGGTTGCCAACTGCAAGTTGGGAAATACCTGGAGATTTTGGGGGTGGAACCTGAGGAGAGGGGGTTTAGGGAAGGCAGGGACTTCAATGGGGTATAAAGCCATAGAGTCCACCTTCCAAAGCAGCTATTTTCTCAGTTGTAATAGCAGGAGACATTCAGCTACCACCTAGAGGTTGGCAACCCTACCCTGAAAGACCCTATTATTTTCAGATATGTATGATGATCCCTTTTTTTCCTGAAGGAATCTGTCCCCCCCACAAAAAATCAAGACGTTAGATTAGTCTTTAGAATCAAAAGAGATGCTTTTACTCATTAATAATCAGACTTCGTTCTCCAACTTGCTGTGTTTTGTATAACTTAGATTCAAGGTTGTACACTGTCTGGAAAATGCCAAATCTTTAACTGACAGGGATGCAGTCGTTTCCACAACAATGTGTTCAAATCTCACATGCACCCTGTTTGAGATGCCAGTTTTCTTTTGAGTTGCTCATCCCAGGTGCATGTATTCATTTTTTTTGTTGACTGGTAGGTGCTTGTGTACCTGTTGTTGGTGGATGAAGGTTCACAATATTTTAGAGTCGACTGCTGGATTATGTATGCCCCAGGGTAATCATGCGTCTTTTGAGTTCAACTGTATTTTGCATGTACAAGCTACTTTTACAGGCCCATGCACTCATTTGTCCTGTTCTCCTGATGTTTCTCCTGCTGGCATGAGTTCAAAAATTACTGGTTTGATAAAGTGCAAGACCATGTAAAGTATTTCTGATCCAATCTAGAACATTCTGTGAACACTTCCGAATTTGAGAGTCAGATGGGCAAAATGGGCAAGGCAGAAGGTTTTTCCATACCAAAAGAGACAAGCCAGACAGCTTTCTCACTAGGGTTGCCAGGTCCCTCTTTGCCACCGGCGAGAGGCTTTTGGGGTGGAGCCTGAGGAGGGCGGAGTTTGGGGAGGCGAGGGACTTCAATGCCATAGAGTCCAATTGCCAAAGCGGCCATTTTCTCCAGGGGAATTGATCTCTATTGGCTGGAGATCAGTTGTAACAGCAGGAGACCTCCTGCTAGTACCTGCAGGCTGGCAACCCTATTTCTCACCCATGCTTTCAGCAACACTGAGGCAGCCAACGAAAACATTTCTTTTGATCTTTTTTCTGTTAAAGGATGGAAAGAAGGAAGGGACAGCCACAGGAAACTTAACACATTTTTAGGATTTCTGCAATACCAGTTGAGTAACCCTTACCTGGACATCTTAGATCCAGACTGATCCAAAAACCGGACCTTTTGAGCCAGCATACAGGCATTACTCATAGGCCCTCAGCTGTGCCGCTGATGGTTCAATATATAACACAAATGAATTTCGTGTTTAGGCTTGGGTCCCATTCCCAAAATATTATGTATATGCAAATATTCCAAAATATTCCAAACTATGAAAAGATCCAAAATACGGGCCACTTCTGGTCCCAAGCCGTCCAGATAAGAGATATTCAACTTGTGCAACATAAAACAATTGCAAATGCTCAGTAAAAAAGGGATCTTTATTTCTTCAAATTGAGGATGCTACAGTCAATTTGGAGTCGAATTGAGATATGGGCTGGGGAGTGACCACACATCGCTCATTATGAACTGTTAATTCGTTCAAGCCATGTTATTATTTAGTTCTTTAACTGCAATTTTCCACCAGAGATGGGCAAACAGCATTGAAAAAAACTGGTTACGTGAAGTGACTCAAAACCATCGATGCTGGCAGAAATGCTACAAGCTGCTATGGAATTCTGTTTAGCCACACGCTACATATGAAACAAAATGTAGCACACTTTTACAATTCTGCTTTTGATGTTGTAGAAACTAAATTTAGAATGTTGCATACTGTGGCTGGCTGAATGAATGAGATCACACAAGTTTACTAAACGTCGTTGCCTAAACGTTGTTGTCAAGCACCAATTGGCTTTGTGTGCCTGCGTTTAGGGGGGATATCTGTGGGTCAGATAAACCAATTTAAAGTGCAGTATAAAGAATATCCACAATAAAACTCTTTTAAAAGAGTTGCATATACACACATATCATTGAAGCTGCAACGCTATGCATGCTTAGTGCTCCCTTTTTAATCTCATTTTATGTCTCCAGTTGGGTAGTCATCTTCCAATTTGTACTTGTGCTAGAACCGCAAGTCTTCTCAGCATCCTGGGGCAGACAGAGAAGAGCCAGGTGTTTCATCTGTGGATGGGCAGTTGCTAGGGTTGCCATCTCCATGTTGGGAAATACCTGGAGATTTTTGGGGGGTGAGGCCTGAGGAGGATGGGGTTTGGGGAGGAGAGGGACTTCAGTGGGGTGTAATGCCATAGAGTCCACCTTCCAAAGTAGCCCTTTTCTCCAGGTGAACTGATCTCTGTCACCTGGAGCTCAGCTGTAGTAGTGGGAGATCTCCAGCCACCACCTGGAGGTTGGCAATCCAGTTGCTTGGATGTATGCTTCCTTTGCCCCATAAAAATCCTGCAGTCTTTTAAATCTTTCCAGAGTTAGGAAGGAAGGAGCTTCAGAGGAGCTGATGCTGAGTTGGTGGGTGGGTGGTGTGTAAAAATATAGAACATTGTGTGTATTTGAATCCCTTTGGCTTGTCTATGTAGTACTGTAGCATTTCTTTTGTTTGGTAGGTACATCTACCTGCCAGTCAGTTATACACATTATGTATACTTTAAAAAAAATGTATCCAAACCTTTGGGAACATCAAATTGAGCTTTTCTTTCCCCCCTCCCTGCAATTCCTTTCAAAAAATTTCCTCTCTGACACATTTCATTTCATGTTATGTCAAGCTGTATCTGTCAAACTACATTAGACAACATAACACTATAGGATGCGATTGCAATAGCCTGATCTCAGTCGAGTGCTTCACCTAGGGCATTATGAATGAATGGCTGCAGGCCACGGAGAGTTTTCAAGTACTTATTTTGCTTCTGGAAATTCCAGCTTTGACATTTAAAAAGAAAAATTTACATTTATGAGTTGGCACCTGCTTCCTTTGTTCTAAGAGTTTTGTATCGCTTTTATGCTCAAGTCAGAAATTCTGCTGGGCAGCAGCTTCAACGGGAAGTATTCAGTTTCAGCCTATTCCTGAAAATTTGGGCTGAAAGTTTTTAGGAGGCAGCGTGATCCCGCCACCAGCATAAGTGCGTGTAAAACCGTGATTACACGCACTTACGCTGGCAGCAAGGCCAGTCCCGCTGGCAGCCGAGCGCCACGGACTGCACCCCACCCCTCAGCCAGCGCGGCCTCTCCGTCGCACAGGCCATGGCGTAGAGAGACTGTGCCAGCGCATGGGGGGCATTCTGGGGGCAGGCCAGGGGAAGGAGCCGCCGGTTAAGCGGCTTCCTATCCCGGTTTGGCTGGTCACGCTGGCACCGGGAATGGTAGTGCTGCGGCTGCTTTTGAGCATGCGCAGCCTCACTGTTTTCAATGGGGCTTTTTAGCCCTGGTAAAACAAAAACAAAAAGCCGCGAAACGGCTTTTTTTGTTCTACGGTGTGCACGAGTCAGCTTAGGAAGAGGCGCCGCTGCACCTCTTCCCCGCCGACTCCGCACGCTGTCATTTCAGGAATGGGCTGTTAGTTAAAAATAACTAATAATTAATACAGTAACAATAACCTGCAGATAATTCTCAAATTCTTGTTTGTGATGATCTATCCCGTGATCACAATTTTTTGCAGGTTGACATACCAGAAGTATTTTGACCTTCAGCCTTTCATATAGAAACAGAATGGAATAATGTAATTTTGATGCAAGTAAAGTACTTCATCCAAAGATAGGGCTGATATATTTTAAATCAACAGATGAAAATGAGCCATGTCTATTGCATGCTTAACTCTTTGACCATAGTCTCTGCAGCCTTTAAACACCCTAGCCCACCTTCCAATTTCCAGGTACTACATAAGACTTTTCTAAGACCAAATGACCTTTCACTTGTCTCACAAAACATGCACTTTGTTAACATTCTATTCCTGAGAGTTTTCACCCAGAGCGTGGTCAGCGAAGGTTACTGTGGAGTGACCTTTCTGGATCAGTTTTCTTTAGATGTTTTGTTTGCATGCGCACACATTTAGTGAAAGCTAGCATTTGCCAGGCGAAGCCATTGAGAACAAGACATTAGGTTGGCACGATGCACACTGACCTGAATTCTACAATCTGTGCATGGAAAGCCCATGTATCTTTATAGCATTCATCTGTGTACTGCGGCCACTTCTGATCCCTGGAAAGATCATTCCTGGGGTCATGGTACCCATGCAGAGGAATAGATTCTTTAAATTAGATTTTTATCCTGCCCCTCCCCCAGAATGGGGCTTGGGACGGCTAACAACATTGAAGTACAGTAACAATAATAAAACCATAATTTCAATAAAATCCATTTAAAAACTCAGCGCACACCAAACTAATGCTTTTGGCATAAAAAATCAACAGCGTTGATGGTACAGTCCACCAAAATTACTTTAGTGGGATGCCTGGTGGAATAACTCCATCTTCCATGCCCTGTGGAACACAGACAAGTCCCACAAGTCACGAGTCGTCTCAGACAAAACATTCCACCAGATCCGGGCCATGATGGAAAAGGCCCTTAGCCTAGCCACCCTCAAGTGGGTGAATTAAGGGCCAGGCACCACCAAAAGCCCACATGTAACAGAATGAAGACACCACAGGGATCATAACAGGAGAGACAGTCCTTTACGTATGACAGCCCCAGACCATTTAGGGCCTTAAAGGTTCATACAAGAACCCTGAATTTGACCCAGAAATTAATTGGAAGCCAGTGCAGTTGCCACAAAATCAGCTGGCTGCGTGCAAGCCATGGTGAATGGGTCAACAACCTGGCAGCCACATTCTGAACAACCTGACATTTCTGAAGCGCCTTCAGTAATCTAGTCTGGAGGTGACCATCACATTAATCCCTGTGGCAAGGTCAGATCGGGACAAGTAGGGGGACAACTGACTGGCCTGGTGAAGACGGGGGGAAAGCCTGTTTCACCACGATGGTATCTACTTGTTCAAGGAAAGCAAAGCATGCAGACAGACCCCCAAACTCTTCACAAATTTCATGGGAATTATTGGTACATGCAGGGAGGAAGGGAATCGAGATGAAACTGCTCCCCCCTTCTTTGCTTCAGCAGAGATCCTCTAATGGAAGGAATGGAAGAAGCAGCTTTGCTGCTTTCCCCTCTTCACTAGAGTCCCAGTTTGCATGGTATTCCTCTGCACAGGTTCCACAACTCAGTGCCCATTACACCAATTGTAGGGCCTACAAGAAAGGAGAGGAGCTTTCGAAATGTCAAGATGGTAGTATATAGGCTATTAGGACAGGTGCATGCCAATGAAGAAGAAGAAGAGCTGGTTTTTATACTCTGATTTTCTCTACCTTTAAGGAGCCTTAAACTGACTTACAATTGCCTTCCCTTCCTCTCCCCCCAACGGACACCTTGTGAGGTAGGTGGGGCTGAGAGTGTTCTGAGAGAACTGTGACTGGCCCAAGGTCACCCAGCTGGCTTCAGGCGGAGGAGTGGAGAATCAAACTTGGTTCTCCAGATTAAAGTCCACCACTCTTAACTACTACACCAAGATGGACCACGTGAAATAGTTTTAGGGATCTGACCTCGTCTGACAAATTTTGGGGGATTATGAACAGACATGTCTTAGGAATCCCCTCCTCCTCGTATCCCCTAGTCTTCGTTCAAATGCTTTGTGTAGTGTTGTTAACTTTTTGACTATAGGAGGCCACCAAGAGGAAGTAGCCTTAGTCTGGCATTAGGTCTAAATTGTCCTAGACCTTCCTAACCGCAGCAAATGGCAGAGGAGATTCCATCTCCACATCAGCATTTGTTGATTCAGGTGATCTGTTGTGAAGCCTGGCATAAAAGCAAGAGTTCTGTGGGCCAAGTATGTTGTCTCTGGAACTGCTTGGCCTAAGAGATAACTTTTGATATGGATTAAAGGGAGAAACAGAGAGAGATCTGTGCCAGTCTCACCTAGGGTTGTCACGTCAGACCCAACAGTGTGGACTTGTGGTAGGTTGCTGACCTCCAGGTACTAGCTGGAGATCTCCTGCTATTACAACTGATCTGCAGCCGATAGAGATCAGTTCCCCCTGAAGAAAACGGCCACTTTTGCAATTGTTATGGCATTGAAGTCCCTCCCCTCCCCAAACCCCACCCTCCTTAGGTTCCACCCCAAAAACCTCCTGCTGGTGGTGAAGAGAGACCTGGCAGCCCAAGCAGATGCCACTAACCCCGCCCTCCTCAGGCTCCACCCCAAAAACCTCCCGCTGGTGGCGAAGAGGGACCTGGCAACCCTAACTTGGGGTCAGACTGATCATACCCGAGATGCTTCCCCTCTCCCAGTGTGGCATTTGATCCCCTCCCCTTCCAATTTCTTGCTTCTTCAGTTAGGCTATAAATATTTAAGTAAGCCAGGCTGAAAATCAGTCTCAGTGTCTTGCCGCTTTCCTCCTGTCATAACGCTGAACATAAAGACTTTTATTTGTATTCTAAATATCTCTCTAACTCCAGTTCTTATTGGGCTGTCTGTCTTAGCTGCAGCATGTAAATAACAAAAAAAAGCAATGCCTTACTATCCAGTGAGGAAAGAGAAGATGAAATATTCTTGGTAATAAAATTAAATCCTCTTTTGCTTTCTCTTGCTGTTCCCATTGTCTTGCAGTAGCACTGGAGACTCGATAGCTCAAGCTGCATTTTTTAAAAAATGCACTGGACTTTTAAGAGGTTGCAAATGGAAGTCTACAAAAAAACCCTCTCCAGTATATTAAAGAACTCTTTTTGTGCTGCTTGACATTTAAATTTTCACAAATTAACTAAGCAGATTTCCCCCTCAAGTTTACATATTTTCAAACCTTGGAATTATTCAAATAATTAGATTGATTTAGACTAGGAAATATTCAATAAGTAAAACCCAAATACTGTTTTAAAAAATCCCCAGCTATCATCCTGTCATTTAGCTTTATATGAGAATAAATGACAAGGCAAATGAACAAATTAATCCGACTTTCTCCAATAACTATCTAGGGTTTTTTGGTGTGTGTGTTTTAAATCTAGCAATAGTTTTTCATTAAATTGGAAAGAAAATAAGCTCTTTAGATTGGTGTTAATACATACTGGAAGAGACTTACATAAATCACCCAGAACTGGGTTTGCTGGTCTACTAATGTGACTTAAAGTAGTACTGAGATAAAATGTAACCCCTCCCCACCTTTGCTACCCTATTCTCAACCTGCACAGCTATGGTGGTGGGGGAGACATTTTGTGATGTGTGTGCAAAGGAATTGTCACTAAAAGATGCAAAGCAATTGCACTGCTTACCAAGGGTAGTCAATGCACTCCTCTTTGACACTGGCCATCTGTCCACAAGACATCAGTGTGAGAGTAGGAAGGATTGTATCTTGCCATTGTTCTGATGACATCATCATGATGTCATACTGCCGATGGGTTACATGATGAAATCTGAAACCAAATCAGCTGGGGGGGGGGATCCCAGCCAGGGTTGCCAGCTCCGGGTTGGAAAATACATGGAGATTTTTTTGGCGTGGAGCCTGAGGAGAGCAGGGTTTGGGGAGGGGAGGGACTTCAATGCCATAGAGTCCAATTGCCAAAGCTGCCATTTTCTCTTGGTGAACTCAGTGCCATCAGGTGGAGATCAGCTGTAATAGTGGGAGATCTCCAGCTAGTACCTGTAGGCTGGCAATCCTAGTCCCAGCAGAAGCAACAGACAACATGTTTGTCACCACTAGGACCTTCCAAATTAGCCACAACAGTGAAAAAAAAAGGGACTGGAGGGGTAACTCTGTATAAGTCACAATGTCCTGGAAACCTCATATTTATTATTAATGCTAGGTGTACCTGGCCACAGGTTGCTGTGGCCCAGTCTGGTTAAATGGAAAAGAAAGAAAAGAGAAAGTGCACGTTTCTAATATGTTTAATTTCACAATGCTTGTGGGTATACAATATTTTTTGTTGTTCCATTGTCTGTGCAGATATAGAGATTGTCTGGTTTGCTGACTAGAACACGCAACATATAATTGTCCATGTGAGAAGCAATCCGTGTCTAGATCTAAACCGCACAATTCTAAAGATTGGCCCTGAGCTTTGTTGATGGTGATTGCAAACACCAATCGAATTGGGAATTGCAATCTCTTAAATTGAAATGGCATATCCATTGGAATCATAGGAATGCGAGGAATGAGGACATCTTCACCTTTGAAAGGTCCGGTCAAGATTGTTGCTTCTACGACGTTGCTCATGATTTTTTTTACCTCAAGCCGCGTACCGTTGCAAAGCTTTGGGTGGTTGATATTTTGCAACATGATAATTGGCACGCCGATTTTCAATTGCAGTACGTGCGGTGGCATCCCTGGCAGATCGAGTGAATTCAAAAATTCTGTTGGAGAATTAACCGCTTCATCTGCTTCCACAACAGTGTCGATGGACTTGTATGTGACTGCCTCGCTTTGAATGTGAGACTGAATAATACTGTTAAGTTCGTAGCCGTCTTTGTTCTTGGCCGTAAGAATAGCTCGTTCACTGAGCTAATCGTGATTCTTATAATTGGTTTGAATATTGGGAAATACTTTTTCAACCAATTCTTCTTTTGACGTCACTAAATTGCAGAAGTTATGAGGCAATGAAATTCGTCCTGAGGTCAGATCAACCGGTACCTTTCTGTTCCCAATTTTCAGCAATTGATGTGAGAATATCTCAGCTGATCGATCGTTTTGTAGCTGGACACGCATATTTGTAGTTAATTTTAACGTCTTTATTTGTCGCCACAAAGTAGAGCATTTCAGGCAAGCATTTATTTCGTCTGCTGGTGTCGATCGAGGAATTACAGGTAATGTTTGCCTGAAATCTCCTGCAAGCAAGATTACTGCATTCCCAAATGGTCTGATGTTTCCACACAAATCTTGCAATGATCGATCAAGAGCCTCGAGCGATTTCTTGTGCGCCATTGTGCATTCATCCCAAACAATAAGTTTGCATTTCTGCAATACTTTTCCCATGCCGGATGCTTTGGAAATGTTGCACTTGGGAGTTTCAATGAATTGCATGTTCAATGGCAATTTCAGAGCGGAATGAGCAGTTCTTCCACCTGGTAGAAATGTCGCAGGTATTCCGGACGACGCAAAAGCTAAGGCTATGTCATTTTGGGATCGAATTGCTGCCAGAATCAGTCTAATTAGGAACGTTTTACCAGTTCCTCCTGGTGCATCTAAGAAGATAGCGTGTGTTGCTTTTACGTCCAACAGATGGTGCTGTTTTTCAAAAAAGCATGTTTTTACCTGTCACAGGTGTGACATCTATATAATATAGGTATTTAAAAACACGCGCGTATTCAAATGCAACGTTGTGTCAAAATTTCAAAGCAATCGGTGAAGAACTTTCGGAGATATAAGATTTTGAACAAACAAACATTTACATTTTTATTTATATAGAAGATAGTGTGAGGGTTCCCAACCTCCCTGTGCAAACTCCATAAAATCACTTGCTCATACGGTCATGCAGAAACAAGGAACTTTATTGGAAGCTTCAGGTTAGTATAGGCCTTACAATGGCAAAGTTGCAAGTGCTAGCAATTTCACAAAGACAGAATTATAACCCCTACAGGGAAGCAGATGTCAAAAGCATGTTATGGGAATCTACGAGATAATTGTGCATGGTACAGGAACATCAAAGACCTCAGGAAGCTCGTTATTACTATCTACACACCAAGGCCATAGCTGGTGGGAGGGAGTCGGAGAGAGCAAGGGAGGAGGATGGTGGGAAGAGACATTCCAACCTGGGGCCTGCTGGACACAGCGCCTGAACCAAAGAAAGGCAAAAGGCCTGGACTGCTTTTATGAGTCCGGGGGGGGGGGGGAGCACACAAAGCAAAAGCTTACAGACCCTTACATTCTGCCCCCCTTAAGGCCCCCCTCCCCCGAGTCCGGGTGGACGAGGCTTGTCAGGATAGGCAGAGTGAAACTCTCGAACCAGGTGGGGAGCCGCTACATGGGGAGCGGCCACCCATTCGTCATGGGCGGGCCCCAGGTGCTTCCAGCGGATCAGATAGAACAATTTTCCTTTTTTCAGCTTAGAGTCCAATACTTTGGAAACTTCAAGATGCGATTCCCCCCCCCCACAACCGTAGGAATTTCGGACTTAGGGAGGGGGTGGAAGTGAGGGGCAGCGACGTACGGTTTAAGTAGGCTGATGTGGAACACCGGATGTACCCCTCGAAGAGACTTGGGAAGTTCCAACTCCACCGTGACGTCGTTGATCACTCGGGTGATGGGAAAAGGACCTACATACTTGTCACTCAGCTTTTTGCAAGGCCGAAGTGAACGTAGGTTCTTTGTGGAAAGGTAAACCTGCCCTCCCACCTTGAGTTCCCACCCCGGAGACCGATGTTTATCGGCCTGGTCTTTGTACTTGCGCTTGGCCCTTTCCAGGTTTTTCTGCAGCCAGGGCCAAGTGGTCTACCACCTGTACCCAATCCTGGACCTCCTGCACCCCTTCAAGTTCAGGAGTGATGGTAGGAGAACCAAAGGGCCCAAAGTCTTTTCCATAAACCACATGAAACGGACTGAAACCTGTGGAGGAATGGGGGGCATTATTATAGACATATTCAGCAAAAGGCAGTAGGTCTACCCAGTCGTCCTGGTGGTAATTGACATAACACCTTAGATAGCATTCTACCACAGCATTGACACGTTCGGTCTGACCATCGGTCTGGGGGTGGTAGGCTGAAGAGAGTCCTTGTTCCTCCACCCTCATGACCTTTAGGAAGGCCCTCCAGAATTTGGCAACGAATTGGGCCCCTCTGTCGGAGAGGACCTTCCTCGGGATCGAATGATACTTCACCAAGTGATTAAGAAACAGTTTAGCCAACTTTTGGGCCGATGGTAGCCCCGCACAAGGAACAAAGTGAACCTGATTAGAGAATAAGTCTGTTATCACCCACAGTACAGTTTTTCCCCGACTTGGGGGCAAATCAGTGATAAAATCCATGGCGATTACTTCCCAGGGCATGGTCGGGGTCTCCAGAGGCTTTAAGAGTCCAGGAGGCTTTCCCATTCGTTTCTTGGCAGTGGCGCAAATGGGGCAGCTTCGCACGTACAACTCCACATCGGCTCTCATACCTGGCCACCAAAATTGACGCCGCAATAAATGCAAAGTCTTTACAAACCCAAAATGCCCCGCAAGTTTGGCCCCGTGGACCATTCCCAGCACTTCTTTTCGGAGTACTTTGGGGACATAAAGCCTACCCCCCTGCAACCAAAAGGAGCCCTGTCGAGATTTGCAGGGAGAACCTGCTGATCCGCCTCCCTCAGAGAAGCGTCCCGGAGCCGCTGTTGAAAAGCCTCCGGGACTCCTTTGAGGGGAGGAAAATCCTGGCGGTGGGACTGGGACCGGGTGGTTACTGCAAGTCCCGAGACTTCCCCTCTCTGTTCAGGGGTAAACAAGGAATCTACCGGTCGGTCAAAGTCATTGCGGTATTGGGGGAGCCTAGAAAGAGCATCCGCTAACGCATTGTCCTTTCCTGGCACATGTTTCAGGACAAAGCGGAATTTGGCAAAAAACTGTGCCCAACTAATCTGTTTCGCGGTGAGCTTTCTAGCCCCTTTTAAGGCCTCCAGGTTTTTGTGATCGCACTTCAAAGGGGATCTCTGCCCCCTCCAGGAAATGCCTCCAAATGGTGAGGGCATGTTTAACAGCTGCGGCTTCCTTCTCCCAAATGGCCCAGTTGATTTCGGATTGGGAGAACTTTTTAGAAAAATAGGCACAAGGTTTCAGCTGACCGTTCTCGTCCCGTTGCAAGAGGGGGCCCCCCATGGCAACGTCAGAAGCATTGACCTGGACCACAAAAGGTTTTTCACAATCAGGGTGCGCGAGAACGGGTTTGGACGAGAAAAGCCGCTTGAGCGTTTCGAAAGCCTGCTGGCAGTCCGAAGTCCATTGCAACCTAGCAGAGGGCAAGGCGGCTCCCGCCCCTTTCCCTTTTGTACGCAGGAGCGAAGTGAGAGGGAGCGCCACCTGGGCAAAGTTAGGGATGAAGTTTCGGTAAAAGTTAGCAAAGCCCAAAAACTGCTGCAAATGTCTGCGCGTGGTGGGGGGGTCCCACTCCATTACCGCCCGAACCTTCTCGGGATCCATCTCTAAGCCTTGGTGGGAAATCACATACCCCAGAAAAGTGATGGAGGGTTGATGGAAATCACATTTAGAAACCTTAGCAAACAGTTTGTGCTCGCGCAGCCGCTGCAGCACCTCGCGCACCAGTTGTACGTGCTCTGTCATGGTTTTCGTATAAATGAGGATATCGTCCAAGAAAACCACCACCCCGCGGAACAATAAATCATGAAGTACTTCATTAATCAATTGCATGAATACACTCGGAGCCCCCGAAAGTCCGAACGGCATCACTAAATACTCAAACATTCCAAAACAACTTGAGAAGGCAGTCTTTGGTTCGTCCCCTTCTCGTATGCGGACACGGTGGTAAGCCTCCACCAAATCTAATTTGGTGAAGATTCGTCCCTCCTTCAATTGTGCGAGAAGGTCTGGAATGAGAGGGAGGGGGTATGCATTAGACTGAGTGACAGCATTCAGTCTACGGTAATCAATACACAGTCTTAAGTCTCCCGTCTTTTTCTTGACAAAGAAGGCAGGGGCCGAGTATGGTGCCTTTGACGGGCGGATAAAGCCCCGCGCCAAATTGGTGTCCAAATATTCTCACAACACCGCCTTTTCATTAGGACTCATGGGGTAGACCTTCCCTTTGGATAATTTGCCATCCCCCACTATTTCAATAGCACAGTCCGTCTCCCGGTGGGGGGGCAATTCGTCGCATTCCCGCACATCAAACACATCGGCAAACTGGGAATACTCGCTGGGGAGCTGGGGCAGGGAAGCTTTGATAGAAGGGGCCCCCACGAGGGCGGCTGCGGGAGTTTTAAGCACTCGGTCTTTATCATGGAATTCACACAGGTTGTGGGGAAAGGTGAGCGTCCGCTCGATCCAGTCTATGGAAGGATTGTGCCCCAGCAACCAGTTCATCCCTAAAACAACGGGCGCGGCAATGGGAGCGATAGTAAAATAAAGCCGTTCCCAATGCTCCCCTACGGCCATGACGACCGCGGCGGTGCGGTGAGTAACAGGCCCCTTTTTAAAGTCACTGCCATCCATCTGGGAAAAGCGGATGGGTTCAGGTAGCCGCTTTCGCTTAACTTGCAATTGTCGGGCAGCCTCTTCGCTTATCAGGGTGCGGGCACAACCCGAGTCGACTAGGGCCATAAATTCTAACATGGGCCCCCCTTTTGGCAACGAGAGATTGACCTTTACATATACATTGTCTTCCTGAGCGCTTACCATCAGTGGAGCTCCTTGCACAACGTTCGGAGCGGTCTGCTGAGGAGCCCCCTTTACAGCAGACCGACGGCGTTTTTTGCCGGCATGTCCCAGTCCTCGTCCTCGCTGGAGGAAGCAGACACGGTATTTGTAATCCATGACTCCGATGAGTCAAAGGTTTCATTTGTAATCCGTGGCCCCGATGGGCCAGAAATGCCCGAGGCTTCGACCTCGGTGCGTGTGTGCATTGCCGAGGGTGCGCCCCGTCGGCTTGGTGCGCCGCTCCGGCGGCGAGGTTGCCCCTCGGGAGGGGGCTTCTCAGGTTCGGTTGTTGCCGGACGAGACAGTCCCGGACGTCCGGGTCAGGAAGGGCATTGAGAGGCAAAGTGTCCTCTTCCCCCGCAAATGAGACAGGCCCCGCTCTCAAAGCATTTGCGGCGTTCGGTCACGGATGGTCCTCACCCCGAGGGGGGACGAGAGTCCTTCGGACCGCCGGGCCTGTCTCCACGGGTCTTGGTCTCCCGTCCGGTGCGTTGCCGGGACAGGAGCAGCAGCTGCTTTCGGTTCTCAATGTCAGCGGCGTGACGAACCCACCCTTCAACATCGGGAGGGTTACCTTGCATGAAAGCCCAGTGTTGCAATTCCGGGTTCAAACCTTCGCGGAAATACTGCACCCTGGTAGCTTCACTCCAGTCCAAAATTTTACTCAAGAGCGACTGAAATTCGCTTGCATACTGCGTGACCGACTTAGTCCCTTGACGCAGTTGTAGCAAGGCGGTTTTTGCTCACTCACCCAAATGCGGGTCCTCGAAACGGTGTCGAAGGGCGATCATGAAGTCATCAAGACTTTGCAAGACCGGGGAGCGGAGCTCATACTGCAGTACCATCCAGGCGGCTGCCTCACCCTGTAGAAGAGACACCACGTATTGGACCCGGGATTCTTCCGAGGTAAAGGTCCGGGCCTGTTCCCGCATAAAAATGTCCACTTGTACCATAAAAAACGTCAGCTGGTCACTCGACCCGTCATACGTGATCTTCAGGTCTCATCGGGCCGGTGGAGCGGGACGGATGGGAGGTGCGGGAGCCACAGGTGGGCCTGGTTGCTGCCCTCCATCCGCCGGAGCCACGGGTGGTGTCGGAACCTTCAGGTCGTCCATGGCTTGAGCCATGTCCAGAATCACCGCGTTCATGGCATCCATCTGGTCCAGTAATTCCTGGCGCTCCTCCTGCCAGTGCTGCCGCTCCTCATCCATCTGGTGAAGCAGCAGGGCTTCCTTCCGGGCGGGATCGTCCTCGAACCCCAACCCGTGAACCGCAGTCCGTCGTGACCGCGCGTCGCTCTGCGGGAGCGACCAACCCCGGGGAGACTCCAGCCAGGTATTCAAGCGGGTAGACTTGGGCTTTGTACCCAGACCCGATCCCGAGTCAGCTCCCTTCCGAAGGGGCCGGATCGGGCTGCTTGGGTACGGCGCTGTCCTTCTTGTCGTTGTCATCCCCGTTGCCTGCCATAGCTGTCCAAGAACGGTACAGGAGCAGGACAACGAGGCAGAGGACTTGCAACTTAATGTGAGGGTTCCCAACCTCCCTGTGCAAACTCCATAAAATCACTTGCTCATACGGTCATGCAGAAACAAGGAACTTTATTGGAAGCTTCAGGTTAGTATAGGCCTTACAATGGCAAAGTTGCAAGTGCTAGCAATTTCACAAAGAGAATTATAACCCCTACAGGGAAGCAGATGTCAAAAGCATGTTATGGGAATCTACGAGATAATTGTGCATGGTACAGGAACATCAAAGACCTCAGGAAGCTCGTTATTACTATCTACACACCAAGGCCATAGCTGGTGGGAGGGAGTCGGAGAGAGCAAGGGAGGAGGATGGTGGGAAGAGACATTCCAACCTGGAGCCTGCTGGACACAGCGCCTGAACCAAAGAAAGGCAAAAGGCCTGGACTGCTTTTATGAGTCCAGGGGGGGGGGGAGCACACAAAGCAAAAGCTTACAGACCCTTACAGATAGAAGATTTACAAAAATCATACCCCTCTTTTCTGCCCTCATTGCTGCCCCCAAGATGACTAAATGTTCAGCTTAGCGTTAGCTCTAAGTGTTATGATTTAATTTAAAAAAGAGATGGAACTTGTATTTCACATTACAGTGAATAAAATGCTTAAAAATAGTAGGTGAGAATGTTTAGGAGAAACTATAGCATTTTGGCAGGCACTGGGTTTGTTCTTCCAATCTAATTTCTGGAAGCAAAGACAGTTAAAGAAGGAATGATGGGGGAAAGAGTTATATGCTCAGAGCTGGCATCATAGTGGCTGGAATGAATATGATCAGAGAATCCAGGAACTAGAAACTCATTAGGTTTTCCTCAGCAGAATGGACTGTATACATTCTGGCCTTAAAGCTCTGTTCTGGTCAAAAGAGAGGAAAGCAAGATTAGATCCTGCGATTGTCAGGCAGAATGCGTTCTCTTGGTCGGCCACATCTTGTATAAATTCTAAAAGACTCACCTTCTGAAGTAGAAAATGGAGGGCTTTTTCATGGTTGAGATTAACCATTGTATGTAAAGTGCCATCAATTTGCTGTTGATTTATAGCAATCCAGTAAAGTTATCAAGGCAAGAGTCTAACAGAGGTGGTTTGCCATTGCTTTCCTCTGCATAACAACCCTGGTATTCTTTGGTGGTCTCCCATCCAAGTTCTAATCAGGGCTGATCTGACAAGATCTGGTTAGCCTGGGCCATCCAGATTAGGTTTAAAAAAAGATTGGGAGATAGCTAATTCCCAGTAAAGTTCCTTCGCTCTCAGATGAGCTGAACCACACCAGTCTTTCCAATTTGAAGCCAGTTTAGAGGAGCTGAACATTGCTTCCCCCACCCCACAACCAAGGTAGCTGAGCTGAAGGTGTGATTTGGGGATAGTTAAGTCTAATCAAGGACCCTGCATATAGCATGTTACTTATTGAGTACATTTTATCCACCCTCGAGCCACTGAGCTCAAGGCTGAGTACACTGTTTTCCCCTCCACTGTGTCCTCACAACAACTCTGTGAATCAAGCGGTGCTGAGAATAGGGTTGCCAGCTCTGAGCTGGGAAATCCTGGAGATTTTGGAGATATTGCTGGGAAAGGTGGAATTTGGGGAAGGGAGGGAACTCAGAGAGGTATAATGCTACCTAGTCCACCTTCCAGGGCAGCAGTTTTCTCCAGGTGAACTGATCTCTGTCATCTGGAGACCAAATGTAATTCAGGAGATCTCCAGCTACCACCTGGAGGTTGGCAATACTAACTGAGAAGGAGTGTTCCAGGTTTGCCAGCTTCACAGTTGAAGGCACAACTAGACATGATGCTGTCCCTGAGTTTGTCCTAGGGATGTGCTTCCGTTATGTAGCTCCAGGAAGAGTCATTTAGGAGTGCTATGGGGTCCAATTCTGGTCAGAACCACTGCAGCACAGGGGAGGAGGGGTTGCTGCTTCTAGAAGGTGACAATCAGAAGACTGCAGTTGCCATAGACTAGGAGTAGGGTTGCCAGGCCCCTCTTCACCATCGGCGGGAGGTTTTTGGGGCACAGCCTGAAGAGGGCAGGGTTTGGGGGAGGGGAGGGACTTCAATGCCATAGAGTCTAGTTGCCAAAGTAGCCATTTTCCCCAGGTGAACTGTTCTCTATTGGCTGGAGATCAGTTGTAATAGCAGGAGATCTCCAGCTAATATCTGGAGGTTAGTGAATCCCTAAGGAAATGATCTCAGTACACAGCCACTAATTTTCTTTAACATATGCACTTTTACTAATATGTTACTGCAATATGCACACTGTATATGCTTAACACTATATAACTAAGTTCTAAACTACAAACAGCCTGAAATCAATGTCAATTAGGCTTGTATGCATTTACACAGTTTTTTTCTTTGTAATACAATTATTCCAAGTTATAATACCCCCAGGGGGAATATTTCTTACGACCAGCAGCAAGGTCCATAAAGTCCTTAAGATGTGTTATACTTCGCCACAAATCAGGCAATGCGAATTCAAAGTGTTCTCAATCGCGGTCAGCTGATCCCGTGTAGACCAATCCGATGATTCTATCGCCTTTACTGCTGGTTGAGCCGATTTTAAACGCTAGCTTCTATGGCTATGCGCTTTTGTTGTTATGATATATATGGCACGTAAATGATGACAAGTTCCCGGTTATATCTCCTTGTTTCGCATAAAAGTGCAATATGCTTCCTCAGACTGTGCAATAATATCTCTAAAATATTAACAACATTACAATTACATATCAATGAAATACAATTTTCTCTGAAACCCACCCCTGTGCATTTAATATAATAAATCAAAGTGATATATATCCTACCTGACTGCAGATTTGCTGTTCATGAGAATGACCCATAGTCACCTTTTTTCTTTTTTGTTAGTGCCATTCACCTGACTTTAAATAGTCTTTACCAGGTGTGAATGCTAAAATCTACTGTGGTAAGTATTCTGTATAAACTTATTTAGTTGTAATTATTTTAGATACATTTTTAAATACATTTTAAAATACATTTCTAAACACTCTTATAAATACATTTTTAAATATATTTTTAAATACTTTTTTAGGATTTTATTAATGCTTTTAAGAATTTTAAAAGTTATAAGATTTATAATTAATTTATTGAATTTTAAGAATTTCCAAATGTTAAATGGATATTGAAAACATGATTCCTGTGGATGATTACATAAGAATTAATGCTTGATACTTGTTGCTATTTATAAATAACTGGACAGATCCAAAGCAGAGTTTAATCCTTGGGGATGGATTGATTGAAATAAATAAATGAACCGTGCCTCTTGCTGACATAAAATTCTTTCAGCATTAATATAGGGGCCTTTCTGTATTTGCCAAATGGCAAAAAATTGTAAATCTGTATCTCTATGTCCTTTTTCTATAAAATGGGGGATCATGGGGGCCTCTAATACCTTGTTCCGAATTCTGGACCTGTGCTCCCCTATTCTATATTTTAATGCCCTAAGGGTTTTGCCAATGTAAATTAAATTACAGGCACATTTAATGATGTAAATTATCCCCTTTGAATTACAGTTTGTAAAGGATTTGAGCACAAATCTGAAGCCTGTCTGTTGGCAAACAAATTCTTTCACAGGTAATGATAAATGGCATTGGACACAATGTCCACATGAAAAATGACCCTTAATAATTGGTTGAACATGCTCTTTTATGCTAAAGTCAGACTGTATAAGATGATCCTTAATTGCTGAAGTTTTTTTTAAACCTATTTTGGGTAGAAAATTACATCCAGAGATGTCACTGATTATGTGCCAATTTTTATATATTATAGCTTTTATTGCTGGAGCTAAATGTGTATATGTTAAGGAAAAAGATATTGATTTATTCTCATTGATTTTATTATCTTGTAAAAGCTGTTTCCGATTTGTCACTTTGGCCCTGTGAAATGCTCTTTCTACAATTTGTTCAGGATATCCCCTAATCATCAATGATCCCTTCAATTCTTTAGCAGCTGTTATAAAATCTTGCTCTCTTGATGAATTTCTTTTGAGGCGGATAAATTGGCTGTATGGAAGGCTATTTTTTAGGTGAGAAGGATGGAAAGAGCCATAATTCAAAAGTGCATTCTTATCAGTGTTTTTCCTGTAGGCACGTACAGCTATTTTACCTTCTGTATTAATAAACACTTCTGTGTCCAAAAATGGGATCATAGTGGGTGAAATATTGCCTGTAAATTTAATGTTATTATGACTATTGTTAATGTTTTGTATGAATTGTGTATATGTGTCTTGATTACGTATAATAATAAAAATGTCATCAATAAACCTAATGAATGTATGAACATGTTGTATGTATATGGGATTGCTGTAAATAAACTGTTTTTCAAAAAAAATCATAAATATGTTAGCTATAGAAGGGGCACATGCTGAGCCCATTGAAACTCCCCTAGTCTGTAAATAATAATGTTGATCAAATCTAAAGTAATTTCTATCAAAAACCAAATCCAAAAGTTCCAATAAGAAGTGAGTGGGTGGTACATCAATATCTCTGCTGCATAACAATTCTGCAATGATTGAGCGTACCTCTTCCAAAGGAATGCTAGTGTATAATGCATTTACATCTATAGATGCTAACATGTATCCCTCAGGAACTAAAATTCCTTCTACCTTTTGAATGAATTGTTTGGTGTCTTGTATGTAAGATTGAGTTCTAATAGAAAAGGGGTGTAAAATGCTTTCTAAATATTGAGCTATTGGATCTAATACTGATGCTGTTCCAGATACAATGGGGCGTCCTGGAGGAGGGTATATATTTTTATGTATTTTTGGTAGACAGTAAAATACTGGAGTGCGGGGATATGAATTAATTAAATAATCCGCAAGCCGTTTGGAAATGTAATCCTGGGCTAATGCCCCGTGTACAACCATGCGGATAACCCGCATGGTTTCTGCAGTGGGATCTCCCGCTAACTTTTTATAAGACTCTATATCACTAAGTAGACGTTGTACCTCCTCCAAATAAGTACTTCTATTCAAAATAACCGTAGCTCCTCCTTTATCTGCTTTTTTAATGACTATATTGGGGTCATTACTTAAATTATGGACAGCTTCCCAATCTCGTGAAGAAAAATTTGCTTGTGACCAATCTCTATGTCTTTTTTCTGCCTTTTCAATTTCCCTTAATATTACTGTTTGAAAAGTGGAAATGCAATGACTTTGATTGGGAGGAATGAATGTGGATTTAACACGAAAAGTGGATATATCTTGTTCAAATGATGTGGTTCCAAAATATTCTTTTAATTTTATAAGTCTTATTAATTTAAATATCTCCACCCTTGTTTGGAACGATGAGTATTTTGGCTTCGGCACAAAGCCTAGCCCTAAATTAAGCACACGCATTTCATCTCTAGTGAGATGTTTGTCAGAGAGGTTAATTACTAATTGAATTGGTTCCGCCGTGCGCGGCGTTGGGGAAAATACTGCATATTACCTCTTCCTCCTTGATTACGTGGTCTCAGCTCGTACTCGCGATAAGAAGTTCTACTGGATAGACTCGACGAATCGCTTTCCGAGCGGGAAGATTGCTCCGTTCTGTATTGAGGTCTGCGCCTATTTTGGAACTGAGACGTATTCTCTTTGGTGTTATTTAACCATGGGTAGACCTGATTGTTTTTATAGTCGGTGGAGTCTCTAGTTAACTTATTGATCTTATTGCTTCTAATATTTTCCTTATAGTTTTTTAGCTCCTCTTCAAATTGTTTCAATTTATTATCAAACGTGGAAATATCCAAATCATCCTTAACCTTTTCCAGCTGCTTTTTTATATCCTCCTTCAATAGAGATATTTCTTCATTTGCCTGTTCTATTATAAGGATCATAAGGTCCAGTGAGCACTTATTCAGAATTGTGACCCATTTCTTTTTAAAGTCATTATTTTCCCTAAAAAGGGTGGGTGCTTTATTAATCCTCAAACCACGAGGAATCATGTTCTCTTTAATGTACTCCTTAAGGGTGGATGCATGTAACTCATTGCGAGTTTCCCGTTTTGCCAAATTATAAAGCTTATCAAAACCTTCACTTGTAGGCAAGTCTACTCCCCTAAGGGGGGGTACTTTTTCCAGAATTCTATTTTTGTCATTATCATTATAAGCAAAAGTATCTACCCAAGTGGCCATTTGTAAATACTATAAACTGGAGGTGTACTGATATAAGGTTAGTGAATCCCTAAGGAAATGATCTCAGTACACAGCCACTAATTTTCTTTAACATATGCACTTTTACTAATATGTTACTGCAATATGCACACTGTATATGCTTAACACTATATAACTAAGTTCTAAACTACAAACAGCCTGAAATCAATGTCAATTAGGCTTGTATGCATTTACACAGTTTTTTTCTTTGTAATACAATTATTCCAAGTTATAATACAGTCCTTCAGATATTTTGTACTTGGGTATCTATACCTGATTTTAAAATATTAAGTGAGATCATTCCCCCAAGGCCTGCTTCCTCAGATGTGTTTACTAGCGCTTTGTGGAAGTGAATTTTGCCTATTCCAGATGCAAATCATAAACAGAAATGCTGAGCCACAGCCTCTCGCAAAGCCTAGGTTATAGACTGGTTTCTAAAGGTTAATAAAATCTTCCTCCCTCTTTGCACTTTGTCTTAAATAGATTTTTTGAGCAGTGCTTGGGGCTGTCATCCATGCCAACTGTGGATGGTCCCGGCATCTTCACATCTGTCAGCCTTTGCAGAGGATGTGTTAAGTGCCCTGATGAATCCTGGCAGCTGCCCACTAATATCATCAGCAAGTTTGTTTGTGGGAAAAAATAAGTGAAAAGATCTTTGACAACTGACTTCAATTGCTTGGATCATTAGACTACTTCATGCGCAGATGGAATTGCAACAAGAATTAATAGAAGGTGGCAAGTTCTCTCTTTCCTCCTCCCTCCGGCCCACACTTTGCAATCCTCGAGACACTTCTGGAGCTGCCTAGATGAAGTGACTTGCATCTGTGGCTCTTTAGTTTTGCAGGGGAGATCAGATCTCACAGCTGGTTCCCACAAAGAGAGGCTGCCTTTAACTATAGACGCTGCACTTCATAGATTGAATGAAATATGCCAGAGGTATAACCTTTTGATTTGCTAGCTCCTCCTTTGAATCCTAGCAAAAGGAGGGAGAGTTAGTTCTGGTTATTCAACAAGGAAGTTACTGCACACACTCAGCCATTTTGATGTATGAGGAACTCAAAAGTGTTCCATAACTACGCAGTAACACAAAGCAGAAGGGCAAACTATTAATACTGCAGCTATTATTACTATCATATTATCATATTATGCAATTCTTTTAGGGTGGGGTGCTTGATGCCATACACAAGATAGGCAATAGTCCTTGTCCATTGGTGAATTCACCCACATCTAGATAGTTCACTTGCTTTTGACATTAACAAATGATGAATTATGCACTCATAAGGGATACAGAAACACCTCATCTGTAAGCCTGTGTGCAAATACTATGAATAAATATATACATGCATGCATATGTGCATCTTTAAGAATGTGTTGAACTGCAGCTGGGGAGGTCATGAGAAAAGCGGTGGGTAGGGGGTGCATTCGGCTAAACCCGAACAACCCCCCTACCCCCGAAAAATACCTTTTTGGTATTTTTTTCAGGTCACTGCTTTCTGTTGCTTCCAAACTCCACGTGGAGTTCAGAGGTGGCAGATGGTGCCGAACTGAACACTGAGCTCCGCAGAACCCAGCGTACAGCTCTGTGCAGCGTATTTTTTGGGTTTGGGTTTAATAAACATGAAAAATTTGGATTATTCAAAAAAGCTGAATTCCTTCTATTTGGCTTTTTCAGATTTTTCAAAGAAGTCCAGGTCGATTAAACCCAAACCTGAAAAATACTGGACAAAAAGGTGCACAGCCCTAGTGGTGGATGAGGTCAACACTCTTGCAGTAAAGCAGGGTGTGGTTTCATTCTGACATTTTCCAAATGTTTGATTCTGCTGCTCACAACTAGAACTAACGAAACCTTATGCTGAAATTTGTGGCCAAAAGCTGAAAGTCGACATAGATATTTTTCAGCCACATATTTGTGTTTCAGCTCTTTGTATAACTTTCCTGTATCATGGCTGCTTGTTAGACATAATATATCCTTATTATTTTTATACTGTGTTTATAATAATATTGATTGCATATGTGGAAAAATTGACAAAATATTTATTATATAAATTAACTATATAATCCTCTTTTCAGTCTATCTTTTATGGTGGCCGTCTATGCTGTCTTTCTGCTTTGGCTCACAACCAGAAAACAGACCATGGGTTACTATTTTGCACTGATTTGTCAATGTGGAAGTGGGGAACTAGGGTTCTTTGGACGCTTCTGGAGCTGCAAAGGCAAAGGGCCTCCCCACTGCCCTCCTACTATTGGTACATGAGATGAGTAGAGCTGGCCAAAGACCACTGTCACCTACTGTGGCAATCATCCTCCAAAGTCCCACCTCTCCTCCAGGACTCTGAACCAATCCTTGTGATTTTTGCCTTCATTCAAATCCAAGTGATTGCCAGTCAATCACAGCCTTTGGAACTCCACTGGATGGGAAGGGATGATGAAAATTTTTTTTTCTTCAGACAGGGGTTTTGGGGCTCTGGATAAGATTATCAGTTTAGTAAGGCTTTTATTTGGCTTTGAGTAGGGTTAGGGGTCAGCTTAGGGAAGGGAGCTTGTTGTAGTGTGGCAAAGCATCCCGTTAAGAGCCCTTCATTCCTAACTTATGTGTACAGGTTCTATGGGAGGGGGGACACTTGAACCTTCTGAGTTAACCTGTCTGGAGAAAGGGGAATCAACCCTTCAGGGTTTATTTACTTTGCTTGAGGCTCAACTACAAAGTAATTACTCTCATTGGGGGAAAGTCTGAAACCTTGGCGGGGGTGAAGCTGGGATCCATTTTTACTTTATATATTGAAGCTTTTACCCTATTAAACACTTTATTTTCTGTTAAACAAACCTGTGTCTTGTCTGTCTAGTCAAATACCTAGGGGTGGGGGGAATGATTTCTATTTAGCTCACAAATAATTACAGCCTTGGTCTGGCAGGTTTCCAAATAAGACACCTTTAGGGAGCATATAGCTTACACGCTACCAACCCTTTAATCAAAGCTTGTGTCCCCTTCTTTCTGTCTGCTTGTGGGCAGTTGGGGTTTAAAGAATCTACAGGAAAGGACTGGTAATTCTTCATTACCAGAAGGCAGTTGCCTCAGCGCCTTCCCCCCCTTATCCCATAGCAGCCACATTTTTTAAAAAAATCTACACTTGCCTCTGCCCTTCTGTGGCTGTCTCCTCATACCCACACAGGAGGAGAAGGGAGCAGAGCTTCTAATGGTAGTTATAAAAACAAGATCATGGATTTGGTGGGGGCTGTTCGAAGGGAAACGGCACCAGTCTGGTTCTAAAACAAATGTATAAGGGAAGGCTGTGCATGGTTATGGTTGGTTAACAACAATCCCCCGTTCCCCACAAGTGTCTGTAAAATTGACGCTACATTTCCCATTAAATTGCCAGATGGAACAATAAAATCAGAGGAATAAAAGTGAGCGGAGTCAGCTAACAAAAGGACGGCAGACGTCTCTTAACTGAGAGGTTTTAGTACCCTTTAAAACCAAGTGTGCTGTGTTGACTAATGCTCAGATGTAGAACTGAATATGGAGCAAAGAGGAGACACGTGTTCTGTCCTCACTGAGAAGCAATTACAAAGAAGGCCAATTTCATGCTGTCTCCTCTCTTCTTGCCAGTGGTTCACCTTCCAAAACTGGAATTCAAAGACCATGAATGAGGCTCAGAATGTAGTTTTGCCCCCAAAAACATTTTCCAACTTGTAATTCAGTATCCAAGAAGCAAATATTTCAAACTATCCCCAGAAAGGGATCACAGGAGTCCCTTAGACTTAAGATTACCAGGTCCCTGTTCTCAACCCGCGGGAGATTTTGGGGGCGGAGCTTGAAGAGGGCAGGGTTTGCGGAGGGGAGGGACTACAATGCCATAGAGTTCAATTGCAAAAGCGGCCATTTTTCTCCAGGTGATCTGATCTCTATCGGCTGGAGATCAGTTGAATTAGCAGGAGATCTCCTGCTACTACCTGGCAGTGGGCAACCCTACTTAGACTCCATCAGGGAGTGGAAACTTGGCAAGGGTCTGATAATGTGAGTGTCAGCCCTTGGCCCACAGAACCAGAAATCACCACAAAGTCATATAGAGTCCAAACAGATGGTTTTTACTGATCAAATAGGCATACAGTGCAAACGAATAAAATGACAGCTATGAGAGGCTCACTAGCTGGGAGACATTATAAGGCAGGCAAGGCGGGAGATTACACGCATGAATACAGTTTCCCAGGAGCTGAGTTCCCAGGCCTAGGTATGCGACCTTGGGGGGCAGACAATACAGTACAGAGACAGAGGCAATAACGAAACCGAGATAGCAGCCTGACATTCTGCTCCCCTCAAGGCCCCCTCCCAGTTCGCAAGGGGGCTGGCCTGTTCGGGTAAGCAATGTGAAAGGCGTCGACGAGGTCGGGGGCGGAGACATCCCGTGCGCGCACCCATTCGTCATAGGCAGGGGGGAAATGTTTCCAACGAACTAGATATTGCAGATTGCCATGGTGAATACGGGAGTCAAGGATCTTGGAGACTTCGAAGTGTTCTTCCCCCCCCACCATGATGGGTTGCGCAGGCGGTGGGTCCGGATGCCACCGTGGAGAAGCAACATGGGGTTTGAGGAGGCTTATGTGGAAAACAGGATGCACACGCCTCAAGGATTTGGGGAGAGCCAGTTCCACTGTGACAGGGTTTATGACCCGAGTAATGGGGAAAGGGCCAATGAATTTGGCGCTGAGCTTATGGCACGGTTGGGTGGAACGGAGATTTTTGGTGGAAAGGTAAACCAAAGCACCCACTTGCAGATCACCCCCGGGGGAGCGATGTTTGTCAGCTTGCGCTTTGTATTTACGTTTGGCCCGGTCGAGGTTGCTAACGAGCCAGGGCCAAGTGGTACGGAGGGCGTGTGCCCAGGAGGCAATGTCGGGGTTCCCCTCCCCCTCTACATCATCCGTAGGAGCGATGGGACTGAAATCTTGTCCATACACAGCAAAAAACGGGCTAAAACCTGTGGATTGATGCATGGCATTATTGTAGGCATATTCTGCTAAAGGTAACAGTTCCACCCAGTTATCCTGGTGGTAGTTAACATAACAACGCAAATAACATTCAAGTACAGCATTGACACGTTCAGTTTGACCATCAGTTTGAGGATGGTATGCACTAGACAATCCCTGTTCCACCCCCACCAACTTGAGGAAAGCTTTCCAAAACTTAGAAACGAAACCACTTCCGCGGTCACAAATTATTTTACGCGGAAACGAATGTAAACGAAAGATATGCGTCACGAAGAGGCGGGCCAGTTTCTGAGCAGAGGGGATCCCTGCGCATGGAATCAAATGTATTTGCTTAGAAAACAAATCAGTAACAACCCACAACACAGTTTTACCCCCACTGAGAGGGAGATCAGTCATGAAGTCCATAGCAATCACTTCCCAAGGTCTGCTGGGCGTTTCAAGAGGTTGTAGCAGTCCCGGGGGTTTGCCCTGCGATCGTTTCGCAGCGGCACAAACGGGACAGCTGCGGATGAAGGAGTCAATGTCGGAACGCATTCCCCCCCACCAGAACTGTCTGCGCAATAAGTGAAGGGTCTTCAGAAACCCAAAGTGCCCAGCTGTTTTGGCTCCATGAGCTAAATGTAAAACGTCCTTCCGGAGAGCTTTGGGTACATACAATTTTGAGTCTTTGTACCAGGACCCCCCTTGTTCCAAAACACCAGGAGGTAGGGTATGAGCGGAACGTTCTAAAAGGCACTGGTCCCGAAGGACAGTTAAAAAGGATTCGGAGATGGGGATTTTGGAGGGAGCCCCCCCGTCGGTCATGGAGATCTGAGAAACAGTTATAGGGCTAGTGCTTACGTGCGGCGGTGCGCAGACTGCAGGCGGCTGAGCGGTCGGAGGGGTAGGAGGGGCGGGAACTCCGGTCTGTTGCGGTGGCGGCTGGGCAGCCGGTTGGGCTGGCGGAGCTTGCGAGTTAGGGAAGGTGTGCTGATGCTGGGATCGGGTTTGCACAGCCAGCATAGGTAGGGCCCCACGTTGCATAGGGGTGAACAGAGAGTTGGTGGGTCTTTCGAGTTTTACCGGATATTGTGGTAAACGGGAGAGGGCATCCGCGAGAACGTTCTGCTTCCCAGGGACGTGCTTCAGGGTGAAACGGAACTGAGCAAAGAACTCCGCCCACCGTTGTTGTTTCGCCGATAGCTTATGGGACCCCGTGAGGGCAGCTAGATTTTTGTGATCGGTCCAAACTTCAAAGGGTACTTTAGACCCTTCCAAGAATTGCCGCCATAAAGTCAGTGCATGATGAACTGCAGAGGCCTCTTTCTCCCAGATGGGCCAGTTTAATTGAGCGTGCGCAAATTTTTTTGAAAAGTAAGCGCAAGGGTGAAGAAGACCGTCCGGTCCTTGCTGGAGGAGAGCCCCTCCCATGGCTACATCGGAAGCATCGACTTGCACAATGAACATTTGATTTGGGTCTGGGTGCCGTAGCACCGGCTCCGAAGTGAAGAGGCGTTTGAGGGCCAGAAAGGCGGCTTGGCATTGCTCAGTCCATAGGATTTTTGCGGAGGGCAAGGCAGCCGAGCTTACTTTTCCCTTAGTTTTCAGCAGGTCCGTAATGGGTAGAGCCACTTGGGCGAAGTTAGGGATGAATCCCCGATAGAAGTTTGCAAATCCCAGAAATTGCTGTACTTGCTTACGGTTGGTGGGGGGAGTCCAATCGAGGACGGCTTGGACTTTGGCGGGGTCCATGCGAAGACCTTGGTGGGAGATGATGTATCCCAAAAACGTGAGTTTGCTTTGGTGAAATTCACACTTAGCTAGTTTAGCGAACAGTTGATGGTTACGCAGGCGTTGTAGAACTTCTCTGACCAGAGTCACATGCTCGTCCATAGTTTTCGAATAAATGAGAATGTCATCTAAGTAGACCACCACCCCACGATATAGAAGGTCATGTAGGATTTCATTGATGAGTTGCATGAAGACCCCCGGGGCCCCTTTTAATCCGAATGGCATTACAAGGAATTCATACATTCCGAAGCAGCTAGAGAAGGCAGTGAGGTGTTCATCTCCTTCGCGGATACGGACTCGGTAGTAGGCTTCCACCAAGTCTAATTTAGAGAACACACGGCCTTCCTGTAATTGTCCCAAAATATCCGATATTAATGGGATAGGATAGGCGTTGGTCTGGGTAACCGCATTGAGCTTTCTGAAGTCAATGCATAGGCGAAGGTCGCCCTCTTTTTTCCGGACGAAAAACGCGGGGGCCGAGTTTGGGGCATTCGAAGGGCGAATGAACCCTCTGGCGAGGTTTTTGTCCAAAAAGTCCCGGAGGACAGTGCGCTCGGAAGCGCTCATAGGGTAAATCTTACTTTTGGTTAATGTGCAGTCCTTTACTACTTCAATCGCACAGTCTGAGGCCCGGTGGGGGGGTAAGGCATCACATTCCCTAAGGTCGAAGACATCTTCAAAGTCCCGGTATACAGCGGGTAGAGCTGGTGGTACTGAGGCAGTAGAGGTTAATGCTGGAACGGGCGGAAATGGCAGAGCAAAGTTTTGCCGATGCTGGTCGCAGGTGGGACTAGCGAAAGAGATAGTGTTTGTTTCCCAATCAATACTGGGACTATGTCCTTTAATCCAGTTAATTCCCAAGACCACTTCAAATCGGATAGGGGCTATAGTGAAGTCTATTTGTTCCCAGTGGGAACCAATTCCCATTGCCACCCCTATGGTGCGGTGATCAACTGGACCCCCCTGGAATTGGCTCCCGTCCATTTGAGCAAATTGGACGGGGGCGGGTAAAGCCTCTGAGTCGGCTCTGAGTGCAGCAAACGTGGCTTCACTTATGAGAGTGCGACAGCAACCGGAGTCAATTAGTGCTTTGACGGGGATTTGTGGACCTCCGTTAAGTTGTTGTAAAACTGCATCCACGTAGACGGTGGAGTCCACTTCTTTGATTTTGGTAGGAGCATTCGGTTTGATAGGAAGATCCTGAGAGGTCTGTGGAGATGCTCCATTCACCACAGACTGGAGCCGTTTTTTGACAAGTCGAGGGGAGATTCCAGGTTTAAGGCTGGAGAAATCCAAGGGTTTTCCTCATCCGAAGAGGGAAAGCTGTCCCCCAATGGGGCACTTGTAATCCGAGACCCGGCGGGGTCGTTGGAAGCAGGCAGGGAGGCTGGGTCCCCGGCATGGAGTGCAGAGGGTGTGGGCCTTCCCGGAGCTGCGCTGCGGGTGGCCGCGGTGCCTCTGCGTGGTGGACGACCTCGGGCGCGGGTTGTCGTGCTGGGACGAAATAATTCCTGGCGGCGTGGGCAAATGGCTGCAAAGTGGCCCATTTCTCCGCATGTAAGACAGGCACCCTTCTGAAATCGGGCTTCACGTTCCTGGAGCGGACGTGGGGGATTTCGTGGGACGAGCAGTGGTGCCTTGGGTTGAGGCTTTTGGGTGCCCTTCTCCTTGTGTTTTTGACGGACGAGAGAAATAAAGCGGCGGCGGCTTTCCACTTCCTCGGCTAATAGGATCCAGCCTTCGAGGGTATCGGGATCGCCCCGCATGTAAGACCAGTTCAGAATGTCAGGATGCAAGGCTTCCCTGAAATGATGGATTAGGGTGGTCTCGGGCCAACCTACAATTTTACTTGCCAGTCGCTGAAATTCATCGGCAAATTCCCGAACTGTAGCAGAGCCTTGTTTTAATTGTAAGAGTTCCGTTTTGGCTCTTTCCCCCAGGAAGGGGTCCTCAAACCTCCTTCTCAGGGCAGTCATGAAGTTGTTGAGGGAACGAATCGCACGAGAGCGGGTGTCAAACTGGAGGACCATCCAGTCAGCCGCTTTGCCTGTCAGGAGGGAAGCTACGTACCGCACCCGGCTATCTTCCGTGGGGAAAAGTTGACCTTGTTCTCGCATATAACTGTCCACTTGATGCAAGAAACAAGGCAAAGTCTCAAGAGATCCGTCATACGTAGTCCTCAATTTGAGTTGCTTCCAAGGGCCGGGCGCGGGTTGACCCGGTTGCACGGGTGGTCCGGGCGGAGGAGCAACAGGAGCTCCAGGAGGCAAGGGTGGAGCGGGCACATTAGCAGGTGGTTGCACGGGTGGTCCGGGCGGAGGAGCAACAGGAGCTCCAGGAGGTAAGGGTGGAGCAGGCACATTAGCGGGTGGTTGTACGGGTACCCCCTGACCCGGTATCGGAACGGGCTGTCTCTGAGCTATCAGGGTGTGTTGTAATTGCCTGTTCTCTTGAAGCATAAGTTCCATTACTTCCTGGAGTTGATCAACACGGTCGGAGAGCTCCCGATTCTGGGCTCGTAAAAGATGAACCTCCTCACTTGGGCCACCAGTAAGATGAGGCTTACTGGTTCGGAGGCTCGTGGCCCATTGAGAGCTATCCCCATATAAATCCTCGTCTTCAGACTCATCTGAGTCTCGACGTCGGTCAGCCAAACGGCGTGCGCGTTGGGTCGCACGCGACGGGACAAACGCCGGGGAAAAAGTTAGACCTGATAGTCCCAGTACATAGTCCTTGGGGCGCGTGTCCACGTTCGCCTGATTCCTAATCCTTGCTGCAGCCGCCCTGGCTGCTTCCGCCGCCTCTCTCTCTCTTGCGACCCTAGCCGCTTCGGCGGCTTGCTGATCCGCAAGAACTTTGGCGTTCTCAAGTCTTAGGGCAGCCTCTGCCGTAATGCGCGGCAAAAGTTCCGTCTCGAGAAGCAAGAGTATGGGGTCAGGTTCCCCGCCCAGCAGAGGTTGTACTCGAACCGCCAGTGCGGATGCCTCGGCTCCAAACGTCGGGGTCAAAACTTGAGCCAAGGTGGCTACCGGGGTGTCCTTTGTACATTCCACAAGGAGAAGAGCGGTGCTAATAGCGACTCGCTTGGCCTCAGCCTGGCAGCTGGCCGCATCCGGGATCAGGGAAAAACCCTCCGGCGGGGCTCCCGCCATGGTAGAAAGAGTTTGTCGAGAAATAAGATTATCCAAAAGTCCAGTTAATATTTGTAAATCCTCAGTCGCCAATCGGGCATCGTCCAGTAATCGATCCAAGTCCTGAAGATCTAAACGAGCATCAGTATCCTCCGATGTTAACATCCAGAGACGTCCTGTAAGAGATTGCCACTGCGCCTGTACCAGTCCCCTCAGGCGGCAAACCTCTCGGGTCGTCCGGAAAAGTTCAGCGATTAAGTCTTGTAACAGAGTAGGATCCTCTGAGAAGGGCTCCAGGGTAGTAGATCACCTGGAGAGCTGCACAGCTCCCATCCAAGTGGCAGGCGAACCCCCCTGGGCTCCAGCCTGGCTAGGAGAACGGTGAAGATGAGGGATAGCTGTCATAATGTCAGCCCTTGGCCCACAGAACCAGAAATCACCACAAAGTCATATAGAGTCCAAACAGATGGTTTTTACTGATCAAATAGGCATACAGTGCAAACGAATAAAATGACAGCTATGAGAGGCTCACTAGCTGGGAGACATTATAAGGCAGGCAAGGCGGGAGATTACACGCATGAATACAGTTTCCCAGGAGCTGAGTTCCCAGGCCTAGGTATGCGACCTTGGGGGGCAGACAATACAGTACAGAGACAGAGGCAATAACGAAACCGAGATAGCAGCCTGACAGTGAGATGTCTTGGCAAAAGGAAGAGGATCAGGCCTGGTCTACAAATGCAGCAAAATTCTAAGTTGGTAGCAGGGTAGGTTGTACCACTTCAGACTGATGGTTCAGGGAACTGGTTAATGTTCTCCTACATGAGACGAAAACTCATGTTAAAGGAAATGAACTCCTCTCTCTTAGACATACTAATTTGTATTACTTGGGTTTTTTTTAATTCAAAATGGTATGGCAGCAAGAAGATATTCCAGAGATGGAGAAATGGCAACAAAAAGTGGCCGAGTATGCAGTACTTTATTTTCAGTAGAGTATTACATAGTATGACAGTGTTGGATTTTGTACAGATGTCCCTGTATGTACAGAACTAAATAAAATGGATCTCTTGAAAAGGTGACACCCTGGACTCCACCTCATGGCCCCTGTTTAGCCTATAAGCTAGTTGGGAGGGAAAGACAACAGGGCTAGACCATGCATAACAGATGAGGAAGGTCATGACACAGGGGCTGATACGTGAGTGGCCTGCTTTTCAAGGGTCAGAAAACAGCCCCATAGCCTAAGCCCCAGCAACAGTCACCACGAGTAAGCAGCAGTGGCTAAACTAACTAATATGATGAAAGGGAAAATGATAGATTAATTCCAAAAGAAATGGAAGTGCTATTTTGATTATAAATAAGAATAATATAGAAGCAATAGGTATGAATTGAAAATCTGAAATGGAAATTATTAGAAAGTGGATAGTATAAATATATATAATAGTTAAGACAAAACAGCATGTTGATTAAAATTGTATGCCCTAGAACTGTTAATCAATTTTCCTAGAAGAAGCCCAATTTGAATTGGTACGTGTATGAGTATGTGTATGGTTAAATGTTTGTAATTTTTTTTTGCAGAACACTATAGTTCATTTTAGCTCATTCACTTGCATTTGTAGCCCAGGGGTTAGACAACAACATGAAAGGAGAGAGATAACTGGAAGGACCCAGACTGTTACCCAAGCACATTCTTAGACTCATCCACAAATAGTCTCTGATGTTTTTGCTAAAGCTGGAACTGCATGTTATGAGAATCACAGAACTGTCACCAAAACCAGCCCCAAACTAATTTTTCCCACTCCTTGCACTTTATGAGTAAATTTACAACTGACCCTATCATCGTACTGTGGATTCCTCTCCCGTTTACCATCACTGGCTGAAATTGGTGGAGGGAGGATCTAATGAGATGTCATAAAGCAAGTTGTCCGACATATTAAGCTGACAGGAAGTATTCAATTTATGTGGGCAATGAGAGGTGCCCTGACCTGGATGGCCCAGGCTAGCCTGATCTCGTCAGATCTCAGAAGCTAAGTAGGGTCAGCCCTGGTTAGTTTTTGGATGGGAGACCACCAAGGAAGTCCAGGGTTGCTGTGCAGAGGAAGGCACTGGCAAGCCACCTCTGCTAGTCTCTTGCCATGAAAACCCCCAAAAGGGGTCGCCATAAGTCGGCTGCGACTTGACGGCACTTTACACACACACAATGAGAGACAGAGAGAGGTGAGTGCTGTGGTCCAGTAGCTGAGAGTCTACAAGCTGAAACTGAAGTTAGATAAGATAGAGGTGATGTTGGTGGAGAAGGCAAAAAAAATTGGCTAGGAATGATTTGTCAGCTCTGAATGGCTTAACATTTTTTTTTGTCAGATCACTGTAAAAACTTGGACATGCTCTTGGACCCAGCTTTGTAGATGGAAAAGCAAATGGGTGCTGTTGCATTGAGTGCCTTTTCAGTAACATCTTGCTATGAAACATGCCAGAATGGTGTTGTGGTTAAGAGTGGTGGTTTGGAGTGGTGGTCTCGAATCTGGAGAACCGGGTTTGATTCCCCACTCCAACATGAGCAGCAGACTCTAATCTGGTGAACCGGGTTGGTTTCCCCACTCCTCCACATGAAGCCAGCTGGGTGACCTTGGGCTAGTCACAGCTCTCTTGTAGCTCTCTCAGCCTCACCTACCTCACAGGGTGTCTGTTGTGAGGAAGGGGAAAGGAGGAAGATTGTAAACTGGTTTGATTCTTCCGTAAGTGGTGGAGAAAGTCAGCATAGAAAAACCAACTTCTTCTTCTAGATTCTGACTTCGCCACATTGATCTGTGCCACTGTAACTTCCAGATGGGAATCATCAGTTAGTACAAAATAAGGCAGACAAGCCTTGCCCTGGGTTTGATCTAAATGAGACAGTAGTAGGCAATAATAATCAACCAATAGACCAAGATAGCAAATGGCATAGATAGCAGAGCTATCACTGGACCCTCAGGTTCATGTCCCTGTTTGGGCGCCCCATCTAGATCTCCGTCGCCTGAAGAAATTGAAACTGACTAGAATTTCATTCTATGCTTCGCATGAACGTTTGTGTATTCATTGTCAGCCTTTGCTGAATTTTTTCGCTACATTGTCCTTGCTACTTTTGCTTTGTAACCTCGGTTGCCTAGCTTGGTTTGTTTATTTATGTTTATAATCATTGTAATACAGTGATAGCTCTGCTATCTATGCCATTTGCTATCTTGGTCTATTGGTTGATTATTATTGCCTACTACTGTCTCATTTAGATCAATACTATTTACAGTAGAGTGAGTTATTTGTATAGCTTGCCCTGGGGTTTGGCACAGAAAATGTATCACACCTGTGATTGGGCATTTGTACTGGTTACCTATTTGCTTCCAATATCAATTCAAAGTACTGATTCTGTAAAGGTCTTCACAACCAGGAGCCCTATACTTATTGGACCACATCTCCCAATGTACTTCTGTGTATTGTTTGTGTGCGTGTTAAGTACTGCCAAGTCGCTTCCAACTCATGGCGACCCTATGAATCAATGTCCTCCAAAACATCTTATCCTTAACAGCCTTGCTCAGGTCTTGCAAACTGAGGGCCATGGCTTCCTCTATACAGTCAACCCATCTCATGTTGGGTCTTCCTCTATTTCTGCTGCATTCAATTTTTTCTAGCATGATTGTCTTTCCCAGTGACTCTTGTGTTCTCATAATGTGACCAAAGTACAATAGCCTCAGTTTCGTCATTTTAGCTTGTAGAGACAGTTCAGGCTTGATTTGATCTATAGCCCACTTTTTTGTCTTTTTGGCAGTTTACGGTATCTGTAACACTCTCCTCCAATACCTCATTGCAAAGGAATCTACTTTCTTACTTCCTCTTTGCTGTACCGTCTGTTAAATCTGGTTTCTTTGTGCAATACCTGACAATGTTTTGGTTGCCGGGCCGGTTTTGCGGAATGGCTTGCCTGAAGAGGTGTGGAGTGGCAGTGAGATAATGATGTTGAGAGTTTCTATTTCCATTGTTTGATTCTTTTGGTTGTGGTGGTGATATTTTAATCTTTATTACACCCTGTGTTTGTAAGCTGCCTTGAGCACTTAGAGAAAGGCGAGTTATAAATATTTTAATGTAAATAAATGGAAATATTTTATAAATGGAACCATTTGTACAGTACTTCCTTACCATTTCTATATACCTCATACTGATTTGAAAAGGTGAATGCTCCTCATAGGCATGCAAAAAAAGTACAACACTGGTATCCAAGTAAATTTTCCATCAACATATACTGTGGCCTCTGTTCAGAGATATTGGCATACAACTAGTGTGTTGTATAGGATCAGTAGTAGTCCAAGAAATGGATTAAAGCTAAGCATTCACATGTGCATTACTAGGTTAATGGTAATGTGCTTTCCTTCCCACTTTTACAATGCATATATATTTGGATCCAGTAATCTACCAGCAGACAATGGTCTTTTATGCATGGCTGTTTCACTTACCATCACCCCTCCTATGACTTCGGGTCTTTATTTGGATTATGAATGCCATTTCCGACTGTCAAGGTCACCTCACTCTCTCCCTGCATTTCCCCCACATTTTCAAATTCGAGATAAAACAGATTCCTCAACATGCGGGCAAAATGCAGGGAAACACGGGGATAGCGAGGCGACCTTGACAGTTGGAAACGGCATGTATAATTCAATAAAGGCCTAAAGTGGTCAGAAGGGGGCCGGGGAGTGAAACAGCCAAGCATAAAAGGCCATAGTTGATGGACATCCCCCTCCCTCTGGCAGTAATTTCTACTCCCAGAAAAGTAATTTTTTTGGGGGTCATGGTACATGTGTGGACCAGCTACACTGGTCAAGGGGCTGCACTGGGGAGGGGGTATGATTGAAATAGCCACTCCTATTTCTTCTATCAGCAGATTGAGGGAAAAGAAAGGAGGTGATTTTGCCCCCTTCTTACTCTCAGGGTACCGCCCCTCCAACCCCATAAATTTCTAGAAGTTGTAAAAGACTGGGGACTATCCACAAGGGAAAGCTCTGTGGTCTTTTGCATCCATGGATCACTGGATCCAACCAGCTGGTACCACACTGACTGTAAGAAGAACCATGCAAGAACAGCCCAACAAACCATGTAGGTTAGCATCCTGTTTCTCACAGAGGCCAATTAGATGCTTCTAGGATTCCCACAAGCAGGGCATTGGGATAACAGTTTCCCTTCATTCTTAACAACAAGCAACTGGTGCTCAGATGCATGGAGGTTTCATCTGGATGCTTCATGAATGGATAGCCATTGACAGATCTTACCCTCCATTAATTTGTCTAGCCCATCTATAAAGCATTTGATATTTTGCATCCAGATGGGCTCCAAATGTGATTTTGAGGGACTATATCCATAGGCATATGAACAAGGAAATGTACATTTGCGATACACTTCTTTGCTGCCATCACTGGTTTTGCTCTAGAAAAATATGAGCTCTGTCTACACTCTGTTTGGATCATGCTGATTTTTTATCTTTCTACCTTTAGGGAACATTTTCCCCTTTGACTTGTTCAGAAGGAACCTTTGGCAATGTTTCTTGGAGAGGGATGGCACACACCCTGTTTTTCTAGGACACTGGTCAAGACTATTGAACCTCACTGGTATCCTACATGAACCAAACTTGCACCCTAAAGCTTGCCTAAGCTGTTCCCATGCTTTAGCTATGTCATCCTTCTTTTTATGTCTGATAAATGTTTTGTATTGGAGTTTCTGTACCCAAAAGTACAACTAACACTCCCTTGTAGCTGTATATTTCAGGGCAAGTTATTTATCATCTTGAGGGAAATGTAACCTACATTACTCATTAAAGAACTCTTCATAATTCTCTAAGGATCTCCTGGGTGACCTGGAACATAGCTTTCAAAGTTCCTTTTCTCTAGAAGAGAAGCAGCAAATAAGCTTTTAGGCAGCAAATAAGCATTTAGCATTTCTACTAAAATAACAAGGCCTGTAAGGAGAAGCCTTGACACAAATTAGAGAACGTCTGGTTGAACTGCAAATACTTTCTTGTAGACCTGCATTGCAAGCGTCATCAAAGCGAATGGAAGGAATTACAGTAATAATAATACTTTTGCTTCTGAAGCTGAAATTGCCTAATTGCACAGCCCATTTTTAATTGGTAGATTATTTGCTGTGAAGCAGCTCCCATCTATTTGCATGATTCAGACACAATTAGCTACCTTAGCAAAATCAGTATATGTCTTTTAGCCAAATCAACACTCAGGCAGGGGACCACTGATTTATTTCCAGCCAAGGAGTTGTAGTGTTGTTGTTGTATTTTCCTGGTGTATAGACATCCAGTATATAAAATCTGACATCTTGTGAAGCTCCGAAGATGACTAGCTATATTCTTTTACATGGAGAAATTGTTTCCTTTGTGCATATACTTGAGAAGCAATTGTTTACAAGTACAGATGAATTTCAAAGCCAAATTCAATTTTCTTTCCTTCCGACACGAAACCCGTGTTCAAAGCAAATAAGAAAAGAGTGCGGCAATGAAATTATTCGGCTGTCCAGAGGATAGTACATGAATTACTGCGACACTAATAAGAACTTTTGTTTCTTCAGATGACAGCAGGTACATATTCCAGAATTTATTCCGTTACAATTGAATGAAAAATTTCACTGGGAAGGAAAGCTCCGGTTACAGCAAGTCACCAGCTGATGGATTTCACTCATTGCAAACAGATAAAAAGTATGGTCTGTAGAGCAATATTACAAGAACGGAGACAAATGGAAGCAAGAGAGAGGGAGAGATTAAAACATTGACAACCATGCTATTCAGGACTTGGTGGGGAGGCAGCATTACCCAAAATGGCATAGTTTGGCAGATAATGTTTGGCTTAAGCTAAGACATAGATCTCACTGAGGCAGGCAAGCTAGGTAGTAGCTAGAGATCTCTTGCTATTACAACTGATCTCCAGCCAATAGAGATCAGTTCACCTGTAGAAAATGGCCTCTTTGGCAATTGGACATTGAAGTCCCTCCCCTCCCCAAACCCTGCCCTCCTCAGGCTCTGCCCCAAAAACCTCCCGCCAGTGGCAAAGAGGGACCTGGCAACCCTATTAATATTCTCCCATGGGGGAAACAAGAGCCCTGCACATACAAAGCTAGTGTGTCAGAGAAAAGGCTAGGCTAGAACCCTTCTCCCTGAATTGCAGTTTTCTATACGCAGGATAATTTTTTGTTCATGAGGAAGCATCCCATCCCTCCCTCCAAGGAAAATGGCTGGCCACTGTGTGAAACAGGATGCTGATCTAGACGACCCACTGACATGATCCAGTAGGGTTCTTCTTATGTTCTCATCCTGGAAAGCTTAACCTGCAATATGTAGTGATGGCCACTATCCTAGATGGTTGTGAAAGAGAACGAGACAGCTGTATGGAGGAGAGGTCCTTTAATAGCTGCTAGTCATGATTACTAAAGGGGATGTCCAAATCTCAGGAGAAAGCCTTGGCTCCTGTGTTCTGTTTCTTGGCAACAGATTGGCCACAATGTGAAACAGGTTGCTGAACTAGATGGCTCACTGGTCTGATCCAACTGTTCTTCTGTTCATAATATGAAGCAGCGAAGTCCATGCAGTTTTGGAAAAAATGCGAGTGTCCCAGGAAAGGCCATTTGAACAGCATCTAAGCTAAACAAATCCAGAAAGTTGCATATATGTATCCAACCCAGAGGCAATGTGATGGATTGGCTAAACAGGAAGGGCACAACGAGGAATGTGCAAGGCCCTTTGCATTACTATTGCCACTGTTGACAGCATAGAGCAGATGAGAAAGAGTCCAGATTCAGCTAATCTGTTGGAATGCCAAATAATTTCTGCTCATCCAATGGAAGTGACCAGCTAGAAGAAGAACTGGTTTTTATAACCCGATCTTTCTCTACCTTTTCAAGGAGACTCAAACTGGCTTACAGTTGCCTTCCCTTCCGCTCCTCCCAACAAACACCTTGTGAGGTAGGAGGGTTGAGAGAGTTCGGAGACAACTGTGACTAGCCCAAGGTCACCCAGCAGGCTTTATGTGTAGGAGTGGGGAAACCAACCTGGTTCACCAGATTAGAATCCACCACTCATGTGGAGGAGTGGGAAATCAAACCTAGTTCTCCAGATCAGAGTCCACTGCTCTTAACAACTACTCCAAGCTAGCCTCCTACCAGTCAAACCCAGAAAATACATCAAACGAACACCTGGCTTTGAGAGGCAGAGCCAATTTAGATAGTGTCTCTCTTGCCCCTTGATCACTGGCTATGGCACACAAGGTGCCTACACCATCATTCCTCATCCTCCATTTTTAGAGCAGCGAGTGAGATCATGGAGACAAATCTGTTGATGGGTGAGTTTTTGGTGAATGTTTGGAACTTCCAACATAGTCAATGGAATTCATCACATTGGCTCATGCACAGAATGCATGAAATACAGTTCCCAGATGGTGGTGTGAGAATGCACAAAGTATTTGCAGTCTTCTGTAAAAATTCAAGATCGTGATCACATTTGGCTTTGGCTGTCAAGGGGGCAAAATGGATATGGCTAGAATGTATGAGAGGCAAGTCAATGGCTTTCCCCAGGCACAGAAAACTTGAGTTGACCAAGAAAAGCATTTCTTTTGTGAGTTACGTTTTCTGCCTGAGGGGAGGGGATTGGGCAGGTGGTGGATTGGGAGTGAGACAGAGATAGCCACAGTAAAGCAATGGGGAAATGTGCACGCGCAAAACATATTGTGACAGGATTTTGAATGCGCAAATAAGCAAAGAGCTTCACCATTAATACTGTTTTCACTTCTTTCTTTCTCCTTTTCTCCAGTAATACTGTTTTCACTTCTTTCTTTCTCCTTTTCCCTTACTTAAAGAAATAGTTTCCTTCATGAAAATAAAGTTTGTTAAAAAACAGTGAAAGGAGAAATTTTCTTGAGTATTAGAGTATATTGCTTTTAATGTACAATCAAAGTGCAGTTGGAACAGAGAAGTTTTTGCTCCCTTTTATAACTAGGGTTGCTAGCTCCAGGTTGCGAAATACCTGGATATTTTGGGGGCTGAGCCTGAGGAGGGCAGGGTTTAGGGAGGGGAGGGACTTCAATACCATGGAATCCAATTGCCACTGGCGGGAGGTTTTTGGGGTGGAGTCTGAGGAGGGTGGGGTTTGGGGAGGGGAGGGACTTCAATGCCATACAGTCCAATTGCCAAAGCAGCCATTTTCTCCAGGGGAACTGATTTCTATCGCCTGGAGATCAGTTGTAACAGCAGGAGTTCTTTAGCCACCACCTGTTGGCAACCCTATTTATAACAACTATTCACATTTATATTATAATGTTAAGCCATTTCTGGATAGTAATGTGCATGCTATATACAGCAGTGATCTAGATCTGGGTAGCATGATTGAAATTTCTCATCCCTACTGTTTCAACTACTAAATCCCCATTTTTTTATTTCACCTTGTGTGAATCAGACCAGTCTTCCTCTATCTTCATGCCATTTTCTTCTCACAGAATTTCCCCTAAAAAAACATAAAACATCTTTTTCACCCCTACTTGTGTGTCTATAAATCAGCATAATGCATTGTACGTATATTATGTGTATAATACATTTTATGTATAAATACCGCATGCATTGTGTATAAAAACTGTACAATGGGCGAAAATGCATGGTCGCTTTAGCCTGCTTTATTCCCTGTTTCAGCCAGGATCAAACACATGCATTTTCGCCGAACGTGTGTTCAATCCTGGCTGAATCCTGGCTGACACAGGGAATAAAGCAGGCTAAAGCGACCATGCATTTTCGCCCAATATAATACAGAAAGCAAAAAAATCTACAAAACCAGCAGCAAGAATTGGAGAATGGAAACTGTGCGTCAAAAATATAAATGAACATAAAAAGAAATAAAATAGGAGTCCTCAGCTCATCCGTAATAAACATCGGGGGGAAAATAAGTATGCTTTTTAAGAATGGTTATTTAAAGAAAATTGTAGACCAGATGTCAAGGAGTAGTAAAATAGGTTGGATTAACTTTAAAAACCACCAGGCAATATATGATATTTTAATTAAGGAATACTGGAGTATTTTACAATAGGGTCTTTTAAGTAGGGTATTTTTTTATTAACCTAGCTATTATAGAAAGCAGTAAAAATATGGCACCATTTGGAAGGTCCGATATACTGTACGTATGGTCAATGTTTGTATTTTGTATTTTTTCACTTTATAATTTTTTTTTTTTTTAAGAAAAATCTACATCACATGTAATGTCTGTTGGCAGGAATGTGGACGTATCTGCAGAAATACAGGGGCTTGTTTTGCACTTCCTTTGTAATTATTGATTTAAATAAAGGTAAATGAGGTCTGTGTCATGGGATTAGTGATTGGCATTGAAGCTGATGTAGGACATATGTGGTAGAGCTCACTTATGTATTTATTTAAAGCGTTTCTATGCTGTCTTACTTATGAGACCTGCTCAAGGTGGCTCACAAGCTAAAAAAAGGTAAAACCATAAGAAACAAATAATCATTCAAATTAGCCAAAAATTACCCAATGAAACCCAGAAGCATCAAAGCACATAAAGCCCTGGAGCATAAAAGCACATAAAAACTCAGAGTGTACAACATTTGTCAGCCTAAATGACCCCCATAACAGTCACCTACACTGGAAGCATTTGTGTTTTTCATATAGACGGTATGGTTGGCTTCTGCGGAGTTCTAGAAAGAATTAGTGAAGTGGAGAAATGGAGTTCGTGAGATGAGAGCACTTGAGAAACAAATCCAGTCTCCCACCCAGGAAAAAAAAAAGAAAAAAAGAAGATACTTGATTGACAAAGCTGGTTACAGTTTCTGAAGAACGTGTTTCGTTTTCTCTCTCCCACTCACTGCCCAGTATACCCTTTTAGCTTGTGCAGAATGTCTTTCTGAGAATCCTGGACTGATAGCTCTGCTTATTTATGCTCCAGCTTCAAAGAAGATACATCGGAGAACAAAAAAGCGTTGCAAAGATGTGAGACCGCGCACACATACCACCCACACATTTTTTCCTTCCCCCTACAGGAAATAAATTGGTTTGCCAAATTCAAACAAGTTTCCCTGCCCTGCGTATTTATTGGATTTCTCTTAGATAATAAATTGCCTCATTCATCATTAGCTGAACACCCAAGTCCTTAGAGAGGAGGGATATGGAGATAATGTAAATACAGCACTTATTGGCAATCATAGTTGATCTAAATGTGGAGTGTCTAATGGCACCTAGATGAGTGTCATCATCATGTTCCATTGCATTTGTGGAGACTGAACAATTTGTAATGCCATGCTACCCAGATGAATAAGAAGAGTTTGGTATTTGGCCTGAACACAAGCCTAGTTTTCGTTTATTGAATTTATATAATGGAGATTTTTCAGTACAACAGCAGAAGGGGGAGCGATTTGCTTGATTAAGCCCCTCATTCAGATGCATTCCTTCAAAGACTAAGGTTAATTACAAAACAAAATCAAGAGATTGTAAGCTGCTAGACGGATTCCCAGCTGGCATGATTTTGCAGAATAATTGCATCTCAGCAGTTGTTACCTTTTCTTTATCACATCTCAAGAGAAAATGGGTTCCAAACTAGGAGGCCATCACTGAGAATAAGTTCAGGTGCAACAGGAAGAGGAAAAAGTGAATGAATCATGCTTTGCAATCATAAGCGTCTTGAGGAATATCAAAGGTTAATATTCCCAGTGGTGAGATCAACTATGCTTTGCTTGTATACATTTGTAAATAAAACAGATATTCCAAAATCACCATAAGTCTTCAATGTTCATCCAGTTGTATTATCTCTTGATATTTTCACCACTTGGGGAAGCGGGAAGTGTCTAACACTATGATTCTTGGGTTCTGAAATCACACAAGTTTGGAAAGAGGGAGTGAAACTCACTTTTGCTTCCTCTGTCACTAGGGTTGCCAGCTCCGGGTTGGGAAACACCTGGAGATTTTGGGGGTGGAGTGTGGTTGCCATCCTCCAGGTACTAGCTTTAGGTTAGTCCTGCTATTAGAACTGATTTCCAGGCGATGGAGATCAGTTCCCCTGGAGAAAAGGGCCACTTTGTCAATTGGACTCTAAGGCATTGAAGTCCCTCCCCTCCCCAACCCCCCCCTCAGACTCTGCCCCAAAAATCTCCCACCGATTGCAGAGATGGACCTGGCAACCCTAGGGTGGCACCTGAGGAGGGTGGAATTTGGGGAGGGAAAGGACTTCAGTGAGGTATAATGCCATAGAGTCCACCTTCCAAAGCAGCCATTTTCTCCAGATGAACTGATCTCTATCGCCCAAAGATCAATTGTAATAGCCGGCGATCTCCAGCCACTTCCTGGAGGTTGGCAGCCTTATCTGTCACTACATTTAGCAGTGCGGGAAGGCCAGCATCTGTGCCTGAGAAGACTGATGAAGAGAGTGAGTGAGTGATTGGGGGGGCCATTGGGACGCTGTCTGCTGTCGCCACTATTACACAAATATCCGCTTGCATACAAAGTGACCACAGAAGATAATTCTCAAATATTTCCCAAATATTGCTTCTGACTTGTTACCATTCTAAGATTTCAAACTTGTTGTAGTCTATTTCCCCTTGCATTTTTATATATCTTTAATTGGTGATAGTCTTGATTTGATGGTTGAGTCGTAAACACTATTTTATTTCAATGCATGTTGGCTGGTTTGGTTCACTTGAGCCATGGAGCAGATCCCAAACCATTCACCTGCTCTGTACCATTTGAGCAGGTTCTGATTTCTTAGAAAAGTGTTTTCATTCTACTTTGAAGAAATACAACGCCAGGGAGATTGATACGGTGAAAAATGCTCGTCCAAGAAGGAAAATTCCCTTCAGAGTCATATGGCAGAATCCATCAATCTTCCAGATAAGGGCTTTCAGCAAATGGAAGGGGGACAATATCCTCTAAATAATGGCCATCTTTTTTCTTGATTTCTGTCAGCAGTCGTATCAGAATCTAAGGCCTATCCTTCAGCAGTAGAGTGACAAACAGATGTTCTCACTCAATAGTTCTAAAATACAATCACAGAGTGGTAGATGTTAGAAAACTGTTTCTCCCCCCCCCCCAACACTTTCTGTGACTGACATGGCTTGCTCAGGTGTATATAGACTGGCTCAGCTGTCCTGGATGAGGTTTATCTTTGGATCTTTGGTTCCTACACAAACATGGCAACTGCAACTCTTACTGTGGGAATTTTTACCTGTTAAAGGTTATGGGGAAATTTTACCTGATAAAGGTACAAATTGTGTTCCTCTTTTCCTCCTCTCTCTGATTTGTTCTCTGCCTTCCAAGTCCAGCAGGCAAAATTTTCAGTATCCCTTTCTGTGTAGACATAGCAAAATTTGGTTTTCCAAGTTGGTTTTTTCATACTACAGTTTAAACTATTTATGCTTTCAGTGTTTTCAACATGTTATGTGTGAAACACAATTGATCGATTTATGACTTATTTATAGGTTGCTTTTTATCTTCAAAATCAAGCTAAAGAAAATTACTGTAAATGATACGGTACAATGAGAAACAACAACAACAGAAACCAGTTAAAAACCACATAAACAAGCAAAACAACTGACGAAACAGTAAAGAACAGGAAGGTCTTAACTTGGCACTAAAAATACAACAATTCAAGTGTCTTCTGGATGTCTTTGAGAGGTTATGTCATAAAAGAATCACTATAAATGTCCCTTTCTCTGACCACCATTTGTCTAATCTCTGAAAATGGAGGTGCTTGAAAAGTAGGGTTGCCAGCTGCAGGTTGGACAATACCTGGAGATTTTGGGGGTGGAGCCTGAGGAGGGCGAGGTTTGGAGAGGGGAGGGACTTCAATGTCATAGTGTCCAATTGCCAAAGTGTCCATTTTCTCCAGGGACGTCGTTCCCTTGAATAGACCGTTTGCAATTCTGCTCGTGTTGTTGCTATTATTGGTAGCTTTGCAAGTGCATAATTTTGATTCCTCATTCTCCTTGTGTGTACTTGTAGCCTAGATTTGATTACCAACCACCTGGAGGTTGGCAACCCTATTGAGACCCTTTCAATGCAGACTATGAAATTCAAACAGATTAATGTGATTGATGTTTCCTAGGTAGAATTTTGATTATACGTGGTAAAAACCTGAGGGGAGGGAAAGATTTCTCAGAGATTCGAAAGAGATGAGTCCCTGGAGGATCCATGAAGACCTCTTCCCAGTGTTCTAAAGGTAAAGTGTAGCTTTGAGGGCCCCAATTTGAATGGGAGAAGAAAGGGTTTAACCTTTGACCATCAGAATTAGCCATGCCGATACCCTCTGTTCATCTGTCAATTTCCCATCTGTAGCTTCTAACAGTATGGAGAAGGTCAGTTTCAACTGGTGAAACTATGCATGAAGAGAAGAATTAAATCACCTTTCTTCGCTCCACCCTTCAACAAATTCCTTCTTTGAATCTTGGCCTCCTACAGTTCTAGCCTACTTTTTAAAAATGCTGGGATATCAGACTTCTCATTGCCGTATCTGTTTTGACTCTTTGATTCACAGTCGCAGGTTTTTAAAGTGCTGTAGAGGGGAAATGGATCTAAACAGAACAGTGATGCAAATTGATAAGAATGAAAAAAAAAGGGCTGTAGAGCAATAAGAAGGACTTTGTAAAGCAAGTATGATAAACTGACAAGGGAAGAGGCTGAAATCCTCCAGGAGTAAGATCACTTTAACAATAAATGCAATGGAAAGTGACAAGTTGAGAGGGGGATGAGATTACAAGAGGAAGACAGGAAATCATGTCGAAATGGTCCTTCCTGACGAGGCATGACAATCAAACTGCTGTTCTAAGAGCATTTCAAAGTTTCAAGCAGGGGTAGTTTACACGAAATGTTTTTTTAGAGTGGATATGGTACAATTCAACCAGCAATTAGAACATATGCAGTTACACTTGGATATCCTGGGCATGTGCTTCATGTAGCAAAGACCACCTTAAAAAAATACCCGAGTGAAGAAATAATAAATGCAAGTGATCTTGCTTTTTACTCTCCATTTCCTTCCCGCTGGGGAATCTGCAGGTTTGTTTTGAGAATTGATAATTGTGTTCAGATTATTTAATACCATTTTGGATGAATTGTGATGGAATAGTTGATTCCGTTTGTTTCACCTGAACACATGAAGCGGCCTAATACTGAATCAGACCCTTGTTCAATCAAAGTCAGTATTGTCTACTCAGACTGGCAGCGGCTCTCCAGAGTCTCAGGCAGAGGTCTTTCACATCACCTACTTGCCCAGTCCCTTTAACTGGAGATGCTGGGGATTGAACCTAGGACCTTCTGCATGCTAAGCAGACACTCTATCACAGCATCTCCACGGCATCTCCCCAGTGGAGAATGCATTTCCATTTGTAGCTTGATCTGATTGGGATAGGATTATTAATTACTGAGATACCCCTTCCCAAATTCAGGCAGATTGGAACAAGCATCTCAGTTCTCAAGGCAATGAAAAGCCTGTCGGGCTCTAACCTCCTCCATCCAACTGGTATAAAATTCTCAGGGACTAGAACCCTCACTTTTCAGATTGAAACAGAAGCGAGAAAGGGGTCATGTTTTGCACAGATTAATTATCTTCCTTGAGAAGGGGCACTCTAGTTAATCTATACCCTTTACTGATGTGAGGATTTGTTGGAGGGGGTTAAACAGAGATGGGAAAGAGTTCCACATAATTCATGCTTGTAAATTTTTCTCAGGTGGCTAACAGGTCTGGAGAAAAATGTCCTGCTCCTTTAATAAGGTCTTAATATTATTTACTTCATCTCTACCCTGCTTTCTCTCCAAGAGGAACCTAAAGCAGCTTACAGGATTCTCCTGTCCTCCTTTTAATATGTGGAAATGGATTCCTGAAGTTTTGCATAGCATAGAGGTAAATAACATCTTCTGGTAAATAAGTCTCTATGAAAGGGATGGGACATTTTTTCCCTTTTCGGGCATTTGATAACCCTATCTGTACCCTGCACTATATTTATGCATTCCAGCACATTCCTTCCAGCTTGTGCCTTACTTAGATTATTTTCTGGTATTCACTGAGTAGCTTGTGGGCTTGCTAGGAGAAATTGAAATGCTTCAAAGAGCAGAGCGTGGCAATATAAGGTCAGAAGAGAATGGAGAACATTATCTTCCTAAATCTACATTCCATTTTGGGGGAGAGGTAAAAATCTACCACAACCATTTTACATGTAAAAGGGCAGACTTGTGCATTAATGGGTCTCTGACACATGCATTACAGGTTGATTATCCCTTATCCAGACTGCTTGGGACCAGAAGTGGTCTGTATTTTAGATCTTTCTGTATTTTGGAAGATTTTAGAATTTTTGCATATGCCTAATCATATATCTTGGGGATGGAACCCAAGTTGAAACACAAAATTCATTTATGTTTGTTTATTTATTTATATATATATAATACACGTAGCCTGAATATATTATATTTTTTAATGATTTTGTGTACATTGAACCCTCAGTGGCCCTGCTGAGGGCCTATGAGTAATGCCTGCATACCGGCTCAAAACATCAATTTTCTGGATATCGGATGTCCAAATAGATAGGGCTGTTGAAAATTTTTTTCGTTAAAATCGGATTCGGCAAAATTCAGCCCGTTTTGATTCGGGCCATGCCGAAGTCAGGACTCCCCCGCTTCGGATCCCCAAAATTCGGGCGAAATCCGGAGTTCGGGGGGAAATCCGGCCCCCGCGCTCGCCTTCAGGGGGCTTCCCTGAAGGCGCGCGGGGGGCCCTTTAAACAGATCTGCGCCTCCCGGCCTTTAAAACAGATCTGCGCCTCCCAGATCTATTCCACGCCCCCCCGCCCCCAGGGGACTCCCCTGAAGGCGCGTGGGGGGCGTGGAATAGATCTGTGCCTCCCGGCCAGGAGGCACACATCTATTTAAAGGGCCCCCCGCGTGCCTTCAGGGGAGTCCCCTGAACCCGCGCGGGCAGCATGGAATAGATCTGGGAGGCGCAGATCTGTTTAAAGGCCGGGAGGCGGAACCCTGAATCTACCAAATTTATTCGCTGAACTCCCGAAGTTGGTGAATTCGGCTCCCCCGTTTCCCGCCTTTTTTTAGTTCGGTTCGTCCCAAACTAAAAAACAGCCGAATCGGGGGAAATTTGGCTGTTTTTTGGTTCGGGATGAACTGAATCGACAGCCCTACGGATAGAGTTGCCAGGTCTCTCTCCACGACCTGTGGGAGGTTTTTTGGGTGGAGCGTGAGGAGGGTGAGGTTTGGGGAGGGACTTCAATGCCATTTAGTCCAATTGCCAAAGTGGCCATTTTCTCCGGGTGAACTGATCTCTGTCTGCTGGAGATCAGTTGTAATAGCACGAGATCACCAGCTACTACCTGGTGGTTGGCAACCCTAGGTCCAGATAAGGGATACTCAACCTGTAATTGGTCTCTGCCAGAGAATGCTGTGCACACAAACATCCATCAGGGATGACACTCTCAGTGATGGGTGCACCAGATAGCTCTTATGGTTAGCTGGCCTTGCATACCTCTCTGCTTACACGCTCTGTCCTCTTTCCTCCCGCTGCTCTTGCTGAACTCTGCCCTTCCTATTTGGGGAACAATTTGGGGGGGGCGTTTCATTTGGATTTGTTCCCTTCCTGAGGCTAGCAAATGAGAAAGTATTCAGATGGGGATTTTGATTAATAAACTTCTGTAAGCGCATCACTATTTGCCACATCTATTTTGAGATAAGACAGCTATAGCTGTCCATCTTGTCAGTTTTGTAGAAATAGCTTCGTTTTTAGTTGACGGTAGATGTGTCAGTGGATGTAATAGAAGTGTTCACATGCTCCATTCCCCCCCCCCCAAAAAAAACTAGATTTATATTTTCTTGGTAAAATGTTTCAAGCCATATGGATGAACACTGAGGAATGACTATAAGGCCACTAAGCCCAAATAAAAGAATGAACACGATAACATTTTCCATTCCCAGATGTTTTCTTCTTTTTTTACACTTGCAAAGGATCATCACCACTTAAAGTGTTCTATCGAGTACCATAAGGAAAAAAGGGACTATAATCTAAAGTAGGGGTCAGGAATGCAACATAGGGAGAAAGAATAATAATAAGAGATCAATGGGTGCAAATGCAGTTCCATAGCTTTGCTAATTAAATACACGTTGAGTATCCCTTATCCGAAATGCTTGGGACCAGAAGTATTTCGGATTTTGGGGGGGATTCTGGAATATTTGCATATACAAATTGAGATATCTAAAAAAGAAATTCATTTATGTGTTATATACACCTTATACACCTAGCCTGAAGGTAATTTTATACAATTTAAAAATAATAATTTTGTGCATGAAACAAAGTTTGTGTACATTGAACCATCAGAATGCAAAGGTGTCACGCTCTCACCAGAGTACCTGTATCAGATGTTAAACAAGAGCAACCACAACAAATGGCAGCTACAACAACACCACCACAACAAAAACAGTGAGACTCATGGCCACTGGCAAACTAATGCAGCTGCTATGGCCTGGAAGGGGTGGGGAGGGCATTGCAGGCGCAATGAGGCTTGGCACAGTGTGAGTAATGCACATAGGTTTTGTTATCGTGGGGAACCTGCCATTGGCACAAGCAGCCTGCACATGTGCCACTTTATTACCCTTTGCAGGTGTGCTTGTGGGGGTGGGATCTGCCAGCTCAAAAAGTCCTTTCCCTCTCCAAACCCTGCCTGCCTCAGGCTCTGCCCCAAAAATCTCTATTTCCCAACCTGGAGATGACAACCCTACTTGTGATGTAGGTTACACTGAGAGTGTGTGACTGGGCCGAGGTTACCCAGCAAGCTTCCATGGCAGAGTGGAGATTTGAATATAGGTTTCCCAGATCGTACTCTGAAACTCAATCTACTACATAATGCTGGCTTACTTTGGGTTGGCTGCTGTTCAACAATATCAAGCACCCGTGCCAGGATGAGTAAAGCAAGTCAGGTGGTATCAAGTTACCTGGTGGTTGCTGCCAGGCCTGGTCCTGAGGAGTCCTCCCTCAATGGCCAAAACAAACCTGGAAAGTGCCCTGTCCCCCCACCCCCGCCTATTATTGACAGAAACCAAACCTGAAATGGCCAGTGAGGGCATCCATTTCTTAAAGGGACAGCCATCCCTTTGATCATTTGCGGGGGGGGGGGTTATTAAGCCCCACAATGTATTAATTCAGCATTCCAAAGTCAGCATTTTCTACTCAGACTAGCAGTGGCTCTCCAAGATGTCACATCACCTAAAGCCTGGTCCTCTTTAACTGGAGATGCCAGGGATTGAACTTGGAACCTTCTGCTTGTCAAGCAGATATTCTACCACTGAGCCACTGTTCCCATTTTCCAAGAGTGACAACAAGCCACAGTTCAGCTTTGATGTCACACCAACCCATGATTCTGGTACTGATCCAAGCTTTGAACCATGGTGGTTCTACTTAAACAGTGGCAAACCCATTGGGTAGTCTCTTAGGGATGCTGAGCTAATACACTTAATACATTGCAGGCCAGCTGTAAATAACCATAGCTTAAACCATATAGTGTCATCTGTTGTCTTCATTAATGGTGTGTGGTAGCGAAAGGAAACAAATTGACCAGAGGAAACCTTGAAACAACTTGCTAGCATCTGGCCAGGAAGACCTTTGATCTTTCCTTTCTTTGGTCCTTTTCTGTATCTTTAATTTGACCTTTGTTTTGTAATCTGCTTTCGCTGAGTTGTTTTCTGCTTAAGAGCATTATTTAAAAAAAAACACAATAGTTTATCATCCAGCACATATTTGTCCAGGGAAAGCTTGCTTTGTTTCTTTTCATGCTTCAGGCTAACCTTGGATGAAGGAAGAGGTTCTACCAGTCAGGTAAATTACCAGAATTGCTATTCTATTGCTATTTTGTTGATGAACGCTATGGAATCCGGTGCCTAAGGAGAAAGGAGATTGTTAGTGTTTAGTTATTGCCTGTCGTCAACATGCTAAAATGAACTTGGCATCCTTCTGAGTCGCTAGAGTGGTAACAGTAAATGTCAGAGATAAGTCATTCAGTAGGCAGTGGCATTGCTTTTAGTTTTAATATATGGGATAAATCTGCCAAGTGCAGGAACACCCACTGTGCACAATAAGTGAATTTTGACAGAGCAAATTGGTTTTCTCTTAGCCATTCGTGCTGTATTATCTCAAAGAAAATGCAACATGGTTATGCGGGCATTAAAAAAAGAAACATAACCACCAACGACAGGATGATTTAGTGTTCCAGATAATCAAATACTGTCTGTCCGGTATCTGCAATTGGCTGGCGATTGGTTCAGTAGGTATTTGATTACACTCCCCTTGAGCCTCTTAATCAAAGGTGTGTTTTTCCCCTATTGATGGGCTGCTTATCACCAGCTGCTACCATTGTTTTGATCCGGAAAGAAACTGCTCAGAATAAAATCTGCTTGATCCCTCTTATTTTCTCATGCACTGTAGTTTCAGCATGCTCTGTATCCATTTTTCTTGCAGGAGGGAAACAAAGTTTGTAATCTGGAAATGTAAATTGATGAACATTTGGAGGAGGACTGAGTGAGAACATGGGTATCAGATCTTGGAAAGGTTGATGGAGAGATGTTAGAAGGCTGATGGGAGAGATGTTATTATTCTGGTTGATGGAGAGATGTTAGAAGGAAGAGCGGTCAACATTGCTAGAAAATGCAAAGGTGATAGCTACACAAATCCTCACCTAATGAATACAGAAGCTGCAAAGATCACCCTAGAAACCAAGTTTTCCCTAAGGACATGGTGAATGTCCTGGAGAATCTGAACATGCATGTTAGAAGGCTGGACAACCAAAAGCAGATTGATTATTGATTCTGATAGCAAGATAAAATATCTGACAGTGTTACAGTAGTTTGGACCTTGAGAATTACAGCTCATTCCCAAGCCTTTTCGCCAGGGACAGCATGGCCGAGGCGCCACTGTGGTGCCCCCAAAGCTGTTTCCTGGCCACCAAAAGGTTTAAAAAAGCCTTTTAATCCCCCCACAAAAATGGGGCATTTTCCTCGTTGAAAATAGCAAGGCTGCACCAGGAAAAACTTGGCACAACAACGCTGTGGTCGGAGGGGGCATTCCCTGCCTTAAAGGGGTCAGGAAGCTGCTGACTGCAGCTCTGCCACCCGGAACACCCCGAGAACACCCCCCCCCCCGGGACAACGGCATGGAGATTTGCACTGTCGGGATGCCAACGGGAGGTTGAGCCAGTGTCTCAGGGTTGTGTTGCCGCACCAGCGCCGGGAAGCTGGTGTGAGCACCCCAATGCCGGTGTCCCTGCCTCTCTTGGTAGTGCAAGTAGCCTGGGCACCGGCACAAACAGCCCAGATGCCAGCATGGCCACTAGTGCGCCTCCTGAGCTCTTTTGGCCCCAGAGCTCAGGAATGGGCTGCCCGTATGATATAGTAGCTGACTAGGATATGGGAGGCCCAGGTTTGAATCCCCACTCTACCATGGCAGCTTGTTTGGGTGTGCTTGGGCCAGTCAGCCTAATCTACCTCATGGGGTGACTGTTGTGATAATAAAAAAGTAGAAGAGGATAAGTTTTGGGTCCTGTTGGGGAGAAAAGCAGAGTATAAATATCTAGAAGACCACCTGAAACACCTAACCCACGCTAATACTGCCCAATCCCAGTAATGGTCTCACCAATCCCAGGGACCCAGACCTGTTTACCTGCCTCACCCATCCAGAACATTGTGAAGCAACTGGAAACATTTCCTTTCTAAACCTTCCTGGCAAGAGAAAACAATTCTTTCTTGGTCCCATAAAAACTGGCAAATTCCACATTTGGGGAGGGGCTGTGGCTCAGTGGTAGAGCATCTGCTTGGCATGCAGAAGGTCCCAGGTTCAATCCCTGGCATCTCCAGTTAAAGGGACTAGACAAATAGGTGATGTGAAAGACCCCTACCTGAGACCCTGGAGAGCTACTGCTGGTCTGAGTAGACAATACTGACTTTGATAGACCAAGAGTCTGATTCAATATAAGGCAGCTTCATGTGTTCATGTGTTCACATTGCTTGTAGATCTGTGGACCAGTAGCATCTCTGATGAATTCCTGACACTGAGTGGTGGATTATCTCTAAGTAAGCATTCTCTCCTCTTCAACCATTGATTGGCAGCTTGATTCTCTGTATCCACCAAGGCTTGGTGTCTCTGCATGGCTCGGTGTATTATTGAGAGCAAAATTGTAACATGTGACATTTTTTGGGGGGGGGACTGGGCTTAGTGCACTTGCCAAATGTGCTCCAGTATAACCTTGCCAAAGTACGAATAGATATTGCGGCAAGTAAGCACAGCAGGCATTATTCTACATGTGGAGGCACATTTATATCTCTAACAATTAGTGCAATCTGCAGGTTTATCTGCAGGTGAACCAAGGAAGACGTTGACCAGAGCTAAAGAAGCAGTCTTGATTTTTACATCATTACAGTACCAAATGAACATGGCCAGTCCCCCACCCCCCAAAAAATATTTTAAAAGGTTCTTTCCTCAAGAAATTAAGAGAAATGAGCAGAACATATTTCTGGGAGAAAATGTTTTGATAGCTTTATGGGTTGGATTTTATTTCTTTTTCTTGGCAAATTGGCCCGTTTGGAATGATAAACTAAGTTAGTGCTCCATTTGTGTAACAGTCATTGGTTTCATAAATATTTAACAGTGTTAAAGTTAGAATAAAGGCCGCTAATTAAACGGCGACAGAGTTGAGACAAAGTGAAGAAAGTTAGAAGCACAGTGGTACAACTGTCCATGAGAGGTCAAAGCTGGTATGATCAGGCTTCGGAGGCTCTTTGAATGTAATTTTGGCTGGCAGTACGACTGTGCCTAAAGTAATTGTATTAAATTTTAAAATGCCTAAACCTAGTTGCCTATTAGCTTTATAATGCTATAACCGTAAAGTAGTGCAGCAGTTTAATTTGAAATGGTATTTAGCAATGGGCAATGTCCCCTCGGTTTAATTCAGAATGGACTCAGCTAATGCAAACAATTTTCTCCCCCAGATCAGAAAATAACTATGTTTTTTTGTCCCAAGCTCCTGATGGACTCCTTCAGAGTACAATGGGGCCTAATTATGTTTTCCCATGGGCCCTGATATCTTGTCCTTATCCCCAAAACCTGCTTGGTTGACAACAGCAAGGATTCTCCATGAGGTTTCCATTCTTCCTTGAAACATCAGCAGGAAACTGGGCAGCACAAACCTAAGGGAGGGGATTAGTTGCACCATGGGTGGGGATGGCACAGCAACGGTGCAGCCACCTCCTTGGAAATCAACGCTCCCCCAACCCCCGTGAAACTGCTGTATGCAGTTCCATGGGCTGCACCATCATTTTGGTCTGCGTAAGTTCACACTGGAATGCCCCCTTTGGCATCAGTGTGAGCTCCTGCACCAGAGCTATGCTGCTGCCATGGCTGTACCAGAGTCCATGCATGGCACTGCTATACTGCTCCCTGCCACTGTCAAAAGTGGTCCAGCGCCAAAGTAAATGCCCTGTGAGGTAGGTGGGGCTGAGAGAGGGTGATTAGCCCAAGGTCACCCAGCTGTCTTCATGTGGAGGAGTGGGGAAACAAATCCAGTTCACCAGATTAGCATCCACCGCCCATGTGGAAGAGTTGGGAATCAAACCCGGTTCTCCTGATCAGAGTCCTCCGCTATAGTGAGCTCATTATAGTGAGCTCCAGTGTGGTGGAGTTTGGGGGAATGCTTATATTTTGGGGAATAATTCTTCAGATCTTCTCTAGGACTGCCCTCCATTCCAAACTTTGGCAACATCATTAATTGTATTCCTAATATATCACAGCCCTGACCTGGATAGCCCCAGGCTAGCTTGAATCCACTATCATCTATAGACTCTTAACTGAGTCAGTGTCAGCTGGACCCCGTCAAAATTGAGAAGCACAGTGTCCTTCAAGACCTCAGAATTCCTGACCAGCATTGACAGTATTCAGTTTCACTTTGCTCAACATTAGCCATTTAACCTCAGTAGTCAGGCAGTTGCTCATCCAGTTGAGAGTCAAAGGGTGGTTCACATATTCAAGAAGAAAAAGAAGATGAGTTGGTTTTTATATGCCATAATTCTCTGCCACATAAGGAAGAATCAAACCCGCTTACCATCACCTTCCCTTCCCCTCCCCACAACAGACACCCTGTGAGGTAGGTGAGGCTGAGAGAGTGTGACTAGCCCAAGGAGTGGGGAAACAAATCCAGTTCACCAGATCAGACTCCACCACTCCAAACCACCGCTCTTAACCACTACACCACCCCAGCTCTCCAAGTACAGCATTTGGCTGAATTTATGAACTGACAACCATTTGGTTCTGAAATATCTGCCCAGCGTGTTTGATCTGTGATTCCTCAATCTTATTCCCAGTCAGCAATCAATGTGGTCATTACATAATGAACATGACTGTGTAGTGTACATGCATGCATGCTGCCTGAAAATGCTGAGGCAGGATTGTGCGTCAGGGCTCTTTTGCTGCAGCACTAAAAGCTGACATTGCACTGGTAATAGCTGGACCTAACTATAACAGTATGCCTATCTGCGAGCAATTGGCTTTATACGTATGTAGTACTATATTATAATTCTATATCATGGACTTCCATCTGTGCTAAATGGCAAAGACCCATGCTTATAAAATAATCTTATAATAGACACAGCTATTTTATATATATATGAGTGAGCTTAATGGTTGAATGGGTATTTGAGCCTGGGTCTTCCCAAATCTAGTACAACGCTGCATGACACTGGCTTTCATCTCACATGTTCTGCCTATTCTGCCAGCTTCAGGTTGGGAAATACCTGGAGATTTGGGGGGCGGAGCCTGAGGAGGGCAGGGTTTAGAGAGGGGATGGACTTCAACGCCATAGAGTCCAATTGCCAAAGTGGCCATTTTCTCCAGGGGAACTGATCTCTTTTGTCTGGAGATGAGTTGTAATAGAGGAGATCTCCAGCCACTACCTGGAGGTTGAAGGAAAATAACAAGCACTGATGGCTACTGGAAACATCAATAAGACTTTTTATAATTCAGTCATAAAAATCAAACCTTATACAGTGAAACAGAAGCAAACAAAGTCCCGTGGTGAAAATAAATTTCGCCAGGTGAGGTCTCCCGGTTGCCAAGTTCCAGGTGAAAGCTGGAGATCCGTTCACTGGGGCGGCACTAGCGGCATGCCAAGCCGCAGATGAAACAGGTACCGCAGGCAAAGGTAGTTGCAGATCGATATTGGCTGTATGTAGCCAAAGAATTTTGAGCCAAAACTTGATTTTAAAGTAAATTGTAACAAAAATTGGGGCTAAATTGCCCTGTACTTTGAGGAGAATTTCCTTAGAATATTTTAAGCCCGAAATAGGATTCCGGTATTTTCCTATTTCGCTGATGCTTTGTCCATCGGGCTTAAGGTGGCTTGAGCTAGTATATTTGGCTCAAATGCCAGTGAATAATATCACATCTGTCATGAGGAAGGCTTGTAGCATTCAGTGCTTGTTATTTTCCTTCAACTCTGTTATTATAGCACGAGGGACGATTTTTGAATTGTACTACCTGGAGGTTGGCAACCCTAACTATGGGAAAGACATATATGCCGTGGAAAACCCCCTGTATCATCTCTACAGAAAAGTAGCAAGGATTTTCTGAGTGCTGGAAGATGCATTTATGTTTCTCTGCAGTACATTTTAACTTATTTGACCTGCTCTTTCATGGGACATGTTTCCCCTTTCACCACCCTTGAACACACTAAGGAAAAAAAAGATATCATTTTGAGGACTTTATAGCACTGTGGAGTAACAAAAAAATGGCATGTTCTTGTTCTTGTAAAGTCTGGTACTTTAAGGCAAATCACTTGGGGTGGGGGGAGAGAACATTTTGTGAAAAGCAAGAGACATTGGAATGGATTGTCCTCAAACGCTTTCCCCCAATGTCAAATGGTAGCTCTTCTTTCCCCTACAGGCAAAATCTGTTGTTTGCTTTAGAGTTCTTTCAGTTTTGAATTTGTCTCAAATATCAGAAAGTGAGTTTATAGTCGTTTTTGTTTTTGTTTTCCTTTTTGAGAGAGAACAAACTTGGAAGCAAAGCATAATGCACTGGCCCTTGCAACTCCTGCTGATAAACTGCATTTTTTTAAATAGAGATGGAATGTATCTTGGTTTCTTCAAATGAGTTATTGAAGACCAGGTGTGGAACTAATTGCAGTGAGCATAGGAAGGATGGGGTTGTGACTCCTGCAGCTGTTGCAGCAGACAGTCAAATATTTACTGCATGAAATGATGATGAGATGATGAAATCCAAATCCGGACTCCGGCAATAAATCTTCAAATAGTTTTGTTTTTTTCCAGGTTAGATGTCATCAACAAAACTGATACAAGAGGAGCAGAATGTAAAGCCAGATTTCTTTTCTGTAGTTTTTTTTTTTGGGGGGGGGGAAGGGAGGGTTAGGGTTAGAGCTTGTTCTCACAAACAGTGGCTGAGATGATAAACTCATCCCATTCCATGCTTATACTTTACTGTGTCCGGTGTTCCTTCCAGTGGTCTAATAGCCAGCATAATCTTTTTATGATGTGCATTTTGATGTGTGTTGCATGAGTAGGGTTGCCAACCTCTAGGTACTAGCTGGAGATCTCCCACTGTTACAACTGATCTCCAGCTGATAGAGATCAGTTCACCTGGCAATAGGACACTATGGCATTAAAGTTCCTCCCTTCCCCTCCTCAGGCTCCACTCCAAAAATCTCCAGGTATTTCCCAGCCCTATGAATATGTATTAGGCACGTGTTGCAATCTGTACTGCCACAATGAGAATTTGTATCCAAAGGTGTGTGTGTGTGTTAAGTGCCATCAGGTCGCTTCTGACTCATGGTGACCCTATGAATCAGTGTCCTTCAAAATGTCCTGTCTTTGACAGCTTTGACTTGCTTAGATCTTGCAAACTGAGGGCCATGGCTTCCTTTACAGAGTCAACCCATCTCTTGTTGGGTCTTCCTCTTTTCTTGCTGCCCTCAACTTTTCCTAGCATGACTGCCATTTCTAGTGACTCTTGTCTTCTCATAATGTGACCAAAATACAATAGCTTCAGTTTAGTCATTTTAGTTTTTAGGGTCAGTTCAGGCTTGATTTGATCTATAGCCCACTGATTTGTTTTTTGGGGCAGTCCACAGTATCCGTAACACCAAAGGTAAACCCAAATGCATAAATTAACCTAGGATTCACCAGCAGAAAATGCGTGGAAAAAATACTCATGCAGCTCTGGTCTATGACACGGACAACATAGATCAGAATGATGCCCTCCAGGGTGAGAATCTATTGGGGAGGAATTTGGAAGCATCCCTGATATGAATGGGCCAAAGACATCACTTCAAACACAACCCTTTTTAATTAGGGCAGTTCACATATTCAACTGTGGTGATCAAGTGTTGGTAGATCAAATGATGCTTCTGTTTGACTGAACCAGGCCTTTCAAATAATTGTGATAGAGCCATGAAGATTTCTTTCCATAAGCTTCTTCACTGCATCATCTGCCAAATGCTTCTAATTGTTCAATATGTGAAAAACAAACAAAATGCTCATTCGCAAACGAAGTAAAATATGATTAAGGTTAGAGGAGACTGCAATCTGCTCTGGTGCCCTTTCCAAACAAAAAGGGGGAATTAAGTGCATTACGTGAATTAAAAAGTTACTAGCCAACATGCCAAAATTCCTCCCCTACACAGAAATCTACATCTGCTCCCCTCACAAGATCACTTAACCTTGTGGTGCCTTGTTAGCATTGCCAACCTCCATGAGGTGGCTGGAGATCTCCCGCGATTACAACTGCTCTCCAGGTGACAGAGATCACTTCACTTGGAGAAAATGGCTGCTTTGGAAGGTGGATTCTATGGCATTATACCCCATTGAAGTCTCTTCCTTCCCCAAACCCCACCCTCCTTCAGGCTCCACCATCAAAATCTCCAGGTGTTTCCCAACTTGGAGCTGGCAACCCTACTTGTGCTCTGGGCCTCCTCTCCTGTGGTAGAGTTGCCAACCTTAGCTAGAGCTCTCCCGCTATTACAGCTGAACTCCAGCCAATAGAGATCAGTTAACCTGGAGAAAACAGCTGCTTTGGCAATTGGACTCTAGGGCATTGAAGTCCCTCCCATCCCCAAACCCTACCCTCCTCAGGCTCCGCCCCCAAAAACTCCCACCCGTGGTGAAGAGGGACTTGGCAACCCTACCCGTAGGAGTGGAGTGAGGGTGCCATCAGCCAGGAGGTAAAACAGATGCTGGCAAACTGCACTGTTGCCCTCTGTTCTAGTGATGGGTGCAAAATGAGACCCCTCTTTGCCAAGAGAGAGTTCTTGAATGCCACCTTCCAATCTGAGCTGTGTGCCAGAGGCAAACCTGCAGCCAGCAGATCTGCGTGCCCCACCCAGTCCGTGACTTCTGGGGCGTGCCGTGGGAAGCTGCTTGAGAGTGGACTGGCTATTAGCCAGTGTGGGGCTAGGATTGCCAGCTCCATGTTGGGAAATACCGGGAGATTTTGTGGGTGGAACCTGAGGAGGGCGGGGTTTGGGGTGGGGAGGGACTTCAATGCCATACAGTTCAATTGCCAAAGCTACTGTTTTCTCCAGGTGAACTGATCTCTGTCTCCAGGAGATCAGTTGTAATAGCGGGAGATTTCCAGCTACCACCTGGAGGTTGGTAACCCTATGCAGGGCCAGTTGCTCCAAATCATCCATGCCTCCCCCCTTCAACCCAGGCACAAATGCCTCCCCTCCCCCCGCCAGCATATGACTGAGAGCCTGCCTTCTGGTGAATTTTTAAATATATGAAAAACAAAGAGACCATTCATTCAAAACTAAGTAAATATGATTAATATTAGAGGAGATTGCAATCTGCTCTGGTGACTTTTCCAAACAGAGAGGGAAATTAAATGTATTATGTGAATAAAAAAAAAAACAACCTTACCCAATTTTGAGAATATGAATGGAATGAATTACGCTTTCTGTGCTGTGTAAAAACTCTTTGGGATGTGTGTGTATGTTTGTGGGTGTTTTACAATTCTTTACTGTAGTGACACCTAAAAATGGAATGTTTGCAAATGATACATTCTGTCTGGGCTGCAGTAATTTTTTAATCTTTAATTATATAACCTGCAGTTAAGAAATATATACCACAAGTTTCTTTCTTTTTTTTTTTTTACTAAGTTATATAGATTTTGGTGCAATATATATACCAGTGTGGAGCTTGTGAAGATGGGTTGGAAAATCCCTCGATATATAGGGTTGCCAACCTCCACAAAAATCACCACAAAAATAGAACCACTGTTGTTAAGTTCGATCCCACTTCCATTGGGATCGAACTCAGGTCGTGAGCAGAGCTTTGACTGCAGTACTGCACCTTACCACTCTGCTTTTATCATGTAAAATAATTGTGTGCATGTGTATTTCTGGAGTCTATAGTTTTAGACCACACATAATATCTCATTAAACTATGATCGCACAAAAATTGTTAATAAATAGGATTGCCAACCTCCAGGTGCTGCCTTGAGATCTCCCACTATTACAGTGGATCCTCAGGTGACAGAGATCAGTTCCCCTGGAAAAAAAATGGCTGCTTTGGAGGGTGGACTCTGTGGCCTCTCCCCTCCCCAAAACCCACCTCCCCCAGGCTCCACTCCCAAAATCTCCAGATATTTCCCAACCCAAAGTTGGCAACCCTAGTTAATGAATTCCAGTCCTGCAGCTTGAAGTTCCAACTGTCCTTTAAACATCTTGTGTGGTGATAAGGTTTCCATAAAGTGTGTGAGAGAGGTAAAAATGCTTTCCTACCAGTGACACTAGTACAGTTGTGCACTCCCATTTTAAATGGCAAATTTGTGTGAAAGAAAAGCTGGATCCTATGAGGTTATTGAAAACCAGAAATTAGAAAAACCTTTTTTTCCCAGTCTAGGAGAATATTCAAGAAGAAACTTCAGAAGGGAAGTTTCCATTTTCTGCTCTGCTCTTAGTTTTCATGTCCCTCTCCTCTCACTGTCTTCTGCATCCAAGTTTTGTCTCACATAATGACATAATGTGGATGGCAAACATCCCGAGGGAAGCTTTCATGGAAAATGCCAACAGAGGCATTTGACAGATGTAGGCTGGCCTGTTACCAGGCTCACCTAGCTCTCTTGGCATGTTATGCCTTCTAGTTCTCCAAGTAATGCACCACTCTGTCTAAAAAATGAGGCACAGAGCCATGCAACATCTGGCGTCTCTGGAAATGGAAGAGGTCCTGGTTTTTTAAAAAGGTAAAGGTAATCAATCCCCTGTGATGTCACATCCTGATGTTTACTAGGCAGACTACGTTTACGGGGTGGTTTGCCATTGCCTTCCCCAGTCATCTACACTTTACCCCCAGCAAGCTGGGTACTCATTTTACCGACCTCAGAAGGATGGGAGGCTGAGTCAACCTTGAGCCGGCTACCTGAAACCGACTTCCATTGAGATCAAACTCAGGTCGTGAGCAGAGCTTTTGACTGCAGTACTGCATCTTACCTCGCTGTGCCACGGGGCTCCAACTGGCTGTTAACTCCTCTCTAGGAAGACTGAGATGGCTGTGTCCATTTCTGTTGAAGACTAGCAAGGTGCAAGGTTGCTCTTCTAAGCCAGTGGTTTTCAAATAATGTACCAATTAATCTAGAGGTTCCTCAGTACGATCAGTATGAATGGATCAGTTCCTTGCCATTATTATCAATCTACCCCTGCAGCCTCAGTGCTGGACTCAGTCAGTATGTTCTAGAGTTAGGGGTCCTACCAGATTTCACCACTTCATCTGGAAAATCCTCAACTGATTTCCCTTGTGCAAATTGAACCTGTCAGCCTTTTTTGCAGGCCACCATTTGTAGGGTTGCCAGGTCCCTCTTTGTCACTGGTGGGAGGTTTTTGCGGCAGAGTTTGAGGAGGGCGGGGTTTGGGGAGGGACTTCAATACCATAGAATCCAATGGCCAAAGCGTCCATTTTCTCCCGGTGAACTGATTTCTATCGGCTGGAGATCAGTTGTAATAGCAGGAGATCTCCAGCTAGTATCTGGAGGTTGGCAAGCCTAATCATTTGTTTCCTTGCAAAGTTCCCCCCTTCCTTTAAAAGGTATGCAGATTCACAGCCCATTCCTGAGACTTGTAGTGGCTGGGTATGGTGTGGCCAAGGCACCTCCAAAGAGGTTTCCTGGCTGCTGCAAAGTGAAAAAATGCCTTCAAAAAACAGAAAGTGGGGGAAATAGCCCCATTGAAAAGAGTGATGCTGCACCAACAAAAAGCTGTTGCTGGAGGAGATGTTCTTGGGCTGGAAGGGGTGAGGAAGCTGGCACCACAGTTCTCGTCTGTGATTTAGATCCTGGAGAGCCTGTGGCGGTGGCGGGGCTCCAAGCAGCTGCACGGCACCCTGGCGCCGACAGAAATACCCCCTAGGGCAGCGTAAGTGCCCCTTATACCGTGATAAGAAGGCACTTATGCTGGCACAGGGGTCTCACTGCCTCCCCACCACTTTAAGCCCCAGGCTCAGGAATGGGCCGTTAGTGTTGTTTTGGGGTCAGTTGCCGAGAAATGGCATCAAATGTATACATTATGTAAAAGAAACAAAGCAGGAACAGCAGCACTGAAAACAGATGAAGAGAAAAAGGTCTAAATGACAACGTGCTATCTTGGCTCTGGAAAGGAATATTGGGAAGCAGTCGCTGGTCTTGACGGACAAAATAATAGAGGGCACATCTGCAGGTCAGAGCCACAGTTGACCTGGTTTTTTCTAGCAGTTTGTTGGACGGGCTAAACAAAGAATAAAGGAACACCAGAACAGAACAGTCTTTGAGGACAACAAAGAATAAAGGAGCTTCAGAAGAATATGGCCTCGGGGTAGCTTAGAGACAGTCTGGATCACATCAGTAGATATTAGCAATATATAGTTGTATCCCATGTGCAAGGAGTGTCTGTGGATGGCTCAACCAGAAGAGGCCATATAGTTCAAAGACAGGGTGCCTTGGTTAGGGGCCATCTGCTAATCATGTATATGAGGAGAAGAGTTGGTTTTTATATGCCAACTTTCTTTATCTTACAATTAAACTGCTTACAATCCCTTCCTCTCCCCACAACAGACACCTTATGAGGTAGGTGAGGCTGAGAGAGTACTGAGAAAACTGTGACTAGCCCAAGGTCACCCAGCATGGTAGAGCGGTTAAGAGCAGTGGTTAGGAGCGGTGTACGCTGATCTGGAGAACCAGGTTTGATTCCCCACTCCTCCCATGAGCAGCGGAGGCTAATCTGGTGACCTGGATTTGTTTCCCAACTCCTACACACGAAGCCAGCTGGGTGACCTTGGGCTAGTCACACTCTCTCAGGGCAAGTCATACTCTCTCAGCCTCACCTACCTCACAGGATGTCTGTTGTGGGGAGGGGAAGGGAAGGTGAGTGTAAGCCGGTTTGATTCTCCCTTAAGTGGTAGAGAAAGTCGGCATGTAAAAACCAACTCTTCTTCTTCATGTGTAGGAGAGGCGAAACAAACCTGGTTCACCAGATTAGAGTCCACCACTCATGTGGAGGAGTGGGGAATCAAACCCAGTTCCCCAGAATAGAGTCCACCGCTCTTAACCACTACACCATGCTAGCTCTCACCTGAGAAACCTGTAATAATGATTGCTGGTATTCAACGTTACAATTAAAAATGGCAAGATGTACAAACAAGGCATTCCTATCATTTTAGAAGATGTATCAGTATAGATAATCTTGCAAAGTGTTTGAAGTCTACCAAGACAGTTAATTAGCCATGAGTGTGAGCCAAATAAATGGAATAGTTAGGTATTGTTAAAGATGTTTTTGAAAGTGCATAAATAAGTGTGATCTGAATCAGCAATTAGCTTCTTTATTAATGAAGCTCCTTGCTCTGTGAATCTGCCCACATTGGGGCAAGCCATTTATTGGATGTAATGCTCTCTTTACTTTATAAACATCTATGTAGAACTATTTGTCTTTCCATATTCTTTTAAGTCCATCAATACAAAAAGATTTTACAGATACAGGGTAAGATGGAGGTAAAAGTTCTCTAATAGGGCAAGGGTGGAGAAAGACCTGGGGCAAATCTGACCAGGCATGGGCTAGAGCTCCTCTGAGTCACTGGACTCCGTCGCTGGACTCACCCAAGGTGAGGAGATTGAAGAGGTACTTGCCCAGGCCATCCTCGCTGGCATGCACGCGCTTCAGGTTGGCCACATGATCTCCCAGCTTCTTGATCAGCTTCACCTCCTTGTCGAGGTAGTGAGTCTCCAGGAAGTCACACATGTGAGGATCCACATGGCAAGAAGCATGCCTATGCAAATCCAGCAGGGCCTGGTTCATGCTCTTCTCTGGCTGAAGGGCAAAGGCCATGGCAGAGACTCCGTTCCCCCATTCATCCTGTTCTGTTCTGTTCAGTTTTTTTTTTTTTACATCCAGCAGAATGGCTCTTCCTCCACGATGGTTTTGGAAGGTCAGGAGTTTCTCAGCTTTTTTGTGTTTCTCCTCAGACACATGCCGGGAAAAGGATGCAAACTTGGGATAGCACCACATCGTCCCGGGTGAAATAATAACCCAAGGACAAATAGGTGAGTTGGCATGGAGGAGCTGGTTGACCAGGCGGTTCATGCCAGCTTCGCTCTCGGCGTGGTAGTTCTGGCAGACCTGGGAGCTCGTGGCGCATATGGAGGCAGGCTGGTGAGCTGGGCTGGTGGAAAAATGGAGGGTGGGACAGCTGCGACCCTGCTCCTTTCAAGCACTGTTGAAGCAAGAGCAGCGGGAAGACAGGCCAAAGGTGGAGTCGATCTCCAAAATATTGTTTATCACGTTATCAATGCTCTGAGGGAAGGTGGCATGGTATGGCGTAATCTTGTCAGATCTCAGAAACTAAGCAGGGAGGGTACTTGGGTGGAAGACCACCAAGGAAGGCTCTGCAGAGGAAGACAGTGGCAAACCACCTCTGCTTCACCCTTACCTTGAAAGCCCCTTGCTAGGGTGACCATAAATTGGTTGTGACAGCACATACGTATGTATCAGCGCTACCATGACAAGTGTTTCCTAATGGGCCAAAAACAGTAAAATTGGAGCGTGTTCTTTAAAAGCATTTAATTGAATTCAAAGGAGAAATCGTATGCCAGGCCTGGATTTAAAATGCAGTGGAAGGCATTACCCAAATAGCAAGAGCCAAGTTTAATTTGATAATTTTAATGGCATCTTTCAACCCTTGGCAAGAATATGGAGCACATTAACATGAAAGATTTCACTTATGCCCCCTTGCAAAATGTAAAGTATTAGAAAGCACCTTAGTCTTGAAGGACAAAAGAAAAGGACAAAAATGATATAAACTGCAGAACCTGAGACACACCTCAAGGACCAACTGTCCCTCCATCAGACTAGAGATGCTTGAATACTCCCCAGTTCAGCTCATGGTTTCTTCACCAACGGCAAGCAGGGAGTTGATTTCTCTTTAGCAGGTTGGCTGTTCTTTGAGCAGCTTGAGCGTGTTCAGCAGGTTACTTTCTGTACATTGAAACAGTTAGGGTTGCCAACCTCCAGGTACTAGCTGGGGATCTCCTGCTATTACAACTGATCTCCAGCTAGTACCTGGAGGTTGAGTTGTCCACTAAAGAAAATTTTCCTGATGGAAAAAGCTACGGCGAAATGGGAGTTACACCGGGTCCCCATCTAAGGATAAGCAGGTTTATTTTCCTTCTGTGAACCTTGTTTGCTCCCTGTTGAAGATTGTGCTCTTCCAGCCTTTGCGGAACGCACCTCCGGGATTTCTCTAGATGCACTTCGCAAGCTTCTGCTAGGAGCGTGGACTTTCGCCGGGACTACAACTCTCTCCGGTTTAGGATTCCTATGTTATCGACAAGGAATTATATGTGGCTTTGTTCACATTCTTGGGACTTTCTGTTTGCTCTTGTATATATTGTATTCTATTGAAATGTAGTATTCTTGAGATGATTTTCTGAATTAATATATTCGGTTTTGTTTTCGCCATCAGTGCTTGCTTTGTTTTGCTTAGTACCTGGAGGTTGGCAACCTGGAGAAAATGTCTGCTTTGGCAATTGGACTCTATGGCATTGAAGTCCCTCCCCTCCCCAAACCACTCCCTCCTCAGGCTTTGCCCCCAAAACCTCCCACTGGTTTCCAAGAAGGTCCTGGCAACCTTACAAACAATACAGAACAATGAGATCACCAGCAGTGCCACAGAGGCTTGGGCTGGAAGGAACTGGCCAGTGGTTGAGCAGGAAGAAGCAATAAATGTTCCTTACAAGGAGTGACAACATACTGTGTGCTGGCCCTGTGCACAGTGCTATCAGAAATGAAAAAGAACGGAACAAAGGCGCATTCATCGTACCTCGGTTCCACCAGAGAAAGAAGACCTTGTAATTTCAAGCTCCAAAATCCAGGGAGCAATTCAGATGCGGAAGAATTTTAGAAGAATTTTTGGTTTTTTTATATGCATGCAACATGCCCCCATTTGCAATCCTTATTATACACTTCAAGCTGCGATATTGTACCTTTCTTGTTAAGACAAATGTCCAAAGGAAACGAAGCTTTCCCAAGGCCTTGAGGAAACAGAGAGCTGGAGTCAGGGGTGGTTCGGGAAACAGACCTTGATTGCCGAGAGGAATTCAGCAGGTTTCTTCCAGCTTGGAGGGAAGCCAGGAACCCAACAGCTGCAGTTGTCCTTGAATGAACAAACTCCGCTGCTGGAGAACACAAGCTGAGCAGGGTAGCTATGCAAAGGGGAAAGGAATGCAAAAATCACAGCTAATTAGAATTCCTGTAGGCTTTATCAACAGGTCTGCAAAATACAGTAATTAAGCTGTGACTGTGAAAACATGTCACTTTGATGTTTTTGAGAAGAGGCGAGCAAGCTTAAAATTACCCAGTTCGAAAATTATCACTTAAAATCTTCTTTATAATGATACATATAATGTATCCACTGCTGCAGTGATTTTTGCAATTACTGCAATCAAAGCTAAGACTAATTTAATTTCTCAATAAACCATACAATACATTAACTTCCCGACTTGCATTCCTGCAGGCTTTGTAGGCTACGATTGAAAGAGATGGTAGGAATGAAAATTTATTCCCTTGGTAGAGTGGAAATATTTATTTTTTCTCTCCAGTATGTGATATATAAGTATATGTGTGAAAAGTCATAATATGCAATGAGTTTTCATAAATCTATTTGATTTTATTGCTGAGGTCTTAAAACGGGGCCTATTTCGGTGGAGAAAACAAAAATAAATGCTCTTGAAGGATTTAATAATTAGTCTTCTTGAGTCAGCACTCATAAAATGAAGCGGAAGAAACAGAATAGTTTGGATTCTGTTGATGGTCTAGTTAAAGCATCTAATATTGGGAAATTGACAGTTATTTCTGACATATTGTGTAGTTGCAGAGTTGGGAGAAATTGTAATAATTATGCTGAAAGGATGGCATGCTCAAAATGTATACTTCTATACAGTACTTTTGGGTTTTTTTTTAAAGGTAACAGTACTCATAAATAAGGTTGTTTTGATTTCCATCAATTACCCCCACAGGACTTGGAAGAGCCATGAAAATTTCTTCCAAGACCTATCTGTACCATCACCTCCCCCACCCCTGCTTATATGCATGAGAAATGCTAGCTAAAAGTAGGGCTGTCAATTTGGTTCGGTCCGAACTGAAAATCAACCGAATTTCCCCTGATTCGGTGATTTTCTGTTCGGACGGATACGAACTCAAAACTGGCGGGCAACCGGGGGGGGGGGCGAATTCAGCGAGTTCGGGAGTTCGCGAATATATTCGGCCAATTCGGCCCCCCTTCAGGGGAGCCCGCTGAAAGGTGCGGGCTGCCCTTTAAACTGATCTGAGCCTCCCAGCTGGGAGGCACAGGTCAATTTAAAGGGCAGCCCGCCCCCCTTCAGCGGGCTCCGCTGGAGAGGCACGGGCTGCCCTTTAAACTGACCTGCGCCTCCCAGCTGGGAGGCTCAGGTCAGTTTAAAGGGCAGCCCGCCCCCCTTCAGCGGGCTCCGCTGGAGAGGCGCGGGCTGCTTTTTAAACTGACCTGCGCCTCCCAGCTGGGAGGCTCAGATCAGTTTAAAGGGCAGCCCGAGCCTCTCCAGCGGAGCCCGCTGAAGGGGGGCGGGCTGCCCTTTAAACTCATCTGCGCCTCCCAGCTGGGAGGCTCAGATCAGTTTAAAGGGCCCCCGCGCGCCTTCAGGGAATCCCTCTGAAGGCGCGCTGGGGCCGAATTTTCCCCCGAACTCCGGATCCCCCCGAATTACCGGGGATCCGAAGCGGGGGAGTTCGGACTTCGGCACGTTCCGAACCCACAAGGGTCAAATTCGGCCGAATCCGAACTGTACCGAATTTTTTTTTTTGACAGCCCTAGCTAAAAGGCCTAAGTTGGACCTTATGTACGCATGCTGCAAAATGAAGTTGTATAGTCCTGAAATTGTGGAATTTTAGGTACCGCTTGAGTCCATTTTCCTGAAACACTGGTTCATCCTAACTGGTGTTGCTATGTACAGAGACTCCACTTTCTACCAAGCATTGCACCATCTCCTGAAATTTATTTGAATACCCCCAATGTAACTGGTCTCCTCATTTTATCTTCAAAAAAACACTGTGTAGTACATTAGGCTCAAAGGTAGAGAAAATTAGCATATAACCAACTCTTCTCTTCTTCTTATTCATAGTCATTGTTTCAAAGTAGTAAGACTCCATCCCCAAGTTAAACACCAACATGGCAGCAAAGTCACTGTGATTGACAGTAAAGCTTTAGGCATTAGTAATCAGTTCAGTCCATTTTGGCAACAGAGATTGAGCAGAAGACAAATGTTTATCTTGCCTTATCAAAACTCTTTTGAGCCCTCTTGAAATTTTGTGAGATGTTCTGGTTGAACTGCCCAATTCACTTCAAATGTCAAGTCAAGTGAGGTCCATTGGCAACCTTGGATAATGAGGACCCTTCTGAAATACATTGCTAGTCTTGTCAAACTTCTTTTGCCTTCCTTTGAAATATTTCAAGGTTTCTTTTCCACTTGAAGAACAACTCCAGAATGTTCTTCAGCTTAGTATCAATGTCATTGGAAGGATTTTTGATTCATCACATCGACTGAGGGCCAGTTTGTGAGCTGCTATTTGTGAGCTGTTGTCCTCTCTTTAAAAAGAACATCCATTCTTGAAGAAGCATATTGATGAAGACATCTTCCTCAACTGGGCTGGTAAAATATCTAGATTAGAGGTGTCAAACATAAAGCCTGTGGGCCAGATCCGGCCCCTTGATAGCTCCTATCTGGCCTGTGAGCCAACCAAGGCTGCCACCCCCTCCCACCCTCAATCTGGGATGGCAAGGCATGGCCCAGCCCGACCAAGTGACATTTATGTCATATCCAGCCCTCGTAACAATTGAGTTCGACACCCTGGGCCCTGATCTAGATTTTCTGGAATTGATGGACACCTCATGCAAAAAACGAGTGGAAAAGTTGGGCTTGACTTGAGAACTGTGAGATTTCATATATTCTATGGGACTCTTCCCAGAGAGATGAGTCTAGCTAGAAGAATATGCTAGAATATGCATTCGTCAACGCGGGTAGAACTTTCCTTCTAGACCAGAGCCCTGTTCAGGCATTCAAAAAGCATAGAGCTATATGTGCATTTGGGGAAAGTATGATTGTATCCAGTGTCCCACATCCCAGTTATCCATTCAAACATCTGCATGCAGTTCTATACATGTACAAGTGTACTCTGCAGGGTCTTGATTATATATAGAAAGCCTATGAACATACATGTGTACATACATAACATCCTGTTGATTGCGTATGTGTATGTAAATTGCCGTTAAGTCACAGCTGACTTATGGTGACCCCATAGGGTTTTCAAGGCAAGAAACTTACAGAAGTGTCTTGCCATTGACTTCCTCTGCATTGCAACCCTGGTATTCCTTGATGGTGTCCCATCCAAGTACTAACCAAGGCCCTGCTTAGCTTCTGAGATCTGACAAGATCAGGCTAGTTTAGGTCATCCAGGTCAAGGCATGTTAATCTATACAGGCAACTATATGGGGGCAGAGCCAGTGGGTGCAGTCCTGTTCCTCTCTATGCATGTGGTGCTGGAAAGTGCCATCAAGTCACAGCTGTCTTATGGCAACCCCTTGAGGTTTTCAAGGCAAGAGAGGTTCAGAGGTGGTTTGCCATTGCTTGCCTCCACATCAGCTGAGAGAGTTCTGAGAGAAATGTGACTGGACCAAGGTCACCCAGCAGGGTCTTCATGTGGACGAGAGGGGAATCAAACCCGGTTCTCCAGATTAGAGTCCACCACTTTTAACCACTACACCAGACTGGCTCCCTCTATACATAGCATAAGTAAACTGAGGTCTTTCATCTTTGCAGCTGTGTAATCCATTATAGATATTGGCTGTGGAAAGAGCATGTACATGAGCAATTTCTTCCTGACTATTAGATGCTGGGTACAAAAACAAACAAACAAACAAAAATTAACCCCGTGGTGCAGAGTGGTAAACTGCAGTACTGCAGTCCAAGCTCTGCTCATGACCTGAGTTTGATCCTAACGGAAGTCGGTTTCAGGTAGCCGGCTCAAGGCTGACTCAGCCTTCCATCATTCCGAGGTCGGTAAAATGAGTACCCAGTTTTCTGGGGGTAAAGGGAAGATGACTGGGGAAGGCACTGGCAAACCACCCCGTAAACATAGTCTGCCCAGAAAACGTTGGGATGTGATGTCACCCCATGAGTCAGGAATGACCCGGTGCTTGCATAGGGGACCTTTACCTTACAAAACAAAATGGAGAAAGCCGCCCACTTTTTTCCGTAGTTGTCAGCACCCATGAACATGTGACTAGCCACTATTGAAAACAGAATACTGATGGGTATTGATCTGATTAAACTTTTTATGTTCCTGTGCCCATTGCAGCAAAAAAGATCCAGAGAATTTGGCTTGGGAGTAAAATTTATAGCCCAAACCAGAGTTCAAGATTACTTTAAAACTGTAAACCTTCCCCTCTGTTACAAGATGTTCTTAGGGCAGTAATTTTAATGGCTTTGGGTTTGCTACTATAAGGTACGTTTTGTGGCGAGAAAGTAGAACATGGATATTACTGAGGCAGGAGCTATATGTAAATAACAAAGAATTGATTTACAGGTTGGTTTTAAAGAACAGGTCAGCAGCACAGATCTCCAGATAGTCAAAGGAGAAACCTGGTTGAGCGGCAGACTGTAATCTGGAGAACTGGCTTTGATTCCCCACTCCTCCACATGAGCGGTGGACTCTAATTTGATGAATCAGGTTTGTTTTACCTGCTCCTCCATAAGAAGCCTGCTGGGTGACCTTGGGCTCGTCACAGTTCTTCCAGAACTCTCTCAGCCCCACCTACCTCACAAGATGTCTGTTGTGGGGAGGGGAAGGAAAGGTGGTTGTAAGCTGCTTTGAGACTCCTTAAAGGTAGAGAAAAGTGGGGCATAAAAACCAAGTCATCTTCCTTTTCTTCTAAACTAGTTATGACTTCAGAGTGTGGCTTAAATTCTTTTTAATGCTTACAGGTATAAACAGGCTTTCACTGACTAGCTGCTAGGTTGGATCCTTTCACACACACAGGATTCCACCCACACCGGCCTAATTTTTCCCAAGAATCAGACTGACAGTGGATTCCTAAGGAGAGTTACTCCAGTTTAAGCCCATTGAAAGAATGGGCTTAGAATGGAATAACTCTCCTTAGGAATGCACTGTAAATGACACAAGATCTGGTCTTCACCAAAGACAGAGACTCCAAGACTTGGTGGCAGCAACGATCTACCATATTTTTCGCTCCATAGGACGCACCTTTCGATAAGACGCACCTAGTTTTTAAAGGAGAAAAAAGAAGAAAAAAATATTTTTAAAGACCCACCAGGTCTTTAAAAATATATATTTTCCTTCTTCTTCTTCCTCCTTTTTCCTACTCTTTTCCCACCGCCCCGCTTCCCGAGAGTCCCGGGAAGGGGGGCGGTGGTGGTTTAAACTGCTCTGCGCTGCCTGTTTAACCTCCGCACCCCCCCCCCCCCGCACTTCCCGCCCAACAGCTGAGAGGTTCTTATGCCAGGGCTGGGTGGAGGGATTACTGCACTCCACTTCCAGTTTCCTAGTCCTGCTCTGTGGAGCGTGTGCACAGCAGGGCTAGGAGGAAGGTTCCAGCCTCCCTTTCCAAGCTGCAAGCCCGATTGGGACTAGTGAGGCTTGCAGCGTGGAAAGGGAGGCTGAAGCCTTCAAAGCCCTGCTGTGTGCACGCTCTGAGAGATCAGAGCGTGCGCACAGCGGGGCTTGGGGGAAGGCTCCCACCTCCCTTTCCAAGCTGTAAGCCCGATTGGGACCAGTCAGGCTTGCAGTGTGGAAAGGGAGGCTGAAGCCTTCAAAGGCCCGCTGTGTGCACGCTCTGAGAGATCAGAGCGTGCGCACAGCAGGGCTTGGGGGAAGACACCAGCCTCCCTTTCCACGCTGCAAGCCCGATTAGGAGGGGCGGTGGGTCTTTAAACTGCTCCTCTGCACCCCCCCCCTTCCCGGTCCGAGGCTCAGCTGTGGACCCGCCCAACAGCTGAGCCTCAGGACTGGGAAGCGCGGGCGGGGGGAAGGTTAAACTGCTCTGCCCTGCGCTGGGTGGCTGGGAGGGGCCTCCCGCCCCCAGCTGGCTGGCGGTGTCCCAGCCGGCTCCCGGGTGGCCGGGCTCCGCGCCCCACTGCCGCTGCATTCGCTCCATAAGACACACTGACATTTCCCCTCACTTTTGAGGAGGAAAAAAGTGCGTCTTATGGAGCGAAAAATACGGTAGTCTTCCACCTGATGACCCAACCATAACAGCCAATGTTCCATAAAGAAAAACAAGAGACATACCTGTAATGCCCCATGAAGAATCATTGTCCAAAGCCTTATCCTGCTTTATTACACTTTACTGAAGGGTCTCCTCTATCTGCTGCCTGCTGATTTGTTCATTTGTCAATAGCCTGTCCTCTACCTATTTAAAAGTCAATGGTTAAGGACCTGGGTGGAAAACAGGATTGTCCTAAAATAGATCATCAGCGGTTCAGGTAGGCTCCAGCAGCTATAGTGTAGAACAGCAGCCTGAGCACTGTATGGTACTACAGTGTTCATGCACAGGAAGTAACACTCATGATGCTGCTCCTGATTCTGATTGCTTCTGGGGAGGGAGCGGAACCTTATAGAATAATTAAAACAACTCGCATTTAAAAATAAGGTACATTCCAAGGGGGTGGGTGGAATAAAATTGGATCACTCATTTATAGGGTTGCCCACCTCCAGGTAGTAGCTGGAGATCTCCTGCTATTACAACTGATCTCCAGCTGAGAGAGATCATTTCACCTGGAGAAAATGTCTGCTTTGGCAATTGGACTCTATGGCATTGAAGTCCCTCCCCTCCTCAAACCCCACCCTCCTCAAGCTCCTCCCCATGAATCTCCCACCTGTGGCAAAGAAGGACCTGGCAACCTTACTCATTTACCAGGGACAGATAATAGAAAACAGGGACAGTTCTAATAGCAAGAGGCTATCTAGGGTTGCCAGCTCCGGGTTGAGAAATACCTGGAGATTTGGGGGGTGGAGCCTAAGGAGGGCAGGGTCTGAGGAAGGGAGGGACTTCAACAGGGTTGAATGCCATAGAGTCCACCTTCTAAAGTGCCATTTTCTCCCGATGAACTGATCTCTGTCGCCTGGACATCAATTGTAATAGTGGGAGATCTCCAGCCACCACCTGGAGGTTGGCAACCCTGTATGTACCATTGTATAGTTGCAGTTCTTTCACATAGGTTGGAGGTAGGTAGGAACCAAGAGCATCAGTCTATGTGTCTGTAATATGTCTATCTGAAAACAAACGCCGAGAATACAGTTAGCAACTTAATGGGTCTTCATCTAGTATCTCCAAGAGCTTTCTGGATTCTTCCCCCCAACACACACCATTACTTGTACTAGTTCTTATCATACTTCAAATGCACAGCTAATTAGAGAAGATATTAAGAAAGGCTGACTCTCGGAGACTCTCAGCTCTCAGCTATTATAGTCACCTATCAGGAGGCATTATTACACTATCAGCCTAATAACTAATGTATCATAAAGTAACTATCCTATTCCCAGGCCTCAAGATACAGGGTAGGTGTAAGGAAATTCTTAAGCTGCATTGCCATCTGTTGGCACAAGGATGGCATTGCTGCTCCAATGATTTACATATGCACCCTCTTTATACATTCCAAGGTTTGATGGTTTATCGGTCAATTGGTTAATTTATTAGCAGTGCACGCATTCATGTGGTATGACTAGAATATTTTTTTTTCAGAATGCAAATTTTTAAGAGGGAGGCGAGCATGCGTAGCCTGCAATGGGGTATGGATGTTGCCCTATAAAAATAAAAAAGCAGGCAGTTGAATTATGCATAAGATTGCAAGAAGAGATTCAATACTGCTGCTCTGTCGTAGGCAAAAATGATCCCTGCTGTTGCTGGAAACTGGTAGAGGGGACTCTGCTCGTTTCTACAGAATTCTGAAATGAGTAGAGGAGGAATCATATATGGGCCATAATTGCAGTGTGATTCCATGCTTATAAATGTGGTCACTAGCAAAGATTGAGGTTAAATTGAGTGCACAACATTTCTATGGCTGTTACCTGGACTTTGGGGGTGAAGGTTTTTTGTTTTGGAGCATGCACCTTAAGGAAAATGCTTGCTTGCTTTGGTTTGGGGGTGGAGGTGGGGGTGGAGGGGAGGGAGGAACAGAGAAAAGAAGTAAACTACAAATGGTGATACCTAGTGACTGAGCACAGCATTAGCCCTTGTATTACAAAGAGACATCATAGACCAATAGGAATAGGGTTGCCAACCTCCAGGTAATTTAAGTAAAATAGGATGACCTATGCTGAGCTAACAGAAGTTGGGGAAACAAACAGCACGTGGGCTCAATTCAAATATACAGTATATTAGTGCAGTTAATATTCATAATAAACGCAAACAAGTAGAAGAAACAATATGTGTTATTAGTCACACTAGAAAATCAACAGAATAAGTAATAAGCAAGCAAGATGTTGGAGGCACATCCATCAAGGTTACACAAAGCAAAATGGTTTCAAAAAGCAAGTCCAACCAAAGGCTTAAAAAACAAAAGCTGCAGTCCTTGTGAAAAGGAGAGATCCAGAGCTATAATCTGTCTGTAAAGTAACTTCCTTAACCTCCAGGTAATAGCAGAAGATCTCTTCCTATTACAACTGATCTCCAGTCGATAGAAATCAGTTCACCTAGAAATAGGGTCGCCAACTGCCAGGTAGTAGCGGAAGATCTCCTGCTAATTCAACTGATCTCCAGCCGATAGAGATGAGATCATCTGTAGAAAATGGCAGCTGTGGCAATTGGACTCTATGGCATTGAAGTCCCTCCCCTCCCCAAACCCTTCCCTCCTCAGGCTACACCCCAAAAACCTCCCACCGATGGCGAAGAGGGACCTAGCAAATAGGAAGTTCCCAGGCTACCAACGTCTGCAATATTCCTTCATGTTGAATTTTTTTAATTCCCATAGGAGCTGATAAATGTTTATCTAATTTAGCTGTTCATCTAATTTAGCCACAGCCCTCAATTTGCAAGATCTGAGCAAGGCTGTCAAAGATAGGACATTTTGGAGGACTTTCATTCATAGGGTCACCATGAGTCGGAAGCGACTTGACGGCACTTAACACACACACACAATTTAGCTGTATACTTAGAAATGCCTTTATAGCATTCTTAAATAAAACTTTAACGTTCTCAATTCCACATCTGCCATATCCAAAAGGATCTGAGCAGAACCTAACTCATGGCACCTCATAAGCATGAAACTCAAGGATGCATCAGTAAAAAGCATCTATTTTTGAGCATCTGGAATAGTATTCTGCTCTGTAATTGTATCAAATGCAGCATGTTTATTTCATCCACTGCATCCATCAATGAAATGTCTTGGTTTGGGGGCTCCTAATGCTACTGTGCCAAACACACTTCAGTGCTTTGCTGTCTTACTGGGTTTTTTTGTTTGTTTGTTTTTGTTTTACTTTGGCTTTCACAAAATAGAAATGCTCTGAGGAGAGTATCACCTGTGCAGCAGTATCTTTGCTTTAATGAGAATTTCTACCCAGTAATATTGTAATACGGTAACTTGGGACTCCAGATAAACCTTTATAGGGATTAGACTACCTTATATATTACCAGAAATGGATTCATCTAATAAGTAAGAGAATTACTCTGCTGGATACCACTTATAAATATTTGTGTGCAATGGGAAAACAAAACAAGGCATGCTTTAAATTGTTCACTGTAACCAGTCTCCGGGTTCATTGTTGATACAGCTATGCATCAGCCAAGCGGTGCTCAGAAGGCCTTTGTACTTCTACAAACATTAAGAAATCAGTACTATGAAGAAAGAGAGCCCCATGGCACAGAGTGGTAAGCTACAGTACTGCAGTCAAAAGCTCTGCTCACAACCTGAGTTCAATCCCAACGGAAGTCGGTTTCAGGTAGCCGGCTCAAAGTTGACTCAGCCTTCCATCTTTCCGAGGTAGGTAAAATGAGTACCCAACTTGCTGGGGGTAAAGTGTGGATGGCTGGGGAAGGCAATGGCAAGCCACCCCGTAAACAAAGTCTGCCTAGAAAACATTGTGATGTGATGTCACCCCATGGGTCAGTAATGACCCGTACTTGCACAGGGGACTACCTTTACCTTTATTACTATGAAGAAATGTGCAAGCACCCTTTGGCCCACCTCAAAAATGACTCTTTCCTCCCATTCTTTCATTCATTCCATCTACCACCATTGATGCATACCTCTGAGAGAAGAGGAGGAGGACACTATCCTGGCTTGGATGCATTATTTGAGCCAGAGAAGAGTTCAAGCAAGGGATCAATTCTTTCTCCCTCCCCCATCTCTTTCCCTAGGAAACTGGAGAACTAGGCTTCCAAGCTGTCCTCAAGGCAGAACAATGGTAAAAAGAAGAAGAAGAAGAAGCCTCAGCGAATCTTCACACTGTAAAAAAGCTGAGGTGACATTTTGGCCTAGACAAAGGAATGCACTTGACCAAAAGAAGGAGACAAAACTTGGTCTTCATGAAAGACAACATAATATATGTCTGTATGTGTTTTTCAAAGACCTCCCGGATGTAAAAGGACATTATATTTTACATAGAATCATACAGTTGGGAGGGACCGCCAGGGTCATTTAGTCCAACCCCGTGCACAATGCAGGACATTCATAACTACCTCTCACACACACACCCAGTGACCCCTACTCCATGCCCAGAAGATGGCCAAGATGCCCTCCCTCTCATCATCTGCCTAAGGTCACAGAATCAGAATTGCTGACAGATGGCCAACTAGCCTCTGCTTAAAAACGTCCAGGGAAGGAGAGTTTACCACCTCCCGAGGAAGCCTGTTCCACTGAGGAACCACTCTAACTTTTAGAAAATTCTTCCTAATGTCTGGATGGAAACTCTTGATTTAATTTCAACCCGTTGGTTCTGGTCCGATCTTCTGGGGTAACAGAAAACAACTCGGCACCATCCTCTATATGACAGCCCTTCAAGTACTTGAAGATGGTTAATCATATCACCTCTCAGTCTTCCCTTCATGCTAAACATACCCAGCTCCTTCAGCCTTTCCTCATACCCAACTCCTTCAACATTTCCTCACAGGACTTGGTCTCCAGACCCCTCACCATCTTTGTTGTCCTCCTCTGGACACATTCCAGTTTGCCTACATCCTTCTTAAATTGAAGGCCAGCTTTATGTCAAAATACCAAAGGAAACCAGTGGAGCATTGCCATTGTACATGTTGGTTGACCAAGTGAGTAAGGGAGATAAAAACATCAGATAATGATTTAAAAATCAAATTCAAATCAATTTTGCGATCTGTTCAGAGATTTAATACTTTGATTTCAAGGGAGGAATTTAACTTTGTGTTTAAATCGTCTCCCGTTGAGTTATCCATGAGTCGAGTGCCCAGAATTCTTACAGCGACAATTAGAAAGATGATGCTATAAAAGTCAATGATATGGCTCCTCTATCTCATTGTTAATGCTCACAGAAACTGCCTACTCCTGAAACAATCCAGCAATTCATCTTGAAGTTTGGGCTGCTTGGTCAGCATGAGATACAGTGGAAGGCAAGGAAATCGATATGTCAAACAGTCAAATATCTGGGCCACATTCCGGTCAAGAAAATGCTGTAAATTCTTATTGGCTGGCAGAGTTTTCACGAAACCCTCCTAAAGACATTGGTCCATCTTGGAACTCATTCCAAGTCGTAGGCATGGAATCTTTCTAAAATTGAATCCTTTGAACATGACTGCAAGTACCTTTTCAATGATGACTGTGGCAAACATGAATTAGATTTATGCCACTATGAAAGCAAGCTGAAGTATGGGTTGAGCGGATTTGATTCAAAAGTACAGTTTTACAGGCAGCCCCTCTTTCTTTGGCTATAGTAATATGGAAGCCATTGTTCCACAATGTCTTTCTTGACAATCAAAATTAACATCCAAAACCAACATGGAGCTAATTTCATGGGTCCTTCCTGTCCAGTCAGTATCCTGCTAGTTGTCTGGCTTGATGCTTGGAGATGATCTTACTGGTCCTTTACTTTTCTGATACTGGTTTTATAGAGCCATTTATATGCAAGTTCATATGCAATGTATGCATATTTATTTGTGCAATGTAATGTACACCCTCACATATAGTGCACAGGGCAGATTTATCAGTGCTGAGGATTTATTCAAGAAGCAAAATCAAAATTGGGAGTTTTGGACTAAACCTCAGGGATGAGAAACTTGAAAAGATACCAAGTGGCAATCAAGTGATTTTAGTCACATGGCAACTCTAAGGCTTGGCACACACTAGAGCAGAGGTTCCCAAACTGGACTCCGTGGAGCACTTGGTTCTCCGCAAAACATCTCCTAGTGAAGAGATTGGAAAGAATAATACTACTGTAATTTGGTTTTGTATATAGGTGCTAGGGGAAAATTAGCGCTCCATGACATATTTCTCTCCATGACTCAAAAAGTGTGGGAACCTCTGCACTGGAGGGATCAACCAGGACACGCCTCTCTTCACCATCATGCACATAAAGAAACCTTTGAAAAGAGTCTTCCACATAGGAAGGCCTGATTTATCTAATACCTCCATTTCAAACTTCATTGGTGTGTGTGTGGGGAGACTGCAAGGACTTGGCTTATATGTACATTTTTGTCCCACTTCACACACTGCAGTATGTTTATGGTGGAGGAGAATTGTACGTGCCCACTTTGTCTTGTATAAGGAATGCCACTATCCAGGAGCTGTATGTTCTGTGAGACTTGTGTATGTGTGCGCGCAGACTCTGGGGAACTTTCATGCCAGTTTGGTGAGTTTATGCAAGACATCTGGCTGGGTGGTGCTGGAAACCCAGAGCTGGGATAGATGGCCATTTTTCTGTGCTGGCCCATCTTATTTGACATGAACATTTTTGCAATGGTAAATATGTAAAGTTCTGTTGGTACATTGAAACAAATAGGAATTTCCATTACTTGATAGATAAAACAGTTGTCTACAGTCATATCAAGATTGTGTTTCCATGTGGTGTGAAAGAGGATTACTATGTTCCAGGAATCAAAGATTGCCACATTTTATGTGGTATGCCCCTCAGAGTGCTTTACATTCTGCTAACAATAATCTCTTGGTGGTGATGGCCAAGAGGCCCACACCTCTAAGGTTGCGATTACCAAGGAGGAGACGACTCAGGCATCAGGTAAAGGAGTTGCTTATTAACCGGTGAGAGAAAAGCACAGCACAGCAGAGCTGAAATCATTTCTCCAAAGATTTCCACCCAAGGATTCAGCACTTAGACATTTTTGCATTGCCCATATTTGGGGCGCCTGTTATCTTACACCATCTATTGGTTGCCCTGTCCCATGTCATTCTCTTGTCTCCATGGTCTCCATGGTTTCTGCTATTTTGGGGGATTTCCATGATGGGTCTGGGCATTGGTAATGTCTATATCTGTGTTCCTCAGGTGTCAGCAATTTGCGTCTTGCAAGGTCAGTGACCATTGCTTTTGCCAGCTTTGTGGTTAGTAGTTTTCCTTACGTGACGGTTAGTAATAGAGCTTCGGGCGTCTTGACCTTCACTCCCTATCCTGTCATGGCCTTCTTTATTCTTGTCACTAACTGACTCCCTTCAGCCTACATCTTGCATCCTGTCTGGTGCATGGCTTTTTCTATTCCATTGTCTAAGGGGTTTCCAGCAGTTGAGATGTTTGGACTGGGGACCTTGGGAGCCCTCGGGAGTTTCCTGGAGACTTTGGGAGCCTTCAGGAGCTTCCAATACCTGGGCCAGCTGCAGCAGGCCCGTCCATCAGTGGTCCCTGGGCCGAAAAGTGTGAAAAGTGTGAGCCCTGTCCTCGACCAGGGCCAGGGCTTTCACAATAGGGTTGCCAGGTACCTCTTCGCCACTGACGGGAGGTTTTGGGGGTGGAGCCTGAGGGTTTGGGGAGGGGAGGGACTTCAATGCCATTGAGTCCAATTGCCAAAGCAGCTATTTTCTCCAGGTGAACTGATCTTTATCGGCTGGAGATCAGTTGTAATAGCAGGAGATCTCCAGCTAGTACTTGGAGGTTGGCAACCCTAGGTGGGATACAAAATGAATGAACTAAATAAATAAATAAATAAAGGTAGCTTGACATTTGAGCTGCTAACATTTCAGAGGCAGGATAATAATTCTTCCCAGAGAACAATAATTGTAATTTTCTTTATTGTAATTGGGACTAAAAATATCTTTTTTCCCTGAGCACTTGTGACTCAGCCATCAAAACAAAGCAAACGAGTGAAAATTAACTTTTGTTTCTTTGAAGTTAATATGTTTTTCCTGCAGGTGATTTTTTGGCTTCAGACAAAATTATCTTGTGCTTATGCCATGAACAAAGGGTGGTTTTATGGCAAATTCAACTAGGTTGGTCTTTTATATAAGAAAAAGGAGCTAATCTTAATAGTTGATAGGTTGGGGGGAAAGAGCAGTGGCCATTAGCCATATTGCTGTTAACATGGAAACGAGGTGATCTTCTGATGCTTGATTTTCCTGCATAGGAAGAAGACTCTGTAGTAGAACTATCCCCTCAAATGCATACTCATTCATTCAATCACAATTCCAGAATCTGCAGAACATCAGAGATTGTGGTAGCGCTTTTTTTGTCCAGTAATAGTGAAACAGCCCTAACTAACTCCGGATTCCTAGACAGCTTGTGCCATTGTAGCCCAATCTTTGTTCAGATTATTCCTACTAAATTGAGAGGGACTTACTTCAAGAAAAGTAGGCATGGGTTTGCATCCTTAGTCAACCAATAATTATGTACAGTATACAAAGGGTAAACATGACCAACGTATGTTTGCAAATTTGTATATCATAGGCAGAAAACAGAAGAAACATCTGCAGAGCAGCCAGGTCAGGATTGCAGTTTGCTATATAATGGTATGTAGGAGGACTAAAAAAATTCTGCCTCTTGTGTAAATAAGGATGGGTAGATTGTGTACAGATAGGCAGGGAAGGGCAAATCTGGTCCCTTACCCCACCTTTGATTTCTTGGTATGGAGATTTGTAATTTCAGTGGTGAAGAAGGGCTCACTAGATATTTGATTCAGTACACTTGTCCAAAGCTAGAATTGGCTTGTTGAATGTATGCTGCACATATAATGTGTGAGACCCCTTGAGTCAAGTGGAGAATTTTGGGAAGGGGAGGGAAATTATCTCCATGCCACTTAGCATGCTTTTGATTAAAATATGCTATGAGAAATGTGTTAACTTTCTTTTGAAATAAGATGTGGCTTGAATATTTTATTTTTTTCTTCTGAGTGTGGTATATTGGTTCAGAGTGGTGGTTTGGAATAGTGGACTCTAATCTGGAAAACCAGTTTAATTCCCCACTCCTCCACATGAGTGTCAGACGCTAATCTGGTGAACCAGGTTGGTTTCCCCACTCTTACACATGAAGCCAGCTGAGTGATCTTCGGCTAGTCACAGCTGTCTTAGAGCTCTTTCAACCACACAGGGTCTCTGTTGTGGGGAGGGGAAGGTGATTGTAAGCTGGTTTGATTCTTCTTTAAGTGGTAGAGAAAGTCTGCGTATAAAGACCAACTCTTCTTCTTCTTCTTCTTCTTCTTCTTCTTCTTCTTCTTCTTCTTCTTCTTCTTCTTCTTCTACTTCCCAAAGAATATAGTGAGAAACAAAATATTTTTCTACTGAATTGTCCTTGATGGTTATTGATACCTTTATTGTTGGCTAAGCTTTAATTTCACTGCCAAAAATCAGGAGCACTCTATTTATTAAAATGCTCATTCCAATAAAAAAATTCTATTATCTTGTATGCAAACAAAAGATTTATTGTATTACTTTGACTGTGAGACAGGATGTGTAAATAGAATTTAAAAATAAGCGGGCCACCAGCTTTACAAAATAAATTATTTCCTGTTCTTTGAAGGTCTCAAGAGTCATATTTCTTAATTATTTTTGATGTTTTCCTTTTCCCAAGCGAGCTTTCTGGTTTTTTCCCCCCCTTGAGAATAGAAATAATTAACTGGCTTCCTTTTGAACAGATGTAAATTTCAAAAAGACGACTTCTCTGTAATTGTTCCTGTCACCCAAAGAGAAGGTATATTGCCTAAAATGTCAGGAATCATTAAGAGAAACAGTTTATTTATACACAGGCCCTTGCAAAAGAAATACATCTTTCATAAATAACTCCCTGTCCTGGAATGGAACAAGTCTTCCAGCCAGCCTCAGGTGCCTAAATTAACAATTGGCTACTGTAGGCATTCTACAAAGCAGAACAGGATCCCCGCAGAGATAGCAGAGAAACACAAACTTCTTAAAATGGCTGATTGTGCCGAATTTTGCTTTAGATCTTCTTCTGTATCATAGTACCAGCTGGAAAACTGTATATAGCTATTCATGCAGAACGAAAAGAAATGCAGCGCGATTGTATTGTGTTGTGGATGGCAGCTTGCGATGTCACATAGGGCCAGCGCTTTCTGGGGAAACTACAGTGAGAACACAAGAATTGTTGAGCCTTTTTCTTTCCTTTTTTTCCCATGTCTGGTAAGTAGTTAATGATCATCCGGAATAGCATCCAAACAGTATTCTCAAATTTCCACAGGGTACATGTCACTTTCTTGTATACAGTAGGTTACATTGTTCAGATCGGAGCCTTTTGCCATCCCGCAGCCTCGGAGGTAAGTAGCAATGCTTGAAAGTGGACATAAAAACGACAAGTTACAAAGTTTAGAAACAAATTTTCGACCTTCTAGGGAACAGGGATGGCCAGAACATTCTTAACTACTGTATTTGTCTGCCAAAGTTAGGGTTGCCTGCTCTAGGTTGGGGAACTCCTGGAGATTTTTGAGGCGGAGCCTGAGGAGGGCGGGGTTTGGAGAGAGGAGGGACTTTGATGCCATACAGTCCAATTGCCAAGGCGGCCAATTTCTCCAGGTAAACTGATCTTTATCAGCTGGAGATCAGTTGTAATGGCTGGAGATCTCCAGCTAGTACCTGGAGGATCGCAACCCTAACCTGGACCCAGGGTAGAGTTGCCAACTGTGGGTTGGGAAATACCTGGAGATTTTGGAGATGGAGCCTGAGGAGGGCAGGGTTTGGTAAGGGAAGGGAGTTCAGTGGCTGTGGCATCAGGCGGGCTGGCAGGCGGCCGGAGAGCCAGCAGTGGGCCCTTTCCCCTGACACCGCGAAATGGTGGTGTGCCCAGGGGAAGCAGGAGACACAGGACCTGAGGCGCCCTGTCCTTCTGCCGGTGCTGCTTCGCCCTATCCCGAGTTCAAATAGGCCAATGGAGGCAGGGAGGCTGCAGGGAAAACAGGCTCGTTGGCGCACCAGACCTGCGCAGGTCCAGCAGCGCCGCATTTAAAGGGGACTGGCCAGGCCCTAACAGCATGCGGCTCTGGTTTGTCCCACCGACCCTCCCTTTTGTTCAATGTTTTGTTGATTGTTTGTCACAACTTTGTGTTGGCGGTTTGGCGTGGGGTCGGATTGAGTTTGGGGAAAGCCGGCCTGTGTGCCCCCTCCCCCCATATGAGGATCCCAATAAGGGATTTTGGGGGAGGCCTAGATATGTATTGGAGCAAGCCCAACTCTGGGGGCTGCCAGGGTCAAGCCCAGCTCGAGGGCTGTCAAGGGACTTGCCCAGCTCGGGGGCAAGTGGGTAGGGCCTCCTTCCAAGTGGCAGTGAACCACACAGCTGGCTTCCATCCAGGTGGGTTCAGATACTGCCATCTCTGTTGCTCCCAGCAAGTGGGCTGGGAGGTCTGCCACATCAAGCTGCAGCGGGTAGGCCAATGTTAAGGATCACGCCCAATGCCATGCCAATGCCTATTGCTGTAACAATAAAGCTGTGGCCATTTCATCCAGCTACTGTCTCTGTGCCTTATTGCAAATCAAGGTCCTGGGAACATTGTGGGGAGGCTTGGCCACCGGGGGGGGGGGTCTGGTCTGGGGAGGGGGAGGAGGCTCTGCCCTGCTCCCCAGAAGCACTAGGCCAGCAATGACTCCCAGATTTGTTCATATTGTGAATTAATTATCAAAAATTTAAAGGAGACTGCCTGCCTCTCATTCCCCAGGAAACAGCGTTTCTCCAAGCCAGTCTTAGCCGTGGAACCATTCAGAAGAGCTGTCTTGGCCATTTACCCGGTCTTGCTTGGAGGAGAGGGAAATTTTTAATGGCAGCCAGCTGTTACATTAGCCATTTTGTTTCACATGTGTGCTGTGCTGTTCTTCATGTCTTGAGAGGCCTTGCTTGGCAGGATGGATCCTGCCTGGACTGTGCTGAAATATTTTCTTGACAGATTAGTTTGATTAATTTCATTTATTACTTTCTTACAGCTAGGCTTGCCTTTTTTCCATTCTTTTCCCCAGGTAACTGGGAAGAGAGAGTAAGGGGGAGGTACTATTTTATTTTATTTTATTTTATTTTTCCCCTTTATTTTTAATTGATTTCTCCCAAAATTTATACAAAAACAATACCAACTAACAACAGAAACCGACACACTCTTACTATATCAACACATTTTGCCCGAATACAGTTAATAACTCTCAACCACTCAGGCTGCAACATAAAACTCTTACCGTTCACAAAAAAAACAGTAAGTCTAATAATCAAATAAGTTTTATCCCATTTATCCAGCCAAGCCTGTATGTTTGGAGTCTCTTTCAACTTCCAGCACTGTGCAAAAATTAATCTAGCTGTTGTATCTGGTGGGGGTGGAAAGTGCCGTCAAGTCGCCCCCGATTTATGGCAACCCCGTTGGGTTTTCAAGGCATGAGACGTTCAGAGGTGGTTTGCCACTGCCTGCCTCTGCGTGGGATGAGAAAGAGTTCTGAGAGAACTGTGACTGCCCCAAGATCACCCAGCAGGCTTCATACAGAAAAGTGGGGAATCGAACCCAGTTCTCCAGATTAGAGTCCACCTCTCTTAACCACTACGCCATGATGGCTCTCTGTTGTAATTGAGCTTCACAATCTACTTTGTAAATTACCCAAAAATGAAGTTACATAGTTAAGCAGCAAAGTTTCAGGTGTCTTCAAGATGTTCCCATTAAAAACATAACTTAACAAGCTAACAACTTTATCCTAATGCTCAATTGCTTTTGGACAGAGCCACCGCATATGCAAAAACCCCGGTTAACTCAGCATGACGATAGCAACAACTGCTGGTACAAGAATTATAAATGTCTGCAATTTACAACTGACAGAAAACGATCAGCCTCGAGATAGAACAATCTTCCAAACATCTTCTGTTATCTCAAAGCTTAAAGCCTGGGTCCATTTACGAATAAAATTAAGTGGTACGGCAGGCACAATATTGATAATCAAGCTATACATCTTAGAAAGAAAATGCTTTTGAGGCTGCATAATCAAGTTTTCAAACTCATTCATTTGCCTTAAGGGTGTATCTGACATAAATCATTTTACTAAAAAAAAGTTCTCATCTGCAGATAATCAAACCAAGATATATGGCCATCACTGATTCTTTTCACAGCATCATATTGGATTATATCCCTGGGGGGGTGGGAAGGTATTATTTTCATTGTTATTTTGTTGTTGTTACATATAGATTAATCTCTGGTTTGGTTTGATTTTCTGTCTTCCCTTTTCTGTGCTTCTGAGGAATTTGTTTCTTGTAGTTCATTTTTCTTGGTTTGTTGGCTTTTCTGGTTGCACTTCCATTGCTTTGCAGGGGCCCATTGTAAGCAATCACGGGAACAGTAGTTTTCCCATAGAATCTCGGGTGTGAATACGGCCATTACAGTCTATGGGTATTCTTTTGTGGGGCACTGGGGGGCATTGTTCAAGGTAGAGTCGCCAAATTTGGCCATTCTCCATTGGAAACAATTGTAAAACGATGGTGCAAAGCTTCTGGAGTTACTCTGAGGCTCCAATACAGACACTACATTCAATTTTGCAAGTTCTCCTTGATTCAGCACTAGGAAATAATAAGCTCTTAAATGGAGTTTTCAAAATGCATTGGTGTTAACTAAAGAACTACAGGAGAGCCAGCATGGTGTAGTGGTTAAGGTGTTGGACTAGGGCCTGGGAAACCCAGGTTCAAATCCCCACTCATGCCATGGACGCTTGCTGGGTGTCCTTGGGCCAGTCACATACTCTTAGCCCTGGCCCTGGCTAGTATTTGGATGGGAGACCTCGTGGAGGCAGGCAATGGCAAACCACCCCGAATGTCTCTTGCCTATGGGATCGTCATAAGTCAGCTGTGACTTGATGGCAAAGAGAGAGAGAGCTGTGGAGTTTAAAATATCAGCAGACTTTCTTTTCTTTTCCAAACCTGAGAACTCCTCATTTCTTTGTCACTGCCAAAGCCTAAGGGTCACATCATAGGATTGAATTGGCATACTTAGAACAAAAGCAAAGTATATCTATGTATGTATGTAGATTGGAAATAATGGCAGTGGCAACATTTATCTCAGTCCTTATATCCCCCAAACAATAGATTTAAAACTATCCTGCTCAAGATCAATGGATCGAAGAGCTTCTAAGGGATAAAGGAAAGGAAAGGTCTGGAAATGATGTTGTTGCTTCAACAGCACCCTGCTAGCAACTCATCCTACATGCAGCCCACACAACTACTATGAGTTTTAACTGTGTTCTAGTTACGCTTATGTTTTTAATAGTTCCCCTACGAATGTTTGATTATATATTTATTGATGTATTGATGTATATAGCTAATGTTTCTATTATGTAAAAGTTTTGTATTGTTGGTCTGGGACCGTATTAAACATTTCGTTCGTACTATGTAACTACTATGCAGAAGCTTATTCACACCTCTGATTCAGCCAGGGATGCCACAATGCCAGTTCCAGTATTTCAAATGACCATGAGGCATCACTGGTGAGCTGGCCAATGGTTAAGATGATAAGGGATGGTTATAAGCAGCGTCCACCTTCAAAAACATATGCCATGTTCTGCAGACCAACCTACTCATCTGTCTGTGGAGCAGGCACCATTAGTCACTGATCAGGGATTCTTATTTAGACTCTTCAAATAGAACTATGTAGGGGACTCTTCTTCACCCACATCCTTCTATTCCTAGAGTGCAGTGTTATAATAGTCCTGGTCTAATGACTGGTTAGATCATAAATAGGACAGCCAATTAATCAACGGGCTGTTTGCAACCTGATTGTGTGCCTTCACAGGAACAGGCTACTTGTGGAAATCACAAGCCAACTCCCAGCTGATGAAGGATCCACTGTGAGTCAGCTTCAGCCTAGACATTAGGAAGAATTTTCTAACAGAGTGGTTCCTTAGTGGAACAGGCTTCCTCGGGAGGTGGTGAGCTCTCCTTCCATGGAGGTATTTAAGAAGAGGTTAGATAGCCATCTGTCAGCAATGCTGATTCTATGACCTTAAGCAGATCATGGGAGGGCATCTTGGCCATCTTCTGGGCATGGAGTAGGGGTCACTGGGGGCATTGGGGGGAGGTAGTTATGAATGTCCTGCATTGTGCAGACTGTTGGACTAGATGACCCTGGTGGTCCCTTCCAACTCTATTATTCTACGATTTTATGATCTTCTGCAGGGGAAAGCAAAGGTCTTGTGCTCTCTGTCTCTGTCTCTGTCTCTGTCTCTCTCTGTCTCTCTGTCTCTCTGTCTCTCTCTCTCTCTCTCTCTCTCTCTCTCTCCTTCCCTCCCTCCCTCCCTCCCTCCCTCTCCAGACTCCGAGGAGAGCTGTCCATTATTATTTTGTTCAAGACAGGCAGGCTCTTATAGCTGCCCCAGATCTGGTTTCCTTCTTTCTCCTTTCAGCATCCAGGGGTCCTTCCTTTCTTCTCCTTTCTAGGGTCTTCATATTCCAGCCTGATTTATTCTGCTATTACAGAATAACATGGCGACCCATCTGAAACTGTGGCCATTTATGCAGGGTCAATTTTGATGCTTGCTCAAAGCACTTTTAAAAAATGAGACATTTAAAATGCCTATTCATGGTCCCGACACAAAAGGAGAAATTCCACCCCCCCCCACTCACCTGCTCCTTCGTTCCTTCCGTTAGCTACTGCCACTTACATAGCTTACGTGCGGGTGTGATTTTGCATGCTTCCTTGAGAGGATTCTTCGAGGCGGGGGCAGAGCAAACACAAAAGGTTACATTAAAGGGGCTCTTAAGAAATGCAAAGCAGCCATGCGCTGGCTTTGCAGTTACTTCCTGAATGATGGTTCAGTGTGAAAAACTAAAAAAATATATATATGCGGGGCACTTGAGTCCGGTACGCGCTGCTAATTACCAAGTGTAAATGGCCTGTGTTACTTCAGTATTTCTATTACTCAGCTTATTGTCTCACTCTGCATCCAAACCCTTCCCCAAACCTTGAAGCTGTCTCTCCTTGGCGGTAGACAATAGAGTAAGCATTTACACTGATGCTTAACTCTACTCTTTCTTTGTTTTTAAGCCACAATCCATAGAAAGCTTATCCTACGTCCATGGGACAGAGTGTCCCTGCTTATAGATGGACAATAGTAGGAAATGATTTCTTTCAGCAATCAGTACTTAGGCTTCGTTGGTCAAGGACGGATGAAACAGAAATGTTCTCTTTACACAATTCACACTATTTTTCTATCCTTCTCTCCCCCTCCCCAGATTTGACAGCGGGAAACTGAGCAATTTTTTTTGGGGGGGGGGGGTAAGCTGAGACATTCCGTTTGGGTTTTTTTTCCCCACTGAAAAGTGTGATTATACAGAGCATGTACCTGTGGATTTGTCTCGGGAAGTTGTGAATCATGTTGGAAAGCTTCCCTTTGCCTCTTAAAATGAATGCGTGAGCAAAATTTACATGTCCCTGCTCCGACTGTGACGCCGTTTAATTTGCGAATGTGGGAGAATCTGGAAAGAGATTGTTCAAAGAATTAGTCTGGTGAGACTGATTTACTTAGATGCCTAGAAAACTGTTCGTTGACTCCACTCCATTATGAATGAGGGAGGGAGAGGCCCAGCGCTTCAATGCTACCTGCTGGTTATTATTCTCTTAAGTTTTAAATGGAAAACGGTTGGAAATGTTGTCTCACAAGATTCGGAGATGTCAATAATTTGTGTCTGTTTCAGAACCTGTCACATTTCCCCCCCTTTAGAGACTCTCTCAGATAGATTTTTTTTTTTACACTTACTATATACGAAATAATATGCTTTTCCCAAAGCAAAGCAGTCGATACGAGGCAAACGGAATTACTTTCCAACACTTTGTCTCATAATTTCCTTGTCATCTTATTTCAGGACAAAGGCTGGATATAATTGGCTGTCGCCCGTATTGATTGTCTGTAATAACTTATTTGATTTAGGGGACATTAGAGTCTGTCGGGGCAACCTAACCCTTGCCACTGTAGCATTAAATACAGATGACAATAAAACTGGGACTGGGAGTGTGTAAACTATAAAGAAGAGTATAGCAAAAGCTGTGAGGCTGAGGGGGGAAATGCATGGTAGTGTCAGCTGCAGCTGTAGCATGGAATAAAAGCTTAAAAAGCTGTATAGATTTGGGGCTGCGTATAACATGTTGGCCCTGACCTGGATGGCTCAGGCTAGCCTGATCTCATCAGATCTCAGACACTAAGCAGGGCCAGCCCTGGTTAATATCTAGATGGGAGACCATCAAGGAAGTCCAGGGTTGCTGTGCAGAGGAAGGCACTAGCAAACCACCTCTGTTAGTCTCTTGCCATGAAAACCCCAAAAGGGGTCGCCATAAGTCAGCTGTGACTTGAAGGCACTTTACACACACACACTTAACATGTTGCAGGAGCCCCATGGCGCAGAGTGGTAAGCTGCAGTACTGCAGTCCAAGTCCTGCTCACGACCTGAGTTCGATCCCGACGGAAAGTCAGTTTCAGGTAGCCAGCTCAAGGTTGACTCCACCTTCCATTCTTCCAAGGTCAGTCAAATGAGTACCCAGCTTGCTGGGGGTAAAGGGAAGATAACTGGGGAAGGCACTGGCAAATCACCTCATAAACAAAGTCTGCCTAGTAAACATTGGGATGTGACGTCACTCCATGGGTCAGGAATGACCTGGTGCTTGCACATGTCACAGGACCACTGGACTCGTGGCTCATTCAGTACCATGCAGGGACTCTACTGTCTTGTTAAGAAACTGCCTTATACTGAGTTACGCAGGTAGTCTGTCCAAACCTCCCTCCTCAGGTGATTCTCCAAGGATCAAAATCAAAAGAGTTTCCGTCTAGACAGTAGGAAGAATTTTCTAACAGAGCGGTTCCTCAGTGGAACAGGCTTCTTCGGGAGGTGGTAAGTTCTCCTTCCCTGGAGGTTTTTAAGAAGATGTTAGATGGCCATCTGTCAGCAATGCTGATTCTATGACCTTAAGCAGATGATGAGAGGGAGGGCATCTTGGCCATCTTCTGGGCATGGAGTAGGGGTCACAGAGGGTGTGTGTGTGTGTGGGGGGTAGCTGTGAATTTCTTGCATTGTGCGGGAGGTTGGACTAGATGACCCTGGTGGTCCCTTCCAACTCTATGATTCTATGAGTCAAGCAGATGTTTTGTCCCTTTGTCACTGCCCTGAGATCCTTTTAACTAGAGATACTGCATTGAGCACTGACAAACAGCATGGTGTCGTGGTTAAGAGCTGTGGACTCTAATCTGGACACCTGGGTTTGATTCCCCACTCCTCCACATGAGTGGCAGACTTTAAACTGGTGAACCAGGTTGGTTTCCCCACTCGGACACATGAAGCCTGCTGGGTGACCTTGGGCTAGTCACAGTTCTCTCCTAGATCTCTCAGCCCCACCTACCGGACTGTAATCTGGTGAACCGGGTTTGTTTAATCTGGGACCTTCTAAATACAAAATATGTGCTCTGCCGCTCATGTGGAGGAGTGGGGAATCAAACCCGGTTGTCCAGATTAGAGTCCACCGCTCCAAACCACTGCTGTTCACCATTACACCACGCTGGCTCTCATCTGAACCTGAATCCCTGCTTGGAATCCACAAGGCTGAGTATTGGGAATCAGGAGGGGGCCTTTGGGGGCACTCCTGTAGATGCCTTACTTGCAACCTCTTCCTTGCTTGCAGTTTCTCCCTTCCTCCAATTTATTATTATTATTTTCCCTTTGCTGGGTGGCCTCCCCCATTCACCTAAATAATGGCTTCCTTGAGAAACAGCTAGATTCAAGTCCAGTAGCATCTTAGAGAGCAACAAGATTTTCATTATCTAAGGTGCTACTGGGGAGGAATTTAACTGTTCTACTGCAGACCAACACTGCTACCTTCTGAAACTTCCTTGAGAAAGTGACTCAGAACCAGAAGTTAAGAGGTTGCAGCTCTCTTTTCCAAACAATAAAAGAACAGTGTAGATAGCTCTGGCTGCTGGCACATGTTAATGCGCCCCCTGTGTACTTTTAACTCAGAACCCTCAGAGATCTGGAAATGGCCTCAGTCTCTACCCTGCTTCTTCCTTCTTTGCTCCTTCCAGAATTTGCAGGACCCCCCCAGGACTACCTCACCCCTTTGGATTGGCTTGCATCGTTTCATTTGGCTCCCTTTTTGTGTTGCTTCAGTGTTAGGTTGTCTAGGGCTAAGGTTTGCTGTGTGAATGTGTGTGTGTGAGAGAGAGAGAGAGAGAGAGACTGCAGCTCTCTGAGCGCCTTCTTTTCTTGATCCATATTTCCAAATAAAGAATTAGACTCAGGTTCTGTTTTCCACTGGCTTTATTTCTGGGAACTTTCCCATTCCCATAGTGAGGTGCTACTACCAAAACTCTGGACCTTGATATAAGAAGAACATAAGAAAAGCCCTGCTGGATCAGACCAAGGCCCATCAAGTCCAGCAGTCTGGTCACACAATGGCCAACCAGGCACCACTAGATCTAAATATTAACCAAGGCCCCAAACAAGACGACTGCAGCAGCCCCATCCTGCCTGTGTACATGGACAGTGATCCCTAATTTAATTTAACTGGATACATATGTGTGTGTTCTTAACACATACAAGCAGGGGGTCACATACAAGCAGACCATTTTGGTAACAGTGGTTCATCTAATTCAGTACTGTCTACTTGGGTCTCAGCTCTCAATGAGAGAGAGTCTTTCCTAGAACCTGCTGACATCCTTTAAGTGAGTGAATCCTTTAAGTAAGATGAATTAAACATGGGGCCTTCTGCATGAAAAGCCTGTGCTCTGAGCTTCATCTCCACTTCCCCCCAAAGATGAAGACACATCTCTAACGTAAGTTAAGAGATTATTTGTGCTCAATAAAGCAGGCAGGATGACATCAGCATTCTATTGTTGTCGCATAACAGTTTGGTAAAGATGGGACATGATATCAAACAACCCAATGGATTCTGAATGTGTTGGACCTTTTGAGGTTGGGTGGGGACAATAATTTGAACCTTTGAGAATCACTGAGAAAAGCCAACATGTTTTGATGTCACCACAGAGGTTAATTGTGTTGAATGAAACATGACTTCAGTTTGATGAAAGCGGCACTTCAGATTCCTGTACAAATACGTTGACATCCCTGTCATTAATTTTGGAGACAATAAGCATCACTTTTACATATAATGTTTTCCTCTTCATTGTCCTGTATTAAAAAAAGTCTGACCCACTGTGGGCTCATGCTTTAAAATTCCTCTGATTTTTGTGTATAACCTCCCCCCTTCCAAAAAAACCCTTACTCCTTATTTTAATTTGAGAAAGTAGTAAATGAAAGTAAGTAGGTAGAGGCCAGTACTGAGGACTGGCAAGAAACTGACTGGACTGATACCTCCCATCTTCTTCTTTGAGCCCCCTGAAAGAGTACCAGAAAGAAATGTAAGTTAATTTAGCCCCAGTAGACATCTCGTTGCAATTCAGGGGTCTTCCTAAGGAATTACATCATCCTTATGAAAACGTTTATGGACTTCTAAAATTGAAACTCCTAAATGTATTTGAAATATTGTTCTAGGTGCAATTTCTGTTTCCCCATACAGCTAAATCTGTCCTTATTTATCAAATGTACCAGAATGCTTGAAGTAAATTCATTGGGCACACCATAAGATGGCAATATTTCTCTTTGAGAAACAGGAGGATAAAAGAATGGGGAAAGAATGGTTTTAAGAATATGACTCAAATCCTTTCTGAAGACTATTTCCAATTTTCATCATAGTGAAATCTTTTTTGTTTTAATATCAGAACAGGTAATTAGAAATTTATATATACACATAGATAGTGTGACCCTGTCACATGCTAATGTATGTTTGATTCTGTTAACATTCTGGATGATCCAATACATAGCCTACCTATATAACTTGATGAAATAAAGGATGAATCTAGTACTGACAAAGATCATGTAGTTCGGTCTAATGATTACTGTAAATTGTCTCATATCAACTTAACTGGAGTTTTAAGATCTTTCTTAGAGTGATGGTTGCAGCCACCATCTAAGGCAAGTTGGAACGTTACGCTGGACTTGGCCTCCTCAGCAGTAGCTTTAAACTTAATAGTTGGTTGGATCCAAACTAAATATTCTAGTGTCAGAATGGAACTTGCCTGCCTCATCCCTCCCTTTGCAGGTCACTGATCTCCGCCAAATGCTTCTCCTGGGGGATTAGGGGATAGGAGACTGAGGAATGACGTGAGGGGGATCTGCAGCAAGAACAGGGAATCTGTGGAAATTGCCAATGTACTCTGGATCCAACCCAGGATTCTACCTCTATCCTACTACTCCAAAGACAAGAGTTTATTTATTGCTTTATTTCCCACCAGTCCTTTTAGCTCAAGTTGGCAGCATTCCTCCAATCACGGAAGCCTTCCTCTCAGTTCAGTGGTTGTCCCACTGGAGGAAGAGCCACTTAAGCGGGAGGAAAGTTACTTGGAGGATGGTTACATCCACATGAATATCTCTTGAGATCCTTCTTTTTTTTACAGGAGGTATCCTTTAGAAGTGTGATTTGGCTAAAACCAAACTAAGAAAAAAAAAACTTTATTGGTATTTTTTGGGGGGGAGGGATTAAACCGGAAAAAATATGGTGGCAATTAAAGGGAACTGAAAAGCAGATCCCAAGTAATGCTGATTTCTTTTGCTATTATTAGTGGCCCCACTGTCATTTTCCCCTCTCCCCCTCCCTCCCTCCCTCCCTCTCCTCCTCACTTACCTGATGCCTCCAAAGTCCACAAAGTCTATATAAGGATTTGGCTTTTTTGGAAAATTTTGAGTTTATTAAACCCAAACCCAAAAAATACCGGGGATAAATGGTGCATAGTCCAATGTCCTTCATGTGAATTTTAGTGAAACCTCTGATCACCCCTAACGGACATGGTATATTAACACCATAGACTTAGCAAGGGTTCCAGTTGGCATTTCAATCATTTGAGGGTTCTTAGAGTAGCATATTCAAGAATCATGAAATAAGTGTAATGCTACATATCTACTACTGGCCTTACCCTCCTGAACCTCCCTCCCCAGGCCAGAGCAGTAAGATTCTAGGGGCTGGGGGAAAGACTCATTTTGATCCTAATAAGGAATGGTGCTTAATAACTTAGGAGATGGTACATTACCTCACACGAAGGAATTATTTAGTGACTCGAGGACATAACCCCAAAAGTAAAATAAGAATGATCAATGTTAGTAAAATGAATAAACAAAGTATCGGAAATTAGCGGGGGAAGTTCTCATGGGCTAATATAAAGAAGAATGATTTTGCAAGGAAGCTCCAAGGATACATTCTTGTCAGGCTAATTCCCTTACGCTTATTGCACCATCGGAAGGTACAGTATGAGAACATGACATGTAACATACTCAATCAATGAAGAAAGCTCTATACCACTACAGAACATAGTGTTGCCAACCTCCAGGTACTAGCTGGAGATCTCCTGCCATTACAGCTGATCTCCAGCTGATTGAGATCAGTTCACCTGGAGAAAATGGCTGCTTTGGCCATTGGACTCTACGGCATTGAAGTCCCTCCTCACCCAAAACCCCACCCTCCTCAGACTCCACCCCAGAAACCTCCCACTGGTGGTAAAGAGGGACCTGGCAACCCTAACAGAACAGTTAGAGATGAGGTAATTCTCTTATCCCACCATTTCATGATCAGAAAACGTGACAAAAAGACCAGGTCGGTCCCATTGGATTGATCCTGGGGCCTGGGCATCTTCCTCCCGCATGGACTGTGACAAGTAGTAACCGTTTATTACAACTGATGGACTCTAGTCGCTGAGCACAAGATTCCAAGTATAGCTATGTTTGTTCAAGTTTCCCTGTGTATTGTTAACAGCTACAGTTATCCATGTGATCAGGGTGTTGATATGTTAACACCTAATGAAGCTGTAATTTGGCATAAAAGTTTCCACTGTGAACTTAATGCTAATTAACAACTCATCCTTAGAATAATGCACCATGAGAGATGTGGGGTTTTTATTTTGACAGATTTCACTTCTAAAAGGCTAATTAAAACAGTTTGGCTGACATTGTGGGTATGCATCTGTATCCTCTAGTAATGTTTTAAAAAGTTTTACGAAGGTATCTTTGAAGCTTCTTTGTTTTTTTTAAAAAATGGTTATTGAACTTTCTTGCTTAAAACTCTGAAAGGAACTTGCATAGCGCTAGTATGTTGATTGCTATCCAGATGTTAATGATCTTAAGAGAGCATCATCCTGCATAAAGCTTCTCATCCATTATAATGGAGGGGATAGCTGGCAGGGAAATTTACCTTGATCAGGCATCCTCAATTACAAATGAGACAAGCTCTTTATAAGATTGCTTCAATGCTTTTTGTTGAAATTTGTCCCGAACACCATATTGTGCTATAAGGCCAGGTTGTGCCTTACTGATGTGTCAAATCTTCTTAATTACCAGCGAAGGCAAATGCATGAGGTGTCATTATCAGGTCATAATGTGACCTACTTGTCAAGTGTAAAATCACTTGTAGTTCATCCTCTCTTTGTGCCTGCACAATTGCAAATAGGCTTGTCGATTGCCCGCCAATCGACTGGTCTGCCCTCGGACCCTCAGCTGGTCAGCAGGCAGAAGAGGGCCAGCTGAAGGGGGGGAGCAATCATCTCTTCTGAGTAAACCCGGAAGGGAGGTGGACGCTCTAGCAATTGCCTCTGAAAACTCTATGGTTTCTATAGAGTTTTCAGAGGAGATTGCTAGAGCCTCCCCATCACTTCTTGGTTTACCTAAAAATCATGCAGACAGTACTAGCACATTCCCCCCCCCCAAAAAAAAAATCTATGGAAACCATAGAGTTGTCAGAGGTGACTGCTAGAGTGTCCATGTCACTTCTGGGTTGCATTACCCAGCCCCAGAAAGCTCCCGCCATTTGCAAAGAGGGACCTGGCAACCCTAGTTGGAAATGTCCTTTAAATTATTTCCATTGAATACATAGGATTGTCTGCTTTTTACACCTGTGCAGTCCACATCACCACTTTATGAAGTGATCACAAGAACTAATTCCACAGTTAGCTAGGGCAGACAGACATCAAAGCAAAACAGTCAATGGGCAGACGGAACTCTTTTCAACTATGTACCTTCTAACAGTTGGAGGAGGCAGCAGCAGATGGAGGTTGGCAGTTGTAAGAAAGCAGTCTAATAATGCAAATGGACACAACCAGATTCATTCAGATAGCTCTGATCAGCTCAGTGAACAATCGCTCCCTGATGTGAGTTGAACATATGGCTTTTCCTTCCTATGTGTCATGGCTATGTGAGTATTTAAATCTGGTGTATCCCAATCTTAGGCCAATGCTCTAACCACTGCACCAAGTAGCTCTCTACTGCCAGACGATAGGGAAACATTAAGAGATACCTAAAAGAAAGTTCTTCATTTTTCTTGAGTGTACCCAAGTTTGTCCACATACTTCTATTTACTCATATCTAATTCCCTTTGTGACAGATGAAATAGTCAGTGGTAGACCATGCATAAAGCCCCAAGCTCTATCCCAGATATCATTTATTTATTTATTTTAAACATAGGAATTTCCAATTAAAAGGATCTTGGGGAGCAGAGCTGGAGGGAAACAAACTTTCAGAAAACTGCTGCAAGTCAGGCCAAATCAGTGTAAGGTGCCTTCATACACTGGAGACCAGTAGCAGAGTAGCTATGGAAAGAGATGCCAGAAACTGGTGTGCCACTTATAATTGTCAAAAATCACCACTGAGATATTCTCTGGAGCTTCATTGCCTGCAATTTCTTCCACAAATTCATGCCTGAAATGGCAGATGCCAGTGAAATATGCGATCTTTGTTAGAAAATATTTTTGTGTTCTCATGCCATAGAAATTGGTTCATTTCCTGCTCCAAATGGAGTAACGTGAGAAGTGGGCCTGAAACTTAGCCCCATTTTGAGCTAAGGCCCTTTAATCAGGATCATCATTAGGGCTTGAGGGTTCACTATACTTCTCACGTTACTCCAGCCTTCCCTTTCTGAAAAACCTATCTCGCGGCAATAGGATTGCCAACCGCCAGACTTCCACATTTCGGACCAAGTTTCTGGACCATTTTCAAAGACATCCCCACATAGTGTCCATTACAGTAATCTAACTTGTACTTGATCAGAGCATGGATTACTATGTCCAGAGCACGTTTCTCTAGGAATGGTCATAGCTGGCGAACCAGCTTGAGCTGATAAAAAGTGCTGCATGCCACAGAAAAGACCTGAGCCTTCATCCATAGACCAGGATGGATCCAGTAGCACCCCGAACCTATGAACCGGTTCTTTCAGAGGGAGGGCAAAGCCCTCCACGACAGGCTGACTCCACAGTCCCTGAGCAGCATCTCCATTGACCTCCATCTGATACCATCATTGATAAACATACTCAGCAAATCCATGTGTGATAATCATGCTTATGCAAAACAAGAAGCAAGCATCTAACCCAGTGTTCTTGATAAAACTGGAAAAGTCTTAACTGACAGCTGGCACCAAAGGGCCACAGGCTGCTGCAGAAGTATTCTGAGTTCCTGAACACACTGCATGCATTTCCCCAGCAAAACCTCTTAAATGTCAATTCATAGTCAAGCGCATCTGTTAATGAATTATTTGACAATTTCCTGTTGCCAAGCTCCAATATCTAGAGGTGTTGTTTCACGTCTCTGCTTTTCAGTGTTTGTCATCTGGTGTTTGTGAAAAATAGTCCAAGTGGTAAAGTATATATCTTTAACACGTTATTTAAAAGTGTTTAGTTAAATGTTAAGATAGGAGAAGGGGGGAGGTCCATATGCCTTGTTCTATTTTCCTATTTACTAGTAAATGACTTAAAAAGACCAGCAGAAGATATTTTAGAAATGGCTTCAGGAAATCAGACTGGCTAAGCCAAAACAACAAATTGCTCATGTAAATACTTTATCAGCCGCAGCACTGTAGAAACATTCCCACACACCCCAACATTATTTTATTGGTATTGGCTGCTTTGATTCGACTTCAGAAAGTGAGTAAAATTCAAAAGTCACTTCTTCATGTGTAAAAGGTGGTATGTTCATCCATATCTTTTAAAAAAATACAAATAATGGTGCTATACAATCCATCATTGTGTCCAAAATGTGGTAGCCAGGTTATGGTTGAGCGCTGGGTATGGGGATGATATCACCCCTGTGATGAAAGATCTGTAACGTCTGTCCTTCTGTTTCTAGGCCCAAGAGGCAGTATCTTATAGTGGTTAGAGCATCAGACTAGGATCTAGGAGACCCAGATTTGAATCCCCAGTCTGCAATGGAAGGTTGCTCAGTGACCTTGGGTCAGTCATATTCTTTAAGCCTATCCTTCCTAACAGGGTTGTTCTGAGGATAAAATGGAGAACAATATATCAAATGTTGTGAGGAATATTATAACCAATCGACCTTCCATGGCACAAGTGGAGATTCAAACCTGGGTCTCCCAGAATCAGTCCAACACTCTTAAGTACTACACCGAACTGAGTCTCTTAAAATGCATAAAGAATTGGTCTATCATTTGTAAATTATATGTATACATGATGTATATTGTAAATATGGCTACTTTGTACTATGCCTTGGATCCCAAGGTAAAACACAATATCTAATTCTCAGTATAGCCCCAGCTGTGGATAATTAAATCCAGATATTGGGGTCATGGAAACACAGGGCAGATCTTCCTACAAACCTCAGAAAAGAACCCAGGTTTGCACAGACATCTAAAATCTAAAAACAACCAAAAAACATTGGGGATTAAAACACTCCAAAGTGATAAAATGAGTACTTGTAGCTTTAAGAAATGAATGCCCTTAGTGGCTATTGCTAGGCAATCACAACTGTATTGGCAGCCCTGAGGCTTTGGCTTATGTCATGAAAAAGGCAGAGGGAGGGAGCAGGGCTCTTTCCAGGGTGGTTTTGGCCTGTTGCTGTGAGGATAAAATTGAGGAAAGACTAATAATTTAAGCTGCTTTGGATTCCCATTGTGGAAAAAGGTGGGGTATAAATGAGGTAAATAATAAATACAGCTGAAGATGAGGAGCAGGTTAAAGCTAGGTTGGTGGGTGGGTAGGAAGGAGAGAAGGAAGCAGGGAAAGGTGAGGATATGGAGACTGCAAGGAGAAGGGAAAGAGGAAATAGCATAGGAAGGGGGTGGACAGGAGAAAGTGAGGTACCTCCTTGCAGGTTCCCCGCTATGCAACTGGGCCTGGCTCAGCTTGTACCACAGAACTTGTCCAGAGTTTTCCTGGCAAAAGGCTGCCAAGGTGAGGGAAAGAGGGAAAGCTGAAGATAGTTGGGCAGATAAAGGTAGGTTGGCTTGTGGGTGGGAAGGAGAGAATGAAACAGGAAAGGCAAGAGGTTTTCAGGGAAGAGAAAATAGTGGGGCTAGGGAAAATGAGATGTCCCCTGCAAGTCCTTGTGGGTCCCCCACTTGTTTCCACTAACATAGCTGATTTTTGCCAATTCTCCTGTCTTGTTTGTGGGCCTCCAGCTCCCTTCTCATTCTGTTCCTTGTAGATCTCCTGTCCCCCAGAAGTAGCATTTTATTGAAAGGAATTAAAAATACATTGTAACTGTCTCCTGTCTCTAACTGGGATCGAAAAACCTTACAGCTAAACGTGAGTTTGATAAAGGATCTGATAAAGAATACAATCAGGTACGATAAGTATAACAGAGATGGCTAATAAAAATATCAAAGGAGAAAATGTTAGCAATCAACTTAATAGCAATCAACTATTCAGCACATTTCCTCTGGCATTCTAGATGTTCTGTGCCAAGTTGAAAGGGCAATGGGTAGGGGCAGTGGGTCCTTCACTGGATTTAGGGGCCTACTCTTATTGCCCACCGGAGCCGTGCCATATCTAATCACCCTATTGTCATACTTTTCAAAGAATAGTGCACAGATATAACTGGCTCTCGTGAAGAGTTAAGCAACCCAGTGATGGACATTCATGCATGAACCAGCTCTGAGTATCAGTGATAATGCTCGTTCTTCCAGATAGTTGTGTTTGTTTTTAAGTCAGGTTCGAATCTGAACAATTGTTAATGGACACCAGTGACATGGAGCTTTTGACCCTTTGAGACTTACAAATCCACTTTGCTGTTTAATTAAGCCCCCTTTGGGGTCGCGTTTTATTACATGATTAATGCTGATGCCATTGATGGATGTGAAGATTATTATTTGCCTTTTATCACTTAGTAATTGAGTTCTGTGTGTAATTTACTGCTCTGTCTTTTATTGTAAAATAGATCAAGGAAAGTTTCCATTAATCTTGCTCTTTTGGCAAGCATCTACATTTAACATTGTGAGCAGCCATCAATAGGAGCAGTGTATTAAGGCGAACAATGACAAAGAAAGAATTTAATTCGGTCGTTAGCCTGCTTTCAAAAATGTGTTTGGAATGGCGAAGAGGGCTGCTTCACCATTATAGCCCCAAGTAACACTTTAAAATGTCATTTAATTGGTCAAAGGTCTAATTACAATGTAACTCGCAGGACAATATACTGTTTTGACCCTAATACTCCCATTCATTGCTCCTTTATTTCTCTTTGCTGCCACAGCTAACTGAATAGAAAGGTACCACGTCTGCTTTCCAAACAAGTAAACTTCAGGAAATGGCTCCTGTTTTATGACCATGTAGGCCAGAGATGGCCAACTGGTGCCTTGTGAACACCAGCAATGAGATATTTGTCCAACATTCAGTTACAATGTTCTACAAGACTAACCTGAAGGGGGGGCAAAACGCCATAGAAGCTGGCATGACCCCACGCCAATGTCCGTGCCACTTTGTGCCGTGATAAAGTGGCATGGACCCCGGTGCGGGGGCATTTACACCAGCGACGGGGAGCGATGCAGCAGCGCAGGACTCAGCCGCCAGCACTGCCACGTTGGTAACGAAATCCTGAAAAGAAGTGCCCACGCTGGCATTGGGGGGGTCTTCCCGGGTGTTCTCAGGGGCAAAGCTGCCCAGGAACACCCCTCTACACTGTAGGGTAGCACCTTACGTTCTTTGGGAAGGTATCCTAACTTTCCACCGTGGTTTTGTAATATGCCCACCCGGCCAATCCATGTCAAGTCAGGCACTGAAAGCAGGGGATGGATTTCCATATTTCCAGGTAAACTAACTGTAATGATATGGTCCAGAAAGGTAGACTTCCATCATCCAGGCTCACTGGGTCTAATGGGTGAATCACTGGGTCAATTTAGCATTAGTATTTTAATTGTCAAAAGCAGGCTATTATGGGGAAATGGGTTGGTCGCATTGACCAGTTCATCTGTCACCTTCACAAGACAGTGGAGGCTAAGTAAGGGGATCATAAAGAATCCTTCCACAGAATAATTTCTTGAGAAAGAGAGCACGAGCAGGGACAAATGAATGAATGTTCCCCATTCCATGACTTTTTATATTCATGTATATTTTTAAGCAGTGGTTCTCAGCTATTCTCTGATGTTTTTATAAAATAATTTGCTTTGTGTATGGCTGTTGTGTGATATCTATATACAGTATATATGGTTTTTGTGAGTACAGTGTCCATCATTTATATGCTTAATATGATGCACAAATAACACAAAAACTGTGTTCATTGATGGGGGAAATAGTGCAAGTAATTGGCATGAAAATAAAGAATCAAGGGTTTGGTTTCATGCAAAGTATACTGTAAGCAAACTTAACAGTGCAACCCTAAACAGATTTACACCCTTTTAAGCCCATGGACTTCAACAGATTTAGAAAGGTGTAACTCTGCTTAGGGCTGCACTGTAAAAAAGGAAAGGATTTCAAAATTATCCCTGAGAGCAATCCCTGGGGAGGGGCCGTGGCTCAGCGGTAGAGCATCTGTTTGGCATGCAGAAGGTCCCAGGTTCAATCCCCAGCATCTCCAGTTAAAGACCCCTGCCTGAGACCCTGGAGAGCTGCTGCCGGTCTGGGTAGACAATACTGACTTTGATGGACCAAGGGTCTGATTCAGTATAAGGCAGCTACATGTATTCATGTGTGTCCAACTCCTACCTTATTTGAGACCCAACTGGATCCTTCCCTGTGAGTTCTTTGCCAGACCTGGAACACCTAGTGAGCCATTCAGCAACTGAGCTGCTGAGTTCAGAATCACTACTACTTAAAACCAAGTTTAGATCCAATAATCCATATATTTCACACTGTTCGGGGGCATACTAAAAATAGTTGCTGAGATCTTAAACTCAAACTTCCCCTCTAGTACTTTTCTCAATGCTAAAGTCTCCCAGTATTTAAGGGCTTTAATGTTCATCAGAAATGAAGATCCTTTGGATAATTGTAGAAGACTAGCAGATAAGGAATTATCTTGGAAGTCAATGGGACTAAATTGGCCAACATCCTAGTAATTTAGTTTAATTGGGTTATGGATTCAGCAGTCAGATGCTATAGCAAACTTCCCTGTTTCTCCTAGGAGTGTTTATTGGATTTGCCTGTCAACCCCCTTTCTCCTGAATTTTTGAAATTTCATTTGTCTAGTACCATAATTGCAATGGGGATGTGTAAGAACTGGAGAGCACCCTTGGTAGTAACCCCATCGTGTCTATTTTCTGGGTATGTCCTTGGTTCTTTTTTTCTAACCATAGAGCAAAGTAAAAAATATGACTCCTAGGATTAAGATTTTTCAAGAGTTATGTAACAATTAAAAGAGTTTCAAAAATCAGCTAGAACTAAAAAATTACAACATAGAAGTCATTATGACATTGATTGTTAAGAGGTGTTTCCAAAATTCTCCTTGTCCACAATTTCCTCCTGGATGTTGGAGTTCCCAAGTACTTGAGCTTGTTTCCGGTGTACAACTGAAGAACTAAGAATCCATCATTGTTACATTCTTTTATTTCTGAATTGTGTATGTATTACCATTGGGCAAGAGTAATTTGCCACAATTTGGAATTACTTCATCTTGTTTTCCCCTCCACATTAATGATACGTGTGCACAGATGTATTGATAAGACATGGCAAAATGTCAATCTTAAAGAGACTGTGGGTACAGTGGTAATTTATTGGTTTCAATATACAGTGTGGACATTAGTAAAACACTGCAAAAGAAACACTGTGATGTGTATCAAAGTACAATGACATTAAAATTCCATTCTTTGCAGTGTTTGATCAGGGCCAGGGAGATGCAGGTGAACTATGGGAGAGCCGTGAGCAGCAGCACACAACACTATCTGTTTCTGGAATTAATTTTAGAAATCCTGCTAGTTAAACCAGAATTCAGGAGGAGCGGAACCCAGCACAGAGAGGCATGCTGGAAAAAACAGATGAAAGAAATACGGTAAACCTGTTTATCCCTAGATGCAGCAGAGTTTAAATGATTCAGTTGAATAGAGACATTGCTCAACAGGTTACTAGGAAGTACGTGCAACATTTTTTGAAAACAAAGAGAGGAGATTTAAAGTTTAAAGATCAGTTTTCTTGTCAAACTTGCATCCAGCAGGTTTGACAGGCATGGTTGCTTTTACTTATTTAAGGAATTTATATCTCCCCTTTCTGCAAAAAGAAAGATTTTTGGAAGATGAGATCCCAGAAGAGAAACTCATCAGAGTGTGACTGACCTCCATTGTTAAGACTTGCGTTTACTGGCTGAAGTTTCAAATGTTCCAGGAAAACACCTGGCCCTCTGGACATGAAGTCATCTATCACCTTTTAGCATCAGGAGTCCCAAGTTTTGTCCAAATTGGACCTTTGGTTTGACTTCATAAATCAGGCCACTATAAAATATAATTATTATTGCTCTCTAGACCACCTTATTAATCATTATGTCAGCCACAGGTGCAGTTTAATGGAAACTTCTGCCTGTGTTGTTTGATTTGGCTCTAACTGTTTTGTTGCTGTTGTTCTTTAGCTTCAAAGATAAATCCCCATGTCAGTAATCAAGACACATCACCCAACTTTGATTTCTTCGCCTCAAACCTCCCCCCCCCCAACCACTGAACTACTGCTGACTTCACAAGATCTTCCTAGAATTGGTCCAAACTATCTGATGATTTGTGCCATCCAACCGAGGTCTTCTCTCTGTGTGTAAGTGTGTGTATGTTTGTGTACGCACAAGCAAATACTGGATTTTAGGGCTTGCCTCCATGTAAAGCTATTTTGGATTGGAGTCTGGTTCATTCTACAATGGATGTATAATGGTCCCTAAGAGACTTCCAGGGCTTGTTGCATGTCCAGGCCTTGTCGCATGTTGATATGACTCTTCAGGGAGGAAGCCACCCACCACTTAGAGGCATCGCCTGAGTTTCAGGTCCTGAGTGTGTCTATGAATGTATGCTCCATCTGGAACAGCTGGGTGGTCCAGAATCAGTAGTTCTTCTCACAAGATCCAGCTGTCCTAAGAGTTTCATATTTGGGTATGATCTATGGCAAGAGAGTTGGGTTGTTTTTGAGAACATGATGTTCAAATCCTCACTCAGCTCTGAAACTTTCTAGATGACCCTAGCCATTAGTTCTCAATTATCCTACCCACGCTTGGTGGTTGTGAGGATAAAATCAATGTCTGATTATATCAGACTGGTGGCAACAACTGCCTCTTTTTAAAGACAGTTCTGTTCTGGTTTTAGATGGACAGCTGTAATCTTCAGTGTGACATTTTGATTTTGAAATCGGTTTTGTGGATTAACTCTGCAATGGGCATTGTGGATTAACTCTGCAGAGGAATGCACTGCTAATCTACCACTCTTATGGCAGTAATCCTGTGCATGCTTAACAGGGAGGAAGTCCCACTGAATAGAAGAGAACTTACTTCTGTGTAGACATATATAATATTGTACCAAAATTCTTGGCACAATCAGAGATATGAATACTTCAAGGATTTTGGTTTTTTGGAAGTATTCTGTTAGGGCATGTGATAACACAAAAGGGAAAAACAATGGTCAAGCGATGCAAATTGTGCACAGTCCAATTCCAGAATTAAATTCAGAAATTCTCCTAGTCAACCATGTGTTAAAGGGGAGTGGAATGCGGACATTCCGGAACAATATTGGAATAGAATAAAAGAAACCTGCTTGTCACCCATCCTTTGAGACAGCATTGGCTGCAAGGATGCCACACAATTTTAAAGCCTGGATTTTTACTTTTCAAAATGTCACAGGGTGCCAATCCTGCTAAGGGCTGCAGCATGGAAGGGGATGAGGAGCTCTTCTTTCCCCCCTCCATCATTCTCAAGAACTGAAATACATCTCTATAATATAGCCACACGAACATAAGAAAAGCCATGCTGGATCAGACGAAGGTCCATCAGGTTCAGCAGTCTGTTCACACAGTGGCCAACAAGGTTCCTTTAGGAAGCCCACAAACAAGACGACTATAGCAGCATCCTGCCTGTGTTCCACAGCACCTAATATAATAGGCATGCTCCTCTTATACTAGAGAGAATAGATATACATCATGACGAGTATTCCTTTTGACTAGTAGCCATGGATACTAGTCTACTCCCCTCTTAAAGCCTTCCTAGCTGGCAGCCATCACCACAATTTAACTATGTCTTGTGCAATGAAATACTTCCTTTTATCTGTTTTGAATCTCTCACCCTCCAGCTTCAGCAGATGACCCCGCACTCTAGGATTACGAGAGAGGGAGAAAAGTTTCTTCCTGTCCACTGCCTCCATACCATGCATAATTTTATAGACCTCTATCATTTCTCCCCTTAACCGCCTTCTTTCTGAGCTAAACAGCCTCTAAGCGGTTTAACCACTCCTCAAAGGGCAGTTGCTCTAGCCCCCTATCATCGGGGTTGCTCTTTTCTACACCTTCTCAAGCTCCGCAATATCCTTTTTTAGTCCTCATCTCAGGGTTATGGTAGTACTGACAGTGCAATTTTTTTGCACTGAAATCAACAGGCTTAGATTGCAGTAACCCTGCATAAGATTGCATTGTGGTAGTTTATGGCTGAAGTGAAATTTCATACTTCATCTCTCAGAACGAACCCTAGAGTAGAGAATGAAGCATGGAATGGCCTCACAGCTTGTCCTCTAATTCCAGTCCTTCCGACTGACCTCAGGGACCCTGAGATGACGAAAACATCTCCAAGGACGCCCAAATGACTTGAGAGGATACATAATATATACGTTAGAACAAGATGTTTAGCATAGAATTAGATCTTCACAAACCTATGAAAGAAGCAATGTAATGAGATTAAAAGGGAAATGGACAACCTTTAGATGGAGCTGTTTCTCCTTGGATGCTATTAGCATGTCACTGTTTTGTTAACAAGGTAAATATGAATGCACAGCAGTAATCCAGAGATGGAGGGGTTTTTTTTTGGGGGGGGGGAGGGGATTGCAAAACAGGTTTTTATACCTCCCACCAAATGTGAAAATATTTCCTGTTTCAGCATGCTGTTACACCTCTCAGCAATTCACAAAGTAAAACCCTGTTTGTAATTGCTATGTTCTGTTTAATTTCTAATCATGAGATGGCTTTCTGGGATGAGAGAGTGATAAGAAAGAGTAGAACGAGCTCAGATAGACTGGTTTTCATATGCTTTTCTTTATGGATGAGCACAGGGTCCCTACTTAGTTTCTTCCTAAACTGGTTTATACTTTTGTTAACAGTTTTGGTTCCCTGATTTTCACTACTGATTTATTTGTGCGTTCTGCATTTTAATGCAATTTGCAAAGGGATGGATCTTACCGTTGTTCAAGTGGATGGTCCTTGTAACAGTGAAATTGTTACCACTTTCGCACTGATGTGCGTAAAGTGCCGTCAAGCCGCAGCCAATTTATGGCAATCCAGTAAGCTTTTCAAGGCAAGAGACTAACAGAGGTGGTTTCCCATTGCCTTCCTCTGCATAACGACCCTGGTATTCCTTGGTGGTCTCCCAGCCATGTACTAACCGCAGATGGCCGTGCTTTGCTTCTGAGATCTAACCTTCCCAGACTGACCCCCTCAATGGCAGCAGCAGGGATTCCAAGGCACCCTTTGATGGACAAAAGGATCACCTGGCATGGGGTCTTAGGCAAAATCAGGCTCCTCTGAGGGCTCAGTTAGATGTGACCAGGTGGTGGACCAGGGCTGCTACGGGCATTTTATGCCTTGGATTTACTTATTCCTGTACTATTATGCTTCTCTGACCAAAGGTCTTGTGTGAAGTCAATACAGATATAAGATAAAATGCAAAGCAGCAAACAGCGTTTTCTTATTTAGAAAATGCCTTGAGGCCTAAGCCTTCCTGATGGTGCTCCAGCTAGGTGGGGACCCAGGTAGTCTTCCCCCAGCTGAGGAAGCTTGGAAGCAGTGCTGGGGAAAGACAGAAGCCCCAGTGGAGATGAGGGGAAGCGCTTCTTCCACACTTCTTCTCACAAAGAATAATTGGCTGCCACAGGATGTGCACTCTTTCCAACAGTGGGAGGAAAGAAAGGAGAAGTGCCATGACCTGCCCCCCCCCCCCCGAGCTGGCTCTGAACACAGAAGCCTCAGAGGAGGCGGCTGGGGCATCAGAAATATGGCCTGAGGGAGAGCTGGGAATTCCAGGAGACCCCCTGCATAGTAGAGCCTAAAGTCCCCAACTTCCCAGTGTTGGCAGGCAATTGCCAGCCAACTAACTGGGCTGCCCGCTATCCCTCAGCTGGCCAGCAGGCAGAAGTAGGTCAGCTGAGAGGGGCCAGTGATCCACGTGTGCAGTGTGCAATGAGGAGTGATGCTGTCACTTCTGGGTTTACCTCCAACCACAGAGTTTTTGGAGGAATGCACAAGAACATCCCATGTGATACTGATGCTTCCAGGGTAAACCTGGAAGTGACAGCATCGTACAGCACACGTGGATCTTGCCCCCCCCCAATCATGACCAGACGAAGCTCCCACTGCTGGCGTCGGGGGACATGGCAACCCTATAGATGCCTCTGGCCCATCTGCTCCAGAGGCTGCCCCCAAGGAGTCTGCAGTTAGACCCTCTCTACCAGAACTTGCTCCTGAGGAGCCTGCAGTAGGAGATCCTCTATCAGAACTTCCCTCTGTCTCCCCACAGTCCTGTTGTAACCAAGCGCCAGCCTAGGACCCAGCCCACAAGCCCATTAGGGTCTGCAGAAGCAACAGAGGTGGGGGGCTCATGCCAATAGACCAGAAATATGGGGCAGCTTTACCCATTGAAATTGGCTTGCAAAGCTATGGAAATTATTTCTCTGATCTGATGGTATTATTGTGCCAATTAAAAGTTGTCAAGGGTAGAGCTTGGGTCAGCTTGGGACAACTGCCCATCTTCTGCCACCTGCAAGGCACTCAGCTTTCCCGAAAGATTTGTAGAAATCTACAAGGATAATCAGTCTATTCTGTGCAAGCCAATAGATTGCATTCATTTCCTTGCCTTTTGTGGGAAAAGGGATTACCTGAAATAGGAAAAGCTTTGAGAAGGAGAATGGGCTTCTCTCCTACCCCAGATTCTTGGGGATACAATTGAGTGGGGGCAGGTGGATCTTTCGATTACAGACCAAACTCTCCTCCAAGAGAGTTCTGTTGGAAATTCGACACTGGGGCATTTCCGGTGAAAAATTGGCTCCTGGTTGAAAAAGCAGAAGCAGAACCACAAGTGGACTTGCAAGTAGGATTCATATTAGGCTTCTCTAGACCGTTTCATCTGGCTACCACATGAGCCTCAAGATAAGGCCATCATCATTTATTTACTCTTTTTAGCCCTACAGGTTGGTGAGAAAGCATCATATTTGCAAATGGCTCCCAGCCTTTTCTCCTCTTCCTTCACCTTTCTGCAATCCTCCCAATCTTGTACATTTTAAAATGCTTAACTGGCCTGCTCTGACTCAGAGCCCTGCGGGCTGTGATAAAGCTTTATTGGTTTCATCTGACTTTCATTGCAACATAATCAGAATCATATTAACAAATGCTCTTGTCACATTGCAGCATAAATCTTGTATCACATCCTATTATTTCTCAGGATGGGGGAGTAGCTGCTTTGCCTACAGCTGGTATCTGAGACGAATACATCTTTTGCCATTCACCATACCAGATTGCAAGATTTAATTGATCCTATCAATAGATCAAATAAAGGTTAAACCAAAATCTGTACACTGTTATCCTTTCTCTGATCATATGTAGGTTGAGCTATTGCATTGTGCTAGGCATGGGACTGCCTTTGATGACCAATGGAAGTTCCCATTGGTTTGGACTGCAGCAGCACGACTGTTAACAAGAACTATCTTCAGTTTAAAAACAGTTTCATTAGTTTACAGCAGGGGTGGGGAACATCAGGCCCGGGGGCCGTTTAAGGCCTGCAAAATCATTTGGTCTGGCCCTTCATGGATCCTGGCAGATCTCTAGCTCAGAAGGATGCTGCCCTGCCTGAATCTCTTGGGCCCAGCTGGGGACAGCAGAGCTCAAAAGCGAGTCACTCTACATGGCAGACACTCAGAGACATCTCTGATCGTGCCTCTTGGCTAAATGTTTGACCAAATATAGCAGGCTAGTTTTTAAGTTGATAATTTTGTATGGCCCGCGAATGATGTTATAAATATCCAAATGGCCCTTGGCAGAAAAAAGGTTCCCCACCCCTGGTTTACAGTTTTACTAGAGGTTGACAAAAATGGACAAGGGTGCTCGGTTTGTGCGCTTGAACAAAATAAACATAAAAATAGTTTGGTGCTACTCCATTTCAGACTTCCACAAAACAGACTAAGCATTGCGTTTTAACTGAGATAAGAACACAGTCAAAACAGCCAATTTTGGTTTGGCAGGTGATAGACAAGATGGAAATCAACGTACATCACATCTTTGAGGTTTTTTTTCATCATTATGCTCTGCTTTCTGATTTCTATTGATAGAGATAACTGATAGCTTTATAATACAAGTTACCTCCACTCAAAACCGGAAGACACCTGGAAAATAAATAATTATTCACAAATGCATGTCTGTTTGCAATATTCATATTATTTTGCCAATGAGAATTCAGCCCGCTGTCAAACTTCACAACAAAATCACATCCCTGTTGGAAACTTGGGTGATTACTTATATTTGCATGGATATAGCAGTTGTCAACCAGAGATGTCCAGATAATTTAAAGAGATGATGTTTCCCCTTTTCTCTATCAGATGGAGAAATAAATGCAGTGACATTAAACAATCATGGTGAAGATAGTGGAATACAGTAGCTTCAGAGGAGGGAAAAATCCACTTAAATTAATGAGAGAGACAGTCAACACCTAGAGAACATTGCTGCTGATTGAATTTGGCAGTCCTTCAGATGAAGAAGGCGAAAAATGATGGTGTTCTTTGTGTCCAAGAGAAATATTGTCCCTTTTGAAACAGACGGAGGTATTATATATGTGCTTTCATCTCCGCTGCCTTGTATTTCTATCAGGGAGGGGGACATCTTGGCAAGCATCTCTGCCTCTCTGTACCTGACACCCACTTTCTTTCAGCACCAAAGGTACCAAATTGCTCAACAGTTCATAATTCTGCTTGTCGACATTCTGGGACTCAGCTTCGCTTTCTGCAATCAAGGAAAACTATTTGCTGTATCTTAAGTGGAATGAACCCATCTCCAGAAGGACGTATAGTTCTATTTGCAAAGGAAGTTTGATTGGCAGCTGGCATAAGTGATTTCGCTGTTGAGGTAGAGGGTTTTTGTTTGTTTTTTACAAAAAAAAAGTCAAATGTCTTTCAATAGAGGGCCAGTTCTGCGGAGTGTCACTCAAGACTGCACAATGTACAATCCAGGAGATCAGCTGGCTCTGCTTCAGGAAACAGCTTGAGTCCTGGTGTCTGTCAAATGTTTCCCTGCATTGTCAGTCGATAGTTAAGATCACAAATCAAAAGGGGTGTCTGTCTGTCTGTCTGTCTGTCTCTGTCTGTCTCTGTCTGTCTCTGTCTGTCTGTCTCTGTCTGTCTGTCTCTCTCTCTCTCTCTCTCTCTCTCTCTCTCTATCTATCTATCTATCTATCTATCTATCTATCTATCTATCTATCTATCTATCTATCTATCTATCTATCATGGTAAGCATGGCTCCAGTGTGAGGGGGAGGTAGAGATTATTTTAAAATTGTTTTTGCTTCTGCATTGTGCTATTGAACCTGTGATTCTTTACCTTAATGCCATTTTTTTTCTTTGTGTTTAATTTCTCCTGCAAAACATCCATATTTCACTGGTTGGAGGCATAAATCAATCAGAGCTATACATTATACAAATATAAGCAGGGGACCTGCAAGGACTTGTGGGGGACATCACATTTCCTTCCTCCCCCCACATTTCCTCTTTCGCTTCCCTGAAAGCCTCTGTAGCCTCTCCCTTTTCCTGCTTCCTTCTCTCCTTCTCACCCACCAGCAAACCTAACTTTATCTGCCCCCTTTATCTGCTTCAGCTTTTCCTTCTATCCTTGCCCTGGCGGCCTCTACCTGGGAAAAACCACAGCCCAGTTGCACAGTGACACTTCTCCTGTCCTCCATTTTACCCTCACAACAACCCCGTTAGGAAAGTTAGGCTGAGAATAGGTTACTGTCTCAAGTCACCCCATGAGCTTCCATGGCAGAATGGGGGTCAAAACTGGGTATCCCAGAACCTTGTCTGAAACTCTAACCATTACTTCACACTGGCTTTTGTGGGGTGTCTGCATTTGGACTGTAACAAGAAGCCAGGCCTGGGTGAGTCATGCAAATCAGTGGTATCATTAGACTTGCCAACTTCCAGGTACTGGCTAGAGATCTCCTGCTATTACAGCTGATCTCCAGCTGACAGAAATCAGTTCACCTGGATATAATGGCTGCTTTGGCAATTGGACTCTATGGCATTGAAGTCCCTCCCCTCCCCAAACCCAGCCCTCCTCAGGCTCCACCCCCAAAAACCTCCTGCCGGTGGTGAAGAGGGGCCTGGCAACCCTAGGTATCATCTTACCCAAAGGTTGCTGCTGGGCCTAACCCAGATATGTTCTCCTTCAAAGGCCAAATGTGTTCTCCTTCAAAGGGCCCAGCTCCTTCTCCTACCTTTTACTGACAGAAACCAAGATAGGAAGATTGGCAATTCTGTTGAGGTTGCCTTGCTATAGCCACTGTGGGCATTCCTTTCTTAAAGCTGCTTCTATCGTTTTGATGGGGTTTAACTCCTCAATGTATATTTTCTTTTAAGATTTCAGCATTTTTTGCAAACCTAAGGCTTTCTTTAGGTTTGTTGAAAGAGCGGACTTGTCTGTCCAGAGCTCCAGTCTCCAGATTTAAGAATCCACAGATTTGGCCATGTTGAGACTTAGATATATTGATCATGTATAAAGACACTATGTATACTATATGCGTGTATGTATAAATACACTCTATGTATACTATAAAATCCATCCAGCATTCATACAGAATACCTACCAATCTACAAGCCCAACACTGAAAAGCAGGAAAGCAAGACCACTGACCAAAATGCAAAGAAATGTAAAAAGAAAAACAAAATAGGGTACAATGATTTTATTCCAGTGGTGAGATGAGAAAGAGTGTCTTGTGTACATGCACTGAGAAGTCATTTGGAAGAAGCCGAGGGCTCACAGCCCTTGCTTATGTGGGTGACAACAGCACACAGTATAACAGATAATTATATGGCTGTGACTTGGACACTAGGATGTTCATTGTTGTTGTTGAAGAGGTGAAATCTAACTCTTTGAGTAGTAGCTGTTTTAGTAACAACACTTTTAGTTTTCAGGGTTGGTTTTTGTTTTGTTTTGTAGCGCTTGAGATAAGATCCTTGAACTTGCAAGCAGAAATTCGCCCATTTATCTGGGACATGGCAAAGTCTGAGGAAATCCTATCATATCATCTTTGCTAAACCATCCCGTTTTTTGTCAAAGAAGCAGATTTTCTTCCACAGTCAAAACGATGAACCGTAACCGAGCATTCTAGAAATGATTCCAAAGGACGATATCTCCCATTCAGCTGGAAAGCTTGATGGGCTAAAGAGATTCTCCTGTCCATATGCCCAGTGCTCTTCATGGCTTTCTTTTCTTTTTAAAGTTCCTTCATAATTTGACTATGTTTTATTCATGATGCTTTTTGACAGCTCCTAAAATACTCTGCAGTGATTTTGTGTCGTAAGGAAATCCAACCTTTTCTCTAAGCAATTTCTCTGTTTAGAGTTAAGCACCAGAGAAATGGGTTTGTCAGAAAAATGTTGTTGAGGAACCAGATGACACATCTCGTGAATGATGGGGACGTCATACATATTTCAAGGTTGAAAGGACACACTGAATTTGAAGTTGGGTTTTTAAATAATCCTAGGACTGGAAGTAAAATGAAAATACATTTTTCCCCACACAAATCTCAAACATAAGAAATTAAATGGGGAGTTCTGACATAATAGAACTTTCAGAACTATGAGATAATTTTGTACTTTCATTGATCCAAAATGTGTTTATTTGGGAGGAAAATCCAGTTGATGTTCATTGGATTTATTTCCAGGTAAATCTGTTTAGACTTGCAGCCTATGGCTTAAATCTGGTTGAGGCTTTGTAAAGGCCTAAGTGGAGGATGGGCAGCCCAGTCCTAAGGGGGAGCATAGCTAGTCAACAGACAGAGATGGTGCAGTCGCGCTGCCTACTGAGAGGCTTCCCAGCCAGGAAAGCAAATAAAACTGCATTTAAAAATCCTGTGAAACTCTCCCATTGAGTTTTACAGGGCTACTACACCAACTATTTTGCAGGTGTAACTCAACGCCTACAAAATGGCACAATCCCAGGGCAAAAGGGCTTTGGTAGCTGCCTCAAGGTAGCTCTGCCCCTGGGAATGCCCTGGATGCCGGCGTGTGCACTTGCACCGGAAAAATGCTGCCAGGGAGACAGCGGCAGCGCATGAGGCTGGTGCTTCTGTGTCGCTCCCCGAAGCCAGCATGAGTCGCCCTGTGCCGGCGTCCATGCCACTTTGGATGGCGCAAGTGGCATGGACACTGGTGCTGAAGTCACACTGGCTCCTTAGTGGCTCCACCCACCACCACCCTATTCAGGATTACACGGATAATGGGAGATTTACAATGTTCTCCTTTAAATGTAAATAGGAGTCATGGTTCCAGCCTGGTTCACTTCCATAGAGCTAAACTGGAAGAAAAGTATTGAAAGCATTGGAGAGCAATGAGATAAGGCAAGCAGGGAGTGGGGGCAGGGTTAGAGATCCTCACTCTCGAGTTTCATTTTTTTTTGTTTGAAAGAAAAAGAAGACTTGCACCCCCTATCCTAAATGCAAAGCAATAGAGAGACTGCCAACAACTGCTCTGGTGAATGGTCTCTGTCTTTGATTCCATTTGAATTTTGTATAGTTGCATCTCACTATGTATTTCCTGTCCATATGAATGAAGAGTTTTATTTGCATTTAGCCATAAGCCAGATCCAAGAAATCAAAGGGAAATTTAAAGCACAGTTAGGCATGCTGAAAGATCAGCATGGAAATACATTAACTGAACAAGACAAAATAAAGAAAAGGTGGGAACAATACACTGAAGAACTATACAGAAGAGATGAAAGGATAAAAGATTCTTTCCAAGAAGAATCTTTTGCAGAAGAACCTACAGTTTTAGAAAGTGAAGTGAAAGCTGCATTGAGAGCAATCGGGAGAACAAATCACCAGGAGCAGATGGGATATCAATACAGCTATTCCAAGCCACAGAAACAAAGTCCATCAAAATCTTGACAAGAATATGCCAACAGATATGGAAAACAAAACAATGGCCCACAGACTGGAAACGATCCATTTACATTCCAATTCCCAAGAAAGGAGACATCAAAGATTGCAGCAACTATCGGACCATCACATTAATTTCTCATGCAAGTAAAGTAATGCTCAAAATCTTACAGCAAAGGCTGCTACCATATATGGAACGAGTAATGTCTGATGTTCAAGCTGGTTTCAGAAAAGGAAGAGGCACTAGAGATCATATTGCAAATATACGCTGGTTACTGGAGCATACGAGAGAATTTCAGAAGAAAATCAGCTTGTGTTGCATAGATTACAGCAAAGCTTTTGACTGTGTGGATCATGAAAAGCTATGGCTGGTTTTAAAGGAAATGGGTGTGCCACTACATCTGATCATTTTGATGTTCAATGTGTATTCTGGACAAGAGGCCACAGTTAGAACAGAATATGGAGAAATGGAATGGTTTCCAATTGGCAAAGGTGTCAGACAAGGATGTATTTTATCTCCCTAACTTTTCAATCTATATGCAGAACATATAATTAGGAAAGCTGGATTAGATTTAGATGAAGATGGAGTGAAAATTTGAGGGAGGAACATTAATAATTTGAGATATGCTGATGATGTCACGGCTCGTGTCGTTAAGGGGTCTACACTCTTAGAATGTATCACCTACTAGGAAGTGAAGTTATCTTATTCAGCAAGACCTCACAGACAGGAGTCAATGATAATTCCTACTACTGTAGGCTTTCTATTGAAGTGTGCCAGAAAATTTATAAACAATGGATTTCCTTTAAATAACATTTATTTCACTATATATATATATATATATATATATATACACATATACATACACATGTGAATATTTACACACTCTCAAACATGTCATAAAATACATTATGACATATGCAAGCAGTTTCAAACAATCTTTATAAGTAATTTCTATGTTTCATAATATTTCTATCTATGAGAGTTTAAACCTTTCAACTTGTATCTCTATTTCATTTAGTATACCACAGTTACAGAATCTTGTAAAAACATGGTTAGTGTATAATCATTACAGAATCCCTATCAAAACATGATCAATATAATGGGAGGGAAGATATGATTAGTAGAAACATCTTAAAATCATTCCAGGTATCATAGCAATATTTCAGGACAAAAGACATGATTTTATCTTGCCATGTCATCTGTAAATCATGTTAACTTCGTGGGAACTGAATTTATGTTCAGTATATTTATATGTTTCAATATGTGTTATCTTTACCCAATGCTGTGTGTAGAGGATAGAATTCCATGAGCTTTGTATTTAATCTATTCTATGTTTATGGACTTCTGATCATTGTTAAGATCAGGAATGCTACATACATGCTGAAAGTATGTGTGTATTTTCACAAGTCAGCAATGCAGAGCTTATGTGTTATGTATAATTCATTATTTGTAAGCTTAAGGCTGTATTAATGTTCTATGAAAGACTCAGTTATTCTCTGGCTTTGCCAATTTCAGAGAATATGTTTACTTGGTTAAGAGTCTCCATAAATAAGCCTAATAGGCTCTGTATATGCTTTATGTAAGCACTGCATTATATGTGCCTTGTGCATTACCACAAAAAACAGAGATCTTCCTTTCTTTTCAGGAATATCTCTGGCCTCTTGCCCTGGGAAAGTTCTGAAGCCCTTCTATTATTTAGAAAAGACTTCTGAACAGATCCAGGGAATTATCTATATAGGATCTATATAGGATATACAATCCTCATGCCTGCCAGCATTTGGAAAGCCAGGACAGGATCAGACAGATCTTCTTTGAGGTTCCATTAATCCTTGCTAGGATCAATTGAGGCTCAATACACCAAATATGGTGAAGATCCAATACACTTAGACTCTCATCTCCAAGGTAGAGTGCTAGCAGTTCTAAGGTCTCCATCTTTGTCATGGAGCAGCCTGCCAGCATTTCACTTCAGATTCTAGCCTTTATGAGAACTAGAATCGCTGAACTGAATTTCCTTTCAAAAGGGATTTATAGCTTTAGGCAAGAAGACTGTAAATATATTCCATAGTATGCAAGAGATGGTAAGAGAGTGAGGCCTGACAACCAGAGTTGTCTTCCTTCAATCTTCTTAGGTTTTACATCTTTCAAGATGGAGAGAGCAAGGCCAGACAGCTGAAGCTGTCCTCCAGTTACTCTCTGCCTTCTGGCAGTTTGGTTCTGGCTTTTATTCTCTCAGACCAGCGGTCATCTGAGCTGAAAGACTAGAAGCTTCTGCCCTGGGTTGCCACTCTAGTACCTATATCCCTACAATTGGCCACACATGGTGGTGTGCCATTGTCACTTGGTCTGTGAAGAAAGCATTACCATGTTCTTGGCATTAAGTCATAAAGTTCACAAGTGCAAGGTTACCATCTGTTATACTGTTTGAAGACTAGCATTATTCCCTCCTCGCACTGCAGCTATCAGAGGGGCTAAACTCCCAGGCAGAAATGACCTTGTTAGTGTCAAGAAGAAGCACCTAGGATAAGTGATGCTGATATTTTTCCAGACACAATCATCAAGCAGGCAACATTGTATATCATAACCTTGTACTCTTGTAGCTTATTTATCTCAGAATACTGAGAATAGTCTTAGCCAGCACCTCAATAACATCATGACCTTTACTCTACTTTATTTACAACATCAACAATTCTGTTCAGAGAAATAAGTCTCTACAAACCTTTATGTTAACCTTTACTTTTATGCTTTACTCATGAGATTCATAGGGAAACCACAGGTACAGGCTTCCTATCACTCAGGCCTGCGACAATGACACTACATTATTGGCAGAAAATAGTGAAGATTTGAAACGACCACTGCTGAAAGTTAAAAGAGAAAGTGCCAAAGCAGGACTGCAGCTGAACATCAGGAAGACAAAAGTAATGACTACAGGAGAATTACACAACTTTAAGGTTGACAATGAGGAAATTGAAATTGTTCAAGACTTTCTATTCCTTGGCTCCACCATCAACCAAAAGGGAGACTGCAGCCAAGAAATCAGAAGGAGATTGAGACTGGGAAGGGCAGCCGTGAAGGAGCTAGAAAAGATTTTGAAGTGTAAGGATGTGTCACTGGCAACCAAGACTAGATTAATTCATGCCATCGTATTCCCTATTACTATGTATAGGTGTGAAAGCAGGACAGTGAAGAAAGCTGACAGGAAGAAAATAGATTCCTTTGAAATGTGGTGTTGGAGGAGAGTGTTACGGATTCCGTGGACTGCCAAAAAACCAAATCAGTGGGTTATAGATCAAATCAAGCCTGAACTGACCCTAGAAGCTAAAATGACTAAACTGAGGCTATCGTATTTTGGTCACGTCATGAGACGACAAGAGTCACTGGAAAAGACAGTCATGCTAGGAAAAGTTGAGGGCAGCAGGAAAAGAGGAAGACCCAACAAGAGATGGATTGACTCAATAAAGGAAGCCACAGCCCTCAATTTGCAAGATCTGAGCAAAGCTGTCAAAGATAGGACATTTTGGAGGACTTTCATTCATAGGGTCGCCATGAGTCGGAAGCGTCTTGATGGCACTTAACACACACATAGGCCATTACAAACATGTCACGGATACCACAGATAAATCTGTCTATATAGATAAATGTGTATGCACATTATGTCTGCCCAGGAAAGACCTACTACATGCATCTGATGAAGTAAATTCTAATCCACAAATTCGTTATGCTAGAATAAAAACGTGTGAGTCTTTAAAATGCTCCAAGGAGCCTTTTATAAATGAATCCCCCCCATCATGTCTAATTGGGTTCTAAATTAAATTCCTGCTTACTTCATAATCTTGGAAATGCCCAATTAAGAATTAAAGGCATAAAATAAGACTTTCTTTCTTTCTTTCTTTCTTTCTTTCTTTCTTTCTTTCTTTCTTTCTTTCTTTCTTTCTTTCTTTCTTTCTTTCTTTCTTTCTTTCTTTCTTTCTTTCTTCCGTAAGCCGAGGCATTCCGCCACAGAGCAAAACTATGCTATTATATGTCCTGTGTTACAAGCATTGTAGTCTTGGTGCATAATTCATGAAGAAATCCACAGGCTAAGATGTGTTCCTATAAAACATTAATCAAATAATTACATAGTCGGAGACCAGATTTTGTGACCCCCCCTTTTTAGCAGCTAATTCATAAATGGAGAAAAACTGCTCCATTCATCAAGCAAATTGCTCACCACACACAGCTTGTTGCACACCCAGCCAAGAGCCCAGCAGATTCTTCTGTCCGTGTCTGAGTCATAATGAGCGTCCCCATGCCTGCTTAATCACACATCCCCCTGTGCTCTATGGACACGTGGAATTAATACATTGAATTGGGAGCAGCACTGTAAAATGCTCAGGAACATTTAACAACTAGGTCCTGTGAATCCTTTTTTAAGCTGTAGCCATCCAAAAACAATAGCCGGTGCTGCCACTGCATAACACACTCCCACCTCCTCCTGTTGCGCAAACTAACACGCTGCTGTGATTAACTTCCTGTGGATTGGCTGGAGGCTGACTGACATGTGTGTCATTGGATATCTCAGCATGCAGCTTATCCTCAATTTGCATACCAACGTGAACTGGCTCCACTGAAAAGTGAGCTAATGGAAGGTACATGGTGCTTGATGTGGACAGAATCAAGAGGGTGCAGAGGAGAGCAACAAGGATGATCAGGGGCCTGGAGACCAAGCCCTATGAGGAAGGACTGAGGGAGTTGGGAATGTTTAATCTGGAGAAGAGGAGGTTGGGCGGGGGGAACATGATAGCTCTCTTTAAGTATTTGAAGGGCTGCCACTTAGAGGAGGGCAGGGAGCTGTTCCTGTTGGCAGCAGTGGATAGGACTTGCAATAATGTGTATAAATTTCAGACCTAAAGATACCGGCTAGATATTAGGGGGGAAAATTACAGTAAGAGTTGTTCAACAGTGGAATCAGCTACCTAGGGAGGTGGTGAGCTCCCCTCACTGGCAGTGTTTAAGCAGAGGCTGGACAAGCACTTCTCAGGGATGCTCTAGGCTGATCTTGCACTGGGCAGGGGGTTGGACTAGATGGCCTGTATGGCCCCTTACAACTCTATGATTCTATGGCCTGTCACACCGATTTGCCCCCAGACTGTGAAAGGAAGGCACAAGATGTGTATAAGTGGGTTAAAGTAGATGCATTAGACTGATCTGCAACACCTTTTAAACAAATCCATATGTTGTGTGGGTCAATTTTAAAGCAAGCCCATTGATGTCACCTTGCTCGGAGGCCCAGCTCAAATCTCAGCACTGTTTTTAGAGCCATGTCTTACTTGTACCGAATTATGTGCTTGTACAGAAATATGTGCTGAGATTTTCTGGGCCTTACTCCCTTTCCCACCATGTTGTATAGCAGCTAGGGTTCAGAATATTGTCACCTAGCACCAAAGGACCCCCTAGCACCAAAGGACAGAGAGCCAGCATGGTGTAGTGTTTAAGAGCGGTGGACTCTAATCTAGAGAACTGGGTTTGATTTCCCACTCCTCCACATGAGCGGCAAACTCTAATCTGGTGAACCGGGTTGGTTTCCCCACTCCTACACATGAAGCCAGCTGGATGACCCTGACCTAGTCACAGCTCTCTTCGAGCTCTCTCAGCCTCACCTACCTCACAAGGTGTCTGTTGTGGGGAGAGGAAGGGAAGGAGATTTTAAGCTGGTTTGATTCCCCTTAAAAGGTAAAGAAAATCGCCATATAAAACTCAACTCTCCTCCTCCTCCTCCCCCACACTCTCCTGGCCATGCTATGTGGCTGGTTTAGGTGTATTTCTTTCATGCTTACATGCCTCAGGTATTGGCCAAGTTTTCCATACCGGTCTTAACCCACACATTTCTGCCAACCTAATTAGAGTTTTACCAGTTGTAGCCAAGCCTTTTTAACTTACATGCACCCTACCCTAAGTTAACAGTATGATGTAGGTGAAAAAGGAAGCCCATTGCAGCCAATCTGATGGAACTCCATAAACTTCCTGCTTGGCCCAACTATTCCCATTCTGCCAATCTAAGGACAGGAGGGAGGGAGACATCATGTGAAAGCCGAACAAAGAAGGTAGAGCTGGCCTGAAAACACTGTGTGCTTTCTGCCTTTTGTCTGAGGTGAAAAAAGGGCACCTAATATTCTGTTCCCTAATCATGCCTCATCCTCCCATTCCTTCTGAAAGGGGCACAGCCAAAATGTCCACTGGACCAATTCAGGATGGGAAATGGAATTCCAATGTGTGTGATAAGTATGCATGTATTTGGGCTGCCAACACTAGGTTGGGAAATTCCTGGAGATTTGGGGGTGGACTCAGGGGAGGGCAGGCCTGGGAAGGTGAAGGGGAGGCACTTCAACGGGGGATAATGCCATCTAGTCAACTCTTCAAACAGCCATTTTCTCCAGGGGAACTGATCCCTGTTGTGTGGAAAAGAGATGTAATTCTCGGAGTTCTCCAGGCCTCATCTGGAAGCTGGCAACCCTAGATGTGTGAATTCAATTTTAGTGGAGCAATAGCAGCTGGGAAGATAGTTTAAGCAGTGGGGGGGGGGGGCTTTCAAGTAGTTGATCTTAGAAAAGGTAGAGAAGAACCATTCAGGATTTTATTTCATTCTGTTTCTGGTACAGAATTTCTACGATTCCCTTTAAGGCTGGTTGCCTGGTTCATATGCTAAACAGCCCCTGCACAATCAGCCATTTGGACTGCAGAATTCTCCTGGAGTTGTCAGGGATCACCCGGAAGTGACAGCTGTAGGCATGGGGCCTATGCATATACCCACCACACTTTGCCCCAATGGCTTTGTTCAAGGCCTTGCAATTATGTAAATCACAGCCACTGAATAGGTACAAAGACCTTACATGGTAGCACTTTGTTCAGACAATCACCTCATCCATGTGACCTCTGCTGGAGGTTCCATGTGGGGGACTTAGGAGAATGGTGAACGATGTGCCATTTCTGACTACAAAGGTCCCGCACTCTAAGCTGGCTGTCTTAGTCACAGTGTAAAGAGTTCCCATATAAAACTGGCCTGCACCAGCAGCTATTTTCCGTTTACTTCAGACCCTCCTTTATTGTGCTCACAATGGCCACAAGACGCCATTGCAGTTAAAGACTGAACGTTCCCTTTTATTGGAATTTCTATTGTTATCATCGGAATGCCTGTGTAGAATCTTTAGGTTCCTTTTGGGGGGAAGAAAAGGTAAGATATTATTGATTCCTCCAAGACAGGTTCCTTTGTGGTCCTAACAGCATGAGGGTGCCAAATTACCTTTCTTTATCCAATAGCTTATTGTTTCCCAAAGGAATTAATTTTTTAAACATGTCACTTACTATTTTGAACGTAGCAGGGGCTCTTTCATCTTCCGGCATTTGCAGCTCCAGTAAACTGTCAAACTGGAAAATAATAATAATAAAAAAAACCTGTGCAGTCTTGAAAGAAAAATACTTAATTCCTGAAGACTGGCTACATTAACAATTTGTCACATTTTTGTCATCATCATATTTAACAGATTTTTTAAAAGAAAAAATAAGAATAAGTGAACACATAGGAGGCAATCAAGAAATATAGAAGGGTTTTGCCTCTGAATCAATTTCTTTATTTGGAGGTTCATTCTTGCTTCTTTCTTTTCATCTCTTTTTCTCCCTCCCTCTTTTTAAATGGTCAGATGGGCAGATGATTGTACTCGAAGCTGCTTTGTTTCCCGCTTGAATGTGGAAAGGCCCAACAGGGGGGCTTATGAAACATTTCGTTGAGAAAGGGGCATCTGATTTCCACAGAAATGATACCTTGGGGAAAGCATAAAAAGCTCCAGCCCCGGGAACAAAAGATAATAATGTTCACTTGTACCATTGTTCCTCATAAAATGCTTTTGTCTTAAGATTCTTTGTCTATGGGGTGATTCACACATTTTATTTGAAACTTTGTTGCAGATGACATCATAGCGCTTCTCAATAGGGGCTGCATCTAGGAAGGGTACCTTCCTGCTGCCAACCACTGGGTACCGTCCATGAGGCTAACAAAAGAAGAGGATGCCAGGTAACCCTTTAATCATGTCTGGACACAGAAGTCCCCTTAAACCTCCCTCCTAATCACCTTTTAAATTCCATTTTAATTCACTTCTGTATTTTTGCATTGCTGTCAACCATTCGAGAGCCATTTTTTCAATCTGAATAGTGACCTTAAAATACAATAATGCATGCATACATGCATGCATACATAACTCTGTCTGCCGTAAGCTTTTAAGTTGGGTTGAGGGGCCATGGCTCACTAGCAGAGAAAGTGCTTTGCATAGTAATGGTCCCAGGTTCAATCCTTGGTATCTCCAGTTAAAGCTATCGGGTAGTAGGTGATGTGAAACACCTAAGACTATGGAGAGCCACTCCCAGTTAGACAATACTGGGAGTAGACAATACTGACCTTAATAGGACAAAAATCTGGCTTAGTCTAGGGTAGCTATGTGTGTTCCTGTGACCATATTTAGGATGGGAAGAAACAACCAGTGTATGGGATTCCAAGCCCTATAGGTTCACATGTTTGGTGGCCATCCACATTGGGGGAATGAGGCTCTAGGATTCGCCCCAAACTCTTTCATTATGGTTAAATCATAGAGTTTGGGGTGAATCCTAGAGCATCGTCACAAAGTGATGATGTTGCTTCCATTTTTGTGCTGAAAGTGGTCGCACATTGGTGCGACCCTGGCAAGCCCCCCCCCCCCACCAGTTTTTCCCTGCTGGCCTGTAAAGTGGGGGCAGGGAGTGTGGGCAAATGCTGGGAGGCCCCCTTATTCACATGACTTCCATTAATCCAACACTGTATTTTGACACTGGCTTTGTGGCTTAATTTATTAATTGATTGATTTTTAAAACTTATATCCTGCTCTCTATCCTGGCCGAGGCCAGGCTCAGAGCAGCTAACATCCATTAAAACATTGTACAATAATCAATAACATAATACAAAAATAATTTAGAATTTAAAACCATCATGTCTCAAACATTAAAATCCAGTTGGCACCCATTCATTGGCACACAGGTCAGTGGCCAGCCCAGGAAAGAGCAGTCTGGGCCCCACCAAATCAACCCAGATGAAGGAAGGGAAGGGAAAGGGCATGAAGGGCAGCTATGATGGAAAACCATTGCTCCCCTCAATCATAGGCCAGGTGGAACATCTCAGTCTTACAGGCCCTGTGGAGCTGCACCAGGTCCCTCAGTAGAGTTGCCAGTTCCCTCTTCACCACCAGTGGGAGGTTTTTGGGGTGCAGCCTGAGGAGGGCTGGGTTGGGGAGGGGAGGTGAGGGATTTCAATGTGATAGAATCCAATTGCCAAAGCGGCCATTTTCTCCAGGTGAACTGATCTCTATCGGCTGGAGATCAGTTGTAATAGCAGGAGATCTCCAGCTAGTACCTGGAGGTTGGCAGCCCTATCCCTCGGGGCCCTGGTCTCACAGGTCTTAAATTGACCTCTTCCTGCTTTCTCAAAGTTAGGCTGTGAGGAAGTTGTGAGATGTCAACACAGAGGAATAGAAATGCCGAGGCAAAGAAATCGCCCTTGTATCCTAAAGTTATTTTGGTGATCAGGCTATGGCATTTGACTATATTTTTTAAGCATGGCTGATTTCTATTTGACGTATGCATGTAATGGTTTCTTCACCTTCGTAACATGCTTTGTAATTGCCAAATGGTTTGATTTGAAAGCCCCATTGTAATGGCTTGGGGGCCCTTTGCTTTTTATGGTTCCTTTAATCCTCCATTACTCATTTGCCTGTTTAAAAGCAATTGGATTTTAAGTGCATTCAACAGTCCCTCCCCCCCACACACACTTTTTTTAATGATCCGGGCTTTATGGTTGAAGCAATAAATGTAACTGTTACAATCAAACTGGACCGGCTTATTCTGATGGGGACATCTTAACTATGAACCGACAATTTTATGCATGATGAGATATAATAATAGAAATATTCATTTATCCATGAAGTTGTAAGTAATTATTTCAGCCTTTAATGAAAGTTTCCGTTCTTCCTTGAATAGGAACAATTCACACTAAGTGTGCATCCCTGATTCATAGTTCTTGGCTTGCTTCTTTTATGGGATTGAGCATTAAGGAATGGATATGAACACAAGAAAAGTCTGACTGGAGCAAAGGCCATCTAGTCCAGCATCCTGTTTCTCTCAGTGGCCAACCAGATGCATTGGAGAAGTCCACATGCAAGGCAATAAGGCAGTAATCTTCCCCAGTTGCTTCTCCCCAGCCACACATATTTAATAGCAGACTGATTCCGAACACGGAGGTCACCCTTAAGCCGTTATGGCTAAGGGTTATTGACAGTATCTGTGTTTTCTAATCTAAGAAAAATATTTAAATGTGAGACATTGCAAACCAAGTGAAATGTTTTCCTAAACAAAGAAATTAGGAAGCTACGGCTGCAAGTCATGTTGCGGAGGTAGGTTGCATTGATATTGGCAGTAACTGCAGTTAGAACTGGCTAAAACCAATTATAAATACAGAATATGAAATAATATCAGATGATTTTGTCTGTGGATTGCTGTACAGTGGTTTGTCTGATCAGGGTTTAACAGATTAGGGCCTGTTCTGATCCTCTGCTCATTCTTTATCCTAGCTATTTTAAGCAGCCAGTTCATACCACTAACATAGGGTTGCAGCTCCACATTGGTAAATACCTTGAGATTTTGGAGGTGGAGCTGGAAAACCTGGATTTTTTCAAAAAAATTCAGGTTAATAAACCTGAACGCAAAAAATGCTGAAAAAAATTCAGCACAGACAGGGAAGTGTTCCTTTCACCACAGCAAAAAGAATGCTGCCCCACCTTCCTATGGGACTCCCAGGAAGGCAGGGGGGTATCCCTTAAGATCCATGCTGCCAAATTTGCTATAGATTTGTTCTATGAGCTTTCTCCAGTCCTGGAGAAGTCCCACAGGTCAGATATATAAATAGCTGAACCCGAATACCTGTTCAGGTTATTCGGGAAGCAGTTATCTGACTTTGCCGAAATTTCCCTTTTTCCTGTTTGGACGAAATTAAACATGGGAAAAGCCAAAATGGCTTATTTCTGCTTTATTTCCAGCTTGGTAAAGCACAATATGCACTTCAACAATTATACCTTGCTTCATCCTACCACTCTTTATAGTTTGCTTCTGATGAAAATACGCAAAATACATTGGCCAAGATAATTCTCCAGAGTATCCCCTGCAAATGGCATGTTAAGGAACCTTGTTTACCAAACCTGGTATGATTAATTAATTAGCTAATAGGGTTGTTGTCTTAGATCTATGAAATTGCAATGAGATAGATAAAAAGAAGAAATGAAACAGCAACACATACAGACACCCAATTGCTTTTTTTACTTCTCAATAAATTGAAAAACAAATATAGTATCTTAGGAGTTTCAGCTAGAAAGGTTTCTGTGTCAGTTGCAGTTATTAGATATTCTGAGCGAGTGATAGGAAAGCATGGGAGATTACTGTTATGTATCTGATATTCTCAGCAACTATGTGCCTAGCTATAGTTTTCTATAAGGCTTCACCAAGCTGTTTACTAGAGAGTCGAATAAGCCTCTCTAGACTTGTTTGGAAAAGCTTGTGCATTTGTGGCAGATCACCCACTGGACTCTGTATGAAAAACGAGATTGAAGACTGCTTGTCTGTTTTTTATTACACAGTTGCAGCGCAAATAATGCTTCTCTGGTTGGGAATCTTTTGGTTTCCATTGCAAGCTCTTTAGATGGGGACGAAAATAAAGGTCAAAAAGGTTATTTTCTCCAATTTTCTTGGTGTTGCATTCCAAAATCAAGAACAGCATTGATTATTGATGCATTTATTTATTTTAATGTGTTTGATTCCCATCTTAAGATTGTGATATTATGTATCAGAACATGACATTTTGTGCAATAGTATATTTTTCAGTGCAATATTTTGTTTCATTTGGACATATATACTGCAAAAGCCACAGTTAAAATTACCTCTTGCTAATACAGCTCTATTTCAAGGATGCTCCTCATCTAAACTGCCTGACTCTCCTGCTGTTCCCCAGTCACTATTGTTATTATTATTAGATGGGGGAGGGGTGTCATCAAGTCACATGTGATTTATGGTAACCCCTGGTGGGATTTTCAAGGCAAGAGACATTCAGAGGTGGTTTGCCATTGCCTGCCTCTGCATCATAACCCTGGTATTTCTTGGAGATCTCCCATCCAAATACTTGCCAGGGTTGACCCTGTTTAACTTCTGAGATCTGATGAGATCAGCCTAGCCTGGGCTAGCCAGGTCAGGGCAGATATATGGAGATGGATCCTGCCTAAATTCATAATTTCTATTCATTCTCCTTTTCCACTGCAGAATCCCCTCATGTTGTTCTTCAGGGTCTCCCGTCCTTCAGAAGCAGAATGTCATGGAGATCAGTAGAATGTAGTGTGAAAGGGGAGGTAAGAAAGTATCATTCCACTGATGGAAAATTTAGTCTGGACCCAACCCTATATCGAATTATGAAGTGCCAACCCCCCGAAAGGATAGCTAAATTTGCATGACTATTAGTGATGGTTCTGTGACCCACCAGAACATAAGAACATAAGAAAGGCCCTGCTGGATTAGACCAAGGCCCATCAAGTCCAGCAGTCTGTTCACACAGTGGCCAACCAGGTGCCTCTAAGAAGCCACAAACAAGGTGACTGCAGCAGCACCATCCTGCCTGTGTTCTACCGCACCCAATATAATAGGCATACTCCTCTGATAATAGAGAGAATAGGTATGCAGCATAACTGGTATCCATTCTAAGTACTAGCCATGAATACCCCTTTCCTCCATGAATATGTCCACTCCCCTCTTAAAGCCCTCCAAGCTTGCAGCCATCACCACATCCTGGGGCAGGGAGTTCCACAACTGAACTATGCGTTGTGTGAAAAAAATACTTCCTTTTATCTGTTTTATCTGTTTTGAATCTATCACCCTCCAACTTTAGCAGATGACCCTGCGTTCTAGTATTATGGGAAAGGGAGAAAAACTTCTCCCTGTCCACTCTCTCCAAACCATGCATAATTTTATAGACCTCTATCATGTCTCCCCTCAGCCACCTTCTTTCCAAGCTAAACAGCTCTAAGTTTAGCCCTAACCGCTCCCCATAGGACAGTTGCTCTAGTTCCCTAGATCCAGCAAGGTTTATCTTATATTCATATGTTACCAGGAGATACATCCAACTTTGTAATAAAGGGAAGAGAAAAAAAAAAAACAATTGTGAATCACCCTCCCAAGTTACTAGTGACTATTTGTACATTTTAAAAAACCAATCTGCAATACATTGCATAGTAACCCAAAATTGTTATCTGGCAGTAAATAGTATTCCATATCTTTCCCAGCTTTCCTTGTTTTATTGTATTTTCCTTTTCTTGTGCTGTTTCAGTTTTGTTAAGGTATCCTATGTAGTCACTTAGCTTGATGATCATTGATCAGTGTAAAGTCAGTCTTTTTAATTACCAAGTAATTGGGGTAGAAGAGCAGGCACTTATGACAGAAAATGTTTTGAAAATAGTTTTTCCCAAACATTCACAATATGGACGACCGAATGTTTCCTATTTCATTTTCTCTTATGTTTGTTTACCATTTGGCAATGTTCGAAGGTTTCCACTGTTGTGTTTTAGATTAATTTGCATTGTGTTTGTATGCTATCATTGATATTCATGATTTCTTCCATATTTACACACAACATATGTCAGGTATAGATGTAAAATACGTGTAACAGATAATGTTCAATTATTGGTCCATAATCTTGGAAAATATTTAATTTTATGGGGTGGGGAATGGCGCAAAGAAGCAAAACAAAATGGAATGGAAATAAATGATCCTGGTCTTGATTTGCACAAGGGAGAAACAAGTTCCAAACTGGGATTCTCTGGATGGACTAGCAAGAAGAAGAAATTAAAAATCATTCCTCATTCCAAAGAGTGAGTGCTTTAATTATTATGCAGACAGTGCTTACCATAGAAGTTTGTCATTATTAATGACTGAACAGAAGAGTCTTAGTGATATTTCTTGCAAAACTTCTGTCATTTTTATTCTTCTCCCCCCCACATCAAAAATCAACATAATATGCTGTTTTCTTTGTCACATTGTAGACAGTATTGTTTATGCTGAAGCTGAATTTTTTTTATTAAACACAGAAAGCTGAATTTGCAGTAGAGCAGACTGGTTCCATGATTACACAGAAATTTAGCAGTTGATGTAGATGTGAACAGATTTAATGATAATTGCTCAGACCAGCACTCGGTAACTATCTGCCTTGCAATTGCTCTTGTTACTGTCTGATTACCCTAGCACCAAACTAGAAGTTCAGGAGAAATTTCTTGGGGAAGTATGTACAGCATGATAGGGATAGAATTAGACTTCAGTGATAAACGTTGACTTATACAGTCAACGCATGTCCCTGTTATAGTTCTTTTCTCCCCCCATTTCCCAAAAAAAAAAAGTGGGGAATGGTTGATAGTCCAGAAAAAGACAGTTCAGCTCAGCTCAAGAGACCTGCAGAGAATGAATGAGTTAGTTCATCTGGTTCTCCTATGTTCAACCATCACTATTTTTAAATTCTTTTATTTAAATACTACTACTATCTATGTTTTTATTTTTTATTAAAAATAAAAAAAAATACAAAACTAATATTACATTCAGCATTGCTGCAAGTGTAATTGACATATAGAAATTCAGTTAGGAGGAAATTTTAAAAATATCTGGGTAGTAGCCAATCTTAGTATACTGCTAGTTCCCCAACAAGTCTCCCAGAGGCAGGATTAGGTATATCATTTCTTTGATGGGAAGTGCCCATTCTCAGAAGTGTTCATGAACTCCTTGGTTGCCTTTGTAAAGTTGGAAAAGGGCACATTTGTCTTTAGGCTGTACAACAGATATTACTTGTAGCTCCTCCTGGTGATTCTCTGATGGTAAATGGTGAATTCCACATCACTGGTAGGCGATGGGCATCCTCCTAATGGGTGAATTGTTCTAACCCTCCTGTGGGAGCCCCGTTGCCTGTGCCTGGGAGTGTATCTGCGATAGAAAGATTCCACCTCAGAAAGATTTGCAAGTTTGGTTACTACCATGGTGTCCACCAGGTGTCTGTATTCTAGAGGGACAGGACTATTCTCACCCTCCTGCAAAGAGCATGATGCTTGTTTCTTCCATACTTCCACATGCATCTTCCTGTTAGGTGGCGGCAGTCTTCATCTCTTCCTCACTGGGGACCCCAGTAGCAAATCTGGTACACAAATCCTTCATGTTTTCCAAATCCGAGCAACTCTAAAAGTTCTGATTGTCTAATAGAGTGGGGTGTAGGCGAATTCTGGGGGCAATGTCTAAGCCCCAAAAAACTCGCAGGGTTTGAGTAGTATTGCCCCTGAGCAGCAGTCTTCACTGTCAGGACATAAATGGCATTTTCACTGGGCTGCACTGTTGCCCCTCTTTGCAAGTGTGAGCAGGATTTGTCCCTTGTCCAATTCCCTTGGGTTGGAATGCCAAAGGCTGACTAATGTTCCAGCACTTGAGCAGACAGAATGACGCAATGCTGACCTTTTCATATCACATGTGGAGACATTTCTCCCTGCAGGATCTTGGCCATTCTCTGTCACTCCAGCACATGCCTTTCTCACGTTGCATGGCCGCTGTTTCCAGGTACGTGTCTGCAATGGACTGTCAATGGGAAAGCAGGCAGGAACTTTAGAGTGGATTCTGGAACAGACTCTGAAGACTGGTGATATGGTCCAACAATTCTTGTATCAATTTTGAGGCCATTTCCTCAGTCTCCTCGACTGTATCCACTAGGTGTGGTAACTTTCCCATGTCTAGAGTATTGCATTCTGCACATGGTATCTTGTTTGGATTGCCCTCCTTTGATGCTGTAATAGAGGGGAGCAGGGGAATTCTGCTTTTTGCTCATTCTTAACTACAGGAATGACATTTACATGTGTATCGGTTGCATGCATGTAAGGTAGGGTTGCCAACTTCCAGGTACTAGTTGGAGATCTCCTGCTATTCAACTGATCTCTAGCTGATAGAGATCAGTTTGCCTGGAGAAAATGGCTGCTTTGGCAATTGGACTCTATGGCATTGAAGTCCCTCCTCAAACCCCGCTCTCCTCATGCTCCGCCCCAAAAACCTCCTGCCAGTGGCGAAGAGGGACCTGGCAACCCTAATGTAAGGCATTGTGAGATAAATGTGCATTAGTAGGGCCAGTGTATTGCATTGCAAGAGGAAGTGGGGCCAATGCGCTCACTCTTGCCCCCACTCTTATCCATGCTTATGTCATGTATATAGAGCTAATGGGTAAAAGGTTCCTTGAAGGCAGAAAGTTTTGAAACCATTAACACCCACCATATTCTTTATCTTCATTTTCTTTAGATCTCTTTCCGCTATGGAAGCTTCACTAATTCCAGCTAATTCTTTTCCCTCTTGAAGGTCCGATTGCCATTCTAAGTGCTGAAGGTGGTATATGTAGTTTCTTTCTTTTTTATATTTAAGGGAAAACATAATAAGCTGAAGTTGGTTGAGTCTTTTGAGCAGGTTTCAACGTAGAAGAATGAGGGTGTTTGTTTTTTAAGCAGACATCTAAGGAGTGTGAACATTTTTTTTAATTAAAATGTTTTTGACAGGCAGTTGGATCCATCTTATTTCATGGCTTGCAAGTAACAAGTGCCAGCGGATATAATCACCATTATCATAAGTAGTTGAAATTTTCATATAGTAGCCTGACTGACTGAGGGTTACATCCATGGTACATGCTTCCATCAGCCACCAGTAGAAGGCAAGCTCATGTGCTAAGATTTTAATGACATAGATGAGTTACTGTGCAATTCTGAAAGGTGGGGGGGGCAAAGCATCTTAGGAGACAGTGTGACTCCTGTAGCAGCATAAGCACCACTTGCACTGTCCAGATGGGTACCTTTGCTTTTGCAAATATGCTGGTGTTAGGGAGCCGCACGGCAGCACAAGCCACAGGCACCAGTGCAGCCTTGCCAGCAGCGTTTCACTGGTGGAAGTGCTTGCACCGGCTTCAAAGGGGGGCGTTCCCAGGAGCAGGGCTGACTTTAGTCAGCTCCAAAAGCCCTTTCACCTGGGAACACCCTCTTTAGCCAGCGTGGACTTGCACCAGCAAAGAGGTAGGAGTTTCATAGTTTTTTTGTTTTTTTTAAAGAAATTACCCTTTTTACTTGGATTTTCGGCACTGAAAATAATTCAGGAGGTAGTGCGGCTGCGCCGTTCCTGGGCGCCCTCCGACTAACCCCCCTTCAGGATTGGCCTGTTAGTGAATACATATACTTCAGTCCTTAATACTGTTCTTGTATTGCCTTGTCTTGTATATGCCATTGTTTTCTGTTGGTAACATCCAAAGCTGTGTTGTATGAATAACAAACCAATGGGCTATCTCATGCAGCCTTAACATTGCCTCTGTTGTTGGTCTTCATCTTCCTTCTTTGGCTGTTCATCGTGATTAGGTTGATGATAGCTGAGATCAGTTAGCAAACCCCAAGGAATGTGGGTGTAGCCCTTTATCATAATAGGCAACTCCTTGTGGGAACAGTAGCTCTGTGGGTGGTTTCGTGTGGTTTCATTTGGATGTATAAGCATGGAATTAACTCAGAGAAGCAATGAAGATGGTCACGTAATGTGAGCTTTAAGCAAATGTTTATTCATGAAGTATCCGTTTCTGTGCCAGCCCTTTCTGGCTGACTGAATGCTCAGCATGCAGTGCAACAAACACCACATGGTATACTAGCAGGTACGGAACACCCAGGAATGTAGCATCTGCTCTGTGCAGTCAGAAAGAAAGGTAAAAATGATGCAACTTTGGAGAAAACTGTGTGCATTTTAGCACAGAGAGGGAAAAAGAATAAGATCAGCCCCTTGTAATTCACCTAGCTGGAATACTCCTGAATTCTACTATCTGCATATTTCTTATTTGTGTGTTTATTTTAATTACAAGCTTACTCCATCATTAGGATGGGTAATAATTTTTTCTTTAAAAAAAATCACAATGCATTAAAAAGATCTTAGTGAAATATTTGACACTAAAGTCCCACATGCTTAACTATGGTCACTATATATGTTTATAAGAAAGGATGGACATTTTAAAACCAAAGTTAAGCAATGTTAAGTCTTATTCATTTCAGTAACACTTGAGTATCTGCAATTATTGGGATTGGAATTGGGATTGGAATTTTGGCTGGACTGTTGAAGGATTCCATGGGGGATAATACTTAGGGGGATGCTACTGAATCCTACCTAGGAATATCACTGAAATTCTCAGATCTTAGTGTTCTGAAACATACATTAATAATGTATTAATCTGTTTGATTATCTAGGAAAGACACAAACTGAAAACTGTAATGTATTAATAATCTGTTTGATTATCTAGGAAAGACACAAACTGAAAAATTTAGCAAACCACATGCGCATTTCTCCATGCAAATTCTGATATATATATAAAGAAACCTACTGCATTGGTTTCTGTATTTAGAAACAAGACCAGGAAATCTGGATCTCCACAGTCCAGTGGAAAACTCGGGTTAGGGGGATTTCATAAGCATCCCTCCGACTTTAAAATTTAGTCCCACTGAGTTATTCATGTATTCGCCTCTTTACACACTGAATGTGCATATGGGTAAACACCATAACTTAGTGGTAAACCACATGCTTTGAATACTCAAAGTCCTGGGCTCAGTTCTTTCTATCTCCACCTAACATTTCACAAGTACCTGGGGTTCAGAAAGATTCTTCTTTTCTACAGGACCCACAGAGACACTTCTAGAGAGCACAGTATTAAGCTACAAAACCCAGTAGTTTGATTCAGAAGGCTATTGCATGAGATAAGACTGCCACAAAAACAAACAAAGAAACAAACAAACAAGCAACCTTATATGAAGCTGTGCATGCTTGCACAGCATATTGGGTAGGGCAAAGTTTTACCAATGCACAAGAATGCATGTGCACACAATTAAAACACCATACAAAAACATTAGTCATATATAAGATCAAGTCAAGATTTTTTTTTGGGGGGGACAGTCTTTTATTCAGTGGTAAAGGAACCACCCCTGCACCCCATGGCGCAGAATGGTAAGCTGCAGTATTGCAGTCAAAAGCTCTGCTCTGAGTTCAATCCCGACGGAAGTCGGTTTCAGGTCGCAGGCTCAAGATTGACGCAGCCTTCTGTCCATCTGAGGTCGATAAAATGAGTACCCAGCTTGCTGGGGGTACAGTGTAGACAACTGGGGAAGGCAATGGCAAACTACCCCATAAACATAGTCTGCCTAGTAAACGTCATGATGTGCATTAAAGGAACCACAGGAACGTGCATTAAATTACCCGAGGTTCAAGTCCAGAATTAATTTTGTGAATTTTCCTAGGTAAGTTGGAATTCTAGAGGAATGGAATGAATCTTTAGAAAAGGTAGCAGGAAAATCCACTGATCCCTAGGTCTATGGGCGCTTGTGACCCAATATAGCTAAAAATGGCATCTCTGTCTTGAAAGAGAGGTATGTTAGACAAGCTGGGAAGAATTCTAAGACTCCCTTTCACTACATGTTTGCCTTAAAACTTCCTTTTTCACCTTGCAACTTGAAATGACCCAGCCGAGGGCCTATCCATTGCACATCATTTATGCATTCCTCTCTTACCCCTTCTGCATCCAATGAATGAATGAATCCAGCCCTGAATGACTGATAGTGGAAACTAACTAGAGCTTGTCCAAAGTCCAAAAGGCCTGACCACCCAGCATCCATGCAGCCTGTTCATTTGGCTTTGTGTCTGCTATTGGAATGCTAGGCTAGCTTGGCAACCCATGTCTGGCTTCCCAAAGTGTTTAAATATTGAAAATCACTCTAACACATTGTACGGAATGTTGTGAGTCATGTTTTGCCTTTGGACAGCTGCTTCTCTTAAGTCATCTCAGCAGGTGCATCTGTGGCAGAGCGATTGTCCATCCATGGATGAACATGGTTTGCTTCCTTTTTATCATCCCTTGCTGAATGCTTTAAAGTCTCTCCAGTGGCTGCACAGCTCAATCTAGGGGGCACTGAGTCCCAGCTGCTGCTATCCCATAATCTCACCTTCCTTCTAGCATCCTTGCTTGTGAAGAACAGGCCATCGTGGAGTTAGTTTCCATTGCCCAGTGCTTCTCCACTTGAAAACTCATAGTAATGAAGGAGAGGAGTAATTCTCCTATGGGTTGGCTCTAATCATCTACACAACAGGTTGTCTTGTTCCCACCTTCCTTTTGGAGCTAAAAATTTAAGTGACCCACTGCAACTATCAAACCTTTTTCTTTGGCTACCAAAACTGCACAGCTGCTTTGTCATTACAGCCAAGGACTCCCGTGAAGCTTACAAAACATTAATTGAGCAGACCCCCAAGGGAGAGAAAGAAAGAGGACTGGCCCATTACATAAAAGGACATTATTTTTAGAGTTTCTGCTTCCAACATGCAGCACTCTCTAGGCTGTTTAGATTTTGTCCTGAGAGTAATGAACATATGTAGCTGTGCTTCCAATTAGAGTTGTTCTTAACTAAAGTTAGGAGTATGTAGGTGTGCTGTTAATACATTGGTCCTTGTTTTTAATGTGGAAACAACAAGGGATTATTGCAAATTTCTCATCCCTGCTATTTTGCCCCCCCCCCCCCCCAAGATCCCCATTTCAGTTTCATGTCTCCTTTTGGAAATCTATTCTTTGGGTTGAATTCTATGGGGAAGCTTTTGCAAGGAGTAGGTAGAACAGATCTTTCCCCACCATTGCCAGTGAGGATGGGGGGCTATTTCACCTTATTTTCCCTCCTCATTGCAGCCTGTCTTGCTGTAGTATATTTTGCCCAAATTTTTTCTCTGACACTCTAAGATGGTTTTGGGGACAAGCAGTAGGTTGCTGGGGGGCGGGGGGGGGAGGAGAAATATCTATTCTATCATCTCCTTTTTTATAAGATCCAATCCATGTTTTTTTCCATTGCACTGAATTTTCCTCATCATGACATGCATGTTTCTCAATGTTGCTTGTGTACCAATAGTGTTATACATTGATTATATGTAAAAATAACATATGTTGTAACAGTGAAAAGTGAAGAACTGAACCAGTGACCATATATGAATAAATATAAAAAGGAATGAAATGGGGAAAACTCACAAAACTCTAAAAATGTCCAAGGTAACCAAACCCACCCAAATTTCCTTGTGATATAGGTCATTTATGCATGGGTACTTTCACTCATGTTTGCCCCTGATCTGTCTCAGTTGTTCCTTGGATTTATGCATGAGTTTTCCATCCATTAGAAATGATCTTGCTGCCAGTCCTCACAAATCGTGGGACTTCTCATTCCTCTGTTAACCCGATTCTTCCCTCTCCCCTGAGCTCAGCTGGGATGAAATCCCCGTGCATAAGGCAAAGCACGGGAAACTCAAGCTTGGTTTCTCTCATAGCCAATTAAAAAGGAGTGTGTAAAGAGGTAGGGATTCAAATGCTTCCTGCTTCCTCTGAGCTCTTCTCCCCTTTCAGATTGCTCAGTTATTTTGTTTTTTTTCTTAAAATGCTTTTTTAAGCAGCAATTGGTGTTTTTTTTGAGTGGGGGGAGGAATTGTCTCTCCCAGTACGCTCTACAAAGTAAGCCAATTACAAAGCAACATTTAAAGAAGCAGGGACTTGATTTGAGCTTGGAGACTGCTGGTGCATAGATTCCCAACAGGAAAGTGTGGGTCCAGTGAGCAACGAACCTCAGGTAAAACTCCCATGCATAAATGACCATAGATACGGTAAGTAAAATTTAAGAATGAAAACGTGTGGATTTTAAAACTGGATATAGTGTGTAAAAGAAGTTGAATAGAAAGGAGAACTAATAAAAATGTTGGATAAGATTGGCTGTGATGAAAAGGTTATCAGCTATGGCAGGATGAATTTCTAAGAAGTAATAATAAAAATCATATTTTTTTATTTACAGAGATCCTGAAACTAAGCACTATATGAAATGAATAATAATAATGATGAAAAGGATAGTCTCCACTCAATCTAACAATAGAATAGCCAAATAAGGAAGGAAAGGAGTCAAGAGAAAAGAGGCTGGAGGTCAAACTAACTTGAGTGTCTGGAGGATGAACACTTGTATGGATTTTGCAGATATAGGAAATTATGAGGGTTGGAAGGGAAAAAAGACCCAGAACTGAAAGACCACAGGGGTGAAGACAGGAAAGAGGTGGGGATGCTATAGTTTTGTAAATTAACAAAGAAACTACAGAGCCCAGCAGATATACCGTATAAGACAAAAAGAGGCAAGATATGCAAGAGCAGCAGTACAGTGAAACTTTGTGGACCAAACCAAGAGCCACTTAATTTGAAGGTTCAATAGGTTCCATAGGTTTTGGAGGAAGGCTCCAAAATTTCCACAGAAGAGTAGTAGGCCAGGAGTAGCATCCACCCTATCATCTCATATGGCCGTAAACCTGCCTGCTTTTTTCTTTGGCTTTGAAGACTTCCTTCAGTTTCTGATGACTGCAGACCCCATCTTTCCAGTCTTCTTCTTTCCTATTTTCAACTTCTTTGTTCTTAAGTTATCAGCTTATCAGCGATGCTTCTCACTTCAGTCACAGTTCTTTCTCTTTTTTCCCCTTCACTGGCTTACTTTCCTTCAGAGCTTCAATTTCCTTGGGCATTTTATGCATGGCTGTTTCCCTCACAGTCAGCCCTCTGATGACTTCGGGTCTTTGTCATGATTATGCATGCTGTTTCCAACCATCAGAGGTCACCTCGCACCCCCCTGCATTTCCCCACATTTTGTCCGCGTTTTCAAATTTGAGATAAAACAGATGTCTCAAAACAAAATGACAAAGGGATATCACATGGATCTTCCAAATTCCTCGCTGATAGGAATTTTCAGGCTGCAGTTCTGATTGGAGCTGTCTGTGTCAAGTAGGGTTGCCAAACTCCAGAAGATCTCCTGCTATTACAGTTGATCTCCAGACTACAGAGATCATTTCCCCTGGAGAAAATGGCTGGCTGGTGAGGTCCCTCCCCTCCCTGGTGAGATCTCTCCCCTCCCCAAACACTGCCCTCCCCAGGCTCCATTCCCAAAATCTCCAGGTATTTCCCAATCCAGAGCTGGCAACCCAAGTGTCATGGAATCGGACTACACACACACACACACACACACACACACACACTTCCTTTCCCCCCTTTTTTCATTGGTGTGCCCTAGAGTATTTTTGGGGAGTATATATTGGATCTATATTTGGATGGACACTGTCATTATGAACATGCTATGGAATTATGAATTGCAATGCCTATTGAATATGTGTAGACAAATATAACATTGACATTGGAATTATCTGCACATCCATTGATTTCTAAGCTAATTTCTGTTAGCTAATTCACAACTGGATCACTGGAAGGATATGGATTGAAACACTTGACATTGCAAAACAAAAATGGGTTTAAATTGGTGCCATTTATCTAACAAAAATATTTATTTTATACCTACTTTTATCCTTATGGAACTGAAAGCAGCTGTTACAACACTGTTCTCCCCTATACCCAGCATGGTGTAGTGGTTAAGAATGGTGGTTTGGAGCAGCGGACTCTGATCTGGAGAACCGGGTTTGATTCCCCACTCCTCCACATGAGTTGCCGAGGATAATCTTGTGAGCCGGGTTGGTTTCCCACTCTTACACATGAAGCCAGCTGGGTGACCTTGGGCTAGTTACAGCTCTCTTAGAGCTCTCTCAGTCCCTCCTACCTCACAGGGTATCTGTTGTGGGGAGGGGAAGGGAACATGGCTGTCAGCCAGTTTGATTCTTCCTTAAGTGGTAGAGAAAGTCGGCATATAAAAACCAACTCTTATTCTTCTGTTTTGTTTTATCCTCACAGCAACCATGTGAAGCAGGTTAGGCGGAGTGAGAGTAACTCCCTGGTTCCGAGCTCACCCAGGGAGCTTCCATGTTAGAGTAGAGATTCAAACCTGGGTCTTCTGGATGCTGGTCCAACACTTTCACCATGACACCCCATTGATTGACAACTTACCAAACCGGAGACCAAACAGGAAGCTCAGCTTTACAAACAGTTCAGAAAAAAGGAGCTGAAAGTCAAGGGAAAACAAAACAAAACACACACACACAAGAAAGTAATCCCAAAGTTGAGAAATAAAAGAAGGTGAAAGATACCAAGCAATAATATAAAGTTTTGTTATCATTAACATTAAAAGGAGAGCTAATTTTGAAGACAAAATAAAAGAAGACAAAATGAAAGAGAAAGGAACCAAGAAACCTTGAGGGACTGCAAAAATGAAAGAAAAAAAGAGGGGAAGGAAACAAAAACAGAGGAGGAGGAGCAATCTGAAATACTCAGATCAGTATAAAAACAAGGACAGGCCATTATTAGAAAGGCAAAGATCATGTAGAGAAACAAGAGGGGGAGAAGATATGGATGATATCAAATTCAGAGGATAAAAGAAGCCACATGGAATAAGATTTAGAAATGTAACAGCTCATGCATTATCTCTTCGAACAGATTTAGTAGGGCAATGCACACGAGACCCGAACTGAAATGGATCAAAAAGTGAACTCACAGAAGGAAAGTCAGCAAGATAGCACCAGATGCTCACCGATTTCAGAAAAGGAAAGCCAGCTTGGGAATGGAGTGACAGAAAGATCATAAAAGTCTGGAGAAATGAGAACTAGTAAAAGATATAATTGAAGGGATATCGGAAGGAAGTGCAAGAAGGCCTAGATATGATTGCATCAAGCAAAGGAGATGCAGAATGCATAGTGTGCAGTGTCTGGTTCCCAGGACTGTGTGGAACCCCTATAACTCCAGTCATGTGGATCAGCTGACTTTGTCCTGCTTCCAAGGTAAATAAATCCTCTCTTTACTCTTGCAGTCAGCTTAGGGTTGCCAGGTCACTCTTCGCCACCAGCGGGAGGTTTTTGGGACGGAGCCTGAGGGCGGGGTTTGGGGAGGGGAGGGACTGCAATGTCATAGAGTCCAATTGCCAAAGCAGCCATTTTCTCCAGGGGAACTGATCTCTATCGGCTGGAGATCAGTTGTAATAGCAGGAGATCTCCAGCTAGTACCTGGAGGTTGGTAACCCTAAGTCAGCTTAGTCAGGAGAAATGAATCTGGACAGGCAAGGCACTTGTGTGTGTTTTGTCAGCTCCTCCCTGAGAGTAGGAGGCAAGAGGGCAGCATTTAAGCCTTGCAAGCTTTTCTGGCTCTCACTGCTCATGCTGGCAACAAGTTCATGCTGGCAACAAGCACTCTTTGGAGTTAAGTAGAGGAATTCCAAGGGCATGCATTTTCTCAACAGGAAGGCATGAACCCACCCACAGTGACGTTTGCACCCAGGATCTTAGGTAAAATTGTTTTGGGGGTTCTGCTGAATGTATGTAGAATTGTGGTTCAGGTGATGAGATATATCCCTTCCACCATGTATTCACTTAGGTGGCTTTACTGCAAGCTCCTGGCTCTGTCTTATTGCCCCCTTTCCCACCTGTGATGGAAGAAGAAGAAGAGTTGGTTGGTATATGCCAGTTTTCTCTACCTTTTAAAAAGAGACTCAAACCAGTTTACAATCGCCTTCCCTTCCTTTCCCCACAATAGACACCTTGTGAGGTAGATGAGGCTGAGAGAGCTCTAAGAGAACTGTGACTAGCCCAAGGTCATCCAGCTGGCTTCATGTGTAGGAGTAGGGAAGCCAACCCAGTTCACCAGATTAGCCTCCACCACTCATGTGGAGGAGTGGGGAATCAAACCCGGTTCTCCAGATTAGAGTTCACCGCTCTTAACATCTACACCACACTGGTATACTTACCTACTTTATAGGATAGCTGTTGGGCAGGAGTGCTATTCAGAAGCCTTTTCAGGCAGTTTTGGAATCCCTAACGCCATCCATACAATGCATATTCCTTTCAACAGAATTGTTCCACCATTTTCAGAGCTGGGAATTCAATGCCCTTCAATAGAGCAACGAGTCTCACTTGCCCCAGGGTCACTGTCTGTCATTGATGTAAACTTTTTTTTCCCGGGCCGTAGGCAGACTTGTGCTTCAAGTGAGGTTGCCATACATTCAGACAGGGTTTCAAAGTAATGAACGGAGAACCAGCAATTTCCTCATAACCAACAGAACCTTTTATAAACCTGTCAGAGTCTATCAATTGGTAGTGACAGCATGCATGTCAGTTGCATACGAACTGTTTGTTTTTAAGTGGTTTGAAAGGGGGAGGAGAAGTGGCAGGGGTAGGGAACGGGCACTTCTGCGTATCTATGCGTGGATGCAGACATTTTGTGGAAATCCTCTTTAATGCGCGCAAATGCCTGTCAATTTTTTTTGAGAGTTTGATAGGGATGCTTGCTAAAGTGCGAGTAATTTTGGGTTGAGGATGAAGATGGCCTCCCATTGTTAATTGCCTTTTGGACTGTATTGTACTACATAGCTATTATAGGCTACTTTGAGGACTAGAGCTGAAAGGCAGGCAGAAATATTGTAAACAAATTACTAGGAAATTGCTGGTGGGGGGGGTCCCCTCACTACCATGATTGGGTTGGAGGCTGAGTCTTCTTGCTCACATGTATCCAAAGCATTTGTCCATCTCTCCCATAAAACACCCAATGGAAAATTAGCAAAAAATTAAGCCATTGTTGTACTGGGGCCTGGCAACTGCATGCATTGTGAGTGTGTGCTACCCATGATGCTTCCAATTTGCATGTTAGCCATGTTGTCTCAATATGGCAATATACCTGTTTTGCATGCACATATAGCTTTGGTACATGAGAACCAGAACCCTGGGAAATCCAGTGGTCTGTTCACACCATACGGAAGCTGTACACGCATGCAAAATACATGCATTGCTCCTGTTCAGATGATGTAGTGACTTTGCCTATCAGGAGGACGTACGCGCAGTTGCAAGCTTTCTGGTATGAGTGGATGTAATGTCTGAAAATGTCTATGTATGCACTTCCTTTTCTTGGCATGGACAACTTGGATGAGGAAGCAGTATTCCATAGCTACTAAGGAAGGAATGAAGAAGCATCTATTAATGCCTCCTGCTTCTAACTTCATAGTCCCACCTCTTCATTTGCATCACCCCTGGATTCTGTTTCTTGGCCATGCCACAATGGGATGGAATTTTGCTTTTATTCATATAGATTATACCAGTTGAATGAGAGAATCGCTTTCTGATTCCATTCTTCTCATCTCATAGGCATTGCGCATTAAGCTTATGAATCGGTAGCGATCTTGCAATAGCATCTTCTAGCTAGATGCAGGGCCATCAGTTTTGCACATAATGGATGTGTGGTTTAAGTCGATCAGCGATGCTTATCCTGTTTAAACAGATTTCGCTGCAGGGCGAAGCCCCCCAGTAAATCCTGAGGTAATTAAGCCGATCACATAACTACATTGAAACTGCGTTAAAAGGGCAGCAATATTTTTGTTTATGACATTTCAGTCTTGTCGACAACAAATTTATTTTGTCCCCGGTCAAATTCATTTTGAGAAAGATGAAGTGTGTTTTGTCAAGAGGATGGCATTCGGTGTCTGGCACTCGTGCTGCTAGAATGATTGTTTTTAAAAGCTTTAGTGTGCTGGTTTGTTCGTTCATTCACACTCTAACTTGCCCCAGAGAAACGGAACTGCTGTGGTGAATGAAGTGCTGACATGACCTCTTGGGGGAAAACTGGTGCTTCATTCTTAGCTCTTTATTCCTTGTCATTGAAGGGGTACAACCCTAGCCTCACCCGTCACTACATTTCATTCCATTGACAAACACGCTAATTCATTATATAATAAAGCCCCTGCAAGTGAATGTTTCATAGGGTTGACAGGTCCCTCTTCACCATTGGTGGGAGGCTTTTGGGGCAGAGCCTGAGGACGGTGGAGTTTGAGGAGGGGAGGTACTTCAGTGCCATAGAGTCCAATTGCCAAAGGGGCCATTTTCTCCAGGTGAACTGATCTCTATCGTATGGAGATAAGTTGTAATAGCAGGAGATCTCCAGCTAATACCTGGAGGTTGGCATTAGGCATTAGGTTGGCATTAGGTTGGCCTAATGTTTCATCATCATTTTTGCAGCAACATCTTGGAGATCCTGTCTGGTATTGTGATGGGTAGTTCCACTGGTTTTGTTCAGTTTAAGCAGAGAGGAACTATATTATTCCACTGCTTCAAGTCTCTAAAGTGGATAGGATGGCCAGTCTCCAGGTGGGGGCCTGGAGATCCCCTGGAATTATGACTGAGCTCCAGTATACAGTTTGTTGGAGAAATTGGCTACTGTGGCATTATACCCAGCTGATGTGTGCTAGGGTTGCCAACCTGCAGTTGATAGCTGGAGATCTCCTGCTATTACAACTGATCTCCAGGTGACAGAGATCAGTTCACCAGGAGAAAATGGCTGCTTTGGAAGGTGGACTCTATGGCATTATACCTAATTGAAGTCCCTCCTCTCCCCAAACTCTCCCCTCCTCAGGCTCCACCCCCAGAATCTCCAGGTATTTACCAATGTCGAGCTGGCAACCCTACTGATGTCCCTCCAATTCCCCAAACCTGTCTTCCCTGGGTCCACCCCAAAATCTCCAGGAATTTCCCATTCCCAAATTGGAAACCATAGTGCCTTTGGCACTTGGCTCTGATCCAGCAAGGAGAAGGTAACAGAAACATCTCATTACTCCTCTAGATGCCCTCCTTTTTGTATCTCTAAAACTTTAGTATAGTGTTGAGCATGTTTTTACTAGTTTAAACTCATTGGGTGTGTTTTCATAACTGTTTGCTAACTGAGCGTATGGACTTTGGATTTAGGATTCAGATTTGGATGGGGATCTAGTCATAGCTATTCATCTCCATAGTCCCTGGCTTCTATTTCTGGTGTTGTTTTTTGGTCAGGCAAGAGTTCTGTGGCAACTTGGCAAGGAAAAGCCTTGCTTTATAGCACTGAGTCCTGGCCACTCTAGCAATGCAGTCTTGCAGTGAGTCCTGCCCACTCTAGCTCTTTCTAGAAGCTACAGTTCCTAATGGTTCTTGAAAAATTTTAACTGCAACCCTTGTGTAGCCTGTTGGGAGATGGACACCCTGAGAACCCTGAATTTGTACTCTCATTAGTCAATCTTTCTATGACATTTTTACTGGACCCTCAGGACCCTGGTTGCTTTCTTGTTTAGTTTTCTGGTGACTAAAAGCCTTTCAGGACAGAGGTGAACCCACAACTGGTCCTGAAATTTAGACCTGAGAAGCAGTGATTTTGCCTGCATGTCATGACCAAGTTTCAGGCAAAAGGAAGTTAGCCAGGAAGTCTATGAACAGCTACTGTGAGCATGCCTATTATTTTGGGTGTGGTGGAACACAGGCAGGATGGTGCTGCTGCACTCATCTTGTTAGTGGCTTCCTAGAGGCACCTGGTTGGCCACTGTGTGAACTTGATGGGCCTTGGTCTGATCCAGCAGGCCTTTCTTATGTTCTTATGAACTGGCTAGAACCAACACGGTGCTTGACACCTTTGAAGATTTCCATGTTGGTAGAGTTTCTATGTGGCAGGATTATCTAGGTTTAATCCATATTCTGGACATACCGTACCAAGCAGTGCCCAATTAGTCCATTAGTTTGCTGGGATTGCCAGCTTAATATAAAATATAAGTAATCTTCATAGCTCTAGAGATATGACAGGAAATGTTCAGGCAGTATTCTACCCAATCATTTAATGTACAAACATAAGAAAGGCCATGCTGGATCAGACCAAGGTCCATCAAGTCCAGCAGTCTGTTTACACAGTGGCCAACCAGGTGCCTCTAGGAAGCCCACAAACAAGAAGACTGCAGCAGCATTACCCTGCCTGTGTGCCACAGAACCTAATATAATAGGCATACTCATCTGATCCTGGAGAAAATAGGTATGCATCATGACTAGTATCCATGTTTACTAATAGCCATAGATAGCCCTCTCCTCCATGAACATGTCCACTCCCCTCTTAAAGCCTTCCAAGTTGGCAGCCATCACCACATCCTGGGGCAGGAAGTTCCACAATTTAACTATGCATTGTGTGAAGAAATACTTCCTTTTATCTTTTTTGAATCTCTCACCTTTCAGCTTCAGGAGAAGACGCTGCATTCTGGTATTATAAGAGAGGGAGAAAAGCTTCTCCCTGTTTAGTAAGATACAAGCCCACTCCTACCTTCACTTGTTCTTGCTGATGAGGAAAGTCAGAGCTATGACTAATATGGTTACTATCTCTCCCAGATAAGCTTACCTGTGGTCTAAGAACCAACCACAGCTAATACTTATGAGGGATAGTTAAATTCCTCTCCAAAAGGAATTATCTTTAGAATGTGTCATTCCAATCCAAGTGGCAATGTAGTGAACTGGAACTCACATGCATGTTCTTTCCCCCCAGTTTTCACACACTGGATATACATTTGGATATACATTATTGTTATAAAAGTACTGATTGCACACATGGCATAAACTATGCATGTAAATGTATATCATGAGCCCATCTGCACAAACAAGACTTAAAGAAATTTCCATTGGATTATTGGAAGGATACAGAATGCAGCAGGGTGTGGAATGGTAGATGATAGCCCAATCTCATCAGATCTCAGAAGCTAAGCAGGGTCAGTACTTGGATGAGAGGAGGACTGTGCAGAAAAGGCAATGGCAAGCCTTTTCTACTTCTCAATCGCTGTGAAAGCACCTTGCTGGCATCATCATAAATCCATTGCAACTTGACGGTACATACATACATAGACAGAATGCAGCATTTAATACCAGGGCGATTGAGAACCACCGTCATTCGAAAGATGTAGATTCCCTCTAGGCTGCACTCATACCACCCAGCTTCAAGTCAAATATAGATCAAGCAACCATTCAAGTGATAGAGCATCTGTTGGAAAGTTTCCAGGTTCAATCCTCAGCCTCTCCAGTTAAAGAATCAGGTATTAGATGACATGAAAGACATGCCCTGGAGACCTGCCAGTCAGAGTAAACAATACTGATCTTGATAGGCCAGTGTTCTGATTCAGTACAAGAAGACAAAAGAGCAATGTTGTAGTGGAAAGAAAATTGATTATACAATGCCTATGCACCTTCATGTGTTAATGTGTTCAGGATTTGCCTGGTCTTCTCTCCCTAGTGCCCCCTCTCAACAACCCTCGTTAACACAACACAACCATGGAACAGGTAAAGAAAGGAACATTCGGATATTTGCCCAACCCAGACATGAGCAAAAGGTGAGGGGGGAAAACAATAATGCCTCTGATTACTTCCCAGCTTTTTATGGGAGTTGCCAGGAGAAAACACAAAACAGCTGGTAAACAATTGAGCAGCAATTGATGTGCGCCATTTGCATAATTAGCAAACAATTTGCATAATATGCCCATTAGGTTGCTTGGGAGTAGGGAACAGGCATTCGGCAATTGCACGGGTCAGATATACTCACTAGTCTGAGCGGCAAGTGGGAGGGCGCTCCCGCTCCTTTCCGTTCCCTGTAACAGTTGTCAGTGCCTCGTCCTCCCTCACCTTCTCTTATTCCCTAACACCCTCCCCCCCACCCCAAAAAATCCCATGACAAGGGTTTGGTCTGAGACAGAAATTTCATTAGATGTCTCTAACAATTGTAGGACCAAATAGTTTTCCAGTCGCCATCTCAGGCACCCTCAGGAACCTGGGCTTTCAAGAATTGCCGCGTTTCTTTTATATAAAATCCAGGTCGCCGACAGGGTCAAGCTTAACTCCTTTCGTCTTCAGCTTGAGATGGTCCATCAGTGCCCTTTAACATCTCCCAAGTAAATTGTTAATGCATTCAGGATGTGCCTAACCAATGATAAAGACAAGCAATTCAAATTAATTGGTTCTTGTAGGTTATCCGGGCTGTGTAACCGTGGTCTTGGAATTTTCTTTCCTGACGTTTCGCCAGCAACTGTGGCAGGCATCTTCAGAGTAGTAACACTGAAGGACAGTGTCTCTCAGTGTCAAGGGTGTAGAAAGAGTAATATATAGTCAGAAAGGGGTTGGGTTTGAGCTGAGTATTGTCCTGCAAAAGTATTGTCCTGTAAGTATCAAGATAATGTGCTAATGAGGGTATGGTATGTTAATATGGAACCATTGTATCCTGAAGTGATCTGTTAATGTGTGTAATCCAAAACTAATCTGTATGGCTATTGTTGAATGTTGTCTTTGTCTGGAGGTGTTTCAGGGCAGGAAGCCAAGCCTTATTCATTCTTAAACTCTCCTCTTTTCTGTTAAAGTTGTGCTGATGTTTGTGAATTTCAATGGCTTCTCTGTGCAATCTGACAAAATAGTTGGTAGAATTGTCCAGTCTTTCAGTGTCTTGGAATAAGACCCTGTGTCCTGTTTGTGTCAGTCCATGTTCAGCCACTGCTGATTTCTCAGGTTGGCCAAGTCTGCAGTATCTTTCATGTTCTTTTATCCTTGTTTGTATGCTGCGTTTTGTGGTCCCGATGTAAACTTCTCCACAGCTGCAAGGTATACGATATACTCCTGCAGAGGTGAGGGGGTCTCTTTTGTCTTTTGCTGATCGTAGCATTTGTTGTATTTTCTTGGTGGGTTTAAACACTGTTTGTAGGTTATGTTTTTTCAAAAGTTTCTCCATCCTATCAGTGACTCCTTTAATAAATGGCAAGAATACCTTTCCTATGGGAGACTGTTTTTCTTGAGTTTTCTGATTTTTGTTTGGTTCAATGGCCCTTCTGATTTCATTCTTGGAGTAGCCGTTTGCTAGCAGTGCGTGATTTAGATGGTTAGTTTCTTCCTTGAGAAACTGTGGTTCACAGATCCGTCTTGCACGGTCCATTAATGTTTTGATTATTCCTTTTTTCTGTCGGGGGTGGTGGTTGGAGTTTTTGTGTAAGTAGCGATCTGTGTGAGTTGGTTTCCGGTAGACCTTGTGACCTAACTGAAGGTTTGATTTACGGATGACAAGGGTATCAAGAAATGGGAGTTTACCCTCAATTTCCTTTTCCATGGTAAACTGAATGTTTGGATGGATATTATTAAGATGGTTTAGAAAGTCCATTAATTTTTCTTCACCATGGCTCCAAATGGTAAATGTATCATCTACGAACCTGAACCAGACTGTAGGTTTGTAAGGTGCTGATTCTAATGCTGTCTTTTCAAAATATTCCATGTAAAAGTTTGCTATTACTGGACTGAGTGGACTTCCCATAGCTACTCCATCAATCTGTTCATAAAATTCTTGATCCCATAGGAAATAACTTGTTGTCAAACAATGGTGAAATAAGGCTGTTATATCTTCTGGAAAAATCTGGTTAATCAATGAGATTGTGTCTTTAACTGGAACCTTGGTAAAGAGGGATACAACATCAAAACTGATTAATATATCCTTTGGATTGAGTCTTAACGGACTGATTTTGTTGATGAAGTGAGTTGAATCTTTGATGTAAGAAGTGGTTTTTCCAATGTGGTCCTGTAGGAGGGTGGTCAAATATTTAGCTAATTCATATGTTGGGGAACCAATGGCACTCACGATGGGTCGGAGTGGAACGGAATCCTTATGAATTTTAGGTAGTCCATATAATCGTGGTGGTTGTGCTTCAGTCTTGCATAGTTTTCTGTGTGTGTCGGGATGAAGAGTGGAATTCTTGATCAGAATGCTAGTTTTCCTGGTAATTTTGCAAGTTGGATCTCGTTTTAGTTTTTTGTATGTGGCAGGGTCCAGAAGTTCCTCAATCTTCTTTTTGTATTCTTCTGTTTTCATGATCACTGTGGCATTGCCTTTGTCAGCTGGTAGAATAATGATTTCTGGATCTGCATTGAGGGTCTTGATGGCGTTTCTCTCCTTGCGTGTTATATTGCTAGTAGGGGGCTTTGCTTTTCGTAGAATTCTTGCTGTCTCTCCTCTTATTTCCTCAGCATCTTCTTCAGGTAGATTACGAATGGCAGATTCTACATTTGCAATGATGTCTTCCACTGGAATTTGGGTGGGAGTGACTGCAAAGTTTCCTCCCTTAGCTAAGATGGAAGTTTCTTCAGGTGAGAGTTGTCGGTCTGTCAGATTGAAGATAATCCGTTTGTTGTCAAGTTTTGGACTGTTCTGTCTTCTTTCCTGTAATTTGTTAAACTTTTGCTTCTGTCTGGAAGTATGGCTGGTTAACCCCTGTTCCATTTTTCTGTAGGTGAGATTATCAATCTTGTCCCAATCATGGCTTCTCATTTTGTGGCTAGTATTGATATGTAAGGAAAACAACTCCTTGTCTGTGGCAGCAAGTTCTCTGCGGGTAGTGTGAATTCTCTCTCGTAAGAGAGCCCGTTCTAGATGGTCATAAATGCGGTTAGCTCGTGAAGTTTTAAAGATTCTTTTACTTGTGAGAAAAGATGGAATGGTTCCAGTGTCTCTGCATCGTAGTAGAAAAGTTAAAGAACAAAGTAGATGTGCTTTCTTGTTCCGAAGTGTTTCCAATCTCCGGGTCTGTTGAAATATTTCCTCCCCGTAGAGGCGTTCAAAATATTGTCGAAGGCTTTCACGGTCAGAGTTCATTGGTTCTTGTAGGTTATCCGGGCTGTGTAACCGTGGTCTTGGTGAAGAAAGCACATCTACTTTGTTCTTTAACTTTTCTACTACGATGCAGAGACACTGGAACCATTCCATCTTTTCTCACAAGTAAAAGAATCTTTAAAACTTCACGAGCTAACCGCATTTATGACCATCTAGAACGGGCTCTCTTACGAGAGAGAATTCACACTACCCGCAGAGAACTTGCTGCCACAGACAAGGAGTTGTTTTCCTTACATATCAATACTAGCCACAAAATGAGAAGCCATGATTGGGACAAGATTGATAATCTCACCTACAGAAAAATGGAACAGGGGTTAACCAGCCATACTTCCAGACAGAAGCAAAAGTTTAACAAATTACAGGAAAGAAGACAGAACAGTCCAAAACTTGACAACAAACGGATTATCTTCAATCTGACAGACCGACAACTCTCACCTGAAGAAACTTCCATCTTAGCTAAGGGAGGAAACTTTGCAGTCACTCCCACCCAAATTCCAGTGGAAGACATCATTGCAAATGTAGAATCTGCCATTCGTAATCTACCTGAAGAAGATGCTGAGGAAATAAGAGGAGAGACAGCAAGAATTCTACGAAAAGCAAAGCCCCCTACTAGCAATATAACACGCAAGGAGAGAAACGCCATCAAGACCCTCAATGCAGATCCAGAAATCATTATTCTACCAGCTGACAAAGGCAATGCCACAGTGATCATGAAAACAGAAGAATACAAAAAGAAGATTGAGGAACTTCTGGACCCTGCCACATACAAAAAACTAAAACGAGATCCAACTTGCAAAATTACCAGGAAAACTAGCATTCTGATCAAGAATTCCACTCTTCATCCCGACACACACAGAAAACTATGCAAGACTGAAGCACAACCACCACGATTATATGGACTACCTAAAATTCATAAGGATTCCGTTCCACTCCGACCCATCGTGAGTGCCATTGGTTCCCCAACATATGAATTAGCTAAATATTTGACCACCCTCCTACAGGACCACATTGGAAAAACCACTTCTTACATCAAAGATTCAACTCACTTCATCAACAAAATCAGTCCGTTAAGACTCAATCCAAAGGATATATTAATCAGTTTTGATGTTGTATCCCTCTTTACCAAGGTTCCAGTTAAAGACACAATCTCATTGATTAACCAGATTTTTCCAGAAGATATAACAGCCTTATTTCACCATTGTTTGACAACAAGTTATTTCCTATGGGATCAAGAATTTTATGAACAGATTGATGGAGTAGCTATGGGAAGTCCACTCAGTCCAGTAATAGCAAACTTTTACATGGAATATTTTGAAAAGACAGCATTAGAATCAGCACCTTACAAACCTACAGTCTGGTTCAGGTTCGTAGATGATACATTTACCATTTGGAGCCATGGTGAAGAAAAATTAATGGACTTTCTAAACCATCTTAATAATATCCATCCAAACATTCAGTTTACCATGGAAAAGGAAATTGAGGGTAAACTCCCATTTCTTGATACCCTTGTCATCCGTAAATCAAACCTTCAGTTAGGTCACAAGGTCTACCGGAAACCAACTCACACAGATCGCTACTTACACAAAAACTCCAACCACCACCCCCGACAGAAAAGAGGAATAATCAAAACATTAATGGACCGTGCAAGACGGATCTGTGAACCACAGTTTCTCAAGGAAGAAACTAACCATCTAAATCACGCACTGCTAGCAAACGGCTACTCCAAGAATGAAATCAGAAGGGCCATTGAACCAAACAAAAATCAGAAAACTCAAGAAAAACAGTCTCCCATAGGAAAGGTATTCTTGCCATTTATTAAAGGAGTCACTGATAGGATGGAGAAACTTTTGAAAAAACATAACCTACAAACAGTGTTTAAACCCACCAAGAAAATACAACAAATGCTACGATCAGCAAAAGACAAAAGAGACCCCCTCACCTCTGCAGGAGTATATCGTATACCTTGCAGCTGTGGAGAAGTTTACATCGGGACCACAAAACGCAGCATACAAACAAGGATAAAAGAACATGAAAGATACTGCAGACTTGGCCAACCTGAGAAATCAGCAGTGGCTGAACATGGACTGACACAAACAGGACACAGGGTCTTATTCCAAGACACTGAAAGACTGGACAATTCTACCAACTATTTTGTCAGATTGCACAGAGAAGCCATTGAAATTCACAAACATCAGCACAACTTTAACAGAAAAGAGGAGAGTTTAAGAATGAATAAGGCTTGGCTTCCTGCCCTGAAACACCTCCAGACAAAGACAACATTCAACAATAGCCATACAGATTAGTTTTGGATTACACACATTAACAGATCACTTCAGGATACAATGGTTCCATATTAACATACCATACCCTCATTAGCACATTATCTTGATACTTACAGGACAATACTTTTGCAGGACAATACTCAGCTCAAACCCAACCCCTTTCTGACTATATATTACTCTTTCTACACCCTTGACACTGAGAGACACTGTCCTTCAGTGTTACTACTCTGAAGATGCCTGCCACAGTTGCTGGCGAAACGTCAGGAAAGAAAATTCCAAGACCACGGTTACACAGCCCGGATAACCTACAAGAACCAATGAACTCTGACCGTGAAAGCCTTCGACAATTCAAATTAAGTTAGACACATTATACCTCTCCGCCGAGGCTGTGAAATCTACATGAGAGCTCAGCAATTTCCTTGGGAGGACGGTAATAAAACCACCGCAATCATATGAGCTTGGGCAGAAAAAGGAGAGAAGTTTATTTCCATTATCGGAGCGGCATTCTGTGAGATAGGATCCCAATTCACGTTTCGTTGGCATGAAAATGTACGGAGAAGAGAACTAGCTGAATGATTACCGAAAAATGAGGGGGGAAAGAAGACTGAGTTTTTACCCCCAAAATGAGTTGGCTCTACAAATTTCCATGGGCCAACCTGGATGATTTTGTGCGCAGTACAAAGAGGGGATAGTCAGTACATTCCTGGATTGGGTCTAGGAAATCTGCTGCTTATGTGAAGTGGACACCTTATGGATTTGGCCCGATTTACATATGTGGTTGGCCACAGATAGACCTCCCAAGTGGGCAAACAATCTCTTTCTGCTGCTCTCTGTTCTTGCATTTGATCATAGGGATCAGTAGTGCATCCCAACCATATTCAGAGCTAGTGTATGTATCCAGCTGACAAAATGGCCCTAATCCACAAGAGCCGACGATGAAATAAAAGCTGGTTAGCCTTTAAAGAGCCACAAGGCTCTTATTCATTTTTGCTGTGACAGACTCGCAGTATCATCCTAGGCTCAATAATGCCAGTCTAAACCCACCGACATCTAAACCCATTGGCTTAGACTTGAGTAACTGTCTAGATTGCATTTAACACAGTTATCCCAGTACACTTTTATGAAATCAACAGGCTTAGATGCACCTAACTTTTATGTTTGAAATCCAATCCATGTTTTATGTTTGGAGTCCATAAATTCTTCCAGTGAATAATTCCAACCCAAGGCTTTACTCACATCTTAAGCTCTCTCTCTCTCTCTCTCTCTCTCTCTCTCTCTCTCTCTCTCTTTCTCTCTCTCTTTCTCTCTCTTTCTCTTTCTCTTTCTTTCTTTCCAAGATTTTGGTTGGACCCTCATGAAAGACTCTGGTATGTCTCCCTGTATTTAATCTTTGTACTGAAGTTGTTCTAAGAAACCTAGATGTTGCCTGCTTCTATGGAAATCTTAGTTTCTGCAGACTGTTAACTGTTTTACTGTGCTGTAAATTAAAGCACTCGGACAGATAATGGTAGTCAAGGAACATCAGCATCTAAAGCATCTGTTATTACAAAGTTTCGCTCCAGTCCATATCAAAGCAGTTGGGGTGTGTTATAAATTCTTCAGGCGAGAAGCCATCAGCCATCAATAGTTAGTGCAGAGGTATTCATCGGTTTCTGGAGGCATACTGCTATTGGTCAAATGACTTTCAAATGGTGGTGTATTTACTGGCAAGGTCAAGGTAGGTGATGTGAAAGACCTCTGTAGCAGTCTCTGACATGATCATGGTATCTTGTGAACATGTGCAGAATTAATTCCATATAGAGCTTAAACACATCATGCACATACAGAGGTTTGTGTAATGTATAATGAAACTCTGTGTCATGCTGACAGGCTAGCTCAAGGTTAGCTCTAATCAAAGCTAACTACTAAAGTTACTCTGGCTTGCCCTTGAAGGGGCAGCGTAAAAGTCATCTTTCTGACTTAGCTGCCAGATGTCGGAATCTTAACTGGCCTTTTCAAGGTCTTAAGATATCTTAATGTACTACGAGTGCATTAATAGTTGGAAGTGTGCTTAAAATATAGCCTAAAGGCATTATAGTTCTCTCAACGATGAGAGTAATATGCTTCCTTGTTCTACTGTAATCTTGCCAGAATACAAACCTGCTAACTAATGTAAACAAAACACTTTGCAAAGTGACAATGTCAGCTAAAATTATGTTTCATGAGTTATATAGTTAAACGTTGTGCTACAGATTTCTAAGTAGTCTCATTTAATGCGTATAGTCCTAACGAAGAGGATGGTATAGAAATTAAATATGTAACTTGATCATGTAACTCAGAAATAAGGATTTATACTTTAGGCACAGAGGACTGAAAGGGAAGGATGTCCATATTTGGACAACAAGATATCAGAAGACAGGAAAAGAAGCCACTAAGCTCCTGGTTTTGGACAAGAAAGGGAAATAAAAGTACCCTTTCGAGGGCTAAGGAAGAGGAGAAAGGAACAATCTTCACTCTTAATGGGTCTAGAAATTGTATAAATACCAGCCACAGTCCATCTTGCATTTTAGAGTTCTATGGCTGGCAGACTGCAGCTGTCTGGCGTAGGACCTCCATCTCAAAAGGCTTGAGATGTAAAACATTGAAACTCTGTTCTTGCGTGGACAGTAGTTCAGAGATATCTTGAAATATCAACATCTGGATATTTCAACATATCTTACTTACAGTCTTCTTGTGAGACTGCTCTATTCCTAGAAGAGGATAGAGACCCTTAGAATTCCTATTCTTTGAATAGGAATCTAAGTGCAGTGATCTTTCCATGTATTGGAACACTGAGAGTCCATCAGATTTATGGATTCTTACAAACTAAGTCTATTTGGCTTACCAATGCTAAGAAGCATCCTGAATACAGGGATAATAGCTAGACCTCTGAGATTGTGTCAGAACGTCCTCTACTTAACAGAGGGACTTCTGAACCTCCTCAGAGCAAGAGACCAGAGAAGTTCCTGAAGGGAAAGGAGATTCTCTGTACTCTGTGAGATATGCACAATGCACATACACAGATTGGCACAGTCAAAGAGACTGTAAACAGCTTTAAGCTAACACATAGTATTTATATATTCAGCATTGCTGTCTAAAACTAGAAAGAGCATGCATAGCATGTACATACACAATGCCTGATCTTAATGATGATCAGTTAAGAATATTAATAGAAGTCTTTAAAGGACTCCAGATGACACAGATGACACAGCAAGGTATAGTGTGTCTTCTGTACTGAAATGTTATGATGTTTTGAATGATTTAAGTTAGGATGTTTCTAACCAAATCTTTCTCCAAAGAATTAACCATATTTTGACAGGATTTCTGTAACCTTATATTCTGAATGAAGGTGCATTGCACTAAGGATACTTTATGAGTATATTCTGACTAAGATACTCCTTTATGGAGGCATAGAGAATGTGAATGATTACTTGCTACATAAACATGTTTAAGACTAATGATGTCTATCCTTATATGATATTTTAAGGCTTTGCAACCAAAAAGCATATATAATATAATGTAAATAAATGTGTTTTTTATATACTTCTACTCTTGTCCATTATTATAAATTTATTGGCGTGTTCAAGAGATGTCCTAGGAACAATAACAAGTTTCTAGGAACCGTTGATTCCGGTCTAGTGGTGTCTCGCTGAATAAGATAACTCCATTTCTCAGTAAATGGTACATTCTAAGAGTGTAGGCACTTAACGGCCCGAACCGCGACACCTCTGCCTGAAACCCTGGAGAGCCACTGCTGGTCTGAGTCGACTATGCTGACTTTGATGGACTAAGGGTCTGATTCAGTATAAGGCAGCTTCGTGTGTTCATGGGTTCTACTGGATTTTATATCAGATTTTTATGCCCCTGCATTAGATTGCTTCTGAGATTGCAACCAAATCTATTGGAATTCTGTGAATCTGCTATTGGTTTTTCATACTTTTTATGTATCTGTCTTTGCAGATGTGCATTTATAGAGGATACAGGGGGAGATCAGCATTTCAGGGGTGTGCAAGTGAGCTATCCCATGATTCTGGAATCCAGGGGAAAGTGCATGCAAGTGTTTAGAAAGGGTTCCTGGAGCTTCCCACACACAGACACCAGGGGAAAAATGTGATCTGTAGAGTCACAACTCCATAATCTTAGGATCCCAAATAGTGCTCCATTAGCTTAATTATGGTTCCCTAACTGGTTTTCTAATACGATGTATCAAATTTTTATTTGACGTTAGGAAATCCAGGAATGGATTCTTCAAGAAGATGAGGACTATGTGATACTAGTTAATAATGAATTGGAGAAGAGTGGAGAAAACCACTCCAGTGGGTGAACTGGTTGCAATCAGAACAGATTGAGCATCTGTCACCCCTGGGTCAATTCCTAGGCTTACCAGGTCCATCCTCTCCTCCAGCGGGAGGCTTTTGGGGTGGAGGTGAGGTGTGATCATACACGCTCTGCCTTGCTGACATGATCACGGCACTGGGAGTTTCAGAGGTAAAGGCCCCGTTGTGATGCAGTACTTCCAGGTGTAAACCGGAAGTGACATGGCGCTTCGGGCAGGAGTGTGCGCACGCTTTGCCCGCCGACCCTCAGATGGTCGGCGGGCAGCCAGGTGGATAGGCGGGGATTTGCCCGCCACCACATGGGACTTGGCAACCCTATCAATTCCTGAAAAATTCCAAGCAAGATTTTCAGTGTCACTGAGGATTGGCTGCAAAGTCCATCTGGAACCAGAAAAGGATCAATAGATGTTAGTGGGAAATATTGCCTGAATCTACAATGAACATCAAAACAGCCATCAATCATGTATTGTTGTAAGATGGTATTTCACCTCACAGAAGGCTGCATTGTATCTTATTTTAAACCCTCAACTAGTTTTAATTATGTGATAAACACACAAGTCAAAGACATATACAATGATGATTCATAAACACTAACATTTATAGCTTTAATTTTAACGTAAGCCCAGAGAATTTACTTTGATAAACAAAGGTTGCTAGTACACAAAAGTAAAAATGATTTAGTACATATTTATGGATTTCTTTTTCGTATGCAACGATGACAGTAAATTCAGTTAACTTTTAGGTATCTGATTTGAAACACACTAAACATTTATGCTTTGTAATAGTGCCGTGGCTTTGGTCGTTTGTCTTATGGACGAGTTATGCCTTCAAGTAATTACCACAGATACAAACAGGGCTTTTTTTTAATAGATAAAAAAGTGTTGAAGCTACCATTTTGCATTAGGGCTCTAACCTAAATAGCCAACCATCATGTAATTTATATGCTATGTAAATGAAGGACCATCTATCCTTGTATGAACCCATGTGGCAACTCAATACTTTCTCTTGTTTCCAGCCCCTGCAAGAGTAAACATAATGGCCATTTTAATGGCTATTTGGAAGTGTTACAGTCCTAGGGGAACTGTGTGTGTGTGTGTGTGTGTTAAGTGTGTGTGTTAAGTGCCGTGAAATCGCTTCCGACTCACGGCAACCCTATGAATCAATGTCCTCCAAAATGTCTTATCTCTAACAGCCTTGCTCAGATCTTGCAAATTGAGGGCTGTGGCTTCCTTTATAGAGTCAATCCCATCTCTTGTTGGGTCTTCCTCTTTTCCTGCTGCCTTCAACTTTTCCTAACATTATTGTCTTTTCCAGTGACTCTTGTCTTCTCATAATGTGATCAAAGTATGACAGCTTCAGTTTAGTCATTTTAGCTTCTAGGGTTAGTTCAGACTTGATTTGATCTATAACCCACTGATTATTTTTTTTGGTTCATTTTTTTGACAGTCCATGGTATCTGTAACACTGCAGATAAGCTGAGGTAGTACAACTTATTGCCTCTTCCACCCTCTTACTGAAGAGGCTGCCCTGAATATGCAAACCTTCAGTGAGTAACCTTTACTTTGGTCTATAAAGCCTATAGGCATGGTTCCAGCAGTCTCTACATATCACATGGAATGTATTCCTAGTTTTACCTCAGAACTGTACTTTAGGGATTAATGGATCCCCCCTTCTTTTCCTTTTCAGTTCCAGAATTTCACTGCACACTGCATTCCACTTCTCTCTAATTCTAAGTTAACAAGAGGATTTCTAAAATTAATTCATATATTAAAGCGTGAAAAATTTGCCACAATTTTCAGTTGCTACGGTTCATTTATATATTTCATCCCTTCAGTACAGATGAGGCAGTGTAAAAGAACAGCTCTTGAAATGATTGTATGTATGGACTCATCACTTTTTTTTTTGTAGAGTGTTTTACGTACGGGCACATGTGCTCCTCTGCTTTGATAAAACTGCACAAATGTACCATTGCATCAAGACTGCTTTTTCTGCTGGGCACGTTGGTAATTTTGAGAGAGGGCAGAAAAGCAAATTAATGGAAGGACTGAAATCTGCAGTAAAGTGTGCATGCTCGACAAAATTTGGAAATAAAGAAAAAATGGAGCACTGGAGGAGTCATAATGTAGAAGTTGCACTCTAGAAATAAGACAAGGTAATTCAGAGCTATAAAATTGGGCGGGGGGTTGGATGAGCAAAAACATCTTCGGTGACCCGGAGCAGGGAAAAGTTCATATCTCTTTCTATTACACTGCCTTGCTGTTGACTATAATACCACAGTGCCGGCATCATAGAAAGACACCATCTGGGTACGCCTGCAAGGAATGAGAGTGATGTGGATTTCTATGATTGTGATCAACAGTGTGCTTTAGTTGATCGGTCTGAATGAATGACCAAAGCTAGTTTCTTACCAGTTGTTCCACTACTTATTTGAATGCCCTCTGTGTGTAGAACCCAGGGCTAAATTTCTTGCCGGGTTGGTTTCAAGCCTAAACCCTTGTCCTGCGTGTGTGTGTGTGTAAAGTGCCGTCAAGTCGCAACCGACTTATGGGGGTTTCATGGCAAGAGACTAACAGAGGTGGTTTGCCAGTGCCTTCCTCTTCATAGCAACCCTGGTATTCCTTGGTGGTCTCCCATCAAAATACTAACCAGGGCTGACCCTGCTTAGCTTCCGAGATCTGATGAGATTTGGCTGTACCATGCTGCCTTCCCTCCCAAACACTCGTCCTCGTGCTGAATAATTAGTATTTTTGTTAAAAGACTCTGATGGGCTTGTTTCTTATAGGACCTCTCTGTATATTCTGGCAACAAAGAAAATAAGGTCCAATGTAGTTGCTAAGAGAGCTGATCCTTCGAGTTGATTTTAATGGTTTCAAGGTCTCATTGGCCGATTGGGACACCACCACAAATTTTAGCTCTTACTGCTCTGTATGCATCAATTTAGCATGGTTTTATTATGTATATTTATCAATCTAGCATTTTTTAATCTAGTATTTTCCTTTTATTATGTGTTTGTGGTATTGTTGACATGTTTGTAATGGCCTAAGGTATATGCAAATAAAAACATTCATTTTTACCAGTTGTACAGTGCAATCTAAAGCAGTTACACCCCTCTTGGCTTCTTAGCCCACTGGCTCTGTTTAGGATCGCACTGTCTGTCACCTGCAGCAGGTCGAACTGAAGTATTCAGATGCCAGTTCAGCCAGAGGCGGCCTTAGGGATGGCTGGTTTCACAGGTCCCAGTGTTATGAAACTGCCTTTGTTCACTTTTGTTCGGAGAGATTTGTGTTCCCGTGATCATTATTGCTCCACTACACCAGGGCACTTTGCATAATGCAAAAGAGGGCCCCTAGAAACTCACTGGAACAATATTTAACATATGTAAGATACTCTATTTCAGCGGCTGATATGATCATTTATGACTAACCTATTACAATTTGTTAGCACAGGGCTGACCTTTCTCTTGTAAGCAAAGGGCACATTTTACAGCTTTCTGAATATGTCTTATCTATTTAGGAGGTTTTACAGAAAAGGAAGACGTCGTGACATTTAGTTTTATTCTAGTTCACTGCCATTAACCTCCCGCTGCTGACTTGTCGATGGCTGCACACGGCACTTTATCAAGACGCAGCAAATTAAAGCCCTCATCTGGGCTTGGAAAGTTAAAGCGCGTTAGCACATTGCAATTTGTTTCGGAGATTGCGAAAAATTTAAATGAATTTGCTTAATGACACAGGCTATGGGTGCCCGCCAATGACACATGCAGGCAGCCTTGGCAATGCGAAGTGCCGTCTTGAAGAGGCTTACCAATTGACTGGAACACGGCTTCGAAGTACTTTCTCACAGTCCTTTGAAAGTTGGGAGGAGCAGATTTGTGCTTGTTTGTGATTCCATGATCTTGCTCTGTGCTGCATTCCATTCCTTGTGAACTGGTTTAATGAGGAGCATTTCTTGTTAAACTGTGTACAACTATGAATAAGAAACTTCTTGATGTATTCCTCCATATGGTAACATTAACAACGATAAATTTTGCCAGGTGCTGGAAAGGAGCAAACTCTCTAAGCTTAAATAGTTGGTTCGACAAAGTAAGAGAGATCTATGTGTTGATTAAATTAACTTACTATCAAAATAACAAAAACTTAGAGGAATTTGATAGAATATGGAATCCCACTATGTCCAGGATGAAGAACATGCTTAAACATTTAGATTCTGTTGGTGGTGGTTCATAAAGAGAGTGATTATTTAGAAAGTTATATGTTTTATTGGTTTTATAAGTATTGGCCGATGTTTGTTTGTTAAGAAGGTTGTTTTTTTAATGTTGTGTTATTGTAAATTTAAAATAAAATAATTAGGAGCATTTCTGAAATCAGTTCTGGAAATGGAGCAATTACCCTCATGAATCCATGTTGTCGCCCTTCTTTTTTGTCCACCAGCTTTTCTCTGTCAGTCAGATGGCAGAGAGACCCAAAAACACAACTTTCAGATGATCTATCATTAGTGTTGCCAACCTCCAGATGCTAGAAAGTGAAAGAACCTATGCTGAAAATAGTGAAAGCTAAGTAAGAAGGCAGCACGTGGCTCAATATTCAATTCAAAACAAAGATCTCTTGCTATTACAACTGATCTCCAGCCGATAGAGATCAGTTCACCTGGAGAAAACGGCTGCATTGGCAATTGGACTCTATGGCATTGAAGTCCCCTCCCCAAACCCTGCCCTCCTCAGGCTCCGCCCCAAAAATCTCCAGGTATTTCCCAATCCGGAGCTGGCACCCCTATTTATCATGCAAAGGCTGAGAGATGGAACAGAAAGGGAAGAATTTGGCATAATTTTCCACGTAGGCTTATCATGCCCACCAGGATGAAAGGGCAGTCTTAGAGAAAACAATTCTTCTCTCTTACCTAGCCCTCAGATCCATTCATCAAAACTACTTTGTAATTTCTCAACAATACATTAGTACAAAGGATGTGGGTGTCTTAGCATTCAAGCCTGAGAAAGAACTAAAGCATACATCAGCATTTACTTGTAAGAAGTTCCTAGTCCAAAGTGATCTATGGAATTTCTCACCACTGATCCCGCTCACTAACATAACTAAGGCTGCAATCCTACAGACACCTTCCTGAGAGTAAAGTCAATTTGATTAACATGAGACTGACTTTTGAGTAGATCTGCTTAGATTGCCCTTTTAAACTGTGTGACGTGATAGCTTGCTCGGGTTACCAACCTTAAGAGGGGTGCTGCAGTTCTCCCACAATTACAACTGATCTGTAGACTAGATTAGTTCCCCTGGAGGAAATGGCAACTTCTGGGGGCAAGCTCTATGATATCACATCCTCAGTGAGCTCTCTCCTTGCCAAACTCCAAATTTCACCAGAGACCACCCCCAAATCCACAGGAATTTTCCAAGCTGGAGCTGGCATCCTTATGTCTGGCAAGAATACTTGCATGCTAACCATTGCAAATATTAATTGCCTTGCATGATGTAAAGGTTTTTTTTTTTTTTTTTTTAAATAACTTTCCCAAGCGCTGGAGACCTAAGTCATTTCAAGTTTCTTACAGGAAATTGTAGAAGTTAGTACTTTGAAAGGAGAGCCATGGACACAGATGGCTAAACAGTCTCCATTCTTTTATAGTGTAAAATCAAAACTCTGTGGTTAGCCAATAGTGAAAGCTTGCATCCCCAGGAGGATAATGCAAATTGTTGTTATTGATCATGAGGAAACTATCACAGAATTGTTGAGGAGTTTTCCTGAAGTGGCGAGTGCACATTGTAAGTGTTCTGAACCAATTAATATGTCACTTGAACAAGAAAGGTCCCTTTGATGTCTGCAGTGTTTAGACTAAGCCTTAATGAACGATTAATTGCAGGCAAATCCTGTCAACTATTGCACAGTACCAGCAGGGCAGAAGACCAATGAACATACAGTGGAATATCTCCATCCCTTCCTTTGCTGCATTCAACATACCCTAAAGTAGGTCATATGACACTGCTGAGTTCTCACAGGAATCTCAAGAGAAATTGTGCATTATGCCTAAATTAAAATTTAAAAATAAACTATGTCACAGGAAGCTGTCTTATACTGAATCAGACCCTTGGCCCATCAAAGTCAGTATTGTCTACTCAGACCAGCAGGGGCTCTCCAGGGTATCAGTCAGATGTCTTTCACGTCACCTACTTGCCTAGTCCCTTTCACTGGAGATGCCTGGGATTGAACCTGGAACCTTCTGCATGCCAATCAGATGCTCTACCACGAGCCACAACTCCTCCTCTACAGGAATAAGGAATTTTGTATTGAATAACTTGCTTTCAAGTGGGTGTTGCCATTTTCTATCACCGTGTCCTAAGCTCTTTGGCAGGTACGAGCCAGACTTATCTTCATTCGCATGTGATAGCTGCTAATCCTGTTCCATATGCTTTGCCTTTATCAGATTGAACAAGTGCACTTTGTTGCACTTGGATTGACTCATTAGATGTTTGAAGGATTTCTTGAAGCAACCCACAATGACAGGAGCCATCCGATGACCTGGCCAGCTTGCTGCCAAGCTGCTAATTGACTTGAGTTACTATGAAATTTCAATATCTCTCACTCCGCAACCATTGTACAGCTCACCCCAGTCAGAACAAGATTTCCCAGGATGGTTCTGTAATTTTTTACACTATATGAGTTTCATTGTTTGGGTGATTATCTACACAGTAGCAATTTTCCTTCTGTGCTAAGTAAACCGCACCCAAGCAGATCCTTAAAAATGCTGTGGGAGAAGTTAAAAATGGTGCCTCTAAGGAGAGCTGAGATGCACTCATAGCAATTCCTGTATCTAGAAGGAAAAAAAAAAGAAATAAGCAACTAATGCCATCCTTGTATTTCAAGCAGAGCTTGAGGAGAAAAGTAATTGTATGAGGCAAATACAAAACTGGAAATTCAATAAAGCAGAAGGAATATACTCACAACTAATGAAGTCTCAAGATACCCCAGTGCATTTGTTTTGGAACAGAATCCCCAAATCTTATAATAGCAAGGAAAATGCTGTGAAGGAAATAATGCCACATCTGGAAATAGGGTGAGAAATGTAAGAGATCCCCACAGGTTGAATACAAATGTGCTTCAGTATGAATCCCCAATATATTTTTACTAGCAAAACATTAATCATTACAATTACACATGTAAACTCATTGGCAGTCTACACCCATACTTCAGAACATCATTTCACCTGTGACGTTCTGCAGTGTTCAACCTAAATCTTGTCTTGTCCCAAGCAGAGACCAAATTAACCTATTATTAACTTAATGCTTCATTAATTTATTCAGTGAACATTTGATGGCCTTTGATACCATTGATCATGACAGTCTTCTGGACCATCTGGCTGCACTAACTCTGAATCACAGTGCAATCCTAAACTGAGTTATTCCAGTCTAAGACATGGTTTTAGAAGGGTGTAACTCTACTTACAATTGCACTGCCTATATTGCATTGGATCTATTCTTTTCTTGAAAGCAGGTTCCAGAAGATGAGGTTTAGAGTCAAATAAGATAGAAAACATTAGGGGAATGAACTCCCTGACATAATTGTTATGGGTGGGTATTCTAGGCCCTAAGGGTTATTTACAACAGGGGGCATACTATTATCTGGCTGATCTCAAGATGGAGAAAGAAATAAAGGAGATAACTAGAGCTGATAATATTGTGGTACTGGCTGACTTCAACAACCCTCATGTTGCATGGGTAAACGTATACTCGAATCATGCTGTAGAAAATGGGTTCTTAGATATAATAAGCAACTGGGCACTGAAACAGTTGGTCATAGAGGCAACCAGAAGGATTGTGGTTTCCTGGTGAGGGAAAATCGACATGGCTTCTGCCACCTTCCAACCTTTTGGAGTTCTTTGAAAAATTGAACAAACATAGATAATGGTGACCTAGTGGACATTATATACTTGCACTTTCGAAAGGCTTTTGACAAAGGTACCTCACCAAAGACTCCTGAATAAGATCAGCAGTCATGGAACAAGAGGACAGGTTCTCTTATGGATTGAAAATTAGTTAAATGAAAGGAAGCAGAGAGTAGGAATAAATGGACATTTATTTCAATGGAGGGAAGTAAGCAGTGGACGTATTGGATTGCTATTGGGGCCGGAGGGAGGTTTTTAGGGTGGAGCTTGAGGAGGGCAGGTTTTGGAGAGGGGAGTAACTTCAGTGACATAGAGTCCAATTGCCATAGTGGCCATTTTCTCCAGGTGAACTGATCTCTATCAGCTGGAGATCAGTTGTAACAGCAGGAGATCTCCAACTGATACCTGGAGGTTGGCAACCCTAGGGCAACAGTGTGACAAATTAAGTAGGTAAGTGTATGGAGGTACACATTGCAACGCAAAATCCCAACTTCAGGTATATGCTAATGAATTTACTGAGACTGAGAGAAAAAGACCTTGGGGTGTAGTGGATAGCTCAATGAAAATGTCAACCCAGTGTGCCACAGCAATGAAAAAGGCAAACTCTATGAATGGGAATGGGGATTATTAATAAAGGGATTGAAAATAAAACAGCCAATATTATAATGCCCCTGTATAGGTCTATGGTGTGGCCTCATTTGGAATACTCTTTCCAATTCTGGTCACCATATCTTTAAAGAGCTGGAATAAGTACAGAAGACTGCAACAAGCTGATTAAGGGGTTGGAGCACCTTTCCTATGAGGAAAGGCGAAAGAGTCTGAGACTTTTCAGTTTAGAAAAGAAACAACTAAGAGGGAACATGGTAGAGGTTTATAAAATTGTTCGTGGGGTAGAAAGGGTGGACAGAGCAATTTTTTTCTCCCTTTCCCGAAATACTAGAACTTAAGGGCATAAAATGAAATGGATGGGTGATAGATTCAAGATGGTCAAAAGGAAATGCATGTTTACTCAATGAGTCTTTAAAATGTGGAATTTGCTGTCAGGTGATGTAATGATGGGCATCAGTGGAGACAGACTGAAAAGGGGAGTAGATAATAGATCTATCACTGGCTACTAGCCATGGTGACTCAAGGAAGCTTCCATATTCAGATGTAGTAAAGGCAAAATCAGGGCAAGGCTGCAGCCTCTTGTACTCAGTTTTTGGCCCTTCAGAGTAATGGTTGGCCACTGTGTGAGATGTAGGGTTGCCAACCTCCAGGTGGTGGCTGGAGATTTCCCATTATTACTACTGATTTCCAGCTGATAGTTCCCCTGGAGAAAATGGCTGCTTTGGCAATTGGACTCTATGGCATTGAAGTCACTCCCCTCTCCAAACTCTGCCCTCCTCAGGCTCTACCCCAAAATCTTCAGGTATTTCCCAACCTGGAGCTGGCAACCCTAGTGAGATGGGATGCTGGACTAAATGGAATACGGGTCTGATCCACAGCTCTAGCTCTCTTTTTTTTTTAAAAAAAAAAAATCAAAATCCTGTAAAGTAGTGGAAGTGGTAAATGGATGTTTCAAAACAGTGAAGGACTTGATGAGTGTTTTTAATACATGGAAACTTATTCCATATAAGAAAGAAGAGCTGTGCTGGGAGCCAGAATTAACAGACGTTTGGCAGGCAGGGACCTGTCTTTTCCTGAGGGCCTTTCAGTCTGATTAATTAGTTGAATGTGGGCACTTGTGTAAAATTATCTTTATACGATATTTTAGTATGTTATTTTTACTTTGTTTTCAGTGTGTTTTACTGCATAGCTTGTAAACCACCTTGGGGATCATTTGGTTGAAAGGCAGACTACGGGCAAGCTAAATAAATAAGTAGTTTATCTCAGTTTTCTGTTTGGTAATTCAGGTTTATAATTGGCTGCTTCCTAGTCACCTGGAGGTAAGGATCTCTCATGTGTGACCATTCAAGTAAGGAAACTTTTCAAAAGTTTGATTTGAGATTTGGAATGTTTCACAAATTGCTTTGTGTGGGTAAACAGGTTAAGGGGTGTAACGTCTGTGGTTTTACTAGCAAGACCACCTGTTCTAACATAAATAATTCCATGGCCTTCATTTATTCAGTTGAAATGTGGTGTTGGAGGAAAGTTTTATGGGTACTGTGAACCGCCAAAAAGACAAATCCATGGGTTCTAGATCAAATCAAGCCTGAACTCTAAACTGAGGCTGTCATACTTTGGTCATATTAGGAGAAGACAAGAATCACTGGAAAAGACAATAACGCTAGGAAAAATCAAAGGCAGCAGGAAAAAAGAAAGACCCAATATAAGATAGATTGAGTCTATAATGGAAGCCAATGGTCCTCAGTTTGACAAACCAGAGCAAGGCTGTTAATGACAGAACGTTTTGTAGGACACTAATTTCTAGGGTCGCCATGAATCGGAAGTGACTTGATGGCACTTAACAGTCACACACAAATGTATTCTTCTTCTACCATAAGGTTTACATGTCTACCATTTTGATAATCATGAATACATGGAATGAGAATTGATCAGAGTTGCGCCCAGTGACCCTTCTGTCAGCCTCCAAGCACTCAAGCTTACTGAGTACACAAATCCTAAATATGAAGAAGAAGGTTGGTTTTTATATGCCATTTTTTTCTACCTTTTAAGGAGAATCAAACCAGCTTGCAATCGCCTTCCCTTCCTCTCCCCACAGCAGACACCTTGTGAGGGAGGTGGGGTTGAGAGAGTTCTGAGAGAACTGTGACTAGCCCAAGGTCACCCAGCTGGCTTCATGTGGAGGAGTGGGGAAACCAACCCAGTTCACCAGGTTAGAGTCTGCCACTCATGTGGAGGAGTGGGGAATCAAACCCGGTTCTCCAGATTAGAGTCCACCGCTCTAACTACTACACTACGCTGGCTCCCAAATGTGTGTAGGCTGCTGTATATACAAGCTTGGATTCACTGGTAATTCCCACTGATGGAAGGGACTTCTGTTGGCTGAGCCTTCCCACTGCAACCATACCCCCCCCCCAAAGTGCTGCTCCTGGGGGACAGAAGGGAGAGTCGGAGGTTGGAGTGGGAGGGAGAATCAGTGAAAATTGCTTGACTTTCATTCATAAGAATCCTCTAGCACAGCAGTGTCAAACATACAGCCCGTGGGCTGGATCCAGCCCCTTGAGAGCTCATATCTGATCCACAAGCCAGCCAACTCTCAATCTAGGCTGGCGAGGCATAGCCCAGCCTGACCAAGTGACATTTATGTCATATCCGGCCCTCGTAACAAATGAGTTTGACACCCCTACTCTAGCAGATCCAGGCTGTGACCTGGAACCTTGAAAAATGGAGGATTCCGTTGTTCCATTCTCTGAACATTGTCGTGTTAGTGTCAAAGCTCTGTGCCATTGTCTCATTCAAACAGGTGAAATTATGAGCAGGGCTGATGGGTATAAACACAGCCACTCCCTTAATGCAGTCCCTTAATACATTTATACCAAAATGAATGAACATATACAGCTATAAGAGCCAGCGTGGTGTAGTGGTTAAGAGTGGTGGTTTGGAGCAGCGGACTCTGATCAGGAGAACCAGGTTTGATTCCGCACATGAGTGGCAGACGCTAATCTGGTGAACCGGGTTGATTTCCCCACTCCTACACATGAAGTCAGCTGGGTGACCTTGGGCTAGTCATAGTTCTATTAAGAGTTCTCTCAGCCCCACCTATCTCACAGGGTATCTGTTTTGGGGAGGGGAAGGGAAAGTGATTGTAAGCCAGTTTGATTCTGCCTTAAGTGGTAGAGAAAGTTGTCATATAAAAACCAACTCCTCCTACTACTACTCCTCCTTCTGCAACCCATACACTGGAGGTTAGTTTTAAGGCTGGATTTTAGATTCTTTCCAACTCCCTTTTACTACTATGTTGTCATGAGAATCTTTCTAAAAACATGTTCATGGGAATAGCTGATCAGGAAGCAGAATGCAAAAAAGGGGGGGTTGATCCAAATTATGGCAGATTTATGATTGAATGGTCAAGAGAAGGACATCCGCTGTCCTCTCCCCCACCCCTGTTTCTCTTAATTAAAATAAAGCTGGCTGCAGCATTGTATCTCTAGGCCAATAGCAATTTAAGTCAGGATTAAAGCCCACATTACAGATGGGCAACTTGAAAGAAAACAGGTAATTAGTTCTCTCTAGTTAATTGTTGGTAATTGGCAATTGTAGAGAAACCAATATTGCTCTCTTGCATGTTGACGGGATTACGTGCTAGCTCCCCAAAAGGAAAAAAAAAGTTAATGCATATGCAGTTTGAGTTCTACCAGTAAGGTTGCCGGCTCCAGGTTGGGAAATACCTGGAGATTTTGGATGTGGAGCCTGGAGAAGGAGAGGTCTGGAGAGGGGAGGGACTTCAATGGGATATAATGCCATACAGTCCACCTTCCAAAGCGGCTCAGGCTCCACCCCCAAAATTTCCAGGTATTTCCCAACCCGAAGCTGGCAAACCTAGTTGTTCTGCCCAGGAATGCACCAACATGAGGAATGCTGCCAACTGCTGAATGCTGCCAACTGAGCAGGTGCAAAAATCAGTACATGCTCACTAATATAAATGACTGCAAATGATGCACAACCTCCCACAATGACCCTGTGGAATAAGTCAGGAAAAAGTGAGCATCCATCCACATTGGCACCTTGCCCCCCCCCCCAGCATGCTGAATGCAGCTACCATGCAGACACAAAACGTATTTGAAATCTGTACATTTTGAATTGTGAACAAATCATCCATGTGAACATATGAGGTGCTCAGCTTGACAGCAAACGGGTAAGCCAGTAAGGTAAATTCAATTTCCAAATGCCTCCTTTGTGAAAATCGGATCTTTCCTAGGAATGAGCATTGCTGTTATTCACTTTATATAGGCAGTATACTCTGAGGGTTATACTACATAAGTAAATGTCAAGGTTATTTTGTATCTTTTTATATTTGCTTCTGTATTTGTCAGCTGTTTCAGCTCATTGATTTCTGATGTTGGTTCTAAGGATGCATATTCATTGTGTACATGTGTTGTATGGAGTTTGCATGGTGTTTATACTTAAGATGCGGGCAATATTTGTTCATGGGATAAAGGCTATTTTATTGATATACAGATAGTGTTACACCACGTACACCTTTTCTTGGAGAAATATGGTGCGAGAAAACTGCCTGCTTGGAAGGCTTTAAGAGGGGAGTGGACATGTTCATGGAGGAGAGGGCTATTCGTGGCTACTAGTAAAATGGATACTAGTCATGATGCATACCTATTCTCTCCAGAATCAGAGAAGCATGTCGATATATTAGGTGCTGTGGAACACAGGCAGGATGGTGCTGCTACAGTTGTCTTGTTTGTGGGCTTCCTAGAGACACCTGGTTGGCCACTGTGTGAACAGACTGCTGGACTTGATGGGCCTTGGTCTGATCCAGCATGGCTTTTCTTATGTTCTTATAAAATAGTACAAAAATCAAGTGTGGTGTAGTGACTAAGAGCGGTGGTGTGGAGTGGTGGACTCTAATATGGAGAACTGGGTTTGATTCCCCACATCCCCACATGAGCAGCAGACTCTAATCTGGCGAACTGGGTTGGTTTCCCCACTCCTACACATGAAGCCAACTGGGTGACCTTGGGCTAGTCACAGCTCTCTCAGCCCTACTTACCTCAAAAAGTATCTGTTGTGGGGAGGGGAAGGGAAGGTGATTGTAAGCTGGTTTGATTCTTCCTTAAGTGGCAGAGAAAGTTGCAATATAAACCAACTCTTCCTCTCCTCCTCCTTCTCCTCCTCCTCAGCTTGATTTACATCAGAAAAGTAAAATCAGAATGGAGAATGGAGATTGTGAGTGGAAAAAAGCTGGAATTAGAAATGTAAACTCATTCCTAGGGAATTAAAAACAAAAAACTGCAGGGTAATTTTTTCTGTAAGATCAGAGAGTGGCATGCCACTTTGATTAAAAGTAAAGGTCCCCTGTGCAAGCACCAGGTCATTCCTGACCCATGGGGTGACGTCACATCCCATCATTTCCAAGGCAGACTTTGTTTGCGGGGTGGTTTTCCAGGCCCTTCCCCAGTCATCTTCCCTTTACCCCCAGCAAGCTGGGTACTCATTTCACCGACCTTGGAAGGATGGAAGGCTGAGTCAACCTTGAGCCGGCTACCTGAACCCGACTTCCGTTGGGATCGAACTCAGGTCGTGAGCAGAGCTTTTGACTGCAGTACTGCAGCTTAACACTCTGCGCCATGGTGCTCTTGCCACTTTGATTAGATTAATGCATTTGTAATTGTGACAGAGGCTTGAAGAAATAGGGGTTTAGTACAAACAATATTTGCACTGAATTTAATAGCCTTTCTTTTGGTTTGCCAGTGGGACATATCCAAAGGTTCCAAAAAGAGAAACATGTATTTAGTCATTTCCTTCCTAAAATAGCTATCTTTTGAGGTAGGCATGGATATTAACAAGCCTGCCAAATTATTTTATGTGTGAACTCCCTGTCCTTGATTTGCCCCCCTACTTCAGAATAAAAACCTAAGACACCAAAGCACGGGTTAAATTAATGTTGTTTATTTGTGGTATCATCCTTAATACATCTCTCTCATCCTAGTGCAGGTTACTGCTAGTGGGCAGCCTGGGCTCACTACCAGCATCTGGGTCACTCCAGCCTTGTGTGGTATAGTGGTTAAGAGTGGTGGTGGATTCAAATCTGGAGACCCAGGTTTGAATCCCCACTCCTCCACATGAGTGGTGGACTCTAAACTGGAAAACTGGATTGGTTTCCCCACTCCTACACACAAAGCCAGCTGGGGGACCTTGGTCTGCCCCATCCCCTAGCCAGAGAAACCCACAGTAAACAATTCCCACCCCATTGGGAATGTCACAACAACAACCGCCATGCCTGGTAGGACCCTTCTACTCAAGCCATGGAGTCATTCTGTGGAACCACAAGGCAACTAGGCAGGGTGCCTGGAGCCCTTCAACAGAGTTGTCTCCCAACAGCTCAAGCCAGGCTGAGGGGGAAGGAAGCAACTGAGGATGACATTGGCCAACAGGGCTTGATAGCGAAAAGCTATGAACTGAAATGGTTGGATATAAAAAGATACAAAATATATAAAAAGAAACAAAATAGGGAACATTCATTCATCCATAGCCTTGGCATTTACTTAAGTAGTGTATTCCCTCAGAGTCTACCATATATAGATAGTAAATAGCAGCAATACTTATCTCCAGGGAGACTCATCTGGGGCCAGTGATGTTTTGTGCAACCCAATTAATAAGACACACGCACACAATGGGCACATAAACCCATACCTCCTGTAGCTTTTCACCACAGTATCTAAATAATGTAGGCTTAGCTGGTTTTCTTGGGACCAAACGGATCCCCCCCCCCTTCAGACTGGATGATGAGGCAGACTTCCCCCTCTTTTTTTGCCTGCTGCCCACTGTTTGGTAAATAGGAGTTAGTAATGAGGCCTGGTCTATCAGGATTAGTTAGGAACGGCTGGGGAAGGAAGTAGGCTGCTAGTACATAGACAGAATTAATTAGCAAGCCCCTGAGACATCTCAGATGAAGTCCTCCAAACTAGCCAGGTGGGTGGGTGGAGAAGGGACTGTACTGAGCAGCATCAGCCAAACTCTTAGATGATGAGTAGCATCTCTTGGGAATCTGGCACATTTGATTAATTGGCAACTCCCATACTCCATGAGTGCCGGATGGCAGAGCTTTTACTCTATAAAGGCAAATCCATAATAAATCTGATCTAGTTTTCATCATTATATATAAGAAAACCTGAGGGTGCCTAACCTTCCGTATTGCTGGATTTCATACAACATTCTGAAAAGCTGAGGTTTCCTAAATGAGAAGACTAGTATTGGTGGATAAGCTTCTCTGAAGGATAGCTTTTCCACCATGACTTTTCTTTCTCCTGCACTGTGCGACTGCAGGGGACTGCTGTATACATGCTAGGATATTATTTCAATTGTCATAAATCATCAGCGAGGAACAGCAGGTCTGTCCGGTGTTTAGTATGAACTTAGTGGAGACCCTGGGATGTGCCCCACATTCCTTTGCTATGTACAGAGGTTCCATGGGAGTCGGGTGGTGTGGAAAGTGTGCTTGAATGTATAACCTTTGGAAAGAAGCACACAATGGACTGCAATGATCTATAATTTGTGGTGGCAAGAGATTTTACTGGCATAAACTGCAGCAAGTACATCATACCAGAGAGTAAGTGCAGGGTAGTGTTAGACTAGGACTTGGAGACTCAGGTTGAAATCCCAACTCAGCCTAAAGCTCATTGGGTGACCTTGGAACAGTCATTCTCTCACAGTTTCACCTACTTTTCAAGGCCATTGTGAGGATAATGTTTGCTGACCTAAACTCCTTGGAGGAAGAGTGAGATAAAAATGCAATGATAGTCTTAATTAATTGACACTGACTACTGTCTCTAGCACAATTCAAAGTGCTGATTTAGCAGATTGTTTGTGTTGTCTATTTTGCTTTCTTTTTAAAGAAAATTCTGCTAGTTTTTTTTAAACAATTGTCAGTTTTGTGTTGTTGTTATGGTTGTCTTGCAGTTCTTTTATTGATGATTTGTATGTAGTTCTCATTGTTTTTATCCTTTTAATTGTTATTAGCTGAGAGCCAGTATGTAATTGTGTTTTGTGAAACAACCATATAACAGAGAATCAAAAGTTGTATCAGATCTCCTATGGATGGTGCAACATGTCTTAATTTGGGGGGCGGTGGGTGGGAATTCACCTACCTTATGACATGGCCAGAGCTTTGTGAAGGGTTCCTCTGAGCTATTTAGGGGAACGAAAGGATCCTGAATTGAATCTCTAGGCTTACTAAACAACTCAATTAAGATACATAAGGACATATTTATTACAGAAGAGGAATAAACTCATTACCTAGTTGACAATATTGTCCACTGGTTTATTTCCAGAGGAAATGCAGAGCGGCCTAATTGGAGTGTGAATTGACAGGAAATGATAGCTCATATTAGCCAAAAAGTGGTTGTCAGTATAAATTGCTTTGCATTAATTTTGAAGACAAGCTAATGGCATGAGAGATCCAATTCTGAGTCACGTTAAAGCAGATGAATGTGACAGAATGACAAGCATACATGAACAATGTCCAAGTCGAATGAAGCTTCTAATATTGGAGGTGTTAATAACATTTTGAATCTAACACTAGGCTATTCATATAATTGTTTATACCAATAGATCAGCATTTGGAACTTAGTGGCTGCACACACTGAGCTGCTTTTATAAACGATTCAATGGGCTTGTGTACTAGACACAAATGTTGAAGGCACAAATTAAATTAAGCAGAAGTTCATTGATAGCACGAGGGTTGATAACAGGTTGATAGGCGATGCTGCAAGGTTTGCCAGGATGTTGAAAAATTGAACTTCACCTGTCCACAATGTTTGTGTTCTTTTGAGCTGAGCACCCCATCGATCACTTATTTGCAATTTAAATGGAGGAGCGCAATTACATTTGCACCACTGGTGGCATTCATCATCAGCTAAGCAGGCAACAGGTAGCCATTGTATGTACATGCTCAGAACTTTCTGGATTGCTGGGGTTGATGGCAATTGTAGCTTTCTCAGCTTTCTAGTAGAATGTTGAAGGCCATGGAAAAAATAATGCCCATCGTCCTTGCAGGAAGAAATGTAGGAGAAGAATTGGGAAGATAAATTTACAGGGAAGATGGTACCTGGTGGCTCCTTCTTGTGATTGAACAGCCATCCTCCATAATCTGTTATTGCCTGGTCTACATTTATTTATATACTTCATTTATAATCTTGCTTTTCTCTTCAATGGGGACCCAAACCAGCTTACATTCTTCTCCACTCCTCCATTTAGCCTCACCCCAATACATAGGGTTGCCAAATTCCCAGAAATAGCTGGAGATCTCCTGCTATTACAACTGATCTCCAGCTGATAGAATCATAGAGTTGGTAGGGACCACCAGGGTCATCTAGTCCAATTTCCTGCACAATGCAGGAAACTCACAACTACCTCTCCCACCCCCCCACCCCCATGGAGGAGTGACCCCTCCTCCATGCCTAGAAGATGGTATTTGAAACAGAAACATCAAAATGAATTTTTTTTCCTAAATGAAATTATGTTATGACTCATGAGGTGAAGAATTCAAGGGAAGCGGCAGTCTTATTATATGTATGGTTATCCAAGGTAAAAGAAATAAAAAGGTGTCCCCTCCCGTCTTCCTCTGCTGTTCAGTTCTCCTTCTTGGTTCTGCCATGGCATTTCTACATATAGGTTAACTAAGCTGCTGTTAAGGGAATTTACTTTGAAATGGAGTAGGTTGCTTGCCTTAAGAACTTGGAATATATTTAGCAAGGAAAGATGTTCATGCAGGACATCTCCTGGGAAGCCAGTGAAAAGTCTGATGGGTTTGAATGAATACCAATGAGTGCTACCTAATGGAAATAGTAATTGCTACATCATTGGAATGTCTTCAGGTAATTTATAGGTGCATGTGAGTCGCAATCTCTAGTTTGGGTTTATCTTATCTGGGAATGGCTGTATTTGGTAATGGCTTGCATGTGCATCTGAAGAAGAGAAGGGGGGTCTGAAGTTTTTCTCTCTAATGGTTTTTGAGGTCTTAAACAGTAGGTAAGGACATCAGACACTTGAAGGTGCTGCAGTAGTTTTGAGAAATTTAAATTGTTCCATTTAGAGATGTTCCTCTTCTGAATTTCTCCCCAAATTGTGAATTCTGAATGGCCTGGTCTTTATTTTAACTTTGAATGGATGCATGAAGAATCCAATGATATTTTATATTTTCAAATTTCATAAATCCATAGGGTTGTGGCAGCAGTGTGGTCCAGCCAAAAGTCAGGAATCCACAGGGCTATCCACAAGGCTATCTAGATAAGGTCTTAGAAGTAGGATCAGCAGAATTTTTACACTGTGGACAAGTTGTTTAGCCTAAAGGGCCCAGTCTGGAAGCAGAAGATTTATTCATCCAGGCTAGATCTTACAGGACCCATCAGTCAGCTGCTCTAAGCAGCTCTGATCCTATCCCTCCAGGAAGGGCGTTTTTCCTCTACTGGCCATCTTTATGGTGGAGTTGTGATGCAGCAAAGATTGGGTCAGCAGCGAGCTTGGGTGTTGTGATTTTGGAGCTGCTGACCATATAGTCTGGGTTCACATTCCCTAGTACCTAACAGTGAGACTACCTCAAATGTTGACAGTCTATGTAGGATGTGATTTTTTAAGCGGATGTTCTTCACTGGGGGGTCTGATACCTTTTTCCAGGTGAAGCTCCAAGTAGATTTACACTGAACTGGTGTTTTTTTTTTCTTCCTATAATCCAGTTGCCAGGCTCATATATCTGTAGTGTCTGTGACTTCATAGCCGCAACAACAGCATTTCCCCCTCTGATTTAATTTCCAGCTCTTTATAGTTGCCAGGTTGACACACTTCTAAGCCCATTGATATCAATGGACTTTGAAGGATATAGCTTTGTTTAGGATCGCACTGCTAGTCTCTCATATAGGACCCCTTATCTTTATATAAATAAATAATTACATAAATAATGACTTGTAGTTTTATATAAATAATGAGATGTAGTAAGGTAACATTCAAATGTAGTCCAGGAAAGTGCAGAGACTATTCACACCAATAGTAACTGGCAATCATCTGACCTTTTTGCTAAGCTAGTGAACACATGCAATAGCTAAGGAAGTCCAAGTCCTTCTTAAGTCCTTGGGAGATGCTATCAAACTTCTTGATAACATTCAAATTCAGCACTTTCAGTCTGCAGCCTCTGATGACTCTTGACAGTTTGAAAGATTGAAATCTTTCCCCACCAGCTTGGGAACACTGCCATTTTAAATATCAGATTGCGCCCATTTACTCTTTTGTGCAGGGACTGACCTGTTTGTCCTATGTTAATTTTAATGAGAAAAAAAATTCAGCGTAGAAGAGAAGAAACAGACATTGGGGCTGTTTCTCACAAGAGAGAAATGAAAGTGAAATAAGAATGCTCGAATTGATCTTGACAGCTTTCAAAATTCAGTCTCACGACTACTCTATATTGGTGCTGTCTTGTGTGAGCTTTGCATGTGGGGTAATTAGAAATCTTGCTTCCAAAGTGTATTTGTACATTGAGATCACTGGGGTATGAGGCACATTAGACAGAATCTATCTTGCACCTATAAATCTACAACTACTGATTGCTATATAATGTAACCTTATTAAAAAAAGAGCACGTTGCCATTCTTGTGCATGTTAAAATTAGCACAGTACTTCTCAGGTGGCAGGAGAATAAAATTTCATTTTCATAACTGTGTTGTTACTGGGGTGGTTAATGTTGTTGTTGGGAATACTAATCAAATTAACGTTAATAAGCAAAATGTAATGAAAATGGTTCCACAGAGTGGGGGGGGGGATCCTTCTCCTAAATGCGCTCAGATTCCTTCTACTTTTCCTATCTGCTCATAATTAATAATAAGTGTCAAGAAAAAGAACTAATCTGCAAACACCCTATGTTGTCTCCAGACAGAAAAGCTTCAGCAATTAGGTGGCTGCAGGATGGCATACATTACCGTTGCCTCTTTTTCAGTACCCAGTAGAGATTAGTGCTCTGCATCGTGAGGTGCCTGTGAGGCACACTTGGTGTATGTGTGAGAGGGCACACAGGTAGGGCTCTGGATCAACTTACCCCATTTTAATATGCTTCCCTTCCTCCAAGGACTGCCGAGTGGCCTTTTAGCCTCCCAACACCCCTGTAAATAAAGCAGTCTCCTGTGAGACACAGAGAATTATTCCTGGCCGCTTCCATGAATGGTTCACTCCAGTCTTCCTTTTCTCAGGCTAGAAGAGATCCTGGGGCTATCTGGGAACTGATCTTTTGAGTACTTTTTTTTTTTTTTAAGCTGTATCAGACCAGGGCCATGATGTGGGGAGAAAGGCAATAATCCTGTGAGGTAGCTTAGGATGAGAAAGAATGGCCAGCCAAAGTGAACTTTGTGGCACAGTGCATATTCAAACCTGGGTCTCCCAGATCCTATGTCAGCACTCTCACCACTACACCACGCTGGCTTTTCTCCTGTTGATATCAACATGGGTTTCACTTTCCCTCATTTTTGTTGCTCCTGTTGATGGTTCTTTTCCTCTTTTATGGCCTTTATACATCATGTATATGTTATATGTAATTGAGACTCAAGTGGAACAAATTAAGCTATCTAGAATGCTGTGGCTAGACATATAAAAACCAACTCCTCCTCCTCTTCTTCTTCTTTTTCTTCTTCTTCTTCTTCTTCTTCTTCTTCTAGCTTGATTAGACTAGTATTGATTAATTGGTGTACATTTCTCAAATACATTCACGCAGTATGAAAAGGAAAAAAAATTCTACCACATAGAAGTAAGCACAAGGAAAGAATAACTGTAATCAGCGCCATATTTACCTGAAGAAAAGGAGAAATTCTAGTCTTCCTTTCAGTTAAATCAGGTGCATTTAAAAAGTTGCTAATACCAGGGTGATGTTTTCATGTCAATATTTTATGTTGTTATTGCATTGATGAAGGTAACAAAAGACCATCTTTATTTGCATAAAATGGATCCAAAAGAAATATCTGGAATGGGAGGGTGGGGGGAACCAGCCTTCAGTATCAAATCAACTGGACTTCCTCCCTCGAGCCCTCATATGAAGCCCAACCAAGTCATTAGCTTGCTGCTATTACACCAGCCAGACAATTTATTGTTAAGTGCTTGTCAGCGGAGAAAAATCTGCTTTCCTAGCAGCTCTCAATGGCACTGACATTTACCCAGAGTAAATCTAGCATGGATCGGCTCAGAATTGTACAGCCTGACAGACGTGACATTTACGACTGCCATACTTTAACCAATATTGTGATGATAAGGTCTTGGATGTCCCAAGGAATTGGTGGAATATAATTTCAGACCTAATGGATAGTCTATTTACCTTTTCACTAAGGCACAAGAAGAAATAAATTAAGGGGCCTACTCTGGCTTCTCGGTGGGTGCTGGAAACAGGCAAATTAAATCTTCTTCCTGATTCTTCCTTAAGTTTAGCATGGGAAGTTTTCTTTGCTCTTGGGAGCTTGGGAATATGTTGGTTGAGGATCTGCAGGCTATTGTTTTCTCAGCATGCCACAAGGGGAAAAAATAGTTGATTTTGTTTTTTGCGAAGGTAACGGACAGGTACCATGTATTTGTAGAACACCACAGATGGTGTTTTTCTAAGTTATACTAAGAATGTTGTGAGCCATTCGTAAGTGTAGTTCATACAAGTTGGAAAGTGGAAGGAAGCTGTTTAAAACAGAATGTATATTCTAGTCAATATTGTTTTCATGCTGTTCAGATATTATTAGTTATGTTGGACTTCTTACAAATAAGTCGGTACAAAATGGAGCCCCTGTTGCCTTGCTTTGAAGAATGTAGTCCAGGTAATCTCAAAATTCCAAACCGGGAAAGAATTTGACCCATCTGTTGGAAATGAGGAAATGTCTCAAGAAAACACACAAACTTGATTGTCCATGCTCTGATGTCTAAGCTGCAGGCAAACCTCAGAATCTTTCAGTGACACAATTCATAGACTTATTGTGCAGGGTCACAGAGACCCCCTGCTTTTCAATAACCCTACAAGTGAAAACCTGGATCTTCACATTTATCTTGATGTAAAAAGTAGGCAGAATAAATACTAACATTAGACAATGACTTCTGTAGAAAATTGCTTCCATTTTTGTTTGAAATGGATATAGACTTACCATGTGCCCACTTCGGGCAGGCAATTGCCCACCAATTAACCAGGCCGAACACGGAAGTAAGGCTGCTTCATTTCTCTGGCAATCCCACGCACAGCACGATTACGTGACTTCTGGGTTTATTAAGGACGAGCTGCATCGTGATGGGGACGCTCTAGCATTCCCCTTCCAAAAACTCTCTGGTTTCCATAGAGCTTTGGGGGTGAAAGTGTTAGAGTGTCCTGTGTGATGCAGCGCTTCCCTGGTAAACCCGGAAGTGACGTAATCACACTGCATGCAGCCGTATACACAGGAGCGCCGCCCCCAGCCCTGCCCCCAAAAGCTCCCATCGATGGCGAAGGGGGACATGTTAACCCTATATGGATAGCTATTCACAGATAGCATAACATTCATTTTGTTACAGAAACAAAACCTGGACACAGTAGACCTTCCCTATGTGTAGATGTTCTGTTCCTGGATCATTATGGTGGCCAACCTCCAGGTAGTAGCTGGAGATCTCCTACTATTACAACTGATCTCCAGCCAATAGAGATCCGATCACCTGGAGAAAATGGCTGCCTTGGCAATAGGACTCTAGACATTGAAGCTAGGGTTGCCAAGTGCCAGGTGGTGGTGGGAAAACCTCTGCCAATCCACCTGGCTGCCCATCAATCATCTGGGAGTTTGAATGGTAAACAATCCCTTGCGTTGCATTTACACCCAGAAGTGTCATCTCCAGGTGTAAACTGGAAGTGACAAGATCGCATTGGTGCAGCCGCACACACACACAATCATAGCCTTACCCCTGCCCCCAAAACCTCCCGCCAGAGGAGAGGGGGGGACCTGGCAACCCTAATTGAAGCCCCTCCCTCCTCAAACCCCTCCCTCCTCAGGCTCCACCCCCCAAAATCTCCAAGTATTTTTCAACCCAGAGCTGGCAATCCTATGCGGAGGTAGGGTGTGGGGCCAACACACATATGCCTGCTCTCCTCCTCGTGACTTGCAGAGGTGTGATGGGTTTAGGACTAGCCACAACATGTAGTTAGACTGTAGTTAGACTGTGAATAGATGAAATTGCAGGTCAAAAATGGCAAAGGTCTAAGGTTGCCCAGTCTCCTGTTGTGGCTGAAGACCTTCCACTGGCAACCCCTGCTGCATGCCACTGCTGTGTCAGCTGGCAGGAGAAAAATGCATTTAGAAAATCACTGTTGGCATGATGACATTATGTTGTTCCATGGTAAACCTGGAGCTGACATCACTTTGTTCTAGAGATTGCCCGGAACTCTATGTCAGACATCACTTTCAGAAGTGAAATGACACAGTTGTGCTGATGGTGACCCCGCTGTGTCCCTTCCCAATTCCCACCAATTGCTAGCCGCAAAGGTGATGATGGGTATGAGGTCATGTCAGGATGTGGAAGAATGTCCATGGTAATTTACCCATCATGACCTTTGTCCGGGCTATTGGAGGAGCAATTAGAATCTTTGGGCGAAAACGCATGGTCGCTTTAGCCTTCTTTAATCCCTGTTTTAGCCAGGACCGAACGCACATTAGGCGAAATGCATGCGTTCAATCCTGGCTGAATCTTGGCTGAAACAGGGATTAAAGGAGGATAAAGTGACCATGTGTTTTTGCCCTTTGTCTCTGGCGAATCTTTTGCCAGTTACCTCATGCTGCCTCACGGCTCATTTTTTTACTATAAATATTGCCTCCACCATTCATTGTGTATGTGTGTGTCCTGGGTCCTCGCACATATCCCCACTTAAGTGTGGGCTCCCTTCTCTTTCCCCTCTCTACAGCACAGCTTTCATCTGGATGTTGCATCTCCTGGACTGGAAAATGTTGCCTTTGCCCTAATATCCTTGTGTCCCAACCCTCCCCCCACTTGTATTTCCTTAGCTCTTGTATGAATTGGGTGTGTGTGTTTTTTCTGTGTGTCTTTTTTTTTTTTTACAATAAAAACTCGATTTTATTTCAAAGCCGCTTCTTTACGGAGAGGTTTCCGAAAGGAGCTAATCCCCATAAAAAGCCCCATGCAGAAGGCACTTTGCTCACAGCCAATTACAAAGCTGCGTGTAAAGAGGTGGGGATTCAAATACTTTCTGCTTCCTTGGAGCCCTTTCAGGGCAGAAGAAAAGCTTTTTAAAACTGAGATTTTCTCCCCTCTCCACCTTTCAGATTGCTCCATTTTGTTGCTGTTGTTCTTAAAATGCTTTTTTTATGCAGCAATTGAGTTGGGAGGATTTTCTCTCACAGCAAGCACTACAAGTAATCCAACTAAAAAGGTAAAGGTCCCCTGTGCAAGCACCGGGTCATTCCTGACCCATGGGGTGACGTCACATCCCGATGTTTCCTAGGCAGACTTTGTTTGCGGGGTGATTTGCCAGTGCCTTCCCCAGTCATCTTCCCTTTACCCCCAGCAAACTGGGTACTCATTTTACCGACCTTGGAAGGATGGAAGGTGAGTCAACCTTGAGCCGGCTACCTGAAACAACTTCCGTTGGGATCGAACTCAGGTTGTGAGCAGAGCTTTTGACTGCAGTACTGCAGCTTACCACTCTGCGCCTACTACAAAGCAGCATTTAAAGGGGTGGGACTTGATTTGAGTTTGGAGTCTGCTGGTGCATAAATTCCCATCAGGAAAGTGTGGGTCCAGCAAGCAATGAACCTCAGGTAAAACTCCCATGCATAAATGACTGATATCTTTGTTCAACCTCCCTTTTGGTTAGGCTCTTTCCTTCGATTGCTTTGGTCTTTTAGTGATTTCCTGTGCTACTTCAATGTGGTTTTCCATCCTGGGCTCTCTGATGTCACTTGACACATCCTGCTATGCTTCCAAACCCACTGGAATACTCACCTTCTGCTCCTCACCTGTCTATAGCCAAGAGCTGTCACTTCTTCCCCAACTCACATGGTTGTGTTTTTATGTTAATTTTGGTGGGGAGGGGAATAAAAAAGGGAGACGGACAAGACACCTGTTTCCACAAGAACATTTCACAATCTTTTGGCTTTGAGCAACAGCACTTTTTGTGGGTGTCAGAAACGGCCATCTGCACCTGCTCTAAGTGCTCAAAACCTGAAATACAAATAGTATCCGGCAGTCTCCAAATTGCTTTTTATACAACACTTGTTTTGATAAACACAAGGTTGGATAAAATAAAATTCAACAGCTGACTCAACATGATTGGTAAGGCAGACACCTTCTGTCTTTGGGGAAATTAAATCGGTGTGCAGCAGTATGCTTGTAGACTAGGCTTAATGCTCAGACTGCAAGGGAGTCCATAACACTTGGTAATACCCACTTCTGAATGCGGGGAAGAGAGCCCCAGATTGAATGAATTCCCAATTCCCAGGCCCAGTTTTATCATCCTTTACATGAACTCTGCAGTCTCTTTTCTCTTTGCATTGAATAACAACTCTCACACTTGCCACCGTATTTTGGCATCCTATTAAATCATAGTTTTGAAACTTTGTTTAACCAAAGGATTTACTTAACACAGTAGGATCTCCATCTATTACTTGGAAGACTGTAAGGCACTCAGCAATCTCCTTTCAGTTATGAAGAAGGAACTTTGCTAACAGGGACTGCATACCTCTGCAAGCTCCAGACATAATTCTCACTCCACTCATCCCCCACCTCTGATTGGTTCATAGTCACCTTTCCCCCCCAGTGAATCTGCTATTTCTTCCTTGTGTTTTTGTCAGATAAATTGAACTTGCTTTCCTTTCTTCTTCCTTTTTACTCCTGAACATTTCTGCATTTTCATGCCTGAATTTCAGACCATGAAACTTTCCTCATTCCTTTTCCTTTGTTGGCCTGTCCCAAGCTACTGGGCTGTTTTTTCTCTTGCCTAAGCCTGGCCTTCAGTTTGTCTTAAGCCATTTATGTTTGGTTACTTAGCCTCATGAGCCCCATGGGACTGCTTCAGAGCTTCCTTTGGAGTATTCATGATTTGTCCGACCTTCAGAAATCCACTTCGCAGCCATGGCACACTTGTCCTGCATTTTCAGGAACCTGTTTTATCACAATTTTGAATTTTGCCTCAATCCCAAAGCAAATTGGGGTAATTTCTGTGAATAGTCTTAACTTTGGGTTTCTCTTTCCCCGCCCATTCTCGCTTGTCCCTCCCACATCCGACCCCTTCCCAGAGAAGCCATTTTGGTTAGTTTCGGCAGCGAGTGTAAAGGTCTTGGGGAACAGAGCTGGCTTGCCCCCACCCGCACATGCCTCATAGGCATCCTCTCTGGTCTCTCTAGTCAGTTTCAGCAGTGAGTGTAAATTCTAGGGAATAGAGCTGGCTGCCCCTTTGTGCCTTATAGCCCCCCCACCCCATGCCTCTGGTCTTTCTAGTCAGTTTCAGCAGCGAGTGTAAAGATCTCTGGAATAGAGCCAGCTATTAGCTTTTTTTTTTGGCTAAAATTATACTTTAAAACAACAACAACAACAACAACAACAAATCTTCAGGGTGAAAAGCCCCCGTGCATAATATTTTGAGAATTAAGGTCAGAACACGGTGTGTCTGCAGAGTGGCAAACCCAGTACAAATTTCCCCTGCATAAACAGTCATAGAATCTGAGAACTAGCTAGCCATCTTGGTAGACACCTAGGTGCCGTTTGAGCTTTGGACCATTCCAGCCGCACCTTCTGCTCACGCCCATGGGATTTTCATTGAGAAGATCCCAATTCTGCCTCGTAGGCTTGATACTGCTCCAAACACCACAATCACTGATACTCTCTACTGATGTGTCATGAATGACACCAAACTGGCCCTTTCCTCAACATCAGTAGAAGCTACTTGACCCTGAGATCAGTGAATGTAACCCTTGACTTTCTCCACGACACATCCAAGTGACTTGTATGCCATGTGTTTACTACAGTGGATTGATCCCTTGCTCTAAACTTTAACACATTTCCTGTTTTGGAAATCATTGCAATACATTCTAATAGTCCTTTGTTCTGTGCTTTCCTCTATAAAATTATGACGGGGAGTTTGGGGGCCCTGAAGCATTATAAAGTTCTTTCTTTTAATAAATCTGCAGAGCTGTTATCATTGCATCATTGTGCTTAGTGTTAAGGGATAAGTATTCCCTGTGACATTAGCCACACACAAAAATAAAACAATTAGGCAAATACAAGGTTATTCTCTTGCCATTTTAAGAATACAGTTCTACAAGAAAATGTTGAAAATTGGCACATTGCAATGAACAACAGATTACGTGTCATGTTAAAAGTAAGCATGCTCAGTGCAGAATTCAGGTCCAGTTTCCAGAATTGGCAGAATGGTGTGGTAAAGAGTTTTTTTCCCCCTTGAATTGTATCATTTCAAGTTGTGGGTAGGAGGAAATGTTGCAAGTTTGGCTTTTCTCCCTCACACGCCTAGTATCTCAGCAAAAAAAATGTGTTCAGCCTAGAGATCTTCTCACCATGCTGGAGGGCAGTGGGTCTTCCGTGGGGTATCTTACAAACATGCTATTCCACATACAGCCTGAAATGGTACAGTCCAGGAAAAGTTTTAATCACATGGTTTTGCTGATTCTATAAAGTGGCCTTAAGAAACTTGTTGCGCCCCCGATGGCACTGTGAGTCCCTCAGTAGGGGCTCTCGTCAAAGATGGTCGTTTGGACTTCCCTGGAGCTTGCAGCGTAAGGGTTTCCTCGGCCTCAGACCACTCAGAAGAGCTCTCCTCCTCTGAGCTTGCCAGCTTGAAGGTCTGCAGCACGATGGCCAACATCAGCCAGCCACCTCCTCCTCGGCCTCCAACCTCTGCTTTTATCCCTTCACCCTCTCGTGACTCCACCCCTTCCCAAGGCTATATATATTCCCTCCACCAACACCTACGGATTTCCGGAATGAGCCTCCCATGGGCGGGGCTCCCATCGGAGTGACTGCCTGGCCCTCCCTTCTTCCCTCTGCCCCTTCAATTCAGGGCGGGAGCCCAGCTCCTTCCTTGTTCCTCTGGGGTTGGGGCTGTCCTTCCCCGCCCCGCCCCTTCTAGCCCCCTGGGTGGCTCCTTTGGGGCCAGTCCCGTTGCCTTCCGCCGCTGCACCCCGACTTCGAGCTGGGCAGTTCCTTCCCGCCTGCTGTCCCTGACGCGATGGACAGCGCGGACCGCGAGCACCTGATTCCCAGCCCTCTGGGAGGGGTCGGGTGTCGCCAGACTCAGTGGCTGATGTCGGCCATTGGCGTTGCCCCGGAATGTGGCCAGCCTCCTCCCCAACAGCTGATTGGCGGAGCCCGCGAAGGGCTCCTGGGTCGAGTTGGCAGCGACGGGGAGGGGCCGCCCGCCCAACAGCCGATCGCCAGCACTGGTGCAGGGCTCCCGGAGTGTCCCAGCAGCTGCAGGAAGGGCCCCTTGGCGTCTTCACCCTCCTCCCAGGGCCGGTGAGTCCTTCCCTGCCACTTCTCCTTCCCCTCTCCCAGGCTGGCCTCCTTCGGGAGGCAGCTCTGTAGTGTCCCTGAAGCCCAGGGGGAAGGGTGACGTGGGACAAAACTGTTCTGAGCATTATTGTGCAATTGCTTTATTTGTTAACTATCTTTCAATAGGATAATATTGACATGGCCTAAAGGAGAGAATGTTTAGTGAATCAAGACTGTAAAGTAAAGCCTTGGGGCACGGTTAAGGCCATTTAGTAGGTTTTCAGTGGGTTAACCATATAGAGCAGTAATCCCTAATTTGGCATCCATGGCTGCTTTGGTGTCCACCAACGTATTTCTTGATTCTTCCCCTTGCTTCTTCCCTTTGGAGCAGGACATGATTTAGAAGACCCCAGAAGACCACACCTTTGGGTCTGCAAATAACACACATTGTGAAAACATTGCCCCATCATAGGAGGATGATTGACTTGCTACCTCCCAACATTTTGTAATTTCCCCATGACAGCCATTGGTGGTGCCTACTAACCTTTCTCAAAATTGCAGAAATGCCCACAGGAACACAAAGGTGAAGACCCCTGGCATAAAGGAACAATCTCTCAAGGAGTTTCAGTCTGCTTAAGCAACTGGGTTCCATAACAATATAAGAAAAGCTTGGCTGGATCAGACCAGTGGTCTAACCAGTCCAGCTTTGACTCTCACACAGTGGCCAGCCAGTTCCTCTGGAGGTCTAACAACCGGCCATAGAGGCTGATACCTTCTCCTTATGTTGCCTCCTGGCACTGGTATTCAGGGGTATACTGCCTCTGAATGCGGAGGTTCCCTTTAGTCACCATGGCTAGCAGCCACCGATGTACCGGTCCTCCATGAATCTGTCTACTTCCTTTTCAAAGCCATCTGTGTCTTTGGCCATCACTACATCCTCCAGCAGAGAGTTCCACATTTTAATCACTAATTATATATAGAAGTATTTCCATTTGTCTGTCCTGAATCAGCAGTCCATCAACTTCGTTGGATGCCCTCAAGTTCTACTATTTTGAGAGCGAGAGAAAAAGTTCTGTTTGTTAACTCTCTCCATCCTGTGCATAGTTTTATAAACATCTACCATGTGCCCCCTTAATAGCCTCTTTTCTAAATCAAAAGGCCCAGAATCTTCAGCCTTGCCTTCTGCTCCAAATCTATTAATCATCTTGGTTGTCCTCTTCTGTACTTTTTCCAGCTCTGCAATGTCCTTTTTGAGATACGGTGACAGGAACTGCACATAGTTTTCCAAATAAGACCTCACACTAGGTCTGAACAAGGGAATTATAATATTGCCTATTTTATTTTCAATCACTTTCCTCATAATACTCAACACAGAGTTTGCCTTTTTTTTTTTTTTTTACTGCTGTGGCACACTGTGTTGACACTTTAATTGAGCTATGTATTATGACCACAAGGTCTCTTTTCCTCTGAGCAAATTCAGACCCCATTAACATATACCTGAAGATGGAAATTTTGGTGCATCGCCTTACACTTACCAACATTTGCCACACGGTTGCCCACTCACCCAATTTGTGGATATCGTCCAGGAGCTCTTCACACCCAGCCTTGGTTTTCACGTTCCTGAATAATTTTGTGTCATCTGCAAACTTGGTCACTACACTGCTCACCCCCTGTTCCAGATCATTTATGAACAAATTGAATAGCATCGGCCCCCGTACTAATCCTTGAGGGACCCCATTGCTTACATCTCTCCATTGTGAGAGCTGTGTAATTGCTTCCTGTCATTTAACCAATTTTTAATCCATAAGAGGTACCTTGTCAAAAAGCCCACAAATATAATTTCTACTGGGTTACCATGGTCTACAACTTTGTTGACACTCTCAAAGAATTCCAAAAGATTGGTGAGACAGGACTTCCCTTTGCAGGAGCCATGCAGATTTTCCCCCAGAAGGCTTTGTTTATGTGCCTAATAATTATAACTTTAATTACAGTTTCCACACTGAACACAGATGCAAAGAATTAATTGTGCTTCTTTGCCTCCTCAAATTCCATTTTTTGCATGCCTAATTAATAACTTACACTTATTTTGCCAGTTCCTGTGATCCCTTCTGTTCCATTCATTGGGGCAGACCTTCTGCTTTTTGCTTTCTGTGGCTTTCTTGACTTGTGTTGTTAACCGTTTTGCTTTTTATGGCTTTCTTGACTTGTGTTGTTAACCACACAGGCCGTCTTTTAAACTTGGCAGTACCTTTCTTAACCTGGGGATTGCATTCTATCTGGGCTTCAATTAATATCGCATTAAATAGCCTCCAAGCATCTTCTAGGGAATTGAGTCTCTTGTGTTTCCCTTTCAGCTTCCTTTTAGCTCTTTCCCTCTTTCCAAACCCTTTCACCTGTTAGTCCATGGATGCAGCTCCTCCTCTGGGATCCAGGGTTCTCGTCGGAACATTTTCAGGCTGCTGAAGCTCTGTTACCAAGAATTTGCAGAGTTGGATCCTGTTTCTGGGTGAGAAGAGTTTTTGGGCTGTCTGGCTCTGCATCACCATAATCACTGTGTGCTGCTTCAGGTACTGTGCAAACACTTGGTGGTGGCTTGCCACTAAGGTTGCCAACCCCCAGGTACTAGCTGGAGATCTCCTGCTATTGCAATTGATCTCCAGACTGTAGAGATCAGGTCACTTGGAGAAAATGGCCGCTTTGGCAATTGGACTCTATGGCATTGAAGTCCCTCCCCAAACCCCACTCTCCTCAGGCTCCATCCCCCAAAACTCTAGGTATTTCCCAACCCGGAGCTGGGAATCCTACTTGCCACTTCCCTCTCCTAGAGTAGCAGACATGGTGGCTCATCTGTGAGCATTCTGGCTTCCCAGCTTGCTCTCCCGACTCTTTGCTCTACCATGCCTTTTCTTCTTGGGAATAGGGGGGTCAGGTGATCACACTGCCAGTCCCTAGATCCTGCCGGGTTCTACCAGACTCCCCTTCTTACTCTTTGAAAAAAGAAGCCATGGCTAATGCTTGCATGCATGTGACTTAGCATATATGACAGAATTTTTCTGGGGAGTGTCAAGGCTAGTCTTTAAGGTTCAGAGAAAGGCAACGTGGAGACATATGAATAGTCTTCAAAAGCACAGGTAGAAATATTTGTTTCCCACTTCACAAAGGAAGCTGGCAAAAATCAGGGATCGTTTTAATCTTCTGTGCCAGTTCAGCCCCAAGGTTGCTGTTTTAGTTTCACTTTTCCCTACTGCAAACTGATCCCTGTGGCGCAGAGTGGTAAGCTTCAGTACTGCAGTCCATGCTCTGCTCACGACCTGAGTTTGATCCTGACAGAAATCGGTCTCGGGTAGCTGGCTCAAGGTTGACTCAGCCTTCCATCCTTTCGAGGTTGATAAAATGAATACCCAACTTGCTGGGGGTAAAGTGTAGGGGAAGGCAATGGCAAACCATCCTATAAACAAAGTCTGCCTAGTAAATGTCTTGATGTGACATCACCCCATAAGTCAGTAAGGACCCGATGCTTGCACAGGGGACTATCATTACCTCTTTAAACTGAACAAGGAGGTTTTGTTTGCATTCCATTTTCTGTTTCTGCTCTGATTTTCTTTGTCTAAACTGTACATTTTTCAACATTATATGTGCCTAAATAAATCAGCACAGTATGTCACATGCACATTATAAGTGTATATGCTGAATACTGTGCATATTATTTTCTTATAAAAACTATACATAAACACACAGTGCAAACAGATGTGAAAAACTCTGAGCAAAAAGCAGAGATGGGAAACTACTTTCAAAAATATAAATGATTATAAAAAGAAATGAAATAGGAAATTAGTTCCATGCGAAGTGCGGTGAACTCTGGCTTTTCATGTCACTTCCCATTACACTGAATCAGTGTTTAGTAGTTTAATGCATGTGAGGAGGTTGGAATGCTCTTGCAATGAGTATGCTGAACCAGGTACTCCTTGCATTCTAATGTTGATTAATACGTAACAAAAACCTGCAGGAAAAATGAAAGATCTTTTAAAATACACATGAAGCTGCCTTATACTGAATCAGACCCTTGGTCCATCAAAGTCAGTATTGGCAACTCAGACCAGCAGCTGCTCTCCAGGTTTCTTTATTGGAACCTTTTCCGCTGATGCTCTCATTCACGTAAAAAATTTGTTTAAAGCTTCCCCACGCCAACCTCTCAGAAAGCTCTACCAGTCTCCCAGCTAATTTCTCCCAATAAAAAGAGATGCCTCTATTAGGTGTAACAGTTGGCAACCCTAACCATGGCAGAATGGGCGATTGAACCTGGGTCTCCCAGATCCTTGTGGATCTTCCAGATCATGATGTGATGATTGCACATACGATTGCATCAAGTCTCTTTTTGTGCAGGGCATTACTAATGAAAACATGGACTCTTGATGATTGGGTTTTTTTTAAAAAAACTACACAAAATCTGGACCCAACTGTGAATACAATTGTTTCAAGTGTGCTTTTGTATTTATTTAGGAAATGTATATGCTGTCTCTCTGGAATAACTGTTTATGGCAACTCGGATGTGATGTCACCGCACACGGATGCAGATTGCTCCTCCCCTTTTGGCCCGCTTGCTTCCGCATGCCCAACAGTTAAGTGTTGGTGGGCAGTGGCAGGAATCCCTGGGAGATGGCCCACCATTAGCAGGAACCTGAGAACCCTATCAATTACAAAAAAACAAAACAAAACAAATTATGCTGGCCTTTGGCTGTAATAAAAATTTTAAAAAATCTCACTGCCATAAAACCAGCAGTGTATCAGCAGAGAGACCTGTACGAAACAACATATAAGAAATCCCAAAGCATCATGAACAAGGCAAAGTGCAGGCCATGGAAACTGCCAGTTAAAAGTAGGGTTACCAGCACTGCTTCAAGAAATGCCCAGATGTTTTTGAGGGTGGTGCTTGGGGAGGGTGGAGTGTAGGGAGGATGTGATGCTACTCCAGTTGTCCTTTTAGGAATTTCCTGTATAGACACCACAGAGACTTGGGAAAATCCAAAGAGCGTTGGTAGGACGGCCATTTTCCTCCTGCTCCTCAATTACTGAAGGGCAGGGGATTTGGATTAAACACAGAGGTTCAACCCCTCCCCCCACAGGCAGGCAAATGGCAAACCTATTTAAATGTTGGGATAAACTGTGCAAAAGAAGCGTGTTTCAATGGTCCACAGAAAAGGCTCCAGGTGACACCGGGGGGGGGAGGGAGCATTCCAGAATACCACTACTGGGAAAGCCTTGTATCTAGTGGCCGCTGACTTTATCAGTGCACCTGTGCATAATACTAACACACAAGGGAAAAGGGGAATGCGGATTGATAGCCAGCATACAGTGTTCTGTACAAAATTTGGAATGTAAAAATCTGAACAAAATATAATACAGTAACAAGCAAATGCTCCATATTTCATATTTTTCATATTCATAATTTTGTCAATCATTATGGCTCTCTGCTTTTTATTTTCTACTTTAATGGGTATAATATATGTATAATGCCAATTTATTGATGCACAAATTATGTTGAAAAATGTGTCTGTTTTATGGAGAAATTTTGGTGCAGAGAATGGTGCGAAATGAAGAATCATGGGCTCAATTCACACAAGGGAGAAGTGAAATTGAAATGAGGGTTTGGGGGCTGTTGAAACAGCAGGGAAGAGAAATTTGAAATGATCCCTTGGAGAATGCCAAATGCATCTGTTTATCTTCAGAAACAAAATCAGAGACTGTGGAACTTCAAATTCCAGAGAGAAATTTGGATAAGGAGAAATTCGGAGCCATCCATAATCAAGAGGTTGCTTGTTTGTGTGGTCTGAACACTTCATTCTTACCAATCACTAAGAGTTTTTGTTCAGAATATTTGAACCTTTTATGCATGGCTGTTTCCCTTGCGGTCACCCCTCTGACGACTTAAAACACCTCCAATCCTGGAGAGAATAGGTATGCATCATGACTAGTATCCATTTTAACTAGAAGCCATGAATACCCCTTTCCTCCATGAACATGTTCACTCCCCTCTTAAAGCCTTCTAAGTTGGCAGCCGTCACCACATTTTGAGGCAGGGAGTTCCACAATTTAACTATGCGTTGTGTGATAAAATATTTCCTTTTATCCGTTTTGAGTCTCTCACCCTCCAGCTTCAGCAGATGACCCCAAGTTCTAGTATTATGGGAGAGGGAGAAAAACTCCCTGTCCACTCTCTCCAAACCATGCATAATTTTATAGACTTCTATCATATCTCCCCTCAGCAGCCTTCTTTCCAAGGTAAATAGCCCTAAGCGTTTTAACCGCTCCGTCAGGTCTTTGTTTTGATTTTGCATGCCATTTCCGACCATTTCAAATTCAAGATAAAACAAGTCCCTAAAAACGCGGGCAAAACACAGGGAAACACAGAGAGGTGACGTCTCACAGTCAGAAACGGCATGCATAATCAAAACAAAAAAGAAGAGCTGGTGTTTATATGCTGACTTTCTCTACCACTTAAGGGAGACTCAAACCAGCTTACACTCACCTTCCCTTCCCCTCCCCACAACAGACACCCTGTGAGGTAGGTGAGGCTGAGAGAGCTGTGACTTGCCCAAGGTCACCCAGCTGGCTTCTTGTGTAGGAATGGGGAAACAAATCCAGTTCACCAGATTAGCTTCCACCACTCATGTGGAGGAGTAGGGAATCAAACCCAGTTTTCCAGATCAGACTCCACTGCTCCAAACTACCACTCTTAACCATTACACCATGTGTTTGAGCATGCCACAGCATTCAACCTGGCATGCTCAAGCACTTATCAACTTAGCTTACTCCCTGCCAGTTGTGAGCAGGGAACCAACGCCTCAGCAGGCTATTTGGCTGCTTGATGGTCCTGATCCTGTTCATTAGATGTCTATTCCAACCGTAGGAATGCCAGCCTTTGGCGATCTCCTGGCATTAGTACCAATCTCCGGAATATAGAGCGCAATTCCCCTGGAGAAAATGTCCGCATTGGAAGGTGAACTCTCTGGCATTATACATGGCTGAGCTTCCTGTCTTCCTCAAACTCCCCTCCCCAATAGTTGACAACCATACTTCTCCATCACAGACCCCTGCTACCGCTGCACGGCAGCCCCCCTGCTGGCCTTCCCCCTCTCCAGCAGACCTCTATCACAGCTGCTGCTGCTCAGCTGGGACCCCATGTGCCTCCCCCAGGGACCCTTGCCACTGCTGCTCCCTATTCAGCAGCTGGCCATGGTGAGGTGGGATGATCTAAGGCTCCCCTTGCAGGTGGTCACAACAGTTGAGCATGGTGGGCCAGCTTGGAGTAGTGGTTAAGAGCAGTGATTTGGAGCAGTGGCTTTGCTTCCCCACTCCTCCACATGAGTGGTGGAGGCTAATCTGGTGAACTGGATTTGTTTCCCCACTCCTACACGTGAAGCCAGATGGGTGACCTTGGGCTAATCACACTTTCTCAGCCCCACCTACCTCACAGGGTGTCTGTTGTGGGGAGGGGAAGGGGATTGTAAGCCGGTTTGATTCTTCCTTAAGTGGTAGAGGAAGTCGGCATGTAAAAACCAGCTCTTCTTCTTCCTCCTCCTCCTCTTCCTCTTCCTCCTTCTCCTCCTCCTCTGCCAAACCTGCCTGTCATTTGGTTCTCAGCAGCCCGGGCACTAATTTGCAACATTGCAGAACCAGAGGGATTTGTATTCCAATTTGTATTGCAGACTTCAGTGACATCACTAATTAAGAATCCCATGGTGATTATTAAACACAAAGTCAGTATTGTTAAACAGTCATATCATTTTCACAAATGTGCATTAATAGGGGTCGGGCTAACCCGATGAGAGGTAAGGGATGAAAACCAGGTTGCGAGAGAATGTTGTTATATCATGGAAAGGCAAAGAGAGACTCATAATCCTGGTATCCTCCTGAGCAGAGTATGCCATTTTATTCTGAACGACTGGCACTTCCAATCAAAGATAACTGGACGCTGTCAGCTTTGGAGTAATATCTCCCCCACCCTTCAAAAATATTATAGTACTATAATCTGACCTTACCACTCTTCGCAAAGAACTGAGGAACAGGAGAGCTTCTCAGTGTGTTTGCTGAAAAGCAAGCTGGAAATAGCATTCTATAGCTTTTGTCTAAATGAGAAGGCAAGGGCCACATTGGCCACATGTATGTACATCTTCAAGATTTAAGTGAGGCTTTTCAGCATGACTGTGACTAGATGTACCGATGAAACTACATCGACCTATCTCCCTGTGGGGCTGCAGCACTTTCATTGCTTGGGGAAACAAAAAAAGCTCAGTGTGAGCTTGTTTCTTATTATGACTGAAGTCTTACCTGGGGTGAAGGAAGCTTCTTTCAGAGAAAAAGAAAATCTGGTGTCTCAGTAGTAGTTTAGTAGGTGGAGTGTAGAACTTTGACCCGGAAGTCCTGGGCACATAAGAACATAAGGAAAGCCGTGCTGGATCAGACCAAGGCTATCAAGTTCTGCAGTCTGTTCACACAGTGGCCAACCAGGTGCCTCTAGGAAGCCCACAAACAAGATGACTGCAGCAGCGTCCTGCATGAGTTCCACAGAACCTAATGTAATAGGTATGCTCCTCTGATACTAGAGAGAATAGGTATGCATCATGACTAGTACTGGTTCATGGCAAGTCTTGGTTCACCCATCAAACTTCACAGGTGCCTTGTCACAAAGTTGCACAATGCTGCACAACATTGTGCCGATGACTTCCATTGCCTGCATGGAGCTGGACAGCAACTGCCGAGAACTAATTTCCCAAGTATCATAGGGCCTAACTTTTGGAGGCGGAAGCCGTTCAGCCTCTCCCTGCATGGTTTTCTCAACTTGAAATAGTCGAGGTCCCTCTTTGCCACTTGTGGGAGGTTTGGGGGTGGAGCCTGAGGAGGGCAGGGTTGAGGGAGGGGAGGGACTTAATCGCCATAGAGTCCAATTGCCAAAGCGGCCATTTTCTTCATGTGATCTCTGTTGGCAGGAGATCAGTTGTCATAGCAGAAGATCTGCAGCCACTACCTGGAGGTTGGCAACCCTAATGATCAGACAGCCAGGTTTATTGTGTGTGTTTTTTGAAGCACGTTTGTGGCTGTTCAGTGGGTGGCTTCAGCAGCTTCCTTCCTAACAGTACAGTGTCACACATGAACACGCTCACCTAGCCTGACTGAGTTCTGCTCCCCGTACCCTTTCTTTGCCTCTGTTCCACTTGGCAGGCAGTTGTTTAATAGACACTTCCATCAATCCCAGATGGGGACTGCATATAAATTAATCATAAACAAATACCCCATTCAAACAAACAAAGAAGCCTATCATTCAGGGTGAGAGATTCAAAACAGATAAAAGGAAGTATTTCTTCACACAACACATAGTTAAATTATGGAACTCCCTGCCCCAGGATGTGGTGAGGGCTGCCAACTTGGAAGGCTTTAAGAGGGGAGTGGACATGTTCATGGAGGAGAGGGCTATCCATGGCTACTAGTCAAAAGGAATACTAGTCATGATGCATACCTGTTCTCTCTAGTATCAGAGGAACATGCCTATTATATTAGGTGCTTTGGAACATAGGCAGGATGGTGCTGCTGCAGTCGTCTTGTTTGTGGGCTTACTAGAGGCACCTGGTTGGCCACTGTGTGAACAGACTGCTGGACTTGATGGGCCTTGGTCTGATCCAGCATGGCTTTTCTTATGTTCTTCTTAAGTAGACCTTAGCAACATTTGAGGCTGCTGTTCTGTTAGGACTGGCATTATTTTTGCACATGTCCAGTTTTGCAAATCAAGCCTTGCTTTCTAGATGTTTTGTACAGAACCGAATGAACCTGTTGATTGCCTTATATCTTTTTGCCACAGTTAAATACAGCTTGTTCAGCTGTAAATCACCATGTCTTTTGCAAACAATTCTGATAACATCATCAGTTATTTGGATACATAGTATCTCTTCAGAAAAGTAGTTTTGAGAGGGTAAAGTAGTTTTGAGAGGAGCCCCGTGGCGCAGTGTTAAGCTGCAGTACTGCAGTCAAAAGCTCTGCTCATGACCTGAGTTCGATCCCAACAGAAGTTGGTTTCAGGTAGCCGGCTCAAGGTCGACTCAGCCTTCCATCCTTCCGAGGTCGGTGAAATGAGTACCCATCTTGCTGGGGGTAAAGGGAAGATGACTGGGGAAGGCACTGGCAAACCACCCCACAAACAAAGTCTGCCTAGAAAACGTCGGGATGTGACGTCACCCCATGGGTCAGGAATGACCCGGTGCTTGCACAGGGGACCTTTACCTTTACCTTATACACAATCACAGCTTCCTTTACGTGCTCTTTTGTAACTGCACAAGGAGGATTCCTGGATGCATTGATTCCAGTATGGAACTCCAAACTCAGGGGAGAAATTCAACTGAAGAGCATTTTAAAGCGACTGTAAAGCTGGGCTGTTGTCTAGGATAGCAGCGAGCATGTGGATGTACAAGTTCGAGATCATGGAAGAGAAGATTTTATAATAGGTAAGGCATATCCAAAACAGTCATGCAGGTTTTCATCAGCTATACATTCTATGTCAAATCAGCTTATGTTTTATCAGTTTAACACTTTACTAGACTTGTGCCCTCTTTTGATTTCTTTAAGTCTGTTTGCCTAATGCAGAACAGGAAAGCACAATAAGTTGCTTATAGTACAATCCTAAAGAGAGTTACTCCAGTCTACGCCCATTGAAATGAACAGGCTTAGACTAGAGTAACTCTCTTTAGGATTGCACTGTTAATGGCAGTAGCCTCGGACCCTCCCCTCCCTACTTCTTGATACTGAGAATAATGACATGCAAAGTAGGTAAACAACATATGCTGACTACCTTTGCCAGATTTAAAATTGGCACCAGGGGAAAAGCAACTCCAAAACAGAGTTGCCGCTGTGTTGATTATCCATTTCTAATCAATTGTCCACCAGAGTCAGATAATAGTTATGTCTAAATCCTTAATAAGTTTTCCTTCTCCTATTTTCAAGACAGAATGCAATCACTCCTCAGGATTCTGTGTTTTGCAGTTGAAGTCATTCATGGGATTTGGGTAATCCCGTCAACAAAGGGAGACTGAGGTCATTTATGCATGGGAGTTTTACCTGAGGTTCGTTGCTCTGTGGGCCCACACCTTTCCGTTGGGAATCTATGCACCAGCAGTCTCCAAGCTCAAATCAAGTCTCCACCCCTTTAAATGCTGTTTTGTAATTGGCTTACTTTGTAGTGCTTATTGTGAGACACCCCCCCCCCAAAAAAAAACCCAAATTGCCAAATAAAAAACATTTTAAGAAGAAAAAACAAAAAACGGAGCAATCTGAAAAGGGCGGGGGAATCCAAACCTTGTTTTTAAAAAGCCTTTCTTCTGTTCAGAAAGAGCTCCGAGGAAGCAGGAAGCATTTGAATCCCTACCTCTTTACACACTGCTTTGTAATTGGCTGCATGCTTTCTGTGATAGAAACGAAGGTTGGGTGTCCTACACTTTGCATTATGCATGGGGATTTCACCCAGGCTGAGCAAATGGGAGAGAGAAGACTTGGGTTAACAGAGGAATGGGAAGTCCCAGGATTTGTGAGGGCTGGTGACGAGGTCATCTCTAATGGATGGAAAACTCATGCATAACTCCAAGGAACAACCGAGACAGACCGGGGCGAATGTGAGTGAAAGTACCCATGCATAAACGATTTGAGCAAATCACTTCATTTATGGGTTTACTCATCTGTTCACAATCCCATGCTATCTCCAAGGAGCTCCAAACAATATTTTAGCCTTGTACCATCTATGTGAAGTAGATAACAGTTAGGCTGCGCATCACTTGTACTTCACCGCATTTCTCATTGGCTGGTGGCTCATCACATGATGACTTCATGTATGTGTGAAGCAGTCATAACTCCCCAGATGCATCATTGAATGAGTGCAATGTAAAATGGGGATTTTTATGTCCTGATGTTTTAATGCAGATGGCAGACCCCCTTCCACGACCTCCACAATATGTTTTGCACAAGAGGTGCATTTGCACATTTAGCAATGAATCGTTCAAAGGCTAGTTCACACATGCAGGCACACCACTTCATTTCTATACATGTGGGTGTGTGTGCTGTGTGAAGCAGACTTTAGTGACTAATCCAAGACTCCGGAAGTTTTCATTGTTGAGCAGGGCTGAGATGATAAGAGTTCAAAGTCCAGTGTTCTATCCATTTGTCCCACGCTGAATCACCAATGTTCTCAGATGATTAGATGATTCTTGAATCATTCCCCAGCAAAAAGCAACAGAGCTATTCTTGGAGGATGTTGTTACTTTTGCAACCAAGAGATGAGAGACATTGCTGATAGTGTAACGATGAGGGAAAATAGAATTTAATTAGCTATGCATGTACAGATGCAGACCAAAGCCCCAGCCGAGTGAGCTTCTGAAGTCTCGACATGTCAAACAGCAGGAGATGCTTCTCTGTTAAATTGGGTAAAAACAGCCGATAATTAATGGAGACTAACCACCACTACTTGGTAAATTGGTTGCAATAACGTCCTTCTACGGGATACCTCTTCTGTTTAATAGTTCAGATGTGCAATTGATCAAGCGATTATACTGAATAAGGTAATAAAATGGTTGTCTTAAGGACTATTAGAAAGAATTAAAGCGAGCTAAGGACTATGAAATATGACAACAGTTTAAGAGGACTCTTTTGAAAAGGGAGCCACAAAGCATTAGAAATAGGTGGAATGGAAGTTTGTTTCCAACATTAAACAAAGGTATAGACAAGATAGGTCCCCCCTTAATCTATCACTGTGCATTGAGAAAAGATTGAAATGAGATGATGATGAATAATTACATTATCCTTCCTCCAAGGTTGAGTATGGATTTGATGGGAGACCACCAAGGAAGTTCAGGGCTGCTGTGCAGAGGCAGGCACTTGCAAACCACCTCTGTTTGTCTCTTGCCTTGAAAACCCTATACGATCACCAGAGGTTAGTTGTACATTGACAGCATTTTCTACCACCATGGGAACCTTGCTATAGCATAACAACTTTCCTCTTTCCATAAAAGGTTTGGGTGACTACAAATGTGAGAGAGCTGTACTCACCTAGGTACCTATTGGAGGAAGATCCAAGGTAGTTTCCCTGGTGATATCTGGTGCAAGATTTGTGATACGTTTCTCAGCAATAGACCGGATGGCCTTGCCAAGACTGGATGGTGAAAGCCAATGTACTGGATAGAGGGTCATACAGAATGCTCATGGGGTTTTCAAGGCAAGAGAAAAAAATAGAGGATTTGTCATTGCCTGCCTCTGCACGGCAACCCTAGACTTCCTTGGTGGTCTCTCATCCAAATACTACCCAGGGCTGACCTTGCTTAGCTTCTGAGATCTGGCAAGACTGGGCTAGCTCAGGCCATCTAGGTCAGGGTCAAGATGCACCAAGCAGTGGCAAATTGGGACTTCGACAGTGAAGAGGCTGTAACAATTAGGAGGTGATGATGATGCATGCCTGAGCAGTTTGTTCTTCTAAGACACTCTTCAAACCTGTGTCTGTTCTGGCTATTTATAAGTATGTTGGAAGAGTAAAGCACAGAAATGTTAAAGTGCAGAAGTGGTAATAGTTTCTTGAACCTCTTCTGTTGCTTTGATGACTTCATCTTGGCCTGATCCTGCTTTGTGCATCAGATAATGGCCCTTTAACAGCAGATAGAATCCCAAGTTCCCACACTTAAATTAGGACCCAATTAATTTGATGCTCCATGGTAGCACTTTCATAGAAATTTGTACTGTAAACCTTGTGTTTCTTGACCTGAAGAAGAAGACTCATTTTTTAAATGCTGACTTTATCTTTCAAGGAGAATCAAACCGGCTTACAATCGCCTTCCCTTCCTCTCCCCACAATAGACACCTTGTGAGGTAGGTGAGGCTGAGAGAGTTCAGAGCAAGCTGTGACTAGCCCAAGGTCACCCAGCTGGCTTCATGTCGAGGAGTGGGGAAACCAACCCGATTCAGTAGATTAGAGTCCACCACTCTTGTGGAGGAATGGGGAATCAAACCTGGTTCTCCAGATTAGACTCCACCGCTCTTAAGCACTACACCATGCTGGCTCTTCTGCTGATCATCTGCTGATCTAGGCCGTGGATTTTTTTTCCTAATTTTAAGGGAACATTAGAGACCCCTTCATGTTCGTTTGATCTGTGAACACCATATAACTGATGATTAACAAATTTAACTCCCTTATTCCAGAGAGAACTTCATCTGTATTTGGTTTTGGATGTGCATACATTGGACATGCTGAGTTAGCCAATGAAAGAAATATGTATCTTGAATGAGTAAATAATCCCATTTAATCTTTTTTTAAAATCTAATGCATTTTATCAGTTTCCGTTCAACACACTTGCCTGTGCATCATGTGCCTTTTTGTGCTCATGTGCTTTCCAGTCTGTTTCTCCATCTGCCCTTCTCTTGTGAGGATGTTGAGAGGATTAAAAAACACTCTCTTGCCTGAGCTAGCGTTAGCATAACGCCAATGAAAATAGCTAGGGAAACTGAAGTAAAATGAGGATCATTAAGGGCTAAATATGTGCATCTACTTAACATAAATCATATTGATTATCATAATCATATACAACTAAAGACCAGTTTATCTTACTTTAAGGATTAGGTGTGTCAAGGAATTAGGGGAGCAACGAAAGAACTTTAAAAAACAACAACCCACATGTTCATAACCTTGTAATAACACTTTTCCAACCCCAAGCCTCCACCAATTCTCTATTAGCAGCCGGTGAGGTGCAGTCAGGCTTGGATGTGAATTTATTGGTGTTTTTATTTATTTGTTTAATTTTGAATGGCTTCTCTGGCTCAGGGAAGTAATAATACGATTTCCTAAAGCAGCATAGAAAGAAAATCGATCCTGGTGGTGGAAAATGACATCAAGTCGCAGCTGATTTAGAGCGACTGCATAGGGTTTTTAAGGCACGAGGCAAATAGATGCAGTTTGCCATTGCTTGCCTCTGTGTAGCAACGCTGAACTTCTTTGGTAGTCTCCCATTCAAGTATTAACCAGGACCATCCCTGCTTAGCTTCCAAGATCTGATAAAATCAGCCTAGCCTGGGCCATCTATAGGGTTGGCAGATCCCTCTTTGCCACTGGCGGGAGGTTTCCTGGGCGGAACCTGAGAAGGGTGGGGTTTGGAGAGGGGAGGGACTTTAACGCCATAGAATCCAATTGCCATTTTCTCCAGGTGAGTTGATCTCTATCGGCTGGAGATCAGTTATAAAAGCAGGAGATCTCCAGCCAGTACCTGGAGGTTGGCAACTCTAGCCATCAAGGTCAGGGTATAGATTATGGACTATAGGCCTCACTGTTTTGGAACTCTTTCCCTGAAAGACTGATGTAAACTTTTCATTTGGATGGCTTGTTAGAAAACTCTCCTTCTTAATACCTAATATGGCCCAAAGAGGATCATGAAGAGCGAACTGGAAGGCATTTGTTGAACGTATTGTTGATGAAACTAAGCAGATCTGGGTCTGGTTGATGCCTACTTAGAAGATGGTCTTGGAGAACCATTGTCAGCTCCGTGGAAGATAAGCAGCATATAACAGAAGAGGCTCTCAGATTCAAGTGTCTCTTTTTAAAATTTCCTTGGCTATTTGAAATACTCATTGCTGTAGTGATTGTTTCCCTACTAACAGGCTCCAGGGTCAAGTGGATTAAAATTCAATAAAACATACCAATCACATTGCTTATTGTGCAATGTGTAGTGGTAGAAAAGGTTTTCTTTCTTCTCGCTTCCATTACATTTTTGTATAGTGATCCTTTATCGTGATTGATATGTGCCAAGTGGGATTAATAAGTGGTTTGAGTTAACTTTAAATGTTCAATTTCTTCATTGCATGTGATTAATGAGTGGTGCTTGTGTGTGTGTGTGTCTTTTTTGCTTCTAGTGACTGCATTTGAGTTCACCTTGGGAAACTAATAAACCAGTCCATTTCTTTCTCAAGGTTGATAGTAACTGTCATCATAATTGCACAGTGGCGTTAACAATTATTGTAAGACTAACACTGTCAGAGGCTCTTCACAGCACAGTTTAAGAGTATTTAATACTGAAGCAGATTTGACTTGGCAAAGCTTTAACCCCAGAAGTGCTCTCCTAATGTCAAGCCATGTCTTGCCGAAATAACCACGTGATTATTTGGGGTGGGTCTTGCAATAGGAATGTTCATGCTAAGGGATTATCCAGAATGATAATGGCTGGAACCGGATGTGGCTACAGTCGTGCAAATAGAAGAATCCCACACATAGCCAATCCTTATCCTAATATGAATTTAAGGGGCTGTCTTGTGAAATGAGAACCCTGCCTCCTGCTTGTCTCTTTAGACCTTCTCCTGATTGTTGGAATTGTGTGTGTAAAGTGCCGTCAAGTCTCAGCCGACTTATGGTGACCCCTTTTGGGGTTTTCATGGCAAGAGACTAACAGAGGTGGTTTGCCAGTGCCTTCCTCTGCACAGCAATGCTGGTATTCCTTGGTGGTCTCCTATCCAAATACTAACCAGGGCTGACCCTGTATAGCTTCTGAGATCTGACGAGATCAGGCTAGCCTGGCCCATCCCATGTTGGAATTACTATGTTTTCCCCCCAATTCAGGATGGACAGAATGGGGAAATGGGCTTACTGAGCATTTTACTCTACAGCATCTTTGTAAGACAAATTGCAGGTGACTAGCTTGTTGCCTGAAGATGGATGCTCACTGCAATTAAGTTTTCCAAATACAGACAGCAGTATTGTGCAAATGGTCTTATAATGATATAAAGAAATATCTACTTCCTTGCCTGTTTCTGTTCCCTTTTGACATATGCAGTGAAAAGTGAGATGATAAGGAGAAAGAAAGAAAGAAAGAAAGAAAGAAAGAAAGAAAGAAAGAAAGAAAGAAAGAAAGAAAGAAAGAAAGAAAGAAAGAAAGAAAGAGCATTATCTATATTATTTTGAGGTTGTCTGTCTGTTCACAGTGGGGAATTTGCCAGAGTAGGTTAGGTATGGCCAGCTGGAGAAAAACAAGTTTCTAGTTTCAACCTGGCATTTGTGCTTAACTCTTGGTCACATGCTGGGGCCTAACTTCAGCCTTCTTTCCACTCCACAGGGTGCAGGATTGTGGCTTTGAAGATTAGTTTCTTGAACTGTACCAATAGACTTGCTAATGGATTAATTACAGCAGTATTTTTTTTTAAAAAAATAGCATAATACAGCTGTTCCCTTAAGTCCCAAATGTTATTCAACAATTATTTGCAAGACCAAAGCAAGGTTCTTAAAAATAACCCTGTCAAGTAAGAAAATATTGAAGAATGTGTGGCAATATGTTTTTCCCCCTTTTGATTCAAATTAGAGAGTTAACAAATGCCACCTGTGTTGCTAAAGAAAGCCCACTTTTTGAAACAGCGAAGATTAGGTGCAAACAAAGATTCAGGTTTTATATAATTGCTCATCATTGACTCTGCCGTCCATTATCTAGCTCACTTTGAGCTTAAGCAGTTGGACCTAGATGGCATGTGCCACCATACTCACAGTGTAAAATGGGGCACGGGTGCTCCATGAGGGCATGGCATATTGGTATGTGATCAGATTGCACAATTCTTTCTGGCCGAGGCTGTTTGTAAAGATACAAAGCCTGAGTGGGGAACTATGCAAAGAGACAGCCACCAGCCTCCTTTGTGGGTGGATACCTTTGGCTTAAAAAAGTCTTTCTTTAATTTTTTTTAAAGGTGACATACTTGCAGCTAGGGATGGATAAATCTAGCCTTTTTTAATTTCTTTTTTGTTCCATATAGTGTCCATATGAATGGTTTTGTCTTTTTTTTTTTTTTGCTGGTATTAATGATATGATTCTTTGACAATAGATGCAGTTGATATGGCATTTATGCATACAATGTACATCATTTCTATCCACACTCTTACAGTTCATGCTGCATCTGGCACCAGAGTGTAGATCAAAAAATCCATACAATGAGGCCAGGTCCAGAACGGTGAGATGATTGTAGAAATCTGGGGAGAAGGAGCAAGGTGGTGGCAGAAGGGTGATGAGCAGGCCTAAGAAAGTCGCAATGGAAATAGGAAAGCTATTTCACAATTTGATGGGATCCCAAGGTATAGTCGGGAGGCATGCAATTCAGAAATCTTGTGGAAGCAAAGCCAGTCGGGTCAGGGCAGTGCCCAGATGGTAGATCTTTTTGGAACTTATGATGCCACTTCATTAATTTAGATGTTTATACTCCATTTTTCTTCCCAATTTGTCCCCAAAGTAGGTGACCTCATTGTTCTCCTCTCCTCCATTTTGTGCTTACAACAAACACCCTGTGAAGCAGATTAATCTGTGAGTGACTGGCCCAAAGTCCATGGCAGACTGAAGGTACAAATTTAGGTCTCCTAGATCTAACCCACTCAAATCACTACTCACACTTCTGCCTCTACTGTTTTAATAGCAGTTTGATGCTTGGAGAGGATAGAGCTTGATCTCCCACACTGACAAATCCGTTTAATATATACTCCTCAAATAAAGGATGTATCAGACATTAAACTGGTAAGAACAGATATTGTACTTAGCCCAAAGGCTAAAAAGTGAACTGAGTTCCATGTAAGAAAGATAAAACATATAAACGTATCTTGCTTAGTGCAGGATTGTAGCCCAGGCCTATGAAATTCATTACAGAACCGTTTTTACAGAAATCTTTCATTCTGATTGATGCTTTTAAAGATATAACAATTTTCTTCTTGCCAAAGGTGAATTTTCTCTGCAAAAAAAGAAGGGGAAAAGCAACCCCTTTCAGAAACAGCAAAGGTCCACCATGAACTAAATATTAGTTTATAATTTTTTTCCCTCCAAACTTTTTGGACTTCTGAAATTTGAAAGCTACACACCCCACTGTTTCTAAAGCTTCTGAGTATAATTAAGAGCAATGTGATTTATACACCTGCAGATAAAAGCCATAAAAGATCTCATTATCAAGCCAATGTATCTTGTAATTAATTTCATTTTTAGCTCTGTAATTAATTAGCTCCTGTAACTAATGCTGGGGTGGCAATCATGGTCCCACTATGGGAGTGGGTATTTTTGTGAGGGAGATAATGGAACACCAGTCCATGAGCGATTGTTCAAAGATTTCCCTGTGTTTAGAATTGTATATGGCAAGAATATGTATGTCTAATACTCGACCTAAAATGTCATCTTGGTGAGGTATTCATTCAGCTTGAGAAATTAGGCTTTTGGGAGGAAAAGTAGGGAAGGGGCTATTTTGCATCCTGAGGTGTCTTGCTGCAGGACACCATTGATTTGGCGGCTCAGTTGGTCCACACAGATGTAAACAATGGTGGACTCGCAGGGGCAACATTCCAGCAAATGTCTGGGTAGGAATCGACCATCTGCCCCATTTTCAGCCATAAATACAAACAACTGGAGCTGATGCAAAATGCATTTCTTGTCTATTGAGAAAAACCTCCGTGTTTCAATGGGAAGTCCAGCTAACAAACAGGGATCTTGCTGTGCATAATGTGTATACATGTATGTGTTTGTATAATATGCGGTTGTACCACTGTGAGTTGATCATCTGGGTCCTGAACTCATACCAAAAATTCCGCTATGATTGGGTGGCTTGGAAGTAAATGGGCCAGGTCTCCCACTACAGCTTGACTGGCCAGCAAGGGGCGAGGAAATATAGGGGGAGCTTAAGCATTGTGCCAGCATGCAATGTTACACTTGGTTTTAACCTGAAATGATGTCATTGTGTGGTGGTGATGATCTAGGAGTCACCAAACATTCTATGGTTTAACCATAGAAGAGATTGTCTGCACCACCCAAACCCCCAAATCCCACCACTGGGTTTCCAGCTTTAGCTGGGAAGCAAAATGAGAAATGCAAAAAAAGACAGAAGAGTGTTCAAAATTCCTAGAGCAGTGTCCCCCATGTCCCTGCTCCCCCCAAGTTCCTTTCCTAAGAAGCACAAGAGCTGGGGTGGGTGGGTGGAGAGAAGCATTCGATAAGCTCTGAACATTAAAAAAAAACATGCATTGGACTACACATAGAATGGACTACACATAGGGCTGCCAACTCTGGGTTTGGAAATACCTGGAGCTTTTTGGGGTGGAGCCTGAGGAGGGCAGGATTTGGGAAGGGGAAGGGCTTCAATGCCATAGAGTCCAATTGCCAAAGCAGCCATTTTCTCCAGGTGAACTGATCTCTATCAGCTAGAGATCAGTTATAATAGCGGGAGATCTCCAGCTACTACCTGGAGGTTGGCAACCCTAACTACACATGCCCCATATCAATATTTACACTGATCAGATTGCTCACATGCTGTCACTTCCTGCCAAATTCCTGCTGGGGGTAGGGGATCTTACACACACACACACGCGCGCACACACACACAGATATGCTTGTATGATTTTGCCTAAATTCTTACCTGTGTAATATACATATTGCACACTGGTACAGAGCATGTTGTATTGTCATCCCATCCTTCTTCCAGGAAGCTGAGGCCAGTATGTGTGTGTGTGTAAAGTGCCGTCAAGTCGCACCCAACTTATGGCGACCCCTTATGGGGTTTTCAAGGCAAGAGACTAACAGAGGTGGTTTGCCAGTGCCTTCCTCTGTATAGCAACCCTGGACTTCCTTGGAGGTCTACCATCCAAATACTAACCAGGGCTGACCCTGCTTAGCTTCTGAGATCTGATGAGATCAGGCTAGCCTGGGCCATCCAGGTCAGGCCCGAGGCCAGTATACAAGGTTCTATCTTCTCCATTTTATCTGCACAACAACCCTGAAAGGTAGAGTAGGCACAGAGGGAATGTTGTCATCACCCAGTGGGGATTTGAACTTGGGTCTCGATCATATTATGCCTTTCAAGCTGGTTGTCTATGAAGCTAAGAGAGCGTGATATCAATGCACAGTATTATGAGTGGGGTGAGCTAAGGAAATGAAGTTTTAAAGCCTGGTTGGAAGCCCCCCCCCCCCTTTTATTTGTTTGTTTGTTTTCAGTAACTGCCTCCAGATTTTAGGGAAGATTATCTTTGAGTCATTTGAGCGGGATCTGTGAGTCGTGACTTCATCTGAAAGTTAAGTCCATGCTGAGTTGCATTCAGACTCCCCAGGGGGAGAGAGCTCTGCTAGATGAATACCAAAGAAAAAAAACAAAAAAACCTGGAGGTTATGCTATAAAAGAGCCTACATAATACTCTGAATTTCAGCGGGGAAGTTACGTAAGAATCACTTAAAGGATTTCTAAGAGGGCTTTTACAAAAAAAAACCTAATAGTTACGAAGTCTAAGACTAGTCGGTTGAAACAGGAAAGGAGAAATAGCATCCATTTAAAGGCTACACCTGTTACTCTAATTGTGCAGGGCACGCTGGGTCACCTTTACCTGCCAAAAAAACCTTTGGAACTGTCAGTTGCCTAAAAAGCTTGTTAGCTTCACTCTCGAGCACACAGAGGCTTCCCCCCCCTTCACCAATATTAAGTCATTCAATTAATAACTATTATTTTGTTCTATAAGCTCATCTGTAGAACTGTAGCTTCCAGCAACAGTTAATTTGGAAGATTTTCTTTTGGAACGCCGGCTGCCATTTTGGTCTGCTTGCCATTTCAAGATGACCTTTTTCATGTGTGCTCTCTCTCTCTTTCTACACACACACACACACACACACACACACACACACACACTCCTTTAACAGTCCAGCACACATTTTTCCCCATTAGCATTTTCCATGCAAGCTCGATTTTGTATATCAAAAAGGCAGGCGATGGTAAGGTTATGGCCCAGGTACATTAGCAAATCCCTCTTTAACCTCACTTTCACGGATGATTTAGGCTGCTGAATGTCAGAACTCCTTTGTGAGTCACATCAGAAGGCGCCTTAACCCTGTGCAGTTTTTGGCGGCTGCCTTTGAAAGCTCTAGATTTCCGGGAGAATAGCGAACTCTGAAAAGCTTTCACTGACCCAAAGACTGGAGCAGCTTTTCAGCTGAGGCCTCATTTAAGCAATTCGGTCAGTATGGACATTTTTTATGGGTGTGTGTGTGGGGGGGGATTATGTTGTCATTGTGAATAGTATCAGTCCGCTCATTGATCATTTGTTTTCCTTATGGATTAGGGTTGCCAACCTCCAGGTAACAACAGAAGATCTCCTGCAATTACAACTGATCTCCAGCCGACAGAGATCAGTTCACCTAGAGAAAATGGCCGCTTTGGCAATTGGACTCTATGGCATTGAAGTCCCTCCCCTCCCCAAATTCCACCCTCCTCAGGCTCCGCCCCCAAAATCTCCCACCGATGGCAAAGAGGGACCTGGCAACCCTTCTATGGATGTCCTATGGATCTTTTTATACTATGTATGCTATAATGGGAGGCTTTGCTGATCTATTGGAAATAAGTAAATGTATTTGTAGATGGCCATAGGCCTTTACAAATCATTGTCATTGCTGATCTACTGATTACTCAAATAACGTTGAAAGGGGTGTGCATGTTAAAGGGAAAACTCAGTGTAAGAAAATAGAAAATGGTGTGGGAAATAAAGCAGGTTTTCAGACTGAACCAGAAGGGATGAGAAATTCAGTATCACCTCTACTATTTTGCTAGCCTTGGCAATGATTAATTTATCTATTTTTGCTTTATTTGATGGTCTATGACTGCAGATAAATTATTGATTGATTGATTTATCTTTTCTCCACCCTATAACTAGTAGCAGATTCAAAGAGGCAATTTTGTTCCCTTGACAAGTTTTTCCCTCCTTTTTCTGAAGCCTTTTTTCCGTATTACACAAAAGGGATTAGAGAGACAAAAAAATGGCTGAAGAAAAGAAAAGTAGGATGGGAGAAATCAAAGTCAGTGGGGGATTAAGTATTTTATATATTGAAACTTTTCATGATTTAAACTTACGTTCCATTACCACCATTTATCCTTAAAGGTAACATTTCTTGTAACTTTTCTGTAACAAAGGGGCATGGAAATCCCTGTGTTTTTTCTCTCCCCACATTACATTCAAATAGCCAGTTTCCCTTACTGTAGGCTCTTCCAGATACTGAAGACAATGGCGCCTCTTCTGAAGCTAGTAATTGTTCCTTGTTCAGGATTGTTCACTAAGGACACCCGAACAGGAACAGCTGGGTGCCTCTCCTGGAAATCTAAATTGCTTCCTCAGCTAATGTTCTCAGGATCCTCTTCCTCCATTTTCTTCTCTGTCCCTCTGCCAGAACACAGGCTTCTTTCTTCAGACAGCTCTTCTTCTGATGTACTGCTGTTTTCTTCAGCTCTCTTTGCTGCCAACAACAAAAAGAATAGTGGAAGTCCTGCATCTGACCTTTTAATCTGGCTGGCCAGCCATTTCAGCCAAACAATGGTTGATATGTTGATACATCTCAGGCCCCCAACTTATTGGTTCTTACCAAAAAAACCCAGTGAGAATACACAGATTGTCTACTAACTGTTCAGTCATAAATTTAGTCAATGATAAATGATACATTTGGATTCCTCGGTCCCATATAAATAGGAGATGGAGTCTCTGCAATCCTCACACAGTGAACCATTTTCTTGGTGACAGTAACTAAAGGAGATGGGGATTAGCAGGCAGTGATGAAGCAGCTGGGGCCATGGCTGCAGCATGATACTTTGCTGGAGCCTGTCTTTTGCAGAAAGCCAAATTCTGCAATGAATACTCTTTCATATCATTAGGTTATGAATAGGTTTGTTTGAAAGTCTGCCATTCCAGTTCATGCCCTGCTTGCTGGCACAAGCAAGGAGATGGTGGTTTAGCAGATTGTTTAGAGCCACATAGTAAAAAGGAACAAAAATATTATTTCAGATTTTTGAGTTGAGACTTACCACTTAGGTGTTTCTATGTGCCTTTGGAGTTTGTCCATGAACCCAGATAATCTCATGAACACGTCTTGCAGATATTTCTTGAAGAGGCACTGCTGACTGCACAGATACAAAAAGCATAAAATGAATTCTGTCCCATGTCAGTCATTTAAAGGTTGTATCTGATGGCACAGGTGCTAAGAGGGAATGAGCTGCAAGTGATTCCATGCTTTATAGAAGTTGGTTAATTTAATGTCATGAATATCCATGACCTCATGAGTACTGCCTCTTCTCTGAGATTATTTAGTTCTTGAACCACGCAAAAGCAAATGCAGGCTGAAATAACCAAATTGCTAGTGTGCAGACACAAAGCTGCTTGAAATGGTATTAAACTTCACTGGAGAACAGTAAAGATTCAATCTGGAGCTCACTTCACATTTAACTGAGTTCAAACATGGTGCGTTGGCCTGACATGCATATTTAGTGCAAAGTTCTCAGCATGCCTAATTCTGAATGTGTATAAGTGTGTGGGTGTGATTCATTGATTCAAGGTTGGTGCTTCCTTTTGCATTGAAATGGTCAGAAAGCCTCTGTGGCAGGTAGCAAAGGTATGCTGTTGTGAATCCCTGTCCTGAAAGAGGTTAGGGGATTAGTACAACAAGAGCATATGCAGACATATGAGAGCCAGATTGATGTACCCAAGCGAGGCGAAAGCTGTCTGCTTCATACACTGTATTCTTAGCAAATGACCACAAATGACCTTTGCTGGAGAAGAGCACCATTGGCTGTAGAGATCACAAGGAAAGGAGATAAAAACGCCAACCTTTTCTACTGCATTCTGGCCTGGATCTTGCCCCTGATGTGGGTAAAGGCAGTGTGGGTTCTCTTTCTTTTCACCATGACCACAGGAAAAAGTAAAAAAGACCCAACTGTCCAGTGTTCCCCAGCCCTTCAATGCTTGTAAGGACAATCTGCAAGGAAAAGGTCCATTCCCTCTTTTAGGATTCCAGACCTGCCTATGGATTTTGGCTCACACATGGTCAATTGTTCAGAGTATAATGTGGAAACTGTCATCAAGTGCTATGTATTCATGGTGCAGTGGTTAAACATGGCAGACTCTAATCTGGAGAACTGGGTTTGATTCCCCCTCCTCCACATGAGTGGCAGACTCTAATCTGGTGAACCGGTTTAGTTTCCCTGCTCCTCCACATGAAGCTTGCTGGGTGACCTTGGGCTAGTCACAGTTCTCTCCAAACTCTCTCAGCCCCACCCACCCCACAAAGTGTCTGTTGTGGGGAGGGGAAGGGAAGGTGATTGTAAGCCACTTTGAGACTCCTTAAAGATAGAGAAAATCAGGGTATAAAAACCAACTCTTCTTCTATTTCTTTATTAACAAACACAACTATTTCATTTTTATCTCTTCTTTCCTCTAGGGAGACAGGGAGGCATACATGATTCGCTCCTTCCCATCTTATCCTCATAACATCAACCCCATGAGGTATGTTAGTCACCTTGAACAGATTAGCCACCTCAAACCAAATAATAGGTTAAGCTGAGAGATAATGGCCTTTTATGCAGGGAGATTTCCCTGTAGTCACCCCTACTGACTGCTTCAGGGCTTGAACACATGAACATATGAAGCTGCCTTCTACTGAATCAGACCCTTGGTCCATCAAAGTCAGTATTGTCTACTCAAATTGGTAGCAGCTCACCAGGGTCTCAGGTAGAGGTCTTTCACATCACCTACTTGCCTAGTCCCTTTAACTGGAGATGCCAGGGATTGAACCTGGGACCTTCTGCATGCCAAGCAGATGCTCTACCACTGAGACACAGCCCCTCTTCCTTTTGATTATGTATGCCTTATCTGCCTTTCAGAAGTCTTCTCTCTCTCCCTGCACGTTTTGGCCACATGTTCTAGATTCTGGCTAAAACAGCATCTGGAAAACCCAGGCAAAATGTGTGGCGAGAGCGAGGCGACCTCTAACGGTTGGAAAAGGAAGCCCGAAGCAGTCGGCAGGGGGAGGGCGTGAGCAGGGGGAAATGTCCCTGCATAAAAGGCCAATGGCAGGCCCAAGATCACCAGTGTGCTGTCCTGGCTTAGTAAAGATCTGAAGCTGGGCCTGATACTCTAATCATTACACTACCTTTGCCCACACATATTAACCCCTTGAAGTTTGCAGCCTCAAATGATTATCTGCGTGTGTGAGATAATAGTAAAACAGATAGACCTTTGGTATATCTCCACATTAAACCCCATGGAGTCAAATTATTTAGGGGCCACTTATATCGTAGTTGTGTATATAATAGTCAGTGCACATACTTGTATGAATCAGGCCCAAGGTATGGCTTGCATGTACAGATGGGATGTCAAAGGGTAACGCCACAGAAATAGTTTTCCTATCTGCTCAGAGCGCCTCAAATGCAGTGTTTACAACTGACTACAGGCATTTAGCTGCTAGTCGCTAAGTGTATAGTAATTAGGCATGCTGTGAATTTTGACACAAACAGAATCACCAGGTGAGCTTACCTTGCTCGACTTCATTGATCGGCTGTGAGACAAGCTCCTTATTGTCTCGGTGGTCATTATCAAAGTTTGTGTTGAGTAGCTCTGTGCCTGTACAGTAACCATTTGTTCTACAGGCCCGAGTCATTGTAGTTCCAGTGAACAGACTGTGGTCACCATATTTCTTTCTTTTTTTAAAAAATGGCACTATTACACCATTACACCATTTCTGCCACTAATATTCCTGGGCAATGGTATAATACTGCCAGTCCAAGGGTCTGCAACCTATTTCTCCAGAGACACATGTGTCTCCGTACAGAACCAAATAGGACTCTTAAAAGAAGATGGAATCTCTATGTTAAGGTATATCGGAGGGTTAGGTGGGATACTAGAATGGCAGGAAATAATTTGTATGGAGCTAAGGGGATTCTTAGAGAAGCTTTACAGAAAGGAAAGTGACAGAGGCGAAAAGCTGCCAGGAATCCAAGTGTGAACCATGCACAGATTTATGCCAGTGCACTAAAACAATTGCAAAGGGTCATCCTGTGTATAATATATTTATTACTTAATGTGAGACCACATGTGTGCCACTTCGTAATAAACTTCCCACAATACCAGTGTTTGGGTTGATACTTTATGGGACATTAATCAACATGTTAATTACCAATAATATTATGCAAATGGATTTTCTTCTACTGGCTCTTTGTTGATCTCTCAGTGTGACTTTTGTTGTAGCTTGGCTCTTTAATTCTACAAGGTTGCTGAAAGAAAAAAAAATGATTGAGGTAAACTTCTGCTGACATCAGTAAACAATGGAGAAAACAGATAAGGAAACAGGCTGACAAGCATAACAAGGAGATACAGAAAGCACACTGAAACACCCAAATAGTAAGCCTCACTTCAAATGGATTCCCCCCCCTTTTTATTATGTGCCTTTTAAAATTAGAGATGGTGGCCAGCGACTGGTGATGGTGGGGCCATGAAAAAGAATAATAGTTGCATGACAAATCATTATAGGAATGCGAAACAGACATACTTGAATTCATTTGGGAGGGGCCGTGTCTCGGTGGTAGAACATCTTCTTGGCATGCAGAAGGTCCCAGGTTCAATCCCTGGCATCTCCAGTTAAAGGGACTAGGCAAATAGGTATGTGAAAGACCTCTGCGTGGGACCCTGGAGAGCAGCTGCTTACTTTGATGGACCAAGGGTCTGATTCAGTAGAAGGCAACTTCATGTGTTCATATGTTCATTCAGACCCATCAAACATTTTGCTGAACTATCAACTCTCTGCCTGCAACAGGCTAGCAGGACATGAACCTAACTGACAGGTGCTCAATCATGCTGAACAGTAGTTTGCGTTGACAAAAGTTCACAAATATCAGGTTTATAGTAATATTCAGCATTCATAATACGTATTATTACAAGTTAAGCACCCTTACCTTGCAACTCTTGCTCTGAATATGATGTGTTTTCAGCTGATGTCTTTCTTTTCCTCTGTATAGCAGTATTTGTCTCAACAGTCAGCTAAAGCTAGTAACTACTATATGTAAGCCTTGATTCCATTAACCTCATAATTGGTACTGATTGGAGATGCTACCAAATTCCACGACAACTCATAGAAGTTAATATTTCTTTTATTATATCTCCACACTTAGAGACAAAATTGTGGTCATCCTTTTTCCTAACAAAATTAATGCAATTTGATTTTAAAATGATGGAAATTGATCACTGATTTTGCATCAGTTTACTTATTAAAGCTATTGCCTGCCTGTCTTTGGAAAGTAGGTCCTAAGGTGGCTATAAAATATATTATAAAAGACAAATAATGTAAAAACAGCTTTAAACACACACACACACACACATGGGAAATCTGCTGAAGAAAATAGGCTGGATGAAAATAATCTTCTTGCCCATGCACACATCCATACATCTCTCATTTGGATGAGAAACAGGCCATCCTTCTTAATAGTAGTCATTGACTTCAAGATTATTGTTGCTGTTTTGAAATGGTATTGTAATCTGCATGCTGACCTGGATAACCCAGACTAGCCTGATCTCATCAGATCTCAGAACCTAAGTGGGTTTGGCCCTGGTTCATATTTGAATGGGAGTCCAGTGAGTCCAGTGTTCTTCACACAATGGATAGTTAAATTGTGGAACTCCCTGCCAACTTGGAAGGCTTTAACTGGGGAGTGGACATGTTCTTGGAGGAGAGGGGTATTCATGGCTGCTAGTAAAAATGGATGCTAGTCATGATGCATACCTATTCTCTCCAGGATCAGATGAGCATTCCTATTACATTAAGTGCTTTGGAACACAGGCAGGACAATGCTGCTGCAGTTGTCTTGTTTGTGGGCTTCCTAGAAGCACCTGGTTGGCCACTGTGTGAACAGACTGATGGACTTGATGGACCTTGGTCTGATCCAGCATGGTCTTTCTTATGTTCTTATGACATTACGCAGAGGCAGGCAATGGCAAACCACCTCTGAACAGCTCTTGCCTTGAAAACCCTATGGGATCGCCTTAAATCGGCTGCGACTTGATAGCAAAAAAATTGTAATCTGCAGAAGAATGGCATGACTCCTCCCAGAGTCTTTCATCATGGAGGCATTGTATAGTTGCTTAGGCAGTGCTGTTACCTACCTGCAATTTGTGAATGGCATTGTGTCAGCATATATGCATTACAAATCTTTACAAACATTACAAATCAATTTAGACCTTTTGAAAAACTGATCATGCTCATCGTTAGGGTCTACCCTTCGCTGACAATAATTAAGTACATGCACGTGTGAATTGATTGCTCATGTACCTGTCACTCTCTCCTAGTATTTTTACTTTGCCTTTAAGTGATCCAAAACAAATGCTTCAGAATGGAAGATACAATGTGCATTGCCAGAAATCAATAAGGACTCCCAAAGACTTTTGTCTTTATTTTGACATGTGGATTGAAGAGTTTGAAGTTTCATTAGCTGAGCCAATAGAAATGCTAATGAGTTAGTTATCTTGCTTGAGAAATGGAATTGTTCAATAATGTGACCATTACTTGCCAATGGAAAATAATTGCTTTATGGACCTCCTGCACAGTTTGACGAAGACTAATATATGACGGACCTTCTGTTAATCGCAAACACACAAGTTTCCTGGCTGAAAAAAGCAAAAATTAAAAACTTTCACTCTCACAACCAAATCTTCTCCCCCTCTGTTTTTATGAAGCAGTAACTCCAGAAGAAAGACTTACTAAGAATGTCAGTTTAATAATATTTTTTTAAAAAACCTACAGGAATGTCAGGTACAAGAGCTGGAGTGAATGGAAACTTAACAAAGAAAGAAAAGGCAACAGAACGTGCTTGCTGAAAGCCTACTTTGGCATCCTGCATGCTACACAGCTTTGCTGCTGAAACCAAAGGATTGTCCAGATCCCTGAACAGGTAGTCTAGTGCTCAGTGTGCTGGTGTCTCCTAGAATGAGACACTCCAGTTTACCCAGAGGAGGGAGCAAAGGACAGAACTCCAGCATGACTCCACCAGATGCTTACATGGCTCTTTACCTTTTAGACTACAATGCAGAGCTCTACCCCTTTAAGACTTCAGCAGGGCCTTATCCCCAAGTTGTTCCATTGGTTCTTCCTAACCTGGCTTAGAAAGTCAGTGTAGTGTAACAGTTGCATTGTTATACTTGGATCCGTGAGGGAAAAAAGTCTTTAATCCCCAGTCTGCTATGGAAGCTTGCTGGGTGACCTTAGGTCAGCCACAACTTTACAAGGTTGCCACTCAGTGGATAAAATGGAAGAGTTGGAACAATGTTGTAAGACAGTGTAGGTCCCTATGGGCGTGAAAACCAAGGTATCAATAAATTAGTGCTTCCAAGTCTTTGCCTTATTTTATCCTTAACTGTCTGGCTCAATACTCTCAGTCTCCCCATCCACTCCTCCATCCATCTCAATCTATTCAGAGAGATGTCTGATAATGACTTTGCTTTGTGCAACCCCTTTCTAGCCAATGTTCTGGGCCATGTGTTAATAACTTCTGGAGGTCCCTATCAACTGTGTCTTCCAAACTTGCAGCTTTTCAAGCTCAGCTCTGTCTCGGCTGCCTCCAGTCCAGATTTCAACAGAGCCAGCATGGTGTAGTGGCTAAGAACGGTGGTTTGGAGCAGTGGACTCTAACCTGGAGAACCAGATTTGATTCCCCACTCCTCTACATGAGCGGCGGACACTAATCTGGTGAACCAGGTTGGATTTCCCACTCCTACGCATAAAGCCATCTGGGTGACCTTGGGCCAGTCACAGCTCTCTTAGAGCTCTCTCAGCCCACCTACTTCACAGGGGGAAGGAAGAGAAGGTGATTGAAAGCTGGTTTGATTTTTCCTTAAGTGGTAGAGAAAGTCAGCATATTAAAATGAACTCTTCTTCTTCTTAACAGATTTCAGCAGATTTCAGCATTCAGGTATGTTCCCCCAACACAGCCAGTAACATCATTCTACATTGATGAACGATGGCACCAATTTCTGAATATATTTTCTTTAGTACTTTGGGCTTGGAATCAGCCAATATAGATATTTTTGTATCTTTTTGATTGCATATGTTGCTGTTGACATAGGTTTTTGGTCCCCTTTATTTTCATTGTTCTTGTATACACTTCTTTGGTCTTCTTATGGCCTTTGCTTGAGATCCTGGAGAGCTACTGCCAGACAGAATAGACAGTACTGACCTTGATATACCAAGGGTCTGATTCAGTTTAAGGCAGTTTCATGTATCCAGTTTACTGGGCAACCTTGAGCTTCTCATTCTTTCTGTTTTCACCATGTGAAGCGTTAATGGATCCTATATAAACACAGAACATACTTTCCTCTTATCAAGCCTAACAGACATAGGTAAAAAAAAAAGCATCTAGCACAGGTCTCTTCAGAACTAAATGTTGACTTCTGATGGCACCTCTATTGGATTTTAGAGATTTGTATCTATTAGGTGTGAACCAAGGCAAGTGAGTTTTTTTACTTGGAAGGCTGATTTACAGCAGGCCAGACCATTGGTTCATCTAGTTCAAACTTGTCTACTCTGGCTAGCAGTAGCTGTCCAGGGCTTCAGGTGAAGAAAGGTCTTTCTGAATAGCTTCTTTCCCAAGATCTTTAACTGGAGATGCCAGGGACTGAATGGGAGACCACTTGCATGTAAAAAAACATGCAGACTGAGCTACGACCTCACTCTAAAGGTTCAACCACCCCCTCACTCTTACACACAGCTTCCAACAGAACTTGAGCCAGCGGCCCCAGTATTAAAGATGAGGAAGAAAATCCCCAAATGACATCATGCCTGCTGTAGTGTGGGCATGCTGTTTTCCGGGTCACTACTTCCAAATGTTTTAAAGGGGCACAGGTCAAATTTTACATGCCTATATCCTTCGGAAATGATGAGCACCGTACCGGAATACAAATTGTAAAGTGAGAGCTGGCCTTTAGGCAGCTCAGGGAGACTCTTCTGTTATTGATGGGAGCATTGAATAAGGTGTTTTTTCTCCAGAAAAGGTCATGATCAGCTGTGGCCTGTGTGTATTTTGTTCAAACTATAGTTTTGCACTGTGTACCTAATGGTTGCGCCAATGGGCAGAACTGCATAGAGAACAGACAACTGTAGTTAGCTATGTCAAGCACTAGATGGCAATGTTCCATTAAAAACAACAACCATGGAGTTGTTAAGTGTTAATGGAGTATAGATATTTTAGTTTAGGGATATGATAGAATCTGGAGCAGCCAAGTATGTTGTTAAATTAAGGGATACAAGTTTTAGCAGAGTGGTTAGTGGAATCAGCTGATGATTTTACATTTTACAGTCTGACTTCATGAAACTGTCTTTCAAGCTTAGTCTTAACTCTTGCAGTAGATTTTTTTTTAAATAGAAGCTGATCATCAGAATCAGCCCAGGCCTTCAAAAAGATACTGCATAGTGTGCTTAAGAGCAGATAAAGAAAAGAATGTTCCCGTCTTTGTTTGAGCAAAGTTTCTTGTTAAAATGGTACCAGTTCAGTTGAGGCCCACAATGTTGCTGAGTGAGGTAATAAATTGGGAGGTGTGGAGAAGTCATTGAAACAGAAAGCAGCAGGTGTCAGGGTAACAGTCAGTGTTTTCAGCACCAAGGAGAGCTCCTAAAGCATACAGAAGTTACTCCGACATCAGATTATATTTACTAAAAAAAGCCCAAGGACTACCTAAGGCTTATCCTCAGTTCAGAGATGGGCTAAATAGAAAAATGGGACTGGTTTTGAAACTTCCACTTCGCCAGTTGGTAAGGGATGCTAATTGCCATTCTCAGGCTAGTGTCTGCAGGGAGGAGGAAGGGTATTCATTCTTGCCAACGTAAAAGCTCTTCTGATCTTTGGCATTGTCAGGCAATAGAAATACTTCGGCAGTTGTATCGGAAGGGCGATACCCCAAAAGGATGCCAGGCATACCCTACAAGCCCTAACAATGATATTATTACAATCCAATTCCTTTGCACACTTTTTGATTAGGCTAGTTATTTCTGTGGTCTCTGTAGTCTAAACCATAGCATTTGTAATTTCTAGACATTTCGTTCTCTTTTCTGAGAAATAACCACATTGGCTATTGTGTGCATCTGCCTGTGCGAGTCCAAGTCAAGTAGGCCCGCCCTCAGATTTTAGGATCTTAACTTTCAAAAGGAATGCTTTTATCCATGTCTTAGCCTCCATCAATTAATTAATCAATTCAGCTCTCAGCGCTATGCCCGAGTCACAACTAGGAGTAGCCAGTAAGAGTCAGAAAAAGTTATACTGAATGTAGTCTGCCCTCTCAGAGACAGCACCAACCCAAATTTCCGCACCATATAGAAGCTGATTTGAGACCTTGTCATTATATACCTTCAAAGCCAAGGGACAAATTCACCTCCTGCTGTATAAAAATATTTTACAATTGTCCTCCCAACTTTCAAGGCAGTATTCCCCACCAGGTCCAAGTGTGATTTCCATGTGAGGGATGCGACAAAACGGATTCCTAAATATTTAAATTGATTAACCTGATTGGTCTGCTATATGCCATCTGAAGATTTTCCCTCTTTTCCCTTTACTAAATATCACAACCTTAGATTTTGCTATATTACTAGACCTTCACAATTACAGTAATGTATGTTTCTCTCCTTCTGGCAACCCCCATATCACAACATTTTTCTGCTTGTCTCTCTCCTTCCCACCCACCAACCTACCTTTTATCTGCCCCCAGAACTTTAGATATATTTATTATGTACATCATTTATACTCTGCCTTTCTTCACAAGGGGGACTCAAAGCACCTTACATCATTCTCCTGTTCTCCATTTTATCCTCACAACAACCCTGTAAGGTAAGCTAGGCTGATAATATGTAGCCCAAGGTCACTCATTGAGCTTCTGTGGCAGAGTGGTGATTCAGACCTCAGTCTCCCAGATACTGGCCTGAAATTGTGACCTGTACATCACACTCACTTTTATAAGGTGGCTGCTGTGGAACAGTATCAAGCAGCCAGTCCTTAGTAAATCATTCATGTTGCATGGTTGCCCAGTTGTTGCTGCCAGGCCTGGCCCCAATGAGTTTTCACTCAAAGGCAGAAACAGCCCTGGAAACTACTCTTCCCCTTCCTTTTACTGTCAGAAACCAATGCTTGAAGGCTGACAATACTGTTGTGTTTGCCGAGCAACCTCCACAATGGCCATGGAGAGGGCATTCAGTTGTTAAAGCTAGAGGTGCTGCTTTTATTATTTTTTAAAAAATTCCAATCTATTAAAAAAAAACACTTTAGATTGTTCTGTAAACCTAAGGCTTTTTCAGGTTTGTAGAAACATGTGTCTTGTCTGTTCATTGCTCTGATCTCCAGATTTAAGTATCTATAGATTTGGCCACGTTGAGAATTAGATGTATTGATGATACCTCATGATTATACATAGGCACTAGATTGTGGAGGTCTTCTGGTTCTACTTCCACACCTTTCCCAACAACTGCTCTATCACTGACTCCGCTAATGAGTTTCATGGAAGAAGAGAAAGGGCTTACAGTCATTTTCTCGCCATCTAGTTTTCTGGGGACAACAGAGTCTAGGGAAATGTCCAGTTAAAAACTGATTAGAACTTTGTACAAGATCCTGTTGATGAACATGGAAAATCAATCTCCCCCTTGCTTAGCTGTTTTCCCCTTTGCCGTGATAACAGGAGCACAAAACAGAAAAGACTTAATTCATTCACTCACATCAGCAGCTGTTCCTGTGAATATACTAAAAGAAATCAATGGGAGCAATTGATAGAGGCAAGAATAAACACAGACATGAGACAAGAGAGGTGTCAGTTTAAAGTAGCTGTTTTGCTTATGTGCAGGCGGGTGCCTCCAAGATGCCTTTGTGTTGCATATGGTACAATAATTGTGTATTTTTGACATCTAAAGAATGTTAAAGTACAGGTGCTTCACCTACATCTAACCAGTAGATGTAAAAGTCTAATTTTTATTGAGCACTCAGAATATTTATCTATGCCCAAGATATTTAATTAATTCCTTGTATCTGTGCCTGAAATAGAAGGGTGCATTATGGTTTGGAGTAAGTACTCTGGCCTACAAAATGTGGTTCCGAGGCAGATCAAAATGCTGGAGCTTGAAAGTAACTACTGCCCCCATGATGACAGCTGTCTTGGTACCTACGTATGTAAGCGCCATCAAGGCACAACTAACTTACGGTGACTCCAGCAAGAGGCTTTCAATGCAGTGAGAAGTAGAGATGGTTTGCCATTGCCTACCTCTGCAGAGTCTTCCTTGGTGGTCTCCCATCCAAGGTCTTGATAGTTACTGAGTCACAAAAACATTCCTTGTTACATATTTGTTTTCATGAGTGCCAAAAAAAAAAAAAAAAAACCTTCCACCATTGGCAATTTTTTGGGCAGTTGCAAACGTGTCCATGGTATTATGATGTTGTTCTTCATGGCTACCATTTTCCTCCACATCCTTTGCCCTCACAGTCCTGGGCCTCATTTGCCCACATTGCCCTGTGATGGTCATGGTGACACATGATTTTGCCAATGACACCATCATACCTCAACATGATGAAATTAAGGACAGAGATTCTATGAGCCAGAAGCCACCAAGTCAGTGTGTTCCATTGCCACACTTTTAACTCAGTGTTATAGCCAGTGTTGTCAGATGTGCAAGATTCCTCATAGATGAGTAAGAAATCCAAGGTCCCAATAGGAAGTATAATCCCACTTGCTGCCACCTCGCATATTTTGTTCAAGAATTTAACTCTTTTTCCTGGTGCTGCCCCATGCCTGTTTCCTTCAGTTTTGTCTTCCCCCTCTTTTCTCTTTGAAGCTGCATCAGTGCACGGGATGGAAAATGGTTGGTAGAAACAGTAACATCTGGAGCGTATGTGTTCATTTCTTTTGAGTATGCAGCTAATAGTGCCTATGTGTGCAACATAGAGTTTGTATCACACAAACACATGAAGCTGCCTTCTATTGAATCAGGCCATTGGCTGATCAAGTATGATATACACTCAGCACATTGCAGAGAGGAATGTGTGTGCCAGGCTTAGGAGACAACGTAGCTGTGTTGCCTCCGCCCGGTGCCAAACATCCGTGCAACCCTCATAGGTGGTGCACCTTGGCTGGAAAAAAAGTGGGTGTTCCCAAGCCGAAACGGCTCAAGAGGCCACCTAATGGTGGCCCCGTCCCCTGGCCTGTGCCATATCGCCCCAGGAATGCCTCCCGGGATGCCATTACACCCCGGGAATTCCTCCCTGGGTGCCATTACGCTCCGGGAATGCCTCACGGGTCACTGCTGTGGCCTTTGCCAGTGTTCAGACGCTGGCGGCAGGCTCAGCGCTGCCATGGCAGTGGCCAGAGACCAGTGTCCGGCCCTGCACGCTGGCGCTGGGGCCACAAACGCCAGCGTGCACCTCCCAAATGCCAGCGCTGTGGGCCCTTGCTTTAGCATGGGCCGGCGCCGGCCTCCAAAGGCCTTTGGGTGCAGCCGCCGCCGGAAGTCAGGAATGCACGGTCTGACAGGCAGCAGCTCTCCAGGGTCTCAAGTAGGGGACTTTCACATCACCTACTATTTTGTCCAGCCAGCGTGGTGTAGTGGTTAAGAGCGGTGGTTTGGAGCGGTGGACTCTGATCTGGAGAACCAGGTTTGATTCCTCTCTCCTACACATGAGTGGTGGAGGCTAATCTGGTGAACTCGATTTCTTTCCCCAGTCCTACACACAAAGCCAGCCCGATGTCCTTGGGCTAGTTACACTCTCTCAGCCCCACTTACCTCACAGGGTGTCTGTGGTGGGTAGGGGAAGGGAAGGCGATTGTAAGCCATTTTGATTCTACCTTAAGTAGTAGAGAAAGTCAACATATAAAAACCAACTCTTCTTCTTTTTCTTCTTTTAATTGGAGATCAGGGGGATTGGATCTTGCAACATGCTCTTCCACTGAGGCAGGGGGGATTGGATCTTGCAACATGCTCTTCCAACCCTAAGATGCTCCTGGTAACACAACCCAAGTTCACAGCAAAGTGAGGGTCACTTTACCTGCAATGTAAGGGGACTGTGTAAATTAGCATGTGAAGAAATGCCCTGCATACCATGGTTTCCATCAAATGGGTCTGCACTTTTATCTGTACTGAGAGGTTACTAGATGCCTTTTACTGGCTAGCAGGACTTGAAGGGACAAACCAGGGAAGGGTTTGAGATTTCTCAGCAAAAGAGCCATATCCCTCTTTAGATTTGCAGCTAACCTAGCCAGAAAGAACAAAAGGAGTAGCCAAAGGTACACCTCAGCTTCAGGGGCTTGAAAGACGGAATGGCCAAGTATCACTTCCCCTTGAGAACAGGAGTGGCAGCAGATTTACCACTAGGGAGAGGGCAGAAGTGAAAATTCCCAGTCATAAAGTCCCAGTCATAAAGAGGGAGGGCTTTTTGTGTAGCTTCACCATCCTGCCTTCAACTGGGAGCTATCAGAGAACAGCTCCGTCAAAGTGGCTGCCTTGAGCACTTGTTGCTAAACAAAGGGAATGAAGTCTTGGAACAGAGTTATGAACCCATTCTGAATACTTATAACTGCAAGAAAGTGATAACAAGAGCAGAGGATCTGCAGTTATACCACTTTTCATTTGAATCCTTGCTCAAATTTGTTATGTAAGGAGGCATTAATGCACTTCTATTATTCCATTAAACCATTTTATAATTTGGAGGTTGATATTCTGATCTCTGTTATCATTTCACACCCAGCTTGGACACACTCACTAGGGAGAAACAAGGGGAAGGGGCAGAGAGTGATTCCCTCCATCCCCAGGGCATGGATGAGCATCAGTACAGGATGTGCATTCAGATATATCCATTCCAGATATTTTTGGGCCTCTAGATGGTATCCAGGATTTTTCAGAATACTGGAAAATGGGTCCTGAAAAATCCCAGAAATGTTTGAGAGGAACTGGGAATATCTCTGGGATTCTCTGGCTTGACATTGTATTGTATGGATTGATAATGATGTTTGTTGTGTTAGCCTTGCTGCATTGTCCTGTGCTTCTGCTGGGACAGTGGTTGCTTTGCTTGCTCTTGAATTTTTGGTTATTATTTGCCCTGAAGAAAGTTTGGCATTTCCCCCCATAGGATACAATGACGGATAGCTGGGGGTGCCTTGTTCAGGGTCCCATTGAATTGGACATTTAGGTCCAATGCTCTTGACACTTGGACAGGCACCAGCAACTTTCCTGCAATTTTGGTCTCATTAGCTTTCAAATAGATCCTCCAGCCCCCCTGGAAAGATGTCTCATAGGGAATAATGGAGCCAAACAATACTGGAATCCTGGGGGAGAAAACCTGGGTCTGAATACCAAACTGGTATTTGGAACCCACCCTGACCTGGATGGCCCAGGCTAGCCTGATCTCATCAGATCTCAGAAGCTAAGGAGGGTCAGCCCTGGTTAGTATTTGGATGGGAGACCACCAAGGAAGTCCAGGGTTGCTGTGCAGAGGAAGGCACTGGCAAACCACCTCTGTTAGACTCTTGCCATGAAAACCCCAAAAAGGGGTTGCCATAAGTTGGCTGCGACTTGACGGCACTTTACACACACATTTGGAACCCAGGAAACCACAAATACTGATATTTTTTGGCTCCCTGATATCTGGATCTGAAAACACTCATTTTTTTTAATGTGCCATCAGAGAGAAAACCAATGGGAGATCCAATTCCAGAATAGAATTGATATTGATATACACAACCCTTGCCCTGACCCTGGTTGAGGATAGCCAGATACTTCTTGGGCCACGGACTACCAGGAAGTTGCTATTCACTGATCATAATGCTCTTTACTGGAAAATGCAGACCCATAGATATGATGGTCCCAGACCACTTTAGGGCTTTAAAGATTAATACCAGCACCTTGAACCTGATCCGATACTCCACCTGGAACCAGTGCAAGAGACCACAGAGCACTGGCTGAATATGTGCTCTCAGCAGGGTCCCTGTAAGGACCCTCGCCGCCACATTCTGGACCAGCTGGAGCTGCCAGAACAGTCCTTGGGATGGGGGCTATGTTAGAGGGGTCATCCAATTGTCTATGCTGAATATACTCCTGAACTTCAGCGAAGTGAGCTTCTGCATTTGAGAATGATCTGTCTTCCCTAATCCAATAAACAACATTGTGTGTGTGTGTGTGTGTGTGTGTATACAGACTTGTGCTTCCCAGGCCACATTCAAGTTTGCCACTTGCTCCCAAGGCTGCCCGCTGTTTGGTTCGTAGCCCTGAAATTGCTCTCGGCTTCCAGCGAAATCTCTTTTTGAGATGACAGAGCATTACTGACAAGCTGTATAAAGAGAAATTGCATTGTCTACTTAGCAGGGGCTTCTCCTGACAGCACAAAATAAATATCTCCTGCCTTTAGAAGGCAAAGCATTGTTAACTTCAAATATAAAACCTCTCATGCAGTTTAAACTTCTGGGCTCCCTTTGCGGCTGTGGAGAAAATTTGGAGAGGGAAATGAGGAGGGAGTTTTTTGCCCTTAGATCAGGAGAAGGAGAAGGAGGAGAAGGAGAAGGAGAAGGAGAAGGAGAAGGAGCTTAAATCATTAATAAAACTACAAGAGAGGGCCAGCATGGTGTAGTGGTTAAGAGTGGTGGTTTGGAGCTGTGGACTCTGATCTGGAGAACTGGGTTTGATTCCCCACTCCTCCACATGAGCGGCAGACACTAATCTGGTGAACAGGGATGGTTTCCCCACTTCTGCACATGAAGCTAGCTTGGTGACCTTGGGCTAGTCACAGCTGTCTTAGAGCTCTCTCGGCCCCACCTACCTCACAGGGTATCTGTTGTGGACTGGGGAAGGGAAGGTCATTGCAAGCTGGTCTGATTCTTTCTTAAGGGCTAGTCACAGTTCCCTTAGAGCTCTCTTACAGCCCATTCCTGACTCAAAAGGACAAACGTCCTTAGGAGGCCAGGAAAGGGCTGTGTCGGCGTTTGTGCCCCCTGCGTGGTGCCCGTGCCACTCCAGGGTGGCACAGACGCTGGTGGGGGGACCCGGACACCATTCTCCTGTCGCTGCCACAGTAGTGCCACCCAGGGATGCTGGCTGGGCCTTCTGCTGGCATCCCACTGGTACAAAGTCCTGTGCCGGCTTGCCGGGGGGGGGGCATTCCCGGGGCATGCCAGGGGGTGGAGCTGCCAGTAGGCAGCTTCCTGACCCCTTTCAACCTGGGTATGCTGACGGAGAGAGCAGCGTTGCTGTGCTAGCTTTTGCTGGTGCAGCCACGGTGTTTTCAATGGGGCAAAACATTTAAAAAAAAAAAGGGCAAAATTAAAAAAAATTCAAAAGGCATTTTAAAGCCTTTTGGCAGCCAGGGAACAGTTTTGGAGGCATTGCTACAGCACCTCAGCCACACCGTCCCCGGTCGCCGAAGGCTCAGGGATGGGCCTTTACATGTGAATTGGAGCAGTGGAGTTTGATTCCCCACTCCTCCGCATGAGCCACAGAGGCACTGGATTTGTTTCCCCACTCCTCCACATGAAGCCACATGAACTGGATTTGTTTCCCCACTCCTCCACATGAAGCCAGCTGGATGACCTTGGGCTAGTCACAGCTCTCTCAGCCCCACCTACCTCACAGGGTGTCTGTTGTGGGGAGGGGAAGGGAAGGTGATTGTAAGCCGGTTTGATTCTCCCTTAAGTGGTAGAGAAAGTCGGCATATAAAAACCAACTCCTCTTCTTCTTCACCTACCTCACAAGGTGTCTGTTGTGTGGTGAGCAAGGGAAGGAGATTGTAACCCTGTTTGATTCTCTTTAATATGTAGAGAAAGTTGGTATATAGCCAACTCTTCTTCTTTCCTGGGACCCTGAAACAGGCAAGTGGGGATATTTCGGAGGAAAATGAGATTGCATGGACAGACTCAATCCTCCATCCACTCATTAGTTCACTGTGTCCAGTTGATTTTGACATTTTTCACCCAGCCAGGTGATTTCTGATGTGACAGCTACACTGAGAAAAACCAGTTTGTAATGATCTAGAGAATCACTTGGGAGAGGTCCATCCTTAGCTTCCCTTATCCACACATTACGAAATTATGTACTAAAAGATCCCCCATCGTAACTTTCTTTACATGTGAATGGAAGAGCGCTAACAGTGCGGAGGGTACCAGAGAAAAAGTACAGCTGCTCTTCCATGAAATTAAAGATGTCGAGAGATCTCAGAAATCTGATTGTTATTGATCTGTCATTTAGAGAGAGTCCATGAAAAGCTTATGCTGGAATAAAATTTTATTTAGCCCTTAAAATGCCACAGTGTCATGGATAAATGCCGGTCTAGTGACCTTTGATGTTCTTTTTAGACATCACGGATCGTTCCTCACCGCAGAACTTTTCTCTGGTTCAGTCCTGCCTTTTGTAGTAGGGAAGCCTTTGACTCTCTTCCACTCCCAGCAGCAGTGTTCAAGCAAAACATTTCCCCCTGTCTCCTTTCAGATTAGCTCCCTATAATTGTGTGTGTGTGTGTGTCGGGGGGGGGGGAGGTGTAGCCTCTTGACATATATTTCCCTCTCCGTTTGAACTTGCCTGGCTACCAGGTGGATGCAAGCGCAAGTTCAGTCTCTCATTCTAGCAGGTACACTGTCTCTAACTCTTAAGGAACGATGGGGCCTCTGCCTCTGTTCTGTGGCATCTATTTTTAAACTGTATCGAGCAAAACAATTGACCTTAGCCCAGCAGGTAGGCAAATATGGCCCCAGAACAGCTAACGGAACCCCACTGGTTCTTGTAGGTTATCCGGGCTGTGTAACCGTGGTCTTGGAATTTTCTTTCCTGACGTTTCGCCAGCAACTGTGGCAGGCATCTTCAGAGTAGTAACACTGAAGGACAGTGTCTCTCAGTGTCAAGGGTGTAGGAAGAGTAATATATAGTCAGAAAGGGGTTGGGTTTGAGCTGAGTATTGTCCTGCAAAAGTATTGTCCTGTAAGTATCAAGATAATGTGCTATTGAGGGTATGGTATGTTAATATGGAACCATTGTATCCTGAAGTGATCTGTTAATGTGTGTAATCCAAAGCTAATCTGTATGGCTATTGTTGAATGTTGTCTTTGTCTGGAGGTTTTTCAGGGCAGGAAGCCAAGCCTTATTCATTCTTAAACTCTCCTCTTTTCTGTTAAAGTTGTGCTGATGTTTATGAATTTCAATGGCTTCTCTGTGCACTCTGACAAAATAGTTGGTAGAATTGTCCAGTCTTTCAGTGTCTTGGAATAAGACCCTGTGTCCTGTTTGTGTCAGTCCATGTTCAGCCACTGCTGATTTCTCAGGTTGGCCAAGTCTGCAGTATCTTTCATGTTCTTTTATCCTTGTTTGTATGCTGCGTTTTGTGGTCCCGATGTAAACTTCTCCACAGCTGCAAGGTATACGATATACTCCTGCAGAGGTGAGGGGGTCTCTTTTGTCTTTTGCTGATCGTAGCATTTGTTGTATTTTCTTGGTGGGTTTAAACACTGTTTGTAGGTTATGTTTTTTCAAAAGTTTCTCCATCCTATCAGTGACTCCTTTAATAAATGGCAAGAATACCTTTCCTATGGGAGACTGTTTTTCTTGAGTTTTCTGATTTTTGTTTGGTTCAATGGCCCTTCTGATTTCATTCTTGGAGTAGCCGCTTGCTAGCAGTGCGTGATTTAGATGATTAGTTTCTTCCTTGAGAAACTGTGGTTCACAGATCCGTCTTGCACGGTCCATTAATGTTTTGATTATTCCTCTTTTCTGTCGGGAGTGGTGGTTGGACTTTTTGTGTAAGTAGCGATCTGTGTGAGTTGGTTTCCGGTAGACCTTGTGACCTAACTGAAGGTTTGTTTTACGGATGACAAGGGTATCAAGAAATGGGAGTTTACCCTCAATTTCCTTTTCCATGGTAAACTGAATGTTTGGATGGATATTATTAAGATGGTTTAGAAAGTCCATTAATTTTTCTTCACCATGGCTCCAAATGGTAAATGTATCATCTACGAACTTGAACCAGACTGTAGGTTTGTAAGGTGCTGATTCTAATGCTGTCTTTTCAAAATATTCCATGTAAAAGTTTGCTATTACTGGACTGAGTGGACTTCCCATAGCTACTCCATCAATCTGTTCATAAAATTCTTGATCCCATAGGAAATAACTTGTTGTCAAACAATGGTGAAATAAGGCTGTTATATCTTCTGGAAAAATCTGGTTAATCAATGAGATTGTGTCTTTTACTGGAACCTTGGTAAAGAGGGATACAACATCAAAACTGATTAATATATCCTTTGGATTGAGTCTTAACCCCACTGCTTGTACAGAATCAAGAAAGCATCCCTTAAGTGCAACGAGTGTCTGAAAGTGAATGGAAATGCCTACTGGGACCATTAATTTGGGCAGAAACATCTGCAAACTCTTCTGGTTGGAAAATGACCCTGTCGATTATTGGCTAAGTTGCTCTCTTCCTTCTCTTCCTCTCCTGATTCTCTTCCTCCAGTTTGTGCAGCTGAGAAAAGCAGACAGGAAGGCAGAAAATAAGTCATTTCCAGAGATTCCAAGCAATTACAAAATGTCGTTATTTTTCAGTGAGCAGGTTAGTTATATTTATTAAAGATATTGCCTGCAATATAGCACATTCATCTCAGTTTTGATTAGTTGAATTCTGAATGCATATCCCTGGATGATAACTGAATGTGTAGAAACTGGGAAGGATCCTGTGGGTGTGTTTCTGAATACCCAACTTCAGGCATTCTGCAGGGTGCAAGTGTTGCTCAACAACTACTGATTTTTTTTAAAAAAGGAAAACATCCAGATACAAAAGCTTCTTAATTTAACAGTCACAACATTTTGAGATGGGTCTCTGGCCTGCATTGATTAAAGAAAAAGTCCCCATGAACCAGAGCTCATTCAGTGTATGATTTAATCCAAGCAGGCGAAGAATTAAGCCTTGGACTGGATTGCATATTGATCAGCAAAGAAGCTTACTTTGCCATATCTGCCAATCCTAATTTCAGTCACTTTTCAAGGCAATCACTCTTCTTTGCAGCATGCATGGCAACAAATTGCCAAGCTCCATGTGTCAAAAAATGTGTGTGTGTGTGTGTGGGGGGGTGTGAATGGGTCATTGCTGTTTTCTTATGGACTCCAGGAAATAACATCACATTAAGGGCAAGTTTAGAAAGAGAGAGGTTTTAAGCAAATATTGCCAGCATTTAAAGTTGTTTAATTTACATCAAATTTTCCCAGCTGAGCAATACATAAATATTCATGATTCTACCACTGTAGTTTACATTACAAGATGTCACCAGAGATATGAAGGAAAGCGAGCGAGAGAAGAGAAAAGATCGGGCATAAATATTTTAAAAAGCCTCTCAATATACAGTACTTAATTTGACTCTGATCTCATATTCAAGCTCATATTAACCAAAGAAAACGTGATTGTAAAAGTTTTATTAGTGGAGGTAATGACTGGGGCAATTGAAAGGGATTTACTGTTGAATGGTCCTGCATTGCATAAAAGGCTACGTCTGCTGAATTCCATTGGGACTCTCACCAATCACATTTGAGACATGCTGGATCAACAAAAAGGGGTGAGCTTCAGAGCTTGGCATTTCATACCCATTGGCACCAGGCTGCCTATTGTTCTTATTCACAGTGGGTAGCCGTGTTAGTCTGTCTGCAGTAGTAGAAAAGAGCAAGAGTCCAGTAGCACCTTAAAGACTAACAAAAATATTTTCTGGCAGGGTATGAGCTTTCGTGAGCCACAACTCACTTCTTCAGATACAGCTAGAATGTGAACCCATCTGTCTTTAAGTAGAGGAGAGTGAATTCAGACAAGCATTAGTATGTAATCTCTCCCCTGGACATCTCTCCCCTGGACATCACAGACTCTTCTGCATACCACACCTATCCCATCACGCCTGCTATTCACATTTACATACTGTTAACATTTACATACTAATGCTTGTTTGAATTCACTCTCCTCTACTTAAAGACAGATGGATTCACATTCTAGCTGTATCTGAAGAAGTGAGCTGTGGCTCACGAAAGCTCATACCCTGACAGAAAATATTTTTGTTAGTCTTTAAGGTGCTACTGGACTCTTGCTCTTTTCTACTATTGTTCTTATGTTAGCTACCTGAAAGTCTTATCATGCATTACTGTGTTTAGGTGTTCATATGAGGTTTAAAGTGTACACTTTAAAAAAATGACAAGTGAGGAAGTGGGACAGAAGCGCCTGAAAACATGTTTGCTGTGCAGGTAGGTAGGAATGGTTTACCCTTATTCCATTCCAGTCTTCTGGAAGATCACTCTGTACTGTGTCCCACTGCTCCTCAATTTGTATTGACTTCTGAGAAGTTTATGGATGGTTTCCAATGTCACAGTCCTGCTGCTTCAAACCAAATGTCCCCATTTATCTGTTGCATTTCTGCTGCACAAATCAAGCCCTTTGTTGACTCCCAGCGTGGTGTAGTGGTTAAGAGCAGTGGTTTGGAGCGGTGGACTCTAATCTGGGGAACCGGGTTGGATTCCCCACTCTTCCACATAAGCGGCAGAGGCTAATCTGGTGAACTGGATTTGTTTCCCCACTCCTACACATGAAGCCAGCTGAGTGACCTTGGGCTAGTCACAGCCCTCTCAGCCTCACCTACCTCACAGGGTGTCTGCTGTGGGGAGGGGGATGGAAGATGATTGTAAGCCGGTTTGAGTCTCCCTTAAGTGGTAGGGAAACCCAGCATATAAAAACCAACTCTTCTTCTTCTCACAAAATCCTGCCTAGAAAACATATGCATTTTCAAGATTGTGTTTCAATAAATTAAAATTGCACTTTGTATGTGTATTATACATATAAATGTATATGATACATGTATCAAGCTGGGGTGTGGTTATGGGACAGCCAAATATTTGCTCTTCAGGGGCCAATTCTATATGGAAAAAATGAATGGCCTGGATGGAATCCTTCTCCTATGTACCATGGTCTCAGTCCAAACAGATTTCAATTGTTTCATTTCCCCGATAAAACAGGGGAACAGATTATGAAATCTGAGCCAAACCACTTTTGATTTTAAACACAGGTTGTCCAGGAAGCCAAGGAGGTAAGGAGAACATTCTCTGGCTCCCCACCATGCCCAGGGAAGCAAGTCCATCTAAGTCAGTGGGCTCAGAATGGCTTAACTCTGCTTAGGATTGCACAGCTATCTCATCCAATTTGGACTGTGATCAATTTTCTAGCTAGGCTTGGGAAAAAGAACTGTTAACAGCAATTTGTCCTTGGTCCTTCTCCGCCTTATCATATCAAAATGGACAGACAACAATGTGTCATTCAAAATATATAAAACCCTTCTCCTGAAAGTTCAGCAGAGAAGGCTGTTATTGCAATGAATTGGATATCCCGTGACAACTTGCTATAATTTCTTTATTAATTATGATACTTAATGTAGAGGAAATGACATCGCTGCATGTTTGACTCTCGTTGTCCTGGCAGAGCTAATTGCTCCTCGAGAGAGGCCAACCTTGGGTGAGCTGGGAGTAGGCAGAAGAATAAGCGCTGACTTTCGTATCTTATTTTCCAGTGAGTTAACAGTTTTTTCATGCAATTAGCCCCACTGTTCTCCCCAGATTAACAGATCAACTAATAATAAGCTATGCTTTTAAATTCGAAAAAAGACGAGGGAGCCTAACAAGGAACAGATTCAAAGGGCGCGAGCTCATTATGCAGACAGCAGTGATAAATATAAACAGTTAACCTTGAACCCTTCACAATCGTATTTATATTTCACTCTTTCAATAAATTGTATGTTTTTTTGGGGGGGGGGGAGTCGGGGAGAGTTCCCGGGGAGGGAGTTCCCTCCCCTTTCCTTTTGCCTGGTACCAAATCTACTAGCCTGAATGTTCTGATCTCTCTCTCTCACACACACACACAAGGTATAAGACTGTTTCATTCATTGCTGGGCTCTCTATGGGTTGAACCAGCTATTTTACTTCCTTTCTTATTTGATCCATACCCTGGTCTATCCCCTGGGCTCCCAGCAGTTTATAATAGACTTTCTCCCCCCAAAGCAAACAGTTTTGTTCCCACTGGGCTCATAATCTAAATAATTAAAGAGTTTGTGGGATCAAAAAGGCCCAGCATTTTTTTAAAAAAAAGAAAACGACATTTTACATGAACAAAATAAATTTTAAACGGAAAAAAACCCACCAGCATACCCATGGACATTGTTTTCTTCAGACAGCAGCCCAATACATGGCTGTTTGCTGAAGAAAGGCTGCAGAATGGAATGAACTGAGTGGGAAGTGTAAGTTAGTCCTACGATTGCGGTGGTATCTCTGGAGCTTCACCTAGGAGATAGTTCCCTCTTTACTCCTAGATCCTGATATAGCCCTTCCCCCAATCATCAATACCAAATGTCAGTGGAATCTGTCTAAAAAGATCCTGCAAATTGGGATGTGTACTCAATTTCAAGGTGGAAATCCTGAAGGGTGGGGGTAAGCTCTTTAGGAGCCAGCATGATCCCATGTTGACATAGGTGCCACCTTACCATGGAATAAAGCGGCACCTACACCATCCCAGGGGCAAACACACTGGTGTTGGGAAGCCGTGGAGCTGCGCCAGCCCCTGCTGCTAGCGCAGCCACGCTGGCAGGGAATTTCTGCTAGGGAAAGCCCAAGCCGGTGTGTGTGATTCCTGGGGGTGGAGCTGCCTTTAGGCAGCTTCCTAACCCCTTTCATCCAAGGAATATCCCCTCGCTATGCACCACCTTTTTGGTGGTGCAGCCCTGTTGATTGCAATGGGTGCATTTTATTTCACAGGAAAATATTTTAAATTCATTTTCAGTGGCTGGGAATCCTCTGAGGAGGCAGCACAGGCCCCGGCCACTGTGGATCTACCCCCACCTTCAGGAATGGGTTGCCCACGTGTTGGTGGTCTGGCCAGGAGGTCTTGGAATCCTCTTCCTCTCCAGGGTCTGAGGTTTGAATCTATTGTAGTTTGTGTCTATGGACTGTGAAGAAGGCCTCAGAGCCTTCTTCATATGTAGAGGGAATCAGGAATAGAAGGGAGTCAGAGTATGCAACGTATGTTTCAGTTGTGTCTCTGTTTACCAAAGATGGCCCCTGTTTTCTTATACCTGCCCTCGGTAAATTACTGTTTCTATTTGTGCTCCTTTTTCTGCCTTTGGGAGGTGTCTTCTTAAAATCTTAGTGAGAGTCATTAGAGTTTTCATTCTTCAAGGGTTCTGCAAGGTGTCTCCAAGTTAAAATCTCAGAACGAGAACTGCATGCGTCATGTCTGATATCAGTGCATATGCATGAATGCTACGGCATTATGCAATGTACAGCCACTAGTTCATACACTGCAGGTGGTGAGGTAGATACTGAATTGTTAGTAATCTATTTTAGGAAAATTATCCATTGTAGTGCCATATTTACTTTTGAGAGGAAGATGACCCAGAATGTAAGACAACCACCCTAAAGAAGGTTATGCACAAAAGGATTTATGATGTGAAGAACTGTAACTAGTAGGAGATTTTAAGAAAGCCTCCTCCTTTTCTTTATAGCACACGGGAGGAAAAAAACCCTTGTCTTTCTTTCCATTAAATATGGCGTGCCTTTAACCTGGAGTACTGTGTGCAGTTTCAGAGGCCTCACTCCAAAAAGGATGTGGATAGAATGGAGCAGGTGCAGACGAAAGTGCCGAGGATGATCAGGAGCCTTGAGACCAGGCCCAACAAGGAAAGGCTGAGGGACTCAAGAATGTTCAGTCTGGAGAAGAGGAAGTTGAGAGGGGACATGATTGCTCTCTTTAAGTATTTGAAAGGTTGTCACTTAGAGGAAGGCAGGAAGCTGTTCTGGTTGGCAGCAGAGGATAGGACTCGCAATAATGGGTATAAATTACGGGAGGAAAGGAAGATTATTTTTTTTAAGAGTAAGAGTAGTTCATCAGTGGAATCGGCTGCCTAGGGAGGTGGTAAGCTCCCTCTCTCTGGCAGTCTTAAAGCAGTGGCTGGATGAACAATTGTCATGGATGCTTTAGGCTGATCCTGCATTGAGCAGGGGGTTGGACTAGATGGCCTGTATGGCCCCCTCCAACTCTATGATTCTGTGAAAACTGGGGAGTTACAAACATGTCCAAATTTGCATCAGTGAAATACTGAAGGGTCGGAAAGTTGTTGGTTTATCTGGCTGTAATGTAAATAGCTGGAACCTGACCTTTTACCTTTGTCTGGTCAACAGAACATGATCTTCTGCTCATTTTATTTCCAGTTTACATGCCAGCTGACGGTATTGACCTAAGACAGTCAGACTGGAAAGAACCAACATCTAAGTCCAGATTCAGGTACAGGCATCAATGACTTTCTCCTGACCCATGCTGGGCACAGACAAGGTTATTATTATCATTTTATAGTATTCATACCCAGACTTATAACAAAGGATCTTGAGCCAGCTCATAAGCTTTTGCTTAAATACCACAAAAACACAACACTACCAATGCATTCAATAACATTATGAAAATACAAACTAGCAGCTATAAAATATCAGCCACAGGCTTAGATGCCATAGAGTCAAAGGAGAGGTGATTTTTATTAATCCCCATCTCCTTCCCAAGCATTGGGGGGGGGGGGGTTTGGACCTCAGTAGAAGGGTAAAGGTGAGAAGGTTGTGCTCCATAAACAGAATATATTTCAGCTGTAGAAATCTTCCATGGGATCAAAGCCACTGTTACTGGCCAAATAGTACCAGAATATATGAATGACTGACAATTTTGTTTCTTGCTTAATGGTGTCTCTTCTGAAACAAGGGTGCTCATGGAATTCCCTTCTACTGAATTTCTCCAATTAACTTGGTCTATAGATTCTCCTGTATGGCACATCAAAGTGTTTATTTTCCCCCCACTTGCCACATATGGGGAGAGGAACTAGTAAGTATTCCTTTTGGGTGAATATAATATGCATTTTTGGGCACTATCATTCAGCCAAATACATGAAATATCATGTTGGATAATGAAGTAAAATGGGTATTCAAATATGTATTGTTGGACTGACTGTGAGGTTCATTCAGAAAGAAGAAGAAGAAATTTCAAATAATGAAGTAAAATACATATTTAAAAGTTTATTCAAATAGGAGTTTGGGGATCAGTCATATGATACAAGATGATCCGTCTAGTCTAGGCACTGGCATACTGTAAGCAGAATTTGGCCATATTTATGTTGCTAGCTGTTAACATTGGTTCTTTTGAGGGCAATGATGAAGAGGGTACCTCTGCTTTCAAATAAAAGGTGCAGCAGGTATTCTATATAATTCTAAGCAGCTTAATTTCAACTATGTCCAGCTCACAGTCAACAGTGTGATGTGGCTGCATTCATCATACCTGAATCATACCATTGGGTCATCAAGGTCAGTATTGTCTACTCAGAGTGGTACCAGCTCTCCAGAGTCTCAGATAGAGGTCTTTCATATTACCTACTATTTAGTCCTTTCAACTGGAGATGCCAGGGATTGAACCTGGAACATTATGCATGCCAAGCAGCAGCTCTTCCACTGAGCCATGGCCTCTCTCTGTACCTGAATTTATGTGTGTGTGTGTTAAGTGCCATCAAGTCGTTTCCAACTCATGGCGACCCTAGGAATCAATGTCCTCCAAAATGTCCTATATTTAACACCCTTGCTCAGGTCTTGCAAATTGAGCGTTGTGGCTTCCTTTATAGAGTCAATCGATCTCTTGTTGGGTCTTCCTCTTTTCCTGATGCCTTCAACTTTTCCTAGCATGATTGTCTTTTCCAGTGACTCTTGTCTTCTCATGTGACCAAAGTACGATAGCCTCAGTTTAGTCATTTTAGCTTCTAGGATCAGTTCAGGCTTGATTTGATCTATAACCCATTGATTATTTTTTTTTTGGCAGTCCATGGTATCCGTAACGCTCTCCTCTATCACCACATTTCAAAGGAATCTACTTTCTTCCTATCAACTTCCTCCATTGTCCAGCTTTCACACCCATACATAGCAATAGGGAATACAATGGAATGAATTAACTTGATCTTGGTTGCCGGAGACACATCCTTACACTTAAGAGTCTTTTCTGGCTCCTTCATGGCTGCCCTTCTCGGTCTCAATCTCCTTCTGATTTCTTGGCTGCATTTATAGTGGTGATGTATATATTTATAGTGGTGCTGAATTTATAGTGGTGGTACAAACTGTGAGGAGCATCTTATGAGTATCCTGGTAATGGATGAGTGGGAAATCTGCCTAGCCATGTTGAGTGGTGAGGGTAATTCAGCGTTTGGACCTGAATCGGTTAGCAGGTCAATCTGGTTCTTAATCATTGATATACTTCATTTGTATTGAATGGGAGGAATCTGATATCACACTGTCATTTGGGTTGAGTTAATGGCTTAAAGTGGGCCAAACTACACTGTCCTTTCTAGTTTCATCAGCATTCGACCTTTCTTTGCATGTTCCAATGATATTGTTATTTGAGGGAGGGGAGGGGCTGTGGCTAAGTAGGGGAGGGGCTGTGGCTCAGTGGTAGAGCCTCTGCATGGCATGCAGAAGGTCCCAGGTTCAATCCCCGGCATCTCCAGTTAAAGGGACTAGGCAAGTAGGTGATGTGAAAGACATCTGCCTGAGACCCTGGAGTGCCGCTGCCAGTCTGAGTAGACAATACTGACTTTGATGGACCAAGGCTCTGATTCAGTATAAGGCAGCTTCATGTGTTCATGTGAGCCTGTAACACTGTGAAGTTGCAGCTAGACTTGACTCCTCACTATTTTTTTTTGCTTGCTACTCACAAATCATGCATGTGAGTTTTGATGGCTGACAGCAATACTTGTTTTCAAGTCATCTGAAATGTTTATGAAGATGTCATAACTCTACAGTCAATGCAAGCAAATCTAGAATATATTGCAAGGGTTTGAAGAGTATAATTCTTCCTAAAAATATACAGTGTTTCTAAATTTCATTTTGTTACAAAAACTGGACATTATTGAAATAAAAGAAAGCCAGGCATGATCCATGATCTGTAAAAATATATTGCCATGTAGGAGCCCATTTCCATAATAGACCATAGTTTTGAAGAAAGTCTTAATGAAAACCTGTTTTGTGAAGGTTCAGCTCAATGAGCAATGTATATCACATGGCATCTTAACCCCAGCTAACACAAAAATCAAGAGTAATTGGGACCATCAATCTGTGCAGATCGCATCCTTAAAGTTTCAAAAGCCTTTGGAATATTGGATTATGACAACAGATTGTCTTTCTATTCCATCCTTTTTGTTAAACTGACAGCCAGGGCAATGATTTCTTTTCAGTTTGCTGTGGAATGTTAGATGACTCGCAATTAAAGAAGAAAAATAAATTTGAAAAGTAGAGAGTCCCAAAGATGAAAGATCAATTGCTTACTAGTCTAACTGACAAGTTATTATTATGTTCACAGCAAGATTAGCTTCGGTATGGCATCTGCAAGAAATTAACAAGGAAAAAAAAGGATTTCTAAATACCCAAGCCTATGGTCTCCCTTCCTTCTCCTCAGCTCTGTTCTGTTCTTAAATCTCCTCCTTGACCTCTGACCACTCTTTACTTATTCCAATATATTAATAATGCTGACAGACCTTGAAAAGAGAGCTCAAAACGCAACTCACCTGGCTTTTCAAGTTTGAAACAAACTTGGGTTGGAAATTGGCTCATTAAATGGCTATCCAGACACCCCTTAAGCCACACACCTTGCATTTGTAAAGTCTGTTTGTGGGGCGGAGGGAATATGTTACTAGCTGCAGGAATTTCTCTTTAAGACAGAGGAGAGACCTATCTTTCCTTCACAAATTAGCCTTCACAAATTTCTCAGGCCTGGCCCTGGGCTGTGGAGGAAAATGAGGTGGGGAAAGCCCTGATGAGGTGGAATGGACTGCACCTCTTCAGAAGTCAGGTGTTGCTAGGGTTGCCAGTCTCCAGGTGATAGCTAAACAAATATTACGTATGCTGATTTAACACAGTTGAGAGAACCCACAGCACCAGCTCAATATTCTATATAAATGATACTACAATTAATAGTCCAGGTCTAATTCAAGTCTTATATTAATTCATATGTAAAGGTAAGACCACCAAACACAAGTAAATAGCAACACCACAATTTGAATAGTTAATAAACAAAAAACAGTTCCTTCACTATTACACAATCATAGGTCAAGAAATGGCTGCAGATCTCCCGCTATTACAACTGATCTCAAGGCAACAGAGATCAGTTCCCCTGGAGCAAATGGGCACTTTGGAAGGTAGACTCTATGGCATTATAAGAATCTGGACCAAGTGGACCACTGTGATTTTGCTAAGGACTTTTTATGTTCTTAAGAAAAAACAATACATACCCAAAAGCACTTAACATGGATAACTTCAGCCATGTGTTCCTCAGAAAAGGAGAAGAGGTATATGCATCGGTGAGGCAGCCATTCAAGAGCAGCACTTAATTTCGTCATAACTGCAAAGTGCTCAGAATTGTAGTGTAGAGGCCAAAATGGGAGAATCCATTCAGAAATATCAATAGGCCTCTGCAGGTAATTCTGGCTTGAGTCCTATTCATTTATGATGCTGGAAAACAAGTCGTAAAAACTGATTTTCCACGCTACGGTGTGGCATCCGAGATACCGTTACAATGATTAGGAGAGAATCGCTCATGCCAGAACTCCAGCATAACTTGCAGGAGTTCCTAGATTAAAATACTTCTTTTCTGTGAAATGCTCCTTTGCGTTGTTCATAGGGGAAACAGAAATTAGGAGGAATTAATTAAGCATGAGCTATTTACCAGCCACAGACTGGCTGTAGAATGTTGGAAGAGATACAACAACATTGTGCTTTGGGAAAGTTGATGCAGAGGGTCTGGATCACCGCTAACAATCATTATTTCAGTGTTCCTTGCTAGGTAAAATGCCATTTCCTTTACACAAAAATCTCATTTTATTATTTTTTTAATCAGCAAGCTCCCTTTTTATAATACAGCTTCTTTTCCATAAAACAAATTATATCGTAATTTTAAAATGCATTATTTTTTAAAAAAAGTATCCGTTTATTTCAAGCCAATTGCAAAATAAGCAATAAACACAGATGTAATCCATAATTGATGTTTTGTGTTCAGATTAGCATTTAAAAGCATTTTGCGTTATTGGCAAATTAAAGCTCCATACAGTTTGGCTTGGAGATGTAGAAAATAGGAATGGCATATTTCGCCCAGCTTCAGTTTCCTACAATTTCACAGGTGGAGGGGACATGAAAATCTTATCACCAAATGTCTGCTAAAAAGAAAAACTGAGGCAAATCTTGATGGTGAATTACAACACCTCATGGGGTTGTGGTGGGATTGCCAACTCCAAGTTGGGAAATTCCTGGAGATTTGGGGGTGGAGCCTGGGGAGGTGGGGTTTGGGATGAAAACAGCCATTTTCTACAGAGGAACTGATATCTGTCGTCTGGAGATCTTCAGACCCCCCCTGGAGGTTGGCAATCCTAGGTTGTGGGGTTTTAGACATTCTTAGGTTTTGACTTTGGGGACTTCAGCTGCCTATTGAAAATGCATATGACTGAGACAGAAAAACTTTAGTCCTTTAGTTAGCAGAAGCTGCAACCCCAAGATCGCTGGGAGTTTGAGTGGTAAAAGGACCATTGCGATGCGACACTTCTGAGTGTAAACCAGAAGTGACGTGATCATGTTGTGTGCTGAAGCTGTGTATGGAAGCAATTGATTTTTGTTGCCTTTCCACAACAGTGCCACATTGCCCCTGTTCTCTGTACAAGCACGATAAAACTAACCCTTCAAAACTGACTATGCTGTGCCCTCATGTGAAATAAAAACAGAAAGAAGAGCTATAGAATGTATCCAATAAAATATGTCTGGGTTTTTTTGCACACAAGGGGTTAGTATTGAAGGGATCTGTTTTGTTTTATTGTTTTGTTTCTGTGTTTCTCAAAAGTGTCAATAAAAACCTATTAAAATAACTGTTTTGGTGGGAGGGAGGTTCAGTTCAGTTTTTAGTTTTCCTTTTTTAATGTGTGTGTTCTGGAAATACTCTAACCTGGATGGCCCAGGCTAGCCTGATCTCATCAGATCTCAGAAGCTAAACAGGGTCAGCCCTGGTTAGTACTTGGATGGGGGACCACCAATGGATACCAGGGTGGCTATGCAGAGGAAGGCAATGACAAACCATTTCTGTAAGTCTCTGGGCTTGAAAACCCTGCTGGCTGGGTTGCCGTAAGTCGGCTGTGACTTGATGGCACTTTACGCATACATTCCAGAAATACATTGCTAGAAGAACCCCAGATTTCTACTGTCATGAGTCATGATCTGGTAAATATTTCTGGTAATAAATAATCCCAACATCAGGACATAAATTTGGCAGAGGAGAATTTGTACATTGCCAGAGGTGTATTGTTGGCCACAAGCATCGTCCTGATGTTAGAATATCAGAGTAGGATCTGAGAGACCTGAGTTCAGATATCCAGTTTACATGAAGATTGCTGGTTCACACAGGGCCAGTCATTACCTCTCTGCTTAACCGACATACCAGGGCTTTTCTAAGGACAAGCCATGTATATTAAGCTCTGAGAAGGAAGGCTGGAATAACAATATACTAAATATAAAGAATGCCAGTACTATTAAACTGAATCAGTCCCTGAGTTTTAGTTCATCAGTGACTTTGCCTTACATGGGAGCAGTGGATTTCGGCTACAGTTCTCAGGTAGCAAGATATAGCAATGCTACCGAGTGATTCAGGATAACTCTAAATATAGTCGTCATTGCCGCTATTAAGAAGTTTGAAAAGTGGCCGTGTGACACCCAGAACATCGGTCATGACGAAATATCCCGTCACAAATCAACGTTTGACCTTCTAAAGCTATTTTTATGTTTATGCACTGTGTTTTTATAGGGTTTTATGTAGTATCATGGCCTTTAAATCGCAAGAGGCTATGAAACCTTGTAACCAAGATTACCGTCTCGTAGAGGTTGTTAATTTTACAAATGCTTGTAGAATGTAATGACATTCTAAACCGATGCAGCAGAGGAGGAGTGGATGCGTACAGACTTTATTAAAATGCATGTGTGAACTTTTCTAGCAATTTAAAATCCAGGTTCCATGGGCAGATTTCACGCACAGAAGTTCTCAATAAGGGTTATATGGCAACTTGTTAAAAGCGTATGGGGAAAAAAATCCCCCATAGGGTATGAAGAAAGAAAAAAGGATGCAACTGACTCATGGTGATCCCAACCGTGGAGGGTTCAAGGCAAGAGATGATCAGAGGTGGTTTGTCATTGCCTTCGTCCATGTGGCAACACCATGGAATTTGAAATCCCTGAATGGTAAGACTTGCTAATTTTATTAAGCAGGTGAAGGAGATGTGACATGGCTTAGCTGGGGATTGAGAGGAAATAAATCATACAAAGAGAGAAGGGTTACCTGCTGTAGGTTAGGAAATACCTGGAGATTTGGGGGGTGGAGCCTGAGGAGGGCCGTCATTGGAGTATAATGCCATAGAGTCCAACTTCCAAAGTGGCCATTTTCTAGGGCTGTTGATTCGGTTCGGTTCGAACTGAAAATCAGCCGAATTTCTCTTGATTTGGTGGTTTTTAGTTCGGGACGAACCGAACTCAAAAATGGCAGGCAACCGGGGAGCCGAATTCAGCGAGTTCAGGAGTTCACGAATAAATCCGGCAAATTCGGGGCCGTCAGTAAGCAGCATAACCTTCAGTAAGCAGCATTCTCCTCCCCCGGCCAATCGGTGGCCAAGCTGGGTCTTCTTCTAGCCAATCAGTCAGGATTGAGTACTGGAGGAATCAGCTGATGTGCGGCCCCGCCGGGGAAAGAGAGAGAGAGGGAAATCCTCGTGTGTGTGTGTGCGGGGGTGCTTGTGCACATTCGCTCCTTTCCGTGGCTGCAGGGGGCACATTTTTTGGGGTACAAACCCCAAACTTTCAGGGGATATTCAGACAAGCCTTCTTAAGAGACCACCCAAGTTTTGTAAACATTGGGTCAGGGGGTCCCGAGATATGGGCTCCCCCCTTTTTCTTTCCATGGCTGCAGGGGGCGCATTTTTGGGTGTGCCGACCCCAAACTTTCAGCGGAGCATCAGACAAGGCTTCTTAAGAGACCCCCCAAGTTTTGTAAACATTGGGTAAGGGGGTCCCGAGATATGGGCTCCACCCCTTTTTCCTCTCCCCCCTTTTCCATTTCCGTGGCTGCAGGGGGTGCTTTTTTGGGGGTGCAGCCCCCAAACTTTTATCATAGCTTCAGACAATCCTTCTTAAGAGACCACCCAAGTTTTGTAAAGATGGGTTCAGTGGGGGCAGAAATCTCGGCTCCCCCCTTTTCTCTTTCCATGGCTACAGGGGGTACATTTTTGGGTGTGCCGACCCCAAACTTTCAGCGGAGCTTCAGACAAGGCTTCTTAAGAGACCACCCAAGTTTTGTAAACATTGGGTCAGGGTCCAAGATATGGGCTTTCCCCTTTTCCCTATTGGGATGAATGGATCACCCTCGAGAGATGCATACATATGGATCTCATATTGGATACAAATGGAATCATATTGGATTACCCAGCCTCCCAGCCCCTCCTGATGGAACAGAAGACAGTCACAGTAAGACCCCTTTGGGGGCTTTAATCTGTAATTTTTCTTTTCTGTGTGTGTGTGCGGGGGAAAAGCAGAGTCTGTGTGTGTGTGGGAGGGAGCAGTTTCTGTGGGTGGGGGGGAAGCCAAAGGGGGCTTTTGCCGGTTCTGCCTGGGGTGTGTGTTCCCCCTCCAGTCTCTCTCTCCCTGGTTTGAGGGGGGGCTTTATTTTTATGTCTTCAGGTTTTCCCTCATTCATAAGATCAGTTAGGTTATTTTGATGCTTGCTCAAAACTGGTTTTCAAATGGTGACTTAAAGAATGCATCTGCCTGGTCCCAAGTCCAATGCAAAAGGAGAAATTCCACCCCCTCCTGCTCATTATGCATAGCTAGCTGCCTCTGTCCCTTTCCATGGTTTGCAAACTCCCAGGTGTCAGATGTTGCTTTGCACTGTTGCAAAGGTGTTGCATTGCGTGCTTGTGTTGCTTTGCAGTTGTATTGTTTTGCAAAATTCTTCACACCTGCCCCGCCCTTTGCATGGTGCAAAGGTGTTGCTTTGCAGTTGTGTTGCTTTGCAAAGTTCTTAGCAGCTGCCCCGCCCTTGCTCTCATCAGCTGTTTATCGGGGCTGGGAGCTTTGTGCTTGGGCGGCAAGCTCTGCTCAGAGATGCACATTAAGGGTGGGGGGACCCCTTTCGGGGCCCATATCTCAGCCCCCCCAGACCCAATCTTTACAAAACTTGGGGGGTCTGGCAAGAAGGGTCCTTTGAAGCTCCGCTGAAAGTTTGGGACCTCTACCCCCAAAAATGCCCCCCCAGAGCCATGGAAAGGCGCGGTTGTGTTTTTAATGGCTTTATTCGGCCGAATTTCCCCCCGAACTTTGAATTCCTGCCATAATTACACAGACCCGAAGTGGGGGAGTTCGGACTTCAACATATCCCGAATCTAAACGGGCTGAATTCAGCCGAATCTGAACTATACTTATTTTTTTTAAATTCAACAGCCCTACCATTTTCTCCAGGTGAACTAAGCTGTCACCTGTAGATCAAATGTAATACCTGGAAATCTCCAACCACCACCTGGAGGTTGCCAACCCTAAAAGAGAGGCAAGCAAGTCTGGTTGCAAATGTTTTCCCCTGCAGGATGGATATGTGCTATTTCATGGCAGGGCAAGCTATACTCCTTTCACTTTTCATGCTGTTGCTGCCACAGGTACCCAGCTTTGGCATGGGTTGTTCCTGCTTTACTTGTCCAGCTTTGACATCTTCCTGTGCCTGCCATGTTCATCTGTTTTATTGAGTTGGATCCAGCTAGCTTTTTAGCTCAATCTCCCTCAATCCCCCTCTTTACTATAGCCCCAGTTCCACATGAAATTCCTAATTATGATGATTATTTTAAATTTCCTTTTAAGCTACTTTGAGCTTGGGGGGGGGGGGAAACCAGGATAGAAATATATTAAAGAAGTAAATGCTTAAAATGCCCCTCCAAAACTGCATAGTTTGTTGGGGTGGGGGGAGAGGTAGCAGGACCAGAATCTTGGCCAAGGCAAATTACAACTTTGGAGGGGCATTTCTGAACATGGAAGAGGCACGAGAGGAGAACAACATCTCAATCAGCAAACCTTCTCTGACCTTGAAGGCAGCCACCGGAGCTTCTAACTTACTTTTTAAAAATACGTATGTACAATTGTTTGCATCATATCTGTCTGGGGGTTCCTCACCACGCAGAGGAAGCTCTATGCATGTATGTTTGGAGGTTGTATACATGTTCTAGTGTGACTAGGCTAGAGCAGAGCTTGCTGTCTTGATCTCATCCCCATACTCCTTCCTCCTTCCTAGATAGAGCTTCTGAAAAGCGCTCACATTTATCGGTGAAAATTAGTTATTTCTAAATTGGCAGGCTGAGAAGGGATTATACGGCAAGCAAAAGTTCTGATCTCAACGTGATCAGCAACCCCCTTAACTCAGTTTTTCACAATACTGCAGGCCATTTCTATCATTTATCCCAAACACTGTGAAACTCTAGACTTCCCCTCCAAGCATTCAAGGGCAGCCCAGAAACCTCAGTATTGTGCTGCTTTCCTGTAATGATAAAGGGAAAGTGGGTTTCATTCTAGCCATCGAAATGTACTTCTCTTTGGGACACAGCTGTTTACCATCCCATTTAATACTTCTGCTGAATAAATGTGAGGAAACCTTTTACAGATATTGGCAAGGAAATATATAAGGGCACTTACGCAAGTATGCCTGGAGCTTACCCCTTATCAAACTGCCACCATATAATTGAAATGGGAGGACTGGATAGTTACTCTGCTATGACCCTCTTAGCACTTCTTCCCTCTTTGAAATGTGCTTTTCCTCTGGGCCTCCATTTCCCCACTCCAATAATTTATTATAATTTGTCGAATACACTCCTAGAAGCAAATGGTGACATTAATCTGCTCTTCAGTGTAGACTATCAACAAGCATACATTTTTCTTTATCAATTGGGAGTCATTTAGGAGTCTGGATTTCCTTCTTGCTGACATGATAAAACAACAGACGTTCCAGATAAAAGCCCTTTTAGGAAACAGATGCAATAATAAGTGGGATATAGGTATTCGTGCAGTGTTTTTTTCTGGGAGTGACACCAATCAGTGACAAAGGGGCTCATCCAAAGAGTAATAATGGTCTAATTATTCTGTTGGAACAAAGATGTCCTTCTTCATTTCTTTTCATTTTCCTATGGTGTCAATATGACCCTTTTTGATTTGACCACTTCCATTTGCTAGTGTTTCTGAGTGGTTTGTTCCTTTTAGATCACCTTTATGCATTTCCATCATTTTTATATCATTTATCCAATGATACATCATTTATGCATCATTTTATGCAATGGACACAAAATAAGCTTAAAATAAGCAAACCCTAAATGTAAGGGGATGGATTTGGTGGGGGATAGTATTAAAGTAGTGTGAAAATAAAGATGTATATGTTTAATTTGCACAAGAGGAAACAAAATGGTGCATTTCTGTTTCCAGTGTCTTGGGGCAAGGCTTCAATAACTTGCATAAATCCCATCCCCCTGCACAGAAAAAAACACCAAAAATTAATTATGCAAAATAAAAAACATAGCTGGAAATTAACAGTGCAGTCCTAAACACACCCTCTAAATCCATTGACTTCAATGGACTTGAAAAGGTGCAACTCTGCTTAGAACTGATCTACTAAGAGACATTATTGACGTTAATTAATTAATTGTATTGGCATGTTTATTTGTGATACCATATTTCTGTTTCCATATTGGGGCCTAGAACACGTTAATATTTTTTTTTTAAATCCAAATTACATTAAAATCCAAATTAATTGTTCTGTGGGAGGGAATCTCGCAAGCAGAGCTGGATCAGACACAATGAAGTAGTGACTCATTGCTTCCTGGCTTCACATAGATAGCCCCATCAATGGGAGTTGATTAGTGACTAGAGCAAGGCTCTCAGCTGAAGCTGAATCCAGGAGTGAGAGAAGTTTGCCTGGCTGCTTCCTGTCTCTCCTTAATATATACAGGTTGCATTCTAGCCTCTGCACCCTGAATTGAAAACATGAGATGTAAGTTAAACAAGGCTTATTAGGGGCTGATCTACTTTTTAACTAAGAATTTCTAATCATTACACTAAGAGGCAGTCCTGGTGGCTGACAGCATTTATAGGCAACACCATCTTGGCTCAAAACTCAGTTGGTATTGCTTCTGGCTTTGTTTACCTGGGTCTGCATGGATAAGTGTAGCCCAAGGTGCCATGTTGTAAATTTGTCAGTCCAATCCTTAGCAGAGTTACATCTTTCTAAACCTATTGACTTCAAAGGACTTAGAAGGGTGTAACTGCTTATGATTGCACTGTGAGAATGTAACTAGGGTTGCCAGGTCCCTCTTTGCCGCCAGCAGGAGGTTTTGGGGGTGGGACCTGAGAAGGCTGGGGTTTGGAGAAGGGAGGGCCTTCAATGCCATAGAGTCCAATTCCCCAAGCGGCCATTTTCTCCAGGTGAACTCATCTGTATTGGCTGGCGATCAGTTGTAATAGCAGGAGGTCTCCAGCTGGTACCTGGAGGTTGGTAACCCTAAGTGTGACTGATGGTGCTCGTTACCAAGAGTTTTTCTGCTTCCACCCTCAAGCCACACAGCCAATGATTGGCTATCCTGGAAAAACTTTTCTTCTTCAGACTGCACTTGACAGTCATCAGTAACTATAACTTCAGACTGCACTTGACAGGCTAGTAACTAACCACAATATTCTGCCCAGCCATAGTTAGAGGCCAACTGGTTAAAGACCCGGGCCTATTTTTTAAGACTCATCCCAACTCATAATGTGAAGTTAGTGTTTTGTGTGCACGCGTGCGTTTTTTCAAACTCTCTATTCGATTTGCTACTTCTCTTTGCTATTATTCTTTCGTGTCCTTAATAAATCTTTAACTGTAAACCGTTGCTCTGTTTATTCAAATAGTCTGCACCCCCTTATGAGATGTGACCTCAAAAGCATGGACCCAGGTATACATCAGGCAATACAATACCAATAATATTTGCCCTAAGCACAGGTGTGCAGGCTTCTGACCCCTTACAGGGAGGACGCTCCTTTGGTCAAGGTATATGCGCATCTGGGCCATTTGGGTAACAGCAGTACAATTGGCATAGCAGTGGAGTGACATGGTCCGAGAGGCTGACCCTTGATCTGGCTGTCACATTTTGTAGCAGTCAAAGCTTCAGCGATGCCTTCAAACGCAGCCTCACATAAAACATGGGTAGGGTTGCCAGGTCCCTCTTCGCCACCAGCAGGAGGTTTTTGGAGTGGAGCCTGAGGAGGGGCAGGGTTTGGGGAGGGGAGGGACTTCAATGCCATAGAGTCCAATTGCCAAAGCGGCTATTTTCTCCAGGTGAACTGATCTCTATCAACTGGAGATCAGTTGTAATAGCAGGAGATCTCCAGCTACTACCTGGAGGCTGGCAACCCTAAACATGGGGGTGAGGGGGAAGAACAGCTGTGCCCTCCCCAGTTTATGCATCTGGGAGCATTATTAGTACAGAATTTAGATCACCAGGTCACATGAAGAAGAAGAAGAGTCATTTTTATATGCCGATTTTCTCTACCTTTTAAGGAGACTCGAACCAGTTTACAATCTCCTTCCCTTCCTCTCCTCACATCAGACACTTTGTGAGGTAGGTGAGATTGAGAGAGCTCTAAGAGAACTGTGACTAGCCCAAAGGTTACCCAGCTGACTTCATGTGTAGGAATGGGGAAACCATCCTGGTTTACTAGATTAGAGTCCGCTGCTCATGTGGAGGAGTGGGGAATCAAACCGGTTCTCCAGGTTAGAGTCCACTGCTCCTAACCACTACACCATGCTGGTTCTGTAGCAAAGAAGACATGTGGGCTGGACTTTCATTTATCTCTGGCATCCTGTATTATAGGCATTGTCTTGCATGATTCCAGTATTTTTTCCCCAGCTCTTATTTAAAGCATATTGAGAAGATGGTGATACTTTCTTTAGCTCCTTAAAAATGATTGTTGCATGGAAGAGATGAATATTGATGGGTGTATTATATAGCTGCACAGCTGCACAGGCTGCCTCCAACATTTTATGTTTTCACATACAGATGTGTTGAATTTTACCAGGCTCAGCACTACTCTGAACTCTCTTGGGGAGCTGCTAAACTGCTTGTTCCATATTCAGATGTCCCTTTGGCAGATTATAATAGAGAGCCTTGGAAAACATATTGTTTTACTGGCAATAAAGAGGCAATAACAACTTAATACAATCAGAAAGAATAACTTAGCAGTCTAAATGTCTGAAGTAAAAGGATAATTGAAATTACTTTGGGTATAAGCCTCAGCAATTTCCTCCTTGGTGGTATTTCAGGTGATCATTTATACTTAATGAAATGCAATGAAACAATAGAATGTTATTGATTTAGGACAGGGAAAAAAAGTTTTGTTCGAGTCGACAGCAGATCTCCCTGCTACTCCTCACGTTGGTGGAAGAAACAAATCACCCACATTTTATCTCATTATAGTCACTTGAAATCAATAACTTGTCTGCATTGGCACATATATCTCTTGTAGCCATACAGAGCATTTTTGATGTATGCTGGATTAACAACAAAGCCCATTTGGTGCTTCAGCTATCCTGATATATCAATTCATCTGTCCATCTATGGCCTTTTTACTTCCTGGGAATGTTCTATGGGTTGCTACCTTGGAGGGCTGCTGGCAGCCAGAAGCAAGCAAAACCAGGCTCCATCTACAATGACAGCAGCTTAGAGGGCCATGTAGTTCAGATCTGATCAGTGATATCATCAGATGTTGTCAGTATGGGAGGTAGTGAGAGGTGAGCGTTGGTGTCACTGAGGGAAAAACCTACACGTCTGAAAAGCTTCTCCTCTTTTCCCCTTTCTTGCACAGTTCAGTAAGAAAGACTTCTAGATTAGTGGCAAACCATAGTTTGTTGTTACATTTGAATGATAGACTGTGGTTTCTGCTCTCCCAGACAAATCAGTTTTCCAGGTCAGAATTAAATGTTTTGAACCCTGGCTTGGTGAGAAGAGAGTTTGTGATTCAAACATAACCCTAACTGTGCACTGCTGAATATCAGGAATTCCTTCATTACTGAGCTGGGTATGGGTGGGAGGGGAAGAGATAGCATATGTGACTATTCGTAGGACAAAGAGAACTGTTAAAAAACTCCAAAACCTGACTAATGCAGCAGCTGGTTGGAGAAACAATGGTAGTCAGCACACTTGGGGGGAAAGGTGAACAGGTATAGCGGGAAATGCATTTGGTACCCCTGTTAATGGAAAAATAGGAACGAACAAAAAGAGCTTTCTGTCATCCATTTGAAAGCGGCAGATTTGACTTTAAAAATACAAATTGGAATGGGGGCACACAACGAGGGGGGGTTTGGTGCACTCAGGATGAAGAGAACAGATCCTGCTTTGCTCGAGCACAAATGTTTCTGCTGACTCTGTGTAGGAGTGAAGGTGTCTCCACAACCTGTGGTCCTGTGGAGAGCATGCAGAGAGACAGAAGATACACTTTGCATGGGGTGAAAGTTGCTGTTCTGAAGCGATGCATCTTGGAGACAGGTTGCAGCCACCCAATGCCTACGCAACGCATTGGAGCCAGCTGGAGGGTTCTGTGGAGGATTTATTCCCCTTGCGTCTTAACATTCAGCTGTTCCTCCAAAACAGAAAGCCAGGCCTGTGGGGAGGGTTGGGGGGGAGGGAGAGAGAATAGCAAACTAATCTCCCCTGTTCAAATCTACCATGCTTTTCAAGGAGAAAGCAAACGTCTTTTGTTTGCTCACTACAACTGGCATTCACTGTAGATGCCTTTTTCTGACACGCTTTTCAACAACTTGCAATTCCATGCTGGGTCCAAGAAAGTTGCTTTTGAGTTCTCTCTGTTAAAAAAATGTTGCTGGTGTCAGACTCTTGGTGCTTCTTCTGGCAGATCAGATGAATGCTCACCTCTTCTAGTGGCGAAGAAGAATAGAAAAAACCTGACTGTAAGCTAATACGCTGCAGCGTCAAAGGGTTGTTTCTGTCAGTATTTTTATTCAATTCAATGTCCTTTGCATTCAGCAAATTACACATTTCCTTAGTGTGCATTTGCTGCTGAGAACTGCTGCCATACATCTAGCTCCCCCCTCCTTCTTTCTTTATCATATCGTTAAGGAAATGTACTTTGTATTTAGAGATGATGTTGTAATTCTTATCCCTGCTGCATCAACATCAAAATTAAGTGTCAATTGCCCATGTGCAAACTAAGCCCGTCTTTGTTTTCATGCCTTTTTTCTATTTCCTTACCACTTTCCCCCCCATTAAAAATATGCCTTTTCAGTGTTGTGCATGCATAAATTACTGTTTGACATTATACATTCATTTATGTAAATTGTGTACATTTTTCATATAAAAAATTATGCAGCATGTGGATTGGATCCAGGGCAAACATTCATGGGTGGAGTCGGTGGAGATTTCCTGCTATTACTACTGATCTCCTGCCAACAAAGATCAGTTCACCTGGAGAAAATAGCTGCTTTGGCAATTGGACTCTATGGCATTAAAGTCCCTCCCTTCCCCAAACACCGCCCTCCTCAGGCTCCGCCCCAAAAACCTCCTGGTGGCGAAGAGGGACCTGGCAACCCTAACTGCGCCACATATCACCATTCCCTTCTGGGATGGGGGGGTGTCATTCTGTGACTTTTCCTCCCTTGCTGAGTTAGTTTTGCATTTTTCATATTTGTTTCATGTTTGGATCTCAATGTGACTCTCCCTTGTTTTGTACTGGAAATCAATATTCCTCAACATGGATTAGACAGTGCTCATAATGTTCTAGGCCAGCAAAATATTTACTTAAGCATCAGTCATGACCGTCTTTCTTTGGAGCATTATAAAACACCAGGATGTGCACAGAATTTGTGGGAGAGAAACACATAACAGGACCCGCTGTACAAATAGATTGCCACTATAGGAAGGTGTATGCATAGCTGATTAATTGTAACAGCTTTGAAGGATGGGATGAATATTTCAACAGCCTGTTTCCTCATTCTTTTTAATTACTGGCTCAAAGGTGTTTAGTTGTATTTTATGAAATTAGACAATCCTAATGTAGATATGCATAAACAAATGGGGGGGGGGGAGTAAGTCACAGCCAAACACCAGAATCTAGAGTTTTGGGCCTCCTGGGCATGCAAGCTGTCCTATTTACTCTAATGATAGGGCAGCTCTGCACATGTACTCCTTTCTTGCATGAATTTGCATGCATTCCTCCACTAAAGTGAATGGGAAAGTGGCCTCAGGCAGGGTGGAGCTGTGTTTTGATCTCAGCTCCTGCTTGTACAAAGGATCAGTGCATATGGGAAGAAGAAGAAGAAAAAGAAGAAGAAGAAGAGCTGGTTTTTATATGCCAACTTTCTCTACCACTTAAGGGAGACTCAAACCAGCTTACAATCACCTTCCCCTCCCCACAACAGACACCCTGTGAGGTAGGTGGGGCTGAGAGAGCTCTAACAGAGCTGTGACTAGCCCAAGGTCACCCAGCTGGCTTTGTGTGTAGGAGTGGGGAAACAAATCCAGTTCAGCAGATTAGCCTTCGCCGCTCATGTGGAGGAGTGGGGAATCAAACCTGGTTCTCCAGATCAGAGTCTACCGCTCCAAACCACCGCTCTTAACCACTACACCATGCTGGCCAGGATACAAAGCCAGCTTGTGCTCGACCTAGTGTTTCTACACATGGACTCTAATTACTACAATTCCTTTTCTGAAGGCGGCGCCTCACACATTTAGAGTGTCTCTTGATCTTCAGGAACAACTATCAGTTTAGAATTGATGACGGGTGTAGGAAAGGGTCCTGAAAAGCCATAGAACATGCATAGAACATGCATAGAAGTTCCCCACACAGCCCCTCTTCTCCCTCTGTCATAAACGAGAACATGGGGTCATCTGCTGAAGCTGGAGGGTGAGAGATTTAAAACAGATAAAAGGAAACATTTCTTCATAGTTAAATTGCATAGTTAAATTGTGGAACTCCCTTCCCCAGGATGTGGTGATGGCTGCCAGCTTGGAAAGCTTTAAGAGGGGAGTGGACATGTTCATGGAGGAGAGGGCTATTCATGGCTACTAGTAAAAATGGATACTAGTCATGATGCATACCGATTTTCTCCAGGATCAGAGGAGCATGCCTATTACATTAGGTGCTGTGAAACACAGGCAGGATGCTGCTGCAGTCATCTTGTTTGTGGGCTTCCTAGAGGCACCTGGTTGGCCACTGGGGTTAGCCACAAAAGGTCAGCAGTATGTGCATATTACTTTGTGAACAACAAAATTGTCCTTTCCATCAAAGTAAATGTCAGGAAGAAACAGTCCTGGAGGACAACAGAGCTCTATACATTTATGGAAGCTCCATATTGAAGCTCCACAAACTAATGTCCAAAAAGATTGCCATGCAGAGCTATCATGCCATGCACAGAAAAATTAAATGTCGGAGAGCTAGGCTTCGGCATTAACATACAAGTATTTGAAAAGATCAGTGATCCAGGCTGTTATAAATTCAGAAACTTGGACGTTTATTTTGCGAAAAGATGTTTACAGAGGATGAGAACTGATCTTTTCCTCCACAAAAGTGTAAAATCATGTTTGCTGCTACACACAGCATGAGCAGATACAGTGCAAAAATGTTTCAGAGCGCTTGTCAGCTCACACCTGTTGTGTCAACCATTCTTGTCAATCAGTCTGACCGAATGGCAGAGCCATTTCACAGGATGGCCAAGAGTTTGACGTGTCCAAGATTTCCATCGGCAAATTCATTTGACTTGTACCCAGCGATAACAACAGCCACAATCAATAAGTCATTGCAGACTTCCTGTAGCACGTCTAGGCTTAATGATTGAATTGGAATAAGGAAACACCAAAGCGAGGCTGATTTTCATTTGCTATCCAATTATCCTGATTTCCAGCCCCTTTCCCCCCACGTTTAAGGATGTGCATTGAAAATAAACTTGAATAATTCCGTCAGCACACCAGTATAACTTTGAAGTAATATGGTCAAACAAAGCAAAGAAATGAAATGTTAATTTTCTATCCAAAATATATTCCCTTCATTTCCCACAAGTGGCCTCGGTGCATTCTAAATAATCGATTTCAATAATTTTATGCAACATGAATATTAACACTAAAGTGCTTGGTATGTTTCATTTTTTTAAAAAAACACTACTGTCTTTTAAAATTGCCAGACATATAAAGATATTTGCTAATGGAAATTTCTGTGCAAATCCTTTTATGTCTAAATCATAAAAAAGACTGAATAGCTAATTTACTTTCTTTTAGTATTGTGTGCTAGAATCAAAGCCCTATGCTACCCAGTTCACCTCCTCATTGGGTGGGAGTCTTAGGGATCTTCCAAGATCCAATTGTCGCTGTATTATGCATATGTTCTTAGAGCTGGTTATCTGCAGTGGCTACCCATCTGCTTCCAGGTATAATTCAAACTGCTTGTTCTTCCCATTAAGGCTCCAAAGGGCTTGGGGGCTAGGGTCCCCTAAGGACTTCCTTCTCCCATATTATCCTGCTCATCAGTTTGCCAGCGTGGTGTAGTGGTTAAGAGCAGTGGTTTGGAGCGGTGAACTCAGATCTGGAGAACTGGGCTTGATTCCCCACTCCTCCACATGAGCAGCGGAGGCTAATCTGGTGAACTGGATTTGTTTCCCCACTCCTCCACATGAAGCCAGCTGGTTGACCTTGGGCTAGTCACACTTTCTCAGCCCCACCTACCTCACCGGGTGTCTGTTGTGGGGAGGGGAAGGGAAGGTGATTGTAAGCCAGTTTGATTCTCCCTTGAGTGGAAGAGAAAGTCGGCATATAAAAACCAATTCTTCTCCTTCTTCGCAGAGGCTTCCCCACCACCGAAAATAAAATAAAAAAACTATGTCTAAAACAAAAAGGGGGAAATGTCCCATAGAGAAAAATGAGGACACACTACCCCAAAAAAGGAGGCATAGCCACACCACAGTTTGAGGGGGCGTTCCTTGGGTCCAAAGGGGTTTGGATTGCCCCAGGAAAACTCCTCCCACGCCAGTGTGGACTCCCACTTTTGGGATTTCACTGCCGGCATAGCAGTGCCAGTGGTGGAGCCCAACACAGCAGCATGGCTTCCTGGCACTGGCAAGTTTGCCCCTACGCCAACATAGATGCCACTTTATTCTGAGATAAGGTGGCATCTACACTGTTGCGGGGTCATGCCAGCTCCTAAAGACCTTCAGCCCGCCCTCCTATTCAGGATTGCAGCCCACGTCTCTAGCTGTTGTTGCTTCTTAGCAACTAGTATCCAGAGATGCCCTGCATCTGAAAACAGAGGTTCTATTTATCCACCATGATTAGTGGCCATTGTTAGTGGCCCAGCGTGGTGTGGTGGTTAAGAACAGTGGTTTGGAGCTGTGGGATCTGATCTGGAGAACCTGGTTTGGTTCCCCACCCCTCCACATGAGTGGCAGAGACTAATCTGGTGAACTGGTTTTGTTTCCCCACTCCTACACATGAAGCCATCTGGGTGACTTTGAGCTAGTCACACACTCTCAGCCTCACCTACCTCACAGGGTGTCTGTTATGGGGAAGGGAAGGGAAGGTGATTGTAAGCTGGTTTGATTCTCCCTTAAGTGGCAGAGAAAGTCAGCATATAAAAACTAACTCCTCTTCTTCTCCTCCTCCTTCTTCAGATCTGCCTAACAAACCATCTTCTCTGTACCCCTGCCTTCAGATGTAAGGCAGGTGGCAACTAGAGACAGGACATTTTCAGTGGTGGCACCTCACCTTTGGAATACCCTCCCCCTTCAGGCTTGCTTGCATGTCTGTCATACATGCTTTTAGGTGCAATGCCAAAACATTACTGTATGGGTGTAACTTTGGCACCCCAGAACTTACCACCATGCCCTGGGAAGGAAGAAGAAAGCACAGCCCCTCTCTGATAGACAGCACCATTCTTTGCCCTTGCTCTCCAACAAATGTAGCAAAGACAGAGCTCGGGCTAAGCAGGAGGTTGGGTATGCCCTCCTTTCTGGTGGGGCTGCCATCACTGGACTGGCCTTTTCACTTTGAGGCCAGCAAGAGGCTTTTGAAGGTAAGGTTGCTGAGTGTGAGCTAGCCCAAATACCTGAAGCTGAGTCCTTGGTGCCTTACTGTTTCTTTTTACCCAGACTTTTAATTAAGGTTTTTATCTTTTTAATTGTTTTATGGTCTGCTTCTGTTCTGAGGTCTCTCTAATAGAATTTTGGAGTTCTGAATTGTTTTATGATGTTTTTATGGCTTCTTTCCCATTTCTTTTTTGTTTTAATATAGATAATTTATGATTTATGGTACTGTAAACTGCCTTGAGCAGGACTCTGGAAAAGTAACATCTACTCAGTCTGGCAGTGCTCCTCCAAGGTCTCAGATAGAGAAAGGTCTTTCACATCACCGGCTACCCAATTTATGTATGTGGAGATGCTGGGGATTGAACCTAGGACCTTCTGCATGCAAAGCAGATGCTCTACCACTAAGCTGTGCCCCTCCAGTGCAGCCTCAGTGCATGTCTGCTTTTTTGGGGGGGGAGGGGGATGGACATATGTGGAGCCAGATTGCCATAGCAAAATTACTCAATGTTAAGTAATTTGCCTAGTAGAGAATTACAGGCTGCTTCCATAATATTGTCGCTGATTCTGTTGTTTGTTGGGGAAGTCTGCTTAAATAGGTTAATCTTTGAAAATGCTCACTAGGCTGTTCATATCTAATTAATATTTTGTAATAAGCCAATTGCCCTCTGTCTTTCTAATGTTTATGGATATGGATGACTCATAACTGCAAATAGGTTGAGTCACCCAATTGCTATAATTTGCAGCGATCAACTTTTCTAGAAAAAAAACACACTTTAGTTTGACATTTCAGCGCAGTCAAGTTTTCTTTAGAGAAAATGAAGATGTTTTTCAAATGTCTTACTTCCTTTCTGAATGAAGTGGTTGAAATGAGAGCTAGTGCAGTATAATGGCTAGAGCACTGGGTTCAGAAATGGAGAGACCAAACTCCCGATTGGTTATCCTGCTACTCTAACCACTTAAGGTCCTCAATTAATTACAAATGAGCAGGGGTAGACTGGTAACCAATCTTGGATCTGTAAATAGTTAATTATTTTTGATATACAAAATTTAAACAAGCAACTAGGAATTATTTTGAATTTGACCCCAGGGTTTCGATTTCACTTCTCCTGTGTGTGAACCGAGTCCTTTATCGTTGTTGCACCATTTTTAGGTGGCATAGCCCCATGGAGCCCTATGGGCTGCTCTGCCTCCAGCCACTGGCTCAGCCCTCCCCCTCAGGAATGGGCTGCCTGTTTCAGATCTTCTCATTTCATTTGTTTCACTTGTGGAGGCAAGCAGCTGCTAGTGCGGATCTCCACCACTGGCTTTCTCCAGCTCTGTTCTGTTATCTAGATCTTTCTCCTTTCCGACAGATCCTGAACTGTCTAATGTGACTCTGAGCTCAGCTCTGTCCCTGTGCTTCTGGTGAGGAGGTTTTTCAAAGCCTCCTAGTTTAGTATGACGCTATTCAGGGCCAAATTGGCCACATGAACAGTACAATTAAAGTAAGTAAGTAAAGTCTCCTAGCTCCTCCTAGGGCATCCTAGTCTAGCTTTGGTGACACTGCAAAAATTTCAACCGGGCTTTTAAACAAATGTTGGGCCAGGGATGGCTTGAAACCAACAGGCAGCCCAGAGCTAGGCAGACTTTGGCACCTGTATTTTCCAGCATGTTGTCAGTACATTTTTGCAGAATAAAGAACAGTTTATGATGGAGTGCATATAAATTAATGTAATGCTGCTGAGGAATAGCTCTCAAGAATGATTTATTATTTACCCATTATTAAATCTTATTGCACTTCCTTATACATAGCAAATGTAATTTGCTTAAAATTTTGGTGTTTTGTTTTTAATTGTTCCTCCTCGCCAAAGTAAGCCTACATCATTAACCCAACAGGAATGCTAATAAACAAAAAAATAATTTAAAAGCTTTATTAGGTTCAATTAATTGGGTGTAATAGTCTAATTTTGTCATGCTTTGGTAGCCAGTATATTGTAAGTAATTTTCATGATTTTTCAATTCAGTTGTGCAAACAAGCTTGGGAACAAAAGCAAGCAAAAAAAAGTTGTTTGGATAATTATATATATATATATATATATATATATATATATATATATATATATATATATATATATAAACATTGGCCTGTTTTACTGTTTGTGATAAATGGATTAATTAGCTTCGTTTTTATTGTATCTCAACTTTTACGGCAACAGCACAATGGTAATTTATCCAGGAACGAATGCTGACAGATTTAAGTCCCTGTATTTTTGATGGTTAGGAAGATTTCTTATAGGAGTTCTGCTCAAAATGACAGTCCATCGTCTTAGGGCTGTTGATGTGCAATGAAACAGCTCAGAAGAATTTATGTTTTCTCTACCCAACATTAAAAAGACTGAAGACCCCCAGGGCAAATAAATGCAGCAATTCATCTCAATTAGAACTCTCCCCATAATATTGTTTAAAAATACCTGTTTCAGGGGAAATAATCTACTTCAGCAATTCATATAGACCAGCAGTCACAATTCTGAGATGATATGAACATCTTACGGGGCATACCTGAGTGGATGTGTGTCAGTTCTGCACTTCGAGGGCATTTCCACACATCTGAAGGATTTGTTTTTAAAACCTATTTTTCATTTGTGAGCTTTGCCTAAATACATAGTGTTTTAGACCTGTGGTGGTGTGAGCCAGTGTGATGTAGTGGTTTAGATCTTAAAGCTTTCCACGGGGCCTGCAAAACAGAGGTATTCCACCAGGTTTATGGTTGAAGACAGCCACGGTTTTCCATCTATGCTGGCCTCCCTATCTCTCCCCACACACCTGTATTTTATACTGATTTTCAACCTGATGTGAGGGGATGCAGGCTGTTTCCACAGTGGCCCTTTACTCCAAAATGAGTGCCACATGCTGACTTAGGGTTGCCTACCTCCAGTTACTAGCTGGAGATCTCCTGCTATTACAACTGATCTCCAGCCAATAGAGATCATTTCACCTGTGGCAATTGGCCGCTGTGACAATTGGACTCTATGGCATTGAAGTCCCTCCCTCTCCATACCCTGCCCTCCTCAGGGTCCACCCCAAAAATCTCCCACCAGTGGTGAAGACGGACCTGGCAACCCTAAGCATTACACCCTGCAGAAGTCCTCCCTTCCCCAAACCCCACCCTCCCCTGACCCCAAATCTCCAGGAATTTCCCAGTCGGAGTTGGCAACCTTAAGCTGGGCCTTGCTTGAAATGTATCTGTTTCTTTGAAATCAATAACCATTCTGTTAGGGCCTTGATAATATTCCCAAAATTCAAATATTCTTGATTTTTATTTTATTTTTTATAAAAAACATTTCCAACCTTCCCATTAAAGTCTTTATTAAAATATCCCCATTAAAAATGGGGTACAGATATTACAGTTACTGGACTGGAATATGCTAATGAAGCTTCTAAGGACTTGGTTAGCATGCATGTAAAATAAATGTCTTATTTAAATTTTAAAAATTCCATTTCAATTAGATTATAGCATTATATCTAAAGAGTGGCATTGGTTAACACACACACATTCCAGCCATTACTGATTGCCATTTTTCCAAATGTAGTTCTAAATTTGGATGAAATGTTTCCAAGCTTCTGTCTGGAGGCCAAAGAATCCACAAGATCCAGCTGTCACTTAGAGGCCAAACACCACAGGGTATCCTGTATCAACATTCTGGTTTTGACATTTGTTATGACGGTCTTCCGCCCTTGGAATGACAATCTCAAAGCCAACAGCTTTCTGCTGTTTTTCCAATGCAAACTGAATGAGGACTGCTGAGAAGAGATGAGTTGCATTGATGGAGGACTGGGGCTTACAGGCAGCTTTGGATAGGACAAGAATCAGCTCGATTAAAAAATAAAAAAAAATAAGGTGCATAGCTGCCACAAAGGCCATTAGGGCAATATGTTTGATGGGACAAGTTATGCTTGGGAAGCTGTTGCTTTCCCCATTTATAATTCATCTGATGTTCCCAACAGAGTGTGTGACTAGCTCAAGGTCACCCAGCTGGCTTCATGTGTAGGAGTGGGGAAACAAATCCAGTTCACCAGATTAGTCTCTGCCACTCATGTGGAGGGGTGGGGAATCAAACCAGGTTCTTCAGATCAGACTCCACAGCTCCAAACCACCGTTCTTAACCACCACACCACGCTGGGCCACTAACAATGGCCACTAATCATGGTGGATAAATAGAACCTCTGTTTTCAGATGCAGGGCATCTCTGGATACTAGTTGCTAAGAAGCAACAACAGCTAGAGACGTGGGCTGCAATCCTGAATAGGAGGGCGGGCTGAAGGTCTTTAGGAGCTGGCATGACCCCGCAACAGTGTAGATGCCACCTTATCTCAGAATAAAGTGGCATCTATGTTGGCGTAGGGGCAAACTTGCCAGTGCCAGGAAGCCATGCTGCTGTGTTGGGCTCCACCACTGGCACTGCTATGCCGGCAGTGAAATCCCAAAAGTGGGAGTCCACACTGGCGTGGGAGGAGTTTTCCTGGGGCAATCCAAACCCCTTTGGACCCAAGGAACGCCCCCTCAAACTGTGGTGTGGCTATGCCACCTTTTTTGGGGGGTAGTGTGTCCTCTCTTTTCTCTATGGGACATTTTCTCTTTTTTGTTGTAGACATAGTTTTTTATTTTATTTTCGGTGGTATGGAAGCCTCTGTGGAGGTAGCGTGGCTGCACTGCTCCTGGCTGCCGCTGATCTACCCCCCCCCCCGGGAATGGGCTGCCCGGCCTCCGTGATCTTGATGCTGGACACAGGATGCTGGACTAGACAGACCTTTGGTCTGGTCTCACAGGACTTTTCTTATGTTCTCTCTCCATTATTTCCAAAATCCAAATCCAAAAATTAAGCTGCCACATAACACAGGTCAGCAGGATCCCTCAAGTCGTGTGGAATGGAAAAGAAAATCCCTCTCACAGCTCAATCCTCAACATATTTACTTGAAAGTAATTCTCATGGTGCCTACTCTTAAGTAAATAATCATAAAATCTCTAGCCTTAAGCAGCAATCCCCTTGCACAGTTGGACTCATTGTTTGACGAGAAGGCTGCTCTTCGCTGGTCGTACTGGCAGTAGAATCACCACCTTTCAACCAGACCCTGCAACTGTGCCTTCAACAAGCATACAGCTGTTAGCAGTGATAGCCTCCCCCCCCCTCCATTCTGTGAAACGCATGTTGATGCCTGTACACTGAGTTGTTAAAGGTCCAAGAGCAGGCCAGGTCATTTCCCCCCAGGCAGATGGCAACCTTAGGCGCAAAGATAAACATATCAGCAAGTTAGCCTGTTAGTTCTTCTAGCTCGGGATTGTCAGCAGGTGTTTGCAGTGTCAGGCAGAGAACATCCACACCTGCTGTTTGAGGCCCTTTAACTGAAGATGCCAGAGATTGCATAGGAGATCTTCTGATTAAAAGCAGGTGCTCTGCTACTGAACCGCATTCTCAACCAGTTATAGTCAGATTATGACAATGTGTTCAGGAGGAACTTAGACTGAGGGAGCAATGCTTTGGTTTGCGTTCGTTTTTACTTTTCTGTGTTATGCTGGAATGGTGTCTCAGGAGTTGAGCACTTCCATAAAGAAGGAAAGCATGTTAATCATTTTGGATATTGGCTTGGGTAGAGCCTCACAAAATCAGTTTGGCTCTTCGCCCTATGAGAAAGGAAGTGCTTACAGCACTGGTTGCTATTTCTCCTCAGGTGCTTGCTGGGCTTGGTAAATAACAGTGGGGGCTTTAAAAAGTCAGTGGGCGCTTAGGTATGTCCGTGTTTTGGATTCTACCCTGAGAAGTTGTTTCCAACCTCAACCCTGACCAGAATTGGTATCAAGCGTTTCTGAAGAGTTCTGGAGTCCTCTATAAGAAGGTAGGTAATGATGGACATTGCTGATGTTCTTATGGTCTTCCCTCAGAAGACAGCTTCTTCTCTGTTCCTGATCTTCCTCTGCAGTGTGCTCCAATAAGAGAATATTCAGGGTGTTAGGATGTGATCTCATTTCCTGGCTTACACAAGGATTTTCTGCAGTGCTCTGGAATCAGATTTCTAAGGGTCCTTCAGCCATTGATTTAACATGGAAGAAGATGCCTGGCAGCACATTCCTAAGGGTGGGGGGTATTACCGCAGTGGCCAGGAACAGCACAGCCATGACTCCTCTTAAGAGGCTTCCTAGCCACTGTGGAGGGAAAAAAATGTTGTAGGAGGGGTAAAAAGAAAAATAACACTGAAAAGTCCCCATGGGGAAAGCAGGGCTATGCCACCTAAAAAGGTGGTGTGGACATGCTGCCAAGGGAGAGGGCATTACTGGGGCGAAAGGGGCTAGGAAACTGCCTAAAGGTAGCTCCACCCCTGGGAATGCTTCTTGGGATACTGTCATGGAGACTTGCACCAGGTGGATGCCGGCAGGAGGCTGTGCTGGCAGGGGGAAGCCGGTGCAGCTCTGTGGGGCCCAGGCAGAAATGCCCCTCGAGCCAGTGTTAGTGCCCATTATCATGGGATAAATGGGCATGGGGTCACATTGCCTCCTAAGATGATTCCCCCCCCTTAGGAATGCACCCTTAAAGTAGAAAAGCTGATAACCACTTTTTAAATTTGAGGCATGTTAAGCCACTGGCAGGATATGATCCACAACTAATGTGTGTACTAGATGGGTACCAGTTCCATCCCTGGTGGCCAAGGTCAAATATGATCACTGTTGTGTGCCAGGTTCATTTTGACCTGTTGATAATGAATTCTAGAGTGAAGATGTTTGCTGGTATGCATTTAAGCAAAAGAACATATGTCCTCTTGGCTTTAAAGTCTGTAGCAGGGATTGCTATTGAAGAGAAAAAGAATACCTCGTGTATCAGGCAGAGAAGAGAGCCATTTCTACGTGTAGGGTTGCCAGGTCCCTCTTCGCCACTGGCGGGAGGTTTTTGGGGTGGAGCCTGAGGAGGGCATGGTTTGGGGAGGGGAGGGACTTCAATGTCATAGAGTCCAGTTGCCGAAGCGGCCATTTCCTCCAGGTGAACTGATCCCTATTGGCTGGAGATAAGTTGTAATAGCAGGAGATTACCAGCTGGTACCTGGAGGCTGGCAACCCTATTTCTTTCCTATGGGGACCTAAAGCATCTTGCGTTGTTCTCTCCTCCATTTTGCCCATTAAAGAGATAGGACTTTTTTTTTAACAGGCAGTTGGCAACCCTAAGAGCATGTTCTCTGTGTTGCAGTGCCACAGAGTGCGCACTAATTCATGTGAAAACACATTTTGGATGCACAGCTGTTCCTTGAAAGCAAGTTGTCAACCCTCCTTTACATGTGTTGCTGTTGCAGATGGAAATTATTCTGGCCTGTACATTCCACTCCTGGTTACATATACAGTGATTAAAAATTGAAAATAGTTTTTTGTCGTACCCTACGTTCATATTCAACCTTTCCCTGCAGTGGAATAATATCTTGAAAGTTGTTTGGAGTTTTACCTTGACATAACAAGCTCAATTTCAATGAGTGGCATGAGGGAGTTTTCTTTCTTTTGTCTGCTTCTGAGCAAGGAAATCTTGACAGTGGCAGGTTAGAATAATTTATTTCACTGCAGAGTGTTTTTGAGAGAGAGGAAATAAGTAACGCTTCAGAAGACCGGAGATAGGAGTGGTAAGGAGAACACATACTTCATCCTCCAAGCACGTACTTTATCCTTGTGGTAGGGATAGTACTAAGCATTTGCAAGGTAAAGGCTTTAAACAATGACTCAACGGGGCCTATTTTCTTGCCAGGATGTTGGTCTAGGTGAATCCATCCTGTCTAAAGCCAGCCGCTTTACACACAGCTGCTCTTCACACAGTGGAGTGGGTGTGTAAAAACAACTAATGAAAATGTTGGCAAGTCTGATTATTTGTTTTTTTGCTTTTGTTCACTGTAGATCCTGAGGGAAGTTTTTTCCCTGAAGAGGTAATCTAGGTGCTCAGAAAATACTAGGAAGCTCTTAACAGATGGAAAGGTAAGGCTAATTAACACTTTGTACGTGTATTTGCTTGGGTTCGACCGGCTGCTCTGAAACCGGTGCATCCTTAGAACTGTTCAGATTTATTTTTGTTAAACCGTTCCTTTCGAGGGGCGCCCTTAGGATGTTTAAGACTTGTGCAGGCTACCTCTGTGATGCCTAAAGGAAATTAAATCTGTAATTCTACTTGCTGACATGGAGCATCCTCACATGGGGCTGGTTCACAAGTATATACATCTATGTATTTTTTTAATTCACCTGCACTTGATTACAGCACTTGATTTCAGTTCATACATTCAGTCCCCATTTGTATAAGAGAAAATGGCCGCTTTGGCAATTGGACTCTATAGTCCCTCCCCTCCCCTTGAAATGCCTGAATCATTATATGCTATGGGAAATGTATTCTTTGATTTGAAATATATTCTTTGTAATCAGTAAAGTATAATCTGCACTTACGATTATGCCATACTCAGTGTATAAGAGTTGGCATCTATTATAAGCACCTATAGATGTTAGCAGGCCTCAAACCTAAAGGGGCCACGTTTTACCCTCTAGTAGAAGTTAATTAGAGAAGCTATAGGCGATCTTAGTATGCTCTCATAAGCTGGCTCCCCACTCATAAGGGCCAGCCAGGAAAACTCTCTTAGTTAGCTTTGGCAGCTGCCAGGGTCCAAGATAAGAAGAACTGCAGTACCTTAAGATCAAACAGCACCTGACACTGAAGAGTCTTCTTGCTTATTAGTGAGCATGAGATCATCACTTTCTCTGTAACCACCTTCAGTTCTGTAATAGGTTATGCTAATGTGGGGGTCCCGAGTATTGGGCATTTGGGTTCTTACGTGTGTATTACGCCTCTGTAACCACCCATTATCAAAGTCTATATTCGTGCTTGCAATTCTTTGATATGTGTGTGAATTGTCCTGCGCTTTGGGCAATTTTCACCAGGCGTTTTGTGTATTGGCCAATAAAACAAACTGCTTTGAATCTTCAACTTCCTACTGTTTTATTGTTATTGGGTATTGATACAATAAGACAGACTTATCACCCTCACCCCGCCCTCCTCAGGCTCCCTCCCCCCAAAAAAAAATCTCCAGGTATTTCCCAACCCAGAGCTGGCAACCCTATTCGTCATGCCATTCCTGGGGCTCTCCTTTCTCCCCAGGAGCAGCATTTCAGGAGATATTGGGCTGCAGTATATGTGTGTGGACAAGCCCTGCTACGTTGATGGAAATCATAGCAACCTAAGAAAAGCCATGCTGGATCAGACCAAAAGCTCATCTAGTCCAGCCATGTTGGTTTTTATTCAGCAGGGCTTATCCTCCTATATGCTTGACAATTTTATTTTAACTAATGCTTTCAATCAGTTTACCTGGAACAGACATTATGCTGACCAGCCTGTAATTTCCTGGATCCTTTTTGAAAACTGGGAGTTACACTGGCCATTTTCCAGTACAAAGGCTGAGCTGAGGGACATGTTGCATATCATAGTTAGAAGATCAGCAGTTTCACGTTTGAGTTCCTTAAGAAGAACTCTAGGATGGATATCACCTGGTTCTGGTGATTTCTTAGTTTGCAATTTGTCTGTAAGGTCTAGAACTTCCTTCCTTGTCACCACTATTTATCCAAGCTCCATATCCTTCCCACAAGAAAACATCCATTCACAAACAGGTATTTGCCTTAAATCTTCCACAGTGAAGATAGATGAGAATAATTCATTTAGCTTCTCAGCAATCACCTTATCACCCTTTAGTACTCCTTTAGATCCAGTGGTCCAAACTGCATCCCTAGCTGGTTTCCTGCTCCTCATGTATTTAAATAATTCTTTATTGTTGGTCTTTATGCTTTTAGTGATGCATTCCTCAAAATCCTCTTTGTATCTCTAATTGCCTATTTGCATTTCCTTTGGGCAAGTTTGTGTTGTTGTTTTTGCCTCCTTTGGGTAAGCCTTCCAGTTCTGAAAGAAGTCTTCTTCACTCTTAATAGCTTTCCTCACCCTGCTTGTTAGCCATGCTGGTGACATCTTAGACTTTGCACTACCTTTTTCCTGACCTGCGGTATACATTCTTGCCGGCCCTCTAGTATTGAGGTTTTGTGTCACCCCCTCAATCCTTTTCAAGAGATTTGATCCTCTTGACTGTTCCTTTCAACTTCTTTTTTACCATACTTCTCATCTTAGAGGTTTCCTTTTTTGAAATCAAATATGACCATGTTGGCGTTCCCTGGCACTTTCCCACATACATGTAAATTAAATTAGATGCCTTGGTTTGATCCCTTCCACTGTCAGAGTTTGTGTGGGATCTAGGGTTGGCAATCTCCAGGTACTTTTCCAGCAGTGTAAACGCATAGCTTTTTTCCAGCAGCGTGTTTGTGTTAGTTACACACAGCAGCAGGATTCCCAATTACAGCACGGGATTGGCCAGCAACCACTAGCTGACCATGGGATTAAGTGCATCTCGGCACGAAGAGCTCATACTGCCAGATAAGTCATAATCATTTTCCTGGTGTTCTAAGAAGTCACAAGGGATTGGATGTTGTTTTTCATCTAAACTTCTACCATATGGACTCAGATACATGGAGTATTCATGTAATGTTTAGTTCCGTTTGTGCATTTGAGTAACTGTATTACTATCCACTTTGATGGTTTATTTTACGTTGTAATGTTAAGGGCATAATAGAATATTGCAATAACACCCTTTGTGTCATTAATTTTATTAGTGGCTGTGTACTGAAAGTAAATTTCCTACATAGGATTTTTCCACAACCTCCAGGTACTAGCTGGAGCTCTCCTGCTATTACAACTGATCTCCAGCTGATACAGATCAGTTCACCTGGAGAAAATGACCACTTTGGCAATTGGACTCTATGGTATTGAAGTACCTCCCCATCCCAAGCCCCACCTTCCTCAGGTTCTGCCCCCCTCAAAAAAAAAACCTCCCGCTGGTGGTGAAGAGGGACCTGGCAACCCTAGTGGGATCCAGTCCTGTTGTATGTGTGCCTTGTTCTAATGTTATGGTCTCTCACAGATGGCCAGTGATATCTGAGGCCTCTCCAAATATCTGCTTGAGGCAGCTCACGAAGTACCAACCATACAATAAAGTCATGCAGACAACAACATAGGGAAAAGGATTTTTAAAAGCTTGGTGAGCCTCAAGGAAAGAATTCTAAAGGCCAAGGGCCACCACTGAAATTGCCCCTATTTCTGCTGGTCACCTGCATCATCTCTGCAGGTGGGGGGGACACAGAACAATGTTTGGGAGTAGGATCTTAACTTGTAGGCTAGATAGTACGGAAGGTAGTCCAGCCCCAAGTCATTTATGGCTTTAAGATAAGAATCAGCTGTGGATCTTTTCCCTGGGTATGTAGTGAGTGCTAGCAGTCTCCTTGTTTAAATTTCAGCATCTGTAGGCTGATTTTTTTTAGTCAGGAAAACAATTGTAGAAGTACACATCATGTGTAGTTCTTCTCAAAGTCCTGTCTTTTATAAGCATCCCATGTATTGTTCCCTAATGGTTGCAATCTGCTGCTTGTGGAGAATACCTTTTAATATTATTCTCATGGCAGATAGTTTTCCCTGCATTTGAGAACATCTCAGAATTGCCCAATTTTCTCACATTTGCCAATTGTGTTCACTTTAGAAGCTTCTTAAATTTCACAATCCTTTTTTAAATACAAGTGCGGTACTTAGCATAAAGGCATCTCTGTGTAGGGAGATTGCATAGAAATACCATCCATTTAATTATTAACTAAGGCATGAGGAAGTAGTTAGAGTAAAGTACGTTTTTAATATACACACATATATACTTTTTTTTCCCCTACTCCTTTTTCCATCAGAATTTAAATTGGGGAACCTGATTACCTTCCCAGGCCACCACAGCCCTGTCCTGATAACTGGCACCAACTGATTAATAGTAATTGGATTATTTCAAAGTATATATTTATATATGTGGTTTTACTGTATTTACTGTAACATCGACTTGATGTTAACCACTCTGAGGCCGCCTTGATGTTAACCGCCTAGGCCGGGACTGAGAGTGGTGTATAAATCGAACTAAATAAATAAAATAAATGGTATATATATTATACACACATACAAGCATGTATATCAAGTTTTCCCATTTTATTCTGTATTAAAGATTGATAGAACACATATGTAGTGTATTCTCAGATAAAATTGTGGCCAAATGGGTTATCAATCGATTAAAAAAAAATCCTTTCATGGAGCACACTCTTGTGTCTCCCTATTTAGTATCCTCACTCATTTTTTTACCTCACAACAACCTTTTGAGGTAGACAAGTCTATGGGGAAAGCAGCAACAGCATTGGGTGGGGTAGGGAGGGAGACTTGGAGTGCAATCTGAAGGGGGGGTAGATCTGCGGATGCCAGGAGCAGCAGAGTGGGGCCAAATCCTCAGAGGCTTCCTGGCTGCCATGGAGACAAAAACAAGCATTTTAGAAAATAAACTAAAAAAAGAGAGGGAATGCTCCATAGCACAAAGTGTGGCTGTGACACCCCAAAAAGGTGACACAACCCCACCTCCACTCAAGGGGGCATTCCTGGGGTGAAAGGGCTGTGGAAGCTGCCTAAAGGCAGGAACACCCCCTGTTGGCATGGCTGCGCTGGTGGCAAGGGCTAGTGGTACCCTTGTTTGCCCCTGTGCTGATGTAGATGCCACCTTATTCCATGATAAGGTGGCACCTACACTGGAGTTAGGGTTTCCAGGTCCCTCTTTGCCACTAGCGGGAGACTTTTGGGGTGGAGCCTGAGGAGGGCAGGGTTTGGGGAGGGGAGGGACTTCAATGCCATAGAGCCCAATTGCCAAAGCAGCCATTTTTCTCCAGATGATCTGATCTCTATCGGCTGGAGATCAGTTGAATTAGCAGGAGATCTCCTGCTACTACCTGGCAGTTGGCAACCCTAGCTGGAGTGGGGGTCACGCGCCACCTAAGGAGCTTCACCTCCCCCTCTTTCAGGAATGTGCTGCCCATATGTCTTTTGCTAGCTAAGTTATCACTGACCATCTTTAGCCCGGCAGCTGAAATAACTGCATGGCTTCATTTTGTTAAAAAATGAACTCAGGTAATCTGTACTTTCCTTGAGCTTGCTGTTGACTCCTCAGTATCTCCTTGTACTGGATATTTCTTTTTGTTTTTCACTTTACACTTCTTGGTCCTGCATTAAAAATCAAATCCTGCTGAAGTAGTTAGAGGTCTCTGGTTTTTCTAACCATGCTAACTTGCTGGTGTCATGGCTTTTTAACAGTTATTCCTCATTAGGTGGTCAGCAGAATGACATGGGGGATTTAAGCGTCTGCCGCTCTTTATTGTTTCTGATGCCAATGGTTGAGTAAACTCCTGATGGAAGGTTTTTCTGTAGCCATAGCATAATAAAATCTATTACTTTATAAGCTGTTCTGTTTCCCTTTTGGCTTCCAGTTACTTACAGGAAACACAGAAATGTCTGAATCTAGTTCTCCTGGAATAGCAATTATTGGCCAAAGAAACAGTGTTTGCTGAATTTTACTCTCCTTGTACTTAAATACCTAAAAGTACTTCATATTCCTAATTATGGCTGTTATAGTTTGCAAGGTAAATCACTGTGTCTAGTATTTAGGGTGGTCAACCTCTAGGTCAGGGGTGTCGAACTCAATTGTTACGAGGGCCGCATATGACATAAATGTCACTGGGTTGGGCTGGGCTGTGCCTCGCCAGCCCAAATTGAGAGTGGGGGGGAGGTGGCTGCCTCAGCTGGCTCCTGGGCCAGATAAGAGTTTTCAAGGGGCCGGATCCAGCCCTCGGGCCTTATGTTTGACACCCCTGCTCTAGGTGGTGGCAGGAGATCTTCTGCTATTACAACTGATCTCCAGACGACAAAGATCAGTTCACCTGGAGAAAATGGATGCTTTGGAAGGTGGGCTTTATGGCATTCTACCCCATTGAAGTCCTGCCCCTCCCCAAACTCCGCCCTTAGGCTCCATCTCTAAAATCTCCAGGCATTTCCCAACCAGACCTGGCAACCCTTCTAATAGTAAAGGGGATTGTATCATTACCAGTCACAAAAGCAGCATGACTGGCTCAACCACAGATGAGGCTCTATATATTCAGGGTAGGGTTGCCAAGTCTTGGTTTGGAAATTTCTACAGATCTGAGGATGGAACCTGGGGAGGGGAAGGGGCTCAGCAGGGTATGATGCCATTGAGTCCACCTTTCAGAGCAGCCATTTTCTCCAAGGGAACTGATCACTGGAGATCAGCTGTAATTCTGGGAGATCTTCTGATATCACCTCATGGTTTGCAACCATAACTCAGGTTATGCTGAAAAATATGACTTCACAAATTAGTTAAAAGGAGGAAATAATGGCTTAATGAGGACTGAACATGCTCTTTGAGGCACAAAATGTTAACAGCAGTTGAGAGTTAGTTAAAATAATAAAACTGTCTGCTCCATAACCTGAGAGTAGAGTTGCCAGGTCTCTCTTTGCCACCAGCAGGAGGTTTTTGGGGCAGAGCCTGAGGAGGGAGGAGTTTGGGGAGGGGAGGGACTTCAATGCCATACAGTCCAATTGCTAAAGCGGCCATTTTCTCTAGGTGAACTGATCTCTATCTGCTGGAGATCAGTTGTAATAGCAGGAGATCTCCAGCTAGTACCTGGAGGTTGGCAACCCTACCTGAGAGTGGTGTTGGCAATTCCAGCTTGAGAAATCCCTGGGCATTTGGGTGCGGTGCCTAGGATGACATTTGTTGAGGGAGCTCAGTAGGGATGTGATTTCTATGGTACACCAATTAATCGGCCCTCTGAAGCTGCCACTTCCTCTAAGGGAAGTGGTCTCTGTAGTCTGGAGATCAGTTGAAATTCTGGGAGAATTCCAGTCTCCACCTGGCAGTTGGTAACCCTGCCTGACAGCTTAGAGAATTCTGGAAGGGGATGTTACCCAAATGTCCTACAAGTCTGTGACTCCCCGACACTCTGAGGGTCCCCCTTGCACATTAAGAGCATACACACATGTATCTGGGTAAAATTAAATTAGGGACCACTTCCTATGTATGCCCACGTCTAGAACTGGCACCTCACTATGGGAATGGGGAGGTTCCCAGAAATAAAACAGGCAGTAAATAGAACTGAAGGCTACATCCTTATTTAGAAAAAAAATAGATCAAGAAAAGCAGGAGGCACTTAGAGAGCCACAGGCTTGCATGCACATGTGCACAGCCTAATGTTGCCAACCTCCAGGTACTAGCTGGAGATCTCCTGCTATTACAACTATCTCCAGCCAATAGAGATCAGTTTACCTGGAGAAAATGGCCACTTTGGCAATTGGACTCTATGGCATTGAAGTCCCTCCCATCTCCAGACCCCGCCCTCCTCAGGCTCTGCCCCAAAATCTCCATGTATTTCCCAACCCGGAGCTGGCAACCCTACAAGAAACACTTACGCAGAACTTCAAACCATGATCCCAGATTCGTCAATAAGAGGGTGAGTGTGTACCATCAACAATTATATCATATTTGGCTGTTTACCTGTAGCTCATGACTGACTAACCGGCTTGTAGGATTGCTGGGAAGCTGAAAAGGGACATGAATTATCAAGCACTTTGTACTCTGAGAAGAAATATTTCTAGTAATTTTGCAATGAGGAAGCTAAATAACTTTGCTGCCCAGTCTATAATTGCAATGCAGAAAGATCATCTTGCTCCAATACGAAAACTGGAGGGCTAATGTATTCATTCTTTCCCTTAGCACATCATGTTCCAATCCGCATATAACGGCGCTCATCACTTTAATATGCAATAATGTGAATTTTATTTTTCTTCAGGGCTTTTGTATGAGGAAGGTGAATAAATTCCTTAAAAATACATCTAATAATCCCTGGCAAATTGAGCTGAACAAGACATGTCCATGTTTAAAAGAGGAGAGACATGGGTGGGGAAAAAAATCTACCTGATACTTTCCCCATAACGCATAACTAATAGGCAAATAACAATTTCATGCCTTTAATATTCAGCAGATAGCAAGTCTGTGAATTGATTTGCATGAACTGGGAGGTTTAATCAGTTCTGAGACTTATCCTTGTACCCATTAAGATTTGTGAAATACCCAAGGTGTGGATCAGACCAAAGGCCCACCTGGACCAGGATTTTTGATCCAACAATGGGCCACTGTATGCCTTCTGGCAGAGATGGACAGATGATCTGTTCCATGCTCACATTCCATAGTTCTGCTGTATCAAGTATTCCATAGCCATCTGATGATCCCCCTAGGAATTTGAACTTCATGTGTTGTGTTTCAGTGCATATTGCATGTGTTCAATACATGGCTAAAGCCATGCACAGTGCAGCACATTTCCATATAGATATCTCTAATAAATACCCCCCTCCAAAAAAAAGGGAAATTCACACAGGCTGGAATAGTATATTCCTCTAGGGTAGAATTCCTTTTTGGGTTGGAATTCAGAAGCATCCCTGTCTCTGGGACGTTCATGCGCAAGACATGAAGGCCAGAGCTCTCCATGTTGTTTATTCTTACCATCTTGTGTTCAGAGTATAGTGGTTGTGTCGGGGTTTGACCTGGGGATAAATAAATATGCTATGTTTCATTCATGTTTGCTTTTGTATCTTGTTGTGAGCCTTTTCCTTTCATCCATGTGTCATAGTAAATGCTCCCAGACTGGTTTGTTCACAAATGCTGTAAAAGTCATGTCAGCAGTCAACACATGAAGAGCGTCACACACTGTGTTAATTGAATGGGAAAGAATCTTACCTGAGAATGGCGTAAACATAAAGGAGGGGTTCAGGACAAGTAAAGAGGAAACTGGGGATTTGGGGTTGACACTAAAGGGCTGGGAAATTTGGTAGCACTTTATTTCAGGGCTTTAGCCGTTGCTTTCTCAGGGACTATGCGTGGGGGGGGGAGTAAAATCTTAACGTGAGGGTCCAGAATGAAAGGGACAGGCTGTTTTGTACTGCACTTGGCTTGAGGGATTCTATTATATGTTCCACCCCAATGCCCTTCAGTCTCCCCTCAAAGAGAGTTGAAGTTGGTTCCCAGTTCCTTATTTGCATTTCCTAGTTCCTGAATGATGCTGAGGACAATTTAAAAGCTCTGCAGCCCCAGATAAGGCATGTACCACCAAACGTCATACTCCCCCAGATTCAGGGGACTCTTCCCTCCAAGGGGACGCGTGCTGGTTCCTGCTCCAAAGTCCAGTTCTTGTGCCTGCTGCTCCCAAATGGGGTGCCCCCAGCACAAATTCACATGCAAACTGGGAGGAAACTGGGAACCAACTTCAGCCTCCTCCACTCAGAAGTCACAGCCAAGCTCTTCTGCTCATTTCTACGTTCTCAGCTCCCATCAGCTCCATTCCCTGAGATGTCAGGTGCTGTTCTTTAGTTCTACCTCCTGTCAGGCTGCTATCTCGGTTTCGTTATTGCCTCTGTCTCTGCGCTGTATTGTCTGCCCCCCCAAGGTCGCATACCTAGGCCTGGGAACTCAGCTCCTGGGAAACTGTATTCAGCCTATGCGTGTAATCTCCCGCCTTTCCTGCCTTATAATATCTCCCAGCTAGTGAGTCTCTCATAGCTGTCATTTTATTCGTTTGCACTGTATGCCTATTTGACCAGTAAAAGCCATCTGTTTGGACTCTATATGACTTTGTGGTGATTTCTGGTTCTGTGGGCCAAGGGCTGACATTATGACAGCTATCTCTCTTCACCATTCTACTAGCCAGGCTGGAGCCCAGGGGGGTTCGCCTGCCACTTGGATGGGAGCTGTGCAGCTCTCCAGGTGATCTACTACCCTGGAGCCCTTCTCTGAGGATCCTACTCTGTTACAAGACTTAATCGCTGAACTTTTCCGGACGACCCGAGAGGTTTGCCGCTTGAGGGGACTGGTACAGGAACAGTGGCAATCTCTTACAGGACGTCTCTGGATGTTAACGTCGGAGGATACTGATGCTCGTTTAGATCTTCAGGACTTGGATCAATTACTGGACGATGCCCGATTGGCGACTGAGGATTTACAAATATTAACTGGACTTTTGGATAATCTTATTTCTCGAGAAACTCTTTCTACCATGGCGGGAGCCCCGCCGGAGGGTTTTTCCCTGATCCCGGATGCAGCCAGCTGTCAGGCTGAGGCCAAGCGAGTCGCTATTAGCACCGCTCTTCTCCTTGTGGAATGTACAAAGGACACCCCGGTAGCCACCTTGGCTCAGGTTTTGACCTCGACTTTTGGAGCCGAGGCACCCGCACTGGCGGTTCGAGTACAACCTCTGCTGGGCGGGGAACCCGACCCCATACTCTCACTCCTGGAGACAGAACTTTTGCCGCGCATTACGGCAGAGACTGCCCTAAGACTTGAGAACGCCAAAGTTCTTGCGGATCAGCAAGCCGCCGAAGCGGCTAAGGTCGCAAGAGAGAGAGAGGCTGCGGAAGCAGCCAGGGCGGCTGCAGCAAGGATTAGGAATCAGGCGAACGTGGACACGCGCCCCAAGGACAATGTACTAGGGCTATCAGGTCTGTCTTTTTCCCCGGCGTTTGTCCCGTCGCGCGCGACCCAACGCGCACGCCGTTTGGCTGACCGACGTCGAGACTCAGGAGAGTCTGAAGACGAGGATTTATATGGAGATAGCTCTCAATGGGCCACAAGCTTCCGGACCAGTAAGCCTCATCTTACTGGTGGCCCAAGTGAGGAGGTTCATCTCTTACGAGCCCAGAATCGGGAGCTCTCCGACCGTGTTGATCAACTCCAGGAAGTAATGGAACTTATGCTTCAAGAGAACAGGCAATTACAACAAACCCTGATAGCTCAGAGACAGCCCATTCCGATACCGGGTCAGGGAGTACCCGTACAGCCACCCGCTAATGTGCCTGCTCCACCCTTGCCTCCTGGAGCTCCTGTTGCTCCTCCGCCCGGACCACCCGTGCAACCACCCGCTAATGTGCCTGCTCCACCCTTGCCTCCTGGAGCTCCTGTTGCTCCTCCGCCCGGACCACCCGTGCAACCGGGTCAACCTGCGCCCGGCCCTTGGAAGCAACTCAAATTGAGGACTACGTATGACGGATCTCTCGAGACTTTGCCTTGTTTCTTGCATCAAGTGGACAGTTATATGCGAGAACAAGGACAATTTTTCCCCACGGAAGATAGCCGGGTGCGTTACGTAGCTTCCCTTCTGACAGGTAAAGCGGCTGACTGGATGGTCCTCCAGTTTGACACCCGCTCTCGTGCTATTCGTTCCCTCAACAACTTCATGACTGCCCTGAGAAGGAGGTTTGAGGACCCCTTCCTGGGGGAAAGAGCCAAAACGGAACTCTTACAATTAAAACAAGGCTCTGCTACAGTTCGAGAATTTGCCGATGAATTTCAACGACTGGCAAGTAAAATTGTAGGTTGGCCCGAGACCACCCTGATCCATCATTTCAGGGAAGCCTTGCATCCTGACATTCTGAACTGGTCTTACATGCGGGGCGATCCCGATACCCTCGAAGACTGGATCCTATTAGCCGAGGAAGTGGAAAGCCGCCGACGCTTTATTTCTCTCGTCCGTCAAAAGCACAAGGAAAAAGGCACCCAAAAGCCTCAACCCAAGGCACCACTGCTCATCCCACGAAATCCCCCACGTCCGCCCCAGGAACGTGAAGCCCGATTTCAGAGGGGTGCCTGTCTTACTTGCGGAGAAATGGGCCACTTTGCAGCCGTTTGCCCACGCCGCCAGGAATTATTTCGTCCCAGCACGACAACCCGCGCCCGAGGTCGTCCACCACGCAGAGGCACCGCGGCCACCCGCAGCGCAGCTCCGGGAAGACCCACACCCTCTGCACTCCATGCCGGGGACCCAGCCTCCCTGCCTACTACCAACGACCCCGCCGGGTCTCGGATTACAAGTGCCCCATTGGGGGACAACTTTCCCTCTTCGGATGAGGAAAATCCTTGGATTTCTCCAGCCTTAAACCTGGAATCTCCCCTCGACTTGTCAAAAAACGGCTCCGGTCTGTGGTGAATGGAGCGTCTCCACAGACCTCTCAGGATCTTCCTATCAAACCGAATGCTCCTACCAAAATCAAAGAAGTGGACTCCACCGTCTACGTGGATGCAGTTTTACAACAACTTAACGGTGGCCCACAAATCCCCGTCAAAGCACTAATTGACTCCGGTTGCTGTCGCACTCTCATAAGCGAAGCCACTTTTGCTGCACTCAGAGCCGACTCTGAGGCTTTACCCGCCCCCGTCCAATTTGCCCAAATGGACGGAAGCCATTTCCAGGGGGGTCCAGTTGATCACCGCACCATAGGGGTGGCAATGGGAATTGGTTCCCACTGGGAACAAATAGACTTCACTATAGCCCCTATCCGATTTGAAGTGGTCTTGGGAATTAACTGGATTAAAGGACATAGTCCCAGTATTGATTGGGAAACAAACACTATCTCCTTCGCTAGTCCCACCTGCGACCAGCATCGGCAAAACTTTGCTCTGCTATATCCGCCCGTTCCAGCATTAACCTCTACTGCCCCAGCACCACCGGCTCTACCCGCTGTATACCGGGACTTTGAAGATGTCTTCGACCTTAGGGAATGTGATGCCTTACCCCCCCACCGGGCCTCAGACTGTGCGATTGAAGTGGTAAAGGACTGCACATTAACCAAGAGTAAGATTTACCCTATGAGCGCTTCCGAGCGCACTGTCCTCCGGGACTTTTTGGACAAAAACCTCGCCAGAGGGTTCATTCGCCCTTCGAATGCCCCAAACTCGGCCCCCGCGTTTTTCGTCCGGAAAAAAGAGGGCGACCTTCGCCTGTGCATTGACTTCAGAAAGCTCAATGCGGTTACCCAGACCAACGCCTATCCTATCCCATTAATATCAGATATTTTGGGACAATTACAGGAAGGCCGTGTGTTCTCTAAATTAGACTTGGTGGAAGCTTACTACCGAGTCCGTATCCGCGAAGGGGATGAGCACCTCACTGCCTTCTCTAGCTGTTTCGGAATGTATGAATTCCTTGTGATGCCGTTCGGATTAAAAGGGGCCCCGGGGGTCTTCATGCAACTCATCAATGAAATCCTACATGACCTTCTATATCGTGGGGTGGTGGTCTACTTAGATGACATTCTCATTTATTCGAAAACTATGGACGAGCATGTGGCTCTGGTCAGGGAAGTTCTGCAACGCCTGCGTAACCATCAACTTTTCGCAAAACTAGCTAAGTGCGAATTTCACCAAAGCAAACTCACGTTTTTGGGATACATCATCTCCCACCAAGGTCTTCGCATGGACCCCGCCAAAGTCCAAGCCGTCCTCGATTGGACTCCCCCCACCAACCGTAAGCAAGTACAGCAATTTCTGGGATTTGCAAACTTCTATCGAGGATTCATCCCTAACTTCGCCCAGGTGGCTCTACCCATTACGGACCTACTGAAAACTAAGGGAAAAGTAAGCTCGGCTGCCTTGCCCTCCGCAAAAATCCTATGGACTGAGCAATGCCAAGCCGCCTTTCTGGCCCTCAAACGCCTCTTCACTTCGGAGCCGGTGCTACGGCACCCAGACCCAAATCAAATGTTCATTGTGCAAGTCGATGCTTCCGATGTAGCCATGGGAGGGGCTCTCCTCCAGCAAGGACCGGATGGTCTTCTTCACCCTTGCGCTTACTTTTCAAAAAAATTTGCGCACGCTCAATTAAACTGGCCCATCTGGGAGAAAGAGGCCTCAGCAGTTCATCATGCACTGACTCTATGGCGACAATTCTTGGAAGGGTCTAAAGTCCCCTTTGAGGTTTGGACCGATCACAAAAATCTAGCTGCCCTCACGGGGTCCCATAAGCTATCGGCGAAACAACAACGGTGGGCGGAGTTCTTTGCTCAGTTCCGTTTCACCCTGAAGCACGTCCCTGGGAAGCAGAACGTTCTCGCGGATGCCCTCTCCCGTTTACCACAATATCCGGTAAAACTCGAAAGACCCACCAACTCTCTGTTCACCCCTATGCAACGTGGGGCCCTACCTATGCTGGCTGTGCAAACTCGATCCCAGCATCAGCACACCTTACCCAACTTACAAGCTCCGCCAGCCCAACCGGCTGCCCAGCCGCCACCGCAACAAACCGGAGTTCCCGCCCTTCCTACCCCTCCGACCGCCCAGCCGCCTGCAGTCTGCGCGCCGCCGCACGTAAGCACTAGCCCCATAACTGTTTCTAAGATCTCCATGGCCGACGGGGGGGCCCCCTCTAAAATCCCCATCTCCGAGTCCTTTTTAACTGTCCTTCGGGACCAGTGCCTTTTAGAACGTTCCGCTCATACCCTACCTCCTGGTGTTTTGGAACAAGGAGGGTCCTGGTACAAGGACTCGAAATTGTATGTACCCAAAGCTCTCCGGAAGGACGTTTTACATTTAGCTCATGGAGCCAAAACAGCTGGGCACTTTGGGTTTCTGAAAACCCTTCACTTATTACGCAGACAGTTCTGGTGGGGGGGAATGCGTTCCGACATTGACTCCTTCATCCGCAGCTGTCCCGTTTGTGCCGCTGCGAAACGATCACAGGGCAAACCCCCGGGACTGCTACAACCTCTTGAAACGCCCAGCAAACCTTGGGAAGTGATTGCTATGGACTTCATGACTGATCTCCCTCTCAGTGGGGGTAAAACTGTGTTGTGGGTTGTTACTGATTTGTTTTCTAAGCAAATACATTTGATTCCATGCGCAGGGATCCCCTCTGCTCAGAAACTGGCCCGCCTCTTCGTGACGCATATCTTTCGTTTACATTCGTTTCCGCGTAAGATAATTTGTGACCGCGGAAGTGGTTTCGTTTCTAAGTTTTGGAAAGCTTTCCTCAAGTTGGTGGGAGTGGAACAAGGGTTGTCTAGTGCATACCATCCTCAAACTGATGGTCAAACTGAACGTGTCAATGCTGTACTTGAATGTTATTTACGCTGTTATGTTAACTACCACCAGGATAACTGGGTGGAACTGTTACCTTTAGCTGAATATGCCTACAATAATGCCATGCATCAATCCACAGGTTTTAGCCCATTTTTTGCTGTGTATGGACAAGATTTCAGTCCCATCGCTCCTGCAGATGATGTAGAGGGGGAGGGGAACCCCGACATTGCCTCCTGGGCACACGCCCTCCGTACCACTTGGCCCTGGCTCGTTAGCAACCTCGACCGGGCCAAACGTAAATACAAAGCGCAAGCTGACAAACATCGCTCCCCCGGGGGTGATCTGCAAGTGGGTGCTTTGGTTTACCTTTCCACCAAAAATCTTCGTTCCACCCAACCGTGCCATAAGCTCAGTGCTAAATTCATTGGCCCTTTCCCCATCACCCGGGTCATAAACCCTGTCACGGTGGAACTGGCTCTCCCCAAATCCTTGAGGCGTGTGCATCCTGTTTTCCACATTAGCCTCCTCAAACCCCATGTTGCTTCTCCACAGTGGCATCCGGACCCACCTCCTGCGCAACCCATCATGGTGGGGGGGGGAGGAACACTTCGAAGTCTCCAAGATCCTTGACTCCCGTGTTCACCATGGCAACCTGCAATATTTAGTCCGTTGGAAACATTTCCCCCCTGCCTATGACGAATGGGTGCGCGCACGGGATGTCTCCGCCCCCGACCTCGTCGACGCCTTTCACATTGCTTACCCGGATAGGCCAGCCCCCTTGCGAACTGGGAGGGGGCCTTGAGGGGAGCAGAATGTCAGGCTGCTATCTCGGTTTCGTTATTGCCTCTGTCTCTGCGCTGTATTGTCTGCCCCCCAAGGTCGCATACCTAGGCCTGGGAACTCAGCTCCTGGGAAACTGTATTCAGCCTATGCGTGTAATCTCCCGCCTTTCCTGCCTTATAATATCTCCCAGCTAGTGAGTCTCTCATAGCTGTCATTTTATTCGTTTGCACTGTATGCCTATTTGACCAGTAAAAGCCATCTGTTTGGACTCTATATGACTTTGTGGTGATTTCTGGTTCTGTGGGCCAAGGGCTGACACCTCCTGAGTACTGAAGTTTATACATCAGAAGAAATGGCAACTTTAGTTCAGAACGTGGGTCGTTTATGCATCGGTACTTGCACTCACGTTCACCCCCGTCTGTCTCAGTTGTTCCTTGGAGTTATGCATGAGTTTTCCCTCCATTAGAGATGACCTCGTTGCTAGCCCTCACAAATCCTGGACTTTCTCATTCCTCTGTTAACCCAGTTCTTCCCTCTCCTCTGAGCCCAGCCCGGGTGAAATCCCCATGCATAAGGCAAAGTGCAGGACACGCAAGCTTAGTTTCGCTCACAGCCAATTACAAAGCAGCATGTCCAGAGGAGGGGATTCAAATATTTCTTGCTTCCCCTGAGCTCTTTCTGAGCAGAGGAAAGGCTTTTTAAAATCGAGGCTTCGATCCCCTCCCCCTTTCAGATTGCTCTGTTTTGTTTTATGTTCTTAAAATGCTTTTTAATGAGGCAATTGGGTTTTTTTGTGGGGGAGGGAACTTTTCGCTCACTACAGCCAATTACTTAGTAGTATTTCAAATACTTCCTGATTTGAGCTTGGAGGCTGCTGGTGCATAGACTCCCAACAGGAAAGTGTGGGTCCAGCGAGCAACGAGCCTCAGGTCAAACTCCCATGCAGAAAAGACCATGGAGATCTCCAGTAATAAAAAGGATGTGCAGAGTCATTTCCCTTCTCTGCAACTGTCTCCCAAACATCCACAGGCTGGAGTAAAGGTTTTTAAGACTAAGAGGGTGACTTCTAAACCGACTTAACAATACTTTTCATTTTACTAATTAACATCTGGGAGGCAGATGGGCGGGTATGTCCTCCCTACCTGATCCAACTTCTCTCAAAGTCTTTATCACCCTTTCAGCCTTGCAACTTTTGCAGGGATTACTTGGGCGTTCTTCGGTGCTTCCTGCCTGAAGCCCCTTCAGTCCTGTTGTTTGTAGATCATCAATTTTTGAGCGGCTTTCTGCTCGCGGCTTCCTATCAGGCAGTGCAGGCACATCCTGGTAATCTCCAAATCCAGCAAAGTGCTGTCTGGCAATCAATAGCCGCCTGCCTTCTCTATTTGCTTTCCGCTGCTTGCATATTTTAAGGGAGCCAGAGTCGCCCCTCCAATTTTTCCCCCCTCTGTGTGCAATACAAATGACGGCTTACAGAAATATCCTTAATTGCTATCTCTCCCTGCACCTCTTCAGCTTGCTGATGCCATCTCCTCCCCTGATCCTTTGTCTGCCTTTTGATTACTCGGGAGAATTCACCTGTTTGCTCTCCAACAGGGCTGTCAGGCCGGGAAGCTGACCTGCTGCAAGTCTAATGTGACTTGGACAAAGAAGAAGAAGAAGAGCTGGTTTTATATGCCAACTTTCTCAACCACTTAAGGGAGACTCAAACCGGCTTACAATCTCCTTCCCTTCCCCTCCCCACAACAGACACCCTGTGAGGTAGGTGAGGCTGGGAGAGAGTGACTTGCCCAAGGTCACCCAGCTGGCTTCGTGTGTAGGAGTGGGGAAACAAACCCAGTTCACCAGATTAGTCTCTGCCGCACACGTGGAGGAGTGGGGAATCAAACCCAGTTCTCCAGATCAGAGTCCACCACTCCAAACCACCGCTCTTAACCACTACACCACACTGGTGAAGCACCATGAAGCAAAGTTTAGGCCTTCAGAGGAAAATGCAAGCACCAGCAAGCATGTGTGTTATGAATGGGTGGGGTGGGATGGAGGCTTTGTCAGCATCGGCAGTCCTAAAACAATACTTGGGTTCCTGAATGAGAATGGTTTGTTTTTGCTCAAAGCAGCTGTGGTGTTGGTTCTGTACCTGTAAGCAATCTTCCGGAGACACCTTTTTATTTTTACTTCATTTATACAGCACTTTTCTCCCCAATGGTGACCCAAAGTGTATTACAACATTCTTTCTTCCTCTATTTTATCCTCACAACAACCCTGTGAGGTAGGTTTGTCTGAGAGTGTGTGACTGGCATTGAGGTCCCTCTCCTCCCCAAAACCCCCCTCTTCAGGCCCCACCCCCAAAATCTCCCATCGGTGGTGAAGAGGGACCTGACAACCCTAACCAACGTCAGCCTGAACAGGGCGCAGAATATGGCAGCTTCCTCACATGCCATATTGTGGGGTCTAGGAAACTGTCCCTTAAGTACACACCCTAAATACATAACTCTCTACATAACAAATGGTGTGAAACAAAGAAAGGCCAATGAGGCCTACCAGACTCCTTAACAGCAGGGGAGGGTGAGGATTGTCCCTCCCTTTAGCTAGCCTGTTTCCCCCGCTGGCCAGCTGAGGGGCGGTGGGCAGGGCTGTTATTTGGCAGGCAATTGCCCACCATTACCAGCAACCTGGCAACCCTGTAGACTTGCCAAGTAGTGCTTGACAACCGGTGGGAGAGTTGTGGGCAGGGACAGTGGGACTGCCACATTATGTGTGGCACGATGCTGCTTCTGGGAGAAAAAAAGAAGTGATGAAGGGTAGCTGTAGGAATTGCTAGAAACTCTATGGTGATTGCTGGAAACTTTATGGTTTACCATAGAGTTTCCGGCAATTCCTCTAGCTACCCCTTGTCACTTCTAGTAAAAACTTTTTTTCTTTTTTTCTTTTTTCTCCCATTGCCACTCAGAGCAGTGGCAGGCAACAGGACCTGGGGCTTGGCAGCCCTTATGGGTAGCCTGGCTTGGAGATACTCCATGTTATGTTACCCTAGAGATTTTTTTTTAATATTACACACAACCACTTTTTATCTATCATCAAACCAAGGAGGCTTATGTTTAACTTCACCATATTTTTTCTCTTCTAAGAGCATCTTTTTTTTATTTTTAAAACATCCTCTATTGGTTTTCCTAAGTGTATATTTTCTCTTTGCCCCTATTTCTGTCTTGTTAAGACTGGCCTAAAAAATTAATGTGGTATGTTAATGTAAATTGCCTCAAGTCCCAATTGGGGGGGGGGCCTCTCTGTATAATCAAAGCAGTTATTGCTTCTGTTACAAAATATAGAAGCAACATGCTCCAATATTAAATTAGGCCAAGTATTGCTTGTTGAAGAATAGCATACCAATAAGATACCTGATATTTGTTCTTTCAGCATTTTTTTTTTTGTAAAAGTTTTCAATCAGAACAGAAATTGCAAGCTGCCTACACAGCATGTACGCCAATATTTTTGATAAGGCATGAAGAGCTGTGATAGTCCTGTTTTAATTTTTAGCAAAGGATATGAAACGTTTCACTTGGCTGCACCTTTATTAAGAATCTAGGGAGAAAAGGTGCATCTCCCTGCAAGTTTTTAAAAATAAAAATATCCCTTTTATATTCTGTCATTATTTGGTATGAATAAAACTGGTGAAATTCTGTGTAGGCAAGGTATGTTTGTATCATGCAACTTCCACTATCAGTACCAGCTTCAGCAGACATCCCTTTTCATTTGTGATTTGTTAATCAGCTGAGCTTCTCTGTGAGTATCAAGTGATAGTTTCACCTAAAGCATAATCTGGAATAGAGTTACAATTCTGGCTTGAGAAATTACTGGAGATTTGGGGTTGGAGCCGGGGAAGGGTAGAGTTTTTTGGGGGGTCCACTCTCTGAAGCTGCCATTTCCTCCAGGGGCACTGAACAGTGTGGTCTGGGGATCAGTTGTAATCCCCAGAGAACCCCAGGCTCCAAATAAACCCCAGTGAAACCCTAATATTGAAGGTTCTGATAAAATGGCTGGGGAATTTTGCAGGAAGCCTAAGGAGGTCCAGGAAGGCCAAGGTCCTGGAAGGCCAATCCCTTTCAAGAAGAGCTCATACGAGTGGGATCTTGGGGGGGGGGCGGATACATGAGGCCCCCGGTGTTGTGTGTGCAATTAGGGCTGTCGATTCGGTTCATCCGAACCGAAAAAACAGCCCAATTTTCTTCAATTCGGGGGTTTTCAGTTCAGATGGAACCGAACTGAAAAAAGGTGGGAAAATGAATTTGGGGCGATCGCCAAATAAATTTGGCAGGTTCGGAGTTCCTGAACCTGCCTTTTCCCGGACTCCCGGGAAACCGGGCGGAGGGCCTTTAAACTCCCCACTTAGACTCCAGGGACTCTTGCCTTCCAGCAAGGCGATTTAAACAGATCTGCGCCTTCCAGCTGGGAGATGCAGATCTGTTCCCCCCTGCGCGCCCTTCACGGGGCTTCCCTGAAGCCGGGCGGGGGCGCTTTAAACAGATCTGCGCCTTCCAGCTGGGAGGCGCAGATCTGTTTAAAGAGCCCTTCGCACGCCTTCATGGAAGCCCCATGAAGGCCCGTGGAGGTGCTCTTTAAAGACCCCCGCCCCCTTCCCGACTCTCGGTTTGAAGTGGTGGGCGCCGCCTGGGCAGGCGGCGCCAGCACTTCAAAGACCCAGCCAAATTTTCCCCTGAACTCCGGATCTCATGCCGAATTTCGGGGATTCGGAGCGGGGGAGTTCGGACTTCGGCACGTCCCGAATTAAAAAGGGCCGAATTTTGCTGAAACCGAACTTTACCGATTTTTTTTTCCAGCAGCCCTATGTTCAATGACATCACTTCAGGAAATCCTCAAAAGACATAAAAGAAGAAGAGTTGGTTTTTATTTGCCAACTTTCTCTACCACTTAAGGCAGAATCAAACCGGCTTACAATCCCCTTCCCCTCCCCACAACAGACACCCTGTGAGGTAGGTGAGGCTGAGAGAGAATGACTTGCCAAGGTCACCCAGCTGGCTTCACGTGCAGGAGTCGGGAAACAAATCCAGTTCGCCAGATTAGCTTCCGCAGTTCATGTGGAGGAGTGGGGAATCAAACCCGGTTCTGCTGATCAGACTCCACCACTCCAAACCACCATTCTTAACCACTACACCACTCTGGCTCTCCCATAGAGTTTCTAGCAATTCCTAGAGTGACATGGCATTACTTCCAGGGATTCCCTGCAAATGATGTCACACTGTATGTGACACTAGCTTAAAAAAAAATCTCCCGCTATTGCTTGGAGTGGTGGTGGGCAACCAAGATCGCTGGTGGGAGGTCTCCCACCATATCAGGACAGGTGGAAACCCTAATTCATATACCCTTGGGATCCCAATTAAGTCTTTATAAAACAAATTGAGGTAGCTTTTAGAGGCAAGAACAAAATATCCACGAGCCTTTGAAGGAAATATATAGTGTCAATAAAAGTAGCAAAATTCTTGCACATGTCTACTGTATGAACAGATTGTTTGCTGAAATGCTAAATTAATGAGATGAGGAATTAATCTGGCACTAGTAGCTAAAATGCACTTCATATTTAGCATGTTGTGCAAGGTGTTGTTGTGCATGGCACATAGTCCATCTCTTCAAAGCCACAAGTTCACAGATACCAGATGGTATCATTCCTAGTGGTTTGTGAAGGTTCTACTACTCATTGAGAACCTTTTTGACTTTTCAATCAGATACTTCCATTTGTCCATATTCTTTCCAGGACTTGAAAATGTGCATAATGTTGTAAGTTGTTTCAATTGGTCCTAATAAAAGGGATAACCTGCTTTCGGGGAGGTGGAAAGAGGATTTTACTTTGATCCAGTGTGATTAGTTGCACCATTTAGATGTGAAATATTTATTTAATATAGAACACTGGTTTACAAATCTCCAGATGATCAAAATATGTACATTTTACATGAAAAATCAGTACAAGGAAATAGATGACAGTTTTATTTGCGCATGAAAGAAGCAGAACAAAAACAGGGATTGGGAGGGAAGGCTTTTTGTTTTTGTTTGTTTAAATCAAATATTCCTATTACAAAGTATGACAAAAGAGAGAGACAAGTTCATGCATGGAATTTGCTATTTTTGTTTATCACAATTTGATATTTTTGGTGGAAAGTGAGGCAACAAGATAATGGGATGAAATAGCACAAACACAGTTACATGTAGCTAAGGCACATAGGAATATATGTAACTGTTGTGTGCTGATTCGGACCATTGGTCTGTCTAACTCAGTATTGTATGCTCAACTTTGCAGCAAGTTTTTCATCCAGATAAAGGACCTTCTTGCCCCTAAAACCTGAGAACACTTTAAATGGAAATGCTGGAGAGTAAATAATGAGACTAGGGACTCTTGTGCACACACAGCATAGGTTCTTCCAGTTGGCTATAGCCACACTCATTCATTTCAGTTGGAGGTTAAGCCATTGGAAGAGGTAGGTTTTTAAACCTGAGTTGGAAAGAAGAGAAGGAGGTGGCACCACATATGTTTTCTGAGAAAGGAATTCCAGACTTAAGGGGAGAGTCATTATAAGAAAACAGAGACTTCACTGCTGGAGTGGAATCAGAGGTAGAAGGTCATAGGAAAGGATACATTGTGAAATGCATGCCCAGGGGCTGTGGCTCAGTGGTAGATCATCTGCTTGGCATGCAGAAGGTCCCATGTTCAATCCCCGGCATCTCCAGTTAAAGGGACTAGGTAGGTCGGTGATGTGAAAGACCTCTATCTGAGACCTTGGAGAGCCGCTGCCGGTCTGAATGAGTAGACAATACTGACTTTGATGGACCAAGGGTCTGATTCAGTATAAGGAAGGTTCAAGTGTGTGTCCTTTTTAAATAAATTATGTAATGATGGAAGTTCTACATATATGCTTACTGTTCAAGAACCTTGTAAGTTTCATCATTTAAACTGTTAACACATTTTTTAAAAAAAAAATACAAAACTTTACAAAATGCAAAATGTTATTTTCTGAGAGACCAACATGGCTACAATCTTCTGGCTACCTGAACCATAGCCAATAAATCTATTATATGCCTGCATGAATAAGTCTTTGAATATCTCCAGATAGCAGGCCTTCTATCTGGAACGTATTCGTGTTTGCCTTTCTGTTAGAGGAAGTCATAAATAAATCTGAGGAAATATTTCAAATTGGAGATATTTGCATTGTTTCGAGATGGTTTCATTGGTCTTGTCTCTCGCCGACATTCTAAATAGGCATGTGAAGTAATAGTGTTTATTGTAATGGAAACTGCTGTACAAACAAGAGATCTGGATAAAAAGGTATCCACCCGCTGGAACGCTTTCTTTTAACAGAGTGATTTGTGTTCTCCCAAATTTGTATAGTCATTTTTGCTACCTTTTCTTGTAGCTTTATCTCTCCTCAAACATGAAGCTGTGTTTGCTGGTCTGAAACCCATATTATAAGTTATGGCTTTTGGACTCTGAAAGTGGTTTCTACATCTGGACATATAAAAAATGATCTTGCTGCATGAGCTCAAAGGTCTGCCTAGCCCTATGTTCTATCAGAAGAAGAAGGAGGAGGAGGAGGAGGTTTTTATATGCCAACTTTCTCTACCACTTAAAGGAGACTCAAACTGGCTTACAACCACCTTCCCCTCCCCTCCCCACAACAGACACCCTGTGAGGTAGATGGGGCTGAGAGAGCTCTTAATAGAACTTGCCTAAGGTCACCCAGCTGACTTCGTGTGTAGGAGTGGGGAAACAAATCCAGTTCACTAGATTAGCCTCCACCACTCATGTGGAGGAGTGGGGAATCAAACCTGGTTCTCCAGATCAATGTCCATTGCTCTAATAGCCAGCCAAATTCTTCTAAAAGTTCACAAGCACTGAAACTTGGATGGTGTCGTCCATAATCTTGTACTTGGAGACATCCTGCTTATGGACATGAATGTTCCATTTCGCTGTTGTGTGCTTCATGAACATCTCAGAAGGGTTTAAGAAATCTTTTGCACTTTGCTTAACTCCTGCCCATGTACTATACCAAAATCTTCACTGTAATTACTAGTTGGACTGAGCTATTTATCAGGCTGCAGTACCACAATGGGATTCCAACTTGGGTTTCTCAAACCAGGATTGTTGCTGCCACATTAAGTCATGTAGAGGTAGAGAACTGCATAAATAGATGCACTGCTAGCTCTTCCCTAAAAAATTGTTGGCCGGGATGGGGCATGTGGCCATTCCTTTACAACAGCATTTTCAGTGCTTTGGTATTATGCTCATTCTTTGCTCTCTTTTGTTTTTGTTCCTCCACCCCAAAATAAAGACACAGACACCAAGATGGAGTTAAACTAAAGCTTTATTTATTATTTAAAAGGCTGCACTGCAATTGGTAAACTGTCTAACCTATTAGTGGGGGCACCTTAAGGGGTTACCTTGACAGCTTCATCAGCATTTGGGCAATCTCACCTGGCTCCAAACCCTGAGTGCTACCTAGGTGCTCTTTGTTTGCACTTCAAAACTGTTCAGAGAGTGGCTGCCAATCACGACCATTGCCCTACGCTGCTCAGCGTGAAGGTTCAGGTGTTAACCACCAGCAGCCAGATAGTTCCCTCCTGAGGAACTTACATCAGGTAACCTGATCTAAGTTACCTTTTTTACCTCTTGCTGTCCTAAGATACCTCAGGGTACTTGCCAAACCGATTGACGTACCAATGAGCCAGCACGAAACCTGACATCTTTGTTAGAGCCTTACCAGTCCTGCTTAATTCTAAACCCCTCCCCACCATGAAGTAGGTTAAATAATGACTGACTCAAGGCCAATTGGAGCTCTTGTTGTGCTCAGGATCTTTGATGAGCCTGAAATAAAAGGAAAGGCAATTGGAGCTGAAGGCCAAAAAATCCTGCTCAGCCTAGAACTGACCAGCTAAAACCAGATTTAAAAAAAAATCAAAGTGCATTAAGAAGTGAACCGTTTATCTAAGGTCTCTAAAACTCAACTTGCTTTTTTAATAAAGTGCTCTTCTAAACACTACAACTTCCCCAAAGGTTTTTTCTTCAACTCCATTGGCTGCCCGTTCCAGATCATCAGCACCATGGACAGAGAACAGTAGGGGATGAACTGAGTTGGATAACTCATTCTGGAAAATGGGATTGCCAGAAGTTGCTGAGCAGAGCAGAGTTGGCAAATGGGAATGGATTGGGAAATGATGCTAATGGGTATGAAATTGGTAGAATTTTCTGTTTGCTTTGTGGCAGCCTCAGTTGAATTTTGGTTAGATAGGGATGGGGAAAATAACAATATCAACAATAACTTAGAATCATAGAGTTGGAAGGGACCACCAGGGTCTTCTAGTCTAATCCCCTGCACAATGCAGAAAAATCACAACTACCTCCTCCCCCCACACATACCTAGTGACCCCTAATCCATGCCCAGAAGATGCCCAAGATGCCCTCCCTCTCATGATCTGCCTAAGGTCACAGAATCAGCATTGCTGACAGGTGGACATCTAGCCTCTGCTTAAAAACCTCCAGGGAAGGAGAGCTCACCACCTCTCGAGGAAGCCTGCTCCACCGAGGAACCACTCTATCTGTGAGAAAGTTCTTCCTAATGTTTAGATGGAAACTCTTTTGATTTAATTTCAACTCGGAGTTCCAGTTCCGGTTGAAACTGAGAGCAGCATTGTGACTGAGCTCCGCTCCGTGGAGTGTATTTTTACTTTCTTTTAATTTCAACTCGTTGGTTCTGGATCTTATATGCAACAGGAGTTATATACACAGAAAAATTATGTCTACTCATGCTACCATGACTGAGTGGAGCTGACATGCACAGAGGCAGCATAACTTGGAATATCAGGCATTGCGGACAAACTGTGGTAGGCTGTTTCCTTTGTCTCCAGTTTGTGAGTTTGATGGGGTATGTGGTCAGCTCAAATCAGGGAACAAAATCTGTACTACTGTGATTGCTACACCAGGAAAGCTCTTCTATGCTTTCTTACTTTTGCTTACAAGAGTCAGGGACAAACTAGTTGAGATGGTGTCCCTGAGTTCACTCCAGGGATATGCCCTCCCTTTTGTAGAGTGAGTTCCCACTGGTGAACTCCATTTAACAGCATGGCAAGCCTGATTCTGGGCAGGACCACCATGGCATGGGGAAAGATGAATCCTGCCTTTCCCTGTGCCATTTGTCCAGTCTGACCAAGAGTAATCCTACGTAGTTGTACACAGGTCTATTCAATGGATGTGAGGGTGATCTGGCTGCGACATCTGTCACCCAATTGATCACCAGGGTTGATTCGGCTGAACTGGCTGGCTAGGCGGGTGTCCCCTACCTCCCTCACCGCTCCATGTGCGTCCCTCTCGAAGCTGTGTGCTCGGTGGAAGAGGATGACCATCCCAGAAAGACGGAGTGTACCATTCTTCGGTCAAGGGTATACGATAGCTTGAGGTCTATTCAGTGGGGTTTGTTCCCAGGAAAGCATCCTTAGGATTGCATTGTAAATCTTAGAATTTTTATCCTTGAAGTATTGATAATGCCTAACCAGGAGTGTCTAAATTGTTTGTTTCTTAGAGTTTCCCCCCCCCCCCGACAAGTCACATCTAACTTATGTGTTAGCCGAATTGCTCTATTAATATGGGGAATTAGCTTAAGCAATCGGTAACTATGTATTTTTATAGCGGGGTCACACTCAGCTATACCAGAATCCGTTTAATGAGACCTTGAATAAAGACAGACAATGGTTTCCAAATTAAATAGGGTTTATGTCTTTCTCATTTAATTCAGTGATGCACACAAACATACAGAGAGTCTAAGAATATCAAGAGAGTAGTATAAGCACAGTTGCCAGCGTGGCAGGAGATCATTGGTTGGGTATATTTACCGTATCTAGATGAGGTGTTGTCCAAATTCACGTAGACTAAGACAGATTGAAAAGTAAAAGCCGAGATGGGGCAGGGGATCCCGTAGACTTGACCAGCAAGATGGGAGGGAGCGTGGCTAGGCTGCGCAAAACCAAACCAACAGAGTAACGACAAAGGTGCCAGGAAAGACCTAAGGTTGGGATCCAAGAGAGCGATATGGGCTGGGGGCACCCCAGATATACTGTTTTTCTGGGGGCGGGGAGAGGGGTTTCACCCCTCCTAGGTTCCCAGGTGGCAAAACATGACAAAGGATTAAGCTGTGGCTACCGGGGTGGGGTAGTGAGAATTTGGGAATCTATTCTAATTCCGATAGCTTTTGCAACCTGTGATGAACTGGAAATTCTCTGCTGATGAGATTAACCCACTGGAACAATAAGTGCGATCTGTGTAAATGTCCTGGGATCACTGCTGCGGAGCTGGAGGAACGGCTCACCTTGATATCTGGATGGCTGCTGACGGCCCATTAAACGGTGGATGTTGCAAGAGGGGTGGTTTTTGGCACTGACTACGTGACACACTGCTTCTCCTGACATGGCTGCGGCTGGAACAGAGTTTGTACAGGAACATGGCTTCTCTCAGGTTCACCGGAGACTGCCCCTACATCTGCTTCCTGGCTGCTAGCTGCACGGCACTCGCAGGAGCGGCCGAGTCCGTGACAACGGAGCGCGCAGCGACCGTCCCGTAGTGTTTGGGGTGGGCGCGCGGCCAGCACAATAGCCAAGTGCCTGCATAGCGGGTTGCCAGGTCCCATCCGGTAGGTTTAGGCAGGCCCGTATGCTATCATATGGCAACCCTCAGTGGGGTTTATGAGGAAAGAGATGTTCATCTCTGGTTAGTATCAGGATGTGAAATGACCAAGAACATCCAGGGTTGCTACACAGAGGCAGGCAATGGCAAACCACCTCTGAATGTCTCTTGCCTTGAAAACCCCACCACAGGTCGCCATAAGTCATCTGCAACTTGACGGCAAAAAGAAAAAAAGAAAAAAAAGACAGTTGACATAATATGGAAAAACAACAGAACAGCCATCCTCCAGATTATGTGATAACAATCAATTGACATGTTTGAGCATTTTGCTTTGTAATGCCTGTCTCATTCAAATGCAGATAGTGTTATGGTGCACGAGGGTTCTTTTTTCTTTTCTCCCCCCTCTCCAGTCTCTCTAAATCAATATATATATAAAAAATTCTCCTGGTTATACCTGGGGAAACATGAACATATATGCAAAGGTCACATTCTTTATTACAAGTCATTTAAAAATAAATCAAAAAGGTGATGTGAAAAGGGGGAGGGAGGAGATCGAGCTGAAAATGTTAATTCATTTCTTTACTGAAATAAGAGACCCCTAGATGAATGTATAAGCAAATGCAAGTCTAGGCTGATAAAATTGCTTGACAAATTGAAGAACATAAGGATTTTCATACCAGATCAGGCCAGGGCTCTCTATTTCTGAATTTTGTTTCCAATACCGTCCAAGTCAAAATATTAAAAGGAATTCAAACAGCATAGTTAGGATTTTGAATTTCTCACTCCTGCTGTTTTAACCTCACCATCCATGTTTCAATTTCATTTCACGTTTGTGCAAATTAAACCCACATCTCTTTATTTTTGTGTCATTTTCTCTTTCTTCACACTGGATTTTCTCCATGAAATGGGCCCCTTTTTCAAAATTGTTTGTGTGTCAATAAATATAAACCCAATAAACTATAACTATTATAGGAATACATGATAGACATTGTAGATATAGTATAATGGTGCATAAAATAGACTAGACTAAAATAGAATAATAGAATCATAGAGTTGGAAGGGACCATTCATCCCCTTGACTCCAGCTGCGCTCTCAGCCTGGAGCTCACACAGTGTTTTGGGAATCCTGACAATTTTTGGCCCCAATATACCTGGATCTGTTTGCCTGCATGCCTGCCTGCCTGCCTGCCTGTCTCTCTTTTGCACACTCCTAGCCAGAACTGTGCACAGCAATCCAAACTGAGGGCACACCATAGCTTTATACAAAGGCATTACAATACTGGCCATTTATTTTCAATCCCTAGCACAGAGTCTGTCTTTTTCCTGCTGCCACACACTGGGTCCTAAGACTTGCATGCAATTATAAAATTACTCCTTTTTTATGGCATAACCTGGGAAAAATCTCGTTTTGCTTTTGAGTAAATACCATAAGTTGTCTGAGAAAAGTCACTGTATTGCAGTGACTTTGTTCTGTCTGCTGTGGTTTCTAAGAATGTGTGAATGTCCCCTGTGTTGTTTCTTTTTGATATTCCTTTATATTTTTGTCATTGGTTTTTATCCTCTACTCTGCAGCGCTGGTTTTGCAAATTTGTTTGTGCAAGACATTGCAATTTTAATGCGCCAAGTATTTAGGATGGGGTGTCAAACATAAGGCCTGCAGGCCGGATCCAGCCCCTTGAGAGCTCTTATCTGGCCCATGAGCCAGCCGAGGCAGCCACTCCCTTCCCACTCTTGATCTGGGGGCTCACCAGCCTAGGCAGCCACTCCCACCCCCTGCTCCCAATCTGGGCTGGCAAGGCATGCCCTGACCCAACCAGGTGACATTTATGTCATGTCCAGCCCTCATAACAAATGAGTTCGACATCCCTGATTTAGGATGTATACATATAAAGTCCCCGTCAGTAGGACAAGATAGAAACTATTGAACATGTCTTACTGGTTCGTTGCTTTTATCAGGAGTTTAGATCTAGTTTTATTAGCCCAATATTGCATAAATATCCAGATAGACCAAAGTCCTTTTATACTGACCTCCTTCTTGCTGGTAGTTTCAATGAAGCCACCCTTATGGTGGCAAAATTTTGTGTACCGGCATGCTCAATAAGACAGAAGAAAGTAGCTTACATTTTAAATGCTTTTATTAATTATAGTTAATTTATAGAGATTTAGGTGTTTTAAATGTATCCTTTGCTAATGTTGTATATTAACAAATTGAGTATAGGTGTGTATGATGATGATAAAGTACATCATGTATATGTCTAATTTATAATGCTGATTTATTGATGCATAAATATTCTTGAAGAGTAGGGAGGGCCAATGGCTCTGTAACAGAAAATCTGCTTTGCGCACAGGTCCCATGTTCAATCCCTGGCATCTCCTATTAAAAGAATCAGGTGGAAGGTGAAAGATTTCTACCTGAGACGCTGCCGAGCTGCTGCCAATCAGAATAGGCAGTGCAGACCTTGATAGACCAATGGCCAGATTCAGTATCCCTGTGTAGATGATGTGCTGCACATTGGCTCACCACATGGGAGGGAGAACAGGAGCATGCTAGCCCTGCTCCCTGCCCAGTGCGACTGCCAAGCCATTTACATGGCATGAATGCATTGGGGATGTGCCTGCATGCCCCAATCAGTAATGCTGCTTTTCAAAAATGGAGGGGGCATGCACACAAACCCTTCCTCCACATACAGATGGCAATCATGTGAGCGATGGGGTTGGTGCACGCATGCCCTCTCTCCCTCCCTGCACAGTGAGTCGACACAGTCTACACAAGGCTAGTATAAGTCAGCTTCCTGTGTTCAATGCAGAAATGTTATGAGAAAGATCAGGTGAGAGGAGACTGAAAATGGAACAAAAGTAAAGAATTATGGGTTTGATTTGGATAACGGAGAAGTGAAATTGGGGGATTTGGGGTGTAAATACTAGTGCTGGGGAATTCAGCTCATGCTATTCTTCAAGCAGCTTCCTTGTACTCTCTCCATACCTGACTTGCTTTAGCATCCATCCACACCTTTATAACATATCTTGAGAACCATCATTCTCTGCTGAGAAGCAAGCAACACATTATTGCTTCCACTAAACTCCACTTTACAGAGCCCTTCAAGGGAAGGAAGATCGGGGTAATAACAATAGTCACAACCACTTGTGTTTCTGCCATAATGTTTTAAAAAGTCTAATTATGAAGAAGGCAACCACAAGAGTTATTTAGCTTTCCTGGTGCCATCTGGTGTCTGAAGTACAAATAACATATTTTTAGCATGTTTTGCAAAAGGAAACTACCCGTTAGCCTAGAGATATTTGCTAGGAAATTGCCAAAGGCTAATTTGCATGTTGGAAATTGGTTTTATTATAGCTGCAAGGATAATAAAAATTTACTACTTGAGCGTCATGTAGCGCAGCGTGTATGGCGTACAAAACTGTGTGCATTATGCAGTTTCCACCTCCATCCTCCCTTCTTTCCGCAGGTCTCACTTTGATCATTTCTTCCTCCCCCCACACTTTCCTAACTCCACCAGTCATACCCATCAGGATGTAAGCCGGTCTACTGAGAAGTAAGTCAGTGGGGCTTGCTCCCAGGAAAGAGTTTTCAGCCCAAGATGCTCTTTTCCATTGCCCTAGAATTGCTCGGCATAAAACCGCCTTGAAGAAAGGCTAGCTTCATAGCTGCAAAAATGGAAAGATTAAAAAGCAGGTGTCTGAAGGGATTGGCTTGCAATTAAGGAGGCAAAAGCCTTGGGTTGAGAGACCACAAGAGCAAGCTTTATGCAGTTTGGGTTGCCTGGGAGCATGTTCATAGAGTGGTCTGGGGTAGCTCGATGAGACACTTAGCAGCTTGCAAACCTAGTTAGGAGATGTATTCAGACAAATAAGTTGTGCCAGCAATCTTTATTGGAATTAGGGTGTTGGAATATGCTCAAAGTTCCCCCCCCCCCCTCATCATGTTCCTGGTCCCAGGCAACAGCAATGGGTAAACCTTGAGACACAGCCATCACTTGGCACAAGAATGGAACAGGGAGAGGAGGAGGAGGAGGAGGAGAAGAAGAAAAAGAAGAAGAATTAGTATTTATATGCTGACTTTCTCTACCACTTAAGGAAGAATCAAACCGGCTTACAATCACCTTCCCTTCCTCTCCCCACAATAGACACCCTGTGAGGTGGGTGGGGCTGAGCGAGTATGACTAGCCCAAGGTCACCCAGCTGGCTTCATGTGTAGGAGTAGGGAAACAAATCCAGTTCACCAGATTATTGTCCGCCGCTCACGTGGAGGAGTGGGGAATCAAACCTGGTTCTCCAGATGAGAGTCAGCCACTCCAAACCACTGCTCTTAACCACTACACCACCCTGTCTGCCTGACATATGTTCAGACAAATAAGTCATGGCAGCAATCTTTGTTGGAATTAGGGTGTTAGCATATGCTCAAAGTTTCACCCCCTCCTGTTCCTGGTCCCAGTTGACAACGATGGGTAAACTTTGAGACAGAGCCAACACTTGGCACAAGATTGGAACAGGGAGAGAGTTGCTCATTCCTAGTTATGATGTTATTGGTCATCTTCCTCTCCTTTGTCAGATACAATTATCTCCTGCAATCCACCTTGGAATGATCTCTGTGTTGGTCATGCTATCTGGCCCTCCGTTGGCATGAAAGTGAGCTCCCAGTCGGGAGAGTGGACAGGGCAGAGCAGGCCTCAAGGGTGCTTGGGCCTTTACAAGCAACAATTGGATTTCAAACTGTGTTCTGCTTGGAACCGAGCACAAAACCTTGTCTGGCTGGCCTGTCAGAAGACCTTTACGTATACTTTTGCCAGCATCTTTAGTTTTCCTTGAAGCTTAAAAGATTCGACTTGCGCCGGGAGATTAAATTTTTTGAGCCTGTGGAGTTACTGGCTCAGCTCCCGATGGACTTTGTTCACAGCAGCATACCGAAACATGAAAGCAACCTCGGCTTTTAAAATATATATAAAAGCAATCCCAGACTCCAGTGTCATCTTTAGAAGGATTATGGGCACTTTATTTTCTGCAACAACTATTATGGTTTTTATTTATTTATTTATTTATTTATTTATTTATTTATTTATTTATTTATTTAAAAAGACCAGGAGAACTTGGTCAGGGTTGCAATTAAGAGAGAGATGCGCTCAGTCTGGGCCAAAGGAGCTATTCAGTGAAAGACAGACCAAAATTTGGGAAGGTTGCTGTCATTGTACCTTATTGTACCTTATAAAAATGTTGGAGTGTTTCCATAATAGTCCCTCATCAGAATTTGCTCCCAGATGTTAGAGTTCCAAATGATCTGGTCTTTCATTTGTAACAGAAAGAATGCATTAGAGAATTTTTATTGATGCTTTTTTTTTTCATTTCTGAATTCTGTATTGTTTGCTATGCGTGCATGGTTTTCCACAGCTTTCAGTGACTGTGGTTCAATTTGTTTGTCTCTCTCTTTCATTATTACCAATGTGCATTGATAAAAACCTGCAGATATATTGTTGTAATCATGTGTATGAATGCATCAAGTTTCCTTTGCTGTGGCAATCTAGCAATCCACAGGAATGCAAGTGCAGGTCAATAAAACATTACACAAAAAGAATTTTGATGCAATTATATGTCAGAACATGACAAAACTAATCTTTTTGCAGTGTAATCAGTGTGTCTATCTGTGGGGGGGGGAGGTTCCACAATGAAGTGTGAAATCTGTGGCGAAATAGGCACTCTCCAATGACATAAGTGATTGATAAATTCTCCTAGCTTGGCTGGATTTGAGGAAGAGTGAAACAGAGTAAAGTTCTAAAACAGTGGGACAATTTTGCTTGGCTCTGCTAAAATCAGCAGAGGGCACCATACAATTTGGAGAGGAGAAATAGTGGTCAGTTCCCCCCCCCCTTCTCTGGTCAATTAGTCCCTGGACTGCCAGGCCCCCTAGTGGCATTCACAGCCATAGGTTCACTTTGGTTGGGGTCACATGAACACATGAACACACGAAGCTGCCTTATACTGAATCAAACCCTTAGTCCATCACAGTCTGTATTGTCTACTCAGACCAGCAGTGGCTCTCCAGGGTCTCAGGCAGAAGTCTTTAACATCACCTACTTGCCTAGTCCCTTTAACTGGAGATGCAGGGGATTGAACCTGGGACCTTCTGCATGCCAAACAGATGTTCTATCACTGAGCCATGGCCCCTCCCCAAGAATAAGCCAGTGAGGGTCTGGTCCACAAGGGTGAATGTGGCCATGTTCCACTGATGGAGGCTGCCCCTTGTCTCTTCCTGCCTGCCTTCTTACTGTCATTAGCAGTACCTACAGGGGGTGGCAGGCTCTGTTTTGTCTTTATCTCAGTACTGCAGGTGAGCAACTTCCCTCCCTATAGAGGCAATGGGCCTCCCTGTTTCCTTAACCTGATCCAATCCACACTAGTATGCTAGTTCATTGGGCAGGGGTGCTCATCCTCATGTCTCCCTCTGAGTCCCTGATTGGTCAATGGATACATAAGATTCTACATACCTGGACCTGCCAGTCTTTGTTCCTTAAGAGGGAGGATTCATACATGTATGTGTCTCACAGTGAAATGTTGCTGCTGCAGCAGCAGCAGAATGGAGAGAAGCACTTCTCTCTTAGTGTGAGGGGGTGGGGAGCCTTTCCCTGGCTTAGAGAAGTTATAGAATGGGAGGGTTGATGGACGGAATTCATTCTGTAATTCAGTTGTTAAATTTCCTGGCCCAAACAGAATGAAATCCCATATCCATTTGCTTGAGAGTGAAACCTTTTGAATGTTGAAGGACTGTCTTCTGATAAAACCTGCACAGATTTGCAGCATTGGCAGTACATTAAAGGCAGCCTGCACATACTTTCAATATTACCAGCATCCCATAATCTGGTTTGGGTTGGTTTTGTAGAGTTCATTACCCAGTGGCGAGGGAATGCTTTCAGTTTCTGCTTGTGGCTAAAGGCAACCTTGCTTTGTGTTACGTCCCAACGTGGGAAATGAGTTTTTGAGCTATTTCCTCCTTTTGCCTGTAAATTAGTAGTAAAAAAAAGAGTTGGTTTATATACCCCATTTTCCCTACCTTTTTAAGGAGACTCAAACCAGCTTACAATTGCCTTCCCTTCCTCTCCCCACAATGGACACCTTGTGCGGTAGGTTGGGCTGAGAGAGTTCAGAGAGAACTGTGACTAGCCCAAGGTCACCCAGAAGGCTTCATGTGTAGGAGTGGAGAAACCAACCTGGTTCACCAGATTAGAGTCCGCTGCTCATGTGGAGGAGTGGGGAATCAAACACAGTTCTCCAGATTAGAGTCCATGGCTCTTAACCACTGCACTACACTAGCTCTGTGCTCACCCAGTTTTAGGGAAGGAGGGGTATGTGGCAGGATTTCCCCCCCTCCTTAGGAATTTGTGCTGTCAGAGAAAACATAGTAGCAAAAGGAGCAGTTGCATGAGGTTGCACCTGCAATAAGGATCTTTGGTACAATTAGAAGAACGTTTCTAAAATGTCTTCAATGTGCAGTTGTCATCTTGTGTAATGTTGAAGGGAGGAAGATTGGGGACAAAACCTGAATTAAGTTGCTCTGCCTATCGTTCACCCTCCACCCCAAAAGTCCCAACTGGAACCAGCCACCACTGAGATGAGCATAAGGGAGATACTGCAGGTGGAGACAAGTAACGCCATTTCAAATTGCATCCTCTCCCTCACACTTTTTAGATGTTTTTTAGAAATCCAGGTTACCATCTGCCAAGAGATACCTTATTTGGCTCCTTGTGACTTTAATTTTGGTTCTGCAGATGGAACCAGCCCCTTCCATCAGAGTGACCACCTGCATTGTACACCACCCAAGATCAGAAACAGAGGCTAGGAAAGTGATTTGTGTATCCTCTTTCCACACTTGCAAATATCATCATGTACCCTCTTATTTCAAAGCCACTTTTTTTTTAATAGATGTACATTGTTGACATGAACCAGCACGGTGTAGTGGTTAAGAGTGGTGGTTTGGAGCAGTGGACTCTGATCTGGAGAACCGGGTTTAATAATAATAATATTATATAATAATTATAATTTATTAATACGGTCACTGACCAGCAAAAACAAACAACCAAAACAAGCAAACTACAACAGCCACAATAGATAATAAGAAAACCACCACAACAGCCAGTACTGCTACTACAAATAATCTAAACCCAAAAACTACATATTATGTGTTTGAATAAAATTTATATACACATCGTATAACTTTGTGTGACCCCCTTAATATTTTGAGTAATGAAGTATTTCTGTAAGTCTTATCCTATCAGGGTACGATGTATTTTAATAGCTGCAGCACAGAGTTTAGCAGTCAAGAGTGTAAACTGTGATTTTTCATCAGTTAACAGCTTCGTAGCCAGAAACTCATCTGGTTGGTCAGGGCAACTAAACCTTGTGTGGACTTCTTGGTAGAATGAGCAGCAGATCAAGACATGTTCTGAAGTTTCTATATCCCATGACCCACAAGGGAAAAGCCTTTCTGCTATTGGGACCTTCTTTTATCTTCCCTCCAATACCTCCCAAGGTAGGACCTGGCACCTAGTGAGGGTGAAAGCTTTCCTGTGATTGATAAATTCTAATTGGGAAAGATATGCTGCAGGGGAGACTACCTAAATTTTTCAGGTTATGGAGAACCGGGTTTGATTTCCCACTCCTTCAAATGAATGGTGGACGCTAATCTGGTAAACTGGATTTGAGTCACAGCTCTCCCAGCCCCACCTACCTCACAGGGTGTCTGTTGTGGGGAGGGGGAGGGAAGGTGATTGTAAGCCAGTTTGATTCTTCCTTAAGTGGCAGAGAAAGTCAGCATATAAAAACCAACTCTTCTTCTTCTTCTTCATGAGTTTCTGCAGCAAAATCACATAGTAACAGCTACAGCTTTTCTCGAACTGTGCTGCATCAGACTCTGCAAAGGCAGGTTCAGATGTTGGAATGTTTTCCTGTGGAAAAACAAAACCACTGTGCACCGACAAAAATAATACATTACAGCAAAAGCTGGCTTGGATTCCTCTTTTGAGCTTCTTTATTATTAAGTATGAGGAGGGGGTACTATTCAGCTATGAGACATCTTATGCCAGATTGGTATTGCACCTATATACAGATTAGCTGCTCGTCCTTTTCAGCTCATCCATAGTTCTACGCACTTCACTTTTCTTGCTGACTAGCTTTTAAAGATGTATTTTAAGATCAAGGTTTTAGGATGTATAATCAGCCCTTCTTTCTTTTTCGTTTTTGGTCCTTGGGTAGAGGAAAGGAATTTAGCCCCACAATTCCCGATTAATCTAAAAAATGCTCCTAATATTGAAAAGAAACATGGAGACAATGCAAAGGCTACACAATTAAGGTGAAAACACTAAGCAAAGGTTAAGCAATTAAGGCGAAAACAAAAATGTCATCTTACTGCTATTTCGCCTTACTTTTCTACAATTGGGATATAAACCATTTCTGAAACATCAAGGAAAGTTTTTAATGCTCTCGATTTGCCAAAAGAGGGCAGCAGAAGATTATGATCCAAAGTCTGTGAACAATATTTGAACAAATGATTATCCACCAAGCAGCAATTAGATATCATAGAAGGCATGGTGCATTCATTTCTGCAGCATGAAATGAATCTTTTAAAGACATGTTCATGAAGTTATGAACCAATGTAAATATATATGTTAGTTCAAAGATAGTTTCTTAGTGTTCATGCATAACTTGCCTTGCTGTCGATAATAGAAAGTGTTCACCTTTAGTCTATTCCACACTACTCTTCCATCACTGGCTGAATTCACATATATCACTTAAAAGCCCCTTTTCAGCCCTTTCCTGCTATTGAGGTTGGATTCTAAATGCATAGCTATTGGGTTTGTGACTTGTGAAAAAACAGGGAGAATGGAAGGCAGAGAAATATCCAGATTTGACCGAATGGGTGAATAAGCTAACAGAACATGCAACTATGGCAAAACTGACAACTTTTATACATAATAGACCAATTTCAGGAAAAACTGAATGTCTTTTAAAATTATATCGCTAATAATTAAGCATAGAATTAACTCAAAACAGTCAAAAAACGATTTAGGTAGTACATGCTTTTTTATAATAAATATATAATCAGGTACAAAGACGTATTGAGAACCTAGAGTCATGTAACGCAAATAAGTTAATTATTAAAATGTAATTTTAAAAAGCTCTGTACAAACTGCAATATGATTGTTTATGTCTGAAAGTTTGTTTTTTGTAAGAAGAAATATATATATATAAATTGGGAAAAGTCAAAATTAATCCCGTCTCAAAGTGTCGAGTTTATAGGTGGGATCCTTGACTCATGGAAGGCTAGAGCATTCTTACCGCCAGATAGAGGACACAGTATCACATCCCTAGTCACCTCCTTCCAGGGTTCCCGTAGACACCAAGCACTCCTTATACAGAGGCTGTTGGGCCTCATGGCTTCCACTACAGCAGTTACACCTCATGCAAGATTGCACATGAGGGAATTGGTTTATACGCAAATTTAACCCTGTCCTAGACAGTCAATTCTGTTGCCTTTCAGTTCCAAGACCCATCCTTTCAGCATTGGATTGGTGGAAACGAAGGTGCAATCTCCTATGGGGTGCCTCCTTCAGACATTGGATTGCACACCATACAATGACCACGGATGCCTCCCTAACGGGATGGGGAGCTCATTGCGAGGGCAGAGTCACTCAGGGTAATTGGGACTTATCCCTATCTGGTGTGCACATTAATTTCTTAGAACTTAGAGGTGTACATTATGGCCTTATTGCCTTCTCAGATATCCTGAGGGACTCCAATGTCCTAATACAGTCGGACAATACCACCACAATCTTCTACCTCAACAAGCAAGGGGGGACGGGATTGCTACCCCTCTGCGGAAAGTCCCAGAAGATCTGGGACATTGCTATTACCTTGGGTGTCTCGCTTCGGGCCATACATATTGCAGGAGTTTCGAACCGGTTGGCAGACCGACTAAGCAGAATCACCCTGTCCAACCACAAATGGACACTCCAATTCAGATATCTCTACCCCATTTTTTGTATGTGGGGTACACCCCAGGTAGACCTTTTTGCCTCTAGGGACAATAGGAGAGTCAAGAAGTTCTGCTCCAGGGCAGGGGAAGACGCCCTGTCTGTAGGGGATGCCTTCCAGATCTGCTGGCAGGGATGCTTATTTTATGCCCTCCCCCCCTTTCCCCTGCTATCAAGGGTATTAGCTAAGATGAAGGCTGAGTGCTCGGTCGCTATACTAATAGCACCCTTTTGGCCCTGCCAGGTGTGGTTTACAGAACTGAAGAAGATGTCTCACAACCGCTACATCCAACTTCCAGCTGTGCAAGACTTACTGAGTTGGGGGGATGTGTTACATCACGATATCACCAGACTGCACCTTACATCCTGGCTAATAATTCCTTAGCCCATAGATTCTCAGATAGGGTGATACAGACATTAAAACACTCTAGGAAGACCTCTACGAGGTATTCTTACTCAAATAAGTGGGACAATGGTGTGTGGAGAAAAACCTCTCCACATTTGCATGCACGATTTCTGTGATCCTCGATTACCTAGTGTCACTAGCCCACAGGGGATTGGCAGTGTCATCCATCAGAGTACATTTAGCCGCAATATCTTCTCTCCACGAGCCTATAGAGGGATATTCAGTATTTTCTCACCCACTCTCAAAGAGGCTTCTCAAGGGTCTTCTGAATCTGTTCCCACCCCTACCCAAAATAACCCCACAGTGGTCATTATCCCTGGTCCTCACTCACCTGATAGGTCACCCGTTCGAACTACTGGCAACCCGCCCTTTGGATTTGCTTTCCACGAAGCTTACCTTCCTAGTAGCAATCACCTCTATGTGTGGGATAAGCAACCTTGCAGTTTTACGCATTGACCCTACATTCCTAAAAATATTTAATGAGAAGGTAGTACTCCATCCTAGACTTAGTTTCCGTCCAAAGGTGGTTTCTAAGTTCCATTTAGAATAGGACATTAGACTACCCGTATTCTTTCCGAACCCCACTTCAGAAGCAGAGAAGAAGTTACACTCACTCGATTTGAAGAGGGCAATACTTTACTATCTGCAAAGAACTAGAGAGTTTAGGGTCACTAATACCTTTTTTGTTTGTCACTCCGGCTCCAAAAAGGGTAGAGCGGCCTCATCGCAAACCATCTCCAGATGGGTGGTGTCAACTTTCAGAAAGGCCTATGAGGTCAGTAAGACTCCCTGTCCTCTAGAACTGAGGGCTCACTCAACTAGGGCTCAGGGTTCCTCTGCAGCTTTTTTCCAAAAAGTTCCTTTGGGGGAGATCTGTTGATCAGCGACGTGGTCATCAGATGAAACCTTCGTGAAACACTACACCATTGACCTGCAAGAAAGAAGGGAAGCGAGGGTTGGAAAGGCTGTACTGCATTCTATGTTCCAGTAAGATCGCACCCATCCACCTGAATACGTGAGTAGCTTGCTAATATCCCAATGTGGGGCTGCACCGGGAACGAAGATGAAAACAGAGTTGCACTTACCTGTAACTGCTGTCCATCGAGGGACCCGGTGCAGACACACATTCCCTCCCACCTACCCGGCTGCTAGCTATCTTACTGATATATTTTATTAGTTAGCGGCAGCACGTAGGAACTGAGGAGGGCGGGGGCGCACCTCCGAGGTAGGCGTGACAGTTGGGCTGGAGCCGCTTGCGCGTGCCTCGGGAGGAGCACCCCCTATAGGGCTTAGACTAAAGAAATTTTTCCGGCAGTTGGCCGGAAATATATATATATATATATATATATATATATATATATATATATATATATATATATATATATATATATATATATATATATATATTTAAAAACATCGAGTCTTAAATGTGCTTGGCCTGAGTTTCTGAGATGCCATTGCATCTCAACCTCTCTACATTTTTATATTGGGGGACTTTGGTCTAAGACTATAGTTGACTTTCAATATGACACGTAAATTATTGGTCAGTGGAATTAATTTGTGCAGGCTAGAATGATGTTTATTTAGTCTAGATAAAATTTACTGAAGCTGTATCCAGTAATATATTTCCAAGGAAGGAAACAACAATTTCACTTTTAGAAACCCTTCTCCCTAATCTCTGGTGTGTGTAGACTGTAGTTTCCTAACCCCTTTCGGGCTAGGAACACCCCCTACCGCAATGGCGTTGCTGTGCCACCATTTTTGGTGGTACACTATATTTGGTGGCACCATTTTTGGTGGCACAGCATTACAGTTTGCAATGAAGCCCCCCCTTTTCATGTTTTATAAAATAACAATCCCTTTTTTCCCACCACAGCGGCTGCGAAACCTCATTGGAGGTGGTGCGGCCATGCCATCCCCAACCACTGCTGCTCTCAGGAATGCGTTGTAAGGGTGTTCCATGTTACACCAGCTCAGAGAAAATTTCAGCTATTCTTCATATGTTCTATGATTCAGTCTTGGCATTCAAAAGGACCTTGCACAAATTAAGGCCAGTTTACATGAAATTTTCCACCTAATACACTCCAGTTTGACAGAGATGAATACTGATAGCCAGATTCAAAGTCCTTAAGGAAGTTTCCCCCCCCCCTCTGGTTGATGCTTAAAATTAAGGACAAACATCTCCTTTTTCTGCTTGCAGACAGATTCACTATTTTGTGCAAATGCAAGGGCCACTTGGATACACTTTAGGATTGGGGACAAGACAGCCTGATAGGCTTTCAGAGTGAATGCAAGAGGATTGGACTCTAATCATCCTCTAATTCTATTAAGACTAAGTTACTGCAGTGTACCATACATGGGGCTGCATTTGAAGGCAGTTCAGATGTTTCAGCTCCTTCAAAATGCAGCAGCAAGACTGTCTGATATAAATTACAGAAGGTGTATTTCATCTTTGCTGAAGGATTTACAGTGGCTACTAAAGATGTGTGCCTCAAAAAAAAAATCAGCATTTTTCAGATTCGAATTTCAGGGAGACGAAAAAATATTGGTATTCCAGGTTATTTGGGTTCCAAATACCAGTTCGGTGCTTGGATCCAATTTCCCCCCCAATAATATCTGGTTCCATTGTTGCCTATGGGAAATCTTGCTGGAGGGCTGGAGGGGTTGTTTTTGAGCAAATTACACTAAAATTGCTGTGGAGCTACTGGTGCCTGTCCATTAATAATCACCAAGTTTCAAGTGAACTGGACCAAGAGGCCCAATTCTATGGGCCCATGAACAAGGTGCCCACAGCCATCCTCCATTGTTTCCCACGGGAGGGAAACTTCCATGCCTTCTCTAGTGCAAAGGATAGCCAAAGACACAAGAGCAAGCAAAGCAACCACTGGCCAAAAGCCTCTAAAACCACCAAGCCCAAAGAACCAGTGCAGAACTAGCAGAATCCCAATGCAGAATCCCAGCAGAAGCACAGGGCAAGGAGGCAAGTTTAGCTCAACAAATGTACAACCCATTAATCCAAGCCACTGTTAAACCAGAGAATCCTAATAGGAACACAGTTGCAAACCTAAACCAAGTAAAACCAGAGAATCCAAGCCAATGTACAACGTGAGAAGCCACTATAAATCGCAAATCCTACACAAATCAAATCAAGCAAAGAGCACAATGTTGCAAGACCAACAAAACAATTTCAAAGGACAGAATCAAAGACAAACCAACATGGCAAGCCTTGTACCAAGCCCCTGGAAGACACAGACACACCAGGGGGAACGGGGGGGGGGGGCAGTCCTGTGAGCCTTCCAATGCTGGATTCTAATATTCCTGGCTACTCCTGAATATGGGATTTTCAGGGACCCTTGCACCCCGGAAAATCCCAGATATCTGAATATATCCAGAAAATACTGATAAAGTGTTTTTTGCATATATGTTTGAACTGGATATATCTGAATGCATATCCCTAGTGGCTGCCAATTTGCTTTGGAGGTCAATTCAGACTGATGGTTAAGACTCTTTAAAGCCCTACATGATCTTTGAAGGGTCACCTGTTTCTATATCAACTTTGCTAGTCACTGCAGTAGTCATCTGAAGCCCTACACCATTTGCCCCCTTTATGTGAAATAAGTGGGTGGTTGTGTGAGACAATCTGCTTCTGTGAAGGTTCTATGGAACACCCTCCTCACATATAGTGAAGAGGGTGTTCCATAGATAGCACCAGCTAAAGACATATCTGTCAATTATTTGTGTGTATGTGTGTTTTTAAAATGTTCCTGTTCTAAGGATCATACTGTCATTGTCATTATTTTAGTATAAGTAGTCCTATTTTAATGCAGGTGTTTCGGTATGTGATTATTTTATATTGATATTTGAAATTGTTCACATGGTGTAAAAAGTGGGATAGAAATGGTTAGCATAAATCAGTAGCCCTCACCCCAATCCTGAAACCTTTCTTTGATGTTGCTGTAACATATAAGAGCCATTTGAATAACCTGATCATGACCCTGGGAATGGGCATCTCTTTTGGGACAATTTAGTCTGCCAACTGTAAAGGCACAAAATGCAAAATTGTAGAGGCAAACCGAGATGTAAGTTGCAAGTGCAGTTTTGTTTTGTTTTTTGGATTTTAATCAGTGCTCATCCTGAGCATGACCCTGTAGTACAAGGTCCTAGTGCTGGTGTAAACCTGCTCAGCACAGCATTTGAGGACATCAAACCGCAGAAATATGGCAATCTGGCAAGTAGGCTCTACTCACAAGTAGCCAAGTTGGTTCAAGGTAACTTCAGTTGACAATCATATTCAACAATGAATATACAGAAGCTCTTCTTCCCCGTGAGCCTCATATTTAGGCTTCCACTACAGTTTTTCCCGTTGCTGTCCCAGACTCACTTCCTTTCTCTTAAACTTAACTGAAAATGACTGCAAAATCCCTACTTTCCATGTCACTCTTTCTGTCAAATACTGTGAAGTAGCATGGGAGAATACAGTGCTGAGTCTCTTAACTGGAGTCAGGAGTCCTGGGAGACTATATTTCCTAGAAGCCCCGTGCTCTCCCAAGTCGCTTCACATTTTTTGAAGGAGAATGGCCTTTGAGGATTTTGCTGCTGGTACGTAACTTTTAAGTAATCTCCCACGAGAGTAAATGTGAGTCGAGCTCAGATTCAAGTGGGCCTGGCTTATCTTCAATTGGGGCATGCACTTGTAAGAAGAGGGAGGTTTTGTTTTGGTTTGGTTCTCCTCCCTATTCAAACATCTATGGTTACTTAAACTGGTATTCACAATGTATTGGAAGATAGCCTATTGCAAAATTTGGAGCAAATGTTGGTATTCACAATGTATTGGAAGATAGCCTATTGCAAAATTTGGAGCAAATGTTGGTATTCACAATGTATTGGAAGATAGCCTATTGCAAAATTTGGAGCAGATGTGAGGTTTCCCCTTGTGATTAAATTTTTTTTCAACAGTCTGAAAGGTGACTAAAGTTCCACGAAACTAGGAATCGATAGGGTTGCCAGCTCTGGGTTGGGAAATTCCTGGACTTGGGGGTGGAGCCTGGGCAGGGCAGGGTTCAAGGAGAGGAGGGACTTCAGTGGGGTATAATACTATAGATTCCATGATTTAAAGTAGTCTGAAGATCAGTTGTAATTCTGGGAGAACTACAGGCCCACCTGAAAGGTTGGCAATTCATGGATGAACATGTCCTTGTGGGTTTCGGGGATGGGGGAGTTTTTCTGTATTTTTCCATTGTGGACAGTTTCTCTCTTATTTTCATTGGTGACAATGAACATTTTTCATTGGTGATGAACATTTCAAGGATAAACATTTTAATGTAATTTTTGTGGTACGTATATGTACTTTATGTGGTACAGGAATCCAATGGCTCCTTAGAGACTTACATAATTTATTCCGACATAAACCTTTGTGATTCAGAGTGATGGTGAAGTGAGCTTCAATTTAAGAAAGCTGATGCTGGAATAAATGGTGTCAGTCTTCAAATCGCCACTGGCCTGCTGCTTGATTTTGCTGCTGCTAACACAGTTACCGGGAGGGAAGGTGGCATGGTATAGCCCTATCTCATCAGATTTCAGAAGTTAAGCCAGGTCAGTGCTTGGAAGGGAGACCACCAAGGAAGGCTCTGCAAAGAAAGGCAATGGCAAACCACCTCTGCTTCTCACTTGCCTTGAAAGCCCCTCACTGCAACTTGATGGCATTTTACACACACACAACACAGTTACCCATCTAGAATAGTATGTAGAATGTAAGCCATTTACAGATATATGTATAATGCTGACTGATTGGTGCCCAAAAATCACTTCCACATTTTATGGGGAAAATGCAGCACAATGAAAGAGATAATGGTGTAAAAATGTAGACTCCTGGGTTTGATTTGTGCAAGTGGGATACAACATTGAAATTTGAATTGAGGCAGCAATTTGAGAAGATCCCTAAATAAGTCTTGCAGAATTCCTCAAGGGTATTCCACACACTACCCAAGACAGTATTTTAAGGGCAGTAAAGCAGACATGTATTGCAAGAGAAGTTGTGTGTGCACGTGTAGGGGGAGAGGCTGTATTTTCTGTAAAAGAAGTCTTGTCTCAAGTATGACCAGGATCATGTCTCCTGAATGCATCTATTTATGACCATTTGGGGACACTCAATATCAGACTTTCCTAATTGGGGACTGGGGATAGCAAGTGGCAGAGCCTGAGGCCAAGTCTTAACAGGCTGCTTGAGATTCAGTGATGGTCTCTGCATTTCCACTCTGGTAAGAGGACATTAGCCCTGACCTGGATAGCCCCAGGCTAGCCTGATCTCATCAGATCTCAGAAGCTAAGCAGGGTCGGTCCTGGTTAGTACTTGGATGGGCAACCTTCAAGGAATACCAGGGTCATGACATAGAGGCAGGCAATGGCAAACCACCTGTGAACATCTCTTGCCTTGAAAACCTATGGGGTCTCATAAGTCAGCTGTGACTTGATGGCACACAAAAAATAGGAGGACATTTGCTTGGGATTCTCATTTGTCTTTTAAAGATCATAAAATATATTAATAATACTGAGTTAAGGCCTAATTTCCAAATCAGATCACATGATGACCCCCTCATACAACTTTTCCTTGGTTGTACAATGCATTAAGGTTATCTGAGTTGTGAAGAAATGCATGGCATTTATTTTTTTTTAAATGCAGAAGAAGGGAAAAAAAACACTTCCGTGCAAATGGTTTTCCCCCCCCCCTCTTTCATTGCAAAAAGCAATTCCTTAAAAGGCTATTTTATTTTTATATGTACATAACGTTAAACTAGGGGGGGGGTTGAGGTGATAAAACACTGCATTGTTTGTGTATTAGTGCATTAGAAGGGGATAAGAATTTGCACAGAAAGAATCTTGATGTAATCATATGTACAGTTACATAAAGGGTTGCATAGTATATATCCATTCTAATACAACATCAAAAAAAAAGAACCTGTTCTCTCTATAGAAGAATACTTGTACAAGAGGAAAACACAACTGTTAACAGAATGTTTACATTGAATTCAACCCCAAGATTGCTTTCTGCTTTGTTTCGCAGTGTTTTATCAAGGTGTGCATATGTTGTTTGAATTGGGGGAAGGAGGAATACACAAATGAACCCGGAATAATGTACAGTTCTGGCAATCTGCACATGCACTAATTCTGGAATTAATGTTAAAAGTCTTCTAGTCCAGCTTGAATTGGAATGCAGAGCACATTTCTTGATGGATAAAGCCTTTGGGAAACTGCTCAACCCTAAAGGACATGAGTATAACAGCTGTAGTTGCATACCAAAGACCACTGCCCAACCTGTAGTTAGGTATTGCTGAAGACTGTCTGAAATATGCTGCAGTCATGTATGCTGCTGCAAGAGCACTGATTCAAATGCCATAATTCTCTTGTTCAAAGCTATATTAGAAATAATTGTCATCATTTGGTGTTATCATTCAAAATATACCACTGTAACTGTTATACATGACATGTAATGCTGGAGGCTGTGTATTTCATGGAGCCTTAGTGTTCAAGCACATGCATTTATATGCATTAAAAAAAGATGCATCCATCTCTCAGTGTTTTTGAAAACCTCAGTTGGCCAACTTTCAGCTGGCTTGAGTGTTTCTAGTTTCTTCCTCCTTCACATTTATGGCAAGCCCTGACTCAAGGTCAAGGTAGTCCCTTGTGCAAGCACTGGGTCATTACATCACAACACTTACTAGGCAGACTGTGTTTATGGGGTGGTTTGCCATTGCCTTCCCCAGTCATCTACACTAGAAGCCCAGACTGGAGTGTTAGCTAAAACAAGGTGTTTTAGCTCAGATTATTTGCTGTGTTATGGACTGGCTGTCATCTGTCTTCAGTGTTTTAAATGCAAGAGGGAAATATTACGCAGCTGAACTTGGGTAAAGCTACTTTTTCCACCCACTAATCTCCATGTATGCTTAAAAAATGTTGCATATTCATGCAGGGATCGAGCTCATCAGGAAAATCCTAAATCCTTTTATGCACTGCAAAACCTTGAGTAGCCTATGACTCATTAAAAAGAGAAAGCAAGATGCCTAGGATAAGCCTAATATCAAAAGTGATACCCAAGGGAATCGGGGGCAGGAGAGATTTATGGTATTAGCATTTCTAACTGGATTTTATAAGTTGCATTTAGAAAGCTACAAGAGTTTGAGTTATTTCACAAATTATTAAACCACTGAGAGACCCCTTCAGCTCAAAAAGGGTTACAAACATGATTGTATTTCCCATGTAGAATCAGTAGCATTTCATAGGTACAGTAATAGCAACTCTTCTCGGGTTGGACCCTCCTTTTACCCCAGACTTCAAGGGTGCATGCTGAAAAGATCACCCCAGCTGGATTACTGTCTCTTAACATACAGGAAGAAAAGAGGAAGCTGTCTGATACCGAGACAGGTCATTGGTACATCCAGATTGGACCCCATAGGCAGCTAACAAATTAAAACATAAAAATTAAAATCTTATCTTAAAAGCCAATAAATCAAATACACAAATACACCATTCAAGCAAGTTAAAACCAAAGCATAAAATAAGTAGAAAAGAGAGAAACAAAAAATTAAAACATTGGGGAGGAGGTTAACCAAACTGCTAGTACACCTGCAGCCCCTGTAACTAGCAAAAGCATCCTTCTTCTAGCAAGTAGAAAACATGTATTGCAGGATATTAATTATTGAGATCCTAACCCTGTGTATACTAGGGTTGAAAGCCAGACCAGACCTCAAAAGGAATGAAGGAGAATAAGCTCCTTAAACAAGAAAGGGGATTTATTGAATTAATAGGAAAGGAACCAAATTAAGTCAGGCAAATAAAAACAGAGGTGCTACAGAAGTGAAATAAATGCATATGTGACCCACCAACACCATTTAAAAACCCTTTCCCTAACAAACTACCTGTTACTGAGGAAGTATAGGAGGAGAATCAAAAGCATGTGAGCCTGCTTCCTGGAGAAGGTGGGGCAGCTATGAAGAGGGAAATTGACCAGCCTGCAGAAGAATGGATGGGGCACCCTCTTTGGGGGCCCTTAAAATTGGACCCCCTAGCTCAATCGTTATCAAACTTGGGGGTTCTTCTAAAGAGAATCACTAACAGCTATGGTGCATATTTCATGGCTCTAACATAAAAAACCACCCCCAGAGCCCCACACAGTTTCCCCATATGGTATAAATGATCTGAAAAAGCCGGGGAAGAGCCAAAGGTTTCGACTCCATTATGCTTTTATTTTTCACCCAAAAAAAGCCCCTCCAAAAAAAAAAGAAAAAAAGAAAAGAAAAAGCTGAAACAGCTTTTTTGTGGGTTTTTTTTTTTTTGGCATATCCAAATGCACACCTCTACTGATGGATAACTTTTATATATTTTTGTTGAAATTTAGAAGGTGAAAGGGTGTTATTGGAATGTGGGACTGATGAAATTCTCTCTCTCCAGAGATGAACTAATTTAAAGGGGGGGTTGTAGGCATTGTGGTGGGGAGTTTCCTTTGTTTGCATTAAAGATAAAAGTGTCAAGAGGTTAGATAGGCAAATATGCTTATACTGAAATTGGTTGGACATTTCACTTTTATGCCCCCAAAGAGTCACCTTTAGAGCTTCTAAAAGTTAAAAATTACTTTACCCCTCGCGGAGTCCACCACTGTCTTTCTTCATGACATCAAGGCATGTCTCCTGACAGGAAGGCGTCAAGGTCAGAGCAACGACTGACGCAGAGAGACAACAGACATTCTCCTCGGAGAACAAGTGGCTTTGAGGCGCCTTTAATTATGTAGCAACTTCATGTTTCATGGCGCACTAACAGCTCTCTCATGGCAAAGAGTTTGGGAGTTACTCGACTACAGCAAATTATCTGTACGAGCTGAACTCAGAGTGATGAGCATCTTTCCGCCAATGCACAGTAAACCTTTGTGACATGTTAAGTGTGGTTCCTGCCGAGCGTAGTGCTGCTGAGTTGTTGAACAGGAATAATGGTCTGTTCGTTCTCACCTGACTCACATGCCACTGACACACAATAAAACCCATGCTTTGGGGAAAAAACACACATCTGTTTTAATAGCCCTACTATTTTATTACATCATTTTCTCTCTCTCTCTCTCTCTCCCCCCCCCTTTTCCACTAAGTGCTTCTCCTCACCCTGGAGGCTGTCGCCAAAAGCGACTCCAGAAAGGATGGATTGAACAACATTTGCTAATAACTTTGCAAATAAGGGAAAGAAAGCGGTTGACATTAATGCGCCAGAGCAACGCTAGGCATTTAAATGTACAGTTGATCAGTGGCGTCATTGGAGTCTCTGGCTTTTCTCCATTTAGAAAAGAAATGCAGCCCTTTCGTGAGGCCTTATTGGAGCCTTTCGTCAGGACAGAGTGACTCCTTTCCAGCAGCAGTAGCAGTGGTTTTGAATGTTGGTTTCCACCCTCAAATCCCTGTTTCATTATTATTTTTTGTGTCTCCCTTGTGAGAGAGTCAAATCAGTTATTAATTATTTTGGTATCATTTTCTGTTTTCTCTTATTGAACTTTTCCCATGAAAGATACCCATTTTCCAACATTTTTTCTACATTCATAAAGTGGCATTATACAGTATGCATTCATGCATGAATTACATGTCTTTTTTTAAAGTAAGTTTTTATTTTCCAAACAACATAAAACAAAACACACAACATATACACATTTACATGACTATGACAAGACATTAACCAGCTATTTCTAGAGCAATTATATATCAGTCTATGCATTATTTTATAAATCTAAAATCTAAAATATAATAATGTCTTAAAAGGAGGGGGGAATCTACGCATATTCTCCTACCTTCTTGCAGGATACAAGAATTGCAATTTTTAATTATTATTGTTATATAATTCCACTTGTGTGTACTAAAGCTTTCAATCAGCCCATATAAGAAATGGTTAACAATGCATTATTGTACTACATATTTTATAGATCTAGTCATAAGTGCTCTAACCTACTCAGATATTATATTATTATCCTTTCCTTTTATCCCTTAGAAGCTCCTTGATCCATTGATCTCGGGCAGCATATATCTAGTGTTTGAGGGATATAAGGACTGAAACATAGCTTGCCACTAACAATGTAGCCTTGGGATCCCTATTGCTTAGTAGAAAAGGCATTATGTCAGACTCAGAGGCATTATATTTGTATGTTAAAAGGGGGGAGATATAATGTGATCGAAGTTCCTTGTAAAAGCGGCATTCCAAAAGGGCATGAGCTAGTGAATCGATAGAGCCAGAAGAGCAAGGACAGGTCCTGTCTGAATATGATATATTCAAAATTCTGCCCTGCATAACCATAGAGGGGTTAGCATTCAATCTAGCTAAACAAAAGGCTCTAGAAAGACGAGGAGTTATATTATTATGATACCATGTAATACCCATATGATAAATTTCTAAACAGTTATAGCTAATCTGCTAATCTAAAACTATAAAGACATGTTTTGTAGTTTAAAAATACTCTATCCATTGCATATAAAATCTACACAGTGTGAATGCACAGTACAAATAGATCTACAGGACTTCCATTAGAAAGCAGAGAACCAAAAACAGTTGGCAAAAATAGAAACTAATCCTTCACGCCTGGGATGAAACATTTACCTCATCGTTGCCGTTTCCCAAGGAAATACCTTCCCGGGTGTGTGCACTTAGGACTATTAAAAAGCAAATCTTAGGGCCTTGTTACATGCCTCATGTAACAAGGCCCTTTAATACATTTACTTAGGAATAAATCCAGGGCTGTGTACTTGGCAGTAAAAGCAAATAAAATTCGGTGCCTAGTAAATCCAAATTCTGCCCCCCACCTTGTGCTTTCTGCACCCTGTACAAAGGACAGGAAATGCCACAGGTAGGTACAGGGGATACTTTTGATCCCACCTCCATGAAGGGGTGGAAGTGAAGCATTGGGAATCAAGTGGTGCAGCATGCTTCACTCGTCTTGGCCAGAGGGCAAGAGTCGGGAGGGACTATGTAAGGCTGAGAACCAGCTTGGTGTAGTGGTGAAGAGTGGTGGACTCTAAACTGGAGAACCGGGTTTGATTGCCCACTCCTCCACATGAAGCCTGCTGGGTGACCTTGGGCCAGTCACAGTTCTCTCAGAACTCTTTCAGCCCCACACGGAGGTAGGCAATGGCAAGCCACCTCTGAATGTCTCTTCTTGAAAACCCCATAAGTCAGCTGTGACTTGACAGCACACACATGCACATACCTCTGTCTTGCCTGTTGCAACCCAGTCTTTTCTGTTCACCAGATGCCTGCTCTCCTGCCAACCCCCTCTGGCATTATTCTCCAGTAACTAGTGCTACCATAGGGTTGCCAACTTCTAGGTACTAGCTGGAGATCTCCCGCTATTACAACTGACCTCCAGCTGATAGAGATCAGTTCATCTGGAGAAAATAGCTGCTTTGACAATTGGACTCTATGGCACTGAAGTCCCTCCCCTCTCCAAACCCCGCCCTCCTCAGGCCCCACCCCTCCAAACCTCCTGCCGGTGGTGAAGAGGGACCTGGCAACCCTATGCTACCACCATCTTCCTATAGACGACTGTCTTGATGGCAGTGAGGTAACAGTTATGCATTCTTAATTGTCATCTTATTGGAGGAGGATGGTTAAAAAGGGTTTTTAGAAAAGGATATGAAAGAATATCAATATTATAAGTAACACAGTAAATTGCTCTTGCAAGATTTTTATTTAGCAGTTGTCACTCAGGGAGGTATTAAGTGTGGGGTTGTCATATGATCTATTTAAAAATAGTAAATATAGACTTTCTCCACAAAACACACGTTCAAGACAGCTAAAAACAATACATGCATAAACTGATGAGATAATCAACATTTTAAATAATACCATTAAAACTTTACTCTAAAACCAGTAATACACATCAATAGCACTTCTCAGGATGAAAAATAAAGTGTATCTCAAAGCTCTTTGGAATAGTATAGTTTGATATGCTCTTCTAAAAATTGGTGGGGCGAGATTGTCCTTACCTCCTCAGGGTAGCCCATTCAGGAGCATTTGTGTAGCTGCCCTGGGATGGGGCTGCCACCATCGCTTCTTATAGGTCATTTATGCATGGGCGCTTTTACTCACATTCTCCCCCAGTCTGACTCGGTTGTTCCTTGGAGTTATGCATGAGTTTTCCATCCATTAGAGGTGACCTTGCGCCAAGCCCTTGCAAATCCTGGGTCTTCCCGTTGCAATTTAAACCCGATTCTTCAATCTCTCCTGAGATCGAGTTTGTTGAAATCTTCATGTATAATCCAAAAGTGGAACAGGGAGAGTTCACTGGAAAGCTTAGGGGGAATGCACATGGCAAGCAGATGTAAAAGATCTATGTGACAGCCAGGTGATTGGTGGTGTCACATGACAGCTCAATGACTGAGCAGAAAAACTGGCTTGTACTGGACTGAGCTAGATAGTCCTGGAGACAAGGCAGCCAACAGGTGATTGGCTGAGAGACTATGCCAGATATGTATATAGGTGTGTTATATATGTATTGGGTTGTGGGTTGTGGAGAGTTGATGACCAAGCGGAGCATTCTGTCACTGTGAATAAAAGAGCACTTTTGTACTACGTGCTGAGTCTTCTGTGCTTACTCGCCTGTAGAGCTGCAACGCTTTCTAACACACGCCAACAGGGTTATGGGCCCAGAACAGCTCAACTGCGCTACATCCTGGAGGTTCTGAGCAGAGGTACTATCTGTGGAACAAGGGCTGTAGTGAGCAGAAGGCGAGTGGATGTCTGAGGTTGAGTCAGACGGAGCAGAGGAGGTGCCCAGCAGGTCTGTCAGCAGCAGTGCGTCTGAGGCGGAGGAGGAGAGCGACACGGAGCAGGAGCAGCAGGGAGCGGGAGAAATTATGGCTCAAGCTGCAATGTCCTTGCTTGTGGAGAAGCTCACTTCTACCAACTACAATGTGTGGGCGTTACGAATGCAACACTACCTTAAAAGAGAGGCACTGTGGATTTATGTCTCCAACCCACCGGATCCTGAGACGCCGCAGGACGTGGTGAAAGATGAGAAGGCACTGGCAAGCATAGTGCTGAGCGTGGCTGACGACCAGCTTGTCCATGTGACGGGAGCTTTGAAAGCGAAAGCAGCCTGGAACTCATTATCTCAGGTCTACGTCCAAAAAACAGCTGGCTCTTTGATAGCCATAACGAGGCGTTTGTACAGAACTTTTCTTTTGCCGTCAGTTCCTGTGAGAAACCATATAAATGAACTGACTGAATGTTTCCAAATGCTGGAGCAGAGGGGGAAGACTCTACCGGAGGATGATAAAGTTTATATACTCCTGAGCTCTCTGTCTGAGCAGTATAACATGCTAATTACAGCTCTGGAGTCGGTTGAAATTGATAAACTAACTTTACAGTATGTTATTGGAAGAATTTTGGAACATGAAAAGAGATTGCTTGCAAGAAATCCTGAGAAGCCTGCCATGCCGGAGGGAAACCTGCCAAGCCAGGAGACGCGGAGGTTTGCCGGCGGAGAAAGGAATGCGGAGCAGAGAAAGCCGGGTGATTTACAGCAGCACGTGGCTCTGAGGGTCAGACGTTGCTACATCTGCAAGGCTACAAATCACTTAAAGCGTGACTGCCCAGAAGCAAGGAAGAAAAGCCGAAGGGACCAGTCGTCACGTGAGTTTGTGAGCGGTCAGAAGGCATCATTGGTGCTGACTGAGCACAGTGACACAGCCGGTGTCTGGATTTTAGACTCTGGTGCGTCACAGACCATTTGCCGGCATCAGGAACTTTTAAAAGACACACGGGACTCAAGTTTGCCGCACGTAAGCCTCGCTGATGGAAGGAATTCTGAGGTGACACGTGAGGGGAGTGTGTGGTTCCCAGCTTTGAACTATACATTTAAAAAGGTGCTATGTGTCCCTGAACTAGAGAACAATCTGTTAAGTGTAAGTGCCCTTGACAGGGCTGGATATACTGTAACATTTACAGACAAGGCTTGTAAGATATCCAAAGGTGGGAAAGTGCTTCTTACAGGGAAAATGTGTAATAATGTGTATGTGGTAGAAAATAGGCATGTGGAGGCAAAGATGATAACTAATAAGAGCCCCCATGACAATTGCATACATCTGCTACATAGAAGGTTGGCTCATGCAAATTATGAGACCATAAAGAAAACGCTAGCCTTACTGGGGAAGGAAAAAGTTAAAGAGTGTGGGAACTACCTGGATTGTGAGGTATGCAAAAGTTCCAAATCTAAGGCTTACCCAGTGGCTAAGCATAGTGAGAGACTCTCAGACACTGCATTAAAGGTAGTGCATGCAGATGTAATAGGCCCCTACAGGGAGAGTCACTCAGGTAACCAGTACGCATTGATTCTGGTGGATGATTGCACCAGATTCTCCTGGGTGTATCCTTTGAAAAGGAAGTCACAGGTGTTTGAAACATTTAAGTATTGGGCCAAAAGAGTGCAGAAACAACTTAAATGTACCTTGGATTCTCTCCAAACAGATTTTGGGGGAGAATTCATGTCAAATGAGTTTAAGAAATGGTTACAGGTGCAAGGTGTGAGGCACAGAGTTGCCAACGTGGCGGTGCCAGCAGAAAATGGTGTTGCTGAGCGACATGGGGGAATGCTACAAACAAAAATGTATTCCATGTTGCAGGATGCAGGGTTGCCAATGACATACTGGGCAGAAGCAATAAAGGCCGCCTCCTATGTTTCCAACAGGATCTGGACCAGGTCCATACAAGACATACCTTATAGGGTTTTGTACCAGAGGGATCCTAGCTTAGGTTACCTCAGAGTGTTTGGTACAAAAGCCTGGGTTGATGTGCCAATATCCAAGAGAAGGAAAGGAGGAGCGAGAGCTAAGAAACTAACCTTCCTTGGGTATCAGTCTGGCATGAAATCATACAGGTTTGCTGATGAACATAATTCTCTCAGCTACAGCAGAGCTGCGAATTTTTGTGAGGGTAATAACTGGGCCAGAATTCATGGACAGGAGGAGCCAAAAGAAATTGGGCTACCATTGACAGATCTCTCACAGGATGCAGATGGGGTGAAGCAGGAGGGATCTCCTCAAAGGGCTTCATCGCCAAGGGCTGAAGAGGGGAGACAGATTCCTAGGGTGTCAAGCAGGAGCACTAAAGGAATTCCCCCGGAGAGGTATGGTTTTGAGACCACTGATGTAAATCATGTACAAGTCAAAGAACCAAAGAGCTTTCAGGAGGTAATGGCTTTGGAAAGAAGGGAAAAGGAGGCCTGGCTAGAAGCCATGCAAACTGAGTTTGATTCCCTGAAAGAGAATAAGGTATTCTCTGTAACAAAACTGCCAGCTCAAAGAAAAGCCATAGGGTGCAGATGGCTTTACAAAGTCAAACAGTGTCCAGAAGGGAAGATACTCCGTAAGGCCAGGCTTGTGGCTAAGGGTTATTCCCAAGTTGAAGGGCAAGACTTTGATGAATTATTTGCTCCCACTGTGAAGGCTGATACTATAAGAGCTGCATTGTGTAAAGCCGTCAGAGATAACATGTTAGTGCACCATTTTGACTTCACCACAGCATATCTGAATGCAACAATAAATGAAGAAATATATATGGAGCAGATCCCTGGGTTTGAATGCAAGGGTAAACAAGGAGTATTAAAATTGCATAAGGCTCTGTATGGATTAAAGCAGAGTGCACGTGCATGGTCCCAATGCATTAGTGAAGCATTGGCAAATCTTGGGTTTAAGCAAGGTGTTGCTGATCCTTGTATGTTTACCAAATGTGTAAAGGGCTCTGACTGTGTTGTATTTTTATATGTTGATGATCTTTGTTTGTTGTGTCATACAAAAGAACAACTAAACTGGTTTAAGGAGGCAACTGGAAAACTGTTTAAAATGAAGCATCTTGGTGACATTCAAAATTATCTGGGGGTAGAAATTACCAGGAACCCAGAAGGATATTTTGAATTGTGCCAGGAGAAAAAGATTGAACAGCTCCTAGAAAAATTTAAAATGACAGAGGCCAAAAGCACTGAGACTCCCATGACAACAGGGTATGTGAAAGAGGTGGATGATAAGGTATTCCATGATAAAAATCAATACCAATCGTTGGTGGGTTCATTGTTATATCTGTCATGTTGGACAAGACCAGACATTTGTATGGCAGTACATTTGCTTTGCCAGAAATGTGCATGTCCATACATGAAAGACTGGAATGCAGCAAAAAGGGTGCTGCGATACTTAAAAGGCTCAGCTTCAGCCAGGTTGTGTTTAAAGGCTGATGCAGAGGAAACAATCACAGTGTATAGTGACTCCAGTTGGGGGGAAAGAGAAGAAGGAAAGTCTACCACTGGGTACGTGTTATTTCTACATGGGGCACTGGTTATGTGGAAGTCTTTAAAACAGACTCATGTAGCTACCAGCACATGTGAGGCAGAATATTCTGCATTAAGCGACAGTGAGATTCAGCTGGAATGGCTGTGTCAACTGGCTAAAGACCTAAATCTTGAATATGAAATGCCTGTAAGTGTTTACTGTGATAATACTGCAGCACAGCAATTGGCTGGATATCAAGGTATAAGAACAAGAAGTAAACACATCACAATAAGATACCAGAATGTCAGGGAAGCGGTAAACAATGGTTTAATGGTTCTGAAACATTGTGCTTCAAATGTAAATATTGCTGACGTTTTCACCAAATGTTTGTCTACTGAAAAGTTTGAACTATTTAGAAGCAAATTGGGGCTTGCAATGTCAGTCTAGGAGGAGTGTTGGAACATGAGACTGCACATGGCAAGCAGATGTAAAAGATCTATGTGACAGCCAGGTGATTGGTGGTGTCACATGACAGCTCAATGACTGAGCAGAAAAACTGGCTTGTACTGGACTGAGCTAGATAGTCCTGGAGACAAGGCAGCCAACAGGTGATTGGCTGAGAGACTATGCCAGATATGTATATAGGTGTGTTATATATGTATTGGGTTGTGGGTTGTGGAGAGTTGATGACCAAGCGGAGCATTCTGTCACTGTGAATAAAAGAGCACTTTTGTACTACGTGCTGAGTCTTCTGTGCTTACTCGCCTGTAGAGCTGCAACGCTTTCTAACACACGCCAACATTTTCCCCAGCAAGCACCACAGCCAATTACAAAGCTGCGTTTCAAGGGGTGGGAACTCAAATGCTTCCTGCTTTCTTGGAGTTCTTTCTGAACAGAATAGATTTTGAAATGATGCTTGGGTTCCCCCCTTTCCTTTTAGAGAGCTCCGTTTTTAACATGGCTTTCCGTGGGGGGAGGGAGGAGGACTGGACATTTCTCTCACTGTAAGCACTACAGCCAATTACAAAGCAGCACTTCAAGAGACAGGACTCAAATGCTTCTTTATTTGAGCTTGCTGACTGCTGGTGCATAACAATTTTTGGATTCATAACAGAAAAGTGTGCGTCCAGTGAGCAACAAACCCCAGGTAAGACTCCCATGCATAAACGACCATAGGAACAGACAGAAAAGAGGGCATGGGTTCCTATAGGGACAGGCAGTCCTTCACTCTATGTTGGTTTGTGGCTGAGAAGAGTATTAATGGATATAAACCAGCACCTTCAACTGGGATCATCAAAAAGCAAATTGGTACACAATGAGATGTTCTAAGACTAAAGTGAGGAAAGCCAGTGTTATTTGCACTAACTTAGTTTCCAAGTAGTCCTTCAGGATAGCTCAATATAAAGCATATTACAATAATATAGCCTTTAGGTAATTAAATGTGTGTAGTAAGAATATGTGCATTGGGGAAAAAAACTTTAATGTTGCTTATTGTCTCTATGTGCCTATGGCGGGGTGTTTTCTGTCATAATGGAGTAGCTATTGAAGGCTGTTGGGAATTTGGTCATGCTCCCCTGCTTAGGTGAGCAGGAATTCTGAGACAACCCCTTGGGGCCATGAAGTTTCATCTAGCTTTGTTTTCCATTCTTGATGTTGGAAACTGAATTCTGTCCAGGTAAGAGTGAAACCTATTACCTTTATAACTAGACATGCATTATTCATCTTAGGAATCACAGTAAGGAAAAAAAAAACCCTTTCTCAGTGCACTATTAGCATACTGTTGGTGGCAAATTTGGAGGGAAGGGGTTCAGAGTACAAACTCCATCACTTCAGCAATCCATGTTCTGCTATAGGCAAGCTGCAACCACTCTGTGAAATTTGGGTCTGGTGCCAGTCAGCCCTCCTTGCCAGTTCCCACTCCCAAGCAAATCTTTTGTGAATAAGTGATAGGGAGAGTTCACTGGAAAGCAGGGTTGCCATTTTCCTGTTGGGGATGTCCTGCCCCAGCAGGTCCTTCCCACCCCTGTTAAGCTGGGTGGCAAGAGTGGGGGAAGAGAGATGAAATGGGCAGGGGAACTGGTTAAACCATAGAATTTTGGCCAAATGCTAGAGTGTCATCAGTGATGCAATGATGTCACTTCTGTTCACCTCGGGAATAGCCTCCCAAATGAGATCAGGGCCCTGCGGGACTTGAAGGAGTTCCACAGGGCCTGTAAGATGGAGCTATTCCACCATTCGCGTGGCTGAGGACAGTTATCGTTCTTTCAATCAAAGCTGGCCTCCCTGTTCCATCTCTAGAGTTGCCAGGTCCCTCTTCACCACTGGTGGGAGGCTTTTGAGGTGGAGCCTGAGGAAGGCGGGGTTTGGGGAGGGGAGGGACTTCAATGCCATAGAGTCCAATGGCCAAAGAGCCATTTCCTCCAGGTGATCTCTATTGGCTTGGAGACCAGTTGTAATAGCAGGCGATCTCCAGCTAGTACCAGGAGGTTGGCAACCCTATTTCTCTCCCTCTGTTCATTTAACATCTTTATCTTTATTAGCTTGATTATTAGTTGGGGGGGGGTGATTCACACACACTGATTTGCTTTTTGTTGGCTCCTGTGCCCTGATTCCTCCACCAAGGAGCACCCTTTTTTACGCATTAATTATTAATACTGACTACAAATATTATGGGGCTGTTTTAGTTTTTAGTCTATTTATATAAATGGTTTTATTGTATTTGAGGAATCTAATTTTTTTCCAATTTAGTTGTAAGCCACTCTGAGCCGGCTTTGCCAGGGAGAGCAGGATATAAGAATAAAAATAAATAAAAATATATTGGTGGCATCAGGACATCGCCAGCCAGGGTCCCCTACCATTAGTTGCCAGCCTCATGCTGTCAACCCTGCTGCAGAGACTAGAGATCTTGTAGGCCCAAACTTCAAAGCCTAGGTGCTTGTGAGCATTCTCAGCATCATGACTTAGGGCTGTTTAGCTTGGAAAGAAGGTGATTAAAGGGAGGCATGATAGAGGTCTGTAAAAGTATGCAAGGTATGGAGAGAGTGGACAGGGAGAAGCTTTCCCCCCTCTCTCATAAGACTAGAATGCGGGGTAATCTGCTGAAGCTGGAGAGTGAGAGATTCAAAACAGATGAAAGGAAGTATTTCTTCACACAACTCATACTGTAGTTAAATTGCGGAACTCCCTGCACCAGGATGTGGTGACGGCTGCCAACTTGGAAGGCTTTAAGAGGGGAGTGGACATGTTCATGGAGGAGAGGGGTATTCATGGCTGCTAGTTAAAATGGATACTAGTCATGATGCATACCTATTCTCTCCAGGATCAGATGAGCAGGCCTATTATATTAAGTGCTTTGGAACACAGGCAGGACAATGCTGCTGCAGTTGTCTTGTTTGTGGGCTTCCTAGAGGCACGTGGTTGGCCAATGTGTGAACAGACTGCTGGACTTGATGGACCTTGGTCTCATCCAGCATGGCCTTTCTTATGTTCTTATGACCTCGCAGGGATACATGGTGACCCGTAGTTTTCTTTGGCTCCTGAACTAATGAATTAGGCTAGAAGCAGCTCTTCACGGCCCCTGCAGGGACTGTTGCTCAGAATATACTCAGGAACATCCAGGCCTTAAGTGTGAGGGGTGTGTGTGTGTACACACACATACACAAACATACTCTGGTCACTAGGAATTGCAAAGGTCACGTGATGGTGGGTGGGAGGAACGATTACAAATCTGTCTGTGTGTATGTGAGAGAAAATGTACAGTGCTCCATCTGCATCCTGTAATAACCACTGGGAGACGAGCCAAGCAAATGACAGTACTCAAAACTTTCTCTGTCCAACAGGGAGAAACACTTTTTGGAAAATATTTCTGTAACCACACGGTGAAGTCCCAAGAAGGGAGCCCTCGGACTTTGTCAACACTTATCCGTTTATTCTTGTATATTTCTCAGCCCCCGTCAAGCAGCACTTCATGCCTCAGGGTTGAGGTTTTCATTTCCAATACTGGTTCGGCTCTTCATTTTATTTTCCTGGAAATTTCTTAATATCTCAGAGGGGGAGAAAAAGTTTACCTCTTGATTCTTGGAGTCCAAAACTGTCTGTGACATCTGTGTGAAATCTGAAAGGGCATTGCTCAATGAACAGATTCATCTTGATTTTGCTTTGCTCGATGACACTTATCACTCAGTTATCTAAAGGCCCTTTTTACACACTTGAGAAATTGTACACAGCAGCTCCATTTTCTTCCTGAAAGTCTCTTGTTAATTTTTTTTTTTTTTTGGCCAGCCACTGGTTTCAGAGTTTTCTCTGATACTAGCAGTGAGATGCCTAGCAAATGTCAGAGGCGTAAGGATTTTTCAGTGTGTTCCTGTGTGTAATCTGTCGCTTAGAAGGGGAAGGATAGAAAGGATGGTCTATTGGCTGGTGATGGAACCCCCACACACATTGGCCATTTATGCAGGGTCGATTCTGCTCCTCGCTCAATGCTGATTTTTTTAAATCCAACGGTCCCTATGCAAGAGGAGAAAGTCAAACAAATTCCACACACACCCACTCGCCTGCATTTTTGTTCCTTCATTTGCATAGCCATTAGCAATAGTTGTTTGCATAGCTAAGCTGCGGCTGGGATTCTGCATGATTCCTTCAGTGAATGCTTCGATGCGGGGGCGGAACAAATACAAAAGGTCGTGTTAAAGGGGCTCTGAAGAATTTTTTTTTTTTTTTAATGCAGGGCACTTCAGCCTGGAACGCACTGCTAATGACCAAGCATAAACTGCCAGTGAGATTCGTGGATATATATTATATACTTTTTATGTGTCTGTTTCATATGTGTTGCATTCTGTAATACTATATTATATATCCAATACTTATCTCCCCCCAAATCCAAGCCATACCAATGAAGGTGAGCAAACAGAATATACATATGCAGGGGTCGTGTGTTCCCCCCGCACAAGATGATAGCTATGATCAGAACTGAGTATTCCAGGCAGAGTTCCTATTGGGAAGGAATTTGGAAGCATCCTTAATTTTGTGTTACCGTATATACCCGTGTATAAGCCGACCCGCGTATAAGCCGAGGTGCCTAATTTCTCCCCAAAAATGGGGAAAAATTAGGCACCCGCGTATAAGCCGAGGGTCGGCTTATAACCCCTCCCCCCCCCAAGACTTACCTTCTGGGCTCCTGGCGGCGGGAAACGGCGGATCCGGCGGGGGCGGCGGAGCGCCCTCCCCGCGGCCGCAGCAGGCCTCTGAATGCCGCTCCCGGCCGGGAGAAGGCGGCGGGGGCGGCGGAGCGCCCTCCCCGCGGCCGCAGAGGGCCTCTAGAGGCCTCTCCCGGCCGGGAGAAGGCGGGGGGCGGCAGAGCGCCCTCCCCGCGGCCGCAGAAGGCCTCTGAAGGCCGCTCCCGGCTGGGAGAAGGCGGCGGGGGCGGCAGAGCGCCCTCCCCGCGGCCGCAGCAGGCCTCTGAAGGCCGCTCCCGGCCGGGAGAAGGCGGCGGGGGTGGTGGAGCGCCCTCCCTGCGGCCGCAGGGGGGCTCTGGAGGCCGCTCCCGGCCTGGAAAAGATGGCGGTGGTAAGTTCCCCCCTCCCTCCTCCCTCCTCCTTCCCCTCTACCGTATTGACCCGCATATAAGCCGAGGCCGGCTTTTTCAGCCCTTTTTTTGGGCTGAAAAACTCGGCTTATATGCGAGTATATACGGTAATTTAGGCCAGACCTTGCTGTGTGTAATGAATTGGAAACCAGCGGCAATCAGAAGTATTATCTTAGATCTATCGGAATAGAAGTGGAGTGATATCGGATCCCATCCTTCCTGACTTCAAACACTGCTTGAGTCTGCTGACCTCATCTATTTCAGTCCCTTGATTTTCAAACTTAACTAATAATGGTACTAATATATGGGGAACTGGTGTGATGTTGTGGTTAGACAGTCAGATTAAGGCCTGGGCAACCAAAGTTCAAATTCTCATTCTGCCGTGGAAGCTTGCTGGGTTAATTTTTTATCAGTGACTTTCTCGGTCTTTACCAACTGCTCGTGATTGTTGTGAAGCTAAAACGGAGGATGAAAAAGTCTTGAGGTCCTTGGAGGAAGGGCAGAATAAACAATTACTAGGTAGGTACGATACAAAGCATAGAAAAATGTTTTAAAGCTGTATATGAGTTGATAGATGGCAGTAACTTGCATTTGCCGTTCACAATTCTTGACTTTCAGAAGAATACAAATCAACTGATGGTAAAGACTTACATAAAATAAGCATATATCTATCTCTGTACCTACCTTCAGCCAGACTCTTGTATGGTAGCATTGCTGCAATTCCCTGTAAGTAGAATAAGGTGATAATTGTGCAGAGAGCTTTTGTTAAATGTTTATCAGTAGGGAAACAGCAATGCCCAACGTTTTTAATTGCACGGTGATTTTATTATTCAGATGATGGAATTTGCCGAGAACAGCTGCATTTTGTAATCTAACCAGCTCTTTAATAGTGCTTCTGATTTGTGGGTATTATATTATTTGACTGCAGAAGGCTAACTGCACTCAAATTCTTGTGCGCATAGTAAGATTTTAAATTGGGGAGCTTGGCGATCAATACTGAAGCGTGTTTTTGAAAGAGGCCTTTGTGAAATTTAATGGCCACAACTGTATTTAGAAAACCAATTCCCGGCATTAAATCAAGCTTAATGTTTTACTCTTTCAGCACATAAGAATAGTGAGGCTTATCATGAAATTAGTTATAGCTTCACTATATTCTTCTTTTTAAAAAGAGAGAGAGAGAGAGAACATCCTTTCCTCCTCTCTCTACTGTCTTGGCATTCAAAAGGTCTGGCAATGCAGCCTGACAGTGAATGTGCATGTTGAATTAATTAACTATCTTCCAAAATATGCAAATAAGAGAAAATGATGGTAATGATGGTAATGAGAAACAATGAGCATGATGATACTGAACACAAGCATGAACCTGCCTTATATTGAATCAGACCTTTGGTCCGTCAAAGTCAGTATTGTCTACTCAGACTGGCAGCAGCTTGCCAGGGTTTCAGGCAGAGGCCTTCCACATCACTCATCATCTGATCCTTTTAACTGGAGATGCTGGGGATTGAACCTGGAACCTCCTGCATGCCATGCAGATGCTGTACTTCTGAGCCACAGCCCTACTGTGCACATTATAATTATTGTTTATTATGAATTGGATCCAAATAGTAGCTGGAGATCTCCTGCTATTACAACTGATCTCCAGACGATAGAGATCTGTTCACTTGGAGAAAATGGCCTCTTTGGCCATTGAACTCTATGGCATTGAAGTCCCTCCCTTTCCCAAACCCTGCCCTCCTTAGCCTCCGCGCCAAAAACCTCCCGCTGGTGGCAAAGAGGTAACAGGCATCCGCAATTCCTCCTTCCCACTGTGGACCCCCTCGTTATGCCCAGTGCTTTCCCCCTGAACCCTAGAACCAGTATTTGGAGGGAAGTGGGTTTTAGTCAAAAGGGCGAGACAAGAAAGTTTTGTTCCATGAGAAGAGCTCCCCAAGTTAGTGGTTGGGTACAACTCTGTATTTTTTTTGTCCCCCAGGGATACACACTGCTGCCTTATACTGAGTCAGACCCTTGGTATACCAAGATAAGTATTGTCCACTCTGACTGGCAGTGTTCTCCCCCCACCCCGAGATCTTTCAAACCACCTATTTCCTGGTGCTTTAAACTGGAGATGCCAGGGACTGAACCTAACGCCATCTGCAAATCAAATGCTGTGCCACTGAAGCATGTCCCATTTGAGTTGGTTTATAATAACCAGCACAAAGGTGATAAAATTGCCCCCTCTTCCATCAGTAGAGCCAACTTGGAGAGGGCACAGAAGATGTTTCACTGAGTTCCCCCTCCTCCATGCAGCACCCTGACTTGCGTGGCTCCATGTGGGCCCTGAAACAAGGGTTGCCAACTCTGAGTTGGGAAATTCCTGGAGATTTGGTGGTGGAGCCTGGGGATGGTGTAATTTGGGGAGGGCAGAGATCTCAGCAGGAATGTGATGTCACTCTAAGTCTTCAGTTTCTCCTAGACTGTGATATACCATAGCGTCTGCCCTCCAGAGCTGCCATTTCCTCCAGGGAAATGATCTCTGTAGTCTGGAGATCAGTTGTAATTCCAGGAGATCTCCACACCTCACCTGGACATTGACAACCCAACCTGAAACACTACAATTTTTTTGCCCTTAAGGGGTTGGAAGAAGCTACATAAAAGGAGAGCAATGAGGGGAAATCAGCATTCTGTGGTAGTTTGGTTGGATCCAAGTCATTTAAGTATGTAATGGGATGAATCTCCTTGTCTTTAGTTCCATGAAAAGTAACCCCATCTAGGGCTGTCAAAAAAAAAAAAATTCGGTACAGTTCGGATTCGGCCGAATTTGGCCCTTGTGGGTTCGGTACATGCCGAAGTCCGAACTCCCCCACTTCGGATCCGTTCAATTCGGCGGGAATTCAAAGTTCGGAAAAAAAATTCAGCCGAATAAAGCCATTAAAAACACAATCGTGCCTTTCTGCGGCTCTGGGGGGCATTTTTGGGCTTAGAGGTCCCAAACTTTCAGCAGAGCTTCAAAGGACGTATATTGAAAGACTCCCCAAGTTTTGTAAAGATTAGGTCAGGGGGGGCTGAGATATGGGCCCTGAAAGGGGTCCCCCCCACCCTTAATGTGCATCTCTCAGCAGAGCTTCCCGCCCACGCACAAAGCTCCCAGCCCCGACAAACAGCTGATGAGAGCAAGGGAGGGGCAGGTGCTAAGAACTTTGCAAAGCAACACAACTGAAAAGCAACACCTTTGCAAACATGCAAAGGGCGGGGCAGGTGTGAAGAATTTTGCAAAACAATACAACTGCAAAGCAACACAAGCACGCAATGCAACACCTTTGCAACAGTGCAAAGCAACACCTGACACCTGGGAGTTTGCATACCATGGAAAGGGACAGAGGCAGCTAGCTATGCATAATGAGCAGGAGGGGGTGGAATTTCTCATTTTGCATTGGACTTGGGACCAGGCAGATGCATTCTTTAAGTCACCATTTGAAAACCAGTTTTGAGCAAGCATCAAAATAACCTAACTGATCTTATGAATGAGGGAAAACCTGAAGAATAAAAATGAAGCCCCCCCTCAAACCAGGGAGAGAGAGACTGGAGGGGGAACACACACCCCAGGCAGAACCGGCAAAAAACCCCTTTGGCTTCCCCCCCCACCCACAGAAACTGCTCCCTCCCCACACACACACACAGACTCTGCTTTCCCCCCACACACACACACAGAAAAGAAAAATTATAGATTAAAGCCCCCAAAGGGGTCTTACTGTGGCTGTCTTCTGTTCCAGCAGGAGGGGCTGGGAGGCTGGGTAATCCAATATGATTCCATTTGTATCCAATATAAGATCCATATGTATGCATCTCTCGAGGGTGATCCATTCATCCCAATAGGGAAAAGGGGAAAGCCCATATCTCGGGGGCCCCTGACCCAATGTTTACAAAACTTGGGTGGTCTCTTAATAAAACTTGTCTGAAGCTCCGCTGAAAGTTTGGGGTCGGCACACCCAAAAATGCGCCCCCTGCAGCCATGGAAAGAGAAAAAGGGGGGAGCCGATATTTCAGCCCCCACTGAACCCATCTTTACAAAACTTGGGTGGTCTCTTAAGAGGGATTGTCTGAAGCTATGATAAAAGTTTGGGGGCTGCACCCCCAAAAAAGCGCCCCCTGCAGCCACGAAAATGGAAAAGGGGGGAGAGGAAAAAGGGGTGGAGCCCATATCTCGGGACCCCCTGACCCAATGTTTACAAAACTTGGGGGGTATCTTAAGAAGCCTTGTCTGATGCTCTGCTGAAAGTTTGGGGTCGGCACACCCAAAAATGCGCCCTCTGCAGCCATGGAAAGAAAAGGGGGGGAGCCCATATCTCGGGACCCCCTTGACCCAATGTTTACAAAACTTGGGTGGTCTCTTAATAAAACTTGTCTGAATATCCCCTGAAAGTTTGGGGTCTGTACCCCAAAAAATGCGCCCCCTGCAGCCACGGAAAGGAGCGAATGTGCACAAGCACCCCCTCACACACACATGAGGATTTCCCTCTCTCTATCTCTTTCCCCGGCCGGCCGCACATCAGCTGATTCCTCCAGTACTCAATCCTGACTGATTGGCCAGAAGAAGACCCAGCTTGGCCACCGATTGGCCGGGGGAGGAGAATGCTGCTTACTGAAGGTTATGCTGCTTACTGACGGGTCCGAATTGGCCGAATTTATTCGCGAACTCCCGAACTCGCTGAATTCGGCCCCCCCGGTTGCCCACCAGTTTTGAGTTCGGTTCCTCCCGAACTAAAAACTGCCGAATCAAGGGAAATTCGGCTGATTTTCAGTTCGGGCTGAACCGAATTGACAGCCCTAACCCCATCTCTAGTTTATAAAGAGGAAATGGAGGGGTAAGAGTTTAAAAATAACATGAAAACAACACTACTAATTAATGTGTGCAAATGTGGGCAACTTCAGTCTTTGCGATTCAGGGCAGCCAAGGGTAACACAGAGGTCCAGTTTTGTGTGCAGATCAACCTAAAGCAAACTATGAAAAGAGTATTTGCTGCTGTGAATTTCAACTGTAAGAGCAAGATGCTATACCATGTTCTCTTTTTTTAATTAGAATGCTCTAATTGCACAAATATTTTCTCACAGAGGCAAAAAAGTAATCAATTTGACATTAATTGGCTCTCCCCCCCCCTTTGGCAGGGAGGGCCTGTAAACACAACCCAATGCAGCACTTGCACATGTAGAGCTTTGCTAGTCAGTTGATATGATGCTTAAAACAATAATTGGTATGAAAAGAGTAGTGCATCACTTGTGGGTAAGGAGATCACCCTGGGGAATGTGAAGCCAAAGCAGAACACTGATTTAACATTTATGCTTTTGAATTTTCGTTGTCTGCGCGAGATGCCGAGAGTGCAAATGTGCACTGTCATTTCAAAGAGTCGAATGGCAAATGTCTAATAGGAAATGACACGTCTGTGAGCCGCCTACACTCTTACAATACAGGAAGTGACCTACAACTGTAAGTCGTGTTGCGAACTTCCCAATGGGGACTGGAGGTCTCCCAGAATCTATATATTTCTCAAGTGTGCCCCCTATCTGCGGATAACTAAATCCATGGATCAGGGCCACACATACCCAAAAGAGAGTTTTCTACAAAATTGAGGGAGCCCCTAGATATGCAGAAAAATCTTAAATCTTTAAATATATATATCTATAAGGGGGGATTAAAGTAAAGTAAACTTGTGATGTCTGTGCATGGGCAGACAGTTCATTTACCTTTGAGGGTCCTGGTGGGAGCAGCCTGGAGCAGCCTGGGCCAGCCACTGACAGCAGCTTGCCTGGACTGCTGCAGACGAGCATACCAAGGGTTCCACCCACCCTGCAGCCCCACTCTCAGCATGCCCACCTGGAGGAGTCCAGGTGAGCCGCTGAAAGCAGGGCGGGGGGGAGAGAAAGAGAGAGCTGGGGTAGGTGGGCAGAAAGAGAGAAGAGTAAAAGAAGGAATGGCAGGATAGAGAAAGAGTGAGAGGCAGAGATGTAGGAGGAGAGGGAAGGAAACAAAGGTGGAGGAATGCCCCTTCTTTGCAAGTTCCTTTCAAGTCCCCACGTGTTACTGCTAATTTCCAGACTACAGAGATCAGATCCCTTGGAGAAAATGGCAGCTTTGAAGGGTGGACTGTATGACATCACATCCTGGCTGAACTCCCTCCACCCCCCCCAAAAAAAAAAACAACTCTGCCCTCTCCCGGTTCCATCCCCAGATTTGCATGAGCTTCCTAACCTGAAGTTGGTAACCCTACCTGGGATCTTGAACCAAGGACTCTGGTTAGATGTCACTGGCTTGTGGTTTCCAGCCTCCAAATGGGGTCTGGAAATCTTCCAGAATTAGTAATGATCTCCAGATTCATGCTTCATTGTCCAAGGGGCAGTGACAAACTGTGCAGGGAACAGTTAAGGAAAGGAAAAGACATCTCTTGCTTAAATTATAATTCAGAATGTGTGGAATGCAGGACAGAGAAAACCCACAATAGAATTAAATAACAGAAATGGGTGAAATTCACTCACTCTACTTCCGGATACATACATAGTAAGGGAGCCAGCACGGTGTAGCGGCTAAGAGCGGTGGACTCTAATCTGGAGAACTGGGTTCAGTTCCCCATTCCTCCACATGAAGTTTGCTGGGTGACCTTGGGCCAGTCACAGTTCTCTCCCAACTCTCTCAGCCCACATGGAGGCAGGCAATGGCAAACCACCTCTGAATGTCTCTTGCCTTGAAAACCCTGTGGGGTCAGCTGTGACTTGATGGAACTTTCCACCACCACATATATAGTAAATTTTTTAATGACAGAAGCTATGGATAAAGGTAGATCCACATGGTGATCTAATAGGGTTGCCAACCTCCAGGTAGTAGCTAGAGATCTCCCGCTATTACAACTGATCTCCAGCCAATAAAGATCAGTTTGCCTGAAGAAAATGGCCACTTTGGCAATTGGACTCTATGGCATTGAAGTCTCCTCCCCCAACCTCGCCTTCCTCAGACTTCACCCCCAAAGTCTCCAGGTATTTCCCAACCCGAGCTGGCAACCCTATAATCTAGCCACCCAAGAAATAGGCATACTTATTGGGCCTTAGCTTGCCCTGACACAAACATTTCTCTGTTAGCATGTCACTATGCTTCAGCATGTTCAAATGTAAAGTAGTTTTTAATCATTTGGGTTTATTTTAACACATGGTACAACACTCACCACCAACCAAAAATAAAATAAAGTAAACCCTTCTTCAAGATGGGTTCCAAATGATCATTATGAACCTTCATAAACAATCCATATGTCATTTCCCCTGAAATTATAATCTATTATGTTGCTCAAGTGGAATAATAATGCTGTAAAAAACCTAAATTTATCCCAGGTGCCCCAGCAGGTTGAGTCTTCATTATCCATTAATCGTTAATGGCAGCATTCCATGGAGTTCCTGCCAGTTCTACCCAGCTCAGCTTTGCGAAGTGATGTTTTAGCGTTAAACATAGACAGTAATTAAAGTTAAAAACAAGACATTTTAGCTCAGGCAAATAATCTGAGAAGCAGGAGTTGACTTGCTGCTGAATTGCTTATGTGGAGGACAACAAGAGATATTTTTAAGACGCGGAAATCGTTATTTGTGCATGTCATTTTTTCCCCCTTATTAAGATTTTAAAGCCATCCAGGGTGGTATTTTTGATTGGGGGAAGCTCAGCAGGGGAGTCAAAGAGCTAGATTCCCTGCATCTGCTTCTTATGGCTGAATAGCATGTCTAGAGTTCCAGTCACTCCACTCCATCGTAGCTTAATTCTGAGTTTGGTGTTCTGGTGCACACATGTGCTCTTATGCATGGGTAAAGCATGGCCATTTCTTTGTTATCATCTTTATTTTATACTATTTAATTATTTATTTCATTTATTGTTCACCTTTCTCATTGAGACTCAAGGTAGGTTTTAGAGTTGTAAAAGATATGCCCTGAGGATTGGTATAATAGTTAGAAAGAGACCAATGTGCTGAAATTAGATTATGCCATTACAGTACAATGAAATAAAAGCAGCACAATACAAACCGGATTTCACCATTAGAGAACAATGATCCAATAAACAGGATTTCACAATTGGAAACATGAAATAAAGTCAATGTAATATGTCCAAAAACAATGCAGAATGGGAGAGGCGAAGTAGGGTTGCCAACTTCCAGATACTAGCTGGAGATCTCCTATTACAACTGATCTCCAGCCGATAGAAATCAGTTCACCTGGAGAAAATAGCCACTTAGCAATTGACTCTATGGCATTGAAGTCCCTACCCCCCCCCCAACCCTGCCCTCCTCAGGCTCCACTCCAAAAACCTCCCTCTGGTGGTGACGAGGGACCTGGCAACCCCAGGGGGAAGGGAAGGCAGCATGGTATAGCCCAATCTCGTCAGGTCTCAGAAGCTAAGTAAGTAGGGTCATTACTTGGAAGGGAGGCCACCAAGGAAGGCTCTGCAGAGGAAGGTAATGGCAAACCACCTTTGCTTCTCAGTAGCCCTGAAAGCCCCAGTGTAATTACTGTAGTATCAGGATCACATGCTCCCGATAGGTAGTATTGGAGCCATGGCATGCTACACTAGCTGCAGCTTCCAAATGCTCTTCAAGGGTAGCCCCAAGGAGAGCACATTGCAATAGTCAAGTCTAGATGCAGCTAAGGCTAGTGCAGCAATTGGTGCAATCTGACTGACCCAGGAACGGACAGCAATAAATATAACAATAAAATAAAACATGGCAAGGTTAAAAACAGTTTTAAAATTGTCAGGACCAGGTCGTAACATAGATTGAATCAGGGTGATAAATTAGCACAAATCATCTTGGCTGTGGAAGGTGGCTGAGAGATCCAGGAGAAGTAGTAGGGTCACATTTCCCCTGTCTAGTTCTCGACAGAGGTCATGAACCAAGGTGACCGAAGCAGTCTCTGTTCCAAATCCCAGCCTGAAGCCAGGTTGAAATGGATTCAAAATACCAGTCTCCTGCAAGAACCCCTGGAGCTGAGAGGCAATGGAAGATTGGAGACTGGCTTGAAATTTTCTAGCATAGTAGGGCTTAGGGACATCTTTTTTAGAGCAGGCCTCATCACTGCGGTGGCCCAACTCCTGCTCCCAGGGTATCATTTACCACTTACTCACTCAGCCAGTCCCCCTCTGGCACCTCTTATCACCAGAAAGGGCAAGGAGTGAGAACACAGGTGGTATGTCTCACCTACCCAGAATTTTGTCCACATCCTCGGGATCCACAAGATGAAAAGTATCCACATAAACCAGTCAAGCAGATGCCAAAGATCCATTGTCCAGACATGCGTTCACACTGGCATCTAACCCAGACCGGATCTGAGCAATTTTGTCTGCAAAGTGGCAAACTGATCACAGCAGGCTGTCGTGTCAGAGTCTAAATCTTTGGGGCTATGTAAAAGTCCTCGAACCACATGAAACAGCTCAACTGGACGATTACATGCAGACGCAATGGTGGCAGAGAAATATTGCCTTTTCGCTGTCATTACTGCCACAGAATGGGTTCTAATGTGGGCTCTATGCCATGTTCGATCAGTGTTGCTCTGAGTTTTCTGCCAGCAGCACTCTCGTTGTCATCCCTCCTGTTTCATTGCCGTCAGCTCCCCAGTCATGTCAAAGACTGCTGACAGATCCAGCAACGACACAGAAACACACCCCTTGTCTACATTCAAATGGAGATCATCATCATAAGTCTCCAGCACTGTCTCTGTTCCATAGTCTAGCCTGAACCCCTATTGAAAGGGGTTTACAGCAGATTTGTCAACCAGGAAGACCTGTGGTTGCTTTGCCACCATGCTCTGTTACCTTGCTCAAAAAATGGCAGATAAAAGACCAGTTGATAATGTGACCAAAGTACGACAGGCTCAGTTTAGTCATTTTAGCCTCTAGGGTCAATTCAGGCTTGATTTGATCTATAACCCACTGATTTGTTTGTTTGTTTTGGCGGTCCAGGGTATCCGTAATACTCTCCTCCAACACCACATTTCAAAGGAATCTACTTTCTTCCTATCACCTTTCTTCATTGTCCAGCTTTCACATCCATACATCGGAATAGGGAATACTATGGCATGAATTAACTCGATCTTTGTTGCCAGAGTCACATCTTTACACTTCAGAATTTTTTCTAGCTCCTCCATGGCTGCCAGTGACTGACTGACAATAAAAAATTCTTACATTTTCACTGAAAACTCTGCCTATGCCATCCTTCCTTGATGTGGCTTTTTTCTTTCCTTTGAAGACCCCCATCCCTTTCTATTGGTCTGCCATTATGGCAATGTGCTAAAACAAATAGCAGGAAAGACTACTGTGAACCATGGGAGAGGCTCGAAGACTCATTGGATATAATGGGAGCCAGGAATGCCAATTCCACAACTTGGGTAACAGATCAACCCATGAGATCAACCCACCATATTCCAGGGTGAATTCCTATCTAATAACAATTTGGAAACTTCCCCATTTGGCAAAGAACTGGAAGAGAAGATTTTCATGTGAAGTTTGAAATTGAAATAATATGAGCAATTCCAAGCCCTTGGTTGCATGTTCAAAACATGTACGATTTTTTTTAAATGAATCCTTCCTGTAAATATTTGCACAACAAGGTAATTAAATTCCAGATTATAGGGTTTTCTGTTTTCAACAAAATGTGTCTGCAGAAAGTATTTAAGCAAGTACCGTAGTAAACTGTATTTCCAGTAATGAAACTTTTATAAATATGCCAATTGCGGATAAGGGAAGTGGAGAATTAATGATGAATTTCTGACTTATTAAAATTTATTATTCTGAAGAAAAAAAATCTTGAAAAGAATAAGTGTTTAATATAAGGGAGAAAAAAGTCAAGCTGTCTTCTCTCAGCTTTCCCCTTGTGCTTTGGTTCTATTTTAGAATAAATTATGAGGGGGAGACAATAAAACTGACAAATTGAAACACATTTCATAGTTTTTTTTAATATAAAAAGTGTCATTGCCTTGCACTCAGTTGAGTTTGTACATAATGCAGGAAGTTATTTTGCAATCTATTTGCATGCAGTTTATTTGTATTTTAAAATGTATCAAAAGTTATGAAATACTGGTTTTTTAAAAAAAAGCAAATACTGAGTAACTGTTACGTTTTCCCAGAGCATTTTATAAAAAAAAAACCAGCCTGCCAATCTGTGCCTGTTCTAACTGCACATCAGTTACTTCACTATTTTATATTTTATTTTATTTAGTAATTTACACACTTAGATCCATGTTTTGCTTGTGAATACACTGCATCATGGGTTTTGCAGTACCAAAATAGAGATGATTTGATGTAGTCTTTAATGGATAAAATAGCAACAGTCATCAGCACGATCCCTCTTTCCTGCCGTATGCTTTTGATTATCGTTTTATGTGCTTTTAATAAGTATTTTTTCCTGAATTTTTCTTACGTTTTGTTTCACGTTCATTGGGCAGAAAAGCAGCATACACATTTTGTAAATAAATAAAATGAATGAAGTGAGATTATTATTTGGAATGTCCTTTGATTCAACTGTTGAGTCTTGTTCCCTCCAATTCCCTAAATAAGTATCAGTGTCTTTATTCTAGGGAAAATATTGTAAGGCGCCTTGAACCACGAGGAAAGACAGGATTTAAATGTTTTAATAACTAAATAAATATGTTGCTTGATTTCCCTGCCCTTAATTATTGAAAATCTGGGGGACTTTTACATGTGCATAGTCATCACAGTGACTCCCAACATAAATAATTGGTCACATATGTATGAATAGGCATCACAGGACAGACATAACTTTCTTATAATCTTACATTATGACAAACGGATTGCTTTTCAATGGAGCTGGTTCACACTTAGCTATCAACTATAAAGTACACTGCCCCAAATCCATATTCTTCTGCATAAATTTTAGTGGAACTGTTTAGGAAAGCATATTCATAAAGTGGATAGGGATGTGGTAAAACAGAATTCTGCAAAAGGACATTTTTTATGACGGTAACAGTGTTGAAATTTGAATTGCCTGTGAAAATTATTGTATTTTCTTTCTTTTTCTTTTCCCTCCACCTCCATACTGCATTGTTTATTGAATGTATTGTGCTGTCTTTATTCCATTTTTCTCAAATTGTAAAATACATTAAAATACATTATACTGTTAAATGCATTATACTGTTTTTATTTCATAGTTTTTAATTGTGTAATCCAATTTTATTGGGCTGTTCTTTGTGTGTATTCTGCTGGTTTGTATTCTGCTGCATTGTTCTTAACTCTGTGCTCTGCCTGGAGTCTCAATAAGAAAGGTGGACAATAAATTAAGGAAGTAAATAAATGTGTGAGTGTAAAGTGCCTGCAAGTCACAGCCAACTTGTGGCAACCCAGTAGGGTTTTCAAGGCAAGAGACTAACAAGAGGTGGTTTGCCATTGCCTTCCTCTGCATAACAACCCTGGTATTCCTTGATGAGACCTCCCATTCAAATGAGACCTCCCATTCAAATACTAATCAGGGCCGATCCTGCTTCACTTCTGAGATCTTGTGAGATCAAGCTAGCCTGAGCCATCCAGATCAGGGAGGAAGCAACACTGCCTTATTGACAAATACAGCAATATCACAACCCAACCAGGACCTGTATCCTTCCTGGGCGCATCTCAGCTCTTTTTTTGTGTGATATCCTTCCTCATGTTAATTTTGACCCTTTCCTAGCTTTTGACATCATGAACTGGTACTTGTTGGCTTATTTGCAACTGTTCTGTATAGCCAATGATCCCTACCGCTGCCTCCTTTCCAAGGGCCATGGTCTGAAGAGTCTTGCCTGCTATTCTTTCACTCATGTGCCCTCCAGCTAAATCACTTGATATACAGGCAGTAGGCAACTTCTGTAGAGAAATAAGAGGTTGAAAGATTTCCAACACAGTTGCGGATAATCTGCGCCTGTCATTGGGGGGTCTCGCTGCCAATAATCTTGCACTCAGCAGGTGACTGTTTATTTTCAGTCTTGGAGAGGGTGGGAGTATTTATCATCTTAAAAAATGCTTCCATCCCAGCAGTCTTCTGCCATGTCTGTTTGTGAGCCTTGTCCTGTATTGAAATCAGCCATGCATACTAAAGAGTTTGCAAAGATTCTCTAGAGCACCAGTGTTACTTGAATGATTCTTCCCCTCTTGGAAGAGTACGAAAAATGTACAAGAAGACCAGGAAGCTATTAAACCTACATTCTTGCCCAAAGCAAATTGGTGGAGTTATGGAACATCTCTCTTAATAGACATGCAATCTCTATTTTAGAGTCTTTTAACTTCAGAGGAGTGCTTCCTTTTTCACAGAGGTTGTAATCTAGTGTAAATCAATGAATTTTTTTACACATCGTTAGTTTGTTCGGCAATCTGCGGATAAAGATTTATGTGGCAATGTGTATCAATGCAAATGGGAATTGACTTCAAATCCTGCAGCTAATAATTCCTAATATACATGTTTCTTCCAAGACACAAATGTAATTGTTTTTTCTACAACTGTTGAGTCATACAGTCAAATACCCAACATCCAGTGATTTAGAGAAATTTCTACACTTCTTTTATGTAGATTTCTCCCACTATTCTTACAAAGAGTCCGTTCCTTTAAGCTGGCATTAGCCCTGTTCACAGGTTACAGTGAATGCATGTCCTCCCAAGGATACCTCGATCTAGTTCTCAAAATTTACTAGTAGTCACTGGCTTAAGAGCAGTTCGATTGGCCTCGGCCAGGGCCTTTTTGGCCAGGGCCCCTGCCTGGTGGAATTCTCTGTCTGAGGATACCAGGGCTCTGCTCAGTTCAACAGGGCCTGAAAGATGGAGATGATCTGCCAGGCACATTGTTGAGGACTTTCAGCTGCTCGATTACATCCACCAGTCACCGAGCAGTGCCCCCCCTTCTACATGATCCCCTCGTTCTCCCTTCCCACTTATTTGTGGGTGGTTGTTAGTCTCGGGAGTCAACTGTGCCGGAGTTTACAGTGCCCTTTTTATTTATTATTTATTTATTATTGTATGGACTTCCTTGGTGGTCTCTCATCCAAGAACTAACCAGGGCCAACCCTGCTTAGCTTCCAAGATTTGACGAGATTGGGCTAGCCTGGGCCATCCAGGTCAGGTCAGGGAAAAGGTAGATGAGTCTATTTATGTAAATATTTTTATCCAGCCTTGTAGTTCATGGCAGTTTACAATCCCAAGATTAAGAACATAGAAGATACAATGAAATCCCATTAATCTCCCTTAAGAAGATGCCTACGGCTTAAGCTCCATGAAAAGTCCCTACAAATAAAACAGTGCCACCAAAGGGCTGACAGTGTTCCCTTACCTCTTCAGAGAGCTCGTTCTATAAGGTGGGAGCAGCTATAGAGAAGCAGTGGGGTCTAGCAGATACCAAATGGGCCACCTTAAACTACCAGCCAGAAGACCACGTGTCACCGAGTAACTGGCAGGATGAACAGAGGGAAACAAGGCCTGGCAGGAGAAATTTTTGTTTTTCCAACCTCCACTTCCTGGTGCTGAGCTATAGATTTCCACTGACAAGCAGATGCTGATTTGAATTTTGTTCCCTTGGTGTTGCCTATCTGTTTTGCTGCCTTGTGCAATACTGTCAATTTTCCGTTTAATGAAAAGGCCTTGGATGGTTCAACACATGAGTATTTAGCCTGAAAACTTTACAAGGGGGTTGAAGCGAAGGGAGGGCAGTATCATCACGAGAGCCACACTCTTCTGAGAAATGTTCACACTGATTGAAATGCTGATGATGTTGCTAAAGTTCCTTAAATATGTTTGACTATGAAGCATCCAAATTTGCCTAAGGTAGGGTTGCTAATAGGTTTGTGCTTATCGGTAAACCTGAACTGAAAATTAAATTTACAATGCTTCTCTTTGAGGGGAGGTGGATGACCCCTTTGGGACCCCATAAAATTGGACATCCTGACCCAATAATCACCAAACTTTGGGGTTCATGCAAGGAGAGTCCTTTGAAGCAACCCTGATGAAAATCTGGGAACTCTACCTCCAAAAATGCCCCCACAGGATGCGTGGGGGGCCCTTTAAACAGATCTGCGCCTCCCAGCTGGGGGCACAGATCTGTTTAAAGGCCCCCCTGCGCACCTTCAGGAAGCCCCCTGAAGGCACGTGCGGGGTGTGTGTGGAACAGATCTGTGTCCCCTGCCGGGTTGAGCTCTCTGGAAGGCTCGGTTCCATCCGAACAGCAAAACCACCGAACCAGGGGAAGTTCGGCGGTTTTGCGGTTCGGGTGGAACCGAATACACAGCCCTACTGTTGACTGGATATCGCTTAGTAATTCTGAGGGGGAAAATCCAGGCACCAGCAGGAGGATTTCAACCCTAACATAATGTGAAATTTGATAGGAAGCAATGGACATACAACACTCCTTCCTGCCCTTCAAATCAACTGAGAAATTGTTTGGTTCAAAATACTGCTGTTCATTTATTATTGACTTGACCTGGATAGCCCAGACTAGTCTGAATAACTTCAGATCTTGGAAGCTAAGCAAGGTCAGCCTCTTTTGCCTTAAAAGAAAAACACAACAACAGAGCCTTCAATGATACAATGATATTGAAAGGTAAAAGTTTGCATTTGGCATGCTTTTGAACAATTAATGTTTGTTCAAAGCCCCTAAGCTGAGTGGCGGGGAGTCCAGGGAAGGGGGGGGGGCTTTGAACTGCGTGGAGCAGCTGGGCGGCGGGGAGTCCAGGGAAGGCAGACACGATGGCTGCTCAACTTACCCACGCGTGCCCACAGAGAGGTCTTGGCGTGCCAAGTCCAGCATACGTGCCATAGGTTCGCCAACACGGAACTAGGAAATCTAGAGTTGCTATGCAGAGGCAGGCAATGGCAAACCATTTCTCAATGTCTCTTGCCTTGAAAACCCTACTGGGTTGGCAAAAGTCATCTGTGACTTGATGGCATTTTCTACTACCAGCACATTTGTTGTCAGGTGTAACTCTGAAACCTCATCTTATGTTAGCGTTATGATATCTACACTGGCTGCTGCTGCATTGCTAGGTTCAGATCCTAAGGTGCTAGAGCTTAGTACATTTTTATTATTTAAAACATTTGTCCATTGCATTTCCATTCAGCTTAGGGGCCCCAAGCTTTTCATGGCCAGGGACCTGAAGGAGTGCCTGTCCCTCTATTGAACCAATGGGGCAGCTTAGGTCATTATAGTAGCAGCTTATACTGGGGTGTAGACAATTGCTGCCTGCTCATGAACTTTCTCAGCAGTAGCCTGTTTAATGGAACAACCTCACAACTTGTTAGAAAGGCAGTGTTTTCAGCTTGTGTCTGGTTTGGCCCAGACTGAAAATGTAATGTCTTTAATTGACTGTAAAGGCGCATTGTCCCCCGTGAGTTGCAGTTGGGTCATTAACATGACCTACTTGTAGTGCAGAGCAGGGGGTCACTTGCAGGTTGTCCTCTCTTTGCACCTTTGCAAACATGCATTCTTTAAAGGACAAATATCAGCTTGGTTGTAATGCCTGCTTTTTGCTCCTAAGTGGTCAGCAGATCCATCTTAGATGTGATTGTAAGAAATGACTGCAATATCCCTCTGTTTATCCCTAGTTAGTGCCTCCCTCCACAGTGTGTTGTGGTGGTTAAGAGCAGTGGTTAATAGTGGTGGACTCTAATCTGGAGAACCGGGTTGGATTCCCCACTTTTACACATGAAGCCAACTGGGTGACCTTGGGCTAGTCACAATTCTCTCCGGACTCTCTCAGCTCCACCTACCTCACAGGTTTTCTGTTGTGGGGAGGGGAGGGGAAGGGAAGGTGATTATAAGCTGGCTTGATTCTTCCTTAAATGGTAGAGAAATTAGACAAATAAAAACCAGCTCTTCCTCTTCCTCTTCTTCCTCCTTTTCTGCTGGACTGTGACTATGTGCAGCATCAAAATGGCTTTGGTTTAATTGATTTGATTGCTTCCAAAGCTGGCCCTGACTGAAGAACTGGCTTCACTCTGGATGGTATGAACAAGCAAGGGGTCATGGGCAGGTACCAAAGGCACACAAAGTCATCAGTAGGAAGTCTTGATTTAGAAATCGTTTCCCCCCTAGTAACAGTGTGACTTTTAAAGGTGGATGTGGCAGCAAATGAGGGCAGGGCAACTCATGCGCATGTTCAGGGTACATGCATGAGCCAGTCCATATTTATGATAACTTGCAGCGAATGATATTTATTCCCTACCTTGGACTTTTCACCCATAATTCATTGCAATTCTGAGCCAGGCTTCTAAAAGGCTAGTTCATCTGTCTTTACTGTGGACACTCACAATTAGTTTGATTTACAGATCATGACACAATGGGTGTGTTTTAGGACTTGAAACGTCAGTAGAATTCTGGAGAAGTGGGAGCAGAACAGTTTGCACTAAGAATAAGCTGAGAAAAAAAATCTTCCCATATATAGGTATAAATTTTAGCTTCATAATGTCACAAAGGAACAATGATTTACTGTCATCCAAAATATAAACAACTAGGTGTTGTTGACTCGTATGATATTTTGTCACTGAAGTCTAGAGACAATGTTTCTTTTTTCCCCAGTCCAAGATTACCTTTTATGAACTAATTAGCTAGGAAGTAACAGCTAATAAAGGCTGAAACACAGTCCATTATTTTGTTTTATCACTTCTCCTTCAACAATACTGAGAAACACATGGCATCTAGGAGGAGGATGGGGGGAAAATCTTGCAAATGGCTAAAAGTTAAACATTATGCAAAGTTTTAAGAGTCATTGCATGAATTTGTAATACAACTTTGCAAACCTATTGAAATGTGATTTAAGAAGAGTCAGCTTATATTACAACTGCAAGGAAAATGATCACTGCTACTTTTGAGCTAGCAATCTATCATCTTCCCAGACCACTTATAAATTATGAGTCTGCCCGTTGCAGAAACCATAACAATAGTTCATCATTCATTCTGATTCTTTCTACTACAACTAATAGTTGCTCTTCTCAGGCAGAGAACTCCCCAAGTCAAACTTGCTATTCATTTATTAAATTTTATCTTGTTGTACCTCCAAAGAACTCAGGGTGGTATCCATCTTTCCCTTCCCCATGTTATCCTCACAACAACTTGATGAACTGGATTGGGTTGAGAGTGACTACCCAAACTCACCCAGTGAATTTTGTGGATGAGTAAGGGTATGAGCCTGGCTGTAGTCTAGTATTCTAACCACTAAGCCACAGTGGCTCATCTAAAATAAGATTTAAAATTAGGGCTGTGCATATCGGTAAACCCAAACCAAAAATAAACCCGGAAAAGGCTTTTTCAGCTTTCGGGTTTAATTTAAGTCGAATATTAAAACTGGGACTCAAGCCTAAGCCAGATAGCCGATCGCTGAAAAAGCCAAATAGGTATTCGGCCTTTTTTGGCTTTGGTTTCCCCAGGCTTTCCCCTATGGGAATTCTTTAATGAGCTCTGAGGGAGGCATTTTTCAAGGAAGAGTCACCCAATTTGCAATGTAACTGCAAGGGACTGTCCTTGCATGAACCACAAAGTCTGGGAAAGTTTGGGAAAGGGGGTCCAATTTTATGAGGTCCTGAAAGGGTCACCCTTCCTCTTCTGTAGAGAAGCATTGTACACTTTACCATGCTTTCCTGTGGAGAATGGGGTCGACCCCTTTGGGGCCCCATAAAATTGGACCCCTTTGGGTGCCCATAAAATTGGACACCTTGTCCCAAACTTTACCAAACTTTGAGGTTCATGCAAGGATAGTCCCTTGCAGCTACCCTGAAAATTTGGTGGCTCTACCCTGGGGAAAAAAAACACCCCCCAGAGCTCCTAAAAAATTTCATATATACTATAATGGGCCTGAATTTTGGGGGGAAACTTGGAAATAAAGCTGAGCACCCATTTACCAGTATGGGTATTTGTCTTATTTCAGATTTACCCCCCAAAATGGGCTTAAACCCGAAATTTACTGATTTTTTTGTTTTTGTTTTGCACTGCCCTATTTAAAACACAGGAAAAATTATCCTGTTCTAGGGTTGCCAGGTATGGGATGGGGGGTGGGGTGGGGACTTACTAGCTGCAAAGGGAGGCCAGTGTCAATGCGGTGACATCAGTTCTGGAACTGATGTTACCGTATCGCTGATGATTGTAGGCACTATCTGGTATTTGAGCAAAAACTCTATGGTAGAAGCCGTTTTTTACCATAGAGATTTGCCCAAATTTAAGATGTCCCTGCAGTCATCAGGAACATGATGATGTCACTTCCTGAAGTGATGTTGACACATCAGTGTGGGTCTCCCTTTTCAGCTAGTAAGTACCCCTACCAGCTTGGCCGAACAGAACCGGGGGGAGGGCTCAGAGCAGACAATCCCCCACCTCCAGTGGGGAATTGGCAACCCTGTCCTGTTCTGAGTCCAACTGTTGATTTATTTAGCCCAGTTTAGTTTACTTCGACTGGCAGTGTTGCTTTGTGGCCTCAGAGTGAGATTTTTCTCGTCATCAGCTAGTATATCCCCACTCTGCCACGGAAACTTGTTGGGTGACCTTGGGCCCGTCACACCCTCTCAGCCTAACCTATCACAAAGGGTTGTTGTAAGCATCAAATGGAAAATAATAGAATGATGTAAGCCACTTTGAGGTCCCCGTTGGGAAGAAAAGTGGAATATAAATGAAGTAAGTAAATTAAAAAAAAACCCTGATCCTTTAATTGGAGGTGGCAAGGAGATTCTGCATGCAAAGCCAGTGTTCTATCATTGCGCCCACGACTAAGACAGCCTTTCCTCTCATGTCTTAAGAGACTTTGAAGTGCTCCTAGACAGCCAGCTTTTTTAAATGTAAAGATATTCATTACTAAAGGCTGAATCTAACTGAATCTATATGAAATCAGCTCTTTCTTTAGTATTCATTGGTTTCAACTAAAATGGAATTGTAGACACTAATAGAATAATGTTCCCCTGTCTTCAAAGTAAAAGGCTAATTCTCAGGCATGAAGGTGGTTGATAATGCATGAACATCTGACTGTTTGTCTACCTTGGATATTACTGGGGGGGGGAGTTAAAACTCTGGCCTTTTTGTAATACAGATGAAAGAATAAAGCATATGCACAGGGATGCGAGAGACACATTACCATTATTGGTCCCTGCATCTTGCATAGTTACATTTCCCCTGCTGCATTTGAGCAAATACAGTGTTATTTCACACTGGTGTAGCGCACTGTGTGCACTTTCATCTCTTCGGTACTCATTACTGTTCTGTGCTTACTAGAACATCTGCTGTCTTCGACCCCAGAGGAAGCTGCACTTTTGCAGTGGGTAAGATTAAATGGTTCTTATGCATTTTCCGTTAGTCTCCCAATACTCTAACAGCGTATGGCTCTGTGTACAGCTCACCAAAATGTCTAATGCCAGACTTCACTGAGGATCAGGCTGTTTGCCTGCCAAGCACATAGTGATTATTTTTTTAAAGGAATAAGATTTGTGATGAAGGTGTGAATGGATATAACATTATAATTAATAATTGCTTTCAATTGAAAAGATCATTGCCTTGTAAGTGTGCACACTCTATAAGAGCATTTCTATTGTATTGGTACAAGACTAACAGCCCATTCCTCAAATGTGCCGGCGGCCTGACCCAAAGGCCTTAGGAGGCCGACAAAGGCCTCCACCAGTGCAAGGGCCCACACCGCTGGTGTCTAGAAGGCGCACGCCAGTGTTAGTGGCCCCAGTGCCTGCATGTCCCTGCCGCTGCCGCGGCAGCGCTGGGGCCAGCCTCTGCCACCGCAGCCTCCTGCTGACATCCGACAGCCGGCACAGGCTGCAGCGGCACCCCGGGAGGCGTTCCTGGGGCATAATGGCGCTGGCCAAGGGGCGGGGCCAACAGCTATTTTGGCTCAGGAATGCCCCCCCTTTTTTGGCAAGATATGCTTTGGTTGCACGGGTTTTTGGCGCTGGGCGGAGGTTTTGGCGGTGCCAAAACCTCCTTAAGAGGCAACACCACTGGGTTGCCTCCTAAGCCCGGCGCAGGCATTCCTTTCAAGAATGCGCTGTTAGACTTTGTACTAGAGTATTACAAGTACAAATACCTTTATTGGCATAATACACTTTATAAAAGTACAGTAGACTGAGATTAAAAAATAGAAATATAGAGTGTTCTAGTAGAAGCTATTCTTTGTGATTCTATTTGTCTGTCTTGTTTGGAAGTTTCTGCTGTGATATTCTATGATTTGCCTAGAGTACAGGAACAGACAGAGTCTCCTTTTGGAAAAGGTGTCTAGTTTTGTTTGTTTTGATTGGGGAGAGTAATTGAGATCCAGTGAAGTATAGAGGTTAGCATGTTGGTTAAGGATTGTGAGAACACTTGTAGGGCTGTTGATTTTTAAAAAATTCGGTATAGTTCGGATTCGGCTGAATTCGGCCCATTTAGATTCGGGATATGCCGAAGTCCAGACTCCCCCGCTTCGGGTCCGTGCAATTTGGCAGGAATTCAAAGTTCGGGAAAAAAATTTGGCCAAATAAAGCCATTAAAAACACAATCGCACCTTTCCGCGGCTCTGGGGGGGCATTTTTGGGGGTAGAGGTCCCAAACTTTCAGCAGAGCTTCAAAGGACGTTTCTTGAAAGACCCCCCCCCCCAAGTTTTGTAAAGATTGGGTCAGGGGGGGCTGAGATATGGGCCCCGAAAGGGGTCCCCCCACCCTTAATGTGCATCTCTGAGCAGAGCTTGCCGCCCACGCACAAAGCTCCCAGCCCCAACAAACAGCTGAGAAGTTTGCAAAACATTGCAATACAACTGCAAAGCAACACGACAGCAACACCTTTGCAACTGTGCAAAGCAACACCTGACACCTGGGAGTTTGCAAACCATGGAAAGGGACAGAGGCAGCTAGCTATGCATAATGAGCAGGAGGGGTGGAATTTCCCGTTTTGCGTGGGACTCCAAATGCATTCTTTAAGTCACCATTTGAAAACCAGTTTTGAGCAAGCATCCAAATAGACCTAACCGCTCTTATGAATGAGGGAAAACCTGAAGACACACAACTGAAACCCCCCCTCAAACCAGGGAGAGAGAGACTCGACAGGGAACACACACCCCAGGCAGAACTGGCAAAAGCCCCCTTTGGCTTCCCCCCCACCCACAGAAACTGCTCCCCCCCCACACACAGGAGAAAAAATATAGATTAAAGCCCCCAAAGGGGTCTTACTGTGGCTGTCTTCTGTTCCATCAGGAGGGGCTGGGGAGGACTGGGTAATCCAAGACGATTCCATTTAGGCACGGGACATTTTGCTCTGGAGATGCATACAGGATCCCATTCATCCCAATAGGGAAAAGGGGAAAGCCCATATCTTGGGAACCCCTGACCCAATGTTTACAAAACTTGGTCTCTTAAGAAGGCTTGTCTGAAGCTCCGCTCAAAGTTTGGGATCTGCACCCCCAAAAATGCGCCCCCTGCATCCACAGAAAGAGAAAAGGGGGGCGATATTTCTGCCCCCACTGAACCCATCTTTACAAAACTTGGTTGGTATCTTAAGAAGGATTGCCTTAAGCTATGCTGAAAGTTTGGGGGCTGTATCCCCCAAAAAGCGCCCCCTGCAGCCACGGAAATGGAAAAGGGGGGAGGGAAAAGGGGTGGAGCCCATATCTCGAGACCCCCTGACCCAATGTTTACAAAACTTGGGTGGTCTCTTAAGAAGGCTTGTCTGAATCTCTGCTGAAAGTTTGGGGTCTGTACCCCAAAAATACACCCCCTGCAGCCACAGAAAGGAGTGAATGTGCACAAGCACCCCCACACACCAAACACGAGGATTTCCTCTCTCTCTCTCTCCCCGGCCAGGCCGCACATCAGCTGATTCCTCCAGTACTCAATCCTGACTGATTGGCCAGAAGAAGTCCCAGCTTGGCCACCGATTGGCCGGGGGAGGAGAATGCTGCTGACTGACGGTTATGCTGCTTACTGCCTCCCTGAATTGGCCAGATTTATTCGTGAACTCCCGAGCTCGCTGAATTCGGCTCCCCTTGTTGCCCGCCATTTTTGAGTTCGGTTTGTCCTGAACTAAAAACCACCGAATCAGGGGAAATTCGGCTGTTTTTCAGTTCGGGCCGAACCGAATCAACAGCCCTAGACACTTGTTTAAATTACCCTCTTTTCCAACAAGCCCACTGATAGATATTGGGCCAAGCGCTCCAAGTCTAACTCATCTCAACGGCTGCATACGGGGAGGGTACCTATGGTTTTAAAGATGAGATTAGATTGGTTTTATGTATTTGGATTGTTTTATATGATTGTACAGGATATTATTGAATATTCAGTATATTATATTTAGGGCTGTGCATTTTTTTGGGTAAAATTTGGGTTCAGGTTTATTAGTCCTGATTTTTTAAAAGGAAAACTGAAATAAGCCCAATTCCCATCCTGGTAAATGGGTATTCAGCTGTATTTCTCTCCCCCCTTTCCTCCTCAGAAGTCAGGAATGCGCTGAAAGAGGTTAAACTGGAATAGGAAACTGGCCACTGCTTGAAACAAATGACTGAACTTGAAAAACCTTTGTGTGACATTTTTAGAAGTTCAGGGCTGTGGACCCACACTTGTTCTTTGTTTTCTTTGTGGTAGGCTAGGCTTGAAATGTGACTGACCTAAGATCACAGTTTCCTTGACCTCTCCATAAGCGCTACATAGCAGTGCTGGTCCCAGTAGTGATCAGGGCCCTGATAATTTTGTTCCCCTTACCCTGCCTCCTCAGCAGCCCTGAAGGACACTAGGGGACCTAAGCATGATACCAGCCACATAGAGTCCCTGAAGATATGACAGGATATAAATGTTTTAAGTAAATTAAATTAATAAACTGGAAATAATGTTGTAATTTTGTTTGCATAATCTTCATCCCTCCTTGATCTTCCATACAGTTTTTTATTTGTTGTTGTGCTGTTTGCATAACACAGGAGTTTCAGTGTGGGCACTCTGCATGTAATTCAGCCCTCAATGGACATCTCATGTGTTAGTTGATTTTCTGGCCTTTAAGGAAAAAATAAATATTCTTTCAGCCGGAATCTGTTCTTCTTGGTCAATTTAAAGTTTCATTTTCATTTGAGAGGTTCATCCCTTAACCACAGGTTCCATTTTGATAGCTATTTCCTATTTTGTGCCAATCATTGTGTGTGCATCCAGCAAATGAGGCAGTGAGATTCAATTTTGGTGTTAAATATTGGGCCACAACTTTATTAATTCTTCAGAGATTTGTACCAGGCGAGAAATAACGCTTAAGTTGTTAACTTCTCAATGCACAGTGTTCTACTTGGGTTGGGTCAAAGTGTCTGAGACAGAGACTGCAATGTCTTGGCAAGTTCATCCTGCTCTGGGCCCAGAAGCAGCCACAAATTAAATGTTCTAAGGATGCCCTTGTCAAATTATGCCCTCTACCTGAACTCTTTGGTCTGGATAGGTGCAGCCAGTTCTTCTTAGGGGTGTGCACCACATTTCCCCCCAGTATTTTTCAGATTCAGGTTTAATAAACCCCCAAAATTTGGGAAAACTGAAAAAGCTGAATCCTCATAGCGATATGTTTTTTTCTGGCTTTTTCGAATATCCGAAAATCTTTGGATCTCTTAAACCCTATGGAGATCGTTTGTGGGGCTCGAGGAGGGGTATTTTTCAAACTAAAGCCACCAATTTTTTGCCCCCCCAGATGGAGAAAATATGGGGGCAAATAAAGTTGGCCCCTGATCCAATCTTCACCAAACTTTGGGGTTCATGTAAGGAGAGTCACCAGCAGCTACAAAGCAGATTCAGTGCATCTATCTCAAAAAACAGCCCCCCAGAGCCCTCCAAAGTCTCCCCAAAAGAGTGCAATCAACTAATTTTAGACCAGAGAATTGAGCTGAGACCAATTTTCCCACCGTTCCTGCAATGATGGGGAAATTTTTCAGCAACATTAAAACAACAAAAACTGTTATCGTATCTGGAGTGAGAAATGCCAGCTTTTCAAGCTGGATTAAAAAAAGGAATAGGCACTAGAGATCATATTGCAAATTTACATTGGTTACTGGAGCATACAGGGGGAATTTCAGAAATTTCAGCAAATATTTTGACTGTGTGGACTATGAACAGCTGTGGTTGTTGTTGTTTTTGAAAAAATGGGTGTTCCACAACATCTGATCATTCTGGCCTCCTATCTTTTCAATCTATATGCAGAACATATAAGGAAAATTGGATTAGATTTAGACGAAGGTGGAATGAAAATTGGTGGAAGGAATATTAACAATTTGAGATATACAGATGACACCACATTACTGACAGAAAATAGTGAAGACTATTGATGAAATAAAGCAGAAAGTGCCAATCAGGATTTAAGCTGAACATCAACTGTGCAATCCTGATGCTCTTACGCCAGCCCCCCTGGACTACAGCTGCAGTGTGGCCCTCGAACGCCAGCACAGTGTTCCACCAGTTTTCTCCTGGTGCAAGTCCCTGTACTGGCTTACCAGGATGCATTCCTGGGGCATTTAGGGGGGCAGAGCTGCCTTTAGGAAGCTTCCTAACCCTGTTCACACTGGGAATGCCCCCTAATGCAATGGCGTTTCTGCACCACCATTTTTGATGGCACAGCATCACCGTTTGCAATGGGGCCTTTCCCCCCATTTTAGCATTTTTTTTGTAATTCAACCCTCCCCCCTCCCCCGTGGCAGCCAGGAAACCTCTGTGGGAAGACAAAAGTAATTATTACTGAGGAATTACACAACTTTAAGGTTGACGATGAAGAGATAGAAATTGTTGAAAACTTTCTATTCCTTGACTCCATCATCCACCAAAGGAGAGACTGCAACCAGGAAATCAGAAGGAGATTGAAACTGGGAGCTCAGCCACAAAAGAGCTAGAAAAGATTCTTAAGTGTAAGGATGTGTCACTGGTGATCAAGATCAAGATAATTCATACTATAGTATTCCCCATTACTTTGTGTTGGTGTGAAAGTTAAACAGTGAAGAAAGCAAGGAGGAAAAAAGTTGATACATTTGAAATGTGTTGTTGGAGGAAAGTTTTACAGATACCGTGGGCTGCCCAAAAGACAAATAAGGGGGTTCTAGATCAAATCAAACCTGAACTCTTCCTAAAAGATAAAATGACCAAACTGAGGCTGCCGCATTTGGTTCCATTATGAGAAGACAAGACTCTCTGGAAAGACAGTAATGTTAGGAAAAGACAAAGGCAGCAGGAAAAGAGGAAGACCCAACATGAAATGGATTGATTAAATAAAGGAAGCCACATCTCTCAGTTTGCAACACCTAACAAGGCTGTTAATGACAGGACGTTTTGGAGATCATTAATTCAGAGAGTCGCCATAAATTTGAAATGACTTGAAAGCACTTAACACACACACACACCTACTTTAGAAACCGGTCTTCTCTTGCACATTATTTCTTCTACCTTAGTGGATCAGAGGTAGCTTGAATTAGAAGTGGGGAAAATGGTTCTTTTATCCAACAAACAGAAAATTTAGTATGAAATCAGGCTTGTGGTTTCCTTTGAAACACAGAATTCTCTCTACTTAACCTTGCTACCTGACTTTCCATTTGTTAAGTGTCCATTGTGTGGTAGCAGATGAATTTTTGAGGGTTAAGTGTATGGACAAAGATATAAGTGAGTACAAAATTTCTGATGAGATTCCTTCTGAAAAAGCATGTCAGACTCTAGATAAATTGATAACAGAATACTGGACAAAGGAAAGATTTTTTCCCCCAATTTATTGCAAAGTGTCTCTTTGCGCAACTTGTAAGCCACCAAGCTGAATGCAATCTGTCAACCATTAATAGTAGACTATTGTTTCTAATTTTTTCCCTGGGGCTGCAACTCCCCCCCCCCACCCAAAAAAACCCAGTGTGGTTGATGAGTTGTATTTGCCTTGGTGGCTTCAGAAGTTGTGCAGATCTTCTTCTGCTGGCCAATCCTGTATGTACAAAAAATGTATTTTTTGGCCCAAATTTTATAGGGTATGTAAATGGAATTCTACATCTGAGGTGACACCACAGAAAAGGCCTTCTATCTGTTTGCCACCCACCTTACTTTTGAAGGTAAGGATGGAGGAGGAACTCTGACGTTAACCTCAATTGACAAGCAATGTCAATATCAGTTTTCAATAGTTGTTTCAGTTGGGCTGCCTAAAGCTGTTACTGTGATTTTGGGCTCCCTGGATAAACCATCCTTCAGTGTGCTCCCACTGAGCATGTTGTCACCCTCTCCCACACTCAACCACCTTCACCCTCTTGGGAGCAGACTGTGACTCTTTCTCATTCCATGAAGCCCCACTGGTATCAACAAAGCTTAAAGGACCACAGAAGAGGCACACCCTTTTTCTCAAGCACTCCTCCCTAGCAGAGAATGGGAGATGGCTCCAGAGGCCACTGCTACCTCTGAGGTAGTATCCCATTCCTAGTGATAGTGAGTGGGCGAAGAATCATAGGTTGCTGTTGGCCTCCATGCCAACCCTTCCTACTAGTCCTGGTGCTATCTCTATGGCTGAAAGTGTTGATTTGCACTATTTTTACATGTCAATGTGTAAAAGTAACAGCCCATTCCCGAGGTTGGGGGCTGGATGGGCTTAGGAGACGGTGAGATCCCTACGCTGGCGTCCACTCCACTTGCGTCATGTAAACTGGCATGGATGCTGGCGTAAGGGCACTTACTCCTGGCATCCCAGGAGGTGTTCTTGAGGCATTCTGAGGGGCAGAGCTGCCATTAGGTAGCTTCCTAACCCCTTTCAGCCCAGGAACACCCCCTAAAGCAATGGTGGTACCATGCCACCTTTTTGGTGGCACAGCATCACTGTTTTCTATGGGGCTTCCCCCCCCCCCATTTTTGGGTTTTTAGTAATAAAAAACCCCTTTTTAGAGCTTGCAGTGGTTGCGAAACCTCATTGGAGGCCCCACGGCCCCACCGCTGCAGCCGCTGCAGCTGTCAGGAAAGGGCTGCAAGTTTAATTTCAACCTAGAATGGATCTTATCTATCCAAACATTACTATTATCACTGCAAGCTTTTTAGTCTCTAACCGATTAAACAAACTTGGGCTGGCTTTATTATCCAATATTCAAAGTATGCATCTATAGCGATCTTTATGCTATGCTATAAAATATGACTCTTTGCCCACGAGAGTCCCTAGTTGCTTTTTCTTCATAAACCTAAATAGGCATCAAAGTGTGTGTGTGTGTTTGTGTGTGTTTTAAAATAATCCTGCACATCTAACCAGTTTTACAATCAGACATGATAAAGGCTGAAAGAACCCTTTTGAGAACAAAGCATAACAATATGTTAGTGTGACTTATAGTCCTATAATTGGGGCAAGTTTGGAGACTTATTCGAGTGATTATTTCTTTGCAGCTATCACACTAATGACAAGTGGGAATAATAAGAATGCTTGATGAAGAAGACAAAATGCGGGACATAGAGGACAGAAGCGTGGTTGGGATTTCAGGGCCTTCCACCAGCTTTTTCCTAGGTAATCAGGCCCATTATCATGTGTGAATTAGGACTGCACTGAATATTGTCTAATTCAGTATTGGTCCCAACATTAGCATATTCATTGTAGCCGAACAAATTATTAAAAGAATGCTCACCTAGCCAAAAATTTGCATTGCTTTAATTAAGGACGAACAAGTGGTTGCCGTTTCACTTCTTTTTATATTAAGTTATATTTGCTCCCGCAGTCTGAAAGGAAGACAGACGACTTTTGCGATGGGCCCAGCTAAGTTTCATTAGCAGCTGAAGTGCAAAAAATATTAACAGTTCTTATCCCTTTACTGTGGGTTCCCTAAAACAGGGATTTGAAGAAGATCTCTCAGGAATGACCAGTCACTCTCCAACCAATTAAAAATAGTTCTCCACACCTCCTCCAGTGCTGTTATAATCACTTTCTTATCCTTCCCTTTAAAGCCACCATAGTAGCTTCTCTCCTCTTTCTCTTTGGTCTGAAGCTGTACGCTGTACATTGCATTGGCCAGGCTGCAGCCGCCACACCTGGAGTATTGTGTGCAGTTCTGGAGGCCTCACTTCAAAAAGGATGTGGACAGAATTAAGCGGGGGCAGAGGAGAGCGACGAGGATGATCAGGGGCCTGGAGACCAAGCCCTGTGAGGAAAGGCTGAGGGAGTTGGGAATGTTTTGTCTGGAGAAGAGGAGGTTGAGGGGGGGGGGCATGATAGCTCTCTTTAAGTATTTGAAGGGCTGTCACTTAGAGAAGGGCAGGGAGCTGTTCCGGTCTGCAGCAGAGGATACAACTCACAATAATGGGTTTAAATTGTGGGAGGAAATGTAGCGGCTGAATATTAGGGATTTTTTTTTTTTTTTACAGTAAGAGTTGTTTGACAGTGGAATCCAATTCCTAGGGAGGTGGTGAGCTGCCCCTCACTGGCAGTCTTTAAGCAGAGGCTGGACAAGCACTTGTCAGGGATGCTCTAGGCTGATCCTGCGTTCTGAGCAGAAGGAGGCATGTGCATAGACTCACTCATGGTTTAGATGGGAAAATGACAGCACTTGGGCCTTACCCCATCTCCCCCTCCTCCTCCTCTTTCATGCACACACATGTTCTTGTTCTGGATGGGAAAAGAAGTTGCCATTTATTCTTTACTCCTCCGTCAAAGATGCTTGTTGCCTCTTTCAGAGACAGTGTAGAAATAGCTATATATTTCCCATTGGGGGATGAGTTAATATTTGGGGGTGCTAGTGGTTTGCTTTTGGAAAACAGCAGAGGTAACATTTCCCCACATGAGCACTAAATGACCCACTCTGTAATTTTTGCATAAACTGCCATTTTGTGACTGACTCTGCCCACTGAAAGACGATTTCATGACTGGCAGCGCTTAAGGCTCTTGATAAAAAAAGGGAGCAGTTCTTACAAATGTACAGTCTGCCCTGCCCTGCCCTTAAAGGCTGACTGATGAAGTTAGCAGTGGTTATTAGCAGTCCTAGTTCCAAGCTCAGAATGGTAATGTTGCTGCTTCTTGCTTTTTATTGCCTGCACACAAAACTGTACTGAGAGATTTCCCTACAGTGGTCCACATGGTAGGATGGTAGGGAAATTACCTGAATATTGCCACTGTTTTGATGGCATGATGTTCTGTGATTCACTGGAATCACAGTATAGTTGAACCATAGTGTTTCTGGTCACTCCTAGAGCAATTCACCAACAGCATGACATCATTTCCTGGTTTGCCCTGAAAGTGACTCCGTGCCATGGATATAATTGTCCTCCTCCATTCTCCTGTTGGATGCTAGCCACTGGCTGGCAACTCTACCCCCATCCATAGGGTGCTTACAGGGTGCTAAATTAGCTGCAAGCACCTAACTCATAATAATTCTGCCAACCATTAATTTGGACCCAACCAATTTTACTCAGGCTAGGGGTGCACATGCAGTTACACCAAACCAAAAAAAAGCCACCATTTGACTGGAGCAAAAAAAAAGGGGGGGGGGAAGCATTATTTGAAAAAGTCAAAAATTTCCAACTTTTTTGGCTTTTACTAATGGAGCTGAATTCCCCCCCCCCCACACACACACATTCTCCCTGTTAGCAGCTGTGGTTGGAAATCTTTCTTGTGAGATTCTCCAGTCTGACATAGGTCCATTTTTGGGTCTAATATACTCTATGGGGAATCTTTGCCGGGCTTGGGCAGGTTTTTGAGGTAGAGGCACCAAATTTGCAATGTAGCTGTCGGTGACTCTCCTTACATGAACCCCTAAGTTTGGTAAAGTTTGAGCTAGGGGGGTCCAATTTTATTGGCCTCCATTTTTTCCTCCATTTGGACCCCCTGTCCCAAGCTTTACCAAACTCAGAGGGTCGTGTAAGGACAGTCACCAGCAGCTCTGCTGCAAATGGGGTGCCATTCAGTTGTAAATTTGGGAGGAGAGGGTCTTCAATGGGATATAATGCCACAGAGTCCACCTTCCAAAGTGGCCATTTTCTCCAGGTGAACTGATCTCTGTCACCTGGAGATCTGTTGTAATAGCAGAACATCTCCAGCCACCACCGGGAGATTGACAAACTTACCTGGGAATGCCTCACCCTGGGAATTAAGATTGGCAATCTTACCTGGGAATGCCTTCACCCTGTTTGGAAGGGTGAAGGGGAGGTACTCTGCATCCTCCATGGTTTGAACCCCAGACTAGAGTGGTGGCAGCTAGATAAGGCCGTTTCCTTCTCCAGAGCTGAAGGGCAGGAGGGAAGGATGATGTGTGTGGGGCTGGAGGATTCTTGAGAGGGCATCTTAGGCAACCCCTTACTGGCCCCCTCACACCCATAGCAGGGGGTATGATTACTTAGGAAAAAGGAGGAGGGAGGCTCTAGCAGCATGGCTTTATTTCCTGATCACAGAGTTGATTTCATAGAGAGATAATTTCTTTTTTAAAATCCTTTTTCACTCCCAAAATCCTATTTCGATGTCTGTCCAATTGGAAACCCTTTATTTTTACACTATTTTTATTTCCTTGCTTTAATTTTATCCTATAAAAGTATGTATTTATCAACATTATTTGAGCCAGCATTATACATATAAATGACATACACTGCATCTATAAATACAATAGAAATTGCATATAAAACTGTATAACATGAAAAAACAACACAAACAAGTCTACAAGTCTACAAAAGTAACAGTGAAAATAAAAAAAAGAAATTAAAATAGTTGGCAAAAATATATATAGAAAAAGAAACAAATTAGGGAACATTTGCTCCTCCTTTTCCCTTTCCTGTCTTCTTGTTTGCCTTCACTCTCCTTGGCTGCATTTTCCCCATGCTGCCATTTCCATGTTATTTTTATAGGAATCTATTATATGATTTCTGTCATGTGGGTTGGCCCACCGGTCACATGAAAATTTAGGGCATATATGTGGTCAAGGACAGTGAGGTCAAACAAGAATAAAAATTACATCAACAGCATTGAACCATGCATGGGGGAGGGGCTGTGGCTCAGTGGTAGAGCATCTGCTTGGCATGCAGAAAGTCCCAGGTTCAATCCCCAGCATCTCCAGTTAAAGGGACTAGGCAAGTAGATGATGGGAAAGACCCCTGCCTGAGACCCTGGAGAGCCACTGCCAGTCTGAGTAGACAATACTGACTTTGATGGACCAAGGGTCTGATTCAGTAGAAGGCAGCTTCATGTGTTCCCTATGTTGATCACTCTGAACCTTATCAAATTGATAACACCACCATCTTTACTATGTCGCCACTTTAAATGCACTACCCATGGAAGATTCCTCCGTTTTCTTTGCACAAGAGGTGTTGGAGAATCTACGTGCATGAGAGAGGGCTTTAGCTTTCCTCCAGCCCTCCCCTTTTCTCTCCTTTTTTCAGTAACCCCCACTACTCAAGCTCTGCCCTTTTTTTTTGCTATTCACAGCTTGAGGAGCAAATGGTCTCTCTGTGTGTAAACTGCTCCACACACTCCTCCTTCCTGGCCAGCTAACTAGCTGAGTCAGGAGTTTCTGTTCTTATGAGTGGATGAGCACGCAGGTGCCCTGGGTGAGATCTTTGACCACAGCCAGATATCTTTAAAAGGGGCAGATGTTTATAATGCAATCTCAATTCCCTGGAGCACAGGAGCAATGGGACACTATATCAAAATGCTACAGGGTGTTACAGAACTTAGGAAGAAGAAAAAACATGAGATGAACTAAGTGGCACGGTCACTGGTGTTACTTTGGCATTCCCTTCCATGGAATTATGCCAGCCCTCTGGAATGCTGAAAATAGAGACTGGTCCAGATGGACTTGACTCCTTTCCCCCACTGCTTTCCAGCTCTTTGCTTGCCCCACCACTCATAGCATGTACAGTTCTTTTAACCCTTCTGCTCCCAGCTGGGATGGTTTTGCTTGGACCAATCATAAAATTGGGCTTGAGACTCCATGTATATTGCTTTGCACCTTTTTTTGTCAATCAGGTGAAGATGCATGCCCCAAAACTCACATGGCTCAATTCAGGATATCTGAATAGTCATCTATCTTGCCTTGTCCTGGCAAATGGGCAAATGGTCATCTTCATCCTGCCTATTTGTCTCCATAAAGGAAACACATTTCCTCTCAGCCTAAAATCTAAGGAGTTTACTTCTTCATTTTCTCTGGGATCTGGGTCTCCTAGAGTGTTAATTAGGGTATCTTGCATTCCTTTGTCATAACACTGCCAATATATATGTGACAGCATTATGATTGAAATCATGTTGGAATAGCAATATGCTAAAAAGGCTGCACAGTGAGACATAAACAGTAAAGTGACATGTAGTGAAAGACAGCCATTGATACATTGGCCAATTGCAGTGGGCACATGTTAGAATTTGGGATGTCATGTCTTGAAGTAGTAGTAGTAGTAGTAGTAGTAGTAGTAGTAGTAGTGGTGGTGGTGGTGGTGGTGGTTTTTATATGCTGAATTTCTCTACCACTTAAGGAAGAATCAAACCGACTTACAATCACCTTCCCCTCCCCACAACAGACACCCTATGTGGTAGGTGAGGCTGAGAGAGCGTGACTAGCCCAAGGTCATCCAGCTGGTTCCGTGTGGAGGAGTGGGGAAACCAATCCGGTTGTCCTGCGCCCAGCCCGTTCCCGGGCGGCGCGGACTCGGCCCCCACCCCGCTGCTCGCCGGGAGGCCGGGGGAGCCGCGAGACGGCGTGGGCTCGGCCCCCACCCCGCCGCTCGCCGGGAGGCCGCGGGAGCCGCGAGACGGCGTGGGCTCGGCCCCCACCCCGCCGCTCGCCGGGAGGCCGCGGGAGCCACGAGACGGCGTGGGCTCGGCCCCCACCCCGCCGCTCGCCGGGAGGCCGCGGGAGCCGGGAGATGGCGCGGACTCGGTCCCACCCCGGCGCCTTCCCCAGTCCTGGACCGACTTACCTGGGGCCCAAGAGGGACGGGAGACTCCTGTGGCCCGGCAGAAAGGGGGCAGGCCAGAGAGGGGGGGTGGAGAGCGAGGTAGGGGGAGGAAGAAGCCGGGAGGAGAGGCCGGGCGGGAAGACTTCAGGGGCCTTAAGGCCCAAGAGCCGGCTCGACAGGCTGGCTCTTCAAACGGCCCCCCTCTTTCCCCCGCAGGCCGAAGACCGCTCGGAGGGCCCGACGGGAGTCCGGGTGAGGCAGGCTGCCCGGCCTTCGGCGAGTCCCAGTGCCTTGGCGAATCGCCATGGGGTCGAGCAGCGGGAGCCGCACTGGGCGTCACACTGAACCGCAGCAGGGCCAGAAAAGGGCGGGGGGGGAGTTACCAGTAGGACTCCTGCAACAGGCGGATCCCGGAAGGAGAGAAAAAGCCCAGCCTATATGGTCTCGGGAGGGCGGGGCTAAGAGGGGAGGACGGGCTTAAAAGGGGGTTGTGGCGTGGAGGCCGAGGAGGATGGCTGGCTAGGACGGGCTAGGAAGCTGTAGCCCACAATCCTGGCAGACTCAAACGGGGAGACAAGCTCAGATTCCCCGGCTGAGTGGTCTGAGGCCGAGGAAACACCACAACCTCTAATTGACTCTCAAGCCCCCCCCCTTGGCTCCGCGCTTCCGAGCCCGGGGCGTGACACCGGTTCACCAGATTAACGTCTGCCGCTCATGTGGAGGAGTGGGGAATTAAACCCAGTTCTCCAGATCAGAGTCCACCACTCCAAACCACCTCTCTTTACCACTACACCACACTGGCCTACAGACATTAGAGAAAAATGGTGGAAGGTGATAGAGGGTAGTGAATGTCTCAAGAGATGCTTGGAAAACAGCAAGGTACACCCAGAAATGCAGAGTATGGTGGGGCCAGCAGACAGGACTTCATGAAGTGAATCAAAGGGTTTAAAAGTCTTATAGTTATAGCCCAATCCCTTCAACAGTTATCATGAACATAAACATTGGAAAGATCACAATGGATAGCCATGTTAGTCTATTTGTAACAGTGGAAAAGAGCAAGAGTCCAGTAGCACCTTAAAGACTAACTCAATTTCTGGCAAGGTATGAGCTTTCATGAGTCACAGCTCACTTCTTCAGTTAAACATTGAAAATGTCCAGGTGCATGCTGTTTGCTTTCTCTATTGACTTTTATATATACACAAAAATGATGGTTGGAGAAAAAAGTTTTTTTTTAAAGATGTGCAAAGCAAACCTACTGTATTCTAATTGTAAATTTGCTGTGATTTATGAAGTCTCATTTTAATTGCAAACTAGTGGCTCATCTCATGTGTATACCTGAGCACTGTGTAATTTCACAGACACTCAAATGAGCAAAATCGTTCAAACAACCAGAAATAAATATTCAGAATACAAGATGTATGTATAAAACCTGAACAACTGATGAAATGGGGGAAAGGTATCTACACAAGTTAACACGCTGTAGAGAAATGACATTTAAAAAAGAAAAGAAAACCACATTAGAATGTTAACCAAAAAAAAAAAAAAAACTAGAGAAAGTTCATACAATTATGTGCAGGTGGCACTTGCTTATCTGGATGGAACACATACACACACATACACATACACACAAGTAGCCTTCTACTGAATCAGACTGTTGGCCCATCTAGCTATTATCTCTTCTGAACTGTCTGCAGCAACTCTTTAAGGCCTCAGGAAAAGGATCTGGTGCATGCACGATTAAATTTGGTAGCCAAGGAATTCTTGAGCATCCCTAGGAAAATTGATTATCAGCATCTTGAACTCTTGGGGTTCCTGCACACTTAAGTCCATGGTAGGAAGGAGTTGTGACAGATCTGCTGTTTCCTGTTAACACTGACATATAGAAACATCTTGATCAAACTTTTTTATGGTACTTACAGCCCATTCCTGAGGTTGGGGGCTGAATGGGCTTAGGAGGCAGCATGACCCCTACGCTGGCATCCATGCCATTTGTGCCAGCCCCTCTGGAATGCAGTGGCGATGCGGATTTCGAACACTGGCACGGACTCCTGCCTGGTGTCCTCCCAGTGCGTCCTCATGCCGGCATTCTGGGAGGCCGTTCACGGGGTGTTCCAGGGGATGGAGCTGGCGTTAGGCAGCCTCCTAGACCCTTTCAGCCCTGGAACACCCCCTAAAGCAACAGTGGTGCCGCACCATCTTTTTGGTGGTGCGGCATCACTGTTTTCTATGGGGCCTTTCCCCCCTTTTTCATGTTTTTAGAAATAACCCCCCGCTTTTTTTTTACCTTACGATGGCCATAAAACCTCATTGGAGGCACGGCGGCGGTACTGCAGCCACGCCGTCTCCAGCCACAGCAGCTCTCAGGAATGGGCTGTTAAAAACTAAGAAGCATCTTTGTAAGACAAGCATTGACAAATGCAAACTTCTCATGATGGCAGTCTCCTAGGATTGTTTCCAAATGACTGCTATGGAGTACATAGTTTTATGTATTCTTCCTATTCCAGAGAAAACATCGCTCTTCCAAACAAACATATGCAGATGTGTCTTCAAGATTTACATTATGTCTGAATTAATGTTCCTTCTGGATCCTTTAAAAATTATAATTCCTGAGTTTCATCTGTATCGTTATTTCATGTCACAATTGTGCATATCTCTGTAGTTATTAACACAGATGCGCTTTGTTTATTAAGCCCCAGATTTTAACTTCTGCAGACCCATTTACCGCTTGGTTAATACATGACATTTTTTGATTATTAGTCTTCAAGTCTCAGAACTTATCACTAAACCAGATAATTTGTCCCTGGCTAACAATTAATTTGTGGGTACAAAATGCAGATGCATTTTTATTTATTTCCATTTCCATATAGTCACAAGAACAAATGGGAGTGTGACATCCTTTCCACTGGTCTTCCAGTCGCCAGCTGGCCCTTCAGAAGCGCAATTCACTCAGCAGGAAAAGGAAGTATGGTCAGCAAACTTCAGAAGCATCCCTAATTATATCAAGCCTCTGAGGAAAAAGGATAGAAAAGTGCCACCCGATTGCTCTGTAAATCCAGTGTTTTTCATCTCATTTTCACCTTAGGCTACTGTTTAGTGCATTTCAAGAGCAAATCTGTTTTCTGGTTAAACGTTTTGACAACGATTGAATATTATCAACAGTGGATTGAAATCACCATGATGTCTTGCAGTTGTGATTTAGTCGGGTCGGTCCAAAAGCCCTTTGCAGACTGAGTCTAGCTCACAAAGCCGCAAGTCACAAGATTTGGATCATTCCAAGGCAACAGCTGTGATCCAGATTGGGTTGGCTGACAGTCATGATTGCTGTAGACGGAAACTGTCCTGTGGCTAAGCCCAGAGTAATCAATTGTTGAGGTAATCAAGTTGTCAAATGAGCTTTGTATTATTACAGTTTTCCGGGTTATAAACCAGTGGGAAAGTCCAGTGTTGGTTGAGACAAGGATTTCACTTGGGGCGCAGTGGGAGAAGAGTTGCTGTTTTCTTCCACCAGTTTGAACTCTAGCCACCAGCATTTAGGGCCATGTTTTGCATGTCTGCTGAATTTCTCACTGCAAAACCAGCAGTGAAAATTATGTTTAAGTTTCTATCAGATCGTTTTTTCCTGAGCTCATCAGCCTTCAACTTGTTCACGTTGATTCATACAGATACTTTCCTGCCATGTTGTTTATCTCCTTCCCCCCAGTTGTGTGGCACTTTTTAATATATTTGCTTGTGAAGGAAGAAAAAAAAATCGATGTCTTTGATCTGACAAACCCTTGCTGTGCTCTTCATTATAAATCTAGGATGAAGCTTTAATTGACATGGGATATTGCAGCCAAATAAAATAGAATTAAAACATTGATAGAGCTGGTTAGGCTGAGGTTATTAGTATCCATTTTAAAAAATTAATTGTCTTGGCAGGAGGCCTGATAAAATAAGAGAGAGAAAGGGGGGAAATATGGTTTCAAATGTTCCACAGCAGATGTATTACAGCTATAACTGATAGCTTTGATAGGACAACCATGTTAATTTTCTCCTTGAGTGAAAGGCCAATGACTTCAGAAAGCTGGTTTTCTTGCAGCGATAGAAGTTCCAGCTCTCTTGGGACAAATATTTTCTTTCCCAAAGAAGGCACATCAGGTCACTAAATGGTAAAGGAAGCATTTTAGCATAATCGAGGAAAGTATATATCGAGTGCGACAGGTTCTTTGCACAGTGTACAGCTTTGATACTCTGGATGATGAGAATTTCAGACCCATTCCTAATGTTCAAATTTCTGTCTGGCTTCTGCAATTTTGAATTACTTGGTTTTGTTTCCTAAGTACAACTAACATGTCGGGCATTTTCCATTACTTGTCTTTTTATTTTTTGTTTTCAAAATGTTTACAGGTGGTATACATATACCAATGGTTTGAGTTTCCACTTTTCATTTGTAACTTTTCTGTCTTTGAACACGTGAAGCTGCCTTATACTGAATCAGACCCTTGGTCCATCAAGTCAGTATTGTCTACTCAGACCGGCAGCGGCTTTCCAGGGACTCGGGCAGGGGTCTTTCACGTCACCTATCTACCTAGTCCCTTTAACTGGAGATGCCGGGGATTGAACCTGGGACCTTCTGCATGCCAAGCAGATGCTCTACCACTGAGCCATGGCCCCTCCACTCCTCTTTGTGCTTCTTCAGCCTTCCATGGGCTCTAAATGTCTGTTAGCTGCAAACCAGCATACAGGGGATTGGTAGCTGAAAGAAAGGGGTAGGACATTTGCCCATCATTCATAGGCATTCCTCATTCCCCATAAGCAGCACTTAAGGGTTTTTTGACCAGCAGTAGAATGGGGTGAGGAATGGGCAGAAATCTAGACCGGACCCAACCCAATGTTCTCATTGTATGGTGTTTTAGCCATACATAGGAATACATATGCCAATGAGTAAAAATTACTATCCCCACCCCAAAAAATACTGATGCAATTCTGTACATGTTCGTATTGATATGTATTCAAGTTCACGTTGGTAATAAATAAGGGACGGGGGAGATACAAATGAAAGGAAGGAATGGAAAATGTCACCAAACTGCCTTGCTTTAATTTCAGTATTAATTTTAGAATTCTTCCAGTTAAACCAAAGGATGCAAAAAGAGAAGTGCAGAGCAAAATTTTGGGAAAAGAAAGGAATAGAAATGGAGGAAATCCCTTCACGTGGTGGAAGGTGGTTTCCAGATCAGTTGTTGTGGTGGGCACGAGTTTCAATGGGCCTGACATCTGGTGATAAATAAAGGCATCACATTGGATCCAGTCAGGTTTTTTTTTTTTGCTCAATCCTGCCTGATTTTCCTGTTTTCTACTGCCCACCATCATATTGTCTCATCATAGGGTTTTAAGGTAAGGGTTGGTCAGAAATGATTTACCATTGCCTTCTTCCGTGCAGTACTAACCAGGGTTAGCTGTAGTGGCACTGCCGTTGTCTACAAAAGATCCTCCGCCAGTGTCACCTTCCACTACTGCTGCTGCCCAGCAGCTAAACTTCAAGGGTTTTTCTGCCCCCATCACCACTGGAACTGCCTTTTCTCTTCTGCTGATGTGGCCATTGATCCCTGAAGTGGGTGGACACATCTTTGTCTGTTGTCTCAGCTGTGACCATTCCATCCTGAGTGACTCTGCTAGGAGTTTAGTCTCTTGACAGAGTCTAGACCCCTTTTGGGTATTGCTCCCAGCTTTGCTGACACACACAAACCCCCTCACCACATTAAGGTGTGCATCCAAAAGGGGGACATTGGTTTTGGAGGACATTGATTCATAGGGTCTCCATGAGTCGGAAGTGACTTGATGACACTTAACACACACATACACTGCCCACGTTGGGTTTTATGCCTGCAAGTCACATGAGACCTATTTTTGTCAGTGGAGAGCCTTCCTCTCTCTTTCACCAGTGGAAAAGTCAGTTGGATCAAACCCATCATGTTTTCTTTCAGACAACATTAAGAAATTTTCTGATGGAACCTTCTTGTTTTGAAGGAGGGTGGGATGCAGCCTTGAAGCTTTATCTCTTTGCTTTCCAATGGAATGATCCTACTGTGAAAACAGAAAAGGCATGAGGGTAGTACTTCATGAAGTGGAAAGCTTGGACAGCAGACATTCTTTGTCCAGTTCCATGGATTTATTTCAGAAGAAACTACATACTGTCCAACATATGGTATTGTTCAACATGGATCTGGATGAGGCTACCTACGAAGTGTAGCCCCCAGTGATATCAGGATAATATGCCAAGGGACCAAGTAGTAGTCTGGATTAATTTGTTGGACATCAACACAATATCTGTTTTGTTGAGTTCATGGGAGAAAGGGATTACCCCATTAGACAAAAATAAAGAATTGTTGGCCAAAGAAAATGCTGAAAACTATTTTTGGGCAACATTCCTTGTAGAAAGCAATGAAGACTTCCTTTTTAAACAAAATTATCTACATGAATTCTTATGTCTTTTTTACTGCATTTCCTTTGAAGACTGTAATGAAAAGATTCAGGATACTCTATTTTATTATTCATATTATTGTGAAAGTATACTGACCAGCAAAACTTTTAGGCTCAGCACAATTTTTTTAAACATTTCTGCTGCTGCTGTATTTATCGGTAAAACCCTAACGTTTCTCTTGTGATGGTCCTTGGTTTATGAGATGTCTTGCTGACAGTCCTTTTGTTGTAATTGCTTATCTGTTTTTCTACCTTTTCTCTATTTGACAAGCTGTTTCAACCTTCCCCCACCCCCAATTGCTTGACAATTTAAATATGTTCCTTTAATAAAAAGCAGATATAGTGGCTAAGAAATATTGGAAAATGAGGGTGCATTTCACAATTAATCAATACAAGCTGTATATTAGTCTTTGGCTGTTTTGATTGAAGGAAATGCACTTATTTCATTGGTGTTGTTGTTTTCAGTATGAGGATGGGACCTTCAATTGCCACAGCACACACACCACTATTTCTTGCACACCAGGGATCACATGAAAGAAGAAGAGTTGGTTTTTTATACCCCACTTTTCTCTACCTTTAAGGAGTCTCAAAGCAGATTATAATCACCTTCCCTTCCCCTCCCCACAAACAGACACCTTAGGAGGTAGGTGGGGCTGAGAGAGTTCAGAGACAACTGTGACTGGCCCAAAGTCACCCAGCAGGATTCCTGTGTAGGAGTGGGGAAACCAACTTGGTTCACCAGATTAGAGTCTGACACTCATAGAATCATAGAGTTGGAAGGGACCACCAGGGTCATCTAGTCCAACCCTCTGCACAATGCAGGAAATTCAAAACTACCTCCCCCCACACGCCCAGTGACCCCTATAGAAGATGGCCAAGATGCCCTCTCTCTCATGATCTGCCTAAGGTCAGAATCAGCATTGCTGACAGATAGCCATCTAGCCTCTGCTTAAAAACCTCCAGGGAAGGAGCACTTACCACTCCCGAGGAAGCCTGTTCCACTGAAGAACCATTCTAACTGTTAGAATATTCTTCCTAGTGTCTAGACGGTAACGCTTTTGATGTAATTTCAACCTGTTGGTTCTGGTCTGACTCATGTGGAGGAATGGGGAATCAAACCAGATTAGAGTCCCCTGCTCTTAACCACCACACCACGTTGGGCCAGACAGGATGATCCCTTGTAGTCATTTCTTCCTGTGCCATCATTAGTGAAGTTTCAAGCATGTTGATTTGTGAAGTACAGACAGCCACTAGCCCAATAGCTGTGCTTATACTTTACATACAGAAGATCCCAATTTCAGTCTCTCAACTCCAGTTAAAGGATTTCTGGTGGCAGGTGTTGAGAAAGCTCTTTCTCTGACAGAGGCCCTGGAAAAGACACTGACCATCTGTCAGTACTAGGGATCTGCATTTTTTTTAATGTATTTTTTGATTCAGATAATATTGGGCCCAAAAATATCAGTATTCCTGATATCCCCAAATTCCAATACCAGTATGGTATTCAGATTCAGGTTTTATTCAGGAATCTAAATTTATTTGACTCCATTATAGCCTATGGGGAAGTTATCCATGGATTGGGGGGGGGCTGTTTTTTAAGGTAGAGGCACCAGGTTTGCAGCAGAGCTGCTGGTGCCTGTCTACAGAATAACCCCCAAGTTTGAAGAAGACTGGGTCAGGACTGCATGTGTGCAACATTCTTCTTTCCAGGGGTGGGAGGTGGGAAAAGGAGAGCCAGAGATGAAGGGCAGCTTCAGCACCTAAGGCTCCTCCTCTAAGGCAGTGATGGAGTGCAGACTGCTGAGAGAGGAGGATCAGGGTGCACATAAACCCCCTCCCTCTCACTTTTGGAGGCCTTCCTTGGGGAGGTAATAGTATGTATGTTTGAAAGTGGATTGCCCTTGGTTCTGCTGGGCTTGCAGTACCAGAGCGGTCCTGAGTTTTGCTGGGCATCTGCACATTGCAGTTGGTTCGGCTAGGCTTGAAAAAGTGCACCCCCCACCTTCAGTGTCTAGTGCAGAGATTCTCTGGTTTGGTATATGTTTTGTTGGGCTTCCACTCCCATAGTGGCCTTGGGATCTGCTTGGCCTCTGCAGATTGCCTTCCCCATACTTAAAATTGTTGTGTTGGGCTTCTGTGGCTTGCCCTTGATGGTTTCTTTAAAAAAAAAAAAAAACCCTGCTGGGATTCTCTTTTCTGATATTGAACTGTCACAGTGGCCATGTGGTCTGTTGGGCTTCTCTTTTAGACACTGGCTCTCTTGGGCTTGCTAAAATGGTCCTCTTGCTTGACTTTGTTGTGCTGGGATTCTCTGGTTTGTTGGGTTTGCAGCATTGGATTTGGTTCTGCTGGGATTCTTGGGTTCTGCTTTGGTTTTCTTGGGCTTGTGTTGGTTCTTGGAATGGGAGGCATTGACCTGTGGTTGCTGCTGGCATGCATCTTTGCTCTGAAGTAAAAAAGTCCACTCCCCCCACACCATTGGAAACATCTTCTTTGGGAGCCCTTAGAATTTAACCCCCTGACCTAATCTTCTTCAACCTTGTAGGTTCTTCTGGAGAGGTACCAGCAGCTCCGCTGCAGATTTGGTGCCGGTGGCTTAAAAAACTGCTACTGCCCCCCCCCCCCCCGGACACCTGGATAACTTCAATGGGGCCAAATAAATTTGAATTCCTGGATAAAACCTGAATCTGAATACCATACGGGTATTTGAATTTGGGGATATTGGCAATTCCAATGTTTAAATTATCCGAATCAAAAAAAGACTGATTTTTAAAAATGTACACTCCTATTGGCTATACCACTTTCACATCCTTAGTCAGTACTGAAGTAAATGTATCAATAGTGAGATGTGATAAAGATTATGATCTCTGGCAGTTAGGGGCACAATGCATGCATGGACATCCATGATTTGGGCCTTTTAAAAACTTATTTTTCTTTTAAAAGGCATTGATAAAATTACCAGACTTCAGTTACAATTGGCAGAACCATGACAGGATTGAAGGTTAAATCCCCTCTATCTCCTCCCCTTCTCAGAGGACCCCAATCTGAATCATGGTTGTGTGCACAATTTATGTTATACAATTCCACAATCTTTGTTACTTTTGTTTCGGCCATTAGTATTAGGCACCTTCATCTCATGCTTCAAACTGCACTCATTAGTAGCCACCAGTATTTCCATAAATGTAACCACAATTGCTTGTCAAATGCAATTTAAACCTGAGTATGTCCTGCAGTGAAGCCTTTGACTCTTTGCTCTCCCTACTGACTCTCTTTACCTTCATTCCTCTCCTGACTTGAAGTGGTGCCCTGAACATTTGTGGGGCATGCCTAACTAACTTCCATATTTACAATGCATGGTTTTTCCTAATATTCTCAGTTGTCTGTTTCTTTATGAGTTATTTTAAGTCAGAATTTTCTTCCTCTCTGATGTCTGGGTAGAATATTTTTCTTTCTAAATGTACGTCTTGAATTGATTGCTTGAAGGAAGCCCCAACGCTTTTCATCTTGTTCCCCCACAAGGTAATGTCTTGTGTGTGGAAATCTGTCCTTCTTTTGATTGGTTTGTTCTGTTTGGAAGCTTTGGCTGTAATGTACAACACTGCCTTTACACTTTTACAAGCTGGTTAAATCATGAAGTACCCAAATGTCTTGTTAAAAATCAAGCATGGTTTATTGTGGGAGCCAAAAATGATGCAAAGTCTTGCAAAATGAAAGCTACATTTTGAATTCCGCCACCAATGAGATTGTTGATCAAACCCATAAAGCTTAAGAAAGGAGATTGTCATGAAACCCACTAATTAAAGCCTATCTTACTGAAGAGAATTAATGTGTAGGTATCTAAGTGTTCACACAGCAATCATTCAGAGGAGTTGAATATTGCCTCTTGGAGATGTACGGCGCGTGTAGGAGATCAACACAGCATGCCACACAAAAAAAGGTATTTTTATTTGTTGAGAAAATGAGTAAGTCACACAATGGGCATAAAAGCATTCTCGCTAGCTATTCAAAACACTCAGTGAATATAAAGAGACTCTGTGACTAGCCCTCCAGGCTGCACAACAGATGAAATATCACAGCAATCTAATGATAGTGATTCCAGCAGCCCTTCTTTAGTTTAGTTCTTTAATTTGATGGCTATAAGAGAACTGCCACCCCCTCCCCAAACTTTTCACAATGCACACGCATACATGCACAAACCAAAATAAAACACCCTGTTATGACTGATTGGCCCTGACCTGGATGGCCCAGGCTAGCCTGATCTCAGAAGCTAAGCAGGGTTGGTCTTGGCTAGTGCTTGGATGGGAGACCACCAAGGAATACCAGGGTCGCTATGCAGAGGAAGGCAATGGCAAACCACCTCTGTTAGTCTGTTGCCTTGAAAACCCTACTGGGATGCCATAAGCCAGGTGTGACTTAATGGCACTTTACACAAATGACTGATCAAGTATAGTACCACCAAGTACAAGGATGTTATTGGGTTTATCATTAGGGTTAGTCAACAGAACTGTTTCATGCCTCCAGGAGGACACTAGTGCAGGCAAAATGACTTTTCAAAACTTCCAGCTATTACTAGTTTTTAACCCCATTCTGTTAATATGAAGGAAAGTGATGTGGGTGTAGGCTAATTAATGTGAATACATCTCACAATCAGCATCATTCCATCCAGATAGCCAGTGATAAAAGGATAGGAAGCTACTATGTCTACTTCCCTACACATAACATCATCAAATGTTGCTAGAAAAAAACATGGAAATCAACTACATCACACTAGTTCCTGTGCAGTTCAGATCATATGAGAATCAGGTCTTCTTTCAAAGAACTCAGAGCAAATCACTTGGAAGGGGATCATGGCTTTGTAAATAGACAACAACCCTGTTCAGTTGGTTCATGACTTGCCCAAGCCTGCCCAGCATGCTCAATGGTTGAGGATGGAGTTCAGCCTTGGTCTAAATCCATCATTCAATCCACCATACTATTCCAGTTAATTATTGACTACACACACACAATGTGAAGTATCAACTCACTATTGGAGATGGAAAGATAAGATTACTATAGAACAATAGTTACCATTAAACAACCAGTCCTAGAACACACTGTCTAATTGCAGAGAAACAGAACCATTTAATACACTACAATCTATGTCTTAAGAGTATTGTCGAAGGCTTGTATTGTCCTTCAGTGTTACTCCTCTGAAGATGCCTGCCACAGCTGCTGGCGAAACGTCAGGAAAGAAAATACCAAGACCACGGTCACACAGCCCGGATAACCTACAAGAACTGACATGTCTTAAGAATTTGTTGAAAGTGTATAGTAAGGCCTGATCTGGACATGAGTTAGGAAGTAGAGTGTGAGCTGTATAGCATGCCATAGTTATTGGAATGGTGTTCTTGAACTATTTTTGAGATTTTTCAACTATTCTGCATAGATAATGCATTTCTACTGGTCATTGCCATTTAGGGTTGGCAGGCAGCACCAGGCAACTGCTGGGAGGGCTGTGGGTGGAGATATGGGGTGAACATGATGCCAGCTGCAGTGTCACATTACTTCTGGTTAAAAAAAACTGGAAGTGACATAGGTAGCTCTAGGAATCCCTGGAAATTCTGTGGTTTTACCATTGAGTTTCCAGCGATTCCTAGAGCCACCCTACGTCAGTTCCATGGTTGTTGTTTTTTTACTGAAAGTGACGAGATGCCTCAGTTGGTGTTACGGTTCCCCCCCGCCCCTCACTGCTGACTGGGGGTTTGGCAGCCCTGTGACGATTACTCAATTAATACACTGTTGTTTTTACTAGGGCTAATTCTTATGTGTGAGAGTAAACAAAGTGTGGCTTCTTCCCACACTTGAGTCACAGAAGGACTCTGAAGTAATGTGAGGGTACTAATGTGGTTACTTCTCACACTAGTGTTTCTCTTACTTTTTTTGGGTTGGATGGCATTGTTGTCCAAGAAAGTGGATGCCACCAGCTCCTCCCATATGATCATAAGGTTCTTACATTATCATAGCAATTTGAAATGAAGCATGCTGCAATGCCTTTCCACACCACTGTTAATGTAAAAAACAGATATTTAGTTTTTTACAGTGTGTGGGTACCAAACTGAACAACCTAAATTACTAGAAATAAAGACCCATACTGGCCAGAGCACTCTAATTCTCCAACTTCATTACCATTTCCCACTGTGTAAATCATAGAAATACTGATTATCATGAAATATCTATTGACCAAATGGCAAACTGTTATTTACTGGGATAAATTAAAACAATGAAGCTAATTAAAGTTGCACATCTAGTATGAGGCAGCCAGGACCTCATAAATCATAATTCCACAGGAGCCATAATTGTTTCAAGAATGGGTAAAGTCAATTTTATGTGTAAGCAGGAATCCATTCTATGACTCGGTAGACCCTTTTTCTATTTCATATCTGTGTGGAGTCAGTGAGATATGCCTGCTGCATTAAACAGCCATAGATGTGGAGTGGTACAGTATAGCCTGATCTTGTCAGATCTCAGAAGCTAAGCTGGGTCAGTATTTGGATGGGAGACCACCAAGGAAGACTTTACAAGGAAGGCAATGGAAAACCACCTCTACTTAATCACTTGCCCTGAAAACTCCAAATGCAGAGCCATGGGTTGTTCATACAGGGGTAATGTCTGTGTTTTCTTAGAAGAAGGAGAAGAAGGAGAAGGGGAAGGAGGAGAAGAAGAATTGGTTTTTATATGCCAAATGTCTCTATCTTTTTAAAGGAGAATCAAACTGGCTTACAATGTCCTTCCCTTCCTCTCCCCACAACAGACGAGAGAGTTTGGAAAGAACTGTGACTAGCCCAAGGTCGCCCAGCTGGCTTCATGTGTAGGAGTGGGGAAACCAACCCAGTTCACCCCATTAGAGTCTACCACTCATGTGGAGGAGTGGGGAATCAAACCCGGTTCTCCAGATTAGAGTCCACTGCTCTCAACCACTACACCACGCTGGCTTTCAATGTCAATGGCAAACCACCTCAGCTTAATCACTTGTCTTGAAAACCCTATGAGGGGTTGCCATAAGTCAGCTGTGACTTGATGGCACTTTACACACCCATTAAACAGCCACAACAGTTCATGCCCTACTCCTGCATCTTGTAATGTCCAAAGCTTCCACCTGGGATAAAAAGGATGCTGCCTCCCAGCAATGATTCCTTATTGTGTACCCTTGGCCACTGCAAATGCAGAGCCATGGATTGTCCATACAGGGGTAATGTCTGTGTTTTCTTTGGTTTGGTAAACATCAGAACAAACCAACAGAAGCCACAGAAGGAGAACAGTTGGAGGAGAACATTGTGCAGATGCGCCGAAGAAAACCTGCTCCGGTTTGAGAGCCGTGATGGAGCAAAACACCTGTGCGGAAGCACTGATTTCAAAGAACAAATGTGTGATATATTGGAAAGTACAGTCACAGGAACAGAGTAGCAGGATCTGAAGCCTGAAAATGAAGTGCGAATATCATAGGATAGGTTTATGACTTCTTCTTTTTTCACTGCATCAACATTTCCTCCCATTTGTTAGCTTTTCGCTGTACCTTCGGCACAGTCGGACTCGTCTTTTAGAAGTGATTACACAGGCTAAACTTCGCTGCAGCGCACTTAGTAATTATGTGCCCAATACCCATAGTGATTCATGGGAGTAATTTCTGTGCCATGCTATGCACCTTGCTGAAAATTTACGCCTCAATGTCATTTCGACAAAGTGTCGGTGATGGGTGAGTCTTTCCAGCTAGGCGCATGATGCTTTGTTAAATTAAATTTTGCTTTTCAGCATGAAGTTAATTGGCACATACTGACACTAAAGACCAATTATTATTGGAGTTCCCGTTGTGGTGCGAGTTCCTTATCAGACTTCCAGCGAGTAACAGAATTTACAATTAGTTTTGTAAATGGCATAGTCCGTTTCCAAGCCTGATCAGTCAGAAACAAGAAAACAAATTAAGCAGAAAGAGCTACTAAATTAAGCGGAAGAAATTGTTAATGTTTTTTTTTTTTTAAGTGTGAGGGGAAAGTGGAGTATAAGCTTGCTGTGTTCTCTTAGCTTGGCAGCAAGAGGCACTATTGTGTAAAACTATGCCCCTGCTGTTAAGTTGGTCATCGCAAATTAATATTTCAATCCAAAGGTGGGGAAATGGGACAGCTATAGAGCCTCTGACACAGTGATAAATAATAATAATGCTGGTGACCTCTTGTAGACCTACTCTTGGGAATGCTCAGACACTTGTCATTAATATAATTTGCTGACTAAGTGCCAAGGCAATATTTTGAAGGGAGTTAATTTGTACTGTCATGTTAGGAGTGCACATGTGGCCAGAATTCTTAATCAGAGGCCATTAAAAATGTGTGTGAGGCCTGCTTTACTACTTGGAGTGATGGTTTCTGCCACAGGGGCAGTTGCTCTTACGTACATGCCTGTGTCATCTGCCTCATGGATTGTGTGGTTATGCGGCCAATCCCATCGCCCATAGAAAGCATGTCAGCAGTGTGAAACGTAACATGCCGTCCATCCTGAAATGGCTCCGACGATGTAGAACTTATTCAAAGCATCAGGGAACTATACTGCTGAGGGTAACACCAAAAATCTGAGTGCCTTAAAGCTTCATTTCATGAGCTTCTCCATGTTGAAGTATCAAATGATAGTATCAAACATACTGGTTCTGGCTGGATGTGTATGATGGAGATCATGAGAGGGAGAGCAGGGCAAGAAGGGATGAGCCAGTTGGCTCTTGTGGCCCTTTCCTATATTCCCATGGTAATGCCAATTGCGACTTTTGGGTCAAGAAGGAATTTCCTCCAGGCCAGATTGCCCCATGGATCCTGAAGGTTTTTGTGCCTTCTTCTGGGCATAGAGCAGAGGTTGCTAGAGGAGTGAGGTGGGAGAGCTCTGAATTTCCTGACTTGTGCAGTGGGTTGGACTAGATGACCCTTGCAGACCACCCAGCTGTATGTTTCCATGATGCACACACATCTTACAGAAAGATATAAAATTTTGAGAAACGTTCAAGTCCCAGCAAAAAAAAATATTCCCCATTTTTTAGAGTTATGGAAATATATACCATACTTACTTTCTTATCAAACCAAAACTTCTATGACTGATTTAAGAACATAAAGAACATGATTTATAACTTACAGCCCAATCCTAAACGAGGGGGTGGATCCGCGGTGGCCGGGAGTGGCACAGCTGCGTTGCCTCCTCCAAGGCTTCCCAGCCGGCATGGAGGAAGAAAAAGCCTTAACAAAATTAAAATAGAGGAAATGGGGGAAATCCTCCATTGCCTCCAATGGTGCTGCACCACCAAAAAAGCTGCCATAGCCCCACCACCGCTGAAGAAGGTGTTCCCAGGACAAAAGAGCTGTGGAAGCTTCCTAAATGCAAAAGCAAATAGCTGAACCCGGAAAACCGAATATCTATTCAGCTTTTTCGGGAATCGCTTATTCGGCTTCAGCTTTATCCCCAGGTTTTCACATTTGGTAAACCCTAATCCTGAAATTTACCAAAATGGCTAATTTTGGGTTTATTTTCGGTTCAAGTTTATCAATATGCACAACCCTACTGAGCATGTTGGCCTTATCCAGAGCTGTGCATGTACAGGTCTTATATATTGTACATGGAAGGCTTTATTATCTTAAGAACACTACAACATAAGGTACTGATGATTCATTCACTTTACCCATTTGGTTTAAAGTGAACAATCATTGAGCAGTGAACTGAGGGCTAGCAGTATGGGTAGACTAGGTATGTATGAGTACATGTATGATCCAGCTCAAAGATTGTTTTGCTCTCTAGCTACAAATTTTTGTGTTTTTAAGCAATACCTTTTTGAATTTATTTCAGCATTAAAATGGCTTTGCCTGATAAGCCAGCATTTTTTTAAAAATGGAAGCACGAATCATATACTGCTTCCATCTGTGGAAACCATTTTATGGCCTTGGGCAATGTGACCTTTTGTTTTGTATCTTGTTCATTTAATTTGTTTGGGCAGGGGGAGGGGATGCCACATAACTGGATGTCATCTTTGCTGAATGTTGTTCAAAGATCAGTAAATAGGAGATTTTCTCCTCTGTGCCAGGAAATCATGTTGCAGCCTGTGAAATAAATCATGGGTGTCTTCAATGCTCCCCAATTTTCTTGCAGTACCACTAAGGTGCCAGATCCCTCTTCACCAGCGGTGGGAGGTTTTTGGGGTGGAGCCTGAGGAGGGTTGGGTTTGAGGGGGGAGGGACTTCAGTGCCATAAAGTCCAATTGCCAAAGCAGCCATTTTCTCCAAGAGAACTGATCTCTATCGGCTGGAGATCAGTTGTAACAGCAGGAGATCTCCAGCTAGTACCTGGAGGTTGGCAACCCAGAGAACCAGCAAGAGGACTGTCACTGAGGGCACAGGAATCAGAAACGAAGGACCTTGGTATATCCAGGATAGATCTTCAGAGAGTTATTTAAATTGTTCCAGATATTGTTCCAAACAATAATTTGCAAGTATGAGTTAGGTTATTTGCTGGAAAAATTGTTAATAGCAGGAATGGACATACCCATGTGGTTGGACTATGCAAAAATAAAAGCTTAGTGAAAGGGAATTTTACAACTCATTGTTACAATGCTCAGATATAGACTATCAGAAAATCCCATAAATGATTTACTGGGCCTCATCCAGGAAAAGATTATAATTGGCTTCAGTATCTTCTAGCAGCTGAAAGAAATGTGTGTGCTTAGGCTTTAGAAAGTTCCAGGAGTGAAATCTTGATTAAAATTAGCTTTGGTGTAGAAAATTATCTATCAGGACAGCTTGAGAATGGTGAGAATTAGAGCTGATACCTTTAGAACTAGGTGGAGGTCTTTTATTGCCTGAAACAGGAACCATCTTCATGAATATGGGCTCGCTGACTCTGAACAAGAAAGAGCTTTTACTGTATCACCATTCAAAACTTGTTTAAATTATATTAGAGAAGGGCTTGATGTTAAGTCTGTTTTGATATTTTGTATAATCCTATATAGTATTTCAAATATTTTTTTTAAAAAAAAAAAAGATATGGAGAAGGTTTAGAATAAGGGTGTGTGTAAATCAACTCCTTCAGTTTGGGTATTTCCCCATATTACAAATTGAAAATGGCACATTCGCTTTCTCAAAATTCCATCCCTTCTTGTAAATGTTCAGTGAGTGCTCTATTGCATTTGCCAGTCTTCCTTTCCTATTCTTGTACAAACTTCACAAGGCAGAAGGCTGAGGGAGGGAAAACACCGCAGCTGAGTCTGAAAGACGCTTTCATGTTCTACGTGAACACATGAACTATGGAAACTAGTTTTTATTCTTATTGTCTCTTTGACCAGCCAGAATAAATTATAAAGCAAAATTGCAATGCCCAATTTTTGCAGAGACCTGAAAACTTATGGAGCATTGTTGGCTCTTGACTGTTGTTTTCCCTACAATCCTTTGTAATGTAAGTTTGGGAAGTGTGGAGAAAGGAGGAACAAGGAAGCAGACTGCCAAGTGTGCTGACTGGATGTGTCTGTCCAAGCCTGGGAGAATTCTCAGAATAGGCTTGCCAGGTCCCTCTTCACCACCTGCCAGTGGTATTTGGGGCAAAGCCCGAGAAGGGCAGGGTTTGAGGAAGGGAGGGACTTCAATGCCATAGAGTCCAATTGCCAAAGCAGCCATTTTCTCCAGATGAACTGATCTCTATTGGCTGGAGATCAGTTGTAATAGCAGGAGAACTCCAGGTAGTACCTGGAGGCTAGCAACCCTATCTCGGAACCATCCTGGGCTTGCCCCAAAGAAGTTCCAAAAGGCCCACCCAAACATGATGGGCTGGTTTCATCAGTTACTAAAAGCCATTCAAGTACCCTTGATAATCATTCAACCACCACGATCACAGAGATGTACTAAATGCCTTTTTAGATGTGCCCTCCACAGACTAGCACCATTGGTGATTCTGCCAGAAACCTGGAATTCTTTTCTTCTATTGCTCCATCAAAACCCTAGTTTTTTTGGCAGGGGGGGAAATGATATAAAACATGCATTTTGGAGTCCCTCCCCCTGAAACGCAGCCTTGTTGCACTTTACTTGGAGGGGGCAGGCCAGCTCTTAAAGGGACTGTGCTTTTGCTGGGTATTCCTCCCCACCTTTCTTCAACAGCTCCCTGCTGGGAGCTGCCTTCCAATCTTTGCAGCCTTCTTCAGTGTCTTCCTCACATTTTATGAAGGTTTAACTCCTTTTTTTGTGTTTTGCTTTGAAGGAAGGGGTTGGATGGGAGGTACAGACACATGGGAGGGAAAAGCCAAAATGGGCATGGGGAGAGAAACCCGAAGCGCTATGCATGGAAACAGGGGAAATTTGTGTTGCTTTTGCCTTGAAGAAGTATTTAAATTCATCCTAAAACAGGATCTTAGAATTGCGGGGGAAGGACGAAGCCATAGCGAAGTCACGTCTGATGTTTGGTAAAATCATGAATAATGCAAAAGAAGCCTCAAAGCAGTCCAGCAGGGACTGCGAAGAAAATACCCCTGCATAAATGGCCTATGACTAGTGATCACAGCAAAGTTCTCAGAATCCCTGCATGGGAGTGTTTGAATTCAATTTGCTATATATCAGTTTGTACATCTTGATATTGCTTTGATGAGCTATTTGTTTGAAGAGGAGTAGCCCATTCCAAGCATTTATGACGTTGCAATTTAGAAGTAATGAAGTTGCTTTAGACATTCACTCACCTGGTGAAAGCTACCCAAAATGGAGTTCAGGATGGAGCCATGGAAGTGCTCATGCATCACCTCTTGGTAAGAAGTATGTTATGCATTAGAAATATATAAATAATTGAACCATTTTTCATCTTTTTGGTAGGAGAGAGACTTTGGAAATTAGATGTATGACTTCCCAGATGTTGCACGTGAGGTGTAATTCTAGATGCTGTATGAGAGCTGGTGTGGTGTAGTGGTTAGATTATTGTACTGTGGCTGGACAAGCTTTGTGTGGTGTAGCGGTTAAGAGCGGTGGTGAAGTGGTTAAGAGTGGTGGACTCTAATCTGGAGAACCAGGTTTGATTCCCCGTTCCTCCATATGAAGCCTGCTGGGTGACTTTGGGCTAGTCACAGTTCTCTCGGAACTCTCTCAGCCCCACCTACCACACAAGGTGTCTGGTGTGGGGAGAGGAAGGGAAGGACATTGTAAGCTGCTTTGATTCTCCTTAAAAGGTAGAGAAAATTGTCATATAAAAGCCAACTCCTCCTCCTCCCCCTCTTCTTCTTCTTTTTTTTCGTTTCAAATTTCTGCTCAGTCACGGTGTTTATTGCCTAACGAGACACAATCCCTACATCACAGAGTTGTTTTGAGGATAAAAAGAAATTATATGCACCACTGTGTCCTCCTTAGAAGAGGGCTTTGGATAAAAATCTGTTTACAAGTTGGTGTGAATGCCCAGCTATACATTTCAAATTTCCACACCATAGGAAAAATATGAAACGTTGACAGATGTACCCCAATCTGTTGCAGCATCAACATGTTTTACTTTAAGTATATTTGGTTAGTTCTACATAGAAAACTATATAAACACAACTGAAGACTTTGTTTGTGGTTGTAAAGCCTTCCAATTAACATCTGAGGGGGCTGTGGATTGTGTCTTGGTTGTGATGATTTACACGGTTAACAGTATTATGATTATGAGTCAGTGAAATGAGAGAATGCAACTCTTGGCACAATAAGAACAAATATTATGAAAAAACACTGCCGTCAGGTCTTCCAAGCCAAGTCTGCAGACCAGCCTCGTGTTGTCCAGGAATGAACATTGTAATCTTGCCGTTCTTTTGCCCAGTAGTTCCCTTTGCCAGCGAGTCAGTAGTGTCCGTAATTCTTCAAACGGATTGCTGAAACGGCACAGCGTCGTAGGTTGGAGGGAAAAAAAGAATTATGCCAGTATAGCAGGCCAATCAATCAGAATGTTAATGATGGATCATGAAACACATTTGTTGACAAATAAAACACAGGGTGTTATGCCAACGGAACCAACTGTGCCTTTTGCTCTCTGCAATTGCCAGCTGTGAAACATTGCTTGCAACTCTGGGATTTATAGATTGGATGGGGATGACGTTTGCCCTGTATCAGACATCTGCTTTGCAGCAGGTGCACTTTGCTAGCCACCAAGTGTACTCCCAGATGACATTTGTTCCAATTGTGTAATCTGGCTTTCGTGTTCTACCCAGTTACGCTCTTTGTTCCAGGTACAGAGATGTGGTCCTGTACAGCTTTGTGGGCGAGGATATTTCACAGTCCGGGAAGTGTGCTTAAAGCTTGCTGGTTTTTTACATATGCCTGTAGCAAAGCATGGGTGCCCTTTCTAGTTTAGACAAGGTCTGGAAGAACATAAGAACACAAGAAAGGCCATGCTGGACCACACCAAGGTCCATCAAGACCAGGAATCTGTTCACACATCAGCCAACCAGGTGCCTCTAGGAAGCCCACAAGCAAGACGACTGCAGCAGCATTCTCCTGCCTGTGTTCCACAGCACCTAATATAATAGGCATGCTCCTCTGATCCTGGAGAGAATAGGTATGCATCATGACTAGCATCCATTTTCACTAATAATATAATAAAGGAAATATAATGTTTATAGGAAAATGTAATGTGGGCAAGGGAGATGAAGGTCTGCCAAACTGATGCTAGAGAATGCAGTTGAAGAAGTTCTTTGGGTCTTTGAACAACCCTTCGACAAATGGGTAAGTCTCTGGATCTACACCCAGAAAGCACCTGGCACAAGTCACTGCTAACTGAGCATGTTATCCACATAACTCTCATAGAAGTTTGTTAATGCCATTAACTTTCAGGTGATCAGGTATAGCTAATGTGGCTTCACAGCTCTAAAACCAGTCCTTTCCTTTCTGAGATGATGGTGTTACATGGTTATTCTTCTTCAGGTTTTCAAGCGGCTCATAGATCTGGGTTCAGAGTATAGGTCTGACATTCAGAGTATGGGTCTTGTTAAATTTCCATCTTGACTAGCAGGCCTAGGAAAGAGCCAGGAGAAATGATGACAGTCACATTGACAATGCTGGGTGACATAGGTGGACTCAGTATAAGGCAATTTTATACATAATTTTAATGAGCAAAGCATGGCATTCTTCAGTGCTTAGAAAACTCAGTGATCTTATCTCACGTGTCTTACATCCTTCTCGTTCTTCTGAGGTCTGCTTTCAGTAGTGGGAAGCTTGCTTTCATCTGTGCAACTGAACATACACCTTCTTTCCACAAAAGCTTCTTTGCTTGTCTGAGTGCCCCTTACATAGGTTTACCAGCTCCGGGTGGAAAATACCTGGAGATTTTTGGGGCAGAACCTGAGAAGGGCAGAGTTTGGGGAGGAGAGGGACTTCAATGCCATAGAGTCCAATTGCCAAAGCGGACCTGGTTGGCCACTGTGTGAACTGACTGCTGGACTTGATGGGCCTTGGTCTGATCCAGCAGGGCTTTTCTTATGTTCTTATGACCTTCTCTCCAGATGAAGTGATCTCTATCGGTTGGAGATCAGTTGTAATAGCAGGAGATCTCCAGCTAGTACCTGGAGGTTGGCAACATGGAATGAAAATTCTGAGCTGTGGTCCTTTGGGGGCCAGCCAATACACTCAGTTTCAGAGCAGATGCTTCAGATTTCTGGAAAGATTCGGAAGTTCGGAACTAGTTTTTGTGCTTGCCGCATTTGTTCACCTCAGTTTTTTGGAATACCACCACCCCGCAGTTTGCCCGCTTAAACTTATTATTTGACAACTCCTTGTCTTTCTAGAGCCTTCTGTTTAGCTAGACTGAATGCTAACCCCTCTATGGTTATGCAGGGCAAAAGTTTGAATACACCATACCCAGACAGGACCTGTTCTTGCTCTTCTGGCTCTATTGATTAATTAGCTCATGCCCTCTTGGAATGCTGCTTTTATGAGGAACTTTGATCATGATATCTCTCTCCTCTTTTAACATATAAATCTAATGCCTCGGTGTCTGACATAATGCCTTTTTATTAAGTGACAGGGATCCCAAGGCTACATTGTCAGTGGCAAGATTTATTTTAGTCCTTATATCCCTCAAACATTAGATTTACGCTGCTCAAGATCAATGGATAAAGGAGTTTCTAAAGGATAAAGGAAAGGAAAGATTAGGAAGAACCATTCATATTGCAAAGAACGAGTTGGTTTCAATCTCTCCTCTTTCCAAAAGGCACACTTCTGCCCCATCAAAAACATTATAGAATCATCACTGTAGAGTCCAAACATGCCTTGGCTGAATTATATGAATGTTTCTCCAAACAGTCTCATCTGGCCTTAAATTAAACATGACATTTTCAGGCCAAATTATTGGGGGGGGGGTGTTTTTTAAAAAAGAAATGTTTAGTGCAAAATGAGTCAAATCTGGCACAGATCAGTCGGGCCCAGTTATGACCTTGTGAGAGTAGCCAGTGACAGGGATTCCAGGTTGTTGTTTAATTTTTATGTGTTTTGCCCTGTAGGTCTCTTTCTTGTATGTCAGAAGCAGATATAATGAGGATGAGATGATGGCTGATCTGTGAATGTAGTAAGACCCTTCCAGGCAACTTTGCTGATGAGGCAAGGGGCTTTTGAATGAGGACCAACACAAGTCCCAGTACAATTGTCCTAGTCTCGTTTGCTGCCTGGAATGTGGTCCTGAAACCCACACCTGCTCCCTGTCATCAGTATATTCCCTTCTGCTTTTGGATGCGCACAACCATTCCAGCTTTGCTCGAATGTATGTTTTGAACAGCACAGCCTCCGTTTTGCCATTGCACGTGCTCTGAAATTACAGTCGGCCCCGTCTCTCATTTAGAGGCCTATAAACGCCATCCAGCAGCATCCGCTTGCCCAACAGTCTGAGGAAATGATTTCGGACATGGAAGCCAAATAAAACAATAACTTGCAAAAAGGGAACAGGCAACCTCACAGTGTATTGGGTCCAAGAGCAGAGGGCTCTACCAAGATCGCAGGCATTCCATATAAAGAGGCAAAGCACAGATGCCTGTGAGATTTCTCTGGTCTTTTCATGAACACCTCTCATTTGTCCTCTTCCATTGTGTAGGAGAATGAGGAACAGGCATAAGAGGAGCCGGTGGGGCTGGGCTTTTCATTAGGGGAATTTGAATATTATACAACATACAGTAGAAGCTCTAGGCTACAGTGTAGACAGCTTAGGGCCCCATCATTAAACAACAGATCTCAGAACTTTGGAGATGTAGCTCTAGCATGTTCATAAGATTCTGCTAGTCAAAATTAATACTAGTCATGATACATACCTATTCTCTGCAGTATCAAAGGACCATGCCCATTATATTAGTTGCTGTGGAACACAAGTAGGGTTGCCAACCTCTTGGTAGTGGCAAGAAGAAAACAGTGCAGGCAAATATATCAAAAACATATATTCATGAAAAGTGCAAAACATCAAACAACAGTGCTAATACAAAAGAACTATCACAAAAATACAGTTATATACAAAGCTGTTCACAATGTGAAAGCTGTATTTGGATAAAGCCCAATGGCTATCTTCCAACGTCCAAGGTCCAAAATCGAGTTTCAAGAATCAACGTCTACTGCGCTGTTTTCTTCTTGCCAGTACTATTTAACAGTGTAAATTGAGTTGTTCTTTGGTTGTAACCTCTAGGTAGTAGCTGGAGATCTCCTGCTATTACAACTGATCTCCAGCCGATAGAGATCAGTTCACCTTGAGAAAATGGCCGCTTTGCCAATTGGACTCTATGGCATTGGAGTCCCTCCCTTCCGCAAATCCCACCCTCCTCAGGCTCCGCCCAAAATCCTCCTGCGATTGTGAAGAAGGACCTGGGAATCTAAACACAGGTAGGATGCTGCTGCAGTCAACTTGTTTGTGGGCTTCCTAGAGGCCACTGTGTGAACAGACTGCTGGGCCTTGGTCTGATCCAGCATGGCTGTTCTTATGTTCGTATGCTATATTATTTAGAATGAAGTATATTGCTCAGTAACCTGTCAGGTTTGATCTGAGCATGGATACAGCTTTGGAGGAAGTGAAAACCCGTGTGTATAGTAGTTATACTGTCAGATTAATATGGGGGAGACTCTAGTTCAAATCCACAATATGTCCGAATGTTACTTGGTGGCCTTGGACAAACCATTCTTTCTCAGCCATACCTGCCTTACAAGGGGGATGTGAAGATAAAATAGAGAAAGTGATAGTCATGTATACCACAAGCTCCTTGGAGATTGTGTGGTATGAAAAGGCAAGAGACAGATGTGCAATTGTGACCCCCCCCCTCCAATTCCTTGCTTCCTCTGCATTGAAAATGTCAGCTTCAGGAGACAACATGTCACGGGACTACAGAGGATCTCAGAAGCTCCTTCATTTCTCACGTTGCTTGTGGAATCCCGACCATGGAAATGTTAGATCTGGTCTTGTGAAAAAAGCAATCATGTGATAAATCTGTTCTTATGAGACCTCTCCGTCTTTAGGACTACAATAGAGGGGAATGCATTACTTGAATGTGCCTGTCATGTTTAAAAAGGCAACAACAAGCCCCTGCACATAAAAAGCTAGAATGTTCAAGATGTGTGGAATTTGGGTTTGTTTTTGTTTTGGGGTGGTAGAGCATTCAAGTATTCAGTATTCTGAATGCAGTACATCCCAGGAACAATTTTACCATGCTTGTCAGGGGAAAGCCTAGTATATTATTTGTTTTGCTGGTGCTCATTGAGCCATCCATCTCATAGATGTGAGCAGTAAAAACCCTCTGAGTATCCACGTTCACCATCACAAAGAGGAGGCAGAAATCTACCACAAAACTGTGTGTCCCAAGGTAGTTGACTTTCTCTCTCTGCATAGCCCCAAGCCACAACACCTGGGTGGCTCCAATCGATCTACAAAAATGTTCACTTATTAAAAGCTTGCTTTCCTTTGTACAGACGGCACTTAAAAATTTCCGAAAGGCAATTGAAAGCAAGGGGGAGCTTAGCAACATCTGTTGCTGTAGTGCACAACTGGCCCATTATGAAGATTTTTTTTCCAATGGGAGTCTTTGCAGCTCATTATCAGTATCACTGCTTTTGGCCAAGATCTCTCTGTACGTTTCCATCACCCTGTCAAAGCCAATGAACGTCTCTAGCCCCTTTTTTGTCAGAGGACCATTTCCCCCCAGTTTTGCCCAGGCTGTGGTCTTTTCCACATGGTACTTGATATCAATTGGTTGTGAGGAAGGAGGTCTTTCATGCCTCCGTAATTGAGCTGACAGTGATGGCATTTGAACCACAAGTGGTGTACCAGAAGGATGGCACTGCTAGGGGATTGTCAAGGGAGTAGGAGTGTGCCAGCTCACAGTTTTTAGTGCTAAACAGGCAGCGCTGAGCCAGGTCATTCCAATGATACTCATGCAATTAGCTAAGTAGATAGAGAGGAAAAGCTGACCAGCAAAAGATAGATTGCTTATATGAAAATAGCTTGTCAGCTTGCTGGATAACAAGGATTTGCTTTGTGGAAATTGACTACACTGTTGAGGGGGTTATTCTATCTGTCCCCCCCCCCAAAAAAAAAACTTATCAAGACACATGGTGGGCAAGAAACCTAACAGGGTTTGTGGTGACACACTGTGTGATTTGAGCACAAGTGCGGCTGTGGTTTTAACACCCTTGTTTTGAGCGCTGGTTTCAGAGAGCCAGTGGGGTGTAGTGGTTAAGAGGGTGGACTGTAATCTGGAGAACCGGGTTTGATTCCCCACTCCTCCACATGAAGGGCAGACTGTAATCTAGTGAACCAAATTGGTTTCCCCACTCTTACACATGAAGCCAGCTGGGTGACCTTGGACTAGTCACAGCCCTCTTCGAGCTCTCTCAGCCCCACCTACCTCACAGGGTTGTTGTTGTGAGGAGGGGAAAGGAAGGTGATTTTAAGCTGGCTTGATGCTTCCTTAAGTGGTAGAGAAGTTGGCATATAAAAAACAACTCTGTTATTTTTCTTCTTCTATTTGTTTATACATAGCCCTGTTTATATACAATTTGCTTATGTTGTTTACATAGTTTATGCATATCCCTGGACTGATTGCTACCACTTAATATGCTACTGTAAGTAATATGTTATTCGACTAACCGTTGGGTGGAAGCTTTATAAATGTATGGTCAGTAGCCAAGACAAGGACAAGGAAGGGGCTGTAGAGATTCTAACTATAATGGTAAATTAGACCTGTGAGTAGGGTTGCCAGGTCCCTCTTCGCCACTGACAGGAGAGTTTTGGGGTGGAGCCTAAGGAAGGCAGGGTTTGGGGAGGGGAGGGACTTCAAGGCCATAGAGTCCAATGACCAAAGTGGCCATTTTCAACAGGGAAACTGATGTCTGTCACCTGGAGATCAGTTGCATTAGCAGGAGATCTCCTGCTACTACCTGGCAGTTGGCAACCCTACCTGTGAGGAAAATCCCTGAAAAAGTGTTAGAGGTCTTATTGGAACCCTCTTTGGTTCCCATCTGATGTTTCTGATGAGCCACAAAATTTACACCCGCATTTCAATGCATTAGAAACCTGGTGGCACTGGATTCCTATGCCTTACTGTCCATCCCAATGAAACTTTGCTTGGTTTTGAAAATTCTTTTGGATCCCCTCAACATTTTTTTTAGAACCTGCAAAGTCATTTTGAAATGTCTCCTTGGGTGAAATTCAGGATTCTGTGCCTCTTGTGGTTCAACAGAGCCATCTTGAAGGAAGAAGAAATACTGGGGCTGGTAATCAATGTTGAACTTGTATGGAAATTTCTGAAGAAAGTGGAGAATGAAAGTTTCTACATGTGTCAGATGTGGCCTTGGAAGGATCAAAATGAGATTTTCCTCTAGGTCTTTCTGTGTGGGTTGCCTTTTTCGAGACACTGTGTGCTAATGATATGCAGGAATAAGCTCTTTCCGCATGCAAATGATATATAATGGAGGAGCAGAAATGCACGACAGGGATGAAATTCTTCAAATTGACTTTGACAGCATTCAAGGTTGGTTCAAGGGAAAAACACCTCCCTTTGAATGTTAAACAATGGGTTTTATAAAACACGGAAAGGCTAAGCGTAATGATAATGATCGTGCTTCGTTGTGTGGTGCTGGGAACAGATGACTGATTTAAGTGTCTAGGGTTTGGACTTTTATTTCCACACTTTTATGAACAGTTTATATTGAGTAGGTAACTTTTCAATGACTGATGGAAACACCATGTTTTTCTCTATGATTACAGAGTTTTGACTGAGCATGATATGCATAACGCTAACTGTGACATTAGAGTAGGACAATCAGTCATCTTGATTCATTTTGGAATATCGACACTCATGTGCGTCTCTGCACTCATCATCCATTTATTTTATGGATACTAGTTTAGAACAGATGAGATTTGGAGATCACAAACAGTGCTTGAAGGTGGTTTGAGTGGCATTATTATTAGTAGTCACAGCATTAATAATTTCAGTTACACTCTGCCGTGCAGCAAATACCTGTGAGGCTCTTATATATTTTATCCTGTAACAGCACAATGAGGCAGGTTTGCTGACAGACTGTGACTCACCCAGGCCACATCTTGTTCAGAGTTGCCATGAATTGTGCTAAAAGTGAATTTGGGGCAAATGTTTTGGTTCTTTCTAGGGCAAAAAACCCTCTGAGGAACTTTGAGGCAAGCTAACAATGTTAACATTTCTGAGAAGGGGTTTAATGTGTTAACCTTTTTTTCACAGCCAGAGGCAAATTTGGAGGTTTATCCATGGTCAAAACATTTGAGAAACATCAAGGAAATTTAAAGATTAAAATTCAACATTTCAAATTTTGACTAGCAATATTCTGGGTGAAGACATTTCCTTACACTTTCTATGATTTGTTCATATGGATATCCCTGGATCCAAACTCAATACTCTATCTTGTGCCCCATGTAACAGGATCAGGTTGTTCAGCTATTGTTCATCAACTCTTGGCTAAATGAACATTTGCAAAACCTACACTGTGGGTGCAAGCCAAAGCAAGTTAGATGGGCTGCATCCTATTGAACAGTTTGAACTCACAGTTAATTAAGTCCCAGCTTGAAAGAGCCATGGGTGCATCTAGGTTTTCCTTGATGGAGCAAAATGTCCCAATCATGTCACGCTTCAGGTAATGTTCCTTATATCCATTCTGCCCCCCACCCCAAGACTGAAGTCTTCACTGATTGGCTTTATGAATAAGACTTCCTTTTGTTGAAAGGTTTGGTAAATATAATGATGCTGGCCAAGGGCATTCTCTTATCAGTACTGTTCCCAGTTTGGGCATTGAAGCCTGAGAAGAAAGTGGATTTTTGGGGTTCTACCATCTTCCAGAAGGGTTTCATTGCTAGTAAACTAAAAAATAAATTCAAGGGAAAGCAGACAAGAGGTTGGAGGCATGTAATATCTGCCAGGAATTGGAAAAAAATTATGTAGCTACACTCAGGGGTGAAATCAGCAGGAACACTGATAGAAGTTTCCAAAGCAGGGCTGAACATAGCAAGGCACCACACTCAATATACACAGCAAAGCAGGACACAAATACGCCACAAACAGAGCCCAACAAGTACAATTTGGGAACAGAGTCTGACTTCAATTATAGGATAAGAGGTTTTAGTTATAAATCAAACAATTATTACCTCTCCTCACTAGGACTAGGAGCTGTCATATAGAAGAGGGTGAAGACTTGTTCTCTGCTTCTTCAGAGAACAACACTGGATCTAATGGGCTGAAGCTATTTATTTATCTGAAATATTTATATACTGCCTTTCTTCTAGGCATCTCAGGACCCAAGGTAGGTCCTACTTTGTCCTGAACATGCCAAAGTGGGCCCTCCTATATTTAAATTATAGGACAGTATATTTTGCTTGAATATTTGGAGACATTTCCTAGAGGTGAGAACAGTTAGAAAATGGAACCTGGCGGAAAGGTGAGCTCTTTTTCACTGATGGTCCTCATGCAGAGACTGCCCAACCATCCGTCAGGAATGTTCTAGCTTTAGATTTCCTGCACCGAGCAGGGAGTTGGATTAGATGTCCTATAAGCTTCCCTCCAATTTTATCTTGGTGTCTGAATATACCTTGATTAATTACTAGAACGCTCTGGTTAATGGTCTGGGGTTAGGCAAAGGGAGAGCCTTGTTCTTCTGAGACATTTTGTTTCCAGGGAGTATGATTTGATCATGTTGAATTATGCCCAACTCTGCACCTTCTCTGCCAGCTCTCCACTTTAGTAGTGTAGTTGGCCCAAAACTCATGTGACTCGCAGTTGCCAAAATGGAGGAGAAGAATGGCCAAGAAAATAGAGGCGTGATGGCCACAGTTTCTGATTTGCAATCAGTTATGATCACAACACAAGGGTGATAGAACATTTCTGATGATAGTGCTTTTCCTGTTTTACTGAACTTCTTTTGAAACATATTAACCTATTGCAGTCCACCTGAAGCCCCTGTGATGGGAGGGAGCTACGTCATTAAATAAAAGGGATGTCTGGATTGCAGCTAAACATTATGATAACTCAGATTTTCAAGATATTATCATACAATTTAAAGCTGTTGCTCCATGCAAACGCATTGATTGGGGGGTGATCCTAAACTGATATTGACTGTAAACTTCCAAAAAAAAAAAAAAAAAAAAAAAGGTTCTATGAGATCCCATGCATTCTTCCACTAGACCACAAACTTACCCACTGAGTACTCAAAGAGCAGGGTGTGGAAAGATTCCCAAAGGGTCCCAATGTGATGCTCTTCTCTCTCCAGTCTCTTCCTTTTGAAACCCTGAAAGGAGCCATGTCTTTGGGTCACCTTCATGATGTCTTAGGCTATATGCTGTCTGAGGTTGCAGGAGAGAATCCATGTTTGATATTAAAACTGAGAAATCTAGAACAGGCTGTAGATAAGCCATGATTCACAGGGAAGTAGCCAATTTCTCCTGGGGCATGAACACTCCCTTGACAATAGGGATTTTGCTTTTGTTTCTTGTTTTCCCGAAGGCCTCTTCTCTGTGTAAATATAACCACAAATCCCGCCCCCAAGACTTTGCATCAGTTTTTTTTTTCCACCATTCACCTTCTGCCCCTGTGCCAACATAGGAAAGTCCCAAAGATCTTGAGCCGGCCTTGGTCTCTGCCCCACTTTTTTCCTTTCTCTCCTTTGATTACCACAGTGTTGGTGTCCACCTTTCTTTGTACTGCTTCTACCCAGGATCCTCAAGAACGTCCACACTCTTTGGACAGGCTTCATTGTTGGCTACACCTTTCTAAGCAGGGTGTAACTGTGCTTAGGAATGAACTGTTGGTTAACAGCTCACTCCTAAGCATTATATTGGAAACAGTTCAAAATGTACCTCATAACTAAAGTCTGTAACACAGCAGGCTGTGCAGGAAATGATGATCTAGTGTTCATGTGCATGGATCTACAAATAAGTGTGCTAAAGACAAGATGCATCTACTGTCACTCACAGTTGGAGACTCTGGGGATGGAGCTGAATTCTGAAGCGCGACACTTAGCAAGTCATACTTATAAACAAGTGATGACTTCATACACACAAATAATGAGAACAAAATAAGAGACAGTGATTTACCAGGAACAGATACCAGGAAATAGGGATTGTTCTTGGCAATTGGGAACAGTTGGACTGTATGGCCTCCATGTTTGGTGGTAGAGAGTGCACTATGCAGTGAGAACCTGGGGAAGAATGTGCAACAGTGCATTTGTTGAGGAATAATAGGATGGTACTATAACATTTATGGTTTGACTAACCATGCAGTCCTGAAGGGGGGGGGCGAAGTGCAATAGGAGTCGAACAGATTACCTTAGTCACAGCTAGGTTCTGTGCAATAGCTCTTAAAGTTCACTTTCAAAGGTTTCCTCAGGATGGGTCTAATTTTAAATTAGGGGGATAAGTAAAATCTAACTTGCTGGTTTTGTATTTTTGTATTTTAAATTAATGTACAATTGTGAACTGTGGACAATTTTATCAAGTATTCTTAGAATGGCAATGCCATAATAAAAATCTGTACTGTTCTGGAAATGCCATAGGAGCTGGTGTAACCCCATAATGGCATCCATGCCACTTTACACCATGATAAAGTAGCACGGACACCAGCACGGGAGCGCTTACATGATGCAGCAGCATGGGCCTTGGCCCCTGGTTCTGCCGTGTGGGCAGCAAAACCCCGGAAGTAGGTGCCCACGCCAGTGTTGGGGGAGAATACCAACATGTTCCCAGGGGTACAGCGTACATTAGTCAGCTTCCAAACCTCTTTGGGCCTGGGAACGCCCCTCTATGCTGCAGCGTTGCTATGCCAGCAAAACAGCTGGTGTAGCCTCGTGAAATTCTATGGAGGAGTTTCATCATATAGTGACCATTTGAGAGACCCTCTACACCCAACTTTCACAGAATACAGAACTATGGTCTAAATTACTACCAAGGAATTGGCTTTTATTTGCATGCCTTGCATATGGAGATCCTATGTAGCAATGTGTTCACTTTAAAAGAGAGAGAGAGAGAGAGAGAGAGAGAGAGAGAGGCATGGTAGGGAACAGAGCTCCCTAGATGGACAATAGCTTCAGGATGTGCTGTGAATGCTTCCCATTGAAATGAACTTGTCCCCGATTAGTTCAGCTGTCCTCACTGCCATGATAAATTAATGACAAAATAAATGAAGGATGGATTTATATCCTATCAAAATTATTTCAGGCTCCTTCTTCTCAATTACCATTGACCTATTTGTCATTCTAATAACATTCTTCCTTGTAACAGCATTATATACAATGTTAATATCTCACTTTTCTGGATATATATTTTAAAAGATATATTTTCACATATGCTTTAAGAATCTATTAAGATTATTTAATAGTAGAGAACCAATTTCCCTAGATATATTTTCTTTTGCCGGCAAAAAGCTCTGCACTTTTAAGGAAAAAGCCAGCAGGAACGCAGTCTCTCTCCCCCCCCCCCACACCTCTTTATGAAAGGAACCATCTGCTTGTGACCTTTAGAAAAAGGAGGCCTTTGATTTTCAATTAATACTTTATTGGAAGCTATTATGAATTCATGAGACAAGAAAAGGTAGGGTAGCTTTTTAGATTGCCTCCTTCTATCACTGTGGGTGTTGATTTATTTTTTAAAAAAATACCTCTTCTCCACTGGATATATTGAGTAGAATTTGGCTGATTCGTTTTTTGTTATTCTATAGACAAAACCTATGTTCCTTACTAGTCAGTATGCTCACTTCCAGGGAATGAGTTATAATAAGGTGTTGGGTGTGGGGGGGGGGGGAGGTTGAAATTCTAAGGATAACTACTAGGAAATAATGTCAGTGAGATCGGTGGAAAGTCCTTCCACTGGAGAGACAAGCTTGTCGGGTAGGGTTGCCAACCTTCAGGTACTAGCTGGAGATCTCCTGCTATTACAACTGATCGCCAGCTGATAGAGATCAGTTCACCTGGAGAAAGTGGCTGCTTTGACAATTGGACTCTATGGCATTGAAGTCCCTCCCCAAATCCTGCCCTCCTCAGGCTCCGCCCCCCAAACCTCCCACCAGTGGGGAAGAGGGACCTGGAAACCCTATTGTCAGGAGAGGGCTAAGTGGGAACTCTTGTCATCTAGGGAGAACAGTCATGTAAGCCCCTGCCTCTAGTATGAAGCTAAGTATGAACAAAGGTTTATAATCTTGGAAACAACCAGGGCACAATAGTGGCTGTCATGGAACATGCTTATGGGTAGGGTTGCCAACCTCCAGGTGGTGGCTAGAGATCTTCCACTATTTTAACTGATCTCCAGGTGACAGAGATCAGTTCCCCTGGAGAAAATGGCTGCTTTGGCAATTGGACTCTGTGGCATTGAAGTCCCTCCCCTCCTCAAACCCTGCCCTCCTCAGGTTCCACCCCCCAAATCTCCAGGTATTTCTCAACTTGGAGCTGGAAACCCTGCTTATGGGTCAGTGGTGGAGTGCCTGAAGACGGGTACTGGGCTCAGTCCCTCACAATATCCACATGAAGGATTTCATGGGAAAGGCCATGCTCTGCCTGGGATTCTGGATAGCTACCTCCACCCAAAGTAAACAATACAAAGGTCGATGGGACCCATGGTCTGGTTTAGTATAAGGCAGCATTCTGTGTTCAGAAAGGGACATTTGATTGAAAGTTACAAGATATGCTTGGGACCTGGTTTAGCCATCATGTTCAGTGAGATGGAAACAATTTTATTTGCCCAGGCTTTTTTTTTAGAGTGCTTTAAAGAGCCCTTGTTGAGATGATTTGAAGACAGAAGTTCTTTTATAGTGTCATCTTCCTCTGGTATCTTCTTGCACTGTATTCCCTGTTGGCTGGTATTTTATACTGCTTTTTATCTGTTGCTTACTGATATAATATTGTGCTTACTGCTTTATTAGTCTTCTTGTTTTCTATGTTGATTTTTTAATTGTCTTCTTAAATTAACCTTATTGTAAGCCACGTCCAGCTTGGCATCAGACCAGTATAATAAATAACCTAAATAAGTAACCATATTTACATCAGTATGGCCCTTTCAGCCACTTTACATTACAACTGGGAAATGGATAGACCTTACCATAGACAGTCGGCAAGCAGCCTTGCTGGTAGGCAGAGGTGGAATGGGTGTCATTAGGTATGAATGTGGCATCAAGTCATAACTGGCTTACAGTGACCCCAGCAAGGGGCTTTCAAGACAAGTGAGAAGCACAAATGAAAAATGCCCAATGATGCTTTGAAGCTATGTTTTCCAACCTCCAAGGGAGGCCTGGAGATCTCCTAGAATTACAACAATTCCCAAACTACAGAGATCAGTTCCCCTGGAGAAAATGGATGCTTTGGAGGGTGGGTTATATAGCTGATATCCTTCCCTTAGCCGAGCCACCAGGCTTCATCCCCAGATCTCCAGGAATTTGCCATTCTGGAGTTGGCAACCCTACTTGGAAGTTGAGTCAGAGTCATGGTCCTCCACTCTTATTTTATGTTCACAACAACCCTGTAAGTTATATTAAGCTGCAAGAAAGCGGTTGGCCCAATGCCAGTCTGGGAAGTGGGTAAACAAATGAAGTGAAATTGAAAATCCTGCCTGTTTTTTTGGCTCTGGTTCATTGCCTCCCTGATTTCTAACCTCCCAAATGCTGCCAAATCTTTCGACTCTTTCTCCTGGAAGCCCAGCATTGACCAATTCATCTTCATGCTTTTGCTCTTGTTCCTATTAAAGAGGAGTCTTTTCTTTATTGCCCTCATTTGTAATAATTTATCTTTACACTTTATAACATTATTGATTTATTAAATTGATCATTAAAGATACAAGAAGCTAAATCATTCCGTTGGGCACCTGGAATTAAGTGACATATATCTCCTTGCTCTCGTTGGCTGTGAAATCGAGTGGCGTCAAATAATGAAAATCAATCCCTATTTTATTCGAGGAAATAAAAAATATATAATTAAATAGTAAGTCATTTTCTTTCTTCATTAAGGGCTCTGATATTAAAGGAGAATAAATCATTAATATATAAAAAATGCAAAGATCCCACAAACGGTATTCAACATGTCTGCATACGATTGTCGACTCTAGGTTGGGAAATTCCTGGAGATTTGAGGGGGGATTCTTGAGAGGGCAGGGTTTGGGGAGCTCATCAGGGATAGGATGCCATATTGTCCATCCTTCAAAGCTGCCATTTTATCCAGGGTAACTGACCTTAGTAGTTTGGTGGTCAGTTGTAATTCCAGGAGGTCTCCAGGCCTAACCTGGAGGCTGACAAGCCTAAGTCTCCATGCTCAGTTGTCATACAGTATCCTTGGTCGTTTATGCCCTTTCACTCATATTCGCTCCGGTCTGTCTTGGTGGTTAACTTGGAGTTATGCATGAGTTTTCTGTCTATTAGAGATGACCTCGCTGCCAGCCCTCACAAATCCTGGACCTTCTCATTCCTCTGTTAATCCAATTATTCTCTCTCCCCTGAGCTTAGCCTGGGTGAAATCCCCATGCATAAGGCAAAGCATGGGTTTCACAGAAAGCATGCAACCAATTACAAAGCAGCATGTAAAGAGGTGGGGATTCAAATGCTTCCTGCTTCCTCAGAGCTCTTTCTAAGCAGAAGAAAGACTTTTTAAAAAAACCCATTTCAGATTGCTCAGTTTTTTTTGTTTTTTTTTTCTTTAAATGTTTTTTTATTTGGCAATTGGGGGGTTGGGGGGATTTTCTCTCATAGTAAGCATTACAAAGCAAGCCAATTACAAAGCAGCATTTAATGGGGCGTGGACTTGATTTGAGCTTGGAGACTGCTGGTGCATAGATTCCCAACAGGAAGGTGTAGATCCAGCAAGCAACAAACCTCAGGTAAAACTCTCATGCATAAAAGACCAGTGTTTAAACCAGAAATGGTCAACTTCTGTACTCTTCAGGATCACACTGCTCTTCAAACAGCAGGTCAGGACCAGCGATATGCAAATTGCTGCTTGATCAAAATTGCAGAAGCGACCTCTGTTACTTGAAAAAAAATGTTTACTTAAGTCTTCAAAATTGTTCTAAATTCCAAAACTGCACACAGGAGCAGCAAGGTTGAGGACTGCTGAATTACAGTGTGATGAGAATCTTTGCCATAGCCCATGTTCTGTTTTCTATCTAAGCCTAGTTGCATGATAATTTAGAAGATGCCACAGGGAGAACCTGCTCTTTACAGCATAGTGGCCTTCAAATAACTACCCTGTTCAGTAATTTCCAGTTTTTCCTCTTTTACAAGTAACCTTAGTGTACTTTGTGGACACCAGCTTTCAGAATGTTTGCTGACACCGTGGAGTTTCTTTAAAGAAGAAGAGTTGGTTTTTATATGCCAACTTTCTCTACCACTTAAGGAAGAATCAAACCAGCTTACAATCACCTTCCCTTCCCCTCCCCACAACAGACACCCTGTGAAGTAGGTGAGGCTGAGAGTGTGTGACTAGCCCAAAGTCACCCAGCTTGTGGAGGAGTGGGGGAACCAGCCCAGTTCACCAGATTAGCCTCCGCCGCTCATGTAGAGGAGTGGGGAATCAAACCCAGTTCTCCAGATCAGCGTCTACCACTCCAAACCACCACTTTTAACCACTACACCATGCTGGTCATCACCTGTTACTGGCCATAACCATTTCTGGTCAGTAGACTTGTTACGTGCTTCAGGAAGCCACATTTGAGCCAGAAGAGAAAAAGCTCTCCATCCTTAGTTCAACATGCTGTCACACTAACTAAGAGGGCCGTTGCATCAATGTCATTGTGGTGACAACATGACGCCTTTGGGCTTGGAAGAAATGCATCAAGCTACCCCAGGGCGTACCCTTCCAAGGAGCTGTTATCTGATTACTTCAGCACCATTATGTCCTTGTGCCGCTTGCAGTACTGCTGTGGATTTTTTCCTTCTATCTAGCAAGAGTTCAGCCAAGCTGGAATTCACAGTGCTCTGTCTACATTTAGAAGGGGGAAACCCACCTTTGCTGAGAATCCTTACAGAGTTAGGAAGTGAAGAAAAATGCAGCTGTTTATGGGGAAATCCTCTAAAGCGAAGAATGTTGGGGTTAACCAGCAGCAAGAGCTGACAGGCCAAGAGTGGCCAGAGCCAGAGAGCTGACACTCTTGAGCCCTGAGAGACAGAAGAGGATTCGAAGTTTGGGACCCAGCCGGACAGGAGGGCTGTGATAGGATTTGAAGCATGGAACCAGCCTGAGAGGAGGCTGAGAAAGTAGTGGAAGCTTGAGACCAGCCAGAGAGGGCTGTGTGAGATTCAGAGCTTGGTAGCAAGACCAAGCGGAAGCCGGACTATACTCTGTGAACCTGAGGGTTCAGTGAAAGCCAAAGCTATTGACACACACAACCTGAGGGAGTGACAGGAGTGAGAATTGGGTTAGAGAGGGCCCATTCTCAAGTCACAAGGGGAATTAGTCTCTGAGGTGGAGCTATTCTGGTATCAGGAAGGTGTGGAGGATCACAGCCACTAAGGTGGGGTAGTCAGAGAGAGCTAGGCTGGGGACAGAGCTTTGAGAGTCTGAAGCTGAATGACAGACTGAGAGTCTGAACGTCTGAATAGTAATTCTAAGGAATAGAACTAAAGCTGAAGCTGAATGTGTATAATAGTTCTGAAGAGATAGAGCTAAGCTTGAGAACTGAAGGAACTTGTGTGAAGGAAACATCTAAGCTATTTCTCTGAAGCAATCTTGTGTATATAAATCTGACTTGAGTTTTCCCTCCAAAATATTCTGCCTTTTTCTTAAAAAACAGTCTCTGTGAGTTCTCTTTAATAAAATTCCCTGTTTTGTCTGTTTAAGTTGAAAAGCCTCTTGTCTCCTATTTCTCACTGAGGTAAATACGGGTGTGGGACTGGAGGAGAAGAAGGAAAATAATTCTCCTCACAAATATACTCAGGCCAACGCCTTTTCCCCTCAGCATCTACGGGCTGGCTGAGTGAGTGGGATATTGAAGTGGTTGGACGGGGGGTGCGTCACAGTTGACATAACATTATCTGGTGGAATTGAACTAAGATGGAGGGCTACTTTGGGACAAGGGTAGCATCTACCTAGCTTGACTTTCTCCCATTATAACCACAAGCTGTTAATGTTGTCATTCCCAGTTTTAGGGTTTTGCCTGCTACACCTAGAGGGAGAATCCTCTTTTCCCCCTAGCCATTTAAAAAAGAAAATTACACTTGGATCTTGGAATAATAAGAGAAACCATCTTTTAACCTTTCTATACAGAATAGCTTTTCACAACTGCCGAACTGTCATCTTGCTTACAGAGCATTAGTGCCAATCCTTCCACTGGGAAAGGAGAAACGTACCCAAGATAAATAAAACCCAAATGTTTAGCATGGCAGGCTCACTGGCAGCCATCAGTGCCAAATACTAATTCTTTTTCCTGTTGGCAGGAGGAAGTGAGGGGGCAAAGACGATGCCGTTGACTGCACAAATTAAAGTCACAGCACCAACATAACACATGGGGGGGGGGGGGAAACCTGCCAAGGAAAATGGACTGATACCGCTCTGGAGATCCTTCCCCCAGCTAAGAAGGGTAGAGAAGAAAGAGCAGGAAACAATGACTGCTCATTGATCTAATGACAAAGATGAGTTTGGTTTAAACAAAGACAACAGAAAATACGGCTGAAATAAGGAAATTATTCATAAAGACCATTTCAGGGTGCATTAATCTTTGGGTGTCTCCCTGGTAACCTGAGTGACCACATTCTAACCAGTCTTGGACTACTAGTGAAGCCATGTAAACATTATACTTTGGTAATTGATTTTCCCCATTAGGGAAGACTTCATATCTTGTCTAGTAAAAATACTACAAATAAGTGTTTTGTATTTTCTTGAAGCCATTCTACTACTTCCTTATTTGAAGCCATTCTACCTATACTGCCTTATTCTACTTATTCTGCCTTAAACTGGTTCATCCCCTTGGTCTGTTGTTTTCTCTTGACTGATAGCAGCTCTCCAGGGCCTCAAGCAGAGGTCTTTCAATTATTATTTATACCCCCCTCCACACACACGCACACACAAAACACACATATATAACCCTTTTCTCTATTAATGTCTTATTAGAACTTGGTCTATACAAGCAGCAGACAGGTAATAAATAGGTGGCAAAGTGCTAAGGTGGTAGAAAAGCTTCTGCGGCTATTACAGCCAGGGATCAGGTTGTCCTGGCCTTTTCAGTTCAAACAAAACACCGGACAATATCAACAGGGCTGGAAATGATCCAGGATGGATGTGGGGTTTTCTGAAGTGAGCTCTGCTCTTCTCATGCCAGCACTGGCCATTCAATTTTACCAACCTCCTTCTTCGGTCTAAGAAAAACTTCTATCTTCTGATTCTGTTGCATGTATAACCGGTCCTCAGTATCAGAAGAAGATCACAGTAACAAAAATCAGGCACAAGGAGTGCACATATGCACACACTTTTAATGTGTGCATTCTTTTGCTAGGTATGAGTAATTTTAATGTTAGTAGTTCATAGTACTCCAGCTATAAAGAAAAGATAACAATTCTCTTATCACTGCCTCAGAAGTTCCTTTTTAAAAAAACACACACAGAACCAGGATTTATACAGATCAGCTTCCCAATTCTCCTCCTGCATGGAAATAAATCCTTTTCTAACAATAAGTTGATAAATGTTCCCTATTATCTCCCATAACACAGATGGGGGAGAAAAAGTATTTTTCTTCGACTCTATCAGATTATTAGCCCGGGGGTGAAAAAAATAGGTTTTGGATATTTTGTTTCCTGTTATCTTTTAAAATCCTTGGCTCCCTACCCAAAAGTCATCTGTCAGTTTTAAGAACGCTTTAAAATGATTTCAACACCGTGCATCCCCACACATAAGTATTTCTTTGTTCCTCCTTTGCCGGCTATTACTGCAAGCCCCATTACAAAGAGCATGTTGAACAGAAAATCAAAAACATATCATCATCCGAGACAGAACACATGTCTCATTGATAATGAGTTATATGGGGAGCCCAGCCTGCAGACAAAAACAGACTGAAAATATATTTAGGGTCAACGGTTGCAATGTTTTAAAAGCCTGTTTCCTAAAATGCAGTTTTCATTATGATTGTTTCTCCTATGCTTATTTAATTTGTGTAAGAAAAGGCAAGGCCTTCCAATGCATTATACATAGAAAGCTTGCTGGCATTTATAGAATCATAGAGATGGAAGGGGACATCCAGGCCATCTAATCCAACCCCTTGCTTAATGCAGGATCAGCCTAGAGCATCCCTGACAAGTATTTGCCCAGCATCTGCTTAAAGATTGTCAGTGAGGGGGATCTCACCATCTGCCTAGGTAGCTGATTCCACTGTCAAACAACTCTTACTGTAAAACAATAATATTCCTAATATCCAGCTCTGCTCACGACCTGAGTTTGATTCCGACGGAAGTCGGTTTCAGGTAGCCGGCTCAAGGTTGACTCCACCTTCCATCCTTCCGAGGTCGGTGAAATGAGTACCCAGCTTGCTGGGGGTAAAGGGAAGATGACTGGGGAAGGCACTGGCAAACCACCCTGTAAAAAAAGTCTGCCTTGGAAACGTCGGGATGTGACGTCACCCCATGGGTCAGGAATAACCCAGTGCTTGCACAGGGGACCTTTACCTTACCTTTACCTTTCCTCCCACAATTTAAACCCATTATTGCGTGTCCTATCCTCTTCTGCCAACAGGAACAGCTCCCTGCCCTCCTCTAAGTGACAGCCCTTCAAACACTTAAGGAGAGCGATCATGTCCCCCCCACCACCACCTCAGCCTCCTCTTCTCCAGAAACATTAATGTTTCCTTGGAGTGATGGGTGCTGGAGTGTACAAAAGAGAATTGTGATGCAGTTTTGACGAACTGCAAAATGAGAGCTACCCTAATATTGCAGTGGCTATTTCCACATGGGTGATGTGTCCCAGGTATTATCCTGTTAGGAAATGTCATCCCCCCCCCCCGCGCCGCCAGCTTTCCCACAGCATTGTAGTGCTTTGGTGCATCACCTGGTTTTTCCTCAACCTCTCTGTGATCTTTCCCAAACCTGCTTTGTTGCAATGTTTCGGGAAAGATTGTAAGAAAGCTGGACTGGCTGTTGTGTGGGCAGGAAAGTCTGGAGTTTCTTGAACTCTCCCGCACGTCAGCCATTTTCCTTGCCCTAGTCTCCATGGCTGCCACACACACCCCACATGCCACTAGAGGGGCTTTTAAAAAATTGACAATTTAGAATATTGATATAATGGTATATCAGTATGTTAGTTACTTTAAAAAAATTTGAGACCCTCCCCTCCCAGTGTGTGGGTGAAGGGGTGCCATGAGGACTGGGAAAAAATGCAGAGCACATTGCCATTTGGAAGCCTCACTGCTGCTACACTGAAGACAAACTGCTGTCTTTCTAAGGAAACTTGGATCTTTAAAAAAAAACATTTTATTACATTAATATCCCAGTTTTCATCCATCATGGAATCCAAAGCTGCAAACACAGGGTTCAAAAGCAATGACCCATCTTCTTAGTGTCAGCAAGATTTTAACACCAGGTGTCTTCTGAGCATATCCCAGGTGTGGTTCTCAACTGGTCAAATTTGGTGCAATTGCCATTATTGTACATTCAGTTCTGGTTCTGGTTCCAGATGATGTTGTCAACAATGTGAAATGCTTTGTTCCTTTCCCATTACACCTCTGGTTTTCCCATGAGGTGGTTTATGTTGATTTGTGTGCGTGCAATACCATTTCTGGGAAGTGGATGGTCTTTGTTTTACTAATTGCAGTGCAGTAACAGCTCCCAAGTCAAATTTGTTGGCACTGTAGCATCATAAAGAATTAATGCCACTTCTCAGTGAGTGGTTTCTAGGAGGAAAAACGGAGTTCAAGGGGGAGAGAGAACTTCGAGCCTCACTCCTCTCTCTGCAGTTCACAAGGCATGTGGCTTTCACCTGTCACCTGTGCTTCTTTAATTTGAGGTTCTGGGAGTTTATGTATTTACTCCTATTGTAGCTGTATGTTTGGGCATGCAGTAGCCATGTAGATTTTTGGTTGATGGTGATGAGTCCAGGGGTGAATAACACTAGCTTAGTGTTTCTAGCTAGAGTTATCTTAAAAGTAATGTGTGATCGTATGGGGGAGAGTTAGTGTAGGGACAGGGGAGTAGTAATATGGTGCCATGAAGAAAGAGCACAAATTGGCTCACTTTAAAAAAAAGATTGTGGAAGCCTACCTTTACTTACAGGGGTGAACAATGAGTTAGGATTGGCTTACCCCTGCTAGGGGCGAAGGATCCCTGCTTTGGGCCCCTTCCCTTTGGTGCCATTCAGCCAGCCAGTGGGGGTCTTACCAGCAGAGAACTGAGGCCTTGTCCTCATGTCACCGGCAATGCATTGAGTAACTTTCAGTGCTCACCAGAAGTGATATCATCACACCGACAGTGACTTGCGGAAAGCTCTGGTATTCGGGCAAAAACTCTATGGTAAAAACAGCTTCTACCATGTATGCATGAATTTCCTTTACTTGCAAGGTGATCACCAGCGTTGGTGTAGTGGTTAAGAGAGGTGGACTAATCTGGAGAATCAGGTTTGATTCCCCACTCCTGCGCAGGAGTGGCAGACTCTAATCTGGTGAACCAGGTAGGTTTCTCCACTCCTCCACATGAAGCCAACAGTGTGACCTTGGGCCAGTCACAGTTCTCTCTGAATTGTGTCAGCCCCACCTACCTCACAAGGTGTCTATTATGGGGAGAGGAAGGGAAGGAGATTTTAAACTTGTTTGATTCTCCTTTTTAAAAAGGAAGAGCAAGTCAGCCTATAAAAACCAACTCTTCGGAGGAGGAGGAAGAGGAGGAGGAGGAGACTTCATCCCACAGTCTTTTCTGTACAAGAGCTGTGTATGCACATCACCAATCATGATGCTTTGAACGGTGGTTGTCAATAACATGATTTCCATACAATATGCTTCAGAATTCAGTCTTTCCCTTCCCAAAAATTTAAGCCTTCTCAACTTGCAACCCACCAAAACAAAACAAATTGGTGGCCCAGGAGAGCCTTCAATAAGCCATCTGCTTTTGCTTTCTGTATATAACTGAAAGGGGTAACTGACTGATCACACTACATGGCTGGCCCTCTGGTTTTTGACTTGGTGGACTGCAAGTTGCGCAGGCTTGATTTATCTCAACGAACTGGAGCTGGCATCTGAAGAGTTTCATGGGTTGAGGGGGCAGAGCTTATCACAATAAAAAATGCATGTCGTGTTCTTGTGCGGTTTCACATAACATTAGAACAAAATGAGCACAAAACAGAACCTTTTTAAAGAACAAGACATGAATGTTTTAGCGTTGTTCTATTCTAACTAATAATATACAGCATTACTTTCCTTCCCTCACCCACTCTTATGTGAAAGTAATATACTCTTTAATATGTTTCAGGCTGAATAAGGATATGTCCCCCCCCCCCTTCATAGCCACATGAATCGAATAGGCACAGGTAATGGAACTATGCCATTGCTTGTATACAAAGTGACAATGCAAACCCATAAGGCTAATTAACATCGTGTAGTCCCATTCGGTTCCCTTATGGGAAATGTGGTTTTATACAACAAGTACTTCAGATGCTGACATTATTAATCTAGGCAAGTAGTGCAGTAAAGCATACTTCTGCTTGTAGAGTGACTGAAGGAATACAAAATGTCACATGGGGAAATACAATTCAATAAGCCTTTTTTTTAAAAAAAATCAAAATGCTCTTATTTATGCTGACTCGTGCAGATTGGAATAGACCAATTTCTAAGCATTTGGTTTCTTTAAACCCCTTGGGAATTTTGTTTGCTGGTTTCTGAGTTGTAGTCTTTTGTTGGGATAACAAATATTTTCTAGTCAAGAATTCAAACTGGGCTTTCTTCTCACTAGCTAGAAGTAAGTATATTGGTTTGTGGCTTACCTGTGTGCTCAGTGAAGTTTGAACCTGTGCTCCACACGTTGAGTCTTTCTTTGATGGAAGAATCACGTCTATTTGTGGGAGGCTTCTTAGGCTGAAGGAAGGCATCAAACTTTGCTGAACAGATAGGATACAGGCCTCAATGAAGCTGTATTTAAGGTTTTTTGGGTTGCCTACCAGCAAGGGTTGCCAACCTCCAGGTACTAGCAGAAGATCTTCTGCTGTTACAACTGATCTCCAGCCAATGGAGATCAGTTCATCTGGAGAAAATGGCCGCTTTGGCAATTGGACTTTATGGCATTGAAGTCCCTCCCCTCTCCAAACCCTGCTCTCCTCAGGCTCTGCCCCAAAAACATCCCGCCAGTGACGAAGAGGGACCTGGCAACCCTTCTACCAGCTGGTGTTTCGAAGACATTGTAGGGAGAGCTAGTGGTGGTCCGCTGTGTTCTCCAAGTACAGAATGTGCTGGTTACCACACAAAAAAAGCATGGCATTGTATGAGTGATGTTTATGTAGGGACATGGGTATATCATACACCAGGTTCTAGAACCTATCTGGGTGAGAATGAGTCAGTACTAATTTTTGCACTCCATATGTAAATTCAGAATGAGATGCTAAAAAGTGATATTTGTCTGTTTCCAAATACACCTCGTATATAGGTAGGGTTGCCAGGTGGGTGGTTTTGGTGGGCAATTGCTCGCCAATCCACCCGGCTGCTCCGGAGTGGGGAATCACATGCACACAACGCAATTATGTCACTTCCGGGTTTACCCCTGGAAGTGCCGAATCGGTGCGGCGTTATCTAGTCTAACCCCCTGCAATGCAAGACATTCACAACTACCTCCCCCCACCCCCCAGTGACCCCTACTCCATGCTGAGAAGATGGGGGGAACCCTCCAGGATCCCTGGCCAATCTTGCCTGGAGGAAAATCCTGTCCCCAAAGTGGCGATCAGTATTACCCTGGGCATGTCAGAAAGGGCCACGAGAGCCAAACACTGGCACAACTCTTCCTGCTCTCCTCTTCATGATCTGCCTAAGTTCACAGAACCTGAGTTTCCTGGATCCTAGTCCAAAACCTTAACCACTGCATCATGCTGGCTCTCACATTGTGCCTTTTGGAGGCAAAATCTCTTGCCACAATGCATTGGCTAGTTCTTAAAATGTCATGGGTCTTTTTGCCCCAATAAAGGAACGTAGTTAACTTTCTGGAGTGTGTCTACCTTACCAACATGGTGACACACTAAGAAATCACACGTCACAATGTTTCATGTTCTGTAACAAGAGCCTAAGAAGCCAGGTTTAGTTATTTCAATTTTGATATCCCACTTGCCCTCCCAGGAGCTCAGGAAAATGAATGTGTTCTCCACCCTTCATTTAATCCTCACAACAACCATGTGAGGTGAATTGGGCTAGGGGAATATTGCCTAGCCTGAGGACAACCAGTGGGTTTCCTGGCTGAGTAGGAACCCGGATCCTCCCAATCCCCCCAGTCTAGCACCCTAACCACTGCATCATACTTTTGATCTTGTTCGATATTCTGTTGTCCTGAGATCTCTCTCTCTCTCTCTCTCTCTCTCTCTCTCTCTCTCTCTCTCTCTCTCTCTCTCTCTCTGTTTTTCAGACTATGCACAACTAAGGATACTTTTGCATTCTTTCAGGGGCTAGTTGACATTATGAGCCATCAGGTAAGTAGTAACATTACATTCACTGGCATTTTCCCACATAACTTTTCTTTATCAATAAGCGAATACATTATGATTCAGGTCTGTGAAGGTTTTTCAGCGTCATTTGAGAAGTGTTCCGCATTTCTAGAAAGCTATCTCTTTTCTGTCTTTCATGTTAAGGTGCTGTGTGCATAGCTTCTTCTGTTAACCCAATGCCGTAACATCGGGGCATCTGTTGGGTCAGAGCAGAGGAATGTTTCCAAGGGCCTGTTTTCTTAGGTGGCCATGGAAACAATCAGATCCTTTCATTAAGATAGTTGTCATTTGAAACTATTTTTCTATATATTGTGTGTGTGATGCATTGGGGGGTTAATTTTATTATGTGTACGATATAATACTGTGTATCCTCTGTGGTTCAGTCTAGCAAACAATTTGGGAATTCTCAGGCTTATCACCCAGGCTGTCGCTATCGCACAGAAAACATGTGCATTCTATTATCTCACCCAGGTTCATTTTCGGTTGCCGGGGAGGAGATAGGCAGGCGCTACAACTGGTAATGCTGACTCTGTAGCACTGTAGCTTTCCAGTGGTGATGCTGTTACCCCAAATATGCAATAATTGTCTGGATGGGTTGTATCCTGTCCCTTGAACAACCCTAATGTGGAAGTGGTGTGGGAGGAATATAAATAGAACTGTTACATCAAAATCTTTTAACCCACATAACCATTGGAATAGTCTTACTTTGTGTAATAAAAACTAATACATGCAAAATAAAATGTCCACAGGAAAATATGATATGTTCCTATAATTCCTAAAACCAAGAGCTGTTAACATGTTCATTCAACATGAGCTTAGTTTGAATATTAAAATATTAGTAATTGAATTCATAGCAAAACATTTGCCATTATCCCAGGTTTTATGCATGTGTACATTTTATATACACTTAGTTGTAGGAACCACATCGCTCCTACACTGACTCCCAATCAGTTCCTGGACCCAATTTAAGGTTCTGGTAAAGGTAGTCTCCTGTGCAAGCATCGGGTCATTACTGACCCATGGGGTGAAGTCACATCCCAACATTTAATAGGCATACTATGTTTATGGGATGGTTTGCCATTGCCTTCCCCAGTCATCTACACTTTACACCCATTTTACCCACCTCAGAAGGATGGAAGGCTGAGTCAACCTTGAGCCAGCTACCTGAAACCGACTTCCATTGGGATCAAACTCAGGTCGTGAGCAGATCTTTTGACAGCAGTACTGCAGCTTACCACTCTGTGCCAAGGGATTCTGGTAAGGGATTCAATTGAAGAGGAAAAAGAGAGAAGGGTATCTAGGCTTTTCCATTGGAAATTTGACACATCAGAGGTGCCTGCAAAAAGCAGCAGTTTCATGCTTAGTTGGGGGATGAGTTGGTTCCCCCCACTGCTTTCCCACCCTCACCTCATATGTTAATGAGCTGGGAGGGCCCTGTTTTTAGCTGTGTGATTCTTGAACTGTGAATATTTTTTGCCGTTTTCAAGAATTGCCCCCCTAATAGGGTTGCCAGCTTCGGGTTGGGAAATTCCTGGAGATTTTGGGGGCAGAGCCTGAGGAGGGGAGGGTTTGAGGAGGGGAGGGACTTCAGTGCCAAAGAGTCCCTAGCGGCCATTTTCTCCAGGTGAACTGATCTCTGTCGGCTGGAGATCTGTTGTAATCGTAGGAGTTCTCCAGTTACTACCTGGAGGTTAGCAACCCTACCCCACAAGCAGATCTCAGTCCAACCCCAATGCCCCCAGAGTAGTGAGGTTTGGGAGGTTGAGGCGCAGAGAGTGGTAATGGCCTCCCTGGCCTCAGGTACAAGGGCAGCTTACGACAGTCAGTGCCGGGTGTTTTCCCAGTTTAGAGACATGGAAGGTTTGGAGCAGACTTGGCCAGTGCCAGTGGCTCATTTACACCAGTTTTTGGGGCTCTTGGAGACCGGGGCGCTAACAGTTAGGATTATGAAAAGTTACCTTGCTGCTTGAGCCTTTAAAGTGAAAGCCAAAGGTTTTAGGGATAACACGGTGGATTTTAGAATTATGATAATGTTGGAAGGATGGTTAAGGGGGACCCCAGTGGACCAAGATTCTAGACGGTCTTTTGCCCCAGATATCATGAGGAAATTGGTGCAGGATTATGGAAAGTGATTAGGGTTGCCCGGTCCCCCTTTCGCCATTGGCAGGAGCTTTTGGGGGCAGGGCTGGGGGTGGTGATCCTGCGCACGTAGCTGCATGGGGTGCCTTTGCATCACTTCCAGGTTTGCCCTGGAGGCGCCACATCACATGGGATGCTGTAGCACTCTCACCCCCCCCCAAACTCTATGGAAACCACACACACACAGGATCACTGGAGAAAAGAAGCCCCCTTACTTCCATGTTTGGCCTGGTTAATTGGTGGGCAATTGCCCACCAGAACCGGGCATATGGTAAGTCTATAAGTGAAACCCCCCCCCCAAAAAAAAGGGGGGATCTTGACAGAACTCAACCAAAATGCTGATTACAAACCAAAGAGGTTGAGCTGAAAAATGCTAAAATTACAAATATATACATTTTAATAAGGTGCACATACAGATTAAAAGCATAAAACTCCTAGTAAAGACAAAAACTAACACATTCAATATATATAAACATGAACAACTGCGATGTACAATCTTTCATTGACCAATATGAGATCCAAAATGGACCAGACGCGTTTCGGCCTGGAAAGGCCTTCCTCAGTGGTCAGTATAAAATTATAACTTATCACACATCCTAATAATACAGTCATATCATAATGGGCAGTAAGAAATATCTAAAAGCCCAGAAAAAGGAAAGCAAGGAAGAGGAATCGTTAGTATACTCTCCATGTACATAAGGTCAAAAATTATTTTTAAACAGATTCATTTATAAAACCCAAAAATCAGTACAGTGTACAGTGAAGCTCCCTGTAAATTTCTTTACTTCTTATATGTTAAAACCTGGCTTCACTGTCTCACCTGTATTAAAATATGTTTGGCCTGGTTAATTGGTGGGCAATTCCCCACCAGAACCGGGCATATGGTAAGTCTATAAGTGATGCACCGATTCAAGTGAAGCTGCACTATTTCCCTGGTGGCAGGGGAGGAAATGGCCACTGTGACAGCCAAGCCTCTTGGGAATCCTGGAGCCCACTAGACCACTACCATTTTCTGGCTCAGGAGGTGGGCTCATCTGCCTGGGTTGCCAGATGCAAGGAGAAGCTTCTAGCAGGGATAACAATGGCAGGGTAAGTCTGGGGCCAGTTTGGTCCTTTCCCTTTTAGCAGCATTCGGTTCCAAGTGTAGTATACAGACACTATTCAAAGGCACCCCACAAACAGCACCCTCTGTGTGGCGATGTGTGTAGGTGTCTGTGTGTGTGATTCCAATCCAACAAGAGAGGTCAGCACACCAAAATAGTTCCACATGCAGATTTCTTTGTTCAATGAAGAACCACGTGTGCAAACTGAATGCAAATGTGCACATGATGGTGCCCATGTCCCTCTAACAGGTGCAGATCGGACGTGCATCTCCCTCTGCATTGCAATGTTAATGGCACATTGTTCAGGGCTGAATTGGCCATATGAACAGTGTCATTAAAGTAAGCAATATTAATGGATAGGTAGATGCCCACCTGCTCTCTGCATTGTATGAGACTCTATCCAGATCCTGACCTCTTTTTTCTAGTGCTTGCTACACTGTGAACTGCCTTTACAATTCTTACCTTCCTGTACCTTTACAATAATTTCACCAGGCAGATTATGCTGGAAAACACTCAATGCTTTTATAGCTGAGTGGTGCTTTATGTTTTGCAAATGCAAACTGACTACCTATACTACTGCATGAAGTATACTATTGTTATAATACTGCTGCTTTACTTTAAATGCATTAAAAAGCTTTTGCAAATGTGTTTTTGTCGCTGGTCAGTTGAGGCAAGTACAAAACGTACCTGGAATGTGACCTTTGTTTTTAAATGCCTGACCCATTGATCTCAGCAGTGCATTCTCCAAACAATGACAGACAGAAGGATAGGGAGGCTGGGGAATGGAAAATACACATTAATCCTGTGAAGATAAGGAAGACTGGAAGAATTGGACCAGTGGGCTCTGCAGTAGTAGGGTTGCCAACCTCCAGGTGGTGGCTGGAAGTCTCCTACTATTTCAACTGAACTCAAGCCAGTATAGATCAGTTCACCTGGAGAAAATGGCTGCTTTGGCAACTGGACTCTCCCCTCCCCAAATCACACCTTCCACAGGCTTCACTCCAAAAATCTCCAGGTATTTCCCAACCCAGACCTGGCATCTAGGGATGACAGGTCCCTCTTCGCCATCAGCAGGAGGTCTTTGGGGCAGAGGAGGGTGGGGTTTGGGGAGGGGAGGGACTTCAATGCCATAGAGTCCAATAGCCAAAGCAGCCATTTTCTACAGAGGGACTGATCTCTATCTGGAGATCAGTTGTAATGGCAGGTGATCTCCAGCTAGTACCTGGAGGTTGGCAACCCTACTGGCAACCCTAGTGCAGTAGCCATGTTCAGTCTAGTTCTTAATTACACCTCAAATGAATGAATGGCCTTTGTGGCAGGTTGACCATTTGGGAGGGTCTCATGGTATCATTCTATAGCCTGACGTATTGTAACTTGTACAAGGCAGGGTCATGTGTACTGACTTTAGCACTGACTTATTCAGCAAATATGAGAGGTAATGAGAGGTAATTGCAAGTAGCTATATAACTTCTTGGGACCTGCCTATAAATATTGATGCCACGGTATACTCTAGGGTTGCCAGCTTCCAGGTGGTGAAAATCAAAAGGAAAACTAGTGCCTCCAGTAGGAAGTTAGCAAAAAGAAATGGCACTTATGGCTAATAAATACAGAGCACTACTCAAAGTACAACCATCAAGCTTTGTAATCGTAATATCAGAACATAATTGAATGTATATCAAGGGCAACAACAACAGTACACAGTTCCTGTTACAAAATCAATAGAAATGTCCAAGAATGCCAAGAATAAGATAGGTTTCCGGTAGTAAATTCTATTTCGCACAGGCTTTTTCAATTCCAGCAGTCCCGCAATGATCAACATGCATTCCTCAGAACGTATGTTCTAAGATCAAGGCATGTAGCCAAACAGTACAAACGGATGGCGAGTCTGCGTCAGGTGGTGGCTGGAGATCTCCCACTATTACAACTGATCTCCAACCAATAGAGATCAGTTCATCTGAAGAAAATAGCTGCTTTGGCAATTGGACTTTATGGCATTGAAGTCCCTCCCCTCTCCAAATCCTCAGGCTCCGCCCCCAAAATCTCTAGGTATTTCCCAGCCCAGAGCTGGCAATTCCAGTATACTCATTTGACAAGTTGTTCAGTTCTAGCTGGTTCCTGTGTATGGTGCTACTGTATGAAGTACTCTGTTTCAGTGAAAGGACATCTATGCTATAAGAACCTAATTCTTCCTGCTGTGTCAATGGCAAACGCAATGAGCAATGGAAATCCTGATATAAAGTTGGTTTATGCTTCTCTTGCTCTCTTTAATGCAAGTTATGTGTAAACCTTTTCCCCTTTTACAATTACAGAGAAACGATCACAATTTGTTGTTAAATAGTGTTTGGGGAAAATGTCAGCTTAATTGCCTTGGGGTACAGGCACTCCGTGCACCTGTTGGGAGAAATCAAAACTCCATTTTGCTGATTTCTCTGGTTGGGTGGTATGTAGAGAACTAATTACCGAACATATCCTGCTATAGGCTGAAGTACCTGAATTCTTCTCCTCCAGCTGTGCCCATCTCAGCGTTTATGCATCTCTCTTGTGTTATGAGTCTCATCATAGGTTTTTAAATCTGGGTTGTTGTGTGCCGAGAAGCCGTCCCATTATTCTAAGAACATATGTTTTGCAATCAGTATGAGTCATGAACATTTGAACAGTCTCCATCTGGCTCCCATCAACACACTACCAAGATACATGAAAAGTGTTAAGAGTGGGGGGTGGGATCACAGAAGACTACTCTAGGGTTGTTGGATTCAACCAATATTTACTGTTACTTTTTAGAAATATGTATCTGATCTTTGATTAAGATATATTGAAATGGTGGGCATATCCTTAACAGATTACTAGTTGACTAATTTCAAAAGGAGCTTCAGCTTAATCTGCTCATGCTGTTATTACTGGAATTGATGTCTCTGGTCTAGGGATGGTCAAACATCCATCACTAGATGTGACTGTGGATCCTAGGAGGAAATGCCACTAGGAGGGGCTTTGACTCAGTGTGGTAGAGCTCCTGATTTGCATCATGAAGTCCCCATGTTCAGTTCTCGGCATCTCTAGTTAAAAGGTAGTAAGTTATGTGAAAGACCTCTACCTGAGACCTGAAGTGCTTCCGTCACTTAAGCATTTTATGCCCGGCTGTTTCCCTCACGGTCACCCCTCCGACAACTTTGGGTCTTTTTTTTTGATTATGCATGCCATTTCCAACTGTCATAGGTTACCTCACTCTCCCCCTGAGTTTCCCCGCATTTTTCCTGTATTTTCAGTTACCTGTTTTATCTCGAATTTGAAAACACGGGCAAAACACGGGGAAATTCAGAGGGGAAAGCGAGGTGACCTCTGACAGTCGGAAATGGTATGCATAATCAAAACAAAGACCCAAAGTCACCAGAGGGGTGACTGTAAGAGAAACAGCCATGCATAAGAAGCCTAAGAGTAGACAATACCGACCTAGACCATGGGTCTGAATAATTATAAGGCAGCTTCATGGTGTAACATCAATCTCATATCCAATTCCTCCTTCTCTTCCTGTAAAGTTTATTGAAAGGAACTCTTGATACAATAGCATGTTTTCTCCTACTGTACTGTATATAGTGGCAGTTAGGTAAATGCATCAGGTGAGAATGTATTATCTCTCTTTTCCTTTACTAATGGTTACGATGAGAAAAGCAGGAGTTGTTTTCAGATTCCTATGGTGGCAAACCCACATCAGCACCATACATCCTTTAGAACAATCCACAAACAAAAATAGGGGCATGCTTGTAATTTCCCATATCAAGAATCATTCCATGCCCCTCTCTGCTGATATTCCACACTGCTTAAAGGTCATATCCACGCGGCTTAATGCTGCATTCATTTACTATGCAAGAGCTTTTCCTCTGTGGAATCAGCAGCCTAGATGGTGATGGTTCTTTTGATTAAAGGTATATTAGGGGGAAAAAACAATTGAAAAATACCTGAGGAACTGCAGCCACACAATGTCATGCTGTGCATTTCAAGGTGCCTTAGTGTTCATACGCAAGCATTTACGTAACTGTGGTCTAGAGAGAAGGTACATCCAATCCCTAATCATAGGTATAACTTTGATAAACTCTGGGGAGGGAGCTGAATCCTGAAGAGTGACAATGCTAACAATTCTCAAGAACAAAGTTGTTAACAAGGCAACCCCCCAAAAGCAACATAAGAACACAAGAAGAGCCATGCTGGATCAGACCAGTGGTCCATTTAGTCCAACATCCTGTCTCACATAGTGGCCACTGAGTTCCTCTTGAGGTCCAACAACAGAGCATATAGGGCCGAGGCATTCCTTTAATGTTGCCTCCTGGTGCTGAGATTTAGAACATGGCAGTTCCCTTTAGTCACCATGACTAGCAGTCACTGATAGGCCTATTCTCCATGAATCTGTCTAATCCCCCTTGGAAGTAACAACAGAAACAAAACAAGGACTGTGGTGTACTAGACCTAGTATCAGAAAATAGAGTCTGTTACGGTTGTGCTTATCGATTAACCCGAATCAAAAATAAACCTGAAATTAGCAGTTTTAGCAATTTTCAGGTCTCAGTTTTACCGGATACCAAAACCTGGGAATAAAGCCAAAGCGCTGATCGCTGAATCAGCCAAATACCTATTCAGCATTTTTCGGATTAAGCTTTTTCCACTATGGGAATTTTTTAAATGAGCTCGGGGGAGGGGGGCATTTTTGGAGGTTGAGTTCCCAAATTTTCAGAATAGCTTCAGGGGACTCTCCTTGCAATTGTGCATGGCCATTGCAATGATTCATGGAAAACTGAATTTTCAAGCAGGCAGCCATGACCAACTGTGAAAAGGTAAGTAATTTTAAAATTCTCCCTGAGGGGGGGCATTTTTTGAGGCAGAGTCACCATATTCACAGCGTAGCTACAAAAGACTATCCTTGCATGAACACCAAAGTTTGGTAAAGTTTGGGACAGGAGATCTGATTTTATGTGGTCCTGAAGGGATAGACCCCATTTCCCATAGAAAAACATGGTAAACTTTACCATGCATGGAAGAGGGGGGGCAACCCCTTCTGGACCCCATAAAATCAGACACCCTGATCCAATCTTTACCAAACGTCAGGGTTCCTACAAGGAGAGTCCCTCAAAGCTATCCTGAACATTTGAAAACTCTACCTCCAAAAATCCCCCCACAGGAGCTTTGAAAAAATCCCCATAGACTATAATGGACCTGAATTTTTTCGTAAACCTGGAAATAAACCCGAAACACAAATTTACTGGTATGGGTATTCGGCTTACTCTGGGTTTACCGGAAAAAATCAGGTCCAATAAACCCGGACCCTAAATTTACCATTATTATTTTTTTGCACAACCCTAGAGCCAGTTCTTTGTGAACAGGGACAGTTGTGTTCTATGCATCATATCTATTTCTTCCTTCTGTTGCCTTTTTCACTTGCTGGAAACTGCTAAGGCAAACTAAACAAAAGGCTTTAGATTTCCAAATGCTAAGGGGGAAGCTGCCCACCCCCAATCCTAGCCCTGTATCAATATCCTACTTCAGCATGCATAGAGGTGCTCTCTTCATTAAGCAGTTGTTGCAGCAAATCCACAGAGACTCACTGCCGGCTTCCAGTACAAAAAAGAAATCTGAAGCGTGGAGAATTTTTCTAATTTGGCTACGGTGAGTGCCCAAGATGCTTAGAAATGGTCATTAACAGCCAATATCAAGTATTAAAAATTCCTTTTCAACTTGCTGAAAACCAAACTGTGCATATAGTTGATATGCTACAATGGGGGGGATCTTTCCATTGGGAGCTAACTTAGCAAATGAACTGTCACGTTGGTAAGGACTGAGCCACAATGGGGCCTTTTGTGTGATCTAGCAAAGCTTTCCTTATGTATGTCAGTATGAGACAGAGGTTTGAGTACTCTGGTTTAGGACCAAGGGGTCCAAGGTTCAAATCCCCCTTCTATCACGAAGCTTGCTTCGAGCCATTCAAGGCCTCTTAGGTTATCTGACCTCATAAAGCTAAGAAGATAAAATGAAGGAGAAGGTTGAAAATATACACATCAACCTGAGTCATATTTTTAAAAGGGCTTTCCTTTATGGCAAAGGCCATGGAACTCACTGGGTGATCCTAGGCAATCACTGTCTAACCTTGACCTACCTCTAGGGTTGCCAACCTCCAGTTACTAGCTGGAGATCTCCTGCTATTACAACTGATCTCCAGCCAATAGAGACCAGTTTACCTGGAGAAAATGGCCGCTTTGGCAATTGGATTCTATGACATTGAAGTCCTTCCCCTCCCCAAACCCTGCCCTCCTCAGGCTGTGCCCCAAAAACCTCCCAGCGGTAGTGAAGAGGGACCTGGCAACCCCACCTACCTCACAGGGTTATGGTAGGCTGGCCAGAACCTTCCCACCAGCAGCTCAATGCCCCTGCTGCCTCTTGATAAGCCCGAGAGGTAGGGTTGCCACAGGTCCCTCTTTGCCATTGGCAAGATGTTTTTTTGGGTAGAGACTGAGAAGGGCAGGGTTTGGGGAGGGGAGGGACTTCAATGCCATTGAGTCCAATTGCCAAAGTGGCCATTTTCTCCAGGTGAATTGTTCCGTATCTGCTGGAGATCAGTTGTAAAAGTAGGAGAACTCCAGCTAGTACCTAGGGGTTGGCAATCCTATCAAGAGGGAATGGAGGGAAAACTGGTGTTCTCTGTACCCCCGGTGTCATGATAGACTGGAAGTGAGGTCCATGTGTTGGGAGGACACATGAGAGAGCATTGACCCAACACATCTGGGTCCTTCCGGAAGTTGTGTTGCAACACCGGGGGACACCAGCGAGGCAGGTCCCCACCTCCCCAACTCTCCTGCTAGTTGCCAGCCTTGGGACTGGCTTTAGCCTGGCAGTGACAGTGAAGATAAACTGGAAGTGAATAGAACCATTTCTCCCATGCTGAAGTTGTTGGAGGAAGAGCAGGTTTTTTGGCCTTGGCCCCGGCCTGGTGGAACTCTCTGTCTAGTGAGGCCCAGGTCCTACAGGATCTAGCTGGGTTCGGTAGGGCCTGTAAGATGGAGAAATTCTGCTAGGCCTATGGTTGAGGGCAGTGATGGTGTCATCAAGATGCTGGCCTCCCTACCCTTCGCCTCTCCTCTTTCCCTTCCCTTTCTCCTCTTTATCTGTCCCCTCCCTGTTTCCCTTGGTTCCATTTGCCCTTGTCTCTCCTTGATATGTCTAATTGCGGTCCATTTCTCCCCCTATGACATGATATTGTATTATCGCTGTAAACACATCCTTCCCTGTGGGGAATTTACTTAGGTGCCAAAAATTTGATTAGATTTATTAGCGAAAACACTCAGCATTTTATGGTGATTTCATGTATTGTATTTTATGTCGTGGATTTATGTATTGGTTTTTGACTATGTTGTTAGCCTCCCTGAGCCTGGCATTGAACACACATGAAGCTGCTTTATACTGAATCAGACTCTTGTCCATCAAAGTCAGTTTTTTTCTATTCAGACAGGCAGTGGCTCTTTGGGGTCTCAGGTAGAGGTCTTTCACATCACCTACTAGCCTAATCCCTTTACCCGGAGATGCCAGGGATTGAACCTGGGACTTTCTGCATGCCAAGCAGATGTTCTACCACTGAGCCATGGCCCCTCCCCTGCTGGGGGAGGGCAGGATATTTATGATGATGATGATGATGATGTAATCTCATCCTGCTTCATTTGTGTTGCTTAGCCTGTGGTAATATTGGTAAACCACCTCAGGCTGAAGAGTACAGGTAGAACATAAATAATTTAAATAAATATAGAGATACAATGCGACCTCAAAGGGCTGTATTAATACTTTTCTACTTTCCAAAAGGAAATTATGGCCTGGTATCACAATGCTGGCTGCTAAGGCATGATGTTCAAAGGCATACTGTACGTTGCATTTGCAGAAGCATTTTTCACCTATCTCATAATATACGCATTACTTGGCAAAAAATATTAATAATACCTACTTTAGAATGTTGAATTTGAAGTCCCCCCCACACATAATAGCAGAAAACAATGACTCCAAGGAGACATGTTTACTCAGTGAATACCACACAATGTTTTACATCCGTTATCACTTGTAGAGCAATATATCCATCATGTGGCATATTCCTGTCTTCTGTGACACATTTCAATTGCCCCCTGTCTGAAATACATAAAAATGATGCAATGCTTTGGATACAAGGAATGCAATTTCTCATGAAGCCTCTTTCTCTTGACGACAATATATTATCATCTTGTCAAGAGTTCATCGAGTCAGGGGTTTGTTTTGTGCAGGGATAACTCATAAAGTGGTATTTGAAGTTATCTATGAAACCAAGAAGCACCCAATGCAGCCAATCTAGTTCAAATAACAGGAACTATGGTTTTGTGCATGAAAGGGTGCACTAAACCAGAGTGAGATGCTTTATCATTTGTCTGGGTGCCGAAGAAGAGTTTGTGTATGCGTGCGCACGTGTGCGTGTGTCAGAGAGACAGGGGGCACAAACACTTTCACAGAAATGTGGAACATGCAGGCAACCATGTTGATAATTCATTTAACACAGATATAAGATTTCAGCACAATAGTCTACTGTGGCCTCAGGAGAAGATTTCATTAGAAAGATCTTAGATTGTCCCACTGCTTGGTTAAAATAAAGTTCTTAGTGGGAGAGATGGCATAAAACTTTTTAAAAAATATTATTCCGATAAAGTTTTTTAAACAGTCCTTTGTTGTATCCATTGCCACATTCCTTCCAAATATATGGAATAAAGTATGACTGTGAAGTGAGCCAACATTACTATTAAAGTCTGAAAAACTATGATTAACATTTAAATTTATATTTCCTAAAGTACAATTAGGAGCCCCGTGGCGCAGAGTGGTAAGCTGCAGTATTGCAGTCCAAAGCTCTGCTCACGACCTGAGTTCGATCGCAATGAAAGTTGGTTTCAGGTAGCCGGCTCAAGGTTGACTCAGCCTTCCATCCTTCCGAGGTCGGTCAAATGAGTACCCAGCTTGCTGGGGGTAAAGGGAAGATGACTGGGGAAGGCACTGGCAAACCACCCCGTAAACAAAGTCTGCCTAGAAAATGTCGGAATTTGACATCACCCCATGGGTCAAGAATGACCCGGTGCTTGCACAGGGGACCTTTACCTTTTTTAAAGTACAATTGCTAACAAAACCAGCGTGGTGTAGTGGTTAAGAGAGGTGGACTATAATTGGGAGAACCGGGTTTGATTCCCTACTCCTCCACATGAGCGGCGGACTCTAATCTGGTGAATCAGGTTGGTTTCCCCACTCTTACACATGAAGCCAGCTGGGTGACCTTGGGCTAGTCACAGTTCTCTTGGAACTCTCTCAGCTCCACCTACCTCACAAGATGTCTGTTGTGGGGAGAGGAAGGGAAGGAGATTGTAAACTGGTTTGACTCTTCTTAAAAAGATAGAGAAAGTTAGCATTCAAAAACCAACTCCTACTCCTACTCCTCCTTCTTCTTTTTCTTCTTCCTGTCCCTAGTCCTGCACTTCCCTGAAACCCTGAAATACTCCCCAAAATCTGGGAGATAAATTTTCATTACTGCCAGAATTTTGGGAGTGTTTGGGGTCATTTCAGGTGTTGCCCGAATCAGCTGATTTGGGGTATAATGCACATCTGGTTCCTGGTGCAGGAAAGATGGATGGGAGGGGTTGTGTGGTTCAGCCTGGGCCAATGGGCTCTCAGCTGCGACTTTTGTACCATCATATATGCTTCCTCCCCTTTTGGCCATTGTGGATGATTGTGGGGGCAGCCAGGGTGGACCAGAGGAGGGACCTCTTCTCTCTAAGTAAATTGATTCACCTGGAGCATTGTTTGCACACTATTGGTTTTATGTTTCACAACTTTTAACAATGTGTTTGTTAAAAGTTGTGCCTACTTCTGTCAGATTTCCCTATCTGAGGGTGAAAACTCAGGTGGCTGGTCCTACCAATGTGGTTGTTGGGCTGAGGTACATTTCTCTGTGGTGTGGGATTACTCTGAGTTGCAATAGCCATTCCAGAATTTTAAATGGATGTCTAACCCTTTGGTGTTGTTTTGTAATTAACAGAGCATTAGATTCGACAGACCTGATTTCAAATCCTAACTCAGCTGTGAAGTTTGCTGAGTAGGCATGACTTTTCCTTAAATTGAACCTACCTTAGGGGATTTGTGACAAGAACTTTGGTGTTAATCCATGTACAACATCTTATGCTGCTTGGTGGAACCACAAGTTGAGGGATGCTGTGGAGGGTTAGTGGATTGGATTCCATGAAGGATTTCAGCAAGTGTAATAGTTCTTGAGCAAGCAGAATCATGAAAATGACTCCTGGCCCTCTGCTAAGTTGTTCTGTCCCTAGAAGAAGAAGAGTTGGTTTTTATATGCTGACTTTCTCTACCACTTAAGGGAGACTCAAACCAGCTTACAATAACCTTTTCTTCCCCTCCCCACAACAGACACCCTGTGAGGTAGGTGGGGCTGAGAGAGCTCTAACTTGCCCAAGGTCACCCGGCTGGCTTCGTGTGTAGGAGTGGGGAAACAAATCCAGATCACCAGATTAGCCTCCGCCGCTCATGTGAAAGAGTGGGGAATCAAACCCGGTTCTCCAGATCAGACTCCACCGCTCCAAATCACTGCTCTTAACAACTACACCACGCTGGCTCTCTCCCTACTTTCCACAGGCCCAAGGGATAGCTCAAAATATTTCTACTTATACAATTTTAGAAACCAAATTAACTAAAATCACGCAGACCATTTCTTGTACATTCCATTGCTCCTGTACACATTGTTATTTCATTCAAAATTATATTGAAGTACTGTCACCAATCTAAGCAGAACCGGGTTAAGCATACTTTCCTTTCTCCTCATCTTTCATTGGATCCAAGCCTATGTCTTGTGTGTGGATGGGAGGGGGAAAAGTGGATGGTAGAAAAATCCTTGCTACTTTGAGCTTCTTGGAGGAAGGGTTGGATTCAAATGATAGCTGTTGACATTCTCATCCTGCTGGTTCAAACCAAAAAAAGAAATCCTGTTTTGATTTTACATTTCCTTTCATATTGTTTGATTTTATATTTCCCTTGAACGAATCTGTCAAATCTGAATCTTTGTTCTGGTTTCCTTTTGTTGATTTCCCCCCATTTAATATATACTTTTTGAACTCTGTCAAAAACTATGCTTATACGTATGTCACACATGTAAATGACTTACATTATAAGCATAAGAATGAAACAGCAGTGGCACCTTCAAGACTAACAAAAATTCATTCCAGCATAAGCTTTTGTGAGTCAGAAGGCACTTCCTCAGATGCATGAGTAGGGTTGCCAGGTCCTTCTTCACCACTGGCAGGAGGGTTTTTTTTGGGGGGGGGACCCTGAGGAGGGCGGGGTTTGGAGAGGGGTGCCATTGAGTCTAATGGCCAACACAGCCATTTTCTCCAGGTGAACTGGTCTCTATCGGCTGGAGATCAGTTGTAATAGCAGGAGATCTTCTGCTAGTACCTGGAGATTGGCAACCCTTGCTGGTAGGCAATCCAGAAAACCTTAAATCCAGCTTCATTGAAGCCTGTATCCTATCTGGTCAGCAAAGCTCGATGCCTTCCTTCAGCCTCCCTCAAATGCACGTGATTCTTCAATTAAAGGAAGACTCAAAAGTGTGGAGGACAGCTTCAGACCTGTAGGTTGGCAACCCTATGCATGAGGTGAACATCCATCAGGCCAATTTATGTATACAAGAGAAAGGATGGGGGAGATCCTACTACAGACTAAATGGCTATTCCTCAGGACTTATATGCATAAATTATGCATGCATTCAAATTGCATTAATAAAGTAAAATTCACAATGACAAAACAAATATGCAAAAAGAAGTAAGAAAAAGGCCATATTCATCCATCCCTGGCCTGGATACAAATATCGTAAATGATTAAATAAAGAGGGAAGAATGTTGTCAGTTTGAATTCCACTTAACCCTCCAGCTAGTGATGTTAATGAAAAAAGGAACTGAGACAATGAGATGGGCTACTTGCAACACCCGCCCATTCCATTGGCTCTCTCTGCTTAAGAATGAAGCGCCACCTCAATCTATATAAGAGCTCTTTTGCTTAAGGAACATATTTGTAACAACCACTGATGCTCCATGCATTGTAATGGAACTAGTCACACCCATTATCTGCCTGTAGTAATCTCATTACTAACTGCAAGCCTAGCAGCTGATGTAGGCAGAACCCCCCTCTCCAACTTCACTAAATGGTTTCTTTTTCACAAATTGGATTTACTCAGGTAATGTTGTGACTTAATTTTTTTGTTTAGCATTTTAAAACTCATCTGCTTGTTACATTAGGAGACAACATACTGCGAATTTCGAAATGCTTCTCTTAATCTTTAAGCAACAAGGTACCATGGTGATAGAATGTGTGTTTTGTACCTATTATTGAATCCACCATATCCATCACATTAAAGTAAGGGTTTCTGTCTGTGAATTGAGGACAGATTTCACATTGCTACTCATTTTACATTTAAATGAGACAATGAAGTATCTGTGGTATGCTACAGTGTTAGGGAATGTTCAACTTGAAAGAGACAGTTTCATCTAAATCCTAGCTTGCTTTCCCATTTACCCATATATTAGTTTTTGTGTTTTCACAGTCCTAGAATTGGAAAGGACCCAAAAGGCCAACTGGTTCTGTAGTTACAGTCCCATTATCCTTCCCCCAAAATCCCAACTTCTTTGCATCTGAAATGGAGGTTGCCAGCTAGTAAAAAGATTGAGTGGATAAGTGGATGAACCATCAAGGGTAAAATAATATAGATGTCCAAAGTCCGGCTTATCTGTGGGAACCCCATAATCTTGACAAGCTAGCTTGAACAACCTGTGAATGGGCCAAAGTACCTCTAGATTGGCCATGGCAAACCACTAGACTAAAGGGGTCCTAAGAGGCTGAACTCCCAATTTTCCCACTGGAACTAAACCAATGGAGAATGAAACTGGGCTGTAAGATTCAAATCGGCTATATAATAGGGGCATTTAACCACTGGCTCTTGGCTTGTTGGTTCTTTTCCTGTCCATGCTGGAGTAGCAAAGAATGGGATGACAGACCATATTCCACCACCTTTGTTATTTAGAAAAAGAAGAGTTGGTTTTTATACCCCAATTTTCTTTACCTTTTTAGCAGACTCAGACTGGCTTAGAATTGCCTTTCCTTACTCTCCCCACAACACCTTGTGAGGTAAGTGGGACTGAGAGGGTTTGGAAAGAACTGTGACTAGCCCAAGGTCCTCCAGCAGGCTTCACGTGGAGGAGTGGGGAATCAAACCCGGTTCACCAGATTAGAGTCCACTGCTCTTAACCACTATACCATGCTGGCTCTTTAGATTTAAGTTAGAACATGTATGCAGCTGGTCTGATGACATTGCACCTATAGAAGAAGAAGAGGAAGAGGAAGAAGAATAGAATCATACAGTTGGAAGGGACCACCAGGGTCATCTAGTCCAACCCCCTGCACAATGCAGGAAATTCACAACTACCTCCCCCCCACAGTGGCCCCTACTCCATGCCCAGAAGATGGCCAAGATGCCCTCCCTCTCATGATCTGCCTAAGGTCATACAATCAGCATTGCTGACAGATGGCCATCTAGCCTCTGCTTAAAAACCTCCGGGGAAGGAGCACTTACAACCTCCCGAGGAAGCCTGTTCCACTAAAAAAAACAACCCCACTCTAACAGAGCCCAGGACCGATCTCTGAGGCACTCCCCTAGTCACTGCTTTCCAAGTGGATGAGGAACCATTAACAAGTACTCTTTGAGTGTGATCTGTCAACCAATTACAGATCCACCTAACAGTAACAGGATCTAAATCACATTTTCCCAATTTGTCAACAAAAATATTATGTGGATCCTTATCAAAAGCCTTAATGAAATCTAAATAAACTATGTCTACTGCATTCCCTTGATCCAGCAAGGTAGTAACTTTCTCAAAAAAGGAGATAAGATTAGTCTGACATGACTTGTTCTTTAGAAACCCGTGCTGGATCTTAGTAATCAGATCCATCCTTTCTAAATGCTTAAGGACTGACAGTTTATTTGTTTAAAAAAATTTCCAGGTATAGACTTCAAACTGATGGGTCAGTAGTTACCCAGATCCTCCTCTTTCCCCTTCTTGAGGAGGGGAGGAGAAGGAGGAGGAGGAGGAGAAGAAGAAGAAGAAGAGTTGGTTTTTATATGCTGACTTTCTCTACCGCTTAAGGAAGAATCAAACCGGCTTACGATCACCTTCCCTTCCCCTCCCCACAATAGACACCCTGTGAGGTAGGTGGGGCAGAGATGATGTGACTAGCCTGAGGTCACCCAGCTGGCTTCATGTGTAGAAGTGGGGGACCAAATCCAGTTCATTAGATTAGCCTCCACCGCACATGTGGAGGAGTGGAGAATCAAACCAGGTTCTCCAGAGTCCACTGCTCTGATATAGGTGATATCCCTATTTGCATTTGAAATATTATCCCGTATCAGTGGTTATGACACTTCTTGGCATGTCAAGGAGGATGAGGAATCTCTAGAGAAGAAATATGGAGGAAAGAGAAGAGTGGGGCACGTTGAGCAATGGGTGTGGCCAGGAGTTAATAAAGTGTACATCTTGTTGGAAATGAGCTGCAAAACTAAACAGTCTTCTTTGATTTATCCACCTTTCTTTTCTCCCCAGAGGGTACAAAGTTTTCAGTGGTTTTAACATAACAATCTGAGATTTAGCTGGAAAATATTTGAGTTGTCAATAGAGTTGTAATGAGCCACCTGAAGCTGCAGTAGAGAAACTGCTTACTTTACTAGTCAAGCTTGTAACTGCCAGGAAAATGTTCTTTCGACTATATTTATGTAGAGCATCCAGATGCTGGTTTGTTAAATCACAGTCATATATTCTCTCAAGAGATTTTAAAGTGTGTTCCCAGCTAAATGGTACCGCCTGTGGTAATCAGAATTCAGGCATGGATATCAACACATCCAAAAGTTTACTATGCCTTTGTTGTCCCTCCGGCTAGGGTTGCCAACTCTCACTTGGGAAATTCCTGGAGATTTGGTGGCAGTATCTGGAGGCAATATAGACTGTACAGTACACCATAGAGTATGCCTTCCAAAGCTGCCATTTCTCAAGGGGAACTGGTCTCTGTAGGCTGGAGATCAGTTGTAATTCCAGGAGAACTCCAGTCTTCAACTCAAGGTTGGTAATCCTAGGGCAGGATTTTCTGTGAACTGGCATATTGATTTTAATCTCTTGCCACAAGGGGAAAAAGAGAGTATGTCTAAGGCCTGAAAACCCAAGGAAACATTAATGTTTGCGAGTAGTCTTTAAATATGCTGCTGAGCTCAAGAATGCGCTGGACTTTTACCAGATTTTACAGTCTAGTAACGCTGCATCTATTTCAGGCACCAGCTGGATATTCAAATACATCCAGTTCGGTCTGGAAGCACCTGGGCAAAGTAGTGAGGGAGAGATGTATGCCTGATAAAGTTGCCAACTCTGGGTTGGGAAATTCCTGGAGGTTTGGGAGTAGATCCCGGAGAGGGCAAGGTTTCAGGAGGAGAGGGTCCTCATCGGGGAGTCCACCTACCAAAGCAGCCATTTTCTACAGGGAAACTGATCTCTGTCATCTAGAGATCAGTTGTAATTCCAGGAGATCTCTACCTACCCCTGCCCCTATTGTTTTACATAAGGTGTCCACCTAAAGTTAGGCATCAGTACAAAGACATGTGCAAGGAAGTTCTACCATAAATATTGATATATTGGAATGTAACACTTCCCAGATGGTTTTACCTGGTTTACACAAGAAAGCTTTTTTAAAGTTTAATTTTCTAGTTCTGCAGTTAGGAAAAAAGCTAAATATCAAACTGTTCTCAGTAAAATGATGATGATAAGACTTCAGATGTTTTAATGTATGAATAAAAAATGGATCAACCCCTAAGATTTAATAGAGCAAATCAATGTTGAGGGTGTTAGACTTTATATAATGTAATAGAGGTTTACTGATACACATCAGCTACTGAGCTGTGGAATTGGCCCTAATGCTTAAGTGGAGAATGATTATAGAATTCTTAATGACTGCTAATATGAGAATACTCCTACTTTTTAAATGAGATAGCTTCATTAGTGTAATATTAATGTAAAGAGTCATCTCAAACTTTTAAAATAAAATGGCTATAAAGGAGAATCAGCTATGAGTGTAGACCAATTTAAACAATCTCTGGCCAGACAGATGCAGAATGCCCATGTGATATGATTCTGAAGCAGGGACCCTCAAGGACTTTGGGGGGCATCTGATGTTTCTCTTCATCCATTTCCGCTTCCCCTTTTCCTCCTTCCTTCTCTCCTTCCCACCCACCAGCCAACCTACCTTTATCTGCCACCCTCGTTCAGCTATCTCTCCTTCCCTCTCCCTGGCAGCCACCAGGGAGGGGCTATGTCTCAGTGGTAGAGCATCTGCTTGGCATGCAGAAGGTCCCAGGTATCCCCCTCCTAACACTATAATTGTCCTCTTGGCAGCCCCCTGTTTCCTTGTTTTCTTCCCACTCACCAACTAACCTATATTTTATCTTCCCCCCCCTCATCTTCAGTTATATTTATTTACTTCATTTATACCACAGCTTTTTCCCCAGTGGGGACTCAAAGCAGCTTACAAAATTTCCTTCAATTTTGTCCTTACAACAACCCTGTGAGGTAGGTTAAGCTGACAACATGACTGGCCTAAAGTCACCCAGCAAGCTTCCATGGCAGAATTTAACTTCAAACCAGGGTTTCCCCAGATCCTGATCAGATACTCTAACCACTCCACCATAATGCCTTTCATGTGGGGGCTGCTATTGGCCAGTAGCAAGCCTAGGGGAGTCACGCGAGTTGCCCAGTAGTTGCTGGCAGGTCTGGCCCCAATGAATCCTCCATCAATGGCCAAAATAGCACTGCTAAGGGCCTGCCCTGCCTCCCTTTTACTAACAGAAACCAAGGTTTGAAGGCTAGCAATAGTGTTAGCAACAGCTACCGAGGGGATTCATTTCTTAAAGCTTCAGGTGCTGCTCCTATCATGGGAGGGGGTTAACCCCCCATTTTTTTATAAGAGAGTTCAGATTTTTCTGCAAACCAAGGCTTTTCTGAGGTGTATAAATAGTTCTGTCTTGTCTGTTCATGGATTTAAGTATCCACAGATGGGGGCATGTTGAGAACTGGATATGTTTATTATGTGTTATACTATGACTGGAGGTTTACTTGGTGATCTTGGGACAGTCACCATCTCTCAACATATCCTACCTCATAGGCCTGTTATTTGGATAAAACATAGGGAATAATTATGTATACTGCACTGAACTACTTGGAGGAAGGTCCTGATACAAATGTAACAGGTAGATGGAAATCCTGCTGGCATATTAACACTATATACATATTGGCCAATATGCATAAACAAAATGGTTGATCTGATCCAAAAAAAAATGATTGGGAAATTTTGCTCATCACTCTTCTAGCATCATGTCTAGTTATACTGTAAGGAACTAGGATGAGTGAACCATGCCAGCACATATTTTTATATGGACATTTAGAATCAGACTACGTGTCAGTCAGGGATATCTCTAGATTGCCTCCAGCAGTTCAAATAGCTGCTGAACAAGTTTGCAGCTGCCTGTTTCTCAGAAGCTGACTCACAACTGATTGGGGGATCACTAGGTCCTTTAAGATTCTCCTAGGGAAATGATTTAAAGGGTTTTCTGTCAAAGTCTGAGAATGCTGAGGAACAGAACCACATGAGTTGAGAGGGAATGGTCCTCGGTTAAGGTATAAATAGAGATTTTCCCACGGCATCAGACACATTAGTGATATTAAACACGTATTATACAACACATTAGAGAATCCAGAAGAACTATTCCAGATATATTTTAATTCAAAAATTGTATCTTTTGATGTCTACTCTAAGTGGGCACCTAGGAATTTTAAAGAAGACATGGGGTTCTTTTTCCATGACATATTAAATCACGAGGTCACAGATGTACATCATCACAGTACTACATTTTTTCCTTTGTAGTCTTTTGGACCCATGGGGGTAAAGTGGGGCTAGGTTGATTTAATTACAACATCAAAATTTATGGGATTTTGTGTTTGTCCTTATTATCACTTGGTTAAATTTCTCTAGTGCACGAGTGGAGAGAAAGAGAGAGGGTCTACATTTTTAGCCAGGACAAATTCATATCCTTCATACTGATTTTATGCCTGGAAATTCTTTCTAGCAGGTTTCTTTCACAATGGCCATTAGCCGTTCTTAAAGTTTGTAATTAGTTATTTCTGGATGATTTATTATTAAGTTCCTGACAAGTTCAGATAATTTCTTTCCAGGAAGATGCAGCAGTAGCTGTCCTTGGTAATTAGGAGAGTCCAAGGCATTCACTATTTATGACCAAACAATTTGAAATGCCTGAAAGACATGCCATTGGTAAGTATTGGGATAATTCAGACTGCATTAGTTGCAGCACAGGCTTTTTGTATCACCAAAGATTGCTTGAAGCAAAAAACTGGACAAGCCCTGTGAGTTTTTTATAAGTTTGAATTCTGATGTTTCAACAAACTAGAAAGTATGACTGCTAGAATAATAGGCTTACTGTATGTGAATGAAGTGTGTTTATTTTACTGTAATGTCACCTAGTGGGTATTTTGAGACAAAGATCTTGGGCTGAGTTCAGTAGCTAACAAAAATTTGAAATTGCCCTTGAGCTTTGAAGGATACCAAGGAAAAATCATTGCAAGAAATGCAGTTTCCCTGATCATCATTGCAACATGTCTAGCAATTAAGTTTTTCCATCCATCTATCCACCACATGAAGAATGGATGTTGCATTCTTCTGTTCCAGAACATCTCTGTGCTATTTCTCCTAGAGCCTTGTAAAGCACAGCTATGCCACTGAACCACAGCAAAGGAAAACACCAACCTTTTGTATTTTTCATAAGAAAATCTAATCTACTAATCTAAATGATGCTACCATATCTCTATTTAGAGGTCTGGATAGAACCCTCCCTCACCCCAAACATTGGAGAGTCCTTCATTAAAGAAAGACCAACACATATGCAGTACCATCCTAGGAACACTTTACTGGGAGTAAGCCCCATTGAGTGGACTTGCATAGGACCCTGAGTTCACCTGTTTAGGATTGCAGAGTTGTTAAAGCTTCTTCAAATTGAAATGTATGAGTACAGTCAATGACCAGCTAGAAAAATGCAACATATAACCTAAACCTAAAAATTACAAATTACAGTATATGAATGGAGTTTGTATAAACATGACATAACTTGGCATAACCCCTTAGTATCTTAAAATAGTAGAGTGATTCAGTTACTCTTATCCTAACAGGGTACAGCATATTTTCAGCGCATTCCTAAAAGGAATGCCCGCACCGGGCTTAGGAGGCAAACTGGCAGCGTTGCCTCCTAAAGTGGTTTGGGCACTGCCGAAACCTCTGCCCGGCGCCAAAAACCCATGGGAAATACGCCAGCTAAAAGCTAAAAGCTGGCGTATCTTTACAAAAATAAAAAGGGGCGTTCCTGAGCCAAAAGTGCTCGGGAGGCCAATTAAGGTCGGCCCTGCCCTGCAGCCGGCAGTGTTATGCCCCGGGAATGCCTTCTGGGGTGCTGGAACGCCTCCCGGCTCGATGCCGCAGCCTGTGCTGACTGCCAGAGGCCGGCAGGAGGCGGCGGCAGTCAGGGAGCGGTGCCCGGCCCTGCACTCTGATGCTGGGGCCACTCACACCGGTGTGTGCCTTCCGGGTGCCGGCGGTGTAGGCCCCTGTGCTGGCGGAGGCCGTAGACGGCCTCCTACGGGCTTTGGGCCCATTTTTCAGGAATGGGCCCTTTGAGAGCTGCAGCACAAAATTTGGCAGTCAGAAGTGAAAACTGTGGCAAAGATGCTCCTAACAGATGAAAAACCACAGTTTTCACCTGTTAGGAGCATCTTTGCCACAGACACACCAGGTTGCCCAGGGAAATTGTTAAGCAGAGGAGAAATAAACTTTGTGCAGACATTTTTCGATAGAATGAACAGCAGATCAGAATGTGCTCTGATGTTTCAATATCTCCTGATCCCCAAGAGCAAAACCTTTCTACCATAGGGACCTTCTTATACCTTCCTTTATACAAGCTTCTGTTACCCAAAGCCTATTTTGTCAGATGTTTGGAATGTCCCATTCAATTGACGTTGATCCATATGTACAAACAGGAGGGGGGCAGGGGGTGTTACTACAGAGAGGAGCAAGAAGGCAAAGTATACCGTGACATAATGTTTATTACATTACATTGGAGACCACAGATGTAAATGAAATCCATCCACAAATGGGAACTGTCCAATTGGAGCTGGCATGGATGATTTCCAACCATTGTTCTTTTATGTCGCGTGGGCAATTCTCCGCAGCCTCTGCTTGCGTAGCCTCTTCCATCGCTTCCTCGAATGTGAAGGCCTTTTTTGCGAGGAGTTTCCATCGCACCTTTGGGTTTCGGAGGCCGATGACGAGTTGATCTCACATCCTGTCGATCAGGTCGGGAAAGTTGCAATACTTAGCGGTCTGCTGGAGTTCAGAAACGAAGTCAGTGACTGTTTCCCCGGGCGCCTGTCGCCGCTCCTGGAAGTCAGCCCTCCTTGTGATCTGCGTCGGCTTGGGCTGGAAATGCGTCATGAGCGCCTTCACGATCTCGCCGTAGGTGGCGGTGTCTATCGTGATGGGGGCCAACAGGCCCTGGGCCAGTTCGAATGTATCTTGACCGCAGAGGCTGAGAAAAGTCGCTTTCTTTTTCTCAGCCATTGTAATGTCATTGGCCACCATGTGATATGGACTCACATGGCATGGGCGTCCCATTTTTCCAGAGCAGTCAGGTTGAACGGTTTGATCTTTCCCTGGGACGCCATGGGGAGCTGTCTCCATTGCCTCCGTTGCCAGTAGTACCCATTCTCTCAGTATCCCACCTTCGTCACCAGTTTTATGTTGCGTGGGCGATGCATAGTAGAGAGAGACGGAGTCAGGGTACAACACCTTTATTGCAGGAACGGCATGGTGAAAGTGAGGACAAAGCCTACTCGCCTTACTTTTACGCCCTCAGATGTTCGCGCTCTACCTGTCCTCTCATTCTCTCATTGACGGGTTCAAACTGCGCTCCCCACGCCCATTGGGTGGGCTATTGCTCAAGGTTTCTACTCCTACTCCCTAGATTTATTGCATGCATAACAGTTCAACTGGTTAAAAAAAAAGGACAGCACATTTTCATAGCGAGCTAGCCACTCCCATTTTCCTATTGAGCCCAAGTCTGATAGTGCCTAATCTGCGTATTAATTCAGTTCAGTGGTTTTCTTGTCCAATTGTTCAAACCATGTTCAGATTCTCTTATTTGCTAATTATGAATCATATAATCCACCAAAAGGAATACTCCTATTTGGAGAAAATAACCTGTGAGATATAAAGGATGACCAGTACACAATTCCTCAATGTGACAGTTTATTGTTTAGCTTCCTACTCGGATGGGGTCTCTGTGTTGCAAGCAACAGAAAACTGAGCAATTGCCAATGCTAAATAAAGGCTTGTAAAGAATAAAGGAGCTACAATAGCATCACTGCAAGTATAGAGTAAGCCTGCAATAGTGAATTTCAATGAACAATGTTTATTAATGAGAAGCTCTAGGATGTTCTGATGACTAAACATGTATCGTTGATTTATTTTTCTGGAAGATCTTCTTTAGAACATTATTTCATTAGTCCTTATTTTATTTTTGTTAAAGGAAACGTCAACAAAGGGATTGTATGGATTGACAAAACTGTGCCCAGAGTGATAGGTCCCATAGAATGAATAAAAAATCAATGGCAAAAGACAGTGAGATAAGTCTTTACAATTTCATCACCTGAATCGATAACACGGGAAAATTAAGAGGTCTTTGCAAAACGCTGTTTAATCTTCAAGCATTATGTTAATCTTTGACCTATAATTTTTATCCCTAAATATACATTGTCTTCCCCCCAGATTCATTGTTTTGCTTCCCAGTACTACCAGTAACAACTGTGTTTGGTTAAAAATATACAAGACCACAGTTTGGCTTTAAGTAAAAAAGATGCTTTCTGTCCAGTCCTGCCCAGACCTAGAGTAGGATGGAATGTTGTCTTTGGACAAGGAGACCTCCACTGTATGTGCCTCTTTTGAGGAACCAGGGCAGAGGTCCAAGAACCTTCAGGGAAGCCTCAAGCCTGCCACCCAGGAGGAAGCACTATCTAGGGACTGGAAGTAGGGAGCGTTAAGCCTACAGCTACAGCCTTCTGCTTCCACACCCCCTTTGACCCAAACATGATGGAAGCGGAATGTCTGAGAAGAAGCCTAGACCAGAAGATAGGAAATTTGCCACACATCCCATTATGTGGTCCTCCTCAAGAGGAGGGAGCTGTGTCTTGGGTTTTTCCAGGATCACATCACAACACTAGGATCAGTGGATTAGCCAGGTAGTTTTAGACACCTTGGCTGGAATCTGACCTCAGCTGCTTTAGCATTCCTTGAGACCAGCCATTCTCTACTACTCTGCCTGGATAGCTAAGCTATAGACCCTCCTGTCTTTCCAGTCTACCCACTCACCCCACCATCTTGAGGTCCTAGCTGTGTGCACTGAGGCTGCCAAGAGCAAGATCTGTTTTTTTTTAAACAACAACAACAACAACACCTTTCTCTATTTTCTTTTTCCCTTGGGGTAAAGGTTGGCCAGAAGATTCTGTTTGGGTCAGATTGGTACCTGTAAGAAATCCCAACATGTGCAAAATGAGGAGAATGCCACCTTTCCCCCCACGTCCTGCTTTTTTTCTGATGGGGCTGTCCAATGTGGCATCCTTCTCCCTTGATAATGTCAAGTGACCATGTTCTCCTGGAGTTTGTTATAAAGCAGAAAGGAGAAGCAAGAAATAGTCAAACATGTATTCTAGACATTAAGGAAGCTGATTTCAATCAATTTAGGGAACTACTGGGTGTGATCCCATGGGTGAGAATATTGAATGAGAAGGGAGTACTAGGGCTGTTGAAAAAAAATTCGGTAAAATTCAGATTCGGCAAAATTCAGCCCGTTTTGATTCAGGCCGTGCCGAAGTCCGAACTCCCCTGCTTCGGATCCCTGAAATTCAGGCAAGATCTGGAGTTCGGGGGGAAATTCGCCCTCCCACGTGCCTTCAGGGGGCTTCTAAAGAACATTTGGTTGAGATAGGATTTCAGAAGGGCATGTACAAGAAGTGGAAAAAGGAAGAAATCAACAAAGAGCAATTCAAACAAGTAGCCGGCACATGTAGGGAGAAAGTCAGGAAGGCTAAAGCGCAGAATGAGCTCCGGCTAGCCAGGGAAGTTAAAAACAACAAAAAAGGTTTTTTTTGGTTATGTCCATAACAAAAGGAAGATCAAGATAACTATCGGGTCATTGCTTGGAGAGGACGGTGAGTTATTAACAGGGGAGGCAGAAAAGGCAGAATTACTTAACTCCTTTTTTGTATCAGTCTTCTCCCAAAAGGGGAATAGTGCTCAACCTGGGAATAATGGAGCAGAGGATGTAATAGGGGAATTACAGCATAGTATAGACACTGAGATAGTATGGGAGTACCTGGCTACTCTCAATGAATTCAAGTCTCCGGGGCTGGACAAACTGCATCCAAGGAAGTTAAAAGAACTGGCTGAAGTGATTTCAGAACCATTGGCAATAATCTTTGAGAATTCATGGAGAACAGGAGAAGTTCCAGCAGACTGGAGGAGGGCAAATGTGGTCCCCATCTTTAAAAAGGGGAAAAAAGAAATCCCAAACAATTATTGCCCAGTCAGCCTGACATCAATATCAGGTAAAATACTAGAGCAGAAAATTAAACAGACGGTCTGTAAGCACTTAGAAAGAAATGCTGTGATCACTGACAGTCAACATGGGTTTCTCAAAAACAGATCATGCCAAACTAATCTCATATCTTTTTTTTGAAAGAGTGACAAGTATGGTAGATGAAGGGAATGCTGTAGATGTAGTGTACCTTGATTTCAGTAAAGCCTTTGATAAAGTCCCCTATGATCTTCTTGAAACAAAGCTAGTAAAATGTGGGCTGGACACTGCTACTGTTAGGTGGATTCATAATTGGTTGACCAACTGAACCCAAAGGGTGCTCATTAATGGCACAACATCCTGGAGAGGAGTGACCAGTGGGGTACCACAGGGGTCTGTCCTGGGACCGGTACTATTTAATATTTTTATAAATGACTTGGATGATGGGATAGAGAGCATGCTAATCAAATTTGCAGATGACACCAAGTTGGGAGGGGTAGTTAATACCCTGGAGGGTAGGGTCAGAGTTCAGAATGACCTTGATAGAATGGAGAGCTGGGCCATAAGTAATAAAATGGATTTCAATAGGGAGAAGTGTAAGGTACTTCACCTAGGCAGAAACAACATAAGGCACAGGCACAGGATGGGAGAGAGTTGGCTTGACAACAACACATGTGAAAGAGATCTGAGAGTCTTAGTGGACCACAAACTGAACATGAGTCAACAGTGTGATATGGCGGCTAAGAAGGCCAATGCAATTCTGGGCTGCATCAATAGGAGTATTGTGTCTAGATCAAGAAAGTAATACTACCACTGCATTCTGCATTGGAATACTGTGTCCAATTTTGGGCTCCACAATTTAAGAAGGATGTTGACAAGTTGGAGCGTATCCAGAGGAGGGCGACCAGAATGGTCAAAGGTCTGGAGTCCATGCCCTATGAGGAGAGACTCAGGGAGTTGGGTTTGTTTAGTTTGGAGAAGAGAAGGTTGAGGGGAGACATGATAGCCATGTTTAAATATTTGAAGGGATTTCATGTTGATGAGGGAACTAGCTTGTTCTCTGTTGCTTCAGAGACTAGGACACAGAGAAATGGATTTAAACTAAGAGAAAAGCGATTTCACCTAAACATTAGGAAGAACTTCCTGACGGTGAGGGCTGTTCGATGGTGGAATGCACTGCCTCGGAGGGTGGTGGAGTCCCCTTCTTTGGAGGTCTTTAAGCAGAGGCTGGATGGCCATCTGTTGGGAGTGCTTTGATTGTGGGATTCTGCATGGTGGGGGGAGGGTTGGGGTCACTGGGGATGTGGGGGGGCGGTAGTTGTTAATTTCCTGCATTGGGCAGGGGGTTGGACTAGATTACCCTGGTGGTCCCTTCCAACTCTATGATTCTATGATTCTATCATGACCAAAGAAGGGTTAAGGCTCGCAGTTAAGTTATTCCAAAAGATCTATTCCCAGAAAACTCAGTTTGTTGGCTAAATGTATAATCTATAAAGTATAGATACTTGCAAACTATGTATGGGCTTGTGAATTATTCAGAATAAAGTGTGTGGTGTAGGGGTTAAGAGTGGTGAACTCTAATCTGGAGAACTGGGTTTGATTCCCCACTTCTCTACATGAAGCCTTCTGGGTGACCTTGGGCCGGTCACAGTTCTCTCTGAACTCTCTCAGCCCCACCTATCTCGCAAGGTGTCTATTGTGGGGAGAGGAAGGGAAGGCAATTGTAAGCCCGTTTGCGATTCCTGAAAGGTGGAGAAAATCAGGGTATAAAAAACAACTCTTCTTCTTCTAGTTAAAATAATTAAAATGCAGTTCCTAGCTAGATTTGCTTACAATACCTAAACAGCTTTCCCCACCCTTGAAAGACAGGCCAGAGTCCCCCCTCCCTTGTCTTGTCATAAAACTTACGGAAGCTTGTCCAAGGAATAATGGAGGCCTTACAGAATTATGGGCAGAACTCTCTAACAAACAACTGCATGCCATGCTGTCCCTTTTTGGAGCTTTCCCTCCAGCTAGAGAGTTCTCTTCCTAGGCCAAGAATTCTCCAAGAATACCTTTTTACCGATCAATTCAGAATCAGAGAGAAAAGGAGTTTTGAACTCCTCGTCAATATTGGTACTGTGTGCAAACTTGTAATACCAGGTGCAAAGGAGCGAAGTCCAGGAGAGCAAGGACGGGATGGCCAAATGGGTAGAACTGGCTTGTTGATTCTACTTTTCCTGTCCCTCAACCAACAGAGTAAAAGCATCAAACCCCCCTTCAGGGAATGAACCTTGGATCTTCCCCTACTGCAAATAGATAAGCCTGTATCTTCACCTACCCATAACAAGCTCAACTACTGATCCATTTTTTTGCTCTTCAGGCTCTCGACAGCTTTGCTGATTCCCAATTCTCCCAACAGCTCCTGTACTGGTCTGTGCTCAACCAGTGACCCTGCCTCAACGGACAGGGCGGAACAGTTATTTTAATCCAAACTCCCATTTCGACTCATTGTTTAGCACATGGCTGCTGAGGCTTCAGAGAGATGGAGAGCAAAAGGTCTGTCTTCTGCTCCCTGGGATTGTGGATTATGGCAAGGAGTTCTTCTCTTCTCTCCAATACCTTCCTGTCCTCTCTTTGGTGACTCGAACATTGTTAGGATACTGGTCAGGATGCCAGGGAGGGTGGGATATATAATATTTTACCCATGGTACTACATGCCTTTCCCAACTTTCCACTAATCCTGAATGCTGCCCAAATGATTTTTGATTTTTTTGTCAATTTCTGAGATGGTTCATCTAAGGGAAAAGCCTTAAAACTTGCTTTTAATTTTATTTTAGGTGAGATTTTGGTGGCAGCTCTGCTAATTGCTGTTGAGGTCTGGTAGATGGGTGGCCCAGTCCTGAACCTTCCACGGCTGGGGATGGCATGGCTGAGGGACCGCCACGGTGCCTCCAAAACCATTCACCGGCTGCCAAAAGGCTTTAAAAAGCCTTTCGTTGGCTTTTTATTTTTTTTAATGGGGCATTTTGAGAACAGCATGCCCCATTGAGAACAAAATGCCCCGGGACCACCCCCCGGGATGCCGGTGAGGGTCTTTGCACTGGTGGGATGCTGGCGGAAGTCCCAGCAGGCGTCCGTGGTTAGTGCTGCCACTTCAGCGACAGCTTCCGGGTCTCCCCGCCATCATCCGTGCCAACCTGGATGGTATAAGTGGCACGGTTGCCGGCGGCCAAGCCACTTATGCCAGTGCAGCCCATTTCTGACCTCCAAAGGAGTTTCATTCTTTGAGGTCAGGAATGGGCTGTTATATGGATAGCTTACCTGTAGCCACACAGACATTGGCCATGCTGGTCAGTAAGACATTGTTTTAACATTCTGCTGCTACCTGCTGGCATACTTTTTTCTGTGACAACCTACATGTTAAGGAATAGCCTCCCAGAGGAAACTGAAACACATTTATTTCTCTTGCATTTTCATAGGGCTTGTAAACAAAACCCTTTAGAAGAACCTTTGGCTCCTCAAGATTATCGTTTTGTGGGTGCCTTGAAAGTCAGTGATCTCTGTTGATATTTTAAAATGTTTTTCCTCTACTAGTTGTTTTGATTCTGTTTTTAGAACTGTGTAACCGTGAACTGATTTTATTGTTCCCTGCCAGATTCTAGTTATCTGCAAGAAAGCTGAACTAAATAAGTAATTAAGTTGTGGTGCCACTGGGAGGGAAATTGGCTAGATATGAGTTAGCCAGTTTGAGACCAAAAGACAGAAGAAATTTCATTTGGATTAGGTACCCTTGTTACCCGAAATGAACCCAGGGCGGGCGGGAGGGGGTTAGCTTGTAATAAGGTTTCCAGATAGATAAACAAGGGATCTTTTATCTACGTATATGGAGGCTTTATTCCAGAGCAATATCCCAGGAGTAAAAGTAACATAGTCCAACTGATTAGAACTAAATGAAGTCTTTATTCACTAGCAGTTAATCACAGTACCATGAGCTAACCTAAACTACAAACCTGAGAGCTAACTACAAATAAACTGGAAATGGACCACAATAAACTACAGTACACATAATAAACCACCCTCTCCCTCCTGAATACACATGCATGCACACACTGTGGATGAGGTAGGAATGAGGGATGAGACATGGAGAGGTAAGGAAAGGTATTCCGATGACTACCAGATCCAAGGTATATGAGAGGCTGGGAGTTGTGGGAGTCCATGCAGCAGAAGTCCAAGGTGGAAGAATACCGAGGAGGAGAGAGAAGAACCAGTGAAGCAGTTGCAGGGGTATTCAGATAGTGAGAGAATCTGGTACACACTTCACCGAACTGGGCTAGTCCTTATATGGGGAAGAGATCCATAGTTAGACATGGGACCCCACTTTCCAAAGCTTTTTTATTTTTCTTTTATTTGTACCCTGCCCTTTCCCAGCAAAGCTGGGCTCAGGGCGGCTAACATCGCATATATATACAATTTAAAACCATAAAATCAAATCTAGCTAAACATATGCCCTCTTCTGTATATCGATAGTGCCCTAAAATGTAATCTAAGTTACCCTACCACCTGAAGGAAAAATATTTCCACATGGTGGCAGGCCAAGATGGTAATAGGTGGTCACCAGTCAGCAATGGTCTCATGACTTCAGTCGAATCCATGGGAGGAGACAGAAGCAAGAAGAGGAGGGAACAAAAGGGAGGATGAAAGGAAAAGGGAGGGAGGGAAAAGGGAAAAGGGAAAAGCATCAGGATGGGTTCCATGAAATGAAGTTTGAATTTGACTGGGCAGTTTAGAAGATTAGAAGGTGATATATGACATTCCAGGATGAGGCTATCATTGGCTGGGTTTAGTGTAATCACAAAGAGCTGGGAGTGAAATGATGGTAAAACCATCCTCTTGATGTTTCATCCTGGGTGGATCGATGTTAGGCTGCTTCATTCAACAGTTGGATCAGAGACTCATGGGTTGCCGATTACCTGGAAATGGTTCGTATTGCTTTGATGCCGCATCCCATGAAGCAAGGGGTAGGCTTGTATTATGCATGGTGCCTTAGAGCTGGAGGCTTGTAATTGTTTTATGCACACCAGTGACATCCCACATCTGTGAAAGAATGTGCCTTTGTTATGGCAGACCAGAGATGCTTTATTTGTTTTATTTTATTTATACCCCCCACCCTCTCCTCACAAAGGACTTGGGGCGGCATACAACATTTAAAAAATATAACATTTAAAATACAATAGACAAATAAAATGAAAATAAATCAATTGATAGAACAATAAAAAATATACTGACTTCATCAATCGCTTGGAGAATTAAAATTCATGAGATGAGACTCATCCTATGGATCCCTACCTCACTTAGGCTTTTAAGGGGGGTGTCCTACAAAACAATTAAAAGGAGACTGGGGATCAGGTTGGGGAGGTCTCTCATCAGAAGGGGGAGGACAGGGCTCTCAAACCTTTCCAAGTTTAACAACAGGCTATGTTTGGTTGGGATTTCTATTAGGTTTCATATGTACAGCCCCAGCAGAAATATTGCTACTAGAGGTCTTTTAGAAAAGGTTGGAAGTCATTTGGTTGGATTACTCTCTCTTGCAGTTTCAGGATGGTCATGTTCCATGAAGGCAGAGTAGCTGGATGATCGCCTAGCCCTTTTTCCCCCAAGGTTGTCTATCATTGAAAAAAGTCTGTAGCATAAATGCTAATATGGGATTCCTGCTGGCAGCAAGGACATTAGACTCGGTGCCCTTTGTAACTCTTGTATTCATTAACTATATGCTTTTTCTAGAGATATCCATTATAGAATACATTTGAGGTTTCATGAAAAGAAAAATAATGATCAGTGTGTACATTACTTAGTACTTTGATAGAAAACTGATTGAGTAAATGAAACGCCTAGCTCTACTACCATTCCTCTTATACATCTAATACCCGAAATTCTACACATTATGTCTTTCTTATGTTTACCATCCCATAAATTATGCCCATCTGACTATCTGCAGGCATTCTGTCTCCAAGTTCTTTATCCTCTGCGAAACTCCAGATGAAAATATTTTAACAGAAATCACTCCAGTTGCAGAGACCCTGTTCAAAACCCATCAACTAGAATGTGCTTAGAACTGCCCGAGGACTCATTTTCTCCTACCAAATGTTTATGCAAATGCACCCTGCAGAAGTGAACATATTACATCAACCAAATTTTCCCACTCAAGCTTAACATATCGCTTTATCAACCTGTCATTAAAAAAATAGCCAGTTGCAAATTAGCAATGCTAACCAACATTCTAATAAATCTGTAGAGCAATTGTAGGGTTCAGAATTACTTTCAGTAGCATTTAATAATGGCAATCTTACACATTTATCTAGCATCCCTGGATAAAAGGAGATAATCATTACACAGAATCTAAACTAGAGATTGGCAGATATAAATCAGGCAAGGGACAGAGAATTCCCACTAATATTTTCCCCTACCCCCCACAAATGGTAGCATTCTAATTGCCTCCTGTATGCTTGACAGAAAAGTGTAGAATCTTGTTTTGCAATGATTGATTATTCTATCCTGAGGCTGGATTTTCAGTATGTTGAAGGGTTTCTTTCACACCTGCTATGACACTCCTGTATGAGTGGGGAACACCAGTTGTAAGGTTGATCATTTCCGATTTGGAATCTCGCCTTCAGGTTTTGCCTACTGCTTTGATAAGTTTGACATTCCTTGACATTTCCTAACCAAAAAAAGTTGTTGACAAGGTAGGGGTGAGCAGCTGATGGTCTGTGGGCCACATTGGTCCTCAGTAGCAGACCTAAAGGCCAAAGAACTATGGGGAAAATGAAGCTGATGACAACAGAACTGATTGTCAGGGCACTTTGCGGGAAGGGAGGATTGATATTTTGATTCATGAAAGTTGCCATTTCCTAGGAAAACAGTTGATCAGGGAATAAGGCATATCTTTTTTTTTTTTAAGAGAGGGATAGATAAGGATTTTGCAAGCAAGATCTTTTGTCAGATGATTAGTGATTTCATTTCATTTCTATCCTGCATTTCTTATGCCTTGAAAGTCCAAAGTGGCATACATTGGGTTCCCAGGAGGTCTCCCACTGAGATTCTTACAAGACACAGACCTGCTTTCCATCCGTAAGAAGGCTCCATTTTGAGCTTTCCAACCATAATTTGAGACCATAAATAAACAGTTATAATTCTTTGATAAATAATAATGTTTTGAGCTACAAGAACTGATCTCTTAGAGATACCTGACCTTTTATAAACAAATCAAGGGGAGGGGACCTTTAAGCTGGCAGAGAATTGTAATCCTTACCCTTATGGAAAGATGTATTCGAATTTACAGAGAGTAGAATAGCAAACTTAGATCTATTGCTATTTTTATTATTATTTTATTAGATTTATAACCGTTTTCTTCCCGGCCGAGACTGGCCTCAGAGCAGCCACTGTGTGACAGTACTGTGTGATAGCAAAGCCAAGTAAAGCAAATTATGAGCTGAACCAATACAGAGTTGAATAATCTTGGAATTTTTCTCAATTTTAAGTTCAAGATGGGCCAAGCATGGGGCAGGGAAGGTGTGGCCTCTGGGACCGAGATAGCATGATCCCTATTTTGTTGCTTTTACATTTGTTTATATCTTTTTTTAAAAGAAAAATCAGCTCTCTGCTTTTTGCTATTGGTTTCACAGATTCCTTTGTGTAAGTTGTCTGTGGAGGAAGAGAAAACAATGGTGTAAGCTGCTTTGAATGCCCATTGGGGAGAACAGTGGTGTATAAATACAGATTGTTTATGCGCATGCGCTAATGTTTGTGCAAGCAATACAAAAAAGTTTATAAGATACAGGGGGCACAAACATGAGTTTCTGCCTGTGCAAAGGTACATGCTTGACCAGGACAAAACTTTAACGGGCATGGTGTTTATACATGCAATGCATGTGTAAATAGCGATGATTGACTGTTGAAAATGTGTACATTTTGGGTGGGGGGTGGGTGCAAAGAAACACCTCGAAATAATCTGATTGATTTGAACAAAGGCAAAACAAATTAAAAAGGTGAGAGATTCTAAGAATCTCTAGTTTGGGATCCAAGATACGACCCTTAAATATGCCCCCAAGATGGCAGCTGTTTGCGAAAACTGCTGAGCTCCCAATAGATCAGCATCTCACCCTGGCTGCTTGCTTCTCTGTTGTTTAATGCTACACATCTCACCCACCCTGACATTATCTGAGACATTATAATCTTCTATTACTGCAGGGGAATGGCCTGCTATCAGTAACCAGCTCAGCTTTGAAAGATTCAATATCAAAAGCCATTTTGCTTCTGTGGAATTTGAAGAGGGGGGTGGGAGGATCGGCGTTTGGAACTGTGCTACATTTCTGAAGAGTTAGAATGACCAGCGTGTTTGACAGCGGTGGCATCTTCTATAGCTCATTTATATAGGCAGGTTTTATGTCTGACATCCTAAAAGCTGCCAGGTCCAATACATTATTGAGAATCCATTATTTTGCTACTGACTATTTATTTCTGTGCATCTATAATCATAAGTACCCAGCATTATTCTGTCACCTTTCAGCCTTGCCATATAAAATATTCAGCAAGCCACACACCCCTCCGAGAAAGAAGCTCATTGACCTTGATGCCTTCAATGCATATAGGAGAAATATTCAAAAGTGGGGGAAAGTAAAAGACTGCTCTCTGATCTAAGATGACAAGTGGAGGCAACAGGTGCTGCTCTAAAACTTTATAGGCCCAGCTTGCTGTGGTCGGGAAGGCCATAGTGGTAATTCTCAAAATAAATCTGCAGAAACCGGGAAATCCACTTTAATTCCTTTGCAGGGGAAATGAGTTGCACGGCCGGGGGAGCTTCAGAAGATGCACAATGCCTGGTGTTTGTATCAATAATTTCAGCATTGTTTCTCAGGGCAGGGTCTGTGGCTCAGCAGTAGAGCATCTGCTTTGACTGCAGAAGGTCCCAGGTTCAATCGCCGACATCCCTAGTTATAAGGATCAAGTAGCTGGCGAGGGTTCCCTAACCTTTTTGAGCCTGTGGGCAGTTTTGGTATTCTGACACAGGGTGGTGGGCAAAATCAGAAAATGGCTGCCACCGGAAGTGGAGCCAATCACAAAATGGCTGCCACAAGAGGTGGAGCCAACCACAAAATATGAAGGAGCAAAGCTATGTTTAACTCTTTTTTGGGCAGAAGCTCTGTTTAATAGGATGCCTTTCAATCCACACAGCCAGTCCCTGTCCCGCCAAAGCAGGGGTTCTTTAAGATTTGGAGGCAATGAGCACACTGGTAATTGAAGGAAAATCAACAGTTTAATTACCAAAAAACACATTCAGCAGGCAACGCAATACAAAGTAACTCAGAGCAATACCACTGTACATGAGTGTCTCTCTCTCCTTCCTGGGTGCAGGGGGCTCCGTGTGCAGCATCCAGAGCGATCCCAGAATCACCAGTCCTGTCCCACAGCATCCAGCCTGATCTGTGTAGAAGCCCACCGTTCGTCTCCTTCCTTGGGTTTTTCACTTAGGCCAGGTACTTTGGGTTAATTCAGGGTACCTGGCCCACAGCCCTGCCTTCCTGATAATGCACACCAGCTGCTGCATGAGCCAGCATAGACTGCCTAATCAACTAGTAAGCGCATCTGGCAACCCAACACTCCCCTTTTTAACACTACAGAAACAAACTAAACTAACATTCATTACAGAAAACTATACTTTCATATAGGGAATATGGATGTGACATGTCAACCTAAAACTCCTCGTACAATATTCTTCGGCATATTGCCACTACAGTCCCCACCTAACTCCTCCCACTTTCTAAAAGCACTTGGTGAGTACCAGTAAAGGTCTCGACAGGCACCATGGTGCCCATGGGCACCATGTTAGGGATCCCTGTAGTAGGCTACATGCAAGATCTCACCTTGAGATCCTGGAGAGCTGCTGCCATTCAGAATAGACAAAACTTGATAGTCCAATGGTCTAACCCAGTAGACGTAGCCTTGTGTGTGCATGTGTGTGTTTGCTCTTACTGTTCACCTGGATTCTTCTGAGCTTCTCCTCATTTACATTTATCTGTTCTTGACCTTCTGAGGATCAAGACTTGTGAGATGCTGGGAGTCCTTGACTGGATCTTCCCAGTATCTTTTTAAAAATATATATTATAGCCAAATGGGTCCCTAATTCTGACTGGGGCCATGCTATGAATAAAGGTTTTTAACCCTTCCATCCTCACATGATTCAGCTAATCAAAACCAACATTCACCATTCAGTCATGCACGTTCCTATAGCCCTTTAAAGAAATAATGTTGGCAAAAGATGGTTGACTCACTTCCCCACCCCTTTAAATGCCTAATAACTGCACAGTGGCCACAGTAAAGGGGTGGAAGGAGTAAACCACTACTTTTCCCCCTGTGTGGCTCTAATCTAAATCAGAGTCCCACACTATTATAAAGCGGCCTTTTTCTCCAGGGGAACTGATCTCTATCGGCTGGAGAGCCATTGTAATAGCAGGAGATCTCCAGCCACCACCTGGTAGTTAAAGATAACAACAGCACCAGGGCTCAAATTAAACAATTTTACTATAAAGAGTGCAACCTCTAATATAAATAAATAAAGTATTTCAAAATATACAAGAAGACAACCAAGGTAAGTAAAGTAATGTATTACTGTCCTTATTAATCCTTTGTTTTTCAGGAATAATAGCCAACAAGCTCTTCACCCGGCAAGTAGCAGATCCACAGTCCCAAATCCAAAACAAACAGCCGGATTACTGCAGCCATAGGTTGAGCACTCACTGTCCAAAACAATCCAAACAATCAAAGTCCAAATCCAATCCAATCCAATCCAAAATGACACTTCCAGATTCATGTACGTTTTGCAAATAAAGTTGTTTCTTCAGTTGATTTCCATCTAATATTTCATTGCGTATAGTGCAAATTAGTGTATAACATGGGTACAAAGACCTCCGACCAGCCGACCAGCCGAGTTGGCAGCTCTACCTGGAGCTAGCCTCCAGTTCAGACCACCAGCCCTCTGCTGGAACCTAATAGGTGGGTGTTGATTTTGCACAGGTTCACATACCAGACAACCATGACTGCATCTCTCTTGGTACCCAGTGACCCAGTTTGTTGTTGCGTGTTATGTGAAAGAGCCTTAAAACACAGGTGTAAGTATTCATTCAATGCCTCCAGTGTGATGTGTGTGTGAATGATTACACCCTAAAAATGAACTTTTGTTTTCCTTTTCCTTTGTCGAAATACACGTCGTAGAGACCTTCTAAAACAGCAAAAATTAATGAATCCAGATCCTCACACCATCCCAAATCACATCTAATAATTGAGGCGCACGTGATGTTGCTCCTCACAGGGGAATATACAGTTCGAGAAAATTGTCAACATAAATTTGTTTGATAAGGTCATAGTGAGGCTTGTGACAAGAAAATGAGAGGGGGGAATATATTACCACTGCCTTGAGTTCTCTATTAAATGATCTACAGAGGTTTGTGTGTGTGTGTGTTTTAACAACAAAGCATGAAGAGTCAGACATGAAGGGGAAGATGAGGAGGGGACTCCTGCGAAGAACCCAGTGCATACAATGGATATGTGTGGATGTTGCATATCACGCAGGTGGCCTGAATAATGTAAGCAAATCCCAAGTGATGTGACTTAGTTCAGCAGCTCTGATGGAGGGGAAGAGGATTATGTCAGGGATACTCACATGATGCAGGACCCCCTTACATTCTGATGCAATGTGAAAGCCGGTCTGGGAGAAACAGTTTTGAGGTGTCAGGCGTTGATATGACAATAATGAATAACACGGGCCAAGCAAATATATTTGCAAATCATAACTTTCAAAAAATAACTTCTGCAAAGGACTGCAACGGTTCCCAAATCTTTTGAGTCATGGAGCACTTTTCAGGAGAGAAATTCATCACTAATTTTCACCTTGCACCAATATACTAAACAGAATGACAGTAGTATTGATGATGGAAGGTAGTTTAAGCATTTGGGCATGTTAAACAACAAGTTGCATTTCATTTTCTCCACTAATTTCACTACATTAACAAAAAAACAACAAAAACGTAAAGTAAGGTGACACATTTGAGAATGAAGTCAAAGCAAGTATTGTAAACCCACAATACTTTACCCACATAGATCTGGTATTTAAAACCATTTTTATTTACCTACACAAAGTTCATGGCCAGAAAAAACTCACCATTTTGCGATCTTTTCACATTTATTTTATTTATTTTTCTTTCCAATCTCTTCATGGAACACTAGGAGATGTTTCATGGACCATTTAGACGTTGTTGCCTTAAAGGGTACATAAACACACTGAGGGTTACCAACTCCAGCCTGAGAAATTCCTGGAGATTTGGGAGGAGTACCTATGGAGGGGGAAATTTGGGGAGGTGTTTTTTCAAGAATGTATGGAATATCATAGTTTGCCCTTTGAAGCTGCCATTTTCTCCACGGGAATGGATGTCTGTAATCTGGAGATCAGTTGTAATTCTGAGAGAATTCCAGGCCCCACTAGAAGGTTGGTAACCCTGGCCCACATGGATGTGTCACTAAACTCTTCCAAACTCACACTGATTGCCTTTTAAAATATGGATTATGAGTTGGGGGGGGGGTTCAGCATAAGGCTGAAGAAAGTAAAAATAAAATAAAATCAACCCAAGACATTTGTTTCACAATTTTCTTAATTAATTTCCCATGGCATTTGCATATAGTCTGCATAAATACATCAGTAAATCTGTCATTTTTATATAAGGTGTTTATTGAAAGAAGGTGTTAAAATAGGTAAAAGCTTCTGAATGTAAAAACAAGTGCTGCTATCCAGTTTATTGTTATTCAGAGCCAGTGTGGTGTAATGGTTAGAATGGCAGACTCGGATCTGGTTAGACCAAGGTTCAAATCTGCATTCTGCCATGAAGCTTGTTGGGTGACTTTTGGGCCAGTCCCTCTGACTGCAATCCTGAAGGGGGGGGGGCAAGCTCCTTAGGAGCCAGTGTGACCCCTTGCTGGTGTAAGTGCCCATTTATCCTGGGATAACGGGTACTTACGCCATCCTGGAGGCAAAAACACTGACGCTCGGGAGCCATGGAGCTGTGCCAGCCCCTGCCGCCCACACAGCCATACAGCCAGGGAATTCCCAGAAGGGAAAGCCCGCACCAATGTAGGGGGTGTTCCTGGGGTATTCCAGGGAGCGGAGCTGCCTTTTGGAAGCTTCCTAACCAGTTTCGCCCGGGGAATGCCCCCACACTGCAGCATTGCTGTGCCACCTTTTTTGGCCATCAAGTCACAGCCAACTTATGAAGACCTCCAGGGTTTACAAAGGAAGAGACCAACAGAGGTGGTTTGTCATTGCCTTCTTCTGCATAGCAACCCTGGAATTCTTTGGTGGTCTCCCATCCAAATACTAACCAGGGCTGGTCCTGCTTAGCTTCTAAGATCTGATGAGATTGGGCTAGCCTGGGCCATCCACGTCAGGGCAGACAAGTGTAGAAAAGAGGGGTATAAAAACCAACTCTTCTTCTTGCCCTGACATAATGACATAACTTCTGGGTTCATGTTTCAAGTGACTTAATGGCATTTGTGTGACACCATTTCCCCCTTTATTTCTCTTTTGTTTCTCCTGCTGCCCTACTGAATGGTGTGTGTAGGGGGAGGGGGGGTCAGAATCAGCCAGCAGGATGTCTCCTGATATAGCAGAGGACCCGGTAACCCTGGTTGTAGAAGTTTCTGTTGGTTGAAAACCACATTTGGGAATACAGTTGATCAACATAGCAAGCCACGCTGGCTACAGCCCTGCTTATGCTCCAACACATTTTCCCCTTTTGCCTTTCACATAGGAGGAGTTTGTAATGAATGTGCGCTCATGAAGTGAGATTGGCATCCCCCGTCATCATGTCTCCCCACCTCACAGTAATATGAAAACTACATTGTTATATTTTAAGCATTTTGTAAGTGATTCCAAAAAAAGTCACTGTTCTTCCTTCAGACATTAGGCTAGTGCAGAGTAATTCAAGAACATGTTTTTACTCTAATTATATGTTCCCTTAACATACATTAAAATGGGCCTGGGCATTGTGAATATCCCAACAGCACATGACATCAATTCATTATACACTTTATTCAATAGTGTGAGATTCATGCATGGAGAACTCTCCCGGTTTTTGGCAGGTAACAGCAGGCTGTCTTCTGCCCAGATGTCATTGTAGAAAAGAAACGTGCAGTTTTGCCCTTGAATGTAACAAACCCTGCAAGCTGCACGCACCACTGGAGCTGACTATATATGTAAACTCTGCCCAGGGCTGGGCTGGAAGTGGATTCTCTATTCCCTGGGCCACCAGACCTGCTGGTTGGAGGAGGAAACTGCTGACATTTCAAGCCAAGGTACAAACTGGAGGTGTCACCAAAATTTCACTTAAAGCAAAACTTGAAAGTTGGAGGTTCTTTTTCAGATGAAACAAATGAGGCATGTTGGCGGGGGAGCCAAAAGAGTTTTTTTTTTAATACATATATAAACTTTTTCAGGTGGGCATAAATCCACAGGTTGTTTCTAGCATTCTTGCAAAGAAGAATGAAGAGTTGGTTTTTATATGCCGACTTACTCTACCACTTATGGGAGACTCATACCAGTTTATAATCACCTTCCCCTCCCCACAACAGACACCCTGTGAGGTAGGTGGGGCTGAGAGAGCTCTAACTGAGCTGTAACTTGCCCAAGGTCACCCAGCTGGCTTCGTGTGTAGGAGTGGGGAAACAAATCCAGTTCACCAGATTAGCCTCTGCCACTCATGTGGAGGAGTGGGGAATCAAGCCAGGTTCTCCAGATCAGAGTTCACTGCTCCAAACCGCTGCTCTTAACCATTACACCACACTGGCTCTCAAAGTGAAATTGGCACTGGATTATGGGGTTGCTCTTCAGTCGAAACATCTACAACATTTTGAGGGAAGCTGGGGCTTTTTTGGGGGGGTATAAGAACAATGGCATTTTGCAAGATGGTTGGTGACGCCAAAAGCGAGGAACGGATTCTTCTTGAGCCTGAAAATCAGATGGCATCAAATCTTGGGCCCCCTTCTCTGTTTGTCTTTGAAATCAATGAAAATATTTTTGAATAAAAGAATGACAGTTTAATATTTAAAAAAGAAACAATATATATGGGGCTGTGGTGAGTCCAAGCTGCTCTTTTTCATCTTAGAGCTGAAGCTGCAGGAAGTTGGCAGAAGTCCTTGAGACGGTTCTGCTGCTGCCACAGTTGTTGTCTCTTTAGAGCTGCCGTGAACCTGATTCATGCTTTCCCAGATGACCACTTCCGGAAAAAGAGGCGCCTGCTGGAAATGTCAAGACACGGATGGCTCCTACTTCCATGTTTGGTGGACATGTCCAAAATTACAAATATATTGGGGAAAAATTCATCGTGAACTCCAGCTGATGTTAGATACCAAGATAACATTTGATTCTAAATTTTACTTACTATATAAATAAAAATCTTATTAAAAAACAACAACAACCTGATTCTGTATCAGCCCTTTTCAGTCATTTCAGCTATGGCACTCTGGGTGAGCAGTGAGGTGAAACATGCATAAGCGGAGATTGTGCTCCCGGTAATCTTCTCTACCAGCATGGTCACCATTCTGTGCAAATACGGAAACACACACCATTTTCCAAATTTGCTATGTGTGACCATATGGCCTTAAACAAAATATGAGTATCCAATTCCATGTACTGAAGCTGGAAAATACTTGCATTGCCCTGTGAACCAGCGTGGTGTAGTGGTTAGGAGCGGTGGACTCTAATCTGGAGAACATGAGTGGTGGACTTTAATCTGGTGAACCAGGTTGGTTTCCCCACTCCTCCACATGAAGCCAGCTGGGTGACTTTGGGCTCGTCACAGTTCTCTTAGAGCTCTCTCAGCCCCACCTACCTCACATGGTGTCTGTTGTGGGGAGAGGAAGGGAAGGAGATGGTAAGCCAGTTTGATTCTCCTTAAAAGGTAGAGAAAGTCAGCATATAAATTGGGAGGCTCATGGGTAGTGCAATTTCCCCTTATGTGTGGTTTGTGTGTTGAATTGTAAGGACTGGAAAGGATGATTTGTCTATGTCTTTGTTTGCTCCCTTAGTCCTGGATAACGTTGCTGAAGAAATTTGCTAGGCTGCCCCTCTGTGCTTTCAGGCTGAGTGCCTGATAGCTGAGTTGGAGGATTTCATGTCTTTTTATTTGTATGGAGGGAGGGTTGGCTGGCCCCGACGAAGTCTGTCCAAAAAGTAACTTGTAGAGCGATTACCTATCACCTAATAATAGCTCAGGGCCTTTTAGCCGCTAGAAGATTGAATGATACTGTTTTCATTTTGGATTACTGTGATGTATACACTATCGTGCTGTCAGCGCTACTATCACAGGTATTTATCACTTTGTATTTGTGATTTATTCTTGAAGGTCTTTTGTTCGCATGCCTTAGATTATGTCTCCTAGCTCTACTCACTCCCCCTCCCCCAGCCCTTTGACTTTAACCATCTTTATCTTCATTAAAGGTATTTCCTCCCTACAAGTAATCCCCCCCCTTTGCCTTGGAAAGGAGGGTTTTTAAAAAAAATGTTAAACAGACCATTTGGACAGCCAACCTGTGTTCCTGATTCAGCTGCTCTGGAACAATGAAAGTCGTCTGAAATGGCACCAGATCCTAAGACACATAACAACACCCCACACTGCAATTGCTGTCTTCACACATTCCCCTCCCCAGCATTTGGGGGAAGGCAAGGTAGTTGTGGCAATCCTTTGAATTCCACTTAGCTAACCGCTAGCAGATATGTCAAATAAAAATATCGATGCAGTATATAAATGATGCTAGAAATTATTAAGAAATCGACGAGGCTGAGAATATTGTGATGGTCTTGTATATATCTACAGTACTGCCACATTTGGAACACTATGCAGTTCTGGCTGCTGTATCTGGAAAAAGATACTGCTGCACTGGAAAAGGTAACCTCAAGGGTTAGGAGCATCTTCCCTATGAGGACAGGATAAGGAGTTTGACGCTTTTTGACGTTGTCATTCAAAGAAAAGATGACTAAATGGGTGGGCCATGATAGAGGCTTATAATACGATAATATTAGAATTTAGGGAGACCCAAGACAGTGTCAAATCATCCCGTAAACAGAGTCTGCCTAGTAAATGTTGGTATGTGACATCACCCCATGGGTCAGGAATGGTCCAGTGCTTTGACAGGAGACTACCTTTACCTTTACCTTAAATGAAACTGAAGGACAATAGATTAAAGACACAAAGGTACTTCACTCCGTGAGTAATTGGCTGATGGAATTCATTGTTGTTGGCTTTGGTGATGGCCACCAGTTTGGTTGGCTTTCAAAGAGGATCAGACTAATTCATGGAGGATTGGTCCATCAGTAGCGATTAGCCATGATGACTAAATGGGAACTCTTTTTCCTTTTGTAGAGTTGTTCCAGCTGAAGACTACCTAATGGTTATCAAGGATATTTCCACTTTGTACCCGGTTTTTTGAAAAAAGCACTTCCACAAATAGGATTATATGGTTTCTAAAGGAGTCGCGGTGTATGTGTGGGATTTATGGGTGTTCTGAACTTTTCCAACTGTAGTACATGTCGTCTCTAATTTTGGAGCAAGACGATGCCCAAATTCATGTTGAATTTATTACTTGGGTATGTCTGAAATCTTCATATCTGTAGTGGGTTCTTTATTTTCTACTTATATATTTTGGAACCCCTTACAATACTGTTACAATGTTGCTTGTCCCTCTGTACCACCTAATCCTGTTACTCGTAGTGGTCATCGTGCACATATTGTCAGTATGATGGTGACAATCTACATAGAAACAGGGATCAATATTATTCAAGCTTTCCTCAAAATTCCTCCAATAATTTGCCTGAATATTGAGTTTTGCTTTTGGTAGCCTAAGATCGTCAAATTATTTTTCCTATAAATGAAATTATGAAGGGAATAGAAGACTTCCCCTCATTTCCCTCAGAGTTTCACTTTAGGCAAAACTTGGTGGCAACTGTAATAAATACTAAAATGCATTTTATGCTCTAGTGCGGTCTTGAGAAGAGACACATATTATGACCCTTAATGGTTCACTGGAATATCTCTGTAGTTAGACAAGTTTTGATCATATGTAGGTTTGCTACCTGTGGGTTAGGAAATTCTTGGATATTTTTGAGGTGGAACCTGGAGAGGGAGCTCTGTGGGGCATAATGCCATATATTCAACCCTCCAAGTGAACTAATCTCTGTTGCCTGATGATCAACTGTAATTCCAGGAGATCTCAGGCCCCACTTGGAAGCTGGTAACCCTATATAAACGGGAGTCATAAAATACAACATGCTGTGAATTAAAAACAGGACTATTAAGCCAACTGGGAACTGGATGATTTATCTTATTATATTTCTGCTGGCCACACCACATCTAAGTGATTGCTCCCCATTATTAGAAAAAAGAAGTCTTTTTGTCTGTGAATTCCCTTGGAGATCTTGGCAACTTAAGAGGCCTTGTAATGCAGATGAGAAACATCAGTGAAGTTGCATCCTCTGGGAATACAAAATAGCAACCCAGATTTGTGGATGCATTTCAAATTGATGCAGAACCATGTCATACTAATATGAAGCTTGTAAAACTCACCGTGCATTCCTAAGGAGAGTTACTCCAATCTAAGCCCATTGAAATGAATGAGTTTAGACTGGAGAAACTCTCCTTAGGAATGCACTGTAAATCTTGTTTGGAAGAACTTTATTATTGAGAGGGAGAAAAGAAAGTTTCTGGCCTTTGGAGTACAGGCTGGGTTTCTAGAATGAATGGGACTTCAACAGTCTCAATTTTATCTAGAGGTATGAAAACATTCCTTTGTCTATTTTATTCAATTTATACCCCTTCCTTGCCCAGTCAAGCTGGGCTCAGGGCGGCTCCCAACAACAATACATTATAAAAATACGCAATATAAGTTAAACACATACAATTAAAACTATAAATCCCAACTTGCTTAAAAGATGGCATTCTAATTACAACCCACTAACTATATATTATTCTCAATGGTGAATTGACTCAAATAGTGTTACATGGTGAACAACAGTGACCCCGTATTCACATGTCCACCAGAGAGCTGAGATAGGAGAAAGAAAACCAAAGGAGAAACAGAAGGAAAGGGAGGAAGGGGGAAAAGAAGGAGCACTCTGATGGAGAAAATGGCTGCTTTGGCAATTGGACCCTTTGGCATGGAAGTCCCTCCCCTCCTCCAAACCCTACCCTCCTCAGGCTCCTCCCCAAAAACCTCCTGCTGGTGGCAAAGAGGGACCTGGCAACCCTATCTACCACTATACTACACTGGCAATTGGACTCTATGGCATTGAAGTCCCTCCCTTCTTCAAACCCTGCCCACTTCAGGCTCCACCCCACACATCTACAAATATTTCCCAACCTAGAGCTGGCAACCCTTTATAGCAGAGAGAGCATTCAGACCTGTTTCTCCTAGATCAGGGCTCTGCAACCTTTTTGATCCTGCAGGCACCTTTGGAATTCTGACACAGTGTGGTGGGCACAACCCCAAAATGGAAGATCCAACCACAAAATGTCAAGGAGTAGGTCATGCAAAACTCTGATAATAACTCTTCAACATTTCTGGCAGAAGTTTTGTTTCACAGGTTGCCTTTTAACTATTACACATGTTGTTTAAAATATCTTCTTGCATATGCACAGCTCATTTCATTCATGCAGGGCAGATCCCAGCACTGCGGTGTCCACTGTTGCAAAGGCAACTTGGATCTCCCAATGTCCAAACAGAAGCCCTTCTAGGCAAAAGCCTTTCCTGGCCTGAGCTTCTTTCTGAAAATATTTGGTGGGCACCTGGAAAGGCACCCTAGATTCCTGTCCTAGATCCCAGTCTACCACTAGGGTTGCCAACCACCAGGTACTAGCTGGAGTTGTACTGATGTTACAACTGATCTCCAGCCGATAGAGATCCATTCACCTGGAGAAAATGGCTGCTTTGGCAATTGGACTCTATGGCATTGAAGTCCCTCCCCTCCCCCAAACCCCACTATCCTCAGGCTCCTCCCCAAAAACCTCCTGCTGGTGGTGAAGAGGGATCTGGCAATGCTATCTTCCACTATACTACACTGGCCCGCAGAACTGGCACCACACTGATAGTAGGGTATACTCAAAAATAATCAAGAATATATTATGCCAAGAATCAACAGAGCTCACACCTGGATTTATAAACAACCAAAATACAGGAGAAAAAAAATGGCTGAGTTAGGAGTTTCTCTTCTCTTTCTCCCTCGCTTCATAAAATTGCAAAAGGACACTGCAGTGTCTGTTCTGGAGCGGAACTCTGCCAAGCCTTTTGATTTTAATTAAAAGCTTCTAGTAACAAGACGGAGCAAAGGTTGGAGCTGGCTCATCTCCAGTAGCTCATGAATTACCAGCCAAATCAAAATTAGCTAGTCAGGAAAATACAAGAGGACCCCTTGGGGAATCTTCACTGTTATACTTTTGTTCTCTGAAGCAACCCCTAAGTTAAGGACAGTCCGTGTCTCCAAAATGGAGGAGAGAATGATGTAAGCTGCTTTGGGTCTCCATTGGGGAGAATGGCAGGATATAAATGAAGCAAATAAGTATTCAAAATAGAACACAAGCCTTCAGGAGGGCATAGCTGATACTGAATTAGGGTTGCCAGGTCCCTCTTTGTCACCAGCAGGAGGTTTTTGGGGAGGAGCCTGAGGAAGGAGGGGTTTGGGGAGGGAAGGGACTTCAATGCCATAAAGTCCAATTGCCAAAGCGGCCATTTTCTCCAGGTGAACTCATCTCTATCGGCTGGAGATCAGTTGTAATATCAGGAGATCTCCAGCCACCAACTGGAGGTTGGCAACCCTACTCATGAAGCTCAGCCAAGTTGTCCTTGCTTTTAGTTGGTTCCTGTATATAGGGTTGCTAACTTGGACGTGAAGCTCCTTCCTTTCTGGCTTCGCTTGCCAGAGTTCCACCATCTTCTCCTGGGGAGCTCCCAAGCCTCAGAATTGTTAGGGGTGGGGGTTGCATTACTGGTTCCTCCTCAGCTCCTCACTACCTATGTGAGCTGGCCAATGGCTTCCTCCCTAGCCTGCCTGTGGAACCTTCCAATGGCCCTCCCCATCCCAGGCAACCCTACTTTCTCCACCACACCTCACCTTCCTGACGGTGTGTGTAAACTCCTTGGCAAGATGGCCCCCACCCCCCATCTTCCTCCACCCTTCCCTAATTGGCTGGCCCTTCTCAGAGCTGGATTGCTCCGCCATCCTTCTGTCTTGCCCTGGGTCCACCGAGCCCTTCGCCACTTTTGCCCTCCACCCTATTGGTCACAGATGGATGCTCTGGCACCAAATTGTCCCAGGATGGCTGGGAAGGCTGGGACTCATTCTGTGCCAGCATCACTGCATTGATGCCTGATGGTGATGTCACTGGTCTCTCCAGATGGAACATCTTTGCAAGGTAGGGTTGCCAACCTCCAGGTAATAGCAGAAGATCTCCTGCTATTACAACTGATCTCCAGCTGAGAGAGATCAGTTCACCTGGAGAAACTGGCCGCTTTGGCAATTGGACTCTATGGCATTGAAGTCCCTCCCCTCCCCAAACCCCGCCTTCCTCAGGCTCCGCCCCCCAAACCACCTGCCGATGGTGAAGAGGGACCTATTGCAAGGAGTCCTGGGGCCGGCTCTGGTCATTCGGCATGCTCTCTGCCACGGCTCCTGGGGCCGTTGCTGCGTCTCTCCCCTGGTATGTCCCTCTTGTGCTTTCTTCCTCAGCAGTGCCTGGGGTCCTGGGGGAGGATTGCCTGCTCCCGGCTGGCCTGGGAGCACCCAAGCTCGACGTGGGGAGCTGCAGCGGCATGGCAGTTGGCACTGGTCATCTGGTTAGGGACATTTCTGTAGATTTGGGAGTTGATCTGAGAGAGGACAGGGTTTGGGGAGCAAAGAGACCTCAGCAGGGTATAATGCCATACAATGCCACGGCCATTTTTTTCCCAGGGGAACTGGTCTCTGTAGTCTGGAAATCAGTTTTCATTCTGGGAGATCTCCAGTACCCGCCTGGAGGTTGACAACCTTAAAGATGGACCATATAATTGATCCACACGGCCATTTGGAAGGAATAATGTATTTATTTACTGGATCAAATTTAGTACCCACTACCTGGCAACAGAGTTGAAAAGTGAGGGATTTGTGCATGTGTGTGTGTTGTTATTGAAATAGTAGCATCTTATTTGTGTTCATTGGTCTTTGGGGCTTTGAGCTTTCATGAACTGACTTCACACTTCGTGTTTCAAGTTCATCCCCCCCCCCTTCTATCATGAAGAGAAAAGTTTATTTTAAACGAAAGCCCAGTATTTTAGAGTTGTAAAATCTGGCACTTACTGAGAACACAAATTGTCAAAGGACTTTACTATTTGGCAGGATTGCTTTGTAGCAAGGGACTGTGTGTGCTGGAGGAAATACACAGGGTGAACACTGGTTTCTGAATGTTTCTGTAGCCCACATTTTGTCACTTCTGTAAGCACAGGAGTCCCTTAAGAAATTCCTTCCCTTGTTTGCCATCACTTCTGAGTCACAATTGCTTTTCGATTTATCAGGTCCATATATACATTTGAATGTATACACATGTGTGTGTGTGTGTGTGTGTGTGTGTGTGTGTGTGTGTGTGTGTGTGTGTTAAGTGCAGTCAAGTCGCTTCCGACTCATGGCGACCCTCTGAATTAAAGTCCTCCAAAATGTCCTATCTTTGACAGCCTTGCTCAGATCTTGCAAACGGAAGGCTGTGGCTTCCTTTATTGAGTCAATCCATCTCTTGTTGGATCTTCCTCTTTTCCTGCTGCCCTCAACTTTTCCTAGCATGACTGTCTTTTCCAGGGACTCTTGTCATCCCATGATGTGACCAAAGTATGACAGCCTCAGTTTAGTCATTTTAGCTTCTAGGGTCAGTTCAGGCTTGATTTGATCTATAACCCACTGATTTGTTTTTTTGGCAGTCCACGGAATCCGTAACACTCTCCTCCAACACCACATTTCAAAGGAATCTATTTTCTTCCTATCAGCTTTCTTCACTGTCCAGCTTTCACACCCATACATAGTAATAGGGAATACGATGGCATGAATTAATCTAGTCTTGGTGGCCAGTGACATATCCTTATACTTCAAAATCTTTTCTAGCTCCTTCATGGCTGCCCTTCCCAGTCTCAATCTCCTTCTGATTTATACATAACTGTATAACTGTATATACATTTATACAGTTATACATAACTGTATAAAAGTATACATAACTGACAATTTTGCAAAGCCTGAATGCACTTGTGCTTGGATAAATCTGGAGCCATGGGGAGGGGCTGTGGCTCAGCAGGAGAGCATCTTCTTGGCAGTCAGAGGCCCCAGGTTCAATCCTTGACATCTCCCATTAAAAGGATCTGGTAGTAGGTGATGTGAAAGACCTGAGACCCTAGAAAGCCACTGCTGCTATGAGTAGGCAGTACAGTGAGGGAAAAAAGTATTTGATCCCCTGCTAAATTTGCCCGTTTGCCCTCTGACGAAGAAATGACCAGTCCATAATTTTAATGGTAGGTTTATTGTAGCTGTGAGAGACAGAATAACAACAGGAAAACCCCCAGAAACCCAGAAGACAAAAGTCAGAGATTTGATCCCTTTACAAAAGATGACTTAGTACTTGGTGGCTCTGTACCACTTAAGGGACAATCAAAGCTGCTTACAATCACCTTCCCTTCCTCTCCCCACAATAGAAACCCTGTGAGGTACGTGGGGCTGTGTGAGAGATCTCTAAGAGCTGTGACTAGCCCAAGGTCACCCAGCTGGCTTCATGTGTAGGAGTGGGGAAATCAACCTGGTTCTCCAGATTAAAGTCCACTGCTCCAAACCACTGCTCTTAACCACTACACCATGCGAGCTGAGACACTATGACAGGCCCACGGTCACCTGGCCTGTTATTCCCGGTCCGAGTCCACCACTATAATCACTACTCCACCCCACGATAGGCAATTGTGACTCACAAGACATGGCAGAAGAGATAAGAATGTCTTGTCTGAGAATGCCTAGACCCTTTACAGATGACTCAATAATTCAAATATCAGCATAGGAGAGTTGCTGTGGAGTGGTGGTAGAATACATGCTTTGCCCGAAGAAGGTCTCAGGTTTTCAATCAATCAATCAATCAAGGTTCCAGGTTCAGTTCTTATCCTCTCCAGGTAGCTTGTGCTGGGAAAGATGTTTCTCTACTTGTCAACCTGGATTGTTGCTGCCAATCAGATGGACAAGTGATTGCAATCTTTATAAGACAATTTCCTGTGTACATAAGATGAGCTCACCTTGGGGTACTTTGTTCACCTACATAATCCTCCTCCCAACCAGAAAGTAGAATGTTATTTCACTTCAAGTATAGGTGTTTGGTAAAATGCTCATACACAACCATCCCAAAATGTGACTGTGTTCTGACAGACAAAGAAAAAATTCCCCTGTGGATAATTTGCCAATGGGATTCACTGCCACAAGATTTGGTTATTGATATTAATGAAGGCTACACAGATGGAACCACAATATTTGGGGTTAGATTCAAATCCAGAAGCACCTTGGATACCAACAAAAGTTTTGAGCGGGGGTATAAGCCATGAAGGAGCTAGAAAAGATTTTGAAGTGTAAGGATTTGACTCTGGCCACCAAGACTAGATTAATTCATGCCATCGTATTCCCTATTACTATGTATGGGTGTGAAATGAAGAAAGCTGATAGGAAGAAAATAGATCCCTTTGAAATGTGGTGTTGGAGGAAAGTGTTGCGGATTCCGTGGACTGCCAAAAAAACAAATCAGTGGGTTATAGATCAAATCAAGCCTGAACTGACCCTAGAAGCTAAAATGACTAAACTGAGGCTGTCGTATTTTGGTCACGTCATGAGACGACAAGAGTCACTGGAAAAGACCGTCATGATAGGAAAAGTTGAGGGCAGCAGGAAAAGAGGAAGACCCAACAAGAGATGGATTGACTCAATAAAGGAAGCCACAGCCTTCAATTTGCAAGATCTGAGCAAGGCTGTCAAAGATAGGACATTTTGGAGGACTTTCATTCATAGGGTCGCCATGAGTCGGAAGCGACTTGACGGCACTTAACACACAGACACATAAGCTTTTGAGAGTCAAAGTTACCTTCATCAGGTATCTGACGGAAGGAGCTATGACTCTCAAAAGCTTATACCCTGAAAATCTTCTTGGTCTCTAAGGTGCTACTGGATTCAGATCTAGTTCTTCTACTGCAGACCAACATGGCTATTCTCTGTAACAATCTTCATTGGATGCAGTATATTTCTGAATACTGGATGTGGGTATCAAACAATGGTTGAGGTTCTTGTGTTCTGAAGACCACCTGTGTTTGTGGAATTCCCTGTCCCAGGATATGGTGATGGCTGCCAGCTTGGAAGGCTTTAAGGGGGGAGTGGACATGTTCATGGAGGAGAGGGCTATTCATGGCTACTAGTCAAAATGGCTACTAGTAATGATGAATACTTATTCTCTCAAGGATCAGATAGGGTTGTTAGGTCCCTGCTCTTTGACATATGCAGGAGGTTTTTTGGGTGGATCCTGTGGAGGGCATGGTTTGGGGAGGGGAGGGACTTCAATGACATTTGAAGTCCAATTGCCAAAGCGTCCATTTTCTCCAGGTGAACTGATCTCTCTCAGCTGGAGATCAGTTGTAATAGCAGGAGATCTTCTGCTATTACCTGGAGGATCAGAAGAGCATGCCTATTATATTAGGTGCTGTGGAACACAGGCAGGACAATGCTGCTGCAGTTGTCTTGTTTGTGGGCTTCCTAGAGGCACCTGGTTGGCCACTGTGTGAACAGATTGCTGGGCTTGTTGGGCCTTGGTCTGATCCAGCATGGCTTTTCTTACATTCTTATGTTTATCGAGGAAAAACTGCTTCTGTATATATTGAAAAGGCCTGGTGATGGTGACATGTGAAATCGTTTGATATTAGAGGTGCACTTTTGGTGTGTGTGTGGGGGTAAGGGTAGTAAGCCCAGCATGTCTTGAATGAAATACAGCTGGTATCCCATAAACATTTGCTTACCCTCCTTGCTGCCCTGCTCAAATTAAAACATTTCTCCTTTTCTAAGGGGTTCTCCACTTCCTGCGATCTCTCTCTGTCAACAACGGCAATGGTTTTGGGAGCAGAACAGGTTTTTTTTAGTTCACTTTTGTGTGATTTCAGTATTTTTTTTCTGTTTCTTTTATCTTCCTATTCAGTTTGAGACACTAAATGCTTTTCTCTCTGCAGGAAGTACTTGAAGATGACTCAATGGGGCTATGCGGAGAAGTCTCCCCTTTTGTTCATTAACAATGTATCTAATCCTTGATAATAGACTCCATTAACATCAGATGTCTGGTCGTTTTTTTAAAGTTCTTCGGTTGGATTTTTGCAACTCCCCCCCCAGTGGATATTATTTTGATTTCATGTCTGCAGAAACTCGAGAATATAATACCACTATTAGTCTCAAACTGAGCATTCCTCTTAATCAGTGGTTTGTTTGGAACTGCAAATTCTTGTGTGTTAAAGAAATCTATCATTTAAAGAAGTGTTGCAGAAATGTACATTTTATGCTGAATTTTGTACTGGGTTAGCGGTGCACATTTTATGCTTGCCTTAAGGAGGTTGCTGAAAGCCACACCACGATATATATAAATTTAGTCCCCTGTGGATCACTGCCTTTGTATGGCCGTTATGAATAAGAATGCTTCTGTAGTTCTCCCTATCTCAATTTCTCCTTGGACACTAGATTTCTAAATTACCTGTTTCTGAAGTGGAACCATTACAAGCTTTGGAATTTTGTACGGTGTGATCAGTGTGTGTAGTTTGTTGCAAGTTTCAAGTTAATCACATTAATCCATATCTTTCCTCCTCTTCCTTAGTGTTGTGCAATGATAAAACACCACAAAAAAGCAAGCTTGCCCCTAGGAGGAAGATGCCAGACTCTTTTGATTTAATTTCAACCCGTTGGTTCTGATCTGACTTTTTGGGGCAACAGAAAACAACTCGGCACCCTCCTCTATATGACAGCCCTTCAGGTACTTGAGGATGGTTATCATATCACCTCTCAGTCTTCTCCTCTTCAGGCTAAACATACCCAGCTCCTTCAACATTTCCTCATAGGACTTGGTCTCCAGACCCTTCACCATCTTTGTTGCCCTCCTCTGGACATGTTCCAGCTTGTCTACGTCTTTCTTAAGTTGTGGTGCCCAAAACTGAACACAGTACTCTAAGTGAGGTCTAACCAGATCAGTGTAAAGCGATACCATCACTTCATGTGATCTGGACACTATACTTCTGTTGATACAGCCCAAGATCGCATTTGCCTGTTTAGCTACTGCATCACACTACTGACTCATGTTCAGTGTTTGGTCCACTAAGACCCCAAGATCCTTTTCACACACACTACTGCTCAGACAAGTCTCCCCCATCCTATAATTATGCACTTGATTTTTCCTACCTACATGCAAAACTTTACATTTATCTTTGTTGAAGTGCATTTTATTAGTTTTAGCCCAATTCTCCAGCCTGTCAAGATCATCCTGTATCCTGGCTCTGTCTTCTACCGTATTTGCTCCTCTCCCAATTTAGTATCATCTGCAAATTTAATAAGCACCCCCTCTGTTTCTTCATCCACATCATTTATAAAGATGTTGAACAACACAGGGCCCAGGACAGGTCCCTGAGGCACTCTACTAGTCACTTCTCTCCAAGTGGATGAGGAACCATTAACTAGCACTCTTTGGGTGTGATCTGTCAACCAGTTACAGATCCACCAAAGAGTAATAGGATCTAAACCACATTTTCCCAATTTGTCAACGAGAATACTATGTGGAACCTTATAAAAAACCTTACTGAAATCAAGATAAACTATGTCTACAGCATTCCCCTGATCCAGCAAGGTAGTAATTTTCTCAAAAAAGGAGATAAGATTAGTCTGACATGACTTGTTCTTGAGAACAAGAACCATGTTTGGTCTTAGTGATCAGATTCATCCTTTCTAAATGTCTCTTAGTGATCAGATCCATCTGTCAAGGAGGTCCGGCCTGCCCTCCAGCAAACCGGTTCCTCCTTGGGTCAAAAGTTGCCAAACTCCCCACTGGGCTTCAGGACTCCCCCTAAAGCACAATGCAGGTAGACTCTGCTACCTTGTCCAGGAAGGTCCGGTCTGCTCTCCAGCAGGCCGACTCCTCTCTAGTTCAAAGTCACCAAATGTTTTCCTAGGAAAACCCAAATTCCTTACTGTGCCCCAGGATTCCCCCTTTGAGCGCAGTACAGGTATATCGCCACCAGCTCTCAATTCCAAAAGGCTGGCTTTCCCAGGGATGAGCTGAGAGCTACTCTTCCCCAGCCAGTTTCCCAAAAGTCAAAACAAGCAAAAACCGTCCCTGCAGAGTAGAGCTTCTGCCAGGGGAGGCTTATTGCCACAAAACACTAGGGTAGGTGGTTTCTCACACACACACACACACACACACTCAGGCACTTGGATTTAGCCCTGAGACCCAAAAAAAAGTTTCTCAGACTTCAATATAAAGTCTATAAGTTTATTTAATAAAATGTGCTCGTTACAGAAAGGAAATCACTTGTGAGGCAGATAGCATGAAAACAAGAAATCTTAGCAATCTCTAACTTCACAGTAGTTCTTTAAGTTTCAGGCAAAATAGGCAAAGTTTCCAAGAGAGTAACAAATGCAAGGTTTTAGTTGATTTATAGTTACCAAGACCCAGTTTTGGTCCTAACACGCAGAGTGTCAGCCCTTCATGGTTGCCAAAAGATGATGATCGCTTGGAGACATGACCAGCATGTCCCCCTCCCAAGCTTCATGATTTTGATTAGAACAGAGTTCATATTTATCTCTCCCATCTCATTGGGCGATGGCCATTCCGCCCAATGAGATGTTGGGGACGCAATAAACTTGTAAGATATTTGGCATGACACCTCTAGGCCTTTTGAAGTTACAGATGTATTTGCATCTCTGCAGCAATACAAAACATCTGGGCTCCTTCAAGCTTTTGAGATGTCAGGCTTCTAACAGGATTGTCACCAAAAGAACAGATAGCTGATTTACAATAGGAAGGCTTTGAAATGGAGGTGCTTTGAAGTGGAGGTGATGGTGCCTCCGGTCTCCACACCTTTCCCCCCAAAGTGAAGTGGCTTCCCATGGGAAATGGGAATGGTTTCTCACGGGAATGGTTTGTGAGAGAGCTGGTCATCAGCTCCCAGTCTGATATCAAGACATTGAAGACATATAAGGCCGCAGCCTGAACCAAAGTGTGGTGATCAGAAGAAGAGCAAGGTTGCTTTTCTTTACACCATCCTTTCTTAATTCTTAAGCATTCACCCAGTAGACAACTAAAGAAAATTCATTCTGGGTTTTATGTTTGCAACAAGAACTCTCCAGGGAGTCAGTAATATGCAGATAAGAAACTGAGTCAACTGTTGAGTAATTTTGCTCTACGACCAATACACGCTGAATGCACATAGTTACTGATAATTATTACAGTAATTGCAATATTCTCCCCTCTGAGCCAGCAGCAAGAAAAATGTTTCAGATATTTTCAAGGCTAAGAGAAAGAGGGGGTGGGTGAGTGAAGGGAATGCTTAGCAATTTCACCCACCATTTGGGGACGAAATTATTTCCTTGACAGTTGGTGAAGGGGAAGAGATTCATAAGTCTCAGCAACTGTTTTCCTTGTGGAAAAATCTAAGTGAAATGATCAGAACATCTGGCAAAGCCCATAAATAAAACAACACTTTGGAGGAGCAGCAATTCATTGTATCCTAGGCCTCTATATCAATGACATTAGAACAATTAATATTCAAAACATGCTTAATTACAATTATGCTACACAGATGTTCGAGGGGAGAAAAAAGAAAATGGGGTGATTTCAGGTTGAGCTCTCTTGCAGACAAACTAATCCAAACCGCTTCCCCCACTACCATCACCTTTGTTTCTGCAAAGAAATGTTGAATTTAATACAAACTCAGCATTTATGGGCAACTCTGAGGGAACAAAAGAGGGAATTAAGAGATTTAACAGCAGCATTAACATTCTGCATGAAAGCTGGAACTTTATTACATGATGATCCACAGATTTGATGTATTACCTTCTTTAAGCCTGATTTGCCTCTTCTCCTCTCCTCATCCCCACAATAACGCTATAGGGCAGAGAGAGAGGCAGAGAGATGATGACTGTCTATGGACAAATATTATCCTTTGGGCAGGATCCAGCAGCTTTTCTGATTGTGAAAATAACCAAGAGGCTCAGTTTGGGATCATGGGCTATGCATGGACAAAAGCTATGGTAAACTAGGGTAGGGTTGCCAGTTCCCTCTTCGCAACCGGCGGAAGGTTTTTGGGGTGGAGCCTGAAGAGGGCAGGGTGTGGGGAGGGGAGGGACTTCAATGCCATAGGGTCCAATTGCCAAAGGGGCCATTTTCTCCAGGTGAACTGATCTCTTTCGACTGGAGATCAGTTGTAATAGCAGGACATCTCCAGCTACTAGTACCTGGAAGTTGGCAACCCTAAACTAGGGCTATGGTGAGGGAGTTAGGTGAGACTGAGTCAAAAAGCTGACTTGATCAATCCCCTTGTTTTATATTTAAACAAGGATTTGCACCAGAGTATCCCGTACCTATTCTCTTGAAAGATTGAAATGACTAAAGACATATTGTCATCTCTGCTGCGCATGCAGAAATGTGCATACACAACATTTACATGAACATATCACTCATGTGTATGATGAAACTGATGGGAACACAATAGCATTTAGAATATGCTGCATACAAGATGATGAGGAAAGACATTTTAATGGAACCGGACTGTCTGCATAGGTAAGCAGACTTTTCTAAATTGTATTGTGGTTCTCGGTTCAAGGGTTTAGAACTGAACCTCTTCCACTTTCATGAGCTACCCATGTTCATGTCAACAAGACTATTTCCTAACAGGAATGTACATGGGTATTCATATATTAAGAAGTACAGCAACAGGAATTGTCAGGCGGAATGAAATAAATTCTCATCATCTTCCCAGTTTTGGTGGATAATGGCAGATACAATGTTGTCCTTCATCCTATAACAAGTATGTAACAGTGACATAACATCTTTGACATTGCAATGGAAAATATTGTAAGTAAAATTTAGAGGTGGCTAGGAGGGGGACCCCAATTAATCCTAAAGTTCGCTCTAAGGTAAAATGTTGAGATGTGTTTTAAATTCCTTGTTAGGGCAAAATGTCTGAATAATTTTGAGTGAAATTAAAACGTTTTCAGTTGGAAGCCACTTCAAATTTCTGAGGAACCTAAGAAGAGCCCTGCAGGATGAGACCAAAGATTCATCTAGTCCAGTGTCCTGCTTCCCACTGTAACCAAAAAGATCAGCACACAGCTCCACATAAATAATAGGGTCAATGACTCTCCAGTGTCTGTTTAAACGCTCTTTCCGGAATGTAATTTTGCGTTTTCACTAATAAATTAGCTTCTTCAGCCAACAAAAAATGGCTAGTTTTAAAGTTCAGACGTCCTTCACCAAGTTCAGATGTCCTTCACCAAGGTTCATACAGGTTCTGAGGTCACATGCTTGTTGTAATTCAAGTAACTGAGTTTAGATTGTCTATTATATTTTTATTATAAAAGTGTTGTTATTAAAATAGGCTTAATACCATCAAATACAAATAAAATATGTTTACAACAACATTGGCTATAACAACACTGGTTAATGGAGGTAATAGCGAAATCAACCAATATGTTACAAAGGAAGAAGAGGGGAAAATATGATGATAGAAGTAGTAGTAGTAGTGGTGGTGGTTTTTATACCCCACTTTTCTCTACCTTCAAGGAGTCTCAAAGCGGCTTACAATTACCTTCCCTTCACCTCCTCAAAAAAAAAAAAAAAAAAACCTTGTAAAGTGGGGGGGGGGGAGCTGAGAGAGTTTGGAGAGAACTGTGACTAGCTCAAGGTCATCCAGCAGGATTCATGTAGAGAAGTGGGGGAACAAACCCGTTTCACCAGATCAGAGTCTGCTGCTCATGTGTAGGAGTGGGGAATCAAACCCGGTTCACCAGATTAGAATCCGCCACTCTTAACCACTATGCTACGCTGGCTCTCAAAATAATTCAGACATCTTACAATATTAACTTCAACACCAAGGAAAACTTGTGTGTGGGGGGGAAACACTCAATATTATAATGAAAAATGCCTAAAGTTTACAAAATTCAAACATCCAAAAAGCTTACAGAAGAGCCATATTTGATACACATCGAGATAGATTTCTTAAAATGTATGACGCCTCTGTCACTTTCTTTTCCCATTTATATTGACCTCCAAATACAACTTGTTACCAATTAGGCATCCCTTATTAAATATGAACAATCTGCTACAATAATTAACAGTTTGGGGAGGAAGAAAGTGCTGGGCAAAGTACAGAATATCCATATGCAACAGTTGTAGTCTATAAAATGAGCAACCAGAACTCAAAGACCAAGGATCAAAGGCTTAAATCTGCTGCTTCCTACAACATGGAAATACATCCTCCCATTAGACTAATTAAAGATGCTTGTTTTGTCTCTATGTTTTAATTACAAGTTCAGGAAGGTGACAAATAATATTCTTGCTTGATATCCAGTGGCTATACATTTGTTTAGGTTCAGTTCACACTAATGATGGCAGTGTGATTCAGGGGCATGAGCAGTCTCATTGGGGCTTCTGCGCTCTTGCTGAATATGACTGTGCAAATCCCCTCAATAAATGCCTTTTTTCTGCTTTTATTTAAGTTCCCCAGATGTTTTCAACCAAGCAAGGATTGAAATTTCACTGCCCTGTGGCGCAGAGTGGTAGGCTGCAGTATTGCAGTCCAAGCTCTGTTAATGACCTGACGGAAGTCGGTTTCAGGTAGCCGGCTCAAGGTTGACTCAGCCTTCCATCCTTCTGAGGTTCGTAAAATGCGTACCCAGCTTGCTTAGGATAACGTGTAGATGACTGAGGAAGGCAATGGCAAACCACCCCATAAAACAAAAGTCTGCCTAGTAAACATCAGGATGTGACGTAACCCATGGGTCAGGAATGACCCGGTGCTTGCACAGAGGACTTTACCTAAAACACAGAGGGCTCTCAGGGGTATGTAAACCTCTAATCCTCAAGCTGTCCAAGAAAATGTCACCAGCCTGATTTTGCTGTCCTGTAAATTCCTATAATACTCTACTTGAGCAGTTAAGCTCGAATCCGATTTGGAATTTTGCCTTCATTGAAATTCTATGCAAACCTATGGAATGAAATCTATAGCGAGCAATTTATGGTATATGAATAAGTTTGCGTAAGCTGACTTCCATACAGCCCATTTGAAAGGAATGTTGCAGGTTTGGAAATAAGCCTCATTATCACAAATGTTGTGGTCATGCGGGTGCCCAGTTCCTGTTTGGCAGTTTCCATGTCATCAGCATGATAGGACACAAGTATTTTTTTTAAACTTTGGTTTTTCAACACCTGTGTGAATTAGCCATATAGAAAGTCAGAGGATCATAAGCCAATGCAAGTGCCAGAGTGGATTCTAGAGTTGCCTGGAATAGAGGGAGAGTTCACACTGATGAAATTGGGGGGGGGGGGGTTATACCAATTGGCATCATGATGTCAGTTTTAGGTTTCACCCAAAAGTGATGTCATTATGCTCTAGGAAGTCTCTGAAATGCTATGGTTTTACTGATCAATGTTCACACTCCCTGTACCCTGCACCCAAAAGCAACTGGGGGCAGAGGCAGGGTTGGGGACTGAGGTTTTTTTTGCAAATCCTTAGTGTCCCATTGGATGTGGAAGGGGATAGTATAACCTGCTCTCGTCAGATTTTGGAAACTAAGCAGGGTCAGTACTTGAATGGGAGACTACCAAGGAACACTTTGCAGAAGAAGGCAATGGCAAACCACTTCTGCTTAATGACTTGTTTTAAGTCACCATAAGCCTTCTGCGACTTGACACCACTTTATACATACACATGAACAGGGTGCCCCATGACGTCACTTGTCACTTTACATGATTTCAGTGCAGTGACGTGATGCCAGCTCATGCCCCCATTCCCCTCCTATTTTTTCCTGCCGGTGGGCAGAAAACTAGGTTACCAGAAGGTCTCCCACTATAGTGGGAGATCTGGTAACTCTGGGCAAATACACATATTACAGAGTACACAAGTTAGGTTGGTGGTCCCTACCCAGTGTGGCATAGTGTTTAAGAGTGGTGGACTCTGGAGAACTGGGTTTGATTCCCCACTCCTCCACATGAAGCCTGCTGGGTGACCTTGGGCCAGACACAGTTCTCTCAGAATGCTCTCAGCCCCACCTACCTCAAGGTGTCTGTTGTGGAGAGGGGAAGGGAAGGTGATTGTAAGTCACTTTGAGAATTCTTAAAGGTAGAAAAAGTGGGGTATAAAAACCAACTCTTCTTCTTCCACCCTGTGTAACTTGTCCCTATCCTGTGTAACTGTCTGACATCAGTTTCCTCATATATGGTGCTTGATTTAGATCAGGGCCAAGGCATGTATGAGGAAAGGACTTCAGCCTTTCTTTCCAGACCATTTTCCTGCCCTGAAATGGCAACAGTGATGCTGTTTGTCCTATGTGTGTGCCAAGGAAAATTTATTTTTTCTCAAACAAGTCAAAGTATGATTTCCTATATTTATACATAATTAGCCAAATATGTCTTCAAAATCTTTACATTTGTTGCTTGGAACATCAGCAAAAGAAACTGCCACCAAGGTGAACACGTGAATCTGCCTTATACTGAATCAGACCCTTGGTCCATCAAAGTCAGTATTGTCTACTCAGAGCAGCAGCGGCTCTCCAGGGTCTCAGGCCTTTCACATCACCTACTTGCTTAGTCCCTTCAACTGGAGAAGGTGGGGGTTGAGCCTGAGACCTTCTGCATGCCGAGCAGATGCTCTGCAAACTGAGCCTCAGCTCCTCCCCTAAAGGTGGCTCCTTCAGTAGCCATTCCTTTAATTTTCAACTTCAGAAAATTCCCAGGCTATTTATGTCCAAAAAGAACTGCAGCATTTCTTCCCATTAATTTGTGATATGGTACAAGGCTTCTAAATGATACACTTGCAAGTGTACGGCTCTCACCAAAGCCTTCTATATTACCTTCCACCCTCCCCACAGTTAGGCCTCGGGACAGTGATGGTAATTAGCCATAAGCTTGCAAATCACTTATAATGGTCAAATTATTAATGAAGGTGGTGACGATTTAATTCAAAGAAAGGCAATACTGTGAGGGGGAGCTTCTCTGAGCACCATGCAGAGATCTCGGCTCTAGTCAGGCAAAGGAGTCCCCTCACAAGGGAGGCACATTAGCATATCCATATTCCACAGTAAACGCTTGGAGGCTGCCAAGTTGCTATGCATAAAATCAGGCTCATGCTGCGCTGGTGTTTATTAGCCTCCATCTTCCAAGCTCCTGCAGTCCCTCTTGAATAAATCTATATTTAAACATCTTTATAAGCCAGGGGGGAGGAAAAGGTGCCCCCTACTCCAAATGGCGGGAGATGCAGTCCATTTCTGACTGGATGAAACATAATGGAATGAAAAGGCGACAGTGAATGATCGCTCTTTGACAATTTATTTATCTTCCTCCATTAAAAAAAAAAATCGGGGGTACATATTTACATATCAGTTGTCTGTAGGGCCGACTCTGCCTTCCAGCGAGGAAGCTGTGAGTTCTCAAAGAGTTTGTGGTTCGCATGGAACTGACGCAGGGACCAAATCCAAAAGGTATTCAAAGTGGTGTTTGATTACTGCGGGAGGGGAGATTTCAGACCTCTTCTTTAAGATGCTTTCTTCCAGGCTCCTGCTTGGCCGAGGCCTGGCTGTGTTTGTCATGCAGAGTTTGGAGGGTTTTTTTGTTTTTTTTTTAAGAGTCTGCTTTTTGACTTTTAAATCGTTCTGGCTCCTCCTGAGCTTTGTTGTAGCGGGGCAGAGGGAAAAAGCTAAGTAAACAGAATGTGTGGATTGAGAAGGGGAGGACGATGTGGATGGCTTTATGGGATCCTTATAAAAGAAAAATGTAAAAAGTGAGCACAATCCAGACTAATTTAATCACAAAATCACATGTGAAGATCCAACGCTACAGCTTCCCCCCCTTTAACCATTCTTTTAACTACAAACATGCACACAGTATTCCGTATACATCTTAATGTTTATGTAAACAGTATAATATTGCGGCCATTTTTAAAATTCAGCTGAACCGAATGGGAGAGATTTAAGAATAAACTCAATGCCTGTTCTTTGAGGAGTAGGGTTGCTAGCTTCCAGGTACTAGCTGGAGATCTCCTGCTATTACAACTGATCTCCAGCCGATAGAGATCAGTTCACCTGGACAAAATGACTTCTTTGGCCATTGGACTCTATGGCATTGAAGTCCCTCCCCTCCCCAAACCCTGCCCTCCTCAGGCTCCGCCCCAAAAACCTCCCACTAGTGGCAAAGAGGGACCTGGCAACCCTATTGAGGGGGGACATCATTATGAATTCTATAAAGGAACCTGGGGCTCCTTTTGGCTCTGGGGCGCCAGGCAAATTTTGCTTCTTTCTACTCAGCTAGTGGGGTTGGAGGTGGCTGAACCTCCTCCCTGGTGGAGCTAACCCACCTACCTACACCCCTTATTAAATAATGGGAAAATAGTTGGTTGCTGATTAGCTAAAAACCTCACTCTGCCATCCATTGCACTGTTTGACTTTGGGCTAGTCACTCTCTCAGCCTAACCTATCTTGTAGGGTAGTTGTTAAGATAAGCAAAAAAAGGGGGGTGGGAACTTAACCAGAAAAGGACAGAGAACCTAAGGGCTGAGTTGGAAACTAAAAATTATTATAAACTAATATATTTATTAGGTGTACACAATAAAATGGATTAAAACACTGGGCCTGGAATAAAGGGTACATATAAAACCACCAGTATAAACAGTTGCAAAAATAATCAGCACCATTGATGATATACAAAATATAAATGACCAATAGACCATACATGTTTCAGCCTCTTAGGGTGGCCAGCTCCGGGTTGGGAAATACCTAGAGATTTTGGGGCGGAGCCTGAGGATTTGGAGAGGGGAGGGACTTCAATGCCATAGTGGTCAAATGATACAAAACATGATCATTAAAAACATATCCAGAAAAGCACTTTACAAGATATTATATGAGAAATGTATAAATCTTAGAAGGGGGGGGGGAGAAGAGCCAAATTAATATGGCATTGGCAAATATAATTAGTATAGCTCAGTTTTTAACAATTATTTTAAAGATTTTTTTAAAAAAAGAAACTATATATACCTTATATCCTGTGTGGCTAGATGTAAATTAATAACATCAATCATAGGTATTTCAGCATGGCAATCTGCTCACATAAGTGTCTAAATGACAAAAATATTAAGACCAAATATAGTTGGGCAGAACTAGGGTTCCTAGGTAGCGAGGCTTACTGGTGTTGGGGCCCATTGCTGGCAACATGCTTTCATCACTCCCCATTAGGGTGGCCAGCTCCGGGTTGGGAAATACCTAGAGATTTTGGGGCGGAGCCTGAGGATTTGGAGAGGGGAGGGACTTCAATGCCATAGAGTCCAATTGCCAAAGTGGCCATTTTATCCAGGGGAACTGATCTCTATTGGGTGGAGAGCAGTTGTAATAGCAGGAGATCACCAGCTAATACCTGGAGGTTGGCAACCCTATTCCCCATGCACCCAGAAGGGACATCAGTGCATTGCTCTGTGGCATTTGGGTTGAACCATAGTGTTTTGCCCGAATGCCAGAGTGTCCACAACACCCTTGGCAATGTGCTGACATCATTTCAGGGTGCACATCAGTGCATCCGGATGCTGCTGATGTCCCCCCCCCTCCATTTGCCACCATTTTCCCCCAGCAGACCAGCTGAACAGTTGAGGGAGGTCTCTGCTGGGGGCAGGGAATCTCCTGTCCCCATCGGGGGAATGATAAGCCTAGGCAGAACCATGAAGGAAGGGTAAAATGTATCACTGATGCACAAGTGCACACGATGCAAAAAAATTCACATTGCAAAAAGACAATCAAATTCTGATAGTATGTGCAGTTTTACTGAGATTTTTTCTCTGTGTTATAACTTATTACCACTACTTCCTTTTAACATTTTCAGCTTAATATCTAATTGAAATCCTCCTAAATCCCTGAAACATTCTGATAAGTAAGTATGCTGGACAGAAACCACTTGGGATGGGGGCTGCAGGGAGAAGAGAAACAGGTGACATTGAGCAGAAAAGCTGGTAGAATACAGCCCAATTTAAGGTGGTGTGAAAGTTCTGTCTCTGCGAAATCCATCATGGCCCATCCCTACATGTGAGCCACACAAGGTTACCATGTCTTCTGCTTTGGTGGGAAACTTCTCCTCCCCCCTCACCGCTCAGCATGGCAGTGGGGGAGGAATGCTGAGTGAAATGGGGGGGGGTGATTGGAGTTGCCTGATGCCATGATGCCTCTTCTAGAGCAACCTGGAAGCATCATGTGACTCTCTAGCATTTGGTTAAAACATAGAGTTTAGGGTAAATGCTACAGCATCACCCATGGCTTGATGATGTCACTCCCAGGCCTCACAGGAAGTGGTGCCACTGTGATGGGGCTAAGACTGACAGCATGTCCCCACCTTCCCCCCCCCCCATCTCCCACTGGTTGCCAGCCTAAAGCCACACCGTGATTCTGCAACCCTTGGGTGCATGACCAAGCAATTTGAGGCCAATTCTGTCTCACAAGTTGCTGTGATGATGAGAGCTTATGCTGGCCACAGAAATTTGAAAGATAGTGTGAAGTTCTACATGCCTCATTAGGGCATGATATCTTTGGAGTAAAAAAGAAAGAAAGTGAGATTCCCTCACCCCCCCACCCCCCAGTAAGAAGGTATGAAATGACTAGAAGTAGAAAATGGCATTGGATTGATAGTGCAGGATTTATTATTCAGTTGTTGATGTGGTTTGTCTGTCAATGCTTTTTTTTCTGTTCAGTGGTTAGGAATCTTTGGAACTTGGTTGAGAATGACATTAGGAAAGTTTTTCGCCCTCTCCCATAATACTAGAACACGGGGTCACCTGCTAAAGCTGGAGGGTGAGAGATTCAAAACAGATAAAAGGAAGTATTTTTTCACACAACGCATAGTTAAATTGTGGAACTCCCTGCCCCAGGATGTGGTGATGGCTGCCAGCTTGGAGGGCTTTAAGAAGGAAGTTGACATGTTCATGGAGGATAGGGCTATCCATGGCTATTAGTTAGAATGTATACTAGTCATGTGGCTCAGTGGTAGAGCATCTGCTTGGCATGCAGAAGGTCCCAGGTTCAATCCCTGGCATCTCCAGTTAAAGGGACTAGGCAGGTAGGTGATGTGAAAGTCCTCTGTCGGAGAGCTGCTGCCAGTCTGAGTAGACAGTACTGATTTTGATGGACCAAGGGTCTGATTCAGTAGAAGGCAGCTTCATATGTTCATGTGTTCATGCTGCATACCTATTCTCTCTAGTATCAGAGGAGCATGCCTATTGTTTTGGGTGCAGTGCAACACAGGCAAGATGATGATGCTGCACTCGTCTTGTTTGTGGCTTCCTGGAAGCACCTGGTTGGCCACTGTGTGAGCAGACTGCTGGACTTGATGGGCCTTGGTCTGATCCAGCAGGACCTTTTTTATGTTCTTTCTTTCTTATGAGACACATGGTAAATGCAGGGTATTACAGAAACAAGTGACTCTAGCTTTTTTCTCTACTTTGGTGACAGTGGGATGGAATGGTTTTGGCCATATGCAGAAGATGCATCTTAGCAACAAGAAAACCATTCTGTCCTAGGGCTGCCAAGACCCTGGTGGGAGTCCCCCCACTCACAGGTCCCATTGCTCTCCCCCACTCTGAGTGGAAACAGGAGATTTTTGTTGCTGTTGTTGTTGTTGTTTATAAAGTGTTCTGTTGTACTTACTAGAAGTTCTTTCCAGAAAGTGGCAAAGGTAACTCTAGGAATCACCAGAAACACTATGGTAAAACTTCTGGTAAGTAGACAAAAATACATAAAAAAATTATCTCATGACGCTATGCTTGCCTCCCCAATCCTCTCACCAGATACCAAGCACTGCCTGGAAACCCAATGCCGTTCCCTCTACCTTCATCTTAATTTGTGCATCCAGATAAGTTAACAGCAGGGTACATCCCCATACAACAATGTCTGACATATTTCAGATGCTTTACAAAAAAGATTTGGTTTGACCAAAACTTTGCTTGAGCCTCTCTTGATATAGCTTTGGTGCCTGATTAGTTTGGATTACATGCTATAAGAGCTACAGGCAATGTCAAGAACTCCCCCCCCCCCAAATCCTCCCTCCACACTGTTGTCCCAGTTTCTCATTTAGAGAAGTATCTTATGTCATGAATTTTGTACAGATCTCTAACAATGTCCCTCATGTCAGTGACGCTGAACCCAGCACATAGAAAATCAATTTCTCTTTGCATTTTGGCTGTCATGCTGATGGAACATGATTCATACATTAGTTCTTTCTAAGTAGGGATAGAAAGCACCTTCCATTTTTCTCGTTACAACTGTTTCTGCATCTTCATATTATCTGTGGTTCAGTAACCTTTAGTAGACGACCAGAAGATGCCTCTGGAGGCGATGCACCGCACATCACAACCGATTTATGCTTTAACATCTGTCAGCTTCTCCCTGGAACTTAGTTATGCCAAGATATACATGTCCTCTCTTCTAATGACTTATCAAAGAAGAGATGCCAACTGCATCAAAGCAGAGAACCAACGGGAAGCATTTGGATAGCGCTGCCTGCCATTTTCCCAGGGAATACAGTTCAAATGTGTCTATTGGTATGCAACATCTCTCACCGCTACTGCTCTCTTTTAACATGCATTATGCCCAGTGGGTGAAGCCGTTTCTATGCATTTCTGAGAACGGGGGAAGGGGGAGATGTATGTCCCTGCACTGACAGTAAAAGACCAAAGGATGTCAAGCTCCCCCCCCCAAAAAAAAAAAAATACAGAAAAAAGTGCTTCAAGGCTTATTGAAAGGAACACAAACAGGAAGATTCCTCCAAAGCCCGATGCAAAGAATAGTTTAAGAGATGTACGTAAAACTTATATTCTATTGAATCATGAAAATCTCAGTGATTGTGGAGCTCTGTGGTTGTACTTCAAAGGAATATTTTTTTATGCCAAATATAGGTATACATAAAGGAAGTACATTTATATAGGCATTGTAGTTTGAGGTCAATATTTGAGAACAATATTCTGACTTGATGGGAAAGCCAGGCTTGGAGCCTGGCTGGGGGAGAATTTGTGTGTGGGGAGGGGGACAGGATGCAGAAGAAAAGTAGCAGAAGTGGAATGGCTTAAGCAACCTCCCATTATCTTCCATTCCAACTCCCCTGCTTTGCACAGTGGGTAGGGTTGCCATCTCCAGTCTCCAGGTTGAGAAATACCTGGAGATGTTAGGGGTGGAGCCTGAGGAGGGTAGGATTTGGAGAGGGGAGGGACTTCAAGGCCATAGAGTCCAATGACCAAAGTGGCCATTTTCAACAGGGGAACTGATGTCTGTCACCTGGAGATCAGTTGTAATAGCGGGAGATCTCCTGCCACCACCTGGAGGGAGAACCTTGTGTTCTGTTCAACATATGAACAGGCTACATAGCTGTCGATGTTGATCCCTGAGGAAGACGCAGTCAAAACAGTCGAAATATCCGGATCCCTGTCAGCTCGTTTGAAGGGTTCGGGAGACCTTAAGCTTATTTCTTGAAGATATAAAGGAACTACAGTTCTACTGCACAGCTATTGCACCTTATGAGAACTTTACCTTTATTTCTACTCCAGAAGACCTAGAGCTCTGGATTTGGATCTCAAGAGTATCTGGACTTTGTAGTTGTCTGGACTTTGGAACATTTTTGTAGTTGTGTATCATGTTGTAGTTATATGTCTTCATATGTCCTGTCATGTTGAATTGTTATTACACTTATATTTTCTATAGTAATTTGGCACTTTTTTGTGACTGTTGTTAATTGGTTGAACACACGATACAGCAGGCTAACCTGATTTTTGCGACAACCTGGAGGTTGGCAACCCTAACAATGGATGAAACCATGGGTGTAGAAATTCATGTTTACCACAGTATGTGGTTCTAGCAGGCTCGTCTTATGTTCACATCAAAATCAGCCATGCAGGTCTGTTCTAAGAGTCTGTTGCTAATATAAATACTGAAATACTGTTTTCCCACACTTGCCCAAATGGTAAGAGATTCCAGTGCTGACCAGATTTTGTTTACTTGAGATGATAGCAAATGGGAGATGTCTTCACAATATAAACAGTATGTACAAAAAAATATAAGGAGACCACAGCTTCAAGTAGAGCCCCTCTTACAAGGCAGAAGACCTGTTACTTCTGATAGGGTCTCAGAAAGAGTGAGCAATAGCAGAAGATGTTTTATCTTCAGCTGACTTGCCACTCTCTGGCTGTTACCGCACCAACAATTTACAGCATATTAACAACATGTTCGGTGTGTGAGTTTTGGATGTGTGTGTGTTAAGTGCCATCAAGTCGCTCTCAACTCATGGCAACCCTATGAATGAAAGTCCTCCAAAATGTCATATCTTTGACAGCCTTGCTCAGATCTTGCAAATTGAAGGCTGTGGCTTCCTTTTTTGGATACATATTCGTAATTCCTGATCACACCGTGCCTATTTTGCCAGTGTTATGATAGCTCCCAAGAAGGTTTATTTTCAGTTTGCACCTCCCAAGATAGAGGTGGGTGTTGGCAACAGAGGGGTGAAATGAATAGTGTCTGCAACTTGTCTGCATCCCTTGGATTACCGTCTTTGAAACGGGGTAAGGAAACACATAGTCATATAAGCATTTTTTGAAAACATGGACATTTGATGCTTTGAAATCATTTCCAAGACCAAACGGGAGGTTTTGGGTGTGAGCACACAAAGATAAGATGTTTTTATAAACGTTGTAAATATTTGGTGCCGTAACGGCCCCTGTCTCCAAATTGAACTCTCCACTGCTGTTTCTGAGATGAGATTTGCCAAACACCTGCCTTAGACTCCACCCCTGCAGGTGGATTGAATATACAAGATAGCTCCCCCCACATCTTAGTTCCAACCATTCATCACTTTAAGCAAAATTATACCATTGTCTACACTCACATTAATCAGACAGCAAACAGGGCAATGTATTAGCTGCAAGTGTGGGCACCCTTTCAGGGAATCGCTACTTGAGACTATAATGGCCAGATTTGAAAATGTATTTCTTGCCTTGCCTGTAATCCACTTCCTTCTCTGCTCTGCCTGGACCTTTCAGTCATAGATTTTCCAATCTTCTTCCTGCTCTTCTTTTTGCTTCCAGCAACCCCTATTCCTTGTGGATTACAGGCATGGAACACAACCTCTGTGCTTATTCCTTAATCTATACCTGCTTGAATATTCTCTCCAAGTGGACTTTATTTTATGGTGGAAATTCATGGCATAGTTCAATAATGATGGACGATACAATTTCACCTTTAGGCAATACACCATACTAAGAGCAAGTGTGATATAGTGGTTAAGAGTGGCGTACTCTAATCTGGAGAACCGGGTTTGATTCCTCAGTCCTCCACATGAGTGGTGGACTCTAATCTGGAGAACCAGATTTCTTTCTCCTTTCCTACACATGAAGCCAGCTGGGTGACCTTGGGCTAGTCACAGTTCTCTCCGAACTCTCTCAGCCGTACCTATCTCACAAGGTGTTTGTTGTGAGGAGGGGAAGGGAAAGTGATTATCAGCTGCTTTGAGACTCCTTGAAGGTTGAGAAAGTCGACATATAAAAACCAACTCTCCTTCTTCTAACATGAAAATTACCATGGCAAACCTTATTTTTATTGAGGGAAGGGGGTTAAAAAGATATGCACAACTTAGTTACATGCATCATTGATGACGGGACAAGCATAATTAAGTTGCTGTTCACTTGAGAAGCCTTCACATATTCTTTGGCAAATTCTCGTAACTGGAGAGAAAATTTAGCTTTTACAAGGTCTATGGGAAGTTTGTTTGATTGTGGTGTGACAAGGATTTTATTTTTGCATCGGGAACCAACATTTGATGGTGATTTGAAGCTCCCAAGGGGCAGGACCTGTCAGTTAGGCCCAGTTCTTGTACCATTATTTCACACATAGAACTGACAATAAAGGAAATGTTTGTGCAAAAGTCTATGCGCACATCAGTCCACCTGTGCACACACTATAGCTGCTACATTGGACCACTGGTATTTCAATGCTGAATGTTCTGTGATTGCAGGCATGTGGGGGTGTCAAGCTGAATTTGATATTATTCAGAATAAATAGCATAGCAGAGGTGGCCTGCCACTTTGCATTTCTTCTCTAATTTCTAGTTTTGTGGCAAGCTCTCAGTAGGGAAAGTAGTACTGAATTATAGATGTCTCATGGACTTATTTTAGGATTCCGATTAATCATCTGATTACATTGTACCATTGTCGATGGTAGCCTTTTTCGGCAAATCAGAACAGGTGACTAAGATGCCTAGAATAAGCTCATTTTTCCCTGTTACATGAAAGACCTATTATGTAACACATGCCTATAATTCCAACATTTTCTGATAAAGGTTGGCTAAAATTAGATGCAGTTCCTCCTATGCAAAGCCACACAATCATTTTCTCTTTTCTCGTGAGTTAATTATTTGGCTTACAGTTGAATGAATATTATTCATTCTGTTCTCTATTCAGTCCTTCATTTTGCTGCATCAAACGCGTCATTGCGTGTCCTCCTGATGATCCATGGCACTTTTCGGTAAATGTTGTATGGTTGTGCAGACAAGGCACATTTTGATAGGTATTCAGTCTGTATTGCCATCCTGGTAGGCCTTGACACATCCATACTTTTAATAGTACAAAGAATTCGTAGGACATAGAAGTTTTCCTCTCAAAATTAAGATGTACTTGGCAACGCAGAATGTTATGAAGGGATGTGATATAGATCTAGAAAAAAAGTTATAAGTATTTAGCATATACATAAATGGAAATGTCACTGAAGTAGACAATACTGACTGTAGAATCGTAGAATCATTAAGTTGGAAAGGGCCATACAGGCCATCTAGTCCAACCCCCTGCTTAATGCAGGATTAGCCTAGAACATCCCTGACAAGTGCTTGTCCAGCCTCTGCTTAAAGACCGCCAGTGAGGGGAAGCTCACCACCTCCCTAGGTAGCTGATTCCACTGTTGAACAACTCTTACTGTAAAACATTTTTTTCCTAATATCCAGCCAGTACCTTTCCACCCGCAATTTAAACCCATTATTGCGAGTCCTATCCTCTTTTGCCAACAGTAACAGCTCCCTGCCCTCCTCTAAGTGACAGCTCTTCAAATATTTAAAGAGAGTAATCATGTCCCCCCTCAGCCTCCTCTTCTCCAGGCTGGACATTCCCAACTCCCTTTGCCTTTCCTCAAAGGGCTTGGTTCACTCCAATTAAAACCTATACAGAATATGATAGCTCACAAATGTGACAAACATGGTATGAATTAGAAATAGGAAGGGAGTTAAGAATTAAGTAATGTTGAAAGTGAGGACTGTATGATATTCGGGATAATTGTGACGGTTATTCTTTCTGAATAAATTAACAATTAAAGTGGACTTTTTAAAAAACACAATCCACTGCTGAAACTAAGCAAGTCTGCCCCTGTATTTTGCTTGTAAGGAGGACCGATAACTTGTTTAGAGCACCACAGAAGAAAAGAAGTTTATAAGTGTAGTAAATAAGTGCACAGCCAGTCTGAAGACACCAAAAAGCTCTTGTTAGCATCCTGACAAACCAGATAAAATACAGTATGGTCTCCCTTCCTCATGATTGCCAAGATACATTTGGAAACATGGCAGCAAGAACTGCTAAAGGATTGCAAACAGACAATGTTGAAAGGGGGTGGAATTTATCTCTTGTGAAATCTGTCCCCCCCCCCACCAAGTCCATGTATCAAAATACTCAGGGCCTGCCTCAGAGCTTCTCACATCCGATGATACCAGTGTCTGATGAAGAATCTTGTGAAAATTAAGAACAAAGTGTTTCTGAAATGTAGTTTGGCATCTGCCAGATTTATGAAAATGCTCTGCAAATGTTGTTAATTATGGGCAGCTCAGTAGGCGATTAGCTACGTTGCTCTGCCTCATAATGTATTTCCAACGTGGCTTTGCTGCTGAACAAGATGTCCATCCCTCTGTTACAACACTCCATATGTCCCCAGATTTAAGTCAACAGTTGGTGACTATTTATATCAATTACTTCTGTCATTAATTCATTTAGGATCCTGATATTGTACTGTCACAGTCACACACCCTGACTTCTGCAGGTATCAAACCTTCTATTCTTCCCCAACATTGAAATTGAAAATTAGATGTGTTTCACTGCCATTTTCAAAACCAGTGTTGATAACTGGGCATTCTGGTAGACCTGGTGCTACATTTTAGCAAGATTTTGCAATTGATGATGATTTTGTTTGTTTGTTTGTTTGTTTTTTACTGTTTTACTGCCCTCTAAGCTTGGGCAGAGAGGATAAAAAGCAGGCCTGCAGTATGGCTCCTTTTCAGGGCTAGATCTTTTGGAGTGCTGCTGTTTGTTGCTGTTGCTCTGGTCTCTTACTTGGATTCCTGCTGCCTGCTGCTGGCTACCTGGGAGGACATATGTGTTCTGTGCTTGGTCATCTTCAGGACTGGTTTTCCCACAGAGGACTTTGTTTGAAAATATCATTTCAAGTTTTCCTGTGTTTTTAGTTTTTGTCTGGGGGATTGCAGTTGGAGGCTGGGAGCCTTTTCCCCCTTGCTGGTTCTTTTAAAATAGTTTTCCTTGGTTTTGTTTTGTGCAGTTTTTAAAGGGGTTTAAAGGACTTGTGCTGCGGTTTGCGTTCACCTGGCTTGTTTTAGAATTTTTCACTGTTTTTGCATTTTCTTGGTTTCTAAACAGTTTTTAATTTTAAAGAATTTTTGATATCTGGGAGGGGGGGTCCAACCTGAGTATCTGGTTTGATATTAGTTCTGTTGGACTTGAGACAGTGTGCCTTGCTTAAGTTGGTTTGACTTGGACTCTCTGGTTTGACATTGGTTATGTTGGGCTTGCCACATTGACCCATGGTTCTGCTGGGATTCTCTAGTTTGATGTTGGTTCTGTTGGGCTTGTTGATTCTGGTTGTATTTGGAGGTTTTTTGGCCAGTGGCTGCTCTTGTGTGTTCAGCTGTTGGTGTCTTTGCTCTGGAGAAAACAGAAACAATAGGAAATAATGGCGACACATAAGATGACTGGGGCACCTTGTTCAGGTATCTATAGAATTGGACCCCTTGATTCAATGAGATTGAAACGTGGGGCATCTTTAGTGGACAGGCAGTATAATATTTCCTGCAGTTTTGGTGTCTTTTGCTTGAAAAACTTCCAGTCCAGTCCACCAGAATGAGTTCCCCGTAGAGGACAGTGGACCCGAAAAGTTTTAGAATCACCCCCCCCCAAAAAAAAAAAATCTGAATTCCAAAATGGTATTGGGGATCTGGATAATATGTAATACAAATATGGATACCCTTCCCATAATCCATATTTTAAAAATTCCATTTTTCCCCAAGTGCACATCCCTAGCTGTGGTTGTCTCTTTCTGTACATGCATTTAAGACTTGGAGATGGATAGGTTCTTTTTATTATTTATTTATTAAAACATTTTTTTGCCTGGCTTTTCCTTGTGGTTCAAGGCAGATTAAAACAGACCCCAGATGTCTCCATCCCTCCCCCCTTAAAAGATGCCTGCCATTCACACCACCTGAAATGCCCTGCAAACAGGCACACTTTGCAGCACCTTCTGAAGAGCTTCCCTCGACTGTTCCAGGAGCCCATTCTGCAAAGCAGGAGCCACGATGGAGAAGGGCCAGGTTCTGGTTGCTGCCAGACAGGCCATCCTAAGAGATGGGACAGCCAACGGAAGGCTGCCTGAAAACTGGCATTGCATTATTCAGCAAATGATTCATCTCAATTTTTCTCCCTCTCCTCCGTCTCCTCCTCCCCACCAAGGGAAAGGAAAACAAGCAGATTTTATGTTATTTATGATCTTAGGCTTAATCTCCCCCCAAAAAGAAGCAGCACCTGCACCTTTAAGAAATGTCGCCCTCAGTGCCCTTTAAACCTAGGTTTCTATAAATAAAGGGTGGTGGGGTGAGTGGGGGCAAGGTCCTTCTAAGGCTCTTTTGACCTATAAGGAAGGATTCGTCAGGGCCAGGCTTGGCAGCAACACTATGTTAATTGCTGCTACCCAACTTGCATGATTCACCTATGGAAAATTGATGATATGGGGCTGCCAGGAAGAGGAAAAGAGGAAATAGTGTGGAGAGGGTAATACAGGGAAAGTTAGGTGCTCCTTGCTAGTCCTTGCAGGTTCCCATTGTACATCTGGGCCCAGCCTGGCTGGCAGCACACAACTGGGTAGGTCCCTCTTCGCCACCAGCAGGAGGTTTTTGGGGCACAGCCTGAGGAGGGTGGGGTTTGGAGAGGGGAGGGACTTCAGTGCCATAGATCTGGCAACAAACAACTTGGCTTAACTTTTTCATGAGTAGAGGTTGCCAGAGGGAGGGAAGAAGGGAAAGCTAAAGATGTGAGGCAGATAAAGCTAAGTTGCCTGGTGGGTGGGAAGGAAAGAAGGAAGCAGGAAAGGGGGAGAGCTTGAGGAGTCTTTCAGGGAAGGGAAAGAGGATATAGTTGTGTGGGGGGGGGGAATGGCATGCCCTCCACAACTCCTTGTGGGTCATCCACTTATAATGCACCCTATTTATCTGAAAGGAAGACTAGCATTTTCCTTCCCAGGAGAGTCACCAAGAAAAACAGTTTATCTTAAATGTAATTTACAAGTATGTATAGTAATAAACTTTTGTGTGTAAAACTCCCCCCCCCCCTGGGGTGTGGTCTTACATTCAGGGTTATCCTCCTTTTGGGTAGATATGGTACATACTGATATATAATGCTGATTTATGAAAAATGCAAGAACAAAGCACAGAAATGCAAAATCTTAAGTCAAATCAAAATGGAGATTAGGGAAGGGAACAAAAAGAACAACAAGGGAAGGGAATTCTGTATCATCCCTAAATATCCTATGGACATTTCATGGCTAGCCGAGCCCCACATATGTCAACAGATTATGTTAAGTTTTGTCTGAGGATGTGCTATTTGTAAACAGCCTATTCTCTAGGTGATCGTCTCAGCCACCTTAAGTAGGAACACTTGGTGTGCTTTATGGGCTGACAGAAGGCTATGAAACCCCAGCAAGTCAAAACATTGTCAGACCTAATGAAAGGTCCATATATAATATTTGTTAAGAGCGTCTGTTTATTTTCTCCCTGCTGTTGCATTACTAAAGCATAAATATAATATAAAAACTATGTTGAGTAAGCTATTAAAAAGTCAAAGAAAGTCAGGATTTGGATAAATGTCAGGTTTAACCCCTTGGCTGCTGAACAAGAGATGGATTGATTTGTAAAAAAAATTATCCCACCTTTCTGCCCTTACAAGGGCCACCAAGGCAGCTAACAATTTAAAACATAATTGATAAAATACATTATAACACCATTAAAATAAATTCCTCTTTCTTTCTTTCTTTCTTTCTTTCTTTCTTTCTTTCTTTCTTTCTTTCTTTCTTTCTTTCTTTCTTTCTTTCTTTCTTTCTTTCTTTCTTTCTTTCTAAAATACTTACAAAACAATTAAAATACATAAAACATTGGTTAGAAAGGAGGGATCACTGAGAAGAGCCAAACAAAACAAAAAAGTTTTCACCCGCTAGCTGAAGAAGGCAACAGAAAGGGACAGACAAATTTCCCTGGGGAGAATGTTCCAGAGCTCTGGTGCATGTGGAGCATCGTGGCGAACCTGCTGTTGGCATGACTTGCCTGCCAAGAACAATGGCTCAAGCATGTGCAGGCTTTATATAGCCTGCTAACGTAATGGCTAGGCCATTAAGGTGCCCAGTCCCCACACCAAATGGCCATGTATTTATGGCATTGAGGAGTGACCAAACAATGGCTCCCATCCCCCAAAGCGAGAACCAACCCTTGTGGTTGTCTAACTGATGTGATGTTATAATCCCATGTGATTTTTGTCTCTTTTAAACATCGGTGGGACTGTCATTCAGATCAGGAAAACACTATGGTGGAGGGGTGTTAAACTTAATCCACCTCTCTTTGCATCACAATCCCAGACCTAACTGGACTCTGCTGTGCCTGCTATTACAGGGGAAAAAACTTTGAAGCTCAATGCATGAAACTCCCAGTGCGGCCCCTGTTTTGCCCTTAATTCAATACAGCCAATGAGGAGAAGTGCTTTCTCACAATTGTGTAAAACAAAACAAATAAAACCTACTATTGAGATAACCCACCAATCAATGGAAACTCAGCAGGTAATCAATGGGTAGTTTCATCAGTGCTTATTTTATGTATGTTGGCCTTCTGCAGGCTTTTGATTTGTAATCCTGTTGTCAATTTGAAACAATTGGAGGTAGTCATAAAAGATGTGTATGTATCCAAAGGGAAAGGGGGACACACATTTGTGTCTTCTCTGTTACATCTATATAAATACATAAAGGAACCCAAGGGAAACTCACAGGAAAATTCCCTTGGATCCCTGCTTTCTCTTCCTGTGTGTGTGTATATATATATATATATACACATACACACCCATTCCTCCACACTATTGGGGAGGGGATGGGCCCAGTGGTAGAGAATCTGCTTGGCATGCAGAAGGTCCCAGGTTCAATCCCTGGCATCTCCAGTTAAAGGGACTAGGCAGGTAAGTGATGTGAAAGACCCCTGCCTGAGACCTTGGAGATCCGCTGCCAGTCTGAGTAGACAATATTGATTTTGATGGGCCAAGGGTCCGATTCAGACTAAGGCAGCTTCATGTGCTCATGTCTTCACCCCTCTCTTTGCCACCTCCTTCTCTCATCTCTTCCTTCCACTCCCTATTTCTCCTCCCCCTTACCAACACTGATCCTCACCTTCCCCTTGCCTTCCTGCTGCTTCCCCTTTCCACAGTCTGAACTTCTTGCCACCCAGCCCTCTCCTCACCACTCTACCCATCACTCACCAACCCCTTCTCTTCACTGCTCTGTTGGCCAACCCTCCCTCTCACCATTCTGTCCACCTCCCTCCTCACCGATCTGCTTGCCCACCTCCCCTGATTGCTTGGATGGAGGCTCACCAGGGAAGGAGAAGGGAGAATTGGCAATGCTGTCTTTTTTGCATCAGACCCAGCTGACACTTGGTGACTGGCTTTTTCCATTTTTGTTGCATTTCCAATTTTTCTGCAAACCTGAGTGCCCCCCACCCAAGTTTGCAGGAAAATGTCTGTAGTGTACATGGCCCCAATCCACAGATTCAAGTATCTGTGGATGGGCTCTGTTCACTACATATATAAGCAGAGGACCTACAAGGACCTGTGGGGGGCATATCATTTCCCCTCCCCCACTATTTCCTCTTTGCCTTTTTTGAAACCCCCCATAGCCATCCCCCCTGATTTGCTTACTTCTCTCCTTCCCACTCACCAGCCAATCTCTTTCAATCTTCCCCTCATTATTTATTTAGCTGTATTTATTATGTATTTCGTTCATTTATACCATGACTTTCCCTACAGTGGGGATCCAAAGCTGTTTATATCATTCTCTTCTCCATTTTAACCTTACAACAAGCCTGTGAAGTAAGTTAGGTGAAAGTGTTTGACTGACCCAAAGTCTCCCAGTGAGCTTCCACAGCAGAATGGGGATTCAAATCTGGGATTCCCAGATCCTGACATGGACCTTTAGCCACTACACCACACTGGCTTTCATGGGTGGCTGCTGTGGAACAGTAGAAAGCAGACAGGCATGGGTAAGTAATGGAAGTAACGTGGTACCAAGTTGCTTGGTGGTTGCTGCTGGGTCTGACCCCTGTGGGTCCTTCCTCAAAGGCCAAAACTGCCCTGGAAATAGCCCTGCCTTCCCTGCCTTTTACTGACAGAAACCAAGGTTTGAAGACTCACAATACTGTTGTGGTTGTCTAGCAACAGCCACTGAGGGTATTTATTTTTTAAAGCTACAGGTGCTTCTTTTATCATTCTGGAGGGTTTTAACTCTCCATTTTTTTATTTTATCTTTATTTTTTCTGCAAACCCGGAGATTTTCTCAGGTTTGTAGAAATATCTGTCTGGTCTGTCCATGGCCCTATTCCTCTGAAGAGAAAGACAGAAATGTTCTAAATAAAAACAAATAGTTATATAGATACGTATAGGGCTGTTGATTCGGTTCAGCCAGAACTGAAAATCAGCCGAATTTCCCCTGATTCGGTGGTTTTTAGTTCGGGAGGAACTGAACTCAAAACTGGCGGGCAACTGGGGGGGCCGAATTCAGCGAGTTCGGGAGTTCGCGAATAAATTCGGCAAATTCGGGGCTGTCAGTAAGCAGCATAACCGTCAGTAAGCAGCATTCTCCTCCCCCGGCTAATCGGTGGCCAAGCTGGGTCTTCTTCTGGCCAATCAGTCAGGATTGAGTACTGGAGGAATCAGCTGATGTGCGGCCTGGCCAGGGAGAGAGAGAGAGAGAGAGAGAGCGAAATCCTCGTGTGTGTGTGTGTGGGGTGCTTGTGCACATTCGCTCCTTTCTGTGGCTGCAGGGGGCGTATTTTTTGGGGTACAGACACAAAACTTTCACTGGAGCTTCAGATGAAGCTTCTTAAGATACCCCCCAAGTTTTGTAAACATTGGGTCAGGGGGTCCGGAGATATGGGCTCCCCCCTTTTCTTTCCATGGCTGCAGGGGGCGCATTTTTGGGGGTACAGACCCCAAACTTTCAGTGGAGCTTCAGATGAAGCTTCTTAAGATACCCCCCAAGTTTTGTAAACATTGGGTCAGGGGGTCTCGAGATATGGGCTCTCCCCCTTTTCCCTCCCCCCTTTTTCCATTTATGTGGCTGCAGGGGGCGCTTTTTTGGGGATATAGCCCCGAAACTTTCAGCATAGCTTCAGACAATTATTCTTAAGATACTACCCAAGTTTTGTAAAGATGGGTTCAGTGGGGGCAGAAATATCGCCTCCCCCCCTTTTCTCTTTCCATGGCTGCAGGGGGCGCATTTTTGGGGGTGCAGATCCCAAACTTTGAGCGGAGTTTCAGACCAGTGTTCTTAAAAGACCACCAAGTTTTGTGAACATTGGGTCAGGGGGTCCCGAGATATGGGCTTTCCCCTTTCCCCTTTTCCCTATTGGGATGAATGGATCAGCCGATCCTGTGTGCATCTCCAGAGCAAAACGTACCGTGCCTAATTGGAATCATCTTGGATTACAAGTCCTCCCCAGCCCCTCCTGATGGAACAGAAGACAGCCACAGTAAGACCCCTTTGGGGGCTTTAATCTATAATTTTTCTCCTGTGTATGTGTGTGTGTGGGGGGGGAAAGCAGAGTCTGTGTGTGTGTGGGGAGGGAGCAGTTTCTGTGGGTGGGTGGGAAGCCAAAGGGGGCTTTCGTCGGTTCTGCCTGGGGTGTGTGTTCCCCCTCGAGTCTCTCGCTCCCTGGTTTGAGGGGGGAGGTTTCAGTTGTGTGTTGCAAAGGTGTTGTTTTACAAGGTTGTGTTGTTTTGCAGTTGTTTTGCAGTTGCTTTGAAAATTTCTCAGCTGTTGTCGGGGCTGGGAACTTTGTGCGTGGGCGGCAAGCTCTGCTGAGAGATGCACATTAAGGGTGGGGGGACCCCTTTCGGGGTCCATATCTCAGCCCCCCCTGACCCAATCTTTACAAAACTTGGGGAGTCTTTCAATAAACGTCCTTTGAAGCTCTGCTGAAAGTTTGGGACCTCTAACCCCAAAAATGCCCCCCCAGAGCCGCGGAAAGGCGCGATTGTGTTTTTAATGGCTTTATTCGGCCAAATTTTTTTTCCGAACTTTGAATTCCCGCCGAATTGAACGGATCCGAAGTGGGGGAGTTCGGACTTCGGCATATCCCGAATCTAAATGGGCTGAATTCGGCCGATTCCGAACTATACCGAATTTTTTTTAATTCAACAGCCCTAGATACGTATAAATACTACATCAATGGTGTTAAAAAAAAGGTATTATAATACCAAAGCATGATTTCCTGCCAGAATGGATGATTGTAATTTCTCCAAATCCCTGAATTTAATTGGTAAGCCTAAGAAGCTAAAATGAAAGCATACAGAGTTAAAATGTGTCTGCTCTCATCTTGCAAATACTTCCCCCCCCTACTCTGCATCTTATTGATTTTCACAGAGTCAGTGAGGATCTGAGAGCAAACACCTTGAGCAAAAAGGCAGCCAGTGCAACTTATTCTGAGCAGGTCTTTAAGTACTGCAGAGAAAGATGTAAACAAATCTGACATGGTGGCTGTGAGAGGTCTAAACAGCAGGGAAGGTGTAAACAGGTGCGCAAGAGCAATCATTAGCATATGTGTACCAGCTTACGAGATGTTAAGTGTTGTCTCATGCAGAGGTGTTGAAAGCTTGGCCAAAGAAAACAACAATATAGTCAGATGAAACAAAAGCAGCCCCCTTTTAGTTGTTTCCACTTGTCCATGTACACTTGGATATATCCAGTCTGAATATTTATACACACACACACACACACACACACACACACACACACCAAAAAAGAAAAAAACTTATGGGTATTTTTCTTGTTTCTCGCAATATTTGGGATTCTTCAAGGTACTGATTAACAGGCTCCTGAAAAATCTGGAACTATTAGGACATATCCAGGAATATTTGGAGTTGCAATTTTAAGGTTCCCAGGCTTTGTTGTTGTTGTTGTTGTTCTTCAAGTTTACAGGACTCCTGGGGGGAGTGAAGCAGCTCTCTCAGCCAATGGGATCAGACCTTAGAGAATGCACTTGAATTATCTACCCAATTATCATAGGGTTCCAGGTCCCTCTTTGCCACTGGCAGCAGGCTTTTGGGTCAAGTCTCCCAATATAAAATACCCTACACATTTGGAAATTTAAATTCTACCTAAAAAAACATGGAATCAATCCAGTATCACACACAAGTGTCTGTATTTTTTAAAAAAATTCTGTTTCTCAACTGCACACGTTCACACGGGGCCCAACTAGACATGATGGAGTCCGTGAGCCCATGGATGACATCCTCATTTGAAAGAATAATGAGGCAATTTTAAAATGCTGATCAGGCCCACAACACAGCTGGATGGGGCATTCTAGTCCCTCCCTATGCCTTATCAACTGCTGAAAGGGCTACAACCCCCCCCCCCACACACACACAAACAGACAGCTATTTTGGCAGTTCAAAACACAGGGGGGACAAGAGCACTTCATCCCAGTGGGCTGTGGGCACAATCAGGAAAAGACCTTTGCTGCATTTTTAGAAGAAGAGCTAGTCTTTATACGCTGACTTTCTCTACCACTTAAAGAAGAATCAAACCGGCTTACAATCACCTTCCCTCCCCCTCCCCACAACAGACAGCCTGTGAGGTAGGCAGGGCTGAGAGAACTTTAACAGAGCTGTGAATAGCCCAAGGTCACACAGCTGGCTTTATGTGGAGGAGTGGGGAAACCAACCCAGTTCTCCAGATTAGAGTCCACCGCTCCAAACCACCACTGTGAACCACTACGCCATGCTGGCTCTCTTTTAAATTGCCTCATTTGGATTTGAAAAGGTAGTGGCATCCACGGGTGAGACCCATGGATGCTGTCAGGTCTAGTTTGGCCTTTATTTTCAACTGCACATATTTGCTAAGAACACAGTCCTGAAAGGGGGGATAGATCCACGACGGAGCCGCACCGCCTCCTCAGAGGCTTCCTAGCCACCACTAGAGAAAAAATAGTATTTTTGAAAATTAAAAACGGGGAGAAAAAATGGAGAAATGCCCCTTTGAAACAGTGAGGCTGCACCACTCCAAAAGGTGGCATAGCCCCACCGCTGCTCAAGGGGGTATTCCCGGGCCGAAAGGGCTGTGGAGGCTGCCTAAAGGCAGCTCCACCCCCAGGGACACCCCGGGGATGCACCTCTCATGCCGGCGTTGCTGCGCCGGCCAGTGTCTGGACACCAGCATGTTTTCCCCCACGCCGGTGTAGGTGCCATCTGTGATAAGTTGGCACCTATGCCGGCGTGCAGTCCCGCCGGCTCCAAAGGACCTTTGCTCCCCCCTTCAGGAATGGGCTGTTATCAAGTTCTAGCAGGCCATTCTCTAAAAGATGGTGTCTTTTGCTTTACTATTCTAAACCAAGAAGGATTTTTCTCCCATTCATAAAGAAGTTCTATACTAATTTATAATGATCCTTGAGAATGTAACCATTGAAGTAACCCAACAGAATGACTAGGGATCATAATCGTATCATATAGCACATCATCAATTGTAGTATACAGAAAATATTTTTCTTTCCTCCAGAATTCATTAACCTTTGGAGAATGTCTCAAAAAGTGCATGAAATTGGCATCAGAGTGGAAACAATTCTGAGCACATCCTGGCTGGGCTTACATCATGTTGTCATTGATGGTGATTCTTGTTGATTATTTGTTAGTTCAGTATAAAAAAATTAGTTTAGAATTCCATTAAACACCATTCAGAGAATAAGTGTAGATAGGTCCCTGTCAGAATGACTTACCGTCTAGTGCAGGGCTCTTCAAACTATGATCAGGATCCTTAAGAGGATCCCAGAGCCCAATCTGCTGGATCATAAAGAAGAAGAAGAATTGGTTTTTATATGCCGACTTTCTCTACCTTTTAAGGAGAATCAAGCCAGCTTACAATCTCCTTCCCTTCCTCTCCCCACAACAGACACCTTGTGAGGTAGGTGGGGCCGAGAGAGCTCTAAGAGACCTGTGACTAGCCCAAGGTCACCCAGCTGGCTCCATGGGTAGGAGTGGGGAAACCAACCTGGTTCACCAGATTAGCGTCTGCTGTTCATATGGAGGAGGGGGAAACAAACCCAGTTCTCCAGATTAGAGTCCACCACTCCAAACCACTGCTCTTAACCACTACACCATGCTGAAACCCTGTGGAACAGCTGTATTATTGCTGCTTTTTGGAGGGTCTGCTACTAGTGCACATTTGTAGAGAGGAAAGGTGCCATGTTTTCCTCCTCTCATGGCACACACACTCAAACGAAGAGTGAGTCAGTGAGGCGAAGTCACTCCAGGGTTCAGAAGGTTCCTCTTTCGCAAAGGCAGATTCAGAGAACTCTCTTCCTCAAATAACCTCTCCTTTGCCTTCTTTTTATTCCCTGGCCAAGCCACCCCCATACCACCAGTTAGGCCCCCATATTCTGAGCATTCTTGTAGCACAGAGTTCCCCCTCCCACCAATAAGGTAATAACGGTCTCGTCCTTTTCCTGTCATGTGACTCTGATGCCGTGTGACCTCCTGTCAAGCAGTTCAATAGACATGACGTGAAAAGGAGAAAAGAAGGATGCAACTGGGGATACATGAACACCCATCCATTCAGCTTGCATCCTGTTTGTCAGTTGAGAACAAAGACCTGATTCTTAACTGATCGGTTTGATACTTCAAACATGGTACTTCTGACCATTCAGTGCATTCCCAGTGACATCTGCAACATCCCAAGTGGCAACCCCAAAATACATTGCTTGTTTTCTTTCGGCTTCCTTCAGAATTTATCTGAAGGCTTCCTTCTAAATTTATCTGAAGTATTTAGTATTCGTCTTGAGCTATTGCTGCAAGAATATATTTCATTCTAGACTGACCGTATTACTTTCACCCACTTAGCGAGATGTTTTAAGAGGCAGCCTCCCTTTGACATCTTCGCTTTCACTGTGTTGCATCTGGTTTGTGCACACGCTTAACAAGGGATCTTTGGGCCAGCTAGAGTCAACGTAAGTTCTGTATAATTTCTCAAAACTTAGAGGAAACCTATTAAATCATTATTTGCAACGGGGTGTTTCAAGGGATGCCATGAGAGGAAGAGAGGGGGAAACGGCTTTGCAAAAGGCAATGTGAGAGCGCCAGATGGCTGCCATTAATGTCCACTCAGCTGAAGCACTGGTAGTGCTCCATTAGGCAGTGAAACATGAAGAAAGTACAAATTCCTCTTGTTAGAACTTGTTTTAACTGTCAGAACATGAAGTGGGCATTTATTCTGACTCTCTCAATAAGTGCTTGGAAAAAGTAGCTCAAAACGGGGGGGGGAGTGTATTTATTTAAACATTACTTACCTCCATTCCTTGCCAAAGTGCCAAATATGTAGGGTTGCCAGGTCCCTCTTCACCACCGGTGAGTTTTTTTGGGGGTGGAGCCTGAGGAGGGTGGGGTTTGGGGAGGGGAGGGGAGGGACTTAAATGCCATAGAGTCCAATTGCCAACACAGCCGTTTTCTTCAGGTACTAGCTGCAGTTGTAATAGCAGGAGATCTCCAGCTAGTACCTGGAAGTTGGCAATCCTACACATGCGTAAGTTTTGTCATGCCCTTCTTATGAATCAATGAAGCAAGACAATATTTATTTAAATTATTTCTTTGACACCTTTCCAGAAAATAGCTCAAGGCAGCCTGAAACAGATTTAAACCCAATGTATACAATTCTAAAACCATTCATCAATTTAGAATGACCCTACAAGAGCATTGTCCCCATTGCTCAAAATGAAGACACTTGCCACCAAATATGGGTTCAAATTAAGTGTTATTCATAGCTGATCTGCACAGGATTAAGAATTTCTTTTAGTTTGGGTTACCAACCTCCAGGTGGTGGCTGGAGATCTCCCGTTATTAGAACTGCTCTCCAGGTGACAGAGATCAGTTCCCCTGGGGAAAATGGCTGCTTTGGCAATTGAACTCCATGACATTGAAGTCCCTCCCCTCTGCAAACCTCAGGCTCCACCCCCAAAATCTCCAGGTATTTCCCAACCCGGAGCTGGCAACCCTGCTTTTAGCGCAACTTATCCCTTACTTACAATTTTGGTGACTGCCTGTAATTCTGGGCAATACCAGCATGGCTCAAAATTCAGCTATGTTCCCATGAATGTATTTCCCATGAATGCTTGCAATGGGCCTGGGCAATTGTGAAGGGAAGGTGATTGTAAGTGGCTTTGAGACTCCTTACAGGTACAGAAAAGTGAGGTATAAAAACCAGCTCTTCTTCTCATTTCTTGCAGTTCACATAATTTCTGCTTGCAGTATGCTGTAGTTTGAGAAAATATATGCATTTCTGCATGCTTGTCAACACTGTCTTGCATCCTTCCAGTCAGCTGTCCCAAGGTACTGGTATCTGTTATTTAAAAGCTGTATAAATCTGCTTAGCCAGACCATCCATAACTTTGGAGTTGGATGTCATCAATATGCTGAAGACACCTAGCTATATCTTTCTCTAAGCCTCCAGAGGCAGTTGTCTCTGAACTGATACCTGGATGCTGTTGTCAGGTGGTTGTAGAAGAACAAGCTAAAACAAAATCCAGATAAAACAGTGGTGATTTGGTTAATATGACCAATAACATGGAGGGTATTACTTTTTGCACCTTTACATGGGGATGCCTCATGACACTGGACTCTGTCAAGAACTTGGGAATACTCCTGAGCCTATCCTTGTTAATGTAAAGAACAAGGAATGATGTTGCTAGGAGTGCTTTCATTTTAGTTACACATTCCTTTTTTGGAATGGAATATGCTTCTTCAACTCCTAAACTACAGTTGATATAGAATCATAGAAACATAGAGTTCGGAGGAAACACCAGGATCATCTAGCCCAACCCCTTGTTCAATGCAGGAAATCCATAACTACCTCTCCCCCCCCACACACACACACACAGTGACCCCTACTCCATGCCCAGAAGATGGCCAAGATGTCCTCCCTCTCATGAGCTGCCTAAGGTCATAGAATCAGCATTGCTGATAGATGGCCATCTAGTCTCTGCTTAAAAATCTCCAGGGAAGGAGCACTCACCACCTCCTGAGGAAGCCTGTTCCACTGAGGAACTGCTCTAACTGTTAGAAAGTTCTTCCCAATGTTTAGACGGAAAGTCTTTTGATTTAATTTCAACCTGTTGGTTATGGTCCGACCTTCTGGGGCAACAGAAAACAACTCAGCACCATCCTGTATATGATAGCCCTTCAAGTACTTGAAGGTGGTTCTCATATCACCTCTTAGTCTTCTCCTCTCCAGGCTAAACATACCCAGCTCCTTCAACTTTTCCTCATAGGACTTGGTCTCCAGACCCCTCACCATCTTTGTTGCTTTCCTCTGGACACGTTCCTGCTTGTCTACATCCTTCTTAAATTGTGGTGCCCAAAACTGAACACAGTACACTAGGTGAGGTCTAACCAGAGCAGAGTAAAGCAATAAAATATGGCATCCTGCTTTCATACTGGATGTAGCCTCATGCAGTGCCATCCTAAGCATATTTTACTTTTTGTTGCAGCTAAATTAGGGTTGCCAACCTCCAGGTACTAGCTGGAGATCTCCTGCTATTACAACTGATCTCCAGCCAATAGAGATCAGTTCACCTGGAGAAAATGGCTGCTTTGACAATTGGACTGTACGGCATTGAAGTCTTTCCCCTCCCCAAACATTGCCCTCCTCAGGCTCCGCCCCAAAACCTCCTGCAGGTGGCAAAGAGGGACCTGGCAACCCTAAGCTAAAAGGATATCTTATTTTGAACTATTATTTTGTTCCAATTGTCCTAAATCTCATTCTCTACAACATACCTGGGGCGGGGATGATGATACACACACCAAATCTTCTCTCTTGTAGCTTGTGATAAAGTATGCACTTTCCCAATGAACGTAATTGACTAATTTTTAATATCTGGTGTAAGGGAGTTGCATTTTCGTAACTTAATTACAGTGTCAGCAGGTTGCCAATTAATTAATTGAAATTCTTTGTGTGAGTGCGCGCTGTCTCCAGCTGTATTTAATTAGTGCATGGCTGAGAAGGGAAGGAATGGCTATTGTCTTCTGCCTGGCTGGTTGATGAAGTGTTTTTTGCCCTGCACCGTTCATCGTATTTTGCTTCCTGTTGTGATGTTTGCTACTCTTGGAATTCCGCTCAAGCAGCAGATGAGATTGTCCAAATTGGTGTTACAATAATCATCCATTTCTAGGGAGAGCATGAGCATTTTATCAAAAAGAAAAGAGAAACGTTCTAGCGGTTTCGTGAGGATGAAAAAAACATTTGCTGGTGTACCTTGGAGACCAGTTGGCTTGCTGTGACCCAAGCTTTCATCAGCATCCTTCTAAATATCACATAGAACAGATAACATGGTGTGTTTATAAGTCTGTTGGTTGACTACCTCCTGAACCACGATGACATCTCAACTAAAAGAGGCACTATGAGAAGCTCAGTGGGATAGGGCTGTCGATTCGGTTCGTCCTGAACCGAAAAACCACCGAATTTCCCCCGAATTCCAAAAAAGGCGGGAAACGGGGGAGATGAATTCCCCGACTTCAGGGTGTTCAGCAAATAAATTCGGCAAATTCAGGGTTCGGCGCAGCAGCATAACTGTCAGGCTCCCCCCGCGCGCGCGCGCGCACGCCTTCACGGGGCTTCCCTGAAGGCGCGCGGGGGGGGGAACAGATCTGCGCCTAACAGCTGTTAGGCACAGATCTGTTTAATGCCCCCCCCGCGCGCCTTCAGGGAAGCCCTGTGAAGGCGCACGGGGGCGAATTTTCCCCCAAACTCCGGATCTTGCGCCGAATTTCGCGGATCCGAAGCGGGGGAGTTCAGACTTCAGCACGGCCCGAATTTAAAAGGGCCGAATTTTGCCGAAGCCAAACTGTACCGAATTTTTTTTTTTCAACAGCCCTACAGTGGGAGTATACTGTGATGGATGGAAATCTTCCATGTGGACTATTTTTTTTTTAATCCAAATTCAACAAGTAAAGGTTGAATTCCAAAATCAAGTAGAGAATTGCCTAGAAAGCCTGAGACCCGGCCAGCCCATTCCTGAAGGGTGAGGTGTGGGTGTTTTATTTTCTTCGCAGCAGGGCGGGAAGCCCCTGTGGAGGAACTGTGGTTGTGCTTCTCCCAGCCACCGCAGAGAAAATAAAACCATTTCAAATGTAAAATGGGGGAAATGCTCCCATATAAAACAGTGAGGCTACACCATCAAAAAAGGTGTTGTGTCAATGCTGCAATTCGAGGGGGGATTCCTGGGACGAAAGGGGTTCGGAAGTTGCCTAAAGGTAGCTCCTCCCCCTGGAGCGCCCCACACACACTGGCAGGGGCTCCCACTTCCAGGATTTCATGTGGGTTACCAGTGCTGATGTGATATATACCCCCATACCAGCATAAGTGCCCCTTAAAGGTAAAGGTAAAGGTAAAGGTCCCCTGTGCAAGCACCGGGTCATTCCTGACCCATGGGTGACATCACATCCTGACATTTCCTAGGCAGACTATGTTTACGGGGTAGTTTGCCAGTGCCTTCCCCGGTCTTCTTCCCTTTACCCCCAGCAAGCTGGGTACTCATTTTACCGACCTCGGGAGGATGGAAGGCTGAATCAACCTTGAGCCGGCCACCTGAAACCAACTTCCGTTGGGATCAAACTCAGGTCGTGAGCAGAGCTTGGACTGCAGTACTGCAGCTTACCTTTCTGCCCCACGGGGCTCTTAAGTGCCCCTTATCTCAGTATAAATATGTCATGTCAAGTTGATTTTCTAAGGCCATAGGCTGTTACAATCTAAAACAATCTAACAACATGTTAAAATGTACACAATCAGAATGGTTAAAAGAATACAGAAATTAAGAAATTAAAATATGCCCATTCGGCTCTATTCAGCTTTACCACCTTTGAGATTTGCTTTGCCCTGATTTTCTTGGCTGCCAGGCCAAACAGTGCCATATATCAGGGAATATAAGGGTCTATATCGGATAACCAATAGATTAATCTGTCAGCATCAGATGATAATTGTGAAGCTGAAAGAATGTTTGCCAAAAACTTGTTCCGGGGCTCAGTGTATAAAGGACAGGCCAGGATATAATGGGGAAGATCTTCCACTGAACCACCACATATACAAATGCATTGAGCCAGATTTTTTTTTTTTTTTTAATGGCCTGCAAGTAGCTCCGTGGGCATATACTCTGGTTTCTCTTCAGATCATATAAATCTTTCGCCAGTATAAATAGGCACATATGTTGGTGTGGGGTCACGCCGGCTCTTATGCCGATTCACACGCATACCTTCAGTATTGCGCTCCGAATCATGTTCTCTCCCTCATTACATGGTTGTACTACACGGGTTAAGGGAGGGGCCATTATTTAATTAGTAGAGCACCTGTTTTTCATGAAGAAGGTCCCATGTATCTCAGGTACTGGGTCTTGGGGGAAATCTACCTCTTCCTGAGACCTTGGAGAGCTTCTTAGGGAGAGGTTGAGACTCTCAGGTAGCAGATGTTGGTGAAGACCTCAATAAGCCTGAGAACCTTGAGAGCATCTGCCAGTCAGATTAGGCTATGCTGAGCTAGATAGACCCATGGTCTGGTCTGAAAAAGTTTTAGGAAAAACAGATTCTATTTGACATAGTACATAGGATGATATGGTTCTAGGCATTTAACATGAGAACAGAAGACTTATACCATGATTTTTTTAGTTTGATTTTTTTTTCTCTAACCACCAGACTCTAGATGTTAAATACAGCTAAATAAATTTATCTCCCTGTTTTGATTTACTGGCAGCATTTTTTTCTGGTCACAACAGAGAAATGCAAAATTTCACAAGTATTTTTTTTTTTTTTTTTAGGATTCATGACCTAAGCTGTTTAAAAATGTCATTCCGGTATTTTTGGAAATTGCATGGAATGCCCTCTTGTAGCTGTTCCAAAAGCTAGTTTATGTATGAAAGAGCTATCATTTAACCAGTGTGCTAACTTCAGGTTTATTCTACATCAGCGTCACTGCTCAGTTCCTTAGAATGCATTCAGTAAATGATCCAGTTCAGTAAATGATCCAGTTAAAAAAAAAGTTGCTGGCATCTGAGCGAACTAGCAGCTGCAGACACAGTTGTAAACTCTTAAGGCTCTGCAGTGAAGGTTGCCTAAGTATCATCTGCAAACTGCAGTTCTCAAAGGTGTTTAACTGTACCATTTACACTCTGCAAACAATGCAGAGTGCTACAGATTTTTTTCCCCTTTCTGCATTGGTATAATCCATTGAATACCTTTATGTATATGTGTGTGTGATCTGTTGTACCATCATGAATGTCCTTTCTCTTTTTGTGATTCTTGTCATTTTGGATTCTTTTATCTTTTTTGCTGTTGATTTTGTGGATTTGCTTGTATTGTGTCAAATGTTGTTTTGTTTTTATAAGCAATTTATACTTACAGTGTGTCTGGTTTATACATATCACACACATATGATGCATAATGCTGATTTATTGATGCACCAATAACTAGGGCTTCCAGGTCCCTCTTTGTCACTGGCAGGAGGTTTTTGGGGTGGAGCCTGAGGAGGCCGGGGTTTGGGGAGGGAAGGGACTTCAATACCATAGAGTCCAATTGGCAAAGCAGTCATTGTCTCCAGGTAAACTGCTCTATATCTATGGAAAGAAGGACACCTGAAGTTGGTCAATTTCAGATGCTACTACGGACATAATGTGTGAGAATGGTGCCTGACCAGGAGCATCATTAACAATTTGTGAATGAATGGCCTCAAAAATACTTGCATTTTGGCAAGCTGATGAAGCATATGAAATGTGATTTTGGGATTGATTACACGTCCTTGCCTTGTAAACTACAGATGGTGCTGTTGCTCAGCAGAAGACTGTAGACTTTACCTGACAAAGTGTGCGCCTGAATGTATTATCACGGAATTGTGGATTAGATGCAGTTGCATTTACGTTCCAGATTGATGGCTGTATTCTGCTTGGGTTTAGTGTGAAATAGCTTAGTTAAGCTTATGTATAATTGTGAAGTTGTGTATTTTGTGTATTGTGTGGGATTTAGATAAGTTTAGGCATGTGGTTAATGACTGAATATATTGATTGATATAAGGAGTAAATGATTTATCTGGTATTTATAATGTGTTGAGAATTTGTACTGGTTGAACTTTGCATTGGTTATAGTATATTGAGCCTACATGCTGATCTTTATTTAGAGTACCTGGAGGTTGGCAACCCTACCAATAACATTGAAAAAGACATGCATTTTATAGGAAATGTTTAATAAGAGGAAACGGAAAATGGTGTTAAAATGAAGAATTGCCAGGTTTGGTTCACACCAAGGAGAAGTAAAATAGTAATGGACATTTTGAGGTTGAAACAGCAGGGATGTGAAATTTGAAGTCATCCCTAGTTGGTTTTTAATATGCTGCTGTTCACAGGGCTCTCAGCTGTATACTTTAGGAACATGTGCTCAGAGTTCTGAATACATTGTCATCCTGCATGCAACAACCTCAGTGTTTGGCAGCAAGGACTGCTAAGCAGCAGAATGAGTGACCTCAGGGCCAAAAGAGCTCAGGAGGTGTGCAAGTGTCCGCACCAACCTCCGGGCTGCTTGCACCAGCGCCCGGGCCACTTGCGCTGCTGAGAGACACAGGGACGCCAGTATTGGGGTGCTCATGCTGGCCTCCCTGTGCTGGCACGGCAGCGCAGCCCTAGGACCCTGGCCCGGCCTCTTGCCAGCATCCCAATGGCACAAATCCCCATGCTGTCACCCCAGGGGGCATTCTGGGGGCATTCCGGGGGGTGGAGCTGCCAGTAGGCAGTTTCCTGACCCCTTTCAGGCAGGGAGCGGCCCCTCCAACAACAGTGTTGCTGTCCCAGGTTTTTCGTGGCACATCCTTGTTGTTTTCAACGGGGGGAAAATATTAAAAGGCTTTTTTAAGCCTTTCAATGGCCGGGGAACTGTTCTGGAGACAATGTTGCAATGCTTCCGCCAGATTGTCTCCAGCTGCCGAAAGGCTCAGGAATGAGCGGTCCGGGCCACAGGTGCTCTTGAGAATTGAGCCTCACACTCTCAGATCAACAGAATACAGGTTATATGGATCCACAGTGAACTTTTTTCAGATGAAGAAAAAGATGTACAGTTGTTGCAGCATTATGAGAGTCTTGCAGCTGAACCACCTTTACTGCCTGTTCAACTTGTCCCCCTTGCAGCTGCTCAGCAGGGGACAAAAGTGGGACAGGAAGCAATCTCCATCATATCTCCCACCCAAAGTTAACTTGGGACTCCAAACCCTTCATCCTGGACTGATAAAATTCCTCTCCTGTGTAAAACTTTGTGGATATTAAAAGCTGGACAAAGCTGGGTTTTATAGCTTTAATGCTTGCCAAGATGACCTTGAAGTAAAACTATACAAGGATTGGTCAGATTAAGACTCCAGCCCTGTAAAAAAGGAATGCTTTGGTGCTTGAGTAGAACAGCATCTGATTTCTGAAATTTAAGATACCGAATTTCTGATCTCCTGTTTAGGTACATAACTGATGGCATTCATGTAATGACATCCAGTCTGGACTATTGTAATATTGTCAACCTGGAGCTGCCTTTGAAAAGTTCCCAGAAACTGAAAAGAGGCCAACTGATTGTTAGCTAGAACCATCTGTTTTGATTGTATTACACCAGTTGCTTTACTGCTTTGGCTGCCAATTTATTTCTGGGTCACTTTGAGGTGTTCACTGTAAATTTCTAAAGAGTTTGGGAGCAGGATACCTGAAAGTCTGCCTGCTCCAATATGAATCTGCTTGTATGTACTTGGATCATCTGGAGAGTCCTGGCAAGCGGGGGGGAGAGACTAGAAAAGTTTGATAGTGCTTTTCCTGAGTGTTTGAAATGGATGTCTACATATGGTAGGGCCTTCTTGATGGCAGCACTGAAACCATGGTCTATTTGTCTCTCACAGTTTTATCCATCTTCAGAGATCTTGGGATTTGATACATGCTTCTTCCCTCATCTGTTTTGTACTTAACAAGAACTCTTACAGAGATGGAGTGGTCCAAAGTCACATGGTAAGCTTTATCCTTGAGTTTGGCTCTCTGCAATCCTAATCAAACCAGCATACAACACTGGCTATCCCACCATTGAAAGTGGCTGATTCAGCACTGATTAGTTACCCTTAGTCTGGTCCATTAACTCCACTATGAACCCACCCAATGACCCACCCAATAGTAGCCCTGCTTCAGGTGCCCCTGTGTTCTAAGTTTAGGTGGGTTGCAACCTGAGGGAGGGCCTTCTTGGTAGTGGCCCCCAAAATCTGGAATTCTGTCCCCAGGGAGACTCATCTGTCCCCTTCTGTTGCCATCTTCTGCCAATAGATGAAGACATTATTATTTTTTTTGTATCACATTCTTTCAGTGATCCCTCATTCCTGCGGTGTGTTTTAATTGTTTTATGTTTTTGAAGTATCTTAGCTCTGGTTTTAATTGTCTGAATGATGTGTTTAAACAGTCTTTAAGATGTGGTTTTATTATGCACATTTTAATTTGACCGCTGCCTCAGTGGCCCTCATGAGGGCAGAAAAGTGGGGTGTAAATTTTGTAAAATGAAGTAACCAAACATTGCAGTCCTAAACAGATTGACTCCCTTCTGCGTCCATTGAAGTCAATAGACTTCCAAGAGTGTAATGCTTCTTAGGATTACTCTGTAAACTACACTATCATTGTGTCATATATTTTACTATGTCATTCTGGTATTAGAAATAGGCTCCAGGGTGAAGCTCCCATCAGCCTTGGACCAAATTAAGCCCTGGAATATGCCCTGAATTAATTGCAAGTAGCAGTCATATGAATTTAAGCTCCTGTAGGACAAAGAGGTATGGGAGGTGTTTGTAGTCTCGTTTCGGGAGCATTGCTAGATAACGCCTGGTGAACAAAGGCATAAGACAATGTCTTGGTATTTGAAACAAAGGGAGAGGGTGCTTTCTCTTGCCACTTGATTTGTCTCTGGCCACCTGGTAGAAAAAAACAATATGATGGGCCTAGTCTTTGCACTCTTCCCTTCGTCCTTGTCTGGAGCAGAGCCGTACGCATCATGAGCGGCAGCTGTCACAATGACTGAGTTAAAGTTTATCTAATTGTTAATGCCTGAAAGCAAATCCCTTTCCATTTTCCTTGGAGAGTTGTTAAATTGGTGACTCCTTCTCTGACCTCCTCTTTCAACTGTGAAGGCAGGTAGAAAGGCTTAGTTTGACACCTCTCAAGAGTTCGAGTGGAGTCATGTGTTGCATTTTGCCTTTATTTTATGTTTTGATATTGCAGTCTAAGGAGAAAACCTTTGGTAATGACTTGCAGGCATGAAGTCTCAATTCTCCTCTGTAGCCTAATTGTTCTAAGACTGATTTTGGCACCGTGACCTTAAACAGCAAAACAGGTCCATAGGAGGGCACAGAGCAGAAGAGGCAATGCATCTTTATATAAATTGTTATCTTTTTAAATGCATCCAAACAGGCTTGTCCACTTGCCCCTGACTCAAGCTCATCATTGTTTACACTCGGTGCATTAGAGGAATTTATATTGTCACATTCGGATTGTTTTTTCTATGATAAGGATCCACAAAATCCCCTGAGAAATGCAGTGTTGGATCCTACCAGCTTGTTCAGTCAGAAAATAGGGAGTCGAGTTTCCTATATAGAGTTTCAGCTGTAAAGTTCTTGCATCACTGTTGGTTGAATTTTTTAAAAAACTGTTTCTTGGTAGCCCCTCTTTGTATTTTTAATTTTATAGTTGAGGGCACCTCTATTTGGCTGTTCATTAAATCTTAGGAAATGTAATGCACGTTCATTTGTTGTTTTGATCTCATTGATTATTCTATACTGCCCTGTTGTCTAAGAAACCCCAAAGTGTCTCTCTCCCATTGAGCTCCCCCCCCCCAAGATGTGTCAGTAGGAATTATATCTTTTATATAGCTGTTACATTGGATATGAAATATATTTATGCATTTTATAGTGAACACACTTGTGGAGAAGACATCTGTAGGTTTGTTTGTTGCCAGGCATCACAAGATTCTGGTTCCATAAAACTTCCAGATAACATACTTATTTTTTACTATGCTAGATGTTAAGGTCAAGGATAGGAATTGCATCCATGTTCTAGCATGACACTTACAGCAAAAAGCATATGGTTGGGTAGGCCTGTTCAGCGCAAAGGACCTCTGGCCAGTTGTGACCTTGATGGAATTCCAAATGCCTATCGTCTGTGCCTTTTTATATCTCTGGGAATGTGTGTGGCCTATAAAGGGATAAAGGTGGATGATAAGTATCCACAAAATCCTATGATAAGGATTCTCAAAATCCCCTGAGAAATGCAGTGTTGGATCCTACCAGCTTGTTCAGTCAGAAAATAGGGAGTAGCGATGTCCTCCTCAGTTCCTTTCTTCACTGGTGTCTTATCTCATGTGGCTTTTTGTCCATGCAGATCCCCCTATGTCTGACACAGCCTTTTCAGGGACCAAAAGGGCATCTCCTCCTCCACCAGAAAAGCTAGTAGGACACAATCCACTGGTGATTTATTAGAGACATTTGTATGGCACTTTTCTTTTCAGCTCAAAGTGGTTTCTGACAGCTGTACAATATGCCATAAACCCACTTGACAAAGACACATGAAACAAGAAGATAGTGCCTTCCGTTTTCTTTCCATTCAGCTTTAGAAACTCTCATGTTTATCATAACATTGTATCTCCTGGCTTCAGTTGTATTTGTTATAACAGTTTGTATGTTTGTGTAGGGTTCTCTAATGTGGGAGACCTGTTATTCATGTAACTTATCCTGAAGATTCGAGAAATATACCTTTGATACATTGACGTCATTAAAGATGCAATAATACATTTTATCATCCTCTGTTTGGCAGTTTACTTCATTGTGCCCATTACACAGTTGCTTGTTGATACTTTGTTCCTAACATTCATTAATGTGTAACACATTTTTCAGTTGATTTTGTCTCCTTATTTCTGACATCTACGTGGGAAGAAAGGCGGCATGCTATTGCCCAATCTTGTCAGAACTCAGAAACTAAGCAGGGTTGTTACTTGGAAGGGAGAGCACCAAGGAAGACTCTGCAGAGGAAGGCAGTAACAAACCACCTCTGCTTATCACCTGCCTTGAAAGCTCATTGCTGGGGTCACCAAAAGTTGGATGCAACTTGACGGCACTTTACACACACACACAGTTTACTAGGTGACATGGACTTATTCCTTCACATGAATCCCCACCTGCAATCCAGCGATGCAGCTCAGAGAAAATTTCCTTCCCTCAAACATTAACACTGAACCAGATCTGCCATTTCAGCCCATGGTTTCCATTTAGGAGAAATTCGGTGGTGAAACAACACACAGTTGCTGCCTGCACAGGAAGGGTGGAGCCTGCTTAGAAGCATCTCTTTGAACACTGCCATCCATTGGCCAGGCACCAGTCGAGCTCAGCCAGTGAGACCTCATGCTGCATTTGAGCTACAGGGCCCAATGACATCCATGGCCCAAGCAGAGCCTTGAATGAATTAACTGTAAATAATATATTTCTGGACTGGTGTTTAGAAGGAGAACTGTAGGCACAGCTGTGCAGTAAGCTGCCTGTGTGCTTTCCCAACAGTGCAAATTTCAATTGTGGGGAAGCATTTGATCATTAAGGAAAGAGTTAACTCCCTCGGGTGGTAATTCGGTCTGAACCCTCCCCCCCCCAGCAGCAATTGTTTGTCACTAAAAAGAGAATCAAGACAAGAGAATCAAATTACAGATCTCTAAATGTCTCGCCTAGTTTGGCCCTTAATAACTTGTATCAAATTTAATGACTTCCTAGCAGCAATGGGCAAACACCCCTCTTGGTATCATAATTTCATTGCAAATTGCAAGCAGCATCCTTGGGCACCCACCTAAGTGTTTGCTTTTTATTGAAAAATCAAAGTTTTTTTTTTCTAAGTGTTGTCAAAAGTGTTTTGTATGTGCATGTTTCTCATACTGCTTTCCTGTAGCTGTCCCTGAACCTCTATACCATTCACTGTTGTAGAACTCACCTTGACTTGATTTGTCTAAAGCCTGTTTTGGGATGTGGTAAAGAAGCTGCTGAGTACCCAGCTTGCTGGGGGTAAAGGGAAGATGACTGGGGAAGGCACTGGCAGGCAAACCACCCCGTAAACAGTCTGCCTAGTAAACATCGGGATGTGACGTCACCCCATGGGTCAGGAATGACCTGGTGCTTGCATAGGGGACCTTTACCTTTTACTTAAAGAAGCTGCATGGTTTCAATATTTCAGCCTGGCCTATTTTATTTATTTTATTGTAACATTAACATCTCACCTTTCTCTATGCCTCAAAGTAGCTAAAGATGCATACTGTTGTATGTATTGTATTGTATTTTGCCTGCCTGACTCTTAAAGCTAAGTATATTTATTGAAATTCAAGTCTAGTAGCACCTTAAAGACCAACACAATTTCCCAAGGAATAGACTTTTGTGAGTCAAAATTCATTTTGCCAGATAACTGACAAAATATCTGGGGTCTAATGAAGTGAGCTTTGACTCCTGAAAGCTTACACCTTAGAACATCTTGGTGGAGAGCCGGAGTGATGTAGTGGTTAAGAGCAGTGGACTCTAATCTAGAGAACTGGGTTTGATTCCCTACTCCTCCACATGAGTGGCAGACACTAATCTGGTTAACTGGGTTGGTTTCCTCAGTCCTACACATGAAGCCTGCTGGGTGACCTTGGGCTAGTAGGGTTGCCAGATCCCTCTTCGCCAACAGCGGGAGGTTTAGGGGTGGAGCCTGAAAAGAGCAGGGTTTGGGGAGGGACTTCAATGTCATACAGTCCAATTGCCAAAGCGGCCGTGTTCTCCAGGTGAATAGCAGAACATCTCCTGCTAGTACCTGGAGGTTGGCAACCCTATGGGCTAGTTACAGTTCTCTCAAAACTCTTTCAGCCCCACTATCCCACAAGATGTCTGTTGTGGGGAGAGGAAGGGAAGGAGACTGTACGTCGGTTTGATTCTCCTTAAAAGGTAGGGGAAAGTCGACATATAAAAACCAACTCCTCCTCCTCCACCACCACCTTCTTCTTCTTCTTCTTCTGCTATTAGACTCAAATTTTGTTCTACTACTCCAGACTAACATGGGTAAGCATCTGAAACTATATTTATCAAGTGTTCTAAACTGGATCACAAACGCTTAGCACATAGACTGCCACAATGAACTGTAGTTCAATCCAGTAAATTTTGGGCATCTACCAACATTATGAATGCCATCAATGAATCACTCAGGATGAAATATGACACGTGCACTCAAACTGTACTGGTTTCCAGAGCATCATGTGCCCAGAATTACTCTGGGGCATATATCATCCAAGCAAGTCAGTAATTTTTGAGCATAAACACCCACCAGGCACTATACTAAATGTCGCCAACTGCACAGATACAAAACCACTCAGTGTAATTTTCATTGTATATATGAACCACCATATGAGTTGTATGACACTGAGAGCAAGGTAAGTTCAATGTCTGAACATCTCATTTGTGAAACACTATCAATACTCCTTCCTAACTATGGAAATCATGGTATTTTGGCCCATATCCAGTAACTGCAGAAGCAGAGGTGATTGTCATGTCCTTACTAAACCACCTGGTTAAATTATGCAGAGTTTGTAAATCATCCTGCGAATTTTTGAAGTGGCATTCTCATTAGCAGTTGTATTATGTTAATTAGCAATGTGTTATTTCTCCGAAGTTAGAGGCCTAGCTGATACATGAGTGATAAGTGGATCTGGAGGCTTTTGTTTTCTCATCCAGATCCTGCCTGTGTTGCTTTAAATTAAAATATTGCTAGTTGTGTGTCTTCAAGTCAAATCTGAATCACTGCCAGTTCAGAACTCCTGGGTCTGTTCTATTTCAGAGTGCAAACGAGGGGTAACTTTTTATATCCCACTCTCACCGACTCCACCGCATCACATTCCCCCCCCCTACCTGTGGAAATACAGATTAATAGAAATATAGGGTTAATTTTCTCCCTCTTTTGTGACCTTCCCTTCTTGAGGTAGTTTCCATGAGGGAGCATTGAAGCATGAATATAGCACCAGGAATTCTGTTCCACATGACAAACTCTACATGCCTATGTAAATTGGTGCTAGAGTGCACATGAAATTAGTGCTACATGGTTGTGTCTTTTTGCTTGTGTGATAAATTCAAAAACAAGGGATTTGTAAGGAGAGACTTTAAAGTATTTTGGGTTTTTTAGTGTAGGGGAAAATGTTTAAAAGGTCATGTTAGACGTTTACACATGGTGGTAGAAGTGGTCCCAAGATATGGCTGGAGATCACTTTGTACAGCCGCTTGGCTAATAATGTATGGATTGGTTATTTCCTAGGTAGGAGACCTCTTTGGAAGCCCTTATATTGAACCTATGTCTCCAGAGCGAAGGAAAGACAAGATGTAAATATCAATAACAACAACTGAAAAATACAAGAACTCAGCCATAATTAACAGTAGATTCAAGACAGACCTCTACAGCAATCTAACTAGGATTTTTGCTTTTACTTGTGACTAAACCCCACTGAACTCTGAAACTTTGTTTCTGATTAATCATCTTGTTAGCCCAACATAAGACATCATTCTCAGTTTTTTGTATCACTGGTCTGTTGGGATCAAGATGGCGGCCTTGTTGGTTAAACTTGGGTAGCAAGTAGTGCATAGTAATTGCTGTTGTGCATCAATACACGCTGGGATGTTGACTTCAGCCCAAAATCTCTTAATACCAGTAATGAGGGAGAGGGAGAGTATGTGTGTGAGGTTATGCTGAAGTCATACTATACATGGAGAAACATCCTCCTGCCTGCTGACTAATCTCTAATTTTGTCAATTACTGAATTAAATACAAATTCCATCAATATTCCCGGCATTAACAATGAGGGAAGAAAAGCTTGTGCAAATTGCTTTTTTGGATAAGAACCTCACTTCCTAATATATGAAATGGAATGGAAGCAATAGGGTGCCTCCTTAATTAGAACTGCCAGGCTATGTATGAATTGTAAAATGACAAAGCCCCCTATATCACCCTTTTAAAAAAAAAAAGGTTCCTATTAATGTTAAAATACAAAAGAAATTAGTGGTAATAAAACCTAGTATTGCAATTATACTGAGATTAAATTGAACAGATAATGGGTTGGATCCTAACACCTTTTCACTTGCAAAAAAAGAGAGAAGTCCCTTTTTGGCCACTCAAAAGCCTCTGCTTGTGATTGGGGGATTCCCATGGACAAAAGCCAGATGGGAGGCTACAGTGAGAAGGAAAATTATTTGAGATTGAATGTGAAGGCTGGTAGGTTTAAGGACAATATTGTTATGTGAACCTCACTTTCCTGAAAGACATTCCACGGGGAGCTCTGCTGAGTTTACTATCTTTTGGATGAGAGTATATCGGAAACTTAGGCCTTTTATTCACGGGTTATGCATGGCAATCATCCCCCCCCCCGACTACTTTGGGGCTTCATTTTCATTATGCATGTCTTTTCTGACCTTTAGAAGTCACTTTGCTCTCTTCCTGTGTTTCTCCCCATGTTTTCTGGATGCCACCAGAATCAGCATCCAGAAAATGCAGGGGAAATGCAGGGAGAGAGCAAAGTGACCTCTAAAGGTCAGAAAAGACGTGCATATTGAAAACAAAGCCCCAAAGTAGTCGGGGAGGATCACGATGGAAACAACCTGTGTTGTCAGACCATTGGACCCAACTCACTTTTAAAGTTGTAACATTCTATTTTATTTCTGGAGACATGGGTCATTTATGCATGGGTACTTTCACTCACGTTCACCCCCTGTCTGTCTTGGTTGTTCCTTGGAGTAATGGATCAGTTATCTCTCCATTAGCGATGACCTCGTTGCCAGCCCTCACAAATCCTGGGACATCCCATTCCTCTGTTAACCTAGTTCTTCCCTCTCCTTTGAGCTTAGCCCGGGTGAAATCCACCCTGTGGCTAAGGCAAAGTGGTTAGTTTCGCTCACTGCCAATTGCAAAGCAGCATGTCCTGCTTCCTACTTCCTAAGAGCTCTTTCTGAGCAGAAGAAAGCCTTTTAAAACTGAGGCTTGGATTTTTCACTCCCCTTTCTTTTCTGATTGCTCCATTTTTTGTTTTGTTTTTTGTTCTTAAAATGCTTTTTTTATGCGGCATTTGGGTTGCGGGGAGAGAACTTTTCTCTCACTACAGCCAATTACAAAGCAGCGTTTAAAGGGGTGGGGATACAGATACTTCCTGATTTGGGCTTGGGGACTGCTGGTGCATAGACTCCCAACAGGAAAGTGTGGGTCCAGCGAGCAACGAACCTCAGGTAAAACTCGCATGCATAAACGACCAAACTCATTGTGTTAACACCCTGTTCATGAACGGATATTCCAGTAACAAACTACCTGACAAGCTGAACATTGGTAGTTTAATGACATTCATTCTGAGCGGTTCTCTCCCTGAGAACCAAAGGACCATTCAGCCATACAAAAACTGGAACAGACAAGTTTTGTTTAAAGATCTGATTTGAAACTAATGTTGTCCCAACTGGGTTTTTCTGTTAGCGCGGTCACACAGAGAAATACTTCAAGGGATCATGATGCAGACATGACACTTAAGTACAACTGCTCATGTACATTTTCCAGAGTGTGATCTGAAGTCCCATACATTTTGTATAGTCATTCACAGTTCATTAAACCTTCAATGGCTCTGTTGCCTGCTAAATAAAACAGAGAAACGGAACAGTATAATTAAGGAAGTTTAAGTTTTATGTAACTGGATTGGTAAGAGGTGATGGTGTTGCATACTGAGTGAATATTTTTAAATTTTGCTAAGTCTGGGTAGTTGAAAACAAACGTCTTAGGCCAGATGAGTTTAGCTTGCTGTTTGGTTGACCTATGGATGAGGCCAGCTACGGTTTTCCACCAATGCTGGCCTCCCTACTCCCCCCCCCCCACATCTCCATCTGAACTATGTGGGGGGACCTGCCTGCCCACAGGCCCTACTGTAGGGTTGCCAACCTCCAGGTACTAGCTGAAGATCTCCTGCTATTACAACTGATCTCCATCCAATAGAGATCAGTTCACCTAGAGAAAATGGCTGCTTTGGCAATTGGACTCTATGGCATTGAAGTCCCTCCCCTCTCCAAATCCTATCCTCCTCAGGCTCCACCCCAAAAATCTCCCACCAGTTGCAAAGAGGGAACTGGTAGCCCTACCTTGCTGTGGCTTACATGCTATTATGGGAGCACCATCTCATACATTTACTGTGGATGTTTTATTGATTATGCTTATGGAGCCTGATCTATTATAAGCATTGTTTTAACATGATTTCATTGGAATTTTATGGAATTTGTCATTTAGGATTCGTAAGCTGCCCTGAGCCTGGGTCTGCTGGGAAGGGTAGGATATAACATTAATAAAATAAATAAAGAATAAATCATTGGCATTCCGAAAGATAGCCATGTGAGTCTCTTGAGGCACTAAAAGGTCTTGAGATAGTCATGCCTATGAATGTTAGATACCCATGTAAAAGAGCATCAGCATGAAGCAGAAAGAGGGATTACCCTTTCATAAAGAGGTGAGATATTTACCACTTATTTGAGGTGGGAAGAAGAAGAATTGATTTTTATATGCTGACTTTCTCTACCACTTAAGGAAGAATCAAACCAGCTTACAATCACCTTCCACTGCCCTCCAGACACAAGACCAGGCTGTACAGAACTTTGGACACAGACAATTTTGGAAGCATTGTTACTGCTTAGTGCTGGACACCTTCTTCTCAGAATGTGTTCCCTTGTTCAATTTGCCAATTAAAGATTTAGCTCCTTGGTTAAACCAGTCATCTATTAGAACTCTCATCTAAGAAAGGTGTAAAAGAAAAACACAGGGTTCCTCTAATTAAATAATTTACTTGGGGCTTTTTTTGAAGTCACTTTTTGGTAGCCAATTAGTTCATAATGTAAACTAATTTCCTTTTGGCATGTGGAAAGGGGGGTGGAGTGTGGTATCAGAACATATTAAACGTCTATAATTGTGCACAACACATGCCAGTTTTTTTTCCCTCCCCGAAGCTTTGTAAGGATTTTTACATCAGTAAACATCAGAATTATATAATTACACTTTATAATTACCAATTACATGTATTTACAATAATTACATAATTAGATGCAATTACATGAATTATGCTAACAATGCAGCGTCTGAAGAAGTGTGGAAAAACAAGAACATTTCTGCAAATGAACAGGAATGAACTGATTTTTAATGTGAGGGTGGCCCCTCCCCCAAGAAAAACACCATTAATGTTAACCAGGCAGAGGTATTGGCCAGAATGATTATGGTCTGTGACCCCATTTTGAACAAAGTTTGAAAAGCACTTTCCCCCATATAAACAATAATACTTGATTATGAGCATGGTGACCTTTGGAGATTTAGGAAACTGGACTCGTTTCCCCTTAAGATTTAAGTAAAATGAGCAGCAAGTGAAACACGAATTAAATACATTAAAGCAAGGCTGACACAGTCTTGGGAGGTGCTTTCCGATATTTCCAATCTGAATGTATACCTGAAAAATAAATTATTCATATTTATTTTCAGATGTCTAGATGGCATTAGGGATTTTTCAGGATTCTGGTAAATTGGTCCTAAAAATTTCAGAAGTATTTGGGAATATACAGAAATATTCAAGGCTAGCATTTCAGGGCTTCCGGGACTGTGTTTCTTCAATTTTACAGTGCCTGTGTCATTATCTTCTTGCTAGGTCTTGGTACTGGCTTTCCAGGTTGGTATGGAAGGGGCTGTGGCTCAGTGGTGGAACATCTGCTTGGCATGCAGAAGGCCCCAGGTTCAATCCCAGGCATCTCAAGTTAAAGGAACTAGGCAGGTAGTTGATGTGAAAGATGTAGACAATACTGACTTTGATGGACCAAGGGTCTGATTCAGTATAAGGCAGCTTCATGTGTTCATGCGCTTGGTTCTGTTGGTCTTGCAACAGTGACCTTTGCTTCATTTGTTTTCCCTTCAATTTTCTGGTTTGAAATTGGTTCTGCTGGCCTTGCTGGTTCTAGCTTTTGGGCTGTGTTTTGCTCGCTCTTTTGTGTGTGGCTGTTGTTTTTTTTGCCCCACAGAAAGCATGGAATTCCTCCCATAGGGAACTATGATGACAAGTAGGATGGCTGGGGTACCTTTTCCAGCATCCCATAGAATTGGACCCCTTGATCCAATCTACTTAACCCTTGCCGGGGGGGAGTCTTCAGTGGACAAGCAGGACTAGGGCCCCTGTGATTGTGGTGTAGTTTGCTTGAGAAACAGCAACTTCAGACCTCCAGAATAATGGACCCCCAAGAATTGGAATGCCAAAATAAATAAATAAATAAAAATCAAAATATTTGTATTGGGGATGCAAATAATTCATAATACTAGTATTTATGCCCCTTCCTTAATCCAAATATGAAAAAAAACTGAATTTTTTTCAGGTGCACATCTCTAATGACATTATTACACTTTAGCAATCTAACAATGTATAAGCCTATAAGCCCTCTGGCAGCATGGGTGTGTGTGTGTCAACCTATTTAAGTAAGTGTCCACTGAGCAAAATATCAGCACAGCGAGAAGGAAGAGAAATAGAACTTAATTGGTCTATGTGAAATCACACATGAAGAAGAAGTAGAGTTGGTTTTTGTATGCTGCCTTTCTCTACCATTTATTCATTTTTCATATTTCTAACCCACCCTCCCTGGCCACAGCCGGTTCAAGGCAGGTAACAACATTGAAAACCATCAAATTGGAGAATCAAACCAGTTTACAATCTCCTTCCCTTTCCCTCCCCACAACAGACACCTTGAGAGGTAGGTGGGGCTGAGAGAGTTTGGAGAGAACTGTGACTAGCCCAAGGTCACCCAGCAGGCTTCATGTGGAGGAGTGGGGAATCAAACCCGGCTCTCCAGATCAGAGTCCACCATTCTTAACCACTATGCCACGCTGGCACAAAAATACAATTGTACAGTTAGGAAGGAATATGGTGAAGCAACCTACTGAACAGCCATGAGTGGGTCAATGACCAGGTGAACCATCCATCAAAAAAGTGGCTCCCGAGTCCATTTCATGACTGCAAACAAGATGTAAACTGAACCAGTGGATGTTTAAGCTTCCTTAGTTCCCAGGCCCTGGCTGTCTGCTAAACAGGACAATATCTGGTCTGATGGGGAATAGGCTACCTGAATAACTGCAGTTTCAATCTACATATTCCCAGTTTCTTATAACATTCATATTTGTTTTAAAATTCTAGTACCTATCTGATCTGGACTCTGATCTGGAGACCCGGGTTTGATTCCCCACTCCTCCCCATGAGCAGAGGAGGCTAATCTGGTGAACTGGATTTGTTTCCCCACTCCTACACATGAAGCCAGCTGGGTGACTTTGGGCTAGTCATGGCTCTCTGAGAGCTCTCTCAGCCCCACCTACCTCACAGGGTGTCTGTTGTGGGGAGGGGATAGGAAGGTGATTGTAGGCCTGTTTGAGTCTCCCTTAAGTGGTAGAGAAAGTCAGCATATAAAAGCCAACTCTTCTTCTTCTTCTTCTTCTCCTCCCCCCCCCCCCCAGTGGCTTCCAAACTTTTCAAGCCACTGCCTCCTTGGTTCCACAAACTCAACCTCAGTGCCCCCTACCATATCCTATAAAGTAGTATTTGAAATAGGAGTTTGCATGACTCACCAAAGAAGATAATAGCAATTGAATTTCAAAACAGTAACAAATGCACATCTATTCAAAATCAAATTAAAACCTTTTAGTTGAAATTTATTCAACAAAACTGCTTAACTTGATGCAGTGGTACTAACTCTTCAAAGTCTAGAAAAAAATTCTGATAGTTTCCACCAAATTTGCCAGCATGGTGCCATAGCTTGAGCTATTGTAAATTAGTGGGGGGGGGGGAAATACTGGAAGGAACCCACCTCCAGGGCCCCCTGCTGCCCTCTTGCCTCTTAGTGCCCCCCTAGGTAATCCCACCGCCCCCCAGGGCGTGGTACTGCCCACTTTGGGAACCACCATTCTAACTTACCCAGAGCTCAAAAGCAGAAGCTACCACAAGGAAGAACATCTCTTTCACCATTCTTCTGAGTTGTAAAGAGAATTGGACTATTTCTGTCTTTAAGATTAATAATGCTGGCCTTTACCCAATACTTTTATATAACACTTTACTGGAATTGACATGCAGCCTGCCCTGAAGTGATGAAGGGGTTCAAATTAAATTTGGATTATCTGTCATCTTTCCCCGCCTCTAAGTGGGTCAGCCCCTCAGGTTAGCTAATTGCAAAACTGTCTTTGCAAAGAGTTGAAATTTTCCTCTAGAAGATTCTTGGTGCTTGCAGACACTGTAGCGCCATTTTACTTGGGCAACGGTACCGAGTTGTAATTATTTTTCCCAGTAACAAATTCTTCTGTAGCAATCACTTTTCATTACCGGAATCCCCCCTAGTTACATATTTACATATTCTGTGGAGTTTAGTGATCTTAAATTGGTCAATGTATGAAACCTCACTGATCAATTTTATTTGGCTGTTTCTACCTCCAAATTTGCCTTGAGATGTGTTACGGGAGGTAAAATTCAAGTCACTGCGTAAGTGACATGGATCTACAGAGTCCTGCAGGATACAGATCCATTTCCAAAAAGAAGCCTGTAGTAACTGGATAGGTGAGCACTCAAATAAACATTAATGTTATTTATTTATTTATTTATTTATTTATTTAAATATTTATACTCCACGTTGATCCCCAAGGGGGACCCAAAATGGGGCTTAAAACACCAGTCTCCTCACCAATATTTGTATGCTTACAGCTCTGTGAGGCAGGCAGAGACAGTGAGTGAGAGAAAGAAATACAGAGAGAGTGGCCCAGTGTTACCCAGAAAGCTTCCATGGCAGAGTGGGGATTTGAACCTGGGTCTCCCTAATTTGGTACTCAAACCACTATGCAATGCTCTCCCATAAGGCTGGAACTTTCACAAGGGACCTGTTGAATAATGTTGCCAGCTCCTGGTTGGGAAATACCTGGTGACTTTTGGGGCAGAGCCTGAGGAGGGCAGGGTTTGGGGACTCAATGCCATAGAGTCCAATTGCCAAAGCAGCCATTTCCTCCGGGTGAACTGATCTCTATTGGCTGGAGATCAGTTATAATAGCAGGAGATCTCCAGCTAGTTCCTGGAGGTTGGCAACCCTACTGTTGAACCTCCTTACATATTACAACAGCTTGTAGATTCCTATAAACTCTCTCTTCTCTCTTGAGTCGAGAGCCAGCGTGGTGTCGTGGTTAAGAGCGGTGGTTTGGAGTGGTGGATTCTGATCTGGAGAACCGGGTTTGATTCCCCACTCCTCCACATGGGTGGCGGAGGCTAATCTGGTGAACTGGATTTGTTTCCCCACTCCTACACGTGAACCTTGGGTCAGTCACACTCTCTCAGCCCCACCCACTTCACAGGGTTTATTGGATCTACAGCATCCAAACCGCCACCGAGAAAGACGTATTGACAAAACAATAAGGAGAGGAGGGTGTCAGAAGAACGATACACCTCAGAAAAGTCAGCTCTCTTTCAGGTTTACTGCCTCGCTCGTCCAACAGAGATGGTATCTTCTGAATAAAAATGGTGCTCTATTCGTCATAAGTAGCCAGGACACATTCACTAAGAGACGTAAGGGAAGGTATGTCACCTTCCCAAGTTACTATGCTATTATTTCTCAAGGGAGGGGATAGGAAGGTGATTGTAGGCCGGTTTGAGTCTCCCTTAAGTGGTAGAGAAAGTCAGCATATACAAACCAACTCTTCTTCTTCTTCTCCTCCTCCTCCTCCTTCTCCTCCTCCTTCTTCTTCTCCTTCTCCTCCGAGGGGAGGGTAAAGTTTTCAAAAATACTAAATTAAATTATACCACTACCTCACCTTCAGAGCAGGCCATGGTCCCAGTCAAGCAAATACCCAGACATTTGATATGCCAAATGTGTCCTGTTTGTCTTTTGCCCAAACTGTGTATTTAGTGAGCATCCTCTTCCTTTCATGGGACATGTTTTCCCCCTTGACAGTTCCTGGCATCAAAAAGAATGCCCTTGAAGGAAAAGTCAGGCCTATTGACTCTGAAGCCTGTTGTTTGACTTAGTGTTCAAGCATTCTGCGGGAGCCGTTTGAAATAATGAAAGACAAGGCACTGTCGAGTTGTCTTAACTGACAGTGTCAGGTGGGTCAAAGCTATTGAACAGTTCCTATTAAATTAGCTGAGCTCCATCTCGGCTAGTTAAAGCTGGCAAACTGACAAATTAGTTGCTTTTTGTATATAAAAGAGGAGAGCCGGGATGAGACGATCTGTTCGCCAACATGGCGACAGCAGATAAGTCACGTCACAAGGTCAATACGAACCTGCCCAGGGAAGGGCTGTAGATGTTTTTGCTCACGTCAATACATTCAGCATCAAACAGTGGAATATTTATTCCCATAGCTGACAAGTTCATCACCGCTAATAGAGATTGGTAGTTAATTAGGATGCTTCATCTTAAATTGGCTTTCAAGGGTTTTTTTTTTCTCCTTTTGGTCTTTTGTTTTATCTCACACCCGACACAAAGGGTGGGATTAAAAGAATTGTGAGACTCGTTCCGTGATTCTGAGGGGACTGTAAATTTTATTCCCTCCCCCACTGCTGAGGCACTTGGCAAACTGGCAAACTGCAATCGAAACTGAAGGACTTCGCAAAAGTGGTTTGGGGTATACAGCAGCTGCGGGGGGCAGTGGTTCAAAGAACGACAGTCAGATTTATTTAAAATATTTATACCCTGCAAAGTTTTGGTCAGAGGCTCTCAAGGCAGCTTTTCAGTCTTAATAATTAACAATACAGCCATTTGTCAATCAACGCAACTATCAGCAGAAGCTCGAAACGTCACTTAGAAAATATCCTCAACAATGAGAACTGCACACAGTACCAAATATAATGCTCACCAAAGCAAAATGTTAAATTATTATGGCGGTCAAACAATGGCTGGGGTAAGAAAAAAAGGAAGAAAAGAGAAGTTCTATTATGACTACAGGTAAGGAAAGCTAAGCATTAGGCGAACAGCTGTAGAGAATGAGTACCAAAGTCCAGGTGCCACCACAGAAAAGACCCCATCTCTACAGGCCTTCTACCTGACCTCTCAAGTTAGAAGACCTCAGCTGTTGGAGCACTCATAGGGGAGCGCACATTCCCACTGTTAATGGGTTAGCATAAACTCAGATGGCTCTTTGGATTGTGACCATAAGATTTCTGAAATTGAATCCATAATCCAGTTCATCCTGAGTAAAGTTGCATGGTTTGCTGGCTCTTATTATTCAGAAAACATTTGTTGTGTGCTTAGGTTCAGTTAAACAACTTCAAGGGTGCGCAACACCACAAATGTATATCAGTTTTGTTCCACATCAACTGTCATGGGATCTTTCAAAGAATCATGGGACAGAGCAGATTGTTAAGAATTCCTGGGCAGCCTACAGAAGTACACATATTAGGATTCTACTTGGACAGAGATGATTTTAAAATCAGGTTGTTGTGCAAATGTACTCCCAAAATAAATAAGAATAGGTTCACAGATCACTGTGCTACACCAGCTCATTTGAAAGAGGAGAAGCAGATGCTCACTTGAATTGTTTTGTATTTGTATGACTCTGTGCTTTCTGTTGTCATAAATAAAGCATCCTGCTCATGAAGGAATGGCACATGAGCACTAGAGCATGCACATGAGCTGCAAATGAAGGGGCAAATGTGATCTGGGCGATCTCTGGTTCCAATCTCGCCTTTGCCACGAATGTGTGAGGTAGAGTTCAGCAAGCCACATTCTAGCAACCTAACAGCCCATTCCTGAGAATTGGGCCAAAGGTTTTGTGGAGGTGGCATGACCTCGCCGCCAGCGTAAGTGCATGTAAACGTGTGTTTACATGCACTTACACTGGCGGCGAGGTCGGTCCCACTGGTGGCAGAGTGCTGTAGGACCGTGCCTCTCCCCTCTGCCGGTGCGGCCTCTCCATGGTGCTGGCAATGGCATGGAGAGGCCACGCTGGCGCAGGGGGGCATTCTGGGGGCGGGCTGAGGGGAGGAGCCACCAGTTAGGCGGCTCCCTATCCCCTTTCGGCCACTTCCGCCGGCACTAGGAATGGCGGTGCTGCACCTGCTGTTTAGCAGGCGCAGCCTCACTATTCCCTATGGGGCGAAATGCCCCAGTTAAAAAAAAAAAAAAGCAAGCCGCGAAACAGCTTTTTTTTGTTGTTTAACGGCATACGGGGATCGGCTTAGGAAGAGGCGCCGGTGTACCTCTTCCCCGCCGTCCCCGTATGCCTCAGCTCAGGAATGGGAGAGTCCTCCGTGCAACATGGGAGCAACAGTGCTGGCCTAAGCAGTACAGTGTGATAAGGTGCATAATTATGGCTTATATGATGTGCTTTGATCACTGAAAGGGCTAAACAAATGGAAAGTGTTACAGATTGCTTGGGACCAGAAGTGGTCCGTATTTCGGATCTTTCCATATATTGGGATATTTTGGATTTTTTTGTATATACATAATGAGATATGTTGGTGTTGGGACCCCAATTAATTTGTGTTTTATGTACACTTTATACACATAGCCTGAATGTAATTTTAAACAATATCTTTAATAATTTTGTGTACATTGAACCATCAGGAAGCAAAGGTGCAACTATCTCACCAGAATACCTGTACCAGCTGCTAACCAAGAGCAACAAGAAAAACAAACTAATAATGGCAGGCTTTCAGTCTCCATCTAAGATGCAGGGTATGCTGTATTTTTTAAAAAAAAAAAATTAGGGGAGAGGAAACATTGAAAGCAGGCAGCGTGGATCTGCCTGCATGCCGGCTGGAAGGGTCCAGTTTTCGAATCAGTCCAGACATGGTATGTCCGGATAAGGGACATTCTACCTGGATATATGGCTAAAACAAACAGAGGCAGCCTTTGGTGTGTATGGTGGGTTGGAGGAGATGTTCCTTGTGGGAATCCAACCTGCCATGCTAGAAGCCTCTGTTGGGTTGGCATGGTTTTGTATGTTTCTCCCTAAATTCAGATCCTCCTCGTTCCAGTTGCTGTAAGAGAAACTCCAGGCTGGAGCTTCTGCCATTCCAAGGTTAAATGGGTTTCATCCCCTCTTTTGCCACGCCGCTCTGCTCCTTTTCAGCTTTGCTGAGTTGACTGCAGTGCCAGAACCGGCAGAGAGACTGCAGTGCCACCGTTGGCATCGTTCAACCTCTTTAAATGCTACGCTTTGATCCAAAAGATGTTTGTTGGCTAAAAGGCTGCACTTTCCCATCTGCAGGGAATAATCGCTGGTAAGGACACTCTGCCCTTTCTTGAGCACTTAGCCGGCTCGGGAACACGACGCTAATTATTGTTGTGTTAACTAGGGCTGTTTTGAAGGAAGTCACAATTTATCCTCGGCACAGAAATGTGTGAATAGCTCTTGATTGAGCTTTCTTTCTGTGACATTTAATGAGTGTAACGCTGTTAGTGTTTTAAACACTTGTTGTGGCATGGAGGGGCTAAAGCAGAGAAGTGTCATAGTAGGGGCTGTTGAGGAGGAAACAAAGACATGCACAGGGTGGATCCTACCCCTATCCTACCACTCCACTGAGCAAAGTTGGTTCATATATTTATTTATTTATTATTAATTAAAATATTTATGCCCTACCTTTCATTTTGAAAAGAGCAGAGGTCATGACATGCACAAAACCATCGTGAGCAAAGTTGAGCTCTACAGTCTCCATTGAGGTCAATGGACTTAGGATCGATGCATTTATATACTTCATTTATACCCTGCCTTTCTCCCCAGTGAGGACTTGAAGTGGATTACATAGAATTATAGAGTTGGAAGGGGTTTTACAGGCCATCTAGTCCAAACCCCTGCTCAATGCAGGATCAGCCTAGAGCATCTCTAACAAGGGTTCATCCAACTGCTACTGGAAGACTGCCAATGAAGGAGACCTCACCACCTTTCTAGGCAGTTCATTCCACTGCTGAACAATTCTTACTGTAATTCCCCACCCTAATATCCAGTCAGTACCTTTCCACCCATAATTTAAACCAATTATTGTGAACATCATTCTACTCTCTTCCATAGGGTTGCCAGCTCCGGGTTGGGAAATACCTGGAGATTGGGGGGCGGGGTGGAGCCTGAGGAGGGTGGAGTTTGAAGAGGGGAGGGACTTCAATCCCATAGCGTCCAATTGCCAAAGTGGCCATTTTCTCCAGGGGAAATTGATCTTTGTCAACTGGAGATCAGTTGTAATAGCAAGAGATCTCCAGCCACCACCTGGAGATTGGTAACCCTACTCTTCCACATTATTTATAACTACCCTGTGAGGTAGAGTAGGCTGAGAGTGTGTGACTGGCCCAAAGTCACCCAGCAAGCTGCCATGACAGAGTGGGAATTCAAACCTAGCTCTTCCAGATCCAGGTCTGATACTCTAACCATTACAGCCTTTGTTTTGCATAGCAGTGGCAGAAGGTGGAGACTGGTTAATGGTGAAAGTGAGACATGGATGAGACGAGAATAGTAGTGAGGAGACTCAGCATCTGAACTTAAGGGGGGTAAAGCCTTATGAAAAGGTAAAGGTAGTCCCCTATGCAAGCACCAGGTCATTTCTGACCCATGGGGTGATGTCACATCACAATGTTTACTAGGCAGACTATGTTTATGGGGTGATTCTTGAGAACCGGGTTTGATTCCCCACTCCTCCACATGAGCAGCGGGGGCAAATCTGGTGAACTGGATTTGTTTCTCTACTCCTCCACATGAAACCAGCCGGGTGACCTCGGGCTAGTCACAGCTCTCTTAGAGCTCTCTCAGCCCCACCCACCTCACTGGGTGTCTGTTGTGGGGAGGGGAAGGGAAGGTGATTGTAACCCGGTTTGAGTCTTCCTTGAGTGGTAGAGAAAGTCGGCATATAAAAACCAACTCTTCTTCTTCTTCTAAGGAAACTTCTGACTTTACTGGAGCCAATTATATGTGTGGAGAAGCATTCTCACGCTTAAAAATTTCATGTGGGAGAAGAACCCATGCTTCAGGAAATATACCTGGAATTCTTAAAATTCATTAGATTTCTGCAGAACTTTGTGTTAGCTGTAGAGGAGGATGTGGCATTATTTTTTGAATCATAGTACTTTCCCCCCCTGGTTGAACAAAGTAAATCAGATTCTTTGCTCCTCTGTTTTAAAAAAATATTTTAATTTATTATTATTGCTGCTTCGGAATCTCCTGGCTTGTTCTCTAGATTCAGCCCTGATTAAATTTCTGTCCCTCTTCTAATCAAGCACCTGAACTGCTGAAGTACCCTAAACAATAGGGAGAAATGTCATTTTTTGTTAAGAATCGGTGAGCCATCATTTCATCAGCTCCACAAGCAGATTCTGATGGCATACTTGCTTCTGTGTAAGTGTCAACCCTGCATGAATAGTTGCATCAACATTGCAGTTTTACCTCTCTAGGAACAGGGAAGGCAATCTGGCTATATCAGCACTCCCTGTTAAATTCACAATCGCCTATTTAAATAATCCAGAGCAGTCAGCGCACCTGGTGGGCAAAGAAGACCTGACATATTGGTTTAATGTGAACCTGCCGGCAACAGGGTAATAAACTAACTGCTCGACTTCTGATGAATGTCTTGCAGGATATGGAAATAGAGGCAGTAAAATATAATTCTTTCAGATGGCATATTCTGAAAGCTTTGTGTCTTTGCTCCAGCCAGCCTTCAAGATTAACCATTATCTACCTCTCGCTTGGATCAGGGAGATGTAGAAGGTGTCTTCCTGTTTCAAAACCCAGTTTTGGAAAGGCAGATATAGTTTTTGCACATTAAGTATAGAATGCTGCAGGGAAAGGTTGCCATAGTAGCTCAAGGTATATTTATTTTATTTTATTTACTTTATCGTCCACCAATAGGAGAGCGAGCGTGGTGTAGTGGTTAAGAGCGGTGGACTCTAATCTGGAGAACTAGGTTTGATTACCCACTCCTCCACATGCAGCCTGCTGGGTGACCATGGACCAGTCACAGTTCTCTCAGAACTCTCTCAGCCCCACCTACCTCACAAGGTGTCTGTTGTGGGGAGGGTAAGGGAAAGTGATTGTAAGCTGCTTTGAGACTCCTTAAAGGTAGAGAAAAGCGGGTAAAAAACCATTTTTTCTTCTTCTTCTTCTTCCTCCTCCTGAGTGTCAGGGCAGATTACGGAATATAAACAGCATAGACAGACAGCAAAAGCCAACTAGTGAACAATGCAATAGGGCTTAGATTCCAGAATTAGAGAATAAAGTTTACAATGCACTATCTATTCTGATGGTTTAAGGGCCCCATTAGAATTTTAATAGATGTTGGAAAAAATTTAACTGTAACATTATGCTTTTATTTGTTGGAATATGTTGTAAACCGCTGTGAGCCGGACCTGGTTGGGGAGGAGCGAGATAGAAACTGAATGAATGAATGAATGAATGAATGAATGAATGAATAAATAAATAAGGCAGGTAAACTATATATAATGCAGAATGTGGATTACAAGTAAAGACAATTCACTAAAAGCTGGTGATACCTTTAATAATAATTGCAGTGGACTGATCAATTATAAAAGTGCCTTCTTGGCTGCTCATTGTACTACATTTCTAATCTCTTTTTAAAAAAATCCCCTCTTGAACATTATAGTTTTGCCCATTGTATGGAATAACAGAAGAGTGGAAACCTTCTTGACCTCCTCAGGTCCAGCAAGGAGGGAACCACCACCAAGAATGTATATGAACAGGCAGCTGCTGTTCTTCTCCAATTGCAGGGAGACAGTAGCATGACCAACAACAACAACAAAATCTTAGGAAACATAAAGGCTGTTCTACAGTATATTTATTTGTGGCGCAAAAGCATCAATGGTTATGTGTCTAAGAGCTGCTAAAGGTATAAAAAATAGAAGGCAGGGGATTTAGAAAGACCTTTCATACCTTCTCAAAATTACATCTCCTTCTCCCAACATGTTCAGAAAAGAAGAAAAAGTATGTGCTTGCTTCTACATGTGGGTGATTCTTTATTTCTCTCTCATTGCTGCTGGGAATGCAAAGGCATTCTCTGCTACAGCAGAGCTTCCTTGTGGAGATTTTATCTATGCTTTGCTCTTGCAGCCACCATTCTTCTATGCTGGAAACAGCTATTGGATTGGAGCATTAGGACACTATCAGGAATGGATATATTTAGTATTGATAAAACCCAGCAAAAAGTCTGCGAATGGCAGGTGTGGAAAATGAAGGGGTGGTACCACACGTGGGTGGGGAAGTGCAGACATCTATGCTTCCCATTCACACTCTCCTCAAACCCACTTTGAGGAGGATCTTTACAATCATACGAATGGGAAACAGCAGAAAAGAGCAGGGAAAACCTGGAAGGTGGGCAACTGCCCAGCAATGCCCTGCAGAAGACCCCCCCCAACCCCACTACAGTTTGGGATGGTCCCCCTATGGAGGAGGGGCAACCCTTTCGGGACCTCATAAAATTGGACCCAGTCTTTACCAAACTTTAGGGTTCATGCAAGGAGAGTCTCTTGAAGCTACCCTGAAAATTTGGGAACTCTCCCTCCAAAAATGCCCCCACAGGAGCTTTGAATCTTTTCCCTCATGGACTATAATAGACCTGGATTTTGTTTGGGAGGGGGGGGAATCAAGCTCAATACCCATATGTACCGGTATGGATATTTGGCTTATTTCGGGCTTACCGAAAAAATCGGGCCAATTAACCCCGAACCCGAAATTTACCGATTTTTTTTTTTGCAAAACCCTAAACTCAATCAGTTTTCAACATGACCACCCTTTCCCTTCTGAACCGTAATGAGACGTCTAGTTGTATGGTCCTGTGTAATCTTCCTGGAGTCTTAATGAGAAAAGTGAACTATAAATGAAGTGAATTAATTTCATATGTTTCCCCTATCACTCTGAAAAGGATTTCAATGAGAATTTGTGAAGTGGCTTGACTTCTGCATTTGTGAAGCCAGTAATCAAAATTCTTTCCACTGAGCTGATACACAATCTGTGCCATGGAAAGCTATTTTGACAGTGATCAGGTGCACCACGAGTATATCAGGAACCTGGAGTTGTGAACCAGGATCCTTATAGTCTCTGTCCCATATTTATCCTAGGAGTATCATTTCTAGTGACTGCCATTCAGCATGTATTGGCCAGAAACACTATAAATACCCCTCAAACATACTTTCCTCATACGTTTGTATTCACAAACAGAATTAAAAATTGCTTATTCTGCTAACAATACTTTCAGTGCAGCATAGTTGGAATGATAGTTACCATGACGGTACAGAAACCAGGATGTGATCAAATGACTCTGATGTAAGAGGTCATGGACCTATGTACCCGGAGCAAATTGGAAGTCATTCAGTTAAAGAACGCTCTGCATGAGACCAGAAGATTTACGGTCACCTTTTCAAGTTTAAGGATGTAGATAATGGTTTTGTGAGCAAAGGGAGAAGTATATGTGGAGCTGATACCTCTATACAATAAAGCTTTCTCCTCCATTGAAATGAAAGGAGGAAAAAGAGTTCCATATGCACATTGCAATGCTTGACGTGGGTGGGTGTACCAAAATCTATGAATCAGCACGCACATATATCCTCATTATAGGCTGCTGTCTTAATGGACTTCCTACATGTGTACAAAATCATCTCCAGTGATTAGTAGGCAGTACCAAGCCTTAAGACTGGCCAAGCAAGGTAGAACTAATCAGGGCCTGGGCTTCTTCTGACTTGCCTTGACACACTTCAGTCCCTCAGCCATATTTCCTGCTTCATCAATGCCTTCAACAGTCTTGGACTGAAGAAACCATGGATTCTGGTGCAGCCACTCCAAGACTCAGCCTGTCCTTGAGAGAGTTTCTACAAGATGCTCACGCTCTATTGAGATCACTAATCAGAAGGGTTGCCAGCTCTGAGTTGGGAAATACCTGGAGTTTTATGGGGTGGTGCCTGAGGAGGGCGGGGTTTGGGGAGGGGGGGACTTCAATGCCGTAAAGTCCAATTGCCAAAGCAGCCATTTTCTCCAAGTGAACTGATCTCTGCCAGCTGGAGATCAGTTGTAATAGCAGGAGATCTCCAGCTAGTACCTGGAAGTTGGCAACCCTACTAAGCAGGTTGCTTGGATCCAGGTCAGAAAGATTCCCCAGATATACTCAGACTGTAGAGTAAATTTTAGAAGATCCATAAGGAGAAAATGTAAAGTCCCTGGAAAATGTTAAGTCCCTGGAAGCAGTGATTAGAAACCAGGTTTTGCTTTTGTTTTTCCCCCAGTATGGATGGAGATTAAAGTTGTGTTAGTGATAGCTACGGTCTGTTTGTGATTTCTGAAGGTGTGTATCCATTGCTTAAAAAAAAAAAAAACTTGGGGGAATGCTGGACATCAGCATTGCCTTTCTTTTCCAGCCCATTTCAGAAGAACTTCAGTTTCCATGGCAGCCATGAATCTGAATTAAACATCTCCGCCAAAGAACACTGAGCTTAATAGCCTGCATGTTAGTTTTGGAAAGCTTTGGTGTAGCACATCAATGACCAGCCTTCTGTCCCAGCAAGGCATTATGCCAAATGAAATTTTCCTCATTGCCCTATATAAAAATGTAGGGATATTTTGTGTGTGGTCTCTGGTTCTTATATGCATTTAAAAAAAATTGGAACTGCATATTATGACACAAGCTGACTAAATTGTAGTCCCAACATTTGAGGCCTTTGGATGAAAAGTCTGGTTACTGTTTGTAGCTGAGTCCAAAGCTTGCAATAAGGACAGATGCCAGTAGGGACATAACTGAGATTGGAGTTCTGTCTTCTAAAACTGAAATGACTGCCTCTGCCCTCAACCAGTCCAAATCATTTTTCTCAATCTTGCATATTTTCCTATCTCATTTCTGTCTGACTTCTACTTTTTCTGCTGCTGATCCTGTTTTAGCTTTGCCCTGGACTCAAGTCCACTTTTTGTCTGATTCACAGTGCAATCCTATGCACAGTTATCCAAGTCCATTGATTTCAAAGGACTTAATCGGCATAGAATAGTATTGTCAGCCATGATTCTGAAATTCTCCCTGGATCTCAGAGTCCCAAGTGGTCTGGTCTTATTTCAAAATTGAAACAAATGTATTACAAATTCTCCATTTAAAAAGTTATGGATTTTGTGCAGAGCATTGTGCATTCACGGGAGGGTTTTTTGTACCCAAAACATCTTTAGAAGAAGAAGAAATGTTGGCTTTTATATGCCGACTTTCTCTACCACTTAAGGGAGAATCAAACCAGCTTACAATCATCTTCCCTTCCCCAGAACAGACACCTTGTGAGGTAGGTGGGGCTGAGAGAGCATGACTAGCCCAAGGTCACCCAGTTGGCTTCATGTGGGGGAGTGGGGAATCAAACCCGGTTCTCCAGATTAGAGTCTGCTCCATACCACCACTCTTAAACACTACACCACTCTGGTTTAATAACCATCCAGTTATTGACATTTAAAAATGTACTCCCAAATTATGCAACCCTTAGCTTGTGCAAATGGATTTGGATTGCCAGAGAAAAATGTCCTCTCCCTTCAACATGGACTATATTCTGCTCTATAAGAGCAGAGCTCTGCGGAGAAAAGTGATCCTTTCACCAAGGAGGAGACATGGGCTCAGGGTTTTGCAGATAGGACATCACCACAGTGGAGCATGAAGCTGCTGATCATCTGTTTGGTGTCTTCTGAACACCTCCAGTTGGCAAAGCTGATAAATGAGCAGTAAACAGCAATCCAGGCACACCAGTTCAGCTTCAGCATCAGATCAGAGGCTAGTTACTGATAGCAACTTTAAAGAGAACTCACCTTTAGACTCACATGTGGCAGCGGATAGGTGGGTCATATTTTTTCAGAGTCTTTATGACGACGTGCATCCTCTGGCTCCATATAATCCTGATCCGTCAAAGACTCCCTTCTGGCCTCCGGTCTCGTTAAATGAGGTCAAATCCCTTATTAACCAACTAAGACAGGGCAAAGCTCCTTTATATGATGATATCCCCCCAGAGTTGCTTAAGGAGAATATAGATTGGTGGGCCCCCTTTTTATCTGCATTGTTTACCTATATAGACTCTACTTGAAGAACCCCTACAGATTGGGGGCTGGCAATATTATCCCATTTTATAAAAAAGAAGAAGTAGAAAGGACCCATCCAACAATTAGTCTCTTAAGTGTTGTTAGCAAACTATACTCAAGACACCTGCTAGATAAATTAACCCTCTGGCTCAATCAAGAAGACATTTTGGCAATAGAACAGGCAGGTTTTAGGGAAGGAAGAGCAATGATAGAGCACTGCCTTGTTCTCCAACATCTAGCAGATAAATATTCTAATAAGGGTCAATCCTCTTTATTTGCAGCATTCATTGATTTCAGGGCAGCATTTGATTAGATCTCCAGACCTTTACTCTGGGACAAGCTTAAACCACAAACATAGACAAAAGGCTCCTGATGCTGCTGCGAGCCTTACACGAACATACACCACTGAGAGTCAGGTGTAATAGAGGAGGACATCTTACTGTCCCCGTAAACACCTATAGAGGAGTTAGGCAGGGTTGTCTTCTTGCTCCCCTGCTATTCGCCTACTATATAAACAATCTAGTTAGCTCTTTGAACGCACCAGATTTGCATCAACCTAAACTGGTGGCAGGCATATTCATATACTGCTCTATGCCGATGACGCAGTATTTTTTCAAGAGCCCCAGTTCGTCTAAGGAGGGTGCTAGTGAGAGTGGCATCGTTCTGTGAGAAGGAACACTTGATGATTAACTATGATAAAACAAAAGTCATGGCCTTTGGTAGTCGTCCTAAATATAGGAAGTGGAGCATAAATGGCCACATGTTGGAACAGGTAACCCATTATAAATATCTTGGAATGACAATCCAGGCATCTGGTTCCAAGTCGGCCCATAATACCCATGTAGCAAATTTGGGGGAAAGATCGGCTCATTCAATAATCAATTTCCTCCAGACCAAAGGGGCACATTATATTCCAGCCGCACTTAAACTTTATCAGGTGAAAACCATAGTACAATGCTATATGGAACTCACCTCAATTCTCCACCCTCTTGTCTTACTCCCATTGAGCCAGTGCAATCCAAGTTCCTTAGAGCTGCCCTGCAATTGCCAAGATGTGTATGAAATGCATTGATCCATTTAGAAACTGGCATGATGAAGGTGGAGGCAAGGATTGTCTTGTCCTTGATTTATCTCTGGCTAAAAATTAATTTGAACCCTAAGAGTCTTCTCCCACTGATCTTATATGACACCTTTAGGTCAAAATGGTTGATAGCCATTGAAGACAAATTAAATAATTTGGGATTTACACCCCTAGCACTATTTCAGTTAGGGTGGGAACAAGCTAAGTTAATTATAACCCAAAAAATCAAAGACATTGAGCAACAATCAGATTTAGCAAGGGCACCTCTATTTATGGCACCCCTCCATTCTAAATTCATCCTTGCACCAGCAGCCTATATCCACTATTTAGAGATAAATAATTATAGAAGGGCCTTTACCCTGGCCAGGTGTGAAGCCTTACCCTCTGCTATGCTAGAGGGAAAATTTAAGAAGATACCCTGGGAGGAGAGATTCTGCCCCTGTAAATCAGGGGACTTAGAAACTATTGAGCATGCCCTCCTGAATTGTAATTTTTACACATTACCCCATTCTAAGTTTATTGAGTCCCTCTTATTGAGAATGGGACCTGACAGGGCAGGAGAAAAGATTGAGATGCTCCTACAAGGGGATAATTCTTCAATCATTTTACAGGTTGTGAAATTTGGCTCGGCAGCAATGAAAATTCATCGCCATAGAACAGTCTCTTAGCCCAATAGGCAGATGTATCTCGGCTGTTATTTCTCTTTTTAAGTGTTATAAGACTCAGTCTGTAATTCTTTGTTTGTAAGAATATATTAGTCCATGTTTCTTGTTTTATCTGGCTAAGGGCCGTAAATAAATTATCTATCTATCAGCTTCAGCATCAAGCCACACATACGGAAAATTATTCCCAGTAGATTTGTGTGCTCTGGTGTAGGGTCTTCCAAGGTAAGGTTGTTATCCGTGGATGGAGGCTTGTACATCACCTCTTACCTTAGACCCTCCCTCTACCACAATTAGGGTTGCCAGCTCCAGGTTGGGAAATACATGGAGATTTTGGGGGCGGAGCCTGAGGAGGGTGGGGTTTTGGGATGGGAGGGATTTCAGTGTCATATATCCCAATTGCCAAAGTGCCATTTTCTCCAGGTGAACTGATCTCTATTGGCTGGAGATCAGTTGTAGTAGTGGGAGATTTCCAGCTACTACCTGGAGGTTGGCAACCCTAACCGCGATGGTACTGGTGCATTCACAATTTGTCACAGCTTTCTTTCAATTTATCTGTATCTTTTCCCCTTCTAAGTTACTTATGTATAGGCTTTTTTTTCCTTTTCTTTTTTTGCAGTTTTAAATCAAATGTGTTGGGATTATTATACAGTTGATTCAAGATTTTGGCATATATGGTGTTTGACTAATGCATGTACCTGATGAGAAAACGCCATACCTAATTTTGATAGCATCATGACTACAGTGCTAGCGTAATTATTTTGTGGCAGTGCTTTATCAATGCACAATTGCACATCTGTAACATAAGATGCAAAAAAATGCAAACAGAGTGGAAGAACTGAAAGCCATTTTAAACTATGCATGTTCCAGTTCCAGAACACTGTTGAGAATTTATCCCAGTTAAATCAGAATTTAGAAAGACTTGAATACTGCAGAAAGACATTTTGGTAAAGGAACAAAATGGTGGATATCTGCTCATCCCTAACCTGATTGTGCCCAAAACACCTTTCTGTGTTTTTATTTTTGTTCTTATTAATTCACTTGCTCCAGAAAGAATAAATGGAATTAAAGGATTGCCTTAATATAGACATAAGATCCAATGTATTCAGAATTCTGTTTCTAAAATCAACCACCTAGATGTTTATGGGGGAATTTGGAAAGAAAACTTGAAGGGGAATGGCCATCTTCTGTTGTTTGTGACTTAACAGCTGTTAACTTTAAGACAGACTGATTCTAAACATGAAGAACCTCTTTCTAAATTATGTCTAATAGTTGTTGCAAAGCCAATACTCCATGAAAGCGTACTGTCTTTTCTTTTCTTACAGCCATCTAAATTAAAGGCCATCACCAAATCTTGTGGTGGTATGGGGTTCTGGATAGGGGACAATTGTCTGTGAGCGTAATTCTTTTTATATGCCATATGTGTACTCAAACACCATGATCCCCATTTTCCCCCCAAGTGATATGGATATAGGAATGGAAAATTATTATGATATACATGGTGTGAATGACTGTTATAATGAAACCAACCTCTTCTCATTCTAAAGCACATCCTCACTGAGAGGAGATATGCCGGAGCATGGAATTTTATTTGAATCGGATGGTGACATTAATATTCCTAGACGTCTAATAGATTTTCAGTCTACTGTTTTATTCATTCCGTTGACCACCTTTGTGTGGTCTGACAGTGATGCACTTATTAAGTCATGAGTTATCTACAGGAATTCATCCAGCTTCCATGCACATACACAGCAAATGTCTAGCCGCACGTAAACAGGTCTGTGAGATTGCTATAAATTGCACACAGCAACACAGTAAATAAGGAGAGAAGCCACAGTCTCTATGGGTTAAGCAGGCCAAAACTTTATTAACACTTAAATGAGAGCCAGCATGGTGTTGTGGTTACAAGTGGTGGACTGGAATCTGGAGAACCCGGTTTGAATCCCCACTCCTCCACACGAGCTGCACACTCTAATCTGGTGAACTGGGTTTGTTTTCCCACTCCTCCACATGAAGCCAGCAGGGTGACCTTGGGCTAGTCACAGTTCTCTTTGAGCTCTCTCAGCCTCACCTACCTCACAAGAAGAAGAACAGTTGGTTTTTATATGCTGACTTTCTCTACCACTTAAGGGAGACTCAAACCGGCTTACAGTCACCTTCCCTTCCCCACAACAGACAGCCTGTGAGGTAGGTGGGGCTGAGAGAGCTCTAACAGAGCTGTAACTTGCCCAAGGTCACCCAGCTGGCTTCATGTGTATGAGTGGAGAAACAAATCCAGTTCACCAGATTAGCCTCCGCCACTCATGTGGAGGAGCGAGGAATCAAACCTGAATCAAACCTCCAGATCAGAGTCCACCGCTCCAAACCTCTGCTCTTAACCACTACACCACGCTGGTTCTCAGGTATCTGTTGTGGGGAGAGGAAGGGAAGGAGATTTTAAGCCAGTTTTATTCTCCTTAAAAGGTTGAGAAAATCTGAAATTTCTGAAACCAAAAGAAGGGTCAATAACATTGCCAATAGTTGAGGATGGAACTTAAGTATGGAAACTGTATGGGTATTTGAGCTGGTAGGAGCCACCCAGACCATGAACTTCTTGATGTTGTGTAATTCTTAGGAGATCCATGGACATCTTGGATGGTATTCAACAATGCAGAAGTAAGGGGTAGCCCATTGTCTGGAAAAAGTGGGTGCATACAGGTTTGCTGAAACCTGCAAAGGCCGGGGATGGCATGTCCATGGCACTGCTGCGGCTCCTTCACAGAAGTTTTGTGGCTGCCAGGGGAAAAAAGGATTTTTAATTCAGAAGAAAAAAACCCAAATGGGGGACAAGGGCCTATTGCAAACAGCGATGCTGCACCACTAAAAATGGTGGCACAGCAACGGCATTGCATTAGGGTGTGTTCCCAGCATGAAAGGGGTTAGGAAGCTGCCTAACAGCAGATCCGCCCCCGGAATACCCTGGGAACTCCTCCCAGGATGCTGACGTGGGGACTTGCACCAGGTGAACCCTGATAGGAGGCTGCTCTGGCATCCGAGGGCTGCACTGCCACCGCGGTCCAGGGAGGAGGTGTAAGTGCCCCGACAACCGGCGTCCGTGCCAGTTTACACAGTGCAAGTGGCGCGGATGCCTGCGTAGGGGTCACGCTGGCTCCTAGAAGCATTTTCCCCTTCTTCAGGAATGCACTGATAGAATCATGGTTGGATGGATATTCCTCATTCCATTCTAGACGTCCTCCAGGTTTGCCGTGGCAAAACTGTTCTATTACTTTCTGGTGATCCACTGTGTATTTCGGTGAACTTTGTGCAGATGTGTGCATGATGCCCAATTAGATCTTTATTATAACCTATATCCAGCATGTGTTGCAATCTGCTGTTCTGTAAAAATCCCACAGTTATAAATACATATCCAAATGTTGTCACTACCCCTCCCTCAAAATCTAAGATGCTAACGGAAAGTGGATACAAAGAATACACACTGAATCCTTTTTATATATAGCACAAACAACTCAGATCCAAATTTCATATGCTGAAGAAAATTTAGAAGCATTTCCTAACAGAAGGGACCCATTTACTACATGGTAAATTTAATAGGTTGCCCATACGACTGGTTGTCTGTATGATCTTGCCCGAGTACATCAATCTGTAGATGATCAAAATAAGTGAACCTGGGTTCCCAGAGTTCTCTGAGCCAGGGCCATTCCATAAAGGACTGAGCTTGTATAAGAAATGTCCTTGCTCCAAATTATAATAAAAGTATAATATAATTCTACTTCATTTTTATACTTTTATGCTTAATGAAATTATTTTTAAAATAATGTAAGACTACTTAAAACTAATTAATTAGTTTCCTTATATATTTCTATTGAGGGCAAAGTGTCGCAGATTCATGGCAATTATAATCAAGTTTTAATTTCCCATTAGCACTAATTAATGTTGACTGTTCATGTTTCATTAATACTACTTCTGCTGACAAGGAGGTTTTTTTGAAAACTCTACAATGATATGAAGTTAAAACACTCTTCTCAGGTGGAAAACCCCCAGTGCAAACCTATTTTGTTGCAGAATTTTAAAAATGAGGAGGAGAACATTTGATTGATTTAAAAGGTGGGTAGGAAGAATTTAGGGATGTTAGTAAGCAGAAACTCCTTGTAGTAATGTAAGATAACTTGCTGGTTCAGCTCATGTTCTGTTCACCAGTTCCAATGAACACAGTAAAATGTTCAATGTACAGTTTACTTGTGTTTAAACAATGTGTGTATGATCAACGGCACAATTGTCTTTTTTGCACATGCACGATCATTCACTGCGTTCAATATTTTCCACCATCCAGCCTCCCCCATCTACCACCACTGTTGCTTCCCTCCCTGTGGTTTGCCACATTCTTGGTACACAAGCATAGAAGTGTAGACTGCAGGCCCAGCAAAGAACACTCCCTGCTGACAGTAATGAGGCTAATGAGCTGCATCCAGCTGGGAATGCTGAGTCAGAGAAACAAGCAACAGCTGGTTCATCCTAGGCCTATTTAAGCAGGCACTTGCATTCAGGCCAGTGTGGGAACAATGGGTGTGAGCAGCAAATATACCGGTTTCTGAGCTCTGTGTGCCTATGACGCTGGACTGGACTCCGACTATTCTCTTGGAGAGCCAGTGTGGTGTGGTGGTTAAGAGCAGTGGTTTGGACTCTGATCTGGAGAACCAGGTTTGATTCCCCACTCCTCCACATGAGCAGCGGGGGCAAATCTGGTGAACTGGATTTGTTTACCCACTCCTACACATGAAGCCAGCTGGGTGACCTTGGGCTAGTCACACTCTCTCAGCTCCTTCTACCTCACAGGGTGTCTGTTGTGGGGAAGGGAAGGTGATTGTAAGCTGGTTTGAGTCTCCCTTAAGTGGTAGAGAAAGCCACCATATAAAAACTCTTCTTCTTCTTCTTCTTGGATCATGTTTTGCTACCTGTTTCTGTGTGCCTATGACCCTGGATTGAACATTGACTATTCTCTTGGACTACATTTATTACTTGTGACCAAACTCTGCAGGTAACCTGGCTTTGACTTTGGATTGCTCTTGACCCTGCCTCCCTGCCTGGGGCCATGGGCTTGAGACATAGTTTCCCAGGTCAATCAACGCTCCTCTTCACCATGGCATCTGAAGGCAGGTGCCTGGGCACTCCACTTAAGAAAGTGGTTTACTCCATTTAAGAAATAATTCTAAATTGGGATTAACATGAGGATCAAAATCCCAGTTTGTGGAGGAAAAATAAATAAAACAAAATTGTTGGGGTTCCTGAATTAGGACATCATGGTGGATTGGAAGTTGAACATACTTTAGGATGCCTTATACTGAGTCAGACTTTTGGTCTGTCAAGGTCAGCATTGTGTATTCAGGTTGACAGTAACTCTCCAGGTTCACAGGCAGACATCTTTCATATCTTCTATCATCTTTCTTTAACTGGAGATGCCTGGGACCTTCTGCATACTGAGTTTGGACCCTCTGCACATTAGCAGATTATGAATCAGGCTCCCTATATAAGAGGAGGAGGGAGGTGGAAGGAGTGAGACTGTGACATCAGGATGCAATCATAATGAGCACAAATCATAATATGGATGCCCAGTGCGGGCCTTGGTTTCTAGTTTTAGTTTGCCATCTTATTGCCAGCCACAGCTTGTCATTTTAGACATCATGCCAAACCCATAGTTTCTCAGGAAGCCCTTTTCTGCCCACCACTTTTTGTCCTGCTGTGGTTTCCAGATGTGTGTTAGCCTCATTGCACGTAAAACAGCTGGGAGTAGATGCTGCAGGGATAAAATGGTAGGTGGGGAACAGATTAAGTATCCAGTGTAACCTGCTCCTTCATTTTTGCTTTGCAGTTGTTTGGTGCACCCATGCTCCTAGGTTCCTCTCTGTTAATGGAAGATGAGTTCTGGTCCAAAGGCCATCACATTTGAACTGATGTTCGACTTCTCGTCCCAAGCCCCTTAATCACTGTGTTGAACCAGAAAAAAGAACACACAGAAATGTGCGTAAGAGAATTTATGACTGGCCATTCCAGTAACTTTCCCAATACTCCCTCTATGCTGCTCACGGCAGAAAAGATCATTCCTTTACAGGGTTGTAATGAGTGTTTCATGATCCTTAATGGAAGCCTTATAAGGTACCACTCTTTCACTTGACCAGTCGAACTGCTTTTCTGATTGCCATCTTTTCTGTGGGGCTGACGAGCACAAAATTGACGTCTTGTGCTAAAGACATTATTAATGCAGCTGCAAGTATTGGCAATGACTGTAGGTCAGTTCACGAGATCAGACTTTCAGAAGCACTTCAACTAATGATCTTTTAACTTGCCATGCACGAGCTCCAGAGTATGCAATTAAGATTAAGGCTCAGATCCTACGACATCATTCCCCTTAAGCTTCTCTCCGACTACTGCAGTGGCTTTCCTCCACTACAGTGCTTCTTTCCTCTGACACTAGCACTGTGTGCATAAAGGCTCCTTGGAACACACTGTTCTTGCACATGAGGATGGGCTCACATCAAAGGAAGCCAGTGCCTCATGTGGAGGAAAGTCCCCACAGCTATCGGAGGCAAGCACAAGGGGAACAGTGTCATAGACTGATCTTGGTTATGATAATCCGAATAGCATACAGTCAAATAAACACATGCTCTAGCTGCATAGCCCTGGCTAGCCTCTAACATTGGAGGCCATGTGTAAACTGAGCTAGGGTAGGGTTGCCAACCTCCAAGTACCAGGTGGAGATATCCTGCTATTACAAATTATCTCCAGCTGAAAGAGATCAGTTCCCCTGGAGAAAATGGCCACATTGGCAATTGGACTGTATGGCATTGAAGTCCCTCCCCTCCCCAAACCCCACCCTCCTCAGGCTCCACTCCAAAAACCTCCCGCCGGTGGCAAAGAGTGACTTGGCATCTCTAAGCTAGGGGTTTGTGTGTGCGATAATAGCAAAGAAAGTTGACTGAAAATGCATTGAGAGCCAAGGAGCAGCCAACTATTTTGACTCTTTTTCTGAATATGGTATGCAAAATATTTGGGATATGCTGTAAGTCAAGTAGACGAGGACTTTCTCCCTAAGCTGAAGCAAATGAGGTTTTTCTGCCTGGAAGACAGTGTGGTTGTGCAGTTTGCTAGAGCAAAGGAGGCTTTGGATCAAATCTAAGGGCCAAACATCATCACACATAAGTGCCTACAAAATTGTAATATCTCCTGCCCATTCTTTCCTATTAATATACTCTCATGAGATATAGGGAAATCTATTTTAAGTTTTGAACACCATCAATAGACTTCATTGTGGGAATAGGTTTTTATCCTGGGTCAGTGCCATCGGGAGTAGAGTGAGTTCTTCTAGCAGCATTACAGAGGAATGTGATTTCCAACCTTTTTTTGGGGGAGGGGAGGGCTCTTGTATCTTAATGCTATGGTGCAATTGACAAGAATCTTTGATCATGCATAGGATTCTAAGATGTGTATCTCCTGCCATCCCCCCCCCCCAAGCTCTGCAAATTTTTTGCCCATTTTTGCATATCAGTGTGTATGGGGAGGGGAGGGAAGAGAGAGAGAGAGAATTGGGTATGCTTTATAATCCAAAAGTCTAGATTGCAACATGTATCAGATATGCATAACATACATAAATACCAAAATGTGAATCTACACTCACACACACAAAAGTCACAACATTTGCAATGGATCACTGGAAAGATTCAACTGGCTCACAGCAAAGCTACTGATCACATACAGGTCAAAACATGAATTTTCGTCCCGCTCTTGTATATTTTCCTCTTCTATCTTGACATGTAGAGCATTAGGTCATTGTGTGCTCCTTTGTTATCACGCCTGATTACTGTCGCATGATTTAAAATTACCCAAATTAGGATGACAAAAGACAAAGGAAATTAAAAACAAGTTCAGGTCTCATCTTGTTCTATAATGAATTTCCAATTAAAAATGGAATGAAAAACTAGCAAATAGAGTGGCGGGGAACCACCTCACAAAGTCTGCCCTTCAGCCTTCCTGAGCTAGACAACTATCAGAGTGTTTTTTTTAGAAAGTACAAAATCTCCATGGAGACCTTGTATTTTCTCTCCAAAAAGTTTGAACTTTTTTTTTAATATAATGGATCTTAGTGGTTAATAAAACAATTCCCATAGCACTAAACTCCTGTTACAATGCAGAGTTGCCAAAAGAATGGATTTTAATGGAATACAATAATACTAAAAATAAAGCCTCCAACATCTGTTCTGTGCTCATATTCTTGGGGAACATATTTCACAATTATAATCAATAAAATTAAGATAAAAGTGATTTATATCAATGTATTTTTTCCACAATACCACATGCACAGCCAATGTTTTCGTAGCCCCAGTGAAGAAGAATTTCCTTTTGTTTTCCTCCCCTTAAGTTACAGACTTTCTAACATAAAATTTATGGCCGTGAAGCTTTGGTGCAGCAGCATGTGCTTGTTTCCTTAAATGATTAAAATACAGGTTAAATAGTTCCCTCTTTTTAAAATGTGGGGCTCTTATTGCCTGGTTTATTAGCTCTGCTTTCCTCTGATGCCGAACAAGTAATAGCTTACCCCAGGTGCAATCATACATGTACATACTTGCAAGCAGGTCTATTGATTTCAGAGAGAATTATGAGAGTCTTTATGGGTAGATATTTTGGGGGGCATTCTACGGTATTCGTAACACTCTCCTCCAACACATTTCAAAGGAATCTACTTTCTTCCTATCAGCTTTCTTTATTGTCCAGCTTTCATGCCCATGCATAGTAACAGGGAATATGGAAGGGCAAATTGTGTGGCCATAGCTAAGCTAGAAGACATTAGGCAGACACATAACTTCCATTGAAAATAGCAGGCTTGCACCTCCTTCTCTCCCCAGAAGGACATATGGTGCATACTTCTCTTGCTCTACACCATTTAATTAGCTGCTGCTTCTGGGGCAGGGAAACATACAGCACAGTAATGACCAGTCATGTATTTTGTATTAGTGGATATTACCATGAGAGAAAGGAAGGTGAGATGGAGGTAGTTGCTTTGGGTGGTAACCACATCTATTCTCAAATGTCTGTTTTCAGCTCTTAATGGCAGGGAGACTGTTCTACCTCACTGGGTTTATGTGTGAAAGAAATTATCACCCATGAAAAACATCCTTGATCATGTTGTAAGTAAGCTGTTGTAAGGAAGTGACCTGGTTGGCCACTGTGTGAACAGACTTCTGGACTTGATGGGCCTTGGTCTGATCCAGCATGGCTTTTCTTATGTTCTTAAGGGATACAAAAGTGTTAAATCACAGCTGCATTGCTTTTGAGCTTGGTTGTGTTGGTAAAGAGTGTTCTTCATAGGAGGCTAACTTAACTCATCCCAAGACTTGACAATTCTATAAAGCAGAGGTTCCCAAACTTTTAGAGTCATGGAGCACTTAGAGAAATTCATCATGGGATATTAATTTTTACCTAGCACCTATATACTAAACTAAATGACAGTAGTATTTTTCTTTCTAATGTCTTCATGGAGCACTAGGAGATGTTTCGTGGAGCACCAAGTGTTCCATGGAGCACAGTTTGGGAACCTCTGCAAAGGGTGACCTAACATTCCATGGGAAACAGGATTGTTGACACCACCCCTCTGATAAATCCTTGGACACTGAGAGTGATTATAATATGTGGGTTAGAGTGTCAGACTATGTTAGAGGAGATCCTAGTTCACATTCCCAGTCAGCGTACTGCTAACCTTAGACCAGTCACTCCCTTTCAGCCTAACTCATCTCACAAGGTTGTTAGGATAAAAATGATAAAGAAGGGAGCCAGACACACAGCACTAATCTTCATGGAACTAGGGTCAGTTACAAATGTGGTACACTGATACATGCATGCCTTCCTTCTTAGCACAACTGTCTCCTCTTGTTTTCAGTTGTACAGCTCTTCAGGAAACATCCCTCAGCTATAGGCTATAATAATGTATGTCTTAGCTTTCCAGATAAATGGAAGAGACTTGGGGACTTTTCTCCCCTGAAGGACACATTGTTTTTTTTTCTTTTCCCCCTTCTGTTAGTGAATGTCTCTCTTTATATTTTCCAGAGCATTACTCACATGAATGCCAGTCTGAAATGTTCGTATTTCTTTCCACAACAGGAGTTAAAACATGTTTTAAAGCTTGGGGCATTTGTGTCCAAGTGGTGTCCCTCATGGTTCATGTTTTTCTTTAATTGCTTAAATGCTTCATTCGTTACTCCTTAGGACTGTGCAGTCTTTGGTCCAGTGGCCATTATTGGGTGTAACATATCAAATTCTCAGAATTAAATGCTTTAAAAAGTAATTTTGCTTTGAAAGATAGATTTTTTCCATGACTTGTCTGCAGTGTTTTCAAACATAAGGCAAGGTCTAAGTATATCTTATTTGGAAATTTCCTCTACCTACTCTCTTACAATGGAACCCCAATATTCAGTGAAAAATGAATTACTATCATCCCAACATTACATAGAACACGGATACTAGTTTTGAGATGTTTGTAAACATAAGCTCAATTTCAAAGGGATCAGTGTGTTTACCAGGTCATTTCTGGATTTTCCTTCCTCCACAACATCCCAAATGGATCCAGAGGACAACCAATACATTAGAAATGGCTGCAGTCCAAAGAAAAAAGGCCCACACCTCTGAAGAAGAGGGGAATTTTATCAGATTCAGGCTAAGCCTCTACGTTTTGCTCTAATTGCTCTAAGGAAAGCAATGCAAATGAGATGTCTTGATGTTCTCCAAACATCTCTGAGTCTGACTCTCAAGATGCTTCTGAAGTGTTGATGAGGCGCCATCAGTTATAGCCTCTGAACCTTTTGGAAAGAGGCAAAGATACCTTGCTACTTTCTCAGCTTCTTCAGTGTTTGACCCAAGATCCTGGAGTTTCCTTGCTCTTCTCTTCGCTTGGGAGAATGGCAAAAGTCCTGCATTCCCTTCTCTTTGTAAGGACGTAGGCTAGCAAGCAGTGAGCCACATGCTTCCTTACAGCCTAAGGGCCAAAAGGAAGCGAAGTAGCTTGTGATTGTCCTCAAACTGCCAGGGTTCCATGGCATTGTGAAAGTAACATGCATGGGATTTGGGGGTAAAATCTGTCTTTTGTTGATGGCCTGGTTGTGGTGATCCACAGGGACCACCAACTTTACCATTTGGGGAACAAGATGGAAGCCCAGGAGTCATGGAGAAGGGGGATAAACAATGTGGAAATCACCCACACTCCTCCAGGAATCTCTAAGCTGGAATACCAAGGTCATGACACAGAGGCAGGCAATGGCAGACCACCTCTGAACATCTCTTGCCCTGAAACCCCTATGATGGTTCCATAACTCAGCTGTGACTTGATGGCAAAAAACAACAACAACTACATACTTTGCTAGTCTCCCTAATACATAGAACCACATAACTTATCTGTGTGTAGCCAGGTTTTGGTGATTTCCTGATTAGCAAAATCCACTCACTTTGTTAGAGTGATGAATTCTTCAGCTGTACTTCTGTATAATCTTATAAACTTTTGTCACTGTTCCTACTCCATCAGTAATGGAGTAGCAACTATGAAGGATATTCTGTGAAGAATGCCCATGTGGTTAGGTAATGAACAATGAAATGACAAATGTTTATTTACACTCCCACCTCCTGAAATAGTATATGGGTTGGGGCAATCATGTTCAAACTTTTAATTTCCAGTGAACATTTTCCTAATTGATGTACCTATTGAAGAGCTCCTAGTTCATGTTTGTCCATGAATGTGTTTGTTACAGAATTTGTGCCCTGCCTTTCAGCTTTAGGAAGACATTATTACTGGCATGCATTCAGGAAGTTATAATGCAATCAAACATCAACAGGAACAATCGAGCATCATATCAAATGAACATTTGCAGGCAGTAGCTGCCACAGCATCAGTGAAAGATTTAAAATAATAATAACAATTTTACATCAAAGCCTCTCCAAAACAAATGAATCTTAGCCCAGGGATCCCGTTGTGGAACTTGTAGGCACCAAGGTGCTTGCTGTTGTGCTTCAACGAGCCAGCATGGTGCAGTGGTTAAGAGCGGTGGTTTGGAGCATTGGACTCTAATCTGGAGAACCGAGTTTGATTCCGCACTCCTCCACAAGGGTGGAGGGCATTAATCTGGTGAACTAGGTTGGTTTCCCCACTCCTCTACATGAAGCCAGCTGGGTGACCTTGGGCTAGTCACAGTTCTCTTAGAGCTCTCTCAGCCCCACCTACCTCACCAGGTGTCTGTTGTGGGGAGAGGAAGGGAAGGTGATTGTAAGCCAATTTGATTCTTCCTTAAGTGGTAGAGAAAGTCGGCATATAAAAATGTCCTCCTCCTCCTCGGCACTCATTTAAAAAATGGTCCATCTGCTTTTGTCAGTAAGTGTCCTGAACATGAGATCCTGTCATTTCTAAAGAAGAAATATTCACAAAAATAATTAGGAAGGAATTGTTTATTTTTTCCAAGCAGTAACTGATTTTGTGAAAGTGAACATGTATAGCATGCTACAGTTACAAGCAAAATGTCACTCTTGTGTTGGGAGTCATGCTATTTAAGCATTGGATATCATGTATTAAACTGTTCATCTTAAAGCCCAAGCCCTCTATAAGTGTCAAGGGCTCACTTAGTAAACGAAGGTTATCCAGAAGGCCTCTAATGTCCTACAATTGCCTTAGGCGCTGAATTGTTCCTTATTTCTGTGACATTTGGCAATTAATTTGCCTCTCTGTTCAACTTGAAAGTCAGCAAATGGAGAACACTCTCCTTTCCCCATACTCTGCTACCAACGAGGCAAGCCGGAGGGCACAAAGGTTCATAGTTCACTTCCCAGTTGAGTTCCATGGTCTACCGCAGGCCTTTTTAATTCTATTTACTGCGGTCACTTTATGGAGCAGCTGGAAGTGCAGGGTGGTTTTTTTTTTAAATTTTATTCCTTTGCATGTGTCAGAGCAAATTATGGCACAGGAGGGGGTTAATGAAACTGTCTGGCAGAGGACTAAATAATTGAAGGGGCAGAGTTCTGGGGATTAGGTTGAAGACAGACTCGGTGTCCTAAATTATAGCTTGTTAGTGGTAGGGGGCCTGTGTATTGTTTCTGTGAAAAATGATGACATCGACTAAGGGGAGCCATGCCGCACACCTGATATTTTCTGCCACGGCAGGTGTTCTCATCCAGGAGCATCCAACATGAATAAAGCGATGGGAATTCTAAAATTTGCACGTTGGATAATAATAAATCTTTGCTTGTTCCGGTGTTTTAGAGACAGAGGCACAGATTTTATTCTTCAAGTCATTTACAGCTGTGAACATGGCTGGAGGTATCGCCAGCATTTTTTTTCTCAATATGTGAACTTAACCACTCAGACAAAGGGGAGCTGTCCACAAAGCCAGTGCTGAATTATATAACTGTTCTTTATCCAGGCATGTGAATGCCACCAAGAACAGCGTCAACACATCTCATTCTTGAATAGCAATACAGAAAAGCAAAATCATGATGTGATGTATGGATTGGCCAGATCCCATGTAAATAGTGGGAGCACTGGAAGATTACACAATTGCCTTCTGCTTGCTTGCTTTGCTTCTGAATCCAGCTTTCCCAGCCCAAACCATAAAGCTCAGAGCCCCTGAACTGTAAAACATACTCTCTGAGCTTAGATTCAGGTACAACTCCCTGTGTATTTGACCTGACACTATAGGTAACCTAGAGCTATTATATACTGTTGGTGCCTCCTATGGTGCAAGCAATGTGAATTGTGTAGGATTCTTTGATGGGGTGCTGGCAGAGTAATTCCTAGTCTGGCCTTTTGCTCCCTTATGACTGCAATCATCGGATATGAAAGTTATCTAGAAGAAGCCTGAAAAGTTTGAGTCTGAACTAGCAAAAAAAAAAAAAAAAGCCTAAACAAAACTCTAAAACAAAAACAAAGTGTCTCGATCCCGCAAAACCGAGGCTGCAGCATTTCAAATTTCACATCACATAATGACATAGTTCAGTTCCTGACCTTTTCTTTTCAAAGCCCAAGATCATCATTCCACTCCCCCTGAGCTTCAGCCCTGAGGTTAACTCAGAGTTCCTTGATACAGGACTTTCCTACAATGAAATTATCCATAATTGCTTTAGTTCCTGCTGAGTAGTTACCTGTGGAGCTGTGGTTCACGTTAAGCACTGTTGAGGGTACTTGGGGGCTTGGGTTTAATAACAGCCCAATTGTCTGAATGTTAGCACATGGTCAGTCTCTTTGGATCAACCTGGAGAGACTGTACTGCAGTTCATACCTGCCACTGTGACTGTGATATAAGACAGTTTTGTGGACTGTGTCTCCTGATTATTATATCTCCTGATTATTAATATTAATCTGAAACTAAGTTCAGCCCCAAGAGGTGTTTAAAAAAAATAAAAAATGCTTATGGTGTTCTAATCACAGAACCACATGTAGTTCATCCCTCAGGTCTGGACAAAGCTAACTTTCCTTAGAGCTATGCAACACATTGCCCTGACCTGGATCATTCAGGCTAGCCCAGTGTTATCAGATACTGGAAGCTAAGCAGGGTCAACCTGGGTTAGTATTTGGATGGGAGACCCCAAGGAAGTCCAGGGCTTCTACACAGAAACAGGCACCTCCATTTGTCTCTTGCCTTGAAAACTCTACCAAATTATCACAAATTGGCTGAGACGAGATGAAACTTTTCATCACACTCAGCAAGAGACAAACAGAGGTGCCTGCCTCTGTCCTGTAACTTTAAGGGAAACTGGTTATGTTGGCAGTGAAGTGTGAACCCTGGAGAGACTGTGGAGTAGTGGTTGGAGTGCTGGAGTGGTATCTGGGAGACCTGAGTTCAAGTCCCCACTCAACTATAAACCTTACAGGGCAACCTTGGAATAGTCACTGTCAGCCTGTGTTCCACAAAGGGTTGTTTTGAGGATAAAAGGGAAAGGGTGGGATGTAAATGGGATCAGCTCATTGCAACGAAAGGTACCAAAAAAGGCCAGTGTGCAGGCTGTTTTGAACAACTCCATTTCAAAGTTAGAGCAACATATTGTAGGAATCTGGCCAATGGGTCTCTGGAGGACAGGGAATGTGACGGGTTATCTGGCGTCAGGCGGGCGAGGGGATATCTGCTTTCACCCTTGAATGGCCCGTTGTATGATAAAGGCACAACATGTGAATTCTCCTCCAAACTCAGTGCATGGAGGAATTCCAAGCCCTCTCTGGGTTTTCTAGCATTTCTTTCCTATGTGTTGAGACAATGGTATGGATTTATAATAAGCATATTGGGGGGAAGTAGTCCAAACAGCCTGGCTTAGCCCAGGCTTGTCAAAGCTTGCCCACAGGCTCTTCTTAGATGGCAGACCACCAAGGAAGATGGGTTGCTATATGGAGAAAGGCGATGACAACCACCTCTGCTCATCGCTTGACTGGAATGCCCTATAGGTGGGGTTGCCATGCATCAGTTGCAACTCGACAGCATGTTCTTCTGTTTATCAGGGGAAAACATGTTGCCATTTTCCCCCCATTGGATTCTCCATGCCATAGTTGTTTACCTACACATCTTTGCCAGGGATGCATGTGGATGATGAAATACTGCACTAAAGAAGCATTGGTGACTGAAATGCTATTCAGGCATGCTCTTGAATTTTGAGAGAGGAGAATTCTGGGGATCGTCAGGCAACAGGCATCCCATGTGAATGCTGTAGGTATTTGCTGCTGAAACACTGAAAGTATCCAAATGCCTTTGTCACTGCTTTCTGCCCCTCATTATTCCTTGAGACCTTTAAAAAATCACAACCGCCAGCAATAAAGACATTACGCCAAGACTTTCCCCCAAGGGTAAGTTGAATAAAAATTCTCCGGAGCCTATAAATCTATTTGAAGGAGTTAACCTAATCACTTGGATGCCTGTCAAACCACAAGGAAAAGTGATAAGTAAATCAGTAATTCCATGAAATATGGACTTTTACTTATCTGACTTGACCTTTTTCGCCTGCTCTTTCACCTCTCTGTCCTTCAAATCTCCAAACAGTTGTGTACCAAAGCTAATGTGTGGCCAACAGCTACTTGGTAATCTGGTGATGTTACTGAGACAAAGAAGTTGGTGTGTTGTTTATACTGATTATTTCCTCATAAGAGTGCAAAGAGGCATGCATATACATGCTTCTGTGCTCAGAGTTTACTGTGCTTGCCACATCTTTCTAATTGATTCAGAGCATTAGTGTCAGGGGCCTGTCGTTGTATTGATGCTAGGGAATGTGCCAACTCCCATGTAGAGAGCTATCTTAGAGGAGGGAATCATTCTGGGTCCCTCCTTGCTACTCTTGTGTACATGCCAGACTGGTGTGTGGGAAATTCGTCACTGGCATAATTCCCCATGTTCATTGATGTCAACATGTTGTGTCTCTTCCCTCCTAGCATCTCCACCTGCCAGGGCCCCTTTGCTATGTTTCCCTACATCCTTCACATGCCTATAAGAGACAAACAGTTTCACAGGCTGCCAAGAGTACGTTGTTCAAGCACAGAACCATCTTGCAGCTGTACTAGGGGCATTGGAAGAAATAAATATATGGACAGCATTCAGCGAGCTTGTGTCCTGGGACCTGTTTACCAAGCCACGCATCAGCCTTTAGGGCTCATGAGATAATAAATTAGGGACAATAACCCTGGGTATGCTGAACCAATACCAATACCAAAACGTTTAATGGAATTAAAAAAAACAACACTTAAATTATACTCACTTAAATTATACAATAAAATATTACATGTAGCTCAAATAATGTTACAATCGTAAACAATATTCATCCCTGAGTTTTGTCATGTCATACGTTTATGACACTCTGAAAGAATTTGGCCACTTTCTCAATTATGATGGGAGAAAAAGGACAAAAGACACCTTTACAGGATCAGATAATCCAGTCTTGTTTTTCCAAGGTAGGTGTTAAAAATTTTGATCAAATTTCATCATAAGAGCAATGGAAGAGCATATGTGAAATCGTTTCAATACAGCTCTTCCCACAAGGGCAATTCCTTGCTGAGTGGGGTAGATTTTGAAATCTCCTGTACAAAACTGAAGATGGCACGACATTAAATCTCACAAGGGAGAAGGCTCTGCGTTGCTGCGGAATTTGCTGAGGAGAAATGCGAGGATGGTTGACCTCCTTCCAGGGAGATCCCCAAGTTAAGAGGAGAGTAAGATTTATTTGCTGTGCTATTAACATTTTGGTGTTCAATCTCCAGGGATTTACATTGAAGAGAAAATTAGATCAGTTGGTCTATCTCTCGATTCATTTGTTATGCTCGCAGCCACAGAGGCTTTCCAAATGGTATGCTGAATATGCACTACTTTGCCATAATCTATCAGACTGGCCTATCTTCTTTTAGTTCAATAGTGAGTTGAGTCAGTATTTACAGGTCAGTCGGGAGGGTGGAGTGGACTAGAAAGTTTCTATGGCCTCTGCCATAGAGTGCTGCTGGTAGCTATGGGGCAGATGAAGTGCTAGCAATGTCTCAGGGGTTACTCAGCTTTAAATAGGCCAGTAGCAGCAACAAAGGGTATCGGTTCCATTGTTCCCACACCATCACTATTCAAGTCTGAGCTGATCAGTCCCTATGGTGGTCACTTGGCTTAGTTTGTTCCAAGACTGTTTTAACAGCCCAATCTACCCTGGGGACCTTGTTCTGTGGGAGAGGGCATTCTCTGTATGCATAAAGTGCCAGGTTCAGTCCCAGGAATTTTCACTTAAATGTCATCAGGTGGTGGGTGTTGGGAAAGATATTTCTCTGACTGAGATCCTGGAACACTGCTGCCAATTAGAGAAGGAAATGATAAGCCAAGATGGATCCATAGTCCAATGGGATAGCATAGGCAGATATATTCAAATATGAGTTTCTTAGTCAGCATTTGGAAAGCAGCACATCTTTCCCAATAGTTTTCTACCAGATTGCCAGGTGGGTGCAGGCACACTGATGTGCCATGCTGTTATGCTTCCAGGAACTGTAGTTCTTCACACTAGGCATGACTCGTTCTCATATAACAAATAACCCTGTTTTCAAAAGGTAAGTGGTGGTACAAGAGAAGCTTCAGTATGAGCTTCAGCTCATACTATGTGGTCTGGGACCTCTTTGGGTTTTCTCATGTTACCTTGGTGGCATGAGAAGGAGCAGTGATTCTGTTGCAGCTCCAACACTCCTTCACTAATGTAAGAACCCTGTCTTAGAGACTGCAAGTTTCTTGCTCCCCAAATCTACTTTGGGTGACATGATTTCTAAGTAGGTACCATCATTGCTGCTGTTATGAATTAACCTCTAGTAACATAGTTCTGTCACTAGGTGGCACTATTCCTAGTTTGTTTCATCAAAGAAATGCTATTCCTGTGGTAATTTTTTTTTTTGCCCATATATTTAATGCAGTACATACAATAACCATGTTTGGCCAACAAAATCACTACCCGTGTGTCCTGTTATCAATACATTTTAAAACATATCCCTTTACTATGACCTGTTCAGTGCAGGTCACCAAAGATAACTGTGGCTTGTGTGGCTCTATCCTCATTCTGCATTAATTTTACATTCTTGATATCACTTCAGATCTGTAATGTTTTCATTCTTATGACTTTTCCGATCTCTTGTACCCTGAGGGGCAGGCTGTTTTTCTGCTTCCCTCAATATGAACAAACTGCTGCTACCAGGATGACTTTGGATCCTCGCTCATTTAATCTCTCTCTCTCTCTCTCTCTCTCTCTCTCTCTCTCTCTCTCTCTCTCTCTCTCTTGTAATTTAGACCAACTAGGAGAAGAAATGTGAAGAACACAATATTTACAAAATAAAATGAATAAAAACAAATTTTATTTTAAGAGTCGTAGAGTTCAGAAAATTCAATGGTTTCTCTCAAACTCCAGCCCCAAACTGGAAATAAATATAAATCAGTTAAAGAAAAATTTACTAAAGATGCAACAATAATTTACTAATAATTTACTAAAGACACAGCAATAAACCTTAAGTCCAACAGAATAGAAGTGCTACCGGTGAGTGGAAGGTCTGAGCCAGGGTGACACCAGTAGTGGACGGGGTTGTACTCCCCTTGAAGGAATGGGTCTGTAGTCTAGGGATGCTCTTGGACCCAGGTCTCCTGCTGAATAAATAGGTGGCAGCTGCCACCAGGGTTGTCTTTTACCAGCTTTGACTGGTTAGCCTGCTGCATCTGGCCACTGTGGTACATGCCCTGGTTACATCTAGATTAGATTACTGCGATGACTTTGACACGGAGCTGCCCTTGAAAAGTGTTCAGAAACTTCAGTTGGTATAGGACGCTGAAGTCAGGATGTAGATTTGAGTGGGTTGTAGGGATCATATCACTCCAGTCTTGGCTTCCAATTTGTTTCCAAGCACAATTCAAGGTGCTGACATTTAAAGCCCTGTGGGGCTTGGGACCGAGATAACTGAAGGACCACCTCCCTTATGAACCTACCTGAACATTGCACTCATCTTCGGAGAGTCTACTTTAGGTGCCTGTGCCTTCTGAGATTAGGGAGGTGGCAACCTGGGAGAGGGCCTTCTCAGTAGTGGCACCAAAACTCTGGAATCCTCTCCCCTGAGAGATTTGCCCGTCCCCTTCTGTTCCTGTGTTCTGCCATCTTTTCTGTTTCGCTTGGCATTCTCTCAGTGACTCCTCCTCCCCCCGCCTCATTTTAATCATTGTTTTAATCTTTTGTGCTTATTTTAAGCTCTGGTTTTAACTTGTTTTGATGACGTATTTGTGTGTTGGTTTTAATGGCTCTGAAGGTGAGATTTTAACTGGTATGTTTTGATTTGGTGGCCCTATGAGAGCAGAAAGGCAGAGTAAAAAACTTGTAATAATAATAATAACCTTTTTTTTATTTTGTCAGCAATATTTTCTTTTCCTAACTACCGCTTTAATACTTTACAAATCCTTACCTATCTAGCTCAGCCCTTTCTGTAATTATCTTCTTTTACAAAACCTCTACCCTGCTCTTTCTTGTCTCTTCTGCCTCTGCAGTACATATTCCCTCTCAGTCACATCCTCTTGTCCAATGTGAAGCTTTCTCTCTCTCTCTCTCTTCCCCCCTCTCAATCCATCACTCAAAGTCACTCCTTTTCTCACACAAACACTTTCCCCCTTCCCAGCCAACCTCTTTGCCTTTTAAACCACCAGTCCAGAACTACATATGCAATTCTCAACATTTTAGGGCATTATTTACAGATCTTATGCACATTACATCACAATAACCTTATTAAAATTTACATTAGAATAGCTGTTTTGTAAACTACCCTCTCACTCAGATAAATTCTGTGCAGGTCACAACTTATCAGATCCTTTCACTGAAACAATTGGTTTCAACAAATCTAGTTTATTCCCCTTCTACTCAGAGACCGGCACAGCAGCAGCCATATATACAATATTTTCAAACTGCCAATCAACACCTGCGAAGCTACAAATTGCAAGCAATAAATGGCCAAGCAAATTTTAGTTACCATAAATACAAATGCCTTTGGCATCTTGCAGAACGACGAGGCATTTCTCCATCCAAAGGGCCTGCAAAGCCAGTTGGTCTCCAAACTCATCAGGCATTTTTAATCTCGGCTCCCATTAAAGGAAACCTCTTCCTAAATGTACATTTGAAATGATTTAGCTCAATAAACCTATTTTCTAAGGTGACTCTGATCGAATTAAAGAAGAGAGCAGTTGTCGCATGGTTAATCTGCAGTTTGAATTGATGGTGATGGAGGGCATTTATCAACATTTTAAGGCTAGCTGAGCCACCCATCCAGATGGATGCAGATTTTTTGCTGCCAAAAGCACACTCTAGGAATAGATCTCTTGTTGAGCAAGTGCTGACATAGTTAATGGGTTTGAGATTATAATGTGTGTGTTTTTTGTATTGTTAGAACTTGGTTCATTCAGAGTCTATAACCATAGTAACCATGTTTTCATGTAGTAGTTGAACTGTTGAACCTGAAGTAGAAACAGGCCAACTTAGGAGATCTGGGTTCAAGTCCAAATTCCACATAGACCTAGGCTAATGGGTCACTATATCTCAGGACCAGCACACCCATTGTATTTGTGATATGGAGGTTTCCAGGAATTGTTCTGGGTTACAAACTGCTAACTTAGTCATAGGTGAAACTTGTGCAGTGCTCCCCTGAGGAATGTTTCTGCAGAGCCAGCATGGTGTAGTGGTTAAGAGCAGTGGTTTGGAGCAGTCAACTCTGATCTGGAGAACCGAGTTTGATTCCCCACTCCTCCACATGACTGGTGGATGCTAATCTGGTGAACTGGATTTGTTCCCCCACTCCTACTCATGAAGGGTGACCTTGGGCTAGTCATACTCTCTCAGCCCCACCTTGGTGGGTTATACCAGGAGAGGCAGTCCTGAAGATACAGGGGTCCCAACTTCAAAGCTACCATAGTGGTGGGAAGATGGGTCAGGAAAGTGGCATGGAATTATTTCATCTTTTTTCTCGTTGCTCAAAGTTACTTCCCAAAGGGGCTCTGCAAACAGGTACCAAGTGTGGGTCTCATATGTCATGTCTAGTTAAGTCAGTACGGAAACTCAATTTTTCTGAACATTTTCCAGACAATTCACTTGAGAAGGAACTTTCAAATGAACTTTGGGATTACCTCCAAATTCACTCTAATCTTCAAGGTCAATTCCAATAGCGATAGACCTTTATACCACAATGTTATAGTGATGTCACACACATCATTGTCTTGTCAGTCTTATAACAATCTTGTAAGACAGACAAGTATTATCATTCTCATATTGCTGTAGCAGGACTGAGGCTAAAAAATAGCATGGTGTGCCTAAGGTCATCTAGTGAGTTTGTGGCAGAGACAAGATTTGAACCACGAACCTCCCAGATCATAGCTCAATGAATAAAACTGCCATACACTAAGTCAGACCATTAGTCTATCAGTTTCAGTATTGTCTACTTTAACTGCCAGAGGCTCTCTGGGGTCTCAGGCAGAGGCATTTCACATCACCTCCTAACTGATCCTTTTAACTGGAGTTGCCAGGGATTGAACCTAGGAACTTCTGTATGCAAGGGAAATTCTATACCAGTGAATACAGCCCCTCCCATCTTATTCCCTTAACCACACTGGTCCTCTGGGGGAAAAAAATTACACTTAGATACAGAAATAAAGCTATTTCTATTAAAGCCATGGTTTACTTTTTGCAGCCCACACCTGTCTCGCTTTATTTGCCACCTTATAGAACCAACATGATGTAGTGGTTAGAATGTTGGACTAGGATTTGGGAGACCTGAATCCCCACTCTGCCATGGAAGCTGGCTGGGTGACCTTGGGCCAGTCACACTTTCAGCCTAACCTACCTCACAGGGATGTTGTGAAGATAAAATGCCTTAAGAGTGAACACTATAAGCCACATACAATTTCCATTAGGAAGAGCAGTGGGTCAAAAATGGAGTAAATAAATAACCTGTCACTCAGTGACTTTGCATGAACAAGATCTGACAATTCAGTGAAGTGTTACCTAGAATGCTTAGAAGTGAGATTTCTGAATAATAATAATATTTCAGGAGGTTCACTAGATTTTTTTCCTGTGAGTTTTGTGTGTCTATGTGGCTCAGTTGAACTAGAATAAGGTATTTCTTCTTCTTCATAAAGACATTTTACTTATTCCTTAAAGCCTGAATGAAAGCCAGAATGTTCAGATGGGAGTAAAATGGGAGGAAATGTTTTTATAAGCTCTAAAAAAGAAGTTGAGAAGTGCCGCATAACTTTTAAAGTGAGGATTATCCCTTAATCTCAGTTGCTGCAAGAAACTGCGTAGAAGCTTCCCTTAATGAAATTGTTGCAATTTTAAAATAAAATTTTATAGGCAATCCATTCCTAGTTGCCTTGCTGGTTTAATCTTTAACCTTACCCTCTTTCTTTCTTATTCCTAGGGGAATTGCTGTATTAATAAAAAGGATCTGGTGCAGTAGTTTCACAAAGCAGTTAAGGCAAAAAAAGGAGTGCGGTGGCATCTTGAAGTGTGACTATGCCAAACTTTCATGGTCTGGAGTCCACTTCCCCAGATTATGAAATGTGCGCTCATTTGGTATTGATACATACTGACAGTGACAATGTCAAAATTTGTTCTCTTTCCATTTTTACAAAGGGGAGGGGATCAAAAGACTCCCACTTACTTACGGATAAAATGTAAGCCATTTATGCAAGGCTGTTTTCCTCGTGGTCACCCCGACAACTCCTCTGGTGTTTTGTTTTGATTATGCATGCCTTTCCCAACTGTCAGGGGTCGCCTCGCTCTACCCGTGGATTTCTGCGTGTTTTGCCCATGTTTTCCAGATGCTGTTTTAGTGAAATCCGGAAAATGTGAGCAAAATGCGCAGAAACTCGTGAAGAGAGTGAGGCGACCTCTGATGGTTGGGAAAGGCATGCATAATCAAAATGAAGCACCAGAGCAGTCAGCGGGGGTGACCACGGGGAAATAGCCCTGCATAAATGGCCGTAGATCCTGGAATTCTCTTTTTTTTAAACTCTCCACTTAAAGAAGAATGTGCCTTTGAGTCACAACCAACTCATGGCAACCCCAATCATGGGGTCTTCAAGTCAAGAGATGAGCAGAGGTGGTTTGCCATTGTCTTTTGCTGCACAGTGACCCCAGTCTTCCTTGGCGGTCTACCATCAGCAAAAACTTTTTTTGACCATTTGCCCCTTGTGTTAATAATATCAAGTATCTCCCATTTGAGTCTTTGGTAGTGTCCAATACTGTCAACTTATTTCCTCTAATATATGTCTCCACTCCTCTTTTTTGGGTAGGAGAGAATGAAGTATATAATATACCTAGTTTGTCACAGTTTAAAAGTCTTTGAAATTGATCTTTGCTATGAGTTTCTTGCAAACTTGTTACATCAGAGGAAAGTTTCAGAAGTTTATGAAAAGTTATTTTCCTTTCAACTGGAGAATTTAGCCCATTTATGTTGATTGAGGTGATTTTTAATTGCTCCGTTTTAGTTGATTGCTCTTGTTTCGTCCAATTTGAATTCTTTGTCTTCAAGGACTTAACCTGAACCACCAGGTGTTCAAGCATGCCTAGAGACCTTCCAGCCGAGAAAAAGTAGCGGGCACTCAGCAAAAGCTGACTTGCCCATCGGCCATCTTGCCCTGCCTCTCAGAAAGTACAATCAGCAAAACTGATGGTTTAAAAAAATCCAAATCAGAAATCAACACAAAGCAGCAGCTAAGGAAACCAAAACAAAAGCTTGGATCCTCCGTGGCCTGTTGTAGAAGCTGCATCTCTTCTGTTTGCAGAGGGAGTGAGGGTGATTTTGCTGCCTGATTGCCCCCCCTGGCTGCAGACCCCCAATTTGCCCCCCATACACACATCATTTCTTTAAGTCCAGTGACCTGAAGAAGCTTGATTTCAGGAGGCAAAGGAAACTGCACTAAGAAGATGGAGGTGGGGAGCTTGCCTTCCTAGAACAACTCTGCTTCTTCTGCTTAGGATCCAAGGGTAAGTCCCAACTAAAGTTGTGCAAAAAAAAAAAAAAAGGATAAATTTTTGGTTTATTGGGCCCATTCCCTCCCCCCAAGTAAACCCAGAATAAGATCAATACCTGTGCTGGTAAATTTGTATTTCGGCTTTATTTCCAGGTTTCCTGAAAAAATTGGGTCTATTGCAGTCTATGGGGATTTTTCCCCGAAGCTCCTGTGGAAACATTTTTGGAGGTAGATTCCCGAAATGTTCAGGGCAGCTTCAAGGGACTCTCCTTGCTTGAACCCTGAAGAATGGTGAGGATTGGGCCAGGGGGTCTGATTTTATGGGGTCCAGAAGGGGTCACCCCCTCCTCCATAGAGAAGCATTGTAAACTTTATCATACTTCTTTATGGAGGAGGGGCGACCCCTTCTGGACCCCATAAAACCAGACCCCCTATCCCAAACTTTACCAAACTTTGGGGTTCATGCAAAGAGAGTCCCTCAAAGCTATGCTGTGAATTTGGGGGCTTTACCTCCAAAAATGCCTCCCCGGGATAATTTTAAAAAGACTTACTTTTCACAGTCTGTAATGGCCGCTTCCTCTCTAAATAATCGTGGGAAAACTCAGTTTCCCATGAATGCTTGCAATGGGAGAATCAAACTGGCTTACAATCTCCTTCCCTTCCTCTCCCCACAACAGACACCTTGTGAGGTAGGTGGGGCTGAGAGAATTCAGAGAGCTGTGACTGGCCCAAGGTCACCCAGCAGGCTTCATGTGGAGGAGTGGGTAATCAAACCTGGTTCTCCAGATTAGTCCACCGCTCTTAACCACTATACCAGCTGGCGCTCTTCTTCTGTAACCAGAAGAGCACATGGATACCCACCTTAATATACCATTTGCATTTCTAATTTCATTTTTTCCCAAAAATGTTTGATCGTTTTAGGTTAGCTCTAGCTTTTAATCTGCTCATTGCTACAGGGGAGGAAAAAAATCCGTTCCTTTTCATTAGCATTAGTATGCTAGCGATTGAGAGCAAGCCGGTTGCATGCATTGCAGTGGTGCTTCTGGAATTTATAGCCCACTTCAGCACGGAAGAAGACTTGCCTGAGGAATGTTAAGCAGTAAGTTAAGTTTCATGGTCTTTAGCACGTCTTCCAGTATACACTGGTTTGAGCTGCTGTTAAATGAAATTGATTTCCAGCTTACTTTTTATCTCTTTCAACTACATATCTAAGGACATAAGGCTCATTTTAAACGACGGTTTCCAAAGAGCAAAAAAGGGCACTTTTATGACATAGGCTTGGGGTGATAAAATGTGTATACAGGCCCTCACAGACACATACACAGCCTGACAGTGCAATGCAAAGTACCTTGTTATGTGGGGGAAAGAGTTTCAAGGCAGTGGTTCAAGAAACCATGAATAATGATATAAGTAAATTCCACTTCAAACTTCCCACTTTTGAATTGGGACTGCAGTGGTTGGGGAGGGTTTTTTTTCCCTCAAATCCTTTCCTCTATGCTGTTTCCCTGATGTAAATCAACCCCTTGAGATGCTATTCAGTCTGATGTGGGAATACCTATGTTTTACCCATTGGGACCAATAGCATCTCAAGGGTCTTATTTACATTGGGAAAACAGCATAGTAGAGAGTGCCGTCATCCTGATCTAAACTGGAACTCCTTATAACTGTTATTTATGCAAGTTTCAAAGACTCAGAGATCTCCAGTGTCTACTTGCCCTCTAAGCTTTTTATCATAGACCTAAATTTCAATCTAGCACCATACCCAAATGTTTTAGAAAGTTGATTTCTCAGTAGCACAATACAATGTTACAAAATTAGATGTTCTTTGTGTGTTATATAGGGTTGCTAGGCATGGCTTGGCAACCAGTGGAACACCAGGTGAGGAGGGGGGCAGCCATCAGTGATGACAGCAAGACACTTTTGAGAAAACCATAGAGTTTGAGCCGATTCCTAGAGAGGAGTGACTTAGCGTACTGGTTTTCCGTGGAAGTGACATTACACAATTGGCCCAAGAGACATTCCCACAGACTGGTGGTGGGAAACAAGGACCAGCGGCAGGAGATTCTCCACCCCCACCAAGGGGATGGCAAGCCTTGTGTGATGTGCAGTTGTTGCTGGTTAGCTTTGGTCCAGTCTGGAAATGTTTTAGTTAATGCAGGAGAGCCAGTGTGGATGTCAGGAGGATGCCATGGTGGCTGATCCCACAGAGGTCAAAACTAGGGCTGTTGATTCAGTAAAAACAAAACTGGAAAAATACCGAATAAATGCAAATTTGATAAATTTCTGGTTTTAGTTTACCAAATCCACAAAATTTGGGAGGTTGGCAAAGCCGAATTTGCCATTCCCAAATATCCGGCCTTCCGTGGCTGCTGCGGGGGCATTTTTACAGGTAGAGGTCCCATATTTTCAGGGTAGCTAGAAGGGACTCTCCTTGCAATAACCCCCACGTTTAGTAAAGATTGGGTCAGGGGGTCCAGAGTTATGGGGTCTGAAAGGGGTTGCCTCCATCCTCCTCCATTCAAATCCATTTGCAGACTCTTTAATATGATCTTACCAATGTATCTGAATGGAGAAGCTGGGCTTTAAACGGTGGGTGTGAAAGTTTGCCCGGTGTCTTCACACTTTGTCTTTATGTGGGGTGAACTTACTTACCGTTTAAAGAAGGGATGGGGAATGTCCTGCCTGGGGGCCGGAAACGGCCCTTGGGGACATTTTCAGTGGCCCTCGGGAGCTCCAGGGCCCTGCCATAGAAACATGGCACAGCAGGGCGGCTTCAGGAACACTTTCAGGGAGGGCCCTGGAGCTCCCAAGGGCCACTGAAAATGTTAATCAGCAAGTGGAGGGGGGAGGGAGAAAGACGCTTCCCCCAGGGCTGCCCCTACAGCCACGGCATGCAGGAACGCTGTGGCACACTTAAAAAACCCCTCTCACTGCCTCAGCTGTTTAGCGGCAAGAGGGGTTTTTTAAGTGTGCCACAGCATTCCTGCATGCTGCCTCAGCGTGCACAGCACCGTGCGACTGGGATTCAACTTTCCCACCTCCCCACCCCACCCCCAGAGTCGCCTAATCGGCTCCCATGTGGATGCTGTGCCGCCGGGAACGGCTGGCTTCTTCTTCTCTTTTTCCCCCCACTCCCTCTTGCCACTCAACAGCTGACAGGCAGCGAGAGTGGGGAGGACGAGAAGAGAAGAAGAAGCCAGCCACTCCCGGCAGCAGAGCATCCGCATGTGAGCCTATTAGGCAACCCTGAAGGTGAGGTTGGGAGGCGGGAATGTTGAAGCCCGGTGGCGCGCATCGCCGTGTGTGTGGGGGGAGGCTTTCTCTCTTTTCCCCCTATTTTTCTGTCTCTTTGTTTGTCTGTCCCCCTCCGTCCTTTTATTTTTCTCTGTCCTTTTCTTTCTCCCCCCTCCATCTTTCTTTCTTTCTTTCTTTCTTTCTTTCTTTCTTTCTTTCTTTCTTTCTTTCTTTCTTTCACCCCGAAAACCTCCCTAGCCTCTCCCCTCCCACCCCCCTACCCCCACCGGGAGATCTACAACTGGTATGGCCCCCGAATGATTTGATAAATATGCAAATGGCCCTTGGCAGAAAAAAGGTTTCCCACCCCTGGTTTAAAGCCCAGCTTCTCCATTCAGATACATTGGTAAGATCATATTAAAGAGTCTGCCAATGCATTTGAATGGAGAATGGGGTGAACCCTTCCAGAGCCCATAACTCCGGACCCCCTGACCCAATCTTTACCAAACTTGGGGGCTCTTGCAAAGAGAGTCCCTTCTAGCTACCCTGAAAATATGGGACCTCTACCTGTACAAATGCCCCCACAGGAGCCGCAGAAAGCCCTGAAATGCATTTAATGTGTTTAAATGGCCGAATTATTTGAGAATCCCGAATTTAAAGCCGAATTCCCACCTATACAGGTATAAGTTAATTCAGCATTCGGGTTTTCCCAAATAAAAAAAGGCCATTTAAACCTGAAACCAAATTAAACCGAATTTTTTTTGTTTGTTTTCAACAGCCCTAGTCAAAACCTTAGCAGACCCAGAAGTTTCTGGGTTTTCTGATTCCTAGGGGCCATCATGGAGCAAGCAGCCATCTGTGGCTGTTGGGACAGAAGCCCAGGTAGACTATGAGTGGAAGCCAGGATCAGAGACTTGGACTGTTTAGGAACCCACTGAGAAGATTCATGTATTGCCATGGAGCCCACAATCAACCCCAGAACCCCCAAACTGTGCATGCAAAAAAGGCTGGGCAGAAACTCAGATCAGACAGCTGAGTGTGTGGCTGAACAACTAGGGCCCCTCCTCTGTTCTCAAGGCATCTTCCAAGACTAAGCTCTACCATGAGGCTTCACAGAATGCTGGGGAAGGACCTGCCATAAGTAGCTGCAGACTTCCGGCCTATACTAGGTGGAAAGTGACAGCCATGAATTGCCCTACAGTATGTGTAAGAAGCCCTGGATGGCCCAGGCTAGCCTGCTCTTGTCAGATTTTCGAAGGAAAGCAGGGTCAGTGCTGGTTAGTGTTTGGATGGGAAGTCCAGGGTTGCTATGCAGAGGCCGGCAATGGCAACCACCTCTGTTAATCTCTTGCCTTGAAAACCCTATGGAGTTTCCATAGGTTGGCTGTGACTTGCTGACACTTTTCACCATTATGTGTAAGAATTTGCAGGCTGTGCTTAGGGTCTCTCCAATTAAAACAAAATAAATAGCATCAATGTAGGACCATGATCGGGGTTATGTGGGGGGGGAAAGGAGAGTGTTAACTCTTCCATTCCTACATGATTTCACATAATGTTGTGTGTGTGTTAAGTGCCATCAAGTCCCTTCCAATGGATTTTATTCCTGGGGGGTGGATCAGAACCTACTCCCCCCTAGGAAAAATTGCCAGGTCCCAATCTTGAAAACAGCTAACCTGAAGGTCAGATGCAAGGCTTCCAAGCTCCATCTTCACCATGTAGCTTTATTTCTTGGGTGGATGAAGTAGATCAGAAGCAGATTCCCCCTGATCCCCTGACTGGCGGAAAGTTAGCTTCTGACCAACAGATCAGATGCAAACCTATTTGGCTGCTGTTTGAGTTATTCGGTTTGGGCTGAATGTATCCTTGATCAGCTCATAGTCTGATCATGACTGCCAAACAGGTTCACTGCAGAACAGGTTCACTGAGCAATGAGCCCAATCCCTGGAGACAAGATGCATCTCCATTCACTCCTTTGGTGATTCTAGAGACCCCGTGGAAGAGTCCTGAGCCCAACAGAGCAAACACACGAATACCATTTTCAACAAGGCTTCTCTCTAGAGCATTTTCATCTCATGCTTCCTCCAAAACACAGGGTGCTATATGCGGTTCTTTCCCGATCACCACTGTTTTGTCCTTGCAACAGCTCTGTGGAATAGATGAGGCCAAGAGAGACTGGCCCAAGATCACACGGTGAGCACCATGGAAATCTGAACCCAGTTCTTCCACATCCTAGTCTGTCACTCTAACGTAGGGTTGCCAACCTCCAGGTACTAGCTGGAGACCTCCTGCTATTACAACTGATCTCCAGCCGATAGAGATCAGTTCCCCTGGAGAAAATGGCCGCTTTGGCAATTGGACTCTATGGCATTGAAGTCCCCCCCCTCTCCAAACCCCACCCTCCTCAGGCTCCATCCCAAAAACCTCCCACTGGTGGCAAAGAGGGACCTGGCAACCCTACCCTAACAAGTATATTACATTGACTCTCAAGACACCACCAAAGGCCAAAATGGGGCAACTAGTTATCAGGGACAGGAATCAGAAAGAGGGGCTGTGCTTTGTAAATGGGGCATATGCACCTAGTGGTGTGTTTCGAGTAATGAAAACATCCTTTATATTGTATAAACAATTTATTATATAAACAATTTAAACTGACTCTCTGCTGTTTAAAAATCTATTCTTCTTTAATCCTAACTCGAACCTTATTGAGCTTTTATTTTAAATTTAATTGTTAATTTTTTCTTTTGCTCTTTTTACTGGTATTTTCTGGTAAAGCTAATGAAGGCGATATAATCAGGTATCCTAGCAAAGAATCTCTGTTTCTACTCTTTATTAGATTCAAGGTTGTAGCATTATGCTGTGCAACTGAATAGATGTGTTAAAGTAACGTACTTAAAGTAATGTAGCTATGAGAAAGCAATTACAAGTGGCTTCACTAGTTCACGCACAGTTAAAAGCCAATATGGATCTTAAAAAAAGAAAAACCTTAATATATCCCTATTCAGTCTCCTTCCCTCACTGTGTAATGGGAGTGGGCATTTGAAATGGCTTTACATGTGGCTTATAGAAGGGAAGGACCATGTACTAATCATGTTCCTCACTACAAACAGCCAAGAGAAAGAGAAAATGCAAAATATTTATGTCCAGGGATATCTACATCCCCAAGAGAATGACATCCTTCTCCTGGTTATACCAAGCGGGTTCAGCTCATCTTCTGTTGGAGACAAGAAGGATTTTTTTCCCTTCTGACCCAAATTGACTAAAGAAAGCCCCTCCCCCAGCACACACTGCATACTTGTTGGACTGAGCCTAGCCCCCATATCTGATAGCATATCATGTTTATTTTTTTACTACATTTTAATCTCATCCTTCCTCTAAGGTCAGTTCCCCCTCCTCCATTTTCCCCTCAAACAAACATATTAGGTACGTTAGGCTGGGAGGGAGAGGGAGAGCGAGAAAACACGAATGAATGAACACTGGGTCCTAGGGGAACCAGCAAGTTTCATCGGTGAGCCAGGTTTTGAACATTGGTCTCCCAGCAGCTAGTAATTCCTATAATTAGCTAGATTGCCTTAATAGATCCTCAAATTACCATAGGTCAGATAATCAATTCAGGGAACATTGGAGAGCCACCTGAGGGATCACTTTAATGGTGACGGTATGGCGGCTTCTTGAACCCAATGAGCCAGAACTTGGGGAACTGGGGCAGGAACCCCCTTGGGGGCTCCACAGCCCAAAATCTAGGGGCTAATGATAATGCCCTTCCATGTAACAGGATGGAGTCCGGACAGTATCTTGATTTTTCTGGATTCCGTGCCAGGATAGTGTCACTGATGTTGTGAGGAGGGGAATGAAAGAAAGTAGAGGAGGGGTTACCTCCATGTCCTCCCCCCCCCACTGATTACCTACCTACACTGTTGTGAGCGAATGGGGTATTAACTCGTTTGACTGCTAACTGCTTGTCGCAGATCCTTTGTAACTTTAATAAATTTAAATCCTTTAAATCCTTTCACTTAGATCATTTATTCCTTCCTGTGTGATCTCTTAATCCTGCGTCCCTGTGCAACATTGCACGTTCCACGTTCAGTTTTGCAAAATCAGGGCTAAAATGAATGACTTTTGCTTTGGGATATGGGCATGAAATCCAAATGCCCCCGATTCATTTAACAGCTGTTTGCACTAAACATGTGGCTACCATCAAAGACAGAAACAACACCCCACCCCTAGTTTCCCTATATCTTCCATGTGTTAGCACAATGATCTACAGTGTTGCATTTATGAGCATCATGGTGTCAGCTAATGTGTTTTCCTGCATCCATTTGTTTTTCCCCCAAAGCACCCCCCCCCCAAAGTAAAGGTCTTCACTCTACCTATCCGGAGCAGGGTGTACTTCAGAAGTCCAAGGACGCATCACCTTTGGGTCCACAGTGTGGTGAACAAAGAGTTAATCTTTGAGAGAAGCTCAGAGAAAGGGAGTTGGCAGAGCTAAGGAACTCACTCTATTTTGAAGAAAGGAATTGGATTCTGATATTGATAACTTGCATGAATAGTAGCTGTGAATGACTCTGGGAACCTGAGGGTTCAGATTTGCCTAAACTTGTGTGAAACAAATCCTGTGGAGTGACAGGCAGAGATTAGAAGTAAAGGGACCCTTTTCCAGATCACTGGAAGGAGATATTCCAAATTTAGGGTTTTGTTAAGGCCTTAGTGCCACAAGAGTGGGGTATATCTTTAGTGAGAACTGGAAGAGAGATTTGAGGAGAAATCTCCATACTTCTGTGTTTCTCTGGGGAAGAAAGATTGTGTGGTCTCTGCCTTCCCTGATAGCTAGGCAGCAGAGTCTGAACAGAAACATCTATAAGAGGTTCTGAGAACTGAACTGAAATGGTGAATTTAAAAACTGTAATTGTGTACCAGCTAAGCCTTCTCTGAAGTGAAACTTATAAAATTTGCTCTGGTTTTATGCCCTTCCAAACTACAATTTTCCCTCCAAAACCATCCCTTGCACAGTGTTTAATAAATCTCTGTTTCTTGTTTGTTAACTTGAAATAAGCCTCTGGTGTCTCACTTCTTCTGAGGTAAGATAAGTAAAGGGGACTAAGAAGGAGGAAAATTAAAAACTCCAGTCAAACAAACCAGCAAGCAGTCTCTCTCACCCTCAGTATGCACGGGGGTGGGGTGGGGGATCGTGATAAGAGGGAGCACCAATTTAGAAAGAACTGCCTCTATTTTAGGATGGTTGGTGTCAAATCTCTGAACATTTCATCACTGCATCCTAATGACAGCCATTTGATGACTGCTCCCACCTCTTATGGCAGCCATTTTTTGGTGGTGCGCATTATCCTTTCCCAAAATCCCAAAAGCGCCCACAGATTCAACAAGTTTGGGAACTCATGTAGTAGAACAGCTCCTAGAATTTTCTTTAGGTCACAAGCCACGACATCAAGGCAATGGTTCTAGTTTACTCATCTCTGCTCCACATTGTTGGCTACTGATACTGGAGAGATTCAGAACATCTTGATATTGTAACATGAGGCAGGCTCTGTTAAAAGTTTCACATGGAGCGGGGACTAGAGACACAGTTTCCAGTTTAGGCAGCAGATGGAAATTGATGCTGGCCCTACTGTCTTTGCATTCAAAACTAAAAACACATTGGAAGAAGCTCCAGCTTGTTCCGCAATTACAGCAGAATGTACTGGTACAATCTTGAGATGGCAGAATGAGTAGCAAAACTCCCAGGTGTAATTTAAAAGAATCCTATGGCCTTTAATGCTTGCCTGTTTCCCTCGCAGTCACCCCTCCGACCACTTTGGGTCTTAGTTTTGATTATGCATGCCGTTTCTGACCGTCAGAGGTCGCCTCGCTTTCTCCCTGCGTTTCCCCGAATTTTGCCCATGTTTTCACACTGGAGATAAAACAGGTCCCTCAAAATGTTGGCAAAATGCGGGGACACTTGAGGGGGGGGGAGCGAGGCAACCTCTGACAGTCAGAAATGGCATGCGTAATCAAAACCAAGATCCAAAGTTGTCGGAGCGGTGACCACGAGGGAAACAGCCAAGCATGAACGGTCTGTTTTGAATGTAGAGGCGGCAAATGTTAAAAAAGAAAAGAAATTGTGCATCAAAGTGTAACGTTCTAGCCTAGCTCTCAGAATGCAGTGCTACTTTTCCATGTACAGGGAATAATTCACATCAGGGAACTCTGAAATGTAATCCCTCACTTTCAGTCTAAAGCATTCTACCTCTTCAGCGCATTACCCATTACCACCTCATTCTGCTTGAGGTATAGACCAGGCCTTATAATTTACATCAAAGGAACAAAAGCTCGGTGGTAGAACTCTTGGAGAAGATTCTAGAATCAGTCCGTGGAATCGCCAGTTAAAGGACCTCACACTAAATTTAAATAATATAATTTACCATGTTTCTGGTTGTGACGTAATATATGATATGAGTACTTGCCATGTTTGCCAATTGTAGCAAATGCTAAACAGCATTATGTGGTATAATTTCCCCCCGCTTTGGGATGTTTCTCCCCACTGTCTCCCAGAGTTCAGGAGGCTTCTTATCCCATGAGTCATTGCTACATTTTTAAAGGAAGACATTGGAAACAGTATTTTAGAAGGAAACCTATAGACAGAGAGGACTAGATAGGTCTCCATTCTCTAAGTCAGTTTGGAATCAGAATTCTATGAAGGAACACACCAAAAACCTTCCCCCCCATAAGCATATTCTAAATGTTTAAAATGCCATGGGCTCAAAATATCACATAGCATCATTATGGAATTCTTGAGGTGGATTCCTTAGATAGAAAACTATCAACTTAGCATGTCAAATGCAGATGACAATTCTTTTAATCAAACAGCTATGCCATGTGAAAATGGAAATCTCCCCATGATAAGTATAGTATTTAGCCTAGCCCTTAGGAAGCAGAGATACTGGCAAAGACCTTACTCTGTCTTAGATACTAGAGAGCCATTGCCAGTCAGAATAGGTGATACTAAACTAGTTGGACCAATGGTCTGCTTGGGTATATGACAGCTTCATATGTACATCTACTAGTTGGGCATCAAGTTCTTCAGGGATGATGATGATTGGTTTTGTCAAGTTCTGTGCAAAATGTCATGTCACTGCTCTGGATGACACAGCAAAATTAAATTTCTCATGCCAAGGAATTCAGATTATGGATTTCTGAATGTGTATCTTATATTTTGCTTCATTGTAATTTTTATACTGAGTTGATGAATTCTTTCATTAGTCCTCTTTTACACAAGTTTAAAGGCTGCTCTGATAAGTGGTTAAGTTTTATATCTTTTATCTGACTGGACAAGAGCCAGTCCTAACCCTGGCTAATATTTGGATGGGAGACCTCCAAGAAATATCACGGTTGTGATGTGGCAGCAGGAAATGGCAAACTACCTCTGAATATCTCTTGCCTTGTAAACCCTTCGGGGTCACCATACGTCAGCTGTGACTTAATGGCAAATATATATATATATATGAACACAACCCTCATATCACTAATCAAATAGCTGGGTGTTTCTTAGCTGCCGAGGCTCTGGGAATTGATTGTTAATCACTTGAGGTAATTTCCTTTTTCCTCTTTCTCTAAAGTTGATGATCATTTATTTGTGTTATTTCTTGATGTTATATGATCTGGCTATGTAATTTGTAATAAATGCCTAATAAAGGTTAAAAAAATTATGGGTGTCTGTTTCCTTTTAAAAAGTCTTTTTACAGGTTTTCCGAGGGCAGCTGGATATTTCCTCTTCCTTCCCTAGTCCAATATATATTTAAATTGTAATGTTTAACAGGGGCCATAAAACTGACAAAGCAGAAAGCACAAGTACTTTAAAGTGCTCCTTGGCAGCATACAAAGAGTCATGACAGTGAAAACATTACATTTACCAAGTTGGAAGCTTATGCAAAATATGTACTTAGCATGCCTGAGAGCTTTTGCTGAACATCATTCTGTGAAGTACTGTCCTATTGGCGAGGCATATGAAGAACATGCCTTGGACTTCATATTGCTGTAGAACTCATATTCTGTAAAGAAGAAAGATTGTAAGCTGTCTGTCTTGTACTGAAAAGAATGATACATGCTTTTCAATGTTAAATGTAATGCTTTGGTCCCATTCAGCACTCTGCTCCAGGGCCAACATAGAACTCTAGTGGATTCTTTGTCTTCTTCAGGAAAGGGACCTATTTTGTACACTGTAAGATGGGTCCTTGCCCCCCAAGTAGATGAGACAATGCTTGAAGTCATGATGAGAAGGATAAGGGGAGAGGACTTTTGAAGTGGGAAAACATTTGTTGTGGACCTCCCTCTCCAGGGCAGCTGCATTTTTAACTGGTGAAAACTTTGTTTTTTCAATGGATTTTGTGGAAGTTTTTGTGGAGGCTACAAGTGGGGTTTTATTTGAAATGTGTTCTGTTGTCGCTTTAACGGATGCTGTTATGCATGCACGTTTAGTTCTTTTATGGATTTAGTGATGGTCTTTATTTGATGCATATAAATGTGTGCATACCATTACTCTCAATTAAACTGAATTTGGAAGCCTTCCGTGATGGGAGGTTTTTTAATGAATGTTTCTAAAATGGACCTTGTTATGATCAGGGACCCTGAAACCATGGCAACGGTTTATTCCCCCAAGAGAGGGGAAGTCAGGAAAAACAGGAACCAGGTTTCAAGCCTATTTGGCCAACCTGCCAAAGAAGGAGATGAATGGTCATCATAAAAACCTGAGCTGGGGAGAGAGATGTGGGCCTCATTGGCAGATTGTTCCCCTCTGCATTACCCATGTATATCTTTAATCTTGAGCACTTTAAAGAGTACTTTAAAGAAGACAGTCTTGATGACAGGTGAAGTGTACTACTGAGTTGCAGCTGTCTTATGGCAGGAGATGAGCAGAGGTGCCTTCCTCTGGCAATGCCTTCCTCTGCATAGCAGCCCAAGTTTTCCTTGGTAGTCGCCCATCCAAGTACTGACCCTGCTTAGCTTCTGAGCTCTGACAAGGTCTGATCTATTGGTCTATTAGGGCTGCTACCATCTTGATGAAGCTACATGCAAGTTTTAAAAGCACGTTTTACTTGGTGGGAGATGAGGGTGATGATTTACTAACACACAGAAGCTCATGTGCAGACAAATAAGACATTCAGAAAGAATATTGGTCCAGGTGATGGGTTCAATCACATCAAGTATTTGTGGCCGTTCTTTTGCAGTGTTTTACAATTGCACACTTGATCATTGAAATCTGCAGGAGGGGGGGCGATGTGGAACAATAAAGGCTGATTCAAACCATGTACAATCCACATTTTGAGATTAATTTTTGAGGGAGGAGTGAACATAGTTCAGAGAGAAATTCTGAAGCAGGTCTCTCTATTTGCAGGCCTTGGGGAGGCAACCCTAATTATCCTCACAACAAATACGTGAAGTTCAGGATGCAGCTCCAGCTCAAATTTGATGCCTCTCTTGCTGACCTGACTGCATCCTCAACTCCCAGTAGCTCTGTTTACATATTACAGTGAACACACATACAACCTGTATGTGCATGCTTACCCCATTTGTGAGAAAGAGTCAATCCAGGCTAAACTGGGTGACCAGCTGGGTGACCTTGGGCTAGTCACAGTACTCTCCGAACGCTCTCAGCCCCACCTACCTCACAGGGTGTCTGTTGTAGGGGAGGGGAAGGGTAGGCAATTTTAATCCACCTTGAGACTCCTTACAGTAGAGAAAAAAAACAGGTTATTAAAACCAACTCTTCTTCTTCTTCTTCAATGTGCAAATGAAACCGGGAGCCAATACCCGGGTAAATGTGAGGTTTCGATCACACGTCCAGGTGTAAATGTGTTGAGTGTAATGTGAGAATTAACACATGTACATGGAAGGGTAATTTCTGCCAGTTCCCTCTTCCTGTTGCAGACCTCCAATTTTACCCTCATGCCATACCCAAGGGTCTCAGTCCCTCAGGAGCAGCTCTTTGGGAGGATTGGTGGGCTTTTCTTGAGGGGGAGGCAGGAAAGTTTCGTTCCAATGACAGAAGTGTCTTCTGTTAACGGAAAGCTTAGTCTAGATCCTATCCCGTGGGTTTGGTGCGAGGAAAGGGTTTATGAGAAAAGCCAGGCAAGTTCCTTTGGAATGTATTAAAAAGGGGGCCGTGGATCAATGGCTGCTTGCCACTCTGCAAATGGCAGATGATGTTTGAGGTGTGGGAGATTCAGCTGTCCTGGCCTTGCAGTGCTACTAGCCAATGGTAAGAAAGTTGAGGATGCAGAATCCATTGGGAGCAGGGCCAGCTAGGGTTGCCAGCTCCCAGTTGGGAAATACCTGGAAATTTTGAGGGTTTGGAGAGGGACTTTGATGCCAGAGAGTCCAGTTGCCAAAATGGCCATTTTATCCAGAGGAACTGATCTTTGTCACCTGAAGATCAGTTGTAATAGCAGGAGATCTCCTGCCACTACCTGGAGGATGGAAACCCTAGGGCCAGCCCAAGGATTTTTGGTGCCCTAGGCACCTGACTTTGCAGCACTTATACCAGGGGGGCCACAACTGCCCATTCGTCCTTCCCTCCCCACTGTCAAGGCAGCATAGGGCTGATTTTGGCATCCCTCCATGTCTGGTGCCCTGGTCAATCTCCTAGCCAGTGTGGTGTGGTGGTTAAGAATGGTGGACGCTAATCTGGAGAACCGGGTTTGATCCCCCACTCCTCCACATGAGTGACAGACTTTAATCTGGTGAACTGGATTTGTTTCCCCACTGCTACACATGAAGCCTACTGGGTGACCTTCAGTTAGTCATAGTTCTCTCAGAACTCTCTCAGCCCCACCTATCTCACAAGGTGTCTATTGTGGGGAAGGGAAAGGGAAGGTGATTGTAAGCTGGGTTGAAACTCCTTAAGGTAGAGAAAAGTGGGGTATAATGACCAACTCTTCCTCTTCCTCCACTTCCTCTTCCTCTCCTCCTCCTCCTCCTCCTAATGGATGGTTTGGCCTAGGTTGGGAGCCACAATGTAGGCCAGGCTATCAGTCGAGTCTTTTGAAGGTGAGAGAAAAAGCAAAGGCACAGGAAAGCAGTATTGGTTGTGACCAACCATGACCTGCAAGTCAAATCCTGGTTTGACAAATTAACCACACTTAAAAGAAATGTTTGCATGCTATGTCTGAACTGAGCCCATATTTTGCTCCCTGGTTTTTGTTTTAAGACTATATTTGCCATTCTGAACTAATTCTTAATTCTGTAGCAAGTAACTTATGAGTAAGTGTGCTTACAATTGCCTTGGGCATCAAACAGAGTTTTCTTGCCTTACCACATGATGTGGCTGTTCTGTGTAATGGCCGTTGGAACTCTCTATCAAAACAGAAGAGCATGCCTCTACTGCCCTGCTGCTGTGCATGCTGGCTCTAAAAACAGGGGCTATTTTTTTTGCCGTTTCTCCTTCATCTCAGTTTAAAGAAATTGATTTTGAAAAATAAAGATCTAAAGAGCATAAAAAGCTAGTGGCGAAGCCAGCTGGGGCCATTCAAGGACATGAATTAGAAGTTAGGAGCAGATGGGCTGTATTGCTAAGAGCCTGAAATCTTTACCTTGGTATTCATGAAAGAGCCTGAAGGTCACCTCCTTAGGAACAGGACAAGAGAGAACAGGAAAACTCTTTCTTTTCTTGTCCTAGAAATGGAATGCTGTGGCTTTCTGATTACATGGAAGCCCACATGGTGGTTTTACAATATAACCTATTAGAAGCTCCTCATTGTCAGAGATCTGGATGAGCCGAGTCTTTGCTATTATTTGGAGGAAGAGCAAAGAGAGAGTCCTTTATTGTGGTGTTTTGAAGAGCTTGCCGTGTACGTGATGAATTGATCAGAGGGCTGGCCGGACATTATGTGCGGGTATGCGCAGCAACAGATTTCAGTTGCAAAAGGAGAAGAAGAAATAGGGAAATAAACAAAAAACGACAGGCAAATAGCACTTTCCAACAGTGCCTTGAAGAGTTACTAAATGGGGAGAGGATGAAAAAGTCTATTTTGTGTCTACATAGTCAAAAAAAGGTCTGATGTATAGGGGAGGGGTGGTGACTCAGCAGCAGAGGATCTGCTTTGCATGCAGAAGGACCCAGGTTCAATTCCTGGTATTTAAAGGATCTAGTAGTAGGTAATGTGGAAGACCTCTGTCTGCGACACTGGAAAGAGAGACAAAGAGAGCCAGAGAAGACTATCCTGACCTTGATTGTTCAATAGTCTGGCTCAGTTTAAGGGAAGAAGCAGAAGCAGGAGAGTTGGTTTTTATACATCAACTTTCTCTTCCACTTAAGGGAGAATCAAACTGGCTTACAATCACCTTCCCTCCTCACAACAGACACCTATGAGGTAGGTGGGGCTGAGAGAGCTCTAAGAGAGCTGTGACTAGCCCAAGGTCACCCAGCTGGCTTCATGTGTAGGTGTGGGGAAACCAACCCAGTTCCACAGGTTAGCATCCACTGCTGATGTGGAGGAGTGGGGATTCCATACAGAAACACAGCCTAACTTCCACATTCATGGAAGTTAGGTCCACCAATGGCTGTAAGCCATGATGACTGTGATTCCCATGTTCTCATGCAATGTACCTCAAAATATGAGCTGAATAATTATTCAAGGGGATCTGACTAGTCCTGTCTGAAATAGGCTGCTAGATATGATGGATCATTGCCCTGATCTGATAGGTCTGCACTTGAGTTCCCATGTCTATTGTGATCATCTTCATGCAAGACCCTGAACTCCATGGAGAACACAAATGGGAGAACAATCACAGTCTTCATTCTTTAAATAGCCATCTGGATGAGCCATAGGAGATAAGATCCAAGCTCTCTTTGTACCACCTTTGACTTATCAGAGCCTGCAAATCCAGCTGCTCTACAGCGGTGGCTCTGTCGATTAACTTTCTGGTTGAGATTTCATCTTTCCATAACGCCTTAGAGAACTTCACCTTCAACTAACAGCCTGAAATTGTGATGGGGGAGATTAATTTTTTTCAGTTAAGATACTGAGCGAGCACGCGTGGTACTATATGTGACCAATCGCAATGACAGGGTTGTGTAGCTGTCAGCTTATGATGTGAAATGAAATCAGGGCTGCACCGCTCTGTGACGGTGTATGTTTTGTAGGTGCCCTGGAAGATTTCAATGCTTGGAATACAGCTTAAAGCCCCACTTTGTTTTCATCCCCTTTGCAAAGAAAAATTTAAGGTGCTTTGGAGGAGCCTGGTATCTCCCTGCAAGAGCAAGATTGCTGGTGGTCGGGCAACAGGGTAGAAGAAGAAGAGTTGGTTTTTATATGCTGACTTTTTCTACCACTTAAGGGAGAATCAAGCCAGCTTGCAATCCCCTTCCCTTCCCCTCCCCACAACAGACACACTGTGAGGTAGGTGGGGCTGAGGGAGCTGAGACTAGCCCAAGGTCACCCAGCTGGCCTTATGTGTAGGAGTGGGGAAACCAACCTGGTTCACCAGGTTAGCATCTGCCGCTCATGTGGAGGAGTGGGAAATCAAACCCGGTTCTCCAGGTTAGAGTCCACTGCTCCAAACCACCACTCTTAACCACTACACCACTACATCATCCCAGATAATACTGTGTGGGATGATTGCCCCAATTAAGGAAGCCAATGAGGCCAAAGGGAAATAAATAATTGGCAAGCCATGCCAGGCTCATTTACAGGAAAGCAGTTTAACTCATCAGGGCAGGGTGGAAATGGATAGGAGGCATAGTAGAGCTCAGGAGCAAGGCAGGAAGCAACGAGGCTAGGTACTGAAACCAAATGAGGCTACAATGAGGAGCTGAGCCCATGAGCCTCATGGAGGAGGTGTTTCCTTGCATGGATGCAAGTCAGCCATGTCTACTGATGGAAGGTGTAGGAGCTGGGGAGGGGCTGTGGCTCAGTGGTAGACCGTCTGCTTGGTGTGCAAAGGGTCGTGAGTTCAGTCTCTGGCATCTCCAGTTAAAGGGAGTGGCAGGTGGCGATGTGGAGGACCCCTGCCTAAGACCCTGGAGAGCCACTGCCAGTATGAGTAAATGATACTGACTTTGATGGACCAAGGGTCTGATTCAGTAGAAGGCAGCTTCATGTGTTCATGTGAGCAAGGGAGGACAGTGGCACACAAGGAGCCATGCAGTTTTGGAAGGGATGCTGAAGGCAGTGGCTCAGAATGAAGCTCCAATCCAGATCCTTGGTGACCCTCTCCTTATTTGGGGCTCCTGTGGCTGGTGTTCATGATGGGAGAAACTGCAGTTGGTTTAGTTCTAACAAGTGCTTTTGGCTATGGAAACTTCTCATAGCTACACATTCTGGTTCACCTGAGCACAAAATCAAATGCAGTTTCTGAGCAGATACGTTTTTTTAATCAGGTTTCAAGTGACATTTAGGACCACCCAAGCAAGCACCGGTTGGTTTTGTTTTACTCATCTTATTTTCTCCAATTAACTCCAGCAAAAGCAGATGAAAGTAGGTAACAGAAGGTGTCTTCTAAATGAAAACTCTAAGCAAAGCGAGTAATTATCGTGCAGAACTTCATTGTTCCCGAGGTAAGAATATATCTATTTATACTCTACAGGCGATTTGATGTGCAATGCTCAACACGGGCCAGTAGGTGCCAGCGTAACCTAATTGAGCTTTGCAGAATCAAAGCTACTGCAGAACAAGGACAGGGGACGGGGGTTGAATCGCATCATAAATAAAAAGGTGTAGATGGCATTTAACAGAAGTGTTAGTAGCACCTGCTTTTCCAGATCTCTTTGCACGAGAAGACTCGACATGTGAAAAGCCCGAAACAAGCAGACAAAAGAAGTTGGAAGTAGAGTTGCCACTTAGCTTTTTCAAAGGAAAAAAAAATCTGAAAGGCATATTTGGAGGTTTGTGCTAGAGGAGGGGGAAAAAAACACTTGGATTTTGAGCCAAGCAAAGGAACTATTTGTCAAGACAATCAGTGGTTCTCAGAACATGTGGGTCTTTAGACCCCTGCATTAGACCCTGAGAAAACACTTAAATTCAGGCGGTGGGCCAAGCTGTACTCTGCGTATCTGGTATATATGTCATTTTTATCCATCCCTTCTTCATATGTGCACCTATGCCATCAAGTCCCAGCCGACTTATGGCAACCTCAGCAAGGGACTTTCAAGGCAAATGAGAAGCGGAAGTGGTTTGTCATTGCCTTCCTCTGCAGGGCCCTCCTTGGTAGTCTTTCATCCACCTGCTTAGTGTTCGAGATCTGACATGTATTGGGCTACACCTAGGGTTGTCAACCTCCAGGAGATCTCCTGCTATTACAACTGATCTCCATAGATATCAGTTCACTTGGAGAAAATGGCTGCTTTGGCAATTGGCCTCTATGGCATTGAAGTCCCTCCCCCCAAACCCCAAACTCCTCAGGCTCCACCCCAAAAATCTCCCGCCAGTGGCAAAGAGGGACCTGGTAACCCTATCAATGGCAGGGCTGGCATGGTATGTTGCAGAACCAGCTTCTGCCCTCTTTCCACCAGGACCTGAAAGAGGGCAGGCGCTCCAATATCCTCATCCTGTGCCTGGGAGAGAACAGCCTGGTGAAGATGAAAGTATTGGCCCTTGACCTTAAAAATACAAGGAGATATTACTAGGATAATGGAACTATTGTCACACACACCAATTTGGTGTGGTCTCATTTTCTTCAAAGAAGACTTTGAAGGGGGGCTCAGAAACTGAGTGGGCAACGGTAAAGGTGAATAAGGAAATTTGCAAGATTGTCCAGGATGGGGTAGGTTTCTATATAGCACGAGTCCATTAAATTTGATATACCACACCCGTACAGGGATGATGGTGTGCATTTTTCTATTGAAAGATGTGATGCCTATTTAAATGATCTGCACCAGAGCCTGTGGGACGTTGTAGCTAGCAGGTGGGGCAAGGGGTGTTCAACTAGGCTAACCCCCTGGTTTGGCAGCAATTGTGCAGGCTGATCATGAGATGTGGGGATTATCAGCAAGCACCCTGAAACATCCATGTGGCGGAGGGAGCATCTGAATAAGCACATCACAGGCTATGCAGTGGGGTGTGTCTGGGAAGGAGTGATGCTTAGCTCACAGCAACATCTTTCTGAACCTGATAATGGCTTTCAAAAAATTGTCAAAGGCTTTCACGGTCAGAGTTCATTGGTTCTTGTAGGTTATCCGGGCTGTGTAAAAAAATACCAAGACCACGGTTACACAGCCCGGATAACCTACAAGAACCTGATAATGGCTGTGTGGCAAATCAGGTAAGGGGGTTGGGGCTGGGCGCTTCTCGGCCCATTGTGTGCAGGCGATGATAAACAAAGCCGGAAGAGGATGTGGGTTGTGTTTGGTGTCAGGGTGGGTCTGCCAGAAATGGCAGCTGCAGTGAGCCAGTGTGGTATAGTGGTTAGGAGCAGTCAACTCTAATCTGGAGAGCCGAGCTGGATCCCCCACTCCTCCACATGAGCAGCAGACTCTAATCTGGTGAACTGGGTTGGTTTCCCCACTCCTACACATGAAACCAGCTGGGTGACCTTAGGCTAGTCACAGTTCTCTTAGAGCTCTCTCAGCCTCACCTACCTCACAAGGTGATTGTTTTGGGGAGAGGAAGGGAAGGAGATTGTAAGATGGTTTGACTCCCCTTAAAAGGTAAAGAAAATGAGCATATAAAAACCTACTCTTCTTCTTCTTCGCACAGACAGCCCATTTCAATATTAGATATTTAAATATGACGCAAATCAGTTTGGGCCAAAACGCATGGTCTCTTTAGCCTCCTTTATTCCCTGTTTCAGCCAGGATTCAGCCAGGATCTAATGCACGTTCAGTGAAACACATGCATTCGAACCAGGCTGAATCCTGGCTGAAACAGGGAATAAAAGAGGCTGAAGCGACCATGCGTTTTCGCCCTTTAATTAAATAAACTAGTTTAACCCAAGCTGTTTCTTATCTTCTCTGAACGGGCACCTGGGGCAAATAAAAGCGAAAACTGAAAGAGCAAGAGTATATATTTATGTTCCTAATTGTTTAACTTGCTGTAAAATAAATCCTGTAAACTCCCTCCAAGTGCACGGCTAATATTATATGGAAACTCATTTTTTAATGATTCCATAAAATGAACACTGACAGTTCTATTTGTTACGATGTGTTTAAAGCTGGAGCAATCTGGTCCAGAGTGGAAAGGGTGTTTTGAGTACACCATGCTTAAAAATACATCTAAATATTGGTCTCTCCTTCTGCCATGTGTAATAAATCACTGATATGGAACACACTGAGACTTGAGCCTGTTGGTGGCAGCAATAACTTGCGTTTAATTTCACATCAGAGATGCCGGGAAACAAAACAAAAAAACAGTTGTCACGCCATCCACCAATGACTCGCTTTGATGTAGAGCCCTTTCTCGAGCGGTGCGTTTCAGTACAGTGCGCTGATTCCATCTCCAATACATCTTAAAAAATCATTTTTTTTTAAAAAAAATAACATCTTTGCTCTGAACAAAGCCGGGCACACATGCGTTGTGTTGGGCCGAACAATAATTGCTTATTGATAGCTGTGAAAAAGTAGATATGAAGGCTTTTCAGCTGTGGTCCTGGTTCTTCGCAGAGGTTTCCGTCGAGCTGCCTGTGGATAAGGCAGCACCATTGTTTTTGCAACAGGAGCATTTGCATAGCTGCTCGTGTTGAGTCTAGCTGTATAATTCTGAGGAGACCGCTGTTGATATTTCTAATTGTATCAGTTAGAAAAGAAGCCCAAGAAACCCAACTAAGTGTGGTGGTTCCAGCATCAGACCAAGACCACGGAGACCATTCTGCCATCATAGCTTATTCAGTGATTTTAGGCTAGTCATGTCCAGGGTTGCCAGAATACCAACCTTTCGAAGCCACTCAATTTAGTCAGTAAGAAAAGGGGATAATGACAACAGCAGATAAATTCCATATCACGCTACACGATTTGCACATAACTCGGACAATGGGAGAACAATTGTATAAATAAGTATCAAAAGTAAAGATTTCAAGAGCAATTTCTTTATGATGCACTCCATTTTTTGGTGCTGTGTGTCCATTCCAGTCCTCTAATCTAGCTGTGATAGAGTGGCTTGTATAAGCTATGAATCTGTGTTTCAGTCTCTAGTTAGCTCAGAGGTTCATTGGCATGTTGTGTAAGCCAGTAATTATCTCTCAGCCTGAGCTGAATCAAGTTAGCCTGATCTCGTCAGATCTCAGAAGCTAAGCAGGGACGGCACTGGCTAGTATTTGGACGGGAGACCTCCAAGGAATACCAGATGCATGATGCAGAGGCAGGCAATGGCAAACCACTTCTGAACATCTCTTGCCTTGACAACCCTACCCAGCGGTCGTCATAAGTCAAATGTGACTTGAGAGCAAAAAAAAAAAAAAAGAGGGGGGGGAGGAAGAGGAAGAAAAAGAGTTAAGTTACCATGAGTGTAAAATGAGAAGGCCTCATTTATGCAGCCCTGAATCTCCTTGGAGGAAGTTATCCATGTGATAAATGGCATTTGTGTCATCTGAAATTCTTGGCCTGCTGCCTTGAATATTTTCCTTCAATAAAATAATCTGATTCATACTGCAGCAGAGAGCTGATTTCAGAATTGGTAAAAGATTATTTAAACTTGTAGTAAATAGGATTGCTGGCTGACCAAGAGGGAGGGGTGGGACCCTGGTGGTTTTTTAGCCTCTGGATGAGCTGCAAGATTTGCATGTGTGTGCATGTGTGCATGATTAAACTGTGTTTGCAGTAGAAGTGCCTGATGATCCGAATATGGTACACCATTGAGCTCTACAAAAATGTACTACTACTTGCTACATGGCTGTATGTGAGACTGTGGAGTTTGTGCATGTTATTCTCTTGGCCATTCACCCACAGGCTCCTTGAGTGAAGGAAAAGAGCAACATGGCAAGGTAGCAGTCGCAGCTGTGAATGAATGGATTTCCCCCCATTTTATTCATGAGCTGTTTTAAGATTTTGCTCCACTCTGTTGTTGGTTCCTCCTGAATTCTGATTTTGAACACATGATGCTGCCTTCTACTGAATCAGATCATTGGTCTATCAAAGTCAGTATTGTCTACTCAGGCTGGCAGCGGCTCTCCAGGGTCTCAGGTAGAGGTCTTTCACATCACCTACCTGCCCTATCCCTTTAACTGGAGATGCTGGGGACTGAACCTGGGACCTTCTGCAAGCCAAGCAGATGCTCTATCACTGAGCCACAGCCCCTCCCCTATATTTTATTAATATAATTTCTAAACAATGGAACTGGAGAGTGTGCAGCATGTTACTATCAAAAACAAGTCTGTTGATAAAGAACGATAAAAAAAACATTCTTAGTGTGATCATTATGTGAGTCAACCTTCTTTTTGTATGGTGTTTTATTAATGCACATTTGTACTGGTAATGATTCACATTAGAAAGGTATATGCAATTGCATCAAGATTGCTTTCTTACTCTGTTTTATCAATGTACACATGTTCATTATTTATGTAAAGGAGAAGATGTAAATGGAGTGAAGGAACTGAAAGCCATGGCAAACTATGCCTCCAAATAAAAATGGTGGAATTGGAGTGCATGGTTTTAAGAGAAAACATAGATGTAGTGAGCATTACAGAAACCTGGTGGAGGGGAGAGAACCAGTGGGATACAGTCATCCCTGGTTACAAACTGTATAGAAATGACAGGGAAGGGAGTATTGGAGGGGGTGTTGCTATGTATATCAAGGAAGGCATAGTGTCTAATAAGCTAGAAACCATAAAAAGGGCAGACTCATCCACAGAATCCTTATGGGTGATGATTCCGGGCCCCAAAGGAGATTTAGTACTGGGGACGTTCTATCGGCCCCCTGACCAAATGGCACAGGGTGATCTTGAGATGGACAATGAAATTAGGGAAGCATTTAAAGGTAACGAAGTAGTAATAATGGGAGACTTCAACTTCCCTCATATTGATTGGATAAATGTATGCTCCAGTCAAGCCAAAGAGATAAAAATTTTAGACATCTTAAATGACTGTGCCCTCGAACAGTTGGTCATAGACCCAACCAGAGGGTAGGTGATCCTGGATTTAATACTCTGTGGTGCTGCCGGTGACTTAGTGCGGGATGTGGATGTAGTTGAGCCAGTTGGCAATAGTGATCACAATGGCATCAAATTTATATGTAAGTGGGAAAGTGACTGGGAAATCTCACACAATTACCTTTGACTTTAAAAGAGGGGTCTTCTCTAAAATGATAAAACTGGTAAAGAGGAAGTTGAAAGGAATGGTTAAGAGGGTTAAATCTCTTGAAAAGGATTGGGGGTTACTCAACACATTACTAGAGGCTCAGCTAGCTTGTATACCGCAGGTCAGGAAAGGTAGTAATAAGTCCAAGAGGTCACCACCATGGCTAACGGATAAGGTGAAGGAAGCAATTAGAGAAAAAAAGTCTTCCTTCAGAGACTGGAAGGTTTGCCCAAATGAGGCGAACAGAAGCAAACACAAATTTGCACAAAGGAAATGCAAGCAGATAATTAGAGGTGCAAAAAAAGATTGAGGGGATTATTGCTAAACACATCAAAACAAACAATAAGAAATTCTTTAAGTATATTAAGAGTAGGAAACCAGCTAGGGAAGCGGTTGGACCATTGGATGACAATGGGAGTAAAGGAACTGTAAGGGAGGATAAAGCGATTGCTGAAAAACTAAATGAATTTTTCTTATCTGTCTTCACTGTTGAAGATACAGGGCAGATTCCTTCTCCTGAACAGAGATTTTGGAGAGGGGAAAATGAGGAACTGAGGCAAATAGTGGTAACAAGGCAGGAAGTCCTAGAATGTCTAGACAAACTGCAAACTAACAAGTCACAGGGACCAGACGGTATTCATCCTAGAGTTCTTCAAGAACTCAAATGGGAAATTGCTGAACTTCTAACAAAGGTATGTAATATGTCCCTTCGATCAGCCTCTGTACCAGAGGACTGGAGAATGGCCAATGTAACACCCATTTATAAAAAAGGTTCCAGGGGGGACCCAGGAAATTACAGGCTAGTTAGCTTAACGTCTGTTCCGGGTAAATTAGTGGAAAGCATTATTGAAGATAGAATTTTCAAGCATATAGAAGGGCAAGGTCTGCTGGGCAAAACCCAACATGGCTTCTGTAAGGGTAGGTCCTGTCTCACTAACCTATTGGTTTTTTGAAAGCATCAATAAGCTTGTGGACAGGACTGAGCCTGTGGATATTGTGTATTTGGATTTCCACAAAGCTTTTGACAAAGTCCCCCACCAAAGACTGCTAAGCAAACTTCATAGTCACTGGATAAGAGGACAAGTCCTCTTATGGATTGAGAGCTGGCTGAAAAATAGGAAGCAGAGAGTAGGAATCAATGGTCAGTTCTCACAATGGCGGGATGTGAGCAGTGGGGTGCCTCAGGGATCTGTGTTGGGACCAGTGCTTTTCAACCTGTTCATCAATGACCTGGAGTTGGGTTAAACAGTGAAGTAGTCAAGTTTGCAGATGACACCAAATTATTTAGGATGGTTAAAACAAAATCGGACTGTGAAGAGCTCCAGAAGGGTCTCTGCATACTGGAAGAATGGGCATTTAAATTGAAAATGAGATTCAATGTGAGTAAGTGTAAAGTGATGCATATTGGGGCAAAAAATCCCAACTTCACATATACACTGATGGGATCTGTGCTGGCAGCGACAGACCAAGAAAGTGATCTTGGGGTGATAGTGGATAGCTCAATGAAGATGTCAACCCAGTGTGCGGCTGCTGTAAAAAAGGCAAATTCTATGCTGGCCATAATTAGACGAGGAATTGAAAATAAAACTGCTGATATCATACTGCCCTTGTACAAATCTATGGTGAGACCACACTTGGAATACTGTGTACAGTTCTGGTCACCATACCTAAAAAAGGATATTACAGAGCTTGAGAAGGTGCAGAAAAGAGCAACCAAAATGATTAGGGGACTAGAGCAACTGTCCTATGGGGAGCGGTTAGGACACTTAGGGCTGTTTAGCTTGGAAACAAGGTGGCTAAGGGGAGACATGATAGAGGTCTATAAAATTATGCATGGTTTGGAGAGAGTGGACAGGGAGAAGTTTTTCTCCCTCTCCCATAATACTAGAACACGGGGTCATCTGCTAAAGCTGGTGGGTGAGAAATTCAAAACAGATAAAAGGAAGTATTTTTTCACACAACGAATAGTTAAATTGTGGAACTCCCTGCCCCAGAATGTGGTGATGGCTGCCAGCCTGGAGGACTTTAAGAGGGGAGTGGACATATTCATGGAGGAGAGGGGTATTCATGGCTGTTGGTTAGAATGGATACTAGTCATGCTGCATACCTATTCTCTCTAGTATCAGAGGAGCATGCCTATTATTTTGGTGGAACACAGGCAGGATGGTGCTGCTGCAGTCGTCTTGTTTGTGGCTTCCTAGAGGCACCTGGTTGGCCACTGTGTGAACAGACTGCTGGACCTGATGGGCCTTGGTCTGATCCAGCAGGGCCTTTCTTATGTTCTTATCCACTTCAGAAGTCAGACTAGGAACTTCAGAGCTCTAAAACTTAAAGATAAATTCAAATGAAGGGAACTGTAGAAGCATCCCTAGATTGCACCTACAGCTACTTACCTGGGCATCCTTATTCAGAACTCACCCCTAGACTTTCCTTCTTCCAATTCCTGGCTAGGTGTCAGAATGTTTGGTCACAAAAGTAGGCAGGTAACTAACTAATGCATGGACTGATCTAGATGTCTATTCAGACTCTTGGTTTAAACCTAGTTTAGAAACTCCATTTGCAGGCAAGAAATGTTTATAACACCTCCATTTAGACATCACAGGAAGCTGGGTTCTTATCAAAGACCATGATATCATCTTAGCACACAAGAGGAGTGGAATTACATGAAATGAAGAATAAAATGGTTTGACACCCTGAATGTTTGCAATTGAGAAACACTATTCCTAGCTTATTGAACCTGATTCTCCTTCATCCTTCTCAGCAATCCTTCTTGCAGTTAAGTTGTCCTTTTGCCCAACTTGGCTGTCTTCTATTTTGACTGGAGAATATTATTGTTTAGGATCAACCATGGATTCATTGACAACTAAATGCATATTAAAAAGTGTTAAGATTAGTACCAGCAATTTCAAGAGGCTTCTAAAGCTTAAAACTAGAATATCCTGCTGTCATCTGGGTATTTCAAAAGCTCTGCAATTTACTCTTATGTCAAGATAGGCTACTTTTCACCAAACCACTTTTAAAAAACTGCAGGGGGAAAAACAGCCTGGTACTTTAATAGACTATATGTACTCTTTTTATTATTCTTTATTAAACTTTTTAATATTTTGAATGCTTGAAGCCTGATCTCTGTAAACACACCACACCTATTTGCTCTTGCTATCCAAAGAGTAGTAAAGGGGAGGGGCAGTGGTTAGCTCACCATCCCTTGAACTTGGTAACTTGAAATTGCTAATGTGAGATTGATTGTCCAAGTTCTAGGTAGTTTGAGCAAAGTACAAAATGTGGCAACTAGGCAGAGCCTTTAACCATCAGTGCTGGTACAGAGTGCTAGGTTTACATATTCATCTGGCAAGAGATGTGTGCGTTTGCGCGTGTGCCATCAAGGTGACTTATGGTGACCCCCTAGGGTTTTCAAGGCAAGATACATTCAAAGGTGGTTTGCCATTGCCTGCCTCAGTCTTAGAAGTTTGTCACTTAGAAGCAAATTCAAGCTATTCTCCTACTGGCTTTCCTTCCTTCCCAGGACAAGAAAGTGGAGGGCGATTTGTGAGTACTGTGCCAACTAATGCAGCAACCAATTGTTTTGTTTGTCTCTCCTATAGGCTACTGCAAGAACCAATAAAAAGAGAGCTGTGATTTGATAGAAGTTAGCCAAGAGAACTGGGCATTAAGCTAGTCGAAGATGGGACATCAGCAAGGCTTCTGAATGAATACTGGTAAGTCCCAGATATTCTGTACGTGGCTATTGAATATTTCATATTTCATTTCTATTAATATTCATTTATATTTTGGGAATGGTTTGGCTCTCACTTTTCAACATTTATTTGTATTATGTACTCATGTTGTATGATTTTATACACAACTGAATAAAGTAATCTGATTAATAATGTAGGTTGTGTATGTGTATAATGTATGTATTATGTATACTGCTGATTTATTGGCTTAGATCCAGTAACATGCAAGTGTAAACATAAACAGTTTTAGCACACTTCTGCTTGTCCAGGATCTTGTACAATGCCTAACATATTCTTCCATATACGTATTACAGTGCCTGGTAATTGGTTGTACAAGATCTTGCACAAGCAGAAATACAAGTGGCATACAATAAGTTTGATTTAGCACAAATATTTACTGCAGTCTTTTTTTTTTTTTGCCTTTTTTTGCATCTCTGCTTATGCAAAAGTTCTAGTAGGCGGAAATTTTGTGCTTAGATCCAACCCAGTGGTTGGACAGCTAACATTGAAAAATATTTTCAGAGGGTAGTCATGCTGGCCTGCAGTAGAATAGCTAGATTTGAGTCCAGTAGCACCTTAGAGTCATGGTGGTTAAGAGTGGTGAACTCTAATCTGGAGAACTAGGATTTTCAGGGGAATACGCTTGTGAGAGTCAAAGTTCCCTCTGATTGAAAAGAAATGTCCATCTGTATGGGAAAAAATGTATGCTGAAGAAACAGAAGATGGTGTGCAAGTAAAGAACCACAGGCTTGACTCACAAAAGGGAGAGGTAGAATCAAAATGGGGAGTTTGAGACAGAAACAGCAGGAAAAATGCAAATAATGTATAGCTGCCTCTATTTCTGTAGACAGCAAGACCTAGGAAACATGGAGGTGTGGTTCGACATTGAGCAAGTTAAGGATGTGGCATGGAGGCAAATGATATGTTAATCAAGGGCAGGATTGTTGAATGAAGATGCAGTCTTAGTTGGTCTCTCTGTATTTGTGTTTGATAGCTGCCTGTCTAGCGTGCAACTTTAAAGCTAACCTCGAGAGAACTTATTGCAAACATTTCCTTGAAGCTGCAATTGATATGCATTTCAATATGGAGGCTTCAAAGAAAGGTCTGATGTTTTAATTCTGTGTGATATTTGAGAAATAGTGCAGCTGAAAGTGATTCCCCGCCCCCCCGCTCTGCAAATACAGTGAGTGTTATATTAAAGATTTTATTCTTTTGGTGGAAGTTAATAGTACTGTTACCATGGTGCACTTATTCCTTTAATTTCATGTAAATTTAAATTTTATGATGTTTGCTTCTCCGAGATTATATAATCCCTTTTTTATTGAAAAGAATCACAATTATGCAAATGATGATATCCAAGGAGACAAGTCGCAATTAACTGTGAAAGACAGGCTGTTACCGTAAGACGTTTATTCACACCGAACAAAACAGGGCTTGCTTTAAAATAAACCTTCTCCAAAAAGAAAGAAATCAATTTGGCACAGTCTTTTAAGGGAGACATTTCTCTCAGACAAAAGTTTGCAGTCTAACTGTATTAATGTCATTAGTTTGTAATACCCCTGTGCTCCAATGCAGTGGCCTCTTTCTTTGTTTGGGAAAATAAAATAAAACAAAAGTTCCTACGCCAGTCATTATGGCTTGGATCATTTGGTTTATATTGAACAAGGACAGGCTGAGTACATCGCAAACAGTAGCTGTATGTCAAGAGTAGTCAGGAGGTCTCTTAGGGATGTACAGAGCTTTCATGGGACTTAGTGAACCCTCTTCCCACCTTGAAAGATTTCAGAAATAGTTTTCCTTGGCAGGAACATCCAAATGCATATCACATTTTCACTGTAGGTGCAACTCTCAGACAATTCAAAACCTGGATCTTTCCACAGTTGGGGAATTTATGCATGGGTACTTTCACTCACGTTCACCCCCGGTCTGAATTGGCTGTTCCTTGGAGTTATGCATGAGTTTTCCATCCATTAGAGATGACCTCATAAACAGCCCTTGCAATGTCCGGGTCTTCCCATTCCTTTGTTAACCTGACTCTTCCATCTTCCCTGAGCAAAGCCCGAGTGAAATCCCCATGCATAAGGCAAAGTCCGGGACACGCAAGCTTGGTTTCTCTCACAGCCAATTACAAAGCAGCATGTCCAGGGGCGGGCATTGAAATACTTCCTGCTTCCTTGGAGCTCTTTGTGAGCAAAAGGAAATCTTTTTAAAACCAAGGCTTGGATTTCTCACCCCACTTTTCCTTTCAGATTGCTGTTTTTTGCTTGTTTGTTTGTTTTTTGTTCTTAAAATGCTTTTTATGTGGCAATTGGGTTTGGAGGGGATTTTCTGTCACAGTAATCACTACAAGTAAACCAATTACAAAGCAGCATTTAAAGGGGCAGGACTTGATTTGAGCTTGGAGACCACCAGTGAATACATTCCCAAGAGGAAAGTGTGGGTCCAGCCAGCAACGAACATCAGGTACAACTCCCATGCATAAATGACGTTGGTGATACACTTCTCCACTTTCCTCAGACTTGTAAAAAAACATCCACAGCTGATCGCACAACACACTTTGACTAACTATGTGTAATACTGATGGTTGTTTAATTGCTTATAATGCAGGTATTCAAAAATCAAAGCACTGATGATCTGTTCATGATTTACAATGAGCAATATTTCAAGTGGTTTTGCATCTGAGCAGTTGGTGACATTCACTGTGGCAGCTGTGGTTTTTGTTGACCAATAGTAGTTGTTGTTGACCCATTGCTGCAATTTACTTGTTTGGATTAATGTACGTCCCAGGGCTATCATGGGCAGGTCACCCATAGTTTATATTCAGGCATATTCTAGTGTGTTCTTTTTTGCCTGCATGGTTAATAGCATTAATCGTTGACGATATCCATTATGTTGATACGTACTCAGAATTTACTGGATCAGACTCCTGTTTCCAGGCAGACGTGTGAGAAAGGGCAAAGTATTTGCAATCCTATTTAGTACATGCTTTGGAACTCAGGCAGGCAAAATGAGCAAGAATGAATACTAGGTAGACCATATAGCTTCCTTTCTCTACCCCAGCAGGATCCAGACAACCAAGAAAACCACTTATTTTTGAGTGTTTTTGATGAGGAAATGGTAGATGTAGTAGGAGACAGGAAGAGCCAAAGAGAAACAGTAGGAAAACATGGTGTAGGACTGTGGCTCAGACGTAGAGCATCTGCTTGGCATGCAGAAGGTCCCAGATTCAATCCCTGGCATCCCCGGTTAAAGAACCAGGTGATGTGAAAGACCTCAATTAAGTCCTTGGAGAGTTGCTTCCAGTCAGAGTAGACAATACTGACCTTGATGGACCAAGGGTCTGATTCAGTATAAGGCAGCTTCATGTGTTCATGTGTTCGTGCATGTGCAAAACACTGCAATATGTTTCGAACAAGGTTATATTTTCAGTACAAAGTGAGCTTTTTGAGCATTCAAGGGTGCTGCTCATGGTCTGTGATCAAATCACAATTTGAACAAGGAAAGTGTTGACTCATTGGTGCATTCCAAACAGCTTTGCAACTACACAATAGCTGTGGTGGTGTTTTGTTTCCTTGGGATGGTGGAGTTTCATTATCTTGCCTTGTGGGAGCTGTTGTATCTGTGCAGTCAGTGAGATGATTCTATGCAAAGTCATGGATGGTCAGGTGAGTTAATGAAATTAAATGAGGGGGGAACTATTTGTCCCAAAAGACCATCCAAAACTGCTTGCGTGAAATGTTGACAACACTGACTTAAATAAACACCAAACAGTAAGACTTTTTTTTTAAAAAAAATAGTGTTTACTTATAATCGCTGATTGACTTATTTGCTATTTTTAATCTAGATATGTATTGTTTATCTCTGACCTTATGACCATCAATATTATGCCAGTAAAGGTTATCTGATTCTGATTTGCTGTTTATTTGATATGATTGGTTGCTACGTAGGGTTGCCAACTGTGAGTTGGGAAATTCCTATAGCTTTTGGGGGTGGAGCCTGGGGAAGGCTGGGTTTGGGGAAGGGAGGGACTTCAATGGGGTATAATGCCATAGAGTCCACTAACCAACACAGCCATTTTCTCCCGGGGAATTCATCCTTGCAGTATGGAGATCTGTTGTAACTCCAGGATCCACGCAGAGGCTTGCACCCCTACTACCAAGTGGTGTGCAGTTACAATAGGATTGCCAACTTCCAGGAGTAAATGGCTACTTTGGAAGATGGGCTCTATGGCAACATGCCCCATTGAAGTCCCTTCCCCCAAACTCCACCCTCCTCAGGCTCCACCCCCAAAATCTCCAGGTATTTCCCAACCCAGAGCTGGCAACCCTGAGTGACAACAGGACTGTGCAGAAGCAGGGGAAGGGAAGTTGGCTGTGTGAGAATGTGCAGGCATGGAATACTGCAGATTTTACTGCACTGTATTGGAATATGTGAAAAGTAACCTGATGAACAAGCTTAAACAGTTCACTGAAAAGTTTGCTTCCTGTTAGTGACTGGTGAACAGACTGAACCAGCTCAGCTGGTGTTTGAGAAGCCCTAATTTTATGCTGCTTTAAGGGTTGTTTTAATGTATAAGGTATTCATAGAAACAGCACATGTGATTTATGCATATAATGTTTACTGCTGGATTATTAGCATACAAAAAATTGAAAAAATAAGTTTAATTTACAGGGAAAATTCAGTTGAAGCAAACAAAAATGGATAAAAAAATAACCGCTGAGTCACTTATGCACAAGAGAGCAACAAAATCGAAATGGAGATTTTCAGATGAAACTTATAGGGAATAATATTTTTTTTCAAAAATCCATAATATTCATCTGCTAAATAAATCCACATTTATCAGGTCAGTTTTTGTGTCTGAAAATCAGAGTTGCTTAGCTTGGGGGAAGTTGATGAGTTCTAATAATGAAAATCCATTGAGTATATTAACTAACTGCTGCTATATGATTTTAGAGAACTGAAGTGACTAGGTTGTGGTGGGTCAAATCTTTAATTATACTAAGCATTACAGAACTATAAATGGTAATCTTGCAACCTCATTCCTTATTGCTAGACCAATAATACATGAAAGTGATGATATGGCATCTATGAGTTTATCAGCAGAGATCAGAGATTATGGTTGTAGCACTGAGGGTTGTTGAAGATTTTGATTCATGAAAACTATAATGTGCCCCAGTAGAGTAGTTAACTTGCTGACCCCTGCAGTATAAAAATCATACCATACATTGCATTAATACTGAATTAAACTGCATTAATTGTCCGAAATGCTTGCATTCATATAAATGGGACCGTTCATTCTTTAGTCTTCTAATCTTAAAATCATAGAAAAACCTACTAAGATGATGCATATTCATAAGAATCAATATATCTAATTCTCAACATGATCAAATCTGTGAATTCTTAAATCCAGAGATTAGGGCCATGGACAGACAAGGCAGAACTTTCTACAAACTTAAGAAGAGCCCAAAGTTTGAAATCTTTAAAAAAGAATAGAAATGGCACCTTAAAGTAGCTTTAAGAAATGAATGTCCTCAATGGCTGTTGCTAGGGAACCACAATAGTGTTTTCAGCTTCCCAGGCTTCGTTTCTGGCCTCAAGAGAAAAAGGCAGAGAGCAGGGCCCTTTCCAGGACTATTTTGGCTTTTGATGGAGGAGTCATCAGGGAAAGCTCTGGCAGCAATCACCAGACAACTTGATATCATGTGACATCCATGACTCACCTAGGCCTGGTGGCTTGCTACTGTTCAACAGCAGCCACCTCACAAAAACCAGTTTGGTATTGTGGTAGACTTTCAGACTAGGATCTGGGAGACCCAGAGTTCCCATTCTGGATTCAAACTCACTGGATGATCTTGGGCTACTCACATACTCTTGGCATAACCTACCTCACAGGGCTGTTGTGATAATAAAATTGAGGAGAATGATGTAAGCTGCTTTGGGTCCCCATTGTGGAAAAAGGCAGGGTGTAAATGAAGCACATAAATAATAAATATAGATGAAGACGGTGGTCAGATTAAAGATATGTTGCCTAGGGAATGGGAGGAGATAAATAAGCATGGAAAGATGAGAATATGGGGGCTGCTAGGAAGAAGAAAAGAGGAAATAGTGTGAGGAGAGAGATACAAGGGAAAGTGAGTTGCTCCCTCCCCACACAAGTCCTTGCAGGTTTCCTATCATACAACTGAGTCTAGCTCAACAGACAGCACCGGACAACTGAGATCAGTCCATCTGGACAGCTGGAACCACCCAAAGTTTTCCCAAGGAGAGGCTGCCAGGAGAGAGGTGGGAAAGCTGAAGATGGGGGCCGATAAAAGGTAGGTGGGCTGGTGGGTGGGAAGGAGAAAAGGAAGCAGGAAAAAGGAACGCAGGAAAAGCAGAGAGGCAATTCATTTCAGTGAGCTTAGACTGGAGTAACTCTGCATAAGAGTGCAGTATTAGTCTGTCCAGGGGACTATGACTGGAAAAGTCCTCACTTGAAATAAGGAACAGCTGAGTCTCACTGGGGAAGAAAGGGCTTATTTATTTTTATTTTTAAAAAACAAAACATTATTTCTTGGTTTGCAACACAGGTTTTTTTCTCTAATTAGGAATATTCTTTTTTCCCCCTTGTGAGCCATTTCCAATTATTTTTTATGTACGGGCTACTTTTCAAAAGTCTGTTCTATTTCAGGATTGCATTTGTTTGAATCACTTAACCATCTATGGGGCAGGGATGAGTGGATTTTCCCCATTTCATTCTATTATTGGGGGAAGGGTCCCTCCGCCCAACATTGTGTTACCCACATCAGACCCCACCATGTCAAGCCTGTCATGTGAACAGCATCCCCTACCAGTGAAGAACTGGAACACAGTCCCACGGTAAAACACACACATACACAACTGTTTCAGTTTGCTTATATACAGCTCCCTGTTTTGGCACAATAAATCTCTCAGGAAAGGAAAGATGGAAGGGACAAAGATAGTTAACTAGAAAGTAACTTTATTGATCTAACCAAGATACAGAATAGAAAGAGGCAGAGCAAGACAGTCACAAGACAGTGAGACTAAACTATACAAAAGCAATAGAACAGCAGCAGTCCCATTTTAAAAAAAAACATTCACTTTGCACAATCTTTAAGCTAAATCTTTTCTTTGCAAAATTATACCCTGCCTTTTTGCCCTCATCAGGGCCACCAAAGTGGCTAACAGATTTCAAACATACACAATAAAAACACATCTGAAAAACCATTGAAACCAAGCAAAACACATCATTAAAACACTTAAAACCAAAGCTAAAATACACGTAGAAGAACATAAAAACAACAATAAAACAACACTGGGCAGGGTGGAGGGATCACTGAAGGACCCCTAGACAAAACAAAACAAAGTCTTCACTCACTGGCAGAAGATGGCAACCAAAAGAAACAGATGAGACTCCCTGGGGAAGAGAGTTCCAGTTACATTTACTTTTAGTCCATTTTGGACTTTTATAGCCCATTCCTGAGCCAGGGACGGCATGGGTGAGGTGCTGCTGTGCACCTCCAAAGAGGTTCCCCGGCCTCTGAAAGACTTAAAAAGGCATTCTATTAAATTTAAAAAGTTAAAAAAAAATGGAGCATTTCTTTCCACTGAGAACAGCAAGGCTGTGCCAGGAAAAATCTGGCGCAGCAACACTGTTGCAGGAGGGGGTGTTCCCAGCCTGAAAGGGGTCAGGAAGCTGCTTACTGGCAGCTCTGTCCCCCAGAATGCCCCGGGAATGCCCCCAGAGATGACAGTGCAGGGACTTGCACCATCGTGATGCTGGTGGGATGCTGAGCTGTGCTGCCATGCCAGTGCAAGGAGGCCAGCATGAGCATCCCGGCGCTGCTGACCGTGCCACTCTCAGCAGCACAAGTGGCCCGGTCGCTGGCACAAGTGGCCTGGACACCGGCGCAGCCACTTGTGCATCTCCTTAGCTCTTTCGGCCTCAGAGCTCAGGAATGGGCTGCCCATCCAAATGGTGTTCCTTCCCCTTCACTCGTCCAGAAAAAAAAACAACAACTCAAAGAGAAGAGATAGGTGAAGAGTCGCCCAAACCAGGACCAAAATTTCTGATGGAAAAACAGGGAGGGATTTAGAGACAGTGGGCAAAAATGCATGGTTGCTTTAGCCTCCTTTATTCCCTGGTTCATCCAGGATTCAGCCAGGATCGAATGCATGCATTTCGCTGAACGTGTTTTCGATCCTGGCTGAATCCTGGCTGAAACAGCGAATAAAGGACGCTAAAGTGACCATGTGTTTTCGCCCAGTAAGGAAAGAATTCCTTGCTCTAGGGAAGGACCAGTAACTGCAAATGGAAATGGCAGGAGCTAAGAGAGACATGGCAGGTCAATAAAGGAATGAAGTGGAATGGGAGATTATTATTTTTTAAAGCATACTCTTCCTTCCTTGATGAGGAGTGTCCAGGGGAGAAACCCTGTGGTTTCAGCATTGGAAGAAGGTCCAGGAGCAGAACCAAGTACAAAAATGGAAAGCTTGACATGCCCTTCATATACAACTGGATTTACCTGGCAGCAAATATGGGAAGCACTGCAACTGACCAGATTTAGCGCAGAATTGTGATCTGTGATAGCATTGGACCAAAAGTGCAGGATCCAGCTGCCCATTGGTGATCCAGCAGGGCTCTCCTTTTGGTCTTATGCATTATGAAAAGGAAAAAATCTATTTTATTTCTCAAACAATAACATAGACCATATTTATGGTAGTACACATGCTACACCCCTCCCACCAGGACACTGGATTTAGGGCTGTTGAAAAAAAAATCAGTAAAATTCAGATTCGGGTTTAAATGGCCTTTTTTAATTTGGGAAATCCCAAATTCCCCTAGTTCAGTATAGGTAGGAATTCGGGTTTAAATTCGGGATTCCCGAATAATTTGGCCATTTAAAGCCATTTAAATACATTTGCGGCTTTCTGCGGCTCTGGGAGGTGCATTTTTGCAGTTAGAGGTCCCACATTGTTTGAGTAGCTTGAAGGGACCCTCCTTGCAAGTTCTTCTACGTTTGGTGAAGATTGGGTCAGGGGGTCTGAAGTTATGGGGTCTGGAAGGGGTCACCCCATCCCCCATTAGAAAGCATTGTGGGGGGATGGGGGTGACCCCTTATGGACCCCAGAACTCCGGACCCCCAGACCCAATCTTTACCAAACATGGGGGATCTTGCAAGGAGGGTCCCTTCAAGCTACCCTGACAATTTGGGACCTCTACCTACAAAAATGCCCCCCAGTAGCTGTGCAAAAAAACCCCCATTGGATAACATTCATGGGGAAAAGGTCCTATGACCTACTTCTCACACCTAAAGTGTGAAATGAAGTAGGAAGTGTTTAACAAGGTATTTCCCATGAATGTAACCCAATAGACTCCAATGCTTTCTGATGGGGTGATGGGGGCGACCCCTTAAGGACCGCCCAGGAGCTGTGCAAAAAAAACACCATTGCCTCAAACCACCAGCAAAGTACAATGAACCCCCCCCCCCCCACGGGCAGAAATCACACAGGGAAGGCAGGGCAACACTTTAGGAGCCACAGTTCAACACCAGCAAAGTACAATGGACCCCCCACAGGCAGAAATTACACTGGTAAGGCAAACGCTAGACTTCAATAGAAAGCAAGCAAAGTTCACCAATCTGTTAACTCAGTCTCAAGTTCTTTGACCACCCCCAGAGCCAGCAAAGTAGTTCACTGGAAGCTGGCTATCCCCCCCCCCCACAAACAGACAGAAACCCAATAGCAACCAGGCAAGGAAACCTCTTCAGAGCCCAGTGCCCTGCCCACAGAAACAAGAACCAAACAGCAACTTTGAAATCAGGACACCCAGTAGGCCAGGCCAAACTCTGTCCTATGCCAACTCCAGGCCAGAGCAGTAATTATTAGAATGCCAGAAATCTTCTTCAGAGCGCAGTGCCCTGCCCACCCCACACACAGAAACAAGAACCAAACAGCAACTTTGAAATCAAGAGACCCAGGCCACAGGCAGGCAGAGGCCTGGGGTTTCCCCCCGCACACTAAGTTATAAAGAGAAAACCCTCAAATAATGTGAAATAAATAATAGGGTCAAACTGTGGATGTCTTCTCTTCTCTTCCACAGGAATCAGGCAGTCAGAGATTTGTAATCCAATGGATAGATCCGATTCTAGCAGGCAGGTCAGTTTAGAATAGCAGCAGTAAAATGGAAGGAACACAGAGCCAGGCAGGAGTTTAAGTTCTTTAGGCTGGCCAGTTCAAATAGTAGAATCCCTTCTCTGATTGGCCAGAAGAACCAGCTGGCCACCTGGCCACTGCTGGTTGGTTGGTTCTCCTTGAAGGCAGGCAGAGTCAGTTGCCGTAGAGGAGGCTGAGAGATTCAAAACTGATACTTCACACAATGCACAGTTAAATTGTGGAACTTCCTGCCCCAGGATGTGGTGATGGATGCCAACTTGGAAGGATTTAAGAGGGGAGTGGACATGTTCATGGAGGAGAGGGCTATCCATGGGTACTAGTTAAAATGGATACTGGTTGTGATGCATACCTATTCTCTCCAAGATCAGATAAGCATGCCTATTATATTAGGTGCAATTTGGAACACAGGCAGGACAATGCTGCTGCAGTCATCTTGTTTGTGTTTTTCCTAGAAGCACCCAGTTGGCCACTGTGTGAACAGACTGCTGAACTTGATGGGCCTCGGTCTGATCCAGCATGGCCTTTCTTATGGAGGAGAGGGCTATGCATGGCTACTAGTCAAAATGAATACTAGTCATGATGCCTACCTATTCTCTCCCGGATCAGAGGAGCATGCCTATTATATTAGACCTGATGGACCTTGGTCTGATCCAGCAGGGCTTTTATTATGTTCCTATTATAATATATATAATTATATTAGGTGCTGTGGAACACAGTCAGGATGGTGCTAATACAGTCATCTGGTTTGGGATTGAGATAGTGAAAATGCACGGGAGGTTTTGCCTTGGATTTGCAGCTCTCTAAATGCACACATCCCCCAGCCAAATTCTCAAAACTCAGCAATAAGACCCCATGCAGAGTTTTGTTAATTTGGCTGGGGGAAATGTTCATCTAGAGAGCGGCAAATCCAAGGCAAAACCTCCCATGCATAAATAGCCAGCGAGAAACAATGGGAGGTTTTACCTTGGATTTGCCGCTCTCATGATGCACATTTCCCCCATCTGAATTCTCAAAACTCTGCATGGGGGCTTATTGTTGAGTTTTGAGAAATTGGATGGGAGAAATGTGCATCTAGAGAGCGGCAAATCCAAGGCAAAACCTCCCATTGTTTCTCGCTGGCTATTTATGCATGGGAGGTTTTGCCTTGGATTTGCTGCTAGCTAGATGCACATTCCCCCCATCCGATTTCTCAAAACTCAACAATAAGCCCCCATGCAGAGTTTTGAGAATTCAGATGGGGGAAATGTGCATCATGAGAGCAGCAAATCCAAGGCAAAACCTCCCGGGGAGGCGGGGGGGGGCTTAGTTTAGCCCTCACTGCCCATGTCCCTGGGACTCCCGGGGAGGCGGGCGAGGGGGGCTTAGTTATGATCCAGGCGGCCAGTCTGGATCATATGATGAAATCGCCGAAATGGGGAAAATTAGGCTTTTTTTCAGTTCGGATGGAACCGAATTGACACCCCTAACTGGATTCCTATATAAAAAAGTAAAAAATCTATTCCCCTCTCTTGCTTGGAATCTTTCCATTGGACTGACCTCTACTGATGCACCCTAAGAAATATCAGCTTGCCGAACTCTCAAATCCACCACCTTTTATTTTATTTTTCCAGGGTAGTATAGTTTCAAAGAGGATAAGGAAAACATTAACAAGCATTGTCCACTGAAGTATGATGAAATTAAAGTTTGTATCGGGCCAAGAGTGAAGAAGTAAGGGCAGGAGAGGATAAGAAGGGCAGGGTTTGAAAAACTGAATTTTTTTTTTGAAGTCTAAAGGAACTTTGATTGAATTATTAGCCTGAGGGGGAAATGGGGGGTAAAAGGCCAGGCAAGTACAGCAGAAGAGATAGAAGGGTTCTTACAGTTATTAGACTGAAAGATAATCAGACTTTAATGTGGGATGTACCAGGAGGTCATGGCAGCCCAAGGGATCTGGACACAGCTCCTTCCGAGTCCTGCTTGGAAGGTTTTACAAGACCAAACCTTACTGTGCAACCTGTTCTGGCCTAGCCTTGTTAAATAAGCTAATTTGGCGATCTGGATGGCTGCCATTAGTGGTGCTGCCGGAGTCTGCACTCCCTGTGAATAAAAGCTTCAGAGGCTCATAATACATGCCTGCAATGCAAGGCGAGTGAGTGTTGTGTGCCCTCAGGAATCTTCTCCGGCTCGATTGTCGCATCTGAGAACCAGTATAATGGTTAGAGCATTGGACTAGGGTATGGGAGACCCAGGTTCAAACCCTACTTTATTGGTTGATCTGCTAGGGATATCAGCCTCCAGGTGGGACCTGAGGATTCCCCCAGAATTACAGCTTATCTCCAGACTACAGCGATCAGATCCCCTAGAGAAAATGGATACTTTGGAGGGTGGGCTCTATGGCATTGTACCCCACTGATGCCTGCGTCCTCCCCAGGCTCCATCTCCAAATCTCCAGGAGTTTTCCACCCTGGATCTGGCAACCCTACCCCCCATTCCCCACCAGTGGCTGGGGGGGGGGGGAACCTGGCAAACCTGCCATTCATCAGTCACACACTCTCTTCATAACCTACCTCAAAGGGTTCTTGTAAGGATAAAATGGAGGAGAGTAGAAAAAAGTTGTTTTGGGTCACCACTGGGACAAAAGATGGGGTATAACAGAATTAATGAAATAAATAAATAAATAAATAAATAAAGAGGAGTTAGCACTCCCCTATCCAATGTTTCTGTCACAGATGCTCAGCTAGTTGGCCAGAAGGTTGGAAAGCTCTCACTCCCTGCTTTCTTTCCCCCCCAGGCACCTCACCCAGTGCCCATTTATTTATTTATATTCTGCCTTTCCCCCTGAAACTCAAGGTGGATCACACAATTCAAAATTGCCATCAGAATGGTCTAGTTACAGTCAATGATATAATAAAACAGGATGACAGATTGGAATAGTGCACTAAGCATTATGCTTCCTACAATAAAATAGTGTAATAAATACAACAAACAATGAAACAAAACTGGATTACAAATTTGGGAAACAGAGCTACAGTAGAGTGTATGCAGAGAACGAAGCAATGAAAGCTAAAATTTCACAGATCTTAATTATGACCTTATTTTGTTTTATAGAACGGCCCGTTGTGACGACACCTCATCTCCAGATCTAGAAACTAGGGACTTAAATTTCCCTTCCTACAAATGTATTTTTAAAACATATTTATTTTTATGGTTTTGGGACCATTTAGTCTTCTAGTCCTCAACTAAGGCAATGCTTAGACTCTGGGTGACAGCATTCACTTGGCCTGTTATGAGAGGATTATATGCTTGGAGTAACCACACAGTAGGCTTGATGGAAACAACGAAGGAACGGGTTTATTTCAGTGGTATGAGTGGCTTGGCTGTTTCTTTGTTTTCCTTTTCTCCAGTCCTCTCACTATTACAGTAGCAGAGTTACTGGAGAGCTGGAGCCTGAGAACAAGTAACAATTACAAAGCTGGTTTCTTGTTTGGATGATTCAGACTTACAACATGGAACAGAAAGGCTTTTAACTTTTAACTGTTGTTGACAGTAACAGCACCCAAACCTTTATAACATAGAACAGACAGGCTTTCCCCTTTTCAACTGCTTTTGACAGGGAAAACATCCAAACTCTATCTATGTTCAAAGTACATGAAGTCCCTAATGGACTTCCTGCCTAACCAGTAGACCTCCTGACCTGTCTCCCACCAAAATTCAACAGACCCCTACTCAGTTAAACTGCCAGACGCCTCCTTTTTCTTCCCAACATTCCAGCTGATTGGCTGGGGCTCCTGGAGGGCAGGACTTGAAACTGTCCATCACACCTCCTAAACATTTCCATTTTTTACAATAAATCTGTGGGAGCTTTTCTAACCCCATCAAGGCAGACCGTTCTCCCAGGTGGGAACCCCATGACAGAGAATGGTCTAGTTCAGGTCACTGCTCTTTCAGAAGACTTTGTTCAAATGTAGCTGTTGCAATGGAGCAATGGCCCTGCAGATATGTGGGTCCTAGTACATTAAAGGCATTACAGGTGATGACCAGTACCTTGAATTGGATCTGGTCACCACAACTAAAAAAAAGGGATATTGCAGACCTTGAGAAGGTGCAGAAAAGAACAACCTAAGTGATCAGGGGGGTAGAGCAACTGCCCTATGAGGAGCAGTTAAAATGCTTAGGGCTTTTTAGCTTGGAAAGAAGGAAGTTAAGGGGAGGTATGATACAGGTCTATAAAATTATGCATGATATGGAGAGAGTGGAGAAGCTTTTCTCCCGCTCTCATAATACTAGAACATGGGGTCATCTGCTGAAGCCAGAGGATGAGAGATTCAAAACAGATAAAAGGAAATATTTCTTCACACAACACATAGTTCAGTTATGGAACTCCCTGCCTCAGGATGTGGTGATGGTTGCCAACTTGGAAGGATTTAAGAGGGGAGTGGACATGTTCATGGAGGATAGGGCTATCCATGGCCAAAATGAATACTAGTCATGATTAGGGCTGTTGGGAAAAAATAATTCAGTAAAATTCGGGTTCGGGTTTATTGGCCTTGTTTGGCGGGTAGAACCCGAGTGCCGAATTTCCTATACTGGTAAATGTAGGAATTTGGCTTTAAATTCGGGTTTCCTGAAAAATTCAGCCATTTAAACCCTATGGGGGCTTTTTGTGACTTTCTGCGGCTCCTGGGGGGTGCATTTTTGCAGGCAGAGGTCCCAAATTTTCAGGGTAGCTAGAAGGGACTTTCCTTGCAAGAACCCCCAAGTTTTGTAAAGATTGGGTTGGGGGTCTGGAGTTATGGAGTCTGGAAGGGGTCGACATTGTATCTCTATGGAGGCGAATTTTCCCACCGTTTAAAGGCCGGCTTCTCCATTGAGATACATTGCAAAGATCACACTAAAGCATCTGAACACAGCCATTTTGCCAATGCATTTAAGTGGAGGAGGATGGGGGCAACCCCTTCCAGACCCCATAACTCCAGATCCCCTGACCCATCTCAACATTGTTCCAAAAAGCAGTGCTTTACAATTCACTGTAGGAAATTGGGAGTGTTCAATCCCGACGGAAATCAGTTTCAGATAGCCGGCTCAAGGTTGACTCAGCCTTCCATCCTTCCGAGGTCAGTGAAATGAGTACCCAGTTGCTGGGGGTAAAGGGAAGATGACTGGGGAAGGCACTGTCAAACAGCAAACAAAGTCTGCCTTGGAAATGTCAGGATGTGACGTCACCCCATGGGTCAGGAATGACCTGGTGCTTGCACAGGGGACCTTTACCTTTTTAAAGGGTTTACTCAGGGGCTAAACTTGCTTCCTGCCTGTGCTGAGCCTAGCCTCTGCCAATGAAGCCAGTTTCTATCTGCCTAGCTCCACCTCTGCCAACCTTCAGCCTGGAATCTGTTGGTCACTCAAGTGTGTGATGAAATGTTGGAGACTGGCATTATATATATAAATATATGCAGTTTCGGGTTTAGTTCAGGCTTTTTGTGAAATCCTCCGCATCTTTTCTGGTTTTTCCAGTACAAATGCTGAACTTAAGTTGCTGTCAGCTTTCCAAGGCAACTGTCATCCTGGAGTTTAAAGTGAAAAGTATTGAGTTCATGAGCATTTACCAGGGAGAATAAAATGGGCTTATTTATCAAAGTCTGTGTCCTTGGTGAAGGGCTTACTTTCTACATCTCTCGTAAACACACTTGCTGTGTATGTAGGGTGATAAATATGCATCGAGTACTTCTCTTTCCCCCCCTCTACTTAATTGCCTGCACACTGCTCAGTATAATCTTTTTTTCCTCCCCAGAAGTGTGCAAAATGTTTATTGTAATAGCACATAATGGAAGACATGATATCTCTACACACAAAAATGATGCACTACTTGATCGCTGTAGGCTGACTTGCACACTAGGCAGGTGTAACTATATCTCCCTTGAATTATATTATACAGTAGGAAGAGGAAATGTTCTGTAGATGGCAGCAAAAAAAAGAAATGAAAAGAAAACTGCAGTCATTCATACCCAAGTTGTGCAAAATTAATGCCTAAAGCCTGTACAGAAGTGAGCTGCTGGAATGAGGGAGATGGGGCAAATTTAACTTTTATAAGGGCCAAACTAGACATTATGGTATCCATGGATCTGACGCATAAACACCGCCACCATTTTAAAGCTGAACTTGGGCCATGTAAAATGCAGTGAGGGCTCAATCCTGATCAGGCCAGCAGTGCAGTAGGCATAGGCACTCTACCCAGCGTGGTGTAGTGGTTAAGAGTGGTGGTTTGGAGCGATGGACTCTGATGTGGAGAACCGGGTTTGATTCCCCACTCCTCCACATGAGTGGTGGAGGCTAATCAGGTGAACTGGATGTGTTTCCCCACTCCTACACACAAAGCCACCTAAGTGACTTTGGGCTAGTCACACTCTCTCAGCCCCACCTACCTTACAAGATGTCTGTTGTGGGGAGGGGAAGGGAAGGTAATTATCAGTCGGTTTGAGTCTTCTTTAAGAAACCAACTCTTCTTCTTCTTCTTCTTCTGTGTTCAAACAGCCCACATGGTCTTTTTAAATGGACCAAGTTCAGCTCTAATATAGCAGTGTCCACTGGACCCGTGGATGCAGTAGTGTCTAATTTGGCCCATTATTTCTAGGGATGGTTTTTAATTGCTCATCACTCCTCAAACGCTGCCCTCCTCAGGCTCTCCCCCAAAAACCTCCCACCAGTGGCAAAAAGGGACCTGGCAACCCTAGCTGCAGACCAGCTGCAAAGCCTAGTTTGGGGCAGGACCGGAGGAACATCTTGGGACTAAATAAATTTGAGGCATGTCTCTCTGGCCTTTTATGCTGGGATGCTTCCCCATGGTCACCCCCACCAATTGCTTCGAGGCTTCCTTTTGATTATGCATGCCTTTTCCACCTGCCAGAGGTTGTCTTGTTCTCCCTGTGTGTTTTGCCCGTCTTTTCCAGATGCTGTTTTAGCCAGAATCTGGAAAACGGGGGCAAAACATACAGAGAGAGCGAGGCAGCCTCTGAAGGGCAGAAAAAGCAGGCATAATCAAAAGGAAGCCCTGAAGCAGTCGGCGGGGGTGACCATGGGGAAACGTCCCTGCATAAAAGGCCTCTGTCGCTCCTGGATGACTTCATATTTATTAGTGGCAGAGGTAGGCAAACCTCCTAGATCTGAACAATTCACAATGTTTTATGGGTATTGTAGGAGACTTTGCTGCACTGTCCTGCTTAGTTGACAGATTTTTATTGTTACTGTTTCTTTGGTTCAAAAAATAGGGCCACTGGGGCTTGGGTTATCTCTGCAATGCATTCTTAGCCCATAGTGCCTATCTTACATGGCTAACTAGAAAGGCAGCTGAACTGTTTGAATCGGCAGCAATTTGTGTATGCATGTTTTTCTGGCTCCTGCGAGTTGTAGCTTATTTACTAAGGCATGCCCTGCTCATGACCCCATAGTAGACCAAGCACTCATGCAGAAAAACCAGTAGCAGGAGCTACTGTGCATGCACAAAACTTCTTGACATCCCATTTGGATTGAACTTTAAGCAGAGTCCTTGAGGTGATCCAGGAAGTTTGATTCAGGTAATTTCAGGCATTGATCACATTCGTTTTGAAGTTCACAGCCACCTTAGGATTTCTTCCCTGAAAAGATGGAAGAAAGATGAGTTCTTTTTAACTAACTTGAGAAGCAGGCTAGGCTCTTTTTAATCCCACCTAATGTCCGCTTGCCACTGGCCAGTTTGCATGAAGCTTCCATGGCCAACTGGTAGGGTTGCCAACCTGTATATCTAATATCTCCTGGCTGTGATTCCATATCATTTATTGAAGAGAAGCATCTATTCTACGATCTTCGTCCAGGACAACTTGAAAAACATGAGTCCGATGGACTTGATTGAGTATATATAGAAAAATTGACTGATGGACTTCTTTGTACATATGGTTGCATGATTGTTTTATATGTTCCTTTACTGGTGTATATTTGACAGTTTGGTTGTAGATTTGTGTTTTTGTTCATTTCCCCTGTTGAAGGTTGTGTAGTGTCTATCACTTGTTTAATATAGTATAAATAGCTTATGTGTTACTACTATAAAACAACTAGCTGCTGTTGTTTTTGGTGCATCTGCTGAGTACAGCATAGGTGTAATTGCTTTTGTTAGAACCTCCAGGTACTAGCTGGAGATCTCCTGCTATTACAATGGATCTCCAGCCGATGGAGATCAGTTCCCCTGGAGAAAATGGCCGCTTTGTCAATCGGACTCTATGGCATTGAAGTCCCTCCCCTCCCCAAACCCTGCCCTCCTCAGGCTCAGCCCCCAAAACCTCCTGCCGGTGGCGAAGAGGGACCTGGCAACCCTAGGTCCAGAGGTCTCCAAGGCCCTCACTGTGTTCCCTCGTCTCTATTTTGTCCATTGCAGCTCCACCTTGCCCTCAGGAAGATTTTTTTTTGTCTCCAGACAACAAACCCATTCCCCTCATCTGCTTCTCTCTCTTTTTTGCAGCTGTGGTGGAGTAATTTGTGGTGTCAAAAAGGGAAGGTATGGGAGGGATAACTGCACAGCAACATCAGAAAGCAAACAAGGGAGGGAATCTGGTGTTCGTGCTTATTACCTACCAACTTCTTTTCCTCTGTCATACTACATTTGTCCTCCAATAAAGCAAGCCATTCCAGTGACACAACAGCTAGTCTTTCATCGTGTTAGAAAACAAAGCTATTGCCATTGTTCATCCTGGCATGAGGGGAGGAGGGGAAATAACATTGAAGGAGGGATGCAATCACCCACTTTCTATGAAGGGGCAATTTATTTTGAATGGGTTATTGTTGTAACGTCAATGCGCACATTTATCCTTCTTTTCTCGTCTGCTCTCAGGTGCCAGGCCTGCCTCTCTAAGACTTTTGACATCCAGTCCAATTACATTGCATTTGTTCCTCCAGGGCCTCGCTTTCTCCCACAAGAGCATTTGAGAAGTTTGGATAAAGCGTGATCCTTCCTGCCGCCCTTAGGAAGATCCATCCCGCGTGGATGGCTTTGTCTAAGTCAGCCACATTGCATAGCAAAACCTCTCATGTTTGACAGGAATACATCCACTGACCTTCAATTAGGCTGCAGGTTAAGACAATACCGGGAAAAATCAATTGCTCATTTTCTCCCTTTTGCTCTTGATTTTGATGTTTGCGGAGATAAAGGATGACAGTGTTAAAGGCAGGATTCTCCAGAGAACATACACTTGATGTTACCGGAGGCTCAAGGGGTCGTGCTTCGGCCTAATCGCCACAAAGCTCCTTGACTCAGTTCTGTCAATAAAAATCAACCTCAGCTCTGGACAACAGTTGCTGTTCCTCTTATGGCCTCCCATATCTCTTTATCTGTCTCTACGCTTCTTATTCCCTCCCTTCCAGAACATTTTTTTTCCTGGAGGGAAATAACAGCAGATGACACCGAAACACGTTGTTTAATTTTATCGTGGCTTGGCAGGTGTCTCGGTTGACATTGCCTCCCCACCGACAGAAAAGAGATGGATTTTCTCTGTCAAAAAAACGGTGGAGGGAAGATGTCATTTCCATCAACAAAAGCTTTGGGGAAGAAAGATAATTAACAAATGTCTATCAGTTTGGTCATCTGGAGGGGAGGGACGAATCAGCGCTAAGCACACACTGGACTTTGCTCCTATCTCAGTTGTTACTTTTTCTTTAGTTTGGCAAATGTAGGTTTATCCCTTCATTTAATACTGAAGACAATCCTCCATCTTCACTTTCATTATAGCTCCACGACCATATCCGATAAACCCAGAATAGCTGCAGTACATCTATCAGTGGCTTCACCGTTGCAGGCAAAGCCGTGTTTGTTTACACACTTTAACAAGCCCTTAGGAGGAGTTAAAGCCAGGAGGAAACAGATATATGGACCCCTCTTCCAGTTCCTTCCCCCCATGGCGGTGCTAGGAACACAGGAGTGTGTGCAACTTGTTTATTTCTGCAGGTACTTCCACCTTCCTGTGCACCCAGCAGCATGTGTTCAGAACACTTGTTTGCAAAAACCGTTCACAATGCAGATACCTCCTTCTTGTGTGTTGCGTACATATATAATCTGCAACAGCCTCAATTGCAGATGAGGTTTCCTTTCCCATTTAAAACTGCAGGCATCTCTCTAAGCAGAACAGTACAGGGTCTGACTCACGGCAACTCACAGGCTCAGTTGGCTTAATCGCACTTCATCTTGTGCAGGCACTAAGTTTAACTGCTCTTTCCCTCCCATTGATCCACTGGTGTTCTAAAACCTGCGACCAATTTTAGATTTGACTGCAACATTGTGTATGAGTGCTTCATGCTAGAAAAGCCTTGGGGATAGGGTTGCCAGCCTCCAGGTAATAGCAGAAGATCTCCTGCTGTTACAACTGATCTCCAGCCGACAGAGATCAGTTCACCTGGAGAAAATAGCTGTTTTGGCCATTGGACTCTATGGTATTTAAGTCCCTCCCCTCCCAAATCCCGCCCTCTTCAGGCTCCACTCCAAAAATCTCCCACCGATAGCGAAGAGGGACCTGTCAACCCTACTTGGGGACTGCCTACATTCTTGGCTTTGAAGGTTTGTGGCTTTATGAGTTTTATGGCATTTACACCACATCAGGCACAACTCAGACTAAACAACAGGTGAACAAAAACTGATGGAAAACGTGACGCCACTAAGGCTGTTAAAATCAAGGTCAGAGGTGCAGGCTTTCCCCACAACAACAGGCCTTGCACCGGGCCTACAAAATCCTAGCTATGTCATAGCTTGTGAAATGGGTCCCACATAGGGTCACCAGCTCTGAGCTAGGAAATACCTGGAAATTCTGCGGGCAGAGTCTGAGGAGGGCAAGGTTGGGAGAGGGGAGGGACTTCAATGCCATAGAGTCCAATGGCCAAAGTGGCCATTTTCTCCAGGTGAACTGATCTCTATTGGCTGGAGATCAGTGGTAATAGCAGATCTCCAGCCACCTCCTGGGTTTGGCCACCCTAGTCCCACAGCCAATTACTCTGGAACAACTCAGAGATATCAGCAGTAAACAAAGAGGGCCAGGAAAGACTGGTCCAAAGGCTTGGTCTTAACAACACTTCCAGAGAGAGTGACCCTCAAGTGCTGGTCAGTTCAATGAGGTGCCCTCCACTCCTGTCCCTTCCCTCTATTGGCACCATTTGCCTCATCAGATTTCCATAAAAGAGCCTGTAGAGGGACCACACATTTCTAAGAAAACGTCAAAAGCACCAACTAGTGTGACACTATTCCTCTATGGAGCCTTTGCTGTGGAATCTGACAAGGGGTATGAGCATGCCTTTTTTTAAATCAATCCTTTATCTATTAAAAAACAACAACCCTGAAGCCTAGTGCCTTTAAAGTGACACCTGCAAGCAAGGGCAGAGAGATGGGATATAGATAAACTTTAATTACATCAGTGGTTAAATGGATGTTTAATTTTAATGAACTAGTAGTCTGGGGGCTCACGTCGATAGCAGGAACGAGGGCTACCTTTGCTGAAGAGAGTATCTCGTTTCCTTCTAAGTGAGAGACAAATGGATCTGCTCTGCGCTAATGGAGATGAAACACATCTTTGAGTTTTGTTCACCTAAGGAGGAAAATGCAGCCGTCAATAGACTTTTAACCATTCAGGCCTTGATTGGAAATGTCTTTGTTAGTCCCAGAGTGGCAGAGATGTGCCGCCAGGTGCGTTAACATTTGTTAGTAGTTGGGGTTGACCTCCTGGTTCTGAAGAAGCCTCTGTTTCAACAAGAAATGACACAGAATCCTTTGACACATTTAAGACTAACATTATAAGCTGTCCTGAGCTAAAGCTTGCATCCTCAGATATCTCTAAGATTATCAATGTGCAGTTATTTCCCCCCACAAATGTAGACACATATAAGCAAAGCTCATTTCCACCACCACCCCATAATGAAATGGCTCTTCACTGCAGGTATCTGGGTAAAAAAAATGTAACTTTGCAATGTGAAATGTGTACTCTGTGAATGCTCAGAGGCTAGACTAAAACTACCCTTACAGGTAGTCAAGTCAGAGGTTTGCAGAACAAGTTTTTCCTTCTAGCTTCTCATTTGCAAAAGCCAGCAGGATGTCAATTCATATGTTGAAGGAGTTAGTAAACAGAACAGAACTGTTTCTGCCACGTGGGGAAACAGCATATATTCCATAAAGATATAGCCTTTATGGAACCTGGCTAGTAATATTCTCTTTGGTAGCAGTGTAGGGATCTCATATAGCATATAAAGAATCTCTGTCCTTTTGTGAGCAGCAGTACAAAGCACATGGTGTTATAAGAAGAGAGAGTTTAGAATTCTCCAGGGGAACTGATCTCTATCGGCTGGAGATCAGTTGTCATAGCAGGGAGACCTCCAGCTAGTACCTGGAAGTTGGCAACCCTAGTACACAGCAATGTACAGCTTAGTGAAAAAGCACTTTGAAGTATAGGATTTGCCTAAGGGATGTTTATATTGTGAGGATGTCGGTTTGGTGATCTTACTTGCAGTGAGTCAATGTTGTAGTGTTATAGGTACAAGGGCTTGGATCCAAGGGGTTTGAAATGCATTGGAGCATTGACCTTAAACATGAGGTGCTGTTGAATGTACATGTGATTAATGTCACCAAGGTAGTAGGTATTAGTATATAATTCATAGGACAGTATAATTCATAGGGCACGTGGTTAATTACATCTCCACCTTATTCTCTCTGAGGGCACATGAATGTGGAGGATCACTTATACGAGCCATATATTCAGTAGATAGAGCCATCCACTGCTGAGTGTTGATTCTCATGGTCATGATAGCCAAAATAAGTCCTAAATCCACAGAAGGCTCAGTTTGTAGCAGAGGCAAATAAATACATCCTTGCCCTGTTCAGTTTGTTTCTTTATGCTCTCACTTGGAGCAGTTTCGGACTGCCTGTTTTTGTTGATGTATGGAATTTTTTAATGTATATTTAGACAATGTATAAACAATTTTATATAGTACTGATATGTTTATGGGAACATCATTTATACATATAATATACCAATAATGTATAACTGTGATTCATCGACACACAAATAACACAGATGATGTGTACATTTTATGGGGGGGGGTGGTATTTGGGGGATGGGAAAACAAGCAAACAAATAAACAAAAACCTCACAGGTTTGATTTGCAAAATGGAGAAGCCAAATCGAAAGGGACATATTAAAATCAAAGCATAAGTTTACGGAACGCAAAAGTATCCTTATTTGGTGGGACCCATTTCCATTTGAATCCATCTTATGATGACAAACTTGCATGAAATACCCCATACATTGCTCAAACATTGACTCGTTTATATATATATACATCTGGGGACAGATCACATGAGTAGACTGCCACAAAATGCTCATTTATTCTCCATTAGCAAGGTGAAGGATGTCAGTCTTAAATTTCACAGGCAGAATATGCTGTAGTAGCCACTCTGCTCCCTTCAGTTCCCTAGGTCCCATCATAGTATGCCTCCTAGAAAACATAATTCTTTCTTGATATGTTCATTAGGAAAAAAATGTCATAATTTTTATGATGGATAAATCTGTGTCAGCAGAATGAAAAGGATTCTGAATGTTAATATTTACCCTGCACCTGGCCCCAGACTGTACCTAATGTTCAGTCCTCTGTCCCACTTGTCCAATCAAGGACCAAGGTTATGTTTTTAATGACATGCTGGAATATAATTTGGCAATTAGCCTGTCGGATCCCTCCAGAGTCTGTACTAAATGAAGCTCTTGGAACACTTCAAAATTACAACAGTGTGATGACTGAGTACAGAAGGATGGCAAGAAAAAAAGACCTTGATACAAGGAAGTTACAAGAATAAGGTGTTTCCTGCTCTCTGTGCAGAAAATGATCTCTTTCGAGAGCCCCAACTTGCCTATTTACCCTTGTGCATTTTAAACAATGTTGTCCAATTCTTGTTCATATCTAATCACAGTTTCTCCAAGTGGCATCTACTTGGTTGGCAAGAGGAGAAACAGAGTACAGTAAACTTCTGACATGAAAGAAGAAAAAGAGTTGTTTTTTATGTGCCGATTTTCTCTACCACTTAAGGAAGAATCAAACCAGCTTACAATCACCTTCCGTTCCCCTCCCCACAACAGACACCTTGTGATGTAGGTGGGGCTGAGACAGTGTGACTAGCCCAAGGTCACCCAGCTGGCTTTGTGTGGAGGAGTGGGGAATCAAACCTGGTTCACCAGAGTAAAGCAGCTGGTTTTGTTTATGGAAGTGTCTTTACAATGTCCAACTAAGGACTCTTTCCTGGGAGTAAGCTCTGTTGAGTAGACCAGGGTAGGATTCCAAATGCTTCCTTTCTATACTGGGTATTGCTAGTGGGCATGATGCTATGCAGAATGCCTTGAGGAGTTCATAATCCCAAATTTAGTCAGGGGGTGGACAATATCTGGAAGGAGATAGAAGACCATGGCAAGTATAGCAGGGGAAAATGCACCAAGTTACCAGAAACCTTCAGAGAAGATTGATTTGAAGGAGGAGAGAGAGGTGGATACACATAGATCTTCTCAGAAGGAGTTCCAGTCATAATGGACAGCAAGGGCATCATCACTCAGAAACTGTCAAAGGCTTGTGCTATGCTGGTGCAGATAGCAAGGGTAGATCTAATGGACTTAGATTGCAGAAGGGCAGATTGCAGTTGAACATTAGGTGAAACCTCCAAATAGGAAGAGCAGTTCAGCAAAGGAACCAATTACTTAAATGGACTGTCCCTTCAAGCACAGGCCAGACAGCCATCTGTTGAGGCTCTTTTAGCTTTAAGTTTCCAACATAGAACAGATGGCCCATTACAACTCTAAGGAGCAGGTCCCTTTTCCTTCAGCTTGTAGAGTTGGGGAAAATGTCACTGGATGGCCCAGGCTAGCCTGATCTCTTCAGATCGCAGAAGCTAAGCAGGGTTGCTCCTGGCTAGTACTTGGATGGGAGACCACCAAGGAATAACAGGATTGCTATGCAAACACTGGCAATTGTGAAACCACCTCTGAAGTCTCTTGCCTGGAAAACTCCATGAGGGGTTGTCATAAGTCGGTTGTGACTTGATGGCACTTTAGGGGAGGGGTCGTGGCTCAGTGGTAGAGCATCTGCTTGTCATGCAGAAGGTCCCAGATTCAATCCCCGGCATCTCCAGTTAAAGGGACTAGGCAAGTAGGTGATGTTAAAGACCTGTACCTGAGGCCCTGGAGAGCCACTGCCGGTCTGAGTAGACAATACTGACTTTGATGGACCAAGGGTCTGATTCAGTATAAGGCAGCTTCATGTGTTCATGTGTACACACACACAGGAGTATACTGAGACAGAAATTAAAAAGGGCAGGACATGGCAGGCTGTTTGTGGGGGGAGGTTAAGACGGACCCTGTGCTGAATGTAAAACAGGTTAAGAGGCTAGCATTGTGATTCTTAGTTTATAATCTCTGTTTTCAAATCCATCCAGTCAATTGAATGATGGGAAGATATGAGCACTAAGAGAGGCCACTGGAAATTTGACTTCATTACACCTGAACACCCAGTCAATAAACTATATGACTGAGCAATCATTTGAACTTGTATCTTTCACATCCAATGCAAATACTTTCGACTGGCAATGTTCCTTGAGAATTGCACTTCTATATTTGTAAACTTTAATTAAATTCCAAGATGTTTAAAGCTTGTGGTGAATTTATGTTCTTCTCAGACATAAAAAGGAACTTTAAAATGTACGAACAAGAATAAGAACTTATGAAATAACTTATAAAATACCAATGAAGTGCATGTGCTATTTACAAGCCGTTGGCATATGGTGGTCATGGGAAATGCATTTTAAGACTGCATCTGGGGGGCTTTGGATGTGTTAAACCTAACTGGGGCATCTCCAGCTGCAGTCTGGGTATTTTGTTTTTATTATGCATTGGGAAGTACCAGATAATTAGGGATGATCAAATGTTCCCTATTTCCTTGTGGTTTATATTTCTTTATATTTTATCACATAGAATCATAGAATCATGGAGTTGGAAGGGACCACCAGGGTCATCTAGTCCAACCCCCTGTACAATGCAGGAAATTAACAACTATCTCCCCCCCCACATACCCAGTGACCCCAACCCTCCCCCCGCCATGCAGGATCCCACAATCAAAGCACTCCTGACAGATGGCCATCCAGCCTCTGCTTAAAGACCTCCAAAAACGGGGACTCCACCACCATGTTTTTTTCGCTAATGGTTTTGGAGATTCATTTGTATTGTACATGCAGTGCTGGCATTCATGCATATAATGCCTAACACTGATTTTTATTTTATTTATTGGAATATTTCTCTGTCACTTAGGGGACCCAAAGCAGTTGGCAGGAAAAATCTAAATCCCAAATTATTTAAGTAAATAAGACAAAGGACACATAAACAGATCTTGGTAGGCCTACCCCCAGTCTTAAGCTGTCAGCCATGGGCTGACAGCCAAGGTCCAAAAGACTTTTGGCTCATGCTAAAGGGCTTACACCTAGAATAAAAGAATCATAGAGTTAGAAGGGGCCATACAGGCCATCTAGTCCAACCCCCAGCTCAATTCAGTATCAGCCTAAAGCATCCCTAACAAGTGTTTGTCTAGCCGCTGCTTGAAGACGGCCAGTGAGGGGGATCTCACCACCTCCCTAAGCAGCCGATTCCACTGCTGAACAACTTGTAGTGTAAAAAAATGTTTTCCTAATATCTCTGGCCCCTCTCAAACTTTAGTACCCTTAAGGAGACAAGAACATTCAGGGCAGATGTAATTTGGCTCCCAGCAAGCCATCACAATCTTTCTCATTTCTTTCCTGCCATATCTGATGGACAAATATCATTGGAAAACATGTACAGTTTGTCTGTGTGTGTGTGTGTGGGGGGATTTTAAAAAATGAAAATGAATCATAGTTTTGATTTGCACAAGGCAGAGGCAAAGTCAGACTTGGACTTTGAGACTGCAGAGTTGAGGTGGGCAAGCTTTAAAGTAATTCTTACAGAAAATACGTGCAGAAGATTAGGTCCCTGTATATAAGGGCAGATTTGCATGAGCAACTCCATCCCAGTCATAAGAACATAAGAAAAGCCATGCTGCATCAGACTAAGGCTCATCAAGTCCAGCAGTCTGTTCACACAGCTGCCAACCAGGTGCCTCTAGGAAGCCCACAAACAAGACAGCTGGAGCAACATTATCCTGCCTGTGTTCCACAACACCTAATATAATAGGCAGGCTCCTCTGATAATAGAGAGAATAGGTGTGCATCATGACTAGTATTCATTTTGACTAGTGGCCATGGATAGCCGTATCCTCCATGAACGCGTCCACTCCCTTCTTAAAGTCTTCCAGGTTGGCAGCCATCACCACATCCTGGGGCAGGGAGTTCCACAATTTAACTATGCTAGTTAACTAGTCTGGAAGCCAGCATGTGTGGGCTTTCCTTCCAGCCTTTTCAAACTCTTAAACGCCTCCAGACTAATAGTAGCTTTACTGCGGCCACTAAAAAGCTGGATCCAGATACATTGGTCTCACAAAGCTGACGGCTGAGGCCAGTGCTAACTTTACTGTTGTCATGAAAAACCAGCTCTGATACATGAGTCTCACAAAGCCAACGGCCCCAGAGAGTTCCTCTTTACATAAACTCATGGTATGGACTTGCTTCCAAGGGCATTCTTCGTCCACCCTGGCAATTACGATGGAGCTGTGAAGGGTTTCGTTTGCTAAGACACAACTTAGGTACAGATACATTGATTTTTACCCCTAAAACATCTCTTCTCTAGATTTTGATTACTGTGGGCAAAAGTTCTCTAGAAATATGGATCATCAAGTCAATTTTTATAGTATACCCTACATGTGACACAACTATTCCCTTACCTTGGTGGTAACAAGGTGACCCATTCTTTTTAGCTATAAAACTTTTAGTGCTTCGTTTTATTGAGTCCTAACGAACACACAAAGCAGTATCTGTGCTTGGAGCCCTGTGGAGCTGTTAAGTAGCTATCGCTCCCACTAGCCCTGAAAGAAAGGGAAAGAAAGCGGAGGTTCATTAAGAAACGTTGAATCTGAAAGATGCTCAATTGGAAAAGAAACATTAGGACACCCCATAATGAGTTAAAGGCAAATGAGATTATCGGAATTATGTTACCTATAAAGAGCTGCAGAGAGGCTGCAGACTTCACAGAAATGTAACATTTCAATGCACCGTTATATTTCATAGCTAGTTACCAAAATCCCTGCTGAAAAATATGCATTAATAAAGGGGAATAAATGCCACTCTGCACATCTCATCATGATACCTCGTATGTCCTTAACGTTCTTTTTTCTTCAGGCAATTTTTATTTGGAAGTGAAATGACGATCAGAAGGCATTGATGAGATAGCTTGCCTTCCCCCTCAAGCTTAATCTAATATTGAGTGTTCTCTCTACCTCCCCCAATTTCTGTTATCAAAGTCATAATGTTGCCTTAATCTACATGATAAAGTGCTGCTCCAAACAACCCAATCTATTTCAGGACATTATTGGACGTTTGTTGAGGGTGTGAATGCCAAGATAGAGTTGTGTTTTTCTTGGGTGGGTTGTAAAATGGATGTAATGGATATTTGCATAAGAATTAATGATCTGGATCGGAAGAACAACACAGGTTTTTATGCATAGTTGAGGGAGCTTTAGATCCCAGCCTATGAGCCCCAAGGGACTTAACTCCCCTTGGAATCAATGGAGCATGAGTCCTTAGGCCAACCCAGCTAGACAGATAAATAAGGGAGTTAAGGGAAATTAAGGGCCTAACTTTACATTACCTTATCCTCATGTACTGCCTGGATGTATCACAAGGACTTTCAAACAGATGTGCCTTGAAAGTTCCCTAACCCTGTTAGGAACTTAGTTCCCAGGCATGCATGGGCCCAGTTCGAATTGGGGCCATGGCGTGTGGAGAGAAGGGACTTAAGCCCCCTCCAATACATGCCTTTTCCCAACCTGAAATGGCCCCAAGAAGCTGCTGTTTGCCCTTATGAGGAAATTTATGTGTAGTTATCCATACATGTTAATTTCCCCAAAGGGGCAAATAGTTACTCTTCAGCACCTGATGGCTTAAGTCCCCATATCACAGGAGATCAGAATTGGGGCCCCACATATTTGGAAACTGAGTTTCCAGAACAGAACTTACAAGAGGGCATATTTGTACATCCCTATTCTGTAGGGTTGTCAGGTGCCGCTTCGCCACCAGTGGGAGGTTTTTGGGGTGGTGCCTGAGGAAGGTGGGGTTTGGGGAGGAGAGAGACTTCAATGCCATAGAGTCCAATTGCCAAAGCAGCCATTTTCTCCAGGTGAACTGATCTCTATCGGCTGGAGATCAGTTGTAATAGCAGGAGATCTCCAGCTAGTACCTGGAGGTTGGCAACCCTACCATTCTGGCAGAGGGCAATAAGCAGCACCTTCTTGTCTTCTTCAGCACCTATAGGTGTGAAAATAAGATGAGGTAGGAAAGAGAACAAAAATGTTATTTTTAAAACTCCTTTCTGCAACTTGTACCCTCCCTCATTTCTAGTCTTTCTTAGTGACAGTTATGAACTGAAAAATTACCTTCCCAAGTAGTATTCATCTGAAAACAGAATGTGTGTGTGTGTGGGGGGGGGTTGAATCTTTGTTAACCACCTCGTGGAAGCAATACGAGGCTTTTCATAGTGAAAAACAGTGGATGCCAATAGTGTAGTTACCGTTATAAAGCTATAACATGAAATTTTAGTAGCTCATTCAATATTTCGTAGCCTGAGGCTACTGGCAAGTGAAGAATTGCACCCATGCCTACTGGAGAAATGTGATTGAATATGGAATTCAGGAATTATTATTTTTTTTTGCCTGAAATCAATCCTCCTCCTTTTTTACAACCTGTACCAATTTTCAACGTTTGCACTTTGTTTTTAATAAGCTAGAATGATTTCTGGTGCTCATCTTCTCGAACAAAGCTGATGAAAACCTTGCAATATATATTCACTTCCACTTCATCATTACAGCCAGGTACTTGCAGAACAGTGTTGTATGTTTTTACTAAGACACAACTTGTAGCTGCTAGTTGCATATATGAGAGACAGACAGACAGATGGAGACAGAGAAGCCTGCAGGGCCTTAGCTTCAGCTAATAGGTATTTCATAGTAATGTTGAACAGTCCAGGCTCTGGATCAGCTCTTTCCCAAGAAGCTTCGAGCAATGTATTAAATATTTATTAGAAGAGAACCATATCAGAAAACTGCCTTCCCTGTCCAGAGAACTAATAGCGTTTCTAAATACATAATCATGAACAGCTCTCTTTAAGCAAAAGCTTGATGCAACACATCTCAAAAGTATAAGACAGTAGTAGTTGTGAGATCAGGTTTACTCCTGTAGTTACCACCTGGGTTAAATAAAATGCTTCATTAATTTCCTGGGGAAGTAGTGAGTGGTGTCAGCCAGGCTATATGGAAGTGCTATTTGCTCTCAAGACAACATGTGGTACCTGATTTTAAAATGTAGAGATCTATGAGGGGATCCTATCATAGTTCTTCATGGTTTCTAACTAATTGGCCATTTCTCAAATTCAGATCTCACTTCTTCCTCATTGATGCGCATTAAGGAGGTTGCCAAATTTTATTTAACTGGCTAAATACAAAAGTTCAAGGTGTAATATTAATTAAATAGATAACGTCCATTTTACAAATGAGTTTCAGGTTTTGTTTATGGCTTCTCCACTTTGGTTGTAAATTCGGACATTCTTCCCCCCACCCCAGCCACATTAACAAAATTTGGTAGAAATCGTTTCATCAAAAGTTACACCTGTTCTTGCACAACCATTGCATATGACTGCCATTTAAATGGTAGTTCAAGGCACGACAATGGTGTCAAATAGTGTCCAAAAGGCCGTCAGAGAAACAATTTAAAATGAGAAATGGGAAAGCAGGAAAGATTTTTAAAAAACCAAAAAAAAACGGATAGATGGGTAGATGGGTAGATGGATGGATGGATGGATGGATGGATGGATGGATGGATGGATGGATAGACAGATAGACAGACAGACAGACAGACAGACAGACAGACAGACAGACAGACAGACAGACAGACAGACAGACAGACAGATAGATAGATAGATAGATAGATAGATAGATAGATAGATAGATAATCTTTATTACGGTCAATGACCAGCACAAGTAACCTATAAAAGCACCAGTTTACATAAATATAGAATATCTGTATATCAGAATAAAACATGCTGATTCACTTACTAACATGAATAAAATCACTTCAGTAAAAGGGGAGCACATATAATTAGAGCTGTAACCCCTCATTTCAGGACTGTGGATTGGCGCAGACCCACCTCCGCCGTGCATCCATTGCAGCAGCACAAAATCTAGCCACTGCGTATGTTATATCGGAGTTTATGTCTTGTAACAGAGTCGAAATGTAGATATGTCCCGCATATCCAGAGAATTTGTGAATTATTGGCGAGATAAACATTTCTCAGATTGCTGTATAATGTTGACAATAAAGTTTCTATGGATCCGGAACCACAGGGGCATTTCTCGGCCTTTTGATTAAGATCAAGTGTGTGCAAAAAACCCTGAGAATTAATAGAAAGGAATAAAATTATGCACATTCATATTTGCCTACTTAAAATATTTAAAATTTATAGCTTATTCCAGCCCTTTAATTATTATGACATAGCTATTGGTCTTGTGGCACTGAGGCTTATATAAATGGCCAGAAATGCACGCCACCAGTGTCTGGCAGGTTGACCCTAGAAATGTATAAAAATGTTCTTTCCCTATCAAATGTATCTTGCATTCAAGTTCCATTACTGCAAACCTTTTCCAGTTAATCACTGATTCCTTGACTCGACTTGCATATCTGTCAATATCTTAATTTGATTAAAGGTTTCCTTCGGCAGAATGCTTCTTAAATGAGATCCAGTAAGGACTCATTTAGGAAGGATGCTAGGCAGCTCTAATGGCTATAATTACCTTTATTATGATTAAGATTCACTCCAGGCAAAGCTGAATTACAGGAATGGCTATTCCAAGTATTTATCAGAATACACATGACACTAATAAAGAGTTCATAAGGTGTCATAGTCAGAGTACCTGTGAACTCAAGCTCCTACAAGGTAGAAAGGTGGCTAATACCTATTTTAAATAAATAAGTAAATTATAAGCTAATTTATCTATTGTAGAATGGATTCTGGATAAGGAATATGCTATGAGGGTGTGCATTCGGAATGACCAATCAAGATCCAACCCAAGCTATATCAAATTTTTAATATAATATAACTGATACAACTGCAATTTTTCTGACATCTGATAATGATATCATATGCTAAGATATGGCAATTATTTTAGCATCTTGCTACTTCAAATCCATTTCATGGGAAGTAGGAATGGCTGCAACAGAAGGAAGAAATGTAGCAGAAATGGCCTGATATGAAGGTTGTCAAACTAAAACATTTAGCAGAACTTCTAGTTTAACAATATCTTTTCAGTTGGCATTTCCCAAACTCCACATTCCAGGAATCCTTACAGCCTCTCAGGGTTTTGATTCTCAGGGTTCTGGCTGTGTGTTTCATTGTATTGGGCCCTGCTTGCTAGGCCGAGGTAAAAATTTGCTTGTATCTTCTGGCAGGAAGGCAGGACTGCTGAGGTTAGGGAGGGGAAAACACAGGAATGGCTTGGGGATTTGGCTTCCCTCTGAATGACAGGCAGCACACTTGCAATGTAGGAGACTACAGAAACTCATACTATGCTTTTTACTGTGCTTTTTACTCACACTATGCTTTTTACTAGGCAGGCAGGTTTTCATAGACTGGGGAAGAGAAGAGGTCAGAGCTTTCCCCCCATCCCGCCCCCATTATAAGTCATATGACTGATTTTTAGACTGTGCAATGCAGGCTGAAGTTTCACCAACACAGCTATAAACACAGATACCAAACCAGATAAAACTTAAGAGATCAGTGATGAAGAAAGAACTGAGAGAGATGCCAAAGCTCTCAATGGCTCTCTTTTCATATTAAAGCAACAGGGTATTTCCCACACTATAAATTACCTAGCCTTGGCCAGGGAAGAGGTGTAGCAAGTTCCCATTCATGTTCAGGTTCTGGAGAAGCGACATATAAATTTACTAAATCAATAAATTCAGTAAAAGTGAGAATCAGGGTATATTTTAAAACAAGCAACCCCCCCCCCCCCAGCATATGGGTAAAGGAGAGCTAAATCCTACTTCCTCCTATGACTCACGGTGGTACTTAAAATATTTTTCTTCCAGACAGGTTCTGATACCTGAGGACTGGGAGGGAGGATTTTGGGTACCAGTTGGCAGTGAAGAAAGGTGTTAAGTAGCATGGAGAGGAAGCCACACAGAAGGTTCATCGCTAACAGACAACCTTATGGTACTGTGAAGTCACACACCTTATCGTACTATGAAGTTGGCTGAGAGCAAGAATTGAAATGGAACTGGAAAGTAAAATTGTTCTTGCTAACAGACTGGATTCCAGCACTTCTTACAGCCCATTCCTGATCTTGAGGGCTGAAAGTCCTTAGGAGAAGCACATGGACCCGTGCCGGCATCCATGCCCCTTGCACCAGCACCCGTGTCTTTTGTGCCGGCAAGACTGGCATGGACGCCGGTGTCAGGCCTCTCACACCACCCTACCCATGGCACACTTTTGTCCACCAACTTCCTGGGGGGCAGTCCCTGGGCGGTCCAGGGGAGGAGCCACCTTTAGATGGCCTCCTAAGCCCTTTCAGGCCAGGAACGCCCCCTTTGCCCTCATTTCGATGTATGCCACCTTTTTAGGTGGCATATCCCCATGGAACCCTATGGAGCGGTTCCATGGGCTCAAGGGTGAGGGCAGTATTTTGGCTTTGATGGGGGGGTGCTGAATCCTCATTTGGAGGTGGCCACCTCCAGCCACCAGCTCTACCCTATTTCCAGCCGTCATGACTAGAAGTGGAATTATTTGTATAGCACAGGGGTGGGGAACCTTTTTCCTGCCAAGGGCCATTCGCACATTTATAACATCTTTCGGGGGCCATACCAGGTGTAGATCTCCCGGTGGGGGGGGGGAAAGAGGCTAGGGTTGCTAGGTCTCCAGCCACCACCAGGAGAGGCCACACAGAGAAGACCTGCAGGGCGCCCCCGCTCCCCCCTCCCAGGTGGGAGGGCAGCCAGCGGTGAGCCTCAGAAAACGAGGCACCAGGGGGGCGCAGCCCACAGTCGATTGGCAAGGGAGGAAGGGAGGAAGGAAAACAGAGAAAGAGGAAAAGGGAGGAAGAGAGAGAAAGGTAGAAAGAAATGGAGAGAGGGGAAGAAAGAAAGAAAAGGACGGAGGGAGACAAAGAAAGAGACAGTAAAAGAGGGAGAAAGAGAGGGAGAGAAAGGGGAAAGAGTGACAGAAAAAGAGGAAGAAAAGAGAGAAAAGCCTCCCCCCCACACACACACACCTGCGCATGCCAGCCTGCGCGACCGGGCCCCAGCCTCCCCACCTCCCCCGCCCACACACACACACACCCGGCGGCGCATGGAGCCCCAAGCAACCGGGCCCCAGTCTCCATGCCCTTCCCCCCAGAGTCCATAAAAAAAAAACCCAAGCCCAATCAGCTCCCGCATGCATGCTCTGCCACCGGGAGCCGCTGGCCTCTCCCCCCCGCCCCGCTGCTCAACAGTTGACAGGCAGCGAGAGGGGCTTACAATGTGCCGCAGCTTTCCTGCATGCCGCAGCTGTAGGGGGCAGCCTTGAGGGAAGCGTCCCTCCCCCTCCCCTCTCGCCGACCAACAACTGACAGTCAGTGAGAGGAGGTCCAAAGGGCGCTACAAGGGCACTGTAAGCCGTGGCCCCAGGAACACCTTCGGGGAGGGCCGCCCTGTGCCCCGCCTCCGCGGCAGGGTTCCCGGAGGTCCCGAGGGCCACAAAAAATGTCCTTGGGGGCCGCATATGGCCCCCGGGCCTGAGGTTCCCCACCCCTGGTATAGCACCATACATTTGTTGAATGGAAAATGTGGCCCTTCAAGGTACCGTAGAGTGATTGATCAAATACAATGGAAATAGATTAGAATTTTCTTCTAAGACTGTTGGCAAATGGTTGATATCCATTTTTCCCATGATTTGTTTTATATCACTGCATGGTTTTGAGACCATATGGGAAATCAACACGAGTAGTCCCACCCCCCACTGTAGCTTTGGTGTGTTGAACCATATTTATAAACACCCAACAGATTTTAAGCCACTTTCAAAAGGCAGATTGAGTTAGGATATGACAGGTCTTGGCCCCAGTACATGTCGGAATATTCGCCTCGCTGGCTCAACAACAAGAATCCACAGTCAAACTCTTTTGTGTTGATTCCACTGAGGGGGAAAAATGGCTGCAAGAATCAAGTACCGATGGTATCTGTTGAAGCTGAGAGCCAAGTGGGGAAGGGAGGCTGTCATTCCTATCTGTACCGTTCAGCCAATGACCAGAAGTCCCAGGCGGTCTTTCAATGAAAGGAATATCAGGCATTAATATTTCCACAATTTAGGTTTTTTTCATTAAAACAAGGACCTAAATTAAGTGGTAGACTAATTAACACTACCAGGCCAGTGGTATTCTGTGACAGGCATTTTTTTCCCTTTTCCTTGTTGAAATAGTCTCTCTTATGATGATATTAATTTCCTTCCCATTGTTTTCTTTGAGTGACTGTAGGAAAAAAGTCTCTTTGTTCTACTTTTTTTTTTTTTTTTTTGCTACCTAGGTTTTCTTTGCCCTTTCTCTAGGGTAACATGGTCTGGTGTGAATTAATTCAATTGGCAAATACATCATCCGTAGGCTTATGACAGAGAGAACATCCTGCATAAGTAGTCCCTTGCCACAAATCAAGTATTGCAAGGGCAGCTGAAAAATCTGCTTCTATACTTGCTGAGACAGTGTAGACCTAGAAAATTCATACCCTATTTCCACAAAGTTTGATTATTCATATACCACTGGGGTCTGTCTATTGATGGTCAATGTTTTTTTGTGGACAGCACACATGGGTGTGTTTATATTTTGTTTATTTGACAATTTATGATCTTCAACGAGAGTTGCCAGGTCCCTCTTTGCCACCAGCGGGATATTTTTAGGGGCGGAGCCTGAGGAGAGTAGGGTTTGTGTAGGGACTTCAATGCCATGAAGTCCAATTGCCAAAGCATCCATTTCCTCCAGGGAAACTGATCTCGATCAGTTGAAATAGCAGGAGATCTCCAGCTAGTACCTGGAGGCTGGCCACCCTATCTTCAACTCAAATGAGTTGGTACCAAAACAAACAAACAAACAGCCAACTCATGACTTGTAAGCAGTGTTTACGTGTTAAGGTTAAGAATCTGTAGGTCACTAAGTGCTTCCTGACTGTCTTTTGGTGTAGCCCTTAATCTCAGGGATCTCTCCTCCAAACACATATACACACTTGGGAATTTCAGCTACTTTCAAACTGAGGCAAAGGCCCCTTCCACCATGATGTCCCTTGTATGACTTCTAGTGTCAGAGTTCCCCCTGCTGTAAACAGTTGATACATGCTGTGTCAGATTTCTCCAGAATCTTAATTTCGTGTACAGGCCAAGATTTACAAAGTGGGGAGCTAGGGTTGCCAGGTCACTTGGATTGGGAGTCAATTTCCCGCCAATCCATTGGCCAGCTCAGGAGTGGGATCACGCGCATGGCCACAATCACATCACTTCTGATTTATACCTGGAAGCACAGCATCATGACGGGCCGCTTTACCACTCAAAATGTTTGTGTTTTGGGGGCTTGAGTGATAAAATGGCCCATTCAACTTGAAACCGGAAATGACGTAATAACGTAAAGTGCGGTTATGCGCACACAATCCCCACACCAGCTCCGCCCCTAAAACCTCCCGCCAGAGGAGAGGGGGGACCTGCCAACTCTATTGTGAGCCACTGATTTGCCTGAATGAAGAGCTTTTGTGGACTTTGTGGTGGGAAGGGGTGGGGCCATGTAGGGTTTGTATTGTGGGATCAGCTCCAAACATCACTTTCTTCTCCCCTGCCTGCTTCAGCCCTGAAGCAGACAACCATTCTGCAACCACTCTGGTTCTATGTTTGACAGGGGAGGGCCCAGAGCACCCTCCCTTCCCCCCTCTTCAGTCAGTGTGTGCCCTGGTCAGGCTTGGGCTGGCATTCCTAGTCAGTCCTCTGTATTTGGCATTATTCGGGCCATTTTGGATCAGTTCACCTGGAGAAAATGGCTGCTTTGGCAATTGACCTCTATGGCACTGAAGTTCCTCTTCTCCCCAAACTCCTCAGACTCTGCCCCAAAAACCTCCTGCTGGTGGTGAAGAGGGACCTGGCAACCCTAGATCTCAGTGGGGTACAATGTCCTAGATTCCACCCTCCAAAGCAGCCATATTCTTCAGGGGAACTGACAAATTGTAACCACATGAGATCTCCAGGTGTCACCTGGAGGTTGGCAACCCTAACTGAGGCTTACCATTAGTCTATCAAAAACAGTAAAGTCTACCCTGAGCAGCAGCAGCTCTTCAGAGCCACGGGTTTTTCATGTCATCTACAGGGTCTTGAGCAATTTGTGTGACACCTGGCTGTGGCTAATTGCCCTTGATACTGCTTTGAACATTGTCTAGGACTGATCTGTTCATTTCCACCTTTAATATCACAGGTGAAGGGATAATGCATTGCACCTTCACATTTTTCCTGCTCTCCTGTGTGATTTCAGTCCCATTTCTATAACACAGCCTTCACCTCCATCTCTGCTGGAAAGGTTTATTTATGACTTGTTTAATGGCTTCGATGAAGGGTGCGCCATGTACTCGCTCGCCACAAATGCATTTACTCCGTTCAGTAGATTGGCCGCTTGCTCTTAAATGGCTTAATGAACATACCTAAAGCATTTATAATGAAATGTGGGATCCTGGAGCTACAGCAACTTCTGGTTCCCGAAGTGTGTGTTCCTTTGCTATTAAAATATATTAAGTTACTGTTAATGCATTTAAAGGAACGTTGTGCTGGGCGGTGATGATTATAGTAATAATTCCGGGTTGCTGACAGAGAAGCCTAGACAAAGTCATTACCCAGAAGTTTCTGTAAGGTCATTGATTATAGCAGATCTTAGAACGTTTGTGAAACTTTCGTGCTGTTAAAGACTTGTTAATAAGGATGTGTTCCCAATCCTCCTTGTTCAAATTTCCCTTATATTTCAGAGTTCCTAATTACCTGTTCTTGTCTTCAAAGTGAAAACAATTATGTTCTAAATATTGTCTAAGGCTTTCATGGTCAGAGTTCATCGGTTCTTGTAGGCTATCCGGGCGGTGTGACCGTGGTCTTGGTATTTTCTTTCCTGACGTTTCGCCAGCAGCTGTGGCAGGCATCTTCAGAGGAGTAAAAACTTCAGAGGAGTTTTGAAAAATCAGGAAAATCCGGGTTTTTCAAGAAAAAAACGGTTTAATAAACCCAAACCCCAAAAATACTGAAATTTTTTTTGGCCAAGAGGGGCCATTCCTAGCCCCTCTGTGGAGTCAGAGCATACAGGCAGCGGGGCTAATAGGAATGCTCCTGCCTCCCTGCCAGATCAGGCCTCCCCAATCTTGTGGTGGGGCCAAAATGGCATTATCCGGGTGTACTTTTTCTCCCCCCATTTTTTTTGCTGCCATTTTTGCAAGTGGAAACCCCCCCCCCCAATATCCAAAAGGTATTTTTCAGGTGTGTTTTTTTTAATTCGGCATATTGATATGCACATCCCTAGTTTGCCTATGCATGCATGCATTTACTTTTTAAAAAATCTGATGTGATTGCACCATGATGCTTTCTTCCATTGTTCAGGAGCACACATGGGTACATCAGCATCCAATAAAAAGAATCTTGAAAGAATCATATATATGATTGCATCAGGATTTGGAGAGAGGTTTTTTAACAAGCTTTATTTACAATACAATACAATACAATACAATACCTTTATTGGCATCATAACATGATATAACACGCCAAAACGTCAGCGAAAATAGGTTAAAATCTTCCGTTGTTCATTAAAAATAATATTTATCGATTAAATTTTTATTTAAGTTCTCTTAGACCAGGTGAGCTTGATGCTTCTTTCGGTAAGGGCTGAAGCTAGGAAGGAAGCTACTGGAGCGGCTTTATTTACAAAGTTGCTATGCCACATCTCAAGAGAAACTGCTCCAGGCAGCAGTACATGCACATGCAGTGTGGTAATGAGGGGGTGATATTAAAAAGAAAGGGAAACATCAGTAAACTAGCACATGATCCATTTGTGGATTTAATTTTAGAAATTCACTATGTTAAACAACAAATGCAGGAATTTTAAACATTACAGGCAATGGAATGGGGAAAATGGTCTCTTACAAGCAATAAGAAAAGCAAAAGGGTAGTTCTGGTTTACATGATTCCACTGCACTGTGTTCAGATTCTCTACCATAATGGTAAAAATTGTAAGAGCATATAATAATTTAAGTTATAGTAATTGTTAAATTAGTTTTATTTATACTGTGATTTTATTGTATTTTATATATTTTATTTGATATTGTGTTGTTAGCTGCCATGAGTTGGCTTTGGCTGGGGATTGAGTGTGGGATAAAAATAGAAATAAATAAATAAGTGTGAGACTTGGAGTGAAGAAACCTGGATTTTAGTCACCATCCAGCTATGAAGACTGTGGATAACTTTTATTTCTCAGTCTTCTCTGTCTTGCGGGATTGATTTGAGGAAGCTTCTTGGAAAAAGGAAGGGTTACAAATGGCATGTCACATTTGGGACCAAGGTGAGGTTTATAGACAGCATAATTACATCTATCCAGTGTTTCACGTGGTGGCCCAATCTACTTGGAGAGCTAACTGGGAACTGGGAAGGGAATATGAATGCAATTCAGGCCTTAGGGGAACAGCAAGAGGTTGTGTGTAAAGAAAGCTTATCTTGAATTAGAGTTGTTGAGCAAACTTTTCTCTGAACACTGCATGGCCCAGGGGTGTCATTTATTCCGTAGATTATGGATTTATATGCATATGTTTATTTCCCCCCCCCCCCAACTTTATTGAAGGTATAAGGCACTTTCCGCATTGTTTGAGTGACATTTGCTCTGCACAGGAACAAAGACAGCGAGTTGTTTCCTTAGCAACCACCCTGTGAAACTTCTGAGAATACCACCTTGGGTCTACTCCAGCTTCTCCTGCCCTTTCATTGTTTGTACATAGATTCTCTTGGTAAATTAGACAGGTGCCAGATGCCAGGCTTACTGGGGGAATAGGAAAGGAGCCTGCATTCCATGTTCTTCTGCTGTGCTTGTTCTCTGACATGAATTGGGGTTTTCGTGGTGGATGGGACAAATGGGTAATCAGAGGGGAAAATATTTCCTCTAGGCAATCTTTGAAGGAGGGTGGCAGAGTGATCTAACTTTGCAGCTCCCACTGAAAGAATAAAGAAAACTTTGTCTGTGAAGTTATCAGAGTAGTAGGGCATGCATGCAGGTCTGTAGCCACAGAAGGGCTTGAGGTAGAGTTGCCAGCTCTCTCTCATTCTTGCCCAACTCCTGCACCGCCACAAGCTGCTCAGGAGTTGTCAGGCCTGCACAGCTGTCCCTCTCGTGGGCATGGAATAATTGGAACAGCTCCACCTCTGACCACATGGTCTCTCAGCCTAGATTGTAAAGGCACAGGAGCCTTCCAAGAAGAAGGGAGTTGGCAAACCCAGCCAGCAAACTCTCTGCCCCACTTGAACCATCCATTTGCCCTAGGTAAGGCCCCAGCAGATGACTTTGTAGTCTTGTTTTGTGACCCTGACTATAAATGAATTTGGTTGTAAAAGAATTAGTGGTTACAGGTTCCCTCCCCTTTCTGCAATGAAACGGCTCCTCCCTCATTCATGTGACTGTGCCCAGCCTCTGTGTTAAGGTGGATTTTTTAAGATTACTATTAGCATTGTAAGGAATACTCAGAATGTATTATCTTGTGATTTTACAGTGGGGAGTGCTCAATTAGGAATGTGGTGCAGAGGTTAAGAGCGGTGGTTTGGAGTGGTGGACTCTGATTTGGAGAACCGGGTTTGATTCCCCACTCCTCCACATGAGCGGCAGACACTAATCTGGTGAACTGGATTTGTTTCCCTACTCCTACACGTGAAGCCAGCTGGGTGACCTTGGGCTAGTCACAGCTCTCTCAGCCTCACCTGCCTCACAGGTTGTAAGCCAGTTTGATTCTCCCTTAAGTGGTAGAGAAAGTCGGCATATAAAAACCAACTCTTCTAGTTCTTCTTCTTCTTCTTCTTTTTCTTCTTCTATATTATTTTAAAAAAAAATTTAAAATAAAAGGAAACTTTCTGGATATGTGTTTCATGTCAGAGTGACAATACACCATATGACCCTGGGAGGCTCAGGCTTCCACTTTCCATATTTACCATTCTGTTTGCTACAGGGGGGGAAAGCATCACATTTTGGTGGTGGTGCAACGCTGACTTATAACGACCCCATAGGGCTTTCAAGGCAAGAGACATTTGGAGGTGGTTTGCCATTGTCTGCCTCCACATGGGCTGAGAGAGTTCTGAGAGAACTGTGACTGGCCCAAGGTCACCCAGTAGGCTTCATGTGGAGGAGTAGGGAATTGAACCCGGTTTTCCAGATTAGCAACTGCCACTTGTAACTGCACCATGCTGGCTCTCCATCATATTTTAACAGTGATGAAACATTGTGTTTTCATAGTGACAAGTTTGCATTTGTTATTTTTTCTCACTTGCTTTCAGGCCCCATCAAAAGCAAGAACATTCACCTGGTTTTTTTCCCTTATGCAAGGACATGATGCCCATCTCCCCATTCCCTACAGATGTGGAGGGAATAGCTCAGTGGAACCACACATGCATTACAAGCAGAAGGTCCCAAGTTCCATTCTCAACATCTTCGTTTTTTTAAAAAAGGATCTTAGGTTGGAAAATATCTGCCTGAGAACATGGAAATGCCACTGCTAGCCGCAGTAGACAATTATGACCTAATTGGAGCAATTGCCCAACTCTTTGTAAAACAGCTTCGTATAGGATCCAAACACTTTGGCTCAGGAATTGCAGATCACTAATGCTGCTTCTCTGCCACACCCCAGCTGGCAGTGGTGGCAGTGGGGAGATCCCCACAACAGTGTATTTATTTTGTAGTGAAACTATACTTGAATGCCATCAATCTAAAGGACCCCATAAAAGTCAGGGGGTTGGATCTAACCCGTTTTGTTCTCATTTAAAAAGGGGGGGGGTTCCCCATTAACCAACAGACGTGGCTGTGCAAGGAGATCATGGGACCTGTGGAATAATGGGGATTGAATGAAAAAACTGACTCTATCCAACCCATAGCCTCCATCCAAACCACAGCTGTATGTTTCATGTTAAGAAATGATAATTGTTTGCACCACACATTGTTGTAATCCTTCAAAGTTTTCAAATCTCTGCTAGCGCTTCATTTTACAATTGCCTCTGGGGCAGGAAGCATGGCTAGCAACATCGGCGGGGAGGATTATCAGCATGAACTCTTTGCCAAAGACCCTTTTAATGTAGTACATGGGCAGGCTTGATATTCTGCTCATTTCCTTCCCTACCAGATCAGTAATCCTCTTCCAGATTTCAACTCGACTGAAATGTGAGGAGATTTGAGTTTTCATCTTCAGTCCTCAGGGAAGACATTTTCTGTTCCATTTTCCTTCTCTGAACTATGAAGTTGAGTGGGAGGGAGGGAAAGGGGGACTGGAAAGGTCAAGCGTAAAATAGATGTACTCAATCCTCTTGTGGAACGTTTTTGAAAATAGCCGTGTGATTGGCTTGGCATCTGAAATCAGCTTGGAGATTGTTAAAAAGAAAAGAAAAAGAACCTGCTGGATCTGTCACTAAGAGTCCATCTAGTCCACCAACCTATTTCCAACAATGGCTGGATGCCTAGGGATGTGCATTTGGAAAGAGAAAGAAAATCAAATTCTGAACCAGATACACCCCATTCCTTATCCTTAATACAGTTACTGCAACAAATCTGGATTGTAAATTTATAACAATCTGAAATAATAAGGGAAGGTTAATTGTTCACATTGGTACCATCTCAGCCAGACTTTGGGGCATAATTCTAGGACCCTCAGCCTATTAAATTGGGGGGAGGGTGCAAAGAGTTTGCTTATTCTCCTTAGCTCCTGCTGATGTCTCAGGGCATTACTCCCCTTCTTATTTATTTATTTTTTCAATTTATGTCACGCCCCTCCCCCACTACAGTGGAGCTCGGGGCGGGTAACAAAAAATAAAATACATTTTAAAACACAAAAAAAATTAAAACAGATTAAAATATATAAAATACAAATAAGACCAGGATTCTTCTAAGGAGAGTCACCTGAAGCTATGCTAAAAAATTGATGGCTCTGTCTTTAAAAAAAAAAAAAAAAAGACACCTGCTCCCGCAGAGTTTTAGAGAGATTGCCCATAGGGTTTAATAGACCCGAAAAGTGCTGGATATTCAAAAAAAAGACGTGGGTAGGGGGATTTGGCTTTTTAGGATTTTCTGAAAAATTTTGGGTTTATTAAACCCGAACATGAAAAATACCTAATTTTATTCGATGCACACCCCTAGTGTATGCCTATTATACACGCTATACCTTCTATGTTTGTTTGTTTTTCTGCTCTATGCCATTTGTGTGTATGGGTGCTTCTATGAGTGTGTATGAGACAGATAAGGATCAGTTTGAAAGGATGGCTGAGCATAATGTTCTGCCTATACGAAATGACTTGGGTTTGTTGTCTCTCAGGCTTAGTGTTTAACAGGTATTTCAGGGAAGCAAATGCTTTGTCTTCTAAATGGCCTAAATTCATAATAGCTTTTGGAGACCTCCCCTACTCACAACAGACACCCTGCGAGGTAGGTGGGGCTGAGAGAGTGTCTAGCCCAAGGTCACCCAGCTGGCTTCATGTGTAGGAGTGGGGAAACAAAATCCAGTTCACCAGATTAGCGTCCGCCACTCATGTGGAGGAGTGGGGAATCAAACCTGGTTCTCCAGCTCAGACTCCACCGCTCCAAACCATTGCTCTTAACCACGACAGCATGCTGGCTTTGCTTTGTCCTGCTTTGTCCTGCAAAAAACAGCTTTCAGGTGAGGGTGACTTTACCCTAGCAGGTGAACTGGTCATAGGCCAAGAGGTAGACATTAATGCCAACAAAATGGAAGCTGAATGGTCACATCTATAAGATTTACCCTACTAACCTAAATTATGGCATTGCTTTCCTTTCCCCTCCCTCCTGTCAAGTCAAAGCCAGCTTATGGTGACGCTGCAGGGTTTTTAAGGCACGAGACTTTCAGAGATGGTTTGCCATTGCCTGCTTCCATGTTCCTGTGTGTGTGTGTGTGTTAAGTGTCGTCAAGTAGTTTCCGACTCATGGCAACCCTATGAATCAATGTCCTCCAAAGTGTCCTATCCTTAACAGCCTTGCTCAGATCTTGCAAATTGGGGGCTGTGGCTTCCTTTATAGAGTCAATCCATCTCTTGTTGGGTCTTTCTCTTTTCCTGCTGCCTTCAACTTTTCCTAGCATGATTGTCTTTTCCAGTGACTCTTGTCTTCTCATAGTATGACCAAAGTACAACAGCCTCAGTTTAGTCATTTTAGCTTCAGTCTTGGTTTGATCTAAAACCCACTGATTTGTTTTTTTGGCGGTCCAGGGTATCCGTAACACTCTCCTCCAACACCACATTTCAAAAGAATCTACTTTCTTCATATCAGCTTTCTTCATTGTCCAGCTCTCACACCCATACATAGTAATAAGGAATAATGTGGCATGAATTAACCTGAACTTGGTTGCCAGTGACACATCCTTACACTTCAGAATCTTTTCTAGCTCCTTCATGGCTGCCCTTCCCAGTCTCAATCTCCTTCTGATTTCCTGGCTGCAGTCTCCCTTTTGGTTGATGATGGAACCAAGGAATAGAAAGTCTTCAACAATTTCAATTTCCTCACTGTCGACCGTAAAGTTGTGTAATTCTCCTGTAGTCATTACTTTTGTCTTCCTGATGTTCAGCTGCAGTCCTGCTTTGGCACTTTCTCTTTTAACTTTCAGCAGTAGTCGTTTCAAGTCTTCACTATTTTCTGCCGGTAATGTAGTATCATCGGCATATCTCAAATTATTAATGTTCCTCCCCCCAATTTTCACTCCACCTTCCTCTAAATCTAATCCAGCTTTCCTAATGATATGTTCTGCATACAGACTGAAGAGGTAGGGAGATAAAATACATCCTTGCCTAACACCTTTGCCAATTGGAAACCATTCTGTTTCTCCGTATTCTGTCCTAACCGTGGCCTCTTGTCCAGAATACAGGTTGTGCATCAAAACAATCAGATGTTGTGGCACACCCATTTCCTTTAAAACCAGCCACAGCTTTTCATGATCCACGTTCCTATGGACATCCAATACCTATTTTTTCCACGTGCACATCTGAGCTCAGGAGAGTACTAGGAAAGAGTTAAACTAGTTTTGTAGCATGGCGATCTATGTTTGTTTGTTTTTAAATATATATTTGGTAACTTTATCTAGTTGGCACATAATGTAGTAGGGGCTGGCTTTGTTCCTAAAATGCTGCGTTTTATCTTTGCAAAATCGTAAGGCAGCCAAATTTCCACTGGCTATTTGGGTGGTAATAAGTCAGAAAAGAGGCCTGCCCATACTGCAGAGACCTTTGCAGACCTGTGCACTTTCAGATTCACAGCAACAGTTGAGACGCTAATTTATTATCTTGCACAAGATGACCTTTGCTTCCCCCCCTTCCCAAATGAGCTTAGCCCATATAAAAAAACATGATTTGCTGTAATTGTTGGTGTTTATTTTCCCCAAACTAGGCTTAATTACCATATAAATATCCCAGTTAACAGAAACAGTGGCCATTTAATACTTTATTTGCAATGTCCAATTAACATTTGTAAGTATGGGGCTACGCTTAACTGAGAATGTTTTCCTAGAAGGTCATCCCTTTGAGCCAAACCAAGGTCTCCTGCCCTTTCATACCTTCAGCAAACAAACACAACTCAGCATCATTAAACAACAACAACCCGCACCCTAATTATCAAAGTTGAACAAGGAGTTGCTACCAGCTTTCTAGTTATCTTTTGAAAGAGTTTTTTTTTTTGATGGAAACAAATTATACAGATAGTTAGTGATTATGAAAATGCTATTTAACTTTTCACTCACTACATCCCCCATGAATTTAAAAAAAAACTGATGCAAGAAAGGAAGCAGAAACGAATGATCAGTTCTTAACTCCAATATCTGGAATGTCTGAGTTTGTGCCTGCCAAGATGCATACGCTTGTAGAGCTACATGGCATAGGGATCTATGTGAAGCCAGGCTCTAGGAGAACCCGGTTGAAATGCCCAGTCTGTGAAATTCACTGGGCCGGTCATTTTGGTGCAGTTCACATTATTCCACATAACTGTGGTAAAGATATAAAGGAGGCAGGGGGGACCACGTGTGCCACCCTGAATACTTTGGAGAAAGGGTGGACTTAGGGTTGCCAACCTCCTGGTACTAGCTGGATATCTCCTGCTGTTACAACTGATCTCCAGCTGATAGAGATCAGTTCACCTGGAGAAAATGGCCGCGTTGGCAATTGGACTCTATGGCATTGAAGTCCTCCCCCTCACCAAACCCTGCCCTCCTCAGGCTCCACCCCAAAAACCTTCCATTGGTGGCGTACATGGCAATCCTAGGTGGACTAGATTGTGGTTCCAACCATGATAGCCTTTGCTTGATAACCTGGATGGATGGTTGGAAGGATGACACCATTGCATCTGACCCTCTATAAAATGTAGCAAATGCTTTCTCTTTTTGAGACAGAAAGTGAACCAAAGTAAACCCTGGGAAGTCCCACCCCCCTGGATACTCAAAAATTGGTTTAAAAAAGCAAATGCATGTATTGTTCCCTGGAAGAAAAGGGTTTTTAAGTAACTGGATGTAAAATCTTAAATCTTTAGAAACAATATTCCTCTGTCTACCCATGCTGTGGACAGAGAAGGAATTGCTATACCCATAACTTCCCAAAAGCATTTGCCTGGTTGCTCTTGAACACAGAGTGCTGGGCTAGAAGAGCCTTTGGTCTAATCCAACAATAGTTATCCCATTCTGTTGGCCTATGGTTGAAAGATGTTGAGTATGTATATGTCGTGGGACATAAGACTCTTCTTCCAACAGCCCATCTGCGTAGGGTTGCCAACCTCCAGGTAGTAGCTGGAGATCTTTTGCTATTACAACTGATCTCCAGCTGATAGAGATCAGTTCACCTGGAGAAAATGGCCGCTTTGACAATTGGACTCTATGGCATTGAAGGCCCTTCCCTCCCCAAACCCTGCCCTCCTCAGGCTCTGCCCCTAAAATCTCCAGGTATTTCCCAACCCAGAGCTGGCAACCCTACATCTGAGCTATAAAAGAATCTAAGTTGAAAGAGGATTTATCTTTTGTTTACATCAAACAAATATGATTACCACTGGCTCTTGTCCTTGTTGAGTTTTCTTAGGTCATCTGGGCAATAAAGGCTGGAGACAAAGTGATGGGCCAGATGGATCTTTGTTCTAACCAAAGAATGGCAAAACGCATATATATTGCATAACTTTTGTTTGTAAAGTTGCCAAAGAAGACTTCTACTCATTTCACCACCAGGAATAAAACAACTTGGAACTGGGTTGGGTGAACATATGTCTCTGAAATGAAACTGTGAAATATCAAGCCATCCTAAAGTTGCATTGGCAAAAAAATAAAGTTGCACTGGCATGGCTTTGAAGACACACATCTGAAACTCTATGGCATGGACCCAGTAGAGTGTTCATGGAATACTGATTTTCCTCTATTCCTCTCTGCTTCTGTAGTCTCTTCCATGCCCCCAAAAGGTTGCTGCTAGGATTGTGGGATTTGCATGAAGGAACAAAGCAGAGTGGAATGCAGGAAATCTCTGTGCACCTTCCATGTTTGCTTCATTGGCTGCAAGCCTGTGCCTTCAACATGCAAGTAATACAGAGCTCCAAGGCAATCTAATGATGAGTTAGGTTGAAGAACTTAGATCTACATACTGCTTCTTAAGTGGCACAGGGTAATACATGACAATACCAAAGGCCCCTTTCCTACTAGCACAGAGTGTGGAGTCCCTTGGCTATTACTATAAGTGGGAGCAAAGACTGTTCATGATTGCCTGTTTGTACTTGGATAAGTTTATGCATTTCACAAATAGAGTAATAATGGCATGCTTAATACACCCGACAAATTATAACAATGCCATTTTGGCTTACCATAAAGAGCACTAGGACTATCTACATCCCCCATAAACCGAATAGAGCTTCAAAAACCATTTCGCTTGGAAGTACAACTGTCCTGTAAATAGCCTTATAAGTCACGCTTGAAGAGTATTATGCTATTTAATCACTTGTACTCTGGAGGATGCATCCTGCAGCCACCTGAGGCACCAAGGGGTGGGGGTGAGGGTCTACCAAGTTTGTTCCTAGCCTTTTGCCTTATGTCTAATGGTATGTCTAGATCCCAATAAGGATTTCAAACCATAAGTGACCCTATTCTCAGTTAATACATTCTGAAGATTGAGAGTTCCTTGCTCCGTGCAACTTGAGACTCAGCCAAGGAAACTGTCTACCTTGAACGTAATAGTGTTGCAAATAATGTTCCTTTTTTGTACAACAAGAAAAGTGATACATTGATGGTAATTACGGGGCAAAATAAATCAGATGTGTATAATTCATTAGAACCTCATTCAAAATGAGTGCTAAAGGCACAGCACACCAATTTACATCAAAGAAAGAAAAATTCTGCATCCCAGACTGAGGACTAATGCAAGTAGACAATGGAAGAAAGAAGGTAGACTTTGTAGAGCAAAAAAAAATGGTTGCCTTTCATTAACAATAATAACCCATTAAAGCGATGAATATTATATCAAGAAAGGGTATTCTTAAATACTTACTAGCTGCACAATTATATCGTTCCCAGGACGTGTGTGTGAATTTTCAGCAGGATTCAGAGGATCTGGTTATCCACCATAAAGCATCTCAAAGTGCAGATCCAGATCTACCAAAAGAAATGGCTTTTGCTGTCTCAGAGTGATGGGAATGCAGAAGCCGGATGAATGATGCCAATGCAAACTAAATAAATGAAGTCTCTAACAGCCGAATTTCTCCCGATTCGGGGGTTTTCAGGTCAGATGGAAGCGAACTCAAAAAAGGAGGGAAAAAGGACGCACCGAATTTGATGAGTTCTGGCGATCGCCAGATAAATTCGCCTTTAAAGACTGCCCCGCCTGGTTTCCTGGGAGTCCCAGGAAACCGGGCAGGGGTGCCTTTAAACTGCTCCATGCTGCCTGCACAGGCAGAGTGGAGCAGTTTAACCCCCCCCCCCGTGCCCGCTTTCCAGGGAGTCCCGGGAAGCCGGGCAGTGGGGGGGTTAAACTGCTCAGCGCTGCCTGCCCAGGCAGTGCGGAGCAGTTTAAAGCCCCCCCCCCCAGTTTCCCGGGACTCCCAGGAAGCTGGGCGGTGGGGGGGATTTAAACTGCTCTGCTGCCTGGGTCTCGATGCTCAGATGTTGCGCGGGGGACCGGCGGAGCACAGCGGCAATCACAGTTTAACCCCCCCCAGAACCCAAGTCAGGCCGGGTTCGGACGAATCCGAACCAGACCGATTTTTTTTTCAACAGCCCTAGTTGCAAGTGCAATGCTAGTACAAAGGCTGACTGTAGGTAAATTAGGCTAGATGTCAGACCTGTTCAGAAAGGAAAAAAGAAAAAAAGTTGTGTGTGTGTGTGTTATTTATTTATTTATAAGAGTTTGCAACAAATATTAAGCCCTCGATCAACTGTGCTGTAATTATAGTTTTGCTGTTTTGTTTTTCTTTTTTTTTCTTTTTGTATTGTTTGCTTTATGTACTTATGTGTCCCTGTGTTTGTGAACTGTGATTGTATGTATATCTGTTAATGAAATTATTTAAAAAAAATATATAAAAAAATAGAATTGACCTAATTAGGATAAATGTGTGCATGTGCATTCTTGCGGGCAATGTTTGGACTCTAGATTGTTTGAGTGACGAAGCAAATTGCACATGTGCAGAGATGGAGAATGGCAAGTGATTCTGCACTTCAGGTGACTTCAGTTTTAATGAACCTGCTGTGACCCTGTGAGATTCATTCCTTCTCCGGTGGGTTGAGAAGATTTAGTTGGAAAGCTACAGGTTCAAAAGTGATCACAAACATAGCTTATTTCTATTGGTACAACCTGGCCACAATCCTACAGCCAAGGGGCTACTGCACAGGCGCAAAGCTGCTTAACAAAGCATTTGAGGCAAAATCCAAATAAGGTCAAGGCAACCCCAACAGGGGCTTGACTCGCATGTAAACAAGCACTTCAATCGCTGTCAGTAAGTTTAGTTGGCAGCCACTGCACTTGGCCCCAGTTCTCAGCATCCTTGCTAATTACTTCGTCTTGTGTTAAATTATGCAATATTTCAGTATTCCTTTATGATTACAAACACAGATGAAAAGCTAGATATCAGCTGTCTTAAGAGGGATAGCAAGATTAGCTGCCTGGGCAAAACTGAGCCATTGAAGGCAATGATTCTGAATATTTTACCCTTACTGTTTTCACCTAATGATCCCATTTCAGTTTTGCTCTTACTTGTTCAAATCCAACTTCTGATGTTTAAATGCCCTCTTTTTATTGTTGCTTTGCACAGAATTCTTCAGAATAGCTCGCCCCTAATATTACCAGCTACGTATATGAATAGAGAGCCAGCGTGGCATAGTGGTTAAGAGCACTGGAGATTAACCTGGAGAACTGGGTTCAATTCCTCGCTCCTCCACATGAAGCTTGCTGGGTGATCTTGGGTCAGTCACAGTTCTCGCAGAACTTTCTCAGCTCATGCAGAAGCAGGTAATGGTAAACCACCTCTGAATGTCTCTTGCCTTGAAAGCCATATGGGGTCACCATAAGACAGCTGTGACTTGACGGCACACCCAGACCCACACACATATCTATATATCTAATTCCAAAGTGGGACCCATGCCTGCAGATACTTAAATCCACAGATAGGTGGCACACTGACCCCCAACAGATGTTTCTGCAGACTTGGGGAACTCCTCAGTCTGCAGAAAAAGCTGAAAATTAAACCCCCCAACTTTGAAAAAAAAGCTTTCTCTACACATGCTCAGAGAATGCACCTATTGTTTGGGACTGTCTTTGACCCCCACCAGCACAGCTGGGCATGGGGTGAAAAGCCACCATGCCACTGCAGCAGTGGAGCCTGAAAGCCACTCCAGGCCCATCTGCAGCAGCGGTTCCCAGGAGCTGTTGGCAGACTTGTCCTGCTGCAGCCAGGCTTGAAGGCGAGCAGGGGGAGGGAAGATGGGATTCCACCCCCAGATGATTTTCATTAGCCTTCCCCTCCAGGTCTGGACAAGCGACTCTGAGCAAGCCAGCAAGAGAATGGGGCTGGAGGAGAAGAGGCCTCACCTCACCTTAGGGTTGCCAACCTCCAGGTAGAGGAAGGGCCTTAGCTCAGTGGTAGAGCATCTGCTTGGCATGCAGAAGGTCCCAGGTTCAATCCCCGGCATCTCCAGTTAAAGGGACCAGGCAAGTAGGTGATGTGAAAGGCCTCTGCCTAAGACCCTGGAGAGCCACTGCCAATCTGAGTAGACAATACTGACTTTGATGGACCAAGGGTCTGATTCAGTAAAAGGCAGCTTCATGTGTTCATGTGTACTAGCTGGAGATCTGCTTCTATTACAACTGATCTCCAGCCGATAGAGATAAATTCAGCTGGAGAAAATGGCTGCTTTGGCAACTGGTCTCTATGGCATTGAAGTCCCTCCCTGCCCCAAACCCTACCCTCCTCAGGCTCTGCCCCAGACATCTCCAGGTATTTCTCAACCTGGAGCTGGCAACCCTACCACACCTGCCCGGAGAGGCTGCTGGTGAACTGGTGAGTGATTGAGGCTAGGGGGGAGAAGGAAGCCTGGAGCCATGAAGGGGGGAAGATGGGATTCCTCCACAAGTTTCACGGCCCCAACCCAGCCTCCACAACAGCAGCCCTACCAGCCGTACCCAGCTGGGAGCTGCAGCTGCCACCTGGACCAGCTTCTCCAGGACAAGCACAGCTGCTGATGTCTGGGCTGGCCACCCCGAGCCCCATGCTGCCACTGCCATCAATAGTCAGGCAACCCAACTGTGCGCGGAGTCACTGTTGCTACTGTTACCACTACTGCCAAGATTGGACCACGGCCTCATCTCACTACCTGGTCTTAAGCTGGCCCCAGCACTGAAGGAGGGCCCAAGCTGGAGGCCAAAGAACATACTGGGCCCCATGGCAGACATCAGCCTCCGATGTGGTTCATCACCTCTGCGGGCCTCTCGATGCCAGGTGATTACATCATCAGCTGATGCCTAGGAGGCAGCAGCTGCAACAAGAGAGATAGGGCTGTTGATTCGGTTCGGCCCGAACTGAAAATCAGCCGAATTTCCCTTGATTCGGTGGTTTTTAGTTCGGGACGAACCGAACTCAAAAATGGAGGGCAACCGGGGGGGTCGAATTCAGCGAGTTCGGGAGTTCGCGAATAAATCCGGCCAATTCGGGGCCGTCAGTAAGCAGCATAACCTTCAGTAAGCAGCATTCTCCTCCCCCGGCCAATCGGTGGCCAAGCTGGGTCTTCTTCTAGCCAATCAGTCAGGATTGAGTACTGGAGGAATCAGCTGATGTGCAGCCCCACCGGGGAAAGAGAGAGAGAGGGAAATCCTTGTGTGTGTGTGCGGGGGTGCTTGTGCACATTCGCTCCTTTCCGTGGCTGCAGGGGGCACATTTTTGGGGGTACAGACCCCAAACTTTTAGGGGATATTCAGACAAGCCTTCTTAAGAGACCATCCAAGTTTTGTAAACATTGGGTCAGGGGGTCCCGAGATATGGGCTCCCCCTTTTTCTTTCCATGGCTGCAGGGGGCGCATTTTTGGGTGTGCCGACCCCAAACTTTCAGCGGAGCATCAGACAAGGCTTCTTAAGAGACCCCCCAAGTTTTGTAAACATTGGGTCAGGGGGTCCCGAGATATGGGCTCCACCCCTTTTTCCTCTCCCCCCTTTTCCATTTCCGTGGCTGCAGGGGGCGCTTTTTTGAGGGTGCAGCCCCCAAACTTTTATCATAGCTTCAGAGAATCCCTCTTAAGAGACCACCCAAGTTTTGTAAAGATGGGTTCAGTGGGGGCAGAAATATCGGCCCCCCTTTTCTCTTTCTGTGGCTGCAGGGGGTGCATTTTTGGGTGTGCCGACCCCAAACTTTGAGCGGAGTTTCAGATAAGTGTTCTTAAGAGACCACCCAAGTTTTGTGAACATTGGGTCAGGGGGTCCCGAGATATGGGCTTTCCCCTTTCCCCTTTCCCCTATTGGGATGAATGGATCAGCCGATCCTGTGTGTGCATCTCCAGAGCAAAACGTCCCGTGCCTAACTGGAATCATTTTGGATTACAAGTCCTCCCCAGCCCCTCTTGATGGAACAGAAAACAGCCACAGTAAGACCCCTTTGGGGGCTTTAATCTATAATTTTTCTCCTGTGTATGTGTGTGTGTGTGGGGGGGGGGAAGCAGAGTCTGTGTGTGTGTGGGGAGGGAGCAGTTTCTGTGGGTGGGGGGGAAGCCAAAGGGGGCTTTCGTCGGTTCTGCCTGGGGTGTGTGTTCCCCCTCGAGTCTCTCGCTCCCTGGTTTGAGGGGGGGAGGTTTCAGTTGTGTGTCTTCTGGTTTTCCCTGTTGCAAAGGTGTTGTTTTACAAGGTTGTGTTGCTTTGTAGTTGCTTTGCAAACTTCTCAGCTGTTGTCGGGGCTGGGAGCTTTGTGCGTGGGCTGCAAGCTCTGCTGAGAGATGCACATTAAGGGTGGGGGAGACCCCTTTCAGGGCCGGTATCTCAGCCCCCCCTGACCCAATCTTTACAAAACTTGGGGAGTCTTTCAATAAACGTCCTTTGAAGCTCTGCTGAAAGTTTGGGACCTCTAACCCCAAAAATGCCCCCCCTGAGCTGCGGAAAGGCGTGATTGTGTTTTTAATGGCTTTATTCGGCCGAATTTTTTCCCCGAACTTTGAATTCCCACCGAATTGAACGGACCCGAAGTGGGGGAGTTTGGACTTCGGCATATCCCGAATCTAAACGGGCCGAATTCGGCCGAATCTGAACTATACCGAATTTTTTTAATTCAACAGCCCTAAAGAGAGATTCCCCACAGACCTGGTCATTTCTCTCAGTCAATCTGGAGGCTGGAGCTCCTGAAGACTCAGCTAGGACAACTTGTGAAGAGACCTGTAGTGGCTGCACCAGGCAAGTATCCAGAGGAGAATGGAATGGGGTGGTCAATGCACTGGAGATGGGTGGAGTCTCATCCACAAGTTGTGGTCCAGCCAGGATCAAGGGGATTGGAAAGTATAAAGGAGGTCTCCACAACCAGACCAGGGAAGATTGACAATAGGGTTGCCAGCTCCAGGTTGGGAAAAACCTGGAGATTTGGGGGGTGGATCCTGAGGAGGGTGGGATTTGGAGAGGAGAGGGACTTCAATGCTAGAGTGTCCAATTGCCCAAGCAGCCATTTTCTCCATGTGAATTGATCTCTGTCACCTGGAGGCCAGTTGTAATAGAAGGAGATCTCCAGCCACTAACTGGAAGTTGGCAACCCTAATTGACCAGGATGCTAAACCTGAAGCAGAGGCCTGAGCATTCCTGGGGGAAAGCAGGGTGGACCTGGCTAGTGTAACCTTTGTCATCCCATTCCTTATTCTGAGGCCTTGGGAGGTCCATGGTGTAGAACCACAATGGATGAGGGACAGAAGATATTGTTGACAGAGGAGAGACTTCCCAGACATATTGAGAGACAGCATTGCTAGACTATATCTCCAGACTCTTGTCATATTTTATTTTTGCATCATTCCTCAGTTCTTATTTCAGTCGTTGTCTTGTACAAATCCACCGGTTATCAAATTTCTGGGCTTTTCATTAAGATGTCCTTATCTATATAAACATTTCTTGCTTTGGCTCCTCTAACTCCCCTGGAGGTTTATAATAGTCTTCCCCCCCTGTAATCATTTTCCTTTTTCTATCACCTATCTTTGATCTTGATTTAAGCTGGTTCCTTTGTAGTTAGCCAGTGGGTGTTTTCTCACTCTCTCTTTCTTTCTGCTTCAAATAGAATGTCATAATGTAGCCAGTTCTTATGGTGACGCCAGTGTTAAGAGAAGAGGGGGGGGGAGTTTGGAAATAGCCGTTTCTTTTAGCTTGGAATATGCAATAGAAAATTTCAGGACTGTAAAAAAGTACATTCACCCTTTCGGACATCCAAAGTCCAGAACATTGTTAAGGTCTGTAATAAACAATCCCGTACTGTGACCCAGGAGACAGAGAGAAGAGTGAGATTGACAAAGTTGTTAGTGACCAGTTGTTTTCAAACTTTCTGCTTTCAGCGATCACTTTCCCCAACAATGAACCCCTCCATACTTAATTAACCCTACTCCATACTCTAATGAACCCCTCCATACTTAATGAACCATACTCCGTACTCTAATGAACTCCTCCATACTTGCCATGGAACCACTGAATGGTTGTGTTCTTGTATATAGTCCGTTCATATGAGAAATTGCCCAGGCTTGTTGGACCTCGCTGTTGTTCAGTTGGATCTAGAATATCCTCAATGTTCTCCTGCTGCTGCATTTGACAGAGAAGATCAATGCAGGCAGGCCAGTTGCCTTTCATGGATGCTAGTGCCCCTCAGGTCAGTTGCCTTTTATAAACTTATGGAGAACTCCAGAGTCCCCTAGAACATCTAGGGATATGATTCTATGGCCTTGCAGTGTGTTTTAGGAAATATTTCCAAACTTTTCATCAACTGGATTCCTACTCAGCTTTTGAAGAAATGAGTGCATTAGGAATTCTCCATTTTCTTTTCATTTGTGAATTTGATAACTACAACTGTGTGTGTACAAGTTGCCTTAGCTCTGAATTCCTTCAGTTCTTTGTGTCTGTTTTCCTGTTACATGTACATTGACAAACGTTATAAGTGACTGCCTGTATGGTTGAATTGACTGGTTGATTTCATTCGTATTCCTCACCTCTTCGATTATGGAATGGAGATTGTCTTTGTCTTATGTTAGACCAATTTAGACCAATGCAGTGTCAAGTCCCGACATCAACAAGACTCTTGATGCGATTGTACAGAAGATTGCATCAAGCTTGCTTTTTTGCAGTGTTTTATTAAATATGTGTATGCATGTCGGGAGATATGTATGGACTTTAAAAAGTAGAATCTGCAGCAAACTGTTCAGTTTCACTTCTGGGATTAGTTTTTAGAAATTGTCCCAGTTAACCTAGAATTAAAGAGAAATGAAATTCCAGAATGAATGGAAGAGGGAATATCTGCTCATCCTTAATTATTTTTTCAATGATGAACACAGAATTGGCAGGGCGGGGAGGGGTGTGACCTGAATGTATTTGTAACAGAGCTTAGATTAATTCTTTTAGCTCATCTACTTAATTATTTCTCATTAAAACCCAGTAAGTGTTCTGACATTTTATCCCTCTGCACAATTTTTGGTGCCTAAAATCCTCTGTTAAATTTCTTCTAATCCCCTTTTCCCCTCCCCAGCAGATTGCTTTCTCTCTCTCTATCACATATGTAGTTCAGAATGCTGAAGATAATTTATTCTCAAAGGAAGCAAATGAAGCTTTTCAAGCTTGTATCATAAGAAAACTCTTCTGCAGTCTAATCTTAGAAGTATCTATGGAAACTAATTGCTGGATACTGAGCATTCACCATCTCATTCAACCGTCTTCTACAATGTGTTCAGTTGAAATTGATCAGGTACAAAATATGAGGGTTGAATAAGGGGGTAAGGAAGAGGTGTGATTTCCCTTCTCCCGTTTGAACCTACCCATTCACTCCAGTCATCCTTGGAGGCCTTGCGTTGGTTGTCCCTGCCATCTGAGGCTAGATGTGTGGCGACCTGAGAAAGGGCCTTTTCCATTGTGGCACCAAAAGTTTAGAACTCCTTCCCCGAATAGATTAATCTGTCTCCCTCTCCCTCTTTTTTTTTTTTTTTTTGGTCTGGCATACCCCCAGCAACAGTTTTTTTGGTTCTCCTTCTATTGTTGTTTATGCATTTTTAATTGTATTCTACATGTTAACTTTAAAAAAAATGTTTAGATGTTTTAAAGTTTTTATGTTCACCACCTTGTCGACCCTGATTGGGTTGAAAGGCAGCATAAGATGCTTTAGATAAAATAAATAACTACAATAAAGCAGCTATTCATAGAGAGTAGGGTTGCCAGCCTCCAGGTACTAGCTGGAGATCTCCTGCTAGAATAACTAATCTCCCACCAATAGTCGGGTTGCCAGGTCCCTCTTTTCCTCTGGCAGGAGGCTTTCGTGTTTAAGCGTGTGCATGTGCGCGCATGCACGTGCGCCGGCGCACGCAAGGCACTTCTGGTTTAGAACCGGAAGTGCCACCTCGCAAGAGGCCTTTACCTCTTAGTTTGAGTGGTAAAGCGGCCCTTGAGTGGTAAAGCGGCCAAACTAAGAGGTAAAGGCACCTTGCGAGGTGGAACTTCCAGTTCTAAACCGGAAGTGCTGCGCGCGGTATGCACGCGCATGTGCACGTTTGCCCACCAACCCTCAGGCTGTCGGCAGGCAGAAGGGGCAATTGCCGGGGGTTTGCCCACCACCAGTGGGCACCTGGCAACCCTACGCCAATAGAGATCAGTTCACCTGGAGAAAATGGCCACTCTGGCAGTTGGACTCTATGGCATTGAAGTCCGTCCCCTCCCCAATAATGCCTTCCTCAGGCTCCACCCCAAAAACCTCCAGCCGATGGCGAAGAGGGACCTGGCAACTCTAATGGAGAGCAATAGTGGCCTTCAGACGAGGCCTGTATAGTGAGCTCACGGCACCAATGTTTAAAAGCAAAACAAAAAAATGGAACAAAAACAAAACCGAGTTTAAGTTCATTTAGAATTGCTGTTGAAATTTTGTCTAATGTGAGGAAGGAGGAGGTAGAGGTCCTTCTCAGGAGAAATATCTGAGGATTGGATGGGTGAACTAATAGCACCCTAGCAAAATTCCTCAGGTGGTAGCTCTGAATTTCTCTAACCTACATATCAATAAAAAAAAGAAAACAAAGGTTAAAAAATCAAAATTTGAGGAAAGCAAAACAGATTTTTTTAATAAGACCAGCTAGTGTGAGAAGGGGATCCTGTAAATTCCTGATGTACCTAACCTAAGTGCCCCCCCTGAGCTGGCAGAAAGCCTTTCATAAAAACAGAGGACATTAGGCAAAAGTCTTCACTTCTAGTGCTCTATGTATTATTTTTTCCCTCTTCTCCAATAATAGGTAGCGACACGCCCAATAATAGGTCAAGCCTGAACTGTCACTAGAAGCTAAAATGATTAAACTGAGGCTATCGTACTTTGGTCTCGTAATGAGAAGACAAGAAAAAGACAATAATGCCAGGAAAAGTTGAAAGCATCAGGAAAAGACCCAACACAAGATGGATTGACTCTATAAAGGAAACCACGTCCCTCAGTTTGCAAGACCCGAGCAAGGCCGTGAATGATAGAACATTTTGGAGAACATTGATTGACAGGGTCGCCATGAGTTGGAAGCAACTTGACGGCACTGAACACACACACGATCATAGGTCGGCCATTCCCAGTAACTGGGGACATGCAACCTTCAGATTTCACACAGCCCTCTCAGTGTTTAAAGAATGATATGCTATAGTAATTTGCCCATATTTAATTGCACCGAGATAAGCCATTCATCTAGCAGACATAAATGATAAATCCCAGTTTGTGTATATGCCACAGTTTGTCTGCTTCTTTCCTCTTTCCTGCCTCCCTGTAATGGATATCTTTTTTGTATTGCCATCCCTATATCTGCTGAAGGTTACTTCTCAACCTCTGAGTTTTGTTTTTGTTTTAATTCAGATGACACAACGGAGCACTAGTGTGAGCCAGTGTACGATAGTACTTAGAGTATTGGATTAGAATTTGGAAGACCCAGGTTCAAATCCCTACTGTGCCATATAAACTTGATGGGTGACAATCACAGGATTGATGCAATGTTAAAATGGAAGGTTGGTGACTGATGTACAGGGTTGCCAAAAGGGGGAGGGCTAGGGAGACAAAATTCCCATGGGCATTTGGAGGGCCTTTAAAGCCAGTTGGAGGGCCTTTAAAGCCAGTGCCATGCTGCATTCATGGGCCATTGGGGAGGGGCCATGGCTCAGTGGTAGAGCATCTGCTTGGCATGCAGAAGGTCCCAGGTTCAATCACCGACATCTCCAGTTAAAGGGACTAAATGAGTAGGTGATGTGAAAGACCTCTACCTGAGAACCTGGAGAGCCGCTGCCAGTCTGAGTAGACAATACTGACTTTGATGGACCAAGGGTCTGATTAAGTATAAGGCAGCTTCATGTGTTCATGTGTTCTTATACTTCTTTGTTAGAATGCAGACCTGCACTGCAGCCACTAGTGGCTCAGGGAAGGCAGAGCACAGCAAACGGGTTGTCCTGACTCCGATGTCTGTGCTTTTCTGCAACATTTAATAGGAGGCTGAGGGAAACCCTTGATTCTCAGATCCTACTAAACCCATCAGTCAAGCCAGCATTGGAGCAAGGCAAGACCAGCCAGGACAACCTACAGTCATTTTCAGGATGCAGCCTCCTAATAAGGATACTATCTCCAGCAGTCTATGGTTTCCCTCTTCATTTAGTTCCATACAGCTCCATAGTTTTGTCAGCATAACCTGATCTTGCAAAGGGGCAGCCTTGTTGGTATGTGGTAGCAATTAAAAAAAAAAACTTTCATTGTATTTTTCTTAATTTAGGTAACTTTTCCACACTTGTCTCTTCCTTCATTTTGCTCTTTTCCTTTTATGATCTGCCATTTCCTCTATCCCCACTTCTAATTTTTCTTTCCCCCCCCCACACACACACCTTATTTTTCAGTCTCAACTTCTCATCCACCCTGGTTGGCAACTTAGAAAGTATTTAATAGTAATATACAGCAGCAAACCTATGTTAATATTATGAACGGAAGGGAAAGTTAATATTTCTCCATAATCTATCAAAGCAGTAAGAGGATGCTTCCTTCTGCCTCCACCCTTTACATGCATGATAATAAAATAATCCTTAATGGTAATTAATGAGGAGCAGAGGTTAGAACTTAGATTGGCTTCTGTTGTGAATAGCCTAGGGGGTGTCTGGAGATAACCTGGGCCAGGCTATTCTGATTCCTTTCATTTTTGGCCCTGGAACTCCCTTGATCATCCTGAAGCTAGTGGCCAATTTTGAGAGTCCTGGTTTTATTTTCTGATGAGTTATGCCTTCCATAAATGGACAGATAGATGGACACACAGATTTTTTTGATATTTAGTTTGGATCAGGGTCATATGGGGGGCCCAGGTGAAACCTTTTTCTGGGGGCTCAAGGTGGCTTAAGGCAGCCCTGATGATGTAAGCCACTTTTGGTCCTCATTGGGCAGAAAGGTAGGCTACAAATGAGGTAAATAAATTAGTAGAAACCATGTTTAACAAATCAGCAACGAAGCCTCTTTTGAAATCCCAGTTTGGTGTCAAACAAGATATGGGAGTTTGTTGGACTGTCTGCATTTGGACAGCACCACAAACCAGGGTTTGATAAAACTTTGGTTTATCATGTCAGAATGGAAGGTGGTATGCTATAGCGCAATCTCGTCAGATCTCAGAAGCTAAGCAAGGTCAGTACTTGGATGGGAGATCACCAAGGAAGACTCTGCAGAGGAAGGCCATGACAAACCACCTCTGCTTCTCACTTGTCTTGAAAGCCCCTTGCTGGGGTCACCATAAATTGGCTGTGACTTGATGGCAATTCACACACACACAAATTGTGCCATCTTAATGCAGCTATTCTTTGCAGGTCTCTCACTTGGGTTTAATACAGAGCCATGCAATACTTATTAAGGGATCCTTTTGAACATTTTGTGTCCACTTTTTCAAAGATTTGTATCATCAATTAGAAATCAATATTGGCTGAAATAGCAAAGAAAAGTATTTTTGAATAAATCAAACATTTGACTTCTTTCAGAAGTTATTACATCTTTTTTGCACTGAATTTCTTCACCATGTTATGATTTTCAGTGGCTTTTGTCTTCTGTTTTATTATTAACCAACGACTTTTGATCAGAGAGCCTTTGATATTTTGGCTGAAATGAAATAATGATTGGATCAGTGGTGTATGAATTAAGAAATTCAAAAAGGCTATTTCACATCAGTAATGTACTAAGCACTTACAGCGACCGTCTCAGTGCTATGTAATATTCTAAAAACTATACCCCCCAAAAAAAGAATTAATAGATTTTATCTCTTACATTTGTTAGCATTTGCAAGTTCCTCTAGTTATGGGTTAGCTGAATCCTTCTACCAGTGTCAGACAGTAAATGGTGTATGACATTTTTGATGTATATTTGGGGGTGGGGAGTCTCGTCTGGGAAATATTTAGAGTCAGTTAATTAAACTCTGGGTGTTCTCTGAAGCTTGCCTAGCAGTTTGGAAGCTTGGAGTTTGCTCAGCAAATGGATAATATAACCTTTCTGTAAAACAACTGCCACAACCATTCATTAGAGTGTCCATTGATGCAGACATGTAGAAAATGGGTGAATTCTATTCCTTGCCACCATCACAAAGAAAGGGGAAATTTGGGCAAAATTACTTTACTGGAAAGAGCAGCAATAGTGAACAAATGCATTAATTAAAGAACTTGTAGAAGAGGATTCATTGTTAGGTTTGGTATTTGGTTTCAGCTCAGTGCTCATCTGAAGCAGAAGGAGATAGTATTTGTCAGAACTAGACTGTGTGAGTCCAATAAGAGTTGATATATGTGTGTACAGGATTTGGGGTTACAAGGAAATCATCATAAATTACAATACGAAGGTAGCTAGTGTATAGGTATGGACAGAAAAGGAAGGTTCCTTTTTAACACTTTCTTTGAAGAATAGACTGTTGGCTTTAACCATTCAAAGATGCAGAGGCTACATTTTGCCTTTATTCAGTGATGATGGACATTTTGAATTTCCTGTCTATTTTGGAATTTTACCTGTAATATTAATGAAGAGTTTCACATAATAGTGAGGAATGAATTTTCCTGCAAGAAAATTCAGTGGAAGTCAGGCTGTAACTTAAGTTCATGTGTGAACTTAACCAACTGTTTTCATCACGTTTAAGTTCATGTCTTTGGAATTTAACATGAGAGTCCAGTATCCCCTTTATTTATTTTTATTATCTATGCATTTAAAGCATTTATTAGCCTCCTTTCTTCCATAAGGAGCTCAAGGCAGCTTACAATATAAATAAAAAACATAAAATAGAACACATACCAACTACAACAAAACAACACAAAGAACATTTCTGTTTTTATTTTATCTTGTTTTATATCAGTCTCATTCTTCTTTTATATCACCTTCTCCCATTTCTACCGGGTATTTAACCAAATCTAATGGATGTCCACTTCTATATATCTGAGGGAGTCGACTCTGACTTATGAAAGCTCACAATGAAGTTAATTTTATTAATCATCAACAACAACAACAAAACCTTTATTGGCATCTATTCGCAGTGAGGAACAAAAACAATTTAAACACAGAAATCTATGGCTAAGCAAAATCAGGATTTATATTCTCGGAGCCTCATTGCCAGTTGCAGAAATTTTGCTACCCTATCTGTTGTGGTAGGATTTTGTCCAGAAAGGAAAAGCTGTACTTTGCGCTTATCTGAGGCACCATTCCATGCGGCTCAGAGTGAATTAAGTTTAGCCCGAATGTCAGCGTAGAAAGGGCAATGCAGAAAAACATGTTGTAGCGATTCTACATGTCTCATTCTGCAAGGGCAGAATCTATTTATACATGAGGTTTTCTGAAACCTCCCAAATAGCACAGCTGCTCTCACCTGGATACCCCAGGCTAGTCTGATACCGTCCGATTGCGGAAGCTAAGGTCAGCTCTGGTTAGTATTTGGATGGGGGATTTGCAAGGAATATCAGGGTCCTGATGTGGTGGTAGGCAATGGCAAACCTCTGAACATCTCTTGCCTGGAAAACCCTATGGAGTCACCACAAATCAGCTGTGACTTGTCTGCACTTCCCACCACCACCACGGTGCTACCAGACACTCCTGTGTAATTTTGCTATGACAAAATAACACAGCTACCCCTCTGGAATTATTATCATGGAAACTGTGTTTTTGGATCAAGTCAAGGATACTGCAGAATCAAATAATGCAGCTGGATTTTCCTGTGTGGACAGATTGTGAATTATGCAACAAAATAACATTGTGTAGATTCTCTACTAGAAATCTCCAGAAAGCCCCAGTTATTTGTCCAGACATCTTATACTCAGGTGTTATTAACCCACAATATTTTGTACTAATCTATCTGTCCAGATGTGCAAGTTACAAACTGCCAGGTATCCCCAAATAGAAACCCTCAGTTTGTAGGTTTCACAATGCCCCCCCCCCCCAAACTCAGCAACCCAGCTTCCAGTACAAAGTGTGGTGGGAAAAGATTAGGAGAAAATCTTCTTGAGTTCCCTAATGACTGAAAGAAGGCTCAAAGGGGTGGGGGACAGAAATTGACTGATTCAAATGAATAAGAAATGATTTAGAAATTATAGCAGGAATAATGGCAGGAATGCAGTAAGTTGTACTATTTGAATATGTAGCAAAAATAGAATCCATGCTGTTATATAGAGCTGGACTATGGGGGTATTGTGATAAACATACTGGGAACGCGTGCATACTGTGATGAAAGAACAAAAAACAAAACACATTTCTTTAAAAGTTGTTATTCCAACCCATTTCTACCCCAGGGCTTGGCTCTGTAAGATATGGGTTAATTAAATGTTTCCATCTAAGTGCAATTAACTGCACTATAAAACCAATATATCTTCATTCAATGACCACTCAAAGAGGAATATGTGTAATTGCAACTTTGACCAGTGCTGTTGGACCTATGAAGGTCTATTCAGATGAGGAACACATGAGGAACAATGCACAAGTATCTTCACAATTATTGCAAGGGTTCTAAAGGAACATCAGAGATTTTTTAAAATTTAATTTTATTTCTTTTCTTTTTTTTGCATTAGTATGCTTATTTCAGTTGGGTCAATCCTTGGATTTAATTCACAACATCTTTTGCATAGAATTGCATTTTGTTTCAGAAGAATGTCGACAATCCTGTCTCCTCCTGTGCAAACACTGGTTTTTATGGGACATCGTTAACTCTTTGAGTGATTTATTGGTTTTATTATTCCTTTTTGATTAGTGTTGGAGAGAACAGAGCTAAATCATTCCGAAGGTAGTAGGCGCAGTTCATCATAGGCTGCATGGTTTTATTCCTTTTAGGGTTGTTTGTGATCCAGTATTTTCAATCTGTCAGACATGGTCTGAGAAAGGAATGTTGTGGTTTCTCCAGGTGCTGGCCTTGGCCAGCTCAGCGTCCTGCAAACAGTGTGTTTAGACTACTCTCTGTGGAAAGACTCCTAGCACCCTGACAGCTCCTGGGAGGGGGGGTTGCCATGGTATCCAGATTAGCCCTTTGCTCTTTCATATATGCCCTGTACTGTTCACTAGTGTCCATTTGTCTCTTGGCTTCTGTCGACCTGTGGATTTTCCAATAAATCAACTCTTTTTAGACTGCCTGTCTGCTGATGTCTGTTTATGGGATTATCATGGGACTAGAGTTTACACAATTTGGGTGCCGGTTTTTCCAGTGAAATTTAGCTGTGGAGGCACAGCACCTGCTCAAAATGCAAGGGACCCCCCCTCCCAAAAAAAAACATAGTTATCCATACCAGTCATTTTTAAATTATTATTTCTGTGACACTCCCTGAAACTGTTATCTTACCCAGCTGTGGACTAGCAGTATCAAACAATACAATGGCAAAGGGCCATACTGCGGCATAGAACAAGAAATGGGCATGACTGACCAAAATTGCTCTCCAACAAATGTATTATAAGTGCAGAGGTTGTCAGTGACACAAAATCTGTATTGTATAGACGTCATGGGATAAGCCACTCCAATAGAAGTCAGTGCAGTGGGACGATGGTAGGCAGTTGAAGGGGGTAATATCTGAAATTTAACTTTGCTCAGCTGATTTTTAGGGCTACTTCATATGTCTTTTTAAAGTATTATGCTACAGTGACCTTTCAACGCAATGCATGCATTAATTATCTGATGTGAAGAATACCTGCTTGCATTTTTCACATCATGACATTCTGGTAAATTCCCATGGCATGCATCTGTAGTGTACCAAGTATGAAGTCCATGTCCATATCGGTTTCCTTGTGTAGCTGCAAGGAATCAAACACATACTTATCTTCTCAATCACTTTAGTGGAGTGAGCAGTTTTCTCTCTGTGTCTCTCTTTGTCTTTCTCTCTCTCTCACACACACACACACACAAAGTGGTGGTACCTTTCCAAGTTTCAAGTGAAGGATGTAGGGGCCTTACAGCATAGTACTGTTTTAGAAGACTAAGGTATAAAGGATTTTGAAAACCAAACAAAACTCAAACATGTCAGGCGTATTTAGGGGAGGATTACCTAAACCTTTTCATGCATCCCCATAATGAGAAGAAATGATGGTCTTTCTGGTGCGTTTGTGAAGCGCTCCCATCAATAACTGTACTGGCAACATTACAGTAAAAAGTAATTCAGTTATTGGCATATTTAACAGCCCCTTAGTTTATGCATAGCTTTGTCAAGTCTGATTGGAATCAAATCAGTCAGTTGGTGTGATGTACTAAATCTAAAAAGCAGCAGCTTCCACTCCTTCCGTTATCAGAAAAGCTGGCCTTTCCTGGCTTGCTGGTGAGGTGGATCAATGCAATTATCATCCCCTGACATATGGCAAGGAGCTATGAGTATTTTCACATGAACTAAATTGAATGGGACACAAATCATTGGCTTATGTCAAGGAAACCAGAGTCAGCACCTGAAATGCAGCAAATTTCAGGGGGCGCTGACAGGCGGTGAGTGAGGCAAACAGAACAGCATGTTGCTGCTGTCGTGAAGGACAAAACTCATTCCAACACAGCCCGGTTTTAATATTTGCTCTGTCACCCAGAGCAAGTTAAGTTACACCATCTGATCCGTGCTCTGTGTGTCTGTTTTTATTTATGTGCAGCTGTTTGCTTGTTCATTTTCATAGTCTCTCCAGTGGTCAAACATCTTTTATTCCCTCGAACAAGTGCGTTTGGTTAAATGTAATTGTGTACCTGGCCATTTCTCATGGCAATAACTATAGGAATCAGAATGGTCCCAGCTTTCAGCAGAGAGAAAGAAAAACTGTTTTTTGTTTTGTTTTTTGGTTATGAGACTTCCATGAGCTGCACAATTTGTACCCCCTTCTGCGCGTCTCCGAAGTAATAACTGTTCGTAATGTCAGCACATATTTGTATCGGGATTTCTGCCACTGTTGGTTTGGTAATTTTTCCCCCAAATTATTATTCACAATTCAAGCTAGATAGCAATAATGTAACACAGATATAAGTAAAATGAATACAAGAAAAAATGATTTGAGTATAAGGAGAGTAGACAGTAATTCCGGGGGTATGTATGCCCAAGTACTTACGTCATAATAAAACGCTGATTCCAATCTGTGCTATTTCTGCCTCTACTAGCCAATGTCAATTTGCTCTTAAGACTACAAGTACAATAATGCACTATTTGAAGATTTCCCATAGAGTGAGAATATCATCAAAGCCTGTGTGTGTGCTGAGTGCCATCAAGTTGCTTTTGATTCATGGCAATCCTATGAATTAATGTCCTCCAAAACGTCCTTTCGTTAACAGCGTTGCTCAGGTCTTGCAAACGGAGAGCAGTGGCTTCCTCTATAGAATCAATCCATTTCATGTTGGGTCTTCCTCTTTTCCTGTAGCCTTCATCTTTTCCTAGCATTATTGTCTATTCCAGAGACAAAAGGAAGTATTTCTTCACACAACACATAGTTAAATTGTGGAACTCCCTGCCCCAGGATGTGGTGATGGCTGCCAACTTGGAAGGCTTTAAGAGGGGAGTTGACATGTTCATGAAGGATAGTGCTATCCATGGCTACTAGTTAAAAGGGAGACTAGTCATACCTATTCTCTCTAGTATCAGAGGAGCATGCCTATTATATTAAGTGCTGTGGAACACAGGCAGGATGCTGCTGCAGTCGTCTTGTTTGTGGGCTTCCTAGAGGCACCTAGCTGGCCACTGTGTGAACAGACTGCTGGACTTGATGGGCCTTGGTCTGATCCAGCAGGGCATTTATTAAGTTGTTATGACTCCTGTCTTCTCATAATGTGACCAAACTATGATAGCCTCAGTTTAACCATTTTAGCTTCTAGGGATAGTTCAGGCTTCATTTGATCTAGAACCCACTTATTTGTCTTTTTGGCAGTCCATAATATGTATCAACTTGACTTTTGCTGCTGACATTGCCATAATTATTATGACATTTAAAAAAATGTGACCAACATAAATTTGCTTAACATACACTCCCCACCACCATATTCAAGGTTTCAGGGAGACTAGGAAATATGGTTATCCCCTCTGCCATGGCGCCTGATTACTAGCTATCAGGAACCTGCAGAGAGGGGAATCGTTTACCCAGATTTAATTGCATCTTGTACCATTTAAATGGTTACATGGGGAAGATACTGAGCACTAATGAGGAGATGTAGATCACATTCTCACGTTCCTTATTGTGGCTGCTGCCTCCAGTACCTAGCATGCTAGGAAGGAAATGCTAGAGAGGAAACAGATGGGGTGGCGGTGAAAAAGATACTACTCCTGCCAGTGTGTCAACAAAATATAAATGACTGGGAATGAAAAGGAGGAGTTCTCAATCAATCAATAATTTATTTGCAGTCATAGAGCATCAAATAAAGCAAATTTACATACTTAAATAGTATAGGGTAAATGGGGTTACCAGCCTCCAGGTACTAGTTGAAGATCTCCTGCGATTACAACTGATCTCCAGCCAATAGAGATCAGTTCACCTAGAAAAAATGGCTGCGTTGGCAATTGGACTTTATGGCACTGAAGTCCTTCCACTCCCCAAACCCCGCTCTCCTAAGGCTCTGCCCCAAAAACCTCCCATTGGTTGCGAAGAGGGACCTGGCAACCCTAAGGGTAAAAGGAATACAAAATGGATTTGATATTAAAATGGTTTAAAATGGCAAAATTACCAAGTTATACAGTTCTATAATATCAAGTAAAGCAAATACTAAATATGGGTAAAATTACAATGCTTGATAATTGGCAGCCTCTACCTGGTGCATGACCAGTAGCATTGAAAGTTGACCATGCTCCCCAGTAGAGGACTCTGCTTGGGTAGCTTCGGCCCCCACTGGCCTGGGATAGGCCAACCCAGGAGTGGGGGTTGGACATCACTGTGGGGGGCCTCCACTCAGTGGCCTTGGCCCCCACTGAGCTCGGACATAGGCCTACCCAGGGTGATGGTGGCACATGCTTCACCTGTCAAGGAGGAGATCTCTTTGTCCCAGAGAAACCAGAGAAAAACTCATTGCTGTAATGCTCAGCTTTACACTGACGGCAAGCATTATACATTCGCAAGAGTCAGATTTCCAATCTGAGGAATAAGAATTTGGTAGCATCTCTACGTGCAGAGAGCCAGCGTGGTGTCGTGGTTAAGAGCGGCAGACTCTAATCGCGAGAGCCGGGTTTGATTCCCCACTCCTCCCTGTGAAGCCTGCTGGGGAACCTTGAGCCAGTCACAGTTCTCTCAGAACTCTCTCAGCCCATGTGGAGGCAGGCAATGGCAAACCACCTCTGAACATTCTCCTGCCTTGAAAACCCTACAGGGTCGCCATACTTCAGCTGTGACTTGACAGCACTTTCCGTCACCACTACATGCGGACATAATAGGGAATTGGCCCTGGTTCCTTGTTGATCATAAACATAGTAGCAAGCCCAGGCTCTGGGTAATGTATAAGATAACACTTGATCCTTATATTTACTCTCATGAGCAGCATTGTACATATTAAGTGCAGTCCACTAAGTAAGAAATAGAGTTAATGGTTTAAAGTATAAGTTTCCTTTTCACTAAGTGGGAAGTCTTGCTCTGTCAGAAGAATCTCAGTCTGGAGGAAGGAGTCTTTTCATCTGAAGCAAGGTTCATTCTTCAGTGACTGAACTCCTCACTTAGTAGAATGGGGTCATAGGAAGTAACCTGTCTGTATGTTGTTTTAGTCATCAAAGTATTTACTGTAGAACAAGGCAGATTTTCTGTTGCTTGGTGTTTTAGACTTAAGGTAAAATGCCTCCCTAAAATATATATATTCTGCCACTGACTTCCAAGTTCTGTGTTTGATAGAACTTAATATTAATAATTATGTGCCATTAAGTCATGACTGACTCATGGTGGCCCCATGAGCAAGAGATGCACGGATCAAAGCAAAAGATAAATAGGGATGGTTTGCCATTACCTTCCTCTGCATAGCTGCTCCAATCTTCCTTGGTATTCTCCTATCTAAGTACTCACTATGACAGACCCTGTTTAGTTTCCAAGCTCAGACAAGATTGGGCTAGTCAGGGGTATTTAGGCTACTGATGAAGAACTTAGAAGATAACTTTTTTTGCCTTTTATATATAGGAGATTAATCTAGATGATCATGGAGGTCCTTGTTGGCCTTCAAATCTATGAATTGTGCATGCTTATTTGGGAATGGGACATTCAAATGAGCCCTTTTAAAGACAGTAAAAGCCAAAGAAAACTTTGGGCACTTTTACACATGTCAAATAATGCACTTTCAATCCACTTTCAATGCACTTGAATGATCGTTTGCAAGTGGATGTTGTCATTTCGCACAGTAAAATCCGGCTTCAAGGTGCATTGAAAGTGGATTGAAAGCACATTATTCGGCATGTGTGAAAGTGCCCTAGTCTTTGCTCAAAGTGTTATGCAAACATTTCTCAGGCCAGACTTCCATGTGATGGGTTGCTAGCAAGTGAAACCCTTTTGAATTCATGTCAGTAACTATCTATTTGATGGCTCCCTTTAAGTGTGTTACACTGATTAAGAAAGAAATGGTAGGAATGGGAGGTCCTTTGTAGCACTCATCTCTACCCCAGGAGCATATGAACAGTGGAATTAAAGACATAGAACCCTAGTAGAGCTGACACAGAGTGTATTATGGGACACTGCAATCGCTACCTTCAAACAGCACTGACATCCTCCATACATCAAGCTGTAACAGCAAAGGCATACCCAGCCCTGAGTTGTTCATAGTGGCCATTATACTGAAGGAAAGGAAGCAGCCATCCATCTTTCTATGGAGTATGTAAGGAGGGAAGGAGATATCCATTACCACCTAATCCTGTAAGAACTGGGTCTGAGGTAAGTCAGAGGGAGATGTATCTGCGTCCTGCCTATAACACGTGTATCTTCTCTTGCTTTGCTCACCTGGGCTCCAGCTCCCTCCATATATAGACTATTTCAGAATGTAGAATGGAAAAAGTTTGAGGACAGCCACAGATGTCATCAGTAATGGCCTCCCCGCCTGTCTGTCAGGAGCAGGCCATGAGGATGGTATGCAGTAGTGCGATTGTGCTTCTTCCAGGTGCAGTTGTGCTATTCTGTCCAAGGCCAGTCTATGCCCCGTTTTTAATCTTCATAGATTCCCATACTGTGGGAATCGCCAAGTACTCCTTCCTGCCTCTTGGAGGGGAGGGGTGCCTGGGTAACCGGTTATCTCCTTTTGCTCTTCCATATATGCTATGTACCTTGCCTTTGACCCTTACTAGTGTCCTTTTGAATATGGCTTCTGAAACCTGTCGATTCTACCCAATAAAACTGCTTTTGTGGATTGGTTGTCTGCTCTCTGCTGAAGTCTGTTTAAGGGGGCGCAGGACTAGAGCTTACACTGTCCCCCTCCTTTTCCTGCTTGAAATAGGGAGGTTGGTCTGTAACTGCCTTATCGGCATACTCAATTTAGCACTATCTATTGTTAGGTTGTGTTTTTATAGTCTGTAGATGTATAGTTTTAAAGATTTTTATATTATTATGGTTTTGTACTATTTTAATGTTGTAACGCACCCTGAACATGGTTTTGTCAGGGAGGGTGTCAGAAGTATAAGATATAAATAAAATAAACAAATAATGGGCAGAGTGCATTCAGATCTTTACCAACCCCTCAGCTTAAGCTCCAAACTGCCAAGTTCTGCCCTGTTGCTATTAAAATACACAGAGCTTTATTAGAGAATGATTATTAGAATATTTTACAATTTTATCATTTTTAATGTGATAATTTTAACTAGGGGTTGCCTTTATTGACCTTAGACCTTTATATATACGGGCAGTCTGTGATTCTGAGGTGCAAAACTATTGTGTCTGGAAATTTTGATGTGTTGGCACGTGATCGGTCAGTCTACCATATTAATAAACTTGACTTGACTTGATCTTTACAAACAAATTTCTGTAGCTCAAGGCTGAATTGTTCCCATAACAGATAGGATACTTACTCCATGCTGTGACTGTATCATCCAGAGTAATGATATAATCTTTAGCTGACAAAGACAGCCAATGGCATGGTGCATGGGTAGAGAAACATATGACATGATGACTTCATGACATGGTGAAAGTGATCCTCGATATCGAGGGAAAGAGGAGACGACTCAGGGCAAGGGTGCTGTTTAAATGCCCCACATTCTTCTCAGAATATAGCTCTACCCTTAAATAAATGTAAACAATAACTAAGCAGTGTGGAGATACAACCAGTCTGACCCACCTTAGATCGTTGCGTGACGCTTGAGGTAAGCGTTCAGTAATTTTGGAACCCCAACTTTCCTCTTGTATCTATATAGTCTATGCTTTCCTTTGGGGGAGACATCATTGGCAGAGATGGCAAAATAAATAATAAATAGTTTTAAAGCACCAGCTGTTTCACTCTGCAGGAGTGTAGATTGCTTATGGAAATGACAGGAGTTTGATCATAAAGCAAGCCTAGAGCCTTCTGCCTCTCTCCTGGCTGTATTTATTTATTGTCTATGGAGTGTGCCACACACTTATCTGGATACAAAATACATCATTATAAAAACTGACAGATGGAGAAGAGTATGTACATAAGATATCTTTTTTTTTAAGTGTCTGTAGCAAGCTATAAATGCCGCTGAGGAGAAAGCGAGCGCGTATCCATCTAGAAAGGGAGTCTGGTTATAGTATGAGAATGTGTGGATAAACCAAAAGTAAATTCAAATTCGGATGCCATCGTCAAATGGGAAATGATAGGAGCGCAACTGAAAGACAATTGAAGGTGCCTTTGCATGTGGAACCACAATCAGAAGTATGTGTGAGTGATAATTCCTTTTTCTATTTTTTTTTAAACAAACCTTTTCAAGGCAAAATGATGGGAAGAAGCATCCCCAGATTCCTTGACTGTTGCAGCTTGCTTGTGCGCTGGACTTGCTTGGTAGCAACCACAAAGGTGGAAATGGGGCATGCCATGTGCATGCTGCCATTGGGCTTAATGCACAAATCCAAATAACCAAATGCAAGGGTCTATAATCCGTATCACACTTGTGGCAGTGAAGCCTCTCTGACATTGATTCTCTGAGCTGCTGTAATGGCTCTGAATCTTCTGCTGCTCAGGGAACAAGTCAGTTTGAGGTCCACTTTCTGAGAGGAAAAGGAAGGTTGTCATTTAACTGGAACTGAAAGGTCACCCACTGAATGGCTGAAGATCAGGAAGATGTAAGAACAGAAAGATGCCTCGGAGGCAGGCCAGAGGCAAGAATCTGAAGAAGGAGTGCTGAGAAAGAGGAATTCCTCAGATCACATGAACACATTAAACTGCCTTATACTGAATCAGACCCTTCATCCATCAAAGTCAGTATTGTCTACTCAGGCTGGCAGTGGCTCTCTAGGGTCTCTTCCCATCACCAACTTGCCTAGTCCCTTTAACTGGAGATGCCAGGGATTGAACCAGGGACCTTCTGCATGCCAAGCAGATGCTTTACTACTGAGCCACAGCCCCTCCCCTTCTTCCTGGAAAGACTGGGATCTAATATCATTATAGAAAGGGCAGTGAGAAAGAGGAATGTGAAGGATATGTAGGTGGAGGAAAGGCGGAGAAGAGAGATACTGAGGCAACAGTGCTCTCATTGAGAGAGGCTGTATTGTGGGGGAAGGACAAGGGGGAAGGACAAGTCAGCTAGGGAGGCTGACTTAAGGAAGAAGGATACAGAAAGTGGTGTCCTGCTAGAAGTGGGGAGGCAAGTGAGGCCATCAAGGAGGCATTTGTGAGTCCCAGCTCTATACTGTAATATCCTCAGGGGAATTCTGCTGTGTTACTACATGGTGAGCTAGAAGCCCTAAGGGGACCAAGAAATAGTGGGTGGTCAGTTTCCCATAATAATGTCAAGAAAACTTCTGTGGTATAAAAATTTGAGAGCCAGCAAGGCTGGAAACCTGTGTTCAAATCCCCACTCAGAGTGACAGCCCTAGGTGACCCAACGAACTTCATGGCTATCTCAGATAAAGAAGAAGAGTTGGTTTTTATATGCCTACTTTCTCTACCACTTAAGGAAGAATCAAACCAGTTTACAATCACCTTCCCTTCCCCTCCCCACTACAGACACCCTGTGAGGTAGGTGGGGCTGAGAGAGCTCTTAATAGAGCTGTGACTGGCCCAAGGTCACCCAGCTGGCTTCATGTGTAGGAGTGGGGACACAAATCCAGTTCACCAGATTAGCATTCGCCGTTCATGTGGAGGAGTGGGGAATCAAACCCGGTTCTCCAGATTAGAGTCCACCGATCCAAACCACCGCTCTTAACCACAACTCCACGCTGGCTCTCACAGTGTTGTTGTAAAGATAAGAAAGAAGAGGAGAGAACCATATGGACTGGTTGTTCTGGAAGTCCAGCAGTGGTTTGAATGGCAAGTATGAACGTTGTGCGGTCCACACTGAATCTCACCTTTTATGCAGACAGACTGGTTTAACAGTTCATGAAGCTCTTCTTCCTCAAGAATTAAATGACAAACTCCAATCTTGCTCTTGCACACTATACTCTTATCCTCTTACGTAATTCTCTGTAGAACTTCTCTAAAAGTTGGCAAATATAAGCCAGACTGCTGGAGCTTTGCACATGAGACTGTGCTAGAAATTGCAGCTGGAAGGGAAAAGGAGAAAGGATTTGGGATTTTCAAAGGCATGGCATTATATTCAGTGTGTTTTGCCGCATTCCAGTCTTGAAGACATACAGTTCATGTTGTGCAACTTGGGGGGAAATGGAGACAGAATTATGAAAAGATCGAAAATTTGACTCCAGGGCTCATTTTCAAGGAAGCTTTGTGTGTTCACAGTACTTGAATCAAGTTGTATGTGGATTTGAAGCCCAATTCCTTGAGTACATATGTAGGGGCTATATAGACTTTATTTACTTTTTTTAAAAAAATTATTTACTCAATGGAATAAACAACAGCAAAATAAAACAAAAAAACATACATCAATCTTAATAATTTAAAATTATATATATATATATATATATATATATATATATATATATATATATATATATATATATATATATATATATACACACACACACACATACTTTAAAAAAATTAACCGAATTTCTATATTTCAATATCCTCATTCATACTATCCTATATAGACTTTATTTATGATTTATGACTTTAAGTACTGTCAAACTAGAGAATCTCTGCAGTGGAAACTCAAGTTGGGAGGGGCACTTTTACAGGCCTGGCAGAACCCAGTGCTACTCTGGCAGTGCAAGCTCAATAAGACCAGTCAACCTGGAGAATCACAGCGGAACAAATCCAAACATGGGGGTGGGGGAACGGACACAAAGCAACTCTGGCAAAAGAAACCAAAAAAACTTCTTGACACTGACAAACATACTTGTAATAGATGGAAGCAGCCTGGCAAGCCACTAGAAACCCAAAGAGACACAGAAACAAAGAAAGATGGGAGGGGGAGAGAAAACAGTCCTGGGAGCCTGTAGACACTGGCTCCCTATCTTCCCGGTTAATCCCGAATATATCCGGGATTTTTGGGACCATTTTTTCTGTATCCTGAAAACCCCCCGGATATATCTGGGATGCCAAATATATTTTTTGTTAATTTTCAGCTCGGGTGTATCTGAATGCACACCCCTATTTATAACTGGTTAGGCCATGATTAGGATTGGCAGGGTTAGTAGAAGAAGAGTTGGATTTATATCCTGATATTCTCTACCTTTTAAAGAGAACCAAACCGGCCTATAATTTCCTTCCCTACCTCTCCCCAAAACAGATAGGTGTGGCGGAGAGATCTCTAAGAGAGCTATGACTAGCCCAAGGTCACCCACCTGACTTCATGTGTAGGAGTGGGGAATCAAACCCGGTTCTCCATATTAGAGTCCACCACTCCTAACCACTAGACCACACTGGCTCTTTGTCATGTTTGCAGGCTCCCAGGACTGTTTTCTCTTCCCCTCCCATTTTTCTTAGGTTATTTTTCTTTGTTTCTGTGTCTCTCGGGGTTTCTAGAGGCTTGCCAGGCTGCTTCCATAGTATGGGTTAGTATACTCACAGGTGGGGTAATTGGTGACAATCCAGAGACATCTTACAATGAAGGGCTGTTTCAAAGCATCAGTGGCTTGACTGGTCAATGTTGGGTTGCATTCTATGTACACCAATGAAGAGCTCAGTTTTTGGCAATGTTTCCAGAAGATTGGATATTATATTAATCTGCGCAAATCTAGGAGTGATGAAAAAATAATTCTTTGTAGACCTACATGATGGGTTTCTGTCCTATGACATGTTTGAGTCTCAAGGATAAAGTCTTCGTGTATATGTTCTGAAATGATACATGTATCACCCCAGGCTCTAACACAGACATTCCTGTCGGTATATTTAAAGAACCATAAATCTGTGAACAGAGTGTATGGTAGGGAGGAAGTTCCACATGTCATGTAGCATCCTTGCCTGCTTTTTGGAGGATTGTTTTTTTTTACTTCCGGAGTTGACAGACAGAAGTTCTGTGTTGTTCATAACTGTGTTGTGATTCTGAATTGTTATTCTTGCTTGTGAACAAGCAAGCTTGCTTCTCTTCATTGTGGATCCAGGGGCAATGAAAGGAGTGAGTTTAGGGGTAAGGATCACACACACACACCAGATTGGGAGGAAACATGCTCAGCTTTATTGAATACAGCTCCAGGAGCATTGGCACAGCATGGGGATGGATCCAACATTGGGCAACCTGCCTGCTGCCCAATATAGCCCCATCCCGCCCAGCCTGCCTGCTGGGAGGGAACCGTGGAGTTGCAAGCCCCAAGGTCCCACATGGGCACAATCCACTGTGTGGTTCCTCTGCCACCTGGTGGTGAGCACCACCTGGCAGCCCCTAAATTGGCATTCCACTGAATGGCTTCACCCCAAGACCCCTTAATGGACTCCCCAAAATGGAAGAGGTGGGCTCACAGCCACTGCCTCCCTTCCAAATTGATCCGTCCCAATGCCCAAACTGTCACCAGAGCAAGGCAAAGCACCCTGCTCCTGTCAACGCTCCTAGGACCATGGTCAACAAAGCAACCTGTCACAAACACCATGGAGCCAAACCCCACTCAGGCTGGTGGACCCCATCAGCTCTGAAAAGAACAGCCAACTTGGACAAAATGCCACATTGCTGATTTTCTGTCTGGCCAAGTCTATTCTGCCTGGTGAAATGGCACCGCACCATTTATGACTCTCCAACAGTTGCAACCACAGCAGCTAGTATTTGGGAATCTGGAAATGAGAGTCTGCAAGACTGTAGCCATGGAGATAGCAAGGTCAACCCTGTTACCACCTGGAAGACTGTCTCACCTAGCTGGATGACGATGGTAATAGGGGGGCATTTGGAAGACTTGGCCTAAGATGGTAGACAGGAGAGAAGACCATCGTATTCCTGTGTGACCCATCCAGGCAACTGAAGCTGATCAACAAGACCCAGAGGCTGCTGCATAGAGCCTGGCCAGAAAATGCTGCTATGACCGATAATGCAGACTTCCTTGCAGTGCCCTACCGGGGCTGAAAAGAGTTAGCAACCCACCTGTACTGGGGCCACCCAGCATAGCTGCTGTTAGGCAGAGTACAAGGAGGATTGCCAGCGCTCACTGACCCGGATCCTCACTGGGGAGAGCACCTGGGTTGCCAGCTCTGGACTCAGAAATACCTGGAGATTTGAAGATGAAGCCTGGGAAAGTGGAAACTAGGAAGGGAAGGGACCTGGGTAGTGTATAATACCATGCAAGCCACCTTCCGAAGCAGCTATTTTCTCCAGGAGAAGAGGAATACATGTTTTACATAAAATGGAAATGATTTATGTATACAGGAGACCAGTCATATTTCCGGGTGATCTCCAGCTCCCACTTAGAGGCTGGCAACGCTATCTCTATCCAGAGCCTATCGCTGAGGGCATTTCATGGTGAACTGAGAAGGACAGAAGCGATCCTCTGCATGCACCTAATTGTACGGCATCCTCCTGCAATGAGACAACTTGCGCTCAGAGAGGGCGAGACACATGTGGCTGCCCAACTAAGTAAGGGGGGCAGAGCAGACTCGTATGATGACCCTCTTCTCAGGTCTGCCCAACACTCCCACCACCCTCACCAGCCCTTGGAAGCAAGCAGCCATGCCACCGGTGTTGAGCTGGCCCAACGGCTTTCCCCTCCATGCCCCGGGCCCTGGGCCACAAATGTGGCCCCAGGTAAGTCTGGGGCCATTGCTTTTTGTGTCTGATCAGGAAGATAATCATTCCAACCTTTCTTTGGCAAATTTTCTAATTCCGGGGAGTCTCTTCTATGCAGTTCATGTTGTTTGCCATTTTTATACAAGAATAGGCATTAATGTTAGTATTTCCAATCAAATTTTGTTTGCATGATCAGGAAAGAGAACTAGATGTTACAGGACTCTCCGTATGAAGTGAGGAAGAAGAGAAAAAGAACGATTAGAATTTTATCATATGGAGGAAGCTGCAAGTTCCAAATCAAAACAGAGTTATCAAATACAGTTTCTAGCTATTGCATTTTTACCCTTCATGGATCTCAAAGTGGTAAAATTTATTCTCCCCTTCCTTCCTTTCTCTTCAAAGCACCCTTGTGGGGTAGGTTCAGCTGAGAATGGCTGACTGGCCCCCAGTAAAATTCACAACTGAGTAGGGATTTGAATGTTTTTGTCCCAGATCTGAGTATTTTTTCCAAGAATATCATCAACAAGGATACAGTAGTTAGTCCACCAGCATTGGTTAATTCATCTTCAGTGGGACCACGGTCTGTGTTCTGCTCCTGTCTGCCTTTCACCAAACAAAGGAAGAATGGACTACATAGTAACAGTGGGTAAGAAAGAAAGAGAGAGACGTAAAATGCTATCAGACTGCAACTGCTACCAGTTGGTTTTATGATCAAAACAGCATAAACATGCAGCAGGTTGTGTAAAACAGCAAAAACTACAAAAACACCTATGTCCATTGATAATTCCCCTTGGCAGAGCTGCTGACAGCTACAGTAGGCACCTAGAATACGATTCCTTCTGGACGTTGCCTCCCCCCCCCCCCACATTTAAAGTAGGGAAGGAGAAAGGGGAGAGGTATAAGTGAGAGAGAGAAAGGATCCACCTTTTAATTGCTATAAAATTTAATAAAACCATAATTAAAATATGTGAATGAATGAATGCACACATTGGAAGCACATATCCAAAATATAAATGTCGCTGTCCCAGTGGTCTCAGTCCTGCCAATGCTGCCAACACCCCAGCCACCTCAAAATCATATTTGGCAATTTGCCCAGCATTACGTTCCAGTGGCTTATTGCTCAAAGAAATATAACTGAGGACATCCAAGGGCAAGCTGTTTTAGTTCCCCGTTGGAAACAGTTGTTTACACCAGATATTTAAAAGCTGGATTGTTAAAGAAGACTATTTATTCTGAACGATGATTGACATCTGTCGAAAGTCATTAGGAGCCCATCATAACAATGGATGTTGCTTATTAAATCTGCATAATAACCCAACTTTGAAACATAATATTATAAAGGAGGTAATCAATGTTTGAGTACACAGTGATTGTGCGTGACAAGCCATCAGTCCGATGGTTCACTGTAAAAATTGCTGCTTGGAATTAGAAAATTGTTTATTAAACCAGGCCTTGCTTTTTATCTCATTCGAGAAACACCAACTAACTAGAAGGTCTACAATTTTCTGTCTTGCATGTCTATGTTATAAAAATAGTATTGTTCTTTCCCCCCCTTTTTATTATTTGTTTGTTTAGGTCACTGGTGTCAAACATAAGGCCCACAGGCTGGATCTGGCCCCTTGAGAGCTTTTATCTGGCCGGCAAGCCAGCTGAGGCAGCCACCCCCTCCAGTCCCACCCTGGGCTGGCGAGGCATGGCCTGGCCCGGCTAAGTGACATTTATGTCATATCTGTAGGGTTGCCAGGTCCCTCTTCGCCATCAGCAGGAGATTTTTGGGGCAGAACCTAAGAAAGGTGGGGTTTGGGGAGGGACTTCAATGTCATAGAGTTCAATGGCCAAAGCGGCCATTTTCTCCAGGTGAATTCATCTCTGTCGGTTGGAGATCAGTTGTAATAGCAGGAGATCTCCAGCTAGTACCTGTAGACTGGCAACTCTACATATCCGGCCCTCGTAACAAATGAGTTCGACACCGCAGTTTTAGATACTTAGATTCTGCTTTGCTTCCCAGTGGGGACCCTAAGCTGCTAACCGCATCATTCCCCCCTCCTCCATTCTATTGTCACAACAACCCTGTGAGGTAGAGAGTTTGACTGACCCATGGTCTCCCAGTGGGCTTCTATAGCAGAATGGGGACATGAACTCCAAGATCTTGTTCTAACCACTACGCCACACTGTCTGCGATGCTGTAAAGAACAAAATATCAACAGGTGATGCATATAGCTTTGTAAGTGGCACAAAGACCCATAGTCACAGGAAATGCCATGCATTTTTACTGTTTCATGATGTAGGCAGGCTGTTTCCAATGTCAAACTTAACTGTGGCTAGGCTAAAATGTACACAAACCTTGCTTAATGTCTCCCTTCCCATGTCTTGCTTGCCCCTGGATTCGGATTGAAGATATGTGTCTAGCATTGATTGCTGAACTTAATTTTGTTTTTACTTTCATAAAACTTGCTTCATCGCTGTGGTCTTTGCCCTGTCCTGTATTAATGGTTTTATTGTTTTGTCCATAATATTTCCACTCCTAGGTATTAATTTATCTCCAGCATGTGAAAGTATGCACTAGACCTATGCTACTTTAGAAAAAATGATGACATTATGGAAGATTAATCAAATTAAAGTCTGGGTTTGTATGCTTCTCTGATTAGTCTGAATTGGTGATGATTAACCAGGAAGATCTTGATGTTATGTGTGTGTGTAAAGTGCCGTCAAGTCGCAGCCAATTTATGGCAACCCCTTTTGGGGTTTTCATGGCAAGAGACTAAAAGAGGTGATTTGCCAGTGCCTTCCTCTGCACAGCAACCCTAGTATTCCTCGGTGCTCTCCCATCCAAATACTAAACAGGGCTGACCCTGCTTAGCTTCTGAGATCTGACAAGATCAAGCTAGCCTGGGTCATCCAGGTCAGGGCCTTGATGTTATAGTCCAGTGAAAATGTCAGTTTAGAATATTGTCGAAGGCTTTCACGGTCAGAGTTCATCAGTTCTTGTAGGTTATCCGGGCTGTGTGACCGTGGTCTTGGTATTTTCTCTCCTGACGTTTCAACAGCAGCTGTGGCAGGCATCTTCAGAGGAGTAAAACTGAAGGACAGTCCTTAAGTGTTACTCCTCTGAAGATGCCTGCCACAGCTGCTGGCAAAATGTCAGGAAAGGAATTACCAAGACCACGGTCACACAGCCCGGATAACCTACAAGAACCGATGTCTGTTTAGAGTTTCATAGCAGTTTTGGCTTTTGGAAATTATTGTTGTTTGCTGTAGTTTTATTAGCATTATGCTGCTGATTAGGGATGTCAATTCGGTTCTTCCCGAACCGAAAAACAGCCGAATTTCCCCCAATTCAGCTGTTTTTCGGTTCTGGATGAACCAAACTAAAAAAAAAAAGGAAAACGGGGGAGCTGAATTCGCCGACTTTGGGAGTTCGGCAAATAAATTTGGCAGATTCGGGGTCCCCCGCAACTTCAGGGGGCTCCCCTGAAGGTGCGTGGGGGGCCCTTTAAACAGATCTGTGCCTCCCGGCCGGGAGGCACAAATCTATTCCACCACCACACCGAACACCTTCAGGGAAGCCCCTGAAGATCTGCTAGGAGGCGCAGATCTGTTTAAAGGGCCCCCCGCGCGCCTTCAGGAAAGCCCCCTGAAGGCGCGCAGGGGGACGAATTTTCCCCCGAACTCCGGATCTCGCCCGAATTTTGGGGATCCGAAGCAGGGAAGTTCGGACTTCGGCATGGCCCAAATCAAAACGGGCCGAATTTTGCCTAATCTGAATTTTACTGAATTTTTTTTCAACAGCCCTACTGCTGATAATTATCACCTGCCCCTCTTTCAATTTTATGGATTTTCTTCATTTATACCCTGTCTTTATCCCCAGTGGGGACCCAAAGCAGCTTACACCCTCCTCCTCTCCTCCATTTTATTCTCACAACAGCCCTGTGAGGTAGGCTAGGCTGAGACTGTATGACTGGCCCAAGGTCACATGGCAAGCTTTCATGGCAGAATGGGGATTTGAATAAGGTTCTCCTGGATCCCAGTCTGGCATTCTAGTCCCTATTGAACATTGGGTCCGAATACATGAATGAATGAAGACACAAGACAACAAATGTGTTTTTAATTGGTTTATTTAAATGGCTGGGCCACATTATAACTCATTAAAATATGCTAACATATTTTGCAAAAGGGCTGTACTGAGCAGCCTTATTGTGGCTGCTGTCATTCGGGCATCTTCACCCCGGATCCAGACTTGGCAAGGGGTTACATTGTAATATAGTTATATGAAGTGGTTACATGAAATGAGTCAAGAGGAGCCAGACATCATCATCCTTCCAATATGCTACACAAACAACAAAGCGTTGGGTTGATGCCCCTCAGTATCAAAAGCCGTCTTTTCCAACCCATCATGGAAAAAATAATGGGCAGTTACCAGAATGGTCCTCCATCACTCCTGATGTACCAGGGTGTTTAGCAGTTATTCCTTTTATCCTGAGCAACTGTCCTATACTTGCTAGGCTAACAATGGCCTAACCAGTCAAATCCCAAGCTGATTTATTCCACCCACTGGATACATCATGTATCAGGAGAAAAATGGAAGCCAGGGGTTTGGATCACCTCTAGAATTTACATGAGTACAAGGAGGGAAGCAGTTTTTGCTGGTCCCCCATCCCATGGAAGACCTCTGATTCCTCTCCAAGCTATTGCTAGGGGTCCCCCATCCATCAGGAGTGGCATTTTGAGGGCCATTTTGGACTGCTATGGGAGGAGGGAATTGGGGGAAAAAATCCCCTCCTTGCACCCACTGAAATTCATGCCACAATTTTCACCCTCCAGCCTCATTGAATCAACTGATGCAACCATACGTGGCTCTGGAGGAAGACCTGTTTCCCCAGCTGTGCAGGTGCAAATACAGCAGCACAGAAAGAAATGAAAATCCACTACCACAACTACTGCACAGCCACAAAGCAATTTGGCACACTACTTAAATCAGGCCACTGCGAGATCAGGAGATACGAGAATAATTTTGCAAGTAATCATGACTGTCCAAAATGGGAGGTTCATTAAAGTTCTTAGTATTCCTAGTAGAAAGGAGGATGTGCCAAACATTCATTTAGATTAACAACCCAGTTTTGCTCATTGTGGTAAAATTACCACTTGGCAAGCACGGTGTAGTGGTTAAAAGTGGAGGACTCTAATCTGGAGAACCAGGTTTGATTCCCCACTCCTCCACATGAGTGGTGGACTCTAAGCTGGTGAACCGGGTTTGTTTCCCTATTCCTCCACATGAAGCCTGCTGGATGACTTTGGGCTAGTCACAGTTCTCTCAGAACTCTCTAAGACCCACCAACCTCACAAGGTGTCTGTTGTGGGGAGAGGATGGGAAGGAGATTGTAAGCCGGTTTGAGGTCCCTTTCAGTAGAGAAAACCAGGGTATAAAAACCAACTCTTCTTCAAGCGGTCACCTAAATATACCCTTTGGTACTATCTCAGCCAATTGAATTTATCCCCAGAGAGCTTTCAGTGATAGAAGCTATAAATAGATAGAAGCTATAAATGCATCTGCTAAATCTCTTTTGTTCTTAAAAATTTTTTTCACAGAAATCTGCACAAGAATCGCAATAAATGTACATGGAGAATCATTATCCTCAGGGATCGCAAGCACACACCACCATTTTAGTCTTCAGCCCTTCTTCGGAGCTGTTTTATTGATTTTGAAAGGAGTGCTCAAAAATAAGCTGTTAAGTACCTCAGCCTTGGAAAAACACATGAAGGCCTTGATTTTTGGTGTAAGGTCACACGCATCTCCAAGCACAGCTGCTCTCCCAAGCTTTGGCGAAACATATGTGGGTACATAATGTAAAATTATCCATAAATCCATCAGTGTGTGTATGGGCATATACATACACACATAATAATACCCACAGAGCTACACAATTTCTCCCCTTAAACTTCATTAATCTTCTTTGCAAATGGAAAGACTTCCCTTGAGTGACATTTTTATGTTAAAATTATATTATATTTGATTTGAAAAGCAACCTAATTAAGGTAGGCTTCCTGTAAGCTATTTAAGTCTCACCTCCCAATGGAACCGTGGAACATTTAGAAAAATAATGAATTACATCTTATATAATCTTTATTGCTACTTTTTAAATGAGTAATATATTCAGTTTTGGTTGAAATAACATATCCCTGAGGAGCAATTCGTTTCCACAAATTAGATTGGCTCCTCACAGACAAAATTATTAAGCATGAAAGTTATTGGGCTTTTTTGCCCTGTAGGAATCATATATTATTTTTTGGCAAACCAAGCATTAAAATGCAAGTTAAAAGTTGGCAATAATAAAGAATATGCAACAACAGCATCCTCCAAATGGTAACCTTTCCCCCCTTCCTGTCCAATGAATACTTCTCTAGCTTAAGATCACATAAAGCTAGCTTTAATTAGTGACTGATCTTAAAAGCATATGGTGGCCTTGTTGGGTCAGACCTGCTCCACACTCTGTCTCCTGCTGAGGACCATACAGCATGCAAAGCAGAATGATGGATCTAGGGCTACCGCCCTTCTGAATTTGTATGTATTTTTCACATTTCAGAAACTCTGGTTAAAATGTGTCCATATTTTTCATGAAGGCAAAATTGTTTGTCTTAGCCAGGTTCACTTAATTGTACCTTCAGGTTCCCGAGTTATGTGAGGATTTTTGGAAGGAAGGAAGAGCATAAACAACAAGAACACAGAATGAGGGTAAATGTGGTTATTGGTTCTCATAGGTTATCCGGGCTGTGTAACCGTGGTTTTGGCATTTTCTTTCCTGACGTTTCGCCAGCAGCTGTGGCCGGCATCTTCAGAGGAGTAACACTGAAGGACAGTGTCTCTCAGTGTCAAGTGATGGATCTAGGGCTACCGTTCAGCAGTGTCACTTGACACTGAGAGACACAGTCCTTCAGTGTTGCTCCTCTGAAGATGCCGGCCACGGCTGCTGGCAAAACGTCAGGAAAGAAAATACCAAGACCACGGTTACACAACCTGGATAACCTACGAGAACCAATGAACTCTGACCGTGAAAGCCTTCAACAATATATTGTAAATGTGGTTAGATTACAAATCTGGGATCTTCTTTTTAAAGAAGAAGTCGAGTTGGCTTTTATATGCTGATTTTTTCTACCTTTTAAGGAGAATCAAACCGGCTTACAATCTCCTTCCCTTCCCCTCCCCACAACAGACTCCTTGCGAGGTAGTTGAGGCTGAGAGAGCTCTAAGAGAACGGTGACTAGCCCAAGATCACCCAGGTTGCTTCATGTGTAGGAGTGGGGAAACCAACCCGGTGCACCAGCTTAGAGTCTGCCGCTCATGTGGAGGAGTGGGGAATCCAACCCTGTTCTCTAAATTAGATTCCACCACTCTTCGATAGGGTTGTGCATATTGATATACCTGAACTGAAAATAAACCTGAAATTAGCAGTTTTCGGGTTTACCGAATGCCAAAACTTGGGGATCTGCCTGAAGCCGAACAGGGGATTCCCGAAAAAGCTGAATAAATATTTGGCTTTTTTGGGTTCAACTATTCACCTTTGCTCAGGTGGACTGCTCTGTGCTTGCTCCCATTTTTCTATCTTTTCTTTGACTGGTTTTGTTTGGGCACCATAGTTGGGGGGCCCTTTGAGGTAGGGGTCATGTAATCAGAGCTAACTTGTTCTGACCAACCATCCAACAACTGAACCAACTATCCATCACCATTCAGTGGATTAATTTAGATCAAGCATAAGGGTTGTTTAAAAGACGGGGCTCAGCAGTCCCGTCTGGAGGGATATACCCTCCAACTAAAAAGTGCCAGTTTGACTGCTGCAACTACAAGGCTTCCAAAGGAGACTTCCTCACCTGTGTGGATGAGCGATCCCCTTCAGAGAGCCCCCGTGGCTCCAATCTCACCACCACCACCCAAAAAAACCTGCTCTCCAACTGAAGGCTGCTCCGAGTAGAGGCTTTGATTCCCTGCACCGTGACCATCTCTTGAAATCAGATTTTTGATTACTATAATAAAGGACTGTTCACAGGATGTAATTTGTCCCCAAAAGAAATGTTTCCCATGCCTTATTTTTCTTGTATTTAAGCCATTTTCCTCAGTTTGGAAGCTAATTTGCATGGACATCATGCTGTGTGCCCCAGATATGAATAAAGCCCCCAGACTTTGAGACATCAGCCTGCCAATCAGCTCTTTCCGCCAGTTCTCGTCAACACTGAACTTCTAAACCTAAAAACCGGCTCTCAAATGCCTGGAGGATGGGGGTGACTCCTTTGCAGGTCCATAAAATTAAACTATCCCAAAGTTCACCAAGGTTTGGTGACCATCTAAGAAGAGTCCCTTGCAGTCATGCTGCAAATTTGGGGACACTACCTCCAAAAATACCCCCACAGGAGCTTCAAAAAAATCCCCATACACTATAATGGAACCGAATTTTTTGGTAAACCCAGTAATAAGCTGAATGCTGATATTTACCGGTATGGGTATTCGGCTTATTCTGGGTGTACTGGAAAAAATCGGGCCCAATAAACCTGAACTGAAAATTTACCATTTTTTTATTATTTTTTTAGGACAACCCTACACTTAACTACTACTCCACACTGGCTGGGATGAGGCTATGAAGGTAAATGAAGGTGGGATATTCCTCCAATAATACCTTTACTTATTTTCCTCACATCACATTATAGCAAGTGAAACTCCAATCCTGACCCACATCAAGTGAAGAAGAAGTCGGGTTAGGGAACACAATGAAGAAGCAGAGGAGAACAATCTGTAGCGCTGTTGTGTCTGAATGCTTCATAATTTGAAAGGAAAAGGCAGTATCTCCAAATGCCACCTCACAACATTGAATAAGATTATTTTCTCAGTCTGAAAAATGACAGCACTGTTTAGAATAATAAGATCATTAGGAGCCATATTCCAAGTTAACATATACTAATCAAAACAATTCAATCTCTGTGAATGTCAGAAAACACCCCAAAGGATTTTGCTGATCCCATCAAGGCCTTTGTTGTCTTTCTTAAAATTCCTTTGTCTTCTCAAGCAGGAACCTCAACATTCTCTCTGAAATTTTGTCTTAGGCAAAATTTAATAGGAAAAAGGGTGGTTAGATAACATTTCACAATTATACTTCGGTTGCAGAAAGTGTCTTGATATCTTATTCTGTTTGCCCTATTGGAGTAGTGAGTATCTAGGTTGTCCATAATATTTCCACTCCTAGGTATTAATTTATCTCCAGCATATGAAAGTATGCACTGGGCCTATGTTACTTTTAGAAAAAATGATGACATTATGGAAGATTAATGAAATGAAAGTCTGGGTTTATATGTTTCTCTGATTAGTCTGAATTGGTGGTGATTAACCAGGAAAAAAAGATCTCGGGGGTTATAGTCCAATGAAAATGTCAATTTAGAGTTTCATAGCAGTGGATAAAGCATATTCTGTGGTAGGGATTTATTAGGAAAGGGACTGGAAATAGGACAATGTCTACAGTAATGCCTTTATATAAACTGATAGTGTGGCCACATATGGTTCAGTTCTGGTTGCTTCACAGCCAAAATGGGGAAAAGGTGCAGATGAGGGTAGCATTGCCAGGTCCCTTGTTCTTGTTAGAAAGGATGTTCTGAGGAAGTTAACCTCCACAAAACAAGTACGACCTAGGAGCTTGTTAACTGAAAGATGAAACTGAAACCTGCTACATGAAGGGGATAAATTTGCTAATTGTGATAGATGAAGAAGCATCATATAAAAGAGATTCAAGCAATAGAGTCTCCTTGTATTATGTATTAAAGGTTAAGGTAGTCCCCTGTGCAAGCACTGGCTCATTCCTGACTCATAGGGTGACGTCACATCCCAACGTTTACTAGGCAGACTATATTTACGGGGTTGTTTACCAGTGCCTTCCCCAGTCTTCTTCCCTTTAGAAGGAGTTTATTTGTAAGAACTGCATCACCAATGTAAAATAGAAATTGATTTGCAACCATAGTGTTGAATGAAAACTTATGTTTATACCAATACATGCGATTATTGGGTACTAGGTTGGGTACTAGGTTGGGTACTAGTCTGTATATTGGTAGATCTCTTGCTATGGCTGGAGGCCTCTTGCTGGTCGACTCCAGTGCCCACCACTGTGCTGAGTGGTGGCAACAGAAAAAAATATTTTTAAAATCCACTGACATCCTCTGTGCTGGTACATCACTTCCAGGAACATGACAATGGGTTTCTTTAGGAATCAGCAAAAAGTCTGTGGTTTTGCGTGATTCCTAGAGATACCCGTTGTCACTTGTACCTGGAAGTGACATATGACTGATCTCATACGCCCCCTATGTCCCTGCCTCCCAACCCTCCCACTGGTTGACAAGCTCAGCCTGGCAACCACAGACGAGGAGAACAAAAATGAACAAGAGGTATGAACCCAAAGAAAGGTGAACACTATTGTGGGCTTTAAGTTTAGAAAGAAAGAAGGTAGCTATTAGAGAAGGAGGTCTGTGCAGCTCCGTTGTTCCCTGGCACCACAGTGTTTGCTTCCCCCAGCCAGCGTCCATGCCATTTTGTGCCATGATAAAGTGGCACGGATATCTCCCCGTTAGGATTGCAGCCTTAATGTGTGGTTCCCATGTTGCCTGCATTTGTTTTTCAACATTTCATTTTCAAAAATTGCTTCAATATTTGTTATTTCTGAATTAGCTATATAGGGCATTTTTATAATATGCTGCTCATTTGAACCTAATATGTTAAACTGTTCTGCTAAATTCTTACCTTCTACCTATTGTTTCAAACCTGTTATTTTATTTCACTTTTTCTGCTTTGATTGTCCAATTCACTTATCTTATTCTCACTACTGTACTAATATCCAGTATCACTGTTCTTTGCTCTTATTTCTGTGTTCTCCTTTAAAGCCTATAGTCTCCACGTTTCCATTTAATTCTGCAAGAATATTTTTAAAGTTTGTAATTTGTTAGTTCCTTGTCCAATTAATTTATATTTTTCTACTTTGTTTTCCCCATTCTCTATTATAATTATTTTTATATCCACCCTGTGCTTACTAATAACCAACTCAATATTTATCTTTCGTTCAAATGAAATGAACAAAATTTTTGTTTGTGAAATTGTTCTAAAATAACTTAATCAATTGTTGGGGAAGTATCTGTATGTTCTATATTAAACTGTCTTGTTCTACATATTAAACAATTTAATCTACTTCTGCTAGTTACTCTGAAATGTATTCAGACTGTTCCTCATACCATCTACTATTAATTACCTACAATGTTATTTGTTATTTAAAGAACCAGCTTGGATCCAGAAGTACACTTCCACTTATGGAAGCGAAATACTCCTCATGGAAGGATTCCAAACAATTATGCAGCCCTCTAAACATTTTACAGAAGGAATAATTCTGTCCTAAGCATAATTAAACCCTTCTAACCTCATTGATTTCAATGGGGTTAGAAGGGTACAAGTTAGAAGGGCACAAGGACTTGGGGGGTCATCTTATTTTCCCCTCCCCCACTATTTCCTCTTGCCCTTCCGTGAAAGCCCTGATAACATCTTCCTGCTTCTTTCTCTCCCCACACCAGAAAACTTACCATTATGTCCCCCCAGTCTTCGGCTTTCCTCCTCCCCCCGGCATAGGGTTGCCAATCTCCAGGTGATGGCTGGAGATCTCCTGCTATTGGAACTGATCTCCAGCCAATAGAGATCAGTTCGCCTGGAGAAAATGGCTGCTTTGGCAATTGGACTCTATGGCATTGAAGTCCCTCCCACCCCCAAACCCTGCCCTCCTCAGGCTCTGCCCCAAAAACCTCCCGCCGGTGGCAAAGAGGGACCTGGCAACCCTAGCCCCTCGCCCCATCCAAATATCAGCTTTTTAATTTCAGGAGCTAGAATCTCTACATGGTATGTGAAACCTCTCAGTTTTTGTGATATGTAATCTTCCTAAATTTTCACCTCTGCAGTAGATGGCAGAAGCAGTTATTCTTGGTTTCCAGTCTCATAGATTTTTATCTGAAGGGTTGTTCACCTGATGAAGACATGGCCAAAGTTCCCTCTCTATGGCTTGATTTAAGGAGAGCCTGATCTGTGAATCAGTCAATCACGCCCTGGCAATTTCTGGCATTAAGTTCCAGCTACAACTGGGGGCTCATTTGAAGAATCTCAGGTGTTGCAATCAACTGCTCAGAGAAGCAGAGGCAATAAGGGCAGTGCTGATGTTGAAAGATGAGAAGCAGTAACCTTCGCTGTACTTCAGGGCTCGCTACAGCCTGGAGCTTCAGGGAAATGTGTTGGAATGCAGAAAAGCAGCAGTAATTTTTTAAAAAAAATCTGACTGCACCTCCATTATAAAATTCTGGCACAAAAAAAGGAACACAGAGGCATTGCTCAACAGTCTAGGCCTCAACAACAATGAAGGCATGAATTGCTGGAAAAAAATTGGATTTGCAGATGAGTTTCCAAGCAATCTTTGCATGTGTGATATCAAAGGAATCAATCAATCAATACATACATACATACATCTAAATTCCTCCTTTCCTCCAAGTTTAGTGCCACGCTATAGTTTTCCCCCAAACATACCTATGAGGTAGATTAGGCTGAAAAAGAGGCACTGTCCCAAGGTTGTCTAGGGAGCATCCTGACTAAGCGGGAATTTGAACCTAAGTCTCCCAGGTACTGGTCTAACACTAGCCAATAATTATGAACTTTCCCTGCAAAATGAGTGAAAAGGGAGGGTAGAGAGGCCAGGCACATGCTTGGAACCCCCGAGAAACATTTGAGGATGAGGCATAGGGAAAGACATCTGCAATGCATCAGTGTCACTTCCAGCTGGAAATGACATCCCCAACACTCTTACGTTTTTACCTGATCTCTATGGTAAAAACCACAGTGACTGGGGAGATTGCTAAAGGGTCACTAAACATCACTTTCAGGTTGCAGCAAATGTAGTACCAACACATCATTGACACCCTGCCCCCCCGTTTATCCCCACTACTCAATGGAGCATCAGCAGCAACAAGGAAAGGTTTTTCTAACTGCGCAATCCTAATGGGGGGGCAAAAGGGGATAGGGGCCAGCATGATCCCACTGCTGGCATTAGTGCCACTTGTGCCAGCTAAGCGGGCACTAATGCCAGCAGCAGGGCACTTATGTAAGTGATGGGGAGCTGTGCAGCAGCGAGAGCCATGGGCACCGGCGCAGCCTCACCTGCAGCACTGCCCCGGTGCAAGACCTCATGCCAGTATCAAGGGGGGCATTTCTGGGTGTGGAGCTGACTCCAGTCATCTCCCTAACCCCTTTCAGCCCGGGAATGCCCCCTTTGCAGGCGCCGAATTACACCTGCAAAAAGCCCTGTGAAACTCTATGGAGGAGCATCATGTTTTGTCACATGTGCATTCTCATAAATGCTGCTTAAGAATTGCATTGCACACATGGGCAGGAAGCAGCATATTGCACAGACAACTCTAGGATGCTTCTGTCATGATGGTGAGATTACTGGATCGCAGATAGAGCCAGGTCATAGTTCTGTAAATTACCATACCATTAAAATGTACACACGGATGCACCTCCTATCAGTTTTACCTATCAGGAAGAAAGGGTAGTTTCTTATCAAGAATTTCAGAATGAGAAAAGGGAAGAAGTCGTCAAATTCTGAGAATCTCCAGCCTTGGCTACCTGGTGTGATAAATGATGACCATAAAGTTTCAAAAGCAAGATATGGGTTTGAGATACATATTCTTAATTATGAATGTAATATCAGTGTAGACAAGTCCTCCTGACTCAATAGTGCCTATTAGGGGTGTGTGCAAAGAAAAAAATCCATTATTATTTTGAATCCTGGATATTGGGTGGGGGGGTAGGGTTGCCAGGTCCCTCTTTGCCATTGGTGGGAGGTTTTTGGGGTAGAGCCTGAGGAGTTTGAGTAGAGTTGCCAGGTCCCTCTTCCCCACCAGTGGAATATTTTGGGGCAGAGCTTAAGGAGGGTGGGGTTTAGAGTCGGGAGGTACTTCAGTGCCATAGAGTCCAATTGCCAAAGCAGCCATTTTCTCCAGGTGAACTGATCTCTATCCGCTAGAGATCAGTTATAATAGTTTGAGAGCTCCAGCTGGTACCTGGAGGTTGGCAACCCTAGGGGGGAGCTTTTACCATGATTACTGGTTTTCAGTTAGGTCATTACTGGTTCATGTTTCAAATCTTTGGTTTTTTTGGTGGGGAGGGGTGTCTGGATTTTGGGGGGCATTGCTTTCAATGGGGAACCAATCTGAGGGTCGTGGGCAGCTTTTTTCAAAGTTAGTGGCACCATTGACTGGGAGAGGAAAAATCGGCCCTGGAAAAGGGTTCCACTCCCATCAAGGAGAGAGGGAAGAAGAAAGAGCGAGCCAGAACAGCAGCCCTTTCATTATTCCTTATGGGGGGTGGGCTTTTTCAGGGGGGACTATAGCTGTTTTTCAACCAAATGGCACCCAAACTGCAGGGGCACTAGTAAGGGTATGAGGCCCCTCTTCACCACCGGCGGGAGGTTTTTGGGGCAGAGCCTGAAAAGGGTGGGGTTTGGGGAGGAGAGGGACTTCAATACCATACAGTCCAATTGCCAAAGCGGCCATTTTCTCCAGGTGAACTGATCTCCATAGGCTGGAGATCAGTTGTAATAGCAGGAAATCTCAAGCCACCATCTGGAGGCTGTCAACACACAAACAGCTTCTCCACGTAACTCCGGGCAGCTGAAGAAGAATTTGAAACAGCAGCTACACCGGGAGCCTATACTGCCCTATGGGAGAATTCCAAAAGGACTTTTGAATGTTACAATTTATTTTGAGCTGTATTTGAGTTGTGATACAATTTCTGATCAGTACAACTTTGACTTGAAACCTTACAATTTTGATTTGTACAATTTTGACTTGAAACCGACAAACGAGTTCTGTTTGAAAAAAGTGAGAACGCACATTGCGATTTTTCAGTATAACTTTATTGTAAATATTTTGAAAAAAACAAACCGTGCAAACTTGAAGTTATCTATGACTTTTATTGTTGTGCCATTTGCTGTTAATTTTGAATTAACCACCTGAAGGTTGGCAACCCTAGGCACCAGTGCTGCCTGTCTACTAAAGACCCCCTGAGCTTCAAATGAATTTGACCACGGGGTCCAATCATATGGGCTCCTGAACAAGGTACCATAAGCCATTATACTGGCAGAGGAAAAGGGACCCCGCCCTCACAAAGGAAGGTGGCAAGGGGGGAGCCTGAACCACAGTTCTGCTGGGCCCTGTGCCAGGCTTGTGCCAGCCGGGAGCTATCTTCCCAGATATGTTTGACATAGGGGCAAGGAAGAACAAACATAGTATATTTTTCATATTCTTAATCTTTCCAGAGCTGCTTATTGCAAATGCTAGTACCTTCCAGCAAATTCTGGTACAAAAATTGGGCTCCAGAATTAGTCAGAAAGGCACATTTCTACAGCTCCAGTATTACATGATATTTGATTATTTCCCTCTAGAGTTCCCCTGGAAACCTTAATCGATTGGGACTTGCATACACAAAGGACCTCTCAAGAGCCACCAAATGCACACTACTGTTGATGTTTCTTCCATCTGTGTCTAAGCCGATTATTTCAGTGTTGGGTCCCAGAGGTAAGAAAGTGTTTGGAAAGACAGCAAGACATTTCTTTTTCAGCTAGCTTTGAGCTGTAAATTCATTGCTGAGCTGCTTTTACTACTTCTGATGTTTTAGTGTTGTTCTTAACATTAATTTTATGGGTTTTATGACCTGTTTTACCCACCGTTTCCATATATATATATATATATATATATAGAGAGAGAGAGAGAGAGAGAGAGAGAGAGAGAGAGAGAGAGAGAGAGAGAGAGAGAGAGAGAGATTTGGAAGTGTTGCTAAGTGAAGAAAAGACATCAGAAATGGTTTAAATGAACAAATTCTTATTAACACATTGCATCTGTGCCGCAGTTTCAGTGCTCAAAGTATTTGTTCCTTACAACAGCCCTGCAAGATAGAACAGTTTTATTATTACGGTATATATTTCTGGCCAGACTCACAGATTTTATACATGACAACCAAACTTGACCTGATGGGATAGTCATTTGTACATCTGTTTTTTTCTCGTTTATATACAAAGCCGGGGTCTGGTTTTACACAAAAAGAAGAGCAGATAAGAGCTAAACCTCTCCCCCTTTCCTACCTGAACTTGGTGTACTCCATTGTTTGAAACACTATTCCTCCATCCTATTGAAGCAAACTGAGTTAGCACCAAAAAAGTGCTTTGGGGGGAAGAAGAAGAAGAGTTGGTTTTATACCTCGCTTTACTCAACCTTTAAGGAGTCTCAAAGCGGCTTAAAATTGCCTTCCCTTCCTCTCCCCGTAACAGGCAGCTTGTGAGGTAGGTGGGGCTGAGAGAGCTCAGAGAGAACTGTGACTAGCCCAAGGTCACCCAGCAAGCTTCATGTGTAGGAGTGGGGAACCAAACCCGGTTCTCCAGATTAGAGTCCACCTCTCTTAACCACTACATAACACTGGGAAATAGTGAGTTAAGGCAGAGATTTGGGTGCCTCTCTACTGTTCCCTCTGTTCTGTGTTTGTTTTTAAAAATACAGATCTTCTCATCCCTGCTTTGATTTATTGAGACTGTGCGAAGGTTTATGAAGTTGGCTCAGATGTGCAGCTCCTTGGCTTGGGTACAGTCAAACTTCACGTTTTAAATCCATTATCTACCCTATATAAAATCCACATCAGTGGTTCTGCGCTACAGTCTGCAGATTTCTACATATAAAATGATGTATCTGATTGGTTCGGATCCCTCCTTCCCGTGGCTTTATGCAGCATATCAATCAGGCTATGAGAGTGTTCATGTATTTTTTTAAACCTATAATGTACCTAAAATGAGGACATTTTAAGATAGAAAATGTCCTGGGAATTCCCAAGAAGAGGGTTCACAGCACCTCTATTTAAGACGTGCTTAGAAACCTTCTGGATAATTATGTGTTACTCTCTACATTGCAAAGTCTAAGGTTTGGTGGAAATGCACACCACAGGAACTGTACCTTTTCTATATCTGCATCTCCACTGTCCCATCTTCCTCCTGGGTAGTTCATTACTAGGTATCATTATAGCACTCCCTGGGATGTTTTCAATGTGACCCAGTAGCAACATTATATTAAGGGCCCCTTTTTTCCACTGGCATGCTTGTGAACATGTTTTTGGGAGGCACACAAGATACATGCACCTCAGTTTTGAAATGATATGGAAGTTTGCAGTTAGCTCCTTAGAGTAACTTCACAAGCTTCACTTGAGCCAATTGTATGTTAATAGGGTGGTTTTTATCTACGATCAAGGACAAATTGTTTCATTTGGGGAGATCGGTAACTGTGTTACAGAACCAGCCACAGCACTTTGCATGAGCTGCAGCATGCCAAAGCATGGCTCCAGAACCCATTTCCAGCACTAGTGCTTCTTTGAAAATGAGAGTATCCCCTGATGTGAAAGTGCTGCTTCCTAATTTAGAAATTTATGGTGGAATAACTTGTAAGCATGTCAGTATTTGTTTAGCTAAGTCACAGGCGTCCCCAAACGTTTTGAGCCTGTGGACACCTTTGGAACTCTAACACAAGGCGGTGGCCACAATCACAAAATGACTGCTGCAGGAGGTGGTGCCAACCACAAAATATATATAACTCTAATAGTATCTCTTGAACATTTCAGGCTGAGGTTCTGTTTAATAGGATGCCTTTTATTCTGCACAGCCAATTCTCACCTAGGCCCACCCACTTTCTAAAAGCTCTTGGTGGGCACCAGTAAAGGTGTTAGTTGGCACCACGATGTCCATGGTTACTACGTTGGAGACCCCTGGTTGAAGAAATGAATGCACTACTTTTCTTCCCAATGAGGACACAAAGCAGCTTACAATACCAATCTCCACCACTTTTTCACTATTGATAGAATTCCGACTCTTCTGCTACTGGGGAAGGGCCATAAATCAGTAGTAAAGCATCTGCTTGGCAAGTAGAAGGTCCCAGGTTCAATCCCTGGCACCTCCAGTTAAAGGGATCAGGAAATGGATGATGTGATAGACCTCTGCCTGAGACCTTGGAGAGCTGCTCCCACTCTGAGTAGACAAGGAAGCTGCCTTATCAAATTATTGGTCCATCAAGGTAGTACCTTGATGGGCCAATGGTTTGATAAGGCAGCTTCATGTGTGCATGTGTGTTTGTTCATGTATATAATTTTATGCATTCAGTTTTATCATTGCACCAATAACCCTGTGAAGTCAGTTGGGGTGACAGAAAGTGTCTGGCCCAAGGTTGCCCAGTGATCATCTATGGCAGAGTAGGAATTTGAACTTGGGTCTCCCAGATCCTAGTCTGACATTCTAACCACTATACCACACTGGCTCTCATAACCCAAATACCATGGATAGTTCCCATGTCCATATCATTATGTTGGTATGGGAATTATGCACATGGTCCAGGCTGTGCACATGCTCGAATACTTCTATTAGTGCATGGGAGCCAATGATACCACAAAGGTAAAATATTAATTGTATAGGATTACCGTCACAGGCCATACCATTCTTTCTTTCACAATCCCATTAGTTGTAGATAGAGTTGTATCTTCCTTTCTTTTCTCTATTTTAATGCAAAGGTACTTCAAAAATATACAAAAATGAGTGCTGTATCTCAATGCAATCCTACATGAGATGGAGATACCCAATTTCCATTAAGAAATGTTGCCGTTAACCACTCCTCCCAGTGACAGGGATTAATTCTTGCTCATCTTCTGTAGCTTCAGGGGATGAGTCAATTCCTGATGCAAGTCATCTTCCATAACTGGTATTGCTTTCCTGGAGAAAAAAAAATGACTTTTTGATTATGCTTGGTAACAAGATACTACAAGATACATTAGCTGTTCAAAACCAAATGACCCAGAGGCAGGCAGAAGATAAAGGTTGAATGCTATTACTCCAGTTATTAAAAAAATAGGCACTGTGCTTTTTTGCATTGTCAGCCATTTCTGAGGGATGTAGAAAGGTAAACCGACCCTTTATTTCATTCCAAGAGGCTGGAATTGCATTACTTTTGATTCAAGCTAACATCTATAATTATTCCTAGAGGGGCCTTGTGGGCTATCTAGTCCAACCTCTGTGGGGTGGGTCCTGAAGTGATGCCTTCTAACACTTCAGATGTCACTCAACTTGGCTTGTTCCAGGGCCATTTTACCTCCCCATTCCGTTCTGTTAACAAGTCCCAAGCTCAGGGCCTGCTATAGACTGCTATATGTTATTTATTTATGTTCATTCAAAGTCTGCTTTTCTCACTAGAGCTCAAGGTGGATTACAAGTAAGATAAAATTATTCAGTCAGTAAGCCGCTTACAAAGTATGATAACATTTCGATAATAACAATATTTGAATCTAACGGCAGAAATTCCTAGTAAAACAAAGCTATTCAGTCAATCAGCAAGCAGATTACAAACTATGATAAGAACATTTGAGTCTAATGGCAAAGATTCCTAGCTAAAAAAGAAACATAATGCAGTAAGGCTGTGATTGAAGAACTGGGAGAAAAATGCATTATCCCTAATGGAGGTCATCTTCCGAACTGACCCATTACATCATAGCTCACAGCCCTACTTCTTTACAAGAATGTCCCCCGAACAATTCTGTTTTGCACATTTTGTGTAAAATTAGAAGTGTGAGGACCTTCCTAACAGCCTCAGGAAGACTGTTCCATAATGTGGGAGCCACCACAGAAAATGGGCATGAATGCCACAGCAAATCAGAATCAAACTTCCTTACATAATGTGAGTTCTCTGCAAAGAACTTTGCAAAAGCAACACAGCTTATTGCCAGTTCCTGGGAATTCAAGGGCTCAGACTCTGGAGTCAACAAGTGGCAAGGCATTTTGAACAGGTGATTTGGGCATGAACTGGACACCACAGCAGCAGCAACAAGGTAGGATTTCTTTGCCTCTGTCACTACACCACGTAGGTCTTCAAATGAGCTCTATACCATAGCCTGTTGGAGTCTGTGCTCATTTTCTACCAATGGCATTTAAAATGTCTCCTCACTCTCTTCAGATCACCCAGTTTCATAGTAAACCAAGATATTAGATTCCGTTTCGAGAGACAGGTTGACAGGGGGGCCACCATGTTGGCAGTTTCCAGGAGCTTCTCATTCCAGGCATACACCCCAGTCTTGACAGGACCATCAGCTGGGATCTGAAAATGACCCAAGGCATTGTGGAGTAGGGTTGCCAACCTCCAGGTGGTAGCTGGCGATCTCCCCCTATTACAATTGATCTCTAGGTGACTGAGATCGGTTCACCTGGAGAAAATGGCCGCTTTGGAAGGTGGACTCTATGGCATTATACCACACTGAAGCCCTTCCCTCCCCAAACCTCACCCTAATCAGGCTCCACCCCTCAAAATCTTCAGGTATTTCCCAACCAAGAGCTAGCAACCCTATTCTGGAGGCTGGATGGATCTATTAGTCTCAATGGACAGACCATTTTAACCAACATTGGTGCCACATTCATCCACACCTTGAAGAGATAGTGGTCAGACCATGGCACAGCATGAATCTCCAGTCGCCAGTGCGACATGGACATTCAGTATGTCCATTATACGTATGTTCTGTTCCTACCTGAGATAGGCCATGATGGCCAACAAGGTTGTAAAATCTTGTGCCGGGCCCACCAAGCTGTCATCAGTATGGATGTTGAAGTCACCCAGAACAATCAATCTGGGGAACTCTAGCACTAACCCCGAGATTATCTCTGTCAGGTAAAACAGGGCGCTCGGTAGGAGCAGCAAAGTATAATTTCTTGGCCTACATTATTGCACCTCAGTCTAGGGTAGCCAACCTCCAGGTACTAGCTGGAGATCTCCTGCTATCACAACTGATCTCCAGCCAATAGAGATCAGTTCACATGGAGAAAATTGCCTTTTTAGCAATTGGACTTTATAGCATTGAAGTCCCTCCCCTCCCCAAACCCTGCGCTCCTCAGTCTCCACCCCAAAAATCTCCCGCCAGTGGCGAAGAGGGACCTGGCAACCCTACCTCAGTCACAGGTAGAAAAAAAGGCTGAAGGAAGGATTTAGCATTTATTAACACACCATATGACTAATGGACTCTAGCTTCTATAGCTCTTTAAAAAGAATTACGTAAATTCATGGAGTATAGTTCTACTTCTGACTATTATCTTTCTTAGACCCTTAGCTATCATATTTTATAAACTGCCTTCTGTGTTCGGAGGTGGTATTCTTCTGTTATCAAGAAGTGTGCCATAATGGTTCTGGGTTTTCCAGTGCTCTGTGCTAGAGCGAGAAAGCTAGTCTATATGGACCATGAGTCAGATCCTGCAAGGCCTTTTTTGTTCTCTTAATGGACTCTTTCAAAGAGCCCCACCACCACCCAAAGAAATTGAACCACTTTTTTTTTTTTAAAATTTTTATCCCACCCTCAATTCCCAAGGCCAGTCTCAAGGTGGTTACTATAATCCATAGTAATACAATAAAAGTGATAAAACCACAGTAACATAGATCAATAAGCAATTTACAACAACCTCATGAAGTCATCAATTATACCTTAAAATTAAACATTAAATATTTGAACAGTTAAAACGGATGGCGCTCAACATTGAGGCATAAAGATCACTGTAGTTTCAGAAGAACAGTTTGCCCCCCCCCCCATTCATAGGGTTGCCAGCTCCGTGTTGGGAAATACCTGGAGATTTTTGGGGCGGAGCCTGAGGAGGGCAGGGTTTGGGGAGGGGAGGGACTTCAATGCCATAGGGTCCAATTGCCAAAGTGCCCATTTTCTCCAGGTAAATTTATCACTATTGGCTGGAGATCAGTTGTAATAGCAGGAAATCTCCAGCTTCTACCTGGAGGTTGGCAACCCTACCCATTTAATATGGTAACATAAAAGAAAAGGGAGGCAGGGAGCTTCAACCAAAATATACAGCCAAAAATGAAAGGGAAAGGGGAATCTTCCCTATACTTTTTGGCACCTTACTTGCCAGCCTTCAAGTCAAAGGGAAAGTAAGATAGTTATTTAAGCTGTCAAGATTCTTTGTCATAATAATGTGGATACTCATTGGACCAACAGTTTTTTCATGTGGTTATAAAGAGCCCATGGAGTTAAAAACAATATGCTGACTGCTTGAAAACATGTTGACTGATATTACGGCAGTATGACAACAGTTGGGTTAAAAAGACTTTTCCGCTGCCTCTGAATATTCATTTGATTTCTGCAATTGCCACACGAGTAGTTGCCCATGTATACGATAATATAAACGTTTAAATGAGAGCGTTGAGATTTATAGTCAACCTAGTCTGTGTTCTGTTAGTAATCCATCAAGGGGAACAAACAAACACAGTGGGAGAAAGAGAACACACATCTATCAATTTGCTCACTAGTCCTTCCTTTACAAGGAACTTACTTTCCCGTTTGTCTGTTTCTTGGATTCACGATGGACTTTATATCATGTTGATAGATGCTAATTTTTTAACAGTTTAACAGAGATGTGCATTTTACCAAGTTATTTGTTTTCTGATTGGTGTTCATGCCAGGGAGGGAAAAAAATTAAGCGGGCAGAGGGAGAGAGAAGAAGAGTGCAAATCCGTTAAGAACATTCGTTTCCCACCCCCTCTCAAATTCCAAAATCTTTTGACGTTTATCCTCTGTTCGAAGAGGCATCAAAAATTGCAAGTTAACATCTTTGGAAAGCTAAATTTTCCTTAGGGAGGCAGGAAATGATGGTGAGACTGGCTGGGAAGTGGATGGCCATTTCTGTGTGTGAGTGTGCAAGTATATTTTTGCAAGCATTTTGCTGAACACTCACAAATGCCTAGGGTTGCCCGGTCCTTCCTGGCAACCAATGGGAGATGTTGGGAGGTGCAGATAGGGGGCGGCAATCAGCATCTATGCATGATGACATCACTTCCAGCACAATGCAGAAGCGCTGGCATCGCACCAGAGGGACGCTGTAGCACTTGCCCTAAAGCCCCATGGTTTCCATAGAGTTTTTTTGGGAAAGATAGAGTGTCCTTCCAGTGTAATGCTGGCACTTGTGCATCATGCTGGAAGTGATGTCATCACACAAAGGTGCCAATCGTTCCCCTCGCACCTAGTCTGCTTCCGCCCGCCAAACAGCTGATTTTTGGTGGGCTGCGGCAGGGCTCCCTGAAAGATTGCCCACCATTAGCAGGCACCTGGGAACCCTACAAATGCCTCTTGAATGTTTTTAAGTGCTCAACAGGGATATTTACTAAATTAGAAGTAGTATCAGGACAAAGAAGTGAGTGTTTCCTATGATTATGTAGGACACAGTATTGTTCCTGCCAAGGCATTGTCTTCAATGATGGATGAATGTGGATAGGTAAGTTGGAAAACTCTGGAATCCCTCATTTCCCCCTCTTAACTTATCAAAATAGGATAGCTGAAATGCATAGCAGGACTCCAACATAAGAATTGCTGGAAACTTGTAGCTCACAGTTACCTCAGAATTTCTACCTGTCCCAACATCTTGGCACCACTTTCAAACAGGTCATTAATTACTGGATTCTGCTGAACTTTTATTTATACAGTGTGTTTCAAGTATTCAGAGTATGTAGTATGCCTTATCTAAGGTAAAATACAGTAGATCATGGGATCTACATTTATACTTTATTATTTGAAGGGCCACATTCTTTTGGATAGGGCTGTCACATGACTTTTTCCCAACATGGCTGAACTCTTTCAAATGTTACAACTGATCTGGTGTGGCTTTTAAAGGACATCATAGTATGAATCAATATATAATTCAGCTTCTCATCCAAGCCCTATAAACATAAAAGCCTCCATCTAACTAAAGTTAAACACTGATTAATAACAGTGGAATGTACTAATGAGAACTAGTTGGATTGAACCACAAGCTGTATGTTGTTATATATATATATATATATATATATATATATATATATATATATATATATATATATATATATATATATATATATATATATATATATATATATATATAAATTAAATAAGATATATCCAGCAAAATCCGAGGCCTTTTATGCAGAGGTTGTTTCTGTGGAGATTGCTCCCTGCCTACTTCGGGGCTTTGTTTTCATTACGCACGTGTTTCCCAACCTTTAGAAATCACTTTGCTCTCTCCCCATGTTTTCTGGATGCCTCCAGAAACAGCATCCAGAAAACGCAGAGAAAATGTGGGGAGAGTGCAAAGTGACTTCTAAAGGTTGGGAAAGACATGCATAATGAAAACGAAGCCCCAAAGTAGTCACGGATGCGATCACTTTGGAAACTACCCGTGCATAAAAAGCCCAAGTTTTCTTTGTTCCCTTTGGCTCACCTTGATACCTCTCATGTGTGGCTGGAGATTGAATGTTATTTATTGAGAAAATGTATATGCCGACTCTCCAGAGACCTGCTCTGTGGTATTGGATTAATAATTCTTATTTTATTTATTTTATTAAAAATTAAGACAGACTTTACAAGTAGTCATTAAAACTGGAATCACAATCTGCAAGGTGTCCGACAGTTTATATATGAGATTCATATAGCACAGGCTGCTTGCATGAATGAAATTAAATTGTTGCAAATAATTAATCACTGGTAACCAATTTTCCATATAATCAGAGTTTAGTCTACCTTTAAGCAAGCCTTCATAGGCTGTTAGCTTTACTATCATTGTAATTTCTCAAACTTTTAATAACGATTCGAGTTTCATTGGACCTGTTTACTTTCTAAAAAAGGTAAAGGTCCCCTGTGCAAGCACCGGGTCATTCCTGACCCATGGGGTGACGTCACATTCCAACGTTTACTAGGCAGACTTTTGTTTTATGGGGTGGTTTGCCAGTGCCTTCCCCAGTCATCTTCCCTTTACCCCCAGCAAGCTGGGTACTCATTTTACCGACCTCGGAAGGATGGAAGGCTGAGTCAACCTCGAGCCGACTACCTGAAACCAACTTCTGTCGGGATTGAACTCAGGTCGTAAGCAGAGCTTGGACTGCAGTACTGCGGCCTACCACTCTGCGCTACGGGGCTCTTGTTTACTTTCTAGGGTCTGCAAAAATCAGTCTTGCAGCAGCAGTCTTAAAAAAAAATTGTTTCCCTACTAGTGTTTGTGTGTGAGTGCCAATACAAGTATGGATCTAAAGGTGCCCTTCTGGCAGTAGAATAAGTCCTCTGCTCTTTGGAAGAGTACTTCCATGAGCAGAAGCAGAGCCAAACTTGGTTTCTGTGGAGTTCTGGGTTAGTTATTCTCCATTTATCTCCCCTCCTATAAGAATACCTTCCTTTTTGCAAAGGTGTACATGCACACAACCACCTGGAAGAAGGAAGGAACCTTTTTGCCCTCCTTCAAGCCCAATTGATAGTGGTAATGCTAAAAGGAGAGTTTTGCTCCATTTCCCTTCTACCAGCACAAAATAGAACATTGCCCCTAATGGCCCCTAGAACATTGTAGGGTCCTCTTGATGCGAACTCCTATTTCCAGTGGAAACAGACCCAGCAACAGTGGGCCTTTTCTTGGCCTCTGGGTCAAGATGCTCCACCATTCTTACTCTTGATGTGGCTGTTAGGCAAAGGAGCACTTTGGTATAGCCGCCCGTCCCCACCTAAAAAAGTAGCGGGGACAGAGGCAAAATAACAATACCACCCCAAGCAGAGTTACATCCTTCAAAGGCCACTGACTTCAATTGACTATGAAGGGGGTAATTCTGCTTAGGATGGTCTTGCAGATTAATGAGTGCGGGACTCTAATCTGGAGAACCGGGTTTGATTCCCCACTCCTCCACGTGGGGGTGAACTCTAATCTGGAGAACCAGGGTGGTTTCCCCCCTCCTCCACATGAAGCCTGCTGAGTGACCTTGGGCTAGGCACAAATCTCTCTGAACTCTCTCAGACCCACCTACCTCACAAGGTGTCTGTTGTGGGGAGGAGAAGGCAAGGTGATTGTAAGCCACTTTAAGACTTCTTAAAGGTAGAGAAAAGTGGGATATAAAAACCAACTCTTCTTCAAGGACAGGCAAGTTTTGGATATCCCTCATGATCATGCACGGAACCCTAGTCCTATTACATTGCATATTAGATGTCTCATCATTTTGATTTCATTGACTTAGACTGTGTAATTTACCTTCAGCCTCTGTGAGAAAGGCGGACTATAAATCACATAATTAAAAATAATCATTGTCAATGTTATTTCCATCATTGTAATGCATGGGGATTCTTTCAGAAGAGTAACCATATAAATCTGTTGTGAAGTCTCTTGCCATGAACCCCCCCCCCAAAAAAAGGGGTCTCCATAAGTCAGCTGCGACTTGAAGGCACTTTACACACACACACAGCAAAATAAAAGAGAAATCAAGTGACCCTGTTAAGACTGACCATGTTTATTTCAGCGTCCATTTTCACCAGTAAGTCCTCATTTCAGATGCTTATAAGGCGAGGAAGGGAAGGTGATGGTATACCGGTTTGATTCTCCTTAAAAGGTAGAGAAAGTCAGCTTATAAAAACTAACTCTTCTTCTTCTTCTTCTTCTTCTTCTTCTTCTTCTTCTTCTTCTTCTTCTTCTTCTTCTATTAGCTCTATAGAGGTGAATTATTTCACGTTGGTTTGGATAGAATGAGGGCATTTGCTGCATCCTGTTGATTACTTTGAAGTCTGAGCCAGTCCGTTCAATAGACGGATGGATGATTTGTCCGGGTCAGTAGTTCCACAGAAGGTGAGTTAGTGGGGCAGGTAAGGAAACGTGACATTTGAGGCTCTTGGAGAAAGGAGCAGCAGCACAGAACCGGCTTAGAGGGAAGGGACATAGAATCGATTGTCTATCTGTGGAAGCCCATAATTCTGTGTCCAAATTTCAGACTAGCATTTCTCAGCGAGAACAAAATGTAGTTTTGACCTAACTAAAAGTCTTGCCTGATGATGTACAGATCTGGCATGTTTGACTATATCATCTAATCAGAGCAGCTGGGCTGGTTTTGATGAGGGGGAGGACTTTCATCCCCCCTCTCTTTTTTAATATACTCTCTCTTTTCTCTCATTTTTCATTTTGTTAATTTCTTTGCTGACTTTAATTAGGCTCTAGCTAGACTTCTGACCTTGGTAGCTACAGTACATGGATTTGCAAATCCTCTTCAGCTTTCATCTGAAGCCCCTCGAAGAGAAGTTTTGCTTTCCATCTGGGATCACAAGTGACTTGAATGGTATATGTCTACTTCGCCAGAATGTCTGAAATGTTTCCTATCAGTTGCTTCCAAGTTGAGTGGCCCCTCGCCCCCACCCACTCTGTTGCCCTAAGTATGTTAAATACTTTCTCTAGTTATACTCTTGCCTGGATCTGAGAAATGATGAAGTTTTAAATATTCATGTCAAATGTTTGCAGTGTAAATTCAAACACATTTGGGTTGGATCCAACCAGCCAAACTACAAGTTACTTTTTTTTTTAAGACTTTGGTCCAGGAATGGCTTCTTTGAATAAAAATGGAAGCCCCAAAGGGGTTCAGAATTGTGCCACAAAGGGGGGGGGGAGAGAAGAACTCCTGCCTCCCCACCCCCAGCCGTTTTCCTGTATAAAAACTGCTCGGGAGAGGTTATTTTGCCAATTTTTCTCCTCCACATGCACAAATACTCCTCATGGAGCACCAAAATCGGCAAAATAACTCCTCCAGCATGGTTCCTCCTTCAACATAGTGTTTGGGGGGTGATCAAAGGGTTCCTCCTCCCTTTTGCTCCTGCTGAAAAGCTAATGAGATCCAACCCATTGTAAGGAATATCGAACAAACTCACAACCTTTGGCAAAAGTAAAGATTTATGGACTGCTTAAAAAAAAAATCTCAGCACACCGCTGGGGTGGAAAAGAGGTTCAGTTTGGGTGCTCAGTGTTGGTGAAGGGGAAGCCATCCATGCCCTTCTATCATTTTTCCAATCTCAATTGGGAAGGAACTGTTATTCCCCCACCCTCCCAAAAAAACCTGTACATAGCATATACAGCATGTAGGGACATCAAGGGTGACTGCATGCTTTTAAGAAGCAAACTGCAGCTCAAGGTGGGGTAAGGGGATAAAATCAGGAAAATGTAGTAAAGGAAAGGTTACCCCTTGCCCCAGTGTTCTCACTCCGATTCAAATCCCCCTTCCCCTAGCTGGTTTTGCCGATTCCAAAAAGGGAGATCCTAATTACTAGTCACATCTACCTTGGGCATTAGCCACAGCTGGACATTTACACATTGGCTTTTTATGCAAGGCTGTTTCCCTCGTGGCCACCCCCCTCCGACTGTTTTAGGGCTTTGCTTTGATTATGCATGCCTTTTCCCACCGTCAGAGGTCGTCTCACTCTCCCCTCGCGTTTCCACATGTTTTGCCCGTGTTTTCTGGATGCTGGCTGAAACGGCATCCAGAAAACATGGGCAAAATGCATGGAAACGTGCAGGGAGAGCGAGGCGAGCTCTGTTGGTCGGAAAAGGCATGCATAAACACACACATATTTCCTATCGAGTTGCACAGTTTGCACTTGCAGCAAAGAAAATCAGGCTTAAAGAGGTATTACAGAGAGCAAATATTTAGAGCCTCCATGGATTAATGTTTTAGTCCATTTTACTGATATTGATGTTTCAGTGTTTTATATTTTATTCCTTAAAGGTGAAAGTTATCTGTGTTTTATCATTTTATTGTTTTGTATTGAATATTGTGACGGTCTATGGCTATACAATAAAACTTTATTACTGATTACTGCATAAACAAAGCTAAGCCCCGAAGCAGTCGGGAAGGTGGTAACCACGAGGAACCAGGCATGCGTAAAAGGCCTTAGAGGTCTTTCTGGCAGGTTATCTAAAGAAGCAGTCCCGAGAACACGTTCCTGGGAGTGAGCCCCATTTAATCAAATAAAACTTGTTTGCAAGTAAACCTGCTTAGGATTGCTCCCTAAAGCATATACATAAAGTCATGCATCCATATCATTTATGCTGTGTGCAGTTATGGGGGATTTTTGAAATGTTGACTGTGAGTTCTTTGGGGCAGACACTTATCCACTATTTATTTGTTTATTTGCCCAACACTACTTCATAAATTGCTGTGTGTGTTTGTGGTGGATCATGAGTACAATACTATAAGTACGATGCTATAGAAGGGAATCAGTGCGGTTGTTTCTTTTAAAAATACGAACCTCCTAAGATTGGTGGGGTGACCCTTTTCTGTCATGGTACTGCAATACAAGTAAATGATTGTGCAGCCTTAAGTTGTACATGATATAGATATTGAGTGGAATGTACAGAGCTCTTGAATTGCAGCTTTATAATTAAATCTACACCAGGTTTAAATGCAGCTTTTCAGCAATCAACCCATTTTCACACTTTGTTTTGATTTATGGCGGAGTCTTTTTTTTAAAGGGGGGGGAATTATTTAAAAGACAACAATTATAACATCCAGGATCTCCCCCCACCCTGTAGCAATTTAAATCCTCAGAATGTTAATAAAACAAAAGAGAAGCTTTACCAGTTAAATCATATTACAGATTAGAGATTCGTGTGGTTAAAGGTTTTGTAACGAAAGATACTATAAATCCATTTCCAGAGTCTTATAAGTTTCTCATAAATGTTCACTTCAGGCTACATTCTCAGTGCGTAAATTCTCAGCTCCGAAGCAATGAATTTCCCGTTAAAAATGTAATTTTTATGAAAGAGAGAAACTGTTTGGAATCTGATATAAATTATAGAGTAATAAGTGGACAGATCAGTTCTTGTAGGTTATCCGGGCTGTGTGACCGTGGTCTTGGTATTTTCTTTCCTGACGTTTCGCCAGCAGCTGTGGCAGGCATCTTCAGAGGAGTGACACTGAAGGACAGTGTCTCTGTTCTTCAGTGTCCTTCAGTGTTACTCCTCTGAAGATGCCTGCCACAGCTGCTGGCGAAACATCAGGAAAGAAAATACCAAGACCATGGTCACACAGCCTGGATAACCTACAAGAACTGATGAACTCTGAACATGAAAGCCTTTGATAATAATCTAGGTACTTGTGACCATGTAGAGCTGGCTTATACCAAGTCAGGCCATTGGTCTATCTTGGATACTCTAGCTAGCAGCATCGCTTGGTGGTCTCAGGCAGAGATCTTGTCCTGGTCTTTATCTGGGGCCTTGTGCAGGGATAATATTTGCTCTACCGCTGAATATGGCAGGAGATGTTTTAGCGACACCTTTTCCCTTCCCCTGTTTGTATGCAAGCAGTTGCGACAAGCACAGGGATCCTCAGTAGGAAAAGCTTCACCTTTCATTTATTTTACTTGTGAAAACATGTCTATCCTTTCCTTTTCTTTGGTTTTGGCTCAAGTTTGAAGTTTCACTCCAGTCTAAGGAGTCTTCCTCCAATATAAGTGTGGTGGTTAAGAGTGGTGGACTCCAATCTGGAGAACCAGTTTGATTCCCCACGCCTCCACATGAGCGGTGGACTCTAATCTGGTGAACTGGGTTGGTTTCCTCATTCCTACATTTGAGGCCAACTGGGTGACCTTGGGCTAGTCACAATTTTCTTAGAGCTCTCTCAGCCCCACCTACCCCACAAGGTGTCTGTTGTGGTGAGAGGAAGGAAAGAGTTTGTAAGCTAGTTTGATTATCCTTAAAAGGTAGAGAAAATCGGCGTATAAAAACCAACTTTTCTTCTTCTGCTGCTGGAGGAAGAGCCACTTAAGTTGGACCAAGGCTCCTTAGGCTGGAGGGAGGCTGCTTAGAAGATTGCTGAATCCACCCCAGTATTTTCCCAGGAGAAATCAGTACTCCAATGCTGCTTTAAGCCTGTGGAGGGAAAAGAGAAGTGCAACACATTTTCCCTTGGGAAATGACACAGAGATGATGATTTAACCTCTTTGCCTCAGTGCCTCAGCTTCAGTTCAAACTCTGGTTCCCTCCCCACAAGTGTCTTCTGGGGGGGGGGAATTAAATACATTGGGAGACCCAGACATTAATCTCCTGCGTCTTGTATAATTAGGGTTGCCAACCTCCAAGTACTAGCTGGAGATCTCCTGCTATTAGAACTGATCTCCAGTCGATAGAGTTCAGTTCACCTGGAGAAAATGGCTGCTTTAGCTATTGGACTCTATGGCATTGAAGTCCCTCCCCTCCCCAAATCCCACCCTCCTCAGGCTCTGCCCCAAAAACCTCCCTCTGGTTGTGAAGAGGGACCTGGCAACCCTACATATAATCCCTGAATGCACTGGACAATATTATATTTGAAGATTGTACAAAAAGCTTTTTTTCTGTCTTGTATCTGGTAGACCATTAACACATGTGCAAGTTTATTTTTTTATTAATTCATTTAAATCCCCCCCATTTCTGCCCAATGGGGATCCAAAGCCATTTTCATCACTCTCCTTTCCTCCATTTTATCCTCACAACAACCCTGTCAGGTCAGTTAGGCTGAGAGAGTGTGGCTTAAGGTCACCCAGTGAGCTTCCACAGCATGAATGGCAATTCAAACCCAGGTCTCCTGGATACTACTCTGATACTCTTAACCACTATACCACACTCTAGTCATAGCCTAACATTGCAAACATGAATGTGTAAAACCATTATCAATTATGAACATTCTGGAGAAGTTCAGAAAAGTCGGTCAGAGGGTTCCATCTCTTTGGTTTAAGTGTCTTTCCCTCTCCGTTTATAGTCTGCATTTCTTCCTCGGAGTCCAAAATAGTTCCAACTGGTCCATGAGAACGTATTGCCTAAAACATCCAATAACAATACAGAAAACAGCAGCCCGGAGATCAGATGCCACAGAACCTCATCCAAATACCCTTTGTGATTAAAAAGGTCTTCCTGAAAGTTAACAGCAATTATATTTGCTGTGGGGCAACTTTGGAGAAGGAATGTGAGAGGATCGTGGCCAGGCGTCCCATTCTAGGGGGTGTTCCTTGCTAAATTGTTGAGCTGCAGCATGTAGTCTGCACATGGATTTATAAGGAGAGAGAAACATTCTTCATGAGGTTGTATGAACATGTAAGGTTGCCTTGTCTGGAGTAGGAACTGCTGGTCCAGCTAGCTCAGCCCTATCTATTTTGAACTGCAGCAGTTCTCTGCCATGACAGGCAGAAAGATGACAGGAATTGAATCAGGGACCTTGTTAATGCAAAATATGTGCTCTACCACTGAGCTACAGCTTTTCCTTCTGATGTATCTTATGTGTGAGAGGAAGATCCATGTCACAAATGCACACCAGGTCTAGGGAAACTATTCCTGTTGCAGAGACAAGAAAAGAGCCCCCCTTTTTTTCTAGTACACATTTTCAGCACAACGATGAAGGTTTCAGCTGAACAGATGCAGAATGCCGCTGCCACCCAAGACGGCAAGCTATCCAAAGGACAAGCAGAAGATGAAAAAGCCACCCTCTAATCCGTGTGACCGTTGGCGCAAAAAAAATTCACAGTATTAATAGAATGCAGGTCTATTAAGAGTGAATGCATTTCGGCGGTTCGCTACAGGTCGTAAGTACGGCACTTCAAGCAACGCAAAAGCCATACAATTTAAACGGAAAATCAAAACATTATTGCAGAGCAAGAGACTGTGAAGAGAGAGGAGAGGGGAAAAAAATTACCGTCAAGACAATAAACACGATTGCATTAAATTGTTCATGCTGTATGAGTGTTCTCTAATTTCTTGGGCTAACAAACAATTCTACCTAATTACAGCACCAATTTTCCCTTGACGACGATCGGGCAGGCCCTACTTTCTGTTGGCTACAACCTGTCAACTCATGGATAAAGCAGTGCGGTGCACTGAGAATGGGAATTTGAATAAGGTATCGGGTAACATCCGTGAGGCAAATATAAGAAACATGGTAAGCGGCCTGGGAGGCTGTGGCGCTACTATACAAGACACGTCTCTCATTTGTGGGGTTGCCAGGTCCCTCTTTGCCACTGGCGGGAGGTTTTGGGGGTGGAGCCTGAGGAAGGCGGGGTTTGGGGAGGGGAGGGACGTCAATGCCATAGAGTCCAGTTGCCAAAGTGGCCATTTTCTCCAGGTGAACTGATCTCTATCGGCTGGAGATCAGTTGTAACAGCAGGAGATCTCCAGCTAGTACCTGGAGGTTGGCAAGCTTACGCATTTGGTCTGCTGTATCCACAAATACATGATAATGTGACCAAGCCCAAAGCTTGGACTTTGGTGAGGCAGCAAATATCCAGCGCCGTGATCCCCAAACTGAAAATTGATTTCCAATCACAGATAGGGTTGCTAGGTCCCTCTTCGCCACCGGCGGTAGGTTTTTTTGGGCAGAGTCTCAGGAGGGTGGGGTTTGGGGAGGGGAGGGGCTTCAATGCCATAGAGTCCAATCGCCAAAGCGGCCATTTTCTCCAGGGGAACTGATCTCTATTGGCTAGAGATCAGTTCTAATAGCAGGAGCTCTCCAGCTAGTACCTGGAGGCTGGCAAGCCTAATCACAGATAAGGGCCTGAAATAAACCAACATGTAAGAAAGGCTGTTGTTTTTTCCAGGTCTACACTGACTTGCTGTGCCAATCACTCAGTAAAAGGGAAAGGGTACACAATGATCTTTTTTTTTTTTTTTTTTTTGTCCCCCCAGCCTGGCATAATGTTGGTTGGCAAGCCAATTTGATTAGTAATTGGAATGGGAAATGCTATTATGTTATGATATAAATCAACCTGCAAACTAACAATGAAACAAATCCTGCCCTTGCCAGAATTACATTGCTGCTTTTGCAGATAACTGTTCCAAACACGCTTTGCCACTTTGTCTTTAATAAGACGGAAATAAGAGCCAGCGTGGTGTTGCTGGTTAGGAGTGGCACACTCTAATCTGGTGAACCAGGTTGGTTTCCCCACTCCTCCACATGAAGCCTGCTGGGTGACTTTGGGCTAGTCACAGTTCTCTCAGAACTCTCTCAACCCCACTTACCTCACAAGGTGTCTGTTGTGGGGAGGGGAAGGGAAGGTGATTTTAAGCCACGTTGAGACTCCTTTCGGTTGAGAAAAGCAAGGTATAAAAACCAACTCCTCTTCTTCTTCTTTGTTCACATGAGTGGCAGACTCATTCTGGTGAACTGGGTTTGTTTCCTAACTCCTCCAGATGAAGCCTGCTGAGTGACCTTGGGCTAGTCACAGGCCTCTCAGAACTCTCTCAGCCTCACCTACCTCACAAGGTGTCTGTTGTGGGGAGGGGAAGGGAAGGCGGTTGTAAGCCACTTTAAGACTCCTTGAAGGTAGAGAAAAGTGGGGTATAAAAACCAATTCTTCTTCTTCTTCAAGGACCGGCAGGTTTTGGATGTCCCTCATGATCATGCACGGAACCCTAGTCCTTTTACATTGCTTATTAGGTGTCTCATCATATTGATTGAATTGACTTGGACTGTGTAATTTACCTTCAGCCTCTGTGAGAAAGGCTGACTATAAATCACATAATTAAAAAAAAAAGCATCAGTGTTATTTTCATCATTGTAATGCATGGGGGTTCTTTCAGAAGAGTAACCATATATGTCTGTTGTAGCAAAGTAAGAGAAATCAAGTGGCCCTGTTAAGACTGACCAAGTTTATTTCAGCATACGTTTTCCCAAGTAAGGCCTCATTTCAAATGTTTATGGGTTTTTTAAAAAAATGTACATTTATAGCTGAAAGCACAGTGAGGAAAGAAAAAGTGGGGGCACAGGAGGAGTTGAAGCATGTTGTAAATCAAGGAGGTTAACCATTTAAAACTTTTATTAAAATTGTTTCATATGCATCCAAAGAAGTGAGATTTCACAAAAGCTTCTGTTGAAATGAACTTGGTTAGCCTTAAAAGTGTCACATGATTTCTGTTTTAGTGTGCCTGTTGAAAGGTTCCCCAAACACTCATGGACATTTATTTGTGTGTCATGTCCCTGTGTTCTCAGATACCATATCACAATTCAGTACAATAAGAATTATACTTGCCATAGGGACAATTATCTGTGACAGTGTTAGTACAATTTCTAGTATAGAGAGTTCCCCGGCCCCTACCCATGGCCACTTGCAGGATGGAGGAATTCAATCTTTGGTGATCTGTTCTCTCACACTGGGCTTTAATGTGATATATTTTAATTCAAGTGTTTAGCTATATTTTAATTGTGTGTCTTTATGTTTGTTTGTTTTGCTGGGCATTGTGGGATGGCAGAATATAAATATTTTAAATAAATAAGTATTATGAACAATGCAGTAAGAGTCAGATGTGGAGAACATGTAGGTCTGTTACCACCTGGGACAGTAGTGTCCCTCTCTCATAATACCAAAACGTGGGGTCATCTGCTAAAGCTGGAGGGTGAGAGATTCAAACCGATAAAAGGAAGTATTTGTTCACACAACACACCGTTAAACTGTGGAACACCCTGCAGCAGGATGTGGTGATGGCTGCCAACTTGGAGGGCTTTAAGAGGGGAGTGGGCATGTCATGGAAGAGAGGGCTATCCATGGCTACTAGTCAAAATGAATATTAGTCATGATGCATACCTATCCTCTCCAACATCAGAGGAGCATGCCTGTTATATTAGGTGCTGTAAAACACAGGATGCTGCTGCAGTCGTCTTGTTTGTGGGCTTCCTAGAGGCACCTGGTTGGCCACTGTGGGGGCAGACTGCTGGACTTGATGGGCCTTGGTCTGATCCCACATGGCTTTTCTTATGTTCTTTTTCAGTATGTCAGCTGGGAAATAGTCACATTATGGTGACCATCAATATCCATCCATCAATCCATCCATCCATCCATCCATCCATCCATCCATCCATCCATCCATCCATCCATTCATTCACCTTTAATAGGCATAGTTCAAAAGACATCTCATACAGATTCTCACGATCAAATTCAAATCACACCAACCCAAAATAAACAGCAGGGGCCCTGTCGGGTTCAGAAATATACAAATATATAAAATACAAATAAATATAAATATAGAATATATAAAATACAACACGTTATAGAAATTAAACAAAGGTTAAAATGATCTGCCTATCCAGCTGGACAGTAGTACAATAAGCAATAATAGTCATAATCATTGACCATTCACTAATTAAAGCCTCAATCACAACCACAAGAAGACAGGCTTCATGGATCCCCATCTCAATAACGTTACCAATTTTTTTGCAACCAAAGCAGTTGTTTCAGGCTTAGCATCAGACAAACTACACTAAGCACCAGAGAGCTATTTTGCAAAACTTCCTGAAAGTTTAGGGGCATAATCATTGGAATGTTTTCCAGGACTTATGTACCATGGTGAGATTTTCAAGCATGCTGTGAAGGAGGACGATCCAATTTGAAATATCTTCCCAATAAGAATAATTTGTACAGAGAAGTTAACAGAGCCATTTTCTATGGTCGTATATCACATATTTTCTATGCTAAAGTAATAGTCAATTTAAATTAGATGAAGGGGAAAAATCTCATAAGAGTCTTTAATAATCTACCTTCATTTTAGTCTAATTTAGATGAGTTTTGCCATTAATTGCACCCTGAAGTCTAATGATTCAATTATAATGAAAATTCAAATTTAAATAAGAAAAAAAACCTATTATATTCCAATAAGTTTTTCCCCGCTCTTTTTACTTAATTTGGATTTTTATACCTAGATTTCATAATTACTTAATTGATTGATGATGAACAAAAAGTTTTATATATATATATATATATATATATATATATATATATATATATATATATATATATATATATATATATATATTTCATATATATATGAAATATATATATATATATATTTCATTTGTATTTTATATAATTCCTGGCTTTAAATGTTGAAGGGTATAGAGGACTTACAATCTAGTAAGTTTGTTTAAAGTCTTAGTCAAATTGTATTAATGAGAATCTAGTTGAATCTAATTGTTTCTGGAAAACACTGGTTTGTACATGCATTATAGATCACTTGATGACTGTAACATCAAGTAATGAGTTGTATATGTGAAAGAGCAACAACTGATTTAATACTCAGATAGAACTTTCATCACTTGAGGCTCAATGGGCTGGTTCAGGATGTATGCTAGGGGTGTCATACATACGGCCCGGGGGGTCTGATCTAGTCCCTTGTGAGCGCTTATCTGGCCCGTGAGCCAGCTGAGGCAGATACCCCCACCTCGTCCCAGTCTGGGCTTGCGAGGCATGGCCCAGCTCAACCAAGTGACATTTATGTTATATCCGGCCCTCGTAACAAATGAGTTCGACACCACTGCTATATACCAACCCTGCACAAAGGGTTGTCAGGTTCCCCCAGGTCACTGGTGAGGGATGAGGGGGTAGCGTTGCCAGATCCAGGCTGGGAAATTGCTGGAGATTTGGGAATGGTGCAGGGGAGGACAAAGACCTCAGTGGTGTTCAGTGTCACAGAATCCACCCTCCAAGTTGTCCACTTTCTCCAGGGGAACTGAGCTCTTTAGTCTGGAGATAAGCTTTAACTCTGGGGGGTATTCTTCACGGTGGATTTTGCTTCGGTTTCGAACCGGAGCAAATAATAAACTGATTTAAATAGCTTCTTCATGGCAGTGCAGATTCTCCCCCCATCCCAATTTTTCACGGGAGAAACAGCGCACTTCTCTGCGCTGCTTACGTCTGCTGCCGCTCATGACTCACCGCTCCAAATCCGCCTAATCCCGCCCACTCTTCCCATGATCCTGTGTGTGTGTGTTTGGGGGGGGGGCATCCCAAGAGCAGCAAATCCAAGCCAAAACTCCCGTCACCCTTCTGAAGAGAGGCAGCCAGTCTGCTCTGGGTCTCCCTCCAGCCGGTGTGATCCTATGTGTGTGTGTGTGGGGGGACCATGAGAGCAGCAAATCCAAGCCAAAACTCCCGTCACCCTTCTGAAGAGAGGCAGCCAGTCTGCTTTGGGTCTCCCTCCTGCCGGTGTGATCCTATGTGTGTGTGTGTGTTGGGGGGGGGGACCATGAGAGCGGCAAACCCAAGCCAAAACTCCCGTCACCCTTCTGAAGAGAGGCAGCCAGTCTGCTCTGGGTCTCCCTCCAGCCGGTGTGATCCTATGTGTGTGTGGGGGGGGGACCATGAGAGCAGCAAATCCAAGCCAAAACTCCCGTCACCCTTCTGAAGAGAGGCAGCCAGTCTGCTTTGGGTCTCCCTCCTGCCGGTGTGATCCTATGTGTGTGTGTGTGTTGGGGGGGGGACCATGAGAGCGGCAAACCCAAGCCAAAACTCCCGTCACCCTTCTGAAGAGAGGCAGCCAGTCTGCTTTGGGTCTCCCTCCTGCCGGTGCGATCCTATGTGTGTGTGTGTGTTGGGGAGGGGAATCCTGAGAGCGGCAAAACCCCCATCACCCTTCTGAAGAGGGGCAGCCAGTCTGCTCTGGGTCTCCCTCCTGCCGGTGCGATGCTGTTAGAGTGGCAACTCCCCCAGCCAATCACCGTTCTTGGGGGAGGAGAAAGGAGACGTCCCGGGGAGCGAAGCAAACATTTCTTCATGGGCATCCGAGCAAAAAAACGCTCTTTTACTGGAAAGTACGGCTCAGAAGTGGTTTGGATTGCCTCTCTTTTAAACCGGCTTATTTTGCTCAGTGGGGGAAAACACGGCTCTGCAGTGAATAACCAAAATTTGCCTCCGACGCAAAACAGCGTCGAAGCAGCAGCAAATCTCCATGAAGAATACCCCTGGGAGAGCCCTAGGTCCCACTTAAGAGGCTGGCATCCCTACCTGTGCATGAAGTGGATGGAGAGAGTGCAAAGGGTTTTACTTTCCTGAAAGCATCTAGTGATAGTGGGCATCCACATGTTGCCATCTTGTCTGATTCAACATCATGGCTCCATGTGCATAGTTAAATCCTAGATTAAAACAAGGGTTTAACCACAAATACAGACCCTACAGATAGAATTAGACATTACATTAATGTATGCATACTTCCTGCCTTGTAGGCGGGGCTAGCATGCTGGGTGGATGGTTTATCACATGGCTTATCACATCATTCTCCTCTCCTCCACTGTATGCTCACCGCAACAATCTTGTGACCTAGGTCACCCAGCAAGTTTCAATGGCAGAGCAGAGATTCAAAACTGGTCATCTCAGGCCCCAGTCTGCCACTTTAACTATGAATCCACACTGGCTCTCAAGGTTTATTCCTGCTTCAGCATATCCGCTGACTTTCCAACAGTCAGTTCACACAGCAACTTCCAGTCATCAAGAGAAGAAAAATCAAGTGATGCCAAAGATGTGAGAACCACCCCTCATTTGTAAGAGAGATCATTTCCTCTATTGATTCTATTCTAATTGGGAATCAAAAATGCAGCTTCCTCCTTTGGTAATAATGGTAGCTCTTTTTCTGGAAAGGGCCAAGGAGATTAAATGATAGTAGGGAACAATTTATTGAAAGGTCCCCATTGTGACTGCCCTAATGAGCAATGACCGCAGGAAGAAAAGGGCATAGTAGAAGCCATTTTATGCTATTTTAGATTCCCTTATCAGAAACATCTTGGATTAAATGGATCCATCATTTATTAATACCACTCTCACAATCTTTTTGGCCTTTTGTTAATAGAGATTACATTTTAAATAATATGCAAATATTAGAATTAAAGTGAAATATCCCCCAACTATCCATATGGTACATTTTTATCAGTGACACTTTAAAGCATCTCTCTGAGAAGGCTTTAAATTATAAATCTTTTTTTGTAAAGAATCGTTAATACCTGCCTCTTTTCCCACTTTCCATCCTTAGCTGAGATTTTCTGTGTCAGCTTTAAATGCTCAGTGGATCCTAGCCGTATTACTAATGAAAGAGGCTAAAAATATCAATTTATTTCTCTTTTTAAAAATCAAGCAAGTATTCATCAGTTCACAGCAACCTGAGGCTCTAGGGAATTTGGCGGTCCACGATCAAATGAAAAGTCTTCTTTAAGCTGCAGGATTCTGCTTCCTTTTTAGGGGGAAACAGTCAAAAGGAGCATTCTTTCAACCTTAGCGGTATCATTCTGTGCCCTCTTATCTTGGAAGTGGACTTCCTTATATGGATGGGCACTGAAGGCACCGGCTCTGGCAAATCTTGGAACTGAGTGATTCGTTTTTTTTTACCAATAAGATGTTCAAATTATTATGCTTGCAGTTACTTCCCCCCTTTTCTAGTCAATCATCCCATTTGATGTCATTGGTGACTGCATGATCAGTATGAGGTATCTCTACAGATGAGCTAGGGAGGCAAGCCATACAGCTTCCTTCAGCCCCTGGCACTAGGGTCGCCAGGTTCCCCTTCGCCCAATGGTGGTAGCTTCATTGTGTTGGGGGGGGGGTGATCAGTGCAATAACATCACTTCTGGGGTAACCCCGTAAGTGACAGGTGGATGAATCTAGTATGGCTGAGGCACCTTATTCAGGGGCCTCTTTGTCCAATCCCCTTCAGTCCTGGGAGGGGGTCTTTAGGGGAGATGGTTGACTGGGATCCCTGCAAATTTGGTGCCATTTCCTCTACAAGGACCTGCTCCAGAACCCCCAAAACATCCCCTATTCTATCCATACTGTTTGTGAGTTTTTTTTCATAATGCCAGAAAATTTCATAATTCTGTTTTTTGTTCTGTAAATACACTGAATGACCCAAAAATGCACTTCTCAGCTATTTCAGCTCAGGAATTTTGGTATGAACATCCCTACCAGACAGCAGATAAGGGAGAGAGACAAGAACAGTCATGTGACAGGAGTGTGAAAGGAGCATGATAACACCGCACCAAACATTTGCAATGCAAAATAAAACCATTTCGAGTGCTTGGTAAAAAGCGAACATTTGTAGCCTCTTTGAGAGTGCTGCTTTCAATCTCCAGTCGAATTGCTTTCAAACAGAGTGTTCTCCCATCTCTGTTCAGAACAAGAAGGAGGCAAATGTGTAAAGATTAATGGTTTTGCTTGTGAAGGCCAATATATCACCTCTGGAAAGAGCAGTCTCAGCCGTGGAGTCGCTTTTTACTGCCATTTATACTTACCAGTTCATAGGACGGTGCAGCCAACTTGCTCCTTCTTGCAGCCAGCGGTTGGAAAGCCAAAAGGAAAAGCTCACACAGTGTGTCCCAACAGGAAGCTGCAAATAAATGGACTGGAATGATAGGCCCTATTGCACAACTGAATTCTTTTAGCGCAAGGGTAAAATAGCCTTACCACAACCCCATAATCCAAAGAAAATGGACAAGTTTTATGGATCTCTCGTTTGTTGACTTTTATTGTTTTCAGAGTACTTGTTTTTAGATGGCATCCATAACTTCAACCCTTGAGTGTTTTGCCATCAGAACAGAGGCAACAAAGAGCCAAAGCCAAGAGGGCTACCTGGCCACGCCATAAATTGGTAGCAAGAGAGAGAAAATCGAAATACCTTTACCGCAGAAGGTTTTTGGTGCATATATTTTCAATAAATGTCTTGCCATGGCAAAAGCTTAAATATTTGAAAAACAGGTTAGACTGAAAGCACAAGACTGGCCCAAGGCCACCCGGTGAACATAATGGCAGAACAGGAATTTGAAGCTGGGCCTTCCAAGTCCTAATTCAAGATTCTCTCCACTACACCACATTGGCTTCTTTGTTCACATACAAACTTCAGGATACCTTATAAAACCTGGATTATCATGCCTCTTCCATGATTTGCAAAGCCCCTCCAAAGCTGCAATTTGCTGGAAGCAAGGGTAGGAACTGGTTTCTACATTTGTATCTGCCTTTTCCCTCATGCAGAAACAGGGCAGCTTTTATGGTGGACAATCCTAAACACCATTATACCCCTCTAGGTCCATGGAAGTCCAGTGAATCTCTGCTTTTAGGATGCAGCAATTTATCATGAGTTAATCATGTTCTCACTCAGCAACCTTTCCCCACTAGGAGCAGCTAATTAGCTTGTTAAAAAATCTAATCTTTGGCGACATGTCTGTTTTGGCCTTTAGTCCAATTGCTCTTCAGCAATGTCAGATTTTGAAAGCACTTTTCATTCCAGTTGCAGTTGATGGGAGAGATTTGAGCACCCTCCCCTTGAAATAGATGGGATTTAAAATTGCTTGATGGTAGCTAGATAATGCTCAAATTGTGTATATTTTTTCATCTACAATGTATATGTTTTAAATAACAATCCTGAGCTTTAAATCTTACAAAGAACATACCATCAATATATCTAATTCTCAGTGTGGCAAAATCAGTGGCTACTTAATTCCAGAGACTGGAGCCGTGAAAAGACCAATCTTTCTACAAACCTGAGTAAAGCCCCAAGTTTGCAGAAAAATCTGAAATCTTTTTTAAAAATGGGGAGGGTTAAAACCTCTAAAAATAATAGGAGTAGCACCTGTAGCTTTAAGAAACAAATGCCCTAAGTGACTGTTGCTAGGCAACCACAGTAGTGTTGTTAGCCTTCCAGCCTTGGTTTCTGTCAGTAAAAGGAAGGGGAGGAGGGACAGGGCCCTTTACAGGGCTGTTTTGGCCTTTGAGGGAGGACCTATCATGGCAGGGCAGGAAGCAACCAGCATGCAACTTGCTACCACATGGTTTGCATGACTTGTCCAGGCCTGGCTGCAGGCTATTGTTCAACATCAGTCACCCCACGAAAGCCAGGGTAGTATAGTGGTTAAAGCTTTAGATTACAGTCTGGGAGACCAAGGTTCAAATTCCCATTCTGCCATGGAAGTTCACTGGGTGACTTTGGGCAGTCACGTTCTCTCAGTCTAACCCACCTCACAATGTTGTTGTGCTGATAAAATGGAGGAGAGGAGAATGATGTAATCTGCTTTGTGTCTACATTGTGAAGATATAAATGAAGTAAATAAGAATTGTAGCTGTTGATGAGGGGCAGGTAAAAGGTAGGTTGCTTGGTGGGCAGGAAGGAGAGATGGAAGCAGGAAAAGTTGAAGATGTGGGGGCTGCCAGGAGGAAATAGTATAAGGAAGGGGATACAGGGGAAAGTAAAATATTCCTTGCAGATCCTTGCAGGGTCTCACTGCAAACATGATCCTGGCCTGGCCCAGTAGGCAACCAGGCCCACTGCATACCTTGGCCAGAGTTTTCCCAGGGAGAGGCTGCCAGGGAAGGGAAGAATGGAAAACTGAAGCTAAGGGGGTCAGATAAAGATAGGTTTGCTGTGGGTGGGAAAGAGGGAAGGAAGCAGGAAAAGGGAGAGACTATTGGAGCTTTCAGGAAAGGGAAAGAGGAAGTAGTGGGGGGGGAAATAGAGGCCCCTTGCAAGTTAGGGTTGCCAGGTTCCTCTTTGCCACTGGCCTGGAGTGGAGCCTGAGGAGGGTGGGATTTGGGGAGGGACTTCAATTCCATAGAGTCCAATTGCCAAAGTGGCCATTTTCTCCAGGTGATCTGACCTCTATCGGCTGGAGATTAATTTTAGTAGCAGGAGGTCTCCAGCTAGTACCTGGAGTTTGGCAACCCTACTGCAAAGTCCTTGCAGGTCCCCATCTTGTATTCTTTCATTTTCACATTAGCGTTTATAATTTTCCTCCTGCAGAGGAACTGGACATCCATTTCACTTTCCCATGATGCCTGGAAAGCTAACACCTGAATGCTACTGGACTCTTGCCCTTTTTGACTACCTGAATCCTAGAAAGGTCTGTTCAGAATCCTTCCACAGTCTACTCAATAGCTCTTATTCCCAGGTCAGTCTTCTTAGAACTGCATTGTAATACTGGATCCCCCTGCCATAGCTTACACCTCAGTGTTTTTTGTAGGCTGTTGTTGGACTTATCCCTGGAAGCAACAAATCTCTCCTCTTCTTTCATCCCCTAATACAATGCTTGTTTTCTCCAATCCATGCCAGTTCCATTAGGGGGTCTTTCACCAGTTCGGCTGCTTTGCTGGGCTCTTTTACTGCAGCCAGCGCTGGGCACATGCGGCACAGTGAGGTTTTGCCCATGTTGAGGATTTAATGGAAGAGTCTTCTCTCCAAATTACTTTTCCTCTCTATCTTGCTTTGTTTTCCTGCCTGCCATTCCAGGCTTAATTTGAGCCAAGTCCAGAGCTTGTCTCTAGTGCCATGGTTCAACTCGCGAAAGTGTGAAGCAATAACGAAGTGAATACCTCTGAGAACGCATCAAGCCGAAAGCCAGCCAAATCAGAAAGCAAACCTTCATATTTGGCTCTGGGCCATACCTTTCAGCAGAATGTGATGAATGGGCTCTCTGTTGCTGTAACCGTTCTGTTCCGCTGTGCTTTGCGAAGGACCAGCTTCCTTACCTCGAAAGGAGCAGGATGTGCTCTTGCACAGAACAGCATGTCTCAGTGCATGCGATTGTGAAGGATGCCAGGAACAATCCTGAGAGCTGTCTTTCAATCTTTCACTGTGGCCAGTCACTTTTGGGCAAATGCATCCGAGACTGTCCCTTTATTTCAGCAGACTGTTCGGCCTTTCATGTACATGGCTGGAAAATCCCACTACAAAAGCAGATGATGATGAAGAAGAAGAGTTGGTTTTTATATGCTGACTTTCTCTACCACTTAAGGAAGAATCAAACTGCTTACAGTCACCTTCCCTTCCCCTCCCCACAACAGACACCCTGTGGGGTAGGTGGGGCTGAGAGAGTGCTATCCCAAGGTCACCCAGCTGGCTTCATGTGGAGGAGTGGGAAACCAATCCGGTTCACCAGATTAGCCTCCGCCGCTCATGTGAAGGAGTGGGGAATCAAACCCGGTCCTCCAGATCAGAGTCCACCACTCCAATCAACCGCTCTTAACCACTACACCACGCTGGCTCTCTATGATACTGGCAATGCAGATCTGAATCACTGGTACATGTGACAGGTATCTGCGATTGGATTAATGACTGACCATCAGGTTCACCATTCATAGGGTTGCAAGCTCTGGGTTGGGAAATACCTGCAGATTTGGGGGGCGGAGCCTGAGGAGGGCAGGGTTTAGAGAAGGAAGGGATATCAATGTCATAGAGTCCAATTGCCAAAGTGGCCATTTTCTCCAAGGGAACTGATCTCTGTCACCTGGAGATCAGTTGTAATAGCAGATCTCCAGCCACCACCCGGTGGCTGGCAACCCTACCGTTCATACATATGTATTGCATTGGACAACAAGGGAGTGGGACCTGTGATGACTCATGGGGAAGAAGAAACCTCATTCCCCTTTTCCACCCCCTTTTCCCTTTTTGCTCCACTTACACTCTAGCTCTGCCCCCTCCCCTGTGAGTTCAGGCTCTGCTTCCCTTACCACCTCATCCACTGCATCATGGCGGCTACTTCCAAAATGGCAGATATAATCTTAAGTTACTAGTACAGCAATCTAAAATGCCACTGTAATGCTGGTGGGTTTTGTAATAACTGAATATGCAGAAACATCACTGGGGCATATCCCCATTTTTTTTTAAAGAAACCAATTATACTTAGGGCTCCCCCCATTTACAGAACCCTATCTTGCAGACATAGCTGGAATCATTATAGGTTTTCCTATCCGTGCCAGAGCCATCCCTTGGCTATTATGCTCAAGGATGCTATTATTATACATTACCTGTATATTATGATTTATTTTGTTTATGTGTTAGATCGACATCCTACATTTTGACCATAAGGTCCTCAAAGGGTCATGGTGTTTAAAAGGCCATATTTTCTTCTCCTTTTCCCTCCACCATTCCCAATATTTTACCATTCTACTTCTTTGACTGGTATTTTACTCTACTGATGGTTTTAGAACAGTATTGCTAGGTGAGGATACATGATATGACCTGGTCAGTATAAAAATCCACAGTAGTGTTTACTACACATTCTTTTCACCATCCAGAAATTCAGTTTTGGCTAGAATTTTTAATATTTGTAAATTTTAATGCAAATCCTTTTAACTCTTTCAAATAACACTGGAATAATGTTTGTCAGAGCTCGGTGCGTGTGTAACCTGTTCCTTTCTTTCTATAGATATTTCTGAATTTTCACCCACTGCCAACACATGTTTGGAATACTTGCCCACATCAAGAGTAGTTTTTTTTTTGGGGGGGGGGGAATCAACAATAATATGCTTACACCTGCGACATTACGCTGATCCCAAAGGAAGGAAATGATATGTATTTACCATCTTCATACAGGCCCATATCTTTGCTAAATGTGGACTACAACATTTTTGCTTCTATTTTGTCTGAGAGACTGAAAAAAAAGGGACCTGACTAAACAGGTCCCCCCGTTGTGGACTTACCGGGCAGGATGCAGGAAAGGGGGAGAGGTCTCCGCTAGGCTGGGCTGCTGCCCATCGCCGTCTCGTGAGGCCACGCTTGCCTCGCGGTTTCTCCCCTGTCCTTCTCAGCGGTTGGGCGGCACGTCCTGACGTCACCCTTCCCCGCGACGATTTAAAGCTGGCGCAGCCCAGCAGCCATCCTGTTTTGCGGCGGGATGACGAGGTTCCCCGGCCACCCTCCCTATGTTCTGTAGTTATGTGTTTGATTTCCTTTTGTCACAGTTTGTTCTGGCGGTGGTCTGCATGTGGTCTGATCCAAGAAGGGAAGATGTGCTTTTCCTTCCTGTTTGTGGGGACCCCCATAAGGGGTCTTGGGATGGAGTACAACAGCGATGCCCAGCTAGGGGGCCTGTATTGGGTGCTCCAATCCCAGGTGGCGCTGGCTCCACACAGAGATGTCCGTCCTGGTGGGGCTACCTAAGCGCTACTCCGGTGCTGTGCCCACAGGTGGTTGGGCTGTTTATCGATGCTTTCAATATTATCAGGTAACAGGGTGGTGACCCGATATCTTGGATCTGCCCCCATGGTTTTCCGCCAATGCTCCATTCTGTTGTGATCAATAAAACTGTGGCCATTTACTTCCCGAAGAGTACGTGTATGTGTGTTTATTTAATGTTACTTCTCCTTCCCCTTTCCTTGGAGCTGCTTGCCCGTGGGTCCACAAAAGAAAATAGAAAAAGTGATCCATCCTGATCAAATTTATTTATTTGGGACACTTATCGACACCAGTAAATGTGCCGTTTTCACACTGGAAATGATAAATTGTGGATCTTTATGGCACCCCAAAGGCTATTCTCCATTGACCACATAGTCAGTTGAAAGCCAGGATTAAGTTCTTGCTTGAATAGGCTTTAGGAGAACTCTGATCAACGAAAGATGAAAATGAAGGACATCGGGCTGAGTAGGCATTTTGGAACGTTGATACATGGCCATCTGGAGCTACCCTATAACAAATCTAAATGAAATACTGAAGCCAGCTCTGAATTCTGGCATTGCCAATAGAAATGATCATTTGTCAACAATCTTCGTCAACCCCACTAGCCAAATGCACTTTGGGAAGCAGAGACAACTAATGAGATGGGTAATATCAAATTCCAATGATGCCGACTGAGAGATTTTTAGATATAACGGATCACAGATATTCATTACCTTTTTAGCCAAACATCCACATGGATTCCTATTTTATTTCAGCGGCTAATAAAGATAAACATATACATATATCTCAGACAGTATAATTTAATGAGCTATGGTTTTACTCTATTATTTTTACCGTAAAAAAATCCCAAAGCCCACTTAATTTCAAGCTTTGGCTAGTATGTTGAAATAAGTCTCCGATCAATTTAGTTTTATCCCCATGCTATTAAACACCAGAGTTGATAAAAATGTCAATCTGCTGTTTTTGTAGGTCTTTTGGGGTGACTCAAACACTGGTGATTCATTTTTACTGAATCTGGCTGTTTCTCTATCAGCCGTTACAAGTTCCTAGCTGAAGTTTCTAGGAATAGTTATTTGCCTGTTTTCTCATTAGAAGGCCACCAAAACCTTCCAAAATGGGGTGTCTGTCATTTTTTTAAAAATGCTTATGACAAACAGGGTTCTTAGTTAGTTTCTTACATGACTTATGATTTCTACAAAGCCAATGTCCCTGCATAGTTGTGAAGCTTGCTAGGTGACCTTGAGCCAGTTATATTCTCTCTGTCTCTCTGATCCTCACCTATCTTACAGAGTGGCTGTTATGATAGAATGAGGAATGGAGAACCATGTATGCCCCTCTGAGTTTATTGGACCCAGCCTGGACCAATTGCCAAAGAGGCCATTTTCTCCAGGGGAAATGATCTCTGTCACCTGGAGATCAGTTGTAAAAGCTGGAGATCTCCAGACACCACCTGGAGGCTGGCAACCATACTTGTTAGGTTCCCAAGCACTACCCTGGGAAACAAAATGTTGCAGCTGCCTACTAAAAGGAAAAGGATGTTAGTGCATATGTCATTAAATGTACTGTGGAAGTCTCTACTTACATTGGTATATTTTGTGAAGTAAAGTTTGTCTTACAGTATAATATATATTGCAGAAAAGGTATGTCATATTTTTGTTTTTTAATTATTTTTGATAGTTTCTGCAATACCTGGTACTATTCAACCACAGCAGAAAGCAGAAAATGGATGAAAAATGAAACAGGTAAGACTATTAACAGTGTCACCTTAAGAGCCTTTTCTTGGGAGCAGGGTGGAGCAGGTTCAAAACAGATAAAAAGGAAATATTTCTTCATTCAACACATAGCTAAATAGTAGAACTGCTTGCCACAGGATGTGGTGAAGGCTGCCGACATGGAAGGCTTTAAGAGGGGAGTGGACATGTTCATGGAGGAGAGGGCTATCTAGTCAAAATGAATACTAGTAATGATGCATACCTTTTCTCTCTAGGATCAGAGGAGCATGCCTATTATATTAGGTGCTGTGGAACACAAGCAGGATGCTGCTGCAGTCATCTTGTTTGTGGGGTTCCTAGAGGCACCTGGTTGGCCACTGTGTGAACAGACTGCTGGACTTGATGGACCTTGGTCTGATCCAGCGTGGGTATTCTTATGTTCTTATCCCTGGCTCCTGGGCTACTATTGCTGCTCAAAGGAACCCAGGAACAAATATTGGGGTAGGGAGCTGATTGGCATGATACAATGTCACTTCTGCATACATTCTCCAAAGTGATTGATCTCCACAATACTTGGCCCCCAATGCTACCAGTGGTTGCCAGTCTTTGGGAGTAATCCCCATTTAATAGACTTGAGTAGGATTCTGAGCAAGCATGCTTATGATTGCTCTCTAGCCATGCCATTGTAAGCAAGTCTACTCAGAATCCCTCTGAGGGCTATTCAGTGGAGCTTACACCCAGGAAAGGTTTCTTAGGACGGCACTGAGATGTTTCATTTTTCCTTGGTTTTCTTTTGAGTTACGTTTGTTGGTTGAGCAGTACCAGATACTTTGAAATCTACAAAAATTATACAAAACAAATATATGACAAGCCTTCTTCAAAAATCCTAGCTATGCTACTGATTTTGGGGGCATAGGGAGCAGCGTGTTACCCAGTGTAAGGGTGACATTGAGGTGGGTTTCTTCATACTACATAAATGGTTCCTAAAATAAATCTGCTTCTTTATAGAAGAAAAACAAATTTTCTCAGTAGTTTGTGAAACATATTTTATTTACAAATGTACGTACTTATAGAACCATCTTAAGTTCCCTGTTGCTAGTGTGGCTTTAAAAAAAAAAAAAAAAGTCCTGCAGCACAGAAATGTTAATGGCATATACATATTTGCAAAACTGTACCACCTGTTTGGTTGCTAACAAATGCTGCTCAGCATTTTGACAACCTCAATAATTCTTTCTGTTTCTTGGTGGGCACAGATAAAACAACCGGGATGAATGTTAGGATCATTAAATACCTCCATACCCTGTTGTTGTTCTCATCTGTTTGAAGGAGAGGGGGCTTTGGGAGGAATACCATCTACTGCTACACTGTGGTTCCGAGCACTTAACTATTGGCTAAAACTCATATTAAACCCTATTGGTCTAACCCCTCTGATTCTAGCTGATAATTACTGCTGAACTTGGCAAAGTGCAATAGAGAAGATGCCCCAGAAACATGGCCTCTCAAGCCATATTGCCATTGGGACACCAAAAAGCCAAGGACACAATCAAACAGAGACTCTTGGACCATGCCCTTCAATCAGATAGGGCTCAGATTCATAAATATTCAACCATCTTGCAATACATCAAACCTTTCCACCCTGCAGACTACCTTGGATTCCTGGAAGTATCCAAATATCAAAGGGCCTTACTCTTGCACGTTTCAGTGCCTTACCTTCAGCTCTCCTGGAAGGCAGGTATCTCCGTAGTCCCTTTCATCAACGACTATGCCCATGCAAAACAGAGAAAGTGGAAACAATAGAACATGTTCTGCTGCAATGTCCTTTCTACAAGAACATAAGATTGCAGTACATTCTCCCCATATTGTCATCCTTTCCTGGGAGATCGGAAGAAGCTAAAGTTTCCCTTCTCTTAGCAGACTTCTGTTGGGAGATAACCATTCAAGAAGCCAAATTCGGCCTCTGGTCTAGTGGGATTCGTAAACGGTTAATTGAAAACCTGTCCCCATAGAAGTTCTTTCCTCCTCTACTTCAAATCATCCCTCCCAGAATCATCAACTTTTATTATTGTATTTTATTATTTTAACTTAACTTTGATTTTTATTCAGAGCTGCTATTGTATCAAAATAAAACTTGATTGATTGCTACATTGTGATGAGTATTTCCTCAGCTCTGAGTCATCATTGCTTGATCATTTCAGGGTCAGGAAAATACTCCGCATGCAATCTCCCATCATGGGGTATTTGGTAGGGAGACATAGCAACCATAAGTGTGTTTTGGGTTGTTTGGGGTCAAACCCATGAAAGTGACCATACTTTAGATTTACTTCTTCTTTTTAACTTTCCAAGGTGACTGGTGGTTGGTGAGAAGGCTTGATAGAATACCTGTGTCCTGTTCAGCCCATTATCTATTAAGGCTCAGGTAGTCATACCACTTCTTTGCATGGAGGTGGAGGACACATAAGTGTGGTCTTCTCCCAGAGGCTTGTGGATCTAATTCATTTCCAGACTGCTCTGGGATTTTACATGTCATACAGCTTACTTGAAAGTGGTGAGTCCTTTTTTCTCAATTAACAGTGTGTCAGGTGAATTGTGTCTGACTCAGCCTGGCTGTTTGAGTTGTCTGCTGCCATTCACATGGTAGTCCTCTCAGTTCCGTTGAGATGCCTTGAGATGAGACAGAGTTAGCTTTTAACTGTGTTTAAAATGGATGCAGTCTTTTTTTTATCCAGGCGAACCCAGGGAGTGGGTTCAATCAGTGTCGTTAAGATCTGTTGTGTGGGGATCCGCAGGAATCCATTCTTTCCTCAATGTTTATTATTATTATTATTATTATTATTATTTATTTGTATGTTAGACTTTTAACCAAGATTACTTGAAGCTCTGGGGTCAGATATCATCAGTACGCTGATGGTGCCCAATTCTGTATTTCTCTGAAAAAGACATAAGATGCTGTAAAATTTGTTTGGGGCACTGCTGCTTAGATGCACTGCTGCTTAGTGGTCAAGTGGTCAAGTTTGAGGCACTGCTGCTTAGTGGTCAAGTGAGTGGTCAAAATAAAGCTGAACCCAGAGAAGATGGAGGCGATGCTGGTCAATAAGGCAGATGAGATGGGGTACTGTTTAAGCTGACAAATGGGAAGACCTTGAGAATTTATTACATCTGAAGGTGTGAGAGCAGCACGCTACAACACCAGAAGTTGGGAATGCAGAGAGGTCAAGTCAGGCCCAGACTCCCTTTCTGAGGCCTTGATGGGGATGGACTGCCAAAGGGGTGACTGGGCCAACCCACCAGCAGCTATTGGACCTGCTGTCAAAAGGGGCATCATAACGGAGCCTCACAAGCAGCCTATTTGCTTCTGGGTCAAATTCAAAGTGTTAGTTCTTACCTACTCAGCCTGAAGAATCATCTGTTCCAGTATAGATCTATTTGGCAGCTTAGATCCTCCAGGGCTTTCTTTGAGTGTTCCATTCCTACAATCAATTAAATCTGCAGCGGTTGCAGCACAATCTCAACCATGGGACCTGTTATTTGGAACAGTCTCCCACAGGCACAGTTAGGGAGGTATTATAAAGCCTTGTTTATAGAGGATTTTGAGGGCAATAGAATAAAAGTGAACTGAACATACAGCAGAGATGGATTATGGGTTTGTTTGGGGTTTTTTTGGTCTTTTTGTATTTAATAGTTGTGTTAATATGTTTACAGTATATACCCGTGTATAAGCCGACCCGCGTATAAGCCGAGGTGCCTAATTTCTCCCCAAAAATGGGGAAAAATTAGGCACCCGCGTATAAGCCGAGGGTCGGCTTATAACTCCTCCCCCCCCCCCCCGCAGGCTTACCTAACCGGCTCCTGGCGGCGAAAAGCGGCGCGGGCCCGGTGGGGGCGGCTTTCCTGCAGCCGCTGGAGGCCGCCCCCAGGCCGCTCCGGGCGGCGGAAAGCGGCACGGGCCCGGCAGCCTCCCAGGTAGGCCCCGCTGGCCGCTCCCAGGCCGCTCCCAGGCGAGTGGGCCAGCGACAGCGGCGGCGGGGGGGCGGCGGGGGCGGCGGCGAGACCTGCCTGGGAGCAGGCAGGCCCCGCTGGCCGCTCCCAGGCGAGCGGGCCGCCGTCGGCGGGGGGGGGGGGCGGGGGGGGCGGCGGGGGGGCGGCGGAAGGGGGCGGCGAGGCCTGCCTGGGAGCAGGCAGGCCCCGCTGGCCGCTCCCAGGCGAGCGGGCCGGCGGCGGGGGGGGCGGCAGCGAGGCCTGCCTGGGAGCAGGCAGGCCCCGCTGGCCGCTCCCAGGCGAGCGGGCCGGCGGCGGCGGGAGGGGGGCGGCGGGGGTGGCGGGGACGGGGGCGAGGCCTGCCTGCTCCCAGGCAGGCCCCGCTAGCCGCTCCCAGGCGAGTGGGCCAGCGGCGGGGGGGGGGGCAGCAGAGGCGGCGGGGGGTGTGGGGGGGCGGCTGCGAGGCCTGCCTGCTCCCAGGCAGACCCCGCTGGTCGCTCCCAGGCCGCGGGAAGGCGAGCGGGCCGGCAGCGAAGGATGGCGGCAGTGGTAAGTTTCCCTCTTCCCTCCTCCCTCCTCCCTCCTCCCCCCTCCCCTACCCTACCGTATTGACCCGCGTATAAGCCGAGTTGGCTTTTTTCAGCCCTTTTTTTGGGCTGAAAAACTCGGCTTATACGCGAGTATATACGGTATGTGGTGTCATTCACACCTGCATTTGTAAGCCACCTTGAGCCACCATTTGACAGCGGGAAAGAGAGGGTATAAATATTTTAATAAATTAAATAATGTGACTAATTATTTTTAAATGGCAGATGACTAGGTATGCTCAAGCACTCACTGGCTCAGTTCTCATCCTGCTTGATGCTCATGAGCTGGGAACGGAATGAATTTGTATGTGTACATTTGCATAATTGTGCTGTTTTCTAGCATCATTATATTGTTTTTCCCCACCAGTCATCCCCCATCCATTTGTCTGTTTAAGATTTTTGAGATGAGATTTACTACTAGCATCCCTGTGTGCCTTCAGGATCTGCCCATGAATCCAGATAACCTTGCATTCATTTTGTTATGATCACTTCTCAAATAGATGACACTGACTACATAGTTGCAAAAAAGCAGGCAATGCAATCTGTCCAATGTTGGTCATTTAAAGGATGAATCTAACTGTGAGGTGCAAAGAAGGGGCAAACAGCAAGTGATTCCGTGCTTTACAAAACAAGTAGACCCAGACATGACTTAGGGAGATATGTCTCAATCAATCAAGAAAAAATAGCTGCAGTGGGGTTGCCAGCTCAGGGTTGGGAAATACCTGGAGATTTTTGGGGCGGAGCCTAAGGAAGGCAGGGTTTGGGGAGGGGAGGGACTTCAATGCCATATAGTCCAACTGCCAAAGCAACCATTTTCTCCAGGTGAACTGATCTCTATCAGCTGGAGATCAGCTGTAATAGCAGCAGATCTCCAGCTATTACCTGGAGGTTGTCAACCATAAGCTGCAGTGAGATGGCCCAGTAGAACAAGCAGAAACTGTTTAGGTGCAATGCCTGGAGAAAATGGCTGCTTTGGAAGGTGGACTCTATGGCATTATACCCCTCTGAAGTCCCTCCCCTCCCCAAACTCCACCCTCCTCCAGCTCTTCCCAAAAATATCAAAGTATTTCCCAATCCGGAGCTGCCAACCCTAGCTGCTCAAGACCAACTTTGACACCAACCATCCAGGCGATCCATTGAGAAGCTCACCTCATGTGTAATCATCAAGCAATATAAATTTGATTGGCGGTCATGTTTTTGTTGAAGTTTGCAGCATGTTTATAAATGATTAGATTTTGACTGTGTTTTTTTTTTTTAAATCCTTAACCAATGTGCAGACTAATGCACAGACTGAATAAAATCATGAGGCCACTAAGGTGCCATGATGGAAACGTCGACTTTGCTCATGTTCATCAAGAAAATGAATCACGGGACTGGCTTTGTGTGATTATGCAAATGACTAAGTATCAAGTTGCAAGAGCCAATTATTAACCAACAGGAAGAGACAGCGAGAGAGGGTTTGAACTGTATTTGTCACAACTGGTGAAAACTGAAATGGAAGGTTAGCTTTAGCTTCGCCTTAGTGCTCTAGCGCCTTACTGGGAGTGTAGGAGGTAGCCTTCTGTGTTCTCCCAAAGCCTGTAATTGTTGTTCTTTATGCCCACTGACTATTTTTTTATGGATTCACACCCACCCCCCTCCATTTTAGATATTTTGCAGGATATTTGCCTCAGTCAATGGCATTTGAGATGCAATTGAAAAGTTCACTTTTATCCTAGGGTGAAAATTTCTCTCAGTTGGATGGTCTCATTTGACTTACAACCCCCTGATGTGTTTTTTTTTCTCCACACAGTTTTGACAACAGCCCTCCCCCCCCCCCCAGCCAATGTATTGGAAAGAATTCTTTTTTTAGACCCTGATAGACAGGCAGCAAATGTTTCAGTTGATTTCCGAGCTTGAAGGAATTGGACGATAATTAGACTGTACTCCAGTTGAAACAGTAAAACTTAACTCTGGGCTCAATCTGTGGGGAACATTCTTTTGTTTTATGAGTCAGGTGGAAGTGAATCAAAACCGTACATTTAATGTTCCATTCATTTTAGCAGAGGACCTTATCAGTCTGCTTCCTGAACCATCTTTTTGAGGAGCACTTGTGGATCAGTGGTACAGCACATACTTTGTGTGTGTAAGGTCCCATGGTTTTTCTCTCATATCTCCAGTCAAAGTGTCTCAGCAAAGATTGGGAAAGAAACCTTACTTGCTTGAGACCATGCAGAGTTGCTGCCTGTCAGAGTACACGATACGCTTGATGGCCCAAAGGTCTGTCTTGGTATAAAGAAGCACGAGATGTTCCATTAAGGCTTGGAAGTCATGTATATATTCATTTAGGACATTTGTAAGATTCCTTTCTCTAATTCCTAGGATGCTGCGGCCCAGATCCAAAGAACCATACCATGTATTTTACTCACCTGTGGAGACTTTGGGCTTCAGGTTCTCAAAAGTGAGTCCCTCCTCACTATGTATGTGTGTGTTAAGTGCCATCAGGTCGCTTCCAACTCATGGTGACCCTATGAATCAAAGTCCTCCAAACCATGTTATCTTTAACAGCCTTGCTCTGGTCTTGCAAACTGAGGGCTGTGGCTTCCTTTATAGAGTCAATCCATCTCTTGTTGGGTCTTCCTCTTTTCCTGCTGCGTTCAACTTTTCCTAGCATAATTGTCTTTTCCAGTGACTCTTATCTTCTCATAATGTGACCAAAGTATGATAGCCTCAGTTTATCAGTTTATCAGTTTGTTCTGAAGAAGTGATCTGTGGCTCACAAAAGCTCATACCCTACCAGAAAATATTTTTGTTAGTCTTTAAGGTGCTACTGGACTCTTGCCCTTTTTGACTACTGCAAACAGACTAACATGGCTACCCACTGTGAATTAGCCTCAGTTTAGTCACTATGCCAAATAGCAAAGTTGTTGTACCTTTTTGGATCTCAGCCTAGGGTTTCATTTATCTGTATTGTGACACTCTAATGTGCATTTCCCCAGGTCTGCTCCATATTTGCCTCCCCTTATCAGGAATCAGGAAATGGACATCATGCAATGTTGTGTTATCTAGCTAGCTAGCTATCCCCTTCTTTTCTTCCCAATGGGGACCTAATACAACATTTCCCCTGCTTCTTTTTTTAGGTTAGGCTGGGAGAGACTGAAAGTCACCCAGTAAGTTTTTATGGCAGAGGAATGATTGAAACCAGCTCCTGGTCTGACACGGTAACCACTATGCATGCAGAGTATAGTATAGAAGGAAGAACATGACACAGAGAAACTATTTTGATAACCACCCCATATCTAGTGTGTTGCTTGGACCTATGGGTTGGATCCAACCAGTTGTTCACTCAATCTCACCTCATTCCCTTCCTTACCACACCCTTGTCCAACATCACTTTTATCAATGCAGGTCCCATGATCCTCAGCATAGCTTGTTTTGGTGGTCAAATGGAACCCTCTCCTTTCTGTTTCACCAGTGGAAAAACTGGCTGGATCCAACCCTAAGGGTGCAAATAGATGAGACAATGGGAGATCTGTGATTGGATCTAGCATGGTTGTTTTTAAGTTGAAAGCAGTTGCAGGGGGTGCATGACCAGAGAGGGGCTTCAGAGGTAGGAGGACAGATTGTTATTTTTCCACTGATGCTATTTTCTCAGTGCAGCAATGTGATCCTAAACATAACAAACCTTTCTAAGCCCATTAACTTCAATGGACTTAGAAGGATATAACGCAGTTTAGGATTGCACTGTAGCTCAAACCTACAGCTGTTAGCTACCCACATGAGTACCTATATGCTTTATCCTCCCTGACCTGGATAGCCAGTTAGCCTGATCCCATCAGTTCTCAGAAGTTAAGAAGGGTCAGACCTGGTTAGTATTTGGATGGGAGACCTCCAAGGAATATCAGAGTCATGGTGCAGTGGAAGGCAATGGCAAACCTCCTCTGAACGTCTCTTGCCTTGAAAACCCTACAAGGTCATCATAAATCAGCTGTGACTTGAAGGCACTGACCACCATCATATGTACCCTGCAGGGAAAATAGCAATTTTGAGGGGCAATTTGGATCAGCGGGGTTAAATAACCACCCTACCCTACCAAACACCTCAGTGCTGTGGCTGCTTTTAACTTTTTTAAAAAGGAATCTGCAGAATATTTGATATTCTTGTTCCTTTCGAAGTTCACATCTTGCACAGGGAAGCCCAAATGGATGCTGACAGTTCACTGCATTAAAATAAAACAAAGCTTGGAAATCGCTCTTTTTATCTTAAAGAAATGGTCCAGATCATCTCTGATTTTTTTTTTATCAAACTGTGCTTTGCCCACAGCAGGGAGTGCATTTGATTAACTGCTGACAAGAAAGAAGGCAGCGAATAACGAGACATCAAAGCAGCAACTTTGACAGCACTAGTTGGGCAGTGATTAATGAGTAACACAAATAGGGACTGAAAATCTTCAAGAATTTGCAGGCAGGCAAGTCAAACGTCATCACATGAAGTTCATGTAAGACATTACTTGGTTAAAATAGCAGTTACATTGATTAACTGTAGGGTTTTGGAACTGGGTGTGACTTAATAACAACACTGGATGTTTCAAAGACTAAAGCGAATAGAAAGGTTAATGCATCATTAGAAGACATGATAGACAGAGAGCTGTTATGCATAAGAGCATAAGAAAGGCCATGCTGGATCAGACCAAAGTCCATCAAATCCAGCAGTCTGTTCACACAGTGGCCAACCAGGTGCCTCTAGGAAGCCGACAAACAAGACAACTGCAGCGGCATTGTCCTTCCTGTTTTCCACAACACCTAATATAATAGGCATTTTCCTCTGATCTTGGAGAGAATAGGTATGCATCATGGCTAGCATCCATTTTTACTAATAGCCATGAGTAGCCCTCTCCTCCATGAACCTGTCCAGTCCCCTCTTAAAGCCTTCCAAGTTGGCCGCCCTCACCACATCCTGGGGCAGAGAGTTCTACAATTTAACTAAGCATTGTGTGAAGAGATGCGTACTTTTATCTCATTTGAATCTCTCACCCTCCAGCTTCAGCAGATTCCAGTATTCCAGTATTATGAGAGAGGGAGAAAAGCTTCTCCCTGTCCACTCTCTCCATACCATGCACAATCTTATAGACCTCTGTCATGTCTCCCCTTAATCGCCTTCTTTTCAGGCTAAACAGCCCTAAGCATTTTAACTGCTCTTCATAGGGCAATTGCTCTAGTCCCCTGATCATTTTGGTTGCTCTTTTCTGCAGGTGTGTGTGTGTGTGTGTGTGTGTGTGTGTGTGTGTGTGTGTGTGTGTGTGTGTATGTGTAAAGTGTCGTCAAGTCACAGCCAACTTAAGGCAACCCCATAGGGTTTTCAAGGCAAGAGATGTTCAGAGGGGGTTTGCAGTTGCCTGCCTCCCTGTAGGCTGGGAGAGTTCTGCAAGAATTGTGCCTGGCCCAAGGTCACCCAGCAGGCTTCACACAGAAGAGTGGGGAATCGAACCCAGTTCTTCATATTAGAGTCCCACAGCTCATAACTACTGCACCATAACATATAATTTCACTGTATCCAGATAGTAAGACTCATCCATTGTGGACCCTGTATCAAGACAGCTACTAAATGTAGGTTAGAGATGCTAGGAACAGCTCACTTCCAATGCAAAAACCCTAAATGTAGGTTAGAGATGCTAGGAACAGCTCACTTCCAATGCAAAACCCCCATGTTTGTTGTTGTAGATGAGTTGCCTGTAGGTTTGAAAATATTGTAATCAGATCCACAAAAACTGGTGATTGACTCTGCAAGCTAATGAACAGTTAAGTCAATTGTGTATATAATGCACAAGGGTGGTTCAGACCTAGGAATATAGTGCTTACAGAAGTATGGCTAGTAATATACTTGGGATATGTAATAGCGCTGATCTCCACTATGAAAATTGCATATCTGCTTTTATGAGTAAGTGGCCAGAACATGTGACAGTAGCATACAGGAAGGCAGAAATAAAGCAGTAAAATTGTATAAATCAGTAGCCTGGATCCCCTTGATTCTTGTGTTCTTTGACAGATCAAAATGATTTTTAAAACCACACAAACAACTCCTTCCTGAGCCTTGCAGTGGCCGGGGACAATGTGGCCAAGGGGCACGGCGCCTCCAAAGAGGTTACCCGGCCACTGCAATGCTTAAAAACCCCTTCCAAAATAAAAATAAAAAATGGGGAGAAAAGCCTCATTGAAAACAGCAATGCTGCGCCAGGAAAAACCTGGTGCAGCAATACTGTTGCTGGAGGGGGCGTTCCCAGCCTGGAGGGGCTTTGGAAGCTGACTACCATCAGCTCCGCCCACCAGAATGCCCCAGGAACACACACACCCCATGCTGGTACACCATTTCTCTTCCAGGATTTAGGTCCCAGAGAGACTGCAGTGTCAGAGGAGCGGTGTGCAGTTCCAATCCAGGGCACCCAGGTGCTAACTAAACTACCCCTGCCAACAGTGTAAGTGCCTCTTATTCTGTGATAAGAGGCCACTTACTTTGGCGGTGGGGTCACACCTCAGGAATGGGCTGTAAGAAAGTAAGGGTAGCACTGAACTTCTCATTGCCCCAGTACTCCACTAAAGTGGAGGAAACACATATGCTCACCAGATCTGCCAAAGAATCTTTGCTCTTAATAGGAAGAGTGTAGAATCACAGATCTCATGAACTGAAAAGTATGGGTAGTCCTTGCAAATAAGTTCAGAGACCAGCATGAGGATTACTACAACCTTTTCCAGTGATTTTGTCAGGATTAAGTTTCAGTTAGTTAGTCCTCACCCATTCTGAAACCCCCTCCAGGCATGGGCTCACAGTTGCCAGAGCTTCCCTAGAATCTGCTGGAAGTCCGAGATAGAGAGATCAGCATATTTGTGACAAACCAGCCCAAATCTCTGAATGACTTCCCCAAGGAGTTTCATGTGGATGTTAAAAAGCATGGGGGACAAAATGAAACATTGTGGGACCCCATAGGCCAGGGGCCAAGGGACTGAGCAGTACCCCTCCCCTGGGTACCATAATGTGAAACACCCTCCAGATAGGATCAAATCCAAAGCAGAATGATGCCTCCCAGACCTAACCCCAAAAGGCAGTCCAGGATCAATGGTGTCGAAAACTGTTGAGAGGTCCAGGAGGATGAACAACCATCTCCCAGTGCACGTTGTCCACCAGGTCTACCAAGGCTGTTTCCATCCCATAACCTAGCCTGAAATGAGATTGGAAAGGATCCATGCAATCCACTTCATCCAGGAATCCCTGGAATTCTCCGCCACCACTTGCTGAATCATCTTGCTCAAACTTCACCTGCTCAGCATCAGGAGAGGAACTAGTACGATCCATCCCGTGGTTGGCATTACTTGATAGTGAGTACGTATTTTACATTACATTGAGTCAGAATGTGCAAAACAGAAATGTTTGGGAGGGCATCTTTGTAAAAAGATCATGTGCCGTATAATGAAACAGTTCAGAGGGCGCTTTTATAAAGTCAGGATTGTAGTCTGTTGCAAGATTTATTTATGCATTATCTTACTTTTACTGCAGTGTCTTCAGCCTTTGTAATCCAATCTCTGCATTGTTGATATCTATGTCTTGGACAGTTACTGTCTGCACTGTTTGCTAATTTCTGTAATCCTAGTCCTTTTGCATTTCTATCTATTTTTTTTTTTAAAAAAAACTTGTAAATGGCCTTGTGCCTCAGTAAGAAAGGTAAATGAAGTCAATAAATCATAGGTCCATCTAACCTGGTGCGGTCTGCTTTGAATGACAGCTTCTCCAGATGCTATCCATTTTCTCAGTTAAAGATCAGGAGATAGCACAACATCTTTGCAAAAATGCATCTACAGTATCTACAGCTCCAGGACTAGACTGCAACCATGCTAGCAGGGATCTATTGTACCCCTTTATGTGGCTTCCATTTGGAAATAAATAGAAATAGTTATCATTTTATAATTACATCTCTTTTAAGGTTTCATGTTGCTCTCTATCTGCACTTCCTAAAACATGTGAGATAATCTATTGCTATAAATAGAGTGCAGTAAAGCTGAGTATACTCCAACGGCTTCTTAAAAATAAGATGAAACCTGCTTTGTAGGGAAGGAAGGATTTGCTGTGTACCAATTTGACACAAAAACCAACATGGACCATGACATCGCCTCTAAACAGATTTCAGATGAAGGATGAGGAGATATAACAAGCTGCCAACAAACAGAGTTGTCGGTGGACATAAATCTAGTGTGCTTTTCGTTGTAAGGTTTCCAACAGCTGCAATGGCCCTCGGTAATCCCTGCTATGCTTTGAACCACTTCTGAATATATCACAATTGGGAAGTGTAAATAGTTAGATGGAGATTGCTGTGGTTCATGTTTTTTATGAAGGTAGTTCTATGTTAATTTTGCAGAAGCTGTGTCCCTATTCAATTAATTCCTCCCCGCAACATGTATGTATATACACAAGCAGAGACACACACATAATAACATGTATTGGGGGAGAGAGATAATTGTTTCCTGTGCAATACAGACCAAATATGTCTTAAGGTTGTCACCAGCTATGTTTCTCCTGCTCAAAGTAGACCACTGTAACAAAGTTGGGATCTTTAATGAAGTGTGAATGAGCAGGGAGACACATGATTTATGGTTCACTCACTCTTTATGTGCCCTGACCTGGATAGCCCCAGGCTTCCCTGATCTCTTTAGATCTCAGAAGCTAAGCAAGGTCAATATTTGGTTAATATTTGGATGAGACACCTCCAAGGAATGCCAGGGTCATGAGACAGAGCCAGGCAAACCACCAGTCAAGATCTCTTGCCTTGAAAACCCTACAAGGTGGCCACAAGTCAACTCCTTATGTAACATTACTTAGAATTAGAAAGGGGTTTTACAAGCAATTTTTAACAAGAAGGATTTTCTGATCACACTCTCATACTGGTAAGTCCATGTTGGGTGGCCAGTCTGACATGATTAGTTGCTGAAACAGAAGTGTGTAACAATGTGCACACTGTTGTGTCAGGTTGGTGTCAAGTTGCTAGTTGATCTTTTTTCTTCAACTTGATTCAGTCTCAATCGCTCTTTTATATGGTCCTTCCTCTAGGGGTTGGCATCTCACCAGAATCCAGCTGAGACCAGTCAGCCTGCAAGACTCAAAGTCCATCACTCATTGCTGACTGTTAAGACACTCCTGCCTGCCCTTTCTTGCTGACTCAGTATTTTAACGTCTTGGCTGCTGACTCTGCCTTTCCCTATACTGCAGTTGTCTTTTTCAGTCTTCTCTGGAGACATCAATTGTTATATCCCCGACTTGCTCTTCAGCCTTTCTGGGTTCTTTTTGGTTGTTTCACAATTACTCATCCTGTCATTCACCCTTCTGCTCTGGCACAAAGTTGCAAACATTAAATGTTCAGGCTATAATTCATTCATGGTACTTCTATATTATATAAATTATCTGTTAATCACACCATCTGGCATCAACTAGAGCCTGTGACTTTTCTGTTGCAACGACCACTCTTGGGAATGGTCAAACTGAGAAGATGACTGAGGCACCATCGCTAGAAATGTTTAGGAGGTGCTGCAAGGCCATTTTATTTGCCAAGGCAGTTATTTTTCCAGGGCTTTTAGACTACAGATATCTTTAATGGGGGAGGGTTTTTTATTTTGATTGGATTGGATTGGATTTCTTCATACAACACATGGTTAAATTGTGGAACTCCCTGCCCCAGGTTGTGGTGATGGCTGCCAACTTGGAAGGCTTTAAGAGGGGAGTGGATATGTTCATGGAGGATAGGGCTATCCATTGCTACTAGTCAAAATGAATACTAGTCATGATGCATACCTATTCTCTCCAAGATCAGAGGAGCATGCCTATTATATTATGTGCTGTGGAACACAGGCAGGGATGCTGCTGCAGATGTCTTGTTTGTGGGCTTCCTAGAGGCTCCTGGTTGGCCACTGTGTAAACAGACTTCTGGACTTGACGGGCCTTCGTCTGATCCAGCATGGTTTTTCTTATGTTCTTATGATTCTATAATTTTTAATTGTGATTTGTGAGCTGTCTTGAGCCATGAAGCAATATATAAATATTTAAATACATAAATAAAAAACAAACAAAAAACAGTACAAATCAAATAATTAGAGTAACAACTTGGAGTCCTGCTTAAATATGAACATTATTGAAAAGTATTCCAAGCATAGTAATAGTCTCACCAGTGTCTGTAAATTGGGGGTGAACTTGCCGCTGCCTTCTTAGAAGGAAGGAAGAAAACAGGGATGGAGTTGAGCCGGGCAGTGAAGTTCTATGAAGCCTAGCAATGGGGTAACCATGTGATGTGAGAAGGTACATGTACACTAGATATTCATCAGTGAGAATATGTCTCGCTTCCCACTTCAAGCTCAAATCCAGACTACTATATTCTGAGCATAAGGAAGAGATACTCCTTCTGCTGGATCTGACTCCTAGGAGCTCCTGGTTTAATCCCTACACCTGGTTTAAAGAAAATCTATTTTGTGTAGAGTTGCCAGCTCTGGGTTGGGAAACACCTGGAGATTTGGGGGGGGGGGGGTTAAGCCTGAGGAGGGGGGTTGGGGAGTGAAAGGACTTCAATGGGGTATAATAGAGTCCACCTTCCAAAATGGCTGTTATCTCTAGGTGAATTGATCCCTGTAGCCTGGAAATCAGTTGTAATCCCAGGAGATCTCCAGCCACCACCTGGAGGCTGGCAACCTTACCTGTGATCCACAAAGCAGTATTAAGGAGCTGTAATTAAATGTCAAGGCAGTACTATGTGCTTGGAAGGAACACTGAGATCTGGGTAGGCTGAAACCAGAAGTGAAATCTGCTAAGGAAAATAATACTAATTTCTGACTTATCTTAAGTCAGGGGTGGGGAACGTCAGGCCCGGGGGCCATATAAGGCCCGCGGAATCATTTGGGCTGGCCCTTCATGGGTCCTGGCACATCTCTAGCTCAGAAGGATGTAAGACTGGTGTTCTGCCCCCTCCCGCAGACAGGAATAGCCTCTATTCAAGGCAGATGTGAGGATGTTTTGCCAAGAAAAGGAACCTTTTTCCCCCCTTGCAGAAGAGTCATTAGCTATGGAGCTGCTAGGACCACCCAAGAAACTGTGTTAACCCTTTCCCACCCAGACCGTGGAGAAACGTATTCCCTCTGTACTACAAGAGGGTTGGGGGCAGAAGTGGTGACAGTGGAGGGGTTAAAGGGGGCAGGGCCAGAATGCTCGGGGGGGGGGTGAGTTCTTAACCAGTGTGTCCTCATTTCATCCCTGCAGGCGGAGGTAGCAGGAGCCAGCTGTAGAATTCAGCCCTGACCAGGCAGAGCAGGAGCAACTCCGGCGTGTGGCTGGACAGCTACACCCAGCTGGTGCAACAGACCATCCTGTGCCACTAGTTGGATGCCTGCCTGCTTGCCCGCGCGGGGGGGGGGGGGTCATCTGGAGCAGCTGCCTGCTTGGGGCTTGGTCGGCTAATTTTCAAGTTGATAACTTTGTATGGCCCGCGAATGATGTTATAAATATCCAAATGGCCCTTGGTGGAAAAAAGGTTCCCCACCCCTGTCTTAAGTAGTCCAAATAACATGCAAACTCAAAATGACATCACAGACTCAGTACTTAGGGTTGCCAGCTCCCTCTTCACCACCGGTGGGAGGGTTTTGGGGTGGAGCTTGAGGAGGGTGGGGTTTGGGGAGGGGAGGGACTTCAATGCCATAGAGCCCAATTGCCAAAACGGCCATTTTCTCCAGGTGAACTGATCTTTAATGGCTGGAGATCAGTTGTAACAGCAGGAAATCTCCAGCTAGTACCTGGAGGTTGGCAACCCTAACAACAACCCTGGTTACTGTACAGTGTTTTTATGTCAAAGATATTTGATTTAACATCAAATGTACTTCCAGTGTGTTGTGAGACTGCAGCCCATTTGACAACCTGCAATAGTCATGTTTGTAGCGTCATTGCCATACAGATGAGCAAGATGGAAATGTGATATAGTTGGAGATGTTGCATTGCAGTTGTTATATAGGTTCAATGAGAAATTACAAAACTTATGTACACATGATATTATCATGAAAGCTTCCATTCCCAATATCAAACTTGGCAAAGTCTTGCAATTATACCTCAAGATGACTGCGGTTTGGTTGGACCCATAGACCTATAAACGGAAGAAAAATAGTTGTAAAACCTGTTCTGTGTCTGCTTGTGCAAGAGTTCACCCAGTGTTTAGCCTACAAAAGGTAGATTCCACCATAGTCATCATGCTTCTGCTTGAACATGACACTGTACATGTTCCATTGCAAGCTGTTGTACAAAAAGAACATCTTTAGACCGAGTTTCATTTTTCTCATTCAGCCTTCTGGAAAGAAACAGCCTTTCCATGTACAGACAATGCCTTCTTCATATAGAAAGGCCCCATTAGATCCAACCAAGTATGTCATGAATGCTAAGATGCTATGCAATTATTTGCCGTCTTTACATCCCTTCTGCAACCTTACCATAAAAGACAAGCAATCAGATTATCAGTCACTTAGTCAAATTAGGGAAGTTAATTAAGATGAAAATTTTGGTTCCTGGAAAGAAGATGGCATAGTTGGGGAATATCCACAATTTATGGATTAGTTTAGTATTGACTTTGGAACTCAATTATCTTGTTATCTTTGTCTTAATGTTACTGAAGTCAAATGAATAATGTCACAAGTAAACAGAGAAGCAATCGAACGCTAGACTACATGATGGAGATATGTTGCTAATGTATGACAAGACAATACAGCTGGGATTCTGAATTAAAACCTGAATGCATTTTACTTAAAACTGCACACATGAACACGTGAAGCTGCCTTATACTGTTATTGCTTTTTTACACGTGTATGTGTATTTTAGCTTTGGTTTTAATTGTTTCAATGATGTATTTTTTGTTTTGGTTGAATGGCTTTTAAGATACATTTTAATTGTGTATGTTTTTAATCTGTTATCTGTCTTGGTGGCCCTGATGAAGGCAGAAAGGTGGGGGATAACAGCCCATTCCTTAGGGGGAGGGCTGTGCCGGTGACTGGGGGCAGTGTAGTCACATTGCTTTCAAAGGATGTTTTGCCCTCCCACCCCCGAGGCTGAAGCCTTTCCTTTCCCTGGAAAACCCGTGCAACCACTCCATTGGGATACACCACCTCAAAATGTGGCATGTCTTCAGATAAGGGAAAGGAGGTGTTCCCGGGCCAAAAAAGCTTAGGAGGCCACCTAATAGCAGCTCCTCCCCTGGCCTGGCATAGGAATGCCCCGGGAACACGATGGGAATGCCCCCAGGAGGACAGCACATGGAAGTGCACCATCTAAACACCAGCGCGAGGCTGTCCCTGGGTGGGTGGTGTCCGCCCCCCCCCCACTGGAGTCCATCCCACCCTGGCCAGTGTAAGTGGCACAGGCACTGGCCCAGAGAGCCCGAACACCAACACAGCCCCTTCCTGGCTTCCTAAGGACTTCCATCCTTTAGGCTCAGGAATGGGCTTTTAATTTTGTACATAAATAAATAATAAAGTGTCCCAAGAAATGCTGAAAACTTCATGCACAGATGTTAGTTCCTGAATTCCAGCTGTGTTGAAATCTTCCTTCCTTCTAATTTGGCTAGCACGGCCATCATCAATTGCTTTTCAAGGGAAATTAAACCCCATCCTATGATGCCCTAATCTTTTGGTTACCTTCAGTGTTTCCACAAGAATGACTGCATAGTTGCAATGAGAGCTGCAGTAGCATATAATCAATAGGTGCCCAACTCCCAAAGGGCAGTTAAGGTTGTCTTGATGTACCTGGGGTGTTCCCATAACATGGCCATGCACTATAAAAATGAGAGAGCAATAAAGACAAAAGTGAGAGGGAAACACACCACAGAAATAGAAAACCTCTGGGTGTTTGCTTTGATTTAAGACAAGACTAGACACATTTGCATTTTATGCTTATTTTGAAAAAATAACTTCTTTTATCTCGTTCGTCTTTTTACTTGCCTTTTTGCTAACCTAGGGTCAATAGAAAAAGCAGATACAGGTTGAGCATTCCTTAACCAGAAATCCAAAAACCGGAATATTCCAAAACCCAAAAGTTTTTGCAGGCATTACTCACAGGCATGGGGCCGCCACTACAATCCCTTTTGGGTACTTCCATCATCTTTGCAGGGAGGCCGCACAGCTTTTCAAGATAGCAATGACTGGAGCTTACTGGGTGCGTTCCAGCTGTAGTGTCACCAACACTGGGTGAGTGTCTGGAAGGGGAAAAACTTTCACACACACCCATCTCAAGCCTCCTTCCAGCTCTCCCACCACTGAGTATCTATTGAGTATCCCTTGTCCAAAAAAATCAAAAATCTGGAACACTTCTGGTCCCGAGCATTTCTGATAAGGGATACTCAACCTGTATTATGCAAATCTTGGGCCAGTTCGGAAACATTTTCTGGGTAGGTGCAGCCTGCCTTATAAGAGAGGATCACATCTTCTCAGCATCTTTAGCCATACAAATTGCATGCTCTTCTCACCCTTCAATGAGCAATGTGGGATCTGCCTGAAGTCGAATAGGCGATTCCTGAAAAGCTGGATAGATATTCGGCTTTTTTTTGGGTTTCAGCTATTCGCCTTTGCTCAGATGCACAGCTCTGTTCTTTCTTCCATTTTTCTGCCTTTGACTGGTTATGAGGTAGGGGTGGTATAATCGGAGCCAACTTGGTCAGACCAAACTATCCATCACCATTTAGTGGAGTGATCTGGATAGTCTGGAGGCAGAAGGGTCATTTAAAAGATGGGGCTCACCTAGTCCCTTCCAGAGGGATATACTCTTCAAGTAAAAAAGCACCAGCTTCAACAGCTGCTGGCCACCAGTCTTCTGAAGAAGACTCCTCACCTGTGCGGATGAGCAATCTCCTTCACAAGAGCTGCCTTGGTCATGACTTCTGTTGGCTCCGATATCACTCCTCCCCCCATGAAAACTGCTCTCAAACTGAAGATCACCCTGAATAGTGGCTTTCTTTCCCCACACTGTGACTACCTCTTGAAATCAGATGTTTGATTACTATAATAACAGACAGTTCACTGGATGCCATTTGCCACCAACAGAAATATTTTCCATGCCTTATTTTTCTTGCCTTTAAGCCATTTTCCTCAGTTTGGCATTTGTATGGACATCATGCTGTGTGCCCCAGATATGAACAGAGCCCCCAGACTCTGCGGTGCCAGCCTGCCAATCGCTTCTTTTCACCAGTCCTCGGTAACACTGAACTTCCGAACCTGAAAACCGATTGACAGCTCGGCTCACAAATGCCTGGAGGATGGGGGCGGCCCCTTGGCAGGCCCATAAAATTGGACCCCCCGTCCCAAAGTTCACCAAAGTTCAGTGCAGCTATGCTGCAAATTTGGTGACTCTGCCTCGAACAATGCCCCCACAGGAGCTTCGGGGGGAAATCCCCATAGAATATAATGGACCTTAATGGGGGGGGGGGAATCTGGAAATAGCCAAAATACCCATTTACCGGTATGGATATTCAGCTTATTTTGGGTTTACCAAAAAAAAATTCCCTCCAATAAACCTGAAATTTGCAGATTTTGGGGGAGGCACAACCCTACATGCTTCTATTTATCTCTGTTCATTATCTCCTTCCAGGACAAATTGGGAACCTACATTTGACTCTCATTTCACTAGCAACACGCATCCTTGGGTAGAACAGATGGCTTGATCTGTTGACTATCCTCTTGCAAATTCAGTTTGATGCCTGAGAGCAGTAGGACTTTATTTGCCTTCTCATGCATCATTCACCATCAGCAATAAATTCTGGTGGACAAATCATCACTTCAGAAACACCTTGTGAAGCCCAGCCCATTAAATAGATTGACACAGGTGTAGATGATTGGAATTTAGTAGTAGGCAATTACTGCAAGCAAGATGGACTGCAAGCATAACTCAGTCTTGCAGCTTTTGGCTCTGTAGCTCCAACTCAAATGAAATGAAATTCACTTTTTTCCCCTCCTCCTCCCTTGCAGGCAGAGACAGAGTAAGCAAATTTTGTCATTTAGGTCATGATATTTGTACAGGGCTCCTTCATTCTCATAAAATTTGATTGTGAAACACCTGCAATATGTGCTAGCATTGACTGTACAATTGGAGCGCACTCGGGAATCTCCTCGGTGTTTCCAAGGCTGCTTGACACAGGAAAGAAGGATGCTCTTCTGATCTAGAGATACCTTTCTCCCTGTATACAGCCTCTTATTGCCCACAAAGCATGAGAATTTGTGCATCCAGAAGTCAATCTTTCTTTCCCAAAGGAAACTCACTTCTCCTCATGGAAGGACTATTTTACAACTTGTGCTAAAGTGTTCTGAAAGAAAAGTGAAACCTGATCTAAAGAGTTTTCTCCAGTTGTTCAAGAGGTCTTTGGCCTATCCCTTTGAAACTTGGCACTTAAGTTTCTTGGCACTAAACAGTAGTTTGGAATAGAGTTGCCAGGTCCCTCTTCACCACCAGTGGAAGGTTTTTGGGGCAGAGCTTGAGGAGGGTGGGGTTTATAGATGGGAGGGACTTCAATGCCATGGAGTCCTATTGCCAAAGCGGCCATTTTCTCCAGGTGAACTGATCTTTCTCGGCTGGAGATCAGTTGTAATAGCAGGAGATCTCCAGCTAGTACCTGGAGGTTGGCATCCCTAGATTGGAAACAGTTCTGGGAACACCCCCCCCCCAAGTAAGTCCTCCAATAGGAGCATATTTAAGATTATACTGTATGTGCCATTTGATTTTCAGCAGCTGAATCAGGCACGTCTGCCAAGTTTGTTAAAAGAGCCTCAGAGCAGGCCCTGTGTCCTACATGAGACCTGAATGCATGTCCTTGGAATCCCTTCCTTGGCTCTTACTCATGGTGTATTTTACTTTTACGGATCAGTCATGTTCTTCCTCGCATGCCTCCACCATCCCATGCTACAATGGCATGCCTTCGTGCCACCCTCCATTGCTGCCTCCAGTAAGTATGGGGCCTGGGTCGGCGATTCTTGCCCAACCTGTCCTCAGTAGGGTTGCCAGCTCTGCGTTGGGAAATACCTGAAGATTTTGGGGGTGGAGCTTGAGGAGGGTAGGGTTTAGGGAATGGAGGGACTTCAGTGGGGTATAATGCCATAGAGTCCACCCTCCAAAGTGGCCATTTTCTCCAGGGGAACTGATCTTTGGCACCTGGAGATTGGTTGTAATAGTAGGAGAACTCCAGCCACCACTGGGAGGTTGGCAACCCTAGTCCTGAGGCACCTTTCCCCATGCCTTGTGGATGGTTGCTCGGGATTTCTTCTCAGAGCCATTTCCCCAGGCTCTGGTACCTCTCCAGTCTTACCCCTGATTGGCCTGTTCTTCTAATTTGAGCTGGCAGGCTGCAGCACACACACACCCCCCAATGGCAATGCCATGCCATTTCAGGCTTGGCCAAGTTTATATCTGGTGTTCTGAACACCACACCACCATCAGAACTCTTCCCCCCCCCTCCAATTCATTATGTCAAAAATCGTCTAGGACATAATCAAGCCAGAATTAAGTACTTCATATTCCCAAACACATGTCTTTCATATGCTATCAATCCATACCATTTATGTCCACTCAATATACTATCTAATTTGATTTATTAATGTACACAAAATCTTGAAAAATGCATATAGTGTACAGGAAGAACTGATGCAAGGAAATGCAGAGCTTCTGTGCCCTGTTGTTGGCCTTCCAGCACATCTGGTGGAGGGATGCTCAAACAGCTGTCAGTTCAGTTCACTCCCCATTTGCCTGAGGTAGCCAATTATTTGACTTGCTGTTCGGCTGTTCACAGCTTGTTTGTGTGGATTCTCAGAAACGGACGGCTTGCAGCCATCAGAAACTGACTCCAAGTTGATTGGGGATCATCTGGGCATTTGCTTCTGCTCTCCTGATGGGAAAATTTTGGTCTATACCCAGCCAAGTTTTTTTTTTCCTTTGGGGGGAAAGGGGGGAGATCAGGAGCTGTGTTGCAACTAATCAGCTGGAAGTTGCCAATCCTGGAAATACTGCTGACTTTCAGACTTCCTGAAATGCAACAAATTTGGAGGGCTGTTTGTGTGATCAGAAGTCCAGCTTATTTCCCTTCCCTTTTCCCCACCCCAAACTGCGATTTTGGGCTGCAGTGAACTTGATGTGTATACATCATGCAGTGTAATAGGTCAAGTGATCTCTTACACTGCTTGATGTATACACATCCTTAAGAGCCCAGCATGCAACAGAAGGTGAGGTATGGAAGTCACATTCTAGTACCGTGTTGGCGAACCTATGGCACGCGTGCCCGACCTGGCACGCGTAGCCCTCTCTGCCGGCAAGCGGGTAAGACCCTAATAAGGTCTTGGGGGCGGGATTAGAGGGAGGGCTGAAACATCCTGCCCTCCTCCCCACGCCCCCAGCCAAGTCCTCTGACTGGCGCAGGCGCGACCGGGCAGCGGGGCTACAGCTGGGGTGCGGCAGCGTGCCGCCGCGTCTCTGCGCTCCGTCTTCTGTCGGCTTGCCGGTTCCTCGCCCCGTCCCTCGGGAAGCGGGCTGGCTCTCTCTCCACCTCTTCCATCCGTCGCTGCCTCGCCCGTCTGGACTTTCGGTCCCGTCCCGGGCCACTTACCCGCGTGCCGGCAGAGGAGGCTCCACCCCCACCAAAAGTCGACCACGAAGCCTCTCCTCACCGCCCCATTTCTGGTTTATTCCCCCCACACACACACAAGAGAGGTGGTGTGTGAGGTAAAGCGCCCCCCTCCCCCTCCCCTCACAGCGCGGCCGGGTTTTGAATGCGCGCTCGAGGGCCGGCAGCGCCAAGGCGGGCGGCGAGGAGGAGGTCGGGGCTCGGGGGGGTGGGGAAAGCAATGTTTGATTCAAAACTCTGCATGGGGGGTTATTGGCCATTTATGAATGGGAGGTTTTGCATTGGATTTGCCACTCAGATGCACATTTTCCCCATCCAGATCCTCAGCACTCAACAATAAGTCCCCCTGCAGAGTTTTTTTTTCAGACGGAACCCTCTGAATATAGAGCAGGTTTTGCTTCATATATTTGCCTTAGGGTTGCCAGGTGTCTCTCCCCCAATCATTTACCTCTTTTCCTGATGGTTCAGTTACAAATATCAAGTTTCACTTTGAAGAAGAGTTGGTTTTTATATGCCGACTTTCTCTACCACTTAAGGAAGAATCAAACCGGCTTTAAATCACCTTCCCCTCCCCACAACAGATACCCTGGCCATTTATGCATGGTCAGTTTTGATGTTCGCTAAAAGCTCTTTTTTAAAATGTGAATTTAAAACTGCCTATTCACGGTCTCGAAGCAAAAGGAGAAATTCCACCCCTCCCACTCGCCTGCTCCTTTGTTCCTGTTTGCATAGCCATTAGCATGTGCATAGCTAACCCGCCGCTGTTATTTTGCATGGTTCCTTCAGGGGGATTCTTCAGGTTAAATTGCCGTGTTGGCACTTTGCGATATATAAGAGGGTTTTGGGTTGCAGTTTGGGCACTCAGTCTCTAAAAGGTTCGCCATCACTGTTCTAGTATATAAGAAATAAACTTACAGAGAGCTTCACTATACTAGATTTTTAGTAGATGTCACTTTGGGGGGGGGTTGTCATGTTCACACATGCTCTTGGTTGTTAGCTAATGCTAATCTACGATGCTCTTTCTCTTCAAGCTCAATTGCCGACAGATGTTGACCCTCAAAGGGCCTGTCTACACTTTACAAATCTCAACTCCTTTTTTAAAAAGTGGTTTGCTAGATGATCTTACTGCATTTTTCAGAAATAATTGGGCTCAGTGCCCTTGTATCTATTGCCTACTTTCTCATCAGTAGTAAAGGGTACCATAAATAATAGTGCCGTCTAGACATGGAAAACATTGTCTGCTCCATTTTTGCTCACTGCTACAATGTGTTTTGTCTGTTCTTTTTATTGGTTTGAGGCCTCTGCTTCCTGTGAGTCTTAGCTTCTTAATGGCAGTCATTTCAAGTATGCACAGTATATTTTCTTGTTTCTATGGATGACACTAGCTATCTCCATAATAATAATCATTTGGCCTCTGATTTAAACCATTCCAGCAGGACAACCCACTGTGAGAATCGACAGCTTGCTTCACTTCTAAAATTGCCTACTGCCCCATTGGTACATTGGGAGGTTTCTGCTGGCTATGATTTCAGGAGGTCCCGGAGAAATGAAACTGAGAATTGTGGAAAACAGTCCCTGCTGATCCACTGTGATATCTTCACAGTGGTCTCAGGCAGGAATGGTACCTCAAGGGAGTCAGGAGATATGTAAGGGGAAAGATAGGCAAAATAATGACATAAATAAAAACATAATATAAGAGCATAAGAAAGGCCACGCTAGATCAGACCAAGGCCCATCAAGACCAGCAGTCTGTTCACACAGTGGCCAACCAGGTGCCTCTAAGGAAGCCCACAAACAAGACGACTGCAGCAGCACCATCCTGCCTGTGTTCCACAGCACCTAATATATTTGACATGTTCCTCTGATCATGGAGAGAATAGGCATGCATCATGACTAGTAGCCATTTTTACTAGTAGCCATGAATAGCCCTCTCCTCCATGAACACATCCACTCTGCTCTTAAAGCCTTCCAAGTTGGCAGCCATCACATCCTGGGGCAGGGGGTTCCACAATTTAACTATGTGTTGTGTGAAGAAATACTCCTTTTATCTGTTTTGAATCTCTCCCTCCAGCTTCAGCAGACACCCCTGTGTTCTAGTATTATGAGAGAGAAAAGCTTCTCCCTGTCCACTCTCTCCATACCATGCATAATTTTATAGACCTATATCATGTCTCCCCTTAACCGCCTTCTTTCCAAGCTTAAACAGCCCTAAACATTTTAATCGCTTCTCTTAAGGCAATAGCTCTAGCCCCCTGATCGTTTTGGTGGCTCTTTTCTGCACTTTCTCAAGCTCAGCAATATCCTTTTTTTCAGTGTGGTGACCAGAACTGCACACAGTATTCCAAGTGTGCTCCCCCCATAGATTTGTATAAGGGCAATATGATAGCAGCTGTTTTATTCTCTATTCTCTAGTCAAAGATAAAGGAGCAGGACCTCTGAAGATCTTAACTGATAGGCAGGTAAAAATGGGAGCAGATTGTCCTTCATGGGTCCTGATCCCAAGCCAGTTTGGTCTTGAAAAGAAATAACCAGCATGTTGAATCAGGCCTGGTTGTAAGACTGCAGTCAGTACTTGACAACTGGTAGGAAGGTTGTGGGTGGGGAAACCGGAGGCATGATGCTGGTTGCAGTGTTATGTCAATTCTGGTAAAAACCAGAAGTGACATTGGGTAGTTCTAGGAATCACTGGAAACTTTATGGTAAAGCTATAGCACTTAGAGTAGCAGTGGGCAACCACCTTCTTTCCGAGCACAACAGCCCTCAGCATTTTAACCACTTATGAGAAGGTGATGGTGATGGAAGGTCCAGGTGTTAACCAAGGCAAACCATTGCTTATTGGAAAGTTAGTGAAATTTTGTGACAGCTTCTGATCAGTTCAAAAGTTCAAGCTTGTTTTACAGTTTCTCCCCATGAGACTGTGGTTAACCCTTTTCCAGACCATATTTACAAAATGTGCTAGAAATAATGGGCTTGGATCCAACAACGCGCAAGCAGAAACACAAATGGTCTTAGTGCAGTTCTGCTTCCACAAGTTCTCATGCAACACCTAGTCCTTTCTTCCTTATGTTTAATAATGTAAAGAAACTTGTTGTACAATGTGTTGCTCAAGTGGACAACAGTTCAGGGTACACTAAACCCAAGGAGATAGTGTGAAAGATTTCCCCCCTCCCCATATTTCTGTTTGCACATGGACTCAAGTCAATGTTGAAATCTCCGGGTGGATCCAAGCCATCACCATTAAAATGGAACACCAATTATTATTATTTTTACATGAAACAGGGTATAAATGCATAAAAGACATATGCATTAGATAGGGAAATGCCACAAATAAAAAGCAGAAAACTTGACCAACGGAATCAGCAAGGCAAAAATGGTCTTTACAGCCATGAACAACAACAGCAACAAAAAATAGAACCAAATAATTATATCTGAACATCCCTAGTTACCTAGCCTTTGTTTAAGGTGGTAAATTTAATGCATGACACAATTTTCAAATATGATCTGCACACACAAAAAATTATTCATGTGAAGTCTAAAGTAGAGTCATTACATTAGAGCAACATATCACACCACTCTGGCACATTTGGGTCCATGGTCCAATAGGTCAACTTGAGGTCTTTGAGTAGTAGATTTGAACATATGAAGCTGCCTTCTACTCAACTAGACCCTTGGTCCATCAAAGTCAGTATTGTCTACTCAGACAGGCAGCAACTCTCCAGGGTCTCAGGCAGAGGTCTTTCACACCACCTACTTGCCTAGTCCCTTTAAATGGTGATGCCTGGGATTGAAACTGGGACCTTCTGCATGCCAAGCAGATGCGCTACAAACTGAGCCACAGCCCCTCAAATTCATGGGAATTAGTTTCATTTCCTTCATTTTTGTTATTAATTCTATAATGTACTATTTCATTATTGGGTGGTTTCATATGGTTTTATTTCATCATTGCTGTTTAATTTCCATAATTCTATTTCATTATTATTGACTATTGATTTCAAATAGAAGACCTGCCCATCTTCTTGGGTCTACACCTTCTTTGTTTTCCACCCAAATTGGACAAACTTCAGGAGGGAATTCAAAATCATCCCTACTTTCCAATAAGCTATTCATTTAGATATCTGGCAAGTTTCTTGTGAGAGAAGGGACTAAAATTCTGAACTGTCATATCATATCTTAACATCAAAAGACTTCAAAGTAGATGCCAAATGTTCAGTTTGGGAGTTGGGGTGGGAATCAAGTATCATGGACCAATATATACACTGTACTTAGAGTTATGAAGACCCCAACATCATTCAATCTAACTGTTATCCAAACTCCTAGAAACCTGGGGCCATATGATGCCATAGGATACAGGGGAAACGATCACTAGATATGTACATTAAGGAGTGCCTAATCCCAAATCACCTCTTGTACATTTTAAAATCTGTCAGGGAGGCCCTGCTCAGATTACCATTTCTGAAAGAGAGATTAGAAACTATCAAGAGCAGGGACTTTTCAGAAGTTGCCCCAGAGCTGTTAAGCTCCATCATTCCATTTCACTTGCCTCAAATTTCAAGGCAAGTGAAGACCTTTTTTTTTTTTAATTCCTTCAGGATTTTGATAGTGAAGTGGGCTCATTCTGTTTTAGTGTTTAGCTGCTTTGGAAGCAGTTAACATTAGTGATGCTATGATTCTTGCAAATGACTTGTTCAACAGCTGAACATCACTAGCTTGCAATACCCATTTTTTTCTCCCTTGAGTCACTCGCCCCTACTCTTGATCTGCTGATAAATTCACAATTTAAAAGGGTCTTTATTTGGAGAGTGTATGAGCTCTTTTGTGCCTGAACAGTTGGTGGTATTCATCATGGTATGAGGCAGACGGCTGGTAGCTTTTGTTTGTACATGCTCAGGATCATAGGATGAGGCATTGTGAAACATGATATATTCTGACAATCACACAGTTGTATAGACAAACCTCCAAATAAAAGCATAGCTGCCAAGCAGGAGTGCAAGAATGTGCATGCACAAAGCATTTACAATCCAATTTAGAGCAATTTAGAATAAAAAAAAACACACCTTTGGCATGTCTGAGGATGTTGTTTGCAAAGATTTGAGCAGGGAAATTGTAGTTTCATCACAAACGAATCAATAACAGTTGAAATGTCATAGGAATGTATCATAAATAAACAGGTGAAGTGTTTGGGCACACTCGGTGAAATCTTCCTTTGCTTTAATCAGCTGACAGTTATTAAACCCCCCACTTCTGCAAAGGGAGGGGGGGAAGACGTTTCAGGGTATGATCTTGAAGACTTCTCATGCATGGCCTGGAACAACTCCCCCTCCCCCCCCCCCAACACACACCTTTTGGGGCAGAGGATTTAACAACAAGCATTCAACTAGACAAAGAATTCCGGTGAACTCAAAAGTTTGCACTAATCTATGCTGAGTTTTAATTGGAAATGATTTTATTGTTGATCAGAAGGGATTTTATCTTTATAAACGTGGAGTGTTGTTAAATTTGGGCAGGAGGGAAAGAATTTTTTTTTTTATCATTATCATTATTTTTAGAAATACCAATCCAGGCCTAAAAACAGTGCATTACATACAAAATGTTGTAGAGGGAAATTTGAAATCTTTGTAAGTCACTATGGCTGTATTTATTGTTGGAAGCTGTCCTGAGCCCAGTTTTTTCTGGGGAAGGGCGGGGTATAAATGGAATAAAATAGATAAATATATAAATAGTTTTGCTTGTGGATTTTGCTTTGGACAAGTATGCCTACTTGCAACTTCTGGGGAATGGAAAGGTTAATCTTTCTTCCCATCCAGGCTGTTAGCACTAGCAGCAGCTCCAGGATGGGCCTAGTTTTCATCAACAGAGAAGATGGCAGCCAGGAACATCCTGAGGAGGTAGGGTTGCCAGGTCTCTCTTTGCCACCGGTGGAAAGTTTTTGGGGCGGAGCTTGAGGTGGGCGGGGTTTGGGGAGGGGAGGGACTTCAGTGCCATAGAGTCCAATTGCCAAAGTAGCCATTTTCTCCAGGTGAACTGATCTCTATTGGCTGGAGATCAGTTATAATAGCAGGAGATCTCCAGCTAGAACCTGAAGGTTGGCAACCCTATGAGGAGGGGGTCTCTGGAATGGGAACTCGTCTGCATTTTTGAAAAACTGGGGGGGAGAGTAGAGAGTGGGTGCTAGATTTCCTCTGATCTGTAGGGATCAACTGAGGTGACCTGAAGGACATGTAGTATTTTCCCCTTAAAGAACAATGGAGACAAGGGTGTCTGGATCTCCTTCTTCAGGGGTACATAAGGTCAGACCCCTTTGTCTGATTCACTTGAAACTTGGGGGGGGGGGGCTTTAGTGGAGAGGGAGGACTGAATTCTCGGAAATCTTGGTGCTATTTGGTTAAAAAATACCACTCCAGAAAGCTGAATTTATTTCCCCTTAGGAAGTATTCCCAGAACCGAAAGCTTTAACCGAAACAAAGTTATGAAATGATACCAATACTCTCAGAATTTGGGGGGAACGATAATCATGCCCTTTCTGAAATTATGAGGTGAAATGAAAGTGATATTTTTTGAAGTACGCTTCCCTAGCCACAACTGAAACAAAATTTACGGAATGGAACTTTCCTTCTTCCCACCTCTTGCTGGGGCAAATTGAACCCCTTGAAATTCTTCTCTTGGAGATTAGAGGACCATGACAAAAACATAGGGCCAGCAATGGTTGTGGAGGTACCATCTGCCAGTGGACAACAGTGTTTGGAAACAATCTATTGGGCTTACTGTTAAGTACAAAATAGGATTCACTGACCAAGTACTCATTTTTTTAATCTTTAATTGTGATAGTCCTTAATGAATCCAACACATAACACTCATGAAAGGTTGCCATTGGTTCTATGTCAAGTTACATACTACAATTTATTGTTTTGTGGGTGGGGTTTAGCTTTGTGGTAGAGTACTGCAGCAGGTTGCATGTTTGGTCCCTGGCAGCTCTAGATAAAGGATTCTTGATTGCGGAGCTGGGAAACCTTACAGAACTATTCCCAATCAGCATAGACCACTTTAGATGGACTAAAGTGCTGATTCATCACAAAGCAGCTTCATGGGGTTGCCACAAAGAGGCATACCCAGTGCATAAAAAAATAGTTTGTGTCCTGAGAAGTTTATGAAGTGCAAGGTGATTGACAGAAATGTAGAAGATGAGAAAGAGGAGAAGAGTTTGTATTCAGGAATCTTCAAATACTCTCTTGGAGAGCCAGCATGGTGTAGTGATTAAGAGCAGTGGTTTGGAGTGGTGGACTCTGATCTGGAGAACCAGGTTTGATTCCCCACTCCTCCACGAGCGGCAGATGCTAACCTGGGGAACCGGGTTGGTTTCCCCACTCCTCCACATGAAGCCAGCTGGGTGACCTTGGGCTAGTCACTCTCTCTCAACCCCACCTACCTCACAGGGTGTCTGTTGTGGGGAGGGGAAAGGAAGGGAAAGTGACTGTAGGCCTCTTTGATTCTTCCATAAGTGGCAGAGAAAATCGGCATATAAAAACCAACTTTTCTTCTTCTTCCTCCTCCTCCCTTTTATCAGAACAGTTGCTATCTAAACAACTGTGCGGTCAAAATCTCAGATAAGTGGGTTGTATAATTCAATGACAAGCACAAAGTAACCCAAGAGTGGCCCAAAAGAAATAAACAAGTGAATGCTAATGTTTTCTGCGATTTACTGACAAGTAACTTAACTCTTCACCTCAGGCATTGTTGAAGCCACATTGCCTCCCCCTGTCGCATTAGGAACTAATTTGACAGTTGCTGCAGGCAAAGCTGCAACACGAGTCAAGTTGTCAAATGTCCTTTGTCCTCACAAATGCAGAATCTTTAAGCCAAAATTTTTACCGCAATTGCATTTTCATTTTGAATTATTGTTCATTTTGCCTGTTGAGATGACACTTTTTTTCCCGAATCCCCTTGTGCATCTGCCCTGGAATGGTCTGTCAGTTACCACAGAGGAAAAAGGGAAGAAGAGAACCGATCAGTTGTTCTTGGAAGTAACTGCGTAAAAAAAACTGGGGTGAGGAAGCAAACAAGGCCATTTTTATTTCTTTCAAGAGAATAATGAGATACTGAGGTTCATGGGAAGAAGCTATAGCTAAGAGGCAGAACACAAGCTTTGTTCACACAAAGTCCCAGGTTCAAACCCCTGAATCTCAAGTTGGGATAGAACTTGGAATGCCCTGCAAAGCCCAGCAAGCAATAGAGAACTGATTGTATAGTTGTAGGTCTGTTGGGTTAGATCCAGTGACGCATGAGCAAAAAGGATAATGTACTTAATGCAGTTCCATTTCCACAAGCAATAGTGGAATAGCTGCAGCAACACATAGTGTTTTAATGAAATAACAACGAGCATTATGAGCCAATGGAATGTGCAACAGATGCTTCAAAATGATTAAATTTCTTTTTGAAATTGTGTCAGAAAAAAAATTGTGCTATATCTTTGTGTGCTGAAAAGATAGTGGTGCTACAATTGCTTTCACTTCCCCAGCAGTGCAGTATAATGTTAGCACTTCCATGTGTACATATTGCACATGAAGGGAATTCCCCTTCACCAGTGCTCTCCAGTCTCCTGTATCTGGGCATCTGAAGGATGCTGGCCTCACTGACCTTCAAAACCTTCCTGGCTTCACAGCTCCTTCTTTCCATCATGTCCTCGATACCTTAATACAAAGCTTCTTAAACGGTGAGCCGTGACCCCATATGGGGTCGCGTAACTGAATGTGGGGGTTACGAAAAATTTGCCAACAATAAAAGTTTCTTTATGATTTATTATCAGTAAATGTTTGATTTGTATACCTATTTTATATACCTATATACCCGGGGCAATGTAAAAATTTCTTGGGCGAAAAAGGGTTGGAAGTGGAAAAAGTTTAAGAGGCCCTGCCTTAACAGACTGTCTTCCAGTTTCTCAGTTTCTCTGCCAAGAATGCCTCACAGCACCCTGGCATTGTGAAAGACTCTTGGTATGAGTCTCTATCTAGAAGTTTCATGAGAATGCTCCGTGGCCATCCACTGTTCAAACTGGGCTGTTCTATTCCAAATGCTTTATCGAATCTTTTTTTCATCTCTATTTCTTCGATAAAAAAATACTTACCATAAAGAAGCAATCATATAATTTTTTTTCAATCAGTGTTTCAGTTCATTTTATTGGCTTTTTTTTGGTTTCTTTACACTAGGGTAAAATAGTATTGCTCTTTACATAACACTGGAAAAAAATTAATCTAACCAGTTCAAAAGACAAGGACTGTGGAACACAAATGGATCAATTTTTGATTTAACTAATACAATAGATTTTCTTTATTTTTCTGAGTGTACGTCAATGAAAGTAATTAGATTTTGTTTGTTTTTAAAAAAAATCCTGAAAGGGATTTAACAATTTATAGCCTTGAACTCTTTCTGATCTTTATACGGTAGCTGCATACCAAGTGAGAAGATCCTTTACTATAGAAGACTGTCCTTGCCTGTTAAATGTTTTGGTCAGCAAAGAATTGTCTTTCTGAAGGTTGACTATGTTTGTGTGTACTCTGAATAGCAATCCCCAGAGGAAGTCTCTTGTCCCACTGCTTCTCTTAAGACTACAAATTTTGGAGAGTTTTTTATTATAGTTATTAGTTAGTATCTAATGATTGCCTTTTGATAAGTTAAACCTCTTTTATTGGAGGAACACCTATTCCACTGGAGGAATGATTCAGGAAAGGCTCCTTTTTTTCCAACAGAAGGAGTCTTCCTCCAATGGCAGAATCTTCACTTAACAGAATGCAAGCATTGGATCCTGTGGAGAAAATGCCCTTCAGCCTAGAATTCACCCCTGTATTGCAACCATTGGGCCTCCACTCTGAGTAGGGGTTGGAACATAGCTGACAGAAAGCAGGTGGCTGGGGGTTGAGACATCAAGCCCATACACAACACACTTTAGTGCTTCCATATGCTAATATGGAGTTGGACTATGGTTTACGATCACATACCTTGCTGGACAGTTGAACCTAAAGGGACAGAAAGGGAGAAAACCAAATGCTTAGGAAGTTGCATCTTCCTCTTTGTGGCAGGAAGATCAGAACAATTTCAGGGGGGGAAAGACTCTGCCTAGGGAAGGAGATAAATTTCCAGGACACAAGAAAGAAGCTCTTCCATCTTGCTGGTCTCCTTGGAAGGGCACTAACTATACTGGACTAACCGTGCATTCCTGAGCTGCGCTGGTGGACAGGACAAAAGGACTTTGGAGGCCGGCGAAGGACTGCGCCGGTGCAAGGGCCCACAACGCCAGCGTCCGGGCACTGTACGGCAGTGTTAGTGGCCCCAATGCCGACGTGAAAGCCCAGACACCAGTTGCTGGCTGTCGGCGCAGCAGCGCCGGGCCAGGATGCCGACAGAGCCTTCTGCTGGCATCCGGATGTTGGCAAAGTCCTCAGCGGCATCCTGGGAGGCATTCCCAGGGCCTCATGGTGTCGGTCTGGGGCCGGGCTGCCGTTAGGTGGTTCCTAAGCCATTACAGCTCAGGAACACCCCCTTTTTTGTTAGGATACGACACCTTTTGGCATATCTCCCATGCAACTTTATGCGGGTTGCACAGATTTTTGGCACCAGGAGGAGGTTTTGGTGGGGCCGAAACCTTCTTAGGAGGCAGCGCTGCTGCATTGCCTCCTAAGCCCGGCACAGGCATTCCCCTCAGGAATTTATCTAAGGACTCTATTTTTTCCATGTGCCAAGGGACAATTGGGGAAAAATCACAACTCTGAGAGTGAAGGTAATGCTGAAATTTAAAGTACTGCAACTTCAAGAAATAGAAGCCTTTCCTTTTTTTTGATGAATATTTTTTTTATTTTTCAAAACTATTAAACATATTTTAGCAAATACAAATAAACAATAAACATCAAAATAGATAAAAAAATTCACCAAGATTGTTGCATTCAATCATAGGTTAACTTCCCCTACACCCTCCTCCATCTCAAAATATTTTATATATTCTTTTGCATAAAAATTTCTAATCCTAATATTTATTTCCATTTATCTATCCCTTACTATAACAAAAAAGAAAACAAAAAGAAACAAGAAAAAGGGTTAATAATTAATTCTATGTTATAATATAATAAAATCAAAAAAGGACAATAATAATAAAAGGATTAGTAGAACAAAGTAGCCTTAATTACTTCCATTACGAAATTTAATTTGTTTTAAATTCTCCATTCCTCCCTAACACCAATTCAATGAAATATTACTAGTAAATTTATTATCAAATAAAATCCATATCCATTTAAAGCCTGTCCTTTTAACCAATTCCATTTGTTAATCTTCACCACATAAGACACTAGAGCCATTTAGGTTAGTCCCTTTATCCGGGTTTTCCAACGCCTCCGTCTTTTTCATCATTTTCATTAAACACTGAAACAAGTTTTTTGCAGACTCTCTAGATCGGCAGTAGACAGGAAGTAGGAAGTTGACAGGAAACAGTATAGCCACGGACTTTCCGACGTCCCCTTTTTGTAGTTTTTCAAAGAGACGCCTTTAGATGATGCACCGAGGGGATGCCTTTCAATCCTGCACACTTCTTTCACTTCCTTTCTCCCCTCAGTCGGCAAACATGCTTCTGCAGATCACAGCAATTCCTAGATGTCTTCCGGTTCTTGAAAACAAAACTTAAGGACGTGGATGGAGGACCTTCCCCAGCCGGGAAAAGGTAGCGTAACCAAGGAGAGGGAGGGTTTTAATTCTCCTTTTCCCTCAAACGTCACAGAAACTGATTGGTCCCTTTCACATCAATCAGGAAGTTTGATTGTTTTGTCTACCCACAGATCAGTTTGATAAAGTCCTTGCCACTTTATCTGATGATTTATCTTAACAAAAAAGGCTTTATATGATGGGGGGGAGGCATGCGGAGTTCCCAGTAGTCGCTTTCAGCCCGGTTAACTTTCTGTACCCGGTAAGATCAAAAGGTATTTTTCCTTTAAATGTTTCTTAAGATGGTAATAGGTGCTGGAGATCCTGGCCGGTAGCCAAAGAAAACGCTCGCGGCGATGCCTTCTCCCCTCAGTGCCAAAGCAGGACTGCATCCACACCTCCGGGGGACTTAAAAAAGCTCCCTCGGAGAGTATGGGAGTCACACTGCTATCTTCAGGCTGCAGAGGAATTCCTGCATCCCAGTCTACTTTTTTGGACCGGGTTGGTGTGCTAAAAGCATTCCAATTTAGAGCATATCTTGGATTCTCCTAGGAGCTCTCCTAGGAGACTGGTGCCGGGACCAGCTCAGTCACCAGAAGTCCCAAGCCTTTCCTAATTAAACATAGGGTAGGAGAAGTACCAAGTGTAGGGAATGGGGCTGCATGTTTTCACCTTTTCTTTGTTCTTTGCTCAGCTTGAATGCTTGAACGGATCTCGTGTATACTTTTTATTCATTTATTAAACTTTCTAATACTTCGAATGCTCAAAGCCTGATCTCTGAAACCACAGCATGCTTATTTAAAAAAAAAAAATTATTTAAAGCATCTATTAGCCACATTTCTCCCTTACAGAACTCAAGGTGGCTTCTAGAATAAACAAAACTATTATTAAAAAACACAACAAAAGCACAATATGAATAAAACAACAATGATAAAACACATAAAAGGACATAGTTTAAAAACTCTAATTAGAATTGCCTTTGAATAAAAACTGAATCAGTCAAATGCAGTCCAGAATTAAACTGTCTTCAACTGCATCTCCATGATTGATCCAGAATTGTGGGGCTGCCACTGAAAGATCCCTCTCTTGTTTGCCCACCATAAGAGCTTCTTTGATTGGGGGGGCAGTCAAGAGGGCTCCACCTTGCGATCTTAATTCCCGGGCTCTCTTGGTCTTGCTATCTGAATGTGGTAATGGATAGGGGCATCGGGTAAGCTTGACATCCCTGCAGTACAGTAGCTTGAAATGGTGACATTATAATAGATTGTCCCCATGCCTGTTTGTAGGAGTGAAGCAGGAAGATGCAGCACTTAGGCAGAGTCTCTAAATTTTAACTCTGTTTAGCAGGAGATACTCTCAGAGTTGCTGGCAGCAGTGGTTGAAACCCAGTTTGTTTTTCGTACAACCAGATGTAAGGGAAAAGGCTGGCAGTGCCAAGCGGAGACTAGGGATGGCCATGGGGTTTTCTGACCTTCCAGGAACCATTCAGAAAGAAAAGCCCTTTCCTTCACAGCCCTTTCCTTCACAGATTGAAACCTCACTACTATACAGTGTTTCAAAGAGTTCAAAGTGCTCCACATGTGTTTTCCTCATGTAGTCCTTGCCACAAGGATCCTGTAAGATAGGAAAGCGTTAATTTCTCCCTGTTGCAGATGAAGGTGGGGTGAGAGATAATATAGAATGGTTTATCTCACTTTGAGTGTGAGTGTTCATTATGGCAACGAACTGGAAGGAAACAGGTTTGGAAGGTTCCAAAGGCATGTTGTGTGTGGGCGGGTGCCGCTGCTACTTTAGCCTTTTCCTCCATATTCTTCTAGTGTACTTTTAAATAAACACTGACTAGCCTTACGGTACTGTTTGCTCACAAGGACACAGACCCTGTGTAAAACTGCCCCTCTAAATTGTTCTGGTTCTCAGGTAAGTGAAGAAAACATCCCTGTTTATTCACCCATGTTTCCGTAATGACTGATCAAGTAGGCTTGACACCTACTTTGGTGGTTTGGGGGTAATAAGTAAAAACTGTAATTAGGATTTTTACTGGTATTTAAGCTGACAAGTTAAACTGTGGGGAGGGAATGTGGCTCAGTGGTAGCTATGCATGCAAAGGGTTCTAGGTCCTGAGCCTGGCATCTCCAGTTATCAGTGTGGTGAGGTGGTTGCAATGCCTCTCTCTACCCTGGAAGTTCATTGAGTGACTTTGTTCCAGTTACCCCTCTTAGCCTAAAATACATCACAGGTGGGGTTGTCAGGTCCCCCCTCTCCACCGGAAGGAGGTTTTTGGGGTAGAGTGGGGCTGGGGCGGCAGTCACACGCATGTGGCCATGCGCGACACAATAACATCACTTCTGGGTTTACCCCAGAAGTGCGGCATTGCGACAGGACGATTTAGCACTCAACCCCCCAAGACGCTAGCAGTCGACCACCAATCCCAGCAACCTGGCAACCCAACTTTTACAGGGAAGATGTTGCAAGGACAAAAAGGAGGAGAGGGGATGATGTTGTAAGTCCCTTGGAGTTCCTGTTGGGTAGAAGCAGGTAGAAATATATACATGAATGAATGAATGAATGAATGAATATTTTGAAAGACTTTTCTTTGGCTGAAACAATACACTGTTACTACAGGGCAGCATAAATAATACTGAGCTAGATGGGCCAGTGACCTGACTCAATATAAAGCAGTTTCATATGGTTTTACTGGTGCTTTGTTTTATATTTGTTACAGTACTTTTTAGACTGTTGCAAGGATTTCTTTGATATGTAGTAAACCATCTGCAGGGTCACAGTAGAAAGGGGGAGTTTTCATATTTTAAATAAGTCCTCCCATGAACACAGCAAATGGAAAGAAAGATGACCTTAATCAAAGAGGACACAGGTAGAGAGCCACTGCACTGTGTCTACCCATCCACGCAAGGGCACAGTGGAGTTAGCAGATATGGTACAGAGAACACCGTTTTATGGTTTAGCTCTGATTTTTCTGAGCCTCAAACCCCCCAAAGCCTTTCTGCTCTGTAGGAGACAAAACCAGTGGCTTATCTTTTCTACAGCATTATCGGAAAGATTACATCTAATCTTTTTTTTCATGGCCCAGAAACAATAAAAAAGTGATAAAAAGGTACCTTCAAAGAAATGAGTGATGTGCAGAATCAATAGGAAAGCTTTGATAAACTGCTGAATGATCATATCCTAAAGCGTCAATTAAATTTTCCTGAATGTCTGTCTAATCTGGTCATCTGTTTCAGAAATGCATGTCCCATTGCTGTGTTGGGTGAAGCAACTTTTAGGATAATGCCAGTAAAGATCACACGGCAGTGCTGGAGGCTTGATTTCCTCCCCTGTCAATCAAGTTACTCCCTTTCCTCTCTTCCCTTCTGAAGTCACACTTCAGCATCAAAGTCATTGTTCCTGCACCCCAAGCTGAAGACACAAGACACCAATTGTTGATTAAACTAAGTTTATTCAAGACTGATCTGCATATTATGAATCAATTATTTTTTAAATGTGTTAAAATTTAATGGTATTAATGTTTTTATTTTGTGACACTTTGGAGATCTTTGAGTTGTGTTTGCATGAACATTGTAGTTTACGGAATCTTTGCCTTGGGTTAAAAGGTTGAGAAAATCGAAGAAGAAGAAGAAGAAGAAGAAGAAGAAGAAGAAGAAGAAGAAGAAGAAGAAGAAGAAGAATTGGTTTTTAGATGCAGATTTTCTCTACCACAAGGCAGAATCAAACCGGCTTACAATTGCTTTCCCTTCCCCTCCCCACAACAGACACTCTTTGAGGTAGGTGGGGCTGAGAGAGTGTGACTAGCCCAAGGTCACCCAGCTGGCTTCATGTGGAGGAGTGGGGAAACCAACCCAGTTCACCAGATTAGCTTCCGCCGCTCACGTGGAGGAGTGGGGAATGAAACCTGGTTCTCCAGATCAGAGTTCACCGCTCTGGTGGTGGGGCTGAGAGAGCTTTAACAGAGCTGTGACTAGCCCAAAGACACCCAGCTGGCTTCTTGTGGAGGAATGGGGAATCAAACCTAGTTCTCCAGATCAGAGTTCACCGCTCCAAACCACTGCTCTTAACCACTATACCATGCTGGCTTTCCTTTGTGCTTTATAGAATATTTTATAGAGGACAAACAGAGAATTTTCATGTGGGTTAAAGGCAACACTGCTAGCTTCCAGCATTCTGGGCAACATGACCCTGGCTGAACACTCACTTGGGTTTGCTTAATTTATCTTAGCCTGCACAGAAAACTGACCGAGAATGGCCAAGACTATTTCCTCCCTCATTGACTGATACTGCTCAAAACTCAGAGTTCCCACTACCACCCCTCCCCCAGCCACTCAGCCTATGATCAGTCAGTTCGGTAAAACCTCCCTTCATGTTTAGATGCTTCAAAGTGCTCCCCAGTTTTCCAGGCAATATGCTAGTAACCCACATGTTTCCTGCCAATCTAGTTATAAAAAAGTCTAAAGACCAGGCCTATTTATCAACCCACTCCTTCTCATAATTCAAAGCAGGCAAATAGTTCCAAGTGGGGACACAGGACTCACAGGGGTTCCCATCCATCCCCCCGCACTGTCTTCTCTTGCCTGTCCTGCCTCCTGACACTTTCCTTCTGTTTTTGTCTCTGAAGTCAAAAGCTCTGCTCATGATCTGAGTTTGACCCTGACAGAAGTCGGTTTCAGGTAGCCGGCTCAAGGTTGACTCTGCCTGGCTTCCATCATTCCAAGGTTGGTAAAATGAGTACCCAGCTTGCTGTGGGTAAAATGTAGATGACTGGGGAAGGCAATGGAAACCACTCTGTAAATAAAATCTGCCCAGTAAACATCGTGATGTGACGTCATCCCATGGGTCAATAATGTCTTGGTGCTTGCACAGGGGACAACATTTACCTTTACAACTGATCTTAATGAAAACACTCAATGTTGTCATGATGGTTCTACATAGTAGCTGGCCATATACTTTGAGGAAAGGGATGAGTCAATATTGTCTATTTAATTTAATTTATTTATATTTTTTGTAAAAGATTTCAGTTCTCCACTTTTCAATATTGGTTTTGTCAGGCAAAATCATAGAACGCATGAACACATGAAGCTATCTTATACTGAATCAGACCCTTGGTCCATCGAAGTCAGTATTGTCTCAGGTAGAGGTCTTTTACATCACCTACTTGCCTAGTCCCTTTAACTATAGATGCCAGGGATTAAACCCAGGACCTTCTGCATGCCAAGCAGATGCCCCTCCCTAATGATCCTTCTGCAGGTTCACCTATGGAAACCTTGTTACGACTTTTACTTCCTTTAGAGAGGTGGAAGGATTAAGCCCTCTTTCTTCACCCCACATGTCCCAATACAAAGTGTTCGTACTTGAAATCTATGTGTTTTAAGAAATGCCATGAAGACCCAGTCATGGATCTCCCGAGTCTTGCCTCTTAATTTCCTTAAATGATATACTTCCTTGAAATTGCCTGGTTCAGGTGTTACTGAGATGAACTATGGATCGATAGTCACCTTCCCATAGTTAAAATGTGTGTGTGCTTTCTTTGAAGAAAGGTTTTGGCAGATGTATTATCCAGAAGATAAAGAAGCACTTCTTAGTCTTCAACAGTGTTTCTCTCTATAAATTTCCAAAACCAGCATAAGGTGGTGCTTGATGCTGCCAACAAAGTTTCACAGGGGGAGCACCCCCATGCTTGGATAAAGATTTCAAACAGCAGCAGTGGGGAACATTTTACACATGTGACCTTTTCATCTCAATTCCGTGTACCATGCTGGTAAATGACAGACAGATAAAAAACAAATCAGCCCGAATGCATTTGTTTCTGAGTTTGTTGACAACTTCAACAATTAATTTTCTTTTTTGTCACCAGTGGGAGCTTGTTTTGTTAATTACAAAAATAATCATTTCCTTCTTTTTCCAAAAAAGCTCTGTTAATAATGGATTGGCTGGTAAAAAGATAAAGCTGGTGTTAAGGGCATCTGTTTAAAGCAGAACTGTTCCATTAATTTCTTGCTGGAATTGATACTAATTCACTTTTACTTCTGTTACATTCACACTTTGCCCATAGGGTTGGATGAACAGCAGTCATTTTGTTTTATGCTTACTTTGTAGTTTTGTGGTATCAAGTGGTCCATTACATGGTCATCTGATGATTCACTGCAAGAGTCTGTGAGCTTTGTGTGGATGTGTTCATTGTGAGTACTTGGATATGAATGATTTGTTTCAGACATTTCTACACTGCTTTTGCCAGGAGGAAAACAAAATCTGCCTGAAGTAGTTTGCATATGCAAATGCTGTCAAGTCACAACTGACCTATGGTGACCCCAGCAAGAGGCTTTCAAGCTAAGTGAAAGCAGAGGTGGTTTGCCATTGCCTTCCTCTCCATAGTCTCCCTTGGTAGTCCCCCATCCAAGTATCGACCCTGCTTAGCTTCTGAGATCTGATGAGATCAGGCTATACAATGCCAGCTTCCCTCTCCTGAAATTTTTTACATTATAAATCCATAAGTGCAACATCAAAACAATAAAATCAACCATCAAAGAAATACAACATAAACATTCATGACAAAAATACAAAATCCTCCAGCCACAATCATAAGCCACCTGCCAGTAAAACAATGAAAATGTAGAAGGCCACGGGTTAAAGCCATAGGATGAAGTTTCTTTTTCAAAGGCAGCCCCCCTACTCAGAAATTGTACCATTATCAAATTTATTTTGTCTTCTTTTATAATCGCACCAACTTTTTTTTCTGAATAGGGCTCTCCAATTTTGCTTCACGTTTAACTTTCCCTAAACTCCAGTGCCCACTCTGCTGAAAGGCAATTGTCAAGTGTTAAACATTATCTTACTAAAAAAGTATGAAAATTTAAATTAGCCTTATGCATCTCTCTAAGCTTTCTTTGAAATTACTCATTTTCAGCCACAAAGGATAGATATGAACAAATGTTCTTTTTGTTTTATATATATTTATCGTTTTGTCAATTGTTTTGGCTTTTTTTTTTACTAGTTTGAAAATTTATATGCATTTTATTCAGTTGTTGTACAGTTTCTGCATGGAATTTATACAGCATCGATATGTATCATTTAAACATATTATATATGATGTATCATGTTGATTTAGTGAGACAAATAACAATGGCATTTGTGTACATTTGGAAGGATAAAAATCAGTGAAACAAAAAACAAAAACGGTATTAAAAGACATATTTATGGGTTCAATTTACACCATGGAGAGACAAAATCAAATCACAGGGGTGAGATTTTTGCAGGCATTTCAAATAAAGGACCATCCAAATTTGTCTTTTAGGCACAATTTGCTAGCAAATTTTGGAGTATAGTTCTTGAAGAATTTTCTCTCAGATTTGATTCAAAACTCTCTTAGCTTTGCTTACAATTATTCAGACATTTAGCCTGTGGAAGGTATATAACTTTGGTAGCAATTCTACCAACCAACAAAACCTCACGTGTTCTCCACAAAGGACTTCAATCATTTTTGGAAATCATTCATATAATCAGTTGTAAGCGTATGGCATGCAATTAGTACTCCAGGGAGAATCTTCAGCTAACGACTGTTAATTTGCATCTTCCCGTGAGTCTAAAGCAAACAAGCAAATAAAATTATAGCAAGTGTGTCCTGGCGGCTACCTCCTTCCAGTGCGCGCACACACATACACACCATCTCCTGCACTAATTGTATGCTGTTTCAGCCATCCATTGAATAACCAAAAAATGGGCCATTCTAATCTTTCAAAATAAGAAGGCACAGAAATAAGGAGGCACAGGAGGGGGGGGGGGGAAGGAAATAAGTCAGGTTGACCTGGTTCTCTTCAAATGCAGCAAGATTTATTTTATGCTAGAATGAACTATGATTAAGACAGCCAGACTGGCTGTATTATTAGAAATGGTTAATTGCAAAAAAAGGGGGAAAAAGGCAGCTATGTATTTTGTGAAATGCAGTTGAAATGATTTGCAAGAACAAATTAAATATATTCATGAGCAAAGGCCCCTGATAGTTTTAGCCACTGACCTTTCCAACATGCTGCATCACATTTATTGTGTTGAGTCAGCACACCTCAGCCCTTTTCATATGTTTTGCACTGACATTTGTTGTACTTTGTTTATGTGTGTGTGTTTTATGACTGATGGACTGTAAGCTGGTTTAACCTTTTGGATGGCACATTCTAAATAATTGAAGAGATAAATAAAGATAATTTTGGACTAGTACGGCAAAGGTGGTGGTTGTGATGATTAACAGTAATAGTAGTGGTGGTGGTGATAATAGGGTTGTTTTATAAGCCAAGCTTTCATCGAAGTTCACAACAAATATTAAAAACAACTAAAACCCTATAATCATTGTAAAACATAATCAAATCAAGAGCTTCAGCACAAAGAGAAGCAGCATGTAACTGTCCAGAATTCACAACACAAAACAGGATACTCAGTAGGGAAGTATGGCCTTAGTATGGCACATCTGGAGGGAGACCAGAGAGGTGAAAAGAGGAACGTCATAGGAGTCTGGGCATCAGAGCCATAACTGAGAAGATCCTGATTCTGGCAACCTTGTTTCATCCTGAGATGGCATTTTCCGCCCTCGTTGGCATACTGTGTGGATGAGCCATTATGGAGAGAACTCCCACATAGTCTCACTTGATATACAAGGTTTTGCAGTGGAGTCAGATTACGTGTTCAGCTGTGCGTAATGATGTCCCCACATAAGTAAGCGTGCCTTACACATTCATGAGAGATATGGATCTGAACGTCCATCAAGGCTGTGAGGGAAGCATGCCAGTTAAATTCCTCTTCTCAAGCCCTGCTCTCTGCACCCCTGCCTGCGGAGGTGAGTGAGGCAGAGGGCAGACAGAGACAGGGCTTTTTTTGGTGGTGGTCTCCTTTGGAATGCCCTTCCCCTTTAGGCTTGCCTGGTAACTGTTTTACTTAAAACATCATTTTTGGACCTCCCCTTTTTGTCCCTCCTGTCATCTTCATTGGACAACACTGGGGGTGCAATCCTTTTATGGAACGAAGAAACAAAATCCTAGAATGGTAATTAAATCAATGTATTTAACCAAAAGGGATTTATTATTATTGACTGTAAATGAGTGATGGATTTTAGTAGGTTGGAAGCCGCTCTGAGCATGAGAAGGATGGAGTACAAAATGAATAAAATAATTTTTTATTTATTAAAACATTAACACATCAGGCCAAAACATTTATCTTTGCCCAGGCTTTTAACTAAGGGGTTTCTTTTTATTTGTTTTATGAACTATCCCCAGTCTGAAGACACTTCAATATTTTACACTGCTATTTGTTCAGCTTTTTGAATTGACATGGCTTTTCTCATTGGCGTGCCTTTATTGATTAGTTCTTATCTTCTTATTCTGCTGCCTTGGCTTGTTTTATGGTGTGGTTTGTTTCATTGACTTGTCTTCATTGTCTTGGTTGGATTGGTTTTATTGTTTTAATTGTGAGCCACCTTGAGCAGGTCTGGAAAGGCAACACACCAATCGCCTAAATACAATAAATAAATAAATAAATAAATAAATGATGATAACATACCAGGCTAGCAGGATCCAACCTGATATTTGCAAATGGCAGAGAGCCAGTGTGTTGTAGTGGTTAAGAGTGGTGGTTTGGAGCGGTGGACTGTAATCTGGAGAACCGGGTTTGATTCCCCACTCCTCCACATGAGTGGCAGACGCTATCTGGTGAACCGGGTTGGTTTCCCCACTCCTCCACATGAAGCCAGCTGGGTGACCTTGGGCTAGTCACAGCTCTCTCAGCCCCACCTACCTCACAGGGTGTCTGTTGTGGGGAGGGGAAGGGAAGGTGATTGTAAGCCATCTTGATTTTCCCTTAAGTGGTAGAGAAAGTCAGCATATAAAAACCAACTCTTCTTCTTCACAACTTTTGTCAGCAGAAAGCCAGTGTGGCATAGAAGATAATGCCCCCATTCAGGGATGGGCAAATCCATGCTCATCCACAAATCTCAGTGTGATCTGGTCACTCTTTTGCCTAACTGGGTTGTATGGACACAATAGAAGGGAGGAGAACCATGTATGTTGCTCTGAACTGCTTAGAGGAATGGTGAGTTAAAATGTAATACATTAATAGATTGAACAAAACGAAACCTCAAATAAGGTACAGTGAAGTGTTTGGAGGACATGTTCAAATTTCCCAAATGACTGCCTGTTTTGCCTCCCCAAAAACATTTTTGTAGGTAAATGCAAAGGTCAAACCCAAGAATTGTTGACTAGGGAATCATGACAGTCTTGCTATATTGTTGATAACCTGAGGGAATTGGCTGGCAATACAACACTCTCCCTAGAAGTGGTTCAAAGCAACAATATTTGCATAATAGCTTAGGATGAGATAACACGTTACCAGTTTATACCGAGGCGGAAAGGCCATTTGGAAAGGGAATCTGCATGTGCACTCGAGTTAATTTGATTAATTTAAATTGCAGAGGGATCACAAAACTCAAACCTCTGATTTGATTCTAAATGAAGGGAAGGGCTCAGATGCAGTGGGCCAGATTGGTTTCAAAGCCTTTGGGATGCAACCGGAGCAGATCAACTGTAGAGCATTCTCTTTGCATTGCAGATGGATTCTCATGATATACAGGGACCATCCCAGAACACTTATTCTGTTTTATTTTTCACCTTTAACGTGTCTTCGTAATCAACATGCTCTTTGAATAAATACAGCCATGGGACCAGTGAAATATACTCAGCTCTTTCCCCTCGATAGCAGCTGGAGAATTATGACATGGCTACATTGACACCTTTCTCTCCCCCATGGAATGTTTTCTTCTTCTTCTTTTTTGCTCACAGATGAGTTAAAAGTAAGAATAAGATAAAATATGTTTTATGGTGCCATTGATCTTCTGCTACCTAAAAAGAGCAAATACAGGTGTCGACAATGACAAAGTACCCGGTGGGCCTTGCTTTTTACAGGGCATAAAATCACGAGAAACAATCTTGGTGGAGTGTTCTTCTCTCCCCCCTCCTTTCAACCTCCTGGGAATTAAAAAAAACGGAAGAAAGAAAAAGCTCAAAATCTGGTTGAGATCAAAGTAAAACGATGCCCCAATCATAGCTACGGATACCAAGCTTGGGAAATGGAAATGGGATCCATCTGCACTTGGTCCGAATATTGCTTTGGATCAAGCAACACCTGCTAGATGTGAGGGTCTAATGGTGATGCTTTGTATGAAGCTTTAACCTTACAGGAAGAAAAACCTGGGCACCAGTATGCTAAAGGTTCTCTCATAGGTGAAGCTGAAAGCTTCAGTTGGCTTGTAACAGTGCGAGTGCAAACGCTATCTTGGCCAGAATAGGACACTCATTAGCTGTATAAAAAGCCTTTCTTTCACATTTGCGAGAATTGAATGTTTGTAGAATAGAGCATGAGAGAGTGAAAGGTGATTTAAATCTCACATATTAAAAGGCTCAAAAAGCCTGCCTTTGTACCAGGTTTCTGCTCTTGCTGAACTATGTGGACCATGCCTGGGTATTTGGGAAACATCCTCGGAAGAGATGGATACAACCATCGCCACCCTGCTGTGAGAATGAATGGATAGTACCTGTTGCTTTTTATGCTCATTTATATTTTTGTTGGAGGTTTAGGTTCTCTTCTGTTTGCTATTGATTATACATATTTGTTTGCATTAGGTAAAAATGTATTTTTTTTAAGTGTGATCAACATGGTATTTGAACATTTCATTGTATGTAAGTATTTCATGCAATGGCGTTAACCTACCAGTCATTGAGCAAAGTTTGAAGCCTTCCTGCAGCTTAAGGTTCACTTCTTTCCTCAAATGTAAGAGCCACTTTCATTGGAGGAAGGCTCCTAGACTAGATAGATTGGGTACTTGCTATACTGTGTAATGCTGGCTTAATAATGCACAGAGAATCCTGGGGAAAATCTGTACGCAAACACAAAATAAAATAGTGGAGGGTAATATAACATAACATCAGATTTTTTTAAAAAAAATGATATGTTTGCTTTACATAAAAGGAAAGCAAAATAATAATGGGGATTTGGGGGTGAAGCAATGGGGTGAGAAATTCAAGATTATCCCTGTTCACTTGTATCAAAGAATAAATCCCAATCATGTAAACTGCTTGTCTCCCAGTAGTAGAATCAGTTAGCTAAGTGGTCTGGTATGTGGATTCATTGACATGTGATTCTCTGATTGTGAACTAGAATAAATGATTTGTGAAAAGGATTGGACAACCAAGGAAAGCTGAAATTTGCCAATAGCTGCTAGCCATAGCAATGAAATGATCTCTTCCTTCCTTCCTTCCTTCCTTCCTTCCTTCCTTCCTTCCTTCCTTCCTTCCTTCCTTCCTTCCTTCCTTCCTTCCTTCCTTTTTTTGCAACATGGTACCAGATGCTATCATTAAATGCAGGCTATAGGCATCACAAGAACAGATGAAGCTAAAGGCCGTTTTTAACATAACTGGTTTTATGGTAGCAAACAGATAGCCTGGCTCTCCTTTTCTTAACTCTGTTGGCTCATGCTGTCTGGAATAAATTCTGTTAACATAGATTGTCTTTCATAAAGTATCTTACTCTCCAGACAGTGCTCCTCTATATTTATCCTTTAAATCATCAGTATATTTAATTCTCAATGCAGCTAAATCTGTGGATATCCAGAAACTGGAGCCATGAACAGACAGTCTGAAGGCTGGCAAAATTGTTATGATTGCCTATCAATGTACAATGGCAACTGAGAGAAAATGTTTGTTTTTCTGAAGTGTTTGTTGGGTAAGTGGCACATGGACATTTTCTACTAGGGATCAGTGTTTCTTCTCAGAGCAATATTTTGTGCTTTCCATCAAATTAGCTCCAGATATGAAAATCATATTTTACCTGTTAATGTCCCTGACGTACTTCTGGTAGACTGTTGTCAGGAATTAGAATGCTGAGTGAGTTGTGTCATTGGTTTGACCCAGCCTGGCCATCCTTGTGTTCATTTGATCTTATCATGCAAACACAAGTGGTGCATTGGAGCTATGGTTGCCAACTTCCAGGGGATGGCTGGCGATCTCCTGCTATTAGAACTGATCTCCATCAGCTGGAGATCAGTTCACCTGGAGAAAATGGCACTTTGGCAATTGGACTCTATGGCATTGAAGTACCTCCCCTCTCCAAACCCCGCCCTCCTCAGGCTCCACTCCTAAAATCTCCAGGTATTTCCCAACCTGGAGCTGGTAACCCTAATTGGAGCTGATTCCTAGTAGTGATCATTACCAGCTATAGTCCTTGCAGAATAGCTTTGCTAATAATAGCATGGAAACACCACCAAAAACAAACAAACAATGTCTCTAACATGATTTTTTCCATATGCCACTGCAAGTTTTATTAGCTTGACAAAACAGAACCCATACCAGGTTCCACAGCTACAGCAAAGGCTCCAAAAACAAATAGGTTTGCAGAGCTTCTGGGAAATGGGATACTGGAGAATCCACATTGCTGATTTGTAGCAAATTATCAAATATATCACCAACATTAGGGCAAGCCACTTTCATGATGCATTAGTGACCTTGACCACTGTGAAGCAACCATTAAGTTTTAAGGCTGTTCTTAAAGCCGACACAAAATGTGCTACATTCTTGTAAGATTCAAGTAATGGCTCAAAAGCAATGGCTTTAAAAAAATGTTTGGCTGGCCATCTGTTTGTAGCAGCAAATGACATAAGACCACAGTATATGATTAAATTAGGCTTTATTAAGTGGCTGATCTGAATTATCAAAATATTCACTCCACTTTTAGGGGCAGGTTGCAGGAAGGTAGCACACTGGCTAACCTAGATGCTAACTGTGCTAAGAGACACCAAGACTCAGCCCCCTCCTAAAACATGCCACTGAGTCAAGGTTTCGGTTGAAGTCAGTCAGTACCAAAGGCCTTTCTGGTACAGCAGTGGGAGAAATGTTAACCAAGAAAAGTGTTGTAGAAATGCTGTGAAATCACTTCTGTAACCAGAAGTAATGTCTAGCAAACCTCCAAATCTCTATGTAAAGGTTTTGGGGATTACTAGAATGTCACATCGAAGTATGACATCATTTCCAGTTACGTGACTTCATGTCATATTGCTGCATCACCTCCCCCCCCCCTTCTGGGGGTTGTCAGCCCTCATCTGGCAACCCTACTTCCCACCCTGAACCTACTTGGCTACTTGAGTGAATGACAGTCTATTTAAATAATCACTCTTAATCATTACACGCCCTGACGTGGACAGCCCAGGCTAGCCTAATCTATCCCGATCTCAGAAGATAAGCAGAGTTGGCCCTGGTTAGTACTTAGATGGGAGACCACCAAGAAATAGGAAGGCTGTTATGCAGAGGAAGTCAGTGGCAAGAAGAAGAAGAGTTGGCTTTTATATGCTTTCTCTACCTTTTTCAGAGAATCAAACTGGCTTACAATCTCCTTCCCTTCCTCTCCCCACAACAGACACCTTCTGAGGTAGGTGGGGCTGAGAGAGTTCTGAGGGAACCGTGACTAGCCCAAAGTCACCCAGCTAGCTTTATGTGTAGGAGTGGGGAACAGACCTGGTTCACCAGATTAGAGTCCACCCCTCATGTGGAGGACCCGGTTCTCCAGATTAGAGTCCACCGTTCTTAACCACTACACCACACTGACAAACCATCTCTGTTCGTCTCTTGCCTTGAAAACCCTACTGGGTTGCCTTAAGTCAGCTGCTGCCACTTGACGGCACTTTACATACACAATCCTTATGTGCCTTGGAGTGCCTGGCAAATGGGCCTGCCGCTGCCTTAGCTACCTGCACTATTCCTACCATTCCTAGTGATGGCCTAAACAATCACAAGATCAGGACTATTTATAACACCATATTCCAGGAACAACATGCAGCAGGTTTAAAAACAAAACAAAACACTTTTCCAGAGCCAATTTGAAAAGATTTTTGAAAAAGTATTCAGATAGTACCAGCAGCAGCAGTTTCTCACACAGCCTGATGGGAGATCTATATCGCATCTCTCCCCAACAGACCTGGTGTATGCTGTTTGGAAGACAACCATATGGGCAAATCAGTCAGCCTACGATTATAAGTAAGCACTTTATTTGTTTTTTAAAAACCTTACAATTAGTGTTTAAGTCCATGTTAACAGTTTTATTTCGTACATGACTGGTTACAATAGCACAATATCCTATGATGTGTCGACCCAGTCTATATGTGAAGAGAATTCCACTGATGAATCACCACCACAGAGAAAGCCCTGCCCCTGTTGATCATCAATGTTGCTCTTGGTGGTACACAAAGCAGGCCTCTGGCAATGATCTTTAAAAGTCAAGCAGGTTCACCTGAGAAGAGGCAGTTCATATACACAGGGTTGGATCCAGATAACTTTTGTTTAACTCAGTCTCATCTAATACCCCTCCTTTCCCATGGCTTTGTCCATGAACGTTGCATAATCCCCGAATAATATTTTTGGTGGTCAAAGGGGGCTCTCTCCTTACCTTTTCACCAGTGGAAAAGCTGGTTGGATCTAACCCAAAGTCTTTTCCTACTACATGCCACAAAAATATGAAAAGTCCCTATTATTATGTATGCTATGGTTATGCCTCGTTGTAAATTTGCCCCATAAAGTGAAACAGAGGTGAAGCCATTTATTTCCTTGAAAATGAGTGTCCTTTGCCATTTTTATTTCTCTACTTCGGCACATTTAGAAGAACAAGGGAGCATGAAAATTAGATGAACAGATTAGCATTCCCTGTAAAATGTGATTGTGTAAAGTGAACCACAAGAAGATTCAGGAAATGTTTTAAACTATTGCTTCAAATTAAAAGCCATGTTGTTTCAAAGCAAATGGAAATTACTGTGGATTACTTTTGAGGAAAAGCTGCCATTGATCCTTTTTAGCCTCTTTCTTCAATGTTGACAGAAACTTTTAAATATTATCGAAGGCTTTCACGGTCAGAGTTCATTGGTTCTTGTAGGTTATCCGGGCTGTGTAACCGTGGTCTTGGAATTTTCTTTCCTGATGTTTCGCCAGCAACTGTGGCAGGCATCCTCAGAGGATTAACACTGAAGGACACTCTGAAGATGCCTGACACTGTCCTTCAGTGTTAATCCTCTGAAGATGCCTGCCACAGTTGCTGGCGAAACATCAGGAAAGAAAATTCCAAGACCACGGTTACACAGCCCGGATAACCTACAAGAACCAAAGAAAGTTTTAAATTGGTGTTCCCTTCAAATAACATTAAATGAGTGTATTCTTCTCTTTTTCCTCCTCAGTCACACTAACTCAATATACTGATAATTTCCTAGTGATGTAGCAGTGCATCATTTATCTCACCCCCCTCACCAGGACAGAATTAATGTAAATATGTTAATCATTTCACAATGGTTATTATTTAAAGAGATAATGAGACATCCCCCCCCCCAAAAAAAAGTGATGTGGCTTAATTACAAAAGAGTGTTAATGGGAGAACGGCACAGTAAATAGCAGAGCCAAATTACATAGTTGTATCAATAACAAAGATAATTAGACATATCTGATGTAAATAAGACAGAATAAGGAGAATCCAGTATTGGTTGAATATTTTAGAAATCACACTATAAGGGACTGTCTCAAGTTGGAGAAGAAGGGATGCCATCATATTCTCTGGCAATCATTCATAATGTCCTATATCTTTTTTTTATTTATTGCTAGAATGCTTCCAAATTACTTCCCTATAAAATAATTCTCCCTGAAATATCAGATTTGAGTTCACCATGTCAAGTGTCAGAAATGAATGCATATCATTATCCCCATTTTTCCACTGGTGTGTCCAAGATTGGGAGGGGGGAATAAGCCCTAGGTAGACCTTTGAATACATGTTATTGTTATGGAGATACTATGGCTGTGCAGACTGTAACCCATACCAAATACATATCACATGTATCAATCACATGTATCAATTCATATCAATATGCACATCAGGCATGTAGCCTGAACATCCTCAAAATCTGCAGTAGCTCATTGGAAGGCTTCCAAATGGAGCAATGGAAGCAGCAAAAAGAGCAACAAATATGGATCAGAATCAATGCCATTTGTCCAGTGGTATCTTTGCCCCTTCTTCCTCACATGTGAAAGCTGATCCCCTCAAACTCTTAACATTAAACATATAACTTAAAATGTGTTAATAATGTCAGCAGAAGAGACCTCTTTGAAACGGCAAAAAGTTGTAAGATTCCTAGGTTCCACAAATTACCTGCTTTAATCCTTTGGACACTACAGAAAAGGTATTTTTATGTCTTAGAACCTCTAAACAGTGATCACCATAAAGTTTGGCCCCCTTCTAGGTTGGCTCATTTCTATTTGGGGGGAGCCAGTGCTCATATCTGAGCACAAGCTTAAGATATAAATTACTGATTGTCAATCACTATTTTTTTGCAGTAGATTTATAGCATTTGAGCCCTTTTCCTGTAGGTCTTTTTTCATAATGATGGAGGCAGCACTTTCAGAAGTGGTAATGCAGGTCAGTACATCATTGTATAGGATAACTACTGCACAAAATACCTTTAATTTTTTTGTGTGAATTCAATATGTGATTCTGGGATGGAAAATAATCCAAATGGTGATTCTAAGATGGAAAAATAATGGGTAGGATCCTATGACTCCCTTCCACAAAGCTGGGTCCTATAAGTCCCGCCAAATCTTCCTCCTTCAACAAAGAAATACTTTTTCTCCCCATTAGAGGAAACTTTTCTCCATCAGAAAATGTCATTCTCCATTGGAGGGAGTCTTTCTCCCTTGAAGAAAAACCTATAGAAGGGAGTCATAGGGTTCAACTTAGCAGAAGGAAGTCATAGGATCCAACCCTGTGTGTTTACGAAACTACATTCTGCACGAAGGATAGTGCTAGAAATACTGTGTGTATCAAATAGATTGTGTACAGCACAGTCACAAGAATGCTAGGAATATCCTGAAGGGGCTTATATAGCAATGAGAGCAGCTGGTTTATTGCTGCTGCTCGAGACAGATAGAAGAAGGGGATCATACATATAGACATATATTTGTAGCACACTATAATCATCTGGGCAATTTTCAGGTGAGCACCATACCTTGCCCAGTTTATTGGGAAGCAGGATATAATTTAAGGAGTAAATACTTGAAAGGTACTTATAGCTATACAATTCAATAGCTGGGAAGCCCAATAATTCCCTTCCCTTGCCCCACATTGTAAATTGCACCATATTAAGTCGAACCAGCACCCCATAATAATACTGGGCATTGACCTATTCTAAATCACAGGTTACAGTCCAAAATGAAAAAAAAATCTGCTTGGTATGATTTGCAGAAGGAAAATAATAATCATTATGGTCTATTAAGAGGGACTCAGCTGCTCTGAGTGTAGTGCATGGGAGATCAATACACTATGATTTATAAACAAAAGTGACTTTAAAAAAGCAATATAGAATTGTTTGAAGGAGAACCCAATATGATAATGATTTTGCTTTGAACTCAGCAGGTAGCCCTGGTGGCTTTTGTTGGTACAAGCACAGGTATGATAACATGCTTTCAAATTCAGATAAGCAAGTACATCTCGCCAACAGGGCTGGATCAAACAGCTTGTAAGGGGGATGATGACAGTTGTAAACTGTTGGAAAAGGGGTGAACACTTTCCTTTGTGGGGAAATCTGGTCCTCTTTGGAAATCTGTTTTGGAAATCATGCTGGTCTGGCTGGGTATATGCATTGATTCATGCTTGATTCATGTTTGGGTTTTTTTCTTCTGTATTTACAGTGCAGTCCTAAGCAGAATGACTCAGAAGTCTACTCCGGTCTGTTCAGTGGGGCTTACTCTCAGGAAAGACTTCATAGGATTTCACTGTTAAGGTCACAAGTTGCAGTCCTGAATTTTAAAAAAAAATCTGCTTGGTTTCCTCGGCAGGAATAGAGGGTGGGATAGAAATAATAATAATAATTAATAAATGCATAAAATAAAATCCACAGGTGTTTATACTAAGGTGAGAATTTCTAAACAAACAAATAAATCACTTTAGTGTGAGATTATATGAGGGCATTAAGAATAGCCTCACAAGTTCCTATCAAACTCATAATTAATTAGAAAAGAGAGAATAAAGTTCTGTGTTCTTCTAACCCCATTGTCAGTTGTGACTGGATTAGATCTTTGTTTCCCAGACCCAATTTCCCATCACTAAAATTTGAGTTATAATGGGTGATATACCTGTTTACAGTAGCTTTTTTTAAAATGCCGTATCTCAAAGTATAAGAATATTAGAGGAGATACAGATATATAGTAAACCAGCTACCAGCATTGTGGAAGGTGCTCATGAGTAATGATACATCCTCCATAATTCTGCGCATGGTTTACATTTTTTCCTTTCCTTTTTCCCTCAGAAGCTTCTTGGTCAATAAATCTTGAACACATAATTCTAAATGTATTGTTTAAGGGATATAAGGACTGAGATTAATTTTGCCACTGCCAATGTAACCTTAGGATCACTGTCACTTAATAAATAGGGTATTAGCTCAGACACAGAGGTATTAATCCAATCTGTTAAAAGTGGAATAATATAACTTGATCTTAGATCCTTATAAAAATGACATGCCAAGAGCATGTGTGCTAGAGAATCAATAGAACCAGAAGAACACAGGCATGCCCTTTTTGAATACAGTAGGTTTATGCATCTACCTTGCATAACCATAGAAGGGTTGGCATTTAGTCTAGCAGGAAAAAAAGCTCTTAAGAAATGATGAGTTGTCAAGAAATAGGTATAAACAGGCAAACAACATAGGGGAGGAATGCTAAAGAACTGAGATGAACAAACACGACGAGCACAAAATCACCTGGTAACAAAATCGATCTCTTTAATATGCTTTTTTATTTCAGAGAAAGCCTTTGATTTCCCAAGATCTCATATCCCACAATGTGCCCATCAATGACAATTTCTGATCAATTTTTTTCCATGAGGATCTATATGAGTCATGTTTCAAAAAAATGAGATATCCCTCAGTACTTTAAAAAAGCCTAAATTGTAGCTTAAAGGCAAACAACCATGCCTTCACTTCAAGAGACATTTGGCCATACTCAGAATGAAGGACAGCGCCAGCGATGCACTGAGGGGCATTACACAGCCTCCGTAGAAAGTGAAGCAGAGGACAATCTATAGACCCATTAACAGCTGCTATCTAAATAGCAGCACCAAAAAAGAATAATTGGAATAATTTTTAGACTAAAAATTTGAATAGCTCCAGGGATATATTTTCTACCTTTGGCATAAAAGTCATTAACAATTGCCTGAACACCGGATTTGATTTTATTAAACACAGCCTTTTGATGGAAGTTCCAGCTCAGATTATAAGAAAAGAGAATACAAAGGTAAACAATCCCTTTAACATGATCAACATCAATGCCATCTAGTACCCAATAGAAAGAGGGCAGTTTTCTCTTCATAGAGAAGATCATAATATTTGATTTTTGGCAATTTATTGGAAGACCTTCCCTAAAACAATACTCAGAAAAAATGGTAATGATCTTTGCAATCCAACTCCTGTATGAGACAAAATAACTGCATCATCAGTGTAAATCAAGATTGGAATACTATGGTTTACTAGCTTTGGTGGGTGACAAACCTCTTGAAAATTCACTGCTAAATCATTCAAATATAAATTAAACAACAAAGGAGCCAGAAGGCAACCTTGTCTAACTCCCTTGACCAAGTCAAAAGGATCAGTCAATTCCCCTTGCTCACCACAGCGAACCTGAGCTGTAAGATTTGTATGAAATTTCTATATGAGCCATAGCAATCTTCTACCCATGCTGGAATTAGATCATTTCCTCCAGAGGCTTTCCCTAGGAATAGTATCAAAGGCTCCTTTAAGATCCATGAAACCAGCATATATTGGGAGGGGAAGAATATTTTTCAGCTAAATGTGGAAGTACCAAACAATGGTCCATAACAGACCATCCTCTTCCAAAATCAATCTGCTCCCAGCCAAGGACATCATTTTGTTCAATCCAATCAAGTAATTTTTTTACCAAGTATGAAGAATAGATATTGTCGAAGGCTTTCACTGTCAGAGTTCATAGGTTCTTGTAGGTTATCCGGGCTGTGTGACCGTGGTGTTCATAAACATCAGCACAACTTTAACAGAAAAGAAGAGAGTTTAAGAATGAATAAGGCTTGGCTTCCTGTCCTGAAATCCTCCAGACTAACAAAGACTACAGTTCACAATAGCCATGCGGATTAGCTTTGGATTCCACATTTTAACAGATCATTTCAGGATACAATGGTTCCATAGTAACATACCACACCCTCATTAGCACATTATCTTGATGCTTGCAGGACAATGATTAGCACATTACCTTTGATACTTTTTGCAGGACAATGATTCAGCTCAAACCCAACCCCTTTATGACTATATATTACTCTTCCTACACACTTGACACTGAGAGACACTGTCCTTCAGTGTTACTCCTCTGAAGATGCCTGCCACAGCTGCTGGAGAAACGTCAGGAAAGAAAATACCAAAACCACGGTCACACAGCCCGGATAACCTACAAGAACCTATGAAGAATAGAGGTTGCCCAATGAAGATAATAGGCTGATTGGGCATTAGCAACTTGGGTCAGAACACTAACCCTTTTTAAAGATCGGAACTATTATGACGTGTCTCCATGATTTTGGAATGGCTCCCGAAGCATTGATCTGTGTGAAAACAGGAGTAAGAATATCAACCCACCAATGAGGGTTCACTCTGAATTGTTCATTTGGGATTAAATCAGAACCTGAAGTTTTTCCCTTTATGTAGGCAACCAATGAGAGACTTAATTTCATCAGGGGTCCCGTTGGGCCATGTGTGCAAAATGGTAGACGTTACTACAGCGCCAGAACCTTGATTATCTGGGGAATAAGAAAAAAGTTTCTTTTAAAAAGTTACCCAGACGGAAGATTGAATACAGGCAGGGACTTTCACATGGCCATTGTTGGTAGAATTGACAATAGATAAAAAGGCTGAGTTGTCATTGTTATTTACAGCTGTAAATCAGGTCTCCAGTTCTTATATAAATCCTCCCTTTTCTTCCAGTTAATCAACCTCTTATAATTCCTCTTGAGAACTAACAACTCCTTCAGAGCACAGATAGTATTATTGCTTTTGAATTCTCTATATTTCTGTGAAATTGCTTTTTAAAGGAGACTGCACTCTCTGTTAAACCAAGAGTTTTGGCTAGTTGAAACAAATGGTTGTAGAATAATTTTCTTAATAAATAAAGATCCAAATAAACCAATTAAATTAAAATTATACTTCAATCAATAACAGCAGTCTTAGGCCTAAGAAGAGTCGTCCTTAGCAAAGTCACCCGTGAAGACTCCATTCTATATCACACTAGGAAGTCAAGCTTAGAGTTCCATTGAACACGTGCTAGGCCCTTATGGCTTTGGTGTAGCAACTGATGATGAGTCAGAGTTAAATGATGAGCACAAGGTAAGTTAACTAAAAGAGAAACAGGGAGATGATCACTCCCCATGTAGTCACAGACTATTAATACTATTAATTAAAGGCAAAAGTCAATAGGTAGTCAATAACACTGACACTGTTTTGTCCCCCCAAAAAGTAAAATCTCCATTTAGATGATCACCCATTTACCATTTTTGCAGAAGTAATATCTCTAGAATGAAACCCTCTGAAATAACCCATTCTTGCTGAGACCTTGTGTTCATTTGCACCTAGGTTGTGTTAAATTGCATTGACTTCCATAACAGATGATAATTTAGTTTAAATTGGGTTCTTGTTTTCATAACTATCTTAATTAGGTTTTATCCCTTTACATCTCTTCTTCTATGAGGATCTCAACCCACCTCAATTCATAAGTGTTATACATGATTAATGCTCCTAGATAGAGGTTGTATTCCCACTTGAATCAACAGATTCATTTGTAGGGTTGCCAACCTCCAGGTACTACTGAGATATAACGGACAACACACAAGTGTGACAAAGTGTATCAAGTGTACAAATTAACATATAACAAACATACAATATAATACAAAACTCTTTCAAAGTCCAAGATACAAAATGCTAGTTTAAGAGCCAAGCATCAAGGAATTCTTCATATAGAGGTTGCTAGGAAGACGATCGTTTCTGTATTCTTCATCAGTTCCTTTTCTATATAGGAAAAGATGCTTATATAATTTACATTATTTTTTTAAAAAATTACTATGATAATAACATAATGAGTGTTACTTACAGTTCAAGTTTTTCTTAAATGCACATAAGGTTATCCAATTTAAATGCAGTCTCTTTCTCAAACTGATAGGAGATCAAGCTGTGTATGGTATTTCAAATTAAGGTTCCAATACAGGATACAACATTGTCAATACACAGATTGTACAGACAAATTCAACATTTCAACTGTTCCCACTGGGATACTGCAAGTAACTGCCTCAGCTGCAAAGTGTGTGGAGTTAAATTAGCCACAGGTGGCATATGCAGTCCCAGTGTCTTAAAGGTACAGGATTAAATAAAGCATGATAAATCATTGTCTAGATTCAAACCTTATATAATTTATATTACATGGAGCATTTTCTCAGAGCACATCATAATGAGAATGAACTCCGTTTTTTTGTTCTTTGGCGCTTGAAAGGTAAACCATTTGACAAAAGAAACACTGAAAGATTACTAAGACAAAAGGAAGCTCATTTTATTCATTTATTTCAATCTATGGAACCACAAGGTTTGAATCTGGACAATGATTTATCATGCTTTATGCTGAGCCCCTGAAGGGCTATAAAAGAGCGAGCAGTGGACCATTTTCTTTGAGAAGGCTAGGGCACTTGCATGTGCTAAACTTTCTCCCATTTATTATGGCCAAATAAATGCTTTCAACAGATCTCTCTGTGTCTGGTCTTCTCTATCCCTAATTAAGATTGGGTAAAGGGGATGAGTGTTGATTATTGATTGGCGTTTCTGACAATGTTAATTTGTACACTTGATACACTTTGATACACTTTGTCACACTTGTGTGTTGTCTGTTATATCTCAGTAATTCCAGCAATTCCTGCACTTTTCTTCCTTACCTGCGGTATCAGTGCAGTGGTGTTTATTTTGGTTGCTTAACCTCCAGGTACTAGCTGGAGATCTCCTGCTGTTACAACTGATCTCCAGCCAATAGAGATCAGTTCATCTGGAGAAAATGGCCACTTTGGCAACCGGACTCTTTGGCACTGAAGTCCCTCCCCTCCCCAAACCACTCCCCAAAAACCTCCCGTTGGCAATGAAGAGGGACTTGGCAACCCTATTCATTTGTCAAGATCAACGGGGCCCCTAACAAGATTCACACTGCAGATACATAGCAGAATCAGTTGTACTGAAGGAAAACTAGTACAGCACATGACAGTAAGTCAGGAAGTCCAGTGCTTATCTCATCTCTGTCATAAACCCATTAAGTGTTCTGGCACAAAACTACCAGCATCAACACTCCCCTTTCCAATATAATTCTGACCTCCTTTACAGAGCTGTTGTAGGGGAAACTGAAATAATGGCTTGGATCCAGCCAGGAGCAAGCAGAAACATAAACTTAGTGCAGTTCCCCTTGAATGAGATCTTGTGCAACACCTACACTTTTCTCTCTATATTTTACAGTGCCCAGAAACTGGTTGCACGTGATCTTACACAAGCAGAAATGCAAATGGGGACACAGTAAGTTTGCGTTTGTGCAAGCAGCTACTGTGGTCTTTTCCCTGTGTTTCCTCTTGCACAAAAGCTCTAGCACAAGTGGAAGCAAATCACTTTAGCCGTGTAACTCTTTCCAAAAATTCACGTGCGGAAAGAACAGGATTGTGCATGCTCCTCCAGCACACAAGCTCCACACATGCAGCTGAATGGCTGCACTTAGTCTTAACACTTATTGCTTTCTCTATGCAATAAGAACTCTGCTTCTAGGTTTCTTGATTGCTCATAGAACAGGGGTGTCAATGTCAATTGTTAGGCGGGCCGGATATAAGACAACTGTCACTTGGTCAGGCTGGGCCATGCCTTGGCAGCCCAGATTGAGAGTGGAGGCGGGTTGCTGCCTCAGCTGCCTCACAAGCCAGATAAGAGCTCTCAAGGGACCAGATCTGGCCCGTGGGCCTTATGTTTGACATAACGGCCATAGAAGTTTCCATGCACAGATAGGTGTTCATGCCAGGCTCCATGCAGAGGTTCGAACATGTGGAGGTTAAGGTGTGGGCACCAATCCAGATCCCCCCTCACCTGGAGGTTGACAACCATATGCATAAAGGAGGTATATGCAATCACTGTAAAATGTGAACAGGGCTTGTGTTCAGATTCCTGCAGTGGAGACTGATTTGCAACTGTGTGAAACATCCTGCAGGTAGATTAAGTTTTTCTTCCAGGCCCCTTAGAGGGGGGAAATCATTACCATTATAGATTCCTGGTAGCGGGGGACAAAGAGAGCTCCTTGCTCCAGCTAATTTCCCACTTAATCAACTTCAGCTCCCCCCTCCATTAACTAGCAAGTTACACATTGCTGCAAGGAGAAGGAGCTCCCCATAGTTACTTCCTGTGCTATTACCATTAGCAAATAGCACACGATGTGCTGGGACCAAACCAAATGCAACACTTTTCCCACCCGGATTTGACTCCAAGAGCTCTTTTGTCCCGAGCAGGGCTATTGTTCTTTGAATGCGGAGCAACCTCTTTGCAACACAATTTGTAATGGGAAGTGTGCGGTACATTTCAAGGGGTGTGTGCATGAGGTTTTAGTCATGTTCCCTCCATTAACTGTAATGAGGATTTCTTGACTAATTCCTCTCACACCACGCTAAAAAAGGTACCCCTGCAGTTCTGTACTATGGATCTTGGCTTGAATGAGGCTTTATATAATAAGATTTAAATTGTAATGAGTCATTATGTCAATTCTTTTCTTTTTTTCCCCTGCTTCTTCTTTTTCTGCAGGTATTTTGCATAGGAAGAATGCTGCTTGCCATACACAGTGCTTACTGCTGACAATCCAAGTGGATGTATGTCAATGGATAGTTTATGCAAATACTCTTATAAAAATATCTAGCAATTTTGGCACATCTTTTTTTAAAAAAGAAATAAAAATATCGTATTTAGCCAGGACTCAAAATGGAAAACTCTTTAGTCTGTATGCTGGTTCCCTTATGGTGAACCATTCATAGAGTTGTGAGCTCTGAAGATTTTGGGTGTGGAACCTGAGGGTTTGAGGTATAATGCCATAGAATCCACCTTCCAAAGCAGCCATTTTCTCCAGGTGAACTGATCTCTGTTGCCTGAAGATCAGTTGTAATAGATGGAGATCTCCAGTCATCACCAGGAGGCTGGCAACCCTAACCATTCAAGACCACTAAGATAGTAGAGAAGGAAGGGGGTAGAAGGTCCATCTATTAAAGGCAGTAATGTCAGGTATCCTCTTGGGCCCCAAGGTCAATAAATGTTTCAGAGCCCCAATAATACCCCTATTCTCTCCTTCCATTATCCAGCTAACAAACTGTAAGGCAAATAAGTAATCAGTTTATTACCTCGGGTCGAAACTGGGCATTAATTTGGACCCCTGTAATTCACCTTGGACTGTGAAATTTGTAAGACCCCAACTTCATATTGTCAGTGCAATCAACAGGATACAACTCCGTGATGCACTTCAACAACAAGGCACCCAAATGTGGCAACCTTGAAAGGATTACTGATGGACAATGACTCCAAAGACACTGGTTCTAAAAAAGAACGTTTAACTTTTGTATATAGTTCTTTTTGTTTAGCTAACATCACTGTATATATTTATTCACTGTATTTGACTACTGCACATAGAATATAGCACTCTTTGCATAGTATGATTTATGTGTTTTGTTGTTTTATGCTGCTGTGTTTATAAGTTTGTAACAAACTGAAAGGCAGCATGAGATAATATTCCATTTGTGTATTTCCCCTCTTCTTGGATAGAAGGTCCACTGAAATTGTCATCCCCAAGGATCCCCAAGGTCCTATAGACATCACTAAAGAGCAGTTCTCACAGATCCTACTACGGTTTCAAACCTGATGGCCACTAAACAAATGAAAAGTGTTTAGAAACTTCAATCGGCGCAGAATGCTGCAGCCAGGACGATGACTGGATTGGGTCATAGGGACCACATCACTCCAGTCTCTGTTCCATCTACACTGGCTCCCAATTCCAGGAGCTGACACTGAAAGCCCGATATGGTTTGAGGTCAACATACCTGAAGGTCCGCCTGCTCCCCTATGAACATACCCGACTGCTACGGTAATCTTCAGAGGGCCTGCTTCAGGTGCCCCCACCTTCTGAGATTAGGTGGGTGACAACCTGGGAGAGAGCCTTCTCAGCAGTGGCACCAAAACTCTGGAACTCTCTCACCAGAGAGATTTGCCTGTCCCCTTCTGTTGCCAACTTCTACCAGTGGGCGAAGACTTATTTATATTGCTTGGCATTCCCTCGGTGATCCTTCTTTCCTACCAAATGTTTTAACTGTTGTTTTTATTTTTTGTACTTATTCTAAACTTTGGTTTTAACTTGTTTTAATTACATATATGTATGTTATGTTTAATGGTTTTAAGGTAACATTTTAATCTGTGTGTTTTAATTTGTTAGTCACTTTGATGATGCTATGGGGGCAGAAAGGTGGGATCAAAATGTTGCCAAAAAATAAACTAAATAAATAAACTGCCTTATAATAGTAACCCTGTATGTAAGTATGTTGGGCCCATAATGGGCAGCATGTCCTCTGCACATGTAGGGTCTAGCTGTGTCACTGGGCCAACAACCCCCAAAAGGGGGGGATATGCAAGGTGACAGGGGTCAGGTTTATTGTCATGTAAAGCCTCTAAGCCTTTAGCTGTATATGTACTGTGTGTGTGTGTGTGTGTAAAGTGCCATCAAGTCACAACCAACTAATAGAAACCCAGTAAGGGGCTTTCAAGGCAAGACACAGAGGTGGTTTGTCATTGCCTTCTTCTGCAGTCTTCCTTGGAGGTCTTCCTTTACGGTTGCCAACCTCCAGATACTAGCTGGAGATCACCCACTATTACAACTGATCTCCAGCCAATAGAGATCCATTCACCTGGAGAAAATGGCCGCTTTGGCAATTGAACTCTATGGGACTGAAGTATCTCCCCTCCCCAAACCCCGCCCTCCTCAGGCTCTGCCCTAAAAATCTCCGCCAGTGGTGAAGATGGACCTGGCAACCATATCTTCCTTCTAAGTGCTGACCCTGCTTAGGGTCTGAGATCTGATTATATCAGGCTACACCATGCTGCCTTCCCTCCCATTATCACTGCTTAGGTGAATATATTTCATATATATGAATATATTTGAAAACATAATGCTATTTATATTAGGACCCAAGAAATTTAAAATAGCTTTGTTGGAAGCAGGGGATTTACTGTGATCTTTTTTTTTTTTTTTAAAGTAATCAGCATCTTGTTGGGCAAATGATTCCTTTGATGTTTCCTTTGCATCTGATTCCCAGCATTGAAGGACGGAGAAGCTAAAACCCCAGGATTTCAAGTTTACTATTTTTGTTCCCTCCCAATAGTATCATAAATTATTTGAAATTTCTTCATCTTCCAGAATTCCCAGCTGAACACATGAACTTTTTCAAGGAACCAATACAACAACCACAAAATGAAAGAGAAATTGCACAGTTTGATGCAATCACTCTTTTTAAGAAGAAGAAAAAAGTCAGAAAAAACATGCCTTTTAACTAAAGGGAATTCATTTTTCTTTTTAAAATTTCCAGTGGATTAACAAATTACTGTGGGCATGCATTGGCATTAAATGGAAGTTAACTAGTTTCACTTCTCCTAAAAAGGTTGAAATGTTAATTTCAATACATTATCAGTCCATCCTTCTTTTTGCTGAAATATTTCCAGTTGAAATAAATGAGAATGCCATTTCCACCCTGCGCATCAGCATCTGCAGAACCAATATTGCTTGTCTGAGTATTCCAATAATTAAGTTGGGGCATTCATATCTTTTCTATTACAGTGTCATTTTTTTGGGAGTTTAAACAAGAACTTTTGTTGGTGAAGTGAAATGTGCAGGCTTCTTTTTCAACATCGGCATTGATTTTTTTTTCTTTTTGTCTTCTAACAGGGGACCTGTAACTTCTACACCGCAGGTGGGAAAAAGGACTCCAGCATAAACTACTCATGGTGATAAATTGCTGATCTTGGTCTACGTTTAAAGACTACCACAGTCAAGCTAAGAACTAATAGTACTCTGGGAAAAAATACATGTAAGAAAGTCGTCTCAAGTCAAAGAAAGGTGTTTTGTGAGAAACCTATATTCTCCTCAGCTTGTTTCCTGCATCATGTGGCCTGCCTCATCTCTAAAACGTTTTAAAATTAGTGCTGTGTTACTGAACTCTAAGTGCAGGGTGAAAACAGGACTTTGTATCCCCCATGGCCATTATAAGATCGAATCAGGTCACCCTGAGCTTGAGAACTTAGCGCCAAGCACAGAACTCCATATACAAGAGTACAGGATTCATGATGGCCATATGGGGGACACCAAGGCCGTTTATGCTTGGTAATTAGCAGCACGTTCTAGACTGAAGTCCCCACATATTTTTTTAAAAAATTTCTTCAAGCTGAACCGTCATTTCAGATGTCACTGCAAAGCCGGCGAATACCTGCTTTGCATTTCTTAAGAGCCTCTTAAACGAGACCTTTTGTATTTGCTCTGCACCCACATAGAAGCATTCACTGAAGGAAGCATGCAGAATCCCAGCTGCGGCTTAGCTATGCAAAGACTATTGCTAATGACTATGCAAACGAAGGAATGAAGAAGCAGGTGAGTGGGGGGTGGAATTGGTTTGACTTTCTCCTCTTGCATCGGGACCATGAATAGTCACTAGAAGAAGAAGAGTTGGTTTTTATTTGCCGACTTTCTCTACCACTTAAGGAAGAATCAACCCAGCTTACAATCACCTTCCCTTCCCCACAACAGACACCCTGTGAGGTAGGTGGGGCTGAGAGAGCTCAAAGAGAGCTGTGACTAGCCCAAGGTCATCCAGCTGGCTTCATGTGTAGGAGTGGGGAAACCAACCCGGTTCACCAGATTAGCGTCTGCAGCTCATGTGGAGATTAGAGTCCACTGCTCCAAACCACCACTCTTAACTACTACACCATGCTGGTTCTCATGTAGCTCAGATCATGGAAGCTGAGCAGGGTTGGCCCTGGTTAGTATTTGGATAGGAGACTGCCAAGGAAGTCCAGGGTTTCTACCCAGAGGCAGGCATTGGTAAACCACCTCTGAATATCTCTTGCCTTGAAAACCCTACAGCCCACCATAAGTCAGCTGTGACTTGATGGCACTTTCCATCACTGATGGGGACTTCACGGAAACAGTGCCAATGAAAAACTAGGCAAGCAACGCATGTAAAGCAATGTTTGTTTTTATAATGCGATGATGGAAAGCCCTATCTGACTTGCTTTGGGGAAGCTGTACTGTTAATTAGCACATATATTTAAGAAACTTTTGTTTTCTTCATGGAGGAGAAATATAAATTAGCTGCTGTCACCATTCATTAGAACAATAGAAGTTGGATTTTCTTTTGCTGCAGCAGCCGAACAAGTGCTGCTTTTTAAGAGCTTGGCTTTGTAAAAAAAAAAAAGGCAAACATTCTGTTCTCTTTCAACTAGAGTCGATGTTAAATTGTGATTATGCTGTACTAAAGAGAAAACTAGAAGTAATCCACAGACACAATGAAAAGGCGGCGGGGCAGGGAGATGACCGTGGTTTGTTTTTTTTTAAACTTAACAGTGAACTTTGCTTGAGAATCAAATAACTGAATGCTTGTCTCTTCTTTTGTCCCATCCTGAACCTTCAAACAGATTTCCATTCAGAACTATCAAATGGAACAGAATACTAATGAGGGATCATGGCTTGGATCCCATGAGCCATCAGCAGAAAGTGCTGGCAGTCACAGGTCTTTCCTGCACTCCTCTCTCTGATCGTGACCAAGTTCATTTATTTATTATTTATTTAGGTATCTTTCCTGCAGCCATGGGACTAGGCTTGCCAGGTCCCTCTTTGCCACCGGCCAGAGGTTTTGGGGGCAGAGGGTGGGGTTTGGGGAGGGGAGGGACTTCAATGCCATAGAGTCCAATTGCCAAAGCGGCCATTTTCTCCAGGGGAACTGATCTCTATCGGCTGGAGATCAGTTGTAACAGCAGGAGTTCTCCAGCTAGTACCTGGAGGTTGGGAATCCTACGTGGGACCTGTATGGATTAATAATCATGTAGGCCAGGAGACTGCAGTGAGGAATCGCACTTTCTGTGTCTTCTGATGGCAGAGGGAAAAGAGGATCAGACTCACTAGTGTTGCATGCTTATGTTTAGGTAGCTCTAGGAATTTCTAGAAACTCTGGATAAATCATAGTGTTTGCAGGGATTCCTAGAGCTACCACCATGGCTTCTGGGTTTTCCCTAGAAATGATGTCATCACACTTGCAATGCTCACCCCCCCACACACACACACATACCATGTCACCATCCTCAACCCTCCTACCTGTTGCCAGTCTTAGCCTTTCAACCCTATCTCTGATCCTTGCATTCATGGATCATGAGTTCCAACCCTGTATGTAAGAAAATATCTGTTACATGAAAATATTTCTTGCACATGGAAACTGGTGAGCAAACTGTCTGAATTGGTAAGTTTCTCACTGGGCTCAGATTGTACTAGATCTCCTTCCTTTGCATCTCATTTATACACACTAGCTAAATTTGCTACAGCTGAAAGTTAAACACACAATTCTCTCTTAGGAGGTTATTTCGGGCCGTGTTAGGAATGAGACTGAATTTCTAAAGCTGTCTGATTCAATTCGAATATCCCATTTTGATATTGTGAGAAATGAGCATGTGAATCTTTATTTTCACACCAACTTCTCTTTCCCCACACAGAATTATTCCCATTAAAAATTAACATGTTTAAACATTATTTTTGTGTCATTGGCATATAAATATTACAAAAATGACCCAAAATGATACCCCCCAAAAAAGGATGACAGCAGACAACATCTGTCAAAGTGAAACTAGTGACAATGGCAACATAGGTTGTTTATGCATGGGTACTTTCACTCATGTTCACACACACCCTATCTGTTTTGGTTGGTACTTGGAGTTATGCATGAGTTTTTCTTCCATTAGAGATGACCTCGCAGCTAGACCTCACAAATCCCGGGACTTCCCATCTGGCTATTAACCTGATTCTTTCCTCTCCCCTGAGCTCAGCCCGCTTGAAATCCCCATGCATAAGGCAAAGCACAGGACACAGAAACTTGGTTTTTCTCGCAGCAAGCAGACAGCCAATTACAAAGCAGCATATCAAGGGGCGGGGATTCAAATACTTCCTGCTTCCTCCAAATTCTTTCTGAGCAGAAGGCTTTTTAAAAATGAGTCTTGGGTTTCTTCCCCCCTTTCAAATACTCCGTTTTTTGTTTTATTCTTATAATGGTCTTAACATGCTCCCCCCCACCACAATTGGGTTTTGGGGGGCACTACAGCCAATTACAAAGCAGCATTTCCCATGCATAAACGACCATACACAACCAAAAAGGAACAAAAATGGTCCTGTTAGCTCATGCATATGTTTAGCATTTCACATCTGAAAGTAGGAATAGGCATCTCGTAACAAAGACCATTTTTCAAGTTCCAACTTCTCCGCTTGCTTCTGCCTTCTGCCTAAGTGGTGTTTTTATTTCCTCTGCAATAGAAGCCTAGCTTGCATTGATATTAAAGGCAACAAGATTCCCGGAGAGGCAGGATAAAAAAAATCTAAATAAATAAAATTATTAAAAATAATCAAACAATAATTAGGGATAGGTGGCTGGACAGACCCAGGGGAGGGGCTATGGCTCAGTAGAAGAACATTTACTTTGCATTCTGAATGTCCCAGGATCAATCCCCAGAATATCTACTTGAAATGACCAGGTGGTAGGTGATGTGGAAAACCTCCAGCTGAGTTCCTGTAGAGTGGCTGCCAATTAGAGTGGACAGAACTGAGCTTAATGGAACCATGATCTGAATCTATATAAGGCAGCTTCAAGTGTATATGTATATATTTATGGCAAGTTGGGGTCAAGGTGTGATTTCTCAAGCACTGACTTAAGGCCAGTCTTTTAGGAAACCTGTAGTAAAGGGTTTCACAGTGTTAATAAGTACAATTCAGCAGTTATTTTAATAAACCCTAGTTTATGCTTTATCGAGCCAGTGTGGTGTAGTGGTTAAGACCAGCAGACTCTAATCTGGAGAACTGGGTTCGACTCCCCACTCCTCCCCACTCCTCCACCCAGCCTGCTGGGTGTCCTTGGACCAGTCACAGTTCTCTCAGAACTTTCTCAGCCCACACAGAGGCAGGCAATGGCAAACCGCCTCCTCCTCTGAAAAAGAAGAATTGGCTTTCATATCCCCATTTTCTCTACCTTTAAGGAGTCTCAAACCAGCTTACAATCACCTTCCCTTCCCCTCCCCACAACAGACACCTTGTGAGGTAGGTGGGGCTGAGAGAGTTCGGAGAGAATTATGACTAGACCAAGGTCACCCAGCAGGCTTCATGTGAAGGAGTGGGGAAACCAACCCAGTTCACCAGATTAGAGTCAGCTGCTCATGTGGAGGAATGGAGAATCAAACCCGGTTCTCCAGATTAGAGTCCACCGCTCCTAACCACTACACCACACTGGCTCTCTCTGAACGTCTCTTGCCTTGAAAACCCTTTGGGGGCTCCATAAGTTAGCTGTGACTTTATGGCACTTTCCGCCATCACTAGTTGATGCTTTAGTCTTGCTTCGTCAGCTTTGGGTTGATTGGGCAAACATCTCTTTGTGCACTAGGTATTGAAAGCCATCCACCCATCGACAGTGGTATTTAACTTTGATAGGGAAGCAACAGCACCATGGACGATGGCAACACTAGCAACACACAACTTTTTATCTATCGATGCATTCAGAAAATGAATACGCCGCCTCTCCGGAGACCCACTCAAGGCAGTTCATAATGTAAAACAGTCAGAATCATAAAACAAAGCCCCACTCCTCAAATGCCACTGCATCAAAACAAGCCACAGGCATAAAAGCAATGTACAGGAATGTCCAGAAGTTTAAAATGATATTCATAAATCAGTCCTTAGGCTAGAAGCAGACCATAAAAAGAAAGCTTTAAAAGATGGAATAAAAGCATCCTCCAAAGGCTGAAGCAGGGATAAAATAAGGACAGTTATTTTCCAGCCACAGGTATTAGGAAACGGAGACAGAATCATAGAATCATAGAGTTGGGACAACCAGGGTCATCTAGTCCAACTCCCTGCACAATGCAGGAAATTAACAACTACCTCCCCCCACATCCCCAATGACCCCAACCTTCCCCCCGCCATGCAGGATCCCACAATGAAAGCACTCCCGACAGATGGCCATCTAGCCTCTGCTTAAAGACCTCCAAATAGGGCTGTCAACTGAAAAACCCGAACTGAAAAACAGCTGAATTTCCCCTGATTCTGTGGTTTTTAGTTCGGGATGAACCGAACTCAAAAATGGCGGGAAACCGGGGAGCCGAATTCAGTGAGTTCGGGAGTTCACGAATAGATCCGGCAAATTCGGGGCCGTCAGTAAGCAGCATTCTCCTCCCCCGGCCAATCGGTGGACAAGCTGGGTCTTCTTCTGGCCAATCAGTCAGGATGGAGTACTGGAGGAATCAGCTGATGAGCGGCCGGGCCGGGGAGAGAGAGAGAGAGAAATCCTTGTGTGTGTGTGGGGGGGGGGTGCTTGTGCACATTTGCTCCTTTCTGTGGCTGCAGGGGGTGCATTTTTGGGGGTAAAGACCCCAAACTTTCAGTGGAGCTTCAGACAAGCCTTCTTAAGAGACCCCCAAAGTTTTGTAAACATTGGGTCAGGGGGTCCCAAGATATGGGCTCCCCCCTTTTCTCTTTCCGTGGCTGCAGGGGGCGCATTTTTAGGGGTACAAACCCCAAACTTTCAGCGGAGCTTTAGACAAACCTTCTTAAGAGACCCCCCAAGTTTTGTAGACTTTGGGTCAGGGGGTCCCGAGATATGGGCTCCACCCCTTTTCCCTCCCCCTTTTCCATTTCCATGGCTGCAGGGGGCGCTTTTTTGGGGGTGCAGCCCCCAAACCTTCAGGATATCTTCAGACAAGCCTTCTTAAGAGACCCCCCCAAGTTTTGTAAAGATGGGTTCAGTGGGGGCAGAAATATCGGCTCCCCCCTTTTCTCTTTCCGTGGCTGCAGGGGGCGCATTTTTGGGGGTACAGACCCCAAACTTTCAGTGGAGCTTCAGACAAGCATTCTTAAGAGACCCCCCAAGTTTTGTAAACATTGGGTTAGGGCCCCCCGAGATATGGGCTTTCACCTTTTCCCTTTTCCCTATTGGGATAAATGGGATCCTGTATGCATCTCCAGAGCAAAACGTCCCGTGCTTAAATGGAATCGTCTTGGATTACCCAGTCCTCCTCCCAGCCCCTCTTGATGGAACAGAAGACAGCCACAGTAAGACCCCTTTGGGGGCTTTAATCTATACTTTTTTCTCCTGTGTGTGTGGGGGGGGGGAAGCAGAGTCTCTGTGTGTGTGGGGAGGGAGCAGTTAATGTGGGTGGGGGGGAAGCCAAAGGGGGCTTTCACCCATTCTGCCTGGGGTGTGTGTGCCCCCTCGTCTCTCTCTCCCTGGTTTGAGGGGGGGCTTCAGTGTGTCCTCAGGTTTTTCCTCATTCATAAGATTGGTTAGGTCTATTTTGATACTTGCTCAAAACTGGTTTTCAAATGGTGACTTACAGAATGCATTTTCCTGGTCCCAGTCCCATGCAAAAGGGGAAATTCCACCCCTCCTACTCCTTATGCATAGCTAGCTGCCTCTGTCCCTTTCCATGCTTTGCACTGTTGCAAAGGTGTTGCTTTGCAGGGTTGTGTTGCTTTGCAAACTTCTTAGCACCTGCCCCGCCCTTTGCATGTTTGCAAAGGTGTTGCTTTGCAGTTGTGTTGCTTTGCAGTGTTGCTTTGCAGTTGTGTTGCTTTGCAAACTTCTTAGCACCTGCCCTGCCCTTGCTCTCATCAGCTGTTTGTCGGGGCTGGGAGCTTTGTGCATGGGTGGCAAGCTCTGCTCAGAGATGCACATTAAGGGTGAGGGGGGGACCCCTTTCGGGGCCCATATCTCAGCCCCCCCTGGCCCAATCTTTACAAAACTTAGGGGGTCTGGCAAGAAGGGTCCTTTGAAGCTCCACTGAAAGTTTGGGACCTCTACTCCCAAAAATGCCCCCCCCCCAGAGCAGCGGAAAGGCGCGGTTGTGTTTTTAATGGCTTTATTCGGCCGAATTGTTTTCACGAACTTTGAATTTCTGCTGAATTGCACGGACCCGAAGTGGGGGAGTTCGGACTTCGGCATATCCTGAATTTAAACGGGCCGAATTCAGCCGAATCCGAACTATACCGAATTTTTTTTAATTCAACAGCCCTACCTCCAAAGACGGGGACTCCTCCACCCTCCGAGGCAGCACATTCCACCGTCGAACAGCCCTCACCATCAGAAAGTTCTTCCTAATGTTTAAGTGGAATCACTTTTCTCTTAGTTTAAATCCATTACTCTGTGTCCTAGTCTCCGGAGCCACAGAGAATAAGCTAGTTCCCTCATCAACATGACATCCCTTCAAATATTTAAACGTGGCTGTCATGTCTCCCCTCAATCTTCTCTTCTCCAAACTAAACAAACCCAACTCCCTAAGACTTTCCTTGGTAAATAGGAACAATTGAAACATACATGTTACAGTAATTTGGGTTGTAAAAGAAAATAAGACTGGCTCCTTATTATGTAGGGTTACCAACCTCCATGTGGTGGCTGGAGATCTCCTGCTATTACTATTACTGAAGTGCCTGGTTGTCTTATAGAGTCCAATGAAGACAACTAGGAGGAGGTTAAAAAAAGCAACAGTTCTTTATTTAGCTAAACACAGACCTGGGGGTGAAATAACCCACAAATAAGATGCAGAGTTACTCACCCCAGAAACAAAGGAAGCTCAGAAATATTTATGCATTTGCATGGGGCAGGCCCATGGCTGCTGACAAGCAGATTGATACACAAAAGCACCAATGCACATTAGGTGTCTACTTCACTCTAATTAGCATAGCCTATAGATATTGCCCGAAGGCGTCTCTAAGCAAGTTCTAGGTCTTGTGATCTTAGTAACTAGAAACCACATTCCTAAAGATGAAGGTAATTCAAAGACACTGTTTTCTCTAATGGTGAAAGGCCGTACCAGGCAAGCAATGTAATCTGTTGGCCTCTTATAGTTGTGGATGCCAACGTTCCCAAAGTTTCCATGTGTGTGCATATGAATACATAGTGTTCTAAACCAGCCGTTATATCTGGGCATTACATTACAACTGATCTCCAGCTGACAGTGATCAGTTCACCTGGAGAAAATGGCTGCTTCGGCAATTGGCCTCTATGGTACTGAAGTCCCTCCCCTCCCCCAACCACGCTTCCTCAGGCTCCACCCCAAAAACTCCCGCCGGTGGCAAAGAGGGACCTGGCAACCCTATTACTATGCTTTGGCTCCTGGGAGTCAGCCAAGAAGCAACTGGTCCCTTTTCTGCCTCCCTGGTAGTTGGTGGGTCAAAAAAAATAAACTTTTCAAAATGCACGTGCTATTCAACACAAATACAAATAAATGACTGCTATGTACAGCTCTATTTATTCTGCATCTGAATTACAGTCTGAATTTAACCTGCATCCATAGAAATCCCATGCAAAGGCACACACTTCCAGTATCTAATTGCATCTTTTTAAAATCCATTCAGGACTTAATGGGAGTGTATAGGCAGCAGAAACACAATTGTGTCAAATATTAACTCCTCTCATTCATATGCAAGCCGCTCCGATTCAGCCTCTTTGGGGGATGAAACAGCCGCCCGGCTTCACCTGTAGTTTGTATAAGGAGGGAGTGCGCATTTATTGTGATTGGAGCATCCCGAGGAATGGAGAAACAGATGTAATCATGCATTCACACAGCATAATTTTCTCTCGGCCCCTACTCTGTCTGTGTAGGGATCCGGAGCAGTAGTGATTTCTAGGCAGTTATTACAGATGAGAACTTTTAATCATTTGCCGATGAAGATAAGGCTCTCTCTCTCTCTGGGGCCATTTATGCTTGACTGTTTCCTCGTGGTCACCCCACCGACTATAGGGTTGCCAGGTCCCTCTTTGCCACTGGTGGGAGGTTTTTGAGGTGGAGCCTGAGGAGGGCGGGGTTTGGGGAAGGGAGGGACTTCAGTACCATAGAGTCCAGTTGCCAAAGTGGCCATTTTCTCCAGGCTGGAGCTCAGTTGTAATAGCAGGAGATCTCCAGCTGTTACCTGGAGGTTGGCAACCCTAGCCAACTACTTCTGGGCTTTGCTTTGATTATGCTTGCACTTTCTGAACAGAGGTCACCTCGCTCTCTGCGTGTTTCCGCCGTGTTTTCTGGATGTTGGATAAACACGAATCCAGAAATTGCAGGGGAGAGCGAGGCAACCTCTGGCAGTCGGGAAATGCAAGCATAATCAAAGCAAAGCCCAGAAGTAGTTGGCGGGGTGACTGCAAGGAAACAGCCCTGCATAAATGGCCTCGGTGTCTTTTAAACAATTTTATTCCAAGTGGCCCACATAACCAGATTTTGGATTTTGAAACTTTGCTATACCTATGTAACTGTTTTTAAGACTGCATCCAGCAACCTGTTTCATAACTCATTTAGAATATTTCTTTCCTACTTTTTGGATCTCCCCCACCCACCCTCAAGAGTGCTCCAGGCAGTTTACAATTTTTTTAAAAAAAAAAAGTCGATCTCAAAAATAGTTACATTATAAAAACCTTACAAAGAAACAATAATCACAAGACAAATTCAGCAGCAGTTAAATTCAGCTCAAAGACAGCAGATGATAGCAGAGGCCATCAATGCAGGAGATAAAACTAGTCAGCGCAGGAAGTTAAATTTGTGCCTAATTACCAATCTGACATCTGATAGTACAGTTTTCCATAACAGGTCACCATTAGTAAATCTTAAGTAGGTTGATGTGGGTGGATGCGATCTTTCAGGTTCCTTGAACCAAGCCATTCAGAGCTTGAAACACGCACTTTGAATTGAGCCCAGAAAGAGATGGGAAGCTAGTCTGGCTGACAACATTCTGGATTGTAATGTCCATTGTGTCTTGTGTAGGTGCAGGGGTTGCAATGCACGTGTGAAGTTCCCTCCAACCGCAAGCTCCTCATGTTCACCTCAAGGAAGGAAGACTTCTTGAAATGAGATTCAGAGCTTAGATTTGGCCAGGCTGGGTCTCTTCTTCCTGGGGTTCAATCTACAACTTTGAGAAATCTTCCAAGGAGCATCTAAACTCTTTTGTAATGTAATCCTATCTAGAGTCATTCCAATCCAGTATAGACTGGAGGAACCCTGCACCGAATTTCACTGCTAGCCTGTTAATGTTAATGTTCCACACAGAGGCCAGTATGACTCCCCACTAGAATTCTTGGAGACCTGGTTCTTCAAGCATCATAGGAAAACCGTGTGTTACAGGTAAAAGTATAAATTCTGAACACCATGTGAAAAAGAACAGTTAATCAGAGCTACTGAGAGTTTAAATAGAACATTTAAACTCAACATTAACCCCAAACTTTGGTAAAGTTTGGGACAGGGGTCCAATTTTATGGGGTCCAGAAGGGGTTGCCCCCCCTCCTATGGAGGAGGGGGGACCCCTTCTGGACCCCATAAAATTGGACCCTCTGACCCAATTGTCACCAAAGTTTGGGGTTCAAGCGAGAGTCCTTTGACACCACCCTGAAAATGTGGGAACTCTACCTCCAAAAATGCTCCCACAGGAGCTTTGAAAAAATCCCCATAGACTACAATGGACCTGAATTTTTCAGTAAACCCAGAGATAAGCCGAATACAGATATTTACCTGTATGAGTATTCGGTTTATTCTGGGTTTGCCAAAAAAAATTGGTACCAATAAACACAAACCCAAAATTTACTTTTTTTTTTTTTGCACAACCCTGGTAGAGAGTTTAAGCCTAAATGTGGTGGTGATTTAGTTTTTAAAGACTTGGACACTTGGTTGGTTACAGGAAGGAACACATACTTGGGAGTATGTAAAAATGCTCTACACACTCACAGACTCCAGTCCCGCATCATAGTGTTCTTACTATATTGAAAGAAGCATTCATTCACTTACTGCTCATAAAAGTAAAATAACTTTCATTCGTTCTTAATAGGAAATTAAAAGGCCATCAGGGGGAAAAAACATTAACTATTGTAGTAATATATTCAGTCAAAATAGTCTTAAAATATAAAATAAATAATAATGAATCTGTCTTAATATAACTAAAATGATCTGCTAATGATTAATCAATTCAATCTTGAATTTATTTAATTGCTAGGTGAATCAACTAACATTTACAGTCCAAGACTGAATATAAATGGTCCAAGATCCACAGGAGTGCAGGTAAGATTAAACAAGCCCAGGTAGTCTTTTGATTTAGTGTCCATTAACTCTGATTTGGCTTAAAAGGAATTTTCCCCATAAGAGATTAAAGTTCCATCTAGCCCTATTCTCAGATGCCTCTGGGAAGCTTGTCAGCAAGACATGAAGACTCTTAATTCGGTCCCTTTAAGCAGGAGGCCTCTATTTTTAGGGGTTCTTATTACCCCAGTGGGTAAGCAACTGTCACTAGGAAAAAAGCAGACTCCAAAGTGTTACTGATACAAATTAAGAGGTTTATTGGAAGGCATTACTGCATAATACACTACAAAAGCAAACTGTGAACTGGATCAGCTGCATGATCCAGGAATACATATAAAAACAGATCCAAAACCACCAGAAAGATGCAGATGGCTACAGAAAATAATATAAACAGATAAACAGGAAGAACTGAAGCACGAGCAAATATTTTTTTAAAATTCTAAATCAGTAGAGAAAACGCTAAATAGTGGAGAGATGAAACACAAACCCCAAGGCATTGCAAATACCCTTGAAACATCAAGTTGCAAACAGGAGAAAAAACTTATTGCATATTTGCCAATCTAAAATTAAATGCAAAACCATTAATTATTACCCTACCACCTTCTGTCCTTAGGATTGCCAACTAGATGGAGCTCTCCTGCTATTACAACTGATCTCCAGTCGATGGAGATCAGTTCACCAGGAGAAAATGGCCGTTTTGGCAATTGGACTCTATGGCATTGAAGTCCCTCCCCTCCCCAAATCCCGCCCACCTCAGGCTCTGCCCCCAAAACCTCCCACCAGTGGTGAAGAGGGACCTGGCAACCATATTTGTCTTAGTTTTAGCTCAGTTTCCTAGCAAACAAGCTGATGTATTTTCATAGCTACCCATCCAAAGATACAGGAAGGCTGAAGAGGCAGGACCCTCACAAGCTTGCAAGCCTATCCATCCTCAAACTCCTTGGAAGTAGGAGAAGAGGAGGACAAAGCACAGCAACTTGGGGTATGAAACTACACGGCAGGCCTGTCCAGACCTAGATTACCTTGGTCCTTAGAAAGAAAACATTTTAAAAGTATATTTCCACATGGGAAGCGCAATAGGGTGGAGAAAGAAGTGTGGGCATGTAATTGTGCCTCGTTTATTGTTTACTTTGGCACTCAGGACAGGAGACCAAATAATATCTTTCCAGTATCCCAAAACAATACACTTCTTACTGGTCATGAGACTGGTCTCCTTGTTCAATAGAGTTGCAGGTGTTTGTCAGCTGTGTAACAGTCTTCATGCTTGTTCAGCAGTCAGCAGTTCATTCTGGAGCTTTCCAATGATAAGTTTCAGGCTGGGCTTCAAGGAAAAGTACTCCTGAATAACATGATTATGTATGTAAACAGTCAATGGGAGACTCTGTTCCCCATTATTTGGGGAGGCAGTCATGTACAATCAGGTTCTCAGGGCATCTCAGCAGCTGATTAGAAGGAGGAGGAGGAGGAGAAAGAAGAAGGAGAAGAAGAGGAGGAGGAGTTGGCTGGACATCAATTGTAATAGCAGGAGATCTCCAGCTTGTACCTGGAGGTTGGCAACCCTAGCTAAAAAGGTGACACAGAGACACAAAGTAAGCAAATGCTGTTGGAAAAATGGTGCCTATAGACTTGCTCGATGCAGGGTTAACACAAACCTTCAATTTGTAAAAGAAAAAAAAGAAAAAAAAAACAATACCTGTGAAGCACAATAAAACAAAGCACAAAAAGGAGGTATTACTGTATTCAAAGGCAGCCTAGTTTTTTTTTTTTAAATTATGTAACAAAAAATACAACAAATACAACAAATCATACATCCATACTCACGGTATATCAAACCTAGTCGATATGCATCACCATCTGCCCTGAGATGGTATTCTGGGTACCATGGAAATAGCTGGATACATCTTTTGATATGCATTGGTATGCACTTCCCCATTTGATGCCACCATTGTTATGTATTGATGTGTTTGCATATGCATGTGGTTTTACACTCACACACACAGCTTTCCTCAGAAATTGACAATGCACATAAATAAATAATAAACATCTAACTTAATCTTGCTATTCATACTCCATCCCTGTAGTTTTTTTTTTTTTAATTATTGGTGGCGATCAATGGAATAATCTCATTCATGCAGGTGTCCAACAAAGGTCTCTGTGTTTAATTAAACAACAAATGCTTTCCTTAACAATTTCAACAAAGCGGGGGATGTTTCCATCTATAATTCATGTTTTATTACAAACGTCAAGACACAAATCCAATACAAGAATAAGTGCTGTCTCAGCTGTGTAAATGCCACTTGTTTTCTGAATGTAATATGTGATGTTTACCTCAAGAAATAACCAAATAGACAGTTCCTTTTCTGTATAAGTAATTTGCAGAAGGAAAGAGCCAGCTGCATTAAAAAGTTGCTACTTGAATGCCAACGATTCCTTTCCAACATAACCTATGCTGTCGGGAATTAATAGCTAGAAAGCCTGGCTGTTTTCAATATAATGTATTTGCCACATATGATCACAGAAACCTAGTGGGTATCTGGGAAATGTCCAGGTTCATTTGTCTGCAATAACGATGTCTTGAGGATATGCAATGTTTTCTGAGAGGAGATTTCAGTAAATTCTAGCGTTCTGCCAAAAATAGGCAGTATCTCAGCAAGCCAGACACCTGGGAATGGACTAGATGGTGTGTGAATTGATTGTATTGTCCTTCATCAAATACAACCCTTCAGCTTTCATGCTCGGTCATAGAATCATTGGGCTGGAACAGAGTGGAAAGCCATGAAAGTTGAATGGTGCAAGTGTAATCTAGACCACTGCGTCCCACAAGCAATAAACCAGAGCAAACAAGTTACACCACAGTAAGGAGCCACCAGAAAGAAAATTGCTCCAGATTGCAATGTAAACAACATACTCACCTGGTGTAGGGGAATAGTGAACACAGGATAAAGAGTATTCCAGCACAATCCAACAGCTGCAACAGCATTTACATAGTGCAGAGAGCTAGCATGGTGTAGTGGTTAACAGCAGTGGTTTGGAGCGGTGGACTCTGATCTGAAGAACCGGGTTTGATTCCCCACTCCTCCACATGAGTGGTGGAGGCTAATCTGGTGAACGAGGTTGGTTTCCCCACTCCTCCACATGAAGCCAGCTGGATGACCTTGGGCTAGTCACATTCTCTCAGCCTCACCTACTTCACAGGGTGTCTTGTTTGCCTGGAGAAAATTACTGCTTTGGCAATTGAACTCTATGGCATTGAAGTCTCTCCCTTCCCCAAACCTTGCCCTCTTCAGGCTCCACCCCAAAAACTTCTCGCCGGTTGTGAAGAGGGACCTGGCAACCCTACTGTGGATGGCAAAGCTCTCTGAGGGGCATACCAGAAGTTACCAGCGGTTGGGCAGTCCCACTCTAGCACCAACTCAGAAGGGGTGTGTGGCTTAGTGGCAGAGCATCTGCTCTGCATGCAGAAGGTCCCAGGTTCAATCCAGGCATCTCCAGTTGAAAGGATCAGGTAGTAGGCAATGTGACAAACCTCTAACTGAGACCCTAGAGAGCTGCCGCCAGTCCGAGTAGATAATACTGACCTTGATGGACCAATGGTCTCATTCAGCATAAGGCAGCTTCACGTGCTCATGTGTTCAATTATAATGACACCATGCCTCGTTTTTCCCTGCCTGCAGACAAATCTGAGTTGAGAGCTGCTGATCATCAGCCCCATCCCACTACACCAGTTGACGTAATGGTACCAGTGATGTTACAAATGGAGTTTCTTCTCTAGGCCCTTGGGATTGTTTAAGCATGAGCAGCTGGTTTGGGTAGATGCCTCAGGCTCTCGTACATCTCTCTAAGAACCAGCCTACACAACTCTCTGCCTCTAAGAACAATCTGAAATGGGAGGGGAAAGGTATTTCTCCATGCCAATTTAAGAAGAAACCCCTAATGTTAGAGTTGGCAGGTCCCTCTTTGCCATCGGCGGGAGGTTTTGGGGGTGGAGCCTGAGGAGGGCAGGGCTTGGGGAGGGAAGGGACTTAAATGCCATAGAGTTCAATTGCTGAAGCGGCCATTTTCTCCAGGTGAACTGATAGGGTTAGGTACTAGCTGGAGACCTCCTGCTATTACAACTGTTCTCCAGCCTACACAGATGAGTTCACCTGAAGAAAATGGCCACTTGGGCAATTGGATTGTATGGCATTGAAGTCCCTTCCTGACCAAACCCCACCCTCCTCAGGCTCCTCACTAAAAACACTAAAAACCTAAACCCGGTGGCAAAGAGGGACCTGGCAACCCTATGAACTGATCTCTATCAGCTGGAGATCAGTTGTAGTAGCGGGAGATCTCTCGTCATCACCTGGAGGTTGGCAACCCTACCTAACGACTTTGCTCAGCCCTGTAGCAACCACAATGTTTTCATGATGGATGGGAAGCATAAGGAAAGCTTCAACAGAAAATGGCAGTGCTGAGGTTTTAAATAGCCTTCCTTTACTGCCACATTCTCATCCCCAGATGGTCTCAGTGTCTCCCTTTAGCAATGGGGGTGGGAACAAAAATGGCTTTCACTCCAAGAAGGGCAGGAACTGAGAACAAGCTTGTGATGTGAACCATCTTAGTTCCTCTCAGCAGTCCCTGCTGGAAACACTCGCTATTTGTCTAGTCCATTATGGCAAGAATTAGGGCTTACACTTCCTCAGCTGTGGCCTCCACTGTTATTGCTTAATGAAAAGATTTCATTAAATTTTGCCCAACAATGCGGTTTAAGCAGCTTGTAAAAAAAGCATGTACCAAAGAATGTGTGTTAAGTGCCGTCAAGTCACTTCCAACTCATGGCGACCCTATGAATGAAAGTCCTCCAAAATGTCCTATCTTTGACAGCCTTGCTCAGATCTTGCAAATTGAAGGCTGTGGCTTCCTTTATTGAGTCAATCCATCTCTTGTTGGGTCTTCCTCTTTTCCTACTGCCCTCAACTTTTGCTAGCATGACTGTCTTTTCCAGTGACTCTTGTCATCTCATGACATGACCAAAATACGATAGCCTCAGTTTAGTCATTTTAGCTTCTAGGGTCAGTTCAGGCTTGATTTGATCTATAACCCACTGGTTTGTTTTTTTTGGCAGTCCACATTTCAAAGGAATCTATTTTCTTCCTATCATGTGGGTTTTATTCTATTTGGTACTGAGAATGCTTTATTCGAATGTCTTTTCGACAGGTCATAACCTGTCTTGAATGGTGCCACGGTGGGAGGTTAGTTTTTAAACAAATAAATAATTGCAGAAGCTGGAAAATTCCATTATCCGTAAGCAAGTTGGCACTTGTATGGAGAAAGATTTTTTTGTGTGTGTGGTTTATTAGAATGACAAAAAGAAATCTCAACATCTCTAGCCTCCAAAGACCAACAATAACCAAAGTCAGGGTGATTCTCCTTCCCCACCCACTTTTGTGACTGAAACTTTTCAAGGATGATTTCTTTATTGTTTAGAGTGGGAAAAGTACACTTCTGAAAGAAAGGAAGTGTTCATGACACTCACGAAATGAATTTGATTGCAGATGGGAAAGGGGGCCAGAATAACCCTACTGGGACAGCTGTTTCTGGCTTCTTCCAGGGAGGTGACTTTTGTCCTTTCCCCCCTTGATTTCAAACATATCAGACGACAGGTGCACGTTTATTTACATGCTTTCTATTGCTTTGAAAAACTGTATCTCAGACTGTTTTTTATTTGTCCTTATTTTTTTTTTGTCTTGCCTTCTTGTATTTCATATCTCAATACTGTTGCTTTAAGAAAAACAAACTCTATCTCCACAAATATAAAAGAAGGAGGCTAGGAGTACTTTTCTTTGGTCATAAACTATCTCATAGGGCTGTACATATTGGTAAACCCAAACCAAAAATAAACCCGCAATTAGCAATATTGACAATATTCAGGTTTATTTTCAGCCGAATAACAAAACATGGGAATCTGCCCAAAGTCAAATAGCCGATTCCTGAAAAGACGAATAATTATTATGGGGAATAATTATTTGGCTTTTTTAGGTTTTACTATTTGGCTTTTGCAGATTCTCTGTTATGTGGCCCTTTTAAATTAAAACAGTTCGATAACATGGTCTCCCAATCCGGGGGCCAGGTCTACCTGTTTTACTTTAAATCAGTGACGCTCCCTCCCCTTTTAAAAAAAACCTTTTAAAACTTATCTGCTTCCCAGATGGTGCTGTGGGCTGCCTGGCTCTTAGATGAGATCCCCTCCTTGCTGTGTTTAAAGGAGAGAAATCTCCTTCCTTCATATTCCTGCCCCTTGTCTTGTTTTCCGGATAGCAGGAGGGAGGGAGCATGAATCTTGGAGTGACAATCTACCTGGATTGCAACAGAGGACAACCTAGAGAGGGGAGGGAGGATGGTCAGGAATTCTTAGTGGCCGATAGGAACCCAGGTAAGGAAGAACAGTGTTTTTGGGCTGGAATTATCTTCAAACTTTTCTGTGCTTGGCCAAAGAGTATAATAGCAGGTCTGGTTCCCAGACCAGGCCATTCCTCAACAGAGGTTTGAGAGAGTTCGGTGGCAAAGCTTGGCTTTAGCTCCTGCCTGATTCTCCCTCTGTGAGCCTGAAGCCTCATCCTGACCTGCTGGATTACAAGCTGCCGATTGGACTCCTTCCTTCCTGCTGCCTGGAGGAGATGCCATCAAAGGGTTTGAGATATCACCGTTTTCCTTTTAAACCAGTTGTTGTATTTGAGGCTTATTTTGTAAATTTTGCTAGAAGCCAGCAGGCATTGACCTGTTGGTGGGGGGGGGGGTTTGCTAGTTTGAGGGGGTGATTTTATTATTTTGGGTGGGAGGACCTGTTTCCGTTGCTCCACTGCTTGCTGTTTCACAGTTCTAATGTTTGAATTTTAATGTTTTCTCTGACTCAGATCTTGTTGGCTTTCACCTGAAAGGAGGGGGTGATTTCATTGTTTTTTTTGGGGGGGGGCACTGCTTCCATTTCTCCACTGCTTGCTGTTTCGCAGATCCGCTGTTTGAATTTTGGGGGTTTCTCTGCCTCATTGCTGGCTTTCACCTTAAAGGAAGGGGTAGTTTGATTGTTTGTGGGGAGGGGGGCTGCTTTGTTGTTGTCATTGATCTCATTGTTGCCTTTAGAGAGGTTTTTTGTGGCAATTTGGTGTCTTGTGTTCTCAGGTTTGCATAAGATTTGGTGGATTTATTGAGTCTAGCACACTCTCTTGGAAGGTTTGTTGTTCAGCCATTTTAGAGATACTACTAGCTTTAATAAGGGCCGGTTAGGAACTTGTTGAGTTACATTTTCCTCAAATTTAAACCATAGCTGTAGAGTTGTAGTTTCTTACCAATTAGGCTTCTCTTAGGCCTTAAAAAGAGTGAAGGATACTGATTTCTAATACTTAAACAAATAGCTTAAAAATGTATTGGTAGGCTCTCCTGGACTCTATTGAGGCTGGCTGAGGTTAGAGTTACAGTTCCATGGTTAGGGAAGCAGTTGCTTGTAGAAAAAACTCCTTCTGGTTCCTTGGGAATTCATTGGCGCACAGTGTTAGATAGGGTTTAATATCCTCAATGCAGGTACTTTCCATTTTTAAAAAGTTTCCTAATTCCATCTCTAGGACAGTGGGAGAGGTTAAACTTGGACAGGTCTAGACCAGAAACTCATAGGAATGCATTGTGAAGTTTCCACAAGATGGAACCACCAAAGGCACAGCCCAAGCCCCATAGAACAAGTGACTCCTGTGCAGACCCAAAGATGTTTGCAATGGAGCTCAGACAGTAACCTTAAGGGGATCCAGTGATCATGTGTAAGTAAGGAGTTCAAGCTTGGTAAGATCAGTTGTTTGTGGTGAGTTTCTCCTCATCCCTACTATATGGTAGCACCAGTCTACTGTTCTGTGCCTTAACACCATGCCAAGATCTAGGCTCACCTCACAAGGCATTGATCTGGTGCTGCTGTCCTTGTACCGAAACCTACACTGTTACCAAAGCCTAACCAAAGAGATGGGTCCCTTCTAAGAGGGATATCTATTGATACACTATTGCTAATCCAAGCAAGTTAAGATGAGATCCTAAAGGGAGAGGCTGAAGGTCTTCAGGAGCCGGTGTGACCTCGTGCCGATGTAGGTGCCACCTTCTCACAAAATAAAGTGGCACCTATACTGGCAAGGGGGCAAACACACTGGCATCTGGAAGACACACCACTTTGTGGGGTTCCGCCGCGACCACTGCAACACTGGCAGTGAAATCCCAGGAGTGGGACCCTGTACCAGCATGGGGAGGGTGTGTTCCCACAGCATTCTGGGGGGCGGAGCTGCCATTAGGCAGCTTCCTAACCCCTTTGGAACAGGGAACACCCCCTCGACCTGCGGCGTTGCTATGCCACCTGTTTTGGAGATGTAGCCTCATTCTTTTCAATGGGGGCATTTAAATGCCTTGTATTTTATCTTCGTTGGCCTAACGCGCCCCCCCTTCAGGATTGGCTGCCCGTCTTCTTGCCTCTATTCATCCTGTGGTCTGTTTAAACTATGGGTCTTGAGACTCGCATTTAAAGTTTTGTTTCACAGTTGAAACAACAGGTTACAAAAACTTTTTTATCAAGTGATACTCAAGGCAAACTTTTTTTTTTTTTACTCAGGCAAAATATTTATAGGAAGCTAAACTCATTTTGAAAAGACCAGCAAAATGTTCCCAGGGTAATGCCCACTAGCCATTTTCTTTAGGTTTATTTATGGTCCATTAATGATTTTGTTCCTATTCTTTAATATCTTAATGGAGCATGTTTAGATTTGTTAATCAATTTGCTAGTTGTTCATCTTGATTTTTATAGAGACCGTGTTTCTGCTTGTATCTTTTCCTCTCCTTCCCTCATTCAATCAGGATGAAATTCTGGGTGATAGTACTAAGGGACCTTCCCTTCCAAATTCAGATATTTATTTGGGCAGTTTAACGTGCTTTTCTCCATTCTGTGTGGACTCAGCATAGACTTTTCAGCAATTCATTTATAATGGACACTGAAAGGGACAAAGATTCCCAAACAGATACACAACAGAAGATTGAAATAAGACAAGTTGCGGAATGACAGATGACTACTGGATGGTGGAAAGGCAAACGCTCCTTGGAAGCCCCGGGAGATCTGTCTTCATTTTTTTCTGAAGGTGTCCCACCAAGGGTGGTAAATGCATTCTGGTGCTTAGTGGCAATGCTGCCTATGTACAAACAAGTTCATTAAAATTGCAAGTGCCTTTAGCACTCCATAACAACTTGCCCGAAGGTTAACATTTATTGTTCTGCACTGCCGACATAAAGCTTTTATGGGGCACATTTATATGCTAAATTGCCTATTATGTTAAGTTGTAAGTTTCTATTTAGCAGCATCAGGAATAAGATTTGACTATAAGTGTTGAGATTTTATTAGCACTGTGCCAATCTTCTTAATAGCTCAAACTTCCTAGGGGCACAAAAACAGCCCCAGTCTCCCAACCCAAAGCCAGTCACTGCATCCTCCATAGAACAAGCTTACGCAAAGCGTGCTTTTTTGCAAATAGCTGTGATAGGAGTTTAAAAGGTAGTGCTTTGTGATTCTGGTCACCATAGAGAAATGAAAGTACTTCATTGGAACTTACCCACAAGCAAATGCTAAATGATGACAACACTTAAGCGATTATTGCAGATAAAACTATCTAAGTAATGACCACTTGCTAAGTTAACGAGCCCAAAGTAACACAGCTGAAAACACCCCAAAGAGCTGAATGCATACTAATAAGGAGAGCTTGCAGGATCCTATTATTCAATTACTTGGCTGGGCCTGACCTGAGAAGACAAGCAAACACAAAGATGGCAGACGAGGTATCAACAGTAAAGTTTTTGAATGAAAAAAAGTGTGTTAGTTGAAAGCAAGTTTAAGAAATAGTATTAAGCACATTCCAAACAAAGTTTAGGGATGTTCAGAAACTGGTTCAGTCATGAGCAGGGAGTCGATTGTTCATCAAGCAGTTTGGCTGATCCTGAGCAACTCAAGCCGGTTTGGTGGCTACTGCCCACATATTAAAACAGTACAGTAAAGCACAGTGCATTTGGCAGTGTTTCATGCAGACACCTTCTCACACAGCTTGGTAGGATTCTTGGTTCCCCCTGTCCACCATAGATCTGTCGTTGCTGCACACCATTGGCAGCAAGTCATTTAAGCAGTGAGTAAATTAGTCAGGCAGTAACTTTTTAGAAAGTTCTACCGTTTGGAAAGAGCGAGAGTCCAGTTTCACCTTAAAGACTAACAAAATTTCTGTCAGGATATGACAGATACATTGTATATTTATGGAGGCATGGGGTGAACTTTCCCACCATTTAAAGCTCACCTTCTCCATTGAGATACATTGCGAAGATCACACTAAAACATCTGAACACAGCCACTTTGTCAGTCCTTTTCAATGGAGGAGGATGGGGGCGACCCCTTCCAGACCCCATAACTCTGGACGCCCTGACCTAATCTTTACCTAACTTGGGGGTTCTTGCAAGGAGAGTCCCTTCTAGCTATCCTGAAAATTTGGGACCTCTACCTGCAAAAATACCCCCCCAGGAGCCACGGAAAGACGTTCCTGAAAAAGCCGGATTTTTATCTGGCTTTTTCAGGAATGGCAAATTTGGCTTTACCAACCTCCCGGATTTTGCAGACTCAGTAAACCCAAACTGAAATTTACCAAATTTGCATTTTTTTGGGTTCGGTTTTTATTGAATAAACAGCCCTATTTGTGAGCCACAGCACACTTCTTCAAATACAGCTAGTATTTATGTTAGTCTTTAAGGCGCTACTGGACTTTTGCTCTTTTCTTCTCATATAGGGCATCTCTTTGAGTGAGACTGTTTTGAGGTGAGATCTGAGGTTCAGTTCACCCAAAAAAGGTATGTTCACCTGCTGAGCATGGTCACCACAAAGTTTGCAGCTTCCCTATGAAAGTTAATCAAAGTGATGAGTACTTAAGCAAAGTGTGGAGTACTAGAAACTGTTTCTTGGGAATAACATTGAAAGTCTATAGTCTTTTATGCACGGGTACTTTGACTTACTTTCTCTGCTGGCCTGGTCCAACTCGTTTTTTTTTTGTTGGGGTTGTGCATGAGTTTCCCTTCCCTTAGAGATGACCTTGCACCCAGCCCGCACAACGTCCAGGTCTTCCCTATCCTGTTTCAACATGATTCTTTGATCTTTCCTGAGATCAGCCTGGGTCAAATCGTCCATATTTCCATGCATAAGCCAAAGTGGGGAGAGGGGGAGCTGGGATGTGTTTGTAACATTTTTCTCACAGCAAACACTACAGCCAAATACAAAGCAATGTTTTCAAGGGATAGGGACTCAGATTCTTCCAGATTTCTGCTGGTGATTCTGCAGTACTCTGGAAACCCCAAGACTTTCTCCAGGGCAAACTCTGGAAACCCCAAGACTTTCCCCAGGATTTGGAACAGAAAGGTTTGGGTCAAGAAAGCCTTGAAACCCAGATAAAACTCTCATGCATAAAGGACCCACATTTCTATTGTCTGGTTCACACAGGCCAGTAAATAGTTTGATTTGTCCTCATGTAAGGGAAAAAATTATACCCTTGATTATTGGAAGGGGTTTAACGCACGGCCAATTTGTCTCGCTTTTGTGCCTTAATAGTAGCGAATCTCCATGGTCCACATGCACGACCGTCCAAGTGCTGCGCATCAGACCCATCTTAGTAGCGAATTAAGGCAAAAAAAACCGGGTTAAGCAATCCCTGTTTTCTAGCGATCTTTTCAGTGCTAAACCGCTACTTTTTAAAAATTTCGCTACATTACTGGAACGCCGGCGTGCGTGTAATTACATGACTAGCCCGCTACTAACCTCCTTTCATTCAAGGACACGCCCCTTACTGGTCTCCCTCACATAGGCGTAAACTTTAAGGGGGCTCAAGCCCTTGAGCCCCCCCCGAACTTGCTAGGGGGGACTGAGCCCCCACCCCAAGGCAAATGGCAGCTGAAGCACAGTCCTGTCCTACCTTCCTTTTGTATAGGCTGACCCGTTTTTTGGCACATTTCCTGGCCGTCCCGTCTTTTTAATTAAAATGCCTATTTTGTCCTGTTTTGAATAAGCCCAGCCAGTTTTGTTGCCTCGCCCTCACAACACAGCTTTATTTACACTCGGAAGGAAAAGGCACAACTTTCCAGCTTTGGGTGGAAGCAAAACGTGGTCCGACAATCTGATCAACACGTTCCCATCCGCTGTGCTGTTGCAAGCCTCTGAAGTGGCACACTGAAAAATGTACAAGGCTTTCCTTCCCCTCTCCTCTGGGCTGGCCACCTCGGGATCATCGCAGCTAGTTTGCGGGTGTGGGTGGAAGCAAAGAGGTGAAGTAGGGATGCACTAAAATGAATGACAGGCTAGCCGATTAGAAACAATGGGAGAGGATGCATAGCCTATTGAAGGAGCCTGGATTGCCAATTGCCTTGCATACGCTCCATTGAAATACATTACAGCACAAACAGATTTGCAAAGAAAATGTGGAATGTATTTTCCAGTAAGATCTCTAAACCCAGAGCTCTGGGACTGGAATGACAGCCCATGGGACTAGCACAATCCATCCTGTCATCCACACCAGCTTCTACTAGTGAGTTCATTTGCAATGCCTGTAAACTTCTGAGGTATGCTAGCTTCACCAGATTGCCAGTTTTCTAACATCTCAGCAAAAAAATACCCACATCTTTTTTTCAGTAGCACCAACGCACCTCCCTCACTCTAGTATGCATTCCACTGCCCCACTCCAAAAAGCCATTTTATGCCTGAGAAGATGAATGCTTAACAGGTTGAGACGATGGTATACCGGAACGCTGGTGTTCCAAGAAAAAAAGGGGGAGAATCGCCCTTTGATTGGATAACCCCTCAGCCAATCCTTGGGCGATGTCACTCCCCTGCTATCCCGCACTGCGAACTATCCCACATTATATGGTTGTTTCAAACGCACGGGGAGCCTCCAGCAGCTACTTGTTTCAGACTTAATGTGGGATAGGCTGGCGTCATGCGTTTGATTATCCAGACTTAAATATTGTGGGATTAAAATATTGTGAGATAACAGAGGAGCGAACCAGGAACATTCTGCCCATGCGTTAATCCCCGAAGTAGAATGTTTGACCTGATTTCACTTGAAAGAATTGTGTTGGCAAAGTTCATTTGGATTGTTAGCTTTGTGACAGTCACAAGCCTTGATTGTGCGTTCCTTGGGGTGAGTACCAAAATTAGATCAGCCATTTTGCTTTGCTTCTGATCATCTTGTTGTCCAGAGGACTTCCTGGTTCAGCGAGCAAAGGTAGCCTCTGGCCTGGTGTTGGATGCCCCCAGATCTATAATGCTAAGGGCATTCCAGTGCAATCCCATATGATCACACTGTTCAACAGTTATACCAAGTTTTCTTTATTTGGACTGGCTCAGGACTTCATGGTTTCAGTGGCAACCACATGCTATATTTATTTTCTGCACTGGGCAGGATACTGGTGATCTGGTGACTGGGTATTCTGGGAATCAGAAATTATTTGCAGAAATGTACGGGTCAATGTAATGACAATTCTATGGATGGCCTCACAGAAGAGGAGAATGAAGGCCTGAGGTCTCTTCCATGTGGGCAGTTTCATCCACTTTGCCTTCTGAAGACTAATTCTTTTTTAAGGTTTTGCATACCTTAAGGATAAGCATTATCATCTCACATTTAATGAAACCTTAATACAGGCGTTCCAAAACCTATCTTTATTCTTCTTCTTCTGTTGTTGTTGTACTTTATCATTCGGGCATGTAAAACCTTTTTTAAAAAATCTGTTTGCCTTCAGAAGCCAAAGAGGACTTAAAGAGCCCTCATGAGTCACTCCCTGTCTTATCTTTCAAATTTGGCATTTTGGATTGGATCCAGCGCAGCATTTCCACCCAAGCCCCTATTGTGCCGAGGGTGGGATTGTGGGATCCTGCATGGCAGGGGGTTGGACTGGATGGCCCTTGTGGTCTCTTCCAACCTTGTGTGATTTTGGGGTCTAGGGTAAGGTGACATGTACAGGAAGCTGGCAGGTGAGCATCAAAAGACTTGTTCTGAATCTGACAGAACACACTCTAGAGGCCTTTTACAAACCTATGAGGTGGCAGTGATGGCAACGATGGAATCTTTCTTCTCCATCTTCCTTGCATCAGCTGAATCCCATCCAGGGTGACAGGCGGTCCATTGAATCCTAGTTTGAAAAGCCAGGAGTTGAAAACTGTAACTCCCTGTGGCCTTTGCTCAATTATTATCTGACAAAATCATTCCCATCAACTCCGGCTTTGATGAGAAAGCAAATGCGCTCTCGTGAGACGCAAGGGTTTGGCACGCCCTACTGGGCATGTGTAGCTTGCTGTGATATGTCCAAAGACACTGGGAGAACGAGGAAGGAAGGAGTGTTATCTACTCTGTCTCCTGGCTGGTGCAGCGGAGTGAGAAGAGTGGTGGTGTTAAGGGGTGGTGTCCAAGGGCAGTGGCCTCAGGCAGCCTCCCCTGTCAAGCCATCACTGCTTGGAGATTAAAAGCTCATGGAGACGGAGTTTCCATCCAGTCCAAGATGACTTTTTAAAAAGCCTATAAGATAATACAAAAGGAAAGACAGTAACTTTCAGTTGCAAAAGCTTGGTAGTGGGGGGAAAAAATCAGATGACCTATTTAAATGTCCCCCCAAACCATTTAAAGAAAAAAAGGTTTCGCTAATGCTGGCTTTAATCAAAGTTCTTCTGCAAAGAACTTAAAGGTGACAGGTCAGCAAAGACAAGCTTATTTAAAGACCGGACTTGGGGAATTTAAAGGCTAAGGGACTTAACAAGCTTAATCTTCTAAGGAATTATTATAAATTATATTAGAAGTTCAAACCTTGTTTATTCAAAAATCAGATTTAAAAAAATTAAGAAGTTATATGCAATGACAGCAAAGTATTAAAATCTCAAACACTTCACAAGTGACATTTAACTTTTATCATAGCAGTCGTTGGCCAGTTTCTCTAGATGCTTTATTTCACATTCTAAATCCTGGCAGAATATACATTTTTTAAAAGATGAAAAACAATATGCCTTGATTATCTTGTCGGGGTTCACAGTGAAAGGAGGACAGCCCATTCCTGAAGGGGGGGTGAAGCTCCTTAGTGGCCGGCGCAGGGGTAAACACACCGGTGTCTGGGTGCTGCTGGCGCCCACTGCCAGCGCAACCATGCTGGCAGGGCTTTCCCAGGAGGGAAAGCCTGTGCCGGCATGGGGGGGGCATTCCTGGGGGGGCATTCCACAGCCCTTTCACCCTGGGAATGCCCCCTTGAGCGGCAGCAGGTCTGACCACCTTTTCCGGTGGCACAGCCTTGCTGTCGTGTATCCACCCCCCCCTTCAGGATTGTGCTTAATGAAAGGATGGCATGAAGACTTTGACATCTGATAAACTATGGTCATTTATGCATGGGTACTTGGACTTATGTTCGCCCTGCTGTGCGACTCGTTTGTTCCTTGGAGTTCTGCATGAGTTTTCCATCCATTAGAAATGACCTTGCAAAGCACTGGACACAGAAGCTTGCTTTCTCTCACAGCCAATCACAAAGCCGTGTATAAAGAGGCTGGGATTCAAAAGTTTCCTGCTTCCCCGGGGCTCTTTCTGATCAAAAGAAAAGGTTTTTAAAACAGAGGCTTCGATTTCTCTACTCTTCCTTTCAGGTTGCTCCATTTTTGTTGTCGTTCTTAAAATGCTTTTTTATGCTGCAATTGGGCTTAGGGGGGAGGGATTTTCTCTCACAGTAAGCACTGCGAAGTAAGCCAATTACAAAGCAGCATTTAAAGGGGCAGGACTTGATTCGAGTTTGCAGACTATTGGTGCAGAGATTCCCAACAGGAAAGTGTGGGTCCAGCCAGCTACGAACCTCAGGTAAAACTCCCATGCATAAATGATGTACATGATGTTTTTGTAGTTCAATCCTAACTTGATTGCATCTTAAACTCCAACCAACCAATCAGTCAAGTTTTATTTCGATACAATATCAGCTCGCATCTTAAACTAATTTGCTAGGCCACCCCACTACAAGAAGTATCCCAATAGTTTCCAGAAAAGCAGAAAGGGCTGCAACGAAAGAAATCAAATGTATTTGGGAGGCAGCGGGCATCCTTACCTTAGACCCACAGGAAATATGAAGGCACTCGAGCGGTGACTGTCACTATCACCTGCCTCATGGCTGCACCAGACATTCTCTTGGGAGTCCACTGCCGCTGTTTCATATTTATGATGCGCCTAACCAACTAGATGTTATACCAAGAATTTTTTTTGGGGGGGGGGGGAAGATGAATCCAGACTGCAGTCTCACAGTCCAGAAGAAGAACACTAGGAGGGAAAAGGATAAAAACAAAGGGGGGCGAGGAGACGGAGAGGCACAGATAAGAAGTCATGCTTGGCTAATACATAATTACTAATAAGTGATTAGCGCGGCGGAGGCAACACGTTTGGTAACCTGGGATGTTGCCTGGAGAGAGAAGCATGGAGCAGGCCTGCTCCCTTCTGATCAGTTTGCGAACGACTACCGACAAGAAGACTTTGTTTTTTGAAGGTTTGAAATGGTATCCGAAACGTTCTGTCCACGCTTTCCCCATTCTGGTTCCTTTTTTTTTTTTTTTTTTTTTGCGAGGAGGCATGGCTCGGTGGGAGAATGGTGAACAGATCATTCATACAAACATATAGAATCATAGAGATGGAAAGGACCTCCAGGGTCATCAAGTCCAACCCCCAGCACAATGCAGGAAATTAACAACTACCTCCCCCCCATACCCCAAGTGACCAGAAGATGGCCAAGATGCCCTCCCTCTCATCATCTGCCTAAGGTCACAGAATCAGCATTGCTGACAGATGTCCATCTAACCTCTGCTTAAAAACCTCCATGGAAGGAGAGCTTACCACCTCCCGAGGAAGCCTGGTCCACTGAGGAACTGCTCTAAGTGTTAGAAAATTCTTCCTAATGTCTAGACGGAATCTGCTCGAAAGTGAGCAGGACAAGCAGAGTGCATCTGGGTGCTGAATACATTGGGGAGGGGCTGTGGCTCAGTGGTAGGGCCTCTGCTTGGCATGCAGAAGGTCCCAGGTTCAATCCCCGGCATCTCCAGTTAAAGGGACTAGGCAAGTCGGTTATGTGAAAGACCTGTGCCTGAGACCCTGGAGAGCTGCTGCTGGCCTGAGCAGACAATACTGACTTTGATGGACCAAGGGTCTGATTCAGTATAAGGCAGCTTCATGTGTTCATGTGTACATTAACGTTGCAGATCAAATCAAGTTTACCGTATTCAGGGCTTCTACGAATCCTGGTTATAGACATTACTTCTGATTTCCCCCAGGAATGGGAGTTGTTGTTCAGGCCATGTTATTGCTCCCTGCTTACTTCCCTTGTCCTGCCTAGCTTTCCCCTTTTCTCCATGTTCCCTAGCCTCCACTAAAATGCCCTCCTTGCGAGTCACCACTTTTTGTTCTCTTTCCCAGATTAACAGTGCAATCCTAAAAGAGTTACACCTTCTGTGTCCCTTGAAGTCAGTGGGCTTAGAAGCATGTAGCTCTGTTTAGGATTGCACAGTTAGACTGAGGGGGAATTTTGGGGCATCAGACAGGGCTGTCAACCTCCAGGTGGTAGCTGGTGCTCTCCTGGGATTTCAACTGATCTCCAGGTGACAGAGATCAATTCACCTGGAGAAAATGGCTGCTTTGGAAGGTGGAATCTATGGCATTATACCCCATTAAAGTCCCTCCTCTCCCCAAACCCCAACCTCTTCAGGGTCGTCGTCCCCCCCAAAAAAAAATTTCCAGGTATTTCCCAACCCAGAGCTGGCAACCCTTGAATCATACCATCTAAAAAGTAATGCAGAAAACCCTTTTGAAATAGGTCCTTAGATCATTCCATCAGTTTCACTGAGTTTGGCATTTGTTAACTGCTTAGGTATACTTGCCGAGGCTTCCAAATAAAGCCATTATTGTAAAATGAAGTCCCTTACTGCAAAGTATCTTAGCCTGGGCTGCATTCATTTCTGAATGTTCACCATTAATATGCAATGCAATAACAGATATCGTAGACAGAAATAAGCTACTACACCTGATTACATTTTACATCTCACACCCAAGTCGTAATCATTTCAAGAAAATGAATTACTCATTGAGGAGACAGATCATACACTGAACGAGATATATTACTTACTGAATTCCATATATCACTTAGTACATCCGATAGATCACAGGAGGAATGGGGGTATATCACCTGCTGAATGAGATATATTACCTTGCTGAGCCCAGATCTATCACTTGAATTAGATGCATCACCTTTTGAACCAGAAACATCACCTACTGAATTAGATACATCATCTGCTGAATCTAATACATAGGATAATAAATCACAGATACCACCCATTGATTCAAGGAAATTGCAATAAATCTGGTCCCCGGGCGAATACAATGTGAACACGACCAGCTTCAATAAAATTATATAATTGCGTGAGAGAGAAAGAAAGGGAGGGGGACATACTGACAGAGAGACCGAGAAACACAAAGCCACTTCCTTAGAGCTAGGACAATAATTTCAACTTTGCAGCAATATTTTTTTTTCCAAATTACATTAATAATTAGATAGGATTCAAATTAGTAGATTTTAGAATGTTGTTTTTGTTATTAGGATGGGATTTTAATGTACAAAGTATTCAGCACCTTCCTGATTGAATTGCCGACACACAGTTGCTCTGAGAGCAAGCAAGTCTTCAGTCCAAGGTCTGTGCGCCTATACAAGTAAACTAAAGCAATTGCTTCAAGTGCCAAAATGCCTATGGCACCTGCCTCAGTTGTGCCAGGGTCTTGAGAGAGAGTTCCCAGGTCCCCCCTCCCAATCAGCGGGAGTTTGTAGGGGGCTGGACTGAAGTGGCCATATGCACACACAGATGATAACAGCACATCCAGTTTTACTCCTTACAGTTTTACTCCTGGAAGTGCCGCATTTCTGTGGCTGATTTAACACTCAACCCCCCAAATTTTGGGGGTATGAGTGCAAAAGCATCCACGGCAATGTGGTGCTTCCGGAAGTAAAACCAGAAGTGGCATCATCGCACGCGCATGCCCACCCAGCCCAGAGCAGCTGGGTGGATTGGCGGGCAATTGTCTGCCAATGCCACCCACCTGGCAACCCTATCTTGAGAAGAGAAAGAGAGAGCCACTGCCTGCCTTTGGAAGGAGGTACGGCTTGCCAGCTGGGGTTATGCCCAGCATTGTAGGGTTTGATGGTGCAGTGATGCAGTCAAATGAATTTACACTAGCCGGCTCAAGGTTGACTCAGCCGTCCATCCTTCCGAGGTTGGTAAAAGGAGTACCCAGCTTGCTGGGGGTAAAGGGAAGATGACTGGGGAAGGCACTGGCAAACCACCCCATAAACAAAGTCTGCCTAGAAAACGTCGGGATGTAACGTCACCCCATGGGTCAGGAATGACCCGGTGCTTGCACAGGGGACCTTTACCTTTTAAAAGGTTTTATGGGAGACCCCTTTAGATAGTAATTTGCAGTGAAGCTATAGCCTGCTATTGAGATCCACTCTGAACCTGAGAACTGGACCACTGGACATCTACCCCAAAGTCAAGCCCTTATGGCACCATAGGCTACAGTGACTAGAGGCACTTCTGCATTCGGGTGGCTGTGTTTGTGGTCCTTTCCCAAGCTGCTTTCAAAGAAAATTCCATGTGTGCACTGGAGAAATAATCCCTCCCCCAAACAGTGGAAAAAAGGGAGGGAACCTCTGATTCATCTGACTGGAGCTACATGTGTTCAAACGGCTTTGGGTTGTGTCATAAAAGTGGCAGCTCGGGCTGTTATAGACTCTCGTGGCCAGTCCCTTATACAACTGGATCTTGAAGTGCAAGGTTTCTTTCCTGACGGCTCTCTCAAATAGATGGAGATTACCTAGATGATGGCATACTTTTAAAAACAAAGTCCTTTCTGTGACTTTGAAAAAACTTAAGTCGTTTTTTTTTTTCCTTTGGCTCACTGATCTTGAAGAAAATACATTTACACTTTTTAGATACAGTCTAGTAAGAGACACAGTGTGTGAATTCTCGTCTTTTGTTCCCTTAATGGAAAACAAATGTGTCTCCCCCCACACCCGAAAGCAGATGAAGGGTTTTGATCAAACAATTGCAACTGTCCAAGGCAGGAGAGACAGGACAGATGGGCAAGATGGCTGCCTTAAAAAAGAATGGATTTACCTACACAAGGGGGCTATCAGGGACTATAGATGACAAAAAGAATCTAAAGTTTGTAGTTTGTTCCCCCACATAGCCAGAAATATAAAATTCTCAGCAATTTATTTTTGTAGCCTTTGCATGTATATAACACAAGGCAATACAAATACAAAGATGCTTCAAATATATTCGCTTCTTCTGTGTGTGTAAAGTGCCTTCAAGTCGCATCCGACTTATAGCAACCCCTTTTGGGGGGGTTTCATGGCAAGAGACTAACAGAGGTGGTTTGCCAGTGCCTTCCTCTGCACAGCAACCCTGGACTTCCTTGGTGGTCTCCCATCCAAATACTAACCAGGGCTGACCCTCCTTAGCTTCTGAGATCTGACAAAATCAGGCTAGCCTGGGCCATCCAGGTCAGGGCAAACCAACTGTAGAGGGAACTCAATGGCATTAGTAGGTGCTAAGAAATCAAGATGAATAAATGTTGCAGTTCAGTGTGTTTCAGGACATGACAACTTACGGGAGGTTTAGAAGCAGAAAAATGAGGGGCTACGATATTGTGTGTGTCATTGTGTCACTTCTCAGGAAGACCTTCAGGAATCGCCAGAAACTCTATGGTAGGTTTTCAATGGTGCCTAAAGTTTAGGGTTGCCAGGTCCCTCTTCACCACCAGTGGGAGATTTTTGGGATGGAGCCTGAGGAGGACAGGGTTTGGGGCGGGAAGAGGCTTCAATGCCATAGAGTCCAATTTCCAAAGCAGCCATTTTCTCCCTGTGAATTGATTTCTGTTGGCTGGAGATCAGTTGTAATAGCAGGAGATACTACCTGAGCCAACTCCACACTTCTGGATATCTTTTTCCCTGTTATTTTGATTGATCTCTCCTGGGAGAGAGGGCAGGGAGTTGTTCCTGTTGGCAGCAGAGGATAGGACTTGCAATAATGGGTTTAAATTTTGGGTGGAAAGGTACCAGCTGGATATTAGGAAAACTTTTTTTTTTACAGTAAGAGTTGTTCGACAGTTGGAATCAGCTACCTAGGGAGGTGGTGAGCTCCCCCTCACTGGCAATCTGTAAGCAGAGGCTGGACAAGCACTTGTCAGGGATGTCTAGGCTGATCCTGCATTGAGCAGGCGGTTGGACGAGATGGTCTGTATGGCCCCTTCCAACTCTATGATTCTATGTTTCCATGACTCTATGGCCGTTTATGCTTGGTAATTAGCAACGTGTTCCAGGCTGAAGTGCCCCACATATTTTTTTTATTTCTTCATGCTGAACCATCATTCCAGCTGTCACTGCAAATCTGGGGCATACCTGCTTTGCATTTCTTAAGAGCCCCTTTAACACAACCTTTTGTATTTGCTCCACTCCCTCATCAATGCATTTACTGAAGGAACCATGAAAAATCACAGCCGTGGCTTAGCTATGCAAACGACCATTTCTAATAGCTATGCAAACGAAGGATGCAGGCGAGTGGGGGTGGAATTTGTTTGACTTTTGCATCGGGACCGTGAATAGTCATTTTAAAGGGTGGATTTTAAAAGGCAGCTTTGAGCGAGCATCAAAATCAACCCTGCATAAATGGCCTTTGATTCTTCAGACTGCTCCTGCAAAAAAACAACAAAAAATAACACTTCCATGCCCTGTGGACCCCAGCCGGAGACCAAAACCCAACAAAATAAATGATCAGTGAACTTTTTAACATGACTCTGGCCGTTAGGGACCACCAGTCCCTAACTGAAAATGGAGAGAGAATAATAAAACCAATGAGCAAGCCATTGTGTGTGTGTAAAGTGCTGTCATGTCACAGCTGATTTATATCAACCCTATAGGGTTTTCAAGGCAAGAGATGTTCAGAGGTGGCTTGCCATTGCCTGCCTCCACATCATGCCCCCGGTATTCCTTGGAGGTCTCCCATCCAAATACTTGCCAGGGTCGAGGCTGAGAGTGTGTGACTGGTCCAAGGTCACCCATCAAGTTTCCATGGCAGTGGGGATTTGAACCTGGGTTTTCCAGATCCTGGTCTGACACCTTAACCACTACACTACACTGGCTCTCAGAGAACCATTAGATAATTCTTAAAGGGAAAAAAACTAACCCTGCAATTCAAACTTTGACACTGTGGACTGGTTTTTACGTTATTCAAAATTTCATTCTGATACCTGTACACATATATGATGGCCATCTGTCAGCAATGCTGATTCTGTGACCTTAGGCAGATGATGAGAGGGAGGACATTTTGGCCATCTTCTGGTCACTGGGGGTGTAGGGGGGAGGTAGTTGTGAATTTCCTGCATTGTGCAGGGGGTTGGACTTGATGACCCTGGTGGTCCCTTCCAACTCTATGATTCTATATACCATACATAACAAATGCTGAAGCATGGATGCTGCTGTGTACTTTTATGTGCTTGTGTGTAGGAAATCCTTGCAGCTGCAAGGGCTCACTTTGCAGTGCAAAGCCCCGCAATGAACACTCAACCGGGGCAACAACATCCACTTCTAACAGTGCCATCTCAAGCAGATTTAACGCATGTCTAAATCCACTGAAGTCACTGGGTTTAGAAGAGTGTAACTCTGCTTAGCCCAGCTCTGTAAATCTTTTTTCTACAATAAACTTTCCAACATTCAGAGTTCTTTGTGTCTTATTTTGAACATGCTTGACAGCACCTCTCTGCAACCAGCTCGTATTATTACTGCCTGACCACAACCCAATTAAGATGGGTTATTTAAGTTAACATGGTCCCTTAGCTCCCATCCACCCTCTCCTGTTTAACTGTGTTGTGATCAGGACTGCTAACGCATTTCCTTTGCTGTTTCACAGTGGAGTGAGGGGTAGAGGGAAGATGCTCTGCTCAGTCTATAAATTTAGAGCTGTACATTTGATAATCCTTTCGACATAATTCCTAATTCTCGTGCAATGCCATTTTTCTTCACATTTGTTTATTCAAGCAGTATTAATTATAACAGATAAAACTAAGTACAAAAAAGAGAGAGAGAGAGAGATTTCCACTTGGAAGCACGGCAATTACAGGCATGAATTAGTTTTTAAATATCTAAGTCTGAAAACTTGTTTGTTACCCAGGCCTGGCATTCTTATAACTCCTTGAAGTTCTGTTGATGTAACAATGAGAGGATTAGGGCCATTGTATTTCATTCTGGATTTATACCCCCCTTCCTTTCCTTTGAAAAGGTTTTATTTTGAAATCACATTGTCCAATGACAGAAAAGGGACTAGTTCAGGTGTTAGGCCCATCCATTTTCTCCATTCAAAGGAATCATCAAGGCCTCCTGCCCAGATCTTGATTGGCGCATGAACTTGTAAAGACATAGGAGGCCCTCCAAGTATGTGGCCACCAGGTAGAGATGATTTGATCTTTGCAAAAGAGGCATTACAAAATGGAGCTTACCTTGTTCACAATATCCAGTTGCGGTTGAATTAAGCATCTCATATGATCGCCTCAATTCTCTAGATGTTCAAATTAAGCAGCATTTCAAAGAGTTTTTGTCTAAGCAATGGTGGAATTAAGCATGGTAGCTGCTATTGGCATATATCTACTTGTTTGCATTGGGATGGATCCAGCCTGCTTTTTCACTAGAAAGGAGAGAAGGGGGAAGTCCCCATTTGACCATGGAGTTCCCAGACCCCCAGCAGGGGAGAGGCATCCCTCCGCTTTAGGGCCCTCCACCTGGTTCAGCCAGTTGGTAGGGGAACTTACCAATAGGGTTGCGAGCTCCATGTTGGGAAATACCTGCAGATTTTGGGGGCAGAGCCTAAGGAGGGTGGGGTTTGTGGAGAGACTTCAATGCCATAGAGTCCAATTGCCAAATGGCCATTTTTTCCAGATGAACTGATCTCTATCGGCTGGAGATCAATTGTAATAGCAGGAGATCTCCAGCCACCACCTAGAGGTTGGCAATCCTAATTACCAATGGTAAACTGGGTCTAAGTCTCTGTCACCGATGACACGTGGACATCATTTCCGCTGCACACTGGAAGTGACTTCATCACATCGCCGGTGCCCTTGTTGCATTTGCAATTGGATAAATAAATAAATAAATAATAATAATTTGAACACCAAAACAGCCCGGCAAAATTATGTTAGAGAGACAGAAGATGCTGTCCCCCTCCCCCTACACCAAGCCAGCTGGGTTGAAACACTTTTTAATTTGACTTTTTAAATGATATGATGAAGATTCCATAGGAGGAAGAGGAAAGGAGAAAGTAGTGTGGAAATAAGCATATGACGGAATTTCCAATTCACATTCGGATGATTAAAAAGGATTTTTTTTTCAATTGAGAGTTCAGTTCACAATTTGCAAACAAATTGTGACCCAAACAGAGGGGTGATCAAGCGCCCCAATTCCAACCCATAATCAACTTCGAAAGGTTTGAACCAGCACCGTGAACTGCAATAGGAGCCTTTGGGTTAAGCGGTGGCATAGAAATATACCAATCTATCCATCAATGAAAAGGCAATTTGCATACAGGAAGAAACAAGCCCTGGTATCATTAAAATGAATGAGCATGTCACTTGATGCAAGGGGAGCATTCTGTCCAGCATTCATGATGATAGATCCCAATTTTTGCTCATGTCTCCTCTCTTGTCTCACCATCAATAAGGATGCCCAGGCACAGACGTTTTCAAAGAGTTTGCTTGTTGCAAATGAACCCTGAGTTGTTGCTGTAAGAATAGCTCCTTGTCACAGCACCTCTTGTTCACAAATCTTCCAAATGGATCTGAAAGAGTTGGTGAAGCTGAAAACGAGGATCAGAGAACTGGAAGATTAGTGCTGTGAACTAGAATCAGCTAAAAACTAATTTTTACTGGCAGGCTATTTACAATTAAAAGGAGCTGACCTGGAAAATGATTCCTAGCAAAATAGTATATGCATAGTTGGGTTATTAAAAAAATAAGAAGAATGTACAAGTTTTGATATGCCCTACTGAATACGTCATGCAATTTCAGGAGCTGTTCATCAATTCCCAATGGAGAGAAACACAATCCAGATAGGTATTTTTTTCTCATCTAGGCTTGGTTTCCCCTGACCTGGATGGCCCAGGCTAGCCTGATCTCAGAAGATAAGCAGGATTGTCCCTGGTTAGTACTTGGGTGGGAGACCACCAAGGAATACCAGGGTCACTATGCGGAGGAAGGCAATAGCAAGCCACCTCTGTTAGAAGAAGATGACTTGGTTTATAAATGCCGACTTTCTCTACCTTTTAAGGAGAATCAAACGGGCTTACAATATCCTTTCCTTCCTCACCCCACAACAGACACCTTGTGAGGTAGGTGAGGCTTAGAGAATTCAAAGAGAACTGTAGCTAGCCCATGGTCACCCAGCCGGCTTCATGTGTAGGAGTGGGGAAACCTAGACGGTGCACCAGATTAGAATCTGATGCTCATGTAGAAGAGTGATGAATCAAACCCAGTTCTCCAGATTAGAATCCACTGCTCTTTAACCACTACACCACACTGGCTTAGTCTGCCTTGAAAACCCTACTGGGTTGTTGTTGGTTGACCGCAACTTGGCCGCATTTTATGCACACACAGGCTTGGGTTTTCCAATAAGGATCAAACTGAGTTCCTGTGATTAGCTAGAGGAAAGACAGCAAGACCTCTTTTGAATTCACAACATGACTAACTAGCATTAAGAGTTGTGCATGCACCCCCTTGACATTCCTTACTGTGAGGGCATGGAGAGAAATTCTGTGTCTCTATTACTTTTTTAATCCTGCCCTTTCTTCAAGGAGCTTCCTGCATTTTATCCTCGAAACAAACCTATGAGGTAGCCTGCCTCTGCTGAAAGGCACAAAGTTACCTAGCAAGCTTCATGGCTCTATCTATGGAAATTGAACCTGGTTCCTCTTGGTCCCAGTTTGACACTACTGGCAGCTTTTGGGGGACTTGAAGCTGCAGGCTTCACCAAAGCTCTGGTTACACTAGTTGATTTGAGATGTATCTCAGGAAGCTGGACGTCATGGGACAGTTCCCATAATGCCTATCTACTCTCAATTATTCCATGAATCCATGTACCCCTTAGTGGACTTCAGCCTATGGATGGATTCTTCCTAGCTATTGTAATAAGAAGGGTGTGTGGAAAGGATATCAGAGAGGACTCCATCGACTATTGGATACATTTCAGACATGGTTAGATTCTTGGGGCACCTGTGGTCCATTCCAAAATGGAACAAAAAGGTGGCAACCACATTTCAGCATTTGAAAATGCCCTGTTTGGGGGGGTGGGGGTCCAGACTATCCTTATTATAGAGAAGGCACAGAAGAGGCCAAGAACATGGTATCACATATAGTGTACAGGTTCCATGTACAAGAATACAACACAAAAAAGGAACATTCAGAAGGCATTCATATCAAACCGATTCATTATTTATGCAATACTTTTTTTTTTCAGTTCATTTTGCACTCCTTAGAAAATTGGACCAGTATGCAAAAGAGAAGGAATGTTGAAGTCAAGGAGACTGAATATTTCTCTTCTAGGAATTCCCAACATCACAGATTGTTTTTTTCTTTCCCTCTTGCAGGCAAGAGCAAATTTGCTTTGAAATAATTCCCCTTCAGCATCTTTGCCCTTCTTTGGGGAGCCTGCAAGGCAGCTCTGAGAGGTCGCACTCTGCATATTCAGTGCCAGTAAGAAGAAAGAAAATTAATTGCAAATTTACTCATATTGCAAATAATGTTTCTAAAATAGAAAAGGAGGTTAGCTAATAACTCAGTCATTAGAGACAGCGGCAAACAGACAAAATGTCTCGTGCTCGTCAAGCAGAAAAGTACTATATACACACACACAAAAAACATATTATGGTTTGGCTCAAGGTCTTACATCCACCTTCCCCTTTTCCATTTTAGAAACATTATTTGCAGTGATAGATAGATAGATAGATAGATAGATAGATAGATAGATATTAAAAAGGGAGGGGTGGATATAAGCTCTTGAGCCAAAATCATTCCAGAGCATTGGAAGCTTGAAAACAGCATATTTATAGGGATTAATAAACAAGCAGTGTAGTTATGGGGAGTGGGATTTCTTTGCCTCAGTACCCAAATGAAGACATGAGAATGTAAATAAACTGATCTACATCATCAATTAGGGAGGGAAGGTGGCATGGCGTAGTCAGATCTCGGAAGCTAAGCAAGCTCAGTACTTGGAAGGGAGACCTCCAAGGAAGACTCTGCAGAGGAAGGTAATGGCAAGCTACCTCCGCTTCTCACTTGCCTTGAAAGCCCCTTGCTGGGGTCGCCATGAGTCAACTGACGGCACTTTTCACACACATCATCATCATCATCATCATCAATTACTTATGCTAATATTTAATTGAGGGCAAGATGTGTACATGGCTACTTTTTTCCTGGTAAATCCACCCTGGCTCTAAACTTGGCCAGCGGGTACTGCCAGCCTTATTTATCCTTGCCTTCACAATATGTGTTGAGAGGTGCCCAACCCCAGCTCCCTTTCCTGATGTGCTAGGAAGCTGCTAACAGGTCAGTGAAAACGTTGCTCGGCACTAAAGGCACTCCTTTGCAAGACCCCATCCTGCCGTGAAGCCAGTGATGGACACATCCTCCATCAGGACACATCCTCCATCAGGACACATCATCAAGTCCAATGGTTCAGGGTACTAGCCTCTTTTCCCTACCTGTCCTGAGCATCCCGTCCTATCCCTGCCAAACTAGTTATGGCCTAGACAGTCAAAGACAAGGGATAGGGTTTTTTAAAAAACAAAATTGCACTGACCTGGACATCATGAAGCAGGCGAAAAAAGGCTCTGACCAAATGTGATTCTAGGAAGAAGGCCTCACAATTCCTGCTTGGCAGCCTGCCAATCCCTTGATATTCAAAAAGCAGAAGCACCAATACATATGATTTCAGCCAATCTGCCTCGTGTTTTGTTGAAAATAGACTGGGGCAAATCAATCCCTGGATGAATGGCCAGGAAGGTCTCCCCCCCACCCTGAAATTAACTTATTCTCTTTCAAAGAAGAATTTCTCTTTGATTTCTCTCTTTTTTCTTTTTCTTTTTTGGCTACACCTCTATGAAGGCCCCGTAGCTCCACCAGTGGGAGGTAGGAATTTGGCTTTAAATTCAGGATTCCAGAAAAATTTGGCCATTTAAACCCATTAAACCCAATTTCCTGCTTTTTGCGGCTCCTGGGGGGGCCTTTTTGCAGGTAAAGCTTTTGTGGACTCATCATTAAACCCAAACCCGAATTTTACCGAATTTGCATTTATTCTGTTTTTTTTCTGGTTTGTTTTTTACCGAATCAACAGCCCTATCTTATCCTTGCAACAACCCTGTGAGGTAGGCTAGGCTGAGAATGTGTGACTGGCCCAAGGTCACCCGTCACGCTTCCATAGCACAAGGGGGAATTTGAATCTGGGTCTCTCAGGTCCTAGTCTGACAGTTCAACCACTACACCGTGCAAGGAGGAGAACATTAAAATGAACCCTGCTTCTAGAGATGGTGAAGTGAGAGCAGAAAGCACTTGGGCCACTAGTATGGATAGTGCGTTATAATATATCCTGTTGCATGCCTGCCGAAATGACTCCTCCATGGTGGTCCTACTTTGAATTAAAGATTTTAATTCTCTTAAGTCAAGCAAGGCATGTAACAAGCCGAGACTCAAATGTATGATGTGTTTTACATTCCGACTTGGCTTTTACTCTATTGACTGCATCGACTAACCGACGGGTTTGTTTTTCCTCTAATAAATTGGTTTGTTAATTAAACGTATTGATTTGCTTAAGTTTACCAATCGATGCAGGTATTAAATACATGAGTTTCGATGGCAGCTTAATTAGTGTGTGTATGAAATTCATTGATTCATGATTAGAGTATATTGCTTTGCATGTGCTGTGAGCCCTGTTTACCCGAAGTGGAGTCTGCTGTGATTAGTATTTGTTGGCATTTGAAACAGATGAAGCTGCGCATAAAGCGCGTTCTGCTCCCTGTATGCCATAATATGTTGCCATAATTTCCCTGAGTGAATAGTTTGAATTAAGTATGACAGACTTGTATAAAATAAACATTTAACGTTATGCCATGTGCAAATTGTTTCGCTGCATGCCAGCAAGGGAGTTAACATTAAAATATATATACTTGTACATCACTCTGTTGGAACACAAACTCAAGAGCACATAACACAGACTAGCTAGCATGAACACCCTGTAATCGTTCTTTAGGTAAGAGATATCCAATGTTCTTGAGCCTGTGGGACTTTCTGGAATTTTATGAATGGGTAGTGGGCACCGTAACAAAATGGCTGCCATGGGGGTGAAGACAAGCACAAAATGCTGAGAGGCTCTAAGGCAAGCATCCTATAATAGTAGGGTTGCTAGGTCCCTCTTTGCCACCAGTGGGAGGTTTTTGGGGAGGGCGGTGTTTGGGGATGGGAGGGACTTCAATGCCATGGAGTCCAATTGTCAAAGTGGCCATTTTCTCCAGGCAAACTGATCTCTATCAGCTGGAGATCAGTTGTAATAGCAGGAAATCTCCAACTAGTACCTGGAGGCTGGCATATGATAAGGAAGTTATTTCTGAATGGATGTTCCTTGCAGACCCAAAAGCAATTTTTCCTGGCTTCTTCTGAAGTACCTCCTGTTTCAATGAGGGAGAAGAAAACCAGAGAGGAGAAAGCCAGGGAGGAGAAAGCCAGAACAAGTGGGTACCAGGAAATACATTGGTGGCTGCCTTCGCACCAACAACCACCATGCTGGGGATCTCTGCTTCAGGCCCCAAAAGCATGGTTGTTAAAGGACACTAAAATACAGGGATGCTGTCAACTCTGACATGATCATGGCCACCACACAAACTTGCCTCGATTGAGTTTCTCAGTTGCAAGTGTCAAGAAGTTGAGTTCCCTCAATTTCTTGGGTTTCATTATTTTCTGGGTTCAAGCTATAGGCCTATGATTTTTGTGATATTGGGACTTTTTGAACAGTAAAATAGTTCCATTTTGAAAGCTGCTTCTGGGGAGGGAGTAAGATAGGCATCCAGCTGTTTCTCATTAAAGCCTACTCTCCCCTTTTGGAATGCAAGGCCGTGCGTTGTAACGGTAACTAATCGGTCAGTCGTTGTGACGACATCCAGGTGCAGGGAGTTCTGCAGGCTTCACCACCTGAATAAGTCAATTAGTGAGTCAGCATTCTGACCAAGCAATTAATTAACCATAAATTACTTTCGTTTTCTCATTGGCTCTTGAGCTCACGCCATTGGGAACACGGCCATAAAGGCAGACCAGTCCTGAGCCATGCTGTACCTGAGGGGTACAGCAGGGAAGCTGTGCCTGCGGCATCAGAAAGCATTTGATTTTGGCCCTTGAGGGGGAAACTCTGGTCAAACTGACCTTTTGGAGAAACGTTAGACAACCTTTGGAACTATTGTATGCTGAAGGACTTTTGGAAAATGGTAACTATTTGAACATTGCTTTGAGAAGCCTTGCCAATCTTTTGAACCTTGGAAACCGGAATGTGTAAGTTAAGCTATGCTAAACTGTTTATTATTTTCTTGCTTAACGCTTCATGAACCTTTCTTTCCTGTAACCAGTACAAATCTTATAAAATAAATCATTAGCCTTTAAATTGGCTGTGTCTTTTGCCTTTGGGATTCCAAGCCTAAATCCAAGTGCCTTGTGTGTGCGTGCATGTGTGAGACCACCTACTAGAACTCTAAAACTTTTGCTGGTGCATCTCTCGCCTGGCGGGTCCCTACCCTGCAGGAGAGGCGTATGCTTCAGTTTGGAGCCAGCAGGCAGAGGCTGCCCTTAACCTCTGCCAGGGGGTGTGGATGCTTGATTTAAGGGCTGGTGGCAGCAAATACCCATTGGGCTAAGGAGGAGTCCCTTGTCTTTTGGGCTCATTTCATAAACGAGGTGACCCTGCCTGGCTGAGGCTGGGTGGGCTCTCCTTGACAGCAAGTAGGGTTGCCAGCTCCAGGTTGGGAAATACCTGGAGAATTTGGAGTTGTAGCCTAAGGAGGGCGGGGTTTGGAGAAGGGAGTAACTTCAATTCCATGGAGTCCCATTGCCAAAGAGGCCATTTTTCTCCAGGGAAACTGATCTCTGCCGCCTGGAGATCAGTTGTAATAGCAGGAGATCTCCAGCCACCACCTGGAAATTGGCAACCCTAGTTGCAAGCTACTGAATTTCTCAGTGGTCACGGTGTTGATTAGATTGTCTCAAGGTTGCTATTCTATGTCCACTTTGAACAGGGTCCTGTACAACTTGGCAGCTGCACAGTAGCCACTTGTATTACGAGGTCATAGCTTGGTCATACCTTTCCTGCTTTTTCTTGGAGCTGTCAATGTAGGTATCATATGCCAGGGACACCGTGTTGCAACAAACCATGAGACACACCCCTTTGACCAGTTTTAAAGTATATAAAACGAATTTTTTTTGGGGGGGGGGGGGCTATGGCCATGGAAGCAGGAAGGGAAGAAGGAAATCAACCACAACTGCCAGGAGTCCATGTGACTATGCACATGTGCGAATTGATTTGGATTCGGAAAAGTCGCCAACCATTAAGAAACAGCAAGTTATGCTGTCTCTGTAAGGCACATAATGATGCCAGAGGTGTAAGTCTCAACATAAGCTATAAAACATTTGTTTTTTTCATTTTAACAATGTGCTTTTCAAGCTAGCCATACACCGCAGTGTGTGTGAAGGGGGGGGGGCTGTGAAAAAGCAATTGGACACGTTTGAGCTGTTTGGATGAAGACAAAACATCCTGTCAGTCTTCAGCTGCCGTAATCCGACACCTGAGGCGGAGTTGAGCCAAACCGGCAGGTAATTGAGCGTCCCTAGTAAAAATTGTGTTTATTCCCATTATTGTTTTTGACAAAGTGAATTTGTCAGGAGTCGATTCCTTCCCTCCACCCCACCCCAGTTCTGTTGAGGCAGTCCAGTTTTGTGAATGATGTATTGTGCTAGGAGAGGGTCACTTGCTAGGTGTAGTGGTTAACTGGTTAATAAGGTTGTGCATATTGATATACCTGAACGGAAAATAAACCTGAAATTAGCCATTTTGGCAACATTTGGGTTTTGGTTTTACCAAATAACAAAACCTGGACTCTCCCCAAAGCTGAATGGGGATTCCCGAAAAAGCTGAATAAATATTCGACTTTTTCAGGTTTGACTATTTGCACAGCTCTGTGCTTTCTCCCATTTTCCTATCTTTTTTTGACTGGTTTTGTTAGGGCCCCATAGTTGGGGCTCTTTTGAGATAGGGGCCATGTAATCGGAGCCAGCTTGGTCTGACCAACCATGCAGTGGATTGATCTGGATCAAGCATGAAAGTTTTTTTAAAAGACGGAGCTCACCAAGTCCCGTCCAGAGGGATACACCCTCCAACTAAAAAGAACCGGCTTCAACAGCTGCGCACACCACTAGGCTTCCAAAGGAGACTCCCTCACCCATGCGAATGAGCAATCTCCTTCAGAAAGCCCCTGTGGTCGAGACTTTGGCTGGCTCCGATATCATCACCCCCCCCCCAAAAAAAAAAAACTTCTGTCAAACAGAAGGTCACCCTGAGTAGAGGCTTCATTCCCCCACACCACGACCATAATAAAGGACTAACAGGATGACATTTGCCACAAAAAGAAATGTTTTCTGTGCCTTATTTTTCTTGCATTTAAGCTTTCCCCCTCAGTTTCGAAGCTAATTTGCATGGACATGCTATGCGCCCCATATACGAAAAGAGCCCCCAGACTTTGAGGTGCCAGCCTGCCATTTGGCTCTTTCCGCCAGTCCTTGGCAATGCTCACTTTCTAAACCTGACAACCGATGGACAGCTTGGCTCGCAAATACCTGGAGGATGGGGGCAACCCCTTTGCTGGCCCATAAAATTGAACCTCCTGTCCCAAAGTTCACCAAACTTTGATGACCACCTAAGGAGAGTCCCTTGCATCCACACTGCAAATTTGGGGACTCTACCTCCAAAAATACCCCACTAACTCTTCTTCCTCTTCCTCTTCCTTTTCTTCCTCTTCCTCCTCCTCCTCCTTTGATCATTTAGTGAAACAGGGTGACATGCATTTTCAATGCACCTTGAAACATTCAAATTACATATGTCATAACTTCAATCTTTCTGTGATTTGCCTTCCCAATCACAATAATCATTTATGGTGAAATTTCCACACTACTGCTCTACCACTGGTGACACAGCAGAAGTGGCAAGATGAGTCTAAATGAGCTAATAAGCAATGGTTACGATGAAATGGATTTGATTAACATCTGCATTGATGGGTCAATAGGTTCCATGTACATAGATTATTGACCATATGTATCGAAAAATAGATTTATGATTTCAGCAGAAGAATCCTTTAGAATCAAATTGGAATTAGTCAGGGAACAGACATTTTTGCTGCTTGATTCCAGCATCATTCATCAATAGCTACCAACTTAATGGGGACCATTAACTTAAGTTCTGTTTCCAAGATAGAGCACATTGAATAGTATTTGTTTACTTCACAGAATTAACTCAGCTGTAATTTATGCATGCTAGGAATCCTTACTTGTTAGAAGAACAATAGGCTTGGGGACAAAGACAGGAAATTAATGTCTGCATGTGTTCATTGCTGCATTTCAAGCTAGCCATACCAGCAAAGATGGAGAGGAAGATCAGAGGAAGATGTCGAGTCCATCAGGCAGGAATTCTTGGAAAGTATTGCCTTAGCAATAACTTCCAAATTCCCCTTGTCATTTGGCCCTACGTGAAACAGGATTTCTCCCATGTCAGGCTGCTGTCTGCAAGTTTAGGGGAGTTCGCAGCTGTCGGGAACACAATCTGAACCACCAAGAGCACTGGCAAACATAGAGTTCCAATCACTGCTCCAGCATAAGTCTCTAGATGAATGGGAACTTCGATAGTCCTTAATGGAGGTGTCTGGTTCATATCATGCTTTCTTTGAGAATATTGTTCTGATGTAAAGGGGCCTCAATCAGTTTTGGAGGCAAGAATTCCAATGGGGCTTGAATGCTTTCTGCTGGCTCAGTGTGGTAGTGATGATGGAGGAGGATTTTCTGTTATTTACTTCATTTATACATGCCTTTCTCCCCAATGGGGACTCAAAGTAACTTACATCTAGCTCCTTTTAATCTTTTTTTTAAAAATTATTTTTATTATTTTCTACAATTCAACTAAAATAAACATATCTCAACAATATATTCAGTTGTAACTGCTTGTAACAAAAAAAGTTCATTGCTATTACTGAGAATATGTTATCTATAATATTCTATGCTATCTACTATATGTGACTTCCCCGCATCTTCTTCAGTCACTAATTCTACTGGTTAACACTTTTGCATTTCAAATTAATTTCTAATCCTTATTTTCTCTCATACAGACTTGCTTTAAGCTATCTATACTACTTCTATAAGCAATTTCAAGTCCTATCTAGTTATAATATTATCATCATTGTCTCTATATAACATTCTATTATTCTAAATTAAAGGGATTAGATCAATACATAAACAAATTTTCCCATTAAAAATTAATCAAAGTAAATCCACCGTGGCTCCATTACACCCCAAAAATAAGCATCATTTTAGCCATTATCTTGTTTTGGGAGAGGATCTGCCAGTCCTTCTTTATTTCCCAATCCCCACCCCCCGTTTTTCAATATAGTAGCTGCAATTCTGGCCTCTGAAGATGTAAAAGAAGATCCCGGTGATTGTATCCATTGGCTTCTTGTTAAAATTTCCAGCATCTTCTTGGTAAAATCCTTCGTCATGTCTCCCTCCATCGCTGGCTGCCAGGAAGTGTTTTCTTGGGATAATAATGTTCCTCCTGTCGGCAGTAACTCAGACAAGTAGATTGTAGAGGTATTGAGTTCTCTCATGTTGCTCTCTCTCATTGCCAGCTGGTCACTTGCAGCTACCTCTTTAAAATCTTGGGTCTTCATATTGTGGATCTCCTCAATAATTGTGTCCAGTTTTCCATTAATTGATTTAAATAGGATATTCATCACCTCAGCTAGTTGAAATACTTGATGTGAGAGCGCTTGTTGTTTTTCAAAGACTAAATCTTGTTGCACTGCAAACATGTCCATTTGTTTGAGTAACATCTCTTCCATCCTCTTGTTTGACATATCTGCTTGTATTCTTATATAGAAGCAGGCTTTGTAATTTTCAAGATATCCTCAATTATGCTTCAAAGCAGCACAGATAAAGAAAAGAAAGTAGACAGGAAACTGCAGTATCATAGACCCTGCGTCGTCTCCTCTCGGTGGTTAAGTAGTAGGAACGATTTGATGGTTACACCGGGGAGATTCACTTCAAGTCTTCCAATCTGCCCTGTCTTTTCGATGGTAACAAAGCCCTTCTTATTATCTTCCGGTCTTAAGAGGCGACGTGGCTGGACATTGAATCAAAGAGAGCCGGAAGTGGGGGGGGGGGAGGTTTTCGTCTCCCTCCCTCCCCTCAAAGCATTTAATTGGTAGTTGTAAAGTCATTCAAAAGTCCCTTTTATTGCGTCTACTCACTGATCAAGTTGATAAGGTCTTAGTCAGTTCATTTAATGGCATTTGTTTATTTTAAAAGTCTCGTTACGCTGGGCAGGGAGTCGCCGGTTTTCGTAGGTGTTTTTATCGTCATTCAGGTCTTCTCAATCAAGATAAAGGCAAAAAGTGTCTTTTTACTCACTCTGACTTCCAAAGGTGAGGCTTCTTGTTCTTTTCATAGATTATTTGATGTTAATGTATAGAGGAGGTCAAAGCCTATAATCCAAAGAGTCGTCCGTGGCAATGGTAGCCCCTATGCCGGCGGGGACAACTTCCAACTCTACGGGAGGCTTAAAAAAGCTCTCTCAGAGAATATGGGAGTCCAAACCGCTCTTGAAGGCTGCAGGGGAATTTCCTGCTTCCCGATCCACTATTTAGGACCGAGTTGGAGTGCTTTTTGCACTCCAAATCTAAATGACTCTTGGTGTTTCCTGGGAGCCCCCAGGAAACAATGGCGCTCGGACCAATGCTCTACAGGAAGTCCTAGCTCCTTTTAATCTTCACAAGAACCCTGTGAGGTAGGTGAGGATGAGAGGGCATGATCGGCCCAAGATCACCCAGCAAGCAGAGTGGGGATTCAAACTTGGGATTCAAAAGTAGATCCTAGTCTGATGCTCTTTCCAGGGCTGTTGATTCGGTTCGTCCTGAATTTTTCCTGTGTGTGTGTATATGGGGGGGGGGGGAGATTCTCTGTGTGTCTTTCTCTCTGTGTGTGTATGTGTGTGAGGGGGGAAGCCAAAGGGGGTGGGTTTACCTGTTCTGCTGGGAGGTGGGCTTGATTGCCTCTGTGTGGGACTGTGCTTTCTACTGTTTTCACCGGTTGCCAACTTCGTGTGGAGTTAACTGTGGGTCAGCGAGTCTCTCTCTGGCTGGTTCCTATTGTTTCCAATGGGCTGTGCAGCCGCTTCTGTTGTTTCAAATAGGCTAGCCTGTCATTCGTTTTAGTACATCCCCTGTAATGTATTTCAGTGGAGTCTATGCATGAGTTAATGAAGGTGGTTCTAGGACAACATAATTACATTACCCAACTATAGGGGCTGGGTGAAAAGATTCAAATCTTCGCTTCATTTTATGCTTAACCTTGCATCCTTTCCAGAATTCTGGTTCATGGCTGGAGTAGGAGATTTGTGACTTATATCAGTTTTACATCTTATGGAGTTGAGCTGTACTGCAGACTTTATATGAACACCTGGATTCTAACTTGGGCCTTTTATGCACGGGTTGCTTCTGTGGCGATCGTCCCCTGACTACTTTGGGGCTTTGTTTTCATTGTGCATGTCTTTTCCAACCTTTAGAAGTCACTTTGATCTCTCCCCGTGTTTTCCCCATGTTTTCTGGATGCCGCCAGAAACGGCTTCCAGAAACAGCATCCAGAAAACACAGGGAAAATGCGGGGAGAGAGTGAAGTGACTTCTAAAGTTCGGAAAAGAGATGCATCATGAAAATGAAGCCCTGCAATAGTCGGGGGGGGGGGTGATCACAGTGGAAACAACCTGTGCATAGAAGGCCTCAGGTTCAGACTTTTTTTGATCAAGCATTGTTCCAAGAATATTCAGTTGCTGAGAAGAATAAAAGATCAAGGGCATAACCCATTTCCTGGATTGGCGGGATTTTACCCACCACCACCGGGCACTTCGCAACCCTAACTCAGGTCCAGCAAGGCCTCTGATAGTGAAAACATTATTTAATCATACTGTTTAAAAAAGGTTTTTTTTTTTTTTTTGCAGCTATGCAGTGCTTTCAGGAGCAGCCAGTTGTCACTCCATCTATTCTCAATTACTCTAGAGACTGTAAGGTAGGTGTCTATTATTTGATAATAACAGTTTTGACCTTGATCTTACATATAGGATTTTTCCCCCTATTCGGATCGCTGCTGGTTAAGCAAACGAGTGTGTCTGCTATTCCTATAACACAATGGTGCTCATGAACAAGTAGAAAAATAATGATATCTCTTCTAAAGAAATAGACATGTATACAGAGATGGGGGGAAGGAAAAGGGGTGTTTAGCAGTGAAGAGAGTCACACTCTTCTAAGCCCATTGAGTTCATCACATGATCACAGTCATAATCACTGATGGTTCAGACAGACTGGCAAGGGGCGACAGAGCTCCTATCACATAACATTAGTAACTAATAGCAAAGAATTTCCCCAACCAGAAATACTTTGCTATCAAGTCATTTCCTGTCTTGTTTCCTGCTTGCTGGCTACCATGGATTATTGGAATGAGAATACTTTCTCCATGCATAAAACATGCCAAATGGTATGTTGGATTAACTCTAGGAATTAAAGAACTGATGTCATTGCCTTTAAAGGGAAATATGCGGTTGACCTTGCAGAAAAGCAGTTTTGAGTTTAGTTATTTTAGAAGTATCATTGCAATCCAGGCTGAAGGATGCTCAGCAGAAAAGGAATATTTGTGTCTAAGTTAAATTCAGTCCTATAGGGAAAAATTGTGTTTGGGGTGTGTGGGGGTGTGTGTGATGTGGCTGAGTTTATGGTGCAGATGAGCTGGGCTTCAGCGCTATCCCAGATCCTCTTTAGATGCAAGCGTTCAAGCAAGGATTTGATGGGGTGCAGTCAACCGATTGGCTGTACAGTAGATTTGCTCCAATGGTGTCCTACGAAAGACAGCTCATTCACCTCTCTTCTGTCTACAAATTCTAATATATTTCCAAACTTAACAGTTTAAAAATAACAAAACCACCTCTAATTTCTGAGCACATTGGGATGAAGCCAGGGCAAAATTTCCACTTGTCCTAGAGCTCTCGTGCAAGTGGTAATGCTAGAAAACAAACAAGCACTGAAGCTGTTTGGGCTAAGTCAGATTTGTGTTTCTGCTTGCATGAGATCCTGGCATTTGCTTCGTCCTCAAAGCAAAGAACCAGACTTTATCCACTTTACTGTAGCATTTTATTTTTTTCCATCTTATTGTAGCAGAAGGCCCTTCAGAAGAATCTGGGGGCATCTCCTGTATATTTAGAGAACACCCATTCAGAAACAGCTGCCACCACCATAGCAGTATGCAACCCCCCCCCCCAACCTTTAGTGACTAGCCCCAGTAGGCCATGGCAGCCATTTTGTGATTCATCTTCAATAATAAAAGATAAATCAATCAAAATGCAGTCCTAAATAAATGTCTTCAACTGCCTCCTGAAAATGGACAAGGAGAAACCCCTGGGGAGGTTGTTCCATAATTCTGAGGCTGCCACCAAAAAGAAAAGTCCTCTCTCATATACCCAGCAAATGAACATTCTAACTGGTGGGACAGTCAGGAGGGCATCTCCTCATGTTTGTAATTCCTTGACAGGAATGTATGGGAGAAAATAGTCCTTCAGATACCCCAGTCCCAAGCCATGGAGGACTTTAAATGGGGAAAAAATACCTTGAACTGGGCTCCAGAATGGATTGACGGCCAGTGTAATTGCTGTAGTATTGGGAACTTTGATCCCAACAGCTGGCCCCGACCAGCATTCTGCACTAGTTGTAGCTTCTGAACATGCTTCAAGGGCAATCCCAAGTAGAGCGCATTGCAATTTTCCAGTATATGTAACTAAAGCATATATCGCTGTGGTTAGATCTCACTGACCCAGGAATGGACTCAGTTGACGCACCAGCCAAAGGTGAGCTAAGCATTCTGAGCCACCGCAGCTACCTGGTTTTCTCAGGTGACTGCTGTGTCAAGCAGCATTCCCAAGCTGTGAAACCTGGCTTTTCAAGGGGACTAAAACCCCATCCAATACAAGGGAGATCTGAAGTCACTGGTCTGCCTTTCTATTAACCCAGTGAACCTCTGTGTCTTGTCAGGATTAAGTTTCAGCTTGTTCACCCTCATCCAGCCCATTACTGACTCCAAGCACTGGTTCAGAACAGCATCAGCATTCTTGGAATAAGGTGCCAAAGAAAAGTAGAGCTGAGAATCATTTGCATATTGGTGACATTGCAGCCCATACCACCTGATGACCTCTCCCAGTGGCTTCATATAAATATTAAATAGCTTTGGGGATGAGATGGAACCCTACAGGTCAATGGCAATGGGGCAGAGCAGTAATCCCCCAAAACCACCTTCTGAGATCAGCACCCTCCCCCAGATAGGACTTGAACCACTGTAACATGGTGGCCCTTACTCTCAGTGCTGAGAGGTGGCTCAGTAGGATACTATGGTCGATAGTACCAGAGGCAGATGAGAGATCCAGCAGAATTAGCAGGGTCGCACTCCCCTTGTCTAGTTCTCAATAGAGGTCATCAACCAAAGCAACCAAAGCAGTCTCTGTTCCAAATCCTGGCCTGAAGCCAGATTGAAATGGGTTCAGAAAATCAGCCTCTTCCAAGAACCCCTGGAGCTGAAAGGCCACAACCCACTCTAGCACCTTGCCCAAGAATTAGAGATTGGGCAGAAATTTTCTGACATAGTAGGGCTCAGAGACATCTCCCCTCCCAAATCAGGTCTAATCGCTACCTCCTTGAGCATGGGTGGAACAACTTCTGTTCTCAAGGAAGCATTGACCACTCCCCTTACCCACCCCACCAGTGGGGCAGCCTTTATCATAGAGTTGTCAGGTCCCTCTTTGCCACTGGCAGGAGGTTTTTGAGGCAGAGACTGAGGAGGGCGGGGTTTCAGAAGGAGAGGGGCTTCAATGCCATAGAGGTCAACTGCCAAAGCGGCCATTTTCTCCAGGTGAACTGATCTCTATCAGCGGGAGCTCAGTTGTAATAGCAGGAAATCTCCAGCTATTACCTGGAGCTTGGCAACCCTATTTTATCGGCCAGGAAGGCCTGACCTGTTGGAGGAACTTTTCCACATGCTCAGGATTCAGAGGTTGAAAAGTACCCATATAAATCGGACAAGCAGATGCCAAAGATACATCATCTGGACACGCATTCATGCTGGCATCTAACCCAGAGTGGATTTTTGTCTCATGCCTCTCATCATCTTCCAGTTGTCTGTACACGTTGTTTCAAAACACAAACATGAGAAATACTAGGCTCCTGGCAAAAGATACATTGACAGCGGCGAACCACTCCAATGTCAGTCAAGTAAATAACCACTGCTGGTCAAAACCTATGCTCCAGACAATACTATCCATGCAGGCAATATCCTATTGCTACAATCATAGAAACGTTTGCTCGGGAATAAATAAACCCAGGATCAGATAGCAAATGTCATATTGGAAGGGAGAAGTGCATGTCCTAAGGTTATGTTTACAGCCAATAGCAATGTACCTCATGAGTTTCTTGCTGAGGCAGAGGCATGCCGGCGAAGGAAAGCATTTTCAGACCGTACAAAAGAGAATACAACAGCCGCCGCCACAACAAATAGCACAATTAGCAAACCGAGAGCTCATCAAGGATATTAGCCAAACAGTAAATCATGACGGAATATAATTGTGATCTGCAAACAAATGTAATTGTTCTTTATGGCTGTGTGTTAAAGGATTAAATCCCCCAAGCAGAAAAGCACCAGACCTTAATAAGGTTAAAAATGATCTGTCTGTTTGTTTGTTTAATCTCGATACATTTTTTACCCTTTGATAGAGGGGAGGGATTGTTGTTGCTTTTTTAAAAAATGACAAATTTTCTCTTAAAGAATTGCAAATAGAATTCATCTATATTAGTCTTTCCTCATGCTTTGCATTCCTGAGACACTAACACCATCCCAGAGCTGCAGGAGGAGTCTGGCTCAGACCTTGGAAAGCCAAATTTGGGAATCTTCTTGTTTGCCCTAGATTCCGCCCCCCCAACCGCAATTAAAATTCCCCATTCAAAATGAATTCTTCCACATTATGCTGCATACATTGCAAACATATGGCACAGAAATGACATAAAGATGGCATGTCATTATCAATGTTGCAAAAATGCCATCAAAGAAACAAGAGGATCTTCAATGACGACAACGATAATAAGGTGAATTGAAACCAGTGAGGCCAGAAAAAAGGCTTGCAAATGCTAACTCTCTCATTCTTTACATAGTGATTTCAGGAGCCCATGCATGCACTCCATTAAAAAGACGTCGCTGACTCCTCCATTGATAGGGTTGCCAACCTCCAGGTACTAGCTTGAGATCTCCTGCTAATTCAACTGATCTCTGTCCGATATAGATCAGTTCCCCTGGAGAAAATGGCCGCTTGGGCAATTGGACTCTATGGCATTGAAGTCCCTCCCCTCCCCAAGCCACGCCCTCCTCAGGCTCCGCCCCCAAAAAAATCTATAGGTATTTCCCAGCCTGGAGCTGGCACCCCTAGTGGCAGGGAACGGAGGTGGGTGGGGATCAGCAGCAGCAGGCACCACCAGGAGCCCTGGGCCCTGTTATCTGCCTCACCTTAGCGTGATCTGAATTGAGGTCGCACAGAGGCGAAATGCATAATCCAGCACGGTGTAAGAGTTAGAAGTTTGGGCTAGGATTTGGCAGACCCAGGTTTAAATTTCCACTCCGCTATGTTCATTAGGTGATCTTGGTCTGGTCCCCAACATAGTGCCCATGGGTGCCATGGGGCCTCCTGGCACCTTTCCTGGCACCTACCAAGAGTTTTTTAGAAAGTGGGTGTGGCCATCTGGGGCTTTCCCCAGCAAGGCTTCTGATTGGCCAATGGAGATTTGATTGGCTGTGCCATTTTCTTTTCTCTAAATGCCGCTTTTGGCAGCAGCTGCCACCACAATACAAGGATCTTCACTGTGTGCCTGAAGGTAAGCTGTGGCAACTATTTTGTGGCTGGCTCCACCTCCTGCAGCAGACATTTTGTGGCAGCTGTGCCTAGGGTTGCCAGGTTCCTCTTTGCCACCGGCGGGAGGTTTTTGGGGTGGAGCCTGAGAAGGGTGGGGTTTGGGGAGGGGAGGGACTTCAATGCCATAGAGTCCAATTGCCAAAATGGCCATTTTCTTCAGGCGAACGGATCTCTATCGGCTGGAGATCAGTTGTAATAGCAGGAGATCTCCAGCTAGTACCTGGAGGTTGGCAACCCTAGCTGTGCCCACCACACTGTCAGAATTCCAAATGTGCCTACAGGCTGGAAAATGTTGGGGACCTCTGGATTAGCCAGTCCATCTCAGCCTAACCTACTTTGTCAAGTTGTTGTGAGGATAATGTAGAAAGAAAATTATGCATAATGCCTTGAGCTCCGTGGAGTAGCGACAGGATAAAAACATGATAGATGAAAGCTTTTATAATTAATACTTTGTTTTCTTTTTATAGATCTGACATTAATATTTACCAACCCTTGTTTAGGACATTTATCTGCAACAATGTATTTTCCATTCCAGGAGTGAAAAATCATGCACATTTAAAACCTCTCTACCTAGGGAGGTGGGAAATCTCATTGCCAATTAAGCAGGCAATCTGAAGGTTTGGTTGCAAACAGACAAATATGTACTTTATTTCTGGGGAGGGAAAAAAAAGATTTATTGTCACAGCACAGAGGACAGATTAGCCACAGACCAAAATGGTAATTTCAGCATTGTTCTATCCAGAGGTATTAGCTAATTGTAGAGTTGGAGTAAAAAGGAAAAGAAACATTTCTGCAGAGAGAAGATGGCAGGGTCATTTACTATAATGAGATGCTGGGTGACAATACAAGAATATCTCCTTTGCACCCGATGTGAAGCTGAAAAGCTAAAATACTTCTGCGTTATCATTTGTCATTCCCGGCAGGTCATTTGCTAACAATTGCAGACCAACTTTTTTTTCCCCCTCACTGTTTTAAGGGCCTGACAGTTAGATCATAAAGCACAAGTGGTATAGTATTACATTTTGGATGTACAGGAAACTCAGAGATGGGGTGGGGAGAGGGGCTGATTCCAAGAAGAAATAACAGACAGTTCTAGAGATGGGGGGGGGGAGGGACAGAGATTAATGTCGTTTACTGTCTCCTGCTAGCCGCTGCATGTCACTGTCATAAAGAATACCAGATCATTCAAAGAGCAAAGGTGTTAAGTAGCATTGTTAAGAGAAATTTTTTCACCCAGTTTCTCACTGAATCCCAACAAGCTGTTTCTTTCCCCCCCTTTTTTTGTAATTTGGAGCCTGTTTCTCATCGATTCTGATTTGATCAACGAGAAATTCGAAGAAAGGACGAGCAGAAGCGCAGGTTCTGCCAAATCTCAGAATTGCGCTCTGCAGATGATCAGAGGCAGGCAATGTCTTCCCAAACCTGCCTGTTGTTCTGCTAGAGCACCACCCTGCGGGGTGCAAAACAAAGCAACTGGTAGGGCTGATATTACAAAAGCGTGCATTGATTTCTCTTCAAAGAGAAATCAGAGAGAAACACAAGAGAAACCCTTTTTTAAGAAAAGAAAAAGAGAGTAAGAGGAATCAATGGCTATATCTAAAAAGGTAAATTTCAGAGAGAGAGAAAAGAAATTCCCCTCCTAATAACAATGCTAGTGTAAACCAAAGGAGAATCAAACATATTAAACTGATGGACATGGAGTCAGAGGATTTGGTCCACCTAGCTCAGTAGTGTCCACTGTAAATTGCAGTGTCTCTTTACGTTCTCAGACTGAGATCTCTTTAAAGTGGAAACGTCACAGATTATTTATTTTTGCCAAAATGTACATGCTACCCCTCCAAAGACCAACTCAATCATATGGCCCTCTGCATGAACTTTTTGAATAAGCTTCAGGCCCTTATCCCAGACTGATTTTCGGGAGGCCAGCGTAACTCAGTGTCAACAGAAAACAAACCTACTGAAAAACTGATCTGGTATAAACTCATTTTAATTTATCAATTTAAGTTCAATCAGAAATGGGCCTTACAGCCCCTCCCCTGCTCTGTGGGTCTGGGTTCAGAAAGTCCTAGAGATTTGAGGATGGAGCTTGGGGAGGGTGAAGTTTGGAGAGAGGGGGGACCTCCGTGGGATACAATACCATAAAGTTTACCCAAAGCTGCCATTTTTTGCCAGGGGAATTGATCTCTGTCATCTGGGGATCAGTTGTAATTATGGGAGATCTCTGCCCCCCATCTAAAGTTTGGCAACCGTATCTGCCCCTGAATCGTATTGTAAGAATACAGATTAGAATAATGACTATGCAAAGAAGATTTGAGGCAAGTACTGAAGACACTGCACGGGTAGCACATCCATATTGGCCTCAGCAGGTTCCAACAACAGCAGTAACAGGTTGCTAATATTAACAAGAACCCTAATAAGTAAGGGAAGCTTCACTTAAGGGGAGTGGGATATAATAACTGGGTTCCAATGATGAATCTTCAACTAGACCTGTTTTGCTTGCCAGTTCAGCAGTCAGAAGCAACGGGGTCCAGGTACTTCATCCCAGGGTAGGGTTACCAGGTCCCTCTTCACCACCAGCAGGAGGTTTTGGGGGCGGAGCCTGAGGAGGGTGGGGTTTGGGGAGGGGAGGGACCTCGATGCCATAGAGTCCAATTACCAAAGCGGCCATTTTCTCCAGGTGAACTGATCTCTATCAGCTGGAGATCAGTTGTAATAGCAGGAGATTCTTTTTAGTCTCCCTTTCTGTCCCCTCCCTCTCAGGAAAAAAGGCAGTTGGTTCACAGGTCAGAATCAGAGATTGTTGGGAGATGTAGTCCCAAATCTGAGAATCACCATTGTATTATGAGAAGGTTGTGTGAGGGTCTTCCCCCCCCCCCCCGCTTTGCCTTGCTGTTGATTTTAGTCAAGCAGGCTTCGCAAGCTGGAAGCACTACAAAATCCAGCACAACTTGCTTGATATTGGAACAAAAGAAGCATGTCTGTACCTATGGTTTCCAACCTCCAGGTGGTGGCTGGAGATCCCCCACTGTTAGAACTGAACTCCAGCCGATAGAGATCAGTTCACCTGGAGAAAATGGCCGCTTTGGCAATTGGACTCTATGGAATTGAAGTCCCTCCCCTCTCCAAACCCCGCCCTCCTCAGGCTCCACTCCCCCAAATCTCTAGGTATTTCCCAGCCCAGAGCTGGAAACCCTATCTGTGTCTCACCAAAAATGGTTGCTCTGCTATACCACTTCTGCTTTATGACAGCCCTGCCTAAAACTTTGTTTAATTTCAGACAGATTGCTCCTGGCTTGTCTTTTTGTTTAAAAAAATTATTTTGTCAAGTGAAGGAAAAATGGATTTTTTTTTCAAAGTCAAGTCCCTCCCCCCAAAAAGGAGACTACCGCAGTCTTTCCTGCCCTCTCCAATAGGCCTTAAGGACTACTATGCAGAGCCCCTAATAAGCACTAAATAAATCCATCTGCACAGCTTTCCCTGGCTCCTTTGTCCATGTGCACCTGGACTGTCAAACTGCTTTTGAAATCAGTCTTTCAGCAGGGTTGCTGGGAAAAAGGGTCTAAGAACAGGGATGAGGAAGATTTGAAGGACTTTCCAGAAAGAAATCTGCTGGGTTTTCAAAGGTTATTGGCATGTCATGTTTGTGTGTTTGTGTGTGTGTGTGTGTGAAGAATACTATTTTTGTAACACAAAGCTGTGAAAATTTCACTTTTCCCTTCCTTAGGTAGGCAAGTCTTTTTCTAGCACATTTTGTATCAATTCGGTGCATTTGCTTTACACTTCAGGCCAATGCATCTACTGAACAGTCTCAAGCCTACATTTGAGGCTTATGGCAACATTAACCTCCAGGGGCTTTATTTCATTGGGGGGTTGCAAAGAGATTTTAGAGGGTGATGTTCAGTTTGGCTAGTTCCCAGATTGTAAACTTAGATACCGGTACATGTATGGGGTTTTTTTAAATTAAAATAATGTGTTGGCTTTCGTACCTCAGCATAACAACACTGTGACAGCCGGAGTGGTGTAGTGGTTAGAGGTTTAGGATCGGGGAGACCTGGGTTCAAATCCCTACTCAGCCATGATAGGTAACCTTGGACCAGTCACTCTGTCTCTCAGCTTCACCTACCTCACAGAACTGTGTGTGTGTGTGTGTTAAGTGCAGCCAAGTGGCTTTCGACTCATGGTGACCCTATGAATCAATGTCCTCCAAAATGTCCTATCTTTAACAGCCTTGCTCAGGTCTTGCAAACTGAGGGCTGTGGCTTCCTTTATAGAGTCGATACATCTCTTGTTGGGTGTTTTCCTGATGCCTTCTACTTTTCCTAGCATGATTGTCTTTTCCAGTGACTCTTGACTTCTCATAATGTGACCAAAGCATGATAGCCTCAGTTTAGTCCGCTTAACTTCTAGGGCCCGTTCAGGCTTGATTTGATCTATAATCCACCGATTTTTTTTTTTTGGCAGTCCATGGTATCTGTAACATTCTCCTCCAACACCACATTTCAAAGGAATCTACTTTCTTCCTATCAGTTTTCTTCATTGTCCAGCTTTCACACTCATACATTGTAATAGTGAATACAATGGCATGAATTAACTTGAACTTGGTCGCTTTCTTACTCTTAAGAATCTTTTCTAGCTCCTTCATGGCTGCCCTTCCCAGTCTCAATCTCCTTCTGATTTCTTGGCTGCAGTCTCCCTTTTGGGTTGATGATGGAACCAAGGAATAGAAAGTCTTGAACAATTTCAATGTCCTCATTGTCAACCTTAAACTTGAGTACCGTATATACTCGGGTATAAGCCGACCCGAGTATAAGCTGAGGTGCCTAATTTCACCCCAAAAATGGGAAAAATTAGGCACCCACGTATAAGCCGAGGGGGAAATGCACCCCCCCCCCCGCAGGCTTACCTGACTGGGCTCCAGGCGCGCAGGCAGGCGGCGGCGGCAGCAGCCCCCTCCCTGAGCGCAGGAGGTCCCGCAGGGTCAGCTGGCAAGCGGGAGGACCGGCCCGGGTGAGGTGGGGGGGTGGGGGGGAAGAAACCGCTGCCGCCCAGCAGAAGGCGGGGTGGGGTGGGGGTGAAGAAACCGCCGCCACCGAGCAAAAGGCTCAATCGGGTGGGGTGGGGGAGGAAGAAACCACCTCCGTCGCACAGAAGGCGCGATCGGGTGGGGTGGGGGGGAGAAGGCGGGACAGCCCGCCCATCAGCTGGCCGGCGGGAGTGCGCTGGGAGAGGGCCCGGCAGGCGAATTGCCGTATTGACCCGAGTATAAGCAAAAATCATGGCTAAAAAACTCGGCTTATACTCGAGTATATACGGTAATGCTTTTGTAGTCATTACTTTTGTCTTCTTGATGTTCAGCTGTAGTCCTGCTGAACATCAAGAAGGCAAAATTAATTACTACAGGAGCATTCATAGAACTGTACTGAGGGCAAAATGGTGCCTGCTTAGACCTCTGTGAAGAGTGGGATAACAATGTAATAGTTATTGAAACAATTCAAAATTGTTTCCCCCCCTCCCCAGTGTGCTGAGGGTTTTGGCATATTACTGTATATAATAATAGTATACAACTTTCATTGAGTGAAATTATGACTATTCTGAAATAGAAATTGCATTTTTATTCCACTCCTCCTCCAAGGCCTTAGACCAGTGTGCATTTTTCTCTACCTCCATTTTATCCGTTCAACAATGTTGGAGGTGAGTCAGGTTGAAATGCTGTGACTGCGTCAACTTCATGCATGAACTTGATAACTGTGTGTGGATTTGAACATGGATCTTGCCACTCCACATCCAACAAAACTACAATTATGCCACAATGTTCAGAATAAAAGATGGGGGAGGAAATTAAATCCCATGTCAATTTTACACAGATTCCTCTTGTCAGGGATGGACAACTGAATTCTTCATCATTCCTCCTTATCTGTCTAGCCTCATAGAAGGATCTAGAACCTTTAAGAGGCTATGACAAAGGGTATCTCCTATGAAGTATTGCCTATTCATTATAATGTGGGCTTTCTGTCTTAGGCAATAGGTATGGAGATCATTTGCAAATCTGGACTAAGCAACCATATAAATCCTGTCTGTGACTCAGGTTCAAAAAATATATATATATGAAAAGAAAAGAAACCCTGCCAGAATTTTCTCCTGGAATTCAAAGCAGGATTTTCTCTTTCGTGCCGCAGAGATAATCAGGCCAAATTTAGTGACTCTGTAGCATTAAGTACCTTCTCTGCAGTCTCAGCCAGAAGTTCATTCCACTCTGCCTGCCAAGCAATCATGGACAGAAGCACAAAAGCTAAATTCTTGTGATCACAGTTGGAAAAGACGGTAACCTTGAACTAGCTGCTCAGCAATGAACATCAGTGTGTTAAAATTATATTGAGCCCAGTACAAAGTTATGAATACGGGCAGGGGAAAAATGTCTGTTCACTGGTCAGCAGTAATCAAGACTTCTACTGTTGCCATTCTAGTATGCCTCGGCCAAAACCTTTTGCAAAGACATTCATAGGAATACCCATTACAGCACAGGTGTGCATGCTGTATGTGAAATAAATACATTTGCCACATTTTGTTAGCAAATATTTTGATGTAATACTGGAGTTTTCTGGAAGCAGAATCAGGATTCTCTTAAGTAACCTTTCACATGCTTATAAAAAAGCCATGTGTTGATCTGAGAGTGGGATCCGAGCCCAGTTAAATCACAGTTGAATAAACAACAATAACGAAATATATTGACAATGATTCCAAATTAATATTCAATAAAGAAAGAATATTAAGGATTATTGTTAATGATACAGGGTTAGCATCTGGAATTTGTAATGACTTGTAGGTAAATATAGGTTCTCACAGACCCCTCAAATCTTAGCCTTTGTCCACCATCAAAAAAGTAGTTTTGATGTTAACATCTCCTTATTTTAAATGCTGAACAAACATAAACCTGCTGTTAAATGAGTTATTACTATCATGTGAGTTTATAGATTTAAAGTGCCTTATGCTGCATTTCATCCCCCCCCCCATTCATATTAATTGAGGTCAAATTGACTCCCGTTATTTTGGAGGAAACTCAAATTTAAAATTAGGAGTGTGCAATTTTTTAAAAATGATATTTTTCAGATTAGGTATATCAGAGCTGAAAAATATTGGTGCTCTTGATTTTTGGGGATCCCAATATCAGTATGGTATTTGGTTCCAGGTTTTATTCCAGAATCTGAAATTATTTGGCTTCATTATAGCCTATTGGGGAAGCTATCCAGGTCTCTCCAGGTGTGTGTTTTTAGCCTAGAGACACCAAAACCACAGCAGAGCTGCTTGTGTCTGTCCACAGAAGAACCTCCAAGTTTGAAAAAGGTTGGGTCAGGAGGTCCAATTCTATGAGCCCCAAAGAAGGTGTCCTCATTGTTTTCAATGGAGGAAAAACAGCCTTTTTTCTCCAGGGCAAAATCAAAGCAGCATGTCTGCAGCAACTACTGGCCAATGGTTCCCATGCCAAGAACCAACAACAAGCCCAACAGAACCAAAGCACACCCCAGGAATCCCAGAAGAATCACAAGCCAATGTGGCAAACCCAATAGAACCAATGTCAAACCAGAGAATCCCAGCAGAACAAAAACAAGTGGGGGGGGGACTTTTGTAAGCCCAACAGAACCAATGTGTAACAGAGTAGTAGCAAACACTACAGTTCCCCCCTAATGGGCTATCCTATTTGTCTGTGAGAAAGTCCTCATCTCCCTCCCTCCTGTCGCCTTGAAAACCTTCAAAAGTGGGAAAAGGGCAGTCTTGGAGAGCTTTAACAGCTCCTATTCGGCATTCTCAAATAAACTCAAATAAGCACTATTTGTGGGGGGAAATCAGGATAACTGTGTATTTGGCTGGAAAAAATTCCCCAAAAATACCAGTAAGACACACATGGACACACACAGAATTGAAGCTGAAAAGAGACACTGTCCTTCAGTGTTACTCCTCTGAAGATGCCTGCCACAGCTGCTGGCAAAACGTCAGGAAAGAAAATACCAAGACCACGGTCACACAGCCCGGATAACCTACAAGAACCAATGAACTCTGACCGTGAAAGCCTTCGACAATATTCTGAAATGCCATATTACCCCTCTTATGAAATGGCATAGATTAAAGGGATAGTATCTTCATTTGTGCTCCCCTTCCTGGGCGGCAACATTCACGATCTCCAAAAGCAGAAGAATAATTTATTAATACAATCAAACCTATTTCCTTATTTACCTTTTAAAAACCATGCTGTCCCTGGTGGAGCTCAGTGAATCACAGTGTTTTCACAAATGTTCAAACTAAGCAACCATATATATATATATATATATATATATATATATATATATATATATATATATATATATATATATATATATATATATATATAAAAAGACCCGTAAAAAGAATAATTACAAGTGCAAGTTGTTCACTGACTGCCAGAAAAGTCTTGTTTGACTCTGGGGTCCTACTTCTTTTATGAAAGGCACCTTAGTGTAAAAACTCGACTCACAGAGGGCCGTGGCCAGCAGGTCTCTTCTCCTGAGTCTGCAGGACAATCTACTGGAAAAGGATTGCTCTGTAAGTTACATAGGTGCTAGGTCTTTCTGAAATCTTCTGCATCTCAATTGCCCCATCAGTAAAACATCTTCATTGTAATGCACAGTTCCATCCCAAGACGTCTGAAGAATGAGACTGATTTCCTATACAGTCCTTTGATTCCCTTTCAAGTGACAAAAATCAGAGGTCAGATTTGCCCTGATCTGGTCTTCTGCACCCTCAACCTGTGTCCATCCCCCTTTGTACATTGGAAATGCTTCCTGTGATGAATGCATCACTGAACGCTTGGCCGAATTAAAATTTCAAAAGAGTTTTTGCTTTCAAAATGGAATAACAAAAAGAAACTGTTTCATCTCTCTAGAACTCCAGATGGCACTCTAAAGTCTCCTCTGTGAAAGGCAATACTGTAATTTTTTTTACTAGTTTACACTACTCTTTAAGACAGCCTTTAAAGCCGTTGGAAGAGCAAAAAACTTTCCTGACAGGGATAAGATATATATGAAGAAAAAGAGCAGGAATAAAAGTGAAGAGTTCAGAAAAGTTCAGATTAATTCTCAGGCTGAAGCTTTCTGAGACGGCTCTTAGCATCGGTCACATTTAAAGTGCCGCATTGGGTTGTCATTGACTTGTCATTGATTTTTTTTACTGATTTCTTTCCCTCATTAATTTCACAGCCTTGGATTGTTCTTCCACATTATACAGCAAAGACCTCTAGACATGTGAGTTTCGAGCCTCCTATGGCAGCCCTGGAGCCTTGTCGTAGGTTTTCTCCAAACAACATGATGTCAAAAAATGTCTCCTTGATGAAAAGATGCCATTAAATGGAAGAATCCTTTGATGGTGCACACTTGGGAGAGAGACCCTTATAAAACATACAGGCTTTTTGGGAGGGGAAAGGGTTACGTTGGTCCTTTGTTAATGACAAAAGTCTGTTCTGAGCTTGGGAATTAAGTTAATGTTGATTACTGTTTCTTTATGCCTGGGTTGTGACTAATACAAAAAAAATACAAAAATATTCTCTTAACCTAGGACATTTTGAACGCTCACAAAGCATTAGATACACGGTAAGTGGTATTACTAGTTTAGTGTTTCTTTCCAGTGGGGCTAACACAGTAATGGCAGATGCACTTTGAAACAGAATGTTTAGCCTATTTGTATTTATTGAAAACAATCTTTCCCTCACTCTTCATGCATATGCTTCTGAGAGAGCTTTCAACCCTAGCTGTTAGAGCAGGATCCATAAAATAACCATACAAGCCTATAACAAAAAGCACATTCTAAATAACTGTAGCACCACCTAGATGATCATAAAAGGCTAAAAACTATAAAATCAATTGCGAAATCAGCAGTAAGAACCACTATAAAGCCAGAACAGAAGCAAGGGGGCAAAAAAGCAACAAAATCTACAAAAATGTAGCATTCCAACTGCTGGTACATAGAGTACCATCTCATGAAGAATTACTCCATGAAATCAATGGGTTTAGCTGAGAGTGAGTCTGCATAGGATTGCTCAGTTAACGCACTTCACAACAGGGGTCTACCATTTCTAGGAGCTGCCCCTTCTTTATGGATTTTCATTGTAGGTGATGTCATCAGATAGCACTTTGTTCTGTATAACCTCATGAGAGGAAGTGACATCATCAGGTCTTCTCTCCTTTTTAGTAATTCAGAGTCAGTTTCTCATCAATTCAGTTTTGATCAAATTGAAATTTGTTGAGAGGACAGATAGAAGGACGTTCTGCAATTCCCTTTGTAGATGCTCCGTGGCAGGCAATGTCATCTTAAACCTTCCTGGAAAGTCTGATGTTACAAAAGGTTGTGTTTATTTCTCTTCCAAAAGAAATAAAAGAGAAATGAAATGGAAATCCCATTTACTGCCTAGACTAAAAGGAATCAATGGCTAAATCTAAAAATCTGGATTTCAGAAAAAGAAATTCGAAGAAGGAAGAAGGAAGAAGAGTTGGTTTTTATATGACGTCTTTCTTTACCACTTAAGGAAGAATCACAGGCTTACAATTTCCTTCCCTTTCTTCTCCTCACAACAGGCACCCTGGGAGGTAGATGGAGCTGACAGAGTAAGAGAACTGTGACTAGCCCAAGGTCACCCAGCTGGCTTCATGTGTAGGAGTGGGGAAACCAAACCAGTTCTCCAGATTAGAGTCCACTGCTTCAAACCACCACTCTTAACCACTACACCACGTTGGCTCTCACTTAAGTCCACTCATAGCATCTAAAGAAGTAGGCTCTAATCCACACAAACATATGCTGCAATAAAATTTTGTTTATCCTTAAGGCATTACTAGACTCCTGCTTATTTTTGCTGGAACAGACTAACAAAGCTTACCCCTCTGGTTAGGGGAACATAATGGGGTCACAGGTTCATACAGAGAAAGATGCTTCTTCAGATATATATGCTCAAAAATCTGCAATGCATTTCCTGTTAAAATAGCAGCTACTTTATTTGGAATGCCAAATGAACTGTGCAAGAAGTTGTATACTCTACATTTATTTTAATCTAGATGCATACTAAGTTAATGCAGAGAATCTGCTCTATGGTGCAATTTCTTGAGTGAATTCTGAATCAGCAAGTTTGTTTTAAATCAAAGACATAATGGGGAAGCATGGATGGGAAGCAGAATCTTCATGGCTTTAATCAGGTACATGCTCTCCAAATTGAAAGGGCTGTTTACTATTCCATTATCTGATAAAGGTTCCAAGCTTTACACAAACTAATTCCAAGAGGGACCTGAGATACAGACAAGCTTACTGCAAATCAAAAGCTACTCATCCAAGGTGGAAACACACGAAAACTTCAATTTAGCTGATAACTCTCCTAATAGATCATTGTAATTATTAATCAACATCAAATGGGGGAGTGGGCGGTGGACGGAACAGAATGGCTGCACCAAAATCCCATGGCTTGTTTCAGGAAAAAGCTCAGAGGAATTGTAAGAGAAACTAATTGCTGGATAGTTGCATTTTTGCAAAATCCCATTTAGAGAAAGAGGAATCGAGCTTTTCTGGATGAAGATTTTAGATGAGAGTTGAGTCCTTCACAAGGGGCTTGTTGGCACAGTGGGGATGTGGGTAGAGAAGGGGGAGTATGACTTTGCGTTCAGATCCTGAGAAATGTATGTTTCTTGACTGTTCATTTTAAAAGAGAACAGAGGTGCCCCTTTTAAAGCACAGTTTCCCCCTTTATAATCCTAATAACAAATCAGAGAGTTTGGTTTCAAATAGTGAAACCAAGTGGAAGTTAAAAGGTTAAAGACTCTCTCCCTGCCTTGCATGCCACCAAGGCAAACTAAGGCTGTGTGAGAGCTGTCGTTTTGCATTTTATGAACAGAACAAGACGCATGATCTTCATCTCATCCATTTCAGTTTCCCAGTGTTGCAGTTTTCCAGTGATCATGTTTTCCCATCTTTTGTGGGGAAACCACCTGAGAAATGTCACTAGGCTTCCTGTGATACTTTGTGCAAGAGGAACTTCCCAAGTTCCTTCAGATTTCTAAATAACATGCTATGAACTACCAGAAAGATTTGGAAGCCTCTTCTGCCCACAGAAAATGTGTTGGTTCTCCTGAAACACTTGGTTGTTTCATCTTTCAAGCTCTCGGATTTGAAGCCAATTTCACCCTCACTAAATTCTAGTGCAGCTTTTTACCTTGGGTGTAAGGATTACCACTGGTGATCAGTTATTGATCATTATTTAGGATCAATTCCATTTTTTTCTGATTCGATTTGTTGATGTTTTTTAATTTAAACTATCAAATGAATACTTCTTAAATTGAAGGACATATTAAAGATTGTCAGTTTAAGTGCTGTGACTTCCATGATGCTTTAAAAATGTTTTATTGTAGTAATGACAGCATGTTTGCAAGTTTCCACCCGGTTTGGTGTGAGAATCAGAAAAGGGGGATATTCACAGCCATCAAAATTTAAGCAAATGCTTCCCTCAAAGGAATTTCAGCATTCTTACAAAAACATTTTGCACAGGAAGGAAGCTCTTAATGTGTGGTGAATTGTGCTTTTAAGTAAAAGTCTAATTCATGGCATTGATGACCTTTTAATATTTTTTGTGCTGTTTAATTTGGGGTGTTTAATTGAATGTCTGCCAGTGGGGAGTTGAGGACATGCTTGTTTGGACCCTCGAGAGGGGGTCTTGTTTGTATTTGGGGCTATTATTTGAAGAACTTAAATAATCAGGAGGTTTTGCAGTGAATGCTGTCAAGTAAAAAGGTAACGGTCCCCTGTGCAAGCACCGGGTCATTCCTGACCCATGGGGTGACATCACATCCCGACGTTTACTAGGCAGACTATGTTTATGGGGTGTTTTGCCAGTGCCTTCCCCAGTCATCTTCCCTTTACCCCCAGCAAGCTGGGTACTCATTTTACCGACCTTGGAAGGACGGAAGGCTGAGTCAACCTTGAGCCGGCTACCTGAAACCGACTTCCATGAGGATCAAACTCAGGTTGTGAGCAGAGCTTGGACTGCAGTACTGCAGCTTATCACTCTGCACCACAGGGCTGCTGTCAAGTACAGGGACTTTTTGTTTAAAAGAAAGTACCCCCACCCTTGTTTGTCTCCACTATGTTTGCCAACCTCCAGGTACTTAGCAAAAAGACTCAATGCCGCTGTTAATACAAAGCTGTAAAAACTAAACAGTGTGCTTCGTTGAAATTATACTTATTGTAACTGCTGTTGTTACCCTTGTACATAATGTATATAGCTTGTCACACTGCCTGTGTTGATTAATTGCACTTGTTGTAACGTTTAATATACAATTTTTTATATTTCTTAATGTTGAGCTGTCCCTGTTTAGTTTTTACAACCTCCAGGTACTAGTTGGAGTTCTCCTGCTATTACAATTTGTCTCCAGCCGATAGAGATAGATAGTGATCAGTTCACCTGGAGAAAATGTCTGCTTTGGCAATCAGACTCTATGGCATTGAAGTCCCTCCCCTTCCCAAACCCTGCCCTCTATTTTGAGTGTGGCGGCCATTCTGAGGGGTGCTCGATTGATTACAGGGGCCATTCTGAATGGTGCTCAGTTGAGCATAGCAGCCATTTTGAGTCATGCTTTGTTGTGCACGGCCGTCACTTTGAGTTGTGCTTGGACTTTTCTGAGCTTTAGGACTTTCATTGTCCCCATTTTCTCCCCCTTTTTATTATTTTGTTTAAAAAAGATTTTAAAAACAATAAATATATGTGTGTCTTTTTGGCAGATAAATGTAAGGGCATGCAGGATGTTATAGTCAGCAGGTGGGGTAAGGGGTGTTAAGCTAGGCTAACTCTCTTGTGTGGCAGGGATAAGGTGGGGTGATCATGATAGACATCAGCAAAGATGGAGAGCATGTCAAGAACAGTGTATCACTGGCCGTATGGCAGGGTGTGGCTGGGAAGGAGTGCAACCCTGTGTGTGGCACATGTGACAATAAACGAGGCCAGCAGAAGACCCAGGCTGAGTATGGCATCAGGGTGGGTTTGCCCAACAAAGGCAGCAATTGCCAGGCTGCCTAGCACAGCCTGCCCATTGAAACGTGTTAGCATATTCAATGATATGACGTAGATCTACATAATTATTTAAATAAACTCATTAAACCCAATGCTGCCATCTCATGGCTTCGTTGGGGGTTCCTGGGGCAATTCAGTGACTACCTAGGGAATGTGTAGAAGCACCTTTGGAAATGCCAATAGCCTAGGGTTGCCAGGTCCCTCTTTGCCACCGGCAGGAGGTTTTGGGGGCAGAGCCTGCGGAGGGTGGGGTTTGGGGATGGAGGGACTTCAATGCCATAGAGTCCAATTGCCAAAGCGGCCATTTTCTCCAGGTGAACTGATCTCTATCGGCTGGAGATCAGTTGTAATAGCAGGAGATCTCCAGTTAGTACCTGGAGGTTAGCAAACCCTGTGTGTGTGTGTGTGTGTGTGTGTGTGTGTGTGTGTGTGTGTGTGTGTGTAAAGTGCTATCAAGTCACAGTCGACTTATGGCGACCCCTTTTGGGGTTTTCGTGGCAAGAGACTAACAGAGGTGGTTTGCCAGTGACTTCCTCTGCACAGCAACCCTGGACTTCCTTGGTCGTCTCCCATCCAAATACTAACCAGGGCTGACCCTGCTTAGCTTCTGAAATCTGACAAGATCAGTCTAGCCTGGGCCATCCAGGTCAGGGCTAGCAAACCCTACAATAGCCTTATAGAAACCTTTTGGGCTTCCTTTGGTATTTCTCAGGTAGGTTGCCTGAGCAGGAATCCCCAAATTCATGCCAGATTCCAGTTCTACAAATATGCTGTGGAAACACTTCTCTATGCAAAAGCAAATGTATACTTTTTAAACCAGACCTCATCTGAGGCTGTTTGTGGAAGCTGGATGTAAAACAGTCGAAATACATGTCTGCAAGTGTTACGCATGGCTGATCTGTACAGTTACAAGAGGCACAACCCAAACTAATTACATTATGCTTCTCCCCCTCCATATATACTCTGCAGTTGTTTTGGTTTAGTTTGCTGTTCTGTCAAAACCAGAATGAACTGGAGGTGTTATTTTCCCTCTTTTTATGCAGGAATAAAAGATCTAATTTTGATTTATGCTGAGCAGTTCAAAGATGCAATTTTATACAACCAGTTATTGGGGGGGGACCCACAAAAGACATTTCATCTTTAACACAACAGGCTGCTTGACTGTTGATGCTTTATTAGCGATCAAGTGGCTTTTGTCTCATGGTTCTTTTTTCCAGGGGCTTTGGAGATTTGCTGAATGTACAAAAACAGATACGTTTGCAAAAATGGGATATTGTAAGAAATCTTAGTGCCTTCAGAGGTTGTAGTTCTCTTCAGATTTATGTATCCTTAAAGAGTTCTTGCCCTGACTTGGATAGCCCAGGCTGGCCTGATCTTATCAGATCTCAGAAGCTAATCAGGGTCAACCCTGGTTAGTATTTGGATGGGAGACAGCCAAGGAAGTCCAGAGTTGCTATGCAGAGCCAGGCAATGGCAAATCACCTCTGAATGTCTCTTGCCTCAATTGAAAACCCTATGGGGTCACCGTAGGCTAGCTGCAACTTTTCAGTGGTTTCCACCACTGAAGAGTTCTTGCTTGCCAATGAGCATGGTGGGAGAACAAAGTTTGTAATGTCCGTGACTGAGGCCTACAGAAAGTGGGGGGGAACAGTTAAGCTTTGTCATCATGCTGGTTCCAGATGAGTATCTCCTTCCTTCAGCTTCCATCACTGGTAAAACACCGGTACAATGTCACTTTTTTTCTAACAAGCCCCACATGTACTTCAACTGTAGATTTATTTATAACTAGGGTTGCCAACCTCCAGGTAATCCACAAGAAAAGAAGGCTCAGTGCTGTAAGGATAATTGGAGCAACCCAAAACAGCACTATAACACTATAAAGCAAATAAGTGAATTTTATAAAGTGCAAAGTGAATAAATATATACAGCATATACAAAGGGAGTACAAACAGATACAAAATTTACAATAACAATCCAATAAGTATGACTTATCAAGAGGATGCCAAGGATCCTGATTCAACAGGTAAGTTCAAGTAATCAACCAATTAAGGTATCATTTGATATTAGAATTTTTTGAATCATTTAAATTCTTTTTAGGTTGCAGTTATTGGAACAAAGCCACAGGAAAAAGATGTCAGACGTGTTGTCTAGATCGGGACCACGTTTCGCATATGGCTTCTTCGGTGACCTGTATCTGTGTATCAAAAATGCATGTATTCAACTAATAAATCAACATTTATAATAGACATTAAAACATTATTTAATCAATAATAAAAAGACTATGCAAGCATAAATATTCTTACCAATAATAGATATAAGTATAAGTGCCTTAGTAGGTGTTGTCTCATAGGGACCGCAAAGATTTGTATCCAGGTCTCCAAAAGGACAGAATAGTCAAGGAAAGATAAGGATGGTATTTAAGAGTAAAAAGGATCTGGCTCTTAAATGATCGCAGCTGTAGCAGACAGGCTCAGAAAAAACTCAGAAAAAAGGGTTCTTAAAGTGATGCTATCCTAAAAAACAGGAATAATCTAATTCATTGTTTAGACCATTGGGAGACAATGTTCCCATAAGGAAAATAAGTTTAGTCTCCATTTGGTGCAGTGTTTTTTGGATATTTTGCGAGTCATAGGGTCGACCACGGAATTGCCATAAAACACAAAAGGAGAAATCCCTATCTCCATGTCCTTTTTCCAAAAAATGGGCAGTGAGCGGGGCTTCTAAATTTCTGGAGCGAATTCTAGAAGAATGTTCAGAGATCCTGATCCTCACGGGACGTATGGTGCTGCCAATGTATTTTAAACCACATTTACATTCCACGCAATAAACAACATTTTTTGAAGCACAATTAAAGAAATATTTTAGAAAAAAACGGAAACCAGTGGTAGTAGATGTGAGCTCTTTAACTGTAAGGCATAAATTACACACTGAGCACGTACCACAACGATGATGTCCTATTGCTGGCGGCAAAAGTAAAGAAGTGGAAAAAGAAGGCTGGGGAGAAATGTCAGTGTGGACCAGGAAGTCACGCATGGATCGTGGGCGGCGTAATCCGCTTAGAGGTGGATTTTTACAGCCAGGTAAGGTTTCTACTAGGTGCCAATGTCTTTTGATTATGTTATTGATCAGATGAGCCTTGGAGCTATGTTGTAAGGACCAAGTAATGTTAGTAGAAGATGTAGGTGGTTTTGATCTTAAAAGTTCCTGTCTGTCTTTCAGATCTGCTCTGGTTTTGGCTGACTGTAAGACGTGGGGTGGATATCCTTTGGCTGACAATGCATTGTTTAAAGAAGCAGCTGTATAGTGATAGTCTGTTGAAAGAGTTGAATTCCGCTTTATTCTTAAAAAATGACTGTAAGGAAGGTTGTTAATTAAGTGTGGTGGATGAAAAGAAGAAAAATCAAGTCCTGCATGTTTAGTTAAGGGTTTGGTATAGGGTTTTACTGCCAGAGTAGACCCAGCAGTAACAAACACTTCCAAATCCAAAAATGGAATGGAAGTCTTACTGAACGTACCAGTAAAAGTAAGGTGAGTATGAAGAGTATTAACCCATTCTAAAAACTGTTTGTAGGCAGCCACTGACTTGAAATTAAAGAACAAATCATCAACAAAACGTTTATAGATAAGAATGTCATCTGAAAAGGGATTGTTTTGGAATATGAACTTTTTTTCGAAGTAAATCATAAAAATATTGGCTATTGAAGGAGCGCAAGCTGCGCCCATACTGACTCCATTAACTTGTAAGTAAAATTGATCTTTATACCTAAAGTAATTATGCTCAAATAATATATCCAAAAGTTGCAGCAAAAATTGGGTAGGCGGTGAGGGATCATTTCTAGAGTCTAAAAGATCTTGGATAATATTGTGCGCTTCATTGAGGGGTATATTCGTATACAAAGATATGACATCTAAGGTAGCAAAAATACTATCAGATGGAATAGATTTGTTTTCCAATTGAAAAATAAAATCTCGCGCGCAATATTATCCAAGATCTTTTAGACTCTAGAAATGATCCCTCACCGCCTACCCAATTTTTGCTGCAACTTTTGGATATATTATTTGAGCATAATTACTTTAGGTATAAAGATCAATTTTACTTACAAGTTAATGGAGTCAGTATGGGCGCAGCTTGCGCTCCTTCAATAGCCAATATTTTTATGATTTACTTCAAAAGAAAGTTCATATTCCAAAACAATCCCTTTTCAGATGACATTCTTATCTATAAACGTTTTGTTGATGATTTGTTCTTTAATTTCAAGTCAGTGGCTGCCTACAAACAGTTTTTAGAATGGGTTAATACTCTTCATACTCACCTTACTTTTACTGGTACGTTCAGTAAGACTTCCATTCCATTTTTGGATTTGGAAGTGTTTGTTACTGCTGGGTCTACTCTGGCAGTAAAACCCTATACCAAACCCTTAACTAAACATGCAGGACTTGATTTTTCTTCTTTTCATCCACCACACTTAATTAACAACCTTCCTTACAGTCATTTTTTAAGAATAAAGCGGAATTCAACTCTTTCAACAGACTATCACTATACAGCTGCTTCTTTAAACAATGCATTGTCAGCCAAAGGATATCCACCCCACGTCTTATAGTCAGCCAAAACCAGAGCAGATCTGAAAGACAGACAGGAACTTTTAAGATCAAAACCACCTACATCTTCTACTAACATTACTTGGTCCTTACAACATAGCTCCAAGGCTCATCTGATCAATAACATAATCAAAAGACATTGGCACCTAGTAGAAACCTTACCTGGCTGTAAAAATCCACCTCTATGCGGATTACGCCGCCCACGATCCATGCGTGACTTCCTGGTCCACACTGACATTTCTCCCCAGCCTTCTTTTTCCACTTCTTTACTTTTGCCACCAGCAATAGGACATCATCGTTGTGGTACGTGCTCAGTGTGTAATTTATGCCTTACAGTTAAAGAGCTCACATCTACTACCACTGGTTTCCGTTTTTTTCTAAAATATTTCTTTAATTGTGCTTCAAAAAATGTTGTTTATTGCGTGGAATGTAAATGTGGTTTAAAATACATTGGCAGCACCATACGTCCCGTGAGGATCAGGATCTCTGAACATTCTTCTAGAATTCGCTCCAGAAATTTAGAAGCCCCGCTCACTGCCCATTTTTTGGAAAAAGGACATGGAGATAGGGATTTCTCCTTTTGTGTTTTATGGCAATTCCGTGGTCGACCCTATGACTCGCAAAATATCCAAAAAACACTGCACCAAATGGAGACTAAACTTATTTTCCTTATGGGAACATTGTCTCCCAATGGTCTAAACAATGAATTAGATTATTCCTGTTTTTTAGGATAGCATCACTTTAAGAACCCTTTTTTCTGAGTTTTTTCTGAGCCTGTCTGCTACAGCTGCGATCATTTAAGAGCCAAATCCTTTTTACTTTTAAATACCATCCTTATCTTTCCTTGACTATTCTGTCCTTTTGGAGACCTGGATACAAATCTTTGCGGTCCCTATGAGACAACACCTACTAAGGCACTTATACTTATATCTATCATTGGTAAGAATATTTATGCTTGCATAGTCTTTTTATTATTGATTAAATAATGTTTTAATGTCTATTATAAATGTTGATTTATTAGTTGAATACATGCATTTTTGATACACAGATACAGGTCACCGAAGAAGCCATATGCGAAACGTGGTCCCGATCTAGACAACACGTCTGACATCTTTTTCCTGTGGCTTTGTTCCAATAACTGCAACCTAAAAAGAATTTAAATGATTCAAAAAATTCTAATATCAAATGATACCTTAATTGGTTGATTACTTGAACTTACCTGTTGAATCAGGATCCTTGGCATCCTCTTGATAAGTCATACTTATTGGATTGTTATTGTAAATTTTGTATCTGTTTGTACTCCCTTTGTATATGCTGTATATATTTATTCACTTTGCACTTTATAAAATTCACTTATTTTCTTTATAGTGTTATAGTGCTGTTTTGGGTTGCTCCAACCTCCAGGTAATAGCAAAAGATCTGCTATTGCAATGGATCTCCAGCCGACAGAGATCAGTTCACCTGGAGAAAATGGCCACTTTGGCCATTGGACTCAATGGCATTGAAGTCCCTCCCCTCCCCAAACCCAGCCCTCCTCAGGCTCTGCCCCCAAAATCTCCTACCGATGGTGAAGAGGGAACCTGGCAACTCTAGTTATCATGGTGAATTAGATATTGAAGGGAGTAAAAAAAAACCCTGACAATATGAGGAATTGTGATATATGATACTTTTAACAGGAGGGGGGATCTTACGTTAATAATAGTAAGATTATTATGTCAGGGAAGTGAAACTCACAGTACACAGTGACCAGCCCTAAGTAGGTCTACTCAGAAGTCAGTCACATGTTATAGAATGTGCTTATTACCAACAGAGTGTTCTAAAAACTGCAGCCACAGCCTGTGACTGTTCCAGTATAATCCATAAGACTTGTGTGTCTGAAATGCCCTGGAAATGTGATTACACAAAGAATCCAAGTAGGCTTAGCTTTGTGGCTTTGTTTCTTAGCCGAGTCCACCCCACATATATCTTAGCTTCCCTGAGGATCTTTTCTTGTAATAGACTCACCAGTAAAAGTCACAAGAAAGAGAAATAAAAATGAATTTAGGTCAAATATTACTTTTCTAGGACTATAAAATTCTTTCTTTGAGTATTGTGGCTGCCCAAGCAACACCTATCATGTGTTCAATAAATCGGTTGCATGCCAATACTGGACCAGGTAGTTTGCACAGTTGCTAGAGTGACATCATCAAGCATTGTGTAGCCTGTAAGGATCTGCATTGCAGCAGTATTTTAATAATTCCACACTAAATCAGATGGCATAATATGTTAACTAGACCTCTCGCTTGATTCCAGAATCCTTATGCTGCTTCCACACATAGTAATCCCTCTTCTAAGACAACTGTCATCCATTCATTTTTAAGTATTTACATTATAAACATCTGCCTGATTAATTGGAGTCATCTTTTTAATTGATCAGAGAATCGTTAATCGTTTAATCTAATTGATCAACTGATACAATAATTAAGGTCTTAATTTTAAACCTGTACTGCCAAACAGTGTTTTGTAATCTCAAACCCTATGATATCAGGTGTATCCTACAGGTGAATATGCCTGCACAAGATGGGCAGCCCATTCTTAAGGGGGGGGCGGGTATTACGATGGTGGCCGTGGACAGTGCAACTGTGCCACCCCTGTGAGGTTTCCCAGCCAGAATAAGGGATAAAAATACATTTAAAATTGAACAAACAAAAAAATAGCCCCATTGACTTTAGCATGGCTACACCAGCAAAATAGCTGGCGCAGCAATGCAGCTGCGCCAGGAGGCATTCCAGGGCGAAAGGGGTTGGGAAGCTGGTTAATGTCAGCTCTGCCCCCAGGAAAGCCAGTGCGGGGAGATACACCGGGACTATGTCAGCGGGGAGGCTACGACATCATCCCAGCACCATGCTGCCGTGTCGTTCTCTGGGGCCCCACGCCAGCAAGAGAGTCCCTTATCATGTCACAAAGTGGCACTCATGTTGGTGTGGGATCATGCCAGCTCCTATGGAGCTTCACCCCCTTCAGGAATGCATGAGAAGTTAGTGTTTATTAGCTTGAAGACAAAATGTGATCATGTGGTTGTATCTACTCTTGGTTTTCAGCTATGTATGTATAAGCATTCATACAGTATTTATTTGTAAACTGTATGAAATTTACACATATAATAAATGCAGTTCCAGTACTTCTTCCCCTTTAACCCACTACCACCCACCGACATTATAACTGAAGAACCTCAAGCCACCCTTTAAAAAAAAGAACAAAATTACACTCTAGTCAAGGCAACTACATTTACATAAATAGATTTAGGATATATGGATCTCGGACAATTTGATGCAATCCTTGTGCTTAATTGCCATCAACTAATTCCTTAATTTGATTCCTATTTACTGTGTGGTACTTTCTAAAATATCTGGGGGAGAAATCTAGGTTCTGGGATTTTATCCTTTGGTGGGAGTGAGGGGTATAAAGAAACTTCTGCTTGCTCTCAGAAACCATTGTATGTGGGGGACAGGTGCTGCCTACTCTAAAATCATGAAAACCCGCACTCCATGATTCCCCCCCTAGAGTAATGACCCAAATTAAGAATGGCTTATTTATTTATTTATTTATTTTATTCTATTTCTAGCCCTCCCTCCCTGGCTGAAACCAAGCGCAGGGCGGGGAAAATCACAAATACATACATAAATATCAATTAAAAATCTAAAACACCTAAAACCACAAATACAATTCATAATTCACAAAAACAGATGGTTCACTAATTTCTATAGCACCCACTGAGGCAAGGTGTTAAAAACAGATAGGCAGGTCAACCCCCTATATGAGAAGAAGAAGAGTTGGTTTTTATATGCCGACTTAAGAACCACTTAAGGAAGAATCAAACCAGCTTACGATAACCTTCCCTTCCCCTCCCCACAACAGACACCCTGTGAGGTAGGTGAGGCTGAGAGAAGGTGACTAGGCCAAGGTCACCCAGCTGGCCGCCTGTGGAGGAGTGGGAAAACAACTCCAGTTAACCAGATTAGCACCTGCCGCTCATGTGGAGGAGTGGGAAATCAAACCCAGTTCTCTAGATCAGAGTCTACTGCTCCAAACCACCACTCTTAACCACCACACCACGCTGGCTCCCTAAGCCAGTTATACCAAGGGGGGGGGGAGGTAGGGACGCCAGCATTGATAGACTGCCTGCAGGTGCCCTCAATTGTATGCCTGGAGGAATAGCTCTGTTTTATGGGCCCTGATGTCACTAGGCAGAGCATTCCACCAGGCTGGAGCCAGGTAGGGTTGCCAGGTACCTCTTCACCACCAGCAGGAGGGTTTTGAGATGGAGCTTGAGGAGGGTGGAGTTTGGGGAGGGAAGGGACTTCAATGCCATAGAGTCCAATTGTCAAAGCGGCCATTTTCTCCAGGTGAACCGATCTCTATCAGCTGGAGATCAGTTGTAACAGCAGGAGATCTCCAGCTAATACCTGGAGGTTGGCAACCCTAGAGCCAGGGCTGAAAAAGCCCTGCCTCTTGTAGAGGACAGCTGCACACTCCTGGGGCTGGGGACCACCAATAAGTTATTATTTGTGGATTGTACATTTATAATTCAGTTTTACTTTATTGACTCAAATGTGCTAAACCATAACGTGACACACATTCTATGATATTACAGCAAATCAAGTGTCTTAACTCGTTTTGAACTCATGATTATCTCAAGCTCTGCCTATATGAAAGGGCTCGTTTCAAACCTTTCTAAACAATTTTATTAAAAAGGGCTTATGGGGATACTCTATTTATAGGAAGTAGCTTTGAGTCCAGACATACAAGATGAAACTTGGGACGCCACATGGAAACCACACATTTTAAAATAAATTTAAATAAATTTAAAGTTCAGTATAAGCTGAAAAATAGGTACACTTTATGCAAAACAATGTGGTGTGACGAAATTAAAAAACGGCGCGAAAATAAGAATTCACAGGATCAGTTTTCAAAAAGGAAAAACTAAGTCAAAATGATTTTTCAAGTCAAAATAGCAAAGATAGAATTAAACATTATGCAAACTTCAAATAGAATTCCTCCTGTTGGTGGCGTACACCACTAATTCATACTCCTATTCATTTGTCCTCTATTCTATAAAGGTGTTCAGATCAGCAAGATCTCCATGCCCTATCATCTTCAGCCGCTGTTCTGGCTTGCTAATGAGGTATATAGATCCTTAACCAATGCTGAAACGGAGAAATGGCTTGCCAAACACGCCATATATAACTTTCCTCTTCGCTGAATCATGATCGGCCACTTGTAACTAATGTGCTAGGAGAAAGATAAAGTCCCTCAAAGTCATTTTCTCTTCTTTGCAGGCCTGAAACAACTACTTTTCATCTACCGACTTATTTATGGTCAGACACACAGGCAGGCCGATTGATGCTTTGTCTGTTTCTGATGGATGAGGTGTATATAGATGGGTGTCAACGGCGTTTGAATCTTCAAAAGCTCACATTTCACACTACTGATCTGACAGATGTTGAAGAGAATGATATAAATTCTTTTGGGATTCTTTGTAAAGAAAGCTTTTTGATAACAAAAGTGAGCTACCTATCTCAGTTGACAGGACAAAGCTGAAAGAGCTGAGAGAAGGCAGAATACTGTGGCTGAGGCCTTGCTCATTAGCAACGCCGGGAACTCAGCAAAGTGCTACAGATTGGGATCCTTGAGTGATTCGCATTCAAGCTGTAAGTGCTCATCTGCACTGAGATAAATTCATTTTGGCAAAACGTCTGCCCAGAATATTTAGGGACTGCAAGAATCATAAAGTGATCCCCCAAATGACAAAGTTGTTCAGCAGAAAGGCCAAAGTTGGCATACCTATTAGGGACACTTGTCAAATTCTCCTCATCTGAATCTCTCTCTAAAGGTTATTGTCCTAGCTGGTCTGGTTTCCAAATGGAAGCAAATGCTTTAGGAATCATCTGTTGGCTTGTTTTATATTTCTACAGAGTCATCTGAAGCCATTTTCAGTTCCTACGGATCATACATATCTAGGGGTGCCAGGTTTCTCTTGGCTACCAGTGGGAGGTTTGGGGGTGGAGCCTGAGGAGGGTGGGGTTTGGGGAGGGGAGGAACTTAAATACCATACAGTCCAATTGCCAATGTGAGCATTTTCTCCAGATGAACTGATCTCTATCAGCTGGAGATCAGTTGTAATAGCAGGAGATCTCCAGCTAGTACCTGGAGGTTGGCAGTCCTATACATGTCTCCCGATCAAGTTACTGAAGTGTACATGTGTGTTGCTTTTTTGCATTGTTCTGTAAAAATGGATGTGATTGTACATACAGTTTTATCATGATGCTTTTTATATAGTGTTTTACCAATGTTCAGGAGCACATATAAACATTAGTAAACCAAAACAAGCTTGATGCAATTGTGCATACAATCACATCAAATTGTTTTTTTGCAATGTTTTAGCAGTGCAAGTCTTGCAAGTGTAATGTGGAGAGAAGAAGGCAAATGAATGGGAGAAGTGAATATTGCAGCAAACTACAGAAAATCCAATTTCTGAATTAATCCCCCAACCCCCAATTCTTGGAATTAAAGAGGAGTGGAAGGCCAAACAGAGAAAGTCTGGGTTCTGGAACAAGAATAAAATGTAATGAGGCAAATCAATTCTCTCCTAATGTGCAGGCAGGGCTTCTACCTCAGTTGAAGAGAAAAGGGCAATCTCAATAATATTAACAGCAAAATAGTAACTTTTGGATCTGTGGTTTGGAGGTCTAAAAATGTAGTCAAAATTATTAATCATAAGACTCATTGCATTTCCATAACTGGACCCTTGAGCTGCTCTTCAGTATGGAAAGGAACCCATTTGCGGCTAGCATAGGGGACTCCTGTATCTACCAACTTGAAGGACTAGGATATATTAAGAATTTACTGATCCCTGTTGCTACTAGCCATGGGCTGGTCCATGTGTTGGTAAAGAAATCCACACAAGGGAACTAGTCACAGCTCTGACAATGAGTTTTGCAATCCTGGCAAACCATCCCAGGTTTGCATACAAATTTTTTCTTTGAAAAAAAAAACCTTTATTTGTGGATCCCTGTCATGGTCGGGGCTAGACTACTGTCATGGTTCCTCCTTGAAGTCAACTTAGAAACTCCAATTGGTATAGAATGTGGCAGCCCAATTACTAACAGGTGCCAGGAACAACATGCATGTCCCACCCATCCTGCAGGTACTCCATTGGCTCCCAGGCTCAGTTTAAGGTACTGGCTATTACCTACAAGGCCTTCATGGCCTACGCCCAAACAACGTTGTTTGTGTGTTTGAGAGTGTGTGGGGGAGGGTGATGGAATTCTCATGACATTGGACTAGGGTTGCCAGGTCCCTCCTGGAAACCAGTGGGAGATGTTGGGAGGTGGGTACAGGGAATGGCAATCGGCATCTTTGCTCAATTATGGCACTTTTGGCATGATGCGGAAGTGCTTGCATCACTCTGGGGGACACTGGGGTTTCCATAGAGTTTTGGGGAAAGTGATAGAGCATCCCCCCGGTGTGATGCTGGCACTTGCACACCACCCCGGAATTGACGTCATCGTGCACAGATGCTCTCGGAGGGCCTGCTTCTGCCCGTCAAACAGCTGAGTGGCAGAGGGCAGGGGCAAGAATCACTGGGAGATTGCCCACCATTAGTGGGGACCTGGGAACCCTATGCTGAACCCTGCAGCCATTAACAATTTCTTCACTGTGTTGTGAAGTCCCCCAATATACATGCAGCCTTGTACATAAGTACACTGAAAAAGCTTATTGTTCAAACCTATAGGATTCAGACTTTGTAGTGGTAAAGAGGTGGCAGGGCCGGAAACGTTAGCAGCAAAAGCAATTCAATAGTGTTGAAAATAGAAATGTTAATCTTGTGTGAAGCAAAACAGATGGACTGAAAAGAAGTTATGAATCAATAAAGACCAAGTGTAAAAAGACTTTTTTAAAAAATCAAATATAAAATGTGGGACAACAGAACATATAGCAGCACTTGTGAGAGTAACACAAGGTTATGGTTTAGCACTTTTGAGTCAATAAAGTAAAGCTATGTGGAATAACACATTACAACAACAAAGAGAGAGAGAGAGAGAGAGAGAGAGAGAATAGTAGTTTGGGTTTCCAAAATGGAACCATAATATTATTTTCTCTTGCTCAGTTTTTTGCAGTAACAGTCTAGCCTTATGTATGTACGTGCCATTAAGACACAACTAATTTAGGGTGTCCCCAGCAAGGGGCTTTCAAGGCAAATGAGAAACAGATAGTTTGTCATTTCCTTCCTTGATGGTCTCCCATCCAAGTACCAACCCTTCTTAGCTTCCAGGGTCTGCCAAGATACAGCTTTACCATGCCTCCTTCCCTCTCACAATAGTTTAGCCTTTGATTCTTAGTTTAAGAATTTGACACTGAAGGTAGTCTATTCCCTTGAGGATCAGAGGAGCATGCCTTTTATCTTAGGTGCCGTGGAACACAGGCAGGACAATGCTGCTGCAGTCGTCTTGTTTGTGGGCCTCCTCGAGGCACCTGGTTGGCCACTGTGAAAACAGACTGCTGGACTTGATGGACCTTGGTCTGAGCCAGCAGGGCTTTTCTTATGTTCTTATGAGAAACAGAAGATGGTTCAAAATAGAGCAAAGCTGACCCACACCTAGAATTTCAAAAGCAGCTCTTGCCCCTACAACTCAGGATGAAGACATTAAGCAAGATGGGGGAGATGAGCAGATTGTGTGGAAGTTCTGAGATCAGATTTCCTTACAGAGGAATCTGACATACTGAGTCAGGCGATTGGTTAATCTACTCAATATTGTCTATTATGACCGACAACAGCCCTCAAAGGTCTCCAGCAGAGACAGGACTTTCTCACCTACTACTTTAACTAGAAATGGAAGGGATTGGACCAGAGATCTTTATTAATTAATTAAGGCACTTCTGGTCACTTCTGATCCATAGCAGCTTACATTAGGGTTGCCAGGTCCCTTTTCACTACCGGAAGGAGGTTTTTGGGGTGGAGCCTGGGGAGGGCGGGTTTTGGGAGGGAAGGGACTTCAATACCATAGAGTCCAATTGTCAAAGCGGCCATTTTCTCTAGGTGAACTGATCTCTCGTCTGGAGATCAGTTGTAATAGCAGGAGATCTCCTGCCAGTACCTGGAGATTGGCAACCCTAGCTTACATAAATATCCAGACCAAAGTAGGCAACATATTGAAATGAACAAGACAAACACATCCTCAGTAGGCATTGCTTCACTAGGCTAGCTATTGTAGGCCCTCAAGCTGCAAACCACAGGCCAAGACTCTTTGGCCATTGCCTTTTGGTTCATGCAGGGATCCCCTGCCCTTAGCTCCCATTTCCTGCCACTACTCTGAGCCATGCCAGGAGAAAAATAAATAAATAAATAAAAATGGTAATTGGTCAGTCTAGGAATCACTGGAAACTCTATGGTGAAACCATACTTTGAAATCCAGATAAGGCCTGGCAACCAGTGGGAGGTAAGGAGGGGTATGGTGGTGACCAACAGCAGGTTTTTCCTGGAAGTGACATCATGCCATCAGTAGGGTTGCCAGGTCCTACCTGGCTTCTGGAGGGAGACTCATCCATGTGGCCATGAGGGGCAGTTTCTCCCATGCATGCATAAGCACGCCCATACACGGCACGATTCTATTACTTCCAGGTTTACCCAGGTTTACCCTGGAAGTGCCGAGAAGGGCGTGCTCCCAAAAAAAATCAATGGAAATCATAGAGTTTGGGGGGAGATTGCTAGAGTGTCACGAGCACTTCCAGTGTAACCTGGAAGTTCTGGCAGTGCGGTGCACATGCGCAGAGCATACAGATCACCTCCCCCCATCCCAGCTGGCCTACTTCCACCTGCCAGCCAGCAGAGGGATGGCAGGCAGCCCAGTAAGTTGGTGGGCAATTCACTGGGCAATTGGGAACCCTAGCAATCAGCTTGGCAGCCATTTTTTTTAATATTCCACTGCCATTTCAAATGGCAGCAGGAAACAAGAGATGTGTGTAGGAGGTCCTCTGGCCCCACCAAGGGAGCAGCAAACCTAGGGGAAGGGTATTCAAGTTAACAGTCCAAGAAACAAACTGAGAAGTTTTCCAATTTCTGTATGCAACTGATCCTAAACTTTGTTCTCTCTCACTGTCATCTCATTCCTGTGCATGTTTTTCTAATCCTAGAGAGCTTGCATGTGCAAACACGAAAATGTTCAGCATTTGTAGAACAATTGCCACATTCTCTATTGATATTTGCAGCAAGCCATACCGGTTACACCAGCAACCCAAGCATGGGGTTTGTGACCAGATTCAGAGTTTCAGATATGAGGCCCGCAATAACTTGTGCAGGCCTAGTAGTCTTGAAGCGAAATTCACTGAAAAATATATATATATACTCTGACCTTTTCTTTCATGCAATTCTGTCACCATAGTCACTTGGTTCTCTGCCATGCTTGAAACAGGGGAACATTTTGTCAAAAAATCTCTCTGTAAATGCATGGAAAGTTTTGCCTTGGGACCAGAAGGGAATGCAATCTTGGGAGTTTCAGAAAAATATATCCTCCTATTTCATGAAGAATAAATCTTGTATTTTTGAGGTTACCCTGCCTGTGAATTTGCAATGTGTTTAGCTAGATTTATGATGAATACATGTTGATGCAAAAATAGATTAGATTAGATTGGCGAGAAGATGGGACAAACAGTGTAATATATTCTCTTTGGCTCTGCTTTCAGCCTCTCAGCCTACGCCAGGGCAAGTTCTGTAACATGCACTATATCACTTCCTTTCTACTGAAAGGCTAGATAAGAACCCCCCCTTTCTCGCACGTACAGCTTTGAAATGGCTTTCCTTCACATTTGCTAAAAATACTGTAGAAGGGTTTCAGTACGTGGCTGATGCAAATGTGATTTAAATTATGCAAGAAAATTTGCATGCATTCAGGACATTTTCTTGACTTTGTCAATATAGTCATTGAAATATAAACTGGCAATAACGCTTACCCCAGGGCCGTTGCATGCATCAGATAATGGGTGAACGGGGTTTCCCCTTTTTCCCCTCTTATCTTTACAAGTAAGAACTGTATATCCACACCACAGGATCCTCTGCTGCTCCGAGATTTTGTAACACAGGAATGGTGCAATCTTGTTGTGTGGCTTTCTTCATGGAATAACTCTTATCAGGTGGAGAAGTCATTCTTATCTGTTTTCCTCATTACAAAGAGCATCGCTGAGCAGCCCTGAAGTCCTAAGGCTTTATACAAATCAAGTAAAATATATGCATTTGGGTTCTGGTGGATCTGTTTCGAGTTTTGGTGGGTTGCAGTGCAACCAATCTTTATGTACCACAAAACAATTGATGTATTCAAATAGTTAGCTCATCCTAACAGTTTTGGTGGAGCCATGGCAGTAGGGTTGCCAGCCACCAGGCGGTGGCTGGAGATCTCCCACTATTACAACTGATCGCCAGGCAACAGAGATCAGTCCCCCAGGAGAAAATGGCTGCTTTGGCAATTGGACTCTATGGGACTCAAACCCTGCCCTCCTCAGGCTCCACCTCCAAATCTCCATGCATTGCCCAATCCATGTCACCTCTAGGCTGGATTACTATACCTTGCTTTACATAGGGCTGCCCTCGAGACTGATCCAGAAACTCCAGCTGGTGCAAAATGCTGCATGAGGCTCCTCATGGTAGTGTTGCCAGGACCCTCTTGGCCACCGATGGGAGGCTTCTGGGGCAGAGCTTGAGGAGGGTGGGGTGTGGGGAGGGGAGGGACTGCAATGCCATAAAGTCCAATTGCCAAAGCAGCCATTTTCTCCAGGTGATCTGATCTCTATTGGCTGGAGATCAGTTGTAATAGCAGGAGACATACAGCAACAAACAGATTAGCAGCCAGCCGGGTGCACTGAGAACCTGAACCACTGAATAATTATATACCTTAATTGATTGCAAATAAGGAACAACAAAATATATGAAGCTATTGGCTGAAGAAGCTGCCTTTGGTAGTGAAAGCACGATTGTTCATCCGGACAGCGTTTCCATTTTTTTCAGTATGCTTCCTTTCATGTTCCCTTGAAGAAGTTGATGATTGAAACAACATTTTTAAAAGAAAAGAAAAAGTTATTAACTGAACTGAAATATAATTCATTTTGGTACTATTGTAGCAAAGAGATATAGCTACTTCGTTTTTTTGTCTTTTTTAATTGATTTAACTTTATTAAGAAACAACAATAGAGGAAACACAAAAGAAAAAATTTAGTTACAATTGAGATCTAAAATCAAGCAATGTCAAAATGTCTTTACTGAGACTTTCAAGCTATACAAAGAATAGTCGTATCTTCTCAATTTTCTTCAACTTCCGAAGCTTACTCTGGTTGATATTCATCTGTCTCGATTATATCACGCATTTTATGAATTATTCTATATTAAAACAATTGTGAATAGAAAAAAACTGTCATAATAAACCAATACCTAAATAAAATTTGTCTTAAGTCTATTTTTTTTTGGTCTATGTTTTTTATTGTCTTAGTTGTTACACTGTATCGAATTGTGTAATTTTGGGCACTCTGTATGTATTCACCACATGTTTGTAACAAGTATAATACAGCATTTTGATAAGTATTACTTTATACAACATACCACCTGGAGGTTGGCAAGCCTAGTCAGCAGGCACAATAGTGCCTATGGGTACTATGTTGTGGACCCCCAAGCTAGGTGATGTGAAAGACCTCCAACAGAGACTGTAGAGAGCTGCTACCAATCATAGAAGACATTACTGGCCCTGATAAACCAACGTTCTGACTCAGCTGAAAGCCAGAGATCCAGCTGATGGTATCCAGCTCCTGTGCTAAGTCTAGAGTTACCAGCTCTAGGTTGTGAAATACCCAGAGATTTTGGGGGTGGCACCTGAGCAGGGTAGTGTTTGGGAAGGGGAGGGACTTCAGTGGGGTATAATACCATAAAGTCCACCTTGTAAAGGGCCGTTTTCTCCAGGTGAACTGAACTCTGCCGCCCAAAGTTGAGTTGTAATAGCCACCACCTCCAGCCACCACCTGGAGGTTGGCAACCCGAACAAAGTCAATTGAGGTCATTGTACGTGAGATTAAACACAGAGGGTGTAACTCTACTAAAGATGGTTCTGTTAGCATCTATCTGGCATCTATATCCATGTCAGGTGTTTTCAGCAGGGTGGGATCACCAAAGATTTTAGTCTAATTATGCCTGTATGGGTGGGTTTCTCTGACATGTCTAGAGCAAAATTAGTGCAGGATCTTTTTGAAGAACAAGAGTGCTTAATATGACTGGTGATGCCTTTTGTTGCATTTTAGAATAGAGTACTCAAAATATTCAATTGGAGTACAATTTGCAGCATTTGAGATGACTTGAATAATTCACATACATTCATTTATTCTTGATTAGTGGATCAGACTTGGCAAAAAAGGAGTATTTATATTATTTTATGACATGTAGCATTAATAATGCATTATTTTGCTCTCAAGCTGCTTTTTTTTTTTAAGAAAGCTATAAAAATATGCAAGCAGATGAGACTCCTGAATGGAGATTAAGGAACCATGGAGATACTTTAAGCTGTCATTTGAAAAGGGAGTTTATTGTAAGGGTTATCCCTTAGGGGAGCCATGGAGAATTTAGGGATTGATAACATGGGGGAGAGGGAGGGGAAGCGAAGGAGGAGGTAAATAAATATTCCAGAGAAAAGTATTCAGTAATAGGGATAGCGACAGAATCTACAGGATGGACCTGGATACTCAGAAAGCCCCACAGACTCCTTGCTGGTAACTATTTATAGGGAAAAAATTAGTATACCAACCTAGCCTTTGTACATTTTTTTTTAATTTTACATGTTGACATTGACTTTAATTCACCCCATTTGCGTAGCTTAAACTTTTTTGGTTTCTTTTATGACAGTTTTATGCCATACATATGTTATTTACACACTGTTTTACAGCATAGGTCATTTATATGGGATTAATAAGCAATCGGTGAAAAATAATGTTGAAAGATGCATTCATTTTAGCGAGAACAATTCAGTAAAGAGAAACTGATGTGAAAATAAAAACTCAAAGGTGTTTGGGGTTTTGGTGGGTTTTTTGTTTGTTTTTTTGTACACAAGGGAAAAACACAATCAAATTGGGGACATTCAAATCAAACCTGACAGCATTTGAAATGGAGCACACATAGGACTTTGCAACCGGGTGTGAATTCTGCTCTTATGTTTTTCTCTTCTAGTTTTAGTTTGTTCTCACAGGGTAGAAAGTAGATTGAAAGGGGAATGCTTGAAACAAACCAGAAAGCTCCTGAAATTCGGTCCCTATGGGCTTTTCCTATGGGCTGTCTCTTATGGGCTTTTCCATTCACAAAAGAGGGTGGGGGACCCCTTTTGACTTCCCAAAATGCAATGCCGGTGATTGCAGGACCCATGTGAACAGAAAACACATGGATCAGGGGCTGTAGTACAGAGGGAAATTAAACATCATGGAGCAGAAAAAATGACAGGTTCCAACCCTCATTGTACTTCAGGGGAGCAGCTGTGGCTCAGTGGTAGAGCATCTGCTTGGCATGCAGAAGGTCCCAGGTTCAATCCCCAGCATCTCCAGTTAAAGGGACAAGGCAAGGAGGTGATGTGAAAGACATCTGCCTGAGAGCCGCTGCCGGTCTGAGTAGACAATACTGACTTTGATGGACCAAGGGTCTGGTTCAGTGTAAGGCAGCTTCAAGTGTTCACGTTTGAAAGCAACGGCCAGCAACTGTATTAGGCAGACCGTGGTTAGCTAACACAGGACAACAGTTTAGGTTTAACTAGTTTATTTAATTAATTAATTCACTGAAAGTATACAACCTAACATTACTGATAATTGACATGCTGGTTTAATCATCCATACAGTTTCCTCAGTCCTAACACTGGTTGTGGTGTTTCTTTTATTAGCCCTTTTTCCTTTTCCTTTAAAAGCTCCCATGACCCACAGGCCCTGAGCAGTTAACAGGGAGGTTGTTTTTTTTAATTTCTTAAAGGAAAATATGGTGGAGAGATACTTGGCCACTGCCAGTGTTATACTTGGATCTCTATCCACCAGAAAAAAAGGGGACAATTTTATCACCTGTTACAGTGGCAAGTAGTTTCATTAAAATAGGAGTGATCTATTGATCACATTGGAGTTTGAAATGGGGACACTCCAGCATCATATGAGTGCATCAATTTTCTTCATGTTACATGAGCAAAGTCTTTCTGAGTAGCAAGTGGCACACACGAGATCTCACAATAAATAATAAGCACAGGAGTGCCCTATACAACTGTTTTAGTGCACATGGTGCACTTTCTGAGCATGGTGTGTATCTGAATTACTGGCAGCTGTTCACCTCTCTCACTTTCCTTTCTGTAAACATCTCTAATAGCTCATTCCTGAGCCTTGCGGCGGCCAAGGACAGCACAGCCAAGGCGCTGCCACAGTGCCTAAAAAGAGATTCCCCGGCTGCCGCCAGGCTTAAAAAAGCCTTTTTTAAAGTGTAAACAAGGAAATGGGCCTTTTCCCCCATACAAAAGGGAGATGTGGCCCCAGGAAAAAACTGGCGCAGCAATGCTGTTGCTGGAGGGGCTGTTCCCGGCCTGGAGGGCCTTTGGAAGTTGACTACCATCAGCTCCCCCCCCCAGGATCGCCCCTGGAATGCCCCCACATACCTGCACCACATTTCTCTTCCGGGATTTAGGTCCTGGAGAGACTGCGGCATCAGAGGAGCGGCTTGTAGCTCTGCGGTGCCCAGGCACCGACAGAACTGCCCCCGCCACCAGGGTAGATGCCTCTTATTCAGTGATAAGAGGCCACTTATGCTGGCGGCAGGGTCACACCACCTCCCGAGCACTTTCAGCCCCCCACCTCAGGAATGGGCTGTAAGAAGCCCCTTCCATCCACAGCATCCCATGTACCACTCCAGTATACTTTCACTTAAGTATTTTATTTTTTCAAGAACCGTGTTTGGTTCTTTATTGAGCTATAGTTGGCTCTAGAGCCGAATGTTGCAGACTCTTGCTTTATCTTGTATCAGCATATCCTAGCAGAGTTATGAAGCACTTCTATTTTCCATTGCCAGTGCACTGTAAGCAAAATTCAAAAGGACATTAAATGTAGTGTCAAGTAGCTCCCTCGGTAAGGTTGCACTGAACCTTTGCCCATTTCACTGTGCCCTGTTCTTGTAATACCCCTGAAAAGATCACCCCCCCCAATGAGCTTTTCACCTTGGAGATGTTTTTGACAAAAACAGCCTTCCAGTCCAGCACTCTCTCAAGCATCTATAATTTGGGGAATAATTTTATTTTCCTTGTGAGTAATCTTGTGGACCAAATATTTTATTCCACCTTGATTGAAATTGTGTAGGGGTTTTGGGGGTAATTTTATACCATTTTACTCCCTGGCCACCAGCTGACCATACTTCATGAAAGTTAGTATTTTAATGGACATTTCAATATACGTCAGCTAAACGGTAGGAAACTTACCAAATTTGACAGCCCCTTTGTTTCAGCTTGAAAAAAATCCTCATTTTGTTTTTCTTTTTGTTTTCCTTTGGAGGAATTTAACCCAGAAGGTATTATCACACCTGATTGTTTCCTCATACTGATTTTTTCTTGTTCATTTTGCACAGTGTTGAATGTTGCCTTGCATTCATGATATATTAATGGTATATAACAAATGATGTAAAATAAAGGAATAAGGAAGGACAGGAATAAAAACAGGAAAAAGGAAAGGCTCATAATGACAATATACAAAACCCCAAAAAGAAACCCAAACAAGGGCATAGTTATACATCCCCTACTAAATGGTGACAGAGGGCAGGTTGGTTTCAGGGAGCAGGTGGATTGATGCAGGTAGAATCATGGTGTCAGTCATGGTGAATCAGTCCATGGGCTGCTGAAAGGAGTATAGCAGTATTCCCGCAGCCATTTTCTCCAGGTGAACTGATCTCTATCAGCTGGATATCAGTTGTAATGGTGGGAGATCTCCAGCTAGTACCTGGCGGTTGGCAAACCTACCTTTCAGAGAGACTTACCATCAAAAACAAAACTGTTTTCCAGTGGCAAAATGAACGAACTGGGGAAGGTAGTTTTGTAACTCATACACTGTTATATTTGTATTATATGACTTGGAATGTGTAGATTTATGTATCAGGTGTACATTGTGTGTGTGTGTGTGTATGGATGCCTGTTACACTAGTTAAGCAAAGCCTCATCATGCAAAACATAATTATCTGACAGCTTAGCTTTATCGAAGGATACAGTTGTTGTATTTTTTTTCTTTGTATAAAGCTCTTGTCTTTCACTCAATAACCCACTGATAGAAGTCAGGCAGGAAGAAGGGGAGGAAAAAGAACTAGCTTGGTACATGCTGGCATACAGAATGGGTGGGGACAGTAGCAGCAGTGATTCTTTTTCAGGCAAACATTCTGCTAATGAACTTGGTCTAGAAACTTAATTAGCTAAGTCCCCATTGGTTTCGTCTTACATCATATAGATTGTGAATATTCAGATTCTTCCAAATTCCTCGCCGATATAAATGCTCCTCAGAACACACTGCTCTGATTTGAGTTCCTACCATAAAACAATAACTCCATGTGCATTTCCCCCACCCATTTGTCATTGTTTTGCCCTGCAGTCCTATTTTTGTATGCATCAGATGCACTTTGAATGCACATTGCCTTTAAGGAAGTATTGCGTATCATGAACTGAATGTGTGTAGTACACTTACGAAATTAATATTGAGATGATCCTCACTTGCACACAAATTACATTCAAATAATTTCTCATTGGATCACCAGAAGGATACCGAATGGAGTAGCAGAAGAATTTTAGCTTTACTGGTTGAATTCAAATTTTGGTGATTCGTTTGGATTCTTTTAGGCTACAGGCCAAAATATGGCTTCCAGGCATTTTTTTTTTTTAACTCACAGAGAAACAGCTAACTTTGGGATTACATGTAGCTATTTTTCCTAACTTATAGCTGTGCAGGGTGTCCATTCTTTTGTTATGTTGATGACTCGGAATGTTCCACTAATGTTTGCTAATAGACATTAATTGTACAGGATAGCTAATTCCTTAATCTTGAAGCAAGTCTTTACAAAACTTTTGGAAAGTTCTCAGGTTTTCAAGAAGAGAAATGATTCAACAATATTAAAGTGTTTAGTTTAGTTTCTGTGCAATCCTGAATTGGAGGGCAGAGCTGCATATGATGACCCTGGTAGTCCCTTCCAACTCTGTGATTCTAGGAGCTGGCATGACCCCTATGCTGGTATAAGTTCCACTCTGGACCATCCAGACTGGCATGGACGCCTGAACAGGGTGACTTAGCAAATCCCTGTGAACGGCGTGGTGTTGCAGGCCTCGGGCACCAGTACTGCCTCGGTGGAAGAGGCCAAGCCAACATCTGGGGGGGGGGTTCCCGGGGGAGGAGTGTCTTTAGGCTGCTTCCTAAGCCTTTTGGGGCCAAAAACGCACCATTTTGCAGGAGACGAGATAAGCCTTCAAAATCATGGCACAGCCCCGTGGGACTCTATGGGGAGTTCTTGTGTGGAACTTCTCCTACGTACTTTCTCCAACCTTAAGAACTTCCCATTTATCCTTCCTCTCTACTTCCTTACTTTTAAATGAGCTTTAAAGCGTCTTTTTAACTACCAAACCTTGAACAATTGGATACTGGGTGTTCAAAACATATAAAAGCATAAAGAGGTGAAAATTCCCCTTACTCATACACAATCACTCCTCCACATGAAGCCTGCTGTGTGACTTTGAGCCAATCACAGTTCCCTTAGAATTGTAAGAGAGAAATGCCATTGCTCAGGAAATTAGTAGAATTGAAGAAAAACACATTTGTTTGGTCTGAGCTCAGGCAGTTCTAGTAATATCTACATAAAGCAATAATGTGAAAGAATCAAGTAAAACTGACCATGGTTGAGTGGTAGACTATATGCTTTACATGCAAAAGGTTCCAGTTTCAATTTTTGGCATCTGTAACCTTTCTCCTCTTGAGAAGAGGACTAGTGCTATGCAGAGCAGGCAATACTGGATTAGATAGACCAGTGATCTTACTTTGTACAAAGCAGCTTCTTATGATGTCATCACTCCTTCAAATTCCCAATCGTCTTTTCCTTATGCATAAAAAAACCTCACCAAACATTTTTAGCAGAAGCAGTTCACACAACTCTCATTGCCATCCCCCAACCCACCATAAATCAAAAATATTAAAATGAGAAGTTGAACTTTTCAAGTTGTCAACTGAAAATGTTCAGGGAAAAAATACACCTTGCTATTGGGCAAAAAAAAAGTGTGGAAAAACCCTGCGAGACAGGCATTTTGCTCCGCTCCTACAGAAAAAAAACAAATGCACAAAGCAGAGCGATTCTTGTAAAACATGATCAATCCGATCAAATAAAGAAGTTCTTTAGCCTTGCTTCATAAATGTATGAATTAGGCTGTGTAACAGCATATGAGCCACTAATACACCCCACTGGATTATTCGACTGAATTAAAATACTAGCTTGAAATCCCAGGGACTTATTTTGCTTGCCAGTTCTTTGAGTGTATTTTTCATGAGGCAGTGAACTCAATGTTTCTAATCTTATGAGATGTCAAGTACATTACTGGGTAATGTATATTACTGGGCTGCCAAGGAACCAAATTTCTTATAAGAGGGAGGGGGAATTTTAATTCACGATTTGGAGGCAAGTGTGAGACTCAAACGACGTCTAGCTTTCAGTCTCGCTATTGTAGGGTGAAAGTTCATAGAATGAGGTAAACACAGAAGTACAGATGCTTCTGAAAATTTCCTCCTCTGAATTTGTTCTTGAATTTTGGCATTCTGAACAATCTGATTCTGTTTCTTAAGTGGGATTAATGCATAAAGTGCTTCCCCAGGGGGACAAGCTGATATGACATTTTTGTTGGCTTTGTCACCCATTTTAATTCTCCTTATATTCTTTGTTGTCACTGATGGTTCTTTTGTTTGTTTGTTTTTGCCACTTTGGTGCCCTTTATACATACACACTATTTTTACACCATTTAGCACCATTTCTGCTATTCCTTTGCCATTTCTATGCAACTGTTGTGCAAAGAGTGTTGACAATGTGTTACTTGTAATGGGGGAAATTGGCAGAAGGAAAGAGAAACTGGTACAGAAATAAAAACTCCTGAGTTCATTTCTCAGAAGGAAGAAATTACATTGAAATAGGGACTAAAGAATAAGGGCCAGATAAGGACTTTTAAAATATATGGCCAGGGTCTTTAATGAAAGTGGGGTAACCTAAGAGTGAAGGCTTAGTTCTTATGGTGCAGCCGTTCTCTTGGGCATGTGGGAAGACAGCCAAAGTAAATGCAGAAGTCATGCAGGATCTTCAAAGAGGGGCTGTAATTCACAGTGCCAAAAATTCCTTAGAAGAAGAAGAAGAAGAAGTGGTTTTTATATGCTGACTTTCTCTAGCTTTTTAAAAAGGAGACTCAAACTAGCTTACAATCTCCTTCCCTACTCCTCCCCACAACAGACACCTTGTGAGGTATGTGAGGCTGAGAGAGCTCAAAGAGAGCTGTGACTAGCCCAAGGTCACCCAGCTGGCTTCATGTGGAGGTGTGGGGAAACCAACCAGGTTCACCAGATTAGAGTCCATCACTTGTGTGGAGAAGTGGGGAATCAAACCCAGTTCTCCAGATTAGAGTCCACCCCTCTTAACCACTACACCACGCTAGCTCTCAGGTTACCTGTGAACATGTTACCCATGAAAGAAACCTATTGTTTCAACAGTATTGCTGTTTCACCAGACTCATTCTGCAACATGCAACTGCTATTTGGAATGTTGTGTTGTAGCAAAATTTTAGAAAAAAAACACAATTGAAAGCACACTGATTAGCACATGCGGCAACTATTTTGCAACAGATTCGATTCCTGTTAAAGGTTATCTTGAATTTTTATGCATCCGTTGGTCTTATACTGATAGATGAGCCAGTATCTCAGCTTGAACCTGACCTGGAATCAAATAGTTCTTATGCAGCTTCTCTCTCCTTGGTGCCTATGATGCCTGTGATCCAAACTTAGAAATTAGAGGTCCTGACATGCTTTGCTACTCATTATTTTTACCTTGACTATTGTCACCTTAGATCTTCTCAAAAATGCCTCTAATTTCTATAGAAACCATATTTTCCTCTGGTTGCAGATGTTATCCATCCACTATTTACAACACCAGATAAGATTACAGTGACATATTTATAATGAAAGTGAAATTTTAGACTATGTAGAGGGCTAGGCCGGGGTGGCAATGGAACTAAAGCACTGTCCGTGGTGCTGACCCATTGGGATAAATAGTGGCTAGATGCTTCTTCTCTTATGAAGAAGAGTTGGTTTTTATATGCCGACTTTCTCTACCACTTAAGGAAGAATCATACTGGCTTACAATCACCTTCCCTTTCCCTCCTCACAACAGACACCCTCAGCGGGGCTGAGTGTTACTAGCCCAAGGTCACCCAGCTGGCTTCATGTGTAGGAGTGGGGAAACAAATCCAGTTCATCAGATTAGCCTCTGCCGCTCATGTGGAGAAGCGAGGAATCAAACCCGGTTCTCCAGATCAGACTCCATCGCTCCAAACCACCACTCTTAACCACTACACCATGCTGGCTCCCAATGTGTTTTTTTTTTTAATTTCAGATTTTTGTGCAAACCTGGGGTATTGTTCTGGTTTGTAGAAAGATCTGCCTTGCCCATTGACAACTCCTGTCACCAGATTTAAATATTCTCAGATTTGGCTGACTTCACTATTAGAATATAAGATGGTTTAGGAAGGTATTTCCTGATTGCTGTATGTATTATCTTGTCCCCCTTCATTGTATTCTACTTATATAATACCAATTCTCTACATTGTTTAACGTATGTCTCATACTTGTTTGCTTTGTTTCAAATCTCTGCAATCCTAGTCTGATTGCATGGTTGATTAGACGTCACATCCTTTGGATTGTATTGACTGTGTAATCTGTGTAATCCACCTTGAGTCTCATTGAGAAAGGGAAACAATAAATACATAAATATGAATGAATGATGAACATGAAGAAATGTTTTTGACGCTTGGCCTCCTGTTGTTGAACAACGAGGTGGGGAGCTGCTGGAGTTCCCACATCAATGGGTTGGGTCTGAGCAGCGACAAACATCAGGCATACCTCCATTTCAGTTAAATTCCCTTGTGCTGTGTTGGGGGGGACCTTAACTTGGTAGAGAAGTGCTTTAGCACGTTTTGATAGATTTCTGAAGCTAAGCTTTCAAGCAGAATGAGAGCAGGATTTTTTTTTTTTGCTAGTTTAGTCTGTAGTTTAACTGAGAAATAGCCTGTTGAGATTCAAGATTATGAAGCATATAGCGTGGAAATCTTTAAACCCTTTCAGTGTAATTATGATGGGAGACTGTGATACTATTACCACAGATGGTGCAATGGTCTTCAAATTAGAGCTGTAATGTTTAGCCAAGTTTTTTCTTCTGAATGTCAAATTTTTGGAATGAGTGACATATTTGAGTGGCAGGTCTCCCTTGGAACAAAATGGAATAGGCCATCCCACAAACACTGCAGCAGCCAAATAAAACTGTGACAGTTTGCTATACTGGCAAACCTGTCTTATGAACTGGCTCCAGTACCATGGAGTTTTATGAAAAGGATCTCTGGCCACACTGGCAGCCCTAGGGACCATCCGTGAAAATCTTCTTGTGTGGCAAATGTATGTGCCCTGGAAACAGAAATCTACAATCAGTCCAAGGCAAGGCACCATTTCTCAATATGGTACTGGGGCTGAATTACCCAATCCAAAAGTTCAGGTGTTTTAATTGTGCTGGTCATTGACTGTAATAAAATTTCTAAAAAAAAAAAAAAAGGTTCAGGTCCACAGGGTACTCCTTTAGATGACTTGCATAATGATTAGCCAAACTCTGACAGAGAAAGCCCATTGGTTAATATTAACTGTCATAATTACATTGAAACTCCATGTATAGGCATAGTAAAAGGGAATTCCACCACTTTCCTGTCCTGCTTGTGAATGCCAGGAAGACACTGTCCATTGTTCACACAGTATCTTGGTCTAAACCAAGACATTCTTCTCCTGTATTTTTTTCCTAAGAAGTGGGCCATAAGTTTTTTTTTTAAAAAAATCATTCCAATATCTTGTTAAACCGTTTCCCTGAAACATCATTTCATTCACTTTGTCAGTTCAGTCAAGGCTAATTTTTCAAGTTCATGTTTTACAACTCGATCATCTTTTTCTCTCCAAGGCTCACTTAGAAACGCACAGATGAATTATATTTTTAAAGGAGAAAGACTTCTTACTTTTTCCTCTTAATATTGTACTGTATAGCAAACTTTCTTTGAAATGATAAAGGAATCAGCAAAAGCACTGGAGAAAGATCGCAAGGGTATGTTTTTTGATAGTTAAATGGATTTTTTTGGGTCTTGCCTGTGGAAGTTAGATCAAGCGCAGACCACTTAAATTTGTCACTTCCCAGGGCTGCTGCAAAGTGAGAAAGATGTGGGTTTTTTTTTTAAGTCTTCCAGGTTAGGACCATTGTTTTAGAAAAATAGCTTTGAAGTGTTTTACCAAACTTTATATCATCTGTCTTAAAGGAGAAAGAAAAAGAACGAGTTGTCTTTTGCAATTTGATTTGTATGGGGGCATATGATACCCAAAGGAGTGTAATCTAAATGGAGCATTCTTCTGTGTCAGGGTATTTCTGTTGGGGTACGTGTGTGTGTTTGGGGGTGAGTTTGGTAGTCTTCAGCACTCTTGCAAACAGCTCATGGACTGGACCATAAATCAACACCAATACATCGAAGAGCACTTAGACTCAAGTGTGTATGCGCTGCAATTAAGGCTGAGTAAACATGCCCAATTTACTTTCTCTTCCTTTCAACTTTGGTCAGTGGTAAGAGTTCTCTATGTTTCTCAATCAGTTTTGCACATTAATTTGTGCTGCACACACGTGGTATTTATGCACGATCTCTATGGTATTTATATGCACAATGGATGTAATTTAAAATATGTATAATGTTGAGAGCTAGTGGGGTGTAGCAGTTAGGAATGGTAGATTCTAATCTGGAGAACCTGGTTTGATTCTCCACTCCTCTACATGAGACTCTAATTTGGTGAATCGGGTTTGTTTCCCCACTCCTCCAGATGAAGCCTGCTGGGTGACCTTGGGCCAGTCCCAGTTCTCTCTAAACTCTGTCAGCCCCACCTACCTCACAAGGTGCCAGCTGTGGAGAAAGGGAGAGATTGTGATTACAAGCTGCTTTGGGACTCCTTAAGGTAGAGAAAAGTGGGGCACCTCTTCTTGTTCTTGTTCTTCTTGTTCTTCTTCCTCTTCTTCTTCTCACAGAAATAATGTTGAAAATGCACACATTTTATGGGGGGAAATGAAGTGTGAGAAAATGCTGGGAAAATAAACCATGATTTAGTTTGCTCAAAGGAGCATCAAAACTAAAATGGGGACTTTTTTTTGAAAGGGTGCGTGGAAATGGGTGTCAGGCAGCTCATTCCTGAGCCATGGGGTGGCCAGGGGTAGCGTAGCTGAGGCACTGCTGTGGTGCCTCCAAAGAGGTTCCCTGTCCACTGCCAGGCTTTTAAAAAAGCCTTTTGAAAAGTTTAAAACAGAAAATGGGTCTTTCTTCCCCATAGCAAACAGCAATGCTGCACCAGGTAAAACCAGGATGTTGCTGGAGGGGGCGTTCCCAGGCTGGAGGGGCTTTGGAAGCTGACTACCATCCGCTCCGCCCCCAGGAACGCCTCCCCCCATGCCATCACCACATCTCTCTTCTGGGATTTAGGTCCTGGAGAGACTGAGGCATCAGAGGAGTGGTGTGCAGCTCTGCGGTGTCCAGATGCTGATCAAACTGCCCCCACCACCAGCATATGTACCTCTTATTCCATGATAAGAGGCCACTTACGCTGGCAGCAGGGTCACGCCGCCTCCAGAGAGCTTCAAGGCTCTCCCCACTTCAGTAGCGCAGTGCAAGCAACTGGAATGACAAATTCAAAATCATTCCTAGTTCCACTATTCCATTTGGAGCTGGGAACAGTCCAGGATTGTGTGAGAAATGGCTTGTGTGAACAACCCCAGACAACACTGAGACTGAGTGATCCATGTAGGTGATCTACACGACCCTACAGAAAACATATTCAGTTCTTCTTTGGAGCTCATTGAAACAAAAAAAACAACAATTAGAACTATGAGGCTGGATACTGCCAGAAGTCCTGGCCACTGCAGTGGTTGACTCAAATATTGTTCATCACTCCAAGCAGAGGGAGACAAAAAACAGCCTTTGGTGCAAGGGAAAAAATATTTAATAATTAAATTGCCCCTATGTGTTTCGCATACGCTTCCTCAGGGGGATTGTTCTTAACTCGACCATCCCAAGCAAACAATGAAACAATCATGAAACAATTGATTGTTTCATTGCTTGCTTGGGATGTTTAAGAAAGATCTCCCTGAGGAGGCGTATGCGAAATGCGTAGGGGCAATTTAATTATTAAATATTTTTCCCTTGCACCAACAGCTGCTTTTTGTCTCCGTTTTGGTTGAAGAAGAAGAGTTGGTTTTTATATGCCAACTTTCTCTACCACTTAAGGAAGAATCAAACCGGCTTAGAATCACCTTCCCTTCCCCTCCCGACAACAGACACCCTGTGAGGTAAGTAGAGCTGGGAGAGCTCTAAGAGAACTGTGACTAGCCCAAAGTCACCCAGCTGGCTTCGTGTGTAGGAGCGGGGGAACAATTCCAATTCATCAGATTAGCATCTACCGCTCATGTGAAGGAGCGGGTAATCAAACCTGGTTCTCCAGATCAGAGTCCACTGCTCCAAACCACCGCTCTTAACCACTACACACCATGCTGCCTCCCTTTTGGTGCAGCCCTCTTTTCTTTTAGTTCATAACTCAGAGCAATCTACCCTCCCCCTAAAAAGACCACTTCCTTGGTTTTGTGACTCTGATTTATTAATAAGCATTTAATTAACAAGACAACATGCTGTACATAACCTGAAATAGAACTACAGTGGGTTTAACTGGCCTTCCAGTGCTATTGGACTTAACAGCGTAGAATGCCCAACAGCACAAATCTAGAGCATGGATTAGGGCAGTTTCAGTACAAATACATAGACTTAATCACTTTCAAATCCGGTAGTATGCCACAGAGTGGGGAAAAAATGTCCCTGAAGTACAAACCCAAATACAGATATTTACAAAAGAAAATGTTTCAGTTATCTTCCATAACTAGGGTTAACATGAGATACATATCATTTTGTTTCCTAACATTTACCAAATAGAATCTTTGCCTTCAACCTTTTTACCTATGATTGCAAACCCTAAGTTTCACATGAACACATGAAGCTGCCTTATACTGGATCAGACCCTCGGTCCATCAAATTCAGTATTGTCTACTCAGACTGGGAGCGGCTGACCAGTGTCTCAGGCAGAGGTCATTCACATCTCCCACTTGCCTAGTCCCTTTAACTGGAGATGCCAGGGATTGAATCTGGGACCTTCTGCACGCCAAGCAGATGCTCTACCACTGAGCCACTGCTTCTGTGTTAAAGGAGAGGGGGAATGGAGAGGGGGAATTGATGTGCAGCTTTCCGGAGGAAGCCTCTGAAACGAGTGGTAATTTGCACATGTTCATTCCTGCCCAAAGAATAGCTGGGCCAGTTTTGCTCCCATGATCCCATCCTACTTGAAGAATGGTAGGCACCATGCCTTGGGGGATGGGGGAGAAATAACACCTGCCTGTCTGATTGGCTGTGGAGGGAAGGCAGCAGGGTATAGTCCAATCTTGTCAGATCTTAGAAGCTAAGCAGGGGCAGTATATAGTTGGGAGACAACCAGGGAAGGCTCTGCAGAGGAAGGCAATGGCAAACCACCTCTGCTTCTCATTTGTCTTGAAAGTCTCTTGCTGGGTTGCTATAAGTCGGTATCTGATTGGCTACAATAGTGGAAGCTTTTCACCTGCTTCACATTTGCAATCACTGGGTTGGAATTATATTTCAAACGGCCTGACCCTGACGGGGTTGGTGAGCCCTTAACAGGAGTTGGCATGAATTGTATGACTTAAGCATTAGTTATTTAACTAGACTGAGGAGCACCAGGAGGCATCCAGATATGGCTGAATGGACCAACGGAGATAGATCACAGGTGGGTAGCCATGTTAGTCTGCCTGTAGCAGTAGAAAAGAGCAAGAGTTTTGCTAGACTTTAAGGTGCTACCAGACTCTTGCTCTTTTCTACTGGACCAAGGGATGCATGATCCATCAGTGCATGAACATTGGAACTTGTATACCATATGGTGTGGAGGCAAGGTAGGGTTGCCAACCTCCAGGTACTAGCTGGAGATCTCCTGCTATTACAACTGATCTCCAGCCAATAGAGATCAGTTCACCTGGAGCAAATGGCCACTTTGGCAATTAGACTCTATGGCATTGGAGTCCCTCCCCAAACCCCGCTGTAGTCAGGCTCCACACCAAATACCTCCCACTGGTGGCAAAGAGGGACCTGGCAACCCTAAGGCAAGGTGGGGTCAGTGGGCAACGTCTCTCTGTACAAGTTTGGTGCAGGCAAGGTGAAGCTTGAAGCTGCGTTGAGCTGGGAAGCAGGGTGGGTTGCCAAACGCTGGCATATCCAATAGAGTAGCCTTTTAGGGAGCCCACATAACTAGGGAAGGCGTGAGTTTAATTATTGGCACAGTTCTGATTGTAATTAATAGTTAACTGATGCATTTTTATCTGGCCTTAACATTTTGGGGTAAAAGGCCAAGAAAACAATCCTAGCATGAGTTTTGTTAATGTCGGTGGAGCTAGTGCATAGACTCTTACTAGCGCCTCACTTCTTTAGAAAACAAAAAGATATTAATGAGATCACTTTCCTTTGTCCATTATGATTAATCACAGATTGTTGTTAAGAACATCCACATCCCAGGAGGTCTTTTTTGTTTTGCTGGAGTCAACACATCTTATTCTACGGCTGACAATGGGTTCTCATTTTCTGGCTAAAACAATGCTTGTTAAACAAGTGACGCTGAGTTGGAATAAAAAAGTCAATTGTTGCTAAAAAGGAATGGGAAATTGTCAAGGAATGAACAGTGTCATGAAGATGGCATGCTTTTTAAAAACATTTTCACAAAGCCAAATGAAATCTGACTTTCTTATTATACTAAGCAACCAAACAGACTGTTGCCTCTCTCCACTGCTGTTGCTTTTTTCTTGGCAGAATATTGTTTACACATCAGAATGAAACCATGTAGAATGAAGAAAAGAACATTTGCAATATCCCTCTAAGTATATCTTTGTCGACTGGCTTTACTTCAAAATTGAATTTTAAAAGTAATAATTTCTTTGAGATCCTTTCTTTCTGATAAAGCCAAAATGCACATACATATAAGCAACTCTTTGTTGTAACTTCAAGAAACAGTTCACATATGAATGTACATCCCTTGATGACCACATGATCAAGAGATGATTTGCACATGCTGCACTCCTGTTGAAAACAAAATGGTGCCCGTAATCATGGATTTCCACCCTATTCCCCTTTTATGAATTTGGAGAGGTCTTCCCCCCAATGTCAGCACTCAGTACCAGTGAGTACAATCACAAAAAAGCTCTGTCTATATGTGAATGGCCCTGACCTGGATGGCCCAGGCTAGCCTGATCTCGTTGGATCTCAGAAGCAAAGCAGGGTCAGCCCTGGTTAGTACTTGGATGGGAGACCACCAAGGAATACCAGAGCCTCTATGCGGAGGAAGGCAATGGCAAACCACCTGTGTTAATCTCTTGCCTTGCCATATGTCGGCTGTAACAAGATGGCACTTTACACACATATATGTGAATGAGCCATCACAGATTTACCACTATGCATGAAACCAGTGTTACCACACATTCCACTGTGAGCTGGCAAATGTGCAATAAGGGGTGCCAATAGAAGAAGAAGAAGAAGAAGAGAAGAATTGGTTTTTATATGCCGACTTTCTCCACCACTTAAGGAAGAATCAAACCAGCTTACAATCCCCTTCCCTTCCCCACAACAACACCCTGTGAGGTAGGTGGGGCCGAGGGAGTGTGACTAGCCCAAGGTCACTCAGCTGGCTTCATGTGGAGGAGTGAGGAAACAAATACAGTTCACCAGATTAGCCTCCGCCACTTATGTGGAGGAGTAGAGAATCAAACCCAGTTCTCCAGATCAGAGTCCACCACTCCAACCCACCGCTGTTAACCACTACACCATGCTGGCTCTCATGAGTTTAAGTGATATACATACCTATGTGAACTGACCTAGGATTGCTGGATGGCTTAAACAGCCATGTTCAAAATTAGTTCTTGCTTTTTTACATTGTATGATACCCTACTCATCTGAGAAAGGCAAAGGTTTTTGTTGTTTTTACCATATATAACATGAAACAAATCTATGTAGCTAAACAGTACTGGACACAGTATATTGTTCTGAGGTTCTTTAAAAACCCAGTTTCACACAAATAAAGTGAAATAATTTAAACGATTAAATAAGGTTACACTTAAAAGGTACTGGATAATTTGTTTATATATGGTGGGATGTGTAAATCGTCAATGTTGATGTCAGAACTTGGCGTATTGACAACTTAAAAACACACACCCTATCTCTCTATGCCATTGCTGGTTAATCCAGGCACAGTGTTCTTATGGAATCCAAAGGTAATGGAAATGTGCATATGGATCTCCGGCATGTGCGTGTAGAACAATGGAGAGAGCAGATGTGCTTCTGCAACAATGGAGAGACTCAGATGATCTTTCCCCATTGAGATGGATGAATACGTGTTAGGATGGGAATCCTCAAGATACACATCAGACCTCTATTCTGTTCATGTGTTGTTATATCTTGGATGGGGCCTATAAATGAAGTTTATTGCTGGGGATGTACAAATATGTATTTCCCCCATTTCTTTCAGTTCTCTCACATCGTCAAAAAGACCATTATCAGCCCATATATTTTCTTTAGAATTTCCCTTCTTTATTTCTTTGATGGCAGTTTTATATGATTTTCAAGTAACTCTGTTTATATGCAGTTGTTGCAAAAACAGATGTCAATTAAAACAGCTGTCAATATGTTTATCAAGTTTTGTGAATATGGGTGGGGGGAAGGGACATTCATCTCCAAGGAGGCAAAACCATAGACGAAACGTGAACTTTCAAAATCATAGCAAAGGTCTTATGAAATGTATTAATTTGGTAAATTTGGAATTTATAGTTCCATGTTTGAATTTTGCTTTGGTCTGGTTTTCCAAAACAAAGGGACCTCCACATTAAAGGCAGTAAACTTCTAACTATCAGTGCCAGTAGGCAACCTCAGGAGAAGGCCTTGGCCTCTATGTCCTGTTGTAACTGGTTGGCCACTATGTGAGGCAGGACGCTGGACTAGATGGACCACTGGTCTAATCCATCTGGACTCTTCTTATATTCTTATGACTGTATCTCTTTGTCAGTTTATGCTGATGTCTCCAAACAAACAGACTTCAGAAACAATACAGGAGGAGAGAATGCTAAAATGTATACAGAGTTTACGCTGGGGCAGTGAGTACACAAACGGAAAATGTTTCTAGCCCATTGTGCCATGACAACAGTTCCAAAAAGAGAATATTGATTGAAAAATTAGGACGTGAAATGGCAACGGGGTTCATAAATCTGCATAAATCTAACCAGCAGGTTGAGTATTAAGAAACATTTGCTTCTGTCATATCAGTCTGTGTTTTCTCCTCCCTTGGCACACAGGGGAGGCAACATTATATGCAGCCACATGGGAAGGAGGTGAGCAATGGGCATGGTCAACTACTTGACCTGTTCCGTGTGAACTGGTCAATGGGAGGCTGGCCTCACAGATTAAAAGTGTCGATGTCTGCCACTCTGGTTGTATTGGTTTTCCAGTGCAGCACCCATCTTTTGCACTTGAGCATTGGGTTGAGCTTTTCTGTCATCCCAGAATGTTCAGGCTCGGAGGTGAGGTTCGCCCCACCCCCCATGAACTGGAAGCTATTGAATACCTTGAGATATAGAGGAGTGACAGGTCACCCAATAAAATATTGACACCAGTCACAACTGGCTGGTACAGTGTGAGTAAAGGGAGATTCAGGAAGTAGGAGGCATTAATGAACATTACCACACGGGTGAAGGAGGCTAAATAACCAAGAGACATGGGACATCTCCAGTTAAAGGAACTAGGCCTCTCCCCCTCACTTTCTTCCTCCATTCCTGGGGAAGATTAGTTGCTGGCATAGTTCTTGGTTGGCTGGGACCAAGCTGCAATTTGGGGAGGGGCTGTGGCTCAGTGGTAGAATATCTGCTTGGCATGCAGAAGGTCTCAGGTTCAATTCCCAGCATCTCCAGTTAAAGGGACTAGGTAAGTAGGTGATGTTAAAGACCTCTACCTGAGACCCTGGAGAGCCACTGCCAGTCTGAGCAGACAATACTGACTTAGAGGGACCAAGGGTCTGATTCAGTATAAGGCAGCTTCATCTGGTCATGACATCAGTACCCCAAGCCTGGATCTGGTAACTGGGGGTAGGGTATAGACATCGGTCTGTAGAGACTTATTTTGAGAGTTAATTCACATCGTCTTTTGGGTGTGTGACCATGTGAGTTGTTTTGCTAGTGACTGTCATTGAATTTGTGATGGCACCAACTTTGGATGATTCCACTAAAAGCACAAACCATGGGTCATTATGTGCTTTCCCTGTCCAACTTCTGGAAATTTGCAATGATGGGATAAGCTGTGGTCTTACTTTTGGTTTAAAAAAAATCAGGGACTTAAAAAGCAGTCTGAATGATACACAATTATATTACCAACTGCTGGTCAGCAGAGATGAGAGGACCTCAAAAGATCTGAGTGGTGGAGAATTTATGTAACGTAGTCACTAGAGTGTTGGGCTTGCAGCAAGGATACTACGTTTTAATTCCCATGCTCAGCCATTATGGATTTTGGTTGGCTTTGCACCATTCATGGACTTTCAGCCTAACCTTTCAGCATCATGGAGCCAATAGAGAGAAAACCTACATGCACTACTTTAAGCTCCTTTGATACTAGTAATAAATATATGGGCAAATAAATGGGGGGCATTGGAATCTATTGGAAAGTTTGAGTAATAACTTTGTAATAGGTAATTCTTCTATTTTGGACCTGCGTTCAGTTCTTCACGTGCATCTTAAAAGCCCCAGAAAGGCCATCTATGCTATAGCTTTTTCATATGACCCTGGCAATACCTAACATGTCCACCTTCAAACATAGTAACTATGAACTTTTTATATTGATTTTCCATGACAGCACTTTCAATTTGCCATTAGGAAATGGAGCCACTTAATCCTGATGGATGGTTAAAATTAGCCCAATATTTCAACTGTGCAAATGGATACGAGAGAGCTAGGTTCCCAAACTCTATTTTTTCCCAATGATTTTTCATGATTTAGCCATCTGTCATCTTTGTGTCAGAGTTCAGAAGACAGGGCTTCTTATACGCATGAGAAGTCATAGGCATTTGATTAACAAAGGTTGATGGAGTTTCAGTCTTGGCCGGAGGAACCAAAGGGCAAAATTTACCACGTACTTCTCAATTGCAAGGCCTAGTAAAATGAAGAAATCTACAGAGCACTGGTGGAACTTAACACAGATTCCACATGTGCACACATAAAAGAACCACTGTGCCCAAGTTCCATGAAACTAGGAGAATATTTGTTTCTGATTTTCATATTTGTCTAGACAGTCAAAGGGGAAAATACCATCTACAATGCATTGGTACATGCAGATTCTCTGATTTACCTGTCTATGATGCTTTGATTTACCCAGTCAGTCTTGGAAAACCAAGTATTATAAGGGACATGCTGATTCAATTGAAATGAACGTGGTTTGCTTGGCACCCATTTGTTTGGGGTGGGTTAAAGTTCCCATGGAATCAAGCCATAGCCTTTCATGTGGATATTCTGAAGCTGCTTTCTAATATGAATTGACATCTTTGGGTCGATTCCGATGTTCTGTTGCAATCTGAAAATGCAGATTCAAGAATGACCTATGTTGCAGAGGATCAAGCGCTGACACAGAGCAGTCTAAGCATTTTTGCCCTCAAAGCTCATTTAAGGGTATAGGCTAGGGCTGTCGATTAGGTTCGGCCCGAACTGAAAAACAGCCGAATTTCCCCTGATTCGGCGGTTTTTAGTTTGGGACGAACTGAACTCAAAAATGGCGGGAAACCGGGGGAGCCGAATTCAGCGAGTTCGGGAGTTCACAAATAAATTCGGCAAATTCGGGGCGTCAGTAAGCAGCATAACCGTCAGTAAGCAGCATTCTCCTCCCCAGGCCAATAGGTGGCCAAGCTGGGTCTTCTTCTGGCCAATCAGTCAGGATTGAGTACTGGAGGAATCAGCTGCTGCGCGGCCGGGGAGAGAGAGAGAGTGAGAGAAATCCTCGTGGGGGGGTGCTTGTGCACATTCGCTCCTTTCCGTGGCTGCAGGGGGTGCATTTTGGGGGGTAGAGACCCCAAACTTTCAGCGAAGCTTCAGAAGAGCCTTCTTAAGAGACCCCCCCCCAAGTTTTGTAAACATTGGGTCAGGGGGTCCCGAGATATGGGCTCCCCCCTTTTCCCTCCCCCCCTTTTCCATTTCCGTGGCTGCAGGGGGCACTTATTTGGGGGTGCAGCCCCCAAACTTTCAGCATAGCTTCAGATGAGCCTTCTTAAGAAACCCCCCAAGTTTTGTAAAGATGGGTTCAGTGGGGGCAGAAATATGGGCTCCCCCCTTTCTCTTTCCGTGGCTGCAGGGGGTGCATTTTTGGGGGTGCAGCCCCAAACATTCAGCATAGCTTCAGACAAGGCTTCTTAAGAGACCACCCAAGTTTTGTAAACATTGGGTCAGGGGGTCCCAAAATATGGGCTTTCCCCTTTTCCCTATTGGGATGAATGGATCACCCGATACTGTATGCATCTCCAGAGCGGCAAAACCTTCCGTGCTTAAATGGAATCATATTGGATTACCCAGTCCTCCCAGCCCCTCCTGATGGAACAGAAGACAGCCACAGTGAGACCCCTTTGGGGGATTTAATCTATAATTTTTCTCCTGTGTGTGTGTGTGGGGGGGAAGCAGAGTCTGTGTGTGTGTGGGGAGGGAGCAGTTTCTGTGGGTGGGGGGGAAGCCAAAGGGGGCTTTCACCCGTTCTGCCTGGGGTGTGTGTGCCCCCTCGAGTCTCTCTCTCCCTGGTTTGAGGGGGGGGGGCTTCAGTTGTGTGTCCTCAGGTTTTCCCTCATTCATAAGATCGGTTAGGTCTATTTTGATGCTTGCTCAAAACTGGTTTTCAAATGGTTACTTAAAGAATGCATTTGCCTGGACCCGGGTCCAATGCAAAAGGGGAAATTCCACCCCCTCCTGCTCATTATGCATAGCTAGCTGCCTCTGTCCCTTTCCATGGTTTGCAAACTCCCAGGTGTCAGGTGTTGCTTTGCATGGTTGCAAAGGTGTTGCTTTGCAGTTGTGGGTGTTGCTTTGCAGTTCTGTTGCTTTGCAGTGTTGCTTTGCAGTTCTGTTGCTTTGCAAACTTCTTAGCACCTCACCCGCCCTTGCTCTCAGCTGTTTGTCGGGGCTGGGAGCTTTGTGCCTAGGCGGCAAGCTCTGCTCAGAGATGCACATTAATGGTGGGGGGACCCCTTTCGGGGCCCATATCTCAGCCCCCCGACCCAATCTTTACGAAACTTGGGGGGTCTTGCAAGAAGGGTCCTTTGAAGCTCCACTGAAAGTTTGGGACCTCTACCCCCAAAAATGCCCCCCTGGAGCCACGGAAAGGCGCTGTTGTGTTTTTAATGGCTTTATTCGGCCGAATTTTTTCCCCGAACTTTGAATTCGCGCTGAATTGCACGGACCCGAAGTGGGGGAGTTCGGACTTTGGCATATCCTGAATCCAGACGGGCCGAATTCGGCCGAATCCGAACTATACCGAATTTTTTTTTCAACAGCCCTAGTATAGGCATGGCCAAAATGAGTGTCATTTGGAAGGGTTTCAGATATTACCTTGCTAATGAGGGTTCAGAAGCATGATCGATTCTCATACCTGCAATCTTAGCTTACAATGTACAAGAGATTTTGTCCTTAATTTTTTTAACCAATGATAAATCTTTTATAAGGTGATACTTAATTCATACAATTAAAAAGAATGGATTGGATCCTACCAGCTTTTCAGCTGCAGCCTCCATCCCAAGTGGCTTTTATCTACGTGCGTCTCACTATCCCAGGCATAGCCTTTTCGGTGGGAAATGCTGATTATCTTCTGCTAAGTGCATCTGACTTGATACATATCTGTTAACCGTGTGTTTGTGTACAAACATGCAACTTCAGGCCTATGGAGATTATTTATTAAAACAACACAGAAGCTTTTAAATGTGGCTCCAACATTGTCATGAATAATTGGTAACATTTTGCACATATAGATTAGCTCTGGATTAATTTACCAAAATGCTTTAACTGTGCCTGAATTAACAGTGTGCAATAGTGTCAGTATCTGAAGGATTAACATGTATTCCAGAATTTGCATGCAGCTGAACCCTAGAGTGCCACACCTCAGCCAAAACACTTTGGAAAACTCAGAAAAGATATACTATTAAATAGCCTGAGGTTTCATTTAAATACTATTGGAAGGTTAAAAGTGAAGTTTCTTCTGTTATTTTTTTCTTTACTTTACACATTAAAACAAAATGTGTTCTGAATAGATTAACAGTGGGGACGACAATATATAAAGCTACTTATACCTGCTGGGCACATAATGAAGAGAAGCTCTCTTAGCATTCGTTGGGACCCTCGACAATGGGAATTTCTATAGATTTACAAGCAATTTATATTACAGCAATCGTACACACCAAGTTTTGTTCATAAATTACAGATTTTAAGTAACATTGATGAGCCTACACAGAATTCTCTTCACAGGAAAAGAAAAAAATAATAATAGTAATCACACATTGCTTCCTTCTCCCCATCAAATTTCGATTGTCTCTTTATGGTAAAATTGCAGCTAGGAAAGTGATCTGATTGTGTTACAAAGACAGGTTATTTGGTTGCAGAACATACCAGACAGTGTATGAATCAAAGGCTGGGGAGAAACAAAACTTAAGGAGATCATGACTGTTTACCTTTAAAAAGACATATTTTGATACCCAGTACAGGATTTGCTCAGTGTTCATTATGGGGTATATGAAAGCCAGTGTACAGAAATCAGTCACAAATGTCTAATCTTTCCTGGTACATCACCTTGAGCTGCTAAATAATAACATAATGACAGAGGATTTCATAATTACATCTGTCACCCACTTGCTTCCCAGTTCTCTCATTCTTTAGACTAATTCCGTGATATGCTTCAGTATAAGCTAAGATAAAGCGTCCAGAGTTCATTTGCCTAAAAAGGTTTAGCGTGCCGTGTGTGAGGTTATATAGTGAAACCTACCGGAACTGACAACATATATTATTAACAATCACGGTGATGTTTTCTAGAGGACACTAGCTTACTGCCAAGGCACAACACAATCCATAAAGATCTACCTCCTTATTTCATTCTATGTTTTAGTTTTGTTTTTGTTTTTAAGGGGAAAGGAGATTTTTGTGGCCATCCATAGAAACATTCACAACAGGTTAAAACCATATCAGTTAAGGATGGTTCCATGGCTGGAAGATGACATCTGACTGAGAGTCATTCTCAGTGCAGAAAAATAGGCTTTGGTGCAACGTATTTGAAATTGCTTGGTATGAAAGATGTTTTAGGAATATTACAGAAAAAGCTTGATAAAAAAATGAGCTGGAGGAAGTAATCTATAAAAAGTGATGGTATAGACAGCAATATCTCCTCTCTCCCATGGCCAACGTAAATAGTCTTTTGTTTACTACCTAAGAAATCAGGTGGTTTCCTCTACTCTGGCGACCAAGAATCTCCCATGGTGCCGGGATCAGGTCATGAAGAAGAAAAATATGATACCTGAAACAGCTGAAATGCCCCCTCCTCCAGAAAATAGTCCCAAATGGGATAATCTTCAGAGGGTGCAAAATACATTGATAAGACTGTTTCCCGCTTTTGATTCAGCACTAATCGTTCAGTGAGAGCTTTGTGGCAGGAATGGGGAAGGGAGAGGACTATAACAAATTCTCTCTGATTTGAAGTGATGGGGAAAGACGGAAATCTTCTACAGTCCTATGCCATACAAAGTCACTCAGTCCTCTCCCCCAAGCTTCATATGATGCCCTTTGACAACAAAAGCCCCCCACCCCACCCCCAAAGTAGATATAGGACATTGCTAATTCATCCCTGTCTCTGAGCCTGGTGGGTTATCATGGAAATGTGTATTATTGCAAGTGCTCTGTTTAGAGACATTTGTGCATACATCTGAGAATCAAGGAGACTGCACTGATGTGTTGCATGCTTTTGTGCAACAACATATCTGCTCCCCGCCCCGCATTACTCCAAAACACTATCATGGGATTTGCCAATGGTAAGTATGATGGGAACAACAACAAATTACTTCTCTATCTGGATTCTCTTATGAAGAATCACAAGGCTTTTGGACAAGTATATCCTCATTAGTCTCTTTGGATAATGTACGAGATATAATAATGACCTGAAGCCAAAGAGTTGATTAGAAAGTCCTCCTTTCCTTTAGTATTTACTATCACTGAGTGGATCTTTAGAACACTCTGAAGAATTTCCAGGAAGAGAAAGACCAACCTTGTCCTAAAACAATATTTTGTGCCATGGCAACTCATTGGGCAAAGAAACACAACCCCCCACCACCTCGACTCCTTCTGTTTTTGCATACCATTTATGAATTTGCTTCCGTTCATTACTTAGGATACATCTCTTCAGCTTCAGTTCAGGACCCTATGTACAGAAATATTCAGAAACCTGAAAAGGTTTGCAAATGCATTAAAATTGCGTTAAGCTGAGACTATATACACTCACACGTTAAAGCCCAAAATCACTTGGATTTGTCAAGCTATGCTTTTTATAGCTGGTGCTCATGGATCAGAGGGGTGTTACTCCCAGGCACGGCTGTCACCTGGACAGGAATGAAGTTTGCAAGAGGAATAACTTTGACGGGGTCTTCGCTGGTGCAGTGTCTTTCACAGGTGTTGTAGAACTGAGGCCTGGGTCCTCCTTGGCCTTTGTCAGTATCATCTTTAGGAACGGGCCTTCCTAGGGTATGTCTTCCCTCTGGCATGGCTCCTCTTCCCCATGCTTGCTGGAAACCAAAGGATGGCAAAGGAGGGTTGGATTGCTGGTACTGTGTCAAGGACGGAGGCATCCAGCAATTGTCGGAATGGCCAAGGATGAGGCATTCCTGTGTGCAGGTTTCAGAGGCTTCGGCTAGAGCTTTCTGGAGGTTCACTTCAATGGCTTAAAATAAGAAGAGAGAAGAAGAATATTAGAAGTCAAGATCCTTTTTTTGGTGGGGGGTATATTGCACTTTTCAGCATAACAAATTGTTTTTCATTTCTTAAATTGTCTCTTCTTGACATTCCTGACAGGCAGGGTGTGTTGAATGAAAGTGACATGCCCAAGGCTAAATTTTCGTGATGGTTTCTGGTTCAATAATTCGGCAATGGTAGCATACATCATAGGTGATGGTTCTGAACTAATACTGTATTACAGAACAGTGGCTTGTTTGCTGGGACAACAAACCTTAGTGGTAGGGTTGCCAGGTCCTCCCTCTCCACAGGTGGGAGATTTTGGGGGCAGGGCTTGGGTGGTGATCCCGCACGCGACATGATTACATCACTTTAGAAAGAAAGAAAAAAAAAACCTTCCCCTTTTCCCTTCTTGTACCCTCCAATTATATAAATAAAATAATAATAATAATAAAAAAGATGATTACATCACTTTCAGGTGACCCCAGAAGCACCACATAATGACAGGATGCTTTAGCACCTCAAACCCTCAAATGCTAGCATTTTGGGGTGGTTGAGTGCTAAAGTGTCCTGTTACAATGCGGTGCTTCTGGGGGTGAACCCAGAAGTGATGTAATCGTGCCCCGCAATCACATGCATGAGTGATCACTACTCTGAGGAGCCCAGTGGATTGGCAGGCAATTGCCAACCAATCTCAACAACCTGGCAACCCTATTCTCAGGCAGGCATCCGTGTTAAACAGTGTACCCTGGTGATGTGGGGGGAAATCTAAAATGTGGTGGTATAGGCAACAGGCTTCATGGGTCTTTCTTTCCTGTCCATTCAGAAACCTTTCTGGAGTAGGGTCTGATCTTAAACAGATCCTCTTCATTCTGATGCCCTTTCTCCAAATGTATCAAATTAAGTGGTACATGTGGAGGAGCATCATCAGTATCTCTATCATTGTCTTTTGTGAGTGGGTGTAGACTTTTCCATTTTCTTTGGTGTTTCCTTATTGACCCCCAACTGACCTTTCTTGTTTAATTGTTTTTTACTGTTTTTGATCCTTCACCACCTTGGAGGTTCTAAATTGGGTGGAAAGGCAACATTAAAAGTTTAATTAAAATAAAATAAATATCAGTAGAGCTTCAAGGCCCAGGCTAGCTTGATCTCATCAGATCTTGGAAACTAAGCAGGGTTGGCCCTGGCTCATATTTGGATGGAAGACCTCCAAGGATCATGAGGGAGAGGAGGGCAATAGCAAACCACCTCTGAAATCTCTTGCCTTGAAAACCCTACAGGGTTGCTATAAGTCAGCTGTGACTTGATGGAGCTCTCCACTACCACCAGAGTTTGAACACATGAACACATGAAGCTGCCTTCTACTGAATCAGACCCTCGGTCCATCTAAGTCAGTACTGTCTACTCAGACCAGCAGCAGCTCTCCAGAGTCTCAGGCAGAGATCTTTCACATTACCTGCTCGCCTACTTCCTTTAACTGGAGATGCTGGGGATTGAATCTGGGACCTTCAGCATGCCAAGCAGATGCTCTACCACTGAGCCACAGCCCCTTCCCCTTCAAGACTTAGGTCATGACACCATCATGGGCATGTTCAGTAACACCTGGTATCACTGATAATTGTGAGAAAATGTGGGTCCTGTGATTCCTGACATTCCTAGTAGCTGCTATAAGCCTTTGTAGCAACATCTAGCATCGTATGGAACCATGGGAGTGCAATGGGGCTGATTCAGTATGAAATGGCCCAGTTTTAAGTGAAATTGCTTTGGAGTGTCTAGCAGATGGTTGCATTCCAAATCAGAGGAGCCAGCTCCACACATCAATGAATTACAGCCGACTATCACTTTTCAAAAACTTAAAATATTTTCACTCTGTGTTTCTTTATGGTCTCTAAATTTAGATGCTTTTATTCATATCTGAACACTCATTTGCATCAAAGAGAAAGAGATTTTTTTTGAAGGCAAATAAAGCATCGCACTTTGATGCTACAGGTAACATTGTCAACTGTCACAGAAACAATATGCGGACATAATAATGCATGCACTGTCTCTCGCTGCCTCGTTCGCACTCGCTAAACAAAATCTATCAGTCTACAAACTTAGCGGGTGCGGGTTTGGGTGGAAAAGACAGCAATAAGGAAAGTTAATGTATATGAGTCCAAGAACTTTTGAAAACATACGAAGGTAGGGCTGCCAGGAGGCTTGGAATCCATCGGCCAGCTGACAGCAAGGATCGCGTGCACTCACGGCTGTGAGCAAGCAAACCCATCACCTCTGGTTTACTTCCAGAAGCAATGGGACAATTTACCACTCAGATAGGGGTTTGAGCGGTAAATCATCCCATTGAGCTGCGGCGCTTCCAGAAGTTAAACCGGAAGTGACGGGATTGCATTGCTCGCAGCCGTGCGCGTGTGATCCCTGCCCAAAAAATCTTCTGCCAGAAAAGACGGGAGACCTGGCAATCATAGACAAAGGCTACGATCCTGAAGTCAGATCAACTGTTTAAAGTCAGTTCTCATTAGCTTCTACGGGACTCACAATGCAATCCAAGCCAGGTTTAATCCAGCATGAACCCACTGATTAAAATAATAGCCCAGCTCTCCCACAACACACCAAGGGCCTATATTTCCCTAATACTATACACTGTTTTCTAGCTGCTCCTATGCCAGCTCCAAAGACATAAACAAACAATTCCTTTAAATCACCTTTCTATAGAAAAATGCATCCATACTTGGAGATGCCTAACACTGGATTTGACGACTTGGGATGCCAGAGGAACTAATTTACTTGAAGTGTAGCAGTGAATTTATAGAGGGAAAATTGGAAGAGCTCTCCACCTTTGGCATTTCAAAGAGAGTTTTGTGGAAACCACCAGCAGCACTCAGTGACTAATCTGCAGTAATAAAATAGACCAAGGATCCCCAACCCTTCTGAGCCTGTGGACACATTTGGAATTCTGACACAGAATGGTGGGCGCAGCAACAAAATGGCTGCTGAAGGAGGTAGAGCTAGCCTCAAAATGATTGTCAAAGCTTAACTTTAGTAACATGGTGGAGATCCTGCACAGCCAATTGAATCTCTAATAGCCAATCAGAAGCCTTGTTGGGCAAATGCCCTACTTGGCCCTACCCACTTCCTAAAAAAAAACACTTGGTGGGCACCAGCAAAGGTGTCAGAGGGTAGCATTGCACCCACGGTCATCATATTGGGGACCCCTGAAAGAGACTATCAACGATAACTAGGAATCAAAAAGTTGGGTTTGCTAAAGGAATTTTTAAAGTATGGAAAAAAACCCAACAACCACCCAGTGAAATAAAATATTACATTTTTTCCACAATGAAATATGCAGCATTGGAATATCATTCATCAACACTTGGCTGACTAGCATGAGATGTGGGGATTGTTCTTCATGAATATGCACCAGCTACCATATCTTCAGTATCTGCTCTTCTGAGGTCTGTAATGTATCTGCTTTCTTCTTGAACTTATCCATTTGTCTTCCCCCATCTAAGTTTTCTTATCCCTCCACTATTTTTTTTGCTGTCTGATCTGAATAACAATTCTGCTGCAACAAGACCTCAAGAAGAAGTTCCACATGCTATGGTGACTTCCAGACCAGACTACTGTTATATACTTTACCTCAGAAATGTCAACTGGCCAATACTGGTGCAGCTCCTCTGACTCCCAGTTTGTTTTCAGAACCAGTAAAGCTCTAAATTATTTTCAGTTACAACAACAGTCCCATTTGTGGCCCTGCTAAGTACACTCAAGTCATCTAGAGAGGACTTGGTATCTGTTCATTCACCGCTAGAAAGTTGAGTCTTTGCAGAGTTGGCACTGAAAGTATGGAACCCTTTGTCCTGTCAAGTATCAAAAGAAATGGAGCAAAACATACTTATATAAGAATGGGCTTGTCGGGTCAGATCCAAAAGACGTCTAGTCTAGCACTCTACTGAGTGTCCTTTCTTCCCAGTTTCTGGGCCAACTTCAAACTGGGTGCCTTTAATATAAGTGGATTCAATGAAGAGTCTGCAGGTGCTCCATCTACACTGCAGATGAGGAAGCTGGTGGATGGTATTGCTAGGAGTGCCTTCTTTCAATTAAATCTGAGTATACAAGCTCAAATACTTTTTGATACAGCTGACCTGGCGACTCTGATCCATGATGCATTAACCTTGAGACTAGACAGCTTTGATGCACTGCGCTTGGAGCTGTCCTTAAAGATAACTCAGAAACAACAGTTAGTTCAGATTGCAGCATGTTTGTTGACAGGGGTTGCTTGGATCATTCACGTTACTGGGATATGGGATCAACTGTCCTCGTTACCAGTTTGTTTCCAGGTCTAATCCTAGATGCTGGTCTTGGTCATTAAAGCCCTAGGACCCACTTACTCCCCCTAGGGTTGCCAGCTCCATGTTGGGAAATATGTGGAGATTTTGGGGATGGAGCATGAGGAGGGCAGGGTTTGGGGAGAGGAGGGACATCAATTCCATGGAGTCCAATTGACAAAGTGGCCATTTTCTCTAGGTGCACTGATCTCTATGGGCTGGAGATCAGTTGTAATAGCAGGAGATCTCCAGCTACTACCTGGAGGTTGGCAACCCTAACTCCCCCATAGGAACCCAAACAAACCTTACAGTATTTTCACTGGTCCTGCATTTAGTTTTCTCTCTCAAAGAGATGTACTGTGCAATCCTAAGGGGTGTGGTGGTTAAGTAGTAGTGTTGCCAGGTCCCTCTTTGCCACTGGTGGGAGGTTTTTGGGGCAGAGCCTGAGGAGGGTGGGGTTTGGGGAGGGGAAGGACTTCAATGCCATAGAGTCCAATTGCAAAAGGGAGGGCATTTTCTCCAGGTGAACTGATCTCTATCAGCTGGAGATCAGCTGTAGTAGCAGGAGATCTCCAGCTAGTACCTGGAGGTTGGCAATCCTATTAAGAAGTGCCTGGGGATGGCAATGCCATGCCAGCTCCTGAGTGGCTTCTCAGACAAAAAAAGGAAGGCAAAAAGGTAATTTTAACCAACCCCCATGAAACCCCTTCATAGGTTTTCAGGGGCTGCTCCTGCCTTTTTTCAGGCATAACTCAGCTAAAGGCAGCGTTCCTGGCCTGAAAGGGCTTTTGGAGCTGACCAAAGCCAGCTCCACCCCCGGGAATGCCCCCTTTGATGCCGCCAAGAACCCTTGCACCGGGAAAATGCTGCCGGCAAAGCTGCACCAGTGCCAGTGCCCATGGCTCGCACTGCCATGCTGCTCCCCAGACCAGCGTTAGTACTAGTTTGGCTGGCGCAAGTGGCACTAATGCTAGCGCTCGGGTCATGCCAGCTCCCAGCCAGTTGGGGCCCTTCCGTTAGGACTGGGCTGCCCATCAGACTCAACCTGGGTTAGAAGGACTTCTGTGGCAGTTCCATGCCTTTGGAAAGGGCTGCCGATATTTTGCTCTCCCACCCAAGCACCTGGAGCTGGTGCCGTTGGGATCGGGATCTCTTGGGAACCCTTTTTGTAGGGTATATAGCAGGTTGGATCCAACCGCCTGTTCAGCTGGCAAAAAAAGGTGGAGGGAGTCCTCTCTGACCACTAACAAAAGCTACACTGATGATCAAGAGACCTGCATTGACAAAAGCCATACAGAATTGGGGGTGTAGTCTGGGCAAGACTGAGTGAAAAGCTGGCTGGAGCCAACCCACAGCATGATTGAATAACACAGCTGGTTATACGGGTAGAAACAAGGTTTGCTTTTAGTTCGTTTCACCTAAATATATCAGTGGAAGTAGCCGAGAAAGAAGAAAGACCATACTATCATATACCTGCTGTGACTCCATTCTACAGCCACAGTACCTACGCCTGATCAAATTCCAGCATTATTTGCAGGATCAGGAGAAGCGGACTATCTTGGGCTTAAGAAAACGTTTGTCCCTTTTTCTTTTCTTTTTACGCTGATCACAGACAGGCACCCTGAAAGTACATTTCCCATCCTTATTTGAACTGCAGATTGCTTTGGGGAGCAAACAGTGGGATCATGTTTCTTTAATTTGGCTGCCCCAGAAATACTTTTCAAAAAAACACACCTGTATTTTTAAGACTGTCAGGTGAATTCTTGTCTCCTCAAATACATAGATCTGAGTTTGACTTACAGGTGCAATAGTTAAAAGGCTGCTTTTGTTGTTTGGCAGCCTGTGTCATCTGTAAGTTTAAAAGAATTTTCAATAATCATATATAAAAGTGGAGTTGGGGATGAGCGCGGGGACTGCAGCAATATTGCCAGCAGCTACTGTTCAGTCAAAAACCAATCATTTAACCTGATTGCTTTCTCTAAATCTTTCTTTTTATCCATGGAGGGAAGCTTTTATCAGAGACAAAGGATACATATTGCAAACGCAAATGGGGTTTGGGATATTATTATCCCCAAGGAATAAGAGCTCGTAGTAGAACAAAGAGTTTGGTAAAGTATTCTTTCTCTCCTGAGAGCAGAAGGAGCCCAGACATCTCTAATTAATAGACATGGTGGGTGTCGCCCTATGAAAATGCAAATTAGGATCCAAAAATGAGTTTTTTTAAAAAAAAATACAACTTTGCAGTGTGAAAATATGAGGTGATATTCATTTTATCTGTAGGTGTTCTTTGAGTGAAATTTCCCTCTCCCCTTGTGGATACTCCAGTCACTACCGACAGATATTAAACTGCTGTTATTTGACAGCTCCAACATGTATATAAACTTGCTAATTCTGCTATCGTGTACAGGTATGATGTCTCATGAATCCTAACACTAATAATACCACTGTCTCAATAAACCATGGGGTGGATAGACAGGCAGCAGACTGAGGGGTGCAGTTTCGGTTTAGAGTCAAGCTGATTCAGAGAGACAGTGTGAAGAGACATTAATTTCTCAAAGACAAAAGTTATGGCCTTTGGCAAGCATCCTAAAGTACGAATGTGGAGCATTGATGGCCACAAAATAGACCAGGTACTCAAGTTTAAATACTTAGGAGCAGTCTTACAAGCCTCTGGTTCTAGAAAAGCACACAGCAATTACGCAGCAGAGAAAGGGCAAAAATCTGCCTTAAACATCATTAAATTTCTAAGAACTAAGGGAGGGCATTACTTTCCAGCCGCTCTTAAGCTTTACCAAGCAAAAACACTGGCACAACTGACATATGGGATCTTACTTGGGCCACCTTCATCTACATTTGTCCCACTGGAGCAGGTTCAGTCTAAATTCTTGCGAGCAGCCCTCCATTTACCTTGTTGTGTATCAAATGCTACTGCTAGACTGGAGGCAGGACTGGTGAGGGTGGAGGCAAGGGTCTGTACTACTTCCATTACTCTTTGGCTTAAATTAAATCTTATCCCTCAAGAACTGCTACCCCTGCTTCTACAGGATAAGTTCCAGTCAACATGGCTAAAGATGGTCCTTAATAAAATGGCCTGCCTGGGCCTTTCTCCACCTCCCCTGCTAGCCATGGGCATAGACCAAGCATCAAGTCTCTTGAAGCAAAGGGTGGAAGACACTGAATGCCAGACAGACCTTGGAAAATCACCATTTTTTCTAGTACCTGATAAAAGTAGATACTTAGTCTCACCTGCGGCTTATTTTTATCATCTTGAGTCTATTAATTATAGGAAGGCCTTTACCCTTGCCAGATGCCAGGCCCTACCATCGGCTGTTTTACAAGGGAAATATAAGAAGATCCCAGATCAGAGAGGTTATGTCCGTGTGGAACAGGGGACAAAATATAAACAAATATGCACATCCATTTCTAGGGGCCTGATGCATTCTTAGGCCATTTATTCATGGAAGGGTTTGCATTGGATTTGCCTCTCTATAGATGCACATTTTCCCCATCTGAATTCTCAAAACTCTGCATGGCAACTTATTGTTGAGTTTTGAGAATATGAACGGGGGGGAAAGTGCATCTAAAGAGTGGCAAGTCCAATGCAAAACCTTCCATGAATAAATGGCCATAACCTTCATGGGATTTTTAGCCCTAATATATAACCTGTCAATTATACTCGGGGGCTCTCATGCAGGCGAAGGGATGTGAATGTACTGGTCTGTTTTTCAAACCAAGGACCAACCCACAAGGTCACTGGGGGATCCCTTTGCATCCCCCCAGAACAATTATTTTAATAAAGAGCAGAGACCTCTTATGCTGGTGGTGTCAGGCTGCTATCTCGGTTTCGTTATTGCCTCTGTCTCTGCGCTGTATTGTCTGCCCCCCAAGGTCGCATACCTAGGCCTGGGAACTCAGCTCCTGGGAAACTGTATTCAGCCTGTGCGTGTAATCTCCCGCCTTTCCTGCCTTATAATATCTCCCAGCTAGTGAGCCTCTCATAGCTGTCATTTTATTCGTTTGCACTGTATGCCTATTTGACCAGTAAAAGCCATCTGTTTGGACTCTATATGACTTTGTGGTGATTTCTGGTTCTGTGGGCCAAGGGCTGACATTATGACAGCTATCCCTTCTCTTCACCATTCTACTAGCCAGGCTGGAGCCCAGGGGGGTTCGCCTGCCACTTGGATGGGAGCTGTGTAGCTCTCCAGGTGATCTACACCCTGGAGCCCTTCTCTGGGGATCCTACTCTGTTACAAGACTTAATCGCTGAACTTTTCCGGACGACCCGAGAGGTTTGCCGCTTGAGGGGACTGGTACAGGAACAGTGGCAATCTCTTAAAGGACGTCTCTGGATGTTAACGTCGGAGGATACTGATGCTCGTCTAGATCTTCAGGACTTGGATCAATTACTGGACGATGCCCGATTGGCGACTGAGGATTTACAAATATTAACTGGACTTTTGGATAATCTTATTTCTCGAGAAACTCTTTCTATCATGGCGGGAGCCCCGCCGGAGGGTTTTTCCCTGATCCCGGATGCAGCCAGCTGTCAGGCTGAGGCCAAGTGAGTCGCTATTAGCACCGCTCTTCTCCTTGTGGAATGTACAAAGGACACCCCGGTAGCCACCTTGGCTCAAGTTTTGACCTCGACTTTTGGAGCCGAGGCACCCGCACTGGCGGTTCGAGTACAACCTCTGCTGGGCGGGGAACCCGACCCCCTACTCGCACTCCTGGAAACAGAACTTTTGCCGCGCATTACGGCAGAGACTGCCCTAAGACTTGAGAACGCCAAAGTTCTTGCGGATCAGCAAGCCGCCGAAGCGGCTAAGGTCGCAAGAGAGAGAGAGGCTGCAGAAGCAGCCAGGGCGGCTGCAGCAAGGATTAGGAATCTGGCGAACGTGGACACGCGCCCCAAGGACAATGTACTAGGGCTATCGGGTCTGTCTTATTCCCCGGCGTTTGTCCCGTCGCGCGCGACCCAACGAGCACGCCGTTTGGCTGACCGACGTCGAGACTCAGGAGAGTCTGAAGACGAGGATTTATATGGGGATAGCTCTCAATGGGCCACAAGCTTCCGGACCAGTAAGCCTCATCTTACTGGTGGCCCAAGTGAGGAGGTTCATCTCTTACGAGCCCAGAATCGGGAGCTCTCCGACCGTGTTGATCAACTCCAGGAAGTAATGGAACTTATGCTTCAAGAGAACAGGCAATTACAACAAACCCTGATAGCTCAGAGACAGCCCATTCCGGGTCAGGGGGTACCCGTACAGCCACCCGCCAATGTGCCTGCCCCACCCTTGCCTCCTGGAGCTCCCGTTGCTCCTCCGCCCGGACCACCCGTGCAACCACCCGCTAATGTGCCTGCTCCACCCTTGCCTCCTGGAGCTCCTGTTGCTCCTCCGCCCGGACCACCCGTGCAACCGGGTCAACCTGCGCCCGGCCCTTGGAAGCAACTCAAATTGAGGACTACGTATGACGGATCTCTCGAGACTTTGCCTTGTTTCTTGCATCAAGTGGACAGTTATATGCGAGAACAAGGACAACTTTTCCCCACGGAAGACAGCCGGGTGCGTTACGTAGCTTCCCTTCTGACAGGTAAAGCGGCTGACTGGATGGTCCTCCAGTTTGACACCCGCTCTCGTGCTATTCGTTCCCTCAACAACTTCATGACTGCCCTGAGAAGGAGGTTTGAGGACCCCTTCCTGGGGGAAAGAGCCAAAACGGAACTCTTACAATTAAAACAAGGCTCTGCTACAGTTCGAGAATTTGCCGATGAATTTCAACGACTGGCAAGTAAAATTGTAGGTTGGCCCGAGACCACCCTGATCCATCATTTCAGGGAAGCCTTGCATCCTGACATTCTGAACTGGTCTTACATGCGAGGCGATCCCGATACCCTCGAAGACTGGATCCTATTAGCCGAGGAAGTGGAAAGCCGCCGACGCTTCATTTCTCTCGTCCGTCAAAAGCACAAGGAAAAAGGCACCCAAAAGCCTCAACCCAAGGCACCACTGCTCGTCCCACGAAATCCCCCACGTCCGCCCCAGGAACGTGAAGCCCGATTTCAGAGGGGTGCCTGTCTTACTTGCGGAGAAATGGGCCACTTTGCAGCCGTTTGCCCACGCCGCCAGGAAATATTTCGTCCCAGCACGACAACCCGCGCCCGAGGTCGTCCACCACGCAGAGGCACCGCGGCCACCCGCAGCGCAGCTCCGGGAAGACCCACACCCTCTGCACTCCATGCCGGGGACCCAGCCTCCCTGCCTACTACCAACGACCCCGCCGGGTCTCGGATTACAAGTGCCCCATTGGGGGACGACTTTCCCTCTTCGGATGAGGAAAATCCTTGGATTTCTCCAGCCTTAAACCTGGAATCTCCCCTCGACTTGTCAAAAAACGGCTCCGGTCTGTGGTGAATGGAGCGTCTCCACAGACCTCTCAGGATCTTCCTATCAAACCGAATGCTCCTACCAAAATCAAAGAAATGGACTCCACCATCTACGTGGATGCAGTTTTACAGCAACTTAACGGTGGCCCACAAATCCCCGTTAAAGCACTAATTGACTCCGGTTGCTGTCGCACTCTCATAAGCGAAACCACTTTTGCTGCGCTCAGAGCCGACTCTGAGGCTTTACCCGCCCCCGTCCAATTTGCCCAAATGGACGGAAGCCATTTCCAGGGGGGTCCAGTTGATCACCGCACCATAGGGGTGGCAATGGGAATTGGTTCCCACTGGGAACAAATAGACTTCACTATAGCCCCTATCCGATTTGAAGTGGTCTTGGGAATTAACTGGATTAAAGGACATAGTCCCAGTATTGATTGGGAAACAAACACTATCTCCTTCGCTAGTCCCACCTGCGACCAGCATCGGCAAAACTTTGCTCTGCTATATCCGCTCGTTCCAGCATTAACCTCTACTGCCCCAGCACCACCGGCTCTACCCGCTGTATACCGGGACTTTGAAGATGTCTTCGACCTTAGGGAATGTGATGCCTTACCCCCCCCCACCGGGCCTCAGACTGTGCGATTGAAGTGGTAAAGGACTGCACATTAACCAAGAGTAAGATTTACCCTATGAGCGCTTCCGAGCGCACTGTCCTCCGGGACTTTTTGGACAAAAACCTCGCCAGAGGGTTCATTCGCCCTTCGAATGCCCCAAACTCGGCCCCCGCGTTTTTCGTCCGGAAAAAAGAGGGCGACCTTCGCCTGTGCATTGACTTCAGAAAGCTCAATGCGGTCACCCAGACCAACGCCTATCCTATCCCATTAATATCCGATATTTTGGGACAATTACAGGAAGGCCGTGTGTTCTCTAAATTAGACTTGGTGGAAGCTTACTACCGAGTCCGTATCCGCGAAGGGGATGAGCACCTCACTGCCTTCTCTAGCTGTTTCAGAATGTATGAATTCCTTGTGATGCCGTTCGGATTAAAAGGGGCCCCGGGGGTCTTCATGCAACTCATCAATGAAATCCTACATGACCTTCTATATCGTGGGGTGGTGGTCTACTTAGATGACATTCTCATTTATTCGAAAACTATGGACGAGCATGTAGCTCTGGTCAGGGAAGTTCTGCAACGCCTGCGTAACCATCAACTTTTCGCAAAACTAGCTAAGTGCGAATTTCACCAAAGCAAACTCACGTTTTTGGGATACATCATCTCCCACCAAGGTCTTCGCATGGACCCCGCCAAAGTCCAAGCCGTCCTCGATTGGACTCCCCCCACCAACCGGAAGCAAGTACAGCAATTTCTGGGATTTGCAAACTTCTACCGAGGATTCATCCCTAACTTCGCCCAGGTGGCTCTACCCATTACGGACCTACTGAAAACTAAGGGAAAAGTAAGCTCGGCTGCCTTGCCCTCCGCGAAAATCCTATGGACTGAGCAATGCCAAGCCGCCTTTCTGGCCCTCAAACGCCTCTTCACTTCGGAGCCGGTGCTACAGCACCCAGACCCAAATCAAATGTTCATTGTGCAAGTCGATGCTTCCGATGTAGCCATGGGAGGGGCTCTCCTCCAGCAAGGACCGGATGGTCTTCTTCACCCTTGCGCTTACTTTTCAAAAAAATTTGCGCACGCTCAATTAAACTGGCCCATCTGGGAGAAAGAGGCCTTAGCAGTTCATCATGCACTGACTCTATGGCGACAATTCTTGGAAGGGTCTAAAGTCCCCTTTGAGGTTTGGACCGATCACAAAAATCTAGCTGCCCTCACGGGGTCCCATAAGCTATCGGCGAAACAACAACGGTGGGCGGAGTTCTTTGCGCAGTTCCGTTTCACCCTGAAGCACGTCCCTGGGAAGCAGAACGTTCTTGCGGATGCCCTCTCCCGTTTACCACAATATCCGGTAAAACTCGAAAGACCCACCAACTCTCTGTTCACCCCTATGCAACGTGGGGCTCTACCTATGCTAGCTGTGCAAACTCGATCCCAGCATCAGCACACCTTACCCAACGTACAAGCTCCGCCAGCCCAACCGGCTGCCCAGCCGCCACCGCAACAAACCGGAGTTCCCGCCCTTCCTACCCCTCCGACCGCCCAGCCGCCTGCAGTCTGCGCGCCGCCGCACGTAAGCACTAGCCCCATAACTGTTTCTAAGATCTCCATGGCCGACGGGGGGGCCCCCTCCAAAATCCCCATCTCCGAGTCCTTTTTAACTGTCCTTCGGGACCAGTGCCTTTTAGAACGTTCCGCTCATACCCTACCTCCTGGTGTTTTGGAACAAGGAGGATCCTGGTACAAGGACTCGAAATTGTATGTCCCCAAGGCTCTCCGGAAGGACGTTTTACATTTAGCCCATGGAGCCAAAACAGCTGGGCACTTTGGGTTTCTGAAAACCCTTCACTTATTGCGCAGACAGTTCTGGTGGGGGGGAATGCGTTCCGACATTGACTCCTTCATCCGCAGCTGTCCCGTTTGTGCCGCTGCGAAACGGTCGCAGGGCAAACCCCCGGGACTGCTACAACCTCTTGAAACGCCCAGCAAACCTTGGGAAGTGATTGCTATGGACTTCATGACTGATCTCCCTCTCAGTGGGGGTAAAACTGTGTTGTGGGTTGTTACTGTGGGTTGTTACTGTGTTGTGGGTTGTTACAAGTACAATGCTGTACTTGAATGTTATTTACGCTGTTATGTTAACTACCACCAGGATAACTGGGTGGAACTGTTACCTTTAGCAGAATATGCCTACAATAATGCCATGCATCAATCCACAGGTTTTAGCCCATTTTTTGCTGTGTATGGACAAGATTTCAGTCCCATCGCTCCTGCAGATGATATAGAGGGGGAGGGGAACCCCGACATTGCCTCCTGGGCACACGCCCTCCGTACCACTTGGCCCTGGCTCGTTAGCAACCTCGACCGGGCCAAACGTAAATACAAAGCGCAAGCTGACAAACATCGCTCCCCCGGGGGTGATCTGCAAGTGGGTACTTTGGTTTACCTTTCCACCAAAAATCTCCGTTCCACCCAACCGTGCCATAAGCTCAGTGCTAAATACATTGGCCCTTTCCCCATCACCCGGGTCATAAACCCTGTCACGGTGGAACTGGCTCTCCCCAAATCCTTGAGGCGTGTGCATCCTGTTTTCCACATTAGCCTCCTCAAACCCCATGTTGCTTCTCCACAGTGGCATCCGGACCCACCTCCTGCGCAACCCATCATGGTGGGGGGGGAGGAACACTTCGAAGTCTCCAAGATCCTTGACTCCCGTGTTCACCATGGCAACCTGCAATATTTAGTCCGTTGGAAACATTTCCCCCCTGCCTATGACGAATGGGTACGCGCACGGGATGTCTCCGCCCCCGACCTCGTCGACGCCTTTCACATTGCTTACCCAGATAGGCCAGCCCCCTTGCGAACTGGGAGGGGGCCTTGAGGGGAGCAGAATGTCAGGCTGCTATCTCGGTTTCGTTATTGCCTCTGTCTCTGCGCTGTATTGTCTGCCCCCCAAGGTCGCATACCTAGGCCTGGGAACTCAGCTCCTGGGAAACTGTATTCAGCCTGTGCGTGTAATCTCCCGCCTTTCCTGCCTTATAATATCTCCCAGCTAGTGAGCCTCTCATAGCTGTCATTTTATTCGTTTGCACTGTATGCCTATTTGACCAGTAAAAGCCATCTGTTTGGACTCTATATGACTTTGTGGTGATTTCTGGTTCTGTGGGCCAAGGGCTGACAGGTGGTAGGGTTGCCAACCTCCAGATACTAGGTGAAGATCTCCCACTACTACAAGTGCTCCCCAGCTGATAGAGATCAATTCACCTGGAGAAAATGGCCACTTTGGCAATTGGACTCTATGGCATTGAAGTCCCTACCCAAACCCCGCCCTCCTTAGGCTCTGCTCCAAATATCACCAAGTATTTCTCAACCTGGAGCTGGCAACCCTGGCTGGTAGGGTTTGGGATCAAGGCCACTGCAGTGCAGCTGTCTGTCTGCAACATGGGAGGGAATTCGCTTAATAATGACGTGGCTTTTTTGTTATTGTTGCTGTTGTTGTTTCATATGAAGTCTTGCTGAGTCACAACAAAAGCCAATCCCGAGTTTGACACACTTCTGGATGGGAGCCATCCCACCTTCTACTTCGCACACCCTTATTTCATCATAATGCAGGCGACAATTAGCACACAATTAAGCAAATTGCCCATAATTATGGCATTGCTGCTCTACTTTTCGTATTTCCCCAACACAACACGTACGCAGCGCCAGCATCGTTGCATCGGCAAGCCAGAAGTGCCTCTCGGTTGCTGAAGCATTTCTTATTAAACAGCTCCGGTAGCACGTTGCAGTGTTATCCGCTCAGCAGGACTTTGCTCGAGTGATGCCGGTGACAAGCTTAAACTGCTCGTGTCAGCCAATAGCTAATAAGAAATGTGCCGGTTCCTTGCGAGAGGTTGTACTCCTGTCGGTGCGGGAAGCAAGGCCTAATGTGAGGAAATTATGGATCCGAATTACACTGGTGGCCTCAAGTACCCGCTTGGGTAGCATAATTTAGCAGCGCTCGCTATGTAAGGGACCCGAAATGACAGTAAAAATGAAGAACAAAGTAAAAGTCGTCTGTTAGTATAAGTCGGGTTTGCTTTAATGAGGTCACCACCAAGACGCTTTAATGTAGAGCCCCCTAAAATGATTGCTGTTATAATATACTCTACCTTTTTTTTGTTTAATAATAAAATGCCTTTGGGAGCAGATTGCCATGAATATTTTAGTTTCTCCATATAAGTTTAAATAAATTTGAAGGGGGGAAATAGGAGCGTGATTAAAAGTTCCAAATCTTTGCAGCTCTTTAATCATAGACCAAGCAGAACGCACGTTAGTAGTTGACAGGATTCTTTTAACTTCCTGGCCTATTATAAAGAGCTTATTCTTAAAAAAAAAAAATAGGACAAGTGAACCAGTTTACATTAAGAAAAAGGAATCCCCTTGGTTCCAAAATTTGTGTTCCATTAATATACATTCCCATCTCAGCACTGGGCAATTCTGTTCAATTATCCTAGAAATAGCACAAGATCAGGTTCCTTGGAATCTAATACTTCTTATTTCCCATGGGGATAACATGCAAACCGTTTCTCACCCCCTTGAACCCTTAAATATTTAAACACAAAAGTGTAATGAGTAGTTCCACGTTATTTTACGGAGAAGTTGATCCACGTCCCAAACCCTAAAGCATATGTAATCAGACGGAAGGTGGCGTGTTGTGCTAGATTTAAGGTATAAATAACAACGGCTTTGGTTTAATATTTCATTAGCAGCCTCACTTTTGAACTGTTCCTTCTTAAAACATTGATAGGGGCTTCTTTTATTTAACAGGGCATATCAAGCAACACTACGATGGCTTGGGATGCGAAGTAAGACTGTTTGGATACAAATGGCTGATATTTCAAAAGCGATCTTTAAACCACTCAAATATTAAAAGGGCAATTTTGAGGGTCCCTCCTGTCACTGGCATATAGTCAAGACAATTTAAATGACCTTGTTAGAAAAGTTTTTTACACTTCATCACACAGAAAGCTGTTAAGATGTATAGCGCTAATTGCCCATCTGAATAGGCTTTAAATATGTTGCAGATATGTGAGTTGTCATCACCTCAGACCTGCTCATGTTTAAAAAAAATTAAAAAAGAAACCAAAAACATTGGTGGGGGACATTGGCTGTCTCTGCTCTGTACTAGCCTCCCATCAAAAGTGCCTCTTCTTACATACAGACACAAAAGCCAGTGTGGTACAGTGGTTTGAGCAGCAGACTATGGTCCAGGAGACACAGGATGAATCCCCACTTTACTATGTAAGCTCCCTGAGTGACCCTTGGGCTAGCTATTGTATCTCAAACACAGGGTGGCTGTTGTAAGGGTAAAATGGAGGAAGAAAGAATGACGTCGTAAGCTGGTTTGGATCCCCACTGGGGAGAAAACGGGGTATAAATTTGCAAACAAACAACTCAGCTGGCCATTCCAGTTCCTTGTACATATGAGTCTTTGAAGGCACGAAGCCACCACTATCTGCTAAGGTTGCTAACTGGCCCATTGAACCAGTTACTGTCTATTCAGCTTTCCAAGATCTCAGGCAGAGGTCCTTTTCAGCTAGGGTTGCAAGCTCTGTGTTGGGAAACACCTGGAGAATGTAAGGGTGGTGCCTGAGGAGGACGGGGTTTGGTGAAGGGATGGACTGCAATGGGATATAAAGCCATAGAGTCCCCCTTCCAAAGTGGCCATTTTATCCAGGGGAACTGATCTCTGTCACCTGGAGATCAGGCGTAATAGTGGGAGATCTTCAGCCACCAGCTGGAGATTGGCAACCCTATTTTCAGCCATGGTTCCTGAGACTTTTCTAACACCAAGGACTGAACCAGCAGTGAGTTATGACCATTCTTCATGTACAAATCGTATGCTCCCCCCCACCACAAAAGGTTTCCTCTTTGACTATACTGGAAAAGATCATGCCATGTGTAACTGCAAATATAATTCCTTAGTAGGCAGCCATTCTTTCAGACACTTCCATGACTTCTCAGCCCACCATGTCTGAGATTGCAGGAGAGACTCCATTTTTGATACTAAAGCTGAGAAATTAAGATCAGACTGCAGGCAAACAAACCACTGACCCACAAGGAAGTGTCCAGGTTCCCATGGGGGGGGGGGACTGTTACTCCCTTGACAATACCTCTATTGGCTTTCTGAGGGTCTCCAAAATCCTAGCCACAATTAAAAATCAAGCTTTGTAAAATAATAAGTAACCTTCTGGGTCAATCCAAGAATTTGCCTAACAAACATAGACTTTAACCAAGTTTTCTTCATGCAATCCAATCCATGCAGGCAGGTGTACAGACAAATGCAGATTCTGCCCTTTGAAAGGTGAGTTCTTAGCTAACAACCATCTTCACTTTTACAAAGCTTGTTGTAGACACATATCATCTTGTGAGTTGCTCACACTTGAATTAGAGGCTCTTGAAAACGAAGGTTTTTAGCAGCTGATAAGAGTATAGTAGATTAGAAGAGACCTGGCTAGCCCAGGCTAGCCCAATCTTGTCAGATCTCAAAAGCTAAGCAGGGTCGGTCCTGTCTAGTATTTGGATGGGAGACCTCCAAGGAATACCAGGGTTGTGATGCAGAGGCAGGCAATGGCAGACCACCTCTGAATGTCCCTTGCCTTATAACCCTATGGGGTCACCATAAATCAATTGTGACTTGATGGCACTTCCCACCACCAAGAAATTATTAGCAACAACCACAAGGACGGTTGTGTAGTCTCCAGCTCCAATCAAGGGTACAACATCGGTGCTCCCCTTTCTTAAAATTCACCTATGTTGTGGATGCTTTAATGTTTTCTTTAACTCTGAGCAAGCTAAAACTCAAAATAAATAGGGCTGTGGCATCCCAACAGGTTTAACCTGCAAAAAAAATTGGCACATGCATGTGGCCAAACAGAGATTAACACGCACTGAAAACCGTGCCTTCCATTGCTGGACATAGAGGTATAATTTGCATTAAATTTCCTAATATTGGCAAATTGCACAGTCTTGCCACCAGGAAATGTGTTTGCAGTTTCCTGGGGATGCAACCTGCTGTTTAGATTAAAGGAAACCTGGAGCAGAAATAATGACTTTTGAGTGGACTCCAATCCGGCTATTTCAGAAAAGGCATATAAAAGTTGGCGCTTTGGAAGCAAAACAAAGGCTAATTAACCGAAAGCCGCTTAACCAAATTAAGGTAACTCTGGCCATTGTGGAAAGACATTTATATCCCCTTTTACAATTGCATAATTATTCCACTCCCTCATTAACCAAGCATATAAGAGCCAATTAGCACCAATTAAACAGATGTGTATACACTTAAGTTCAATTATTTATTTAATCAAGAGTCACTGGCAACATGGTATGTGCTTTCAGTTAAATGAGAGCAGTCTCTCGATGTGGGTACAGGGGCTCGTAGCGATTATTCTTGTCAACTGGGTTGAATGTGTGACAAAATCAGACTCGAGGAAGAAGTCTGTCTGTTATGTTTTTGTCAATCCTACCCTTTCTCCAGTGCACTTAGAAGAGCATACATGGCTGCCTCCATGCCATTTCAATCCTGTGAGATAGCTTAGATAGGTTTGAGTGGCCCAAAGTCACCCAGTGAGCTTCATGACTGAGCAGACGTTGGAATTCAGGTCTCCTCAATCCTAGCGTGACTCTCCAACCTTTTCACGGCTACCTATTTATTTATTTATTTACCTTGTTTCTAGACCATCTTTCTCGTTGAAACTCAAGGAAGATTATACAATATCAAAACAATGCAATCAGACAACATAACATATCCAATAAGTAGAGTTGGCAACCTCCAGGTTCTAGCTGGAGATCTCCTGCTATTACAACTGATCTCCAGCCGATAGAGATCAGTTCACCTGGAGAAAATGGCCGCTTTGGCAATTGGACTATATGGCATTGCAGTCCCTCCCCTCCCCCAAACCCCACCCTCCTCAGGCTCTGACCAAAAAACCTCTGACCGGTGGCGAAGAGGTACCTGGCAATCCTACCAATAAGTAATGCATAGGGTTGCAAGCGCCAGGTTGAGAAATACCTGGAGATTTTGGGGGTGGAGACTGGGGAAGGTGGGGTTTGGGGAGGAGATGGAATTCAGAGAGTTCTAATGCTATAGAGTCCCCCTTCCAAAGTGGCCCCTTTCCCCAGGTGAACTGATTTCTGCCGTCTGGAGATCAGTTGTAATAGCGAGAGATCTCCAGCCATGACCTGGAGGTTGGCAATCCTAGAAATGCAACTGGACTAAGTTCATGAAATTAGAAGGCAATGCAGGAAAACCTAAGAGATTTAGGAGATGGAACGAGGACAGGAGTCATCTTAGTATACTCAAAGCACCTTCCAGAAATCTTTGGTCTGGTGACCACTTGGATTAACACACCACACCACTTAGGAATCCTGGCTCTGTACGTCAATGTTCTAGTCAAAATCGATTTAATTCTATATACCCAGCGGCTCCAAAATTCCCTTTTTCTTGTACAGCAGCTGCAAGGCAAAGTTTTTTAGAAATTGACTGGAATTTCAGAAGCAGTTTATAATATGGTAATGGAGTGTGGAGATGTTGTTTATTCTCCCGTAAATGTCCAAAATGTAAAACTTTTCAACAAACACCAGGGAATGAGGACAACAATTCTACGTTTATTTGCTGAAGTTCTAGAAACACAGAAGCAGACCAGTGGAGGTTGTTGTCAAGATTCACTTGGATAGTTCTATAGCTTCAGTGTTCATGGCTGTGGCATTCCATTACTAACATTCCCTTGTGATGGTTAAGGATGAGCAAACGTTCTTCTTTTTTTTAATGTTTGTCTATATTTTTTCAACAGTTTCAGTTCTCACATAAGGTTATAGATTTCTTTGAGTTATGTACCTATGTTATTTAGTTTTATTCCCCTTCTCTTTTTGTCCCTGTGTATATTTACATACAGTATGTGTGTGTGCGGATAGACAGACAGACAGACAGAATACATATGTAATTTACAAGGGTGATTTATCAGTGCACAAATAATGCTGCAAAACGTGCATATGAGGTGGTGAAATTCAGTGCAAGGAAACAGAAGACAATGCAAAAATAAAGAATACGAGTTTGATTTAAACAACACAAATAGCAAATCGAAGCAGGAATTGTCAAAATAAAACAGCAGGGGAGAGAAACTTTAAAACTAGAGATGGTTGACAGTCACCATTTTGGAAATTGATTGCAACACATATCAATAAGGAGATATTTAGTCAAAACACATCTTTAAAATGTGTGTGTGGAAGGTTGGGGAACTGGATTTCTGGCCCACAATTACAGTTTGAGGTCTTTAAAAAAAAAAAAAAACTCAGATCATATAAGTAATTCTAAACTTGGCTCCAAGGTACAGATTAAAAAAGGCCACATAATGGGGACCACATGGATGTGGGGAATGTTTCTGAACATCTTGGGAAAACCTCAAGTTTGCAGGAAAATCCAAAACAAAAATGCCCACCAAGATCTCTCAAGACTACATGAGATCATGAGATGTCTACTGCCATTGTTGGGTTACTCTCAAAAAAACACAACAAAACTGATGAGGCTTCCAAGAGTCTCCAAACAAGTAGGTGGGTGGGTGGGAGGGCTACACAGCAAGGAAAGGGAGCAGAATAAGGGATGGAAAGGGAAGCTGAAGGCAAGGGGTGGGCGGAAAATTGTAGGTAGGTGGTTAGGAGGCAAGGCAAGGAAAGGAAAGGCAAGGAAAGGATAGGAAAGAGGCTGGGTGGCTCTGCCAGGGAGAGAAAAGAAGGGATGGGAGGGAAAGTTGAAGAGTTTGGTGATACCAGAAGAAGACAGGGAGGTAGATGAGTGGATGGGAGAGGAGTGAGGAAAGGGGAGAGTACTGCAGAATCTGGTAGGGGGAGGGAAGGGGGGAAAGGAGAGAAAATGTAGGGAGCAGGACCATCAGAGCTAAAACGTGATCTCCTCCTGTGAATCATAACAAATGTCTTCTGCTTGTCCAATTGTATTTTCCCAAATTTGTTTTGGCATTTGTTTAAAACTCAAGTGAAAATTCAAAGCACTTTGCAAAAACACACAGCAATGGAAAGTTACCTTGGCTGCAATTCAGCTTTCAAAATATGTGATTTTATCACTACAAAGAAAGAGTCTTCTTCTACAAAAATGTGCCAATTTCAAATGAGTGCACATAAGAAGCAACACATATCCCAGGAACTAACTTCAGCAAGCTTGATTTTTTTATCCAGGTATGGAACTGTGACTTCTCATTATAACGAGTTTAAAAAAAAAAAAGGAAGCAAGAACTCTGTCCTCCAGCGAAAACCTTGAAAATCCCATAAAAAGGCTCATGCATTCATGCATAATTAGTAAGGGTCAGCAGATCAAACTTATTAATGGAAAGTACATTTTAATTCTCATAAACTGGTTGGAGGAGTTTCAATTCTGTTTTGCACATTAGGCAGCTTAATCATATTGTACAACCTTAGAAGAGAGAATGAACCGGCAGGAGGAAATACTGGTACCTTGTCAGCAGAAGGCACTTTCTTCCCCATAGATTTCCAATCCCCCTTTCTTGGAGAAAAGGGACAAAACATGCATATACACAAACTGCCCTAAAGCGTATTGTGTTTTGTAATGTATGTTGATTTTCTTTCAACTTTGCTATGCAAAGTGATATCCACCAATGAGGTATACATATGTCACTTGAGGATGTGGGCAGGTTCTTCCAGGTTACCTCACCATTCAATTATTCAAACTACCGTATACCCCCATTATCAACAATGTGGGGTATCTGTCAGGTTGGGCATAGTATGTGATGGAGCAGTGATAGTAATTAAACTGTGGCTATCTGGACTGCCCTGTGGTGCATAGTGGTAAGCTGCAGTACTGCAGTCCAAGCTCTGTCCACGACCTGTGTTCGATCCCGACGGAAGTCGGTTTCAGGTAGCTGGCTCAAGGTTGACTCAGCCTTCCATCCTTACGAGGTCGGTGAAATGAGTACCCAGCTTGCTGGGGGTAAAGGGAGGATGACTGGGGAAAACCCTGGCAAACCACTCTTTAATAAAGTCTGCCTAGCAAACGTGGGGATGTGATGTCACCCCATGGGTCAGGAATGACCCGATGCTTGCACAGAGGACCTTTACCTTTACCTATCTGGACTGCAGTCTCCATGGTATTGGGGATTCCTGTAATGTCACAAGGGACTCTTACAATGGAATGTCACATCTGTGAACACTGAAGGTATGGAATTATCCAAGTGAATCTTGACAACAAGTCTCCACTGGTCTGTTTCTGTGATTTTAGAGCTTCAAGGAATAAATGCGAGATTGCTGTCCTCATTCCCTGATGCTTGTTGAAATGTTTTACATTTCGGACATTTACTGGAGAATAAAACGACATCTGAAATTCCAGTCCGTTTCTAAAGAACTTTGCCTTGCAGCATGAAGACAAGATGCTGCCGTTCAAGAAAAAGGGAATTTCTGAGCCCTTGGGCGCATTGAAACTGGATTTTTCTCATCCTCCTCTGTCATCTATACCACATGTTGAAGAAAAAAAATCAATAAAATAAGAAGCGATGTTTTTATCCTTTTTTGTTTGGCTTGCCTATCTGTCCTTGCTTTTCCCGTTTTCATGCCTGAGTCAGTATTTGTGCTTGGATCTGATTAAAAATATTTTGCACACATGTTTTCTTTCTACCCACCCACATCCCATTTCCCCAATGCACGTGACAAGGGAGGGAAATACTTACAAAAGAGGTTTGCTTTTCTTGTTCATTTTGCATAGCTATTTAGGCTGCCCCTTACTTGGACCTGGGATGGGCTATGGTAAGGTAAGCGGCATGAGAGGGGGGAACAGTTGGGGGTGCAGTGGGTTGTGGGTTCCTATTCTGGTCAGAGCCCAGAATCACTAAGACCACTCCTGCATAGCACACATACAAAACTACTAAAAAGGCTTTTCATGTTGAATTGTGAGCAAATCATTGAGGTAACCGCTTGAGATGTTCAACCTGACAGCAAACAAGCAGTGCCAAAAAGTAAACTTGATTTTTGAATATCTATTTTGAATACACAAAATCATTCCGGACATTTGCATGCCAAAGATCCCTGCTTCAGTCACTGTCCTCTCCAATTTAAAGGTCTCAGGTAGCAGATGCAGGTAAAGACCTGTCTCTTCTTGACAGCCTGTAGAGTTGCTGCCAGTCAAAGTAGATAATCCTGAGCTAAGTGGATCTGACTCAGTATAAGGAAGCTTCATATGTTTGCAGCATCCCTCCCTAGAATTAATCTACAAACACATAAGGAGGAATGAACAAGGAAATAACTCCAAACAATGTGAGAAAGCAAGCCAAGATGCTGGCAGCTTGACAGAGCCCAATAGCCGTATTCACAAGTTACAATGAACAGTGTATACCATAGGATTGCCAGCTCTGGGTTGGGAAATACCTGGAGATTTTTGGGGAGGAGCCTGAGGAAGGGAGGGTTTGGGGAGGGGAGGGACTGCAATGCCATAGAGTCCAATTGCCAAAGCGGCCATTTTCTCCAGGTGAACTGATTTCTATCAGCTCGAGATCAGTTGTAATGGGAGGAGATCTCCATCCACCACCTGGAGGTTGGCAATCCTAGTATACCAGGGGTCCACAACTTTTTTGAACCTGCAGGCCCCTTTGGAATCCTGATACGGCATGATGGGCACAGACATAAATTAGCTGCCGCAGGAGGCAGGGCCAGCTGCCTTACCGTCAGCCACAAAATGAATATTCTTGTGCTTTCTTAAAAAAAAAAAAAATTGCATAGCCAATCAAATCCCCAGTGGCCAATTAGAAGCCTTGCTGGGCAAAAGCCCTCTGGCCTTTTCCACTTTCTAAAAAAATACTTATCGGGTGCTGGAATGATGTTGATGGGCACTGGTACCATGCTGGGGACCCGTTGTGTATACAATTCATTGCAGAAAAGTATGCCATTTAGAGGTGTCTGTCAGGAAAGTGAAAGCAAGATATCTAGTGATGGAAAGAAAACTGGTTGTGCCAAAGACATTACAGCTCTTCCCCTGTATTTTCCCATGGCCACACCATCTATCTACATTTATATATATATATATATATATATATATATATATATATATATATATATATATATATATATATATATATATATATATTTAGTGTGTGTATATATATATATGCTACTCTGAGTCCCCAGTGTAGGACAGTAGTGAGGTAATGAAAAATAAACACTAAATGTACAGAAAAAGAATTTATTCCCAAGTATATCATGATTAACAACTCTCGTAAATACAGAATACTGAGTATGCTAAAATTTGACTTTTCTTAGATGCCAAAAATGCCTTTGATACACATGAATGTGTGTGGGTTTTTTAAAATAAATAAATAAATAAATAAATAAATAAATAAATAAATAAATAAATAAATAAATAAATAAATAAATAAATAAATAAATAAGAAATGCTTGTCTCCAAGAATTTCATTCGGGAATATGTTTTAATATGGATTATATATGGAAAACATAGTGCTTAAGAATTGGTAAATGTGCTTAGCTCTTGAGTCTTTCTGTATATGATGTGGAACAAGGCAAAAGCTGCATATTATCTGTCTGATATATATATATATATATGAATTGTAAGACAAAATTAATCAGAGGAATTGTCTAGTTTAATTAATGAATATAATTATATTTCTAGTTATAAGCTAAATAAAGGTGAAATTGAAATTACAGTAATAAAAGTGTGTGAGAATGCATATGTAACATTTTCTGCTATATTCTCCTAGCTAATTCAAACGGGCACTATAACCTTATTTGATTCTGATTAATTAAAAAAATGGTCAATGAGGTAATAAAATAGGAATAAGCCCCCGTTTTTTTTTCAAATCCTTTAAATTAAATTGTTGTGATGTTAATATTTAAAACTGTTAGCAAAGTTCAAAGACTGAATTACCAGCAAACAGAAGAAGAAAAAGCCTAGTTCAGACCTTATTTTTGTAGCATGTAAAAAAATAACAACCCATTCTAAAGCATATTATAAGGGCTCATGAAGTCATATTGGAATGACTTTTCCTAGTATTCTACTGAATACTATTCTATTGAATAGTATTCTATTGAAAAATTCTTATAATATGCTTTGTGGTGTTTTTTTTATATGCTACAGAAATAAGTTCTGAACTAATGAAAATTGAATGGCTTGGGAAAGAGAGGGATACATTTACTTTGATAAATCTCACAGCCTTCCGGAGATCATCTTGATAAAGTCGAAAAGATGCATAGGTTTCACAGCTGCCTGTCATCTATCTATGGAATTGCTCATTCTTAATATAAACTTTGACTGAATTGGATCTGACAGCTTTGTGTTCTCTTTATGTTTTAATGATTACATACATAAACACACGCATGTGTTTCTATCGCTATCTCTGTATATTTTGTAATACATTTAAGAAACAGAAGGCAAGTTGTTTGATTAACAGCCTTCTGATCCACTGGATAAATGAAAATTGAAAGGTAATAATTAGACTAGTAATTACTTAGACTTCAGTCTCATATGTTTTCTATTTCCCCTGTTTCTGGGCAGCAGGAGCAATGACTCATTAATAATAATAAAGTCATTTAACCCTGCAGGCACATTACAAGGAGACCGATGCCATTTGTCATCAACGCAAATGGAACAATCATTGGAGGGTACAAAAAAAAAAAAAAGACCACTGTTTCATATTCATGGCAAAGGATACAAAGGACACTTGGCACTTATTGTTAACAAGACATCCCAATCTGCTTCATAATTATCAATAAACATAAGGGGACAGCAAGTGGTGTATAAGGCACCACTAATGGGGTGTTATCGTACAGAGACCTTTCAATAATCGGGTTACAGCTGCTGTATACACAAACACTAGGCGGCCTTTTCTGTTCTTGAAACTCGACAGGTCCACATAAATCCCTCAGCGAGAAATGAATCACACTCTGCAGTTGGGAGCATTTCTTTCATGGGTGAAAGACCTTGATTGTCATACATTGAAGAACTTCTCTTTGCTGGATTTTGCACAACATTTTGGGAAGGAAATGGGCAGCTTCTTTCCGACTTCTGATATTTAACAACTAAGAATGATTTTGAAACGTTCAGCCCTGCTGTTTCAACCTCAAACAGCCCCCCTTCAATTTTGTGTCTTTCTTGTGGAAATTGAACCGGTGGTCCACATGCTATTTTCCGTTTCCCTGCAGCAATCTTATTCCTATACTATGTAGACATGTTTTCAACACAATTTGTGGGTCAATATATTAGCATTTTATGTTGTATGTATGAATGGCATGTATGGTATGTATTAATTCTGTAAAAAATTTTTTGCATATATCTGTACACAATATATATGAACTATATAACCAACAGTAAAAAGTAGCACATGAAAACCATTAACAATATAAGAACAAGTGAAGCAGGGAACATTTGCTCACATCTATTAACAACTCAAACCCACACCCAACCTTGGGACTGAATCAACATGATCCCCCAAACTTCCTGTATAGCCCTAAATCTCAAGGATCTTCCCCTTATTATGCCACTCAGTTGTTCATTCCTGTTTGTGAACCATAGAACAGCCAAACCAGTGAGCAATGGGTTTAGTGGAATACAGGATTACACTGTAGGAACATAGTACATACAATGCTGTGATTGCTCTCCAATGCAATTCACACTGGCAAGAAAGGGGTTTATAGAGCTACTGTATCTCTGAAAGCCTATCCATTCATAGGGTTGCCAGGTCCCCCCTCAGCTCCAGCGGGAGGTTTTTGGGGCGGAGCTGGGGCAGGGATTGCGTGGGCCAGCTGCACCGATGTGATCACATCACTTCCAGTTTATACCTGGAAGGGCCACATCACAACGGGCCATTTGAGTGGTAAAAGGCCCATTGCGATGCGTAGGGTTGCCAACCTCCAGGTACTAGCTGGAGATCTCCTGCTATTACAACAGTTCTCCAGCCGACAGAGATTAGTTCACCTGGAGAAAATGGCCACTTGGGCAATTGGCTCTATGGCACTGAAGTCCCTCCCCTCCCCAAACCCCTCCCTCCTCTGGCTTTGCCCCAAAAACCTCCCACCAGTGGCAAATAGGGACCTGGCAACCCTAGCAATGTGATGATTCCAGGTGCAAACTGGAAGTGACGCAATTGTGTTGGTGCGGCCGCACGTGCACCCGATCCCTGCTTCCAAGCTGAGAACTGGATTGGCGGGCAATTACCTGCCAATCTAAGCAACCTGACAACCCTAACCATACATGACATTAAATTTCTTATATCACTGCCTTTTGGCCACATCTACGTCTGTACAGTGGTCATTTTAATTACAGTTCAACTAAATGATGTCTACAATGAAATTCTAAAGCAAACAGTTAAGAGGTTCTGCCTCAGGCAAAGTTTGTCAAAAATATGAGAGAAGCAAAAACAGTTTCAAATTCTTGTCTTCCCCCAGGTTCCTGATCCCAAACTTTAAACATTGCTTGGTTGTGCACGTGAGAATTTAACTATCTAGTGGTACAGATGGAGTAGCTGCACTCCACTAAGAAGAGGTCCCATAGACACAGACCAGGGGATTAAAGTGCATTTTTATAAGTAATAACAGTGTTTGATTTCCTTCCTCCCCCCCCCCTCAAATGGGCAATTTCATTGAGAAGCACCCTTAAGATAGTAAACGGCATTCTTGAACAAGCTCCATTATAGTACGGCACACAACAAAACACCATTCAATATTAACTATTATATTGGGAAGCCAACCTCCTCTTACAGTCATGACCTCTCAATGGTACTTCGCAACGAGAAAATAAATCTAATGGGGTTTTTAAATGTAATGTTAATTGTTCTCTGTAATAATAGTCTCTTCACTAAATAATGGCACTTTTACAGAATCATAAGAGTCCATCCATTCCTGTATGTAAAATGAGAAATGTTACAGTTGTTCAGCGTTTAACCGAATTAAGAGCATCTATTATCCCTAATACTTCTTAAAAGTAGTTAGGACCCAGGAGTCTATGCAGACTTATTGTACACTTTAATAGGCTTTCAGAATATAGTTAATTCAATCCTTTCTAATATTTCAACATTTACTTAATTTATTAATGGTGTCCTCTTTGTGGATTTTTGTCTCTTTTTTAGAGACTTAGGATTTGGGAAAAGTCATTTTAGTCACCTTCAGTGCCTTACTGTGAGTGGCTTACCAGTTACAGGAGGATGCAACTAGATGCGAAAACAGCTCTGTCCTTGTGCTGGCATCCCACTAAGCATTCCTGGGGTGTTCAGGGGGCAAAGCTGCCAGTAGGCAGCTTCTTAACCCCTTCCAGGCTAGGAATGCCCCCCTCCGCTGCAGCGGTGCTGCGCCATCTTTTTGCTGGCACAGCATTGCTGTTTTCAATAGGGCTATTTCCCCCATTTTCATTTTTTTTGTTTTTTAAAAGGCCTCTTTTAGCCTTGCAGAAGCCGGGAAACCTCTTTGGAGGCACAGCGACGGCGCCTCAGCCACGCCGTCCCCGGCCGCTGCAAGGTTCAGGAATGAGCTGTAAGCATTACTGGGGCATGAGGATACAGTTTTAGTGGTAGCCCCAAGTCTGCTTTTATACCAGTTCCTGCTCTGACACAATTACCATTAAATAAACCAAGATGGTTACAATTAGGGTTGTACACAAACACACATATAACATTTATTTAGGCTATTTCCACTTTAAAAAGTATTTATTTTTGTTATATGTGCTATCTAGGGTTGCCAGGTCCCTCTTTGCCACCGGCGGGAGGTTTTTGGGGCAGAGCCTGAGGAGGGTGGGGTTTGGGGGAGGGGAGGGACTGCAATGCCATAGAGTCCAATTGCCAAAGCGGCCATTTTCTCCAGATGAACTGATCTCTATTGGCTGGAGATCAGTTGTAACAGAAGGAGATCTCCAGCTAGCACCTGGAGGTTGGCAACCCTAGTGCTATCAGTCCTACTTATTTTTTATTACATCAATATTAAGCACCTCCTTTCCCCCTCCTGCCCTTACCAAGTGGCTGGGTCCAGAGGGTACATGTCCAAGTTCCCCAGTATCTTGAATGCTCTGACAGTTTGAAGTGCCATGGTTTGGTGTGTGCTAAATATTGTCAGCTACCCTGAGACTACCAAATAACATTCCACATCAGATGCATCAAGATATCATGGAATGATGACAGGGGAGCGATGCAGTCCTGCCTCCCCTCCACCTGACTGGATCAGCTCAGCACCCAGTCTATCTTTAGCATCAGCCTGGCTCATACAGTAAAATAGAGGGAGGAGGAAAGAGTTCAGTTGCATTACCTTCTCCCTTGCTTCACTTCCCCAGATTCCCTCTGTCCTCCGTGAACTCCAAACCTTTCCTTTGTATGACCGAAGGCCTTAAGCATAATCTCATAGTGATTCAGGTTAACTAGAACTTTTATGAAGGAAGCATCAGTACTCTTAGCTACTAGTAAAATTCATGGGTATTCATGGCTACTAGTAAAAATGGATACTAGTCATGATGCATACCTATTCTCTCCAGGATCAGAGGAACATGCCTAATATATCAGGTGCTGTGGAACACAGGCAGGATAATGCTGCTGCAGTCATGTTTGTGGGCTTCCTAGAGCCACCTGGTTGGGCACTGTGTGAAAAGGTTGTTGGACTTGAGGGGCCTTGGTCTGATCCGACATGGCTTTCCTTATGGTCTTATGTTCTCATAAAACCAATACATCACGACAGAACAAAACAGCCACGCCGGTATAACATGAAAAGAGCAAATAGATATAGATGTAGATATAGATATACCAGATCAGTAAAATACATATACCTCATAAAATCTGTGACACATTAACAATAATATGTAACAATGGGTTTCTCATAAATCAACAACATTTTAGGGAGATCACTATTGTCAGATATTTAGCAACAGCTTGGGTTGTTTCTAGATCAAGATCTGCTAATAATCAGAATAACAGACATCAGAGTAACAGAGATCAGAATAACAACACTGCCAAACACGACATTTTAATTCATTTCCAGTATAATTGCATTAACTATATCATATTAAGACAGTTGTGTTTTTCATTTAATTTGATCCATTAATATACAAATACTCATCCTTGCTATGATTCTATAAAAATGGCACGGTGTAACAGAAGAAGCATTAATATGCATAACTCAGCCCACACATTCAGTTTAAAATGATCCTCTATCCCTAAAACACCTCGTTAATGAGGCTAAATTTGGATAACACTAAATGAACAACTGCCCTTTGTTTATTGTTGCTCAAACAGAAGTGAGGGTACCAAATCACTACGGACTCAGCAAACGCCATTGAGCTACTTAACACCACTGTAATAGCAGTAGCTCAGTGGGAGGGGACATGGTTCTGTAGTAGATTATCTGCTTGACAAGATGAAGGTCTCAGGAATATTTCCCAGCATCTCTACTTAGAGAAAGGTTCAGACAGTTGGTGATGTAGAAGACCTCTACCTAAGATCCTGGAGTAGGGTTGCTAGGTCCCTCTTTGCCACTGGCAGGAGGTTTTGGGGGTGGAGCCTGAGGAGGGTGGGGTTTGGGGAGGGGAGGGACTTCAATGCCATAGAGTCCAATTGCCAAAGCGGCCATTTCCTCCAGGGGAACTGATCTCTATTGGCTGGAGATTATTTGTAATAGCAGGAGATCTCCAGCTAGTACCTGGAGGTTGGCAACCCTACCCTGGAGAGCTGCAGCCAGGCAGAATAGACAATACTGACCTAGATGGACCGAAGGTCTGATTCATATAAGGCTGCATCATATGTGTTAATGTATTCAACAAATGACTTCCGCCATTTCTGGCATGGGTGCTTAGTGCACTCATAAATTGAACACTTCAGATCTCAGTAAAATACGTAATTAATTATATTATATACATTAATAATATTTAGCCTCACATTGGCCTCCCTCATGTATTGTATACTTGACTCAGAGAACTGATTCTTCCTTCATAAAAGTTCTAGTTAACCTTAATCACTATGAGATTGAGAAGAAAACGGAAAGAAAAATATACAGTAAGATTACTTCCTATGAATAAAAATATCACAAATCTGAATTTCAGTTGCATCAGGATAAAATTCAAAGTAAAAGGGGAAAAATAGAATCCTATTGCTATTTCTCTTCTCATAAATTGCCACCATGTGTATTACATGACCTCAGTATGAACTTCAGCATTATGGGGACTTAAATTGTTATTTAGTATAAACAACTGCATCTGAATGTAATCCAATTTTCTCTCCAGAATAAATTTGGATAAAGGAAAAAACGTGGAAATAAATATTCTTTAATGCATTAATATCCAGAAAAACAGCCTCTGTACATGGGTTTATGTTCATTATTAGACAGTTTTATCAAATGGGTGCAGAGACAACCCTTAAATTTGGGGAGGATTTTTTATTATTATTATTGAAACATCTATCTCGTGTCTCTTAAAGAAAGAGGTCTAGTCAAACTGTTAAAACAGAAATCTTATGAGCACTGCAATTTTCACATCAATTTGAGGTAAAATGTTTTGAATGACTGTCATTTTTACCCAGTTTGATAAATTACCCCCAAATGGTTGATAATTTAAAGCAGGATAATCCAGATTCCATTGTGCTCTGATCACACTCAATGGTGATATAACCGTTGGCTGAATAAAATCTATATCAAAGTGCAATGTCTGAATAGGTTAATATTACACTCAAAAGGTATGAAAACCCAGCTGGTATTTCCACAGGAAAACTTTTGCTGATTTCCTGTTTGTTCTGAAAATAATGCTTGCAAGGGCCTTTTTCTCTGACCACAGTGGTCAGGCACTGTCGAATGGAAGCCAAGCAACTTCGCACAAATGTATTCCAGAGACAATCTACAGCAGAATTAATCCAGCCTGCCTCCCTGAGTTTTCAAGTCCAGCATATCCTCATTTTTATGTTGGCTATGAAGAAGAATCATAGATTTGGAAGGTACCAACCAGGGTCATCTAGTCCAACCCCATGCACAATGCAGGAAATTCACAACTACCTCCCCCCCACACCCCCGGTGACCCTTACTCCTTGCCCAGAAGATGGCCAAGATGCCAAGAAGAAGGAGGAGGAGGAGGAGGGTTGGCTTTTATATGCCGACTTTCTCTACCACTAAAGGAAGAATCAAACCGACTCACAATCACCTTCCCTTCCCCTTCCCACAACAGACACCCTGTGAGGTAGAATCATAGAAGCGTAGAGTTGGAAGGGACCACCAAGGTCATCTAGTCCAACCCCAGGGTCATCTAGTCCAAGGTTGAGAGAGCTCTAAGAGAGTAGTGACTAGCCCAAAGTCACCCAGCTGGCTTCATGTGTAGGATTGGGGAAACCAACCCGGTCCACCAGATTAGCATCCGCCACTCATGTGGAGGAGTGGGAAATCAAACTTGGTTCTGCAGATCAGAGTCTACCGCTCCAAACCACCGCTCTTAACCACTAGACCACACAGGCTCTTATCAGTATTTCTGTAAAGACAGCATGCAAACACCACCTGTACCTATGAGAACTTCTTGGGTCATGGCTGCCAGGCCTCCAAGGGTAGTCTGACCTTGAAGTTTAGGCAAGTATAGGTTTGCCAGTCATTGGCTGGCAACCAGTGGGAGAGGGAGGGGCAGAGATGGAGAGTATGACATTTTGTCAATGGCAGATTATCATTTCCGGTGAATAACTGGAAGCGACATCACTGTCTCTATGTAACACTCTAGGACTCCTCTAAAATTGTATGGATTTAACCCCACTAACACAGTGACATCATTTTTAGTTATTCACTGGAAGTGACATCGTGCTATTGGCAGGACTCCAATTTTCTTGCCCTTTTCCCCTCACTGCCACATCAAGCAGTGGCAGGCAGAGTGGTGGAAGGTGGGAAGTCTCCCACGGTAGCAGGAGACCTGGCAAGCCTATGGAAAACACACTTCGGGCTCTAAATACAAAACACTTGGGGAAAGGCAACAAAGATCAGGAACTCATAGTGATGAGCATGCTCCCTGCAATTTACCTATCTCAAAGTGGAGTCTGGAGTTCTCCCTAGGGCTCCCAGGTCCCTCTTCGCCACCAGCAGTAGGTTTTTGGGGTGGAGCCTGAGGAGGGCAGGGCTTGGAGATGGGAAGGACTTCAATGACATAGAGTCCAATTGCCCAAGTGACCATTTTCTCCAGGGGAACTGATCTCTATCAGCTGGAGATCAGTTGAAATAGCAGGAGATCTTCAGCTAGTCCCTAGAGGTTGGCAACCCTAGTTCTCCCAGAATTCCAACTGATCTTCAGACAACAGATATCAACTTCCCTGTTGGAAATGGCAACTTGGGAGGGTGGACTTTTCAGAGAAAGAGTTGATAAACACCATCCCCACCCAAAACTCTGCCCTTCCCAAGCACCCCTCCCCCAAATCTTCGGGAATTTCCCAAGTGGGCATTGGAATCAAAACTGAGTCACAGCTAGGGTTGCTAGCTCTGGGTTGGGAAATGCCTGGAGTTATTTTTTTTTTGGGGGGGGGAGCCTGAGAAGGGAGGGTTTTGGAGAGGGGAGGGGCTTCAATGCCATAGAGTCCAATTGCCAAAGCAGCCATTTTCTCCAGGGGAACTGATCTCTGTCACCTGGAGATCAGTTGTCATAGTGGGAGCTGTCCAGCCACCACCTGGAGGTTGGCAGCCCTAGTCACAGCACCTGCAAACACTTGGGGGGATCAATGATGTTATCAAGAGTTTTAAATTGGCTCACCTCTCTTTTTTTTTCCAGAGGCATATATTTTCTTCCAACACTATTTTTCTTTGCCACTATGGAGCTAAATGTAAGTAGAGGGGAGAGCTGTGTGTTTCATAGTCTGGGATTTTTTTAAAAATCATTTTTTTTAGCTTACTGATTGATTTGATGTTAAAGAGGAATTCCCCGCCCCATATCCTTGAAGCCTTATACATTTTCTTCATTTTGACAAAGACTGTTGTTACATTTGCATGCGCTATGTGGGACCTCCTAAGCCTGAATGATGACTGAATTGCTAAATGCAGAGTATTGTACTGTTCTGCAAATGTGTAAAGGCCTCAAGTCAATTCCTACAACCAAGAACATTTAACTGGGTCAAGTAATCAACTTTTGAGCATGCACCAGTCACGACTATTGGCCTCAAAAGTCCATTCTGATGACCCTCCAACTGCACCCCTTAAGCAGCCCATAACTACTTCATTTTAAATGATGAATGATAATTTCGGGGCACAAGGGTTGAATCATAATAAAAAGGGTGATTATGAGCTGAGGAAGTTTGTGTTCTGAGCCCAACATTTTGCAACTTCAACTGTGTCCGTGGAAATTTTTTAAGGAGTACTCTAGAACAAGCACACCCTTTCAAGGATGATCCAATTGACTGGTGTCAGCCCCTTCCAAGACCTGTGAACTTTACGCTCTCTTTGGCAGAGTATGACAGCAATCTAAAAACTTCAAACACCCCAAGTAACCAAATGGCTTGCCTTTCTCAAAGTTCAGCACAAGGGCCAAGCGGTAAATTGAAGATTCTCTGTCCATTAAAGTATTCACCTGTCTGCTATGGTGCTTCCCGCCCCTTTAGCCTTAAAATTCATTCATCTTCCCTCTCAAAATGCCATTAATATGCTTAGAGTTAATTCATTCTAGCCCCGATGCTTCGATTCAGGTTCATGTTAGTAGAATATATTCATCACAAATGATGAGACTTGAAAAGGCAGATTTAGATTCTGACAGAGAATAATTTATCATGACTGGGAAGAAGCAGTGCCCACCAACCGGGCTATTTGAAAGCGGCAAGATGAAAATATACAGACAGGAGAGATTTTGCAGAGGGGAGAAAAAGAAAGAAATTAAAAACTAGGGGAGACTGAAATCAGGGCTTGTTTTTTTTTTTAAAGATAAAATAAAAAGCATGTCTTCAGACAAATGTTTCCATCCAATACATAGATTTCTGGAGAGCCATCAGACTCCTTGGTTCTCATTCGAGCACAAGAATAGAAAATTATGTTGAGTTAATCAAGCAAGCAGGTGTCCTAATTAGAGGAAATATTTTCCGTAATAAAAGGATTAAAGTCTAGTAAGACTCCTGGCCCACATTGGATGCCTCCAGAACATTTTAAAACATACTGTGAGTGGCAGGCTCCAATTTTATAATGTTTATTTACTGGGAGAGATTCAACTGCCACTGGACTCCTTGGTTCTCATTTGAGCACAAGGATAGAAAATTATTTTGAGATAATCAAGCAAGGGGTTGGATGAACCTCTGGCATCACGACTAGTTTATTAGCATCCAGAAGAAGAAAAACGTAAGCACTGTAAAATGATCCTCCATCTCCCCTTCTGGCTGTCCTCACCCAAGGGTACTGGTAAAGAGGCAAGGTTGTCTGTGTGAGGAGGAGGAGGAGGAGGAGGAGAAGAAGAGTTGGTTTTTATATGCCGACTTTCTCTACCACTTCAGGGAGAATCAAACTGGCTTACAATCACCTTCCCTTCCCCTCCCCACAACAGACACTCTGTGAGGTAGGTAGGGCTGAGAGAGCTCTAAGAGCTGTGACTAGCCCAAGGTCACCCAGCTGGCTTCATGTGTAGGAGTAGGGAAACCAACCCGGTTCACCAGATTGGCACCCACCTCACATGTGGAGGTGTGAGGAATCAAACCCAGTTCTCCAGATCAGAGTCCACTGCTCCAAACCACCGCTCTTAACCACTACACCACGCTGAATATAAAGGGCTTTTGCTGCTTGCTCTCTGCCTTCCTCTTGTATGGGGTAATATGCCATCACTCAGGCTCTACTCTTTCATACTCTATAAGCAGCTAGAGGCACAGAGAGAGGCTATATTTATTGGTTGATTAGATTTGTATGCCACCCTTTCCCGACCAGGTTGGGCTCAGAGCGGCTCACAACCGTTTTACACAATTAAAACCAATTACAGGATACAATTAAACATCCTTAAAAACCCAACGTGTCCTTAAGTCATATGCAGTAACACTCATGCCATAGCAGGAACCAGCAAAGGGAAATATAAAGGAATAAATATATCCCTGCAACATGATATAATATATCTAGCAAATAAAGGGAAGAGGGTAAGTAGGAAGGAAAAGGGAGGCCAGAAAAATGGAAACCGTCTCTGCCTCAACCATACGCCTGGTGGAACATCTCAGTTATACAGGCTATGTATGTGCATGGTTCACATCCCCTCTTCCCTGCCCAGTTAATTGACTATAGCCCTAGGGTAGCCAACCTCCAGGAGGTGGCTGGAGATATCCTGCTATTACAACTGATGTCCAGGCGACAGAGATCAGTCCATCTGGAGAAAATGGCCACTGTGAAAGGTGGAGGCTATGCCATTATACCCTAGTGAAGTCCCTCCCCTCCCCAAACCCCACCCACTTCAGGCTCCACACCCAAAATTTCCATGTATTTCTCTGCCTCAAGCTAGCATCCCTATATAGCCTAGTCAGGAGTTTTTGGTCTAAGGTCGGACAGGCAGCCAGATGCCCTGGGTGAGATCTCTAAACACAGTCTGAGATCATTCGAAGGGAAAAAAAGATCTTTATTTCCTAAAATATAGTATCAATTAATTAGAGCACAAGAAACATTCTATCAAATCACTACAGGGTGTTTCAGAATTAAGAAAACAAACCATAAAACACACGTCTAAGTTACCCACGTCACTGGTGGGACCTTGTCCTTCCCTTCTGTGGAATGGGCACAAGCCCGCTGAATCTTTGAAGGAAAGGTTGGTCAAGGCAGCCTTTATTCCTTTTCTCCCCCATTTCCCAATTCTTGACTTTCATGTTTTCTCACTGTGTGTCAGGGCTTTTAAACCTTCCTCTCCCAAGTACAGTGGGTTCATTATTACCTGTCCTGAAACTGTATTTTAGCCCCATGTGTGCTTCCTTGCACCTTTATCCCATCATACCAAGGCACACGTCCCCAAACCTTTATGGCCCAACTGAGAACATCCAAATAGTCATCTATCTCTCCCCTTTGCCATTCCCTTCCTCTGCAGTCTTCCTTGGTGGTCTCTCATCCAAGTACCAACCCTGTTTAACTTCCAAGATCTGATGAGATCTGGCTATACTGTGACTTGGGTGCCCCCAACATCTGAAGCTAGACGGGTGGCAACCCGAGAAAGGGACTTCTCGATTGTGGTGTCAAAACTTTGGAACTCCCTCCTCATGGAGATTCATCTGTCTCCCTTTATCATTGTTTTCCATCAGCAGGTAAAGACTTGTGTTCCCTCACTAAATCCTATTAGCCCTCCTACCTGTTCGTGTATTCTCATGTGTTTAAGTGTTTATATTATGTTTTACTAAAGCTGGACAGTGAAGAAAGCTGATAGGAAGAAAATAGATTCCTTTGAAATGTGGTGTTAGAGGAGAATGTTACAGATTCCGTGGACTGCCAAAAAAACAAATCAGTGGGTTATAGATCAAATCAAGCCTGAACTGACCCTAGAAGCTAAAATGACTAAACTGAGGCTGTCGTATTTTGGTCACGTCATGAGACAACAAGAGTCACTGGAAAAGACAGTCATGCTAGGAAAAGTTGAGGGCAGCAGGAAAAGAGGAAGACCCAACAAGAGATGGATTGACTCAATAAAGGAAGCCACAGCCTTCAATTTGCAAGATCTGAACAAGGCTGTCAAAGATAGGACATTTTGGAGGACTTTCATTCATAGGGTCGCCATGAGTCGGAAGCAACTTGACAGCACTTAACACACACACACACAATATATATATATAATGCTTTTGCATGTGTGAAATGTTTTAATGTTCACCACAGTGGGGACCTCGAATTGCATGGAAAGATGGCATAGAAATGTTTTCAACCAATAAATAAAGGGAAGCCCATCTCATCTCCAACTGAAATCTGAGAAATTCATTGCTCTCTTCTCAGGAAACGCTTTCTCTGAGTTCAGGGCCTCCGTGAGTATTAATCAAGGTATCCTGCATCCCTCTATCACAACAAGCATAGCTTTTCCACACTCCATTTAGCCTTGCTGGCACCAAGTTCTTCAGCCTTCTTCACAAAGCCACTTGACTCAGCAGACAGGGTCCATGTCACAGAAATCTCAGAACTGTACTATTTACATAGGACTACCCTTGGCAAAAATTTGGAAACTTCAGCTACGGTGGCTCGCCTATGAGCAGGGTCTGAGTGTAATATGCGTATTTCACCTGTGCTACAAACTCTTCACTGCATGCCTATAATTTTCTGTGGGTCCACTTCTAAGCGTGGATTGTCCTTCCTGGCCTAGGACCCACATAATACAATACAATACAAATACCTTTAGTGGCATAATTGGACCCACATATCTACAGGGCCACCTCTCCTGTTGTGTGCCCCTGCAAAAACGTCTCTTGACCCAAGGTGGTCTGTTACGTATTCTGTCTTGAGGACAAGTGAAATCAGCAGTTGGGGCTCTAGAAGCTTTTCACGGTTGGATCCCGCTTGGTGGAATGGCCCAGACAACAGCAGGAAGACCTCTGTTCTTTGGACTTGCTGGAGACTCTGCAAGGTGGAATTATTTCGATGGGCATACCTAAGAAATTATTTTTTTGCAGCCAATAGTTTACAGCTGGGACCTGTGTTTGTGTTCTTAAGTGGGATTGTTACAACTTTAATGTTTTATTGTGGTTTATAACAAACATCATAACTCAGTTTGAGTCCCTTTGGGAGAAAGGAAGGTTAAAAGTGCTACAAATGAACAAAATAAATGAGCATTCTCGATTTCATTTCTTTTTTATATTGTGTTACCTTTTCATAAGTGAGTTTGGTTCTTCCCTTCTCCCGGTTCACTTTGTAGGTGCGTTTGGATTGCATGTACAGCTTTTCTATGCACATTACAAGGTATTTGTGCATACAGTTTATGACATGCATGTATATAAGAAAGATAGCATGTGTAGTGCTAACTGATGCACAAATAATGTAAAAAAACCACATCCAGAAAAATGTGTTCAAGGAAACTGAAAATGCCACTCGCACGCGCGCACACACACACTATGTCTTTGATTCACAAAAGGAAATAACAAAATTAAAATGGGGATTTAGGGGTCAAAACAGCAAGGGTAAGAAATTGGTTTGGGTTGCTAGATGTTCCAGGCAGACAAGATACAAACCTTTGGCTGCTTTGGGTGGCAGTCACACCATTCTCACCACACTGAATTCCAGTCTCATGTTTCTTGCTATTTGCAGAATTCTTGCACCAGCTCACTGATGAAAACCTCCCTCCTCGCTCTCAACCCATCTTCCACATAGAGCAACACACTTCCTAGCAGAGTCCATGCTAAATGGGTTTGGGCTAAATTAAAGAGACCCTTGAACTGCAACAATCGATGCCTTTCATTGATTTTAAGCTTTTGTCTATTTGTAATTGACACGCTAACAAGCCCAAGTTGCCTTTCGCAGTCATTAATAATCCTATAAATGAGTCTGGAAGCCTAATCCTCTTTCTGCAAAAGCCCTGTTAACCACAAAGAGTTAATCAATTACTTTAATAAAGGTCACTTTAGAAAAGGATTCAAGTAAATGAGTCGAGATGAGTAGATATTGGTAGCAGACCCCAGTGAATTCCAAGAGATATAACCTACCTTAACTTAATTAAAGTCAATGGCTTAATAAAGTTCTTATTTAGTAAACCAATATCCAAATTTCTCATGACTATTCTAATTTTAATGAACTTCTGTGTACTCTCTTATTCTGCCAGCAAGATCAGAAGGTAATAATTCCCACTCTCTATTATCAAGTGCAGTGGATTTGGGGTGCGGGGCAGAGCTGATTGCCTATATAAAATTTGATACACTTATTTTTAATCACAAGCATACAAAGGCATCAAACATTGTCAAAGCTAAATCATTAATGGTTCCTTCTAAATGCTGGGGAGGGGGGAATGGCAGAGAGACCGCTTGGAAACTCATGGTTTTTCTCTTGACTCTGATGTAGGGTATGTTAAATTTTAACTTAAGGCACATTCTAGGGGCAGAGAAAGGTCCCCTCTGTCATATTATATATATTTGTTCATATTTTTGTCAATCGATTTGGTGTTCTCTGTGTTTTGCTGTTTATTTTATATAGATTTGTTCGGGTGGCCTACACATGTTGTACATCTTTCATATATACAGTTTATAAGCAGAGTGTATAAATAGCTCATTAAGTGCATATATACAAGTGTTGTCATTTATGCGTATAATATACGTATAATGTATTATGTTTAGTTTTAATACACAAATAACAGTGAAATATGGAGAAAATTCAGTATGTGCTATATGTTTCTGCCAAAATAACTGCAGTGGAGAACATTTCAAGATGGCACAGAATGGAAGGGTTCAGCCCCTTGCCCTTCCCACTGCAGCCCAATTTGAATCAGGTTTCCACACGTGCTGTTAAAAGTTCAATATTAATAAGGATTCAATTACAAACATTAGAAGTATTTCTTCACACAACATACAGTTAAATTGTGGAACTCCCTGCCCCAGGATATGGTGATGGCTGCCAATTAGGAAGGTTTGAATAGGGGAGTGGACATGTTCATGGAGGAGAGGAGTATTCAGACTGCTGGACTTGATGGACCTTGGTCTGATCCAGCATGGCCTTTCTTATGTTCTTACATCTAAGGATCAAAATGGATGGTTAACATGTCACCACCACGGGGACTTGCTGTCAGCCAGCAACTGCGAGTTCCTCATGGGAACTCCATTCTCAAGTGCTGCAGAGCACTGATTTGGATTGGGACCACAGAAAGGAGGGAAGGGCTTTATCCTTCCTCCCTGCACCTTTCTCTTGACCTGAGAGGGCTCAGAGAAATGATGCAATGGGGAAGGCTGCAGCTCCTCCCCCGGTGCCATGGTCCCAATTCCAGGGGAGCCCTTGAGGTATTTGGGAGCTGGGTTCCCACGAGGAACTTGCAACTGCCATCTGGCTGCAAGTCCCCATGACCATCCCATGCAAAATGCTATGTCTAGTTTGGACCTATGTCTGACCTACTGGGCATCACTCTAACTAGTGATCACCTATGTCTAGCTGACTGGGCATCACTGTAACAAGTGCTCATCTCAAAAGCCACCACCAAAACTCCTTCAGCAGTGGATGTTGCATAGCAAAACGGAGTACTCACAACTCAGCCAGCCTGAATGCACTGCAAAAAGTCAACGTGGATTCACCTCTCTCATATGAATTGCCCATCATCGCCCATTGATATGCTAGCGTAGGTGGTGGCAGATGAAAAAGGGATTCTGTTTCTATGCTGCAATCAACTTTCTGCTGATAGATATGGCAACAAAATCATTAGAATCACAATGAATAGGGAAAGCGGTGCTATTGACGGTGAGTGCCAGAAAGGTTAACGGAAGACGAAACAAGTCTGTGTGTGGGCTGAAAAGAGAAGCTTACCTATTCCACTGTATAAATGTACTATCTGCCAAGAACTGGCACGTAAATAGAAAGCATTGTGACGAGGCATGTGTGAGCAGCAGAATTCCTGAATTCTAGGATGTGCCCCACATAAAGGATGAAATACTTCTTAGCTCAGCGTTACAAATAGGGGGAAAAGGAAGAATGTCGCTCTCACTCACACATAAAACACACACATACAAAATCCCACTAGGAAAATAAGATCTAGTCACAGATGTGTTGCCTCTTTTGGAAAGTGTGAGGGAAATCTTGGTGTTCTTTCCCTCATCGATAGCACACTCACACGACATAGTGACCTTTGAATCTATCTTGTATGAGTCAGACCGCTGTCAGTATTGTAGACTCTAACAGTTCTTGGGGTCTAAAGTAATGTGATTTTGGGAGTTCTGCAATCAGATCTTTACATCCTTTTCTGTTTGCTGTATGTATTACCCTATTATCGCTGCATTGGTTTGTACAGATGTGATATCATTTTTCTCTGCATTGTATTTGCACTCTGCATCATGTCAAACATGCTTATGCTTATTCAGATTTCTATAATTCTACTCCCAGTAACATTGCTTATTAGATGGCGTCTCATGTTGACTGCATCGGTTTAGACTATAATCTGCTGTGGGCAGGGAATTCCCTGCTCCCTGGTCTTATCGTCTGCTGCAAGAAAAAAGACAAATAAGGCCTTGTCTACTTACAGGAAGCTCTCACCATAGAGTTCCTGACAATTCCTAGAGCTAGCTGGAAGTGACAAAGGGTAGCTTTAGGAATTGCTGGAAACTCTATGGTAAGAACCTTCTGTAAGCAGACAAGGTTTTATTTTCTTTTTAATTTTTTTTCCAGGACACTGCCCTGCCCGCACAACCCTCTTGCTGGCTGCCAGCCCTAGCTGAGTCTCAGAGAGAAAGGTTGACTATAAAAGCAGTAAATAAAGAAATAAAATAAATAATCAGTCTACCTGAAGTATCAGTTAAAATTCGCAAAACCATGAGTAGAAAGGCAGGTTAAATCTCTTCTCCCCCTGCACCATGGCTCCAATCAGGACCCTGAGCTCTGCTCAGCTACTATTTGACTTTGAAGATCTGATCAAAAATCTCCCATGAACATATTGAATTTGATGCTCAGACAGAACTGAGGTCCTTGTTATTGGAGATCAAACCTGTGGCCTTCTGCATGAAAAACATGAGGTCTAATGCTGGACTATGAGACAAACTTCCCAATTGCATTGGTATACAAGGCACATTCCCCCATCCACTTCATACTTCATCTACAACAGCCCAAAATGACAACAGGAAACTCTGTGATCCAAACAGACAAGAGAAGAACAAGAATGACTGGAGTATTCTGTGGGGAAAAGGTGGGCATAAGTTTGCTCTTTAAGGGAAGATGGAAAAAAAAAAGAGCATGAGTCTTGTGTGAAGCTTCCAAAACTTGCTGAAAGGCTGCAGGTGGTGTTCCATTAGCAGCCCTTGTAAATGGATCCCGTAGGGTTGGTTGTTCATGTAAACTAAACCCTGAAGGATTATCTGCCCCATTCACCACACTTGCATTAGAATGATGAAAGGGATCTGCTTGGATCCCAGCATGGTACTAGGGTTCCTACATGGTAAGTAATTCCATGCCCACTGCAAAGGGAGACAAGATGCATTTCTCTAGGCTAGTTATAAGAACTGGGCATAGCATCACTTTGGGGGGGGGATTTTAAATATGGTCATGCTTGAAAACTCACAGCTTCATTTTCAATTTCATCTTCTTTCTTCACCCACCGGGTTAAGCTGGTTCTTTGCTTTATTTAAGAACTGGGACACCTGCTATTTAGACACTTCCAGGATCGATATTAAGAGCAACCAATATTAAGAGCGATATAATAGCAACATATCCATTAGGGAGTCACTCTGTTGACTCAGACTATGGTTTGGTACTACAGAAATGACAGCTCCCCCCCCCCCGTGGTCATGCACTCCACCTCCCTCATCCCCCACTCAGTTACCAACTTTCCATTTAGTTCACTGTTATTTCAGAATTTGCAAACCATGGCACTTACTTGGATGGCAACCCAGTTTGCATTCTTTGGATGGGAACTAGAGCTGTGTTCAGTCATGTGAAAAGTTTGCAAACCATGTTTCATATGTTCTTATGTTTATGTCCTACGTGCATAAAGAGAAGCAGGTTCACACATGTTGACTCCACCCACAGATGCCTACGAGCTTTTTGCACACACAAGCACATGTGTGTAAAGGTGCTTTGTATGCACCCCTAGGAGAATGTGTGATGTGTGATGGACAGAGTGGAATACATTGGGTGACAGCTGATAGAGTTATGTAGTGGTTAGAGTCTTGGACTAGGATCTGGAAGATCAAGGTTCAAATCCCTACTCAATCATAAAGCTCACCAGGTGATCTGGGTTAGGCACTCTCTTTCTCCCAGCCTAACTCACTTCACATGGTTGTTGTGAAGACAAAATTGAAGGGAAATCATGTATACCACCCTGAGCTCCTTGGAGGAAGGGCAGAATAAGAAATGCTTAGACAGGGAATTCCGCAAAAGCGGTCTTGATAACACAGATGAGTCTACATACATATAAAGAAGAAGAAGAGTTGGTTTTTATATGCCGACTTTTTCTACCACTTAAGGGAGACTCAAACCAGCTTACAATCTCCTTCCCTTCCCCTCACCACAACAGACACCCTGTGAGGTAGGTGAGGCTGAGAGAGATCTAACAGAGCTGTGACTTGCCCAAGGTCACCCAGCTGGCTTTGTGTGGAGGAGTGGGGAAACAAATCCGGTTCACGAGATTAGCCTTCCCCACTCATGTGGAGGAGTGGGGAATCAAACCCGGTTCTCCAGATCAGAGTCCACTGCTCCAAACCACCGCTCTTAACCACTACACCACGCTGGCTCTCGTGTATAGGACTTGTTGCAGAATTCATTTATACACACAGACATCTGGGGGGTGCAGACAGTTGGCATGATGCTGATTCCTTCTTCATATGTAAAGTGTGCCCGCTTGGATCAGGACTTGCACTTTGAGCTAAAGCAGAAGTCACAAATTGCCTTGCAGCAGAAGGCTCACATCACCAAGAGCTGTAGTTTTGTATTATATCTGAACCAATCCAGTGTGTGGTTCATTAATTCAAGGATGTTTTTCAGAAAATGTAGAAATCTATGTCTAAACTATGTAACTATCTCCATAATGAACATTCTCTCTCAATCCCTCATCTTATTTCAGGAGATACTGAGCTCCCAGAAGGCAAACCCAGGGTCTCCCGCTGTAATAATGGAACCATCTGGGCAAGAACAGATCCCTTAAAAAAGGCCAAGTAATGTTCACCCATCAGACCATTCAAACTAAATTCACATGTGGGCAAGTTACATACACGGTTGCAGTAATGAACACATTAAAAATTCAACCTTCTCTCGGACACACACAAAGTTGCCTTTTATGGAGTCAGACCGTTGACTCACCTAGCCGAGGGCTGTCTGCTCCAGCTGGCAATGGCTCTCCAAGCTCTCAGAGAAAAGACCGTCCCAGCACTGTGACCTGAGAACCTTTTAACTGGTGATGCCAGGGACTGACCATGAGATCCTCTGTATGGTAAACAAATGAGCTCTAGGAATGCACGTTGACGTGGTTGATGAGTGAAGTGGTGAGTCGTTTGTTCTAACGGAAGGAGGACTGTCCTGGGCTATATCTGGAGGTGAATGTGAGCTAAGGAAGGTTTAGGCAGGATGCTACTCATGACCGGCTGACCAAGTGGTACGTGCATACTGAAGTTAATACTTGATAAATAGCTCATCCATCTGCAGTAGCAGCAGGCCACTACTGTTTTCAGCTTGCCCATGGGAAAGCACAATAACTGAGTCGGCAAATGGCACACAGATAGCCCTTAATGAGAATGAAGGAGTTATCTGACAAGATCAGACCAGTGGTCCAACTAGTCCAATATTCTGTTTCACACAGAGTTCCCCAGAGGTCCAGGTAGCAGGCCATGGAGGCCAAGTCTTCCCTGTGTTGTTGTCTCCCCCAGCATGTTATTGCCTCTCAGCATGGGGACCTGAGAGCCACTGAATGCAAACAACCATCACTGTCCTGTCCTCCATGAATTTCTCCTAAGCAGTCAAAGTTAGTGGTTAGCACTACATTTTGAGAAGGTCTATTCTAGTAGTGAAGTACTTCCTCCTGCTGGTACCAAGTGGATGGGAGACTTGAACTCAAGCTGACTGAAACAAATGCAACGCTCATTTTAGCCAACCAGACTGATTCTCACACAGTTGACATTGTGCGACATTGACCATGCTGGACTTGGGCCATCGCTTGTGTCAATAATTCACAGGAAAAGAAAGGCAAGCAAGAGACGAGAATTTAATCAGGGCAAAAGACAGACACTGCCAGTATTCCTTTCAACAGAGGAGGTTGAGATTCATGGGATTTTCATTGGGGGGGGGGGGACACACACACATCACATTGTCGTTTTGACACCATCAGTGATTGTCACTGGCAATGACTATGATAAAATACTAGGACAGATAAAAGGTTGGAAACAGCAACACCCCCCACACCAACCCTCTGAGAAGGGATCTGGCTGTTTTCACTCGCAGTGTCTATTGACAATACGTACAGCACACATAAACCATTTATAGTATGGGAATCATCCTGTTCCTGACATGTAGTCTTTTGATTGGAGCTCTTGGGCATTACAGAGAGTCTGTTTTAAATCTAACAGACTTCAGATCATTTTAAATCACATTTCACAGATCTAGTGCAATCAACTCCAGCAGTTGCTTTGATTTTCTCTTTGTTTCCAGAGGGGGACTGACATGGCACTTTAAAAATACAACTCTAGAACAACGATGGAGTACATCAGATTAAATTCCGGTACAGGAAATGAATAATCTTTCTGCTCTTGGAAGGAGAGATGTAAAGGTTTAATATGAATCAGAGTTAAACCCCAGGACATTTTTAAGAGTTGTCAACTCCAGATTGGGAAATACTTGGAGATTTGAGGGTGAAGCCTAGGAGAGGGGGGTTTAGGGAGGGGAGAGACCTTGGTAGGGCATAACGCCATGCAGTCCACGTTCCAAAGCAGCCATTTTCTCCAGAAAAAGTATAAGTGTTTTAAATAAATATCAAGAACCACAAGTGCATGGAGCTATCCTAAAATGGGAAGCATGAACAACAACTGATTGATGTGTTTTGATCATTTTTTAAGGCGACCGATGAAGAAAAAAAATATCTTTTGAAATAGGCTGTTTGGATCTAAAATGAATTCTGGATTTTTCATGCCACAATCTCTGCAGTTTCTTGTTCTTGTGATCCATTTGCACCCCCCCCATGTTATTTATGTGCACATACACATTGATTTTTTTTTAAAAAAAACTTGACAAATGAGGGAAACTTGTAGCAAACTACATGCACAGCATTTAGTATAAAACTTCATGCTGGCCCGTCTCAATTTACTACCCACAGCGGTGACCAGGGGCAGATACGCAAAGCTTCCCTATGAAAAGAGACTATGCTCTTGTTCTGCTAAACAAGTAGAATCTGTAGCATATGTTCTGTTACACTATGAATTTAGATTCCACCTCATGAGCAATTTATTGAGCCGCTTTTGAAGAAACTCACTACTGGAATGGATGAGGGGATGGTCCGCCATTTGATGAATGATTTTAGCTCACACACCACAGCGGAGGTTGCCAGATTTCTGGGAACTGTCCTAAAATTTTGAACACCGTCTGGACCTCCCCTTAGTGGATGGGCCGATTTTATTTACATACTTTCCTAATGGTATTTATCTGATTTTATGTGTCCTTTGTAAATATGAATGCTTGCTTATGATTGTTAATATTGTCTCTATGCCAGTAAAGGTTTGGATGATGGATGATGATGTATAAAACTGGAAAATTAAAATGAATCAATGGAGAAGTCCTAAAGCATTGGAAATATATTTGGAAATAAGATCAATTAGTTCAGAAGTCCCATATCCAGGAGAAAATGTGCATTAGGGAAATTTCAAAGGTATCACTAGTAATAATATTTTTTTCAATGAACAGAACATTTTCCCCTCACCACTGAGAAACAAGATGGCCTCTGCACATTTGAAATGAAGGCATGTAGCAGTGTTAGTAAAACCATAGGCTAGATCAGCCAGTCTCTGACCTACAAGGGAATTTAACATGTTGTGAGTGCTCATTGCTACTGTTAGCATCACAGTGCAGTCAAACAGGTTTCCCTTTCTGTGGCTGCAGGGGGCATATTTTGGGGGGTAGAGACCCCAAACTTTCAGCGGAGCTTCAAAGGACCCTTCTTGCGAGACCCCCCAAGTTTTGTAAACATTGGGTTAGGGGGTCCCGAGATATGGGGTCCCCCCTTTTCCCTATTGGGATGAATGGGATCAGCCAATCCTGTGTGAATATCGAGAGCGGCAAATCCAAGGCAAAACCTCCCCTGCTTAAATGGAATCGTATTGGATTATCCAGTCCTCCCAGTCCCTCCTGATGGAACAGAAGACATCCACAGTAAGACCCCTTTGGGGCTTTAATCTATAATTTTTCTCGTGTGTGTGTGTGTGTGGGGGGAAGCAGAGCCTGTGTGTATGTGTGGGGAGGGAGCAGTTTCTGTGGGTGGGGGGAACCAAAGGGGGCTTTCGCCTGTTCTGCCTGGGGGTGTGTGCCCCCTCGAGTCTCTCTCTCCCTGGTTTGAGGGGGGGGGGGGCTTCAGTTGTGTGTCCTCAGGTTTTCCCTCATTCATAAGATCGGTTAAGTCCATTTTGATGCTTGCTCAAAACTGGTTTTCAAATTGTGACTAAAAGAATGCATTTGCCTGGTCCCGAGTCCGATGCAAAAGGGGAAATTCCACCCCCTCCTGCTCCTTATGCAAAGCTAGCCTGCCTCTGTCCCTTTCCATGGTTTGCAAACTCCCAGGCATCACCTGTTGCTTTGCATGGTTGCAAATGTGTTGGTTTGCATGGTTGCAAATGTGTTGCTTTGCATGGTTTGCATGGTTGCAAATGTGTTGCTTTGCATGGTTTGCATGGTTTGCAAACTTCTTCGCACCTGCCCCACCCTTGCTCCCCGCCTCTCAGCTGTTTGTCGGGGCTGGGAGCTTTAGCAAGCTCTGCTAATTGCAAACCCCCATTGTCAGAGATGCACATTAAGGAGGGGGGACCCCTTTCGGGGCCCATATGTCGGGACCCCCTGACCCAATCTTCACAAAACTTGGGGGGTCTTGCAAGAAGGGTCCTTTGAAGCTCCGCTGAAGGTTTGGGACCTCTACCCCCAAAAATGCCCCCCCCGGAGCCGCGGAAAGGCGCAGTTGTGTTTTTAATGGCTTTATTCGGCCAAATTTTTCCCCGAACTCCAGATCTTATGCCGAATTGCACGGACCCGAAGCGGGGGAGTTCGAACTTCAGTATTTCCCAAATAAAAACAGGCCGAATTTTGCCGAATCCGAATTTTACCGAATTTTTTTTTCAACAGCCCTAACCCTACTCATACAGCACATTATGTGACCCTAATGCCTATTGATGTGTAGCTCTGGCATGGTTTCTTAGGCTGAGCATCTTGCCCTTTCAATCCAATCTACCTAGTTGCTTTGTTCATCAGCATCTGTCTGTTCACCAGCCAAACTACTTGCAGGCCCACACCAGCTCATAGTCCAGGTAAACTGGATTCCTAGCACCTCCTGGTCACCAGAGGGAACTAAACCCTGCAGTAAGGTTGCCAACCTTCAGGTGGTGGCTGGAGATCTCCTGCCATTACAACTGATCTCCAGCCGATAGAGATCAGTTCACCTGGAGAAAATGGCCGCTTTGGCAATCGGATTCTGGGCAAGGCCCTCCCCTCCCCAAACCCCACCCTCCTCAGGCTCCACCCTAAAAATATCCAAGTATTTCCCAACCTGGAGCTGGCAACCCTACCCTGCAGCCATATTGCTTGTGGTCAGCTGTGAGTTGGACTGATTGTTCCCCCCGCCCGCCTTCTACTTATAGAAGGAAATTACTCTATCTGGCTGCCACAGACTGCATTCCATACACTTCCCAAAATGAATCCACCGGCCTAATTTGTGCCATTGTGGCATGTATATTTAATGCAAGTAACGGTATAGCTGCCAACATATTTTTTTTAAAGAAATGGGATTACATTCCGTTTTCTTTCTAGAGCTTCTAAACAAGCAAACAAACAAAAAGTTGTACTCCTAGGTAGAAAGTCTAATCTGCATTTAAATAGAATTCTTCTCCCTCTCCCCCAAATATCAGACAAGTGCCTCGAGAAACAGTTTTACAGCAGAAGCTTGCTGCTACACACTGTTTTATTATAGATCTTAATCCGTCTGTCCCTAATCCCCTCACGCCTTATATATTCACTCTTCAACCAGTTTATCAAGGCATCTTGGCGATGCTGTTGCAGAGGCAGCCATTGCTGGATCTGTTTAATCCCTAATATTTTTGGGGAGGGGGCAGGGGAAATCATCTCAAAACTATTTTGAATCAATTGTTTCTTGAAATTTGCAAGCATGAATATTTATCAAAACCAGACTGGAGCTACGAGTGGCTCTACCTGAAAGTAAACTTGGTAAGTGGTTTTCTCTTGTTTAGGCTTCCTGAATGATGGAACTCATACTTTGAAGAACAACAGGCAGACGTTACTGCTCTATGCACCAGACAAACATATAAGGCCACATTCCCAGTATTATATAATAGGCCTGAGCACCCCCAAAGTGTCACGTTGCCAGCCACCATTACAAATTCCTGTTTCTTTTGTGTTTAAGCATAAAATCCGCAGTAACATAGCAGGGAAGAAGAAGAAGAAGAAGAAGAAGAAGAAGAAGAAGAAGAAGAAGAAGAAGAAGAAGAAGAAGAAGAAGAAGAAGAAGAGGAGGAGGAGGAGGAGGAGGAGGAGGAGGGGGAGGAGGAGGAGGAGGAGGAGTTGGTTTTTATATGTTGACTTTCTCTACCACTTAAGGAAGAGTCAAACCGGCCGAAGAGTCAAACCGGCCTACAATCACCTTCCCTTCCCCTCCCCACAACAGACACCCTGTGTGGTAGGTGAGGCTGAGAGAGCTGCGACTAGCCCAAGGTCACCCAGCTGGCTCCAAGTGTAGGAGTGGAGAAACCAACCCTGTTCTCCAGATTAGCATCTGCTGCTCCTGTGGAGGAGTGGGGAATCAAACCTGGTTCTCCAGATTAGAGTCCACATATCCAAATCACCGCTCTTAACCACTACACCATGCTGGCTAGGTCAGGTTCCCATTTCAAGATATGGACTCCCAAACCAATGGCTAGGTCCAAACCACAGCACTGATCCATCCAAGGTGCTCATCCATTCATGGAAAGCATCTTCTGCTCAACAGAGGACACCTCTGGCTCTAGCCTAATATCCTGAATAAATTGTCTCTCTTAAAAAAAGCTCAGTGTTTCCTCAGAGACCAGTATGATACCTTTTACTGAACCAAAACCCAAAGGGTAGATCATAAGAAGAACCCTGCTGGAATAGACCAGTTGTCCATCTAGTCTAGCAACCTGTTTCACACAGCAGCCAACCAGCTATCCTGGAGGGCCAACAAACAGAGCATAGAGACCAGAGCCTTCTCCTCGTGTTGCCTCCTAGCAGCCATTTCCTCCAGGTGAACTGATCTCTATCAGCTCGAGATCAGTTGTAATAGCAGGAAATCTCCAGATACTATCTGGAGGTTGGCAACCCTAGGCTGTTGTTTTCAGGCCCTGCTTGACAGAGATACATGTTGGTGGATTCTACAGGTTGGAAAATGCTGAATTGGAGAGCCCATTGCCCTAAACAAGCTGGAGCGAGGGTGGGCAGGTGATGCCTGGCAACTGGCAGGAGCTTCAGGGGTGGGGATATGGAGGGGCATAGCTTCACATATGCTATGGCAAAACCATAGAGTTTCTGGTGATACTTAGAGTTCTCAGGCCTCACTTCCATGTTTCCCCCAAAACTGATGTTGCAGCGTACATGACACCGATGTGTTCTCTCCCACCTAGTGAGTGGTGGCCTGCCATCCCTAAGCAGGACTGAATTTTTTTCCCAGTCTCAATATATAGATCTTTACCAGTCATGTACGTTTCCTGATACTTTTCATCACTTCAGCTGCAAAAGTGAAGAAGCCACTTAACGGCAGCAGGAAATGAAAGCACAGCAAGGTGAAAACAAGATCAATTATGGGTTGATTCCATTATATATAAAAAAAGATGCTGTGCCAATAAAATAAAATAAAAAGGGGCAGCTTTAAAACAAAAATTGGATACACTCAATTCCATATTATCTGAAAGAGAAAGGCAATTTAGAAATTGCTGGTGCTTTCCAGATGTTTGTCAGCAATCTTTAGCAACAAAATTAAAACCAATACCCTAAATTAAATGAAACCAGAGACTGACCAGTGCAAGTGTTAAAATGCTTATGTTAGACAATATTTAGGAAAACATTAGCTGCATTGGATTCAGTTTGACTTGTTTATAAATTACTCGTGATTTCAGTGGCATATATCCTTTTTTTATAGACATTTATTTTGTCAGATTGCAGTCAGAGAAAAGTAAACACTTTTGCCATACTTTATTTCCATTAAGACGTCCAACCAGTGTGATTTAAAATCAGGTTTGTAACTCACAAGGTGACTTTTCTCCTTCAGTTTTTCAATGGTCTTTTGAAAGTACCCCCAGTGCGGTATTTACCATGCCCTGGGCAATGTTAGAGAAATACATCATTTTCTGGGAGATCTAATTAGACTTTCAAAAAGACTTGCCAATGAAATTTGCCTAAAGCAAAAAATTCTGATGCTTGAGATGAAATTGGCTAAAACTTGGATTGGTCAAATGTCACTTGTGCCTCCAACTGACTGCATCACTGTTCTATTTGGCATCCTTCTGTTGATCCACTGTGAATTTCTGAGAATTTTGTATGGATGCAGGTAGGGAATTTACAGGTTTTATGCTTATTAGATAGGTGGCACAATCCATATTGCCATAGTACCTCCATAATAGCAGTATACATCCAAATGCACACGCTTCTACAAAAATCCAGCACTCATCAATGGAGAAAATGACAAACACATTATGCCTGTGAAATTCTGTACCACAATGTGGTCAACTGAGATCAGGACAGTCACATAAGAACATAAGAAAAGCCATGCTGGATCAGACCACGGCCCATCAAGTCCAGCAGTCTGTTCACACAGTGGCCAACCAGGGGCCTCTAGGAAGCCCACAGACAAGACAACTGCAGCAGCACCATCATGCCTGTGTTCCAAAGTACCTAATATAATAGGCATGCTCATCTGATCTTGGAGAGAATAGGTATGCATCATGACCAGTATCTATTTTTACTAGTAGCCACGAATACACTTTCCTTCATGAACATGTCCACTCCCCTCTTCAGGCCTTCCAAATTGGCAGCCATCACCATACCTGGGGCAGGGAGTTCCACAACTGAACTATGTGTTGTGTGAAGAAATACTTCCTTTTATCTGTTTTGAATATCTCACCAGCTTCAGCAGATAACCCTGCATTCTAGTATTATGAGAGAGGGAGAAAAGATTCTCCCTTACTCTCTCCACACCATGCATAATTTTAGAGACCTCTATCATGTCTCCCCTTAACCACCTTCTTTCCAAGCTAAGTCTCCCATCAAAGAGGGATCTGAAAGCACCTTTAGCTAAAAAGAAAATTACACTTGCAGCCCATTCCTGAGGATTGGGCTGAAAGTGGAGTGGATGCAGCGTGACCCCGCTGCCAGAGTAAGTGCCCTCTTATCATGGAATAATAAGAGGCACTTACACTGGCAGGAGGGGCAGTTCCGTTGACACCTGGGCACCACGGAGCTGCATAGAGCTCCTCCGAAGCCACAGCCTCTCTGGGACCTAAATCCCAGAAGAGAAATGCAGTGCGTTCCAGGGCCTTCCCTGGGACAGAGCTGACTGGGGTCACCTTCCTTTAAAAATATTTTATTTATACTTACGAAATTATACATAACATTGACAAACACAAACACGTTATGTACATACAAAATCTAACACAAATCCTAACATAAAATCTAACATGAAAGCCTAACATAAAATGAAAACCTAACACAGAATCAAGTGTGCTTTATTAACTCTAAGTCTTCTATCTGTTACAATTTATTCTTGGATATTCTCACTGTAGAACTGTATTTTTTAATATACTTGTGACCGTATATACTCGAGTATAAGCCGACTCGAGTATAAGCTGAGGCACCAAATTTTGCCTCAGAAAAGGGAAACCTGTATTGACCCGAGTATCAGCCGAGGGTCAATACTGCAGCACTCTAACATGGCGGCCGCCATTTTAAAATGCTCATATGTGCTGGCCAATGAGAGTTTGGGCATGCTGCAAGGTCATGTGGCTTGGCCCAGTGATGCTATGCAATCATGGGACATGCTGTGCAAGAAAGACAATCTCAAAGCCCTCTTGGGCTATATACCCTACAAAAAGGGTTCCCAAGAGATCCCGATCCCAACAGCACCAGCTCCAGGTGCTTGGGTGGGAGAGCAAAATATCGGCAGCCCTTTCCAAAGGCATGGAACTGCCACAGAAGTCCTTCTAACCCAGGTTGAGTCTGATGGGCAGCCCAGTCCTAACGGAAGGGCCCCAACTGGCTGGGAAACCGCCGCCACTGCCGCCGCGCAGAAGGCGCGCTGGGATGGGGGGGGAAGAAACCGCCGCCGCCGTGCAGAAGGCGCGCTGGGGTGGGGTGGGATGGGGTGGGGGGGAAAGAAACCGCCGCAGGGAAGGCGCGCTGGCAGGCAGCGGCGGCCCCCTCCCTGAGCGCAGGAGGCCCCGTAGGCCGCTCCCAGGCCACAGGGAAGGCGAGCGGGCAGGCGGCGGCGGCGGTAAGTCCCCCCTCCCTCCACCTACCGTATTGACCCGCATATAAGCCGAGTTGGGCTTTTTCAGCCCTTTTTTTGGGCTGAAAAACTCGGTTTATAAGCGAGTATATACGGTAATACTTATTGATATCTTAAATGCTTTTGCAGTATCACCTACATTGAGTACTGAAAATGAAAATTTCTTAATTATTTCTGAGTTATAACTGCATACTACTATATGTGAAAAAGTGTCTTCAGGGGCACACACCCTTTCTCTACAGCAAGGAATACTTTGTATGCAGAATCTGCCCCTAACATCTTCCGTTAAAAGGAGTGTAGGTAGCTGAAGTAGGACAGACCTCTGCAAAGACCTTCAGTTGCTGGCTGAACTGTACTGGGCTAGATGGATGACTGTTTGATTCATAATGAGGTAGCTTCAAAGATCCATAACGCATGGTGAACACAGAAGTCAACACAAAGGGAAAAGGAAGCAAACCAGCTCTTATTTCCCGAACGAACCCTGTGAAATTGGCCTTCAGCATTCCCATTTTATGAGTGCAAAGCAACGAGCAGTTCAAGGATGCCATAAGACTTCGTGGCTGAACAGGGATTTGAAATATCAGATAACACTGACACAACGTATATTTTTGCCCACTTCCATTCCATGAAAAAGTATATGTCATTAGTACACTTAAGAGCTGTGGAACTGCAGACACAGATCCTGACTTCAAAATACCTATCAAAGGCACAATTGCGAATCAGCAGTTTGTCCAGATTGCCAGAGTTGGGTGTCGTGACTCGTTTTGAAAGGGCGATCAGTTCAGAGTGAAATCTTGAGTTTTGGCTGGAGAAGAGGGCTTACCCAATAGCCACATATGGCATAGAGAATTCATAGATGTTCTGTTCAGCTGAGTCATCCATATCGTTAATGGAAGCATGTTATCAATTGTTTGGGCTTCTGCTTTTGAACAGTTAAGCTGACTGCACTGTAATCTGTTACCCACTTGTGTAGTTGAAATTGTGTGAACCCTATCTTGTGAACCCCTTAAAATAGGTAGATAAATGGAACTTCCATGGTCAAGGGCAGTATACCTCCAAGTACCAGATGCTGGGGCAAATAATGATAGAATCCCATCATACTTGTAAATCTTGCCAATCAAACTGGCTAAACAAAGCTGAAATAGAAAGCTAGATTATGTAGACCTGTAGTATAATTTTGGACATATTTTTGCACAATAGTTTGCTGGGAAATATGTGCTATCATTTACCTGACTGGCAGTGTACCTCACTTCTGTCTGTCCATCTGTAAATGATTGCAGTGTTGTGATCTCCAGCTAAAAGTGCAAATTAATTATTTCTTTGCTCCTTATTCTGTTGATATCATCCAATTTTTTTTTTGCAAGTTTCTCTGGCAGTGGCCCAAACCTTGCAAGTCTCTTTTGAAGGGGTCTTGAACTGATAGAATCATTTCATCAATTTACTGGAATCTCCATTCCTTCACTCCTCCCTCCCCACTACAAGATGTCAGTAGAGGAAGACCAATGGACAACAGAAAATGAAGACGGATTCGTGTGATGACTTTTAGTTCCTGTAAATTGAAAACAAATGTACTCTCCTACAGTCATAATTAGAGCACCTGGAAAACCTCATTGATTTAGTCCAAGGTGAGGGCTACCACAGTCATCCATTATTGTTAGGATTTCTTGAGTTACTGATTCTAGCTGTAATGGCTGGCACGACCTATGTTGCAGCTACATCAAGCCAGAGGCCTAGTCCTATATGGCTGTACAATATGTATTGGGAGTGGGTTCCGGTACGCTTAAATATAAATGCTGTGCTTCTTATATCCACAACAAATAAAATACACAGGGCACAATGAACAAGCCCCCATTTTCTGAGAAGCTGCCTTTGTTTATTAAAGCTTACGGTTACAACACCCAACCAAAAAGGATGGAAGGGGGGGGGGCTTTAAACCTCTACATTAACTTCATACAAAGAGCTTTAAAAACAATACTTTAACGGTCTTCAATCAGCAACAAATACCTTTGCTTTTACCTACAGGAGGTAACACTATGGGCTGGATCCTGCCAATCATTTATGCTTAGGGTCACCAACCTCCAGGTACTAGCTGGAGATCTCTGGCTATTACAACTGATCTCCAGCCAATAGAGATCAGTTCCCCTGGAGGATATGGCTGCTTTGGCAATTGGACTCTATGGCATTGAAGTCCCTCCCCAAACCCTGCCCTCCTCAGGCTCTGCTCCAAAAACCTCTCACGGGTGGCAAAGAGGTACCTGGCAACCCTATTTATGCTGATGGAAGGAGATGGGCTGACCCATGACTGACCCTCCATAGCAGACCTGACTCCTCCATCATGAGGTTCCCAGGGATCCTCAGTCCCCCAGGATTGGCATTTGAGGGGGAAGGGAAGAAGTCCCACTCTGATGATGGAAATCTTTCTGTCAGTGGAAATTCTGAGTAGAATTCAAGCTGATGTCTCTTGCACACTACCTGGGTCAGGAAATACCTTGTTCTTTGGAACAAATGGCTGCTTCCTTTCCACAGAACATTCTAATTAGTTAACATGTTTGAAATGGATATTTAACTAACATACGGATGAAATCTTTGGACAGATGCATGGCAACCATCTGGAAAAGCACACAGAAATTAATCATACCACTTAATCACACCCTTGTTTCTGTCACTGCCATGAAGAACAATTGCACAAGCACTTTTATGGTTTTTCACATAACATGTAAGGGATAAGCTTAACGGTTTCACAAAGCTATCTGTACTGATAAGGTATTTTAGTAGGAAATGTTTGTGTTGCACATTCTCCATGTTGTTGCCTAAGTGGCTACACTCCTACTGTTGCCAAAGATGCCACAAACTCAGCAGACAATATGGGTCAGGATTCATGACTAAAGTTATTTATCAAGATGAGCGTCAAACCTAGATCACTGAATCACCATAACAGAAGTAACTTAGGCTGGTTTGCCCGGTGTGGCCATTCCAAGAGGAAGCAGACCCAGTTACTGTCACACATGTCTTGGTAACATTCAGATTAGACTGCTGTTATGCACTCTACAGAGCCCCGTGGCGCAGAGTGGTAAGCTGCAGTACTGCAGACCAAGCTCTGCTCATGACCCTAGTTCGATCCCAACGGAAGTTGGTTTCAGGTAGCCAGTTCAAGGTTGACTCAGCCTTCCATCCTTCCGAGTTTGGTAAAATGAGTACCCAGCTTGCTGGGGGTAAAGGGAAGATGACTGGGGAAAGCACTGGCAAACGCCCCCGTAAGCAAAGTCTGCCTAGTAAACGTTGGGATGTGATGTCACCCCATGGGTCAGGAATGACCTGGTGCTTGAACAGGGGACCTTTACCTTTACCTTTTTTATGCACTTTGGATGGGGCTGCCGTCACAGATGATCCAGAGTTCATGGCAGCCAAGCTGCGGCTCACTGCATATGAGCTTGTTACACCAATATTCTTTCTTTCTTTCTTTCTTTCTTTCTTTCTTTCTTTCTTTCTTTCTTTCTTTCTTTCTTTCTTTCTTTCTTTCTTTCTTTCTTTCTTCCTTCCTTCCTTCCTTCCTTCCTTCCTTCCTTCCTTCCTTCCTTCCTTCCTTCCTTCCTTCCTTCCTCTGACTCCTCTGATTGAGTGGTATCAATCAATCCCAACTAGTAATAAGGGGAAGGAAGGAAAAATTCAAGCAAGAGAGGGCAAGCTATACCATATTAGAAAAGATGTCTTGTCACAGGCTGCCCGTACTGTCATGGCCTGAACAAGGAATTTAGCTATGTCCACTTCATTGGCCCCAATTTTTTTTCTGAGCTGAATTCAAAGTGCTTTTGTGGACCTTCAAAGCCCTTAATGGTATGTGCCAAAGCTATGTAGAGGATCACATCTACTCATATGTTCTTACCAACATGTTGAGATGGGTAAAGAGGATGCTATTGATGGAAGTTGGTTTCAGGTAGCCGGCCCAAGGTTGACTCAGCCTTCCATCCTTCCGAGATCGGTAAAATGAGTACCCAGCTTGCTGAGGGTAAAGGGAGGATGACTGGGGAAGGCACTGGCAAACCACCCTGTAAACACTGTCTGCCTAGTAAACTTCGGGATGTGATGTCATCCCATTGGTCAGGAATGACCTGGTGCTTGCAAAGGGGACTACCTTTACCTTTATTACATTAAATGACATTACTGCAGATGCAAAAAGTGGAGACCAATGTGAAGGCCTGCTTGAAGCTGCAAACATGCATAAATTGTGGAACACCCTACCCCCAAGATCTGCTAGCTGTTTTATTATCTCCTGTTCTTTATGTTCAAATGTATGTGCTCTACATTATTTTTGTGAGCTGTCTTGGGAGGACTTTTGTATTGAAAGTGATATAGTGATTTCCTAAAGAAACAATCCTAGCTAAAGCATCTTGGGGGCTTCCCTGTACTTCCCCAAAAACTCATTTATGGTGGGAATAACTAACTCTGCCCATACAGATCTTTTGGATCAGTGGTCACCAGTAACACACAGCATGTAAGATAGTATTGATTCTTAAAGGGAACTGATGCATTTGAAATTCTTCATTGTTCCATTTTTGTTAAATGACACATGACATGCCCACACAATTCATGCAGCAAGCATCCTGCATCCATCGAAAATGCCAAATGCCAGAAGAATATGCTGCAAGCTGCGCAAGTAGAACGAAAGCACAGAATCCAAGCAATAATGGAAGAATGGCATTGATATTAACATAACTTGGTACAAGTTTGGTGCCAGTTCTCCGATTCAAAAGGAGAACATACTTGTTAAGTCTTAACTGTTCTAAAGGAAAGGGGAGAGAAACATTGCAGGCTACATTTGCCAACTCTCATGCTTTCTGCCATGGGGAGAGAAAAAAAAAGATTAGTGCTGGCCAGATGATAATTGATTTAATTTGAATTGCTTGACAATAATAGATTTCATTCAAATTGCTCTCATTAAATAGCTGCATTTTCTCAAAGCAGCTGGAATGCTAAGGACAGTTTGCTGTGTCCATTTAAAAGACATTTGCTTAGGGTAAATGCTGTACTGGGTATGGACTGTAGGGGGAAAATCGTTTCATGTTACCACTCCTGTAGGCTTCATTATTATTATCATTGCGACGACTGCTTTCCAGTTTTATTAATATTTCTGCCAGCTGTTAACTGTGATGGCTATTCACATAGTGTCTAATCTTTCTGCCAGCACTCCTTAACTCCAAAGCTCAGATGGAGTCCAAACTTGAAGGCTACTTCAGATGCCTGTACTGAAAGCACAGGAAGTTTTATAACGCTTAAAGAGGATTTCAGTGCTGACCCCCAATTGATGCAAATTTGTTTTTGTAATTCCAAAATTAACTCAGGCAATGCACCGCTGTTGCTTTTCTTCCCAAGTAGTTCTTTTAAAGGAAGGTTCGTAGACATTTATGGAGATCAGCTAGGGTTGCCAGCCTCCAGGCTATCACACAAAAATCGCAGCCACCATGACCTTAAGCAATTTCCAAATAATAATGGCACAATGACCACCAATAAAGCAGTTTCAGAGTTTGTGTATGTTATTATTAAATAAAGCATAGTACTATACCTAACTAAGCTAGCTTGTCTAATACAGTAACATTATAACATCATCAATTGTACAATACTAATATAACGATAGGAGCCCCATGGTGCAGAGTGGTAAGCTGCAGTACTGCAGTCCAAGCTCTGCTCATGACCTGACTTCGATCCTGACGGAAGTTGGTTTCAGGTAGCCGGTTCAGGGTTGACTCAGCCTTCCATCCTTCCGAGTTTGGTAAAATGAGTACCCAGCTTGCTGGGGGTAAAGGGAAGATGACTGGGGAGGGTACTGGCAAACCACCCCGTAAACAAAAGTCTGCCTAGTAAATGTCGGGATGTGATGTCACCCCATGGGTCAGGAATGACCCAGTGCTTGCACACAGGACTACCTTTACCTAATATAATGGCAATGTTCCAGCAGAAGCATGTACAAGCACAGTACTATAGCCAAACCACCATAATACAGCACAAACTTTCAAACCACACTACGTGTGTGAGGAAACATCTCATTGTCCACAACTATCAGTCAATACTTCAAACCAATGGCAATTACAGCAGCGTCTTTCTTTTCTTCCAAGCCAACTTAGGCACGTAGTCTGGCAATGAAAAGGTGAAAACCAAGGCGAGCAATTATAGCAGCGTCTCTCTTTTCTTCCAAGCCAACTAAGGCATGGAGCCTGGCCATGAAAAGGCGATACAGGAGTCCGATAAATTCCTTTTGCCAAAAATTCTTCTTCAGTCGCCTGTGCCACGGCTAAATAATAACAGGAATCTCATTCTGTAGAAGACTTCCCTTGCATTCCACAGTGGGCATGCAAGCGGAGACTGCCATGCGTGCGGAGACTGCCATTACTGCTTCTTTATTTTGAGCCGCTTACTCATTGAAGTCCCTCCTCTCCCCAAACCCAACCCTTTTCAGGCTCCGCCCCAAAAACCTCCCCCCAACCCGTGGCGAAGATGGACCTGGCAACCCTAAGGTGAACTGATCTCTGTCACCTGGAGATCAGCTGAAATAGCAGGAAATCTTTAGCCACTACCTGGAAGTTGGCAACTATAATTAGTGAGCTAGATGAATTATTAACCCGGCTTAGTATAATGCAGCTTCACATGCTTATCTATGTTTAGACTACCCAAAGGAAATGTTTTATGCAGAACTTCCAGAAATTGTGAGTAGCATGTTTGATTTCCAAGTCTGATTTTGCAAGTGTGTCTATCTACTACCTTCACATTTATCTAGCAGCAATAAAGAAAGGGGTCTTTTATTTAATTCAGGATCAAGATCCTTGGTGATGTACGAACCCTGCAGACTGATCCTCACCCCATCTGCATTTCTGAATATTCTTGGCTGTGCAGGGCAAATTGGCCATTCTGCAAATTTCAGAGCATTACCTAATCCATAAGGATATCATCTGGGTGGAGCACTGAATGACATTGTAATACCCTTGAGACACAGCATCACAGGCTTGCAAGCAATAAAAAAAATTATCTCTGCATGATATGCAAAGTGTTGCTCACACCTCACCCTCCGTTCATTACGCATTGTTTTGGTGGGCATCCAATGACTGAATTTGCACGGGGACTAGAGCATATGATATAGTGCAATGGATTTCTCTTACCCCCCCACACACACACAGAGAGAGAGAGAGAGAGAGAGAGAGAGAAAGAGAGAGAGAGAGAGAGAGAGAGAGAGAGAGAGAGAGAGAGAGAGAGAAGGGTCTTCCCCCATGATTCAAATGGAATGAGAAATTAATGGAGAAATGTTTCCAGTTAACAAATCCTCATAGAATACTTTCATAAGCCTTCTTTCATGAAAGGAGGCTACTCCACAATTTGGCTAACAAAGATGCCAAGTATAGTTGCTGACAGAAAGGAATTCGCATGTTGGAGAGTGAGAACAGACAACAATCACCTAACACAGCATGACCATTGAAGAAAAATTATGACTGAGGACCTGGCTATCCCCTGGAAGTATTTTAGGGTGTTGTTCTTGTTTTTAAAGCTAGCCTGACAACACAACACAATTAGGATGCTCTTCAAACCGATTTCAATCATAGTGTGTAAACACACACATAGACACATCAGAGATACCACCTTGTTCAGATAGATTTCCAGATAATATTGGGGGTGACTATATTTTTTTGCAAATTTGCTTGAATGTACTTTAGTTTGAAGAAATTGTGATTTCTTTAAAAAAATGCCATATTCCTTCTGCCCTGCTGGAAGTGAAATTTATTTGTGATTGATATTTCTTCTTCTTTTCTTGGGAGAGATCCTATTCCCTTTGTGTTGCATTCTCTTTACATTAAGGACTTCTGTGGTTTTAGAAAGCTTGTGAATGCAGACTTCTGTTAGGATGCTGTTTTCTGATCGGGCTCAAAAGAGAATGGCTATTATTCCGAACTGGTTGTGTGCAACAAGTACAGAGTCTTCAAAGTACTTCTCATCTGAATTTCTATCAACATTTTGGAGTTCCAGATTACCTGTTTTTGGGAGGAGTGGCCAATGCACTCCCATTTTTGTCCACAGCATTGGACATGAACTCTAGTTTACTGGATATTGTAGTTCTCATTCCCCCCCACCACCATTTTTGCAACATGTTTCCATGAAAGTGTGACTAGCCCAAGGTTACACAGAATTATTATTATTTTTATTAGCCAGAGGATTTGAATAGTCATCTCCGAGGCCTTAGACTACCATAACACCACGTAAGACTCTCTTTCAAACAATTATACCACACTAACTTAATCCTTAGGGTTGCCAACCTCCAGGTACTAGCTGGAGATCTCCAGCTATTACAACTGATCTCCAGCCAAAAGAGATCAGTTCACCTGGAGAAAATGACCACTTAGACAGTTGGACTCTATGGCATTGAAGTCCCTCCCCTCCTCAAACCCCGCCCTCCTCAGGCTCCACCCCAAAAATCTCCTGCCGGTGGCGAAGAGAGACCTGGCAACCTTATTATTCCTAGGTAAGCATGCATAGAATTGAAACCTGGGACTTCAAGCAAAAGTTTGTTTTTTTCTGTTTATTATATTTCTGATCTAATGATGTAACATTCTGTCTCTGTTAAGTTTTGTACATTTGATATTATAACTTCTCTTTTTCAATCAACATATCACTATTTAACATCAAAATTATACATGGGCCATCTCTCTCTCTCTCTCTCTCTCTCTCTCTAGTAAAACGGAACGTCTTCAAATTATTCATCTTTTAAAGGTAGGGTTTCTTAACTGTAGAAAGATGGATGGCTGCTGGTCAAAAGTCTCATTACTGAGATTTTACTTAGAGAACATGAAGCATTTCAGTGAAGTGAAGTAACTGCAGTGTTCGAAATTTCTGAAATCAATGTGCTGGCTTGTAGATGAAACAGAGCTCCAAGATCAGAGCAAACCCTCACACATATTGCAACGCGGCCTCCATATTTTATTCCTCTGCTATTTGACTTTCATCTTCTCTAGCGATGCACTTAGCTTCATCATGTCAACGCTTCAAAGGAAACTTCTAGAAGAATTTTGTATCCTCCGCCCTATCTCAGAATTCACTGGAGCTTTGGCGTTAACGACACACACACCCATTCCTAGCTTGGAAGACATAGGCGGGAATAGTAGGAGGCGGTTAAAGAGTATTGCTGATGAAGCGAGCTACTTTATCTGGTTCCTTGTCATGATCAGCCTTAGTGTCAAGCTTCTGGTCCATGGTTGCTCAAAGGAAGCCATCAGAGAATTTTGATGAGGCCACCCAGGCAGAAGTAAGGCACTAGAAAGAAAGCCATGTGATAAATGCGGCGAGGGATGAGACGGTGGGAAGAACAGAAAACGTCTGGAGATTAAAGGACACAGTTGTGATGAACCCTGCCCCAGGATGTGGTGCTGGCTGCCAACTTGGAAGGCTTTAAGAGGGGAGTGGACATGTTCATGGGGGGGAGGGAAGCGTATTCATGACTACTAGCAAAAATGGATACTAGTCATGATGCATACCTATTCTCTCCAGGATCAGAGGAGCATGCCTATTATATTAGGTGCTGTGAAACACAAGCAGGATAATGCTGCTGCAGTCATCTTGTTTGTGGGCTTCCTAGAGGCACCTGGTCGGCTACTGTGTGAACAGACTGCTGGACTTGATGGAACTTGGTCCGATCCAGCATGGTCTTTCTTATGTTCTTATGTTATGTTAACACAATATGGGAACTTCTACCCTCCTACTCCCTCTCCTCACCAGGGCATCTCTTGATTCTTCTGCCATCCCATCATGGTTCTGTGCAGACCAATTTGACAGTCACTGTGATATAGGTCTTATTTTCCCTTTCTCCATGTCTTTGCCTCCTTCAAGCTGAAGTCCCTAACTCCATTTAGATCTCCCCACCCCCGCTGCTCCTTATGCTTGCAACAATTCTCTCTTCTATTCTACAAGCTCCTCCAATTTAGATTTGTCTTACCTATCTTGCCATTGGACGGTCCCATGCCCCAGGCCTAGGGTAGCATCATGGTTACAAGACTGAGTCTAGACAAACAGCATATCCCCTAGTATTAGGTCCTGAGAAGCCCACTGCAGGGTTGGGAATCGGGCATTTGATTGTTTCCTCCATATTAAAAGCTAGCTGGGAGAATCTGCCTGACATAACAGGGACTTTGCTTTTTAAGGAGTGGAGACATGATTCCTCCCCCCTTCAGTGTAAGATGGCACAGTCCAAGACCAATTATGCCAGATGATGAGATGCTTGTATAGACTCACCCTTACTTAGATTAAGGAGACTCCTAGCCCATTTCTGGCACTTAACCCAAGTTAAATTATAGCTATAGTCATTCTTCATATAGCTTTTGAGGCATTTTTAAAGCTTCTACAGTTACTTTAGTGGTATATCACAGTAACTGCTCTTCCTCAGGGACTCCTGCGAGGCAAATAACGGCATTCATAAAGTCACTTGGAAGTCAAAAGTAAATAAGAGTTGAACTGCTGCTATTAAACCAAGCAATATAAAAGGATTAATCCATTAGAGTTCATGACAAAAAGGTGATATGCTGATCTTGCATGTGCAGTATCACTAATGGAGAATGGATCTACGCTCTCTAATTATGTGAATTAACTGGCCTCTCTCTTAATTACAATTAGAACATTCCGGTAAGCACCATTGCCATGCAATTGCCATGAATCTCAATGCATCAGGTATCAGAACCACCAGTACATTTCAAGGAATTGTAGAACTAGATGGGATACAAACAGACCCCTGCACTTTAAAAACTGGTGATTGGCCTGATGGTGTGATGTCACATCTGGTAAAAAGCTGGAAGTGAAATCAGACCTCTCTAGGAACTGCCGGAAACTCTATGGTTTTACCATACAGTTTCCAGTGATTGATAGAAAGGTGTTATGTCACTTCTGGTTTTTATGTCCCTGGACAGGTTTATGTCCCTGTCCCCCCAGTCTCCCAGTGTTTGCCAGGCTATACAGGGCAACCCTAGATACAAATAAATAATTGAATACTGTCCTAAAATGGAATCCACTGTCGCTGAGTTCTTCCCCCCACCTTCCCCACAACCCTTCAAGGAAGCAACTATCACATTTCCCATAGCTGTCTGTTAAACTGTTGAACTTCATTCTTGAATGAGGATCTGAGCCTGAGTCTATCTCTGCCAGTGTATAACAATGGTCCTCAAAATCTTGGCCAGATTTACCTAATTACTCCCACAGTTTTTCAGTGGTTCCTTTTCCATTGTAAGTGATTTGACTTTTCTGCTTTACATGGGCAGCAATCTGGGGAAGCAGTCTTTCTCCCTCACCTGTCCAGTTCAGCACTTTGACCCATGACTAGCTGTAAAGAAACAGAAAAATGGAGGGGTTGCTGTTCAAAATGGGGGGAAATGACTCGTCAAGGAGACAATACAGAATGACCCAGGTCCTACTACTTGGCCTGGCATGAGATTTTCCATCAACTCCTATCCCTCGTTGGTTCTTCATTAACTACCTCTCTCTCTCTGTCTCTCCCTCTCCCTCTCTCATTTCCTCATGTCTCTGCTGTGCCCAGCCTTCCTTTCCTGAGTTCTTCATTTCTCATCTCACCTCCATCCCATTTGTCCTTCTTCAGACTCTCTAATCTGAATCCCTTCACTTCCCTTTCACTCTGAGCCGTCTTCATTCATTTTTCCCACCCCGGGTCTCTGTTTTCTAAGGATGTTGACCTCTGCACCTTGCATCTCCATTCAGCAGATACAGCTCATCTTGTATCTGTGTGTATTAACATCTACTCTCCCAACCTCAAACTTCTACTTCTGTGTGGATGGAACACACTTCTAAATATTGTATTGCAACCACTGTCACTCCTTGAGCAGCTAGAGTGTTTGTGAGCATTCACTGAACATCACAGCTGTAGATGGATGATAGTGTCAAAGGCAACAGTTGGTTTTGTGGCTCACACTAAGCATAACTGTGAAATACAGCTTCCCTTTTTCCACAATGGAGCCAGTAATGCTTGTTAAGGCTTTAAGCCAGTGAGGTACTTTTTTTTTTTTTAACAAACACATCATACTCCAATTTTTTCCCTTCTTCTCTTGCTTGAACTATTTACAACAAATTAAAAATAATCCCAGTTTGCTGCATTTCCTTAGCTTGTTAACATTAACCCAAGCCTGCCTCCTGGTTGGCAGGCAATGGAGGTGCAATTGACCTAATCAAAACAAGCTCTCTCTCTCTTTTACAAAAGTCTGTTTTCTAACACCATTTTTATCCAAAGTCATAATGCTGAATTTTTCTTTGGCTCACAGAAGAAGAAGAGTTGGTTTTTATATGCCGACTTTCTCAACCACTTAAGGGAGAATCAAACCAGCTTACAATCACCTTCTCTTCCCCTCCCCACAACAGACATCCTGTGAGATAGGTGGGGCTGAGAGAGTGTGACTAGCCTAAAGTCACCCATCTGGCTTCATTTGTAGGAGCGGGGAAACAAATCCAGGTCAGCAGATTAGCATCCACCACTCACGTGGAGGAGTAGGGAATCAAACCCAGTTCTCCAGATCAGAGTCCACCACTCCAAACTACCGCTCTTCACCACTACACCATGCTGGCTCTCAAAATAAGCTCTCTCTCTCTCTCTCTCTCTCTCTCTCTCTTACAAAAGTCTGTTTTCTAACACCATTTTTATCCAAGGTCCTAATACTGAAATTTTCTTTGACTCATGGGAAAAGTTCTATGTCCAAAGAGTCCCTGACATTCCCCCCTCCCGTTATTCATTTTATTATAGCTTCAAGTGTAACTTCTTCCTAACTCTATCCCAGCTTTCTGCATTCTAGATGGTACCACTGTTTTTGAGCTGTGGGAAGCCGTGAAGAGGACCCCATAAACCTTATAAGTCTCTTAAAACCCTGTAGGAAGCAATTTACAACATTGCACTGAACAGTGGCTTCTGCCTACACCTGTGAACCTGTGAACAGTGACAAGACCAAGGCCAGACTTGGAAGTCAGTACTAGCAAAACACACCAGAAAGCCAATGGCCATTTCCAGTGCTCCTACATGGGGGAGGGGGATAGAATCAGCACTCCCAAAAACCATTCCTGCAATGAAAACCTGTAATGTGGAAAGCGGTTACCCCTAGCAATGTGAAGATTTTTAAAGTGAAAAGGCAGGTGTCAAATTATTTAATGAATTACAATGCAGGTGTTCATCCTTCGTCACTTGATACCCGGCAGCTGAATACGAGAAATGACACATGTTAAAAGTCTCTGCATTTGGTTATCTCTGGTGCCAGAAAGTAGTAATATGTGTCCTATTAGATAATATTTGATGGCTCAACCATATATGCATGTATAACTTGATATTTAAGTGCTTAAAGTGAAGGAAGTAGATATGGGAGCCAGGCCAAAGCACTACCGAAAATATCTGATTACGTTAAGGTGACTCACTAACCCAAAATCAACCAGCAAGCTTCAAGACAGAATGGGCATTTGAACCTGGATTTCTCTGATCCTAGACTAATGTTTTTACACCAAGCTGACTCTCTAAAATCAAGAGGTCTCTCTGCTAAGACTAGGAGCCCTGTGGCACAGAATGGTAAGATGCAGTACTGCAGTCCAAGCTCTGCTCACGACCTGAGTTCGATCCCAACAGAAGTTGGTTTCAGGTAGCCGGCTCAAGGTTGACTCAGCCTTCCATCCTTCTGAGGTCAGTAAAGTACCCAGCTTGCTGGGGGTAAAGGGAAGATGACTGGGGAAGGCACTGGCAAACCACCCCATAAACAAATTCTGCCTAGGAAACGTCGGGATCTGACGTCACCCCATGGGTCAGGAATGACCCGGTGCTTGCACAGGGGACCTTTACCTTTTACCTCTGCTAACACAAGTAGTGGAGACAGATTATCTTCTCACAGAAGCTTGTCTTGTTTCAGTTAGGACTGATGCAATAATCAACTGATTAATCAAATATTGACAATGGATCACCTATCATATAAATATGGCTAAAGGTGATCATTATGATCTGTCCAGTGATCTTTGCTATTAGTTCCCTTTCATGGAGAAGGCTGAGGTAAGTGAGTAGATGGGCATTTTCAGCAGCAGCTCCAAAAAATTATGGAGCAGATTGCCAGAAGAAATCCAGCAGGTCCCAACTCTATTGGTTTTTCAAAAATACTGCAAGACCTGACTTTTAAATTGGCCTTTGGGTAGCTCTAAAGAGAAAAAAAATTAGATATATATATTTTAGTGGAGTTATAATTGGAAGGAAAAGTTCATAGCAGAAAGAATTAATTATGAAGTTTTATTGGCACCGGAGTTTAATTTCCATTGGCTGTAATTTTATGTGGTCGTGTCACCTCTCTCGCATGAGCCGCCTCGGGTGTCTACCTTACCCTCCTTTACTTATTTTATGTGTTGAAAATATCTGTACCCCACTTTTCCGCCCACTGAGGGCCCACAAGGGGGCAAGCAATTGACAGTACAATCCTAAGGGTTGGTAGCTGTGGTGGGCCCGGGGACAGTGCAGCTGCACCACCTCCTGAGCAGCTTGCTGGCTGATGCAGCAAACCGAAAATGGGAATTTTCCCTAACCCCCACGAAACTGCTCCATGCAATTTCACAGGCCCCGCCACCACATCTGCAGGCACGAATTCACACCGCCAAAAGGGGGTGTTCCCGGGGCAAAAGGGCTCAGTGAGCTGTCTAAAGTCAGCCCTGCCCCCAGGAATGCCCCCTTTGGCACCGGTTACGGTTGTCAGGTCCTCCTTTGGCTCCGGCAAGAGGTTTTGGGGGTGGAGCTGAGGCAGGGATTGTGTGCGCACGGCCGTGCCGCCGCGATCACATCACTTCCGGTTTACACCTGGAAGCGCCGCATCGCAATGGGCCTTTTACCATCCAAACTGGAGGGTCAGCAAGGGAACACCAGGCAAAACAGAACAGTCTTCACCAGCGGCCAAAAACAATGAATGAGGGTGTAGATGCATTTTGTGGGGAGGGAATTGCATAGTTTTGGGGGAAAAAACACTGGAGGCCTCAGATGACAGGGCCACCCAAAGTGGGGCCCATGAAGGTGATCATAATGCTTGGGTAGGTTTATATGGCAGTTCTTAAGGTATGCAGGTCCCAGGCCGTATAAGGCTTTAAAGGTCAATACCAGCACCTTTACAAGAGACAGTGTGGTGTAGTGGTTAAAAGCGGTGGACTGTAATCTGGAGAACTGGGTTTGATTCCCCACTCCTCCACGTAAAGTCTGTTGGGCGACCTTGGGCCAGTCACAGTTCTGTCAGAACTCTCTCAGCCCACATGAAGGTAGACAATGGCAAGCCACCTCCCAATGTGTCTTGCCTTGAAAACTCTACAGAGTTGCCACAAGTCAGCTATGACTTGATGGCGCTTTCCGCCAACACAACCAGCACCTTTAATTGAGTTAAAAAGAAGTTAGAAAGCCAGTGCAGATGGAACAAGAATGGAATTATGTGGTCCTTGCAACTGATACATACCAGACCCAAAACATTTCTCTTTAATCTTTTAACTGAGAGATTCCATCTTTCAAAGCTAGTTTTATGATCTGCTGCAATGTTTTGTTCCAAGTATACTATTTGGTTTTGTGAGCACTCAGAGAGGAAAAATCCCCCCAAAGTGATTTAGAACACTAAGAATTTGCAAGAAAAAGATCCTGAAAAATTTAATGTTCAGATGCAAATAGAGCAAAAGCATACTTGAATGCAATAAATAATAAGAATAACAAAAACAACCACCAGATAAATCATAAGGAAGAGATATTACTTTTTGGCTTATGAACAATAAACGTCTTTTTTATTCATTCTGGTTGGTCCTGCCCCATTGGATTGTAGCACTTAGACAGTGCCAAATGAGATTGACTCATTCCATTGATCCATTACAATTTATGGATGGCATGCTCAGGCTATTGTCCTTCATCAAAATGTATGAATGCCAATAAATAACAGGGCAATAAAATTAACCTGAAGTGGCTTCAGCACTGAACAAGAGTTGTGATGGACAGTGATTATCGCTTGAATGCAGAGAGCCACAGCTGCGTTTCATTCTTCAAATATCACCCAAAGCCATGAAAGAAATGGGAATTCATTGCTGGAAGCCTATGACTCAAAGACATCTTGGCATGAACTAACCACCCAAGAGCAAAGAAATGGTTGCTTGCCTCTTCTAAAAGGCGGAAACAAGGAAACCCCATCTGTGTTTCTCATCTTGAAAATCTGTCAATTATCTTCCGTTTCACAGACTTTAAAGCAACCCTGCTGAAAGTGTTTGCAATAGGAGTCCAATTCTGGACTCAGTCCTAATTTTTAACCTGCCATTATTTGTAAGGCTGTGTGGGTTAGCACCCCCAGAACCCTGTTGGTGGAATCCCTATTATTTCAATTTTACAGGACAACTGAACCCGGATTATCCAGGTCAGCCCAGTTAGCCAAGCATTTAGAGGCCCTTGAGGGCCAAATCTAAGATCTTGAACCTTGGACCACCCAATGTTCAGGGGAAAGTTCTGGTCTGCAAATTACAGCCTTTTGCAACAGAATTTGCCTCACACCATTTTGCAAAGCTAGTGTAAATTGCCAATGTGATCAAGTGTTTTTGGAATGGACATTTGACACTGTTAGTACTAATTACCACTGTGATAAAAACATGGCAAGGGAGAAAAGGTCATTTATTTGACCTGACCTTTCAGACTCTCAATGTAATCTCTTTGAAGATGCATGACATTAACACTTGGGACACAACAAATGAACTGACATCAGAGGAAGTAAAATTAGTTTACCCTTTTTACCGAGTTCCTATATTTGAGGCGCTAAGAATGGAAATTGCAATGCTCATGGCTCGCTGTGAAAGGGTGACTCAACACTGCTGGAACATTTCAACCTTTAGGGTCTAAAAAGGCCAGATTCTAGCTCTGGTAGGAATCATTTCACAGAGGTTAGGCAATCCTAAAGTATTACCCTCCCATGTTAGACTTTAAAGTTTCAGGTATTAAGTAAAGGGGGAAAAAAACCCGCCCCCCAAAAAACCCTCAGTTATGCATCAACCTGAAACATACGCCTTTTATGCGGGGATGTTTCCCTGCGGTCACCCCCGTCAACTGCTTCAGGGCTTCCTTTTGATTATGCATGCCTTTTCCGCCCATCAGAGGTCGCCTCGCTCTCCCCACACATTTTCCCCGTGTTTGCCAGATGCTGTTTTAGCCAGAATCTCCAGGCGCCACTGGAGGTTGGCAACCTCACAGGTGGCATGCTAAAAAGCCACATGTGACTCTGGAGCCACTCATTGAGTAACGTAAGTCCATATCTAACCTGCTTCCTTGGACAGCATCCTTCTTGTTTGTCTTCTAGTCCCGTGGTATCCCTAAGAAAATTTTATGTATGAATTTTGCTGTCATTGTACAAGTGTGCCTAGGTAGTTATAAACCTCATCAACTAAAAGAAACCCTTACAGAGTAATAACCATTACAGACAATATCACTAAACTGCTGAAGAGTAAAAATAGATAGCGAGTGCAATGCTTTTGGAGGAAGAAGCAGAAGCAGAAGAAGCGGAAGAAGCGGAAGAAGCAGAAGAAGCAGAAGCAGAAGCAGAAGCAGAAGAAGAAGAAGAAGAAGAAGAAGAAGAAGAAGAGTTGGTTTTTATATGCCAAGGTTCTCCACCACTTAAGGAAGAATCATACCAGCTTACAATCACCTTCCTTTCCCCTCCCCACAACAGACACCCTGTGAGGTAGGTGGGACTGAGAGAGCTCTAAGAGAACTGCAACTAGCCCAAGGTCACCCAGCTGGCTTCATGTGTAGGAGTGGAGAAACCAACTCAGTTCTCCAGATTAGCCTCCGCCGCTCATGTGGAGGCGTGCGGAATCAAACCCTGTTCTCCAGATCAGAGTCCACTGCTCCAAACCACTGTTCTTAACCACTACACCATGCTGGCTCTCAGTGTTGTGAGCCTCCAAACCACAGCCAGTCCACTAACCAAATAAACTGCTGCTTGCCATGGACTGCAAAACACAAGGAGCTGTCAAACATCTGGCAGGCCACCATACATGACAGGTGGCCTGCACTGGGGGCTAGGTTTGCCAACCTCCAGGTGATAGCTGGAGATCTCCTGCTATTACAGCTGATCTCCAGCTGATAGATATCAGTTCACCTGGAGAAAATGGCCTCTTTGGTCATTGGACTATGCCATTGAATTCCCTCCTATCTCCAAACCCCACCCTCCTCATGCTCTGCCCCCAAAATCTTCAGGTATTTCCCATCCCGGAGCTGGCAATTCTACTGGGGGCTCAAAAGTTACGTAGGCCTTTGCAGGCCTTACTTATTACTACTGGAATCACTTCAATGTACTTCAATTACAATATGAACAATGTATCACTTACAACATGAAGAGCAACCCTTGGTAGGTTTTCGTCATTCCATGTCATTATGTGAAGAAGTACATAAAGCCAAAAAAAATTGAGGTCACCATCTGAAAACCTGCTCTGAGATCTCTCCCCACTAGGGTTGTGAGGTCCCTTTTCACCACCGGCAGGAGGTTTTTAGGGCAGAGCCCAAGGAAGGTGGGGCTTGGGGAGGGGAGGGACTTCAATGCCATAGAGTCCAATTGCCAAAGCCTCCATTTTCTCCACGTGAACTGATCTCTATTGGCAGGAGATCAGTTGTAATGGCAGCAGATCTCCTGCTAGTACCTGGTGGTTGGCAACCCTACTCCTCACATACACCATCAGAGGTTAAATGGTGGCAACCAGACAGTGGGCTTCCTCCTCCCCCCACCCAAATAGTGGCTTTCCATTTCTGTAATAATACTTCTATCCCCCCCCCTCCAATAATTACAGTGTGGTCCAAAACAGAGCTACACTCTTCTAAGACCATTGACTTCAGGATTTAGGATTGAACTGATAGTTGGGACCAAGCCTTCTTTCCTTCAACAATCACTTAAAAACCTGTTCATTCTAAGCATTTGAGACCTGATTTTTTTTTTAAAAAAAAATTAGCACCTCTTATTATTGTTTGACTGGATTTTAAAGCTGATCCTTGTAATGGTACTTAATGGTTAATTGGTTTTTAGCGATTATAAGCCACCTTAGTGGGAGGCTGATTAACCAAATAGCAGAATATAAACGATTTAAAATAAATCAGTCCTCTTCCTTTCTTATTGTTTCCTCATTGGAGCAACATTATTGCAAGAAACTGCAATTTTAAACTGCATATAATTGGGCCTCTGCACAGTCTCCATGCAGAAGAATTTAACCATACAATAGCAGGTCACCTACCCTTGCAGCGCAATCCTGAGGGGGGTTAGTTGCACCGTGACCAGGGATGGCACAGCCACTGCGCAGCCAAGCCGCCTCTTGAGTGGCTTTCTGCACCACTGCCAGCAAGCCAAAAAAGAATGCTTCCCCAGCACCCATGGAACTGCTCTATGCAGTTCCAAGGGCTGCGCCACCATTTTCCCAGTGTAAGTTCACCCTGGCAAGAGTAGGCATTCCTGGGGTGAAAGGGCTCAGGGAGCTGACTACTGTCAGCCCCACCTCTGGGAATGCCCCCTTTGGTGCCGGTGCAAGCCCCTGTGCTGGAGCTGCACTGCCACCATGGCTGTGCTGGCACTCACATGTGGCACTGCTGCACCATTCCCTAGCGCCAGTGAGAGTGGCCTGGTGCCAGTGTAAGTGCCCCTTTTGCTGGTGCAAGAAGCATTTACGCCAGCGCTGGGAACATGACGCCTCCTAAATGTCCCCCCCTTCCTTAGGATGACACTGTAAGAATACTTAAGATCACATTCCCTTCTCGAACCCAGGAAATAAACTGATCACAAACAATCACAACCATCAAGAGAGCACAGTGGCTACTTAAAGCTCTGTTAACCAAACATGGAAAGTGTGAGTTTCACACTTTCATGTTCCCTGCCAGGTGACTGTGACAGCTGTCAGGAGACATTCTATTTTTGTTGCAAACCTGTGAATTATGTTATCGCCAATCTCTCTTGGGAAAAAAAAAAAAAACCACGCACACACACAAGGAAATGAAAATGCTGATGGCATTGTATTTGACTGCAGGCCGGTTACTGAGCATGCTCTTCTCAAACTCCCAACACAAATGGGTGGTGGCTTGAGTGATGGAGTCCTACTTGGAGGCCAAAGTGCATTTTAACTTGTGGTGGGACATGCTTGTTAAAAAGTGATGTAGAAACTCCAGCCGGCATCACATCTGAAGCACTGACATCCTGATCCCAGGTATCTGAGGAAAGCTGAGTGAATAGCAGTCAACACTTCATCATAGGTCTTCTGTTTTTATCACTAGGCTCCATATTTCAAGGTTGAGGATGGCCACTGTGTAAGACAGGATGCTGGACTAGATGGACCATAGAATCATGGAATCATAGAGTTGGAAGGGACCACCAAGGTCATCAAGTCCAACCCCCTGCACAATGCAGGAAATTCACAACTACCTCCCCCACACACACACCCAGTAACCAGAAGATGGCCAAGATGTCCTCCCTCTCATCATCTGCCTAAGGTCACAGAATCAGCATTGCTGACAGATGGCCATCTAACCACTTCGTAAAACCCTCCATGGAAGGAGAGCTTACCACCTCCCGACCACTGTATATCCAGCAGGGCTTATGTTCTTATGATATAGATTCTTGGTCATGGCTCAGTGGTAGAGCATCTGCTTTACATTCAGAAGACCCCAGGTTCAATCCCTGGTATCTCTAGTCAAAAAGATCAGGTAGTAGGTGATGGGAAAGATATTTCCCTGTGGGGTTGCCATAAATCAGCTGTGACTTGACGGCAAAAAAAAATTAAAATGAAAGTAGCAAGTGAAGACTTCCGCACCTCAAAACAAAATGCATGACTTAGTCCTAACAGGTGACTTGGCCCTGGTAGACGACAGAGAATAGGGATGGGGAAGAACCAAAATGCAATTCTAACAGCGAAACTTGGGCTGCCAAAGAGATTTTGGCTGCACGTTTAAAAACCTACTTACTCAGCAGGAATCTTCAGCAGAGGGGTGATCCTGGCAGGTAGCCCAAGCAGGACCCTGATCATAGCCATTTATCATCCTAAGTGGACGTACGTGTTCTCAACGCACAAGGATCTCTTGGTTGCTATGTGTGGGCTTCAGGATTTTCCAGCAGGGGAGGTACTTCCTTTTTGGTATGAACCATCCCGGCACATTGTTAACGCTAATTGCAGCAAACACAATTTAATTATCTCGTTTTGTTTGCCAACTAGGACAGAGCAAACAGTTTAACGAGAATCCAACTGCACAAGCTCTTAACTTTAATTGCGATAACTTTCCTTGGCTCTCAGCGCCGAAGCGGAGGCCTCGCCGACTGGCACTGCAAACTGTCAGGACTGGCACCGCCGACAGTGCAAACAAGATGGAGTCCAGAAGGCGGGCAGCGAGCTGTAACTGAGTGGCAGGACGAAATCAGGGCAAAGAAGTTTCAGGGAAGGAGAATCATGGAAGAACACTGACCTCCCGACAATGCAGGGCAAGCTTGGCGTTTACTGGAAAGGTGAAACATCATTGGTTTATTGGCAGGTAACCCAAGTAGCTGCTGAGCCAAATGAGCTTTCTTTCAGGGGCATCTCAAAATGGCACTGCATTATCTCATTCTAGCCATTTGCAACAGGAGCCAGCGTGAGAGCCAGCATGGTGTAGTGGTTAAGAACAGTGGTTTGGAACGGTGGAGTCTGATCTGGAGAACCGGGTTTGATTCCCCACTCCTCCACATTAGTGGTGGATGCTCATCTGGTGAAGTGGGTTTGTTTCCCTGCTCCTACACACGAAGCCAGCTGGGTGACCTTGGAGCTCTCTCAGCCCTACCTACCTCACAGGATGTCTGTTGGGGGGGGGGGAAGGGAAGGTTATTGTAAGCCAGTTTGATTTTGCCTTAAGTGGTAGAGAAAGCTGGCATATAAAACCCAACTCCTCCTCCTCCTCTTCCTCCTCCTTTAGTAGAAAAGAGCAAGAGTCCAGTAGCACCTTAAAGACTAACAAAAATATTTTCTGGCAGGGTATGAGCTTTCGTGAGCCACAGCTCACGAAAGCTCATACCCTGCCAGAAAATATTTTTGTTAGTCTTTAAGGTGCTACTGGACTCTTGCTCTTTTCTACTACTGCAGACAGACTAACACGGCTACCCACTGTGAATTATCCTCCTCCTTTGTCATCTAAACATAACATTTGCTTCAAGAGGAACAATTCCTAGAGGGGAAGTGGTTTCTGCTGGGTAGCCATGTTGGTCTGCAGTAGAAGAGCAATATTTGAGTCCAGTAGCCTCATAGCTCAGAGTGGTAAGCTGCAGGACTACAGTCCAAGCTCTCCTCATGACCTGAGTTCGATCCTAACAGAAGTCAATTTCAGGTAGCCAGCTCAAGGCTGACTCAGCCTTCCATCCTTCTGAGGTCGATAAAATGAGTACCCAGCTTGCTGGGGGTAAAGTGTAGACAACTGGGGATGGCACTGGCAAACCACCCCATAAACAAAATCTGCCTCGTAAACATCAGGATGTGACATCACCCCATCAGTTAGTAATGGCCCAGTGCTTTACCTTTACCTTTACCTTAGAATCTTAAAGACCAACAAGATTCCTAGGGTATAAGATTTTGAGAGTCATAACCCCTTTGTCGGATAGGGAGGGGGGAATCAGCATCGGAGATTAAATGTTGCACCACGTTAATTTTAATACACCGTATACCTTTCCTGTGGAATTCACATAGGTTTTACATTTCATCTAGTGATGGGGAAATGCTCCTGTGCTCGACTCAAAATCAATTGCTTTGTTGTTGTTGTTGTTGTTGCAAGAACTCAACATACTTAATGGGCATTTGCAGGTATTGAAAAAAATGTCCATGTACTTATACACACACACCAGTGGCCACCCCCGTCTCCTCACCACACTTTTCATTTCCAAAGCCAGAAATAATGTTTCAAAAAGAGAGCACAGTCTTTCAGCAGAGGTTAGATACAGATCTTTCCCATAAACTACTCTTCCCGTTCCTCCCCAGAAGAACCCCAATCCTAAACCCAGTATGACGTCCTGACTATGCTGCTGGGAACTGTAGTTACTTTCTGTTCCCAAAATGAACCAGAAGACCAAGAAAATTGCAATTCCTCAGCAATCCATTTAGTCCTGTACATGCACCGACAGTAGCTTCCATTTGCCTGTGTGGAGGTGAATTCTGAAACCAGCCCAGACACAAATGGACTCATTTTCAATTGCGAACAAATCACAAGTTTGAGTTTATGGGGTGCTCGGCTTGAAAGAAAAAGGGCACTGTGAGCAGGCTAAGTTATTTTCCAGGATCACAGTATCACTCCCCCCACCAACATAATATTTTCCCATGGATAATATTCTGCCCAGTGAACAGCTATAAATACAACGTTCAGAGGAGGGGAAGATGCCATCGGGGAGAAAGGAAAGTTGACATTATCTAGCACTTGAAAAGAAGGCTGTATCTCTCCAAAATAATGAGGTTAAACACAAGAGGCAGGTGAGAGAACTCCGAGAGAGACATGAAATGAAAGAGAGTTCAGCGGCAGGATAACAAGGTTAACTATTCGTACAGCGCCTTGAAGGGCACCCCTGGAGCTCAAAGTTTTAGTTCATTAAACTTTATCACTTAACCGACTTAATTAAAAATCACTCACACAAGAATCATGAAATGTCTGGCTCCGTTAAAGACGTCCCAGATTTCGCAGAGACTTGCATCATTTAGATGTAGGGTTTCCTGTTAACATTGTGAGGGCATGCAGGTGACGCTTCCGACCACAGGCTACTGTGTCTTAAAGAGAAGTGCTTTAGAGGAAACAGTAACTTCCCAAATTCCTTCCCAAATTCCATCTTATGACCAAAATATTATGACGTTAACGATTCTTCCACTTGAAAGAAGGTTGTGTGAATCAGCCCAGGGTGACCTGCAAATGACCCAAGGTGGTGAATGAAGAGGTGAGCCTCAGGAGTAAAACTGATGCAATCGATAGCATAGATCTCCACCAGTCTGTTAAAGGTAAACTTCTTAATAATTCACAGAGTCATGATTCAGATTGGGGTGTTTGGGAAGGGAAGAGAGCATTTAACCTTCCAACCTCTGCTCAGTTTCACTATTGCTGGTATAAAAAGGTAAAAGCCAGGGTCAAAAAGGACACAAAATTACACAAAAATTAAAAAAAAAAACCTAAACGTCTTGATGTGAGTGATATGTATGACTACATCAAGATTCCTTTTAAATCTGGAGAACCAGGTTTAATTCCCCACTCCTCCACTTGAGCGGCAGACTTTAACCTGGTGAACCGGGTTGGTTTCCCCACTCCTCCACATGAAGCCAACTAGGTGAACTTGGGCTAGTTACTGTTCTCTTTGAGCCCTCTCAGCCTCACCTACCTCACAGGGTATCTCTTGTGGGGAGAGGATGGGAAGGAGATTGTAAGCCGGTTTGATTCTCCTTAAACGGTAGAGAAAATCGGCATATAAAAACCAACTCTTCTTCTTTTGTGTAGAGTGTAGGAGCTCACATACATCTTCACAGAACACCACACAGGGGAAAAAACATATTGATGTAATCCCAAATGCAGTCCCATGAAAATTATGTTTTTGTTTATATTGGTAAGATGGTTGGAGTGAACCATAAATGGATTGAAGGAATTGGGTGGTATGGCTGGCCAAATATACAAGCAAGGTACTTTGCGCAAATTCCCAAAACACAATGAAGCAATAGGGTTTTCCTAATGCAAATGTTCTATTTTAGAAACAAGAGGGGCAATTCAAAACTCCCAAATGTAGGAAGAATTTGAGAAGTCTCTCAATGAAGGCTTCTCCTGTGTGATACACCTAATAACATGTTCTTCATACCACGTTACATAAGTTCCATTCAGTCTTGAGGGAGGAAAGTCATTTGCCTGGCAAGCTAACCATGGTGGGAGGTGATCCACAAATGCAAAAGCATTGAAAGGGACCTCAACCAGTTTGGGGGAAGTAACAATGCTGCAGGTGGCACTAAAGCCCTTTGGGGTTCGTGTAACAAGGAAACTCAAAATCACAACCATCTGAGATTGTCATCTCCAGAGCAAACGTATTGTCCAGTGATGATAAACTTCTTTGCTCCTTTATTAAATAAGCAACAAAGCACAATGGAATTATCTTTCAATTTCCAAAATAATTTCGTCACCAGCAAGTCCATTCATTTATTTCCCCCCTCTTGTTCCATTCCTCTATTAACAGGGAACGGGTTCACAAACCAAACCCTAGCCAAGTTGAAAATGCCAGTTTGGTTTTTTGTCCCTCCGCTCTTCTCCTTCACCCCATTATAAACATTAAGGACTTTTCAGAACTCTTTTTTTATTGTTTGGTTTGTTTTCCAAATGCCTCCACTTCAGGACTTCTGTTTGCCGCCTGCCTTTGTGCCAAAGAAAATGACTTTAATTCAGGATTAGCACCCTCCTCTCTCTTCATGCTCACACACATGCTTCTTCAGCTGCCTGCAATTGAAAGTATTTAAAGCTTGTGAGTTAATTGGAAGAAACATGATTGGAAAGGATTAAGCAACCCCCTCAATTCAATATGCAGAATTATGTTTACACAGCCAAAAAGAGATTAATCTGCTATTTTTCTAATTTTGCTCCATTTCCAAAGCTTAGACCTCTAATCACAAAAGCAGAACAGCAAGCCAGCACTCCCGTTATTATATGGTGGAGATTGCCTGAGGTATAGGGAACTGGCATTTGTCAGTATAAGTACTTTGGTTTACTACTGGCTTGCATTGAACATTTAAGCTTTTACATCAGTGATCTTGCTTTAAAATTACCAGCTAACGCCACACTGGAATAGAAAGCAAGTCAGAACGAGGGTTGCCAGAAGGCTGCGAAGGAGTCACTCATTTCTAGTTAGGTTTGTCTCCAGCTTTATATTGGAAGACGCAGGTGGGAGGGGATCAATGTACGGAATACTGATGCAGGAAAACACAAAGGAAGAGAGGAAACCTCTAAACCAGGGGTGGGGAACCTTTTTCCTGCCAAGGGCCATTTGCACATTTATGACATCATTCAGGGGCCATACCAGGTGTAGATCTCCCGGTGTGGGGGGAAAGAGGCTAGGGTTGCCAGATCTCCAGCCACCACCTGGAGGTTGGCAACCCAGGCGAGGCCACACAGAGAAGGCCTGCAGGGTGCCCCCACTCCTACCTCCCAGGCGGAAGGGCAGCCAGCAGTGGGCCCGAGAAAACGAGGTGCCAGGGGGGCGAGGCCCACAGTCGATCGGCAAGGGAGGAAGGAAAACAGAGAAAGAAGAAAAGGGAGGGAAGGAGAAATGGAGAGAAAGGGAGAAAGAAAGAAAAGGACGGAGGGAGACAAAGAAAGAGGGAGAAAGAGAGGGGAGAAAGAGTGACAGAAAAAGAGGAAGAAAAGAGAGAAAAGCCTTCCCACGCACACACACCCGCGCACGCTGGCCCCGTGCGACCAGGCCCCAGCCTCCCCTGCCCAAACACACCCGGCGGCGCACAGAGCCCCACGCAACCGGGCCCCAGTCTCCATGCCCTCTCCTCCCCAGAGTCCACAAAAGGCCCCCCCTGAAGCCCGATTGGCTCCTGCATGCATGCTCTGCTGCCGGGAGCTGCCAGCCTCTTTCCTCCTCCCTCTCGCTGCTCAACAGCCGACAGTCGGCGAGAGGAGGTCCAAAGGGCACTGCAGCGCCGCTGTAAGTTGTGGTGCCAGGAACACCCTCTGGGAGGGCCGCCCTGTGCCTCGCCTCTGCAGCGGGACCCCGGAGCTCCCGAGGGCCACAAAAAATGTCCTCGGGGGCCATATGCGGCCCCCGGGCCTGAGGTTCCCCACCCCTGCTCTAAACACCAAAAACAAGGAGACAGGCAGAGCAATCCTAAGGGGGGGGATAGTAGAGGCATGCCCAGGGATAAAATTCCTCCCGAGTCCTGTGGAACTGCTGATAGAATTCCATGGGGCTATGCCACCATTTTTGCCAGCATAATTTTGTGCCAGCGAAAATGGGAGTTCCTGGGGCAAGAGGACTAAAGTCAGCTCCACCCCCAGGAATGCCCCTTGGGTGCTAGCGTGAGCCCCTGCTCTGAAGGAGCTCTGCCGCCAAGGCTATACTGGCGCCAGTGCCTCATGCTGCTGCGGTGCTTCCCAGTGCCGGCGTAAGTGGCCCAGCACCAGCGTAAGTGCTCAAGTGGACAGCACAAGTGGCACTCTGGCGCATGGGTCATGCCCGCTCCAAAGGCCTTTTACCCCCCCCCCTTTCAGGATTGCACTGACAAAGTATCAGAGGTCTAAAATGTAATTATGGAAGCATATATATTTAAAAAATTCAAAATTTACGAAACATAATACAAATTACACAGAACTATTACTGTGATTACAAAAGTACAAGGTTATGCCATATGTCCACAAGTCAAACTGGCAACAATTAGAAACAGCATTGAAAGGATTTACAAGCCTAATATGGCAATTAACAATTTGAATAAAGATGATATCATATACAGATTCAATACAGCAATTCTATTTAAAAGGTTAACAAGCTGGAGAAGAGCACACAACAGACAGGATGCCTGTTTCAATGTATGAATCTTCACCAATCAGGAACGACCTTGCATTAGTTAATGTGGAAGCCAAAAAACCCAGAGCAAATTCATAGCACGTAATATGGTGGAACTTCAAAGGACAATCACTATGGCTCTTACCCAATGGCCTATCTGTGGGAGTATTGTAAATGCATACATGCTGCAAAGTTCGTAAAAATGTCCTCCTTTCAATGTTCATTTTTTGTCAAATACCTCCTATCCTTGTACCGATGATTTGTTCACAATGGGAAACAGTCATGCAAATTGTTTTGATCTGTACAGTTGGCAACATTCAGCATGGTATCTGTCGGTGCATGGTCAGAATGTCCAGGCTTGTTGAGATTATGCATATTCTATGGTCCTAAGGGCAAGCCAAGCATCATCAGTGACATGTCACATGTTCATGCTGTTTTTGCAACTGCATTTTTGGGCATAGTCATCATGTTGGTTCATTCTCCCGTGCCCAGGTGACAGTGTAAGAATATGCAATGTGTTTGTGATCTAACTGAGAAGAATGCAATTGTCTTGGCAGGAGAAATGGGAAATGCCCCCCCCCCCCACAGACACACACATTCATATTAAGACAACCAAGGAAAACTTCTTGTGTACAGGGTTTCTTTTCTGTCAGGAGGGGCTTGGTGGGAGACAAACAGAGGCCAGAAATAGCCATGAGAAAACAGTACGAAAACATGCAGACACAAAACAGTTGTGATACAATTTGGAGGGGGGGGGGAAAGCAAGCGTTTTGATAAAAAGCAAAGTTGCATCCAACCAGTTTCTCAGCTGGTGAAAAAGGACCACCAAAAAGGCTATGCTGGGGATCACAGGACCAGCACAGACAAAAGCCATGTGGAACAGGGACGGTAATAACTAGGGGAACTGGACAGGACTCAATGAAAAAGCAGGTGGACCCCACAAAAAGATTTTTTCTCCAGTGTTTGCGGATGCAGCTTACAATGTGTGATCAAATTACAATCCAAGTAGATGATCAATTGCACTTCCCTAAAAATAGTGGTGGTGGAAAGTTCTCTCAAGTCACAGCTGACTTATGGTGATCCCATAGGGTTTTCAAGGCAAGAGACATTCAGAGGTGGTTTGTCATTGCTTGCTTCCGCGTAATGGCTCTGGACTTCCTTGGTGATCTCCCATCCAAATACTGACCAAAGCTGACCCTAGTTAGTTTCCAACACTTGACAAGTTTGGGCCAGCCCGAGCTATCCAGGTCAGGACTGAAATTGCTTATGAAACCCAAATGATAGTGAAACTCTCAAAGGTACCTTGTGAGAGTTAGGAAACCCTAGAAGGTATACATGACTTCTGAGATCTGACAAGATTGGGCTACCCTGGGGCATCCAGATCGGGGCTTCCTAAAAATAATGAGCTTAGGGGGAAAATGATTTCCCCAGTTTTGCATATTCAAAGGTTCTGCAAAGCAGGACTCATGCCCTAAAATTCTGTCCAAAATTTAAAATGAGTTGTATATAGGGTTTAAGTGCCAATTTTGTGCCGGTTTGGTCAGCATTCATTATACTAAGTATTTAAAGGCAGTGTAGTTACTCTGTTGGCACATGTTATTTGCTTGCTGAAATTAACTTGAACTTTTCAAAATAGGTAAGTAATTTATAGAACAAAACCATGGCTCCTGAGTCGAGTAAATCCTCAATGCCCTCAAGAATTTCCTAGGCAGACATAAGCCCAAGAACAGAACCATCATGTAAATATGACTTTTTAATAAGCAAATGAAAACCCTCATAAAATACTATGGGGAAAAAGCAACAACTTTGCCTGATGAACCTATCAGCAGTACACACACACACGCACACACACACACATAATGTCTTGGAAAGGAACCACACATGAGCCCCAACTTCACAAGCCAATAACATAACGCTTGTTATTTTTCGAGCATCCATCCATGACACTTGCAACTGATGAACCAATTGCAATTCAAGATGTGGGGCAGAAGGATTTAAAAACAGTCTTTAAAACCATAATGCATTTTGCCATAAAGTAAACTGAAAAGCCCCTAAAAGGCTAGAAAACCAAAAGAACAATGTAGTGGGGGAGGGAACACAGAAGGCTCAGATTTTGCCCAGCAACTAAAGGGAATGAGGAATTGAAAATAGCTTCTTTCTGTTTTTAAGTTCCCATCAGTCAGAGTGGGAAGCAGCCATCACGCCCAGATCCAATTCCATAGTGCCAGCTTCAAATGTACTCCATGATGCTATTAAAGAAAGGATGTAACCAGGCACCTGTTACGTGACCATGACTTAGTGACAGAGCAAATGCTTTGTATGCAGAAGGTCTCAGGTTCAAGTAGTGGCATCTCCAGTTTCTAGAAGCAGCAGGGAGAGGCCTGACTGCCAAAGTAGACAAAATTGAACTCAGTGAACTAATGGTCTGAATCACTACAGATAGATTCATACGCCTGGATGAAACTCAGCAGAATCTTCTCCCTAAGGAACACTTCATATTTTAATTTGTGATTCTAATTTTCATGAGTCAATCTGAAAGTCAATGTTTGTCTGGAAAGCAGACATATAACCAACCTACAGATGAACATCCCTCAGTAGGAAGTTCCATAAACAGGGTACAGCCACAGAAAACATCCTCTTTCTGGTAGACCTTCACCTAACTGCCAAAAGCCTACCAGCAGAAGTGCCTCTGAAAATAACTTTAACTGATGAGATGTATTAAATGATGACATTAAATTAAAAAAAATGAGGACTGGGGAATCAAAGCAGGTTCTTCAGATCAGAGTCCACCGCTCCAAACTACCGCTCTTAACCACTACACCACACTGGCTCTCTTTACATTGCTGCTTTACATCGCTGCTTAGGGAACCATTTCCTTGAAACAAATGGAAATATGCCGATGGCATTTAGCAAAATCAATGAGGAAAGACACAAAAACCCCCACAGCTAAGTCTTTTCAAGATGTATCCTTGTTTGGTACAGCCTGTTACCTGATTCGTTTCTTCTGCTGTTTGATGGGAATGGCCGTAGGCAGTATGGGAGATTTTTTTTAAAAAAAATGTCTTCAAACAATTTAAGTTTTCAGTCACCAATGAGCAGAGGCTTTCCAACTAAAACTCCATATAACTCTTTCCTTGAAACCTACTGGATTGGCTGAAAAATAAATCAAAGGTTGGCCTCTTGGTTCTTTAGCCCAGTGGTTCCCAAACTTTTCAGGCCACCCGGCCTCTTGGTTCCACAAACTCAACCCCAGCGCCCCCTACCCTATCATATGAAAAGCATATTCAAAATAGGGGTTTGCATGACGCACTAAAGAAGATAATACCAATAACATTTCAAAACAGTAACAATTAATCACACACCTATTCAAAACCAAATTAAAACCTTCTTAGTTGACATTTATTCAACAAAACTGATGAACTTGATCCAGTGGTACCAGCTCTTCAAAGTCTGGGGAAAAATCTGATAGGTTCCACAAATTTGCCAGCACGGTGCCATAACTTGATCTATTGTAAATTAGTGAACAACACAGTTGAAGGGGTCCACCTCTAGTGCCCCCTGCTGCCCTCTTGCCTGTTAGGGCCCCCCTAGGTAATACCACCGCCCCTCAGGAGGTGATACTGCCCACTTTGGGAACCACTGCTTTAGACGTTGCTTTCCAAGGGCATGCAGTTGCTTAAAAAAACACATCCCACCTTTAAATACTCTGCCTTGTGGGCATGCAGAATATCTGCTACCTGTAAAGATCACAGGTAGCCAAGTGGGTCCATTAGAGAAATTTTAATGAAAACAACAGGGGTATAGTATCTTTTTATTAAGGCCAACCAAATCATCACACTCATTCAAGTTACTCAGAACTCCCTAACAAAAATCTTACTTTTGAAACTGGTTGGTTAGTTCTAGTCACTGAGGGAAGGTTCACTAATTCAATGACCCTCTTCTCATGGGTATAGGAATTAGGTTAGGGGGTTGTTGTTGTTGTTTGCCCATCTTGTGTGCATTTCTCTGTGTCATGCTTTGGGAGACTGCCTGACTCTCGTGCAGAAAAAGAGAGACACCCAGACAGTTAAATAACAAATATAACAAAACCTAAATTTTTTGCAATGCCTAGGAATCCGTTTGAGTTTTGAAATCTGGGTTCTGGTTTCGAACCATTTCATAGGCCAGGTTGAGATCCTGACAAACCTCTAGCCCCCTTCCAGATGCTATGTTCTGGACACCGTGACCACACAGATGTAATCAATATATTATACAAGATCCTGTTGATATGGTTGAGGCAGCAATTGTCAGTAGTTCAGCTGGCCTCCATTACAGCTCATTACTGAACCTTTTGGCAGCCGGGACCTCATGGCCACGGCACTGCTGCGGCATCTCCAAAGCAGTTCCCTGGCTGCCAAAAGGCTTTAAAAAAGCCTTTTAAATTTTTTTTTAATGAAAATGGGGCATTTCCCCCCATTGAAAACAGTGAGGCTGCACCAGGAAAAACCTAGCGCAGCAACGCTGTTAATGGAGGGGGCATTCCCAGCTGGAAAGGGGTCAGGAAGCTGCCTACTGGCAGCTCCAACCCGAGACGACGGCGCAGGGATTTGCACTGTTGGGATGCCGGTGGGAGGCCCAGCTGGCATCCCAGGGTCATGCTGCCGCACCAGTGTATGGAGGCCGGCGTGAGCATCCCAACACTGGCATCCCTGCCTCTCTCAGACTCCACCTCTCCAAACCACCACTCTTAACCACTACACCACACTGGCTCTCAGTAGCACCTTAAAGAGTAGCACCAGGCGCTGGCGCAAGTGGCCCAGATGCCGGCACGACCACTTGCACTCCTCCTGAGCTCTTTCGGCCCCAGAGTTCAGGCATGGGCTGCCTGCCCTCATTCCTGTGTCCACTCCATTGAAGGGTGTTAGCAGCTTAAATCATTGGCCCTCTGCCTACGACTGTGACTGGCTCTCCTCACCTTAAGAATGAGGAATTATTTATTGAAATAAGTGAAATTAGGTGGCCTTCTGTCAACTGTCTGTTTTAATCCTGTTGTTTTAACCCATTGTTTAATTATGGTATGACATATACCGTTGGAAGCAGCCCAGAGCCCAGCTTGGGTTAGGAGAGGGCGGGGTATAGAGTGAATTAAAACCAATAAATAAAACGTGTGATCGACGCCTCTTCTGAAAGGGATAATGCATAGATTTTCCACCATGATACATGTATACCAGAGCCTGTATAGAGTGGGTTATGGACAATGTGAATAAAGCGATTCTCACTTGGGTCTTGGAAGACGGAAGGTATGCAGACTGCATTATTCCACCGAGCACAATATGCCACACCCGTACGACTGTGCGCATCACTCTACTGAGAGATGTGATGCTTATTTAGCTGATCTGCATGAGTGCCTGCAGGACGTGATAGCAGGCAGGTGGGGCAAAGGGGGTAAAGCTAAGCTAACCCCCTTGTATGATCACGATAGGTATAGCTGATCACAATATGTAGGAATGACAGGGAAGCCCCAGGAGACAAGTGGTGGAGGGCGTGTCCAGAACAGTGCATCACTGGCTTTGTAGTGGGGTGAGGCTGGGAAAGAGTGACCCTTGGTTCTGAGCAACATCTACATGAACCTGATAGTGGCTGTGCGGCACATCAGGTGAGGGGCTGGGGCTGGGCACTTCTCTGCACATTGTGTGCAGACGATGATAAACTACTCAGCAGAAGATCCTGGCTGTGTTTGGAGTCAGGGTGGGTCTCCTGGAAAAGGCAGCCATGGGCAGGCTGCTTTAGCACAAATCACCTATTTAAATATATTAGCATATTAAAATGATGGGAATCATTTTAATTTATTAAATAGACTAGTTAAACCCAAGCAGTTGTCTTTTTGAATGGGTACCTCAGGCAAGAGGAAACATGTTACACAAGCTATGTACATGTCCATTAGAAGAAGAAGAAGAGTTGGTTTTTATATGCTGACTTTCTCTACCACTTAAGGAAGACTCAAACCGGCTTACAATCACCTTCCCTTCCCCTCCCCACAACAGAAACCCTGTGAGGTAGGTGGGGCTGAGAGAGCTCTAAGAGAACTGTGACTAGCCCAAGGTCCCCCAGCTGGCTTCATGTGGAGGAGTGGGGAAACAAATTCAGTTCACCAGATTAGCCTCCGCCGCTCACGTGGAGGAGTGGGGAATCAAACCCGGTTCTCCAGATCAGACTCCACCTCTCCAAACCCCCACTCTTAACCACTATACCACACTGGCTCTCAGTAGCACCTTAAAGAGTAGCACCTTAAAGGCCAACAAGATTTCCAGGGTTTAAGCTTTTGAGAGTCAAAGCTTTCTTTGTCAGATACATGTAGGAATAGAGGTCCCTGAGCCCTTATATCTCAGTCAGAAGGTAACTAGGATATAAGTGCTCAGGGATCACTATTCTCACTCGCATCCACAATTCTCCATTATCTTCATTCTTACTTGTATCCTGAACTTGAATCTAGCTTTTCTACCGCACACCAAAAACAGCTACCCACCCGAAGCTATGTTCATAGCCATCCCAAACAGAGAAAGGTTTGCCACGAAGTCTGAATTCAACCATACTCCATTGCAATCTTCCAAGAAACGGCAATTAAAACCACTGATTCTTCCTCTAGCTTATTGTGTTTCAGGGCTTTCAATGCCATCAAGTAGCAAATCAAGAGAGTTTCAAAAAGCTCGCTTGAGTTCTATACCAAGTGTTTGAAAGGTACTTGCTTTGAAACCATTCAATTTTTTTTTAAAAAAAAGACTTACTTTGAAGCAATTATGAGTTTGACAGTGAATATGCCTATCACTATTGTTTCGTATAACCTAGCACTTAATGGACACAAAAGGAACGACTGATCCTTCATAGATGGCACTTTCTGTTCCCAGCCGATTGACTGCAGCAGTCCTTAGATGAGGGATGGAACAGATAGTTTGTTGCTGTCTTGAATTTGGTAAGTAAGAGATATGACTTTTTTGTAACAGCTAGCTGAAGGTGACACAACCCTTGGAATAAATCTGCTGTTGAGGAACAACACCATGCAGGATTAGTAGTTGCAGGCTGTCTATTTGAGTCATCTGCTTGCTTTGAATATGGTCCGTTTGTATTACAGCACATGTACCCAGTGCACTTTTTCATTATAAGGTAACAGACTTCGTCAAGGAGCCAGCACCACTGAGGAAAATGGGGTGAGCTGCCTTTGTTGCAACAATAAGGATGAATGCTTACTTCCCTCTGCCCCTTTAAGCCAGCTAACAAGACCTGATCCAAGAGAAAATACTAGAAGAATTCGAGCAAGTAAAACTTTTCAGGAGATCTATCTGTCTGTTTCTCCGGTAAAGGAGACTGTACAGCCCAGTGAACTGTGCAGATGATATCACTCCATCACCTTCTGAAGTACAGGTGAGGAAAAAAGAAGGAATTTGCATCAACGAGCTGATGGTTTGAACAAATGGAGGAGGCTTTAATGTGTCCTTCACACAGCAGATGGCACATGAAAATGGTTTCACAGCTCAAGAAATCACCGAAAGGCCTGGAAATATTGTGTGCCCTTTGGCAAGTGACACACCAGTGTTCCAAAACTGCTATAACGGTTGGAAAACTAAAGTGTCGAGAGCTGTGCTTAATACTTAAAAACAATAACAAGAAGAAGATCTTGGGACTTAAGTTCATCTGGAACCATCAGTAGGGTTACCAGCCTCCCTTGGGCCCCAGAGTTCTCCTGGAATTACCACTGATCTTCAGACTACAGAAATCAGTTCCCCTGGAGAAAATGGTAGCTTTGGTTAAAAAAAGGTAAAGGTCCCTGTGCAAGCACCAGGTCATTCCTGACCCATGGGGTGACATCACATCCCAACATTTACTAGGCAGATTTTGTTTATGGTGTGGTTTGCCAGTGCCTTCCCCAGTCATCTTACCTTTACCCCCAGCAAGCTGGGGACTCATTTTACCGACCTCGGAAGGATGGAAGGCAGAGTCAACCTTGAGCCGGCTACCTGAAACCAACTTCTGTTGGGATCGAACTCAGGTCGTGAGCAGAGCTTGGACTGTAGTACTGCAGTTTACCACTCTGCGCCATGGGGCTCCTGGTGCCTTTGGAGGGTGGCTTTATGTTATCCCATAGAGCCTAGGATAAACTGAAGTCCCTCCCCAGGCACTGCCCCAAACCCCATTGAATTTCCTAAGCCAGAGTTGGCAACCCTATCACACTCTCTTCTGGAAGCTGTTCCCCAATCCCCACTGTTTGTGTACTCTCTGTATTACTCAGTGGTGAGGGAAATGCACTCTTTGGGCCAATCCTAACAAGCATACTAAAGGCTTTTGGAGTGTCAGAACAGGAAACTGGGCCACTTCTGGGCTTCTATCCACAACAGGTAATGGCCGCTGATAGTTCCCTGGCACTCCCTACTCATCTGGATGTAAACACAAGAAAGCTGGAAGTGAATCTGGACTGTTGGTGTTGGAAAAGGCAGATCCCACCTTGGAATGCTCAAAACTGGATGGAGAGGAGGAGGAGGAGGAGGAGGAGGAGGAGGAGAAGAAGAAGAAGAAGAAGAAGAAGAAGAAGAAGAAGAAGAAGAAGAAGAAGAAGAAGAAGAAGAGGTGGTTTTTATGCCCCACTTTTCTCTACCTTAAGGAGTCCCAAAGCAGCTTGTAATCACAATCTCTCCCTTTCTCCACAGCCAGCACCTTGTGAGGTAGGTGGGGCTGAGAGAGTTTGGAGAGAACTGGGACTGGCCCAAGGTCACCCAGCAGGCTTCATGTGGAGGAGTGGGGTATCAAACCTGGTTCTCCAGATTGCAGCCCACCACTCTTAACCACTAGATCATGCATGTTCTCTGATGTGACCCTCAGGAAGCTTCCCATTTTAGATTTGGGGCCTTTATCCTGCTCTAATTATTCTATAGGGGTGTCAGTCAGCACTGTGCAATGTTGGCCTTGAAGGTGCCTGTTCTTCTTGCTGCAACTCGTGGAGATCTAAAGGACCCAAAGAAACAACAGAATCCTCCATCGTCCCAATCTAAATCCCTGGAGTGACCTTCAACCCCCGTTAATTTCAAAAGCAATGTGTCCAGAGGCAGAATTAGACGCTGCTCTAAAAAGACACGTCGAAAATCCTGTTCCTGAAGTGGGCATGGGCAAAAGGAAGTTCCTCCAAAAGTCATGGGTCACCTTAAATGTATTGTGGCACAAGGCTTGATGAGCCAGAAACTTCATGATCAGATGCACAAAGTTTCCACATCATTATTTATTGGTAAGGAAAGGCTCTTTTTCTTTAAATGGAAATGTCACAAAAATATTCTTAGGTGGGTTGAGTCGGAGCTCCCGGACACACACTCAGAGGTTCTGATGGCTCTGGCCCTACACATGCCTGACCGAGCTCTTTCTTTAGAAATAAACATGCGAGGAGGAAGCAACTCTCCAAGCCTTACTTCCATGTTTTTTATTACCTCGTACTAGCAATACAGAAATAAGGGTGAGGTCATGCATGTGGGGAAATCAGCTGCTTGGTGCCTTTCTCCACTCCTTCCCTATATCCTCCAACACACTGCAAATTCCCATCCCATCATTTCAGCTAAGAAGCAAATCTGACAATTTATTACAGCTCTCGTGTGCCACATAATGGCCCAATTGATGGTATGTGACAGAACAGCTTAACGTCAAGAGCCAAAGCTCCTTCCTATAACTGCTGTCACTTCTCCTTTCCGCAGCTTCACCTCGGTAAACGATTTCCTTGGCACTGTTTTACATTTCGAGACAACTTGCTTCCTCAGGAGGCTTTCGAGAAAAGTGAATAATAAAAAATATGTAGGTGTATAATGTATGTTTTTTCTAAGGTACATCATTTTCTGTCTAATGTAATCACAGGGCTGGGGTAGTGGGGTAAGGAAGTCCAGATTCTAAATGCATGGTGACGGCAATCACTTGGCAAATAGGTTACCTTCAGTACTGTTTAGTTTTGTTTTTTAAAACCAGGAAGACATTGTTCAAGCTGAGCCTGACTGGATAAGTAGTAGGGTTGCCAGGCTAGTAATGTAATGTAATTACACTTAACATAATGTAATTACATTAGGACGGATAGTAATGTACATGTGTACATATAATGCATAATTCACGCATAAGCAACAATTAGAAATTGTACATTTTATGGGCAAAAAAATCAGTGTAAGCTAAATTTTAAAAAAAATCAGGATTTTTTTTTAAATCCTAGGTTTGATTCACAAAAGGGAGAAGCAAAATTGAGATGGGGACTGTCCAGTCAAAGCGGCAGGGATAAGAATGTCAAAATCACCCTTAAGTGTAACGCAGTCGGCCACAAAGGGCGGAGTGCTTCCACATTCTGCTTGTACATTTGCAAGCAAACAGGTATTACAAAAGCACCATCCATCTCAAGGAAATTGATCCCATAAATGACGGCCCCTCCCAAACGTCTTTCCTTTTGGGGAAGTGGGGAGCAATACATTTTAAACATTATTTATGGTGTGGTCCTGAAACTTTCTGTTGCAAATTAAATGCATTCCTTTGTCCTCTGAAAAGTGATAAATACTATTATCGCTTCGCTTTCCCACTCTAGGACGTTTGTACTTCACTGGGCAATCAATTTGGACATCTGCCCATTGGCGTCCCTGACCTGAGCTTACTGTAAACAAGGACGTTTTTACTAGACCTATTAATGACATGAAGTAAAGTACCGATCACTTTTAGTAGATTATCTTCTGACATCAGCTCGAGTTTTTTGCACTACACTCCGAAGAATTAAGGGGCTGTCAACATGGCCATTAAATTATATATTATGAAGGCACGCTATAAAAGAGAACTGTAAATGTTCACTCAGCAAAATAAAAATAAAATAAAAATGCAATTACCAATGTCTGCTTCCCTCAAGAGTTCCTCAGAGCTTGAGCTTGTCCTTCTCTGGGAAGCCATGCAAAGATAAATGCCCGTATTCGATTTCTTTTAATTTCAGAAAATATGGGGACAGAACATGGTATCGTGGGAGAGATGCTGTTTTGCATGCAGAAAGTCCTAGGTTCAGACTTCCAGTTGCAGGTATTCAGGAAAAACCCTCAGAGGGAGGCTCTTCTTCCTATGGTCTCTTGCTTCATTAGGCAACATGCAACTAGCATGATACACAGCTAAGGTTGCCAACCTCCAGGTGGTGGCTGGAGATCTCTCACTATTACAACTGATCTCCAGGCGACAGAGATCAGTTCCCCTGGAGAAAATGGCCACTTTGGCAATTGGACTCAATGGCATTGAAGAGGAGGAGAAGGAGTTGGTTTTTATAGGACAACTTTCTCTACCACTTAAGGCAGAATCAAACCGGCTTACAGTCACCTTCCCTTCCCCTCCCCACAACAGACACCCTGTGAGGTAGGTGGGGCAGAGAGCTGCGACTAGCCCAAGGTCACCTAGCTGGCTTCGTGTGTAGGAGTGGGGAATCAAACCTGGTTCTCCGGATCAGAGTCCACCGCTCCAAACCACAGCTCTTAACCACTACACCACACTGGCTCCCCTTTCTTTCCCAGGATCGTGGCCGCTCAGGTGAGGTAGTTAAATGTCACAGGGGTCCCTCCCCTCTCCAACCCTCACCCTCCTTAGGCTCCACCCCCAAAATCTCCAGGTATTTCCCAACCTGGAGCTGGCAACCCTATACACAGCAACTTAACTACATGGGCAAGTAGTACCAGCATGCATGGAAGCAGCAGCAGACAGTGTCCTTTTCTAGCGGTGACACAAACTTTCAGCAAATATGTTTGGCAGGCAAACATACCATTTTTGAGAGCTTTGATCACTAATGAGCCAAGCCTCAGATCTCCTCAACTCATAGCAACCCAACTCAAATGGTGTGCCAAATAGCTTTGTGGCTACACAGTAGCTGGGGTCTTGAGATTTCATTTCCTTTTGCTTGCAGTCACATTGACATCTGCACAGCAGATGAAACAGATTCTTCCCCAGGACCACGGCTGCTCAGGTGAGGTAGTTAAATGTCACAGGGGTGAAGACAACTCCCCTAATGTAAAATAATGTCAATAAAATGCTGAACACCAACACTCAAAACTGTTCTTTTATAAATACCTGACCGACTGATTGGGCGCTTTCACACATGCTGAATAATGCACTTTCAATCCATTTTCAATGTACGTTGTAGCTGGATTTTACTGTGTGAAATGGCAAAATCCACTCGCAAACCATCATTAAAATGCATTGGAAGTGGGATTGAAAAGCGTTATTCAGTACGTGTGAAAGCACCGTTTATTTCAACAGTTGGCTACAGAGCAGCAGGCAGCTACAACAGGAATGAGGAGAGAAGGAAATTCAAACTCCCATCAGGCTGGTGAGGGCAGGCACACCAGAAATGTTGCCAATTGTCTTGTACTGTTTTAGTTTGCAAAAAGCAACCTGGTGTTCAAACTGCCCATGAACAGCCTACCCCTCAATGAAAAATTGGTTACGTGTTTGCCACTGGCAAACAGAATAGGAGCCCAAATGGCAAGTATTTGAGCATCCCTATTCTGTTCACATCCAAACATCTCTACAAAGAGGGAAGGCTACATCGGTTGGGGCATGTTCTGCATTCAAAGAGAGCCTGATTTCTGCAGACCTGAGTGTGTGGGATGTTTGCAGAAAAATGTTAAAAGTAAAACAAAGCAGGGATGGGGGCTTTTTCGGCCCCAGCTTGGTGGAATAGTCTTCCTAGTGACATCAGGGCCCTGCGGGACCTTAAGGAGTTCCACAGGGCCTGTAAAACGGAGCTATTCGGCCAGGCCTATAGTTGAGGGCAGCCGCAAGTTTATCCATCATTACTGGCCTCTCCATCCTTCCCCCCACTTTGGACACCTGTGGGGGGGGGGGTTGGCCTGCTGAAACCCAGTTACACTGTGGCATCTGAGCTGTGACTAGCCCAAGGTCACCCAGCTGATTTCACGTGTAGGAGTGGGGAATCAAACCCGGTTCTCCAGATCAGAGTCCACCGCTTCAAACAACTGCTCTTCACCACCACACCACGCTGGCTCTGAGGTCCCCAGCTCGTGCACATATAGATGCATAAAATACATCTTGCGTAATACTGATTTATTAACCAGGAAGAAAAGGAATTACTGACGAGTACAGTGGCCTACAAACTCAGTAATGATAAAATGGTGCCTGTCTAAATATATATCAAATGTTACCTTTCCCTATACACAAAACGGAGACAGGAAATTGTTTATAGATACAGAATGACAACCACAGTCAGATATACTTCATTTCTCACAAGGTAAACTGACAGCCACGCTTAATGCTGAGTGTTGTACAGACGATAGATCTCACAACCTCTGCATATCCTTGGCAGATGAGATGGAGAAATGTGCTCGGCACAGAAACAGTAGGGGAAATGGAAGCTCAAAGCCATCATATGGAAAGAACAAGGGCATGGCCGAAAGACACATGATTAGATATAAAGCAAGATTCCCTATATTATTCCTTCGTATATCTGTATATATTTAAATGAATGGTTTTATGTATGTATGTATGTATGTATGTATGTATGTATTTAAATATTTTCATAGTGCCTTTCCTTGTGGGTCAAGCAGGTTTATAGATTAAAATTAAAACCTTGACAACTTAAAAGCAAAAAAACAAAATTAAAATTCACCCCAAAAGAGATACCTGCAGTTTATATCCCACTGAAAGCTTTGCCCAATAAATTCTCAGTAAATTCTTTGGGCAAAGCTTTCAATGGGATATAAACTGCAGGTATCTCTTTTGGGGTGTTTTTTAATTTTGTTTTGTTGCTTTTAAGTTGTCAAGGTGGAGAATTTACTGTGAAAACTACTTTTCGATGGGTCATTTTAAAGGATACTCTTTGATTTAATCCCTCATATTTACTTTGCATAATGATTATATTGGGATACTTGTATGAATACTAACTAGATAAAATAAGATACCTATAAAGTAACCAATTAGAGGGGGAATATATTGTTAGCAAAAGTATATACAATTTAAATTTGGACAGAAGAGAGTGTAGGGGAAGTCAACTTTCTTTTTATTTCTTTTTATTTTTTGAACTAGAATCTTTATTAGACTTTACTTTGTATTGTTAATTTATGTTTGAAATGAGAAAATAATAAAAAAAATATTAAAAAGAAAGAAAGAAAGCTTTGCCCAATAAAGGTAAGTGAGAAGCAGAAGTGGTTTGTCATTGCCTTCCTTTGCAGTCTTCTTTGGTGGTCTGCCATCTAAGTATTGACTCTGCTTGGCTTCCAGCATCTTACAAGATTGTGGTATACCATGCTACATTCCCTCCCCATAATCGTCTATACCCTAGAAAATTTTTGTAGGTCCAGGTGCTACTGGACTTGAATTTTGCAGTTCATAATAACCATAACTGTAATTGGAATGCACCCTACATTATTGGTTCACCGTTCAATACAGGCCAAACACTTTTAATGGAATCAGAAGAGTGCTGTGTTTTCAGAACACATTTTATGAAGCTACAGTGCCAGCTTCTTAAACTAGCATAACGATCCCCTCTGCGGCAGTACTGAGGGCTGATTTAAAATAGCTTGTGAAAACAGCAGATGTACAAATCACTGGCACAATAAACAGGGTGCCAAAGGGGTGCTCTTTTGGCTGTCATCCAGAAGCACTATTAGGCCCTGAAATGGGAAATTCTCATAGGCGGAAGCCATGCGCGAGTCAGATGAGTAAGTTGCACTTATGCCTTAGGAGCAAGCCTCAGCTTGTGCACCCTTCCAACATATTATAATCTAGTGCTTTCTGTGAGTTTGCCCCATTTGCTTGAACTGTTCTCCTGTTTCCGAGAAGAACCTACTTAACCAGGAACCTCAGTTCGCATTAGATGTCTCCGTCATAATGATGGAAGGTGCACAAATAGATATCGCTTGCTTAATAACTTACACACCTGAGCCATATCGTAACGAGCCCAATGATTCAGATGTTTGAGCAAGGGAGCAGAGGTGCAAGCAATTACTACAGTTCTTTATGATATTATGATTTATAATCATCTGTATAGATGTATAAATCCCCTAAGACCTGTGTAATGCTGATACAGGTTGAGGGTAAGGAGGAAGCACTCATGGGACTTGAATTGCTATTCATTATGACATCCTGATACAACTCAATGTTCAAGTATTTCACTGAAGGAGATAATTTGCAACCTGAGCACATGGTGGGCTATTCACTATGCAAGTTCATTAGGCCCACACCATTTTCAAAAGAAAATCCTAGGCATCACACTAAACCCTGGTTTGTTCTAGCCATAATTTAAACCCCAAACTAGGGTTTGAGCTTCAAGGTTCAGCTGAGCCAAAGGGATGAGTTATGGTTTCTTGTTTCATATTTTTTTAAAAAAATAATACATATATATATATTTATCAATAGTATTGGCTCTCCACTCTTTACTGTTATTTTGTTGATTCACTTGTGTAGCTTTAACATGCAGTTTTTACATTCAGCAGTGTGGATCCCGTATTTAGATCAAACATTGCAGTTTCAAAATCCTTGTAGCTAAAAGAAATTTGTGAACAATGTCTATGGACCAAATAAATTTCAGGGGGAAAAAACCCTATACAGGGTCAACTAAACTAAATGTAGATTTTCAGATTAATCAGATTTGTGTTAACTCAGGACTGAACTAGGGGTGTGCATTCCAGTATCTTTGAGCCAAATTTAACCCAAAATTAGCTATTTGGGTTTGGTTTGGGGATAACTGAAGTAACCCAAGCGCTCCCATAATTCTGAGATTAACAAAATGTTATATCCTGGAATGATGGCAGTCTTCCAGTTTGGGGGGAGTAGGGAGGGAGAGAGCAAGCCCATTGGTGCAAACAACTGTTAGGCAGCATCTTGCCCCCACTGGCAGAACTTTCTAGTTCCCATCCCCTGCCTGCTGAGGGTGGTAGGGCAGAGAATAAACCTCTGAGCCACAAAACCCTTCTTTCATATTTTGGACAGCAGCATAGCCCAGACCTTCTCCATGATAAGGCAAGAGAGAGACAGCACAGTGCTGTGGTTACAAGTGTTGGACTCTAATCTGGAGAATTGGGTTTCATTCCCCACTCCTCCACATGAGCGACAGACTCTAATCTGGAGGACCAGCCCGGGGCAGTTTCCCCACTCCTACACATGAAGCCAGCTGGGTGACATTGAGCTCATCAGCCTCAACTGTTCGAGCTCTCTCAGCCTCACCTATCTGACAAGGTGTCTGTTGTGGGGAGAGGAAGGGAAGGAGATTGTAAGATGGGTTGATCCTCCTTAAAAGGTGGAGAAAATTGGCGTATAAAAACCAACTCTTCTTCTTCTTCCTATTTTTGTTGGCTTCCATCCTCCTCCCTTCTTTCTCTCTCTCTCCAGTGGCACACAGCCTATACTGCTGTGGCCTGTACTACTCTGTATTGCCTTGAGCTGACTGATAAGGCAAGACAGAAGCAGCAGCAGAGAGTGTGGAGCTACAAGGCTTGGGTGGGGAGGCAGTGGGGGTGGAAGGAGAGAGGTGGGAGGAGAGTAAGGTTGCCAACCTCCAAGTACTAGCTGGAGATCTCCTGCTAGTACAACTGATCTCCAGCCGATAGAGATCAATTCCCCTGGAGATTAACAAAACATGGAGAAAATGGCTGCTTTGACCATTGGACTCTATGGCATTGAAGTCTTTCCCCTCCCCAAACCCTACCCTCCACCCAAAGAAAATCCTCCCACCATTGGTGAAGAAGGATCTGGAAACCCTAGAGGAGAGAGAGTTGCGAACTGGCTTGCTGACACAGCCCCAGGAGTGGTTTTGCAGTTGTTCTCTCTGTAATAAAGTTGTTATAAGGACCGAGTAAAATACTTTTAAGGTAGGTAAAAAGCGCAGAGTCAACCTAAGACGGTGATCGGGTTTGTATAGAGATAGGTAGTCCTGCAGGTATGTGGGCACCAGGTTATTAAGGGCATTGAAGGTTAAAATCAGAGCCTTGAACCGAATCCGAAAATACATAAGCAGCCATCACTGTTTGGTACAGCAAAAGAATGAATCCAAATACTAAGGGAGACTCAAATGGTTAAATTTTCACAGGATGTATATAATCCATGTTATTTTTATTCGGAAATCTGGACTTTAATAGCTGTCTCGCTGAATTTAAATAGAATACATACCGTGCCTATTTAAATCTGCACAGATTCTTTCTTCTTTTTTCCATTTTTTGGGGGGGATTGCAATTATGTATACATTGGAAGAATAACATCAGACGGTCCTCCTACTCTTAATGTAAACAAAGGCATTAGGCTAAGTAATTATTAAGCACGTGTAAACAAATCAAGAGCGACAATTTGAAAGGTTTGCCTGGCGAGGGAAAGGCATCAGATGTTGCGGTGCCTCCACAAGCTAAGGTGCCTGTCAGCATTTCCCTTTCAATGCTCAGACTTACAACTAACTCTGCTCTTGTGAGTTATAGGATTACTGAGGAGGAACTATCAGGGCCGGCAGGGTCCGCCGGTTTGTTAAACGGCAGCACGGGCTTAGCGTCAAGAACGACACGATGTAATACCAAGATACCGACGCTGACACATCTGAGATAAACTAAACTGAATTTAGCGCTCATAAAATTTAATCACGACTTTTGAAAGGGGGGGTGGCAAAGTGGGTACTGAGGGAAGGCCAAAGTCAAGGACGTTGACTGTATATGGAGAGTCAATGGATTATTGGCTATCAGTTACAGTGATGACTAAGAGGAATTTCCATTTCAGAGGAATTAGATCTCTGAATACCAAGGGGGGGGGGGGGAACATAGGGAGGCCTTACCTTCCATGTCTTATTAAGGCCTTCTAGGATCATCTGGTTTGCCACTGTGTGATACTGGGCCAGATGGACCGTTGGTCTGATTCAGCACAGCTGCTTCTATGTTCTTAAACATTCAGTACAGAAAAAAAAATACGATACATGGATACGTTGATTTGTGCCATGCCACAAAATCTCTGTTCTGATGTTTTTAGTTTTCAAATTATCTGTTCTTATTTTTCTGAAGTGGAAATGATTCATTCAGAATTCCCCTTTGTTCCATTTCTCATTTTGTACAGGATACTATGTGTGTGCAGTTTGATCCAGTTAACTTACAGTACTTTGGCTTATTGATATCTCTCTTCTCTTCTGCGGTATAACCCTGCGAAAAGCAATCTTGATAGAATTGCACATAGGTTTGTATTAAGAGCCAGTGTGGTATGGTGGTTAGTGCGTCAGGATAGGACTTCTGAGATTCCAGTCCCCACTTGGTCCTGAAGTTCCCTGAAGACTCTTGAGCCAGTCACTCTCTGTCAGCCTAGCACAATTCATAAGAGATAGTAAGGATAAAATGGAGAACTCTGTGTGATATCCTGAGCTCTTCAGAAGAAATGGGGAATAAAAAGGCAATAGATAGAACATTCTTTTTATGTACTACTTTCCCAATGGACATGAATGCATGGGGGTCAACAGCAATAAAACATCACATACACACACAAACTTGATACAGACTTATATTCATATTCAATCACATCAAGAGTGCAGTAGTTTGCTAATGCACACGTGCTCCTTAGTAAAGAAGAAGAAGAAGAAGAAGAAGAAGAAGAAGAAGAAGAAGAAGAAGAAGAAGAAGAAGAAGAAGAAGAAGAAGAAGAAGAGGAGGAGGAGGAGGAGGAGGAGGAGGAGGAGGAGGAGTTGGGTTTTATATGCCGACTTTCTCTACATTTTAAGGAAACTCAGACCAGCTTATAATAACCTTCCCTGCCTCTCCCCACACCTTGTGAGGTAGCTGGGGTTGAGATAGTTTTGAGAGAACTGTGACTAGCCCCAAGTCACCCAGCTGGCTCCCTGTGAGACCCTGGAGAGCCGCTGCCGGTCTGAGTAGACAGTTCTGAGTTTGATGGCCAAGGGTCTGATTCAGTATAAGGCAGCTTCATGTGTTCATGTGATGTGTAGAAATGGGGAAACAAACCCGGTTCACCAGATTAGAGTCCACCGCTCTTAACTGCTACACCAGGTAGAGGTAGGTAATAGCTGCTGAGCTGTTTGGTTCAGAAGCATATTTTCAAGCTTATGCAGTTTCACAAAAAAACTTCAGCCAATGTCATTCAGCACCAAACTGATTCCCCCTCCAAGATCACTACAGTCGAACACAAAGTCATACCCATTTGCTGTGGCCGTAATGGCAACCACCCTAGATATAGACTAATGCAGCACCTGGATGGTAGATCATTTTTTAAAAAATTGTTGTTTTCTGAAGAAAATATATGCAATACCTCATCCTCCAAGGGGTCATTTGAAAGCTGAGAAGCAATTAACAAGGGGGAAATATATAAGAATAGATAATACAGCATGGTTCCATTCATTTCTTGTGTATGTCTAAAAATGCAGCAGAAAGCAGGTTTCCTGATGCTGACACATATGTGAACTTTGGGGCAAACCCATATAATCACTTAACCCATGTCTCCATGTCTAAATGTAATTAATGCATTTATCTGTATGCTTCATTTGAGGGGGAAGAGTCATCTTATTAGCGGAAATAGTTTTATCGGTGCTATTTATAGCAAAAGCATTAATATAAAGCAGAAGTAATAGGGGTCCTGTATGTGCTTTAAGTAATTTACAAAGTCATGGATCTCTTTGCCAGTGCTATGGAAATGATCTTTCTTTTACACCAGTCCTCTCTAATTTCCATTGTCCACCCTTCCCTCCTGCATGCTTGAGCAAGCAAAACTCCATCATCCTCATCCTCATCCTCATCTTCATCCTCATTATTGGCATAAAAAGCACAATACTGAAGGATATAAGGAATGGAAATATTAAAAGGTGCCCTTTATAGAATTGTTATAAGACAGTTACATCAAATAATGCTGTTTGTTGATGCTGCCATTCTAAATAACTGCTTGGCGGGCTTTTAAAGCAAACTTTAAAAACTGTGCTACCGTCTCCAATATTTGGGGTGAATGATAGTTTAATAAATAGGAAACGTTAAAAGAATCTGAGACATTCTGTCTATTAACCAACAGGGGGCTTAATAGTTTGTTAAGAGATTCTGTATAGAAATTACAATAAAATACCGTAAGACATGAGCAACCGTTTCAATACAATTGTTGTCATAAGGGCAAAGCCGGTCAGACAGGGATTTTCTAAAATCAAGCAAAACTCTAATTTTCAGCCACAGCATACAGGAATGGAGGGCAATGGGATCAGGAGAAGATGGGAGAAGAAGGGATGCCATATCACTTTGGCACAGAGGAAAACAGTGCATCTTTCTACCACATTTTCATCCTGCCCTTTATCTAAGAAACTCAAGACAGCATAGATGGGTCCTCTGTACTCCATTGTTTCCAACAACAGTCCAGTGATATAGGTTACAGCAGTCCCTCTTGCTCAACCAACGGTCATTCAATGAGCTTAACAGCTAAAAGAGAATTTGAATCCTGTTCACCCCAGTTTTAGTCCAACCTTTTAAGCATTAAGGCTGCTAAGCCTTGAAAGAAGGAAGGAAGGAAGGAAGGAAGGAAGGAAGGAAGGAAGGAAGGAAGGAAGGAAGGAAGGAAGGAAGAAAGAAAGTTAGTTTTTATATGCCTACCTTCTCTACCACTTAAGACAGAATCAAACCAGCTTACAATCACCTTCCCTTCTCCTCTCCACAACAGACACCCTGTGAGGTAGGTGAGGCTGAGAGAGTGTGACTAGCCCAAGGTCACCCAGCTGGCTTCATGTGGAGGAGTGGGGGGCTTTACCAGTGTATTAGGATTAGGGACTTTTTGTAACTTTGCTGGTTATATACTGAATAAAGGTTGTCTGTCTGGAGGAGTGGGGAAACAAATCCAGTTCACCAGATTAGCTTCTGCTGCTCATGTGAAGGAGTGGGGAATCAAACCTGGTTCTCCAGATCAAACTCCACTGCTCGAAACAAACAAACAAACAATTTTTAAAACCTCTGGCATCATGAGTGTGATTATGTCACTTCCTTGGAATACATGGAAGCTATGGTGGTAGCTGTAGAAATAGCTGGAAATATTGGTAAAATCATAGAGTTTCTGGTGATTCCAAGAGCTATCACCATGGCTTCCCAATATTCCCTGGAAGTCATGTCATCATGTTCATGATGCCACCCCTGCACACTACCCTCCCATCCTCTCCGGCCCCACCCTCTCAAGCCTGGCAACTCTATACATCATATATGTTTAAAACAATTATCCTCACAGTTTTGGTTTGGGGCAGCTTCCAACAACCAAATATAAAAGCCATTAACCGCGTACATAGCAAAGTTCTGTGGGGAGCAACAGAATAAAAATGTTTTTTTTAATCAGGCACTTGACATTTTGTAATCATGGCATGAAGCAAAGTTGCTCAGGTTAGATATAACAAGAAAGACGGACCTGTCTGGGATGTGACTAGGGTTCGCTGGTCCTTCTTCTCCACTGGCTGGAGGTTTTTTGGGTAGAGCCTGTGGAGGGCGGGGTTTGGGGAGGGGAAGAACTTCAATGCCATAGAGTCCAATTGCCAAAGTGGCCATTTTCTTCAGGTGAACGGATCTCTATTGTCTGGAGATCAGTTGTAATAGCAGGAGATCTCCAGCTAGTACCTGGAAGTTGGAAACCCTAGATGTCACCCATCTTAATTCTTCCAGTGAGGACAATTTGAACAGAGCCTCCGAAGCAGATCTCAGGTGATAGGCATGGGCACATCATCAGTTCTTAATGTTTTGTCACGCTTGTATAGTTACCAAGAGACAATACCTCCAGATGTTGTGACGCACATAGGAGCAGATCTGTTTTTCAATCCCTTCATATTCTCCGGATGAGCTATTATGACCATTTCCACCTGTATATTTTCATTTTAATAGTTTTTGTTTGCCCATTTCTGTTTCCATCATAAATCAATCTTTGTTTCTCTTTTAATTGCTTCTCCTCATGAACTCATTGTGCCTCAACTTTATGCTATTTTATGGTCCTTCAGGTATGGCCAACTTCTCCGGTACTATCCAGCCTGCCAGTTCCTCTTCTCACGCCCTCACCTGCAGAGGTGAGGTGGGTGGCCTACACAGACAAGGCACCTCACCTTTGGAATTGCTTCCCCTTGAGGCTCACCTGGCACCTACCTTATTGTTTTTGAAGCACCAACCCAAAATTTCAACTTCCATCTTTTTGAGCTGCATTTACAGTGTGCTTCTGTTCTGCGAACATTGCTGAATAATTTTTTTAATGCTCTGTCTTATTTCTTATGACTTGATCATTATTGATAATATAATTCTGTTGTTTTTATGATTTTCTTGTACTGTTTTCATCTCAGGATCCAGTTCAAGCAGGCTTCTCTGGGAAGGTGGTATTTACATTTTCTAAAGAAATGCATAATACATTTTTATGCAATCGACACACAAGTGCTAGAAAGATAATGTTGAAAAACACATTAAAAAGACGCTTTGGAGGGAGGAAAGAGAAGTTGGTGCAGAAATAGACTCCCAGGTTTATTTCTCATATGGGAGAAACAAGGAAAATAGGATACTCAAATGAGCCAGACAACTTTCTAAATCTGGTCTCATCATGCATGGCATGGAGAGAATGGACAGGGAGAAGCTCTTCTCCCTCTCTCATAATACTAGAACACGGGGTCATCTGCTGAAGCTGGAGGGTGAGAGATTCAAAACAGATAAAAGGAAGTATTTCTTCACATGGCACACAGTTAAATGTGGAACTCCCTGCCCTAGGATGTGGTGATGGCTGCCAACTTGGAACGCTTGAAGAGGGGAGTGGACATGTTCATGGAGGAAAGGGGTATTCACGGCTACTTGTCAAAACTGATACTAGTCATGATGCATACCTCTTCTCTCCAGGATCAGAGGAGCATGCTTATTATATTAGGTGCTTTGGAACACAGACAGGATAATGCTGCTGCAGTTGTTCATGGGCTTCCTAGAGGCACCTGGTTGGCCACTATGTGAACAAACTGCTGGACTTGATGGACCTTGGTCTGATCCAGCATGGCCTTTCTTATGCCCTTATGTTTCATCCCTACATACAGATGAATGGCTGCCAAGCTTTCCAATGGGGAAAACTTTGGGATACCACTGTAGTGAGACCAAGGACTACCCCTGAAACTGAGCCACTGCCCAGCAAGATCCCAGTCCTCACTGGAACAGAACCTGCAGGGCTACAAAGAATGCACCCCAAGTACTCCCCAACAAGATTCTTAACATAATGAGCTGGATCCTAACTAACATTTCTGTTACTGCAAAACATTATGTCAGTAGAAAAGGAGGTTCCTGCCTCCTTCCTTGCTCTGCAGCCCACTGATTCCCGACAAATGCTGCTCAAGTTGCAAAAGAGGCAAATTGAGGCTCTGCAGCAGGATAGGGAAATGGCTGCAAATTACCACACCCCTTCCGTTAGTGCAGGGGTGGAGAATCTTTTTTCCACTAAGGGCCATTTGGATATTTATAACATCATTTGTGGGCCATACAAAATTATCAACTTAAAAATTAGCCGACCAAGCCCCAAGCAGGCAGCTGCCCCAGATGACACCCCCCCCCATGCAGCAAGCAGGCAGGCATCCAACTAGTGGTGTACTCGCCCACCTGGTGGCACAGGATGGTCTGTTGCACCAGCCAGGAGTAGCCGTCCAGCCACATGCCAGAGTTGCTTTTGCTCCGCATGGTCGGGGTTGGATTCTACAGCCAGCTCCTGCTACCTCCGCCTGCAGGGATGAAATGAGGACACACTGGCTAAGAACTCCCCCCACACACACATTCTGGCCCTGCCCCCTTTAACCCCTCCATTGTCACCACTTCTGCCCCCAGCCCTCTTGTAGTACAGAGGGAATACGTTTCTCCATGGCCCGGGTGGGAAAGGGTTAACATAGTTTCTTGGGGGGAGGTCCTAGCAGTTCCATAGCTAACGACTCTTCTGCAAGGGGGGGTTTCCTTTTCTCGGCAAAACAAACTCACATCTGCCTTGAATAGAGGCTATTCCTGTCCACAGGAGAGAGCGGATCACCAGTCTTGGATCCTTCTGAGCTAAAGATCTGCCAGGACCCACGAAGGGCCAGACCAAATGATTTTGCGGGCCTTAAACGGCCCCTGGGCATGATGTTCCCTACCCCTGCGTTAGTGGAAAATATAGTCTGGACTCAACCCAGCATCCAAGTATTAGCTAGTGATACATTGAGAAATAGCAACAGAAAAATCAGGCAAAATGCTGCAAATCTACTTGTACATTGAGACTAGAGCAAGTACTCTCTCCATTGTAAAGACACACACACATCACATTTGTCTTTAACTGCAACCCAGCTCTCAAGGTTAATTGTGCAATAATTCAAGAGTATATTTATGAAAGGTTAAAATGTCCATGTCAGTGTACACACTTCATTACTTTGCTAACATTAGGCAGAATGGCGATGCGACATTTCACAGCACGAAATGACAAATGCAGTAGCTGTTTCTATAACGGGTGGGGGGGAAGTAAATAAAACAAAATCACTTTTCACCAAATTGAGACAATGCTCCTCACCTCTTTTCTTATTCACTGTCTTCCCATACTGAGAACATTTGGGAAAATTCAGCAGTAAACAAACAGGAGTTGTTCATACACACAAGTGTCAAGATATAATTAGGATTCCTTTTTTCATCTCTCTAGTCTAGCCCAACACACATTGGAGAAAGTGTTACTGAACTGGTATACTTTATCCAAGCTACTTAAATCCATCTAGCAATCTTGTGGGGAAAGTTTCAGTCTGACTGCTCAGCCTTTGCTAAGATTTCTAGACTCTGGGAGTCATTTTGGTATAGTGGTGTTGGACTTTGTGGTATTTGGTATAGTGGTGGAAGGCCTAGATTCAAACCCCTATTCTGCCATGGAAGCTTGCTGGGTGAGCTTGGGCCAGTCACACACCCGTAGCCTAGCCTAGCCTCATGGGGTTTAGTACGGTTGCCAATCTCCAGGTACTAGCTGGAGATCTCCAGCTATTACAACTGATCTCCAGCCGATAGAGATCAGTTCACCTGGAGAAAATGGCCACTTTGACTCCCCTCCCCAAACCCTGCCCTAGATGTCTTGGTTCTTCACACTACACATAATTCATTCATGAGATTTGCTGTCACCTAACACACATGAACACATACAAAGCTGCCTTATATGGAATCAGAACTTTCGTCCATTAAAGTTAGTATTGTCTACTCAGACTGGCAGCTGCTCTCCAGTTTCTTATGCAAAAGTCTTTCACATCCCCTACTGCCAGAATCTTTAACTGGAGATTCCAGGGATTGAGCCTGGGACCTTCTGCATGCCAAGTTGATGTTCTACCACTGAGCCAAGTCCCCTGATGTAATAAAGGCCACTAGTTCAGGTCCTAAGTGGAAAGCATGTTGGAAGTACTAGGTATGGAATGTTTTGTTGACCCAAAACAACCCCCACAGAGCTGCTATTTGCCCAGCTGGACAAATAAACACTGGGAGATGCATGACTGTATGTGTGCCTAGCAGAGCAAACAGCAGCCCCCGGGGATACTTTTAGGTCAAGAAAATGCTGTGTAGAGGGAAAGCTGAATCTCACATACCCCCCTGGTACAATTCCAGTTTGAATCAAGGTCCTGCATACCATCTCTTAGAAAGAATGACACCAGAAGATCCAAGAGTCTCATCTGGTTTGACCATTTGATGACTTGAAAATGACCAAATGGTCCTTCCATACCTAGAGGAAATGCTATTAGCCATAATGGCCAAATGGTCCTTCCATACCTAGAGGAAATGCATCTCAGAACAATAATCGGAGTGGAGGTAGTGTTGCCAGGTTCCTCTTCGCCACCAGCGGGAGGTTTTTGAGGTACAGCCTGAGGAGGGTGGGGTTTGGAGAGGGGGGAACTTGAATGCCATAGAGTCCAATTGCCAAAGCGGCCATTTTCTCCAGGTGAACTGATCTCTATCAGCTGGAGATCAGTTGTAATAGTAGGAGATCTCCAGCTACTACCTGGAGGTTGGCAAGCCTAGGTGGAGGGGCACAGCAAGGCAATTCCTTTTGTCCTTGGAAACATATTGCTGGCCACTGTGAGGATCATAAAACAGATGGCTCTTTGCTCTGATCCAGCAGGACTTCCTTTAATGTTGTTTTTATTATTCAAAAAATGCATTTTTGCATTAAGGCAGGGGCTAGTTTGCTGTGTTACTTTAAAAAACCCTATTCATGCATGATTAAAGAAAAAAATGTATAGAAACTCTATAAAACCAGAAGGAAGCAACAAGAAGATTGTTTTCTTCATTTATGGCTCAGTAATTTATCTCTTCCTTGCCTTTACTGCTCTACTGTTCCACTTGCAACATGCAACCTATTTATGTAAGCTTTTTCCACCTTCTTTGCAAGAGTCTTTGCAAATAAGTTCCAACTTCCAAAATCCATGGGTTACCAGATCCACAGGGATAATGAGGGGGAGCCCCACCCCAAAAAACCTCAGAGAATTAAGAACAAGAGGATACATTCTGAAAGGGAAAAGGGAAAGAAAATATGCAGAAGAGAGGGAGATGGTAAAACAGCCTTTTGCATATTCTCTGGCAGGCACAAAATGATAGTCACGGAAAGCATAAATTGGCATTTTCTCTTCCCAATAGTCTATGCCAGTAAATATTAATTAAAAGAGCCGTTAGCTGAAAGATAAAAGGTAAACGCCTATCATCTTACAACAGAGTGTAAGGGCTAAAACTGAAATTAGACGTGTGTGTGTGTGAGTAAAGTGCTGTCAAGTCACAGCCGACTTATAGCAACCCCTTTTTGGGGGGTTTTCATGGCAAGAGACTAACAGAGGTGGTTTGCCAGTGCCTTCCTCTGCACAGCAACCCTCGTATTCCTTGGTGGTCTCCCATCCAAATACTAACCAGGGCTGACCCTGCTTAGCTTCTGAGATCTGACAAGGTCAGGCTAGCCTGGTGTAAGGGGCTAAAACTGAAATTAGATAGCTCCCCCAAATTCAAATTTTATCTAAATGAATCTCTGTATTGATTTTTCTCAAGATATTCCCAGCATTCCCTGTTATTGGCAAACAGTAACTAAAAATCTGTAGTTGACATCTGGATATTTGATTCCAATACTTGAATATGATATTAGATTTCTGTATATGATATTGGGCAGGATAAGATAGATGACTTCCTAAGGAGATTAGTGTGGGACTGTATTGGATAGTCTACCAGCAACAGCATTTCAAATTTGACAGTATTTGATGATTGGCATACATTAATATTTCACTTCTAATAGTAGTTGATTACAGACGTGTTAGTGATGTTTAGTATTGATTAGATAAAATACAATGGTATGTAGTATTTGACAATTTACAAGGTGCAAGCTTTCCACTAGGCAGGTACAGCTTTTGAAAAACAAAAGAATAGTTCAAATTATTAGTTATTAGCATCACATTTAGGTCCTAGGAGATCTACCCAGGTCTACAGTAGGTCTGACCTGGTTCTATGATGGCTCAGGCTAGCCCAATCTCATCAGATCTTGGAAGCAAAGCCAGGTTGGCCCTGGTTAGTACTTGGATGGGAGACCACCAAGGAAGTCCAGGGTTGCTGTGCAGAGGCAGGCAATAGCAAACCATGTCTGAAGGTCTCTTGCCTTTAAAATCATATGAGGTCTCCATAAGTTGGCTGCGACTTGACAGCAATTTCCACCAGCACAGCGGCTCAGCAGAAGAAAATGTGCTTTGCATGCAGATGGTCCTAAGATCAATCCCTGCTGGCATCTGTAGTTCAAGGGCAGCAGGTGGCAGGAAAGATTTTTGTCTGCCTGAGACCTGCTGTCAATCACAGCAGACAATACTAAGTGAGATGGTCCAGTTATATAACTTGATAATGCTGCTACGTGTATTGCTAACTTTTCTGAAGCATTGATTTCACCATTTCCTAACTTCCACAGTAGGGAAAAGCCTCTGCATCCTTACAGAGCAGTACGCAGGAAAATGGGACTCCTCCAAACCCAGGATCTTAAGTTGGCATTATCCACATCCTGCTGAACAAACCCAGAACAATCAGTTAACATATCAAAATGCAAAGAGGTTACTACCTATTTGGCAGCCATCAGCTTCCTGGGTTCTCTGAAGTGATTTCACTACTGGGATATCTTAAGAAATAAAGTATCCGTCACATTACAAACCCATCTGGAAATTAAATGTCAAAGATAAATGAAGCAGAAAGGGAGGGGAGGGGAAAAACCATAAAGTCAGTGTCTCTATAGGGAAGAGTGTTCTGATCAAATTTATTAAAAAAAAGAAAATAGAATGTTTGCTTAGCACCAGATGCATGCTTTGATTCACCATGAAACAGATTAACGGTTATCTTGATGCAATTAAAATTCAATTTCTCTTTTCTTCAGTGAACTCAGCTTAAAAACAACTAATCCTACAGTGTCCCATTAGGGCTCCCCCTCACTTAAAAACACATTCCTGATTTATTGTAGATATACTTAAATGTATGAAAAATTAAGTAACACTTACAACCTCACTCAGAAATAGCACCCTATGGCTCAGCAGAAGCTGTGCGCGGATATTCGTCGGGGGCGGGGGGGAGGTATCTGTCCCCTGACTCCAGAAAAACATTTTCATCTCATAGCACACTCATGTCATGGATAATAATTTAAGAATTTAGCATGGTTCTCCATCTATGAAGTCTAAAAGTATTCTTTATTGTAATTTTGTGTACAGTGAAATTCAAAGCAAATCTATTGGAGACCCTCCTACTGAGGCAAAGCATCCAAGAATAATCACATTATTCCAAATTTTGTTAAGACTAGTGATTTTTCTCAGAAGGCTTATTTCATACATTTTCAGGATGTCCCTAGATTTCAACTAAAACATTGTGTACCACCATGCATGGATGGCTAGTTTTGTTAAGTTTAACAGATCACAAGATCTACCTGTCTGCTTTGGAACACTAGGGCCTTTTATGCAGAGATGGTTCCCCGCGGTCTGTTTTTAAGCCGTCAGAGGTCGCCTCACTGTCCCCAAGCATTTTGCCAATGTTTTCCAGATGCTGTTTTAGCCAGAATCTGGAAAATGCAGGCAAAACGTGCAGGGAGAGAGAGGCGATCTCTGATGGGTGGAAAAGGCATGCATAATCAAAAGGAAGCTCCGAAGCAGTCAGTGGGGGTGACTGCGGGGAAATGTCCTAAAAGGCCAATGAAGGTAAAATTATTATTGTTCTAAGCATCTGATTCCATTCCATTCTTTATGTAATGTTTCAGTTTTTTGCCATTGATTTCAGACTGCCCCCTTTCTATTTTGAATCCCCCCACCTTTATTTATACCATCAGTGAGAAACTAAGGATTATTTAAACAACAGTTTTATAAGGCACATTGTTTTATGTCCTGTGTATTGATTTTTACTACATTTATTTTTAATCCTAAATCCTTAAACGTTGTACGCTTGCCTACAACACTGGCTTTTATATTACCTTCTTAATTCTTCATTGTGCAAACAAGGTTGAAATGTCATTGCTTCTTGTTCTACTCAAAACATGATGGAACACCACACAGTGACTGAGACTTTTTAAAAAGGCACGTCTCCCTTTGGATCAAATTCTCATTAATGAACAGTTCCCGATGTTATCTGTCAAGACGTGAACTTTGGGGAAATAATCCGTTAATCAGATGTCTGCAAAAAGTTTTGTTAGCCTTAAGTAACTCACATATTTCACGGCGCTATCGATTTGCCCCACCTGCATCAAGGCAAAGAGTCTCCTTTCTGCTCAAGGTGATTTTATATTTTTCAAGCTGGAACCCCACAAGGAATCACAGAGAATGGAAGGGTAAGCATAAATGAACAGGAAATCCCTTCTCCAAATAACTCAGTAGCAAACACAGCTAAGCTCACTCTGTATCTCAGAAATTCAGCCCTATAGAAGGAGGAGGAGGAGGAGGAGGAATTGGTTTTTATATGCCAATTTTCTCTACCGCTTAGGGAAGAATCAAACCCACTTACAATCTCCCTTCTTTCCCCGCCCCACAACAGACACATTGAGAGGTAGGTGGGGCTGAGAGAACTCTAAGAGAGCTGTGACTGGCCCAAGGTCACCCAGCTGGCTTTGTGTGTAGGAGTGGGGAAACCAACCCAGTTCACCGCTTAGCGTCCGCCACTCATGTGGAGGAGTGGGGAATCAAACCCGGTTCTCCAGATTAGAGTCCACCACTCCAAATCACCCCTCACCACTGTACTGATGTCTGAGGTACATAATGAGAACACTGCTCATTTCACCCTGAAATCTGAGCCCAAAAAAATGATATTTTTTAATGTGGTGGTAAAGGCTTGAGGTAGGGAGTGGCAATTTCGTGGTATGTACTACCCCATACCTAATTTAAGCACCTTCTTACTGAAACTCAGGGCTGGTGCTACAGCCCAGTTCTTTTGTTTAAGGTGCCACTCCCAGCTGCCACAGATCTATCCCCCCCCAGGAATGGGCTGTTCCTTTTTAAAAACCAAGCTAGGAATTCCAAAGAACTAATTGATCATAATTGGATGACATTACAGAGCAACAGTTACCGTACTTTAAAAAAAAAAAGAAAGAAAGGAAGAAGTCAATCCTTCCAGTGGTGCACAAGGAAAAATGGCTATCTCAAGGGACTGACAGAAGGAAAATGGCACTCATGAGGACAGAACCTTCAAAACCATGGCTGGCTCTGCCTTATGGTTTCCAACCTCCAGGTATGAGCTGGAGATCTCATGTTATTACAACAGATCCCCAGCTGATAGCGATCAGTTCACCTGGAGAAAATGGACGTTTTGGCAATTGGCCTCTATGGCATTGAAGTCCTTCCCCTCCCCAAACACTGCCCTCCTCAGGCTCCACCCCAAATACCTCCCACAGGTGGCGAAGAGAGACCTGGTAACCCTACTCTGCCTTCTGTAGCAGCCATTATGTGCCAGCCAATTTGTAGCTGCACCCACCACATTTTATCAGAATTCTAAAGGAGCCCGATGGCTCGAAAGGGTTGGTGACCTCTGCTCTATTCTTTCAAAAATATCTTAACAAAACAGCTTTGGGAAGGATCAGAGCAAAGCAGGGAGAAACCTGGAACATGAATTTGAGGACAACACTGTGTGGATGTGAAAATAAGACATGTTCCAGTCTGGAAGCAAAGGCAGAGCAAAACATTGGTGTGGAAACAGTCCTGGGTTATTAACTTCTCGATGGCTATGTGAACATAAACTGGGCAGCAAGTTATTGCCTCGCACTCCCACCACATACGAATTACTATTAACAGATGTAACACAGTCTGCACAGAGAAATGCACAAAAACAAAGGAGCCACAAAATAATGATGTCCAAACAATTGTTCAGCATACTCTAGTTAGCTGGAAGGATATTTTTTACTATGTGATAAGTTTAGAGTAAGAGTCCAGAAAAGATATCTTTCCATGAAAGCTCTGATGTGAATTTCACAGTCTCGAGGTTATATGTCAAACCAATAAAGGCAAGGTAGTGCCGTATCATTTTGAAGGATGTGAGCAGTGACAATGCAGTGATCAGAAGTTAAAAGTTATCCAAAAAAGGAAGCTTAACAGGGTGTTAATTGCTTATTAGTCTGTGAACATAAACCAGAAGAAAGGAGAGGGCCTGCTGTGGTTAGGGAGCTGAAGAAAGCAAAGTATTGCATTTTTATTATTATTATTCCTTAAAGGAAATGGGGAAAAAATCTAATTTTAAATCCTAGCCTCTGTTGCAGACTCCTAGTTGTAGCAAATGTAGGAATGCATTTAGATGCTAACAGCTGCTCCCAAGGTTACTTCTCACCAGCCACATTAGCCTCAATACCATTTTTAATAGATGCCTGTGAATCAATTACTTGTCAGTAAGGTTGCCAGGTCACTTAGACTGGCAGGGAATTGCCCGCCAATCCATTGCCCAGCTCAGAAGCAGGGATGACTTGCATGTGTGGCCGCACCAATGCAATTGCGTCACTTCTGGTTTACATCCGGAAGTGCTGCATTGCAGCGGGCTTTTTACCACTCAGACTCCCAGTTTGAGTGTTAAAGGGCCTGTTGCGATGTGCCACTTCCGGGTGTAAACTGGAAGTGATGCGATTGCGTTGGTGCGGCCACGCGCACAAGCGATCTCCGCTTCCAAGCTGGGCAATGGATTGGCGGGAAATTGCTGGAATATATTGACCACCTTTAGAGTAGAAGAAATTGATTATTGCCTTTATGGCAGTAAGTGCTTGGGTCTGTGTGTTTCTAATATGGGTTGTCCAGAACATATTGGACTGTTGTAATATAGAGAGTATTCTTATTGGGGGGGGGGGGGAATTCAGAAGCATCCCTGTCATATAGTGAATATTTTTAATAAACTGTCATATGGAGTGAAATCTGTGCTTTAACTCAGTGATTCCCCAGTGTGGCTTCTTCTCCAAAGCATCTGTTCCTCAAAATAAAGTTAGTCACAGCTTTCCTCTACTTCTTTGAAGCATAATGTGTCACAGAAGAACCCAAGAGGCATCATCTTTATGTTTACTGGAAGATCCCATTCTGAAACATCTGCCTCAGTCATAAGAGGATGACTGGCCTACAACCACCCAGCTTCTTGTGACTGGCCCCAGTGACCCATGGCAGCCCTTTTATGGTAGTGTTCATTCTCAAAATTCCAACAGTGCCCACAGGATCAAGGAGATTGGGGACCACCAATTTAACTCATCCTGGAAATCCATCCCCAAAAGAAAATTCTACAGGGCATGACAAAGCTTACTTTACCTGCTGAGGATATAGACAGAATAAATAATTCATCTTCAAGTTACTAGAAACAACGCTGTCCAAACCTAGGCCCAGTAGTACCAAGTAGAGATGGTGGCAGTTAACAAGTGACCAACAGACGCTCGGCAAAAAAGGACAATCTTCTGTCATTACACTGCATTGCAAAGAAATGTGATGATCAGGAATAGGGCACCAGAAACCCCTGGTAAAGATGATAGCCATAGTAGGTAGATTAGAGTTCCTCATTTACCAGTCTCAGTAACACTGACCTGATAATTTAAGAGAAATTGAAGTACTCTGATTTAATCTGCATTGATCAGAGTGATATCAGCACAGTTTAATTGGTTTAAAGCTGTACTTTAAACGTTTACGGACCAGGGTGTAGGTTACCTGTTGGGAGAGGCACCTGATCCCTGAGCAACATCCCTATGCTGAAACGCCCGAACACATTTTCAAAGTGACCCCGTCAAGGCTCATTGTGACTGTATCTTCTTCAACTGAACTTCTGATAAATGGTTCATGATTGTATGCTGATTTTGTCAGATGCTCCATTCAGGCATGAACAATGCATCCGCTGGCAGCAAGGTCATGGCGGAGGAAGCTTCCTTCCCACAAGCACAGACCTACGAAGCTTTCACTTCCTTAACCGATTTCTGATCGGAAACTCTACCCAACTTTGTCCATGCTGGGGATGCTTTTTGACTTCCCCTGATTAGAACACCTAAGGACGTTCCAAAGAGGAAAAAAAGTTGAAAACTCTAGCTGGGAGAAGACGAAAAAAAGAATCATCTCTATCCTGACTTGAGAAGCTGCATGTTTGCCAGCCAAGTTTCCTTTTCCTTTGGAGACTTTTTGCAGACTCAGCCTTCAGCATTTTGTGCTCACTTCTGAAAAACCTAAATTAAAATGGAATCGCTAATAAAGCCTCCCAACTCCAAACTCTATTGCCGGAGTTTGCTGCTATGTCTTCCAGAAGAGTGGAGGGAGCCCTTGTGTATTAAATGATAGATTACTGTTTATAGCATGGTTTTAATTATAGCTCCTTGCCGCTAAGAAAATGAACCTTTCAAAGTCTGAATCCTAGAGTTGCTGTCTGTTTTGATGCACTAATAGAAATGTAAGTGGATTCCTTTGAAAAAATTGAGAAGGATCAGTCATTGTCACATTTACTAGATTAAAAAAAAAAAACTAGGCAGCACTGGCCAAACTATCAGCTCTTCAAAGAAGAAGAAGAAGAGGAAGAGGAGGAGGAGAAGAGGAGGAGAAGAAGGAGGAGGAGTTTGGTTTTTATATGCTGACTTTCTCTGCCACTTAAGGAAGAGTCAAACCGGCTTACAATCACCCTTCCTTCCCCAGGGGAAACCAACCCAGTTCACCAGATTAGAGTCTGCCGCTCATGTGGAGGAGTGGGGAATCAAACCCGGTTCTGATTAGAGTACTGATCTTAACCACTACACAACACTGGCTCTCCTACACCATGTAGACAGTGAGTTGCATAGGTCACTTCAACAAGCTATATCCCCATTAAGTTCATTTAACGCATTTGTTAGAACCCGTAGAAACATTTTCTTAGGCACTTATCAAGGCCTTCTCACTCCAGTGGCTAATTTTGTATCCAGCTTTGCCCAGAGCTAAGAATAAATGTCTTGCCACCATAATCTCACCAATGAAAATTGTAATTGAACTTGAACACTATGCAAAACAAAACTGCAAAACAATGCTGCAAAGAGGCTGCTGCAAATACAAATGTTCTTAGGGATTTGCATCATCCTGGAAACTGGGGAGAAGAAATACAATATTTTTTTCAATCCCCAAAAAATATGATGAGATCCCCGAACTGTTACAGTAAGCTTGCTGGAATATTGTAGAAGAGATCACATAAAGGAGTACGTAAACACAGGATAGAATCTGAAACAAGCCACATACAAAAGGAAGGACCTTGGACATGAAACACCAGTAGTGACGATAGGACTGGATCGAGCTAGATCTACAGGACTGGGTCCCCAATGTACACATGAATACATGAAGCTGCCTTAAACTGAATCAGACTCTTGGTCCATCAAAGTCAGACCAGCAGTGACTTTCCATGGTATCAGGTAGAGGTCTTTCACATCACATACGTGCCTAGTCCCTTTAACTGGAGATGCCGAGGATTGAGCCTGGGACCTTCTGCTTGCCAAGCAGATGCTCTACCACTGAGCCACAGCCCCTCCCAGCTATGCAAAAGCAATTAGAATCAATGAGGGGAGTTGTATCCAAGTTTATCCTTCACCCTTCATATAATCAAGACTAAGACATATATTCTTCTGAAATTCTCGTCTGAATTCCTCCCTGGATGTTGACGTTGTCAATTATCTGACCTTGTTTTTTTTTTTAGGTCTGTTTTTTTATGTTTGGTCTGTTTTTCTTTTAGATCTGTTTATATATTATTTATTTTGTGCAATTTGCCAAATTTGCCAAATGTATTTGCACTTCCCCCCTCTTCTCTAGGTGCACACTGCAAACAAACAAACAAACAAAAAACAATCTGGACTTGACTATACATATGGAGGGTTTTTTTTGGCCATTTTACCAAGGCACAAGAGACCATGTGCACATCAATAAAACACTGCACAAAAATAACCTGTCTGCACTCATGTCACATCAAGATTGTTATGCCTTGTTTGATAATTATTGACACACAAATCCAGTGGATACCACACATAGCATGGACAGTCAGTAGTTAAATTATGTGGGGAGGGTATTATGAGGGAGTGCACACAGGTATACATGCTTGCGTGCATCCGTGTGCACACAGACACAAGACTATGTGGGGAAAAGTTGCAAGAAGCAGAATCGAAGGGCCATGAAATGCAGGAAATACAGGGTGAGAAGTAACCAATAATTGTAAGATATCACAAGCCAGCAGCCATCCCCCAATAAGGAATGAAATAAGTATCAATTAAAGGTACTGGGTCATTCCTGACCCATGGGGTGACGTCACATCCCAGTGTTTACTAGGCAGACTATGTTTACGGGGTGGTTTGCCATTGCCTTGCCCAGTCTTCTACACTTTACCCCCAGCAAGCTGGGTACTCATTTGGCCGATCTCAGAAGGATGGAAGTCTGAGTCAACCTTGAGCTGGCTACCTGAAACCAACTTCCGTCAGGATCAAACTCAGGTCATGAGCAGAACTTTTGACTGCAGTACTGGAACTTACCACTCTGTGCCACAGGACTCTTAAGTATCAATTAGATAGGGCTAAATAGGGATAGGACTGACAAGGAGGTAGACCCTTTCCTTTCCATGTAGGATTGACTGTTTTTAAAGGGAAGAAATGATCTTGTATGTATCCAGCTCCCTCCCTGCAGTTCCTTCTCTGTATTGACCAGAGGAAAATCCCCACAGGAGCAGTCAGAGTCTGGCAATTTGCAGCTCCAGAGACACATTCTGGAAATCCACAAACCCATTTTGACATTGCAAGTGAAATGTAACCTTTATTGCCACTTAAAGCCAATCAGCTGTAGCTGTTCCCATAATGAATATTCATCAGGTAATGAGCAACACTCTTTAAATATTTTCCGCCTTTGTCTCCACAACACTGTATCATTTAGGATTATTGCTATATTTGACACGGGCTCTGTTTGGGCTGTGTACGCAACAGCCATGTACAAGAGCGATTATTTCTAAGAACTGAAGGTGTATTCAAGAGATATGGATGAATTGCCTCATTACTTCTGCATAAAGGAATAACAAATCCTCTATAAGCCATGGTTGTGAAGATGGTGCATGTTAAAGATTCTGTTTCTTTCTTCACATATATGCATCAGAAAGAATGTTAAAAAAACCTAGCTGGTATGACAGGATCTTGGAGAAGTTACAGGAAGAGTTGTGTAAAGCTGCTGCAGCGCTGACGGCAAGAAAGGGGAAGAGAACTCAGAGAGTTCAAGGGCATGTTAATGACAGAAGTTGGTCCCGAAGAACTGCATCTGTGTGCAAGTTCTCTTCGCAGTTGTCCTCTGTGATGTGATCCAAGATGACAGCAGAGGTTCTTGTAAAGTCCATGAGATTCTGATCATGTCAAAAGTTCATTATAATGATATCTTTCGAGGACAGGCTAACTCTTGTGTAACCACAAATCCTTGCAAAGGCCTGTAACTGAATTAGAAAAGTGTTATGCGAAGGCAGTGACATTGATGTACTCAGATAAGACAAGAAGGACATGTGAGCCGGTGGAGTCAACCAGCGTGTGCTAAAATAGCTAGCTGGCCATGTTCTATCTGTAATCTGCCATATGTCTCGCAAGAATATGAAGCAAATTTTTTTGCCATCTCTGGAAAGCATCACAAGAGCTGACTTAAACCTGGACATTTTGATATTGCTGCAGCTGTCGCCCGAGATAAAGGAAGGTCATTCTTCATATTCTTTACTAAAGGGACATTCAAAATGGGGGGGGGGGAGAAGAATGTTTTCTTAGGAGTTGTGAATTCAGTCGGTGCTCTGGTAAAGTGGCAATGGGCAATAGTCCGCGTGAGGGGTTCTTCTCCCATTGCAGTTTCATAAACACAGATGTCTACATGCAAGAAGTCATGTCAAGTATGTAACACAAGAATCAGTTGACATAATCAGTTGACATATTCCAACTGGGGACTGAGTTGGATGTTACTCATGTGTTCTTAAATATCACTGAAAAATCCTTCCCTATGTGGTCCATCCAAATGGCAGGTAGTCTTTAAATCGTTTTACATCTTTCACCAGTTAAATTGAATGGTATGTTCACATGGGGTGAAAATGCATGGTCGCTTTATCCTCCTTTATTCCCTGTTTCAGCCAGGATTCAGCCAGGATTGAACGCATGTGTTTCGCTGAACATGCGTTCGATCCTGGCTGAATCCTGGCTGAAACAGGGAATAAAGGAGGATAAAGCAACCATGCGTTTTCACCCATGCTGTTTCCATGTGAATAGTCTTCTCATTTAAATTAGGCCAGGGGGCTCCATGGATGGGCCATATGGCTACCCCAAAGTTGGACACTCTGGGAGACTGCCCCTTTGAAAGAGATCCAGGAACCAGCACGCCTGATTGGCAGTGGCTTGGAGTGAGTCAGAGAAAGGTGGACCCACTGACGGGCTAGCCCTGCCTATTACGGGAGAAGACTAGCCATGAGAGGTCACAGTAGCTAGGGGACGTGTGCCTTTCGAAACAGCTGAGAGGGTCTGATGAGGACATCACTAGGCAATGGGAGATAAAGGAGAAATACAGTGTTTGACATGCTGAGGCCAGTTTGGCAATAGTTGCAAGAGTCATCAGGAAATAGGCCTCCAGTGGGACAGGGCCCCGATGCCTTCCCCTTGCAGACCACTGAACATGGACAGTGCAATCCTAATAATATAGAAGTCCCATATAGTTCATGGGGACTGACTCCATAATTTGTGTCTTTAGGATTGCAGCCTCAGTTACAGAAACTATCAACCAACACCACAACCAAATCTTACCTCCATACCTCATCTTATCGCTTTCACACATGCGGAATAATCCACTTTCAATCCAATTTCAATGCACTTTGAAGCTGGATTTTACTGTTTAAAATGGCAAAATCCACTTGCAAACTATTGTTAAAGTGGATTGAAAGTGCATTATTCAGGATGGGTGAAAGTGCCCTAAATCTTCAGTATAAGTCTACTGGAAACACGTTTCAACTGTCAAATGATGTGTGCCTGACTCCCTCCTTCAAATTTTGTTATAGTTGTTTGTATTGTATATGCACAGCATATGGTTTCTATACATAGCTAATATGTACAGTGTATCCTTTATACATGGGTAATATGTCGAATGCTGACCTATTGATGAACAATGCTGAAAAAAATGTGGACATTTTATATGGAAAATTCACTGTGAAAAAATGAAGATGATCCGAAAATAAAGAAGTATGAATTCTGTTTGCACAAGGGAAGAATGACAATCTCGCTGGTTATAAGGCATAATTAGATTTTGCCATCTGTGCACAAGCCTTTTATCTTGGATATCAGTTTTCCAAAAAGATGGAACTCTTGTGACACTAACTTACAATTGACAGATCATTCCTGAAATCAATTTTTTCCTGGGGAAAAACGATTGAGAGGGAAGGAACACTTCTTTTGCTGACCCATACCTGAAGTCATTTCCATTTGCCCTGGCTTGCTTTGCTTCCTTCCTTAAAGACTATTACACAAGACAAATTTGGCATTGCTTCAGAGGTTCCTGCATTCAATATTTCAGCTGGAACATGGCGGTAAGGGGCACATATTCATGTACTTGATCATTGCTAAACTGACTTTTGGGCTGATTTTGCCAGTAAAAGTCACCCTGGGGTTGAAACCAAGCATGACAAAGGGTTCAGTCATCCAGGACCTTGTTTTACAACCATCTGTGCAATGTGGCCTTCTAACGTAATGATCTGAATCAAAGTTGAGCACCATCGATACGAATTCAACCCTACCTCCTGAAAGAGCTGGGGTTCTCCTTAGGGCCCTTTGTGCCGACCTTCCCCGACCTGCTTGAACTTGAAAGCTGCCAGTATCACAGCATGAAACCTTAAGCTAGAGGCAAAACGAGGAGGGAAATCTCTGACACAGCTAGGATTTCTACTTTCTGCCTTAGAGCAGTGTCAGAGGGACATGCTACCCCCTTGGAAGAAAAAACCTTCTGGAGCATTTTGGCATAGTTATTAATGGGGGGAGGATCATTTGAAACACCTTTTCCATCAGCCTACTCAGAGTTTAAGCTTATTCGAGGGATCAGAATGACTCACATTTAAAAAAAATACATTTTAGAAAGGAAAAAGAGGTGCAGCACGAAGTTGAGTGAAGAATTAAGCTTTTCATCTTTATTGACTGGACACTGGATTGTCAGTGCTTCATGTTTTTCTTTAAAAAATAAAATTAGCAATTTTCGTGTATGAACTTTGTTCAAAGGGACCAAAAAACCTCTATTATGAAAGGCCATTTTTATGGGAACAAGCAAAAAATTGCAAAATAGAGAGCTTTCAAGTTTCTTCCAAGGTCCATCAGGCTGGAAGTTTAGTACAAAAACAAAACAAAACAGAAATAAGAAGAGGATAAAATCTTCCAGGCCATGGTGAAGAACATGCATTGAAGCACTGCTGAAGCAGATTCTCACATGGAAGTCAACAGTTGTATGGAAAATGCAGTTTGGAGCCATACAAAACCTAATTCTTGTGTATTTCTGCCCTAGTCTCAGGATCTCTGTCCTCCCTATTCTTACATTACTGTATTCATAAGCATGATGAGAACTGAAGTTTGCAATAAGAACGAAAAGTAGGATGGAACTAAACAATCTTTCTCACACACACATACACATAAAATTTCTGCCCAAATGGCTTTCCAAGTTACAGCTGAGTGTAGATGAACAGAGCTTTAGGCAAATGTGGTAAACTGAAGATTTAACTAAATGGAGACTAGCACCAGAATATTAGAAGGTCTTTAAAAAAGAGAATGTTTTCCTATCATTCCAAACTAACAGATGAAAGATACAAAAAGAGTATGGCATCAGTTGATGACTGAGGAGTGAGTGCCTTGCAATATTTTGCATGATGGCCTAATTCTAAGACAACCCAGGATCAAATGCCTGCTTGCTATGGAAAATCTCACTGGTGACCTTTGATCATTAACATTTTTCAGCCTCACCTATTTCACAGAGTTGTTATAAGGAGAAAATGGCAGAAGAGAGTGCCACAGACTGTCCTGGGGTCCTTGCAGGAAAGGTGGGATTAAAAAAAATGTTTAAAAGTATTGCATCAAATGTTAAAACAATATTAGAACCAGCATAATCATAAACACTATAACAGGTCCAATAATCCACCACATGCTGCCTACTGTTTTTTATGAGAAGCCCACCTAAAGAGAACTGCATTATAATATCTTCTAAAACTCAACAGAGAAGATCTCCTACTCTCCACCGGAAGGATATTCCAAAGGTCAGGGGAGAAGAAGATGAAGACGAAGACGAAGATGAAGAAGAAGAAGAAGAAGAAGAAGAAGAAGAAGAAGAAGAGGAGGAGGAGGAGCTGGTTTTTATATGCTGACTTTCTCTACCACTAAAGGAAAAATCAAACCAGCTTACAATCACCTTCCCTTCCCCTCCCAACAACAGATACCCTGTGAGGTAGGTGAGGCTGAGAGAGAGTGATTTGCCCAAGGTCACCCAGCTGGCTTCGGGGGTAGGAGTGGGGAAACAAATCCAGTTCACCAGATTAGCCTCCGCTGTTCATGTGGAGGAGTGGAGAATCAAACCTGATTCTCCAGATCAGAGTCCACCTCTCCAAACCACCACTCTTAACCACTACACCACACTGGGTGAGAAGACACACAAGTGGGATGAGACAGATCTCATCACCTTGCAAGATGGTAATGTTAACGGATAGGCCAGGAAGAGCACAGTTGTCACTGAAGGCACTAAGGCAACACATCAATAAGATCATGCGAACAAGTTATTCAGAAGAGGGATTCTTTGACCAATCATTTCAATGATTTGGCTTTGGAGCCGAATGTGATCTAGAGGTTTGCGACCTAAAGATTTGCCTAGTGTGATTCTCGAGAGACACTGTGTAGCTATGCATCCTGTCTAAATATCAGAAAGCCTCAAGGAATGTGAAATATTTTTCCCAAGTCATGCTTAGAAGCCCCTCAGTTAGAATTAGCGGTGCCCACCTGTAGAAAACTCTTGAAGCTCACCCAGCACCTATGCTACTCTCTTTTAGGCATCCGGCCAAAACATTTCTTTGTACCCAGACTTTTGACTACAGGCTTGATCTTTATAATTGCTTTTACAATCTGCTTCTGGCCCTGGGACTTTTATGGGGGCTGGCCAGGCTACCCAATATTTTATGGTCTGGTTTTTACTGGCTGGTTTTTAATGGTTGTTAATTTTAACGTGTTTACGTGTTGCGGCTTTATCTGTTAAGTCAGGCACTGCCTCCAGCAGATCTCCAAAGAGATGGCATAGACCTGTTTTCAATAAGATAAGTCAAAATAAATACAGCACCATCACTTGGGGGAAAAAACAAAACAAAAACAAGACATATTTTGTGAACAGACCCAAACTCAGGATCATCATCGAGACAGGTTGCACGGTCTGGAAAAATATGGCTGAAGGGATATCACCTTAGAGGATGTGTGTGTGGTGCCGGGGATAAGATAATAAATGCAGACGGCAGAATATATGTCCTCCTGTCACCTGCTTTAAATGCCATCTAGCACTTGAGGCAGATAACTCTTGAGACAGTATGCTAATTCCATATCATAATCCTAAAACTACAGCAGGATTAATGATGGCATAAGCAATGCGCGCATAGAACGTTATAGAAATGTCAGCAAAAGGCGATGCACCTGCTTTCCTTGCTGCATAAACGCTTGGCTTATGAATAATGTGATTTTCCATGGATGCCAAGCATATAAGAACATGACAGGCTAAACTAAGTAACAGGCTCCACTTTTATTTGATAATACGTTGGCTTCGCTATGCAAAACAAATATCCGGTGTGTGGGGGTGGGGAGAAGGGAGAAATCAAATGATTGGATTTCATTTGGGGGTGAGCAAATTTTTTTTAAAAAAAAACAAGCCTCCACTTTCCCCCTTTTTATTAATACTTATCGACCCAGTTTGTTTCCATAAGAATTAGCATTTTATTGGCGCATCAATTCTTTGGTATTTTATATACCCTTCTATGGCAAAAGTGTCAAAGGGTAATGATGACAGAGCCCGAGAGAGTGTTGCCTATACAAGCTCTTCATCATTGCTACTGCAATTTCAGCCGGGAACAGAATGCGGTGATTGCCAGTGCACACACAATATTTCTGGCTTGATTGTTGAAAAGGTCACCAAAATAAATGAAAGGGTGGGGGGAGGAAAGGCTGCTTCTATGGAAGATGAAGTGTACACACATCAATAAATTAATTCAGTTGTCAAATATCTAGTCTTTATGCCTGGAGTCGAAGTGGAGGACAGAAAACGCCGTATTTTATAAATTAATCACGTGGTGAAGAAAGCAGACCGATCGGCCGCTTTGTAGCTAACTGCAGAAAGCCGTTTGCACAAGTAATGGATAGATGGCTGGTCAATTATTTTACATAGGGAAGAATAATAATGAAAACCAGGTTTGCCTTCAAATGCTAACTGCAAAATTATGCCAGTGCAATAAAACTGATCCCACTTACAGATTTTGCAAGGGGTGGGGGGGACTTAGCAGGAATCCACTATTTTACTGAACAAAAATCCCATAACATTCCTCATAGGCAACTGACAACACAAGCTGTTCTATACTATTTTTATTTAATCAGAAATGTATTCCTATTGAAGAGAAACCTTACGTTGAATTCAGCCTAGCAAAAGCCAAGGTTTCAGATTCCCCAATGAATGAAATCAATGTATTTATGAATCTGCACTTAAGAACATAAGAACATAAGAAAAGCCCTGCTGGATCAGAACCCAGGCCCATCAAGTCCAGCAGTCTGTTCACACAGTGGCCAAGCAGGTGCCTCTAGGAAGCCCCCAAACAAGACGACTGCAGCAGCATTGCCCTGCCTGTGTTCCACATCACCTAAGATAATAGGCATGTTCCTCTGATCCTGGAGAGAAAACCTCCATGTTCTGAGTTTTGCTGACGAGCCTTGAATTTGCTTTTCCTCCTCCCTTAAATTCTAGACTCATTTATTATGAACTAACTCTCAGAACAGTTTTCCTCCTGTTCAGCCAGAAAATTTCTTGTACTGAAGGTCAAAACGTGTTGTAAAGTCAGAATGAAAAACAATACATTCTGAAGCATGAAGTGCCATAATAATGGCTGGGTACGATTGCATGGTGAGCAATATTAATTTTAATAACATTCCTCCACAGGTGCAAAAATATGCAGTCCCTCTTGATGTATAATTCAAGTCACCCTACAACATCTCCCGCTGATTGCAAAGCTAATAAGGACTCGTTTTTTACTGTACTTAAACAGATTGCAGAGCGTTTGAGCCCTGAAAAATGATAAAGACCAATTCAAAATTCCAGCTCCAACTAAGAGCCACACCTTACAAAATCAGCCAGTACCATGTGTCAGGTTGGCCAGATAGATCCTGCACAGAAAGCAGTCCTGAAAGAGAGGGTACTTATGCACACAATGGAGAGCCTTGACACATGCTAAGCAGCACCAGTTATATCTGGGCAGGGAAGGGATGAGACTAAATTTCAAAAGCTGTCTGGCTGGATTAGAATTCCCAACTTGGATTAAATTTGGCCTCCCCTAATCAATCAACCAAAGATTTGGTTGATTCATCTATCAATTAATCCTCATAAAAGGTTGCAAATGTGGAATGAACCTGAAAAGGTGATCCAGATTCTTGCACACAACAGGAAAACGTTTGAATGGCATTGTGCATGTGTGTTTTTGTGTGCTTGTGTAAGCACTGTCTATAAGTATTGTCAAATGGCTTTTATGGAAGTGTCATTTTTCTTGGGGCCTAAATGTATAACAGATGGACTGGATGCCACACTGTTTAGTAATGTCTCAGGCTGAGCTCTGGCAAAAGCTCAGTAGGTCTAATTTCTAGCGCAGACTTTATTCAGTGCCTCAGGAGGTCAGACTGCGAGCCAAATATTTAAAACGTGCAGCCCCATCATTGCAAACAATTTAGCTGCAGAATACAAACTCTCTGTTAGCCTTATTACTGTCAACTTTCAACTGTCCTCTAACAGTCGCCTTCGAAGATGACTTCTCAAAGCGTGTGTGCGTTGTACCGAAACAACGTGACCTTTGGAAGGTATCAGTAAGGACATCATTCCTTTAGCAAATGGTAAATAAGCCAAAACTGATTAGAAAAATGACAGGCCAGATTATCCAAGGACTCTACCCTGCAAAAATACGCAAGACTCCATACTTGTCAAGGTAGGTCCCCTGAGTCAATGGCAGAAGGCTTGCTTTGCATGCAGAAGGTCCACGGTCAGCTCCTGGCATCTCCTGGCAAGGGATATCCAGTAACAGTTGTTACTAGAATTGCCAACTGCCAGGTAGTAGCAGGAGATCTCCTGCTAATACAACTGATCTCCAGCCAATAGAGATCACATCACCTGGAGAAAAATGGCCGCTTTGGCAATTGAACTCTTTGGCAATTGAACTCTTTGAAGTCCCTCCCCTCCCCAAACCCCGCCCTCCTCAGGCTCCGCCCCAAAAATCTCCCACCGGTGGCGAAGCGGGTCCTGGCAACCCTAGTTGTTACTTAGCCTGAATCCCTGGGGAGACACTGAGATAAATGTGCCAGTAGTGTGATTCAATATAGGCAGCTTCATCAATGTACATGTTCTGATTATATTGTGGTAGCCAAAGAGCCAACTAGGAAGGGAAGGTGGCATGGTATAGCTTGATCTTGTGACATCTCAGAAGTTAAGCAGGGCCAGGACTTGTAAAGGAGACCACCAAGGAAGGCTCTGCAGAGGAAGGCAAAGGCAAATCATGGGCTTCTCACTTGCCTTAAAAAGCCCCTTGCTGGGAGAAGGGAAGGTGATTGTTTGATTCTTCCTTAAGTGGTTGAGAAAGTCAGTATATAAAACCAAATTCCTCCTCCTCCTCCTTCTTCTTTCTCCTCCTCCTCCTCCTTTGAGGATGGAAGAAGCCTTTCAGAAAGAAGAGTCAAATGTACGAGAAAAAGATTCCAACCAGGATAGTCCTGGAACCAGCTGGTCCTGTGGTTTACCTCTCAGCATTTCTACCAGAATCCATCTTTCCAGTAATGGTTTCATTTCCCCATCTCTTACTTGCCACTAGGTTTCAATAAAAAGGGAAAAAATCCATGTGAACATTTTCTGAAATTCTCTGCATGCAACTATTAAAAAAGAGAGAAAACAGAATTGAATCCTATAAACGATTTCCCCCATTTTCTCAATTGAAATCTATGCTTCCCCACCCCCCGCAACAGGAGCAATTCTATTTTAATTCAGATTAACATGAGTTATGCAATGATTACCTAAGGAGCATTAAGGGAAATATGCAGGATAATTCCATCAAGGCTTAAAAAAAATCCATCTGCAATTTGCCAGTCTATTCAGAGGGTTAAAAATCTAAACAGGAGCGAAAGAAACCACCATTGTTGGCTCCCAGGAGTTCTGCATAAGCCTCACATTACTGGCGTTTTTAGAAAGAGCTATCTGAGCATTTATTCAGCCCCATGCACTGCATGCAACATTCATTTGGGCCTTACTCTGCCACTTCACGCAAGTATACTCATTCAATTTTGCACTGTTCTTTAATGTTCTTTATTGTCTTTTATCGATTTAGTTATTTTTTTAAAAAAATACCCAGTTTTTCCTGGCATTGAAAGCTGCTTACAAACATATTGCAAACTGCCATCACAAAACACATTAAAAGAACAGATCATGTAAATAAATTAAGGCAGCAGCAGTTATCAACCTACAGCAATTGAAGTCTCAAGAGCAATAGATGTACACATAGCACCAATTTCAGTCTTCAAAATGAGCAAGAGAGAGCTGGGCAATCTACCTGTGCTTATCCCATTCTTCTGCCAAGGAGCTCAGGCTAGCATACATGGTTATGGCAACTCCACCCTGTCTCCTGACTTGGCTAGCAAATGTATTAAAAAGCTGTAAAGAAATCACCTAATTCAGATTTAAAAAAAGAATTTAGGTGAGAAGAGTATGGATTCCTTTAACTTAAATAAAGGTAAAGGTCCCCTGTGCAAGCACCAGGTCATTCCTGACCCATGGGGTGATGTTACATCCCGACGTTTACTAGGCAGACTTTTGTTTATGGAGTGGTTTGCCATTGCCTTCCCCAGTCATCTTCCCTTTACCCCCCGCAAGCTGGGTACTAATTTTACCAACCTCAGAAGGATGGAAGGCTGAGTCAACCTTGAACCGGCTTCCTGAAACCAACTTTTGTTGGGATCGAACTCAGGTCGTGAGCAGAGCTTGGACTGCAGTACTGCAGCTTACCACTCTGCGCCACGGGGCTCCTTCCTTTAACTTAAGCAAGCTCTAAAAGAACTTAAAATATACGGGTTCATGCTTCCTCAACTGGGTAACATTTTGTCCTAGAATTATAGGAGAAGGAGGAATAGTTTTCCCTAACAGGTTTCTCAACGCCATACATAATGTAATATACTTCTATCATAACTAAATTAAGTCACATTTTCCACCTAAACTAAAAATCCCCACATTCTTTTGCCTTTTCTTGTAGTAGGGTTTCTATCTCTACCTCAGCAAACACTGAGAGATTTGGGGGGCAGTGCCTGGGTAGAGTAGAGTTTGGAGAAGGTGTGATGCCACTTCCAGGTGATGTTCTAGGTTGCCTCCCCTAGTCTCTATGGTCTTTACCCCGGGTGGGTAAATGGAAGGAAAGAGGTACCAACCACTTGATCCTTTGAGCTGCCTTTTTTCTGCACCTATTCCCACTCTATAATATTTATTTTGAGATGACCAGTGACAAGAATGGTCCACAGTGTTCATATTGTGGCGACGCTGTAAACTTATATGAGGGTATTATTTATGATACTTATCAAGGTTGTGTCTCACTCCAGCAAGTAGACTTACCCACTCTCACACTCCTGCCCCTGCCCTCATTCAATATAATTTAGGGATCCGGGGTGATGGGGGGAAATGTGTCATGCAATACAATTTTTTTCAGTCTCCACCCCACAAACGTTCCTGGTCGGCAACCCCACCAGCAAGTATCGGATTGCTATCAAAATCCCTAGCTTTTGAGCAATTTCCATGGATTAGCTGTCGATTATTTATAGAGCCCATATATTTATTATAGAGCCCATAGATTATTTATAGAGCCAGTGTGTTGTAGTGGTTAAGAGTGGTGATTTGGAGCGATGGAGTCTAATCTGGAGAACTGGGTTTGATTCCCCACTCTTCCACACGAGCAGTGGACGCTAATCTGGTGAATCAGGCTGGTTTCCCTACTCCTAAACACAAAGCCAGCTGGGAGACTTTAGGCTAGTCACAGCTCTCTTAGAGCTCGCTTAGTCCCACCTACCTCACTGGGTGTCTGTTATTGGGGGGGAGGTGATTGTAAGCCAGTTTGATTCTTCCTTAAGTGGTAGAGAAAGTCAGCATTTAAAAATCAACTTTTCTTCTTCTTCTATTTGAAGATTAACAGGGTGCCCTTTCCATAGCGGAAATGAATCTTGTTTAAACACTGTAGGATGAGTTGTTTTTGTTTCCCAAAGCCAATTGTGCCTCTGTTCTGAATGTGTTGAGCAGTTATCTCAAAAATGGTGCATTAAAGTCCATCAAAAAACTGCATCCTTATGACCTCAGCATTTTTAAAAAATGAGCATTCAGCAATCAAATAAACTGATGCCTGGGTTAAATCCAGAGGGTTTTTCTAATTGCTTAGCCCCATTTGAGAATGATTTTTAAAGAGAGAAAAATCTAAAGCGTATTAAAATATTTGTGCCATTATCTGCTGACAGAGATGTGTCATTGGGATGAATATTTTTTTTCCCTTTTATGTTTTAAGCAGCTGATTACCCACTCCTTCAGGGGATGCATCTGTTACCAGAAAACATCCCAACAATGCCATGGTGACACTGAAAATTCCTGCATGTCTTTCTCAAGAATAAGAACATAAGAAAAGCCATGCTGGATCAGACCAAGGCCCATCAAGTCCAGCAGTCTGTTCACACAGTGGCCAACCAGGTACCTCTATGAAGCCCACAAACAAGATGACTGCAGCAGCAATATCCTGCCTGTGTTCCACAGCACCTAGTGTAATTGGCATGCTCCTCTGATCCTGGAGATAATAGTTATGACTAGTATTCATTTTTGACGAGCAGCCATGGATAGCCCTAATCTCCATGAACAGTGTGTTACTAGGAGTCACCCCAAACTGTATGGTCTAACCACAGTGTTTGGGATGAATTCTAGAGGGCTGCCCTGACGCGATGGCATCACTTCTTGTTTTGCACTGGAAGCAACACCGTGTGTTGCCAAATCCTTTGTGCCCACCTCCTCATTTCTCCAGCCAGGATGTCAGAAAGGGCTGGCAACCCTCGTATAAATATTCATCTGTATCTAGGGACATCAGGGGTCCTGTTTCCCTTTACATACATAGGATATGACACGCTTTGTAAGTGAAGGCTAATGTATCGTGTCTGATAGACAGGGGGTGTGGACAAATTTTGTGGACATACTATTTCAGTCTGAAACTCCCACTTTTGGATATGGGTTTTCCCTGCCTGGGATAAAACGACAGTTATCTTTTCCCTTCAACCACATTAGCAAAATTTCAGTAGCACTTTTATGGGCAAAATTGATGTTGTTTTGACCTCAACTGCACCTATTGCATATTACCAGAATGAAAATGGTGTAAAAATGACATTAAAAGGCTTCAGAGAAAGGAATTGCTAGCTGTAGAAATGTGTGTGTGTGTGAAAAAACTCTCAACAACATCTGGCAACCAACATAAATTATAATAGTCCTATTTGCATATCCCTCTGGGCAGCCAATCGGTGAGTCAGATTCTGTCTCAATAATGCTTTCTCTGCCTAATCTACCACACAGGGTAGATGGGAGGACACAATGATGGAAGGGAGAGCAATGTATGCTACCTTGGGCTCCAGAGTGGTGTAGTGGTTAAGAGAGGTGGTTTGGATAGGTGGAGTCTGATCTGGAGAACAAGGTTTGATTCCCCGTTCCTCCACATGAGCGGCGGAGGCTAATCTGGTGCACCGGCTTGGTTTCCCCACTCCTACACATGAAGCCATCTGGGTGACCTTGGGCTACTCACACCTCTGATAGAGCTCTCTCAGCCCCACCTGCCTCACAGGATGTCCGTTGTGGGGAGGGGAAGGGAAGGTGATCGTAAGCCGGTTTGATTCTTCCTTAAGTAGTAGAGAAAGTCGGCATATAAAAACTCAACTCTCTCTCCCTGAAGAAAAGTTGAAATGAAAAAAAAAATGTGGGTACGGCTAAACAGAGAGCTATGTTTATGGTTGAGGTGAGCATTCAAGCAGCATTTTTTTTGTTTCACTTTCTTAACTATGTAGTATATCAAGTCTCCTTTAAAATAAAACAATTCCACCCCAAGAAAAAAAAAATCTGACAGACTGGAGAATCAAACCCCAAGCTCCCACTGGCTACTGTATATCAAAGACAATGGAAACAAAAGATTAGAAACCAGAGTGAAAATGCCATTTAAACACAAACGTGCTGAACAAGATGGGTGTAGAGACTGTAGCCATCATTCGCAAACCCTTATTTTGTTAACAGGAAACTGGGCCTGGTGACAAAACTCACATTATGGCCAAATAGAGTTGCCAGCCTCCAGGTACTAGCTGGAGATCTCCTGCTATTACAACTCATATCCAGCCAACAGATATCAGTTCACCTGGAGAAAATGGCCTCTTTGGCCATTGGACTCTACAGCATTGAAGTCCCTCCCCTCCCCAAACCCCGCCCTCCTCAGGCTCTGCCCCAAAAACCTCCCACCTGACAACCCTATGGCCAAAGCAGGCAGGTATTTGTCTCAACAGGATTTTCCTGCTGTTTCAGTTTGGATAGCCCAGGATTGAGCAGTAAATGTTAAATGTTATTTAATCTCCCCCATGGCTCTAATTAAATTAGAGATTTTTATAAAAAAAAAAACCACTTGTGAAGTTCCTGGCCAGGTAGGTTCCCTTGTGTCCCATTCCCTCCTCCCTTCTCCTAAGCGCTTGCAGGTATAATCATACGGCTTAGGTTACCAAGTAGTCATAACAGAGTGATAATGTCACCATCCGCTATGGAAGTACCTCTTTCTATTTAGCAATTACACTTTCATGTTTGTACTTGGCTGGCAGCGCTTTCCCATATACCTACAAAATTTAATCTCCAGTTCGACCAAAAACAGTGGCGGGGGTGGGTCACGACAATTTATAGTCCCTGTTTGGGTTTCCGTTTAGCTGCTCTACAAAGAATTTTTTGCAATATGTACCCGCAACGGTGACACTACTTTTTGAGCACTCAGCGATGATGCGGCGCATAATGCGGATCCTTACCCGAGACTATAAATAGCTACAACACCTACACGGAGGTTTCATTTTATTGTTGTCGGCAGACTTATTTCAAATCCCTATTGTCAGATTATGTTTTTAAACACCAGCGCTGATTTCTCCCCGGAGCCACCGGCTATCCAGTGACTCACTCGTCTACTATTGAGTAACAAAAAACAGTCCAAATGATAAGACATTTTGCAAACCATATGGAGTGTTAACTGGAAAATAAGCCAATTAAAAAACAACAACACACACACAGCTTCATGTGTTAAGTGAAGAATGAAATCGAGTTCAAATGTACTGCAAACATTCAGAAGCACATATTTTGAATTTGGGCCTGAGCAACTGGGATTCACAATCACTATGGAAAGTTCCCCATGTGTTTGTGGGATTCCATTTTCTTTAGGCTGCAGCAGGAGGAGTCCTATCTTCAGCTTTCTCTCTGTCTCTGTGTGTGTGTTTGATATAAAACAAATTGAGTTGTGACCTCTAAATGTGATATCCTGATTTTCGCTTGAATGTTTGATTGCCTGAAGGACCTCCGAGAAGATAAGGGTCTTCTTCAGAATGATTACTATTTTTCAGCGCTGCCCAGTGAGATGCAGAGTCATTAAATATTTGATTAAGAAAATGTCTTTCATGTCAGGCATTCAGAAACAAATCTGAACTCTCGAGAAACCGTGTGTAAGCATGAGGAAGAACTTTAACATCAGGGGGAAGAAAATCCCTCTTATTCCTCATTCTGACCAGGAGAATAATTTTGAGCAATGGTATTTAAAATGAATCTGCCTCGTTTGCTAAAAGCCAAACTTCTAGATTACCATTTTTGCATCATCCTAATGATTGAATCATATTCACCTATCACTCGTTGTGAATATATTTGTCAATGTGTAGGACTATGAAAACAAACCGAAGGACAGTGTGGTTGTAATGGCAGTACTCTCTTGCAAACATTTCTTGGAACACATCTTATTTATTTGATGTATTTATAACATTTATATCCAGCCTTTCTGCTCTTACAAGTGCTGCCAAGGTGGCTAACAATTTAAAAGATGTATGACAGCAAGATACATGTGCACATTAGCATCTGTGCGCACGTTTCTTAAATGTTTAGAAGAAATATTATTAGGAACAGTTTTCTCCATAATAAGGCTCAGAACATTATGCTGAGGTCGTCCATTTGGAAGATTGTAAACATACAGGTTTCCCCATATTTATGAAGATTTATTTAATATGTTTAATTTGTTTAAAACACTTCTACCCCACCTTATCTCCTCTGACTCTAGGTGACTAGGATACGAGCCCCCTCCCTTAGAAACGAAACTCCCTCCCCACCTTGAAAACTCTGTTGCTCTTCAGGCCTTTCCGTTTTCTCATTTGCCTCACTTGCAACTACCTGTTTCAATTCGATATCACACGGGTTTATGTCTACATAAAAAACAGCACCTTAAATCTGCAGGGAGATATGCTGGACATAAACTGGTGTGATATCAAATTGACCACTAGAGGCAGCAAAAGACATGCAGAACTGAACACCCCCTCCCCTGAAGAAACAGGCACCTTCAAGTAAGGAAAATGAGAATGCAGTAAGCTTTTCCACTACTGAATATCAACACAAGTAGGGCTGTTAGGAGTTAGGGTTGCCAACTCCATGTTATGTTCCTGGAGATTTGGGAGTGGTGCTTGGGGAGGCGGAACTTGGGGAGGGGAGGGAGCTCAGTGGGGATGGGATGCCATAGAGTCCGCCTTCTGAAGCTGCCATTTTCTACAGGGGAACTGGTCTATGTAGTCGGAAAATCAGTTGGCAACCTTAGTTTCAACAGTAATGCCAGTGGGAACGCAGAATGGGATGTGAGCATGTGGAAAGGACAGGATGGCTCAATTTTTAATCTTTAGCTAAGACTAGGAGTGTGCACTCATTTTCTTCCCAGTATTTTGGGGGTTCGGGTTTATTAAACCTGTAAATTTTCAAAAAATCCCCCCAAACTCAGATTTTCCCCCAAAAAATTGGGTTTAATAAGATGAAGCCAGTTGTTCTGAGAACCTAATACACAGTTTCAATACACAGTTTCAATACACAGAATTCAGATTTCTACATTCTATATATCTAAAAATTATTCATATGGATATCCATCACATAAACCCCATTTCCTAACCCCAACCTTCCCCCCTCCATCTCAAGAAACAATACAGGAAAACAGGTGAAAAGAATATGCAATCCCATTCCATCTAATTACATAGATGACTCAGAATGGAACTGTATATTCCAGGTATAATTTCTATAAAGAAGAAACGTGGAAGAGTTCCTGCCAAAGGACTATTTTGTTGTCGCCAAGTGAAGCGAGATGAGAACATAGCTCTCTGTGCAAGCCACTGTGAAAAGCAAAGAGAGGGGGGAAAAAACAGCCTAAATGTTTGGCAGCTGGGTCCAGAGGAGGGCATCGACTCTCTAGAGGCAAAAAATGCCTTGGGTTGCCTCAGGACTGTTTGCATGCACTTCTGAAGACAACCAACACATCTGGGACCAATCCACTTACCAGCAAAATGCTCCACTCACTTTTGTTTTTAACCATTTCAGATATTTGTGCACCTCCCTTAAGCCCTGATAAGTGTGGTGTATTTCCTTAAAATGTCAGAAAGCCAATAACAACAAAAAAGTACAAAGATTTCCCTGCAAGCTTTGCCACAGGGATGAGTTCTGAGGAGTGTACTTTGCTTACCAGCCTGCAAACTATACCAGAGCATTAACACCTAGATGTGTCAGGGGGAAAAAAAACCCTTTTGAACAAATATCACACCCACCCACATTCTGGAAGTATGTATTTGGGGGAGTGTGGATGATACTTTAAAATACACTTTGGTTGTGTCTGTATACAAACACAGTTTAAAAGTTGAATGATCCGGCATAATGATTCCCACAGAAAAATATAATCTTACCCATTTGTCAGATGTATCTCCAAAAATAGGTACGTTTTCCATTATTTCAACTTTATGATGAAAGCGATTCAATATCTTTAAATTGGAAGTATACAGTTCACACTGAGAAATTCTACAGGGGAGAGGAGCAGGGATAGTTTCTGTATTTCTAATTCCTGCTGTTTGGACCCCCAAATCCCCATTCTGATTTCATTTCTTCCCCAGACTTAATATTCTTTACACTAATGCTGTTTTCTGTTTCTTCATACCAAATTCTTCCCGACCCTGGACGTACATTTTTTTCAACATAATCAATGCATCAAAAATGAGCATTATATATTATGCATCAAATAAACATGAGTAATCTGGGTGCATCCAAATCCCTAGGGGCACCTAGAGCTAGAGTAGTTCCTCCTCTCCTTCACACACAAATCTGTGGAAACCCCCAGATTTGGAGAAACCCCTTAAAGTTAAAAAAAAGACAGGGATTCATTAAAAAGACAAAGTTTAGGATTGGGGAGTGGACATGTTCATGGAGGAAAGGGGTATTCATAGCTATTAGCTGGAATGGATGCTGGTCATGCTGCATACTTGTTCTCTCTAGTATCAGAGGAGCATGCCTATTATTTTGGGTGTGGTGGAACACGGGCAGGATGGTGCTGTTGCAGTCGTCGTGTTTGTGGCTTCCTAGAGGCACCTGGTTGGCCACTGTGTGAACAGACTTCTGGACTTGATGGGCCTTGGTCTGATCCAGCAGGGCCTTTCTTATGTTCTTATGGGAGGGGAGGAATTTCAATGCCCTAGAGTTCAATTGCCAAAGCGGCCATTTTCTCCAGGTGAACTGATCTCTTTCGGCTGGAGGTCAGTTGTAATAGCAGGAGATCTCCAGCAACTGCCTGGAGGTTGGCAACCCTAGAGCAGAAAGATTGGGGTGGGGGAGCTAAGCATAGGGAGAGAAAAGCAGGTGGAGGCTAACAGAGCCAGGCCAAGAGAGGGGAACAAGAGGGCTTTGTGGGTCCTTTTTATTGTATGTATAAATGACACTTATGGTATGCATCAGTACTGTACAGATCGCATATTAAAACTGTACAACATGTATTCACAATACAAATGGATGTCCAAAACCAGCAAGGAAAGCTGAGAACCACAACCACTGACAAAAATAGAAATGAAGGAAAAGAAACAAAATAATCCACTCATCCCTAGAGAGGCGGCAGGGGTTGGTTGCGGCACTCAAAACATTAAAATAAAATGCATCTCCCTTTTCCTCTCTCCACCATAATGTGTTCCCATTTTACAACAAAAGATCGGCATCTTGGCTGAAATGGGATTTACATTTTGAAGTATCGGTTGCAGCTAACCAGTAATGGAATTCATTTCCCTCATAATTGGAGTATTAATTTCTGCCTCTGCCATGTTTACAAAGCTGGAGCTTTGAGAACTGAAAGACAAGCATCAAAAGTAGTATTTAATAGTCAACTTAACAATGCATAATATCTCATTGTAAAAGAATCTGGCAGCAAATATACACAAATGGGATTCTGAATCTCACATTTGCTGCTTCATATATAATACAATGTTCACAATCTTGCTAGAAGTATTTCTGTGCATAATGGAAAATGTTGCATATGCCCAGTAAATGTCTAATGAAAGAATATGTCTTGTGTAGTAAACAACGCGGTTGTTTTTTAAATCAGCATTCAAGGGGGATTAACACCATATTTTCAAGCCACAGATAGCTAACAAAAAATACAACCCAGAAAATTATTAAAACTAGAATCATATAGTGAGTCATCCTTATTCCTGTTTACATAGAATTGGAGAGGGGGGTGTTTAGGCAGAGATGACACGTAGATAGCCTTTTCAGTAAGGTCGTCTTCTTCAATAATGCTTTGGGATAAACTGATATAAGATTAGGCTTGGATGGATTTAGGAACTGAGTCTTGGGGCCATAGGTCCCATGCCAGCAGTCTTCTGGCTTACCAGCCATGCTCCTTTCTTTAACCAATGGGAAAGAGGGGATGTGTCTCACCACAATTAAGTCATCAGCCTGCACCAGTTGTACTACTCAGTTGAGTAACAAGTTCTTCAGAACAAGTTCTTCAGAATTCCAGGTTGGAGAATACCTGGAGATTTTGGGGGTGGAGCCTGAGGAGGGCAGGGTTTAGAGAGGGGAGGGACTTCAATGCCATAGAGTCCAAATGCCAAAGTGGCCATTTTCTCCAGGGGAACTGATCTCTGTCGCCTGGAGATAAGTTGAAATAGTGGGAGAGCTCCAGCTAGTACCTGAAGGTTGGCAACCCTATAGACTGGTAGAGCTGGGCAAGTCATGTGATGTGTTTTCGTTTAACATTTGAATTCAGTCTCGGTAGTATGAAGAGTACTCTGACCTGGGTGGCGCAAGCTAGCCCAATCTTGTCAGATCTTAGAAGCTAAGCAGGGTCAGCCCTGGTTAGTACTTGGATTGGGGACCACCAGGGAAGTTCAGCGTCACTACACAGAGACAAGCAATGGCAAATCACCTCGATTCGTCTCCTGCCTTGAAAACCTATGGGGTCACCCTAAATTGGCTGTGACTTAACAGCACTTTTCACCCCCAGTGTGTGCAGCAGCTCAGAGGGAATCTTCATCTGGGAGCCTGTGATATCTCTTGGCATGCCCGAGGCCCTGCGAACAGTAAAAGGGTATACTAGCCAAGTCCCTATCACAGACTGGAGAGAGAGAGAATTTCTGAGTCATTTTAACCTGCAATAATTTGTGCTAGTCTAATCAGAAAGCATGCCTTCGATATACTGATAGAAAAACAACCATGAGGTTTAGTGCACATTTGCTTTGCTCTGAAATCTGATGTGTGACTTCCATGCTTCTTACAGTCCCTTCATCTGTGCACATCATTGACGTGCTATAAAAAAGAAAGTGAAGGAGCTTTGAATAACTGCAGTAAACCATAATGTAGATCGTTCAGCCAGCTGTCAACCCTGGTTGGCCCATGTTTATGGAAACTCCGAGAATCAATTATGCTGCTTAATCAGCATATCAGAAGAACATAGAAAGAGCCCTGCTGGATGCAAGGTCCATCTTGTCACCGTGGTGTAGTAGTTTGCGTGTTGGACTGGGACCTGAGAGACCCAGGTTCAAATCTCTGCTCTGTCTTAGAAATTGGCTGGGTGGTCTTGGATTGGTCACATACTGTCAGCCTAAACTCCTTCACAGGGTTGTTGCGGGGAGAGGGATAAATGGAAAAGGAAATACTGTGGTAAACCACTTTGGGTCCCACAGGGGAGAAAAGTGGGGTATATATATAAAAAAAGTCAATTTCATATTCCCAACAGCAGCCATTTTGTTTTGGGGCTCCCAGAATTTAGCTATGAAGCAACATTTCTCCACACAGGTGCCTTCCCAAAATTGGAATTGGCTTCTGAGAAGGTAGTTTTTAATCAAGACTAATAGCCACTAATATTCTGCATTCATTTGTCTAGTCTCCTAAATTAACTAGTCAGCATGGTGTAGTGGTTAAGAGAGGTGGTTAGGAATGGTGGACTCTAATCTGGAGAACTGGGTTTGATTCCCTCCTCCTCCACATAAGCGACAGACTCTAATCTGGTAAACCGGGTTGGTTTCCCCACTCCCACACATGAAGACAGCTGGGTGAGCTTGGGCCAGTTACAGCTCTCTTACAAGCTCTCTCAGCCCCACCTACCTCACAGGGTATCTGTTGTGGGGAGGGGAAGGGAAGGTGATTGTAAGCCAGTTTGATTCTCCCTTAAGTGGTAAAGATGTCAGCATATAAAAAACAACTCTTCTTCTTCTTCTTCTTCTTCTTCTTCTTCTTCTTCTTCTTCTTCTTCTTCTTCTTCTTCCCTGGAGCCAGGCCATATATCTAAGCTTCATTTTCCAATATGTACAAAGGTAACAATAACTTACACAGCAATAGTAACTTACTTCTCAGGACTGCAAAAAAATTGAAATGAGAAAATCCTCTCCCCTCAAATCTTTAGCGATAAGTTGTCCTATATTTTTTTTAATTATAAGGGGAAAATAAGAAAATAAAACAATTTCATGCTCATAAATGGGAAAATCAAATTCTTATCTACAGTTTTATTTTGGTCCGGGGTGGGGTGGGGGGCAGAGTCTACAAAACTTACCTTAACGGGCAACCCAGAAAATGAAACTGCTTTAAGCAAGCATAACCAAAATCTATTCCATTGCTATTCACAGTCTCTTAGACACATTTTCTACAGAATGAACCAAATGAATGCACTGTCCATTCATCAAAGTAAAATTGTTGCAGCACAACACTCATTGCGTCTCTTTATCGACACACTGGTGTTAGATTAATGTGGATTCTCAGTCATGCTGACCTCCCCAAACAAACAGAAGCCCTGCTGTCCATTTTTTATAAAGGAATCTGAAAGCAGACCATAATCATCAGTTATGTCGAAAAACGAGGACACCAATAAGAGCCACATAGTATACATAATGATGCCTCTCACACATTCATTTCACTATTCACAGCTTGATTGCTATACATTACATTTTTAAACCATACAGGGATATAGGAAGGAGCAACTACTTAAGATGGATCTCAGGAGGGTTCTGAAGGTGATTGTAAGCTGGTTTGATTTTTCCTTAAGTGGTAGTGAAAGTGGGCATATAAAAATCAACTCTTCTGCTGCTGCTGCTTGTTTTGGAATCAGGTGGCATTTGGACATTTAATTCAACCAGAACATTAGATCTTTGCAACATGTAGGAGAAAATCACCTACCTATCACTAAAATGAAGATGCCACACACAACATTTCATTAAACTGAGCTTATGAATGAACAGCTGATCTATATAAAATATTAATCTCCCCTCCCATTAGTGTGGAATACTCCATCTACTGGTATTCCGAAGAAGAAGAAGAAGAAGAAGAAGAAGAAGAAGAAGAAGAAGAAGAAGAAGAAGAAGAAGAGTTGGTTTTTATATGCCGACTTTCTCTTCCACTTCAGGCAGAATCAAACTGGCTTACAATCTCCTTCCCTTCCCCTCCCAACAACAGACACCCTGTGAGGTAGGTGAGGCTGAGAGAGAGTGACTTGAGAGAGTTCAGAGAAAGCTGTGACTAGCCCAAGGTCACCCAGCTTGCTTCAAGTGTAGGAGTGGGGAAACCAACCCGGTTCACCAGATTAGAGTCCGTCGCTCATGTGGAGAAGTGGGGAATCAAACTCGGTTCTCCAGATTAGAGTCCACTGCTCCTAACCTGAGAACAAACATGAACATCTAATGGATGCATAGCACATGTGTTGATATCATGATAGACAATAGCAACTCCCCAACCCTGTTCTGAGCAAATACTGGCCAGTGTCAACTGAGACAATAACAGCTCACACATGGACTTCTTTTGGCTGTTCTATAAATTGCTCCACCTGCACTTCTTTCTGAAGGCATACATAAAATACTAGCATCTTGTGATTCTATGACCTGTTCACTCTAATTTATGCTTAATCCTCTCTAGACTAACATATTTTGGTTTGGGCAGGGTTTTGGTTATGGCATTTCAGGAAAATTAATAAAAAACTCCACAATGGTCATTTATGCATGGGTACTTTCACTCACATTCACCCCCCCCCCAACCCCGTCTGTCTTGGTTGTACCTTGGAGTTATGCATGAGTTTTCCCTCCATTAGAGATGACCTCACTGCCAGCCCTCACAAATCCTGGGACTTCCCATTCCTCTGTTAACCCAATTCTCCCCTCTCCCCTGAGCTCAGCCCGGGTGAAATCTCCATGCATAAGGCAAAGTGCAGGACACACAAGCTTAGTTTTGCTCACAGCCAATTACAAAACAGCATGTCCAAAGGTGGGGAATCAAATACTTCCCGCTTCCTTGGAGCTCTTTCTGAGCAGAAGAAAGGCTTTTTAAAACTGAGGCTTGGATTTCTCCCCACCCCCTTTCAGATTGTTCCTTTTTTTTTTATGTTCTTAAAATGCTTTTTTTATGCGGCAATTGGGTTTGGGAGGGAGGGAACTTTTCTCTCACTACAGCCAATTACGAAGCAGCATTTCAAAGGGTGGGGATTCAAATACTTCCTGATTTGAGCTTGGAGACTGCTGGTTCATAGACTCCCAACAGGAAAGTGTGGGTCCAGCGAGCAACAAACCACAGGTAAAATTCCATTGCATAAACAACCAATGTTTCCAAGTAGTTTAACACATACACACTTTCTGGAATGGGGCCTGAGCACCATGACTGTGTGCATCCCAGCATGCCTGTTCATGATCTACCTCCCTAATGTGGTGTATCGGCCTTCCCCGAATCTAATAAGGTTGAATCGGACATTGTAATACCCAGGGATGGCTCAATGCGGCAAGGTTTACGACTGTCTCTGCAACCAAACCCTGGCTTAAAAAAAGTTTCTTCAAATCATCAGGTTACAAGAAGCACTGTTTTGCAAGCACATATGAGGGTAGAATCTTTTCCTCCTTTGGAAAGCAAACCCCATCTTTCTTCACATCTGATGAATATCTTTGATTGTTTATAGTGGAGTGAGGGTCAGGGTGCATTAGACATTGAACTCAAGCAGAACTTGACTTGCAGCAGAATACAGAATGCCAGGAGCCAAAGGGTGAGCTTTCATCCATTGTGTTGCCGGTGACTTCAGCCCTGACCTCTACTGTAAATGTGGGAGGTAAAGTAAGCTTGTTTTGCTGTTGTGACCAAGGTCTCCCAGGAACAGACTAGTGTGGGGTTGAGTAGGTGCATCTAATTTAGATTACGATTCATAAACCTCCAATGCCATTCAGATTGTGAAAACACGGCTTTTGCTGTTGCTATTAACACTTATACCCCCCCCCCCCAGGCAGCTTACATATGGTTTCCAGGCAATCTCCCATCCCACCTATTGTTTATCCCAGAGATAATGTGAAAAAATAAGTCTGCCGTCACTAAAAACTCATTGGCCATTTAAGCATGGCTGTTTCCTCATGATCACCTCTCCGACTACTTACTGAGCTTTTATTATGCATGCATTTTCCAGCCTTCAGAAGTCACTTCACTCTCCCCGCGCATCTTCCGCGCATCTTCCTCGCATTTTCTGCATGCTGGCTGAACACAAATCCTGAAAAGGTGGGCAAAATGTGCAGAAATGCACAGGGAGAGCGAGGCGACTTCTGACGGTCAGAAGATGCATGCACAATCAAAGCAAAGACCCGTAGTAGTCGGCGGGGTGACCGCGAGATAACAAATGGCCATTAAGAACTATGTATCACAAATATGAGGAATCTCTGAAAGAAGAGTTAACTGTAACTCTGCCCGGCATGTGTCTTAGATGAGTCCCAGGAAGGGAAGAACTGTGGCAGATACTGATATTCGAATCAAGCGTTAGACTCCATGAGGACTGAGCTAAGATCAGCTGCAGATGCCCTTCTCTTTGTCCCACCAAGGCTGATGGCTTGAAGAGAACACCCATAGGTATATCATGGTGGGACACTTGCATAACAGCTCAGAATCTCCCTGGCTCAGAGTGATACTAGAGCCCCAATTCTGAGCCCCAGGATCGACTGATAAACAGACATCAGATCTGCTGCTCCCTCTTGGCATGGGCAACTTGTGGCTGAAGGGAGTCATTGAATTATCTCCTGCTCTGCCAGACTTCCCGAGTCCCTGATGCCTGGAGTTTTATTATGGCAACTTTGTAGAGTTTTCAATGCAAGAGATGAGCAGAGGTGGTTTGCCATTGCCTGCCTCTGAGTCGCAACCCTGGATTTCCTGGTGGTCTCCCATCCAAGAACTAACCAGGGCTGACCCTGCTCAGCTTCCAAGATCTGATGAGATGGGGATAGCCTAGGCTGAATCATATTTACATGTAACCCATATTTTCTATATGGTTTTTTTTATTTTTGATAATGGGAACATAGGAAAAGAAATGGATTGTTGGATTTCAGGGAGAAACTGAGTAAAGAGGAATTAAGAGAACTTCTCTTATCAACCCTTCTTGGGACCTTCTGAATGCAAAGCATTTTCTCTGTAGTTTCTATTGGCTGCTATCAGTTTGCTACACTCTCTTTGTTGCTATCAATCACTGGAAATGTATTAATGCAGTAAAGAGACATCTGCAGGATTTGAAAATATTAAAGTATCCACTCTCCCATTACATTTATGAAGAACACATTCATATTTAATAGGCTATGTTAGCTGAAGTTTATGATGTAACCCTACACACGAGAAACCGTTCCAGTGGTTTTCAACGGATATAAGGTTAATATAGCTGTCCCCATTTTTCCTCCCTATTTTTACTGCTTTAAGGAAAGGTCAATACGGAACATAAAGAAATAGTTATAAAAGACTCTGATACCCCTTTAAAAATTGATTGTGGTTTAAAGAATGCCATCTCTTGGCAGATGTTGATACAAAGTTTGAGAAGGAATAAGTCCCTGAAATATGATCCAATAACCCATTGAGGTTCAAAAATGCATTGAAGCCAAATTAACTCTAAAGTTAAAATGGAGAGTGACAGTAAAGAGGAAGCATTGTGCATTAGTTTAGGGTGCTGGTTTAGGACTGAGGCACCCTCTATTCAAGCAGCTTCTAATCCAGGAACCTCCCTAGGTGACCTTGGGTCACTCACTCTCAGCTGAATATAATTTACTGGTTTGTTGTGAAGGTAAAATGCAGAGAAAAGAATGCCTGTCTGAACTCCTTGGAGGTAGAATATCAGATAAAATGAAGGCACACAATTTAGCCCAAACATACAGGTGGATAAAGACAAATGATAGGCATGAATAAAATAGAGTTCCCCCCCTTCTAATTGTCCATTGTAATCTGCCCCCAAAATTGTACCACTGATTCTGGTCTATTTGTGTTGCTATTGTGCTTTCACAAGAGCCAGTGTGGTGTAGTGATTAAAAGTGGTGGACTCTAATCTGGAGAACCGGGTTTGAATCCCCACTCCTCCACATCAGTGGTGAACTCTAATCTGGTGAACCAGGTTGGTTTCCTCCCTCCTACACATAAGGCCAGCTGGGTGACCATGCTAGACACAACTCCCTCAGCCCCATCTACCTCCCAGGGTATCTGTCATGGGGAAGGGAAGGTGATTGTAAGCCGGTTTGATTTTCCTTAAGTGATAGAGAAAGTCAGCATATAAAAACCAACTCTTCTTCACACTACTTAAACAGTAGCATTTTCCCAGATGTTACAAGCATGAATACCAGGAACCTATCAACTGAGCATAATGGGCATGCACACTATTCATGCTCCTCCGGATATATGTAGTTGCCATGATGTATAAGGAGTAAACATTCATAGTTATGATGTATACACAGCTTCAGTATGTGTGAAGTGACCACTGGATTTTTCAGGGTTTGTGTTCATAGGTGCCAAGGTTCTACAAGTATGGTAAATAGGGTTTGCTAGCTCTGGGTTGGGAAATACCTGGAGATTTGGGGTGGAACCTGATGATGGCAGGGTTTGGGGAGGGGGAGCAGGGACCTCAGTATGGTATAATGCCATAGACTCTACCTTCCAAAGTGGCCATTTCCTCCAGGTGAACTCTTCTCCGTCAACTGGAGTTCAGCTGAGAGCCCAGGAGATCTCCAGCCACCACCTGCAGGTTGGCAAGCCTAATGGTAACCATACATTGCTTCAGTGGAGGAGAGGGAAAAGACAATTATAGTTGATTCTCACTTGTTGCTACAGCACCCTGTACTTTCCTGGCTATCCAAGAGGATATTTAGAGCAAACAGCTGGTTGCTTGGGGAAGGGAAGGTGGGGAAAGATCTATGCTGCCAACTCCTTCTGCATGTTTTTTTATATATATACTGGATCCAACCCCATGTTTTTATTAAGTGTAATGAGATGTTAATGGGATTGTTCTAGTTTGTTTCTCCAGGATCCCTCTGCACGAGGGAGATAAAACTGAGAAAAAATAGTTGAAACAATTCAAGCCTCCTCCTTTCCCGTAGATACCCTATTGATTTTCCATATCAGGCTGTAGAACAGAAAAAGCTCAACAGCAAAAAATTAAAGTCTTCCAAATATTAAAAACTCTTCCAGAGAATGTAATGCTCTCAGTCCAAACTCTTGAGGTTAGAGCACATTACAGACAAATTCTTGGGTTCACTTACACATTAAATGTGAAGCCATCCCCCCCACCCCACAAAGTTAAATGGGGAATGAGTGTATGAGCAGACTTTTTCACCACTTAGGGAAGCTCTTTCCCTATCTTCTTAGCCCATCAAACCAAACACAAGATCGGCTAGGAGGTACAGATGTTGTGCAAACAAAGAAATGTGTAATAAACAGCTTGTAGAGAAAAGGTTAGCGCTTGTACCAATTACACCCTGGGTTACTGTCTTATGATCCTTGGAATATGAAATGGCATTTGTCTGTCAGGTCTTCCCCCAGTAAACAAATTACGAAATGAATTATTACTCGCAAATGCATGAGCATATGACATGCTGGATAGGCTCATAAAAAGACCAGGCTGCTAAACAGATAATAGAGCAGGGATTATTTTTCTTACCTGTTTTCTTGCACACCTCCAGCAACATATACATACATATGCATACACCAAGAAATATACACACACATTAGAGAAAGAGAGAGGGGGGGGGTAGCACTATCATCTTGAAGAGGACAGATAACAAAAAGGATAGCACTATCATTTTGAACAGCACAGATAACAAAAGGTCATTGGATTAAACTTTATGAATCATTCATTAATAGCTCGCAGGAGCTTTCGAAAATATTAATTTCTCCTTTGCAGACATAACTAACGCAGCTACATAGTTTGTGTTATCAGCAATTAGGGCTGTTGTCAAGGACCACCGTGCTTATCTGTATACTCCTGAGCTTTCCATAGAGATGTCACAACCCAGGCCTTTAACACAGTGGTCCCCATTTATTTTCTTGCCTCTCTCGGTGCATTAAAACACTTCCGGGTGAGAATTCACTTCCTCCGTCTGACAAAATGGCCTCGTAAGTGTATGCTGTAATTTATGGTTTGTTTGTTTTTCAGGTGCCATGGGACTCTTCATATGTGCATTGACAAATTGCACCCTTTTGAAAGGAAGATTTCCTCCACTTTTGTGATAGATGGGCATCCAACCACAGACATCAAGGCCACAGGGGACCCCCCAGGGACAGCATGATACAGGGGCCGGAAGTCTGGATCACAAGGGGAGGAATTGACAAATACTGCCCCCCTCCTGTTATCTGCCCTGTCCTAGATGGCCCAGGCTGGGCCAGTCTCATCAGATCTCAGAAGTTTAGCAGGGTCAGCCCTGGTTAATACTTGGATGGGAGACCACCAAGGAGGTCCAGGTTTGCTAAGCAGAGACAGGCAATGGCAAACCACCTCTGAACATTACTTGCCTTGAAAACTCTTTGGGGTTACCATAAATGCAACCTGATGGCATTTTCCACTACTACCCCATTATCAGAAAATCCGCCCTGGATCCAACCTATCAGCTGCTCTGGGAGATGACTTTCAAAGAGGTTGGAATGAGAGAAAGTGGCTATATTTGCTTGCTTTTATTCATAATTCTGAGTGGAATTATCTAATCTGAAATCCTGAGCATTTCCCCTTTTTTGCCAGAAGAGCTGCCATTTCACTCATACCATGCCATAACACAATGGGCATGACTTGCTAACATTATGGATCTCCCAATTTTTTTATAAAAAAAGTGAAATTGGCAGTTCAGACAAAAATAATCAATTATGCCTTTATCACATTTTCTTTCTTACGTACTTAATAGAATTCCAGCTCTTTTATTCATTGCTTTTGCAAATGATAAATTATTGATGTGGTTGAAGATGATACTTATTCAAACATATCGCAAAAAATGGTGTCACAGAAAAGGTGGAGAAAAGAAATGCAACAATTTAATAAAGCTTGTTTGCAAACATCCCATCATAATGGCATGTATAATGAGGGTGCAATCCTGAGATGAATCAGTAACCTAAGCCCCTTTCGTCATGTCTTGGAGATATGCTGGTGCAAATTGGAGATCTGGACTGTGTATGTGTTTATATCCTGTTTTATCTTCACAATAATCCTGTGAGGTAGGTCAGGGTGAGAGATTAGCCCATGTCGCTTCATGAGTAACAATGCTGAGCAGTGAGTGGTTTGAACTCAGGCTTGCTCACACAATTTGAGATCCACTGTTATCCTCTGCAGACATTGATCAATCAACCACTCTGAATGTTCAATAATGCCACATTTAGTTACTTTGTACTAATCTTTGTATGCAATAGAATCATGTGATATAGCTTCCTTTTGGACAGTGACTTTCAGATGGGGGGGGGGGAGAATCTGCATTTTAACGTTTCCTACTGAAACTAAGCCCTGATCTGGATGGCCCAGGCTAGCCTGATCTCGTCAGATCTCAGAAGCTAAGCAGGGTCAGCCCTGGTTAGTATTTGGATGGGAGACCACCAAGGAATATCAGGGCCACTACACAGAGGCTGGCAATAGCAAACCACCTCTAAAAGTCTCTTGCCTTGAAAACCCTATGGTGTTAACATAAGGGCTTTTGTGAGTACATTTTTCCTTACCTTGGTGGTAGAAAGTGCTATCAAGTCAGCTGTGACTTTACGGCAACACACACACACACACACACATGCATACCCCCTTTAAACTAAAGAAGTCATTTACATGGATGCTATGGTTACCTGTGATGCTCTCAAGCTGCATGGTAGCCATATTTCTGAAGAACGGTGACAAACATTTTGTGCATGTGCATACAGCTTCCGGGCACACGAACCAGAACCCTGAAAAACAAGTGGCCAAATTGTGCATACTGAGGCTATGTGCCCATGCAAAAGAGGTGTGTATCAGGAGCATCTATGTGCAGTTGGGAAGCTCCTGCTGCACACGGGGGCAATATCTGAAAATGGCTTTTGTGAGTGCATTTTTCCTCACCTTGGTGTTGGAAAGTGCTATCAAGTCACAGCCAACTTACAGCGATCCCGTAGGGCAAGAAATAATTGCTACTATTATATATATTTGCTGTTTCTGGGTCTATTGTTAGATTTTGACACAACCATTATCCTCTTCATAACACTTCTATATTTATGATACAAGACCGTTGCAACTTGTATTTTTTAATCAATTTTCTACGTGCCATTTTTTTTAGAAAATTGATGTGTTTTCAGCAACTGAGGTGGCAACTCTAAGCATGTCTACTCAGAATCTTACACAGTCTACTCAGTGTGTGACTCCCAGGAAAGTATTCTTAGAATAGCACTGCTAGTTGTGAGCTCATCTCAGTGCTTTTAAGAGACAGAATGAATAAACAAACATTGTTATTAAACATCTGTGGCTAATTTTTATCTGGTAAATTATTGGTATTAACTGTTTTTAATTGGGATATTTTTAAAGAGAGATCCTAATCTCTCACAGGTAGTATCTGGTCGTTTTATTCTGGCTTTTGCTGTAAATAAATGTATTCAATTATTAAACATCTAAAGATGCTGTGAAATAAATAAATGTGGTGTCAGATCCAAAGCATTGCATCGGATCCAAGTACCTTTCCATCTAGAGGCCAAGCCACAGCTGAAATAGTCCAGTCCTGGAGAAATCTGCATTCAGTGTGAATTTGCCACACATATAGCTTGCCTGTTAGTTACTGAAAGCAATCAGGAGCTCCATATCCATGTCATACAGCTCAGCTTATATATTTTTCTTCTATATGACTGGTTAAATATCCTGTAACCGCCTACAGCGGAAGCTTTAAGTGATTATGAAGAACCCTCCCGCTTTTCACTTCAAATTAACTAGGATGGCTTGTCTATCATCCAAGGAGCTTTTAAATCAGTGACCTTAAAATCTGTTCAGCAGCAGGCATGCTAAAATGGAACTTCACTACAATTTAATTGGTTCCCATTATCCTTTGTTTCTAAGTACAGATTAACCTAACTGATCTCAGTACTAATCTTAAAGACTCTTCCATTCACTTTGGGGGTGGGGGGAGAAACCCCACATAGCCTGGTTGATTGGTAAATTCAGCATTCAAAAGTAAATGGTTAATTCACTTTCTCTTTGAATTCTAAATGCTCTGAGAATACATTGTTTCTTAAAATGGCATCTTTTTTCATGAGTAGTATGGATGCAGGGGCAACATTTTGGTCTGGGGCTATGAAGAGAAAGTGGCTTTCTGTGGTCTGCTTCAATTCTGTTTTCCTAGATAATAAGAACATAAGAAAGGCCATGCTGGATCAGACCAAGGTCCATCAAGTCCAGCAGTCTGTTCATACAGTGGCCAACCAGGTGCCTCTAGGAAGCCCCCAAACAAGATAATTGCAGCAGCATTGCCCTGCCTGAATTCCAAAGCACCTAATAGGCATGCTCCTCTGATCCTGGGGAGAATATGCATCCTGGAGGTATACATCATGAGTTTTATCCATTTTTACTAGTAGCCATGAATACCCTCTCCTCCATGAACATATCCACTCCCCTCTTAAAGCCTTCCAAGTTGGCAGTCATCACCACAATTCCACAATTTAACTATCCTGGAGCAGGGATATTGTCGAAGGCTTTCATGGTCAGAGTTCATTGGTTCTCGTAGGTTATCCGGGCTGTGTAACCGTGGTCTTGGTATTTTCTTTCCTGACGTTTCGCCAGCAGCTGTGGCAAGCATCTTCAGAGGAGTAACACTGAAGGACAGTGTCTCTCAGTGTCAAGTGTGTAGGAAGAGTAATATATAGTCAGAAAGGGGTTGGGTTTGAGCTGAATATATATATTTATACCCTGCTTTTCTCCCCAGTAGGGGCTCAAAGTGGATCACATAACCGTCCTCTCTTCCATTCTATCCTCACAACCACAGCTCTGTGAGGTAGGTTAAGCTGAAAGACTGTGACTGGCCCAAAGTCACCGAAACAAGCTTTATTGGCACAGTGGGGATTCAAACCTGGGTCTCCTACATCCCAGTCCAACATATTATCCATTATGCCATGAGATACTGAAATGTAATGTGTGGAAATTTGGAGAATACAACTGGGAAGGCACAATGTGTGGAAGTTGGGAGCAGGTACAATACCACATTAACGCTATCTATATGGTTGCCAACCTCCAGGCACTAAAAGGAGAACAACCAGCAAAAAGCTCAAAATCAAATGAGTACTTGAGCTACAAATTTAAACGACAGTCTTATGTATCCGTCCACAAAAAAACACCAAGTGTAACAATTGCAAGCACGAAATACAAAGTGAGTACACAATATAACACAAATAAACATGAAAAAGGTCCAAGGATATATACAATATGAAACTAACAGGGAACTAGAAGTCCAAAAATAAAGCTGACTGTGAATCCAATAGCTTGGTAATCAGCAAACTTTCTGTCTCATTCAATCAGCGCCACAGAGACAGAAAGTATTCCTTTTGGAAAAACCAGTTTTTCAAAAAACCAGCTTTTGTGAGACAAATATTTCACTTTCAGGCTGATGAAGCCCTAGTGGCGAAAACGTTCCCTGCTTCCTTGCATTTTTTGCCCTGATTCCTCGTGCCAACCAACCCTGGTTTGTTGCCTTGTTGGGGAAGAAGACATGATACAACGCAGCCCTTGCCCAGGCAACAGAAATTGCTGATTTTTGGACTTCTAGTTGCCTGTTTGTTTCATACTGTATATATCCTTGGACCTTTCTCATGTTTATCTGTGTTATATTGTATACTCACTTTGTATTTCGTGCTTGCAATTGTTACACTTGGTGTTTTTTGTGGAAAGATACATAAGACTGTCATTTAAATTTGTAGTTCAAATAGTCATTTGATTTTGAGCTTTTTGCTGGTTGTTCTCCTGTTGTTTCCTTATTCAGCATAAGGTGTTCTTAGTTGTGCTAAACCTCCAGGTACTAGCTGGAGATCTCCGGCTATTACAACTGATCACCAGCTGATAGAGATCAGTTCACCTGGAGAAAATGGCTGCTTTGGCCATTGGACTATATGACATTAAAGTCCCTCCCTTCTCCAAATCCTGCCCTCCTCAGGCTCCACCCCAAAAACCTCCCGCCGGTGGCGAAGAGGGACCTGGCAACCCTAGCTGTCTTGTGGGAAACCTCTGTAGAATAGCCATATTCCTTCCTTTGAGATAAATGCTTAAAACTAAAAAGTGAGAAAGAAATAAGCTTTTTAAAGCAACAAGCTGTAAAGATCCTTTTTTTGGGGGGGGATCATCCATTTGGTAAAGTTTAAAAGTTGTCTTCTAGGAAGCTGGACATTCTCCTTCAAGTTATCCTGAAGCTCCCCTTCCAGATATGGCTGGTCCAGAAGCTATACAACCCCGCATTTCTCCCTGTTGTACTTACCAATCCTGCAGAGAGGAACTATGCCGGAGACAGCTTGCATGCCCTCTAACTAACTTTGCCTTTGGCTAGTCCATGCATTTGGATTGAGGGGAAAGAATAGTTTAGGGAGACTATTCTCTCACGCAGGCTCTGGCGGCTTGCTGGAAGGAGATTTGCTACAGTAGATCATTTGTGAAAGGCACAATGGAAAGTGTAGCAAAAAGAAAAGCAGTTCGTTATCTTGCTGTAGCTTGCTCTTTTATACATAGGATACTGCAAACTGTTTTGTCCTTTGCAATGTAGCATAATCCTATCTTCCCCTGTGGATCCAAGTTTTTGGCTTGGAAGATGGCATTTGTATTTCTGTGAGGCAACAATTACCATATAGAGTAGTGGCTGAGCTTTTAATCAACCAAGGATCCATGATATTTAGTTTCTCCTACAAAGAAGAATAAAGAACGCATACAAGACCTTTTCAGATGCTACAATCACACTATTGGGAGCACACCAAGAATGCATGACAGAGTGTGCATTACCAGTGATTCCCCTTGATATGCAAAGTTATCATGTTGTGGGAACAGGAGCAACATGTGTACTTGTCACGCACGACTTCAGTAAATCACAAACTGAACACTGGATTTTGCAGACTTTGTATTCACACACACCAGGGTTGCATGTGCATGATAAATATGAGCATTGCCCCTTTTCACAGAACATGATGGACACTTCTATTGGGAGGATTGAGGGTAAAGGGGCACTCTTGGTACATGTGATTATAATGTTTGGAAAGGACTGTAAGCAGTAACTTATTCCTGCATCATATCAGAAGCTAGATATGGTACTAGGGTTGCCAGGTCCAGGTTGGGAAATACCTGGATATTTTGGGGGTGGAGCTGGAGGAAGGCGGGGTTTGGAGAGGGGAGGGACTTCAATGCTATAGAGTCCAATTGCCAAAGTGGCCATTTTCTCCAGGGGGACTGCTTTCTGTCGCCTGGAGATCAGTTGTAATAGCAGGAGATCTCCAGCCACCACCTGGAGGCTGGCAACCCTATGTGGTACCATCAGAGCGAAGGCTGGAGATACACCCAGCCATACCCAGCTGAGGGTCTCCACAATCAGCAGCTGGAACCAGCAGCTGGAGAATCCAGAAGAGCTATAAGTGCATCAAGTAGAAGGTGGCTTCATTTGTAGTTTTTCATTCCAGGCCTGGCCAATTCATAGGCCCATTACTGACTAACAGTCATGGGTCTGATCTTACAGGGCTGGTGATGAATTGATGAATTATTATCTCAAGGTAAATTACCAAAGTGAGCCAGCATGGTGTAGTGGTTAAGGTGTCGGACTAGGACCTGGTAAACCCAGGTTCAAATCCCCACTCATGCCATGGAAGCCTGCTGGGTGACCTTGGGCCAGTGACATACTCTCAGCTAGGGTTGCCAGGTGCCTCTTCATCACCGGTGGGAGGTTTTTGGGGTGGAGCCTGAGAAGGGTGTGGTTTGGGGGGGAGGGACTTCTATGCCATAGAGTCCAATTGCCAAAGCAGCCATTTTCTCCAGGTGAACTGATCTCTATCGGCTGGAGATCAGTTGTAATAGCAGGAGATCTCCAGCTAGTACCTGGAGGTTGGCAATCCTATCCACCTGGACAAAGTGAAGCAGGCACAGTTTGAGAAAGGAACTTCCAAAATTCCTGCTTGGCCCAAAGTGAATAGGTAAGCCCATACCACTAACTCAGAGGAGTGGTAGGAAAGACCTGTAAAATACCTGTTGTTAGGTCAGGAGGTGGGGCTGGGGCAGAGCCTGAGGAGAGCAGGGTTTGGGGAGGGACTTCAATGCCATAGAGTCCAATTGCCAAAGCAGCCATTTTCTCCAGGTGAACTGATCTCTATTGGCTGGAGATCAGTTGTAATAGCAGGAGATCTCCAGCTAGTACCTGGAGGTTAGCAACCCTATCCACCTGGACAATATGAAGCAGTCACAGTTTGAGAAAGGAACCTCCAAAATTCCTGCTTGGCCCAAAGTGAATAGGTAAGCCCATACCACTAACTCAGAGGAGTGATAGGAAAGACAGATGTAAAATACCTGTTGTTAGGTCAGGAGGTGGGGCTGCTTAGAAACAGTGCCACCAGCCTCTTCCTGATTGGCCAGGGGACACAAGGCAACAGTGTTCATGCCCACTAGCAGAACCTTGTGGTTTGTTCCTCAAAGGTGTGCAGACAAAACTATTTCCTATGCCAGTCTTTATTTCTCATAATCCAATGACTCAACGGTCTTGGACAATAATTTCAGATGGGAAGTGAGCATATTCTGGGTGCAACCTGAAGATGGTTCCCTCCTTAAGATTTGGAATTATCTAGCTTCTAACACTGCTTATAAGATTTGACTTTGATTTTTTTCTCTATCCCTCCAAACTCCAATAAGTGCAAACCAGCCTGTCTAAAATTGCTTATGCAGTAGGGGGGAAAAAATCACAAAGGATTGCATGTAACTCTGTTGTTCCATCCCATTCTACTTCAGCATTGTTAAGCCTGAATTTCAATCACGATTTTGAAGAAAAGCCAGTGACTAAAATCAATCGAACTACCCGGTCCTATTCATCAATGTTTGCTTTATTGACAGCTTATGCTTCGAAAATTAAGTCTCACAAAAGAAACCTGGAGAGAGAGGGGAAAAAAAAGTGTCTGCTTGATAGTTGTGTTGCCAGATATTATCTCGGAGACAAAGTCCTGCTTAACACCGGGTCTTCTCCGCTCTCCTGATTGCAATCTTATTTCACTCGTCCTTGGGACTGCTGTGTTTGCTCTGACCTCGAGCTTGTTAAATATTCAGCAGAAAGTTTATGGACTTTCCCATAACCTTGATTAAAAGCCTATTGGGACCCGAATGCTGAACCAAGAACTTTTCATTTTGAAAAGCAACTGGAGTACTTCATGCTGATTTCTGTTTCGCTAAGAGTACTTCTAATCAGCAGTCAGGGGCATCAAGTTGGAGGGGGGATCAACCGAAAGCCGATCTTGAATAGCCTTTGTCCTCTTTGGGTAGAGGCAATATCCACCGCGCAATCCAGTTTGCAAAGCAGGATCCTCTTATGTTCAGAGGGAAATTAGACTGTGCATGTAAATAAGGGCGCCCTTCAGAGACAAAACCAAAAACTCTTGCTTTTCCCTCCCCTTGCAGTAAACCAGTAAATAAAATGATACATATTTGTTTCTCAGATATCTGTGAAGATTTCAAACGACACTTTTCCCAGAAGCACAATACTTCACGTGAGCTATCACTTTGATGAGACGGTGTTGCAATTTTTGGAAAAGGTAAACGCAGAAAGTTAAAGCAGAATGTGTCAAAGCAGGACTACAGCTGAATATCAAGAAGACAAAAGTAATGACTACTGGGGAATTACTCGACTTCAGTGTTGACAATGAGGAAATTGAAATTGTTCAAGATTTTCAATTCCTTGGCTCTGTCATCGTCATCAACCAAAAGGGAGATTGCAACCAAGAAATCAGAAGGAGATTGAGACTGGGAAGGGCAGCTATGATAGAACAAAAAAAAACCTCTTAAGTGTAAGGATGTGTCGCTGGCAATCAAGATCAAGTTAATTCATGCCACAGTATTCCTTATTACTATGTATAAGTGTGAAAGTTGGACAATGAAGAAAACTGACAGGAAGAAAGTAGATGCCTTTGAAATGTGGTGTTGGAGGAGAGTTTTAGAAATACCATGAACCACCCCAAAAAAATAATAATAAGTTGGTTCTAGATCAAATCAAACCATGAGTTGGAAGCAACTTGACAGCACTTAAACACACACACACAAATACACAGACCTGGCCTGGCATGGGTAACCCCATTACTATATATGGGCATGAAAATTGGACCATGAAGAAAGCTGACAGGAAGAAAATTGATTCATTTGAAATGTGGTGTTGGAGAAGAGTTTTATGGATAGCACAGACCGCCCCAAAGAATCCCAAAGAAGTCAGTTCTAGATCAAATAAGGTCTGAATTCTCTGTAGAAGCTAAAATGACTAAACTGAGGCTATCGTTCTTTGGTCACATCATGAGAAGACAAGACTCATGGAAAAAGACAATAATGCTAAGAAAAGTTGAAGGCAGTAGGAGAAGAGGAAGACCCCACATGAGATGGCAGCCACGGCTTTCAGTTTGCAAGCCCTGAGCAAGTCTGTTAATGATAGGATGTGTTGTAAGTCATTAATGCATAAGTCAGAAGCACCTAGCACATACTTCTCACAACTAAGTTTTCCTTGTCCGGTGGAAAACCTTTGCTAGGAAACTGGTACACAGTGGCAAACTAAAATCAATCAGGCAAAGCAGCAAAAAGAGAGAGAAAATATCAACAAAAGCTTAAGGCCAGGAAAGAAACAGCCTGGAAATACTAAGGGCATCCCTCAAATGATTTCTTCTGGTTTAGCAAGCCAGCCTTGGAGATACAGACAGCAGGCCATGGGAGGGGATTGGTTCTTTTGGATCATGTGAGTTGCAGGGGGCTGTGGGACATGCTGTTTGTATTCTGCGAGGAAATGCGTATGATTCTCTATTATGTCTGGCGATGCAGACAGTAAGGAAACAGTAATTGACCTGCAGGGCTCTGTTCCAGCCCCACGATGCCAGCAAAACATCCAGCAAACATGTCCTTACAATCACAGACCTGGAAAACCAAAGCTTCCTGAAGGCATTACTCATTATTTTCTCAACTGGAGATGGAACAAAATAAATGCTGTGTTATTGGCAGCTGTAAACCTGAAGACGCTCTGCTAAAAAGATTCGGAAGAATCTAGATTTTCATCCCTGACAAACAAAATGAAGTTGCCGTGTCTATTAAAGGTAAAGGTAGTCCCCTGTGCAAGCACCGGGTCATTACTGACCCATGGGGCGACATCACATCTCAACATTTACTAGGCAGACTATGTTTACTGGGTGATTTGTCATTGCTTTCCCCGGTCATCTATACTTTATCCCCTGCAAGCTGGGTACTCATTTTACCAACCTCGGAAGGATGGAAGGCTGAGTCAACCTTGAGCCGGCTACCTGAAACTGACTCCCGTCTGGACTAAACTCTGGTAGTGAGCAGAGCTTTTAACTGTAGCACTGCAGCTTACCACTCTGTGCCACGGGGCTCCTGCCTTGTCTATTATACCAGTAAAATATCTCATAAAACCTTTCCTTTCCTTTCCCTTCTAGATGTCCACCAGTGTCAAAAGCAGGAATAAATATTTCATTAATGAAAACTGCAAGTTACTGTGGCAGACCTCCCTCCTTGGGTCTGTGTTTGCCTGTCTGTGCACTCTTAGTAGATTGTTCTCACAACTTCTCAAAAATGCATGTTTTTAATACTGTGTTGCATAAACAGCGAATTAATTGCTCCCAGTGAGCTCCCAAATCCATGGAAGAACATTCATTACCTCGTCTTACCTTAACTATTCTTGCAAAGAAAAAAAGAGGTGGCCATTAAGCATATATTTCAGTGGCCAGAATGAATCTAAACAAATACATGTCATTATAATGGTCAGCAAACGCACTGGCAACCGCGATCAACAAGCTCATCCAGGCTCCACCACTCAAAGCGGCTATTCATGCTAATGACACAAGAATTCATTGATCCAGTGACAAAAGGTTATTAGCTTCCGAACTATGAAGCTAACAAACCTCCTTTTCAGCCCAATGCTCTGGCATTCAAAAAATCTCCACTAGGAGAGTGCAAACGTTTAATAATGTATCAGATCACAGTTGATTATACATTGTAACGGGTCATCATTATTCATTTATGCGCCTTCAGCCAGGTAAGCTGATGGGGTTTTGACAAGGGACTTCATAATAAAAGTCATATGGAACTTTATGGACACATTAAGAATTAATCATATTCTACACACACCACAACACAACAGCCCAACCTTTTCCCCTCCAAGTGTCAGAAACCGGATACAAAGTGGATGACAGCAGCCAGTGTGAAAAATAGATCAACATTCTGCGCCCAAAATAATAATAACAATAATAAAGTTTGTATGGAAATGAAGTTATATATAAAACAAGTGGGGACCCGCAAGAAACCTGTGGGAGCAGCTATCCCATTCCCCCCCACCTTTGCTTTCTCCCTCTCTTCCCCTATTTCAGTCTCTCGCTTTCTCCTTACTGCCACCCCTTTTCTTTCTCTCTCCTCCATGGTCATTTATGCATGGGAGTTTTACTTGAGGTTTGTTGCTCACTGGACCCACACCTTCCAGTTGGGAATCTATGCACCAGCTGTGTCCAAGCTCATATCAAGTCCCCGCCCCTTTAAATGCTGCTTTGTAACTGGCTTACTTTGTAGATCTTACTGTGAGAGAAACCCCCCCCTCCCCAATACCCAATTGCCACATAAAAAAGCATTTTAAGAACAAAAAACAAAAAAAGGTGCAATCTGAAAGAGTGGGGAGAAATCCAAGCCTCAGTTTTAAAAAGCCTTTCTTCTGCTCAGAAAGAGCTCCAAGGAAGCAGGAAGCATTTGAATCCCCACCTCTTTACACACTGCTTTGTAAATGGCTGTGAGAGAAACCATGCTTCCATGTCCCGCGCTTTGCTTTATGCACGGTGATTTCACCCGAGCTGAGCCCAGGAGAGGGAAGAATCAGGTTAACAGAGGAACGGAAGGTCCCAGGATTTGTGAGGGTTGGCAGCGAGGTCATCTTTAATGGATGAAAACCTCATGAATAACTCCAAAGAACAACCGAGTCAGACGGGAGGATGAACGTGAGTGAAAGTACCCATGCATAAGCAACCCATGACTGCCATTTTCTCTTTCTGTCCCCCTACCCCATAACTCTTTCTCTCTCTTTCTGCCCCCATCCCATAACTCTTTCTCTCTCTTTCTGCCCCCTTCAACAAACCTCTACAGGTATTTTCTGAATTTTTGTCATTAAACATGGACTTCATTGTTTCTGCTGCTGGGAGGGGTCCTACCCATACTTTCCTGAGAATAATATGAATAGCAGTATCTCCTGTAAAATCTATTATGCATTCCTGAATAGGTGGAACTTTTCATAGAAGAAAGACGACCAGCAGGGACTACCATCAGCACCCCCATTGTCTAAGGCACATTCTGCAGTGATTCAGGTTTGGACTTTTTCCATGGCTACCCTATGGCTGTGGAACAGCTTCCTGGCAAGAGACGTGGGTAGTGGTTTCTACTCTCCTGGCTTCCTAGCAAGGCCACAAAAACGTTATTCAGGAAAGTTTCTGGGGCAGCCTGAGCTCAACCAAAGAGACAATACCCTGTTGGTGAGGGCAAAAAATATTTTTAGATTGGTTTTTAATGGATTTTTATACCTGTAGTGTTAATGTTTACGCCCTGACCTGGATAGCCCAGGCTAGCCCGATCTCATCTGATGTCAAAAGCTAAGCAGGGTTAGTATTTGGATGGGAGACTAAGGAATACTGGTCTCTGCATAGAGGCAGGCAATGGGAAACCACCTCTGCTCATCTCTTGCCTTGAAAATCCCACAAAGTCTCGAAAATAAACTACCTAAAACACCAGGCATCAGGGACACGGGAAGTCTGACAGAGCAGGGGTAACTCAATAACTACTTTTAGCCACAAGTTGCCCATGCCAAGAAAGAGCAGCAGATCTGATGTCTCTTGCTTTTCAAACCCTATGGGGTGGCCATAAGTTAGCTGAGACTTGATGTCAAAAATGTTTTGATGCTCATTCTTTTATCAAATTTCTTTTATATTGTTGGCCACTTCGGGGTTCTGAGATGCTTGGGGGAAAGACATGTATGTAAATAGTTTAAAATTAATCAATCGAGTCCCTCTGGTTTCACTTGGAGAACCTCATCTGCTATGCCAGAAAGGGTATTTAGTGGCAGAAGCTTTGGGAGCCATTTGCAGGACAACCAAAATGGTAGCTGTGTGTGGGGGGAAATGACTAGGTAATAGTTCTCTGTCCTGTGGAAGACTCTGTTTCCAAATTATCAGCTGACTTAACAGTTGGCCTTTGGGGTGCTCCTACATCTGGCCTTTATATCCAGATGTTTTCAATAGACAGGATTCACTTTGGTAGTCAGCCCTCTCACTGTTAGAATTAGGGTTAGGGGTGGGGTTTGGAGATGGGAGGGATCTCAGTTAGGTATAATGCCATAGACTCCACTCCAGACCTCACATGGCATTTGTCAAACTGAGTTCGAATGTCTCTGTTAATATTCTTATCTTTGCCACAGAAACTCTGGCTTGAATTGCAGAATCGTTTCTGCCCCTCTACTATGAAAATGATCAACATTGCCAGCCTTGCAGAGTTCAAGACTGGCTGGAGAAGGAAATGAGATCTTTTCATTAGATCTAAAGCTCCCCCCCCAAAAAAAAACCCCCTGCAAATCTAGCCACAAGAATTCTCATGCAACGATAATGCCATCTTTTATTAGACAATGACTCAGAATGAATCAGCACTTGTAGAAGCCAAACCCCATTCAGTCTTCTAGTTTTATGCGGAGGTTTCTCTGTTAACCTCAAGGTTACAAAAATACTTTAAAACAATTTTCATTGATCAAAAATGCATTAATTTATAAACGGGATGTTGTGAAGAAAATAGAAAACTGATTTATTGCCTTGTAACTTGATATAAATCATTGCAAACTTCATTACCTGTGATGTGACTCCCTGGATTACACTACGATTCAGGCCTTAATTTTATTGTACATTTTCTCTGTGTAATTAACTCTGTTCATCTTCTGCAATTCTTTTAAGTGTAAAAATTTCGAGCTGAAACTGAGAGCTGGGACATTAAGTGCATTCTTCCATCTCCCAACTTTTCTTGTACCCCAAAACAGAAAGTAAGTAGGGTTGCTAGCTTTAAATTGGGAAATAACTGGAGATTTTGGGGGTGGAACCTGATGAGGGCAAGGTTTGGGGAGGGCAGGGACCTCAGTATGGTATAATGTCATAGAGTCCACATTTCAAGGTGGCCCTTTTCTCCAGGTGAACTAATCTCTGTTGGCTAGAGATCAGTTGTAAACCCAGATCTCCAGCCACCACCTGGAGGTTGGCAACTCTATATGTTAGTCACTCTTGTTGGATGCACTAATGGGAGGTCATGTTCTTTGGTGTTGGGTTCTCCACTACCTGTGTTTCCCAGTCTGCCACTGGGTTTTAATGACCCTGGCTAACAATGGGTCAGGCCTAAAGTGAATTTCCCAATGTCAGAATGCAACTTTCCTGTCCCCACTTCTGCTGCAGCCCACTGATCTCCACAAAATGCTTGTCCTGGGAGATAGGTAGGGTTGCCAGCTCCAGATTGGGAAATACCTAGAAATTTTGGGGGCGGCGCCTGAGGAGGGTGTGGTTTGGGGAGGGGAGGGACTTCAATGCCATAAAGTCTGATTGCCGAACCGGCCATTTTCTCCAGGGGAACTGATCTCTATCGCCTGGAGATCAGTTGTAATAGCAGTAGATCTCCAACTAGTACCTTGAGGTTGGAAACCCTACTGCTGGGTGACCTTGGGCCAGTCACAATTCTTTTCGAACTCTCTCAGCCCCACCTACCTCACAAGGTGACTACTGTGGGGAGAGGAAGGGAAGGAATTTGTAAGCCGCTTTGAGACTCCTTTCAGTAGAGAAATGTGGTGTGTAAAACCAGCTGTTTTTCTTCTTCTTGCCCTGACAAGGAAGACGTTTGGTGCATGATGAGACAATGCAAGGGCCCAGGAAATTTATCTTTTTAATCTGTTCAGGAATAGGGTTGCCATCCTCCAGGTACTAGCTGGTGATCTCCTGCTGTTACAACTGATCTCCAGCCGATAGAGATCAGTGTACCTGGAGAAAATGGCCACTTTGGCAATTGGACTCTATGGCATTGAAGTCCCTCCCCTCTCCAAACCCCGGCCTCCTCAGGCTCCGCCCCAAAAATCTCCAGGTATCTCCCTCCCTGGAGCTAGCAACCCTATTCAGGAATGTCAGCCACAGTCCTTTTCCACTTAACACCTCAAAGCAGAATTGTCACCCGTGCAGTAAAAGAAAGATGTTTGATGCAAATAACAGCAACCGTTCCCATGTGTTCTGAGGCCTCGAAGACAGAATATATGCTTAAGAGAAACTGAAACAAAAAGTCTATCAGCAATCAAGGATTTACTGAAAGCTCCTTCAAAAAAAATTAGCTAACATATGCCTCCAGGACAACTTTTCATGAACATGTAAAGGAAAACATGGCCTTCTTAACATCTCATCAATGACATTCAAGTTGCTGTGAATCACCCATCTCCTCTCTCATGCACATGTACACACAGAACCACCGAAGTTTTGGCTGATGCAAGTTGTACTTTAACATGACATTGGCTCTCCAACATCATGAGTCTGAGTCAGTGCGATGAATTCTGCCTGGCAACAGGGCTTTGGCGAGGCTCTGTATAATTTGACAAGCACAGTTCTTTTCATCCTATGAATAGAGTTGCCAAGTCCCTCTTCACCACTGGTGGGAGTTTTTGGGGGCGGAGCCTGAGGAAGGCAGGGTTTGGGGAGGGGAGGGACTTCAATGCCATAGAGTCCAATTGCCAACGCGGCCAATCTCTCCAGGTGAACTGATCTCTATCGGCTGGAGATCAGCTGTAACAGCAGGTACTGCAGCTAGTATCTGGAGGTTGGCAACCCTACCCATGAGCCTAGTCCGGTGGCATATCATTCCACCTGCTCCCACAAGTACTAAGGACAAATAATTTCATTATTTTAGCTACAATTGTCTTTTCTGTCAATAAAAAACGCCTTTCCATGGCCTGCTGTCTTTTTTTGCCAATAATCCACTACTGATGAGAGGTTTATTCTCATGTGGTCTTAGGGAATAGAACTTTCCATCCACTGCCTTGGATTTATTATGATAGCATCTACTTGGAACTATTTTTGTCCCGTCTATTTTATTTCTAACACATGCCTCTCTCCCTTGATTATCTTTTACACCTCTGTTTATTCACAGACTTCCCCTCCCTGCCTCAGCTCCTGCTATATTTGCTGCTAAGTGGCATGGATAACCCTAAAAGCATCCATCAATATCTTTCCGACAAAGGATTGCATTTCCTTTTCCTGCCCTTTTCCTGCCTTGGCTCATCTCATTTGATTTCCTTAAGCACCACTGCTGTTTATCTAAACTTTCCCAAGCTAAAATGGAGCGGAATGACGTGGGTCCCGCTCAGCAACACATTTCATTTGCCATCAGGCTCTGTAGGTAAAAGAAATGATCTTTCACTTCCACCTCCCAAGCACGGGCCATTTAGAAGCCAATTCTGTCCATGCCCAGAAGCTGGGACACTTCAATGAAAAATGTTTGCTTCCAATGTAAGGAGCATCGGCATCAACGGATATTTAATATACCTAAGTGTGGCCCACAGTGGAAATGGAGAGGAGTTTCAGCACAATGCAACCAGCCTCCAAAGGGAAAGGGAACTAAAATCCTATAATTCTACAGTGTTACAGTTTCTAAAATGAAACCTCCTCATGCTCTCCAGCTTCCAGAACTTAGAGCCACAGTGTGAAGGCCAAACCAGCTGTGACATGCAAGATCCATGCTGACGATGGTTAAAGTGCCAGGCTAGGGTCTGGAAGATAAAAAGGAGAGGGGAAACCTCTGAACGACAAGAACAAGGGGTACAGAGTACTGAGGGTTGCCATCCTTCAGGTGGGCGTTCCATTCAACAGGTGAACTTGCTATAGTGCAGTCCTTGTATAAGTAGGCTATTATATTCGGTCTCTGTTTGTATATGTGAATTTGGAAGATCATGCATTATTTATTGTATATTTTTGTATACGTGGTATGGATGTTTTAGATAGATAGATAGATAGATAGATAGATAGATAGATAGATAGATAGATAGATAGATAGATAGATAGATAGATAGATAGATAGATAGAGTGAATCCTGATGAAGAACCTATCGAAATAGATGACTACCGGATCCCTGTCCTTGTGAAGGGTTCACAGGAACCACGTTCCTTGTTGGAAACTTATGCACCACATATAAAGGTCCAGCTACTGGAGAGCACAACTCCAGAACAACTGGGATTTATTATCTGTACTCATTCCCAGGAGAGTATGCTGATGTGCTCTGGACTCTAATTTTGTGTTGGATGTTTTCTCAAGCACTGATAATTGAATTGGACTTATGAGACATGACTTTGTTAGTTCTGTAGTTGACTTTGTGTGTATACTAACACTATAAGAATTGTGACACACTCTGTTATGCATTAGAATATACTGTTGATGAACTAATTTGGATTTGTATGATATTATTTGTTAGCACACACAGTCCATACTGCTGTTGTTTGGTTCTGACGTCTTATTACAGCAGGCTAATATTGTTTGTGTAACCTCCAGGTGGGGGCTGGAGATCTCCTCCTATTACCATTCATCGCCAGGCGACAGAAGTCAGTTCCCCTGGAGAAAATGGCTGCTTTGGTAATTGGACTCTATGACATTGTAGTCCTTCCCCTCTCCAAACCCCACCCTCCTCAGGCTCCACCTCCAAAATCTCCAGTTATTTCCCAAGTCAGAGCTGGCAACCCTAAGAGTACCAGAGGTCTAAAAAATAATTGTAGTAGCATAAAAAAAAAAAAATACCCAAAAGGTGTATATGTAATTCAAAAACTGCAAAATGTAATGGAAAATATAAAGATTATTACTGTAATTATCATAGTACAATGTTGTACCATAATATGTCCACAATTTTTTTTTTATGGCAACAAATAGGATTTGGGAGAGCCAGATGGTTTTTACACACCACTGCCCCACGCCACATGCTATTGGTGCTGCCCTTTCCCAACCAACCCCTTGCCACATCCTTCTTCCTTGTTTCAGAAGTGCCAACTTGAGGAGAATCTTGGACCTGTGGTCCAGCAATTCACCACTCCCCAACAGTCATTAAAGAAAAAAAAAGCCTCGTAAAAGAGCTTAAAAGAGAGGGGAGACAGGAGAGCTTAGCACCGCCAGTCAGAAGGCAGCACTGTGGGCAGGGCGTTCACCCCGAGGGCCTAGCTGCATCTGGCATGACTTTTGACCTGTAAATCAGAGCAAAGGAGATTTTTCTTTGCTCTGGTTTAAGAGAAAGGCCAGGACCTCGTGAACCATGCTTGGAATGAGAACAGTGATCTCCAGCCGACGGAGATCCGTTCACCTGGAAAAAAATGGCCACATTGGCAATTGGACTCGATGGCATTGAAGTCCCTCCCCTCCCCAAACCCCGCCCTCCTCAGGCTCCACCCCAAAAATTTCCTGCCAATGGTGAAGATGGACCTGGCAACCCTAAGAATAAAACAGGGGCATGTTGTATTCTACCCAGGTGAAAATCTCAGTGTGGAAACAGCCTTGGACAGGTGGGTTTTATTCACATATACCATTGTATACGATTCTTTTAGTGGGTGTTCTACCTAGGCTCAAGATTTCCTGTTTAAAGCAGTGAAACATAGCACAAAAAAAGAATGCTGACACACAACTCCATCAAAATTGTTTGGGGGGGATATTTTACCAATGCTCATATGTGTAACTGTGGCACAAAGGAGACAAGAAGACAAAGAGTTGGTTTTTATACCCTGCTTTTCTCTACCTTTAAGGAGTTTCAAACTGGGTTACCTTTCAAACTGCCTTCCCTTCCTCACCCCGCAAGAGACACTTTGTGAGGTAAGTGGGGCTGAGAGAGTTCGGAGAGAACTGTGACTGGCCCAAGGTCACCCAGCAGGCTTCATGTGTAGGAGTGGGGGAATCAAACCTGGTTCTCCAGATTAGAGTCTGCCGCTCCTAACCACTATGCCACACTGGCTCTCAGAGTAAGAGTAAGGTTGCAAAGGGGTAAGGATGGGAACTGAACACTGCTGCAAACTATGCACGATCCTATTCCAGAAGTAACATTTAGAATTTTTGTCCTAATTAAATCAGAATTGAGGAATGGAACACAAAGTGAACTTGGCAGAGTAAGAAACATATGGTGCAATCCTAAAGAGAGTTATTCCAGCCTAAACCCATTCATTTCAATTCAATGGGGTTACAGTGGAGTTACTCTCTTTAGGATTGCACTGATAATTTAGAAAATCAGTGCCAGTCTAGTTTTGTTGGTTGGTTTATGTATTTATTTTTAGTTTTGCATGGTCTCCTGGGCCCCTTGGCAAAAAGGCAGTTAAGAACTTTTTAATGCATTAAAAAAAAATCCTTTCAGCTTTTAAACATATTTTTCTTTCAGTCCAATTGCTAAATGAATGAAGACAGCCCACATAATAAAAAAAAAAAAGATTTGGATGTGGGCAGCTACAGTTTTCTTCTATCTGTGATGCTCTATTATCTTCTGCTTGGATTACAGTTCATTTGCAGATGGCAAGCAGAACTCTACAATCTTGGGGGGGGGAACGTTCAAATCATTTTTGAACATTCAAAATGGGATCAAAAAACCTTTAGAACATGTCCATTCTCATACTGTACTTGCCATCCCTCATCTTGGTTTAATGCCATGTCACATTGTGAAAGGCTACGAAGTAAACACAATCATATAAATTTGTTATATTTTCAAAAATAAATTTTAAAAAGAGGTTTACTTGGATGTGGGAGGGAAGGCAGTGTGTCGTAGCATGATCTTGTCAGATTTCAGAAGCAAAGCAGGGTCAGTATACACGAACACATGAAGCTGCTTTATCCTGAATCAGACCCTTGGTCCATCCCAGTCAGTATTGTCTACTTAGACCGGCAGTGGCTCTCCAGGGTCTCAGGTAGAGGTCTTTCACATCACCTACTTGCCTAGTCCCTTTAACTGGAAATGCCGGGGATTGAACCTGGGATCTTCTGCATGCCAGGCAGATGCTCTACAAACAGCCTCAGCCCCTCCCCTAAATGGGAGACTGGTTGCAGAGGAAGACAATGGCAAACCACTTCTGCTTCCCATCTACCTTGAAACCTTCTCATTGCAGTCCCCATAAACTAGTTGTGACTTGATGGTGCTTATGTACATTCTTTGGTTGTCCTGATCCTGGTGAAATGGGGGTGGGGAAGCTGTAGTGCATATCTCATTATATATTTCCAACCTTGTACATTCTGTCTACCATCCAGACTTCCAAAGCAGGGTGGCTCCATGTTAGTTTGCACTGAATTTATCTTTTCTTGCACCGCCACCTAGGAACTGTAGCTCAGTCCAGTTCTGATCACACACCAACAGAACATAAGATCAGACCAAGGCCTATCAAGTCCAGCAGTCTGTTCACACAGTGCCCAACTAGGTGCCTCTAGGAAGCCCACAAGCAAGATGACTGCAGCAGCATTCTGCCTGTGTTCCACAGCACCTAATATAATAAGAACATAAGAAAGGCCATGCTGGATCAGAACAAGGTCCATCAAGCCCAGCAGTCTGTTCATACAGTGGCCAACCAGGTGCCTCAAGGAAGCCCACAAACAAGACAACTGCAGCAGCATTGTACTGCCTGTGTTGCAAAGCACCTAATATAATAGGCATGCTCCTCTGATACTAGAGAGAATAGGTATCCATCATGACTAGTATTCATTTTAACCAGTAGCCTTGAATAGCCCTGTCCTCCATGAACTCACCTCTTAACACCTTCCAAGTTGGCAGCCATCACCACATCCTACGGCAGGGAGTTCCACAATTTAACTATGCATTGTGTGTAGAAATACTTCCTTTTATCTATTTTGAATCTCTCACCCTCTAGCTTCAGCAGAAGACCCTGCATTCTAGTATTATGAGAGAGGGAGAAAAGCTTCTCCCTGTCCACTCTCTCCATACCGTGAATATTTTATAGACATCTATGATGTCTCCCCTTAACCGCCTTCTTTCCAAACTAAACAGCCGTAAGTGTTTTAACCACTCCTCATAGGCAGTTACTCTAGCCCCCTGATCATTTTAGTTTAGGACGAATGCTGCCAACTGATGAATACCACTGACTACCCAAGTGCAGACAAGGTATCCACAGTCTAACTTTTTGTGCTGTGCCATCAAGCCACAGCTGAATTATGGCAACCCCATATGGTTTTCAAGGCAAGAGACGTTCAGAGGTGGCTTGCCATTGCCTGCCTATGTGTCACACCCCTCGTATTCCTTGGAGGTCGCCCATCCAAATACTAACCAGAGCTGACCCTGCTTGGCTTTTGAGATCAGATGAGACATTCTAACTTCAGATTATTTTAAATGGTTCGTCCCAGCCCATGATGACCCTGAGGTATACACAAGGCAAGCAAAGCCAGTAAATTGTGAGCATGCACCTGCAATAGCTACCCAGCCAGTTTCTATGCCAAATGCTGTCACTGTACAGATGCAAAAGTACTCGCAATGTTGCTCATTTTCAATTGCCAGCAGATTCTCACAACAAGCACATAAGGTGTTTGAACTGGCATTGATAATAAGGGAAGTCTGAATGTCAATTGCTTCCCCCCACCCCAAGTTCATAGCATCCCTCCCTTCAGTTATGTCAACTTAAGAATGCATTCCACTTTCAGAATAAGGCACAACCTATTATTTCACAGCATTATTTTGGATAAGCAATCACTGCTGTACTTATGGGTGCTTTACAACTGATTATTTCAAGGACAAGTGAAGGTGTAGACAGGGAATAAAAGGTAGGTGGGGCAGATATGTGAAGGAACAGGAGGAGGAGGAGGATGGGCGTCATGAAACGGGTGGAGAAAGATAAGCAAGAACAGGAGAAGTCACTGGAAAATAAGCAGGTGGCTAGAGCAATATGGCATGCAAATGTTACAAAATCTGGCGTTTACAATTTTGATTTTCTAACTGATGCATGCTGGCTTGCAATTTGCCTATTCAAGCCCTATGCCAAGAACATTTCTGAGAAGACAACTCTGCCCCATTAAGGAGTTGACAATTTTTCAAGACTTCTCTTCTGCTTTCCGCAATTACAATATGAAAAGTCATTTCCTTCACAGTAGTCATGTCTTAGCTTCAAATGGAGCTGATTAGGCTGTTGCAATGATTTATCTGAAAAGGAAGTCAGGGGAATTACAACAACATTGTATTTTTTTAAAAAATGCCAATCAAGATGAGTCAAAGCCATTCAAGGATGTTTTTGGCTGTGCAAACCACTCATTTCCTTTAGAAAGTGGAACACATCAACTAGTGTGGGCTGCCTTCTGCTCTAAGTTCTAATGAAGAACACAGCTGTCATTGCCCTAGGGCAAAGTAGATACATAAATGCAGCAAGCCTCCTTCCATTGGGATACTTTCCTCCTCAGGGGAGGGGCCGTGGCTCAGTGGCAGAGCATCTGCTTGGCATGCAGAAGGTCCCAGGTTCCATCCCCAATATCTCCAGTTAAAGGGTCTAGGGCAAGTAGGTGATGTGAAAGACCTCTACCTGAGACCCTGGAGAGCCGCTGCTGGTAGGAGTAGACAATACTGGCTTTGATGGACCAAGGGTCTGATTCTATATAAGGCAGCTTCATGTCTTCATGTGTTAGAATGCCATTCCAAAGGAAAACTCATTTGGATAGCTCACTGAAGACCTTTTGAAAGTTATCATTCTTTCATTATAGGGTTTTAATGCTAGTAAACAATGGCCTAAAGATGAGCAGTGACTCTGACTTGCTACTAAGTTAAAGAAGTATAAGTTCCCATTTCCTCACTCCAAAGAGGTTGATTTCTTTTTTCTTTTTGCTATCAAGTCACAGTTGACTTATGATGACCCCATAGTTTTCAAGGCAAGAGGTGTTCAGAGGTGGTTTACCATTGCTTGTCTCCATGTCATGACCCTAGTGGTCTCCCATCCAAATACTAGCCAGGGTCAGGACTAAGAGTGTGCGACTGAAGTGGGAATTTGAACCCGGGTTTTCCAGATCCTAGTCTGTCACCTTAACCACTTCACCATGCTGGCTCTCACAATGGGGTTGGGAGTCAAGCATTTATTCATACGTGTAGGGAGATAATCCGAAAGCCCCTTGAGAGCAGGAAGTAATTAATGGAGAAACACCAGCACATCGTTGGTTATTATGTTATTATAACCATTCACCTTCTGGATTTTCTGACATCAACGTGTGGATCAAGTCTTATTCCAAAACACTGGGACAAAAGTGAAATTTCAGGAAGAACAAGGACATTTGCTAAAGGGGATTTACTTCCAAGAAGATGAAAAGAAAGACCTTGCCTGTGGAGATGGATTTTAAGGGGGATATAGCACTTTATTAAGTGCTATGTCAAACCCTACTTTCAGTTCCACTAGCAACTGAATGTGTAAAAGAAACAAAACAGTAGGATTGCAAAATTCAGTAACAACTGTACTCTTGAGTTGATAATTGCCCCTGTTCACAACCCTCCAAACCCCTAAGGAGAATTAGTTACTAAAGGAGACACAATACGCTTCGAGAATCGTATTCAGTGACTCTTTGCTCTCTTCCAGCATTCTTTCTTAAGCCTTAAAAAATCTCAGTAGGCAAAACCTAGGGTGCTTTTAAATGCCTTGTTCCTGCAGTTCTGACCCCCCCCCCCAAATCCCCAATCTGATTTTGCATCTCCCTTGCTCAAATCAAATCTGCGGTTCTTTAGGTTGGTGCCATTTTACATTCTTACAGCAAATTTCCCCCGGGGAAATGTATGGCTTTTTTCAAGGTCATTTGGACATTACCATTACTGTATGGACTGTGTACCAAACACACACGCACACACAAGACTAACAAATCTACAAAACCAGTAGCAGAAAGTGAATCATACTTTTCGCCAAAATAAACCTTAAAAAAATGTGAGAGAGAACATCCCCTCGTTCATTACAGGGCCTGGCTTACACTTAATCTGAAAATTAAGCACACTTTTCTGATACAAGAAGAAGAAGAAGAAGAAGAAGAAGAAGAAGAAGAAGAAGAAGAAGAAGAAGAAGAAGAAGAAGAAGAAGAAGAAGAGCTTGTTTTAATATGCTGACTTTCTCTGCCACTTAAGGAAAAATCAAACCAGCTTACAATCACTTTCCCCTCCCCACAACGAACACCCTGTGAGGTAGGTGGGGCTGAGAGAGTGTGACTTGCCCAAGGTCACCCAGCTGGATTAATGTGTAGGAGTGGGGAAACAAATCCAGTTCACCAGATTAGCCTCCTCCGCTCATGTGGAGGAATGGGGAATCAAACCCGGTTCTCCTGATCAGAGTCCACCGCTCCAAACCACAGCTCTTAACCACTACACCACACTGGCTCTCAATAATATGTGTGGTACAGTAATATGTGTGGTACAAATTCTAATTCAGGAAACAAGCCCAAAATGCAAGTTCACCGTCAGCACGCGTGGAAACGCTGGGTTACACATCTGCATCGCTCCAAGTTTTCCGTGGTTCTGAAAGCAGACTCCGTTTGGCCCACCTTGCTGTTAGTATAGGACAAGATTAAATTGCATATCCATATAGAGAACATGCCACTAGTCTCCTGGGCCCTCAGGAAGTAATGGCCAATGCCCCGGGGGTGATGGTGGTGGGGGGAAACAAGGAACAAATTGTTATTAGCTTCAGAGAAAGATGTATTTATCGTTCAGCACTGCAGGAAATCTATAACAAGTGGAGGTTGACCCTTATACATCATGCTAAAAGAAAAGGCACCAAGAACTATTATTTCACTGGCTCTGTAGACAAAGCTATTACTTTTTCTACACCTTTATCATTTGCTAAATCCCCCCTGCTCCCTTCCACTTTTAACCTCGTAATGTTCTCGTTTTCTTTTTCTTTTTAAATGGGGCAAACTTTTGTGTCAAGCAGGGGAGTTATTTTCCGTGCCCTTTGGGGCTCGTTTTGTAATTTTTCACTACAGTCAGAGCACCGTAAGAGATAAAACACATCTTCGGAGCTCAGGTGATTTCTTGGGCTATTGACCCTTTATTAGAAAGAAGCTGTCTAGGTGACCTGCTAGCTAAGGGTGGACTTGAGCTACTAGGAGATGGGCTTAAGCTCTGTTCTCTGAGTCATTGTAATTCTATGGAAATTGGTCTTCTGGGTCCCAAGTAGCTTCCTTGGCTATCTGTGAGGGCTACCAGTCAGGTGGGGGCCTCAGGATCACCTGGAATTATAGCTGATCTCTAAAGAGTGTTTTTTTTTCCGGCTTCTGAATGGCCTGTGGGTAGGGTTGCCAGGTCCCTCTTCGCCACCGGTGGGAGGTTTTTGGGGTGGAGCCTGAGGAGGGCGGGGCTTGGGGAGGGATTTCAATGCCATAGAGTCCAATTGCCAAAGCGGCCATTTTCTCCAAGGGAACTGATGTCTATTGGCTGGAGATCAGTTGTAATAGCAGGAGATATCCAGCTAGTACCCAGAGGTTGGCAACCCTACCTGTGGTCCATAATAAATATTGAACTAAAAATGAACTGATTCTGTGAATGTAGGCATGAGAGGGAGTTCAGGAAGGGTCTTGTCAGTGTTTTGGATCTCGTGGCCCCTTCTTACATGCCCAGTGAAATGCAAATTGCCACTTTGTGGTCAGGAAGCAATTTTCCTCCAGGCCAGATTGGCCAGGGATCCTGGAGGATTTTTATTATTATTGGCCATCTTCTGGGCATGTTGTAGGGGTCACTGGAGTATGGGGGGAGGTTTTTGGGAATTTCCTACATTGTGCAGGGGGTTGGACTAGATGACCCTGATGGTCCTTTCCAACTCTATGATTCTGGACTTCAGATATCAATAGGAGTGTGTGCCAAGAAAAAAAAAATCATTATAATGTCAGATCCGGGATTTGGAGCTGATTTATTTATTGTGATTGCTTCTTTCCAGGTAGGCCGTTACACTTATTTCCAGGTAGAACATTACCATTTCAGATTCAAATCTGTGTGGTTTCAGAGTTCATACTCATTATTTTCAATGAGGGGAATGTAGAAGAAATCTAGGGCAGCTGTTTATAAAGGTAATGTTACTACATTTGGCAAGTACATACTCTCCTGCCTCTAATCTAAAGACTCCCCAAGTTGCAAGTGAATTGGACCAAGAAGGTCATATTCACAGATCTCCAAAGCAGATGCCTCTCAGCACAGACTCTGTTCTCTCCACTGATTCTTAATATGGTGGCCATGCAGCAGCTGAGCAGGAGAACTCTGGCCAGCCACAGCATTAAAAAATAGTCTGCATTTTCCTACTCTTACAGAGACTGGGTGACAATAAAAACTTCTTAGTTTTCCACTAAAAACTCTGTGTTTGCCTCCTTTCTTGTTTTAACATGTTTGTTTCCTTTCACAAAATACAAGTGGCTTCCTTTGCAAACCCCCTCCCCCCATTCATTTCTGTTGGTCTGCCATTATGTGTGTGTGTGTTAAGTGCCGTCAAGTCGTTTCCGACTCATGGCGACCCTATGAATGAAAGTCCTCCAAAATGTCCTATCTCTGACAGACTTGCTCAGATCTTGCAAATTGAAGGCTGTGGCTTCCTTTATTGAGTCAATTATGGTCTGCCATTATGAGGACATAGTAAAATGAATAACAGGAATGCCTGCTGGGAACAATGGGAGAGGACCAAAGGCCTGCTGGATATAATGGGAGCCAGGAATGCCAATTGATTTGCATAGGTGCCATTGAAAGACATTGCAGCAATGAAAATGTGGGATGGATTACAAGAATCCTGCCCTGGGCCTGGTATGACAGTCCCCAGAGTGGGGAAAAAAGCCCCTGGGACTAGAATCAGTGCTCTAAAGGCTGTCGATCTAGTTCCAGACTACTGATTCCAGTACCAGGGGCGGTCACTCCATTCTTGGGGCTGTCAATTCAGTCACAGAAAGCTTATGCTACCCCCAGGGATTAAAGGTAAAGCTAAAGATTAGATTACTATGTATGGGTGTGAGAGCTGGACAATGAAGAAAGCTGATAGGAAGAAAGTACATTCCTTTGAAATGTGGTGTTGGAGGAGAGTGTTACGGATACCCTGGACCACCAAAAAACCCAAAAACAAATCAGTGGGTTTTTGGTCAAATCAAGCTTGAACTGACCCTAGAAGCTAAAATGACTAAACTCAGGCTGTCGTACTTTGGACATATTATGAGAAGACAAGAATCACTGGAAAAGACAATCATGCTAGGTAAAGTTGAAGGCAGCAGGAAAAGAGGAAGACCCAACAAGAGATGGATAGACTCTATAAAGGAAGCCATGGTCCTCAATTTGCAATATCTGAGCAAGGCTGTTAAGGATAGGACACTTTGGAGGACATTGATTCATAGGGTCATCATGAGTCGGAAGCGACTTGACGGCACTTAACACACATACACACACAAAGATTTGAGGGGGGAGAGTATGTACTTGTCAAATCATTATTTTCAATGAGGGGAATGTATATGAAATCTGGGGTTTTAGAACTAAAATTAGTAAAAAGACCCAACCATATACCTAAGCAATTACAAATACATACACTTACATAGAATGGGATTACTGTCTAGAATACCATGAACAATGGTGGTGGAAAGTGCAGTCAAGTCACAGCTGACTTATGACAACTCCAAAGGGTTTTCAAGGCAAAAGATTTTCAGAGATGGTTGGCCTTTGAGTCATGACCCAGGACTTCCTTGGTGGTCTCCCATCCAAGTATTAACCAAGGCTGACCCTGCTTAGCTTCCAACATCTGGTGAGATCAGGCTTGCCTGGGCCATCCAGGTCAGGGCACCATGAACAATACCAGAACAGATATTCTTCGTGAACCATCAACACTGTTAAATCTCATATTGTAATATGCTAAGTTGTCTCAATGCTTCAATCTATACTGTTCCACCAGTATTGCCATATATGAGCCCTTAAATAAAGTCCGCTCTTGATACGATCAGGCCACAGAAACGTTATGTCACATACTCACATGAGGGTAGAATCTCTATTGCCGATATTAAAGTCAATCCCATCTTTCCTGGAAATTTCACTACCATCTGATGATTATTTCTGATTGTTTATTATGGAATGTGGTTCCGAGAGTGTTAGAAATTGAGCTCAAGTGGAACCTTGTCTTACAGTGGAATAGAGAATCCCAAGAGACAAAGGGAGAGCTTTCTTTCATTCAGCTGGATCCTCAATAAAACATTCCATAAATGGAAAGGATGATGTAATTTTTGCCAATTCCCCCTTCCTGCTGCAGACCTCTAATTTGAAGAAGAAGAAGAGTTGGTTTTCATATGCTGACTTTCTCTCCCACTTAAGGGAGAATCAAATCAGTTTATAATCACCTTCCCTTCCCCTCCCCACAACAGCCACCCTGCGAGGTAGGTGGGGCTGAGAGAGCTCTAACAGAGCTGTAACTTGCCCAAGGTCACCCGGCTGGCTTCGTGTGTAGGAGTGGGGAAACAAATCCAGTTCACCAGATTAGCCTCCGCCGCTCATGTGGAGGAGTGGGGAATCAAACCCGGTTCTCCAGATCAGAGTCCACCGCTCCAAACCACCACTCTTAAACGCTACACCACTTGCCCCTCATGTAGGGTTGCCAACCTCCAGGTAGTTTACAAACAATAAACAAGCACTGATGGCAGTCTCTCTGAGCCATCATACAAATAATGTGACAAAAATAGTATCTTACCTGGTGTAAATGCTGAGAAATTTACATAAGGTACATAACGTGTAAGAAAAGTAAACTGTAAACTTGCCGTCTTTGGAGGCTTCAGTTGCATCTGCACTATTTGGTTCTGGTATGGTTGCCAGGTCACTCTTCACCACCAGTGGGGGGGGGTTCTGGGATGGAGCCTGAGGAGGGCAGGGTTTGGGGAGGGGAGGGGCTTCAATGCCATAGAGTCCAATTGTCAAAGCAGCCATTTTCTCCAGGGGAACTGATTTCTATTGGCTGGAGAGCAGTTGTAATATCAGGAGATGTCCAGCTACTACCTGGAGGTTAGTACAGGAGTATAGCTGTTACCAAAGCCAAATATATTGTAGCTGTATTTTTCACAGTATGTGGTAACACAACCACCCTTAACAATTCTATATACTATAACAAAAGATGTACAATTTTACATAATGAAATGTCAAAGCAAGTAACACATTAATTCCTCCAGCAGGTAAGTAATGAAGTACAGTTTGCAAGAAATGTTCTTATAGGATGCTCTATCCTTATAGCAGCAAGATGTGCATAGAAGGAGAGACACGAAGTCTTCTCTTAAGATGCTCTTTGTTCACACAACAGCAAGTTATGCATAGAAGGAGAAAACGATCGTTTCAGGGCATAAAGCCCATTTCTTCATCAGTTCTTCCTATGTAATACAATAAATAAATAAATAATACTTTTCAATTGTCTCCAATTCTTCTAAATTACTGGTCTCATTTATCAATAAGTTACTAAAATTCTATCACAGTTAGTCATTTAAATATGTACAAAAATACTTACAAAAATATAATGCTTGCAGTTATATTTCATCATCCACAATATCTGGTTTCAAGCGAATAACCATTTCATAAATAGAATACATTACGCTTCCCCATAGGAGTAAGGTGCTGAGTTCCTTCCACTCTAGGTAAGGACTCAAGTGGCGTTATTCACGTAATCATCTGAGTAACTTAAATAACCATAAATGACCATCCGGTGTGTGCTTCGTGCCCCGGCTGATGCACTTCTGTTAGAAAGCAAATCTTAAAGCGACAGTACCTATTTACAAGAAGCAAGACAAGTCATTCTCTAAATTCAAACCATGAGGTGCCATGGTGTTCAGGATATGTATAAAGTAAGCCTCCTTACGTCTAAGGATTCTTTCATTGTCGCTCTTATTAAATCTGTTTGGCGTGTAATTATGCCTTGGAAGTGAAAGAATTTAAAAGAACGGACTCTGATTTCACTTTCAAAATACATTCCTTCTCTAACTGTAATACCAAATATTGTATTTATTGTTTAATCTGTCCCTGCCAACGAATTTACGTTGGATCTAGCATACGACCCATCAAAGCACGCATTCTGGAGCACAGATCCAGGATTAGGGCGGGCATAACTACAGCCCCGGTTGTTGATCATTTTCTGCAGTATAAACATAATGAAAATGATCTGAGATTTTTTGTCATTTGGCGCTTACAACCTAATAGATTTAATAAGAGCGACAATGAAAGAATCCTTAGACGTAAGGAGGCTTACTTTATACATATCCTGAACACCATGGCACCTCATGGTTTGAATTTAGAGAATGACTTGTCTTGCTTCTTGTAAATAGGTACTGTCGCTTTAAGATTTGCTTTCTAACAGAAGTGCATCAGCCGGGGCACGAAGCACACACCGGATGGTCATTTATGGTTATTTAAGTTACTCAGATGATTACGTGAATAACGCCACTTGAGTCCTTACCTAGAGTGGAAGGAACTCAGCACCTTACTCCTATGGGGAAGCGTAATGTATTCTATTTATGAAATGGTTATTCGCTTGAAACCAGATATTGTGGATGATGAAATATAACTGCAAGCATTATATTTTTGTAAGTATTTTTGTACATATTTAAATGACTAACTGTGATAGAATTTTAGTAACTTATTGATAAATGAGACCAGTAATTTAGAAGAATTGGAGACAATTGAAAAGTATTATTTATTTATTTATTGTATTACATAGGAAGAACTGATGAAGAAATGGGCTTTATGCCCTGAAACGATCGTTTTCTCCTTCTATGCATAACTTGCTGTTGTGTGAACAAAGAGCATCTTAAGAGAAGACTTCGTGTCTCTCCTTCTATGCACATCTTGCTGCTATAAGGATAGAGCATCCTATAAGAACATTTCTTGCAAACTGTACTTCATTACTTACCTGCTGGAGGAATTAATGTGTTACTTGCTTTGACATTTCATTATGTAAAATTGTACATCTTTTGTTATAGTATATAGAATTGTTAAGGGTGGTTGTGTTACCACATACTGTGAAAAATACAGCTACAATATATTTGGCTTTGGTAACAGCTATACTCCTGTACTAATTTCCTCATCTTTCTGATACGTGTGCAGAGGTGTCTTTATTTTCCTTCACTACCTGGAGGTTGGCAACCCTAGGTTCCAAAGATGAGAAGCAATAGGATAAAGAAAGAAATCTTTTCTTACCTACTGACTCTCAGGTGCTGTACAAGGCACAACACCAAAGAATCTGTGGGGGTCGAAAGCAGTGACATTGTAATTGGGGGAATCTACCCACTGGCCCTGCCATGGTATACTTCTGGAGATGCAGGACTCGCCCCAGAAGAACTATGATACAGATCATGCCTCCCTGCTCCATAGACAAGGCCATAGCCCAGGTGGTGGCTGGAGATCTCCTACTATTACAACTGATCTCCAGGCGATAGAAATCAGTTCCCCTGGAGAAAATGGCCACTTTGGCCATTGGACTCTATGGCATTGAAGTCCCTCCCCTCTCTAAACCATGCCCACCTCAGACCCGCCCCCCAAATCTCCAGGTATTTCCCAACCCGGAACTGACAACCCTGGCTACACACCCGGAAGAGAAACAACTAGGCTTTCCTTCTGGGCCTTCCTTGCCATCCTCCTGCTGAGTGGCTCTTCTGTTAGCCTTCTTGTCAGTTCCTAGCCTGCTTTTCAGCCTGCAGAACTGTGGCTTTTACTTCTTCTCTTCTCCAAGCTCCAAACCTAATCCTGTCCAGCCTCCTTTGCTTCAATCGTTTGTCAATGACATTACCCTAATATAATTCACAGTGGGTAGCCGTGATAGTCTATCTGCAGTAGTAGAAAAGGGCAAGAGTCCAGCAGCACCTTAAAGACTAACAAAAATATTTTCTGGCAGGGTATGAGCTTTCGTGAGCCACAGCTCACTTCTTCAGGTATCTATTTCTATTACCCTAATATAAATGCGAAGACATAGAGTGGTTTTCATCTTTCCTCACGCTCTCTGGGAACAAATCCTGAGTGGTTATGTGTGATTGAGTAGGTATCCTTTATAGTCAGTCAGACATGTGTTTATTATCCCTCTCCATAGGCCTTTACAATCTAGACAATACTACCACAACTTAAAATATAAATATAAATATAAAACACCTTAAAGGCGATGAGATTAAAACACACCAATTCGGTTCCTTTCCTCATTTAGTTGCTTTCTTTGCCCTGATTTTCCTGGCTGCTAGGCCATGACGTGCCATTTTTTGGGAAACAAAAGGGTCGATATCAGAAAGCAAGAAAAGTAGTTTGTCAGCATCGGATAATGAGTGTAAAGTGGAAAGAATATTTATCAGGAACTTATTCTGGGGTTCGATGTAAAGAGGGACGGCCAGGATATAGTGGGGTAGATCTTCCACTGAGCTACCACAGATACAGATACATTGAGCCCAGGGTTTTTTTTCTGGAAAAGGACCGGCAAGAAGCACCATGGGCATAGATTGAAATCCCAATGATGTGACAGCTGCTGTTAAGTATGCTTTATAGATAACTGCAGTGTCTGCAAACATTGGTCCTGACCCGGCAGGCACTCAAAATATGGTACCTGACAAGCTCCAAAAGTAGTTTACTGTGTGGCGTGGTGGACCACAGTTTGAGAAAGAAGTTTGATACCTTCACAAGTACATAGGGTTGCCAACCTCCAGGTACTAGCTAGAGATCTCCTGCTATTACAACTGATCTCCCGCCGATAGAGATCAGTTCACCTGGAGAAAATGGCCACTCTGGCAATTGGACTCTATGGCATCCCCTCCCCAAACCCCACCCTCCTCAGCCACGCCCCTCCCCAAACCCCGCCCTCCTCAGGCTCTGCCCCAAAAACCTCCCGCCGGTGGTGAAGAGGGACCTGGCAACCCTACCAGTACATGAAAGTAGCTGAATGGTTCTTTGGACCCCAGCTGAGATAAAGGCACATCACCTTATTGATTTCAGTGAACAATTTGCTTCCATATCAGAGCATTATGATACTTTTTTTTCTTTTCGAGGACACAGAGAAGCGTGCCAAGTGAGGAAGCGTCCACTCTTTCCCAACTTCTCTTGAATTATGAAAAGGCATCAAAGAAACCCGCTCTAAAAGACTCTATTTTTGCATTCTCGAATGATAAGCAAGAAAGAACCGCTTAAACTATAATAGGTGGGGGAGGGGGAGAAGGTCATAAAAAAAGATTGCCTCATAGTCTCATAAATAATGGAAATATAAATGTCATTGAACTTTATTTTATGGTGTAATCGGCCTACTTAAAAAAAAGAGAGAGGAGAAAATAGAAGCAAAAGAAGGCTTCTTGTGAAGAGAAGGGTTACCTATTCTTTCTCACTGAGGATGGTTATTCATGCTTGGTGACATTCCTGACCTAGCATCATCAGCTTTCTATTGGCCAAACGTAGCAGGTTTCGTCTGCTTGTCATTTTCAAACAGAACTGACAAGATAAGGAGTTGCTTCACTCAGAGCAGCCTGCTCTCTGTGATAAGCCCTCAGCCTAATCCATACTGGATTTAAGATACCAGCGATAAACTCATCCTCAAAGCTGCCTGCATAAATGGAACTCTATCAACACCTTCAGCATTCATTCATTCAAAAATGACCTCTTCCCTTTGTTGCCCTTTTAGACTTTCTGGGTTATCACAATCATCATGCCGTCGTGCCTTCCTCAAAGCCACTGGTTCTCCAAATTAGACCTCGCTCATCCAGGAAAATGCCCAGCAGTTTTCACAACTGGAACGGGTAGCAAAGGAAAAAAGATATTTTAAAAATTTACTTATTTATGTTATTTTTAGCTTGCTTTTCTTTCAGGAAGGACTCAGGGTGATAATAATAATAATACCAGCCACTGCTAAAAACAAGGCTACTGAGAGCCACCATGGGGCCCTAGACAAAGGGTGCTTTCATGCATGCTGAATAATGCACTTCCTGTGCAAGTGGATTTCACGATTTCACACCATAAGATCCAGCTGCATTGAAAGCGGCTTGAAAGTGCATTATTCAGCATGCGTGAAAGTGCCCAAAGATTTTCTCCAGGTGAACTGATCTCTATTGGCTGGAGATCAGTTATAATAGCAGGAAATCTCCAGCTACAACCCAGAGGTTGGCAATCCTAGTGCAAAGAAAGGAAGAAGGATATACTATTGGAGACTACAGCCTTGTGAACAGGATGCAGTCTGCCAGTTACTGTTGCAGCCATCAGCTGTGCTGACTTGTCTTACTCCATCGCTGGACTGGTTGATGGGCTTAGCATGATGGGTTAGGCAAATTGGCTTCAGTCTTGCAGAAAGGTGAGTCTAGCTAATAGTCAGAGTGCCTTTTACTGTGCTCAGACTTCCCCGCGCCCCTAGTGGCTTCAGGCAGAACTGCATCACAAGGAAAATAATAGGCATTTGGCTGGATGAAGCATGACACAGGCTTCAAGAGCCCTCCAGCTGATATGTGCCCCCCAAATTTCGTCCCCAATCCCCCCCTTGGAAGTTCTGGCTAGAAAACAAATAATATTTCTGAAAGTTTGTGGCTGAAGTTACTGATAGCCATTCATGTCAGCAGCCAGATGAGTTATGTTAATTAAGAAAAACACATAGTTAAATGGTGGAACTCCCTGCCCCAGGATGTGGTGATGGCTGCCAACTTGGAAGGCTTTAAGAGGGGAGTGGACATGTTCATGAAGGAGAGGGGTATTCATGGCTACTAGTTAAAATGGATACTAGTCGTGATGCATACCTATTCTCTCCATGATCAGAGGAGCATGCCTAATATATTAGGTGCTGTGGAACACAGTCAGGATGGTACTGCTGCGTGAAAAGACTGCTGGACTTGATGGACCTTGGTCTGATCCAGCATGATTTTTCTTATATTCTTATGTTCTTAAAAGAGGTCACAACAATTGGATATTTGTTAGCTATTCTACAAGGGCACATCTCTAGGAGGAAGGAGACATCACAAGAGGAGGAAAAATGATGGGGTATGGGTTGAGGAAGAGAAACATACCCTTAACTGTAATCCTTAAATGTTCTGCAGAAGCCTCAGTCAAATATTCTTTAGCGACCACTTGCAATTCAATATTATTATTTTTCATACCACAGAACTGCTTCTTGACTCTTTCCCAATGACATGAAAGTTGGGCACATCTAAAATTGATTTTAGCCCTTAGCTGTTATGACCCCCCCAGCGCCCTTTGATAGGGTGTTATCAAGTTATAATGATACATTATTAACCTGAGTATACTAAGGGATATACTCATTTAAAATGGGAATGTTCAACCGACCCCTGATTATTATTATTTTTATCTTCACCAATTTCTCCACCTTTTAATTCAAACATTCAACTAATGACTACCCCAGGAGTGATGTACCGGAATGTTCTCAGCAGGTTGTCAAAAAAGGTTGACTTTCCTCAAAGCCTTATGGAAAAGTGTTCAGCGATTACACTCTCCCGCCTATGTGCAGGCTAATTAGATTAAAGGTAGAAGATCAATCAAGCTGTACTGTCTTGGCAAGATTAATTACTCAAGTCCTCTGCAAATTAATTATTAGCATAGAGCTTTGAAGATGGGGAAAACCAGTATATTCAAGGAAGGAATCACGGGCAGATATGACACATGTGTGCATGCAGGCACACAAAAGTGAAACGTGTCCTAACCTAATGGAGATTTATTACTCTTATAAGCTGCAATAATAACATCTAATTCTTGGTTTCAAGTTCCTTGCTTGATTAGAATTCAATGCTATTACACTCCAGGACCGTTCAAGATAAGTGTCAGTCTTGCGACACCCATGTTGTCGAGGAATTAACAAAAAAAGGGGGAAACACAACTTTGAAAGGTCATTTGTAAGAAAAAAGAATGGGAGTCAAAGACTGCATAAACACAAACAATATGACCGTAAGTGAAACCTGTTGTTTAATTTCCATGGATATTATCTGCCTTCTCGCATTGCATATTCAATACACTTATCCACAGAAGTATACACTTTTTTTTACTGCCCATTTGCATACACAGGGACTTGGATCCAGCAATGAGCAAGCAGAAACAGAAGCAGACTTAGCACAGTTCTGCTTACACAAGATCTTGTGCAACACCTAGTGCTTCCCTCCCTACACATTACAGCTCCCATTGTCAAGAAACTGAATCCTTTAGTGTATTTTCTTGTTCTCTTACACATTGGTTCAGGCTTCCAGCCAACAATAGAAAAGTTTAAGTTGGAAAAGAACTGTGCTGTTGCTGGAGCTCCAGCAAGCTGTGACCTTTTGCAACTGAGATAAGAGTCCAGGTGCCGGGAGGAGGCAGTTTCTCCCCTGACTCCCTTCTAGTCTCCACGGCTGAGAACAGTGGAGCCACATTCCATCCGATTAGTGAAAATGAAATCATGAGCCTCGACACCTATGAGAAGCCCCACCCCATCATCTCACTCAGACCCCCCTGGTTCACATGGCTAGTAACAGGGTTACACAGCTAATTGACATCACCAGCCACAGATCTGATTGGTCAAATGAGCTCAGGCCAACTCAGACACTGGGCTATAAAGTTTAGCGTTTTCAGTCCAGTTTTGATCTTGGGGCTTGATCCATGGCTCCTTGATCCAACCTCAGACCTTTTGCTTTGGGACCTACTTTATGGGTCAGAGATAAGGTTGCCAGGCTCCAGTGGGGGGCTGGAGATCTTCCACTATCAGAACTGATCTCCAGGCAATAAAGATCAGTTCACCTGGAGAAAATGGCCACTTGGGAAGGTGGAATCTAAGGCATTATACCCCATTGAAGTCCCTCTCCTCCCCAAACCACACCCTCCCTAGGCTCCACCCCCCAAATCTCCAGGTATTTCCCTGCCCGGAGCTGGCAACCCTAGTCAGAGATGCTGCCTGTCCATGCTGACTCTTGGATAAGAGTGAGCTTTGAATGCCAGAGGATTTCAGCTGGAAGGGTGACATCTGGTAATCTGAACGAATGTTATTACTGTGTACAGGCATACCTCGGAGATATTGCGGGTTCAGTTCCGGACAACCGCAATAAAGCAAATATCGCAATAAAGCAAGTCACATGTTGTTTTTTGTTTCCCACTGCATGTAAAAGTTATATTTACACTATACTGTAGTCTGTTAAGCATTATGTCAAACAAAACAATGTACTGTAACAATAATGAAAAAGTTTGAAATACTGCAAGAATTACAAAAATATGACAGGAAGACACAAAGTCAGCACATGCTGCTGGGAAAATGGTGCCTACAGACTTGCTCAAAAGCGCAATATCTGCAAAGCGCAATAAAACGAAGTACAATAAACCGAGGTACGCCTATAGTTGGTCCTTTTGATTTAGCCTTTGTTATTTTAATTTTCACTGTTCTGTTTAGAAATATTCTTGCACAATTTTAATAAATCACTTCAGTTATATCTTGTGATGTTTTGTCTTCAGGTGGCTTCAATCTAATTCCAGTACCTAGGCCTACGTGACTACACCCACCAGGTTGTTTTGTGAAACTCACTCTGCAGATGACCTACACTGAAGGAGTGACTTTCTTGACTTTAATCCCAGGAAGGTTGGAAGCTTGCCCCTTGGCTTCTGGCTGTTTCGGTAGAGAAAGGGGCTGCCGGCAGCTTCTAAGACTGAGGTGTGAGGACTCATACCCCTGGGTTTTTGTAATTTTGTGTGTTGGTGGCCCATCCCAAGTATCCCTTGGACTAGGGGTTCTCGACACCCAGAAATTGGTTGCACAACAACTTGCACAAGTGGAAATGTAAGTGGGGATACAATAAATAAGACCTGGCACAAGAATTCTAGCATAAGCAGAAATGTTGTGTTGGTTCCGACCTATTATTTAAAACTGAACTTTGTTTTTGGTGAGGTTTCATTCTTTATTCCATGTTGTCGTTATTGTTGTTGTTGTTGTTGTTGTTGTTGTTGCTGCTGCTGCTGCTGCTGCTGCTGCTGAACCAGTTTGGAAATCACACAGTGATCACAGGAACTTCTCTTTTTTTTATCCCTGTCCAGAATACCAAAAATGCTCCAAGACAGATATGCAAAACACTGGAGTTGATCATTTGAAGACTCCAGGAAGCTGGGCACAATGAACAAGGCTAGGAAGCCAGTCTGACCAGGCATTCCCAAGAACTGGCATACGGAAATGGTGGGGAGAAGGCACAGGCAAGCCATCTCCTAACGCCGTTCCCCGTACGCCAATAAACAAACAAAAAAAGCCATTCCATGGCTTTTTTTTGTTTAATGGGGCCTTTCGGCCCGTTGAAAACAGCGAGGCTGCGCCTGCTAAAAAGCAGACAGCAACGCTGTTCCTGGTACCGGCGTAATGGGGCGCACGGGGACAGGAAGCTGCCGTCCAGCGAGTCCTCCCCCCACCCCAGGAACACCCCCCCCCACGCTGGTGCGGCAATTCTCCGCTGTGGCCTGCGCCACGGAGAGACCGCGCCGGCAGAACTACCCTTGCCACCAGCATAAGTGTGCTTTTTTGCATGATTAGACACACTTATGCTGGTGGCAAGGTCACGTCACCTCCTAAGAGGACTCGCCCCCCCCCTCAGGAATGTGCTCTGGGCTCCTCCACAAAGAAGAAGCCACCCAAGCTCCAAGAAACAGCTGAGCAATATCCCAAGCATTGTCTGCTTACTTACACTAGGCAAGACTCCCCCCTCCCCCAGTCCCATATGGCTGGAAACACCTCTACCTCCAGTACCAATCACATATATCACTGTCAAAGTTGATGCCTGTTCAGGACATTGATCTGCAACATCAACTATGTGGGGTTTGAAGTCTATAAAGAGGTGATTTTTTACACACACAAACTTGCATTCATCTTTACAATTGCTCAGAGATAGGCTTGATTATCACTATACGTAGTAGACAGCCTTCATTATCACACTGCATAGTAGTTAGATTGGACTCCTCTAGAATACATGTGCAAGTGCAGAACTGACTTATTTTGAGATATTAGCAAACCATTTATGGAAATTTTCATGTATATCCGCCATCACTTTTATATTTTTGTTTTCACTTTATGTATCTCTTCTTTAAAAAATATTTTTTATTTGTTTTTCCCCCTTCTGGTTTAAATAAAAGGAGGGGGGTCTAGTTGCAAAAATCTTGACTATACATCAGGAGGAGAAACTCCGCAGAATCCTCAGGCTTGTTCACATAGCAGCAAACCATGATCTGCCTTCAATGCATTGTAGACTTGCAAACAGAGTTTTTCATCCCTCATAAACATGCTCACATCAAAAATGTGTCTGCTGTACCTGTGACATTTTGCTTCCTGAAAAGCCCCTTGTCTCTCCAACAGAATGCATGTATATGGTAGAGATTGATCTGTACTCTGAACACCCTGGATGTTTTCTGTTTAAAAGCTGGATAGTCTGAAGATCTACGTCAAATACACAGTTAAAGGAATCCAGATCTGATTATTCTCTACAAACTGCCAACATCATGGGATTCAGCATCAATTACGCACGTCAATGTAGCGCTAGTGAAGTCGAAATCACATTAGGTGGGGGATGCATCTTCACACCACAAAGCACTAATTATTCCTAGTATTGGATTCAGCCTGAGCTGTCAGATAATTAGTCATCTAAGAAAAATAGGTGAGTCTAAACTCCCTGTAAACTTTTCACAGCCAAAAAAGATATCTATTGCCTGTTCAGCCCTGTTGTAGTGAGATGTGTCAACAGGATTCTCTTGTCAGAGTGGATTTTATTAGGATCAAACTAACATTGCATAAGCTTCAAATGGAATGCATTTTTCCCTCCAGGAATTTAAAAAAAAGGAATCTGAAAGAGGATTCATAAAGAAACAACCAACTCAGCTTAAGATTTTAGGTTTAAGATGAACGCATCTGTTCCCTTTTTTATCAGAGCAACTTTATAAGAATTGATACCATACTGAGTCCATCACGCACAACTTTGTGGCTTCAAAATCACAGAGAGTGATAACTGTGACAATAGAATTCTCCAAGGCTAACTGCGTATTCCTGAGCCGTGCTGGCAGCCAGGACAAAAGTCTTCAGGAGGCCGGTGAAGGAGTCCAACAGCGCAAGGGTCCACAACGCCGGCGTCCAGGTGGTGCATGCCGGCGTTTGTGGCCCCAGCACCGGCGTGAAGGGCCCGGATGCCGACGGAGCCTGCTGCCGGCTTCTGGACACTGGCAAAGGCCGCGGTGGCATCCTGGGAGGCGTTCCTGGGGTGTCCCGGCATTCCCAGGGTGTCACGGCTCCGGCCGGGGGGCGGGGCCGCTGTTATGGCTTGGGAATGCCCCCTTTTGGCTGGCCTGCGTTGCCTTCTAAGCCCGGCACACACACACACACACACACACACACAAATGATTCTGCAAACGAAAGCAACATTAAAACATAGTAACTGTTTTCCTGGTTCATATCAAAATCCGTCATTTGTTCCCAGTAGCAGTCAGATGTATCTATTTGTGTGTGTGTGTATGTATGTAATAAAACATTTCTATCTTAGTTCAAAGGTGGTATTTATTTATTAGGAATCCCTGTTGTTTGTCGCTAGCATCTGGAGGATATTGCCTTCACACATGCTTCCATTTAGCTTTCATGGTTAACTGGACTTGTGATTTTACACTATGCATATTATGGCCCCACCTGAGTAGGACCATCTAAATTTGACTAGAAATACTGGTCAGAAAAAAGCACCTTTCAAGCTCCACGGACCATAGAAACCTTGTTGAATCATGTTTTATTTAATATATTCAAAAAACTGCCAAATTTGCTGTAACACGAGTGTCTCATTGTTCTTCTAAAAACAACCACAGTCTGGGCAATTGTTTGGTAAAAGTGGAGACCATTTCAAAGTTTAACTATTCCTTCAACACTTCCCCATCTGCTACTTTTAAAAAAGGAAAATTGCTACAAAAGTTCAAGACAATCGGAGAACTTTGTGCTTTCTCCTTTTTGCCAGTATAACTGTAAGTCTCTAAAATTCTACACGAGCAACCTCAAAGACAACTTCTGTAACCATGCTGCTTAAAAACAGTACATTATAAATCATGGGGCTTAATTTTGCTTCAGCATTGTTTTCTGAATTGTATTCTGTGTTTCTGTAAATTCTGTTTTGAGAGTTTCAGTATTTTGTTTGCCCAGTCATGTTAATTGTCAGTTTTCCTTTCTACCAAGCAATGAATCGTACAATTATAGTAGAAACTCCCAAAGGGTGACACTGCTTAACATTTCACAAATTCTAAACCAGATATGAAAATAAGTCTTATAGATCTACTGATCCTGTTCATAATTCAGTTTTGCCAATGTATTCAGTATTCACCAACCCATCAAAATGATGGCATACGAGGTTTTGGATGGAAGCTTTAAAATTGGCTCAAGAACCTTCAGTAAAATGGACCATATGATATTCTGGAGTTGTATTAATGTAGCAGGATTCCTCATGATTGAGTAATTCAATTCAATTCAACGATAAAATAGACACCATCAGGTATTTTCCCCCATGAGTGGGGAGTTTACATGTCAAAGACAATCAAATAGAAATAATCTGAATTTTGGTTCATCAGCTGAATATCATACAAACTTTGAACACAAAATATTACAAGTGGCCACACATGCAAAAATATTTAATCTCTGGGCAGAATGATCAATCATCTCCTTTTGCTCTAGCTGTTGTGGCAAAGTTGATCCCATCAGCTTAAGTTCCCATTTTTCCTATCACAAGGAATGCACCTAGTTGCCAGCTCTGGGTTGGGAAATACCTGGAGATTTTTGGGGTGGAGCCTGAGGTGAGTTGGGTTTGGGGAGGGGAGGGACTTCAATGCCATAGAGTCTGATTGCCAAAGCAGCCATTTTCTCCAGGTGAACTGATTTCTATCGCCTGGAGATCAGTTGTAATAGCGGGAGATCTCCAGCAACCCCTTGGAGGTTGGCAACCCTAGATGCACCCCTTGAATTAATGGCATTTCCAAACCAAATATCACTGTATGCAAACTTACTGGACTCTGGGTCTGAATTGCCATCTCCCTCTGTCCGACTGTTAGGTGATGCCTGTTCATAGTACTCCTCTTGAGGGAAGCCAAGCGGTAACGGATGGGAGGTACTTGCAGTGCTGCTGGGCTCGTGGTCTCCTAGTCCACTGTCACTGCAGCTTTCCTGAGAGCCATCCGGTAGATGAAACGTGACTCGGCGCTGTGACTGCAAAGGAGGGAAGAAAACTGCATCAGGAGCAATCGAGACGATAGATCACTTACTATTATTTTGTGATCAATGGTCTGCACCCAGGGCCCTCTGGATTGCTCCTATCCTATCAAAGCATCATCTTTCTGCTGACCCCTGGGTGGTTTCAATACTGATGGGAGACTCGGACCCAGAATTTACTAGAGATGCGGCCAAATATTTGACAATAGTACTGTCCTTAAAGACACGATAAAGCAAAATTATGTGCTAAACAGAGATATTACCAACGTACTGTTTACACCGCTATCCCTTTTAAGCTGTTTATTTAGTGTTATATTTGTAATTTTAAAATTATTTATGAATCCCAAGCTTTTAAAGTCATATTGTCTACAATATTTTAACATGCTATAATGTTGTAAATTTTGTTTTATCTGATGTTTTATCTTATGCTCAAGATCTTTGGTCAGATGAGCTTGAAATAAAGGAAAGGAAAGAATCGTTTCAGCAAGGTCACCTATCAAGTAATTGCCTAACTCATTCAACTAAGGCAGGGGTCAGCAAACTCATTAGTCAAAAGAGCCAAATATCAACAGTACAACGATTGAGATTTCTTTTGAGAGCCAAATTTCTTAAACTTAAACTATATAGGTAGGTTCACTGTTTATTAACTTAATAAACTTTAATTAAAGTTTTAAGTCTTAATTAAACTATAGGTACACTGAATAAAACTTGATATCATACTTAATAGTTATCTTATTTATTGATAAAAATTAAATTGTAAGTCCCTGCCATTTCCCCCTCCCCGTCCGGAGTCCTCGTCTGGAGGTCTGGTCTACTGCCATAAAAGCCTATTGGTAGACCTGGCCTCCGGCTGAGTCCCATTGGGAGGCCAGGTCTACCCATTGGCTTTCTTGGCAGTAGACCGGGCCTCCGGAGGCCCGTAGAAGCCAATTGGTAGACCTGGCCTCTGAAGGGGGACTTTTTCCCCTCCTCGGAGTCCAGGTCTACCGCCAAAAAAGCCAGTGGGTAGACATGGCCTCCCAATGGGACTCAGCCGGAGGCCAGGTCTACCAAAGGAAGCCCACCCCGCCCAACAGCTGATAGGCGGGGGGGCCAGGAACCACCGAGCCACCCTCCCAGCAATCGCGCGGCTAGAGGGGAGGGAAGGCTTTAGCCTCCCAACCATTGAGGGCAAGGGAAAGGGGGACCCGGCCATTCTCCACGGCGGGGGGGGGGGGAGAGACTGCGCGCCTGCTGGCCTGCTCGCTCTCTCTCTCTCTCTCTCTCTCTCTCTCTCTCTCTCTCTCTCTCTCTCTCTCTCTCTCAGGCGTGCTGGCTCCGCAGCCCGGCTGCCGGCACGAGCGGGCGCGAGAGCAGGGGCTCCGAACCAAGTTCGGAGAGCCACACTCAACGGGCCAAAGAGCCGCATGCGGCTTGGGAGCCGCAGTTTGCAGACCCCTGAACTAAGGGGTATGGGGATAGACGAGGGCTTGGAGGCAGAGCAGCAGCTTTGTCTACATACGGTCCTGGGTTCAATCCCTGGCATCTCCAGTTAGAGGGCCTCAAGCAGTAAATCTTGTCAACAACCACAACAGATAATACTGACCTATATCGACTCATAATCTGACTTGGTTTTATACCAAGTTGATGTATAAGTTGTTGATGTATAAGAAGAAATGTGTTACTTCAGCTACATAGGAAAATCTTACTTTTATGCATGATAGGCACATACAATTTTCATGCTTTCTTCATCTCATCTTTCCTATGGATCCAGTTTCACCCAATTCCTTACTTAGGAAAATAATAAATTGACAGTGCAATCATAAACAGAGTGATACCCCTCTAAGCCCTTTAATTTCTGGGGTGTAATTCTGCTTAGGACTGCACTGTAAGAATCCAAATCAGGTCCACCTTGTCCTTAAGGGGAAGTCCTGAAGCTTCTGATGGCTCCTTATAAATTGATATCGGGATCTGAACCACCAGTTGAGACTGAATTTATTTCTCTGTTCTATAGAAGGAAAACACAATACTCTATTAAAAGAAAGGCAGCCCAATCCTAAGGGGGGGTAGTTAGTTGACAACTGGGGATGACACAGCCATGCCACCTCCTAAGAGGCTTCCTGGTCAGAAAAATAAAATAAAATAAAACTGCATTAAAAAAAAAAAACGGTGAAACTCCCCCCAATGAGTTTCATGGCTATGCCAGCTATTTTGCAGGCATAACTCGATGCCTGCAAAATGGTGCATTCTCAGGGCAAAAGGGCTTTGGAAGCTGCCTGAAGGCAGCACCATCCCCGGAAACGCCCCAGGAATGCCCCCAGGATGCCAGTGTGAGCACTTGTGCTGTAAAAACGCTGCTGAGTAGGCAGTGCCGACGGACGAGGCTCGTGCTGCCACATCGCTCCCCAGAGCTGGCATAAGTCACCCTGCACCATCACTTGGACGGCGCAATTGGCACAGACGCCAGCTCTGGGGTCACACCAGCTCCTAAGCGGCCCCGCCTCTCCTTCAGGATTACACAGTAGAGCTGTGGTCAGCTCAGATGTATCTTTTTAATGCAACTAAGATGTTACCTACATTCTCCAGACAGTGCCTCAAGCCACATACAGCATCATTAATAAAATTACAATGCTTAACCATCATATAGATTAGCAGACCTCTTGCAATAACTCTGGGCTCCAGATTGGGAACCACTACATTAAAGAAATCCAAGATACTGACAAGACCTGTCCATATATTTCCCAGCATTTCATCTGGTTTGGCCCTAAAACAGATTAAGTTTCTTACAAAAAGAGTCAAGAGGTATTTTAAGCTATTCACATTTCAGCAACCTAGAAGTCCGGATCACCATATTCAATATTCTCAGGCAGACACACTCCCACTTGTGTGTGTATGTCAACAAATATTACAAGCACACACGGCATAAACAAAGAGATGCCATCCCGATTCCATCTCTCCAAATCTCTCTCCTAATGGATTTAGTGCTTCCAATTTACCTATTCCCTGTGGCAGAATGGCACTGATGCATTGGCTTCCTGCCATTCCTTTTGCTTGTCTTTAGGCAGTCTGCAAATGGCTGTGAAAGTGGTTTGATTGGGTGCATAAATGCTCCTTTGAACAAAAACCACCTTTCTACCTCAGCTGGCTGGCTCGGGATGACTGTTGCTCTCTGATCAAGCTGAGAAAATGGGGGGGGGGAGCGATGCCAGATCATTATCTGCATCAGGGCCGATGCTCATAGATGCCTATTTGAGCAACAACATGCATATAAGACAGACTCACTCTGTCAACCAAAGTCTTCTGTGCCCTAGCTTGACAAGAATTAAGCCAACGGTAAGCCTCCTGGTCATTTTCAAACTAGTAATATCCGACCCATCCGTAATACTAAATGAACTGCACCCAAATCAAAGGGTGTTGGCTTTGGAAGTGTAGGGACTCCCGTGTTACAGCAATGGTTTGTACACATGCCCACATGCAGAAAAATCAAAACAAGCACAGGCATAGTGAATTAACTCTCTAGATTTTACAGTGGACTCCTATGCTCAGTTCTACCCTTCTAAGCCCCCTCTAAGCCCTGACCTGGATGGCCCAGGGTAGACCGATCTCGTCAGATCTCAGACGCTAAGCAGGGTTGGCCCTGGTTAGCATTTAGATGGGAGACCCCCAAGGAACTACTAGAGTTGCTACACAGAGCCAGGCAATGGCAAACCACCTCTGAATATCTCTTGCCTTGAAAACCCTACAGACTCGCCGCAAGTCGGCTATGACCTCACAGCAAAAAAAAAAAAAAAAATCTATTGACTACAATGGACTTAGAAGCATGTCACTTTGTTTAGGGTGGCATTGTTAATTATTGGTCTTGATTTTTGTTAAACAAGCTGTGTTTATTTGTGCATAAACTGAGATTTCTACCTTTGAAATGGGACCCAGATAAGCTTTCCAATCCAGATAGGTATATAAATCTTAACAGGAAAAATTACGTGTTTGCATTAGGGTTGCCAAGTGCCAGGTGGTGGCGGGCAAACTCCGCCAATCTACCTGACTGCCTGCCGACCAGCTGAGGGTCGGCGGGCAATGCATGCACACGGGCCTGCCCACCGCCCCACATCACTTCTAGTTGTAAACCGGAAGTGCCACATTGCAAGGACCGTTTACCACTCAAACTCCCAGTTTGAGTGGTAAAAGGCCCCTTGCGATGCGGCACTTCCAGGTGTAAACACATTGCAATGGGCCGTTTACCACTCAAACTAGGAGTTTGAGTGGTAAACAGCCCCTTGTGATGCGTTTACACCCGGAAATGCCGCATAGCTATGGGTGAAGGCCCCTTTGCAATGCAGCCCTTACGGTTGTAAACCGGAAGTGAAGCAATTGCATCGGTGCGGCTGTGCGCCCACGCGGTCTTTCTCTACCTCTGCCTCAAAAACCTCCCACCGGAGGAGAGGGAGGACCTGGCAACCCTAGTTTGCATGTGGGGAATCACAGAAACAAGAAAAAGAAGCAGAAAGTAGCAACAAGAACAAATTATGATTGAGGCCAATCCAAAATTAATTATAGAATTTTTCTATAAACAGTTAGGAAACAAGCCAAGCAGAAAACTGGGCACAGCCAAACATGGAAATCTTACAGAACAAGGGAAAAAATCTGGCCAACTCTGTTCCTTATATTGACAAAGTTACTCTCAAGTTTTTTCCATAGCAAGCTCTTCATACTTGACGTTGAATCAGACATACAGTATAATGAGGAGGATGTAAACATCCGCTTTTAAATAAACCAAGTGAAGGCTTTTGTGCTCAGAAGATAAGCCACATCACATTACAGTCAGATTATTTTTATACATCTCACATAAAATTGTTATTTAAGATCTTAGGAGCTGAGAAACTTAGAGATCAGTAAGAATGACAGCACTTAATGCCACTTTTCCTGACAACTTTGAAAAATGACTTTAAAAAGCCAACTTGATTTTGCTCCGTCATTCTTCTTCCCACTCTTCAACATTTTAAACAATAAGCAGAGTAAATGTTTTTTTTGGTTTTTTTTTAATCTGCTGCCCAAATAATAGGGACATCTTTTTAATAAATCAAAAGGGTATTAATCGATTCATCTAAATGAGTAATTGACTAAATACTGCAGTCCTACAAAGGAAATCGCTTTTCTTAAAGCTTCTCAAATAAATGTCTCAACGCTTTGACATTTCAAATTGTTATAATTTCTCTCCTGTTAATAAAAAAAGGGGGAAATTGCTTTTGTTCCCACAATTTCCGGAAGTATGATGACAATTTTTTCTAAGGAGTGTTAGATGTCAAAAAAGGATGTATGCTCAACCAGGAAAGTTTCGTGCACAATCCTAATTGAAACAAATTAGGGTTATGGAAGACCCCATCCACATTCTTCTGCATTTGTGCAGTTGGTGTTCTAATTGGGGCAGTTGCTTAGGATAAGACAATAATTGCAAATTGTCAAAGTCTTTATTGAGCTCTAAATTACTCACCTCCTTTCAAATACTAATCAGAGTCTTGAATGACTGGAATTGATTTGATGTTCACAGAGCAGGTGTTCAAGAACATTGATCTGTGCTACTCATATGTTCACTTTGATGAACTACTCCCATTTAAAACATACAGAATTTGTTGTATCTGCACAGTGGTGGAATTCCACATGAGGAGTGGCCACTGCTGGTGCAGGCTCACCTGTATTCATCTTTGTTGGGATTATGTATGCCGCAAGACCATCCTGTGGGAAGGAAGGTGGCATGGTATAGCTCGATCTTGTCACATCTCAGAAGCTAAGCGGGGTCAGTACTTGGAATGGAGACCTCCAAGGAACACTCTGCAGAGGAAGGCAATGGCAAACCACCTCTCCTTCTCACTTGCCTTGAAAGCCCCTTCCTGGGGGTGCCATAAGTCAGCTGTGACTTGGCGGCACTTCACACACACACACAAGACCATGCCAGGCAGGCTATACATAATTCAAAAATCAGCTACAGTGTTGCTGATTGCTTTTGGGTCAGGACTCCACAATTGGTGGCCTGCATTGTGTTGGCGCATGCTCAGAAGCCGCTGGATCAAAGCACAATTAGTCGCCAGGCAGGCAAAACTGAACCAGGCTTAATTGTTTAGAATTATACAATATATGTAACATACCATAACACATTACTTATATTATACTATGCTGACAGGTTAAAGTATATAACACTAGATTTGTATAACAATGTTCATGTGCTACTAAGCAATTATTCCATAAGATGATTAAAAGGTTCAGTATATAGCATTAGTATTTTACAATAATAATTAAGTGTTGCAATCTATATATCTTGTGGGAAGCTATGAGATTTTGCTCAGGCCTTTTCCTCCCTTTATAAGGCTTATTTCTTTCTAGACTTATAAATAAGTGAGGACTTAATCATAATGAAAGAGAGATGGGGTGGGATTTCCTTACTGTTCCATCTTCCTGTGATTCCCTCCCCACCAACTTGTTTCCTCCTGATTTGGACCGCCTCCCTGGTTCCTATCAATGCCCTGCTGCCTTTCTTTGCTTCCGGACTTGGGTCTTGACTTGTCCCCTTAACCATCCATACAAGACATTGTAATCAAATTAATAAAACATGCCACAATGCTTATTATTTTTTGTGACTATCTACACTTGCTCCCTTTGGAAACAAACAGAGGAAACAGCTGGAGTCTGCGGATATTTCGTAATCTTATAAATTCAAATTGAAATGCCTCAAGGAAGAAGTTTCAAAAATAAACGTGACAGAAGCTAAGTCCCTGCTTTTGGCAAAATTGTAATAGTGTGTCTTGCTTGAGATTGCAGAGGCGATGTCGACATAAATTCAGAAAGTTGCAATTCTACTTGGCAAGGGTGGAGGTGTGGGGGAAGTACTTTTACTTTGTTGGGCTTAAATGCTTCTTAAAGGTAACAGATATGGAATGCTTCCAATTTTCCTTTAACAGTTCCAAGTAGAAGGTCACAAACTGACATAAACAGCCATAGCTCTACTGCCCTTTCCATGACTAAGAATGCAGTGATGTCTACTGAATGGGTGAACACAACAAGGTGAGAAGGTGTAAGGATCCCCCCCTCATCCAATCGAGATCCATGTGATAGTAGAGTCCCCCTTTTTATTTTGGACATGCTTGTTTTAATAGGCGCCCCCGTTACAGCCTAAGTGTCAAGGGATCTGAAATGAACATGAACATGCAAGTATAAAAGACCCTTAAGCAGCTGCTAACATAAGAGGACAGAAGCACAGGATTTGACTCTAGGTGTTCTGCATTTGGCACACTCAGCTGGCTGAACATGCATTGCTGTTGTTGTTGTTTATTGCTAGGCTTATCAGATCCCCTTTCTCCTTCAGTGGGAGGTTTTTGGAGTGTGGGGGGGTGTCGCGCGTGCCCAGAAGTGCTGCATCACTTCCAGTTTACACCCGGAAGTGCTGCATCACAAGAGGCCTTTACCACTCAAACTGGGAGTTTGAATGGTAAAAGTCCCATTGAGATGCAGCACTTCCGGGTGTAAAACGCATCACAAGAGTCCGTTTACCATTTAAACTCCCAGTTTGAGTGGTAAAAGGCCCCTTGCAATGCATTTACACCCAGAAGTGCCGCATCGCAAGGGGCCTTTTACCACTCAAAATGGGAGCTTGAGTGGTAACTGGCCCCTTGCGATGTGGCGCTTCCGGGTGTAAACCGGAAGTGACGTTTTGCTACGGGCAGGCCCGCGTGCACACGTTGCCTGCTGACCCTCAGTTGGTGTGCGGGCAGCCAAGTGGATTGGCGGGGTTTGCCCGCCACCACCTGGCACTTGGCAACCCTATTTATTGCATTTATATAGCACTTTCAGAAGTCCAGAGCAATTCACATCCATTATCTGATTGTAGTTATTACATCAACCATATAAGATGGGCCAATGTTATCATCCCCATATTGCTAGTGGGAGTCTGAAACTGAAAAGGAGAGGCTTGCAAAAGGCCTTCTAGTGACTGAGCTGCTGAGATGAAATCTGAACCAGAGATTTCCTAGCTCAGTCTTCCAGATTGGCTCTGTGGAATAACAAGTAATTAGCGTTCAGCAATTCCAGAATGAAGCGATGGCCACTAACCTAAGTAGCTTTCTCCCAAGTTGCTACCACTTTGAGAAAAGAAGAGTAACACAACAGTAATGAAATCTAGATACCAAATCATGTATATTCGCTTCCTTCTTATTCCACATTCAGAACAAACAGAGAGGCCAACATTGAAAACTCACTGTAAAGTTGCATCTAAAGATGTCCTATTCCTCCTGGGGCCAGACTGTCAGAGGTACTAAATCTCACAAACTGTCCCCTTTATTCTACTTTTCTCAGGGTTTCTGGTATTTATCACAGGGGGAAATCAAGCCGCTAGCAATCACATCAGTCCCTCCCAACACCTCCTTCCTCTCCACTGCCAAATCTCATCTTGGGAAATGTGCAAGAGGGGGAAATAGAGGAAACTGTGAGAGTCTGGAGCATCTTTCTAAATGAGAAGCTAAGAGCGAACGCATCCAAGCCATCCCCAGTGAATCTTTCCTCTTGAACATGGCAAAGCTCTCTGATAAAGCTAACATTTGGGATGGATGCACTTTGATCTAGCAAGATCCGTTCTGTGACTGCCTACTTCAGTTGCTAATATAATTGCTTCAGCGTCCCCCACCCCACATTAGAGCTGAGGCACCTTTTTACAAAAATGGAACTTACACCACCATCTGACACCTAGCGATGAGCAAACTCAGTTCCATTTCATGATTTCTCTGATTACTTTCTCATAGCATTATATTTCTCTTGCCTTTTCTCTCCTCCTTTTAGATTTTTTCCCCAGTTTTCCCCCAAAATTACACATTTTGATATGTATTTTACTTCACTACTTGATATGGCATTTTGTATATTCATCTGAATGAACACTGCAAGCACAGGGCAGGGTCCAACCATTTTTTCCCACCTGTGAGAAAAAGCAGACTTGCATGACCACCTGAAATGCTATGCTGGGGATCATGGGACCTGCATGGACAAAGGCCACATGGGACGGAGACTACAGTAAAGCATAGAATTAGGTGAGATCGAGAAAAAAACCCTGTATGGTTTTAACCCATACACTATTACCAAGTATTAGGGATATCAACCTCCAGGTGGGACTTGGAGATCTTCTGGAATTACAATTCAGCTCCAGACTCCAGGGATCAATTGGAGGGTGGACTTTATGGCAGGGATGCGTTGGAGGGTGGACTTTATGGCATGGTGCCCTGTGGAGGTATTACAACCCTCCCCAAACTCCACCTTCTCCAAGATCCACCCCAAACCTCCAGGAATTTCCCAAACCTGAGTTTACTATCCTACCATGAGTTTGTGTGTTGTGGCATAACAGTTCTTGCAATTTCCATTTCTGCTGATGGGGGAGGGAAAATGGTATGGATTCTCCATTAGAGCTGCCAGGTCCTCCCTTGGCATTGTTGGGAGCTTTGGTGGGGCCCCCTTGATTTGCACGCATACAGTGCTCACATGCAATAATTTCTCTTCTCAGTGAACTTGGAAGCAACAGGGACGCTCTAGCACATGCTAGAATGTAGAGGAATATGCTAGAACATCCCCACCAATCCCAGAAGTGACTGCGATGCTCTAGCATATTCCTCCAAACACTCTGTGGTTTCCGTAGAGTTTTTTGAGGGATGTGGTGGAGGGTTCCCATCACTTCCGGGTTTACCTCGGAAAGGACTTTATTGTGCCGTGTCATGCTGCGTGTGAATGGGGATCATCCCCTCCCCCTTTAGCTGGCTTGCTTCCCCCTCCCCCGCCAGCTGAGGGGTGTTAGACAGGCCTATTAATTGGTAGGACACTAACAGGCACCTGGCAACCCTATTCTCCATCCATCCTGACTCCCCTTCTTTCTTTCCTCCCCCAGTTTTGTTCTCTCTCTGAGTTGCTGCCACCGCCTACCTTTCAAAAGAATATCTCCTGCTGGAGGACTTTAGCCCTCTTCTGCTGTGTTGCTCTGCTCTTCAATTGCACCCTGTCTGTGGCTTCTCATTCTAGCCTCTTAACAGATGCAGAAATGCCCCCAGGGGATGGTGGGATCAACTTCAGCCCCCTCCCGCTGGCTTCTCCTAGGCAAGAGTGCTCAAAATGGGTGTGGAGTTGCTTCCAGAGATCAGACTAACAGCATCCAAGTTAATAAAGAGTTTAATAAATTCATAGAAACACATGCATGCTTACTCATGCAGAAAATCTGAGCCAATGAAAAATGATATAATCACAGTTCCTCCAACCCTGTTCTTTCCGTATCCCTAAGACAGGGATAGGTACTTAAGTACAGGTTCTTAATTCTTAGAGTTGCAAGAACCATGAAAGGATCTACAAGCAGTCTGGTTCATGTATGGGGCATCATTCCATTTTTTTGGTATGCTGCAAAAAAGCTGGATATGTCTGTATTTGTGCCCTGTCTGATTGTAAGGCATGATGTAAGGTGGTTTTGGGGAGGGTGGAATATAGATTTAATTCCAAAGGCACCGTTTAATAATTTATTTTGCTTTGGGGGGCCCAAGGCACAATAGAGCTTGGTGGGAACGGTCGTGCTACTAGAGTTTCCTCTCAACTGCTGTTAGCCAGGTCAAACAGTATTTGTTGGTAAGGATCAAGGACACTTAGACCCCATGATTGAAAATAAGCCCCCTTTTGTGAAATAGTATGTTATAATGGCAGAGGTTGCTCTATGGGCGGTCTCTACCGCAAGCAATGCCTGAGCTCTCCAATGTCCTGATGACTGAAAGACTGTACCAAGATATTTAAAGATCTTTGTTCATTTGATGTTGTGACCCTCTATTTGCCATCTATGTTTTTGATGTTTGTTGGCAAAAGTGAGGACTTTTGTTTTTTTGGTAATTTATTACAAACTGATCCTTTTTACAATAGGCACAAAGTGCTCTCCTAAGGCCCACTCGGGAATAGTTTCATCTGCAAGTTTTGGAGAATGAAAACTTGGATTTCTTGGGTGTTGCGCCGTGGAGGTGATGCAGAAATTAAAAAGTAAGGGAGCCGAGACACAACTCTGTTTAACTCCTTTGTCAAGCATATGTATTTTTCTGGCAAGGCTTTAATAAAGTGTTTGACTTTGTCAAGTGGTATCTCATTGGAGAGGTGGCCTGGAAGACAATATCTTCCTTTTAAGGAATGTCCTTCATGCCTTAGATCCTTTAAACTGGAGACGTCTGGGGTTCAATCTGGACTTTTTGCATCTCGAATATGTACTGCACTTACTGAACTATGGTCTTTCCCCCCAAGCAACTGTTGGAGAAGAGGAGCAACAACCCTGCTCCCTCCCACATGCCAAGACAGCACTCTAGCATCACTGTCTTCTGTTTAAAGGCCAGCAGGGTTAGCGAGTTCAGCCCTATGTCTTGTAACAAAATTCACTAGTCTGAAAGCATTATTCAGGTCCCTCAAATCAGCAGTATTCTCAAGCAGTGAAACCTCCACAGATGTCACCCTTGTTAGGTACGTGATCTTCATTCTGCATCTCATTGTTTGGGAATCTGATCAAAGATGGGTTTCAATGATTTATGCAAAAAAGCCAACGGATCACCTCAAGATCATTCTAATTCCCTTTCATGCCACAAAACATGAACATGTTTGATGTGTTAATCATCATTTTCCCCTAACAACAGCTACCAATTAAGCTATCATCTTTCACACTTATCAACATCACAAAAGAGTCACTGAACTGAAATAAAAGAGCAAATAAAAAAGAGGAGGGAATCAAGCAACATTTAAAGTGTCACAAATACTTAATTTAGTTTTTTTGAAAGGCAGTTATTGTATGCTAACTAGATGTCAAAATAAGACTTAAAAGCAGGTTTTAAAAATTAATGCACATACAATATTTCACGTTGGCACGTGATTAATTTTGAACTTGCTCACAAAGATACACAAATCAATGACGTGTAGTGTGCGGATTGGGCCTGAGAGTTGAATAAATATTTGTATTTCAATTGCTCGCTTTTATAACCCAAGTTCTGACAGTAGGTGTCAAATGTGGCCTGATTAAAAACAGCATTAAAAAATCCCAACCTTTTATCTTGCCTTTCCTTAAAATGAGCTCAAAGAAGCATACATATGGTTAGTTTATTTCATCTTCTTAATATTATCCAGCCCACCAGTTGAGATCTGCCTCTATAGCCTTGATCTCTGTACCCTTGTCTTCAGAGGTGAGGAAGGGGGCCTCAGGGTCTTTTCTGTGGTGGCCCCTCACCTTTGGAATGCCCTCCCCTTTGAGGTTTGCCTGGTGCTTTACACTACTTTATTTTAGGCACCAGGTTAAAACAACTTTTTTTTTAACCTGGCCTTTTAATTAGGGGTTTATCATATCAGCTTTTTAATGGTCTGCTTCTGTGTCCTCCCTATGCCTCAAAATTGGAAGCAGAGGGGCTTACTTCTTCACCTTGTTCTTTTCTTCCACAGGCAGCAGCTCTCGCAGCCTTGAGCTGAAGCTGTTTCTTCTCCCTGACCATCATCAGGAGTCTCCTTTTTCACCTCTGCTGTCTCCACCCCTTCCTCACTGGCACCCAATCCTGGGCCAGGTTCCACCCAGCTGGTGCTTTGGCGAATCCCTGGCTTTTCCTTACCTACACCTGTCCTTGCCCTGCCCTTCTCTGACTCTTTCCTCCTCCTCGCAACCAGGCAGGATAGCTAGAGGGATACTGGGTCTCTGGACCCTTCCCACCTTGCAGCGAGCCCGCCCTCTCATTGCTTCCAGCAAGCTTGGCCTTCTGGCTGGACTGTCCCCTGCTGGAGTCTGCCCCTGTGGCATCATTCCCACCTCAGCCAGGTTGGGCCTGCCCCAACAGTCCCAGCCTTGCCACTGGCCTTGTTGGGTGATACTGCACATGGCTATTTTGACCTCTGCCCACCCCCGGGACACTGGGAAGGTCATGCCCAAATACGGTAAGTCTTCATCAGTGTGAGAGGGGGAGGCAGCCCTCAGTCAGGAGGTATCTCCAGACACACATCTGAATCAGGTGTGGTTGTAGTTCCTTGGAACTAACTAGCCTGGACTAAACTGGATCACATTTGAGAGACTGATGTCTTGCTGGCTTGTTCTTCTCACAATGATTTATTCATAATGTCTGGATGCAGCCTGAGAGCTACATGAGTGAGTGAACATATAAACCTATATCAAAAGTCCACTGATCCATCCTCAGTGCCACTCTGACACCAATATTATTTCACAATCCAATTAAAAAAAATCTGAAATCTAACCCAGAAAGCATGTCTTTAAGAATATGACAAATTGTGACCAGATGACCCAAAGTTCTGGTCAGCAACACCATTACAACAACCTTAGCACTAGGTTCACCAAGATTTCTTGATTTGCTTCCAAATGCAGCTTCCAGGCTCTTAAATTTTCCCCTGGTCACAAACAACCTAACAACAGATAGACATGTATGGGGTGAGATGATTTTGAGTGATTTTGAGTGTGAATACAGTGCATACTTCCAGAAAGTTTCAGCCATATGGACATTCCATATTCTTCTTCTACGGATCCCCTTCAATCTAGACAGTTTGTGACTTACTCAGTTAAAAGAAACACTTCTCCTATAATCTGCAGTGCGGTTGCAAGATTTTTCACTCCGTTGGAGATAAGTTTTAACGTTGTTTTAAACCTTTTAAACTTTTAAAATTGCTCTTTTAAACGGTTGTTTTATTTTGTGAGCTTTTATCATTTCCTAATTTTAAGTTGTTACTCTTCTGGATAAGAAGAAGGATTGAAACGGCTGGCCGCTAAACAACCTACTCCCTGTACGATTGCTTGATTGTTTAATTGCCCGGTGTTTGGGTCTGCGAAGTTTGACTGTTTGCCAAAATAGAATTATAACATCTCTAACATTCCAAGCCGGACATTCTGTGATTTTAATGTCGAGTTGGTGCTGCATGAGTGAAGCAGGAGCTCTGGAATAGAAGAGTGCGAAAGGCAAAGGAAACTCAAAGGAGCTGAGTTATACGTTGGGATATGGGCCCTAAAAGAGCTTACCCTTTTGAAGAGGACTGTAAAACGCCTGTGTGTAAACAGTCAAGGTTGGAGGACTTTTTTGCCCCATTTCAGCATGCAAATAGATTTGAGTGCCTGGCTGTGGAAGAAAGTGTCTGCCTCTTGGAACAAACAATTAACTCTGATAATGGAGCAGCTACTCAAGATTTGTGTTCCCCATCTCCACAGCAGCAGGCTAGCAGAGCTGATGAAATGAGTCTGCTAGCAACTCAGTCCCAATTAATTGCGGAGTCTCTACACAATATTTATGAGAAACTTGATAAGATAATAGTCTTACTTTCTGAAAAGGAATCCAGCTATCCATTTAAAAATGAGCCGCAAGATTTCAAAGAGAAGCAGACGAAGACCAGAAGTATGGACAAAGGCAGAGTTTTGGAATTGAGACCTAACCAACAAATGTACTTGGAAGGCCTGGATAGAAAGTCAGAAGGCCCTGGGTCACTAATTTATGATTCTAAATGTGTTGTTGTTAATGTCTTCCCTTATCAAGGAAGACATATAAATTGGTCAACAAGGCGATGGGCCACAAATCATCTGGCATTTCTCCTCAAAACTAACCCATCTGCATTAGATCTTATTAAGGTAGAACGGATTTTTGGGTCCCTGCGACATGAACGTTTTCTTTTGTACTTTCGATCCAGCAGCATTCCATCCCAGGTGCTTGCTCACGGATATGAATTTATTAAATATGGGGTCAGGTTTCAGAGACATTTTAAAAATCCTACAATCCAACCTTTAGTAAAATTGAATCCCCAAGCACCATGTCAAAATTTGGGTAGAAATAAATTAAATAATAAAACAATTCAAAGAAAAGACAGTCCAGAGGGATCAGAAAATTTAATGCAAGTTGTCCATTTGCATTCTCCTAGTAAGGTAGTGAACTTGCAAACTCCTATAACTCCTGAAATTATACTCCCTGCTATATCTGAATCAAAGGAGGTATTGATAAACTTGGAAACTTCTGGAACAGTTGAGGACATGGAGTCTGCTCTTTTATCATCTTTTGGTGCTCTCCCTCCTAGCGAACAAGATGAGTTGATAAACCGACTTAAAGTCTTAGTAATTTCGCTCGATGATATTAGGAAGGGCAGTTTGGTACAAACAGATCCAAAAATAGAACTCCCCCAAGTTCATGTTTTCCCTCCTAAAGTTAGTGATGAACTCCCTCAAATAACAGATCCTCTGATCCAAACGACAAACCACATCCCCTTAGAACCAGTAGTTTTAATCAATAATAGAAATACTAAGTCCAATTCAGCTCCCTGTCAGGGAACTATGGGATCTGCCCCTCTATCAGACTGACTGTTTTCGCCACCACCTCCCTATATTAAAATTTTATCATGGAACATTACAGGTTGGTGTAACAGGTTGAGAGATCCTGGTGTCAGGACCTATTTGTTGGATTTTCATATTATTCTGGTACAAGAAACTTGGGTTAGGGATACTATTGATGTACCTGGGTATGTTGTTTATACTGTAGATGCCATTTCTGGTCCAACCCGGGGTCGTCCCAAATCGGGGTTGGCTTGCTTGGTTTCTTCAATTTTAAATTGCACAAGTATAACTTTGATCCCTTCTTTTAATTCTGTAATTGCTTTATTGCTGAAGTTCCCAGGGTTCTCTTTTATAATTGTTACAAGCTACTTCCCTCCACTAAACTCAAGAAATGACACTAGGATTCTTTGGGACAAATTGGGATCCCTTTTGGATAAGATTACTGTGCGATATCCCAGAATTCCATTATTGGTAGCAGGTGATTTTAACGCCCGTATTGGCACCAATGATGAAGCTGGGTTAGTTTGGCCCACGACGGAGCTGCCCCCCCCCACATTTGTGTGAGAGATTCTCAAAAGATTCTAAGGTTAATTTTGCAGGAAAACAATTGTTTGAGTGCGCTGTGAATCAAGGTTTGGTAATTTTAAATGGGCACAGGCAGTTTGATCCCACAGGAGATTTTACTTGTGTAACGTTCAAAGGGGCCAGTGTGATTGATTACATGTTAGTATCAGAAGGTTTGCTACCGCGAATTCACGATTTTAAGATAGGAGAGTATTATGGAGGGGACCATCTTCCCTTACAATTAACTCTTTCATTGTCTCCTGATTGTTTTTTATTCCCCGGTTTATCAACAAACCTATTACAAGGACGAAAGGCCTTGAGGCCCGTTAGATGGTCACCTGAGTTAACTCCTATTGTAGTGAATATTATGCATTCAAATCAATGTCGGTCCGCCCTTACTGAATTTTTTAAACAGAGGGATACGGTGCAGATGATAGAATCGTTAACTAATATTTTAAACCTTTTTAAACCAATCTATTCAAAACCATCATCGTCCCGAGGATTCCAACGTAAAAATAGCTGGTTTGATGGTGAGTGTAGAGAAAGTATTAAAAAAATAAGATCTCTTCACCGCTTATATAAAAATACCAGCTCAAATATACATCTGTTAGATCTTATACGGCTAAAGAAGTCATTTAGGTCCCTGATAAAGTTTAAAAAACAGCTGGACATATATAAATGCTGGAAATTACTCATCTCAGCAATAAATAATAACGAAACCCAGACTTTTTGGAATCTAGTGAATAGAGGACTCTCTACGGTGGCTAGTATCCCTTCATGCATTACTCCTGGGATCTGGGAAAAATACTTTACTTCTAATTTTGTAACGGTCCCTGGTTTTGATTTGGATGAGGAACTGGTTGAACCCCCCCAAATGGATAGTTGGCCACAGGTCTCCCCTGAATGTGTGAGTGCCTTAATTAAACAATTTCGGTCAGGTAAAGCTCCAGGTCCTGATTTAATTCCGGTTGACCTTTTGAAAGTAAATCTGTCTTGGTGGAGCCATATTTTGGCCTCACTTTTCACGCAAATAAATAACACAGGAGATATTCCCGCAGCATGGAAACATGCAATAATTGTGCCACTTTATAAAAAAGGACCAAAAAACGATCCTAAAAACTATCGTCCTATTAGTTTGCTTTCATCAATAGGTAAAGTATATGCAGCCTTTTTGCAGTCAAAATTATCGAATTGGCTAGAAACTGAAGAAATAATACATCCGGAACAAGCTGGGTTTAAGAAAGGCACCTCTGTCTTGGAACATTGTCTTATATTATATCATCTTGCAGATAAGTATTCTTCATACTCAGGGGGCTCTTTGTATGTTGCCTTTATGGATTTAAGGGCAGCTTTTGACTCAGTGCCTAGAGGCCGACTGTGGGCTAAATTAAAAACCACAACCATAGATAAGAGATTACTTTGGCTGATTTTTAAGCTTTATGAGAACCCTACCGCTCAGGTCCGTTGTGGAGTTGAAGGCCAACTTACTAATAGTATTCACCTCTTAAAGGGGGTGAAACAAGGTTGCCTTTTGGCCCCCATGCTGTTTAATTTTTATTTTAATGATGTGATTCCGTTTATTCAAAAGACAGCTTATCATGCACCAATATTAGCTGGTCATGAGGTTCCCATTTTGCTCTATGCGGATGATACAGTCCTTTTGTCTAGATCTGAGGTGGGCCTTCGTAAGACTATTAATAGGTTTATTGATTATTGTAACCAGGAGGGTCTATCAGTTAACTATAGTAAATCAAAAGTAATGGTTTTCTCAAAGAAGATCAAAGTAAAACGAAATCCATGGAAAGTTGAGGGGGGTGAATTAGAGATGGTGTCCCAATTTAAATATTTGGGAGTTACTTTTAGTCAAAATTTGTCTTGGAAACCTCATCTTAGCTTGGCAAATAAAACTGCCAAAGTTAATTCGAATGCTTTGTTAAGATTCTTTTATTCCAGGGGAGGCAAATATGTTCCTATGGCTATTACAGCTTTCAATGCCAAAATAATCCCTCAGTTTCTATTTGGAGCTCCCATTTGGATTAATGAAATCACGGAGTCTGTTGACAATATACTTATAAATTTTCTGCGGCGTTTGACAGGCTCTCCAAAGTGTGTGGCGGGAACGGCACTTAGAATGGAACTTGCACAGTGTTCTTTTGAATCTAGGGCCTGGATTGCTGCCTTCAAATTAAGGCTGAAGGTTCTCTACTCAACTCCTAACATCCAAGGGGGCCTGTTACATAGATTAAAGGAAGATAACTACAGAGGGACGTGGGGAAGACATATAGATAGTAAACTGGTACTGCTTGACCTTCCACCATTAGTTCTTAACAACTTAAACTTTTCTGAAGCACTTAAATTAGTAAGGTCAAGGGTGAGAAATCTTGAGTGTGTTAGCACTACATTCCGCGCTAGGCGCGTATGTTCTACCCTTGCACTGGGGATTCCCCCTCCTGAGTTCGTGCCCTCTTATGTGAGCTTGCTGACAATCCCAAGCCATAGACGTGCCTTTATGCTTGCCAGATTAAATGCTTACCCAACTGCAGAGATGTCAGGTCGTTTTGCGAAAACTCCATACTCAGATCGAGTTTGTGAATGTAAATCTGGAGATATTGGGACTTTACACCATCTCTTATTGTTTTGTCAGCACTGGTCAGCTCCTCGGTTGCGTTGGATCACCCCAATATTGTCTAAATACAAACTTCCCTTGGAGTCCTGGGTGATATCCCACATAATGGGAGATATTCATCCTGATATCACTAGTTCTGTTGCAAGATTTTTGGCGGAGGTGATGTCGCTCAAACGTCAAAACAAAACAAGCACGTAAACTACGAGTTGAATGTTGAAACAGATTTTGTGATTTCAATGAGACTGGTTCAGGGGGAATATATTGTTATGGTATTAGTGATGCTATGTTTAGTAATTGTTTCTACTGTGTTTTAACCTTAAGTATACGTTGGGTGTTGTAAATTGATTATGTGTTGTTGTATTATGTATTATTGTTATGGTTAAGCTCAAGACCTTTGGTCAAAGGAGCTAGTAAATAAATGGAAAATGGCTATAATCTGCAGTGGTTTCCCATTTTAGTCATCAGCTTCCTCTTGATCATGCCATATTCTCCTTGAGCTAATTTAATAGCTATGCACCTGAGCAAGGTGATATTGTGTTTTGGGTTGCATATAGTGCTTGAGTTTATGTGAATCCTGAACTTATTGGGGTCGGTACCTCCTGCTCTCTGATATTTTGCCAAAGCAGCCATTTTCTCCAGGTGAACTGATCTCTATTGGCTGAAGATCAGTTGTAATAGTGGGAGATCTCCAGCTAGTACCTGGAGGTTGGCAACCAGGGCCCCCTCCTTAGGTATTACTGGGTGGGTGAGAGTAAACTATGGCTGTATGTAGACTATTTTTCTATCTCATCAGAAAACAGATGGGTCCTGAATTTTATTGACTGGTTTGGAATAACCAACCAAATCTCTGTGGCAGCAAAATAGGTCATCTTTCCAACAAACACTTTCCCATCAGAATAGACCTGCCCCAACAACACTGAACAGGGACTAGGAGTTGAATGTCGACGAACTCGGCTTGTCAGTTTCCACGCAGTTAGAATTCTACCCAGTTGGAAGTATCCTTTTCAAGAACATAAGCTGCCAACAACAGAACTTTATTGGGGGTGGGGGGAGGAGATCCTCCTCACCTTCTGTTTTCCTCCCTGCATATGCAGAGCAGTGTGAATTTACATTTCATAAATGTGCTGTATTATTTATGATGGCATCAGCTTCAAAATTAGATTTTTCAATTGTGTTTCAAGCAGGTACATTTCTCCTTTTCCCATGTGTAGGTGCAGATTTACGCAATGGTATAAGTTATTGCAATCCCTTATTCATTGTCCTCTGGACCCTCATTTTGCTCCGGTTCCTCTCACGGTTAGACCATTAAGTGCCTGCATGATGAAGCGAAAAGACTCTGGGGATTTGGAAGAAGTTGGGAACAGCTGATCAAAAATCAATTTGCTCTGTTTGGTTCTCGTCCCCTAATTTTTCATCTAAAGGTCAAAGCTTTTCAAAGACATATTCAGGAATATAATTCCATAAACTATCCCATCTGTACACCCAATATAAAGTTAACCATCTCTTTATTTTCAAATGACATATTTCTATCCATTCTTTTCTTTTGGCTGGAGTAAAAGATTTTCATCGTGGGGGTCATGTAGAGACTGGAGGACAGCCAAGAAATTGACCCACGATGCTTCACTAAAAAAGATTGCAATTATTTATAGCATGTGATCTGAATCTGTAGGGTTGCCAGGTCCCTCTTTGCCATGGGTGGGAGGTTTTTGGGGAGGAGACTGAGGAGGGTGGGGATTGGGGAGGGGAGGGACTTGAATGCCATAGAGTCCAATTGCCAAAGCAGACATTTTCTCCAGGTGAACTGATCTCTATTGGCTGGAGATCAGTTGTAATAGCAGGAGATCTTCAACTAATACCTAGAGGCTGGCAACCCTATGAATCTGCCATAGATTTGCCAATGCATTTTTGTATAAAACACAATTCAATGCAAATTTGGAGGTTCCTCCTATAGCAAAGTATCATGAAACTGGGAAGGAAGCTTATATATGTGTAAAGTGCCACACATTGGCAAAATTACTATTTATTTTAAGGAATCTGGATTGCACCTAGGGTTGCCAGCTCCAGGTTTGGAAATACCTGGAGATTTTGGGGGGTGGAGCTTGAGGAAGACAGGATTTGGGGAGGGAGGGACTTTAATGGGGTATAATGCCATAAAGTCTACCCTCCAAAGCAGCCATTTTCTCCAGGTGATCTCTGTCACCTGGAGATCAGTTCTAAGAGCAGATCTCCAGTTACCACCTGGAGGTTGGCAACTCTAATTATACCCAACATGATGGGGTATGGAAAGAGGGGAATATTTTCTTTATATCCAATGGAGAATACTGTATGGAATGTAATCACTGGGTCCTTCAGCATTATCGAAAAGGAAAATAAACACTGAAGAGTGGAAATAGCTATAGGAACCTCTGCACACATGACCTCTGCCGCTGTGCCAGGTCCACACAACAATATTAAAAGATAGATCATACCACAGAAGACTGATCTAAAGTTACTCAATGACTTTTATGGTGAGCAGGCATTTGAACCTGGGTTCCCAAGGCTTTCCCTTCTTCACACAACAGCACAAATCTGTGTAAAATGAGCTCCACCCCACTACAATCCCATCCTGGAATACATGTGCACATATCTTGGGAATTGTAGCTTGTGCAGCTCCCAGACTTAAAGGCCCTGCCTATTCACACCACTACCCCAACATTTGGGACCTGCAACTAAATGGAACCTCCAGGTTCAGAGCCAGAAACTAAGTATCAATTGCTTGGAAAGCCTTGCTTGAGATCTACCCAACCGCATCTAGTTGGCCACTATGGTAAAGCAGAAGGTGGACTAGATGGATCCAGCAGGGCTTATCCTGTGTCCTTATGCTTTCCTTACATATGAGCGATAGTTTTGGTCACAACTTGAACAAAACTGTTAAAACCATAATAAGCCTCATAAAATCTGCTAAAGCTGGAGGGTGAGAGATTCAAAACAGATAAAAGGAAGTATTTTTTCACACAACGCATAGTTCAATTGTGGAACTCCCTGCCCCAGGATGTGGTGATGGCTGCCAGCTTGGAGGGCTTTAAGAGGGGAGTGGACATATTCATGGAGGAGAGGGGTATTCATGGCTGTTAGTTAGAATGGATACTAGTCATGCTGCATACCTATTCTCTCTAGTATCAGAGGCTTCCTAGAGGCACCTGGTTGGCCACTGTGTGAACAGACTGCTGGACTTGATGGGCCTTGGTCTGATCCAGCAGGGCCTTTCTTATGTTCTTATGTTCTTAAAATCGCTTCAAGGGCCAAACCAGGCTCCTCGGGTTCCCACCACTGCCTAGGAGGGTTGCCATCCTCCAGGCGGTGGCTAGAGATCTCCGGCTATTACAACTGATCTCCAGGTGACAGAGATCAGTTCCCCTGGAGAAAATGGCTGCTTTGGCAATTGGACTCTATGGCATTGAAGTCACTCCCCTCCCCAAATCCCGCCTTCCTCAGGCTCCACCCCCAAAATCTCCAGGTATTTCCCAACCCAGAGGTGACAACCCTAGTGGCTAGGTAAATCCAGGAAGATTTTGGAGGTGGTTCCTGAGAAGGTGGAGGTTAAAGAGGATGTGATGTCACTTCCCAGTGACACATTAGGAATTTCCCCATATCTGTTGGTTATCCCACCACTTAGGGTGGCTGCCTGGCATCGTCCAGGCCCGGGCCTTTTCCATCATGGCTTCAGCTCTGTGGAATGAGCTCCCTGAAGAGGTGAGGAGGCCCCCTTCCTTGGGGTTTGCTGATTAGTTTTTGGGTTTAGCTGATTTTTTTAAAACTATTATTGTAAGCCACCTTGAGCCAGAAGGAAAGACAGGATATAAATGTTTTAAGAAAATTAATAAAATAATTTCTATGGTAAAAATGGAGGGCGTTATGGAGGCCATTTTTCTCTCTCTCACACTCTTCAGTATTTCAAGGGTATGAGACTGGGGCTTGGGAGTGGGGGACACATTGTCAGGCCCAGGCAATTGGGCAGCCTAAGGCTGGGGTGAACTGGGATGGGTGAACTGGGATGGAGGTTAAAACAGCCTTGGGGCAGGCTAAGCTAAGTGGCTACTGCAGAGCATTGTTTGGCTCACCTTGGGATGCCTTGGGGGACAACACTGCTTGGTTCACTGGAGTGGGAGAGCTTACACCTGTTATCATTGTGGTGGACGAGGCCTGAGCCAAACAGCCTCTTCAGTACTGTCCGTACTACGGTGGCCACTTGGTTAGAGTTGCCAGCTCCAGGCTGGGAAATACCTGGAAATTTTGGTGGTAGGGCCTGAGGAGGGCAGGGTTTGGGGAGGGGAGGGACTTCAGTGGGGTATAATTGCCAGCTCCCTCTTCACAACCGGCGGGAGGTCTTTGGGGCGGAGCCTGAAAAGGGTGGGGTTTGGGGAGGGGAGAGACTTCAATGCCATAGAGTCCAATTGCCAAAGCAGCCATTTTCTCCGGGTGAACTGATCTCTATCGGCTGGAGATCTCTAGCTACTACCTGGAGGTTGGCAACCCTACATAGAATCCACTTTTCAAAGTTGCCATTTTCTTGAGGTGAACTGATCTCTATCACTTGGAGATCAGTTGTACTAAAGGGAGATCTCCAGCCATCATCTGGAGGCTAGAGATTCCAGAACAGCACATAGGCTCCAAAGTCATTCAATATGTAGCAATTTAGTTTGTTAAATTCATAAGCCATGTATTAGAAATCTTACTCCAATTCTAAACTATTCTATTCTATATATACAACTCATTCAGGTGTACAGTTACCATATACATAACAGGAAGCACAGATCCTGCTGATTGCAATATAGGTAATGCAAATGAACAATAACGAGAATATGAAAGAAGAGAGTCCCAAAAGAGTACGCGCCCTCTAGACCCTGCCTGTGTTTCGTAGAAGCCTTCTTCAGCTCAGTAGTGATTGTTGCTTAGTAGTCCAAGAATTTGTAATAGAAATGTCCCAATAGATGTCTGTTATTGTGACTTTTCTATTACAAATTCTTGGACTACTAAGCAACAATCACTACTGAGCTGAAGAAGTCTTCTACGAAACGCAGCCAGGATCTAGAGGGCGCGTACTCTTTTGGGACTCTCTTCTTTCATATTCTTGTTGTTTATTTGTGTTACCTATATTGCAATCAGCAGGATCTGTGCTTCCTGTTATGTATATGGTGACTGTACACCTGAATGAGTTGTATATATAGAATAGAATAGAATAGAATAGAATTGGAGTAAGATTTCTAATACATGGTTTATGAATTTAATAAACTAAATTGCTATATATTGAATGACTTTGGAGCCTATGTGCTGTTCTGGAATCTCTAGCTTATACTATTACAGCACTGAGTGTATTGTTATATCATCTGGAGGCTGGCAACCCAAAACTTGGCTCAGCCTGCTCTTGGCTGCCAGTGACCCTCCAGGGAAGTAGTCCACCAGGACCTTTCCCCATAAGTTAAAGGCACCATCCACCCCCGCTGTTCGGCCCACATTTACAACAAAGGGTTGTTTTCCCTGCAAGCTGCACTCCATTTCCTTTCTAGTCAACTACAAAGTGAAAAAAACCCAAAGCTTTTATTCAAGCATCATTCTTCAATGCTGAACAAATACCCTGCCCAACGATGCATATTTAAGCAAATTTATCAGCCAAATGCGTTTTTCAATGCCATTTGGGGAGGGGGGGGGATGCATATTAAAATTCAAAAGGGAGGCCGCGTTCCTTTCTGCTGAAGACTGCATTTTAAAATTAATGTCCAGAATAGACATTTATAAATGGAGAAAATTTACAAATTAGAGCACAAGGAGGGATGGCTGATAGGGTTTGGGTCCCAACAGAGCCAAAGCCGTGCAATCATCCTTTGTGATATGCAGAAATATATGACTCCACAAAATATAGCCATTAACCAGCCCAGATTGTTTAGATCCCTCTGAGCTGCCTTTTCCAAATAATGACCCAGATTCATTCCTTGCTTACACAGTTTACTGGCCCTTCTCTCTCTCCCATCCTAAGAATGTGGTATACATGGCCAAAGATATAAGGAGCACACTGCTTTGCTGAGTTTGCTGAGTTTAGGAGGGAATGGTTTGTTGACCTTAGGGGTCCGCTGGGGGCGGGGTTATCAGGGTGTCCTCGATGAAAAGAGCAGCGATGGTGGATGATATAATTTATTTAATACATTTCTGCCCCACTTTTCAACCCCTCCAAAGACTGGTACTGAATGGAACTTGGCGAGATTAAAACGCAATCCTAGGGTTGTCAACCTCCAGGTGGTGGCTAGATTGCAGCTGACCTCCAGGCGACAGAGATCAGTTCCCCTGGAGAAAATGGCTGCTTTGAAAGGGGGACTCTATGGCATTATACCACATTAAAGTCCCTCCCCTCCACAAACCCCGCCCTCCTCAGGGTCCACCCCCCCAAATTCCAAGTATTTCCCAACCCAGAGCTGGCAACCCTACTTAACACAAGGATCAATTAAAGTAATAATTGTAGTGTGGTTTCAGTCCAGTCCTGATGGAAGACTAACTGGCTGATGGCCTTTCTCTCTTGCTGATGGGCAGTAAGAGCCAGAGGAGGGGAGCTCTTGAGCTGGATCCAGGCGCAATGACTAGATCAGGGGTGGGGAACCTCAGGCCCGGGGGCCGTATGCGGCCCCCGAGGACATTTTCCTTGGCCCTCGGGAGCTCCGGGGCCAGGGATGTGTGTGTGGGGGGGAGGCATGGAGGCTGGGGCCTGGTCGCGTGGGGCTGGCGTGCGCGGGTGTGTGTGTGTAGGGGAAGGCTTTTCTTTCTTCCTCTTTTTCTGTCACTCTCCTTTCTCTCCCTCTCTGCCTCTTTTTCTGTCTCTTTGTCTGTCTCCCTCCGTACTTTTCTCTTTCTCCCCTCCCTCCATTTCTTTCTCCCTTTCTCTCTCTTTCTCCCTCCCTCCCTTTTCCTTTCTCTGTTTTCCTTCCTTCCCTGTGTATCAACTGTGGGCTGTGCCCCCCTGGAACCTCGTTTGCTCGGGCCCACCGCTGGCTGCCCTCCCGCCTGGGAGGGGGGGAGGATGGGGGTAGCGGGGGCGCCCTCCAGGCCTTCTCTGCATTGCCTCCCCTGGGGTTGCCAACCTCCAGGTGGTGGCTGGAGACCTGGCAACCCTAGCCTCCCCCCCGCCGGGAGATCTACACCTGGTTATGGCCCCCAAATGATGTTATAAATGTGCAAATGGCCCTTGGCAGGAAAAAGGTTCCCCACCCCTGGACTAGATGTTGGCTCTTCTTCCTCACTAATGGTAATAGCTTTTCTTTCTTTCTTTCTTTCTTTCTTTCTTTCTTTCTTTCTTTCTTTCTTTCTTTCTTTCTTTCTTTCTTTCTTTCTTTCTTTCTTTCTTTCTTTCTTTCTGCCACCAAGTCACATCTGACACATGGCAACCCCTCGTGGGGTTTTCAAGACTAGAGACATTCAGAGGTGGTTTGCCATTGCCTGCCTCCGCATCATGCCCTGGTTTTCCTTGGAGGGCTCCCTTCCAAATACTAGAATAATAGAATAAGGAGTTGAAAGGGGCCATACAGGGCATTTAGTCCAACCCCGTGCTTAATGCAGGATCAGCCTAGAGTATCCCTGACAAGTGTTTGTCCAGCCTCTGCTTAAAGACTGCCAGTGAGGGGGAGCTCACCACCTCCCTAGGAAGCTGATTCCACTGTCAAACAACTCTTACTGTTAAAAAAAATAAATCCTAATATCCGGCCGGAACTTGAGGGAATTGATTTTCAGTAAAGAGACAGGGCGAGAGGCAAGGGTTAAATGCCACCCCCAATAATGCTTTCACAATTAAAAGTGCAGTTTCCCCAAACTCCGTAAATTGAAAGAGTCAATAAAAATGATTGCATAACTACAGCTGTCTAACCTCAAATGTCAAAGTAAAATGATTTGCGGGGGGGGGGGGGAGGCGGGGAGGCAGCAGGAAAACCTGGTTGAAGAGAACGTTCACACTCCAAGTCGGCTTCCTTTCATTTGCAGCGCCCAGCATCTCCCCCGTTCCAGATGTTCTGTCTACATTTTTTAGCTATGCATTTCTTCAATTAACACCTCATTCAGCCACATACTTGCCGTTCCATAGCTAAGCCCCTCTGATTTGTTTCCAAACACATGATTTGTAAGGATTGCAGCAACACATTTGTAAAAGGTAAGCTGCCTGATACACAGTTGGCCTTGATAGCTACATGGAATTTTGACTGTGGGCAGTCAGATGAACACAGGATGCTGCCTTATACTAAGCTGGAACATTGATCTAGCGAGGACAGTATTGTCTACTCTGACTGGCAGGGGCTCTTCTCTGGAGTCTCAGGCAGGAGTTCCATCTACTACCTGTTTCTTTCCATTGCAGATGCTAAGGTTTGGACCTGGGACTGTCTGCATACCAAGCAAATGTTCTACCATTCAGCCATGCCCCCACCAGTTGACTATATCTAACCAGTCAACAGATAAGTATGCCAATCCTAGGTGCAACTCCAATAGGATTGCCAACCTCCAGGTCCTACGTGGAGATCTCCTGCTATTACAACTGACCATAGAATCATAGAGTTGGAAGGGACCACTAGGGTCATCAAGTCCAACCCCCTGCACAATGCAGGAAATTCACAACTACCTCCCCCCCTTACACCCCCAGTGACCAGAAGATGGCCAAGATGCCCTCCCTCTCATCATATGCCTAAGGTCACAGAATCAGCATTGCTGACAGATGGCCATCTAACCTCTTCTTAAAAACCTCCAGGGAAGGAGAGCTTACCACTTCCCAAGGAAGCCTGTTCCACTGAAGAACCACTCTAACTGTTAGAAAATTCTCCCTAATGTCTAGACGGAAACACTTTTGATTTAATTTCAACCCATTGGTTCTGGTGCGACCTTCTTGGGCAACAGAAAACAACTCAGCACCCTCCTCTATATGACAGCCCTTCAAGTACTTGAACATGGCTATCATATCCGCTCTTAGTCTTCTCCTCTTCAGGCTAAACATACCCAGCTCCTTCAACCTTTCCTCATAGGACTTGGTCTCCAGACCCCTCACCATCTTTGTTGCCCTCCTCTGGACACGTTCCAGCTTGTCTACATCTTTCTTAAATTGTGGTGCCAAAAACTGAACACAGTATACTAGGTGAGGTCTAACTAGAGCAGAGTAAAGCGATACCATTACTTCGTGTGATCAGGACACTACACTTCTGTTGATGCAGCCCAAGACCGCATTTGCCTTTTTAGCTACTGCATCGCACTGCTGACTCATGTTCAGTGTTTGGTCTACTAAGACCCCAAGATCCTTTTCACACACACTTCTGCTCAGACAAGTCTCCCGCATCCTATAATTATGCACTTGATTTTTCCTACCTAAATGCAGAACTCTACATTTATCTTTGTTGAAGTGCATTTTATTAGTCCTAGCCCAATTCTCCAGCCTGTCAAGATCATCCTGTGTCTTGGCTCTGTCTTCTACCATATTTGCTACCCCTCCCAATTTAGTATCATCTGCAAATTTAATAAGCATCCCCTCCTCCAGCTGACAGAGATCAGTTCACTTGCAGAAAATTGCTGCTTTGGCAATTGGACTCTATGGCATTGAAGTCCTTCCCCTCCCCAAACCCCACCCTCCTCAGGCTCTGCCCTCAAAATTTCCAGGTATTTCCCAACCCGGAGCTGGCAACCCCAAGCTCCAATCAAGGCAAAACACCTGTGTGCTTTATCCCTCTACCTGCTTCCTAATCCTGCAAGAGGGTAGAAAGCTGCTTCCAAAAAGTGTACGGTTCACTGTGTGCTTCTCCCACACCCTTCGCTGTTTAATTCCACACTCGCAAGTTCACCTTCCAGACCAAGTGCTAATCATCACTTCCAAAATAACCCTGGATCACTGAAGACATGTTGGCAGCTCCTGGAGAATTAAAGGAAAGTAATCCTCGTGATGAACTTGGTGTCGGTTTTATGGCTTTTTTATGTTCCCCTTTTCCTCCTTAAAAGGGAGAAACCAAGGCATTTGAAAGAACAGCAGCCGTTTCCCACAGGGAGGTGAATTTGGGCACCTCAAATCAGTGTTCCTTGACTTCTAGGGCAACAAAGCTCATTAGAATCGGCATAACTAACAGCTGCACTTATAGAATGTAATTTCCTATGTAATGTTTCCAACAAAGAAGACAAAAGCAAGTCTATGGGGGGGAAATGCCAGTCCCCATCACTTTTTTCATGAGTCTTATAATAATTGGTAGTCATTTTGATGGGGCTGAAAGTGAAGCAACAGTTCCTCTGTTTTTTTAGAAAATACAGAGCTCTTGAGAAACACGTTTCTCCTCCCGATGGATACACATAAGGAAGACCCGAATCATTCATTAGTGCTATTTTTAAAGGAATACTTGGTTGTCTCATAGAATTCACCTCAGTTATAAAACCTGAGCCATCATTTATTTTTTATGTTTAGGCTTGTGTTTCTTTGCTTGCTGGACTTCTATGCATCTTTTACATCAAAACATTCAGATTTTTTTTTAAGTAAAACAATTGCAGTCAAAAAGCAACAAATGGTACCATCAGCAACCATCCAAAATAGCATAATAAAATTACGAGCTGCTCAGATATCAAAAGCTGGTCAAGAAGAAAACAAGCTCCACCCACCTTCTGAAGGAGATACATGTAATGGCAGAGATGCCTCTAAAGGGAGGGGGTTCCACAACGCTGGGGGAAGGGGGCTGTTGAGAATGCCCGGCACCACATGGATGCCAACCTGGTATCTACCTGTGTGGGTATCTTGAGCAGAGCATCGTTGGCTGATCTCAAATGGCTGGAAGTTTTATATCAGAGTATATGCTACCACAGGTCCTCTTGGCCCAGACCATAGGTCATGACTCAATGGCAGAGCAGCACAGTTAAATTGTTTAACACATAGTTAAACTGTGGAACTCTCTGCCCCAGGATGTGGTGATGGCTGGCAACTTGGAAGGCTTGAAGAGGGGAGTGGACATGTTCATGGAGGAGAGGGAGCATCAAAATGGATACTAGTCAAGATGCATACGTATTGTCTCCAGGATCAAAGGAGCATGCCATTTATATTAGGTGCTGGGAAACACAGGCAGGATAATGCTGCTGCAGTCATCTTGTTTGTGGGCTTCCTAGAGCCACCTAGTCGGCCACTGTGTGAACAGACTGCTGGACTTGATGGGCCTTGGTCTGATCGAGCATAGCTTTTCTTAGGCTGAAAGTCCCAGGTTCAATTCCAGCAATTTACAGTTAAAAAGGATCAGGTAATAGATGACATGAAAGACCTCCACCTGAGACCCTGGGGAGCTGCTGCCAATCTGAATAGACAATGTTGCCCCTGATAGACTATGAATCTGCTTCAACATAAGGCAGCTTCATATATATGTACATATTTACAAAGCCATCCTAAGCAGAGTTGCACCATTTAGACGGTGCATTCCTAGGAACACTTTCTTGGGATTAAGCTCTAAAAACTGAGTAGGATTTTGAATAGGACTTTCTTCGGAATAAGCTCTAAAAACTGAGTAGGATTTTGAGAAAACCTGCTTAAGATTGCGCTGTAAATCCACTGAAGTCAATGGGTTTGGAAAGGGTGTAACTCTGCTTAGGACTGCACTGTAAAAATCAGCACTTTGCACTGGGCGTGGAAACATATTGTCAAGGAAGTAAGTTGTTGGAGAACAGCTTTTTTATGCTGTCTATACTCATCAGAAAGATGGCACCATGATGGACCAACTGAACTTTCCAGACAGTCTTATTTATTTATTTACTTACTTACTTACTTACTTACTTACTTACTTATTCCTTATCTTCCTTCCTTCCTCCCTCCCTTCCTGCTGAAGGTGTCTTGTGCAACACAGCTAGACTATTACAGTTTAAAACCAATGGAATAAAACCCCAGATACCCCCTTTTCCTTGAAAGAAGAGCTACATCTAATGCATATTACAGTAGTCTAACTGGAAGCTTCAAAGGTACAGATGATAATGGTCATATCACTGGTCCTGCAGCAGCAAATTATGGGCTTTGGGTAGCCCACGGAGACAATGGGCTCCAACCAATTTTTTACTGCATGATTACAAAATAAGGTTATAACAGTGCCATCTTTAGCAGAGTTATAATGTTCCAGTTCCACTGAATTTGATGGGCTTAGAAAGATGCAACTCCGCTTAGGATGGCACTGTAAATCTCCTTACCACACTTTTTAAAAAATCTCAGAAAGTATCATCATTTTATCCTGATCTATTATTAACAGTCAGGTGGCAATGAGCGCTTGAACATTTTCTACAATCTTGGAAATGTTTGTTCCGGGCAAGCTACCAGCTGATTCATATTCAACAACTGTTAACCGCTCAATGTCGATAGAAAGACCCTTATTTCTTCACAATAAAGACCGCAGATCCAGTTGCAGAACAAAATACTACCTCCTTCCCAACTACTGCCTTCCCCTAAGACCCACCCCCTAGAAAAATGGAAAATATAGGACCCCCCCCAAAAAAAGAGCTACTATCCCAAATCAATAACCCCGCTGTCACTCAAGCAAATGTATAACTTTGTGAAGTTTTTTGTCAGGGATATTGGCACAAAGGTGCACTTACTGGAAAGCGTTTTTCCCTACTTCTCTTCAGAGGTGATGTCAGTCAACCCGGGTTTTCCAACCATCCAAATGACTCTTTGAAATGAAAGGAAAAGTTTCACAGGAACAAAGCACATCCCACTGAAACTGGGTGTTTCGGGCTCGTATCACTGCACAACGAGACTTTTACCATCATTTGAAATATGGGGCGCTTCACACATGCCAAATAATGCACTTTTGATCCACTTTCAATGCATTTTCATTCCACTTTCAATGCACCTTGCAGCTGGATTTTACTGTGCGAAATGGCAAAATCCACTTGCAAACAATTGTGAAAGTGCATAGAAAGTGGTTTGAAAGTGCATTATTCAGGATGTGGGAAAGCACCCATAGTTTCAGTACAGGCATCAAATTAGTGCAGTCTTTTCCATAAGGTTGCCAACATCCAAGTGAAGCCCGGAGAGCTCCCAGAATGACACATCTCCAGACTACAGACATCACTTTCCCTGGAGGAAATGTCAGCTTTGGTGGGTGAACTGTTGGGAATTATGTCCCCCCTCCCCAAACACTGCTTTCTAATCTCCAGGAATTGACCAACCCAGATAAGCAAGCAGTTACAGCAGCAAAGAGCAATGGCTGACACCACACACTTGCCTGCTTCTACTCTGTTGCTGCACCAAACTGACATCACAGCTAACCCTAAGAGCACTTTCACACATGCCAAATAATACACTTTCAATCCACTTTCAGCACACTTGCAAGTAGATTTTGCCAGTTCACACAGTAAAATCCAGCTTCAAAATGGATTGAAAGTGGATTGAAAGTGCATTATTTGGCATGTGTGAAAGTGTCCTAAGTAGCAACAGTACTAAGCAGCAACATTAAGGTAGCCAACCTCCAGGTGGGGGCTAGAGATCTCCTGGGATTACAACTGACCTCCAGGCTATGGAGATCAACTCCTACCGGAGAAAATTGCTGCTTTGGATGGTGAATTCTATGGCATTGTACTCCGCTGAGGTCTCTTCTCTCCCCATAACCTGCCCTCCCCATGATCCATCCTCAACTCTCCAGGAATTTTTCAGCCTGGAGTTGGAAGCCCTACATTTGCAGAGCTACTCTAGTTTAAGTCCACTGAAATCAATGTACTTAGGTTGGAGTAGGACTGAACTGTTAGCATGTTGCAGAGAAAGATCATTGAGATGTCAAAGTATAGCACAGATTTGGAGATTTGCTGGGGAAAATAGTAATTTTGCCTGTTTCTCCACATTTCGCTAATATAACCCATGGCCCTGTGAGTTCCTTGAGAGGAAACCGCCAAAACATTTAGAGCATAAGTAACTCCATCAACTGCCCACCATGAAGTGCAAGGCACAGGCTGGAAGAAAGGGTGCTGAGGACCATCATAATTTCATTCGGAAGAACGGGTTTCACACAACTCTCTGCCACAAGGCGAGAACATTTTCATTCCTTCAGCTTATCAAGTGATTATTGCCATTGGGATGCAGTTAGTGTCACATGGAAGCACATTCATGCTTGGGAAAGGCGCAACAAGGTGACTTCCCCAGTGACTTTTATATGCTGAGCTTTTACCATGTAGCTGGGCCTGGCGTTTCCTGTCACCTCAGAGCTTCAGTTTTCTGAGAGTCGCGGCAACAAGGTTAACATGCGCTCGTGGATCAGAAGGGTTTGTGTTATAAGCTGCATCTCACTTCACAGGCTATCTGTTGAGAAAGGTGCACGCATTTCTGATGCGGGGTGCGTTGCTGAAATGCAGAACATGCACATGTTCACTCGGTAATGGTTTAGAAATATGTGGGGGGGAGGAAGCAGGGCAGGCAGCTCAGCGCAAAGCTTGGAAATAAACCGAGCGAGACAGTCAAACAAACTCTGCTTTCTGCATAGCTGGGTTAGCATTAGCTGGTAGGCAGCGTGCTGAATCGTAATTCCATCCATTTCCACATCGCCATATGGCCTCAAAAGATGCCATTAGCACCTTCTCCTAAGACACACCTGTGCGCGCAACTCATCGAACAATAATGATCTTATCTGCTCTAACAAGTCGGAGGAATTGGCTGCTGTCGAGAGCGCTCGCTGCCAAACGCAGCATCTGTGCATAACAGAGATCACTTCATTAATGGCACTGTTCAAATTAGAGCGGAGAGACTCCTCGAACTGAGAAAAGCCTGCCTCGCCTGATCAGCGAGGCTTTCGCTACGGAGCCGCGCAGCCTCGTAACCTTGACAGGAACTTCATTAGAGCTAACTGAGCCAGCTTGAAATAGGTCCATTTCAGCCTAGAGATTCTGACCCTTCCCGTCCACCACCCCCCTTTCCAAGACTGTCGCAATGTCTAAGTGAATACTGGATTGCCTTGGAAGGAACCAGGATGAAGAAGATTAGGCACTGCGATGCACACAGTTTTATTGGTTCTGTTGCAGCCGGGAGAATTTCATTTAAAAGGAGAATGGCTCATTCAACAAGGAAGGCATTCACAAAGCCAACAAAACTGTCAGTTTGGTCCTGCAAACTGCTTTCAATATACAGGAAACCATTCTGGGGAGGCACACAGTCAGGCAAGCTCCAATTTCTTGTCCTAAAAACGACTATTTTGTACCCAGACCATCTCTAATACATTTTAGGAATTCTATTTGAGATGGTCCTCATTGGAATTATTTCCCTGATTTTTGGAGTTTTGAATTACCTGGCCTAGAACCAATAGACCTTTTATGCATGGCTGTTTCCCTCGGGGTCACCCCTCCGACAAATTCAGGTCTTTGTTTTGATTTTGCGTGTTATTTCCGACCGTCAGAGGTCGCCCCGTGTTTTCAAATTTGGGATAAGACAGGTCCTTGACAATGTGGGCAAAATGCACGAAAATGCAGGGGGAGAGTGAGGTGACCTCTGATGGTCAGAAACAGCATGCATTATAAAAAAAAAAAGACCTGAAGTCAACAGAGGGGTGATGGTGAGGGAAACAGACATGCATAAAGGATCATAGATTAAAACAATGCAGTTGTTTCCTTTTTTTAACTTTTTGTTCAGAAATAACTGCACATGTGCACATTTGGTTCATATGCATCCTTCACCCTTTCGATGTTACCAACATACATGTACACCAGTGGTTCCCAAACATTTTGGGCCACCTCCTCCTTCATTCCACAAACTCAACCCCAGCGCCCCCTACCCTACCCTATAAAAAGCATTATTCAAAATAGGGGTTTGTATGACACACTAAAGAAGATAATAATAAAATTTCAAAACAGTAACAATTAATTGCACATCTCTTCAAAATCAAATTAAACCTTTTTTAGTTGAAATTTATTCAACAAAACTGATTAACTTGATCCAGTGGTACCAGCTTTTCTAAGTCTGGGGGAAAAATCTGATAGTTTCTACCAAATTTGCCAGCATGGTGCCACAGCTTGATCTATTGTAAATTAGTGAACAACACAGTTGAAGGGGCCCACCTCTAGCACCCCCTGCTGCCCTATTGCCTCTTAGTGCCCCCCTAGGCAATCCCACTGCCATCCAGGGTACTGCCCACTTTGGGAACACCTTGCTAAGGCACTGCAAAAGAGCAGCGTCAATTCGATCGGGCATACAGTTGTTGCAAACTGAGAAAAGGAAAGTGTGCACGGTCCGGGTCTCCCCTTGAAAACAGAGGACTGGAAAGCTGTGTGGAACATTATTGCAGAATAATGAAGGAACAAAATGGGGAACCTCCACTCATCCCTAATTGTCCAAGCTTTTCTTCAACAACATAAGAAGGCAGCTTACTCCACTGGGGAATGAGCAATTAGGGGTACTGTAAAAATCTACTATTTTACACTTCCAGGGCAAAAAAACAGCACATATGCTGTTGCAGATGTCCTGAACGCATGGTATTTTGAGATTATTATAGCCAGCTATGTGGTGGGGGGAGGGGCCAGTGACTGGGCGCACAAGCTGATGTGCGGTTATGCCAGTCATTATGATAAAGAGCATGTGATGCACCCTGGTCATTCAGATCCAGATGTGCTTTGGAATTCAGCATATGATCCAATTAACACCAGTGGCATCTATGTAGCCAATGGCAGATGGCAAAATGCATCTGGAGTTTGTCCAGCCCAGATCTTGATTGTGAAACCTGCACATCTACTTTTGTACGTTCAGAACTTTACAATCAGGACTAATATTCTTGATATCATGGTTTATCTCAATGGCACAAAATTGTATACCAGATTTTATAAAAAGCCTACTGATAAAAAACTTGCTGTTCAGGTTTGATAGTCACCATCCCTTGCATATCAGAAGGAACTTACCTCACAGTCCGTTTTTGAGATGAAGAAGAAGAAGAGTTGGTTTTTATTTGCTGACTTTCTCTACCACTTAAAGAAGAATCAAACAAACTGACAATCACCTTCCCTTCCCCTCCCACAACAGCCCCAACAACCCTGTGAGGTAGTTGGGGCTGAGAGAGCTCTTAATAGAACTGTGACCAGCCCAAGGTCACCCAGCTGGCTTCATGTGTAAGAGTGGGGAAACCAACCCAGTTTACCAGATTAGGATCCGCCGTTCGGGTAGAGGAGTGGGGCATCGAACCCAGTTCTCCAGATCAGAGTCCACCGCTCCAAACCACCATGCTGGCATCTCAGACTTTTAGAAGGAATCAACTTTAACTGATAATTTAAGAAAAAGAGGATATCCTAGGTACCTGTTTCAAGCAGCACATAAAAAAGCTCTTACAAAAAAACAGACGGCAACTACTCCAAACCAGCAGAAAAGCTGACCTTAACAAGCTGGTCTGTAATATCTTATTTAACGCTATAATGATTGGACTTTCTAAGAACATAAAACATAACTGGAATATACTGGATGTTATCTCTGGTTGTGAACACAAACCTATTATTTGCTTTAAAAGAACCTCTAATTTCAAAGAACTACTGGTCCACTTCTGTGAAAAATAACAAACAACTTTTTTCCAGCTACAGATTCACCCTTTTGTCATGTTCTTTTCTTTCTTCCTTTCTCCCTGTTCTTAGACCGAGGTCTTGAACAATAAAACCATAAAACTTAAATAAGACCCATCTCTTAAAATACCTCCCCTCGTCTCTTCTCTGCAGCCTCCAAAAAAAAAAGAGCAACAAAATAAGTACGCTGAGGGTCAGAATCCTCTAAGAGGAAATGAACCTTTTGCTCCAAAGTTGCTCGAGAAGATGTGGAGCATTTGTTGAAATATGGTATAATACATTTTAGCCTAAGATGGTATACGTAAGGACAATGCGGTAGGATATGTACCAAGGAGTCCACTGACTGAAGAGGGCAGGGATACGGCCGGTCTGCAAAAGGTATCTTTAGCATACAGCCCAGCAAAACCTTTTGTCATTTTAAATGTGGGAATTGTTCATACTACAAGTTTACAGGTAACATCAAAGAATTCATAAATCCTGTTAATGGAAAGCAGTATGAATTAAGGAATTTCACAAATTGTAACTCTAAAGGACTGGTATAGGTTATTAGGTGCCTATACAATAAACTTTATGTAGGAAATACCTCACTTTGCTTAAAAACCCATATTTGTTGTGGGGAGGGGAAGAATGTAACGGTACCCTTCTATACCCCCTGTAATATGGACACCCTTGGACTCTTGTGTCTGTACATTGGGACTGTTGCTGAATGGGAGGGGAGGCACAGAGAGAGACAGCACCACACTCCAAGACACAGGAGCATCCCAGACACCCCACTGGATGTTGCTGTACGGAGCCAGCAGGGACCTGCGAATGGCACACAGCACCTGGACCCGGAGAAGGGAAGTGGGCCTGAACTCCATCTTGGATCTGAATGCAGAGCAAAACAGAGAACTCCAAAATCTGCTCCTGAGCCTCCCTGCCAGCGACTCGCCCCTGGAACAGCTGCCTTCCTGAACACCTTTGCATAACCAAAGACACGGCCGGCATATCAAGATCTGCCTGATGACTTCAGACTCAGAACAATAGCGTTTTCCCCTTCCACACCATACATTCCTTCTCAGGGCAGGCTAATCCCATCTTCTCCTTCCCCTCTCTGCTCCCAGTTCCTGCCAGCTGTCAATAACACAATCGCTGAGTGATTGACAGTCATCAATAATCCTCTCATGTTCCAATCACCCTGGCACCCACCTTTTCACCACTCAATCTTTCTCCAATTTTAAAGCAATGTTACCTTTGTGCCCCACTGCTCACATGCCCTGTGAGTCAGTCTGCCTCAGAGGGCAGAATTTTACTTTAAAGCAGAGAGCCCTGGCACATGTCCGCGCCTCCTCCTTCGGATCCAAAAAGAGCGCCCCGTGTCTCTGCATGGCTTCCTGGCTATAACACGCTGGTTCGTGTAATAGCCCTCCCCCCAACAGCTTCCCTCCTTGGAACCTCGCAGGACAGGTAGCTATGGACTATCTTTACTGCTATCCCTTTTAGAACTCTTGTGGTGTGTGTGTGAGTATTGTGTGCTATCGCACTTGTGTGATTTGTACCCCCTTTCCCCCCTAAATAACGTACATCCTGTTTTGACTGCATTCAGTCTCTTGAGCCATTTGTTCTTTACTGGTTTTGCTCACCTTGCGTAGACACAGGAATAGACCCCGCTAAAGCCTCTCATTAGTGCTCTAAATTTGTCTCCAAACTGACTAATTCCCCCATTAAAAGTTGGAGACCCTAGCATTCCCCGTAACAAGGGAAGGTGATTGTAATCAGGTTTGAGTCTTCCTTAAATAGTGGAGAAAGTCGGCATATAAAAACCAACTCTTCTTCTTCTTCTTCTTCTTCTCCTCCTCCTCCTCCTCCTCCTCCTCCTCCTCCTCCTCCTCCTCACCCCAATAGCTCTTGAAAAATGCATGAAGTGTCACAGCTAGCATTTGTGGATCTTGTTTTGTATTTTTTTCATTTTTCCAAACCACACACCAGAAACACCCAAGATTAATTTATTCAGTATCCAGTTCAAACTCTTTTTTGTTGTTGTTGTAAGTGAAGGGGAAATGAAGCAATTATTTGCTTCTAGGGTCATGGAAACTAGCAACTTCACAGTTAACTCAAAGGCTAGGAACGCCGCATGACAAGCCAGGTCAAGCCAATTTCAAAACAACGGATGGCATTGTGGTACCCAATTTTATTTCTATTATTTTGTTCCCTGGAATTTATACATCATTTGACTTTTAAACTAGCCTGATGAAAGGCTTATGCTGCTTCCTGTAGGCTCAACAACTTAATTTGGGCCGGTGATACTTTCCAAGGGTGATTGAGATGAGTTTTTAAAACACACACACACTCACAAAATTGATTTTAGATATATTTTCAATTACTGTTCCTGATGATTTGGGGCCATGATGCAGACAAGGAAATTTATTCTTTATGGATATTTCCCTTGACGTGTCAATGCTGCTATTAGCCCAAGTAACCCCTTTGCAGAACTGTCATAAAAGCCATTTGCTAAACCCCATTTATGCAAATATGAATTGTGCTACGGCAGAATTTGAAGGTGTTCAGAATTTAAGGAATCTTTCTGCCATTATATTACCAACATGGAAGCAGCTGCAGTGAGGGTTGCCAGCTCTGGGTTGGGAAATACCTGGAGATTTTAGGGCTGGAGCCTGAGGAGGGAGGGGGTGGAGAGGGGAGGGACTTCAATGCCATAGAGTCCAATTGCCAAAGCAGCCATTTCCTCCAGAGGAACTGATCCCTATCGGCTGGAGATCTGTTGTAATAGCAGGAGATCTCCAGCTAGTATCTGGAGGTTGGCAACCCTAGCTGCAGCATACCCCAAGTTTGTCTGGTAATGGCGGACGGCATGTTGGAGAACGACATGATGTGGCTCCTTTCTCACTAGGATCACCCCCCTCCCACCCGAAACTTGGGCATTATTGGTACAGAAAGCAAGTACATTTGGGGCTCATTCCGCATGGCTTAGATTTATGCTTGCGTGGCACATTCGTAGAAGACTGCCCATTAAGGCCATCAGGGAAAGTCCTGTTGAGCTGATGGTCTGGGAGACCATCACCTCGTTTCCAAGCAACAAAAGATGCACCTTAGGCTGGGTGGCCTTGTGTATGGCAGGTGGGAGCCTCTGCTGCTGATGTAAGCCAGTGGCCCTTGTCATGCACAAGGTGGACATGAGAGAAGCACAGGAGCCACCTGCTCCCACCTCATGTGAGGTGTCGGCCCTCACCCTGTGCAAGGCAAGTGGCCTGTTTTTCCTCCCCCTTCCACCAAGGGGACAGAGCCTTTTTCAGGACTGTTTTTTTTCCCTCCCAGTCTGCCCCACGCACATGGCAAGAAATGATTTGAATGCCCCCCACACACACACATACATGCTTGTGTCTGTAGTAGTAGTAGTAGTAGTAGTAGAAGAAGAAGGAGTTGGTTTTTATACCCCACATTTCTCTACCTTTAAAGAGTCTCAAACCGGCTTATAATCACCTTCCCCACCTCTCCCCACAACAGACACCTTGTGAGGTAGGTGTGGCTGAAAGAGTACAGAGAGAACTGTGACTAGCCCAAGGTCACCCAGCAGGCTTCATGTGTAGGACTGAGGAAACCAATCCAGTTCACCAAATTAGAGTCCGCTGCTCATGTAGAAGAGTGGGGAATCAAACCTGGTTCTCCAGATTAGAGTCCTCCGCTCTTAACCACCACACCACATTGTCTCTGTACTAGTTCTGCTGGGGACATTTGCCATTTAGCTCCATCTCCCAGAGTTATCTTCTGCAGTGGCCATTCCACCTGATCATTACATAGTCATTATATAAGTGATCTTGGAGCTGTCATTTCCCTTTTCCTCTCTTGCCTCTTTTCCAACACTCTAACCACCATAAAAGGTAAAGGTCGTCCCCTGTGCAAGCACCGGGTCATTACTGACCCATGAGGTGACGTCAATCCCAACGTTTACTAGGCAGACTATGTTTACGGGGTGGTTTGCCACTGCCTTCCCCAGTCATCTATACTTTACCCCCAGCAAGCTGGGTACTCATTTTAACAACTTTGGAAGGATGGAAGGCTGAGTCAACCTTGAGACAGCTACCTGAAACCAACTTCTCATTGAACTCTGGTCGTGAGCAGAGCTTTTGACTGCAGTCCTGCAGTTTACCACTCTGCGCCACTATGCCGCACCAGTAATCACTCTGCTTTTGTAAAGCACTGACTTCCTTAAATGCCAAAATTGAAACCAGCATGGGCAGAAACCCAAAATGATTGGCATTATTAAGAATATACAAAACTGCATTAAACAGAGTCGTATCACTGGCCTGTTTAAAAATGCCATCTTTTTTTTTTTAACAACCATTAACTTTATACCTGTTGTACATTTTATACAACTATCAGTCTTCATTTTTTTATTTCCTACAGCCATCTACATCCCATGTGCTAACTTCTGGTGTGGAATTATGAGCACTGAAATGTTGTGCTATCTTACAGTGGAGGTTCTTACAACAAACAGAAGTAATTATTTGGCTGCAACAGCATAAGCAGCATAGATCATCCTGGATGCCTTTATAAATTTTGCCTCAGCTAAGGGATCTTAAAAGGTGGATGAAGAACGGCCTTCCCGCTCTGGACTTCTTCACTTGTGAACCATAAAAATAAGGTATTTGATATGTTTGTCTCCTTTATTTTAACCGACTCCCTAATCCAATAAACTTTACAAGGAAGGCTGAGGTCAGAGCTAACTTCTTTCCTCTATATTGGTTTCCAATGTTGATTATCCTATTTTCTTTTTTTAGTGAAGAAACAGACATCCCTGATGCTAGGGATGGCCAACTTCAGCTTGGAGATTTGGGAGTGGTGCCTGGAGATGACAGAGGCCTTTTATGCATGGCTGTTTCCCTCGTGGTCACCCCACTGACAACTTCAGGTCTTTTTTTGGTTATGCATGTCGTTTCTGACCGTCAGAGGTCGCCTCACTCTCCCCCTGAGTTTCCCTGTGTTTTGCCTGCATTTTCAAATTCGAGATAAAACAGGTCTCTGAAAACACGGGGGAACGCAGGGGGAGAGCGGTCAGAAATGGCATGCATATGCAAAATAAAGACCAGAAGTTGTCAGAGGGGTGACCGTGAGGGAAACAGCCATGCATAAAAGGCCAGAGTTTGTGGAGGATAGGTAGGGTTGCCAGCCTCTTGGTGCTAGCTGGAGATCTCCAGCTATTACAACTGATCTCCAGCCAACAGAGATCAGTTCACCTGGAGAAAATGGCCGCTTTGGCAATTGTATTCTATAGCATTGAAGTCCCACCCCTCCCCAAACCCCGCCCTCTCCAAGCTCCACCCCAGAAACCTCCTGCTGGTGGCGAGGAGAGACCTGGCAACCCTAAGGATAAGGCAGATCATCGGGGATGTGATGCCGTAGAGTCCAACCTCCAAAGGTGTCATTTCCTTCAGGGGAACTGGTCTCTCTAGTCTGGAGGGCAGAATTCCAGGAGAACTCCCAGCTCCACCTTCAGGATGGTAACCCTACCAGATGTAAACCTATTCAACCCTTCCTTCTGTGTGCTGGATAAAAGGATAATTTCAAATTTCACATTCCTGTTGTTTCAAACCCACAAGTCCTGTTTTCAGCTCTTATTTTCACTTGCATCAGCTGAGCCAGTGTGGTTTAGTGGTCAGAGTGCCAGATTAAGATTTGGGAGATCCAGGTTCAAATCCCCCCACTCTTCCACGGAAGTTTGCTGAGTGACTTTAGCCCAGTTACACACTCTCAGCCAAGCCTGTCTCACAGGCTTCTTGTGAGGATAAAATGGAGAAGAGGATGATGTAATATGGGATCGTGTTACAGAGAACACATGGAGCCCAAGCAAGGGGCAAAGGGGGCCTCTCGTGGCCATTTCCACAAGGGAAAAACGGCACAGGAGTGAAGGCAGAAGCCTCCCCACCCCTACTTTCTGAGCCACACTGAGCAACTGGGAAGTTTTTAAAGTGCGCTCCCCCAATGAATATGTGATGGTGAGATGGGTTGGTGAACCTAAACTGCATGACATGTCATGGACAGCTACCCCCATTGGGTACTCCATTTTGGGAGCACCTGAGGGGAACTCCTGCCTTGCTTTAGAGACCCAGTTTTAAGAACAAACTTGGTGGATTTTGTTCGCACACTTCTGATATTTCTGGCTAGAGGATCTTGACGCTCGCATACAGTGGGGTCTCAGTGTGAGGGAGGCATGAGAGGCCCTTCATTGGGTAACACAGGGCATGGCAGACCTAATTGACTGTGAGGAAGCGTGATCTGCATTTCTTTTGTTGGTGGAACTGACAGAGTACTGCCTAGGCCAGTGATGGCGAACCTTTTAGAGACCGAGTGCCCAAACTGCAACCAAAAACCCACTTATTTATTGCCGAGTGCCAATGCGGCAATTTAACCTGAATACCACCCCCAGAGGGGGCCCAGAGGGAGAGGCTAGGGTTGCCAAGTTCCTCTTCGCCATGAGTGGGAGGTTTTTGGGGTGGCGCCTGAGGAGGGCAGGGTTTGGGGAAGGACTTCAGTGCCATAGAGTCCAATTGCCAAAGTGGCAATTTTTTCCAGGGGAACTGATCTCTATTGGTTGGAGATCACCTGTAATAGCAGATCTCCAGCTAGTACCTGGAGATTGGCAACTAGTTCCTTAGTGTTTTCTCTCTACATATCAAGACAAATGGAAAGGTGTTTGGAGGATAGCTTGTGGGCACTTCAAAGGTGGAATAGGACTGCACGCCCCTCCACCCGCACAGACCCAGAGGGTGCTGGAGAAGCCGCTGGAGGGAAAGAAGGAAGGAAGGAAAGAAGGGAAGGGAGGGGGAAAGGGAAGGAAGGGAGGGAGAGAAAGAAAGAAAAAGAGAGAGAAAGGGAGAAAGAAATGGAGCAAGGGAGAGAAAGAAAAGGACAGAGGGAGACAGAAAAAGAAAGAGGCCATTTATGCATGGGAGGTTTTGCCTTGGATTTGCCACTCGGTGGGGCGTGGCGGCAGGCTTGTGAGAGGCGAGCAGGGTGGGGCAGAGGGCGCCTCCTTCGCACCCACCGACCAGCCATGCCCCTCCGCCCGCACAGGCCCAGAGGGCGCCGGAGAAGCCACCAGCCATGCCGAGTGTGGGCGCTCGGCTTCTGTTCCCCGCTCTCCCACCCGCCTGGCTGGCCGCGCACGCTCCAGCGGCAGCAATGGCGGCAGCTTCTGTGGGAGAGTCCGGGGGCCACCGCCAATGATGTCGGAGGTTCCCCACCCCTGGGCTACAGCCTCCCCCATCTGGGGTGGGGCAGAGCCGGAAAGGCCAGCGGCTTGGAGGAACCGTGCGTGCCGGCAGAAAGGGCTACGCGTGCCGGAAGTGGCACCCGTGCCATAGGTTCGCCAACACGGGCCTAGGCTGTGAATGGGTTAGTAAGGCTACCATACACATAACTCGAAATCGACAGAAGAACACAAGAAAAGAAGAAAAGAACTGCTACAACTTTCTGTTATAGCAACAGAAAATTAAATGAAGAGTTGCTTCAAAGCAAGTAAGTTAGTAGCAAGTTCTTAACTGACATAATCGTTTACAATGCCACCTCTGGATGAAATAGGTCACTTACACCTTCAGTCAATATGTATTGATCCAGTTCGGCCAATGAACGTTGGCTCTCCAACCAAAGGTTCTTGGGTTCTCTGAGGGGTAATTATGAGAGCTGCTTTACAAACTTAATGTGACTTTGTAAAGCAATCCTAAGCAGAGTTCTTCTGTCTGTTGAAGTCAGTGGAGTTAGAAGGGCGTAACTCTGCTTAAGACTACACTGTAAGGAGCACAAGTATGTATTATAAGGACTATAATTCACAGTGGGTAGCCGTGTTAGTCTGTCTGCAGTAGTAGAAAAGGGCAAGAGTCCAGTAGCACCTTAAAGACTAACAAAAATATTTTCTGGTAGGGTATGAGCTTTCGTGAGCCACAGCTGAAGAAGTGAGCTGTGGCTCACGAAAGCTCATACCCTACCCTACCAGAAAATATTTTTGTTAGTCTTTAAGGTGCTACTGGACTCTTGCCCTTTTCTACTTATAAGGACTAGAATGTCACACAGGATCAATTACATTACCATCTAGCAATGTGCCATCATTGACGTTTGTTTTGAAATGCTTCCATTTACTTTTCTTGCCGTTCACCAAGTCTACCTCTCTGTTCATGGCTATGTCTAATTTTGATGCAAGCCTTGGGCTATTCCTTCTCCCTTCCTTCTTTCCTTTTATTTGTGAATTCTGGTTAATTTTATGTTACCTTGAGCATGTGCTCACTGACCTGTTTAATTTGTCAAGCTATTGAGTCTGTTAGTTCCTTTCTGTCTCAGAGTAGTCCACTGGGGGACCCAGTAAGACCTAGATTAACAAGGTAAACACACTGTGTTTGCATGACTTAATTACTACTCTACATCCTTGCCCTTATTCACTGTCAATAGGAGTGAGGTATGAATGAACCATTCAATTGCGCCCTAAATTATAAGTCCATAAAGGAGGTTGTCCAATGTGACTGCATGAGCCAAAGGATATTTATGCATGGTTGTTTCCGTTCTGGTCACCCCACTGATTGCTTTGGGGCTTTCTTTTGATTGTGCATGCCTTTCCCGACTGACAGAGGCTGCCTCGCGTGTTTCTGCGCATTTTGCCCATGTTTTCTGCATTCTGGCTAAAACAGCATCTGGAAAACATGGGCAAAATGCATGGGGAGAGCGAGGCAGCCTCTGACAGTTGGGAAATACATGCGTAATCAAAAGGAAGCCCCAAAGCAGTTGGCAGGGGTGACTGCGGGGAAACAGCCCTGCATAAATGGCCAATGTCCTCTCTCTTGCCTCTTTCCAATCAGGGCATGGGCTCAGTATAGCAACTCACGCAGAAACACAATGATGCTTCTGTCTGAGAACAGGTAATTAACACACACTAAAAGTAAACCTTTTGGGATCAGAACAGTAAACTCCGCTCCAGTCTTCATTCAGTATTCCAGCATGATTAAAGCAACTTAGTGAAGATTTTTTAAGTAGAATAAATCCACAAATTTAAATTATGCATCTTAGTATGACCGACTGTCTTGACATAACATTTGTTTTTTCTTGACGAAGTGACACCTGATAACTCTGTAGTGATTAACTTGATAGAAACAGCCATAAATAAAAGAAAATTTAGACATCTCACTATTTATTTAGTGTGTTTACTCCTTTGATATACATATATAATTTGAGCGTCTGTCAAAAACAGAAAACCATGGGATGAGGAGAAAACCAAGGGATGAATAACTCTTATATACAGAAAAAGGATAAAAGCTTGGTGCACCCTTATTAGTTTCTTCCTGGTGCCGTGGCAGCTAATGAAAATTCAGGATCCAATCACTTTGTCTGTAAGCTGACAGCACTGACTGAATGCCTATGCAAAATCATACTTTCAAAATAATTCCATTGAAAATAACAAACTGCAAACTCCGTTGGATCTTTTGAGAGAAAACCGAGAAAGGAGCACAGAAGAAGAAGACAGCCGGTGTAACGTATTGGTTTAATGTTGGAGGACTTGCATCTGGGAGACCCAGGTTCAAATCTATACTCTGCCATGGAGCTTGGATATAAATTACCAATGGGAAGGTAGAAGAAGAAGAAGAAGAGTTGGTTTTTATATGCCAAGTTTCTCTACCTTTTTTAAAAAGAAGAATACAACCAGCTTACAAGCTCCTTCCTTTCTCTCCCCACAACAGAGACCTTGTGAGGTAGGGGAAGCTGAGAGAGTTCGAAGAGAACTGTGACTTGCCCAAGGTCACCCAGCAGGCTTCATGTGGAGGAGTGGGGAATCAAACCCAGTTCTCCAGATTAGAATCTGCTGCTCTTAACCACTACACCATGCTGGCTCTTAGTTACTGGCTGGACATTAGGATTTATTTTAATTTTTTTACAGTGAGAGTAGTTCAGCAGTGGAATCAGCTGCCTAGGGAGGTGGTGAGTTCTCCCTCTCTGGCAGTCTTCAAGCAGGTTTATGGTCACTGTTGAAAAGGTTAAGTCTTTGATTGCCACCTACTTATACTCTGAAGGTGGGACTGGTCATGGAGACAAGCTGATTTGGCCAGGTGGGTAAAGATGCTCCCCAGAGGATTACATTCATATAGTACTGGTTCTAGATTGCTCTCACTGAATGAAAAGTCCCCAGCATTAATTTTTTCTTTTTTAAAATGGGACTTTGTGAATATTTGCAATAATATGCATTCATCAAATCACTGTCTACCAAGTGTTTGGAAGCCTAGCTAGTCCAGAAAACCCAGGCCAGCTCAGGCTAACACAGCCTTTGAAACCTCCCTGAAAACAGCACTTTAAGCTATATAAACTGACTGCCTAATTCAAAGGCTTGAGAAAAGGGGCGAAGCCAGCATGTAAACTTTAATCTGGAGACCTGGGTTCGATTCCCCACTCCGCCACATGAAGCCTGCTGGGTGACCTTAGGCCAGTCACAGTTCCCTCAGAACTCTCTCAGCCCATGCAGAGGCAGGCAATGGCAAACCATCTCTGAACATTTCTTGCCTTGAAAACCATACGTCAGCTGTGACTTGAAGGGACACACACACACACATACACACACATGGGGCAGTATTACCGTTTTCCTCATGGTACTCATCCATCACTTGCTAATAAAGAGATCCTCATTAGAGCTGTACACTGGAGCCATCTAGGCACATCAACCCAGACTTTGTTCCTGATCATTACCAATACTCTGAGAGGTAGGAGAGGGGAATCTGATAGAAGGTAGCAGGATAATAAGGGGGGTATTACAAAAGAGAAAAGGGTGATTTCCCTCCTCATTTTCCCTTTAAAATTCTTATGATGTGACTGTCAAGCATCCAACCCTGTGTGGTGGATTGGTTAAGAGTGGTTGAGAGCCAGTGTGTTGTAGTGATTAAGAGCGGTGGACTCTAATCTGGAGAACCGGGTTTGATTCCCCACTCCTCCATACGAGCAGCGGACTCTAATCTGGTGAACCGGGTTGGTTTCCCCACTCCTCCATATGAAAGCCTGCTGGGTGACCTTGGGCTAGTCACAGTTCTCTTCGAACTCTCTCAGCCTCACCTACCTTACAGGGTGTCTGTTGTGGGGAGAAGAAGGGAAGGAGATTGTAAGCCGGTTTGATTCACTTTAAAAGGTAGAGAAAATCAGCATATAAAAACCAACTCTTCTTTGTCTTCTTGTACAAAAAAAAAAAAAAATGGCCACAGCACATGGGGGAGTGACACATGGGAGACACATGCTTTGGAGACAGAAGGTTCCAGTTTCATTTTAGGGATGAACAGATTACCAAAGTTCAGGGTTAGAGCTCTCTCCTGAGCATTCAATTCAAGATTGGGGAATAAGCCAAGAACTGAAGTTCTGGATGAAAAAATTCTGCCCCTTAGAGGAAATAAAAAATAATCTAAGGCCATTTATGCAGGGTCGATTCTGCTCCTCGCTCAATGTTGATTTTTTTTTTTAATCCGACCTTTAAAATGACTACTCACGGTCCCGATGCAAAACGAGAAAGTCAAACAAATTCCACCCCCCACTCGCCTGCTCCTTCATTCCTTTGTTTGCGTAGCCATTAGCAATAGTTGTTTGCATAGCTAAGCCACGGCTGGGATTCTGCATGATTCCTTCAGTGAATGCTTCGATGCAGGGGCGGAGCAAATACAAAAGGCCGTGTTAAAGAGGCGAAGCAGGTAAGTGCTGGCTTCACAGTGACGTCTAGAATGACAGTTCAGAGTGAAGAATTTTTTAAAAAAATATGTGGGGCACTTCAGCCTGGAACCTGCTGCTAATTACCAAGCATAAATGGCCTAAGTGTTATGAGTGCGCAATCTCACAATTTAATAGTAAGAAATCATGTTAAATGGCCATTGTAAGGTGAACTCTAAGGAAGTCTATGGAGCACAGTTGTCATGGTCTGTAGACTGTGACACTGTGTTTTCCTGTGGTCTGGTTTCATTCAAGACAGTTTCACGTATTCAAAACAGAGCTGTTATAGCATTAGCACCACCTCTCATCAAGACCCGCAGGACATGATTCTCAATGGAAACGACACTTACATACATAGAACTGAAGAAGCATCTCTTTGTAGTTAACTAGGTTTCTCCCTTTCTTTCATCTCCCATAGTCAAAATTCAGATTGCAAACTCCTTATTAATTATCTTATCTGAAATATTTGCAACCTGCCTTCATTGTGTCAAAATCCACAGCACTGCTAACGCCAACCAATTAAAAAAAAAATTAGGAATGAGAACAAAAGCATCCCCATTTAATTGCCTTTAATACTTATTTATATTTTTGCCAATTGTTTTGTTTCTTTGCTTTGTTGGCATTCATTTGTATGCTTATGCATGTAGCATAGGTTTTACATGCAACGTATACGATATTTGTAAGTAAAATATTGCTGGTTTACTAATGCACAAAGATCACTGCAAACTGAGTACATTTTAAGGGGGAAGATGATGTGAAGATGCAGAGAGCGGAGCCAAATTAAAGAAGAGAGGATTCTGTACGCACAAAAGAGAAGCAGTGCCTAATGGGACTTTGGAGTCCAAACAGTCTGGATGAGAAGTTTGACTTCATCTTACTAAGCTTACCAATTAAAAACCGCAGACAACAGAAACTAAGCTCCCAGTGTTCTTTAACGAAGAATCACCAGAGAGGACAGAGGGCAGTACCCGAATCGGAACAACAGTAGCGAATCAATCCAGCTGACCATCCAAAGGAATCTCCTAATGAGCGACTTAAATTATCCAGCATCTAAATGTCATGAGAAGCAAACCTCCTTGGGAAGGAATTTCCCAGGTTTGGGGCCATACTGTCCCAAATGTAGCCAGGGATACACCGATTCACAACTCAGCGGCATTAAAACTGGAGACCTTCCCCTCCAAACCCAACATTGTATCTAGTTCACACTGATGCTCCCTCAGCCTTAAACAGTACTAATGTATTGCTGTACAAGGAAATCGAACTAACAACAGAGACACAACCGAGGCACACATAGTAGCCCAACTCCATAAGTAAATTTATATAGTTCTAGTTTAGCCATTTACACTGTTTGTATGGTTTATGCGGCATATAACTCAGGCCTTCTTAGCACATTAAATATTCATACAGACTCTCGACATCTCTTTCCACAACACCTCCAGTGTGGGATCGTAACTACTCTCATTTGGGCAGTTCCGGCTTATGGATCTAAAGGTCTCCAAGGGAATTGAGCTTTGTGAAGGAGCATAAAAACGACTCTGGAAAACAGAAGAGGGGGAGGCTCTGCAGTGACACAGATGATAATGTGGCCAATGAGGTGCTTGCACATGTTTTCTCAGCATGGAGAGGGGAAAGCGGTTATGGGCTCTGAATGGGTGTGATAACACAGGAGATCTGACTGGCTGGCCTGCAGAATACAGGACAGCATGTGTCATTTCTTGGGGGGAAATGACACAGGGGAAATATGACCCCCCTATATTATTGCAACCTCAATCCAACCACACACCCCCAGGCTATCTCATGATGATAAGCTGCTACCCACAGAAGAGAAAAAGCTTGGGTTCTCAAATGGGGGTGGTGGTGCATGAAGCAGAGTTCAGGAAGGACCGGAAGCTTGACCCCTCCCTTCAGACATTCCAAAAGCTTCCACATTTCATACAAACACGAGGAGGGAGGAAATGAGCTGCTGTGCTCACCCAAGCTGCTACTTGTCATCTTGGGTCATTTATGCATGGGAGTTTTAGCTGAGGTTCCTCACTCACTGGAGCCACACTTTCCTGTTGGGAGTCTATGCACCAGCAGTCTCCAAGCTCAAATCAGGAAGTATCTGAATCCCTGCAGCTTGGAATGCTGCTTTGTAATTGGCTGTAGTGAGAGAAAAGCCCCCCCCCCCCGCGAAGCCCAATTGCCACAAAAAAAGCCTTTTAAGAGCATATTAAGGACAAAAAACAAAAAACGGAGCTTTTGAAAGGAACGGGGTGTGGGGAGAGAACCAAGCCTTGTTTTTAAAAGCCTTTTGCTCAGAAAGAACTCTGAGGAAGCAGGAAGTATTTGAATCCCTGCCCCTTACATGCTGCTTTGTAACTGGCTACCTGCCTGCTGTGAGAGAAACCAAGCTTCTGTGTCCTGCCCTTTGCCTTATGCATGGGGATTTCAAGCGGGCTGAGCTCAGGGGAGAGGGAAGAATTGGCTTAATAGAGGGACCGGAAGTCCTGGGATTTGTGAGGGCTGGCAGCGAGGTCCTCTGTAACGGAGGGGAAACTTGTGCATAATTCCAAGGAACAACCAAGACAGATGGGGGGGGTGAATGTGAGTGAAAGTACCCATGCATAAACGACCCTGGTCACACATCCTTTTCCTTCATACAAATGCAGGCTTTCCAAGCCGATGGCAGAACGACGGACCACTGACTGGACCATTTCTGTCAGCCATGAAATATGCATTGGCCGATACTAACCACCTATTTGTAACCACAGAAGTGCCCCAGTGCGAACCGAGAAAAGGCATCAGAATTTGTCAAAGTGGTCCTGTGCTCAGTCTGCTCCGGCACGCTTCCTCCCCGCTCAATATATGCCAGAGCACGGGGATCGTCCTTCCACCGATGATTCAATATGGTTTGGTTTACTTTGCTGTTTCATGTTGTTTGCCTCATTTTGCTTTATTGATTGCACGCTTGTGGGAGGCTAGAGACAAATAATGTAATAAAGTGCCCTTTGGGGAATGGTCCAGTATTTGTTGAAAGACAGACTGAATAATCTATGCCTTTTCAAAGCTCTGGCTTCTATCCGGCAGACTTCTCTTTCATCTCCGCTTTTATATCTCTCGCTATCATTTTACTGGCATCATCAGATTTACTCCTGACCAGTGTAACTGAGAGACAGGAAGCAGTTCTAGAATAACCGCTGATTTAAGAGGAGGTGCACACAGAACTGCTTCAGAACTATAGTTCTGGGTGGTCATTGAGCTGGCCAATAACATGACCAAACATAAAAGCAGCATTTTTTCCTACTTGACATTTTCAGCAACTGCTTGAAGTCAACAGGGTAGCAAAAAAGGCGACTGCTAATAATATTATTATTATTGCCCATTTATTAAGGAGAGGAAGCAGAATGCAGTGGGAAAGTCCCGGCTAAAGTGATTCAACTGCCTGAATTATGGGGGTCCAATAGGGTTGCCAATCTCCAGGTGGTGGCTGGAGGTCTTCCACTATTACAACTGATCTCTAGCTGACAGAGATCAGACCGCCTGGAGAAAATGGCCACTTTGCAAGATGGAATCTATGGTCTTATACCTGATTGAAGTCCCTCCCCTCCCAAACCATGCCCTCCTCAGGCTCCACCCCTAATATCTCCAGATATTTCCCAACATAGAGCTGGCAACTCTAGGATTAAAGCTTGATTTGGGGGCTGGGGGATTGGAGAGGCTGAATCAAATCCACAACCTATACTCTTAATTCTCCTCTTATTTGTCTCAGAAGTAAGAAGTAATCTTCGAGTAACAGCAAAAGGACAAACAATTACATCAAAGTGATGGTACTGGATTTGGAAATGGTGACTTGTGAAGATTTCTGCAATGTTTCGATAGTCAGTATTCAGAAGCATCACCATAAGAGCAACAGAACACACACCTAATACATTTAAAAGCTGTTCCCTTTGATGGGAGAGGTGAGGACCAGAAGGAAATGCCCCCTTTGGTTGGACTCACACTACAAAGACTCTTCCAGGGAAGCCATATGCATAACAGGTAGGGTTGCCAGGTTCCTCTTCACCACCGATGGGAGGTTTTTGGGGCGGAGCCTGAGGAGGGCGGGATTTGGGGAGGGGAGGGACTTCAATGCTATAAGATCCAATTGCCAAAGTGGCCATTTTCTCCAGGTGAACTGATCTCTACTGGCTGGAGATCAGTTGCAATAGCAGGAGATCTCCAGCTAGTACCTGGAGGTTGGCAGCCCTAATAATGGGTATCTTTTTTATATATACAGGTTGCTATTTAAAAGTGAAAGAGCCTTGTAGCACAGAGTGGTAAGCTGCCATACTGCAGTCCAAGCTCTGCTCACAACCTGAGTTTGATCCCAACGGAAGTGAGAGAAACCAAGCTTCTGTGTTTCAGTTAGCTGGCTCAAGGTTGACTCAGCCTTCCATCCTTCCAGGGTCAGTAAAATAAGGACCCAGCTTGCTGGGCGTAAAGGGAAGATGACTGGGGAAGACACTGGCAAATCACCCCATAAACAAAGTCTGCCTGGTAAACGTCGGGATGTGATGTCCCCCCATGGGTCAGGAATGACTCGGAGCTTGCACAGGGGACCTTTACCTTTATTTCAAAGTGAAGATATGAAGGCAGAATCCGAGTGAATGCAATTAGAAGTCTGCTTCTTGAAAAGTACACTTGGCATGTATTCAGAGATGTAAAGGGGGGCCAGCAACTTTGGGTACTAAATATTTCTGCACTTTATTAAGCCCTAAATCAACCCTCCCTTTTTTATATTTCCCCCCCTGAAACAAGCTTCTAACAAAAGCCTTCCTTCCTAAATGAAAGAATAATCACCTTGCACATGATGACTAACATAAACCCAGCATGCACAAAAGCCTCAGAGCATATTGTCAGCCCAAGATAAGAGGTCAGGCAGCACCAACGCTGGCAGTACAAAAGGAAGAAAGTCTGCTCCCAATAAAACAAAACAACAAAGGGAAGGAGGCATTAAAAATCCATAGTGCAAGCTGTAAAATAGATTACTTTCATGGACAGAGACCTGACAGGAACTGCAGCTGTGAAAGGGCTGTAATACTTGGACTTAACAAGTTGCACAGTTCTGTTACTTCCAGCTAGCCATTTAGCAAAGACTTTTTGCTTATTTATTTCGAATTATATGGGGCCAATGCACAGGGTCTCACCCAGTGTGGCCTCCTGGGCAAGAGATGTTCCTTCAGATGTTACATTGGGGGTGGGGGGGGAGTCAGTTGTGTGCTACCCATGACACTTCTGATATGCAAGGTTGGCACATTATGACATTATTAGAGAAACATGCACATTTGCTGGCTTTGGTACATGCAAGAATGCAATGTTCTGTTTGTGCATTCTGTTTGAAAACGCTGCTTTTCCCTATTAAGACAAAACAGTGACCATGCACATGGTCCTGGTAACCATGGGTGGACAAAACAGTGACCATGCACATGGTCCTGGTAACCATGGGTGGATCTTCCAAACATAATATAAGTTCTACAGTGGTTGAACAAAGTAAACTCATAAACCAGTGCTATCCTTTACACAAGGAGGAAAAGTCTAATGACGATTCACGTGAACATGGTGGCACATTTGTCAGTCACATTCAAGAAAGTCACTAGGCTCTGGTCCTTATTGGTGTGTACATTACTGGATCATTGGTAGCTTTCTCTACTCCACAGCATCCACAAGGTCACCCCAACTGCAAGATCTGGGAGTATATGAACTGACCCATAATGCTCTTAAATAGAATATGTAGTCCATATGGGCTTGCTTCCTGTAGTGATTTAATCACTATCTTATTGTAATTTCTTTAGTCTCCTACTGTCTGTGGACTACCCTTCTATGACAATATATGGTATATGATGCTGCACCAACTAATAAGAATCCCAGATCTGGTGTAGGAGACCGGTACACCATGTTTCAAAGCCCATGTTTCCAGCCAATGATGTGACTCAGAGGGACAAATTTTATTCCTTATCAGGTCCAGGCCTGTGAGACTAAGGATAATTAGTTTTTGTCTCATCAACCTTTCAAAAAAGGAGATAAATGCATAGTAACCAGCCAGATGATTCAATAAGAGAGAAGGGAGCGGGGAAACACAGGACAGAATAGGTTATTTGATGGCCTGGCAGGTCAGGCCCGTCCTAGGCTGTGTACCAAGGGGATGCTTGCTGTCATTACTATCCACTACATACCTACTGGACCTAGCTGGACAATGAATAAAGCTGATAGGAAGAAAGTAGATTCCTTTGAAATGTGGTGTTGGAGGAGAGTGTTACGGATACCCTGGACCGCCAAAACAAACAAACAATCAGTGGGTTATAGATCAAATCAAGCCTGAACTGTACCTAGAAGCTAAAATGACTAAACTGAGGCTATTGTACTTTGGTCCCATTATAAGAAGACAAGAGTCAATGGAAAAAGACAATCATGCTAGGAAAAGTTGAAGGCATCAGGAAAGGAGGGAGACCCGACAAGAGATGGATTGACTCCATAAAGGAAGCCACAGCCCTCAATTTACAACAACCTGAGCAAGGCTGTTAAAGATAGGATGTTTTGGAGGACATTGATTCATAGGGTCGCCATGGGTCAGAAGCGACTAGATGGCACTTAACACACACACACACACAGACCTACTACCCTTCACCATACTGATCCAGTCTTGTTTCAACCCCAGGACTATGCCTGCCTGCTTTGGGGGAAGCCAAGTGCACACCGAGCTTCACAGCCATGCTTTGGGTCCAGAGTAGGGTTGGAAGGTACATGATACAACAACCTCACTAAAAGTAAACAGGTCAAGATCTGGTTATCAGCTGTATGAGTAAAGGTTGGCTATTCTTGCAGTCAATAAATATACCAGGATTCTATAAGTACCTATGACACATCAAACTGTGCAATGCTAATGGGGGAGGGAATAGGAGCCGATGTGACCTCAGTGCCAGCGTTAGTGCTACTTGTCCTCGCTAAAGTGGCACTAACGCTGGTGGGAGAGCAATTACGTTGGTATGGGGAAGCCGCGTGGCAGCACTAGCCACAAACACAGTGCACTTCAATTGCGGTGCAGTTTTCTTGGTGCAGGAGCTCGTGCCATCATCAAAACAGGCATTACCAGGGGCGGAGCTGACTTTAGTCAGCTTCCTAAGCCCTTTTGGCCCAGGAACGCCCCTTATGGCAGGCACAGCATTACGCCAGCAAAAAGGCAGGTCTACCCCCTTGGAATTCTATGGAGAGTTCCACGGGCTTTTCTTCAAAACTGCTTTTTCATCTTGCTGCACTCAGCTCTGGAGGCGGTGCAGCTGTGTCAACCCTGAGCACTAGGGTGGCCAACTACCAGGTACTAGCTGGAGATCTCCTGCTAATTCAACTGATCTCCAGCTTATAGAGATCAGTTCACCTGGAGAAAATGGCCTATTTGGCAATTGGTCTCTATGGCATTGAAGTCCCTCCCCTCCCCAAACCCCGCCCTCCTCAGGCTCTGCCCAAAAAATCTCCCGCCGGTGGCAAAGAGGGACCTGGCAACCCTACTGAGCACTCCTTAACCACCACCTCCTTTAGGATTGGGCTGTAAGTCAAAGAGGCACAGAGCACTTTTCCCACCTTCTAACAATCCAAGACTCCTACCTGAGCAGGTAAGTATCCATCGCTGTGTCCATGCCATTAGGTTTAGAATAATAATACCCGTAAATAACGGCAAGAATAGCGAAGGCAGTTTAAAACCCATGGAAGCAACATGAAACACAGCCTTAAAGCCAATCATCCCCAACCAGCCTAGTCAAACAAACAAACAAGTGTCAAAAAAAAAAATCCTGCATTGACTCATTTCCAAAACGATGCTCCCGTGGACTTGGGGGCACTCCAGTGCTGTTAATGGGACCATTTAAAAGAGCCATTGAAACAAAGCACAGCTTGCTTGTAAATGACAAGGCAGTTCTGAGAGGGAAGCACTGATGCCCTACCACATCAAAGGCCCATGGAACAAAGGCTGCTATCCAGATTATCTCACTGGATTTCTCTTAGTGAATCGAAGTTTAAGCGATTATCAGATACACTGACACAGAAAGATATCCTGCCGCTCTAATCAAGAGAGGCGACGGGAGTTTTACTTTCATTTCTTAAATGCTTTTGTTTTTGGCCAGCTGAAAAGTGCAACAATAGAAACAGGACGTCTGGGGTTTCTTTGAGGAGAGGTCCAAATGTTAATGCCTGCTCTCACATTCTGTTTTTTGTTGCTGTTGCTGCTGCTGTTTTTTTTTTTTTTGCAATGTAGGATATTAAAAATGTGGCTTATATGAGAAGCACAAGCACAGTGTGGTGTAGTGGTTAAGAGCGGTGGTTTGGAGCACAGGTCTCTAATCTGGAGAACCAGGTTTGATCCCCCACCCCTTAGCAGTCAACGCTAATCTGGTGAACCGGGTTGGTGTCCCCACTCCTACACATGAAGCCAGCTGGGTGACCTTGGGCTAGTCACAGCTCTTTTAGAACTCTTTCAGCCCCACCTACCTCACAGGGTGTCTGATGTGGGGAGGGGAAGGGAAGGTTAATGTAAGCTGGTTTGGTTCTTCCGTAAGTGGTAGAGAAAGTCGGTATATAAAAACCAACTCTTCTTCTACTACTACTAAGAGTCCCTCTAAATCACTGGTTCCCAACCAGGGGTCCGTGGACCCCCAGGGGTCCGCGAGAACTAAATTAAGGTCCGCGAAACAAAGTTATAAACCCATAATAAATTAATATTTTCAATTAAAAGTTCTCTATTATAAAAATATATATATTCAAATATTATTCTAAGTTTAATGTTTAACTAACAGTTATGATTAAAGTTTATTTTAAAATTCTCTGAATTTATATTTTGAACCTTGAGGTCCCTGCACCGAACAAAAAAGTCCTAGTGGTCCCTGGTCAAAAAAAGGTTGGGAACCACTGCTCTAAATAGAGAACAGATCTAGAGATATCTTGGGAAACTGGAAGGAAAGTGTAGACACTCCCTATCCTGCTTTTTTTAATCTCAATTTTTTATATTTATCCATGTTCTTGGCTCTCTGCTCTTAGTTTGGTAGATCCATTTAAATTTTATACATTTGTTAAATAGCTTTTGTAAACCATTTATACAGCTGTTATACATGCAATGTATAAAGAAGTGTTTTAAATAAATAAATAAATCTGGATATTGAGTTCATTGGTTCTTGTAGGTTATCCGGGCTGTGTAACTGTGGACTTGGTATTTTCTTTCCTGACGTTTCGCCAGCAGCTGTGGCAGGCATCTTCAGAGGAGTAACACTGTGTTGGCGAAACGTCAGGAAAGAAAATACCAAGACCACGGTTACAGAGCCCGGATAACCTACAAGAACCAAATAAATCTGGGCTAGTGGAAACAGGTACATAACGGTGCTTTTAAGGCAGTGGTCTTAAATATTGCTTACAATGTATTTTATTTATGTTATGTTTTAGTTATGTGGTTATATATATTTTTTGTGGTATCTTCTTTTATGGTTACCCACCTTGGGTTCTGAATTGCTCAGGAGAAAAGAGGGAGCTTAAATATTTTAATTAACTCAATACCAACTGTCTACACTTCCAGGGGACTATCTACCTCCTAAATAAAAGGAATAGCAAGATCATGCTATTGAATAGCTGCAATGGTTAGGACCATGAGTTATGAGCTTTAAATCACCATCTCAAATATGAATTAGTCAAACAGTGCCAAAAAAACATTTAACACTGGGGTTCCTGCACTATTAATAATAAAGGAAAGAAAGGATTTTAATAGGTGGGCCTGCTGAAAGTCATTCTTCTACCCAACTATTAAAACTACAGGAAACCAATTATTAAGCATTTGCCTGGGGGTGGATGGTGGTATGTGATGAAATCACTGGCTGTGGTAGCATTGTTTAAGCATTCGTCATACTTATACCATGACTGGGCACAAGTCAGCACCAGCAGCTGTCCAGTTTAAAATGCCTCACTAACCATTTGACCACTAACAAATCACTGTACACCAGTGTTGTGTAGTTGTTAAAATGTTGGGCTAGGATCTGGGGGACCCAGGTTTGAATCCCCACTCTTGCCAAGCTAGCTTGCTGGATGACCTTGGGCCAATCACAGCCTAATCTACTCCACAGCATTGTGGGAAGGATAAAGTTGAGGAGAAGAAGGAGGAGAAGGAGAAGGAGGAGGAGGAGGAGGAGTTGGCTTTTATATGTCAACTTTCTCTATCACTTACGGAAGAATCAAACTCGCTTAGAACCACCTTCCTTCCCCTCCCCACAACAGACACCCTGTGAGGTAGGTGAGGCTGAGAGAGCTCTAAGAGAACTGTGACTAGCCCAAGGTCACCCATCTGGCTTCATGTGTAGGGGTAGGGAAACAAATCCAGTTCACCAGATTAGCCTCCACCGGTTCTCCAGATCAGAGTCCACCGCTCCAAACCACCGCTCTTAACCACTACACCAGGCTGGCTCTCAGCATGTCCCCTTCGTCCACTGTTGGGAAGAAGAACAAGATATAAATGAAGTGAATCACTCAGTCAATAAATATAGATTTCCCCCTAGGATTGCCAGCCTCAAGGTGGGACTTTGAATTCTCCCAGAATTACAGGTGATCTCTCGACAATAGAAATTATTCCCTCTGGAGACAATGGGCAGGTTCAGAGGGTGGACTCTATGGGTACACATCTCCACTGAGCTCCCTTTCTGCCCCAAAAATCTTCCCTCCTCAGGCACCCCACCCCCAATCTCCAGGAACTTCTTCAGCCAGAATTGGCATCCCTAATCCCCACCATCAGCCCCTGTCACTGGAGCATTCAGTACACAGAGATTTCCATACAAAGTCATTACATTTTATTGTTTTCCAGTCTTCAGCTGCACCAGAAAGCATTTTTCCTTATTAGAAATATACTGCTTGATGTGATCCTGGCCAAACCCCAAAATTCTATTGATTCACTGATTTTTAATTTCAGCATCCCTCCATCTCCCCCCCCCCCAGATATATATTTGAGATGGTGATTTTGCTGCCCAGGCAAACGTGAACGTTATCATTCACAAAGCACTTCTCTTTTAAAAGGCTAAACCCTGGAATTGACATTGAATGCCTGTATCTATTCATTCCTCCACAACCCATCCCCTCTTAAGGTTAAAGGGACAACTCCAGCATTAGGGAAGAGTGACCCCAGAATTTATTATGAGTTTATTTAACATCCCCTTCCACTTTGAGAATAGATTTGGGGATTGAAATTTGGTGGCAACTGTGGATAACAATAGAATCAGTTCTGTTAGAATCCACCCTGCATTTTTTTTCTGAAAAATACACAAAAAAATAGATTTTTAAAATGAGGAGGGGCCATGCCTCTGCTTTGCATGCAGAAGGTCCCAGGTTCAATTCCCAGCATCTCCGGCTAAAAGGATCAGGTAGGAGGTGACATGTAAGACTTCCACCTGAGACCCTTGGAGAGCTGCTGCCAGTCTGAATAGACAATACTGAACTTGATGAACCAATGGTCTGATTCAGCATAAGGCAGCTTCGCATGTTCAAATGTGTTCAGAGTCCATGTCATGGTGTGCTGAAATATCATGGGATGGAACAGGGCCATCTCTGAGCAAATATAGTGTGCCTTATTTCTGAAAAATGCTATACCTTTGCCTCTCACCAGCTACAACAGAAAAAAGCAGGATTTTGCTTCAATCCCAAACAGAAACCAAAAGCAACATAGTAGTGAATTAAAAACAAATATATATTTTTGGCCATTATGGCTTTTGAAAGAAGAATTCTCTCTCTCTCTCTCTCTCTCCCTCTCTCCCTCTCTTCCTCTTCCTCTTTTTGTGTTACTTGACAAAGAGGGTAAAGGAAGGATTGCCCTATTGGCAGATGAGAAAAATGGCTGCTCTTTGAATGGCTGCAGCTACAATATGTGGTTGCCGCTACATTCGCTCTGAGACCTGAAGAATTCAAAGCAGCTTCTGGTGTAGAAAGTGGGCTGCTTATAGACAATTAGAAGCAAGATGGACCATTTCTAAACAGCTTCTGGTGTAGAAAGTATGTTGCTCACAGACAATTAGAAGCTAGATGGACCATTTCTAAACTTCAATCTTGCACCAAAACAAACAAACAAACAAACAAGGTAAGTGTGGTGCTCTGATTGAATTGACATTCAAGCATATGAATAGGATTGCCACCTCTGGGCTGGGAAATACCTGGAGGTTTTTGAGATGGAGCCTAAGGAGGGTGGGGTTTTGGGAGGGGAGGGATTTCAATGCCATAGAGTCCAATTGCCTAATCTGCCATTTTTTCCAGGTGAACTGCTCTCTATTGGCTGGAGATTAGCTTTAACAGTGGGAGATCTCCAGCTACTACTTGGCGATTGGCAACCCTACATATGAATCCTCTACCATGTGCTTTTCCTAAAAATGGTAGCTGAATAAAAGAAAAGCTGAGCTCCTCCCAGACAGGAAGAAGAGGGAAAGGCTTTGCTGAGTTGTTTTCTGATGGATAATTTGTTGTTGAAAAGGTGGGAGGAAAGAGGATGAAAATTACTATGGAATTGTGGTAGAAAACAGCAAGAGTCCAGTAGCACCTTAAAGACTAACACAATTTCTTGCAGGGTGTGAGCTTTCGTGAGCCACAGCTCACTGCTTCACATCACGAAAGCTCATACTCTACAAGAAATTGTGTTAGTCTTTAAGGTGCTACTGGACTCTTGCTCTTTTCTACTGTTAGTGACAAACACAGCTACCCATCATAATATATTTTTATAGAATTGTGGGATTTCTGTTCCTCCCAGATTGGGGTGGGGGAGGCCTTTGCACAGGGCAGGAGACTGGTTTGGGAGCCATTTTCAAGAGAGGGACTATGGTATTAAATGGGGCAGAAAAGGTTAAAATAATGTCTTGCTGCCTTGAAGTGACTGGCAGGTTAAAGCACAGTCCAGTCCAATAAGCCAGCTGCCCCTGGTCTAGAGAGCTGTAAAGAAAGTGCTACTTTTATAAGTTCCTGATGCAGCACATAATATATTGCAACACAGGATATTTCAGAGCCAACATTATACCCAAATTTTCCTGTTTAATTTTGGCTCAGGGATATCTGAGGCACTCTTGAAATTTCAGGATTCCTGAAATGTATATCCTGAAATGTTGGGATTGGTTTGAATGCTACTTTGGCTTTGGAGTAGACCTGGCATCTGTCTACCACCATTGTTACCAACTAACCTGGGGGGGGGGGAAATACCCGAAACAGATCCCCCAAAATGATATCCACACTCCTGAAATTTCGGTATAACTGTAATAATGCCCTTTCTGAAATGAAATTAAAATGAAACGTTTTGAAGCACACGTACAATAGTAAGCGCGTTGCTTCAAGAAATGGAAATGGTTGCTAATTCAGTTACATTTTCAAAAGGATTGAGAAATTTTAGCTAACTAACCACTGATATGAAAGCTAGGTTAATCTTCCATGTACAGGGGAAAAGGACCTCGGAACACCTGACACTGGGGAGAACAGCTATTGGTACGCTTCCATAGCCATCTGACCCTTCGCTCTTGGAAACAGTCTACTGGAGTGGTAGATGCACCTTGGTTCGACACGAGTCATTCTTGCAAGTTGTACAGAACCAGTGACAAGTGTTCTATGGCTTTCCCTTAATTAAATAGACATTTTAATCAGAATTCCCGCTCTCTTCCATTCGGATCTTATTAAAATTCTGTAAATGGTGCTCTAACAGAAGATGACATTTTAATGGGTCCTCCAACCACCTTCATTTAATTGTAGTTTTATAATGTTATGTCTGTTGTTAACAACATTATGCACATTGAGCAGCATACCTAAAGGCAGATTGATGGCAACACAGATGTTGGGAAAATGCCAGCGTGCTCAGTTGCTCTGGGTAGAGTGCTCATTCACAATTTTATTGTTGCTACAGTAATGCAAGCTTGTTTTGGTGGTATTAGTGATAGAGTGGGAAAATAGCCATCTTTGGCATGTTTTATTAATACAGTAAAGTTGTCTTTATAATTCCACCTGGGATATATCCGTTTCCATAATGAAGTTCATAGTCTATCTTTGTGTAATTATTTCTACTTGGAACAAAATTACTTACACTTTAGATGGGGTGGGGAATGAATTGTGCTGCAATCAGGTGAGATAATAATACAGCATAGTAACCTTTACTTTGAGAGATTACTTTCCTGAAACGATCGAGGCTGCCTTTAAAATAGAAATATTCGATATATAATCATATCTGCTTGTGAACTTAATTCTCCACGTATGGCAGGAGTGGGCCGGGTGGGATCTGGTGGGAGTCTGGAGGAGAAACCTACATAACCCAGGAGATTGGGAAACAACAGAATGTCATCTGTTTCCTCCTTCAAGTGACATTGCATAATCTGGGAATTAACAGCACAATGTTAAACAGAGTTACTCGAGTCTAAGCCCACTGAAGACAATGGGCTTAAAGCGGAGTAGGCTCTGTTAGTGAGATCACAGTTGCTCCTGGAAATTCTGGCTGCAACCTCAACCACCAGTATACCATACTTTTAGCACAGGAGGAAGGCAGAAATATCTCACTACCAGCTGCTACATATTACTCTGAATAAGCCATCAGCAGCTTCTGCCTCTGTCCTGTTCAGGTGTCTGAATGTGTTAGTCAAGGAGCTGAGGGATAGGGTTGCCACCAGCGAGAGATTTTGGGGGTGGAGTCTGAGGAGGGTGGAGTTTGGGGAGGGGAGGGACTTCAATGCCATAGAGTCCAATTGCCAAAGCAGCCAATTTCTCCAGGTGAACTGATCTCTATTGGCTGGAGATCACTTGTAATAGCAGGAGATCTCCAGCTAGAACCTGGAGGTTGTGGAAAAATCCTATGTAGGAAATTTACTTTTAGTGCACAGCCACTAATAAAATTAATGACACTAAGGGTGTTATTGCAATATTCTATTATGCCCTTAACATTACAGCGTAAAAGAAACCATCACAGTGGATAGTAATACAGTTACTCAAATGCACAAATGGAACTAAACATTGCATGAATAGTCCATGTATCTGAGTCCATATGGTAGACGTTTAGATGAAAAACAACATCCAATCACTTGTGAATACTGTGGTAACTTCTTAGAACACCAGGGAAAATGATTATGACTTATCCGGCAGTATGAGCTCTTCGTGCCGAGATGCACTTAATCCTGAAAAAGCTAGGGCCTTTTCTTTGGAGGGTATATCTCTCCGGACAGGACTGGGTGAGCCTCGTCTTTTAAAATGACCCTTCCAGACTAATCCACTGAAGGATGACGGATAGTTTGACCTGACGAAGTTGGCCCCAATTACATGACCCCTACCTCAAAAGGGCCCAACTATGGGGCCCTAACACAACCAGTCAAAGATAGAAAAATGGGAGTAAGCACAGAGCCGTGCATCTGAACAAAGGTGAATAGCCAAAACCTGATGTATTCGGCTTTTTGGGAATAGCCTATTTGGCTTTGTTTAGATTCCCAAGTTTTGGTTATTTGGCCAAAACAAAACCCAAATATTGCTGAAGCAGCTAATTTCAGGTTTATTTTCAGTTCGGGTTTATCAATATGCACAACCCTACTAGATATTTGATGGATTCAGGAAGAAAAAAAAAACCTGAGAGCCCCCCAGGTATGAAATTAGTATAGACCATAAAGCTAGCAATTTAGAAACATTCATCAGCCCAGTCAATACACTAACTGTTGGCTACAAAACAAAGACATCCCACAATTCCAAAGGCCCTCTTAAATGGTACCATTTTCAGTAGTGATCCAAGCTATGGTGAGATAGGAGAGGTGGGCCTCCCTTTGCAGGGTGTTTCATAGTGGTACAATAACAAAACAAAACAAAAAAGAAACCCTATCTTTCTCTTTTAGTCATCCACTGTACTTAGAACAGTGGAGGCACAACACACCTATAAAGATAACTTTTATGTCTACAAAGGTTTATATGGGAGAAGGTGCTCCCCTCAGTATATGACACCATAGTGAAATACAAGGAGCCAGCATGGTGTCATGGTTAAGAGTGGCCAACTCTAATCTGGAGAACTGGATCCAATTCCCCACTCCTCCACATGAAGCCTGCTGAGTGACCTTGAGCTAGTCACAGTTCTCTCAGAACTCTCTCAGCCCACACAGAGGCAGGCAATGGCAAACTACCTCCAAATATCTCTTGCCTTGAAAACTCTATGGGGTCACCATAAGACAGCTGTGATTTGATAGCACTTTATACACACACAAACACACAGTGACAAACAACCATCTGCTAGCCAAAAAGATGACCAATGAGAAGAACATGGAGCTTAAAACACGTAAGTAAAATCTGACTACTTTGATTAAAAGAGAACAGTCAGACAATACTGAAAGATGATGCTAAGATACCCTCAAAAGAAATGTAGTTGTATGGTTAGCCTGCCTGTTTGATGTGGTATGAAACATCCCATTTTGGAGTCAGTGAAATGCAAAACACTCTTTCTTTCAACAGCACAGGGTCTAAAGAAAATAGAAGGAAGGGAAATCAGTCTCATAAAGGTTAAAGTCAATCTCGTAAAAGTCAAGATAATTTTAGTGTTATGAATCACTGTAGCATCTAATTAGAGATTATTGTCTCCTGAGCTTGAGCGAACAATAGGCTCATGATCACCATAAGGAAACATCTTGATTCTTGTGGGTTCCTCAAAAGCTAGAAATCAACTGGCTGGTTATTCCTCTCTCTCTCTCTCTCTCTCTCTCTCTCTCTCTCTCTCTCTCTCTCTCTCCTCCCTCCCATCGTGTTCATTTTAGAAGTGCTCTGCACAGTTTCAAAAGTGGCTCACAATTAAACAGACAGTAAGGATGATTTTGAATGTCTCACCTATATCAACTCTCAAATCTACAATTTCGATTTCTCCACTCTGCAAAGCAAACCCAAGACTCTTTCATTTTTGTGCCATTTTCCCATACAACACACACATTTCTCAAGAATATTTGTGCAGCAATTCATAAATGTTGTACATTATATGTACCAAATGTGAATATCGTACCATTTATATGTGTACCATATACTTATGTTTACCATATACCAACTATACAACATGTGTAAAGGTTAAAAAACTACAACAGCAAAAAGCGGACAACCAAAAACACTGTCAACAATAAATAATATATATATTTTAAATGAAATAAGGAACATTCATTTATCCCTAATGGGCAGGAATGGGGAAGGAATGTCAATGAGGTTATATTTTTCTTATCAGAAAGAATCCCTCGCAAAGAGATATTGTGATAATAGTGGAAATATGCGGAGTATGGGGGAGGGAAGGCAGCATGGTATAGCCCAATCCTCCTGACGTTTTTGTAATTGTTTTCTTGATGTTTATGCCAATAAAGGTTGTGTGTGTGCTATAGCCCAATCTCATCATATCTCAGAAGTTAAGTAGGGTTGGTACTTGGAAAGGAGACGTCCAAGAAAGACTCTACGGAGGACGGCAACGGTAAACCCTCTCTGCTTCTCACTTGCCCTGAAAGCCCCTTGCTGGGGTCACCATAAGTGAGCTGTGACTTGACGGCAATTTACACACAAACATGCAGAAAATGAGGTATATTCCAGTGTTGTGGTAAAAAGCTAAACAGCACACTTGGAAGGTCCACCAAAGGTGTTGCTTTACCAATAAATTGGATGGCAGGATCTTCTCAAAGATTGTGTCTAACTGAAGAATGTTGTGGATGTATAATCAGGAAGCCAAGACCACATCAAAGTGGCCAGGAAAGATAAACCGGAACAGGTAACAGAATTGGTAGAGCCAAGGAAGTCTCAATCAAGTATGTGAAAAAAAATATCAAAAAAATGTAGGAAGGAGTGATGGGGGGAAATTCATTGAAGATTTCTGGGGGTAATGTAATGGTTCATGGAATAAAGCTCTGGTTCAGGGGTGTCAAACATACAGCCCACAAGCCAGATTCGGCCCCTTGGGATCTCTCATCCGGCCTGCCGGCCACCCCCATCCACCAGTCCTGATCTGGCCTGACAAAGCATGTCCCGGCCCAACCAAGTGACATTTATGTCATATCTGGCCCTCGTAACAAATGAGTTCAACACCTCTGCTCTAGTTCATCTCCTGGAAAGTATGTTTATTTCTATCTCCAGCTGTTTGTGATCCTATTATGCGCATAGATACAGACATAATTCTTCACGATGTTTAGAAAATACTCCAAAGAGATGCCACCATCAGATTCACCTGGGTCTCGGATCTAAAGCCGAGTATGCTAATGTATGCTAATTTCAAATTCTTGAGGATTTGGAGAACCTGTGGCTTAAGCAAGACAAGCGCCACCACATTTTTTGTCCGCAGTATCTTATGTGGGTGTATATGTGGGTGTATACTCCTGTGTAGGTCATGCACCACAACAGTACATCTCTAAATTATGCACACCAATAATCATCTCATCCAATTAAAACAAATTAGTTCTGTTACAGTATTGACCCAAACTTGATTTCCCCCCCCCATTGTCAAAATCCTTAATCAACTGTTTTGTTGATTGCAAACAGTGTGCATGGAAGAATAATTAATACAATTATCAATCTTTAATGCTCATTCTAAAAATAAAAAAGGGGGGGAAACCCACCCTCGGCAACAAATCTTATTCTCTACTTAAGAAGATTAAAAGCTTCCCCAGGAGTCCAAGAGACATTTATGTGTTTTGATCTGAAAAGCAATGTGAAATAATATAGATGACAGCAAATCACATCACACATACTCAGTGTGTTGCCCTTAAAGGAAGAGCACCAAAGCAAAGCAGTCTCCTGGAACAAATGAAGCAGGTGAAAGAAAGAAACAAGCAGCAAAGTTATGTCTGTCAAAGTTAGCTCTACAAGACTTTGGCAAAATGCTGCCCTGGGTCTGGTGCATGATGCAGCAGTTGACATAGATGCCCTAACCTGTGTTTGACAAGCTTCATTGCTGAATCCAGAGATTGCAGCAGGGCCGAAAGGAATGGCAATTCCCTCTGGTCTGAAGGGGAACAAGCTGAATTGTCAGAATGAGTGAAGAGCAGAGATGCCGCAAACTTAGAAACAAACGTGATTGACATCCCGTCTTAGCAGGAACAGCCTACTTGTTTACAAACCCACTGGGCCCTGGCCAGGGTTGCTAATTTCCAGGTGGGGCCTGGAGATCTCCTGGTATTGACAAAAACAAAAGGGGGAAAGAAAAACCCAGCCTATAAACCATGCTGGGTATCCAAAGGTTGGGTGGGAAAGACCTCAACTGTGTATAGAAAAGTGTTTCTTTGAAGGTGCTAATATCATTATTAAAAACATTAAAAATTAGCTTAAAAGAAAGTACAAATGGCAACTAATACAGGTTGATAGACTGAAACCACAAACCAAATGCATTTCAGCCCCCTGGCCTTCATGAGTGGTCTAATAAAATTGCTTATTATGCACACATATACATTATAAAACAGGTAAAACAGTATAATAAGCAGTATTATAACAACCCAGGTATGTGTATTGGGATATATTCAATTAGACTCTGTGTCCAATATAGTCTGTAAAATTACAGAGTCCACTGCCGTGGAAGACAGTCTACTTGTGCTTTTCTGGGCTGTATTAGCTTTCCATACAAGGTGTGCATACCAGTATCAACCAGATAAATGATCTCCTAGTATTACCATTGATCTCCAGACTACAGCGATATGTTCCCCTGGAGAAAATGGCTGCTCTGGAGGGTGGACTGTATGACATTGTATCCTAATAAGGTCCCACCCCTCCCCAAACCCCACCTTCTCCAGGCTCCACCCCACAAAATCTCCAGCTATTTCCCAGCCTAGAGCTGGCAACCCTACCTCAATGTGTTTGCTCAATGTGTGCGTCAAGCGCAACTTGACGCCTGTGCAGTGGCCAGGTTTACAGGCTTTATTGTATAAGTCCTTGGGTGGGGGTGTCTCACAGTCATGGGCAGGTTTGTCTTGGTAATGATGCAACATTTTTTTAAAACTTAAGTGGTGTGGGTTGTGGTTAGCTTTTGCACTGCACAGTTAGCTGACAGAAGCGTCTTAATCACTGAAGGCATGCATCCTGCTGGGTCACAGTCAGGTAATTAAAACGGTCTACCTTTAAAGCACAGATCACTTGTACTTTCCCCATTTTTGTGCCTGCCTATTGTTTATATTTTTTTTCTTTTTATTGCATTGGGAGTCATTTTTACATCTTCATACTTTTATAATTACAAAATTACAGTTTCTTTCTTCCAATACAATTTTAACCCCTTCCCCCCCATCTCCCTCCTCCCACGGACCAAGTCGAATAGATCATATTTTCATATTTTTAGCCATGAGCATAGTCTTTTTAATTTTACTAAAGTCTCTTCGTTGGCTTCTCCACTTTTCACCCAATCAAAATATAGGTTCCACTTAGTCTTTAACTCCAATTCTTCTGTTTCACCCATCGTCTGTTGTTTTAAATATCCCAACACATCTGATTGAACATATTTAAACACATAGTTATTCCACCTATCTATAGTCCACTTTGTTTTATCTTTCCATCCAAAAGCTATAACTGCATGAGCCGCTAATATCATTACTTTAAACATCTCTTGTTTACTCTTTTCCACCTTCTCACACCCCATAACTCCCATAAACATCAAGTCTACCATTGTCTATTGTTTATATGACCTATGTATGTGTGGGGGATGATGACACTTAGGGGAGCCAACCTCCAGGTACTAGCTGGAGATCTCCTGCTATTACAACTGATCTCCAGCCGATAGAGATCGGTTCACCTGGAGAAAATGGCTGTTTTGGCAATTGGACTCTATGTCATTGAAGTCCCTCCCCTCCCCAAACCCCGCCCTCCTCAGGCTCTGCCCCAAAAGCCTCCTGCCAATGGCAAAAAGGGACCTGGCAACCCTAACGTCACTACAATGTCCATGAGGCACTGTGAGAATGTGATAGGCAAATTATTCTAGAGCCAGTCTGCCTCTTTGTGCTGTTACCAAGACGTCCACAAGGAATACAGGAAGACAACTCACATCTTTAAGTCACTCACTGTGAAATGTTGATATTCTTTTTGTGTTCTTACATTATATCACAAACAGAGAGGTAGTAGAAGCAGCAAAAAGTTGTATGTGCAGTTGTGCTTGCAACTTGAGAACAAGTGAGTGGAATACCAGATTTCTAAGAGTCATGCATGATTTTTACTCTATCCACAAGCACATGGAAAATGTGTGTGTTGACCACATGTATATGTAAATGGATTACGTTTTTTCACAAAGGTGTGCAAACAGCTCGGACACAGACAGTTTGTCCAAGTTGAGTGTGCTGTCCTCAACTTGCAGACAGATCACAAACCAAACTGGCAAGAGGTCGAGCAGCATTTGGTAAAAGCGGAGTTGCCACCCAATTTTGCCAAAACTAATCTGAACGCTCCCACATAAACAAAATGCTTTTAAAGAAAAATTTATACCCTGCCTGCACTAAAGAGCTTGAGGCAGCTTCTAGCCATCAATTAAAATATATGGATGTTAATCAACAACAATTACAAGGGGAAAAACTCCCCCAAATGACTTCCCAAAAATAAAACAATACCCCATGGAGGCCATTTTCCTGTATTTAATTTCTATCTCAGAGTAGCATTAAAGAATGAACTCTAGCCCGATACATAAGGTTGCCAACCTCCAGGTAGTAGCTGGAGATCTCCTGCTATTATAACTAATCACCAGCCGATAGAGATCAGTTCTCCTGGAGAAAATGGCTGCTTTGGCCATTGGACTCTATGGCATTGAAGTCCCTCCCCTCCCCAAACCCCATCCTCCTCAGGCTCTGCCCCCCAAAACCACCCGCTGGTGGTGAAGAGGGACCTGGCAATCATACCGATACAGGGTTGACCTGGTTTTGATCTGTTGCGTCTGGTGTGGAAAAGTTTGGATAACTTCTTCAGACGTACTGGAAGAGGGATAGGCATGTAGACATTTTTTTTATATATTAAGTGCAGGCATGTCACAGAGTATGCTTAAAACCTGCAACCTCAAATCCTCCCTTGGATAAGAACCCTTAAAATGCTCACAGGAGTATTTTCCAAGCCTCCTTCTGAGGGGAAAAAAGTACAATTGTAACAAATGCTCCGGGTCAGGATGTCCCAGCGTTACCCCAATCCCTATATACCTGCAGGAGGGGGGGGGGAGAGAAAACATTTCCAAAAGCAAAAAGAAGAAAACTCATGTGGAAATGAAAAAAACAACAACCAAAAAACACACAGGGCATTTGATGGCATGAAACGACGTAAACTATTTGTGCGGAAGAGGCCTCAGTAAATACACTTAATTTTGTGTGTCAAACGGTGAAATTAACAGTGCATTTCTGAGATGCGCTGGCGGCTCACACCAAAGGCCTTTTGAGGTTGGCAAAGGCCTACGCCGGCCCACAGCGCCGGTGTGCGGGGCCGGTTGCTGGTCGCCGGCTGCTGCCGCAGCAGCACCGGGCCTGAATGCCGATGGAGCCTGCCGCTGGCATCCAGACACCAGCAAAGGCCATGGCGTCGTCCCGGGAGGTGTTCCCGGGGCATCCCAGTGCTGGCTGGGGGAGGGGGCAGGACCGCCATTTGGTGGCCTCCTGAGCCGTTACGGCTTGGGAACACCCCCTTTTCCCCCAGCAAAACCCTATGGGGGTTGCACCGTTCTTTGGTGCCAGGCAGAGGCAGCACCGCTGCGTTGCCTCCTAAGCCCGGCTCAGGCATTCTGGTCAGGAATGCACTGTAAGAAGGAATGCTGGAGAGACAAGCCACGCAGCATGGCTCCCCACCTCAGTAAGAACACAACAGGCAAGAGAAACACCCCTTTAGCACAGTCATTTTCCTGTTGGGTGGATGGACTAGGAGAGCAATAGGGAGCAGCGTAAGGTCAGTCATGCGTACACATTCAAAATACTATTTAGAACTATTCTGAGCACTCAAATAAAAGTGTGTTTTGGGGGAGTATTTAAGGGTACTGTTTGCAATATTAATATTGCAAAAGAATACAGAGCATCTCCAATTACAGTTCTATCGGCTGGGTAGTGCGTGCAAACATACTACTTGTACCCTTTCCAAAAACCCTTTCTATTCTGGCTTCTCCTAATAAGTACGTGTGGGCTTGTTGAAGGTGAAATACTCTGCGATACACGATAGGTTGTCTTTTTTCCTGAATGTAATGCAAGATTCTTCGGAGTGAATTGATTTTGATCTTTGTTTTAGCACACATTTTAAATGACTGCTTTGCTTCCCATTTCTAACTGTTCCTTTTCCTTAATCTTTTTAGATTAACAAAGACCTTAACTAACACTGCCTAATTATTTCTGAGGCTAGATGCTTTTTAAAAATTGCATTCAGAGGGCAAGGTAGTAGTTAGGAGCCATTAACGTCATGTTTTTTGGCATCAAATCCTACATTAAAACCAAACTCCATGAACGAGTAATAACATACAATTTCCTATCATTTCTAAGATTACTTAATGGGTTATTGTCCATCTGAATGAGATATTTCAATCACTACTTATTTAATAACACTTGCCAATTATTGCTGAAAATAATGTGATATTGTTATTTAGAAAGGCAACTCCGGTTACAGACTTCATTCATGCTTGTTTGGCTGGAAGCGACAGAAAGATTAGGCAGATTCGAACAACGTCTTACCTGCCCTCTGCAGAAACCAGTGGGGGGAAGAACTGGTAGGCAAAAGCAGGAATTTGAGGGAAGCCAAAGGTAGAGAATTGTTAAAGCCAATGAAAGTTCACAGGAATAGTTTGCACTTCAATTTAATGGCTAGCACTGAGTGATGACGAAAATGATGGACTTGAAGTCACAAGTCAGGGACCGAATTCGTGGCTTCTAGGTCTGATTCCTGCCTTCTCTGGTTACATAATTTCAGGTATTGTGGTGCTGAAAGATCTTGGCTAGGTAACTATGGAGACTGGGTTCAAGGGCATTGTCCGATCAGCATTGACAATATTAGCTACATTTGTTATCAGTGTGATTCAGAACCATATAACCTGAAAGGATCTTGAAATAATACTATTTCCTAGCATCTGGTAGCCTAAAATTAGAGATGAGCTGAAGTTCTCTATTGCATTCTTTTTATCTGTTATATGGTTGACAACTGTTGCATTCTCTGCCTTTTTGCTGTTGGTTTTTTAAAGCTATCATGCACACACGTTGTACAATTTTTACATAACATTTCTCTTGTGTGTGCGTAAGGTGCACCACTGCTATAGATAACATGCAGCTATACATGATGCTGATTTATTTGCACAAAAAATGTTTTCAATGTGTGCATTTCACCAGGAAGAACAAAATATGTACAGACACAGAAAAGGGAACAAACAGGCGGAATCATGGGTTCAGTTTACGTAAGCGAGAATCAAAATTAAAATCTTTATTTATGTATTTATAAATAACTGTTTTTTTTCCATTTCTGAGTTGCCCTCCCCAGCAAGACCGCTCCCCAAACCCTGCCCTCCTCAGGCTCCACCCCAAAAACCCGTGGTGAAGAGGGACCTGGCAACCCCAAATCATAGTACATAAATTCACAATGCATCTTGCCTTAAACTGTGCCGTGGCCCTGCCCGACCTTCATGCGTGCATGATTTTGCCACAATCGAGTAAGTTTAGAGAACCTGCCAACAGTGGCTATTGACTGGCTGTGCTGGGTGATGACGAATGCTGTTAATGGGAGGTGAAAGAAGTACTTAAAATACGGCATGCCTTAAACTGTGAGCATATCAGCAAATTGAGAGTGTGGGAGATCAACTCAAGAGGAAACAGGTGTTACGAGCAAGGTGAGCTTGATTTGCAAGTGCATTACCTGCGAAGATGGCAGAAATGCTAGTAATAAATCTGGGTCCTAAAATGCACACAGGTGCACAGACACTCGTATTTCCAACTGCAACCTAAAATGGACCAATTCTCTTTTTATTTCTCTGAAGGAGAAGAAGAAGGGGGGGGGAGCGCCTCAAACATGCATCGTTACAGAACTGTAAAATAAAACTTCAGGCTATTAGAACTACAATTATACTATCATGGCTGCCAAACAATAAATCCCTCTCACTTTTATACCATCTGTAAAAATTATAGAGCAGAACAGAACCTTGCTTTACCAGAGTGATTGATCTGTAAAGAATCGTTCAGGTTCAAAGAAGAAAAAGTATGAACAGAAATTCTCAATGAAGGGGAGGAGGGACGGGAACAGACAAAGGCATTCCGCTTCATTTCTTTGATTAAAGGACCATTTGAAGGCCTCATGTTCTCAAACATATTGCTTTCTAGTTCCCAAACATGGCAAATACATTGAATGTAGGATGAAACAAACAAACGAGATGCGTCTCTGTCAGGGTCAGGATGCAACCAGAGATGTACATGAAAGCAGACTTCGAATTGCTATCCAGAATCCCTACAGTCAACTGCTGGAGAATGAACTGAAGACTGGATCTAGTGTATACTGCTTTGTTGACTAGGCAACACAAATGGAGAAAAATGGGCCCCCAAATGCAAAAAAACTGCAAGCCCATAAAATTGGACCCGACCCAATCTTCACCAAACTTGGGGATTCATGTAAGGAGAGGCACCAGCAGCTATGCTGCAAATCTGGTGCCTCCATCTTGAAAAACAGCCCCCCATAGCCCCACAAAGGTCCCGCATTGACATAACATTGAGCTCTGTCAAAACTGGGAATCACTGAGAAAAAAAATGGGGAGGGGCTGTGGCTCAGTGGTAGAACATCTGCTTGGCATGCAGAAGGTCCCAGGTTCAATACCTGGCATCACCAGTTAAAGGAAGTAGGCAAATAGGTGATGGTCTGAGTAGGCAATACAGTCTTTGAATGACCAAGAGTCTAAGGCAGCTTCATGTGTTTTCATGTGTTCACAGTTTCCCCAGGATAAGGAAACTACTGGGAAATTTTTGTGGGGCGCTGGGGAATTTTGTTTTGAGGTAGAGACACCAAATTTTCAGCATAGCAGCTGGTGACTCTCCTTAAAAGAACTCTCAGGTTTGTTGAAGATTGGGTGGGGGTCCAATTTTATGGGCCCCCAATTTTTTCCCATTGGAAACAATGGAGAAAGGATGGGGGTACCCTCTTTGGGGGCCCATAAAATTGGATCCCCTAACGCAGTCTTTGCCAAACTTGGGGGTTCTTCTAAGGAGCATCACCTGAAGCTACACTGAATGTTTGGTGCCTCTACCTCAAAACAACGCATCCCCAGAGCCCTACAAAAATTCCCCTTGGGTAAAATGGACTTGAAAAATCTGGGGGGGAAATGACTTTTTTTGGATTTGCCTTTTGGGCTCCTTTGAAATGGTGCCTCTATGTTTAGTTAAAAAAGCCTTCCCCCCAAAAGAGCCTAAACTACTTTTTTTGGCTTTGTTTGGTTTGGCATATCTGAATATACACCCCTATTATAGAGTGCGCAAAAAACAAAAACTGCTATGCATTTTGGGTTCAGAGGTCATACAGCCATATTGATTAGCATCACACGCAGGACTGGTTAGCAGCAGAGATATTTTGCTTCAGCTTACTAACCTATGTATCTCCATCTGGGCTGTTCAGTGACATTAAGCAGACATTTCTATTATCCAAGAAAATATGACTGTGGTTTTTTTTCAAAAAAGCCCTGACCTTTCTCCCATCTTCCCTTCATTTTCCCACAACAAAGATGGTCTACTTTAAAATGTCATGGAAGGTGTAAAAACTTAATCTCTGATCTGTCATACGAGCTAGAGATTCATTGCCAATGCATGATTTTGCTCCGCTGGTAATGTATACGCAAAAACGCTTCCCCGGGAATCTCTTCCTTAACTAATTGAGAGGCAAGGCCTGAGAATAAGAGGCCTGAAAATAAGAGAAAGACAAGAGCCAGCAAGATGTACTGGTTAAGAGTGGTGGTTTGGAGCAGTGGAGTCTGATCTGGAGAACCAGGTTCGATTCTCCACTCCTCTACACGAGCGGCAGAGGCTAATCTGGTGAACTGGATTTGTTTCCCCATTCCTACACATGAAGCCGCCCTGACCTGGATAGCCCAGGCTAGCCTGATCTCGTCAGATCTCAGAGGCTAAGCAGGGTCAGCCCTGATCAGTATTTGGATGGGAGACCACCAAGGAATACCAGGGTTGCTGTGCAGAGGAAGGCACTGGCAAACCACCTCTGTTAGTCTCTTGCCATGAAAACCCAAAAAAAGGGGTCGCCATAAGTCAGCTGTGACTTGATGCCACTTTACACACACACACACACACAAATACACACACACACACACACACACACACACACACACACACATGAAGCCAGCTGGGTGTCCTTGGGCTAGTCACACACTTTCAGCCCCACCTACCTCACAGGGTGTCTGTTGTGGGGAGGGGAAGGGAAGGTGATTGCAAGCCGGTTGGATTCTTCCTTAAGTGGTAGAGAAGGTCGGCATGTAAAAATTAACTCTTCTTTTCCTTCTACAACAGGCTTTTTAGCAACCTACTTTTTAGCCAGCTGCTTGTCACCGCTCCATGTGTCAGTAACTTGAAGTGCAAAGCTTTTCTCTTCTTTCCTCTCCTGCCACTTACAGTCTGGAAGGTATCAAGGATGCATCGGCAGGCTATAGAAAGCATTTTAACGATCAGTTTGTCAACCGAAAAAAGCAGCATTTTTTTCCAGATATTTTAGACATGTGATTCATGTTTGTTTTACAAAAACCTGGCTTATTGTAGTAGAAATCACCCTTTCCAATTCCCTCCCCTCTGAAACAGATGCTTGACTAAATCTGTGCTACAAAAAATCCAGTTAGTTGAAATCAATGAGAAATCTAAGCCTTTATCCTCCCTCCTTTAGCTTTAACAGCCCATTCCAGAGAATGGGGCCAAAGTTTTTAGGAGGCGGCGTGACCTCGCCGCCGGCGTAAATGCATGTAATCATGCGGCAAGGACAGTCCTGGCGGGGGCTGAGCACCGCGGGACCGCACCTCCCCCCCTCCACCGGTGCGGCCTTTCCGTGGCGCTGGCAACGGCTTGGAGAGGCGTATGGGGAGTTTAATGGCGTATGGGGAGTGGCTTATGGGGAGTGGCTTAGGAAGAGGCACCGCTGCACCTCAGCTCAGGAATGGCCTGTAATTCTCTACGCTGAGGTTGGGTTGCCAACCACCAGATGGGACCTGGAGATTTCCCAAAAATACAACTGATCTCCAGACTACAGATATCAGTTCTCCTGGATAAAATGGCTACTTTGTAGGGTGGATTCTATAGCATTCTATAGCATTATATCCTTCCCTCTTCGGACTCTAACCTCAGCAATTCGCCAACCCAAAGTTGGCAGCTCTACATGAGGCAAATAACTACTCCAACCCCTTAAAGTTTCCATGACGTTGGCCCTGTAAAAGATTCCTTCCAACACTACCATTTAGCTAACTGAGGACAGTTTTATCCCACAGTTTATCCCACCTGGAGGTCAGAGCCAGCAATCAGCACAGTTCTGAATGCCCCAGCATTCAGATCCATGCTGCTTGCTGCTTTCAGGCTCCAAGTGGAGGTTGGAGCCAGCAAGCAGTGTGGGTCTGAACACCTTGGCATTCAGACCCATGCTGCTTGCTGCTTTAAGCCTCCAAGTGGAGGCTGGAGCCTGCAAGCAGCATGGATCTGAATGCCCCCAGCATTCAGACCCACACTGTTAGCTGCTTTTATCTTCCAAACGAAGGGTGGAGCCAGCAAGCAGTGTGGGTCTGAATGCCCCGGCAGTGCAGAACTACATGTTTTTCAGATTCGGCGCTAACAAGACTGAATATTTTTGAATTTTTCAAAAAGCCGAATCCATTACATTCGGCTTTTGGGGTTTTTTTTTTTTTTTTAAATTCTGGATTTATTAAACCCGAACCCAAAAAATACCAGGTGGGGAGGGGGGAAAGGTGCATAGCCCTTCTACTCATTTTACTGACCTCAGAAGAATGGAAGGCTGAGTCAACCTTGAGCCGGCTATTTGAAACTGGCTTCCATCGGAACTGAACTCAGGTTGTGAGCAGAGCTTGGACTGCAGTACTGCAGCTTATGACTCTGCACCACGGAGCTCCCCACATATCTCTATAGCTAACTCTATAGCCAGAGCATGGATCATAAAATCTGGAAAATGGTACTATGGCTGAACAGGGGGATGTTTCTACAAACTTACAGGGACCCGAGAATTTGCAGAAAAAAATAATTTTAAAAAACCTGGAGGAAAAAAAAAACACCCATGAAAAGTGGAGACGTGAAATGTGCACCTGCAAACACAAGACAGCTTTAAAAGATTCCCTCTGAGATCTTGCCAGGTGAGCTAATTGGCATTTTAAAAAATAATGAGTGGCTGTGGGGAGGAGGCGAAAACTGTCAGTTGGGAAAGGGGTGAAGAAGTAGCAGGGGGAGAGGGCAGAGCAAACTAGAAGTTGGAGTGGCAGTGGTGGCAGAAGAAGCGGGAGGCAACAGTGGCAGAAAGAATAAGGAGAAGACAGTGGCCGCTGAGGGGGAGTTGGCAGCAGCAGAAGGGAGAAGGTGGAGAAGACAGTGATGATGGGAAGGGGTGGTGGGAGGCAGGAGAAGAGGTGGCAGTAATAGCAGGGGCAGAGGTTGAGGCAGGAAGGAGGCAGCAGTAGTGCCAGTAACTGGGGGAAGAGGAGGCAGAAGCAGCAGCGATTGCAGGACAAAAGAAGAAGGTGGCAGCAGCACAAAGAGGAAGTAGAGGATGGAATGTCTACTCCTCCAGATGTGCCTGTTGTGTTCCTTGTTTGTAACAGATAATGTTGGTTTCTCAGTGGAAGCCATCGTGATATGGTGGTTAAGAGTGGAGGATTCAAATCTGGGGAACCGGGTAGGATTCCCCACTCCTCCACATGAATGGCGGACTCTAATCTGGTGAACAGGGTTGGTTTCCTACACATGAAGCCAGCTGGGTGACCTTGGGCTATCACAGTTCTCTCTGCACTCTCTCAGCCCCAGCTACTTCACAAGGTGTCTGTTGTGGGGAGAGGAAGGGAAGGAGATTGTAAGCCGGTTTGATTCTCCTTAAAAGGTAGAGAAAGTCGGCATATAAAAACCAACTCTTATTCCTCTTCCTCTTCTTCTGCTCCTCCTCCTCCTCCTCCTTGCAAATAATGTTACAAATGGATACCTTCTGTGGGACAATGTGGCACAACAAAATAGCAATGGTATAAAAACACACACACACATGAGTTTACTTTGCACAACAATTGAAAAAGGGATCTTCCATTTAAAACATCAAGGAGGAGAAATTCATAATCATCCCCATTCAGGATCTGCTGCAGCTTCAAATGAAATGCACCAACAACTCCCTTTTTGTACTGATACAAAAACAAAAAAAAACCCTTTCAATTTCACTCCAGCGGATCAAAAGTGGCAGTTTTCATTCATGAGGCAAAAAAGTAAAATAAGATCAAGTCTATCAACATCAAGGGGCTCTGCCTGCTTTTAGCTCAGGCAAGTCATTAGCAAACAGTGACATCTTAATGGGTGTGATTAAAAAGGAACACATTATTTCATTAGCGCAGGGTTTTTTCCTTTTAAAAAATTTAACTCAAAAGCTTGCTAAATTTTCAGCTTAATTACTACCGAGTATAGAAAATAAGTAATCCAATAATCAGGAAGGGGAAAAAATAGATTAAAAGGATGTTACAGATGCCTTTGAACAATATAATTTAATCCTGTTCTGTTTGAATTTCTTTGCAGCCAAGCCTGCTCAAAGCGGAGACTTTGAACCGAACCCTCGAAGATTTCACTTCTGCCTTTCTCTCCTCCACCATTTTTTTGACCAAGTACAAAATCAAAGCCTTCCAAAATCAGTTTTCATGCCTCAGGTTTAGGACACCAAACAGCATGGATCCGGGATTGATGCATAAGCACGCAGCATTAGAATGCACATTAATGAGTCACGCCGGAGTACAGTTGTCCTGCCTTATACTACCTCAAAGGAAAAGGGGAAAAAAGGATAAGAGTGCAATCAGCTGATGAGTCATCTTGCATAACTCCCCCAGAAAGGGATCAGAACATTTTCCTTAGGAAACAAGGTCATGGGATGGGGAAGGAATTAAGCCTTTCAAAGCCTAGGGCTCCCTGCCAAGAAAAAGAGGATCGGATTACAGGAACCGTGACCAGAGATGTTGCCAAACTAGAATCAGGGTTTTGCTAGATCTTCATGTTTGGCAAATCCCTCAGTGAACACACACACGGAGCTGCCTTATACTGAATCAGACCCTTGGTCCATCCAAGTCAGTATTGTCTACTGAGACCGGCAGCAGCTCTCCAGGGTCTCAGGCAGAGGTCTTTTCACATCACCTACCTGCCTAGTCCCTTTAACTGGAGATGCCGGGGATTGAATCTGGGACCTTCTGCATGCCAAGCAGATGCTCTACCACTGAGCCACAGCCCCTCCCCTTCTGCTGTGCTTCTGCTCTCTCTTACTTTTAACAGAGGGATAAAATACAGCCCTGCTTTGCAGGGTTGTTGCACCACTTAGAGCAGTGGTTCCCAAACTTTTCGGGCCACCCCCCTTGGTTCCACAAACAATTAATTGCACATCTATTCAAAATCAAATTAAAACTTTTTAGTTGAAATTTACTCAACAGAACTGATAAACTTGATCCAGTGGTAGCAGCTCTTCAAAGTCTGGAAAAAAAGTCTGACAGTTTCCACCAAATTTGCCAGCATGGTGCCATAGCTTGATCTATTGTAAATTAGTGAACAACACAGTTGAAGGGGCCCACCTCTAGTGCCCCCTGCTGCCCCCTTGCCTCTTAGCGCCCCCCTAGGTAATCCCACAGCTGTCCCATCTTCAGGGCTGCCCTGGAGAGTGGCTTCCTTCCCCAGTGATGCCAGGCTCTGCTGGGGCTCTTCCTGAGGTGCCATCAGGCTCTCTGCCTTCCTGCTGCTGGCTGCCACTGCTGCCATCAGTAGGACTGCCAGGTCCCTCTTCGCCACCAGTGGGAGATTTTGGGGTGAAGCCTGAGGAGGACAGGGGTTAGGGGGGGAGGGACTTCAATGCCATGGAGTCCAATTGCCAAAGCAGCCATTTTCTCCAGGTGAACTGATCTTTGTCAGCTGGAGATCACTTGTAATAGCAGGGGATCTCCAGCTAGTACCTAGAGGTTGGCAACCCTAGCCGTCAGCTGCAGGGCTGGTAGAGCTACAGATGTCCCCACACATGGGAAGACTCTGGGAGTCCTGCTTCTTGGCAACCTGGCCTCCTCTTTCCTCGTCAACCCACTCCTATGGTTCCCACCAACCCTAGGTTAGATGCTGGCTGTCTCCTGGTCACCCCAGCATCCCTCCGGCAACAGAGAAGCTATATAGCATTTGATGGGGGGTGGGTCTGGTTTGGGCATGGGTCCCAGACAATTTTCAAGCTTCAGGTTACATGCTACACTAGCCAGATAGGAATGCAGGTTAGCACCACCCGCCATGCCAACTCTTGCCATCGCACAGAAGATTTTTCAATCTCTACTGGTAGCCACTAACAAGATGGAGTGGAGGCAGGGAAACAAAGTTGAATCAAAGACCCAACTGCTGTGTTGTTGCTTTTTCCAAGAGGCACCCAGAAACCCACTGGAGCACTGAGTCCTCCAAGGAGAGTCAATAAATAGATGTACAGAAATGATAAAACGGAAAGAAACCTTTAATCAATTATTAATTGATTAAGTCACATGAGCCCAATGCTTGTAAAGATCAAAAACAAATTTCTGACAACATATGCAAACTCACCCTCCTTCCCCTTTCCCAGTTAATAATATATTCCCAATCTGTTGTTCATTAAGGTGAACAGCTGTGAATTTATTATTCCTCTACCAAACAGGCAGAGCTGCTGGAAACTTTTCTAAAAATCAAACAATAATCCCATTATGGATTTAGTAGATGAGAACGGGAAAGCACAGAGAGAGTCAGTAACTTGTTTATCTCTCTCCCCGCCCCTTTCCAGCAAGTCAATTTGGTCCTCTTACAGATGAATCTAGGAGCCCCGTGGCGCAGAGTGTTAAGCTGCAGTACTGCAGTCAAAAAGCTCTGCTCACAACCTGAGTTCGATCCGGATGGAAGTCGGTTTCAGGTAACCGGCTCAAGGTTGACTCAGCCTTCCATCCTTCCGAGCTCGGTGAAATGAGTACCCAGCTTGTTGGGGGTAAAGGGAAGATTTTAATATCTTTAATATCTTTAATATCTCCGTTTATTTTATTTATTTTGATATAATTCTCCATTTGCACATGGTGAATGTATTAGATTTTGATTTTCTCCCTTCCCCCCTTTTTTTGCATTCATTATATATAAACAGCACGTAACATGTAAATACTGCAAAAATAGTGAGGAAATGCTATAAAAGAAAAAAAACGGTGCATGGGGAATACCAGCATTTTTAAAAAATGAACAAAATGAAAAGGCTCCAGTTAATAAAGTAAGAAACAAGCAGAACTGAAAAAGGATACACTTGCGCTTTACTATTAATTCTTTCCCTTCCATGTCACCTAATGTGGAGGGAACCATTGTGGAATTGTTCCGGTTTTGTTTGACAAACTATTTAAGGAATTATTGCAAAGGCCTGGAGACTCCAGGAGAACCTCTTGTGTTCCCAAGGGCCTGTTCAATATGGAAGTTGAAGATCCTGCAATCCACAAATACAGGGACACCTGATTAATTCATATATTAGACTTGGCAGCAACACATTGCCCTGTCAAACAGGAATCATGCTTCCAGGAATACCTTCGGGACTCTCATTTTCTGCTTCAGTGGAAATCTTTGTGTATAACTGCAAGTATACAAGGCAGGATGTCAGAAGACAATACTGACAATTATTGTTACTTTAAACTGAAAGACAACATAGGCAAATACTTAATCATATTAATCACACGTTTGGGGGAAGGGAGTGACCAGCCGCTTTGGCAATTAGACTCTATGGCATTGAAGCCACTCCCCTCACCAAACCCCGCCCTCCTCAGGCTCCACCCCAAAAACTTCCCATTGGTGGTAAAGAGGGACCTGGCAACCCTAGCCAAGAGGGTGTCAAAGCCAAGTTTGGAATGATTGATCCCCACTAATATAATGTGATTAAACATCTAGAATGGAGCTAGACAAGTCACTTATATACTCCTTTATTTAAAATATTTATATATCCATCCTTCTCCCAAGAATCTCTAAACCCAAGATGGGTAACATCAGTATAGAAACAATTAGATAAAACAATCAAACAACATAGTGTTTGATTGTTTTAGCTAAGTGTGTGTGTGTGGGGGGGGTGTATACCTGATATGATGCTATGAAACTCCAGGGATATCCAGAATACAGCTCAAAAACAACTGCTTTAGTACATATATGTGAGGCAAAATTCAAACTTCCAGATAGGCGTGCCAGCTTCCAGGTGTGACCTGGGGATCCCCCAGAATTACAGCTCATCTCTAGACTACAGAGATCAGCTCCCCTGGAAAAAACAGATGCTTTGGAGGGTGGACTCTGTAGCATCTCTCTGTGTCTCTCCACTAAGGTCCCTCCCCAAGCTCCATCCCCAAACCTCCAGGAATTTCCCAACCTGGATCTAGCAACCTTATCCCCACCCCCATCCCCAGCAACCTGGCAACCGTCCTTCCAGGACAGCATCTAGAAACCGGTCTTAATAGGGCCCCTTGGCATTGATTCTCTTGCCCACTGGGCAGGTGTGACTGAATCTTTGGAACGCAGGCAACCAGAAAGACAACTCAATCCATTTACAACTGAAGCATGAACAATCCCATCACTGGAGGTTAGCACATTCTCTTTTCTCTTCTGATTTGTTTCAAGCAGATTACAACAACAAGCATTAGAGAGACAATCGGAGAGGATTCCAGACTGGGTGACAAAAGGAAAATACAGCTGGGATGCCACTGAATGAGTGACATTACAAACCACCACATTATGGAATAGGCCATGTTTTGTGTTGTGAAACTGCTCTTGCAAGTGGGAGCCTCTAATGCTTCAGACAGAATATGCATAAATACAATCAAGTCCAATTATTTATGGATTCAGTTAAAATGTATAAACACCTCCATAGCAATCTGGTCTGCCTGTCCTCCTCAGAGCCTTTTTGGTAAATGGATGCAGGCTGGGATGCAGTCTCCCCGAGTAAACCAGCATCTCCAGATAAGTTTTCTCTCTCTCTTCTGTCTTTGTTTTTCAACTTATCTGTTCAAAATATATATTTCTGGTGCCCTTATAAGCTCTGAACTATAGAAGAGGCATAGGAGAATTTGATCTTAAGCAATGTTTTTCTTATAAACAGTATATGTAAAGAAACTGGTCACTAGAGATATTTAATAGCTTTGTTAATTCTGTTTGTTTATTGCAAGTTCTTATCTGTGCTGCATATTAATGGCATTTTCTGCAAGACACTATAATGAAGCTAATCCTCAGATGCGTAGCAAATAATTAATAAGCCCCAAGGTGGAGGCTTCTCTGCAGGCTTCTCTGCAAATGCACTGGTCTCAACATAAGCTCCCTCTCTAGCTCTGGGCCTAGACAACTCCAAAACTGGAGTTTAAAGGACAGGGTCTTCAAATTATCTTAGAGCAAAGTCTTATTTTTTTAGTCCAATTATCTACTACCTGATTGTGCCAGGAGCAAAGTTCAGCACTGTATTGTCTTCCAATGCTTAAAGTACCTCAACATATATTATCTTGTTGCAAACCTTATACCACCCCAATAAGGTCTATACGTCCTCCTCCAGCTAAGGGGTGCCATGGATGGCAGGGGACCAATGACTGACAGCAAAGCAAGACGCTGCTCTCCACAAAATGGATGCCTCTCTGGGAATTTTGGGATTCATCTCAGGTGTATAACTTGGGTAGCTGTACTTTTCCCACATTGACATGTCCCAAAATGTGCCTGGCTAGACAATGGGGCTGGCTAGTCTCGATTGTGTTTCTCCAAGCAGATTGTTAATTATTGTGTCTACACCCATTCCGAGCAATCGGTATTCAGGAGAATAGCCCAGGCATTTTCCTGCATCCTGACGACTCATCAAACCTCTCCTACCTTTTTGTTCGGACCCCGGTAAAGCGTTTAATTTTTTGTCTCTGGCTTTCCTGCCAGCTTACCTCATACTTCCTCAGGACCCATTTTGGGGTATAAATATTGGTCCTTAGGCTATTCATAATGTGTGTGTGTGTCTTGGATTTGTGCATACACCCCCACTTGTGTGTGGGATCCTTTTTCTTTGCTCCCGGAAACACTAGCCGTTTACCCTCCTCAGTGCTGCTTTCTCTGGACTGGCAAATATCACCCACCCCTGAACTCTATACAACTTTCCCCCTTCTTTCTCTGAGCTCTTGTATGATTTATGTGTGTATGTTCAGTGCTTGCAAGATACATTCCTTATTGTTTTATCCTTTAATAAAACCCTTTAAATTGTACAACTGCCTGATTGTTTGAGAGCTTTCCCAGGACTTATCCTGGTATGCATAGGTTACCCATCCCATTTACCCACCTCTCGCTCTGACTCCGCAGCTAATTCCCCCAACTGAAGTGGAGACAGCCTATTTAGGCTAACAGGTCTGTCCATCTTACTATCATCATATTGTAGATGAGAGGGAAGGTGAATCTGAGAGAGTGGCTGGTCTAAAATAAGGTAGCCAACCTCCTGGTGTTGGCTGGAGATCTTCTGCTATTACAACTGATCCCCAGGTGACAGAGATCAGTTCCTCTGTTGAAAATGGTGACTTTGGAAGGTGGACTCTATGGCATTATACCTCAGTAAAGTCCCTCAGTAAAGTCCCACCCTCCTCAGGCTCCATCCCCAAAATCTCAAGGTATTTCCTAATCTGGAGCTGGCATCCTGAGGTTCTAAAACCATCTCCAGAATTAAGGGCAGAGGCAAGGCTGGACCAGGGACTTCCTAACTCATAGCCTAGTCATTCAGCCACCAGACCAAGTCAACTCTCCCTGCACAATCACAATTCTTGGGGGTGGTCAGGTCTTTGCAGGTGTGAGCTCTTGGTGATTACTTCCACACAGTGGCTATTCTCCAAGTAGCTCTCATTGCTGCTGTAAATGCATCTAGATTCACAACAGAAATGGAGCACCCACATAGCAGTTTCCCCTGGCAACACTAACCTGCAATACTAGAACTACAGTGATGCTAGTTGGTTAGTTTTCAACCATTCTTACTTATGGAAGTATTTATAACTCTGGTGCCCACTCAAGAAATGGTGTGCATGTGATTGCAATATTAATTGCACATTAAGAGATTTGCAATTCTGAAACCTGCATTGACACAACATTAATTTACCATCTTATATGGAAGGAATAAAAGCATGAATGCAACTTGTGTATTGATGGTGCGGACACATATGCACATAGACGACGCTGCCAACTACAGTGTCAGACCCTTGGCCTATCAAGATCACAACTGCCTACTGTGACTGGCAGCAACTCTCCAGGGCTTCAAGTATGTTTTTCACATCACTTACTACCCAGGCCTTTTCAGTGAAAATGCCAGGGATTGAACCTGTCACCTTCTGCATGCAAAGCCAGTGCTCTACCATTGAAGAATAGGGTTGTGCAAATAATAATAATAATAATTTTCCCCCCAGTAAATTTTGGGTTTGGGTTTTTTTAGCCCAATTTTTTTGGTATACCCGAAATAAGCCGAATCCCCATACCAGTAAATATGGGTATTCAGCTTATTCTCAGGTTTCCTGAAAAATTCAGGCCCATTATAGTCAATGGGGATTTTTTTCAAAGCTCCTAGGGGGGGGGGGGCATTTTGGGAGGTAGAGTCCCCAAATTTGCAGCATGGCTGCAAGGGACTCTCCTTTGATGGTCATGGAATCATAGAATCATAGAGTTGGAAGGGACCACCAGGGTCATCTAGTCCAACTCCCTGCACAATGCAGGAATTTCACAACTTCCTCCCCCACACACCCCCAGCGACCCCTACGGTCACCAAAGTTTGGTGAACTTTGGGACAGGGGGTCCATTTTTATGGGCCCACAAAGGGGTCGCTCCCATCCTCCAGGCATTTAAATTGTAAGCTGAGATGTCCGTCAGGTTAAAAGTTGAATGTTACAGAGGACTGGTGGAAAGAGGCGATTCCAGGTTGGCACCTCAAAGTCTGGGCTCTGCCTTCGTTTCTGGGTCACTTTGCATGATGTCCATGCAAATGAGTTTCTAAACAGAGGAAAAAGTCTCAAATGCAAGAGAAATAAGGCACGGAAAACATTCCTTTTGGTGGCAGATGACATCCTATGAGCAATCCTTTATTGTGGACATGAAAAATCTGATTCCAAGAGATGGTCACGGTGCAGGGAAACAAAGCCTCTACTCAGGGCAACCGTCTTTTGGAAACCAGGTTTTCATGGGGGGGGGGGTTTTGATATTGGAGACAACTGAAGTCATGACCATGGGGGCTGTCTGAAAAAGATTGCTCATCCATGTGGACAAAGAATCTCCTTCGGAAGCCTGGTGGGGTGGCTGTTGAAGCCCACTCTTTTAGTTGTAGAGTATATCCCTCCGGATGGGACTGGGTGAGTCCAGGTTTTAACCTCAAAACCAGTCAAAAAAAGGAAAGAAAAAGGGGAGAAAGCACAGAGCCATGACTCTGAGCAAAGGTGAATAACTGAACCCGAATATCTATTTGGCTTTTTCAGGAAACACCTGTCCGGCTTTGGCTTTATCCCCAGGTTTTTGCATTTGGTAAACCCTAAACCCAAAATTTACCAAAACAGCTAATTTTGGGTTTATTTTGGTTTGGGTTTATCAATATGCAAAATCCTATTGAAGAAGAATAACAAGAGTTGGTTTTTACATGCCAACTTTCTCTACCACTTAAGGAAGAATCAAACTGTCTTACAATCACCTTCCCTCCCCCTCCCCACAACAGTCACCCTGTTGTTGAGAGAGCTCTAAGAGAGCTGTGACCAGCCCAAGGTCATCCAACTGGCTTCATGTGGAGGAGTGGAGAAACCAACCCAGTGCACCAGATTAGCATCCACCATTCATGTAGAGGAGTGGGGAATCAAACACAGTTCTCCAGATTAGAGTCTATTGCTACAAACCACTGCTCTTAACTGCTACACAACGCTGAGCCACAGCCTCTCTATGCGCTCAGAAAGCTGCAATAACAAAGACTATATTCAGAAACTGAATTCATAGAGGGAGCATTAATAATGTTCCTCACCTGGTTTAGGAGCATCCTTGTCCCCACAAATCAACCAATGCCATTTAGGATACCATGAGACTCCACAGCGGGGGAAAGGTACTTCTTTGCTGCCAACATTTCATGATTAGGTGTAGCAATATATGACTCCCCCCCACCCCCAAGAAGGATGTGCAACTCTCTCATGGAAACAAAAAGCTAGTTTTACTAGAACACTTCCAGATTCCCTTGCACTCCAAAGAAAGAACACTACATTTGCTTCGAAGTTGATTGTTACAGGGGAAATTGTAGTGGCAACTTTGAAACATTCATCCAAGATATAGGCATGGCTAGATGATCTCTCTTTAACTATGCGCCATCCTTATTAGCACAAATGTGTCCACTGAATCAAGTGAGGATTCTAAAGTTATTTTTGCTCATGTCAGTATCAAATATGGGCAACACAATGGAAACACAAGGTTTTGCCTGAGAGAGCCAGAAAATCCAAATAAAAATGGGACATGGGGTCTCTGCGGGATGTGCGCGTGTTCCGAATCAGTCTGGTTTCTCCAGATAAAGTAATTGCTTTTGAACACTGTAAACATCTTCCATAAACTCTGCTAGAAGTCACCACCGAATGAGAGATGGGTGAGTAAACATTACTTCTCCAATGATAACAGCCTCGCAGAATCATAGTTTATTTTTTTTTACACCACTTGAGCTAAATGCCCTTCTGTCTAGTTTTTAATGGAAATGCTTGTAGGTCCACAGATTGACTGTTGGCTAACACAAACCAGCTCATCTTCCCTCTCAATAAATAATAATATCAATATCAGTATTAGTACCAATACCGCCACCGCCACCGCCACCACCACCACTGCTGCCAACACCACCACCACCACCACCACCACCACCACCACTACTACTAATAATAATAATAATAACTTGTATAGAACTTCGATGTGTCCAAAGCTTTTCACACAGGTTCTCTCAGTAATCCTTAGTTTGGAGAAGAGAAGGTTGAGGGGAGACATGATAGCCATGTTTAAATATTTGAAGGGATGTCATGTTGATGAGGGAACTAGCTTGTTCTCTGTTGCTCCAAGGTCACGGAGTAATGGATTTAAACTAATAGAAAAGCGCTTCCACCTAAACATTAGGAAGAACTTTCTGACGGTGAGGGCTGTTCGATTGTGGAATGTGCTGCCTCGGAGGGTGGTGGAATCCCCGTCTTTGGAGGTTTTTAAGCAGAGGCTAGATGGCCATCTGTCGGGAGTGCTTTGATTGTGGGATCCTGCATTGCGGGGCAAGGGTTGGGGTCACTGGGGATGTGGGGGGGAGGTAGTTGTTAATTTCCTGCATTGTGCAAGGGGTTGGACTAGATGACCCTGGTGGTCCCTTCCAACTCTATGATTCTGTGATTCTATGAACCAACCAGTAATGTGGGGTAGTATTCAACATCCTATTGCAAATACATTGGCTGAGGCTGGGAGATTGTACTACTTAAGGCTGCAAACTGAGGTGAATATCAGAGCTACACATGACTTGGTTGACTGGTCAGTTTCTTCTATTACACAACCGTTTCAAGGTCACATTCTCATTTTACAGGATTCATCATTGCACTGCAAAAGAAGATGAGGATTTTGCCACTGAAATATGAATCCTGGTCTGTTTCCAAACAGACATTTTTCTCCAAGTTGAATACAACATGCCCCCGCTTTATTTGGGAATTTCCACACAACAGCGTGCCTGTTCCAAGCATGGCTCATGGGCCTCTCCGAGCCTTCTGTTTTAAACTGGAGCAAACAAAAACCTCCATTGTTCTGACTTAAAGGGGAAATGGTGTGCCAGCTGCAGGCAGAACTTTGCCTGAAGCCATTCTGAGATGCGTGCATGGAGAGAGATTGGTGCTACCTTCAAAACGGTGGTGCTCAGGTCTAGAGTTCCACCTCCCGTTTCACAGGGCTTTTCCCCCTTTAGCAACTGTGCCATTGTTCCGCTTCTCCATGTGGAACCAGCCTTGGTTTCTTTTTTTAATGCAAATAATTGAAAGCAGCAATAAGACATGGTGGAACAGGATCCATATTCAGACTATCAACCCCCATTTTATGGACTGTAAGCCTAACACCACCTACACTCTGAGGCTTTTTGAAGCTCAAAATTTAAAGGTCAAATTAGATATGATGAAGATCACAGATTTCCATCAGACTGTAAAATGTAAATACTGCATATCCACACTTGCAGTTCACACTACATTGATGCGAGGAGGTAACAGGGGATTTGACCTTTCAATCCCCACTCAGTTTTGCTTATCAGAACTGGGCTTCCTGTGCTATTTTAAGCATCATAAAGGGGGATATATATATGTTAAAGAATACATCTTTTGCCCCTTTAAAATCTAACAGCAGCATGGAAAATTCAATTTTGCCAGTTCCTTCCTCCTATTAACTTCCTATTAGAGTTGCCAACCTCCAAGTACTAGCTGGAGATCCCCTGCTATTACAACGGATCTCCAGCCGATAGAGATCAATTTACCTGGAGAAAATGGGCACTTTGGTAATTGGATTCTATGGCATTGAAGTCCCTCCCCTCCCCAAACCCTTCCTCAGGCTCCACCCCAACAACCTCCCACCGGTGGCGAAGAGGGACCTGGCAACCCTACCTCCTGTGGAGGCTGTTTATGCAACGTCCCTTGTTGGGGGACATTTTGGGCAGCACTAGAAAAGGAGAGAGGCGAGAAGCAGGGGTGGATTGGCCATTATGGCCACAGGGACTTCTCCTGCTGGGTCGATGGCCTGCCCTACCACCTGGGCTGAGCCAGCCCAGTGGCAACACAGGTAGTGCCTGGGCAAACCCTGTGCATTGTGGGACAGGCTGGGTGAGCAGGCAGGCTCCTTCTCCCTCCCTCCCTCCCTCTTTGGGGGGGGGGCTTGGGTGCCCATTTTCAGAGCTTTCCCCCCTCCCAGTACACCCTTGCAAAAAAGTCACACTCTACTGGCAGAAATCATATCGCTGTAAATTAAAACAGGATCCCACACCATTATCTTTGTTACATCTGTTTTGGCCTTTTGTATATGTTTTGGTACCTGGTTAATTAATTTAACATAAATAATCTTATGGTACCTAAAACACTATTAGGAGCCCCATGGCACAGAGTGGTAAGCTGCAGTACTGCAGTCCAAAGCTCTGCTCACGACCTGAGTCCGATCCCGACGAAAGTCAGTTTCAGGTAGCCGGCTCAAGGTTGATCAGCCTTCCATCCTTCCGAAGTCGGTCAAATGAGTACCCAGCTTGCTGGGGGTAAAGGGAAGATGACTGGGGAAGGCACTGGCAAACCACCCCGTAAACAAAAGTCTGCCTTGAAAACATCGGGATGTGACGTCACCCCATGGGTCAGGAATGACCCGGTGCTTGCACAGGAGACCTTTACCTTTTACCTAAAACACTAACAAAGTTTTTGTTTGTTTGTTTTGGTAAGCTTTCCTTGACCAGAGCCCACTTCATCAGGTACATGTCGCGGGCTGTCACCTTGTCTTTTCTTTCTTTCTTTCTTTCTTTCTTTCTTTCTTTCTTTCTTTCTTTCTTTCTTTCTTTCTTTCTTTCTTTCTTTCTTTCTTTCTTTCTTTCTTTCTTTCTTTCTTTCTGTTGGTCTTTCTCCTGCTATATTCATTTGGCAAAGTGGACTTTGCTCACAAAATATATATATATTTGTTTCCATTTATTAAAAAGGTCTATATAGCATATTGGCTTTTAGACTGCATAAGAAAGAGTAGGTGACAATTCACAAGAACAAGAGACTCAGCATTTAAAAAAAAACATAAAAGGAAAGAGAGGGACACATGTTTTTAAAAGTAGCATAGACTCCCTGAAGACACCAAGTCATTCTTACTTGGTAGTTACTCTGGCTTATTCTTGCTGCAGCAGAGTAACATGGCTGCTCTTCTGTATTTTGCCAATGGCTGTTTTGTTGTACTGCAATTGGCTTTGCCATCAGATTATTACTGCCTTTATTTTTGGTTTCTATTGTTTTACTTTCTGTGGTAATTTAGTTCCTGTGTAGGATGGAAACATGGGGTAGAAACAACACCGACAACTCATCAGTGTGTTCTTTAACAATTCATGTGGGAGGAATGCATAGGGAAAATGTTCTTTCAATGTATTAAGACTGAAGAAAAGAAGCATTAAAGCCATTGTGGAGAGTGCTAAGCACTGTGATCTTTTCTAGCAGATGAGACCCCTCTTTGCTTTCTCATTTTTACTCCATGGCTGTAGAAATTTAAATGAATGTCAGGACTTTGAACCAAAGAGATGACAAATAAATAGGTATTAATAATATGAGTTCAGGAGTTTTCTTACTGGTGATGTACCTTTGCAGCCTAATAGAGTGTCAGGAGCAGGCCATGGGGATGGTATGCGGTAGCCTGATTGTGCTGCTTCCAGGTGCTGTTGTGCTATTTTGTCCAAGGCCAGTGTGTGCCCCGTGTTTTGTCTTCATAGATTCCCATACTGTGGGAATTGCCAAGTACTCCTTCCTGCCTCTGGGAGGGGGGTTGCTTGGGTTACCAGTTATCTTCTTTTGCTCTTCCATATATGCTGTGTACCTTGCCTTTGACCCTTACTAGTGTCCTTTTGAATATGGCTTCTGAAACCTGTCGATTCTAACCAATAAAACTGCTTTCGTGGACTTGCTGTCTGCTGGAATCTGTTTATGGGTTTGCCGCAGGGCTAGAGCTTACATAGAGAAAAATTTAAAATTACAGAATAAATATCCCAGGTTCACTGGATAAGGTGGACAGCATAGGTATATTGCTACAGAGATCATTATACTCCAATAGTCCTCTCGCCAACTTAACACTATTGAATTCTTGCTTTTCAACAGAGATTCCTTTAGGTCAAAGTCTTGGCTTTTAGGAAGCTGGCAGTAACACCATTTTTGAACAATATTAATAGGATGGGATGAAGATGAAGAGTTGGTTTTTATACGCCGGTTTTCTCTACCTGTTTTAAAGGAGACTCAAGCTGGCTTACAATCGCCTTCCCTTCCTCTCCCCACATCAGGCACCTTGTGAAGTGGGTGGGGCTGAAAGAGTTCAGAGAGAACTGTGACTAGCCCAAGGTCACCCAGAAGGTTCATGTTGCTATCCATAGGGTTGCCAGCCTCCAGGGAATAACCATAAAGAGACACCTCTGTACTGTTACCATAGGTTTAGAAATTAGTACAGGAAACTACTGATATCAACAATGCAAAACAAATTGTATTAAATGCTGGAAGACAAATAATACTGAAGTGCTATATACAAAATTTGAATGGTCAATGCAATATATACAACAATTTATATAAGTCCATATTATATGTCAAATGATGTCCAAGATGGTAATCATCATGCTGAAGAATAAGATGGAAAGATGGGATACGATCGTTTCGAAGTCTTCACAGCAAAAACCATGGCTGCTACACTTTGTATCCCTTGTGGGAACATTGTATACCTTCTGTAAGACACTGTGTTTACCTAGCTTGCACTGGCATATTTGAGTCCTTTGGAACTATTGATTATTGCAAAGAGTCATTGTGCAGCTACAACTTGTATCCCTTTGAGGAACTTGTTAATTCCCCTTATGGGTTAAGACAATGAGTCGTGATTGAAACGAGTGCATACACTCTTGGTGATATAATTGGGACTGAAGAAGATATCAGTAACCTCCAGGGAATAGATGGAGATGTCCTGCCATTACAACTGATCTCCAGCCGATGGAGATCAGTTCCCCTGGAGAAAATGGCCACTTTGGCAACTGGACTCTATGGCATTGAAGTCCCTCCCCTCCCCAAAACCTGCCATCCTCAGGTTCCACCCCAAAAAAACCTCCCGCCGGTGGCAAAGAGGGAGCTGGCAACCCAGCTATCCAACATTTGTGTGCTCTCTTTTACTGGTAAACTGTTGTTGGGGTATTCCCCCCCCCCAATGGGTAGGCTGAACTGGCTGTTTTTAATAGTTTAACATACTGGATTGCATTTTGCTTTTTTTTACACACGAGGCTCTGTAGGTGCCATTGGAGAAAAGATGAAGTAGAAACATACGTATGCATTAAAAATGCATTATGATTATTAATCCACTTCTTGCTGTGCAGCAGGACAACTAAGGTGGCGAATGACAAGTAATAAAACACAGAAAAAAATGAAAGAATATAAACAATGCCAACAGAAATAATCAAATACATACATTGTGATTGCCAAAGTGCACTGGGGGAAAAAGGAGAAAACCATCCCATAATCTCTCTCTCTCTCTCTCGCATGGCAGAGAAATGGACACCCTCTACAGCCAGCATGCACATTGGAGAGCAATGTGTTAGAAATAAAGCATCATGCTATTATTTATATCCCTTCACTGAGAGAAACCCATATAAAATAGTGCTATGCTAGCCAAACCTGTGCAGCTGACAGGTATAGTGCCTCGAAATATTGCTGCAATTAGGTACCTTGGCTTAAAGGAAGTGTGTGCACATATACAGGCAAACACATGCCAGATTTAAGCATTTCAAATGATGGATCTGTTGGGGTATGAACAACAACTGCTGTGACAGCAGCATATGTGGCTGGTTTGAGTGCACCAACAATGAATGTTCTCCGGTGTGGTTCTCCAAACATGGCTATATGAATCAACCCTTGGTGGCAAATTCTATACTTGTGATGAAAGTTCTACCTGAATAATCATTTCTCTAAATTTCACATGTTGAGATGTTTTCCACCTTAGATGAAACTTGGGTGGGGTCAAGGTAAGCTGAAACTGTTTTGAAAAGATGGGATAACTTTCTTAAGGTTCATACCCTGCCAGAGGTTTTGTTTTTAAGGTGCTGCAGGACTCTTGCTCTTTTCTACTGCTGTTGACGGACTAACATGGCTACCCATCCTTACCATTTTCTATTGGTGGTCATGTCACACAGAAGAGTAACACCATGATACCAACCGTGTGTATTTGAGAACAAGTTCCACTGATTTCAGTAAGGGATTTCTGGGGAAGTGTATTTAGCCTAAAGGAGAGTGCAAGTTTTTTACACTGGATGAGATGCAGTAACTTCTGCTTGACTCTAGCATGGGCTGGTGTGGACTGCAGATCCTGAGACACAAAGCCCATCCGTTCCACAGCCAGAAGGAATGTGCATGAGGGCCACTTGTGTCCAAACACTTCTACTTATGATCCTGCCTTATACTAAGTCAAATTATTGGTCCACTCAGATCAGGTATGAACAAATGAAACTGCCTTTTACTGCTCTGGTCCATTGGCTCAGCTAGTTCAGTAATGATCACGATGACTGGCAGAGGCTGTCCAGGATCTCATGTAGAGAAAGGTCTTTCCCCTTAACTCCTCCATGGAAAACTTAAATAGAAGATGACAGGCACCTAATTTGAATAATGCACTTTCAATACACTTCAATGCTCATTCGCAAGTGGATTTTTCCATTTCACAAAGTAAAATCCAGATGCACAGTGCATTGAAAGTGGATTGAATGTGCATTATTCAGATTGTGTGAAAGCGCCCATAGTCTCTACCACTGAGGCTCAGGTCTTCCCAACAAAGCCCCACTAAAAGATTGTGTCAATGATCTTCTGTCAATGATCGACCCTCCACAATTTTCTGAGGAGATTATTTGGGTTGACAGTCAGTTGAAAAGGAAAAAAAAGGTGTCAGAACTTTCATTTCTCTAAGAGGGCAAGAAGTCTTGAGTACAGATAACAGCGGATTCTCAAAAAGTTCAGGTGGGCATTCTGTGGGCAGGCAGTTTTCTCTCCTATTATTTTCTCAACTGTGGCAATTTGTCAAGCATATTGCCACAAAGCGATATGGTATCAGAAAATGTCAGACAGAGACCAAACCACTCTGAGATTCCTTTTCTCTCCCCCCATCGCATAAAGCAAGTTACAAAAAGAAAAAGTACCAGATACAGTTACTACAGCTGCCTACACAGCCGCGTCTCCACAGCAACAAGTCCCAATTCACATGGTTGTGGGAAGGATTTCACTCAGTGGGGAAGTTTGAGAGATTAAGGTGTCTGAGGCCAAAAGGGTGTATAGAAAACACAAGCAAAGAGATACTGACAGTGCATTCCTGAGGAAGGGGGCTGAATCCCCCTAGGAGGCGGCGTGACCTCGCCGCCAGCGTAAGTGCATCTAAACACGGATTAAGACGCACTTACGCTGCCGGCGAGGGCAGTTCTGCCGGCGACCGAGTGCTGCGGAGCCGCCCCTCGCCCCTCTGCCAGCGCGGTCTCTCCGTGGCACAGGCCACGGCATAGAATGGCCACGCCGGCACAGGGGGGGGGGTTCCCAGGGCAGGCCGGGGGGAGGAACTGTCGATTAGGCAGCTTCCTTTTTTTAATTTTTTTATTGTTTTTCAAACTAATTCACATTCAATTGTATCATTCCATTCACATAGTATATAGGATAAACAATTTCTACTTTATCACTAAAAAGATATATGTAATTGACTTCTCCTCTCCCCTCCTCTATCCATTTAATATCATTTTTTCTCTCCTTGTATTTAAAATCTAATTCATTATAATAACCCACATTTATCATTATCTTAAAGTCTAATCTTTAACTTTGATATCTTAATTACTTCAAACAATTTGAATTAGATCAAAACCTATCCCTTAACATTTCCCAAATTAAATTCATTCACACAATATATTGTCCATGCCTCCCATTCTCCCACAAATTCCGTGTTGTCCTTTTGATTTATTAATGCAGTAAGTTTTGCCATTTCAGCCAGTTCCATCCTTTTATCTATCCAGGCAGTCTTATCTGGTATCTCAGAGGTTTTCCATTTCATTGCATAGACCAATCTTGCAGCAGTGGTGGCATGTATCAAAAATGATCTCTGAGTCACTATAGAATCTGGTATTATACTTAACAACATCATTTCCGGTGTTTTAGGGATATTATATTGTACTATCAACCTTAATTCGTTGTAAATCATATCCCAATTTTTTTTTTAATCTTTTCACAAAGCCACCAAACGTGGTGAAAAGAACCAACCTCTTCTTGACATTTCCAACATTTTGGTGACATTGCTCCATACATTTTGGCTAGTTTCTTTGGTGTCAGATACCATCTATCGATCATTTTATAAATATTCTCTCTCAATGATTGTGAAAGTATATATTTCATATCTTTCGACCAAAGTCTTTCCCATTTATTCAGAGGAATATCACGACCCAATGTCTGTGCCCAGGTTATCATCGTTTGGGTTAGGCAGCTTCCTATCCCCGTTTGGCCTATTACGCCGGCGCCGGCGTAGCCTCGCTGTTTGACCCGTTGAAAACAAAAAAAAAAGCCTTTTCGTTCTCGCAGCGTGTGCGAAACGGCTTAAGAGGAGGTGCGGCTGCGCCTCTTCCCCACCGTCCCCGCACGACGCCAGCTCAGGAATGGGCTGTGACTGAATGAAGAAACACTGAAATCATGACCCGACACACTCTCTGGCTTTAACTCATGTGGTCTTTTTGTAGGTAATACATTTTGTTTTGGTGGGGTGATGGTATTCACTCCATCAGGTGAGCTTTGTCTGTTGGTTTTGGTTGTTGGCCTTCCAAAATGCCTATCCGTTGAGGCGACAAGGAATGGCTATTAGCCCAAAATTGGTAGCACGTTCTCAGCCCCTCCGCCTCATCTCAAAGTAATAGCCCAATCCATTGCATGTTATTTGCTTGCTTAAGCAAGTAACCAACCAATTAACAACCCCGGTGCATTGTGATAAACAAATACTTCATAAACAATACATAGATCCCGAAAGCCCATTACTTGCTTTTTAATAGTCTCACTGCGCTTCTGTGCACCAGCTTAGAGTATTAAAGCCTTCGATTAAAAAAAAAATCAAGGAAAATAAAAGAAAGGAGGGAAGGAAGGAATCTCTTTGTAAGAACTAGATTATAAGGGTACTAAATTATTCAGAAAACTATTTTCTCAGCTTGTGAGCCAATCTCTTCCAATTCTGTAATGCTGAGGATATTCTCATGTGCTTTTCTTCTTGGGGTCCTGGAAAATAAATTAAGTCCTCCTCCATGTACATGCAGGAACTAAGAACATCCTTATATCCAGCCTTTCTTTTATAGTAATAAACAGGATCTGTTCAGAGCTATGGGGAAAGAAAAAGCCATAAAGCTGGATGGTTCTCCCTTTGTCTGCTCACTCTCAATTGATTCCCCTTCTCACTGCGGCCTCCACCCCACATGACTTTTGCCCATGCCAGGCTTGTCATGATTCAGACATATAAGGTGCTTTGAAGTGCACTGGGGAGTTCCTGAAATCCTGACAGTATTTATTTTCTCAGGGAACATGGCCATAAAATGCACCAAGAGGTCTGGAAGAGCAAGAGATGGGAGGTAACCATTTCCTTACCTGCCAGGGGATCATGTTGCAAAACATGATCTGGGCATGGAGATGGGTGAAACGTGAGCTCCAGAATGATTTGGGGTGCACCTTCCCACATGGGGCAAGTCCCCTAAATTGTGGTTGGGAGAGCCTTCCTGCCAACACAGGGCAGGAAGAATTAAAGGGTGGAATTATCCATTAATTCTTTGTTCAAAAGCTTTGTCCAAACACTGGAGGCCACATTCCACTGCAAGGAGGAGGAGGGGATCTGGAGGTGCATTTGTATCAAAGTATCAGAAGACCATGCCTATTATATTAGCTGCCATGGAACACAGGCAGGATGGTGCTGCTGCAGTCGTCTGGTTTGTGGGCTTCCTGTGTGAACAGACTGCTGGACTCGATGGGCCTTGTTCTGATCCAGCATGGCTTTTCTTAGGTTCTTATGTCCTACCGACAGCCATTTGGGGTGGTGGCACAATAAAGAAAAAAACACACTTTACGTGCACACAAGTACACAATATGCATATAAGAACTCATAGGCCCCAGATGGGTTTATGACAAGGCTCACAATCTTGGAAACAGCCTTTTCAGTAATCCAAAGTAGCCCTTCATCTTTTTTGGCAGCAAAAAAAAAATGTTGGCACAATTCAACCCATTAAATGACAAACCTTACAATCTTATTGAAGGAGTACAATCCTTTAGGAATGACTCTTCCACATGGTCTGATAGATGGATATACATATATTAGTACAGATATAATCAATGAGTTTAACCTGGCCGACAACTGACTGGGATGGGCCTGATGAACCTTACCTGGAGGATGAGGATGCCACAATGGCTGACCCCATGATGTCAAAACCCTGACAGAGCCTGAGGTTCTTGGGCCCTCTGATTCCCAAGGGCCATCGGTAGGGCTGCCAAGTCCCTCTTTGCCACCAGCAGGAGGTTTCTGGGGTGGAGCATGAGGAGGGTGGGGTTTGGGGAGGGGAGGGACTTCAATGCCATAGAGTCCAATTGCCAAAGCGACCATTTTGTCCAGGTGAACTGATCTCTATCGGCTGGAGATCAGTTGTAATAGCAGGAGATCTTCAGCTAGTACCTGGAGGTTGGCAACCTTAGCCATCGGGGACATGCAGCCAGACATGGCTGCTGAGCCAAAAGTAGGGTTGCCAAACTCCATGTAATAGCTGGAGATCCCCTGCTATTACAACTGATCTCCAGCCGACAGAGGTCAGTTCACCTGCAGAAAATGGCCACTTTGGCTGTTGGACTCTATTGCATTGAAACCCTCCCCTCCCCAAACCTTACCCTCCTCAGGCTCCACCCCAAAAATCTCCAGGTATTTCCCAACCGGGAGCTGGCAACCTTAGCCAGAAGCCTAGGTGGCCCATGTGCAGAAGCCAGGGCTGGAGACTAGGTCTACTAGATAACCCACCAAGGAGATATATCTATTGCCTGAAAACCCCATGAGCAGAGAAAGCAGAAAGCCCAGGTGGAAACTCATCTCAGATGGTGTAATATGTTGCTGGCCAACTGAGGCCTCTCCTGGGCATTAGAATACCAAGCTTCTCTGTGAGGCTTTGAGGGTGTTGGTCAGGGTCCTGCTTTAAGTGCCCGTAGACACCAGGGTCTACAACAGGAAGGGACAACCAGTGGACATTCCCAGTTTAGACTGGATCCAACCCAAGATCTGAAGGAACTGGGTATTTAGTATGTGTTTAAGAAGCAGAGAAAATTGAAGTGTATCTTTCACCATAATGGATGTTCTTGTTTCCACAGCCTTGTTTAGATATGCACCAAATTAGACAACATTAAAAACAGGATCCTAAAAATGAGACAAAAAACCTTGTCACATAATCTACTGAAAGCTTAAGAGAGTGAACCACATACACACACATTTTGTTTAAAAAAAATATTGTGTTTACTTTTGTGTCACTTCTGGGAAGGCTCAACTCCTGCTAATATATGTTGGCTTGGCTATCCAGAGGGAGTTGCAAGCCATAAAAATCAAACAAACAAAAAAACCCCAAACATCTGCAAAACTCATAAAGTGCTACTTTGCTAGATTTAAGAGATTGTTTTCAGACACTTCTCTTCCAGGGTGTTTTGTCTTCCCATGGCCCAGAGGGCCAAGGCGAGAATGGCACTGTGAGAAAACACTGCAAGATGATAGAGGGAAGACAGAAATGAACGTAAGAGTGAGGGGAAATGGAAATGAAGCATGATGTTAAAGTTCGATCATTACATTTGCCACTCTGAATGTCACTTAGAGTGACATTTCAAGGTGAATCCAAAGGCTCCTGCTTGGGCAAGAATCTGAAGAATTGGAAGGGGAGTAGAAAAAGTGTTTTGATATGACAAACAACAATTTTTGGCAACTGGCAAAATCTATATAAAGGAAGATTTTAAAATTCTCATTGCTGCTATTTCAACTCCCAAATCCCTGGTTCAACATCTTCCTTTTGCAAATCAAGCCCACGCTTTTAACATTTCTGCACTATTTTCTGTTCCCTCATCCTGTTTACCCCTCATAAAACAGACATATTTTTCATCTGTTTTTACATGCCAATAAATCAGAATCACACACACACACACACACACACACAAATAGCAAACACAGCATGTGTAAAAACTGTGCATTACATAGGACAAATTTTCAATTTACATACAGAGTATAATAAAATGTACAACCCATCAGCAAACAGCAGAGAAATGAAACCAATAAAAAAAAGACATTTAGTGGTGGCAATTATGCTCTCAAACACTCTTCCAGCACTGAGGCTATCCAGCTTTAGGCACCAGGTAAGGACCCCAGGTTTTATCCAAATGTTTGTTTATTTGGGTTACATTTCACCATTTTGTCCATCTCCCCTGTGTGCTGACAGATTCTGGCTTCATTGTTGGAGAAGCTTTATATATAGTTGGGCTGAACTCTTGGGATGTTTGACTTTTTAGAAAAAGCTGCTTATCATTTTATCCTATCATTAAACAGTTTTTATTGCTATTTTACTGGGTAAACCATCTTGGGAGCCATTGGCTGGAAGCTGTAATCTATATTTAAAGCTAAAGCCCATCCTTCCAGTTTATCAATAAATATTTTTAAATAAAGAGAATATGTTGCACTTCTGTTTTTTTTTTTGGGGGGCACGTCTTTTTGTATGTTTTATTGTGTTAATGTGGAACAGTCAATGCAATGTTATCTGAAAAACAAACAAACAAATCTTAGCAGGATATCTTACTCAGACCATTCAATACTTTGAATAGTTATGTTAGGATGCCTCCTATATAATGTTCAGTATTCTTGAGCAGAACTAATACTATTCTGGGACTATAAGGCCGTAATCCTGAAAGGGCCCCAGAAATGGCTTAGCAGCTGGCATGACCCCGTACCAACATAAGTGCCCACTTATCCCGAGATAAGGGGCACTTACACTGGCATGGGGTGCATTCACGCCCAGGGCCGGATTTAGGTTTGATGAGGCCCTAAGCTATTGAAGGTAATGGGGCCCTTTATATGTCCAGCTGTCCTTTGTCAACAACAAATTGTTGCTGTTTTTTGTGTTGAATATATGCAATATGGTAATTTATGGACCTAATAGGTATCTAAAGCCATTTGCTGTATGTAGGTTTTATTTTGTTTTTTTATCTTATATTTTGGAAATGTACATCCAGGTTTTTTTTTTCCTTTAATTTTTTTGGGGCCCCCAAGCGAGTGGGGCCCTAAGCTATAGCTTGTTTAGCTTATACGTAAATCCGACACTGTTCACGCCAGTGCTGGTAAGCCATGCCGCTGCACGGGACTCCACCACTGGCACTGCTACTCCAGCAGCAAAATCCCGGAAGTGGAAACCCACACTGGCATGGGGAAGCGTTCCAAGGGGCAGAGCTGATGTTAGTCAGCTTCCTAACCCCTTTTGCTCCGAGAACGCCCCTTCGAGCAGCGGCATTGCTACGCCACCTTTTTAGTGGCGTAGTCTTGTTGTTTTCTAGAGGGGCATTTTCTTTTTTGAACATTTTAAATTGTTTGATTTTTCTTGCAGCTGCCAGGAAGACTCTGAGGAGGTGGCTATAAGCGCAGAATTTTGGCCTATAAGGATATAAGATGAAGATACAGCTTTTGTACTACCACCCGGGTCTGACAAAAAAAAAACCTGCAGGATAGTGTTATGGGAAGGGAACTTCCTTTGCCAAAAGTCACCTTTTTAAATATAGCCATTCTTATTCTCTTTTTTCTCTTTTAAAAGAGATTTCTTTGAAGAGAAATCAGTGCCCTGTTTTGTAACTTCAGTCCTTGCAGTTGTTTTATGACACACCCCTCAGGGTGGTGCTCTAGATGGAGGATAAGAAGGTTTGGGAAGACATTGCCTGCTACTGATCATCTAGAGCAGGGGTGTCAAACTCATTTGTTATGAGGGCCGGATATAACATAAATGTCACTTGGCTGGGCCAGGCCATGCCTCTCCAGTCCAGATTGGAACTGGGGTGGTTGGGTGGCTGCCTCGGCTGGCCTGTGGGCCGGATAATGCCTCATCTTCACGTAGCTAGGTTGGGCAACTGCACTGCACCTCTTCGACATCCTACTCCTACTTTGCTGGCACTGCTTGTAAAAGGCTTAATATTCTGGGAGAAAAGGTAAAGGGGAAATATCAGGAAACAGTTGGCCTGCTCCTCCCACCTAGTCATTTAAGAGGCGACCATTCGAAGCTGATTTTTCTTATCTTTCTTTTTGTTTTTGTATATATATATATATATATACACAAATATATACAAATATATATATATATATATATATATACACACAATATATATACACAAATATATATATATATATACACAAACGCCTGCACTGATTTGCTGTGCACTAAAAACATGGAAATGGTTATGTAATTTTTGCATTGCCAATTTTCTCTTTCCCTTGCAAAACAAAAAACCATTAAGGCCTCCTACGTATTCGAGATGACAGCCGACGTCACGCCGCTGCATCTCAAATGTTTGCTCTTCATCCGTGCTCTCATTTGCAGTGGAGCAGGTGAAATGACAAACTCCATTAAATCACCTTCAAATGAGGGTGTTCAGCATTGTTTACCATTGCACAGCAAGAACAGACATTTGTCATTGATTTATAGATGGTGCATCCTTGCACGAAAAAAAAAGATTGCTGTCAGTATGATTCTTCCATTGGCTTCGAGGAACCAAAATCATCCATCTTCGCTACCGTTTTATGCTCAGGTTTCACCCCAAAACTGTTGGTAGCCAATCCACATTGGACTTACAGCATGGGAAACAGGACACAGTAGATAGGGTTGCCAGCTCCAGGTTGGGAAATACCTGGAGATTTTCCAAACAACATAAAACAAAACATACAACATAGACACCTTTTACATAACCAGTGCTCCATACCTGCAACAAGACTTTCCTCAACTACTGGTTCTAAGGGTCCATTCCTGAAAATTGGTCCCAAAGCCCTTAGGAGCCTGACTACGGCCTCTGCCGGTGCAGGGGCCCACACCGCCAGTGCCTGGAAGGCGCACGCCGGTGTTGGTGTCCCCAGCACCGGTGTGCAGGGCCGGGCTCCGCTCCCCAACAGCCGCCGGCCACCGGCCTATGGCCGCCGGCACAGGCCACAGTGGCGAGCCAGGAGGCGTTCTGGCCCCCCGAGAGGCATTCCCGGGCCTTAACGGCTCCTTTTTATTTTTGTAAAGATATGCCAGCTTTTAGCTGGCATATCTCCCATGCAACCGTATGAGGGTTGCACGGGTTTTTGGCGCCGGGCAGAGGTTTCGGCTGTGCCAAAACCTCTTTAGGAGGCAACACCGCCAGTTTGCCTCCTAAGCCCGGTGCGGGCATTCCTTAAAAATCTTAAGATCAGATAAGCCTAAAAAAAAGAAGAAGAAGAAGAAGAAAAGATGGAGATACCTGATCATATTCTCACACATTTGTACTTATCAGATGGATTACAATACTTGGTTATTATTGTGGAATACCGATATTGTACTATATGCTGAGCCTCACAATCGATATATTTAAAAGAAAGATTCACACTGCCTTATTGTTAATGCTAACTCTGTTAGTATTAGCTAGTTAACTGCCCTTATTTCTTTTTCTTTTAAAAAAAAAGAATCTAAAGAGAGGAGAAACTTAATGCAATTAAAAAAAAAGATTCCAAAGAGGAGAAAAAATTCTAAAGAATGGAATGGAAAGGCACAAGAAGGGTATATCTATAATCAGAAAATGATGGCAGAACAGAGCTGGGGAATCCACTCATCCCTATTGCAGATTATTTATCTCCCACTGCATCAAGGGGTTTAAAAGTATCAGCCTATCAGAATGATATAATATAGACAATATAATATCATATAGTACATAAAATGTATTGTTCCCAACATTTATATCTAGTAAATTAATCAAAAATAAAAGACCTGTTCTCATTAATCTATGTGTATTAAACTGCTTAACTTGTTTAATGCCTGCAATATCATTTAATTTTAAAAGCTCTATATGCATATATTATTCTGCCACATAGTCAGTGGTATAAATTATTAACATACACACCATAAAGTATAATCATTCAAAATATAAAATACAACAATTCTGACCAAGTTACACATGGATGTATACACACCACAGAGATAGGATTTATGCTGACCTTGTTTAGTAAGATATTTGGACCAGATATAACAACTATCTGAAAATGATACTGGATGATCCTATGCTATTCCAATAATGAAGGGGCGCCGGGACGCCGACACGACAACTTGTGATAGGAGGATGCTGGCGAAAGGGTGGCATTTTAAGCCCATTCGGCCCCCAATCTCAGGAATGGGCTGTATGTGACTGTATTCTGGGTTGCAAAATGGAACTTCTGTCCTCTACTAATCCAACTTAATGCAATTTCCCCCCTGCCTTCAGAAGAATTCACCACCACTTTGGGGCAGGGAACTCTGTCTGAATTGGGAAGGGGGGGAGTTTAAATGCCAAAGATGTCAGAAGGCCTAGCTCCACAAAATATAGACGGTTCTTTAGGCAAAAACCACCGGCCTGTAAAATGAACATTCGGTGAACAGGTTAGAGAGAGTTCCCCCCTTTTGCCACCTGCATTTGAAACTAATCACTTCTTAACATTGTCAAGGAAAGACACTTTAGGAAGATAAATAAATAACTACAGTCACATATCCACAGGGGCCAAGCAGATGCAGAACTATTAATAGCGAGGAAAGAAACACTGAAAGTGTTGCTTAGCCCAGAATGTACCCAGACACTTAAAAAAACAGCATTCAATAAACATTCTTCCCACCCAAGATATACAGGAAGGAACGAGTTCTTTCAGGGAGCAGCTATTCCTGAGTTAGATGGATTTCCTAAAGAAGCTTAGAGACTTATGTGCCAAACCAGGATTTTTTATTATTATTATTATTATTATTATTATTTTGTATGCACTCCAAAGTGTCCTGCAAGGGAACAATTTTGAATTTATTATCCCTCCTGTTCTGAACCCCTCCAAATTCTTGTTTGATTTTGACTCCCCTTTGCGCTAATCAAACCCATGACGGTTTCTTTGTGTGCCATTTTGAGTTTCTTCATACTGAATTTTCCCTGTAAACTATCAATTTTTCAACATTAGGTATATAGCAATTAGCATCCTACATATATTACATGTATAAATATCATACTCTCTCTGTGTGTGTGTGTGTATGTGTGTGTGTGTGTACACATGCTATTTATTTATTTAAATAAAATAATTTTATGTCACCTTTCCACCCAATCAGGGTCTACAATATACATTACATGCAAAAACCACAGAATATATATTACAAACAAACCTAACAACCTAGGGTTGCCAGCTCCAGGTTGGGAAATATTTGGAGATGTTTGGGGTGGAGCCGGAGGAGGGAGGGGTTTGGGAGGGGAGGGACCTCAGCAGTCTATATTGCCATAGAGTCCACCTTCCAAAGCAGCCATTTTCTCCAGGTAAACTTATCTCTGTCGCCTGGAGATCAGTAGTAATCCCAGGAGATCTCCAGCCACCACACTATAACAAACCTAGGAGGGGGGAAACAGACAAAAACAAAACAGAAAACATGGACAAAAATATAAAATATAAATGGAACATGATAAATAAACATTCACTCGGCTTTAGTGTTGGGTCCATACTCCATTATATTCAGATTCACAAGTCCATATGAATAGACATATGGAATTATAAAGGAAAGTTGTGGGAGGGGGGGAGAACTCTTTGTGTGCACTTTGAAAAGACGCAGGGAGATGAAATCTTTAGGTCTAGGGAACATGTATAAAAGGTATCTTACCCCAAAGAGCTACATTATAAGAATGGCTATCAAAGCAAAATTCACAACAAATCCGGATATTCGTCCTTAGATGAAACTTAAGAAGAATTTTGCAGGAAGCCAAAAGTCTGTTGATATTAAGGGGCAAAACAGATCTGGTGAATATCATGGGCCTTGATCAAACTGTTCATAAGTACATTGTATTCATGCATAGCAGTGATGTGGACTGGGACTGCAGGGGAAAGTAAGAGGGGATTTAACCCTTTGATCCCTGCTCAGTTTTGCTAATAAAAACTTGGATTCCTGGGCTTTTTGGGGCAGTGTTAAGTGTGGGGGGAAGCATTCTTTTAAACTTTGTCTTTTCACTTTAAAATGCTAAAAGCCGAGCTATGACTCACAAAGAAAAAAGCAGGGCTCAGATTTTAAATATCTTCTGCCTTCCTGTGTGGCTCTGATCCAAAGAAGGCCTGTGTGTTCAATCTGCTCTTTTTACAAATAGACTGAGAGCCATAATCTCGTGTCTATTTTGGCTCTAATTGTAGGGGACTTCATCAACAGAAACTGCATATCCCAATCAAGTGTTGAGATTTCTCCTGACATCAAATTCAACGCACATGTGGACATGCAGATGAAATGGACGTGTGTGTTTAAAGTTGGGTTCTAGTGAAGCAAGATTAGGGTTGGGCATTTGTACTGAGCATTGGTATGTGATTGATAGTTTTTGCATTGATGAGCCTACTGTATACTCTTTCCAACTATCCCTGGACACCATTTTCTGTCTACACCCCCCTAAAAAGGTCACTGCTCTTTCCTTTGCATTCATAAGCCCTACCCCTGAAAGAGAAAATAGGAGGACTTAAGGGATCGGTTGCCCTTTAATCATTAAGAGATTCTTCCCATACATATACAAGGAGAGGGCTGGTAGCAAAAGCAGGGACAAAAAAATGGAGATTTTTTTTTCATTTAAGGAAGAAGAGAGGATCTCTCTAATGCACACTCCTGTGTAGCTCCCTCCACATACGAAGGAGGGTACTGTTAAATAAATGACATGGTAAGTCAACAAGGGAATCACTCTGCAAGGCCCATGTGCCTTCCTTGATTCCAGAGCTTGCTCAGGCAGAATAAACCGTATGTGTGAGAGGTGATGTGCAACTCTGGCAGAGAATGTGAATGCAGCAGTGTGGCTCTCAGCTCATTGCTAACAATGATGTCGGACTTGTTGAGTTCAGGTCCACATGACAGAGAGCCACTCAATTAGAAATGACAGGCGTCTCTCTGCCTTCCAAGCTCACAGTCATATTCCCGGTAGGGCACAGCACACTGAGTAATGCACCCAGTTCTAAAGGATCTGTTGTCGGAAAACCTTTTTTAAAAAAATGAAGGCTGAAGGGTGTGTGTGAAGAGGGATGGAAAGATGATCGCCTGTTTCTCAAAGCCCGTCTTCATGTATATTGCAAAACAGCAGCATCATTGTAGGTAGAACTCTATATGTCACCATGCATGTCCAGATTTTGGATCCGGTGGATATTGAAAGTTACCCAAATATGACTGTCAACAGTAGAAAAGAGCAGGGGTGAAAATGCATGGTCGCTTTAGCCTCCTTTATTCCTGTTTCAGCCAGGATTCAGCCAGGATCGAACACGTGGCTCAATCCTGGCTGAAACAGGGAATAAAGGAGGCTAAAACGACCATGCATTTTCGCCCTAGGAGTCCAGTAGCACCTTAAATACTAACAAAATTTCTGGCAGGGTATGAGCTTTTGGTGAGCCACAGCTCACTTCTTCAGATACAGCTAGAATGTTGATTCCATCTATCCTTAAGTAGAGAGGAGTGAATTAGACACACAATGGCAATGTAAATGTAAAAAAAAACAAGTAAATGACATTAGCAGGCCTGATTGGATTAGGTGTGATATGCAGAGGGGTAGTAGGTGTGGAGAATTTAGCATGGTAATGAGACAGGAATCCCAGATCTTTATTAAGTCCTGGAGAATGCATAGTCTTGAGCTTCATTATTATTTGTAATTCAGCAGTCAACATTCACTGTCAACTTTCACTGATGCATGAGTGAAAAGATGGAGAAACAGCTATCCATTGTAGCATAACATCATAAGAACATTAATCTAAGACTGCCTTTTTACCATGTGAATGTCAACACTCACCAAGTTTTAGACATCCATTGTAAGAAAGTCTTTAAAATCAGAAAGTCTAGTGATCCTCTTTTAGAATTATTTGGAAGGAAGCAGGAATTGCAAGTCCTTTAATCATTATGGGTTTATGCCAAGAAATATGAAGCTTCCTCAGTTCAGCCCACTGGTCAAACTACTCCAGGAGGATCCTGTGTGAATGGCCTCGGAAGTCCAAGATCACAAGCAGAGAGAAGAGTCTTTGCCAATTCTGCTGAGATCTTATTTCATACTGAAGATTTAGTCTCTAATCTTCTGTATGCAAATCACGTACTCTGAGCTATGGACATTCCCCTAGACAGAGGAATGTTTGCCCAAAAGCATCATTTGTCTAACAGAAAAGGGTTGAGTCCCCAAGTAGCCAATTGAAATGAATGAATTAAAAACCCACTAGCAACCTCGGATCATCCCAATGCATAAACAGGTTGACTATACGCCATTGCTTTTTATTCAGTGCGTTTTGGGCAGATGAGTGACTCATGGTGATGGAATAGCCATCAATATTGTCTCTCTACATTTTCTGGCTGGCCGGACTTGGCACATTGATAGCACACTCATGACCACTTCATCTGTGGTACTAGAACGAGACACAGCGAAAGGGAAGGAAGAGATTCCCACATTCAAGCACAGTTCTTCACAGCCATAATGGATAAACACCGACATTCTCAGAAAGCGCAATTTTATGCGAAATATCGCATTCTGGGCTCGTTCTGCACACACTGTTTCCTGCAGCATCTTGGTGTATACACAGCCTTGCTTAAAGATCTGCCGTAGCATCTTGCTTTGTGCCCAAAAGTCAACAGAGATTGTGGAGGTGTTGCCACTCCGTTCAGCGCCAGCTGAACCTTCCAAATAGGCATCAAGAACTTCCCCTGTAAATTGTGTTTGACAGTAGAGAGCAGGTGCCTCCCGCGACAGATTGTCTCAGGGAGACTGAAACAAGAGTCTTGAGAAATTACAACACGGATTAATGGTTTTGCAGAGTGCAAACAGAGAGAATCCCCCTACTGTACGGAGACGCCGTACTTATGCAGTGTTTGTATTTCAAATGTGTATCCTGTCCTTCCATCTGACAGCCCAAGGACAGCTAACAATCAAGGTACTTAAAAAAAACGGTGAGTACAAAGTCTCTGAAACAGACTTTTCCAAGCAGCCTGTCCTTGCTGCATATAGAAAGGAGAGGTCAGTGGCAACCAATTCCAGGCCTTTGTCTGCGGTGGCCCACATGCTATAGCATTAGAATGCACAGCCATTGGTAGTACCTCGTACGTGCACCTGGCTACTTTCAAGGAGAGGTGTAAAGCAATTTTCTTGCAGACAACTTTCACCTGTCTCAGCCTCTGAAAGGAAGATCCAGGAGTTGTGCAACTGGCTGGACCTAGGGTTACCAACCTCCGCATTGGGCCTTTGGATCCCCCAGAATGACAACTGATCTCCAGACATCGTTTCCTCTCAAAAATGGCTGCTTTGGAGGGTGGATGTGATGGTATTGTTCTCTGCTGGGGTCCCAAGCCTTGTCCTCTCCAGGCTCTATCCCTAAATCCACGGGCATTTCCCAACCTGTAGTTAGCAGCACTAGCAGGACTAAGAATTATTAAAATTAATTACACAATTTTAACTCTTCTATCTCTCGTGTGTGTTTCCCCTAAAAAAGGGATGGGCATAAGGTCACTCAGGAATGACAAGTCATTCTCCAAGCCATTAAAAGTAGCTCTCCACCCCTCCACCAGTGCTGCTGCAATCATTTCCCTATCCTTTAAAGCAACCCCAGCAGCTTCTCTCCTCTTGTATGCTCCAATCTGAGAGCCAGTGTGGTGTAGTGGTTAAGAGTGGTGGTTTAAAGCAGTGGACTCTAATCTGGAGAACTGGGTTTGATTCCCCCCTCCTCCATATGAGCAGCAGATGCTAATCTGGTGGACAGGGTTGGTTTCCCCACTCCTACACATGAAACCAGCTGGGTGACCTTGGGCTAGCCACAGCTCTTAGAGCTCTCTCAGCCTCACCTACCTCACAGGGTGTCTGTTGTGAGGAGGAGAAGGGAAGGTGATTGTAAGCCAGTTGATTTTTCCTTAAGTGGTAAGAGAAAGTTGGCATATATCTTATCTCCAGCACAGGTCCCACACATAGATGTAGTTTTGGAACAGGGAGCAGGCAGATGAGAGTCAATGCATGTAGGAACAAATAATATAGATGATTAAATTATGCTATCTGGGATAGGTAATGTGCATACCTAGATATCTCACTGTCCCTCACTGTGTGCAGGGGGAAGATTGAGAGAGAGTATAGTCCAAGGGGGACCTAAAATGAACCTTGAAATATGGACAATATCACTGCCCATGAATTGCTTTCACCACTGCAAAGCTCCTGTTCTAAGCACTTTGAAGTGACAGTAAAGGAGAGTCTGATGTACTGGTGTCTTGTTACATATACTGAAGCTAAATGTGGACTCCCCCTCTCTTTTGGCAAGGAATGAAACAATACTATCCTGTTTAAACCCTCCTGGATCCTATTTAAATATTTAAGCAAAACCGCATCCTAAAGTTAGGCTCTTGTTTTGTTTTGTAATGGCTGTTGAAGGGGTGTGGGGTGGAGAGATTGCAGTTGTAATTACTGAAGCTTCAAAGGTTAAATCTGGGATCCTTCTGCATTGTTCAAGAAATCTCATTCTTACCTGTCAGTACTGAAAATGCATCACAGAGATGTGTGCATGGGCAACGTGACAACTCTTTGGTGCCAGATTTTTTTGTTGCAATGTTCTAAAATAAAACCTCAGATTATCCCCACGCACAGTCTCCCATCGATTCTCACAGCATACAGCAGCCCAGACTGCATTCATTTGAAAGGATCTCTCTTGTTCATTAGTGCTTGCTCACACAACCTTTCTCTGTTTTCTTTAGGTGAACAAATGGGAGGAATTAAATAAACAATCCATATGTCCACAGCTTGCCACCTCTGATCCCCTGTCCCCCAAACACCCTCCTCCCACCTTCTTTCCAACTCAATTTCTTTCCAACTCTGAGTTTCTCAGTGCCCATATGGCTTCAGCTAGCAAACTCAAATTCTCACTAATTTGTAAAAATAGAAGAGAGCCCCTGGAAGAGGAAAATTCATCTTTCCACGGGACATTCTGTGCTATGGGTGAGTCATAATGCACACCTGCAAACCAAGTTGGCTCCTTAAGCAAGCAGGGTGCAAGAAGGAAAGCTCTCTAAATCTTCCTTGGAGATTAGCCCCACATCTGGGGCTACAGGTTGAGGGGAAGCTGGAAACAGTCAGGGTGGGCAATGTAAAGAGCAGCCGGAGGTTGTGGCTCAGTAGAAGAGCCTCTGCTTTGCATGTGGAAGGTCCCAGGTTCAATCCCCAGCATCTCCAGTGAAAAAGAACCAGGCAGCAGGTGGTGCAAAAGACCTGTACCTTGGAGAGCCAATGCAAGTCTGAGTAGACAATACTAACCTTGATGGACCAAGGGTCTGATTTGGGAGGGGCTGTGGCTCAGTGGTAGAGCATCTGCCTGGCATGCAGAAGGTCCCAGGTTCAATCCTCAGTATCTCCAGTTAAAGGGACTAGGCAAGTAGGTGATATGAAAGACCTCTACCTGAGACCCTGGAGAGCCACTGCCAGTTTGAATAGACAATATTGACTTTGATGGAGAAAGGTTCTGATTCAGTATAAGCCAGCTTCATGTGTTCATGTGAGGTATGGCAAATATTGGCTCAGCTAACCAGGACCAGGCTGGGACAGAAAGGGAAGGTCCTTGAATTTATGACCTTATTGCACACAGCAAACACTCCCACACTAAATAAGACCCATTTAACACTGAGGCCAGCCTATTGTGTTTCTCCCAAGTCTGACCAATCGAGAATTTTCATACCATATGCCAATTACATTTTCAAACTAATAAAAAATGAACTGTTATGTTGTCTGGGGGAACAAATAAAATGAGAATTTTAACAAATGAACAAAAATGAATAAATCCCATTGCTTCCTGGTGCCTGGCAGTCTGGTTTAGAGAGTTTTCCAATAGTCAAAGTCAAGTAGAACAGGGATGAACATTTATTTCCAAAGGAAAACTTTGTTTATTTTTTTCTACTCCTTTTTTTTATTCCCATCACCACATCCTGGGACAGGGAATTCCACAATTTAACTATGCATGGTGTGAATAAATGCCTCCTTTTATCAGTTTTGAATCACTCACCCTCCAGCTTCAGCAGATGAACCCACATTCTCTAGTATGAGAGAGGGATAAAAGCTTCTCCCTCTACCCTCTCTCCAAACCATGCACAATTTTATAGACCTCTATCATGTTTCCCCTTAACCACCTTCTTTCCAATCTAAACAGCCCTAAGCACACGTGCTTGTATGTGTGTGTTTAAACTTCTGTCAAGTTGCAGCCAACTTATGGCAACCCCATCATGTTTTCAAGGCAAGAGACTAACAGAGGTGGTTTGCCATTGGCTTCCTCTGCACAGTAACCCTGGAATCCCCATCCAATTACTAACCAGGGCTGACCCTGCTTTGCTTCTCTGATGAGAACAGGCTAGCCTGGGCCAACCAGGTCAGGGAGATTCCAATTTTAGTAGTGTCTAAAAACGGATCCCGCCATGGAAAACATGAGGAGCATATCTGCTGGGGGGCATACAACCACTCAGGGCCCCAGCCCTGAAAGGAAGGCATTGTTTTGTTTTGTGTGTAGTGGGAGGGAGTCTAAGGGGATTAATGGAGGCGGACGAAAAGATTGCTAAGAGCAAGGGTAGAGGGTATTCGGCAAAATCTGATTCACCCGCTTATTAATTTAATGGAGTCGGAGGAAGATGTAATGAAATGTCTTCTTTGGGACGGGGACTCTTTTCATCTTTCTCAAGTTGCCAAGTTCTGCACTGCAACAATTAAAATCCATATGGGAAAGACTGATAGGGCTAACACTGGGATTGGCTAATTTTATCCGGTAAATTATTGGTTTTAAATGTTTTTTTAAATGTTTTTGATATTCTCAAACAAGAGAGATTTTAATCTCTCACAGGTTGTACCTGGTCGTGTTATTCTGGCTTTTGCTGTAAATAAATGTATTCATGCTAAGAGCAAGGAGAGAATGACTATTTATATGACCAGAGACAGTCACTCAGGATACCCTAATGCTTTGTTTTACTCTTCCTGTTCCCCATCACATTGTCTTTGTCTCCCCCATAAATGAAACCTTCTTTCTGAGATACGTCAATTAGTCATTCATTGCAGAACACTGGAACCAGCCCTTCTGCAGTCAATGCCTGCAATTACGGTTTCCATTCTCAGCCAGACGAATTGTGGAGCTGGGGGCCCTCTTGTTTTTGCGTCTCTCTTTGGTGCAAATTGACTTCTTGGATTTAGATTGGCCTCACCTATTCTTTGTACTGCTGACTGTACCAATTTACAACAGCTCCATTCTCATGCCAGCGCCTGTCCTTTTGTGGAAGAAAAGCCAGGCTGTTGAAAGAATGACACTATCGCATAGCTCGCCCTTATAAGGAAGGAGACAGATTTCCCCTAACACATCTAAATACATTCCAATTGATGCTGTTTGTAAGATGCACAAATAAATTGCAAAGCCGTAGATTTGCAATTTGCAATCTTTCCCTCTCACACTCTAGCAAGCCAGCCTTCCTCAAGCCATCCTGCCAGTTTTTTTATCTCCTTCATCTGAAATAGACCTATCAGCTATTTTAATGCTGACTGGCAGTGATGAGACTGCCAAAATGTGACAACCTTATCTGCAGTACAGCCTGCAAATTGCCAACCATTGATCCAGGAGCATGGACCATCTGATCAGTGCAAGACTAGATGGGCTTCAGAGGGAGGGAGGAAAAGACAAAGGTAGACAGAAATAAATATTTGAATTATACCTCCTGAAAGTGATTTTCAGTGCCTTTCTTTTTCCCACTTGGGCTGTAGTCCCCTACCCAGTGGTGGTTTGGAGAGGTGGAGTCTGATCTAAAGAACCAGGTTTGATTCCACTCTCCTCCACATGAGCGCTAGAGGCTAATCTGGGGGACTGGATTTGTTTCCCCAGTCCTATACATGAAGCCAGCTGGGTGACCTTGGGCAAGTTAAAGCTCTGTTAGAGCTCTCTCAGCCCCACCTACCTCACAGGGTGTCTGCTGTGGGGAGGGGAAGGGAAGGTGATTGTAAGCCGGTTTGAGTCTCCCTTAACTGGTAGAAAAAGTGGGCATATAAAAACCAGCTCTTCTTCTTCTTCTTCTTCTTCTTCTTCTTCTTCTTCTTCTTCTTCTTCTTCTGCCAGCTCTGAGTTGGGAAATACCTGGAGTTTTTTGGGGTGTAACCTGAGGAGGGCAGGGTTTGGAGAGGGGAAAGACTTCAATGCCATAGAGTCCGATTGCCAAAGTAGCCATTTTCTTCAGGTGAACTGATCTCTATCAGCTGGAGATCAGTTGTAATAGTGGGAGATCTCCAGCTACTACCTCCCCCCACACCCCCAGGGACCCATACTCCATACCCAGAAGATGGCCAAGGTGCCTTCCCTCTTATGATCTGTCTAAGATCATAACATCAGCACTGCTGATAGATGGCCATTTAGCCTCTTCTTAAAAACCTCCAGGGAAGGAGAGCTTACCACCTCCCAAGGGAGCCTGCTCTACTGAGGAACCACTCTAACTGTTAGAAAATTCATCCTAATGTTTAGACGGCAACTCTTTTGATGTAATTTCAACCCATTGGTTCTGGTCCGACCTTCTGGAGCAACAGAATACAACTTGGCACCATCCTCTATATTGCAGCCCTTCAAGTACCTGAACATGGTTATCATATCACCTGTCAGTCTTCTCCTCTTCAGGCTAAACATACCCAGTTCCTTCAACCTTTCCTTACAGGACTTGGTCTCCAGACCCCTCACCATCTGTGTTGCCCTCCTCTGGACATGTTCCAGCTTGTACTCACTTCCAATTTGTGGGTTTCTATATCCGGTCAGTCCAATCACTGTACAAAATGTGTTCAGGATTAACTCCCAGTGGCAGTTTCACAGCCAATTTCCAACAACAGAAATCTTAAGCAGGTATACCATGTAACACTTTCAGCATCCATAACAGTTCACAAACAGTTATTCTTAAAACAGCCCAATAAGGCAGCTCAGTATTATCACACTATTGCATATGGGGAGTGAGGCTGAATGAGAATGGCCTGCCAAAAGCCACCAGGTGAGTTTACAGTCCAGATCAGCTTTGAACCAGTGACCTCTGGGATCAAAATGGATTCTTAACCAGACAGAAACAGTCTGTCTGCAACTAAGTATAGACTCTGCTTATGGTTGAGCACACGCTTCACCAGCCAAACAATTTATTACATCAACCAAAGGTCACTGCAATTCCCTCTGGGGACAAGGATTTACATACAAAATGGTTTTTTTTCTTTAAAAAAAATGCACATAAAAATATCTATCAGTACATCCCCTGATTTCCCACAACAAGGAACAATAGTCTCCCTGATCAACTCTGTCCTAAATTCTCAGCAGCTTTAGAAATAAATCTGTCCTGTATGTTGCATATAGATCTATATCCACAACATGGTTGCATATTTACACAGGTCTCTATAAAAGTCTGGTAATTTATTGATAAGGTTGTGTATAAATCTCCTGACTCTCTCTCTCTCCCTCCCTCCCTCCCCACATTTGCATGCAGAAAAACACAGGTTCAATCCCTGCTACCTCCAAAGGTCTTAGAGAGGTATCACCATCCAGAGTAGACAGTGCTGGACTAGACAGACTAAAAGTTCTATAAAACAACTTTTTATGCTGAAAACTTTCTATAACCCTGGTGGTGCTAAATAGTCCAACCATTCTCTCTCTCTCTCCCCCTTCTCCCCCTGCCCCCCAGGACAGTCCCTATTTTCTGGTGCCTATCTCTACTAAAATAATGATTCCACACACACACCCGATTTTGCTTTTTGGAGAAGATGCTGAAGATGCCTTTTAAAATGCTGTTCTGCATGCATATACAAGAAGAAGTCCCAGCCCTTTCTCTTTAAGTTAAATGCCAGACAATAGTGTGATATATTACCATGTGTCAGTACATATATCAAAACCCTGACAGCTGCCATTCTAACCAAAGCAATGACAGGAAGACTTCTTACGTCTGCTGTATTTGTGAAAGTGAGATGCAAAATATTATGAGCTCCCCATAGGGCAGGGGTCGGCAAACTCATTAGTCAATAGAGCCAAATATCAACAGTACAACGATTGAGATTTCTTTTGAGAGCCAAATTTCTTAAACTTAAACTATATAGGTAGGTACACTGTTTATTAACTTAATAAACTTTAATTAAAGTTTTAAGTCTTAATTAAACTATAGGTACACTGAATAAAACTTGATATCATACTTAATAGTGATCTTATTTATTGATAAAATTAAATTGTAAGTAAGGTATCCATAAAATTAAATCATGACAATGACTGACAAATACTGTACATTTTCCCCATCTGCATTCTCAAAATTCTGCAGGGGGCTTATTTTTGAGTTTTGAGAATCTGGATGGGGAAAATGTGCATCTGAGTGGCAAATCCAAGGCAAAACCTCCCATTCATAAATGGCCAATAACCCCCCATGCAGAGTTTTGAGAATCTGGATGGGGAAAACGTGTACGAATCAAACATGGCTTTCCCCCCCCCCCCGGGGCCCGACCTCCTCCTCGCCGCCACCTGGGCTCCTTCCTTCCTTCCCTCTTCGGCAGTCCTGCCGTCCACCCGTCCGCCCCTCCTCAGCGCCTCGGCCTCGAGGAGGATGAGGAGGAGGAAGAAGAGGAGGAGGAAGGAGGAGGGGCGTCCTCCCCCCTCCCCTCTCGCTGGCATTCTCCAGCGGCAGAAGGGAAGAGCAGGCCATGAGGGCGACGCGCTGGAGTTTGCAGGTGAGGAAGGTGGGGGAGGGTGTGTGTGTGCTGGATCGGGGCCTCCCTCCCTCTCCCCGGTGCTCGGGCCAGCACGTTGCAAAGACCCGCCCCCCAGGCGCTGTGGCGGCGGCTCTGGGCTGGCAGAAAGGCGGAGAACTTTTGTGGGACTTCTGCGTGCGCGCAGAGCCTGGCTGGGGCAGGGAAGGGACGCCAGGCTCTCCTCCACCGCGTAGCCCCGATCCTCCGCCGAAGGAAGCCAGCCCCCCACCCGGGCCCTCCGCGCCCAGGGAAGGTGGCTTCTCTCGGGTGGGTGGCCGCGATCCTGCAGCCCAGAGCCACACTCAAGGGGCCACTCTCATGCGGCTCGGGAGCCGCGGTTTGCCGACCACTGCCATAGGGTTGTGCAAAAAAACATTTCGGTAAATTTTGGGTTCGGGTTTTTTCAGCCCAATTTTTTTTCAGTAAACCCGAAATAAGCTGAATACCCGGTAAATATGCGTATTTGGCTTATTCTTGGGTTTCCTGAAAAAATTGGGCCCATTATAGTCAATGGGGATTTTTTGAAGCTCTTGGGGGGGCTTTTTTTTTTGAAAATTTTATTGGTTTTTATAATAGAAATTTTCCATAATAACTAAGAACATATAAACATTACAGAAAGAGGAAAAAAAATAAAGGAAATTTCTTTGACTTCCCCATCACCTCTGTCAGCCTCTTAATAAAGTATTTTATCCCAACGTAATATGGTCTGATCTTAATTATTCTTAAACTCATTTAAATTTCATATAACATACTCTATTGATATAAATGGTTATAATTCTTAATATTAATAGTGTCATTTAGATCAGATTAAAAGGTATTCTTGCATTTTTCCCAGTTTTAATTCATATTCACAATATTTCATCCAAGCCTCCCATTCCCCCATAACATTGTCTTTTTGATTTATAGTAGCTGTAAGTTTTGCCATTTCCACCAGTTCAAACATTTTCATAATCCAGTCTTTTTTCCCAGGGATATCTGCCCCTTTCCATTTTGCTGCATAGAGCAATCTTGCAGCTGTTGTAGCGTAAATCAAAAAGTTTCTTTGTGTTGACAGGTCATCAGGTATCATACTTAGTAGCATCATTTCTGGTATTTTGGGTATATTTTTTGTAGATTGGGGGGGGCATTTTTGGAGCTAGAGGCCCCAAATTTGTAGCGTGGCTGCAAGGGACTCTCCTTCGATGGTCAACAAAGTTTGGTGAACTTTGGGACAGAGGGTCCAATTTCATGGGACCACAAAGGGGTCACCCCCATCCTCCAGGCATTTGTGAGCTGAGCTGTCCATCAGTTTTCAGGTTCAAAAGTCCAGTGTTGCCGAGGACTGGTGGAGAGAGCTGATTGCCAGGCTGATGCTTCAAAGTCTGGCGTCTGCCTCAGTTTCTGGGTCGCTTTGCATGATGACCATGCAAACGAGCTTCCAAATGGAGGAAAAAAGGATTAACTGCAAGAGAAATAAGGCACGAAAAACATTCCTTTTGGTGGCAAATGATATCCTGTCAGCAGTCCTTGATTGTGGTCATGAAAAATCTGATTCTAAGAGTTGGTCACAGTGCAGGGAAACAAAGCCTCTACTCAGGGCAACCTTCTTTTGGAAAGCAGGTTTTCATGGGGAGGGGGTGAGAGCCGACTGAAGTCATGACCACGGGGGCTGACTGAAGGAGATTGCTCATCCACGTGGATGAAGAAATCTCTTTCGGAAGCCTGGTGGGTGGCTGTTGAAGCCGGCTCTTTTTAGTTGGAGGGTATATCCCTCTGGACGGGACTGGGTGAGCCCCATCTTTTAAATAACCCTATCTCAAAAGGGGCCCTAACAAAACCAGTCAAAAAAAGAAAGAAAAAGGGGAGAGAGCACAAAGCCATGCCTCTGAGCTAAGGCAAACAGCCGAACCCAAAAAGCCGAATATCTATGCAGCTTTTTTGGGAATCACCTATTTGGCTTTGGCTTTCCCCCCAGGTTTTGGTGTCTGGCAAACCCAAATCCCAAAATTTACCGAACAGCTAATTTTGGGTTTATTTTTGGTTCGGGTTTATTGATATGCACAACCGTAGCTCCCCACTTCCTTGGACAGTAAACAGTATCTGGGTCAGCACTACCTGCCTTTGCATTCCCTTGGATGAGAGATTTAGGATTCACTGGAACACTTCCTTTACTTACAAATACTCAAGTAGAATACAATGGAGGCAAAGAAGCACTCCCATAAGGCAGCAAATCTGCTTCCCTTCAAAATATCCCAAGAGACCAATCCTGAAACCAACTTACAGCTTTATCTGCTTTTTGCTCTCTCTCTGTTTGTAACTCAAGCTGCTGTTTCTATTTACACATTCTCATGCCCCCCCCTCTGAGACAATGGCCCTACCCAAGTTCTGATGGATAAATCATTCAAACACAGATATGACTTGCCTATCAGGAAGCAGTCTTCTAGCCACAAACTCACATTGATAAACCACCCACAAAACAATGATCCACCAACATCTATGATATGTTGATTGAAGACTTCTCTTATAGGTAGGGTTGCCAATCTCCAGCTGGTGGCTGGAGATGTCCTGCTATTATAACTGATCTCCAGGTTATAGAGATCACGTCACCTGGAGAAAATTGCCACTTTGGCAATTGAACTCTATGGAATTGAAGCCCCTCCCCTCCCCAAACGCTGCCCTCCTCAAGCTCCACCCCAAAAATTTCCCACCGGTGATGAAGAGGGACATGGCAACCCTACTCCCCTCCCCAAACCCTACCCTTCTCAGGCTCCACACCCAAATATTCCAGGTATTTCCCAGCCCGGAGCTGGCAACTCTACATATAGGCACACTGGCATATAAGGGATGAATCGCAGCAAATACAATGTAGGGAGCTTATCCATTTCCTGTTTTCCACTTCTATTTAAATAGTAAGTGCTATTAAATGTGTTTATATAGTGCCTATTCTGAATCCACAAGGTGGCCATCAAAATCTGCACTATAATGGATCTTAAAACTTCAAATCTAATTATACAGAAATATAACATGCTGCAGTGGTTAGCATGTCAGACTATGATCTGGTAGTTCAAAGGTGTTGCTGGGTGATCTGGGACCCCTTCACTCTCTCTCAGGCTAACCTACCTCCCAGGATTGTTGGGCAGATAAAATGGAGGAGGAGAGAACAATGTTGTAAGCCGCCTAGGATCCCCAACTGGGAGACAAATGGGGTGTGAGTGTATGTGTTTGGAAATCCCCCCCTTACGTTGTCCCAGGCATGTGTTTATGAGAGTTGTACTGCATGTACTGTGTATCTATCATACCCCTAATTCTAATGTAATATTCTAACCACACTGATTACATTGCCAATCAACACATAGGTTCAGTCCGCATGGCAAGAGCAATGGAGATACATGGGAATGCAGTAATTCTAGAAGAGTGGTTCTTGTACAAAATTACTGAGTAGTCCGATATCACCTTAAAGATTAACAAAAGCTATTTCAGCATTCAAATGTCACAACGTACTTCTACAGATGCATACAAACATACAATTATCAGGCTGGGTTTCTAGTGTTGTTATGGGAAGGGGAATTTCTCTCCCCCAAAGTGACTTTAAAAGATATAGCTATTGATTCTTCTTAGTCTCTTTCAAATGAAGAATTTCTCTTTGATTTCTCTTTGTAGTTTTCTGTTATATGTCTACCTATCATTTTATAACTTCAGCCCTTGCAGTTTTTCCCCCTGTTACATACCACAGGGTGGTGCTCTAGCAGAAAGGTAGCAAGGTTTGAGAATTTCTTCTGAGCATCTGTGAAATGAAATCATGAAATTTTGTTGAACCTCCCTTTCAGCTCCCACCTCTCTTCAAATATCTCTTTTGAGCAAAATTGATCTGATTCAAAACAGACTTGAAATGAGAGAGGAAAAGAAACAAGCTGCTGGATTTCAGGAAGAAATTGGGAAGAAGAAGGAGAAGGAGGAGAAGAAGAGTTGGTTTTTATATGCAGACTTTCTCTACCACTTAGAAGCATCAAACTAGCTTACAATCACCTTCCCTTCCCCTTCCCACAACAGACACCCTGGGAGGTAGGTGGGGCTCAGAGAGCTCTAAGAGAGCTGTGACTAGCCTAAATTCACCCAGCTGGCTTCATGTAGAGGAGTGGGAAAACCAACCCTGTCCACCAGATTAGTGTCTTCCACTCCTGTGGAGACTAGGGAATCAAACCCGGTGCTCCAGATTTCAGTCTACCGCTCCAAACCACCACTCTTAACCACTAGACCATGCTGGCTCCTTTTAATGCTTAAATACTCAGAAGAAAGGGTGGGTTAGAAAGGCAGGCTGGAGGGGCAATGTTTTAATTTCCCAGGACATCCTGGGGCAGATTTGAAGGGTACTGTTAACCTTCAAAAGAACTTCATTCAGAAATACAAGACAATGCATCACCTAGGCCTTAACAGAGACTTCAGAGTCCTCACTAAGAAGGCTCATATCCCACTCTTTAGAACTGTTAAATTGTTTCACTTCCTCATTTCGTCTGCATTATATTTGATTCAAAACTAAGGGGCCACCACTGAAACAGCCCTGTCTCTTGCTGCCACTCACCTCATATCTGCAAACTGGGGCAGAGAAAGTGCTTTGGAAGATGATTGTAACTCTTAGAAGGTATGATGTGAGTTTGTTCAGACATGATCAATCAGGGACAAGTGATCCCCAGCAACCTTCCCACAGAACTGTCATTCTTGGCACACCGCCTTTCGCCTCACTTCTAACCGCTGCTTCTTGGTCAGCTTGCCCAAAGCAGAGCTGGACGACTCAAAAAGATCAGCTTCACAACACATTCGATTCCTATTAATCTACAGTCATCGCTTCCTCGAAAACAGTCAACCAGGTCCTTCTGCCATACAGTGACTAAGGTTTTTTTCTGGCGTGGTGACAAGCAGTAAACATTCACCTGCTCTGTTTTTTACATGTTCAATAGCTGTGAAGGCATGGAACTAGGGCCAATTTGGGAGGGTTTTTGGTTTGTTTGTTTTTAATAGAAAGCAAGCTGAGATCCATTCAATGTGCTTTTTGTAACTTTTTCAAGGCATTCAAGAATATGCATGGTGGCATTTCTTTAAATAGCATTGTTTGCTCACCTACACAATATTAGGATTAAATATAGGTAGATTTGGATAATATGAGAGTGAGAACATTGCAATTAAGCAGGAAAGCTTGCAGGGCTTTCGGTACCAATGTGCTAGGGAGAAAACATTCTCTCTCTTTTTTCCTTGCCGGTATCAGTCCCTTTGCCTGCTATCCTGATAGAACCTGATGGATCAGCTTCAGGCTGGATGAAGTTTATGTAAACAGCTTGGGGTTGCAACATCTCAGTGAAGGATAGAAACTTAACACCTTTCATTACATAAGGGGAGGAAAGAGAGATGTGAAATATGCTTTATGGCAGATGAACACCCTGGAAGGGGGGGGGAATACTGTCACACATTATAATGCTTCTGTCTCCCTGCTACTTTACCTTTACCGATTGCAGGCAAAGGAAGGAAACAAATCAGGAGAGACACAGCCAGCGGTCCAACTTGCAACCATTAGGCAAAGATAAAGGGACCTCACTGGAGGAGTCCGGTGCCATACATACATCTGCCAGCCATTCATGTTTCCCCCCACTGCACCAGACTGGAAAAGAAGGGACTTCCATGTTTGTTTTAAGATCACACATTTGTCATTCCTTCAGCACAGTGCCTCGCCTGCATTATCTACATTTTCCATTGTAATTGTAACACTTTTTTTCCCTTTAAAAAGAAGACACAGCAAATAACAGTAACCTGAATTAAAGGGAGGAGGGGGGAAACAACATTTGGAATAAGAAGAAGAGTTGGTTTTTATACGCTGATTTTCTCTATCTTTAAGGAGTCTCAAAGCAGCTTACAATCACATTCCCTTCCCCTCCCCACAACAGACACCTTGTGAGGTAGGTGGGCTGAGAGAGTTCAGAGAGAACTGTGACTAGCCCATGGTCACCCAGCAGGCTTCATGTGTAGGAGTGGGGGATCGAACCTAGTTCTCCAGATTAGAGACTGCCTAGGGTTGCCAGGTCCCTCTTCACTACCAGTGGGGTTTTTGGGGGGTGGAGCCTGAGGGTGGGGTTTGGGGAGGGAAGGGACTTCAATGCCATAGAGTCCAATTGCCAAAGCGGCCACTTTCTGCAGGGGAACTGATGTCTATCGGCTGGAGATCAGTTGTAATAGCAGGAGAACTCCAGCTAGTACCTGGAGGTTGGCAGCCCTAGAGACAACTCTAGTAATGCAGAAAATGGCAGAGGCAGTGACATTCATGTCCATCTGCTTTGATTTGAGCCAAATAAATTTGCTTTTGATTCATTGCCTTCAGGCCTCTAGTAGCTAACCTTCACACTCTGTCCCCGTTCAAGTCAATAAGTGGTTTAGATTAACAGTAATTCCTGGGAGTTAAGTTCAAAACCTGGCACGTAGAGGCGGCAGGCGCCGATTCCCATGGAGCCTTATGCTGCCTTTAATTACACAGCACTGCTCTTGCTGCTTACACAGGCAAACACAAAGGAGCAACCCCCCCCCCCCGCTTATACTCTGCAATGTCTTCAAATACCCAGGGCCTTAGAGCATAACTTACATTAGCACAGCTTAGTGGAACAGAATCCAAAGGGAATCCCTACATTCCGACAACACTTCAATCACTTTTTCCGAATAGTAAATTGGCTGACCTCTGGGTGGAGGGCAAAATGACTCCTCCTGCAAATGAGCTGGGGCCTCTACCTACTTGGGAGACCACCCAGGAATGCAGTTTTTTTTTTTAAAAAAAATGTGCCATTTATCTAAAAGAGAGAGAAACCTAAAAATGGTCTGATCAAGAATGAATATACTGCTGAAAGTAGTCAGTTGAAGGGGGGAAAGAAGTTGGTCAGACTGTTTAAACCCTCAAAGGGTTTGAATGTCCTGTAACAGAGATCAATGGCTATAGGATAAAATGTTCAAATTGCCCTGAGACCCACAATTCTTTACACATCCTAGCTTCATTTGTAATATTTGATTAGGGAGAGAATAACAGTCCATTCCTGACCAGAAAGGACAAAAGTCCTTAAGAGGTCAGGAAGGGGCTGTGCTGGTGTTTGTGCCCCATGCGCCCTCCAGTGCCACTTACGCCGTCTAGAGTGGCATGGATGCCGGCAGGGTGACCCGGACACCATTCCTCTGCAGTAGCGCCACCCAGGGATGCCAGCAGGACCTTCTGCCGGCATCCTACCGGCACAAAGCCCCACGCCAGCATCCCAGGGGGCATCCCGGGGGCAAGAGCTGCCAGAAGGCAGCTTCCTTACCCCTTTCGCCCCAGGTATGCTGATGGAGAGAATAGGGTTTCTGTGCCAGCTTTTTGCTGGCGCAGCCTTGCTGTTTTCAGTGGGGCTGTTTTCAATGGGGCTGTTTTCAATGGGGCAAAAAAGGTGTATCTCTGCAACAAAAGCGGCTAAACACTTTTTCTCAAGAATGGAAACTGAGAATTCAGATCGTTTCAGAGGGTAGCTGTGTTGGGCTGCAGTCAAACAGTTAAATTCGAGTCCGGTAGTACCTTAGAGACCAACAAGAGTTTCAGAATATAAGCTTTCGAGAGTCAAAGATAATTCAGAGAACTTGATACAATGATTTACATATTGATACAATGATATTCAACTGCTGTTTAAAAAAAAAAAATCAAAAAAGGTCCCGGGTGGTTGTAGGGAAATGGCTGGTAGGGGACAGAGACAGGGGGAATAGCTGCCTTGTGGGCAAGAACCTGTAAAACTAAATGTTCCCACCAACACATCGGCTATTCAGGCTCTTCTGCAATCTTTCCTCAAAACTTTGTCGCGAAGCAGATGTGTGAAAGATTAGGGGGGTGGGATTCAGGGCTAACCCAGGAGATGCATAAATGCACCATGATGCTGTGGGGAAGTGGGACCACCCCTCTCCCCAATTCCCAACCGCCTCAAACCTGGGGCAAAAGGCCCATTTGGAAACGGTCTGAGCAAAGCATTGGAACGAACCCGTTTGTTCCATATTGGCAGATCTGTTTCTTCCCACCTTTCTTATTGTACCACATCTTTAAATGCAAGTGCAAAGATAACACATCCCTTAACATAAACACGTATGCCTCGTTATAAAATCTCCCAACCCATCCTTCTTCTGGAATTAAATCAATCATTTCTTCGCTTTGTATATGTTCTGTAATTGCAAAAAGAGAAGGGGCTTGGGGGGGGGGGAGCGTACAGCGGCGTCAATAAGAATTCAGTGTTTTCACTCCCAACTAGCTTCAAATGAAGATTGAAAGTTACAATGTTCTATTTCTAGTGTTAATTAGAACAGCATCACACAGAAGTGCGATACTTAACTGGTAAGCCTGGACTGTGGGTTTTTTCCAGCACAGCTAAAGACACAGATCCGTGGTTCAGTGCTCCAGTGCGATCAGAGACAGGTAGAAGGAGACATTTTGTGTTTACTGAGTCTCATTATTTTCACAAACTCAAAAACCAACATGGCAAAAATAATTAGCCAATTCATAGTGCTATTGCCTGAGCACTAGGATTTGGTAATTTATTATCAAGTTTGGGTAGAAGAAAAAACATTGGGGTATGCATGCATGCATGCATGCATGTATGTATGTATGTATTAGGGTTGCCCACCTCCAGGTACTAGAGGCCTATATCTTAGATTATATATCTGATACGGCATCCAAGATGCTGTGGGGAAGAGTGAGGAGAAGAAAAAATAGGAAAATAGTAGGGAAATGGCCAGGAATGTGCAAAGGAGGGTTCAAAAACTGGACTAGACATAGGGTTGCCAACCTCCAGGTACTAGCTGGAGATCTCCTGCTATTACAACTGATCTCCAGCCAACAGAGATCAGATCACCTGGAGAAAATGGCTGCTTTGGCAACTGGACTCTATGGCATTGAAGTCCCTCCCTTCCCCAAACACCACCCTCCTCAGGCTCTGCCCCCAAAATCTCCTATCGGTGGCAAAGAGGGACCTGGCAACCATAGTATGTATGTATTTGTATATACATTATTCATAATCCACCTTTCTCACTGAGACTCCAGATGGTACTGGTAGCCGAAATAGAAGCAACCCAACATTGAAGCAAAAAGTCAGTTTATGCCACATATGGAATTACAGTAAGGGAACCAGAGAGGGACATAGGCAGATCTGACCCAAGAGGCTCAGTTCATTTGAAAATTGCCACTATAAGCCCCAGCTACATGCAAGGGAGCTGTGCAAGAGGAATGCCTTGTGGCAAAAGTGGTTTAATGGAACATCCTACAATGGATGGGGGATTGTACTATGGGTCACGGGCTCTAAGTGTGGAAGAAAAGCACTGCTGCTAACAGAAAACAGATCTATGGGGTCCAGCCATTAGCATTTGTCATAAGAACGTATTTGTATAGGAGATGAAATCACAAAATAAGAAAGATGCCTCAAGGACCACAACTGTCAGGCAATGGAACATTTTGAGCTACCAACAAGTACATGGCTATGATTGACAACCGTACACTGACAATTCCTGGGAGCTTTTGGGTGGTTGAGTATGGGGATGGGGAGCATCGCTGACACAACAGCACCTCTTCCAGCTCATCCCCCAGATGTCGCATACACACATCTGCTCTAGGGATTCCTCCAGTCTCCATTGTAAAGACTACAGAGATTGGGGAAATCCCTACAGCATCATGGATGCAGCAACTAGAAGTGACATCATTGTATCTGCGATGTCATCCCCATTTTCTCCCTCGTGAGAGCGAATGAGAGCTAGAGAGGCAGAAGGTTGCCTGCTGTGGCAGGTGACCTGGTAAGTAGGGTGGCCAGGTGCCTCTTGGACACCGGCAGGAGGTTTTTGGGGTGGAGCCTGAGAAGGGTGGGCTTTGGGGAGGGGAGGGACTTCAATGCCATAGAGTCCAATGACCAAAGCGGCCATTTTCTCCAGGTGAATTGATCTCTGTCGGCTGGAGATCAGTTATAATAGCAGATCTCCAGCTAGTACCTGCAGGTTGGCAACCCTACTGGTAAGTCTACAGATGATTGACCATGACAAGACACAGTTTTCATCCCAGCTCAGAAAAAGAAGAAAAAAAGTTGAGGCCGCATCACACAGTGGCTTTGCCTTCTTTATGGTAGTTTCTGAGCAGACAACTGATGAGCTGTCCCAAAGTGTGGCTTGATGTCCCCTTTGTATCCTGATACTCTTCTGCATTACAGATCAAGGTTTTTTTTAAAGCATCCTTTTTAATGCCTAAGCATCAATGCATGCCTTTAAATACACCTCACAGAGAGAGGTGTGTGCTTGCTTGCTATAAACGCTACCGAACAGCACAAGCCAAAGGCGATGTATGCAGAAGAAGGTAAATCACTTGGCATAAGTTAAGAACTGCTCTGAAAAAAAATCACTCGAGCCTTGATCTGGATCCAGTCCTTTCTACTTAGGTTCAAACAAGCTTGAACAAACACCACCAGTTCTTTTTGTTTGGTTCCAGAAGGCCCCTAGCTAGGAGGAAATCCAATTTAGGCTCCAGAGGGTCTGCCAATCTCACCTGGACATCTGTTCATTTTGTTCCACCCTAATCTCCAGCAGGTTTGCATGGGCTGCCCAGCCCCAGGGTGCAGTGGTCCAAGGCGGAGTGATTTTATCATGGTCCCACACTATGCGACAATGTCTGGACATATTTGCAGGAAGCCAGAATACCAGGACAGCATCAAAATTGACACCTTGCTCAAATTGCATCGTCTGTACTGACCGGCTCAGTACAGAGACAGCAAAGACAGGGCAAGAGATCAAAAGCTAAAGACAAGAAAGGGGCAATGACCAACCCAAAGTAGGGCTTATCTTATAGCAGTTGAGTCAGGAGGACTGTTAGTTGGGCACCTAGAACATGGTGAGATCAATAACCCACTGACCCAATCTTGAGGTCCGTTCCTCCTTTTCTCCCAACCCTTTTAACCTTACAGATATCCTGGGTTCGTATTACTCTTATTAGCTGCCGACACTTCAGTTATGCTTGGCTGTTTTATTAGAGGGGAAAGGTAAACAGGCTGTTAAGCAACCTGTTGTCTGATTTCTTTTCTCCCTCTTTTTTTAAAAAAAGAGAAGGTCTTGATAGAATTGAGTCTTATGATTCTAATACTACCTCACTTATTCTCCAGGTGAACGGATCTCCATCAGCTGGAGATCAGTTGTAACAGCAGGAGATCTCCAGCTAGCACTTGGAAGTTAGCAACCCTACTGGTTAGTTATAGGCCCAACATGTAGAACATACATGCTGATCACATAACTAGGGTTACCAATGTCAAGGTGGGGCCTGGAATTCTTCTGGAATTGCAACTGGTTTCCCGACTACAGTTTCACTGGAGGAAATGAAACTACAGGGGATGGAGAAATGGAAGTTCTAGAGTGAGGTCACATCCCCACTGAGATTCCTCCTCTCCCACAGCTCCACCATCCCCTTTCACTGACCCCAAATCTTCAGGAATTTCCCATGCCACAGTTGAGCTAAGATCTCACAGTTTGGCAATCCAGTAGGGATCCCAGCCTCCAGGTGGGCCCTGGGGATCCCCTGGAATTACCACTCATCTCCAGACTATAGAGATCAGTTCCCCTGGAGAAAATGGTTTGGTGGGTGGACTCTATGACATTGTACCCCAGTGAGGTCCCTGTCTTTCCCAGGCTCCATCCCCAAATCTCCAGGTGTTTCCTAACCTGGATCTGGCAATCCTACCCCCCATCCCCCACGAGTAGCCAGAGGGGGACCTGACAACCCTAGTTGATAAGGTTGCCAGGTCCCTCTTCACAACCGGCGGGATGTTTTTGGGGTGGAGCCTGAAAAGGGTGGGGTTTGGGGAGGGAGGGACTTCAATGCCATAGAGCCCAATTGCCAAAGCTGCCATTTTCTCCAGGTGAACTGATCTCTATCGGCTAGAGATCAGTTGCAATAGCAGGAGATCTCCAGCTAGTACTAGGAGGTTGGCAACCCTACTAGTTGACAACCTTATAGTAATATTCGTGCAGAAACCAGTCTCGAAAGAGAAAACAGGAGTTGAGGGCGCCACAGAAACGCAGCATATCCTTCCTTCCCGATTTCAAGCTCTCTGTGAGCTTTTCCTTTCTCTTTTCGCTTCCACTCCCCTCTCATACCTAGTTGCTTCCCTCTGAGCTCCCTCTACTGCCTACCATCTCAGCAGAGTTGGAACAGCTTTTCTACCCTTTGTCGATTTTCCAAGATAGGAAGCCAGAGAAATAGATGAGGCAGGGAGCAGCGCGATGTAGCAGAAGTGCCTTGAACGTGCCTGACAAATTACTCTCCCACCTTGCCCTCACTGTCCCCCCCCCCCTTGCCAGGGAATGACTACTTGCATTGTGGTGACTAACAATCTGTATTCCGTTCTAGCTGTGAGCTGTGCACAGTCCTCTATTTTTTTCTCCGTGGGCCAGAAGGATCATTTCTCATTCCTCCTAATGTGTTTTCTCACACAGCTACATGATCGTGTATCAGCTATCACATTTTAACAGGGAGGTTCCATGTTTTTCCGACTCAGAACATGCTCGAGCTGGGATCTCTCTGGGGGGGGGGGAGAAGGGGGCACTGTATTTGCATAAATATCAAACACACTTTTAAAGATATCTCGAGAGGTTTCTTGAGAGGTTCTTTTTTTTTCCTTTCCAGCTCCAGCATTTGTCAAGGTTGCGCCGGTGTGAGAAAACCTCATCTTCAGTCTGCAGATTCAATGCATAGTACAATCTAGAGATTATTACCCAACGTTTTGCCTTGCAGCACCCATCTGCAAACAGACTCACAGGAACGGTGGCAGACTCTCTAAGGAGGCACACAAGTTCCTTGGGGGTTTTCATCTCAGGGCTTGAATCCCTGGTGCTCAAACATGGGTGTCTAATGGGGGGCATTGATCTTGGGAGTTTAAAGGGGAACAGGAGTCACCCCAAAGTCAGAGTTTTCCAAAAACGATGACACACAAGTAACAAGTTTTATCAGCAAGGATTTTCTTTCTGATACTGAAATCTGCAAAGATTGAGGTTAGGCACTAGGGTTGCCAGCCCAGCTTGAGAAGGGCAGTGTTTGGGAAGGGGAAAGACTTCAGCAGGATATAATGTCATGGAGTCCACCTTCCAAAGAGGCCATTTTCTCCAAGCGAACTGATCTCTGTCGCCCGGAGATCAATTATAATAGCCATCATCTGGAAGGTGGCACCTATCTAGATGTAACATAAGGAGATCAATGGTCACAAACTCTAAGAACATATTAGCTGACCTCAGCCAGAGATGTGGCCAGGGGAAAAAAAAGGAACATCTTGTGCTTAGTCTCTGAGAGGAGAACAACACACTACTATTAAACTACACAGTCTTTCTCTTTCAGGAGCTCTGGTTGACGACATCATTGCTCTAGGGCTGAATAAAGACCCATAGCTGCCCTCCTGCTCTACCACACCTAGGGTTGCCAGTTCCAGGTTGAGAAATTCCTAGATGTTTGGCATTAGAGCTTAGGAAAGGCAGGGCTTTGGGAGGGGAGGAACCTCAGCAGGGTATAATACCAAAGCAGCCATTTTCTCCAAGGGAACTGATCTCTGTCATCTGAAGAGCAGTTTTAATTCTGGGAGATCTCCAGGCCCCACCTGAAGATTGACAACCCTAACTGTACCTGTTTATGCTCCCTATTTATGCACTCTGAAAGGGTCTGACAGAGCTGCTGTTTGACCCGATTAAAGGAAAATGCAGGCTCGCAATGGGCCTCAAAAAAAAAAAAAAAAAATCCCCAAAGATCCATTCTAAAGAATGGAGGGGGAAAGGGGTGAACTATGAAAAGGGTCTTTTGACTTGCTGAGGGATTATTGTCTTACCAACCCTTCCCCTCAATGTTCAGCCATTCAGTCAGGTTTTACAAACCATTCTGCTCCTCACCAGGGCCATGTCCTCACTGGGCGTTTGCGGCGCCGACTTCTGCGGGCTTTCCTTGCATGTTCCCACTTACTCTCAACTGAAGGATTTCCGAAGCGTCATCAGAGCACAATTTCTCCGCAGTAAGAGGATCCGCTTATATGGCGAAGTAAAAAAATGAAGCGTCTTTCTCATCCGGAGCTTAAAGTGGGAACATGCAATCAGTGTTGAATCCACGTCCTGCTGCCAGCCAACCCCCCCCCCACTCCTCCCGCCTCCCTAATGGACTCTGGACCAATCGCCGCCCTCTTGCTTCGAGCGCCAACTGGGCACGCGTGGGAGCCCGTTGATCCCGGCTTATCACATGCAGCGGACAAAGGCGGCGCGGTGGGAACAGGAATTTAAACTCGTCTTGGATGCTTTTGTACTGGACGCGTGTAAATAGCGAGGTAAGTTGCTGGTGCGTTCACGGGCCAGGACTATCTGCAGAACAGAACCAAGTGTTTCTGCTCATTGAGTCCTGAGGAGGGTTGCCAGCCAAACAGCTTAGTTGTCCAGCTTTTTGTCAGGATTCTGGGCATCCTACCCAGTGTCTGATCAAGCCATTCGCTGGCCCAGATCTCTAGGTTTCATTTTTTTAAAAAAGAGTAAGTCTTTAGTTTTCCAGAGATTGGAAAAGGTACAGGCAGAATTCCACCAAACGAACAATGAGCTTACTCACGCCTTCCACTGTTTCTGGCCAATAAGGGAAGGGACAGTTATGACTGACATCTCTCCCTGGCAAGCTTTGCTATCATCTGTAAAGAAAGCATGAACACATCCTGGCATAAGCAAATGGTCAGCTAAAAAGATGCTTCTTCTGATTCTTCCCGACTTTTATGACAGTTGCCAGCAACAGACACAAAGCGACTGGTAGACAAGGCAACAATTAATTGACTCGATTTGCATAACGAGCAAACAATTTGCATAAAATGCAAATGAGGCTGCCCGGATTTGGAAAACTGGAATAGGGTAACCTTACACTTGGGCCCTATGAGCAACATTTGCAAATGTTATACAATTATGCACACACAAGACTCAGATATTTAAAGAAAGGCCCCTTCGCTCTAATAGCAAAATGGCTGTTCTGGGTTACTTGCAGCGTTCGCTGTATTCCCCGTAACAACTTGCTCCTAATTCAACAATTCAGCTCCCAAGTTTTTTTTTTAAATCATACCTTATACTGATAAAAAAAGAACAGCCAATCAAACAAAGGGGAGGGGTTGCCATCACCTATGTGGAAGGAGTAAATTGTATTGCACAGATGAGACTGCTATGAAAACACAATTTAATTTGCTTCTATTTGCACGTGTAGGACCAAAGTCCCACTGCTGTCTTATTGGGTCGACCAGCCAGGCTGTTAAATCCCAGTGGAAATGGAAGCAATTCCATTTTTTTTGGTACCAAGCGCAAGAAAGACAAGTTGACACAATTTTTTTACAGTACACAGAGGAAGGAGATATAAGCTGATGTTCAGCATAGATAAAGTGACAAACACAGACTCGGTCTGAATTGAGGAAGTGGCGTGGGGTGGGGGAGGACTACGGCCCAAGAAAAGAGGGAGAGGGACGCAAAAGCAGTCTCTTGATAACAAGATCAAATCCCTAGAGTCAGTTGCCTGAATCACAATCAATGTCTCCTCCATTGTGCTGAGTCTTGCGGGATCAAACAAACAAAAAAAAGACATCCACGTTCCGGGGGACTTATCTTGCTGTAGTCATCACTTTCTCCTGGTTAGTGTTTGCCATTAACTCTTCAGAGGATGAATATGACAACAAGAAAACAACAGAGCCCCTCCAAACAGAGGCAAAAATAGTTTGAAGTCCAGTTCTAATTAGGGTTGCCAGGTCCCTCTTCTCAACCGGTGGGAGGTTTTTAAGGTGGAGCCTGAGGAAGGCGGGATTTGGGGAGAGACTTCAATGCCATAGAAACCAATTGCCATAGTGGCCATTTTCTCCAGGTGAACTGATCTCCATCGGCTGGAGATCAGTTGTAATAGCAGGAGATCTCCAGTTAGTACCTGTAGGATGGCAACCCTAGTTCTAGTCCAGTTTTTGAACCCTCCTTTGCACATCTCTGGCCTACCCTACCATCTTCCTCTTTTTCCTTCTCCTCACCCTTCCCCACAGCATCTTGGATGCTGTATCAGGTATACAGTCTAAGATATAGGCCTTTTACTCATGGGTTGTTTCCATGGCAATCACCCCCGGCTACTTTGGGACTTCGTTTTCATTATGCACATCTTTCCCAACCTTTAGAAGTAACTTTACTCTCTCCCCACATTTTCCGGATGCTATTTCTGGCGGCATCCAGAAAATGTGGGGAGATAGCGAAGGGACTTCTAAAGGTCAGGAACGATGTGCATAATGAAAACAAAGCCCCGAAGTAGTGTGGGGTGATCGCCACAGAAACAACCCGCACATGAAAGGCCATATGGTTTAAGCCAGAACAGAATCCAGGGTCACAATGCTTGCCTTAATGTTGAACATGAACCTTATCAGAACTAGCCATAGGTTTTGTTCTCTTTTTGTTTGGTATTATTCCTGCTAATTGCTTTGCAACCCTGGTGTGAAATTGAAGTGATACTTACGTGAACTATGGATCACTGTAAAAAACATTATACCAGCAGTGTCAAACATAAGGCCCGCAGGCAGGATCTGGCCCCTTGGGAGTTCTCAACTGGCCCGTGAGCCAGCTGAGGTGATCACCCCTCCTCTCTTGTTCTGGGCTGGCGAGGCATAGCCTGGCCCAAACAAGTGACATTTATGTCATATGCTGCCCTCATAACAATGGAGTTTGACACCCCTGCATTATACAGTTGCAACATTTTACTTGTCATCCAAAACAAGCTGTATAACCCTTCTATGGAAGAGACAATAAAGTAATTATTGTGTTGTTGAAATAAGAGGTATGTGGGAAAAGGGGAGGGAGAGGAAAGATAAGTATCCCCTGAAGACCTGGACTGCCATCCATAGGTCCATATAGTAACTTCAGTGAGTTATCCAGCCTTCTTAACGTCTACATTTAGCTTTACTGACCACTCACAAACACACTCTTTGCTACCCTCCACTAGCCTGTGATAGGTGGATGGGGTTGCTAACCTCTAGGTACCAGCTGGAGATCTCCTGCTATTACAACTGATCTCCAGCCATTAGAGATGTTCACCTGGAGAAAATGGACGCTTTGGCAATTGGACTCTATGGCATTGACGTCCCTTCCTTCCCCAAACCCTGCTCTCCTCAGGCTCGGCCCCAAAAACCTCCCACCAGAGGCAGAGAGGTACCTGGCAACCCTACGGGTGGAGGGGTTGATACAGACCTGACCTGTCCTAGTAACTCTGAGCTCCTCAGAGAAAGGACAGGCTACAAATCTGATTAAAATAAATATTTGGCCTTGGTGGTTGCTATGCCATGTGGTCTGTGTCAAGTAAGAGCACCAAGGACATCAAGAAAAGCATTTTCACGATCCCACTCACTCTTTCCCAGCTTCAGAGCTCATCTGATGAAATCAGGGTGTCCCACCATTAAACAATGTACGGTCATTGAACCTAGGCCAAGAATTCAGTAGCCAAGAATGAACAAGACTTTGTAAGTGGCAGGTTCAATTTTTAATCTATGACGTGTTTCAGATAAAGTGTTTTTAAATGATGTTATCGGCTCCGAGTCTTCAGGGATGTGGCCAACCATGGTTGACAGCTTTCGGGAGTCGGGACAAGGCCATGCTACAATTTTCAATAAATAACTATGGCTCCGTGGCGGATAGAGATGCTGATTTTCCCTGCAGTGTCTCCAGCCTCTCCAAATCACTCTTCACGCTGCCAAGAGCCTGACATGGCCTAGGGAAAAAACACAGAGTCTTCTCTAGCCTTCTCCCTGGCTTCTGTCAGCTGCATCTGTCATATCCATAAGCTCCTGCCAAATTACTTAGGTGAGATCTTCCCTGCTGAAGGCCTGCATGATTGTTCCCACCTTTGGACTCTGGCTGAAATCTCTATTAGCCACAGTGCATTCAATTTTCTCAGATGCTCAGAACTAGGGCTGCTGCCAAATTTTGCCTAGAGTAAAATATGAGGTGAATTTGGAGGGTACTCTTCTGGGAAAATATCTCTGGAATTATAAGTGATTCCAGCACAGTAACAGTGCAGCCATATGTAGAGCTGCTCCATCCTAACAGGCTCAGACTGGAGTAATTCTGCATACAATTTCATTGCGAGACTACCAATATTTCTTTAACAATTGTGTATGTGTGTGCCCTGTCCTTCTTTTCTGTCCTGCTCAGGACATCTGACCTTGTAGCTTCCTAGTTTCAGAGCTCAGTGGAGACAGAACAGAAACAAAAAGCAAGAGAAAACTAAAACCTTAAGGACCATCTATTCCCATATCAACCTACCCCATCCAGTTTGGTCATCTTCAGAAGCCCTGCTTCAGTGCCCCCACCATCTGAGGCTATAAGTAGGGTTGCCAACGCCCAGGTAATAGCAGAATCTTCTGCTATTACAACTGATCTCCAGCAGATAGAGATCACTTCACCTGGAGAAAATGGCCACTTTGGCAATTGGACTACATGGCATTGAAGTCCCTCTCCTCCCCAAACTCCGCCCTCCTCAGGCTCTGCCCTAAAAACCTCCCACCAATAGTGAAGGGGGACCTGGCAACCCTAGCTATAGGGGGTGGGGGCATTCTAAGAAATGGCCTTATTGGTTGTGACACTCTGGAACTCCATTCCTGGAGAGGTTTGTCTTTCTACTTCCAGCAAATGATAGGGTTGTCAGCTCTGGGAAATTGCTGAGGTTTGGGGGGTGGAAACTGAACAGGGCAAGATTTGGGTAGGGGAGAGACCTCAGTGGGGTATAATGCCACAGAGTCCACCTTTCAAAGCAGCCATTTTCTCCAGGGGAACTAATATTTGTAACCTGGAGACCAGCTGTAATTCTAAGAGATCTTTAGCCATCACCTGGAGACTGGCAACCCTGGAGAGTGAAGGCTTTTAAATTTTGTTTGGCATTCCCTCACTAACTCTTATTATCCCTCCTCCCTATTTGTGTGTTTATGTGTTTGTGTTTTGTTTAATACGTGTGTGTCTGTGTTATAATTCATGCCATCGTATTTCCTATTACTATGTATGGGTGTGAAAGCTGGACATTGAAGAAAACTGACAGGAAGAAAGTAGATTCCTTTGAAATGTGGTGTTGGAGGAGAGTGTTACGGATACTGTGGCCTGCAAAAAAAAAAAAAAAAAAAAAACAGTGGGTTATAGATCAAATCAAGCCTGAACTGACCCTAGAAGCTAACATGACTAAACTGAGGCTATCATATTTGGGTCACATTATGAGAAGCCAAGAATCACCGGAAAAGACCGTCATGCTAGGAAAAGCTGAAGGCAGCAGGAAAAGAGGAAGACCCAACAAGAGATGGATTGTCTCAGTAAAGGAGGCCACAGCCCTCAATTTGCAGGATCTGAGCAAGGCTGTCAGATAGGGCATTTTGGAGGACTTTGATACATAGGGTCGCCATGAGTCGGAAGTGACTTGACGGCACTTAACACGCATGTGTTATGTTTGAAAATGAAAGTTCACGCAGAGTTGGGTGCAAAGGTGGTGCAGAAATGTTTTAAAACAAACAAATAAGACTGCCACAGTTGAAATTGTTTTGAAAATGTCCAACATCTAATTGAAGCCTCATGCCACTTATGAAGGATTCCATCCTTACCCTGTACTCCTGGACCCAGGCAAAATGTGTTTGTTCTTCAGGAATTGATATGCCTCTAGTTATTATGAAATCAACACCACAAATACTGTGTTCTTTAACAAATGCACCTAAGATTAGGTATTGTAGGGGTCTTTCCCCATTGCCTACCACAATTTCTATCTCTCCAAAATGAAGCTTGAACCTTTCATCCAGACATACAAATACTGCTTTGCTTGTTGGCTTCTCATTCTACTTGGTATGTGAATGCCATCTAAAGTATTATGTTTGAAAGGATGTCAGATGATATTGAAAATGGATCTGTTATGACAGAACTGTACATATATAAAATTGTGATTTGCTGACATACGTTTAAAATCGGGTATATCTTCCCAGGGAAAATTAGTGCAACGAAACAGAAAAATTGTGCTTCAAAAAACAACACTTTAAAAGTAACACAGAAATGGGGATTTTGTTTTTTGTTTTGTTTTTCATTTTCAAACAACAGGAAGTAAGATTTTAAAACCATCCTTGGTAAATAATAATTCTCAGTTCCCTTACCCAAAGCCTATCATTCCCATACAGTAAATGCAGTATCTTCTCACCAAAGGAATGGCTCCTTCTTCTCTAGTCCAACTTCAGGAAAAGAAATATATGTTGTACCTAGCATTTAATTTACATTGAACAACCAACTCCTGGAATATATGCCCTTGAGGCTGAAGCTAATTCATTTCAAAGAGCAAGAAAGGAACAACCCATGCCACACAATATTTAACCATTTAAGTAATATGTTCCCATCCTCCTAATTGTCTGAGCACAACCCTTTCGTTCACTGGCTTCTTGACAAAATATATACCAGTGGAAGGGGAGGTATGCATCAGCTTCATTCATATAACATGGATAATACATGAGATTATAAGGCCAATACAACTTTCAATTAAAGCTTAAAGGTAATTGATTAAGGTGATGTAATTACAACAGGGTTGTGGTCTAAACAAATGACCTGAAAAATATCATTATTTGGGGCTAATTACAGCCCTGCCTTTTAATAATTACGTGTGTGTTTTGGGGGGTCCATGTATGCATGTACGAGAAGAGATTGTTGTTTTAGTCTCAAGCACAATACTTTTATCCTTGTACCACTTCACTGTTCAAATACACACTGCAATTTCAAGCATCTTCCCCTAAAATGAATCCTAAATTACTAAACCAGAAGGGGAACACTGTTGCAGCTATTGCTTCTAGTTCAAGCTGATGTCGCAGAAACCATAGAGTTTTGGCCAAGATCGCTAGAGCGTCTGCGTTGCTTCTGGGTAAACCAGGAAGTGTCGAAGACATGTTGCGCGGGGTGCGCGAGCGCGTCGCAGCCACAGCCCCAGAAAGAGCTTGCTGGTGGAGCTACGGGGCCTGGCAAGCCTAGCCACATCTAAGGTTGATGACTAGGTTGGGGAATTCCTAGAAATTTGTACGTGGAGCCTGGGGAGGGTGATGTTTGGGGAGATGAGTTTGCTCAAACTGGAGAATGTCATAGCAAAAATAGGAAATCTGTTGAGCACATGCAGTTCAAAATGGCTTGCTGGTAAGCTGCCTTCGTAGGGTTGCCAGGTCCCTCTTTGCCACCAGCGGGAGGTTTTTGGGACAGAGCCTGAGGAGGGCGGGGTTTAGGGAGGCGAGGGGACTTCAATGCCATAGAGTCCAATGGCCAAAGCAGCCATTTTCTCCAGGTGAACTGATCTCTGTCGGCTGGAGATCAGTTGTAATAGCAGGAGATCTCCAGCTACCCTATCGGTAGGTTACTGTTAAGTCCGCGTGGGAAGGATTGCTTACTCCCCTTGCTTACTCCCCTACTAAATACATACACAACAGTCACAATCAGCACAAGATGGTACTGGGTAAACGTGGTTTACAGGGAAAGTGTTACAGTCCACAGTTGAGTCGTGGGTCAAAATGCTATTGGTAGCTCCCCCTAGAGGAAGGCTTTGGGGTCTGCTACGACATGCTATGAAATCAGTCCATACTGCTTCGGATGTTTTTTGTCTCAATACCATCCACACTCTAGCACATTCAACTTGAGAGATCCTCCCTAAAATTACACCAAATTATATAATCATTGTTGCTGTGTGGCGGGGGGAAAAAAGCATAATTGGAAACGCATAATTATGTGAGATAACAGCAAAATTAAGTGTAATAAAGTCGTGTAAGGAAGTAATTATGGTGGCAACGTTCTAGCAATAGGCAGCAGAGGTGTGCCTTCATTTAATTGAAAACAAAATGCATTTGTAAACATGATTAAGACGACAGGGCAGGTGTTAAATATTGTTTTGGCGCCCTGATTCGAAATATTTGCATGAAGATAGCAAGTTGTTATGCTGCCATAATGCCCCCTGTATTTCTCACAGGGCATCATGATTTTAATTGCTTACAAGAGAAATGTGGCCAATTCACACAATTACCTGCTTTATAAAGGGGCTGCTATATTCCTGTTCAAGGCTAGAAGTTCATTAGTATGCTTTTGGGCGTGATAAGTTGTGTATTAAATGTAGCTATATTATGTCTTCTGCAGGTTCTCAAATGGAGGCTCTCCCATAACCTTAATAGGAAGTTAAGAAAAATTGTATCCAATCTGAACATGTACCATATTAGGGTTGCAAGAACCACCAGAATCTGACTAGAATTGCACTGAAATTTTGCCTGGGTGATGTTCAATATAAATCTGATGCTCTCTGTCATACCTAAGGCAATTTATACCTAAGGCAAGTCTCAAAATAAATTTGGAGCCTTCTTCTAGAAAATAGCTGATGGAATTTGGAAGAAACCCAAACATTTCAGTAACATCAGAAAGATGTATATCTTGTAAGGGCCATTTGATGTATGAATAGGGTTGCCAACCTCCAGGTGCTAGCTGGAGATCTCCTGCTATTGAAACTGATCTGCAGAGGATAGAGATCAGTTCACCTGGAGAAAATGGCTGCTTTGGCAATTGGACTCTATAGCATTGAAGTCCCTCCCCTCCCCAAACCCCACCCTCCTCAGGCTCTGCCCCAAAAGCCTCCCCCTGGTGGCGAAGAGGGACCTGGCAACCCTATGTATGAAGCTACCCTCTATTGACTCAGAATGCTGGCCCATTTAATTTACCATTGTGCATTTCAACTAGCAGTGGCTCTTCAGGATCTCTTTACCATCAACTGCTACCTGAGTTCTTTGTGATTAAAGATAGCAAAGACTGGACCTGGGCAGGGTTTTTGGTGTCCCAGGAACCAAATCAGTCGCCAGCTCTCCTTGTCCCCCACTGCACCTTGCGGAGGTGGTGCAGCCTGTGATTCACTCTCCTTGCCCGTCTTGGCAATTGGACTCTATCGCATTGAAGTCCCTCCCCTCCCCCAAACCCTCTCTCCTCAGGCTCTGCCCCAAAAAACTCCCATAGGTGGCGAAGAGGGACTACCATCAACTGACTTGGACTGGCTTGCTTCAAATGAAGCGGCCTTTTTCGGCCCTGGCCCCTGCCTGGTGGAATAGCTTCTCTAGTGAGATATGAAATTGAAATAATAAATATATAAATCATGCATGGTGCCTAGAGGTGACTCACCAGGATCTCCAATTTTCTGCTTGCAAAAAAAGGCAACCCACAATTGAGCTTCAAATACACAATGCCACCTTTACTATAGAAGAAGAAGAATTGGTTTTTATATGCCGACTTTCTCCACCACTTAAGGAAGAATTAAACCGGCTTACAATCACCTTCTCTTCCCCTCCCCACAACAGACACCCTGTGAGGTAGGCAGGACTGAGAGAGCTGTGACTAGCCCAAGGTCACCCAGATGGCTTCATGTGTAGGAATGGAAAAACCAACCTGGTTCACCACATTAGAGTCTGCCACTCATTTGGAGGAGTGGGGAATCAAACCCGGTTCTCCAGATCAGAGTCCGCCACTCCAAACCACAGCTCTTAACCAGTACACCACTGTGGCTCTCTTGTGAGTCCAGTACTATCTACTTTGACCACCAGCAGCTGGCTGAATCTCAAGCAGCAATGCTTCCCCTGTCTTGCTCCCTGTGATCTCTTTGAAAGTGGAGATGCTCATGACTGACACTGGAAACTTCAGCCTGTAAAACATATATACTCCTATCACTGAGCGATGTGTGCTCAGCACTTGTTTATCAAGAGGTCTCGTGTATACCTACTGCCGATGTTCTCAAAGTAGTGTGAAACATCCCTACGACATTCTTTTACCACCCTTCAAAAATTGCCCAGATGTTCAGTCAGAGAGCATGTCCCTGGAGCCTCATGTTTATCACAGGAGTTGGCACATCTGAAGCGGCTGTCACTCACCACAAGCTGAAGGAAAACGCATGCACACACACACACACAATGGGCAGCCACTAGCATAAACTTCCCTTTAGCCAACCAGTTTTGCAGTAATTCCAGGCCTCTTATTTTCAATGCATTCAATTCAAAGGGTGTGGGGAAAACAACAGTTCATCGGAGGCAGAGCTAATGAACAATGGAGAGAGGACTATGGATTTATGAATACATCCTTTGAGGGCTGTTATTTGTGGGGGGGGGGTATGCTGTCATCACAACCCTTTTTGATCCACCCATTTTTTTCTTGCTGGGGGTCCCAATTTGTTGGTTTCATTCAGCCATTTTAAACCATATCTATCCCATTGCTATAGCATACACCATTTGTCTGCCATTTACATACTGTTGCAATGCATTTAGTGCAAACACAGGAAATGTTCTGCACAGAAGATGACAGTAAAAGAAAATGACATGAAGATAAGGACTGTTAGGGTAGATTTGTTTATTTTTACTTTGGGAGAAGCCATGAAAGTTAAAAAGGCATGGGATCTGAAATAAATGAAATAAACTGAGGAGTCTTCCACATGAGGGCAGGGTTGTGTCATTTCCCCTTCATATCTGTGGACTGCCTCTCCTGGTACACCCCCCAGAGAGCACTACACTCTTCAAATAACAACTTGCTAGTGGTCCCCAGCCCTAAGAGTGTGTGTCTATCCTCGATAGTGTTGCCAGATCCCTCTTTGCCATTGGCGGGAGGTTTTGGGGTGGAGCTTGAGGAGGTGGGGTTTGGAGAGGGGAGAGACTTCAATGCCATAGAGATCAATAGCCATAGTGGCCATTTTCTCCAGGTGAAGTGATCTCTATTGGTTGGAGATAAGTTGTAATAGCATGAGATCTCCAGCTAGTACCAGGAGGTTGGCAACCCTAGTCCTCGACGAGGGCCAGGGCTTTTTCAGCTCTGGACCTGGCCTGGTGGAATTCCCTTCCTAGTAACATCGGAGCCCTGCAGGACCTTAAAGAGTTCTGCAGGGCATGTAAGATGGAATTATTCCACAAGGCCTACAACTGAGGGCAGCCACAGTTTGTCATCAGTGCTGGCCTCCCAATTCTCTCTCCCCCACCTTCTGTTCTTGTTTTTGTGGGGGTTTAACTGCCCTGCCAGGCCTTTGGAGGCTATTATGACTAGAATGAGTGTCATCTTGATATATTTATATATGTATTAATATTGTTATAGGGTTTTAAATTTTATTGTTAGATTGTATGGTTTTACTATAGTGTTAATACTGAACTTAGGTTACCCACCCTGAGCCTGGCTCAGGAAATTTCCATGCAGAAAAATTCAGTCTCCATCACAAGCAAATACTTGGAAACAAATTCTATCAATTCTCTGATAACAACCAGGTCCTAGTCATCTTTCACTTTACTCTGCAGCCAGTAGGGTGAAAGACTATCCTTTGTATCACTGGATTTTAGGGTTGCCAGGAACCTCCTGGCCCCTGGCAGCCAATGGTGGGGTAGGGTTGGCAGATCCAGGCTGGGGAAGTCTTGGAGATTTGGGGATGGAGCCTGGGGAGGACAGGGACCTCAGCGGGGTACAATGACATAGAGTCCACCCTCCAAAGCAACCATTTTCTCCAGGGGAACTGATCTCTGTAGTCTAGAGATGAGCTGTAATTCCTAGGGATCCCCAGGTCCTACCTGGAGGCTGGTATCCCTACTGGATTGACAAAATGTGGTATCTTTCATGACATGTTATATTCCGATCTTTCAACAAGGTAATCTTCAGGCTTGTCAGTCTTCTGACACCATAGTCCTAGTATGCTAGTTCACTGTGTGAAGCCCAAGATAAATAGTCACAATCTAATGTTTTGACTATAATGACATTCAACTTAAAGGGGGGGGGGATAATATATTTTTGAAGACCCAGCTTCACCATCTACAATTTTGTTTTCAAAAGCATTTTAGAAATCTCCAAATGCAATGCCCAGTGTACAAATCAGTGCACTTTATTTCAGTCGGTTTAGTGGCAAGGGGGAAAAAAACCCTTAGTTCACAGGATAATTTGATTTGCCTTCGGTGGCAAGTGCTGTCATTATCACATGGAACAGGTGAGATATTCCTTTGTTTCAACAGAAAAGCTTACAGAGCATTTAAACTTGTATATATGACAAAAAGGGAGGAAAAAAAGTTAAGAGCATGTATAAATTTAAACTTGTATATATGACAAAAAAGGGAAAAAATAGTAAGTCCCTGAGGAAGTTTTCAATCTAAACTTCAGAACTCCATAAGTCTAGGATAAATCTGCACAACAAACCCAAATGCCCATCAGTGTAATCCTACACAGAATTACGCCATTCTAAATTCAGTGAAGCTAAATCTGGGCTTAGACAGATGTAACTTTGCTTAAGAATGCACTATGGATATCTACATTTGGTTATGAGGTTCTGACAGCAGACATCTCATGGTCCGGGTCCAGTGGTTGCCATACAACAGCCTCATGAACAGGTTATCAACCCATATCCAGAGGCTGGTTGTGAATGGACACATCTATCTAGCGGTTATCAACATGGAATTTGCATGAGTGTGGTGGCACTGCTTTGACCAACAGCAGTGGTACAGCTTCCATGTGGAGGCACCAGTTCACACAAATAGTACCTCCAAAGTGCTCCTGTAAAGAGCACTGGTGGTGTTACTTAAAAACAACAACACTAATTGTCACCACCACCACTGTTATTAGCTCCTGTAGAAGAAACCGATGTCCTCATGGGATGGAAGGAGCAGCTGCTCTACCCATCACTATTATCATAGGCTTCTTCACACATGCCCGGTCATCAGTCCTTGAAGAATCTGACCCATGTTTATAGCCATGTGCAGCCATTCTGATCTGGAATCCCTACCATTCTCTGACATAGAAATCACTTGGGCATAGTAGCTGCCTTGCACAGCTCAAAGGAATTAGGAGACAAATACCTTCTAAATTCTGTTCCTACAACTTCCAATTTACAATGTCACCATCTGTGCTTGACTTAACCAGCATTGTCTCTTCAGCTTTCGCTCTCTCATCTCCTTTTTCATTCCACAATCCCTTTCTATTGCATCCTTCTTAATTAACTTCTAGGATTCTCCCCAGTGTGAGACCAGTAGATGCACCATACCACTTGGAGCACTGTTTCTTTTTGTTTGTTGTAGCAGTTTTCATTGGGGATAAAAAATAAGGGCAAGGCTAATGGTGAAAAATAGGTAAAATATGTATTTTATTACTCAGATAGAAATTCCTTACACATTTGCCCAAGAGGCTTTTTCAGGGGAATCTTTAATATATAATATGTCATTACATTACTGAGTTTATAAAAATAGTTATTTAGATTAAATTATACAGGCCAATAAAACATTATATTAAAAGAATACAAATTGTACCATAAACAAAACTGATGGAGCTTATTCGTTCTTAAAATTGCATGGAGGAGAAAGAAAGAAAGAAAGAAAGAAAGAAAGAAAGAAAGAAAGAAAGAAAGAAAGAAAGAAAGAAAGAAAGAAAGAAAGAAAGAAAGAAACCCTTGTAAGTGAGAGAGATAACATAAAACTGTGTAGTACCCGGCATGTTTTGGCTCAATTTTAAAGACTCTTATTTGTGCCTAAATGAATATTACCTGTTCCTTTTAATTTGACGTAGCAGTTTCTATTGAAGAGATGGGAGCTTGTTATCAGGTACATTTCTGATTTCAGCCCCCCTTACACTATGACGACTGTAAGCATGGCCAGGTGTTTAGAAAGGCATAATAGCAGAACACATGAAGCCACCTTATACTGAATCAGACCCTCAGTCCATCAAAGTCAGTATTGTCTACTCAGATCTGCAGCAGCTCTCCAGGGTCTCAGGCAGAGGTCTTTCACATCACCTACTTGCCCAGTCCCTTTAATGCCGGGGATTGAACCTGGGACCTTCTGCATGCCAAGCAGATGCTCTACCACTGAGCCACAGCCCCTCCCCAGAAATGGCAGACATCTTCAGTTGGGGAGTTGAATCCTTCTTGGCCAAGATATTTAGCCTCAAAACTCCACCAACCATGATGTCACCACTCCTCACCCCCACAAGCTGGTTGGGGAGAATCCAATCTTACCTGGTAATGCTGTGTGCATACACCCCCTATAAACTAGCTCAAACTCTACTAATTTATCTCTCAGTTTACAGCCTGTGAACCTTCCCTCCCTGCATAAAGCACTTATTTTCTCCCTGAATAATTCTCTTATTTAATCCCCAAAGCTTTTAAATCCCTGAAACTGTGAGTTATCCACAGGCAGACATTCTAAAGAGACACGTCTAAGTACATCTGATGATAGAGATGAGAGATGGAAAAAAACTCGGAACTTGCACCGTGGCCCAGTTTCCTTGTCACTGACAGTGGGATAATGCTTCGACACCCACAAGGCTTTAAATTGAGCATGTTTTCATGCAACAACACAGGATTGTTTGGGTTGATGGTAGCCATGTGAACTCAGCTGCCACTTGACAGCTAAACAGAAACTGCTCGACTATTATTATTGGCATTATTAGCGTTCACTTGAACAGCACTTTGAACTGCGCCAATTCCTTTTTAATCCTTGTTTTATCCATGCTCAAAAACAGTCTGGCAGAACAGCTTGATTACTACAGTGGTCCAAATAAGGTTACCAGGTCCCTCTTTGCCACCGGTGGGAGGTTTTTGGGGTGGAGCCTGAGCAGGGCGGGGTTTGGGGAGGGGAGGGGCTTCAATGCCATTCAGTCCAATTGCCAAAGTGGCCATTTTCTCCAGGTGAACTGATCTCTGTTGGCTGGAGATCAGTTGTAACAGCAGATCTCCAGCTATCACCATGAGGTTGGCAACCCTAAATATATACATACAAGTCAAGGTCCAGTCTTGAATTCAGCTCCTCATTTGGTTGCCAACCTCCAGGTACTAGCTTAGAGATCAGCTGCTATTACAACTGATCTCCAGCCGATAGATATCAGTTGACCTGGAGAAAGTGGCTGCTTTGGCAACTGGACTCTATATATTGAAGTCCCTCCCCTTTCCAAACCCCACTCTCCTCAGGCTCTGCTCCCCAAATCTCCAGGTATTTCACAACCCGGAACTGGCAACCCTATGTGAGGGTGCAGCGTGGCAGCGTGGCAGTTTCAGGCACTCTTGATCCCCTCACATCTTTTCAAAGGTCCCAAAGTGGCATCTTTAAATCTCCCCCCTCTTAAAATAATAATATCATTGGGGGAAGGTATATGTGATACCATTTTGCCAGCCCCCCCCCATTCCTCCTGCTATTATTATGGCCAAGGCAGGCAAACCTACCACCAAGGCTCTGTTCACAGCACACATTCTAGGTCTACCCCTAATCCACCAGGTTCAGTGTTTCCTGCTTCTTTCATAGGAAGTTTTTGTTTTTTCCAATATCTCAAACTGGCAAGTCCAGCAACATGAATGCACCAGAAGTAATACTGGGCAGCTGTCTTGATGTCACAATATCCTTTGGACATAGGGTTGCCAGGTCCCTCTTCGCCACCAGCGGGAAGTTTTTGGGGTGGAGCCTAAGGAGGGCGGGGTTTGGGGAGGGGAGGGACTTCGATGCCATAGAGTCCGATTGCCAACGTGGCCATTTTCTCCAGGTGAATGGATCTCTATCGGCTGGAGAGCAGTTGTAATGGCAGGAGATCTCCAGCTAGTACCTGGAGGTTGACAACCCTAGTTGGGACACTCATCTCATCCCCTACCTCCAGCTGGCCCATGTCCTCTTTATTTGCTTCTTTTGGCTGCTACCTTTCAGGGCAATGAGTGCCATCTGAGTATAAAAGAGCAGCATACCTTGAGTTTTCCAATACTGGGCCGACAATGAATTGTTATATTACTACTCCCCACACAGAAGAGCTTTTCATTGCATCCCCCCCTTTGTTCATATTTGTCTTTGTTAACTTTGTGCTGCCTACTGGAAGGTAACACACAGAGATTAAACATAGTACAAAGATTCAAAATACTCAAGGAGTATTGCTCCTAGCACGCTTGCCGTTTACCCAAACTCCTTTTCTGCGCCAAGTGAAAACAAGCAATAAGCTTCCATTTGCTTCAGCTTTATCACCCCGCGGAACCACTCGATTCGCTTTTCTTGCTTTCATATTTCATCAAGCGGCATCAAATGTCATCTCCAATAAGACAAGATGCTGCATTAAAGTGCCATTATCCTTAATATTTCCCTAACAGACAATGGGACATAGACAATTGGTTTGAGCTGAAAAGCACTGGAGATTTTTTTTTTTTAATGTCAGTGATAGATCATCAGCTCAGAATCTCTCGTTCAGGAGCTTTTGTGTTTGTGTTGACTAGGAGCTTTCTGAACATATAACAGAGTCTAATCTTCCCCCCACCCAAAGAGCTAGAATAAGGCAAGCTAAGAGCCATTTCACACATTACCACAGCAACAAAGCAAGCATACACTCAAGAGCAGCCGCAGTTAATCCTACTTCTCTGATAAATCGACCTACAAGCGATGCATTTTCAAACAGTTTTATTATTCATACTTGTACATCTTTTCAAGTGTGCGCTTATAAGGCTTTAGGACCAAACTGAAGGGGCTTCTAGGAGATCCATGAACTGGTTTTCCCAACAATTTGTAATGGACAACGGTCACTGTGCAGGCCCCCAGTTATCTGTTCCAGGGTCTTGGGCAGAAAATATTTCCCAGTAACTGAGATCTTTGGAACCGGAGATGCCGAGGACCAAACCTCAACGACAGAGATACCGGAACTATGGCTACAGTGCTCTGCAGGTAAACAACTACTGATTAGGTAGCATAATCTAGTGCTGGCAAGTGATGTAGTCACTTGTACCCATAACAGGTTTTACTATGCCTTCAGCAGTAGCCTAGGGCTGCTAGCCTCCAGGTGAGGCCTGGAGATCCCTCAGAATTCCAACTGATCTCCAGACTACAGAGATCAGTTCCCCTGGCAAAAATGGCTGCTTTGAAGGATAAATTATATGGTATTATACCCTGTTGAGGACCCTCTTTTCTCCCTAACTTCCACCCTCCCCAGGTTCCACCCTCAAATTTTTAGAAATCTTCCAACCTGGCATTGACAACGCTACCTCACTGATGCCCTCCAGGAAGGGTACTACACATCCCTCTTCCTTCAGCAGTGCCCAGAACCAGGAATAGGAATTCTCCCAGTGCTCCACTCCATGACCCAGTCTTCTCTTTCTGTGCATTTATGTGTATGTGCGAGAGAGACCCTGAACACGAATATCTATACGATATGATTGGATGTTTGGGGACAATTACTGCAAAAAAGAGAGAGGCATAGAAATCTTAAGCACTGCTGATGTCACTACCTGAGGTTCTCCAATGCGGATGTGCTTCTCTGGTGTTAAAGACCCCACCAGGGATCCCGCAATGAAAATAATATCATTCTCCTCCAGCAAAACGAGAAACAACAGTAATGGAGGATTACAGCACACAATAAATATACACCTCGAATGGCTCTGTTGGGCCTCATGTAGGAAAAATTCCAGCCACCACCCAGTGGATCTCTTCTGCACGTCGCAGATGTGTGCAACAAGGACATCTATCAAAAAGGATCAACAAAACCATTTCACAACCTAGACGGTCTTATTCCTTTATCTCCCGCTGCTAGAAGTTGACTTCAAAAGGACCCTATGGGCCATACCTGAGTCTCTGCCCCTGACCCAAGACAGAATACTCTGTACTGGAAGAATTCTAGAGAGATTGTTGTCAGACAGCAGCATATATTTCTGAATGACAGATGCTGAAAACAGAGGGTGGATAGCAGCGTTGGGCTGGTAGTGGCTGTTGCCATCATTCCCATGACCAGTAACTGGATTGAACACGACACGGCGCATCAAATGCTCCCTGTTTAACTTCTTTTTTTAAAAAAATGATATTTTGGCAACCATGCCAGTTCCCCACTTTTCACTACTGAATCTGTAGATTCATTTCTACTGTTTATGAGTGTTGTATGCATGACTAGTGCTGCCAACTTCCAGGTTCTAGCTGGAGATCTCCCGCTATTACAACTGATCTCCAGCTAATAGAGGTCAGTTCACCTGGAGAAAAATGGCTGCTTTGGCAATTGAACCGTATAGCGTTGAAGTCCCTCCCCTCCCCAAACCCCGCCCTCCTCAGGCTCCGCCCCAAAAACCTCCCACTGGTGGTGAAGAGGGCTGGCAACCCTAATGCATGACAATATTATACAGATAGGTTTGCCAGCTCTGGGTTGGGAAATACCTGGAGATTTTGGCCGTGGTTTGGGGAGGGGAGGGACTTCAATGGGATATAATGCCAGAGGCCACCTTCCAAAGCAGCCATTTTCTCCAGGTGAACTGGTCTCCTGGAGATTGGCTGTAATCCCAGGAAATCTCCAGTCATTACCTGGAAGTTGGCAACCCTATATACAGAGAAAATCCAACACAAGGAAGCAAACTGTCATGAGGATCATGGTTTCAATTTGTGTAAGGGAGAGGTGAAATCAAAATGGGGATTGTTTGGGCAGAGAAACGTGAAACAATCCCTTGATTAGGAAGACTTAATTTAATCAATAATGCCAGGAAAGCAAGCAATGTATTTTTTTCTTATAAAGTTGTTTAAATCCTCCTTCCCAAAGCCTTGAACAAAAAACACCCACCCCGTTTGATGTCGATGACCTTGTGTTGTGAGTAGAGTTTTTCATTGAATTCAACCTGACTGGGCTGATAATACAAGCCTACAAATAGACAGTTGATCGTTTTCTTCCTAGTTCTGGAGGTGGGAAGACTCTGTTCCCACCTGGATTGTCTGTGCCACTTTGAGATTCAAATATTTTGTTCAATCCACATTTTCTGCGAATCGTTTTCATTTCCTCTCACAGTCAGTGTTAAAATCTCTGGTGTAACTTCTTCTGTGTTGTAAGGTGTACACATCCTTATTTTTAATCTTTTCTCGGTGGCTATAGTATATGGTCCAAGGACAGATTTCTGTTTGCTTCCTACCCCCCATTATTATGTCTTTTTTTTTTTGCCTCCCCCTTTCTGCCATGGCTTAAAAATAGCTCTTTGCTAGAACGAGAACACCTTTTTGGAGTGTCATGATCACCAACTGCAAACTCTGCAGGCAAAAACAAAACACCCCATCCAGGCCCAATTGCACCACTTACCTCTATCAATTCTCCCCCCCCCCCCAAACACAAACATACAGAGTGAGATAGAGATAGGAAGGGTGTAATTTAATGCAAGTGAGTGCATCCCTGAGGACATTGTGACACAATTTAAGCCTTGCTCATACAGCATCCGGCAATGACTTGTTTGGGTGAATGAGTCATAGCAGATACAACATCATAGAAAATTTTTTCATATCACCTCACACCATTCCCCCCACAGTGAAATCAGTTCACAAATTAAGTCACTAGCTTCCTGCAGCACAGTGGCTAAGAGTTATGAGAAAGAGCCAGCGTGGTGTAGTGGTTAAGAGTAGCAAACTCTAATCTGGAGAACAGAGTTTGATTCCCCACTCCTCCACATGAGTAGTGGACTCTAATCTGATGCACCGGGTTGGTTTCCCCACTCTTCCGCATGCAGCCTGCTGGGTGACCTTAGGCTAGTCACAGTTCTCTCTGAACGCTCTCAGCCCCACCTATCTCACAAGGTGACTGTTGTAGGGAGAGGAAGGGGAGGCAATTGTAAGTCATATTGAGACTCCTCAAAGGTACAGAAAAGCAGGGTATACAAAGCAACTCTTCTTCTTCTTTACCTCAGCCACAAACTCACTGGGTAGCCTTCGGCAAACCATGCTCTCTTAATCTTAGCCTCCATTGGTAATACTGGGATAATGATACTGGCCTTCCTTGGAGGGCTATGGCAAGGATTATTGTGATCATGTATATGGTTTGTTTTGTACGCTGACAATGCATTGCAAATGCTTGTGATTCTTATCTCATGGTAATCCAGTGCAGAGAAATCACATGCTTTACACGCATATTCACATAACCATGCATTCTTATTATGTCTGAAGGAAATCCTGCCTACATCAATGAGATATCTCATGGTATTTCAGCAATAACTCTTTTGATAGCTTCCTTGAACCATTCAATGGTTTCTGAATGAAAACTGAGAAGGTGATAAAAGGGCTCCACAAAATTATAGGCCAATAAGCTTACTGAATATAGCAGCCAAGTTATATAGTAAATACCTTGTGTGAAAACTAGAAGACTGGGTGGCAGAGAAACATATAATATATCCTGTACAGGCAGGATTTAGAAAAGGTTCCAGCACCATTGATCGATGCCAAATTCTTGATCAACTGGCCCACTCTGGAGTAAACGGTCCTACAAAAGCCCTATTCACTGCCTTTGTTGATTTGGCCGCCACCTTTGACTGCATTAACAGACCCCGTCTTTGGTTAAAGCTAGAGGACATGAACATCGATAAGTGGCTGTTATTTTTTATACGGGAGCTACACACTGATACATTTGCCCAAATCAGGGTGGGAATCTCTGGTTCCCTAACCAATAAAATCCCAATTTGTAAGGGCGTGAAACAGGGGTGTGTGTTGGCCCCTTTACTGTTTAACTTGTATATAAATAACATTGTGGAGAGTCTATCAGGCCCGCAATTTGTTTTCAATCTTGTTATACATGGACGATATGGTCCTAATCTCCTTGACCAAAATAGGTCTGAGAAGATCATTACACCAATTGGGATTGTTCTGTAAGGAAGAGGACCATATCAATATCAATTTTGGGAAAACAAAAGTAATAGTTTTTAGGAAAAGCCCCAAAACATCTTCTTGGAACATTCTGGGCAACCCAATAGCTCAATATAGCAAATTTAAATGTTTTTGTGTGACATTTAAGGAGACTTTAAATTGGAAGGACCATTTGGCCACAGTGAAATCCTCAGCATTAAGGATAGTGGGGTCTATTCTGAGCTTTTATTACTCAAAAGGAGGGCATCTAACCGATCCAACTTTGAAACTGTTTGAAGGTACGGTCATCCCTCATCTCCTTTATGGAATTGAAGTGTGGGGGTGGAATGAGGATAACTTATCAAGCCTTGAAGTAATTCAAAACCAATTTCTAAGGCACATTTTAGTTCTTCCTAGAGGGTCTCCAGCAGCCCTGATGAGAGCGGAAGTGGGACTGCCTTCTCTTAGGGCCCGGGCTCATTTAGCTGTTTTAAAATCTTGGAAGAGAACCAATGTACTTGGACCTAACAACAACAAGATGACACCTTTAGATTGGTAATCGTTTCGCATAAATGTTGCTTCTTCCGTTGATCTTCTTGATTGATACTGTATTCTGTTCCTAGGGCAATTTGCCTCTGAAAAAATATGTACATACACTTAGAACTATTAAACATCATCCTAAACCAAGAAACTGACAATGAGGAGAATTTGTTTTCTTACCACTGCTGTATCATTAGACCTAAAAAGGTTCTTAGACCCAAAGGTTCTCCTTTCCTTCAGAGAGGTTGAAGCACTGCAATTTGCTAACTGGAGAACTAAGCTAATTAATACATGTCAGAGTCAGCTGTATGGAATTACATGGAACCAATTTCATTTAAATAAAATATGCCAAGTCAAATTCATTGTTTAGACCGGCAGGGGTCATAGTTTTAAAAAGAAAAATTAGTTTCATTTCTTGCCTGTGTAAAATTTTAGTAATATCCTGTTGGTGATACGATCGCTGTTTATATTTCCAAAGAGCAAAGAATAGCATATCATTCTCAGAGTGCCCTTTTTGGAGGTAGTGCTCAGTGAGGGGGGCGTCCATTACTCTTGCGCGTATTCGTGCCCTGTGTTCCCCGATTCTTAATTTTATTTGTCTAGTTGTGGACCCAATGTACAAAAAAGAACACGGGCACAAAATTGCGTACACAACATTGTGTGACAAACAATTACTGAAATGCTTAAGTTGGAATTTGAATTTGAACGCGGAAGAGCTCACTTCCTTAACAGGCAGACTATATGCACAAACAGAGCATGCACCACATTTATGGTGGCCAATGACGTTAACCCCTGGTTTACTTTCCACACAATCAGTTCTTACCAAATGATTTCTAAGAGATTGGGTTTTTCTAAGGCCAAACAAGGGCGGCTGTTGGCAGCCAGGCACATTGTGTAAAATATGCCAATGGTAGGGCTGTTGAATTTAAAAACATTCGGTATAGTTCGGATTCGGCCGAATTCAGCCTGTTTAGATTCGGGATATGCCGAAGTCCGAACTCCCCCACTTCAGGTCCGTTCAATTCGGCGGGAATTCAAAGTTCGGGAAAAAAATTCGGCCGAATAAAGCCATTAAAAACACAATAGCGCCTTTCCGCGGCTCTGGGGGGGCATTTTTGGGGTTAGAGGTCCCAAACTTTCAGCAGAGCTTCAAAGGACGTTTATTGAAAGACTCCCCAAGTTTTGTAAAGATTGGGTCAGGGGGGGCTGAAATATGGGCCCTGAAAGGGGTCCCCCCAGCCTTAATGTGCATCTCTCAGCAGAGCTTGCCGCCCATGCACAAAGCTCCCAGCCCCGACAACAGCTGAAAAGTTTGCAAAGCAACTGCAAAGTAAAACAACACCTTTGCAACAGGGAAAACCAGAAGACACACAACTGAAACCTCCCCCCTCAAACCAGGGAGCGAGAGACTCGAGGGGGAACACACACCCCAGGCAGAACCGACGAAAGCCCCCTTTGGCTTCCCCCCCACCCACAGAAACTGCTCCCTCCCCACACACACACAGACTCTGCTTTCCCCCCACACACACACACATACACAGGAGAAAAATTATAGATTAAAGCCCCCAAAGGGGTCTTACTGTGGCTGTCTTCTGTTCCATCAGGAGGGGCTGGGGAGGACTTGTAATCCAAGATGATTCCAATTAGGCATGGGACGTTTTGCTCTGGAGAAGATGCACAGGATCGGCTGATCCATTCATCCCAATAGGGGAAAGGGGAAAGGGGAAAAGGGAAAGCCCATATCTCGGGACCCCCTGACCCAATGTTCACAAAACTTGGGTGGTCTCTTAAGAACACTTGTCTGAAACTCCGCTCAAAGTTTGGGATCTGCACCCCCAAAAATGCGCCCCCTGCAGCTACGGAAAGAGAAAAGGGGGGAGGCGATATTTCTGCCCCCACCGAACCCATCTTTACAAAACTTGGGTGGTATCTTAAGAATGATTGTCTGAAGCTATGCTGAAAGTTTGGGGGCTATATCCCCAAAAAGCACCCCCTGCAGCCACATAAATGGAAAAAGGGGGGAGGGAAAAGGGGGAGAGCCCATATCTCGAGACCCCCTGACCCAATGTTTACAAAACTTGGGGGGGTATCTTAAGAAGCTTCATCTGAAGCTCCACTGAAAGTTTGGGGTCTGTACCCCCAAAAATGCACCCCCTGCAGCCATGGAAAGAAAAAGGGGGGAGCCCATATCTCAGGACCCCCTGACCCAATGTTTACAAAACTTGGGGGGTATCTTAAGAAGCTTCATCTGAAGCTCCACTGAAAGGTTTGTGTCTGTACCCCAAAAAATACGCCCCCTGCAGCCACAGAAAGGAGCGAATATGCACAAGCACCCCCCCCCACACACACGAGGATTTCTCTCTCTCTCTCTCTCTCCCTGGCCGGGCCGCACATCAGCTGATTCCTCCAGTACTCAATCCTGACTGATTGGCCAGAAGAAGACCCAGCTTGGCCACCGATTGGCCGGGGGAGGAGAATGCTGCTTACTGACGGTTATGCTGCTTACTGACGGCCCCGAATTTGCCGGATTTATTCGCGAACTCCCGAACTCGCTGAATTCGGCTCCCCGGTTGCCCACCAGTTTTGAGTTCGGTTCCTCCCGAACTAAAAACCACCGAATCAGGGGAAATTCGGCTGATTTTCAGTTCGGGCTGAACCGAATCAACAGCCCTATCCAATGGCGATTTACTATTTTTTTAAGCTCATTTGTGAGATGGTTGAACTCTAGAGATACACATATTCTAGGGGCTGTGTCACCTCGATCTCCCCTGTGGCGGAGAAGTGATTCGCGGCTTTTATTATCCGTCCGATCCCATGCTCTTTGGATTACTGTCTCGCTGTATCCTCTAGTTTGTAATTTGGCAGTTAATTCTGATGTCACTTTGGTGTAGTCATGTTGAAAGGTAGCATTGCGTTTTAATCTTAAGAAGTGACTAAAAGGTAAATTCAGCCGGAGATGTAAGGGGTGATGTGAACTGAAATGCAAGCCTGCCCCAAGATCTGTCGGCTTGCGAAAAGGCTTGACTGCCACTGTGTTAGCAAATTGCCACTGTGTTAGCAAATTGCAGAAATTGTGTGTCAGTAAATGAGTTTCTTATTGTGAGCCGTCGTGCTGCTGTTATTTGAAACTACATTGTTTTCAGCACTGGTTATTTTGTTATTTGAGATTGCCTGCAGGTTGGCAACCCTATCAGTTCCCCTGGAGAAAATGGCTGCTTTGGCAATCGGATTCAATGGCATTGATGTCCCTCCCCTCTCCCAACCCTGTCCTTCTCAGGTTCCACCCCAAAAATCTCCAGGTATTTCCCAACCCGGAGCTGGCAACCCTGCTTGGGAGACTAATAGATACCTTGTGTTTTATGGGCCTACATCTCAGTCTGGTAGAAGCTCCAAGATTCTGAAGGCCTCTGGGCTGATTTTGATCCTGTCTCCCCCATCCAATTGACAAGACAACAATGTTCCTTCACACTGGCTAAAGCAAGAGATATTTGTCCATTTCTATCATGCTCACAACTGCCTTATCTTACAGTACAAGAACTCCAGGTTTTATTCCTGGAGTTCAGGAAGTACTAGGCACAATGTCGACAAAATGGTTGAAGTCATCAAAGAAAAATATGGACATTTCAAGAATACTGAGAACATGAAATGGGTAGCTCAGACTAATGACTTACAAGAAGAATGAACAAGCAAAGCCCATGACCCTGGGAGGTAAAATGAAATGTGCTTGGCCTAACATATGTTCTCTCAAATGCTCATAAAGCCTGCACACCTTCATGTTCCACACAAACCCACCTACTGCACTAGTGACAGCTGCTTTGAAGAAGAATGGCTAGAGGCGGGTGATGACTTTTACATTAACAGAGGCAAAAGTTACTATTTCGGTTACCTGCTTGCCTAAGCTTGATAGAAGCCACTTTCTAAATTCACCTCAGGCAAATAGGGTGAAATAAGAACAGGCAATCTTTGCAGAAATCCCCCTCGGTTTGGCTCCTGCCACCTTTAGTTTAGCACTTTGGTGAACACTCTCTTTTACAATGCTGGCCATTTGTTTAAGGCCTGAGGGCAATTTAGGTTTCAGGCATTAGTAAGAGATGGGGAACAGAGCAGCGGCACAAAGCGGAAACTTGCCAGCATGGGGTTGAGTAGGCCCAAATGTAATTAGAAGTGTTGTAGCTAGAACGGTGTTGAAGAAGAAGAAGAAGAAGAAGAAGAAGAAGAAGAAGAAGAAGAAGAAGAAGAAGAAGTAGTAGTTGGTTTTTATATACCAACTTTCTCCACCTTTTTAAGGAGAATCAAATCAAATCAAATCTCCTTCCCTTCCTCTCCCCACAACAAACACCTTGTGAGGTAGGTGAGGCTGAGAGAGCTCTAAGAGAACGGTGACTAGCCCAAGGCCACCCAGCTGGCTTCATGTGTAGCAGTGGGAAACCAACCTGGATTATAGCATTGCCAAACTCCAGGTAGTAGCTGAATATCTCCCACCATTACAGCTGATCTCCAGCCGATAGAGATCACCTGGAGAAAATGGCCGCTTTGGCAACTGGACTCTATGGCATTGAAGTCCCTCCCCTCCTCAAACCCCACCCTCCTCAGGTTTGAAGAGGGGATGGATTTCAATGTGACAGAGTCCAGTTGCCAAAGCGGCCATTTTCTCCAGGTGAACTGATTTCTATCTCCTGGAGATCAGTTGTAGTAGCGGGAAATCTCCTGCCATCCCTTGGAGGTTGGCCACCCTACCTGGTGCATCACTTCACAGTTTAAAAGAGCAGTCAATTTTTAAACTAGTTAGCCATAGATGGAGATGCCCATGTGGCCAGAACCACTGAGGGGATTTTTGCCCCTCCCCCATAGCATCCTTGCTATGCAACCATTTGTGTCTAGGTTTTCACTGGAGAGTAAAGGAGCTCAGTTTTTTTAAAACAGATAATTCCAACATCTGAATAAAAGTATAAAAACTGTATACTGGAACAATGTTTCAGTAAAGTTCACATTTGAGTCAAGTGACTGGAGAAAGGCAGATGAAGAAGCCACCAAAAACAGCCACAACCTCCAAGCACTAAAAAAAGGAGCGATGGTTAAGGGATATCTTATTTATTTATTATTGATTTGCTATTTGATTTGGACTTCATTAAATATTAAAATGCCATCATGTCCAAATTTGTTTCGTTTCAAGTCACCCCAATGACCAATATGTTTTGCCAAGAAAAGGTTATCTAATTACACTCCATTATATCAAGATAAGTTGCAGAAACAGCAATATCTAAATATATAGAGTGGAGGGAGGGAGGGAGAACACCCTGTGCAGAGATTTCCAAACTATAAACAGTGGCAGCTCTACTCTGGAGAACTGGGTTTATTTCCCCACTCCTGCACATGAAGCCTGTGGGTGACCTTGGGCTTGTCACAGTTCTTTTAGCTCTCTCAACCCCCCCCATCTCAAAAGGTATCTGCTGTGGGGAGAGGAAGGGAAGGAGATTGTAAGTTGGTTTGATACTCCTTAAAAAGGTAGAGAAAATTGGCGTATAAAAACTAACTTTTCTTCTTCGACCAGAGCTGAGCTGTGACCTGAAAAATGATGCTGCCATCTTGAAAACACACCTGTAGGGTTGCCAGGTCCCTCTTCATCACTGGTGGGAGGTTTTTAGAGTGAAGCCTGAGGAGGGGAGGGTTTGGGGAAGGGAGGGACTTCAATGCCATAGAGTCCAATTGCCAAAGTGGCCATTTTCTCCAGTTGAACTGATCTCTATGGACTGGAGATCAGTTGCCAGTTTGGCTATTGGACTATTTGGCATTGAAGTCCCTCCCCTCCCCAAACCCCGCCCTCCTCAGGCTCCACCCAAAAAACCTCCCACCGGTGGCAAAGAGGGACCTGGCAACCCTAGATCACAAATATTTATTATGTACTTTTTTGAGACTATAAGTGAAATACTGTTCAAGTTTCATCTCTTCTCCCCCTAAAATATGATGCCTCAGTAATAAAAAGTTTGGAAAACAGAGAAATTCAAGAGATCAAAATAACTACTTGTAAGATAAATCACACCATCAGTTATAAAAACAACAATAAAACAGGGAACTATCATTCAACCAATCCTAGGCAAGTTATTAACATATGAATAAAATAATAGCATTTTTTTTAAGTAGGGAGAATTGTTTTTTAACAATTAACAAGGAGAATTGTTCAAAACACATTTCTGTTACATTTACTGATTGGTGCCTACGGAGTTTTAAATTATGTAATTTGTTCGTGCTTGAGACAGGTTTGTACTTTATAACATGGAACATAAAATCTAAAGAACACTGATCTTTAAGTATCTATTTTCAGATCTGCATTCTTTATTAACAGAGCTATATTGATGAATCCAAGCTATGAAGAAGGCAGAATTCCTGCTGTTTTTGCCATCTGGTAAACTTTGGGTACTTCCGAGTCTGAGTTTATTAATTTTTATTCTAAACACGAAATTTCAAGGAAAGGGCTTTCATCTTGGAGAGAATATAGCAGATACATGTGTGCTTTAGGAGAACTGGAACGGATAATGTTGTAAAGGAGCCTATTTGGTCTGCCCAGTCTTTTAAGTTTTGCCTCCTGTTTTCATGTGGACATGTATTTATTTCTCTCCTACCCTTATTCCATCATGAAACTCAGGGTGGTGGGCTACATAAGATTACCTAGAGGTCTACCATTCAGGCAAGGAGTGGGCCCAGATCTGTACAGCTTAAGCAAGGTTGCGAAAGTTGCTGCCCTCCATCCATAAAACAGGGTTGTTGGTATCCTGACCCAATGGCCATCATGTGTGTGTGTGTTTTAAGTGCCATCAAGTAGCTTGCGATTCACGGCAACCCTATGAATCAGAGTCCTCCAAAATGTCCTATCTTTGACAGCCTTGCTCAGATCTTGCAAATTGAGGGCTGTGGCTTCCTTTATTGAGTCAATCCACCTCTTCTTGGGCCTTCCTCTTTTCCTGGCCATCATAGGGCTGATTTATACAGACAGCAGAATGAGATGTAGACTCCTGAAGTGGGAAATGAACTATATCATTTCAGACTGCAGGCGAGGTGTTCTCTCACATTTAAAAAACAAACAAGCCAACCTTGAGCAGACAAACCTGCGTGGAAATGGCCTCTCTTCACCATACATGGCAACGGAACCATTACCCATATTCTCCCATTTGACATTCCCGCCCAACAATCCAATACATTCCTGATACATTTGAACAGACCAATGTCATCAGAAAGTGAGATAACTCTCAAATCCCATCGTCACTATTAGAAATGTACTTCTATGGTTTTATCAGAATTACAACTGTGATGGATTGCTATCCCAGCAAATAGGGTTTCCAACTGCCCGACTGTGGTGGGCAATTGCCCGCCAATCAACCGGGCTGCCCGTTGGCCAGCTGATGGTCAGCGGGCAGAAGCAGGAAGGGGAGAGTGATCCCTGCATCTGCGTGCTCTCAGCACGATACTGCCATTTTCGGGCAGTACCCCGGAAGTTCTGGCATTGTGTGGGATGCTCTAGTCATAACCTCTGAGTAGCCCCCCTCCCCATCCACGCCGGGGGGAAAAACTCCCACTGGAGGTAAGAGGAGATCTAGCAACCCAGTAAATCTCTCTCTCTCTGTCTCTCTCTCTGTCTCTCTCTCATTCTTTTCCAGAAGAAAGTGTTTCAGTTAATCATTGGCAGGGGGTACCATACAGCTAATTGAGCTCCTGCATGTCAAAGCCATTTATAAATCAAGGTAGTGTCTCATTATGGTCCTAGCCTATCATCAGTGCAGAAGCAAATGAAGAAGAAACAACTTTGCTCAAGGTCAAACAGTGCCCTGGCCACGGGCAACCCAGCAGGCCTTGAGAGGAGGCTCAGATGAAGCAGACCAGATCGTAGGCATCCTGCCTGTGGCTCATGTCAAATTGACATTTTACTTTGTGCAGCTTCCACCGACAGTTGTGCAAGTGTGCAGATTTAAAGACAGTTAAACCTTGAGGGTAGCTATTTTAATGGAAAGTTATTTTGTATGCAAGTTTTACCAAGGCTGCTCTCCTGAGAGAGGAGAGTCAAAACTCCTTGTGATAACAACGATGGAAAACTGCAGAAAACTATAACTAGATTAGCTTTCAGGAAATGCATGCATCCCACCAAAAACACAAAAAGTGTAAACAAAGCAAAACAAACAAAAAATCTGTGATTGCATTTTCTTCTGTTTTGCTCCTCGTGAATACAAATTGCATCGGCCAGTAGAAACACATTTAGATGACAGCTTCCGCTCTGCGCCTTCATTGCACCAGTGTACCATCAGGAGATTCAAAAGTGTCCACGCGGAAGAAAAGTACACACTCAGGTAGAAGCAACCTGCTCAAGTATACTGAATTTGGAAGGTCCTGTTCAGGAGTAACACAAAGATTTTCAAAGGAACCTAAAAGCATTTTACAAAATTTGCAGTATTTCTTGGTGTGTGTGTGTGAATCCTTAGCAGCGATCATTTGTGATCATGTCATCCGATTCCTGCATTTATCTGGGAATCAGTCATCTGAGATACTTGGCAAAGAGGGAAGCCATCCTATGTCCATTCTACAGAACAAAACTACAAATATTTTGCATTAGTTGGGTAGGCAGACCATATACACTTATAAACTGAGGCTAATTTTGGGTGTGCTCAAACACGGAATTCTCCAGATTAGACAATAATTCTCTTCTCCAAGTTATAAATAGTTTCTTAAGTGCCTGGATTGAACTTCAGAGTTGAAAAGTGAGCATATCTGAGCTCTCAGAAGCAATTCAGGCACCCACAGAACCATCCTGAAGAGCTAAGTGTGAGAGATCCCCCTCTCTGAGTTTGCTTCTCCAAATCAGTTGCTCAGACGTTGATACAGAAACAATAGATTTATTGAAGCCTTCAGGAGATGAGACAGGCACAGGTAGAAAGTTGCAAGTGAGGGGCTATACGGGTTTACAGAATATATTGACTCCAGGGCACTGGGGCACTGGGGTTCACACTTATTGTTATGGGAAGTTACAAGCTTGGCATAATACAAAACATCAGACGGATCCCAGGAAGTCTGGTGCGGCTATCACACTTCCAAGGCCGCACCGGCCTGAGGGAGTACTGGCAGGAAGAACAGCGGGGGGGGGAGATGCATGGGCCATCAGGCCTGGCGCCTGAGACCAGAAGGTGTGAACTGCTTTTACGAGTTCACTGATAACACCGCAGGTGATGGAAAGCAGAGACACAAAGACAGAGACCCTCACATTCTGCCCCCCTTAAGGCCCCCCTCCGAGAGGACGAGGCTTATCGGGATAAGCGAGGTGGAATTCTCGGACCAAGCGAGGAGCTGCCATGTGGGGTGCGGCCACCCATTCGTCATGAGCGGAGCCAAGGTTTTTCCAGCGAACAAAGTAAAACAGTTTCCCTTTCTTCCATTTGGAATCTAAAACCTTGGATATTTCCAAATGGGTATCCCCTCCTACTACGGTAGGAATCTCATGAGCGGGAGGGGGGTGGAACTGGGGAGCTGCTACATAAGGTTTGAGGAGGCTTATATGGAAGACTGGATGAACTCCTTTGAGAGTCTTAGGGAGACTCAGTTCCACGGTAACCTCGTTGATTACTCTGGTAATGGGGAAAGGTCCAACATAACGGTCGCTCAGTTTTTTGCAGGGGCGAAGAGAGCGGAGGTTTTTGGTGGACAGATAGACTTGCTCCCCCACCTTGAGTTCCCATCCCGGAGACCGGTGTTTGTCTGCTTGTTCCTTGTACTTGCTTTTTGCCCTTTCCAGATTTTTGAGCAACCATGGCCAGGTGGATTTAACCACCTGAATCCACTCCTGAAGATCAGGAGTAGACTGGAGCTCTGGCGAGACGGGGGCAGAACCGAAAGGGCCAAAATCCGTCCCGTATATAACTTGGAAGGGACTAAAGCCGGTAGAGGAATGAGGCGCATTGTTGTACGCATATTCGGCAAATGGCAGCAGGTCGACCCAGTCGTCCTGGTGGAAATTTACATAGCAACGCAAATAACATTCTACTACCGCATTTACTCGTTCCGTTTGACCATCCGTTTGGGGGTGATAGGCAGAAGAAAGGCCCTGTTCCTCCACTCCCATTAACTTTAGGAAAGCCCGCCAGAATTTGGCAACAAACTGGACCCCCCGGTCGGAGAGGACCTTCCTCGGGATCGAGTGTAGCCTGAGGACGTGCGTGACGAACAGTTTAGCTAAGCCCTGGGCTGAAGGAAGACCTGCACATGGAACGAAATGAACCTGTTTGGAAAAGAGGTCTGTGATAACCCAGAGAACCGTTTTCCCCCGACTTGGAGGTAGGTCGGTGATAAAATCCATGGCGATAACTTCCCAGGGACGGGAGGGGTTCTCAAGCGGTTTGAGAAGCCCCGGGGGTTTTCCCATCCGTTTCTTGGCTGTGGCGCAGGTGGGGCAGCTGCGCACATACAATTCCACATCAGATCTCATACCGGGCCACCAGAATTGCCTTCGAACCAGGTGAAGCGTTTTTACGAAACCAAAATGACCCGCTAGCCTGGCCCCATGTACAAGTCCCAATACTTCTTTGCGAAGGGAAGATGGGACATATAGTTTCCCCCCTTGCACCCACCAAGTGTTGGTGCGTTCCAAGCCAGTGGGGAGGAGATTGTGCTCCTCCTCCTGTAAGGAGGCGTTCCGGAGTCGCTGTTGGAATGCTTCCGGGATACCTTTGAGCGTAGGGGGGGTCTCCGGTTGGCGGGCTTGGGATCGGGTGGTGACGGCCAAGCCAGGGACTTCCCCTCGCTGTTCGGGAGTGAACAGGGAGTCGACGGGGCGATCGAAATCGTTGCGATACTGGGGAAGTCGTGACAAAGCATCAGCTAGGGCATTTTCTTTGCCAGGGACATGTTTGAGGGTGAACCGGAATTTTGCAAAAAATTGGGCCCACCGAATTTGTTTGGCATTGAGTTTTCTAGCTCCCTTGAGAGCCTCAAGATTCTTGTGATCTGTGCACACTTCGAACGGCAGCTCGGCCCCCTCCAAGAAGTGTCTCCATATGGTAAGGGCATGTTTGACCGCTGCTGCCTCCTTCTCCCAGATGGCCCAGTTGATTTCGGACTGGGAAAACTTCTTGGAGAAGTAGGCGCATGGCCTCAATCGTCCCCCCTCATCCCTCTGCAATAGGGCCCCACCCATGGCTACATCCGAGGCATCCACCTGCACCACGAAGGGCTTGGTGCAATCCGGGTGAGCCAAAACGGGTTCGGATGAAAAAAGTAGCTTTAAACGTTCAAAAGCTTGCTGGCACTGGGGGGACCATTGCAGACGGGCTGAGGGGAGTGCGGCGCTAGCCCCCCTGTCCTTGGTACGCAACAGGGCAGTGAGGGGAAGCGCAACTTGGGCAAAGTTGGGAATGAAATTCCGGTAAAAGTTGGCAAACCCCAAAAACTGTTGAAGTTGGCGGCGGGTAGTGGGGGTTTCCCAGTCTCGCACCGCCTGGACCTTGGCGGGGTCCATTTCCAACCCTTGGTGGGAAATCACATACCCCAGAAATGTAATAGAAGGTTGGTGGAATTCACACTTGGACACCTTAGCATACAGTTTGTGCTCCCGCAGCCGCTGGAGCACTTCTCGCACTAGGCGCACATGTTCTTCCATGGTCTCAGAGTAAATAAGAATGTCATCGAGAAATACCACCACCCCCCGAAACAGTAAATCATGCAAAACTTCATTAATTAATTGCATAAAGACACTCGGAGCCCCCGAAAGTCCGAACGGCATGACCAGGTACTCAAACATCCCAAAACAACTGGAAAAGGCCGTTTTGGGTTCGTCTCCTTCTTTGATGCGAATGCGGTGGTAGGCTTCTACCAAGTCCAGTTTGGTGAAGATTCGGCCCTCCTTTAATTGTGCTAGAAGGTCAGGAATAAGAGGGAGGGGGTAAGCATTAGACTGGGTGACTGCGTTCAGTCTGCGAAAGTCAATACACAGTCTTAAATCTCCCGTCTTTTTCTTTACAAAGAAAGCTGGGGCTGAATAAGGAGCCTTGGAGGGGCGTATGAAACCCCTCGCCAGATTGACATCCAGATAGTCTCGCAATACAGTCTTTTCACTAGGGCTCATGGGGTAAACCTTTCCCTTAGACAGTTTGCCTTCCCCTACAATCTCGATGGCACAGTCCGTATCTCTGTGGGGAGGCAGTTCGTCGCACTCTCTAACATCGAAAACATCAGTAAACTGCGAGTACTCAGAGGGTAATTGAGGAGGGACTGGGGCGGGGGACCCTACCAGTGCGGCGGCTGGAGTTCTGAGTACCCGTTCCTTGTCATGCAACCCACAGGGGTTTTCGGGGAAGGAAAGCACCCGTTTAACCCAATCAATGGAGGGATTGTGTCCCCTTAACCAGTTCATTCCTAACACCACAGGGGTTACAATAGGGGCGATGGTGAAATACAACCGTTCCCAATGTTCCCCCACGGACATAATCACGGCTGCAGTTCTGTGGGTCACAGGGCCCCGTTTAAAGTCACTCCCGTCCATTTGGGAAAAACGGAGGGGTCCCGGAAGCCGCTTGCGCCGGACACCCAACTTCTTGGCGGTTTCCTCATTTATCATGGTGCGGGCACACCCCGAGTCGACCAACGCGGGGACCTCTAACGGGGGACCCCCTTTGGGTAGGGACAGATGAACACGCACAAATACATTGTCCTCTTGGGCGCTTACCATCGGTGGAGCTCCTTGCACAACGATAGGGACGGTCTGCTGCGGAGCCCCCTCTACAGCAGACCGACGGCGTTTTTTGCCGGCTGTTCCCACTCTTCCTCCTCGCTGGAAGAGGGGGACGGGGTGGTGGCTTCCGGGGAGCCGTCCGAATCAAAGACGGTATTTGTAATCCGGGACCCCGATGGGACCGTAGAGTCGGATGCCCCATCCTGGGGGCACGCGTGGAGAGCGGAGGGTGCGCCGGAGCGCCGGCTCAGTGGTCCACTTCTGCGGCGAGGCTGGCTGTCGGCGGCCGGTTTCGTCGGCTCGGCCTGGGTTTGGCGGGGGGGGGGTCGGACGGCCTGAGCGAGAGGGGCATTGCGATGCAAAGTGACCTTTTCCCCCGCAGATCAGGCAGACGCCGGCCTCGAACCGCTTGCGGCGTTCCGCGGCCGAGAGACCCCCGCCACCCCCTTGCCGGAGTTCCCGGCCACGGTCACCTCGGGGCCTGGGGTCTCGCCCAAGCCGTTGCTTGGACAAGTTCAGGAGTTGTTTGCGATTCTCGATGTCAGCAGCATGGCGAACCCAACCTTCCACATCCGGGGGATTCCCTTGCATGAAGGCCCAATGCTGGAGGTCTGGGTTGAGACCCTCCCTGAAACATTGTACCAAGGTAGCTTCACTCCAGTCCAGAATTCGGCTAGCCAGTGACTGGAACTCGCTTGCATACTGCGCCACCGACTTAGTCCCTTGGCGCAGTTGCATCAGGGAGGCTTTAGCCCGCTCACCCAGAGTCGGGTCCTCAAAACGGTTTCGGAGTGCTACCATGAACTCGTCCAGGGTTCGCAGCACCGGCGAGCGGAGTTCATACTGCAACACCATCCAGGCAGCCGCCTCCCCTTGCAGTAAGGAAGCCACGTACTGCACCCGGGACTCCTCAGAAACGAAGGTTCGGCCTTGTTCCCGCATAAAAATGTCTACTTGGACCATAAAAAAGGTCAACTGGTCTCCCGACCCGTCATACGTGACTTTCAGGTCCCGACGGGCCGGGGGGGCAGGGGTTGCGGGCGGAACTACCGGCGCCCCGTCTGGGGGAGCACCGGCTGGAGGTTGCAACTTCAGCGCATCTAGGGCCGTGGCCATCTCACCCATTACGCGTTGCATGGTCTCCATCTGCTCCTGCATAGCCCGGCGGTCTTCCTGCCACTGCTTTCGTTCTTCCTCCATGAGGGCCTCTTTGCGGGCCGGGTCCCCTTCGAGTCCCGTGCTGGGGAAGGCCAACCGGCGATCCTTCGCCGCAGTCCGCGAGAGCGACCAGCCCTTGGGAGAGTCCAGCCAATAAGTAAGCCCCCGGGGACGTTCGTCCCGATCTTGGTCGGGGGCGCGACCCTTCGGTTTCTTTGGCTTGGCTCCCTCCTCCTTCGGGTCCGGCTTCTCCGGCTCGTCCGGTTCCTTGGGGGCATCGGGGTTAGGGGTGGTGTCCTCGTCGGCTGACATTCTGTCCAAAGCGGTACAGCTGCAGTCCGAGAGGCAAGGACTTGCAACTTAATGTGAGAGATCCCCCTCTCTGAGTTTGCTTCTCCAAATCAGTTGCTCAGACGTTGATACAGAAACAATAGATTTATTGAAGCCTTCAGGAGATGAGACAGGCACAGGTAGAAAGTTGCAAGTGAGGGGCTATACGGGTTTACAGAATATATTGACTCCAGGGCACTGGGGCACTGGGGTTCACACTTATTGTTATGGGAAGTTACAAGCTTGGCATAATACAAAACATCAGACGGATCCCAGGAAGTCTGGTGCGGCTATCACACTTCCAAGGCCGCACCGGCCTGAGGGAGTACTGGCAGGAAGAACAGCGGGGGGGGGAGATGCATGGGCCATCAGGCCTGGCGCCTGAGACCAGAAGGTGTGAACTGCTTTTACGAGTTCACTGATAACACCGCAGGTGATGGAAAGCAGAGACACAAAGACAGAGACCCTCACACTAAGATAGGTAGGACTGCTCGTTGGAAATCTCTTGGCACGGGATTCAATCCAGTGAGCAGCATGAGGGAGAGGGGGCCATTTTGACTGTGAAGTCTGATATAACCAGATTTCAGTGTCATCCCTACAAAAGATATGTTCATCTGAAAATTATCAGAAGTTCAGGCCCGGCACTTGTACTATAGTCCAAAATTGTCCTATTCCTGGGAATCAGCTAATACCAGAAAGTTACTCCAAGCAATTGTCCACTATAAAGCTCCCTTTTATTCTGTATTTCCTCCATGTGGGCAATTTGTTGCTAAGGGAGGCTGTCCTTCATCACAGCCTGACTACCTGTTTATGTTTTGCCTGCCTTATTTCCCCAGACTTTGTACCTGTACACTTGATAGGTTATTATTTTCTCTTATATGTCACAACAGATTTTCCCTCCTTTAGCGAGAAAAGGCTATCTAAGATAACATTATCTGTCTTAGAGACTCATGCATACATTACAGTGAGATTATAGCCAAGGAAGCAGTGGAATAAATGATTAAACGTAGGCAATGGACAAGAAGAGCCATGGGGGGGGGGCACCATAACATGCCAATGGAGAATCTGCAGAGGAAAGATGGCTTTTAGAGAACAATACGCAGGGCATTTCATACCACAAAGCCATCACTTTAAGACTTTCCATTTACTACAGTTTTGCTGTCATGGCTAAATGGTGAATTGACACCAGAATGGTCCCTTTTTATTGCTGAAATTTATCATAACATAACTATTATAGGGGAGCTCCAAAATGGTGCTGTCAGCACAATGTTATTTTTGCACAGTAGACAAACTTGGTTAAAAAATAAATAAATCAGAATTGGAAAACTGCATCCAAGTTCCTGCAAGCAGCCCCAAAAGCAACAATAAACTTGGGGGAGGGAGAAGAGAGACCATATAACAATAAAATACAGGTTCTGGTGAGCAATCTTGATGGTCATTTGTCACTTTTCTTTGCAATAAATAAAAGTTGCTGATATTATTTTACACATTTTTAGAAGCACATGTGTTTCAGTACATTCTTAAAACTTGGGTCAAATCTCATATTACTTCTAATGCATCAAAAAAAGCTGATTCACACATAATTTGAGGAATGCAAGCAAAAACCTATATGTGTGAATGGACTATGGCAGAGATGCCACCACGGACAGAGCTTCGATACCTTCTCATATCATCCCAAGCACAATGCAGTTCAATAAAGGAAGTTCTCATATGCAGCTGTCAGCCATCCAGGCCTGGTTGCTTCATGGTTACAGCTTATCTGATGACCATGTGGACAGATTTCATCACATGCCATTAGGTGTGACCAGATGTTAGTTGATATGGCAATTTCCCCCCTTGGAAAGTTATGTCTGTGATAGCTTATTGACATATGCAACTAGTTTCACAGGGTAGCCATGCTGGTCTGCAGGAGAACAGCTGGATGCAAGTCCAATAGCACCTTAGAGATCAACAAGATTTTTTTGGGGGGGGGGTATAAGCTTTTGAGAGACAAAGCTGGACAGCAAACCTAACTGATATATGTAGGAAATCATTTGATGCTACAGACATTAGGCGAAGAACATGCATGCTGAACCAATCCAAAGTGTAGAATACTGTGTACAGAAAGCAAGTCACATATAAGAACATAAGAAAAGCCAAGGCCCATCAAGTCCAGCAGTCTGTTCACACAGTGGCTAACCAGGTGCCTCTAGGAAGCCCACAAACAAGATGACTGCAGCAGCATCCTGAATGTGTTCCACAGCACCTAATATATTAGGCATGCTCCTCTGATCCTGGAGAGAATAGGTATGCATCAGGACTAGTATCCATTTTGACTAGTAGCCATGGATAGCCCTCTCCTCTATGAACATGCCCACGCCCCTCTTAAAGCCTTCCAAGATGACAGCCATCACCACATCCTGGGGCATGGAGTTCCACGATTTGACTAGATGGAGACCAGGCCTAAGTCCTTATGTAGTGGTTTCATCAAATGGCAACGCACCACACTCTGGTAAACACCCCTTTTCAGTGTCTTAACTGAGCAAACACCAACTCTCCCTCCATGTTCGAGTTTTCCCCAGCAAATGTAATGCATGCACCACAGTGATCATTTGCACAAACAGCATTAAAAAAAAAACTGGAATCAAGGTTCATTCTAAGGACCCGGAAAACATCCAAGGCTGAATACCCTTCTTTTACAACTATATATTATGCTTATTCACCACCACCACCAAAGTATTTTGCAGACCCCAAACACCCTAGTGAGAAGTCAAAGTGCTGAGATTTTAGCCTATGCGTACTGGCAAGTCAAAAAGGTGGCTTTGGCCCAAACACTTTGTTTTAACTCAATTGTGGCTTGGGGTGCCGCCGCCCCCCTTTTAAAATGTACTTTAATAGTTGGCATTAAAATGCACACCCACAAAGAACTCTTTGCTAGCATTCTCTTCTCCCAAGGATGCCTGATTTTATGAGGACAGAAAAGCAAAGTTAAAGCAGCCCTTTTCCATTACCCTTACCATTTATATTTTATTTATAACACTCGCATGATATACTTTTCAGGCCCAGCAAGACACTGGTTCAAGTGTATTATACTTTCCATTTAACTGCAAGCTTTCCAAGCTTCTCTGGGGATGCAGTATCCAATATTTCTATTAAAAGAGAGCATATAGAGCGGAGTTGGGGCTCCCGGAGGGAAACAGGATGTAGTTAGCACAAATTGCTGTACCGGAGTCTAGGCAGAGGAGAAGAGAGTGGCTTTTAAATACCATCAACCTGCAGACAAGGAGGAGGAAAGTTAAGGAGGTAGAGGCCCTTGTACCAATCAGAATAATGTGTGGATGTTCTCAGAACGCTAGGAATAAGAAACATTACGCCGTGTACAGTCCAAGTCCAATAAAAGTTTGTTCTGATGAGGAAAAAAAAGATGTCAGTGTTGCTCACTGCTAGGGTTAAAAATGACCAAGAGTTCCAATGCATATGCAATTGTCCCACATAATTCACCTCAGGATGAGAAATCAAGTTTGTCTTTAGGTGCAGGGAACCATAAATACCCCATAAATACCCCACAATTAATCCTTTTGGCCTTCCTGGCAACCTGATCCTGGAGTAGGGTTGCTAGCCTCCAGGTGGTGGCGGGAGATCTCCTGGCACCTGGTTGGCCACTGTGTGAACAGACTGCTGGACTTGATGGGCCTTGGTCTGATCCAGCAGGGCTTTTCTTATGTTCTTATGTTACAAATGATCTCAATGACACAGCGATAAGTTCCCCTGGAGAAAATGGCTGCTTTGGTAATTGGACTCTATGGCATTGAAGTCCCTCCCCTCTCCAAACCCCACCCTTCTCAGGCTCCACCCCCAAAATCTCCAGGCATTTCCCAACCCAGAGCTGACAACCATATCCGGGGAGGGGTTATGTATTTAGGACATGTATATGCCACCTATTGGCTCTCAAGGCAGCTAACTATCCCCTTATTTGTCACGACTCAAAAAATATGAATTTCTTCAACTTGCTCTGGAAGATGACAGTACCAGTCTTGCATCCTGGACGAAGGAGTTCCACTGTTCAGGAGCAGCTGCCAAATCCCCCCAGACAGACCCTTTTGTGGGTCCCAGACAATATCGCTTCATCTAGAGTCCCACAGAAAGACACCATTCACTGGCCACAAGGCTCAGACAGGTTCATACAGGTGTTGGCGATGCTTCAGGTATGCTTATCCCTAGGGGTTTTAAAGATAAACCAGCAACTTGAATTGGACCTGGCAACAAACTTTGAAGTCAGTGAAACTGATGGGGCACAGGTTTTATATCTTCAGTTTGCCGAGTCCCAGACTAGACTTCTGCCCCTACATTTTGTACCAAATAGCAGTTTCTGAACTATTTTCAAGGGCAGTCTGCCACAGGGAAATACCTGGAAATTTTGAGGGTGGAGTCTGAGGAGGGCAGGGTTTGGAGAGGGGTGGGTCTTCAATGCCATAGAGTGCAATTGCCAAAGCGGCCATTTTCTCCAGGGAAACTGATTTCTATAACCTGGAGATCAGTTGTAATAGTGGGAGATCTCCAGCCACCCCCTGGAGGTTGGCAATCCTAGTCTACCAGCACATTTTGAAAGGTAGTATTTCACCACATGGACAATGCAGGAGATGTCTTGAGCCTTATCAAACCAATCATTTCAAGCCTCAAGGTTGTTCGTTGTTGGTTTTTGGTGAAGAGAGAGAAAAACAGCAGTGACAGGAGGCATCTGACACTGCTCACAAAAGTATATGCTACAACAGACCAGTTGATCTTTCAGGTGCCACAAGACATTTTGTTGTTATGGCTGTTATGGCCACGAAACTGGGAGTCTCTCTCTCTCTCTCTCTCTCTGTGTGTGTGTGTGTGTGTGCGTGTGTGTATCTATATAAAAACTGTGTGGGCAGAAAATCTATATTTCATTAGATATGTTTTAAAGCTCTCATTAAATCATATTTTATGAATGCTTTTAGTTAATATTTAATTCCTCAGAAAACCATATATGTTTCAAAGTGTGCCTTTACGGTGAAGAGTGTGGTGCTCATGTGAACTCCTCCGAGGATTCACAGAAAATGGTGCCTCATATTACATGAATATTTGCAAATGAAACCCCAAAAGTTTTGGGGGACAGAGCCTGAGGAGGAAGGGTTTGGGGAGGGAAGGGACCTCAGACGCTATAATGCCATAGAGCCAGCCCTCCAATGCATCCATTTTCTCCAGGGAAAGTGATCTTTGTCATATGGAGATCTGTCGTAATTCCAGGAGATCTCCAAGTCCCACTTGGAGGTTGGAATCTCTGTGTCTTTTTAAGGTATTGTGATCATCGGTATGGGCTTAGCAGGTGTGTTATCAGCTTTCATGACAACTCTGGTAGGATCTGAATGTAGAAAGTCTGGCACAAAACTGGTTTTCTTGCTATATTAATAAAATTCAATAGAAATATGGCCATTAATATTGATGCCTGTTTTTGTGTCAACTGCATGTAAATGGTGTATAACATAAAAATGGCATAAAACACCACACAAGAAACAAATGAAAACAGAAAAGTCACCCCCCCCCCAACACATGGGATAAAAATGGACTCCCTGACTATGCAGGAAAACTAAAGGAAGCTGGGGGCATCCACTTTTATTGGTCCCTACTTTTCCCTCCATTTGGGAACCAATAAAATTGGACCCCAAACCCAATATGCACCAAACTCGGGCATTCTTGTAAGGAGAGTCACCAGCAGCTATGCTGCAAATTGGGTTCTTCTATCTTAAAAAAAGAAAGAAAAAAAGCCCCCCTCAGAGCCCTGGAAAAATTCCCCACAGAGTGTAATGGAGCCAAAAAAAAAATGGGATTCTGGGAAACAGCCTCCCCAATCCCATACTGGTATGGGGATTTGGTATTTTTCAGGAATCCTGAAAATTCTCAGGTCTAATATACCCAAATCTGAAAAAAAAAAAAAAAAACTTCTCTTTGTGTGGAAACCCCTTTGGGAACCTTAATTTTCAAGAACCATGTGGCGAGTATCCCAACATGAGCCCCCTGAACTTGACCCATCACACTATCCCATTTTATGAGAACATTATGCCATGTTATTTGCTGTCGTCACAAAGGAAGGCAGATACTTTGGTCTACATTTGGGAAAAGGAACAAGAATTTCTCTCCCCGGCACAAAATCTCCAACTGAAGTCTTGCTTTCTAAGCTCATTATACTACGTGTATAAAATCTGTAAAACTATGTTCTCTCATCTCACTTGGCCAGGAGCCCACAGACAGTCAGAAAAAAAAGGCTGCAATTTCTCCATGCCTCTAAGGCTACAAAGATAGAGAAACTCGGCATGAAAACAGTCCTCCATCAAGAGCCCCAGCACATGAGGGAGTTGTTGGCTGCCTCACTTGAAAAAGCTGCACACACTTCTTAGGCTTACCAGGTCCCTCCTGTCCTTCGGCGGGAGGTTTTTAGAGTGGAGGCGAGGTGGGATCGCGCGTGCGTGCATGGCAGGGCCGACGCGATTACATCCCTTCCAGTTTGAGTGGAAAAGGCCTCTTGCGATGCAGCACTTCTGGTTGTAAACCGGAAGTGATGTACTGCTGCGGGCGGGCACGCATTGCCCGCCAACTCTCAGCTGGTTAGGGTAGCAACCCCAACTTCTGTACTTAGGGCTGCCAACCTGCAGGTACTAGCTGGAGATCTCCTGCTATTGCAACTGATCTCCAGCTGATAGCGATCAGTTCACCTGGAGAAAATGGCCACTTTGCCAATTGGACTCTGTGGCATTGAAGTCCCTCCCCTCCCCAAATTCCACCTTCCTCAGGCTCCACCCCAGAACCTCCCACCAGTGGTGAAGAGGGATCTGGCAACCTTATCTGTACTGGATTTCTGTCACCAATAACTCATCACAGGCAACTATAACAACTCCAACTTCATTTCAGTCTCCAGACCCACAATTTCTCATTTCCTTTCTCATCTGTTTCTGTGTAGGTCTTCTCTTCCATCAGTAGGGTTGCCAACCTCCAGGTAATAGCAGAAGATCTCCTGCTATTACAACTGATCTCCAGCCGATAGAGATCAGTTCACCTGGAGAAAATGGCCGCTTTGGCCATTGAACTCTATGGCATTTAAGTCCCTCCCCTCCCAAACCCCGCCCTCCTTAGGCTCCGCCCCCCAAAAATCTCCCGCCGATAGCAAAGAGGGACCTGGCAACCCTATCCATCAGGGTTGTGTAGCCCCTTTGCCCTTAAGGGATATTTTCTAATCTTACTGAAATGACCTGAAATGACCTTGATCTTTTCCTGTAAGTGAGACAAGGTGACATCTTAGGAATCTATAGGACCTTCCTCCCCCACAATTTTACTGCTACTTTCAAAGGGGGAAACTCATTGTGTCTTTGTCCCAATGGCTTTTGATGCCAACCTGAGCCTGTTCCGTTTTGTTTTTTGCTGGCTCTGGCAACTTGGTCTCTCTTAGCTTGACCTGTTTCACAGGGTTTGGGGGGAGCATAAAATGGAGGCAGGGAGAACCACACATCATTTTGATCTCCTTGCAAGGAAGGCTAGATAAAATGCTGTAGATAACACCACTATTGCTTTTGGATTTTGTCTAATGGCCCAACACAGTGACTTATAATTTTTGTCCAGTAGTACTTCTAGCTTCCCTTCAAATTCTTCAAATGGTTCTTCCAAGAATCTTTGAATTTGCTTTTAAATGTCGGGGCGGCCTGACTCCAATAGCATATTAAGGACAGGAGGACAGCAAATTCTCACTGATCATATTTATTATTACATCTTTATGGACATACATAATTCTATTTTTTACTGATAGAGATTAAGCTGTTTTATGCCCAATGAGATGGAACTCCTTGAGAAGGTGTTCATGTTGAATTGACTCATCCTTGGATCATTGCTATATTAATTCATGCATTCCCCTACATAGAGGTATGTGGATTTTTTTCCTCCTTCACACCAGCATTTCTTTCTTTCTAATCCCTGTGCCCAAAAGTACATTTTGTTCCCAGAAATATAATTCACCACCTGGCATCTGACCATTTTGAGCTACAAAAAAAAAAAAAAAAAAATCAATGTATTTTGATGTGGCAGATTCATCACCACATCTTCTGTTTGTACAAAATTCTATTTCAGGGCCATTTTATATACTTTGAGTTTTACCTTTCAGTTCACGTGCTGTTTGGGAGGGGTAAAAAAAGGCAGATGCAAAAGCTCTTCCATTTATAAAAAAAGAAACCATGCTACAGATTTTAAACTAGGTACACAGATAGTTAAACCACAAACTAAAAGAAAGGGGGGAAATCTCAAAGTTTTCTTTTTCCCTATAGAAATTATGCACCCAATTGTTTAAATAACAGCTGAGAAACTACCAGCAAGAAATTGCACAGACCAGCAAGTAGTTGTCTGGCACAGGTTAGCAATAAAACCAAATTTACAACCACTGACATGCCCAAGTCTTGACACTAGAATTACTTTTTGTGGAAATCTCTGTATTCTCTCCCAGTTCCCTGAAGCCAAGTCGTTGGAGGGACGGCACCCAGAGATAATGAAAAATAAACTCCAGGGAGAATAAGTCAAGACATCAACATCACCATGAAGCATGCAAAAGAAACAATGAAAGATGGAATATCTGACGTTCAGAGTAAGGCAGAGGGGTGCGAAACAACCTATACCAATCAGAAAACTAATAGGATGCACATAGACCAGTAATATTTGTGGACACAGACCCCATTCAGGCATACTTCCGAGATGGTGAGATGCATGGGAGAGGAGCAGATGTGTACCCTTCCCCTCCACCAAACAGACATCATCATCAAACAGACAAGGGCACTCTACATGGAGGCTCAATTTTCAGACCCACCCACACTGAAAGGAAAGAATAATTCAAGCAGTTGCACAGAGGGCTCTTATAGGTTACCTAAGCCAACCCCAGCCTGTTAGAGACAGAAAATCCTAAGCCAGGGCTGTTCAGGCTCTGTGCTTTAGGAAAGCTGGGGTGAGTCTAGCAACTAGTGGGAAGGTTGGGGCAAGGTACATAGGCTGTGTAGCATTGGCTATGTTGCTATGGGAAAGCCCAGAAATTATATCGAGTTGCTCAAGGAATCACTGGAAACTGTATGGGAAAATAATGGAGTGTGCAACATTGGCTGCATTGCTACTTCACTTCCAGATTTTCCCAAGAAGTGACATAGTGATGCACCCAACATCACCATTCAAAAAATGTTATCTCGCAGCTGCTCTAAGATGGAGGCCTGTCAGCAATAGCATGAGGATTGCCACCAATGGATAGCCTCCCACTCCCCAGTAAAGGTCACATTGTTGAACTGTTTTCCCCATTAGAAAGCTTCACTTAATGTTCTCCTGAAAGCTACTGCCTGTAACCTAAGTCCATTCAATTTAATCTTGCCTTCTAAAGCAGCAGAGAAAAAGCTTTGGCCTTGTTCCATATGACAGCTCTTCAGTTATCTGAAGAGTGAGATCATGTCTTCTCTTCTCATCAGGTTATCTATGAGGTGGAGGGATAAAGGGATGTCTGCTCCTCCAGCAGGCAACTGGTACATGACTAGAAAGTCTTTCTGAACCAGGCCATATTCTCAAATACCTCTGTGATGGGGAAAATGAAAAACAAATGGCAAAATAATGCCTCCATTATTTGAAATGTAGTCAGCTCCATTGAGTAAGACATAGACTTGCCTTTTCAGGATTCAGTTAGAGAGTATCTTGCATTCCTGCCTTCAGCCCAGAAATCCTCATTTTATATTTGCTGTTCCACAAATCACTCCTTTGATTCTTTATTTTCATACTGTTCTCTCTTTTGTTATATCCTATTTCCCCTGTAAGTTGGATGCAGTTTTCAACATTGCACGTCAGTAAATCTGCATTGTGTGTGTTCTATCAAGTCACAGCTGACTTATGGTGACCCCGTAGGGTTTTCAAGGCAAGAGACATTCAGCAGTGGTTTGCCTTTGCCTGTCTCCATGTGGGGTGAGAGAGTTCTGAGAGAAATGTGACTGACCCAAGGTCACCCAACAAGCCTCATGTGGAGGTGTAGGGAATCAAATCCAGTTCTCCAGATTAGAGTCTACTCTTTAACCACTACACCATGCTGGCTCTACATTACTCATTTTTAAAATATATTATTATATTGTATGTATATAAATAGAACATTATATTCTACACATGTACAGTATGAGTGTGAGGACCTTGGACCGGGGCCTGGGTGTCGGCCCTCTTGGGGACCCTCGCTATCTGTTCGAGAGGAGCTTCCTCGGCCTCAGACCACTCAGCAGGCGAGTCTGAGCTGTCCTCGCCTGCTGCGCCGGCCAGGGTGGTAGGTTGCAGAGCTTGCACCAGCCCTGCTGCACACCCAACACTGACCTTCTTCCTCCTCCTCGGCCTCCGCTCCCTCTCTCCTTATATCCTCTCGCCCCACCCCTCTCCTACCTTATAAGGCGGTTGCCCACTTCCGGCTCCACCCATCTCCCTTCCCTCTTCCCGAGCAGGCCAGGGAGCTCGGAGGCTGTTCCCCCGCGCCCTCCCCGTGCTCGGGGCTCTCCCCTGTCCCTGGCCTGCCGGCCGAGACCCGACGTCGCGGTCCCGCCTGGGTGCGACCCCCTCTCTGGGCCCTCTTCCGGCCCCCTCTCCCAGCCGGCCCGACCAGCCAGCAGGGCCTCCAGGGATGGCGCGCTCCCCCGTCCCCACGCCGCCGGCCGCGGCCGCGGCCCCCGCCGCGGCGGCGGGCCGGGCCGAGGCGCAGGGCCCGTCCACCGGCGCCGCCCGGGTGCCGCCTGCAGGGGCTTTGCCTCGCCCCCCTGACGCGGCCCTCGGAGGTGCAAGGCGCCGGCCTGGTCCCGCGGCTTGTGGGGACCTCCCCTCCCGCGCCTCCGCCGTTGCCGGAGCAGAGGTGAGTGCGGAGGGGGGGGTCCCTGAGGCGAGTCCTGGGTCGGCTGTGCGCCCGTCCCAGGACACACACCCCCTCTTGGCGGAAGCGCGCAGGTCCCGATGGCCTCCTCGTGGACTCGAGACATGTAGTCGGCGGTTATCATCTGTTTTCCGGGGCGGTGCTGCACGGTGAAACTAAAAGGGAGAAGAGAGAGATACCACCTCAGTACCCGGGCATTGTGGTCCTTCATGCGCCCCAACCATAACAATGGGGCATGATCGGTGATAAGGACGAAGCGGGTATTATCCAGGTAATACTGTAAGGCCCCGACAGCCCATTTCACGGCTAGGGCTTCCTGTTCAATCGTGGCATACTTCCGTTCTGCCGGTAGTAATTTACGGCTTAAGAACAGAATGGGGTGTTCCTGCCCGTCGAATTCCTGTGCGAGGACCGCGCCCAGGCCGGTGGATGACGCGTCAGTTTGCACGATAAACGGCCGTTGGAAGTCGGGGTTCCGCAAGATCGGGGAACACGACAAGGCTCGGCGGAGATCCTCAAAGGCGCAGATCTGGCTGTGTGACCATGGTAAGCAATTCGGTTGGTCTTTCCGAAGGCTGTCAGTCAGAGGACTGGCTCGGGTCGCGAAGTGTGGTATGAATTTACTATAGTACCCCACTAGCCCGAGGAACCGCCGCAGCTGCTTCTTGGTGCGGGGCCGAGGAGTCTCTTCCAACGACGCCACCTTCTCGGGGAGGGGTCGTAACTGTCCTCTCCCGACGACGTAGCCCAAGTATCGCAGCTCTCGGAACCCTAAGTGGCTTTTGCTCGGGTTGGCCTTCAAGCCCGCCGCGTCTAACGCCGTCAATACTTGAGCGATATGGCGAAGGTGGGTGTCCCAGTCGGGGCTGAAGATAATAATGTCGTCAATGTATGCCAAGGAAAACCCCTGACATTGGGCCAGCACCCGGTCGACTAGCCGTTGGAATGTGGCTGCGGCACCATGGAGACCGAAAGGCATAACTTTGAAGTGGAAGAGACCGGCGGGGGTGGCGAAGGCGGTCTTTTCCTCATCTCCCGGCCTCATTGGGATTTGCCAATACCCCTTTGTGAGATCCAGAGCCGATAAAAACTGGGCAGTCCCTAACTGATCGATCAGGAGATCGGCCCGAGGCATGGGGTATGCATCAAACTGGGCTATTTTATTTACTTCCCGGTAGTCCACACAGAACCTGATGGTGCCGTCCGGTTTAGGCACCAGGACGATGGGCTGCGCCAGGCGCTCTGAGAAGGCTCGATCACCCCCAGGTCTAGCATTTTCTCAACTTCTCGGTTAACTTCTTCCCACCGCCGTCGTGGCACCGGGCGCCACGCTGTTCGGGCGACTTGTCCTGGGGGTGTGCGGACCGCATGTTCTACCCAGGAGGTACGACCGGGGGTTGTGGAGAACACTGGAGGGCTTTTGGCTAGGAGCTCCCTTAGTTGGTGGACCTGTAGTGAGGAGAGTTCGTCGTCTACGTGGGGTTGCGCAGCGGGCGTGCCCGGAGGTGTCCACGGCAACTCTCCCTCTGTTAACTCGAGTGGTTCTTCACTCAAGTGGCAATCCCTTTCATCTCCCTCCTCCGGTCGTCCCGTCCACTCTTTCAAGTTGTTAATATGGACTTTTTTACACTGCCGCCGTGTGGGTCCACATTTCACCTCATATGACACGGGTCCTAAAACCCTGGTGACTTCAAACGGCCCTCGCCAGGGGTCTCCGGAGGCCGATCCAAACACCCGCCTGTTAACCAACACTTGAGAACCTGCGTCCAGGTGTCGCTCTTGAGTCCCACGGTCATAATACTTTTTTTGGTCTAGCTGTGCCTTTTCCAAATTGCGCGCGGCCAGCTCGCGAGCGGTTTGGAGTCGTTCTCGCAGTTGGCGCATATACTCAGGGGCTTCGTACCCTGTCTGTTCGGGTGGCTGGACCCATTGCCCCTCTACCACCTCTAAGATACCTCGGGGCCGTCGGCCATATAACAACTCGAAGGGCGCGTACCCCGTAGAGGCCTGCGGCGTTTCCCGTACTGCAAATAAGACCGGATCGATGTACAGGTCCCACAGACGGGGGTGATCAGCAGACAATTTGCGTAACATGGTTTTCAGCGTCTGGTTGAATCGTTCAACCAGACCATCCGCCTGGGGATGGGCGATGGAAGTAAAAATCTGCCGAATGCCTAATGTGTGACATAGCTGTCGGGTCACAGACGCTGTAAACGAGGTTCCTTGATCAGTGATTATTTCACGCGGCAGTCCGACGTGGGCAAAGAAACGTACCAGGGCCCTGCAGACCCCTGAGGCCTGCATCGTACGCAGTGGAATGGCCTCGGGATACCGCGTGGCGTAATCCATCAACACCAGTACGAAGCGAAAACCCCGCGGGGTTCTAGGGAGGGGTCCAATAAAGTCCATAGCGATTTTATCAAAGGGCGTGTTGATTATGGGCACTGGGCATAGGGGAGCTCGAGGGGCTGCTCTCCCATCCAACCTCTGGCATAGGGGACAGGAGCGGCAGAACCCTTTTACGTCCCGTGAGATGGCTGGCCAAAAGAACCGAGCCTCCAGGCGGGCCAGGGTGTTTTTCACTCCTTGGTGCCCCGCCCAGGAATGGTCGTGGCTCAACCGGAGCAACTGCTCTCGATAGGGTTTAGGGATCAAGAGCTGCTTTATTTCTTGACCGTTTTTGCCCACCACCCTAAACCAGGCTCCATTTTCCTGCACAATTCGGGGTAACCGCGTTGCTCGTCGGTCATCTTGCACGACCCCTTCACTTACCGCCACCAGTTTCCGAGATGCCTCCAAGGTCGCGTCCGTCGCTTGTTCGCGGAGGAAAGACGGTTCTCCGGCCCACCTCTGAGCCACTACTTCGGCGGTGTGGGCCCCGCCTCGCGGTTCGGGTTCGGGTTGAGGGTCCGCGGTGGGTTCCGGGTCCTCCTCGAAGGTCTGCACCATCTCAGGGCCTGCCCGCTCCCGGACCTTGATGGCGATCTGGACCATCGCCGGGAAGCAGGGTGCGTCTCGTCCAATCAGCACCGGGTAGGGTAACGCCCGGACGCGGGCCAGCGCCACTGAATAGGCGTTTCCATTCCAGCCCAGCATCGTCTGAACTACAGGATACTCCTCCACGTGCTGATGGAAGCAGGCTACACGTGCTTGGCGTACGACTGGTAACTCTGGGGGCAACAGGGTCGACAGGGCCATGGACAAGGAAGACCCACTGTCCAGGAGAGCCGTAACCCTTTGGCCATTGATTTCCACGGTGGACGTCAGCGGGGCTGGTCGGTCTCCCGAGGTGGTGGCCTGCAATGCCTCCTCCCACCCCAGGTCACATTCCATCATGGGGCAGTCCTTCCGGAAATGGCCCCATTGGCCACACGTGAAGCACGGCCCGGGACCCCGAGCTCCTCTGCCAAGGCCCTCTACTTTCAAGTCCGGGCTGGTTCCTCTCCCAGGTGACCTTTCGCCTCTCCCTGCGGCCAGGGGAGGAACCCACCGGGGTCTCGGGCCGGCCACGGAGGGTATCCGAGGGATGAGTCGAGCTCGGTTCGGCTTGTTGCCGTCGGGCAACCCTTTTGGCCGGTTCTCGCCCTTTGCCTCTTCTTTTCCCGCTTCCCGAAGATCCGGGGCCAGGGCGTTCTCTAGGAGGCGAGTGGCATCCGTTAGTGTCTGCGGTTTGTTGTAGTGAAGCCACTCCCTTGCCCTAGGTGGCACTACTTGGATCAGTTGATCAAGGACCACCTGTTCCACTATGGCCTTGCTCTCAGGGACCGTGGGCTTCAACCACCTGTAAGCCGCGTCTTTGAGAGCTATTACGAAGGCCCGGGGACGACCTCCCTTCTTCCAAGCCATAGTGCGGAATTTCTGTCGATAGGAGTCCACGGAGATCTCATAACGATCGAGGATTGCGGCTTTCAGCTGATCATACTCGGCGCTGTCTTCCTTAGGTAATTCCCTGAGGGCGGCCTGGGCTTCGCCGGTTAGATAAGGGCCCAAGATGTACGACCACCGGTCCTTAGGCCACCCGGACGCTTCTGCCGTCCTCTCAAATGCCTCTAGGTACCCGTCTATCTCGTCGTCAGGCCCTAGTTTGGCGAGGGGAACCGGGGGCATGCGACCTGCCGCAGCTGCTGGGCCGGGGTTGCTCGGATTGGAGGCCTTGCGTTCTTCCTGCATGGCCCGACACACATCCCGCACCAGAGCGGCCTGAGCCTCCTGATGTTGTTGTGCCATGTCTCTCATCAAGACCCGTTGAGCCTCCTGATGTTGCCGAGTTAACTCCTGCACCAGGCGGCCCTGTTGCTCCACTAACCACTGCCCTAATTGCTGTACTTCCACTGGTGTCGCCGGAGCCGGGGACCCTGTCGTGGCTGTTCCGGTAGCCGCTGTGGTGACGACGGGGTTAACAGGCTCCATCCCACCTAAAGGGCCTTCGGCTGGTACCTTCTTCGGAGGAAGTTTCAAGAGGGGAGGTCGCAACACGCTCTTCCCACTCTTCCAGCCCGGAGGGGTTGGTAGGCGGGGCGGCGGCCGTCGAGGGGGCGGGGCTATGCCCGCATTCTCCACCACTTTGTGAGGACCTTGGACCGGGGCCTGGGTGTCGGCCCTCTTGGGGACCCTCGCTATCTGTTCGAGAGGAGCTTCCTCGGCCTCAGACCACTCAGCAGGCGAGTCTGAGCTGTCCTCGCCTGCTGCGCCGGCCAGGGTGGTAGGTTGCAGAGCTTGCACCAGCCCTGCTGCACACCCAACACTGACCTTCTTCCTCCTCCTCGGCCTCCGCTCCCTCTCTCCTTATATCCTCTCGCCCCACCCCTCTCCTACCTTATAAGGCGGTTGCCCACTTCCGGCTCCACCCATCTCCCTTCCCTCTTCCCGAGCAGGCCAGGGAGCTCGGAGGCTGTTCCCCCGCGCCCTCCCCGTGCTCGGGGCTCTCCCCTGTCCCTGGCCTGCCGGCCGAGACCCGACGTCGCGGTCCCGCCTGGGTGCGACCCCCTCTCTGGGCCCTCTTCCGGCCCCCTCTCCCAGCCGGCCCGACCAGCCAGCAGGGCCTCCAGGGATGGCGCGCTCCCCCGTCCCCACGCCGCCGGCCGCGGCCGCGGCCCCCGCCGCGGCGGCGGGCCGGGCCGAGGCGCAGGGCCCGTCCACCGGCGCCGCCCGGGTGCCGCCTGCAGGGGCTTTGCCTCGCCCCCCTGACGCGGCCCTCGGAGGTGCAAGGCGCCGGCCTGGTCCCGCGGCTTGTGGGGACCTCCCCTCCCGCGCCTCCGCCGTCGCCGGAGCAGAGGTGAGTGCGGAGGGGGGGGGGTCCCTGAGGCGAGTCCTGGGTCGGCTGTGCGCCCGTCCCAGGACAATGAGTAATATATTAAACATATGGGTTATGTAGTGTGTGTGTATAAATTTCACATAAAATACAAATAACTTTACAAAACCAACAGCAAAAAGCAGAAGACTGAAGCCACTGGTGAAAATATAAATGAATATTAAAAGAAACAAGCAACGTTCATGCTATCCTAAGTTCAGCCCCCAAAACGGACAGTTCTGGCACAATCAGGATGAGGTTGAGTGATGGTGGTGGAAAGTTCCATCAAGTTGCAACCAAATGATGACAGCTAGAGCTTTAAAGGCAAGAGGCAAGCAGAGGTGGTTTGCCATTGCTTGCCTCTGTGTAACAACCCTAGACTTCCTTGGCGGTCTCCGATCCAAGCACGAAACAATCCTGCTTAGCTTCTGAGCTCTGATGAGATCAGGCTAGCCTTGGCCATCCAAGTCAGGGCAGGTCAAATATGAAATACCAATAGCGAGATCAACGAACAACATGGCCAATCAAAAGACCAGCCAATGGATGTTTAATACCAAGGTCAGCCAAAAAAATGTATTGAGGAGCAAGCTAGCCAGGAGAAGAAGTATTCATTTACACTAGACAAAAGCAGAGGTGACACTCCATCAGGATCAAGGCAAGGGATACTTTTGGTACTTGGGTACAGCTACGAAAAACAGTTGCAATATTCTGAGGTCTTGGTGATGTAAAGTTACTTATTTATTTGGGGTAAGTAAGCTTTGATTAAATTCAGATCAACTCCTGCAGCCATTAAGCAGTTGTTACAATGCCGTTTCAGCAACAGTGAACTCCACTAAATGCCTGAGCACAAGGTTAATGTGAATAATTGGAAATATATGTTCCGCAAACAGCTCTTGTTGTCAGTGGAGCAGAATGGGTGTCACTGGTTTGCTTCTGCAGCTATTTCTCCAATGTAGCCGACTGACCACATTACTGTGAATCTTCCTTTAACAAAAAAATGTCATGCTTCAGCCCCACCATGTTTTCAAGATGGCAGATAGGGTTGCCAGGTCCCTCTTTGCCACCGGCGGGAGGTTTTTGGGGCGGAGCCTGTGGAGGGCGGAGTATGGGGAGAGGAGGGACTTCAATGCCATAGAGTCCAATTGCCAAAGTGGTCATTTCCCCCAGGTGAACTGATCTCTATCAGCTGGAGATCAGTTTTAATAGCAAGAGATCTCCAGCTAGTACCTGAAGGTTGTAGAACAAAACCAGCAGTTATTTAGCCCAATCAATAACTGCTGGTTTTGTTCTACAACACTATACAGCAAGCTAACTTTGGTTTACCAAGTACCTGAAGGTTGCCAACCATAATGGCAGAGGACTGACAGATGATCACTAAAGGGTGATGGGTGCCTCACCTCAACCCTGAACCTGAACAGTGAATACCTGGGAATTTACAGTCTCCTCACCCCCTTCCCTTTCCTTCCCCGATACACATACGACTATCCACACTTGTTTCATTAGGTGTGGAAACATGGCACAGAATCATAGTATCATATGCCAGCTGGATCTGCACAGCATCCAGTAGTGAAAGTAGATATAGTCAGGTCGAATTATAAGACTTGGTGGTGGTGTAGCATTATAATTGCTCATTTTAAAGGCAAATGGGGGGGACACCCTATTTTTGTTGCTCTGATTGACAGGCCGAGCAAGTACTGATTTAAAACCTCTTGAAATATTAAGACTTTTGCTTCTTTGGATCAAACCTTGGAGAAGAGGTAACAATGGGATCTTCTTGCTCAAGGCCATAAGACTTTATTGGCATGAATCTATCTCAATATTGATCCGAATTTATCAAGGACACAAAGAAACATACATAGAATGTATGGTGTTTCTAATCACTTCTGCTACATCCACTAGTTTCCCCCAGCTCTTTCCAGCTTACACCAAAATGCAACATTTGGTCCAACAGCAGAAGTGGCAAAGGAAGAGTGCCCTTCTGAAGCACCCTATGCAATCCCTCTAATTTCAACAAAGTCTGATCTACACATATGCCTTTCAAGACATGACAGAAGGGAGAATTGTAATCAAAATGCTAAATCATTCAAGGACTGTCAGCATCAATTATAATATCAACCCCCCAAGACAGGGGCAAGAGACTTGCAAGATGAGTGCTTTTTTAATGCATGAATTTAATTCCTCTTTCATTTTAAAAAGAATTATTTATGAATGTATATTAATGACTTCAGCAAATTGGATGATGTTTGCAACACACTGCAGTCTCAGCAACATAGGTCATTAACTGACTTTCTCACCACCCCACATCTTGCTACCCACCAAGGATAAACAGCCACAGATTTGCTGCTCCAGTTTTCTATTTGCTGAGATTTTTCAACCTAAGGAAGCACTAATCAATGTGAACTCCTGCTGGTAATCAATGTGAACTCCTGCAGACTCAGGGTTAGGAAATGCCTTGAGATTCTGGGGGGTGGAGCCTGGAGAAGGGAGGGTTTGGGGAGGAGAGGCCACTCTCCAAAGCTGATCTCTGTAGTTCGGGGATCAGTTGCAATTCTAGGAGATCTCCAGGCCCCACCTGCAGGTTGGCAACCCTACCTCATGACATTCTAATATGGTACAGTCCATTGGACACATACATGGACACATGAAGCTGCCTTATACTGAATCAGACCCTTGGTCCATCAAAGTCAGTATTGTCTACTCAAACCGGCAGCAGCTCTTCAGGGTCTCAAGTTAGAGGTCTTTCACATCACCTACTTGCCTAGTCGCTTTAACTGAGATGCCGGGGATTGAACCTGGGACCTTCTGCATGCCAAGCAGATGCTCTACCACTGAACCACAGCCCCTCCCTATCAACCTCTTCTGCTGCATATGGAGATCCAACCAAAATGGAGGGCTAGGTTAACCTTTTAACAGATCTGTCAGGGCTCATCTCTTGCTCTTGATTTGCATTTATTTGCAGTCGCCCATGGTCTTATCTGTTAAAAAAAAATGTCTTTGACTGTTACATGCCTAAGAGTTTGAAAACAAATTTGACCCCCCCCCCCCTTTAGCATGGACAACAAATGTCCGTGTCTATAGGAGATGGGCTGGCTGCTACTGCATTCTGAGCTGAGTTGGGTTTATTAAAGGCTTTAAACATTTATAAACCTCCAGAGAGGCAGGGATTTAATGGATGACATTTAATGCTAAATCAGTGGTATAAAGAGAAGAGGTTCCTTCTTCTCCGGGCCTTGTGGGACTAGTGCCGTAGCTCCTTTATCACACAGCTTCTTAATTGTAGTGCATCTCGAAATGATTAGATCTATTGTTAGCAACGGGCATTTGTCAGGGCCGGTGACCCAGTGATGAATAGGAGTTTCTCCTTAATTCCTTTGGAAGCAAAAGCCTGAAGTCACCACTGAGCCTCAGACCCCAATTATTAAGTGATTAATGAAATTGTAATTGCCACCCTTTTGTTCACATTCATCACCTGGTTCAGTTTTAATCATCCAAAGCGCTGCAAAAAAGAAAAATATTTTCCAACTGAAGGACCCTAGATAGATCGAGGGAGGGGGGAAATGGAATGGGGAGAGGGAGAGACAGACCGCAGGCTGGAGCAAACTCCCAAGTCACTGAAAGGTAAGACAGCGGTAAGTGTGTTAGCTTCATGTGAAGGACGATGCTTGCAACAGGCTGAGCTTCTGGGTGCTGAAAACCACAGGATCTCTCATGGTATTGCTACCTAGGAAAAGGACTTCTCCCCAACCATTTTAAATACTGCACACATTCCGACATAATGGTTCTGTGATTTTTTTAAAGGGTAGGTCTATTGATTAGGGTTGCCAGGTTCCTCTTCACAACTGGTGGGAGGTTTTTGGGGTGCAGCCTGAGGAGGGCGGGGTTTGAGGAGGGGAGGGACTTCAATGCCATAAAGTCCAATTGCCAAAGCGGCCATTTTCTCCAGGTGAACTGATCTCTTTTGGCTGGAGATCAGTTGTAATAGCAGGAGATCTCCAGCTAGTATCTGCAGGTTAGCAACCCTGCTATTGATGGGGACTTTTTTTTTTTAACTTGCAAGAGGATCACATGTATATCTGATGATCGTTTATTTTAAATCTAGTGGCAGAGGCCTGTTTTGGAAATTGAGTAGTACAATCCCCCTTCAGAAACTCAGGAAAAAGACTTTGGAGCCAACCTCTTGGAGCAACAGCTCACAAAATGCAAACAGGACAGAGAACACCTGGGGGAATCAAAGTTCCATGGACTGAAGCAAGTGAAGTATTTCCACAAGAAGCCAGTCACAGAGGGATTAAATGCTCCCCAGAAGATGTTCTTCAGTGGTTCACACAGGAGTTCAGGGTGGGTGACTAGGCTTCTACTTGCACCAGCATCCCAATACAATTTGGGAAGAGCTGATGTTCTGTTTGGACAATGTTTCCCTTTGTGGGGTTATGCAACTCAGCCATCAATAAAACACAGTTTAACACTAGGTTTGCCAACCTCCAGGTAATTGCTGAAGATCTCTTGCTATTACAACTGATCTCCAGCCAATAGTTCACCTGGAGAAAATGGCCACTTTGGCAATTGGACTCTATGGCATTGAAGTCCCTCCCCTCCCCAAAGCCTGCCCTCCTCAGGCTCCACCCCAAAAGTCTCCAGGTATTTCCCAACCCAGAGCTGGCAACACTATTTATCACAAAAACAGGGGTCGCATTACAATTGCCAACTCCAGGTGGGGTCTGGAGATCTCCCAAAATTACAACTGATCTCCAGACTACAGAGAGTACTGATCTCCTAGAGAAAATGACTCCTAGAGATACGCCTCCTAAAAGGGGGTGTATCTCTGCAAAAATAAAGAGGGGCGTTCCCAAGCCATAATGGCTTAGGAGGGTGCCTAACGGCAGCCCCAGCCCCCAGCTGGTGCCGGAATGCCCCAGGAACACCTCCTGGGACGCCCCGGGAATGCCTCCCAGGACGCTGTTACATACCAGGAACACCTCCCGGGTCGCTGCCACGGCATTTGCCGGCATCCAGACGCCAGCTGTAGGCTCCATCGGCATCTGGGCCTGGCACTGCCACGGCAGCTGCCAGCGACCAGCCCTACACGCCGGCGCTGGGGCCACAAACGCTGGCTTGTGTCGCCTGGACGCCGCCACTGTGGGCCCTTGCGCCAGCAGAGGCCGTTGCCGGCCTCCAAAGGCCTTTGGGCACTGCCGCTGGTGCTTTTCAGGAATGTGCTGTTTGTCTGGCAAAGTAACAGCATTATTGTTTCAATGCTCTGGATAAGAATTTAATATATGCACAGTTTCTCTAGTATAGTACATCCATGACCTGAACACCAGGGAAGGTCTCTATCCTTGTCAGTCAGGTTGAACGACAATTTAAGCAACCCTTAATTCCTTGCTTGCTTAATGTTATATATTAACATGCATTGCTCTCTGTGTACGTGTTGACCTTTAAAGACAACTTTAAACATCTGAAGTACACTTCTGAATCATATCACTTGTAAGCTTCATAGAATTCTGAGTCACATTCAACTGTGAAAGGAATCGGCAACCAAGTGAGAATTAGAAAAGTAACATGGTCTATTAAAAAATCAGGAATAAGATTTAAGGCAAGCCTTTTTTGATGTTGTTTGTTTGTTTCCTCTAGAAAATGCCTTAAAAAAACCTCTAAACTTAGAAATGAACTCATTATCAGCAGCAGGATGAATATCTTTGGAATACAGCTGGTTAGGTTGAAGTATTCTGAATGGAGAGAGAGAGAGAGAGATGAAAAACAGAAACAACTGAGTTACCTCCTGGGCACATCTGTGATGCTGATGTTAGTACCCAATGACAGGAGCTTCGCCTGGATTAAGAGAGGAGGAGAATTTTAAGAAGTGGTAATGTTTCCTTTTCCAAGAGGGGGAAAAACAACAGCAGCAGCAACAGCTCCAACAGAAGAAATGTCCAAGTGCAAAGGTCTAAACCAAGATGTGGTTTATTACTGAGTCACATCCATAGTACAGAAAGTGCACACATAATGAGCAAATCAATGTGCAAAGTATCAAACACACATTCAGTCCTCAACAATTCAATATACAAAATACCATACGAGAGCTCGGCATTTAACACTGACAAATGAGGAGCATCGATTTTGCAGAAGGGTCCCTCTCCATTTGTGCGCTATGTTCAGAAGATGGTGCTCGAGCAAAAAAAAAATTAAAAAAAATTGCAGAAACAGATCAAACTTCATGAAAACTTCTTTTAGAGCTCAGCACCTTGTCATATTTTGGACACTGAACTGTTGAATACTAAGCACTCATTCGATACTCTGTCAGTTTGCATATTATACAGGTAATATGAATATGAAATCACATTGTGCACTTTGGCTTTATAATGTGTGTGTGTGTGTGCATTTGATTTACCAACAAATACTCCCAAATAAGGCCTTATGGTAAATTCTGCCCTAGTCACATTTGGACTTCAACTGGAACAGGACAAAAAATGGAAAAGAGACAAATGAACGACAAAACATAAAAACAAAACTGCAGTTCCAGGAAATGAAATCAACATCAAAGACTCAATGCATAGGGTTGCCAGCTCCCACCAGTGGGAGGTTTTTGGGGTGCAGCCTGAGGAGGGCAGGGTTTGGCGAGGGGAGAGACTTTGATGCCATAGAGTCCAATTGCCAAAGTGTCCATTTTCTCCAGGTGATCTGATCTCTATCGGCTGGAGATCAGTTGTAATAGCAGGAGATCTCCAGCTATTACCTGGATGTTGGCAACCCTACTAATGAAGCTCTGAAAAGCCACCATGAACAGATTCACCATTCTAGTACATTGGCCGTGCACGGCCATAGAGACAGAATGAACACTGGAATCTTGGCAGCAGAGATCATTCTGTTGTAGCAGATGACTCGTTCCCTATTAGTTTAAATGAAATACTGACTCACAAACAAGATAGGGCTGTCAGGTCCTGTTGCCTACCACTGCTTGGAAAGTCTGCAGGAGAATTATTTCTTTTTTAAAAAAATGCACCCTTGTTTACTTACTGGACATTCCTACCTGAAGTTATAAATGGTAGCTCTAGCAATCACCAGACACTCTATGGTAAAACCACAGAGTTTCTGGCGATTCCTCTAGCTACCTTTTGTGACTTCCCTTTTTTTAAAAAAAATCTTCCACTGCACTCTCCCCCCCACCCAAACTGGTTGCCAGTCACTGCCAGCCAGCCCTATTTTACTTAACTGCTTATATCATAGTAACTTAAACAAAAAACAACAACAAAACCCTGTTTAATCTAACAGATCCAAGCAGTAAATCCTGATTTGTATATAAACCACAGTTTGTCTACTCTTTGATTCGTCTCTTCAGGGAGGACATCCTACCTATACTGCTGCCTCTCTGGCCAGGCAACAGGAAGGGCTGGTGCTACTCAGGAAACCATGGAAAATTTTGATGTCAAAAGAAAACCTCATTAGTACAAACTGTGGTAAAGAAACCAGCAATGAACTCTAGTTTGTAATCTCAGTCTGGTGACAACCAACAGACACCTTTTCCCAGCGTTGTCATAACTAACTGGGGTTTGCTCAAACCATGGTTTACAAACCAACAGTTTACTATGGTGCCTGAATATGACCAAAGCCACTCCGCCGCAATCTTAAAAAACAAACAATTGCAAACCTTGGCCATTGGAAACAAGGAATATTTCAGCTTTTCTTGCTGTGCATTCATGTAAAAGACAAAGCACAATGAAAAGATAATTTGGTTGTTTTGTTGGCTCACCTTGAAGAAACAGACAGCAATGTACCATGAAGTCATGGTGATCTTAAAAGACAGTTTGCCATCCCTAAAATGTCCTGAGCTTGTTGCTTTTGTTTTCCATTTATAGCTATTTGTGGGTTGTTTTTACCTCATGGTACATTTTGCTTCCCCCTTCCTCCTATATGCCTGTCTCTCCTCCCCCCCCCACTCCAGGCAGTGATTAACAGACAGTACATCCTCTGCTGAAGAACATCCTGTACCAGCATTCTTCCTGAAAAAAGTGACAAAAACCACAACTCTTCTGTGTCTGAGAAAAGATGTAGATGTCCCATGAGTGCTATGGAGACATTAAATCATAATAAACAGCTATGTGCTCCCCCAGCCAACTAGTGTTAAAAGTCCATCAGTTAGGAAAGCAAGATTTAAGAGATCAGAGGTAAAATAAAAACCAACGATTATCAAACTGAGGTGACATCCGTAAACTAAAACAATCTCAGTAAAAAATAATAATAATCCAAACTTACTACTGTAGAGAAAAAAACAGGTAGGTGATTAATGGGACTGAAAGTGAAAGTCTGCCCTGTGCTCCTTACGAGGTGGTTTGAAAGCCCCTTTACTCAGCCTGCACAATGAATGCTATGGTTGCCAACCTCCAGGTACTAGCTGGAGATCTTCTGCTATTTCAGCTGATCTCCAGCTTATAGAGATCAGTTCGCCTGGAGAAAATGGCCACTTTGGCAATTGGACTCTATGGCATTGAAGCCCCTCCCCTCCCCAAACCCCACCCAGTGGCAAAGAGGGATCTGGCAACCCTAATGATTGCTCATATGTTTAAAGAAGCTTTGTCTTGTCCCATTCAAAAGTAGGAAGTGCATACCACCCAAAGGGTGTGAAGAATGGCCCAAAGGTACAACAGACATACCATTTGGTTTACTGCACAGAGATGGCGAAAAATGAGCTGATATTCTTGTTCTAGATAACTGGTTTTCCAAATAACATTTTGGAGAACCCTGGGTTTCTTGAGTGGCTTTTCAGTCTTCCCTCAATAAGAACATACATTAAGCCCCCTTCCTGAAAAACACTTGCTCACCACTCATAATGCCCCCTACTATTCTGCAGTCTACTATGTATGTGGTCATGTGGGATTATGAAGATGTCCAATAGGACTGGCTAGTACTCCAACTGAACTGGCTACACCAATCAGTGACTGTACCAAATCTAATTTGTGTGTGTGTCGGGGGGGTCAGAGTCCACAATGATGAAATCAGGGTTTCAGACCCCACGTTACATGCTATGATCAAATCTTCATTGTTTGGCTTTGCTCATAATGGGCTTGACTCTGCACTTTCCAAACTTGTGATATGGAATGCTTGCAATGGCAGAGGTCATCTATGGCCACCAGGAATCCTAGAAATGATAGTGTTTCTTGAGGACCAAGGAACTCATAATTACAGTTTCTTGTTCCCCTGGTGGAAACTTAGGCTCTCAAGCATACTCTGAAGCCTTGGTTACTGATGGGAAGGTGGGAACTTCTATCACCATATCTTTGTGCAAGGAAAATTTCAGAAAAAAATAGAACAATGAAAAGGTAGGGTAGTGACAGCAGAGAGCTTGTGATAAGATCCCATATGCCTCGCTTTTCTGAGCTTTCTTGGAGAACACCAAGTTTCTGAACATTTCTGAGAAAACTCATAGAGGCTGAACAACCTATGAATTGAACCATGGGGAAAAAAACCCATCACTACTCGGTATCTTCTGTAATGAACAGTGGTCCCTTGACAGATGCAAAAGCAGACCAGTGAATGTGGGAAGAGTTCCCTGAAGGTAAAAAGATGAAATCCACTTTTGCAGTTTAACATTATTAGGGAAATGAATTTGATATTGTTATAATGGAAATACAAGGTTCCAAACCATGCAAGAAGGGTCTAATGCTCACTAATTTATCCTCATCCCAAACTGTGGTCTCACAGGGAACAAGAAATATCTTACATAGCGAATGATGATGTAACTTACCACTCAGCATGAGCTGGAAGGGGCTCAATTGTGTTACCAAAGTAAATAAATAACCACAATGAAAGAGAAATAATAAAGTGTTATAGGGTTATATTACACTGTTCAGACAGACATTTGGTCATTTAACAAATGAGATAAAGGCTAGTATGATCGCTCCGGCTGTCTGGAAATTCAGTAATATGCTAAGTAACAAAGCTATGTGTAATTGAGCTGCAACAGATAAAATAGGTTGGATGGAAATGACAGCCTTCATTTCACCTGAAACACATCCAAGATGCTGGGATCCTGCAGAAAAGGGATTATCACTAGGCACCCCTTGATCTTGGTGGTGTAGTGGTTAAGAGCGGAGGACTCTAATCTGGAGAACTGGGTTTGATTCCCCACTCCTCCACATGAGTGGCAGACTCTAATCTGGTGAACCGGATTGGTTTCTCCACTCCTACACATCAAGCCAGCTGGATGACCTTGGGCTAATCACAGTTCTCTTAGAGATCTCTCAGACCCACCTATTTCACAGGGTGTCTGTTGTGGGGAGGGGAAGGGTGATTGTAAACCAGCTTGAAACTCCTTTTGGTAGAGAAAACTAGGGTCTAAAAACCAACTCTTCATCTTCTTCTTCTTTTTGGATGAGACTTGCTCCCTGTATAATGTTTTTACTATTTCCCATATTTAATGATCAATGGTCTCCAGAAATGGTTGAGCTGCCAGCCATTTCACTCCATAGCTAGATCACTTGGTGGGACTAGTTTGACACATATCTCTATAACAGAGGTATTCATGGAACCACTGTCATGATCACACAGATTCATGCGTTGTCACACACAGATGTGATGATTTACAACTCAGTACTGCCTGGCAATCTCAGCTGTGTGAAGACCTTGGTGGTAGAGCTGCTTGCTTCAAGAGAATGCATGGCTTGCAGGCCGTCTTCATCTGCAATGTGTCACAAGACTATTTCTCCTTTATTAGGAATCACCAACATCATTCCGACATCACCATTCAAATGGTAAAAATGAAATTATGGGCACTCACTTCACACAACTGTAGACTCATTTTAGAAAGCAGAAAAGAAGCTCAACCCACAGTAGTGCCTTCATATAGAAGAGCTCAAGGGAAACATTGATTTCCTGAATATTAGAACTGCCTGTTATTAAAGTGTCATGCATTTGTACTATTCTTACTCAGGGGGGAGATGGAAGAGGCTGGCATTTATCAACTGGCCTACATAATGCAACTATGTCTTACTGCATAGGGAAAATGACCTACTTTGTTTCTCAAAAAGAAGCCCTCAAACTGACAAGTGGAAATTATGTTACCTTGTGGCAAACCTTTTGACAGAACAGAAGGTGCAGTGGATAGATCAGTGTCTTCTGAAGCAGCAAATTATGGAGTTCTCTGCATCTGAAGAGACAAGTTTCTTAAGAGTTTTGTGGCTAAGGTCAACCGAGACACAATGCAATATAAACCCTTGTAACACACAAGGAACTTGTAAAACTGCTGTGTATCGAATTAGATAATTGGTCAACCTAGATGATTATCCTGACTGGCAGAATCTCTCCAGCCAAGATAAGTTTTTCGCAACACTTGGTGCTTGAGATCTTTTTAACTGGTGGTGCCAGAGACTGAAACTTGGACCGTCTGCATGCAAAACATGGCTCTACTATTGTGCTATAACTGGAAGACAGCCTTTTTCTTTTGTATGTGTTAAGTGCCGTCAAGTCACTTCCGACATATGGCGACCCTATGAATCAATGTAGATGGATTGACTCAATAAAGGAAGCCACAGCCTTCAATTTGCAAGATCTGAGCAAGGCTGTCAAAGTTAGAACATTTTGGAGGACTTTCATTCATAGGGTCGCCATGAGTTGGAAGCGACTTGACGGGCACTTAACACACACATGAATCAATGTCCTCCAAAACATCCTATCCTTAGTAGCCTATTTTTAGATCTTGCACATTGAGGGCTGAGTCAATCCATCTCTTGTTGGGTCTTCCTCTTTTCTTGCTGCCTTCAACTTTTCCTAGCATGATTGTTTTTTTCAGTGACTCTTGTCTTCTCATAATGGGACCAAAGTATGACAGCCTCAGTTTAGCTAGCTGTATCTGAAGTAGTGAGCTGTGGCTCACGAAAGCTCATACCCTGCCAGAAATTTTGTTGGTCTTTAAGGTGCTATTGGATTCCTACTCTTTTCTACAGCCTCAGTTTAGTCATTTTAGCTTCTAGGGTCAGTTCAGGCTTGATTAGATTTGCTTTTGGGGGGGGCAGTTCACGGTATTTGTAACACTCTCCTTCAACACCACATTTCAAAGGAATCTACTTTCTTCCTATCCACTTTCTTCATTGTCCAGCTTTCACACCCATACATAGTAATAGGAAATACTATGGCATGAATTAACTTGATCTTGGTTGCCAGTGGCACATCCTTACACTTAAGAATCTTTTCTAGCTCCTTCATGGCTGCCCTTCCCAGTCTCAAATCGCTTTCTGATTTCTTGGCTGTAGTCTCCCTTTTGGTTGATGATGGAGCCAAGGAATAGAAAGTCTTGAACAATTTTATTTTAAGTACTGCTATATTCTGACACATATTGTCACCTGCTTAAAAAAAATAGCTACAGGTAAGGATCTTACCATTTAAGAAAGACAGGCTCCATCAATCAAAAAAGCAGAGAAGACCAATAGCTCTTGCCTACAATGCATAATTCACTAGAATTCAAGGAGGCTTGCACCGGATAACTTCATGGTGGAATGCTCCCACTCCTGCATTAATCTGTACAAACCCAAAGGTCTTGAGCCCACGCTTAAAAAATAACCCATAGGGAGATCTGTTTTTTGTATCCAGGGAGATTCCAAACACCCAGCTCCACTAGGACTCTGGTAGTAGTGCTGCACACTTCAAGAGGATGAGTGGTTTGCAGGTCATCTGCACCTGTGATGGGTCCCTAACTTGGGTCATTCATGCATGGGTACTTGAATTCACATTTGCTCCCTGTCTGACTTGATTGTTCCTTGGAGTTCTGCATGTGTTTTCCGTCCATAACAAATGACCCCGCTGCCAGCCCTCTCAGCGTCCGAGGCTTCCCATTCCTCTGTTAACCCAACTCTTGCCATCTGCCCTGAGCTCAGCCTGGCTGAAATCTCCGTGCAGAAGGCAAAACATGGGCCTCGGGAAAATTGGCATCTCTCACAGCCAATCACAAAGCAGCGTGTAAAGAGGCGGGGATTCAAATGCTTCCAGCTTTCTCAGGGCTCTTTCTGAGCAAAAGAAAGGCTTTTTAAAACCGTGGTTTGGATTTTTCCCCCTCCCCTTCTTTCAGATTGCTCAGTTGTTGTTGTTTTTTGGTTTTTGTTCTTAAAATGCTTTTTTTATGCGGCAATTGGGTTTTGGGGTGGGGAATCTTTTCTCACAGTGAGCACTGTGAAGCAAGCCAATTACAATGCAGCATTTAAAGGGGCGGGACTTGATTTGAGCTTGGATATGTCTAGCCAGCAACGAACCTCAGATAAAACTCCCATGCATGAATGACCTTGGTCTGCTTTCTAGATGTTAGGGCTTGGTTCTAAGATAGGGTCTAAGTTTATTAAATGGCAGAACACTGGCAACCTGGCCAGTTCCCAGCTCATGGCCTAAGCCAGGCTGTCAAATCTTTGCCAGCAAGTGATTGGAAAGAAAACATCAGACCTTGGTTTCTCATCTCATAGCTTTCGTTCACATCACAAATATACACCAGCGGGAACCAAGGATGGACAATAAGGCTGATGAAACTCATTTCCCCAGGGTATACACGCGGCCATGCAGCGAGTACTCTAAGCTGCACCATATGATGGCTTATGTTGCCGTAGAAGAGACTGTCAGCATCTGCTCCTAATCAGAAGAATTTAATTCAATCTCCGCATGGCCAGCTTCCCTTATGCCATCACATTATTTCTATGAATGGAAAGCAAATGTTTTTTTTTTTTTTTGTCCCTGGTCAGGAGCCGACGTGGCAAGAGAACACGCCTCGGCAGAGGATAGAATTTTAAGCAGGGCCCCGCCGCAGCGCAGCTATCGTAGGTGTTCTCTGCTAGTCGTTTGCAGTTATTACAGATGACCTTTCGGGGATTGAAAAGGGATGGGGGGCTCCGCAACGTGTCTACTGAGAGTTGTAATCGTTAGCCGTTCAACCTTAAGGATTGACTTGTCCTGTTTTGTCTTCACTAGAAAACAAGAGGAGGGGGGGAGAGAGAAAGAGACAGCAAGGAAGAAAACAGAAATCCTTTTCATGCTAATCTCCGAAAAGACCCCAAATGTGTAAATTAACAATTCGGTTAAACATCCAGAGGACATAAAAATGCTTTTGAACGTGTTTTACTTCTGGGAATTTAATAATTTAGGCATGAATAAGAAGGAAAGCTACTTCAGGAGGGGTAGGTTAACTGTAAAAGACTAAAGGTCTTCTCCTTTCCTCTTCTTATAAAAAAAATGCTTTAAAGAACCTAATAATGTCCACAATTAGAGAGCTCATTGCATGCCAAGGTCCACGGGTGATCTCTAAAAGCAGGAAGAGGGCTCAGAGAACCCTCACCCTAGCAGTTTATGAGGGATGAATGTTATCCTTAGCACTGCAGGATTCATTTTTAATCAGCCACGGTTTAGCTTAAAGTTTTTGGTGGGTAATCCGGCAGTTGTTTACTTCTGATTCCCCAGGGATGCTTGGAAGACACAGGAGAGATGTTTTAGCAGTGGAATGGAACTAGCACAGTCCTCTTAGGCAGAAATCATTTACAATATGATGTCTTCCATACTCAGTGAAAATAAAATTACTGGTTTTCTTCTTCAACGAAGAATTAAAGCACATAGTAGTACTTCAGAGCCAACAGAAGGAACTGGTTGGAAGTTAAGTTCTTTACTGACTAACTTGCTATTGTTCAGTCATTTATTTAATACAACACATAGCCAGTCAAATACAGAAAAAGAGAACTGACAACAGTTGTCTAAAATCCCATTGATATTAAAATTAGAAATTCCAAATATAAAAGTATAAGATACATAAATACAAACATAAAAAAGTATAAAATACATAAAATCCTGAGAGGACGCTGAGGATGCTACTCTGTACATAGTAGTAAGACAGGTCATCCCAACAATTTGTGCCTAATTTTGGATGTGGCAGCACAAAATTTAGCAGTGTCAACAGTAACCCTTGGATTTTCATCCAAGAGCAGCTTCCTTGCCCTCTCCGCCTCTGAGTTATCAGGGAGCCTGTTAGTCCAAGGCCGGATAAATTAGCCACAGATCTCTTCATAGTAAGGGCAGCTCCATGGTGTTTTTTTTTTATATAGATAGATAGATAGATAGATAGATAGATAGATAGATAGATAGACAGACAGATAGATAGATAGATAGATAGATAGATAGAGATAGATAGAGATAGATAGATAGAGATAGAGATAGAGATAGAGATAGAGATAGAGATAGAGATAGAGATAGAGATAGAGAGATAGAGAGATAGAGAGATAGAGAGATAGAGAGATAGAGAGATAGAGAGATAGAGAGATAGAGAGATAGAGAGATAGAGAGATAGATAGATAGATAGATAGATAGATAGATAGATAGATAGATAGATAGATAGAGATGGGAGTTCTTGCTAGATCCATCCGCCAGTCACTCTTGGTTTCACCATTTTCTTAGCCTGATCAATTTGCTGTTGTTTGAAAAGGTAGGTGGTAGGAATATATACTTTGAATTCCAAAGGGTTCTTGTCTAGTTGTGGTGGATGGCAAGAAGGCCCAGCCCAGGCACTAAAAACCACAGGGAGACAGCACCTTTCTGCATGACTGATTATCAGGGGTCACCTTCTCTGAGCACCTTCCGAGGCACATTCACCAAGATCCGTGGAGATGACCAGAGCCACTAACAACAAATGCTGATGTTGGTCTGAGCAAGTCAACCACTGAACTGATTACTTTTGAACAGACAAGCACATGAACACATGAAGTTGCCTAATACTGAATCTGACCCTCAGTGGATGGTATTGTCTAATCCAGCATCAGCAGCTCTTCAGGATCTCAGGTGGAGGTCTTTCACATCATTTATTACCTGACCTTTTTAATTTGAGATGACAGAGATTGCATCCATGATCTTCCACATGTAGAGCAGAAGGTCTAGCACTCATCTAGGGCACCACATGTGGAACTAGAGTTGCCAGGTCCCTCTTTGCCACCGGCGGGAGGTTTTTGGGGTGAGGCCTGAGAAGGGCAGGGTTTGGGGAGAGACTTCAATGCCATAGAGTCCAACTCCCAAAGTGGCCATGTGCTCCAGGAAAACTGATCTCTATCGGCTGGTGATCATTTGTAATTGCAGGAGATCTCCAGCTAGTACCTGGAGGTTGGCGACCCTATGTGGAACAGATGGGAAAGGGTTGCTCCCTTTTTGGTCATTCAGGCCACCATCACCCCTTGACGGACTCATTACAGACCACTTTACTGGAGTCCACAGAAACCTGGAACTGGCCCTCTTCTTCTGCCTCTAAGCAGTTTCCCAAGCAGTTTCTACTACTTTGCCAGGGCTATTTGTATTAGAAAATGTCACCTATGTGTCACATTTGTTTGAAAATAAATAAGAAAGTTTCCAGTCCTCATTATCCTAGAGAAGCCTCCAGATTCTGTCCCCCTCCCAAATATCATTCTTCTTTTCAAGCATTCTACCTTTTCCTCCTTCCTTTATTACAAACCTTGTTTACATATGAATGTGTTCTGATTACTAAACATAATTCTGTTGTAATGAATCAAAACCTTGTTTGCATAATTTATTCTCACTGCAGAATTTGTATCTCCTTGGCACATAAGGTGGAGAACACAGTATAGCTATACTACAATATATGGGTGGAAATGTTGTTTGCATTCAGAAAGGTGTATGTCTGATTAATTCTTGGAAGAATCATTGATCTGAAGCATCACTCATATGCATGCATAACTGCCCATGAATACTGCTTATTTGCAAGTCTGCTCAAATGAACACCACCAGGAGTACACGCATTTTCAAAGCAGAGGCTTCCATTTCCACAAGGTGCTATGCAAGGAATTAATCAGGCAGTTGCAAAATGAGCAGACATTGCTTCCAGCCGTTTGCAATGAAATTTAAGCCCTTGAAAAAGTGTACATTCTGTTGTAGAAAAAAAAAAAAACCTAAAAAAAAACAAAAAAACAAATGAGCACCAACCGCTCACACTGCCCTAGAATGTGTACAAAGGAGCCCTGGAACCTGATGAAACATTCTGCAAGGTGGATTGTAAAGTCAGGGACTGTTTGATCAGCAATCACTTGGTTCTGTAGTTGGCAGCTATTTAACGCTTGCAGTTTGAATGTACTCAGTATGAGTTTGGGCTCACTCTATACACGCAGCAGAATTGCTTATTGGAACAGTCAACCTCTTGTCCCTTTGTCTTCCTGTCGAGGCAAAGGGCTATTGTGAAGGCAACATCTAATGGTCCAGCAAACTGCTCAGCAGGGGCCAGCCAAAACTTGGTGGTTAGAAACCAGCGCTGCAGTCCTGCTTCCTTAATGATAAAATCAAAGCACAAACTGTGGGGGGGGGGGACAGGAGAGGGGAAATAGACTGAGGCAGGAAAGGAGTACAGTGATGAACATCGCAGCATTATGGTCTTAACTGGGAGGCGAGAAATGATTGGTCAATTGTTTGCATTAGATCACAAGATCTACATTTTAATTATTGACTTAAATTCACAGTTATTGAAATTATAACTCATCTTTTTTGCAAAAGAATCCACATTAATGACCAAAGCACTTTAAAAAAAAAAATGAACATTAAAACACCATTATACTACAAGATTCTGAGGATGGCAGAAGTTAACATAATTTATACAAATACATTTATTTCAATATACTCAATATCTTCTCTGGTATGCAATATTGTGACTCAACGGTTTTCGTAGGGGTTGCTGGAGGAAGAGAAAGAAGAAGAGAAAGAGGAAATGGAAGAAGAAGAGGAAGAAGAAAGGGTAAGATTAAATGGATCGACTTGAAGCAAAGGACTGTACAGGAGGAAAGGTGGCACAGAATAGCTCTCTCATCAGATCTTGGAAGCTAAACAAGATCAGTAATTGGAAGGGAGACCAGTAAGGAGGACTTTGCAGAGGAAGGCAATGGCAAACCACCTCTACTTTTCACTTGGGCGCTGAGTCTGAGTCAACACAATCTCCCTTCCAACGCTGCAGAAGATGACGATGACATGCAGAAGACAATCTAGAAACATTTCTCAATTGTACAAAATAGGGACACAAATCCTTATTGCAAGTGGCAATCTAATGCAAGCTCTTATTTTGCTGTATTTGCAATAACAGCAGGAATACTTGATGCAGGAGATAATTCTGCCACACACACCCCTTACCTAAAACCCATTACGCAAAACCTTACTTGGAAAAATATGGTTTATAAGACTAAGAAGGCAATGAGCACTACAGGTTTCAGTTTGCTCCAGAACTCATCAAACCGACTGTTCAAGAACTCATTTCCCATATTGTAAAGACAAAGCAATTAGGTCTTGGACCACATTAGGGTTGCCAGGTCCCTCTTCGCTATCGGCAGGAGGTTTTTGGTTTGGAGCCTGAGGAGGGCGGGGTTTGGGGAGGGGTGGGACTTCAATGTCATAGAGTCCAATTGTCAAAGTGACCATTTTCCCCAGGTGAACTGATCTCTATCGGCTGGAGATCAGTTGTAATAGCAGGAGATCTCCATCTAGTGCCTGGAGGTTGGCAACCTTACCTTGGACAATCTGCTAAGGACAGTAAGAAGGTATGCAGGAGGGAGAATTGCGAGTGGGGGGGCACTGCCCCATCTGCCTCCTGGACCAACCTTGACTGAATGTGGATGTTACCCACTGTGGTTATGAGAGATAGCTAGGCTTGCCTGCTCTGGGTTGGGAAATACCTGGAAATTTTGGGGGTGGAGCCTAAGGAGGGCAGGTTCAGGGAGGGATTTCAATGCTATAGAGTCCAATTGCCAAAGTGACCATTTTCCCCAGGTGAATTGATCTCTATAGGCTAGAGATCAGTTGTAATAGCTGGGGTTGTCAAGCTGGTGCCTGAAGGCTGGCAACCCGATAGATAGCCGAACATAGGTCTTGAAGAACTGTCCCCTATGGAAAAAGCAGAGTGCATACCGTGCTGTTACCAGAACTGCTTTATTTGGTGCCTTCAGAGGCACTAACAGCTGGAACAGATAAAGTGCAGCTTTGCAGCAACGGAGAACAGGGAGGCTCTGCTTTGAGAGCAAGGAGAGCTGCTGCTGTGCTCCAGTGAGAGACTGTGGATCGTGTCCCTCCTGCTCCAAAAAGCAGGTCTGCTTGGACAACTAATACTGGCCAAAGACCCCAAGTCTGCTTTGCTGACTAGGACAAACCAGCTTCCAAGGGACTGGAATCCAACAGCTAGGAGCTTCCAGAATCAGCACTGAGAGAGACAGCTTCGCCTGTGTTTCCTTGGCAGGGTCAAGAAGACTCTTCTGGCACCAGGCAGATGTTGCCAAGCCATTCAAGTGACTGAGCTCAGCTATCCAATCAGGGACGCTCTTCACCTGCCTCTATTAACAACCCTTGTCTTAAGTGGTTTTGCCTGTTGGATAACACAATGTGTCACCAAATCTATTAACTAGTCCAGATGTATGAGCACAGATGTTTTACCCCAGGTAGCGACTTCCACCTGATGCTGACAGAGAAGCTCGGGCTATGTTTAGAAGCAGATTTTTTGACATCTTAATTGAGGAATCTAACCTATTCGTTCAAGGCTAGTGGTGGGCATGTGCAAGATCGTTTATGCATGGGAGTTTTACCTGAGGTTTGTTGCTCTCTGGACCCACACTTTCCTGTTGGGAGTCTATGCACCAGCAGTCTCCAAGCTCAAACCAGGAAGTATTTGAATGAATCCCCACCCTTTGAAATGCTGCTTCATAATTGATTGTAGTTAGAGAAAAGTTCCCTCCAAACCCAATTGCCGCAAAAAAAAAAAAAGCATTTTAAGAACATAAAAAAAGGAGCAATCTGAAAAGAAAAGTGGCGAGGGGAATCCAAGACTCGGTTTTAAAAAAGCCTTTCTTCTGCTCAGTAAGTGCTCCAAGGAATCAGGAAGCATTTGAATCCCCACCTCTGGACATGCTGCTTTGTAATTGGCTGTGAGTGAAACTAAGCTTGAGTGTCCCACACTTTGCCTTATGCATGGAGATTTCACCCGGACTAAGATCAGGGGAGAGGGAAGAATCAGGTTAACAGAGGAATGACAAGGTCCAGGATTTGTGAGGGCTGGCAGCAAGGTCATCTCTAATGGAGGGGAAACTCCTGCATAACTCCAAGGAACAACCGAGACAGATGGGGAGTGAATGTGAATGAAAGTACCCATGCATAAACGACCCAAATTTAAGTCCAGATAAAATTATGACTGTGCACTTGGAACAAAAAAAGAAAAAGAAAAAAGGTTTGCCTCAAACTGGGAACAGAGTTTGAAAATCCCCTCGATTCTGCAAAGCTCTGACATTCCCCAGTGGTTCAGCAGTACTGAAACATACTGTATGCCTAAGCAGATCAAGAGGAATCAAGGAAACAAACACACCTGCATAAATAAAATAATGGTCATTTAAAACAAATCGCCCCTGGATAGCTTAGAGGGAGTCAGACAGTGTTAATGTGTTACTGGTTACCTGCGTTTGTTTTCTAGCCTTGTCTTCAGTTCCCAATGGAGTCTATGCCAGAAAGGTCTTTATGTGAACCAGTCTCCCATAATTCACTAGATGTGCAGGGAAACATCCAAATAGATTTAAAAAAAATATGGAAATGATATCTGAGAAAAATAATCTTTTATCTAGTGCTCACACCAGCAGAAAATAACTCATACCCCCTTAAAGATATGGGAAGATTGGTAGGGGTGTCTAAAGTGCTGCTGACTACCCACTGTTGAAAACACCATCCTCCCCCCCAAACAGCCTCCTCCTTCCTCAAATTTCTTAGGACAAATTCAACTTATTTCAATTGTTCCAGCCCTGAGAGCTCGGCCTATGTATCCATTTGAGACCACCTATCCATATCCTTGGGGAAAGCAAACATGAAGACCGATGGAACGGCAGCCATACCATGCAATCTCTCGCACTCTAAAATATACAGACACACCATGTTTTCGAAGAAGATTCCCATGGGGCGGTACCACAAATAATTGGACAATTACAGGAAGCAACCTACAGTACTTTCCCTCCTCCAGAATGCACTTTCGACAAAGTATCTTTCTTCAAAATAATGGTTGAGGTTGAACAGCGAGTTGAATTTTTTTCTCTCTCTCCATCCCCGGTACGAATGAACAGAATTCCCCTTGAGAAATGTTGCCCCCCCTTTTTTTTGCTTCCCTTGAAATTCCTCACAGTTTTTGCTAAAGCAAGACTCCCCAAATGTTGGGTTGCCAACCTCCAGGTACTAGCTGGAGATCAGCTTTGGCAACTGGACTCTATTGCATCCAAGTCCCTCCCCTCCACAAACCCCGCCCTCCTCAGACTCCGCCCCAAAACCTCCCACTGGTAGCAAAGAGGGACCTGGCAACCCTATTTAAATAGGTCTCAAAATTTCACTCTGTGTAAAACTCTGGCAAGTTATTAAACAAACAAAAACATGTTTTTAAAAAATTGAATTATGTTGTTGTACCATGAATTAGAAGGCACCTTGATCCAGAAAGGGGGGGGGGAGAGATATAAATATTTTAATGAATGAATAAATAAAATGGAATTCAAGAACAAACAAAAAAACCACCTTTGTATATTTACATATTTAGTAGTTTGGCTGTTTGAGAAACACAGCAGATTGGGAATTCTGATGAAATTTAGTATTAAATTTGAAGGACATAAAGCTGTTGAATGACAAGAGTGCCCTTGTCACAAAACTTGTGCTGAATATTTCATTCCTGCCGCTTCATCTTTAACAAAAAAAAAACAAAAAAAAAACAAAAAGCCCTTCTGTTCTGATTTTTGCTTCTGCATTGTGCATCTCAAGCTTGGATCCCAAGAAGCATGAGTGGAGCTGCAAAAGAGGCAGATAATTTTCCACCTTCGCTCTTCCATTGTACACTACTGTGACCTTCAAAAATATGCATTCTAGGGGAGGGGGTCTGCAGCCGGTCAGGAACGGTATAGAGTACAAAGAGTCTGAAGCAGGGTTGTCAGCGCTGGGTTGGGAAATACCAGGAGATTTTGGGGGGTGGAGTCTGAGGAGGGCAGGGTTTGGAGAGGAAAAGGACTTCAATGCCATAGAGTCCAATTGCCAAAGCAGCCATTTTCTCCAGGGGAACTGATGTCTATCTCCTGGAGATCAGTTCTAATAGCAGGAGATCTCCAGCCACCACCTGGAGGTTGGCTACCCTAGCTGGAGGGTAAATAAGCAACAAAAATGCTGTTCTGTCTATGGGATTATTATTATTTGAATAGCAACTAAGGAGCCAAGCCTGCACTTTTTGTTAATTTCTGTTTCCTTGAGTGGGATTTCCCCAATAAAATATAATTATTTTCCCAATGGCATTAGTGTCTCACTATAAACAATCTACATTATAAACACAAAGTGTGCATTCATTGCTCTGGTATATAAATGGGATTAAATAATGACAACAACAAAAACATCAATACAAACAATGAAAGCTAGGGTTGCGAAATCCAGGTTGGAAAATTCTTGGAGATTTGGGGGTGGAGCCGAGGAAAATGGGATTTGGGAAGGGGTAAAATCTCAGCAGGGCATAACACCACCTTCCACAGCAGAGTTTAATCCATATGGAATTATTGTATTAAAAAGAAAAATGAAACGTGATTCCATATGGATTAAACTCTGCTTCTGATTTGAGTTGTTTTTTTGTAATAATAGCATAAAGTAGCATCAATAAAATAAATTTCCAATTATATATGGTGGTTTTAAACCACACATTGGCATAATAGTAGTGCATTCTTCTGCTTTGTATAAATTGTTTTTGTTCTTGTTATTATAAGATGTAATTAGTGTGTTCCTTTAAGACTTTTTTTTTCTTGAGGGGAACTGATCTCTGTTGTCTAGAGGTCAGTTGTAATTCCAGGCTCCACCTGGAGATTGGCAACCCTAAAGCACATGGACTGAAACCACCGAACATGGCAACATATGGAAAGGAATCCCCCCCCCAAAAAAAACCAACTAACCCTAATTCCAGCCCTATTCCAAAGCATTACCCATCCCAACTTTGAACTGGCTTCAGTTGTCCTCAGTAACATTACCTTTGGAGTGTTCCATGACTGGTTGGGTATTGCCCATGTGGTTAACCTTTTGATTCCCACAACTGTTTCTGGCTTAAACACAGATACACAGCAATGCCTCCAGAGAGCAAAAACAATAGCAGCAAACAGCAATAAAAAAAAAACAAACCCGGTGAACATCAGTGTGATTCGATTTTTCATCAGGATTCTTCCCCTGCCCACAGAAAGGCCCAGAATTTAATCGGTCATACTTTTGGTGGCACCCTGCAGAGAAGAGAATAATACTCAAGCTTTCTGAAGGAATGGCGTGATCATAAACTCAGGAGTGAAGTCTTGCCACTAGTGTAACTTTACCGTAAAAGTCCCCCATAATAATGGAGATATTGCTCCAATCTTTAAACCTTTTACAGCAATGATTGATCTCCTTGCGTTTGTTCTCCCCCACCCACCCACCCCAATTCTTTTTAACATACATATTTTGCTGTTCACAGAAAGGAGGTTGACAACACATCTATCACTCTTAAATAACCATTCTCAAAGGCATTTGTTTTCCACAGCTCCATTTATATGGTATTTTGCTTTATACGTTTCCAAGTAATGAATCCATCAGATTCAGTTTTTTTCCCCCTCCTCGGATCTGAACAGTATCCCATCAATTTTTTTTTATCTTAATGCCATATCGGCTTGACGTTGTTCTATGCTCGCATCAAGCGCAATGTCTGAGGTGGGGGGAGCTAGACTATGGGTTTGGGAATTGGGATCTTGCATGGAGTCAGGTTCTTCACAGAGGATCTCACCCACCGACACCCAGCAAATTCAAGCTGAGTTTCAGCTGTCCGGCCGGCCGGAACTATCATCTGACTGCTCCATCTTGTGGACAGTTCTTTTTTTTTCCCCACAGTGATCATCCTCAGGTCCTGGAAATTCATCTAGCCCTGGAGATGGGAAGAGCCATGTGATGACTTTGCTGTGAACTGAACTGTAGAGCACTCAGGAGCTGATTCAAATGCAAGAATAAGTTTGGGTGAAATTGTTGACTAGGTGAAAACAGGATTTTCTAAAACTAAATCAACTTTACGGAAACTTTTGCTGGATACAAATGATCATCTTATTTCCAAGATGTATAAATTATTGTTAGAACTTTATTGTGAATAAGAACGAATAAAACCTACCATGATCAGTTGGGCACAAATGCTGGGTCATAATATAATGTTACAAAAATGGGAAAGGCTTTGGATGAGAGACTTGAAACTTATATCTTCGCAACTATTAAGAGAAAATGTATACAAAATGATGTACAAATGGTATTTAATACCGAAGAAATTAGCAAGATCATATGCTTCAATGTCACCAAACTGCTGGGAATGCAATAAAGAAACTGGATCTTTTCATCATATGTGGTGGACTTGTGAAAAAGCTAAAAAAAATTGGAAGATGATATATAATGAAGTAAGGTTGATCCTACAACAAAATATTCCTAAAACACTTGAAATGCTGCTATTGAGTATGGTACAGGATACCATTTTCACTCATAGAACTTTTTTGATTTATGCCACCACGGCTGCTCGATTGATATATGCAGCTAAATGGAAGACAGTTGAGATACCAGCCAAAAAAGACTGGATAAAAAAGATGCTGGAATTGATGAGATGGCAAAGCTTAAAGCTTTGATAAATCAGAATGATAATGAACAATTTTGGGGGGAATGGGAGGCTTGGAGAATGTACTGTGAAAATTATTTTTTAACGGGACCATTTAAAGGATACTCATTGATTTAATCCCTTATTCATACTTTGTATTAATTTTTATATTAGGTATTGATTTCATAATGCTGGATATGATAAGAACAGATTAATTAAAACAATATTGGGATTAGTTCCGTTAGCAAAAGATTATACAATTTAATTTTAGACGGAAGAGGGAGAGGGGGAAGTCATTTGATTGTCAAATTAGAAATACTATTTGTTTTTTTCTTTATTAGTATTATTATATTGTTTTTATGGATATATTAAATGAAGAAAAAAAATTTAAAAAGAAATTGTTGACTAGGGTTGCCAACCTCCAGGTACTAGCTGCAGATCTCCTGCTATTACAACTGATCTCCAGCCGAGAGATCAGTTCACCTGGAGAAAATAGATGCTTTGGCAATTGGTCTCTATGGCATTGAAGTCCCTCCCCTCCCTATACCCCGCCCTCCTCAGGCTCCACCCCTAAAACCTCCCGCCAGTAGTGAAAAGGGACCTGGAAACCCTATAGTTGACAGAGCTGGTTTGAACACACAGGTTGCTGTGCATATTCATCTTTTAGATCGCTCTGCGAAGTATGTGGTCGTAAACAAGTTTGGTTTAAAATTCTTGGATTTGCTTTCTTTGAATAATTTATATGTTTTACATGGTTCCAAGTTTAATTCATCAGGTGGAACTTTCATTTATTTGTCGACTTGCAGGGCTAGTACATCTTCTCTATCTTAATTAATTGTGTAGCTAAGTTTGAGGTTGTTGATTTTTCTATATGCGACCACTGACCGCAGAGATTGATACTAATGGTCAATGCTGACATCTTACTGAAACCAGTTTCGAACTATGCAGAGGATGGTAAACCCGGTTTTAGGACACTTAAATGGTCGGATCATCTACATAAAAAAAAAAAAAATCTCAAACTTTTAAAAATCCAGAGTTGAGGTTATTGAGATCAGCTCTTTTACAAAATGGTACTGATGCCATAATATTTTTGATGACATCAATAACCACTTCAAGCCTCTATTTACAAATAATAGACCTATAAACTCTATACCTTACATAAAAAATGGATGGTAGGATCACAAATCTAAAGTACTTAAAAATAACTAGTTTCCACAATGAGACAGGTGAGGCATAGTACTGACGGGGTGCTGATGTCTCGTCTTTTAAAACTTAGGTCTCAGTATAAAAACTTACCGTATATACTCGCGTATAGGCCGAGTTTTTCAGCCCAAAAAAAGGGCTGAAAAATCCCAACTCGGCCTATACCGGGGTCAATACGTTAGGTAGAGGGAGGGGGGAACTTACCACTGCCACCGCCTCCTCCAGCGCGCCTTCCCCCGGGCCAGGAGCAGCCTGCTGGGCCTCCTGCACGCCGGGGGGCATGGCCGTGGCCACCGCCTCCAGCGCGCCTTCCCCCGGGCCAGGAGCGGCCTGCTGGGCCTCCTGCACGCCGGGGGGGCCGCCACCGCTGCTGTCAGCTGATTGCCGCCTCTCCCGGTAAGTAGGGGGTTCAGGGGCTCTTCCCTCTCTCCCCATAGGGTGGCGCTGGGGTCGGAGTGGGTCTGGAGGGCCCGCTAGGCCGGGCGGGAGTGCAACCCGGGGGTTGTATAAGCCGGCCCTCGGCTTATACGCAGGTGCCTAATTTTTCCCCATTTTGGGGGTGAAATTAGGCACCTCGGCTTATACGCGGGTTGGCTTATACGCGAGTATATACGGTAATTAAGAGAAAGAAAACTGACCATGTTAAATTTTTACGGAATGAGCTTGAACGAGCAGTCGCTGAAAAGAACAAACTGCATTTCTGGGAACTGGTCTCAAACAGAACAAGTAGTTCTTTTAGTCAGATAGATGCACATATACCATGTATAGAATGGTTTTACGTATTTTAGTAATGTCTTTGGTTCTCAACAATCTTTTTTCCGCAGTGGCCACATTCCAACAAGAGAATCCCCCTTCGGATCTTTCGGGACCCCCAGAATGGAGTGAATGGAGCTGTAGAGCACGCAGCAGCCAACTTTGGGCTTCGTCACTTATAGAGGCTGCCTTTCACTGTATGTGCACACCTTTGCCCAAAGGCTGGCCATAATTTCTTAAACATTTAAGCAGTGAGCAAAATTAAATAACAAGAAGAAAATTGGAACAGTAAAGGAGTCGGGTAGCACTTTGCAGAACCATCACTGAAAAATATTGTCTCAGCAGCTCTAACAGCAACCTTGTGGGTAGAGATGATGTCGAGTTTCTCATCTTTATTATTTTGCCCCAGAAAAATATCTGCGTTTTGATTTGGTTTCTACTTTCTGTTTCAATATTTCTTGCAAAACATACACATTTTAAGTGTTGTTCCTGCATAACAATGCATTCCATGATTACGTGATATACAGAATAGGACCAAATATGAAGCTGACTTTTACTGAGGCAGAGCTCCTTGAGCTATCATGTACAAGTACTGTCTACTCTGCCTGGTAGCGGCTCTCTAGGGTCTCAGGACCAAACTAGACATGATGGTGTCCTCAGGGGCCACCATTTTAAAGTCATGTAAAAATGCTGCAAGGACCCAATCCTGATCAGGCCTGCAGTACGGCACTTTTGTCCCTTCCCCACACTTGTTCATGTGCCAAAACAGCCATGGATAGGGCTGCCAACCTCCAGGCAATAGCTGGAAATCTCCTGCTATTACAAATGATCTCCAGCCGATAGAGATCCCTCCCTCTTTGCCACCGGTGGGAGGTTTTTGGGGCAGAGTCTGAAGAGGGCGCAGTTTGGGGAGGGGAGGGACTTCAATGCCATAGAATCCAATTGCCAAAGCGACCATTTTCTCCAGGTGAACTGATCTCTGTCGACTGGAGGCTGGCAACCCTAGGTCGCCATCAGTCAACTGTGACAGAATGGCACAAAGAGAGAGAGAGAGAGAGAGAATACCTATGCCATAGAATCTACAAAACTGACAGCAAAAAGCAGAATACCAGAGCTACTGGAAAAAAATGAAGAAACAGTTATTCATCACCATCTGCTAGGCAGACCACCATTAGTATTCCAACTGCCAGTGTGTGGTTTGTGTGTGGGCACTCAGGGAGTTTAAGGTTGAGCTTTGAATTCAGTTCTTCCCAATTCCCATCCCAGAACCATGATGCTTCATTATCCCTGTATTCAAATATATCCACCACCTCAGCTCTAAAGTTTATATTTAGGATCTGTCTTCCAGTATCAACTCTTTCAAGGCAATATTTGTATACTGTTTAGCAGTTGCTGAGCCTTCCGACTGAGGCATCGTATCTATTTGCTAGGATAATAAGCCCCTTCTGGAACAAACCATAACAATGGAACAGTACTCAATATACAGATAAGAATAAAAATAGGGACACAATTAACCAGCTTCTATTCCACCCTGACTTGAGAGGTAGGGGAAGAGAAATGTCTAAAACCTCTCTGAGCTCCTTAAGGTATTAAGCGAGTTGAGGAACTTTCTAAAAAACGAATCCACCTTGATCACAGGTTAGACACCCAACGTGTTCAAGTAACAATACAATAAATCCCATTTGAAATTGGCTCTCTCTTAATTATTCTAAAGAGTGAAATGGATTACATTACCCTAAGCCGTTTCATTTTAGACTAATGACCCCTGGCAACAACGAAGGTTTCGATACCCTAGAGGTGACCTTAGGATTTCTTTCAGGTGCTGTCAAAGCTTAAATTGTGGTGGATTTTGCTGCACAGTCACTAATGCATCTTTAACATTAATTAATAACTTTGCTGTGGGAACTCCCAGCAAATATATGTGGAAAGCACCGTTTACCAAACTTTCACATTTTTAATTTCAGCATAAAACAACAAGGAAGAAAAGCAATGTGAGAAGGATACTGCTGTGGTTGTACCATCATTTAAAAGCAGATTCTTGTCACACACTGGGATGGTTCAGATACAAAAGGATGTGGGAAGAATCAAGCGGGTGCAGAGAAGAGCAACGAGGATGATCAGGGCCCTGGAGACCAAGCCCTATGAGGAAAGGCAGAGGGAGTTGGGAATGTTTAGTCTGGAGAAGGGGAGGTTGGGGGGGCATGATTGCTCTCTTTAAGTATTTGAAGGGCTGTCACTTAGAGGAGGGCAGGGAGCTGTTCCTGTTGGCAGCAGAGGACTCAGAATAATGGGTTTAAATTGCAGGAGGAAAGGTACTGGCTGGATATTAGGTTTGTTTGCTTTTTACAGTAAGAGTTGTTTGACAGTGGAATCAGCTACCTAGGGAGATGGTGAGCTCCCCCTTACCGGCAGTCTTTAAGCAGAGGCTGGACAGGATGCTCTAGGCTGATCCTGCATTAAGCAGGGAGTTGGACAAGATGGCCTGTATGGCCCCTTCCAACTCTATGATTCTAAGCTATGGTTTGGTCTTATGTGAATGAGTCTTGCACTCACATGCTTCCTCTTGCTCCCCTTCATTGGTAGATTGGCCAGTGAACGTACAGGACGAGTCACTGCTGGTCGGGATCAAACCAAGCCGAACAACATCAGCTCTGCCAGTTCTGCGAGGTCACTCAATTCAAACCAGGCCAATAGACACTGGCTCTCCCATTGCCACCTCATGTTGGTGGCAATCCATGCACCCGGTGCATTTCTCTCCACCCCTGAAAACACCAGCACCTGATTCCAGAGTACATGGCACACACCCCTCCCTCCACCCTGTCCTGGGTGCTCCTTCCCCCAGCTCCCTGTCTGGGAGGAAGGAAGGACCCTGGGGGCGGGGGGCGGGGGGGAAACAGAAGAAAAAAACCAGGGTGCTTGTGTCAAATATTGTTATCCAGCCTTCTTGGGCTTTCCAATGTCCTAGAGCTTCAGGCAGGTATGGAAGTCAGAGCTCCATAGTCAGAGTCAGCAAACCTCTGAATACCAGTGCTAGAAAGCAACATTAGGAGAAGACCTTGGCCTCTATGTCCTGTTCGTTTCCCCTCCAGGACAACTAGTTGGCCTTGTGAAACAGGATGCTGGACTAGATGGACCACTGGTCTGATTCAAAACGTTCTTAATTCTGTAGCTCCCTTCTTTATCCAGAGCTTGATGATGAAGCAAAAGCCGAATTCCTTCTTGATATATGCCAGGCACAAAGCACTTACTGAAGCCCAAACGGTAGCCCAAACTGCCAATCCCTAGGACATTTCATGTATTACTAAAAGACATAATTAGCCGGAAGCTTGAAGGACGCTCACATGGCCAGTTAAGCTATTCCTCAAAGAAGCAACATGAGCTCCCCCAAGGAGGTGTGAATATGATGATGTTTTGGTTCTAGAGTCAGGATCTATGCATGATGGATAAGTACACTTTATGGATCCCATTGACCTACCCTGGGCTCCAAGCCTACTCCCATGCTGTGGTCTATTCATGTAATTTCAGAAATGGAATGGTTATGTTTAATCTTTCCTGACTCATAGAATTGTATGTATTAGATGAAGACTTGGGGAGAGGGATGTTACACGTCTGTTACAGAGAAGCAAAGCTCGGGTCTGAAGCTTTCCCTACCACTTCTGTGGAAAAAAACAAGAGCAGAAAACTTCTACCTCCCTTGAATATTTTTTTTTAAACAAAGCTGTCTGCCTAGTTCTCTCCAGCTGCAGGCTATTTTGAATGTAGACAAATTGCCAGAGCTGATTTCCTCTACAAAAAACTGATTAGTGAAACCCCTGTGGATTCTTTAACTGTACTGTTGGCGGCCTAAGAGATTAGTGCAGCAATTCCCATCATCAAATTATTTACTGTTAAAATATTGGATTAGGGATGTTGTTATCCACTGCTCTGAGATTACAATGTGATTCTGTAAAGATGAGAAAAGAGGGAAACAAAGTTACCCTCAGTCACTGGTAATTAGGATTTGACTTTTAGCTACTTATTTAGCTACCTCATTAAAAAAAATGTCAACTTCCTAACAATTCACTTGGGCTCTTTACAAAATCTCTTTGTAACTTTTCTTTGTCAAGACAAGGGCCAAAAAAAAAAAAAAGATGTCAAATCTCCCTGAGAAATTCAACTAATCTTATTAAAAATATTTTATCTTCTCATGAAATGCCTATCGCTATTCTGACTGAGTAGGCTAGTCCAGGTTAGCCTCCAATTTCAATCTGGGCAACTAATCTAATGGTTAATTAAAAACCCCACCCTGAGAAATATCAGTAGCTTTGTCAATATTGTAACCTATTTTAACATACGTTCAGAGTCACTTGAGCACTGAAAAGTATTTAAAAAGCTGAAGTCAGATGCAAATTTATCCATAAACGTTCACACATTTTTGACATTTCCTCCAATGTATGGAAGGTACAATGTACTCTTCTCAACTCTGTACTAGTGGTTGCATTCAGATATGGCAAACTGAAGGGGGGGGGGGGGACAGGCACCATTTCAATGGAGCCGAAAAGGCAAAGCCGAAAAAAGCATTTTTTTTCCAGATTTTTGAGGTATCTTCAGGTACATTATATTTGCAGGGCTCTGGAGGGGGCGGTAGTTTGAGGTAGAGCCACTAAATTTGCAGCATTGCTGCAGGTGACTCTCATTACAAGAACTACCAAGTTTGGTAAAGATTGGGTCAGGAGGTCCAATTGTATGGGTCCCCAAAGAGGGTTTCCCGTCCATTCTCCATTGGAAACAATAAAGGAAAAATTGAGAGCCCATGAAATTGGACCCCCGACCTAATATTCACCAAACTTGGGGATTCTAGTAAAGAGTGGCACTATCAGCTACACTGCAAATTTGGTGCCTCTACTTTACAAATAGCCCCCCCCCCCCGAGCCCTCAAAGTGGTCCCATTAATTAACATAGGAGCCATTCCCTTTAACTTTTACAGGGCACAAAATTTTCAGCGGAGCTGCAGGTGCCTCTCCTTACAAGAACCCCCATATTTAGTGAAGATTGGATCAATTTTATGGGCCCCCAAATACAGGAAAACTGCCTATAAAATTGGACCCCCTGACCCAAACTTAACCAGATGTGTTTTGTCATTTGTATAGGGACATTAGGTTTTTATATATTACTGCAATCTTATCAATTTTTTCAGACAGACCTGATGGATTTTATATTTCCCCTCCTTCTCTCTGTATGTTCTAAATGAAACCACCTCTAAAATGGCTAAATCTTGCACCTTGTATGTAAATGTGCTGATGACTCTCCCTGTGTGTCAATCTCAGCTGATCTATGATAATAACAAATAAAAACTGATTGATACTGAGGTAGGGGGACCAATGGTCTGACATCACAGATGTTCACATCACACTGCAAGTGCACAGAATCTCACAAACACATATTCTCAAATCCATGCTTGCCACAGAAATTTGGATGTTATGGTAGTGAGGAAATACTGGAAAGGTGATCGGAAAAGGAGCACAACCTTTCCTATGGCTAAGAGTTCTTTTTTGCAAGTGGCCACAAAGCCATTTTTTAGTTTGTCTTTCATCCGACAAATGCCCTTGCCTGAACATTAGTGTTATAAGGAAAGCACATGGTTCAGAATCTTGTGCTTCTCTGATACGGTGCAGTTCAATGCTTGTCAAATCAGGCAGCCTACTGAGATGAGCAGTGTTCCCTATCTCATTTTTTCTTATATTCATTTCTATTTTTTTTACAACTGTTAAAAAACTGTTAAACAACTGTTAATTGTCCTCTGCTTCTCACTAGTGGGTTTGCAGATTTATTTATATTGTGCACAGTTTCTTTGCACAGTTTGTACATCATGCATATTGGGTTGGATCCTATGGATCCGTTCCCCTATTGAGGTGCTTTTCTCCGGTGGAATGATCAGTGCTAGCAGAATGGACCCAGAGGATCCAACTCATAATATATGTATAATGCTGGTTTTTTGATGCTCACATAATGTTGAAAACTGTATACATTGCCACAGGAAAATGCAAGGAAAAATAAAACGATATAAATATGAAGAAACATGAGTTCGACTTCCATAAAGGAGAAGCCAAATCAGCGTAAGTGGTTTTTCATTTTGAAAAAAAGCAGGGTGGAGAAATTTGAAATCATCCTTACTGGTCAAAGAATCAGAGACGAGGTGCAGGCAAGATGCAGTTGCTGTGGCTAGAAGCTCCAATGCATTCCCTGCTTTGGATCGCTACAACACTAAACCTCTTGGGCAAGGAGGAAATCATGTATGGATCCTGCTTGCTGTGTGATCCTGTCCCTTCTTGCCTCCTCTACCGTAAATTATCCCCCCCCCATCACACCATACTACTAGTTGGCCACTTGAATAGTGCAGATGTTAATTAAAGACCAACATCTGACATTTTAAGTTCAGCCTATAAAAGCCTCACAGATGTGCACCAGCTAGAAATGATTACAAATGAGCCTTTAATCACTGGACAATGAACACCACTATGAAAGGGCCTTCTCAATGGTGTTTTATGAATGGAGTAGACTGACCTTCGGGGTCACCTGTGTATTGGCTGTAGTTCAAGGGGAGTGTCTGGATAAACAGTGGCTGGCAAGAGAGCCCATATAGTATAGCATCTATTGAATGGGGCTTTCAAAATGGATAAGACAATTGAATGAATGGTTTTATTTGCATTTAGCCACAGGCCATTACAAACGTGTCAAGATATGACAACTGTGCTCGATGTATGCTTACTCCTCTGATGACTGAAAATGGGTTTGAAGGCAAGGCTGGGTGCCTCATATATTAACATTGCAATCCCGAGCCCTTCCAGGTGCTTCTGCAATACATCTTTGCAAATGAGCTGCTTGTTTAATACAAATAGGCTGAAGGACGTCAAAAATGAATGGTTATAGTTTTAATTCTAAGTTTTAAACCCATATTATATTGTATCTGTATTTATTCTCTGTTGGAAGCCGCCCTGAGCCCAACTTGCTGGGGAAAGGGTGGGATATAAACACAATACAATACAATAAAGAATGTTCAAGCATGAAGGATTTGTTTCAGTTTGGCCACACTGAGAAAACTGGCAATGCCCACTTGAAAAGCCCCTCCATCTGTAGCACTGTTTCCAGAAAACCTAACTTTTTTTAGAGAGAGAGAAGCAGTGAAAGTAGACTTTAGGTGTGGTGTAGCCAGTGTGGTATACTGGTTAAGAGTGGCAGACTCTAATCTGGAGAACTGATCTTGAACCCTGCTCCTCTACATGAACGGCAGACTGTAACCGCTCCTCCACATGAGCTATAATTTGGAGAAACTATAATTTGGAGAAACAGGTTTTATTCCTTGCTCCTCCACATGAAGCCTGCTGGGTGACCTTGGGCTAGTCCTCTGAGAACATTCTCAGCCCCACCTATCTCACAAGGTGCCTGTTGTGTGTGTGTGTGTGGGGGTGATTTTAAGCCACTTTGAGACTCCTTATGACAGAGAAAAGCAGGGTAGAAAAACCCATTCTTCTTCTATTGGGCAAGCCCACCAAATCTGAATCCCATTAAGCTTCCCTTTTCTTGAGCTGCTCTGCATGTACCATCTATGGTCCTCTTAATGATTTGCTTCTTTAGGGTCTTTATATCCATCCCTTTCTGCCAATGCTGGAACCAAAGGCAGCTTACAATGTTATGAAAAAGTTGAAAACCTGAGAATTACATTTAAAAAATAGTCTAAGCCACTATTCTAAACCTTCGCAGGTCGCTCAATCATCCTGCTGCTACAGATGGTCTCTGTAGAGGCCATAATGGGCTGGAAATATAGCTTCCCCCCACAGAGATGCTATTCAACCTCAGCAATGAATGTCAATGGACACTGTGAGGGGAGGGGGCTTCTTCTCTTACTGGCCACAGTTCTTAAAGCAGTCCAAACTGCTCTTCTCCCCTCTGCAGCACTACAAATGTTACTTGAAGCACTTTGGTCATTTATGCATGGGACTTTTACCTGAGGTCTGTTGCTCGCTGGATCCACATTTTCCAGTTGGCTATCTCTCCACCAGCAGTCTCCAAACTCAAATCAAGTCCCTTCCCTTTAAATGCTGCTTTGTAATTGGCTTACTTGTAGTGCTCACTGTGAGAGAAAATTCCTCCCCCCCCAAATCCAATTGCTGCATAAAAACCTTTTTAAGAACAAAAAAAAGAAAAGAGGAACAATCTGAAAGGAAAGGTGGGAAGGGGGGGGGGAATCCAAGCCTCAGTTTTATAAAGCCTTTCTTTTGCTCAGAAAGAGCTCCGAAGAAGCAGGAAGCATTTGAATCCCCGCTTCTTTACACACTGCTTTGTGATTGGCTGTAAGAGAAAGCAAGCTTCTGGGTCCACCAGTGCTTTACCTTCTGCATGGAGATTTCAGCTGGGCTGAGCTCAGGGGAGAGGGAAGTGTTGGGTTAACAAAGTAATGGCAAGACCCAGACATTGTGAGGGCTGGCAGCGAGGCCATTTCTAACGGACAGAAAACTCATGCAGAACTCCAAGAAACAACCGAGTTAGACAGGGTGTGAACATGAGTCCAAGTACCCATGCATAAATGACCTATGACTGCCATCTCCCCATGGTTCTTCTCATACCAGTGGTAGAGCATCTGCTTTGCATGTAGAAGGTCCCAAGCTCAATCCTTGGCATCTACAGTTTAAAAAGGGGTCAGGTTGCAGATGATGTGCAAGACCTCAATATCAGACCTTCTAATGGCACTGCCATTCTAGCCTTTACAGGCCAATGGTCTGGTTCACACAAATCATAGTTAAATTGTGGAACTCCCTGCTCCAGGATGTGATGATGCCTGCCAACTTGGAAGGCTTTAAGAGGATAGCGGACATCTTCATGGAGGATAGGGCTATCCATGGCCACTAGTCAAAATGAATACTAGTCATGATGCATACCTATTATCTCCAGTATCAGAGGAGCATGCCTGTTATATTAGGTGCTGTGGAACTCAGGCAGGATGCTGCTGCAGTCGTCTTGTTTGTGGGCTTCCTACAGGCACGTGGTTGGCCTCTGTGTGAACAGACTGCTGGACTTGATGGGCCTTGGTCTGATCCAGCATGGCTTTTCTTATGTTCTTAACCATGTGTTTATTGTACATACAGTACTGAGTTACTACTATATAAATAATGTTGAAAACAGGGTACATTTCATTGGGAGATGTTTGTGAAAGCAAACAAAATGGCACGAAAGTAAAGAATCAGGTATTCTATTAATGCAAGGGAGAAGCAACGGGGTCAAGACAGCAAGGATGAGAAATTCAAAATTATCCTTAAATAGTATGCAAATGAGTCCACTTACATGCAACAAAATGCATTTGATTCATTAGGCAGTGCCAGCACGGCACTCTGCTTCAACTCCCTTTGTCCTGCCATTTGTTCTTTGGGGAAACAGAGGTCCGATTTGACATCCTTTGATCTCTGAATCCAAGACACAACTGTGGAAAATTGAATTTAAAAGAGATTGCTCCCCAAGCTGAAATAACCGTAGACAGACTTGGAATAAGTCAAGCTAACTGACCTCTGTAAAATTGAAACTGTTTATGGGCCTTCTTAACTGCAAGCAGAAACAGCTTTTGCAAAACCTGACGTAACTTACCAGCCAAATGTTTAATCAGGGCAGTGGGGAAAATAACTGAAACGATGCATTCTTATTTAATATCTCAATATACCCTGTACACTTGCCACAGATCTTAAGACACTACCTCATGCTGTTTACCATTTCCCCCCATTATAAATACTTGGTCTGGCATTTCCCTTAATAGGCCAATGGTCTGATGGGCAATATAAGGCAATTCATGTGCTCATTACACTTATAATGGCTGGTTTATTGATACATGCATAGGTTGTGTGGGATGCCAAGATAATGCCCAGCTCCCATCATCACCTATATACAAGGGAAAGCCACTCTCAAATGATAGGATGTCAACCTTAACAGGGAGAGAGGCTGTGGCTGAGTGGAAGAGCCTTTGCTTTGCATATAGAAGATGCCAGGTTCAATCCCCGGCTTCTCCAATTAAAAGGAACAGGCAGTACGTGGTGGTGAGAAAGATCTCTGCCTGAGACTGGAGAACCTCTGACAGTCTAAGTAGACAATACTGACCTTGATGGGCCAGTGGTCTAGTTCAGGGCTAAAGGTCTTTTCCACTCGCGACTCCTTTTCGCCCAAGAAATTTTTACATGACCCCAGATATATAGGTATATAAGATAGGTATACAAATCAAACATTTACTGATAATAAATCAAATGTGTCATGACCCCCACATTCAGTTACACTTATCTTCCAAGACCGAATAGAAGATTTTATTGTTTGTGTATTGTGAAAAAAATAGTGCTTTTGGGGCCAATCCCTATATTGTGTGAATGCCTGATATTTTATCTCATTTGCTTTCATAGCCTCCAATCCCATTTCTACCATGGTGCCATATCAATATTGCTGTGTCAACTTGTTCCCTGCTTAGCCATACTGACAATCCACGCCAAACAAAGATCTTACAGTAAACCAGAGACTACACAGCTAGAGATGTCTAATGCTACATGATGACATTACTGAGAACAAGCACAGCCAATTCAAAGTGGACTCAATGTTTCCTTGACCGGTCACATGGGCCAACCCAAGCAATCAGAAACCATGTAGCTAATGGGATGGAACCATGGGACTGATGACCAGATCCGACTATGCGCTGGTATCACCAAAGCCAAATATAGTCAGCTCACATAGAAGTGATCACTAGGTACTTCTGCCCTTTTCCAACATAATTTCCCACAATCCTCCCCCCAAAAAACCCCTCACAGCCAATGGGTTTCTTTCTCTGTGTTTTGATGCTGTTATAAACCTTTATGAAAACTAAACTCTCTTTTGGTTCTTGTAGGTTATCCGGGCTGTGTAACCATGGTCTTGGAATTTTCTTTCCTGACGTTTCGCCAGCAACTGTGGCAGGCATCTTCAGAGTAGTAACACTGAAGGACAGTGTCTCTCTGAAGGACAGTGTCTCTCTGTCCTTCAGTGTTACTACTCTGAAGATGCCTGCCACAGTTGCTGGCGAAACGTCAGGAAAGAAAATTCCAAGACCACGGTTACACAGCCCGGATAACCTACAAGAACCAATGAACTCTGACCGTGAAAGCCTTCGACAATATTTTAAACTCTCTTTTATTTCAGCTGCACTGACTTCCAGTTCTTCTGTAATGGTTTCTTTTCAAATTAACATCTCGGTAAATTTGAGACCTTCACGATTTAAAAACAAACAACAGTGCATTTAATAGTGTCTTCAAATCCATTTCTGAATACCTAAAGACAGGGTTGTCAGGTCCATCTTCGCCACCAGAGGGAGGTTTTGGGGGTGGAGCCTGAGGAGGGCAGGGCTTGGGGAGGGACTTCAGTGCCATAGAGTCCAATTTCCAAAGCGGCCATTTTCTCAGGAGAACTGATCTCTATTGGCTAGAGATCAGTTGTAACAGCAGGAGATCTCCAGCTAGTATCTGGAGGTTGGCAACCCTACCTAAAGACAACTTTTAAAATGACAGAGGTGATGACTGTGCAACAATATGGATGCCAAACACATCACAATAAAAGAAAAGGTGTCTGCCAGAGACCCAGAGGATGCATGCCAAGGGAATCACACAAGGAAACCACTGAACAGAGCCAGAGTGAAACTCGGGCTATATTTACTCAAGCCATTAATTCAGCATAAATCTTTAATTTGACTTAACTCCAGATTTTTCCCCCATGGGAAAAAGAGACCAAGCCTCCTCTTCGGCAGAGGAGAGGGAAACATCCTCCGATGACTTAATCAAATAGACATTTTGCGTAAGGAATGAGTTCCTGCACATAAAGAGCATAATGTACAATGAAGGCAAGCACTCTTGAATAACCCATCGAACAGTGTCCAACCTGGTTTGCCCTTGTTCATGTGAACACAGGAAGAGAAAACGTGGAGAGGACAACCAAAGATCACAGAGCTTTCTATTCCATCTCTCGCTTCTTCACTTCTCAGCAAAAGGCAAAGTCCCTTGAGGAGCCGAGTGGTTGGACCTCTAGTCCAGATCCCCCCCGCCCCCAGTCCTTCTTCAGCCACCAATTTCACAGCTCTATATTCCAGCAACAGAGGAATGTTCCCCACATAAGTGATCTCAAAGTACAAAGGCCCTAACTGGATCCAATCGTCTGGCACTAATTGATGCATGGTTTATTTTCCTCCGCAGTTCAATTTTTAATGCAATGGCTTCAGAGAAGTGTTGGAACGCATCTCAAACTGTGGCGAATGCAAAAAGATTTTTAGAGTCGTTCACAGTTTCCTGGCCACTGGTTACAATGTTGCATCATTAAAAGGAGGTAGCAAATTACAGAGCGGATTGCTTTTTTTTTTCTTTTTTTAAGCAAGAGAGGGTAAATGTATGTACTCGGGCTTCCCTGAAAGACGATTCAATTTCCAACTTACCGGCTCGTTGGTCTCCTTATAGCAATGGCATTTGTAAAAAGGATGACCCAGGGAAAACACAAACAGTGATTGAGCGGGAAACAGCTAAAATTGCCAACAAGAACATTAATTTTTGCTCAACTTACACCTGATGCACAAGCTTGCTCCTAATGACAATATTTTCCCAAATGTCAACTTCAGCATCAACATTTTCTCATGTACAAATATCTTTTCCAGACTACACTCATTGCTCAATTCCAATCGTGAAATAATTTACATGAGGACAGGAAATATCTGCATCGCTCTGTCAGATGCGGTTACATAGCACAACTCTTCCTCCACAGCTGCTTGTCCACCCATTACCTAAGCTACCTATTTCCTACTTACCCTGGTCACACAAAATGGAGTCATGCATATTGAGAGGATTATGTGTGTGCTCCTAATGCATGTGGTTGGAATGCCAAAACCAAATTCTGAACGGGGCTTAATTCACCCATCCATGTTGTTTTAAAGTATATAACGATGTCATCCCTAAAAAAGAAGAGTATAACCTGAAGTATCTTAAAAAGTGAGTAAAGACTCCATCATAACCAGCTTGGTGCATACCAAACAGCCAACGAACACCATGGCCAGAAAATAAAGATAGAATAGTAGGTGCATGCACCATTACAACACATCTGCACCTGAGGCATGATCTACGTCTTCTTAAAGGTAAGCACCAAGTCATTCCTGACCCATGGGGTGACGTCACATCCCGACTTTGTTTACGGGGTGGTTTGCCAGTGCCTTCCCCAGTCATCTTCCCTTTACCCCCAGCAAGCTGGGTACTCATTTTACCGACCTCGGAAGGATGGAAGGCTGAGTCAACCTTGAGCCGGCTGAAACCAACTTCCGTTGGGATCGAACTCAGGTCGTGAGCAGAGTTTGGACTGCAGTACTGCAGCTTTACCACTCTGTCATGGGGCCCTTATGTATGTCTGTACCCATCACCAAAAGAAGTCCCTATTTTACAATGCCAATGTTACAAGGTTTCCAAAATTTCCAGTGGATGAAGCTGGGGGGGTGGGATGGGACATAACCCACTGTGGATTATGAGGAGAAGCTCCAAAGGCCATTGCCTGACCTCTGAAGGACCATGAAAAACTGTGATGTGTCCTCTTTGGTTTGTGAGCTATCTGAGTTTCTGCAACGGTTACAGGTTTATAACCCACCCTGTGCAAGAACACATGCATTTCCCCCATTTGGTCAACGCAGCTGGGGACATGTGAAGAAGGTGGCACATGTCTCTGCCTCCTTTGTATACACATTAATGTACTCTGCTGGTGTAGTCTGCTCCTTCTCCTCACTCCCCTCTGGGGGAGCAGAGGGGTGAATGGGTGGAAACAAGCACTGCCGCTGGAGCTGGCAAAGCTGTCCAACCAGCAGCCATGAGAAATGGGAAGGCCCAGTGACTGCTGTATGCTCACTTGTCACAGCTGCAACAGCCGCTAACAACAGCCACACTTCTGTTTCTCACTCTCACTGCTTCTTTGCCCATAACATCTCATGCCTGCTCTCGGTAGGGGTGCCATTTACGTGCTCTCAGCAACCCCATTCTCTGCTGGAACTCAATGGACCAGTGGAAGAAGATGGGGAGGGCCAGTGTTTAGCAATGCCATGTCATCATTTCTAGCTCTGTAACTGGAAGTGACAGCACCACATCACTGGACACTCTAGCTTTTTCCTGAAACTCTGTGGTAAAACAATAGAGCTTCAGGGAAACACGGGAGCCTCCCATAACGTGAAGAAGAAGAAGAGTTGGTTTTTATATGCCAGCTTTCTCTACCACTTAAGGAAGAATCACACCAGCTTACAATCACCCTTCCCTTCCTTTCCCCTTGTGAGGTAGGTGGGGCTGAGAGAGCTCTAAGAGAGCTGTGACTAGGTCCAAGATCACCCAGCTCATGTGTAGGAGTGGGGAAACCAACCTGGTTCACCAGATTAGAGACCGCCACTCTCCAGATTAGACTCCACCGCTCCTAACCACCGCTCTTAACCACTACACCATCACTTCTGGTTATTTAGCTAGAAATGATGTCCCTGTATCACAAGATGCTGTTACAGTGAGTCTCTACCCCACTCCCAGTCTCCTGGGGATTGCCAGCTGAGGACTGGCCAACCTAGCTCTCAGGCAAGGGAGACCTTCCATTCAGGAATGAGCCCATCTGCAGCCTAGAGGTCCTGAAACTGACAAGGGTGCTTATCATCTTTAAAATTCAGCACCCATCATTAGGAAAAGTGGCCAATTATGGCATTTGTATTGAAAGGAAAATTCCCAGTACAAGTGCGAAGTATGGAAGATTGTCTTTGGAGCTATCCTTAGTTAAGTGTTAAAGCACAAAAACAGTGGGGCAGCAAAAGAACCAGCTGTGCAAAATAACAGGTACAAATCTAGTCACTACACAGGAAAAAAAAAAACCCACCAGGCCTGGCAAAACAGCAAGGTATTATAATTAAAATCAAACTTTTTGTCAAGTTTTCATGTCAGACAGAAAGCAATATTGAGCACTGTAGCCAACCAAAAAGCATTCTCTTATCAAGCATTATATGATCTTCAAGTTAAATGTTGTGCATCAATGTCCTCATTCATCAGTTTCCCCATCCCTTGAATTGAAAGAACATAATTTCTTTTCTGATGGGTCAAAACTGGTGGACCTTAAGATTCTGAAATGTTCAGCTCATCAGCCTTCACCCTTTAAGCTGTCATTCGGCAGACTTAAATAGAAATTCCATCCCCAGAGTTAATGAGCTGCTCATAATTCCACAGACACTGACTTAATTTGTACATTTTCGTTTTTGTCACCCGCTTGTTACAGCCTTTTCTGCCGTCGCAATTTGCCCTGAGTACAGATGAAGGGCCAATTCACATGACCACCACCCAGGCGGCTGTCGCTCGCCATCCACCTTCCCGCCCACTGGTGATAACACGCAGCCGTGGGGGTAAAAATGAAAGATGTCTCATTTTTGTGACAACTATCTGAAACCCAATTTGATCATTCAGTTTGGGAGGAATAAAATATGTGGAGAGATATGATCAGGGCTGCATCCTTTCCCTCCATCTTCAACTGAAACACATTCAAGTGTACCACCTGCACAAAACCTATGGATCCAAAGGTGCCCTTCCACTTGCAGAAGCACACCTCCTCTTAAGAAAAAATGGCAATTTTGCACTGAAACCCATGTATCATAGAATTTCACAATTGGCCCTGGCTGCAAAGAAGATAAGAGCCAATGAGGTTTTAAAAACAGCAACTGTTTAGGAATTTTTAGAGAGGATATTTTTTTTAGTTTAAATGGATTTATACTGTATGGTAATTCTGTGTTCATTGTTGTTTTTATATTTTCTGTTGTATTTAACTTTTAACTTTGATTTTACAGAATTCTGTATAACTATAAGGACACTTTGTAATGGCCTATGGCTATACAAATAAACTGATTCAGTTCAATTCAAACCCAGGCATGTGCACTTGAAAGTCCCTATATTGGGGTCCCTTTATTGGGGTTCTCCATTATACAATATCAGACTGAGTGCAAACACTAGCCAAAGAGTCCCTTTTTTGAACACATGGAGACCAGGAACAGACACAACCAAGTCAGCTCCTTCCTCACTTTTCTTGGCCTCCAAGTGAAAGAGTAAATAGTCTTGAGCTGATCCATTTACCATGACCATTGTGAAATCCAAGATGTGTATGTTTTTGTTTTTTGGAGGGGGGGTGCAACCATGCCAACTTGCTGCGTTAGATCCTGCTAGCCTTTTAGAACAATCTCACCCAGCTTGTCTCCTTACTACAGTCCCCATTCCACATGACTTTTATCAGTGGAGGTGCCATAGGACTGTTAATCTTCAAGTGGGGTATAGTGATCTCCTGAACATACAACTGATCTCCAGAGACCTGAAATCGCCTACAGAGATCAGTTCTGGAGACACAGTGCATGTGCCTTTGGGATCAGCTCAGCAGGATGGAGGCTAACTTTTGCCACTCGATGCTTCCCCCCTTCAATTAGGAGGGTTCCAATTAGCTTTGAGTGGAAGGTGGAGGAAAGGAAGCATCCTTGAAGAATTTCCTTTCACCAAGCTCCTGTACAAAGTGTTGTGCATGTTTGCCTGCATGCAAAAGCGTGTTTCCTCTTCATTGCCATAATCCCAATATATAAAACCCAGCCTCTCAAGTAACCAGCACCTTGGGGTAAGTCTGAGCAAGTACAAAGGGCAGAGCTGCCAACTACTTTAGCTCCCCCCCCCCCGGGGTGTGTGTGTCCTTAGCGTGTAAGAGCAGTTTTCAGCGTGTAGGTAGAATTTGAGACACAGCCTGCTTTCTTAAACAGGAAAGAAGGTTTATTACCTTCTAGTTTAAAAGATTAAACTAGACCATACATCTGCACAATAGCTATCATAGTTAGGAGATGTGGTTCTATGGCAGGGGTTGCCAAACTCATTAGTCAAGAGAGCCAAATATCAACAGTACAACGATTGAGATTTCTTTTGAGAGCCAATTTTTTTAAACTCAAACTATATAGGTAGGTACACTGTTTATTAACTTAATAAACTTTAATTAAAATTTAGCAGAAGTGGAAACCAGTAGAGCACCTACTGCACAGTGGGGTGGTGAATGGCTGTGGGGACAGTGTAACCCCCCCCATTCCTTTTGAAAGAGGCACAAAGTAGCAGGAAGAGGGGAAACCTATAGTAATAGGCCAGGGGAGGGCTAACAATTGCCAGACAAAAAGGCCCATTGTTTCCTCCCCCACCACCACCATCACCCAGTGAGGGTCCAGATGTCCAGGGATCCCCGGCACAAAGGAAGAGGCCAGCAGGTCCCCGGTCTGTGTGTGTTCCATGCAAAAAAACAAGGGGGAGATGCACAGTCCATCCATCCTCCCCCCCCCCCCGCCACGGACATGCCAGTTCCCTCCTGGCCAGAGGGAGGGGCAGGTGCTCACCCCCCCACCATTCTGGCACCTACGGGCTCCAGATTCAGGGCAGGCAGGTGGGTGCCCGAGCAAGGTGGCTTGGCTGGAGGAGCCCTCCCCCAGCTGGGGGGGCAGGCAGGGCCGCACGCCCAGGCGGCTTCCATGGGGGGGGGAGAAAGGAGAGTCCCCCAACAGCCCCTTCCTCCCTCCCTCGAGGGAGGGAGATGCACAGTCCATCCATCCTCCCCCCCCCCACCACGGACATGCCAGTTCCCTCCTGGCCAGAGGGAGGGGCAGGTGCTCACCCCCCCACACACCATTCTGGGACCGACGGGCTCCAGATTCAGGGCAGGCAGGTGGGCGCCCGAGCAAGGTGGCTTGGCTGGAGGAGCCCCCCCCCCCACAGCTGGGGGGGCAGGCAGGCAGGCAGGGCCGCACGCCCAGGCGGCTTCCACAGGGGGGGGGAGAAAGGAGAGTCTCCCAACTGCCCCTCCCTCCCTCCCTCCCTTGAGGCCACGGCGCCAGCCCCCTCCCCCCTCCCAGGGGCGGCCTGAGCATGGCCTTGAGCCCACTCTGCAGCCCTGGGGGCGAGAGCAGCCGTACTGAAAGAGAGGCCTGCGTGGAAAGGAAAGGGGAGGTGGCGGCCACCGGGGCAGCTTGCTCTCTGCCTCCCCCTCCCCTCCGGGCTGCCGGCGGCCTGAAGCGAGAAAGGTGCCGCGCAGGGATTCCTCGTCTGGGCAAAGCGCACCCAAAGCAATGAGAATTTCTCTTGAGCCTTTCTGAAGAGGGACTCGAGGAGCCGACAGCAGAAGCCAGGAGGCAGCAGGCGGGCTTACCGTGCAAATATTGAAATGGCGGCCGCTTCCTCCGCTGCTTAAGAAACCCCCAATCCCCACAGCAGGCCAGGCAGCAGCAGCAGCACGTGGTCGCTCCTTTGTAATTCAAGCGCCTCCTGCGCAGACTCTCTCCCCACAGCAGGCCCGCCAGCAGCAGCAATGGCACATGGTCGCTCCTACGTAACCCAAGCGCCTCCTGCACAGACTCTCTCCCGCCCCCCACCCCTTTCGCTACTCAGCAAGGCCCGCACATGGAAAGAGCCGCACTCAAGGGCTCAAAGAGCCGCATGCGGCTCGGGAGCCGCACTTTTGCGACCCATGTTCTATGGCAGTGATGGCGAACCTTTCAGAGACTGAGTGCCCAAACTGCAACCCAAAACCCACTTATTTATCACCGAGTGCCAGTGTGGCAATTTAACCTGAATACCACCCCCAGAGGGGGCCCAGAGGGAGAGGCTAGGGTTGCCAAGTTCCTCTTTGTCATGAGTGGGAGGTTTTTGGGGTGGTGCCTGAGAAGGGCAGGGTTTGGGGAAGGACTTCAGTGCCATAGAGTCCAATTGCCAAAGTGGCATTTTTTTCCAGAGGAACTGATCTCTATTGGTTGGAGATCACTTGTAATAGCAGGAGATCTCCAGCTAGTCCTTGGAGATTGGCAACTAGTTGCTTAGTGTTTTCTCTCTACATATCAAGACAAATGGAAAGGTGTTTGGAGGATGGCTTGTGGGCATTTCAAAGGTGGAAAAGGACTGCACGCCCCTCCGCCCGCACTGACCCAGAGGGCGCCGAAGAAGCCGCTGGAGGGAAAGAAGAAAGGAAGGAAAGAAGGAAAGGGAGGGAGAAAGGGAAGGGAGGGGGAAAGGGAGGGAGGGAGAGAAAGAAAGAAAAAGAGAGAGAAAGGGAGAAAGAAATGGAGCGAGGGAAAGAAAAGTAGGGAAAGGACGGAGAAAGAAAGAGGCCACTCAAGCATGGAAGGTTTTGCCTTGGATTTGCCACTCTCCAGAGGCACATTTTCCCCCATCCGGGGCAGGGCAGAGCCGGAAAGGCAAGCGGCTTGGAGGAACCGCACGTGCCGGCAGAGAGGGCTACGCGTGCCGGAAGTGGCACCCGTGCCATAGGTTCGCCAACACGGTTCTATGGGAATAAAATGAAACATAAGTCTAGCTAACTTTCATTACAAGACAGTTACCTTTGATGGAGCAAACACATCCCCATCCCCCTACTACCCTGTTACAGAAAGGATGAGGACCACCAGTAACAGCATCTGGGTGAAGTGTTTGAACCCAGAATGAAGGAAGATTTCACCTTTTAAAACTTCTGCCTGTTTAGGTAACCTCCCCCAATCCAGAGTTAGGAATCCTAACATGGGAGATACTCTAAGCTCTGCCAATGAGGTCCTTTGGCACATTTTCCACGGCTCTCTCCCCCAAACCATTTTTTATGATGCCCATTCGTCAGTTCCTTTGGCAGGTATGCCCAATGGGCTGGTTTTCCAGCTGAAACCAAGCTCCTCTTTTCTCAGACTCTCCCTGTACTGGAAAAATACACAGTTGCCTTGGTTTCAGGGTCCCCAATCATAACGCTGACATTGATCACCTCTCCCACCAGCTGATTTTAAAAAAAATTCTTAAAGTCTCACACATGCAGAATAATGCACCTTCATTCCGCTTTCAATGCACTTTAATGATCGTTTGCCATTTCTCACAGTAAAATCCAACTACAAAATGCATTGAAAGTGGATTGAAAGTGCATTATTTGGTATGTGTGAAAGTGCCCACAGTGTGTGTGTGTGTCTTTGCAATCAGCTCAGCACGGTGGGGGCTAACCCTTGCCACGGCATGCTTCCCATCCTTCAATCAACATCACCACTTATCAAGGGAGGGGTACAATTAGCTTTGACCAGTCTAAGAAGGGGGTTGAAAGGAAGCATCCTTGAAGAATTTCATTTAACCACAATCATGAACAAAGTGTTAAACTATAACTGCCAACCAAAACATTTGATACCTACACCATTCCATAGGAGGATACATCCAGAGGAGAGGGTGATCATAAATGATTCCTACCTGTGGCTGAGTCCATGATTCTAGACTTGTTTCTTTCAGTGGTGACTGTGGCCTTCCCATTTCTTTTGAATGCTTTGGAAAAGAAAGAGAAATGCGAACTGTTAGTTACTTGGATGTACAGCACATCTATCGGCATAAGATTCTGAAACCATAAATGAGTGCATTTTATAGTTGTAGTAAAAAAATAAATGCAATTAACAGAGACTAGCAAATCCCTATTTGTTCTGATCTGGGGACAGGCAAAGTATATTGGATTACAGGTGTACAGATAAATTAGGCTTGCCAACCTCCGGGTGGTGGCTGGAGATCTCCCGCTATCACAGTTCATCTCCCGGTGACAGAGATCAGTTCCCCTGGAGAAAATGGCCACTTTGGCAATTGAGCTCTATGGCATTGAAGTCCCTTCCGTCTCCAAACACGGTCTTCCGCAGGCTCTGCCCCCAAAATCTCCAGGTATTTCCCAACCTGGAGCTGGAAACCCTAGTTCACCTGGAGAAAATGGCCACTTTGGCAACTGGACTCTACGGCAGTGAAGTCCCTCCCCTCTCCAAACCCCATCCTCCTTAGGCTCTGCTCCCAAAATCTCCAGGATTTTCCCAACCTGGCAACCCTAAGTCATATCCTCGGTTTCATTGTGATTGTGTATGTTGCCATTGTAAGTCTTGAGCTCATTTTTCGTGTTTGCGTGCCCAATTTATGTAAAAGCAAAACCTCAAAAACGGTTGCAGCTTTTCTCACCGCAATGCAGACAACAGGTGAAAACAGCCATGGCCCGGTCTCAGCTTTTGTAGTGGCCACTTCAGTAACAAAAATTAATTGTAATAATTGTGTTAACAGGGACAGTTTGAGCCAAGAATCTGAAAAGGGCAAGGAAATGAAGCCTTGGGGGCTTGATTTGTACAGAGAAGGAAAAACAGAAAAAAACTTCTGAGCTGCACCAATGAGGCTGTGAGATTCGATAGCATTCCTAGTTGAATCAATTTGATCGGCAATAGGGTTGCCACGTCCCTCTTCGCCACCAGCGGGAGATTTGGGGAGTGAAGCCTGAGGAGGGCAGGGTTTAAAGAGGGGAGGGACTTCCATGCCATTGAGTCCAATTGCCAAAGCGGCCATTTTCTCCAGGTGAACTGATCTTTATCGGCTGGAAATCAGTTGTAATAGCAGGAGATCTCCAACTATTACCTGGAATTTGGCAAGCCTAATCGGCAATCATAAACAGCCTGCTAAATCCAGATTGTCTCCCAAATTGGAAAGTCCAACCTTCCTTCCCACTACAGACTTGTCACTGCACCTAGCCCCTTACAGCATAGTAAGGTAGAAGTTGAGTTGCCAATCTCCAGGTGGGGCTTGAGTTCACCTGGAATTGTAACTCATCTCCAGACCACAGAGATCAGCTCCCCTGGATAGGATTACCAGGTCCCTCTTTGCCACCAGCGGGAGATTTTTGGGGTGGATCCTGAGGAGGGCGGGGTTTGGGGAGGGGAGGGACTTCAATGCCATAGAATCCAATTGCCAAAGTGGCCATTTTCTCCAGGGGAACTGATCTCTATCAGCTGGAGATCAGTTGTAATAGCAGGAGATCTCCAGCTAGTACCTGGAGGTTGGCAACCCAACCCCTGGAGGTAATGGCAGCTTCAGAGGACAGACTCTAAGGCACCACATCCCTGCTGATCTCCCTCCTCACCCTAAACTCCACATTTCCCACGTACCAACCACCAAATTGCCAGGAATGTTTCCAGCTAGAGTTGGCAACCCTAGGAAGGAGACCCCAGAGTAAGTAAAATACATAATACCACCATAGCACAGGTGAAAAAAACTAGCTTTTTTAAATGCTCTTTGAAGACAAAATGTGATGAAATGTGTCTGAAGAAGAGAGATTTATTTTGAAAGCCTTTTCAGTGTCCCCCCCCCAGACTTTTATGTTAATTTATTTATATTTAGCAAACTTAAGAGTGGGATGCAGTAGGGAGTCCACAGCTACCGTCATTTAGGCAACTCCTCTGTGGCTCTAAATTTGGCCAGCAATTTTGGGAGGCTTTGTTTATTCTTGACTGCATGCAAACTGCGCTGAGAAGTACCCAACTATTTCTCCTTCCTCCTCTCTTAAAAACAAATGCCAGCGTGGTGTAGTGGTTAAGAGCGGTGGTTTGGTGGACTCTGATCTGGAGAACTGGGTTTGATTCCCCACTCCTCCACATGAGCTGCGGAGGCTAATCTGGTGGACTGGATTTGTTTCCCCTCTCCTTCACACGAACCCAGCTGCGTGACCTTGGGCAAGTTACAGCTCTGTTAGAGCTCTCTCGGCCCCACCTACCTCACAGGGTGTCTGTTGTGGGGAGGAGAAGGGGAGGTGATTGTAAGCTGGTTTGAGTCTCCCTTAAGTGGTAGAGAAAGTCAGCATATAAAAAACAACCCTCTCCTCCTCGTCCTCCTTCTAATGTGTGTGTTAAGTGCCATCAAGTCACGTCCGACTCATGGCAACCCTATGAATCAAAGTCCTCCAAAATGTCTTATCTTTAACAGCCTTGCTCAGGTCCTGCAAACTGAGGGTCATGGCTTCATTTATAGGGTCAATCCATCTCTTGTTGGGTCTTCCTCTTTTCCTGCTGCCTTCAACTTTTCCTAGCATGATTGTATTTTCCAGTGACGCTTGTCTTCTCATAATGTGACCAAAGTACAATAGCCTCAGTTTAGTCATTTTAGCTTCTAGGGTCAGTTCAGCCTTGATTTGATCTATAACCCATTGATACCCCCCCCCCAATATTTTGGAGAAGATGTGAAGGCAGATAGCTGACGGCCTTTCAACTGGAAGGAAGGAGCCCTGGCTGACCCCACCCCCCATATACAAAAATAAATAAATATTGCCATGGGATGCATTAAAATTGCCTTGAAATAAATGCATTTTGCTTACGCTGCCTGGTCTCCCCCGCCCCGCTGAAATTACCTCTCATTTCCCAGCCACCTTGCAAAATCTTGCTAATGTGCATAATGATTGCTCAACTCTGCCCATAAATGCTCAGGTTTTTATGAGCACAGGGACGGAGGTGCCACTGTAGCCTCCAGGGTATGTTTACCACATTCTTCTGTGAGTATATTGCACCTACCCGTGTAGAAACCTGCTCGAGATAAATGGCAAGCGCTGCTTTTTTCTCCCACCACAGAGCAGCGTCCTTTGCCTATTTTTAAAGGGCTCCGTATAGTGGGATAATAGATTTGGTAAACAGCAAATGCATCCGCTGACTTCCTGAAGGGCATTGACTGGGATTTTTCAATAAAGCTAAAGAGCCATGTATATGTTAGCTGGAAGCTTTAGACGAAGCCCAGAGATAAATGGGTAAATAAATACATCTATCCTCACATAGTGACTGATACACCAATAATAATTGATAAAAGTATTCCAAAGGGACTTTCTTGGAACATTGAGGGGAAATGCACACTTCATTAAGGGCAGCGCAGTGGAGAGGTGCTGGGCATTTTGCTTTTTTACATTCTTCAGTGCAGGTCTCTCAATGTAAGAATGCAGTTTTGTACTCTACTGTAACCTCCGTTTCTCTCACCAACTCCAGTTGAGGAAAGAACCAGGGATGAAAAGAAGAAAATAGGGGTGCCTCCAGCTTAGGGTTGCCAACCTCCAGGTACTAAGCAAAGTGAAACAAGCACTGATGGCAAAAACGAAACCAAATATCTTAATTCAGAAAATCATCTCAAAGACACTACAACCGGTAGAATACAATATATAAATGCAAAATGGAAGTCCCAAAAAAATATGAACAAAGCCGCATATAATTCCTAGTCTATGACATAGGAATCCGGAGCCGAGTGAAGTTGTAATCCCGGCAAAAGTCCACGCTCCCAGGGGATGTTTGCGAGGCTTGTCTTGCGAAGTCCCGGAGGTGCATTCTGCAGCGGCTGGATGAGCACAATCTTCAACCAGGAGCAAACAAGGTTCACAGAAGGCAAGTGAAGCTGCTAAATCCCAAAATGGGGATCCGGTGTAACACCCATTTCGCCATAGCTTTTTCCATCAGGAAAATTTTCTTTAGTGGCATAAGATGAATGTCTATCTCACAATGCCAAAAAGTACGTGACTTGCAGCTCGAATGGATAGCTAATAGCTGGTTTTGGGATTTAGCAGGTTCACTTGACTTCTGTGAACTTTGTTTGCTCCTGGTTGAAGATTGTGCTCTTCCAGCCGCTGCAGAACGCACCTCCGGGACTGTGAAAGACACGCCTCGCAAGCATCCCCTGGGAGCGTGGACTTTCGCCGGGATTACAACTTCACTCGGCTCAGGATTCCTATGTCATAGACTAGGAATTATATGCGGATTTGTTCACATTTTTTTGGGACTTCCATTTTGCATTTATGTATTGTATTCTACCAGTTGTAGTGTCTTTGAGATGATTTTCTGAATTAATATATTTGGTTTCGTTTATGCCATCAGTGCTTGTTTCACTTTGCTTAATTCCACATATTTAAGCACGAGGATTTGTTTTGAGCCTCCAGGTACTAGCTGGAGATCTCCTGCTATCACAACTGATCTCCAGCCAACAGAAATCAGTTCACCTGGAGAAAATGGCCTCTTTGGCAATTGGACTCTACGGCATTGAAATCCCTCCCCTCCCCAAACTGCGCCCTCCTCAGGCTCCGCCGCAAAAACCTCCCATCGGTGGTGAAGAGGGACCTGACAATCCTTCTCCAGCTCAATGGCTTTCTCTGCTTCCCAGCCAAGGGGGAAGGGGAATCACCAGATGGCAAAAGAAAGGAAAATACAGTTTCAAAAGAGCTCCACAGATCCTCTAATAACCTTTTACCCTTCATAAATAGAACTGAAAATATATACAGGGTTTATTCAGCAAAGGGGGGAGGGAATGAAAAAAGGACACACCTGTGTAAAAACTCTAACTTAAGCAATACCAATGAGGGAACCAGAAATGAGACAAACCATGCAACCCTAAACAGAGTGACATCCTTGACACCAAGGGGTTTAGAAGGACATAATCTGTTTAAGATTGCACTGTCAGAGTCTTATACTTTTCTTTTGCTGTCTCAGACCTTCTGAAAGTCTATTTCCGTCTTCCCACAGGCTGGCTGGCAGTCTCTAAGTTGCTGCTGGAAACACCTTCTTTTCCTCAGATGGTTTTCTCCTCCCATCCGCCTCAGAACTGTCTCTCCAGAAATCTTCCATCTCCTCCTTTCCTCAGAAATCTCTCTCTTTCAGATTGTGTGGGTACTGGAAGGTAACAGTTCGAGGGCTATAGGATTGCATGCACCTTCCTCATGCTTTATAATACATGTTCTGGACACATCAGTGTGAGAATCAGGCCCTTAGCCTAGCCATTTCGAAGACATGCTAATTTTCTTTGTGCAGGGATAGATATATTCAAAGGGGAGTATTTTGAAGTGGCCTTCTACTGAGTCAGCCAGTTGGTTCCTCTAGGTCAGTATTATCTATTCTGACTGTTAGGAATTCACCAGGCTCTTGCCCAGCATTTGCTAGTGGAGATCCTTTGACTGGAGACACCAGGGAGCCAGTGAGGTGTAGTAGTTAAGAATGGTGGTTTGGAGCGGTGGACTCCAATCTGGAGAACTGGGTTTGATTCCCCACTCCTCCACATGAGTGGCAGAGGTTAATCTGGTGAACTGGGTTGGTTTCCCCACTCCTACACATGAAGCCAGCTGGGTGACCTTGGGCTAGTCATGCTCTTAGAGCTCTCTCAGCCCCACCTACCTCACAGGGTGTCTGTTTTGGGGAGGGGGAGGGAAGGTGATTGGAAGCCGGTTTGATTCTTCCTTAAGTGGTAGAGAAAGTCGGCATATAAAAACCAACTCTTCTTCTTCTTCTTTCTTCTTCTTGTTCAGAACTACGTGTGCCAGCTTCCAGGTGAGGCCTGAAGATCTCTCCAGAAGAAAAAGATCAATTCCCTTGGCGAAAATGGCAGCTTTGAAAGGTCTAAGGAAGTCTAAGGAATTATACCCTTGTGAGGTCCCTCCACACACCCCATCCTCCCAAGGCTCCACCTCTACATTTCCATGAATTCCCAGTCTTGAACTGGAAACCCTAGTTGGAATCTGGGATTTTCTACAAGCAATGCAAGTACTCTGCCACTGAATCAAAGTTCCTCCCTTTTTAAACATCCTGCGCTCCACCACGGAGACGCTGAAGTGCTATACTCCAAAGACAGCTTTACCACAGATCTGCTGTTTGTGTGAGCACCAAACAATGAAAGGCATGCTCTAAATCCCCCGACGTGGAATGATTCAGTCCAGGAAAGGCTGACATATTCAGATAAAACCAGATGAGACGGTACTGCTGACTCCCCCCCTCCCCAAGTGACTCCTGTGACATGTTGCTGGGGGGGGGGGAATCTTTGTAAAAAGATTGCGTGGGGAAACTTACTTCATGGGTATGATCCTCTGGTACTGTGTCAAATTTCCCCACATAATGGAATGACTTTTTTTTAGTACAATAAGGAAAATATTATCACTGTTAAAAGTGTCTCAGAGGTAGCTTCCCAGCAGCATAAATGACACTTGGGCATCCATATTCCATTGAAAGTCAATGAGAATGAGGTACCTAAGTGTCTCTCTGCCATTTATCCTTTACTCTGTTTCTTTGCTTCAAAGTGAGCACACTTTTCTCTAAATGAATACTTCTCCAACACGCGAACACACACAACCGCTAAACATTCCGCTCCCGATAGCACGAAGCCCTGGGAACACCCTTCCAGAATCCTTTGTTTATGTTCCCATTACTCTCATCCATCTGACATTTAAGCTTAATACACAGAAGAAAATTAAATCCATAATGAGATGAAGATGCTATGATTGATTTCAGTCTGAATGTTACATTATGGCTTCAGCGGCACAGTTACGGCTCCCACAGCCCCTATCCCGGCACCAATAAAAAATTTCCCTGGCAGCCAGGCATGGTTGTTAGCAGAAATCAGGCTCACATAATGGCATGCTTAGCTAAACCTCAAGTAACTTTTAAAAAAACTATAGTCCTTCTGAATAACCTACAAGCATAACCAGGCAGCGAGAAGGGAAGGCATAAGAACATAAGGAAGGCCATGCTGGATCAGACCAAAGTCCATCAAGTCCAGCAGACTGTTCACACGGTGGCCAACCAGGTGCCTCTAGGAAGCCCACAAACAAGGCAACTGCAGCAGCATTATCTTGCCTGTGTTCCACAGCACCTAATATAATAGGCATGCTCCTCTGATCCTGGAGAGAATATGCATCCTGGAGGTATGCATCATGACTAGTATCCATTTTTACTAATAGCCATGAATACCCCTCTCCTCCACGAACATGTCCACTCCCCTCTTAAAGCCTTTCAAGTTGGCAGCCATCACCACATCCTGGGGCAGGGAGTTCCACATGGTATAGCCCGGTCCAGCATGGTATAGCCCAATCTCAGAAGCCAAGAAGGCCCAGCCCTGGTCAGTATTTGGATGGGAGACCACCAAGGAATTCCAGGGTTGCTGTGCAGAGGAAGGCACTGGCAAACCACCCCTGTTAGTCTCTTGCCTGGGAAACCCTACAGGGTTGCCATAAGTTGGCTGTGGCTTGATGGGACTTTCTACCACCAGTTAAAGTCCACTCTTTAAAATAGCAACATTTTAAGCCATTCCTGGAAGCTCTTGGGTAGCTTGAGGAGCACTGAGACTTATAATGAGATACTGCCAATCTACTTGGTAAAGAGCTCAAAGTGCTACATCTGTTTAGAGGAGTGACCACTCACTGTACTTTTCACACACACAACTCACCCTTTACAGATGTTAACTAGTTCTGTTTATCATGTCTCACTCTGCGCCTTCCTTGATAGACCTGAATTCACATTTACCCTACTCTATAATCAGGAGCAGCTTGACCTGGATGGTCCCGGCTAGCCTAATCGCATCAGATCTTGGAAGATAAGCGCTCTATAAGCTCTGGTGAGTAATTGGATGGGAGACCGCTAAGGAATTTCAGGGTTGCTATGCAGAGGAAGGCAATGGCAAACCACCTGGTCAAAGGTCTGGAATCCATGCATTGGTCAGACCTCACTTGGAATACTGTGTCCAGTTCTGGCCTCCACAATTTAAGAAGGATGTTGACAAGTTGGAGTGTGTCCAGAGGAGGGCGACCAGAATGGCCAAAGGTTTGGAATCCATGCCCTATGAGGAGAGACTTAGGGAATTGGGTTTGTTTAGTTTGGAGAAGAGAAGGTTGAGGGGAGACATGATAGCCATGTTTGAAGGGATGTCATGTTGATGAGGGAACTAGCTTGTTCTCTGTTGCTCCAGAGACTAGGACACAGAGTAATGGATTTAAACTAAGAGAAAAGTGATTCCACCTAAACATTAGGAAGAACTTTCTGACGGTGAGGGCTGTTCAACAGTGGAATGCTCTGCCTCAGAGGGTGGTGGAGTCCCCGTCTTTGGAGGTCTTTAAGCAGAGGCTGGATGGCCATCTGTCGGGAGTGCTTTGATTGTGGGATCCTGCATGGCAGGGGGTTGGACTGGATGGCCCTTGTGGTCTCTTCCAACCTTGTGTGGACTTGTGAACCTCTGTTAGTCTCTTGCCTTACAAATCCCATAAGGGGTCACCATAAGTAAGCTGAGACTCGACAGCACTTTACACTTACACTCTCATACACAGTAGGGATGCCAACCTCCAGGTAGTAGCTGGAGATCTCCTGTTATTACAACTGATCTCCGGCCGATAGAAATCATTTCACCTGGAGAAAATGGCTGCTTTGGCAATTGGACTCTATAGCATTGAAGTCCCTCCCCTCCCTAAACCCCACCCTTCTCAGGCTCTGCCCCAAAAACCTCCCGCCAGTTGCGAAGAGGGACCTGGCAACCTTAATGCACAGCCACGGAGCAGATTTGGTATGGATGGCTACAGAAAGAAAACAGAACACAAGGCGGCTCCTGCAGCTTACAGACTCAAAGGTCTGTTAACACAACCATCTTAGGTAGGAGAGCAGCACCCTTCGTTTTTCAATATTCACACAGCAAAACAGACTTTTAAAAGGAATAGGATTAATGTACATTTTCTTGATTAGAAAGGGACAGACCTCGAGTGGGTTGAACTATAACCAATAGATTTGGGGGAACTCTTTTTTTTTTTAACCTGGAACCTGAAATGAGACCCTCTTGAACATCACTCTGGTAGGGAAATCTGGTAAGAAGTAGCCCTTTCCACAAGATGCAGAGAAAGCACACACAAGCCATGTACAGCAGGGATCCCAAACTTATTTTGAGCCAAATCCCCAATGGTTTCTGCAGGAGGCCAAATTGAATACCTTCCTCCTCCCACTTCCTGGGAAGAAAGAAAGCCTGAAGGTGGAGTGGAACCACATGGACTAAGAAAAGCCCAGGTGCTTACCAGTTCTTCTCATCTTCCAGTGGAAAACCTTTCATTTGAATGAAGGTAGCCAATAACAAGCCCTTTTTTACAGTGGCCCCACCCACTTTTTGAAAAGCTTGGTTGGTGCCACGGGAAGTACTGGTGGGTGCCATGACACTCATGGGCACAATCTGGGGAATAGGGTTGCCATCCTCCAGGTTATAGCTGGAGATGTCCTGCTATTACAACTGATCTCCAGAGATCAGTTCACCTTGAGATAATGGCCACTTTGGCAACTAGACTCTATGGCATTGAGGTCCCTCCCCTCTCCAAACCCCACCCACCTCAGGCTCCACCCCCAAAATCTCCCGCCGGTGCCAAAGAGGGACCTAGCAACCCTACTGGGGAACCCAAGTGCACTTGGTTTTTCTTTATAATTCTCATGTCATATCTGACATATTACAGCTGAACTTGTGATTCAGTATCCACATTCATCCAGGTATTGGTCCCCAGTTTCATTTGTAAAGTGAATGCACCTTGGTTTTTCCTTACAAATTGATGTGCATATGTACATGCAGAATGGGCATGCAGTCACTATGACACGTGAACAGGGCTAGGTGCTTGTAAAGGCACAGGATAGAAATAATGTTGTTGAGAGCACAACAGAAACAACCCTGCCTTGGTTTGTTATGTGCTATCAACTCACTTCCAGCTTACGGTGACCCTATGAATTAACGACCTCTAAAGCGTCCTTGCCCATTTAAATCTGCTTAAAAGACTGATTCATTCAGAACTGTGATAAGCAGTTTCTCGGCTAATTGATGCTTAACAAATCGTTTCTGATTGAGATGGGGAGAGGGTGACCATAATTCTTTTCTAAATAAAAAAGAGAACCTTGATATTTTGTTGCTAAGGTGACAGCTGTGTGTCCCATTTACCTCTTCTGCTCTTTAGCCAGGATTTCACCTAGGCTTGGAATTCTTGTTAGTGGGAGGAACACTGGGTAACCCACACTTCTGCATTTGCACGTCATAGGTAGTGAGAACTAGTTTTGAAGTACAATTCTCAGCTCAAGAAGGAGGGTGGAGTAGGGACTAGGGTTGCCAGGTCTCTTTTTGCCACCAGCAGGAGGTTTTTTGGGGCAGGGCCTGAGGAAGGCAGGGTTTGGGGAAGGGAGCGACTTCAATGCCATAGAGTCCAATTTCCAAAGTGGCCATTTTCTCCAGGTGAACTGATCCGTATCGGCTGGAGATCAGTTGTAATAGCAGGAGATCTCCAGCTAGTACCTGGAGGTTGGCAACCCTAGTAACGATGCATGTGTATAAACCCAGCAACACGTTTTTCCCACTCTCTCTTAACATAAGTAGGATACCTTAATGCAGCTATAGGGACTCTTACCATGCAAATATTACTAGAGGAAACCTCAAGTCTTTGATCCCGACAATGGCTCTGTAAACTAGCCTGGATCTGCGCTGAAACTAACTGTTCTCATGACAACCCAAATGCCATTTATTTAGCCTGTAAAGAGGAACACAGCTTATCACCACAGGGAGAAAATGACTTAAGACTGTTCAGCCAAGGCAGCCTAGATTTACCAACCCATTCACTGCCCACAACTATTCTGCCAAGGAGCCTCTATCCTCCCCTATTTCTATTTGGAAATGTGCTTATTTTGTTCTCTCCTGACCACAAAATTAAAAAAAATCATAAAAATGCATGCATTGAGAATCCTGCCTCCTCGCAGTCATTGCTTTTGTTGGGGGGGGGGTATTATTCACCAAGAATAAATTGTTAGAAGAAGAAATGGTAATCAATTTATTTACATGGAACAGCTTTGCAGACTTAAACTGCATGCCTCAGGGATGCGTCTACTAAAGGAATTTGCTTCACCAAGTACTTGTACACTGCATGTTTGCACAAAAGCATCCTTTGTGCTCTCATTTCTCTGCTCAACGACCCTACACCATTGCACAAAGGCAAATTAAATTATAAAAGGTAAGGATGAGAGCATGTCCCCGGTTCCATTTTCATACTGTTTTGGAAGCTCGTTTTGTGCTAAATCCCACTCCACTTACACTCCGTTTTAAGTAGGGAAACGTCTAAAATGGAATTCAAACTGGAAATATGCAGTTTTCTTCAGCTTTCAGTATTATTTAGCTCATTGGAGTTCCCACCCCTTCCCTCATTACCAATGCTTTAAAAAAAAAAACAGTCCTATCCATATTCTTTGTGTGTCATATTTACTGATGTGCACATGCATTCTAATGCACTGGAAAAACACCACACAATGAGAACCTTGATAAAAGTGATCAGCCAGTACCAATCAGGATTGCTTTTTTGCAGTGTTTTTAAATCAAATTTTGACATGTGCATTCAGCTTCATATTGGGATGAAACATTCAAGGAACTTTGGAAAAAGTTTTTAAAATGATAAGGCTAATGAAATTTCTTGGGTAATGGGGAAACCACACATCTTTGAATTCTGACTAAAATTGAAAGTGCAAAGGGACTTTGAAGGTTCTTGTCCAGGCTGGAGGTTCTTGTCCAGGCATAACAGATGATGAATTCTGATGGAATGAGCAAAACACAAATAGATTTTAATAATGCTCTCAAAATTTCCCAGGGACCTTCCTCACTATACTATGCCAAGATGGCCATGTTGACTCAAGGACTTGCACAGCTCATTTGACATGAAGAGGAAAACATGGCACTATTTAGGGGAGCGTCACAGCAGATACAGTAATGGTGTCAGCAGGGGTATTAAACATAAGGACTGTGGTCCAGATTCACCCCCTTGAGTGCTCTTATCCAGCCCACAAGCCAGACGAGGCAGCCACCCCCCCAACGTTCGATCTGAGCTGGCAAGTAGGGTTGCCAGGTCCCTCTTCACCACCAGCGGGAAGTTTTTGGAGTGGAGCCTGAGAAGGGCAGGGTTTGGGATTGGGAGAAACTTCAATGCCATAGAGTCCAATTGTCAAAGTGGCCATTTTCTCCAGGTGAACTGATCGCTATCGGATGGAGATCAGTTGTAATAGCAGGAGATCTCCAGCTCGTACCTGGAGGTTGGCAAGCCTACAGATCTCCAGCCGATAGAGATCAGTTCTCCTGGAGAAAAATAGCTGCTTTGGCAATTGGACTCTATGGCATTGAAGTCCCTCCCCTCCCCAAACCCCACCCTCCTGAGGCTCCGCCCCAAAAACCTCCTGCCGGTGGCAAAGAGGGACCTGGCACCCCTAGAGATAAATCACTCGGCAACTAGCAAGACTGCAGTATGATGGAGCCTGTACTTTGAAATGGAATCCTTTGGCAATTCTGGAAAAAAATGCACTTTTATTTATGCAGCTATATTCAAATATGGCACCAATCCAGGGCTCGAGGGAGGACTAGCTGGCAGTGGTGGGGGAGGGGAAGGGGGGAAGAGATGAATGCCTGTAACGTGATCAGGAAAGCACAAAAGGTTTAACAGAACCTGCCACGAGATTTGGCAGATGGTTCTGTGGCGGATTGTCAAACTTTAAACTAATCTTCATTTAAGAGTTTTAAGGGTTGTATCCCTCCACTAAAGCCTCTTGCTCTTTTGCCGGGTTGATTCGAGTAAATTATAAATCAGACTTTCTGAAAACTGCTTCCATGAACAGAGCCTTCTTAAAGCACAGCTAAACTGAGCAAGAAGATTACATGTTATTATGATGGGGCCCAGCGGGGCTTTCCTCCCCCCCCTTTCTTTTCTCCCCCTTTTCCCCTTTCCACAGCAAACATAATGATGTTGAGAAGGATAAAATGATCATTATGTGCAAGGAGGTCATCTTGACAAAGAACAATGCCTTTCCGCTCAGAGATCCTGCAAATCCTCCTGTCGGTGAATATTCATGCGGCAAACTCTTCTCCTTAATGGGTCCGTAAACCCAGTAACTCGGAAGCAGAAACCCAACCCGCATTCTGAGATCAGATGATCAAAATTGCTCATTGGAGGGAGGGGGGAAATCAGTGAGGGGAAATGAGGCTGAACGTTGCCCCGAAAACATTCTATTTCATGGGCATTTTTTTTTTTTAGCTTAATTGCATCCTACTGGTTTAAAGCCGAGAGAAAGGATTTTCTTCCTCGAGTCCCGGGTGGAATGTTAGAAACTGTACGTGGTATTAAAAATTAAAATAGACACTAATCTTGAAAGCCACATTTATTCTTTTTCTACTGTGATTTGGAATGACAGATGAAAAAGTCTCAGAGATATCACTCCGCACGATGATCCTACGATGCAATGAGAAAACTGAAACGGGGACAAATCTAGATACTATTATGCTGAATCGAAGCAACCAAACATTTTTTATGGTGCTCTAGTTCAGCAAGGCAGGGCTATGGAAATGCAGCGGTATTTGTGTCCTGCACAAGTTCTTGAAGGAAACAGATGCAAGCGAGTAGATGGGTGGCATGGGCAGATTTTATGAACACCAGGTATTAAATCAGCCCAGCTCTTTTGAAAGGGCCTCAAGTGAGAGAGACTTTGGCACCCCTCCTTGCAGGTTATATCTGAACCAGCAAACCATAGTTGGTGCTTACCCTCAAACTCAGGATTGCAAACCACCTTGAAAACTATGGTTTATAATCCTCGTTTGGAAAACAAGCACCGATTGTGTGCTTATCTGATGTTTCATTGCGATTTGATATTGTTGTGGTTATTTCCTTTTGCAATTGTATTGCATGTATTTTAAATTTGTTTTGAACCTCTTCAAATTTGCAAGATACGCAAATGGTTGGATGGATTTAGACTGATGAAAGCACAGAATCACAACTGTTGACCAAAACTTAATCAAACCTAAATAAATATTAAAAGTAGTACAACAGGGAACATTCACTAACCCCTGGGTGCCATGACCCTTGTGCACTGGAATATATATGAGGAAGAATATATATAAGGAAGACTGCAGAGGAATGCAATGGCAAACCACCTCTGCTTCTCACTTGCCTTAAAAACCCTTGCCGGGGACACCATAAGTCGGCTGCAACTTGATGCATGTGTGTGCGCGCGAAACTGTATCTCAACAAATAAATGTACTCATCAGTAGTAGGTAGGTAATCTTCATAGCTGAACAGGGTTTTTGTTTTGTTTTTTAACCTGGGCCATCTCCTTTCTGCTCAACACACTTTCCATCACACCATACTGACTACTCAATAATTTACAGAAAATACAGGAAACCAATTACAGGAAATACAGGAAACCAACTAGGGCGATGTACATGTTTCCTCATTTTCTCACAAAAGGCAACACTCCAATCCTGAAGTCATTGGGTTTAGAAGAGCGTAACTATGTTTAGGATTGTACTGTAGTATGAGTTTTCTGTATGCCTCGGTCAACCACCCTTCTCAAATGAACACACATGAAGCTGTCAGTATTGTCTACTCAGACTGTGAGCCGATCTCCAGGGCTTCAGGCAGAGGACTTTCACATCACCTACTACTTGTTCCTTTTAACTGGAGATGCCAGGGACTGGACTTGAGACCTTCTGCATGCCAAGCAGAGGTTCTTCCACTATTCTACAGTCCCTCCACATAAATCTATCCAAAGCTGGAAAAAATCTTTTCCTGAAACAATCTATCCCCACAGTTACTATCTACATTACTGACTGCCACCCCCCACAAATTTCATTATATATAGGGTTGGAAGGTCCCTCTTCGCCACTGGTGGGAGTTTTTTGGGGTGGAGCCTGAGGAGGGCAGGGTTTAGGGAGGGGAAGGACTTCAATGCCATAAAGTCCAATTGCCCTTTTCTCCAGGTGAACTGATCTCTATCGGCCGGAGATCAGTTATAATAGCAGGAGATCTCCAGCTAGTACCTGGCGGTTGGCGTCCCTAATTATATATGAACCATACCTTCATCATCTTGTTCCACTACTATAGATCGTAATTCCTTTGGCAACCCACTCCTCTATTTCTGCATTCTCTGCAGAGCCTAAAAGAGCATTACAATGGCGCTTGTGGTAGAACTCTCCGAGAAATTACCTTTTTAAAAAGTGGCAGCAAAGCCCCTCCCATTTCCCCCCCATTGGATTACGAGCATCCAGCATCACCCCTTTCAGGTTTTTGCCTAAAGGCACAATCTGCTCTTAATATGTTTGGAAATTATTGTTCCATTATATCCACACCAATACGCAATCAAATGGAAATTATAGGGGAGGGAAAGCGATTTGTCTTCTTAATGAGAGTCACCTTGCTGATTCTTCCAATGCCGTTGGCAATCATTAGCTGAGCTGGTGAAATAAACAAGAGCCAGTTGCTCCTTGGGTGGTATCAGCAATCCACGGCGAGACCAGATGGGCAAGCCCCAAAACAAAGAATCCAATTTAGAGCAGAAGGCATTTGTCTCTTAAAGGTTTCCCCTAGCCGAGATCCCTGTTTCTGACAAGGCGTCCAAAGCTTTATATCAAAGCCTATTACCATGGTGGGGGAAAAAATAATAATAAATTTTGTGTTTCGTAAAGATAGCGGAGGTGGGGGCTCTGTCTGGCAGTGAAGACTGAGGCTCCCACTGCTTCTAAATGGGTTTGATACATTGCTACTGCCTACTGTAAAAGGATCCCGTGAGATCCATCAGCAACTCTCTAGTCCGTACGCGTTCAGGAAACCTGATGCTATTTGGAGAACTGTGATCTGACCATGATGTTTCACTGGAGTAAAGGCAATCAACATGTAAGGTGCCATGGTATAGCCCAATATCACCAGAGAGAAGCTGGAGGGCTTTAAGAGGGGAGCAGACATATTCATGGAGGAGAGGGATATTCATGGCTACTAGTCAAAATGCATGCTAGTCATGATGCATACCTATTCTCTCCAGGATCAGAGGAGCATGCCTATTATATTAGGTGCTGTGGAACACAGGCAGGATTCTGCTGCAGTCGTCTTGTTTGTGGGCTTCCTACAGGCACGTGGTTGGCCACTGTGTGAACAGACTGCTGGACATGATGGACCTTGTTCTGATCCAGCATGGCCTTTCTTATGTTCTGATCTTGAAAGCTAAGCAGGGCCAGTACTTGGATGGGAGACAACCAAGGAAAACTCTGCTGAGGAAGGCACTGGCAAATCACCTCTGCTTCTCAAATGCCTTGAAAGCCCCGGGGTCGCTGTATCAGTTGTGACTTGATGGCACTTAAGTATTTATATAAACAGTGTGAGAAGGTAGGATGGAAGATCTTATTCTATATGAGTTTTATCCTGTTGTTCCTCCAAGGAACTCAGGACAGTGTATATGATCTGCCCTATTTTATGCTCACAACAACCCTGAGAACTAGATTAGGCTAAGAGATATAGAATGAACCAAGATCACTCAGTGAACTTCATGTCAGGGTTGGCATTTGACTCTACCACCACCATTATGCCTGTTCACAGACCTACAATCTAATACAGGGGTGTCAAACTCATTTGTCACAAGGACCGGATACGACATAAATGTCACTCGGTCGGCCCAGACCATGCCTCGCCAGCCCAGATCGGGACTAGGGACAAGTCCCTATTCAGACATGGATTTGCTGGGCTGGTTGAGCATGGGCACATCACTGGTCCCACTAGGAGTTCTTCCCAAGGTAAAATGTTATAGCGTAGTGTACTGGTTAAGAGCAGTGGTTTGGAGTGGTGGAGTCTGATCTGGAGAACTGGGTTTGATTCCCCACTCCTCCACATGAGTGGCAGAGGATAATCTGGTGAACTGAATTTGTTTCTCCACTCCTACGCATGAAGCCAGCTGGGCGACCTGGGGCTAGTCACAGCTCTCTTAGAGCTCTCTCAGCGCCACCTACCTAACAGGGTGTCTGTTGTGGGGAGGAGAAGGGAAGGTGTTTGTAAGTGTCAGGCTGCTATCTCGGTTTCGTTATTGCCTCTGTCTCTGCGTTGTATTGTCTGCCCCCCAAGGTCGCATACCTAGGCCTGGGAACCCAGCTCCTGAGAAACTGTATTCAGCCTGTACGTGTAATCTCCCGCCTTCCCTGCCTTATAATATCTCCCTGCTAGTGAGCCTCTCATAGCTGTCATTTTATTCGTTTGCACTGTAGGCCTAATTGACCAGTAAAAGCCATCTGTTTGGACTCTATATGACTTTGTGGTGATTTCTGGTTCTGTGGGCCAAGGGCTGACATTATGACAGCTATCACCTTCTCTTCACCATTCTACTAGCCAGGCTGGAGCCCAGGGGGGTTCGCCTGCCACTTGGATGGGAGCTGTGCAGCTCTCCAGGTGATCTACACCCTGGAGCCCTTCTCTGAGGATCCTACTCTGTTACAAGACTTAATCGCTGAACTTTTCCGGACGACCCGAGAGGTTTGCCGCTTGAGGGGACTGGTACAGGAACAGTGGCAATCTCTTAAAGGACGTCTCTGGATGTTAACGTCGGAGGATACTGATGCTCGTCTAGATCTTCAGGACTTGGATCAATTACTGGACGATGCCCGATTGGCGACTGAGGATTTACAAATATTAACTGGACTTTTGGATAATCTTATTTCTCGAGAAACTCTTTCTACCATGGCGGGAGCCCCACCGGAGGGTTTTTCCCTGATCCCGGATGCAGCCAGCTGTCAGGCTGAGGCCAAGCGAGTCGCTATTAGCACCGCTCTTCTCCTTGTGGAATGTACAAAGGACACCCCGGTAGCCACCTTGGCTCAAGTTTTGACCTCGACCTTCGGAGCCGAGGCACCCGCACTGGCGGTTCGAGTACAACCTCTGCTGGGCGGGGAACCCGACCCCATACTCTCACTCCTGGAGACAGAACTTTTGCCGCGCATTACGGCAGAGGCTGCCCTGAGACTTGAGAACGCCAAAGTTCTTGCGGATCAGCAAGCCGCCGAAGCGGCTAAGGTCGCAAGAGAGAGAGAGGCTGCGGAAGCAGCCAGGGCGGCGGCAGCAAGGATTAGGAATCAGGCGAACGTGGACACGCGCCCTAAGGGCAATGTACTAGGGCTATCAGGTCTGTCCTTTTCCCCGGCGTTTGTCCCGTCGCGCGCGACCCAACGCGCACGCCGTTTGGCTGACCGACGTCGAGACTCAGAAGAGTCTGAAGACGAGGATTTATATGGGGATAGCTCTCAATGGGCCACAAGCTTCCGGACCAGTAAGCCTCATCTTACTGGTGGCCCAAGTGAGGAGACTCATCTCTTAAGAGCCCAGAATCGGGAGCTCTCCGACCGTGTTGATCAACTCCAGGAAGTAATGGAACGTATGCTTCAGGAGAACAGGCAATTACAACAAACCCTGATAGCTCTGAGACAGCCCGTTCCGATACCGGGTCAGGGGGTACCCGTACAGCCACCCGCTAATGTGCCTGCTCCACCCTTGCCTCCTGGAGCTCCTGTTGCTCCTCCGCCCGGACCACCCGTGCAACCACCCGCTAATGTGCCTGCTCCACCCTTGCCTCCTGGAGCTCCTGTTGTCCCTCCGCCCGGACCACCCATGCAACCGGGTCAACCTGCGCCCGGCCCTTGGAAGCAACTCAAATTGAGGACTACGTATGACGGATCTCTCGAGACTTTGCCTTGTTTCTTGCATCAAGTGGACAGTTATATGCGAGAACAGGGACAACTTTTCCCCACGGAAGACAGCCGGGTGCGTTACGTAGCTTCCCTTCTGACAGGTAAAGCGGCTGACTGGATGGTCCTCCAGTTTGACACCCGCTCTCGTGCTATTCGTTCCCTCAACAACTTCATGACTGCCCTGAGAAGGAGGTTTGAGGACCCCTTCCTGGGGGAAAGAGCCAAAACGGAACTCTTACAATTAAAACAAGGCTCTGCTACAGTTCGAGAATTTGCCGATGAATTTCAACGACTGGCAAGTAAAATTGTAGGTTGGCCCGAGACCACCCTGATCCATCATTTCAGGGAAGCCTTGCATCCTGACATTTTGAACTGGTCTTACATGCGAGGCGATCCCGATACCCTCGAAGACTGGATCCTATTAGCCGAGGAAGTGGAAAGCCGCCGACGCTTCATTTCTCTCGTCCGTCAAAAGCACAAGGAAAAAGGCACCCAAAAGCCTCAACCCAAGGCACCACTGCTCGTCCCACGAAATCCCCCACGTCCGCCCCAGGAACGTGAAGCCCGATTTCAGAGGGGTGCCTGTCTTACTTGCGGAGAAATGGGCCACTTTGCAGCCGTTTGCCCACGCCGCCAGGAAATATTTCGTCCCAGCACAACAACCCGCGCCCGAGGTCGTCCACCACGCAGAGGCACCGCGGCCACCCGCAGCGCAGCTCCGGGAAGACCCACACCCTCTGCACTCCATGCCGGGGACCCAGCCTCCCTGCCTACTACCAACGACCCCGCCGGGTCTCGGATTACAAGTGCCCCATTGGGGGACGATTTTCCCTCTTCGGATGAGGAAAATCCTTGGATTTCTCCAGCCTTAAACCTGGAATCTCCCCTCGACTTGTCAAAAAACGGCTCCGGTCTGTGGTGAATGGAGCGTCTCCACAGACCTCTCAGGATCTTCCTATCAAACCGAATGCTCCTACCAAAATTAAAGACGTGGACTCCACCATCTACGTGGATGCAGTTTTACAGCAACTTAACGGTGGCCCACAAATCCCCGTCAAAGCACTAATTGACTCCGGTTGCTGTCGCACTCTCATAAGCGAAACCACTTTTGCTGCACTCAGAGCCGACTCTGAGGCTTTACCCGCCCCCGTCCAATTTGCCCAAATGGACGGAAGCCATTTCCAGGGGGGTCCAGTTGATCACCGCACCATAGGGGTGGCAATGGGAATTGGTTCCCACTGGGAACAAATAGACTTCACTATAGCCCCTATCCGATTTGAAGTGGTCTTGGGAATTAACTGGATTAAAGGACATAGTCCCAGTATTGATTGGGAAACAAACACTATCTCCTTCGCTAGTCCCACCTGCGACCAGCATCGGCAAAACTTTGCTCTGCTATATCCGCCCGTTCCAGCATTAACCTCTACTGCCCCAGCACCACCGGCTCTACCCGCTGTATACCGGGACTTTGAAGATGTCTTCGACCTTAAGGAATGTGATGCCTTACCCCCCCACCGGGCCTCAGACTGTGCGATTGAAGTGGTAAAGGACTGCACATTAACCAAGAGTAAGATTTACCCTATGAGCGCTTCCGAGCGCACTGTCCTCCGGGACTTTTTGGACAAAAACCTCGCCAGAGGGTTCATTCGCCCTTCGAATGCCCCAAACTCGGCCCCCGCGTTTTTCGTCCGGAAAAAAGAGGGCGACCTTCGCCTGTGCATTGACTTCAGAAAGCTCAATGCGGTTACCCAGACCAATGCCTATCCTATCCCATTAATATCCGATATTTTGGGACAATTACAGGAAGGCCGTGTGTTCTCTAAATTAGACTTGGTGGAAGCTTACTACCGAGTCCGTATCCGCGAAGGGGATGAGCACCTCACTGCCTTCTCTAGCTGTTTCGGAATGTATGAATTCCTTGTGATGCCGTTCGGATTAAAAGGGGCTCCGGGGGTCTTCATGCAACTCATCAATGAAATCCTACATGACCTTCTATATCGTGGGGTGGTGGTCTACTTAGATGATATTCTCATTTATTCGAAAACTATGGACGAGCATGTGGCTCTGGTCAGGGAAGTTCTGCAACGCCTGCGTAACCATCAACTTTTCGCAAAACTAGCTAAGTGCGAATTTCACCAAAGCAAACTCACGTTTTTGGGATACATCATCTCCCACCAAGGTCTTCGCATGGACCCCGCCAAAGTCCAAGCCGTCCTCGATTGGACTCCCCCCACCAACCGGAAGCAAGTACAGCAGTTTCTGGGATTTGCAAACTTCTATCGAGGATTCATCCCTAACTTCGCCCAGGTGGCTCTACCCATTACGGACCTACTGAAAACTAAGGGAAAAGTAAGCTCGGCTGCCTTGCCCTCCGCGAAAATCCTATGGACTGAGCAATGCCAAGCCGCCTTTCTAGCCCTCAAACGCCTCTTCACTTCGGAGCCGGTGCTACAGCACCCAGACCCAAATCAAATGTTCATTGTGCAAGTCGATGCTTCCGATGTAGCCATGGGAGGGGCTCTCCTCCAGCAAGGACCGGATGGTCTTCTTCACCCTTGCGCTTACTTTTCAAAAAAATTTGCGCACACTCAATTAAACTGGCCCATCTGGGAGAAAGAGGCCTCAGCAGTTCATCATGCACTGACTCTATGGCGACAATTCTTGGAGGGGTCTAAAGTCCCCTTTGAGGTTTGGACCGATCACAAAAATCTAGCTGCCCTCACGGGGTCCCATAAGCTATCGGCGAAACAACAACGGTGGGCGGAGTTCTTTGCGCAGTTCCGTTTCACCCTGAAGCACGTCCCTGGGAAACAGAACGTTCTTGCGGATGCCCTCTCCCGTTTACCACAATATCCGGTAAAACTCGAAAGACCCACCAACTCTCTGTTCACCCCTATGCAACGTGGGGCTCTACCTATGCTGGCTGTACAAACTCGATCCCAGCATCAACACACCTTACCCAACGTACAAGCTCCGCCAGCTCAACCGGCTGCCCAGCCGCCACCACAACAAACCGGAGTTCCCGCCCTTCCTACCCCTCCGACCGCCCAGCCGCCTGCAGTCTGCGCGCCGCCGCACGTAAGCACTAGCCCCATAACTGTTTCTAAGATCTCCATGGCCGACGGGGGGGCCCCCTCCAAAATCCCCATCTCCGAGTCCTTTTTAACTGTCCTTCGGGACCAGTGCCTTTTAGAACGTTCCGCTCATACCCTACCTCCTGGTGTTTTGGAACAAGGAGGATCCTGGTACAAGGACTCGAAATTATATGTCCCCAAGGCTCTCCGAAAGGACGTTTTACATTTAGCCCATGGAGCCAAAACAGCTGGGCACTTTGGGTTCCTGAAAACCCTTCACTTATTGCGCAGACAGTTCTGGTGGGGGGGAATGCGTTCCGACATTGACTCCTTCATCCGCAGCTGTCCCGTTTGTGCCGCTGCGAAACGATCGCAGGGCAAACCCCCGGGACTGCTACAACCTCTTGGAACGCCCAGCAAACCTTGGGAAGTGATTGCTATGGACTTCATGACTGATCTCCCTCTCAGTGGGGGTAAAACTGTGTTGTGGGTTGTTACTGATTTGTTTTCTAAGCAAATACATTTGATTCCATGCGCAGGGATCCCCTCTGCTCAGAAACTGGCCCGCCTCTTCGTGACGCATATCTTTCGTTTACATTCGTTTCCGCGTAAGATAATTTGTGACCGCGGCAGTGGTTTCGTTTCTAAGTTTTGGAAAGCTTTCCTCAAGTTGGTGGGAGTGGAACAAGGGTTGTCTAGTGCATACCATCCTCAAACTGATGGTCAAACTGAACGTGTCAATGCTGTACTTGAATGTTATTTACGCTGTTATGTTAACTACCACCAGGATAACTGGGTAGAACTGTTACCTTTAGCAGAATATGCCTACAATAATGCCATGCATCAATCCACAGGTTTTAGCCCATTTTTTGCTGTGTATGGACAAGATTTCAGTCCCATCGCTCCTACAGATGATATAGAGGGGGAGGGGAACCCCGACATTGCCTCCTGGGCACACGCCCTCCGTACCACTTGGCCCTGGCTCGTTAGCAACCTCGACCGAGCCAAACGTAAATACAAAGCACAAGCTGACAAACATCGCTCCCCCGGGGGTGATCTGCAAGTGGGTACTTTGGTTTACCTTTCCACCAAAAATCTCCGTTCCACCCAACCGTGCCATAAGCTCAGTGCCAAATACATTGGCCCTTTCCCCATCACCCGGGTCATAAACCCTGTCACGGTGGAACTGGCTCTCCCCAAGTCCTTGAGGCGTGTGCATCCTGTTTTCCACATTAGCCTCCTCAAACCCCATGTTGCTTCTCCACGATGGCATCCGGACCCACCTCCTGCGCAACCCATCATGGTGGGGGGGGAGGAACACTTCGAAGTCTCCAAGATCCTTGACTCCCGTGTTCACCATGGCAACCTGCAATATTTGATCCGTTGGAAACATTTCCCCCCTGCCTATGACGAATGGGTACGCGCACGGGATGTCTCCGCCCCCGACCTCGTCGACGCCTTTCACATTGCTTACCCAGATCGGCCAGCCCCCTTGCGAACTGGGAGGGGGCCTTGAGGGGAGCAGAATGTCAGGCTGCTATCTCGGTTTCGTTATTGCCTCTGTCTCTGCGTTGTATTGTCTGCCCCCCAAGGTCGCATACCTAGGCCTGGGAACCCAGCTCCTGAGAAACTGTATTCAGCCTGTACGTGTAATCTCCCGCCTTCCCTGCCTTATAATATCTCCCTGCTAGTGAGCCTCTCATAGCTGTCATTTTATTCGTTTGCACTGTATGCCTAATTGACCAGTAAAAGCCATCTGTTTGGACTCTATATGACTTTGTGGTGATTTCTGGTTCTGTGGGCCAAGGGCTGACAGTAAGCCAGTTTTATTCTCCCTTAAATGGTAAAGTCAGCATATAACCCCCCCTCCTCCTCTTGCTCTTCTTCCATTACTCATCTCACTGTGGGTATTCCAAACAGTAGTGAACAAAATTAAATAGTGCACCTTCTGGTGTTGGATGGGAGGGGTGAGCAAAGGGGTGAAAGGAGATGCATGCATAAAGAGGTTTAATTGCAAGATATTGAAAGAACATAAACATTGAACACATTGAAACTTAGAAAGTGCATGTAAACACTAAAATTTTACAGAAATAAGGGATGGAAAGCAATGTGGTCCTCATAGTCAAGAAAGGGATTTGATTGGATCAAGTATCATTTAATATTTTGATATATTTAGTTTAAATCTTTTATATGTTATTTTATCAGTATAAATTGCACCATGGGCAATTTACATATATGCAGACGTCTGCCTGTGTATGCAGAAGAAAACCACACCTGACTATTTTTATACAGCCTCTCTTAAAATAGTCAGTTTTACTTTATGCTCTTTTTGCTAAGATGTGCTTCTATTGGATCATCCTATTTTCCTCCCCTTTTCTACCATGCAACACCGGCACCTCATTCTAAATCACAGACTGCATTGAATTACAAATAGGGTTGCCAACCTCCAGGTACTAGCTGGAGATCTCCTGCTATTACAACTGATCTCCAGCCAATAGAGATCAGTTTACCTGGAGAAAATGGCCGCTTTGGCAATTGGACTCTATGACATTGAAGTCCCTCCCCTCCCCAAACGCTGTCCTCCTCAGGCTTTACCCCATAAATTTCCTGCCAGTGGCGAAGAGGGACCCGGCAACCTTAATTACAAAGCTTGCAATTTGGAGAGGTCATATAATTTGTTACAGCTTTGATTTACTGCTGAATAATGGAGAATTTTAAAGGAATAAACTGCACCCTAGGTAAAGCCTCCATTCTTTTGTGTATGTTGCAAATCTCTTGGACACTAGGACCTCTCTTTCACCTGGAGACCCATGCTCTGAAGAGAGTTGAGCATAGTGATTAAACTAGCCGTACCTTTGGGCAATTCCGCCTTTATTATTGGTTTGCAGTGGCCAACACCGAACTCTTTTCTAAGATGATGTTCACTGTTCTTCCATCAAAACTTTCCTAGATTTTCATCAAAACTTCAAAAACCTCAGTCTATCACTTATCCTGAATGGTGTTGAATTCCCATGATATCTATTCTTTCTACCACCGCATATGATTTCTAATTCTCACCCTGTTCTGTCACACGGAGAAGATGAAATTCAGAAACAACAGAAATGATGGCTTGTTCTTACATTACACGTGGGAAATCTAGGTGTAAGGATTCTCAAAAGACCAAGCAATTGTGCAAGAATGTCCATGAACTTTTAAAAGTAATTGCAGAGAGATTCAAGCTACCATTATTATAACCCTATGCAAGTTTCTTTGAAAGTTTGCACATTCCTAGATTTTGATATGTCCCCTGACTATCTCAATATACTATGTAATATATCACTTCAGGAAAAGTATTAGCATACACTAACCTTTTGCAGATGAGGGTAATGTGGTCAAAGTATTGGTCCTGCATTTGCAAATGAGTAACAGTATGACTGAGAGAACTGATGGGGGGGTGTATCTGTGGTCAGCAGAACATGATAGTAGTGGGTTTTCTTTGGCTTAATTAGTAAGAAGAAGAAGAATTAGTTTTTATATATTGACTTTCTCTACCACTTAAGGGAGACTCAAACTGGCTTACAATCACCTTCAAACCCGGTTCTCCAGATCAGAATCCACCTCTCCAAACCACCGCTCTTAACCACTACACCATGCTAGCTCTGGTACTGCTACAATTCTCAGCAATGGTAAAATAAGCCATTCAATAGGGAGATGCAAAGTGTTTCATTGCTACCATTGCACAGGGGTCCACCGATGAATTCCAAAGTGCTCTAGCAGGCACTAATTGCCTGCTTTGCACCACTCCACTGATTTGGGTCACTGCATGGAATTAAGTCATTGCTGTTGTCTAATGCACCTGAATTCTTACTGGTGTTTTAGATGATGCTAGTGATCAACTCTGGGGAAGGCACTGGCAAACCACCCCACAAACAAAGTCTGCCTAGTAAACGTCGGGATGTGACGTTGCCCCATGGGTCAGGAATGACCCGGTGCTTGCACAGGGAACCTTTACCTTTAGTGATCAACTGTCCAACTTCAGAGTGTGAATTCACATGTTTCCTCTTGAGGAAACGTAAAACTAAGAGAAGCTTCTGTGATCTGATTAGGGTTCCCAACCTCCAGGTATTAGTTGGAGATCTCCTGCTATTACGACTGATTTCCAGCAGATAGTCATCAGTTCACCTGGAGAAAATGGCAGCTTTGGCAATTGGGCTCTATGGCATTGAAGTCCCTCCCCTCCCCAAACCCTGTCCTCCTTAGGCTCCACCCCAAAACCTCCCACAGGTGGGAGAGAGGGCCTGACAACCCTACATCTAATCCAAAAAGAATGGGATATGAAGAGTTATTTACCATCTCAATTCATATCTTGGCTTCAGAGCGAAGGAAGATGCTGATATGGAGGGAGATTGCTACAAGGTATGTATATTACCCAAACATTCCCCGATAGGATATTCCTTTAGTCTACAATTCAGAGATGAATCTTCAAGCCAAAAGGCATTTTTATGGAAGCCTGTCCTCATCAGGTACCAGAGCCATCATGGAATGTAGACAGATACTCATTAGACAGCTCACTCCACCACTTTATTGCACTGGCAAACTGGGGCTCACAGATTATTATCAGTTTGGTCCTTGTGCTTATTTTATAACTAACCTCCACTGAACACTTTCTATTGTCCACCATCTGCATGGTCTACATACCTTCTCAAAGGCTTTACATTATCATCACCATGCTAGATAATGTATTAGCATCTTTTGAGCCAGCATGGTGGAGTGGTTAAGCATGATGGACTCTAATCTGGAGAACCAGGTTTGATTTCCACTCTTCCATATGAGCGGCAGACTCTAATCTGGTGAACCAGGTTGGTTTCCCCACTCCTACACATGAAGCCAGCTGGGTGACCTTGGGCTAGTCACATTTTCCTCTGAACTCTCAGCGCCTCACAAGATGTTTGTTATGGGGAGAGGGAAGGAAATTATAAGCTAGTTTGATTCTCCATAAAAGGTAGAGAATGTCGGCATATAAAAACCACCTCTTTTCCTTCTTGCAATGATGGAACACCATTTCTGGCTCCAGAGAAAGAGCAGCATTATTTAATGGTCCATACATATTTCTCTGTAAGTAATACATACAAGCTACCATATCAGGAAGAAAAGGATAACTTGGCCATATTATGATATGCTACTTTTCTATTTACAGGGAGGATTAAATAAACCACAACATTCACCCCACATGTTTAGTCCATGCCCCATTTATGTAAAACAGATGCTAAACTACATATAATCTTAAAATGTGTGTGTCATGTGTAGTTCAATTGCTTCCCTTCTCTGCAAAGAGCAATTCATTCCCGAGGAAGGGGAAGTGCAGATTCTGGTTTGTTGTATGTTCATTTTTAATGATATCACACATTTGGGGACATCCAAAATGCATTGCCTTCCTTGTTTCTCTCTACAAAATCAAAACCCATATGGCAAAGTTTTACAAACACATTGGTATTTTTCTTACACAGTCATATGTCCATATATCATTGTTTTCCTCCCTAAATCATGGTATTTTACAGATCAAAATTAAATAACGGAGGATAAATTTAATGACGGTGTTCTTCTAATCAGTCTCATTCTTAACTATGCAGGCATTTCATCCATAGCTACACCTTTTTAAAAAAACAACACTGTATTTATTACTTTCATGCTATGTGCAGGGATGAGCCAATATGGTTATTTTCATTTCATTTTGTTTCTGTCTGTTGTTACTACTGTCAGTAGAATTTGCTTCACTTTTGTTGCAGTGATTTTATCTTTGCATCTTTTTAACATCACTATATACATGCTCAACCATTTTATGCCACATGTATATATCACTTGTATGTTCTGCCCCACACGAGTACACAAAATAAATGCACATATTTTATGGGGGGGGGGGAGAAATGGGTGCCAAGGAACAGGAAAAAGGTGCAAAAATAAAGATGTGTGGGCTCGATCCTCACAAGGGAAAAAGCAAAATCAAACCAAGAATATCTGAATCCAGCATATTAAAGTTGGTCTCAGATTAGGGTCGCCAGGACAGGGGCGGAGCCTAAGAAGTGTGGGGTTTGGGGAGGGGAGGGACTTCAACGGCATAGAGTCCAATTGCCAAAGCAGCCATTTTTTCCAGGTGAACGGATCTCTATCAGCTGCATAGCAGTTGTACTAGCAGAAGATCTCCTGCTACTACCTGGAATTTGGCAACCCTATCTCGGACCCATCATATGTATGAAACTAACTTGATGGTTTTAGTGTAAGAACTAAAGTAAGCTATTTATCTGAAAGGAAGACTAATTTTATCCTCCCAAGCAGTGCCTTCAAGAAAACTGTGGATTGATATAAATATGTACACAAGTTACAGTTATATATCTTACATTAATTTTAAAAGAGTTTTGTATTTAACCTTTTTAAAGAGGGAAATATTATATTTACACTGACCTGAATGGCCCAGGCTAGCCTGATCTCATCAGATCTTGGAAGTTACAAAAGGTCAGCCTGGTTACTAACTGAATAGGAGACCATCAAGGATGTCCAGGGATGCTATGCAGTGGTAGGCAATAGCAAACCACCTCTATTGCTTTCTTGCCCTGAACAATCTATGGTGCTGCCATAAATTGGCTGTGCCTTGACAGCAGTTTCCACCACCAATGTTACAGTCAGGGTCATCTTTCATTTGGGTAAGTATCGTATTATTCTACTTGGAGGGGAGCTATGGCTCAGTGGTACTGCTTTGCATGCAAAAGGGCCCAAATTCAATCCCCAGCATTTTCAGTTAAAAGGATTATTTATTAGCTGTTATGAAACACTTTTATATGATACCGTGCAGAACTGCTGCCAAACAGAGTAGACAACACTGACCTTGTTAGACCTATGGTGTGACTTCGTATAAGTCATGTACAGGTATATTTATTAAAGGGTTAATTTTAACAAGAATAAAAAGTAAAGAAGTATATTGTTTCATTTTAATTTTTGTAAATATATATATAAATAAAACTCAAAGTAGCTGGATCGAATGCTATCTAATGCTGGCTTTGTGTGTTCTGTTTCCATTAACGTTGTGTGCATGTGTGTAAAGTGCTTTCAAGTCACATTAGATTGTGGGAATTTGAACCTGCATTTCCCAGGTCCTAGTCTAACACCTTAACCACTACACCATTCTGGCTCTCAAGTACAAATTTGCTATATTTTAAATGAAACGTGATAATGATTTTTTTCCACATATTTCTGTTTTATGCTTTGATTTTTTGCTGCGTACACTGTTTTGTTGATCATAACGTTTATGAATCACACAATGACCTAACTGCTACAAAAAATAAATTTACTTAACATTTAACTGTCAAAATCCTTCTGCAGCCACGCTTACAGAAAGAGAGAGAGAGAGAGAGATAGTTAGGATCTTGATAGTTAGGAGCAGACCTTTACGAGCCAAAAACTTGTCCTTAAAGGAAGGGGAGAAAGTATGTTATTGTTACTATCAAGCTAACGGGTGCTAAGAGATCTATTAAACACACTCTCACATACACACCCAAAGACACACAAACACACTTATACACTAAAGGTACTTAATTAGATATCCAAGGTCATCAAGGGCACATCCCTGATGCAGTCATAAGTATATACTAGTCCCCAAATCTTATAGTTTTCCAAACTTGCCATGATAGTGTTTTTCTCATTTTTAAAAAAAAATATCCCAAGAATTCCGGATTTGGCAGACCGAAGGAGCATCATGTTCATTAGTGACTGTTGCTTGGCTTACAGAAGAATGCTGTCTTGAGTCCGTAAATGCATAAAAGTTTACAACTCAAAACTGACAGATGATTTTCCAGGCTGCCTTTGGAAGCCGTGACAGTATCTGCTGCCATAAAAATTTATGTGGCAATGCACATGGTTTGTTCGATGTCCTTTGCGCACAGGGGGTCAGACGGCTGCAGAAAGGGCAGGTTGAACAGCCGACTCTTTATTACACCATCTCAAGCGGCTGACCACCCCTTGCCATCCCTCTCTTCTTTACTGACCAAAGGAGACAACTTACTAAATAGATGCAGGAAATCCCACTGCAAACCAGAGAGGCCAACAGGGTTTATACTCTGGGTGCCTCCTACCAGGGCGTGTTTGGGCTCATACATAGGGTTGCCAACCTCCAGGTGGTGGCTGGAGATCTCCTGCTATTACAACTGATCTCCAGCCAAGAGAGATCAGTGTCCCTGGAGAAAATGGCCACTTTGGCAATTGGATTCTATGGCACTGAAGTCCCTCCCCTCTCCAAACCCCGCCCTCCTCAATTATCTCCAGGTATTTCCCAGCCCAGAGCTGGCAACCCTGCTCATGCAGTATCCTAAAAGAACATCATCTTCGGCTCTCTTCTCCTTTCCTATAAGTGGATGCCTTTACATGTTAAGACTTGTCAATCTGGAATTGCCTAGAAAGTAGAACCCATCTGATCTGGAAAGCTGGGCGGGGGGATCAAGTTCCTTTCAGTCTTCTACAACTCCATACCATGTGCATGAATGATATTTAATGGTGCTTCCTTCATTTTTAATTTACGTGCTAAATGACAGTGTACTCTGAAAGTGCTGAGGTCATTTTGATCCCCAGCTCTGTTGGCAAGGGATCTGACATTAGCAGAGAAACTGACACACACACACACACACACACACACACACACACACACCGTTAATTTTATTATATTTTTTTTCTCTTGGCAGCTTTGTCCCTGCTCTAGTAATGACAAAAGGAAATACAAACAACGTGTGTTCTTTGGTTCTTGTAGGTTATCTGGGCTGTGTGACCGTGGTCTTGGTATTTTCTTTCCTGACGTTTCTCCAGCAGCTGTGGTAGGCATCTTCAGAGGATTAACACTGAAGGACAGTGACTCTCAGTGTCAAGTGTGTAGGAAGAGTAATATATAGTCAGAAAGGGGTTGGGTTTGAGCTGAATCATCGTCCTGCAAAGTATTAAAGGTAATGTGCTAATCATTGTCCTGTAAGTATCCAGATAATGTGCTAATGAGAGTGTGGTATGTTAATATGGAACCAATGTATCCTGAAGTGATCTGTTAATGTGTGAAATCCAAAGCTAATCTGCATGGCTATTGTGGACTGTAGTCTTTGTTAGTCTGGAGGTTTTCAGGACAGGAAGCCAAGCCTTATTCATTCTTAAACTCTCTTCTGTTAAAGTTGTGCTGATGTTTATGAATTTCAATGGCTTCTCGGTGCAATCTGACAAAGTAGTTGGTAGAATTGTCCAGTCTTTCAGTGTCTTGGAATAAGACCCTGTGTCCTGTTTGGGTCAGTCCATGTTCAGCCACTGCTGATTTCTCAGGTTGGCCCAGTCTGCAGTATCTTCCATGTTCTTTTATCTTTGTTTGTATGCTGAACTGGTTTCCGGTAGACCTTGTGATCCGTAAAACAAACTTTCAGTTAGGTCACAAGGTCTACCGGAAACCAACTCACACAGATCGCTACTTACACAAAAACTCCAACCCCCCCCCCGACAGAAAAGAGGAATAATCAAAACATTAATGGACCGTGCAAGACGAATCTGTGAACCACAGTTTCTCAAGGAAGAAACTAATCATCTAAATCACGCACTGCTAGCAAACGGCTATTCCAGAAATGAAATCAGAAGGGCCATTAAACCAAACAAAAATCAGAAAACTCAGGAAAAACAGTCTCCCATAGGAAAGGTATTCTTGCCATTTATTAAAGGAGTCACTGATAGGATGGAGAAACTTTTGAAAAAACATAACCTACAAACGGTGTTTAAACCCACCAAGAAAATACAACAGATGCTACGATCAGCAAAAGACAAAAGAGACCCCCTCACCTCTGCAGGAGTATATCGTATACCTTGCAGCTGTGGACAAGTTTACATCGGGACCACAAAACGCAGCATACAAACAAGGATAAAAGAACATGAAAGATACTGCAGACTGGGCCAACCTGAGAAATCAGCAGTGGCTGAACATGGACTGACCCAAACAGGACACAGGGTCTTATTCCAAGACACTGAAAGACTGGACAAGTCTACCAACTATTTTGTCAGATTGCACCGAGAAGCCATTGAAATTCATAAACATCAGCACAACTTTAACAGAAAAGAGGAGAGTTTAAGAATGAATAAGGCTTGGCTTCCTGCCCTGAAAAACCTCCAGACAAAGACAACATTCAACAATAGCCATGCAGATTAGCTTTGGATTTCACACATTAACAGATCACTTCAGGATACAATGGTTCCATATTAACTTACCACACCCTCATTAGCACATTATCTTGATACTTACAGGACAATGATTAGCACATTACCTTTGATACTTTTTGCAGGACAATGATTCAGCTCAAACCCAACCCCTTTCTGACTATATATTACTCTTCCTACACACTTGACACTGAGAGACACTGTCCTTCAGTGTTACTCCTCTGAAGATGCCTGCCACAGCTGCTGGCGAAACGTCAGGAAAGAAAATACCAAGACCACGGTCACACAGCCTGGATAACCTACAAGAACCAATGAACTCTGACCATGAAAGCCTTCGACAATAACGCGTGTTCTTTCTTAGCATCTGGTGGTATACACAGCAACTCCTTTCTTTAAAATTCCTCTGACTTAATGTGAGGTCTATTTGACACACACACACCAAGACCAGTATAGTATTTTTTTTTCCAGCCAAGGGTTTAATAAGAAAACAAAAACAAAATGTATTTCTTCTAAGTTTATAGAGGCTTTAAAAGGAGGAAAGGAAAGAAGAAGAAAAAAACCCTAAACTTTACTATCAGCAAGAAACTGAAGCGTGCACCAGCATGGGATAGACCAGTCTTGAAGTGTTTTACAGTAGACATTGCTCGATTGACAGGAGAATGAGAAGAGTCGGTTTTTATATGCTGACTTTCTCTACCACTTAAGGAAGAATCAAACCAGCTTACAATCACCTTCCCTCCCCCTCTCCACAAAAAGCACCCTGTGAGGTAGTTGAGGCTGAGAGAGCTCTAAGAAAGCTGTGACTAGCCCAAGGTCACCCAGCAGGTTTCATGTGGAGGAGTGGGAAAACAAACCCAGTTCACCAGATCAGCGTCTGTCACTCATGTGGAGGAGTGGGGAACCAAACGTGGTTCTCCAGATTAGAGTCCACCATTCCAAACTACTGCTCTTAACCCCTATACCATGCTGGCATTTCTCATAGATATCAAGTGGATAGTTGAGTATTGCCCGTAAAAGGTGTCCAAGTAACCATCTGACAGTAGAATCCTAAGCACCATTACACCTTTCTAAGGGCACTTTCACACAGCCCAAATAATGCACTTTCAATCCATTTTCAGTGCACCTTAACGATCGTTTGCAAATGGATTTTGCCAGTTCACACAGTAAAATCCACCTTCAAAGTGGATTGAAAGTGGATTGAAAGTGCATTATTTGGGCTGTGTGAAAGCTGAGTCTACAGGGAGGAAGAGTGCAACTCTAATTAGGGTTGCACTTTGGATCATGTACTGGTATTCAGAAATCCTCTGCCTCTGAACATGGAGGTTCCACTTAGCCATTGATACTAATAGCCATGGACAGCTCTGTCCTCTGTCAATTTGCCAATCCCTTTAAAAATAATCAAAGCTAGATATCAGCCTGCAGTGATGAGCTTCACCAATCATTTGGGTGCTTGGTTAAAAAAAAAAAGGGGGGAGTACTTTCCTTCTTTCCTAAAGCTAATGTCAATCAGCTTGTACAACCCCAAACTCTAGTATCTTGGGAAAGGGGGGAAATACAAGTTCTCTCACTCCATTCCACCCATAATTTTGTAACCTCTGGCATTCCAAATAAACTGCCAAGTCCCACCCAAATGCTTTAGCCTTTCCTCATAGGGGAATGTCTGCCCTTATCCTAGCACTGATTTATCATTGCCCCTCACGTCGGTGAGCCGCAGAATAGGTCCCATTCAAAGAATGAAGGTGACTAGGTTCTGAAAGAATTCAAGAAAGCGATAAAAAGTCTGCCTTTATGGAGAAGTACAACGTGCAACGCTGTCATCATCTCACTGCTATTTTACAACGTGTCACAGCTAAAAAAAGTCGACGTATAGAGGGGCTGTGCGAAACCCCGATAGGTGTTTTCCTGTCAGCATTTCTGCTTCCTTGAACATCGAACCGAGTCTTGTAAGCCAAAGGTACATATTAGGTGCTTTCATGCTGGAACTAATATCTGCAAGGAGAGCAGCAGTGTGGCTAACCATATTTAATAACTATCTGGAAAGCAACATTTTCCACCCTTGAAACGGAACTAGGAACAAAGTTGTAATGTGGAGGATGGGATGAACGGAACGGAACATTGGAGGCATTTGTTTTGCGTCCGAACCTGGGGAAGTTTTGTAGGCTTGCAAAGTAAAAAGTGTTCAAAACAGGCACTCGAAACAACTATGGGGAAGAGAACAAAGGATGTGATTTTTTTTTTTTAAAGAAATTTATTCTATATTGGTTTTCTTTCTCTCCTCTCCTCCCTTAATCTGCAGATGAGTGAAAAACTGCTGTTTCATTTTGCTCTAGATTTGTGCATGGTTTTCAAAGCAGTTTTGGTTCTCCACTTTTCACAGTTGGTTTGAGCTATTTGTTTGTTTTGGGCTCACTATTTCCACAGCATTTACATTCAAAACGTATGCCATTAATAATTTCATATGCATATGATGCTTATTTATTGATGCACAAATACTGTTGGAAATAATGGGTACGTTTCACAGGGGGAAAATGGTACTACAGAGTAGAAAAGAGAACAATAAATAATTGGGTATCTGTTTCACACAAGGATGAAGCATAATCTTCACTCGGACTGGCACAAAGCGAGGAGGGATTCAGAGCCGTGTATTGCAGCATGCAGTTTTTGAAATTATACACTAGCCTTCAGCATCTTTATTTTATTGTTTATTTTAAAGCATTGTATGCCACCTTTCTTCCTTTGCAGGAACTCAAAATAGTTCCCAATACTGTGAAAATAGTCAAGCAATAATGGTGTTAAACCAAGTTGCCAATAAAGGTATTGCATTGTATTGTTGTTGGCATTAAACCATATCACCAGCATTTAAAGACTACAGTAGAATGTCCACAGGGGTTATGGATCAAGGGGAAAGCCTGTTACTAATGGCTTGATGACTATGACAGGCTTCAGACAGTGCAAACAAGGGTGATCCTCAGCACACAAAAAATCATAAATGTGGTGCAATCACAGCAATGTGCAATTGTGTGGCACTTGGAAAACAGTCTACCATGATGACACCCACTGATGGTCAGGCTCATATGGGAGAATGAGATCCTTCAGATACCCTCATCTAGGGCTGACAGGTCTCCAGCTCTTTCCACTGGCAGCCCCTGACTCTCACAACTGCTCAGAGGGGTGGTGGGGGAAGAATGTGGGGAAAATCATTGTCGCTTCAATGACATGGCATCGCTTCCAGCATCAACCCAGAAGTGATGCCATAGTGGTGGTGTGATAATCTAGGCTACCACTATCGCAACTGATCTCCAGGTGACAGAGATCAGTTCCCCTGAAGACAATGGCCGCTTTGGCAATTGAACTCTATGGCATTTAAGTCCCTCCCCTCCCAAACCCCACCCTCCTCAGGCTCCACCCCAAAAATATCTAGGTATTTCCCAACATGGAGCTGGCAACCCTACTCAAAGGAGTGTTTGAGGATAAAATAGTGAAAAGGATAATAATATAGGCTGCTTTGGGTCTCTAATGGGGAGAGCAATGGGATATCAGTGAAGTAAGTAAACAAATAAATAGAGCACATATATGCAGACTATTCTTTCAGCATCATTTTAGATTTCTCTTTTAAGTGCATCTATACTCCAACTTGGTTTTATTAGCTGTTTTAACTGGTCATGCTTTTATTCCTTTTAATTACATTAATTTTCTTTGTGTTTGGCCTTCTTGATGTGATTAGTTCTTACTGTTTTTACTGTTATAATTTTGAGCCACCTCAAGTAGGTCTGGAAAGGTGGCAGACAAATGGTCTAAATAACTATCCAATTCAGTGGGTGGGAACTGTTTTTGGGACTTGTGCAAACTGAGCTTCTATCAGGAGGAAATGGTAGCTGAGCTATTTACAAAATCTAACTGTACAACATTTCCACCATATTATCTGCACAGCTTTATGTGCTTGCAGCTGCAGAGAGCTCCCCAAAAACGTTAAGATCATCACATTTTGTTTCCTTCTTGTTTTTCCATACATCATACAATATTGATAACTATTAATAAATCATCTGCCTTAAGCTGCAGGGTATTAACCAAAGCACATCAATTTACTTATTCTCCCCCCACCCCACCCCTGGGCAGATATTTATACTCTAATATATTTTTTCTAGTTAACATTTAATAGCAATTTTGTTTTGTCTGCTTTTGTACACACACCCAGAGGCAGCGTTATTAAAATGAAATAAGCAAATATATATCCTACCAAACTGGAAACGGGAATCGACTCTGTTACATTCATTCCTTACACTAAGCTAACAACCTCGGTAAGTGCTCATATAAAGATTTGCTCATATCAGCTGGCACAGCACAATAGCTAAGAGACCAAGGCACCATTCAGATGTAGCTAGGGTTGCCAGGTGGGTGGTTTTGGTCGGCAATTGCCTGCCAATCCACCTGGCTTCCCCAGAGTGGGGATCACGTGTGTGGCCATACATGATGCGATTACATCACTTCCGGGTTTATCCCAAGATGCACAGCATCGCTGTGGCCAACCTCAGGTGCACTGAAATCTTGGCTGCAATTACCCAGTTAGCCACAAGGGGGTAGGCCCATCCCTCACCTTTCCCCGGAGCTCCCTCAGCATTGTAACTACAGCCTTCCAGCCATATCCCTCTTCGCTTGCTATTACTCTATTCCCAAACTGGCCTTTACTCATGAGTAGGTCTTAACCCTGGAACAAGGCTGGAGGTGACAAGAAGGTCTCCCCCTGTTCTCTGTTATGGACTCTTCCTGGTTACCCATTAGGGTTGCCAACCTCCAGGTACTAGCTGGAGATTCCCTGCTATTTCAACTGATCTCCAGCTGATAGAGATCACTTCACCTGCAGAAAATGGCCGCTTTGCCGATTGGACTCTATGACATTGAAGTCCCTCCCCTCCCCAAACTCTGCCCTCCACAGGCTCTGCCCCCAAAACCTCCCGCCGGTGGTGAAGAGGGATCTGACAACCCTACCCCAGGTAATAACTGGAGATCTCCTGCTATTACAACTCATCTCCAGGCGATAGAGATCGATTCACCTGGAGAAAATGGCCACTTTGGCAATTTGACTCTATGGCATTGAAGTACCTCCCCAAACCCTGCCTTCTTCAGGCTCTGCCCCAAAAACCTCCCGCCGGTGGCGGAGAGCGACCTGGCAGCCCTACCCACCATCTCAGCAGCTACCACACCTCATGTGTTCACTTCTATTAAAGCCTTTTTTTCCCCCATGGGCTTGACACTGTATTTATTCAATACAACATTCATTCAGCACAGCCCACCATCTCAGCACTACTCCTGCTTGTTTGCTTTCTTTTAAGGAAGAAAATTGGTACCTTGCATGATAGGTAGAAATCTCACCGTAATGTCCATTAGCACTAGCAGCGGTCACTCACAGTAGCAGTCACTTAAAGAAACATTTTTGGTAATTCATATCCTACAATGTGCTTACTCCCACTCTTCCTTGTCTTAGTCAGGTTTTTGGCCTTTTAAATACATATAGGTATTTATGTGTCCTTCAACTAAGTCCAATGTTTGGTTCATGTTTCCCTACGGTTGCCAACCTTCAGGTACTGGTTATGGAGATAGGCAGCACTTATGGCATATACTGACTCATAATCAATATTGCTTAAACATTTTTTATCAGACTGTAACATGCATGTAACATCTGAATAATAAAATTATTTTACTTTAAATCATGTAAACTAAACAATCACCCAGTTCATAATTCAAAGTGGCATGATTAATTCAAACATTTTACATAGCAGAAGGAAAAATTATACATCGTGGTTTGGCAATACAAGGGTAAACCTTACCAAACTCAGAACATGGATAGACTCTTAGCCCAACAAGAGGCACGTTTTATATTTTTGTTTGATTCTTTGCATCCAAATGGATTAAACACCAGATTTGAATTGTCTAGTTTTCTGTAAGTTTCCTTTGATAGTATGGCTTTCCATTTCACCATCAATGACAGGTGTTAATTATTAAGTTAGTACGACCTTAAATGTAGCAAGGAAGGAGCACTTGGTAGATGACGCAGCATTGCCATCCGTTTGTAAAATGAGGCTACATGCTGCTGGGTTTTGGTATGTATAATTTTTCCTTCTGCTATGTAAAATGTTTGAATTAATCATGCCACTTTGAATTATGAACTGGGTGATTGTTCAGTTTATTTTACTTTAAATCATGTAATTTTAGAACAAATGTTTCAAACGGCTCAAGCTTAACATCGCGGGACAGCCGAAATTGAAAAAGCCTTGCGAAATAGGACTACCTTTTGGAAACCTATGTTTTGGCACCCGTGGAAGAATCTTCATACACTTGGAGAACTTTTGAAAAAAGAGAAATTTGAGCCGACCCGGCAGTTTATACAGTTGAAGTGTAACTCGTTTTTGCCATGAGTTGCATTGAGTGAATGTTTTTCAGATGTTACATGCATGTTACAGTCTAATAAAAAATGTTTAAACAATATTGATCATGAGTCAGTATATGCCATAAGTGCTGCCTATCTCCATATCCAGTTCCTACTCGGCACTAGTCTTTATTTTGAGTTCTAACCTTCAGGTACTAGCTATTACAACTGATCTCCAGCCGATAAAGATCAGTTTCCCTGGAGAAAATGGCCACTTTGGCAATTGGACTCTATGGCTTTGAAGTCCACAAACCCCACCTCCTCAGCCTCCTCCCCAAAAACCTCCCACCAGTGGTGAAGAGGGACAAGGCAACCCTATGTTTCCCCTATTCTCTACCCTGCTTTAGTCATACACGTTTTTTACAAGTTCAAATGAAGATGGCCATGCAGTCCTAAATATCACTACCCTCCTTGCTCCTAAAGGCGGTACCCTATTAGGCTTGTCATATTGTGTGAATGGCATCAAAAAAATCTGATACTTTGAAAACAAGCAGAAAGTCTAAGCTTGTGTGTGTGTGTGTATAAAGTGCCATCAAATCACAGCCGACTTATGGCAACCCAGTAGGATTTTCAAACCAAGAGATGGACAGAGGTGGTTTGCCATTGACTTCCTCTGCATAGTGACCCTAATATTCCTTAGTGGTCTTCCATTCAAGTACTAACCAGGGCAGGGCAGGGCAAGTTAGGTAGTCCATTCCTGAGGGCAGGGGCTGTGCTGGTGACTGGGGCAGCGCAACCGTGCTGCCTCCCAAGGAGCCCCCCCACCACTAAAGCCGAAACCTTGCCCTTACATACAAGCCCCATGGAACCTCAAAAGGTGGCATAAGTGCAAGTAAGGGCTAAAGGGCTTAGGAGGCCACCTAAACACGGCTCCTACCTTGGACGGGCCCGGGAATGCTCCTCAGAAAGCCCTGAGGAGGATGGCGCAGAGGTGCACCGTCCGAACCCCATTTGTCCCTGAAAAGTCTGCAGTGTCACAAGTGGGACACTGTAACAAAACTCTTTGAACATTGGGTCACCCATCACGTTTACAGAGAATCCCCCCCCCCCGATGGGGCTATATTTACAGAAATTTAAAACCGCTAATTCCAGGTGCTTGATAAGTCTGTTAAAAGTTTATACACTGTAGGAAACACCACACTGGAAATAAGAGACAGCTATCCAAAGGGAGGAAGGGTTTTTTGATTCTCACATCCTGCATTCACGCACACCCTTCTATACTTTTAGAAAGGAAGTAACAAACAACTCATTTCTTTCTCCCCATTTTTTTTCCCTCTTGAGAGAGCTATCCTCTTGTCTAGCATTTTGGTTGATGGATGCATTCCTGATTTTCAGCTATGAAATTTCCCAGCGGAGCTATTTTATAAAGTGATACAAATTGTGTGTCCCTGTCACTTTCATCAGTATTAAAGGATCAGTATTGTGTGTGTGTGTGTGTGTGTGTGTGCTTTTAAACAGGGTACAGACTTTCCCTTCTTGTAAGGTGGGTCTGAAATCAAGGGATGACAAGAAAGACCTCAATATTGTTATTTTTTAATTTGATACTCCCGGTAAGCACATACAACCATTTCTTTCCATGAAAGAGGAAAGTAAAGGGGACAACCATTTGTGCAAATAACAGACAGATGCTGCTTATTTAATTGGAAACAAGCCCGAAATAATTCAATACGACATAGGGCCCGCCTAGATGTGACCTGAGAAGTCCACGACTAGGATCTCTCCCAGTTTTTCCCAAGAAAGTTTAGTAACTATCATGGGAGAGCTGATTCGATGGCACTGGAAAAAGGAGGCTTCCTTGCTGCTTTCCTGAATCAAACTTCCCCCTCACCAAACTATTTGTCCCACCGAACAAAACCTGTGATATCTGTCACATTCCCCCTATAGGATGGATGGTGTTGCAAGTGAGAATATGAGAACCTCTTCACCATACACTTATGCTCGTAACAAACCCCAAGAGTATGGTGCAACAGCTTACATATCTGCTATCCACTGAGCAGTCACTATGGCTAAGATCCATGCATGTTTCACTAGGAGTGATGTCTCTGAGTTACCTTGTGGCAAATGATGACATGGGCCAGCCCTTTGGAACAATCCCTTTGGATCCTTTAATTGACACATATTATTTTCCTCACCCAGATGAAGACAAAGTATTAACACACTGCTATATCAGCTAATGTAAATTACATGGCTGACTATAGAAGAAGACAAAGATGACGAAGACAAAGAAGAAGATGAAGGTGACAATGAAGAAGATGTAGAAGAAGAGTTGGTTTTTATATGCCAACTTTCTCTACCTTTTAAAGGAAGAATCAAACCGGCTTACAATCGGTTCTCCTTCCCCACAACAGACACCATGTGAGGTAGGTGGGGCTGAGAGAGCTCTAAGAGAGGTGTGACTAGCCCAAGATCACCCAGCTGGCTTCATGTGTAGGAGGAAACCAACCTGGTTCACCAGATTAAAGTCCACCACTCCAAACCACCTCTCTTAACCACTTATATGCTGACTTTTCTGCCACTTAAGGAAGAACCAAACTGGCTTGCAATCATTTTCCCTTCCCCTCCCCACAACAGACACCCTGTGAGGTGGGTGGAGCTGACAGCGTGTGACTAGCCCAAGGTCACCCAGCTGGTTTCATGTGTAGGAGTGGGGAAACAAATCCCGTTCACCAGATTAGCCTCTGCCGCTCATGTGGAGGAGTGAGGAATCAAACTTGGTTCTCCAGATCAGACTCCACCGCTCCAAACCACCGCTCTTAACCACTACATCATACTGAATGTATAGGAATGTAACTAAGGGCAAAACCGTTCTGCATGGGGAGCTCCCAGTGTTTTCTGATTTCAAACAGGTGGTTCTCGGATCAGGAGTGTGGTACTGAAAAGGGGGGGTATTTACACCGTCTCACATGCCATTTCCCTAACCCAAACCAATTGGGGAGGGCTGCTGTATTTCCACAAGACCTATGTGTTTGCTCAGTGGGCCAACATACAGCCCCATTGGGTTACTTTCAATCAGGAAAATAATGTGTGAGGAAGGATTAGAATCATAGAAACATAGAGTTGGAAGGGACCACCAGGGTCATCTAGTCCAACCCCCTGCACAATGCAGGAAATAAAACCCATTAAAGATTAAACCCATTCCTCTCCCGGTGCCATGCAGACTGGTTTCTTATGTATGAAAAATTAAGAATTCAATACACAAAGTTCCCATCACATCTGCTTGGGCACCACACAGAGGTATTGTAAAAAAATGCAAGCCACTTGCTGGGAATAATCTGAAGAAATCACAAGCAAGCGTGGCTAAATTGGAACTAAGTGACATATACAAGCTCTCGATTCCTACCACGTGCAAATGTGTGCGTATTTGCCAAAGATCATTACATTTCAGCAAAACACCTTTTCGTGTTCATTTCTGCTTCTCCAAAACACACATTTTATTAATCACCGTTCGTGTGCAATATTCAACCATTTTTGCAAGGTAACAATGAATAAGATTTGCATGATCACCATCCACAAATAGAATACCTAACCAGGTATAGCACAGCAGTAACAAAGGCTTTGTCTCTATTTCCTGAGAGCTGAGGATTGCCATGATGGTTGTGGAATGTTAATAAACATTCTAACTTCTGAGGTGAAAGGAAGGTAAACAGTTGTGTCATTCTCTGCACAGAGACCAGGGACAGGGAATATTGTGACACAGTTGGGGTGGTAATTCCTCAAGGGTAAAAAAAGGGGGGGACGGGAGAGCTCAGTAAAAATAGGGCAGTGAGGGGCAGCTGCACTGAAGTCTGGAGAGCTGATTGGAAGGCAACCTCCATCTTGGAAGGTTGGAAGGTCACCACCATCTTCCGCACAATCAGCTATCAAAGGATATCAGAGAAGGCAGCAGCTTCAGGCAGCAGATTTTGGCATCATGTCACCCTTACCCCCACCAAGGAGTCAGCAGAAGAAGAGTTGGCTTTTATATATTTGTGACTTTCTCTCCCTTTTTAAGGTGAATCAAACTGCCTTACAATCTCCTTCCTTTCCTCTTCCCACAGCAGACACTTTGTGAGGTAGGTGAGGCTGAGAGAGCTCGAAGAGAACTGTGACTAGCCCAAGGTCACCCAGCTGGCTTCATGTGGAGGAGTTGGGAAACCAACCCAGTTCACCAGATTAGAGTCCACCACTCATGTGGAGGAGTATAGAATCAAACCCGTTCTCCAGATTAGAGTCCACTGCTCTTAACCACTGCACCACGCTGGCACCTTATTCTCCTTCCATTCACTTTCATGGGGGAGGAGAAGGAGGAGTTGGTTTTTATATGCTGACTTTCTCTACCACTTAAGGAAGAATCAAACCGGCTTACAACCACCTTCCCTTCCCCTCCCCACAACAGACACCCAGTGAAGTAGGTGGAGCTGAGAGAGCTCTAAGAGAGCCCAAGGTCACTCAGCTGGCTTCATGGATAGGAGTGGGGAAACCAACCCAGTTCACCAGATTAGGGTCCGCCGCTCATGTGGAGGAGTGGGGAATCAAACCCGGCTCTCCAGATTAAAGTCCACCGCTCTAAAACACCACACTTAATCAGTACACCACACTGGTGAAATGCATTGTGGAAAGCTGTGCATGCCCGTTAAGGATCCCTGAACTCTCATAGTTCACAAGAATATGCTTGGGGAATGAGGATAGAAGGAGCATTATCTGTTCCTGGATGGTGCGGTATGGAACGTGCTGATGGCAAGAAGGGGCAGCCGGCTGCAGTGGTCTCAAATGACATCCCTTGTTGAGTTCCCATTGACCATACCAGTATAAAGTGGCTGCAGGATCCAAAGGGCAGAAGAGAAATATCACTGAAATTCAAATATCTATGGAAATCTTGGCCAAAATCTGTACTATGTATTTTAGCAGTTAACCACAACTCAACTTAGAATGCTGATAACATATCACTATGTTTCATCAACAGAATATAAGATAATGGCATAAGTGCCCATGAAGAGCCCAGCTGGATCAGACCAGTGGTTGATTTAGACCAGGATCCTGCTTTACAAAGTGACCAATCCATTGCCTTTCCTCTGATCTTGCTTCCTAGCCCTGGTATTCAGAGGTTTATTGCTGCCGAATGTGCAGGTTCCCTGTAATCACGATAGCTAGCAACCGTTGATGGACCTACTGTAACCCTCATCAATATGTTTAATCACATTTTTAAAGCCATCTATGCTGTTAGCCATCACTATGTCCACAGGCAGTGAACTGCACAATGCAATTTCTTGTTGAGTAAAGAAATCCCTCCTTTGGCTGTCCTGAATCTATTGCCCCTCAACTGCATCGAGTGCACACAGAAAATATTGAGCAAACTAAGGATCCCTCTTCTGGCGGCATCGGTCTTCATTTTGCAGCGTCTGAATGCACTTATACAACAGGGAAAACAATTCTTTACATAAAGCCACTGTTTGTGTTAAAAAAATCAAAACCTCAAAAATCCCTACTTGTCCCTCTTTGTCAAAACACTTGGTGGGCACCAGAAAAGGTGCTGGTAGGTGCCGGGGGGTGCTGGTAGGTGCCGGTGCTGGTAGGTGCCATGTGCACCATGTGCCCCATGTGCACTATTTATCCTGCTCTACGCATAATTTCATAAAACTGTATCATGTCCCCCCTCCACCATCACTCCCCCCTCCAAATTTAAACAACCCAAACTTTTTAGCCTTTCCTCATGGGTAAGGTGCTCCAACTAGGGTTGTCAGGTTGTGCCTCACCACTGGCGGGAACTTTGTGGGGGCATGGCTGGAGGGTGTGATCCACGCGCACACAACACGCCAATGTGGACGCTCTAGCAATCTCCTCCCCCAAACTCTATGGTTTCCATAGAGTCTTTAGGGAGAGTGCTGAAGTGTCCACGTCATGCACACATGGATTGCACCCTCCAATGGTTCTCTTCCGCCTGCCGACCAGCTGAGGGTCGGTGGGTAGCCCAACCGATCGACAGGCAATTGCGCACCCCTACCTGGCATTTGGCAAGCCTAGCTCCAACCCCTTAAACATCTCAGTCCTCCTCTTTGGTGCTTTTTCCAGCTATGCAATACCCTCTTTGAGATACAGCAATCAGAACTGCACACAGTACTCCAAATGAGGCCATGCCATAGATCTATGCAGGGGCATTACAATATCAGCCATTTTAATTCCAGTTCCTTTCCTAAAAATCCCCAGCATAGAGTTTGCCTTTTTCACTTGTTCAGTCCACTTGCCCTTGTGCATTTATAAATCTCTATCAAGTCCCCCTCCTGCCTAGCCATGGTTTTTTTTTTTTTTGTCTGAATGGAAGTCGGAAGCTCACAATTCACTGAATTGAATTCAGTATGGTCTGCCATTCTAACCAAAGTTGTGTGTGTGTGTTAAGTGCCGTCACGTTGCTTCCGACTCATGGCAACCCTATGAATCAATGTCCTCCAAAATGTCCTATCTTTGACAGCCTTGCTCAGGTCTTGCAAATCGAGGGCTGTGGCTTCCTTTATTGAGTCAATCCATCTCTTGTTGGGTCTTCCTCTTTTCCTGCTGCCCTCAACTTTTCCTAGCATGACTGTCTTCTCTAGTGACTCTTGCCTTCTTGTAATGTGACCTAAGTAAGATAGCCTCAGTTTAGTCATTTTAGCGTCTAGGGTCAGTTCAGGCTTGATTTGATCTATAACCCACTGATTTGTTTTTTGGGCAGTCCATGGTATCCGTAACACTCTCCTGCAACACCACATTTCAAAAGAGTCTACTTTCTTCCTGTCAACCAAAGTTACATGCCTACAAAAATCTACTGAAGTCAGTGGAATTTAAAGGGTGCAGCTCTGCTCAGGATGGCACTGTGTGGTATCTTTAGTGTGGTATGCTGCCCTTTGTGTATGTCATTGTTTCTTAATTTTAAAGGGCGTGTAAATTGTCCATGCTTGGAACTTTCAATTGCCAGAGGAGTCGCCCCCACTTCCAGCTTGTGATAACCTCTAGATAATTTGACTGACAGTTTTGCTTTACTGTTAACTTTAATGCTAGATGGCAATAAGCAGGCCCTCTGCTGAACAGGTTTAATGTGTGTTTAGCAAAATAAAGAGCACATGAACAACCGTTTGGCTATTTTTTAAAAAACCTTTTAGCTGTTAGCAAGGGTGAGGGGCCAGCTTCACAGCACATAAGGATTAACATCTTTAACAAAAACCTGCTTCACTTATTGAACAGATTTTAAAGAGTTTAGGGGCTCCAAAGATATCACGAAGGATGCAACTGTTGCTTATTTCAGCAAAAGCAGTACAAAGTAAAAAAGGGAGTCCTGCTGGATCAGACCAATGGTCCATCTAGTTCAGCATCCTGCTTCCTATAGTAGCCAACCAGATGTTTCTGACCATCCACCATCTGGGCACAGAGGCCAAAGCCTCATCTTGGCCCCAACCAACTAGCATTCTAGTTCTCATTTAGCTAACATCAGCAATTAGCCATAATTGAACATCCTCCATGAACCTTAGGATTGTCGGGACCCTCTTTGCCACTGGCGGGAGGTTTTGGGGCGGAGTCTGAGGAGGGTGAGGTTTGTGAAGGGGAGGGGCTTCAATGCCACAGAGTCCAATTGGCAAAGCGGCCATTTTCTCCAGGTGAACTGATCTCTATCAGCTGGAGATCAGTTGAAGTAGCAGGAGATCTCCAACTGGTACCTGGAGATTGGCAACCCTAATGAAGCCCATTTAATGTATTATCCATTACTACATCCAATGCCACTAAATTCCAACCACCAGATACACACTATGTGAAAACCTACCACCGCTTGTATGTTCTGAATTTTATGGCCATCAACTTCATTAGGTGCCCAGAGTTCAAGTGTGTTTTCAAGTGTTCTTTTGCATTATCTAAAACAACTTGGGAGGATGGAGCAGGGACTTATAGGATAGAGCTGGCAGGATAAGATGCTTAACCATTTTCCTGCCAAACAATTTTGTGATACAAAAGCCCTTCTCAGCAGCAATTTTTTTTTCCAGTCCAGAGTTATTTCTGGGTTTGGAGACCAGCAAGGGGAAAGTTGGGTTGTGTTGGGAGGGGTTTTTCAAAAGAGGGTCACTAGAATGGGAAGAGTTATGAACTACCTGCCATCGCTCCCCACTTCCCCCCGTATCTGATAGCATTGTTCTAAGAGAAAATAATGTTCAAAACAGTTTAGCGATTTCTTTGTAGACAAGCCACTTCACACTACTGAACAGACAGCACCAGGCTATATTGAATTACACCAGGCTACGTGTATTGATTTCAAGGAGTTGAGACTGGCATGTCTGCATAGGATTGCGCTGTCAAAGTCATTAACAAGGACCAAACAACAAACAAACAGAAATGTTTTGCTACAAGTGCCAGTTGGGAAAAGCCACCCACATAAAGGAATAAACTACACAGCACAGTAATAAAGTGAATGCTTATCATGCATAAGGCTCCAAGATTCAGCTGCAAGGACGTTGCATTAAAAGGGTCCCTCAATCAGCTGTACTAGAAATGATCTCTACCCCAAGATATTGGAAAATTATTTCCATAGTAGGCAACACTGGGCTATATGGACAAGTGATCTATGTATAGGGTTGCCAGCTCCAGGTTGGGAAATACCTAGAGATTTTGGGGTTGGAGCCTGAGAAGGGCAGGGTTTGGGGAGGGAAGGGACTTCAATGCCATAGAGTCCAATTGCCAAAACAGCCATTTTCTCCAGGGGAACTGATCTCTTTCGCCTGGAGATCAGTTGTAATAGTGGGAGATCTCCAGCCACCACCTGGTGTAGCCAAACGTTTCCCATCTCCCGGAATGGATGCATGTCAACCCGCGGATCTATGTGCCGCCACCTTTCCAGACTTGCAGCAAGCCCCAAACACTATGGAAAGGGCTCCCGCATTGTCCCACGAAACAGGCATGAAGGAACCACAGGCAGGACGGCCCCCCAAGTGAACCAGAGGGAATCTATTTTCCTGTGACCCCGTTCGAGTATCCAGCAGAAGCCATTTTGCAAGGAACAACTGGACACATAGCCAGCACCCACCCAGTCTGGGTGATTAACGAACCATCGGAAGCCTCTGTGATATCAGCAATTAAAGATTGCCCCTCCGGCATTGCGAAAGGACGCTCCCGGACGCAGCTGTTCGCACCTTTGTCTCCTGTCAAATAAACCCATCAATGATCTCCTGACCCTCCCGGAATTGTGCAAGCCATAGAATTTAGCTAGCTTGCCTCAGTTGCCCCCGTCACACCTTAGCAGCCAACCATTAAGGTCTCATTTCCCTTTTGTTCACCATAAGAACCACGTGGGGATAATCCCATTATCCCCCACCCCAAAAAGAGTATAACTGGGGTCGCTCTCAGCCATAAGCTACCTTCCTTTTCCCCTCTCATACTTGCTGTCACTCTGTTGGTGTGGGTTTTGCGCACCCCAGCCACAATACTTTCCCGACTCGCTGGCCAAGCCCTGGGAATCCCTTGTCCCCGGTTTTACTTGCATTCTAGCTGCACGGAACCCTGGACAGGGTTCTAGCCCTCTACAGGATCAGGTGTAGTATTACCCCTCTTCAAAGGGAAACTGCCACGTTGGGGAACGTCTCTATGCTACTACCTCTATTTCTTAGGCTCTGAGTGTGTTTTTTAAGAATCTGTTTTGTTTGTGTGTGAACATATAATCAAGTAAACTCCTTTAATTTGAAGTCAATTGCTTCCGCCTTATTCTTTGAACCTCGGAACGGGCTCCCGTAGACACAGGTTTAGATCCTGTGGTTATGCCCATTGCCGGTTATTGATTTGCTAATTCCCCCATATAAATATTCACAACCGAGCAATTTGGCTAACACTGGAGGTTGGCAATCCTAACCACCAGGCATACACATAGTACATTGTAGTGTTTCTGAAAACTGGTGTTCATCATGGTTTCCTTTGATGGTACTCCTTGTTAGGCGTGGCAACAAAGAGGATACATAAGAAAGGGGTGCCATGGCAGCTGAGTCAGAAAAAAGAAGAAGGAAAAACATTACAAAAGAACGCTTAGGACAGATCAATTTAGGTAGGTGTCATGTGAGAAGAAGTAGTTAGCAAGGGCTATTGAAGAACTGCATGGCCTCTATGGTTCAGAATCAATTCACACATGCATACATGTAATTGGATTTATCATTAGCCCCCGGTGACTAGCAGTTGAATGTGTACATCAGCTCCACTAAAAATCATTTATCATAATTCAGGGTGAGGTGGTAAGAAATTCCCACCTGTGGTCTTTCCGCAGATGGTCATTCACACATGCAAGTCATAATTCAACAGGTAGCAGACAATGCACATGCACGTGTGAATCAGGATTCAAAGCTGACCTTTTTTGTCCTGATCCAACCCTGATTCCTACAGATTGGAAAGGGAGGAAATAGCAGCAGAAGGCAATGAGGAAAGTCCCTCATTCAGCAGTCAGCAAAGGAGAGTACTCAAGAAACACCCTCTGGATTTTATTGTCTTCATACTCCTATTTGAGACCCATCACAGTGTAGCAGATTGTTACATGAGAAGACCTGGGTTCAAATCCCTGCTCAGTTCTGAAGCTAACTGAATAAGCTCTGTCTCAGGAAGTCTCATACTGGAATAAATGTTGGTAGTCTTTACATTGCCACTGGATTTTTGTTTTACGTTGTTACTAGGGTTGTGCAAAAAAAAAGTAGTAGTAGTAAATTCCGGGTTTGGGTTTATTGGGCCTGATTATTATTTTTTTTGTAAACCCAGAAAAAGCTGAATACTCATACTGGTAAAGGGGTATTCAGCTTTACTGAAAAAATAGGGCATTTTTGGAGGTACAGCTCCCAATTTTTCAGGGTAGCTTCAAGGGACTCTCCTTGCATGAACTCCAAAGTTTGGTGGGGAAGATTGGGTCAGGGGGTCCAATTTTATTGGGTCCCAAAGGGGTCCCCCCCCATCCATAGAGAAACATGGTAAAGTTTAAAATGCTTTTCTATGGAGAAGGGGGTCGACCCCTTTACAACCCCATAAAATGGGACCCTGACCCAAACTTTACCAAATTTTGGGGTTTATACATTAAGAGTCCCCCCTGCCCTGGCAGAATTTTAAAAGTACTTACTTTTCATAGTCTGTAACGGCAGCTTCGTCAACAAAGAACTGTGGGAAAATTCTGTTTCCCTTGAATACTTGCCACAGGCCTGCATAAAGCTATCTTTTGGGGGCAACCGCTTCGGGGGCCCATAAAATTGGACCACCTGGCCCAACCTTCACCAAACTTTGGGGTTCATGCAAGGAAAGTTCCTTGAAGCTACCCTGAACATTTGGGAACTCTACCCCCCAAAAAATGCCTCCCCCAGAGCTCATCAAAAAAATTCCCATAGGGAAAAGCCTGGGGAAAGCCAAAAAAAGCAAAATACCTTTTCGGCTGATTCAGCGATTGGCTATTAGGCTTTGGCTTTATTCCCAGTTTTAATACTTGGGTTAAATTTAACCCAAAAGAAGCTGAAAAGGTCTTTTGGGGGTTTATTTTTGGTTTGGGTTTATCAATATGAACAGCCCTAGTTGTTACAATAGACCAACATGGCTACCACTCTGACTTTAGACCAGTCAGTCTCTCTCAGCCTCACCTACCTCAGAGGCTGTTTTCAGGATAAATGGAGGAAGGGAAAACAGCAAATAATAGGGTTGCCAACCTCCAGGTACTAGTTGGAGATCTCCTGCTATTACAACTGATCTCCAGCTGATAGATATCAGTTCACCTGGAGAAAATGGCCGCTTTGGCAATTGGACTCTATGGCATTGAAGCCCCTCCCCTCCCCAAAACCCACCTCAGGCTCCACCCCAAAAACCTTCCGCCATTGGCAAAGAGGGACCTCGCAACCCTACACAATGCCCTATGTATGTGTATGTATGAAAGCTTTTTCATATATATATATTCCTTTGACGGATCAAGGTTTCAACATTCATTTAACTTCCAATGCCCCACTTAATGTGGAGTGTGTGAGGCTGAATAGCCTGTTGTTCGGCCTTTGTAACTTCAAAGACAATTGTCCACTGTTCAACTTCATCAACTTAAAGAGAATTTCCAAGACTCCAATATACAACTGCAACTTTTCAGTGCAACACTGAAGAGAAGCAAAGGTTCAGTGTTCTACAAAAGTCCCCGGAAGCAACTCAAGTTTTTTTTTTTTTAAATAATAATAATAAAATAAAGGGAAAACTCAAATACCAACCAATGCACCATGTCCTGCCTTTTCAGGGCATCTGAGAATGAAGCATGCTTATCTGGATATTGCCAGGCCAAAATATAGGAATCTGATAAATACATTTCAGAACACGGAGGATAAAGATCCAGTTTTCGTCTGGTGTTTTATACCCCCCAAACCCCTTTGTTTCATACTCCCTCCCCAAATACAAAGGCTTTGTGGACTTGAAAGCAGAAGGCTGAGGCACTCACCAGCTTAAGCTTTGTTTCCTCACAGGTCTACTTTTATGTGAAATCTCCTTTTGTAATCTTTGCTTTTCTCTTTATAAGTTTCCCCCTGACGCTAAAGCTTTTATCGATGAATAATGGATGTGTTCCTTTTAAATACAAGAAAAAGTGTTCTCTTTTGACTGGAAAAGGTACAGACGGCTCATGTAAGGACAACCTGGGTGTGTTTATTATTATCTTAAGTTAACAGCAACATACAAGGCTGAAATTTCCAGCCGTACCACTGGATTCCACCGATGGCATTCATGAAACAAAAGGAGATGTATTATAAATACAGCGTGATCAGCTGCCCCAGTGGTGGAGTACAAAGACACCTTAAGTAAATTTCATATGTAGCTATTCCTTTAAAACATATGAATTACCCCAATACGGTATGTGGAGAAAAACAGGCCAGCAGCAAATCATTTAAAAATGTGCCAGTCAGTTTTAGATATCTTCACATCTCAAAGTAGCAAATAACTTATCTTACTCTACGGACTTTTTAAATAGATGGCTGCCTTTTCTAGAATATGTGGAGAAGGGGGAATCATGAAGTCAACTATGCCCACGAAACTATCATACAATTTTCATTTATTAAGTTCTGCTAAGTGAATACAACAAATGGAATGATTTCTGTAAAAAGCACTGATGCATAATAGACCAAGTATTGGAACATATCTTGACTGTACAAGGATGTTTAACCTACTGCTGTTGTAGCTTTATTTTTTGTTGTGGTGGTTGTTATAAACTAAACTTAAAATAGTTTAATTGGAGACACTGTCCTTCAGTGTTACTCCTCTGAAGATGCCTGCCACAGCTGCTGGCGAAACGTCAGGAAAGAAAATACCAAGACCACGGTCACACAGCCCGGATAACCTACAAGAACCAATGAACTCTGACCGTGAAAGCCTTCGACAATATTTTAAACTTAAAATAGTTATATATAAAAATGTGCCAGTCAGGGTATACAGTCTCATGTTCACAGAGCTATAGCTACTAAAATGGGAGATAGGCCAGTTCATTAAGGATGAGGATTTTGAGTTTCTATCCCATTTATTCAGTCCCAAAATTCCAATTTCAATTGTTTCTTCATTGTAGTAATCAGACTTATTATTTTCCTTTTTAAAAAACGTGCCATTTTCTATTTCCTCACACTGATTCACCCCCTCCGCCACTACCTCATACCTATTCCCCCTCCCTGCTACCTCACAGTATTTGGGAAGGGGCTGCAGTTCGGTGGTCTCAGGTTTAATCCCTGACATCTCCACTTAAAAGGATCAAATAGTGAGGTTAGTCAACTCAAAGGCAAATAACAGAGACTTATCCAAGTTTGCCTGATAAGCCAACTCAAGAAGGAGCAAAGGTACATTAGTTTCTTCAGATCCTAGCATCTTTCCACAAAGTGTACTGTCCAATTCTACAACACCGAAGTGATTGAAAAGGGAGGATATGTCTAGGGCAGAACCGGAGATGAAGCTAAGCACTCGCACATTACTCCAAAAGACTCCAAGGTACTAATGGTGCCAACTACAGCAGCCCACACTTATAAACTTGATGGGACACGTTCTGATGGGATTTTAACTGGACAGAATGGGCTTGCTGTTATCACCCCTCTGGCGACTGTGTACGGATTACACATTCGATCAGTGAGAAAAAGACCATAGATGGCACCTTGTCACTCTTAAGCCTCATTTCCAAAATGTGCGTGCTCAAGACGAAATACAGCTCCGAGGCTGCCAAATTGAGCTTGAAAAGTTAATGTCCCTGAAAATCACAAAGTGTCAAGTCCAGTTACCGCCATTTACCTTGCAACCAAGTCCAGAAAGTTAATGCCAAAGTATTTAGCTAATTACTCTTCAGACTTGTTTCCCTCTCCTCACCTCTGGTCTCATGGCTGGCAGACATCTATGGTGGCGAGAGCAAACAACAGAGCTTGCGTGTTTTGGGGATATGTAACACTTTGACAAGTCATCAGTGTGCCCTTTGGATGATGTATGTCAACACTGGAACACGTGAGACAGCTCCAGCAGTGACCAAGCAAGGAATGGCAACCTACCACCATTTATGAGGACAAAAAAATGATAAAGACAACTTAAAGGCACAGTTTTATGCCAACTACCATCAAACATTCCAGGCATTTACATTGTCCAAAAGAAGCTTATATAAACTATTAATATGGTGTGTTATAATGTTCATAACCACAGCTTAAAACTTAACACTTGATGTGAAATGCACCAGCAAAATTTATATAGGCCAAGCATCTGTTGGCAATGGAATAGAAAGGGTGTTCAACTAATTAAAGGAAACCTCTTTATTTGTATGAGTATTATATGTTCAATTTATTAATTTGTATGCATTTGCATACAAACGACGTAATAGTTCAGAAAGAAAAAAAAGTGCTTTCTGTGTTTTGAGATTATGAGCATGAGCATTATAAAAGGTATCATCATTGAAGAAGTATCCCTTCCTATGTGAAAAAAAGTGAATCTTCTAAGATGGTACCTTCCATCTGCATTTTTTATAATATAAATTAAAGTATCTCCTTACCAATTCATTTAGAACATGCTTTTGAAAATGTGGCATAGAAAAAAGACTTAGATCAATAAAAATAAAAAAGGGTTTTAACTGATCAGTTCAGTCCATCTCAGTTAAGATTATTTCAAATTTCTTACCCCTATTCTTTCAACTCTAACATCCCATTTCAGTTTTCTCTCAACGTGCCTCCATAAAACGTTCACCTTTTTTCAAAGATATTTATGCATCAGTAAATTCACATTATGAACAGATCACACTGTACATATGAATCACGTATCACTTATAAAATAGTACAGGATGATGATGAAGAGTTGGTTTTTATATGCCGATGTCACTGATGAGTAGGGTTGCCAGGTCCCTCTTCACCACCAGCGGGAGGTTTTTGGGGCGGAGCCTGATGGGGTTTGGGGAGAGGTGGGACTTCAATGCTATAGAGTTAGGGTTGCCAACTGCCAGGTAGTAGCCGGAGATCTCCTGCTAATTCCACTGATCTCCAGCCGATACAGATCAGATCACCTGGAGAAAAATGGCCACTTTGTCAATTGAACTCTATGGCATTGAAGTCCCTCCCCTCCCAAAACTCCACCCTCTTTAGGCTCCGCCCCCCAAATCTCCCACCGGTTGAGAAGAGGGATCTGGCAAGCCTGTATAGAGTCCAATGGCCAAAGCAGCCATTTTCTCCAGGTGAACTGATCTCTATCGGCTGGAGATCAGTTGTAATGGCAGGAGATATCCAGCTACTACTGGGAGGTTGGCAACCCTGCTGATGAACTGATGTCACAGCACTGTGCAGTGCCATTTCCTTTCCCCATTTTCTCTCACCATTCATTTGAGCAGGGATTGGGACCAGGGATGATCTCTGGGAGCCTTCCTACTGGAAGCATGTCAGTGGCAACCATGTAGGCAGCACTGTGTGAGGCAGTCATTCCTCTTTCCCCACCAGAGTTATCAACCACCAGGCGGGGCTTGGAGCTCTCCTGGAGTCACAACTGATGTCCAAACTATGGACCATAGTTCTCCTGAAAGAAACACAGCTTCAGGGGGTGGACTCGATGGAGTTACATCTCTCCCATCCTCAAACTCTGCCCTGCCCAGGCACTGCCTCTAAAGCTCCCAGAATTTCCCAAGACAGAGTTGGCTGCCCCATTCACTACCGATGCCTCAAATTCTGTGAGAGGAATTAATGCAGAACCTCCCTGGCTCATACTGGGGCAGAAACATGCTCCCGTGAAAGCCACTCCCGCAATACTTTCACCAGGACACCCAGGAGAGGATTTCTGCCAGTCTTAAAATGCTAATTGCTTAATTTCAGGACTGGCACAAAAGTTCCCTTTGTTAATGATCCTTCAATAGGTTTGATGGCTTCTCTTTAGTGTTTATTCTCCTTTTTTTCAGATTCCGCTCTCCTGTTTCATTAGTTGTCTATTAATAGCACCGAAGCAAAGATGGGATATAATATGTCATCATTCACACCTTCCATTTTGACTATCTATTATGGAAAATGCTTAGACTTTGAAAGTGAGATTATTGTTGCCTTTCGGGGTTGGGAAAGAAAAAGGAAACACGAAAAGCAGACAAAGGTGATACAGCATGCGAAGGAAAATTAAGGTGTTTGGGGAAGAAAAATGCAGGTGCAGATTTCCAGTGACAGGAAACTGATTATTGTGATGTTCCTAATGATGAGAGTTGCCAACATAGTAATGAACAGAGTCATAGTTTACAGCCAGTGGTGACATTTCCTGTTGCCACTCAGCAAACTAATTGCCTCTTTTGTTAGGCATGAATTTCTTAGAACCCAGATGGTATGGACTTTTGTGTCTGGCCAAGAAGACACACTAAGGATAGCCAGTGGCTTCTCACCTATTTAGTACTGCTTTTTACAAAAAGAAAAGCAAGCAGCCTTTTTTCCAGCTTGCTTTGCCCTTTATGATCAAGTGGTAGAAGCTGCCAGGATCATCCTTTGGACTGTATAGGGGAAAAAATACACACACTGTGACGGTCCTTCTAAGTCTTGGTATCATAACCTATAGGATGCATTTAGTGATTCTTTTGAGCCTATTTAATAATTCTGGAAGGTTGCACACTAGGGTTGCCAACCTCCAGGTACTAGCTGGAGATTTCCTGCTATTACCAGTGGCTTCTGCAGGAGGCCAAATTGAATACCTTCCTCCTCACACTTCCTGGGAAGAAAGAAAGCCTGAAGGTGGAGTGAAACCACATGGACTAAGAAAAGCCCAGGTGCTTACCAGTTCTTCTCATCTTCCAGTGGAAAACCTTTCAATCGTATGAAGTTAGCCGATAACAAGCCCTGTTTTACAATGGCCCCACCCACTTTTTGAAAAGCTTGGTTGTTCCAAGGGAAGTATTGGCAGGCGCCATGGCACTCATGGTAGGGTTATCAAACTCCGGGTAGTAGCTGGAGATCTCCTGCTATTACAACTGATCTCCAGCGGCTAGAGATCAGTTCACCAGTAGAAAATGGCCACTTTGGCAATTGGACTCCATGGCATCGAAGTCCCTCCCCAAATTCTACCCTCCTCAGGCTCCATCCCAAAACCTCCCACCAATGGCATAGAGGGACCTGGCAACCCTATTTCACACTGCATATGGCATAAAAGTCAAATCCTTCGTATCAAGAAGAGAAAGGCTCCTTAATTTTTATTTGAATAAAACTCACAGTACAACAAGCATGTCAATAGATGCATGCTAGGATTGTTAATCTACCCTGAAATCTACCTTTTTCTTTTTAGGAATTCGGAGTCTATTTCCAATAGATTCCATTTTGATCAAACAGTAATTTGAAGAGAGGATGGCAGAAAGTTTCTGTGAAGTATCAGCATTCCCCTCTGTAGATACTCGCAGGCAATGTCTTCTCAGACCTTCCTGTCCTGCTAGAGTACCACCCTGTGTGGTGTAGCTTAAAACAACTGCAAGAGAGGGAAAGCTACAAAAAAAAAATACAGTGACAATCTTCAAAGAGAAATGAAAGATAAATACCTCTTTTAAAAGATGGAAAAAAGAGAGTGAAGAATCAAAGGCTATATGTATTTAAAAATGCATTTTGGGGGGGAAAGATATTTCCCTCCCCATAACAATGCTAGGGCAGGCACACAAAACCCTTACAAGCTTCTTTCACAAACAATTTGGGGGTTGAAATATTAAGGCAGTGCACTGTGGCTATAAATTAATACTGATCTCATTTGAGGGTGGCACCCCTATTATACAACTAGGGTTACCAGGTCCCTCTGCTCCACCAGCAGGTGCGTTGCATCTCCATCGAGTTTCGACAGAGATTGCTAGAGTGTCTTCGTTGCTTCCGAGTAAGCCAGGAAGTGATGTCAGCATGGGTCGTGTGCCTCACCCTCTGCCTGACCCTCTTTTGCCTGCCAACCAGCTGAGGCTTGGTGGGCAGTAGGGTTGCCAGGTCTCTCTTCACCACTGGTGGGAGATTTTGGGGGCGGAGCCTGAGGAGGGCAGGGTTTGTGGAGGGGAGGGACTTCAATGCCATAGAGTCCGATTGCCAAAGTGGCCCTTTTCTCCAGGTGAACTTATCTCTATCGGCTGAGGATCAGTTGTAATAGCAGGAGATCTCCAGCTAGTACCTGGAGGTTGGCAACCCTAGCGGTCAGCCTGGTAAATTGGCGGAATTTTGCCTGCCCCCACTGGGCAATTGCCAAGCCTATATACAATGTTTATTAAACAGGTCATTTCTCTTATATATGAATAGTTATGGAGAGTAGATTAAGGACAGACAAAGTGTCAAAACAACATAGGAGTCCAATTGGCACTTTAAAGACTAACAATATTTATTCCAGCATAAAATGTTTGAGCCAATACTCACTTCATCAGATGCATTGCATCCTGGTTTATTTTGATGTGATGGCCACTTAGTTTGCTCTCTGAACTTTAGCCATTCCCTGTGATTCAACATCTTTACGACAGTTCTCCTTCATTCGAGTAATTCTACTGAACAGAATATTGTCGAAGGCTTTCACGGTCAGAGTTCATAGGTTCTTGTGGGCTATCCGGTCTGTGTGACCGTGGTCTTGGTATTTTCTTTCCTAAAAAATACCAAGACAACAGTCACACAGCCTGGATAGCCCACAAGAACCTATCTACTGAACAGATTCAGTGTGGGGGAAAAGAGAGTACTTCCTTGCACAACTCAGAATTAAAATGGAGTTATATGTCACAAAATATGCCAGAGGCTACTTAAGTTGGCTTTAAAGGGGGATTACACAGCTCATGGAAGAGGGGTTCATATGCAGCTATTAAACATGATGGATGTGGTGCAGTATACCTCTGAGTATCCGTTGAGGGGAATAGCAATGAGGGGATGGATTTGGTTGGCTACTGCAGGAAATGGGATGCTGGAGCAGACTGAAACAGGCTCATCTAGCAGGGTTTATGTCCTCATTCATTTTTTTATTTACTTCGTTTATAGCCTGCCTCTCTCGTTGAGACTGAAGGCAGATTACATTACAAAAATATTTTTAAAAAGTTAACCAGACAGCATAAGATATGCAACAAACAACACAATAGTACTAGGATTACAGAATTAGAAAACAATGTGAATTGTCTAAGACAAGACTCATCCCTCTCCCATCTCATTGAGAGTAACAGCAGGCAGACAAAGTCAAGTAGGAACACTTTCACATTTTTCATCCCTACTGCTTCTCCCTCAAAATCCCTATTTTGATCTTCTTTCTTCCCTTCCATGAATTGAACCAGTGATTCTTTATTTTTCCAAGTCTTTTTATCTTTCTGGTAGTATGCATTTTTCAATGTGCAACAAGTGTGGTGTAATGGTTAAGAGCAGTGGACTCTAATTTTGAGAAGTGGATTTGTTTCCCCACTCCTACACATGAAGCCTGCTGGGTGACCTTGGGTTAGTCACAGGACTTTATGGCATTGAAGTCTCTCCCTTCTCCAAACCATGCCCTTCTCCAGGTATTTCCCAACCTGGAGCTGTCAACCCAGGACACAAGCTACCATTTTTTCAGGTCTACGGTACATAGCTACTGCTACTAACTTTCATCTTAGCAAAATTTCACAGAAGTAACCAGATTTCTACTTTTTTCTTTCTTTCTAGTTTTAACTTCCAGATAGGGTTGCCAGCCTCCAGATGGGGCCTGGAGATCTCCCAGAATTATGACTGATCTCCAGAGAACAGGGATTCATTCCTCTGGATTAAATGGCTGCTTTGGAGGAAAGATTCCATGGCATTGTACCCTACTGAGGTCGCTCTCCACCCCCAAATCTCCACCCCCAAATCTCTAGGAATTTCCCAGCCTGGAGTTGGCAACCCTACTTCCAGAGGTGGCTGCAAAAACATGGCATTGGCCCCTTGTACCAATGCCTTAAAAGGGGGAGGAAGAGGAGGAGGATGGGATCCAATTTTAAAATAAACTCAAGGCAGATTGATCTAGTAGCAGTTCCAATACATGAAAATAGTACGTGCATCTTTGAGACAGCATTCCTTTGATTGTCAAATACGTATTTGATTAGCAAAACTGTTGCTGGCAACAATCATATTGTCCAACTCATGAATTTTCCAGGACAAAGAGCAGACCACTCTTAATGAGAGCGACCGATTAGTTGGAACTCTGGCCTGATCCAGCCAGATAAACCTGACACTCCCCCCCTTTGAACATTAACTCTTTAAAATCCCCCAAAAGCATTTAAAATTGCCAGCCTTCTAAGATTGTCAGAAATCGACATAAAGGGTTATTATTTGCAACAGGGTGAAATGCCATTGGAACAAAACCATTTTTGTACCTGCTAAAGAAAGCCTGGCGCCGATTTACTCACCCCCACATGCTGTCCCCCAAAAGAGCCAAGTGTTTTTTTTTAACACATAACTGCATTAACAAAGCAATTACACTCTGCATCGTGACTCGAGGGACAGCTGTTGCTAGCTTCTAAAATTGCTTTTAGATCAATAATATATCAATGGGTATAATTACACCAGAGTAGCAGAGTTGTATGGTCTTACATAATTGTAGTGCTCGCATACAGCATTATCACAGCCATCCCTTGCCTTGAATGTCTCAGGAGATTGCATTTTCTTAGCCCGGCATATGTGTGACATCATATACATAATGGATCCTGTGACTAGGACTGGAAGCTTTTTAAACACCTTTCAAGAAAATGGTACAGGTGGCCCAAAATAAGGATGACAGCTAGCGTGCAGAGAGATTGCACAGATTTAGAGCCCACTGTTTCATTGAAGGAACGTGAGCTGTATTAATAGTAATCACATAGGAACAAATCAGGAATCATTAGAGCAGGGGTGTCAAACATAAGGCCTGTGGGCTGGATCCGTCCCATGGAGAGCTCTTATCCAGCCTGCGAGCCAGCCGAGGCAGCCACCCCTCCCACTCTCAATCTTTAGGGTTGCCAGGTCCCTCTTCGCCACCAGTGGGAGGTTTTTGGGGCAGAGCCTGAGGATGGCGGGGTTTGGGGAGGGGAGGGGCTTCAATGCCATAGAGTCCAATTGCTAAAGCGGCCATTTTCTCCAGGTGAACTGATCTCTGTTGGCTGGAGATCAGTTGTAATAGCAGGAGATCTCCAGCTAGTACCTGGAGGTTGGCAACCCTATCAATTTGGGCTAGTGAGGCATGGCCTGGCCCGACCAAGTGGCATTTATGTCATATCCAGCCCTCATAACAATTGAGTTTGACACCCTTGCATTAGAGGGTGAACACCGTCTCTTTGGTTCCCCAGAGGCAACAGTGTTGGTTGTAAGCCCATTCTGTCAGCACAGCCTACAAGAAGACTGATCTTAAAAGACTCAGGACTGAACCCTTCCCCATCTGCTGGTTGTCTCTAGCCAAACACCAGACCAGAGCCACAAGCACAGCCATTGGTGTGATATTTCAAGGACACAGCAACAAAAAAGCAGCATCTAGTTAGGCCTTGTAAGGCAAAACCAAGATTGAGTAATCGCAGAATCAGGGTCTGACATTGCCAGGAAACTATTGTAACTTGAGGTAGAACGTGTTACTCTAGAACAGGCTGTAGAAAGACCCCTTCACTAACTTGGGTTGATTAGGTATGTAGACAACATCAACCTGAACATGATCACTACATGACCTACCTTGTTCATGTTCCTTTGTTTACACATGAGGTGAATTCCTGAACAGTTCACCTTGATATTTCATCTCAAAGTTCAAATCAAACATAGCACCATGCCAGTTTGCATGGCATAAGTGGCACCGATGCCGGCATAGGGGGTACGGCGTCTCCTAAGCCCACTTGACCCCCAACCTCAGGAATGGGCTGTGAAGATATTTATTAGGAAATATATATAAATTGTTCTTACAATATAATACTGAAACAGAGCAAGTAAAAGACTGCATGATAAAATGGATGCAAAACTTTGGAAGAAGCATAAGTATGAGTCAGTGGGAGAATCTTTGGACTAAAGAAATTAAGTTTACAGAATGTCAAATATTGGGAGAGAATTGGTATAAAATCTTTTTAGATAGCATATCACGCCTAAAGATATAGCAAAAGCCAACCAAGACTTTAATGGGAAATGCTGGAAATGTCAGAACACAGATGCCACATTTTATCATACGTGGTGGACGTGTTAAGAAAGCAAGAAAATATTGGATAATGATACATGATGAAATGCAGAAAGATATTAAGACTTAAGTTTGTGTTGGACCCAAAAGTATGCTATTAAATATCTTGCCAAGAGATATTCCAAAAAAAACACATAAAAAATTATTTAAGTATATGGCGACAGTGGCAAGAGAGAGATATGTAGCAAAGTACAAAGCTGAGAAATACCCAGATCTGCCTGGGGAGAGAGTTCCAGAGTTTTAGTGCCATTACTGAGAATGCCTTCTCCCAGGTTACCACCCACCTAATCGGGGAATACCCAAAGCTGACCACCTAATGATGACCGCAGTGGTTGGGTATGTTGGTAAGGAATCGGAGTATGTCATAGGGACCATATCACTCCAGTCTTGTTCCATCTACACTGGATCCCTATTTATTTCCAGGCATAATTCAAGGTGCTGGTGCTGACATTTTCTCCAGGTGAACTGATCTCTATCGGTTGGAGATCAGTTGTAATAGTAGGAGATCTCCAGTTAGTACCTGGAGGTTGTAGAAAAAAGACTCACTATACTGTTAACATCAATATTATAAGGGAAAAAAAAAACAGCACAACTCAATATAAGCATGTATCTATATTCAAAACAATATACCAAACTAGCAACTATACTCAATACTACCAATAAGTGAAAACATACATACATACAAAATTACAAATTCAAACAGGCAGCAGCTTCTGTTTGCTGCACAATGGCATCTCCAAGGAGCAAGGGAGTCCAAATAGAAGTCAGAAAGATCTTCACATTCAGATGGAACCGTCGCGCCAATTTAAAGAGCAACTTCTCGCCTTCGTTGTTGCTCTTTAAATTGGCGCGACAGTTCCATCTGAACGTGAAGATCTTTCTGACTTCTATTTGGACTCCCTTGCTCCTTGGAGATGCCATTGTGCAGCAAACAGAAGCTGCTGCCTGTTTGAATTTGTAATTTTGTATGTATGTATGTATGTATGTATGTATGTATGTATGTGTTTTCACTTATTGGTAGTATTGGTGTATAGTTGCTAGTTTGGTATACTGTTTTGAATATAGATACATGCTTATATTGAGTTGTACTGTTGTTGTTTTTTCTTACAGTACCTGGAGGTTGGCAAGCTTACGAGGCAATAGGAAGACCAGACTCACCAAACATTTCACACCAATCACTACTGTAACCTCTTTATTTCCTTACAGGCGTTGTAAAATGGCTTGAATCATACAACTGAATCTGATTAAATGGTTTATTTCAAAATTATTACATCATATTGAAGTACGGGATGATCACTACTTTACTTTAATCAGAACATCCCCCCTCCCCCGCCAGGGGGTATCACAACAGAACTTTAAAACAGCTTCACATCAACATAAATGCTTCTGCCAAAGGAATATTGACTGGAAAACTAAACTCGGAATTCATTTAATTTTTAACATATGGTAAATTACCTTTTCTGTCTGACAGATTGTAAAATGTTAGGAAAAACACTTCTTTTAAAAATCAGTTTAATTCAGATTATTTTTAAAAGAATCATTTCACTTTCCCATTATCCACAAAGATAAAATCTAACATAGAACTGATATTTTTGTCACTCCATAAAATTGACTGATTGGCTAAATCAAACAGTTGAGAGTTTTGAACAATGAGAAGGAAAAAAAGGGTCTTTAGATTTTATTTTATATTTACAATCTTTTTATATGTAAACTTGTATGACTATTTTATTGGGCTTTCTTTATAACAATACGTACCATATTCCCGGTTGCCAGGTCCCTCTTTGCCACCGGCGGGAGGTTTTTGGGACGGAGCCTGAAGAGGGCGGGGTTTGGGGAGGGGAGGGACTTCAATGCCATAGAGTCCAATTGCCAAAGTGGCCATTTTCTCCAGATGAACTGATCTCTATCAGCTGGAGATCAGTTGTAACAGCAGGAGATCTCCAGCAAGTACCTGGAGGTTGGCAACTCTAACCATATTCTATAAATTTCCTGCATTTGTATCAATATTTTATCCCTCTGCTCAGTCCCATGGCACTATTTCTGGTGGCCATTTTCTTTCCACTGCTAGTGGTGGCTCCCTGCTCGTGGTAAGTGGGTCACAGTTGTATAACCCATGAACTGAAAGTACCATTCTTATATGTCTCAGGAGTTCCCAACTTTCTCATAAGTGAAATTTTGAAACTAACCTAGAGGGGTTTCCTTCTTTGGGTGAAACCATTAAAGAATTTCAATACCCCCCCCCCAATAAAAAACCCCACAATTGCAGTAAGACTTGGGGCATTTCTTTGGGCATTCTTCACATTCCTCGCAGAGATCTCCAGAAAACACTAAGATGGGCTGTTGTTTCAACTCTGCTATGAGTCTCAGCTGCCTCGTATAAGCATGGATGTCTCTCAGGAGACCATACTTGGTACTAGATTTGTCATAATAGTCCAAATTCTAGGCAAATTCATTCACCTAAGGAAAACTATCAGGGAAATTTGATGACTATGGAAATTTCTCAAGGGGAACCAGCACATTCCTAAATTCCTGGCAGATGTGCTTATAAAGCTCTGTAAAATGAGATTTGGGAAGCCAGCAATTGAAATATGAATCAAAACATCATTTTAAATCCATAAATCTGGTATTGGAGAATTGATATAATTGGATTAAGATGGAAATGCACCATTTAAAGTGATGAAGAGTTACATGATCCAAATGGGTCAATTGGACAATCCTGAGTTTTACTTAAGACTAGCTTTCTGAGAGTTTCAGTTTCATACATTAGGAAGATGAATTATCACAATTAAAGAGAATTACACAAATGAAGGTGAATTACATGACAGGAAGCAAAGGCTAATTAAACTATTATGAAGTAGAGATGATGTTCTCAAAGAGTATGAATATGTTTGTCAGACTTTCCATATTTTAAGAGTCTGTCTGTATTTTTAAAGCAGTCGCTTTTGCATCGCTAACCAGGGGAGACTGAAGTAATCCTATGGGTTGGATCCAGACTACATTTTCTGCAGTCGGAGGGGTGGGGTAATCTCTGCTAATTCCCCCTTGATTTGCCTTTCGTGCCATTCCTAAAGGCCCCCTGTCCCCCAGGAAGAGCATTTTGAAGAGACCAGTGGGGTACAGTGGGAGAAAGGATGCAGGAAGGCTGTGTACCACTGACAGAAGTGCCTTGTGTGAGCAGAGATTGAATCTGGATCCAACCCTATGCATCCAATATCTGTGCTGGAGATTGTACTAGGGACGTATGAGCATGCCCTTTTTTCTTTCCAGTTTTTTTTATTGCTTGCTTTTTCATTTTGACTTTTTTATCGCCAGTGGTTTCAGTTCATTTGTTTCTTTCATGCCACACTTGCAGCATCTATATAACAGTGTGTTATAGTAGATGGAGTGCTGGGCTCAGATCTGGAGGGGGGAGAAACACCTGTATTCGGGTCTCTACTCTGCCATAAAGCTTACTGGGTGACCTGGGGCCAGGACCTCTCTACCTCGTAGGGTTGTTGCAAATATAAAATGAAATACAGAGAATCATGTACACTGCTCTGAGCTCCTTGGGGAAAGAGTAGAATAAAAACATACTCAATCGATTTATATACAACTTTGTTAGTACAGTCAAGAGAAAAGTTGACTAAGTTCCTCTTCAAGCAGCATCCCTAGGTAGTAAATATTGAATAGGTTTTTTAATCAATCTTCAGTGCATGGAACTCTTATTTATGTATAACGTATTAGGTTTTCTTGACCACTGGGTCCTAAAAGAACTCAATTGCCCTCTTCTGCAAAGTTGAAAGCAAAACAAACAAAAAAATAGAAAAGACTTGAACAAAAATTGGTTGAATGCTGAAAACAATTAACATAATTTTGGCAGACAGGAATTTGAGAAGATTTTCTCCTCTTTTATGTTGCATAGAAAGCCTGTTCTTTTGCAATTCAGCAGAAAGGGAATCCACAGTAAAGTGTTCCCCCCTTTCTTTCTTTTTTTAAAGAAAGCCATAAATACATTTCTACATATTAGAGAAGTAAACTTTCTTCTTGCCTGTATTTTGCTATCAACCTTGCAAAATTTTCCCTTCCCACCGTAGGACAACCAGAAAACTCACACCCAAGTCTCAGTGGAACTGCTGAACAGCTAGAACAGAATGGAATCAGTTCCTCTCTAGTCTGTATTCACCCTGCTTGGTAGTCTTTTCTTCTGCTGAAACACCATCTTTCATGTATCATACTTGCCCAGATGCTGTTAAACCTTTCTGTACCCTCTGTCACACACTCTAGCTACTTGTATTCTGTTATTCTCTTAGTACCTTGATCAACTTGGCAACCACAGAGCTTGCAAGTGACCACACCTTTGCCTGGGTGCTGTTGAACCCCCTTAGGTGTGAGTGTAACCTACCCAGAATCCTGAAAACCTGTTACTGTCAGGGCCTGGGGCCCCAGCCAGGGAGGCAGGGTCAAGAGCCACCCAAAGTCAAAGCCAAATTACCTGCAGAGTTTGGTCTCAAGCAATAAACATAGTCCAAGAGAATAGTCCAAGTCCAGTCCAGGGTCATAGGCACACACAGCTCAGAAACAGTTATCATTAGCAGCAACGTATGTTATTCCCACACTGGCCTGAATACAAGTGCCTGCTTAAATAGGCGTAGGGTGAACCAGCTGTTGCTTGTTCTTCTGACTCAGCATTCCCTGCTGGATGCAGCTCATTAGCCTCATTATTGTCAGCAGGGAGTGCTCTTCACTGGGCCTGCAGTCCAGTACTCCTTCTACACTCATGTAAGAGTGCTCTGAACCCTTGGCACCTTTGGTAATAATTCCAGAATAGGGTTGTGTAAGTTAATTAATTAATTAATTAATTAAATTGGTAAATTTTGGGTTTATTGGGCCTGAATTTTGGGGGTGGGGTAAAGCTGGAATAAGCTGAATACCCATATCGGTAAATTTCAGTATTCGACTTATTTCCAGGTTTTCTGAAAAATTCAGGCCCATTGTAGTCTATAGGGATTTTTTCCCCAAAGCTCATGTGGGGGCATTTTTGGAGGTAGAGTTCCCAAATTTTCAGGGTGGCTTCAAGGGATTCTCCTTGCATGAACCCCAATGTTTGATGAAGATTGGGTCAGGGGATCCAATTTTATGGTGTCCGGAAGGGAACTCTACCTCCAAATATTCCTCCCCCAGAGCTCATTAAAAATTTTCCCATAGGGAAAAGCCTGGGGAAAGCCAAAGCCGAAAAAAGCTGAATACCTGTTTGGTTGATTCGGCAATTGGCTATTCGGCTTCAGTTTTATTCCCAGGTTTTGGTATCTGTTAAAACGGAAACCCAAATATTACTGCAACAGCTAATTTTGGGTTTATTTTCAGTTTGGGTTTATCGATATGCACAACCTTATTCCAGAAGGGTAGCTGTATTAGTCTGTTGCAGCAAAAAAAAAAAAAAAAACCCGGAGTTTTGAGGCACCTTCAAGACTACCATGATTTTATTCCAGAATAAGCGTTTGTGGACTTCTTCAGTTTCTGTAAGTGGATCTTCACTCTGCATTCATTTTTATATATTTTTGCATTCATTTAAATCATAGTATTGGGAAGGGGCTCTAGTCCACAAAACCTTATTCTGGAATAAAACTGTGTGGAGCCCTCAAAGCAGCATGAAACTCCTGTTTATTAAACATTGCAGCTGCAAACCCTCACCATGAAGGAATAAACAGGGAACACTTATTGTTGCCAACCTCCAGGTGTTGGCTGGCGATCTCCCGCTATTACAGCTGATCTCCAGGTGACAGAGATCAGTTCTCTTGGAGAAAATGGCTGTTTTGGAAGGTGATTCTATGGCATTATGCTCCACTGATGCCCCTCCCCTAACCCTACCCTCCTCAGGCTCCACCCCCAAAATTTCCAGGCATTTCCCAAACCAGACCCCAAATTCCCAGGTATTTCCCAAACTTGGCAACCCTAGGAACACCCCATATGTTGCTCTTCCTCAGCAGTCACCTCCACCCCCAAGACTTCTTAAATTTTGAAGCACAAGAAAAAAAAATAATCAGGTCACTTGGCCTTTAAAGTTGACTCATGCCTTTGGGTATTAAAAAGAAAGAGGGGAAGAAATCATAAGTTATGTCATTGAAGAAATTCATATGCTATTTAGTGTCAAGGAAATAATTCCTGTGGAATCTTAGTGCACAGCCTTAATCCTGCTGTCACTAATGCATACTGACACAATAGACTCTCAATGGCTTTGAGGGAGCCGCTACGCTGTATCAGCTCTATAATCCGCAAACTAAGGAGGATTTACATGATAGGCTGTATGCGCTCCCCCTGGGGGTCTTTCTGCCTTTCTTTACCCAAATCCCATTTTAAATAAATGCTAGAATGCAGGTCTTTAACCCCCAGAAGTGGCAAAGCTTAATTAAGAGGCACCAGGTCCATTTGGAACAGGAACTTCAATTTTCTCAATGACTTGGAAATATGTTTGCAACCAAGCCATGGGAAGTCATCAACCTGTGATGATGATGATAATGATGATGATGATGATGATGATTTTGTATTCATTTGCTTCCCCCCTCCCCTTGTACCAAACATTTCCCATGAAAGGGATACAACATTCAACATTATTTGGACATCTCTTAATTCTCATTAGTCATAAAATGTACATTGTGTATGTCAATGTTGATACTGTATTGTAAAATTTGCATATAAAACTGCAAATAAATATGGAATATGTACACAAATGTGGTGAGTGTGTAAAGTGCCATCAAGTCGCAACCAACTTATGGTGACCCCTTGTGGGGTTTTCAAGGCAAGAGACTAACAGAGATGGTTTGCCAGTGCCTTCCTCTGCATAGCAATCCTGATATTCCTTGGTGGTTTCCCGTCCAAATACTAACCAGAGCTGACCATGCTTAGCTTCTGAGATCTGACAATATGCTGCCTTCTCCCTCTCACTCTATACACACACACATATTAAACAGAGAACACTAACTCATCCCTACTTAGAACTGGAAAAAGGCCAGCGAGTAGGGTTCACTCTCTTTTGAGATCTGTATAGGGAAGCTCATTGTGATTGCCACTGAAAGTAACATTTTGCTTTGAGTGGGCAATGCCTCAGTGACAGAGCATCTGCTTTGCATGGCGGAAGGTCCCAGGTTCAACTTCAGTTAAAATGATCAGATAATAAATGTTGTGAAAGACCTCTGCCTTAGACCCTGGAAAGCTGATGCCAGTCTGAGCAGACGATACAGACACAGATAGGCCAATGGTCCTATTCAATATAAGGCAGCCTCATGTGTTCATTTAAACTGCTAGTCTGGAGTCTAAGGTCTAAATAAAACCTGGTAAGCACTCCATAGGGAAAACAAGAACTGATATAATAGTGCAAGCAAAGGCAGGCTCAAGGAAATCAGTAGTTTAAACTAAGGAGCCAAGAAGGACATGGATAGCTTTGAAGCTAATGGAACAACTGGGTTATTAAGTAAGAATCTAAGAAATAAGGAACTACCACATGCCTCATGCCACCCATTCCGAGTATTAATTATGGTTTGCTGGACTGAGAAACATTCCAGGGAGTAAGCAATATCCCTATTTTACTATATTCAACTATTCTGTCGCGAGACCGCTTCTGAGTGCCAAAATGCAAGCTATAAAGGCCTTTGACAACCAGAATGTCATAGTGTGCAATAAAAGTCCCCATTGGTCCACTATAGTCATTATAATTAAGCCGTGTTAATAATAGTAGCTGGGTAAGGATTTGTTAAGTTTATATTGTTTAAAAAAAATAACCTTCCACATCAAAAAAGTGGAAGGGGTAAAAATCCAGTACACATGCAGAAAATTGGATTTGACTGAAGAAGACAGAGAGAATGAAATATAATTGACTGAGGGAAAGTCTGATTCAGAAGCCAAATGTGATCAGGAAAGCAAAATGCATATGAAGAATATTTGAGAGTTTGCTACCAGTACAATACATTGGCACTTTTCTGGCCTTCATGTAAATTTTCTTCAAGCAGTAGGATTGCCAGGTCCCTCTTTGGGGTTTTTGGGGTGAAGCCTGAGGAGGGTGGGGTCTGGGGAGGGCAGGGACTTCAATGCCATAGAGTCCAATTGCCAAAGCAACCATTTTCTCCAGGGGAACTGATCTCTAAAGTCTGGAGATCAGTTGTAATAGGAGGAGATCTCCAGCCACCACCTGGAGGTTGGCAACCCTATCAGGCAGACATAACATAAAACACACACACACAGGGCTGTGACTGGGGTAGAGATAATCCCAAATGTTCCCCTGAGCCAAATATGGTCCTCAGGTTGCCACCAACTAGACATTCCTCCTGCTTAAGGTAGCCTGTCTGGCCAGGACCCATTCTGTTTCTATAGCAGTTCTCATCCTAAGGATGAGTTGAAGGAGGTGCACCATGATTTAAGAGAGGCTGCTAGACCGTTTTATTTGTTAGGGCTTTGAATGGGGTGTGGACTGCAGGCATTCAGGAGAAAAAAATATTTGGGGGTTTATTGCACTCTTTTAAAAAACTTAGAATTGTAAGCCACCTTGAACCACAAAGGAAAGGGAGGGTATTAGTGTGATATAAATACCTACCTCCCTATCTCATGCACTGATTTGCCTAAGGTTTTTTTAAAAGGTCTTTGTGACATGACAGCTTCCTTTTTGAAGAATGAAAAATATTTCTTTTAGAACAGGAAAAAAAAAGCCACGATTTCACTTCTAGGAAAAGCTAGAAGTGATGTCAGGTTTCACTAGGAATTACTGTAAACTCTATGGTTTTACCATAGAGTTTCTAGTAATTCCTAGAGAGGTGTGACATCATTTCTGGGTTACCCTGGAAGTGACATCACATTGTTGCTGAAAGCTGCCCCCTCATGGCCCTGCCCCTCCTCCCAGTTCTCTCACTGCTTGCCAGGTTATGCCTGTCATCCCTACCCAGTGGTAGTCCAAGTACTGTTCCTGGGGAGACCCATTGAGGGCCTGGAGCCATTTTTCAATCATTTTTAGAATACAAGATTGCAAGTTGTAAAATGGAACTAAGTTCCTATTAGCAGAAATATAAGCCAAATATGCATATAAATAATGATTAACAATATAAAGCATCACTCGCTCAGTTTTCAAAGCTTGAGGGGCCCCTTTTACTCAGCAAGTCTGCAGAGAGAGAGATAGTCTGTTCAAACAGCATATCAGATTTGCTAGAATATCATGTTCTGTGACAGGGAAAGATAAGAGATACGTGTGTTTGTGTATGCCAAATACTCAAAGTATTTCTCAACAAGAATGCAAAGCAAGAATTGAAGATATCAGTACCTCTTGATTGCTTGACAAAAGTGTCATAAACAAGTCAGTAGCCAGAACATGAAGGACAGCAGAAGCTACCATAGACAAAACATAGGGTTGCTAGGTCCGTCTTCACTACCGGCAGGAGGTTTTTGGGGTGGAGCCTGAGGAGGGCAGGGTTTGGGGAGGGGCGTTGGAACTTCAATGTAGGGTTGCCAGGTCCCTCTTTGACACCGGTGGGAGGTTTTTGGGGCAGAGCCTGAGGAGGGCGGGGTTTTGGGAGGGACTTCAATGCCATAGAGTCCAATTGCCAAAGTGGCCATTTTCTCCAGGTGAACTGATCTCTACCAGCTGGAGATCAGTTGTAATAGCAGGAGATCTCCAGCTACTACCTGGAGGTTGGCAACCCTACTTCAATGCCATAGAGTCCAATTGCCAAAGCGGCCATTTTCTCAAGGATCTCTATCAGCTGGAGATCAGCTGTAATAGCAGGAGATCTCCAGCTAGTACTTGGAGGTTTGGTTCAGTCATTCTCTCTCAACCTAATCTACCTCAGGATAAAAAATGGAGGAGAGGTTAATGGTGTTAGCTGCTTTGGGTTACCACTGGGGAGAAAGATGGTGTATAAATGCAGCAAATAAATACATGTGAAGAGACCACCCCCTTGAAACTCTAGGTTCCTCCCAGTGTGTCCCCTCACTCTGAAACTGGTGCAATGCCAGTGTGGGAAAGGAGCCCTAAAGAGACCCTTGGTTTAATCAAGCAGGATTCACTGTATGTACTCAATGTGCATAGGGTGCGAATCAACATCCAGTGAATGTACATGACAAGTGCTTATCCAAGCACCATGCTTTGTTTGGACAGTGCACCTGACCAACACACGGAGAATGGCCTGATCCAAAGACACGAAGAGCAAGAAAACTCAGTATGTTCTTTCATTGACTACCAGCACAGAGTTCTCTGGGGTTGTGTTCATGGCACATTTTCTCCTTCATGAGCACAGCCTAGCCCAGGAAGTGGTTGCATACACACTGGTTTCCTGGCCTACATCCTCCAAAACACATCTGCGAGGCAGGCATTATGCCCATTTATAAGACAGACTGCCAGGTCAGAATAAGCGCAGGTGCCAACTTATTGCCAGCGCTGAATGAAAAGCTGCAGACTACAGCAAACAACACCTTCTCTACAGAAATAAAAGGACAAAAAATAAACACTTGGCAATCCACAGAGCCAACTTTAGAACACCTGTTTCATTACAAAGGATCATGTTTGTTTTTACTTGTTCATTTATGCCCTTAACAAAGCATCTTGTTCTTTTTTGCATAATCTGCTTTCTCAAATGGACCAGTTTGTTTTCCCCGTTAATATTTCCATTTACCATGTGATCAAATTGATTAAAAACCCAGGATCTGGGGGAAGTCTTCTTTTGTTGTCTGTTCCACTTTGAGTATGCTTACCCCATCCATCCATCCATGCCTAAATCATCCATCCACATCCCTTTAATTCCCCCCCCATTTACCCATTTTTTTTGTCTTACAAATTATCTGAAGCCCTTTTGGCTGGTTAGAACAGTGGTCCCCAATTTTTTTGAGTCTGTGGGCACCTTTGGAATTTTGACACAGCATGGTGGGCACATAGGGTTGCCAGGTCCCTTTTCTCAGATTTTGGGGGCGGAGCCTGAAAAATTTCAATGCCCCCCCCCCAATAAAAAAACCCACAATTGCAGTAAGACTTGGGGCATTTCTTTGGGCATTCTTCACATTCCTAGCAGAGATCTCCAGAAAACATTAAGATGGGCTGGCAGTTGGCAATCCTATGGGCACAGCCTATGGGCACAGCCACAAAATGGCCACAAAATGGCTGCTTCAGGAGATGGGAACAGCAACAAAATGGCTGCTGCAGCTTCTCTTCGGTCACAACGTGAAGATCCTTGTGTTGATTTTGCTGTTACAGACTACCATGGCTACCCATCTGGATTTTCTATATCAACTTTCTCTTTGACCCGTCTCCATTCATCAGATTTCCACCCTCCTAGGGTCTAGATTTGTGGTCTGAATTCTGCCATTTTTTAAAGCAGACCAAAGCGAACAACAACAACAACCCAAGAGGGAAAAGATTTAAGCCAAAGCCTTGACTTGAGGAAGGGCAGAACAAACACATACTAACTCAACAAACGTTCAAGTCTATTCCACCAGTGAAATAAATAAGATATTGGTTTAAAATGCACTCAATTTCTTCCATCTAGTCTATGTATGTATCACATTTATATCCTGCCTTTCCTCCAAGGAGCTTAAAGCAGCCAGGGTAAATGGCCTTCACCGCTTATATTTTAGCCTCATAACAATCATGTGAAGTAAGAGCCTGGCCCAAGTTCATTCCATAAAAACATTTAAAAAAAAAACACATGGTGGACCAGACCAAGGCCATCAAGTCCAGCAGTCTGTTCACACAGTGGCCAATCAGGTGCCTCTAGGAAGCCCACAAACAAGATAACTGCAGCACCATCCTGCCTGTGTTCCACAGCACCTAATAGGCATGCTCCTCTGATCCTGGAGATAATAGGTATGCATCATGGCAAGTATCCATTTTGACTGGTAGCCATGGATAGCCCTATCCTCCGTGAACATGTCTGCTCCCCTCTGAAAGCCATCCAAATTGGAAGCCATCACCAGATCCTAGGGCAGGGATTTCCACAATGTAACTATGTGTGGTGTGAAGAAATATCTGTGTCATCTGTTTTGAATCTCTCACTCTCATGCTTCAGCAGATGACCTCACGTTCTGGTATTATGAAAGAGGGAGAAAAGTTTCTCCCTGTCCATACCATGAATAATTTTATAGATCTCTATCCAATAGGGAGTTGAATGTGGGACTTCCAGGTCCCAGTCCAACTCTCTAACCGCTACACCGCCTTGTTTCTCTAGCAGGCACAGTGGGATAAACTTTACTGGGTTGTCTCTAGGTTGTTATGGGGCCCCACTCTGCTATTCCAATTTCCATTTCATTAACCTCAATATCCTACAGTGGGCTCATCTGCCGACAGGCATATACTAAGGAGAAAGATGGTTGCACCACCATATCCCTGTTGCCTCTCAGGGCCCATGGTAAGTAGCCAGTGGTTCACTCCCAGTAGGGTTGCCAATTTCCACATGGTGTCTGGAGATCTCCTGCTATTACAACTGATCTCCAGCCAACAGAGATCAGTTCACTTGGAGAAAATGGCCGCTTTGCCATTGGACTCTAGCATTGAAGTCCCTCCCCTCCCCAAACCCCACCCTCCTCAGGCTCTGCCCCAAAACCCTCCCGCCGGTGGCAAAGAGGGACCTAGCATCCCTAACTCCCAGCCATACCTTTTATTTTAGGGTTATAGATTGGAGGGGGGATTTCTTATCGCCGAGAGGCAGCCTAATGAAACTCTCTGGGTGTGCATGATAAGCATCCATCTCCTTTTGCTTCTCATGTTACTGTTGTGTCTTCGTACATCCATACAGAATCATCCAGAAAACCTCTTGGCATTGCACCATTACAGTATTGAACAATCATAACAATCATAAAAAAAAATTAATTGCATTTCTATGTTTGGGTTTTTAAAATTTTTAAAACCAAGCTCTATGCCATCTCTGGGAAGCTAACATCAAAGAGAGTAGTTCAAAGGCAGGCCGTCTTCTTATCTGAAGCAAATAAGTAAATAAATAAAACAAATCTAAAATCCAAGGGAATGCTTACTTTTATTATGCCAAATGTGGATGCTTTGCTGAAACAGTCTCGAAGTCAGAGAGCTACTTTTAGAGCTAACAGGCCACAATACAATTAATGTTTAATACAGACGGGAAATAAAGAATTAGATGTACAGAGATAAAAGCGCACTTTAATTTAAATCTGGGTTTTAGGAAACAGATTTACCATGCTGCTTTTTTTCTCTCTCTTCCATGTGCAGCTGCACATTGAGTATTCAGGATGGCACAAGGGTTATAAGCAAAAAGGTTGCTGAAAATGGCATTCCCCATAATGCCGTCTCTCTCGCTCCATAAATATGTAATTACACTTTCTTTGAGTTGTAATTAGCACTGTCAAAACCGAGGCATGCATTTCATGACTATTTCTATCCCATGATACATTCTGCCTTTTCCTGCAAGGTTGGCACCCCTTGATGAAAGGGTCTACCTCTGTTCACAAGGGAAAGCAAGAGAATTATGACCCCTTCAGGACCAACAGCATAATCCTAAACACAGTTGTGTTGTTTGCAATGGCAAACCACATGCTCCTTAACTTGAAAACCCTACGGGGTTGCCATAAGACAGCTGTGACTTGATGGCATGCACACGTGCACACACTCACACAACTGTGTTTAGGATTATGCTGTTGGTATTTGGATGGAAGACCACCAAGGAACATCAGGGTTGCTGTGCAGAGGAAGACACTTGCAAACCACCTCTGTTAGTCTCTTGCCATGAAAACCCCAAAAGGGGTTGCCATAAGCCAGCTGTCACTTGAAGGCACTTTACACACACACAATATTACATTCAGCATTGCTGCAGGTATGATTGACATATATAAATTCAGTTAGGAGGGAATTTTTAAAAAATCTGGGTATTGGTCAGTCCTAGTATACAGCTAATGCTGGCAATATTTTTGATAGGTACTACAATTACCTCCCCAAGCAAAAATGCTGAGTCAAAAGGATCTAAGCCGTTTTTGAGAGGCCGTTTTGCAATGTTGCCCTCGCCTGGATAGCCCAGGTTGGCCTGCTCTCATCAGATCTTGGAAACTAACAAGGATAGGCTTTGGATAGTACTTGAACGCAAGACCACCAAGGGAATCCAGGATCGCTAGGGAGAGGCAGACAATGGCAAACAATCTCTGTTAGTCTCTTGCACTGAAAACCCTACTGAGTTGCCATAAGTCAGCTGTGACTTGACAGCACTATAAGCATACAGAGAAGAGAGCAGGGAAAGCAATTCTGGGTGCCACTCCTTGTAGTTCAGTCTTCGTAGCAGAAATTACTAAAAATTGCCTCTTTTACCCACAAAACCATAGCTTTGAGTGTTATGTTCTATGACCCAGGAGCTCAAATCTACTCTTGAAGACTAGGGGAAGATGATAATGTCATACCTCCCATTCAGAACAACATCAGCATTTGGAAACAAGTCCCTTCCTGAAAAAGTGTTTCAAATTTTAACAGAACCCCACCCCCTCCAATTCCAGGAATACTTTACCCTAGCAGGAGCCTCCACATTTGCAACTAAATTTCTCTTTAGTTAAAATCTGATGGCCAGTCTGGTTATTTTAATTTACCCAGAGGCACATGTTCTTCTTATCCACAATTCCTAAGCATTCAGGAAGCGACAGGAAAGGTTGCCATTGGAGCTCTGTCTTAATCACTTACAACATATTTGGAATAGCCCAGAGAGAAGTCCAGTTATCTTGGGGGTGTTCCACTACCTTGTAACAGAGCTGAGCTATCAAAACACATCAATGACAGGATGGCTCTCGAGGTGGGACAGCTCTCCTGTATCATCCATTATGTCTTCATGGTAGGACAGGATTTCCAGTGTACAATGACAAGACTCTACTTGTTTTTATCTTACTGACTGCCACAGATGTGAAACGACAAGCCACCTGGTGCTTCCGACTCAATTCTCTCCGTTGCATACACCTGGAAATCTGTCCTGAGGTTCTAAAAGTTGCTTTGGGCTGCTGCTATCCTACAGAGCCCAGCTCTGTTTAACTTCGACACCTGGAGATTTATTGGGGAGGGAGGAACTGGTAGGGAGTGCATGAGGACCTGTGTGCCTGTGTCCATCTTGTGAACATCCCGTCAAACACTGGGAAGGGCCCAAACCCTTTCCAGCATTCTCCAGGTGTGTGAGAAAAACGGCCAGTGGTTGCAAGCCAAGCACTGGGGTATGCACCTGTCACTGCATGAACCTTTCGGCTTGTCTCTCAAACCCTCCCTAGCCATTTCATGAATGAAATGCCTCCCTGCCCCAGGATGTGGTGATGGCTGCCAACTTGGAAGGCTTTAAGAGGGGAGTGGACATGTTCATGGAGGAGAGGGCTATCCATGGGTACTGGTCAAAATGGATACTAGTCATGATGCATACCAATTCTCTCAGGATCAGAGGAGCATGCCTATTATATTAGGTGCTGTGAAACATAGGCAGGATGCTGCTGCAGTCATCTTGTTTGTGGGCTTCCTAGAGACACCTGGTTGGCCACTGTGTGAGCAGACTGCTGGACTTGATGGGCCTTGGTCTGAGCCAGCATGGCTTGTCTTATGTTCATATGAAATGATCTACACATGTGCAAGTGCATTTAATCTCACTCATCTCTTGCTTGTTATCCTCAACTTCACCCCCCCATGTTTTTTGTCTTGTTGGGTTGTTCTTTCATCCCCACGATCAACATTTAAATGCAGCCATTTTGTGGCTAGCTCTACCTCCCGTGGCAGCCACTTTGTGGCAGCCATTTTGTGGCTGCACCCGCCACGCTGTGCCAAAATTCCAAAGGCACCCACAGGCTCGAAAAGGTTGGGGACCCCTGGCCCAGCTCTTTCTCCTTGCTCCTCAGTGAGCAAGGCTCACACAGAGAACCACCCAGCCAGACCAATGAAAATCAGGATGGGAAGCAGTCAGATCTGTAATATTTTGGCAATGTGTGGTCTCTGGCGACACCCCATTGCAGCACTTGAAACAGGCATGTCATTTTGTTATGAGCACACGAACGGGTGAAGTTACCTTATCCTGATTCATGCTGTTGGTCTGTTGAGATCAGCGCTGTCTACTCAGACTAGCAACGACTCTCCAGGGTCTCAGAAAGAGGTCCTTCACATCACCTGCTACCTACTCCTTTTAACCGGAGAGCCCAGGGATTGAACCTGGGACCTCTGGAGTGCCGAGCAGATGCTCTCCCACTGAGCCGCAGCCCCTCCTCTCTTGATGGGAGTGCTAACACAGTGCTAAAACAAGCTCAGCTGGCACCGTCAAAGAGGAGGCACTGACATTTCTTTTCCCGTGCCGAGTTCACATACCACTGCTTCTCTGCCTCTCCCAAGTTTGACATGGGCTTTGCTGTGGTTTTCTCGGAGTCTCCAGAGAACAATGCTTTTCCTGCAGTGTCAGGCGGTCTCCTTGAAGACGGCCATTCTGCTCAAGCACAGGGGAGAACCAAATCAATACAGGGAAGAGGAAAGCCACCTCACGAAAAGGCCCTTATATATTAAAGATTGATATGCAGGTGGCAAAATATTTGTTACTTGGCTGTAGTCGCGTGAGGCATGCATTGCAAATGGAGGGGGGGGGAGTTGAAAATAATTTTGACGTTTTCTCCAAAACACATACCCACACTCTCCCTTCTCTGATGAGAGGTCTCCTCCACTGTAATATTGCACCCCCGAAGGATTAATTTTAATAGGGCTGCAAGCTTTAACTGATTAACTGACATAATTAATCAATGATTAAAATTCACAACCCATCCAAATTAATCCGCGGCATTCCCATAACAACTCAAAAACCCCAGCCTCCCAATATTGAGCTTCAGGTTTGCTTCAGAAAATCGGCGGATCTTTCATCCCAGGATCTGGTGTGAAAGCCCATGGTGCGAGTTCTAGCCTTGATGAGTTTAAGCAGGGGCTGATCACTGTCTGGGTAGGAGACCCTCTGGAATCCTGTGTGTGTTCCCTTGAGTTCCACGAAGGAAGAAAAACAAGATAGAAATGTAACTAATAAACACACTGAATGAAAACTCAGGGCAAAAGCCCTGGAGAACTTATAGCCTATATCTCGATGCCTGCAAAATGGCTCCTTTCTAGGGTTGCCAACTGCCATCTATTACAACTGCTCTCCAACCAATAGAGATCAGTTCCCCTGGAGAAAATGGCCGCTTTGGCCATTGGACTCTATGGCATTGAAGTCCCTCCCCTCCCCAAACCCCGCCCTCCTCAGGCTCAGCCCTCAAACTCTCCCACCGGTGGCGAAGAAGGACCTGGCAACCCTACTCCTTTCCAGCCCAAAAGGGGTTAGGAAGATGCCTAAAGGCAGCTCCTCCCTAGAAAACACTTTGGGAACATCCCCTAGGATGCTGGCACAGCACTCACACCGAACATATACCACCGGGGATGCAGCGTGGGTGCAGGAGGCTTGCACTACTGTGCGGCACCCCAGGGCTGGCATAAGTTGCCCTGGGCCGGCGTCCATCCCAGCTTGCACAGCACAAGTGGCCCGGACACTGGTGCGGGAGTCACACTGATTCCTGTGCGGCTCCATCCCCCCTTCAGAATTGCACAGAAAGTCAAATGCCGCCTGCCACCTGTTGCATTCCTACCTCTAGATGCAGGGTCGGATTGGCCATCAAGGCCACTAGGAAAAGACTTGGTGGGCTGATGGCCTGTAGCCCTGCACAAGATAAGGACTCTCCTTACCTCCCGCAAGACTGCCCCTCTCCCCTTAGAACCACAGTCCTTGTCACCAGCCCGGCCTTCCTCCATGGGGCATGACCAAGAAAGGGGCATGGCCAGGGAGGGCTTGTTCCTTTCCCTGGGCTGTTTTGCCTTCCCAATCCAGTGACTGGGAGGGAAGGCAGCATGGTATAGCCCAAAGCTAAGAAGGGCTGGAACTTTGACTGGAGGCCACCAAGGAAGACTCTGCAGAGGAAGACATTGGCTAGCCACCTCTGCTTCTCACTTCCTTGAAAGCCCCTTGCACCCTGTGAGGTAGGAGAGGCTGAAAGAGTTTGGAGAGAACTGTGACTAGCCCAAGGTCACCCAGCAGGCTTCATGTGGAGGGGAATCAAACCCAGTTCTCCAGACTAGAGTCCACCACTCTTTTTTTTTATATAAATTTTATTAGGTTTTATACTAGAAATTTTCCATTACATTAAACAACATCTATAACAATATCAAATTTCAATTCTAACTTAAAGTTGTTATAGTTCCATATCATATAATAAAAAAAAAGAAAAAAGAAAAATGGAAAAGTTTTTAGACTTCCCCTTCACCTCTATCTGCCTCTTAATAAAAAGTTCATCCCGTCGTAGGTAATCTAATCTTAATAAACTATCAATACCATATATAGAAAAAAAAAACATAGTCTGTTAGTAAATATACTTATACTTAATCATTATAAAAAAGATCAGAAATAATCCTTTGGATCAGATTAGAAAGTATTCTTCCATTCTTCCCATTTTTAACTCATATTCACAATAATGCATCCACGCCCCCCATTCCCCCAAAAACCGAACGTCATTTTCTTCATTTAGAATAGCTGTGAGTTTTGCCATTTCTGCCACTTCAAACATTTTAACAATCCAGTCTTTTTTCTCAGGAGTTTCTAGCCCTTTCCATTTCGCTGCATAAAGCAGTCTCGCAGCTGTTGTGGCATAAATCAAAAAAGTTCTTTGTATTGCTAAGTCGTCTGGAATCATACTCAATAGCATCATTTCTGGTGTTTTGGGTATATTCTTTTGTAGTATTAATCTCAATTCATTATAAATCATGTCCCAGAAGTCTTTGGCTTTGTCACAGGTCCACCACATGTGATAAAAGGAACCAATTTCTTTGTTACATTTCCAACAAGTAGGGGACATCGTTTTATAAATCTTTGCAATTTTCTTGGGTGTTAGATACCATCTATACATCATTTTATAAATGTTTTCTCGCACTGACTGTGCTTTTATTCCTTTTAGATCTTTGGACCATAATCTTTCCCATTTATTTAAAACAATATCATGTCCCACATTTTGAGCCCAATCGATCATAGTTGGTTTAATCGTATCCTGCTCACAATATATTGTTAAAAGGAGATTATACATTTTAGAAATCAGTTTTGTATTATTATCTAGTAAAATCCTTTGAAAAGAAGATTTTTCTTTAGAGAAACCTTTTTTAGCATCTTGTACAAAAACTGATTTGATTTGGTAGTATTGGAGCCATTGTAAATCATCCTTAAGAAGTTGAAAGTCTTTTAGTGAGCATTTCTTTCCTTCCCAATTAATTAGATCTTGATAAGTAATAAATTTGTCTGGTCTGAGTGGGCGCAAAGTTAGCATTTCTTGAGGCGATATCCACATCGGTGTTTCTGGTTCCAAAATGTGTTTATATCTCATCCAGATACGAAGTAAAGAGGACCTGATTATATGATTACGAAATGTTGCTTGTAATTTAATTTTATCATACCACAAATAACCATGCCATCCACTTAAATTATTATAACCTTCCAAGTCTAACAAACGTATATTTGATAAGTTCATCCAGTCTTTTAGCCATACTAAAGCTGCCGCTTCAGCATAGAGTTGAAAATTAGGCAGTGCTAAACCTCCTCTAGTTTTTAGATCCACCAAGTATTTATAAGCAGTCCTTGGTTTTTTCCCTTGCCAGATGAAGTTTGAAATGTCTTTCCTCCAAGTTTCAAAATATTTAATTTGTGATATTATTGGTAAATTTTGGAATAAGAAGAGCATCCTCGGTAAGACATTCATTTGGATCGTTGAAATACGTCCCATTAGTGACAATTTTTTGTTTGACCATATAATCATATCAGTTTTAATCTTACCCCATAACTTGAGGTAATTGTTGGTTATCAGATCTTTATTTCTTGCAGTAATCCAAATTCCCAGGTATTTAACTTTGTTAGCTTTCTCCCAGCCAGTATATGATATAAATTCCTGTTGCTGTGTTTCCGATAAATTTTTAAATATTATCTTTGTTTTTTCTTGATTCACTTTAAAGCCTGATATTTTCCCAAAATCGTCCAAAGTCTCCTGAAGTATATTCATTGACTGTGTTGGATTTTCCAAAATTAGCAGTAGGTCATCTGCGAATGCTCTCAACTTAAATTCATGTTTTTTAATCCTTAACCCGCGGATGTCCTCCATACTTCTTAGTTTCACACATAGCGGTTCCAACACCAACAAAAATAAAAGTGGAGACAAGGGACATCCCTGTCTAGTCCCTTTCGTGATTTGGCAATTATCTGACATTGATTCATTAACCAAAATTTTAGCTTGTTGGGAGTAGAGTCCACCACTCTTAACCCCTACACCACGGAAGGCTAGAAAAATGCTCCCCCACAAATGCTTTTTCAGATGTTTCTAATTCAATGAAGTGTCTTTTTTCTCTCCTACGGAACTCCTCAGCCTGTGCTTTAGCCTACATTTCATTATACAGGATGTTTTGGGGACTGCACATGATTGTTTCCCCACAGTATCAACAGCTGGTGTGTTCCAGTTGTATGTAGGGCAGATTCTCAAGTGCTCCCAATGTGAACATAAACTAAACAGCTCCAGTTAGGGTGCATGAAGAGGTCCCACGCAAACCATTCTCATGTGAGTTCCGTTCTCTAACTTCTTCCTACCCTATACTCTGAGTTGTGCTGAGCTCTCCACCTCCAAACCACAAGGGATTATAGAAATGAGGAAAAGAGGAGGATCTCACTTTTTTTTTTCCTGCCTAGCAAACTTTGAAGCAACTTTACATGGTGATGAGGGAGGACTGGTGATGTGTGGAGATTTTGTCGTAGAATATTTTCTGCATATACAGGTAAGCAGGTGGAAAGCAAGCAGGTACATAAGACAACAGTGATAAAATCAACATCATACAAAATCCTAAAAAAAAAGGTCTAGTAGCCATAAACCATTTTGAAATCCTTCATTTCATGTTCCCAAACTGCTTTACTTTCTCTTTTTTTGTTGTTGCAATGAAAAATTGCACGCCAAAAGCATTTTTACCTCACCTTTCCCCCTGAAGCGGTATGCATGGCTTTCCCCTCCCCTCTTCCATTCTATTCTAACAACAATCCTTAGAATGTGCTGGAGGTAAAATGATCGACCCAAGATCACTCAGGAACTTGCATATTGAGCAGGGATTTGAACCAGCTTCTCTCTTCTTTATGAGTATGACTCTTGAACTGGGTACCCAAGGTTGGGTAGAAAGAAGAAGCACAATGGCATTTCCTGGGGTTGATATCTGTAACCACATACCAAACGCGTTTCGGCCTATTGGGCCTTCATCAGTGGTTAATTAAAACCCATGTTAAGCCTGCACACATTTACAGAAATAGATACATATACAAACAGTTCAAATCAAACTAGGCATGTGTATAGATAGTCTGAAAAGACAGAATAATAATGGGTTAGTTTCTATCTATTTAAGAGCCCATTATATAAGTCTTGAAAGAGATGTTTGAAAAATACTTATTCCCCTCTTTTTTCTTCCTATGACTCTTAAACCCCAGCACGAAAATGGCTCTCATCTTACAGGTACATGGTGTTTCAGTTCCTTTCCACTTTAAAATAAATAAATAAAATAAAGACAATGAGCCTTTACTTACTTACTTCTATGCTGCTTCCCCTTTCCACTCAAAGCAGTTTCGAGTAACAAACAGCAAAATAGCAAACAGTCACACACATCCAAAGAGATAGATCAAACCAGCAAAAACACTCATGAATGTCTCTGTGGTACATAATTCCTTTTTTTGTGTCCCACAGCTCCTGTTCATAACTACCCAACACAATGTCCTAACAATGTCCACCGTCCATCAGACTTTACCCCAAAGAAGGCTCTCGGGAACATCTGATCATGACCTTTTCGTTTTTATTACCATGCCGAATTTGCACCGAAAGCGCCGGCAAGTCAATTAACTCAGACGGATGGACAGATTTATTTCCATATGTGGCCCACGGATTCACTTTTCTAAATTAAAATGTCCTTGTCCAACAAAAATGAGTTGATAATCCCTCACAGCTAGGTCTGGTCTTTACTTTAATAAACTAAGTACCTTGTCTCATTCCCGTACACACTTGCTGAACTAGCAATCACTGAAATCACAGTCATAAAATTATGACAAGCTCTGATTTGCAAATGTGGCCAGTTTTACAGCTGCACTGAAAAATGAGGGGTGGGAAATGGCTGAAGTATCCAGTAAAACAAGCTATTTATGAAACCATACTCCAAACTCACAGCGGGTTATGGAAGGGGCTTCCCATGGATTTATGATTCCGTCTTGGACCAAACCCAGCCTGTGTGAGGGATTTCTCCCTACCTTTGCTAAAGCACACCTATAGCTATCCAGTTCAGATGGGGATTAGGCTCATCCTCTTCAGTAATGAAATTTAGCTTTCAATTATTGCTTATTTTGTCTCCGCAAACCATTCTTTACACACCCAACAATAACCTGGGAATTTGCCAGCTATGAGTAGTTGGGACTCTGGCAGGAAACCTAGTCTTCTGCGGCTAAAATAAGCCCTGGCTACACCAATTCCTCCCAGCACTTTCCAAAACATTGTAGCTACAAGAACGTCAACCAAACCAGAGGGATAAAAATGTATAGCAGATGAGCTTCTCAGAATAGCCCAGGACATAAATTATTAACTTAACCAAGAAGAGCGTACATTACTGGAACACAAGGTGAGATGTCTTTATTAGGTAACAAGGAGGTCCAAGTTGGCTTTACTATTGTTGTATGAGGTTGGAATAGGTTGAACATACACAACAGATTAAAACTACTTTTGTTTGTAAAATGAAAACTCCTGGCCAGATTGGAGGGTTCCCCGCCCCCATCTTCTGGGCGTGGAGTAGTGGTCACTGGGTGTGTGTGTGGGGAGGTAGTTGTAAATTTCCTGCATTGTGCAAGGGGTTGGGCTAGATGACCCTGCTAGTCCTTGGTAACTCTATGATTCCAAAGCACATTGAAACCTCTTGCACACTGTGCCATGCACAAATATTGTAAATGAGAAATGGAGAATTTATGAGCTGATCCAAGTTAGATTCCCATATTGTGATTTATGTGGGGCTGCCTCTGAAAACTGTTCAGAGACATCAGTTGGTTCAAAATGAAGAGGCCAGGCTACAGTCAAGGTTTGGATATAGGGACTGTATCATCTGAAAGATCTGCACTGGCTGCCCATCTGTTTTGGGGGCCAATTCAAAGTGCTGGTTCTTACCTCTAAGGCTCGACATGGCTTGGGTCCAGGATACTCAAATGATTGGCTCCACCCATATTGTCCAGCCCGCCAGTTAAGATTCCTGTTCTCTATGCCCTTGCCTACAGAGGTGGGGCCTCACCTCGACTGTGAGGCTTGCTTGGCACAGTGTGATGTAGTGGTTAAGAGCAGTGAACTCTAATCTGGAGAACTGGGTTTGATTCCCCACTCCCCCACATGAGCGGTGGACTCTAATCTGGTAAACCAGGTTTGACTCTCCACTCCTCCATGTAAGTGGCATACTCTAATCTGGTAAACCGGGTTGGTTTCCTCACTCCTCCAAATGCTGAATGACCTTGGGCTAGTCACAGTTCTCTCAGAACTCTCTCAGCCCCACCTATCTCACAAAGTGCCTGTTGTGGGGAGAAGAAGGGAAGGGGATTGTAAACCAGTTGATTCTCCTCTAAAAGACATAGAAAGCCGGCTTATAAAAACTAACTCTTCTTCTTCTTAGGCGCTAGCCAAAACTTTTCTTTTTTTTCCTTCTTTTTTTACCCAGACTTTTAAAGCTTTTAGTCGTCTCATGATCTGCTTCCGGCCTGAGGAATGTTTTATCTACATTTTTTTTTGCCTCTTGGTGTATGCTTTATGATGCTTTTATCCCCTGACTTTAGTGGCTTGTTTTAATGTCTTGTTTATCTTGTTTTTAGTGGCTTGCTTTAATGGTTTTAGCTTATTGTTTTAGCGTAAGTCACTTCGAGCAGGGCTCTAGTGGGACAGCACATAAAGGTTCTTATATAAATTCTAATCAACATGATGTTTGTCAATCTTTTTTCTAATCTTGACCAATAAAATCACACTCAGGTTAAAACTCACACACAAAAGCTATTTACTTGATTTCCAGAACACTATTTTCAGTACCATGGTTAGCTCCCAGATTAAAATTGTAGGTTTAAATACATTCATTCTCTGATGAACCGCACCATCTCTTTCTTAAGGGAGATGTGTCCTGGTGGAGCTGGCTCGACCCTTTCTCCAACCTGGCAGTAGTTCTGGGATAGAGAGAGCTCTGCCAAAATACTTCCAACTCCATAAGAACTGTGGGCGTGGACTGATGCTAAAATAACCTTTGAGGAAGAAGCAGGAGCAAGGGCATGATGAAATATATTCAAAATCACCTCTTTGGTTCCAGGCACTTCTCCAAAAACAGAGTTGAACACTGAAGTCACAGAAAATTCACCTATTTTCTCTTGGTAGGGAAAAAAAATAGTCTAGCTCTGAGAGAACATACAGCTAGGTAAATAGACACAACACTTCCACCCCTGGGAATCGCTAGCAGTTCCATTTGGCAGGCAAAAATTCCTTGGCTTTGTCTGTCAAAAATTCCCAGTGCGCAGTTTTAGCAAAAGTGCTACTATCTAAGCCATAGAACCCCCCTTCAACATGTGCAGCACAAGCAGAAGAAAAGCCTGAAAGCAGCTATATTTTCTTCCTCTTCGGAGTCCGCTCAGTGACACCACACAACTCAGTTTGCCAAAGTGTGCAGAGATACACAGCAGGTTCAAAGTGAAATATTTTTTTTTCCCCTGGACTAATTTGATGGCTAACAGTGCAGGAAAAATGGCAGGCGTCAAGCTTCTCACTGCTCTTTGACTTCAAAAGCATCGGTGACAAACTCAACATTGTGTGTGGCATTTTTAACTACTTCCCTCCACATATGCGTCTGGAACCTCTATCATATAGTATCCAAATATGAGATTGTGTGTGCGCCGGGGGTGTATGCTCTGGGCTTGCTAGAGAAATTTCTGTGGGGAAAGGATATGATATATATTTCAAAATACACACCCAAGAACCATCGATCTTCTAGACTGGACCCCTGGGTATGTTTCGAAAGTACATGTTGAAATAAGCTTGTTGAAGCTAAGAAGATCTCATGGGAGTCATCCTGGGAATCCTATTTAAGCTGCATAAAATTCCATGACAGAAGAAAGGTGTGATAAGAAATGTAATTAGGGCATAAAATACGATGCATTGCATTTCCCCCTGACCCTTTCTCCAGAGGAATATACCCTGCCCCAATGCGACAGTTGCTGAGGGCATCTTCTCCTCTTGGTTACAACCCCAACTACTACTCTGATATTTTGAGACACTGCTCGAGGGCTCATATTAAGGCTATTACTGTATTTACCCAAAAGGAGGATGGCTCTGAATGTAAGATAATGCCTCTTAAAAGGTTATATACATCACTGTACATAGCTGTAACTTGACTCTGAATTGAAGACGATCCCCTCATTTTCTTGATGGCACATGTGGAAATAAACAACCTAGTCTTTGTTTCGAGTACACAGGGTATGCACATTTCAGTCTCTACCCCCATTTTATCTTCACAACAGGTTGGTGAGTTAGGGAGGGAGGGAGAGAGAGCAGATCGATGTCATCCAGGGAGCTGAGCAGGGATCTGACTACTTTACCAAATCCCATGTCCAACACTCTGACCAACACAGCACATCTGATGAGAAAAAGTGGAGAAAGGATTACATACATGTTCATCTTACTTTGTTCTGGAGGAGGAGGAGGAGTGGAGTTGGTTTTTATATGCCGACTTTCTCCACTACTTAAGGAAGAATCAAAGCGGCTTATAATCACCTTCCCCTCCCCACAACAGACACCCTGTGAGGTAGGTGGGGCTGAGAGAGATCTAAGAGAGCTGTGACTAGCCCAAGGTCATCCAGCTGGCTTTGTGTGTAGGAGTGAGGAAACAAATCCAGTTCACCAGATTAGCCTCCGCTACTCATGTGGAGGAGTGGGGAATCAACCCGGTTCTCCAGATCAGAGTCCACCACTCCAAACCACCGCGCTTAACCACTACACCATGCTGGCTCTCAAGTTATGCAGACTCCTTGCTTTTGGGATGGCTCAAACTATCTTGCTCTTCTAGGCAAACATGAATTTGGCTGCTTCATCCCCAGCCTCCTTTGCTGTGTGTGGAGAGCTGAGTTTCCTTTTAAATGTCGCAGCCTCTTCCTGCTGTTCTGTATGTGAATGGAATGAGGCCAAGTGACTGCAGCTCGCAATATCCCTGACTTTGCCATCCTAAAGCATTGAGGCATGATTCAGGTTGTGTTTACCCCAGGATAGTTTCTAAAGTGCTTTGATTGCCTCTTGAATTCTAAAGACCCAGAGAAATGCTTCTTGGACAAAATCGGTCCCTCTTTGCATTAACTTTAATACCTTACTGAAAGGAATGTGCATCTTTGGGGGAGAAAATGCTCCGCATGTAGGCACAGCTAAAATTCTTCTGGGAGACAGGGGATTTACCGTACCTGCTGAACAGAAGCAAACACTGATATATGCAAGCATACGAAGTGAGAGAGATAATTATCTCCTCTGGATGATGTCAAGGCAACTGTGCCACTACATTAGACAGAAGCCAGCATGCATGCAGAGCAGTAGAGCTGCATACATTACATTGTGCTTCAAAACCACCAAGGAAGTCATGGAATCATAGAATCATTGAGTTGGAAGTGACCACCAGGGTCATTTAGTCCAACCCCCTGCACAATGCAGGAAATTTAGAACTACCTCCCCCATACACACCCCAGTGACCCCTACTCCATGCCCAGAAGATGGCCAAGATGGCCTCCCTTTTATGAACTGCGACTGGCCCAGGGTCACCCAGCAGTCTTCATGTGGTCAGTGGAAGAGCGGGCAATCAAACCCGGTTCTCCAGATTACAGTCCCAGTGCCATTAACCACTACACCACGCTAGCTCTCATACACTTTGAATAAAGGGCTCCAAAGTGCATTCATGTGTTTTGTATACCTATCTCTCGGCTTCAAAACACAAACCTGGTATTCATTCCTCCAGCCCCTTTCCTTGATTTAAAAAGACCCCTAATGTTAATCGTAAATGGAAAAATAAGTACGGGGGAGGGGGGACTCTGTAACTGTGATAGTATTTTCTAAAAGAATGGAAGTGTGCAAGACCACACAGAAAGTGCATGCATCCATGAACAGATTGATATTAAGATACACATTAGAGCATGAAAAACCCTGCCTAAGCTCAGTCATTTAGTAGCAAAGCAGTAATCAAACCTCATTAAACACATAGTTTGCATGATCTGGTATATCCATCAAGATGGCTCTAATAAAACGATAAACTCACTGGCACAGGAGCAGATATCCCAGAAGGCGAGCCGGGATAAACAATTCAGCCACAGTAATTATCAACCTACTTCTTGGCAATGCGTAGTATAAAGCTGGTGCGGCAACTACATAGCAAAAGGTGATCGGTAACTGCCACGGCAGGGGGATAAAGCATTTGTTTGGGTCCCTCACCAACAAATACTCCCATTTCAAACATTATTCTTTTATTTGTTTTAATGGGTGGGGGAGCGTCAGAGCTTTGCAAACCAAATGGAACTACAGTCTTCTAAGTGAGCATGCCTATTATTTTGGGTGCGGTGGAACACAGGCAGGACGGTGCTGCTGCACTCGTCTTGTTAGTGGCTTCCTAGAGGCACCTGGTTGGCCACTGTGTGAACAGGCTGCTGGATTTGATGGGCCTTGGTCTGATCCAGCAGGGCCTTTCTTATGTTCTTATGAGAAACAGAACAATCACCTTCCTCAATGGCACCGATTGGTTTGCTTTACTCTCAGACTGAGGAACTAGAAAGGGTCAGACCTCAACCCCCCCTTTCTTTAAAGATGGAGGTGGAGTGTGCAAAAGAGGAGGAGGAAAAACAGAGGAAAAGAAGGCATAGCAGGGAATCATTTGTGGGGGTGTGAAAATCATCAATGGGCCTCTTTATATACTATGGAATGCACTGGTTAGGACTGTGCCCCCCCCATGTTGCCATAGCAGTCAAAGGGGGTGCAGATCATTTCAGTCAGAAAAATGGTATGGGGAGACTGAAGCCCCTTTTCCACATACCATATGGTTATGATCCAAATTGAGCACCACATGGCTGGGAAATGAAAACCCACCACTGGTATTTGACAATGACTCTGGGTGTATTTCACGAAGAAGAAGAAGAAGAAGAAGAAGAAGAAGAAGAAGAAGAAGAAGAAGAAGAAGAAGAAGCAGGAGGAGGAGGAGGAGGAGGAGGAGGAAGAGGAGGAGAGTTGGTTTTTATATGCCAATTTTCTCTACCTTTTAAGGAGACTCAAATTGGCTTACAATCTCCTTCCCTTCCTCTCTCCACAACAGATACCTTGTGAGGTAGGTGAGGCTGAGAGAGTTCAAAGAGAACTGTGACTAGTCCAAGGTCACCCAGCTGGCTTCATGTGGAGGGGTGGGGAAACCAAACAGATCAGAGTCCGCCGCTCATGTGGAGGAGTGAGGAATCAAACCTGGCCCTCCAGATTAGAGTCCACCACTCCGAACCACTACACCATGCTGAGTAAAGAGGCCCACAGAGCAAGTCTGAAGCTAAGAAGATCCACCTGTCTAATGCTCAGACGTGCGATCTCGGGAGGGAGACCCACACATAATTGTTGCACACCCATTCCAACAGTCCAGAAAGTGTAGACTCCACCTTCTTGGGAATCCCTTGTAAACCTCTATGTTGGAAGAAAGGTGTGGAGTTATTACAGTGAAAGACCATAAATTCGGACTTAGGTCCCAATCCAAAAGTGAACTTCACATCAGAATAGTTTGTGATTGACCATTGTAGATTGAAGGGTGAAACTGCCAATTCATATTTTCAATTGTGATGCAGCCAATAAGTGTTCCAGGAAGGAATAGTTTAGGAGTAACAGCAGTGTCTGAGTGACCAGAAGTATGGTGTTTTGAACTGGAAATAGTCTTTGCAGCTCTGCAGTACCTGTGCATACTTGCTCACACCTCATCAGAGCCCACACACAGCTGAACGTGGCTTCTAGTTCATGCTCACATGGAATCTGGCTAAAAGAACAGAGAAATGGAAGCCAGGTGGGAGCATCTTGAAATAGGGTTGCCAAACTCCAAGCGGTGGCTGGAGATCTCCCGCTATGACAACTGATCTTCAGCAGATAGAGATCAGTTCTCCTGGAGAAAATGGCCACTTTTGCAATTGGACTCTAGGGCATTGAAGTCCCTCCCCTCCCCAAACCTCGCCCTCCTCAGGCTCCACCCAAAAAAAACCCCCGCCGGTGGCGAAGAGGAACCTGGCAACCCTATCTTGGAAACACTGCAATGGCACTAAAAGGGCAAACAATGTGGAAGCAAGCTCTCTTCTTGAAAATGAAATCCCACCAAATGAGTGCTGCCTTCCCGCAAACACACACACACACACACACACCGATAAATCAACATCTATTTGCAAAGCCCAAAAAGAAGACTAATGAAATACCAAAGCAACTGATAGATTATTTGGCATGATCCTCTGTTCAGAATGCAGATAATTAAACAGATTAATCACAGAAGAGGGGGGAAATGTACATAAAAATAGAACGAAATCCTATTAGTTATGAGTGCCATTCACTTCTGAGTTTTCATCATTTATCTGAGTTAACAAACCTACAGAGAACCCAAATAATCATTTTCCCCTTACTTTCAAGACAGCTTCCTTAATTTTATTTATTTGGGGGGAGGGGAGAACGCTCCTATTTTGCAAGCCCAAATCTAACAGTTATTTCTACAGGGGAAATCCCCGCCTTCCATTCCCCATAGCTCCCAATAAACTAGGTGATCTGTCTCAGGCCCACACATCAGTGCCTTTAAAACTACAAGAGGGATTAGCGTCACTCTCCTGGGAGAGTCCCCCGCCTCATCACAACTGATTTGTCACAATGAACATCTAATTAAATGCATTATTCTTATGCAGGAGAGAAGCAAACAGGCGAACGACTCGGCCCACTTAGGCAAGCGAGTCTTCCTCCTCCTCTCCGCAGAACAGCCCTTGCTTGGCTATGTCAGACCTCGGGGGAATGCCCCAGGGCCCTGGTGCATTATGAAATCAATGAATCTCCACTTCCATTTTCCCCCTCCCACTCCTTCACCGTTCGCTGTTAACGGTTGGATGAATAAGTCCCCATAGATTCGTGGGGCTTGTGCTTCAGGGTAAGCACTGAACCAAGCATCTCACTGTTCTTTTTAATCATTGTTTTTTCTTCTTCTTCTTTTGGTTATCACAAATGAAGTACAATGAAGGCATCAAGGCTTCAAGATAAAAGAGGCAGGGGGAGAGATCGTATCAGCTGCCTTCAGAGTCAGGCTGGTTTGCAAGTAGGGTTGCCAACTCCAAGTTTGGTATTTCCCAACTTGGAGATTTTTGGGAGGTGGAGCTTGGGGAAGGAGGAGTTCGGGGAGGGGAGGGACTTCTATGGGATACAATGCCATAGAGTCCACCTTCCAAAGCAGCCATTTTCTCCAGGGGAAGTAATCTCTGTTGCCTAGAGTTCAGTTGTCATAGCGGGAGATCTCCAGCCATTACCTGGCGGTTGGCAACCCTATTTGAAAGGTAGTCACAGCAATGGGGTCACATTGGTGGGTAGAGATTAACACTAAGGGTTTTAGTGGTAAATTGTGAAGAGCTGTGCTGGTCTATGACAGTTTTTAATAAAGATTAAGCACTTTGGTGAACAGGAGTTCAAACTTGCAGAGTTTCTCTTCCAACCCTGAAATGCCATTTGCGGAACAAAACAGAAATGCCATTTGCAGAACAAATCAGAACCAGGAACACCAGTGTGTGTTTTGTTTTACTTAGATAAGAATCTTTAGAAGATCACTGCTGGATCAGATTAGTGGTCCAGCTAGCCAAGAATTGTATTCCCTGCTGTGGCCAACCTGATGCCCCATAAGGCTTACAGTGACCAGTCCAAGCTTTCCTTCGTTGCCCCTTCTCCCAACAACAGGCATTCAGAGGTATACAGCCTCTGAATGGAGAGGTTCCATTTTAGCAAGTGTGCTAATAACCAAAGATTGGCTTATCCTCCAGTTAGTCTAATCTTCATTTCAAGAAACCTATGGTAGTGGCCATTACTGCGCCATGCAGCAGAAAGTTCTACAAGTTAATGATGGGTCATCATTGATCTACATTGGTGAGGGGAGCTAGAGAGAGGCTGGAGAAAGCCAAGAAGGCAATCACCAGTGAATAACTAGCTTTGACTTCCTTTTTACAGCCCATTTCAAAGAGCTCAAGCTGATATACCATATGACTCCTATGCTACCTCCTCCTTGGAGTACCTCCAGCCAATAGAGTTGCCAGCCTCCAGGTGGAGCCTGGAGATATCCTGGAATTACAACTGATTTCCAGACTACAAAAAGCAGTTCCCCAGGAGAAAATGGCTGCTTTGGAGGGTGACCTATATGACCTTGTTGAGGTCCCTCTCCAGGCTCCATCCCCAGGCTCCATCCCCCAAATCTCCAGGGATTACCCAATCCAGTTGGCAACTCTACCAGCCAAGCCATGTGAAAACAGCAAGGCTACGCCTCCCAAAAAAGGTTTCTTGGTTACACCACTGAGGAAAGGAGCGTTCCCAGGGTGAAAGGGGTTAGGAAGCTTCCTAAAGGTAGCTCCCCCTCCCCCACAGAATGACTCCCAGGATGCCAGCATGGTGACTTGCGCCACTGGAATGGTGCCAAGATGCCACCCGTGATGGCATAAGTGCCCCTTACTACAGATGAAATGGGCACTAACACCAGCGCAGGTCATGCCGGCTCCTAAGGAGCTTCAGCCCCCCCCCCTTCAGGATTGCAGCCTGAATCTAAGTCAGTACAGTCCTCTGACTGGCAGCAGTTTGCCAGGGACCCAAGCAGGTATCTTTCACATAACCAATTACAGCAACCTTTTAACTGAAGATGCCAGGAAGTGAACCTGGGACTGTCAGCATGCAAAGCAGGCCCCTCCCCAAGATCTGTGATCCACAGTGGAATAATCATCTTTTTTGCTAAGCAGTAGAAATTGTATTTAAACTGGGAGTCCCAAGAGAGCAAAACTGTCTAGACAGATTATATAAAAGGCCGGTGTCTTTTAAAGAAAGAAAAAAAGTGATAGGCCAGCCACTAAAGGTCAGGGTTTTAAAAAGCAGGTGCAACAAGTTAAACCAGACTATAGTTATTTATGCATGAGAGTTTTACATAGGGTTTGATGCTCTCTTGACCCACCCCTTTCTGTCCTGAATCCTAAAAATGCTATACATATTGTTGTTCATCCTGGAGAAAGTCCTGGACTTTCCAGAGTAGAGCAACAAAAATCAGGAAGTGTCTGAGTCCACACCCCTTTAAAACACAACTTTGCAACTGGCTGCAGCACTTACTGTAAAAAAAAACTCACCCCCTCCTTTCTCCCATGCTCTCCCAATTGCCGTTTTAAAACCTATTTCACAAAATGGAGCTCTGTTAAAGGAATGGGGTAAGGGGAGGAGAAACCAAAGAGCCATTATAAAAAACCCATTTTATGTGAGAGAAATGTCTGCTCAGAAAGAAATCCTAGTGAGAAAATAAAAAAAAATAGCAGCAAAAAAATCAGGAAGCATCTGAGTCCCCGCCCCTTGAAATGCTGCTTTGTAATTGGCTGTAGTGCTTAATGTGAGAAAAAATGTCACACACACCCCACCCCAGTGCCACTCTCCCACACTTTGAAGAATGCATGGAGAGGAGGACGATTTGACCCAGGCTTATCTCAGGGGAGATCAAAGAATTAGGTTATAACAGCATTGGGAAGACCCAGAATATGTGAGGGCTGAACACAAGGTCTTCTTTGAGGGATGGAAAACTCACGCATAGCTCCAAGGAACAACTGAGTTAGTCTGGGGGCAAAGGTGAGTCAAAGTGCCCATGCACAAAGGACCTAACTTTGCTGGTTCCCCAGAAAGGAGTCTGGATGTTATAAAATTGCAGTAGCCACAACCAGTAGACTCAGGCATGGTCTAAGAACAGGAATGGTATGGAATAAATGTTGGTTTCAGAAGCCTTATTAATAAACGGGTGAATTGGATCTGGGAGGGAAATTGCTCTGATGGAAAACTCTCTTTCATTTTGGCTACTGTTTAATGCATACAAGCTTCCAGATCTGATGTGTGTGGTTTTTTTCCTCCCCGAGTTGGCAGGACTCGCACTTGTGCATCTATTTGGGTTCGCATACAAAGCAGTATCTCTACCAGCCAACACCCCCCTCCCTCCTGTAAAAAAAACAGAATAGTTTATGTAATTAACGTCCAAGGCAATGAGTGAACTATTGTTCCGTTCACAATGTCTGTACCAATTGCCTGCCAAGTCACTGTCGCTACCAGTATTTAACTCATTACTTTGTCAATCCCTTTGAGATCCATTGAGGAAAGAAAAAGGCTCTTTTGTGAAGCCACATTCCATTCTTCGTAGCATTCAAAAGGGCAGCCCCTTTGCAGTCCAGATGTGGGCATGCCTGCTTGCTTTACTGGGCACCCTACAAAGAAGGGATCTGGAAAGCCCTTTCCCCCCTTTCGCCGACAGATTTGGACTGGTGCCAAATGCTTAAAAAAATTATCTCAATTTCAACACAAAAGAGCCATTGTATGCAGGGGCACAGTTAGCAAAGTACAGTTGCTAACGGAACAACAAACTGGGATGGGATGCAGGGCAAAACATTCAGAGGAAGGAATGTTATCTTAGCATGGGTCTACCTACTGACAAAGACTAGAAGTTACACAGACTTACAGGCAAGGTAGGCTATCCATGACTCGCCATCTTGTATACTGTACACATTCCATGAGCAGCATAGTCATTGTTAGATGTGAATAGGGTTGCCAACCTCCAGGTACTATAGGGTTGCCAGGTCTCTCTTCACCTTGGCGGGAGGTTTTTGGGGTGGAGCCTCAAGAGGGCAGGGTTTGGGGAGGGGAGGGGCTTCAATGCCATAGAGTCCAATTGTCAAAGCGGCCATTTTCTCCAGGTGATCTGATCTCTATCGGCTGAACATCAGTTGTAATAGCAAGAGATCTCCACCTACTACCGGGAGATTGGCAACCCTAAGGTACTAGCTGGAGATCTCCTGCTATTACAACTGATCTCCAGCCAATAGAGACCAGTTCACCTGGAGAAAATGGCCGCTTTGGCAATTGGACTCTACGGCATTGAAGTCCCTTCCCTCCCCAAACCCTGACCTCCTCAGACTCCGCCCTAAAAACCTCCCACCGGTGGCAAAGAGGGACCTGGCTGGCCTCAAAGATAGGCCTGGTGGAATAGCTCTGTCAAAGATAGGCCCTGCGGAAAACCCTAAGGTCTCACAGGGCCCTGGTCCCATTTGAGAGACTATTCCACCAGACATATATTTTTCTTCCTAAGTGGCCTCTCTTCTAGGATTTGACCGCTGGCTTTATAAAAGTATTTGTGCAGTGTACTTATGCTGTGTTTGTTTTGTTTTGTTTTGGTTGGTTTTTTTAATATGCAAATTTATTTATAGCTTATTTATATTGTATTTAATTATACTGTATTTATACATACAACATATGCTATTTATACAAATCATAGATTGTATGAACAGAAAATAATACAATCCTCATTTACTGACAAACAACGAATGTTGAAAAATGCATAATTTTGAGAGGAAAACGTTGCCCCAAGGAAACACAGGATCGTGCATAGTAAAGCATCACCAATTCTGTGTGCACAAGGGAGAAACTAAATCAAGATGCAGTTTTTCGTGTCACAGGATTAGAAAACTGAAATCGTCCCTAGTGACACACCTGCAATATATGAAGCAATCTGATAGGAAGAGCAGTTCACATTACACATCACTCGACCAGGTTGCCATTGTCTTACCCAAGTGTAATGCCAGACTAGTGATGCCCTATGTGATGATTTCCATACTCCTATCTGATCTTCCTACTTCACAATAAAAATGGTAGCCCAGTGACACCAGCATTAGCTTTCATGAGTCAATATTCACTTCATCAGATGCACGTAGTGTTCATCCCACGCAGCTATATGTACTAGGGTTGCCAACCTCCAGGTACTAACTGGAGATCCCCTGCTATAAAATTGATCTCCAGCTGACAGAAATCAGTTCACCTGGAGAAAATAGCCGCTTTGGCAACTGGACTCTATGGCATTGAAGTCCCCTCCCCAAACCCCGCCCTCTTCAGGCTCCACCCAAAAAACCTCCCGCTAGTGGCAAAAAGGGACCTGGCAACCCTAATATGTAAGCGTATAGCTACTTGTAACTTTAGATATAAATATTGCTGTAATGTATGGATAATACATTGGATCTGATGAAGTGAGCTCTGAGTCACAAAAACTGATGCCGAAATAAATACGAATTCAACTTCAAGGTGCCGCTGAACTCTTGTTTGTTTTTGCGGCTACAAACGAACACAACCTACCCATCTGAAATCCTCATGGAAGGGCCAGCTTCACATATTACTGGTTAGATGAGCAATCAACAGCAATGCCATTTAGATATTCTATTAATTAACCCAATCCAGGCCACATTGCACCACTAAGAACACCAGAGAAAATGGCTTCAGATTATTCAGGCAAGCCAGCCAAGCTACGTGATCTGGAGAATCATTAAGCAACCACAACAACAACAAAATGAACATCACATCCAGATTTAAAGTAATTGTCATCACAGCCATCCTGTAAGTGTCTTGAGACCAGGGTAGCTGAAGGATCTCCTTTACCCATATAAACCTGCCCATTAAATTAAGATAATCATCCAGTATCCTTGTCCAGGTGCTACCGCCTTCAAAGGTTGTGAACTGGGATAGGCCCTTCACTGGGACTGATTGCTAAAAAATACCCATATGGTGACCCCTCTTTCAAATGATTTTATGGCCTGCCTGTGATTGTTGTGAGGTTTGATTATCAAAACAATCCAGTAGGTCTTAATAGTGGTATTCACCATCACTGTACGGACACAAACGTACTCAAAAGTGTTGATAGTTTGAGTTGCAAGTTGAGTTGTGAACATATGAGGTCCTCTTCTTGACTGGCATAAGAATATGAACAAGGCACATGCTGTTTTGTGAACACTGAGTCAGCCCCTAGCATGACACTCCACCTTCTCCACCTTCTCAGTTAAGCAGGTGGTGACCAGGATCAGGTCTACCTGTGTGACAACACCTTAGTGGTGTTAACATCCTCCTCAAACATTTGGCACCCAATCATAGGCTTTAGACAGCAAGCAAAACCAGCTCTGCTTTTCTATGTAACACATTTTGCTTGGATCTTGCCTGACGGATGGGCAGAGGTCCTGCCCCTTTCTGTCAGTCGCCAATAGCCTGTATGCCTGTTTGGTGTGCACGTGTGGAGTAAGTAACCTCCAATCAGAGCCCATGAAGAAGGCAGACGGAAGGGGGGAATGAGAGAGAAAAAGCTGTTACACTGTCAGTTCACATCAAATTGGGTCTGAACCTTCAACGGGAGAGAGGGAGAGAGAGAGAGAGAGACTGGAAGGATCCTGTCTTTGGAAATAGGGTTTCTGTCTCCAGAGTGCTCAATGGGAGAAAACCTGCCTCAGGAGACTATATAAGTCTCAGAGTCACTTGCTTTCAAAGAATGAAGAAGCACTTCCTTTGCCCATCCTGAATTGATTGTTCATCAACTTCATTGAGGTGCCTCTGAGTTCTAGCATTATGTGAGGAGATAAAATCAACTTTTTCCACTCCATACATAGTTTTATAAACCTGGAGGGAAGGGGGTTCAGACAACTGCACCCCAGCTATCCTATTTCAGCACCATTTTTCACTAACAACATGAGGTGAGGCATGGTAAATTGTTGACAGATGCCAGAAAAGTGAGGTCACTCAGACATATTAGAGAAGTCCAAGTCAGGCCAGAGATCAGATGAATTGAGGATTAGAAGCAGACATCAGGTCTGCAGGATATGGTAGAAGCAACGTTAGGTCAGCAGAAGTCAAGATTCATGTGAGGCAGTCTGGTCTTAATGAGAATTATGGTCAAGATCAAATGAGGCATTGGATTGAGTGAGGCAGTCTGAGACAAAGGTGGGACATCAGGTCACACATAGGCAAAGGCCATGTCCCATACTAGCATACTACCAATGAGTTGCTCAGACTGAAGGCCTCAGATGGAAGCATCAAGTTTACCCTTTCAAGACAGAACTCACTGACCCTTCAGTCAGCTGATCTCAGAAACTCCCATTGGAGAAACTACATAGAGTGTGGTTCTTCTGCTGGCCATTATGAGGTGGTGTAGGAGAGACTGGGCCAGCATTTCTTATTGCAGGTGAGTAGTTTGGGCAGTTGACAAAACAACACTCTGGAGCTGCTGGCCACAGATTTTGAGTGAAGAGGAAGAAGAGTTGTTTTTATACCCCTCTTATCTCTACCTGAAAGGAGTCTCAAAACAGCCTAAAATTGCCTTCCCTTCCCCTCCCCACAGCAGACACCTTGTGAGGTAGGCGGGGCTAAGAGAGTTCCGAGAAAACTGTGACTAGCCCAAGGTCACCCAGCAGGCTTCATGTGGAGGAGCAGGGAATCAAACCTGGTTCACCAGATTAGAATCCACCGCTCTTAACCACTACAACACGCTGGCTCTCACAGTGTCCAAGCCCACACAGTTCCCAATATTTGTGACTGTGATTCCCAAGCCAATCAGAATCCACCAACCGTGTATGACATGGCCGGTAGGGTCTATTTTAGGGCTGTCGATTCGGTTCGTCCCGAACCGAAAAACAGCCGAATTTTCCTCGATTCAACGGTTTCTAGTTTGGATGGAACCAAATTTTTAAAAAGGCGGGAAAACAACAAGCTGAATTCGGCAAGTTCGGGGTGATCGCTGAATAAATTTGGCAAATTCAGGGGCTCCGAATCAGCAGCATAACCATAAAGGCATTAAAAATACATTTGTTCATTTCCGTGGCTCTGGGGGGGCATGTTTGGAGGTAGAGGTCCCAAAATTTCAGCGTAGCTTGGGGGACCGTTCCTTCAACAACCCCCAAGTTTTGTAAAGATTGGGTCAGGGCCCCCCGAGATATGGGGCCCGGAAGGGGTCCCCCCAACCATCTGCCCATTACAGCCTTTAAAAACACATTCAAGTTGGGCCGTACCATTACCCCGGCCTGGGGATCTGGTCTGTTGGTTGCCTCGGCAGTTGGGCCATACCATTACCCCGGCCTGGGGATCTGACTAAAAGGCAATTAATCCAGAGTTATGGGGTCCCCCCCATCCACCCATTGGAATGAATGGGAGCAGGCAATCCTTAATGTGCATCTAGAAAACGGCAAATCCATGGCAAAACCTCCCGTGCCAGAGAGTATGTGTGTGTAAGTCTGCTAGAATTGTATTGGATTACTCCTGAGTCCTCCCAGTCCCTGCTCCTGATAGAAAAGAAGAAGACATCCACAGTAAGACCCATTTGGGGGCTTTTCTCTATAATTCTCTATAATTTTTTCCTGTGTGTGTGTATGTGGGGGGGGAGATTCTGTGTGTGTGTGTGTGTGAGTGAGTGGGGAAGCCAAAGGGGGGTGGGTTTACCTGTTCTGCTGGGGGGTGGGCTTGATTGCCTCTGTGTGGGACTGTGCTTTCTACTGTTTTCACTGGTAGCCAACTTCGTGTGGAGTTAACTGTGGGTCAGTGAGGCTCTCTCTGGCTGGTTCCTATTGTTTCCAATGGGCTGTGCAGCCGCTCCTGTTGTTTTGAATGGGCTAGCCTGTCATTCGTTTTAGTACATCCCCTGTAATGTATATCAGTGGAGTCAATGCAAGTCAACAGACATTCCCCTCTCCCATTATCTTCAATGGGCTGGGCAGCTTTCCCATTGCTTCCAATGGGCTGGCGTCATTCGTTTTAGTACATCCCTTTTAATGGCTTTATTCCAATGGGCAGATGGGGGGACCCCTTCCGGGCCCCATAACTCGGGGGGCCCTGACCCAATCTTTACAAAACTTGGGGGTTCTTGCAAGAAGGGTTCCCTCAAGCTAAGCTGAAATTTTGGGACCTCTACCTCCAAAAATGCCCCCTCCCCGGAACCACGGAATGGTGTGAATGTGTTTTTAATGGCTTTATTCGGCCGAATTTTTCCCCGAACTCGGAACTTGGCTCCGAATTCCACGGATCCAAATCGAGGGAGTGCAGACTTCGGCATTTCCCAAATCAAAATGGGCCAAATTTTACCGAATATGAATTTTACTGATTTTTTTTCAACAGCCCTAGTCCTTTTGATAAATCTTGCTAGGCACTATAAAAACGGGGTCCCTCCTCCCCAGGGTTGCCAGCTCCAAGTTGGGGAATTACTAGAGATTTGGGAGGTGGAGTCTGGGGATGGTGGACTCTGGGGAGGCGAGAGATCTCAGCAAGGTATAATGCTATGGAATCTGCCTTCTAAAACTGCCATTTTCTCCAGGACAACTTATCTCTGTAGTCTGGAGATGAGTTGTAATTCTTGGAGATCTCCAAGCCCACCTGGAGGTTGGCAACCTTATACCCGCCCCCCAATATTTGACAGGTCACACAATATAAGACTACTGATCTGCTTTCTCGTTGATAGTTCAAAGACAGGAGCGGTTTGGACAGGAGCAATGGTTTGGATCGGTTTGATTCCCCACTCCTCCACATGAGCGGCGGACACTAATCTGGTGAACCGAATTTGTTTCCTTGCTCCTACACATAAAGCCAGCTGGGTGACCTTGGGCTAGTCATACACTCTCAGCTTCACCTACCTCCCAGGGTGTCTGCTGTGAAGGGAAGGTGATTGTAAGCCAGTTTGATTCTGCCTTAAGTAGTAGAGAAAGTCGGAATATAAAAACCAACTCTTCTTCTTCTAAAACAGGCATACCACATTAAGCAAGGTTAAAGCCAAAGGGATCCCATTTCCTTAGATTACAGTAGAATTAATTGATGTGTTTAATCAAAGAGATGCTACTTGGCAACCACATAAAGCATCTATTCTCTTGAGATCTTCGGAACAATATTGGCAGACGGGCTGCCTTTAAACAAACACAAAAACACCAACAACAAGGAAAGCTCACTTGGATCTAAGCTCTGTTGGTAAGATTTCTTTAGATGTAAAATTCTGTACCACTTCCCACCTGACCCCTGTCTTTTCTTACATAGCCCCTTAACCTCTTTTTTGCATACAGCAGCCCACAAACAAGGATTTTAGGGACAGCTGCTGCAAATGTAGAAACCCAAAGAGCTAAAAGCCTTGAAGAGTAAAACAACAGTTGGGTTGTATTGTTGGCTTGGCTCCCAAAGCGGGCCACACAAATACATTGCTTGTTGTACAGAGTAAATAATTTTGCCTGCATTCTAATGTGGTTGTGAGCAAATTACACTCAGAGAGTCAGCACAGTATAGTGGTTAAAAGTGGTGGACTCTAATCTGGAAAACCGGGTTCGATTTCTCACACCTCCACATGAAGCCTGCTGGATGACCCTGGGCCGGTCACAGTCTCTCCGAACTCTCTCAGCTCATGCAGAGGCAGGCAATGGCAAACCACCTCCGAACATCTCTTGCCTTGAAAAGCCTACGGGGCCACCGTAAGTCAGCTGTAACTTGACGGCATGCACACATGCACAAATTGCACTCAAACTAAGTTTGGCCATGTTTGGTCTGCTTTATAAAGCCTTTTTTAAATAAAAAAATGGCAGAAAAGGTCACCAGATGGTTATTTCCCCCTTCTGTATTTGTTTGATGGCCCTGTGAAAGTGTACCCACACGTGATCAAATCATATTTACTGTATTCATGAGAATCATCTTGTGTCAAGGGTATTAGGACAGTACCTCCCTTCTACCCCGTGCTAGTTCCCATTTCCTCCTTACACATTTCAGAGCTCCTGAGGTTTTGCTTGGGAGTGGGACAGGGACTTCAAGAGTGTTACCAAAACTCCACTGTGGCTGTGAGATGAATACAAACAAAATAAAAATAGAGTTGCTTCCAGAATTCTGATCATTCAAATATAGGGTTGCCAACCTCCAGGTGCTAGCTGGAGATCTCGTGCTATTACAACTGACCTCCAGCCGACAGAGATCAGTTCCCCTGGAGAAAATGGCTGCTTTGGCAATTGGACTCTATGGCACTGAAGTCCCTCCCCATCCCAAACCCCACTGTCCTCAGGCTCCACCCCGAAATCCTCCCACCGGTGGCGAAGAGGGACCTGGCAATCTCCCCGGATTTTGGAGGCCTGAACTACCTCATCTTGTTGCAAAAGCAGAAACAATGTACAAGAAATTCTGTCTTTTCTAAACATTGTAAAAAGTGCCATGCCTGTGCAAGTTGTTGCAGGATCCAAAGTTTTTTTTTCTCATACATTACTGATATTCATATGGTATTGGGGGAGGAGAACCCTAAAAAAAAAAATCCTAATCTTTATGGTCTTTACCATAGGGATTGTGGGATATTCTTGGATTATTGCAGGTGCTATGACTTCATTTCTGGGCAACTGCTTGGGAGTGACATTACAGCATTCACTGCACTCCCCCTTCCTAGGATCTGCCCTCCCCCAAAAAAGCTCCTGGGAGTGGCAGGCATAGGGCTGGCAACCTTAGCTTCACTAAATCATGTCTGTTCTTTCCCAAGCCAGACAGTATAGCAATTTGTCTTAGCTCATAAGAACACACTTCAGGAAGCTGTATTATATGGACTAAGGGTCCCACAGAGAAGTGTCCATGTTCTAAGCAAGTTCCATTGGAGAGTCTAACATTTCACGAATCTGTTTTTTTCTTTAATAAAGACACATATTTACATCTGGGTTTGAAAAGCAGGAGGTGTAGCTAAGACAGAGGATCCACTGTTAGGGTTGCCAGGTCCCTCTTTGCCACCGGTGGGAGATTTTGAGGGTGTAGCCTGAGGAGGGCAGGATTTGGGGGAGGGGAAGGACTTCAATGCCATAGAGTCCAATTGCCAAAGTGCCATTTTCTCCAGGTGAACTGATCTCTATCAGCTGGAGATCAGTTGTAACAGCAGGAGATCTCCAGCTAGTACCTCGCAGTTGGCAACCCTATCCACTGTCGTTTGACTCATGCTCACCTTTTCAAGGTGTATGTGTACAAAACATGGCTTTTAGGAGGGTCATAAGAACATATAGGGTTGCCAACTGCCAGGTAGTAGCAGGAGATCTCCTGCTAATTCAACTGATCTCCAGCTGATAGAGATCAGATCACCTGGAGAAAAATTGCTGCTTTGGCAATTGAACTCTATGGCATTGAAGTCCCTCCCCTCCCCAAACCCCGCCCTCCTCAGGCTCTGCCCCAAAAATCTCCCGCCGGTGGCAAAGAGGGACCCGGCAACCCTAAGAACATAAGAAAAGCCACGCTGGATCAAAGCAAAGCCCATCAAGTCCAGCAGTCTGATCACACAGTAGCCAACCAGGTGTCTCTAGGAAGCCCACAAACAAGATGACTGCAGCAGCATCCTGCCTGTGTTTCACAGCAACTAATATAATAGGCATGCTCCTCAGATACTAGAGAGAATAGTATCCATTTTGACTGGTAGCCATGGATAACCCTCTCCTCCACAAACATGTCCACTCGCCTCTTAAAGCCTTCCCAGTTGGCAGCCATCACCACATCCTGGGGCAGGGAGTTGCACAATTTAACTGTTTTCTTTTGTTTAAATCAACTTTTCTAAACTTTTTCTGCCACAACAACCCTAAATAGAATACAACATATTATTAAACATCTGTTCAGAGGCATGGCTGTATGTGTTATTCCAATCCCTTTCAATCTCCAGTGAGGCAAACGTCTATGTTGGGAGGGTTGTTTGAGGAACGAGGACACTGGAGGTATGAACTAACCCCTCATCTCCACATAATCTCTATCAGGGCTCCTCATAGCTACTATTTAACAGCTTAAACAAAATATGCTGGCATTCACGGATCTTCCAGTGAGTGGTCTTTTCTGACCCTCGTATGAGTCATGCCTCCATTTATACAGATTACCAGACTTTTTTCCCACATGTCTCTCTATTATGGCACCGTGCCTAACTTCCAGTACTGGCACAGTCAATTTTTGTAGCTTTCAACAAATTCATAACACAACAACAACAAATCTTTCCTTTACACTGACATGTTGCACAAATACAAGGACTATAAGTTTCAGAGATCTTTTTTTTCTTTCAGTCTGCCACAACATCACTGATCGTATCCCGTTTATAGAGTCGCCGACTCCAGCTTAGGAAGTTCCTGGAGATTTGGGGGCAGTGCCTGGAGTGGGAGCTCAGCTCAGATTGGCCCTCCAAAGATACAAACACACACACACACTTTATTATGACCAAAGACCAGCATAACAGTAATAACATCACAGAAATAAATACAATAAATAAAATCAAAATGTGTGTGTGTGTGTGTGTGTGTTAAGTGCCGTCAAGTCATTTCCGACTCATGGCAACCCTATGAATCAATGTCCTTCAAAGTGTCCTATCCTTAACAGCCTTGCTCAGATCTTGCAAATTGAGGGCTGTGGCTTCCTTTATAGAGTCAATCCATCTCTTGTTGGGTCTTTCCTTTCCTGCTGCCTTCAAAATACAGTGTATGATATATAATTAAGTGACATTAAAGTTAAATTATGTTAACATTTTAAAATTGGTCTAAAATAAAATTAATATTCATCCTTTGTTGCTTTCACCATAGCATGTCTTATCCTGAATGCCATGAAACACAATTTTGCAGCATGTTTGGTGACTTTCAGGTCTTTATCTGAGAGAAGACACTTAAGATAAAATTCCTCTGTGTGACCAGGTAACTTTCATAATAGTGGTTGGATCAGCTCTTTTTGAATATCACAATAAAACATGCAGTATAAGAGAACGTGACCAATTGTTTTGATCTACATGGGCATATTCTCTGATCAACCGGTATCTTATGATATTTGCCATCTAATAAGGCTAAAAAAGGTAAAGGTAGTTATCCGGTGCAAGCACCGGGTCATTCCTGACCCATGGGGTGACGTCACATCCCGATGTTTACTAGGCAGACTATCGGTTCTTGTAGGCGATGCCTGCCACAGCTGCTGGCGAAACGTCAGGAAAGAAAATACCAAGACCACGGTCACACAGCCAGGTTAGCCTACAAGAACCGTTGAACTCTGACCATGAAAGCCTTCGACAATATTTAGGCAGACTATGTTTACAGGGTGGTTTGCCAGTGCCTTCCCCGGTCATCTTCCCTTTACCCCCAGCAAGCTGGGTACTCATTTTACCGACCTCAGAAGGATGGAAGGCTGAGTCAACCTTGAGCCGGCTACCTTTCCTTTCCTTTATCCCTTAGAAGCTCCTTGATCCATTGATCTTGAGCAGCATAAATCTAATGCTTGAGGGATAAATATAATGTTTGAGCTACCTGAAACTGACTCTCGTCGGGATCGAACTCAGGTCATGAGCAGAGCTTTTGACTGCAGTACTGCAGCTTACCACTCTGCGCCATGGGGCTCAATAAGGCTGAAGGGAGGGCATTAAAGCGTGCTCTAGAAAATGCCCAGAGCCCTGCAAAGCTGTCATCTCCCCCAGGGAAATTGATTGACGTAGTCTGGAGAGCTGTTGTAATTTCAGCGGAACTGCAAGCCCCAACAGGTGATCAATATTTTTCAATAATTTGTCCATTGACTTCTTATGCTGTTCGCCCAGCAACAAGGAAATGCAGCTGTTGATATTTTAATTAGACTGATTTTCAAGCACCTTCCTAGACCGCATGTTTGCCAAGAAGGAAATCGTATTTCTGTTGCAAAGACTTCTTACGGAGAATTCACAAGGCCATTCTCCTTCTTCCCATTATGATTAGGAGGTTACTGAAGAACACTGCAGATATTAATTCTGAATGGGAGTCAGAAGGGCCATAAGCACTCAGGTGTTGAAGAAACTCAAAACATTGAACCTTGGTGCTTTATTCATCGTCAGCAATGTTTATTTCCCATCTTTTGCATTCAGACACTTGGATTGCATTCAATAGCTGCAATGATGGGCCCAGCGAGACATTTGGAGCACCGGTAAATTAATACTGAGAGACGTGTGATGCAAAAATAACCCCAGCCCCCAACCCCGACGACAAAACTCCAACCCTCACTACTAGAGAGAAGAGAGAACCCAACCAACCCATTATTTTGTTTATTATGCTTATAATGAGGCTTTTCATCTCAAGGGCTCTTACCAGTTCACCTATTGCTCCCAGGGTTTCTCCCATTTAGGTAGCCTGTGAGGCAAAACCATCTGCACTCGCACAGTAAAGCTGCATTATGCACCCTTATGCAATCCTCTGGGCCATTTACCACTGAAATCATATCACCAATTGTTGTCATGCCTAATGTACTACACAACTTAGGCTGAGTTTGCTGGCCAAGATCTCCAGCTACCACCTGGAAGTTGAGAAAAAAATATGCACAGGTACTAAATAGACAAGCTGAGAGAAAAATTAGTACAAGTTTCTTTTGAAATTCAACAAAATACATATATTGAATATTAGTGACTAAGTGAAAGTTGCTAAACATACATCAAGATACATCAAAGACATACACTAACAAACAACCTAACTAGGCAGAAACCCATATGGTATAGCTCTATTAATAGGCTACTGAATTACTACACAAGTATGAAATTGTAATCAGTCCCATAAGACTCTCATATAGATGTTGTAAATACAGTTTTCGGCATTCCTCCCTCCCGTATCCCTGCGACGTGTTTCACAATCTGAAAACTGTATTTACAACAACTATATGAGAGTCTTATGGGACTGGGAACTTCAGGCAAGATGGCTGATCCGAGCACAACTTCTCTCAAGAGCTCTTGAGAGAACCTAGAGGCGTTCTGAAAACGGGACACATTCCTGTGACCCGTCCACGTTCCTAAACGGTGGAATGTGGAGCAGGAAATTCCTGCAGCCGAAAAGTGCGGCTTTGACTTCCAAACTTACCCCGGGTGGAAGCCGGAGGGGGGGGGTTGGATGCTTGTCCCGCCTGGCTAAGGAAGAAACCATCGCCATGAGCGCCTCTAATGGATCCAGGCTTGGATCTCCTCTACCAAACACTATCTATTGAACGACTTAAAGAACAGAAACCCCGGCATCCGACACCTAAGTAAGTGCCAAGAACTCCTTTTGCTTACTTTTCAACTACGACAGACTGAGGAGCTTTTTAAACTAGCTACAGATCCCGCACCTCCCCCCCCACCCAAGACTATGAGATAACCTGGAAGAAATATTTACTAATCTGATTGAGGAACTATAAACCTTAATTACGGGTAGACACAACAAAAGATGCTTTGAGTGACACCACAGGCAGCGATTAAAGACTGTGGATGGAAGGGGGAGGGACGAAGCTTTACTTCCGATCTGAGGCTCTTTCATCTTCAGCAGCCCTCTAGCCACCCTGGCACTTTGAGGAAGAGACTTAGCTGGAAGAACCGGATGTATTTCTAAGCCCAACTAGAGCATCTTTGAAACTCTATGGTAGGTGTTATACTAAATACTGGCCGTCTATAGAACAATCAGCTCAGCTGTGAACCATGGATTACAAAGAGCTCGAGGAACTGCTGGCAAAGCACACTGAAACAGTCAATAAACAAATCCAACAACAAACTAAGCAAATGATCCAATTAATTGCCCGGAAATTTGATACTGTTTTGAATGAGATTAAAACAATTAAAGACCAAGTGAAGGGATTGAAAACTGACATGACTGAGATGAAAATTAATATAAAAAAGGTGGAGAATGAGCAAAAAGACATCCGAATGGAAATTAAGGACTACGGGAAACAAATTGGAGATAGGCTACTACAAGAAGAGACTCTGAAAGACCAGATCGCACTTTCGGATATGAAATCGAGAGAGCCTAATTTACGCATACGCAATCTCCCGGAAAAGTATGGAGATACCAGAGGGACCATGATAAAGTCACTTGCTGACATTTTCCATTTAAATGAACAAAAATTAAATCATGCAATAGACAAGATCTACAGGATCCCTTTGCCTCCAAAAATGCCAAAATCAAAGCCTAGAGAGATTGTGATAGTTTTTTTTTTTTAAATCTCAGAATGAAGAATACTCTCATGCAAATCCAATATGACAGTCCTTTGTCGGTAGATGGAGTATCATTACTATTGTTAAAAGATATACCTCGCCACTTGGTCACAAAGAGGAACGTTTATAAAGACTTCATTATGATACTAAGCAAAAATGGAATAAAATATGCTTGGCTATTACCACAAGGTCTTACCTTTACTTACAAACAGATCAGATGTGCTGTGAACTCATTGGCAGAGGTTGAAAGATTTTTATTAAGAAACAAAGAACTGGCAGATCCTATCCAAGGAAGAGAACAACACGATGAACAACAGGAGGAAATTTCAAGTGTGCAAGAAGCAGTAATTGGACGCCAGGGACCCCAAGACACTAAACTAAGAAAGCAAGAAAAAATCAACAGAAATCCCGGACAGAAAAAGGCATTTAAGAAGGGCTAAAGGGTTGGAGGGTACTCGAATGATGGGAGAAAGGGGAGGTGTGGGGAAATAACAGTGAGTTTTTTAACTTACTTATTAATGTAAAGAATATACAGATCTATCCTTTTTTTTCTTTTTTTGGAGTTATTATGTAACCTAATAGTATCTTTAACTACTGTTAACTTTAATATTAATGATTAGGTTATATATGAAATGGGTATATAAGAGACATTAGTAAATAAATAGAATATTATAAATAATTATATACTAATCTAGAAGGAATAGACAATTATTAATATAAAGGAGTTAATTGATTAGGTATAGGTTAGAAGAAGCTGGGGGGGGAAAAGTCAAAATTACTATATGTATTGGATAATGAAGGTATACATTAAGCAATAGATTGACTTTTACTGATATATTTACTGATAAGCTTTTTGAAATACCGAATAAGATGGATTGTATTATTATGGGAAAAGTAATTAAAATATATATATATATATTTTAAAAAGAGAGTCTTATGGGATTGATTACAATTTCATACTTGTTTAGTAATTCAGTAGCCTATTAGTAGAGCTTTACCATACGGGTTTCTGCCTAGTTTGGTTGTTTGTTAGTGTATGTCTTTGATGTATCTTGATGTATGTTTAGCACATTTCACTTAGTCACTAATATTCAATATATGCATTTTGTTGAATTTCAAAAGAGCCTTGTACTAATTTTTCCTTCACCACCTGGAAGTTGGCAACCCTAAATCCACCCAACACAGTAGAGTCTACACCAGGTAGCAATGAGATGGGGGATCTCACACAGAGTTCTTTCCCAAACTGCTTCTGAGGGTCTTCTGTGTGCAAAGGCTTACTACTGAGCTATATGACCTCTCCCCACATCATGGAATGTGATTGCATCCCATTGGATAGCACTAGGGTTGCCAGGTCCCTCTTTGCAACTGGCGGGAGGATTTGGGGGCAGAGCCTGAGGAAGGAGGGGTTTGAGGAGGGGAGGGATTTCAATGCCATAGAGTCCAATGGCCAAAGCGGCCATTTTCTCCAGGGGAACTGATCTCTATCGGATGGGGATCAGTTGTAATAGCAGGAGATCTCCAGCTACTACCTGGGGGTTGTCAACCCTGGATAGCACATATATATAGCTGATACACTGCTCTGAATTTTTACCAGCAGCCACTTCTAACAATCTAGTTCGAGCATGGTTTGGGCTGCAGTTAGTTCACACTGCATATTTTATCTTGAACCAGTTGTTTGGATAAAGCAGGACTGTACTTTTTTTTCAGCTACACAGAACTATTCTTCACATAGAAATCTGTTACTGTGAAACCAGAAATCTCATTGTCTCGTCCTACTAACTTTAACTAATTTGGATTATATCTTTTGGGGATAAACATTAATGCCATGGCCAACTGCCTATTACTTCCCTCCCTTCGTAAGACCTTAAACCATTTTGGTATCCTCATTAATTTATGCAGCTACAGAACGCTGATAGCCGACGCCATGCATCTATGCCAGAAGTATTATGAGCATTATGTTACCGGGCACATAAAATTCTGAATTCAATGTGCATTACAACAAATTCCACCAAATATGAACGTTTTGTGGAATTAATTCGGTGCATCCTTAACTGTGCTGAATAAATTGCTAACAAGTATTAAATTAACTGTTACAATCAAATTACCCCATTTACTTCTAATGACAGACTTGGCATTTCAATGTGGGCCACTTGCATGCCTAAAATTTAGAAAAATGCCTGATCACTTTTTTTTGGAGGGTTGAGACATTGCTGACAAAGACAAAAATCTTAATGCTACAAAAATTAGTCTATGTGCATGCGGGCACGCACACGCACACACATACTTTTTTTCTGCCTGTATGCCAACCAATGAAAACAAGTAGGGTGTTAGAGGAAAACACTGTTTAAAGCTTCATAACAGCTTAGGAAAAAGTATTAATTCACACTTTTCTTTTAAAAAAATAATAACTGAGGCAAAGACCAGTTGATTAACATGGTCCGGTGAGCAAGTAACGATCCTAAATATACTATTACCCAGAGAAAATGACTAAGAATTGTTGGAAATGAATAGGGTTGCCAGGCCCCTCTTTGCCACCGGCAGGAGGTTTTTGTTGCGGAGCCTGAGAAGGGCAGGGTTTGGGAAGGAAAGGGACTTCAATGCCATAGAGTCCAATTGCCAAAGTGGCCATTTTCTCCAGGCGAACTGAACTCTGTCGGCTGGAGATGAGTTGTAATAACAGGAGATCTCCAGCCACCACCTGGAGGTTGGCAACCCTAGAAATGAAAGGGTAACTAGAGAAGGAAGTCAACATTTTTCTTCCTGTAATGGACAACGAATTGCCCTCAAATAATCCCACAAGCTTTCCCTTAGTTCCCCTTTTGACTGTGAGCCACTAGTGAAAGAATGTGGGCGCTGAAGTACAGAGGATGTAATTACTGAGGTAGGAAGACTGTAGCCAGTAGGAGAGAGGAATGAATCCCTAGGGCATCTTATCATGATCTGTGCTGAAGACCGAGTAGGAGATCGAACAAAGCAAGTACAGTGAGATCTCTTCAAACACACACATTTGTGCATGTGATCCTTTTGGGTCCCTTCCCCCCCCCCCATATGTAGGGTTGCCAACTGCCAGGTAGTAGCAGATCTCCTGCTAAAACAACTGATCTCCAGCCGATAGAGATCAGATCAACTGGAGAAAAAAGGCCACTTTGGCAATTGAACTCTATGGCATTGAAGTCCCTCCCCTCCCCAAACCCCGCCCTCCTCAGGCTCCACCCCAAAAATCTCCCACCGGTGGCGAAGAGGGACCTGGCAACCCTACCAATATGCCATTCTGCAATCTCTTAGTGGGAACTGCAATGTCAATTTGAAAGTGAAAGAGCAAACAGAAGTTGTTGAAAAAAAATTGAAGCTATCTCTGTGAGCTTCATCTATTCAAATAAAGGATATTCTTCTGCAGGAATGCGAAAAAAAATTAGCATGCTTCACTACACCAAAGGAAATTCAACTCCCTAGCGTCAAGCACTTCTCTTGTAGCTTTACCTGCTAGAATATTGTAACTCAGGACCAGTGGAATGGGTTCATGATTAATTCCATATCAGAAATATAGGGAAGGCTTCCTTTTAGGGTGCCCTGCCATCTGCTGCCAATCCCTGGGAGCTTTGGGGGCAAGGCAGGGTTTTTGTCACAGGGTGCAATGTCACAGTGCCACTTCCAGTTATGTGCCTGGAAATGACTGTTGGAGTGAGAGCGACTCAACATGCCTTGACATTGGGGGACTCTATTTTTCTCTAAGTTTGTAGTTGCTGTTTCTTTAATGAGACGTTGCTGTTTGGCTGAACTTGGGGGCTGCCCTCTAACTTCTCCTTCTTTCTCAGTAGCCATTTTGTCTCTCCCTCTTTCCACGTGGTCTGCAAAGGAGGCAGAAATTTCTACAGGTCTCTCCTGCATAAACCATAAAATCATACTTGCACTCACATGACGCTGGATTAGCTAGCCACTTGTATAGGGACATGTATTCCTTAGATGAGGTCTTCTATCTTATCAACTGCAACAAGAATGTTAACAAACTAAACCTGAATAAATGTAAGTTCTACTTTTTTGCAAATTACTTCTTGGGAAGACTGAATTTATAGCACTCAGTATCTCACTTCCATGACTGGGCAAACTCTGCTATATTAACCAAATAACACCCAATAGTGACGTCATGGGATTGAATTAATTCATTGTCTTCTGCTACCCCATAAGAAGACTTTTTAAATGCATGTTTCAGACAGCTGTCTACACTAAACATATCTTGAAGTTAATGTGTTATGGATGGAGAATGTGCATAAGCATCAACCGTTGTGCACATTCACTAGACATCTGAAAGATATATTCAAATTAGAAGCATTAACCGGAGATGTTATGCACTGTCTAGTCGATAAAAATAATCTTCAAATGTTGACAGAGAATGTTACCCACAAAATATGCCCAAATGGAGACTGTGCACAATTATTGGGCAATACATTAAATGTCCAGCTTATGTTATGAAACTATGAGTATTCCCCATCAAAACTCCCATCAGTTGCCAAGAGGGACCTGGCCACCCTATATCCAGTGAATGTGCAGAATTCGGATGTTTGTGCAGGTTTTCTAATGACCTTCCAGCTCCATAGGCCCTAAATAAGACACATGCAACTTGGAGCTGAGGCATGGCTACAGTTGCTAAGACTTGTTTTTCTTGTTTTTCTTTTCTTTTTCTTGTTTAATGAGTTGGTTAATCCATTTTGTGCCTGCTCTTGACTCCTATGTATGACTCCTAGGATGGGCATCCAAAGGGTATATTAACAATTATCTACTCGCTCAAAAAAGCATGTACCTTTTCTCGCAGGCCCTGGCTTGGAATACCAGCTCACCTTGAATTAGACACGGTGTGTACTGTTGGTAGTGAGGGACAGATGTATGGAGAGGGTTGCCAACCTCCAGGTACTAACTGGAGATCTCCCACTATTGCAACTGACCTCCAGCCGATAGAGATCAGTTCACCTGGAGAAAATGGCTGCTTTGGCAATTGGACTCTATGGCATTGAAGTCCCTCCCCTCCCCAAACCCTGCCCTCCTCAGGCTCCATGCCAAAAACCTCCCGCCAGTGGCAAAGAGGGACCTGGCAACCCTACGTATGGATTAAGGTTGCCAACATGCATAGAATGTGCAAAGGTCAGATGTGCACTGGGTGCTCACCCATTCCCCTTCAAAACAGCCCCCCATCTCTTTTATCATAAGGATATTCAGTTGCTTATTTCCTGACATTACAGAGGTACAAGGTTCCTGCATATAAATGGGATGCCGGTGGGTGTTGAGAAAGTACGGTTTTCGAAGTGCGCACCGCCATAAATTTCTCTGACACTTATATAACCCAGCTCTAATCTCAATGCTCACAGTGTGCGAAGTAGCAAGAGCCATAAATGTTATTATATGCTACTCATTAATATGCAAAGGTGAACCTGTACATTCTTTGCACATTGTCTGCGCCGGTTGATGAGCTTTTTACGGACTGCTTAAACCGCCTTCAGCTAGTGGTGCAGAGTGATGCAGCATGTTTTTTCGTGGTTTTTTTTTTTTGTAGTCTCTGCTAAAGAACAGATATATAAATTAGACATCTGTTCTTAAAGGGAAGTGAATGGCATATGGCAGTTCCATCCTGCCTCTGAGCTTCCCTTCAAAACATGGTTTCAATATTGTGCTTGGTCTTCTTTAAAAAAGCAAAACTATCATGGGTCTTCTCCAGGAAGAGTCATCAGCTTTACTGAACCCTTTCCTTGCATAGAAACCATGGCTGTTGAGTTGTAGTGTAAACTAAGAATGGGGAGGCCAAGGTCCCCAGTCCAAAGGTAATCTTAACCATGAATTCACATGGTGGCCCTTTACTGTCAGTAAGTTAGTTCACAATAGAGTACTTGGAGTATTTGGCATTCATAAAGTACCCTAGATGGTCACATACACGAAGCTGCTTTATACCATTAGCCCATCAAGGCTACTATCGTCTACTCTGCCTGGGAGTGACTGTCTGGGGTCCAGGCAGTGGTTGGCTATAGGGAGAGAGCCAATGTGATGTAGTAGTTAAGAGCGGTGGACTCTAACCTGGAGAATCAGGTTTGATTCCCCACTCTTCCACATGAGCGGCAGACTCTAATCTGGGGAGCCGGGAGGGTTTCCCCACTGCTACATATGAAGCCTGCTGGGTGACCTTGGGCTAGTCACCATTCAAACTCTCTCAGCCCCACCTACCTCACAAGGCATCTGTTTTGGGGAGAGGAAGGGAAGGCGATCGTAACCCGGTTTGAGACTCCCTAAAGGTAGAGAAAATCAGGGTATAAAAACCAATTCATCTTCTTCTTCTCAGGAACAGGTCTTTCACATCATCTAATACATGGTCCTTTCACCTTTTCGACTGGCGATTGAACCTGCAACCTTCTGCATGTCAAGCAGTTGCTCTACCACTGAGGACAGTGTAATAGCGATGACATGTCTGGGGGCTTCCAGGAACATGGATGCTGCCAAAGCAGTGTTAGAGGTGCTAGAAGGAGAATGTGAGCCTGGAGGACTTTTCTTTCTTCCTCAATATTTGCTGCTACAGATGCAGTTATTTTTAAGAAATGAGGGTGGGACAGAGGGATGAGAGTTTTGGAAAGTCTATGATGTTCCCTGTGGTTTCTGGAGTGTCACAGGGTTTCCTGTACTTAAAATTGTACTGGGGGCGGGGAGTTGAGTTGTTTGCTGATTCGATTTAGCAAACTGGCTTAGGTTTCTAAGCTCAGATGTGAACTGAGCAGAATGCATTTGCCTAGAGTTGCCAACTCAGGCTTGGAAAATTCCTGGAGATTTAGGGGTGGTGCCTGGGGTGAGTAGTGCTTGGGGGTGGAGGAGAAGAAGAAGAGTTGGTATTTACATGCCAAATTTCTCTACCACTTAAGGAAGAATCCAACCAGCTTACAAGCACCTTCCTTTCCCCTCCCCACAACAGACACCCTGTGAGGCAGGTGGGGCTGAGAAAGCAGTGACTAGCTCAAGGTCACCCAGCTGGCTTCATGTGTAGGAGTGGAGAAACAAATCCCGTTCACCAGATTAGCCTCCACCGCTCATGTGGAGGAGTGGGGAATCAAACTTGGTTCTCCATATAAGACTCCGCTGCTCCAAACCACCGCTCTTAACCACTACATCATGCTAGCTCTCGGATCGACAGAGAGCTCAACAGAGATATGGTGCCATAGAGTCCACCTACCCAAATTGCCATCTCCTCCAGAGGCTCTGTCCACTGTAGTCTGGAGATTAATTGGAATTATGGGTAGAAATCCAGACGCCACCTGGAGGTTGGCAATTTTAGGTTTCTCCATCACTACTCCTGATTCTGCTCAGCTGCTGTACTATACTTCTTCTTACTATGAGGCATGGGCTACATCAATATGGGTACCAGAATGCTGAACTACCTTAAAAATGTATGAACCTGCTCTACTCTGGCTAGTCTGACCAGCAGTCACCCCTGTCCCGGGCAGAGCTCTATCTCATCCTTGATTCCAGAGATTCTTTGAAGTGGAAATGCTGGCGACCAATGCTGGGATTTCATACATGCGCCTCCGCCCAGCTGTGGCCCTCCCTGCAGGGTTAGTGTAAGGATTGCTGAGATCGTGAGCAGCACGAAGGCCTTTGAATTGTCAAAAACAAAACATAGTTTTGCTTAACTGCAAAAGACATTCCAACCACACTCTTCTGTTTCATGTGTCTTGTGTTTTGAGGGGGAAATATATATTTTTTCTTTGTGGAAAAACAGAGTTTTAAAAACACCAGACTTAAAACAGTTCTTCTCCCCCCCCCTTTTTTTTTTGTGGTTCCTTTCATTAGTTTTTCCAAAGACAGGCACAGTCCTTGCATGATAAGCAGTAGAGTTTTCACCAAATTCTGGAAATGACGGGACTGTGAAGTTATAGTCTGTCCCCATGGCTTTGGAGGAGGTCTCCTTATTTCTATTTCCTATGCTGGTTTCCACTGTAATCTCCATGAAAGAAAATAACGTTATTTCAAAATGCTTATTTTGCCACAAGTCAGGAAGCTGGTAAACTGCCCTCAGATAGTGGGAATACCACCCAGATCAATTTGCATGCCATATCAATAGCCAAGCAATTCTGGGATACCCTTGCTTTCTCTCTCTTATAAGCATACCTTCTCAAGTGCAAATGAATATGTTAGCATTTATCTGGTACAAATGTGTGGCAGAACTCTAAAATTTATAATTCAAAGTTATCAGTACTAGCAGTGGTCCCCCAGGATAACTAACTAGCACATAGCTCAGATTATCCCACTGGGAGTGGGACACTTAGCAAGTCCCAGATGCTTCTGACAACATTACTAAAAGTACCATGGGGTCCCCCCAAAGCCCTCTCAACTGAAACCCATTTACCTCCTGCTCTGCTGTGGTTGTGGCCCAGCCAGTCAGCACACCAGCCGGAAGGATCCATTTCACCCATCAGCTGTGGTGCCCAGCGCACCCCCCCCCCACTTGATCTGGACTGGCAATGCATGGCCCGGCCTGACCAAGTAACATTTATGTCATATCCGGCCCTCGTCACAAATGAGTTTGACACCCCTGGTTTAAAGCAAAGAACTAACATCATGTTTAAGCATATTAAGGATAGGGTTGCTAGGTCCCTCTTTGCCACCAGCATGAGGAGGGCAGAACTTGGGGAAGGGAGGGACTTCAGTGGCATAGAATCCAATTGCCAAAGCGGCCACTTTCTCCAGGTGAGCTGATCTCTATCGGCTGGAGATCAGTTGTAATAGCAGGAGATCTCCAGCTAGTACCTGGAGGTTGGCAACCCTAAGTATGGGTGCGGGGCAGAACTTAGATGGGCAGAAAAAGCCAGGGAAAAGAGTATAACTCCAAAACAGTGAGCTCAAGCTAAGACTTTGGGAGGGGGGGAACATTTGGTTTTGGTTAAATAGAAGGATAGTTAAAGTGGCAAGAGTGAGCTCATGATCAACAAGGTAAACCCGAGTCTCCATCTTTGGGCTTTAAAACCACCATCCTGTAGACTTCCAACAGGAACAAGGCTGTTTGTTTCGGAGGGGAAGGAGATGAGGACAAGGCCAGGTTGCAGCAGCACCGCTCTGAATAATGCCCTCAGGTGTCTTAGGGACAAAACATGCTGACTTGCTAAATAGGTGGAGTGGTGAGACAATTAAGAGAAAATTAAAAGTATTAAAATGATTTAAGTCCAGCTCAAGAAGTTTAAGGTTAGCACAGGGCTTCGTCTCATATTCCTGAGGTCCACTGAGATGCCTCCCTAATAAAACACAGCAGATGGAAAAACTAAATGAAATCAGAGCTTAAATGATCCCCCTCTTCAGTCAAACAGCCTAAAGGGCTCAAGGGCTGCAAAAGATATTAATGCTCCGTGCCCAAGGTGTAATGCTAGCAATGCTTTTGGTGCTGTGCAAGTGGCAGTCGAATGTACAGCACAGCCTGATAAGGTGGAGCCGCTTGCTAGCTTTGCTGCAATCCTCACAAACATACTTAAAAATGGAATTTTCACTACTGATGCCTGTTGTCTCTCCAGTCAGGCCCCCTTGCCTGGTTGGTATATTCTCAATGGAGCTGTATTTTTTAACTCGCATGCTGATTTTGCTCTCCGCAGTTTGTAGCAGTCATCAAGGGCTCAGTATCATGAGGCAATGTGATAGGGTGCATGATGAGCAAATACCACTGCATGATACGCAAAGACCACTGAACAATAAAGCATTTCTCTTTGCACGTGAACCTCCGTTCCCAAGTGGAAGCTGAAGAACATGTAGGGACAAAATATCAATTTAGAATATTCAAAACAAGCATTTTGAGTACTCATGGATGCCATTTGAAATTTAGCGATTATATAATTATTTGATTGGAAGTTTAAGGGTATGCATTCACATATCCCGAAGCTGAAATTAAACTTGCACTAGCTGATTTGGCCTGGCTTGGGGACATCTAAAATTACCCCAAACCCTCCCAAAAGTCCAATAGTGATACTTGATCTCCCAGAATTTCAGAAGTGTCTCAAGGAAGCAGCACGAACAGGGAGGTAGGGAAGGAGGACAAGAGAGAGAAAGAGAGAAGCAGTATGCTCCGCCCGCCAGCTGTTTCACATCCCTTTAAATTTTAAAGGTCCATTATGTTCGTTGGGTAGACCTGGCCTCCAAACACCACTACTGTTCACTTCCTAGGGTGACAATACAGCAACTATCATCTAAATTATCATCTAAGCAAGGTTGAACAGCTCTTTCAGGGTGGAACAGATATTTAAAAACATGCACTTGAAGATATTTCTTAGGGCAAGAAGATATTTCTTATGGCAATACAACAAACCTTTCTTCCAGAAAATACTAATTTTGGGGTTCAACGCTGTAAAAACAATCCATCACCAAATCTTTTTATCCACCTACAAGGGTGACAGGAGCTACAGACATCAACCTGCTCCTGCAACATTTTATATTCATGATCCACCCTGAGGGCAGCAGGTATGTTTGCATTCTCCCACCTTGCATTGTTCATGAACCCCATTTTTCTCTTTTGTTGCCCATTTGTCAACATTCATCTGAATGCATTATTCCCAAGTCTTGTGTGCCCACTGCACATGGATGGCCTATGCAAGAGTCTTCCCTTTTTCTAACAATGTATGTGTGTAAAGTGCCGTCATGTCGTGGGTGACTTATAGAGGCCCCTGGTGGGGTTTTCAAGGGAATTAAGGTTCCCGATAGAGGGAGCCTACCTTTGCTGCCCCCGGCTGGAGAAACGAAACCGGCAGCGTGGGTGGAGGGAGCGAGGTCATCAGGTCGGCTCCCGGGCTGGCAGAGCGGAACTGGCAGTGGAGGCAGCAGGAGGAAGGCCAGCAGGTCAGGAGCGAGGAGGGACTGCCGCGTGCTTTGCCGTGTGCAGTGGGAGTGGTCCCCGCTGGCCAATTGGGAGCCCTCCTGACAAGTCGACGGAGGGCGACTCAGGCCGGGGGGAGGAAGAGCAAGCTCCGGAAAGAGGAGGGAGGGGTTGCCACTCCTTCCTCCCTCGAAGCATAAATGAGCACTGTGCGCTAAAGGCAAACCAGTCCGTCCCTGGTTTTGGTCCCCACGCACCCTCCCAGTTTGAAATTCAAAAAATAAATAAATAAAATAAAAAAATTGTCACCGCTTGGGCTGTTTAACATGGGGACTAATGATAGTTTATTGGGGGGAAGCGGCTTGCATGCCCCTTTCTTCCATCAAGGGGACCCCAATAAGGGGTTTTGGGAAAGGCTAAAGAAGGATCGGTCCTGAGGAAAGGGCAAGTAGCCTCTTCACAAGTGGCGAGGGTATACCTAGTGGTGCATGTCCTGGTGCTTAACCCAGAATAACCATCTCTGGTTGCCCACAGCGGGACTGCTGTGGGTGGGCTTGTACGTCACGCCGCATTGGGGTCGGCTCATCTACATGTCTCTGTCCCCATGCAATGCCAAGGCTATTGCAGCTGTTGCCAATCAAGTTGTGGCTGCATATTTTCCAAATCTTAACTCTTCAAACAAATCTTTAAATCCTTAAAATCTGCAGTAATCAGTTATAAGAGTTAATGTTTATTGGATATATGTTAAATATTCAATTGTTAAATAAAAGAATGTAAGTAATTTGAAACTGATGTCATCTGAAGTTTCTCCAAAATAAGCCTTGGGGTGGCAAGTGAGAACCAGAGGTGGTTTGCCATTGCCTTCCACTACAATGCCTTCCTTGGTGGTCTCCCTTCAAAGTACCAACCCTGCTTAGGTTCCGAGATCTGATGAGATTGGGCTATACCAGTGGTCGGCAAACTGCGGCTCGCGAGCCGCATGCGGCTCTTTGGGCCCTTGAGTGTGGCTTTGCCACTTGGTTTGGAGTCCCTGCTCTCGCGCCCGCTCGCGCCAGCAGCCAGAGAGAGAGAGAGAGAGAGAGAGCAAGCGCCAGAGACAGCGAGCGAGAGCGAGCGGAGGCGAGTTTCCTGTCTGGAGCCGGCGCGCCTGAGAGAGAGAGAGCGAGCACGAGAGAGCAGGCGAGCGGGCGCGCTGTCTCCCCCCCCCCATGGAAAATGGCCGGGTCCCCCTGGCCGGGCAATAGGGGTGGCTTCAAAGTGCTGGTGGCCACCATTGCCGTGGCGCTGGCTTATGCCTACAACGTCGGAGAGAGCGAGCGAGCGGAGGCGAGTTTCCTGTCCAGAGTCGGCGCCGGAGAGAGTGAGAGAGAGCGCCGGAGAGAGAGAGAGAGAGAGAGAGAGAGCGCTCTCCCCCCCCCCCATGGAAAATGGCCAGGTCCCCCTGGCTGGGCAAGCGGGGTGGCTTCAAAGTGCTGGTGGCCACCATTGCCATGGCGCTGGCTTACATCTACAACGTCAACCTGGAGCAGCCCATGGTTTTCCAGGGGCCCAATGACTCCTTCTTTGGATATTCCGTGCTGGAGCATTACTACGACAATACTCGGTGGTGAGCGTTGTTGTTGGGGGGGGGGAGTTTGCCTCTTCGCCTCGGCACTTTTTTGGGGTGGCGTAGCCGCCTCCCGAAAGCGGGTGCCTCTCGGACTCTCTGCCCTGGGAGGAGCGCCGCAAACGCATAGGGCTGCTGAGCTTGGAAAGGAGGGGAGACATGATGGAGGTCTATGCAATTATTCATGGGGTGGAGAGAGTAGACAGGGAGAAGCTTCTCTCCCTCTCCCGTAATGCTACAACTCGGGGTCGTCTGCTGAAGCTGGAGGGTGCGAGATTCAAAACTGATAAAAGGAAGCATTTCTTCACACAATGCGTGGTTAAATGGTGGGACTCTCTGCCCCAGGAGGTGGTGATGGCTGCCAATTTGGAGGGCTTTAAGAGGGGAGTGGACCTGTTCATGGAGGAGAGGGCTATCCATGGCTACTAATCAAAATGGATACTAGTCATGATGCATGCCTATTCTCTCCAGGATCAGAGGAGCAGGCCTATTATATCAGGTGCTATGGAATGCAGGCAGGACAATGATGCTGCACTGGTCTTGCTGGTGGGCTTCCTGGAGGCACCACTGTGGGAACAGACTGCTGGACTTGAAGGGCCTTGGTCTGATCCAGCAGTCTTATGTTCTCATGTGTTTACTGCATCTGTGAATCTAGAGAAAAGTTTGCTCACATTGTTCACATTAAGTGTTTGTCAGTCATTGTCATGATTTAATTTTATGGATACCTTACTGACAATTTAATTTTTATCAATAAATAAGATCATTATTAAGTATGATATCAAGTTTTATTCAGTGTACCTAAAGTTTAATTAAGACTTAAAACTTTAATTAAAGTTTATTAAGTTAATAAACAGTGTACCTACCTATATAGTTTAAGTTTAAGAAATTTGGCTCTCAAAAGAAATCTCAATTGTTGTACTGTTGATATTTGGCTCTGTTGACTAATGAGTTTGCCGACCACTGGGCTATACCATGCTGCCTTCCCTCCTTTCTAATGATCCACATTTTCAAAAGCAATATCAATTCCAAAGTCCTACATGTACTTTAAGCAACTCAGAAATATCAACATAAAACAGAAGAAGAAGGAGAAGGAGAAGAAGGAGAAGGAGGAGAAGAAGGAGAAGAAGAAGAGGAGTTGGTTTTTATATGCCGACTTTCTCTACCACTTAAGGAAGAATCAAACTGGCTTACAATCACCTTCCATTCCCCTTCCCGCAACAGACACCCTGTGAGGTAGGTGAGGCTGAGAGAGTGTGACTTGCCCAAGGTCACCCAGCTGGCTTCGTGTGTAGGAGTGGGGAAACAAATCCAGTTCACCAGATTAGCATCCGCTGCTCATGTGGAGGAGTGGGGAATCAAACCCGGCTTTCCAGATCAGAGTCCACCTCTCCAAACCGTTGCTTTTAACCATTACAGCACACTGGCTCAGATATAATTGCTAACATTATAGAGTACTACATTTATTGAGCATCCAAGTATATTTCTGTTGGGCATCTTGAAATACCTAAGGGCAAGACCCAAGGACAAGAAGCAGTGTAGGGGGGGGGGGGAAGTGTTAAAAAATCACTCTGGAGAACTATTGCAATTATATAGGACTGACATTTACAACAGAGAATCTATAGAAATTGGAACCATGCTGAAATGGTCAGTCTTAAAGAATTAATGCATATCAAGATCTGGTATTTTTTTAAAGACCTCATAAAGAAATCTTGGCTGCAATTCAGGTTTTCAATAATCTCTGTGTTATTGTTCTCTAAAGAATATACAATAATGCACTTAACAAACTTGAAACAAGCCTCCCACACAATGGTGTTACTATTAAGTGATTATAACAATAGACTGTTCCCATTCAGTGTATTTTTTTTTAATTACTCTTACTTTCTCCTAGAGAATTGACAATTATGTTTATTCTCTCTACAGGACTAGAAGTTCACTGCCCAGCGGCAATTTGGTGGCAAGGGAAATGCAAACTGGTAAATCCTTCTACACTTGTTGATTCCCTTCTTGGTGGTTTGTAGTGAGGCAGAAAAAACTAATGCATTTCATATCAAGGAACTATATATATTTTTGGTTTTGCCCCATTCAGGTCTTTTTATTAAGGCCCAGCTGGGACTCACAGTTTTGGATATAATGACGTTTGAAACACTGCACTGCCTCATAGAGGAACAGTCTGCAGATAACTAGGGAAAACCATTTACTAGTAATAAATGTTTATTAGACACAGGGATATAATTGAAACAACTCAGTGTGGTATAGTGGCTGAAGTGTCTGGCTAAGATCTGGGAGACCCAGGCTGTGCTCTCTACTATGCCATGGAAGCTTGCTGGGTGACCAGTCGTACACACAGTCTCAGCATATCCTGACTCACAGGTTGTTGTGAGGATAACATGGAGATGAGACTTATATAAGTCACTTTGGGTCCCCACTGGGGAGAAAATAGAAGAGGGACCTGGCAACCCTATCTCCCCCCGCCCCAAGCATGTGTCTATGTTTTGTTCTGTCCTATAACCAAGTACAGACTTGGAAGAACACCAGAAATGAAGTTATCAGCTAAGCAGCACAGAGGGGGGGAATCTATTAATTCAAAGCTTAAAAAATGCTCAGAGTTTTTGCTATCTTTTTGCTGTCTTTTAGGGGATGCACAAGCTACCTGTTCATAAGCTACCTGTTTCAGACCCTTATTCTGAATAGGACCCTTAAACACTGGCTCCTCTGCAACATTGAAGACATACCAGATGTCCACACATTTATGAAGTACAGTTCCAGTAGAGCAAGGTATCTCCTACTTGACTGGCTCTTGGTGGCTGTTCCAGAATTTTCAGAATGGCCAATTCAATAGCCTCCACATCTTACGTGAAGCAACATCCACCCAAATTGTGCATTTGGAAAATTTGTACCAACATATTTGCTAAAGCCAAGCCAAGAAGCAAGGATATAGTTGAAACAAATATAAGCAACTCATTTATAGGACTGTTAGAGAGAGAGAGAGAGAGAGAGAGAGAGAGAGAGAGAGAGAGAGAGAGAGAGAGAGAGAGAGAGAGAGAGAGAGAGAGAGAGAGAGAGAGAGAGAGAGAGAGAGAGAGAGAGAGAGAGAGAGAGAGAGAGAGAGAGAGCGCAAAATGTTGGATGCTTAAAGAATGGGGGAGCAAAGAAAACCACAGCAGGAGCTGCTAAGTGATGGAGAAGGCAGGGAGAGAAAGCAGCAGGAGGTCCAAGCAGGAGGGAGAATGAGGAGAATATACAAGGGAATGAGCCAGCAGGAGACAGCAGGTGGAAGGAAGGACATGTGGCAAAACTGTGTGGGTGGTTTGAAGACAGAACAATGGGAGATGAGGAGGAGGAATGGGAAGGGAAGCCAGTGCTCCCATGCTCCATCTCAACTCCTGAGACAAGGAAGAAATCTTTGAAGTCTGCTAATGAACATGTATGCTGTAGCCTGCCTTCTGCAAAGGGCTCAGGGCAGATAAGGTCATGGAAGGCCATGGCGTCTTGAAAGCAAAGCCATTGAGGAGTTCCCACTTGCCCACAACTACAAATCCCATGCTGTTGACAAGAGAAGACTATACAATAGCTTGGTTTATAAATTAAACAACAACATGACTTCCACAAAAAACAAATACATTGATCAGTGGCTATTAGTAGGGTTGCCAGGTCCCTCTTTGCCACTGGTGGGAGGATTTTGGGGCGGAGCCAGAGGAGGGCGGGGTTTGGGGAGGGGAGGGACCTCAATACCATAGAGTCCAATTGCCAAAGCGGCCATTTCCCCCAGGTGAACTGATCTCTATTGGCTGGAGATCAGTTATAATAGCAGGAGATCTCCAGCTAGTACCTGGCAGTTGGCAACCCTAGCTGTTAGGCACCCTAGTGACAGATAATTTCCATGTTCAAAGGCAGGATGCCTCCTAACAGGAGATGCTGGGGAAGGAAAGAAAGGGAGGGTTGGTCTCTTCATGCCCTGCTGGCAAGCCTTCCAGAATTATTTGGATGGCCACCATTGGAAACAGAATGCTGGCCTAGACACACCTTTGTTCCAGTCCAGTAGGGCTTTTCTTGTATATCTTTCAGCTCAACTTTGTCAAATAATGCTCTTGGCATCTGGGTGCCTCTGATGGGATTGCTGGCAACCCTTTGGCAGCATCCAGTTTATCAGCTGCTCACAGACATCTAATTTGTTTCAGAGATGAAGTCAAATATTTGTGGGTCTTGGCGCTCTCGATCTCTTTGTCGCTCACAACACTGGCCTGAGCTGGGCCTTGGTTGTACATTACAATTCCTACAAGGATTAATATCCACTTAACACATACTGCAGTGTTTTCACCACCCCTGTTTCAACTCAATGGCAGCCTCAGCTAGGGTTGCCAGATCCCTGCCAGGGATGGGGGATCCCCCATTTTGGGCCCCCTTTCTTCAGTGCCATTCAGCCAGCCAGCAGGGGGGAGGGGTCCTTACCAGCCGCAGATCAAGGCCTAGGCCTAGTCACCGTCATTGGGTTAACGTCCCTTCCAGAAGTGATGCTATCTAGGGTTGCCAGGTCCCTCTTCACCACCGGTGGGAGGTTTTTGGGATGGAGCCTGAGGAGGGCGGGGTTTGGGGAGGGGAGGAACTTCAATGCTGTAGAGTCCAGTTGCCAAAGCGGCCATGTTCTCCAGGTGAACTGATCTCTATCAGCTGGAGAACAGTCGTAATAGCAGGAAATTACTAGCTAGTACCTGGAGGTTCAAAAAGTAGAATAGTGCAGCCCTAGCCCCACCCTAGGCAACCAAGCTCACCATGTAGTGACATTGCAATCCAGAGGAATGAAAATGTCTGTGGCAAGTGTTGGCCAGTCCTGGTGCTTCTAACTTATATCTACACTATATATGTATATATGTACTTTAATCTCTATTGATGATGACTTCTTCAAAAACACCAAACTGGGAACGGTATGAAACCTGTAATGGTTAAATGGTTGGACTAGGACTGCAGAGACCTGATCTTCAGTTCCGATCAGCCACAAAGCTCACTGGGTGTCTAAGGGCCAGTCACATGCACGCCGCCTTACTAACCTCACAAAGTTACTTACCTCACAAGGGTGGACAAAAGAGAAAATGATGTGCATTACCCTTGAATGGTGGAATACAAATCTAAAAATGCTGAGAATTCTCTATTACAGATTCATATCTCTCCCCTCATAGAACTATAATCTCTAGGATTGTCTAGTCACAGAGAACAACTCAATCAGTAGATGGCTTATATATACTTTACAAGCTGACCATACACTGGGGTTATCATTGCATGCTTATCAAATTCCTGTGAATCATCCTAATGCGGCTGATTAGATATTTAAGAACATGAGAAGAACCCTGGTGGGTCAGACCAGTGGTCCATCTAGTCCAGCAAATTGTCTCAGAACAGCCAACTTGCTTTCTGTATGGCTTTTCATATTTATTTAAAACTTTATATCCTGCTGCTCCAAGTTAGATTGCAGTTGCTCACAACAGACACAATTTAAAAATGCAAGATCCAAAATTAAGGATGCATACGATTGGCAGAGAACAGCACAAAAATAGAATCAACCTTAGAATGCAATTGGTATTGTTCTCCTCTTTCCTCTTCTTCTATCAGTCATGGTCTGCTGCCCTTTCCATCTTTACCAGGTCTCTTGAGTGTTAACCCTTTATGGGACAACTTACATGTTATCCTTTCTTCTCCTAACCGATTTAAGGAGGATTTTTTCAAATCTTAGGTAGAGACCAGAGGAAAACAATCTGTCTGTGCTTCAAGAAAAGGTACAGAATAATTGGGGGGAAAGACAAATGTGGAATCAATCCCTTCCACACATCTGTTCCAGGGTAGGGTCGTTAAGAGAAATTCTTTTCATTCCTCTTTATCCAGTTTCTCCCTGAAATCCAGCAATCCGTTTCTCTTTTTTTCTTTTGGAGTCAGTCTCTAATCAATTCCAATTTGATCAAAGAAAAATTTGAAGAGGGGAGGGGCAGGAAAGGAGGGTCTACAAAATTTCAGAATTTCACTATGTAGATGCTCAGAGACAGGCAACATCTCCACAAATCTTCCTACCCTCTTGCTAGAGAACCAACCTCTGGTATGCAAAATAAAACAACTGCCACAGCTGAAGTTACAAAAAAATGCATTGATTTCTCTTCAAAGAGAACTGAAAAGGAAGAAGAGTTTTTTTTTATATATTCCTGACGTTCTCTACCTTTTTAAGGAGTCTCAAAGTGGCTTACAATCTCCTTCTTTTCCTCTCCCCACAACAGGCACCTTATGAGATAGGTGGGGCTGAGAGAGCTCAAAGAGAACTATGACTAGCCCAAGGTCACTCGGCTGGCTTCATGTGTAGGAAGAGGAATCCAAAAGAGGAATCCGACCCAGTTCACCAGACTAGAGTCCACTGCTCATGTGAAGGAGTGGGGAATCAAACCCGGTTCTCCAGATTGGAGTCTGCCACTCTTAACCACTACACCACTCTTCCCTAGAAGAATAAAGGGGATGAAACTTGCCAATACAGGGAGTGAACCAGGCCTGTAGAGGGAGTGAAACAGGCCAGTACAGGAAGTGAAACTTGCAATTGGTACACACAATCTTCATTTTAAGTAGAGTTGTGAGAGCAGTCCTACCCATCACGATTGATGCAAGGAAAGGATTTGGGTTGAGAGTTGTCATTCCCAAGAAGGAAAATAAAAACACAAAATCATGTGAAGAAGAGGGGAAAATACATATTTACAGAATTGAAGTCTTTTAGCCAGCTGGGGGAAAAAAAACTCTTCAAGCAGCCAAGTTGAAAGCAATTTAACCTTTCATCACAAGTCAAAATGACTGAATTGCAGAAATTGCTGCCATTATCATGTGTCACAATGTACTCCGAGCACATTCGGAGTAGCAATAAAGAAAAGTTTTGCGAAAGTCAAGAGTTACGTAGGCTGAAGGGGGAAAGGGGGGGGGAGCGTGTTTCTGTTAGCAAGCCAGAAATAGCAACGTTGGGGTGTTATTGAAAGATATTCTCAAGCCTAATTTCTTCCTTTTGGCTAGTAAAAAAAAGAGGGGGAGATAAGAAAGCAAGGGAAAGTTGAATAACCCAATTGGCAGATGGCCGAGCAACTGAGAAGATGGAGCATCTTCCAGGGAATCAGAGGATGCTACTTGAGGGAAAAGAGAGCTTCCACATAAACTTATGCTACAGCATGGAGTGGAGGAAGAAGGTGAGAGTTGCAACATGTGAGGATTCTAGTTTCTTTGGAGGCATAACAGTACTAGATCCAAGGCTTAGTCAGTAGCAAGGGAACCATACTAAGTACCCAATTGCAATCAGGCTTTGGAGGATCATACATAAGATTCTGTCCAGCAGCAGCCAGGCCCTCTTGCGAAACAGGCAGGAAGCAGCAACAAGTGAATGACAGCAGCAGCTTCCAGGCACTGTTGCTTCTCACTCGCCCCCCAGGGTCTAAGAAAAGCCACCAACCATGCTAGGGGCAGCCGGTGCCATTTGGTCCTTTGCCCTTTTGTTTTGGGTGCTCCTTGCAGCCATCCTGGCTCACTTGGACAGAAGAAAAGACAATGACCAGCTACAGGGCAGCAGCCACTTCTGCTTGTCCTCTGGGGGCAGAGGATGGGGGTAGGAGGAGGATGGAAGCAAACGTGCCAAGGAAGGGATGGGTATGGTTGCAAAACTCCAGGCACGAGCTGGAGATCTCCTGCTATTACAACTGATCTCCAGCCAATAGAGATCAGATCACCTGGAGAAAATGGCCGCTTTGGCCAGTGGACTCCATGGCATTGAAGTCCCTCCCCTCCCCAAACTCCACACTCCTCAGGCTCCACCCAAAAAATCTCCAGGTATTTCCCAACCTGGGGCTGGCAATCCTAAGAATGAGGCGTGGGCAGACCCAGTCTTTCCAGAGGGCCAATCCTTCAGCAACAGGTAGGGTTGCCTGCTCCGGGTTGGGAAATACCTGGAGATTTGGGGGGCAGAGCCTGACGAGGGCAGAGTTTGGGGAGGGGAGGGTCTTCAATGCCATACAGTCCAATTTCCAAAGTGACCATTTTCTCCAGGTGAACTGATCTCTATCAGCTGGAGATCAGTTGTAACAGCAGGAGATCTCCAGCTAGTACCTGGAGGCTGGCAATCCTAGCGACAGGGCCCCTGTCACCACCTGAGGGGCAGGTTGAGGCGTCAATTGCTGCACAGTGGATGATCTTCCCTTGGCTTGGCAATTGCCCAATGACACCAGCCTGGCTAATAGCTAGGGTCGCCAACCTTCAGGAATTATAACTGGTCACCAGACTACAGAGATCAGTTCCCGGGGGAAATGGCTGGTTAGAGGGTGGAATCTATGGCAACGTTCCCTGCTAAGGTCTCTCCCCTCCCCAAACCCCACCCTCACCAGGTCCCACCCTCAAATCTTCAGGAGTTTCCCAACATGGAGTTGGCAACCCGACTTATATCCTGCACTTTTTATTAGGCAGGGACATTAAGGAGTGGAAAGACTGCTGCTCTTTCGCAGCAGGAGCTGCCAATGGAGCAACCACTTTACACACTATAAAGAAGAAGGGATAGCTGTTTTGCAGTCTTTCCCCATGTCTCTGAGGATCATGTGAAAGAAGATGTTGACCATGCTTTCTCTCTAGGGGAGATACATAAGCTGTGCCTGAGTAGATGTACACATTCCCCATTCAGGCAAGATACCAACACTGATGGGGTGTCACTTGTGCATGTGGTTATCATTGCTTCTCCACCACATGAAAAGACAGGGGATTAATCTGTACAGAGTGTAAAGGAGAGGATTCAAGTCCTTACCACCATCCTTACTAAGATTAACGTTCTATTTATTTCCAGCAAAGTATATATCATTTAAATGATTGCATCTTTGTTAGGGTTGCCAACCTCCAGGTACTATCTGGAGTTCTCCTGCTATTACAACTGATCTCCAGCCGATAGAGATCAGTTCACCTGGAGAAAATGGCCGCTTTGGCAATTGGACTCTATGGCATTGAAGTCTCTCCCCTCCCCAAACCCCGCCTTCCTCAGGCTCCAACTCAAAAACCTCCCACCGGTGGCAAAGAGGGACCTGGCAACTCTAATCTTTGTCCACCAGTTTATCCTCATCTCCACCTCCTTCTCTTCTCTCATGTTGTGCCATGACTTTCTCCATGTACGCTCTATGCATGCCCATTGGTGGTGCGTCACCCTCCCATGGGTAGAGGATCTGGGACAGGGTGACAGCTAGTTCATTCTCAAAATAAGCTTCCCAGGTAGGTCGAGTGACTGACCCGAAATTAGGGGGGGAAATGTACCGGCAAAAATTGTATAGGTCCATGCGAAATCCCTCCCCAAAGAATAAAAAAAAAACCTGTATAATTCCTTTTATTAGGAGCAGCCAAAGGACACAAAGCTTTGTGCAAGTTTTTGACTCCCCAGAACTCTTTGTTGGACTGATCCCAAATTAGCTACTGATCTGCATGGCCAATAAGACAATCCAAACTAGCGTCAAACCCTTCTAAGTCCATTGACTTCACTGGACTTGGAATTATGAAACTCTGCTCATGACGTCATTCTAAACAGAGATTTGAACCCAGATCTTATTGGTCCGAGTGCAAAGCTGTACCGACTACATCAGACCGGTATTTGTAAAGCCATAAAAGTAAGACCACATACTGACAACAGAAGATGGCAACCTACACAGAACTTAAGTAGCAAAGATCTACAGGGACAGAGGTTTTCTTGTATCAGAGGGGGAAACTCTCCTAATTCCGAATCAGTTGTCAGCAGTTAAGAACATAAGAAAAGCTATGCTGGATCAGTCCCATCAAGTCCAGCAGTCTGTTCACACAGTGGCCAACCAGGTGCCTCTAGGAAGCCCACAAACAAGACAACTGCAGCAGCAGCAACTGCAGCAAAGGGGGAAAAATCTGCACTTGTTCAAAGGCACTATTCCTTCACTATGTTGAAGCCTAAAGGATTGAGTTCAGGCATTATAAAATGTGACACAAAGCTGAATCCTGGTAAATTTTGGCTCAGCTGACGCACTTGTGCATTTCCAAGTGTATATGAAGAGAAATAAACAAAGTGTTATGTTGAGGGGGGGAAACACACACTTGCATTTCCATTTTTCCAGAGTTTCGACTGGAATCTTTAATGCCGTCCCCTGCCGAGCGCTAAAAGAGGCAAATTATATTGCTTTGCCTGTTGACACACCGTCCAATTACCTTAAGAGAGAAGACTACCTGGGTTTCGGCGCGGAGAGAAAAAATGCAAAGACAGACAGATCTGACAACACAGAAGACAAGAAGTCTGAAAACAAATCCATACTGGCAGCCTCATCTAGAAAGCAAAATGGAGCGGTGCGTGCCGTCAAAAGGAAGCCGCTTCACAGCGTTTTCTCATCTTTTGCAGGGGGATTTGAAACCCTGCCGCCATCCAAATTGACTTTCTGTTTCAGAAGAAAGTCCTAAACCACTACATAGACTACAAGGGGGATTATAATATATATATATATATATATATATATATATATATATATGTTTATTAAAAAAAAAAACATCCTTGCCAAAGCATTTGCTGTTTATGTTAATATGACAGCGACTCAATTTATTCAAGTGCTGATCAATGCTAAACAATCAGAGGAGTTCATGTATTATGTATTTTAAAAAAAATGATGCTGGAGCTTTTTAGTGGAATGTCACAAGGTTAACCAACTGGTAGACACTAGTTCCCCTGAGCCCAATTTCAGCTGCAGAACTCGCAATCCGCTCAGAGGAGAAACAATAGTGAACTAAAGCATTGTTTGGCGCACATAATGAGCCGCTCTCATAAACCTCCACCTTCAGAAGACATTATACTTTACAATTGGATGCAGCAGACAATTACTGGATCTCCATTTGGCTGGAAACAGCCAACCTTGTGCTCTGTTTCTTAACCATATCTCAGTAATTATTGATGGCACAATTGCCTCCGATTGCCCTGTTAATACAAGTGCATTAGCAATTAAAGCCACTTGTTATGGTTTTATTTGCTGTCAGGTGAAGTACGACTCCCTTAAATCTACCTCCATTTGTTAAAAACACGGCTTCCTCTGTTTAGGAAAGAGAGAGAGAGAGAGATTTATGCTGAATCTGGGCAGTTCTTTTCCTGTAATTATACTCTTTGTGCTATCATTGCGGAAGACTGCAGACTTGTATTCCGAAGGGTTTGCTGTGTTTTGAACATGGGATGGGAGATGGCCGAAGATGAGGCTGATCCTCTCCTCAGCCCAGTGTGGAAAGGTAATTTCTCAAGGCCTGGAGGAGTGGTATATTAACCATTAGGGTTGCCAGCTCCAGGTTGAGAAATAACTGGAGTTTTGGGAGTGGAGCCTGAGGAGGGCAGGGTTTGGGGAGGGGAGGAGCTTCCATGCCATGGAGACCACTTTCCAAAGCTGCCATTTTCTCCAGGGGAACTGACCTCTGCTGCCTGGAGATCTGTTGTAATAGCCACCACCTGGAGGTTGGCAACCCTATTAACCATGCACCTGCAGATTAAATCTTCATATTGTAACTAGCACAGTGAAATCTGCACTGATGCATGTGGGGCTATTAGAAACTCTTAAAGCAGTTACAAAAAAATAATGATAGTACTTATCCTTATACACAACACAAGCCTGTACAGAAGGTCCCAGATTCGATTCCTATCATCTCCAGTTCTCAGATAGCTGGTGGTAGGAAAGGCCCTTCTTTTCCTGAGATCTAGGAGATCAAGTGACAAACTAAATGGACCAAAAGCCTGATTCAGCATAAGTATGAAATCTTATCATTTATTCGATTTACATGCTGCTTCACGATAAAGCTCATGTCAAAGAGGCTTACATTTTTAAAAAGGTGACCTGACCCCAAAATGGAGAGACAGGATCTCATCTGGAAGTAGATTCTGGCAAAATGGACCATTGTTGGTTACGCTCTTCACATGCTGTTACATTTCTTTTCTGTCTTTTCTCCAAGGGACCCAGTTATTACATGGTTATCCCCTCATTTTACCTCATTTTCTTCTCATATCAACCCTGGAAAAAAAGGTTAAGGCTAAAGAACAGAAATGGCTCTAAAGCGAACTTAGTGAGTTTCACTGCAGCACAAAGATAGTAACCCATATCTGTCCTAGTAGGACACTAATCATTCTGCCACTTCTGATGGCCTCAGTATATATTTTGGTAGGGTATCATGAATGGAAGGGTTGAGGTTAATGTGCAGGTAGAAAGCTAAGTTGAGGTTGGCTCCATGAAAGTAGTATGAGCAGCACATGGTGCAGAAGAGAAGCCAACAGTGCAAAAGAAAAGGAGTGGTTTACCAAGGGCAAGAACAAGGTAACTGAGTTTCAGCCACACTGAGGAGGAAGAGTTTGATAAAGGCTGCAAGTGGGAAGAGGGCTTTTATGAGAATCAGAGAAAGAGTGACCTGACCAATCGAATCAGAGACAGCGGGAGAAGTGGTGTGGTGGCTTCAAATCCAGTGTTTTCAAGGGAGACAAAGATAGTTCAAGGAATATAGCTGCAGTTCGGTACCCAGTTCAAGAACCCTGGCCAAGGGAACTGCACCAACATTCCCTCACCAAAAAGAAAGCAACCTAGAAAAAGCAGAAATGGGAACTCGCTCTGATGCAAAATTGTCACATGAACATCAAGTCTAGACATTCTGTGGACTTTCTTTACCAAGGAGAAACTTCTTTGCTGAAATTATTAATACGGCTGAAGCTGGGAAATACAGACCTTTCAAAAGCTTCTCTGATAATTTCTTATGACCCCACCACCACCACCACCACCATCCAGGGACATGTTTTTAAAAAGATTTCAGAATCAGGACTCTGGGATTTCAGTCATAAGACTATAATGCAAGGAATGTTAGCCTGCCCCACTTACAACCCATGGAGATGGGATATGAGTGGAACACTGATAAAGATGTTCAGTGACGTAAATGCCAGATTTCATACATCACTGTGCCTCGCAAAAGATACTTAACATCTCCTCAGATTAGCAAGCAGTTCAGCACTAAATTAAAATTTATGATAAGGAATTTGAATAATTGATAGAGACGATGTTACAATGCTACCTCAGAGCTTCATTTCAGTGTGTGACTACAGCAAGTGCATATTATGGGAAGGTGGGATTCAGCACACACAGAGAAAGGTGAAAAAAGAAGTCACAGAAGAGGCAGGACAATTCTACCTGAAAGAGTGAGATTGTGAATCACTAGTGCTCTAGTGTTATTAAAAATGTGTATATCCCACTATTTTTGACCTAATGGGGCCCTGCAATGTCTGTTTATTTGTTTTATTTTCAAATGTATAACCCACCCTCATTCCCAGTCAAACCGGGCTCAGGGCACGTATCAACCTTTAAAACCATATAAAAATAATAGAACATAAAAATTTAAAACACAGCAGTCATAAAACACTAAAAACAAGATGGCATTCAAGTAAAACAACAGCAGCTGCCATGACACCAGATAAGCAGATTTCACCCCCACAGATGAGAAGCATGGGAGGAAAGATGGGGAGACCAACAATGATGGACAACTCGCCACTGCCCTCAGTTATAGGCCTGGCAGAATAGTTCCATTTTACAGGGAGTCACTAGGGAGACTATTCCCTAGTCACTAGGGAGACTATTCCATTAGGATGGGGCCAGGGCCAAGAAATAGGGTTGCCAACCTCCAGTTACTTTGAACTCAACAATAACAGCACAGAGCCAAAAAGCAGAATTTATCTGACATATGCACTCCAACACAGTGTAGATATGCTATTAATATATTATGTCAGACACGACAAAATACGAGATACAAATGCAGTGAACATAAAACACCAAAAGGTGTCAATATTGTACAAAATTGTGGATTCCAAAAGAAAGCAATGGGCTTCCGGTAGGTGTTCCCATTTCACTTCACTTCATTTTCATCAAACTTGGCAATCCTCAGTTTGCTTGGAATGGGTTCATTTCCAAGGATAAGGAGTGTACCTTCTATATGCAAGCAGATGGTTCCAGTCCTTATTAACACTTCACTGTCCTAAGAATCTTCCCACTCTCTAAGGGGTACCATAGAGATTGGGTGAAATCACAGGGTGTTGTTGATGTCACGTCTGGGTCCAGCCAAAAGTGATCTCACCAACATCATTTTCTCTGAGCTGAGTCTTTACTAGGCATGCACCTATCTTATAACATGAAGGTTTCTCTGTTATTGGAAGGCCTACAGTTGGCTAATACTTCTTATAACCCCATTGCTACATAAAATTTATAGACTGTAACTGATGCGTGTGACTGGTTTATTTTCCCAGCTCTGATCACCCTGTTGCCCACCAATTTCAGGGGACCCGATTAACTGTCACATTTAATACCCATGCTATTTTGGAAGCTGCCTCAGGAAGTTTCCTGAAGAGGGGGCATAAATATTTTCTAAATAAATAACCATCAATAGACCAGTCCTCCATGAATTTGTCTAGACTCCTTCCAACACCCTCTAAACTTCAGGATCCTCATTACATCATGCGGCAATGAATTCCATAATTTAATTACATGATATGTGAAGAACAACATTCTTGTCTCTACTGCCCCGTTGCTTTGATTGGATGCAAATCCTAGCACTAGGGAAGAAGGAGTTCTCAAATCTCAGGTACCTGCTGTTGTAACAGCTGCAGTATAATCCTCCTCTGCCACAGAGGCTGGGAACACCAAGAACTCTCTCCAGAGAGCTAGAAGAGGCGTGGAAAAACACTTTCAAGGAACTTTCTGAAGTAGCCCTCCTAAGCACCCCACCCACCCACCCCACACACTACCTCCTCTTGGAATACAGATCCAGATACGTTCATTGTATGCCCTTTAAGTGGGTATTTCTGTAACCCACCCCGAGCGCTGTGCTATTATTACTATTAACGCCAACTCATTTGAATTCTGTTCACTTCTATCCAGAGCTTTGTGTATTCATTGCCCAAAGAATACAAATTCAATACCAAAGTCTCTGGTCCCTGCTGCTGGGGGTGGGGGGAGTCTAAATCTGTAACCTGAATAAATCAAAGAATGTAAGCAAATCTGCATACGTGTACTTATTTAGCATAATTGTGCTTCTCATTGTGATTTGTTCGGCTTGTAATGGGGAAGGAACAAAGAAGGACACCGAATTCAGCAGCATTACCGCTTTCACTGCCTACAAGAGTGATTCCTAATGGGGCCCATACAGCTTCCCAGGAGGTGATACTAACCTGAAGGGGCATTCGGAAACCAAAGGAGCGGGTATTTGGGATGTCAGAATTTTAGGCAGATGTCTGTACCTAAGCTTCTGACAGGTGGTGGACAAGAGTGATTTTATACTGCTCAGCTTGCACCAAGTATAAAACCCCAGGTCACGGATTTCTTCCGAAACCCTTAAAAAAGTAGCACAGAGCAAACAGAAATCAGAACTAACATTAAGCAGTTTGCTAAGGGCCATCCGGTTTGCACGGGTCTCCATGAGTTTATCCCTGTGCATAGATCTTAAAGCTGCCTTATTTGGATTGTTATTTTTATGGGCTGTTCTTAACAACTTATTTAGAGCCTGTTTTAGGGTTGGCACCCGGAGATCTCCTGCTGTTAAAATTAGGGTTGGCAGCTTCCAGGTGATGGCTGACGATCTCCTGGGACTACAACTCCAGGAGACAGAGATCAGTTTCCCTGGTGAAATTCTATGGCATTATGCCCCACTGAAGTCCCTCCCCACTCCAATCTCCATCCTCCTCAGAGTCCCCCTCCCCCCACAAAAAATCTTCAGGTATTTCTCAACCTGGAGCTGGCAACCCTAATTACAATAAATCTCCTGGTGACCAAAATCCCCCACTGGAAGAAAAAAAAATGGCAGCAAATTTCAACGGAGCTGAAAATCGGATCCCCAAATCATGCCGAATCAGCTCTGCCCAGGTGGCCAGTTGAGAGCTGCAAGCAGACCTTGGCCGAGCCAAAGCCTGCACACAGCTCTGCCTATGCACCCACCACCTCTGGGCCCTACATGGAGCCTGGAGGCAGAGGTGGCCATTGCAGAGCTGCGAGCTTTTCGGCTCCATGTGGAACTTGGAGGCAGCTCTAAACTCGCTGCCACAGCTGCAGCTCTCCAGTAAAGGTATGTGGGGGGGGGATGGGGAGGTAGGGTTGCCAACCTCCAAGTAATAGCTGGAGATCTCCTGCTATTACAATTGATCTCCTGCCGATAGATATCAGTTCACCTGGAGAAAATGGCTGCTCTGGCAATTGAACTCTAAGGGATTAAAGTCCCTCCCCTCCCCAAACCCCGCCCTCCTCAGGCTCTGCCCCAAAAAGCTCCTGCCAGTGGCGAAGAGGGACTTGGCAACCCTATGGGGAGGGGTGGTAAATTTTGGACTCAGGTCTAAGAGACCCAATTTTTTTGGGGAATCCGGATATTCCCGATACGGAATTTTGGGAATATCTGGGTTCACCAGAAAAAGTCAGGTCCATTAGACCCGAATCCAAAATGTACCTTTTTTTTTTTTTTGCACACCCCTACACTAGATCACTCTTATTTTCAGTAACAGTTCTAGTATTGGCACACTGTCCCCAAGGAGGTGTGGACAAAATTTATCTCAGTCCTTATATTCCCCAAACAATAGATTTAAAACTATGCTGCTCAAGATCAATGGATCAAAGAGCTTCTAAGGGATAAAGGAAAGAAGGTGGATCTTCAATTCAACACATGAAGTTGGAACCATTTTCTATTAGTGGGATGGAATGTCACTGTGTCTTCCTTCCAACTGCAGCCTACAGATATCCACATGGAGTTGCCAACTCTGGGTTCTGAAATACCAGGAGATCTGAAGATGGAGCCTGGGATGGTGGAGTTTAGGGAGAGAAAGGACCTCAGTATGATATAAAGCCGTACAGTCCACTTCCCAAAGCAGTCGTTTTCTCCAGGACGAGTCACACAAATGCTTTAAATAAATAAATAATGAATAAATGAGCGATGTATGTAGTCTGGAGATCAGGACGAGTCACACAAATTTTCTCCAGGACGAGTCACACAAATGCTTTAAATAAATAAATAATGAATAAATGAGCGATGTATGTAGTCTGGAGATCAGTTGTATCTCCAAGAGATCTCCACCTCCCACATGGAGAATGGCAACCCTATCGCCACAAAATGAAAGCCAGCGTGGTGTAGTGGTTGAGAGCTGTGGTTTGGTGGACTTGAATCTGGAGAACCGGGTTCGATTCCCCACTCATCCACATGAACAGCGGACGCTAATCTGGTGAACTGGGTTGGTTTCCCCACTCCTGCACATGAAGCCAGCTGAGTGACCTTGGGCGAGTCACAGAGCTCTCTCATCCCCACCTACCTCACAGGGTGTCTGTTGTGGGGAGGGGAAGGGAAGGTTATTGTAAGCCGGTTTGATTCTTCCTCAAGTGGTAGAGAAAGTCGACATATAAAAACCAACTCTTCTTCTTCTACTACTCTTGGGGGGCAGGGAACTTTGAGGAACAACTGGAGTGCGGTCTAAAGCAGAAAAGGGGAATGACTGGAAATCCAGCTTGTGGGGCTCAGGGGCAGAGCTTGCTGAATTTATTAAAAGGGTTACTGTGGATCTGTAGCCTGCCAGAGGGGGGGGAAAGGAAGGTTGAGAATGCAGGGGAGAAAACAAATGCATTCCCTTTGTAACATAAAACAATAAACTTCTTAAAGCTTTAATTGCTATGTGACCAGAAAGGCTTAATGAAAATATGTAGCCCATTAACTTAAAAAAACACACTAGCCATCACCAGTCAACCTAGTAACTCATAATTTGAGGCAGATAAAAAGGTCAGAAACGAAACTGTGACTGGTGACAGATCGAGTTGTGGATGGATATCTGGAGGTCAAGAGGCTGTTCTCCCATGGGTAAAAAATAAATAGGTCAGTACTGACAGAAACAGATACTTTTAATTCTCCAGGGTGGTAATTATCTTAGGATATCTAAACCCGAGACTTACGATAATGAGGACTCTTTTTCAGTGTTACATTGTAAATAAATTATTCAAGCTGATTGCTTTGATCCCTGGAAACTGTTAGTTAACATTTATAATCTTTCAGCTTGGCTATATTCAGATTGAATTACCCCGACGCTGAACCATTCAGAGACCAGGCTGTGTTGATGTAATAAAGGAGGCTTACCGCCACCTTCATAGCCAACAAAATGTTCTGGGATTTTTAAAGGGGAGAGATCCACACACACACACACCCGAAGGAGTTTCTGCAATATTATGAACATTACAGCCGGGTTGACACCCCCCCCCCAAGGTTGCCAACCGCCAAGTGTGTGTGTGGGAAATATCCTGGCATTACAATGGATCTCCAGCCAACACAGCAGGGCTGTATCTGGGGAGGGGGGATGAGAGGAGGGCAGCTGCCACCCAGTGGCATACAGAGAGGGTGGCAGAACTGCATCTCCTACTGTTGGAGTGGACACCTCTGTGCCGGGTAGTTCTGCCCTCTCTGCATGCCCCAGGGGTGGCTGGCCTCCTCATCCCCCCCCCCCACAGTTACAGCCTTGCAACAGAGATCAGTTCCCCTAAATAAAATGGCAACTTCAGAGGGTGTTCTCTTTGGCATTATATCCCTCCTCAGGCTTCACCCCCAAATATTCACAACCCATGTTGGACATTTGTTTCTGCAGGGAGATGATCTTGCATAGGAACTCTAAACGAAGCGAGCCTATGCCTGTCTACTCAGAAGCAAGTCCCATTTTATTCCCTGAGGCTTACTCTCAGGAAAGTGCTGTTAGAATTGTGGCCTCAGTGAGTCCAGGTCTACAAGCCTAGTTTATGTGAAAGCAGGGAATTGAACGAGTGAAGGTCGGAGGTGGGGCAAGAAGATGCACTCGTGACATATTCATTGGAACATCTCATAAATCTTTGCATGGGGTTTATCTGTAATCTCACACAAACACACCGATTGATCTACCCATTTGTGAACAGGCCCCTAGGCTCAGTAGTGACTCCGAGTAGACGCAAGCAAACCAAGGGTCAAAACCTTGGCATTATCTCTGAGACACAACATGAGCGCTTGCTGCCATCCTGGATACGAGATGCTCTCACACTTTAGTGTCCTTTTTGACAAGAGTCTGAACTCACAGTAGAAGCCGGAATCAGGTGTTTGAAACTCCAGCAACTTGACAGTTCCCTGCTCACTTCTCTGCCCCTTTTCTAAAAAACTCTGGATCATATCAAGATACGTTTAGAATCGGTATAAGGGAAAGGTGAACTTTAAAAGGGAAAAGGGGATTTAGTGGTGTCGTTAACTTTATCCACAGACAGTGCTGTGTTTTATCTGGGTTTAACAATCCAAACAGCCGAGCAAGGTAATCTGTCACTATGAAAGAAAAGGGAGCAAAGAGTTGGACCTCTTCGGGTGGGTTGCTTATTTGTTGTATTCATGCATAGGGATTATTTTGAAATTTTCCTCCCCGTCGTATAGACTCAAAAATCCCTATTTCGGTATTCCTTTCTTGGCATAAACTGAATCCATGATCCTTTCTTTTCAGGCCATTTCCATTTCCTCAAACCATTCATTTCCTTTTATCTATACACTGTCCCCAATAGGGTTGCCAACCTCCAGGTACTAGCTGGAGATCTCCTGCTATTACAACGGACTCTATGACATTGAAGTCCCTCCCTCTCCAAACCCTGCCCTCCTCAGCCTCCACCCCAAAAGTCTCCCGGTATTTCCCAACATGGAGCTGGCACCTCTAGTCCCCAAAAAAGCTATTTGTGCATCAATAAAACGGAATTTTAAGTATGTTAATCACAGGTGTAATACACTTTGTATATGTGTACACACAGCACACACCTATATAAATTGTATAACAAGTGCCTACACAATAAAAAACAATTGTGAGAAGCAGGGGATTGAAACAGCGGTTAAAAAAAAATAAAGGTGCATAAAAAGAAACTGAAGAAGGTAACCAATGCCTGGCTCACCTCTGGCCATCCCCTTCTGTATGTCTGGGATAGGTCAAACAGAAGAAGTCCTGTCATCCATCAGACATCTCTGGCCTAAGTGAATCAGGTCATAGTCAATAGAGACATTTATGCGTAATCAATGAGATGTAGCAGAGTTCCCAGGAGCTGTTTCAGGTTAAGAAAATGGTGCCCCCTTTCTCCATTTGTCACTTTCCAGATCTGGACAGGAGTCACTGGAAAAGACAGTCATGCTAGGAAAGGTTGAGGGCAGCAGGAAAAGAGGAAGACCCAACAAGAGATGGATTGACTCAATAAAGGAAGCCACAGCCTTCAGTTTGCAAGATCTGAGCAAGGCTGTCAAAGATAGGACATTTTGGAGGACTTTCATTCATAGGGTCGCCATGAGTCGGAAGCGACTTGACGGCTCTTAACACACAGAGAGAGATCTGGAAAAACTTCCTATGTGCCTAGTATGGTTGCCAATCTCCAAGTAATAGCTGGAGATCTCCTGCTATTACAACTGATCTCCAGCTGATAGAGATCAGTTCCCCTGAAGAAAATGGCCCCTTTGACCATTGGACCAATGACATTGAAGTCCTTCCCCTCTCCAAACCCTGCCCTCCTCAGGCTCCACCCAAAAAACCTCCCGCAGGTGGCGAAGAGGGACCTGGCAACCCTACCTTAGGTATAGGTATCATCTCAGTGGCAGATATGATACTATAATTGATTAGTAGTTGTTGTTGTTTTGTAAAGGCCTCCTTTACAAACAGCATGGAGCCAGAGAAATGGATGGGGACCCCTGTAGCTGATTCTACTTGTGAGAACAGTGTGGCAGGGAAGCCGGAACTCCTCCTCCTCCTCCCTTGCAGCACTGTGAAGATGAACAGAGTGCTTTCAAGGTAAGTTCTTCAGTTCTTCTGTGTGATAGCTCTGGGTTGGGAAGTACCTAGAGATTTTGGGGGTGGAGCCTGAGGAGGGGTGGGATTTTGAGAGGGGAGGAGCTTCAATGCCATACAGTCCAATTGCCAAAGTGGCCATTTTCTCCAGGGTGAACTGTAATAGCGGGAGATCTCCAGCCACCACCTGGAGGTTGGCAACCCTAATGATAGTGAGTGAAGATGGGCATCCATGTCCCAACTCCTGTCACATGTAACCTCTAGTTTGGCTCTAAATAGTGTTCTGCTACAAAAGAAACATTTGCTTTGCAGGGAAATTTCCTCTAAATCTGCAAATTGGAACAATTTGTGTCAGTATACAATTTTAAAGGTGTTTTTTTCCCCACATCCAGAATTCCCAACTGCATTCTTTAAAAAAAAAAGGAAAAGGTAATTTCTACAAGTACTTGAATTGTTTCCTTTGTGTAGAAGACACCATGGTGTGTTAAATCTCTGATCCCTTGGGGAGACAGATCCTTCCTGTCTGGAGAATGTAATCCAAATTTCCTAGCAAGAACTATTCACAACATTTTGGCAAGCTTTCAAAAGGCAAACTGTCATGGGGAGAGAGGCATTCCCAGTCAGGTGAGCAACAGAGCATCTTCTTACAAAATGTATCCAGGTCATCGTTAAGGGCCAACCTAGCTGAGCCATCTCTGAACCTAATAGTTTTAGCCCCATTCCCATCATTAATATGATGTGTTCCAAGTCCCAAAATGCACTGGGGGGAAAGTTAGGGTTGCCAACCTCCAGGTAGTAGCTGGAGATCTCCTGCTATTACAACTAATCTCCAGCTGATAGAGATCAGTTCACCTGGAGAAAATGGCCGCTTTGGCAATTGGACTCTATGGCATTGAAGTCCCTCCCCAAACTCCGCCCTCCTCAGGCTCTGCCCCCAAAATCTCCCACAGGTGACAAAGAGGGACCTGGCAACCCTAGAGAAAGTAGAGGAATAAAGAGGGAGGTGCGCTAGGTGGACTACACTCATCATTTAGCTGCAACCTGGATTTAGACCCCTACTAAACCAGGTTGGCTGGGGGCCTGGATCTTTTTTTCAATGACTGGCCCCAGTGACCCCACTTAAATAGATATGGGATTCATGGATGGTTGCCAACCTCTAGGTGGTGGCTAAAGATAAGGTTGTCAGGTACATTCTGGCAACCGGCGGGTGGGGTGGGGGTGGTATTTACTAGCAGTAAAATTAGGTCAAAGCCTCTGGCATCCACCACATGACTACCTGCACCAGAAGAAATGTCATCATGTTGCTGCTGACCACAGGGATGCTCTGGTATTTGGGCAAAACTCTATGGTAGAAGCCATTTTTACCATAGAATTTTGCCCAAATACTAGTGTGTCCCCATGTTTGTTGTCAACACGATGGCATCACTACCAGTGCATGTTGGAAATGGCATTGTGGTGCCAATGCCAGAGGCCTCAGCCTAAATTTACTACCAGTAAATTCCCCCAGTGGATGGCTGAATGGCACCGGGGGGGGGGTGACAAAGTGGGGATCCCCCACTACCAACAGGGGTCTGGCAACCCTAGCTGGAGACTTCCTGGAATTAGAACTGGTCTCTAGACAACAATTCTCCTGGAGAAAATGGCTGCTTTGGAAGGTAGACTGTATGGAATTATATCCTACTGAGGTCCCTCCCCAGGCTCCACCCCCCCCCCCATCCAAATCTTTAGGTATTCCACCATCCAGAACAGGCAACCCTACATCCACGCATGAACTATCTTGCTTTTTAAATTTTAAAATGAAGCCAGATGATATCTCAGTGCAGACTCAGAGTACCGCTGGAGGCTGCTATTCCCTTTTGCCTTTTCACTTTTTGTGAATCATATCACACAGATTTATAGCACAGTGCAAATAGCAGCCCTGGAGAGGGGAGACAATTGAGATAATAATCATCTGTTCCTGGACCACAGCCCCAATCTAAGCCGGGACCCAAGCATATCTGCAATTTAAACTTGGGGGGGAAAGTAGGGGATCCATTCACATATCTTCCATCACTGTCTCTAGTTTGTATATAAAATTACTAGCATATAATCTATCATGATATTGCTCAGTATCTTTATAGTTCTTTCAGTGGTCAAAACACTTTGCATTTCATGATCGATAGCCCTGTAATGAGGAAATGGCAGTTGGCCTTTCTTTTAAAACCCTCCTTCATAAAACTAGAACTTCAAGATGCCCTCCAAAACTGATATGCTGTAGACTGATGACAGACAAAATGATGCATTCCTTGATTAACTTGTGGAACTCTTTCCCACAAGCTGAGCTGACGGCCACTGAGATGATGGCTTTAAAAGGGACTATACATAGATAGAATAGACTTTCTATTTCTTGGTTCCATCATCAACCAAAAGGGAGACTGCAGCCAAGAAATCAGAAGGAGATTGAGACTGAGAAGGGCAGCCATGAAGAAGCCAGAAAAGATTCTTAAGTGTAAGGATGTGTCACTGGCAACCAAGATCAGGTTAGTTCATGCCATCGTATTCCCTATTACTATGTATGGGTGTGAGAGCTGGACAATGAAGAAAGCTGATAGGAAGAAAGTAGATTCTTTTGAAATGTGGTGTTGGAGGAGAGTGTTACGGATACCCTGGACCGCCAAAAAAGACCCAAATCAGTGGGTTTTAGATCAAATCAAGCCTGAACTGACCCTAGAAGCTAAAATGACTAAACTGAGGCTATCGTATTTTGGACATATTATGAGAAGACAAGAGTCACTGGAAAAGACAATCATGCTAAGAAAAGTTGAAGGCAGCAGGAAAAGAGGAAGACCCAACAAGAGATGGATTGACTCTATAAAGGAAGCCACGGTCCTCAATTTGCAAGATCTGAGTGAGGCTGTTAAGGATAGGACACTTTGGAGGACATCGATTCATAGGATCGCCATGAGTCGGAAACGACTTGACGGCACTTAACACACACACACACACAAATGCATGGTCAGGTCTATCAATGGCTATTAGACATGAGAGCTAAATGGAACATCCATGTCCAAGAGCAATGTATCTCTGGATATCAGTGACTTGTGGAGGGTGTATAACTGGGGGTGGCATAGCTGGAAGTACGAGGTCGGGCTCAATGGGCTCTTGGGCCAATTCCTCCAGGCTCTTCTTGGGTTCTTCTTATTAGCTTTGAATAAATCTATTTTCTGCCTCCATAACTCGTGACAACAGCAACAAAAGCAATGGTCTCTTGCCTTCTGTTGAATAGTCCCTATCAACCTTTTCACAATTAACAGCTGTATCTGCTGCAGAGTTTTAATTGTAAGCGGAGGCCCTTGAGTCTCATGTTTTTAAACACTTCTTTTTAACCACCTGCCTCCAAACTGCATGGGGAGGGGGAGAGAGACATTCAGTTGGATGTGAATGAGCAAAGACTACTGTTCCTATCAATAGGGAAGTTTGTTCTGGATGGCAGGATGCACAACGATAATACTTGCAGCATTATTGATTGACCAAGGACCCCAGAATCCAGAGCCCCACTTGGAAGCAGAGAACATTTTGTGCTCATACTGGCTGGCCATTCATGTTTTGCAGAAGGAGCAGATCTGCAGGCATGAACTCACTAAGTCCACTGAAACAATAACAACAACAACAGTAATAATAGCAACACCAATAACTGTTGTTGTTGTTGTTGATGATGATGATGATGATGATGATGACGACGACGACGTTTATTTAGTTTATACCCCGCCCTCTCCAGCCAAAGGCCGGGCTCAGAGCCACTCACATAAAACTCCAGTATACATTAAAATAGAATAATACATTTTAAACAACAATTAAAACAGCCCAGTGAAATCCTAAATAGCATAAAACTATACAGTTTTTCACCCTGACCTGGATGGCCCAGGCTAGCCTGATCTCGTCAGATCTCAGAAGCTAAGCAGAATCAGCCCTGGTTAGTATTTGGATGGGGGACCACCAAGGAATACCAGGGTTGCTGTGCAGAGGAAGGCACTGGCAAACCACCTCTGTTAGTCTCTTGCCATGAAAACCCCAAAAGGGGTCGCCATAAGTCAGCTGCGACTTGACGGCACTTTACACACACACATACAATTTTTCCAGGTGAACTGAGCTCTATCGGCTGGAGGTCTCCGGCTAGTACCTGGAGGTTGGCAATCCTACCATTTTGTAATGAAGTGGATGAAGGGGTCCTGTCCTCCCATTGTGTCTAATGTAAGCCTTTCTAATGCTCCTAATCTTGTTAAATGACAAGCTTGTATTAAATGCTATTTTTAAAGGGGAGTGATATTCTGTCACATTTTTCATGAAAGACTGAATACGTGAGTGCATTTCTGGGCTTTGCTGTCAGAGAACACCACTGCTTGGTAATAATTTTACTTACTTTTAAAAGAAATCTGGAACGCAGCTTCAAGCAAGCAGCTGCCCAAATTCCTGGAAATACCTTGTGTGCGTGTTTAATTTGGCAGTTTCAATTTTGAAGTGCAACAACTGCTCTAGGAGTTATGAAAATAAGCCGGAGCCTCGAGTGTCTAAAAGTGGCACTTGTCGAGCTTATAGAGCATTTAGTTGGACGCGCTTATGCCATGCCAATTCCCAGCTCTGGCAAAGAGTTTCACACTCGTGTTTCGTTTCGCAGCTTGAATGGGACTTTTAACAAACAAACGACGCCAACAACAAAAAGACCCTCCAGACTCCGATGCTTAATATCTTTGCCAGGAAAGCAAACACAACACAAAGCTCACATTTAATATTTAAATTTAAATAAAAAAAATCTTTCTTAATGGACGAGTCAGCCTAAAACTCGTAATATGCTCATTGTGCCAAAATAAATAAATAATAAAATGAAATAATAGGACAGCAAGTTCTGCTTCCAGTGTGTGTCTGAGGACACATTTCCCCCATACAACCTCAATTCAGTTCACTTTGGAATTTGAGTGAAAGCATCTCAAATGGAAACCAAGCGCATACCCTCATCTACCAGCTGAATGTGGGCATCCTGGATTCTTTAATTAGGATGCAAGTCAGTCACACAATTATAATTAAAAGTCTGCCAGTGATTCAATTTGCAAGTGCTTTCTTTGAGGGGTTTATATTAACTTGGTCATAAAATCATAGCTTAGGTTGAAATTTAATATTTCACACACACACACACACAAAAATCTCGGCTCTGAAACCCTTTTCTATTTTCAGTATTTGTCTTTCTCCCAAAAGGTGATGTAATGGAAACTGGTATTTTAAGGAGCTTCACGTTTTGCAAACATACAACATGCAAATTTAATGTGGGGAAAAATATAAGGACAGATGAAACTTAAAATATGGGTATTAACGTTTGCCGTCTTCATATAGGGGCATTTCCCAACAACAGATTCTTGCAAAGGGATCTGACGAAGGGAGATTTGGCTCTCCAAAGCTCATACTACCCTGAAAATCTTGTTGGTCTGTAGAGTGCTTAGGGTTGCCAGGTCCCTCTTCACCACCAGCGGGAGGTTTTTGGGGCGGAGCCTGATGAAGGCAGGGTATGGGGCAGGGCCTTGGCTTCATTTTAAGCCTAATAAGACCCCCCCCTCCCCACTCGGGAGATACAAGATTTAGGGATACAAAATGTAGGGAGCTTGGGAGACGGACAGATTTGCTATTGATACTTTTAAGATGTTCTATCAAGGTAACACTCACCAAGTAGATAGTTTCAGAAGGCAGTCATGTTGGTCTGCAGTAGAACAGTTAGATTCGAGTCCAGTAGCATCTTAGAGACCAACAACATTTTTGGGGTATGAGTTTTCGAGAATCAAAGCTCCCGTCATCAGAGACATCTGGGTTGGCCTCCTGCTACACTTGCCTTGTTCAGATGTAGGGTTGCCAGGTCCCTTTTCTCCTCCAGCGGGAGGCTTTTTCGTGTAAGCACGTGTGCGCATGCGCCGACGCACGTGCGTCACTTCCGGTTTAGAACTGGAAGTGCCTCCTCGCAAGGGGCCTTATACCTCTTAGTTTGAGTGGTAAAGTAAGAGGTATAAGGCCCCTCGCGAGGCAGAACGTCAGGTTCTAAACCGGAAGTGATGTGCGCGGTATGCACGCACGAGTGCACATTTGCCCGCCGACCCTCAGGTGGTCGGCAGGCAGAGGGGTCAATTGTTGGGTTTTGCCCACCCCCAGCGGGCACCTGGCAACCCTATTCAGATGCTTTCTATGTGAGAAAGGCCAGCTAAAAATCAAATTATTTTAAGAGATTTGGTCACTTGTATAAAATAAAATGTTCAGCTTAACTGGCCTATTACAATAGCATTAAGACCATTAAAACACTCCAGAGTATGTTTTAGGGCTCCATTAATACATACCGACCAGCTCGCTGGATAGCCAGTTTGCAGCCTTTTTGCCTCACACTGCACCCAAGGCGTGGATTAATTAAGCAATAAAATATGCCCTGTCATCTCTTAATGCTACCAATGAACCCAATATGAGAATCTTATGCTTTATTTTAAGAGGTTAAGGTGTAATGAAGCGGTCTGAGTGTACCTGGGATTTATGGCCACGGGCGACGGGTGGGAGAAGGAGCCGGTGAATGAGAAGAAGGGAAGAATCTTAGTGATAACTTCAAAATGGTCTAGTCTCATATTTTATTTCAACGAGAATCAATTTCATTTCAGTGTCTCAGCAGCATTTTACCCTGTGGTGCAGAGATGCGAGAGTTCACCAAACTTTTTTTTTTTTTTGGGCGGGGTGTGTGTGTGTGATATGAATTCCGGGAGCTTCAGACATCCAGTAATGGTGGATTGATGAAAAAGACTGTTGGGTTTGGCCATGGAAGACCCAGGCCATTTATGCAGGGTCGATTCTGTTCCTCGCTCAATGCTGATTTTTTAAATCCTACCTCTAAAATGACTATTCACGGTACCGGTGCTAAAAGAGAAAGCCAAACAAATTCTACCCCCAACACACTCACCTGCTCCTTCATTTGCATAGTCACTAGTAATCATCATTTGCATAGCTAAGCCGCGGCTGGGATTCTGCAAGCTTGCTTCAATGAATGCTTCGACGCTGGGGCGGAGCAAATACAAAAAGTCACATTAAAGGGGCTCTTAAGAAATGCGAAGCAGGTATGCGCTGGCTTTGTAGTGATGTTTGGAATGATGGTTCAGCATGAAGAAATATATATATATATATATATATATATATATATATATATATATATATATATATATATATATATATATATATATTCAGGGCACTTCAGCCTGGAATGAGCTGCTATTTACCAAGCATAAACGGCTCCAGATTTTGAATTTCTGCTCAGCCGGGAAAGTTGTTTCATAGAGTAGAAGAAGTGGTGATTTCTTATTCTGATCGATCTCTTCTGTCAAAGATAAATGAAGTAAATTGGAAGTATTGGGGGAGGGTTCCAGATTTTTTGCTCAGGCAGGTGAACCTTGCTTGCATATGATTTCATAGCTGATAGACCTTAGACTCTCGAAAGCGCATACCCCGAACATCTTGATGGCCTCTAAGGTCTACCAGATATCAAATCATATGCAAGCAAGGTTCTTCTTGGTTTCTAAGGTGCTACTGGACTCGAATGTAGCTGTTCTACGGCAAACCAACGCGGCTACTATCTGAAGCTATCTTGATAACTGGTGCGCATGATCAGATGTGGAAAAAAAACAAGACAGTATACATGTGTTGGGGCATAGAACTGCCAAGGCCACCACTGCAGGTACAAAACTGAGTGATACATTCATCTATCGCTTTGTATATGTACTTTATTCCTGTCACCCTCCTGAAAATACCATCAAAGGCATATCACTGCTGCATAGACCAGAACTCAACAAACTTCCATCAGTAAAAAAAAATGTGGAAGACCTTTTGGAACTGGGTGCATTGTATGGATGTGTAAAAATTATTGCATTCATAGAGGGGCAGTGGCTCAGTGGACAAGCATTTGCGAGGCATGCAGAAGGTCCCAGGTTCAATCCCTGGCATCTCCAAATAAAGGGGCTAGGCAAGTAGGTGATGTGAAAGACCTCCATCTGAGACCCTGGAGAGCCGCTGCCGGTCTGAGTAGACAATACTGACTTTGATGGACCAAGGGTCTGATTCAGTATCAGTCAAGTTTTAATTCGATACAATATCAGCTCTGAATAAAAATCAAAATTAGGTTAAAATAATAAAATAAAATAATAAAAGTTGATGATTCTGGGAGGGATGGTTTGAAGAAGAGGAGGAAAGATCTTCTATGCAGTATAAGGCAGCTTCGTGTGCCACACGGCCTATGAGAATTTGTGCTAGGGGTTATCGTATCATTTAAAAAACAAAACAAAAAAACATGTGTATCCTTCCCTTCCTTTGTGGAACTCTGGATGGCATTTATATAGAGTTATGTGATTTTCTTCTCACCATAGTCCTTAACCATTTGAACTTGTCAACTCCTAGTACTTTATACACTGAAAAGTGCTATGCATGAAAGTTAAAAAAATATTTAAGACAGCAAAATTAACTGGGACTTGTCTTGGGTCTGGAAACCACTAGGTTAATGACTATGTTATAACAGAAGTTGCGAATATGACATTTGCGGAGCAAATGAGAAACAGGCATTCCAGCGTAGTGTGTTGCAAAACACTATTTCTGGAGAGCGGGGGGGAACTCTGAGAAAGTATGTTTTTGTTCATCTCTATTTTTCCTGTTTGTTTTTTGATACATATCTTTAAAAAAAAGAAAAAGAAAACTTGTTAAACTGGTCATGGCAACAAACTTAAAATCAGAGTTTTAAAAGAGAAAGAAGCAGCATATCACAGCTGTCTAGCATTTCGTTCTGTTTTATTTATGGATCTTTTTTTGCCTCAGAAGTTTAATGGAATTTTCACTGTGATTTTATTCCTGTGTGATTTATAATACATCAAACAGGGTAAATCAATCTGTGTTGGCTTAAAATCAGTCCAGGTTGATATTGCTCCGCTAAAACAGAATCTTTACAATTGTTAGAACCCACACATCCTTGGACACAGAAAGAAGTCATTAAGGGAATGGCTGAGGGATGTACATGATATCCAGTGTACTCCTAGGCAGAGTTATATCCTTCTAAGCTTGTTGACGTCAGTGGGCATAGAAGTGCATAACTCTTCTTAGGGCTGTACTGTTAAAGATAATATTTTGCAGGCCAGTAATATCCAGCTGGTGCTGTACACAGATGATTGGAAACATTGGAAATTGTGTTGCATGTACCTGACCTATGGGAGTCTGCAAAAACACATTAACAGTGATGACAAGAAATGTGCCAGTGTGGTGCGACATACATTACTCTTCCAAAGGTTGTTGATTAAGACCATGCATGCCAGACCTTTAATGCAAAACTGAATCCCTACTCCTGACTTCCAGCTATTAAAGTCCCAATCTAATTGGCACGTCCCCTGATCTAGGAACCTCTTGCAGGTACGGAAGCCTCAAATGTTCCACAACAAAAGTAACCAGTTCTTGTGGGTTTGTTGCATGAGTGGAGCTCCACTGACAGAAGTAGTATTGCCAGCTCCGAGTTGGGGCACTCATGGGGATTTGGGGGGGAAGCCTGGGAAGGGCTAACTTTAGGGATGGGAGTAGGGTTGCCAGGTCCATCTTTGCCACCGGCGGGAGGTTTTTGGGGTGGAGCCTGAGGAGGGAGGGGTTTGGGGATGGGAGGGACTTCAATGCCATAGAGTCCAATGGCCAAAGCGGCCATTTCCTACAGGTGAACTGATCTCGATCGGCTGGAGATCAGTAGTAATAGCGGGAGATCTCCAACTAGTACCTGGAGGTTGGCAATCCTAGATGGGAGGGACCCCTGCAGGATATAATGCCATAGAGTCCACCCTCCAAAGTAGCCATTTTCTCCAGGTATACTGATCTCTGTAGCCTGGAGATCAGTTATAATTCCAGATCTATAGGTCCCACCTGGAAGCTAGTAACCCTAGAGGCAGAAGGGAATAGACTTTCCAGCGATCAAAAATAGCTGCTATGGGGAGGGGAGATCTAGGAAGACTGGGGATTCTTGTGTGGCGCGCCCAAGATCCTTGTGGTGGATGCAACCTGTATTAAAGAAAGTGTACTATTAACCAGAAAAATGTGGTGTGAAGTAACAGTAATCCCAAAGAAAAAAGGCAGGTCCGTCTTTGAGAGCTGTCCAGTGCTCCAAGGTTGCTTATGACACTTGCTTTTGTACTTTTAAAAATGCTGACTTTCCCCTTCCTGAGCATCCCCTCTTCTGCTTTGGAAGGGTTTACAGCTGCTCAAACCACAGAGGCTTCTTCCCTAAAAATGATGATGCTTTCTTGCCTATTCCCCTCTTTGCTATTAGGATGAGATGCCCATGAACACATCAGAAGCCATCTTCTCTAATTAGAAGAAGAAGAAGAAGAAGAAGAAGAAGAAGAAGAAGAAGAAGAAGAAGAAGATGATGACAACGACGACGAGGAGTTGGTTTTTATTTGCCAACTTTCTCTACCTTTTTAAGGAAGAATCAAACCGACTTACAATCACCTTCTTTTCCCCTCCCCACAACAGACACCCAGTGAGGTAGGTGGGGCTGAGTCAGCTCTAAGAGAGCTGTGACTAGTCCAAGGTCACCCAGCTGGCTTCATGTGCAGGCGCTGGGAAACAAATCCAGTTCACCAGATTAGCATCCCCCACTCTTGTGGAGGAGCAGGGAATCAAACCTGGTTCTCCAGATCAGAGTCCACTACTCCAAACCACCGTTCTTAAACACTACACCATGCTGGGGCTCACAAAAGCTCATACTCTGGCAGAATTTTTTGTTAGTCATTAAGGTGCCACTGGACTCTCGCTCTTTTCTGCTGCTATTGACAGACTAACTTGGCTACCCATTGTGTGAACAGGGTGAGAATCAGGCTCCAGATAATCACAGCATTTGGCCACATTCAGCAAAGGTATGCATTAGGTGAGATTAGCATCCGATCGCCACCTTTTGTGACTGCCTTCACCCCAAGCACAATTTGGATGCTGTTTGGATCAGTAGGTATCAGATTGATTTTGTGGTTTTCTTTTTATCACTGCTTCATACTGCCATTATATTCATTCCAATATTCCCTCATTTTCTTTCTTGGGTTCATTGAATGTCTGTGGAGGCATTATATTTTGATTGTGTTAGCATCTCTCTGAAATAAGATGTATGTGTGTGAGACAGAGAAAGAGAGAATGACAGAGGGAATAGGCGAAAAAAACGATATTGAGTTTTAGAACTCAGGATTTCTTAGCAAAAGCTCTGTTCTGAATCAAAGCTTCTTTGGGTGTTTATGTTGTGTGTAAATAAATTATTGATTCAAAATACAAAGCTGGTATATTTTGCCTTCTTTCCTCCCCTTTATTTTTAAACTAACATTCACCGAACAGGGAATGTTGATAAAGATTTTGTTACTGTAATGGCATTTATTGCCCAAGGGTGTTGGATTCCACTAGATTCTAATCCGGATAATTTCTAAAATCATTTGGTTTCATTTATAGGAAGGGAGATTTCAGTTGAACATTAGGAGAAACCTCCCAGCAGTAAGAACACTGTGACAATAGAACCAGTTACCTAAAGAATAGTGGAGATGCCATAACAGGAGGTCTTTAAGCACAGAATGGACAGACATCTGTTGAGGATGCTCTAGCTTTCAATTTCTAGTGCTGACCAGAGGGGGTAGGATTAACCAGATAAGATAGAACCTTTCACCTCTATAATTCTGGAATTGAAGCATGTACAGTTGCCGGTTTTCAGTTCAGTTGTATCTTCTTACCTTCCCCACTACATTATTTTCTTTTATTTATTAAATCGTTTATACCCTGCCTTTCCTTGTGCTTCAAGGCAGCTACATTAGAGATGTCCACATTAGATCTGTGGGCAACCATGCTGATAAAACACTGTAACAAAGCAATATTGATATCAGTGTGTGTACAGCTGAATTCAGTTTGTGTGTGTGTGTTGTTTTGCTGATATGCATACATGCAAGACCATACTGGAAAAACACTAGACAAAAAAAATTGTCATGGAACTTGCTTTTGGAGGACTATGGGACCACTTGAAGCCACTTCAAGTTCACCATTGTATGGTGGTTAGAAGGTTGGACTAGGAACTGGGAGACCTGGGTTCAAATCCCAACTTGTCATGAAAGTCACTGAGTGACTTTGGGTCATTTACTTGCCGTCAAACTAAATTACCTCACAAGGCTGCTGTGAGGATAAAATGGAGAAGCAAAGAGAACCATACTACACTGAGGTGAGAGGCCAAATGTTTCAATGCTCCTTCATAAACTACTCCTGATACATTAAAAAAAAAACTATTGTGGCAATGAGAAGGCTAGGCTGTCAGACTTCTCCCTGGCATGCTAGTGTTCTTCATGCAAGGATTCCCCCAACTGGTCCCATATTAGCATCAATGCATAAACCACCTGATGAACACATGATGTTGCCTTATACTGAATCAGACCCTTAGTCCATCCAAGTCAGTATTGTCTACTCAGACCGGCAGCAGCTCTCCAGGGTGTCAGGCAGAGAGGTCTTTCACATCACCTACTTGCCTAGTCCCTTTAACTGGAGATGCCAGGGATTGAACCTGGGACCTTCTGCATGCCGAGCAGATGCTCTGCCACTGAGCCATGGCCCCTGATCTTGTCCATATTAGGCCCAAATGTAAGAGTTTATTGTTACCTTCTTGGTCTTCATACTAATTTTGCCGGATAGTAAACGGATACGTGTCCAGAACTCAAAAAGAAAGGTGGCATGATATGAAACATGAATACTATGAATATTCATAGCAAGCAAGGAGGGTGCTGGAAAGTCCCTCCCTCCTCCCTGTCAGGCCTTTGCCTTTTTTGCTGGAGCAAAGGCTCTTGACATGAGTCAGGCCAGGTTCAAGTCCTTGGTTCTCATGCCTATGAACGTCTGTGTGCAGTTTCCCTCATCCTGTTTTCTGCAGCTGTGGTAATGTTTAGTCTGTCTTCCTGGGAACCGCTTATCTCAAGGTTGCCTAGCAATGTTTACCTTTTCAGTCCGTAGTGTCTGAAGCATGTAACCTGCCTGTGTTCCCCATTACCAGCCTCACCTGCCTGTAGGCAGTCAGTCCTTTAATCTGTCTTTTTGCTCCTAATAAAGTATTACTGTTTCAGAGCTACCTGCCTGGATGAGTTTGCTTATGCGATGCTAGGGACAGACGCCTGAAACTGACACTCCCTTGGTTTGAGTCATCCTACTTTTTCACATTACACCTACAATCCTTGTCCTGCATCATGAAAACTGAATTATTATCATTATATCAAACCATTCACACAGGTTAACTTTTGATTCTAATAGTATTTCTAGGGGAAAAAATAATCCTTGCCCATGAAAAGCACAGAAGGTCTTTGCTGGAAATGCAAAAAGAAAATTTACTGAAGAATGGATTCTCCATTCAACTTAATAGTCGCTCTTTATTATACTTTTCAGTTACAGTTGGGGGGAAAATGAATAGCACAGCCTAAAGTCCTAAATCCATTTGGCTCCTGTATAAAGGGTTTCATTTAGTGGGCTGAAATCAAATGTTGAGCTGATTGGAACATTTATTACAATAATAGTTCATAATTAAGGAGCTACTCACATTTATAAAAAGAAGCATTCAGTAATTTGAATGCACAACTCCTTTCTTTCCATATGAATATGGGACTAATGTTTTAGCGGATGCTTACCTTTCATTTTTTTTCCCCCAAGCCATACAGAATTAAAATAAAAGCTAACGGGGGGCGGGGGGACTGTTGCTGCACTGTGCCCAGATGTGGGCAATGCTTACTCTACTCCGCGTGAGGAATTTTTATATCTCAACTTCAATTGAAAATAAAAGCTCAGCTTTCAAACAAAAAATGTTTAGACAATTCACGGGGAGGAGAGGTCTATCAAAGGCTATGAGTCAGATAGCCAAGAATGGAACCTCCAATGTCAGAGGCTGTATACCTCCGAGTACCAGATGCTGAAGACAAAGAACCGGAGATGTTGTTATCAGGCCTCCTTGTCGGCTTTCGGAAGCATCTGGCTGAGCGCAAATAGAAACAGAACGCTGGATTGGACAGACATGTTGCACTAGCGTGGCGAGGGGGAAGAAACCGGGAAGGATCCTGCTGGTTTGCAAGCAGCAGCTGAATCTCCTCAAGGCAGACTTGTTTCTCCTTTTTTTACAGGTATTTCGCCTGTAGGGCTGGGAAGGTTGGTGAACCAGCCCCCCGTCTTATACTGCCTGCATCCCCTCTGCTGAAATTCTCAAAGGCCACAAAACTACACTGCACAAGGGCTTGTCCTAATCACTCTCTCTACCATAGGGTTGCCAGGTCCCTCTTTGCCACTGATGACAGGTTTTTAGGGCGGGGCCTGAGGAGGGCGGAGTTTAGGGAGGGGAGGGACTTCAGTGGCAAGGAGTCCAATTGCCAAAGTGGCCATTTTCTCCAGGTGAACTGATCTGTATCGGCTGGAGATCAGTTGTAATAGCAGGAATTACTGTAAAATAAAAACTGACTGATAGCAGGAGATCCCCAGCTAGTACCTGGCAACTGGCAACCCTACTCTACCATGCAAGGGACAAGAAGGGTTTGCTCCCACCCCCCATTTAAAAACAGAAATAACTAAAAGTGGTAGTGTGAAGCGCCAGTGTACATGTTATCCTGGTAGTGTGGTTGATGCTGCGGTCATGAATTGTGTGAACCCTTTTTCTGTGCAGTTAATCTGCTTTAATTAACCCTGAGTTCAGGCAGTCCTGAGATTTGAACCAGTTCTGACTATGGTGGCAAAACCTTTGCCAGGCAAAGCAATAATAATCTAATGATGACCATGGGTGTCAGAAGAGAAAACCCCCATCACAGGATAATGTTTCCCCTTATAAAGAAAGAGCAGCCGTTTACACATGCAGGAGCAAATATAGGCCAAAAACACTGTGGGACAAGGCGCTAGAAGAACCATCCTAAGTAGGTCTAAGACCACGGGAGTCCTGGAAGGGTGTGACTCCTCTTAGAATGGCACTGTAAATCTAGCCTGGTGGGATTAATGTCTGGAAAATGGGCACGTTTCCCCCACCCCTCTTTGATGGGGCCCAAACTGAATTTCATATGTGCTAGGTTTCGCTGGTACCCACTGAGAGCTGAACTTGCCCTATTTGCAGAGCATAGAAGAAGAAGAGGAGTTGGTTTTTATATGCCGACTTTCTCTACCTTTTAAGGAGAATCAAACCGGCTTACAATCTCCTTCCCTTCCTCTCCCCACAAGACGCAACTTGAGAGGTAGGTGGGGCTGAGAGAGTTCAGAGAGAACTGTGGCGAGCCTAAGGTCATCCAGCCGGCTTCATGTGTAGGAGTGGAGAAACCAACCCGGTTCACCAGATTAGAGTCTGCATTCATGAGGAGGAGTGGGGAATCTATCCTGGTTCGCCACCACTCCTAACCACCACACCACCTTTATCCCCTCGCCTACATGGTCCCGAAGAGGGTTCCTGGCTCAGTCACATCAGAATGTGACAAAGTCCAGGACAGAACCCATTTCTCTGAACAACAGGCTCTTGAAATTGTAAGCAAAAGCAAGGACAGACACCAGACTCACACCCCACCCCTTTCCATTCCATCTCTTTCCCTGCCCCTTCACTCCAAGCTTTCTTCTCCCTCCTTCCTGTGGAAATACCTCTCGTTCTCTTTCTCTGTTCTGAAACATACTCTCTGCGGTTCTTCCCAAGCTGTCTTTCTCTCTCCTTTTCAATCCATGTGCCTTGGTCACTCCAAATTGTGACAGAATGTTGGATGACTAGGGAACATGGTGTGCCAGCATTAGATAACGTTCCTCAAAGGGGCAGACACTTTCCTTCATTGTGAATTATTCCCCTCCTTCACACATGTACTAAAAATGCAGAAAATGCTATCTGTTTGTTATTAATCTTCAAGAGGGGGGTGGCTGTTGAGACAATAAATGGTTTGAAGAAATGAACCCCTTCCTGACAATCTGTGGAACAATGGAAAATGTATTCCTCACTGTTTCGAGTCACAGCTCCCAACGCTGAAAATAAAATTAAATCGACAGGGCCATTGTCAGAATTACCTTGTCACAATTCCACGGAGGTTTTGCTTAATTCTTTTCAAGTCCATTTCATTAGCTAGAATAAATAAATAAATACTTTTTAAAAAGACAAATCCTGATTCAATAAAAGCTGGATTTGAATAAATTACTCCGTTCCTGTATTTGTTGAATGTTAAATGAAATTCTCCACTGCACGTCACCAGGCGACTCAGGATATATCCTCAGGAAGTTCAGCTTCCTTCCTGTATTATGCTGCCACTTTGAACAATAGAAGAAGAAGAAGAAGAAGAAGAAGAAGAAGAAGAAGAAGAAGAAGAAGAAGAAGAAGAAGTTGGGTTTTATATGCTGACTTTCTCTACCACTTAAGGAAGAATCAAACCAGCTCACAGTCACCTTCTCTTCTTCTCCCCACAACAGACACCCTGTGAGGTAGGTGGGGATGAGAGAGCTCTTAATAGAGCTGTGACTGGCCCAAGGTCACCCAGCTGGCTTCATGTGTAGGAGTGGGGACACAAATCCAGTTCATCAGATTAGCCTCTGCCACTCACGTGGAGGAGTGGGGAATCGAACCCGGTTCTCCAGATCAGAGTCCATCTCCAAACCACCACTCTTAACCACTACACCACCCTGGATTCAAACAAGCAGCATGCTAGTGCATTATATCAATTGTTTGTTTTTTTCCAGTGTAGCTGTATGCTTCATAAATGGGTGATCATATAAGAAAGCATAAAGGCATAAAGGCAAGATTTGGATATTTTCAGACTCATCCTTTCCTAGGGTTGCCAGCTCCGGATGGGAAATACTTGGATATTTGGGGGTGGAGCCTAGGGAAGGAGGGGTTTGGGGAGGGGAGGGGCCTCAGCAGGGTACATTGCTATAGAGTCCACCTGCCACAACAGCTATTTTCTCCAGGAGAACTGACCTTGGTCATCTGGAGAACAATTATAGCAGTTGGAGAACCCCAGGTGCCACCTGGAGGATGGCAACCCTACCCACTCCCTTCACATTCAACTTGCACATTGAAGACTTCCTGGTTCAGAGCAAACAGCAGGTCATCATGCTATCAGAGTGAAGCAAAACAACCAATGATGGTTTATTCTCTTGCCTACAGGGTTTGTACCTAAAGGGTATGGACCACAGTAGTTTTCCATGACGTCTGATTTGGATATCACAGTTGGGAACCAGAAATACTTTTCACACCAAATCACGAACAAGGGGTGGTGAAAGAGGGAGAGCACTAGAATGAGAAGGTTGCGAGCAATTTCCATAATGACACAGATTGAGTTTGTTGTTACGTCTGAATAGATTCATCGTGAGAGGAAAGCACCTGGGAGGCTGATGCTCATTTTCTCCATTTTGAAGGCTCCACTTATTGACAAAACTGTGAAAACAGATGTCTTACGCTTGGCCAGTGTTGCCCAATTATCAATTTAGCACACCCTTTCCAGTGCCTCAAATTTATCTCCCTCTCCGTACTTAACCCTTCCTGCTCCTCAATGGTTTTGCTCACAAGAGGACTACAAACCATCTCATTTCAGGAAATATCTGAGGTCCCCTCCCACCTTCTGATCACAGGATTATCAATCCTTTCCTCAAAGGAATACTGCTCCCCCTCTCTTTTTGCCATGTCACAACTGATTTATGGCAACCAGGTAGAGTTTTCAAGGCAACAGACATTAAGAAATGGTTTGCCATTGCCTGCCTCCCCGTCACACCCCTGAGAGCCAGCATGGTGTAGAAATGGGAAGTGTGTTTCCTTAGGAGGAGGACTCAGTGGCAGTGCCTACCGATTTGACTACCACCGGTGAGAGAAGGATTTGAGGCAGGATGGAGAGTATGGGAATGGCCATACAGAGCAGCACCAGATTAATGCAGGTCCCTTTGTGTCCAGTTTGCTTTGGGAAATCCAAACAGCAAAGGAACAACCCAAAAAAGAGCTTCAATATCCGGGTGAGTCAAACCAGGATTGGTGACTCGTGGCAAAAATTTGGCAGTGCAGTATTGATGCTATACCTCTGCCTTTCCGAAAGGCAGGGTGGCACCTTGGAGTGAACCTCAGTGCTCCAATGCCCACTGCCCCGAGTTCCTGGGAGCAAAAATAAGATTTAAATAAGGTAAAGGTAAAGGTTCCCCGTGCAAGCACTGGGTCATTCCTGACCCATGGGGTGATGTCACATCCTGACGTTTTCTAGGCAGACTTTGTTTATGGGGTGCTTTGCCAGTGCCTTCCCCAGTCATCTTCCCTTTACCCCCAGCAAGCTGGGTACTCATTTTACCAACCTCGGAAGGATGGAAGGCTGAGTCAACCTTGAGCCGGCTACCTGAAACTGACTTCCGTCGGGATCAAACTCAGGTTGTGAGCAGAGCTTGGACTGCAGTACTGCAGCTTACCACTCTGTGTCACAGGGCTCCAAGTAGGATTTAAATAACGGTAGGCAAAAATGAATATTTATAATTTACAATGCAAAAAAAAAAAGAGAGAGAGCGAGCGAGAGAGGAAACTTTCTGAAAGTCACAGAATGTATGCAGCTGCAAAGCGACGGTCAGACCCTTCATTTTAAAAGCAAGATGGGGATTTTTCACTCATAAATGTCCTAAATGATTAGCAGCCTTGATTTTGCCAAAACAGCTATATAGTCACACTGACAACATTGAGTAAAAAAAATAAATAGACTGACATCTATTCATGGGACTGAACTGAGTGAAATGAGGGCAATCAGAGACTAATAGGGTAAACAACATGCCAGTGTCCTTAGATGATGATACAGGAAGGTTCATAAATAGATGGTCTGGGCTGCTTTCCATCTGAACACCAAAGACATTAAAGTGACAGCTAAAAATTTCAGAAAGTCAATGGCCTCTACTCATGAAAGCTCATACCCTACCAGAAAATATTTTTGTTAGTCTTTAAGGTGCTACTGGACTCTTGCCCTTTTTGACTAATGGCCTCTACTATATCTTTCACTAAAGTTTTTCGTCCAACATCCCAACCTGATCCTGTGTTTACTCCAAAGTATGTCCAATTGATTTCAGCTGGATTTCCAAAGAAGGAAAATTGATTGGGTACCATCAACTTTTGGATGGGTTTCTATCCAAACCCATTCCGTTGCAAAGACAGAAGCAGTGGTGTGGTAGTTAAGAGTGGTGGACTCTAATCTGGAGAACCAGGTTTGTTTCCCCACTCCTACACATGAAGCCTGCTGAGTGTCCTTGGGCTAGTCGCAGTTCTCTCTAAACTCTCACAGCCCTACCTACCTCACAAGGTGGCTGTTGTGGGGAGGGGAAGGTGATTGTAAGCTGCTTTGAGACTCTTCAAGGTACAGGAAAGCGAGGTATAAAAACAACACTTCTTCTTTGGATATGGTGATACTGGGGTAAATCCAACCCTTTCCAAGTAGGCTAAGGAGACTTTTTCTGAATTAAGTGGCTCTTCCTCCAGCAAGAGAGCTAATTACATCAGAGGAAGTCTCCTTAGATTGGATGAAAGCTTTAAACATCAGCCAAAGCAATGGTGGGGTATAAATATGGTAATCAATGAATAAGGAAACAAAATTTGCTCAGTGAAGTGATAGGAGAGGGGCACCACACTATGGTTAGATAAGTTATCAAACATGAATGTGACATGTAGATTTCCACTGTTATGAACAAACTGTAATAACTACTGTTGAGATATCAATATCTGACTCTCTTTTTTTTAGATTTGCAGTTGTTTTTTTCCCCTTGTTAGGTAAAGGTAAAGGTAGTCCCCTGTGCAAGCACCGGGTCATTCCTGACCCATGGGGTGACGTCACATCCCGACGTTTCCAAGGCAGACTTTGTTTGCGGGGTGGTTTGCCAGTGCCTTCCCCAGTCATCTTCCCTTTACCCCAAGCAAGCTGGGTGCTCATTTTACCGACCTCGGAAGGTGAATACTTGGCAGTGCATTATTGCACTGCAGTATTGATGCTATACCTCTGCCTTTCCGAAAGGCAGGGTGGCACCTTGGAGTGAACCTCAGTGCTCCAATGCCCACTGCCCCGAGTTCCTGGGAGCAAAAATAAGATTTAAATAAGGTAAAGGTAAAGGTTCCCTGTGCAAGCACTGGGTCATTCCTGACCCATGGGGTGATGTCACATCCCGACGTTTCCTAGGCAGACTTTGTTTTTACGGGGTGGTTTGCCAGTGCCTTCCCCAGTCGTCTTCCCTTTACCCCCAGCAAGCTGGGGACTCATTTCACCGACCTCGGAAGGATGGAAGGCTGAGCCAACCTTGAGCTGGCTACCCGAAACCGATTTCTGTCGGGATCGGACTCAGGTCGTGAGCAGAGCTTTTGACTGCAGGACTGCAGATTACCACTCTGTGCCACGGGGCCCTTGTTAGTACCACAGTAAAATTATTTTTTTTAAGTTCCTCTAAGAACCAGTATGGTCAGCAAGCTGAATTAGAACCTAAGACACCAGGATTCAAATTCCCACCATTGACTTTGGACCTAGCAGCACTATATCTCAGGTTAATTTGCCTCACAGACTTGTAATAAATAAATCAGAGGAGGAGAGAATTCTATCACTGCTCTGAGTTCCTTGGAAAGAGGTTAAGGGGCGGTATGGTATATAAAGTTATTAGGAAAATATACAGTGATTTTTAAAAAAAAGAACAAACATGAGAGAGGGGGGAAATGGAGAAACTCGATTTGGGAACTCTTTATTTTGCAATTTAATGGCGAGGCATGCCCTGACCTGGATGGCCTGGACTAACTTGATCTCTAGGGTTTCCAGGTCCCTCTTTGCCACTGGCGGGAGATTTTTGGGGCAGAGCCTAAGGAGAGAGGAGTTTGGGGAAGGGAGGGGCTTCAATGTCATAGAGTCCAATTAGTAAAGCAGCCATTTTCTCCAGGTGGATTGATCTGTATCGGCTGGAGATCAGTTGTAATAGCAGGAGATCTCCAGCTACTACCTGGAGGGTGGCAACCCTATGGATCTCGTCAGATCTGAGAAGCTAAGAAGGGTTGGTCCTGGTTAGTATTTGGATGGGGGACCTCCAAGAAATATCAGGGTTGCTATGCAGAGGAAGGCAATGGCAAACCACCTCTGTTAGTCTCCTGCCTTGAAATCCCTACTGGGTCGCTGAAAGTCGGCTGTGACTCGACGGCACCTTACATACCCACAATGGTGAGGCCTACATATGAGCCACATCAATAATATACTTATAATCTTTATGCAGTCAATAACCACAGATGAATCACTTTATTACTTTCCTCTATCTATCTATCTATCTATCTATCTATCTATCTATCTATCTATCTATCTATCATCTATCTATCTATCTATCTATCTATCTATCTATCTATCTATCTATCTATCTATCTATCTATCTATCTATCTATCCACAACCTGCATTTTTGTCCAGTTCCTACAGCTGCAGGTTTCTGCTTTCCAAATCTACTGGGCCGGGAATGTAAATGCAGAACTTCCATATGTGCTAATGAAATGCAGGTGTGCATCAAGGTGTGAATAGGTTCCATTGTCTTTTTACGATGCCATTTATAATGAACAGGATGAAGCCATAAAACGCTGAACTCTGAACTGTAAAGTGGTCTATTAATTATCCTTAACTTTTTTTCCTGCCAGGTAAGCAGTTTATGGGTGTGCTCCTCCTCCGCTCCCATGCCGCTAGTTTAATATCAGGAGGTAGGGAGTGTGGCGCATTTCAGTGAGTTTTATGCCAGGACTTAGTTGAGGTCCCAATTTGGATAAGAGAGGAAGCTTCAGACCAGACCATCCATTTCATACACCACCACCCCTTCATTGCTTGTCAGTTGTGATCTGCCGAGTGGGAACAGTTGAATTCAGCAGCCTCTTGAACGAGAACAGTTTTGGATTTCTGATTTTCGGAGGATTACAGCTTGGCATTCCGGTACTTTCCCTCTTTATGATAATACTCCTTCTCCCTCCCCGCTCCCCAGGAAATAATGTGAAACAAATTCAAAGCCAATCAACTTTATAAACTTCACATTTCCTCAAAGCTCCACATTTAGCTTGCTTTATGCATTTGCCATGGCCCCTTTTGGATTACCGAGACGGGGCAAAAGTTCATAGCCAATCCACAGGCCAGCTCTGCTCAGAGAAAGGGAATCAATTTGGGACTATTATGAGAAAATAACTTTCATTAAGCTTTCATCATTTTTGCAGAATGCCGTAAAAGCACCTTGCCTGGCTAAAATGTCAACATCTCAAAGGGGGCACTGTTCTTCATTGTGTTGCGAAGGGAAAGGAAAGATCAAATGGAAATCATCAGTTCCCCTTTGGACAGGTTACACAAGTGAAAGAAGTCACTGTTCCAGTCCCCAGAATCACCTATAATGGAAGTGCCAAGTTGTCATATAGAGTCCAATGAAGACAACTAGGAGGAGGTTAAAAAGATCAACAGTTCTTTATTTAGCTAAACACAGACCTGGGGGTGAAATAACCCACAAATAAGATTGCGAGTTACTCACCCGAGAAACAAAGGAAAGTCAGTATCATTTATGCATTCACATGGGGCAGGCCCATGGCTGCTGACAAGCAGATTGATACACAAAAGCACCAATGCAAATTAAGTGTCTACTTCACTCTAATTAGCATAACCTATAGATATTAGCCGAAGGCGTCACTTAGTGAGTGTCTGATCTTGTGAGCTCGGTAACCAGAAACCACCTTCCTGAAGATGAACGTAATTCAGAGCTCTCTACTGGTGAGAGGCCGTACCAGGCACAGAGAGCATGATTTGTTGGTTCATGGCTCCCGGATGCCAACTTCACAAAGCTTCCATGTGTGTGCGTATGAATACATAGTGTTCTAAATGAGCCCTTATATCTGGGCATTACGTAATGAGGGTATTGGTTCACAACAAAAGGAGACAATACACACGGAGAACAATCCCATTCTTATGAGTATTTGTTAAATTCTACCAACTTAAAAAAAAAATCATTGCACTATTTGCAGAGAAAAAACAACAGCCCAGGTTTGGATGGTATGCTAGGTTTGCCAACCCCCAGGTAGTAGTTTTTTTTTTTCTTCAAAGTAACACAACGTGTTGCAAACAATCGATGCTAGGGTAAACATACAACACTGAGGCTCTCGACTAAATAATACATTATTAAATTTCGTATTGTTTGTATGCTGGTGGATTTTCTTGTTCTAAAAGTGTAGTTACTTAAGCAAATAGTGCAAATTTATGTTTTGTATTAATATAATTTAGTAAACAGTATCAAACAATATATTACAAATGTTTGAAATAGTATAATTCATGGTGTTTTTTGAATGAAGGAAGTAATAATATATTATTTAGTTGAGAACCTCAGTGTTGTATGTTTACCCTAACCTCCAGGTGGTGGCAGGAGATCTCCTGCTATTACAACTGATCTCCATCTGATAGAGATCAGTTCACCTGGAGAAAATGGCCACTTTGGCAATTGGACTCTATGGCATTGAAGTCCCTCCCCATCTCAAACCCTGCCCTCCTCACGCTCCACCCCAAAAACCTCCCGCTGGTGGGGAAGAGGGACCTGGCAACCCTATGGCATGCAGGGTGTAGCAAAAACTGTGGTTGAAATAAGTTACATATCTTTTACGTATCTACAGTTACATAGCTGTTAAAATGGTCGTTCAGGTTTATGTTCAAGCGCAATAAGCATTCAGTCCCTAGAACTAGATCCAAAACTTTCTTCCTGTATCCTCTAGTTCTGAATCTCCTCCCTATGTTTGAGATGAACAGTCTCAATGCCAGGTACTCCAGATGGAGGGGGGGAATATCTGTGATCTTATATAATTCTCTGTTTCATTGGTTTACTTTCCCTTATTAATGAAAACTCTATCATAAAGAAATTACATTTGAATTCTACTCTGAGAAAAAACTAACAAAATTTGAATTCTGGGAAATTGTACAATCAATGCAATTTTACATTTATATAATTAGGCATTTTTGCTATTTTGTATAATTTATGATACATTTCTTGTCCTAGGAACAGACAAGAGTCCAAAATTCCTGAATCTTTTTCAGCCTCTTCTCTAGCTACTGCAATTTTAACATACATTGCCCTCATTATCACAAAATGAATATGGGCTAAACACACACACACACACACACACACACACACACACGGAAAAGGCGGCACAGGCCCTACAGAATAAAACAGGATTTCCTTTTAAGTAGATATGCTTAAAATGGCTCCCTACGTCTGTTTTATCAGTGTAAATATCTAAAAGTGAGACAAAGGCTACCGTTAGGCTTGCCAATGCTGCCTTGGGAAATTCCTGGAGATTTGGGGTTTGTGCCTGGCAAGGGTAGAGTTTGTGAAGGAAAGAAGCTCAGTAGATATGTGAGGACATAGAGTTTACCTTCAGAAGCTGCCATTTGCTCCAGGGGAACTGATTTACTGTAATTCCAAGAGAACTCCAGGACCCACGTGGAGGTTGGTAACTTTAGCCAAATTCCTCTTAGGAATCACAAGTTGAACTCGAGTTGATATGTGAAGGTTAGGCTTGCAAGGCAGTAATGCTATGAACACTTGTTGAGAGGTAAGTCCTATTGAGCTCACTGGTACTTACTTCCAACACACATGAAACTGCCTTATACTGAATCAGACCCTTGATCCATCCAAGTCAGTATTGTCTACTCTGACCGGCAGCGGCTCTCCAGGGTCTCAGGCAGAGGTCTTTGACATCACCTACTTTACCTAGTCCCTTTAACTGGAGATGCCAGGGATTGAACCTGGGACCTTCTGCATGCCAAGCAGATGCTCTACCACTGAGCCACAGCCCCTCCCCGATTAAGATCGGGCTGGAAAAGTCAAGTACCTGTTACAGAATGCTAATGAAGAGGCCAGTTTTATATTATTGGTTCCATTCTAGGAGACAGCACAGAAAGCTGTGGCTTGTGTGCAGAGATCTCATGTCTGCATTTTTTAAGAGAAATATTTCAGTCTGCAATGATTTTTTAGAGCTTTGTCATAAACCCCCTAAGAATGGGGATAATGTGAAAAGCTAACGGATTCTTAAGTACATTAGCATCCTTTAAATATAGGATGATTCCAGCTCCATAACAGCTATTTTTTATGCATGGGATGCCCCTCTAGGCATAATTGATGCATTCGATATTCATGGATGAATGAGACAAAGAGCAGACTAACATCGTTTTCCTTTTTTCCTCTCACATATCTTAGTGTGTATGTATTTGAGTGCATCAGTGTACAGAAAAACTGAAGGGATGAGTGAATGTCATTCATTTTTATAAGTGGGTATGCATTTCTCAATCATTTCAGTTCTCTACTTTTGGCTGTCAGTTTTCTGGATTTGATCGTACTGTGTACCCATCTACAATATGTATACATTTGTGCATGTGTACACACACACACACACACACACACACTGCTCATCTATTGACACATCACTGTTGCTGTTGTTATGTGCATTTTACAAGGAAACCTGGATGCAAAGAAAATGAAAAGAAAACATCTCTGGTTCAATTTAGCCAAGGGAGAAACAAAATCAAAGGGAGGATTTCCTGGACAAAACACCAGGAGAGAGAAATGATAAACCATCTCAAATAATTAGATAACTATCATTTAAATGTAATGATCCTGTACTTATTTTTAAAGACGGGATGGCATCCAACTAGAACAATGAGTGGAGCTTGCAGAAGGGGACTTTTCCTTTCCCCCTGCTGGGTAGAGTCACCCCAAATGCTATCCTTGTGGTTCAGGAGACTTCCTCAGAAACAGCATTGGGCAAAAGGTAGGAGTCTGCAGTGGGATGTGGGATGAACATCCTTCCACCAGAGGAAGTGTCCTTTTGCTGGTGGAAAACAGCTGTTGATAATATCAGCATCTAGTGTCTCTTAGGTTTTACGCGGAAGTAACGAAACTACCCCTCTACCCAGGGTTGCCAACCTTTAAGTACTAGCTGGAGATCTCCTGCTATTACAACTGATCTCCACCCTACAGAGATCAGTTCCCCTGGAGAAAATGGCCGCTTTGGCAATTGGACTCTGTGGCATTGAAGTCCCTCCCCTCCCCTCCCCAAACCTCGCCCTCCTCAGGCTCTGCCCCAAAAATCTCCAGGTATTTCCTAACCCAGAGCTGGCAACCCTACCTCCACGTGTCCAGTATTTTTAATTGTTTGGTCCCTTGACTGCTGAAAACTAGTTTGTTAGGTTGTTTTGGGAAGTAATTAAGATGCTATTTTTGCCCAAATCAATAATCTCTGCCCTTAAATTATTCAAAGACTCAAGAAGGCTAAATAACATCCAATAAACACCAATAATTAGGTTTGTGTTCTGACAGTGGCTCAAAGGTAAGGTCATTCCAATGTTGTTGTCCTTTTCTAGAGGGTAGTCTGTGATGTTACATCTTGTCATTGTGAACCAAATCAATAAAAACAGTGAGGCCCAACGAAGTGGAACTTTGTTGAGAAAGGTACAAGGCTCATGGGGAGAAGAAGTAAGACCATTTTTTTTCTATGAGGGGAAGGAGACACATAGTGCCATCCTAAGTAGAGTTACACCCTTCTAAGCCCACTGAAATCAATGGGCTTAGAAGGATGTAAGGCTACTTAGGATGACATTATCAAATGACTCTCCCCTCCCTGCTGAGTTGATTCAAAATCTCCATTTTGATTATGCTTACGTCTTGTGAGAATCAAACCTATGATGTATGTTTCAAGATCCTTCTGTCAACTTGCACTCTCTTCTGTAACATGTACCAATAGGGTTTTCAACTCTGACTTGAAAAACCCTTGGAGATTTGTGGACAGTAGTTGCCTCGGTTTCTCCTAGAATCTATGGTGGAGGAAACGATCTTTGCTGAAGAAATGATCTTTGTTGTCTGGAGATCAGTAATTCAAGGAAAACTCCAGCCTGTACCTGGAGTTTGGCAACCCTATGTGCCACCTTCTCAATGTTATTTGAGAGGCAGCAAGGCATTGTGGTTAAAGTGTCAAACTAGGATCTAGGAAACTCAGGTTGAAATCCCCACTCTGTCATGGAAGCTTGCTGGGTGACCTTGGTTCGGTTTCTCTCTCTCTCAACCTAACTTACCTCACAAGGTTGTTGTGAAAATAAATGGAGAAGAGAATTCTGTAATCCAATTTGGGTCCCCGTTAGGAAGAAAAGCAAGATATAAATGGAATCAATGCAAAAAATTGTATAGAACTGGCAGATGTGTACGTGGTGTAAAAGCAGCAAACAAATTGGGAATGACAGCACCAAAAACTGGCAGAAAGAAAGGGGTCAAATTAATATGTGGGGATAAAGAAAAGTAAAGAGGGCATATTTTTTACATCTCTGTTCAGAAGAAGTCAGACAGAGCTTAGCAATGACTTGGTTAAACAGAATAGCCAAGGTAGAATCAGTAGCTTTATAAGGAAGCCCCCCCCCCCAAAAAAAAAGTATAACTGGATAGCCAGGGTTGAAACAGGACATCTGCTCCCCTAGATTGCCCCTCCCTTTGGGAGAAACTGAACTTAAAAAAAAACACCTTAATATACTTTGGGAAAGAATTGTGGGGGGAGGCAAATTAAAAATGGATACCCAAACAAATCCACAGATACCTACCGGACTTAGCTAGTCCAGCAGGAATGTATTTTATTTCATTGTACTTCATGTATAACTGCCCCTTCTCCCCTATGAGGACCCAAAACAGCATGCATCATTTCCCTCTCTCACCCAACAATCTTATGAGGTTGGTTAGGCTGACAGTATGTGAGCGGCTCAAGGTCACCCAGTAGGGTTGCCAGGTCCCTCTTTGCCACTGGCGGGAGGTTTTTGGGGTGGAGCCTGAGGAAAGCAAGGTTTGGGGAGGGGAGGGACTTCAATGCTTTAGAGTCCAATTGCCAAAGCGGCCATTTTCTCCAGGTGAATTGATCTCTATCGGCTAGAGATCAGTGGTAATAGCAGGAGATCTCCAGCTAGTACCTGGAGGTTGGCAACCCTATCACCCAGCAACCTTCCATGGCAGAGTGGGGAATCAAACCTGGGTCCCCAGATCCCCATCCTAAATTGCAACCACTAGACCATGCTGGTTCTCCCAAGAAATGGCAGAAGTCTAGGAATGGTAGCATCAGATAATTCATTTTGGGTGGTCTGGCCCTTCACTGATCATTTTAGCGAATGCAGCTAGAAAGCATTGGGGGTGCATGGATAGACAGCTAAATAGGACATATGCTCCATCTGCTTTGAGGTTACAAGCTCATGACCAGCTTAATATGTTTCCTTGAGCAAAATGAATTGCTCACATCTGTGCATAATTACATTTCATCATGGCCTTATTATAAGAATGACTATGGTCATGGGGTTCTAGAAATACGTTCTAAAAATACCTTCCCAAATTGTGAGACAAGATTCAAATTCTGCAGTAAGAATACATTTTTAATGCATATATTTGCATGCAACTTTTTGTTGTTCTAGACCTGGTATTTTCTGTGGATAGTAGCTTTTGCCATGATTAGCATCGGTATTAATGAAGAATATTTGGAATCCCTGGGAAATGGTAGAGGCACAGGCTTAAAGTATCAGTTGGGGCAGTGCCTGAGATCTGGACAGTGGAACATGACCAATATACTTGCCACTAGAAATACCATCCAGGTAGTAGTAGTAGAAGAAGACGAAGAAGAAGAGTTGGTTTTTATATGCCGACTTTCTCTACCACTTAAGAAAGAATCAAACCAGCTTAATCACCTTCTGTTCCCCTCCCTACAGCAGGTATCCTGGGAGGTAGATGGGGCTGAGAGAGTGTGACTAGCCCAAGAACACCCAGCTGGCTTCATTTGTAGGAGTGGGGAATCAAATCCCGTTCACCAGTTCAGACCCCACCGCTCCAAACCACCGTTCTTAACTACTACACTCTGCTAAAGTTGCCAGCTGTGGGTTATGAAATTCCAGGAGATTTTGGGGGTGAAGACTGGGGAGTGAGGGATTTGTGGAAGGGACCTCATAGGGGTATAACTCCATAGAGTCCACCATTTAAAGCAGCCATTTTCTTGAGGGGAACAGATCTCTGTAACCTGGAGACCTGGTTGTAATTCTAGGAGCTCTTCAGCCACCACCTGGAGACTGGCAACCCTAGTTCTCCACAGAATATGAGCAGAACCTACTCATGTTCCTTTTCTTCTTGGCTCATGGCAAACTATACAATACATTGTTTTGAACAAATTGGGTCCTTGTCTTGCCTTCCCCCCATGTCAAGGTCCAAAGCCAAATTGGGCCACCACAGGCTTAAAAATTAATATTCCCTGCCCCTAGAGTTGCCAACCTCCAGGTACTAGCTGGAGATCTCCTGCTATTACAACTGATCTCCAGTCAATAGAGATCAGTTCACCTGGAGAAAATGGCCGCTTTGGCAATTGGACTGTATGAAATTGAAGTCCCTCCCCTCCCCAAATCCCACCCTCCTCAGGCTCCACCCAAAAAAACTCCCGCCGGTGGCGAAGAGGGACCTGGCAACCCTACCTGCACCTGATATGGGGCTGCAGGGGAAACAAGTTCCCAGTACCCAATTTGTTTAAAAATGTATTGGGCAGTTTGGCCCTCGTTGGTTTGCGTTAACTAATTTCATTCATTCATAAATCTACTGGCCACATTTAAGAACACTTTGGACTCTGACTTAGAACTGATTTGTTCTTGGTGTTGTTTAATTATATGTTCAGGGAAGAGCCCCGTGGTGCAGAGTTGTAAGCTGCAGTACTGAAGTCCAAGTTCTGCTCATGACCCGAGTTTGATCTCGACGGAAGTTGGTTTCAGGTAGCCGGCACAAGGTCTACTCAGCCTTCCATCCTTCCGAGGTCGGTAAAATGAGTACCCAGCTTGCTGGGGGTAAAGTCAGATGACTGAGGAAGGAGATGGCAAACCACCCCATAAACATAGTCTGCCTAGTAAATGTCTGGATATGATGTCACCCCATGGGTCAGTAATGACCCAGTGCTTGCACAGGGGACTAACTTTACATATATGTTCAGGATCTCATACATTTCACATAAAAGTCACAGTTGTTTGTTCCACGGCTAGCAAGATCATGGACAGGCAGGTTCCTCTATCTGTTGCTTATGCATATATTTGTATGCATCCTTGGTATATGACAAAAGTCTTGACTTCAGGGGTACAATTACATATTCTGCATGACCCAGGGATACTTCCAAAAAGTGACATCCCCATGTCAAGTTCACTCCCTTTCCCTCTGCAGTATGTATTTTATGATTATTTATTCATCGTGTTTCTGTCTCACCTTTTCAAAACAAAATATCGCCCAAAGCCACTCTCATCAATACACTTGTACAACAAAATCAGAAAATTAACACAACATCCAATAAAAAATGAATGAAATGGAGGCAGCTGCAGATCAATCAAAGCTGACACGGAGACATTAAAAAAAAGCATAATTAGACTGCAGTTCCCTTAAATGGGCAGATTCAATCAGAAAGAGGGGGGAAATACCCAAATCCAAACCGAATAGTGCTAAAAAGTTTTTTGCCTGGCACCTAAATGCCAACGTCGAAAGAAAGAGGATGTCTGGGACAAGCGTGCCTGTCATCCTATAATACCTTGAGTCTCATTAAGAAAGGTAGAGTATAAACAGTGTAAATTTTAAAAAATGCAGCCAGTGTTTAGAATATGAGACTAGGATCTGGGAGACCCAGGTTCGGATCCCCACGCTGCCATGGAAGCTTGTTGGATGACTTTGGGCCAGTCACAGACTCTCAGCCAGAAGAAGAAGAAGAAGAAGAAGAAGAAGAAGAAGAAGAAGAGGAGGAGGAGGAGGAGGAGGAGGAGGAGGAGGAGGAGGAGGAGGTTTTTTATGATGACTTTCTCTACCACTTAAGGGAGAATCACCTTCCCTTCCCCTCCCCACAACAGACACCCTGTGAGGTAGGTGGGGCTGAGAGAGTGTGATTAGCCCAAGGTCACCCAACTGCTTCATGTGTAGGAGTGGGGAAACAAATCCAGTTCCCCAGATTAGATCCACCGCTCATGTGGAGTAGTGGGGAATCAAACCCAATTTTCCACATCAGACTCTACCGCTCCAAACAACAGCTCTTAACCACTACACCATGCTGGCTCTCTATCCTACAGGTTTGTTGTGACTTGTGAGAATAACATGGAGGAGAGGAGAAGGATGTAAGGCAGTTTGAGTCCCCTTTGGGGAGAAAGTAAGTTAGGGATGAAGCAAATAAATAATGTCCTTACGTCTGGTCACCACCTGCCTCACTTCTGTGGGCTGAGGTACTCAGAGAGGGGCCTCTGATGGCGACCTCTGCGATTGAGCAGGTTCCTACAAAGATGATGCATTCACATAACCATTGCCCAGTGCATGTAGGGCTTTAAAGGTCAACACCAGCACTTTAATTGCACCTGGAAATGGATTGGGAGCTGAGGATGTTTTTGTCACACAGGTACAGGGGTCACTATGTCTTGACACCGTTGCCACAGCATTTTGGAACACCTCTTCATGAGGTCTTCAAAGACACCCCCATAGAGTACATCTAACCCTGATATTATCAGTATATGGATAATTGCAGCAAGTTTATATTTTCTGTCCAAGAAAGGACACAGATTCTACAACTCACATTGGTAGAAGGCCCTTTAAGCCACATACACTAGCTGAGCATCCAACGACGAATTCTGGTCTAAAATAGGCTTGCCAACTGCCAGGTAGCAGCTGGAGATCTCCTGCTATTACAACTGATCTCCAGCCAATAGAAATCAGTTCCCCCGGACAAAATGGCCACTTTGGCAATTGGACTTTATGGCACCGAAGCCCTCACTCTCCCCAAACCCCGCCCTCCTCAGGCTCCACCCTAAAAACCTCCTGCTGGTGGCAAAGAGGGGACATGGCAACCCTAGGTCTAAAAGCACCCCCAAGCTGCGGAACCTGATGCTTTAGGGAAATGCAACCCCATCCAAGCCATACTAATCTGATGAACATTTTCTTTGGATCGAGATTCAGTTTATTAAACAGAAATGCCCACACTACGGCAGCATGACGCCACACGACGGGTTTGTCAAAGTCTGCAACTCGTCCCCGCGCTGACATTTGGGAAGCTGATCTCAGAACATTTCCCACCCAGCATTCGAAGAAAACGCAAAACAAATCTCACCACAACATTTGTGCTTCTCGATCCTTAACCACCTAATGATTCTAATTTCACAAGCTTGCCCAACCATGCATGCCTAAGGGGGGTATGTTTGCTGGTTAGATTTGCTAATAAACAACTTCAAGGTGGGTAGGCACATTAGCCCATCTGAATAAAGGAGGATTCGGGATCTGCTGACTCTATCTTCTGGGTCCATTAAGAACTTTTTTTTTAAATTATGATCATCATTCCCCAGGTGTATTTTCAGGGACCTGAAGCCAGTTATAGCTGTGGAGCAAGGGCACCATTACAATGGGGCAGATTAGTAGGACTGGAAGCGCTGTTTTAAAGCCCACTGCGAGATTAAATTGCCAGGGGGAAAAGAGTGCAGAGTGTTTTCTGAAGAGCATGAGTTATGGTTACTTTGATTGTTTCTAATGAAGATCACAGCTCATAACAGGCCTCATAGCTCAGGGTGTGAATTGTCTCAGAGCCCTGCAAGGTAAGTGTAACATATACCTGTCTGATGTGTATCTTCTACACACCTGTGGGGTATTCTAATGCTAGAATTAACTAAACTTTTACATTTCTAAAGTCATTCTTTTTTTTATGATTGTCTGCAGTATTTGCAGCTAGAGAAGGGGAAGAAGGAGGAGGAGGAGGAGTTGGTTTTTATATGCCGACTTTCTCTACCTATTAAGGAGAATCAAACTGGCTTACAATCTCCTTCCCTTCCTCTTCCCACAACAGGCACCCTGTGAGGTAGGTGGGGCTGAGAGAGTTCTGAGATAACCTTGACTAGCCCAAGGTCACCCAGCTGGCTTCATGTGTAGGAGTGGGGAAACTAACCCGGTTCACCAGATTAGAGTCCACCGCTCTTAACCACTACACCACGCTGGCTCTCCAAGACAGTGGAGACAAGAGACGAGACAGTGGGAAAGGGTTCGTGTGAAACTCTATTCCTGTTTCTGCATCTTTTTACACCAGGATTACTCCTTCTTTGGAAGAAGATGTGGCTCAATGCTAGACCATGCGCTCGGGATGTAAAAGGAACATGGGTTCAATTCCCAGCATCTCCAAGCTAAAGGAGCTAATGCGGCAGGAGCTAATAAAGGCCTTCCTCTAATGCAGAGACCAACTAGATGGATTAAAGGTTTCACATGGCAGCTTTGTATCTTCAGATGATGAATATTGTTTGTTCATTCATTTCAAATATACGTATCATCAAACCCACTGTGTTCAAGAAGACTCACAGTAAATAAAATTAATCAGTAAAACACCATCAATAAAACCATAGTCACCAGCCCAACAACACAGTCAGCTGCAGCCAGAGAGCCAGAGTGGTGTAGTAGTTAAGAGCAGTGGTTTGGAGCGGTGAACTCTAATCTGGGGAACCGAGTTTGATTCTCCACTCCTCCACATGAGCGGCGGTAGGCTAGTCTGGTTAACTTGATATGTTTCCCCACTCTTCCACATGAAGCCATCTGGGTGACCTTGGGCTAGTCACACTTTCTCAGCCTCACCTACCTCACAGGGTGTCTGTTGTGGGGAGGGGAAGGGAAGGTGGTTGTGAGCCAATTCGATTCTTCCTTAAGTGGTAGAGAAAGTCAGCATATAAAAACGTACTCTTCTTCTTCTTTAAACAACCACTTCCATTTGTATAAATACAAAGGGTAATTAAAACACAACGTTGAATTCTTGCCCAAATAGATGCATCTTTAGCTGCAGCAGAATGGAGACCAGGGAGGGGGACATAGAGACTTCCAGCAGGATGTAGGGTTGCCAACATTCCTGGGGATTTGGGGAAGGAGCTTAGGGAGGGAAGATGATGGAGCTCAAGTCGAGATGTGATGCTATGAAGTCCACCCTCTGAAGCTGCCATTCCCCACCCCCCAGGGGAACTGATCTCCGCAACCTGGAGATTAGTTGTGATTCTGAGAGAACTTCAGCCCCTACCTGGAGGTTGGCAATGACAGGACATTCTAGAGATGGGAACAACAAGAGGCTCTTGCTTCACTTGGATGAGGGATGTGCACATGGGAGAAAGGACAAGCTCAGTGTCCAAACAGGAAAACAATTCATTTCATGCTCTGTATTCTACAGATTGTAGGTAGTTTTGTAGGGTGAAAACCATCTATAGAAATAGTTTTCCCATCAGGAGAGAACAAACAGTAACTCGGGCCAATTTCAAATTTCTCATCAGACCAAAATCTGATGTTTCTATTTCGCTTCTCCCTTGTGCAGATTGAACCCATAATCTTTTATTTTTTGGTGCCATTGTGTGTTTCCTCACACATTCAGTCACATAAAATATACACATTTGCAATGTTATTTGTGTGCCAATAAATTAGCATTATAATGTATTGGATTAATACGTGACATGCACTATATCTCAACGCCAAGTAAACGGTGAATAAAAAAGAGAAACATGCATAGAAAATACAAGCCAATATACAACAAAAGAAACGGGGTATCAAAACCATTGATTGAAAAAATAAAAATAAATCAAGTCGGGAGCATTCATCTATCCCTAAGAGTAACACAACAGCATTGTGTGTTGTTATGATTGCTGCTTTTGCCCTAAACAGAAGGGGTTTGTGCCTTTGACAGTTCTTCCAGTTTAAACCTACTGAAATGCATGGATTGAGGTTGGAGTAACTCTGTGCCAGACCTGCCTCCAGATGGAGAAGGAGAAGAATAAGAAGAGTTGGTTTTTATATGGTGACTTTCTCTACCAGTTAAGGAAGAATCAAACCAGCTTACAATCACCTCCCCTTCCCCTCCCCACAACAGACACCCTTTGCGGTAGGTGGGCTGAGAGAGCTCAAAGAGAACTGTGACTAGCCCAAGGTGACCCAACAGGCTTCATGTGGAGGAGTGGAGAAACCAACCTGTTTCACCAGATTAGCAGACGCCACTCATGTGCCCTGTTTATTGCCCCCCTCCCCCGGGAAGGGAACTAGTTGGTCACTATGGGCGAAAACGCATGGTCGCTTTATCCTCCTTTAAACCCTGTTTCAGCCAGGATGCATGCGTTTCGCTTAATGTGCATTCAATCCTGGCTAAAACAGAGATTAAAGGAGCATAAAGCGACCATGTGTTTTCGCCCTACGTGAGACAGGATGCTAGTCTAGATGGACCCCTCGTCTGAACCAGCAGAGCTCTTATGTTTGTATAACAAGAAGCAAAGATTATACCACTGCACAGAATCCAGGTGTCTCAGCTCCTTCATGTGTGAAATGGCTTTTTTTATACATAACATAGTGGGATATCTGGATTGGTGGACAAGTGAACACTTGATATGGAGCTGCAATCAATTCCACTCTCAGAGAGGTCGAACCATATCACTCTTGTGCATACATGCATGCACACAAACACATCCATGCACACTTTTAAAAAAAATATTTTGTCTCAGTCACAGACTGCATATTTTTAAAGTGCCCTGCCTCTGCAAATATCAATATGTGAGTGAATCAATGGCCACAATCCAATACATGTGCAAACTTACAACTAACATATGCATATCTACTCTGCTGAAGAAATGCCATGAACTTTGCAGCAAACATGCTTAGCAAGTTGACTTACTATGCTTAGCCACAATCACTCGGTCTTTTATGCATGGCTGTTTCACTCGCTGTCACCACTCCTACAATTTTGGGTCTTTGTGTTGATGATGCATGCCGTTTCTGACCATCAGAGGTCGCCTCGCTCTCCCCCTGCGTTTGCCCGCATTTCCCTCGTGTTTTCAGAGACCTGTTTTATCTCAAATTTGAAAACGCGGGCAAAACGCAGGGAAACACAGGGGGAGAGCGAGGCGACCTCTGATGGTCAGAAACGGCATGCATCATCAACACAAAGACATGCATCATCAACAGAAAGACATGCCTGCCTAGCCAACACAAAGACCCAAAGTCATCAGAGGGCTGATGGTGAGGGAAACAGCGATGCATAAAAGACCACTCGTGAATGGGCCTCAGAGCACCTTGCCTCATCACCTTCTGACTCACGTCGCTGCCAAACAGCTGTGCTGCTGCAAAAAAGGTAGCTGTGTTAGTGGAGTTTTATTTCCATTCTACCACAAATCCTGATTTTGCATCTGTGCAGTGGTTGAAATTGATTCACCTCCAGGGTAAAGGACAGTTAGGTCAGGTAACTGAACGACATGCAGGGTTGTACTACAACTCCCATGAGACTGTGTGAAAACAAAAGCATCTCAATGATAATAGACATAAAAGAACACAGAACAGTAAGGTTTTTTTAATGTATGTATTTATAAATATTGGCTGTCTGGTTAATTTGCTTACTATTTGCTCGTTTGCTCATTTCTTTATTTATTTATACTCCACACCGGGCATTTGGCAGGGTGTCATCCATATATTGGTGGTAAAAAAATAAAGGTCCCCTGTGCAAGCACCGGGTCATTCCTGACCCATGGGGTGACGTCACATCTCAACGTTTACTAGGCAGACTTTGTTTACGGAGTGGTTGTCAGTGCCTTCCCGAGTCATCTTCCCTTTACCCCCAGCAAACTGGGTACTCATTTTACCGACCTCGGAAGGATGGAAGGTTGAATCAACCTTGAGCCGGCTACCTGAAGCCGACTTCCGTCAGGATCGAACTCAGGTCGTGAGCAGAGCTTGGACTGCAGTACTGCAGCTTACCACTCTGCTCCACGAGGCTCATATTGGTGGTACCCAACTCCAAACGTCCTGATGATCTCCGCCAGAGGGCACATATAGATATTAACAAACATTAGGGAGAGGATTGACTCCTGCAGGACCCCACAGGTTAGGGCACAGGTTTATTCACATGATTGGCTTCTGAGGGGCATGCAGTGATGACAGGTTTATGTGTGAGAGGGAAAACTGGGGCTCCCATTTGTAGGGTCGCCAGCCCTTGGTTGGTTGTTCCTGGGAGCATTGGGGATGTCATGGACTACAGAAACTGGCATAAGGTGATGTTGTGATGTCGCTTCTGGGTCCGTACTAGGCAATATTTGAGGAATTCCCCCAATTTCCCTCTATGGATTTGTATTAAATACTGCAAATTGCACTGCTCTGCAGACGTTCAAGCATTCCATTCTGTTGAGGATTATGGCTGATAACAATAGGTCACATACCGCCTAATTGCATGCATGCTTGCTCTGTAATAAGCCTCACTGAGTTCAAGCAGACCTACTCCCAAGTAACAGAACAAAGGATGGTTGTCCTTACCCTTTGATCTTACACATGACTGATCGGGCATTTCAGAGGCGTAAAGTTTAAAGATATTTTAAGTCTGCTGCATTCTAGTAACAGGATTCATTTCATATTTGGACATTTGAAAAAGAAGACATTAACCCCAATAGGCAAGTCGCTTCACCCTTACAACAAACAGAAGGGCAGCAATGATCCAACAATCAATTAACTGGATAAAAAGTCCCACAATGCAGTTTACTGGAAATAACTTACCAGTCTTACCAGTTGCAAAATTAACATACAAGCTGCAGCATAACACAGATGAAAACTAAGTTCACATATTTTCTCTCTGCCGATCTATTTTATTTGCCTGATTTATTCCAGTTAGAAAAACTGGGCTTCTTTTGGTCAGCATTTTACACACACACACACACACACACCATTCTGAACGCACACTCATCTGCCCATGTCTCGACTTCGCAGGCCATACCTCCATGTTCCAGTTTCCCTTTCTGCTGTCATTGTTCCATACCTCATTTTCATGCAGCAAGCACAGGAATGCGTGAGTCACCCATACACAAATACTCATAACCAAGGGAATGACAAAAAGCAGCTCAGATTTGCCCTAATCAAAAACCCTGTTGAAATAACAGAAACCTCCTAGATCCAGAGGTCACAGGAAGCGTGGCCCGGTTAGTGTGCCTGCCAAGATATGCATGCTTTTCCCTTGACAGCCTCATGTGAGAGACACTTAGACACCAACAAAGACTGTGCCAATTATGGAAGCAATACTCACTGCTCACCTCTTTTAATGCCTGCTCTCCTGAGTCAAGCGCTTATATTCCCCCAAGGCAAAGACAGTGGGTCATCCTTTGATTGCAGAAACTATTTCTTTGGTGGTTCTTTAGGCCTAGAGTTTCCCTAACATTCTCTGAATCATGGTGTCTGCTTTCATAATAGTGACAGGTGATTTTTTTTCAGGGTATCACACTCTCCCAGTTATGATCTTGGATTAGGGTTGCCAATTGCCAGGTAGTAGCTAAAGATTTCCTGCTATTACAACTGATCTCCAGCCAATAGTGATCAGTTCCCCTAGAGAAAATGTCCATTTTGTCAGTTAGCTTCTATGACATTGAAGTCCCTCCCCTCCCCAAACTCCACCCTCCTCAGGTTGTGCCCCCAAAACCTCCCGCCAGTGGCAAAGAGGGACCTGGCAACCCTATCTTGGATGGAGAAGCTTATAAAGGCTTCCATCGGGGGGAAGGGGTTGTTAGCAGATCTTGATCCTCACCCCCTTTTAAATTTGAACAGACTATTTTCTTATATAGATCTATCTATATAGAGTAGGGTTGCCAGAACCCCACTGGCGCCATTCAGCTAGCCAATGAGGGGGGACTTACCAGCAGCAAACTGAGGTCTAGGCCTCTGTCATTGGTGACATGTCAATGTCACTTCTAGCAGCACCGCAAGTGACAACATCATGTTGCCGGTGACACGGGGACACTATGGTATTTGGTAAAAAACCTCTATGGCTGTTACCATACCATTTTTGCCCAAATACCAGCACATCCCCACATCGCTGGCAACATGATGACATCACCTCTGGTGTCCTACGTGCAAAAGGCTGAATTAATAAAAAATGATGCTGTCTTTTGGAGAAATAGGAGCTTCGTGTACTAAACTGTGCAACAGTAAATGATGATGCAGTGAATAATTCAGAACACCTCTTGTTTACTACAACCATGGTGCATCCAGGAAGGAAAATTACAGTGCTATGTCACAAGCAAATTGGTCTTGGAATTCATTCTGAAGGCTGGTTCACATAATTAAATTTCCACACTGGAAATGTAATTTGAACAGAACCACACACATGTGGGGAAGCCATCATGTGACTTTGAATAATCTGATTGATGTAGGCTTGGATGTAGCAGCCTCCATTCCAAGAGCCTGCAGATGACCAAACAGTTCAACGTACACTTATTAAAAAGGTAAAGGTCCCCTGTGCAAGCACCGGGTCATTCCTGACCCATGGGGAGACGTCACATCCCGACGTTTTCTAGGCAGACTTTGTTTGCGGGGTGGTTTGCCAGTGCCTTCCCCAGTCATCTTCCCTTTACCCCCAGCAAGCTGGGTACTCATTTGACCGACCTCGGAAGGATGGAAGGCTGAGTCGACCTTGAGCCGGCTACCTGAAACCGACTTCCGTCGGGATCGAACTCAGGTCGTGAGCAGAGCTTTTGACTGCAATACTGCAGCTTAACACTCTGCGCCACGGGGCTCCTTATTAGGGTTCATTTATGTAGAAGGTCCCCATTTCAATTGCCGGCATCTCCAAGATGTGGAAAACCTTCACCCGAGACCCCCAAGAGCCACTGCTTGTTGCAGTGGACAAACAGACTTGGACACACAAATGGTCTGACTCAAAATGGCAGCTTCAGGTGTTCTACCTCTCTCCCTCAAAGACATCATTGGCCAATGGCTAAGAAGCATGCTCCCTTGGCGTATGGATCTATATTGTCCCCAGGTTTTGTTTCCAAGTCCTATCAGTGCACCACCTGGTGGGATGCTATGACCACATTCTCTCAGATCACTCTGCTTCCCGTGGTTTCTGCCTTTGTCCTTGCCCCCATTGTTCCTTCTCCCGTCAACCTTTTCTGCCCCCATTTTGGGCTGCACTAGCCACAGCTGTGGCAGGTGTCCTATAATGGTCCATGCCATTACTCTGCACATCTTCAGGAGCTTCTGGCAAGTCAAGTTGCCAGTCAGGCTATATAACTGGTTTGCCACATCTTTAACACGGCACATGACCTTTCATCCTCTTACAAAGTTGATTTATTTGTGCGAAGTGTTCTTTCATTTGAAATGGAGATAAACTGGTTCGAAAATCTATTTCTCTCCTACTTCTCACATAGAACAGATTTCTAGAGGGCTGAGAAATATTCCGGAATGATGTTATTTTGAATTATATTGTGCTTTCCAGTCAGATGTATGTATAATACTTTTGTCCAAAACAATTTTTTTGGGTAAAAAAAATACACACACACTCGAACAAGCTGAAAGACTCTATTTATAAATGCACCATCTGACATGCTTTCTTCGAGGGGTGCAATTCAATTTGCTGAGCACATCAAATGATTCCTCAGTCAATTAGACCTTGTATACAGAATTTTATTAGCCACAATTACAGGACACACTAAATCTGCTTTAAGCTCCAGCAAAACCATCACTAATTCCAGCATATTGGAGTGCCCAGAGTTTGACACATAAATCTAATATAAACTTTTTTTCTTTTTTCTTTTTGGTTAGAGGCAGAATAGCTGGATGCAAAACATCCAAGACAGACTATCTACAGAAGGGGTGGGGAACCTTTTTTCTGCCAAGGGCCATTTGGATATTTATAACATCATTCGCGGGCCATACAAAATTATCAACTTAAAAATTAGCCGACCAATACGTTTCTCCATGGCCCAGGTGGGAAAGGGTTAACACAGTTTCTTGGGCGGTCCTAGCAGCTCCATAGCTAACGACTCTTCTGCAAGGGGGGGAAATGGTTCCTTTTCTCGGCAAAACAAACTCACATCAGCCTTGAACAGAGGCTATTCCTGTCCGCAGGATGGGGCAGATCACCAATCTTAGATCCTTCTGAGCTAGAGATCTGCCAGGACCCACGAAGGGCCAGAATGATTTCATGGGCCTTAAATGGCCCCCGGGCCTGACATTCCCCACCCCTGATCTACAGTCACCCTTTAGAAACATAAATCAGAAAATTATTGCTGCATGCAATGGGATCATGGCCACAGTATGTCTCCCCCTTGGCTGCTATACCAACAAACAAGTGTCTGGAGATGGTAACAGTTTGGATGAGAGCAGAAACCACATTTGTGCCCACCGGAGCAAGTCACAGTTGAGTGTGATGTCTGAATGCAATCTCAACAGTTCAGTTCTGTCTTCATTGCCGCCCACAGGCCATTCAGAAGCAGAGTGCAACCTCCGCAGCTTTATGCAAACCACTGTCTTTAAGTCACAACACAACAGGGACCCCAAAATGGATCCCTTTTACTTCCCTTGTTTCTCTTGCTACAACATATTATTGTCACATATTATTGTAACAGGCTCTGACTCTAGGGCTGCTCGGTCCCCCCTCTCCACCGGCAGGAGATTTTTGGGGCAGAGCCTGAGGAGGACAGGGTTTGGGGGGAGGAGGGACTTCAATGCCCTAGAGTCCAATTGCCAAAGTGGCCATTTTATTATTATTATTAACAATATTCGTATATTCAAAGTCTTATTCTTCCATGCAACAGGATGGCTGCCAGAATAAAGCATGGAAGAATAAGACTTTGAATATACAAATTCACAGTATGAATTCACAATGTGTGGTAGGGTTGCCAACCCACAGTTGGCAACCCTACCACACATGCACATAGGTACTAGCTGGAGATCTTCAGCTGTTACAATGGCTCTCCAGCCGAGAGAGATCAGTTCCCCTGGAGAAAATGGCCACTTCGGCAATTGGACTGTATGGCATTGAAGTCCCTCCCCTCCCCAAACCCCAGCCTCCTCAGGCTCTGCCCCAAAAACCTCCCGTCTGTGGTGAAGAGGGACCTGGCACCCCTACACACACACTAGGAACAATGCCTGAGAGTTGTGAGCATTCAGCCATACAAACAGGATTCAAATCCAATAGTGCAGTTAATTAAAATTTAAATAGGATTTGGGGGTAAAATGCCAGGGGGAAAAATATGATGGTAAAATGGAGTCGAGGGAATCCCTAACACACACAAAATCAGCAACAGTGGGATAACAAGAAGGCTGCAAATTCTGGCATGGGAAATTCCTAGAGATTTGAAGATGTCTGCCAGAGAATGCGGAGGGAGCACAGCAGGGATGTGAGGTCCCTCTAGGACTTCAATTTCCCCTAGACTCTATGATATATCACAGTCCTCCAAAGCTACTGTTCCCTCCAAGGGAACTGATCTCTGTAGCGTGGAGATCATTTGAAATTCTGGGAGAACTCCATGCCCCATTCTTCATGTTGGCAGCCCTATCCTACCTTGTGTGTGTGTGTAAAGTGCCATCAAGTCCCAGCTGACTTATGGCAACCCAGCAAGGGCCTTTCAAGGCTAGTGAGAAGCAGAGGTGGTTGAACACATGAACACATGACGCTTCCTTATACTGAATCAGACCCTTTGTCCATCAAAGTCAGTATTGTTTGCTCAGACCAGCAGCATCTCTCCAGGGTCTCAGGCAGAGGTCTTTCACATCACCTACTTGTCTGGACCTTTTAACTGGAGATGCCAGGGATCGAACCTGGGACCTTCTGCATGCCAAGCAGATGCTCTACCACTGAGCCACGGCCCCTCCCCATTGCCTTCCTCTGCAGAGTCTTCCTTGGCAGTCTTCCTTCCAAGTACCAGCCCTGCTTAGCTTCCGAGATCCTATCTCACAAGGCGGTTGTAAGTACTGCTGAGATCATATATATGCACCACTTTGCATTTAATGAGCGCATTATAAAATGGTTTGTTTTGTTATTTTAAAGAAAACAGCTCCCCCCAACAGTAAATTTAATCAACAACAACTAATCTCTGATCACTCGAACACATAATCAGCCTTACACTTGTGCTCGCTTGAGAATTATTGATTCCACATATTAAAACAAATACAGGTCCAGGTGATGCATGTTATAATTATCCCCACTAATGTGATTACTGTGTGTAAACTGATGACTATAATTAGGAGCGGATTATTTGTATGATGCAGGCGAGAAAGAAATGGAAACCTGTCTCGTCGATTTCAAGTTGGCAACAAAGGCGGGGGGGGGGAAGCCTCCCTCTCGAAAACAAAGGGAAAACAAAAACCCTGCAAAGTGTTTTGTATTGAATTAATTGCATATCTTGGCGTTCAAACAGACTGTGCAAGGTGCTCAGCTGTTTTTGTTTAGAAAAGGTTTAGCATGGAACATTCTGTACGACTAGAGACTTGCAGCTACTGAAGGCCTGGAGTAGGGTTGCCAGGTTGGGAGAGAGGGAATGGCCCAAGATCACCCAGCAAGCATCCATGGTGGAGTGGAGATTGAAACCTGGGCCTTCCAGACCATAGTTTGACACTCTGGGTCTCAACTGGGCAAGAAAGGGTCACTCCAATGTTGCACAAGACCTATTGGAAAAGATCCCCTGGTAGATGTTCAATGTTCAACCTATTATGCCAACTCAGTTTGTTAGATGTGTTTCAATTCCATATGTTCAGTTCCTACTATATTAGGTGCCATGGAACACAGGCAGGATGCTGCTGCAGTCATCTGGTTTGTGGAGTTCCTAGAGGCACCTGGCTGGACACTGTGTGAACAGATCGCTGGACTTGATGGGCCTCGATCTGATCCAGCAGGGCTTTTCTTATGTTCTTATGTGCAAGCTTTGAATTCAGTAACACCGTCGAGACCAATGAGATTTCAAAGGTATAAGCTTTTGAGGAATCTGATGACTTTGAAGGCTTGTACCCTGGAAATCTTGTTGGTCTCGAAGGTGCTCCTGGACTTGTCTCTTGACCTTGTAACACAGACAAAATGGCTACCCACCTGAGACAAAATTCATGTGTGAAACTTCAAGGTCAAGTTTAAATATGGCTAGCCAAGCTTTACACGGGAGTTCCAGACATCCATACTGCTCTCCAGCACTAGGGATGCGGTGAATTTTGTGTGAAATATGTTTGACAGTCAAACTTGCTATGTTCAGTTGTGTTGATCAGATACGATTCCATTACCGGCATTGAACAGCTCAAATGCTGGCTGGAGAAGCTTGCAGTGGGTATTTTCCCCCCAAACTGTGCATGCACAAAAATGGTGCTGGCACAAGCTGATTTGGCTGCCACTAAAAGAGCCCCATAGCGCAGAGTGGTAAGCTGCAGTACTGCAGTCAAAAGCTCTGCTCACAACCTGAGTTCGATCCTGACGGAAGTCAGTTTCAGGTAGCCGGGTCAAGGTTGACTCAGCCTTCCATCCTTCCGAAGTCGGTAAAATGAGGACCCAGCATGCTGGGGAGTAAAGTGCAGATGACTGGGGAAGGCACTGGCAAACCACCCCATAAACAAATTCTGCCTAGGAAACGTTGGGATGTGATGTCACCCCAAGGGTCAGGAATGACCTGGTGCTTGCCCAGGGGACCTTTACCTTTTAAAATTGCTAAGGGCTACTTAGACAAACACAAAACAGTAAGTTTTCTTTTTAAATCACAGTATTTACCCTGACTAATTCATAGGGTTGCCAACCTCCAGGTGGCAGATGGAAAACTCATGCTACTACCACTGATCTCCAGGTGACAGAGATCAGTTCACCTGGAAAAAATGGCTGCTTTGGAAGATGGACACCATAACATTATACCCCACTGAAGTCCCTCCTCTCCCCAAACCCCACCCTCCCCAGGCTCTACCCCCCAAAGTCAGGTATTTCCCAACCTGGAGCTGCCAAACCTACTGATTTATATGATTTGCAGCTGGTCTAACTGTCTGTTGAAACAACTGCCTGTCAAGCACAGATGGGAGGAGAATCGGTCTGCATGGGACCAAAAAAGCCAACTGTGTTGTAGTATACTGTTAAAAGGAACAAGGTGAAGCCACCAATCAAACAGCCACAAATAGTCGATCAAAACACTGCCTCCCTTTTCATGACTGTTGAACACAACATGAGTGCAAACATGGCTGTTCAATCATCCCCCCCTATACACACATACAAGATGATATTTGGAGAGAACCCACCACATTTCCCATTGTTCAGCTACAGAATTACACTTATTTGGGGGGGGGGGAAGCAATTAAAGTCTTTCACTGTGCTTTGTTGGTTTGTTACCCTAGAGAGAGATAAAAATGAAACGTCAATCATGTTCCGAAGAGCCCATCAGATTGCAGATGGCCCCAGGACAGTCAAAGGAATCTGAGCTGCAAGAAGAGGAAAGGCTACAAGTGTTGCATCCTTCCTTGTTTTGTCCCCATAAACCACAGGCAGAAGGCTAAATGGAAGGATCCCTGACTGATAGCTGTGTTAATGAAGATTTTATTACAGAGGGTAGCACTCCTTCTTCACGAGCCTTGATCTCCTGTCAGCCATGGTACACAAAACAGTCCTCAGTCATGAACATCTTGACTGGGTAGGAAGTGACAGTGTTAAGGCACAATCCCAAGCAGAGTTACACCCTTGTAAGGGTGCTGAAGCTAATGGGATGAGGAGGGTGTAACACTGCTTAGGCCTGCACTGCTAGTCTCACAAGGCGATTTGCCACTTTTCGACGCAGAACTGTTGGAATTTGTTTAGCACCTCTAGGTTTTGTCTGCATCCCACTGTGCGTGTTACGCCCAGCATAAATATAGAATGGGGATATTAGCAAACTTTTCTCCCTCACTCATAATACTAAAACGCGGGGTCATCTGCTGAGACTGGAAGGTGAGATTCAAGCCGATAAAAAGAAGTATGTCTTCACACAACGTGTAGTTAAATTGTGGAACTCCCTGCCCCAGTATGGGGTGATAGCTGCCAACTTGGAAGGCTTTAAGAGGGGAGTGGACATGTTCATGGAGGAGAGGGGTATCCATGGCTACTAGTCAAAATGAATACTAGTCATGATGCATACCTATTCTCTACAGTCTCAGAGGAGCATGCCTATTATATTATGTCCTTTGGAACACAGGCAGGATGGTGCTGCTGCAGTCGTCTTGTTTGTGGGCTTCCTAGAGACACCTGGTTGGGCACTGTGTGAGCAGACTGCGGGACTTGATAGGTCTTGGTCTGATCCAGCATGTCTTTTCTTATGTTCTTATGTTCTTTTTCTTCCATTGCTGTGCTTGCCACAGAGTATAGCCATTGATCCATGGACGCCAGTAGAATGGCAATCGAGGGCTATTCTTCCTCTATGGCAACAGCCACTTTTGAGCTGCATTCATTGTCGGAAGACTCAGGAAGTTGCCAGGTCACAGTAGGGAGGAAAGAATGTTCCCTATTTCATTTAATTTTTTATCTTCATTTAGATTTTTGTTAGCCATTTCACTGTCAGTTTTTATTGATCTGTTTGCACCGTGGGCTCATGCAATATTTTTTAATATACAATTTATAAGGTATTCTTATACATAAAATGAACACTATCTATGTGACGACTGTACATATTATGAATAGTGCTGATCTAACACACAAGAAACAATGAACACTGCATACACTTTAGGGGTAAAAAATAATTGAGGGGGAACAAAAATGAACTACCACATGTTCAGTTTGCACCAGGCAGAAGCAAAATTGAAATGGGGACTTCAGAAACAGCAGGGATGAGTAATCTGAAAGCATCCCTATGATCATTTATGCTTGATAATTAGCAGTGCATTCCAGGCTGAAGTGCCCCACATATATTTTTTTCACGCTGAACCATCATTCAGGAAGTGACTGTGAAGCTGGTGCATACTTGCTTCACATTTCTTAAGAGCCCCATTAACATGACCTTTTGTGTTTGCTCCACCCCACCTCAAAGAATCCCCTCAAGGAAGCATGCAAAATCACAGCCACACGTTAGTTATGCAAACGGCAGTTTCTAATGGAAGGAACGAAGGAGCAGGCGAGTGGGGGGTGGAATTTCTTTTTTTGAGTTGGGACCGTGAATAGGCATTTTAAAGGTTACATTTAAAAAAGAGAGAGAGAGCTTTGAGCAAGCATCAAAATTGACCCTGCATGGCCTATGAAACAGGCCCAACAGGGCCCTGCCAATCTCATCAGATGTTGGAGGCTAAGCAGGGTCAGCCCTTGTTAGCATTTGGATGAGAGATCACCAAGGAAGTTAAAGGTCACAATGCAGAGGCAGGCAATGGCAAACCACCTCGGAACATGTCTTGCCTTGAAAAAGCTATGGGGCTGCCATAAATCAGCTTCCGTAAGTCAGCTTCCCACTATCATCACCACCAACTTAAAGGCAGTGCCAGTATCTTGGCTTTCAATTACTATGACCATTCCATTTAGCAGCAAATTATAGTGCACCCAGGATCCTCTGACAGTACAGAGGACTCTGGGACATTTTTGCTTGTGCATCTTGGGTTTTTCTTGTGCTCTTCCCCCATTGTGGTTTTCACCTCCTGATCTTATGAGTTGCCTATAAAGCCCTCCCCCTCACAGCTCTCACCAGCACACTAACTTCCTTTCTCCCTTTAGCCTCATGGTGACCGATTTTCACTCTTTCTTTCCTTTGTGTGATCGCCTTTCTCTGCTCTTTCCCATTTGCTCTCCACTTCCTCCTTTCCTACTTGTATGACAATGACTACTTTCGTCTGCATTTCCTTTGTTGGACTCCCCCGAGGATCTCTGGCTCCTTCAGACTCTATCCTTTCCTGTCTTATTCAGAAAAGGAATCTTTTGCTAAAAGGTTTTCGTCGAGATGCTGAGGCTAACGTTTCTGAAATAAGCTAATTTGAGCAAGGCATTGAAAGCTTGGATGGAAATGCAGTCTTCAGGACTGAAGCCAATTGAAAGAGAGAGAAGCATCTGCTGCCCTTACTGTAAATGAGAGAAATCCCAGTAGAAAGCAACAAAACAGCTGTGTTGCATGGGTGTTTGAATGATGTCTCTATCAGCAATATTTTAAGTTATGATATTTTGGGATCTAAGGACAAATTAGATTTTGGGATGGTTTTTTGCTTTGAGGAGCTAGAGTTATAGATGTTTATAGATGAACAATTTGACCATCCATGGAACCAACAGTGCATAATCCATACATGCTTCAATGTTGTGAGATAGGAGAGAATGCTTGGAAAACAGATGAACATTTCCCCTCATGCACAATCACCAAGAAAGTGCATAAATGCCAAAACAATTCCAAATGGAGCCACACTTTCTCATAAGTATTGACAGACTCTCCGGAACGTTAACCCTGAAGAGCTATCTTATTTCCAATTACACACGAAACGACAAGAGGGAGAAGAAGCGCTCTATCCGCTACTCTTGATTTCCCCAGAAACAGAAAGAAAACATTAATAGAATGTGGTGTGGTTTTTTTTTAAAGCATTAACCACAGAATAGTACAACATTCATAGGGTTTTCAGGCAACTGGAGATGCAAGATTGTAAGAATTCAGAGACAGTCCGCAACCCAAGCAGTAACTTGGTGATCCCAGGATCACTGTAAATGGTGAGATCCATTCTCTGCTGCCTCCCTGCACCAAAACAACCACATTTCCAACAAATCTCATGATTCAATGGTTATGACAATGGTGCAGTGGGAGAAAAAAAAAACAGGCTGGAAATTGCATCACGTGATAAAACAGCAGCCAGTGAATAAGTGAAATCGCATCACATGAATCCACGAATAGTAAAGGTCTACAGTTCAGCACGTTCTTAAGCAGAATTATACACTTTAAAGCCCATTGAAGTCAATGGGCATAGATCAGTGTGACTCTGTTTAGGATTGCATAGTTACAGCCCCAATATGATGAAGGTGCAGAAAAAGAGCAACCAAAATGATCAGGGGGCTACAGCAACTGCCCTATGAGGAATGGTTAAAATGCTTAGGGCTGTTTAGCTTGGAAAGAGGGCGGTTAAAGGGAGCCATGATAGAGGTCTACAAAATTATGCATGGTATGGAGAGAGTGGACAGGGAGAAGTTTTTCTCCCTCTCCCATAATACTAGAACACGAGGTCATCTGCTAAAGCTGGGGAGCGAGAGATTCAAAACGGATAAAGGGAAGTATTTCTTCACATAGCACATAGTTAAATTGTGGAACTCCCTGCCCCAGGATGTGGTGATGTCTGCCCACTTGGAAGTCTTTAAGAAGGGAGTGGACATGTTCATGGAGGAAAGGGCTATTTGTGGCCACTAGTAAAAATCGATACAAGTCACGATGCATACCTATCCTCTCCATGATTAGAGGAGCATACCCGTTATATTAGGTGCTGTGGAACACAGGCAGGACAACGCTGCTGCAGTCGTCTTGTTTGTGGGCTTCCTAGAGGCACCTGGTTGGCAGCTGTGTGAACAGACTGCGGGTCTTGATGGGCCTTGGTCTGATCCAGCAGGGCCTTTCTTATATTTTTATGTTTAAGGAACAAGCCATCAGCCAAATGGGAGCCAGAGATAAGTATGGTAGCCCAAAGCAGGCTGGTCTGCATTCAGAAATAGCAGCAAGTGTGATGGGTGTAGCAAACAGGTGCTTACTGTGGCAGGAACTTCACAGATGCTGAGCCTGAAGAGCACCCCCTATGGCTGAGACTTTAGTGAACCAAACACTGGTTTGCTGGATCCACTCAACATCTGCTAAGTCAGTAGGTGGCGTGTATGATGCTGTTTAGTTCATCTTGTAACTCCTATGGCAAATGTGGGGTTTGGTTATGAGGAATCCTACTTGGATGTGTGGACTTGTGGCCCAACACAATATCTTTTCAGGGCTTTACTTCACTAGGTCTACTTACCCCATTGGAGGTTGAAGTTGCCCCAATCTAGGCTGAGTAATGTTCATGGTTCCTTTAGTTCTTGAAAGGTAATATGTATGGTTGTCTAAGTAGGGCCTGGAGATCTCTCAAAAATTACAGCTGAGACTACAGAGATTAGTTCCGCTGGAGAAAATGGGGAACTAAAAGGGTTGATTCTACGATGTTATACCCTTGTTGAGGTCCCTCCTCTCCCCAAAGCCCTCCCTCCCCTGTTCCCACCCCCAAATCACCAGGATTTTCTCCACCCACAGTTGGCAACCCTAGTAACATGCCTTCCCTGAGGTATGTGATACATCAACTGGTCACACGTAAGGATATCTCTTCTGCAGAGATTACTGAAGCATGCATTCCTGTTTTTCTTTTTTATGATACACAGTGATCTGATAATGTGGTTTTGAGATGACATATGAAGGATATAAGTATTGAAAAACAACACTAGGGTACAACAGTGAGAAAATACAAATGGATCACTCGCAGGAGAGTCAAGAAATGATAAAATCTAAGGCTAGAGATGAATGACTGTCCCTCTTGTGACTCTTTTGTACATTTATTCATATTTTCCAACAGTTTTGATTCTCTGCTTTTCCTTGTGGGTTTTGTAGATTTGTCTATATTTGTACCTTATAGGGGTATGCATGCGGATAAAGCCAAAATGGAACACACACACCCCGAAAAATAACTTTTGTTTGTATTTTGGGTGTGTGTTTTTTTTTACCAGTAAAAAATGGTAGCAATTAAAAGGAGCCCCCCCCCCCAAAGAATTGCAAATAATGCTGACTTCTTTTATTTGGGGTTCTTTGGTCCCACTGCCATTTCCCCCTCCATCTCTCCCTCCCCACTTACTTACCTGATAGGTGAATCCTTGCCACTGCCTCTGAAATCCATGTAGACTTCAGAGGCAGCCCAATGTCAGGCCCTTAGCCTGATATTGCTTCTTACAGGCTCTTACTCCTTGCAGGCCAGGGGTTGGCACGGAGTCAGGGTTCTGGTCACATGCTTCTGGTTCACATGCCTTTGTACAGTGTATCTATGCTCAGTATGGTATGCCTGTCCTGTTTACCACAATCACCCCAGCTTCATAGCCTTGTTATGTCTGCCTACCCTGAGAAAGCTTATCATGGTTTGTAGCCAAATCCTGTGTACCTTTGCCTGTCCGTTTTGGAAGTCTGCTATGCATTTTAACCATGTACCCTTGCCCTGATTTCTCATTAGTAGCCTAATGCCAGACTCAGGCATTTGTCCTTAGCCTCCTTTAAGCAAAACTCATCAGGCAAAGGCTTTGAAGCAGTTTTTCACTTGAGTCTGACACCCAGAGTTCGGATTGCAGTCGTGTTCAGATTGCCACGTGGACTTCAGAGGCAGCAGGCAGCACAGAAAAGAACTGAACAGAACGGAGCCCAGCATTCAACTCTGTGCTGTGCATTTTTCGGGTTTGGGCTCAATAAATCTTATTTATTTGAAAAAGCATAATCTTTTATATTTGGCTTTTCCGAATTTTTTTGAAAATTTCTGGGTTTATTAAATTTGAACCCGAAAAATACCCAAAAAATGGCGCACAATACAGTTGGCGGACATTAGATTCAGAATAAACAATAAGTAAGTATGTATTTGCTGTCAAGACACAATTGACTTATGAGGACCCTAGAAATGTTCTTTCAAGGCAAGTGAGCCACAGAAGGGGTTTGCCATTGTCTTTCCCTGCACAGTCTACCTTGGAGGTTTCCTTTCCAAGTACCAAACCAGCTTAGCTTCTGAGATCTGACAAGACTGGGCTATACCACACCATTCCACATCCCAAATGGTAATTAGATAGGTAAAAATTATTGAACATGGCCAAATGCCATTAAAAGGTAAAGGTCCTCTGTGCAAGCACCGGGTCATTCCTGACCCATGGGGTGACATCATAACCCGAGGTTTACTAGGCTTTGTTTACGGGGTGGTTTGCCAGTTCCTTCCCCAGTCATCTTCCCTTTACCCCCAACAAGCTGGGTACTCATTTCACCGACCTTGGAAGGATGGAAGGCTGAGTCAACCTTATATAACGAAAAACAGTGACAAAGCAAGCAGTGATAAATAAAACAGCAATAAAATAAAAAATAAAACTGAGAATGATGTTAAAATTATGGGGGCCAAAACATACCAAAAAAATTGCACAAATAGCTTGCCTAAAGTGGCTGCTAGATCCTTGAAGTTGGAAAATGAATGAAGATGGCAAAACCGGACGTAGTGAGGACAGTCCTCCAATTTTAGAGCTCCACAAATATTCAGTCGCTGCAATATTTGTTGTGTGTGTGTGTGTATGCAAAGAGTGGCTAACTGTCAGGGTTTCAACACTGACACTAACATGGCAGTTGACATTGTGTGAAATCAGATGGCAGTAAAGGTTTATGAAAGGTGATGCTAGACAAGTAAAGTGCTCCACTGTGGTTCTATTTGAGCAGTTTAAACCAAGGAGAAAACCTGGAGCTGGTAATAATCCACCTGTCATCAGCAGCATATACATTAAATATACAGTCCCAGGTTTTAGGACCAGACAGTGATACCCTGGATGTTGGCTGATACCAGACAGTGACAAAAAAGGAAAGAAATACCCCATGATAACCAGTGTCCCAGGAAGCAGTTCTACGCTCAAAGAAAAAACAGCTTTGTGGAAGCCACTGCCACAAGTGATGGCCACAAGCTTGAAAGGTTTTAAGAGAGGAATAGATAAGTCAGAACATCCTTCACAATTTCATAGCCAGGATGGCAAAATGGAACTTCCATGTTAGGAAGCAATATTTGATCAAATGGTAGGGCAACAACAGGGAGAAGAGGCTTGGACTTCCATACTTTTCTCGGTGGCCTTCCAGTTGAATCTAGGTAGACACTGGGGGATACAGAGTGCTGGACTAGACAGACTTCAGATTTGATGTATGTAATGGATAGTGCCATTCTGAGCAGAGTAACACCTTTCTAAGCCCACTGAAGTCAATAGGCGTGGAAAGCTATAATTCTCATGTTACAGTCAACAGGTGTACAGATGAACGCGTGATAGAAACTGCATGCTTATCCATGTATTGGTTCCCTGTTTCATTTGTAAAGTGAGCATATGTTGGCTCTCTCTTACAAACACATGCACACACATCCATGCAGGATGGACATGCATTAACTGTACCATGTGAACTAGGCTTATGAGGAAGCAGTTCAGGTTACTGAGGCTGACAGCCCATTCCTGACCTCAAAGGACAAATGTTCTTTGGAGGCCAAAAAAGGGCCTCCAGGGTCCTTGTCACTTACACCGTCCAGGATGGCATGGACGCTGGTGGGGAGACACGGACGCCTGTCTCTCAGCGCTGCCGTAGCAGTGCTGCCCTGGGACACCAGCTGGGCCATCTACTGGCATCCCACTGGTGCAAAGCCCCACAACAGCATCCTGGGGGCGTTCCCGGGGTGTGCCGGGGAGCAGAGCTGCCCCCTTTTGGCCGACAGGGAGAACAGCGTTGCTGTTGCAGCTTTTTTGCTGGTGCAGCCTCACTATTCTCAATGGGGCAAAATGCCCCATTTAAAAAATAAAAAGCCTTCAAAAGGCTTTTTAAAGCCTTTCCGCAACCAGGAAACACTTTGGAGGCACCACGGCAGTTCCTCAGCCATGCTGACCCCGGCCGTCGAAGGTTCAGGAATGGGCTGTAAGGAAGATAGTTCAGATATAAAGACAGGCAATGGAAGAACCTGCTTGAGAATGTTTTTTATCATAAGCCTGATGATGGGAAAAAACAAGAGATTCTAGAGATGTTGATGAATGATGGCACACAATCCTGGAAGAGAAATGCTAGAAGGTAGTGGATTGGATGATAAATGAGATTTAAGAGCCATCAACAACAGACAAAAGAGATTAAAAGGCCATGGAACACCTTGGCGGTCAATTGGAAATAAAAGCCAGCGGTGGTTAAGCGGGAGGGAATGCAGACAAAAAGGAGAGAAGACAGAGCTTGACTCTGCGACAACAGATAAGCAACTGCATAGATGAATGTGAGATTTTGCTACTAGTGGGGTGTTTTTTTTCTTCTCTTGGGAAGATATTGCAAATCCATGTGATGGTTTGGTGATATTCCTCATGAATCTTAGGTTCATGTTGATTCTCTTAGAGATTACTGAATTTTCTTCTCCCATAACTTTCTGTAAAGTTTATAAACTTCCCTCAATTTTTTTCTCTCTCGACTGGTTAGCATTATTTATTTATTTCAAACACTTTTTTGCCACCTTTCCACCCAATCAGGGTCCCTGGGGTGGGGAACATGACAACATGACAATGTTTGAATAATTTAAAACAACGGTTCTTGTAGGCTATCCGGGCTGTGTGACCGTGGTCCTGGTATTTTCTTTCCTGACGTTTCGCCAGCAGCTGTGGCGGGCATCTTCAGAGACACTGTCCTTCAGTGTTACTCCTCTGAAGATGCCTGCCACAGCTGCTGTCGAAACGTCAGGAAAGAAAATACCAAGGCCACGGTCACACAGCCTGGATAGCCTACAAGAACCGATGAACTCTGACCGTGAAAGCCTTCGACAATTTAAAACAACATTTAAAAATGATAAAGTAATTCCATAAAAACACATACAGTACTAGAGCTAGGAAGGAGGGCCGGTAACTGTTATTGGGTGTATGGAAAATGAAGCAAAAAAGTCTTCACCCACTGGTGGAAGACACCAATAGAGGGAGATAGGTCAATTTCCCTGGGGAGAAAGTTCCAAAGTTTTGGTGCCACAACCAAAAGCCCTTTCTCGGGTTGCCACCTATCTGGCCTCAGATGCTGGGGGCACCTGAAGCAGAGCCTCTGAAGATGACCAAAGTGAATGGGTAGGTGTGTGTGTGTGTGTGTGTGTATATATATATATATATATATATATATATATATATATATATATATATATATATATATATATATATTGCAAATCTTAACAATAGTTTCAAAACTCTTCTTGAATGTCCCTTGAACAGTTAGCCTGAGCAGAAACCTACAAATGCAGCAGAAGCAAAGGTTCCCTGTTTCGTTTCTTCTTACTATTTTTGTCAATCATTTTGCTTCTGAGCTTTCTGCTGCCAATTTTGCAAATCTCTCTGTACTGTGTATGTCTGGCTTTATAAGAAATGCAAACAGACAGTTTACATCATGCATACATGTGCTGATATAATACATTTTATTGGGGTGTGTGTTATTTTTATACTTTCTCTTCATTGACATGGGAGCATTGGCTGAAGGGAGGAATCAAAATGCCCCCAAATAAAAATAAATAAATAGTAGCCTGTCTGTTGCATCGGCAAAACACATTTGTAAATACTGTTTCAAATAACAGAGGAGCACATTTTTACCCTTTCCTTGTGGCCATCCATTCACTGTTAAGAAATTCACGATGCATATTCAGAGTTGGGATGTTCTGACTTAAATGAAACATCATAAATCCATTGCCCGTTTGTCTTAGACAAGTCAGCAGGCCTAATTAGCCGAACTGTGTTTTTTTCATCATAAATATTGCCTGGAAATCATGAAAGCTGGTCTCACAATCATGCAGCGAGAGATACAAGAAGCTCATTTTCTTCTATTTGTTAGCGCCGCGACTGGCAGTGCTGCCTGTTTGGAATGCTCATTATTTTAATGAATGTGTGAGCCTCACTCACTGAAAAGCGAGTCCTGAGTTACTGTCCTTCAAAGGTATCCCCTTTCTTCTGAACATCAGGACCTTTCCACCTTTATCTGCAGAGGCGGGGGGACTCAACCTCAACCGACTAACTCAAAGCATCTCGTTGGCCAAGATCAGACCCGACTTCTTTTGATCCCTTTCTTATCGTCTGGGAGGTACATAAATAGTGAACATGATCACAAGGCAGCTCAAACAGTGGGCAGCTAATATATTCTTTGTAAAAGTAGATTTATCAGAAGTTGATTAAAAAAAATTATATTGGGCCTGCTTCTCTCATTATATTCTGTGAATAATTTCATAGTGTGGCAGTATCGGTCTGCAGTAGAAGAACTAGATTCGAGACCAGTAGCACCTTAGAGACCAACAATATTTTCAGGTTATAAGTTTTCGGCAGTCAAAACTCCCTTGATCAGATACAAGTAGAAACGGAGATCCCTGAATTCTTATACCGCAGTCAGAAGGTGGGAAGGGTGTTGCAAAGAATGTTGTCGGGAAGCAAAGGTACAATGCCAAATGTAATCAGCTTGACTACAGTAGGGGGGGGGATGCTTAAGGCCAGAAAATTTGCATATGTAGTGAGCCCTATTATCTACGGAGTACTTTCAACCTGCAACAAAGATTAGACTTTTGTGCATAACCCCCTCTTGCCACAGGGGCAAAACAAAGTGGCTGGAATACACCACTTTGAAATAAACAAGGTATGAACCTGGCCACCAGAACTATCCTTGAGAAAATGGGGAGGTGGGGTCCATCCAGGTAATTCACATTTCAACGAACAACATACTGTCTAGGTAACATTGCATTGACTCCCCACGATGTACACAAAAATGCATGAAGTTGGCTTCTACTGTATCAAACCATTGGTCTATCCATGTCAATGCTGTCTACTCAGGCTGGCTGTGGCTCTCCAGGTTCTCAGGTAGAGGTCTTTCACATTACCTACTGCCTGGTCCTTTCAACTGAAACTGGAACCTTCTGCCTGCAGATGCTCTTCCACTGAGCTACAGCTTCTCCCTGATGGGTAGGGTTGCCAGCTCCAGGTGTGAAATACCTGGAGATGTTGAGGATAGAGTTTGGGGAGGGCAGGATCTTCAATGCCATAGACTCCATCTTCCAAAGCAGCCATTTTCCCCAGGTGAACTGATCTCTGTCGCCTGGAGATCAAGTGTAATAGCGGGAGATCTCCAGCCCTCACCTGGACATTGGCAACCCTACTGATGGGATTATTAATAGGAGTAATCCCTTAGTCACTGACCATTGGGCAGTCAGTCCTCTGCCTACAACACTAAAACCATCATTTTCATTGACGTAGCTAAAGCAATATGGTGACCTCATTCCAAGGGAAATTGCTTGCACTTACATCCCAGTTAAAGTTAGGTATGGCAGCTAACTGAGGGCCCATTTCATTGCTAGATGTTGCTGATTTTCTCTGGATTGCATGTGTCAGTCAGAATCTTAATAGCTTGTCATTGCTGTGGTTCTTGAGTTCATAAGCCCCACGACTGATGCTCCATCATAGGCAATGACAAGAAGATCCTGGAAGCTAAGCAGAGCTGGCCCTGGTTAGTTCTGGGATGGGAGACCACCAAGGAAGTCCAGGGTCACCACACAGAGGCAGGCAATGGCAAACCACCTCTGCTTGTCTCTTGCCTGGAAACTCCTATGGGGTTGCCACAAGTCAGCTGCAATGTGATGGCACTTTCCACCACCATCATGACTGGACAGAGTTTCATTAAGAAATTAAGGTGAGAGAATGTCCATTTTGGCAATTAAATCTTGAAGACATGAACACGTGAAGCTGCCTTCTACTGAATCAGACCCTTGGTCCATCAAAGTAAGTACTGTCTGCTCAGACTGGCAGCAGTTCTCCTGGGTCTCAGGCAGAGGTCTTTCACATCACTTCCCCAGTCCCTTTAACTGGAGATGCCGGGGATTGAACCTGGGACCTTCTGCATGCCAAGCAGATGCTCTACCACTGAGCCACAGCCCCTTCTTATAGTTCAATGTATCAATATGATTTCCCCCCCTGCCAAAATGCTTGACACCTTAGTTGTGCTTCTTCAACATGCCAGTTCAAACTCTTCTAAACCAACAGAAGTAAAATTAAGATTTTTTTTTTTTTTACTTCCTGGAGTTGTGTAAACTCTTCCCCCATTCATCATCTGTTCTTTTGTGCCCTGATTTTAAATCCTCTTTAGGGAATGTATTTAATCTGAAGTGAAATAAAAATGGTATATATCTATAATCTTACCATCTGCAACTCTTCAGCTGCCCTTTTTCTGATGAAATATATTTAGAAGAGGTGGATTTGTCCTGTGGATTTTGGAGGGTGGGGATGAGGGGAAGTGAATGGATGAAAAATGGAAATAAAGATCTTCATGCCAAAAAAAAAATCTTTAATTTCATCTGTCAAACATTTCAATCTCTTTTAAAAATACAGGACATTTAAAAATGGAACCCAGCCAAATAAGGGGAAGGAAGTTGATAAAGAAATGAAAAACGTAAGACTTTTATTGGCTTGGCTTTGACTTGAATCACAAGCCCGGTTTTTGGGTGGAAGGGGGAGAACCAACAACATCAGAACTCCTTGTATTTGGTGACACAGAAATAATTCCCTGCCTTGTCAAACTTAATTTATACCCAAATGTTAAAGAACATATAGTTTCTTGAGGAAAATTGGCTGAGAACTGGGAATCTTGATTATTGGAGGAAGCATCTCATACGGCACACTTTCTTTGGTTGCTCTGTTTCCCCAATATACTATAAGTAAAATTTCTAAAAGCACAGCTTATACCCCATACTTTGAGGGTGCTATAGAAGACACCACAGAAATGAAGGACGCCGGGGAGAGGGGGCAAAGGAAGCATCAGCTCTCTACCGTCGTGATGCTTAGGAAGAAGAAAAGGAAATTCATGAAGAGAGAGGGAAAAAACTTTAATTTGTATGAGCATTCTAAGATGCTCCACACCCATAATTGATAAGAGCAGGGATCACCAACCTTGCTGATATGGCAGGCAGTTTTGGAGAAAGGATAGTGGACACCATGGCAAAAGGGTTGCCCTGGGGTGGGGCCCATCACAGAATGACTGCTACCGAAGGTAATGCTAACAACAAAATGTTCATAGGTTTCAAGCCATGAGTCCTCCTACAGAAGATGTGGCTGCTTTCAAATTGTTGCTCCCTACAAAAATAGGCAGTGCCTCCTGGGTGGAGGAGGAGGAAGAGAAGAAGGAGTTGGTTTTCATATGCCAATTTTCTCTACCTTTTAAGGAGAATCAAACCAGCTTACAATCGCCTTCCCTCCCCCTCCCCACAACAGACACCTTGTGAGGTAGGTGAGGCTGAGAGAGCTCTAAGAGAACTCTGGCTAGCTCAAGGTCACCCAGCTGGCTTCATGTGCAGGAGTGGGGAAACCAGCCCGGTTCACCAGATTAGAGTTTGCCACTCATGTGGAGGAGTGGGGAATGAAACCCAGTTCTCCATATTAAAGGCACCACGCTGGCTCTCTGCACCAAAGAGGCTGGGGAAAGTTGGCTTGGGCTTCAGTTTTGAAAGAATGGGATGAATTTGCTCTCTGCACAGCCACAGGAAAAGGCAAGTCTGTGTCTTTGGGCATACTGAAGGTGTATAAGTGGGACACGCCTGTCCAGGATGCAAGTAGAGCTTTGCTAGTTAGTCAGATGGCAGGAAGCAACCTGAAGCTCCCTGCTTTTTTTCTTTTTCACTCAATACTTTTGGGGGGATTGTATACTCAATATTCTAGAAGCAAACATGCTTCAGAAAACATAGTGGTAGGCACGAGGCCATGCTGGGGATCCTGATTGTGCATGGTTCTTTCAGCACCCTTTTACCTTCATGACTCTGTAAATTGGGCTGGCCTGTGAGAAAGGGTAACTGGCCCCGTGTGCATTTATGGCAAGGCAAGCAAAACAAGAATCTGAGGAAAACATTGTTAATAATTAAAAAAAAAAAAAACATTAGCAGCAGGAAGGCACTTGGGTCATTAGACAACAGAGGAGTGGAAAGGTTGCTAAAGGAAGCTAGGGAGACAGTAAGAAGCTACATGGATGCCTGGCCACTCCTGGTGCTATAGCTTTTTACCCATCTCCCTGATCCCCCATTCAGTGTCCCAAGCTTCAGATCCAACTCCCTTGAAAGAATCCCCTAATATTGACCCATACTTGATCTCTCCTGTCACCTCATCCAGATGCCTTTGCTTGTACCAAATCCCTGCTTTGCCCTCATTATCATGGTCCCTGTGACCTAGTATTAGCAGACTGCTCCTGCAAGGCATCCATTAGCTATTTAAGCAATGTATTCCATTAAGCAGTGGCAAGCAGAGGGCAAAATGAGACTGTCAGAGGCAAAGTTCATATCCTGAATTGAGCGAGGCACTGATTAAGCATGCTAATGAATGATAAGTGTTGTTGAGGGTGTCTCTAATTAACAAGAAGATGTTCGTAATAAAATGTATCAAAATGTATAAAGTATTTCCATTCAGATCAGAAACAATTTGCTTTGAAAAAGGAAAAGCAGAGGGAGCTCTTATTCCTTATGCCACTTTGTACGTTCAGCTGGGACAACAATGCAAACGGCATGGTGGAGCACAAAACTCCCCACCGTGCAGAGTGACAGCAGCATTGACCAGGCCCTGCACAACTACCCTGTTGTGCAAGGCCCCAATCCTTCCATCAAAAAAGCAGGAGAAGATCAAATGAGTTTGACCTTTGCAAGACCTGCTGCTCACGTGGAAGGCTTCCGTCATGAACGACTTTCCAATGGGGATCCAAAGTGGCTTACAACATTATTCACCCCTCCTCCATTTTATCCTCACAACAGCAGCCCTGTGGAGAGGAAGTGACTGCCCCAAGATCACCCAGCAAGCTTCTGAGGCAGAGTGGGGATTCAAATCTGGGTCTCTAGACTACCTGTTTGAGACTGGGGTGGTCCTACAGTGACAGGACATTCTCAGTGGTGGCTCCTCAGGTTTGGAATCCACATAGTCCCATCATACTATCTCACATATTAGCATTAAAATGTTAAAAGTGTTTTTTTGTTTAACTTGTCCCGTGCCTTTACAGTAATGTAGATCTGTGGTGCTATATATTTTTATCATTACTGCTGTACTGTTGCTTGTTTGTGCGAGTTCTCGTTTTTTTTTTTTTTAAATGTAGTCAACTTGAGTTCTTTTAGCAAGAAGGTGACTGTCATATTTCATAAGTACATTTTTTTTAAAAAAATGGCATCAGTTGTGTGTTTTCTATTATTGGAAATTGCTCCCAACCACACATTAAAATTGACTAAGGATCCAGCCAAGCCACCTTCCTCAGAAAGACTAAAACAAAAGAGTAAAAAATAACCTTCATCCAACAGCATCCAGTTGGCTGTCAGACATCTGCGAGTGAACCCACAGATCAGGGGCAAAAAATATGTCACTTAAAAGGATAATGTGCAGAGTCCAGAAGACAAATGGCCTGCTAAAGGTGAGGTAGCTCAGTTTTCAAGAAGTAACAGCTGTGTTATCATTACAGACAAAGCTCTCATGATCATACAGACACTTGTATCAAAATTTCAGCCACCTTCTTCTGGAGAAACAATTTATCTTCCAGGCTGGATTCATTATCCTTTTAACTGACAAGCCTTCCTCCGCCGGGATCTCACAGCTCCTTGCTTTTAAATCTTACTAAACCCACCAGCTGAAAGCCGGGAGACTATGCCAATGGTATAGTCCCTACACTAGGGATGAGTTAATGTACTTATAGTGTGTGTGTGTGTTTATCATTTGTATAAGCCATTTCAGCTCTCTTTGTTAATTTTATTTTTTTTTCTATTGTGGTGGTGGAAAGGGTGATCAAGTTACAGCTGACTCACGGTGACCCCTTCGGGTTTCCAAGGCAAGAGACGTTCAGAGGTGTTTTGCCATTGCCTGCCTCGGCCTCATGACCCTGGTATTCCTTGGAGGTCTCCCATCCAAATACTAGCCAGGGCCAACCCTGCTTATAGGGTTGCCAAGTGCCAGGTGGTGGCAGGTAAACTACCACCAATTCACCGGGCTGCCTGCCAACCAGCTGAGGGCCAGCAGGCACCCCGTGCATGTGCACATGTGTGACGCCCCCATGTCAATTCAGGGTTTACTCTGAAGTGACATGGACGCTCTAGCAAATTCAGCCGAAACTCTATGGCTTCCACAGAGTAAACCGGAAGTGATGTAGGTGTGTTGGCGCGGGGCGCATCGAGCCAAGCGCATGCCCACACCGCGCACCCCAGAAAACCTCCCGCCGATTGACCGACGGGACCTGGTAAGCCTACCTGCTTAGCTTCCGAGATCTGAAAAGATCAGGCTGGCCCGGGTTGTCCAGGTCAGGGCTATTAGTTTTGTAGATTTCTTTACGTTATGATTTATAGATAGGCTAATAATGTTGCAAAATAGATACATTTCACGGCTGGTACGAAATTTGGTACGAGAAATCATAGGTTTAGTCTACACAAAGAGAAGCAAAGATGAATGGTATGGGGTCAAAACTAGGGGTGTGCAAACACAAACACCCTCAGCTCCTGTTTGCCAGTCACAAACAGGGAGCCACATTTTTTGATGGTCTGTTAGTTAGACCTACTCATGGCCAATCTGGAAGTTTCTTCACTTATTCCTTCCTAACAGAGCAGTACAGTCCAAGTGGCTTTTTTGAATATGGCTATTCTCACAAAGCCTAAGTGAGTTCTGCTCCCTTCATCCTCTCTGCACTGCTGCCAGGTAAATCAGACACAAATATATAAATCGAAGGAGGAGGAGGAGGAGTTTGTTTTTATATGCCAACTTTCTCTACCATTTTTTAAGGAGTCTTAAACCGGCTTACACTCTCCTTCCCTTCCCCTGCCCACAACAGACACCCTGTGAGGTAGGTGGGGGTGAGAGACTTCAAAGAAAACTGTGACTAGCCCAAGGTCACCCAGTTGGCTTCATCTGTAGGAGTGGGGAATCAAACCAGCTCCTAACCACTACACCATGCTGGCTCTATGTGTGTGTGTGTGTGTGTGTGTGTGTGTGTGTGTGTGTGTGTGCGCGCACATGAGTATGTGCATTTTAAATCCAATTATCCAATGTTCCTTTCAGTAGCCCTTAGTAACACTAATGCCCACCTATCTATTTGGACTGACCATGTTTTCATACACATAGTTTACTTTTTTTGATGCAAATCATTTTGACAGGCATTTGAGGTGTTTGGTGCCAAACCCAGACCTGACAATTGGCTAAGGCCGGATCGTCACAATCAGATATGGCAAATTTGACTGATTTGGTGCACAGTCCGTGGCATCCCTAGATGAAACTGCTTAAGGAGATGTCCAAAAACATCCCTACCTCACACACCATTCCTTCCCCTCCCTTGGCTCCGCCTTCCATGCTTGGCACATAGATCAAATCAGAAATGCCACATTCTTCATCTGTCTCTGAGAAGGACCAAGTGAGCAGCACAGCTAGATGGTTACCCACTCGTTTCTTTACAAACTCTTCCCGAAGTATGCTAAACTGCAAGTCTTTGTTTTGCTATCATAACCCTCCGGCTATTGTAAATGAAGTCCTGGCAGACCTTTGAAGGCAGAGTTGAAGAAAATTCCCCAGGTGCAAAATCAGACAGGAAAGAAAGCCTCTCTTACTTTACTTGAAATATATGTTTGGTCCTGCTGTTTCTTTAATGTTATCTTTAATGATAAAAATCAGTGAAGGGAGGTATCTCCCACCCCCCCATGCTGTCTCCAATTACCAATTTAACGCAGAAATGCATTCAACATATTTGAATGCAGATTAATCCACTTGTTTAGGTACCATGCAGAGCAGAGATGAGCCAATTTTTCTTATTCTGCTCCTTCGTTGTTGTTGTGTGTGTTTTTTTCTGGAGTTGCTATCTGCACTGCATTCCACTCTTCATTAATCCCCATTCAACTAGTTTAAACAAATTTCTAACATTAACTTGAGCATGCCAGGTTTGGCACAGCTATGGATTCATTCAGTCCATTTGTACCTTTCCCCCTCTCTGTGTTACTGTTGTTGACACATGATGGCATATATTCAATTGAACGAGAAGCAAAGTGGTCATCTCCTACAGTTCACAGCTCAAACTAGTTCAATGCATCATCAGTGTCCTGCAGCCTCTCCTAGATACGAATATTTCTTTGAGATACCTTGGAGGACAGGCCTGTGTTTGCTTACGGTCTCCTAACCTAAAGCATCTAACAGACCACCGAACACAGATGCAAGTTCAGGGATCAAACCCCGCCACAGACCTAGATGCCATCTTTGTCCACCTACAGACCCAGACAATATTTTCACAGGACCAGCAATACCATCCTGGGCTCATCCACTTTTTCGTCATCCAATTTAAAATATGCTATCATGTGCCAACAATGCCCTTCTACTACAAACAGAGCAAACCCTACATAATAGAACAAATGGATACCTTCTGAATGCAGACACCTGGTGCTTACTCAGTTGGCAGTTCGAGAGTGCTGTTGGACCTGGTGAAATAAAACCCTAGTTTTCAAAATTGCACAACTGACTCCTTTGAGGTGTTCCATTCCAAAGAAGCTTTAATTTTTTTTAAAAAAAGACTGGAACCTATTACTTCAAGATGCCAGACGGAAATGTTCTTCACTCCATCTGGGAATCAATTACTTAGTCAAATTTGAATTCCCATCCTATCATTATATGCTGATGATACCTACATTAGGACAGTCAAATATAAAGCTGTAATGGGCTATCTACAGCACAGACGAAGGGGCATTTTACTGGATTTCCTTCAAAACAATGTTTTTTGTGATTGTTCCTTGTCAGGGGTTGATTCATTAGTGCATGTTTTCTTTTATTGTTCCAAACACCCTGTTTTCTTGCAATTTCTTGCAAAATTTCTTGCAAAATATTCCGCCACTTCTGATACCCATAAATTAATATTGGTTCTGAGTGGCTTTTGTAAAGCCTTTGCAGTTGATATAGCTACATCCTTCTTTGCTGTTGTTTTTAATTGTTATATGTTTTTTGCTGGGTGAATGGCTTATGGGCTGTTAAACCTGAATGAAGTGAAGCAAAATAGATAAACACAAATACAACATCAAAAATTGCAACATCAAGAAACTGGGAAGGGGAACAGTTTGCTCTTTGTGGGCATACTGTAGCAGAAGTTAAACTTGCTGTTCTCCTACCTCAAACAAGCAAGCAAAACAAACAAATAAATAAATACATACATGGGAAATCTAATGAGAAAGAGCTGAATGAGAACTCATCAAATTAAATACCACATTACCTCTGCCTTGAACTTACGCTGGCATAAACTTGCTTAGTCTTAAAGGTGCCACTTGATTTCTCTTTTAGCATTGAACATTATGAGTGAAAGATGGGGCATGAATCTTGTAGAATAAATAAACCAGATGGCATATTGAGAGCTTCACCGTACATGCAGATCCCAAATTACTACTCCATTGCTTGATGTATTCTCCAAACTATTACAGCTGCATGGAAAATGGGGGGTCCAGATGTGGGGTAAGCTATCACAAGTCTATGCTCCCCAAAGATCATAAGCACTACCCAGAAGTTGACCTAATCCCATATTCATTTTCTCCAGCGGCGAGCAAGGTACCTTGGACAGCTCACAAGCAAAGCTAGAAGCTGACTGCTCTCTACAGTTGCTTTCCCCAGCCATGTGACCATCACAGGTGTGATGCTTATCTATCTATCTATCTATCTATCTATCTATCTATCTATCTATCTATCTATCTATCTATCTATCTCTATTCATACAGCAATAGCCTTCAGATACATGTCTGCTTAAGAAGAAGAAAACTTGGTTTTTATATGCCAACTTCATTACCACTTAAGGAAGAATCAAACCAGCTTACAATCATTTTCCCTTCCCCTCTTCACAACAGACACCCTGAGAGGTAGGTGGGCCTGAGAGAGCTTGAAGAGAACTGTGACTAGCCAAAGGTCACCCAGCTGGTTTCATGTATAGTAGTGGGGAAATCAACCTGGTTCACCTGACTAGTATCCACCGCTCAATGGAGGAGTGGGGAAACAAACCCGGTTCTCTAGGTCAGAGTCTACCACTCCAAACCACCACTCTTAACAACTATACCACACTGGCTTTACCCTTTTCCCAAGCAGTTTGGAGCAACAGCTTTCACATCCTCCATTTTATTGTTGAGGCTCAGCCCCAGCAAGCAAGGAATCCTCAGGGGAAGAGTCATACCAGGAGGAACTAGCCTTCCTTGAACCTCGGCTGACTGAGAGCACAGTGCAACCTGACCCACAGCAGGGAGAGAACAAGGTGCAGCAAAAGGAATCTGAATCACAGACCAGCCCTGCTGGGGATTCCAGAATGGTTGCTGAAAGAGCTGACTCTGTTGACCCAGATCCAGCTGCAACTCCTCAGATTAACAGCCCACCTACTTCACCTGAACTAGTTCGGCAATGCAGACAGCACTGCAGAGTAGAACTACACACTAAAAGGCACAGCGCCAGATTGGAAGCTCAGAGGCATCAAATGGAGAAATGTGAGCCTTCAGGGGATGAAGACTAAGGAAAGGATGACAGCATAAAAGGCTGACTTGTCCAAGCCAGCCTTGCGGACACAACTTTGCAAAAAAAAGCCTGAAACTTTTGCTGCTGACGCTTCTCTGCAATGACCCTCAGACCGGCCTGACTGACCTTGACCCAGCCTGACGACTTCGGTTCCTCTTTGCATCTCACAGCCACATCCCGGACAGCTTCTGTTCTGCTTCAGTGATGTTTTCAGTGTCAGCCTCTCTGTAACCTGACCCTCCCCAGCAGCCTGGGGCCCAGCACATTCTCACAACAAACCAGTGAAATAGTTTAAACTGAGAGAGATCAATTGGCCAAAAGCAACCCAGTAAGCTTTGTATCTGAATGGGGACTTGAGCTTAGGTCTCCACATTTTCAGTCTCATACTCCAACCACACATCCCTAGTCTGACAAGCTGAACATATGCATTTCATTTCGATACTATGGCTAATCACCACTGGCAAGCACATACTTGTTAGAGCCAGTGTTCAATTTGGATCTGGGAGACCCACGTTGGAATTGCCATTCTGCTGTCGAAGACCATTGGGTGACCTTGGGCCTGTCAGTCTTTCTCAGCCTACCCTATCTAACCTCACAAGTTAATGTTTTTGTAAGGATACAGCGGAGGAAAGGAGAACTGGGTTGTAAACAGTTTTTGGTTCCCCCCTGGGGAGAAAAGGAGGGTACAAAAACAAAAAATAATCAATAAATTATGCAACTACAGGGTAGATCACCATGCAACCCAGAAAGGGTTCTTTTGAGTGGCAGGCGTTATCAGCATTTCTGCAAACTGTGCTAGGGGCCGAGGAAGCTGTAGAATAGAACTTTGATTTTAAGAAAGGAAAGAGGGGAGAGAAAAGAACTGAACCCCTGTCATTTAATGAGAGGAATGGTGTTTTTTTTTTTAAAGAACAGTATGCCAGTTACAAGCACTTTTTTTTTTTTTTTAAGTGAGGGACCCCGGGTAGCCCTTTGTTATATAGTACAAAAGTGGGTTGACAAGTGGAAACATCCCTCCCAATGTTGCCCCCAGGCGTGCAGAGAGCTACTCTCCAGATTCAAGCAAACCCTTGCATAATTAAACTGCCCTTTCTAATAGTGGCCACTTGTTTAATCAACAGACAGAGGCTGAAAAAAAACATATATACCACATGAAATAAAGCAGTGCACATTCCTCTGGGTCAGAACACGAGAGCTGATATTATGTAATCAAGATTTACCGCTTTCTAATTAAACAGCCCTTTGCCTCCAACTCTGGATTTCCCAGCCTGGGAGAATCTGAAGTCACTGTTTAAAAAAGGAGAAGGGATGCCGACAGAGAAGGGATATTTGTCTACGGAGCTATTTTCTTTTGTTAAGGAAAGCGCTCAGACATATACTGCACCTTTTCAGAAACCCTCAAGAGACATACTGGATTTTTAGACACAAGGAAGAGTAAAATAGTGACAGAAAGGGATTTTAGCAGGAATGGTCTTGGACACATTTGGGAGGCTGGACAGAAACTGGAAGGGAATAGCCCTGCGTATGGGGCTCTTATTACTCCCCATGTGGGTAGCTTCTGTTCATTCATCAATGCATATATACAGTGTATCTAGGATACGTAGTGATTTATAGAATACTCTAAAGTAAATGATAGGCTCCTGTCCTGGTAAATTGTCAGGCTAAATTTTGACACATAGGTGGGAGAAGTCCATACTCCAGGGAAATCCCAACTCCTAACTCAACAGAGAGAAGAAAGGGAAAAGAAGTATTATTAATAGGAAAGGAAGGAATGCATGAACACATGAAGCTGCCTTCTACTGAATCAGACCCTTGGTCCATCAAAGTCAGTATTGTCTACTCAAAGTCAGTACTGTCTACTCAGATCGGTGGCGGCTCTCCAGGGTCTCAGGCAGAGGTCTTTCACATCACCTTCTTGCCTAGTCCCTTTAACTGGAGATGCCGGGGTTTGAACCTGGCACCTTCTGCATGCCAAGCAGATCGCCTTTGGAGCCACGGCCCAGTGTCACAAATAGATATATGGACAAATACATACAACACTTAGCAGAGTCTTGTGCCAGCCCAATTAATTTCAACAGGGCAAGAACTGAAGGATTTTTCTGTGAATCTTGGCCATTTTGACCACAATTGCTAACTGAACAGAGTTACACCCTTCTAAGCCTACTGCAATCAATGGGCTTAGAAGGGTGTAACTCTGCTTAGGGTTCCACCGTACAGTGAAGGAAAAAAGTATTTGATCCCCTGCTGAATTTGCCTGTTTGCCCCCTGACGAAAAAATGACCAGTCCATAATTTTAATGGTAGGTCTATTGTAGCTGTGAGAGACAGTATAACAACAGGAAAACCCCCAGAAACCCAGAAGACAAAAGTCAGAGATTGATGTGCATTATAACGAGTGAAATAAGTATTTGATCCCTTTGCAAAAGATGACTTAGTACTTGGTGGCAAAACCCTTGTTGGCAATTACAGAGGTCAGACGTTTTTTGTAGGTGGCCACCAGGTTTGCACACATCTCAGGAGGTATTTTGTCCCACTCCTCTTTGCAGATCCTCTCCAAGACAGTAAGATTTTGAGGCTGATGTGTAGCTACTCGAACCTTCAGCTTCCTCCACAGATTTTCGATGGGATTAAGGTCTGGAGACTGGCTAGGCCATTCCAGGACCTTAATGTGCTTCTTCTTGAGCCACTCCTTTGTTGCCTTGGCCGTGTGTTTTGGGTCATTGTCATGCTGGAATACCCATCCTCGACCCATTTTCAATGACCTGGCTGAGGGAAGGAGGTACTCACCCAAGATTCGACGATACATGGTCCCGTTCATCGTCCCTTCGATGCAGTGAAGGTGTCCTGTCCCCTTAGCAGAAAAACACCCCCAAAGCATAATATGTCTCCCTCCATGTTTGACGGTGAGGTTGGTGTTCTTGGGGTCGTAGGCAGCATTCCTCCTCCTCCAAACACGGTGAGTTGAGTTGATACCAAAGAGCTCGATTTTGGTCTCATCTGACCACAACACTTTCACCCAGTTCTCCTCTGGGTCATTCAGATGTGCATTGGCAAACTGCAGACGGGCCTGTACGTGTGCTGTCTTGAGCAAGGGGACCTTGCGGGCTCTGCAAGATCTCAGTCCTTCACGGCGTAGTGTGTTACCAACTGTTTTCATGGTGACTATGGTCCCAGCTGCCCTGAGATCATTGAGAAGTTCCCCCCGTGTAGTTCTGGGCTGCTTCATCACCGCTCTCATGATCATTGCAACTTCACGAGATGAGATCTTTCATGGAGCCCCAGACTGAGGGAGGTTGACAGTTAGGGTCAGGGTTAGGGTTAGGGGTGTCACCTTCTCACCAAGCTGCTTGGCAATAGTCTTGTAGCCCAGTCCAGCCTTGTGCAGGTCTACAATCTTGTCCCTGACATCCTTGGACAGCTCTTTGGTCTTGGTCATGGTGGCTAGTTTGGAATCTGATGGATTGATTGCTTCTGTCGACAGCAGAACCCTAACCCTAATCCTAATCTGGCTGGTTGATAGGGGATCAAATGCTTATTTCACTCATTATAATGCACATCAATCTCTGACTTTGTCTTCTGGGTTTCTGGGGTTTTTCCTGTTGTTGTTCTGTCTCTCACAGCTACAATAAACCTACCATTAAAATTATGGACTGCTCATTTCTTCGTCAGAGGGCAAACGGACAAATTTAGCAGGGGATCAAATATGTTTTTCCCTCACTGTAAGTCTGCCAGAGGGAATGAATGAGACTCAGTGAGAACAAGTGGTTAGAATGTTGGACTAGAACCTGGGAGACCCAGGTTCGAATTCCCACTTTGCCAAAGAAGCTTGCTGGGTTACCTTGAGCCAGTCCCACAGCTTAACCTCACAGTATTGCTGTGAGGAAAAAAACTGAGGATAGGGGTGATGGTGCTTGCTGCTTTGGGTCATTTCCCCCCCACACACACACACACCCTAGAAGAAAGGCACAGTACAAATGATAGAAATACAAATAGTTGATGGCAAAATCCTTTGGTTTTTGGTACCCTACAAACACAATTTTTATACAGAGAGAAAGCTTTAAGGCACAATACCTAAAACTAAAGTAAATTAAATTGACTTAAAATTGTAGCAATGTTCAGATTTCAGGCTTAGTATCTGACATTATATTCAAAGACAGCTGGAGGAAAAACAGAAGCACACTATATGAATGTATTCGGTGACCCATAAAATCTAGCAATATTCAGCACCATTTAAATTAAATTTAAACAAGCTTTCATGAGCTCTAGTTTTACCTACTTGTTCAACACGAAATGTATCAAACATGAAATCAGATCTGTAAAAAAATAACCGTACACCTGTGTTTTCATCAGTATACGCACTGCTAGTTAAGTTTAATAAAAAGAAAGAAATCATGCAAAAGAATTTAATTCAACTTGACAATCAAATTAATGTTGCTTGTGACACTAATTTTTTCTTGATTAAAGCTTGCACTGAGACTATGTCATTTCTATTGCGGAGTACATTGTTCATGGGAATTTTGATGGCTTCATAAACATGCTCAAAACGTTTGGGCAATTATTGAAATTACCAATGATATATATATATTTATTTTGTTCAAATAATCTTTTTGAGACACCTTAAATAAAATGAAAATGGTCAATGCAATATGAATCCCATTACAGTTGAGTGGTGGCAGCCATCAATAACGGAGTAAATAAATATGTATTAAGCATCTCACTTGAAAACAATGTCATTATGAACAAAGCGCTACCCTTCCTGCAATTTATTCTAGTCATCCGTATTAATAGAATCAACATTTCTGTCAAGATGAATAGGAAAGTTAATGTTCACTGCACTGCGAGTTAATTTATTGCTGTCATTCATGCAGATAACAAAGTCAACATTAATTTCAGGTGTCTATAGGTGTCAACACAGAGACCAGCACTATAAATAGTACACCAGAATGAACAAAGACTCCTCCCACATGCAATCAAGAAGGGGAGGGGCCGTGGCTCAGTGGGAGAACATCTGCTTGGCATGCAGAAGGTCCCAGGTTCAATCCCCAGCACGTCCAATTAAAGGGACTAGTCAGGTAAGTGATGTGAATAGACCTCTACCTGAGAACCTGGAGAGCCACTGCCAGACTAGGTAGACAATACTGACTTTGATGGACCAAGGGTCTGATTCAGCATATGGCAGCTTCATGTGTTCAGTCACGTATTTACTTCCCTGATCAGCCAATAGGTCTTTCCTCAAATGCTGGTACTCCTTCGGGGTACAATATGGAAGGGATAAGGAGCAACATGGTTTTAAGCCAAGCACTGTGGTTCTTGCTGACCTTGCCCAGGTATATGCGCCTCCAAGTCAGGTCAGGCCAGGATTCCCCCCCCCCCCCGAATAGTAGTTTAGATTAGGGGAGGGAAGGAAACATGGTATAGCCTAATCTCATCACATCTTGGAAGCTAAGCAGCGTCAGTACTTGGAAGGGAGACCTCCAACGAAGACTCTGCAGAGGAAGGCAATGGCAAACCACCTCTGCTTCTCCCTTGCTTTAAAAGCCCCTTGCTGGGGTCACCATAAGTCAGCTGCGACTTGACAACACTTTACACACACAGTTTACATTAGACCTAGCTGTCCTAGCTCACTCTTCCCTTTCTTCTGCCAGTATACTTCTTTCTTTCACCTCCTTCAATCCTACTACCTTTGGGCATGCACCTCAGGTTTGACCATCAGTTAAAAGTTTGGTTTTGAACAGCCCTTTCTGTGATGATAATGTGTTCCTCAGCCCAACAGACCTTGAAATTTCCTAGTACCACCAGCTGCCCTTCTTGAAGGCAGTTCTGGTTTCACTTGCCATCTAATAGTAAGCTGCCCCTACCTCTGAGGTCATCTGGAAATTCCAAAACTTGCCCTGAGTTTTACTGAAGAAAAACAAATATTATAAACATACCCACTCATGCGAAGAATAACATAAATGTTATTCCCAGTTGCACTCTCCCTTAAACCACCCTTGACTTTTAATCTCCCATATGTACCTATCCACTATATATGATTAGTGAAAGCCAAGATGTTGACACCACGATCTCTATGAAGGCTACTGTTGTGGAGGGTTAATTAGTCATACTGCATGTGTACTTTTGTTCTGACCTTGTGCAAATGGCTTGCAGGCCTGTGTAAGGAGGTCAGCAATTTAAGGGGGAAAGGAAAATGAAAATCCATAGCACAAGCCATGAACCTAAGTGGCTCCTGCTATCCCCTCTAGTGTTGATTTGACAATGATAGATGTTTTATTTATTATTCCCCTATAAAGAGTTCAGAGATCCTACAACAATTCCTGGACAGCCTCCCATTCAGATAAGACAAGCTTAGTTCTATAAAGGAGAGAACATAAGAATATAAGAAAAACCACGCCGGATCGGATCAAGGCCCATCAAGTCCAGCAGTCTGTTCACTCACTGGCCAACCAGGTGACTCTAGGAAGCCCACAAACAAGACGAGTGCAGCAGCATTAGCCTGCCTGTGTTCCACAGCACCTAATATAATATGCATGCTCCTCTGATACTGCAGAGAATCATGGTTTTGCATGACATCTGAACCAAGCTGTAGTTAAGTAATAATGCTAAGAATTGTGTTTTCAGAGCCCCCACCCCCACCCCAGGTGTTTCATAAAGTTTCAGGTCCTGATATTTGTTTAGAAATTGTGACTTTTTAAAGCAATGAAACAGGTTTGAGGCTGATTAAAATGTATAGAACAGACAAGTCTTTTTTAGTGTGCCGCTATTGTTCTGCACTGCACCTCACAGACGGCTACTTGGTGAGTGTTTAGCTTTCCAAGCATGTTTAGCTTTTCACCTGCAGGACGGTAAGGAAAAATGTTGCCCCATATCCACCCTTGCAGAACCAGGGTGATGTAGTGGTTGGGAGCAGTGGACTCGAATCTGTAGAACCGGGCTCAATTCCCCACTCCTCCACGTGAAGCCTGCTGGGTGACCTTGGGCCAGTCACAGTTCTCTCCGAACTCTCTTAGCCCACACAGAGGCAGGCAATGGCAAACCACCTCTGAATGGCTCTTGCCTTGAAAACCAAAAGGGATCACCATAAATCAGCTGTGACTTGATGGCACTTTAGAGTTGCCAAACTCCAGGTACTAGCTGAAGATCTCCTGCTATTACAGCTGATCTCCAGCCAACAGAGATCAGTTCCCCTGGAGAAAATGGCCGATTTGGCAATTGGACTCTACGGCATTGAAGTCTCTTCCCTCGGCAAACCCCGCCTTCCCCAGGCTCCGCCCCCAAAACCTCCTGCTGATGGCGAAGAGGGACTTGGCAACCCTATGGCACTTTCTACCACATCCACCCTTGGCATGAAATCTGTGAAAGGGGAGTGGTAAATCCCCCCTCAACTCTTCGGCTCCCAGCAAGCTGTAGAAATTCAACAACATAGTAAATGGTCATCTACATTCACTCAGCATAACTGAAACAGGAAGGTGGCGACGGAGGGGGAACATGTTCAAAGAATCAGATAGACTGACTTCATGGAAATAGAAAGGCTTTTCCTTCTTTGTCTAACAATGCTGTTAATTAGTTTCTCATCCAACAGGCAAGAGCTCTTCTGAATCCCATATCCTTTTACGATGCTGCCACCAGACTGTGAGTTAAAGCTAAAATTCTCTTCTCCCCCCTCCCATTGCCTCACGTACCTACAATTACCATCTTGCCATGTTCTCAATAGCAGCAAATCCAATTACATTTTTTTCCCTGGAAAATGAATATATAGAGGAAGGGAGCGGGGGGGGGGCACTCTCAGCAAGTGGTAAATTATTCATATTGTCATATAGTCCTAAATGCTCTGGTACAACTTGACGGCCTCCATTTTCAACGCGATGCAAGGCTGCCTCCCTGATTTAATGCAATAAATAAAAGTGCACATTTCTTGTGCCGGCGCAGACAGTGCAATCATACAGCCGTCATCTTCGTATATTTATTTATTTATTTGCCAAATGCATGGTTCAGACCAGCAGGAACCTCCATCACGACACTGGCTTCAGAACAGGGTTGCCAGCCTCCAGGTGGTGGCTGGAGATCTCCCGCTATTACAACGGAACTCCAGTCAACGGAGATCAGTTCCTCTGGAGAAAATGACTGCTTTGGAAATTGGACTCTATGGCATTGAAGTCCCTCCCCTCTCCAAACACTGCTTTCCTCAGGCTCCACCCCCAAAATCTCCAGGTATTTTCCAACCCGGAGCTGGCAAGCCTACTTCAGAATCCAATGTTATTTCTGAGGCAAAAAGAACAACAAAAAACCACAACAATACTTAGGGAAAGTATTCTGCAAATGTTAAGGACCCAAATCACTGCACACGCATACTCAAGAATGCTTATAACAGCCTGTTAAAGTAGACCAATATTATTCTCTCCACATTGCTGTGAGTTCATGACTGAGTTGAGATTTGAACCGGGGACTTTTGATGCAAAGATTCTGCTCTTGACTGCTCTAATCCTGTACTTCAATAGAGGCTTACAAAAAAATTGGACTAAGAATCCTTTCATAGAGCTACAATTCCCCAGATTCCTTTACTTGGAATCCTAAAGAAGACTTGAAATTAATAATAATTGTTAAGTATACATGCCTTCAAATAAATCCTGTCTGCCAATAGTTCACACCAGGGAGTCCCCAATTTTGTTTCGTTTGTGAGAACTTCTGGAGTTTTGAGAACAGGGGCTGGGGACCATCACAAAATAGCTTCCATGGGATGACGGGGACAATCACAAAATGTATTTATTTGATGGACAGCCTCCTCAGAGGCTTCCTGGCCACTGTGGTGGTAAAAAATTGTATTTAATAAACAAAACAAAAAATAGGAAAAAGAAAAGATAAGATGCCCTCTTGAAAACAGCGAGGCTATGACAAAAAAAAGTGTCATAGCAACACCACTGTGCAAAGGGCTGGAAGAGGTGCAGCTGCATCGCCTTCAGGTGATGCCTAACCACCCACCCTCATCCCTAATCCATAGCTATGAATGGCAACAAAAACTCTTAAGCACCCAAAAAAAAAAGGAACAAGAGAAATGTTACAGTCCCCTGAAAGCCAAAAATCAAAAGAATCTTCAAAATGGCCAACTTCTGAAGAAATCATGTTGAAGCATTACTCAATTTTATGAAAAGCAGTAGTTGTAGATAGAAATAATGCTTTTCAGTTGCCTATAACTGGAACACTCCCACCAAAAAATAAATAAATAAATCTCAACACACATCTTGACTTTAAAAATGTCATCTTGACCCTGTGGTGGTGGAAAACACAGTGTTGTAAGGGCACCAGACATTTAACTCTTCAACTAGTTATCTCAAAGGAGAAGCATAAAACAAGCTGATTTGGAAAGGTGGTTTTTTTTTAAAAAAACCTCCACATTCAAGACTGATGTCAAGATAAACTTTCTACAGCTGTTGGTGCCAATTCTAAGAAACGCATCTGACCTCTTTATTTGGTGATGTTAACAAAAGATCACTAGAGGACTTAGAGAGTCCAATATTCTGCAGTAGATTGGGGAAGGATGCTTCCCCCCCTCCCCAGGATATTTTGTTTATTTGCTTAGTACCCCCTTTTTTTACCTCTCTTCTCTTTTCATTGTGCTTTGTTTATTTACCATTTTTATATCTTGTCTTTCTTCCTGATCACCAAGACAGCTAATAATTAAAACAGAGCATTATAGAAATAGATCAAAAACCAATTAAAACCAAAACTAAAATGCATTTGTAAAAATGCAGAGACAGAACTCAAAATGCGGCAGGAAGGAGATGCAATCATTAACCTGAGGAGACAGTTCCATAGTTCTGGTGCGACAACCAAGAAAGCCTTCTCTCAGGTTACCACCTGTCTAACCTCAGAAGGAAGGGCACCCAAAGAAGGGCTTGAAACAAGACACACTTAAATGTATGTGTGTCTAAAGTGCCATCAAGTTGCAGCCAACTTATGGTGACCCTTTTATGGGGTTTTCAAGGCAAGAGACGAATAGAGGTGGTTTACCATTGCTGTCCTCTGCATAGCAACCCTGGTATGCCTTGGTGGTCTCCCATCCAAAAAATAACTCTGCCTAGCTTCCAAGATCTGATGAGATTGGGCGATGAATGTTTATGAATAAGCATAAATACAATATTTAAATATTTTTTAAAAGATAATAAATGAGTTTAAGAAGGAAAGAAGGAAAGAAAGATGATAGATGATAGATAGATGATAGATCGATAGATGATAGATCGATAGATGATAGATCGATAGATGATAGATCGATAGATAGATTGGGTTCCTATACTCCTTCCAGCTCATTTTGGGCACGGTGTCAGAATTGCAGACCAGAAAGTCTTCAATGACCCACAAATTGTTATGATGTCAAAATTGTCCAGGTCTACAAAATGTGAGAATGAATGGAGAAAGGAATGCATGAAACCAATGACTTTGATTGGTTCTTGTCATAAACAAGTTAGTTTTGCTTGCGACATCTGAATGCCAGCAATGTTGCAACCTGACAACCATATCACATGGGGTCACATCACATCAAGCTGCTTCAAACTGAGTCAGACCATTCGTCTACCAAAGTCAGTATTGTCCACTCTGACTATCAGCAGCTTCCCAGGGTCTCACGTTGAGGTCTTCCAGGTCAATTAATACTTGATCCCTTTAACTGGAAATGCTGGAGATTGAAGATTGAGACCTTCTGCACGCCAAACAGATACTCCACAAATGAGCCACAGTCTCTCTCCCAACAATAGCAGGGTGTGTAGCCACACATACACACATCACTCTTTGGTCACTCAGGCAAATGGGAAATCATGTGAAAAGTGGGAAGCACAAGGAAAAATAATGAAAAGTATTACACTGACCTTCAGTAATGATGTTCTAAGTCATTGTGCTGGAGAAGGCTTGGATCTGATATCCCTCTGCAGCCAAATCTCTCCATGGTCTCCTATTGTCATAACTTTTCTAATGCTTCATGAATTATTCTCTCTCTCTCTCTCTTTTTTTTTTTTTTTGTATCATAAGATGAGTCAAACAATTACACATCCCCGCATCCAGTTGCAACTTAACACTTTCCCATTAGGTTCAGGATCCCCATGAACTTCTCACAGCTGTCAATCTGATCTGGGAAGACCAGACCAGGAGTATTTATCAGTTCTTTAAAATAAATTATCACCATTTGAACCCACAGATACTTCAGGGGAAAGATCTGTCTTTCAAACAAATGAAATGTGTTTGGGAATGTCAGTGGAATAAGCTATGAGATTCATCTTCCCCCAAGTTTTGTTTTTAAAAGCTTGATGAACTTTGGGGGAAAACACCTAATTAATTGCCGCTAAAGCCTGCTAAATGTTCAGCCCCAGTGAATAGCAAATGCTAATTATTTAAAGATTTAAGTGATTAACAGGGTAAAGTTAACTTTGAAGCTTAACCCAAAAAAACAAGAAAGAGAGAACATTAAAAAAAAAGGCAGGCCCCTCATGGCACTCAACAGCTTTTCTTATGTCAGCCAATTTGATCGTATCCACCATCTTTATCTACATTGCACATTATTCACACACATAAATGTAGAGTTTTCACAACAATGGAGATCAAGCTGTGTTACAATCTGGCTTATAAAGAGAAGGTGACGTTTTCAAGGGATATGGCAGACAGAGAGAAAGCACCCTATGGACAAATGTCTTTTGATTCAGTTCAGACACAACATGCAACCGCGGTTTCTTTTGACAGTGGTGAGTTTGTGAGACTGGGAATAGGACCACAGATGATCACTGAAACCTGGCTTGTCGTGTCAATTCCTGGTTTTGGCACTGTTTCTCTGACTCTTCCCTCCCCACCAGGTCGCAGCTGGTATCCCATCCTGTTTTGCATCATTAAACTAAGCTTTGTTGTGGCACCAACTCCCTTACCATTGCCTGCTGAAAACATAAAGGTAGGGAAGTTGCACCCAGGAAAACATTCCTGCTAGTGATTTCAGGACACCCTCCACATGTAACAGTCAACCAAACCCTCTTCCAAGCACCCCGGCTCTGCTACATGTGAGATATTACTAAATGTCTCTTCCCCTATTTTTTTAATATATATATATTTAGGTCCCTCAAGGTTGTTCTCTCACCACCATCTCCACCTGCCTCACACATACACTTTCAAACCTGCTACAGCCTTGTTTGCCACTAAGTAGGTCCAAAGGATGGCCATATCATGGTTTCTGCCGGACACCCAAGGTTACACACCCAGGATTCCACCATGACCTGGAGAACCATGCTGTAGTAGCTCCTCTACACAAGACTGTTCACCATCCTTTGGATTGTGTGTCGAAAGGATGTGCTTGGTTGGGCTTTACACTTCTCCCCCTGTTCAGAAACCCAATTTGACCTTGGGCTAGTCACAGCTCTCTCAGCCCCACCTACCTAACAGGGTGCCTGTTGTGGGGAGGGGAAGGTGATTGTAAGCCAGTTTGATTCTCCCTTAAATGGGAGAGAAAGTCGGCATATAAAAGCCAACTCTTCTTCTTCTTCTATTACTGTGACCACCTGACAGAGCAAACATGCCTCAAAATCTGGTGGTGCCTGGGGGTTCTTGACTGCTAGATAGGTTTGCCACCATGACCTTGGCGACCATCAGGAGACTTGCCCACTCTGAATGGGCCTTGCTGACAATGAAGATGATGCCATGATGATGTCAATTCTAGGGTGACCACAAGAGATATCACTGTGGCCCCTACCCCGACAACACCAATGGGCACATTTTGCCCATTTTTCTCCTGCAACCCAGCTGAGTGGTTGTGAGAAAAGGAAGTGGGGGGTGGGAGGTCTGTCACTGAAGCAGGAGACATGGCAAGCCTGTAGCAAAAGGAAAGCTAACACTGGCAGCCAGACAAAATTCCCCCTTGAATGATACTTTTTTTTTCTAAATAGGTTGGCAAGTTTTTTGTTTGTTTGTTAGGATTACACTGTTAGTAGGTCATATTGAAAGTACCACCAAGATGCCTTGTAATGGGACCATCTTTTTGTGAGATGCCCACATATCTCTGTCCATATGAGCATTTAGAAGTTGTGCAAAGGTTTCCCGAGGAACCGGTCAAAAGACCAAGCATGCACATTTGCTTTGCTCTCACAGAACTGCACCCCATCATTCAGAGAACTCTTTCAGTCACAAGTCCTCGACAGAGCTTTCCCAATTATGCTTTCCTTCTCCCCCCTTCCTACTTCAGACCTCCTTCATGTCATTCCTCAGGGTCTCCTATTCCCAGAAGCAGCATTCCATGGAGATCAGTGTGCTGCAGTAGGAGGGGAGAGGTAAGAAAGTTCTGTTCCGCTGATGGAAATTTTGGTCTTGATCCAACCCATTCTTTATACTAAATATACACTGTATATATTATCATATTATGCTGATTTATTGATGCACGCTAAAGGGAAAGGTGGCCCCATGTGCAAGTACCGGGTCATTACTGACCCATGGGGTGATGTCACATCACGACATTTACTAGGCAGACTGTGTTTACTGAGTGGTTTGCCATTGCCATCCAGCAAGTACCTCCAGCAATCTGGGAACTCATTTTACTGACTTCAGAAAGATGGAAGGCTGAGTCGACTTTGAGCCAGCTAGCTGAAACCGACTTCCATCGGGATTGAACTCAGGTCATGGGCAGAGCTTCGACTACAGTACTGCAGCTTACTACTCTGTGCCACAGGGGGATGCACACTAATAGAGGAGGGGCTGTGGCTCAACGGTAGAGCATCTGCTTGGCATGCAGAAGGTCCCAGGTTCAATTCCCGGCTTCTCCAGTTAAAGGGAGTAGGCAAGTAGGTGATGTGAAAGACCTCTGCCTGAGACGCTGGAGAGCCGCTGCCGGTCTGAGTGGACAACACTGACTTCGATGGACCAAGGGTCTGATTCAATATAAGCCAGCTTCATGTGTTCATGTGCTCAATGTTACAAAATTGTGTACAGTGGGAAACTGGGTCTTTGAAAACAGAAAATGGTGCACAAATAAAGACTCGCGGATTCGATGTGCTGAAGGGAGAAGCGAAACTGAACTGGGAACACCTGATTCAAACTAAGAAGCCTGGGTAATTCAATGGCATCCCCTACCAATGGCAGCCAGTCAGATGCCCCCAAGAAGCTGATAAGGCATAAAGCTTGACACCCTTTCCTGTTTTCGCCCCTCGTCAGACATTCACCCAAACAGGAAGCATCAACGGAGACACCATGGCAAACAACCATGGATGGAGTGATCCTCTCTGTATCTGCCTCGTTCCTTTTTTAAAGCTAGCCAAGCATTTGTAAGTCTGAGTGTGTATCCAATATGCAAGTTGTAGGCTTCCTGTCTGATCCTGAATATATACACATGCCAGCATAAATATTACCAGCTGACTCCATGCTCTGGTTTAGTAGTTTAAGTGTCACCATATTTATTCACATAAGGTTTGGGGATTAAAAAAAATACGCTTCAGACCTCTGAGGTTCTAAAATGAAAATGGAATTAATCACCGTTTATAAAATAAAACTTCATACATTATTTCCTTTTGCCATCTGTCTGGCATTCTTTCCTCCTTCAACCAACCTGCATGAGATTAATTCTCTCCAGATCTGCAGAGCTCGGGATAGTGATTGGTGTTGCCACAGAAGAGCTATATATTGTGAGGTTATATACAATGTAGACATTATAGCCGAGTGCCGTGGGGGTGATATACAATCTAGCTGCTGTACAACTGTGCCATTTCCTGTGACAAATTTGATTTTAATCGTTTCTAGACCACCAAGTGTCGCACAAGGACCTTGTAAAACCAGAACTTGAAGCTTGGCTGCATCTGACCATGTAGACCTATAGAGGAACTCTGAGTTGGTTGTTACCATGAAGACCAGGGATTCCCAAACAATGTGCCAGAGTATACTAATATATCTCAAGAGGAGATGTGAGCTGTAAATAACCAAGCCATAGTAAGTTCTCATTATATAAATGATAAATTCTGTATCAACCAGATGCATTTCTTCCTGAAGGCCATTTTTTTTCTTCCTAAAGCCCATGGCCACTTGTTAGTTAGTACTGGGAGCCAGCATGGTGCAGTAGTTAAGAATGGAAGACTCTAATCTGGAGAACCTGGTTTGACTTCCCACTCCTCCACATGAGCGGTGGATTCTAATCTGGTGAACCGGGTTGGTTTCCCCATTACTACACATGAAGCCTGCTGGGTGCCCTTGGGGTAGTCACAGTTCTCTCCAAACTCTCTCAACTTCACCTACCTCACAAGGTGTCTGTTGTGAGGAGGGGAAAGGAAGGCAATCATAAACTGCTTTGAGACTCAAAGGTAGAGAAAAAGTGGGGTACAAAAACCAACGCTTCTTCTTCTTCTTCCTTGCCTTCTCACGGATCCTCTTAAAGGTAAAGGTAGTCCCCGATGCAAGCACCAGGTCATTTCTGACTCATGGAGTGACATCGCATCCCGACATTTTCTAGGCAGATTATATTTACGGGGTGGTTTGCCATTGCCTTCACCAGTCATCTACGCTTTACCCCCAGCAAGCTGGGTACTAATTTTACTGGCCTCGGAAGGATGGAAGGCTGAGTCAATCTTGAGCTGGCTACCTGAAACTGACTTCTGTTGGAATCAAACTCAGGTCGTGAGCAGAGCTTGGACTGCAGTACTGCACCTTACCACTCTGTGCCACGAGGCTCTTATCATGCCCTCTCCAACGACAGCAATCGTGCTTTCAGGCTCATTCCATACTAGGGGACAGTGAAAAGTCAAGGAAATACTTCGACATGGTGGAATGCAGAAACACAGAGAGAAATCTCTACCTGTTAATCCAGCTAAAGAGATTTCCTGAGAGTCTGGCCTAGGTAATGGAGATGCTTCAATGCCGACATTTAGTCTTGGGAATGCATTGCTTTGGCCTGCTGATGTTTGTTGTGAGACGTTCAAAGCCCTATTAAGAGTGATCAGCACTAAATGCAGGAGTCTACAGCATAGCATGGAGAGGCAATTACAAGGCCTTTCGAGGACAAGATACAAACACTCCGGCAATTGAATGTTGCGCACATGGAGCTGCTTATTTTTAGTGTGTGTGTTTTAAAGGGAAAACAAATTAAGTAAACTGTAAAAAAAAAATATTAAGCAAGGTCTCCAACGGACATGACCACGAATAGGTTACCAGACCGACACTTCTCTGTTACATAAGGGAAATAGCCTTTCTATCAATTAAACTCTTACAGTATTCAGGATGTCCTAACCAAGTAAAGGGAATTCATTGAATCCATGGTGAATCCTAGCAGAATTAACTGTTTCACCATGTTTTTAGTGGTGCGTTTAATTACTTTTTTTTGTTTTGTTCATTCATGCATTCATTTTAAATATCTATGTGTCTGCCTTTCTCCTGAGCAACACAGGTACCAACGCAGGTACCAACAACAACCTAAATTACAATAAAACTGTACAATCACAGAGTTGAAATCAGTGAAGCATGTATTTGTGCATTCCTGTGTTTGTGAACTGTGATTGTATTTATTTCTGTTAATAAAATTAAAAATTATAAAAAATAAAACAAGCATTAAAACAATAAACATAGAAACTACATTAAAGCACTAATCAAAACAAAAATAAAAACACCTTATGTCCACCTAGCAAGATATTCAATTTTTGCCCAGTCTCTATATCTCCCTGGAATACTTCAGTTTGTTGTTTATTACTGGTTTTTAATGCTTTTAAAAATGACTTTTATGAGCCCTGTGGCGTAGAGTGGTAAGCTGCAGTACTGCAGTCCAAGCTCTGCTCACGACCTGAGTTTGATCCCAACAGAAGTTGGTTTCAGGTAGCCAGCTCAAGGTTGACTCAGCCTTCCATCCTTCTGAGGTTGGTAAAATGAGTACCCAGTTTGCTGGGGGTAAAGGGAAGATGACTGAGAAAGGCACTGGCAAACCACCCCGTAAACAAAGTCTGCCTAGTAAATGTTGGGATGTGACATCAGCCCATGGGTCAAGAATTACCCGGTGCTGGCACAGGGGACCTTTACCTTTTAAAAATAACTTTAATGTATTGTTTTATTGTGTGAGTGGTGTTCAGCAAGTCTCTGGAAAGGCAACATATACATTTTCTAAACAAACAAGTGGTATCACCAGTGTGTGTGTGTGTATCACAGTGCTGAAACACCTCTGGAATCTGTGTCTTCAGAAACCATTTTTGTGGCTTCACATGTACTGTACGCCTCTATTTGGCAAAGGTCCTGCAATCCTTTTCAAAATCAAGAACAGTGTAATGGGACGGGCAGCACATTCCTGAAAAACGGGGGAAATGCCCTCATAGAAAAAAGGTGGCGTAGCAACACTGCAACTTGAGGGGGTGTTCCCAGGGCAAAAGGGGTTTGGATGCTGCCTAAAGGCAGCCCTGCCCCCAGGAAACCTCCTGGGATGCCCGTGTGGGGACTTGTGTCGCTGGAACGCTGCCAGGAGGCAGTGCTGGTGGCAGAGCCTCGCAAAGTGGCATGGCATCCTAGAGGCAGCGTGAATGCCCCCCCCCCCATGCCTGCATAAGTGCCCCTTATCCTGGGATAAATGGGCACTTAAGCCAGCACGGGGTCACGCTGGCTTCTATGCCGATTCAGCCCCCGGGATTGCGCTCTGAGTACATATGGTCTTCCCTACCTTTGAAAACTCAACAAAGTGAGCAGCTCCCACTTATGTGAAACTCTGTTGAAGCCCTCATGTGTCCACCAAAGCTGATGGACTAGAGAAAATGTGGTCGACTATGAAGAATGCTATTCTGTGAAGTCACTCTGTCCACCACTACAACCCATCTACCTGGTGGGACCAAGCACAGTGAAAGCATTTGAACACAAATACAAAGCAAGACTGATGATGTGAGCATAACCTGAGATTAATCTCTGGTTTTCTCTTTGTCACAGTGTTTGCTCTTATTACTTTATATTTTACATTGTTATTTATTGTGAGGCTGTTCCTATCGGTAATTATTTGGATCATTTAGATTATTTGGATCATTTAGGACAGCGTAATGTATCTAATGCATGCACTGGTTTGAAGGATTCAAGTCAGTAATTGTAAGGCCCTTCTAAAGTAATGTTGCCAGGTCTCTCTTCGCCACTGGCAGGAAGTTTTTGGGGCAGAGCCTGAGTAGGGTGGGGTTTGGGGAGGGGAGGGACTTTACTGTCATAGAGTCCAATTGCCAAAGTGGCCATTTTCTCCAGGGGAACTGAACTATATCGGCTGGAGATCTGTTGTAATAGCAGGAGATCTCCAGCTAGTAACTGGAGGCTGGAAACCCTATTCTAAAGATAAAGATGGTCCCTGTGAAAGGACAAATGAGTTGCAATAGAATAGACTTCACAAAATAAAGATGTTCTTTTTCCCTCGGAGTTGGACTGCAATTGTCTTAAGAGTCCAATTGGTCAGTTGTCTTCCAGGGATCATTCCCCCCCCCCCTCCAAACCAATTCCCCAAGCCAGACAAGTGGCCTTAATGAAATCTAATTCGATAGACCGAGAGATAAAGGTTATATTTGCATGAGGAAATAAAGTTAGGTGAGGAAAAATGGTCCGACCTGGACAAATAATTGACAACACTGACTCCCTGTAGCACTGGGCAGTACAATGAAGGAACGGGAGGCCTTTTGTAACATTTGCTGCCAAGTTGAGACTGCTACAGATAATTGAATTAACAATGCCGCTTAAATCATGTTGCTCTTTTCCATTTCCTTTGTGACAAAGGCTGCATCTGCCAGCATTTTAATTTGAAACCAGGATGTTTTATGGATTAAGCAATGACTATTTATTGTCATCTAACTTTGTTGGATTGAGTGGGTGCTCAAATTAACCTAAAGCAAAATTGGAAAGGGGAAAAAAAAGGAAATTCTTCAGGGGAACATCTGAAGAATTTCAGAGAGAGCCAGGTCTTTGAAGAAACTTCTCAATGGGGTTTGGGACATCCCTAACACCGAGGGCTATGGTTGGCTTGTTCTTCACAGCCTACCTACCATGCTGGGTTCCATCCTGACAAACATTTCCACTTATGGAAGATGGGTGATTTTTGCCAATGCTCCCTCCTGCTCCAGACTGCTGATGACCCCTCAGGCTATTCCATGGGTGGGGTCCATCAATCTTCAGGAGGGATGTTTTGGGCTCCCATTGGGGCCATAACTGGGGGGGGGTGAGGAGGGGAGCAGCTGCCCCTGTGGCATGCAGATTGGGTGGCAGAATTGCCTCTCCTACCCGGCCAGCTCCTTCTGTAGGAGAGGCAGTTCTGCCGCCCTCTCTGCAGGCCACAGGGGCGGCGGCTGCCCTCCTCGCCCCCACCCCCAGCTACAGCCCTGGTTGCCATGAGGGAGGGGAAGAGAGAAAGTCACACTCCCTTTTAAGCAGGATTCAAGCCATTATCTAGGCTGATCCTGCACTGAGCAGGGGGTTGGACTAGATGGCCCTTATGGCTCCTTCCAACTCTTTGATTCTATGATTCTGTCTTTACTAATGGCTAGGGTTGCCAAGTGCCCGGTGGTGGTGGGTAAAATCCACCGGGCTGCCGATCCACCGGGCTGCCGATCCACCGGGCTGCCCACCGGCCAGCTGATGGCTGGCGGGCACTGAGTGCATGAAAGTGACACGGACGCTCTAGCAATCTTGGATAAAACTCTATGGAAACCATAGAGATTTGGCCGACATTGCTAGAGTGTCCGCATCGCTTCTGAGTAAACCAGGAAGTGACGTGGGCGCGCTGCGCAGGGTGCACGTGTACATCATGCCAGGCGTGCACGCACATTGCGCACAACAGCTACAGCCCCGGAAAGCTCCCGCCGGTGGAGCTATGGGGCCTGGCAAGCCTACTTATGGCCCTCACATCCAACAATCCTTGAAAAGTACCTCATGATTCTCACTCTGGGACCTAATTCTTTGCATTGTTTTTCGTTTCTACCAGTGCAGCCACTTGCACTACTAGGTCTTTACATCTTAAAATGTATTTTGAAAATACGTGGCTTGGTGCTAATTATTGCAATTGCCTGTATTGCTCACACTGGCTATCTATTTAGCCTTTGGCAAAGTACAAATACACACTGCTACTCTGGCTGTATCCTACGTGGAACATGTTGACTATTTTGTATTACTAACTGCTATACTGGCTGTATCCTAAGTGGAACGTGGTGACGATCCCGTATTAGTAACTGCAGTCAAAAATTATTTGTATCAAGTCTTCTTGACGTTGTAAGTATACTAGCATACTTTAGATATGTATATATTGTATGTATTTTGTGCATGTTTGTGGAGATACGTGTGTATATATGAAATGTTGTATGTTGTTCTTTATGTATTTGTAGTGGGGACTGATGAAGAATTGAATTGAATAAATTTGAAACGGCCGTATCCCCGAGTCATCTCTTAAAGCATCATCACTTGTGCTTTATTATCTTCAATACATCAGTTACTATTGGACTTTGTAGACATAATGTGATTTGTTTTTGTTATGATTGTTGCTTATTACTTGTAGCTTTTCTAAATAGAACTTTTTTGCACTTTGTAACCATATTGTTGTGTCGCTCCTGTGCTAATTTCCTAACTATTTAGTATCAGTACAGTGGTGTCTTCTTTTTTAGTATAACCCCCAGATGGTGGCTGCAGATCTCCCACTATTACAACTGATTTCCAGGCAACAAAGATCAGTTCCCCAGGAGAAAATGGCTGCTTTGGGCATTGAAATCCCTCTCCTCCCCAAACCCTGCCTTCCTCAGGCTCCACCCCAAAAACCTCTCGCCAGTGGCAAAGAGGGACCTGGCAACCCTACCTATTGAAGAGAAAAGCCAAGAATAAATATCTAATAAATAATTATTTTGATTCTTTTTTTTACTGTTCCTTGCTTTTTTACTGTTAGTTTTGTAGACCCAGTTGTACCATGTAAGCATATATACACTATCTGTATGGTATTTATGTGTACAACGTTCACCACTCATATGCACCATTCATACACATAGTGTAATGTGTTTGCAACCCTTGTTTATTGTTACACAGTGTTGAAAAATAAGTACAGGATCTATATTTGCAGGATAAATTCAGTGCAAGGAAACAGAAAATATTATGAAAACAATGAACTGTATGTTCAATGGGTGGAAGGGAGAAAATGAAATTGAAACAGGGATGTTCAGATTCAAAGAGCAGAGATGAGAAATTCAAAATAATCCCCAAATAGCAAACAAAATAACGAGCAAAGGAACAGGAGATGCAGGGATTACAAGAGGCTAATCTTCATCCAAGTAGCTCCCATCCCTTTTGATTCTGGCTTCCTTGGATGGAATATAAACAATTACGATAAGCCAAACAGAGACCAGTTATTTCTGAAAAAAGATGTGTGGCATTTATAGATAATGGTTACATCCTTTGATTTCAAATGAATTTCCTTTTCCATTTTTTCCCATCTTTTATAGGTGCATTACAATTAGTCTTTTGCCATGACATTGATAGCAAAACAATTCACAGGAACTGTCCTAAATGCAAAAGAAAATTAGGCTGCGGGCAATTGTAAAAAAAAAGGACTGCCAGTTATTTAATCTGCCAGATAACAATGGGAAACTCAAGCCACATTAATGAGAAAAATCCTAAACCAGAAAGATTCTTCTGACTGTTCCAGGTGGGGGCGGGGGCAGGGGAGGTAATACCTACAAAGCTGGATAGATATCAGAATTACGTCTGTGATCCTCCTATTTCTCATTCTGCATATAGGATATTTAATAGGAGGAATAAAGAAGCAAAAAAAAAAAAATCTTCGACAGGAAGCAAGAGAAGATGGGCAGCACATTCCTGAGCTTTGGGGCCAAAACAACTCAGGAGGTGCGCAAGTGGCTGCGCCAGCGTCCGGGCTTCTTGTGCTGCTGAGAGAGGCAGGGACGCCGGTGTTGGGGTGCTCACGCTGGTGATCTTGCACTGGTGCAGCAGTATGGCCCTGGGATGCTGGAGTTGTCGTTTACGGCCCTGGGAAGAACAGGGGCCCTATAGGGGGCTAGGTAGAATTCCTGCCGGGCCTGCACAAGCCTATTTTATTCTGAGATTGCAGAAAAGGCATAAAGGATCTTCCTGTATGTGTGATCAGGCTGTGGATCTTACCCTTGGGAAGGAGGAAGAGGACTGAGGATGTGATCTAAGCCCCTTCCATTCTTATCTGAAGTCCAAGAATAAATCTCAAGCCGTGCATGTCTCCTGACCACAACCCCAAGCCTGAATGCTTCTGCATGTAGAATGGAAGGCTGAAGGGCTATGTGGAAAGGCAGAGAAGGGAACAGAGCTAAGAGTGGCATAGTAAAACGAGTTTGGCATCCCATTTCTGTAAGTCCACCCAATCTTTTAACAGTCTTCATTCAACTAAAACAGAATCAAGCTGAACAAATGGAACAGAGCTATAAGTCTCCATGGCTTTCCTAAGCAGATCTTCTCAGAATCCTACTCAGGCAAGTGCTTTTTTAGGATTACACTGTTAGTAGGTCATATTGAAAAGATCACTAAGATGCCTTGTAATGGAGCCATCTTTTGCGGCAGGCCCACACATTTGAGCATCTGTAAGTTGGGCAAAGGTTTCCTGAGGAACTGGTTAAAAAAAAGGGTACAGTTTTGCTTTACTCTCATAAGAACGTAAGAAAAGCCATGCTGAATCAGACCAAGGTCCATCAGGTTCAGCAGTCTGTTCACACAGTGGCCAGCCAGGTGCCTCTCGGAAGCCCACAAACAAGACCACCGCAGCAGCAGCATCCTGCCTGGGTTCCACAGCACCCAGTATAGTAGGAATGCTCCTCTGATACTGGAGACAATAGGTATGCATCATGACCAGTATTCATTTTGACTAGTAGCCATGGATATCCTGTCCTCCATGAACATGTCCACTCCCTTCTTAAAGCCTTCGAAGTTGGCAGTCCCAGTTCTCATAGAACTGCACCCCATGATCCAGAGGACTCTTTCAGTCACAGGCCCTTGATACAGCTTCCCAAATAATGCTTTCCTTCTTCAGTGGCAGCTTGGCATGAAAGCACTGCCTTCTTTCCATGGAAGTGAATGATGGAGCCTGCACATGCTGATAGCCTGTGTGCAACACAGCTTCATTTTAGGTTTGATGATTTACAACGATCCAATGCCCATTTACCCAAAATCCCTGTCTGGAGACTATTTTTAAAGCCTGTTTATTTAGTTTTCAACATTAATACATAATTAAGGCAATCATAGCAAGATCACAGATTTACAGTAACAACATCGAACCCCTGGATCCCCGTACGCTGCTTCAACTTCCTTCAAAAAATAAAATAAAGAGAAAATGATTTCTTGTTCAGGTAAGTATTTTGCTACTATTAGATGGTCTATGCTATTGAGACTGATTAATAATATCTTGCTCCGGGCTGTGGCTTCATGGTAGAGAACCTACTTTGCATGAGGACTAAGGTTCATTCTTGGCATCTCAGGTTGAAGGATCTTGGGTAGCAGGTATGGGAAAGACCTCTCTCTGCCAGGAAGCCAAGGGTAGTCAGCACATATAATGTCAATAATGATTGATCAATGGCATAACTCAATAGAGGGTCGCTTCACTGAAGTTTGGATCACTTTTTGCATTTACTTCACCTATTTCTTTTACAAATCAAAATGAGGCCCCTCCCACAAATCATTCTTCCTTTTTCACCAATTCTTCAGCCATGATTCTATATGTTTTCTTTCCCAAATCCACTTATGTCAACTTGACTGCAGCTTCTTCCATCTCTTGCTTACAACTCTTAACTTGTTTTGTCTGGGTTTGCCAACCAAACACACACAAAAAAGGGGGGGTAAACTTATTCTTCTGGTTTTCTGAAGGAAGTAGCATACATTTCAAAATACCCTCTTTCCCTCTTTTCAAATTTTCGATGTTCTTTAGACTGTATCTCTTGCATTCCATCAGTATGTGACTGAGCCACTAAATGTGATTCTCTTCCTCAAGCCTACTTCCAAATATAGCAAAAATGCACATTATTGTAGTTGTGTTAAATGTATTAAATGTGTTAAATGTAACAGCCTAGCAACTGTCTATGCCATGTCCCCAATGTCCCTTTTTGAAATTTTCTGCTTCAGTTTTTGGATACAAGATGTTTTTGCATCATACAAGCACAGTCCTCTAGTTGGCACATGGTATCCTCTACTGGGAGACATATTTGATTGATGCAGTCCATTGCCCTTAAGGTGGAAACATCTAGAATACCAGTGGGATTTTTTTTCTTCTGAACTCCTTTGAGAATATAAGGTTATCCATCCACCTTCTTAAGTTTATTTATTTATTTAGCAGAAGAAATGAAAGTCAGCTATGAGGATTGTACGTCTGGGGGATGGGGAAGAAGTTCTAGAACTGGGCTAGCTTTAACAGAAATTTATTAATTTTTAACTTTTTAAATTATAATTACAACATTATGGCTGAATACTGCTAGTTTCCCATTCCCATCTTCTACTCTAGTCTTTAGCTGGGTGCCAGACTGAGAGAGATAACAGACATTTTGATTTTGGCAAAAACTGGAAGGATTCTGTCATGCTAGTGATTGAGACAATGCTTTAAAAATCTCCCCCCCCCCCCTGTTAAATTAGAGGCAGCTATCTTTCTGGTAGCCATCTCAGTTCAGGTACAACCAGAGGTCTGAGGAACTGTCCCGTTTGATAAATCCAGGCGGTGATTTGTCTTTTTCAGAGACAAATGTCCCAGAGACAAACTGTCTTCCTCAACATTACTTCATTCTCACCTTTCAAAGTGCCCTAAGACAATTATCCAAAGTACTGTAATTAAGGGTATCCATATTGGTTCCTCATTTATTTGATGAAGATGCCCTGACCACTGGTGGTCCAGGTAGCTGACTGATGGACACTCTCCAGAATCCCAGGAAGATAAAACTCTTTCCCAGCATCTGCTGCCCGAGGTCCTTGAAGTAGACATGCCTGGGATTGTGCCTGAGGCCTTCTGCATGCAACGTTGCTACTCTTGACTGAACCATGCCAATTCACCATAATTCCGTATCTATGGCCACTTGACAAGTTGTCTTCTCTAGTTCAAAACAAATGGTTGCCCCCATGCAAATGCCTTAGCAGCATTAGATGCTGCCGGCACGCTCGCAGCCCATCAGCATTTACACGGAGATACTCTTTGATAGAGGTAACAACAGATGAGGCCATTCACAAGGCCACTGTGATGTGAACGTTTTCATATTATGGAGACCACCGAGTCAATCCTTACAGGACAACATTAGTTTTACTGGCCTCTTCACATGTGTTCTGCCAGACCCCAAGCCAACCAGCAGACCTGTACACTTCCAAGTCACACACAGTATTACATCTGAACAGAACCATCAATATCTCCCAGCAGATGGTAAGGAGAACTGGACCTCCATCTTGCTCCATCAGACTGATGTAGATACATGATAAAATGAACACATGAAGCTGCCTTTCTGTCTAACGTGGTCAATACTGACTACTATGACTTCCCGAGTCTCGGGCAGAGATCATTCGCCTGATTGAGTGCCTAATCCTTTTAACTGAAGATGCCAGGGATTGAACCTGGGACCTTCTGGATTCAAAACAGATGCTCTACCCCTGAGCCACAGCCCCTCCCTGTAATCCATCGGAACAATTGAAAGGATGCTATAGTTGATCCTCTTTTCAAGAGATTACATGATAAATTGCTACGTGGGTGGTTGTACTTGCTTTCAGAGTGGTGTTGTTGTCGGCGGTTGCTGCATGGTGTGTCCCCCGTCCCCCCCGTTAGAGCATTAAACAAAGGTGTCTGAGTGGTACAGAACAGGGGAAAAAGAGGGCATAGTGGGGCTTTGTGGGAAAGTAATAAAAATTCACTTAACATGGCATCCTAAAATAATTCCATTCACAACATAACCAGTAACCAGCATGCCTAAAATACAGCTTTAAAAAACCCCAAACAAAATAATAATAATAATAATAACATATATATATAACAAGATTTTGTTAGGGCACAGATACAACTGTTATGGTCTCCATTGTAGCTTTGCATATTTTGAGATTCAAGTGTAATATTTTGTGAGGGAAGAATAAGTGACTTGTTAGGGAAGGAAGAATCTTGTGTAACTAAACAAAAGCTTCCTACAAGAAAGCCTGTTTGCTTTTTTTTCTCACTTACCATAAGAGAGCTGATTGATATGGCAATTATTTTTAGTTGAAAGGTAGCTAGCAAAATCCCTTGTGGGAGTTCTTCTGGAATCAGTTCAGCAAAACATCAGCAACCACATCAATTAGGCATAGACTCTGGTACCTGCTAGGGATTCCAGGTGATGTTCACCTGGCAAATGGCTCCTTTGAATTCTTCTCAAATCTACCAAAGGTCAGCTCAAATGGTTAATTTTGTCTCTACACATGCTCCTTGGAGAGCCAGCGTGGTGTAGTGGTTAAGAGCAGTGGTTTGGAGCAGTGCACTCTAATATGGAGAACCGGGTTTGATTCCCCACTCCTCCACATGAGCGGCAGACACTAATCCGGTGAACTGGATTTGTTTCCTCACTCCTACACATGAAGCCAGCTGGGTGACCTTGGGCAAGTTACAGCTCTCTTCGAGCTCTCTCAGCCCCACCTGCCTCACAGGGTGTCTGTTGTGGGGAGGGGAAGGGAAGGTGATTGTAAGCCGGTTTGAGTCTCCCTTAAGTGGTAGAGAAAGTCGGCATATAAAAACCAACTCTTCTTTTTCTTCTTCGTGATGTATTCACTCAGAGAATCCACTATATGGGCAAGGCTCTCAGTACATTACAAATTTCACTTCTGGAAGTCCATCTTTGCAATTGAAGAAACTGGAACTGCTTTGATCACATAAATTGCCTTTGCAATTGGAGATCTTAATTTCAAGGAGATAATCGTATGACAACATGCATCCCTCTCCCTTGAACATTGCACAAAGACAAAACATTTAACTGGATGATCTGGCTTTAAATCTAATACCAACAGAATATTGCCAACGTCTTAAGGTAATAACTGGGGGTATTTTCTTTGTTCTGCATTATGTGTACAAACAGATGGTATCACAGTTGAATTCACAATGTCACTGAATCCACTTAAGATGGGAGGTATGCAGCCCAAGATTTTCCAATAGTGAAAAGGGAGGTACACTCTAGAGTGAACTAATGCCCATATAGGTAAAACAAATATATTTTTTAAAAAACACACAACAGAAAACCTCAGATTACACTATCAGAAATTTTAAAACTGAGATGTCCAGAAGAATTAATTTATGTGAAATTCAAATGTTAGAGCTCAATACCAGGTGTCAGTGATACCTTTAACACCTAAAATGACCTGTGCCCACCATAGTTATTGTAGTGGAAAGTGCTGTCAAGTCATAGCTGACCTATGGTGACCCCATAGGGTTTTCAAGATAAGAGACATTCAGAGGTGGTTTTCCATTGCCTGCCTCTGCATAGGTTGAGAGGGTTCTGAGTGAACTGTGTTTGGCCCAGGGTCACCCAGCAGGCTTCATGTGGATAAGTAGGGAATTGAACCTGATTCTCCAGATTATAGGCCGCCACTCTTAACCACAACACCAAGCTGGCTCTTCCATAGTTATTACCTCCACCCATATATTGCACTCCGATCTTTAAGACCAAGAATGTTTGGGTTAAGCTTACCATCTATGCACCAAAGAGTAAATAAATAAATAAATTTGTTTGCGGCTAGTATGCCAGATAAAACAGGTAAAACAGGAACTGACCATACAGAGTAGATGTTTACAACCAAAGCCAACAAAATTAGGAATCACCCAATTTTACAATTCCACAAATTAAGGATGTACATTAAGGTGACGTAGCTTCATTGCTACTGCACAATATTTTGCAACCTGGGTGGTAAATTGGGGAGCTGTCTTCCAGCAGAAACATTTTGGTCCATTCACCCTCATCACCAGAGCCCATTTCCCTAATCAAAGGGTCAATAATATTGAAGCGGGCTGACTTGTAGAGGGGACATCTAAAAAATACATGCTCCATGGTTTCCAGCTCCCCTGTGTTACACGGGCAAAGTTTCTCCACCCTGGAGATCTTCTTAAATCTCCCTCCTAATATGGCAGATGGTAGGGCTGCACATCTGGCTAGCGTATAGGCCCTCCTATGTGTGTTCCTTTCCAGGGAGTATAAATAAGCAGCTGGTGCTAGAATATACCTGGAATGTTGAGGCACCAAAGAGTATGTAGAGAGGTGCTGCTGTGAGCTGCCCTGTGCCCTTCCACTTCTAAATTCACTTCTCCAGATCCAACGAAGTCTTACATTATCCTGCACCAACACACAGTTTCATTGAACCTGACATTTGGTGGCCATCGCTAGGGAGCCTAGGGGAGAGGAATTAGCATCCTATTAACTGCCCTAAGCTCTTAAGATCTAGACGTCAAATAATTCCATTCGTTTCATCGTTTATATTCAAGTGTTGTCAGTTTCACGATCCCAGATCTTAGACACTAAGTGTACTTTGTTGCACAGGTTTTGGAAATGTGAGAACTCGGCTATCATTCCAGAGGGACCGAATCCCGTAAATACAAAGCATTTTTCATTTTGGCACTAATCTCACACTTGACTCTTTTGTCTTAAAAAATGAATATTAAAATAGGAAACATAAATTTATTTCAAAGCCAATTCATTCCCTAGGCACTGCTATTAAAAATGTCAATAACTCACTCTCCTCTCCCCTTCCCCACAACATACATACACACAAAAGGAATAAGGAATTGCAATATTAAGGCAGTTATAAAGCATACTACAGTATACAGCAAGAGAGAATTCCCCATTAAAATGAAAAACAAAGCTTCAAATGCCCTATTCAGATGGGTAACATTTAACTGTCCTTTAAGAAAGAATAGGGCGCCTGGCTAAATGAATTCTATTGTTGTCTTAATTAACACACCAGGAAAGTCTTCTTCTTGACAGAGAGATATGACCTAAATCATAATGAGCTAGCTTTTTCTCCAAAGCCTTCTGAACAAAAGGACTTTGCAATGCCTTTACCTGGCAGTATGGATCGTATGCCTTTCTTGGTTCCTATTCTTTTTTCTTTCCTACTCTACCTGTTCCTCAGCTATTATGCTACAGAGGTCTCCTTCACCCCAAAGTTTGAATTAACTGAAACGGTAGCTTTATCAGGAATGAAGTTTGCTGATTCAGACTTCATTCCCCAGGCTATTCACTTTTGTAGAAATCTACTCAGGTTGGAAATTAATGAGAAATCTCCCCAACTCTCCTTCGCATCCCTAGGTTAAAGAGGTAGTCCCTCAACAGGGTTTCTTCATTTGACTGGCCATAACACAGTGAAAGAGTGTGTGTTTATATTCAGGATGTCCCAGTTTCATCCCTGACACCTCCAATGGAGGATCTCAAGAAGCCAGAATAGGAAACACACTTCTTAGCTTGAGATCTTGGAAAATAGCAGCTAATCAGAGGTTTGGAGCTAGGGGAGGATTTTCACAGAAAGAATGGGATGATTTTGACCAACTTTCCCTTTGGGGGCCTATGTCCCCTAAGAACAGTATTTTGGGCTGCAGTAGAAGTGCTACTCTTGGGGGTCACCCCCCCACAGGAGCATGAGAGGGAGATGGTCAAAATCATCCCATTTTTTCTCCAAAATCCTCCACTGGATCCAAACCTCTGAGGGTAGGGGAGAATGTTGCACCGAGTGCCAAGATATCAGTGTTCCGTGGAATGTGGAATGTGGATGTGGGAGACAAGGGTTTTACTTGGCCAGAAATACTGGGAGCAAGCTGAATCCCAGAGATGAGCACATGAACACATGAAGCTGCCTTATACTGAATCTGACCCTTGGTCCATCAAAGTCAGTATTGTCTACTCTGACCAGCAGCGGCTCTCCAGGGTCTCAGACAGGTCTTTCACATCACTTACTTGCCTAGTCCCTTTAACTGGAGATGCCAGGGATTGAACCTGGGACCTTCTGCATGCCAAGCAGATGCTCTACCACTGAGCCACCACCCTTCCCCATATGCTGCCTCAGAGGTTCACCTTGATCTCTTGGGTGGAGTACTGACCTTGTGTGGTAAGCAAAATGGTCTGGCATACTACTGTTCAGCACATGCACTGGGGGATGCCTATCCCTAAACTAGATGGACCAATTATCTGACTTGGCAAAAGGCACCTTCATAAGGCTCAGTTTTTAACCATATGGATTTCCTCTGATTCTGTACGATTTCTCAACAAAATCCAGAGAGATAAGATGTAAATCATAATGTCTTCTATGACAAGAACTTAATGTATTCTAGATGAGGTCCTGTAAGAATGAATAAAAACACTTCCTTTGACCCAGCTTAACACCAGTCTCCTCCCTTCTTTCACTCTATCAGATTTTACCGAAAATAGAAATGCTGCCTTGTTTGGACAATGCAGGATAGTCACCATAGAAGATCGGGGTCAAAGGGGTAGGGTCAAAAACTGGTTCAGGTACCAAAGCATTGGCTCATAGCCATGTTGACAAGGGATTGTTTTGATGGCACCAGAACCTTGGTAAAGAGTTCAAAGTGCTACATCTGTTTAGAGGGGTGACCACGCGCCATAATTTGCATGTACATGACCCAGCCTTTACAGATGTGAAGCCGTTCTGTTTATCACGTCTCACACTGTGCCTTCCTTGGCTGACCTGAATTCACATTTATCCTACTCTATAACCAGGAGCGTGCTGACCTGGATTGTCCAGGCTAGCCTGATCTCTTCAGTTCTTGGAAGATAAGTACTCTATAAGCTCTGGTTAGTAGTTGGATGGGAGACCACCAAGGAATACCAATGTTGCTATGCAGAGGAAGGCAATGGCAAACCACCTCTGTTGGTCTCTTGCCTTAAAAACTCCATAAGGGGTCGCCATTAGTCAACTGTGACTTGACAGAACTTTACACACACACATACCGGTAGTCAGGAGCAGTTCTTACCCCCTTGGAATGGAATGAATTCTGTTGGTGATTGTTTCCAACTGGCCTCTCTTTGTAACATCTCTCCACCCTAGGGTTCCCAGGTCCCTCTTCACTACCGGTGGGAGGATTTTGGGGTGGAGCCTGAGGAGGGTGGGTTTTAGGGAGGGGAGGGGTTTCAATGCCATAGAGTCCAATTGCCAAAGCTGCCATTTTCTCCAGGTGAACTGATCTCTATCGGCTGGAGATCAGTTGTAATAGCAGGAGATCTCCAGCTAATACTTGGAGGTTGGCAAACCTACTCCACCCCCACATTTGGATCTCTTCTAACTTTTGAGTGTAAATATATCTGCTAAGGATGTACATGCCGTGCATCTGATGGAGAGAACTCTGGTCTATGAAACTTTACGCTGAAATAAATCTGGCTACTTTCCCCAGGTGCAGTTGGACTTCTCTTTAGATTTCTCTGCGAGAGACTAACACGGCCACCTCTCTGGAATTACTGTCCTCAGAGAGTGTAGCATGGTGAATTAAACAATGGGAGCTTCGAAGAGTTGAGTTTAGGATTTAGGATGTGTGTGTTTTAACTTATGGCAGGACATTGCCCATGGGGAAACAAAGGTTATGTGTGAATGTACCCTCACGTTCCCAAAAGTCCTAATTTCTATTAAACCATTCCTTTGGTCTTTGCTTTTTATACAGCTGTGCATTTTCTTTTTAAAAGTTGCATGCTCAACAGCAGACAAATGTATTTCCTCAAGGACTCCCCCCCCCCCCCAGTTAAAATCTATGTCACCTTGTCATCTCTTAGGGATGCAGGCAGAGTCTTACTTATCAGGCTAATACTGGCGCAGACTATCTCCCAACCATCCTCCCTCTCTCTGTTTTTCTTTGTGCTTTCTGATTACTGTCTGCCCAGTTAATTTCTCCAGCTTTTCAAATAGCACTAATCAGGAATTAAAAGCGAGCATCAGCTTTGCGAGGCGCAGATTCCTGCCCCAACTGGTTAGAGAGGATTTTCAAAACAGGCCCAATTCTTGTTGCCTCCCTGATTATCCGCAGACAAGCTCCTAATCCAGCCGCTGGTATTTAGGAAGTCAAGCAGTGAAATAAACAATGTTGATTATAATCAACTGTTCTTTTTTTTATTCTCATGAGATAAGCAGAAAAACTTTAATGCCACAGTCTTTTGCCATCTGCTTTTTTGCTCAGATCGCTTTGTTATTTTTTCATCTTCTTCCCTTCGGCTTAAAAGCGGAACAGAGATGACTTTGCAGCGGAGGCAGCGATCCCGCTTATGGTTCTGAGCTTTCCGCAAGGTGCAAACAAAACCCCGGCAATCCCTTATCCCTTTTTCGCAATCTCTTGTTTGGCAAGTAAATTAAGAATTTCAGATGGGATTATCGTGATTAAGATGTCAGCTAAAGAGCTTATACATTCCTAAACAGGTATAGCTTTTAGGGGACAAAGGGAAGGTCAGTAGATTTGGCCAGGAAAATCTTCTTTAGGGACAGTAAGGAGAAGCTGAGAATGAAACAGTTCTTTTGACTACCGTATAAATAGTTGCGGAGAGACCACAGAGTAATAGAGATGTGATCAGTCTTCCAACTGAGTCCAGGCTGACTGGAAATGTTACAATTTTAGGACTTTGGTTTTTTCCTCCTTTTTAAAATATTTCAGTAACAGCAGATCATGAGAATAATAAAGACCATGTTAAATAGTCTCTCACGGAGACCTAACAAGATTTTTTCTAAAGCAGAAAAAAAATAAGCTCTGTTGTATAACTGGTGTCTTTGCATCTGTGCATATTCCAGACAAAGGTTTTTAACTCAGTAAAAGGTAGTGCAGCAGCCACGACACCACTGCTCTTAACCACTATACCATGCTGGTTCCCTGGTTTACTTGATAGAGCCTACAAATTGAAGCTTTCATGAAATGGGTCATCTGAGCTTTTTTTAAAATATGCTGGTCTGGTTAAAAAGTTGGATCTTGGCATCTCATAGCCGTGCCTGGCATTCCCCTATAAGTTCAGCTTTTAGGACAGATTCTGAATCCAAATATTCATTCTACATCACTTCCTGAGCCTGGTAAAAGGAAGCATTGGTCCTGTGAATTCCCTAGGACTCTGTTTCCCTGAACGGCAAAGCAAGTTGCTGATTTTAATTGAACTGGCAGAACCGTTTGCAGGTTGTAAGCACTGCTTTAGTTGAGAAATTCTTTTCTCTTGTAATGTTATGATTGTTTTAATTCCTTTGTTTCCCCCTGTGGCTGTGCAGGCTGCCCTGAGAGTTCATTTTGCTGTGTGATGGGACTTATGCACAATCAATCCATTGAAAAACAGTCACACATTTAAAAATCTCTACGTTCCGCGCAGCTAGCAGTGTTTTCCTCTTTGATGTTCCCCTTAATAATCCAATCTATGCTTTCCTCCTAATTATATTTTATTTAACAAGAACACACCAAAGAGTCTCACACAGGGCCAGACTGACAGCAGGGTTATTTCCCCCCTCCCCCTCCTTCTGTTTGACAGATCTTTTCAGGATTAACATTTCTTTTGATAAAGGAAGGGTATAACTCCAGTAGGGATCATGACTGGAAAGGCAAAAAAACATATATGCATGAACCCAACGTGAACTCAGAAGAAACGCCAGAACTGAGACAGACTGGACTTCCCGTGGCCTCATTAATATGTGACAGCAACTGCAGAGACTTTGTGGCTTCCAGAAAGGGACAGGTTTGAAGACTTCTCCAAAGTTTCGCTCCTTGGTTCCTCTGTGCACATTGTACAGACTCAGAAGCTCAGAAGGATGAAGGATGTTTCTCAAACCAACATGTGGGGATACTTCAGGAGGAGGAAACAGGGCCAAGGCTAGGGTTGCCAAGTGCCTCTCTGCCACTGGTGGGATGTTTTTGGGGCAGAGCCTGAGGAGGGTGGGGTTTAGGGAGGGAAGGGACTTCAATGCCATACAATCACCATTTTTCCTAGTACCTGATAAATCTAGATACTTGGTCTCACCTGCATCTTATTTTTATCATCTTGGGTTTATTAATTGCAGTAAGGCCTTTGCCCTTGCCAGATGCCAGGCCCTACCATCAGCTGTTTTAGAAGGGAAATATAAGAAGATCCCTAGATCAGAGAGGTTATGTCCATGAGGAACAGGGGACATTGAAACCATCGAACATGCACGGATATTGTCGAAGGCTTTCACGGTCAGAGTTCATTGGTTCTTGTGGGTTATCCGGGCTGTGTAACCGTGGTCAAGACACGGTAACACAGCCCGGATAACCCACAAGAACCAATGCACTGATATGTTGCCCATTCTACCATAAAGTCAGATCAAAGCTTATTTTCCCCCTACTTGGAAAATTCCCTGATGAGTCAGTAGAGCTTTTGGCAAAGAAGCTCCTATTAGGAAAAGACCCTCAGCTTACGCTCCAAACTGCCAAGTTCTGCACTGTTGCTATTAAAATACACAGAGCTTTATTAGAGAATGATTGCTAGAATATTTTACAATTTTATTGTGATATTTTTAACCAGGGGTTGCTTTTATTGACCTTACACCTTTATATGTATGGGCAGTCTGTGATTCTGCAGTGCAAAACTATTGTGTCTGGAAATTTTGATGTGTTGGCATGTGATTGGTCAGTCGACCGTATTAATAAACATGACTTGCCATATAGTCCCATTGCCAAAGCAGCCATTTTCTCCAAGTGAACTGATCTCTATCAGTTCTGATAGCAGGTGATCTCCAGCTAGTACCTGGAGGTTGGCAACCCTAGCCGAGGCAGGTCCTATTAGAGGTATGAAATATGGTGTGTGGGCAGGGTTGCCAGCTCTGGGTGGGGAAATACCTGGAGATTTGGAGGGGTGGAGCCTAAGGAGGGCAGGGTTTGGGACTTCAGCAGGGTACCATGCCATAGAGCTCACCCTCCAAAGCAGCTGTTTTCTCCAGAACTGATATCTATAGCCTGGAGATCAATAGCAAGAGATCTCCAGGCACCCCTTGGAGGTTGGCAGCCCTATGTGCAGGGGGTGAGTGATGCACAAAGAGGACAAACCAAGAAGAAAAGTCACAGAAAGTTAAGGATGACAGACACTCCAGCCCACAGAGGATGTGTGTGTGTGTGTGGGGAGGGGGGTCTAAGCATAAACGTCCCCCCACCTTTAAAGTTTTATTTCCAAAAAGCTTGAATAGCTTTTCAAAACAGTGGGAAATCGGGACCACACAATGCAGCATACAAACAAGGATAAAAGAACATGAAAGATACTGCAGACTTGGCCAACCTGAGAAATCAGCAGTGGCTGAACATGGATTGACCAAAACAGGACACAGGGTCTTATTCCAAGACACTGAAATACTGGACAATTCTACCAACTGTTTTGTCAGATTGCACAGAGAAGCCATTGAAATTCATAAACATCAGCACAACTTTAACAGAAGAGAGTTTAAGAATGAATAAGGCTTGGCTTCCTGTCCTGAAAACCTCCAGACTAACAAAGACTACAGTCCACAATAGCCATGCGGATTAGCTTTGGATTTCACACGTTAACAGATCACTTCAGGATACAATGGTTCCATATTAACTTACCACACCCTCATTAGCACATTATCTTGATTCTTACAGGACAATGGTTAGCACATTACCTTTGATACTTTTGCAGGACAATGACTCAGCTCAAACCCAACCCCCTTCTGACTATATATTACTCTTCCTACACACTTGACATTGAGAGACACTGTCCTTCAGTGTTACTCCTCTGAAGATGCCTGCCACAGCTGCTGGCGAAACGTCAGGAAAGAAAATACCAAGACCACGGTCACACAGCCCGGATAACCTACAAGAACCAATGAACTCTGACCGTGAAAGCCTTCGACAATAGTGTGAAGTCTACCTGCAAGCTATCTTAACACACGATATATTTGATTAAGTTCCTTTCACTCAAGGGGCAAGCTTTTTCCCCTCTTTCCCCCCCCTCTCCAGATATACGTAAGAGCTATTTTAATCAGGGTCTGTCAGGCCTTTTCTTTCCTCAGCCTACATATTTCCTGCCATGTAGTCTTTTTTTTTTTTTAAGGACTTTCTTCAAACAGCGGCTCTCCCTCCCACAGCCTGCCTCCCCAGCCATTACATTACAAAGCGACTTGCTAAAAGGACCGAGACAAACATTTGTGGGTTTCAGGTTTTGTTTTTTCCCCACAGAAGGTCATCCTTTGGAGGAGGAAAAGCCTCTTCATTGTGTCAAGAAACAAATTATGAGGAGAACGGACAGTGCAGAGACTGTGTGGGTAGGACCATTTTCCAGCCCTGGATCCGCATGGCACTACAGGGAGCCCTCAGAGCTGTGGTAAACTTAAGTCAACTCCATAGGCATAATCCCAGAGCTAGACCCAAAGGTAGGGTTGCCAGGTACCCACTGGCAACTGGAGGTTGGGGGAACTTACCTAGGGCTGCCAACCTCCAGGTACTAGCGGGAGATCTCCTGCTTTTACAACTGATCTCCAGCCGATAGAGATCAGTTCACCTGGAGAAAATGGCCGTTTTGGCAATTGGACTCTATGGCATTGCAGTCCCTCCCCAAATCCCGCCCTCCGCAGGCTCCGCCCCAAAAACCTCTTGCCGGAGGTGAACAGGGACCTGGCAAACCTACTTGCCGGGTTGATGTGAGGATAAAATGGAGACATGGGAGCCATATACACCACCCTGAGATCTGGGAGTCTTAGCAGACCACAAACTGAACATGAGTCAACAGTGTGATATGGCGGCTAAGAAGGCCAATGCAATTCTGGGCTGCATCAATAGGAGTATTGTGTCTAGATCAAGAGAAGTAATACTACCACTGTATTCTGCATTGGTCAGACCTCACTTGGAATACTGTGTCCAGTTTTGGGCTCCACAATTTAAGAAGGATGTTGACAAGTTGGAGTGTGTCCAGAGGAGGGTGACCAGAATGGCCAAAGGTCTGGAATCCATGCCTTATGAGGAGAGACTTAGGGAGCTGGGTTTGTTTAGTTTGGAGAAGAGAAGGTTGAGGGGAGACATGATAGCCATGTTTAAATATTTGAAGGGATACCACGTTGATGAGGGAACTAGCTTGTTCTCTGTTGCTCCAGAGACTAGGACACAGAGTAATGGATTTAAACTAACAGAAAAGTGATGCCATCTAAACATTAGGAATAACTTTCTGAAGTTGAGGGCTGTTCAATGGTGGAATGTGCTTTCTCGGAGGGTGGTGGAGTCCCTGTCTTTGGAGGTCTTTAAACAGAGGCTAGATGGACATCTGTTGGGAGTGCTTTGATTGTGGGATCCTGCATGGCAGGGGGAGGGTTGGGGTCACTGGGGTTGTGGGGGGAGGTAATTCCCTGCATTGTGCAGGGGGTTGGACTACATGACCCTGGTGGTCCCTTCCAACTCAATGATTCTATGAATGGTGGAGTAAAAGTATGAAAGATAAGCATACCGTGATAGTAGGTTAGATCCAACCAGTTTTACAGCTGGTGAAAAAGAGAGGAAAGACTCAACTTTGGCCACCAACAATGTTACAGAAGGGATCTCTATTGAAAAAAGTCATGTGGAATGGGGGCTGTAGTAAGGAGGAGAATTGGTGAGGCTGAGCCAAAAATCTGCCCAATTCCCCGAGATTTAAAAATTCCCAGCTCTGTGGTTTTGTGCACTGGAATGTCATTTCAATTAAACATTATGAAAACTCACCTAAAGACTAGGTTTCCCCTTCCCCCACACACATGCACAGTGAAGAAAAATCATGATGCAGATATGCATAGTAATTAAAAAAAAAACCTTTTTTTGGTATAACTTTCTTTAAGGGATCATCTTATACTCAGGGTCATCTCCCATTGTGTTAAATACAGCATTAGCCTAAATCCAAACTCTCTAATATGTAACACCACAAACCAGTAATGTTATAGTTGGGGCTGCAACTAAGGTATCCAGCGGACACCTGGAACCCAGCAGAAGACTAGGGGGCAGGTTCATGGAGGGTACTATCACAGTGATGGAAAACCCAGAAGTGATGTCAGTGCATTGCTGCAACATGCTAGGATTCACTGGAAACTCTGGTCATTTATGCATGGTCGCTGTAACTTCCTTTATTCCCTGTTTCAGCCAGGATCAAAGTAACCCGGGTTGGGGAAAACTGTATGCATTGGCCGGAATGATCAGGGGCGAAACTGTGTGCTAATGGAGGAATGAATTCAGAAAAGCAGTCTCCCAAGTTCAAAACAGGTCCCACCCATTTAAATGCTGCTCTGTAATTGGCTGACTTGCAGTACTCACCCTGATAGTACTTCCCCCCAGACCCAACTGCCGCATAAAAAAGCATTTTAAGAACAAAAAACAAAAAAATGGAGCAATCTGAAAGAAGGGGGGAGAAATCTAAGCTTCGTTTTTTGTTTTGTTTTTTTAAAAAAACCCTCTCTTTTGCTCAGAAAGAGCTCCAAGGTAGCAGGAAGCACTTGAATCCCTGCCTCTTTACACAGTGCTTCGTGATTGGCTGTGAGAGAAGCCAATCTTTTGTGCTTCCCCTGTTTGGCTATCTGCATGCTGCCTTGAAGAGGGGTTTGGAAAAGGGTGGGGCGAAGCTCAACTAGAGAACAGAGTATGCACGCTCTGTGACTCCAGAATGAGCCAGGATGAACGGTTTAATTCGGGCCAGAAGACAAATTGGAAAAGCCGGTTTCGTTTTGCATTGAAACAGCGTTGAACTTCCAAGGAATGAGGTAACGTGCATACTGAAAAATTGATCCTGGCTGAAACAGGGAATAAAGGAGGATAAAACAACCATGCATAAATGACCTATGGTTAGAGTTTTCAGTGAGTCCTAGGATGTTGCATTGCATTTTGGGTTCACCCCAGAAGTGACATTACACTGTCAGTCCAACAGCAATTTTTGGCTCATTTTTTCCCCTGCCACCCTACCAAGAGGCAGCACTGTTCAAGGACTGCTGGTCGTAGGTCTCCCACTGTAGCCCTAACTGCAACCAAGAACAACTAACTATCTCTGGGTGGTGGGCAAATACCTCTGGGCTCAAACCAGCCCTTAAAGTTATAATAGCAGTGACTGCAACAGGACCATCTGAAGTCCAGGGATGTAGAATTCTGTCAGCTTTGCCCACCCCTACCCTTTATCAGCACTACCCCCTAGCCCCTAGTAAACAGTAATTTCATTGAATTGTTTTACTTCTTTCAAAGTTTGCAAGTCACCTTGAGCACCAGTATTGGTAGAAAGGTGGGGTATAAATCCTATACCTCACAAGGCACAAATACTAATATGCAGTTACGGACACAGACAACCAAGATTAACAACAACAGTTACAGTTCCCAGCTCTGCCATCTGCCACATCCAAAATGAATTGCAAGAAGCAGGTATGCATTGCTTGCAAAGAAATGGAGTGACAACTACTGGGAGCAGGATCTGGGTTTTACAAGGGCCAGCTTCCCCGGTCTCTGATCTGTCTCAGAGCTGTGCTCTAATATTTAAGAAGTGATGCACCTTGTAAACCGAGGCATAATGATTTCATTATTCACCAAATGGGAGGAGTGAAATACAAAATCACCCATACATTTTGTTTTCAAAGGAAGGAAGGAAGGAAGGAAGGAAGGAAGGAAGGAAGGAAGGAAGGAAGGAAGGAAGGAAGGCAGGAAGGAAGGAAGGAAGGCAGGAAGGCAGGAAGAAAGAAAGAAAGAAAGAAAGAAAGAAAGAAAGAAAGAAAGAAAGAAAGAAAGAAAGAAAGAAAGGAAGGAAGGAAGGAAGGAAGGAAGGAAGGAAGGAAGGAAGGAAGGAAGGAAGGAAGGAAGGAAGGACCATTTTATGCCCTTTTGTTTTAAGCTGATATACACAGAATTGCAGTAGTAAAGGGAAAATATAAGCTTGAATTATTTAGCGTATCAGAGACTTGGCATTGAGCTCTCGAGAAAGTGCCTCCAGTACAATGCAGAGCATCCCTATTTTATACACCATTGCACAGAACATCTCCAAATTGCCCTGGAACTTGCGCACCGCCCCAAGGCGTCCTCGCATTATTCCCAAGCTGTGGGTACTTCTAATGCTCTGTTAATCGTTCTGTGCTCTAACATGCTCTGGAGGAAAATCAGAACATTCCCACAAAGTCAAAGAGAAGTCCCACTAATGAAATTAAGCGAAATGAATATAATGTGCTTTTTGTCAATGTGGACCCCCTCAAGCTAAACTTTGGATGACGATGCACATAGATTATTCAGTAGAAACAGTTTTAATTAGTGTTACTTTTACACTTACTTTTGCAAAGGATGAAAGGAATCCAGATTGTCTATCTTAGCTACGGAAATGCAAGACCATGCTAATCAAACTCAACTGCAGAAATATGGACATTGCCAAGGAGATGCGCATGCAATCTACCTGTGACCCAGCAACCTTAGGACACAATGAAGATTTTGAGTGCAATCCTGAAGGGCCCCCCGAATCGGCATAGGAGCCGGCGTGACCCCATGCTGATGTAAGTGCCCATTTATCCCAGGATAAGGGGCACTTACACTGGCACAGGGGGCATTCACGCCAGCTCTGGTAAGCCACACCACTTTGTGGGGCTCTGCCGCCAACACGGCCACCCCGGGAGCAAAATCCCGGAAGTGGGAAACCATGCCGGCGTGTGTGTGTGGGCTTCCAGGGGGTGGAGCTGCCTTTAGGCAATATCCTAACCCCTTTTGCTCCGGGAACACCCCCTTTAATTGCAGCGTTGCTATGCCACCTTTTTTTGGTGGTGTAGCCTCGCTGTTTCCTATGGGTGCGTTTTTCTCATTTTACATTTTAATTGTTTTATTTTCTCTGTGGTGGCTGGGAAGCCTCTCAGGAGGCGCCACGGCTGCGCCACTCCCAGTTGCCACACATCCACCCCCTTTTCAGGAATTGGCTGCCCGAATACAACATACAAGTTCTCCCCGACTTCCCTGGCTATCCATCCCCATGAGCTATTTTAATCAGTGTCTAGCAACCCTGACTCTGCAACTGACATATTCTTCCCTGCCAAACAATTATTTAAAAATGTGTGAAACCTGAGTGTGGTTTTTTTGGGGGGTAATCAAATCTGGATTGTCTTAAGAGCACTTGGGGCTTCTCTTTTTTAAAAAAGTGGCAGGGAGAAACACATTTCTTGACTATTGATTTCTACACTAGTTGATGTGTTAGTGTGTTAATGTAATTGCTTTAATGGACAAGTGTCGACAACTTGTAAACTTAAATGAACCCGCATTGTTCTTTCCCTAGGAAATCCAAAATGGTGTCCTTTGTAATAGAATCCATTTAAAAAAGAGAAAGAAATGGAGCAAAAGAGGAAGGGAGGAGGAGGAGGAGGAAGGAAGGATAATCTTTTTTGGAAGACTTCAAACTTAATTTGTAGATTACGTCTAAGTGATAGAAAGCCGGCATTGTCATCCACTGAGTGCCGACCGTCCTTGACAGTTCTGACATTTAAACAGTCAGTTGTGAGCTGATAGATTCAGTGGGAATGGCCTCATTATTTATAGTGCCGAGTGGGAGTCGGGAGACACGTTTGTAACCCAGGAGGTTGCCACAGACCCCTGCTGCATTTCAAAGTCCTTCCTCTCGCCTTCTGATTCCCTAACTGTATGCTTCTCATCCCCGATCAGCCTCGTTGTAGGGCCTCTTTGTGTCCCAGCCAGCAGGTGACAACCAGTACAGGGCTCCCTAAAGAGAATCATCGTCACATCATCTCTGGAGGCTGGTTAGTGATAGGTTTTGCTCCCAAGGGCCATCAAGAGCTTTGTACCTTCATGGCTCATGAGACTGAGAGATGAGACCAGGAGTCTTTGTTTCAAACCTCACTTCAGGCACGAACTCACTAGGTGGCCTCAGAGAAGCTATGATCTTTCAGCCACATCAACCCCGTCCCCTAGGGTTGCCAACCTCCAGGTAGAAGCTGGAGATCTACCGCTATTACAACTGATCTCCAGCCCATACAGAGCAGTTCACCTGGAGAAAATGGCCACTTTGGCAATTGGACTCTATAGCCTTGAAGTCCCTCCCTTCCCCAAACCCTGCCCTCCTCAGGCTCTGCCCCAAAAACCTCTCGCTGGTGGCGAAGAAGGACCTAGTAACCCTACTGTGCAATCATATGCATTGGCCATAAATATTGGGGTGAAGATAAAAATGCTGATCCAACTTACACTACTGTTGCATGGATTACTAATATAATAAATATCTAAAATGCCATACATATATAGAACCCTATCAAGAGCCGCAATTTGAAGGACAATTTTTTTTAATGGAAAGGGGAGTTTTGAGAAGGGGGACAAGTATTCTCTGAAAGACCCTCCAAACTTTGCTTTTTCTGGATAACTGCATTCAGTTTATGCTGCCATTTGCTGCCATTTTGGTAGCACCTTTTTTATATATGTAGGTAGCTTGTCCTAACTACACGATTCATGATCACCCATGACATTTTGCCTCAGGCCAAAATGTGTGTGACCTTTCACTAATCCCCAAGAGAGGAAACCATTACCCATGCAAAAGCTAAGTGAAACCTTTATTTTCTAAATCATCCAGCCACTACTCAAGCAAATTGGCAGCTAAGGCAGAGGCAGAAGCTGAAGCACCTCAACCTCTCCCCAGTCATGGATATTAAGGTAATACATTTTAAAGGGCCAGCTTCGATAAGACTACTTCTGAAGTAAACTTTGCTCACGTTACAATCTGTGCTAAAACTACAGTTGCACACCTCCAAGCGGGGGCGAGAGTTCTTCCCGAATGACAACTTATCTCAAAACTACAGAGATAAATTTCCTTGGGGGAAATGGCAGCTTTGGAGGGTGGGCATCTATGGCATCGCATCTCTGCTGGGGTCCCCCCTTTCCTCAAACTCTGCCCTCCTCAGGCTCCACCCATCTTCTGCTGCCCATTTTTTTCAGAATTAATACTGCAGAAACTTGTTAAGAATTTCACTTCACTTATTTATTTAGAACATCAGAATGCCGCATTGTGAGGACCCTACCCCTCCTCCAGCTGAGACCCATTTCACAGGAGGGTTCCCCTTTTATTTTGGACTTTGCTGTTTTAATAGGCACCCCCTTTTAGTGCCTAAGTGCCAGGGGATCTGAAATTTGGGGAGTCTCATAAAGGCACCTGGTTTCCGCCATGACATTGGAGAATCTCAGGAAAGAGGAAGGGTGTTGCTGGAGTTAAAACTGATAAAGTACAATCTCCTCCAGCTCCGAAGGATATCTTTCTCAAGAAACAAAAGACCTTTCAAAGCTAAGGACATTACTCAGTGTTAGGGTTGCCAGCTGCGGGTTGGAAAATACCTGGAGATTTTGGGGGTGGAGCCTGAGGAAGGTGGGCTGTAGGGAGGGAAGGGACTTCAATGCGGTATAATGCCATATAGTTCACCTTCCAAAGTGGCCATTTTCTCCAGGTGAACTGATCTCTGTCGTCTGGACACCTGTTTTAATAGCAGGAGATCTCCAGCCACCACCTGGAGACTGGCAATCCTATTCAATGTCCACGCATACCTGAAGATGTCTGCTCAGCCCAAGGTCAATGGCTCAGTCCAGAAAGACACTTAAGTCGTTACTCAATCAGGGAGGACACTTAAGGCATTAAGTTGCCCTCCACCCTTAATTACTGTAGTCATTTTTGCCTCACTTGGGTCTTTGTGCCCATGCAGATCTGGCTCACAATAGCCTAAACAAGGAACTTTTCCCCAATTCTCCTCTCTGAAGTATGATAGCAGTTAACTTTAAACATACCAGTAAGATTCAAACTCCTTATCTTGGGCCAATCCAAAGTCAGGAAGGCCAAATCCTCACTGGGACTCAAGATCTTCTGTCCATAAAAGGACCCTAAGATCCTGAAAACTGTTGCTCAGATCTCCGGTCCAGATCTCTGCTGGTCAGAACGCATGTGTACGAGTGGGGAAACAAATCCATTTCACCAGATTAGCCTCCGCCACTCATGTGGAGGAGTGGGGAATCAAACTTGGTTCTCCAGATAAGAAATGCTGATCAAAAGAACAAAGAGGGACTAATAAATTATTCAGTGTTTGTGAATACTGTTGTCCCATTTGTCCCTTTAAGATTGCAAGTTATTTAATTGAACAACCAATGTACCTCCTGAGAATTCCCAGACACCTTCCTTCCAAATGTACTACACTGCCAGAAAAATGACTCACACAACTTTTTGTGTTCGTTTTGAAAGGATTTATTTATTTAATTAATTTTAGGAGCAAGACAGCGGGAATTAGAGAAGGAAATGCTTTCAGGGAGAGTCCTAAGAAAATACTTTCAACGTTACTAAATTTCATCTAAGAAGAAACCTACACACTTCTTTGGCATTCTTTAAATATATGATAAAGTATAAACATACTAACATTTCTGCAATACAATTTATCCTCTCTCAATGTTTCCAAATTGACTGTTGAATCACAATGGGACTGTACAACTCACAATTACTAACTGGGGGGGGAGTGGAGTTTGAATATTGGAGGTATATTTTCTCAAGAAAGGGAATTAGTTACTCAGGTTCTTTTATAGGTTTTCAGTATAGATTTGAACATTCCAGTTGTCCCACATCAAGGAAAGAACAGCCAAGCATAAAACATAGTCTTAGCTTTTTAGAGTCTCTGGAAATATTTGTTTACCTCAGGAAGCAATAAAATTGAATTGGCAACCTGGAGGATTGTCAGGTGGGGATTTCATCATCTCTGCCACCATGCAGATCTGGTCAAAGAAAGGAACTGAAGACACTGGCCAATGGAAGAAGGAAGCCTTCTTGCACTAATAGGTCACAGTGGTTTAGCTGAGATTACCCAATTCATGTAAAGATATTCAGGGTCAAGCTTGTTCACTAGCTGGAGCACAACTGAGAAACTCATTTAAATAGCAGATCCCCCTCGCCTACCTTCTTCATCAATGTCGTAGAAGCCAGGTCTACAAGTAGGCCAGTGTTAACTACTCCATACTGCAGATGAGAAGAGTGAAAGATGAGTGTTTATTTAGGTAAGTTCAAGGTAGAGGGCATGGATAAGTTGAGGAGGAAGAGAACCAGGAATATTGTCCTAGCTCCTTGGAGGAAAACTGGAATAAATGTGATGTGGTAGTGGAAAGTGCTGTCAAGAGACATTCAGAGGTGGTTTGCCATTGCCTGACTCTACGTAACAACTCAGGACTTCCTTGGTGGTCTCCCATCCAAGTATTAACCAAGGTCGACCCTGCTGTGACCCCAAGATTGGATGGGCTAACTTGGGCTATCCAGGTCAGGACATAAATGTGACAGATAGACGTAAAATGGGAATAGGTACACTCCTGGTTGATAGCTCAGACTCTTAACTATTACAGTTATTGATTTGGATGCACAACCCAATTGAACATGATACATGTGGCTGGTACAAATCAGGTATGCTATTAAACCTCACAAGATCATTGGATCATTTAAAATATCCTCATTTTTTGTTTTGTTTCTCCTTTGCACATTTCAAACACATTAGACCTTATTTTGCATCATTTTTATGCCTAATCTTTTCCACAAAATGTATACATTTTTCAATGTTACTGGTCTATCAAGAAATCAATGTTCTGATTATATGTATATATGATGAACACTGTACAAGCCAAAGAAGAGTTGGTTTGTATACTTTGCTTTTTCTCTACCTTCAAGAAGTTTCAAAGTGGCTTATGATCACCTTCCGTTCCCCTCCCCACAACAGGCACCTTGTGAAGTAGGTGGGGCTGAGAGAGTTCTGAGAAAACTGTGACTAGCCCAAGGTCACCCAGCAGGCTTCATGTGGAGGAGTGGGAAATCTAACCTTGTTCTCCCAATAAGAGTCCGCTGCTCTTAACCACTGCACCACGCTGGCTCTCACAAATATTGAGTAGAATGCATGCAAACTGCATAAAATCAGTAAAACCAATAAAAGGAATAATAAGTACCTATGATGGAAATGGGTGGACCAAAACCATTCACAATGACAACTTACAGGAACAAAAAGAAACAGGGGAAAAAAGGGGGGTATAGCCATCTCTCCCTGGTGCATCCTTATCCGGAAGCACTAGTCTCATGGAACCATATTCAAAGACATGTGAATTGGGGGCACTGTGTATTCACAACAAGTGGGTTTGAGAAGCAAAAGAGCTAAATTAACAGGCATCACGGAGCAGGATCCGCAGGGGGAAAAAAGTCTCCCTCCTGGTTCTCCGAGGCAGGTGCTGCCAGGCGAACACTTTGAATGCTCTCCATGATGATAATTGAGTAGCATTTTAGGGGCTACACGGTGGAAATGGCCTCAGGACAGGAAATCAGACAGCAGACACAAATTTGCACAGAGTGTCGGCGTTTTGGGAGCATATTGTTTGACGGTGACAAACAAAATATCCCTGCATTCTTTCACCACTCCCCTCCCCCAAGTCAATGATAGCAAGATCCCCCCCCCCCCCGAAACCACAGTCATGTCAAGGACAGCTAAGTAAGACAAAATGCCCCCCACTGAGCCAAAGGATTAAAGAAAAAGGTAATAGATAATGGGGGGGGGGAGAGAGAGGGAGAATTACAGCGGACTCTTCCCAAAATAAGAAAACCTCTCTTTTGTTCACTGAGATATCCTGTGTCCAGGTTTCTGCCTTATGGGGCACTGCAATCACATCTCAGTTAAATGAACCAAACTGACAGTCACTGGGGTCAAATCAGCCCTTGTTTTCTGTCTTAATAAGATGAGAAGAAAGCCATTAATTTTAAATGAAAGTATTCGAAAGCTTGTAATGGTGGTCTTCATTCCCCCCCCCCCTCGGTTCTTTGTTCACTTTCTTCACACACCCACACACACCGTGAAGACATTGTATCATAGACTTGAATATAGCCTTCAAATATATTTATTTGGGTGGAAGGATGGTAGATCTCACGATGTGACATTACCCTGCTTCTATATACTGCTCCCTCTTTTTTATCACTGTTAAAATTGTAGTATTTGAAAGCCAGGCTTTTAAAGTTGCTGGAAAAGTATCATTCGTAGTGTTTGAATGTTAAAAAACCCAAACGTTTTCTACAAAATAAGGAAATGTAAAAGTTTGAAGTTAAAATGATCCCCAGCAATGTAGAGGATACGCCCCTGAAGACCAGAGACAAGAGACAAATACACATGAACCTGCGTTATATCAGATCAGACCATCAGTCTGTCAAGATCAGCATTGTCTGCTTTGACAGGCAGCAGCTCTCCAGGGACTTCTACATCACTTATTACCGGATCCTTTCAGCTGAAGATGCCACAGATTAAACCTGAGAACATCTGCCTGCAGAACAGATGATCTGCTACTGAGTCACAGTGCCTCCCAGTGTCCCCCCCCCTTTTGAAGCCCTATTTATTACCTTCTAAGAAGCTGGTGGGCCCTGCCAGAAGAAATATCCATGTGGACTAGATGGACATTGGTCTGACAGAATCTTATGTTGAGAATGCTGCAGTTGATGAATCGGAGCCTGCCTTACTATCCGTTGTGGGGGGGTGTCTAAGGCCATTTATGCATGGGAGTTTTTGCCTTGAATTTGCCACTCTCTAGATGCACATTTTCCCCCATCCGAATGCTCAAAACTCGCATGGGGGCTTATTTTTGAGTTCTGAGAATTCAGGTGGGAAAAATGTGCATCTAGAGAGCAGCAAATCCAAGACAAAAACCGCTATGCATAACTCGTATAAAAGTGCATTAAAAAAAAAAAGTGCTGTCAACCATGTGCAGAATCCCATTTCCCCACATAACCTAGGGTTTTCTTCTGGGCAGGCCTGAGCTTCCAATCCCTATTTTGCCTGAGCACTTTAAATAAACAAACAAATAAATAATAGGTGCTGGGGGGGGGGGGGCAAATCTCCTGCCAGTTCCTTTTTTCTGATCTGCCCACTGTGGCATTCGGCATGTTCTCAGAGGCACTTTATCACTCATATTACTTCACCTAGGTCTAAGCCCCAGTACTGAACATACAATATTGAGCAAGGTTATGAGCACTTAATAATTTCGACCCTAGGCCTTTTGCTTAACTCTCTTGCTTTGATAACTGGTACTGTGAAAAGGCCTTTTGTAGGTCACCCTTCTAAATGGCAGTTGCCAATTCTGTGCATGTCTGAGGTTCCTTTCGATTAGGGAGCCGCGGACTGGTTTCCACTCGGAGGTATTATATATGCAAGTGGTGCCTTTGCTTCACAAAGGAAAACAAAGACAGAAGCACATCTATTTAACTGTCATAGTGCAGCTATTACCAATGCATGTGTTGGATCTATCCATCATCCAAATTTTAAAAGCCAAGAGATGAAACCCGAATGGAGAGAATGCCTCTCCATTAAATTGGAGCTCTTCAGCTTCATCTTAATTATGAAAAGGTGACAGATACTATATGGTGGTGAATGTAAGAAAGCTTTTGAGGGTGACTGATGGCCCTTCCAGTCCCGACAGCTGAGAAAGAGAGGTCTTTCACAGTCTTCCCTGTCAAAGGACCATTCTGCTAATATGCAGAGCCCTAATGGGACTGACAAGGATGGTTGTGGGAATAAGGAAAGCTCGCTGGCCCCTCCCTGAACTCCACTCTCCCTCCAGTAGGTGCACAAGCGGATTGCGTTCCAAGTTTGCAAGCTGATGTACATGTTATATTCGCCACGGGGATTCTGCCAAAACTGAACAATTCTATCATGGAACTAGTGGTAGCATATCCTTTTGAGTGCCAGAGCATTCCTGGTTGGATTTCAGTATTGTTCAAGTTGTATGTCTGTATTAGCGTTGCCAGGTCTCTTTTCGCCACCGGTAGGAGGTTTTTGGGGCAGAGCCTGGGGAGGGTGGGGTTTGGGGAGGGACTTCAATGCCATAGAGTCCAATGTCCAAAGCGGCCATTTTCTCCAGGTGAACTGATCTCTATCGGCTGGAGATCAGTTGTAATAGCAGGAGATCGCCAGCTAGTACCTGGAGGTTGGCAACCCTAGTCTGTATACAGTTTTGCACTTACTGAACTGGTTTCATTTGTGAAATACATTTGTGGCTGGTTCCAAAGATGAAGCCTTATGAAAGGCAGAGAGTGACCTCCACTCTAAGGCTTCAGGTGTTCCTCTGGACCCCACCAGCATAAGAACATCTGAAGGTTCAGTACTGTACAGAAGACCTGCAAAACGTGTGACCTGCCAAAGTAAGTGCCATCCACCAGCAGCTCAGTCCTCATCAGAAGCTCCTGGCTTTACTGCCTGCCTGGGACTGCAAAAACAGCCATTAGTTGTCCAGTATTTAACAAGCCACAATGAACAGCTATGGGGCTGTGCCTGGCTTACTGAGCTATCTAGTCCAGTATGCCCTGTTTTGACAGCATATCTCTTAGGTCTCAGGCTTTTAGATTGGCCTCCTTATTTAAGACCCTGTATCTGGAAATGAAGGCTGAATCAGGAACCTCATGCCTACAAATAATGTGTTCTATCACTGACTGGCAGTCTCTCCCAGTTATAGGTATGTGCCAACCACACAGAATACCACATCAGCAACTTGACCCAATAGATTACATGCTCAAAACCGGTGGTCCTTAATTTTTAATCTACTGCCACCCACTAAGTAATCAGCAGTATCATTACGTGCCCCCTCCCCAAACCACAAATGAAAGATTAGGACATAAAAACAGCATTTCAGAGAAGGCAACTTTATTCATACATATTTACAAGGGAAAAATATATCCCCCAACCCCCCAAAAAAGTGCCGATTTTTATTTGAACCCAATCGGCACATTTTGGAGAGCCTGTTTCTCCCTGATCTTTGTCTCTGTTTTGGTGCCCCTTGGCTGTTTTCTTTCTCGAACTTCATCATGCATCTTTAGTCTTATGGATGGGGGAACATTATGTTTTGTTGTTGCTTTGCCCTAAGCAGTGACGGAACATTTCCGTTTGATTCCTCCTTCCTGTGTGCCACTTCATTAAAGACCCAGCGGAGAAAGCAAGGATCTGGGATTCTGTCCTCAGGGTCAGGTAAACCATATAAAACTGCCTTTCTTTGAGGGCTAACAGAAAACAAAAACCTATGCTGAATACAATAAAGCATAAAAAATAACAGCACGTGTAGCTAAACAGACATAATTTATTGGATTCCCAGATGTTGCTGTTATGCATATAGACTTCTCATCATTGATGTATTAGCATATTATTGGGTAGTATTGTGTATGCTAGCACTTGCAATATAAGTTTGGTAAGCATTTAAATTCTAGCTTTGGCTGTAAATAAATGTATTTATTCCTTCATCTCAAAAATATATATATTGCAAACAGGGAGAGGGAACTGTCTAAAATCTTGGGGGAGAAAAAAAACCCCACTCCACTTCCAAAATGTGTAGATCACACCATGGTGAAGACCTGTTGCTCTAAATAAAGCATCCAGCAAATAAAGCATCCTGGACTCTCCCGCCTGAGCATCACGCAAACCTCTGCATCGGGATGCACAGACATCAAAACTATCAGAAGGAAGCTGTCATTTCACATTTTCAGCAGCCAAGGTCAGCCAATGTACTTTCCTCCTCGCTTTAAAGAAGAAACTAAACACGGGGCGACTGGCTGCAGATTTCGCTCCACGCAAATGAACTCTATTAAATATCATTGACGTTCCCGCCATGGGTGCTCTCAGACTTCCCTTGCTAGAAAATCAAAGCTAAATGGCATTTTTCATCAGGATTCCATCCTGACGAAGTGCTCTGCTCTTTTTATATTATGGTGTGTTTGCAGATGCATCTGGCATGCATGTTTTATTCCTTTACAGCCACTGCATCTCCAACCTTATCAAACCCAGACAGAATCTCTCCATCTTAATGAGACTAAAATAGAGATGGGGGGTGCAGTCACCCTTACTTTGTTTAGATTATCTTTAGGAGGAACTTGATTGATGCCGGTCAAAGGAAATGAAGGTCTTGATGTTATCGGATAAAGCGTATTCTCAGGTTCATCTTTCAAGGAGAAAGCCTTAAGGTGACTTGAGGGAAGGGGCAGTTCATGGCAGAGCTGTTATTTCTTCCATTCCCTAAAAGAGATTTTGATTCCTTGCTCTTGATTATGTTTTTAAAATCAGATGTTGATATATTTGCAGGTAAGCATCCTGGAAGGGCCGTAGCTCAGTGGTAGAGCATCTGCTTGGCATGCAGAAGGTCCCAGGTTCATTCCCCAGGATCTCCAGTTAAAGGGACTAGGCAAGTAGGTGATGTGAAAGACCTCTGCCTGAGAACCTGGAGAGCCACTGCCAGTCTGAGTAGACAATACTGATTTTAATGAACCAAGGGTCTGACTCAGTATAAGGCAGCTTCATGTGTTCATGTGCTCATATGTGAACTTTCCCACTTGTGTGTGTAAAGTATAGTCAAGTTGCAGCTGACTTATGGCAACCCCAGCAAGGGGCTTTCAAGGCAAGTTAGAAGCAGAGGTGGTTTGTCATCGCCTTCCTTTGCAGAGTCTTCCTTGGTGGTCTCCCAACCCTGCTTAGCTTCTGAGATCTGATGAGATTGGGCCAAACCATGCTGCCTTCCATCCCTCCCCCACCTGAGCAACACACAAATCCCTGCTTTGGGACATACCGACACCAGAGCTATCAGAAGGAAGCAGCCCTGACCTGGATAGTCCAGGCTAGCCCAATCTCATCAGATCTTGGAAACTAAGCTAAGCATGGTCAACTCAGGTTAGTACTTGTATGGGAGACCACCAAGGAAGTCCAGGATTGCTATACAGAGCCAGGCAATGGCAAGCAACCTCAGAACGTCTCTTGCCTTGAAAACCCTGCAGGGTCACCTTAAGTTGTCTCTGACTTGATGGCAACTTCCACCATCAAACATCTCCGTGCTGGCCCCTCTAAATGTGCTCCAACTGGTGGGCTTGCACCCATCATGGCCGCCCCAGTTAGATGTGAGGACAAGATCTACCACAGTGCCCATACAATTTCTTCTACATCAACACCCTTCCATCTAATCCTGTGGTGTATGGCTCAGGGGGCTCTTAATACAGGGAAGTTGTTACGTTTCCTAATATTATTTACGTAAGTTCTGCACTCGTTCAAGCCATAGTTCCCCAAGTACAATGTGTGTGTGGGGAGATAACAGTCATCCCGGCTGTAGCTACTGTTTCACAATCAGCTGTCAATTTTCCTCCGATCCACCTATACCCTTGAACAAACCCCCATTCATTTCAATAGAATTTACGGAGGAGAGATTCCTATTGGAATAATACCTTATTTCCCATATTTAATGTGGCACTGATTGATATTTTAAGATTATTAACAAAGCCAGCTCCCGCTTTCTAAAAATATTGTTTTTCCCGGTCCTCCCTAGCCTCATCGGAAGCAACGGGGAATCAGCCAGTCAATTCTGGTAAACAAAATTATCACCAATTTGACATTACAGCCAATCAAACCATGGGGGGTGGGCAGAGAACAAGTCCCCTCCCCTAACAATAACGGTTAATAAGATTACTTTATTTGCAGTGTTTCAGTTGACGTTCCGAGGGCTGCCTATTATAATTATCGCTAACCTTTCAGAGGAAATCATCCATCAGTCTGCATTAAAGTGTGTCCTGTGCCATTGACAGGACATTTGTCCTGTTAGAGAAAATGACAATTTTTAATGAGCTGTATCCGCTACAAAGTGTGCTGTCATCTCGACCGTCGTCTTCTTCTTCTTCTTTTTTCCCCCCTTTCTTCCTTCCAAAGTGTGCCAGGGGCTGCGAATGCCCCTCTTGCAAGTTAAGGTAAAACATGGAATGAATCTTCCGCAGATGTGAAAATTGGCCCACGTAGGATGCTGGACGGGGGGGCGGGCAGTTGGTTGTTTTTAAAGGGAGTTCTAATGGTAAAGCACAGTTTTTTGCTTGTTTGCTTCTTTTTTCAAAGAAGAAGAGTTGGTTTTTATATGCCGACTTTCTCTTACTACTTAAGGAAGAATCAAACTGGCTTACAATCACCTTCCCTTCCATTCCCCACAACACCTTGGGTGAAAACGCGTGGTCACTTTATCCTCCTTTAATCCCTGTTTTAGCCAGGATCGAATGCACATTAGGCGAAACGCATGGGTTCGATCCTGGCTGAATCCTGGCTGAAACAGGGATTAAAGGAGGCTAAAGGGACCATGCGTTTTCGTCCCTTGTGAGGTAGGTGGGGCTGAGAGAGCTCTAAAAGGAGACCTGTGACTAGCCCAAGGCCACGCAGCTGGCTTCATGTGTAGGAGTGGGGAAACAAATCCAGTTCACCAGATTAGCTTCCGTCGCTCATGCGGAGGAGTGGGGAATCAAACCCGGTTCTCCAGATCAGAGTCCACCGCTCCAAACCACCGCTCTTAACCACTACACCACTGCTATTGGGATTAGAATATGCCGTTTTTAAAAGAAGGAAATTGCCATGTCCAGAGCCCCACTGCCCAACTCCATATGAAAAAAATTTTTTGTGGCTGAAGGATGTTGTTTAGAGAAGGCAGATATGTGTGTGTGTGTGTGTGTGTTGTCAAGACACAGCTAACTTATGGAGACCCCATGGGGTTTTCAAGGCAAGAGATGTTCAGAGGTAGTTTGCCATTGCCTGCCTCCATGTGGGCTGAGAGAGAACTGTGACTAGCCCAAGGTCACCCAGCAGGCTTCATGTGGAGAAGTGGGGAATCAAACCTGGTTGTCCAGATTAGAGTCCACCACTCTTAACCACTACTCCATGCTGGCTCTCTGAGATGTATATATATGCAGATAAATGTAATAGGTGTTTTTGGGGGCTTTGCTTTCTTTAAAATTTCCCTAGGCCACAACCTCATAAGAGCAGCCCTGGTGAAAAGGCCAGAGATCTTCCTAGTCCAGCATGCTGTTTCATGCAGAAGCCACCCAGATGCTTCCAGAATAATCACAAACAGAGCATGAAGGTCTCCATCATCACTGTGGGATACAGTAGCAATGGTCAATTGGGATTCCACGGTATACACCTTTTACATCTGGAGTTCTAGTTAGCTACCATGGCTAATAGCCACTGATATACTTTTGTTTAAAGCCTCCCTTCCTCATGGCCATCTGAATTTATGACTATTGCTAGGTCTTAAGGCAGGCAATTCCATAAACTGATGTGTCACAGATAGGGCTGCTAACCTCCAGGTAGTAGCGGGAGAACTCCTGTTAACCCCATCCTCCTTAGGCTCTGTCCCAAAAACCTCCCACAGGTGGTGAAGAGGGACCTGGAAATCCTAGATGCTACTGCCTCAGCCAGTTTGGTGTAGTGGTTACGAGGGGTAGACTCTAATCCTCTAATCTGGAGAACTGGGTTGGTTATTGGATGTTAAGAATTATGTTAAATAACACAGTTTTCATGTTTTACAACAAGGGTTTGCATGGGACTTAGCTTGTACTATCCAAACTTCCCTTTAAATTCTTCAGTGCTACACCAGAGGAGATTTCCCCACTGTTACTTTGAATGCCATTTTGGGTAAAATTTGGTAGTGCCCTAAGGGTGTGCAAATCCTCCAAGCCTTTACAGTTTTGCTGGTCTTCCCATTATTATTTCCAACCATTATTCCTTAGTGTGTCACCCCCCCCTCCCCAACTCGCAATTGTGCTATGGGCACAAGAGACTATTCTGCATACAAATTGAAGTTAGGAGTTTTGCTTCGGGCTCCCCTCCCCCTGTAAAAAAAGTTATTTCATTCCTATCCCCACCCCTTTCCATCTCTCTTTGAAAAACGGGGAGGCTCCTTGAGAGTTCCCGTGAGAAATTGTAGGAAAAAAGGAAATTAATGAAATTTCCAAAGGCATGCAAACAATTTCCAGTGCAAGTGGCACCCCCCCCCCCCGCCCAAATTCTCTCCAATGGCGTTCAAAGCCAAGCTTACAAAGACATACACCTGTTCTCTCAACAGACTACAATATCCATTTTTTTAAAAAGCTATCCCCATGCAGTACAAAGTATTAGCATGCACCACCTCTTCTTCTGGGACATCACATTTGTTGTAGCTCTTACACTGGTCACTGTTGAATGAGTCTGGAAATTTCCAGAAGTGATTTTTACGAGGCATGTGTGGGATGGAGGCACAAGACAGAGGCAGGAGGAAGATGGTAATTTAGATTTATTGTTGAGAAAAAGACTATAATTTTCAAGGCATTAGAAGAAATGGAAAAATTGCTTGCACTGCTAGAGAGGTGTGAACTGCAATTCGGAGACTATAAAGGCACTCAAGTCAAAACCATTTTTTTCCTTTATTGATGCATTGTAATTATGCTAGGATTCTGTCGGTACGGAAGCAATGAATGGTTTTGGGACTGTTTGTACGCACAAGTGCGTGGATGTATGTTTGCCATATACATGTTTATTGAATCAACCCTCTGAAATAAACAGCTACACATGGTACGTCAGATCAAAAAGGAGCCAAGGAATGAAAGGACATCAGAACTAGTCCCTAACAGACCACGTCATATGAGGCAGGAACTAGTCCCTAACAGACCACGTCATATGAGGCAGGATATGTTGTAAGAAGAGGACAGGGTAAATGTCTCCAGATTAGTCAGTTTCAGTCACCTTTAATGGCATGATGTCGAGCATTGAGCATTGCTCAATTTAAAACTCAGCCTGGATCCAAAACTTTTTCTATTGAGCATAGTACCATCAGACTTACCAGCAAAATATAAAGACTTGCTTAAATATGCCACAACGGCTGAGAGAGTAGTTCTTGAAAGGAGATGGAAACAAATGGCTCTACCAGAAATAGATGAATGGAAAGAAAAGATGCTGGAATATGCAAATATGGCTAAGATGACTTACTTGAACTTAGACAACACGCAAAATGTCGAGCAATTTAATGAGAAATGGTTACCATGGTATATCTATATGTCTTCAAATATTTAACTCTAGCTTAATCATTCTCCTTGTTATGTGAGCAAAGGTTCCCTTTATGTATAAACACCATAATGATGATTATCTCTAAAGAAATTGACCGTGGTTTATCTTTAATACTATCTTAGTTAGACCAGCTATTTAATATGCATAAAATATATTTGATTACTTTTTTATCGAGCAAAAATAGAATAGAAACTAATATTCTGAATCAGCAGTAATAAGTATAAGCTTGGTACTATGTGTGTATATTAATGACTGAGACAATATCGTTTACTGCAAATGGATGCAAATTTTTTCCCTTTCCCCTTCTTTCCCTTCTGTATTCCTTAAAATATATTAAAAGCTTTTTTTAAAAAAAATGGCATGATGTCCAGATTAGTCAAGATGTCAACATCTCACCAATGTACATTGGGGAAGAAATCCTTCCTACTTTCAAGGACAGTGATCGGTCAGATCCTAAGTTTGTGCAAACCTATCCTATATGTATGCCCAAAGGAGTGCACATGTGAGACAGAGACCATATCAGTGACACTGTGATGTTCACAAATCACGTGTCACTCCATCTTTGAGCCATCAACAGCTCCTGACATGTTTCAGTTCTTAATCTCAGATAACTCTGTGTCCACCTGGACTAGTAGGTTAGACAAAAGATTTTCCCTTCTAATAGAGTGATTGAAAGCTGCAATGAATAGTGCTTGGAAAGCAAGCTGTAATCAATTAAAAAATAAGATCTTAAAGAAGGACTGGTCCTTAGTGTTTAAGGACGCAAATTGTAAATGTTCACCTCGCTTCCTCCAGATACCCTTCAACAGAACTTTCTCCTTGCCAGACTATTTCTGCTGGTTAGAAATTCATACGTTCAGATGAACTTTCTTATTGGAGAGATATAATGCCCTAGACTCAGTTGAGACACAAGGGTGATGCAATAAAATTACTGAAGAAGAATGAAAAGGCCTATTTTGTCCAGCTCAAATAGACTAGCCTACATTGTTTTAGCATGTCCACAAAATAATATTGCACAACATAAATATATCACACTCTGGCTAAAACAGCTAGAGACACTTTCTGAAAAGTGGATACTGCATTACCTGCGGTCAAATAGATCAGTCAATTGTGTGAGAGATGTGGCAACTTTTCTCAAGGAAAAATTAAATCTCATTTCCCCTTTTTAAAGTGTGAAGTGGTTGATGGCTAGCCAGTGGCTATTAAATCTAGGGAAAGAAGATCATGTGGCAGTATTTGCCACTGTATAAGCAGCTGGCCAGCAGCCGCCATTGCCCAACGGTCAGAAATAATGCATCTCGGAATTGATAGTAACTGTAGTTCCATTGGCTTCCAATCCAATTTGGGAGACTGGAAAAGTTAAGGTTCCCATCAACAACAGCCCCCCCCCCAAAAAAAAAATTCACCCTGGGAAAGAATAATCGATGGGGAAGATTGTCCTATCTATCATCTTTACTCCAAAGAGGATTTGGACAGGTTACTGCAGATTAAATGAACACAGCATATAATAGAGCAGAGCCTTTAGCAGAGAGAGAGAGAGAGAGAGAAGGGGTGAAGCTAGGGCACTGATCCTTGATTTCAGAATATGAATGTCAGAAACCTATCTTTATCTTCATCTGTGAAATTCAGAACGGCATAAGTGATGTCCAGAAGCAACAGGTTACGAGTACATAAAGTTAGATACTACCAAAAGCCTACATAACCCACTTTTTATGGATGTTAAATTAGAGTCAGGGTGGTGTAGTGGTTACGGTGTCAGACTGGGATCTGGGGAAGCCCGATTTAAATCCCCACTTTGCCTTAGAAGCTCACAATGGAAGCTGCTTTAGGTCCCCCACTGGGGAGAAAGGCAGGGTACAAATGAAGTAAGTACACATATAGTTCAGCTATACCTCTGTAACTATCTGTTGCATTGACATACCTTGTTTCATCCTGCACCACATTTCATGTTAACCCTATTCTGTCTAATAAGAGTTGGGAGTGGCTCCCAACCAATGAGTTGATTGAGTCTTATCTCTCTGATTTAGGCTTGCCAACCTCCAGGTACTAGATGGAGATCTCCTGCTATTGCAACTGATCTCCAGCCAATAGAGTTCAGTTCACCTGGAGAAAATTGGCAATTGGACTCTATGGCATTGTAGTCCCTCCCCTCCCCAAACCTCCGCCCCCAAAACCTTCTGCTGGTGGTGAAGAGGGACCTACTCTGATTACATCCCCCCACTTCCTTTCTACATGCATCTGATGAAGTGGACTCTGACTCATGAAAGATTAAAGGTAAAGGTAAAGGTCCCCTGTGCAAGCACCGGGTCATTCCTGACCCATGGGGTGATGTCACATCCTGACCTTTCCAAGGCAGACTTTGTTTGCGGGGTGGTTTGCCAGTGCCTTCCCCAGTCATCTTCCCTTTCCCCCCCCCCCCAGCAAGCTGGGTACTCATTTGACCGACCTCGGAAGGATGGAAGGCTGAGTCAACCTTGAGCCGGCTACCTGAAACCAACTTCCGTCGGGATCGAACTCAGGTTTTGAGCAGAGCTTTTGACTGCAGTACTGCATCTTAACACTCTGCGCCATGGGGCAGATTACGCTGGAATAAATTCTATCAGCTTCAAAAGTGTCACTGCATTCCTGTTCCGTTTTACTAAAAGTTGATAACAGGAATGCAACATGATGCAGACCTATTCTCTCTCGTATCAGAGGAGCATGCCTATTATATTAGGTGCTGTGGAACACAGGCAGGATGGTGCTGCTGCACTCGTTTTGTTTGAGGCTTCCTAGAGGCACCTGGTTGGCCAGTGAGTGAACAGACTGCTGGGCTTGATGAGCCGTGGTCTGATCCAGCATGGCTTTTCTTAAGGCAAAATCCCATGGGGACTTCCCTGGAATGGAACCTCTGGACCCACTACTCCAGAGCAAAGTTCACCTTTCTCCATTCATCGGGACATCAGTTGTGCAGAACTCTTTCTGCAGAGAGCACTCTGACAGTCATAGCACATTCCTGAGCCTGAAGGGCAAAAGCCCTTAGGAGGCCAGGAAGGCGCTGCACCAGTGTTTGGGCCCCCCAAGCCGGCATCTGGGCAACTTACACTGGTGTTAGTGGCCCCAACGCCAGTGGGAAGGCCCGGACGCTGGTCACCGGTCACTGCTGTGACAGCACCACCCCGGGACGCTGACGGGGCCTTCCCTCCACACAGTGGCTAACCAGGTGCATGTAAAGGCCTGTGCAGGCATCCCTCTAAAAGGCTTTGCTTTTGTTTTTCCGGCATGCGGGGAACGGCTTTAGGAGGCAGTGTGGCAGCACCTCCTCCCCAGCATCCACACATGAATCTCAGGAATGCGCTGTCATTTACCCACTGTTTGGATTGTGATGGAAGTGTTTGTAAAGTCAACAAAACAATTAAGAAACTATCACTCATCACTGGAACAAATGGCCAGCCTTTAAGGGTTTATCATCGCCATCATGGTCATCATTATGGCACAACACCATGAAGGGGCAGCATGGCTTTAACAAAGACGCACCACGCCCAATTATAAAACACAATGCGGGAAAGAGCCTTAATTTTAAAAGGATGCCATGCTTCACAATAAATAATACGAAATCCATCCTCCTACACTGCACCAGGTACATGGCCTCGCCAGCAGAATTACTTTACTAAATGGTATGAGACTGCACACGCATTGACTGCATGTCATCTTGTGAATTCAGTAAAACGTAGCTTTGGCTGACTGTCAAGCTCCCCGCTTCTTCTGTTTCATTTCCCCTGCTATAGTCTTCAATACCGTCTGAGACATTAAGAAAAAAAAAGAGTTTAACTTGCTCAAGTGTTAAAGGGGGTTAGCAGAGCAAGAACAATCTCTTCCCCCCTCCCTGATACATAATCTGCATGGTTTCACATTCATTTTAAAAAACCATGTTGCCATTTGCTAATTCCAAAACGAGTCCCCCTCCCCCTTTTGTAAGAGGATTGTCGGTACAGATGCTGGAATCCTTCGACAAACTGAGCACCCGCTCCTCTTAGCCATGTTTAGTGTTTCAAAGCCAAAGAAGTGTAACCAATCAATCATTCCTGGTTGCTAAAAGCAAGATGATAATTGTGCTGTCTTAGATCTTGTACACAGAGTATTGCAAAGATTTGTGTGTGTTTTCCTCCCACTCAAAGTAAATTCTCCTACTCATCACTGGGCGTATTATCCATTTCTGTCTGATCTTTCCACTAATTTGAGGCTTTCACAATGTGATTCTCCTGATGATGAAAATAATAACGAACATACAATAAATATTTATATAGTGGTTTTAAGTGTTCAAAGCCATCTCCCCACCCTCCACTTAATCTCAGGTGTAACTATCCTCCAACCCAATAGGGCTAACTACTCCCTCAAGCAAGCCACCTCTGTGGTGGCCAGTTGACAGAGAATGAAAATAACAGCTATCAGATATGACTCCTGAGATACTGAGAGCCAGCATGGTGTGGTGGTTAAGAGTGGCGGACTCTAATCTGGTGAATCGGGTTGGTTTCCCCACTCCTCCACACGAAGACTGTTGGGTAGGGTTGCCAGGTCCCTCTTCACCACCAGCTGGAGGTTTTTGGGGTGGAGCCTGAGGAGGATGGGGTTTGGGGAGGGGAGCCATTTTCTCCAGGTGAACTGATCTCTATCGGCTGGAGATCAGTTGTAATAGCAGGAGAAGGGGAAGGGAAGGTGATTGTAAGCCACTTTGAGACTCCTTAAAGGTAGAGAAATAAAGGTAAAGGTCCCCTGTGCAAGCACTGGGTCATTCCTGACCCATGGGGTGACGTCACATCCTGACGTTTCCAAGGCAGACTTTGTTTGCGGATGGTTTGCCAGTGCCTTCCCCAAAAGGTAGAGAAAAGCAGGGTATAAAAAACTAACTCTTCTTCTTCTACTACTGCTTGAGTCCCATCTGCTGCCACCACACTTGGGAGTAGTTTCAGTGACTTGGCCCTACTAGCAGCCATTGGACGCTTGCCTAGCTAGATGTTAATGCATGGCTTGGCCTTGTCAAGGCCTCAGCCCTATCAGCTGCTGCTGAACTCCCATCCAGTTGGCTCCTTCTGCTCCATGCCCTGGCCAGAGGGCTCAGTTTCCCAACTCTTCAGGAAGTGGGCAGCTGGCAAAGCCATCAAGGAGGCAGGTATGGTCTCTTTTAAGCCTATTCCACCCACCAACACACACACATACACATTCCCTTTGGCCAGCATGCACGTGGCTACAGTGGTGGAGATCTCCTGCTATTACAACTGATCTCCAGCCAATAGAGATCAGTTCACCTGGAGAAAATGGCCGCCTTGGTCATTGGACTCTATGGCATTGAAGTCCCTCCCCTCCCAAACCCCGCCCTCCTCATGCTCCATCCCTAAAATCTCCCACTGGTTGCAAAGAGAGACCTGGCAATCCTACTATACCCTCACTTGTATTGGTAAGAGAGGAAAACTAGTGGGGGGCATTATTTTTGCCAGGTTGTGGCCTCCAATGGTAGTGGGCCTTGAGAAATGGCCTCTTTTATCCACTGGTAAACACAGCCCCGATTTTAAACTCCAAGGACAAAAGCATGTGCTGAAGCTCAGCTAGCCAGCTTTTTGCACAGCAAAAACAACTTCCTTGAGGGTGCAATTTTGCATGGGGAAAGTATACTCTGAGATGGCAAAGCACAAGTTAGAAAGTAACTGGGGAAGGGGGGGGAGCTGTAATGCAGGCAGGAAAAAGCTTTCTCACCCACCCGGGTTTCCCTACGCGAAACCTCCCTTTTCCAAAGCTGCTGCTGTTTACAAAAAAATCTGCCCGAGGGGCTTCATCACAAAGGTAGATTTTCTCCAGAGAGTTTACTCCTCAGGCACAATTATGCCGTGCGTTGAGCAAACTGTGCCATTCCTGGGAATAATTCTTCAATTGTTCTGCAGTTTACCACTACAAATACAATGTTGAACCTTTTTTTAAAAAGTGATGGGAGCCTCTGAACTTTTCAGTGGAGCAAGGTCTCCTCAGAGCGAGGGGAGCTTTCCTTGGTGAAGCATCCGGAGGATCAGAGACCCGCAGTTACTCTACTCATCAAAGGAGATCTTAACCGTCTGGAGGTTTTCACCACAGGCCCGGAAAGCAGCGGGCAACAGAAGACGGGCTGGCAGCTCCTCCTTTTCCGCACCCCTTCAATTCTGACTCGCACACTTCCCCGCCTGACAGCCATCTAAAAGCATGGCATTTCCCTGACGCGCCAGCATGCATTTGTCATTGGCGTCAGGCGCTCACAAGACAGCTTCCTTGTTGTTGATCTGCCAACGGAATTCAGTCCCCAATGGCTAGCACTGTTTTTTGGGTTTTTCGCTTTGATCCATTGAATGCTGGCTGGCTGTTAATTGGCATTATTCGCATGGTTAGGCAAGTAAAACGTTTATAGTAGTGATTCTTGGCATATGAGGTCGGTCTCCTTAAGGAGGCACAGAGTTATGTGTTTGCACGGGAGACACATCCATCCTTAATTCTTTGCTGGAACATGAACTTTGCAATTAAAAAGGAGAAGATCCTACTTTTAGTTTTGATAGTCAGTACCATGGATTAGCAGACAATCATATTATCTCTCCTCGTCTTTATTTGCTTTGCCCCTGCATAAGACATTCTCTTCCCTCCCTTTTGATTTCCCTGCCCTAAGAAGAATTGGGGAAGGGCCATGACTCAGTGGTAGAGCATCTGCTTGGCATGCAGAAGGTCCCAGGTTCAATCCCTGGCATCTCCAGTTAAAGGGACTAGGCAAGTAGGTGATGTGGAAGACCCCTGCCTGAGCCGCTGCCAGTTGGAGTAGACAATACTGACTTTGATGGACCAAGGGTCTGATTCAGTATGAGGCAGCTTCATGTGTTCATGTGTGCCCATCTTTATTTACTTAAAAGCATTTGTATCCCACATTTCCTAAAAATTAATAACCATATTCAAAATGAATGACAGCATAATCAAAAACAAAGAAGAAGAAAATATGGTTTTTATATGCCGACTTTCTCTACCTTTTAAAAAGAAGAATCAAACTGGCATACAATCTCCTTCCCTTCTCTGCCCACAACAGACACCTTGTGAGGTAGGTGAGGCCGAGAGAGGTCTAAGAGAACTGTGACTAGCCCAAGGTCACCCAGCTGGCTTCATGTGTAGGAGTGGGGAAACCAACCCGGCTCTCCAGATTAGAGTCTGCCACTCTTAACCACTACACCACACTGTTATGGGCCTGTTTACCAACTCGGCACCTCCGAGGCACCAGCTGAGCCCTTCCTTTGGGTTGTCTGTTTGGACACAGGATATGACTGATATTCTTTCAGTGACAGCCCCAGCATTCTGGTACACCCTCTCCAAGGAGATGTGGTGGGCCCCATACTGCCTGCCTTGTATAAAAAAATGTATGGGTATTCTTTTTAAGAAGCCATTTTGCAATTTCTTTAATAAGGAAAGTATTATTGTGAGGGAAAGTCGCTTAGCTGTGTTTTTTTTTTTCTTGCCTTTTTATTTGACTTGGCTGTTACCCTGAGGGATGGTGGTTTTCTTCGGTTAGTCACCTTGAGCCACCACAGCCAGTGGAGAAAAATAGAATATAAATATTTTAACTAATACACTGGGGAGGTATTTTATGGTCAAATTGGCAGCTGATGGCAATGGATGAAAGGTTAGGAGCAGCTGCTATAGACCCTGAGCAGTTTCCATCCAAACATGCTGCAGCTGTGAATGGACAGATTTGTGAATGATGTAGATCTAGAAAGCCAGCCCATTCCTATATATGTGAAGAGGAGAAAGTGGACCGAGAAGACTTTTTTCTCCCTCTACCATAATAGTATAACTCAGGAGCATCCAGTGTGGTCGGTGGGCAATAGATTCAGGGTAGTCAAAAGGAAGTACTTAATTACTCCACAAGTAATTAAAGCATGGGATTCACTGCTGGTGGATGTGGTAATGACCATGAGCATGGATGATGTTAGAAAAGGCCATCCATGGCTACTAGCCATAATGACTAATGGAAACCTCCATATTTAGAGGTAGCAAACCTTTCAATACCACTACTAGGAGGCAGCATCAAGTAAAGGCCTTGACTACTATGCCTGGTTTGTAGGCACTCGAAGGCAACTGGTTGGCCATCATGTGAAATAGGATGATGAACTAAATGGACCATTGGTTTGATCCACAAGGTTGCCAACCTCCAAATGGTGGCTGGAGATCTCCCACTATTACAATTGATCTCCAGGCGACAGAGTTCCCCTGGAGAAAATGGCCACTTTGTCCATTGGACTCTATGACATTGAAATCCCTCCCCTCTCCAAACCCTGACCTCTTCAGGCTCCACCCCCAAAATCTACAGGTATTTCCCAACCTGGAGCTGGCAACCCTACTGATCCAGCAGAGCTCTCTTTATATTCTCATAAGCAACCTCCAAACAAAATGGTTTCCCCCCCCCCACAGATAATTATGAATATTACTATGTGTCAAAGGCAACTCATTATAGTTTTACCAGTAGATCCAAAAAAGCAGCTATTGTGTGTTTCTGACATTGGCTATATTTTACATGGGTTAGTTTTGCGGAAAGACCTCACCTCACTATTTCAACACTGCAGAAAAAAGGATACTTCTACAACTTGCATCATTCTCGTGTTTTCAGATTGGAAAGAGACTCCGCATCTCAGTTTTCAAAGCAGCTGCTTTCTCAAGGGATGGGAAGAATGCCTCTTTGTAGCCAACAATCCCCCACCCCCCAAGGGAAACATTGTTCAGAGCTGCTCGTCCGTCTCTGAAGCTGGAGGATCGGCTGCTCCGTGGGGGCATGGCCACTCATTCAAGGGGAAGAATTGCAGTCTCCAATCCCCATCTTGAATGGGTTACCTGCAACTTTTTGGCACAGGATGGATCCATGCTGAGCCAGTCAGCGTGCCCGGCATGCAGCCCCAGTCTTTTAAAAGCATCCAAGACCCTGTAATTGTTCAATCTCCAGTGGCTGACCAAGGAGAAATATTGAATACAGCCATGCTGATAGTCGTCTCTGTGTGGAGATTTAAGACCTAATTGTGAAGAACTAATATAAGCAGACGATTTGCTACAGCTGGGAAAGGATTTAGATCTTAGTTTCCAACCTGACTTCCCCAAGCTAGCAAAGCAATTAATCAGTGTTTACCTTTAAGCATGTATAACCCAACGCTTAAAATAGCTTATTTGTTCATGCCTGGAGCTAATATTCTTCTTTGAGTGGCTTTGCAGGATCAGAGCATCCATAAGAGGGAAAAAAGTTAAGTTTCCTTCATCTATCTGCATTATTGACTCAAAGCTTTTAAAATCTAGCAACTCAACATACTGCAAAATTCTACAGTAGGCTCATGCTCAAGCACATACCTACATGCACTAAAATTAAGTAATCTACACTTCCCTAACCTTTGTGTGTCCTCTTTGGCTAGAGTTGCCAGCTCCAGGTTGGGAAATACCTGGAGATTTTTGGGGCAGAGCCTGAGGAAGGTGGGGTTTGGAGAGGGGAGGGACTTCAATGCCATAGAGTCCAATTGCCCGAATGGCCATTTTCTCCAGGTGAACTGATCTCTATTGGCTGGTGATCAGTTGCAGTAATGGGAGACCTCCAGCTAGAACCTGAAAGTTGGCAACCCTATCTGTGGCTCAGAGTTGTTGTGCCTTAATAAAATTCAGAAGTGCTTCCTGGTTTGCTATGTACTTGTGGAAAGAAAGGTTTAGAAGGAGGGGCAGTGAATATGACAAGAGGAAATGCTGGCTGAACTACTGATACTATGAGAGACTCCATATAAAAACAAAAACAGAGATATTGGGCACAATTCACTGTGGCCCACATGTTCCCCATTGGAATAAAAGGGAGATGCACAGGAATAGATCCGTAAACCTTTTTGTCTACAGGTTTCTGGGTTGTCTGCACTTGTCTTTCAGTTCAAAGGAAAAGAAGAAGAGTTGGTTTTTATATGCCGACTTTCTCTACCACTTAAGGAAGAATCAAACCGGCTTACAATCACCTTCCCTTCCCCTCCCCACAACAGACACCCTGTGAGCTAGGTGGGGCTGAGAGAGTGTGACTAGCCCAAGGCTACCCAGCTGGCTTTGGGTGGAGGAGTGGGGAATCAAACCTTGTTCTCCAGACCAGAGTCCACCTCTGTGGGAAGTGTTTTGGCTAAGACTACACTCAATACTCTGCAGTTTAAGTTTGAAAGAAAAAAAAAAGCAATTCCAGTAGGGTAGAAATGTTTCTTAAAAAAAACATACCTAGGCTGTTAGAATAGACTCCTTTTTTCAGTCCCGTTTGCTATGATTGTCTCCTGCTGTTTTAGTGGCCTATTTCCCCTGGAAAGATGTCTCTTGGCCTCCCTGTATAATCACATAGATCATTCAGTGAATCGAATGACACAGAAAACAGTTAGGTAGCCAATCAGATCTGGTCATGTCATCGTGGCTTTTTTTTTTTAAAATCCCTTTCACGAAACCGTGCAGCATAATATGGTTTCCTCCTCTCGTTTTATACTACTACAATCCTAACAGGGTAGTCTGAAAGACAGTAACTACGGCCCAAGGTCATACAATGAAAGTCACAGGCAAGTGGGGCTTTAACGCAGGTCTCTCTGGTAAAAGCCCAGCATTCCAGCCATTGTACGACACTAAAACAAAGTTAAATCCACTAGGAATGAGAGAGAGGGAACAATGCAAACAAAGTTGGGATGAGCAAATGTTTGCTATTTCATTTCTTTCTTTAATATTCTGTCAGCTACCGTGGTTGTCTGCTTTTGATCTTGGCTCTGCAGACTTGTTTCTGTTTAGGGTTTCCAGCCTCCAGGTGGGGGATGGAGATCTCCTGGAATTACAACTGATCTCTAGATGACAGGGATCCCTTCCTCAGGAGAAAATGGATGCTCTGGAGGGCCCATGGCATTGTACCCCGCTGTGATTCCTCCCCTCACCAGGCTCTATTCCCCAAATCCCCGGGAATTTTCCAGCCTGGAGCTGGCAACCCTATTTGTATTGCTGTGTGGTTTTTATAAGCCATTTGTATGGAATTTATGCATTAAAATGTACATCATTCATACATAGCGTGGTTTACTGATCATACATATACTGGTAGGGTTGCCAACCTCTGGGTACTAGCTGGAGATCTCCTGTTATTACAACTGATCTCCAGCTGATAGAGATCAGATCACCTGGAGAAAATGGCCGCTTTGGCAATTGGACTCTATGGCATTGAAGTCCCTCCCCTCTCAAACCCTGTCCTCCTCAGGCTCTGCCCCAAAAACCTCCTGCTGGTGGCAAAGAGGGACCTTGCAACCCTATATACTGGGTAACTGATGTGCAGATAATGTTAAAATGTGTCTCCATTTTGATGGAGAAAATGTGGTGTGTCAAAACTGAAAGGCACAAAAATAATGATAGGCTCAAAAGTGAAATGTCACATAAAAATAATGATTTTCAGGTTACAGAAGCAGCAACAAGAAATTCAAAATTCTCTCTAAAATGAACAGGGATTTTTATTTTTGAAAGAGTACAGAATTATTAATGGAGGAGAGAGGAATTTGATCACAACCAAACCTTCTGTGAAAAGTAAGAACTTTTTTATTCACCCATGGTTGTGCAGACTGACGAATCATGAAAACAATAAGCCCTGCTGAGAAAAAGGTCTTAATGGTGAGGCAGGGGGTGGGCTGTGGGGGCCGGCAGAACCTGGAGCTCCGCCAAAGGTGGCCGACAAGTCAAGGGCATCCTTCCTCATTATAAAAAAAAAGAAGGAAATATCCAGTGAGGCTGAAAGCTGGAATTCAGTTTGGTAATTCAGCTGCTGGTTTGGTATGACAGAACCTTTATGTGGAAAGTCAAACATAATTTCTTTGATGTTGCCGTACTACTTGCACTGACAATGGGAAGGGCTGCACCATTTATCTTCCTCCCTTTAAAAGTTGAAATGCATTTGAAACAAAAGCTTAGGAGGTAGAAATTGTGTGGATTTTAGTTTTTGCACATTCTTTTTAGGAAGGAAGGAAGGAAGGAAGGAAGGAAGGAAGGAAGGAAGGAAGGAAGGAAGGAAGGAAGGAAGGAAGGAAGGAAGGAAGGAAGGAAGGAAGGAAGGAAGGAGTCATAGAATCACAGAGTTGTAAGGGACCACCAGGGTCATCTAGTCCAACCCCTTGCACAATGCAGGAAATTCTGAACTACTTCCCCCCCACACACACCCAGTGACCCCTACTCCATGCCCAGAAGATGGCCAAGGTGCTCTCCCTCTCATGATCTGCCTAAGGTTATAGAATCAGCATGGCTAATTCTGCACATGACACTCTCATACAAGTAGCAGCTCCATCAACTGGCCTCAGAATTTGGGAAGCCCGCTTCAGTTCTCAGTTCCATGATGGCCACCCACAAACCAGCCTGACTCCCTTATGGTCAGCATTTGTATCTCATCTCACTGCAAATCAACCTGTAAATTGTGGAACTCCCTGCCCCAGGATGTAGTGATGGCTGCCAATGTGGAAGGCTTTAAGAGGGGAATGTACCTGTTCATGGAGGAGAGGGCTATCCATCGCTACTAGTTAAAATGAATACTAGTCATGATGTATACCTATTCTCTACAGTCTCAGAGGAGCATGACTATTATATTAGGTGCTGTGGAACACAGGCAGGATGCTGCTGCAGTCTTGTTTGTGGGCTTCCTAGAGGCATCTGGTTGTCCACTGTGTGAACAGACTGCTGGACTTGATGGACCTTGGTCTGATCCAGCATGGCTTTTCTTATGTTATGTTTTAATGGCATTCAATGGAGTTCACTCACTAGCACTAGTTAAGCCATTACTGGGGACAGACTTACTTCCCTGGGGTTGAGTAAACCAAGGGATTTTATTTCCTGAAACTGTGAACAGCTTTTAGCCCTCTTTAAGATTGAGAAATTAATTCCAAACATTCTCAGAAAGTCTGAGATCAAAATGATCAGGGGGCTAGAGCAACTGCCCTAAGAGGAATGGTTAAAACGCTTAGGGCTGTTTAGCTTAGAAAGAAGGCAGTTAAGGGGAGACATGATAGAGGTCTATAAAATTATGCATAGTATGGAAAGAGTGGACAAGGAGAAGCTTTTCTTCCTCTCTCATAATACTAGAACGTGGGGTCATCTGCTGGAGCTGGAGGGTGAGAGATTCAAAACAGAAAAAAGGAAGTATTTCTTCACACAACACATAATTAAATTGTGGGACTCCCTGCTTCAGGATGTGGTGATGGCTGCCAACTTGGAAGGCTTTAAGAGGTGAGTGGATATGTTCATGGAGGAGAGGGCTATTCATGGCTACTAGTCAAAATGGTTACTAGTCATGATGCATACCTATTCTCTCCAGGACTAGAGGAGCTTAAATTAAGTGCTTTGGAACACAGGCAGGACAATGTTGCTGCAGTTGTCTTCTTTGTGGCCTTCCTAGAGGCACCTGGTTGGCTGCTGTGTGAACAGACTGCAGGACTTGGCTGCATCAACAGAGGTATAGTGTCCAGATCGTGCGAAGTGATGGTATCACTTTACTCTGCTCTGTTTAGACCTCACCTGGAGTACTGTGTTTTAGTTTTGGGCACCACAATTTAAGAAAGATGTAGACAAGCTGGAACGTGTCCGGAGAAGGGCAACAAAGATGGTGAGGGGTCTGGAGACCAAGTCCTATGAGGAAAGGTTGAAGGAGCTGGGTATGTTTAGCCTGAAGAGGAGAAGACTGAGAGGGGATATGATATCCATGTTCAAGTATTTGAGGGGCTGTCATATAGAGGATGGTGCTGAGTTATTTTCTGTTGCCCAAGAAGGTTGGACCAGAACCAATGGGTTGAAATTAAATCAAAAGAGTTTCCATCTAGACATTAGGAAGAATTTTCTAACAGTTAGAGCAGTTCCTCGGTGGAACAGGCTTCCTCAGGAGGTGGTAAGCTCTCCTTCCATGGAGGTTTTTAAGAAGAGGTTAGATGGCCATCTGTCAGCAATGCTGATTCTGTGACCTTAGGCAGCTGATGAGAGGGAGGGCATCTTGGCCATCTTCTGGTCACTGGGTGTGTGTGTGGGGGGAGGTAGTTGTGAATTTCCTGCATTGTGCAGGGGGTTGGCCTTGATGACCCTGGTGGTCCCTTCCAACTCTATGATTCTATGACTTGATGGAGCTTGGTCTGATCCAGCTTGGCCTTTCTTATGTTCTTATTTTCTAGAATCTCTAGGATTAGGAAAATGAGGTAAGGAGAAAGGAGAACAAAATGTACAACTATTGGTGAATAGACAGATACCAGCAGAAGGATATTTAACAGGAAAAGAGGCCACCCTAAAGGACAATACCTAGGACAAAGAACTTGCAACATTTGTCTAAATGGCCACTCATTCCACTATGGGGCTGGACCAAGCATTGGAGGAAGCCTTCCTGCAACAGTTGAGTAAGCCTCTTTGTATACCTCTGGACACTGGCTGATTGGGGAGAGAACTGTGTCCTGCTGTGGGTCTTCTGGGCCACTGGTCAGCTGGATGAGCCAGACCTCTTACACTCTAATCTGCATTCATGAAGCTCTCTTTTTGATATACAGCAGCCCTGGCGCAGGAACCATATTTACAGCACATGGATTGCATGAGACACTGTTAATGTACTAAGGTAAGGTCACACCCAACATTTATTAATAGGAAAACCCTTAGTCTCAAAGTCGCGTATCTATTTGTCATGATCACGTTGATTAAGTGGATTTAGTGCATGTGCAGGAACTCTAATTCAGCACTCCATGTGTGTTTAGAGAGCATTGTGCATGCAATGGAAAACAGGACACTGCGCTGGCATCAGTTCTTCACACTGGAGTCAGCTTCAGGTATTTTATCTAGAAGGTGGTTTACATATGCAGGTTCATCAAGCAAAAACTGCATTTTCAAATAACGCCTGCGTGTGTGAATGAGTCATCACTTCCGGATCACAATAGACTGTATTTTAAGCTCCTTCAAAGACATTTCCTCCCATGAAGCCTGTTCAGAAATTCAGACAAAAACTTGGGTAACCGAGTGCTGAGAAAGAACCTCCGAGTTTGGTGAGGATTGGGTCAAGGGTCCAGAGTTATGGGGTCTGAAGGGGTCCTCCCCTCTGCCCATTGAATAGCAGTCAGCTATTCAGGGGTTCTTGCAAGGAGGGTCCCCCCAAGCTACCCTGAAAGTTTGGGACCTCTACCTCAAAAAATGCCCCTCTGAGCCATGGAAAAAACCCTCCCTATGGCTTTCTATGCTGGGATACTTCTCATTAAGCTACTTCCTTTTTTGCGGTTAACAGATGCCTACAGTGTTAACAGTGAATAGGAAATAGCTTAATGAGAATTCTTCCAGCATAGAAAGCCATAGGAAGGTTTTTTCCCACGGCTTGGGGGGGGGGCATTTTTTGAGGTAGAGGTCCCAAACTTTCAGGGTGGCTTGAGGGGACCCTCTTTGCAAGAACCCCCAAGTTTGGTGAGGATTGGGTCAGGGGGGGCTGGAAGGTTCTTGCAAGGAGGGGTTCTTGCAAGGAGGGTCCCCCAAAGCTACCCTGAAAGTTTGGGACCCGCACCTCAAAAAATGCCCCCCCAGGGCCATGGAAAGCCCCAAATGCGTTTTAAATTGCTTTAAATGGCCTAATTTGTTCGGGAATGCCGAATTTCCTGCTGAATTTGGCATTCCCGAACGGGGGTGTTTGGAATTCGGCCAAATCCGATCCAAATTGGGCTGGATTCGGCCAAATCCGAACCGAGCCGAATTTTTTTTTTCAACAGCCCTAACCAAGGGTCTGATTCAGAATAAGGCAGCTTCATGTGTTCATATGTATTCCCTTTCAGTGGTCCACAAACAGTAACAGTGATCAGTTGCAACCAGTTAAACTGTATAAAATCCGGGGGAGGGGGGATGACCCAACAAAATATTCTAACATAAGCAAACTGTGTATCAACCCGGCTTAAATTCTAGTTTATGGGCTTATAGATTCACTTCCTGGGATGCTTCCCTTGAGAAAGCCACACTGAATGACTTGGAAAGCAAATGGAAACAAAGCTCCGCTGGGATGATGGGGTGGCCAAGTGCCATTGTCTTCCCTATAAATTCCACAGAGGAGTCAGTACCACTGTTGTGTCAGCCTCTGTGAGAACTCTCTGCAGAAGCTGTCACCACTGGTTTGAGCAGGGAACTGCAACACTCAAGCCAAGATATTGGCACCACTGCCTGTTGCTTACCTCCAAGGGCTACGTACCCTCAGTCTGGCCAGACTGTTGCTGAGAGAAGGCTGATACCCTTCTGCAGTCCCAGGCTACAAATTCCTGTTTGGTGTTTTCCGCACCAGAGTGGTTCCCTGGCCTGTCCAGTCCCATCATACTTGAGTGTACCCCTCCAGCCATAGGAAATGTGGCGCTTACTATAGATTCCTTCATGTGCTACGGCCTTTATCTTGGCCTATTTCCCTAGCCTCTTGACCCCCTGTCCTCACTAGGCCCTGGGGCCTGTTCCTCTCAATACTCTGTAGTTGACAGCCTTTGGAAATGCAAGTCTGTAAGGAATGGCCCCGCTCCAAATTCCATTCTGCAGGAAAACCCAACTGTCCTATGCAAACAACAGAGCCACTAATGGCTAGGGTTGTCAGCTCTGTGTTGGGAAAGACCTGGAGATTTGGGGGGGGGGGTGGAGCCTCAGAAGGGCAGGGTTTGGGAGGGATTTCAATGGGGTATAATGCCATAGAGTCCACCTTCCAAAGTGTCCATTTTCTCCAGGTGAACTAATCTCTGTTGCCTGGAGATCAGTTGTCACCCCAGGACATCTCCAGCCACGACCTGGGGGCTGGCAATCCTACTAATGGCTCTACAATTAGTGACACCTTAGATTGTTCCCCCTGGCCACCAGCCACCACCAGAATCCTTTCATGTTTGTTGCCCAAACATCTTTAAACAGCTGCAAGCTGTGTATGCCCAAAAGGGCTAACTGACCTCAGTTTAGGAAGTCCTGTTTGGCACGTGAGGCTTACATGTGCTGTGGGCAAATGAGGAGGAAAGGTCTGTTCATTACCGGAGCTCCCGAATCAAGGTAAGAGTTGAGGTATGCAAGGCAGGGGTGCCAGCAAAGAATATCACCTCCCAAACTCCAGGGTCTCAGGTTATCCCATCACTGTGCTCATTACAAAGCCAACCTGGGGCTCAGTGGTAGAGCATCTGCTTGGCATGCAAAAGGTCCCAGGTTTGATCCCGGCATCTCCAGTTAAAGGACCAGGCAGGTAGGCGATATGAATTACCTCTTACTGAGACCCTGGAGAGCTGTTGTTGGTCTGAGTAGACAATACTGGCTTTGATGGACCCAGGGTCTGATTCAGTATAAGGCAACTTCATGTGTTGAATGAGGCCTTCTATGTGGCTGCCACACATAGGTATTTCAGAGAAATTTGAAAATTATTAATTGTCTAGAATAACCTTTGAAGCTGTGGTTTCCTGGCACTTGCCCTTTTATTGCTATCGCTGTGTTATTAACTGTTAGACGGCTGATTTGGGGATTTTTTTCTATGTATCTCCCCCCCCCTGCCCCCGTATATTACTTTGATGTGTGTGAAAGGTAGCCCAGGGATACAACGAATAAATTGAAAACACACCATTTGACTCAGAAGATTTAAGAATCCTGTCTTCCATGCACACTGCACAAAGCATGTGTTGTGTATTCTTATAGGGTTGCCACCCTCCAGGTGGGGGCTGGAGATCTCCCACTGCTATGACTGCTCTCCAGGAGACAGAGATCAGTTCACCTGGAGAAAATGGCTGCTTTTGAAGGTGGACTCCATGTAGAATTTGAGTGGTCTCAGGCTCCTCGCAAGGTGGCACTTCCATGTCGGCGCGCGTGTGCACGATTGCCTGCCAGCCCTCAGCTGGTTGGCGGGCAGAGGGGTACATTACCGGGGGTTTGCCTGCCACCAGCGGGCACCTGGCAACCCTAACTCCATGGCATTATGCCCCATTGAAGTCCCTCCCCTCTCCAAACCCTGCCCTTCTCAGACTCTACCCTCAAAATCTCCAGGTATTTCCCAACCCAGAGCTGGCAACCCTGTGTTCTTACTTAACAATCCTATGTTCTTACTTAACATACTTAAGTATGCTCTTACTTAGGTATTCTTGCAATGATCAACATGGCAAAAGGAAGGAAGGGTATGAAAAGAGAAGACATTTGTTAATGACAAATGTTATTATTTCCATGGGGGCGCAGACCAGAGGGTGAAATTTCTTTTATGAAATTAAATACTGCCACCACCCTGTGATATGACAGTCACACCAGAAAATGCATGGTACAATGTGGTAAAATTGCAATACACCATTATAAATAGGATTTATTATACTTTACAGATCAGAGAGAGCCAAATAAGCAATTCCTTTCAAAAGAGCCAGACAGCAAACATGTGACGGGAACTTTAGGCAAAAGTCCTTGTTGACAATCTGCAGGTTGACAGGCGAGAAAGTGGAACCACAGCAAGCGCCTGCTTGAAGTACGGTTACATCGGATATACAACAGCATGTGAGATTTTTTAATCCTGAAGCCTACTTGATGGATCCTCAATAGCTTTTTCAAAACTTTCAGTTAAAATGTAAGTGTACTGTGCAGAGGAGACTTTAAAAAAAAAAAAGAATGCAAAGATTTTCTCACCCACATCCCATGCTCCCTCCCTGATCAAGAACTCCAGTGCAAATATGGAAATTTTGTACCCGCCAGGACTTTCATATTAATTTAACTGGAGGGAGATCTTTTGCTTGTTACAGTGGGCACAATGCAGCCTACATTAAGCATTTGCAGGTCCTCTCAATTTTGACCAGAAAAAAGAGAGCGAGAGAGAGAGGAACTAGATTAATGGCAGGAAATCTGTGATCAGATCTGTCACTTATTTATACAGTTGCCAACCTCCAGGAGGTGGCTGGAGATCTCCTGCTATTACAACTGATCTCCAGGCGACAGAGATCAGTTCACCTGGAGAAAATGGCCACTTGGAAAGGTAGACTCTATAGCCTTATAACCCACTGAAGTCCCTTTTCTCCAAAAACTCCACCCTCCTCAAGCTCCACCCCCAAAATCTCTAGGTATGACCCAGCCCTGAGCTGGCAACCCTACTTATTTAAGTTAAGATGGGTGGGGGGATTAAGCCAGGGCTGTGTTACTGGGAAGGTATTAACCTGTCTTCCTGATAGCATTTTGCTCATCTAACAGTGCCATCCTAAGTAGAGTTACGCTCTTCAAAGTCTATGGTTTTCAAAGGGTGTCACTTTGCTTAACAAATGCACTGTAAATTTCACCTACCTTGCAGCTGCCATTTGTCCTAAGTGGCTCAAAGGAGGGAAAGGTTACCACCTTCCAGGACCATGTTACTGTTCTTAATTTAAAAAAAAAATGAGGGAGATATGTTCATGCATCTCCCAGTAGGCCTGAACTTTCCTTCTGAAATCAGTAGGGTTGCCAGGTCCTTCTTCACCACTGGCGGGAGGTTTTAGGGGCAGAGCCTGAGGAGGGTGGGGTTTGGGGAGGGAGGGACTTCAATGCCATAGAGTCTAATGGCCAAAGCAGCCATTTTCTCCAGGGGAACTGATCTCTATCGGCTGGAGATCAGTTGTAATAGCAGGAGATCTCCAGCTAGTACCTGGAGGTTGGCAACCCTAGAAATCAATGGGATTTAAAAGTGTTCAACACGGGCTATACTGCACCAAGCACATGATAATAGAGAGCTGTGTTTGTGACACACACTTAACTTTTGCTGCGCACCGCCCTATCTGTGGGAGGGGGAGGGGAAGAATCAATCTGAGCTCCAGATGAGCATAGAGTTTACACATCTCTTTTTGGATGAGACAACATGAGGCAAACAGTAGAAGCTCATGCCATCTGTGCACCTGACACACACAACCTAATGTGCAAAAGATCCCTGTGTGTGGAGTTCCTTGTGCATCCAGGCACAGAAAGAACCTTAGATGCCTCTTTCACTTCCCTAGCAGCCTAACTTTACATTAGCATTTGTACAATGATAAAAATTAATCCACATTTTTTCAATACTCCTTTTTTTTTCTTCAAGAAAGTAAGAACGTGGCTTAATACATCGCTTTGGAAAGAACAGAAACACTTCTGCATCCTGGCAGAGGCCTCTGACTTTTCAACGGGCCATGTGCTGGTAGAGTTCCAAGAAGATTGCCCCCCATTGCATTGCACACTCAATACTAATACTGTTACACGCCGTGTACATTCTTTTACGCATAATTGCCCAAAGGATGGCAAAACAAAACACACATTAATGCAACAGTGATAGACATAATACATTTTAAATACACAGAAAGCAACGAAGAAGAATGAACACAGTACCTCTTATGTTAACAGAAAATTAATTGATTTTTTGCCAAGTTGTCTAAAAATGCAGCCATTTTAATGCCGGACAGCAGTTACTTCAATTTGCACTACGCATAGTCATTTTTTTAAAGTATATATTTGTCAGTTTATCACATTAAATGCAAGGCATTTTGTATACGAATTCAGGAGGGAAATGCAAATTGTGCCTAGGTAAGGTCTTCAGAAAATGACAAAACAACATAATATAATGAAATGTGTCCCCCCAAAAGCTTAAGGAACTGCTTTCGATAAAATTAAAGACAGAAGACTGCTACAAATACATATATATGGATATGAAAATAGGAGCTAGATTATTCCTCTGGCACAATGCATACATTTAGGTGGCTGGAGATAATTACCGTTAGTGGATGAAGCTACTTCTTCCCTCCCGCACAGACGTAACATGGGAGGTGGGTGTTCCACCGAAGCCTGGCTTGTGTGACCTTAGGGTTGCCTACCTCCAGGTACTAGATGGAGATGTCCTGCTATTACAACTGCTCTCCAGCCAATAGACACCAGTTCACCTGGAGAAAATGGCAGCTTTGGACATTGGACTCTATGGCATTGAAGTCCCTCCCCAGACCTTGCCCTCCTCAGGCTCCACCCCAAACAAATCTCGCCAGTGGTGAAGAGGGACCCAGCAACCCTATGTGACCTCCTTCCCTTCTCTCTTTTTTGGGGAGGGGCAAAATGCTTGTGAACTGAACTTCTGCATATGCAGCCTTTGATGGAGCAACAGCTCTGCACTTTACATAAGGTGCATGGTGGAAAGAATGGGCGCACCCCATTGTGGAAAGATGATCACCAACCCACTAAGTGTGTGAGCCACGCTGTACCAACCCTTTCCGATCAAGAATCCACAGACAAATGCCCGTATTTAGCTATCCTTTATAACGGCATCTCTGCCTTAGAGAAACAGCTAAAAATAACAGTGATTTCTCATTGTGGAGCACATGAGGTGATATGTTCTATTGGGGGGGGGGGAAATTCAGGGAGTATAAAGAACTGTACAATTTTTTTTAAATGAGTATGCATAAAAGTTATTGCTCCTTTTTCAGTATTGATAAGGGGGGAGGGGAGGACACCAGATGCCTGAACATAAATAAATAAGGGCACAAGTCCATGAAGGACAAAGTGGTTCCTAGCAACTTAAGAGATTAAAAGGTTTATAGTTACCACCATTCGCACCGACTGATGGCTAATATCACTTATTCCGTCTTAGCAAAACTACATCATAGGACAGCTCTAGCACAATGCACTTAAAGTCTCTCTTTGTCATCTTGGTTTCGTTCTTTGTCTTTGTAACGTTCTCGCCCTGGATACCTTTCAGTAGGGCAGCTTGAACAGTTCGCCGCCATTCGGGAAACCCCTCTGGAGATCAGACGATAAAATTCTTCCGGCAATCAGGGAGAGAGGACAAAGGGCTTTCTCGTGCTATTTCCATATTTTCATGTTTGCTGGCTTAACATCATTGTGTACGACTTCAGTACTTAACAGCTGATGCGAAGACGTTCAGAGCTGGCAAACAGAGAAACAGCATGAGAAAAGCCCTTGCCTTCATCATCCCATCTCCCACACTTTTTTTTTTTTTTAAGTTAATATTGCCGGGGAAGGGTAAATGACAACTTGGACACCTGGGCAATTCAGATTTAAGAGGGACCAAATAATAATAATAATAAAATAGCCATGGCAACAGTTGGCATGCTACAATTACAGGATTTTCTTAGGCTCCCCCTCAACAGAATACTGATCCACCCAAGCTGCCCTATTAAAGGGTATTTCTTTATTAGTAGACAAGTAAACAGTGTTAGCAGTCACTCTCCCTAGGCATCTCTGGGAACTGCAGTTCTGTGATGTCTTAAAAAGAGTTTGACACTCTCATCAACCCACATTTCCCAGGAATCATTGCAGCAACCATGCAGCTGGTTTGCGATGTAGACATGTCCATGGGGAATAAATGCAATCCCGCCAGGTCCATCACAAAAATTATGGCAGGCTCAAAGTTTTACTTATCTGTATCATTGTAAAATGCAATTCTAAGTGTAATGTTGCAGAAGAAGAGTTGGTTTTTATATGCCGACTTTCTCTACCACTTAAGAGAGACTCAAACCGGCTTACAATCACCTTCCCTTCCCCTCCCCACAACAGACCTGTGAGGTAGGTGGGCCCGAGAGAGCTGTGACTAGCCTAAGGCCACCCAGCTGGCTTCATGCGTAGGAGTGGGGAAACAAATCCAGTTCACCAGATTAGCCTCTGCCGCTCATGTGGAGGAGAGGGGAATCAAACCTGGTTCTCCAGATCAGAGTCTACCGCTCCAAACCACAGCTCTTAACCACTACACCACACTGCACCTGCATTCCTGCTCCATCCTTTAAACCCTCGGCAACGTCTGTTGAAGTTGAGGAAGTGAAGAAACATTTTGACAAGCAACATCCCCACCCCAAGGACTTGGGACAGCATTTTTTACTCTTAGGGTCTTGTTACACAAGACATTTGATGCGAGTTGGGTTGGGGAAAACCCTAACCCAACTCATGTCAGATATGTGACAGAGGACTCACCTTTAAATGTACTTTCTGCCCCATTCTGCTTTGCAGCCCGGTATGGTGGGGGGAGAAGCCTCAGCCTCCCCTCCCTTCCACCCCATGCCTTTTGGAGACTAATAAAGGGCAGTAGGGGCATCTGAGCAACCTGCTGTCAGTCACGCCTGACACAAGATGGGTTGGGATTGTGTAATGAGACTCTGATTTTAGGAATGACTCTGTAGAGTGCGGATACCCACCAGCAAGTTTCTTTTTTAAAAAGATTTATGCAAAGCAATGATAGAAGAGAAGGATTATAGGAAGAAAGAGAGAGGAGCAAAATAGAGGAACGAAGGCAAAACTTCCTCCTGTCATAGTGGCTTAATAAGGGTGGCCATATAATAAACGACAATAGTAAAGAATGGCCCAACACAGACTTTTTCAGCACATATGACAAAATTACCCACAGAAATGAGGACCGGTGGGAGCAAAAGTCACAACAGTCTGTGTTTCAACCATGATTATAGGAAGAACAGTATTCTGTACGTGACATTTTCCTAAAGAGCATCCAGTGTAAACCAGACAGAGATGAAGATCTGAGCAAATTAGAACTCCAGGGCCCAGTTCACTCATGCAAATTGTCCGTTTTGACTTCCAACACAACCTCTCACAACCATCCCTGGGTACAAACTTGTACCAGCAGTTAGCTGCGATTTCTACCAAGTAGGAAGCAAAGCAACAGGATTGCATGTGTGAACTGTCTGCTAGAGACACGACTCCAATGGGACATTGTTTTCTTAACTAAAATAAACAAACCTGAATGTGACACTGGCCATTTATCCATGGCTGTTTCCTCGCGACCACCCTGCCAACCACTTTGGGGTTTTGTTTTGATTATGCCTGAATTTTCCGACTGTCAGCGGTTGCCTCGTTCTCCCTGCCCGTTTCTGCCTGTTTCGCCCTCGTTTTCTGAATGTGTGTTTAGCCAGAGTTCAGAAAACGTGGGAAGAATGGGGGGAAACATGCGGGAGAGCAAGGGGACCTCTGATGGTCGGAAAATGCATGCGCAATCAAAGCAAAACCCCGAAGTAGTCGGCGGGATGACAGCGAGGAAACAGCCATGCATAAACGGCCACAAATTCAGCAATCTCCTGTTTTAATAAGAAGCTTGCAAATCGTTGCCCAAACTTCCTTCAAACCTCCTACCCTTATTGACTTCAGGATTCTCCAGGGGGGGAAATCACTGTAGAGGAGACTCAGGTTAATAATCAGCTCTGACGCTGGCAAATCCTGGGTGGAAAGCAGTAGCGAGTGCTGGACCCAAGTCAGTCTCCAAGCTATGGCACCTTACTCCTCAGTAAGCTGCCATAGATCAGTCTCTCAGGCTGAATGAGCGTCTCCCTGATCAAAGCCTACAGCAACAGGAAATCTGGGAGAGGGCTCTACAGCTGTGAACACCTGTAGTAGCTATTGACACTGACAGCTGGTACAGCTACGCAACGGCTTCTGCGTATGCAATTTTGCCACATAGACAAGGCAGAAGCAACTTGCTAGGCAAGCAAATGATGAGGGGAAAGAGTGGCATATCCATACTAGAGACTTAGGTTGATATAAAATATCGCAAATATTGATTTCAAAGAACTGATTGATCCCTTTCTATATTATACAAGGTTTGTCTTGAGTCCTCATGCTGAACTGCACCAATGCCTAAACTAGATGAGGCATCAGGGATCGCACTATCTCTCTTATTGAATTTCTCTAAACAGTAACCATTTGCAAAGAAGCATAAGCAGAAGAGGAGGAGGAGGAGGAGTTGGTTTCCATATACTGACTTTCTCTAGCACTTAAGGAAGAATCAAACCAGCTTCCAGTCACCTTCCCTTCCCCTCCCCACAACAGACACCCTGTGAGGTAGGTGGGGCTGAGAGAGCTCTAAGAGAGCTATGACTAGCCCAAGGTCACCCATCTGGCTTCATGCGTAGGAGTGGGGAAACCAACCCAATTCACCAGATTAGCCTCCGCTGCTCATGTGGAGGAGTGGGGAATCAAACCCAGCTCTCCAGATCAGAGTCCACTGCTCCAAACCACTGCTCTTAACCACTACACCATGCTGTCTCTCTTTTGAATGTTCTCTTGGGTAAAAACTGACTGAAAGTAGAAACAAGCACACCAAGGAGGAATGGGCTAGGCTACAACCTCTCTCTTTGGTGTGCTACAAAATTCTGTTCGGTGGTTTTCCTTCACTTGGAGGGAAGGTGTTTTCTGTTTGTGCTTTTAAAGAAACAAGATCCACATCTGCAGTCTGAAATGGACCCACATTGGCAATCTACCACCTCATAATGCTAACATGAATTGATCAGGTCTATGTTATGCAGAATCAGATGACAGTATTATGGACTTTCCAATAGACTGCAGGTTTGCGAGGGTCATATTTTAATGCTCCTCTGCACAAGGAAAACTAGCACTACGGGGAGAGGGCTGTGATATACCTTAGTAAGCTGTTTACCTAGAGAGCAATTTAAAAACATGGCATCTGTGGTATGAAATGTTACATTCAGAATTCTTCTGCCAAAGGCTTGAAACAGGTAAGAAACTGGGGTGGGGGGTGTCCATAAGAGTATCTTCTCAGCATCTTACAGCCATGTGGTGCCAGGATTCAGGCTGAAGCCTCACTGCGGGGGTTTAACCATCCCCACCCCATACAACTTCACTATTCAAAACTGACCCCTGCACTGTTAGTCTTTATGAGTGCCACTTTGTTTTAAGGGCTAACATGAGTGTGTTGGTAATGGTGGCTTTGATAGGAGAACCCATGGAGGGATGGACAAGTCAAGCCCTCTCTCCTTTCCCCATGTGGCCCCATCCCAGTCGTGAGTCTGTGGGACTGAAAATGCTTTTCAAAGGCCACGAGGAAGATCTATTACTGCTTGCCCATTGTCCTTTCTGGCTTGACCTTCCGTCTACTACCTCATTCAGTGTCATTTCTAGAGCAGGTCTTAGTACGCTAACCATGGGGGAACCTGAACACCGTTTATGGTTTCTTTATGTGTGTTTTTCAAGTTCCACTTGGCTCCGATTTCATGTGCAAAGCTTTCTTCAATGAGAAGAGAACCAGTTTCCTTGCACTCCGTAACTTCTATTGAAACCTATCCACAAAACAGTGATCTTGAAAGGGCAGCATTAAAATCTTTGCATTCAAGAAACATGTTATTCACTTGTTTCTCCTCATACCCGGTGGCTAACCAAACCAAACCAAAACAAAAACTGTCAACTTGAAACGACCCAGTTGCGCTAAGCATTTCTGCAATCTCTTACAAGGAGACTGTATTTTGGACAAAAGGGGGGACAAAGCCACACTCCTCTTTCGACACCCGTAAAAAGGTACAGTAAAAGTTAAGAAGGGTGTATTTGTAGGCGTCTTTCACCTGAGCTACCGTGGCAAAGGGTAAGCTTCTCTGAAGAGAACAGATCAAGCTCCCTCTGGGACAAGTCACCTCAACCCAACTGGAGATGATAGTGAAGGGAAATTGAGTTTGCCTTTGGTGCTTCAGCCGGTGACACTTTGCTTCCTTCAAGGCAAGATTCTTTAATCTGGCTCTCTTAGAAGCATACAAAGAATCCCTCAAAGACTGACAGATGTCACCACCCACACTGATGCCTTGGTCCCATTGCAGTAACACAGCTCTTTAGACTCACAAATAAAATTAGAGGGATAAACCCCCCCATCCATTAGTTTTCACAAGTTGAAAAGCAAAACATGATCTTATTATTATATTTTCACCTTTAGATATTGGTTCCGGCCGCACTTTATCCATTTGCTATTCATGCTGGAGCAAACAGCGCGGGAAGCTCAATCTACAGTGCATTTACCAGCAAAGGCTGGACAGTACTTGCAATGCCGTGTGTGTGTGTGTGTGTGTGTGTATTCATTCCTCTATTAACTTCAGTGCTGTTTTATGTTGTCGATTGTGTTAGGCACCCAGCTTTTAGGAACGTAGATAGCAGGGTATATTTCGACCCTGGAAAAATGGCACAAATTCCCTTCTACGGGCAGGATGGGGTGGAGAAAGGCGAGAATCTTGCCTGTTTCTCAGAGACCTTGAGGTATAGCTCTGACCAAATGAAGTCTGCAATTCCAGACTCCATTAGCATTAAGAACCACTTATCAGATCCTACAAAGCTTTATTGCTTTCCACCTGGCCTAGATTACTTAGATTCCCGAGCATGTGATGCTAGCTAGCGAGGACAGGCCAGTAACCTCTCTTTGTTCTGTAAATCGGCTCTATGGACTCCATGAAGCGAGAAGTGCCACACTGCCACCTGCAGACAGGAATTACCCCATAATACACTCGTTCAGCAATCAACATTTCCTCGCAGCCCAGAGTCACTTCATTCTCATTCTCGTCCTTTTAGTATTGATGAATCACAAACTGTTTACTTCTCAGTGCTCCAGCCAAGCATGAACATTTCAGGATTTTGTTTTTAATCTAGAGGCACAGCGAAATGAAAGGACGAGGATAAAGTAAAAGGGTTGGGGGTGGGGGTGGGTGGGAGGAGAGTTAAGGAAGAAGTGCAAGGAGGAAAAAAAAACCCTTGTTATTACCTGTCTGGTGTGGATAGAGCCTGGAGTCTTGAATCCTCCCTGACAGCTGCATTCGGAGACACTGTAAGGGTCCGAGCTACTGGAGGAGCACTTAGAGAGTGAATCACAGCCCACCACAAAGGTGTTATCCAGAGGCAGTTCCTGAATGACATGGTGCTTCTTCGGGGGCACTGGAGTCTCAGGTTTAATTTGGAAGGTGGGCTGCGGCGAGGCAGACTTGTAGTGCTTTGCTAAATCTGGGCTGTCAGGCTTAAAGGTTGTTGGTGTGGTGGCCCAGTTGTATTTTCCCATAGTCTGTTCTTCTAACTCGACCGGAATGTCCAAAGTGCCATTGATGTGTTCATGGCCAGGATCATCGGGCTTAGATTCTTCAATTGTGACAAAGTTGAGAAGAAGACTTTTGGGGGAGCGTTTCTTCTTCTTCTTCTTTTTCTTGATCTGACGGTTTTCCTGGTTTGGAGAGACCCACTCGCCGCTCTGCTTGCTTTTCTGGACGACCTTGTGCCTGGGTGTTTGACGGCACCGTACCAGAGCAGTCACAAAAATGACCAGGATTACCGTCATGGTGCCTGCAATGATAGCAATGATGATCTTGACGTAATCGTTGGTCTGGGGGGTTATCTCGCCATCCCCAACGTTCTGGCCCACTGGCGTTTCCATATTTCTGCGTACTAATTCTTGGATGTAGGATCCATTGGTGACAGTTTCATTCACAAATAAATGCACCAAGGCGATAGTGTACAGAGATTCAGGCTGCCCCAAATCATTGACTTTGATAACCAGCCTGTGTAATCCATGATCTGATGAAATGACTTTCTCTTTCAAAGTAACATTGCCTGTTAACTGGTCAATCATAAACAAGCCCCTTGAGTTCCCACCGATAATGCTGTAGCGAAGTTCTGCATTCATCCCTGTATCATTGTCAATGGCAAAAACTTTAGTCACTACAGAGCCTGGGCTGGTGGACGTGGGAACTAAATCGTAAGAGTAGTTAGTTGAAGGGATGACAAACACAGGCCTGTTGTCATTAACGTCAACGACATTGATGGTCACTTTGGCAGTTGATGAACGCTGTAACCTTCCTCCATCCACCGCCTTCACCTGAAAAGTGTAAGACCCTTGCTGCTCTCTGTCAAAGGTAATATTGGGTCTTATGACTCCAGTGAGGGGATCGATAATGAAATTATCTTTGCCATTTAATATAGACAAGGTCACTGCCGCATTCTCCCCTGAGTCTGCATCTGTCACAGTGATGAGTCCAACCGTACCATACATGGGCAGGTTTTCTGGTACGTAGAAATTATACTCGTTGTGTGTGAAAGCAGGGCTGTTGTCGTTTTGGTCCAAGACAGAAACTGTCACAGTGGCATTGGTCTGCAAGGATGGCATGCCGTTATCTTTCGCCAGCACAGTGAACGAATACCTGTCCTGTTTTTCCCTATCCAGCTTTCTCACCGCAGTCAGAATGCCTGTACGGCGGTCCAGGTTGAAAATGGGGGGCGCATCCAAGCCCAGCATGTAACTGATCTCAGCATTGCGTCCACCGTCTGCATCGGTAGCACTTATCTTGGTCAGCTGGGTGCCAGGAGCATTGTTCTCGGGGATAGAGAGTCCAATAATGGGCTGCGTGAACACCGGGGCGTTATCATTCTCATCCTTGATTTTGATCAGGAGCATTGCAGACTGGTTCAAGGGTGGTTTCCCTGAATCAGAAGCCACTATTTTAATAGCATATTCCCGCGTGGCCTCGTAGTCTAGGAATGTGGCAGTCTCCAACAGAAACTGATTATCGAACACAGGCTTTAACCTGAATGGCACATCATGGTCTGTGAAACAGGTAACTTTACCATTGAGGTCAGCATCCTTATCCATTACCGTAATCAGGGCAATTTTAGTATTGAGTGGAGCTTTCTCTGACAAAAGCACAGTCCCGTTCACAGGATTGATAATGTACCTGGTATCGATTGATGGGATGTTGTCATTAATGTCAGTGACATTCACCGTCACCGTTGCTCTCGAGGGTGTCGAACTGCCATCGCTTGCCAGGACTGTTAACTTGTGTACTGGAGATTCCTCCCGGTCCAGTGGCTCCTTGATGGTGATAAGGCCAGTGGTGTTATCAATGGCAAAAAGTCTTTTGGCCAAATTGGAGATCTGACTGCCAAAATAGAAGTGGATCTGGGCGTTGGACCCCAGGTCAGCATCAGTGGCATGGAGCTGAGAAACAGACGTACCAATGGGGGCGTTCTCTGGAACGCTGACTTCAATATCATTCTCCTTGAACACCGGGCGGTTGTCATTTACATCAGTGACTGTAACTTGGAGGATGGCAGTGCTGGATCTCGCCGGGTTTCCACCATCTTCCACTTTAATCTTCATCACATAGGTGTCCTTTTGTTCCCTGTCGAGGATTTGCTGGACTATCAGCTGGGGCCACTTGTCTCCCTCGGGTGTCTCAATAATGTCGAGTCCAAAAACATTTTGACCCTGGAAGCCAGAATAAAAGAGGGAGAGCAGATTATTAAAGAGATCTTGTATACAATGGACACACTCACATTTCCTATGCACACACACACACACACACGCACTCACTGACTTGAAAGTAAATCCTACTGAAATCAATGAGAATAAGTTTAAGTTTAGGCAGCTGTCTCAAGGTTGACTCAGCCTTCCATCCTTCTGAGGTCGGTAAAGTGAGTACCCAGTTTGCTTGGGGGCAAAGTGTAGACAACTGGGGAAGGCAATGGCAAACCACCTCATAAACATAGTCTGCCAAGAAAACGGGATGTGACGTCACTCCATGGGTCAGGAATGACCCGGTGCTTGCACAGGGGACTACCTTTACCTTTAAGTTTAAGTTCTGCTGTAAAACAGGATGATAGTTTTAGACTTTATTGAACTAAAACAAATTACTTTTGGGTTTCAATTACCATTCAGATGCTACCAGCTGTTTACATAGTGAATCTGTATTCAAAGAGGGGCCCGGTGTTGCGTGGTCCCTCCTCCTTTGGTCATGGTGTTTCAACTGAGAAGGGAGTTCAGAAGAATCTCTCTCTCAAAATCCCCAATGGCTTGACATTTGTGGTGGTGAAAGGTGGCAGAGACCAGTGCTGCTGGGTGGTGGAAATTACTAGGAAGTCTGTTAAAAAAATGCTAATGCACAGCATCCTTCAAATAAATGCTTTGAGATAACGAGATTTTTTACAGAAACTCAACTATCTTGAACAGTGTTAAATGTAACCATTTCAGCTGTTGTCTATCAACAAAACTGCTCCAATCTTGAGGGAGACTTATAAGAATCAATCTTCCCCCCACTGTGTACTGCAGATGGGACTATATGTTCCGGGTAGCTCTGTGATTCTTCTGACAATGCAGCTGCTGGAACTATTTACCCACTGACAATTGACACGTTAGGCCGACAGGGAAAGAAATGAGGGGCGTCAGAGTCAACTTTTGATTGAAAGTCAGTCCAGTGGGAAAGAGTGGAAGGCCTCTCCCCATGGGCTGATCTCCCCCTTTAAATCAAAGCCCCAGTGGTTACCACAGACAAAATTAAAATCCATCTGTAAAAGGTTTCACGGGGCTACATGTTGTGTGTAGTTCCTTCCTAAGAGTGGTGGAGGTTTTTTAAGAGAGTTAAATGTCGCCAAATGCAGCTCCACTGAGCATTTCTACAGGGGGCTCCAGAGTGTTTGGAGACCAGCATCTCCCCCTTCACACTTTATATGTTTAGTGCAGCAAATGCTAGCTGGCCTGTGAAGCAATGTAAAGTGTGAAATAGCTTTAAGATTATTATCAGGGGGGATAGAAGAGGGGTTGTTCTCTATCTTTTTTTTTTCTGGAATCCCCTTACAGGGAAGAAAAGCCGCATCATTTTTGGAAAACAGATTACTGTCTGAATGAAGACCTCTTTGTAAGACCAGTTAAGATGCTAGGGCAGAAAGGTATGATACTTCATCTAAAAGCTTTGCCTCTTTCCGTGGCAGGTGTGCGAGAGAAAGACCTCATAATGGGAGCCTCATACGTCCTCACTAGCATCTCTAGTGAGAGCCAGTGTGGTACAGTGGTTAAGAGCGGTGGTTTGGAGCAGCGGACTCAGATCTGGAGAACCAGGTTTGATTTCCAACTCCTCCACATGAGCGGTAGATGCTAATCTGGTGAACTGGATTGGTTTCCCCACTCCTCCACATGAAGCCAGCTGGGTGACCTTGGGCTAGTCACACTCTCTCAGCCCCACCTACCTCACAGGGTGTCTGTTGTGGGGAGGGGAAGGGAAGGTGATTGTAAGCCAGTTTGCTTCTTCCTTAAGTGGTAGAGAAAGTCGGCATATAAAAACCAACTCTTCTTCTTCCCTTCCCTGGCTTAAATGTAGCAGGGATAGAATTCTTTCCTGGCCTGAAAGCAGTGGTCACAGCACAACCTTCCTCCCCTTTAAATACTCTAAATCAGGAGTGTCAAACATAAGGCCCGCGGGCCGTATCCAGCCCCATGAGAGCCTTATCCAGCCCACGAGCCAGCCAAGGCAGCCTCCCCCTCCAGGCCTGATCTGGGCTGGCGAGGCATGGCCCAGCCCGACCAAGTGACATTTATGTCATATCCGGCTCTCTTGTATTTGTTGGCCAGTGATGATAACATGAAGCAATGGTGCAAGCTAGAACGTCCCCCCCCCAATCCATATTGAGCATGTTTGAGTCCTCCATCCATGCTTTCAGCCTATTAGCTAGGTGGCTAGCATAAAATTTGCCTATGACAGAGAAGAAGCTTCTCGGACAGAAATGTTCACGCTGTCCGGATCAAATACACTCCCTAGCCCACATTGTTTTAGCATGTCCACAAAATAATATTTTACAAAATAAATATATCACTCCCTGGATAAAACAGCTAAAGATGCTTTCTGAGAAGCAGATACTGTGCTGTCAAATAGATCGGTCAACCGCGTGAGAAATGTGGCAACTTTTCTCTTTATAGCGTTAAGGAAAAATTAAATTTCATCTCCCCTTTTTAAAATGTGAAGTGGTTGATGGATAGCCAGTGGCTATTAAATCTAGGGAAAGGAATATCCAGCTCTCGTAACAAATGGGTTCAACACCCCTGCTCTAAATACTCCTTATATGGTCCTGCTCTGCAATTATACCCAGACCCTATCCAGACACTAAAGGCACCAAACTAGATACGATAGGAAGAAAAACATCATCAGTTTCTCTGTTTTTGTGTGGAATGTTTGTAACAGCAGTCCCTGGGTGACAGAGGGAGGATGAGTCCTTCTGGCTGAGGACATGATGCTGCTTTATACTGAATTAGACTGTTCAAGGTCTTATCAAGGTCAGTACTGTCTATTCTGACTGGCAACGGATCTCCAGTCTTCTTGCGGAGGTGTTTCACATCACACGAATCCTTTTAACTTGTGATTCCGGAGACTCAACCTAAGACTTTCTGCATGCAAAGCAGATGCTTTAACGCTAAGGGTGCTTTCACACGTATTGAATAATGCACTTTCAGTCCACGTTCAACGTACTTTAACAAGCACTTTGAAGTGGCTTTGGCCGTTTCCCACAGTCAAATCCAGCTGCAAAGTGCACTGTGGATTGAAAGTGCATGATTCGGAATGTGAAAAAACCCTAAATCAAAGCCCCTCCCAAGCGGGAAGGGAAGGAATACCTTTTTCCGCCCCAAATGCCATTCCCCTTATTTAAATTGCCCCCTCTTCGGGCTATTTGCTCCCGACTGAAAATATCCATGCACTATGCTAGCACTCATGTGTTTACGTCTCACAAAGCAAGCGGTCACTCCAGAAAGAGAGGTCAGTTTGAATCAGGAAAAGGCTGCAGGGTGGGGGGAAGTCATGATCCGATTCAGCCGTCCACAGCTTATTAGCAGGATTTTTAAACTTGTGGGGCACCTGACCATGGATCTTCCACCTCATTATGTGAACCCCAAGCATTCTAGCACTGTTGCACATTATGAACTGCACCTTTGGACCATAAGCTCTGTGTCAAGTTTATCACAGCCCCCACCCCCTGATCATGGATCATTCTCTCTTATCATGTATCTGCCTCTTTCATGTCCTGTAGCGATGAGTGGCCAAAAACAAAAGCTAACAGACAGACAAGAGCAGAGGCTTACACTGCACAAAATTTAAACCCTGTGCCTTTAAATGCACGGTCTAACTCAGAAATGGCCACGCTGCAACCGATTATTACAAACAAATCAAGATCAAGGTGATTCAGTGTTTCTCTTCTCATCCGCACCCATTTCATGGCTGCAGTGAAAATGAGATTCCGAGTGTTAAAAATAATGCAACCATCACATTTGCACACTGAATAATAAGGATCCCGAAATAGGTTTTGTTGAACACGGCATGCCCCTGTTATAGCAAAATAGATGCGTGGGCATGGAGACAGACACCACAACGCACCTCTTTCTCTGCGCGGGGCATGGAGAAATGACGTTTGAATACTGCTGGTGGGGGAATCAAATCCGATTCGTGTGAGATGGTATCACTTTGGGCACCCAAGCCTGGGAATGGAGATTTTTTTTTTAAAGGAGGGGGAGGAAAAAGGGAAAGAAGCAGCAAATACATCCCCTAAGGAGGAAGAAGTGATTAGCATTCATCAATAGCAATCTCTCTGAGTGATGGGAAATGGTGCTGACAGGCACCAAAGGGAACAGTGCCATCCCTACTTTGCCAGGCGCCAGGACGGGAGGGATAAATGTAGAGTGGTGAGGATGCGGGGGTGAAAAATAGGGGCTGGATGACAAACCAATGAGGGGCATCCAATTTCCCATTTGCTTTTCAAGATCACCAGCAGCTGCTGGTTATGTGCCCCTGAAACCCAGATGAGAGAGAGCTCCAGTGTAAGGTGCCGGGCTGGTGTGTGGGGACTCTAGTTGAAACCGGACAAGGGTATTTTCACTGAATGCATCATGTGCTCAAAGCAGTGTGCAGTGCAAATATAGGACCTACGCTGGGCAGAACGCACACTCATTGCTAACGTCTCTCTTCTGATTTTCCTGTGCATTAAAAATGGTTACACGCTGACTCAAATGGAAGAAGAAGAGTCGGTTTTTCTATCCTGCTTTTCTCTACCGAAAGGAGTCTCAAAGCGGCTTACAATCACCTTCCCTTCCCCACCCCCACAACAGGCACCTTGTGAGGTAGGTAGGGCTGAGAGAGTTCTGAGAGAGCTGTGAGTAGCCCAACGTCACCCAGCGGGCTGCATGTGGAGGAGTGGGGAATCAAACCGGTTTCTCCAGACTCTACCGCGCATGTGGAGGAGCAGGAAATCAAATCTGGTTCTCCAGATTAGAGTCCATCGATTTTAACCAATACACCACAATGCTTCTCCATGACAGAAGCTCAAAGCTCAAACACCACAGGTGAAAAGGACCATACATCCTCTACCTGGTGGACTCCAGCTCTAATCGCAGTGTTTGTGTGGTGAAAGATGGAGTGGTTACTCACTGGTGAAGCAAGGGTGGTTTTGTACATGCTTAGGGTATACATTACTGTTGCTCGGTGTGTGCAGATAATAATGTCTGGTATCCAAAAATTGAGTTCTAGAGCTAATCAACAGGAATCCCTAGGCTTAAATCCAGGATCTGAGCAATCAAGATCGGCACCGACAGTGTGGGTTCCACAACAGTTCCTATTAGTTACTGCTAACACAGCCTCATGCTCTGATCAATAAATTATGGACACCCTACTTGATTGATTATTTCTGGAGCAGAGGCCTTAATCTGGCACATTTAAGATAGATCCAGAATTTTTGAAGTCTTCGTGTGTCACCAGTCAGCTTTCTTAGCCCTGTAAAGAGCAAGGAGAGGCCAAACAAAGACTCTCTCAAGTTGCCACCAGCCTTCTTGGCTGTTCCTTCAAAGACAGATTTCCAGAATCACTGGGGACAGAGGGTTCTTTGCCAACCTGGAACTGCAGCAAATATCCACCCTGTGGAGCCTGCCCTCTAGAAGTATGTGAGCCACATGATGAATGTTCTGAAACAGACTGTGTGGAGACTGTTCCATGTTTTAAACAATGTGTGCATAGTGACTGAGAGACTCTGGTCCTGACCTTGAGAAAGTAAACTTTGCCTCCCAGAAACTCTGTGCCAGAGATCTGACAATCCAACTAGTAAGGCTTGGAATCTGAGAACCTCTCCACACCAGACATTCTTAATTTTTAATGTGGTTTTTTTTTTCCCTGTCAAGTCACAGCTAACTTATGGAGACCCCATAGGGTTTTCAAGGCAAGAGATGTTCGGAGGTGGTTTGCTAGTGTCTGCCTCCATGTCACAACCCTGGCATTCCTTGGAGGTCTCCCATCCAAATACTAACCAGGGCCAGGGCTGTGTGTGTGTGTGATTGGCCCAAGATCACCCAGCAAGCTTCCATGGCACGAGTGGGGATTTGAACCTGGGTTTCCCAGGTCCTAGTCCTACACCTTAATCTCTACACCATGCTGGCTCTCATTTAGGTAGATTTAAATCAGACCCTTGGGTTCTTTCCCCCAAGGAAATCTAAACCTAAGAGAAGCTGCATTCACATTCACTCCTTTCACTCCTCCTTTTCCTTGCCTGTTTCAAGATTGCTGCTCCTTATTTGATACCTGTCTATTCAAATTTACAGGCAAATCCAAAGAAGACATATATACCCTTCTAAGCCTATTAACAAGCCCCGTGGTGCAGAGTGGTAAACTGCAGTACTGCAGTCAAAAGCTCTGCTCACGACCTGAATTCGATCCCGACGGAAGTTGGTTTCAGGTAGCCAGCTCAAGGTTGACTCAGCCTTCCATCCTTCTGAGGTCAGTAAAATGAGAACCCAGCTTGCTGGGGGTAAACTGTAGACGGCTGGGGAAGGCACTGGCAAACCACCCAGTAAACATAGCCTGCCTAGTAAACGTCGGGATGTGATGTCACCTATTGGGTCAGTAATGACCTGGTGCTTGCACTGGGGACTACCTTTACCTTTAAGCCTATCAACAAATGGATCTTAAAGGGTGTCATTCTGTTTAGGATTGCCCTATTACACTGTAAGCCCCTTGAGGCAAAGATCCTAGAAAACTGATGCCCGTCATAGTGGACGATACAGAGCTGATGGGCCAATAGTTTGACTTGGTGTAAAACAGTTTTGTATGTTCTCATGTGATTAACACATGCATGTGTGATCTCAGCACCACCTTAACCCAGGATAGCCATCTAATTGGTCTCCAGTGGTGCGTTCCTAGTTAAAAACCTGCATCAGGTAGACTGTCCATTGCTAACCAATTCCATGTCTCCATAAAGAAGGGCATGAAGAATTTTCATCAAGGGTTCTTATATTCCACGTCCCCCCTTTCCCTTTAAACCTTTCCAGTGACAGCGAGTGCATTGAAGCTATGCTTTCTTTGAAATCAGATTTTATGTATTGTAATGGGGGGAAAATGTGTCTCTTGTCATGTGCGGTTGTTGAAGAAAAGCTAAATGGAGTACGTCTTTGCATGAATTAAAAGTCTGTGTGTTGTAGTTGCAGAAGCTAATGACAGAATAATCAATGCACATCTGTCAAGTTGTGTGCAAATAGAGAAGTGAGGGAAGCTTGTTCCCCCTTCTCCGCTTCTGCTGTGTTTTTTCCCCCCTGCCAATTTGGGAGGGGGGGTGAAGCAGCATATAGAATTCCAATGGCTTTGTAACCAAAGCAGAACGGGGGTGGGTGGGTGAATGGACAGCTGCTTCTCCTAAGCTATTTACCATAGTGGGCTTCCTTTCCTTCAGGGTAAAGTGGCAGAAAATATGCTGCTTTAAATCCAATGCATGGCATCTTAGTAAAAGTCTGTGTAATGTAACAGTGGAATATTTGGCAAAGGCCCTGACCTGGATAGGCCAGGCTAGCTCAATCTCATCACATCTCAGAAGCTAAGCAGGGTCAGCCCTAGGGTTGCCAACTTCCAAGTAGTAGCTGGAGATCTCCTGCTATTACAACTGATCTCCAGCCATCACAGATCAGTTCACCTGGATAAAATGGACACTTTGGCAATTGGACTCTATGGCATTGAAGTCCCTCCCCAAACCCCACCCTCCTCAGGCTCCACCCCCAAAACCTCCGGCCAATAGAGAAAAGGGACTTGGCAACCCCAGTTGGCCCTGGTTAATACTTGGATGGGAGACCCCCAAGGAAAATCAGGGTCGCTATGCAGAGGAAGGACAATGGCAAACCACATTGGTTAATCTCTTGCCTTGAAAACCCTACTCGGTTTGTTTGTCTGCAATGCAACATCACTTTACACACACATTTGGCAAAGAGAAGTAACAGTATTTTTAATAGAATTCCATTAATGTTACCTGTGCTTTACAGAGATGCCTGGACAAGATGTTACAAGTCCATACAATCTAAATTTCTATAAACCAGGGTGTACTCTGGACAAGAGGCCATGGTTAGGATGGTTAGAATATGGAGAAACAGAATGGTTTCCAATTGGCAGAGATGTCAGACAAGGATATATTTTATCTCCCTGTCTCTTCAATCTGCATGCAAAATATACCATTAGGAAAGCTGGATTAGATTTATATGAAGGTGGAGTGAAAACTGGGAGGAACATTAACAATGTGGGATATGCCGATGATACTATGTTACTGGCAGAAAATAGTGAAGACTCGAAACAACTACTGCTGAAAGTTAAAGGAGAAAGTGCCAAAGCAGGACTACAGCAGAACATCAAGACGACAAAAGTAACAACTACCGGATAATTACTCAGAAGGAGATAGAGACTGGGAAGGGCAACCATGAAGGAGCTAGAAAAGATTCTTAAGTGTAAAGATGTGTCACTGGCAACCAAGATCAAGTTAATTCATGCCATCGTATTCCCTATTACTATGTATGGATGTGAAAGCTGGACAATGAAGAAAGCTGACAGGAAAAAAGTAGATTCCTTTGAAATGTGGTGTTGGAGGAGAGTGTTATGGATACATGGACTGTCAAAAAGACAAATCTGCCATACTTTGGTCAAATTATGAGAAGACAAGAGTCACTGGAAAAGACCATCATGCTAGGAAAAGTTGAAGGCAGCAGGAAAAGAGGAAGACCCAACAAGAGATGGATTGGCTCTATAAAGGATGCCATGGCCCTCCATTTGCAAGATCTGAGCAAGGCTGTTAAGGATAGGACATTTTGGAGGACATTGTTTCATAGGGTCACCATGAGTCAGAAGCGACTTGATGTCACTTAGCACACACACAGATCTTGGGCAGATAATAGGCTTCCCCAACACCTAGTACCTGAGGGGTTTTTTTGCCCTGGAGATGCCAGGTGTTTAACCTGGGATTTTCTGTACGCAGAGACAACTTTTGATCTATCTACTGTTTACTCTGTCAGGAGCTCTGCAGGGTCATAGATAGAAATATGTCCTTCTCAGTAACTTGAGATGCATTAATTGTAGATTCCAGGGATTGAACCTGGGGCTTTCTGGAAGCAAAACATGTGCTCTCCATTCAGCCACAGCCCTTTCAAATGAAGATCTGCATGTGTGGCTGAGCCACTTGAGTAAACCACAGGATTCTTCCTTGTCACTTGTGGAATCATCTTGAAATGCAGGCCTTCTCAGTGGTCTTTCATGCATTTATGCTGTAGATCATTTATAACTGGTTAAACGAGATTAAATGTGTCACATGCATACGTAAACCAGATAATCCCCGAAACCCAACATCAAAGAAAATGGAAGGTGTGAGACATGATATTAAACACTCACATATAGATCTCTTATGGATATTATTTTTATACCATTTTGCCTTTAAAAACACATTTCAAAATTCAAGATTCCAAGTCATAAACCCAAAATTTGGAATAAGGGCCAGTTCCAGCAATGTACCTTGACAAAATGGTGCACATTAAAAATCAAAAGGGATTTTACACATTTTTCCCAATAAATGTTCCTCCCGCTTTTTTATTATTATTATTATTATTTGTGTATATTTACCTGCTCATTTGTAATGGATCCAAAGGTCCTTTTCGGAGCTGTTTTAGGCTGCCATGTAAATAAAAAAAATGAGAAAGTTTCTTTAGATGCTTTACAATAAAGCGGATAGTTTAAAACAGAATCTAACTGACTCAGTCTGGAACATTTAAATCATTTCCCCCTCTCTCCTAAACGGCCATGCTGAGACATAAGACTGGGCGTGCAATATCTAGCAACAGCCTACTGTAAGATTGACAGCACTTCAGTGTAATGAGCACTCACACCGAGGGTGGTAGAGAAACTCAACATGGTGATTTACAATAGAACCTTGGGGAGAAATTTATGCAGGACTAAACACGGACTTCCTTTCAGACACACAATGGGTGAAAACGCACGGTCGCTTTAGCCTCCTTTATTCCCTGTTTCAGCCAGGATCGAATGCACATTTGGCGAAACTCATGCGGTCGATCCTGGCTGAATCCTGGCTGAAACAGGGAATAAAGGAGGCTAAAGCGACTATGCGATTTCACCCAATGAAACCATAGTTTGGAGACTGGTCTGATGGATCACATGTTCCCACCCCCTCAAATCCCAAATGCTTCTACCTATCTGGGATTAGTGTTACAAGCGATCTGTTGACCCAGAAGTAATCCAAAGGGGTTTAGTCATGTATGCACTGTTCATTTTACCACTGTTCATTTTAACACAGGATGCTAGTAGTTACGATGACACAAAACTGGAAAGGACAAGGCTGAGAGGAAAAGCAAGAATTTAGGGGCCAAAGAAGCTCTTTTCATAGAGTTCACAGCTGCTGTGATATGGATTTCTGCTGATACTTTCAATTTAAATATTTTGCAAACAAAAAATAATATTTATTTGTGATTGGTATGAACCTGGTACATTTTCAGATTTCCCTTATTCTGTCTTATTGTTCTGCTTTGATTGGCCTCAGCAACTTTGTGTGTTGTTTTGTTTTGTTTTTTGAAACATAATTTGAGGTTTTATTTTGATTCATGATGAACTTTGTGCAAGCTGCCTTGAAGTTCTTGTTCCGAATGCAGGACTACAACAATTCTATTAAATAACTGAATAAATTGCTGCATTGACTTAAGAGAAGTTCAATTAAAATGGTTGGTTACATCAAGCACCCCCATTTGGCGATTTAAGCTACCAGCTGATAAGTCAATAGAGTGTAATTGGTCTATCGAATCTGACGGACCATCGGAATTACTGAAGTAAGTGCCGTCCTAGCACACTGGATTGCTTGTTCAATTTTTAGTAGAAGAAACTGTATAAAATACCGATCGCAGTATGCAGGGTAGAATATTGCTTCTATAAAAAGGAAATTACACAACTTTATGATTTTTTTAAAAAAAATCCAATATTAAGTGCAGGGGGCCATATCCTGCAATGAATCTCACAAGTAGAGACTCATCCCAGTCTGGCAAAATTAGGGTTTTACAGTGCGGGAAAATATTTTTAAACACTTTTTGTATGCCTGATACCATACTTTGGGAATCGGTTTTTGTCTACAGGCCTCACTGTCAGTTTTAAATGTCAGCAGACTACACCATACGCTTAAATTGCAAAAAATGAAACCAATAAAACCCCAAGTAGTTACATGGCCTCCAGATCCTGGATTTCAACAGGTTTAAGGGAGCCAGCGGGGTGTAGTGGTTAAGAGCAGTGGTTTGGAGTGGTGGACTCTGATCTGGAGAACTGGGATTGATTCCCCACTCCTCCACATGAGCGGCGGACACTAATCTGGTGAACCAGGTTGGTTTCCCCACTTCTACACATGAGGCCAACTGGGTGATCTTGGGCTAGACACAGCTCTCTTAAAGCTCTCTCAGCCCCACCTACCTTACAGGGCGTCTGTTGTGGAGAGGGGAAGGGAAGGTGATCATAAGCCAATTTGATTCTTCTTTAAGTGGTAGAGAAAGTCGGCACATAAAAACCAACTCCTCCTCCTCTTCTTCTTCTATCTGTGCTAACCGAGACCAGTTCCATTTCGGCTGTATCTAACAGCCCCATAAATCTGCATACCGATTCACACTTACTTGGGAATACATACTGCTGGACACAGAGGAACTTTCCCCCTTAACAAGTGTAAGGAGGAGGAGGAGGAGGAGGAGGTTTTTATACCTTGCTTGTCTCTACCAAAAGGAGTTTCAAAGTGGCTTTCAAATTCCCCCCCCCCCCCAAACAGGCATCTTGTGAGGTAGGTGAGGCTGAGAGTATTCTGAGAGGACTGTGACTTGCCCAAAATCACCCAGCAGGCTGCATGTGGAGGAGTGGGGAATCCAATCTGCTTCTTCCGATTAAGAGTCCACCGCTCTTAACCACTACACCATGTGGAGGAGTGGGGTATCAAACCCAGTTCTCCAGAACAGTGTCCACTGCTCTTAACCACTACACCACGCTGGCTATTGAAGGATCAGGCTATTAACATTCTCTGTGCCAATCCAATGACCTCTGTGCTCACACTGGTTCTAGAGCACACAGTAGTCCTCTGCAAGCCTGTGGAGCGATCTCGTATGTTGTAATGAATGACTCCACAAATAGTATCTCCATGTATGAAACACAGAAGTATCAAGGGATTCTTGTGACTATGACAGTATAGCCATGGTGCAATGCAATGCTGAAAGTTTCTACAGCTAGGAAATAACTGCAGTCAGAGTTGCTGAGAGTCATTAAGGACCAAAGACACAGGGTGCCCTCACTCCAACACAACCCAATCATCCTAAGAAAACAAGTCATATGACTGAAATGTTACTATCAACCTTTTTTATTACATTCATACTCTGCTTTTCTTTCACCATGGAACTCAAGGGGATGTAACTAAGGTTCCTAGAAGGTTTCCCATCAAGTCCCACATCTGCTTAGTTTCTGTCAGGCTGCTGCATTCCATGCTTAGGGTTCCCAACCTCCGGGTATTAGCTGGAGATCTCCTGCTATGACAGCTGATCTCCAGTCGATAGAGATCAGCTCACCTGGAGAAAATGGCCGCTTTGGCAATTGGACTCTATGGCATTGAAGCCCTTCCCCAAACCCTGCCCTCCTCAGGCTCTGCCCCCAAAACTTCCCGCAGGTGGCGAAGAGGGACCTGGCAACCCTATCCATTCCCCTTCCTCCAACAATACCCTAGTACCCAAGGAACAGGCTACTAGTTGGTTCCATTAATGCATAGCTTACACTACTGCCATTCCATTCTTCACGTTTATATCTTACTCTTTTTCGAAGGAGCTCAAGGCAGCATACACTGTCCTATCATCATTGTGTGAAGGAGGCCAGGATGAGAGAGAGGGGCAAGACCAAAGTCACACAGCTCTCCCTTCCCTTCCCTTCCCTTCCCTTCAGAGGCAGCTGGATTTCTAGCTGCACCCCAGCGGTAACCTTGCCCAGTTCTCCAAGCTACCAGGACCCTCCGAACTGTGTCCCTTTAGCACCTCAATGTCAGTGGTCCTGCCTAAAGCTGCTGGAATCCTCCTGACAAACCTGTTTGGCAGGCAACATATTATAGCAGCAATTTCTCATCTACCCTTCCTCTGGCTATTTCTTTCACAAGTGGAATCTTGCACTTTCAATCAATTTTCAAGGCACTTTAGCGATCATTTGCAAGTGGAGTTTGCCATTTCGCACTGTCAAATCCCGTTGCAAAGTGCATTGAAAGTGAATGATTCAGCATGTGTGAAAGTTCCCAATTGCAAGGAAGCTGCATTAGCACGATTGAAGCACCTGGCACATTTGGGAAATCCATGTTTCATTTTGTAAGTTTTCCGGACAATGGTAGATCCAGTGGCTTAAATGTCACTTAGGCCATTTATGCAGGGCTGTTTCCCTGCAGTCACCCCCGTAGAATGCTTCGGGGCATCTTTTTGATTATGCACACCTTTTCTGACTGTCAGAGGTCACCTCACTCTCCCCGCACATTTTGTCCATGTTTTCCGGATGCTGTTTGAGCAATAATCCGGAAAATGTAGGAAAAATGAGGCGACCGCTGACAGCTGGAAAAGACATGCATAATCAAAAGGAAGCCTCGAAGCATTTGGCAGGGGTGACCACGGGGAAACAGCCTTGCATAAATGGCCCTAGACTCTAAACATTTGTAAGAATAAAGAGGTAGAAAACACCAGGAATATTTTGAGCATACATTCAGGCTACTTGTACCCCTGCACTCCATCCTACTGTCAAACAAACACAGCAGTAAAGGTAACATGGTGCATTATCAAAAATCTGACAGCAAAGGCTCTTAAAACAATGCATACCACAACTGTAATTTGAAATGACATGAATTTTTGCCTTATATTTTGTTATCAAGCGAAGGGGGGGAGATCTATTTTTTCCTCCTTATTCAGAATTAGCAGAGGGAATGTAAAAATGTGCGATTTGTAAAGCATTAGCAAGAGACTGCCAGGAACAGATTAAATGCAAGCACATTCCAAACCAGAGTAGTGTGAATGTGGCAATGGTAATAAAGGATGCAGGTCCTCCGTCTGCTGTCATTTATCCAGTGTGTAATTCAGATTTTCATGCATTCTGAAAGATGAGGCCACATTATGCCACTTCCCTACTTAAAGCAGCACAGAGTCTCCTCTCCTGCTCTGCCAGCTAGGGCTGTAAAAAAAAAAAAAATTCGGTACAGTTCGGATTCGGCCGAATTTAGCCCTTGTGGGTTCCGTACGTGCTGAAGTCCGAACTCCCCCACTTCGGATCCGTTCAATTCGGCGGGAATTCAAAGTTCGGAAAAAAAATTCGGCCGAATAAAGCCATTAAAAACACAATCGCACCTTTCCGCGGCTCTGGGGGGGGCATTTTTGGGCTTAGAGGTCCCAAACTTTCAGCAGAGCTTCAAAGGACGTATATTGAAAGACTCCCCAAGTTTTGTAAAGATTGGGTCAGGGGGGGCTGAGATATGGGCCCTGAAAGGGGTCCCCCCACCCTTAATGTGCATCTCTCAGCAGAGCTTGCCGCCCACGCACAAAGCTCCCAGCCCCGACAAACAGCTGATGAGAGCAAGGGCGGGGCAGGTGCTAAGAACTTTGCAAAGCAACACAACTGAAAAGCAACACCTTTGCAAACATGCAAAGGGCGGGGCAGGTGTGAAGAATTTTGCAAAACAATACAACTGCAAAGCAACACAAGCATGCAATGCAACACCTTTGCAACAGTGCAAAGCAACACCTGACACCTGGGAGTTTGCATACCATGGAAAGGGACAGAGGCAGCTAGCTATGCATAATGAGCAGGAGGGGGTGGAATTTCTCCTTTTGCATTGGACTTGGGACCAGGCAGATGCATTCTTTAAGTCACCATTTGAAAACCAGTTTTGAGCAAGCATCAAAATAACCTAACTGATCTTATGAATGAGGAAAAACCTGAAGAATAAAAATGAAGCCCCCCCTCAAATCAGGGAGAGAGAGACTGGAGGGGGAACACACACCCCAGGCAGAACCGGCAAAAGCCCCCTTTGGCTTCCCCCCCCCACAGAAACTGCTCCCTCCCCACACACACACACACAGACTCTGCTTTCCCCCCCCACACACACACAGAAAAGAAAAATTATAGATTAAAGCCCCCAAAGGGGTCTTACTGTGGCTGTCTTCTGTTCCAGCACGAGGGGCTGGGAGGCTGGGTAATCCAATATGATTCCATTTGTATCCAATATAAGATCCATATGTATGCATCTCTCGAGGGTGATCCATTCATCCCAATAGGGAAAAGGGGAAAGCCCATATCTCGGGGGGCCCTCACCCAATGTTTACAAAACTTGGGTGGTCTCTTAAAAAGCCTTGTCTGAAGCTCCGCTGAAAGTTTGGGGTCGGCACACCCAAAAATGCGCCCCCTGCAGCCACGGAAAGAGAAAAGGGGGGAGCCGATATTTCAGCCCCCACTGAACCCATCTTTACAAAACTTGGGTGGTCTCTTAAGAGGGATTGTCTGAAGCTATGATAAAAGTTTGGGGGCTGCACCCCCAAAAAAGCATCCCCTGCAGCCACGAAAATGGAAAAGGGGGGAGAGGAAAAAGGGGTGGAGCCCATATCTCAGGACCCCCTGACCCAATGTTTACAAAACTTGGGGGGTATCTTAAGAAGCCTTGTCTGATGCTCCGCTGAAAGTTTGGGGTTGGCACACCCAAAAATGCGCCCTCTGCAGCCATGGAAAGAAAAAGGGGGAGCCCATATCTCGGGACCCCCTGACCCAATGTTTACAAAACTTGGGTGGTCTCTTAAGAAAACTTGTCTGAATATTCCCTGAAAGTTTGGGGTCTGTACCCCAAAAAATGCGCCCCTGCAGCCACGGAAAGGAGCAAATGTGCACAAGCACCCCCTCACACACACATGAGGATTTCCCTCTCTCTCTCTTTCCCCGGCCGGCCGCACATCAGCTGATTCCTCCAGTACTCAATCCTGACTGATTGGCCAGAAGAAGACCCAGCTTGGCCACCGATTGGCCGGGGGAGGAGAATGCTGCTTACTGAAGGTTATGCTGCTTACTGACGGCCCCGAATTGGCCGAATTTATTCGCGAACTCCCGAACTCGCTGAATTCGCCCCCCCCCCCGGTTGCCTGCCAGTTTTGAGTTCGGTTCCTCCCGAACTAAAAACCGCCGAATCAAGGGAAATTCGGCTGATTTTCAGTTCGGGCTGAACCGAATTGACAGCCCTACTGCCAGCTATAAAAAGGTGGACAACCTGGGTCTCAATTGATGGATACTTAATTGAGCATTGGTAGCACATACTTGATGTTGCTTAACACATTAATGCTTATCCTGAGTACACTGCCAGTGTTTAAAGTCTTGCTGTCGCAAGTAGGGCTGTGCATATTGGGTTTGCCGACCTGAAAATAACCCCCCCAAAAAAGGCATTTCGGCTTTTTCTCGGTTTATTTGGGGCAGAATATTGAAATAGAGAATAAAGCTTAAGCCGGATAGCCGATCGTCGAATCAGTCGAATAGGTATTCGGTTTATTCGGCCTTCGGCTTTCCCAAGGCTTTTCTCTATGGGAACCCTATGGGAGCTTTTTTTCCCCTCTTTCTCTATTGTGAACTTCACAATGTTCTTCTATGGAGAAGAGGGTGACCCCTTTGGGGGCCCCATAAAACTGGACCCTCTGACCTAAACTTTAGCAACCTTTGGGGTTCATGCAAGGAGAGTACCTTGTAGCTACCCTGAAAATTTGGAAACTCTAAAAATTCCCCCGCAGGAGCTTAAAAAAAATCCCAGTAGGCCAAAATGGACCTAATTTTTTTTCTGGAAAACTTAAAAAAAAAAAACGGAATATCTATGGGTATTTGGCTTATTTTAGATTTCCCCCAAATATCGGGTCCAATAAACCTGGACCTGAAATTTACCAAATTTTTTTGCAAGAAATTGCAAGAAAGAAAAAGTCAAGTTGGTTTTTATATGCCGACTTTCTCTACCACTCAAGGAAGAATCAAGCCAGCTTACAATCACCTTCCCTTCCCCTTCCCACAACAGGCACCCTGTGAGGTAGGTGGGGCTGAGAGAGCTCTAAGAGAGCGGTGGCTAGCCCAAGGTCACCCAGCTGGCTTCGTATGTAGGAGTGGGGAAACAAATCCAGTTCATCAGATTAGCCTCTGCCGCTCATGTGGAGGAGTGGGGAATCAAACCCGGTTCTCGAGATCAGAGTCGACCACTCCAAACCACTGCTCTTAACCACTACACCAAGCAGGCTCTCCTACACATGAAGCCAGATGGATGACCTTGAACTAGTCAAAGCTCTCTTAGAGCTCTACCACAATAGAAGAGGCGGGGCTTCTATTGTGAATGGGGAGTTTCTTCCAAGGAGCCCTCCATCCCCACTAGGGATGCTAGGCCACTGCTTGACACCCCTGGGGCAAGGGGAGGACTTGAGGTCAGGCTATGCGTTAATTCCACGTCCAGGCCTAAACCCAAATATGACATCAGCACAACTGCTGACACTCTTGAAACTCTATGGTTACCCAGCACAGAAAGGTAATACAACAGATTTTTCCAGCATGTCGGCTGATGCACTGATATCAGACGCAGGTTTTTGCAAGTTTGTGATGTTGAAATGTAGCACAATGTCGTTTCTGCCCACCACACACAAACTGTTCTCCTGCCAGCCCCGGAGACAAGGGCAGGTTGGGTTGGGGGAGCCAGTGTGGTGTAGTGGTCAAGAGTTGTGGTTTGGAGGTCTGGACTCTAATCTGGAGAACCGGGTTTGATTCCCCACTCCTCCACATGAGTGGAGGACACTGATCTGGTGAACTGGGTTGGTTTCCCCACTCCTACACATGAAGCCAGCTGGATGACCTTGAACTAGTCACACCTCTCTTAGAGCTCTATCAGCCCCACCTTGGCATATAAAAACTAACTCTCCTTCTTCTTCTCTTTCTTCTTCTTAGAGAATCCTTGCCCATAGCAGACAGCTGGCATCCCTAATCCCCATACATCCTCTTCTTCCCTCCTGTCCTCTTTGGCCCTGGACCAGACAAGGGTCTTAACTGGCTGCCACCACTCTGTTTCTGGGGCTTGACTGAGGAGGTCCCAGAGCAACCTCCCTGTCCACCAAGCAACTAACTCATTCTTTGGCCCTGCTGCATGGGCAAATATAGGGATGAGAGTCCAGGATGGAAAATGCCTGGAGATTTGGGGATGGCGCCTGTGAAGGGGCAGGATCTCAACAGGACCAAACAGCATACAGTCCATCACACAAAGCAGCCACTTTCTCCAGGGGAACTGGTTTCACAACCTGCTAGGGTTGGCAGGTTTCAACAAAAATACTGGACACCTTATTTGTTTGTTTGTTCGTTTAACAACACTCGTAGCTTGCTATTCTCACCGAAACTGAAGGTACATTACAATTTTTTTAAAAAAATATTAATAACAGTTTGATTATCATCAAGGACCTCCAATAAACAACATCGTAGGACTAGGATTACAGAATTAGGAAAGAGTATCTCCTTCCCATCCACTTAGATTTTCTTTCTAAAAATTATTATTATTGTCCCACTTGTTAGTGAAAGTCATCTGTTGTGATCAATTGGATCTTCTTCAGCCTTCCTTCCAGCGTCAACCTTGCAAGATTTTGCAGTGACGTTATGACATCCATGCAACTGATTTTATTTTTTGTTATTGTTGGGGAAATTCCCTTGGTTTCTCTGGGATTACGCAGATGTTTCTTTCAATGCAATGGCTTGAGTTTAAGGAAGCGGGCTGAGATGGAGAGCAAATAAGGATTGCAATGACCCTAAACGGTTTAAAGATTTTCCAACACTGCATCTCCCATGAAACCAAGCAATGTGTAATTAGATAGTATATGTTTATATTTTGCATGCAGTATGTTTGGTTCTCCTGCTTTGATTCCTTTTTATGTATTCGTAAAGCAATTAAAAATGCTTGGATTTCATATAAAAAACAATTCCAGCATTCTTTAATTTCTGGAAAAATTAATATTTTCAGCTCTTTAGTAAGCTGTAAACTGCCAGGAACCTATTAATTGCTCCAGGGTTGCTGCTAGAACTTGCTGTTTGCGTTGCCTTCACTGCTTCCTGGGCAAGGAGGCAGCCTTACCCACACTACAGAGTTCAGCTGATCTCCAGCCAATAGAGATCAGTTCCCCTGGAGAAAATGGCCGCTTTGGCAATTGGACTCTAAGTCCCTCCCCTCCCCAAACCCTGCCCTCCTCAGGCTCCGCCCCAAAACCTCCTGCCGGTGCCGAAGAGGGACCTGGCAACACTAGTCGGAGCGCCGAGAACTCAGCCCACAAACATCTTTCCGCATGAAAGTGGGGGGCAGTCAATGTGCTGCCATCCCCCTGTGAAGGCCACGTCCGTACAGTGACTGTTTTGCGTCTGAGATAGCTTACGACATGGGTCACTCAAGCACACCAGAAAGAACTGGTGTCGTCATGAAGACTCTCCATACAATCAGGAATCCAGGAATGCCAGCACCGATGGCTACAGGGTACTGCCTAGGCCACTTAGTCATTTCATTGCACTGCAAACTAATGAGCTTCGTGAAAAATATGCCAGGGGAACGCCTTCACAGTCTGTAAATCTGGTGCACCTTGGTAACCCCTGATATATTTGGAAGCTGGTTGCTTTGTCTTTTCTCGCTCAGATCAGTACAAGAGGGGTGGATTTTTTTTGGGGGGGGGGTAAAAAAAAGAAAATGTAGATGGAAGAATCAAGAAAGAAATTGTCCTCTCCATCACACGCAATTAGATATCCTGAGAGACTTTTACACAAACCATACTGAACAGGAGACTGATTCTGTACATGAAGGACAGATCAGTGTATCAGTTATGACGGTGCTTTGCTCTAAATACGCCAGTTTCTCGACAGCCTGAAGGGAAAATCAGCTGTCCCAGAAAAAAAATAAATCACCCTTTTCCCTCAGTTGTACAATGCTGCCATGAAGGGGTGGGGGTGGGATATTTGTTCTGGCATACTAGACAGGTTCCACTGCCATAGGGCTGAAGCCCAGTGAAGAAAAGATGTGTGAAAATGATGGCTTCTTTTGTAGGATTTTCTGGAACGACAGTGTATCCCTGGAATGGAGGGTGGGAAAGGTCAGGGAGATCAGCATGTCACCCAGGGAATAAATCAGTGGGGCTCAGAGATAAGAATGTTTGTATTGGGATTCCATTTATCATGGCATCCTTCTGGATCATTATCAAGGTTGAGCGTTGACGACACCAACAGTCTGTCAGTTCCTCTTCTACTAGTTGGGCAGACACTAGCATTTTGATGGCCAGGTTAGTGCGTTTCCCTACACACACACTCCATGACATTTATTACAAGGCTCCTGAGGAAACTGCCTTGCACATTAAGCTCCTGGACCTCTACGGGAAGCCACAAGATGAGATCATCAGAGGATGTGGAATCATCAAGTCATGGATGATTTCCCCTTACTGAAATCAACATCATGTTAAAGAATGTACATAATATTATCAATCATCAGGTCAGCTTCTCTGACTTGGGTTTTTTATTCCTGTTTCACTGGATTTATTTTACAGACCGGCTGGATATTTCTTGTGAACTCATTGCATGCTAGCCCTCCCCTCCCCCCAAGGAGAAGAGGAGTTGGTTTTTTCTCTGCCGACTTTCTCTATTTTTTAAGGAGAATCAAACTGGCTTACAATCTTTTCCCCTTCCTCTCACCACAACAGACACCTTGTGAGGTAGGTGGGGCTGAGAAGGCTCAGAGAGAACTGTGACTAGCCCAAGGTCAACCAGCTGGCTTCATGTGGAGGAGTAGGGGATCAAACCTGGTTCTCCAGATTAGAGTTCATTGCTCTTAACCACTACACCAAACTAGCACCACATTGGAGTTTAGTGCAGTGTACATGGTTCTTTCCTCTTCTCCGCTCCTCCATTTTACCCTCACAGCCACTCTGTGAGGTAGGTTAGGATGAGAGTGGATGGCTACCCATGGTCACCTAGGGAGCTTCCGTCTGCCCATGGTTGAGAGTGGGCGGGTAACAGGAACCATGGGCGGTAGATTGCCCGCCATGAGCGGGCAGTTGGGAACCCTAAGCTAGTACCTGGAGGTTGGCAACCCTATCCATAGTTATTAATTTTACCAGTTAATCTTTGCAAATGGAAATTTTTCCTGTGTGTGTGGGGAAGGTCTAGAATTTTTTTTCTGGGAAATTTTCTACCCAATAAATTTCCAGTCTTCTTCACCAGGGAATAGAAGTTGGGGTGGGGGAACACGTTGATACAAGCTAGCCTTAAATATTCTGGATAGAAGCATGAAAGCAAACCATACACCTTCGAAGACAACATTCTTGAGAATCCTGTAGCCCAACTGGAATACATGTATGCATTTGTACACAGCCAGATGCTTGTCAACCTGTCTTTTTGCGACATTACAACAGAAAAAAAGCAAACTGAAAGATGCAAGAAGTTTCCAATTTGTAAATGCAAAGCATTTTGGGATGCACACACTGATAATTGTTTAAACATCATGGTAAACCTCTGAATTTTAAAACTCTCTGCAAAATTCAATCAAACAAACAAACAGAGGAAATCATATGCTGAAAATCCTCTTTCTCAGAAAATCATTTCAAGCCAGGCAAATGAAAAAAAAATACTATTTTTTTTCATTTATTTAGGAAGGAATCATCTGATGTGCCTAGCTGGCTCTTGACATATTCCTTAGAAGGTGCCACTCGGCTGCCTACTGGAAGATAATAAATAACAACGCTTCAAAAGTTATAAATCTGATAACATTGCCCAGAAGAAGCGCCGAGTTACCAGTAAGTGCTAAAAATACTTCAAAATGAGATTGAATTCTAAAAACTGATTAAATAAAGCCTGTTTACTGTTGTGATCACAGAATGCTGTGGGAAAAAAACTTATTTCCTTTACTTCTCAAGTACCTGACTCATAAAAAGGCCAACTGGCTGTTCTTCCTCATGTCCCAAATGTGATTTGTAATCACTAAAAATTCATCTTCCTAAAAGTAGCCTGTAGTTTTAGATGCTTAAGGGGGAACTAATGCCAGAGGTGCTGGCGGATCTGAATACAGTGGTGCTGAGCCCCTTTCTTCAGATAATCAGAATCATATACTTGATAAGAGTGTTACGCCTCAACTGTATCTACACCAGCGTGGTATAGTGGTTAAGAGCGGTGGTTTGGAGCGGTGGACTCTGATCTGGAGAACCGGGTTTGATTCCCCACTCCTCCACATGAGCAGCAGAGGCTAATTTGGTGAATCGTGTTGGTTTCCCCACTCCTCCACATGAAGCCAGCTGGGTGACCTTGGGCTAGTCACAGCTCTCTTAGAGCTCTCTCAGCCTCACCTACCTCACAGGTTGCCTGCTGTGGGGAAGGGAAGGTGATTGTAAGATGCTTTGATTCTTCCTTAAGTGGTAGAGAAATTTGGCATATAAAAACCAACTCTTTCTCCTTTTGACACAAAAATATAAATTGCATACTATTTAACAGAAGTTCAGAATAAGAAAACAAAAAAATGATACAAAATAAATAATTGCAGGGTCAGTTAGCACAAAGAAAGTTACTTCCTTAGGGCTGTTTAGCTTGGAAAGAAGGCAGTTTAGGTAAGACATGATAGAGGTCTATAAAATTATGATTGGTATGGAGAGGGTGGACAGGGAGAAGCTTCTCTCCCTCTCTCATAATACTAGAGTGTGGGGTCATCTGCTCAAGCTGGAGGGTGAGATTCAAAACAGATAAAAGGAAGTATTTCTTCACACGGCACATAGTTAAATTGTGGAACTCCCTGCCCCAGGATGTGGTGATGGCTGCCAACTTGGAAGGCTTTAAGAGGGGAGTGGACATGTTCATGGAGGAGAGGGCTATCCATGGCTACTAGTCAAAATGGATACTAGCCTTGATGCATACCTATTCTCTCCAGGATCAGATGAACATGCCTATTATAAGTGCTTTGGAACACAGGCAGGACAATGTTGCTGCAGTTGTCTTGTTTGTGGACTTCCTAGAGGCACCTGGTTGGCCACTGTGTGAACAGACTGCTGGACTTGATGGACCTTGGTCTGATCCAGCATTGTCTTTCTTATGTTCTTATGTTATGTTCCTCATAGCAATGGGGTTCTAACTGCTGCTGTGGAAGCAGAAGCAATCAAAGTAGCAATGGTAGGTTTTCCCATATTTCCCCTGCATTTCCCCTGCTTTGTCCTCTGCAGTGGGTATCTCCCCACCCCCACCCCCCACCCCCCAGGCAGTAGAGGGCTTTCCTTTTTTAATTTTTTTTCTAATTGCCATCACTCTAGAAATACAACTCTACAGTCATATGTTGATTACCCTCCCCTCCCCCCAAAAAATCCCCAAAGCCCTTTCATGTGACATGGGGGCAGGCAGGAATGGCCACCATGGAAGTGTAGGGCAAAATTTCTCATCCAGATAGCATCCACCTGGTTTTGCTTCGAACTTTCAAACAACACAAAAAACATAGTGAAACAATTTTTGAAAGATAACTGCAAAACCAGGGAAAAGCCATAAACTGTACATTTCGCTTTCATAGCCAAGCTGGACCGAACACCTAGCGGGGAAGCAACTTTAAACTGCAACAGAGATTTTCAAGTTTCAGTAGTGTTGCTGAGAAATTCAAAGTTAAGCTCTAGCTTTAAGGTCCAAGTATTCATTTCTACAATGCAAATTTGGTAAAATCTGCATAAAAACAGAATTGCTCTAAAGCTCTAAACAGGCATTTTGCTTTCATCGCTGAGCATTCTCCCAATTCAGATTCTTTTTTTACAGTCAACCAAAGTGTACCTGGGGGAAATGGCTTATGTACAACTGGCAACTCAGACGTGTGCTCCCTTGCACATCAAAAGGAACACCCAGCCAGTTCAATGAGACACAGATGAGCATCCTCACATAGGTCCAGATGTATGTTAGATGTGCATCTGCATGGGAACTGCATGCAGAACACTTGTACCTGTGAAACTGTAATGGTCAATTTCCAGACAAATGTTCCCGATCAAGAAACAAGAGCCTATTTTTTTCCTCTTTCTCTCCAACAGAAGCACCTGGATGATTTGTAGTGACAATACATGAGATTATTGTCACCCTTGTTCATCCACTTCTTCTTTCATCTGCTTATAACCTTCACTGTGTGTCATGTTGATTTAAGTCGCAATCCTAGGACAAGACTCCTGTCTTCATTTGTGAAGAGTGGTTTTCACATGCGGGGTGGGGGGGGGAAGGGAATGAAGTAAAACAAAGTCACTTTTTCATAGTTCCGTTCATCCTCTCCTCCGTTTTCAAACACAAATAGGGATGTGAGGAAGCTACAGACCCTTCCAGAGGTCAGAACATGCCGGTGCTCAACTTGATCCTGAAGCCAAACAAAATAAAACCATCTATTGCAAACAGCAAGCTCTACAGTTGTACACCCCCCCCAAAAAAAGAGGCCTCTCCTTCAATCACCATATATCTCTACCTTAGAGTTGCCAACCTCCAGCTACTAGAAAAGATCCACAACAGCACTCACAACTATAATAATAAAGTAAGGATTTATAAAGTGAAAAGGGTGCAAAAAAGTGAATATATATACATAAACACAAGGGTACAATAAGATACAAATTATCAAAGGAATCCAGCACAGATAGAAATTCAGTTGAAGAATATAAGCATCCTGTAAGCCAGGTAAGTCAATGTATATTGTCCACCATATGTTGTTATTTCTTCTCTGTATATAACAGGCTGGACGGTAAACAGCGATGGCAAAGCCACAACGAGGAAGTATCAAGACGTGTCGTATCTAAGCCCTTGAGAGACCTACACAAGGAAAGCTTTGGTCCTGTTTGAGACTTTATTTATCATGACTATTATGAATTCTCTTAGATACATGTAGCTGATGAAGCCAAGTGCAAAACGTGTTTTTGATCTAGACGACACGTCCTGATACTTCCTCGTTGTGGCTTTGCCATCTCTGTTTACCGTCCAGCCTGTTATATACAGAGAAGAAATAACAACATATGGTGGACAATATACATTGACTTACCTGGCTTACAGGATGCTTAAATTCTTCAATTGAATTTCTATCTGTGCTGGATTCCTTTGATAATTTGTATCTTATTGTACCCTTGTATTTATGTATATATATTCACTTTTTTGCACCCTTTTCACTTTATAAATCCTTACTTTATTATTATAGTTGTGAGTGCTGTTGTAGATCTTTTCTATTACAATTGCAGCACTGAGCCTCGTTTGTCTCCAACCTCCAGGTACTAGCTGGAGATCTCCTGCTATTACAACTGATCTCCAGCTGATAGAAATCAGTTCACCTGGAGAAAATGGCCGCTTTGGCAATTGGACTCTATGGCATTTAAGCCCCTCCTCTCCTCAAACCCGTCCCTCCTCAGGCTCCGCCCCAAAAACCTCCCGCCGGTGGTGAAGAGGGACATAACAACCCTACTCTACTTCCATTTCAGAAGTAGGGTTGCCAGGTCATGCTTCGCCACCAGTGAGAGGTTTTGGGGGCAGAGCCTGAGGAGGTAGGGGTTTGGGGAGGGGAGGGACTATACTATAACTACAGTTTTTATTGTGGTCTTTGACCAGTATAACAAAAGTTATCACAAGAGTTAACAAAAGTTCCAGGTTTAAAACAATGATTCGAAACAACGGAAGGATGAAAGTCTACAGCTTTACATTGTCCTTACTATCATTTCCCGAGTCTTACATATCCCAAGGCAAAATTTAGCAACTTGTCTGGAAACCTGGTGATTTTTATTGGACCAGAGGGGAGGGACTTCAGTGCCATAGAGTCCAAATGCCAAAGTGGACATTTTCTCCAGGTGAACTGATCTCTGTCGGCTGGAGATCAGTTGTAATAGCAGGAGATCTCCAGCTAGTAGATTGGCAACCCTATTCAGAAGATTTCTCCTAATTATACATTGGCCAAGGAGTCCCTGCGATAAGGAAGGCATATTTATACCTCATTTTCATGAACGGGGGGTGGGGGGGTGGCACTTGATTTTAGTACAGGTTGAATATCCCTTATCCAGACATCTGATATCCGGACTGACCTAAACAACAGAATTTTTGAGCTGGCATGCAGGCATTACTCACAGGCCCTCAGCAGCGCACCAATTTGCTTTTTTGATGGTTCAATGTACACAAAACTATTACAATACTGTTTAAAATTACATTCAGGCTACGTGTATAAAGCAAACATATATAAAACATAAATTATTTTCCCCCTTAGTTGTATCTGAAGAAGTGAGCTGTGGCTCACAAAAGCTCATACCCTGCATGATTTTTTTTTAGTCTTTAAGGTGCCACTGGACTCTTGCTCTTTTCTACTGTTAGTGACAGACTAAACCGGCTACCCATCGTGATAAATGAATTTTGCGTTTAGACTTGGGTCCCATCCTCAAGATATCTCATTATATATATGCAAATATTCCAAAATATGGAAAGATCCAAAATATGGACCACTTATGGTCCCAAGCAGTTAACATAAGGGCTACTCAAGCTGTATCGGTGATACTGATACAAGTTGGTTCCACACATTGTTGGATATTGTGCTGTCACTGCACTACAGAAATCATTTGCAGATGGACCGGCTTTTTCCAGACAGGACAATTCAGTTGCAAAAGAAGGTTCCGGTATAATGATGGGACACAATCCACTGGTGTGTAGAGGGAGCCCAGATTAACCAAGAACTGGCCTCTAATAGGAATTTTAACATGTGTAATGATCATTTTTATGATGCCCTTACCTCGAACTCTGATTCTGTTTGTAAATTAATAATGAGAAGCATGTTGAATTGATGTGTTGTTTTCGTGCTTGCACTGCCGGCATTCTTCAGCTCAGGCAGTCAAGGTCAGCAGCCACAGGTAGAACGTGCTCGAAGCATACTTTAACCCCTTATTTTGTCGCAGTGAAAAACTGTCTCTTCTTCTTCTTCTTCTTCTTCTTCTTCTTCTTCTTCTTCTTCTTCTTCTTCTTCTTCTTCTTCTTCTTCTTCTTCTTCTTCTTCTTTTAGTGGAAAGTGATTTCAGGTTGCTTTTTTTGTTGTTGTTAAGAAAAGGCAAAGTGACAGAACAATGACTCTGTCTACTGTCAAGCAATCCAATCTTTACCCTTGCGGAGCTTGCCCAACTTTAGGCAACTCTACACAGTGCTTCCCAAGCGACACTGTTCCAGGTTCTCTCCCAATATGTTACCTGCCAATAGCCAATTTATATGATCAGATTACTTTTCTTCAAAAACTGGGTCCACATTTTGTTGGCAACTCAGTCACCCTCACCATAGGTTTCATGTACATCAGCAGACCTGCCATGCTTAGGATTGCCAACCTCCAGGAACTAGCTGGAAATCTGCTATTACAACTGATCTCTAGCCAACAGAGATCAGTTCACCTGGAGAAAATGGCCACTTTGGCAATTGGACTCTGTGGCAATGAAGTCCCTCCCCAAGCCCCGCCCTCCTCAGGCTCCACCCCAAAAACATCCCACCGATGGCGAAGAGGGACCTGGCAACCCTAGCCATGGTCCTGGCTGGCCAGTGGATGAGTCAATGGTTGCATGAAACGTTTACACAACTATTGCTGGATAAGCAGGCCTGTTTCAGCCGATGATCCCCTTACTCAAACTGTTAACTAAAAACAACAACACCCTGTCACTCAGCAAATGTATACCAGTTTCAGTGCAGGAACTGATTAAATATGCAGAAATCTGCTATACAGAAAAGCAAGGCTTTTGCAGCAAAAAAGGAGGTTATCTTCTTTTCAGATAATTTACACATGTATCACAGCAGTCTCCATCTTAGAAGACGTATCCCCTCCTGTGCGAAACGGAAGGAACAACAAGATGGCACTTGCCCTCTGCATTATTTTGCTAATAACCGGCCATCTTGTTAGTCAACCAAAAGGTTTTTAATTGGATCATCTAGCCAATGAGTCAACTCAGCACCACAGCTCTGGTAGAAATGCAGATATTGGGGAAGGGGGCAGAAAAAGAGTCCCCGGTTTTGTTCTTCTAAAACCACGATAAGAAATAAGGGTGGTTTTCTGGGTAAGGGGTAGCAATACGGCTGCATTGCACCCTGATAAAATTAGCACTGATCAGCTTACACCTGTCTCAATGCCAGAGAGCCACCGATCCAAAGTTTTAGAATTCTGTACAAGAAATTATTTCACGTCTCCAAGGCACATGGACATTTGGAAGAGCCTTCATATAAGAGAGGAGTGCCAAGGAAATAATTTGCTATTATGCCAATCAACCTTTTTTTTAAAAAAAGGGGAAAAAAGAAAAGGGGAAAAAGATTTATCTGCTGGAGATGTGTGGCTGCTGTAATTTAAAGGGAAAGACATGCACAACCAATCAGATTTGCCAAATGATATTAATTAAGGAAGATAAGAGTCTCAAACAAGCTTCTTCATCCCTGAGAAGCTCAGCAATTAACTGGGCCACTTTCCCTAATGGGGTTACACATGCATCAACACTGACATGAAGCATCCTATATCTACAGCCATTAATTCTGGCCAGCCATGAGCAGCCAGGCCTGGTTTTTACTGGAGAGCATTACCACGGCTTGCTTCAAAATGTCAGGACTGTCGCACTCCCACTAGCTGACCTGCAATTAGTTTAGCATGTACTGCAGAAACATTGCAGGTCAAATCAAGTTTCATATCGATACAATATCAGCTCCAGGGAAAAATCAAAGTTAGGTAACATTGCAGGTGAAACGGTTAAAGGGGGGAGTCCTGTAAAACGTTGCAGGGTAAAGAGAGAGGGTTGGATCCAGCCAACCTTTACACTCAGTCTCACCTAGGGTTGCCGACCTCCAGGTACTAGCTGGAGATCTCCAGCTATTACAACCGATCTCCAGCAGATAGAGATCAGTTCGCCTGCGGAAAAATGGCCGCTTTGGCAATTGAACTCTATGGCATTGAAGTCCATCCCCTCTCTACACTCCTCAGGCCCTGCCCCCAAAATGTCCAGGTATTTCTCAACCCGGAGCTGGCAACTCTAGTCTCACCAGATGCTGCTCCAAGCTACAGCCCGATCTAGGGTTGCCAGGCCCCTCTTCACCACTGGTGGAAGGTTTTTGGGGTGGAGCCTGAGGAGGGAGGGGTTTGGGGAGGGACATTTGACCTAGCTTAGAAGCCTGGCATGAAATACTAAGTGGGAGATGTGAGCCATGTTCTAGTGTACATGGAATAAATATTTTTACAACAAGCCTCATAAGACAAAAAGGGCCTATATGTATTTTCTACCTTGCATTATGAAATTAGAGTGTTAGGATGTGTATTATATTACAATTTCATGTATGACCACTGAGGAAGGCCTATAGGAGGCCAAAACACATCTGGTCCTAGTTTGGTCCTACTTTGGTCATTGTACGGTTATACATCAACTGTGTATGTGTTTTATTTATTTATTTATTGTGAATTACTAGCCTACTACATAGGCCCTGTGTTTTCAACTTTACTGTGCACCATATTAGAATTTATATATTTGTAATTTTAACTTTTTTCAGCTCAACCCTTTTGGTTTGGAGGTACTTCAATGCCATAGAGTCCAATTGCCAAAAGCAGCCATTTTCTCCAGGTGACCTGATCTCTATCGACCAGAGATCAGTTGTAATAGTAGAAGATCTCCAGCTACTACCTGGAGGTTGGCAGCCCTATCCCTATCCCACATAGCTTTTGTTCATGTAGGTGCCATGATGCTCAGCATAGCCTTTCTTGGTTGGTCAAAGGGGACACTGCTCCCCTTTTCACCAGCAGAAGAGCTGGCTGGATCTAATCCAGCTATGTCTGGTGTGCTATGATGTGGTGGTGGCTTTGGTTGGGAAATGGTTCTACTAAGTTTACCACACAAACCGGCACTGAAGTACGTTTGCTACAATCTGCACCGCACAGAGCCACTTTCAGCTTAGTAACTTGAGAAAGGCAGGCTAAGAGAACAGATATTTACCTAGAAGAACCACTTCTCAATTCCCTTAAGTCCCTGTTCAAATGCAACCTTTTCCATAAAGGCTTGGACAAAATTCCATAGGCCTACTTCCACCCCCCCAAAAAAAATCTTACACACATATAACTGTAATAAAAGCATATTGTTCCCTATTTATCTTTAGTATCCAGCCCCTTCTTGTGCCTTCCTTGTCTCCCCATTCTCCAATTTTATACTGAAAACTCCCTGGGGGAAAAAAATCTGTATTTTAGCACTGTAAGAAGGGCCACTGACATTGATGACAGTAGTCTTCTATGATGCTGTACAGGAAGATATTACCAAGGTCTTTGAAAAAGGAAAAAACACACACCTAAAATTCCATCCCAGAGACCCATGCATCAGAAAGACTCACCAGCTTTCTTGCATTGCAACAAAGGCCTTTGCAGTTGATCCTATTCTTGCCCAGCAGACAGTAGAATCAGGCTAAAAGGTTCCAAGAGCCACACTCAAGAATGGGGAACGGGAACGCCACATTTCTACCTTGGTTTAGCTTTCTATGATCAAATCAATTCACAGGGTCCGTATTCAGCCTTACGATGTCACAGGGAAGGGAACTCCCTGGGACAAGCACCGGCCAAGTGGGAATGATTTTCAAAGGGGATTTTATCTGTCCTCTAACAATATCATTGTGTCTTGGGAGAGAATGCTCTTGAGTGAACAAGCAAGTGGAGAAAGGCAGCAGTGATAAAAAAGCACTGGAGAAAGGGTAGAGAAAGGCAGCCATGACAGAGCCCTGCAAGGCTGAGCAAGTTGGTGTTTCTTCAATTCAAGCTGAATGTGCATTTGGCGATGCTCAACACTTGCCTCCCAGTACAGCCATATTCAATTATATTCCTTCTAACAGTACCCAGCTACTGTGGATATCCAGCCTAGTCTACACATTACACTTCACTACCCAATCAGTCAATACTTTCGAAGCGCGTGGCCACTAGTTTATTTGACTTCAAAAAAGAGATTAGATGATTTCATGAAGGTTTCATCCATCAATGCCTATGAGCCATTAAACTAAATGGAACCTCCACGTTCAGAGGTAATATCCCTCTGAATACTAGTATTAGGGTGATAAAATTAGGCAGAGACTTTGGCCTCCATGCCCAGTTTGTATTCTTGTATAGAACAAGATGCTGCACTCAATGGACCATTGGTCCACTCCAGCATGGCTGCTCTTAGGTTTGTCTAGTCAAGGCAATTTTTTTTTAATTTAAAGAATACCAGCATTGGGATTTAAAAAAGCTAACTCCTGTCTCCACTGCTGACCAAGGAGATTTTGCATTGGCTCTGTCCTCTGATCCCGCTCAGGGTGCCAGCATTTTAAAAGAAAAATTGGATAGTCCTCTCGTGCACCACTTCCTTACTTCTTAGGAATCCCTCATTCACATGGGCTGCCTGGTGACTGACCTCCGTTAAATCAAGAATCTCCAATGAGCCAAAATATAAATCTCATTGTGCATGTAAAAAGATAAGGTCAGCGCATCATCTGCACTGCAAGGATTTTGAGTTCCTGCCTGGTCCAAAATAGTTGCCATTACATTATTGAAAAAGCATGGGAGTTACTCCCTTATGTTTCATTCCCAGAGAGCTACCTTCCTCCCTAGGGTAAGAACCCATGATGCTTCTGGCACCCTTTTACTGTGCCCTTCTTCCAAGGGCCTCACGTAGGGTCACCAGGTTCCTCTTCGCCAACAGCAGGAAGTTTCTGGGGCAGAGCCTGAGGAGGGCGGGGTTTGGGGAGGGGAGGGACTTCAGTGCCATAGAGTCCAATTGCCAAAGCGGCCATTTCCTCCCGGTGAAGTGATCTCTATCGGCTGGAGATGAGTTATAACAGCAAGAGATCTCCAGCTAGTATCTGGAGGTTGGCAACCCTAGCCTCACGACAACATCTATGATTCTCCCCTTCTACATTTGACCCTCACAACAATCCTCTGAGGAAGGTTAGGCTGAGAAAGAATGACTGGCCCAAGAAATATCACACCTGAATGGAGATTTGAACCCACGTTTCCCCAGACCTAGTTCAACAATCTAACTACCACACCGGGTATAGAAAAGAACTGTGTTGACACAGCATTGTCGCATACCAGGCATTACTCAGATTACGACACTGTTTGTGGGATATGGTGGGGCCTACATAAAGTAGATGTTTATTAAAGGGAAGAGGCTCTTACACCTCTATTGAGATGATAAATCGTCCAATTATTTCCAGCGACCATACACAGGGAATCAGCTTGCAAGTCCACTTCCTTTCAGATTTCTTGTCAGATTACTGACAGGATGTGCTAGCAGCCACTCAGACCTGTTTGACAAGTGATGACAGAATCTTTCAGACAGAACAGCACACTTTTCTCCGAAACGCATTTTTGATGAATAGATTTATTTCCCCTTTCAAGTCTTTCTTTCTAGATAGAGTAACAAACACAGTTGTGCCTCATGTACATGTAACTCATATACATTTTATTCGAAGGCCACATGGGTTGTATTCAGATGCCATGAACAACTCTTGTTTTCTTTATGAGGAAATAGAGCCAGGACCACCTGCACACTCCTGTCCTTCACAGGAACACATGAAAGCTGCCTTATACAGAATCAGACCCTGGGTCCATCAAGGTCAGTATCATCTACTCAGACTGGAAGCAGCTCTCAGGGTTTCAGGCAGAGGTCTTTTGCGTCACCGACTACTTGTTCCTTTCAACTGGAGATGCCAGGGACTGAACCTGGGACCTACTGCACGCCAAGCAGATGTTCTACCATGTGTTGTGTAGAGAATCAAAGAATTCCAAGTTTGCAAGAACCTGTAGCTTGCTTCAGTGTCAAAATCAAGTCAACTGACAACAGCAGTACAAAGCAGGGCCGTGTCCGCACTTACCATTTGCGGCGCCGGCTTCCACGGGCTTTCCTTGCATGTTCCCACTGCAACTCACCCGAAGGATTCCCAGGACATCTCCAGAGCGCAGTTTCTCTGCGGTAAGAGGATCCGCTGATAAGCCGAGTTAAAAAAATAAAACGTCCTCCACACTCGGTGCCTTGAAGTGGGAACATGCAATGCATCCTCAATCCTTTTGCCAGCCAACCCCTGCACTCCCCCCCGCCTCCCTTACTAAAGCTGAACCAATCGCTGTCCTTGCTTGGAGCGCCGACTGGGCATGCCTGGAAGCTTGCCGGTCTGGGGATTTTCAAGTGCAGCGGGGAAAGGAGGCGCGGTGGGAACAGGAATTTAAAAGCGGTCTGGATTCTTGTGTACTGGATGCGTGTAATTTGTGAGGTAAGTTGCTAGTGCGTCAACGGGCCAGGTTGCATACAAACCAGGACTCCAAACTGCAATTTGATCTTTCATTAGAATCCTAGTTTTAAGCATCGTTTGTTGTTCCATTCAATTCCAATGTCATAACATATTGTAGGGTCCACCCTCCCAGACAGGAAGTTCTCATTCTCTACTCCCCTAGCGACACAAGAAAGAGCACCAGGGTTTTCCTGGTTGATTCTCATCATGATCAAACCAATATTGTTGTTTGTGATGCCCCATTGAAGCCACCCATTATTATTTTTTTGTATAAAAGAAAAAAAAATTGAGGGATCAAGTTTTGACATTCTTTGTAACTGTGCTCATGAGAGACAGGGCAAAGTGAGCATTTCAGAGCTATGGCAAGGTTATCACCAGTGCTTATACAAAAGATGAATTCTCATTCTTTTGTTCCAGAGCAGTGCCTTGAAATCACCTCTTTTATTTCAGGTCCAGCTGTTATTTTGAAGCATTGGCTGAACAATGCCATAAAGGAAAGAGAGCATCATTTCTCTGCTTTGAAAACACCATGTATTGAGAAGTTTTAAAGTTCTGCACAATGTTATGCATTACGCATAGAGCTGCAGTAGTGGATGCTGGTCTTTCTGACAGAATCAGTAGCAAATCAACATCTCCTTGAATTAGTAGTAACAGTTATCAAAGGCTCACATAAAGTTACATTTCTGCTGAGGAACAATCAGAGTGGGAAGAATAATGCCATTCTCATGTCAGCATCACCAGCATGGGTGACACTAATAGGGAAAGGAGCCACAAAAACCATGCTTAAATTCCACCTTGGGGTTGCTCCCACATGTACTTAGAGGGAGGGGCTGTGGCACAGTGGTAGAGCATCTGCTTGGCATGCAGAAGGTCCCAGGTTCAATCCCCGGAATCTCCAGTTAATGGGACTAGGCAAGTAGGTGATGTGAAAGACCTCTGCCTGAGACCCTGGAGAGCCGCTGCCGGTCTGATTAGACAATACTGACTTTGATGGGCCAAGGGTCTGATGAAGTATAAGGCAGCTTCGTGCATTAGACTAGTGTAAAGACTTCTCCCAAGACTTGCTTGGTAGGTCTGGTATTTGCATGGTTTGTAGACATGTTAAGCAGCCGAACAATGCGGGAGCAGATCTTTACATGTACCTGAACATTGTTCGAAGGTAACTGTGGAGCGAGCAGTGACGACTCCTGAAAACTTACATGTAAAGAAGGCAACTGTTTGTCTAGACCACATGGTTCTTTGGTACATATGGGATACAGATATAAAAAATGTGGGCACATTAAATGGCATATTAAATGGCATATTAAATTAAATGGCATATGCTACACCACATTCTCATTGTTCCAAGCTGGCCATGTAAATAAAATTATTATTATTAAAAAACAAAACAAAAAAACAGTCGCTAGGAAATTTGTGAAGCTCTAATTTGTACTTTGAAGGCTCTGTTTGGACTTAAAGCAGAGCTCAACTGGATTTCTAGCATTAGGGTGAACAGTCCTGACATCTTTTTGTAAGCCTGCCATTAACCCCAGATTCAGAATGAAGACAGGTTTCAAGCTGAGCCTATTAGAAATGGGGAGGGGGAGAAAGTGGATTGGACTTGTAATGTATTTACCTGTAAAAATGGAGCAAAAAGGGCAAAACTAGATCGAACAGGAGTACATTCTATAGACAATGCCTAGAAGTGTGCTGGGTCATGACATAAAAATTGAAAGAAAGAACCGGATGAGAGAAAATTGACAAAAGGGGGCAAACAGGAAAAAAAATACTCTGACTGGAACAACCCTAGGTTTTATTAGAAGCATTTATAGCCTCAAAACCATCATAAAATGGAGGTTATGTGACTGAGAACTACACTTTCCAGAAATTAGGCTGCTGAAATATCATAGGAGGAAGGAGGAGTAGGAGCTGGTTTTTATACCCTGATTTTCTCTACCTTTAAGGAGTCTCAAACTTACAATCACTTTTCCTTCCTTTCCCTAGAACAGACACCTTGCGTGGTAGGTGAGGATGAGAGAGCTCTGAGAGAACTGTGACTGGCCCAAGGTCACCGAGCTGGCTTCATGTGTAGGAGTGTGGAAAGCAACCCAGTTCACCAGATTAAAGTCCGCCACTCACGCGGAGAAGTGGGGAGTCAAACCCGGTTCTTCAGATTAGAGTCCACCGCTCTTAACCACTACACCACACTAGCTCTTAGTTTTTAAACTAAGTGTGCTATTTAAAAACATCTCCCTCCCCTCCCCATGAGTGCTATGTGATATTCTCCAGGGATTTACACTGAGGTGCCCCGATATGCAGACGACACCCGGCTCTTTAAAAGCTGAGTCACTTGGCCTGTGGAAGTCCTGAATGGTGTTGCTGGAGAAGGTAGTGGGAATGGTGCAGGTAAATAAACTAAATCTCGGTCTAGAAAAATACTGAAGTGCTGCTGGTCAATGACAAATCAAAAGAGTTTCCGTCTAGACATTAGGAAGAATTTTCTAACTGTTAGATCGCTTCCTCAGTGGAACAGGCTTCCTTGGGAGGTGGTGAGCTCTCCTCCCCTGGAGGTTTTTAAGAAGAGGCTAGATAGCCATCTGTCAGCAATGCTGATTCTATGACTTTAAGCAGATGAAGAGAGGGAGGGCATCTTGGCCATCATCTGGGCACGGAGAAGGGGTCACTGGGGGTGTGTGGGGGAGGTAGTTGTGAATTTCCTGCATTGTGCAAGGGGTTGGACTAGATCACTCTGGTGTTACCTTCCTACACTATGATTCTATCATTCATGGACGGAGAAGTTAGCCTGTCCTGGAGGGGGTTGCACTCCCCTTGAAAGAGCAGGTTCATAGCTCGTGGGTGCTTCTGGATCCTGGCCTATCATTGGAGGCTCAAGTCTCTTCCACAGCAATAAGCGCTTTTTATAAGCTTCAGCTTATCACAACCTTATAAGGTTTTCAAGGCAAGAGATGTTCGGAGGTGGTTTGCCATTGCCTTCCTCTGCATGGGCTGAGTATTGAGAGAACTGTGCCGGGCCCAAGGTCACTCAGCAGGCTTCACATGGAAGAGGGGGGAATCAAACCTGGATCTCCACTCTTAACCACTACACCATGCTGACTCTATTCATCTGTGGCTATTCCTCAAAAAGTTCAACCTGGCCATAATGATCCATGCTCTGCTTTCATCCAGGTTAGATAACTGGTATGCACTTTACATGGGGCTGCTTTTGAGAACTGTCTGAAATCTTAACTGGTCCAAAATCCAGTGAGCAAGCCATTGCCAAGGGCTGGATACAGGCTCTGCAATCACCCTGATGTTGAGAGATCTGCACTAGCTGCCAACCTCTTTAAGGCCACATGGTGGCTGTCTTCTTGTCCTGTAGATGCCAGGCCAAAACATACCTTTTTACCCAGGTTTTTATCTGAGGGGCTCGATCTTTTTTTTTTTTTTTTTAAATGGGCTGTTTCTATCCTGATGACTTTTGTATGACTATCACTCTGGATTTGGAGAAGAGATCATTATGACTCGCTCAACTGCCATAACACTTATGTGGGACATGGTGATCCTCCAGGGGTGTGCAAATATGGAACAAGTCCAGATATTTGGAGTATGTGCAAAGCTGAGGGGCCACAGTTACCCCCTGCAGGACCCCCCCCACACACCACCACCACCAATGTAATGATATCAGAGTGCCAGAGGATTTCAGTTGGCCTTAGAGAGCCATTCTACCTAGGGCTGTTGAAAAAAAAAATCGGTATAGTTCGGATTCGGCCGAATTCGGCCCGTCTGGATTCGGGATATGCCGAAGTCCGAACTCCCCCACTTCGGTCCATGCAATTCGGCGCGAATTCAAAGTTTGGGAAAAAAATTCGGCCGAATAAAGCCATTAAAAACACAACCGCGCCTTTCCGCGGCTCCGGGAGGGCATTTTTGGGGCTAGAGGTCGCAAACTTTCAGCGGAGCTTCAAAGGACCCTTCTTGCAAGACCCCACAAGTTTTGTAAAGATTGGGTCAGGGGGGGCTGAGATATGGGCCCCGAAAGGGGTCCCCCACCCTTAATGTGCATCTCTGAGCAGAGCTTGCCACCCACACACAAAGCTCCCAGCCCCAACAAACAGCTGAGCTGCGGGGAGCAAGGGCGGGGCAGGTGCGAAGAAGTTTGCAAAGCAACTCAACTGCAAAGCAACACAACTGCAAAGCAACACCTGACACCTGGGAGTTAGCAAACCATGGAGAGGGACAGAGGCAGCTAGCTATGCATAATGAGCAGGAGGGGTGGAATTTCCCCTTTTGCATTGGACTCGGGACCAGGAAAATGCATTCTTTAAGTCACCATTTGAAAACCAGTTTTGAGCAAGCATCAAAATAGATCTAACCGATCTTACTGAAGCCCCCCCTCAAACCAGGGAGAGTGAGACTCGAGGGGGCACACACACCCCAGGCAGAACGGGCGAAAGCCCCCTTTGGCTTCCCCCCACCTACCCACAGAAACTGCTCCCTCCCCACACACACACAGACTCTGCTTTCCCCCCCCCACACACACACACAGGAGAAAAATAATAGATTAAAGCCCCCAAAGGGGTCTTACTGTGGCTGTCTTCTGTTCCATCAGGAGGGGCTGGGAGGAGGACTGGGTAATCCAATACGATTCTATTTAAGCACAGGAGGTTTTGCCTGGGATTTGCTGCTCTGGAGATGCATACACGATCGGGTGATCCATTCATCCCAATAGGGAAAAGGGGAAAGCCCATACATATCTCGGGACCCCCTGACCCAATGTTTACAAAACTTGGGGGGTCTCTTAAGAAGGCTCATCTGAAGCTATGCTGAATGTTTGGGGGCTGCACCCCAAAAAATGCGTCCCCTGCAGCCACGGAAAGAGAAAAGGGGGGAGCCCATATTTCTGCCCCCACTGAACCCAACTTTACTAAACTTGGGGGGTGTCTTAAGAAGGCTCGTCTGAAGCTATGCTGAAAGTTTGGGGGCTGCACCCCCAAAAAAGCGCCCCCTGCAGCCACGGAAATGGAAAAGGGGGGAGGAAAAAGGGGTGGAGCCCATATCTCGGGACCCCCTGACCCAATGTTTACAAAACTTGGGGGGTCTCTTAAGAAGGCTCGTCTGAAGCTATGCTGAATGTTTGGGGGCTGCACCCCCAAAAATTCGCCCCCTGCAGCCATGGAAAGAGAAAGGGGGGAGCCCATATTTCTGCCCCCACTGAACCCAACTTTATTAAACTTGGGGGGTGTCTTAAGAAGGCTCGTCTGAAGCTCTGCTGAAAGTTTGGGGTCTCTACCCCCAAAAATGCGCCCCCTGCAGCCACGGAAAGGAGCGAATGTGCACAAGAACCCCCCCCCATGAGGATTTCTCTCTCTTTCTCTCCCCGGCCGGGCCGCGCAGCAGCTGATTCCTCCCGTACTCAATCCTGACTGATTGGCCAGAAGAAGACCCAGCTTGGCCACCAATTGGCCGGGGGAGAATGCTGCTTACTGACGGTTATGCTGGCCCCGAATTTGCCAAATTTATTCGTGAACTCCCGAACTCGCTGAATTCAGCTCCCCCGTTTTCCCGCCATTTTTTAGTTTGGTTCGTCCCGAACTAAAAACCGCCGAATCAGGGGAAATTCGGCTGTTTTTCGGTTTGGGCCGAACCGAATCAACAGCCCTAATTCTACCCAGTCGGGTGTATAGAGTCATCCATCTTAGGAAGCAACATGGGTGGAGAGGACCATCTTATACCCGAAGGATACCACACTTTCTTGGAGAACCTAGGGGTTACCCCATTCATAGATAAACTAATTCTGAGTAGCTCTCTCATTGTGCTCTATTGAAAGTCACACAAGCTTTTGCTGAGTGGGGTTGCATATACTTACTGAGGAGAGTGGTCCCACCCAAGGACTTCTTATGTGCCATCTCCCTTTTGACTGGCTTTAGATAAGGTTCTTATGGGACAAGGCTTCCTTACGGCCCTCTTGCAGAACACAGGTAGGCCTAGCCTCCCTGGATGGAGAGGGACCCAAGACAAAGTCTGATCATAGAGGTGGGAGCCTGAAGTCTGGGTAATCTGGACTTCAGAGAGCAGATCAAATGACACTCTAACTCTATTAATTAGACTGGCTTTCCAGACAGCAGGTCTGCCTGCAGAGAAAATCACTGCAGGTAGACCTAGCTTCTGGACAGCCTTCCTGCTATGGAATGGAGTTCAGTAGACCTGGCCTCTGGACAACAGAACTACCATCCAATAAAGTCTGGAAAATACATGTACACGACAGAGAAAGGAGAGAGGAGAGAGAGAGACAGACACACACACACACACACACACACACAGAATCTGTCATGGTTAGAGTGCCTAAGACCTGATACACCCAGGTTCACTTAGGAAGCTTCTCTGGGTGACCTCTGGACAATCACTTTCAGCCCAGACTACTTAACAGAATCATTGTGAGGACCGTGTGTGTGTATATGTGTGTGTGAGGGGGGAAGTAGACCCAGGTATGCTGCTCTGATAACTTGGAGGATAACTAAGCTAAAGACAGGCACATACGTACCCTGTTCACCTACCCCCACACACATATGCAATTACAAACCCATTTATTGAAATATATTGGATGTTTTCATTTAAAACCACTCGCATTCAGCTTTCTTTGACAAGTCTGAAACATAGTTCATAATGCACTCCTGAAGCAGAAAAGCAGCAGCGCTGGCCAAATTAATTGGCTTTATCCCCAAACTGTGGTTTTAAAAGGTCTTTCCCGAGATGAAATTAAAAGCAGGAAACCTGCTCTCCTTGCATTGATTAATGGCTCTTTCTCTCTGATGTCTGCATTTAATGTTTCTATTATTGCCTGCTTTTGACGATAACGAGAGATAACAGATTTTGCCCGTCCTTTTATCATCGGCATTTTACAACCTGCTAGCAAGTAACCTGCTCTCCAACAAGTGCCACCTATGCATAGGCATATGCCATTGAGATGAATGGACTCTTATGGGTGCTGTGCGAGGGACATTTCTATTTAAATGGCAGAGATATTTGCTGGGGAGGAAACAACCTTCGGTTTAGATTGGGGGGCAGCGGCGAGCTTTGTAGGAATGCAGGTACGGAGCCAGTGCCCCTGTGAAGCACCGTGCAAAGGCTAACAGGGAGCGTAAGGAAAGGGGGGAATTGAGAATGAAGTGTAACAAAAGGAAAGCACATTCCGGTGCAGGAGAACACTTCCATTTGGGCTGAATTGGGACATTAGAAGGGTCCAAAAACAAGCTAAGCCCGGTAGCCACTGCAGTACTGGTAGCCACATGTGGCACATAGTGACAATGGGCACATCTATGACCACAGAAGGCATTGCTGCTGTGTCTGAGTCAGTGGCCAGTGTAGGGTTGCCAACCTCCAGGTAATCAAGAAAAAATCAGTACAAGGCTCATATCTAAACACATGTATTATAAGGAGAGACCCAAATAACGTTTGGGTCTCTCTTTATAATACATGTGTTTAGATATGAGCCTAGTGCTGATTTTTTTCTTGACTACCCACTTTATCGCATTAGTGAATTGTTTTGCTGTAACCTCCAGGTACTAGCTAGAGATCTCCTGCTATTACAACTCATCCCCAATAGAGATCCATTCACCTGGAGAAAATAGGCGTTTTGACAATTGGACTCTATGGCATTGAAGTCTCTCCCCACTCCAAACCTCACCCTCCTCAGGCTCTGCCCCCCCAAAACCTCCCACCGGCGGCGAAGAGAGACTCGGCAAGAGTGCGGCCACCAGTGGGGCTCAGCTCGGCTTGTTTCTCTAGGGCACTAGCCCACTGGAAACATGCCTGCTAAGTTCAAGGGGCCATTCTGTCCCCAACTGCAATTTAGTATCATGAATTGCTACAAGATACTTGCATCACTGGCATCCGCTGCTTCAAACGCAAATCTTTACAGCATCTCACTTTTCTTCAAAGCCACAGAGTCTCAGTTCTATGTCTTCACTGGATTTATACTTTGTTCTATCTCAAGAGTCTGGGGCAAGCAGAGGTTTGCTAATTATGCTCACATCCGAAACCAGCAACATCCATTTGAAGAAAAAACACGTCACGTTGCTCAGGCCTTGGTGAGTCTCAGGGGAAAAGAGAATTTCAAAGCTAAGAATCGGTTTCTGCAGTTGCCTTTCAGAGCCACACCTTTGCAGATCTGACCTGGTGAAGGAGAAAATGCTCCTGGCATCTTCAGTTAGCTTAATAAGACTTTCTTCATGAAGATGATTCTCCGTTGGTGTGATGTCAAAAGGTGCATCTATGCGTATGCCTTTAACTGAGCTCTCACAAGCTGGTTTCTCTTTTCCCCATCAAGAAGAAGAGTTGGTTTTTATATGACAACTTTCTCAACCACTTAAGGAAGAATCACACTGGCTTACAATCACCTTTCCTTCCCCTCCCCGCACCAGACACCCTGTGAGGAAGGTGGGGCTGAGAGAGCTCTAACAGAGCTGTAACTTGCCCAAGGTCACCCAGCTGGCTTCATGTATAGGAGTGAGGAAACAAATCCAGTTCACCAGATTAGCCTCTGCCGCTCATGTGGAGGAGTGGAGAATCAAGCCCGGTTCTCCAGATCAGAGTCCATTGCTTCAAACTACTGTTCTTATCCCCTACACCACGCTGGCTCTGGCCTAAATGGAAGGGGCCTCACATAGTTCTAGTTTTGTGTGTGTAGGGTCCCAATAGGGATCTTTTTGGATCTCATATTGGTCAATGAAAGATTGTACATCACAGTTGTTCATATTTGTATATACTGAATGTGTTAATTTTTGTCTTTACTAGGAATTTTATGCTTTTAATCTCTATGTGCACCTTATTAAAAATTATATATTTGTAATTTTAGCATTTTTCAGCTCAACCTCTTTTTTGTGTAGTCCCCAATAGGGTTGCCAGCTCTGGGTTGGGAAACACCTGGAGATTTTGGGGGTGGAGCCTGAGGAGGGCAGGGTTTGGGGAGGGGAGGGACTTCAATGCCGTAGAGTCCAATTACCAAAGTGGCCCTTTTCTCCAGGTGAACTGATCCCTATCGGCTGGAGATCAGTTGTAATCGCAGGAGATCTCCAGCCACCACCTGGATGTTGGCAACCCTAGCCTCTGGGCACCATGGCACCCATGGACACTTTTTTCTGGAGCCCACCAAGTGTTTTTAGGAAGTGGGTGGGGCTATGTAGGGCTTTTGCCCAGCAAGGCTTCTGATTGGCTCTGCATCTTTTTTTTTTTTAAAAAAAAGTTGCTTTGGCAGCAGCTGCCACCACAGCACAAGGATCTACACTGTGTTACTGAAGTTAAGCTGTGGCAATCATTTTGGTGGCTGGCTCCGCCTCCTTCAGCAGCCATTTGGGGGGAGTCATTTGGTTGCTGCGACCACCATGCCGTGTCAGAATTCCAAATGTGCCCGCTTGCTCAAAAAGGTTGGGGACCCCTGGTGTAGGTTGCAGTTCCAAGTGTGTGTGTGAAGCAATCAAGAAGCCTGTTGCTGCAGCTGTTGGAGTCTCCTGTGTGCTAAATGGATCGGTAAGCTTAATCCAGGGGTCCGTGAGAACTAAATTAAGGTCCGCGAAACAAAGTTATAAACCCATAATAAATTAATCTTTTCAATTAAAAGTTTTCTATTATAAAAAAACATATTCAAATATTATTCTAAGTTTAATGTTTAACAGTTATGATTAAAATTTATTTTCAAATTCTCGGAATTTTTATTTTGGACCTTGGGGTCCCTGCACCGAACAAAAAAGTCCTAGTGGTCCCTGGTCAAAAGAAGGTTGGGAACCACTGCTCTAGAGGGTACTACAATTGGTTTCCCTTTATTGTGCCTTTGAATAACAGGGCTAACACATGCTGTCTCAAAAGGCATGGGCCCCATGGCAGGCCTTTTCACACATGCACACACATCATTTACAATCCTAAGCAGAGTTATACCGATAGGGCTGCCAACTCTGGGTTGAGAAATTCTTTTTGAGATTTGAGGGTGGAGCCTGGGGATGATGAGGTTTGGGAAGGGAACTGGGTGGGGTATAATGCCAAAGGGACCCAGAGATCTTCAGGCCCTACCTGGAGGTTGGCAATAGGGTTTCCAGGTCCTTCTTTGCCACTGGTAGGAGATTTTTGGGGCGGAGCCTGAGGACGGTGGGGTTTGGGGAGGGGACTTCAATGCCATAGAGTCCAATTGCCAAAGCGGCCGTTTTCTCCAGGTGAACTGATCTCTATCGGCTGAAGACCAGTTATAATAGCAGGAGATCTCCAGCTGCTACCTGGAGGTTCGCAACCCTAGTTGGCAACCCTATACATCCATCTAAGTCCATTCAAGGTAATAGCCTTAGAGGGCTGCAGCTCTGCATAGGGCTGTTTGGTGATGACTCAAACACTGAGGACTGAAATGAAAGCCCATTTTTCCTCTGTTGCTTTTGATGGTTCATTCGCATACGCAGACTGTCACTGGATGGTGTCAACTGGGACACTGACAATAATAGACTTAGATAAACTGGCATGATTTCCTGATAACGGGTCTTCTGGAAAGACCCGTGTGCACGTGGTTGGCTCAAACGGAATACCATAATTGATGACAGAAAGGATCCCTTTCTTAGCCTCTCCCCACTGGGTGGCTTCTCTCCCCCCCCCCCTCTGCATTAACTGGAGCCATTTGCTCTGCTGGTGCCTTTCTTTAAAGGCAATCTACAGCCTCTCTGTCTATGACTCAGCACAGCCTGGACTGCATACGGTGACCTGCAGAATCAGGCAGAAGGACAATGTAACACACTGTCTCGGGGGCAATAAGTAGAAATAGATGGCTTTGTTTCCTGTAGCACTAAAACTACATTTGACCACATGGGGTGGAGACTCCCTCTGAATACAGAGAATTTTGACACCAAGAAATGCTAACATTTGCTGTGCAGGAGTTTATACACACTCACACTCACACACATATATATTCTCCTGCTATTTAAAAGCCCTTGCATCCTTTCAAAGCCTAAACACATGCAGAGAGACAGAATCAGATATTATCTCATTGACAAGCCTATTGTCATTTCTCTGGAACTCCAACTGGGTCAAACTCTTGCTCAGCTCCCTTTCATGGCCTGAATTCTGTAGCACATTTTTGGGTTATCTCCGAACAGCTTTGTTGCAACCCACATGCCGCCTGTCACATCGCTGCATACCAACCAGAGGAAAACCTTTCCTTCCAGCAAGTCAGAAACAGAACTGCTGCAAAATAGCTTTCATAGTAGGTGGTGCCAACTGCCATTTTCTCCTGCGGTTCATAAAAAAAAATGTTACCTCGCTTTACCGAAAGAGAAAAAGTGGTGAATGTAATCCAGGTTAGGACAGGGTGACCTAGTGTGGCATTAGCATGCATCCTTCACGTCTCTTGTCCAACTGTCTGATAAGCAAATGGCATGCACAGGGTTGGATCCAGCCTGCTTTTTCCCCACTCAATCTCACCTAACCCCCCTCCTTGTTGCTGCCCAATCCCATCTGGTTTTTGTCTACGCAGGTCCCATGATCCCAAACGCAGGCTTTCTGGTGGTCATAATGGAAAAGCGGGTTGGATCCAACCCACCATCTATATGGCAGCAAAACGTTAGGGTTGCCAGGTCCCTCTTTGCCACCAGTGGGAGGTTTTTGGGGTGGAGTCTGAGGAGGGCGGGGCTTGGAGAGTGGAGGGACTTCAATGCCATAGAGTCCAATTGCAAAAGTGTCCATTTTCTCCAGGTGAACTGATCTCTATCAGCTGGAGATCAGTCGTAATAGCAGGAGATTGGCAACCCTACAAAAAGTTGTTTCCTGGGCAATGCTACCTTGTTACTAGAGGAAGAGGAAGAAGAAGAGTTGGTTTTTATATGCCAACTTCTCTACCACTTAAGGGAGAATCAATCCAGTTTACAATCACCTTCCCTTCCCCTCCCCACAACAGACACCCTGTGAGGTAGGTGGAGCTGAGAGAGCGTGGCTTGCCCAAGATCACCCAGCTGGCTTTGTGTGTAGGAGTGGGGAAACAAATCCAGTTCTCCAGATCAGAGTCTGCCATGGTTCATGCATTTCAGTGCCTATGCTCTTAGAATGGACCCCTTCCTTCCGGCAACAGCTCCACTGCTCCAAACCACCGCTTTTAACCACTACACAATGCTGAAGGTGAAAATAAGCAATGCAATTAACCCCTAGGGATGCTACAGTGCACTGTTCAATTTAAGCACTAGATTCAGTGAAGAGGGGAAGAAGAAGGAACTCAGCTAAGAGGAGCTCATTAATCCCAAAACATTAGATTCACACACAAACAAGATGAAAAGCCTGTAAGCTTAAAGCCTGTACTTATGATGTATGACCTTGCCCCCCTCCCACACACCTCTGCAGTATTCGAAGGAAAATTCAAAAAGTCTCCCCTCTCGCAAGGCTCTGTCCCTGCAACAGTGGTGAACTGAGAACACTGGAGCATGTCCTTCTTAGGTGCAGTTACTATAAGGAAGATCGGGAGAAGATTCTTGGCCCTCTTTTGAGAAAGAGTCCTGGTTCTCCTGAATCTGTTACAGTTGACATCCTTCTTAAGGATGAATTTTCTCAGGTAACAAAGTTGGTGGCCAAGTTTCATAGACTAGTATTTAATTTTCGGACATCTAAATAGAAATGAAAAGTTGTTGATGGGACTGATTGTTTAAATTGGTATTGTTGGCCAGTTTTTAACCATTTGAAAGAAAGCAATATTTTTTGCAGAGTGTTTTATCCAAAATGTTTTTTTTTTATACTGCTGAATGGGTAAGGCAATGTAACCACAAAAAAATTATGCTTGGTCTATGGACCGTAATAAATATACTAGAGTTACTTGAGACCTTGCCCCCCTCCCCAACCACAGCTAGCCAATCATGTGGGGAAAGAAAGATTTTATAACCCATTCCCCTAATAGGAATAGGTTTCAGCTGAGGGATGATGGAACTTGGGAGGCATATTATGACAGAGCACCTCCACTCGTTCTGGTTCCCCTTCTGTTACGGGAGCCATTTCCTGATATCACGGAGACCCTGTCCATTACCTCACTGGTCTCAGACAAGTAGGCACCAGCACTGGCTGTGCTCTTCCATCTTTCCGAGAAGATGGATCTCTGCTTCGTAAGATGGCTCATTTGTACCATATTGGCTGAGGCCCAGCTGCCACTAGTAATATTGACTGCAGGATGATTTGGATCTTTGTCCAAAGCATTGTGATTATGCCAATAAAGGTATGTGTATGTGACTGCAGTATGGGCCACTGTCAAATAATAAATCCATACATCAGAGAGTGGGGTACCTAAACCTCTCTTTCTAATGTTTCAGCTTACTGCATGCAGGGTTTTGTTTTTTAAAGGGGGGGGACCATTAAAGAATGACGTAGCCCATCCACTCTGCATATAGAGCTGCCAACCTCCAGGTATTAGCTAGAGATGTCCCGCTATTACAACTGATGTCCAGCCGACAGAGATCAGTTCACCTGGAGAAAATGGCCGCTTTGGCAATTGGACTCTATGGCATGGAAGTCCCTCCCCTCCCCAAACCCCGCCCTCCTCAGGCTCCACCCCCAAAACCTCCCGCCGGTGGCGAAGAGGGACCTGGCAACCCTATCTGCATAACCCAAAATTCTACCAGAATTCTATTGACTCTTATTGCCTACTTAATGACTCCATGTTATGTCATCCTCATCTGTAGCATTCCAGTGAATTTGGTCTTAAGAATGTGTGTACTGGATGTGTGTACAATAAGCAATTCAAGAGTTTGTCCCTCCCACCCCCGTTTATTCCAAGCTCGCTAATTTCTGAATAAATAAATAAAAATTGGATTAGCAGTAATAGGAGACTCCCCACCAGTAATGCAAGATGAAGAGCTTCGAACTTTTAAAAGCTGAAGGGGGGGTTCCCTAACACACATAAGACAGATAAAATCTTTGATCACAGTAACACGGCCTAATTGGAAGTAGACGGTACTATTTAACTGAAACAAATGGCCTATTTCTGAAATGGGTTAGTGTCATTAAAATTCCAATCACACAGCAGAGCCTCATCCACAAATACTTCTAGTCTATGCCATGCACAGAGCTAGACGGAGAACTGCCAGAGCCATTGCAGAGATTCCTGGAACACACACACACACACACATCACAATCCAAAGAGTGGTTAGATGAATGTCAGAGGGCTCTCTGCAGAAACAGTTCTGCACAACTGACATCCCTGCAAATGGAGAAAGATGAACAGGGGCTGTGGCTCAGTGGTAGAGCATCTGCTTGGCATGCAGAAGATCCCAGGTTCAATCCCCGGCATCTCCAGTTAAAGGGACTAGGCAAGTAGATGATGTAAAAGACCACAGCCTGAGACCCTGGAGAGCCACTGCCAGTCTGAGAAGACAATTCTGACTTTGATGGACCAAGGGTCTGATTCAGTAGAAGGCAGCTTCATGTGTTCAAAAACACTGCTCTGGAGTACTGGATCCAATGCATCCATGCCAGGGAAGTCCCTGTAGGATTTTGCCTTAGGAAAAGCCATGCTGGATCAGACCAAGTCCCATCAAGTCCAGCAGTCTGTTCACACAGCGGCCAACCAGGTGCCTCTAGGAAGCCCACAAACAGGATGACTGCAGCACCATCCTGCCTGTGTTCCTGCCTTATAGAGCTATGGTATGTAAATCTTGTGTGTTTATCCCATAATTACCATTTGGATTTACAACCACCATCACTGTGTTTGCTCCTTTTTTGCCCCACCTGGGCATTAACTTCACCCACTCTTCCTGAGCTTCAACAGGCAACTGTCAGGTGTCTTCCATCCAAACTCTGATGTCTGTTGACCCAAGACCATAAAAAGGGGCAGTGCATTGCTCACTCGCTTACTGAAAGACTTGCTCTGATTCGGTTCTGAGCGGTTCTACATTATTATCTGGAGGGGGAGGAAGCGACAATTAATGCTCAGAAAGAACCCATTTTAGCTAGACAGCAACCACGGATGCTGAGGAGAGATGCCAGATGGATTCTAGCATATTTGTACCCGACAAAGTATAACAGCTAAATAATTTTAACTTTGATATATGTTTGATCTTGAAGGTTAGCAAAAACATTTGCTGAAACTGCTGTCAGTTTCCCCAAAAAATGGATTCTCCCGACTTGTGGTGAAAAATGAAGCTGTAGAGTAAGGTTTGCCTCTTCCGTGCGGCATGAGGGGCCATAGCTCAGTGTCAGAGTGCGCATTTCACACACACAAGGTCCCAGATTCAATCTCTGGCACCTCCACTTTAAAAACTTCAAGTGGGAAGGCTGCGAGAGACTTGGAAGAGCTGCCAATTAGAGTATACCATAGAAGGCTAGAAAGACCCATGCGTTTGGATCCCACGAGGGATTTCCAGGGGTAGAAGTCTGTGTGGTGGTGGTGGGTGGTGGTTATCAGTTCTCCCTCTCCCTGATGCTTTCTTGGGAGTCTACTGTCCCCCGCCAAAAAAATGGGGGGGAGCATTTTGGGTTGCTGTGGAAAGGAAGAGGCAAGAAAGTCAAGCTCTGTAGACAGGAATCCCTTCCCACCTCAGAATTTCTGTATAAGATCCAGCCCATGGTCTGGCTCTGTAAAAGGCAACTTCATACTACTGTTCTGACATTAGGGAGACTATATCCTTTGAAACTGTTCCACTTGCTCCGGATTAGATTCCCCATGGACTGTAACAAGAGTCCTTCCTAGCTAGAAGCAGTGGAATCCGAGGTGCCTAGCAAATTCTGAACCTCCCATTGTAAGAGCATCCCAGGTCTTTAAGAGGCTAGATGGCCATCTGTCAGCAATGCTGATTCTATAACCTTAGGCAGATCATGAGAGGGAGGGCACCTTGGCCATCTTCTGGGCATGAAGTATGGGTCACTGGGTGTGTGTGTGTGTGGGGGGGAGGTAGTTCCGAATTTCCTGCATTGTGCAGGGGGTTGTACTAGATGACCCTGGTGGCCCCTTCCAATTCTTTGATTCTAGTCTCATATTTTGATTTTCTGGGAGCCATAACCAAAACATTATGGGCCAGATGAAACTTGAGGTAGCAAAGATGGTTCATTCCAGGAGTAATCCACTTCCCCCAACTAAAACCATGTCCTTGGTTCAATGTTCAATCCCCATCCTCCCTGGAAGGGATGCCAGCTTCCAGGTGGACCTGGAGACCCCCCAGAATTAAAGCTCATCTCCAGATTACAGAGATCAGTTCCCCTGGAGAAAATGGATGCTCTGGTAGGTGGACTCTATGGTACTGTACTCCACTGAGGTCCCTGTCATACCCAGGCTCCATCCCCAAAACTCCAGGAGTTTTCCAACCTGGTTCTGGCAACCCTACCCCCCACCCCCTGCCAGTGGCCAGGGGAGACCTGGCAACCCTACACCATGGCCTAATATTCAACTGTGATTTTCCCTTCTGGATTTTCCCTTCAGTTACCACTAGGGTTGCCAGCTCCAGGTTGAGAAATACCTGGAGATTTTGGGGAGGGCAGGGTTTGGAGAGGGGAGGGACTTCAATGCCATACAGTCAAATGGCCAAAGCGGACATTTTCTCCAGGGGACCTATCCTCTGTCACCTGGAGATCAGTTGTAATAGTGGGAGATCTCCAGCCTCCACCTGGAGGTTGGCAACCCTAGTTACCAGCTGTGTCTGTGAGGAACAAGCATAATCCACAGTCTCATTTGATTTTAAGATGCCATTGTTGCCAGGGGGTAAGTAGTTCCAAGACACATCTACACTGTGCCTGTTTACCTGGCTTTCAGTGTTTGCCCTAGGAAAGCAGCTAACCGCAAAACATCTCAGCAGCGTCTCCACAATGAAAAAACTGAAACTGTTTAATGCAAGTCCCTTTCTCCATGAGAAAACAGTTTCAAGCTTGTGGCCTGTGCTGGAACAAAAGATTACAAAAACTGATGATGATTGGTGTGGGGTTAACGGACCACAATTTCGGATATTGCCCAACGAACTGTGTGAATGAGGCATTGGATGGGGTAGTGCAAGAGCACTGGCAAAATGGATTGCCCTGAACTTTCCATCCATCCATCTCGATTGCAGCATTTTCCCTCCAAAGGATTTCACAAATTGTCTCGACTAGTTTGCACGAGGTACAAACATTTATACCTTAAAAAACAACAACACAGAATTCTTGTTAAACTGCATGTTATATTTGTTAACCCTTCCTCCCATTTCAGAATCTGTGGGCAGCCAGGACAACTCCAACCCCCCCCCCCAATATAATCACAGCTCAGAATCCCTTGGTGAGAAGCCATTAGCAAATAGTACATTAGCAAATACTCCCTGAATGATGGCATATAATGAATGTTTGGTAACGGATGTAAGTTTGTTTGTTTGTATGTTAATGGGAAATTTAAATAAAAACTTAAAAAAAAAAAAAAACCTTGGTGAGAAGCCGAAATGCTCTGCTTAACTTCAGTGGGCTTCAGATCAGACCATGGATCAATAGCAATCATGAAACAGACGAACAGTCCTGGTCTAGAAATTAATCCCTTAATGAATCACTCTCTTATGCTAGCCAAAATTCCAAATATTTGGGCTGGATTTCCTGCTGGATTAGGTGGAATGGGGCACATTATAATGATTAATCTTCCTTGTCCACCACTTTTGCTGAGTAGCTCTTTAGGGATGCTAGGCGAATGCAGGTACCTAATGACTGTGCAGACTCTCAGGAGACTTCCTGTTGCTATCCAGGTACTTCCAGAAAATCTAAGCGCAATACTCCAAATGGCAGTAACTCAAATCCTCCTCCCTTTCAACACACACACACACACACACACACACACACACACACACACACACACACACACACACAATTAACATCAAGGCACAATGTTCCTCAAAATTCTAGAGATTGTGCAAAAAATGAGACCCGATCCTTATGTTTTTAGCTGACCCAATTCTTGCCAAAAGGCTTGGGGGGAGGGAGGGAGAGGAAGAAGAAGAGGAAGAGAAGGAAGAAGAGGAAGAAGAAGAATCAAACCAGATTGCAATCACCTTCCCTTCCCCTCCACACAACAGACATCCTGTCAGGTAGGTGGGGCTGACAGAGTGTGACTAGCCCAAGGTCACCCAACTGGCTTCATGTGTAGGACTGGGAAACAAATCCAGTTCACCAGATTAGCCTCCGCCGCTCATGTGGAGGAGTGGGGAATCCAGCCCGGTTCTCCAGATCAGACTCCACCGCTCCAATCCACCAAATTGTGAACAATCAAGATTTGCTTTTGTTTTTCTTTTCCATTTGGGAACTGCCTCAAACAGACTCAGAGGAAACAGTATTAAACAGGAATAAATAAAGCCATCAATCCACATCCCAACAACAACCACCTTTCCTCACACAGGATTCAGCATCAAAGACTCAACCAACATGATGAGAATTCTGGCAAAAGAGCAGCAATGAAATTTTATATCCCTGGGATGGCAGAGGCATATGGCTCTGCTGGATTCCTGGGGCAGTGTGTAAGGTTGCATTCCTTCTTCGCGGAAGATCTGCCCCATTGAAAAAGAGTAGGATTGTGTTATTGAACAGCTGGATCCTGCATGTGCTTCTGCACTCAGTGAAAAAGTCCTAGCAACTTCTGGCAAAACGTCTCATGAAAATGCAGTTGAAAGTAAGGAAGGGCAAGGCTTCCCTGAAATTACAGGCACAAGAAGGGACTAATGCTTCACCTTCCAGAAACAGTATCCATTGCAATAGCGCATGTGGCACTGCATATACAAGAGATACAAGAATCCTTGCATGCCTCTCATTTCTCATCTGGCTAAAACTTCTCCCCTCGGGTAGGGGTTGCAGCTTAATTACAGAGCATCTGTTTCCATGCTGAAGTTCCCATGTTCAGCCTCCTGGCATCTCCATTGCTGTTGCCCTTCCCTGGCCTTGGGCCAGTAAACCTCTTGGAGGTTTTGGCCTTTTCAGATCTCCATCTTTGGTAGGGTTGCCAACTTCCAGGGACTTAGAGAGAATGAAGGCTCAGTGCTGTATAGATAATGGAAGAGATCCAAACAGCACTACAAGGTAATGTTAACAAAAGATAAATTTATAAGAGTGCAGGTAAGTGCAAGAAGTGAACATATATACAAGAATTAAAGGGAAACACAATCAAAGGTTTTCTATACAATTAGCATAAATGGTCCAGCAAGATATGCAATATAAATAAGGAAATTGTCCATTGAATCACATAAAAACAATATAGCTGTCCATAATAGACTTTCCTGTGCTTCTCAGTAGCTGGACACAAGATGTCAAAAACAAGGACCACAGCGAGGAGGTGCCAGAAGAGGTGCCCGGACATGTTGTCTAGATCATGCACATGTTTCGCACATGGCTTCATCAGCTACACGTATCTGCATATCACGATCAACAAAATATACCATGCTAATACAAAAATTTCATGTCAATAAATAACTGTTTAAAAATATGAAGAGTTAAACCTTTATTTCGGATTATATCAAATATGTTATAAACATTAAAAAAACTATGCAACTATCATCATAAATATATATTAATTAAAAAGTATTACCAAAGAAGTTCATGACAATCATATCAAATTCAACGAGGGACCGCCCTAGGTCTCCAAAGCATATAATGAAACTGACAAGATGCGAGTTCAAGTAGAAAGCAAAGCAAGGAAATGACCTACAGCTGGTGGAGCAGTAAAAAATACTTAAAGGAGAAAACTCCTTATAAAAAACAAGAATAATCCAGTTCATTATTTAAACCATTGGGAGACAAGGATTCCATGAGAAAAGTAAGTTTCGTTTCCATTTGGTGTAATATTTTTTGTATATTTTGGGAATCATAAGGCCGACCTTGGTACTGCCACAAGACGCAGAAAGACATGTCATTATCTCGGTGTCCTTTGTCAAGAAAGTGCGGAGTGAGCGGAGCCTCGAGATTACCAGAGCGGATCCTGGAACGATGCTCAGAGATTCTTGTTCTAATAGGTCTAATTGTGCTGCCAATTTAAGAAAATCCACATTTACATAAAATATAATATACGACCTGTTTGGAAGAACAGTTAAAGAACTGTCTCAAAGTGAACCTGAATCCAGTAACCGGGGAGATAACCTCTTTAAGGGTAAGACATAAATTGCAAACTGAACAGGAGCCACACGGATAATGTCCCAAGGCGGGTGGTAGAAAATGGGATGTTGGGGAAGGCTCCTGCAAGGGAGTGTCTGTATGCACTAAATGATCACTAAGGGTCCGGGGATGGCGGAGTCCACACAAAGGCGGAGTTTGGCAACCTGGTAAGCATTGTATAAGGTGCCAATGCTTCTTAACTATTTTATTAATCATATTGGACTTGGAGCTGAATTGTAAGGACCAAGTGACTCCAGATCGGGAGTTGCGAGGTTGCTGGAAGTAAACCATGCCTTTCTCTCTAAGGAATCGGCTCTTGCCTTGGCTGAATGTAAAACGTGGTCCAGATAACCCTTGTTCCGCAGAGCATTTTGTAGCTCACGGGCAGATCGTTGATAATCACTGTCCAGGGTGGAATTGTGTTTTAAGCGTAAGAAATGACTGTAGGGGAGATTCTTGAGGAGGTGGGATGGATGACTGGAAGAAAAATCTAACCCAGCTGGCCTGGAAGACGGCTTCATGTACGGTTTGAAAAATAAAGTGGAGTCCTGGGATAGAAAAATTTCAAGATCTAAATAAAAAATGGAGGAATCACTGACGGTCCCTGTGAATGATAAATGGGGATGGAGAGTATTAATCCATTCTAAAAACAAGGTGTAGGTTGTAATAGACCGGAAATTGAATATTAGGTCGTCCACAAAACGTTTGTAAAAGAAAATATCCTGGGAAAAACCGTACATGAAGCCGTCTCCATCCCCATTTATCATTCACAGGGACCGTCAGTGATTCCTCCATTTTTTATTTAGATCTTTTTAAACAGTTATTTATTGACATGAAATTTTTGTATTAGCATGGTATATTTTGTTGATCATGATATGCAGATACGTGTAGCTGATGAAGCCATGTGCAAAACGTGTGCATGATCTAGACAACATGTCCGGGCACCTCTTCTGGCACCTCCTCGCTGTGGTCCTTGTTTTTGACATCTTGTGTCCAGCTACTGAGAAGCACAGGAAAGTCTATTATGGACAGCTATATTGTTTTTATGTGATCCAATGGACAATTTCCTTATTTATATTGCATATCTTGCTGGACCATTTATGCTAATTGTATAGAAAACCTTTGATTGTGTTTCCCTTTAATTCTTGTATATATGTTCACTTCTTGCACTTACCTACACTCTTATAAATTTATCTTTTGTGAACATTACCTTGTAGTGCTGTTTGGATCTCTTCCAACTTCCAGGGACTAGCTGCTGCTATTACAACTGATCTCCAGTCGATTGAGATCCGTTCACCTGGAGAAAATGGCCGCTTTGGCAATTGGACTCTATGGGATTGAAGTCCCTCCCCTCCCTAAACCCTGCCCCCTTCAGGCTTTGCCCCAAAAACCTCCCGCCGGTGGTGAAGAGGGAAGTGGCAACCATAATCTCTGGCCAACTTCCTTGACGAGGACATTTTATAGGAACTAGTTAGTGAGTGAAGGCACCATATATATGTTTAAATTGGGTCCAGTTTTAAACTGTTACTTGTATGTTTTAACATTGAGGTAATTATATATAACTTTATGATTTATTGTGTTCATTGCTGGAAGGCGGCATGAGCCTGGCAGTGCTGGGGAGAGTGGGGTATAAATTTAACACATAATTAAAAAATTGACCGCTTGTGTGACTGTGGAGACAGTGAAATTGAAACCTTAGATCATCTGCTACTCTTTTGCAAAAATTAGAAGGCAGAGAGAACTCGCTGGATTATACCTATTCTAGCCAAATGCAATCTCCCTTTAGAACCTTGGATTATGCCGTTTCTTCTATCTAGGGTTGCCAGGTCCCTCTTCGCCACCGGCGGGAGATTTTTGGGGCAGAGCCTGAGGAGGGTGGGGTTTGGGGAGGGGAGGGGCTTTAATGCCATAAAGTTCAATTGCCAAAGCGGCCATTTTTCTCCAGGTGACCTGATTTCTATCGGCTGGAGATCAGTTGAATTAGCAGGAGATCTCCAGCTGGTACCTAGAGGTTGGCAACCCTACTTCTATCTGACCTCGATGCTGATACCAAGAAAATTTACCAGATTGTAAAATATTTAACACGTGTAATGGCCTTAAAATTGTCTTGATAAAATGGTTCTATTTTATACCAAGCTTTAAGGCAATGGTTCCCAAACTTTTCGGGCCACTGCCCCCTTGGTTACACAAACTCAACCCCAGTGCCCCCTACCCTATCTAAAAACACAGCTGAAGGGACCGACCTCTAGCACCCTCTGCTGCCCCCTTGCCTCTTAGTGCCCCCCAGGTAATTCCACTGCCCCCCAGGGGGTGGTGTTGCCCACTTTGGGAACCACTGCTTTAAGGGATCATGCAGTGGTTGTAAAACTGTTTTCCTATACAATGTAAATGCTTAAGCCTCTGTCAATGAGCACTAAAGGTTGTTGTTGTTGTATTGTGTGACAAATGATAATAGTCTCCAGTTTAGAAAGATCAGATGATGTGAAAGACTGTACCTGAAACCCTGCAGAGCCAGGGCCAGTCAGAGTGTCCATTATGCAATGGAGCCAGCATTGCAGTTCATGGTCTAAAGAAGCCCCTCAAAGTCTCTGATCCAACAAAGGAAACCGAATGTTGAAGATCACAATGGTGATGGTGTTGGAGTCACACACAGGGGATGATGCAGCTGATCGAATTTACAGGGATCCACCAATGAACTCCTCAGTCTACGCACATGGAGGGGAATATAGTACCAACGTCAGTCCACGGTAATGCCTTATTATTTTGCAGAATAAGGAAAGAGAATTAAAAGAGCTCATGGAAAAAAATATTATTCATATAATGCTATCATTTTACATTGGGAATTCCGTCAGCAGAGAGAGGGAGGGAGAGTCCTACCCTAAGAGGTTTACGATGTTGACAGTGCAGGAGACAATATAAGGACAGAGAGCCAAAGATGCCAAGCCATGCCTGTGAGTTAAATGCAGCTTGGCTGCCACATCTGAGGTTAGAAATCTTCCAATCCGACTAGGGAGAGAAGTCCAGGGCGCTGGAACAATGCTATCCATCACTCCTTGAATGATGGAAGCTCCCCTTCGTCACACGTGTTTGCAATCCTTCCAAGAAAAGCCAAGGCAGGCATTTCCAAATGAAAGGGTCATAAATACTCCCAGGGCAGTGCCACAGGAGACAGTTATCCCTTTAAGGAGCCGCTGATAACCACGATGGCAAAGGCAGAGTCGGACAGTTACTCACGAAGCAGCCATTGATAAACTGGGCCAGAATGCCGGGAGTTAAGCAGTTATCAGGGAAAATCTCTCAATAACTCATGGCAGCACAACACACTAAAGCTGTTACCAGTTGGAAAAACTGTCAATAACTCATTGTGCTAAAGCACCACAATTATAGATGAAGGAGCCACCTATAACTCATTGCAGCAATGCAAAGTTTAGGGAACTGGAAAAGGAGTAATATATTCTTTTTAAAAAAAAATCCTCTGTATATCTGTGGGTTGCAAAGTCAAATGTTTGTGTCCAAGAAACTCTTTTGCAGACTGCACTGTCCCCATTCAAGTGATCAGCACCTGCGCAAACTCACATTTGACCAGGCCTTATCAATACTACCCAATTACGGTTTATCTTTTATCAAGAGTTTGCCCCTGGATTAAAAACAACAAAGTAAAATTCAAACTTCAAATCCATTCTCTTCTTGTTTAATCCTCCCCATGCACACACCCCTGCTAGGCTTTGAATAATGTCCAGAGCCTCACTCTGGTTGTTTTGTGTGTGTTCTTGTTGCTTGGTTTGGTTTTTAATGCCCTTGCAACTCGTTTTAAAACAAAACCATTTTTCCTCACTACACAAGCAGAATGCTCCAGTGGCTTCCCCTGGAAAAAAAATGCACACAGGAAGCACATATCAGAACCTTCTTCTAAGTTCAAGAAAAGTTAGGACACTAATAGTGTGTGTCAATTTTCATTTTTCCTTCTTTTTTTCTTCACCTATTAATTTTTAACTACAACTTAAAAGCCTAGCTCTTTCTTAAACCCCACATGCCAAACTGCTAGGGTTGCCAGGTCCCTCTTCACCACCGGTGGGAGGTGTTTGGGGCAGAGCCTGAGGAGGGCGGGGTTTGGGGAGGGGAGGGACTTCAATGCCATAGAGTCCAATCGTCAAAGTGGACACCTTCTCCAGATGAACTGATCTCTATTGGCTGGATCAATTGTAATAGCAGGAGATCTCCAGCTAGCACCTGGAGGTTGGCAACCTTAAAAACTGCACAAGTTTGGGGGAGTGGTTGAAGTCCTGGGCTAGGACTGGCAAGACCCCGGTTCCAGTTCCAAGTCAGCCACAAAGCTCACTGAGTGACTTTGGTCTAGTCATTATTCCCCAGTGTAAGCTACCTCACAGCTAGGGCTGCCAGCTTTTGTTGAATAATAAAAAAGGCCATTGGGCCAACAACATGACATCACTTTCAGGAAAACTCGGAAGTGACATCAAACCTCTCTAGGAATCACCAGAAACTCTATTATGTTACCACAGTTTCGGATGATTCCTAGAGACCTGACATGTCACTTCAGGGTTTTCCTTGGAAGCGATGCTACACCATCACTGACAGCCACCCTTTCCATGCCCCTCCCCTATCTCCCATATCACAAAGTTCAGGGGATATAATAGAAGGAAGAGTCCTCCATAATCGCATTACCCTTGAAGGAGGGCAGGATAAAAATGGAGCAATAGTTATATGATAATGTTTCATTTGCAACAGCAGTTCACAACTGTTCGAAAGCCAGTGGCTAAGTTTGCCCGATAGTACCCATGGTACTATCATGCCGTTGTATCATACAATTTGTTTTCTGTTCAGGCTTTCCTAGTGATTTATAGGTGTGGGCCTCAACGCTCCTGTTATTGATTGTTTTGCCTTTCCTGCAGAGGAAATGTACGCTTTAATCCAATTTTAGGAGGTTAAAAAGAAAAACGGGCTCTATGCAGAAAAGTTCCAATATTTAAATTTCGAGCAGCTTTGGCACAGAAACTCTTTTCTTTTTTTTGCTACTGCACTTGGGAAAGATCAACCTAACCGTAATGCCCAATGTACTTGATGTGACTGGACATTGGCAAAGTGCCAAGTTCGCGTATGACGGATGAAGCGAGGGTTCCCATTTGACAGTGTTGTCCCTTCCAGCTTTGGCCTATCGTCCCCCCTACGTTAAGATGAGCCATACACACTTTGGTTCCTTGACAGGTAGTGCGAAAATCGGCTGGAAGATACGGTGATTTGTCCCTTGCCCCAAATCCCTGAACCTTCCCCTCCTGAAAGCCAAGTTTTCTACTGCAGTCTCTAGACAAGACCCTGAAGAGATGTTAAAATAATAGAATCTGACATGAGATTTTCCTTTTTGCCCAGCTGTGATGCCTTAAGCCACCCTAAAGGACCACAGCATTAAGTGACAAGGAGCATGAATTGCAATTACTGTGATGTCTGACTCAATGAACCTACACCACTGGTACTGTCAAGACTGGACAAAGTTGCTCATGAGAGCCTTGGCGAGAAGAAGAAGCCATATGATTCACTGAGACTGCCTCAGAAACAAAGAGGAAAATAAGAATAAAAACCTCCCCTCTCTCCCATGAGGCCCTGATGTCATCATTGTCTGGGGTTGCCAGCTCTGGGTTAGGAAATACCTGGAGATTTTGGGGGCAGAGCCTGAGGAGGGCGAGGTTTGGGGAGAGGAGGGACTTCAATGCAATAGAGTTCAATTGCCAAAGCAGCCATTTTATCCAGGTGAACTGACCTCTATTTACTGGAGATCAGTTGTAATAGCAGGAGATCTCCTTCTAGTACTTGTCATTGCCCACGGAGAATGAAATCTGACCCCCCCCCCTCATCTTGAGCAAACAGGTAACAAGTAGGGTTGCCAACCTCCATGCAGGGGCTGGAACTCTCCCAGAATTAAAGCTGATCTCCAGTCCAGACTAAAGACATCACTTAATTATTTATTACTTATTTATTTAAAACATTTATTCCACTTCTCCTGGAGAAGTTGCTAAACCCTACTCTCCCAGCCTCCAGCCTCAAATTTCCAGGTATTTCCAAAGCAGGATTTAGCAACGCTAGTGCCAAGTTGCCTTTCTCTTGTATCGACAACTGCCTTAATGTCTGCCCAATTACCGTTGTATATCTAAGAAACAAACACACAAAGCAAAAAGAAAGCCACATCTCCCTCTTAAGCAGGGTTGCCAGGTCCCTCTTCGCCACCAGCGGGAGGTTTTTGGGCAGGTCCTGAGGAGGGTGGGGTTTGGGATGGGGAAGAACTTCAATGCCACAGAGTCCAATTGCCAAAGCGGCCCTTTTCTCCAGGTGAACTGATCTCTGTTGGCTGGAGATCAGTTGTCAGAGCAGGAGATCTCCAGTTATTACCTGGAGGTTGGCAACCCTTCTCTTAACTCACGGCCAGGCAGTGACGGAAATGAAAGAATGTTTCAGACAACACTGAAAGGTCAGAACCAGAAGAGATGTAACTTCCAAGTGGGTCTAATTTCGAGCTGTGCCAAATATTCACCCATGTTGGTTTAGGAACCAGAAACGTTATCTTTAACGTTAAGGGTGGGGTTTGGGGAAGGAAGGGACTTCAATGCCATAGAGTCCAATTGCCAAAGCGGTCATTTTCTCCAGGGGAACTGATCTCTATTGGCTGGAGATCAGTTGTAACAGCAGGAGATCTCCAGCTAGTACCTGGAGGTTGGAAACCCTAAGGAGAAACAACCAGGAGTAGCCTTTGCAAGATGGTTCCTAGAGTGGTTGCAGTTAGGATCTCTAGGCCCCAGGTGCTTAACATGTGAAATAAACATGTCGGTTGCCGTCCTAAGTGATGAGGGTCAGTCCTTCAGGGAACCCAAAGGGTTTTTTTCTAAACTCAGACCATTTGGGAAGCCCTAGGGAACATGTCTTTAGCAGCATTTATGGCTTGTCTTCCACAAAAAAGACTCAAGGCAGATCAAGGCAGCATGTGCAGCTTGCCGCGCTGAGCTTCACGATGTCTGGGAAGTGAGCCAGGAAGGAGCATTAGCTACTGCATCTCCTACGCAGGAGCAGGAAGAGGTGACATTTTTGGAGGGTGACTTCAGGCAGCACACCCTGTTCAGCTGCCACTGACCTTTTCCTCCTCTTCAGAGCAGTCACCGAAGACGGGGCCCTCCACTTTGTGAAAGGCAGCGGTCGCTTTCTTCAGCTAAGGAAGCAAGGCACTGAAAACCAACGCGGGATTGCCGTAGGTGGGCGCAATTCCGTTCCGCTTGTATAACTGGCACTTCAGCGATTGGAAGTGCTGGATGAGGTAGCGTTTACCCTCAAAAGGCAGATGTCCTTTCCTCCAATGAGAACAGAGGATCTGTCCTTATTCTTTCAGCAAAATCCTTCCCTTGTGAACAACTTCTCACCCCCAATCTAAATTTCATATTTGCTAAAGTGGGTGCGAAAAGAAAGGGATGTTGTAGCCCTTCTAGAAATCCAAATGTACATCGCTCCCCACCCTTTGTTGTTCTCTACCATTGGGAGCCTTTACTGGAGGTAAACATGGAGAGTGGTTTTCGTGGTTATTTCTTTTAATTTCCGTGCACAGTCGGGAAGACCATTTTCATCCTGCCGGTTTTCTCTGGCAAGTTTCCCATTTTTTCAATCATTTCTCCCCCCTCCGTTATATGCAACAAACCATTCTTAACCATTTATATACAACACTGAAAAAGAAGGGATCAATTTGAACAGCAATATTTCTGTCATATTCTATTAATACACTCAGAGTGGGAGAAAAACTACAGTTTTGCCCTGAGCATGGAGAAAATAAGAAAATATGAACTGCCTGGAGGCAGTTTGGGAGTGGACACGGGCTAATAAACTGTAGCTTAATCCTGACAACATGGAAATACTACTGGTGAGTGGAAGGTTTAAAAACATAAGAACGTAAGAAAAGCCCTGCTGGATCAGACCAAGGCCCATCAAGTCCAGCAGTCTGTTCACACAGTGGCCAACCAGGTGCCTCTAGGAAGCCCAGAAACAAGACAGCGGCAGCAGCATCCTGCCCGTGTTCCACCGCACCCAAAATAATAGGCAGGCTCCTCTGATACTAGAGAGAACAGGTATGCAGCATGACTAGTATCCATTCTAACTAACAGCCATGAATACCCCTCTCCTCCATGAATATGTCCACTCCCCTCTTAAAGCCCTCCAAGACCTATTAATGGTTTTTTTTTTCCTTCTTTTTTTAAACCCAGCACCAATTTAAAAAGCTGAGGTGGAGCTTGCTCTTTGGGTTAAAGCTAAGCTAAAAACAATTACCACCCCACCACAATGATCAAAATATACATCAAGGAAAAAACTAGCAGAAATTTTTCTTTTAGAGACTCTGAAGAAGTAGCTGTACAACAACAGATCATTTTTTTTAACAAGCCCATAATAAAAAGGCAAAAATAGGGACAGGGAATTACCAGGGACAGTCCCCAGAAAATAGGGACTAGCCTTATGTGAGGGGCTACTAGATCCTAAGCACCTCAAATTACAGCTTTCAGGATTCCTTGGTGGAAGCCATTATATGTAAAGTGAGATGAAACATATGCATGTTTGAAGTGTAAAAGTGTCATAACAGGAATAATTAAGAGTTAACCCCCCCCCCCATAGATAGATTCTGAGGAGATAAAAGGGTGACTTCCAATTACTATATCTTAGTGTTATAGTGTTAGCACCAATTATGATCAACACACATTTGGACAAGATAAACACAGCACGGAGCAATTATTAAAAAGTCATTTTTCATGGTAAATTGACATATTGACAAACATTATGTTTCATTGTTCATATATTATATTTAATAAAAAGAACAACTCAACAAGAGTGTTGAGGAATACTGCTAATAGCTCAGAACTAGTGTAAAATTGGCAACCTGCAACAAGACTGTTTAAATTTAAAATTACACCATAGTTATGGGCTCTTTAAGCTGCCTCATCTTTCCTCTTGCATACCTTCAACCATCTAGAATATATGTTTTCACAGAGTAGCATCACTGGGAAAAGATAACAGGCTGTTTTCTAATCTTCAAAAGCTCTGCTCACGACCTGACTTTGTTCCCGACGGAAGTCGGTTTCAGGTAGCCGGCTCAAGGTTGACTCAGCCTTCCATTCTTCTGAAGTCAGTAAAATGAGAACCCAGCTTGCTGGGGGTAAAGTGTACATGACTGGGGAACCTTGGGAGAAAACACATGGTCGCTTTATCCTCCTTTAATCCCTGTTTTAGCCAGGATCGAACGCATTAGGCGAAACGTGCGTTCGATCCTGGCTGAATCCTGGCTGAAACAGGGATTAAAATGATGATGCGTTTTTGCCCATAGTCTGCCTAGTAAACGTCAAAATGTGATGTCACCCCATGGGTCAGTAATGATCCGGTGCTTGCACAGGGGACTACCTTTACCTTTAATCCAAGGAAGGGTCAAATCAAGAGAGAATATTATAACAAGATGTACTGAATGTGAGCTAAACACATTATTTATCATCCCCTTGCACTGCATGGATGCTGCATATGCAGGATCAGTGTGTCCATTAAAAGCAAAATGTTCTACAGCATGGAAGCCCTAACATTATACAACTGCCTCTTTCCAACAGGTTTGTGTGTGTAGATATGAAAAGCTCCTTTACATAAATCTGTTCTAAAAACAGAATGAAGAGCGATTGTCACAAATGACATTGTAAGGCAGAAGTTTTCAACACCTATAAGTATAAAAATAAATCAGTTTCAAGAACCAGAACAGCAAATACAATTTTTTTTAAAAATATCCTGCAAGCTCCCAATTAAGGCAATATTGTCCTACCTCGTTTTTCAAGGAACGAGGCACAGAAGGGATGGTCCCACATGCCGTCGAAGAGAAACTCCACATTGATTAACATCACCATTTTGACAATGTGTTGACATGAGGCTTACAGAAGGTGTGCAAGATTGGGGTCCCTGTGCTTATTTTCAATAAAACGAAGCCACTAAAAGTTGCCTTTTTTGGTTTGGAAGTTGACCAGCCCTATATTCTGCCACCCACTAGGGTTGCCAGGTCCCTTTTCGCCACCGGTGGGAGGTTTTTAGGGCGGAACCTGAGGAGGACAGGGTTTGGGAAGGCACTTCAATGCCATAGAGTCCAATTGCCAAAGCGGCCGTTTTCTCCAGGGGAACTGATGTCTAATGGCTGGAGATCAGTTGTAATAGCAGGAGATCTTCAGCTAGTACCTGGAGGTTGTAGAAAAAATAGTGTATTTATATTTATACATGTTTTATTCCTGTGTATAGCATTATCATTGGTGTTTAAATTGGTTAAACTTTCTTAAGGATATACTGAATGTACAGAATGTATTATACGATACTTGTGCCGCTTCTTTTGGAGCATCTTCTACTTTGTATATGTATCGGATATTTTACTGGTCATGGACCGTTTTAATAAACTGTAACTATATGGAGGCCACCGCCCTGAGCGCACCGAGATTAACCTGACCCGAGTTGCTCTGCAACTCCTGGACCTTTGAGAAGAGAAAGATGTTTAAAACGAATTTATGATCGGCAGCAGCTATGGCTCCTGACAGAGGCAAGAACCCCTGCAAGCCCCTTCAGGGCATGAACCTTTTGATGCAGCACACTGAGATTTAGCTATGTAAAGCCACTCTGCTCACAAGGCATTCCTTAGAGGCTTCCCTGTGACAGCTCCCATTTGTCTTCCAGGTGTCATTTTTTTCAGACTTAGTAAGAAACTCTCCCAGCTCCTTTGCTGGAGCTCGTTCAATTGCTCACAACACCAGTCAGCTAACAAGCTGGGGGAACAGCCAATAACGGCCCTTTAAAAATTCATGTCTAAGCAGTACAAGCGACGTGGCAAAACTTGAACCCGGGAGCCCAAGTAGTAGGACTGCTAATGGAAACGCAGGGCTATAATGAGGCATCCATTTGGCCTCTGCGACACAGAGCGCGTTCACATGGACACCGGTGAATGTCATTAAGCGTTCCTGCGGGCCTGCACAAACTGTGAGAGACAGAGGCAAGCGCAGCCCTTAACTAAGCAGGACAGCCCAGACTCAATAAACCACCTGTTTTGGCTGCTGAAGGCTAGTGATGGGCAGTGAAGGCTAGTGATGGGCTAGTGAAGGCAGTCTCTGGCACTGGTACACCACAACACATAGTGGATGGGTTAGCAGGTTAAAAATGGCGCAGGTTTCTGCAGGACTTACCCTGACAGGCGTGCCTCATTGCTATTTTGATCATTTATTCATACAAGTGCAACTGTTATTTCTAGTAAAGCGATGTGCGGTCCCCACGTGGTACCACCCACACCGGGCACACGCCCTTTCTCTCTTTGATGTCACAATTCAGAAAAGCAGGACAATGTGGAAATCCCATGTCTGTTGCTCGGAAGGAATACAGCAAGGGTTTGCCAACCTCCATGTACTAGCTGGTGATCTCTTGCTATGACAACTGATCTCCAGCCGATTGAGATCAGTTCACCTGGAGAAAATGGCCCCTTTGGCAATTGGACCATATGGCATTGAAGTCCCTCCCCTCCCGAAACCCTGCCCTCCTCAGGCGCCGCCCCAAAAACCTCCCGCCGGTGGCGAAGAGGGACCTGGCAACCCTAAATACAACCTAAAGGACACTTCATCCTTATTTACGTCTCAGGACAATATGAACTCTGTGTGTGTTTTCACCAGGCATGCTGATTAGGGTTGCCAAGTCCCTCTTTGCCATCGGCAGGAGGTTTTGGGGACGAAACCTGAGCAGGGCGGGGTTTGGGGAGGGGAGGGACTTCAATGCCATAGAGTCCAATTGCCAAAGCAGCCATTTTCTCCAGGGGAACTGATCTCTACCGGCTGGAGATCAGCTGTAATAGCAGGAGCTCTCCAGCTACTACCTGACAGTTGGCAACCCTAATGCTAATGCATTAGAGGAACGCAGGCCTTTCCTTCGCTGAATGCTCAGAAGGAATTATTCGCAGCGGGATCCCGCAGCACATAATATTTGGGGTTTTAAGAGGTGACTGCATATTTACCGGAGGCCTTTGATGGCGCTGAAGTAATGAAGTCAGAAGTTACCTAATCTTATCTGTGTCAAACTCCATAATTTTCAATAAGTCCTGCCAGCCTTAATAAGGGCCTGTTTGCAAGTAGAGGGAGCTCCGTGTTGACAGGTTTTGTTTCCCACATAAGGTGGACGCTGATAACAACCACCCAGGGCTGTCGGTGACCTACTAAAAGGGCCAGTGTACGGCTTCGTCGTCCTCTCTCTGCCTCTGCTGCTCAACAGCATGCAGGAAGAGAGTGCATTGGTCTGCAGTCCCAGCGTGGCCCTTTGAGCAGTGGTCAGCGTTCTCTTTTGAGCCGACCGCCTCTCTGCCGCTCTCCCTTCTGATGGCCGGAGGCTGCGACACGCGCCCACGGTGGAGTGGCAGCAGGCTTCTGAGGAAGACGTTCGGCCCGTTGTAAAGGGAATTCAATTTATTTCCAAGTCAGAGTAGAGTTATTCCATTAGGCTGTTACGGCTGCCACTGGGGTGGTGTTTTCGGCTGAAATCGCTAACGTCCATTGTCTGTTTTCTCCCCCTTTTCAGATATTAACAATACATAGCTCTGAGCAGTGATGGCGTCAGGTGAAGAAAAATCACATCCTCCAGGCCATAAAAATTAATTTTGTATGTCCTTCTCTCTTCTCTCCACTGTTGTTATTTTCCATTGCCCAATCAATTTGAATCAGGGTTGCTAGCTCGGCTCATAAACAGTGATTTCTTCCATAACTGAGGTGTTATAAAGTTAGATTTAACCACCAACTCAGCTGCAGTCTATAATCCCAGCCTGGCATCTACATAGAGCTGTTGCTCACCAGCTACGTGCATGTGTGTGTGTGTGTGGGGGGGACACATCACAACACTGAAAATGCCTGTTGCCCACAGCCCTAGAATGAAAACACGGGAGGCTGGATTACGTATGAGCCACAATGCAGCCTGGGGCAAGAGGCATACGTAGGGTTACCAGCTCCGGGTTGAGCAATACCTGGAGATTTTTAGGGCAGAGCCTAAGGAGGGGAGGGTTTGGGGAGGGGAGGGACTTCAATGCCATAGAGTCGAATTGCCAAAGCGGCCATTTTCTCCAGGGGAACTGATCTCTATCCTTTCCTTTCTTTTATCCCTTAGAAGCTCCTTGATCCATTGATCTTGAGCAACACATATCTAATGTTTGAGGGATATAAGGACTGGAACAAATCTTGCCACTGACAATGTAGCCTTGGGATCCCTGTCACTTAGTAAAAAAGGCATTATGTCAGACACAGAGGCATTAAATTTATAAATTTATATGTTAAAAGGGGAGAGAACTGATCTCTATCAGCTGGAGATCAACTGTAATACAAGATTCAAGAGAAGATGTGAGCAAGAGTCCAGTAGCACCTTTAAAGACTAACAGATGAAAGTGCTTACCTTGCCTGAAATTTTGTTAGTCTGTAAGGGGCTACTGGACTCTTGCTCATTTCTACTGTTACTGACAGACTGACACAGCTACCCATCATGATCAACCTTCAAGAGAAGATGGTTTGCCACAGGAAGCTACCTTCTACGAAGGAAGACCAGAGCTTTGTCTGTTAGAGGTGTTGGTTGAGCAAATGCAACTTGTTGCTTTAGTTTTCAAATTTGCAAAACATGCACAAGGTTTACTCTCAGCTTGTACTCACTGTGCCATCCTTGGGGAAGAAATAACTTTGAATAGATGGATGGATGCCCAGAAAAATCTCTGAACAGGTTGATCTAATAGTTCACTGTTTTCTACGGAAAATTAATTCTAAGCTCAGAGAAGCGCTCACCTCATAGCATCAGAAATGACACATGGGAAGGTTTTGACATAGTCATGTGGGTTCCATGAATTCAGGCCTGTACAAGATAGCCATATCCCAAACATCCCAGAATCTCTAATCTTTCTGAAAGCACTTTGGTGAGAAGCTCAGAAATTGTATTTCATCTTTTAATCTTAAAATAGATAGGGTAAAGGATGATACGTATGGATTTCCATTCTGATTCCATTTACATATGCAAGTATATTTTATATCATATTCACTCACTTAATGAACAATTAGACTGGTTTTAAATAAAAAATCTTAAAAGATAAACATGACTGTTCTTTTGCTGGGATACAAGGTTTTCACGTAACACGTGGAATAAATAATAAAAAAACCTTCTGACTTCTCTTCAGTCAGAGTGCTGCAACGTATAGAGGCAGGGTATTAAAGAGAGTAGCCATCTCAATATAGCCCTGTGATTTGGTGGTTAATGTGTGACTTTGGAACAGGCAAAGAGACCCTTTGTTTTCATGTGTCTGTTTTAAAAGGAATGCTTCCCTTATGGGAGGGGGGTTTCAACTGTTAGAAGACCATTGGTCTATCCAGGTCAATATTGTCTGCCCTGACTTGTAGTGGCTCTATGGTTATCTTTCACATCATCTATTAGTTGCTTTTCTTTGATGACTGGAAATGCCAGGGATTGAACATGGAACGTTCTGCAGGCAGATACTCTACCACTGAGCCCTCCTTTTGGGTCAGCAAGGGAATGGAAATGAAATGAAAACCAAGGCAATAGTGTGAAAGCTGCATTTCATGGTAACTTTTGCCTTAAGATAGAACATGTCCCAGTACTACAACAGAATTTTCCATTATGCCATGTCAGTGTCATTTTTGCGCTCTCTTTTTTGCCCAAGCGACGATTCAAGTGACATGTCCGGATGGTGCCCTGGAAAAGTTCCACACTAACTGCATACTGCTGACCTCCCTTGCAACAGGGAACAGGGAAACTGACAGATGGTTTCAGTCCTTTCACCTCTACAGCAAAGGGACTTCTCTGCATTCTCTACTGGAAAGGTGAGGAAGAAGCTGGCCTTTTGCTTTTCACAGTTTGTGTACAAAAAGCTTCTGTCTCCAATAATGTTTCACCCCAAAGAAATCAGATCAGATGGAATCAAACATAAAGTTATCTGTCCATGCCAGTTGGACTACAAAGCGCGTCCCAGAAATCAAACCTAGTATCAGATCACAACCCTATACTTTGTAGCATAAAAGTCTAGCAAGATGAAGTGTGCACACATCCACAGGAGGGAACCTCTCTCTCTCTCTCTCTCTCTCTCTCTCTCTCACACACACACACACACACACACACACACACACACACAAATCAATGGACCTTTTTTGAGTGCAAAAAATATGAAAACTAAAAGGAATCCCTTGGCAGTTTTGCTGCTTAAGGGATTTTTTTTTCCTGTGGGGTTGAGAGTGGAAGGGGCCTCGCTGCCAAGAAATGTTCCTCCATCAACAATATGTATAAAATATATATCATGTATAATAGGCAATCAAATTAATCCAGTTAGAAGCAAAGTGCCACTTTCATTTCCAGCTTTTTGGGCCAGGATTGTACTTAGAAAATAGCTCAAAGCATCACTGGGAAAAAAAAAAATTATCCTGGAGATGGGAAACTGCACAAAGTTGCAAGTGGAGCTATAAATTTGATGCACAGATCCTTCAAATTAAGAGAAAATGCTATTATAATCATTGTGGGGAATTGATATCACAGCATGACATGCCTGTCCATGAATATATTGAGTCTACCGCATATTCCTGTGGGGAATCATATTGCTGATTGAATTAGAGCGGCACAACAACAACAACTGGTTGTGTTTAGCTGTCTGGCCCAAAATATTCTGCTTAGAAGTTAAAGGGAGGGCAGTGTTCATCCTGTGCTTAATTTTTCTTTTCTTTAAAAAAACTCAGACATTCTGAATGAAAGCAACCCACACTCTATTCCACAAGAAGGTTGAACTCTGCAACCTACATTAACTGGGCACGTCAAGCAAATGTACTTACTTAATTTGCACCATTTATTGTTTCCGCTAATCCCGGGGAGCAGCCAGGAGCCACGGAGGCTGCTGACACCTCCCAGCTATCAGAAACCCACCCGGCAATATTGTGGGGCTACTGAGATAGTACTGTGCATTTCTGATGTATTCTCAAGAATAAGGGCTTGTGACTAGTTTTAGAAAGAAGAAGGCCTTTTATGCAGGGACGTTTCCCCACGGTCATCCCCGCCGACTGCTTCGGGACTTCCTTTTGATTATGAATGCCTTTTCTCGCCCGTCAGAGGTCGCCTTGCTCTCCCCGCACATTTTGCCCACATTTTCCAGATCCTGGCTAAAACAGCATCTGGAAAACACAGGCAAAACGTGAGGGGACAGCGAGGCAACCTCTGATGGTCGGGTAAAGCATGCATAATCGATAGGGTTGCCAACCTCCAGATACTAGCTGGAGATCTCCTGCTATTACAACTCATATCCAGCCAATAGAGATCAGTTCCCCTGGAGAAAATGGCCGCTTTGGCAATGGGGCTCTATGGCATTGAAGTCCCTCCCCTCCCCAAACCCCAAAGAGGGAACTGGCAACCCTAATAATCAAAAGGAAGCCCCAAATCAGTCGGCAGGGGTGACCGTGGGGAAACGTCCCTGCATAAAAGGCCCATGAAAACTGAGGATTCCAGGATCTATACTTTTTCAGGGCTAGCTTTGTGTGCAAGGGTTGACTCTGCCCGGAGGACTGTATGGCTATGTAGGAATGGAGCATTCAGGAATTGAGGATGAGTATTGGGGGGGGGAAAGGAGAGGGAGGAACACATGCAAGAAGATAAGGGATTGTACACAGGTTTTTGGTTGCCCCGCCTAAAAAAAAAGAGTGGTTGGAAGACATCTTCACAGCTAAAGGGGCCAAACAAAGTGCGAACAGTATTTTTTATAACAGTTTCAAACTCTTAATACATCAGTGGGAATACATTGAAAGTGCGAACAGAATTTTTTATAACATTTCCAAACTCTTGATACATCGCTGGGAATACCTAGTGCGGTAACAGCATTTATTTAGCTCTAATGACTGTCATTTGCGAATAAGCCTATCCTTAAAAAAACAAAAAACAAAATTAAACCAGTATCCATCATTACATTGTGGTTACGAAACCCTTAAAATTCTGATCATTCATGACAGAAGGGTGAGAAGTGATTTATAAGTAGCAAGTTACCCCTCTCCCTTCTTGTGTTTCACAGGTCTCAAAAATGGGGAAAAATCCACTTTCTGATGGATAGGTACACTGTCTTTCTCTTCCTTTAGGATACAATGCTATATTAATGTTTCCAGTTTGCCATATTGGCCACAGGAGCCCCAATAATTCCTCTACCCATCCCATCCTGGTTATGTTGTGTGTGTATCAAGTGTCATCAGGTTGCAACGGACTCATGGTGACCTCATGCAAGGGGCTTTCAAGGCAAGAGATGAGCAAAGGTGGCTTGTCATTGCCTTTTTCTGCAATTACAACTGATCTCCAGTCAATAGAAATCAATTAACCTGGAGAAAATGGCTGCTTTGACAATTAGACTCTATGGCATTGAAGTCCCTCCCCTCACCAAACCCCGCCCTCCTCAGGCTCCACCCCAAAAACCTTCCACCAGGTGGCGAAGAGGAACCTGGAAACCCTAGTTTAGCTTCCAAGGTCCGACAAGATCGGGCTATACCCTGCCACCTTCCCTCCCTGGTTAGGTTACCACAATATAGTCCATACAGGGCTACCTTCAGGTGTTTCATCTGGTCCTAGAACATGGTGATGCTTTGCTGGCTTAAACCATGCAGCACACATTATTCCAGTCTAGGGAAAAAATATCTGGCTGCTATTTCCTTTGAAGGCGAAGTCCAAAAGTGCTAGTCACTACCTATAGACCCTTTAACATCTTGTGGAGCCGGGATTGGTGTTGAGCTTGCTTCAAGAGAACGCTGCTAGCTTTCTAAGTTACCCTAAGTAATTGATTTTATATAGGGCTCCCATGTTTTATTGCTGGGCTCTTTAATTATTGATTCCAATGTAATTGGGATTGTTGTTTTTAATCTCTGATTGGTAGCAGCCTTGGGAGCTAGGCTACAGTGTGCAGAATATCAATAAATAGATGCCTCATTTTCAGGTCGCACCTGTACATTCTAAAGGGAGTTAAGTGGGCATAGAAGCTCTCACCCAGTGGGTCTCTCTGTTCATATGAGCTGACATGAATTCAAGGACAATCTAACTAAAACTGCATTTGGATTTATTTCGGAACTTATTTGCACACTTCTATTTGTGTGTGCACGTCCCGATTCTCTAATCACGCATTCCGCCTCTCCCTTATCTCAAATGAAGTTTGTTTCCCAGGAGGTGCATGCTGACAAATGCCTTGATCGTTCCCTGCAACCACAGCCCGATCGTCTAAGACTGGCATCGGTGCATGTGCAAGAGCTGTGTGAATGTTAACAAATAGGTCGCTAATGGCTACCCAATAAACTGCCCCAGTTTTGGGCAGCCAAGAGCAGGACAGGACGGGAAGGCGGGGGTTTAAAGAAGAAGAAGAGTTGGTTTTTATACCCCACTTTTCTCTACCTGAAAGAGTCTCAAAGCAGCTTACAATCACCTTCCTCTCCCCACAACAGACACCTTGTGAGGTAGGTGGGGCTGAGAGAGTTCAGACAGAACTGAGACTGGCTCAAGGTCACCCATCTGGCTTCATGTGCAGGAGTGGGGAAACCAACCCGGTTCTCCAGGTTAGAGTCCGCCACTCTTAACCACCACACCATACTGCCCCATGCCCACACAAGCTGGTCAGCATGCAGGTTTCCAATTGGCTTGCAAAATAACCACGCCCCATCCTAAACTGCTTGCCATCACAAGACGCCGGCCTGGAGCATTTGGCCGCAAACAGTGTTAAGATTATTTTGAAAAACCTAAAGTTTTGATAGAGTACCTAGGAAGGTCTGGAAACCAAAACTGGCTGCAAAATGCTCCAGAGATGCTAATGAGTTGAAAAGTTCACCGTTTGTTAAGCATTGGCAAGGCAACCAAGCCAGCTGCGGGAAGCACACAGTTCTAGATGTGCTGGCTACGCGCTCGCAAGGTGCTTTGATAGTGCTGACACAAGCAGTGATCAAAAACACTCTGCTTCAGGGAGCTTTGGATCATGGTTGAGGTTTGGGGGAAAGAGGGTGGTTGTTGTTGTTTCCTTTTTAAAGATATATTCCACTCCTAAATCCATCTACAATTCATAGAACCCAGACTCAGGAGAACCAGATATATTCCACTGACCTCCAACCCACACACCCTATCATCCTGCTCAAGCTGCAACATATTGTACCACAAGCAAAGAATTATGCACACAAAAGACATCTTTAGAGCCAGATACTGGTGATGGCTCAAGGGAGGAACAAACCTCAAGATATGACTAGCAAATGGCCACCCAACCCTGCAGAACAGCAGAAGATGGCCATTGAAAAGCCACATGCAAACCACAGAAGGAGAAGGAGAAGGAGAAGGAGAAGGAGAATTTATATCCCATTTTTCTCTACACATGAAGTTGCCTTGTACTGAATCGAACCCTTGGTCCATCAAAGTCAGTATTGTCTACTCAGACCAGCAGCAGCTTTCCAGGGTCTCAGGTAGGTCTTTCACATTACCTACTTGCCTAGTCCCTTTAACTGGAGATGCCGGGGATTGAACCTGGGACCTTCTGCATGCCAAGCAGATGCTCTACCACTGAGCCATAGCCCCTTTCCAAAGAGGCTTACAACTGTATTCCCTTCCCCTCCCCAAAATAGCCACCTTGTGAGGTAGGTGGGGCTGAGAGAGTTCAGAGAGAAATGTGACTGGCCCAAGGTCACCCAGCAGGATTCATATGAGGCACAAAGAATCAAACCCAGTCCACCAGATTAGAGTCTGCTGCTGCTCTTAACCACTAAACCACGCTGGGTGCCCAGCTACATCTGAGCCAGTAGTGCTCTGAGAACTACTGGTCTGCAATTCTTGGTAACGCAAGTAAAGAAATATAAGGGCAAGGCCAGTGACATGGGTGCCTCTCCCATGGTCATGTCCACCAGGCACATGGGTTAAAGGCCATATCATTGAGCGTAGCCAAGGAGCTGCTTCATACACATGCTAGGAGGGTGATGTCATTTGAAGCTCCAGCAAAGGAACTCCCATGGCACCTCCCTAGGTGAACCCCACGCACCAACTGTATGCTGCTTTCCTCAGCTCCATTTCACCACGCCAACCCCAGGAATGTTCTACTGTTTTCTGCTCAGGCTTTTTCAGATGCAACCCTACAGTGGTGGAAAGGCCTGCCCCATAAGAGTACCATCAATACCTTCCTTTAGGAAGAAAAGTAAGGCAATCCCTACTTCACAGACAACTTCAATATTGTCTTGGGGTATGTGCTTGCTATTACTGGTTAAGAGTTTCTGCTGTTGAGTGTCATGGGCTGGGGGGTTGATCTTGTCAGTGGGAGCCACTTCACCCCATTGTATGCTAGTAATCTTTAGACACCAAGCTAAAGTCTTCTTATTTCAGCAGGATTTCAATTAGTGGATAACCCAAGTTTTGAGAGTCTGCTCCCCACCACTGGTGTTTTGTAGGACTCTGGTGTTCTTAATATCTGTTTTTCTTAACTTTTATGGGAGTTGGTTTAACAGGGTTGCCAACCACCAGGTACTAGCTGGAGATCTCCTGCTATTACAACTGATCTCCAGCCGATAGAGATCAGCTCACCTGGAGAAAATGGCTGCTTTGGCAATTGGACTCTATGGCATTGAAGTCCCTCCTCTCCCCAAACCACGCCCTCATCAGGCTCTGCCCAAAAAATCTCCCGCTGGTGGTGAAGAGGGACCTGGCAACCCTGCTTAAGAGGGAGGTGTGGCTTTCTTTTTGCTTTATGTGTTTGTTTCTTACTATACAAAGGTAACTGGACATTAGGGCAGATGTTGATGCAAGAGAAAGGTAACTTGGCACTAGTGTTGCTAAATCCTGGTTTGGAAATACCTGGTTTGGAAATACTTGGAAATTTGAGGCTGGAGGCTGGGAGAGTATTTTTTTTTTTAATGCACTAGAAGTGGCCATTTGGGACTAATGCAGTTAGAAAAGAGAGACATCACTGTTGGTTTTGCCCCTCCACTGAAGTTTGAGGTGCCTAAGTAAGTTTGCCAACTGCCAGGTACTAGTTGGACATCTGCTATTACAACTGATGTCCAGCTGATAGAGATCAGTTTCCCTGGAGAAAATGGCCGCTTTGGCAATTGGACTCTATGGCATTGAAGTCCCTCCCCAAACCCCGCCCTCTTCAGGCTCCACCCCAAAAACCTCCCACCTGTGGTGAAGAGTGACCTGGCTAGGGCTGTTGAAAAAAAAATTCGGTATAGTTCGGATTCGGCAGAATTCGGCCCGTCTCGATTCAGGATATGCTGAAGTCCGAACTCCCCCGATTCGGATCCGTGGAATTCGGCGCCTAGTTTGTGTTCGTGGGGAAATTTGGCTGAATAAAGTCATTAAAAATGCACTTGCACCTTTCTGCGGCTCCGGGGGGGCATTTTTTGGGATAGAGGTCTCAAACTTTCAGGGTAGCTTGAGGGGATGCTTCTTGCAAGAACCCCCAAGTTTTGTAAAGATTGGGTCAGGGGGTCCTGAGATATGGGGCCCGGAAGAGGTTGCCCCCCCCAAAAAAAAATCACCCACAGTGACAGGAATAAAGCCACTTAAAGCACATTGGCGCTTTTCTGTGGCTCCGGGGGACATTTTTGGGGGTAGAGGTCTCAAACTTTCAGGGTAGCTTGAGGGGATGCTTCTTGCAAGAACCCCCAAGTTTTGTAAAGATTGGGTCAGGGGGTCCCGAGATATGGGGCCCGGAAGAGGTTGCCCCCCCCAAAAAATCGCCCACAGTGACAGGAATAAAGCCACTTAAAGCACATTGGAGCTTTTCCGCGGCTCTGGGGGGGGGCATTTTTTGGGGGTAGAGGTCTCAAACTTTCAGCATAGCTTCAGATGAGGCTTCTTGCAAGAACCCCCAAGTTTTGTAAAGATGGGATCAGGGGGTCCAGAGGTATGGGTTCCCCCCTTTTCCCTATTGGGATGAATGGGATCAGCCGATCCTATGCATCTAGAGAGCGGCAAATCCAAGGCAAAACCTCCCGTGCTAACCATTGCAATGCAAAGCAACACACGAGCGACCATGGAAAGGAACAGAGGCGCACTAGGCTAGCTATAGCAAAAAGGAAAAAAGGAGCAGGTGACTTGGACCGTGAAAATGTATTGTGAAAGTCAGATTTTGCAAAAAACATTTTTGAGTGAGCAGCAAAACAGACCATGCAAAAAAAAAAAAAAAAACAGAGTTTGTATTTTCTGCCCTGCTCCTTCTTCTCATGGTGGAGGGACGCTCCCCCTTATGCAAACGACCCCACAAAACTCAAGCAAGTCTCACCAGCACCACCACCCACCTCTCCAACCAATACAGTGCAGCAGTGCACCCCCCAAACGGGGAAAAAATCCGAGACACAGGGGATCTCACGCAAGCCGCCCCGTTGCACTCAACCCCAGGCTAGAGGCAAAAACAGTGAAAAACACCAAGGAGGAGGCTCGACACCAAGGGTGCCGAGTGGAGAGAGACTCACTAGCCGCCGCACAGACTCAACTTTAAACTTAACTTTAAAAGCAGTACGCACACTCCCACAGAGGTGAGCGGTCACACACCCCTCGGCAGAATGGGCGAAAGCCTCCTGTGGCTTCCCCCCCCACACAGAAACTGCCCCCCCAGACTCTTCTCCCCCCCCCCACATACACACGGGAAAAAATTATAGATTAAAGCCCCAAAAGGGGTCTTACTGTGGATGTCTACTGTTCCATCAGGAGGGACTGGGTAATCCAATACGATTCCATTTAAGCACGGGAGGTTTTGCCTTGGATTTACCGCTCTCTAGATGCATAGGATTGGCTGATCCCATTCATCCCAATAGGGAAAAGGGGGGACCCATATCTCTAGACCCCCTGATCCCAACTTTACAAAACTTGGGGGTTCTTGCAAGAAGTCTCATCTGAAGCTACGCTGAAAGTTTGGGGGCTGCACCCCAAAAAATGTGCCCCCTGCAGCCATGGAAAGGAGTGAATGTGCACACGCACCCCCCCCCCACGGGGATTTCTCTCACACACAAACAGATACTCTCTCTTTCTCTCCCCGGGCCACGCAGCAGCTGGGCTCACATGCTCAATTGCGACTGATTGGCCAGAAGAAGACCCTGCTGGGCCACCGATTGGCCGCGGGAGAATGCTGCTTACTAACTGACAGTTATGCTGCTGTGCCGAACCCTGAATTTGCCGAATTTATTCGCTGAACACCCCGAACTCGCCGAATTCGGCACCCCGGTTTCCAGCCTTTTTTGAGTTCGGTTCCATCTGAACTAAAAACCGCCGAATCGGGGGAAATTTGGCTGTTTTTCGGTTCAGGCCGAACCGAATCGACAGCCTTAGACCTGGCAACCCTATGGTTTAAAGACTGACTTTGGCTTTGTTTTGAATGGTTATATGAATTCGGATTTGTTTTGCTATGGTGAAAAGCAACCTGCACTTTAACAAAGCCAGGCAGTATACACGTGTATGTGTGTGTGTGTGTGTTGGGGGGTGTACACTAGCACATTGTATATCTCAAATGCAGATGCTCAAGGCACAGAGATCATTTAACAGGAAACTTCCAAACTTATAGTTTAGTTTCCAAGGCACTATGCTAGAGCAGCTCTCAGCCAGAGAGCCAACAGTCCAGTCGGCTGAACAGCACCCAAACCAGCCTCCTGAAATGGGATCTACTGCCTCAGTGAACCCGACATGCCCAGAAGCTCATGCATACTGACCAAAAACCTTCCAGTCCACTTTTAACCAAGAGTTTAAAGAATATCCAAAACTGCATATGACAGTTCAAGCCAGACAGAGCCAGACAGCTAAGCGGTGCACAGGTTTTATACGGGAAGAAAAAGAAGTAAGTATTCAAACCACATCGCAGTGCCATTTTTTTCCTTCAAATTAACAGCAAGCCAGCCACCTCAGCAAAGCTGATACTCCAGCCCAAAGCAACAGAAAATGACTGATTTCTATACGTTCTCGCCCCACCTCCCTCCTGCATCTGTTGGCAAAGCCTTCATTACCTCTCAAATACCCACGCTGTATATTTCATTTTGCTTGATAAATGGTCAGATCTTTTTTTTTAAAAGAACAATCTAGCAGCTCAGCTGTTTCAGAATCCTCATTTATGTCATCTCCTCCTCATTTATTAAATGGCTCATCTTTCTCCTGAGTAGCATTTCCCCTGCGACAGAGTTGCAAAAGCTCCTCTTGTTCTTCTTCAGCTGGTACCAGCTGAATCTGCCTTGGACAGCCGGGGGGGGGGGGAGAACCCTGCCACATTTCTCCCTCCCCGTCACACACCGTTCAGATAAATTAGATTTTCACCCAATGATGCCAAAGCATGCATCCTTTTAAATAAACTGATTTTTAAGTGACCTATTTACCGGAAAACTCCAGGAGGAATAAATAAATAAAATCCATGCCACTCATTTGCAATGTTCATGTATTAACCAAGGAGGAGGAGATCGAGGAGGAGAAGGAGAAAGAGAAAGAGGAAGAGGAAGAGGAAGAGAACGAGAAGAAGGAGAAGAAGGAGAAGAAGAGTTGGTTTTTATATGCCAATTTCCTCTACCTTTAAGGAGTCTCAAAGTGGATTAGAATCACCTTCCCTTCCCCTCCGCACAACAGACACCCCGTGAGGTAGTTGGGGTTGAGAGAGTTCATAGAAAACTGTGACCAGCCCAAGGTCGCCCAGCAGGCTTCATGTGGAGGAGTGGGGAAACCAACCCAGTTCACCAGATTAGAGTCCTCCGCTCTTCACCACTACACCACACTGGCTGGAATATCTGAACCATCACAGTGACCTCCCGATGAGGAAAGTTCACTCCATCAACGCTGCTCTTGCCAAGGGATTTCTTTACAACAATGCTTTACAAAGCTCTCCCCATTATTACCTTTTGTATATTAAAAGACCTATACTCTGCTTCCCCACAGGGCTACTACGGAGGTGCTCTTTCATTGTAACTAGCACTGCAGACTCTATAAAGTACTGGTCTTATGTCTCTATGAAGGGCTCTATTAAAAAAAAAAGCTATCTAATCATTACTGTCCATTGTGACTCAGAGATAAAGGTCTGGAAATGAACTTGTTTTTCAATTCAGTTCAAGAATGAAGTTGGCAAATCACAATGTTTAGGAAGGATCGCTCCTGAAAAGCAATGACCCCCCGCCCCAATCACCTGAAATCAAAACCAGAATGGCACCGTGTGCAGGCTGCTCCATTCACTTCAATGGAGAAAGCAAGTCTGTGCATGTGAAAAAGGAGGGAAAGTGCTTCCTTCATCAAAATAAACATAAAAATCTCTCGGACGCATAGCCTAGCTTCTGTACAAGCAGTTGCAGAAATGTGTTAATTATAGAAAGAGATGGTTGCCTCACTTCCTTTCTCTATTCTCCTTATCATGAATAAGAACCTCTTCGACCTTTATTTATTTATATCCCACTTTTCTCCCCAATGGTGACTCAAACCAGCATACATCATCACTCTCTCCTCTTCCATTTTATCCTGACAACCACCACCCTGTGAGGTAGGGTTCCCAGCTGCTTGCTAATGGCGGGCAATCACTCACAAATTTGTGCTGCTGTCTACCGTAAAGTTGCCAGGTCCCTCTTCCCAACCAGCGGGAGATTTTGGGGGTGGAGCCTGAAGAGGGCGGGGTTTGGGGAGGGGAGGGACTTCAATGTCATAGAGTTCAATTGCCAAAGCGGTCATTTTTCTCCAGGTGATCTGATCTCTATCAGCTGGAGATCAGTTGAACTAGCAGGAGATCTCCTGCTACTACCTGGCAGTTGGCAACCCTAGCCTACCAACGCTCAACTGGTCAGCGGGCGGAAGCAGGCCAGTGGAAGGGAGTGATATGCATCCCCTGCATAATGATGTTACTTCCAGCTTAACGCAGAAGCGCCGGCATAGCACTCAGGGGACGCTCCAGCACTCTCCCCCAAAACTCTATGGAAACCATACAGTGTGTATGTGATTAATTTTGTGTGTGTGTGTTGATTCAGTGAACTTAAGCAGATAATGAGAGGGAGGGCAGGAAGGGTTATGTCAGTGCTTGGCTCTTGTGACCCTTTCTTACATGCCCAGAGTATTGCTGATCACCACATTGGGGTCAGGAAGCAATTTCCCCCCAGGTCAGATTGGCCAGGGATTTTTTTCTGGAGGGTTTTGGTTGTCATCTACTGGGCATGGAGTAGGGGTCACTGAAGGTGTGGGGGGAGGTAGTTGTGAATTTCCTGCACTGTGCAGGGGGGTTGGACTAGATGACCCTGGTGGTCCCTTCCGACTCTATGGTTCTATGATTCTATATAAGTGTACTTTAAATGCTTCTAAATGTCTGAAATGTTGTGATGTTTTGTTTTAATGGTCACCATCCTTCGGATCCTGAATTGGGATGGAAAGGCAGTACATAAAGGTTTTAAATAAATAAATACAATCTTTTGGCAGTAAATTCCATCATGGATATGCTGCATGAATGGTAGCAGCCTGCGCATAAGAGTTCTGGGCACAAAAGGCAAAGGAACATAATGCCTTTTTGCCCTTCTTACCCGTGGTAAACCCGGGTTTTCCTCTCCATGGTCATAACATATCCTTTCCTTTCCCGTGCATCCATTTGTTGTATTTCAGAGACTTCTCATCAAGAAAAAATAAATTGATTGCCCCCCACTCCCCCGATGCTGGCAAGTTTTCTTATTTGTAATGTCAAATGCTCTGCCTGTTTCTAGAGAACGTCCGTCGTTACAGTTGCCTTTTTTGTGTGTGAATAACTTTTCATTTCCCTTTGCTATTAACCTACCCAAGCATTACCAAAGCCGACTGATCGAGCCAGTCAGACAGAGGGCTTCCTCTTTGCTTCTCCGAGAATGTTAATTTGCTTCAGCGTGTATCTCTATTCCACGGGGCTCCCGTGTTCGCTTTCATATGCTTCGCTGCCAGGGCTGCTGGTCACATTCGCTAAGTAGGTTCCTACATCCGGCTTCTCCTTGACAGACAAATACCAAATTGCTGCACGGTTTGAAAAACCGCCTGAGCGTACAGCTCTTGCGGGTCCAGCCGCTTGGCAAGTGTAGACTAACTGGTGCTGAAATGAAACATCACCCATGTTGGCTGAGCTGACTACATCTCAAAATTAAAGCAGAGAGAACCCGATGGATTTCGCCTATTTATTAAAGGACGGTCTCCCCTTAAACCCCTGGATTATACCGTTCCTTTTATCAGATCTTGACTCAGATACTGAGAAAGTACATTAGACAGCAAAATATCTGGCATATGTAATGGCCCTAAAATTATCAAACAGCTCTGATAATAAAAGACTTTATCCACAAAGGGATAAAGTCTTCTATTAATAGTGTTTATTCTAACATTGTAAAACTGTTTATTTCTGTGTTTCTCTGGTTCTCTGTACTATGAATGCTTAAGACTTTGTCAATGAGCAGTAAAGATTTTGGATTTGGATTTTTTTTTTCCAAATTATGGGATCATACCTACACAAACACACACACACACACACACACACATTGCATCATCTTGAAATCCAGCTTAATTGGGATTCAAGTTGCAGAATGAAGGCTGAATGCTGGAGGGAGAGGTCTGGAATTATTTTCTCCCTCCCATACCATACACACCTTACATGTAGAAGAAGAAGAGTTGGTTTTTATACCCTGCTTTTTCTCTACCATAAGGAGTCTCAAAGCGGCTTACACTCGCCTCCCCCGCCCTGCACAACAGACACCTTGTGAGGTAGGTGGGGCTGAGAGAGTTCTGAAAGAACTGTGACTGGTTCAGGGTCACCCGGCAGGCTTCATGTGGAGGAGAGGGGAATCAAACCCAGTTCTCCAAATTGGAGTCCGCCGCTCATGTGGAGGAGTGGGAAATCCAACTCGGGTCTCCAGATTAGAATCCGGCTGCTCTTAACCACTACACCACACTGGCTGTAGAAGGAGGAATATGCACATGACTTGCCTCTCAACAGAATGTGTATGTGCCCACCCACATACACTTCCCTTTGGTGCAGCCCACAATCAGGAACGGGCCTACCATTTAAGGTGTCAGATACAGAACAGCTAAGTCACAGAAAAAAACCCACACACACATACTGGATTTTATGTTTTAAGACACATGGGAAATGTATTTTGCTTCATGGCCTGCTACACTTCCACCTCCCTCACCCCCATCTACTGAATTCCTTAACCTCCCCCATCTTTTATTTTCACTCCCCACACCTCCCTTTGCTTCCTGCTTTTAAAAAAAAAAAAATATGCACAGCTATAAATTGCATTATTAAAAAAAAACTTTAAAGAGAGAGACAGAGAAACATACATTAAAGCATAACCTTTGAAAAGAGAGAACCATTCACCTTAAGGAGTTCATAGTGCTGAATGCCATTCACTCCAATGTCAGGATCGATTGCTGATGGGACAGAGTAACGGGAATTGATGGCCGTGTTCTCGGGGATGGAGATATTAATGACCGTGGATGGGAAAAGAGGAGCGTTGTCATTTATATCCTCAATCAGGAACCTGATCTTGACCAGCCTGAAGACTTCATCAGGCAGGACGGCAACTTCCACCTCATAAAAACAACGATTCTCGCTAAAAATGCCAGAGCAAAGCTTTTCCCGATCAATGCGGCTGGCGGTGGTGAATATTTCTCCGGTATTCTCCTCCACGCGGACCAGCGGAACGTCCCCAGTCTTGTACACAAGCTTGAACTGGAGAGGCGAAGAAAGGGGCACATCGGGGTCCAGGGTCAGGTTGAGGTCCTTAAGCAAATTGCCAATTAGGACATTTTCTGGCAGCTCTTCCCGTACTGTGTAATTCTTCTCCTGTGCACCAGACTGAAACACGATGCAGGCTAACAAGACTGCCAAGAGGTAAGTCCCGGAAAGCAAGTCCATCTCCAGAATGGCTAAGGAGTTGTCTAACCAAACGCCAAGGAGAACTGGAAAATAAAAAAGAGAGAGATCAGCTCATTAAAAAAGTTGTGTTGCAGAAAATCTCAACAACCAGAAAAAGTGGGTTTTTAAAGGGGGTGGGAGGAGAAAGGCTAAATGTTGGGAAACACTTGGACAGTGGACCAGGTCAGGAACGTTCTATATCATCAACGTTGGTACATTTTGAGGAGGGGGAGCCATGCAAAGCTTTTACAAATGGCTTTCCTGAACAGGAAGCATTGTGGACTGGGAAAATTAGAATCACAAGGCTTCCAGCACAATCTAGCCAAATGGCCAGCCAATGCTATTGCTTTAAATCTTTCTTTGAACAAGTACAATCCTCTGGCCACAGTAGCAATTTCAACCTAATATAAGATTGCCAGATCCCTCTTCACCACCGGCGGGAGGTTTTTGGGGCGGAGCCTGAGGAGGAGGTAGGGGTTTGGGGAGGGGAGGGACTTCCATGCCTTAGAGTCCAATTGCCAAAGAGGCCATTTTCTCCAGGTGAACTGATCTCTATTGGCAGCAGATCAATTGTAATAGCAGGGCATCTCCAGATACTATCTGGAGGTTGACCACCCTAACCTAATATGGAAATGATGCAATTCCCTCAGATCCCAGGGTATGTTTGGCAGAGACATGATAGACCAACCTAAGCAGGCCTAAGTCTGGTCAAGGTATGTTTCCTCAGAACTTTATGCATGTTGCTTTTGAGTTCTGGGAAGGAGGAACAGTGGGATGCATGGATGGTACTCCATTCACCAAGAAGACTGTCCTGAGGTTGGGCTTAATCACTGGCTGCATTCACAATGTCACAGCTCAACCATGCCCATGAAAAGAACATGCTCCAAACTTCTCAGACTCATATGCTTCTTTGAGACTGCAGTTTGTGCTCTTGGCTACAAGCCAGAATTACAAGCTGCAGTTTAATCCTTGTTGGTAGCATAAACAGCAAACCACACTTTACTGCCAGCCAATCACGATGGCACGGCAAACAGCAGGATGTTTAACCTAGGGTTGCCAACCTCCAGGATCTAGCTGGATATCTCCTGCTATTACGACTGATCTCCAGTCGACAGTGATCAGTTCACCTGGAGAAAATGGCTGCTTTGGCAATCGGACTCTATGGCATTGAAGACCCTCCTCTCCCCAAGCCCCGCCTTCCTCAGGCTCTGCCCTAAAAGCCTCCCACCAGTGGCGAAGAGGGACCTGGCAATCCTATTTCAACCTCCACACTAGAGAGAAAGGGACACCATGACCCCTGAGCCCCTCACTCCCACCAAGGGTCGAATGCAGCCATCCTATCTGTGGTAACGTTATCACTTCCCTGTGGAGTACAGGGAAGGTAAACTTTCCCCAGCTCAACAGTAAACCACACTACCCAATCCCACACACAGACAATTTTTTTTCTGTCTTCCTATACAGTTTTGCCCTGGTCTTCTTGTACATGCCATCTCAAGCTATTTAGTCTATATTTCTGCAGTGTAGTTGATCTCAGTTTGTGGAACGCTTTGATCCAGATTATTAGGGTTGCCAGGTCCAGGTTGGGAAATACCTGGAATTTTTTGGGGTGGAGTCCAATTGGCAAAGTGGCCATTTTCTCCAGGTGAACGGATCCCTATCAGCTGGACATCAGTTGTAACCCCAGGAGATCTTCAGCTACTACCTGGAGCTTAGCAACCCTACAGATTATATAGCATAATCTGTGAAGGGTTGATGGGCTACATGGTCCCTGCTCACCTCACAACAGGGATTCAGCTATGCACCAGGGATCCAACTATGCAATTCTTGGATTAGAAATCTGCTTCTCAAAAGAAACAGCCATGGCCAGAGGGCCCTGCCCAGCCCCAGAAGATGCTCCACTGACAACCCATCCATCACCTATTGCTCTTCTGCCAAGATGCTTCTGCATTTCTGGAGGTTCCTCAAAAAGAACCTCCCTCTTTTCATCTTTCATCCTAGTTTATCGAGACCAAAACTGCTTCCTGGCTGCAAAAGCACAGATAGTTCTGTCTGTTTTCTCATATGAGAACGCAGGCTGGCAGGGAAAGCTAATCAGAGTGACGCCCGTCTGGCAGAACTCAGCCAAGAGCAGATGAAATGCATTAGTAAGTAATAGACGGAGGTTCCAAAGGGCGGAACAAACAGCAAGTGGTTTTATGTCAAACAAGGAATTGGCGAGCCCGCATCTCAGAAGGAAATACCTTTATCAGCTGCTGGAGATGAGAGACCACTGGAGAGCCAGCCCCAAGTGCACCGTGCCATAGTCAGGCATCGCTCATCGCCTTCCCTATTTAGCCTGCACTTAATCTTTAAAGTGCTTCACCACCACAATCGGCTATCATGAGGTAAGAGCTACTCTTGGTGCCTGCCCAAATTCTCAACGATCAAGTCCATTCTAATGTCTCGAAGGCACGGCATTGAGTGCTCATGCCTATGTCAATTCCTGGACAATCCACCGCGATGTTTCTTTTGCCTCCCCCCCCCCCCCCGCTTCCCCGGTAATTGGATTTCCTTTGTCCCATGCCCAAGAATTCTCTTTTTTACCAAACCCATATTAGAAAATGCAGATCTGAGACAATAAAACAGCAACAGCTATGACATCAGCAATAGCAATAGGAGTGATGGGGGATTATTGTATAATGGGGAAAGGGTTTGCCTCTTCCCTGCAACTGCCTTAGAATGCCACCTTTTCAATCAAATCTAGTCGATTTGACAGGCATCTCTCCTCCCTACCAGGGAAAACATATTCATAACTGTCATCACCTTTAAAGCCCCCTTCTAGAAAAGTACAGGCCAACCTGCAAAACCTACAGGAATCTAATCAACTGACACAAACGGCAGATTTTGTTCAAAGTTTGTCCCCCCCCCTTTCCAATTTCCATATGAAAAAGGAGCTTCCCTTCCTTGACAAGGCCTCTTAATTTTGCTCCTGTTTGGTGGTAATTTGCTCCTAGCAGTAAAATCTCTTTTTCGGGAATAATTTGCATAGGGGGAGCTGCGTAGTATATGGAACCGAATGCACAGCCCTCTCTCACCCAAGCAAATATTTATGATAAAAACCATCATTTTTTAACTGTAATTTCCAATTTACATAGCCCTGTCTTATCTGCCTCCTTTTTATTGCGCAACACCCACTTACATGTAGCCTTACAAACTTAATGGTGAATAGGCTGCATAGATTTTTAAAATCCATCATTGTATGAAATGTGAGTTTAAAATATTGAACTAAAGTTGGCAGCCATTTATCGATGTGAAGTGTTGCATTAATCGGCGTTTAAGTGGCAGAGCTGTGCTGACAGAGTTCATATTAGTGCGTCTGTCATGGATTCTTCCCCATTTGGCTGTATATTATATTTGGAGCAATATATATCCACCAAAAATATCCAAGCACTTTTACAAACGAACTGCTTCAGCAACAATTGTGAATCTGCTACAGGAATCACAGCAGACTTTCCAGAGTCGGGATTCAGGTCCAAAAGGCAAGTAGTTTTTAATGCAGACACAGCAACACTGTGTCTATTGCAAACAGAACCTTGGATTGCAGACAGAGATTTCTGTGTGTTTAAGTGTAGGGTTGCCAGGTGCCCATTAATGGCGGGCAACTGCTCACCAATTAACAGGCCTGTCCGCCACACCTCAGCTGGTGGGCGGGGGAAACAGGCCAGCTAACAGGTGGCAAAATAGAGTCCCTTCTCAGGTAAACCCAAAAGCGACGGGGACACTCTAGCACATCCCTAAAAAAACCTCTATAGAAGCCATAGAGTATTTTGGAGGAATATGCTAGAGAGCTCCCATCACTTCTGGATTTGATGGGGAAGCTCTAGTACATTCCTCCAAAAACTCTATGGTTTCCATAGAGTTTTTTTTTTAGGGTCGTGCTAGAGCGTCGGCGTCACTTCTGGGTTCCGTGCTGCACGCTCAAAAATTGGCTCCCCCACCAAAGCTCCCGCTGATGGCAAGGGGGGGACCTGGAAACCCTAGTTAAGTGCCATCAAATTGCAGATGACTTTATGGGGATCCCATAGAGGTTTCAAGGCAAGAGACGCTGAAAGGTGGTTTGCCATTGCCTGCCTCTGCGTAGTAACCCTGGACTTCCTGGATGGCCTCCCATCCAAGCACTAACCAGGGCCGACCTTGCTTAGCTTCCAATATCTGATGAGATCAGGTTAGCCTGGATTTCTGCCACAAACTAAACCAATGTGGAATGATCAATGGCATGAAAAATTGTACCTTTTGTATACAGTGCAAAAGCAGGAAAACACAAATTCTTTAAGCTGCCTTACACCAAATTACCGCAGTGGCCCATCAACAATTTTGTCCACATACAGTCTCTTCCAGACCCCCATAACCTGTGATCCACCAAGCTGAACCTATCACAGACTTGTGATCACCACAGCCAGCCACATATGGCAACCTATCATCACTTCGATATGCTTCCTGGGTTAGCGGCCAGTCTGGAGTATAAAACAGGCATGTCTTTGACATTTCACCAGCATCGTGCATCAATAGGAGCCACACTCAGCCTGAAGTTTCACAGACAGAAGAAACCAGAGGTTGGGTCCCATGCTGCCTTTCCACTACGCTGGTCCTATGACAACATTCTACCAGGTCTTTGTCCAACAGAAAAATGCTTCCTTCTACAAAGAAAGACTTCAGAGAAATCCTTTTTAGGTTAAAGGAAATTTTTCTCGGTTGAAGGAAGACTTAGCAGAATAATATAATCACATCCAGCATAGTGGAAAGAAGTCATAGGATCCAATCCCCAGACCCTCACACATGGACAGCAGTTCCCCAGACTCTGTTACCAGACGTCTTATATCTGGATAGGCCATGGGTTTCACCTGGGACACTGTGTGTGCAAAGTTGGCATAGTGTGCTCTAATTCTGAGCTATGGGCCCATTCCAACTTCCTTGCAACAAGCAGAATAATGTGTTAAAAAAAATGCCATTCACTAATGAAATCATGGTCTATGTACCAGCCTGACATCAAATCTACAGTTTCCTCCTGTTGCTAGCTTTAAGACCCCTCTCCAAGAGCCCATCAGCATGATATTTGTTCTATGGCAGCACACTAAGCTAAGCTAGTATGGTGCTAAGCTAGTGTGAAGGCATGGAACAACAGAGGAGAAACAAAAGAGAAGCAACAGAGTCACTGAACGCTAAATAAATGAAGACTTAAAAGGAGTGGGTTTTAAAAAAAACTGACCTGGGAAGGAGAAAAGTCTGTGTTGGGCAGAAATGCTACAGAGAATACTGGATCTGGATCTAGGACACCTGCCCTTAGGGTTGCCAGGTCCCTCTTCACCATGGGCAGGAGGTTTTTGGGGTGGAGCTGAGGAGAGTGGGTTAGGGAGGGGAGGGACTTCAATGCCATAGAGTCCAATTGCCAAAGCAGCCATTTTCTCCAGGTGAACTAATCTCTATCGGCTGGAGATCAGTTGCAATAAAAGGAGATCTCCAGGCAGTACCTGGAGGTTGGCAACCCTACCTGGCCTCAACTCCCCGATCAGCCAAGGATCAGCCATCTGAATTTCCCCCTGGGTTTTGGAGTTGTGAATTGCCTAGTATAATTTCTAAAGTGTAACTGATGAATGAGGAATGGCCCACTGTTCTTTTTTGTACCAATCACTACACACGTGTGGTTTGCAGCAACTTTCAATTCCTTTGCCTTCTTGGTATCCATTTCCCCTTTGCACATGCCCAATAATAAAAAACAGGAAAAAGCAACCTTGGTATGATAGTGTAATGCAATGTATGAAGATTCTTCTTGGGTGGTGTTTTAGCAGTACACAGGGCCACAGATACATATAAATAAACCACCACAGTTCTTGATGCATCGTAAGACATTTTTGCAGTGATTTATCAATACGGTTGCCAGCTCTGGGTTGGGGTGGAGGGATGCTGGCAGGGTATAATGCCAGAGTTCATCTGCCAAAGATGCCATTTTCTCTTTGTTTTTTGGAGATCAGTTGTAATACCATGAGATCTCCAGACCCCACCTGGAGGTTGGCAACCTTATTTATCATTACACACATTTGCATCAACAGCATGAGAGATGCATAGTCTCAAGTAGAAAGATGAAGCAAACTGCGTGGGATTCAATCCCAAAATTTTTTGAGAAGCAGAATGCAGTGCAGAGAGAAATTCTGGAACAACAGCGGAAAGGGGAAAGCCACTCATCCGTACACCGGCCATGAAACTTGTGGGGTGACCTTGAGCCGATCAGTCTCTTGCCTCGCTTTCAGGCTAACCTATTTCACAGAATTGTTGGGAGGATAAAATGAGATAAACCACCATGTATATCACTCTGAGCTCCTTAGAGGAAGAACAGGACAACTGTGATAAATTAAGAAGTGAAATAAATGCTCCCACATATACCGAGAAAGAGAGAGAGAGAAGCTAGGCAAGAGCCACGGTCACCCTGCATCAACCGCATTTTACCAAACTGTTGTATCCCGCACTTTAAAGGACATCCAACCCTTTGCAAATTTAATCAGTGCATCTGATTGAGGGCCTGGATCCAGCCAGCTTCTTTGCTCCCTCTCCAAGGTCCCTTCTTTCTTACACAACCTGCCTCATGTGGCTTATTCTTCATGCGGGTCCCACAATCCCCGCCATCAGCCCTCCCTTGCACACTGGCAGAAAAACTGGCTGAGCCTTGCATGTGCACACTCTAAATATACATTATCTTTGAGGAACAGTGCAAGATGGAATTGAACCCAATGACTCACAATAGTCCTCCCCTCTACTCCCCTGGTAAAACAATGGTTTGTGCCCTCGCTCCGTGCACTCGAGGCATATTTTTCACCTGTTTTATAGGATCGTTCTGCAAATAGCCACATACGAAAGGAAAAGCAACAGTAACCCACGTCATCGTCTACAGACAGCTTCCCCCCTTCTCTCTCTCTCTCTCTCTTTAACCTTGCTGCTTGACATGTAAGCACAGGGATTACAAAACTAACTCGAGTCTTCCCCTCCTGTGTTTTACAGTCTCTGTGCTAAGCCTGCTTGCAAACCCATAAGGATAAAAAATAATAATAATAATCCTAAAGCAATAACAAATATCCTCATGAATTGTATTGCAATGCGCAGGCGATGCAACTAAAGACTGGGTGGGTGGGGGAAATATCACCGCTATCATCTCTGGCTCCAGCTTATGCCACCACTCTGCTCTGCCAAAACTATGATGTGTTTAAAATTCTGAACTTCAAATGAGGCAAAGAAGACAAGGCGCGCCATCCGTGGCTGCCACAGAAAGGTGTGACTCCTGCTTCCTGCTAGTAACGCACAGTAATAAGTCATTTTCAGATTTTACATTTGGGGGATCCAACCATGCACAGAGACCCCCGTGGCGCAGAGTAGTAAGCTGCAGTACTGCAGCCAAAAGCTCTGCTCACAACCTGAGTTCGATCCTGATGGAAGTTGGTTTCAGGTAGCCAGCTTGAGGTTGACTCAGCCTTCCATCCTTCCGAGGTCAGTAAAATGAATACCCAGCTTGCTGGGGGTAAAGTGTAGATGACTGGGGAAGGCAATGACAGACCACCCCGTAAACATAGTCTGCCTAGTAAACATCGGGATGTGACATACCCCATGGGCCAGTAATGACCCGGTGCTTGCACAGGGCACTACCTTTACCTTAACCATGCATAGCGTAAGCATGTACTGCAATGTTCCAATACACATGGTTGTCATTTTGTTTGAATGGGGTAATGTGCATGCATTCAAGCTTTGGGATATGACATTGGAGCATATTTTTCACAGTACAGGGGGGAGGGGAACTACTACACATACCGGGAGCATCACATTTAGTCCACACTTCCTGTATGCACGGGTGGCTGCCCTCAAATGCAACATGAGAAAAGGTCTACAGACAACACAGGAAGGGATATCACAACACTTATAGTGCCCACCCATCCACAATCAGCAGCCAATGAAGTGGCATGTGGTCGAGGAGCTCATAGCGCATGCCACACCATAATAGGCTATTGCTACACTACGCCCCTTCATAGACGGCCTCAGAGAGATTTGCATGGGTTCATCTGATTATGCTACATTCTGTCTTCTGTTGTCAGACACTACGTTCATCGCATTTTTAAAATTTTTATTTTTTGCCATCAAGTCACAGCTGACTTATGGCAACCTTGTAGAGTTTTCAAGGCAAGAGAACTTTGGAGATGGTTTGCAGTCGCCTGCCTCCACATCACAACCCTGGTATTCTCCCACCTTGGACGTCTCCCACTCAAATACTAGCCAGGGTCAGGGCCGAGAGTGTGTAACTTGCCCAAGTCACCCAGCCAGCTTCCATGGTGTGAGTGGAGATTTGAGCCTGGGTTTCCTGGGTTCTAGTCAGACACCTTAACCACTGCACCAGGCTGGCTCTCTAGTAAACATTACATGTTTTGCAGTTATATGCCTTCTTTGTTCTTATTTTATGCTGGTGGTAAAATAGGAATCTGGATTAAGGCAGGTTTTTCTGTGTGTGGCTGTTATGTATCGGCATATTGCTTGGTGAGACTTATAAACACATGGAATAGCCGTGAACCTTGGATGGAAAGTTTTTTTTTTTCTCAAGTTGGCTCTGAACTTTTATTTCTCACCTCTGCCCTGGGCACATGGGGTCCACCATAAAACCCCGTTTGGTGGGGAGACTTCGGGCAAAATTCCACCTCCAAGTAGGATTTGCTCCTTACAAGACCATTCTGGCTCTCTTCACCACATACAGAATGGCATTATTTGCTGGGACAGCCAGGAAGGCTTGCTGAAGAATGCCTACCTGGGGTAGGCATTCAGCCCCATTGTTTGCTTCCAGCCACACTGCTTTAAACTGTACAGGTGACTGATTAATTTAGGACTCTGAATGAAACTTTCTGCTTTTCTTTTAAAAAGGGGGCTCTGTTCTTTGTACGCAAGATGGTTTGTACCTTATTGGTAAGTTACATTGACCAATAACAGTATGCAATAAAGGATGAAGAATATCATTATTATGTGCTAACAGGGAAAAGGAGGAGAAGACCTGTCAGTCAAAGGTTGGATTAAGAACACGTGGAATACATTAACAACCCTGACTCATAAAGCAGTACAGAAAAAACGAGAAACAGCTTTCCAGACAAAGGACTATTTTTGGAACCTCAAATGTGGACAAAATGTATCCTTTGAATTATTGCTTTATTAAGGTTTAGGAGGTTTTTGCATTACGCAACATGCTTTGTTAAATTTCTCTTCCTCTCTCATCTCCTAGTTTCTGAAGGGGAGGGGATTTTAAAAGTTCATGTTAAAAACAACAACAACAACAACAACAAGCAACACTGTTACAAGCACCCCGGGAAGTCGCCGAGAAAACAAAACACATAGTAATCAGGTTCCTGCTACCCGATTCAAATGAAGAAAGCAGAACCAGCCACTATAATATAAAACTATAATCCCAGAGAGAGTTGCTAGTGATGATAAACCGCAGCCGCCTGGCACTGGAGGTTTGTCAACAGAAGCGAGAACAAGAGCATGCCTCTGCATCATATTGTCAGATATTTGCACAGGGGAAAAAAAAAAAAAAAAAAAAAAACGGAGACAAGATTGCTTGAGAGTCTTAGTTTATGCACCAGAGATCTCAATAAGGCTCGGATTAGCGAAAGGAAGACCCACACAATGCTCATTTTTCCTAATTCATCCACCCTTTCCTTGATCCAAGTCACATCTATGTTTGAGCGGATTTAGAATATTAACTGCATCACCACCTCCTGCACTTGTATGCCTTTTTTTTTTTTTTTTTTGCAAGTGACGGGGTAGCAATCAATTGGAGACAGTGTGGTGTGGTGGTTAGAGTATCGGTCTGGTATCCAGAAGACCCCAGTTCAAATCCCCAGTCCGATGGAAAGCATACGAGAGCCACGTGCACTACTCTGACTCCTTGAAGCACGGTGAGATAAACATGCGACAGGCAGCAGATCATCCAATTGTGTGAAAGGTTCAGTTACCAACAGATTCTAAATGCATGCTTTCTGGACAAGCTATGCCATAGAGTCTACTACAGCACCCATCCTTCAGGCAATTACCAAGACATTCTCCCTTGCAGCTCAAATCTACACCTAGACATCTGAGTCTTAAAGGACTTCAGGTCTCAGTGTACAAGCTAGGGTTGCCAGGTCCTTCTTCGCCACCGGCAGGAGGTTTTTGGGGAGGAGCCTGAGGAGGGTGGTGTTTGGGGAGGGGAGGGGCTTCAATGCCATAGAGTCCAATTGCCAAAGTGGTGATTTTCTCCAGATGAATGCAACTTTATCAGCTGGAGACCAGTTGTATTAGCAGGAGATCTCCAGCTAGTACCTGGAGGTTACACCAAATGCAGTACACAGTGCCAGAATTAAAGAGTTTTGAAGAAATTGGCAGCACGAGGGCTCAGAAGCAATAAGCAAGAAGGCTATACTAACCAATTAAATATGAAAAGAATATACGATAGATATCATGCTGTATTTATAAAATATTAAATTCATGCCAAATAAGAACTAACAAATATGATATGTACAGAGTCCATACAACAGGTGAATACAATAAGAAAACACAAACTCAAAAATAAAGGCACACTGCTTTACCACAAGCAGTGTGCCTTTATTTTTTTAGTTTGTGTTTTCTTATTGTATTCACCTGTTGTATGGACTCTGTACATATCATATTTGTTAGTTCTTATTTGGCATGCATTTAATGTTTTAAATTCCCCTCGTGCTGCCAATTTCTTCAAGTTCCTGGAGGTTGGCAACCCTAATAGAAGCCTATCCATACTGAATAATAAGTCCCATTAGTGACCTACACCGAAGTAAACAAACATGGAATCGCCTATTAACTTGTCAGTCATCAAGTGGCGTTTGCTCTAACATCCAAACTTGGTCATCCAGTTGTAGTATTTATTGGGGGGGGAGGGGCAGGCAAAATGGGGGTAAATGAACATGGGGAAGAACCACAACAGTAGAGTCTTTACTAGAAGAAGAGGCCAAGCTTGGCCATAACCAAGTAAAAAAAAGGTAATTACCATTTCTATGGCTTTCCAATGTGAAAGAACATAAGTGCCTGCTTAAATCTTTCCCACTGAAACAATGTAATGTCATCTTGGGCTGGATATATTTCTCATACATCCACATGACAGAGTGAGGTTGCAATACAACCTATTAATGCACTGACGCAAGCTGCAAAGTTTAGCACCCCAAATCCACATTAATCAAGCTTTTTGTTCGCACCGGGTTCAAGAAAAGAGAGGGTGTCCAACTGGACTAGTCACTTATGAGTTCCATTTCCGTTGAATCATTTTGTATTTTTAGACTGGCTCCCCACAGGAATGCTTGTGGAAGCTTGTTGGGTCTTCTGTTTTTCCCCCCCGTGAACTTTTGCTAGTAAATTAACGATGTAATTCATCCTCATTTGCATAATAAAACAGTGCAGGCAGTGTGATGGTATGAGCACAAGGGTCACAGACAAGCGCACTCTTTCCAAAGAAGGCCCAGTGGCCATTTGCCTGCAGCACAAGTCGTCAGGCCGGGTCACCCCCGTTTGTGTTACTAATCTAGAACTGACATTGCTAAATCAATACAAATACGACCTTCCATGAGCTATGTTGATGTAAAGCATGAGACTTTTCTCTCCCAATCTCTCGCAAGAATTGACTAGGGGCCGATCTTTTATTAGAGTACTGTGTGCGTCTCAGGTCGAGAACGTTGACAGACATCAACGGACTCGGGTTCAACTTGAGGGGGGAGTGCCCCCCCCAGACAACCGCATCCAATTGACTCCTCCACAACCAAGGTGCTTTATGTGTCAACTGTGGCAAGATGCAAGATGCCCACTTAACTAGATGGAGCAGAGTCCTATGCCAGCAGAGCAATGCTTGGAAAAGAATATTTCCACTGCCACAGCTGCCATATCTGCTGGTCATTTTTGCATTAACCAAGGGGGAGGGGGCTATGAAAACAGACACAGAAGGAGAGGAAGGAAAGGGAAGTGTTATCTAAAAACAGGGTACCAGTTGCTTAGCGTTGCCAATCACCAGGTACTAGTTGGAGATCTCCCACTATTGCAACTGATCTCCAGCCGATAGAGATTGGTTCACCTGGAGAAAAATGGCCGCTTTGGCAATTGGAATCTATGGCATTGAAGTCCTGCCCCTCCCCAAACCCCATCCTCCTCAGGTTCTGCCCCAAAAATCTCCTGCCAGTGGCGGAGAGGGACCTGGCAACTCTACAGTTGCTAGATGAAGAAATTGGGGGAGGGGGACTCAATATAGTTGTGGCTTCTGAAAAATATTCCACCCATAGGATTAATCGCTAGAAGAATTTTAAGAGGTGCTCATCTTTCCTCGCCACGGAAGATGTTTTGCTGCTTTTACTGAAATGCTTTCAAATTGCACTCCACTGTCCTACAAATACTTTTCTCAAAATCTCAATGATCGCAGGAAAGTCTGACTTGCCCTAAATTCTGTGAAAACTCCAAATTAAGGGAGGACCGAAAGCTTCTTATTTTCAACTCCAGTTAGGGTTGCCAGGTCCTTCTTCGCCACTGGCAGGAGGTTTTGGGGGCGGAGCCTGAGGAGGGTGGGGTTTGGGGAGGGGGGGACTTCAATGCTATCAAGTCCAATTGCCAAAGCGGCCGTTTTCTCCACGTGAACTAATCTCTATCGGCTGGAGATCAGTTGTAATAGCAGGAGATCTCCAGCTAGTACCTGGAGGTTGGCAGCCCTAACTCCAGTTCAGTTTGTGTGCATGTGTGTTTTGCTGTTGTTTTACAATTCTGCACTTTTAACAGCCACTTATGAAGCAGGAAAACCGACAGGCACAGCTCTGACCATTGAAGCAGACTTGCTTACCTATATGTAGCTAGGGGGGCTTACAGCGTCACCATACACACAGCTACCCTGACCTCAACCCATTTATTGCAAGGGGCTTTAATCAAAGTTAGTAGGCAGAGGATCGCTGTGTAAGGTTCATCAGGTCCTGGGCAAGAGGCCCTCTTAGCAGTGACTGCATAAGCAACCTTGAGTTCCATGAGGGAAGAAAGGCAAGATACAACTAAAGCAACATTCACCCATTTTGGGGTAGGGTTGCCAGGTCCCTCTTTACCACTGGTGGGTGGTTTTTGAGGTGGAGCCTGAGGAGGGTGGGGTTTGGGGAAAGGAGGGACTCCAATGCCATAGAGTCCAATTGCCAAAGCTGCCATTTTCTCCAGGTGAACTGATCTCTATCGGCTGGAGATCAGTTGTAATAGCAGGAGATCTCCAGCTAGTACCTGGAGGCTGGCAACACTACTTCTGGGGAAAGCATGATTTGTCACAGGAGAAGGGCCAATACTGCAGGAAATGACCCTATTCCCCACTGGGGAGAAATTAGCAAGTCTACACCCTGCTTGTGGGCTCAATGAGTACACAAAGCAGCTTGCAAATGGCTCACCAACAAAGCAACCTGCCATCATTTGACTTCTCTCCCCCAGCCCTCCAAATGACAAGAGATGGTTTGTGTGAGCAGGAGTCTTCACATTTCTCCTCCGGTTTGGCTTCAAAAAGAAATTGGGTGGCAACGCTAGATATATGGGTCACGGAATGAGCAAGACAGAAGCAAAACTGAAAATAAAGCGGAACGAGAGGGAAAAAAGACCAAGATATTCACGATGCAGGATGGAGAGAAGGTAACGGTGAGAAATGATGAAAGGAAAAAAGAGCCAAGGGGAGTTCACACAGAGAAGAAAAGGAGCAGATATGCTGAGCCTTGGAGAGCTCGTAGTTTCCATACAAGGGACTTCGTTTTGAGGTTTCCAATCCTATTAGAGGAACCTTCAGACAAGGAGGACTGCCCTGATTCCATACTCTCCTTCCAATTGTCAATTGAGTGTCTCCAGACCAGAACCTCCTTGCAGAAGTGGGTGGCTATGACAGAGAGGACCTTCCCTGTGGAAGTGCCCTGCTTATGGATCGCCTACCCTACACATGTTCACCTGGTACATAAGCCTTAATGGATTTAGGTGGCAGGCTAAAATGTAACTTTTCACCCAGGCTTTTAACTGAGGGTATTTTACAAAGGGATTCTACTGAACACTGTTTTTAAGTACAATATATAAGAATGGCAAGCTGCCTCGTCAACTTGGAAGGGATGGAAGTATAGGATATATGTCCTTTCAGCGAAGGAAGAATACAGCACTCTATTCAACATCTCTGGCCAAACTAAGGAGGAATTCCCACAATGGTTCTGTTATGTTCCCTTAAACAGACTTGCAGTTAGTTGTTGATGGTTATGTTGATGGTTAGGTTTTTACCAAGTATTTGAGCAGCCTGGCTTTGAAGTAGAGTTGAGCGTGGCCAACTTTTATTTCTAACTTTGGGGATACTTCCATGCGAAACATAAATGGCAGACAAACGATGGGCAAAGGCCACCAAAAACACTCTCTGTGTGATCCACAAAGATTGCCTACATGGGAATTGTAATAGAGGGTTATTTGGGCATGGGTGTCCGATGTTGTCAAATCCAGTCTTTACCATATATTTTCCAGATGCCTCTTGGATTGGATCCAAGAATGAAAAGCAAGAGGAAAATATGCTCTAGCAGGAATGTTCTGCAAATGGTTTTACACAAGTGCTCTCAGTATGCTATCCTAAGCGGGTTCTATAGCAGCAATCACAAGTTGGGGTCGGGGGGGGGGGACTATGAGAAATCATCAAGGTAGGGGAAAGAAACAATTGGCAAATCACCTCTCCAGCTTCTCTCTCCTGTAGGACACTATAAACCCTTTGGGGCTTGAACAGTTCAGTTTCCGTATCTCTCCTCCACTTCTGTTTTTCCTCCCCTTGATTTTCAGCTTCTCTCAACATCCTGAGGATGAGTAACATATTTAGTCTTCATCAGGCTGTCTTTCGCTGTGTGTGAGGGATCTTTTTTAACCCATAATCCGCCCCCACCCACCCCCCGCATGTCTACAGAGCCCTACGCAGACAAATATCCTTATTAGTGGGCCTTCTTCAGTGCCTTCACTACAGCAAACTATGGTTGAGTTAGGGTTGCCAGGCCCCTCTTTGCCATCGGTGGGAGGTTTTTGGGGTGGAGCCTGAGGAGGGTGGGGTTTGGGGAGGGGAGGGACTTCAATGCCATAGAGCCTAATTGCCAAAGCGGTCATTTTCTCCAGGTGAACTGATCTCTATTGGCTGGAGATCAGTTGTAATAGCAGGAGATCTCCAGCTAGTACCTGGAGGTTGGCAATCTTAGGTTGAGTAGCATTAGAAGAAACAAGTGGGGGGGAGCAGCAAGTAAATTCAGAGGGAAAACTGATTATTCGGAAATCTCTTCCACACACCTAAATCTCTCTCTTCAGCATTCTAAAACACATGAAGCTGCCCTATCCTGAATCAGACCATTGATCCATCCAGGTCAACATTGTCTGCTCACAATGGCAGCGGCTCTCCGGGGTCTCAGGTAGAGAAAGATCTTACACACCACCCCCTATCTGATCCTTTTCACTGGGGATGCCAAGGATTCAACCTGGGGCCTCCTGCATGCAAAGCCAATGCTCCGCCACTAAGCCACAGCCCCATCCCAGGGTCTCATGGGTTTGAGTAGGCTAAGTCCACATATGCTCCCCCTATTTTTAGTCTCACCCTTCCACTTAGAAGTTACATAGTTCTCTCCTCCCTTTTATCCTCACAACCAGCCTGTGAGGCATATTGGGCTGTGAGAGTATAGCTCTCAGTTATATTAAGGTTAAGGTAAAGGTCCCATCTTCAAGAACCGGGTCATTCCTGACCCATGGGGTGACGTCACATCCTGACGTTTACAAGGCAGACTTTGTTTACAGGGTGGTTTGCCAGTGCCTTCCCCTTACCCCCCAGAAAGCTGGGTACTCAGTTATATTACTGAGTGGGAATTTAACCTGGATCTCCTCAGCCAACATTCTGTCAACCCCACTAAACTGGTTCACTGTTATGACTGAGTATGGAGATACTCAATGTTTCTAGTGCCTTGTTTGTTTGATCAACACCAGACTTAGGAGTGAGAGACATTTGTATCAAAGGAGGAGGAGGAGGAGAAGAAGAAGAAGAAGAAGAAGAAGAAGAAAGAGGAGGAGGAGGAGGAGAAGGAGTTTTTTTATGCCAACTTTCTCTACCATTTAAGGAAGAATCAAACTGATTTACAATCACCGTCCCTTCCCCTCCCCACAACAGACACCCTGTGAGGTAGGTGGGGCTGAGAGAGCTCTAAGAGAACTGTGACAAGCCCAAGGTCACCCAGCTGGCTTCATATGGGGGAGCGGGGAAACCAACCCGGTTCACCAGATTAGCATCCGCCACTCATGTGGAGGAGTGGGGAATCAAACCCGGTTCTCCAGATCAGAGTCCACCACTCCAAACCACTGCTCTTAATCACTACACCATGCTGGCTCTCCAAACCCATACATCTCGTGGTGCAACTACTCCAAACGTGGTGTCAGCACATAGCATGCAGGGGTGGGAGAGGGGGAGCTATAGGACAAGGCCCTTGAGCTTCAGATGAACATGAATCTCCATCTCCTCCACCACCAATCCAATAAATAATAATAACAATAACAACAATAACAATAATAATACTTGTGCTGGGAATTCTTTTGTTTGACGCTGACAGTCCACAACAGCTGGTTATCAAACTAGAGGACTGCCAGCAATGGCCGGATTGTTAAAACGTGCTGCAAAGGTTTGGGTGTGTTTGCAGGAAATCAATAGGATTTTTACCTGCAAACAACAAACTCTGCTGTTTGTCATCTCCAAAGATCATGTTTTATTCAAGCAACTCACCTGTTTTCATGAGTGAGCACGCTTCACGAGAAGGGGCAGCTGGCGCCTATAGCTCCCCTCATTCCCAAACCAGCAATCAAAAGAGGGAAAGCTGTCCTTGGGCCAGGATAGAATTAGATGCCTGCGAACTCAGGAGCCAGGCCTCTTGTCTCCTCAAATATTTATTAGATTCTGTTAATTAAAAGGTGCCCCCTCCCCGGGAATCGGTTCTCCTCTGTCACTTTTGTTATCCGTCAATAATCACGGATTTTGTTTTTGGGAAGAGAACACTGCCTGCCTCAGAGACAGAGAAATGAAAACATTCCCAAATGTTTTAAAGCATACCGCGGCTTCTCCAAAAGGGCCTAATGAGAAGTTAGTGGAACATCTGGCGGGCAACAACCTGCATTTTCCTTCCTAATGTCTTGTCAAAGAAACAGGCGATGCGGGTTCGCTTGTTCCTGGCAAATGTCATTCAACGCATTAGAGTGGGGAAATGCAAAACCTGATGTCTGCTCTCAGTAACGTGACGGAAACGTGAGACATGACAGGTTAGCCCCGTTCTGTAGTAAGTTCTCACAAGGTCCAAGGTGACATAAGAATGAGACAGGCCATATTCCGACTGCAGGTGGTGGATTTTCGCTTTGAATTTCCCCTTATCATTTTAAAAAGGAAACTCACTGGAAACAGGAAGCTAGCCTAGCTAAGTTTTCAAAGGCCATTTATGCTTGGTAACTAGTGTGTTTCAGGCTGAATTGCCCTGCATGTTTTTTTGAGTTTTCAAGCTAAACCGTCACTCAGGAAGTGACTGCAAAGCCAGCGCATACCTGCTTCGCATATCTTAAGAGCCCCTTTAATGCGACCTTTTGTGCTTGCTCCTCCCTCGAAGAATCCCCTCCAGGAAGCATGCAAAATCACTGTCGCGCGTTAGCTACACATACGGCGGTTGCTAATGGCTATGCAAACAGGAACGAAGGAGCAGGCAAGTGGGGGGGTGGAAGTTCTCTTTTTGCGTCGGGGCCGTGCATAGACATTTTAAAGGTTGCATTTAAAAAAAGAGCTTTGAGCAAGCATCAAAACTGACCCTGCATAAATGGACAAACAGTTTCAATTTGGAGGTAGTTGTTTGTTTGTTTAAATTTTCTAACCATTAGAAAGTAACCAAAAACCACACAGTACAAACATAAAAACTAAAATATACCCCAAAAAGGTTTTAGTTGGGTGAATGTACAGAATTTTGTTTTCCTCTTATAATCTTCCCTATAATATGCTATTCTAATGTTATGATGTTACATATACTGCTTTTTATTCAATCATTCATCTCATGATGCATGTACTTTGCATTTGCGTAATAAAGCTAGCCTGTCTTGAATCATGTTAACTCGTTTATAATTGCTTCCAAACTTGTTTATAATCGATAAGATCCATAATAAACTTTTCCAGTATAAACTTGTAACTAAGCATTTTCATCTCTATTTATACTCTGCACTTGCATAATAAAACTAGCCAAGATTGGATCATGCAAACTCATTTATAATCACTTATAAACTTATTTATGATCACCAGAGGCTGTTGTTTGTTGTTGGCTGTTTTAAGCATACGAAAGTGATTCAAAATAGGTTTTTCCAGGATTCTCCAGCTGCAGGCCACTTAATAAGCAAACACGGCCTTTGCATTGCTCCTTGACTACAAGCAAGTTAGTTCACTCGAACAGTAACAGAATATGGAGGGGCAATTTTGCAGTTATTACCCATCAAAAAGGGAAGCTTTGGAAAGGAAGGTTTTACAGGAATAAGGTATGATCTCATGCACCTGAATGAATTGAGGGAAAAGCACAAAACATCTGGGGAATGAGAATTAATGTGATTAATTTGCACAGGACTATCTGGGGAAGGCACAAGATATCTGTTACCCAGAAGACTGGAATAATTATGCTTTGACTGATCGATCGTGCGGAATGTGTTTGCAGGAACTAGGGTAGGTGGGTCTTTAAAAATAACACAAGCCACAGAACCAATTCAGATTAAAGCAGTTATTAAAATCCCAGAGTTGCAAAAAAAAAAATGCATATGATGGGCTAGTAGCAGTTGTTTTGAAATGCCTTCTAGTACCTTGCTGCCCTGCCTTGCGCCCAAGGAACTCATAGTTGTATGCAGTGTCCTCCCTCTCCCATTTTATACGCCCAACAAACCTGTGAAGCAGGTGAGGCTGGAAAAAAAATTGACTGGCCCAAATCACCCAGCAAGCTTCACAGCAGAGAAGGTACCTGAACTCAGATCTTGCCCCAATATGGTAATTGTTCCATCAACGCTGCCTCTAGAGATTGCACAAGCTCAGACTTTAGAGGAAATGGGTTCCTTAAAAAGCCCCTTGAAGGACTGTCATATAGAGGATGGTGCCAAATTGTTTTCTGTTGCCCCAGAAGGTCGGACCAGAACCAACGGGTTGAAATTAAATTAAAAGAGTTTCCATCTAGACATTAGGAAGAATGTTCTAACAGGTAGAGCGGCTCCTGAGTGGAACAGGCTTCCTTGGGAGGTGGTAAGCACTCCTTCCCTGGAGGTTTTTAAGAAGAGGTTAGATGGCCATCTGTCAGCAATGCTGATTCTATGACCGTAGGCAGATCATGAGAGGGAGGGCATCTTGGCCATCTTCTGGACATGGAGTAGGGGTCACTAGGAGTGTGGGGGGGAGGTAGTTGTGAATTTCCTGAATTGTGCAGGGGGTTGGACTAGATGACCCTGGTGGTCCCTTCCAACTCTACGATTCTATGAAAGCAGGCTAACCTCTCTAGAAGTGCCTATGCTTCTGAACTGGGCACACTTATCAAAATGTGAGAGGCAGCATTATCTACACTTCCATACAGTCCAAGTCTTTCAGGGCTATACAACAACGGTAGGAATCTAAGCCATGATGCTGGAAACCTAGCACTGTGCACTCCCACTGGCTCATTCTTATCAATGGTTCGACAGGACGCAAATGCTGCTACCGCCATGTTGTTGACACTAAATGGGATAAATGTGAGAACAGGTACTAGCTGGAGATCCCCTGCTATTACAACTGATCTTCAGCTGATAGAGATCAGTTCACCTGGAGAAGATGGCCACTTTGGCAATTGGACTCTATGGCACTGAAGTCCCTCCCCTTCATAAACCCCGTCCTCCTTAGGGTCCGCCCCCAAAACTTCCTGTCAATGGTGAAGAGGGACCTGGCAAAAACCCCACCACCACCACACACAACCGTTCAGCTTCCAGGTTCCTTTCTTATATTATACTCATGGCTCCTTCCCTTACCTGCTGAAAAATGTCCATCCTTGACCCCTGGAAACCAGGGTAAATTATCTTACAGGGGAAGGTGCTCATGCTGTCACCGTAACCTATGAGTAGAGCCCCCAGGTTTTAAACATTGGGCTGTTTCTCCCCATAATCATAATAATCAGAAGTGCAGACTGCTGAATTCTGCCCCCCCCCCCACAAAAAAAAGTTCTGCATTCACTTGGTATCGATCACAGAGGCACACGATCCACTTGGACCTGCCTAAAATTTATTGCTATAAATCTTGCTGTTTGATAGAAAGGGAGCGGTATTGATTTCCATGGGGGAGGGGGGGAACTAATAGAAACGCACACAGAAATAAGCTGTTGGGCCTTGGACCTACGCACATGTCCATAAACGCATGCTTCGCTGAATCAATGTCACTTGCTTCGCAATAGATGTGCTCGGGATAACGAGGCCATTCATTTTCTCCACCCCCTCCCCAACGCAGCCGCAGTCTTGGCGTCTTGGGGAAAAAAGGTGACTGAGGTGCAAGTATTTCAGATATACTATGACTGTCACTTATTTCATAATCACATGCTACATTAACTTCCCTGATAAACCAGTAACACTTAGAAAATAGAGGGCAGCACACGTTCGCAGGTAAATCGCCGTGCCCCATGCCTGAGCATCAGATGCACGGAACGAGGCAAAAAAAGCATAAAAGAAAAGGTGAAGCACTCCCCGCTGATAAGACGTCTAGTTCAATTTACTTGGATGGGAAAACTACAGCCCATTAAAAAGTCCATAACGCAGCAAAATGGCAACGATCGGTGTGTGTGTGTGTGTCTTTTTTTGTGTGTGTGTAAGAAGCACTTACCAATAGCAATTAAACCAATGGAGCAGTGCAGCTTGGCGCCAACACACAAAGCGAGAAGGAATCGGTACATCAAGGCAAGGCCGCACCATAAATCAGGAATCCTGATGAAATTGGCAAGACGGGATCTCTTTGGGGCACCAGCCAGTTTTGCATGCTCATCCTTCAGCGCTGTCCAGGAAGTCGCAAGCCATAATTCTGACACCTATTGAAATTCTCATTGGGTCTGTTCAGGGGGCCAGAAAACCCAAATTCTTATGGCTTCACCGCCGGAAAAGTGATAGAAGGAGTTAGCTTTCAATCTGACCTGTCCACAGGATTGCCGACCTCCAGGTACTAGCTGGAGATCTCCATCTGTTACAACTGATCTCCAGTCGATAGAGATCAGTTCACCAGGAGAAAACAGTCGTGTTGGCAATTGGACTCTATGACACTGAATTCCCTCCCCTCCCCAAACCCGACCCTTCTCAGGCTCTGCCCCAAAAACCTCCCGCTGGTGGCGAGGAGGGACCAGGCAACCCTACCTGTCCAAGACTTTCCTCTGTTTGGTAGATCCTCCACACACCCCTTCTGGTGGGCTATTTTTTAGCCTGCAAGCATATCCTATTCGCCATTCTGTCTTCAGCATGCAGACCATTATAATGCCTTAGGATTTCAAATCTTCTCCTTTAAATACCAACACTGCCCTGCTGGTAGCAAAAGCATTTTGCGCTGAAACAGCATAAGTAATATAAACCATCAAAGATGGAAGAAGTGATTTTGAACTGATGAAAATACACAAGGGGAAATCCAGCACAACAAGCGTCATAGTCAATTATGTGTGAAAAATATCACACACAGAGACACCTGTTTAACAAAAAAGCTTTGCTTTTTTAAAAAAAAAATAAGACATTTTGCTTCTGAAGCAGTTAGTAGGGTAACAGAAAAAAAAATCTCCTCTAAATCTTGTGAACAAGAATAAGATATTAATGACAGCAAGTGTAGCTTGGTCTACGGAATCTGGTTCACTCTGGCACACGTTGTAACTATTCTTCCCAGCAAGGAACAGAAGATATGCGCTCTCCAGGGATTGTGTCTTAGCATTCACATCTTAGATTTCAATTTTCAGACTTCTAATCACTGCTTAAGGACGTTTGCTAGCCGCATCCTTTGCCAAAAATACCTCCTTGAAATTACAGCATCTATTTCTCAAATCTGCTGGTACAAATCGGTACCCGTTTGCCTACCTTGCAAGAGGGCAGCTTCCCAGCATGTAATATATTTGTAAAACAGGCTGTCAAGAGAGAACGTGAGGCTGAAAAATGCAGTGGGAGGGTTAGGAGGAGAATTGCTAGATCTCAACTGAATGTGGTTTTGACTTGCAGCACACACAGATGACAAACCTGTCCTTCTAAAATAGGATTCGGAGATTACTGTTGTAATACTGTTAGGGAAAATGTATTTTAATATTGGTTTCTTGCTCCGGTCTTCTTAAGTCCCTTTCAAAATGAGCAACGTGGTACATATCATTTGCTGACCCTTGTTCTCATCTGCTCAAGACAGTGAATTAAGGGCTCACATTTACGATATCATCTCGGCTCAGCCACCCAGAACACACAATGGACAGGGCTTAGTTCTATCTATTCCTCTGTATCTCCAGTTAACCACTATTATTTAAGGCATTTGAGATGCTGCCTCCCCAAAGGACCACAATCAGAGGTCCTCAATTCCAGTCAGAAAAAACAACAACACTCCATTTGGCCTTCCTGATGCTTCCAAGAATGACAGCCAACGTGGCACAGTTATTAAACAGAGCATCAGACTGAGATCCGGCAAGGCCAAATCCACATCCCCTCTCTGTCATGAAACTCACTGGGTGATTGTGGGTCAATCACTATCTCACAGTCTAACCTACTACAGTGGGATTATCATGAAAAAGGTACTCAATAGATACACCATTTTGTGGGACTTTCCAAGGCAGATCAGGTTCCAGAGCAATAGGTTTCATGGACCGGAGACATAAGAACATAAGAAAGGCCATGCTGGATCAGACCAAGGTCCATCAAGTCCAGCAGTCTGTTCACACAGTGCCCAACCAGGTGTCTCTAGGAAGCCCACAAACAAGACAACCACAGCAGCATTGTCCTGCCTGTGTTCCAAAGGACATAATATAATAGGCATGCTCCTCTGATCCTGGAGAGAACAGGTATGCATCATGACTAGTATCCATTTTGACTACTAGCCATGAATACCCCTCTCCTCCATGAACATGTCCACTCCCCTCTTATAGCCTTCCAAGTTGGCAGCCATCACCACATCCTGGGGCAGGGGGTTCCACAATTTAACTATGTCCCAATAAATATATCAGTTAAATATCGGTTAGACCCCAAACCGGCTTACAACCTCCTTCTCTTCCTCTCCCCACAACAGACACCTTGTGAGGTAGGTGGGGCTGAGAGAGTTCAGAGAGAACAGTGACTAGCCCAAGGTTACCTAGTTGGCTTCATGTGTAGGAATGGGGAAACCAACCTGGTTCGCCAGATTAGAGTCTGCCACTCATGACAAGGAGTGGGGAATCAAACCTGGTTCTCCAGATTAGAGTCCACCGCTCTTAACCATTATACCATGCTGGCTCTCTTGATGTGCTTGATGGTTGTTCACCATATTTCAGAAGGACTTCTCTCAAAGTTTCAAAGCTCAACATCTTCCACAGGTGTTTTATGAACAAGTGTTAATGACTAAGTATGAATAAGTATTTAGGAGGTTATTTTAGCAATACATTTTCAATTAATCACATTATCCTTTTTATTAACAACAGCATTTTCTCTTCAGGCTGCTGCCTCTACTGAGCTGACAGGGCTACATGGCCAATTGCAGTCACTCCCCTCTCCCCAACAGCCCTGTGTTACAAGATGGCAGCCATAGAGTTATTTGCCCAAGGCAAGGTTTTGGCATGGTATAAAATCTGAACTGGAAACTCATGATCCACATACTTAGGCATAGGGTTGCCAGGTCCCTCTTCACCACCAGTGGGAGGTTTTTGGGGCGGAGCCTGAGGAGGGTGGGGTTTTGGGAGGGGAGGGACTTCAATGCCATAGAGTCCAATTGCCAAAGCGGCCATTTTTCTCCAGGGCAACTGATCTCTATCAGCTGGAGATCAGTTGCAATAGCAGGAAATGTCCAGCTAGTACTCGGCAGTTGGCAACCCTACTTAGGCACCCCCAACTTCAGTGGAGGGGCAAAACCAACAGTGATGTCTCTCTTTTCTAACTGCATTAGTCGCAAATGGCCACTACTAGTGCATTAAAAAAAATAAGATCACGGTTTCCCCCCACCACCACCTTAGTTCTATTTAAATGCTAATAAGGTTCTTCCTTTGCTCTCCGGCTGTTCTGAGTGAGAACGTTTCAAGATTTCGCTTCTCTGACAGAAACCACCTCTCTTTATAGTCTTCCCTCTGAGCACTTTCGCAGAAAGCAAAATGTCACATGTGCCATCTATTTCCTCTAACAAAAACTTTGCAGAGTGTGGGAAGAGTAGCACGGGGGGGGGGGGAATTAACAGTGGCACAGCCCCCATGGGACACCTCACAGTTAAGAGTGCAAAAATATGTTGCCATTTACTGATCCTGGAATTGTCCATAGAGTCTAATGATTTTTCTAGCAATGTTTGAATGTATTTCTGCCAGGAGGCAGGGAAAGAAGAAGGTTTTTTTAAAAAAAAAATCCATCTCAGATGAACTAACATTTTTCCAAGGCGTTAAACACTCCTGAGACACAGTTCCCATGTCCCTTTTGGGGAGCAGCCCATCTCTAGACCAAAGTTGTAGTTAGAGTTGCCAATATCCAGGTACTAGCTGGAGATCTCCTGCTATTACAACTGATCTCCAGCCGATAGAGATCAGTTCACCTGGAGAAAATGGCTGTTTTGGCAATTGGACTCTATGGCATTGAAGTCCCTCCCCAAACCCTGCCCTTATCATGTTCCACCCCAAAGCCTCCCACTGATGGAGAAGAGGGACCTGGCAACCCTAGTAGTAGTGCTGGGTTCTCTTCCCCTGAAGTCTCTTTACATATTGTTTGGGTCCAGGATCCCCATCCTTTGTCCTGTGCAACACTAATATGCGACTCACAGATTCTTCTCAATTCCTCTGCATGTGGTGCCTGGTTTGGATCACAACTGTGGCTTCAGCCTACCACAACTATGTGGAGGGGCTTCAGCCTACCACAACCATTTTTCAGACCTGAAACAGTGTTGTGTGAGTGTGTGTGGGGGTGCACGTCCTGGTTCAGTGGGGAACCTAGGGTTACCAGGTCCCTCTTTGCCACTGGCAGGAGGTTTTTGGGGCGGGGCCTGAGAAGGGCAGGGTTTGGGGAGAGGAGGGACTTCAATGCCATAGAGTCCAATAGCCAAAGCAGCCATTTTCTCCAGGTGAACTGATCTCTATCGGCTGGAGATCAGTTGTAATAGCAGGAGATCTCCTGCTACTACCTGGAGGTTGGCAACCCTAGGGGAACCCCACAAGTGTACCTGTGGGTTTCCCCCACAAGCCAAATAGTGCACCTCCTCATGACCTTTGTTAGTTTCCCTGATGGCTTTCTTGCTTCCACATTCAACTCAGAGTTGAGTTGGGAATAGAGCCTTTCACAGCCCGAGACCCGTATAGAGGAATCACTTCTTCTAGTCACCATATATGTCCGCATGCTAGGGTTGCCAACTGCCAGGTAGTAGCAGGAGATCTCCTGCTAATTCAACTGATCTCCAGCCGATACAGATTAGATCACCTGGAGAAAAATGGCTGCTTTGGCAATTGAACTCTATGGCATTGAAGCCCCTCCCCTCCCCAAACCCCACCCTCCTCAGGCTCTGCCCCAAAAAGTTCCCACCAGTGGCGAAGAGGGACCTGGCAACCCTACCGCATGCTGTTTTAGGAGAGATCAGCAGGGTAATCAATCCACCTGGTATGGGACTTAGCGATGGACTTCTATTTTTCCTTCACACATTTGAATCCAGCTTGCATTGGGAGAAGCAGGAACATGTAGAGATGGCAGGCCAGAGAAATGTACACTGCTCAAGAAATGCTCGCTGCATTCACTATTAAACAAACATTTTGCCAAAGCCTCTCTCTAAGCCCAGCAAACAGAGTTCAATTTTTTATTATTTTATTAAGATGAAACATACTGTGCATCCAGGGACAATAAATGGAGAACAATCCTCCACTACAGTTTTTCCCCCCCGCTGACTGAATTTTAATGGACATGAAAAGCAAGCCCTATATTTACAGTGCGTGAGATGTTCAGGATTCCTTTCAGAATGAAAAGTGAAAAATACATGCAACATTATTAGATGCCACAATACACTGGGTCTTTGTGTCATTTAAAAGAATCCTTCCCCCCCATAAATTACAGAAATCACAAACAATAAAATGAAGACTGTCTGCATAACTTGCATGCATTATTTTAGGCAAGAAATCAAATTCTGCTAATTAGATGCAAACTTATTCTCCTTAAATCAGAACAGGAAAAGTATTGTAAGGTAGTACCAATGAAAAATCACAGAACGATAATCTGGCTCTGAAGTTTCACAGAACTCTTTCCTTGGGATTCAATGATTTTTTTTTTTCCTTTTAAGGGTAACGGGCATTAGGGAGCCCCATGGCGCAGAGTGGTAAACTGCAGTTCTACAGTCCAAGCTCTGCTCACGACCTGAGCTCAATCCCAACGGAAGTTGATTTCAGGTAGCCGACTCAGGGTTGACTCAGCCTTCCATCCTTCCGAGGTCAGTCAAATGAGTACCCAGCTTGCTGGGGGTAAAGGGGAGATGACTGGGGAAGGCACTGGCAAACCACCCCGTAAACAAAGTCTGCCTAGTAAACGTCGGGATGTGATGTCACCCCATGGGTCAGGAATGCCCCGGTGCTTGCACAGGGGACCTTTACCTTTTTAAGAGGCATTATAATTATTCACTCAACCCATTAGTAATGCACATATATCCCTAGGAGCAACATGTTTACTTAAAATAGCTTAGCATCAAAAATCAATTCCTAGAACAAGCCGAAGCCTGTATTATGGGATCTACAGAGAAAAAGAAGGCATGGCCATAAAGTGTTGCCTCTCAACAGGTTCCCCACCACCACCACCACTACCACAGTGGTACCGACACAGTGTATCTCCCTCCCCGAGGGAGTGTTGCTTAGCCTTTAGTTAATAGCCATCAGATGGGAAAAGAGAACAATTCATTCCCCAAGAGTACTGGGTCTGCACTAGATGTCAGTATCTATTCATGGGCTATTATTAGTCTTAGCTTTTTTATCATCATATGCTATTGCTGTTCTACACTTCATCTGCTCTTTGCTTCCCTGGTTATATTTTATTCGTCTGATTTATTAGTGCTCTTTTTGAGGGCCCATACTCAGCCAGCACTGTGTTGACTGCACTGGCTCCCGCTGGAACACCTGATCAGGTTCAAGGTGCTGTTTTTCACCTTTAAAGACTTACGTGGTCTAGGACCCTCGTATCTGTGGGACCGCCTCACCTGGTATCCCGCCCCCAGATAGGGTTGCCAACCTCCAGATACTGTGGAAAAAACGAAGGCTCAGTGCTGTAAAAGTATTGGAGAATCAAAACAGCACAGAAACAATATAAGAAATGCTTAATTTTATAAGTGAGTAAAGTGCAAAAGTGACAATAAATATATACAATATAATACAACAAGATACAGGTAAGTAATATATCTCAATCCAGCATGTCAAGGACTTGGAAACCTCTCAAGTCCATTCGGGTGTAAGTCCAATAAGTCCAATAGTTACATAGGAAGAATATTTCCTTTATGGGGATCAGTTGTATGTCTTTTCAGACCATATCTCAGTACACTGGAAATCAAGCAATATTTGCAAAGCCACAATAAAGGATGACAGGACGTGTTGTCTAGATCATAATCAATCACGTTTCGCATATGGCTTCGTCAGCTACATGTATCTGTGTACAATAAAATCCATATAATAACATATTTAATACGATATTTTTGTACAATGATTCAAATAAAAAGCTAAGCCCTCAATTATCCATTTTTTTATACATATAAAATTCATATTGTAAAAAGCCTAAAAGGTTATATAAATATATAAATATATAATTAGATAAATATATCTTACCCAAAAATATAATTTCAAAACACCTTAGTAGGTAACATCTCCTTAGGGACCACCAACAGTGCCTATTCAGGTCTCCATTAGGACAGAATAAGGTTGAATAAGGCTAGAACGTAACTAAAAGGATTGAAGAGACCCTTAATTAGCTGCAGCTGAACAGATCACTGTCTAGTCAAACAGGATTCTTAAAGGAGAAGTACTGAATTATTGAAACATGGGATAGTAAATCATAAAAAACAAGAGTAATCAATTTCATTATTCAGACCATCTGGGGATAAGGTTCTCATAACTCTGGTTTCCATTTGGTGTAGGAGTTTTTGAATGTTTTGAGTATCAAAAGGACGCCCCCGGTATTGCCATAGAACACAGAAGGACATATCACTGGAGAAGGGACATAGCTGGTCTGAATAATGAAATTGATTACTCTTGTTTTTTATGATTTACTATCCCATGTTTCAATAATAATAGACAGTGATCTGTTCAGCTGCAGCTAATTAAGGGTCTCTTCAATCCTTTTAGTTACGTTCTAGCCTTATTCAACCTTATTCTGTCCTAATGGAGACCTGAATAGGCACTGTTGGTGCCAAACTCGTGTTTTTTTTTCCTGAAAAACAGTGACTGCCTATGGGTAAGTCACAGGAGGCCTTTATTGAACCTATAAAAACATTCCTCATTATGAATTCTCATGACATCCTGGATATTTTGATGTAAAGTGTTCCTGTCATTTGTTGGAGCTTCCCCATCAACTTGTCAATGTCTCCAGCCACACTTCCAGGAACTCTTAAACTGAAGCTTTGGATTATCTCCAGATTTTCCTTGTATTGCTATCTCACCATTAAAACTGCATACGTTCAAGAAATGTTTCTCATAAATTGGTCTAGGATAGTTGAATTGTGGAACTCCCTGCCCCAGGATAGGGTGATGGCTGCCAACTTGGAAAGCTTTAAGAGGGGAGTGGACATGTTCATGGAGGAGAGGGCTATCCATGGCTACTAGTCAAAATGAATACTAGTCATGATGCATACCTATGCTCTCCAGGATCAGATGTGCATGACTATCATATTAGGTGCTTTGGAACACAGGCAGGACAATGCTGCCACAGTTGTCTTGTTTGTGGGCTTCCTGGTGTGGTGTAGTGGTTAAGTGCAGTGGTTTGGAGTGGTGGACTCTGATCTGGAGAACTGGGTTTGATTCCCTACTCCTCCACATGAGCCGTGGAGGCTAATCTGCTGAACTGCATTTGTTTCATCACTCCTACACATAAAGCCAGCTGGGTGGCCTTGGGCTAGTCATACACTCTCAGCCTCACCTACTTCACAGGGTGTCTGTTGTGGGGAGGGGAAGGGAAGGTGATTGTAAGCCGGTTTGAGTCTCCCTTAAGTGGTAGAGAAAGTCGGCATATAAAAACCAACTCCTCCTCCTCTTCAGGCACCTGGTTGGCCACTGTGTGAACAGACTGCTGGACTTCATGAACCTTGGTCTGATCCAGCATGGCCTTTTGTTCTTATTAGGTTGAATCCGACCAAATTTTCGACAGGATTTGCCCAGGTCCCCTCTCATGGTAGCCCCACCCTGCATGGCTTATGTCCACATGTTCCCCAGCACAGCCTTTCTTCAGTAGTCAAAAGGGAACTCTCCTCCCTCCTTGGTCAGTGGAACATTTTCGAGGATCCAGGCCCATGTCTTTACTGGTGACCTATCTTACTTGGGGTTGCAAAGATGATGGCAGACACAGTGAAGCTGAACATAAACAAGATGGAAGCATGATGAAAATTTTAAGGTGTAAAGAATATAGTGAAATCTGGATGATGCCAAAAATCAAAATGATCCCATGAGATTTTTAGCCCTTCCTAATGTGTGGCGCAGAATGGTAAGCTGCAGTGCTGCAATCCAAGCTCTACTCACGATCTGAGTTCGATCCCGACCGAAGTTGGTTTCAGGTAGCCAGCTCAAGGTTGACTCAGCCTTCCATCCTTCCGAGGTTGGTAAAATGAGTACCCAGCTTGCTGGGGGTAAAGGGAAGATGACTGGGGAAGGCACTGGCAAACCACCCCATAAACAAAGTCTGCCTAGGAAACGTCTGGATGTGGCATCACCCCATTGGTCAGGAATGACCTGGTGCTTGCACAGGGGACCTTTACCTTTTTAATGCTTTCAAAACATGCTAAAAGGCACATAGCTCACTTTAGCAATGATGCATTAATTTGTGATGGTGGAATTAATAAGGATTTGAAACTCTTGAAATAATTTCCCTTTCATTAAATGAAAAAAAAAAAAAAACACTATAAGATCCACTAGTTAACATATTGGAAAGACTGCCTGTAATAAACTGCGCTGCATTTTCATCTGTAATTTTACTCCCGCAGCTAATGAAAGGAAAGTAGGTTAAGTTTTCACCTCTCTTCAATATACATTTTACAAAACCCACAGCCTGGCACCATATTGCAACTACTCCTGGCTTAATAGTTCCATTTAAGTATATGGTACCTTTCGTCCTGAAAGATCCCCAAAGTGCTTTATAGGCTCTAAGTGGCAGGATTGTTTCTCACATCACTGAAATTCTGTGCCAGCAACAGGGCACTAAAGTGACTTTGGGAAAAGAATCGAGAAATAATTTATCCAATTGAAATTCCAGGGCAAGGGAATTGAGGTAGGGCAGAAGGCAATTACTGAAATTCAGCAAGACTGTTCCTTTCTCTGGGGCACTGGGCTAGCTACGACTTGATCCAGTTTGGCTCGGTGACACAGTCATGCACGTTGACAGTTTCCATGGAGGGACATGTGGAGCATGTGTTTTGTTCATGGTCACATTCTGAAGAGTTCTCTCAGAATCATCCTCTGAGGTTTTTTGAGCCTTCAGGCAAGATAACATACTCTTATGTAAAAATATGTTTAATGTTTTGAAGTAACCATTTATAACACAATCACAGCTACCAAGGATTGCTGTTTTCTCCATTTGACTTGCAGAATATGATACTGTAGAAAGGTCTGGTGCAAGCCTTCTCAGCGCTGTGGCTCAGTGGTAGAGCATCTGCTTGGCATGCAGAAGGTCCCAGATTCTATCCCCGGCATCTCCAGTTAAAGGGACTAGGCAAGTAGGTGATATGAAAGACCTCTACCTGAGACCCTGGAGAGCCGCTGCTGGTCTGAGTAGACAATATTGACTTTGATGGTCCAAGGTTTTGATACAGTATAAGGCAGCTTCTTCTGTTCATTAATGCACTAAGAATATTATTGGCCATTGGTTCGTGTAGGTTATCCGGCCTGTATGACCGTGGTGTTGGTATTTTCATTCCTGACGTTTCGCCAGCAGCTGTGGCTGGCGAAACGTCAGGAAAGAAAATACCAAGACCATGGTCACACAGCCCGGATAACCTACAAGAACCAATGAACTCTGACTGTGAAAGCCTTCGACATTATTGGCCATGTGTGGGTGATTTCCTCCAAGTTATTGTGAACTTCTAACCATGGCTACACCGTCAACTATACCTTGAAACCATGATTTGAAGCTGGTTTACATAGCCTGGTGAAAGCCAGACATAGGCATCAATTGAAACCATGGTTTAATTAGATGATTAGGGTGATTGTCCATGTTTACCTATGGTTAGTTCAGGTACATCAAACCAGGGTATGATGTTCTTAACACATCTGCATTCTTCACTAACAGTCAAACCCAAACAATTTCCCCACCCTGGGGAAAATGTGATTTTGTTGTGGTTGCTGTTTAAATGGACACATCACTACCAAAGTTAGAAGGGTTTTTCCCCGCCCTTCTCTCAAAGAAGGACTTACTTTAGCAGAAATGAGAAAAAATGCTGTCAACAAAACCGCAAACCTGTGTAGTCCATTTGTTAAAGTAACCATGGGAGACGCAATCTCTTCTGAAATGGGATTTTCATTGTCTTCCAAACTGCCTTATACGCTTGCAATTTCCTGTACTTCACATTTCTCTATTTCATTCTTTTTTTTTCTTCTCCCCCCCCCCCACTCAAACTAAGAACAGCAGCTGGAATTATTGCAAAGCATAGGCTCGAAATTGCAAATCAAGTTTCTACCGCATGTTGGCAAAACATGCTGGCAGGGCCATTTCATTTCCATGTATCGCGCCACCCTCACTTATCTACAGCTCCCAAATTGGAGCCTTGAAATATTTGATGCGGACAAGAACACACAGAACATCACACTGTAGAATTAAGTGACAGGGGAAATTCAATTGAGTGACGCAGGGACACCTCTAGAAATGTGGAAGGTGCAAGGATTTACCAGGGGGACAGCGTGCATAAAAGGTGGAACTGGGGCTGGCTGAATATTGCTACACACTTAGGATTGTAGCAGCCCAGGTATAAAAATTGGGAGAAATCACTACAAGGTAAAAGCATATGCGGATGATTTAGTATGTGCTTTGACTAACCCTGTCAAATGGAAAAATTGAATAATATTGTAGAGGTCTATGGAAACCTTGCTGGATTTAAAATAAATAGGAGTAAAACCAAGATTTTAGTAAAGAATATGACTCTATCACAACAAGCAGATTTCATTAGCAAAACAGGGTTTACTATTGATTCTAAAGTTAAATATTTAGGAATATGGTTAACTTCAAATAATCTTAATTTATTTCAGAATAAATATGTAAAAAGTTGTTAAAGACCTTAAACACTGGGAGAAAATGCCGTTATCATTATGGGGTCGGATTTCGGTAATTAAAATGATGGTATTACCTAAGATGGTTTTTCTATTTCAGAATTTGCCGATTATAAAAGGGGTAAAGATTTTTAAAGTTTGGAAGAAGGACATTTTGAATTTTTTATGGGGAAAAGAAAGGCATAGGATAGCTTATAATAATCTAATTGAATTAAAGAAACTGGAGGATTGGGTCTCCCAGATTTAAGAACATATTATGAATCAGCTTGTTTTGGTTGGTTAAGGAATTGGATATTATTGGAGAATCCTAGATTATTAGAATTGGAAGGATTTAATATAAGATTTGGTTGGCATGCATATTTATGGTATGATAAAGATAAAATAAATAAAGATTTTAATTCTCATGTTATTAGGAATAGTTTATTACAAATCTGGAAAAGATATAAAAGATGTTGGGAAGTTAAAACACCAGGATGGATTAACCCTATAGAAGCATATATGAAAAGGGGAACACAGCTTAATTTAGATATAGGTAACTATAGGGATATTATTGAGGATTGTGGGGATACTTAGATTCTTAAAACAAGAGAAGAATTTAAGATTGGAGATTGGTTTATGTATTATAAGTTAAAGGATATATTTAATAAAGATAAATTATTAGGGTTTAACAGAAATAAATCTAAATTGGAAGTAATATTAAACGGGTAATAAAGGTCAAATAACAAGGATGTATAAATTTATAACAGAAACAAATTTAGAGCAAGAGAGGATCAAACCAGTCATGATAAAATGGATGAGAGATTTGGGATATAATATTAATCTTGAGGTTTGGGAAAGATTATGGAAAACAGAATTTAAATTTACAATTACTAATGAAATAAGAGAGAATTTGTACAAGATGTTTTATAGATGGTATATCACACCAGTGATGGTAAGTAAATTTAAGATGGGATATTCTGATTTATGTTGGAAATGTGGAACGGAAAAAGGAACTTTTATGCATGCTTGGTGGGTCTGTAAAAAAATTATTTTTTTGGGGAGAAAAGTAGTTAGGGAGACAAACAATTTGATTAATACCATAGTAAATATGGACCCAGCTTTTTGTTTATTAGGAATTCCTAGAGATAATATGAATAAGAATGATAGAGTCATATGCCAATATAGTTTTGCTGCAGCTAGGATGGTTATTGCTAAATCCTGGAAGCTTGTAAATAGACCTCTAATTAAGGACTGGAGGGAAAAACTATGTTTATATATGTGGATGGCTAAATTAACAGATTCCCTGCAGGGGAAGGATGTGGAAGATTTTAAAACTATGTGGTCAAAAGCATTCACATATTGGGATAAACGGGCAAAAATGAATTTTATTAGTATAGTGAACAAGTTGTAGATTCAGTTTTGTAATTCAAATTATTGATAAAATGATTTATTAAAAAACTGTCTAGACACTTCTCCGGAAGTTCAACACGGTGGTGGGTGGGATTAAGGATACACTGGTGGAGGGAGGTGGGAATATAACGGATGAGATAATTGTAATAAGAATGTAACAACTGTATATTTGGTTATTTTTCTGTGAATCTTTTTATAGATATATCATTCTTATTAGGTAGCTATATTGTTATTTGTTTTTTTATATCCTTTGTTTGTATTTTGTTTTTTCTGTTTGTTTAAAAATTTATTTAAAATCTTTAATTAAAAAAAGGATTGTAGCAGCCCCCCCCCTTCCCACTCCCCACAGACAGTTTAGATTAAGCCCCAGTCAGCAGGACTTCCAATAGGTTGGATTCAACCAGCTTTTCCACTGGCGAAAAAAGGAGGAATCTCCTTTCACCTCCAAAAAGAAAATCTACGCTGGGGATCATAGGACCAAACTAGGGTTGCCAGGTCCCTTTTCACCACCGGCAGATTTTTTGGGGTGGAGCCTGAGGAGGGTGGGGTTTGGGGAGGGAAGGGACGTCAGTGCTGCAGAGTCCAATTGCCAAAGCGTCCATTTTTCTCCAGGTGAACTAATCTCTATTGGCTGGAGATCAGTTGTAATAGCAGATTTCCAGCTAGTACCTGGAGGTTGGCAACCCTAGACCATACATATTCATTCCCCCCCCCCCAAAGAAATAAAACCTAGGGAAAGAATGCATTTTGGCACAAATTTTACCTCCAAATGCATATTTCCATGGTTATTTGGGGGAAAAGCAAGCTTTGCTTTGCACCAGAATCATGTCTGAGAATGGGAAGCTAGTCCTGTATTCAATATCTTGTTTTTAGTTGATATGACTGTTGTAGTTTAATCGTGATGTTTTATGGCTTTATGTGGTTTTAAGAGGCTGTAACCCGCCCTGAGCCCGGTCTGACTGGGAACGAGGGTGGGCTATAAAGGTGAACAATAATTAATTAATTAATTAATTAATACATATCCCACCATTTTCCCTCCGTAATTACTCCCATTCACCCAAAGAACTCTTTTCGGGGAAATCTCCTTTCCCAGCTCCCTTTGCAATTGCCTGTTCAGCGGTAAACTGCTCACCCATACGGGTTGCAACCCCCCAAAATGGACTTATGAGTACCCCTTCCTTGCTGCCATCGCTAGAACTTGTGGTGGAATAATGGGGGGTGGGGGGGAACGGAAGACGACAATATCTCATGTATCACAAGCTGTTTGCTGTTGCTGCCGGTGAATATCACAGCACAGCATACCCATCTCTACATTATGCACAGTGTAAATGCTGTATGATTTCGAACAGAGATTTTCACTCTAATACAGAAGATACTGAAAAGCTCAGAGGAAATACCTTCTGATGAAATCGCTCATAGCCAAAGGTGTTGCTAAGCATTGGTGCCTCGAAGTTTGTGTAAACCTTATCTCAGGCAAAGATTAGAAGGCAGCAGCAGCAGAATCAAACCCTTGCCATCCAATAAAGTCGCATTACTGATCCAAACTCAGTTTTCTTCCGATGCTTTTTACTAAGCAACAGCCTCAAAGTTTGCGTTATTTAAGGGGATATTCTGTGGCACTGACAACCTTGACTTCATATAGAGGCTCTAGTTTTGATTCTGAAAAGACTGATTAAAGTTCCAATTAAAAATAATAATAAAAAAGCAAGCAAGCAGATTTTAACAGCTTGATATAGAGCAACGTTTCCAAGATAATTCAGCAGACCTAAAGTTTCTTTGACATGCATATTGATTAATTCCGTTTTTTAGAGATGCAGGATATACTTTCCAAAAATAGCATTTTTTTGGTTAACTGTCAAACTGCCAAAACTAGAGGCAATAAGAGATGATGAAACGGTTCTTAAAATACAAACACAATTTATCCCATTAGCTGATTTGCTTAACTAAATCCAATTACAGTTGCCTGTGAATAGTTGGCTTCGAGTCATAACCTTAACCTATCATAAAGTTGCTTAAATACCTTAAACAGGCAATGCCTGTCTGAGAAAGATGGACCCACCCAATATGGCAAAAGGTTGATTTGAGAACTGGGTCAGGAGGAGGAGGAGGAGGAGGAGGAGGAGCTGGTTTTTATATGTCGACTGTCTCTACCACTTCAGAAAGAATCAAACCAGTTTACAGTCACCTTCCCTTCCCCTCCCCACAACAGACACCCTATGAGGTAGGTGAGGCTGAGAGAGTGTGATTAGCCCAAGGTCACACGGCTGCTTTGTGTGTAGGAGTGGGGAAACAAATCCAGTTCACCAGATTAACCTCTGCCACTTTCATTAGAACATTAAGCAAACAACCCTTCCACTAGACTTTGAGAGTAGGGATCGAAATGTTGCCTTTTATATGCCCAACAGGCAAAGTTAATAGCACTGTAGGCTGATGACTCATCCAGAAGGATGACACACACTGCTTTAATAATGTTCAACTAAAGGGGTTGGTGATGAAGTCAATTCCCATTTCTGCCCTTTATTTTGTATAACCAAGGAGACGAGAGCTTCAACCCTTCCTGTAGGCAGTTTTGCATCATGCCCTAAAGAACTGAGGTGTGAAGGCCGAGTCACGTGTCTTTCAATATTAGAGGAAAGCAGAGGGGACAGTAGGTTCACATCACTATGCTCCAAAGCTGATTCTTGGATACGTATTATTGGTCCTCTTTCAGAAAGTCCTTTGAAATATCCATGGAGCCACGATGCAATCTTTGCATTCTCAAGACTAGAGCTTATGCCAAAAGAGCACGTTCTCTGTGTGCCAAGAGAATGAGTTTGGTCAGCTGTTCATTTTACATCAGCATGAAGGATACTACTGCTCTAGACGACTCCCTGTCTAGACTGCAGATAAATCACAAGAGAATGCCCTTCCCCACACTTATCTGGTGATTGAGAAGAAGATTTGGTTTTTATATGCCGACTTTCTCCACCACCTAAGGAAGACTCAAACTGGCTTACGATCACACATGAACACACATGAAGCTGCCTTATACTGAATCAGACCCTTGGTCCATCCAAGTCAGTATTGTCTACTCAGACCGGCCAGTGGCTCTCCAGAGTCTCAGGCGGGGGTCTTTCACACCACCTACCTGCCTAGTCCCTTTAACTGGAGATGCCGGGGATTGAACCTGGGACCTTCTGCATGCCAAGCAGATGTTCTAAAAACTGAGCCACAGCCCCTCCCCCTTCCCCTCCCAACAACAGACACCCTGCAAGCTAGGTGGGGCTGAGAGTGCTGTAAGAGCTGTGATTAGCCCAAGGTCACCTGGCTGGCTGAATACGGAGGAGTGGGGAAACAAATCCAGTTCACCAGATTAGCATCCGCTGCTCATGTGGAGGAGTAAAGAATCAAACCCGGTTCTCCAGATCAGAGTCCACTGCTCTTAACCATGCTGGCTCTCTATTATTGAGGCACCAATATCAATTGTCACAATCTGAGGATCACCCTTCTCAGGGGTGACCTCAGCATGCCTCAAACACTACTGAAATAGTATCTAAGGAACTACCAAAGGAAGGAGAATTACTCTTTGTTACCTGGCCAGCAACCATAGCCACTATGAAAATGGAAGCAATAAGGAAAGAAGGATTGAGGTTTAAAATTTGCTAGTTTGTTGGTTTGTTTGTTTGTTTTGTGGAGGGGGGTTAAGTTTGGCTTTTCTGAAACCATTCTAGTACAAAGGAGGGGGGAGAGTCAAATGAGCACATCTATACTCAAGACTGATCAATGTACTAATATTGCACAAGGATCTTGTTGAAATTGCTGTGTTCTGCATCCAACCTGTGGCTAAGTGAAAACACACATGAAATCATCTCCCAGAAAACCAAAAGCTATTCCAGGATGGATGTAGATTGAATTTCCCTTGCACCTAGAGTTGTCAGTAGGGTTTCCAGGTTCCTCTTCGCAACCAGCGGGAGGTTTTGGGGGTGGAGCCTGAGGAGGGCAGGGTTTGGGGAGGGACTTGAATGCCATAGAGTCCAATTGCCAAAATAGCCATTTTCTCCAGGGGAACTGATCTTTATTGGCTGGAGATCAGTTGTACTAGCAGGAGATCGCCAGCTGGTACCCGGAGGTTGGCAACCCTAGTTGCCAGCTCTGGGTTGAGAAATACTGGGAGGTTTTGGGGGCAGAGCCTGAGGAGGGTGGGGTTTGGGGAGGGGAGGGACTTCAATGCCACAGAGTCCAATTGCCAAAGCGACCATTTTCTCCAGGTGAACGGATCTCTGTTGGCTGAAGACCAGTTGTAATAGCAGATCTCCAGCTAGTACCTGTAGGCTGGCCTGGCCACCCTACTTGCATCCCCCACACACGCACAACCAAAAACCTAGAACAACTCTGGCATGGCTGGATTTAAGCATCGAACCTTTCAGCCACGCCAAACGTATAACAGAAAAGGAGTCGATTTTTTAAAAAAAGAACACAGTTCAGACTCCTTGCAAAACAAAAACTAACAAAAACCACAGAGATATGGTGAAAAGGAAACCGAGAAAAAACAAATGCTGGGTAATGAGGTTTTTCCTAGAGGGGAGGGTTCCTGAAATGTAGCAGAACAACAACAAGCGAAGGTCATTAAGAAGCTTCTTCCCTGGATTATTAAAATCATCTTAGAATGCTGCCGACCAGTTCTAAGACTTGCTGCACCAGCAAAATAAGGACTTAGCACAGATCTATCAATTCCTACTTCTGTGCCTCACCAAATTACACCAACGTTATGCACAGACAGATGCCGGTCCAAGCATTTCAGAGTCGATTTGAGGGCTAAGTGCTGGCATGCACGCACGGATGTGAGCATTCAGTGGTACTCATACAAAGAATCGCGCAAACACACACAAACAGCAAGCAAAAAAATAATTAAGTCTTCCTTCCCCTAAGGGAGCCATCACAATCCCACTTCTTTGCTTTTATTGTACAAAGAATGACAAGAGCACTTGGCAAATAATAAATGGCAACCTAAACACAACTGTAAAGGCTGCAAAATAAATGCCTTTAGATTATTATTTTTTGTTGTTTACAAAGTAATAATAGTAATAATAATAAAAGCTTTCACATAACTATTATGGAATTTGAGCACTAATTGTTCAGGCTCTCAGCCCAAGGATAATGAATATTTTTCCCCCCAATGCCCTTGGCTACATTTAATTTGACATTAAATCACATGAGCATAAAAACCAACATCAGAGAGTTGGAGAATAAATAGCATGCATTTTGTACAGCCACTCTTAGAGATTACTGAGGATTTTTTTAAAAAAAATTCCTTAAACTTCTCCCATTTCCCCCCCCCCCAAAATCGATCAATGTCTTACAACAGGGGTGTCAAACTCATTTGTTACGAGAGCTGGAAATGAAATAAATGTCCTATAGTTGGGCCGGGCCATGTGTACCAGCCCAGATCAGCCATGTATACCAGCCTGCAGTGGGCTCGCCAGCCCAGATCGGGATCAGGGGTGGCTTCCTCTGCTGGCGAGCGCAGTGCGTACATCATCATCCCCTGAAGCCCCTGACTTCATGGCGGTGGGGAAAGGCAATTCAGCACATACATTGCCCTCCTCAGCAGCCCTTGACTTTGTGGTAGGGCTGCCAGGTCCCCCCTCTCCTCCGCCGGGAGGCTTTTGGGGCAGAGCTGAGGGGATCGCACGCACATCACTTCCAGTTTACTCCCAGAAGTGCTACATCGCGAGGGGCCCTTTACCACTCAAACTATGTGGCGCTTCCGGGAGTAAACCGGAAGTGACGTGTCACGGTGTGTAGGCGCGCGGGCACGTTTGCCTGCTGACCCTCAGCTGGTCGGCGGGCAGAGGGGTGGATTGGCGGGGGTTTGCCCGCCACCACTGGGCACCTGGGTACCCTACTTCAGGGGCGGTAAGGGAGGGCAACCCAAGCGCTGGACTGAAGCCCAGTGTGTGTGTCGCCCTCCCCTGCTGCCCCCAACTTCAGGAAATAATCCAACTAGTAAATATATATAGGCTGACCACAGTGATAAACAACGTGTTACATTGTAATATCAAATTTTAAACAAATCATCCTTAACTATTGCTAGAAATGAATGAGTCCTGTATAAACTCAGAAGTGAGTTCACAAATTCACAGGTAAGTGTACAGCATTCAATAGCTATGGTTACATCAATTGGTGATAAATTATGCAGCTAATATGAAGTCCTTGAAGACTCAAAGACAAAGGATTCATTGTCTTTGAGTCTTCATCTTCTGGGCATGGAGTAGGGGTCACCGGGGGGGGGGAGGTAGTTGTGAATTTCCTTCATTGTGCAGGGGGCTGGACTAGATGACCCTGGTGGTCCCTTCCATCTCTATGATTTCTATGATTCTACGAGTCTTTTGTATGACAAAAACAAAGGGTCTGGGGTCCACGTTACCAATGGAAGAAATTTTTTTGATGCTATACATTTTTCACCCCACATATGCTTTTTGTCATTGTTGCTGCTGTCAAGTCGTCACGGACTTAAGGTGACCATGGAGGCTTTTCAAGGCAAAAGACTACAGAGGTGGTTTGCCATTGCCTGCCTCTGCACAGCAAAGCTGGAAGTCCTTGGTGGTACATATGTAAATACAGCCTGTTTCTCTATAGTGGTCAGAACGACTGTGCTACACATCAATTTGGAGGAGCTAAATGTGGTCTATGAAGCATGAACCTGCTCCAGCGCTTCTACATGCTCCAGGCCGGTACCTGGTGTATTTGCCTCTTTTTGCTAGCATTGTTTACATTTTGCTTACCTTATTTCTATAGTTTAAGTTATGCATTGAAATTTGAATTGGAAAAATGTCTAGGAAAAATTACCGGAAAACCTTTAACTGAGGACCAGGTCAGCTGAGAAATGCTAGATCTCCCACGGCAGGCAGAGAGCCCACTTCACCACAAACCCTGCCTACAGTGGTATACGTAGATGGCTCAGGTTCAGGTTAACAGTCTTAATTATAATGACACCTATGCCGTTACGAAATTCAAATGCATTTGTGCAAAGTTTTTTTTTTCTTTTTTTTTAAATAATAGCATGATGGCACATAGGAAAATAGTGCAGAATAGAGACTGAAATATACTAACATTGCACACTTCCCTTCTTCCCAGGAGCATGGAACAGCAATATAAATTGTTAACAGAAAAAGTAGAGTTGGTTTTTATACCCTATTTTTCTCTACCTTTAAGGAGTCTCAAATCGGCTTACAAGCACCTTCCCTTCCCCTCCCCACAACAGACACCTTGTGAGGTAGGTGGGGCTGAGAGTGTGTGACTAGCCAAGGTGACTTCATGTGTAGGAGTGGGGAAACCAATCCGATTCACCAGATTAGAGCCCGTCGCTCATGTGGAGGAGTGGGGAATCAAACCCAGTTCACCAGATCAGAGCCCACTGCTCCAATGTATTAATGTAACTAGGCAGAAGTCTCCCATCAAAGAAAGGGTTCCCCCCTCCAAGCTTTAAACAACGTCAACAATCAGCACTTCAGGAGAACACCCCAAAATTACTTTTTCTGAAATAGCTAGGTCTAGTTTTTTCCAGCCTCTCCCCACCGCAAGCAGTTATTTTTTTTCTCCACCTGCAAAAAAGAAATTACCTTTCTGAAAAATTCTCAGCCTATTTCCCACATCTTAGAGGCAGCGAGTTGTGCATCAGAAGAATACAGACAACCCAGGCATAATTGTTCCATTTTGAAAGAGCTGTGAGATATTTGTCATGGGGAAAAGCTTCCAGACAATAGTTTAAAAAACAACAACTAGCCCGAGCAATTTTGACACATTACGGTTTACATTGTTCACTTTTCAAATGATGCAAAAAAATGTCCCTCCGGAGGCTACCCGCACCCATTAGGGGAAAAAAAACACCCCTTTTTTTTCTTTCTGTTTTTGCGCATCTTCATGGGCCACTCCATAATGTGTTGAGACGCTAAGCGAATCTGATCTGTTCTTACCCATCTGCTGCTGCTCCCACTTTGGGATAACAACCCTTCCCCACTTCGGAATCACAGCACACATGTGTGGATTTTCAGACAATTACTACCGTCAAGGAACCACCAAAAAGAGAGAGAGACAGCTGCTTCTTTCTTCCCCCATGTTGTAATTGTGTAGAGGAAGGTTGCAACGAGCACCCATGCTTTTCAAGTCCCCAAAATTAAAAGCTACATATAATTGTCATGACTGTGTATCCCTGCGACAACATAAGAACATAAGAAAGGCCGTGCTGGATCAGACCAAGGCCCTTCAAGTCCAGCAGTCTGTTCACACAGTGGCCAACCAGGTGCCTCTAGGAAGCCACTAACAAGACGAGTGCAGCAGCACCGTCCTGCCTGTGTTCCACCGCACCCAAAATAATAGGCATGCTCCTCTGATACTAGAGAGAACAGGTATGCAGCATGACTAGTATCCATTCTAACTAACAGCCATGAATACCCCTATCCTCCATGAATATGTCCACTCCCCTCTTAAAGCTCTCCAAGCTGGCAGCCATCACCACATCCTGGGGCAGGGAGTTCCACAATTTAACTATGCCTTGTGTGAAAAAATACTTCCTTTTATCTGTTTTGAATCTCTCACCCTCCAGCTTTAGCAGATGACCCCGTGTTCTAGTATTATGTCCACTCTCTCCAAACCATGCATAATTTTATAGATCTCTATCATGTCTCCCCTCAGCCGCCTTCTTTCCAAGCTAAACAGCCCTAAGCGTCTTAACCGCTCCCCATAGGACAGTTGCTCTAGTCCCCTAATCATTTTGGTTGCTCTTTTCTGCACCTTCTCAAGCTCTGTAATATCCTTTTTTAGGTGTGGTGACCAGAACTGTATTCCAAGTGTATTCCAAGTGTGGTCTCACCATAGATTTGTACAAGGGCAGTATGATATCAGCAGTTTTATTCTCTATTCCTCATGTAATTATAGCCAGCATGGAATTTGCCTTTTTTACAACAACAACAACAAAATCCTCGTTGCACAAAAAAAGGGAAAACTGGGTGCAGTGCAATCTCTGAAGAAATATCCTAGACGCAGTAAAACAGCAAGAGAGTGTGCTGGGAATAGAGCACGTTTGTAGCAATAGCGTGGCACACTGCTTAGAGTTTTGGGATAACCCAGGCTTGAATACCTGCTCTGCCGTGGCAGCTTGCTGGGTGACCTTGAGCCAGTCGCACATTCTCAGCCTAGCCTACCTCAAAGGGTGCTTGTTGGGATGATAAAACAGAACAAGAGGAGAACTATGCTGTAAACCACTTTGGGTCTCCCACTGGGAAAGAAGTGGGTATAAATATAAAATACCTAGTGAATGTAGGTTTAGGAGTGTAAGTCTTCCAGTCGTCAAGCATGCTCCTTGATGACTGGCAGGAAAGCACCACAACAAGATAGCCTGAATTCCCAATAGAACTTCACATTAAATTTGGCAACTAATGTTCATAAGAACATAAGAAAAGCTTTGCTGGATCAGACCAAGGCCCATCAAGTCCAGCAGTCTGTTCACACAGTGGCCAACGAGGTGCTTTTAGAAGCCCACAAGCAAGATGACTGCAGCAGCATTGTCCTGCCTGTGTTCCACAGCACCTAATGTGATAGGCATGCTCCTCTGATACTATAGAGAACAGGTTTGCATTGTGAGTAGTATTCATTTTGACTGGTAGCCATGGATAGCCCTATCCACCATCAACATGTCCACTCCCCTCTTAAAGCCTTCCAAGTTGGCAGCCGTCACTACATCCTGAGGCAGGGAAATCCACACTTTAACTATGCGTTGTGTGAAGAATGTTTGAAAGACCATGTTTACCAAGCTGCCATGAATGTGAAGGGGCAGCATCAATGGGCTAGAAAATTATTCAGTGGTCACAAAGATTAAGCATATACCTCCTTCCTAATCCCCCCCTCTCCAAAGGTTCCCCCATTTGCCTTAGAAGATCTCATGACAAATTTGGGGGAACCTGCAGGTTTGCAGAAAAACTCAAAAAAGTTAAAAAATGGAGCATCACAAAGGCAGAGGAACTCTAGGCAGACGGGCTAGCTGATGAGTGGATAGTCTGGTGATGGAATGGGGGGAGTATGTGATTCCACCCCCACCCCAAGAGTCTCACAGATCCCCTACCTGACTGATGATGAAGAAGAAGAGTTGGTTTTTATATGCCGAATTTCTCTTCCACTCAAGGGAGAATCAAACCGGCTTACAATCACCTTCCCTTCCCCACAATAGACACCCTGTGAGGTAGGTGGGGCTGAGAGAGGGTGACTAGCCCAACGTCACCCAGCTGGCTTCAAGTGTAGGAGTGGGGAAACAAATCCAGTTCACAAGATTAGCCTCTGCCACTCATGTGGAGAAGTGGGGAATCAAACCTGGTTCTCCTGATCAGACTTCACCGCTCCAAATCACCGCTCTTAACCACTACACCACGCTGGCTCTCATAAAGCACTTAAAGCAGTTGACAAAATGTTTGCTTTTTATCAAATGTTCTAAAGTGGATGGTAAATACTTTGCTCATGTGCATTCTCAAACTGCCACTAAAAATATGGTTCATGCACTTCCTGGTCATCAAAAATATGGTCCATGTACTTCATGCTCATCACGGCGCACAATTCTGAGCTTGCGCCACAAACAGGTAGTGGTAGGTTGTCCAATGCTATGATGAATTTGACTGCCATTAAATAGGTTCAAAGGCAGCACATCAACTGAAAAGACAAAGCTCTTTTTTAAGAACTGCAAACCCATCAACAGTTTGAGAATATGGAGAGGCAGGGGGAGCAGGCAAGTCTAGTTTTCATGCGCACTATATGCAAGGATCACTGCACCTAGGCTTGCCAACCTCCAGGTACTAGCTGGAGATCTGCTATTACAATGGATCTCCAGCCGACAGAGATCTGTTCACCTGGAGAAAATGGCCGCTTTGGCAATTGGACCCTATGGCGTTGAAGTCCCTCCCCTCCCCAAAGCTTGCCCTCGTCAAGCTCCAACCACAACTGCACCCCTGAAACAGCCATGCAAAGTGAAAAATCATGCAGATCTGCAGGCTTTCAAAACTTCCTAACTCTTTCCATAATAGTATAGACGCGCTCTCACTTCAAACTGCCAACGTTTGTGATCAAAACACTTCCCCCCTTGGTCGAATGAAGCATGCAGAAATTGTCCGTCATTCCGGCTCTTTATGAACTTACCTTAATTAGCCCTCTCCTTTTACAAAGCAGGTAGAATGACATGAAAGTGAACAGGAAGCTGCTTTAACAGAAGAACAGTTTCAAAGGAAAAAGAAAAGAAAAGGCAAATCCGAGCGCTGTGAATTGACTGCTGCATGCCACCAATCTAGGGAAGCCTGAAGAAGAACAGTTCGGAGATTCCAACTGGATTTTGCAGTTAACCGCATATGAAAGAGTGCCGCCTCATTTTGAGAACCCCCTCCCCCCCAAAAGTGATAAAAGCAGACTGAGCTCTGACAAAGCTGATCATTTTAAAGGGGGAAAAAGGTGAAGATAATTAAAAGCTGTTAGACCCGTCAGTGACAGCCACAATGCATTGGCCTCCGAATTCCACACTAATTACAACGGCTGACTTTGAGCAGCCAAGGGAACTGTGATCCAGGACTGAAGCTTAGAAAAACCCAAGCGACCCTTCCCAGACACTTGCGACAAGAGGGCAGACAGCAGTGGAAACACTGGAAAATAATCAGGAAAGCCCACAGCTGCAAGCTAGGGTTGCCAAGTCCCTCTTCGCCACAGACGGGAGGTTTTCGGGGTGGAGCCTGAGGAGGGCGGGGTTTGGGGAGGGGAGGGACTTCAATGCCATAGAGTCCAATGCCCAAAGGGGGCATTTTCTTCAGGTGATCTCTATCAGCTGGAGATCAGTTGTAATAGCAGGAGATCACCAGCTATTCCCTGGAGGTTGGCAACCCTACCGCAAGCTCATCTCTATAACCCCTAAAATCATCATCATAGCTTTAGAAGTCCCCTGTCAACATGAATAGCTTGGTTCTATTGTTGAATGGCATATCTTGTGCTATCAATATTTGTATTGAGCAGTCACATTTAAAAAAAAAATGACACATGTTGCCATTCGCCAAGGTAGAATTCACTCAGCTTAGCCATTCGCATTGCATGTATAAATCTTAACTGAGAGCTTAGCCACTGTTGCTCTCCTGCCACACCTTCCTTCTGCTAAAGAACTTGTGGTCTTGGAGGAGACCACAAAATGCAAAAAATCATATGAAATTCTATCATACGACTATCAACACCAGGTTAACCCCAACTTGCAGACAACTACAGTCAACAGTGTTGACCGGCGGTAGGTTTTTTGCTATCACAACCTTTAAAAAGTCTTGGACTTCATCTCAGACTTGGGTTCCTGTTGGCTGTGTCATTGGAACTGAGCACTTTCTGCCTCTTGCAAGACACCCACTGGAGGGGAAAGACCCCTGTGGCACTCAGCTAAAAGCCAAGGGCTGATTCACATGATGCAAAGTTCTTACGAAAGCCACAAAGAGTTTGTTTCACACATGGGCAGGAAGTTCCACGCCTCCCAGGCAGGCAGTGGCTATATTGTTAGGGTTGCCAGGTCCCTTTTCCCCACCGGCAGGAGGTATTTGGGGCGAAGCCTGAGGAGGGTGGTGTTTGGGGAGGGGAGGGGACTTCAATTCCATAGAGTCCAATTGCCAAAGCAGCCATTTTCTCCAGGGGAACTGATCTCTATCAGCTGGAGATCAGTTGTAATAGCAGGCGATCTCCAGCTAGTACCTGGAGGTTGGCAACCCTATATATTGTGATTGTGGTGTGCATGGAAAAGAGGCTTCTGTCTCTCCTTCCCCTCCATCCCACACTGACCTCTTTCAAAAATGAAACAGCCCTAAGGATCTGCTGTGGTAGGGGGTTGGCAATGAGTCTGGGGGCCCATCCTGTATTTTTGCCCAGGGCCCCGTAATCACTACTCATGTACTTGAATGAATACTTCTGATGGCTATACTTTGGAGGAGGAAGAAGAAGAGGAGAAGAAGGCAGAGAAGAAGGAGAAGAAAAAGAAAGAGAAGGAGAAGAATAGTTGGTTTTTATATGCCGACTTTCTCTACCACTTAAGGAAGAATTAAACCGGCTTACAATCACCTTCCCTTCCCCTCCCCACAACAAACACCCTGTGAGGTGGGTGGAGCTGAGAGAGTGTGACACCCTTCATGTGTAGGTGTGGGGTGGCTTCATGTGTGGGAGTGGGGTGGCCAAGTCACCTTGGCTTAGTCCTACTACTAGTTGCTTTGATACACACACACACACACACACACACACACACACATGTATATACACATACACACACAATATTTCATTAATATATGTATTAAAAATCCAGTACTTGTCACTGAGTCAACACTAAATAGGAGATTCTGACAGCTGCACAGGATCTGGAAACTTTATCTGAGGTTTCAGATTCAAGGTCTCTCAGAAGAAAGAAGGTATACCATTTCTCCAATCTTCCAATAAATATGTATCTAAGGCCATTATAGAAGAGAAAGTGCAGAGGCACATGTCCAACTGATTCAATGTCCCCAGTAGTGCAAGGGCACAAATACTTCTGGAGTGCACACCAAAGCTTCTCTCTTAAAATAAAGCAGATGGAAGAACACTGAGATGGGCCAGAGTGAAAGTGATCCCGTGTTTGGTAATCAATAGATGCACATGTTGTAAATTTAAGTTATACAATTTAAATATATATATATATTAAGGTGCAATCAAGTCTTGTCACCCCAAGCAGTTACATGACATGATCAAAGAGGTGAGCCCTAAGATCACTTGCCATGTGACTAATGATGCAAGGTGCCATATTTGCATCGCACAAGATGAAACCCTGAAGAAATCTCAGGGCTCGTCTCAGATCCCATTAGCCAAGGTTTCCATGTACACCAAAGAAAACATATGCTTCTACTTCAACCATTACTGATCTTGCTAGAGCAAGTGCACTATGTAAAGCATGAATCACCCCACACTGGGTGGCTTTCAGCAAGACACCAGTCTAGGCTACCTCATGGGGTTGCTGCAAGGCTAAAATTATTATTGCAGCTCTGCCCTAAGAAGGGGGGGGGAGGAAGAAGAAGAGTTGGTTTTATATGCTGGCTTTCTCTGCCACTTAAGGAAGATTCAAACTGGCTTACAATTGCCTTCCCTTCCCCTCCCAACAGACACTCTTTGAGGTAAGTGGGGCTGAGAGAGTATGACTAGCCCAAGGTCACCCAGATGCTTTAATGTATAGGAGTGGGGAAACAAATCCAGTTCACCAGATTAGCCTCCGCCGCTCATGTGGAGGAGTGGGGAATCAAACCCAGTTCTCCAGATCAGAGTCCGCCACTCCAAACCACCACGCTTAACCACTACAGATACAAGTTTAAGAACCAAACCCTATTCTCCCTTCAAACCATCAGCCAATATTACAGATCTCACAATTCCTCACCCCTCCAGTTTCAGCCATGAACTCCGTTTTGATTTTGATTTTCCTTTGTGTGTACCAACATGCCAATTCATTACTTTTGCACCATTTCCTAATACCATTACCCCCCCTTAAAACATGTACTTTTTAAAACATTAATTTGTGCATCTATGAATCAGCACTATACTCTGCAACATAATATACAAATCTATGACATGCATTGTGAGCATAAGCATCAATATTTCACATCCTCACACCGTACAAAATGCACACACAATACAAATCTTCAAAACACCCAGTAAAAAAAGCAGGAACCCAGAACTGACAACAGATGCCAAAAAAGAAACCAAATCAACAACATTTCACTCACTCCTGCCCATTGTGTCCCAGAATCACAAACCAGCAGTTTTTGACAGATGCCTTGCGAGGAAAGCAAGACAAAGAGGCGCTTCTTATGAAATAACCACGTAAGCTTCTAAAAGCATGTAAGCTTCTAAAACAGGACACTCCCAATGGGGTTAACTACCTCAGCAACAAGTATTTTTAAAACTGCAGGTGTTCGTCATTTTTTTTTTAAAGGGAGGAGAGCAATTACAAAGACTTCAGGGAGGCAAGAATAGGGCAAAGCAATTACCATAAGTTACAGGAGTTTACACACCACCTTCAGGAAACACTGCTCAGAACGACAGCGTTGAATGTGCGCATGCCCATTTCAAGGCTGAACATTTCAAGTGGAGCTGCTCCATTTCAGACAGGGTTTGGAATTTGTTTCCCCTTTTGTTTTTTGTAAACCTGAAACACCTCCTTAACTTAAGCGAACATTTCCCAGAGGGTGGTGGAGCAGGCAAGAGGTTGGATGATTATAACCTCCCTGGGAGATGACAAGAGTCACAAGCTGGCATCCTACACCACCCCCGTGTTCGGATTCTCCAATGTGGATGGCAAACTATGGAGCAACAAGGCTGCATGGGAGTTCTCGCAATGTGAAAAGAGCATCTTCCTTGTTCCATCTGGTCTCTTAAGATTTCTTGAACCTTGGAAAATGAAGCCATTTTCCCTTCCCAAGTGTGCAGCCCTGCCATGTGTGGATATGGGAGATCCAAGTAAAAGTCCCTCCTCAGTCAGTTACTTTGACTCAGCCAGTTACATAGGCTCAGTCAGTCTTTGTATTCCCAGCGATGTATTAAGAGTTTCAAAATGTTATAAAAAACATTGCTTTAAAATGGTTTTTGGATACCATGGCTAATAAATGGTTGGAAGACGTCTTCACAGCTAAAGGGGCCAAACAAAGTGTGAACAGTATTTTTTATAAAGTTTTCAAACTCTTTATAGATCGGTGGGAATACAAAGAAAGTGCAAACAGTATTTTTTATAGAATTTTCAAACTCTTAATACATTGCTGGGAATACAAAGTGTGGTAACCCCCAGTGACTTCATGGCCAAGCTTATGTGTTACGGCTATTGAGGATAAATGTGAAGAACAGTCTGCCAAGGCCGCTTAGGAAGCCTCAAGACCCAGGGAATCGTCCAGAATTCTCAGCTCAGTTTCTCCCTGCATCTTGGAGTTCTAAAGTACTCAGTTCAAAAGCAGAACATCGACTGCTTGATGGTATGCCAATAAAGGTATTGAAATTTGAAAAGCAGAACAGATAACATTAAGAGTCCTCAAGTTTATTCCCAAATTTCACACCATGAATGCAGAGTCAAAGGTTCATTTGCACACACCCCTTTTATCAGTGAGCAAGTAACACTACAGGAGAACAACTGTGACCCGATTCTACAATTGCATCTATTTTTATTTAATTTATTTATACCCCACCTTCCTCCCCAGTGGGGACCCAGAGCAGCTTACAATGAAGAAGAAGAAGAGTTGGTTTTTATATGCTGACATTCTCTACCACTTAAGGGAGAATCAAACCAGCTTGCAATCACCTTCCCTTCCCCTCCCCACAACAGACATCCTGTGAGGTAGGTGGGGCTGAGAGTGTGTGACTATCCCAAGGTCACCCAGCTGGCTTTGTGTGTAGGAGTGGGGAAACCAACCCGGTTCACCAGATTAGCGTCCACCGCTCATGTGGACGAGTGGGGAATCAAACCTGGTTCTCCAGAGCAGACTCCACCGCTCCAAACCACCGCTCTTAACCACCACACCATGCTGGCTCTCTGTTCTCCTCTCCTCCAGAGTCACCAGAAGGAGGGCCTCCAAAGATGACAATAATGGTCAGGTGGGTTCACAAGGGAGCAGGCAGTCCTATGGGTATGTTGACCTCAAACCATACAGACCTTTAAAGGTCAAGAACAACACTTTGAATTGTGCCTAGAAACAAACCAGAAGACAGTGGAGAGGGGGAAGGACTTGAGTGATACTGTCCCTACAAGTCATTCCAGTAAACATCCTGGCTGCAGCATTCTGTACCAACTGAAGTTTCTTAACACTCTGCAAAGGCAGCCCCCATGTCGAGTGCATTACAATAATCTCATCTAGATGCTACCAGGGCATGTTCCACAGTGGTCAGATCTTTTCTATCCAGGAAAGGCCAAGCTGGTAAAAGGCACTCTTGGTCACAGCTGCCACCTGCTTACCCAGCAGTGGACTTGGAAGCAAGGGCACCCCCAGACTATGGACTCATTCCTTCTAGGAGATTGTAACCCCATCCAGAATGGGTAACATCTTAAATCCCAGGTCAGACCTTCCGTCTAGCAGTAGCACTTCCATCTTGTTCCAATCTAGTCCCTATTTATCAATCTTTTTGCAGGGTCGTCATCAGCCAATACCCACCTCCCAATAGAAGGCCAACTCTTTGAGCTCCATGACCTTGATTTTTTCTCTCCTTGAGGTCACTGTCTGTCCTCTTCAAATAAGAAGAAGAGGAAGAGTTGGTTTTTATATGCTGACTTTCTCTACCACTTAAGGAAGAATCCAACCAGCTTACAATCACCTTCCTTTCCCTTCCCCACAACAGACACCCTGTGAGATGGTGGGGCTGAGAGAGGGCGGCTAGCCCAAGGTCACCCAGCTGGCTTCATGTGTAGGAGTGGGGAAACAAATCCAGTTCACCAGATTAGCCTCCTCATGTAGAGGAGTGGGGAATCAAACCCGGTTCTCCAGATCAGAGTCCACCGCTCCAAATCACTGCTCTTAACCACTACACCACGCTGAATAATTATAGTAGTGAGGCGGAGGAGTACATTCTTCCCCTTGCTCCTCATCCCTGGACAGTAGAGGGGATCAGCCAAGGAAGGGATGAGCAAGTGTATGAGCTAAAGAAGCGGGCTCAGTAGAATCCCTCTTGCCCAAGGTTGCCCAAAATGTGGAGCAGGACAAACTATAGGCCTTGACTGTCTGGAAGATGAAGATGGCTTAACACAGTCCTTGCCTCAATGCAACTTTTTTTAACCACAGGTAAAGGTGTTGCTTCCCCTTTAAAAAAAATCAAACTTGTGAAAAGATTGGCCCTGGAAAGCCTCATTATAGACAAGAGGGAATAGAAACAACTTTTCGGCAGCCAGGCAATGGGCTTGATATGTGCTACAATAGAATCAGATGATGTATAAAGAGTGGTTTTTGAAGAAAAAAATGTAGTTTTTGCTTTATTTCCTCTGTTCTGTTGTATATTCTTTAACTTCTGCATCTCTTGCTATATTCGATAAAGAGACTGGTAATTGGGAAAAATGACGCCGTGTTTGCCCGTAAGACTGGAGAGGGTGTTTTGTCACCATTATGTCTCATTATATGAAATTGTCACCCTTTTGTAAGATATAGATGAGCTGCTCCAAATTAACATTATTTCCTCCCCCAGTGATGCCAAGGAACATAATCGAGATGGAAGACAGCATAGTAGCCAGTTCCTTTTTCTTTCTTCTCCTACTTCTCCCCTGCCCCACGCCTGTTGCCAAGCACGACACATTGTTTGGAGGAATTCAATATTACCGAGACATAGGGCATAACATTTGCAAAGGGCTTGGAGTTGGAACCAGTTTCATGTTTCTCTGCTCCATTGGAGGAACTGCAAGGTGCAGTATTGTTTGCTACACAAAAATGTCAGAAAGAAGATGAAAGATAGGGTTGCCAACCTCCCGGTGGTAGCTGGAGATCTCCCACTATTACTAGTGATATCCAGCCAATAGAGAGCAGTTCACCTGGAGAAAAGGGCCGTTTTGTCCATTGGACTCTATGGCATTGAAATCCCTCCCCTCCCCAAACTCTGCCCTTCTCAGGCTCCACCCCAAAAATCTTCAGGTATTTCCCGACAACCCTAACGTGGCAACCCTAACGAAAGATCATATGTTTGAATGAACCCCCTTTAAAAAACAACAACAACAACGAACAGTGTAAATCAAAAAGTAGAGCACAAGGTCAACAGTTAGCCATGAACTTATGTATGACAGATGTGAACACATGAAGCTGAATCAAACTTTTGGTCCATCTAGGTCAATCTTGCCTTCTCTGGTAGCAGCTCTCTCTCACACAGACATAGCAGTCTTTCACACTACCTACTACCTAATACTTTTAATTGGAGATGCCCAGGATTGAACCAAGCTGATGCTCTACCAACTAGGCCTTGGCCCCTCCCATCCCACCATTGTTCCTGGATCTGGATAAAGATCCAGGTGAACACCCTTCTCACCAGCTTCCAACTGCCTCCCAAGGAAAAGGAGGCAGTCAGTTACCCCTCTACCAAGCCTGGATCCAGTTCAATTAAGAATACTTCCATGAGAAACATTTTACAATGAACTGTGTTCTATTTGTGCTATTTTAAAACAACCATTAAAATATTTGCATCCCATCTTTTATGAACTGGCCCATCTCTGGAGAACCAATGTGGTGTGGTGGTTAGGAGCAGTGGACTCTCGTAAACTGGGTTTGATTCCCTGCTCTTCCACATGAGCGACAGACTCTAATCTGGTGAACTGGGTTTGCTTCCCCACTCCTCCACATGAAGCCTGCTGGGTGACCTTGGGCCAGTCACAGTTTCTCCAAACTCTCTCAGCCTCACCTACCTTACAAGGTGACTGTCGTGGGGAGGGGAAGGGAAGGAAATTGTAAGCCGCTTTGAGACTCCTTTTGGTGGGGTATAAAACCAACTCTTTTTCTAGAAGTCAACAACAACAAAGGTCTTAGAATAGAGCAACAGTCCAAAGAGGGGGTTGGATTCAGCCAACCTCACCTAATTCCTCTCCTTACCACATTTCCCACTCCATATGGCTTTGGTGCACACAGGTCCCATAATCCCCAGTATAGTCTTTTTTCCCAGTGAAAAGGCTAGTGAGATGTACATGAACATTACAGTTACACTAAGTAGCACGTGGAAAACAATGGTGCTGCATCTCTTGGAGGACTTCTAAAGCACAGTTACTTTGTGGCTGGTGTGTGTGTGTGCACAGATATGTTTTATTTACACCATATATTTTTAAAAACTTCATCAGATAAAGGAACAATGAGGATAAGTAGATGGCCCTGCAGAAGAACATATTAGAAGATGCTTCAGATGAATCCAGAAGAGCTCCAAAGAGAGACATGACTTGGAGGTCATTGAAACGGAACAATGCAGAACAACAAAGTGTTCCAGAAACAACAGAAAGGGAAAAACTGGAATATAAGAACAGAGAAGACCAATGGGAGACTAGGGGAGGTAGTAAGAACTGAACTGAACTAGCACACAAAGCTACATCCACTTTAGACAGAACTACTGAACAGGACTTACAGGTTTATAGGAAGCAATTAGGCTAAATCACACATCTGAAGGTAGCAAAGTCTTATAATTTACTTAACAACTTTTTAATATGGCTGCCAAACTACTCTCAAATTCTTTGCTAAAGCAAAGAAAGATGCAGAAAGCTTCCAATGATGTCCGAGGATCTGCACAAGTCCACTCAGGGTTAAAACAACAAGATGCTGGGACAGCTGACAGGATCTTCCCATGATCTTATAAAGTACAATTACAGCCAAGCGATGAGGTAGGTGGGGGATATATCCCAGGACCATATGGGGAGATGTTCACCCCTTCGATTCCAGCATGGTTTTGTAAACCAAACCAAGAGTCAGTCTTCCCTCCTCCCTTAAATGGCTAGTAACAACAGCAGGGCACAAAGAGGTATAAGACAAAGCATGAGGAAATGAAGGGGTTAAGCTCTTTACACCCAATCCCACAGCTATGGTTTCTATTTAAAACGCTAGAGGAGATCTGCAAACAAATGGTGAAGGTGTTGATTTTTTTTTTTTTTTTAAAGATTATGCTAGTTTCAATCACCACACTGGCTCCCTTGAAGAATTAGACCTTGAAGAATTTCTTCATAAAGTTAAGCTAGTTTCAGGCTGTAACTATGAAGTTTTTCAGGAACAGAGGAAGAGTTGCAAAGAGCAGCAAACCATTCAGACTTGAAAAGTCTCATGCCCAAGTCTCATCCCCCATTGAATTCTGCAAGTTGTATTTAGCATTTCACCATTAAACAAATCTCTGTAATAAGTTTCTTTTTTACGCTGGGTGACCTTGGACCGGTTACTCCTTCTCAGCTTAACCGACCTTACTGGGTTGTTGTTGTGAGGATAAAAATGAAGGAGGGGAAAGAAATGTCGTAAGCCACTTGGGGAGGAAAGCAGGGCACAGATATCTAAATCAAATAAACACACTGCAGACACCAGAAATGAATGCAAAGTCACAACTCTAAATCTCATACAGACCCAACTGATTGAAGATCGCAAAGACCAATATCATTACTAAACAGTCACTGTTCGTTTTCATCAATTGCTTTTCAGCCCTAGACAGACATTAGATGACATTACCAGGGAAGCCCTATCTGATCTCATTCAGCCCATTACGACTAGTGACAAGCAGTTTTGATATTTGCAGGATTAGAAATAAATGTGGCCACTCTTGCTGATTAAACCCATTTCCTTATATTGACAAACGTTTAACATCGACAGTTTCTCCCTCGAAAAAATACAAAAGTTACAGAATCAAATTCAGCCCTTTTTCTGTGTGCTACCCAATTTGCAGCATATGCAGAATAAAATCAGCAGAAAAATCTCAAGCCAGCATGTACAGAGTTCTAGAATAAAGGTGGGAGTTTTAAAACTATTGACCAATGGAGGAATCCCAATATATTCATTCCGTTTTGCAAAGTAAATCAATGTGGAACTCCAAAATTCAAGAAGAAATATGGATTTCAGAAGCAGCTGTACTTTTTAACTCTCAAAAGAAGTTACAACTAAGAAATAACAAAGGCATCAAAACAACATGATTATGATTTTTTTGGATGGGGCTGGGAATTACCAGAAAATGGCCACTTTAGGAGGTGGACACTATGGCATCATACCCCACTAAAGTCCCTCCCCTCCTCAAATCCTGCCTTCCCCAGGCTGCTCTCCTCCAAATCTCCAGGTATTTCCCAATCTGGAGCTGGCAACCCTACTCCCAAGTCTCTCTGCCTTTCGTTCTTGTACACTGATGAAGATTCTACTCGTTGCTCTCTTTAAGTATTTGAAGGGCTTTCACTTAGAGGAAAGCAAGGAGCTGTTCCTGTTGGCGGCAGAGGACAGGACTCACAATAATGGGTTTAAATTGAGGGTGGAAAGGTACCTGCTGGATATTAGGGGGGAAATACAGTAAGAGTTGTTTGACAGTAGAATCAGCTATCTAGGGAGATGGTGAGCTCCCCTCACTGACATTCTTTAAGCAGACGCTGGACAAACACTTGTCAGGGATGCTCTAGGCTAGGGCTGTTGAAAAAAAAATTCGGTATAGTTCGGCTTCGGCAACATTCGGCCCTTTTAAATTCGGGCAGTGCCGAAGTCCGAACTCCCCCGCTTCGGATCCCCGGAATTCGGGTGAGATCCAGAGTTCGGGGGAAAATTCCCCCCCCCCCCCGCGGGCCTTCAGGGGGCTTCCCTGAAGGCGCGCGGGGGGGCCTTTAAACAGATCTGTGCCTAACAGCTGTTAGGCGCAGATCTGTTTCCCCAGATCTCCCGGCCGGGAGGTGCAGATCTGTTTAAACCCCCCCCCCCCGCGAGCCTTCAGGGAAGCCCCCTGAAGGTGCGGGGTGGTGGTGGTGGAACAGATCAGCTATTACAACTGATGAAGACCTCGGGTTGAAACTGGGAGTTAATCCGGTCCGGACCCCTGTAATACACCTTGGACTGTGAAATTTTTATGACCCCAACTTCATATTGTCAGTGCAATCAACAGGATACAACTCCGTAATGCACTTCAACAACAAGGCACCCAAATGTGGCAACCTTGAAAGGATTACTTATGGACAATAACTCCAAAAACACTGGTTTTAAAAAAGAACGTTTAACTTTTGTATATAGTTCTATTTGTTTAGCTAACATAACTGTATATATTTATTCACTGTATTTGACTACTGCACATAGAATATAGCACTCTTTGCATAGTATGATTTATGTGTTTTGTTGTCTTATGCTGCTGTGTTTATAAGTTTGTAACCTCCAGGTGCTAGCTGGAGAGCTGCTATTACAACTGATCTCCTGCCAATAGAGATCAGTTCACCTGGAGAAAACGGCCGCTTTGGCAATTGGACTCTATGATCTTGAAGTCCCTCCCCTCCCCAAATCCCACCCTCCTCAGACTGCTCCCACAAAATCTCCCGCCAGTGGCAAAGAGGGACCTGGCGACCCTAAGAAAATACAGCTTGATGAAGTCAAGAAATTACCTATTTGCAACCATGGATTCTACAAGGATTTCTGCCATGCAACTGAGAATCAGTCCACCCAAAGTCGGTTGCTGGCCTAGTGCCAAATTGGGGCGCGTCTTGGAGCCGGCTCCTTACTGCATCCCCCAACCCTGGCCACCCTTGGCATGCAATTACCACCCCTGGATCTTTTTATTATAATGACCTTATCATACAATTAAACACGCGGAGACAGTAGCTGGAATGGAAATGGCCACAACTTGTATTGGTTACAGCAACAGGCATTGGTGTTGCATAGGGGCTGGATCCAAGGCATTGGCGCAAACTGCCTGCCTACTGAGGTATCCTACTCCCAAGCCCGCCTGCTGGGAGTAGCCTGAGATGGCAGTATGTGGGACCCATTTGGGAAGAAGCCTGCTGTGTGGTCTTCTGACATTTGGCGGGAGGCTACCACCCTGACAGCCCCCGACTGGGCATATCCCTATTCCAGGCCTCCCCCAAAACCCATTATTGGGGTCCCCAGAATGGGAAAAAAGGGGGCACGCAGGCCGTAGCCTGCTGGCTGGGTCCAACCCTATTGAGCCAGGTCCTGATTGGCCCATTTGAAACACAGGGCAGGCCGGGAACGTGTGCAGCAGGGCAGGAAAAGTTCTGGCTGGGGTTAGAAATGCTATGGCTCCTTCTCCAGCTTCCCCACTGGCCAGTTAGTGGCAGCGTGCTGGCTGCCCAGCGGAGCCCCTGCCTCACTGTACAAGCCCCTGACCCTTGTGCTGGTTCCCAACCCTCCCCAGCGCATGCCAGCAAACTGGTCTTGTAGGTAACTCTGAGTCTGTGCTTCTGTTGGCGCCTTTCTTTATCATGCCCAGCAACAGTGTTGTTTAATGTTTGAACCTGACAGCAGTGGGAAAGAGCATCATGCATCTAGGCTAGACCACACACTTTGCCACATCAGCGGAAGAGAGCATTTTGCTTACAGCTGGGCCAGGCCCCACAAACACTGCTTCTCAGGCACGTTCCTTTTCAAACCAATTGTTTCTGGCCTGTGGCAGGCAGCTTGGGCTGTGGGGGGGGGGGCGAGAAAAAGAAGAGGAGTGCTGTTTTAATGTGTACACAAGCAGAATGATGAAGCCTGCTAGTTTCCTCTGGGTAAGATGTTTGACCCCTGTTAGCAGTCGGTGTAAAGCTAAATTATCGCTTGGCCGCAGCGGCAGAAACAAGAGCAGCCGATGATGTTTGCTGGCATGGAAATCTTTTCCCCCATTCTTCCCCCGCCTCCCCCAAGGGACCCATCCTGCCCATTCATAATCATCAGCTTTGACCTGCCACTTACTGTGAACTGGTGATCGCCTCAGACGTTTACCAACTCATCCCCTATCACCAACCGTGTTGTTTCCATCAACAATTGGGGCTATAATGATCTGAATTTAATTATAACGCACAATGGCTGCTCGATTGATTTTTGCTGAAATATGCCTAGTTATAGAACTATGCTAATTAAATAATTGATTACTGGACATATTTGCTGAGTTACAGAAACCATGTAACAGATGCAACCCCTAATGTTAAACATATTTCCTCAAGCACAGCCAACTGCACTTGCTGATCTTTCGTTTCTGTCCCCCCCCCCCCCCCGCCCGCATTGTACCCCTGGTAGCATGCTTTATGCACTGTAGCATTTACTTTTCCCATTGTTGGGTCCACAGACTACCTGCAACAAAATAATCAAACATCTTGCAGCTGAGAAGGCTAAACTTTTGACAGATGACAGAATTAATAATGATAATAGTATTACCTAGCATTTATAAGTATTTACAAGGCTCAAGTATTCACAGCACTGGAACTCTCCTTAAATTGTATATACAGTACCATAAAAAGTAGATCAGCATCATTAACACTCTATTGCCGACAGCTTCCCAAATTGTGACAGTAGCTTGCTAAGGTCACTTAATAGGGTTGCCAACCTCCCAGCAGGGCCTGGAGATCTCCAGGAATTACAACTGATCCACAGACTATAGGGATCAGTACAACTACGCTTCTCAGCTGTCACACAGTATCAGAGGCTGAACAGCCATCAAGGATCATCCTTACTCCAAATGTAGGGGCAAACACATACTTGTAGCCAAATATCTTTTTCTACCACTTTCTCAGTGGCCCAGGATCTGACCCACTCCATCCAGTGGGCCAGGATCTAACCCACTCCACCAATCATGGCGGCAGGCTATGTTTCTGCCAGGATTTCACTCCTAGATTGCACTGTACAGTTCTGGAAATTGGTACAGTTCATTTCTTTGCTTCGATTATACCCCACCTTCCTGCCCAACACAGACCCAAAGGAGCTTACATCATTCTCTTCTCCTCTATTTTATCCTCACAATGACCCTGTCAGGTGGGTTAGGCAGAAAGTGTGGGATTGGCCCAAGGTCACCCAGGAAGTTTCATAGCAGAGTGGGGATTCAGCTCTGGGTCTCCCGGATCCTAGTCCAAACCTCTGACCACTATACTACAGTGGCTTGATGAAATGAATCAGCTTGAGCATTACAACTGGCCATTCAATGTAACCTGAAGTTTGCCAAGGAATCTTTGCCTGGTCCTCTCTCGCACAGTACTACCGCAGTGGACTCTGATCTGGCGAACCGGGTTTGATTTCTCACTCCTCCACATGAGTAATGGATGCTAATCTGGTGAACTAGGTTGGTTTCCCCACTCCTACACATGAAGCCAGCTGGGTGACCCTGGGCCAGTCACAGTTCTCTTAAGAGCTCTCTCAGCCCCACCTATCTCACAGGGTATCTGTTGTGGGAGGGGAAGGGAAGGTGATTGTAAACCAGTTTGATTCTGCCTTAAGTGGTAGAGAGAAAAAAGGTAAAGGTCCCCTGTGCAAGCACCGGATCATTCCTGACCCATGGGGTGACATCACATCCTGACGTTTCCAAGGCAGACTTTGTTTGCGGGGTGGTTTGCCAGTGCCTTCCCCAGTCATCTTCCCTTTCCCCCCAGCAAGTTGGGTACTCATTTCACCGACCTCAAAAGGATGGAAGGCTGAGTCAACCTTGAGCCGGCTACCTGAAACCAACTTCCGTTGGGATCAAACTCAGATCGTGAGCAGAGCTTTTGCCTGCAGTACAGCAGCTTAACACTCTGTGCCACGGGGCTCCTGTAGTAGAGAAAGTCAGCATATAAAAACCAACTCTTCTTCTTCTTCTGTCTACAGAACATCCTGATGTTATGGAAGGGATGACCATTGACTGGAGAATCTCCACTGCATCTAAGGGGAGAATTCACTGTTTCCAGACACAGGGAGAGTAGCAGTTGTGGCCCCCCTACCCCCAAGTTCACATGAATGGCATGGAGTAGGTCCCTGTGACTCCCTGGCCACACTGAGATGTCAAGAAACAAAACATGGCAAGAATGACAAACCAGAAAGCAACCAGGCTTGCTTCCTCCTTCCCACACAGAGATTGAAGACTCACGGGTTTAGATCTAACCACAATTGTTCCTGACATCCAAATCAGGTGTTTTTAACAAACCGCAGTTTGTTACTTGCCAACAAAGCAGGATTACAGACTACAGGTTAACCAGAGTTTAAAATCTTAACGTATAGAGGAATCCCCAAACTGATGGGCTGGATCCAAACTAAGTTTTCCATAAGCAGTATGGGAGTCTCTTGCCTTCCGCCTCCCACTGCAACATGAGCCCACTGATCTGAGCAAAACGCTCTTCCTCGGAGATGGGGGCAAACAGGAAGGGAGTCTGTAGTGGGAAGAGGGATTCAGAGGAAATAGCCAATTTAGTCTGGATCCACCCCATCATTTGATAGGGTACCCAACTCTGACATCACAACAAACTAGCAGTTATTTCTTCTAAACCATGAAGTCCTTCATGTGGAATGCAAGGGAGGGTAGTCAAAGGGCATCCAAGGACTGGGACAAACCATACCACGGTCTGGTCGTGTGAATGTAGGGTTGCCATCCTCCAGGTGTTAGTTGGAGATCTCCCGCTATGACAACTGATCTCCAGGCGACAGAGATCAGTTCCCCTGGAGAAAATGGCCACTTTGGCCATTGGACTCTATGGCATTGAAGTCCCTCCCTTCTCCAAACCATGCCCTCCACAGGATCCACTCCTGAAATCTCCAGGTATTTCCCAACCCGGAGCTGGCAACCGTAGGTGAATGCAATCTTTGTGCTAAGCACCGCCCAGATTCTGCCTCCCAACACTCAAAAGATAATGTTTTCCACAGTGCAAATCACCGATGATAGTTCTAATAATTACAGTTTAGCAAATCAAGTCTGTCCCCTCAACTGGTAGTAATCTGCAATCCACCCACTGCCTGTTGAGTTGTTGCCATAGGGCTGTTTCACCCACACCAACAACACTCTTCCTCGCCCTTCAGTGGCTGCATCTAGGAAACCCTCAAGGCAGATACCAGCTGGGATGGCAGGAAACCAAACTGCATACTCCAAGGTGCAACCCTGTGGATGAAGAGAATGAGACCCTTCGGCCTTGGTGCAATAGCTTCAAAAGCTGCAGCTTGGTTTTAAGAGAAGAAAGTAGATGATGCAAGTATTAGTTCTATTTGTTTTTATGAATTCTTCATTGAGCAATGGGGGTAAAATACATAATCAGAAGTACTGCAATGAGCCCCTGGAAGTCATAATTTTGCAAAGCCTCTCTCCTGCCCTGGAGGGACCTAAGACTGTTGAACCATGTGGCAATCTTTACATGCAGATGGAAAATTAGAAGCTTGAGGAAAAGTGGCAAGTATAAATCTTTTTGCTTAATTTAGGGGGTATGTATTAGCTTAATTTCTCTAATACTGAACTAGTGAGACAGCGGAGGGAGGAAGAACACAGAAGACTTTAACAGCAACCCCATTTGTGTCAGCTCAGAAAAGATGCACCCAATTTCCAGAACATCAGCAGATTATCAAATGAAAATGTTTGGAAGCAGTCTGCATTATTAAAAATAAGAGGTACTAATCAAGGCCATTTTTAAAGAAATTAAGTTTTGTTGCAAGAAATGGTCTGCTTTGCCTCAGCCTTTGGCTCTGCTAATAAAGGGCATTTCAACAATTTAATCAGTAATGTATAGGTAGACAGGAAGAAGAGATATCTGCCACCTTATCCACAGCAGTTAGTTAATTTGAACACAGTCTCTAAACACATGAGAAGCATGCAGGGGAAGCCACAGCCAGAAATTCCTTTAACGCAATCATGTCCAGGTTACTACCAAATTTTGCAAGCTCACTCCCCCCCTTTTTTAACCCAGAACTCCCCATTTTCATCTTTCTTCTCCCTTGTGCAAATACTGTGCGTGTAAAGTGCCGTCAAGTCACAGCTGACTCATGGAGACCCTTTGGGTTTTCAAGGCAAGAGACCAACAGAGGTGGTTTGCCAGTGCTTTCCTCTGCATAGCAACCCTGGAATTCCTTGGCCGTCTCCCATCCAAATACTAACCAGGGCCAACCCTGCTTAGGTACTGAGATCTAACCGGATCTGGCTGACCTGGACCATCCAGGTCCAGGTGCAAATTCTACCAAGGTCTATTTTGTGGCCATTTTCTGTTTCCTTGGATTACACTTTCCTCCTTCAATGGGCACAATTTTTAGCACTGTTTTTTGGATCAAACTAATAGAGATGCCATGAAAAATTTAGTAGCACCAACAATAGAAATGAAAAAGACTTAAAAAGTTCACAATGGCAATGAAAAGGGACTTATTTGTACATTCCTATTCAGTGTCCTTCACAGATTGAACAGCTCTTTCTCAAAGACAAAAAGTTGTGCTATAATATTCTGATTCACAGCAATGAAGCAAATCAGAGGAAAACAAGAATATTTAAACCAGTTTGCAAATGAAGTCTGGTATGACCAAGGGTAACTACCATTCCTCATGCAAGGACTACACAACTCCTATCTATACCACAACAACATACATGAAAATGCAGAAGGAATGCCAAGCAGTCACCCAGTATTGCCTTGCTTTCAGCATGACTTGGTCCCTTTAAGAACACCTCAGGGCAAGGAAAAAGGTATGGAGACTGGATTGGTGTAAAATGGTAGGCTCAAAATACATTCCTTGCAGCTACTTTAGGCTGCACTTGGTCTCATTTGACTGGGAAAACATAATACTCATCCTGAGGCTGAGAAAACTGGGTCTATCACAAGAAAGCATATTGCAAGCCAACCTTCAAGAAAATGCCTTGGGTTGGATAAAAACATCAGTTTGGTCCAGAAAAAGCAACTTTTGATCCAACCATTCTGGTTTCAGTGCTACCCCTATGGTTCAGATTCAAGATTTAATGAAAGGGGGGATGCTTACTCCTTTAAATACTCTGCAATCAGAGCATCAGTAAGTGAACTGACAACATATCTATCTGTTCTAGTACTAAATAATCACTATTACTGGTATTCCCCAACAGCCATCTTTAGCTACGGACCATCCCTTCTGCAAATACAATCTTTTATTTATTTATATAAGCCCCGCCATTGCCTGTATTCTATTAAACAAAGCCCACCCACCAATGTCCCCCACATAAATACATATGTTACTCTCAAGCCCATAGCAGGTGCATCTGCTTCTATATATTACGACATAGAAGGAATGCCTGTTTTAAGCCATGAATTGTAGTTAAATAGAGGCTCCTGTTAAACGTTAAACAATCTGCAGTTCTAAAGAAGAGTAAACTGTAAGATGTACACTTCAAAAAAAAATACATGTTGCTATGTTTCACTTAGCAACACATATAAATAGGCAACAGGAGAGATAACATAGTATTAGAGGGAAGGTTTTTCCCCACCCTTGTAGCAGTATCACATCTTTGCTTAAAAAAAGAAAGAAAGAAAGATTGGCATTAAAAGCCAGTTTCAGGGGACCCAATCCAGTTCTACTGAGCTAGTAATGATATTCCTTTACAAACCATTCCTGAGCACATTACAATATACAGCATCTTGCTGAACACAGGAAACAAGAGAAAAGGATTCTACCCCACTCATCTCATTGATGGGAGAGGTATGTGTTCCAGTTGTACATGCAGATGACCCCAGGTGCAATCCCTGGCATCTCCACTCAAGAGGAAGGTAACGGGAACAACCTGAGACCCTGAAGAGCAGCTGCCAATTAGAGGTGGCAATATTGAATGACTTGTCATAAGGTAGGTTAACTTGCAACCAATGAAGTAGTGCTGTCCAGGAAGTGTTTTACCACTAGATGTTTGTCTAAACCAGGTCAGCCTGGGAACATTCCTGGCCAGTAAAGGGACAGTGAAAAGCAGGGAGGGAGGGCTGGGGCAAATTTGTCCCCTTTCAGGGTGGAGGAGGCATGTATGGGTAGCCCTTGTTAAATAAGAACTACTTATTGGGGACAGTACAAGTAGTATCAGATTAAACCTTTTTTGGGAACACTCACTGTAACCCAGCCTTGAAGTAGATTGTGTTCCATATTTCAAAACCTAGCATTATATATTTCAGCAAAATAAGTGTGCACAATCTTTGATGGGCAGTTCTGTTTTGGGCTGTTTTTTTCTTTTCTTTCCCTTAGGTTTAAATGTATGCTTCTCTGGAACAATATACTTTTTGAAGCCCCCCTGCAACTGTATATTGTAGATCCAGATCAGACCATCCCAGAATGTAACATTGGCTGTTAGTCTTTATACACAACCTAAACTTCTGTCTTTAGGGGTATTGAGATTAACCTGTGCGTTGAAAGTAATGTGCACTCTATTTGGTATGAATAAGATCGTGGGCAAAAAAAAGGGGGGGGGAAGAACCCTATTATCCATTTAAAGGGATCATAAAAGGGAATTTCAACAACCACATTCTGCACAAACATGAACACACACCATTTTAACTATTGTAGGTCCTGCACAAGGGGTTGAAGAGAACATATGGAAACGCTTATGTGCTGTACACCTCATTAAACCTGCATTCAGTCTTGCTTGAGATATTTTGGAAACCGTTTAGCAAAATTCTTTCCATGCACTCATTGTTGTACCACTGTTGACACCTGCAAGCCTTTGGGTGGGCATAGAATGAATTGCCTATCGTTGAAAGAGAAACACTTTCCCCTGGAATACATAAACCCTGTCTATAGCTTCTTAGCCCTATGTTCTCTTATTAGGGAGAATTAAAATGAATATATCATAGGAAAAGAGTATGTACACACATAGTTTTGTCATGCATGCCAGCAGACAACATTACTTCTCAATTATTTAGGCTAACTGGCTCCAGAAAAGAGAGAGAGAGTATACGCGCCGAGAGAATGAGTAGCCAAGAGGCATGAAGATAAGAGCCGAGGCTGTTTGCAGGACTTCAGACTAGCAAGTCTGGAACGAAGCCTGAGAAGTATCTAGTGGGTATTCCCCATACATAGGGTTGCCAACCTCCAGGTTCTAGCTGGCGATCTCCTGCTATTACAACTGATCTCCAGCTGATAGAGATCAGTTCACCTGGAGAAAATGGACACTTTGGCAATTGGACTGTATGGCATTGAAGTCTCTCCCCTCCCCAAATGCCTCCTTCCTCAGGCTCTGCCCCAAAAACCTCCTGCCACTGGCAAGGAGGGGCCTGGCAACCCTACTGCCCTCTCTGCCCTCGCCAGTGATCCTTCCCTTTTGAAAGGCCTAGGCCAGGGGTGTCAAACTCAATTGTTACGAGGGCAGGATATGACATAAATGTCACTTGGTCGGGCCGGGCCATGCCTCACCAGCCCAGATTGAGAGTGGGGGTGGGGTGGCTGCCTCGTGGGCTGGATATGAGCTCTTAAGGGGCCGGTTCTGGCCCATGGGCCATATGTTTGACACCCCTGGCCTAGGCTTAGCTCTGAAGTCACTGCATCTAGCCATTGGAAGGTCCCTTTGCATCCCTGCCTGCATAGTTTCCTTCCAGCTGGGGTGAGAGGAACACCACAGTGCCCACAATGGTGGCTCCCCACTGGGTTCAGTGGTTAGCAGCACATCAGGCATAGGAAAGAAATCACAGCTGCAATCAAGGCAGATTAGTTAAGCTAAGAGAGCTTGAATAGCGTGAATGGTCTTTTTTTTTCCCCCAGAAAGAAGTTTCTTGAGATTTTTTAGCCTGCTGAATAATTTAAGATTTTCAACGTTAATAATTTAAGGGAACACAAAGTGGCAAAACAGCAGGGCTTACAGTGGGGGGAGGACGAGGTAGCAGTTCACGTTAGCTCTAAGATGACTGCCTTTGTAACGAAGAATTGGAAAGCTTTGATCTATTTATAATGAGGATTCGAAGGGTGTACTAATTATGTGAAACCTGGAGGAGGAGAAGAAGGAAAAACGCATGGTCCATTTCCCCCCCACATGAAACAAAACAAAGACAAAAACACGCTGGAGGGAAGGAGGCAAAAAAAATTAAGATACTGGGATATCTTTTTTAAAAAATTATAACATACCATGTACACTTATGTTGTCATACAAGTCAATGAGCATAGTGATTAGTGTGTTAGAATAAGAGCCAGAGACACCCAGGTGCAATCCCTTACTCTGCTAAGAAGCTTACTGGAAGACCTTGGGACAGTCTCTTCATCCCAGCTTACCTTGTAAGTAGGGTTTCCAACCTCCAGGTTGGTGGTTGGAGATCTCCCGCTATTACAACTGATCTCCAGGCGACAGAGATCAGTTCACCTGGAGAAAATGGCCGCTTTGGAAGGTGGACTCTATGGCATTATAATCCCACTGAATTCCCTCCCCTCCCCAAACCCCATCCTCCTCAGGCTCCACCCACAAAATCTCCAGGTATTTCTCATCCCAGAGCTCTCAGCCCTACTTATAATGCTGTTGTGAGGATAAAACATATGAGTGTAACACTCTGTGCCCTTGGTGCTTAAATGAAGGGTCGGAACTTTTATAGAAATAATAGTAATAAAAAATTCAGGTAAGATTATTAGACGGAAATGATGTTTCTTCTCTATGTTCTTCTGTCTAGTGGAGGTTGTACAGTCCAGACAACAGCTGACATAAAAGCTTCTTCCATACAAAAATCTCTTTCCTATGTATCCTAGATGCCAAGGAGAAGGGGTTCTAGACTTTCTCTAATGTTCCTATTTTCCACTAGCAGAGGATTTTTTTTTGGGGGGGGGGACATTCCATGGTTCACCTGAAATCCATAGTGGTACAGCCCTCACACAAGTCCATTAGGGATCTTATCAACTTTTATAATTACTCTGGTTCCAAGCCAAAAATTGAGTTTCTCTTATGCTTTCTCAATATTCAGGACAATTCTGGGGTCATCTTTTCAACTCAATTACACATTAAATGATGTTAAAATGGATACCTGGTTTTACATGTAAATGACACGTCGTAAAAATAGCATGAGTATCATAAGAAAAATTACATAAAACAAGCAAAATGAGAAAACTAGCAAAGAAAACAGGCGGTGAAGAACACTCTCCCAACCAATACGTACAGAAATGGAAAGAAATGGGAGGAAATGGCATGTCTGGGCATCCCAAGGGTCTTCTACCTCATTGAAAGCTCAGCCCAAATCTCAAAACTATTCAACACTGATTTGACAGGATGTCAGGTAGTAGCCTCCCCATTTGAAGTGATAAAAGCAAACTGAACAAAAACTGCAGGCAATGATAAGAATGCCCTTGAACCCTATACAGAAGATCGCCAGGCTTTGATATTTCATCACCGTCAGGTGCTAGCATAAGGGGACAAGAACACTCATCCGGGGTGGAAACCTTTCACCACTCAGCCATCCATGAGACATACGAGAATGTTTCATGGCTCCTGTAATCTGAAACCCTTCAGAAGAATTACTCAGTGTGATGTTGTGGCTAGTAGGTTATTGAAAGGGACTTCTGCATTCTAATTAGGGATAATTTTCTTTACATTTATTAGGAACCATGTGGGGGGTTCTGGCGGTTCCACAGGCCCTGCTGTAGCTTATGCGCTACAAGGCACACCATCTGATATTTATATTTATTCATATGTTCTATTTATTGTGGGTGTTTTTGATTATGTTTACGGGGCTGTCTTTTGTGATGCTTTTTAATGATTTCACTTTAATTTTAAGGAATTGTTTGTGGTGACCTGTGAGACGCCCTGAGCCCGGCTTTGCTGGGGAGGGCGGGATATACGGTAAGCGTAATAAAACAAACAAACAAACAAATAAATAAATATACCAGATGAGTTGCTGTCTCAAGCCTAAAGCTGCACTTGGTTGGCCTTGTGGTAATCCCTTGTTCCATCAGAAACCCTGTCTGGAGAAATCAAGGAGCAGGTCCCCTCAGAACACACTTGGAAACTGAATGCAGCAGATGAACATAAACCAATGACTGAGGAGACCTCTGTAGACACGCCCTTGATCACTTTACTTCTGTTGAAAATACATAACAAAACTGAGGCTCCAGCTCTGGGGAGAGGGAAACCCTCTTTCAGGAATAATGAGTGGTTGGAATCGAGCAATATAGCATTACAGTCTCAATCTATTTCATTCCATAACCTAATGCAACCAAAATGGCACCCAAGCTAATTGTTACATCTAAGTTAACAGGCAATTCATTCATTTGAAGTGTAAGCTGGGAACAGCAAGGGGGGAAACCCCCCCCCACTAATTTAAACATTTTAATTGATTTACAACCATTTATTTAGCAAACACTGTGTTCATTTCTCAGCTGATATTTGTGGACTTCAGCACTTTCTTTCCATACACCTTTTATACGGATTATTAAAGCTGCATTTCCTGGGGGGCAGGGAGAGCAATGTCATTTGGGAATGGACTCATGAATCAAGATTTCAAGAACCTGATTTCCTCAAGATGCACACCCACCACATCCAGATCTTCTTTCTAAGCTACTCTATGCCTTTCCTCTGACCAGAACGTCCCCCCAACTAAGCCAATGTGCAAAGCACTTGTTTGCAAGAGTTTATTTTGGAATCATGAATGCATTTCCAATCTCCTTAAATAATGAGAAGACTACTTTCCTCTTAATGGGCTAGTCCTCACTATTGTTACAGTTGTAAATCCCTATTTTAGGGTGGGGCAGGGAAGCAGCCAATCCCAATTATTTGAGGGAATAGTAGTTTTTCAAGAAGGGCTTTTAATTAGTTCTCCAAGGGCTCGCTGCTAAGACATGCTGCTTCAGGGTAGCGCACATATCTGAACGTTAGCCAGCACTGAAAGGATGTTGCACCAGCACAGCAGGTAACAAATAATTCAGGGAGAAAAAAGGATCACATTTTTGACTTCACTAGAATTCTGACTTAAATCCTACTTTTCTCACATACAGGCCACAGGAAAGCCTTGGTTCATGAACAAACTTGGGCGTCTTCGTGACTGGCACAAACTTAGATAATTGCCAGCCTTCCGTTTCTCTCCTCTTGTGCAGCATGCCGAGACGGAAAACTTAAGTCTTCAACCAACTCCAATTAGTCATGATGAATGCTGACAGGCTTCAAAAGCTGTAGTTAACTTTAAATGGGGGGGTCAGTCTCTATTGCCCAGCAACAGATACATCCCGTGGGGATTCTCGTCTATTTTAGCTTCTACTCACCCTAGCGCTATACACGGGAACTAGTGTGTACATATTTCTTACCACGTGTGTAGCATCTGCATATGGCGCTGCCACGTGCAGGGCCCACTGAGCAACCTATTAGTGCCACTTGGGCAGTACAGTCAAAATAAAAAGATGCAGGCACAGTTGAACGCCAAAAGCATCCCCACACAGAATTTCAATAAGGTTGTCTACGTTTTTCAAGGGGGAGGGAGACAGAATGACCCTCTCTACCCCATGTTAAATTTTCACAAAGAGAATTGGCACTCAAGCCAATTCGGCTACGCCAGGAAGAGAGAGAAACAACAACGGCTGTGTGTTTGTGGGAAAGATTCAGGTGAACACGCGAAGCTGCCTTCTACTGAATCAGACCCTTGGTCCATCAAAGTCAGTATTGTCCACTCAGACTGGAAGCAGCTCTTCAGGGTCTCAGGCAGAGGTCTTTCACATCACCTACTTGCCTAGTCCCTTCTGCATTGGAGATGCCGGGGATTGAACCTGGGACCTTCTGCACGCCACGCAGATGCTCTACCATTGAGCCCCAGCCCCTCCCTAATTAATTAAAAAGTGTTAAATTTCTTATGAAGAGTAACAACGGAGAATGTGGTCACAAGCAGATTATTGAAATATCAGTTTTATTATTATTTTAAGCATCTTTTCGGCAGAAAAGACAGCATATACATACTGGAAATAAATAACAATGCATCCAAATAACTTCCATACTAATCCACAAACTCCAGAGGCTGATCTCTAGTTTACAGGTTGATCACATTTGTGTAACAGATTATTGTTGGGGGCTATTTTTTCCCCATTGATGGAAATTGCATTCTGTGAACTGGCCCTGACTCAATCAGTGTTCAACGAAGTTAATTAGTTCTTATCTACACAGAGGTGTTTAAACTCTTAATCTCTAGTCCAAGATTAAGCGCACAGGTAGCCCCTACTGATGTCAGAGGCATGTCTTGATAAACTGTAGCCCTTTTAAGCAGGGCCGCGTGCATGAGATCTCCACTTACAAAGGTCCAAGTCAGTACCCACATGGTTTCTTGAGGCAAGTATCACACTTCACAAGATTTATTCTAATAATGCTTCACAATGGCTGACACAGTGTCGTCATATTAAGTCTACCTTTGGGGGCCAAGATAAGCCTGCAGTTCTGTTTAGCATCAGTATTCTAACACAATCGGCTACTACGTTGCTGAACAGAAAGGAAAGGGGCGGGGGCAGAGGACAGAGCGCACCTCCAAGACAGAGCAACTCAATTCAGTCTGTAATTTCCTGGTTTTTGAAAACGTAGAAGTGCAATAACAAGAACTGTGCCATCTTCATTCTGGCCTTTTATATTGTCACTTCACCAGAGGTTGAGATGATTTTGCCGTTATGGAGCCGTGCACGTTTTGAGCGAGAGGTTCAGCATTTACCTTAAACCTTGGCTTCCCCAGCTCCATGCTTGGGTAACTTATTCTAGCGTTAAACATTTCCGCTGGCATTTTAATACACAGCATGTGAATTTCCTCCTGGCGAATGAAACTGCATAAAGCATAGACAGTGCGGCTCCTTGGCTCAGCTCCACTAAGAACCTGAAAGAACGGCTCCTTTGCTGTCCAAAATCTAACGATACCTTCAGTCAATCTCGCTTGAGCTGAAGCAAACTGCATCCCCATGCACACTCCAGCGGGCACCCATCCAGCCATATTCTCCGTATTGGCCTGTAAACTTCTAGAGTGGACCAGATCCAAACTTTCAGGCAGGCTTCATGGCTAGTATCTCAGTTTTGCTTTTTAAATAAAGCATATGGACACAGATACATTCTGCAGCCAAAGAGCACCCACTAGACTATGCATCCACGGCAATGGACGGTTTGGCTTTTAAATGCGGGGTGGGGGGGTGGAAGTGGTGGGGGGGTTAAATATAATTTACCATTTCATGTTTTAACAAAACAACCTCTACCTGAAAACACCCTCTGTTCTTACAGCCAGAAGCTTAAACTGTATTGGGGAGGGGGGAAATGCAAGATTTCAACTGTGAACAAGGGGAGAACAAGAGGTAACTTATACACACACACACACAAAAGGTAAAGGTAGTCCCCTGGGCAAGCACCAGGTCATTATTGCTTATGGGGTGATGTCACATCCCGACATTTACTAGGCAGACTATGTTTATGGGGTGGTTTGCCATTGCCTTCCCCAGTCATCTACACTTTAACCCCAGCAAGCTGGGCACTCATTTTACCAATCTCGGAAAGATGGAAGGCTGAATCAATAGGGTTGCCAGGTCCCTCTTCACCACCCGTTGGAGATGTTTGGAGCGGAGCCTGAGGAGGGCGGGGTTTGGGGAGGGGAGGGACTTCAATGCCATAGAGTCCAATTGCCAAAGCGGCCATTTTCTCCAGGGGAGCTGATCTCTATCGGCTGGAGAGCAGTTGTAATGGCAGGAGATCTCCAGCTAGTACCTGGCAGTTGGCAACCCTATGAGTCAACCTTGAGCTGGCTACCTGAAAGCGACTTCCACTGTTGGGATCAAACTCAGGCTGTGAGCAGAGCTTTTGACTGCAGTACTGCAGTTTCCCATTCTGTGCCACGGGGCTCTCTACACCCATATACCACTGAACCTTTTAACTGATATTTCCATGCACCTTGGATTAAGAGACATCCCTCATCCCTGACACCCCACTGGCAGAGAAATGCTACATACAATGCCAGGGGACAACGTGAATTGCAGTGCATGGCACAGAAAAAGGAGTTCTAGTATATATCTGCAATAAACTAAGGGTTATTCTTCTATTCTATAGTAGATGTACCAGACTGTTAGGAAGTAGAGCTTTGGCTTTAAAAAACAAAGCAAAGCATGGCTCCTACCAGGAGGCAGGGTCTGGTCTGTGTTCCAAGTACTCCTTGTAATCTAGGCATCATTAATTGTACTATCCCAAGCATTTTTGGAGAAAAGCGCCTCATCGTGTCTGAATGCATCATCTTCTCTGGCAGCCAACAGCTCCAAAGGAATGCAAGGGCTAAAACTTCCTGGGCCACACCCCTTAAGGCTGTGGGAGGAGGGCAAAAAAAACACACACACACACCCTGCATATATAAAACTAGAATTGCAGGAAGGCTTCTCTGAGACTTGCTAGAGGTTTGGCAGAGGGGGTACCATCTCCAGCAGCTCCACAAGTTATCAAATATTCATAATCTCTGTCCTGGAGTTGTACAGACCAGGGAAAGCTGTATTATAAGATTCTGACAGTGTAAACCAGCCTCAGATTTAGAGGAAATGGTCAACTCTATTTGCACAAACCCCACCTGGGAGAAATTTTCTCTACCTACTGACCTATACATATAGATATATTGATACATAAGTATAGACATGAGGGACTGATTTGCCCCAGTCCAATCTGAATAAAATAAGAGGCCAGATTGGCTACAAGGACACCTTCCAATGGGGGGAGAAGGAGAAGGAGAAGGAGAAGAATCACCTTCCCTTCCCCACAACAGCCAGCCTGTGAGGTAGGTGGGGCTGAGATAGCTCTAAGAGAGCTGTGACTAGCCCAAGGTCACTCAGCTGGCTTCATGTGTAGGAGTAGGGAAACCAAGCCAGTTCACCAGATAAGCGTCCACCACTCATGTGGAGATTAGAGTCCACCGCTCCAAACCATCGCTCTTAACCAGTACACAATGCTGGCTCTGCAAGTCTGGAAGAAGCTAAATTACTGTTCTCCCTCATGAGGCAGCTTTTGTTGCCTGTTGCCGTCTGACCCACCCGTCTGCCACTGAATATCATGGGATGAGCTGGTCGCCTTTGGTTCCAAGCAGGAATTTGGGGGCTTCTTCCCTGATTGGCTTTTGGAAAAGGCTTTTTCCGCCTGCTTCATGATGTTCAGGTTGAGTGGTTATTAACAGTTTAACTAAGCCTGGTCATTGATGTTTAGGCCAAAACTGGTTTGGCAAGGATAGAGTGGGTTGCTTATGGATAGATGGGACCAGCGGTGAGCACCCTGAGCCATTGGGTATGATGGAGGGCATGTTCTGAATAAACAATCACCTGCTTGATGGTGGGATGGGGAATATGAAGGACGGTCTTTGGTGCTCAGCAACATCTTTCTGAACCTGGTAGCGTGCATAAGGGAAGGGGCATCAGGGCTCATCAGGGAAGGGGGCATCACGGTGTACCAGGGAAGGGGGATAGAACTGGGCACCTCTCCACAAAGTATGTGAGGGTAATGACAAGGCCAGCGGCAGCCGCAGGCCGAATATGGAGGCAGGGTGGATTTGCCAAAAAAGGCAGTCCTGCCTAGTGCAGCCCACCCTCAATTAAATATGATCATAGTTAATTGATTACTACGATTGCCAGGTCCCTCTTCACCACCCATCGGAGATGTTTGGAGCGGAGCCTGAGGAGGGTGGGGTTTGGGGAGGGGAGGGACTTCAATGCCATAGAGTCCAATTGCCAAAGTAGCCATTTTCTCCAGGGGAGCTGATCTCTATCGGCTGGACAGCAGTTGTAATAGCAGGAGATCTCCAGGTAGTACCTGGAGGCTGGCAACCCAAACTCTATGACATTACACCCGGTTGAACTCCCTCCCCTCCCCCTCAGATTCCTCCCCCAAAATCTCTAGGTATTTCCTAACCCTCGACCATGCAACCCTACTTGCAGTCTACATTTAACTACTACCACATCATAATATCTGTATGCTTCGCACACATTTTCCCAGCATCCAATGCAGTGTAGCAGTTAGGCTGTTGTACCAAGGTTGGGAAAATCAGAGTTCACTTAAAACATGAGGCTCACTGGGTGACCTGGTGCCAGTTCCTTTTTCTTTCTGCCTTCCTTCTGTCTCTGGATAAAATGAGGGTGGGGAGATTAGTATATGTTGTCCTGAGCTCCTTGGCAGAAGGGCAGGGCGATTTTGTCCAGTACACTGCATTGGTGTTGGGGGGGTAGTGGGGGGGGGGGAGGCAATCAAATGGAAATGAAATATGAGTACAGATGGCACATGAATCTTAGAAATAGAACTGTTTTGACACATTCCTTGTGCAGCATGTTCTGCTAAAATGTGTTTATCACAGTTATACACCGGCTGCCCCCTTTCTTTTACTACTTTATTGCCTTTCCTCTCCTCCTCCCTCCCTGCTTTTCCTTGCCCTGCCAGACCAGAGGTGCCACTGAATTTTGCTAAAATATTCGAAGGAGGAGGACAGAAGCAGGAGCAGGAATGTCGAAGGAGGTTTCTAGAGCTGCGTTCAGATGAGGGAGGACGTGACAGCTTTGGCCTGTTGTTACTGTCGTTTATGGATGTGCATTTGCAAATGAAGAGAGGAAAGACTTCGTTGCTGTTCTTGGCTGTTCCTCTTGACAGCTGCAAAACAGTACTGGGGAGAGCCAGACTTGTGTCAGACCAGTTGTGCTCTCTCTGGGCGAAAACGCATGGTCACTTTAGCCTCCTTTTTTCCCCGTTTCAGCCAGGATCGAACACATGCGTTTTGCCGAAGGTGCGTTCGATCCTGGCTGAAACAGGGAATAAAGGAGGCTAAAGCAACCAGGCAATTTCGTCTCACTAACCTAACAGGGTTGTTGTGAGGAGTAATTGTGACTGGATAAGATTTGAGTTATACTACAATTGGTACTTTTAAAAAGACAGTTTGATTGATCAAATCTGAGTAAATTTAAAATAAATCTTACTCCAGAAAACATGCCTTTTGTTTTGTTTTTAATGGATGTACCATTGCATTGTATAATTGTCTCATCTTTGAAAAGATGTTCCTTTTATTAAAGGGCAGAAGTTCTTAATTTAAAAAAAAATCCTCTACTCGATTAACCATCAGCCCTTCTTTGGTAGTTGCGAAATCTGACTAAACGTTGGAGCCTTAGTTTTATTTATTTTCAAAATGTATACCCTGCATTTCTTCCCTCATCCAAGGGAGCGTCACAAATTAAAAACATACATATTACAAAAAATGTCTTCAAAACCCAGGGCAGAAGGAGGACCACTGAGGGAATGCCATATGAAATACAATCTTTACCCACTGGCAGAAGATGGCAATAGAAAGGGACAGGTGAGTCTTTCTGGAGAGCGAGTTCCAGAGGCTTGGTATCATAAAAGAGAAGGTTGCCAGTGCCTTATCTCAGATGGTGGGGGCACCCAAAGCAGGGCCTCATGTAGACTCCTAAGGAGGTAGGTGATCTTTCAGGTATGCAAAATGTAAATGCCACTGAAAATCATTGCACTTTTAATTGATGCCTGATGATCAGAAAGCACCATGCTGCTCTGATCTGTGTTCAGTGTATTGCATGTTTAACACATCTCTTGATGTGGAGGGGCTGTGGCTCAGTGGTAGAGCATCTGCTTGGCATGCAGAAGGTCCCAGGTTCAATCCCTGGCATTTCTAGTTAGAGACTAGGCAGATAGGGGATGTGAAAGACCCTGGAAAGCCGCTGCCGGCCTGAGTAGACAATAATGACTTGGATGGACCAAGGGTCTGATTCACTATGAGGCAGCTTCATGTGATGTGTCAGCTGCTTGCAATTCTGCATTTGCCTATCCAAACCCAGGCTCAGGGCTCATTCATCTCTTTACTGCAGGTTGTAAGGGGTGAGATCAGGGATGGGTAGGGTTGCCAACCTCTAGGTGGTGGCTGGAGAGCTCCCGCCATTACAGCTGATCTCCAGACGATAGAAATCAGCTGGAGAAAATGGCAGCTTTGGCAATTGGACTCTATGGCATTGAAGTCCCTCCCTTCTCCAACCCCTGCCTTCTTCAGACTCCACCCCCAAAATCTCCAGGTATTTCCCAATCTGGAGCTGGTATCCCTAGGGATGGGGCCACCTTTCAAGTGTGTACCAAGCCTGCATAAGTGATGTTTGGCCCCTGAAGATACTTGACTGTTCCTTAGGAAATCCTTAACTTATTTCTCGACCACTTATTTTAAAATCCTCCTGCTCCTCCCAGGAACTGAGGTCAGTATCCATTTTATCCTCACAACAAACTGGTTAGGTTGAGCAAGAGTGACTTATCAAAGGTTACCCCATGAGCTTTGTGACAGTGAGGGGATTTGAATCTTGGGTGTCCCTGGCCATAGTCCATAATTCCACTGCTTCACACTATCACACATGAGAGAATAGAATCATAGAATAGAATCATAGAATCCTGGAGTTGGAAGGGACCACCAGGGTCATCTAGTCCAACCCCCTGTACAATGCAGGAAATTCACAACTACCTCCCCCTGACATCCCCAGTGACCCCTACTCCATGCCCAGAAGATGGCTAAGATGCCCTCCCTCTCATGATCTGCTTAAGGTCATAGAAAATCAGCATTGCTGAAATCCGTTCTCTTAAAATTAGGAGGAACAGTTTGGATGTGATGATAAAAAAACAAACAAACACGTTCTTATTGTGCACAACTGTCCCCTTAACCCAAGATGAAACGACCTCCCTTTTCTCTAATCGTCCTAGTCTGGCAAATGCTCGTAGGCTGTCTCTGCATTGCCTTTTGCTTTTAATAGTATGTGAGCATCTTGGGGGAAAGCAAATGTTGCCAGTGTTGCATGTTTTATTACTATTAATAATAACAATAATAGTGTTGCCTCTTTTGCCAGATTTGCTAAGAGTAGTATTAATAAAAGGGCGATGTTACTAGAATAATGCATTTGGGATACAGCTCATTACGTTGTTAATGCTGTGATTGTGGGTATGGTCTGTCCGATGATTTATAGCTAGCTTCAGGCTTCTGGGGTTTAAGTAATTATGGTATAGATGCAATGACAACATTAGGACAAGACCAGAATACTCAACTTCCTGTCTGTTTTCGGTAGCTTCCATTCGAATACCACCGGACTCCGCTAGTCTTTCTAGGTTTTCATTGAATGCCGTCGGAATCTAATCAGAATAATTATTTTATTACACTCTGAATTCCTGATTAGTTGAGCTGTTCCACAATTGTACCAAAACCTTATTTGGTGATGATGCTGCTATAGTTTTTTTTAATCCATCTCGTCAGTGTTTCTCTTTGACTGCAAAGCACACATTGATTGATGCACTACCGCTGACTTCCAAAACTTCAGTGGGTTCCCATAGCAATCTGTCACTTTTGTTCTTTACCCCTTTAAGCTCTGCGATGGAAGGAGAAGATTTAGCAGAGATGCATTTCAATCGGGTGGTGGTGGTGGTGGCTGTTGACACCGTGTGTAGAGAGTGGATATAGCTAATGCAGTGCGAAGCAAAGATCCATCGTGCGACGCCGAGGGACTCTGCTGTTTGCGTGTGTGATGTGGCATCAAGCCGAGATTCTGTTTTGTGTAATGTCACAGGCTGTTGGTTGCTAATTTCATCCGATAGGTTTTGCGAGCTCCTTTTATCTATACCTATGTATCTATGCCTTTGCCCCAGTCCCCAATAAAGACACGGGACCTCAGCATGGGTTTACCTGGTTTATTTAAAACCGCTGACCTACGCCATCAATAGGGTTGCCAACCTCCAGGTGGTAGCTGGAGATCTCCTATTATTGCAACTGATCTCCAGCTGATAGAGATCAGTTCACCTGGAGAAAATGGCTGGTTTGGCCATTGGACTCTAAGCATTGAAGTCCCTCCCATCTCCAAACCCCGCCTTCCTCAGGCTCTGCCCCAGAAACCTCCCTCTGCAAACCTGGGGATCTCCCCTGCTTTGCAAAACCCCTCAGTGACAGGTCAGGCTGGCCTCATTGTGCAGATTTGAGTATTCGCCAGGGGGTCAGGCCTGTAATATTAGGCATACTGATAAACTACCACCAAAAACGGACTGCTTGTAATACCATGGTTTCCCCCACTCCTTTCCTTGCCCTCAGTTATGTTCCATCCTTGGACATTTATGCATGTAGACCAACATCTGCCCCATTATCTGAGATATATGAATTCCAGCCTAGTTCAAGGTGTCTCCGACATTCCAACGCATGTCATGCCAGCACCAGGATAGCTTATACAATGGGACCTAGGAACAATGTCTATGTTCAGATTTTCAGAGGCCCTAGGGTGATTGGGGGGATAGGGTTGCCAGGTTGGGAAATTCCTGGAGATTTGGGGATGCCCCCTGGGGAGGGCAGAAACCTCAGTGGGGTACAATGCCACAGAGTCCACCCTCCAAAGCATTTCTTTTCTCCAGTGGAGCTGATCTGTGTAGTCTGGAGATCGGCTGTAATTCCGGGGGATCCCCAGGTCCCACCTGGAGGCTGGCATCCGTACCTCAGGTTGTTTTTGTGTGCGTTTTGATAAATTACACAACTTGTTTTCATGCACATCATATACACTTAATTACTACTACTACTACTACTACTACTACTACTACTACTACTACTAAGGACCTCAAAAGCTGGAAGTGGCCTGGTTCTCTCTCTGGCCCACTGAGAGGGCCTTTGTTCTGCAGGGTTGCTGGCTAGAGGCATGAGTTGGGGGTGGGGGGAGAGAGACATGAGGATTGCTAGTAATGATAGCATGAAGTCTCTTCTGGAGAAAACCTTGCAATGTTATCACGTCTTACTAGGAATCACCAGAAATTCTATGGTCTTACCAGAGTTCTGGTGGGGAATGGAAACTGGGGACAGGAAAATGGCAAGCCTGGATGTCTACAGGGTCTTCCTTAAGGCTGTCGATTCGGTTTGTCCCGAACCAAAAAACCGCCGAATTTCCCCCGATTCGGTGGTTTTCGGTTCGGGACGAACCAAATTCAAAAAAGGTGGGAAACGGGGGGAGCCAAATTCCCCAACTTCGGAATGTTCGGGGAATAAATTCAGCAAATTCGGGGTTCGCCCCCCCGTGCGCCTTCACGGGGCTTCCCTGAAGGCGCACGGGGCTCAGGGGGGCCTTTAAACAGATCTGTGCCTCCTGGCCGGGAGGCACAGATCTGTCCCCCCACCCCCGCGCGCCTTCAGGGGGCTTCCCTGAAGGCGCGTGGGGGGCCCTTTAAACAGATCTGAGCCTCCCAGCTGGGAGGCACAGATCTGTTTAAAGAGCACCCCGTCCGGCTTCAGGGGGCTTCCCTGAAGGCGCGGGGGGGGGGGCTTTAAACAGATCTGTGCCTCCCGGCTGGGAGGCACAGATCTGTTTAAAGGGCCCCCCGCGCGCCTTCCAGCATAAATCAGATGAGCATTCATATATATGTCAGAAAGCAATTTTCCTCCAGGCCAGATTGGGAAGCACAGATCTGTTTAAAGCCCCCCCCCCCCGCGCCTTCCAGCATAAATCAGATGAGCATTCATATATATGTCAGAAAGCAATTTTCCTCCAGGCCAGATTGGCCAGGAATCCTGGAGGGTTCCCCCCCATCTCCTGGACATGGAGTAGGGATCACTGGGGGGTGGGGGTGGGGGTGGGGGGAGGTAGTTGTGAATTTCCTGCATTGGGCAGGGGGGCGGACTAGATGACTCTGGAGGTCCCTTTCAACTCTACGATTCTATGATATGTACACTATGATATGGGTAAAGGTACAGGGTTAGATCCAACTATCTTTTCTGCTATTAAAGAAGGAGGAGTGGTCCTCCTTGGTCACCAAAACAGGCTATGCTGGGGATCATGGAACCTGCATGGACAAAAACCATTTGGGGCGGGGTCTACAGTAAGGAGGGGAATTAAGTAGGGTTGAGTGAAACTGTTGGCTGGATCAAAGCCACAGTGGGATTGAGTGAAATGGTTGGGCTGGATCAAACCCACAGTCAATCTGAATTGTCAGGCTAGCATTGGAAATCAAATACTGATGTGGTCTCCCATTCATATCCTCGTGAAATTTGTCACAGCCCTGTTCAATGCGACTAGTGCTGTTCCAGGGGCAGCAACTTTGGTAGAACTACTCGACATAGCTTTTCATCAAGAGCTCATCCCTCTTTCACATCTCTTGCCCACATTTGCAGCCTTCCCCCCAGTTTCCTGCTGCTTTGCCACTGAAACGCACACACTTGAAAGGGCTTCTTTATGGAGTAATCCCAGCCAACCACAGAGCAAGCATTAGCCATGATCTGTTTCCCCCCGCGCGCTCCTTCAGGGGGCTTCCCTGAAGCCGGGCGGGGGGCCCTTTAAACAGATGTGTGCCGCCCGGCCGGGAGCTCCCAGCTGGGAAGCGCAGATCTGTTTAAAGGGCCCCCGGCGCACCTTCAGGGAAGCCCCCTGAAGGCGGGCGGGGGGGGGAAAACAGATTTGCGCCTAACAGCTGTTAGGCGCAGATCTGTTTAAAAGGCCCCCTGCGCACCTTCATGGAAGCCCCGTGAAGGCCCGCGGGGGGGGGGGCGAATTTCCCCCCGAACTCAAGATCTCGCCCGAATTTCAAGGATCCGAAGCGGGGGAGTTCGGACTTTGGCACGGCCCGAATTTAAAAGGGCCGAATTTTGCCGAATCTTTTTTTTTCAACAGCCCTAGTCTTCCTACTGGCCAAGAGACTGGATTTTTGCACCTGCTAGAAACTGCTTAATCTTGCTCAGGTAGTTCATAGGTGCATTGACCCCACATCAGTTTGTTTTTTTTAAGGGCACTTCATTTATCAGAGCATCTACTATGAAAATGCTCAAGTTAGACAACACTTGTATTCAAGCATTTGAGACACAAAAATGAAAGGGGGGAAGAAGGAGAACTTTACAATGCAAAGGCAGAGGTGAGAAATACCCTTTATTTCTTCCCTCCTAGCCTGGAAATAGGGGCGTCAAGCATTTTTCTACCTAAGAGTTACATTCCAGGTCACTCACAAGTACTTTAGTAAGGGCTACAATAGAAAATATAATTACTGGTCTGCTTTTCATTAATGCAGCTGGCAACAAAATTTGCTTTTCAAAAGAAAAGGCCAGCTCAGGTTAAATTTGATGGTTTGACTCAGTACCTAGAAATTCAGTGTTACATTGCCTCAAGTATTATGGCAATTTAGCTGTACACAATAGCCCCTATTTCTTAGGTGAGTGCTGTCCCTGTTCTGCCATATTTTCTGCATTTGGAAAATGGCTTATTAAAGCCCATGTTAGTGCAGGTTGCTCGAATTATCAGTCTATGGGGTTCAGTCCCCTCTCCCAGCCTCTAGCAGTTAAATCTCCAAGTAGGGCAAGGATGCGTCTCCAGCGCACAGGCATCTAAACTAATGTATCAGACCACGAAGGAAGGATGTGCACTGCACAATGATATTTCACCCACAGCAGCTGACGAAGTACAGCTTGCATTATTGATAACCTATTGTAGGACAATTATGTTAACCCAAAGAACAAACACCCTCTCAGCTTTTAAATCAGCGCAAGACAAGCTAGTCGGGAGTAAATGAATGCAAACAAAAGAGCAGATGGAGGGGAGCTTTCAGACATGGGTCATGATGGCTAGGGAAAGACCTTGGGCAGTGATCTTTGGGAAGAGAATAAAGGTGTTACAAGAACTTCTTCAACTGGGATGTGTTGGAGAACACAGTAAGGCTACCAACCTCCAGGTGGGGCCTGGAGCTCTCTTAGAATTGCTACTCCTCTCCAGACTACAGAGGTGCATTCCCCTGGAAGAAATGGCAACTCTACTGCATCACATCCCTGTTGAGCTCCCTCTCCTGAGCTCCTTCTCCTCCCCCAGGCTACGCTTCCAAATCTCCAGGAATTTCCAAAGCTTGCGTTGGCAACCTGTTGCATCCGCCATTTATTTCCCCTTAAACAGTCAAAGGGGTGAGCCCTTCCAGTGTAATCATTCATATAAAAGATTTTAAAAAGAGCATACTGCCACCATGTTGCCTCTCCCTGACCTCCAAAGAGTTTGACTTGAGCTCGCATTCCTACTTGGTCAGCCACATAAAATATCTTAGGCCCATCCCCAACAAGAGGACTAGAATCAGCTCAAGATCCTCTGGGTCTTCACTTTGCCCTCTCCCTAAGTCCAGTAAGGTTGATGCTGGCTCTAAGAAGAGATTATGCTCTATGATACAAAACCAAGAAGAACCAGCCGTTCAACAGGGCTCACACAAGTCCCTTTCACAAGCCTAAGAACGGAACACTGGCCACAGCATAGAACCGAACATTTGAAACCTTCCTTTTTCAAATATATTAAATGTTATTTCATTACATCCAGCACAGAAACCTTAACCATATGCCCTCACTTGTACATCAGTCTCCCTTAGTGCAACTGCATTGCTAAGCAGTGTTGACTCTGTGCAAAAGAATAGCACCACATCAACAGAGGCACCACTCTAGGAAATCAGAGCATCAGCCTCCTGCCCCCCACACCCAATCAGGGAGTAACTATCTGGGCAGTCGTGGAGGACTCTATGGGCAAATAAAGATAGAATCATAGAGATGGATGGGGCTACCAAGGTCATCTAGTCCTACCCCCTGAATGCAGGAAATTCACAACTACCTCCCCCACACCCCCAGTGACCCCTACATGCCCAGAAGATGGCCAAGATGCCCTCCCTCTCATCCTCTGCTTAAGGTCATAGAATCAGCATTGCTGACAGATGGCCATCTAACCTCTTCTTAAAAACCTCCAAGGAAGGAGAGCTTACCACCTCCCAAGGAAGCCTGTTCCACTGGATGAAGTGGAGAGCATCACCAATACCTCTAATTAACTGTAAGCCATCTTGAGCCATGAAGAAAATGCATGGCATAAATGTTTTAATTAATAAATAACTACCCCGTAAACAAAGTCTGCCTGGTAAACATAGGGATGGGACGTTACCCCATGGGTCAGGAGTGACCCGGTGCTTGCACAGGAACCTTTACCTTTTTTAATTACTATGTGTTATTATATATACACCACTCTAATCTGAACCTTCCAAGTTTATGCTAGTACAATTTCACTCCTTTTCTCTTTATTGGATACAAATGTTAAGAGGTACACAGAGACGTGCGCAAAACAGTCTTATATGAACATGCCGCCTCCCCCTCTGAACTTTTCCTTCCATAAATGTCAATGTGAAATGCAAAGTTCGGGCTTCTTCCAGCTCCAGCCCACTCAGTTAGTTAATTAGCCAGGGGTTCAAGCAGCGGCTTCCGGGGATTTGCACTGGAGGAGAGGAAGAATTCAAGCAAAAAAAAAAAAAAGGATTTTTCAAACATTTGCACAAAATGTATTGAGAAAGCATCAGAATCAACATTAAAAAACAACAACACACACACACAAATTGCCATTGCTTGAAAAGGCTGGAAGCTGGCAAAAAAGCAGTCTGTCAGGAAAGAATCAGGGGCGGTGTTTTTCCCTCTAAGGAGAAATGCGCAGGCAATGGCAAACCACATCTGAACATCTCTTGCTGTGACTTGTCAGCAAACCAGCAAGAGAGAGACAGACAAACCCTTAGATTTTAAAATCCCACTTAAGGACACTTAACACATGGTTTGTTTGCCCCAGTATGGATGTTATTGGGAAACAGTTTCCCCCCACAGCTTTCCTATAATAACATAGTGCTTTCCCCAACCTTCCTGGTTTTCCTAGTCTTGTCTGTGATCTTTTCCAAACCTTCCTTTTTCCAATCCTTCGGGAAAGATTGTGGTGAAGCTAGGATTGTTACCATGTGGTCAGGGAAGTCTGGATTTCCCTCATCCTGCCCGCTTCAGCACCATTTTCTCTGCTCCCCATCCCTGTAGTGGCCATTTTCCTTTCCACTGGCACTGTGAGGCTCTTTGTTAAATCAGTAATTGACATATCAACATATTAATAGAATCGGTCTATTCACTGTTAGTTTAAAAACCTCAAAAAGCACCCCCTCCATGGCTGCTCAGAAGCAACTGGCTCTTCAGCTCTTAAGTGTGTGGGGAGGCAGGAGACCACAGTTATTCCGTAACGAGGAAAAGATATACCCCATGTGCTCAAAAATACCTTTTTTTCTAGCACTCAACACTGGCGTTGAAAACAAAAACCTGGGCTATGCCCTGGCCGGAAGGGCCTTGGAAGAAACTAAGCAACTTGCTTCCAGAGAGGTAACCATATCAGTCTGCTGGACAAAAAGGAATATTGTGACACCTCAAAGACTTACAGTAGCTCAACAGCTGTAACAGTGTCAGTTTGAGGCCTGGCTAATAAAATTAAATCTACTGTTAAATTCTAATTCCACAATTATTCATGCTGTAATAAATCTGTTAGCATTTAAGGTGCCACAAAACTCCTTTGTGTTTACAAGGATGGAAAACAACTGTAACACCCATTTATATATGTGCTGCCATGGCATTACGATCCCTTGTAGTGAATAATCAGTATTGTATATTTCCTGTTAGAGAAATTAGAAATAAAATAAAATTATAACCCAGGAAGCTGCAAATTGAGGAATTAACTGTGGAGGTGAAGAAGCAAAATTTTACCCTTTTGAAACCCAAAGCAGTACCTTAAGCAGTAAGTAGCTTACTAGACCCACAAATTACGCAGATCTGCCAGCGTGGTGTAGTGGTTAAGAGAGGTGGACTCTAATCTGGAGAACCGGGTTTGATTCCCCGCTCTTCCACATGAGCGGCGGAGGCTAATCTGGTGAACTGGATTTGTTTCCCCACTCCTACACACAAAGCCAGCTGGATGACCTTGGCCCAGTCACAGTCTCTCAGCCCTACCCACCTCGCAGGGTGTCTGTTGTGGGGAGGGGAAGGGAAGGTGATTGTAAGCCGGTTTGAGTCTCCCTTAAGTGGTAGAGAAAGTCGCCCTATAAAAACCAACTCTTCTTCTCCTTCTTCTGATCTCCAGCCGATAGAGATCAGTTCACCTGGAGAAAGTGGCCGCTTTGACAATTGGACTCTATGGCATTGAAGTTACTCCACTCCCAAAACCCTGCCCTCCTCAGACTCCACCCCAAAAACTTCCCTCCGGTGGCAAAGAGGGACCTGGCAACCCTAGATGGGACGCTCTTACAGTCAGCACTCTGAAGATGCCATTTTCTCCACAGGAACTGACCTCTGTAATCTGAAGATCAGCTGCAATTCTGGGAGAACAGAAGCCCTTCCCGCAGGCCAGCAAACCAACCTGCCACCATTAACAGCCTTGCTTGCCCACCTCTAAGAAACCAGCAGCAAGCGATTGTCCAAAAATTCATACAAACGGTGATTTATTTTAATGATGCTTCATTTCTGGGACTCGGATTTGGGTCACAGGCACTGCCTCAAACCCTGGTCTACCTTAACAACCATTTCCTTCATTGCTTTGCTTAGGTCAGGCATCTCTGCAGCCAGGGAGGGTGTGAGGGGAGCATCAGGGTTAGTATGGTTATGGGGAGAAAAATGAATTTCTGACGTTCATTATTTTTTTAGATATAGCCACTGATTCCTCTCAATCTCTTTCCCCCTCTTTTCAATGAGGGGTTTCTCTTTTGTGTCTCTTTGAGGAGAACTCAATGCACCCTTTTGTAACTGTAGCCCCTGCGGCGGTTTTATGTTACCCACAGAAAGGGGCTCTAGCAGGAACGTTTGGGGAGATATTGCCTGGCTCTGAGCACCTACAGAGTGAAATTCTGAACTTCTGCAAAACCTCCCTTCCTGCCACTCTTCCCTTTGAATTTCTCAAACTACTAAAAAGAAAAAAAGAAAGGAAAGGGGTTGTTAGATTTCAGGGAGAAACTGGGTAAAGAAGAATTAAGACAATTTCTCTTAGCAATGCTAACCAGGATGCCATAAATTGTAGAAAAAAATATGGATGGATGTAAATATGTCTCAACACAATTTTAAACACCCTAAAATACTTAAAGAAAACCAAGCTAGGTTAGATACAGGAAATCTGAAGGCACTTTTTTAAAAAAAATGCTAAGTCAAACTATTCCATTGGCATTTTATATGTGTACATGCATGTGTGTTTAATTCTGACCATGGTTGTTGAAACATGTCTGGTATTTTGACTATTTGTCATAACTGAAGATGCATTTTATGCAATGCACATCTGTAGATTTTTAGTTTGATGTATGAATGTTATTTTTTTCTGGTTGACGTGTCTTACTTTTTGTAAGTAGCCTTAAGTGGGGTTTTCCCATTGGGTCTAGAGACATTTAAATGAATGTACCCTTTCCCCCCTACAACTTTTTTGCTTTCAAGGTTTGGCTTTTGTTCCTGTCATTCCCTTTCTTTTGATTCAGCACCAGGAAACAAACCATGACATCTGCGTTTGTGTATCACCCAAACTCATGGTTAAGACGAACTGTGGCTAATAAGCCAAATTCACGCCATGGGACCAGATCCTGGTTTGACTAACCCATAGTTAGTGGAGTGACCTGCAAGGTGACAGATGGTTTAAACAAGACATGGGTTTGCATCTCACCTCACCCAAGTCACACACTGATCTGTAATTATACATTTACACCTATGCAATCATTTAAGTGACCATAAAGTTTAACATGTCGGGGGGGGGGGTGCCTATGCTCTAATACACGCCAGGCAACCCCTCGCAGAATTTTTTTTAAAAAAACCGCATTGGATGTAATTATATCTTCATTTAACTCTAACAACATATCATGGATTGGCCATTTGTGTGCAAGATCGGGTCATACATGCTTATATTTCTCATAGACATTTGGATTCTCTTTCTGATTTTTACCATTAGATAGCCACTTGGCTAGTTTAGATGAGAGAATGAACCATTGTCCATGATGGCACCACCAATTCAAGTTTACAACAAACTCTTTTAGTGAAGTCCTAAGCAGAGTTATACCCTTATAAGTACATTTACTTCAATGGACTTAAAACAGTGCAATGCTGTTTAGGACCACACTATACACGGCCCTACACAAACTATGTTTTCCCATCTGCAATATAGGGCAATACTGGTTTGATTTACAGGTGGCTTGTAAGGATTACCAAAAGGTAAAATACTGGAAGAGCTTCACACAAGGAAAGTTCACTAAGTACTATTATTAGTTATATGATCAACCAAAATGTCCATAACACAACATCTCTGGCATACAGTGGTTGATCTCTGTATGTAGTCCTGTTAAAAGCATCAGAAGCTTGTCGTTACACAGAGTTTAATCTCTCTCATTTTAACTCATCTATTTTTTATGTCCTTCAATATGCATCCCACTTTTGAAGCCACAAAATGGGAAGGAGACTCTGCAGGAAAACGGCTTTGAATCCTGTTAAATGCCTTCCTAGGTTAAGGTGGAGCGCGAAGGACACAGACCTCTGTTTTTTTCTTATAGCGGTACTTCTGGTTTCGCCCTTGAAACCTACTCTGACAGCAAAGGAAGAAGCAGAATCTCCACAGGGAAAAGGGAAGAACCGAAGACCAACACCCTCGGGACTATCTCTCATAAGGATTGTAGGGCTCCAACTAAGAGGTTGCTGGGTGTGGCACTAATTACCCACTCCCTGAGCCACCAGGTCAGAGAAAGCAAGGGGGGGGGGGTTCCAAGAAATGACACAAGACTTCATAGCTCAGAATCCTGCACATCAGGGGACCCCAAGACAGTCAGACCCATTGTACTTCTGCTGTAAGGGTCCCAAGCTAGCTCCATTGAACACATGAAGCTGCCTTATACTGAATCAGACCCTTGGTCCATCAAGGTCAGTACTGTCTACTGAGACCGGCCAGTGGCTCTCCAGAGTCTCAGCCAGAGGTCTTTCACATCACCTACCTGCCTAGTCCTTTTAACTGGAGATGCCAGGGATTGAACCCGGGACTTTCTGCACGTCAAGAAGATGCTCTACCACTTAGCCACAGCCCCTCCCATTCCCATTCCCTCAGTCTGGACAACCTGATGCTGAGGAAACCTCTGCCTACTTTCCAGCTGTCTGCCTCCAACTAACCTCCCACACCTGTCTCCTAATTGGTGGCCCAATCTGCATTGCCCTTCTACCGGATGCCTACAAACCTTTCCAAATCATTGGAAACTTGACAGCCATTTGTTTGTGAGTGTAGGTTTCATTTCTCTGTTCCTTGTTATGGAACATTCAATAACTTTAATGGCAACCCTCAAACACAAACATTATAAGTGTGTGCATATGTCCCTTCACACACATGCCAGACCAAAACAATCTGCTGAATGCAAGTAAGGAGAAGTAATGTTCTCTGGCACTTTAAGCTAAGTTGTGACATACACTGTATCTGGATTAGGATTGTGAAAAAAATCAGATCCAGGTATATTCAAGCCAAAATTGTTGGGATTCCAAAATATTCCTGAATTTCCATTCTGGTATGGGTTTTTTTCGAGAATCCAAAAAAAAAAAAATCAGCTCCATTATATCCTATCAGGAATTTTTCAGGGGCTCTGGTGGAGGCTGTTGTTTAATGTTGAGGCACATACTTTGTAGCATAGCTGCTGGTGACTCTCCTTAGAAGAATCGCCAAGCTTGGTAAACATTGGGCCAGGGGTTCCAATTTTATGGGCCCCCAAAGAGGGTGCCCCAATCCATCCTCCCTTGTTTCTAATGGAGGGGAAACCCCCCAAAAATGTTTAAACTGCTGGCATTCTGTGGTTTGACAATGGTTCTGTTGGGCTTTCACTGTCAGAGTTGACCTGGGTTCTAGTGGGTACCTGCAAGTTTCATTTAGTTCATCTGGGCTAGCAAAAGTGCCCCCTCCCAGCTTGACTTTTTTGTGCTGTGATTCTCTGGTTTGACATTGGTTTTGTTAGGCTTTCCCCACATTGGCTTGTGCTTCTGCTGGATTTCTGGGTTCTGGTTCAGTCCTGTTGGGCTTGTGTTGGTTCTTGGGGTGGGAGGCATTGACTTGTGGCTGCTCACAGGCATGCCTCTTTGCTTTTCCCTTGGGGAAAAAAGGGCAGTTTCCCCCCCCCCCTCAACTGGAAACAATTAAGGATGGATGGGGACAACCCCTTTGGGTCCCATAAAATTGAACCGCTTGACCCAATCTTTTCCAAACTAGGGTGTTCTTCTAAGGAGAGTCACCAGCAGCTATGCTGCAAATTTGCTGCCTGTACTTTAAACCCCCCACCCCAAGCCCTGGGAAGATTTTCCCGTAGGCTATAATGGGGAATGTGTGAATGTGCCGACACGTTTTTTTCTCCCTTTTAAAAGGTTTTCTCCCCTTCTCTTTCTACTGCTGTAGCCAGCAATTCCAAAATGATCCTGAAAAAAGTTGGATTTTTTTCAGCCTTTTTGGGATCAGGATTGCGGGCTATAGTTTAAAACGCCATTTAAAAAAAAACAAAACTGAAAACTACCATTAAGGTGTTTTTCCAGTTGCTTTATCAGCTCGGCTTTCCTGAATGCACACGCCTAATATGGGCTGTACATGTGTTCACTGCAATTTGTAAACTGGGGTTGAATGTCTAGTTTGCTTGGGTCCGATGATCTACAGCATGACCAGGGTCTCAGAATTCTGTCCCATTAGATCCCAGCTGATAACCCTAATTAATCAAGACCATCATGTTTGGTGCCTGACACACGGAATAATATGCTTGGACACGGCACAGAGAAAGGCAGAATACTTCTTTAAAGGATGAAAGTGTACTCCAACTAGTGCTTTCTGTTTATTAGAGTCCATTTGTGTAACAGACAAGACACAGATGAGAGCTGCATGAACTCCAGTGTACCTATGCATCTACAGCTATGGACGTAAGAGATCTACCCAAGGGTTTGCTTTACAAGTGTCTGAAGAATAACAATTGGAGGCAAAGCTCTTGCATCAACTACAGATATATCCATCAAAGCACATGGATAGATATACCTGTCAAGCCATAAGAAAGGAAGGATACATCAATAAAGTTGGAGTTTTGTGGTAATGAAGTGTAAGAAGTTACTATGGTTACGGTGTAACCAATCCAGCCCTCCATAGTCAAGTCAATTGTATTCCATAAACAGTTCCAGAACAGCAATGCAAATTAAAGGTAATGAACACTTAACAGATAAATCTGAACACTGCCCTGGCAAGGTCAGAGAAATATCCCCCACCCCCCACTGACACTACCAGGCATACTTCTCCAGGAGGCATTGGTAAAATAACATTACCAGTAATTTATGGATTGCAACCTTTTCAAATTGTTGGTGTACCCAGAGGTGGGGGGGTGGGAGGATAAAATACTTTCCGTTTTTACCATCCAGTATCAAAAATGGGAAATTTGCCAGCCTTGATGAACCAGAAAGACACACACAGCAAAACAGGGAGTCTTTTCCCCTGCATGGCACACTGAACCATGACAAATGTGCATTACTTCACATCACCACAATTTCACACGCAAATTGCCGTCAGTCTGGTTCCTGAACCTCGACTGGAGCGAGAACACTTTAATTCAGGCTGAGTTGATCCACAGTGAATTTAGGCCAACTTCCACCTTTGCCGGGGCCTAGGCTGTCACAGCAGAAATTTAACCAGGAGGAAAAGCAGGCTCCTTCCATTTGAATTTACGACACACCAGATTTGCCTTCAGACATTTCCGCAAACTAGTCGCCCCTCCGTGTCCGACTTCCTTCTACGGCTTTCACTGATAATCACTCGGCATGCTGTGAATGTTGAATGTGAATGTTGCAGTCTCCCTTTTCCAGTGCAAAAGCCATGTATTCACAGCGGTGGAGAATTGTCCCAAACAGGCAGCAAGGTGGAGAAGATCACAAGGAGGCACAGGGGAGGGCGTGCGTGCAATTAAGTCAGTCAATTTACAACAGTGATTCTCATTTGCATTATTCCACTTGAAGATGACAGTGTTTTGGAATGAAGAAGATGAAGCACAATTAAGCCAATAGTAAGTAACCTGGAAGGGCGGTACCTAGGTAGGGTTGCCAACTGCCAGGTAGTAGCAGATCTCCTGCTAATTCAACTGATCTCCAGCCGATCGAGATCAGATCACCTGGAGAAAAATGGCTGCTTTGGCAATTGAACTCTATTGCATTGAAGTCCCTCCCCTCCCCAAACCCCGCCCTCCTCAGGCTCTGCCCCAAAAATCTCCCATTAGCGGCGAAGAGGGACCTGGCAACCCTATACCCTGGTACCTAGGGTTACCAGCTCCCTCTTCACCACCGGCAGTTCACTTCTCCAGGTGAACTGATCTCTATTGGTTGGAGATCAGTTGTAATAGCAGGAGATCTCCAGCTAGTACATGGTGGTTGGCAACCCTTGAGGTACCACAAGGATTTAGACATACACACTGCGAAAACTTCAGATCATCATGGAGGATGTGCATCCCAAATATGCAATGCCATCAGGTGGCAAGGAAGAAACAAGACAAGTATCATACATCCCTATCTACACCACAGGAGTGCTAATTGTGTGCCTGTGTGTGTGTGGTGGGTAGGGGGATTGCACAATGCCAGAGGCCATGGCTGTACATTTCTGTATATCACAGTCTTTGTTTCACATTTAGGGTGCTTTCCTAAGGGGGGGGGGAAATGAATAAGCATAGGAGCCGACATGACATGACCCCGGGCCGACGTAAGTGCCCATTTCCACTAATGCCAGCATATGGGGGGGGGGGGTTCTGCCAGCACCTGGGTGGCACGGAACTGCACCAGCCACCCCTCCAGCACAGCCTCCCACCAGTGTCCAGCTGGCGCAAGTCCCCGGGACAGCATCCCGGGAGGCGTTCTTGGGGGCAGGGCTGCCTTTAGAGAGCCAGTGTGGTGTAGTGGTTAAGAGTGGTGGTTTGGAGTGGCGGACTCTGATCTGGAGAACCGGGTTGGTTTCCCCACTCCTACACATGAAGCCAGCTGGGTGACCTTGGGCTAGTCACACTCTCTCAGCCTCACCTACCTCACAAGGTGTCTGTTGTGGGGAGGGGAAGGGAAGGTGATTGTAAGCCAGTTTGATTATTCCTTAAGTGGTAGAGAAAGTCGGCATATAAAAACCAACTCTTCCAGAGTACACATATCATTTCCCCTGGAGAAAATTGCTACTTTTGAGGGTGGACTGTATGGTATTGTACCCCGCTGAGGTCCTTTTCCTCCCCAAACCATGCTCTCCCCAAGCTCTATACCAAATCTCCAGGAATTTCCCAACCTGGAGTTGGCAACCCTAGTTGCAGAGCCCTCTCTATCTAATACATTTCTATCATGCCTTATCTCTTCTGACTGAAGGCAGGTCTACCCCCCAACCCCAATCATTCACACATACAGAGAAAAAAAAAGCAGGAAGCCTGAAAAACATCAGATAACAATTTTAGAGAGACGAAGGCTTCTGAAAGGATAGGGAGTCATTTAACAGGTGTTTGGTTGGCAATGTGCCACCACAGAAGGAGCACAAAGGAGGTGGGAAACCCAACCTCAGAGGGCCAACTTGAAATTTCGACTGGAGAGGGCATTCTTCCGTAATAACATAGCATTAACATTCCTCATCCTCCAAGGTAGAAGGCAGACACAGGAGTTCAGGTGTTTGTTCTTTGGCAGGTTTACGCAGGCCAAGGATTAGGGCTTCCAGGTCTGTCAGATTTATCAAGCAAAAGAGCACAAAACTGTTTTTTGTCCTAGGGAGAGTGTAAATGGGCATATTTGCCCCCAGTGGCTGAAGCAAAGGCTGCATATTCAAAATGCTGCCAGGTTTTTCCGGGGTTTTTTTTGTACTTTTTCAGACTTTAAGAAAAACGGTTTTCACGCAGCAACCTCTAAAACAACGGAGGAGCCAGCAGGGCTGCTGATTTAAACGCAACACTAATCTTGACACTAGCCTAGAGGTCAGGGCTTTGTTACATTGCCTCAGCCCGAGAAGCTGCAACCTTACCTTTCTGTGGGAAATATTACATCGTCTCAGCCCGAGCAGCTGCAACCTTACGTTTCTGTGGAAAATATTGCTGCTGCTTATGACTCTAAATATAGTTAACTTAGGCCTAAACTACAAAAGGGTCCATACTTTACACTTTCTAATCCAAAAACTCCAAGTTTAAAACTATTACCACAGAGTTTAAAAACAAAACAAAAGAACACCAAGATCTCAAGCAAAGTTTCCCTCCCAATTTACTACCAGCACTTGCCCCAGATGGGCCATTACCTTGAGATACTATGCTCCATTGTTTTGTCACACTGTTGCCTATTTAATCTTTCAGAACATAAGAAAAACCATGCTGGATCAGACCAAGGCCCATCAAGTCCAGCAGCCTGTTCACACAGTGGCCAACCAGGGGCCTCTAGGAAGCCCTCAAACAAGGCGACTGCAGCAGCAGCATCCTGCCTTTGTTCCACAGCACCTAATATAATAGGCATGCTCCTCTGATACTAGAGAGTAGGCATGCATCATAACTAGTATCCATTTTAACTAGCAGCCATGAATACTCCTCTTCCATGAACTTGTCCACTCCCCTCTTAAAGCCTTCCAAGTTGGAAGCCAACACCACATCCTGGGGCAGGAAGTCCCACAATTTAACTATGATTTGTGTGAAGAAATACTTCCTTTTATCAGTTCTGAATCTCTCACTCGCCAGCTTCAGCAGATGACCCATGTTCTAGCATTATTAGAGAGGGAGAAAAGCTTCTCCCTGTCCACTCTCTCCAAACCAGTGTTATCCTGTTATGGCTCCAGTCTTTTGCTGTTAGGACACAGGCATACAATTCGGCTGGGACATTTTGGGCGTCTGTGGAAGACCACCCTTGATTTTGGTTCTCCAGCCTCTCAAATGATGCTCTTGTCATAACAGATCAATGTGTGGATCATATCCTACACTCTACACTGAGCAGACTGGTGGAATACAACACAATGTAAGAAGTACAACAATGGATGAGGCAGGCCTTGGTGTGATCCACAAAGGTAATTCTCACCTATGTAGAAACATCCCAAAACATGTTTCATATCCATGAAAAGCAGGCACAGACTAAAGGCTTGAAAGTAGAAGCAAAAGAAGTCAACAGTCCAGTGAATTTAACACTAAGCCAATTAAAAAAAATCTTGCCAAGTCTTCCCATAAAGGGGGGTGACAGTCATTTTACCACATGGCAAACATGCAAGCTTACTCACTTGAGAAACATATGCCCAGTGTTGCAATACAGATGACCGTGGCTGGTCTTGTAATAATCCATGGGTTGAGAGTTACCAGCTCATTCTGTTGCTATGGGATGGACACATAAATTCTACCAATCGCTGCATGTATTGCTGCATTCTCCTACTGTCAATTCGCTAGAAGTGCTTAAATGGCCAGTTAGCACAAGCCTATATTGGGTACAATTTGCCATCACTGCAGATTCTTCTCCATGTGCATTCCTTACACCAAGCAGGTTTTGCTTTATTTTCCTTAATGGTGCCCATGCGTGCACACCCACCTTTTGATAAGAGAAAAAGGAACAGATTCTCCCAAGAGCTTCACTTTCTACACTTGAAGGCAAAAGAACAAACACACACACTCCACCCAACCACCTATCACACAACGGCTGAAAAAACACTTTCAGAAATCAGTTTATAATTTCTTTGTGAAAGGGAAAAAAAACTCTCATACCAGTCTCTTAATAGTGTCTCACAAAAATGGCTACTTAAATCTTTCAAAATTCCTAAAGAACAGTTAGTGGTGTAAAAAACAAACAACATGGCTAAGAAAGTGCAACCAACAAAACCAATTCTTTAAAAGATGAGGAGTGTCATGAGCAAAAAGTCACTAACAAAGACAACCTTCCAGATATGTACAAAGCATGGGGGGAGACTTACCACTTGCTCCAAAACCTCAACTTTTACCAAACATAAGAATATGCAGCAGGAACAAAAATTATACCATTTGTGAGCAACAAAGAAAACTAGGACACCCCGTGACAGAAAAGGTTTGTGGTAAGCTGGTCATCTGTACTGACTCTAACAGTAAGCCCCCCAAATTAACCTTTTGTCAGCTTCAAAATTCAGACCTAACTTAAATTTCACCACCCCAAACCAAGGCACAATACAAATACAAAAACATTAAAACAAAACATAAGGCAGGAAGGAAAGATCACTGAGGGAATGCCAGATTTAAAAAAAGAAGGGGACAAGCAAGTATCTCCAGAGTCTTGGTGCCATGACCAAGAAGGCCCTCTCCCAGGTTGCCACCCACCTAATCTCAGAAAGAGGGGGGACACGAAGCAGGATCTCAGAAGATTACTGTAGTGATTGGATACTTCATAAAGCAGTAGGCAGTCCTTCAGGTATGCTGGTCTCAATCCACATAGACCTTTAAAGATCAACACCAGCATCTTGAGTTGTGCCTGGAAACAGTCTGTAAACCAGCATAGAGGGTCCAAGATTGGAGTGGTATGTTACATACGCCCCACTCGTCAACATTTTGGCTGTAGCGTTCTGCACCAACTGAAGTTTCTGAACACTTTTCAAGGGCAGCCCTACAATACCAACAGTATTAAACATACACACACAAACAACACCACAACTGATGCATTGTTCCCTGGAATACAGAATGAAGCCACACAACACCAATATATGTGTTAAACTGGGTTATATTGATGGCTCAGCTCTATCCTGGCTGCATAGGTTATCATCAAAGCGTGAATTGTCTTGTTGGGTTCCACAGGCCACAGTTTTATCCCCAAAGTTATTCACCCAATATGGAACGCCTTTAGGAGAAAGCATTTGTAGCTTTGGAATTGGATGTCATCAATATGCAAATGACACCCAGCTCCATAGCTCGCTATCCAAATCCCCTGGTTATGCAGTAGAAGTCTTGAGTCACTGTCTGACTGCTACAGTCCAATACGGGATCCAGCATTGCTGCTGGAGAAGAAAGTTAATGCAGTAGCCACAAATGTGCTCTTCCAACCCAATCTAGCCCAGAAATGGCCCCCTACCTTGACTCAGGCAGATTTTACATATTACTCCGATTCTGTAGTTACTCCATTGGCTGCTGATCAGTTACCAGGCTCAATGCAAGAATTGGCTGTAACACATAAAGCTCTTCATGGGTTGAACCCTCACACCTGCATAACTTCCTTTCCTCCTATGCGCCCCCATGACAGCTTCACTCGCCTGAGCAGGGCCTTCTGCAGAAGCCATCCTGCAAACGGGCAAAACCAGCAACTGCCCAGATGCACGCATTCTCAGCTGTGGCCCCAATCTTATAGACTGGCCTGCCTGGGGAGTTTAGGAAGGCTCCCAGTCTCCTGGATCTCCACAAACTATGGAAAACTGAATTATTCAGGACAGCTTTTTTTAAGAGGGCTGTTAGAGCCCAGTGGTGCAGATTGGTAAAGCTGCAGTTCTACATTCAAAAGCTCTGCTCACGACCTCAGTTCAATCCTGACGGAAGTCAGTTTTAGGTAGCCGGCTCAAGGTTGACAAAGCCTTCTGTCCTTCTGAGGTTGGTAAAATGAGTATCCAGCATGCTTTGGGTAAAGTGCAATGGTAAACCACCCCATAAACATAGTCTGCCTAGTAAACCTCGGGATGTGATGTCACCCCATGGGTCTGTAATGACCCGGTGCTTGCACAGGGGACTACCTTTACCTTTTGAACAGGGCTGTACTGTAAGGAAATGGTTCAGAAAGATGGTTTAGTAAAGGCATAGGTATTGTAGACTTTACTATTCTATGCAGACAGTGGACTGTCTGTTGCTCTAAGTATGCCCCTACTAGGCAATTTCTGCATTGTTTAACACACCATGTTTAAATGTGTATGCTTTGTTTCAGCATTGTTTCAGATTTCTGCTTGTTTTCAGATTCAGCAAGACAAACGCTATTGCATTGTTTACTGAATGTCTCAGCCGTTGGCTGTAATTGACTTCTACTGTGTAATCCCCCTGAGTCTCCGTGAGAAAGGCGGATGATAAATAATATAAATAATTAATATTTTACCCCACACATGAGAGTGCTGCACATAAAATCCAAAGATGCATTTGCACAAGCGGAAGCAAGGAACTACTACATACACACTTCCTTTTGCACCATTCTTGGATTCACATTGGTGGTCATAGTTATTAGAATCTAATCCAACGTTCGTTGTGAATTCTGCTTGGGGGAAAAAATGTTAACATGAACACATGAAGCTGCCTTATTCTGAATCAGACCCTTGGTCCATCAAAGTCAGTATTGTCTACTCAGACTGGCAGTGGCTCTCCGGGGTCTCAGGTAGAGGTCTTTCACATCACCTACTTGCCTGGTTCCTTTAACTGAAGATGCCGGGGATTGAACTTGGGACCTTCTGCATATCAAGCAGACGCTCTTACCACTGAGCCGCAGCTCCTCCCCATGAAACAAGACCTTCCAGACTTCCGGTGGTGCCGTTGGAGAGAGCACTCCATTTCCCCAGGTTGTCCTGGGAGAAATCCAAGTTTGCGTTATTTTTGGGGTACATAGATACCCCAATCCGACCCTTGCAAGTGGGTTGGAAAGCAGGAACTCCCTGCAGCCCGCAAACGCGGTTTGACCTCCTAGGTACTCTGAGGGGGCTTTTTTAAGCCCCTCGGAGTCCTAGACGCCGGTCCTGCGAGGGCACTAGGGAAGGACATCGCCAAAACGCAACTTTGGCAGCAAGCTCTACTCTCCACCGCCTTAATACCAACATAAGGACTACATAAAGAAAAGAACCTCACCTCTTGACACCCAAGTGAGTACAAAAGAACTCTTCGTCTACTTACTAGAAATTTGAACAGACGGGAGGCTGATAAGAATATTTCTGGGACCCCCACCCCTCCATAATCCGAACTGAAAAAGTTTGATCTGAGTTAGTCATCGGGATTAGCGACAGGAGCCTTATCGGATCGATCAGCCTAAACCATAACAAAGAGTCGGAAGGATACCTTTTAGACTGACAAGAATTATCACCAATGAGAGGTCCGAAGGAAGGGGAGGGTGATTTCTCTTCCTGATTTTCCGGCGAATTCCTGCCACGTTTGCAGTAAGGGAGTGCCTGGAACGGAAGACTCTCTATAACACCCTCTCTATCATTGGAACTAAAACAACAGGAAGTAGCCGCGGGACTGAATATCCGTCGCACTCGAGTTACTTTCAAATCATTCCTGAAGGAATAACCATCGAGAAGAGGCGATAGAAGGTCTGCAGCACTAGTAACTTCCTGTTTACTTCCTGATTAATCCGATCTAGAGCGACCGAAAAAACTCACTGGTATTTTAAAACTTTAAAATGCAATTTTAAAGCCAATTTCGACTCTTTTCAACCCGAAAAAATTACTAGGCTGATCTTTGAACTATCATCTTTTAACCAGCACCTTAAAGGCCCTGTCGGTGGACATGTATTTTACCAGCTTTTTTTGAATGTAAATGTCTCGACCCCGCTCTGGCTCACTACATAGCCCTGCCTATACTAAACTAAGGGACTCTTTACAAACCTCGACCATGGAAAAAAAGTTACAGGATATGCTAACTAAACAAACTGAGGCAACAAATAAACAGTTTGAACAGATGTCTGCACAGATGGCACAGTTGACTTCTATGATGACAAATCTTGGTCAAGCATCCCAAGCTATTAATCAGAAGTTGGATGTGGTCACTGGAGACTTGAAAGAAGTAAAAACTCAAATGATTGTTATGAAGACAGATATGCAAGCGATGGATGTATCAATTAAGAAAGTGATGGATGAGCACAAGGACACAAAGAAAAAATTAACAAGCCAAGAAAAACAGATTGAAACAATACAAGCGGATCAGATGGCGGCAAAAAATCAAATGGCAATGATGGAGATGAGAGTGAAAGAGACCAACCTTCGTATACGCAATTTTCCAGATATGATGGGAGATAATAAAGAATCTGCAATACCAAATTTGGCCTACTTATTTCAGATAGATGAACAAGAATTAAAACAAGCCATTAATAGAATATACAGGATACCACTACCTGCTAGAATGAGAAGATCTAAGCCAAGAGATTTGATGATAGTGTTCTATGACACCAGAGTTAAAGACAAGATTATGAAGATTCATTATGAAAATCCAGTGTCAGCAGGAGACTCCTCTCTTATACTACTGAAGGATATTCCAAGGCATCTACTTTCACAGAGGAATAACTACAAAGACTTTGTGTCTATACTGAAAGCTAATGGCATCAAATATCGTTGGATTATGCCACAAGGTTTGGCTTTCACCTATAAGGAAGTGAAAACGACAATTCTATCCCAAGCAGATGTGGGGAAATTTTTGAGAAAATATAAAATGGACCTTAAAGAATTACCTGGAGAGAAGGAGGAAGAAGAAGAGGAAGAAGAAGAGGTACAGGGTGCAGAAGGTGGTACTAAATTATAGACTTTTTATTTTGCTAAAAAATACTACATTATGGCAAAAGCAATTTCTTGGAATGTAAATGGACTGAATGAGAAAACTAAAAGGGCCAGAATCTTCAAATATCTACAGAAATATAAATACTCCCTAATCTGCCTACAAGAAACCCATATAGCTTCAAAGCATAAAAAATACTTGGAGAAACAGATGCTTGGACAAGCATTTATTGCTTCTGCTAAAACTAAAACAAAGGGAGTGGTAATCTATGCCCACCCCAGTCTCTGTCCAGAACTAGTATATAAAGACAATGAAGGAAGAATTGTAATTATCAGAACTAAAATATTGGGACAAAGGACAATAGTGGTTGGAATCTATGCACCCAATGAAGGGAAAAAATCCTTCTATGAAAAATTACATGACCTGATAACCCAGTACGCACAAGACCAAATTTTATTGATGGGCGACTTCAATGGAATTATTCTCCCATCTCTGGACAAAAAATCAAAAGCAAAAGATATCAATGATGGATGCTTGCCTAAAACTTTCTTTGCCATGGCTTCAGAATTAGAATTACAAGACATTTGGAGAACAATGAATACAACAGCTAAAGAATACACCTTTTATTCAGCAAGACACGATTCACACTCCAGAATCGATATGATATGGGCCAGTAAATCAATTTTCACGCAACTACGTAAAATTCATATTTTACCTAGAACTTTTTCTGATCACAATCCTGTTACCTTTGATTGGAACAATAAACAAGCATTTAGATGGCGAATGAACGATAAACTTTTAAAAGACAACAAGATACAAAAGGAATTACAGGTTTTAATGAAAGACTTTTTTGAAATTAACCTTAATGGGGAAACTTCTTTAAATACAGTTTGGGACGCATTCAAAGCTGTTCTGAGAGGTTTTATGATACAGAAACACTCGGCCTGGAAGAAGACTCAATTGCAATTTACAAACAACATACTTTGGAATTTACAAAATTTGGAGCAGAAATTGGTAATGGTAACACAGGAAGAGGAGAGAAGAGAAATTCAAATACAGATTTCTGCATCTAAACACCAATTAAATTTGGTAATAATGGAGGAAATGAATAAAAATCTGAAACTTGCTAAACAAAAGTATTTTGAATATGCAAATAAACCAGGAAAATTTTTAGCAACACAACTGAAGGACTCATTTCAAAAGAAGATTATAACAAAAATCCAAACTGCTAAAGGACCAGTTTATTCAACTTCAGAAATTCAGAAAGAATTTGTTTCATTTTACTCTAAGTTATATCAGAAAGAAAATACTCCAAAACAGAAAATAGACAAATTTCTAAACTCAATACAGATGAAAGCTTTGTCAATGACCCAGAGAGAATGTATTGAAGCTCCAGTAACAAGGGAAGAAATACAAGAAGCAATACTGAGACAAAAAACGGATAAAACACCTGGACCAGATGGAATTACTGCACTATTTTATAGAACTTTTAGTGACAATTTAGTTGGATTTTTTGGTTCACTTTACAATGCAATTTTGGACGAGGGAACATCCCCGGAGACTTGGTCACACGCATTTATATCACTGATACCCAAAGAAGGAAGAGATCCAGAAAAAACATCTAATTACAGACCTATATCGCTCTTAAATGTGGATTACAAAAATTTTGCTTCAGTTTTGGCATGTAGGATAAAGCAATTTATTAAGGATCTTATACATGAGGACCAAGCAGGTTTTATACCAGGAAGGCAAATAAAAGACAATGTAAGAATTTTACTAGATTCACTGGAATATTATGACCATAATATTCAACAAACTGCGGCTTTTGTATTTTTGGATGCAGAAAAAGCCTTTGATATGGTCTCTTGGAACTTTTTGAAACGGATTTTGGATAATCGTTTTCAGAAAGGTATATCGGCTATTTATACCTCCCAACAAGCTAAAATTTTGGTTAATGAATCAATGTCAGATAACTGCCAAATCACGAAAGGGACTAGACAGGGATGTCCCTTGTCTCCACTTTTATTTTTGTTGGTGTTGGAACCGCTATGTGTGAAACTAAGAAGTATGGAGGACATCCGCGGGCTAAGAATTAAAAAACATGAATTTAAGTTGAGAGCATTCGCGGATGACCTACTGCTAATTTTGGAAAACCCAACACAGTCAATGAATATACTTCAGGAGACTTTGGATGATTTTGGAAAAGTATCAGGCTTTAAAGTGAATCAAGAAAAAACAAAGATAATATTTAAAAATTTATCGGAAATACAACAACAGGAATTTATATCATATACTGGCTGGGAGAAAGCTAACAAAGTTAAATACCTGGGAATTTGGATCACTGCAAAGAATAAAGATCTGTTAACCAACAATTACCTCAAGTTATGGGGTAAGATTAAAACTGATATGATTATATGGTCAAACAAAAAATTGTCATTAATGGGACGTATCTCAACGATCCAAATGAATGTCTTACCGAGGATGCTCTTCTTATTCCAAAATTTACCAATAATATCACAAACAAAATATTTTGAAACTTGGAGGAAAGACATTTCAAACTTCATCTGGCAAGGAAAAAAACCAAGGACTGCTTATAAATACTTGGTGGATCTAAAAACTAGAGGAGGTTTAGCACTGCCTAACTTTCAACTCTATGCTGAAGCGGTAGCTTTAGTATGGCTAAAAGACTGGATGAATTTGTCAAATGTACGTTTGCTAGACTTGGAAGGTTATAATAACTTAAGTGGATGGCATGGTTATTTGTGGTATGATAAAATTAAACTACAAGCAACATTCCGTAATCATATAATCAGGTCCTCTCTACTTCGTATTTGGATGAGATATAAACACATTTTGGAACCAGAAACACCGATGTGGATATCGCCCCAAGAAATGCTAACTTTGCGCCCACTTAGACCAGACAAATTTATTACTTATCAAGATCTAACTAATTGGGAAGGAAAGAAATGCTCACTAAAAGACTTTCAACTGCTTAAGGATGATTTACAATGGCTTCAATATTACCAAATCAAATCAGTTTTTGTACAAGATGCAAAAAAAGGTTTCTCTAAAGAAAAATCTCCTTTTCAAAGGATTCTACTAGACAATAATACAAAGCTGATTTCTAAAATGTATAATCTCCTTTTAACAATATACTGTGAGCAGGACACGATTAAACCAACTATGATCGATTGGGCTCAAAATGTGGGACATGATATTGTTTTAAATAAATGGGAAAGATTATGGTCTAAAGATTTAAAAGGAATAAAAGCACAGTCAGTGCGAGAAAACATCTATAAAATGATGTATAGATGGTATCTAACACCCAAGAAAACTGCAAAGATTTATAAAACGATGTCCCCTATTTGTTGGAAATGTAACAAAGAAATTGGTTCCTTTTATCACATGTGGTGGACCTGTGACAAAGCCAAAGACTTCTGGGACATGATTTATAACGAACTGAGACTAATACTACAAAAGAATATATCTAAAACACCAGAAATGATGTTATTGAGTATGATTCCAGACGACTTAGCAACACAAAGAACCTTTTTGATATATGCCACAACAGCTGCGAGACTGCTTTATGCAGCGAAATGGAAAGGGCTAGAAACTCCAGAGAAAAAAGACTGGATTGTTAAAATGTTTGAAGTGGCAGAAATGGCAAAACTCACAGCTATTCTAAATGAAGAAAATGACGTTCGGTTTTTGGGGGAATGGGGGGCGTGGATGCATTATTGTGAATATGAGTTAAAATTGGGAAGAATGGAAGAATATTTTCTAATCTGATCCAGAGGATTATTTTTGATTTTTTTTTTATATTGAATAAGCATAATTATATTTACTAACAGATTATGGTTTTTTATATATGGTATTGATATTTTATCAAGATTAGATTACCTATGACGGGAGGAACTTTTTATTAAGAGGCAGATAGAGGTGATGGGGAAGTCAAAAAATTTTCCATTTCTTTTTTTTCTTTTTTCTTTTCTCTTTTTTATTATATGATATGGAATTATAACAACTTTAGGTTAGAATTGAAATTCGATATTGTTATAGATGTTGTTTAATGCAATGGAAAATTTCTATTATAAAACCCAATAAAATTTATATATAAAAAAAAGAAACAAGACCTTCCAGTTCCTGCAAAATATTGGGCTTTTTTTTATTCCTTTAAGACTTGGACAAGCATCAGGGGTCAGCATGCTCAATCACACCCTGTTGACTTGCTCAGCAGAGGACCAACCAGAGAGGCTTGTCCTGATCCCTCCCACCAAGACATGGTCTGTCACTAGCAAGGACCCTGTGATATCACAGAGGCCTCTGGGATAATCCCTCAGTTCCTGACTGGAGTGAACAAAGTTGTACATTTCTCTGGCTCCTTCCAGCCCTGCTAGCATGGGGTAGTAGTTCAGAGTGGTGGACTCTAATCTGGAGAACCGGGTTTGATTCTCCGCTCCTCCACATGAGCGGTAAACTCTAATCTGGAGAACCAGGTTGGTTTCCCCACTCCTACACATGGAGTCAGCTGGGTGACCTTGGGCTAGTCACAGTTCTCTTAGAGATCTCTCAGCCTCACCTACCTCACAGGGTGTCTAATGTGGGGAGAGGAAGGGAAGGTGATTGTAAACCAGTTTGATTCTCCTTAAAAAGTACAGAAAATTGGCATATAAAAACCAACTCTTCTTCATCTTCTTCTAGCACCAACCATATATGAGTGTGTCAGTACATGAGGGATGGGATTGTAGCAGGCAGGGTCAACATGGATCACTGGGGACGTCACTGCAACGCAACTTGCCGAGCGTCCCTCAAAATGTTCCACTAACCCCGCTTATCTAATAGTGGTTTTATTGGTCCACGGAAATGATGGAAATGGGTCCAATGGGATTTCGCATCCCAATAAAGCTTGCCCAGCTTTTAAATCTCAGCCTTTGCATTCGTGTTCGGCATGGCGGCAGAGAGTGTTTTCAAAAGAAGCAGAAAAGACAGCAATCTTATTAGGACCTCATCATTTTCACCAAGCAGCAGGGTTTTTAGATAATGGCAACACGCAGCTATTTGCAAGGTGTTAACCTTAACACTTGGCTGTAGCTGCCAAACTCCCAGCATAGTTTCTGGCATCCTTCCTAAAAACTTGTAAGCTCTTGTGACAGGAGGGAGAAGGAGTCAACATTTCAGAAAGTGCTTTGCGTGCACACAGAATAAGAAATTAAGCCTTTGCAGGATGAGCCAAACAGATTAACTTGGTACGAGACCAGTGGCCAAAATGAGAATAATGGGGGGGGGGGGTTTACATCCAGCAATTCAAATTTGGCTGTTTGAGGGCACCATTAAAATGTTCTGTACTTACTCCAAATGTCAAGATTTGGCAACAGGTAGGGCAAAATTCAGGGGTGGTAGCCATTTCCATTCAAATCTCAACGGATGTGGGGAAATGGCAAAGCTCCTCCACTTTCACAGTCACTTCCTCCAAAAATGGCAAATGGCCAATCTGGAAGCATCTGGCAAAGTCTGCCCTTCGTTCACAGTTACTGATTGCAAACTACATTGTGATTCTTTGGCCCTCGCTCCTGGCAAAAAACTGTGTGTTTGTGTGCCGTCAAGTCATAGCTGACTTATGGCAACCCCATTTGGTTTTCATGGCAAAAGTCATTCAGGGGTGGTTTGCGATCAGTAACTCTGCGTGTGCTGAGAGAGTCCCCCAGCAGGTTTCATGTGGAGGAGTGGGGAATCGAACCCGGTTCTCCAGATTAGAGTCTGCCAATCTTAACCATTACACCACAGTGGCTCTCTTTGCAAGAAACTAGAAGTTATCAAACCCTGCCAAGGTAATTATAACTCCAGTTCCAGTGCAAAATGAGAGCCTGTATGCAAATGAGCATTTAGGCTTAACTTGATTGTAACTTTCAGCAAATCTTCAAAGTGGCCGTTAAATAATAAACTGCAGATAGAGTAAACATCAAGGGTAACGATCAAGCAAATGCAGGCCATGATGAAATGTGTCTCCCCATCTGCAAGGGAAAGGGAAACACCAAGCCATCAAGGAGAGTAAAACACAGTGTTGTCAAGTCACAGGGCTCTTTTAACAATGGACTGAACAAAAGAGTTTGCTCTCAAAACAACCTAACTCTGAATTAGTCAAAAAGGGCAAGAGTCCAGTAGCACCTTAAAGACTAACAAAAATATTTTCTGGTAGGGTATGAGCTTTCGTGAGCCACAGCTCACTTCTTCAGATACAGCTAGAAGTGATCTGAAGAAGTGAGCTGTGGCTCACGAAAGCTCATACCCTACCAGAAAATATTTTTGTTAGTCTTTAAGGTGCTACTGGACTCTTGCCCTTTTTGACTACTGCAAACAGACTAACACGGCTACCCACTGTGAATTAACTCTGAATTGTATTGTCAGCTCAGCAACTCCCCTTTCACAGAGAGAACATGGTTACACATGGGCACACATACTTATACCCCAAACTTCTCCCCAACGGTGCAACTCCTTGCAAGGCCCAGAGGGCCTACAGCCATGGCGCCACATCCAGGGCCCAGAGGCACCTGAACACAGATCACATTTTGCTGCCACTGAAGCTTACAAGGCATTTGTGTACTCCATTAAATGATGATGCCAACAAAACATGGCCAACAAGTGTTGACGCTAATTGACTCTCTCCCTCTCTCCCTCTCCCTCTCTCTCTCTCTCTCTCTCATAAACAAGCCTGAGGAAGAGTGAACAGTCGCTTACAAATTAAAGGGATAGGTTCCCACTACTGGAATATATCTTTACGTCTTCCATGAGAAACCTTTAACTGTATTCCCATTTGAAATTCCCTCACCATATTAGGGAGAGGATTGCTAGTTACCCCTCTAAGAAGCAATGGATGTTGCTGTACAGCTGTACAGAAAAGATTTCATGAAGTTTCAAACCCAGGGTCCCATATGCTCACTTATCTCTTCCCTAGGGTTGCCAACCTCCAGGTACTATCCGGTGATCTCCTGCTAGTACAACTGATCTTCAGCTGATAGAGATCAGTTCACCTGGAGAAAATGGCCGCTTTGGCAATTGGACTCTATGGCATTGAAGCCCCTCCCCAAACCCCAAAAACCACCCGCCAGTGATGAAGAGGGTCCTGGCAACCCTACTCTTCCCCTATCTGGAGCAAGCACTCCACCCCAGATTAAGGAAAACAAAGACCTTGGTTAACACTAACCAGGGTTCCTTTTAACCAAAGATCAAGTGACAGCCTCTTCCCCCCCAAAAAAGTGATATTTGAAGCCATCTGTTGTCATTTTCTCTCTTTAAAACAGTAAGAAGATCGCTCGCTTGCAAGAGGATTAGACTGTATTTTCTCAGGACTTATTCACTTCTTCCACAGAGATTCGATTCATTCAGTCTGTATTTAATTTGGGGGGAAAAGAAGAGATTGCCGAGTAAAGTTTGCGGAAGTCAATAAACTACACAGGAAGGAAGTTTTGCTTTCTCTTATGAGGCTTTCTGCTGGTCTAGGAAACAAGGAAAGAGGCTTCTGAAGTCCAATCCAGACCCTATTTAAATCACAAGTCTCCGCCTCTCCCCAGAAAAAGAGAAAAGTTAAATCTGTTCCTTTTAATCTTTCTTAATATACTGCTGAACATACGGTTTCAAATGATAAAACATCATTAAATTACCTTCATCTTTAACACTTCTGAGTGTCCCCCCCCCTCCTTTTCCTTCCCCATAACTCACGGTCCCATCTTTTTTGTCCCCCTAAACAGTCGCCTTCACAGAATATTTACAATACATTCTACCTTTAAATCTGCCGATTCTCTCAAGAGATTCATTAAAAAAACTAAACAGGGAATGCTTCTCTGACAACAAATGATATTTTGGTAATGCCTTCTAATAATGAAGTTGTTCCAAGGGAAATTAGACTTTGCAATTTCCCTGTGGGATACACAGTTCAAACCATGAGTATTACCTGTGGTAGCATTTGTAAATTGTCCTTGGGTCGGGGGGTCGGGGGGGGGGGAGCCCAATGCTCAAGACAGAATTGCCGTGAGGGATGAACCAGCGTTTCCCCATTTCATTTTTCTTTCTTATAGTTTTTGTCACTGTGTGTGCTAATATTGTGTATGCAGATTACATGTTTTTACATGCAATTCCCCACTGAGCTACGAAGCTTACTTTGTGACCTTGGGTGACACTTTCAAAGTTATAAAGGTTAAGGTCGTCCCCTGTGCAAGTACCGGATCATTACCATGTTTACTAGGCAGATTAGGTTTATGGGGTGGTCTGCCATTCCCTTCACCAGTTGTCTACACTTTACCCCCAGCAAGCTGGGTACCCATTGACCTCAGAAGGATGGAAGCCTTTGTCAACCTCGAGCTGGCTACCTGAAACCGACTTATGTCGGGATTGAACTCAGGTTGTGAGCAGAGCTTCGGCTGCAGCACTGCATCTTACCACTCTGCACCACAGGGGTCAAAGTTATAGCAAGGATAAAATGGAGAAGGAGAAAAACTGCATCTGCCCCCTTGAGGTACTAGGAGGAAAGAGAGGGATAACAATGTGGCAGAATCGGCATATGCATTTATACCTACAAATGCCGGTTATTTTATGCATAAATAATGTTTAAAAGGGCTACATTTTATGGAGAAAATACGGGACAAAAACCAAAGTGGTGTGAAGATGAAGTATCACCAGTTTAAGTCATACAAGGGAGAAGCAACAGACCAAGAAAGGGATCTTGGGGTGGTAGTGGATACTCGGTGAAGATGTCAACCCAGTGTGCAGCTGCTGTGAAAAAGGCAAATTCCATGCTGGCCATATTTAGACGAGGAATAGAGAATAAAACTGCTGCTATCATACTGCCCTAGTACAAATCTATGGTGAGACCCCACTTGGAATACTGTGTACAGTTCCGGTCATCACACCTAAAAAAGGATATTGCAAAGCTTGAGAAGGTGCAGAAAAAAGCAACCAAAATGATCAGGGGACTAGAGCAACTGCCCTACAAGGAACAGTTAAAATGCTTAGGGCTGTTTAGCTTGGAAAGAAGGCAGTTAAGGGGAGACATGATAGAGGTTTATAAAATTATGCATGGTATGGTGCGAGTGGACAGGGAGAAGCTTTTCTCCCTTTTTCATAATACTAGAATGTGGAGTCATCTGCTGAAGCTGAAGGGTGAGAGATTTAAAAAAAACACTGATAAAAGGAAGTATTTCTTCACACAACCCATAGTTAAATTGTGTAACCCCCTGCCTAGGGTTGCCAAGTGCCCGGTGGTGGCAGGTAAAATCCTGCCAATCCACCGGGCTGCTTGCCCGCCAGCTGATGGCTGGCGGGCACTGCGCATACACACACACGCCACTTTTGGGTAAACCGAAAGGCTGGAAGGCTTTGTAAACCCGATAGTGACGCGGAAGCTCTGTGAATCTCAGAGAAAACTCTATGGAAACCACAGAGTTTTGCCCGAGATCACTAGAGTGTCCACGTTGCTTCCAGGTAAACCTGGAAGTGATGTGGGTGCGTTGCGTGGGGCACGCGAGCTCCATGCTACAGTCACGGCCCCAGAAAGCTCCCACCGGTGGAGCTACAGGGCCTGGCAAGCCTACCCCTGCCCCAGGATTTGGTGATGGCTGCCAACTTGGAAGGCTTTAAGAGGGGAGTGGGCATGTTCATGGAGGAGAGGGCTATTCATATCTACTAGTAAACATGGATACTAGTCATGATGCATACCTATTCTCTCCAGGATCAGAGGAGCATGCCTATTATATTAGGTACTTTAGAACACAGGCAGGATGGTGCTGCTGCAGTCATCTTGTCTGTGGGCTTCCTATAGGCACCTGGTTGGCCACTGTGTGAACAGACTGCTGGACTTAGGGATCTTGGTAGAAGATCCAGCATGGCCTTTCTTATGTTGTTATGTAATCAAGATGGAAAGGGTAATTTTCAGGCTGAAACAGCAGAATGAGACAGTGAAAATCATCTCTGTTTTTTGGGAACATCCATTTCCAATAATGCCATAGTTCTAATTCTCACAGAAAGGGTCTCTCCAGCCTGGAAAAAGAGAGCATGCAAAGAGAGCAGTTCAGAACTGGGTCCAAAGGGCAGTAGGAATCCTCCTTATCCAACCCTTTATCTAGTAAATTGAGTAAAACTAAATCTCTACAAACAAATGTTGTGTATCCTACACATGTCTCTGGCCACATTATTTCTTTATAATCAGCTTCCTCCTAGGGCATGCTGAGAGTCTTTCCTGACTGATTTTTTAAGAAATGCATCAGCAAGCTGAGTGAACAAGAGAATTTTATCCATGTTTCTCCATTTTTCTGACCTGGTGATTATATGAGCAACCCTGATGGAACAGGTCAATAGTCCCTCCAGTCCAACATGATGTTTCCCATAGTGGTCTACCAGAAGACTCTGAGAAGCCCACAAGATGGACAAAGACAAAATTTCTTCCTATTGCTGCCCCCTTCAGCAACTTGCATTTAAAGGTATATGGAGGTTCCAGTTAGGCATTATAATAGCTGTTGATGGACTGATCCGTCAACCCCCCTTAATCCCATTTATGTAGCAGTGAGTTCCACATATTAACATGTATTATGAAAAATAGTCCTTCCTGCTACTATTTTTCATTTTGCTTAACAGCTTCATTGGGCGCTCCCACTGTGGTGTAGTGCCAGCATGGTGTAGTGGTTAGGAGTGGTGGACTCTAATCTGGAGAACCGGGTTGGTTTCCCCACCCCTGCACAGGAAGCCAGCTGGCTAACCTTGGGCTAGTCACAGCTCTCTTTGAGCTCTCTCAGCCTCACCTATCTTACAAGGTGTCTGTTGTGGGGAGAGGAAGGGAAGGAGATTGTAAGCCGGTTTGATTCTCCTTAAAAGGTAGAGAAAATCGGCATATAAAAACATTTCTTCTTCTTCTTCCAAGCGCCAACATGCTGGGGTTCAGGAAGAACATTTTCTACCCCCTTTCTCACACCATGTATCCTTTTTGCAGTGCACCCCCAAACCAGATTGGGGGGAAGATAGGGAGGCTGGCAATGATGATAATAGAGACTCACGGCTGCCCTCGGGTGTAGGACTGGTGGAACAGTTCTGTTTTCCAGGCCCTGCGAAGCTCATTTAGGGCCCACAGGGCCCTGGTGTTACTTGGTAGACTGTTCCACCAGTAGACTGCTTCCCTGGAAGATGAGAGGGTGCAGCTCCTGAGAATTTCACCCAAAAGGACAGGTGGAAGGGAAAATTACACCCATAAATGTTTTCCTCTGGAAGCAGCCATCCGATTGATTTCTTAAGATGACCTGCTTTAAGCCTGGTATTAAACAGTCAGGCTCCAGTTTTCAGAAGTGACCCAAATCCGGCTCTTTCATTTCGCACACCCTTTATTGTCTACGGCTGCCGAGTGAATTCATCACTAAAGGCGAGATTCAAATCTGGAGCTGCTTGGCTCAGGCACTTAGTGATGACACCGCCTCGGCTTTTCAGTTGGCAGAAATCGTTTTGGCAGTAAAAAGGACACAACCCCATTTGTCTCCACGTCTCAAAAGAACGAGCCCTCCAAAGTTTGGAAAAGGAAAGCCTTTGAACAGTCTTTGCAATAACTCAGCTGGAACAGGAGTTATCCCCCCCCCCACTTCCCCCAAAGCGAGTTATGCAGAAGGAACCCCCACCCTGGTCAACACCTCAGTAGCAACCAGCCTTTACCGTTCAGGCAGCAGCCCATCCTCATATCTTCGTATTCTAACCTGTAAAAGACACACTCCCCTGCCGTCTTCACCAGTCCTACAAGGAAATGCCGTAACGCCGTGTCAAACGCCTTGCTAAAATCCAGCAACAAAATTATTTCCTCCCGTTTCCATAATGTACCTGCCAATCAACTCTCAGGCACATACAATATAAACAGCAATAAGAAGCCTTCCGTGCAACACACCGGCTCCGCTGCTGTTAAGTAGAACAAATCACAACGCCCGCCCCCATCATTTGTAAACCAAGCCTTTCGAGAATCCCACACCTAGGCAAAAAAGCAGGAACTTTTATTTCGAAAGACAGAAGGCATGAAACTAGAAAGACAAGATGGATACTGCTATCAACCCTGGATAGATTCATGGCAGGGATATACCACCACCACCCAAAAAAAAAAGAAAAAAAAAGGAGGAGGAAGAAGAGAAGAAGAAGAAAAAGGAGGAGGAGAGTTGGGTTTATATGCCGACTTTCTCTACCACTTGAGAACCAAACTGGCTTACAATCACCTTCCCCTCCCCTCCCCACAACAGACACCCTGTGAGGCAGGTGGGGCTGAGAGAGCTCTTAATAGAACTGTGACTAGCCCAAGGTCATCCAGCTGGCTTCATGTGGAGGAGTGGGGAAACTAACACAGTTCACCAAATTAGAGTCCATCACTCATGGGGAGGAGTGGGGAATAAAACCTGCTTCTCCAGATTAGACTCCACCGCTCCAAACCACCGCTGTTAACCACTACACCACGCTCTTAACCGCCACACACATCTCTCACACAAGAATCTGCCTTGAGGGCAACACTAGATCATGATGTGGGGCTTTTCTTTTTTGGAAGGATCCCCTTTTCTACGCCCATTGCTCAGTTCAATTCCCTAGCAGTAGCAAACAGCGCCGTCGGTCAGGAAAGCTCACCGCATGATCCTAACAAAGCATTTTCACATCACTTTCAGAATCCCAACAAGCAGCATACACTCCACAATCCTCAGCCGTCTGCTTCACAGGGTTGTTGAATTATCACTTCCATAGCTCAGACGGACGGGGGACTCAGAACCTATCTAGCAGGAGAAAAAAAAATCGGCAGCCTGCTTTTCTCTTCTTCGAATCCTTCCTTCCCACACTGAAATGGCACAATAGCTCAGCCAGGGCAGCGAAGCAATGCAAGGCATGGAGCCACAGCCGACCACCACCACCACCACCACCACCACCACTCAGATTCTGCAGCAGAATCAGGCCCTTGAAATGAAGAGCAGCTGTCAGCTCCAGGACTTCTACTTCAAGTCCCATAAACTGCCGCTTCGCCAGAACAGCTCCTAAAATTGGATTGTCAGATGTATATTTTAGGAGGAGTTCAGAGACCTCTAAAAATTCTCTTTCATCAGCGTCCGCCACAATCCCTTTGAGATTTTGCTCCAGCTCTCACCCTTCCTTATCCTCTCGGTTTTTCCCCCCCTTTAAAAACATAATCCGGACACAAAAGTCGCCCTGCATATGACTCCTTGGACAGACGCGAATAATTAAGCCATTCCAGCCAACATCTCCCCACCGGTTCCAAAAGGGATCAGAAAACGAGTGCGGCTCTTTCCCTTTGACACTGCCCTTCCGCCAATTCCCTTCTTCGGTTTGTTCGGCAAAAAAGGTGAGGACTTCTTGCCTCACCGTGACTAGATCATGAAAGAGAGCCAATACTCTGAAGCGACAGCACTTTCAGGACTTTGTTAATCCTTCAACAGCCATACGGCACCGCCTGCCAGCCTCTTCTAGCTCACTTCCTCTAAAGTTTTTCCTCCCAATTCTTTTTTCAAGTTTTCTTTCAAAAGGTTTATAATACAATCAATCCTGAAAATATAGCACACTCAAAAATGAATTATACATATCAAGAGGTGAAACTAAGGGAGTACCCAAACAGGAGCTTCCAGCAAAATACTTGAATGCTAAACTATAATTGGGGGGGAAATGCACGCCAGTCTGTACCGATAAAGAATGTAAAAAAAGCCACACTAATTCAGAAATAAGATCTCTGCCTGTCCCCTCTCACCAAACATTTGCTAGTTAGATGCCAAAGGAAGCTACTCACAGAAGGACAAAGGCAGGGGCAGATCCTCATATACCCAACTATTAGCTAACCAGTGGTATGCCAATAGTCAATTCTCACTTTCCTGTGTGCACCTAAATACATAAGGACATAAGAAAAGCCATGCTGGATCAGACCAAGGTCCAACTAGTCCAGCAGTCTGCTCACACAGTGGCCCACCAGGTGCCTCTAGGAAGCCCACAAGCAAGACGACTGCAACGGCACCATCCTGCCTGTGTTCCACAGCACCTAATATAATAGGCATGCTCCTCTGATACTGGGGAGAATAGTTATGCATCATGACTAGTATTCATTTTGACTAGTAGCCATGGATAGCCCTATCCTCCACAAACATGTCCACTCCCCTCTTAAAGCCTTCCAAATACAAGAAACCTGAGTCCCCACCAACCATTAAGAACATTTTCACATACAGGGGAATACATTGGGGAGGGGCTGTGACTCAGTGGCAGAGCATCCGTTTTGTACCAGAAGGTCCCAGGTTCAATCCCTAGTATCTCTAATTAAATGGATCAGAGGGTAAACATAGACACATAGAGTTGGAAGGGACCTCAAGGTTCATATAGGGCGAAAACGCATGGTCGCTTTAGCCTCCTTTATTCCATTTCAGCCAGGATTCAGCCAGGATCGAACACATGTTCGGTGAAATGCATGCATTCGATCCTGGCTGAATCCTCACTGAAACAGGGAATAAAGGAGGCTAAAGCAACCATGTGTTTTCGCCCATAGTCTACCCCCCTTGAATGATGCAGGAAATTCACAACAACCTCCCTCCCGCACTCCCATAGTGACCCCTACTCTGTACTCAGAGGATGTTAAAGACTTCCCATGACCCCAAAGAGCCACTGCCAGCCTGAGCAGATAATTCGGACCTTGTCAGACTAATGGCCTGACTTACAAACCTGACTTACAAACCTCCCTCACAAGGCTGTTGTGAGGATAAAATGGAGAAGACCATCGTAAGCTGCTTTGGGTCCCCACTGAAGAGAAAGCTAGGTTATAAATGAAGTAAATCGGAGAAGGCAGGTTATTGAGTTCACCCAGCAAAAACAGGTTCCAAACCAGAGTCTCTCAGATCCTAACCTGACACACTAACCACTACACCATGATGGCTTTCATGAACATCCTAAAAACACACACACACAAAAACAGATACAACAAGCTCTTATAACCAAACTAATTTTACAAGCTGCCTTTTAAAGCCAACAAAACTAGTGTAAGTCAGGCCTTTTAAAGCCAACAAAACTAATGGCTGCCACCACCTCCTCAGACAGTGAGGGCCATAAGTTAATTATGCATTGTGTGAAGTTCTTGCTCCTGCCCATCAGCTTCCTTAAGTGCTGTGAGCTCCAGTATTACAGGAGATGGAAGAAAGTTCAACCAACTTTCCCCGCATCTTGTATAAGTCTAGGTGCCTATACCATGTCCCCCCCCCTTAGTCACCTTTTTTTCTGAAATAAAAATGCCCAATTTTGAGCCTTCATTTGTTGGGAACAGAAGAACTCATTAACACATTCGTTTTTATTTATTTATTAGATTTGCATCCCGCCCTCAATCCCAGCTGGATCCAGGCTCTGGGTGGCGAACAACAGTTAAAAACAAACTCAGTTCTCAGTCACTTCAAACATTGTCCTGGTGTCAGTCAACAACATGCCGTAAAGTGACTGAATGGGCCTCGATCATACAACTTGGTGCCATCAAAGGGAGAGCATACCATGCAATGTGAAGCCACGTGCTTGCGAACACAAAAGGCCCCCAACCAAACAGCTGGATGTCCTGCTGAGAAATTAGGATATTAACCAACTGCTTTCATGGCTTTCAATCAGAACCACAGCTCTAGTGTTCTGTGATGCAACTGACCCATAAAATGTAGTTTCCTAGTCCTGCCTCAAGCCCTCCTAAACAAATTCCTTGACAATTATTGTCATCGGGACTCATGAGCCAGCATGGTATAGTGGTTAAGAGCGGTGGTTTGGAGCGATGGACTCTAATCTGGAGAGCCAGGTTTGATTCCCCACTCCTCCACATGAGTAGCAAACTCTAATCTGGTGAACCGGGTTGGTTTCCCCACTCTTACTCATGAAGCCAGCTGGGTGACCTTTGGCTAGTCACAGTTCTCTTAGAGCTCTCTCAGCCCCACCTATTTTACAGGGTGTCTGTTGTGGGGAGGGGAAGGTGATTGTAAGCCTATTTGATTCTTCCTTAAGTGGTAGAGAAAATTGGCACATAAAGCCCAACTCTTCTACTTCTTCAGCCCCTCCCTTCGTAGGTCTATTTTTTTAAAAAGCCATCCTTGCATGTGCATACCAGCGGTCAGAATCAGAAAATGTGTTGGAAATTTTTAATAATGTTAATATTTAAATAATGTTAGCAAAAGAAGGAAAATATACCATGTACAAGCACTGGGGTTTGCCCATGCTTTATATCCTACATCAAGCCCATCTATCATGATGAATTTGTAGAATAGCAACCCTGGCAAGTATAAACAGTCTATACTTACATATGTGGGACAGATATTTTTTTCCATGGAAAAATATTGCATCGGAAAATCCAAAAGTCCCTTGTGGAAATTTTTCCACCCCACATCACTGATGCATGCTTGCGTATTTGGCATGGCAAATAGCACAAGATCTCCAGTGCTCAACATGGAGGATTAAAAATCCCATGCTTCGGTGCAACTCTATATGCATGCACAACAGTGAATTCAGAAACTGTCATTGTGCATTTATGTATCACAGGTGTCACAATGCAGCATGGGATTTGCAGCATTAGTAACACAGAGTCATGTTTGAACCATACAGAGGTATAAGTTTTTTTCCATTTCTTTTTATGTTCACCAACACATTTCTCAATGCTTCCCGTATTCCATTTTTGCCGTTGGGTTTGCCAGTTTATTTGTATTTTGTATACTTGGTCTGTGTGCGCGCTTTGCTTTCCCGAGAGTTTATACATATAGTGACACACAGTGAGTATATAAAATGCTAATATGACAAACTATTTTTTTAAAAGCTATTTTAGAAGGGAAAGTCACCAAAAAGAAACAAAGGGGGACAAAAATAAAGAATCGTGGGTATGATTTTGACAAGGGAGACAAGAAATAAAAATAGGACTCCGGAGGTTGAAACAGCAGGAGCAACACATACAAAATCTTCCCTAGGTGTTCACATGTGTTTCCAAAGCATCACAACATGCAGATACTGAAAGAACACAGAACCCTCAATGCTATAGCATGAGCATGCAAGCAAGCAAGAAATCCCTGAATCAGAAGCAGCACACAGCACATTCCACACAACAATTGCAGACTTTGGTACAGCTCCATTTTCAGAGCGATACTCTGACGGGTTGGAAGGGCTGCAGTATTCCACTCAAACCTCAAGCAGCCCTGCAGACATCAGCGGAACCCGGACTTGGAAAGCCTTGGTCTGTGCATTGCGCGGACCAACGTGCATGGAGAAGCCGAACAAGCGCTCATCTGTTTGGACTTGGCATGATCCGGGGCTTTGGGCTCTCTTGCCGCACACAAAGCCTCCATCAATATCAACTGGCGGCCCACAAACACCGGCCGAATGAAAGCCTCCCTCTAATTAACTGTTGTCGGGTGGCATCTCCAGGTCAGAGTTTGAGAAATTGCTGGCCCAATTTAAAGGCAATCTCCACAAACAAGAAATCCAGCTAACCAGAGAATTATTTTTTTAAAAAATGCCAGTTGCTGTTGATTTTGTTTTCCACTCACAGGGAGCACGAATTAGATGCATGCACAGATGGGAAAGAGTTCACAGGTTATTTTGTTTATTTTCCTCCTTTTTTTGCCTGCCTTAACTTAAAAAGCTCAGGGTGGATAACAGCAGTTACCAAACAAGAGCCCAAAGATCTGGCTGACTGAATATTTATGGAAGGGGGCAAGATAGTTTTCAGTGAAGCTCTCCTAACCCCTGAAGCCCATGTTATGTCATTCTTTATTTTTTTCACTGGCTCCCTACACCTTGTCTGTCCCGCCTCCAATACAACCTTTCCTGTGAAAAAATTCTGCCCCCTGGCCAACCCCGTCTTTCACTTCCCTGCCAACACTTCAGAGTAATAAACTTCCTCTGCCAGCAGTTGCGTGTGCTTATTAACAACATCCCAGACACTGCCTAGGACAGGTTTTTGCAATGGTATTTCATGTTTCAGCCTAGACGTAAGTAGCTTAGTAGATGCACAAATTACACAGATCTGCCAGCGCGGTGTAGTGGTCAAGAGCGGTGGACTCGAATCTGGAGAACCGGGTTTGATTCCCCAGTCCCCACTCCTCCACCTGAGCGGCGGACTCTAATCTGGTGAAGTGGGTAGGTTTCCCCTCTCCTCCACACAAAGTCTGCTGGGTGACCTTGGGCTAGTCACAGTTCTCTCGGAACTCTCTCAGCCTCACCTACCTCACAAGGTGTCTGTTGTGGGGAGAGGTAGGAGACTGTAAGCCAGTTGGATTCTCCTTAAAAAGGTAGAGAAAGTCGGCAAATGAAAATCAACTCTACTTCTTTTCTGACCCTCTAAGTCTGGACAATCAACAGGCATGGGGCAGAAGTAGGCTCATAGCAGTGTCCTTATGAAAAAGAAGAGTTGGTTTTTATATGCTGACTTTCTCTACCACTTAAGGGAGACTTAAACCAGCTTGCAATCACCTTCCCTTCCCCACAACAGACACTCTGTGAGGCAGGTGAGGCTGAGAGAATGTGACTTGCCCAAGGTCACCCAGCTGGCTTTGTGTGTAGGAGTGGGGAAACAAATCCAGTTCACCAGACTAGCCTCCGCCACTCATGTGGAGGAGTGGGGAATCAAACCCGGTTCTCCAGATCAGACTCCACCACTACAAGCCACCGCTCTTAACCACTACACATGTGGAAAATATAGGCACATCTGTACCAATGGGAACCTTGCTTTTTCCCAGGGTTCCCAATGGCAAGCACTCTACTAGGCTATATACACGTGCCCCATTGAATGCAAGTGCCTGTGGAGGGGTGGAGTCTGCCGGTACCATCCCACTCTTCTCCCTCATGCATGCTCTTTTTCACCAAGAGCGTAATGGTAAACAATTTGCAATCAATCACTTGGGAGGGAGAAAAATGCACCAAACTGTTGACTAAAAAAAGAGCTGGAGATGCACACTCTTCACGCATGCCAAAGAGGCATATGGAATAAACATGTACTCAATAAATGAGATACTTAAAGGGGAGGTTCTTATCTTTCCCTACCAGGTTTCTGGCGCTGGAGGGGGCATTGTGTGGCCACCTACTTCAAAAGCAAAGGTGTTAAGGAATCCCAAATTCATATACACCACAGATTTCTCATGTCCTACTGGCATGGCTGTCCCTCCCCAAGCCATATTTCTCTCTATGTGGTATCTCCCCAATACTGGGGAGGGGCTGTGGCTCAGTGGTAGAGCATCTGCTTGGCATGCAGAAGGTCCCAGATTCAATCCACGGCATCTCCAGGCAAAGGTACTAGGCAAGTAGGTGATGTGAAAGACCCCTGCCTGAGAACTTGGAGAGCCACTGCCGGTCTGAGTAGACAATACTGACTTTGATGGACCAAGAATCTGATTCAGTAGAAGGCAGCTTCATGTGTTCAACAATATGTGCAGTTAGGGTTGCCAGGTTGCTCCTGGCCACCAGCGGGGAATGGGTGTAGAGATGACAGATCCAGGTTGGGAAACTTCTGAAGATTCAGGGATGGAGCCTGAGGAGGACAGGGACCTCAGTGGGATACAATGCCACACCCTCCAAAGCATCCACTTTCTCCAGAGAATCTGTAGTCTGGACTTGAGCTGTAATTCCAGGGGATGCCCAGGTCCCACCTGGAGGCTGGCATTCCTATGTGCAGAACAGTTCAGGGGAGGGATGTAGCATTTGCTTCTGTCTCCCAAGACCGCACAACTGATCGTGTAAGCAAAACATCTGACCCCGTGACTGCTGAAAGACACAGCCACCAATGAACACAGCAAGCAAACCAGAGCTACTCTAGGTATAAAGAACAGGAGCAAAGACACTCCTCAAGACACTCTGATCGGTGTAAACATCCCTTTGGAAAAAGACTGACCCATCAACGTAATCCTCTTGAGTGGCAAGATTAGTATTGAATCCTGATAAGTGATTGGCATCCTTGTCAGTTACATATTAATCAAGTCATTCTGCCCTTATCTCAGCTTCTTGAACTCTAAACCCGGGCGCCAGAACACCAAAGAGAAGCTAGAGACCCTCATATTACTACTAGCACTGATTTCAACTGCAACAATATTAAGGAATATGCCGTTCAAGTTTTGGTTAATTAGCATGTGACAGCATATTCCTAGTTTATATGCAGGTTCCTTTTGAGAGAGAAAAAACCTGAGTTCATCATGTATCTGCCTTTTCATCACAGTTGTACTTAATCTAACACAGGATTGTAAATCTCTCAAAATTGTATAATTGCAGCATAACAAGAAGTGGTATGCGGATAGACTTCTTGAGGGATAGTTCATTTTGTTCCTTAATTTTTTATTTTTATTTTTGGTTTGGACTCTAACATTGTTATGCCTCCTGTTCTCAAGAGTCATTGCAACAGGAAACCTATTCCCCCATGTAACTTCTGTTCCATTAGGATGACATTTGGAGGGATTGAACCCCTCACTCAAGGGAGTCTCCTCCCAAATGTACAAGCTAACAAAATTGCCCCTCGCAGAGACTCCTCTCTTCCTTTCAAGCCACCAGCATTCCTGATGCAAGTGGGGTGGGGCTGCATTGTGCTCACAGCTAACAGGAAGAGTAAGAGGAGATCAACCCTGACCATACAAGAACCCTGAATTAGCTTTGTTCAGTCTGGCATTCTTCTACTGACTCATGCCTAGTTTATGATTCCTTCCTTCTATCCAGCAAGGAGTCAGTGGGCTACTGAGAGAAACTTCAATGCTTCCTACAGAGAGATAAGATGCAAGCTACTGTCTCCCTTCTCCAGCATACTCCTTTCGTGTGTGTGTGTGTGTGTTAAGTGCCGTCGCTTCCGACTCATGGCAACCCTATGAATCAATGTCCTCAAAACGTCCTATCGTTAACAGCCTTGCTCAGGTATTGCAAACTGGGTCTTCCTCTTTTCCTGCTGCCTTCAACTTTTCCCAGCATTATTGTCTTTTCCAGTGACTCCTGTCTTCTCATAACTAAAGTACAATAGCCCCAGTTTAGTCATGTTATACACCCAATCTCACACTTCTCCTTCTCCCCCTCCCCCTGTGTGTGTGTGTGTGTGTGTGTGTGTGTGTGTGTGTGTGTGTGTAATCACATTGTTGCAGGTTGGAGAAGATCTGGTCCTTTTCTCACCTTGCACTCTCCCTCTGTGTTCTCTCTAGGGTTGCCAATTATAACTGATCTCCAGCCAATAGAGATCAGTTCACCTGGAGAAAATGGCCGCTTTGACAATTGGACTCTATGGCATTGACCAGTCACCTTCTTTCAACCTAGCAAAGGTCTTGCAGGGATAAAGTGGAGATGGAACCATGTCCACAGCCCTAAGTGCTTTGGAGGAAGGGACAGATAAAAATAAATTATATACTTCTTAAAAAATCTGAGCAAAGTTATGATTTTCTATCACAACGTAACTAATTGGAACCTACTACATTCTCTTCCAATAACAATGGGAGGAGTACAACCCAAAAAAATCAGCTTCATCCAAGACCTATGTAAGCTCCAGGATTTAGAGGCATTTCCTACATTACAGCACTGCCAAACTAAAGCCACTGTTAAGACAAAAAGACTAGTATTCCAGCTAAAACTGCCCCTACAGTAGTTCTTCATTTCTAGCTGCTCAAATACACACATATAATCTTCCGGCACTGGGGTTGGAAGATTTTGCAGACAATTGCCCTAAGGGAATCCAGTATCATTAGGAAACCAGGGTACTGATCTTTCCATCCCCCCCCCAAAAAAAAAAATCAAAACATGAGTGCAGTTACGAAAACAGCTTGAAATCTTAAATATGCATCGCAACTGTGATGGCTCTGAACGTAAAGGGTGTTTCTAGAAGAAACTGGAATCCTTCGCTTTAATCTGCTTGCATAATCGATGGGGAGGAAATAAGACAATATCCTCTGCTTACACACACACTCTGTTTGACCAAATACTTAAGAATACAGAGAAAAATGACAAAATGTTCTTATCCCAATATGAAAAGTTATAACAAGTAAAGCCATGTTTGCCAATACTTAAATGAATGACTAAAAATATGATCCGGTTCGGAAGCCCCCAAGAAGCTGAAATACTGTTTAGTGTATTAGGGATTACAACCATTGTTCTTCACAGGTCTTGGTATCCCTGACTGTTTCCACACGGGGATTCGTCCTTGGGTAGAACATGGCATGTGCCCACCCTAGTGAGGAGCTTACATACAACATCATGCTCTTGCGGAGAATGACTCATGGGGTTCCCAGGGCTTTCCCTTATAAACGAGGTCAAATGAAAACCTTCTCTGCTCTACTGTTAACGGGGAAATGGCATTGCAGCTGTGGACAGAGCATGGGGGTGAAAGCTCTGTTTGCAGCCAGTGGGGGTGGTGGAGATTAGGGACTCTTTCAAAACGGCAGTGCTAAGCTTTTACTCTCCCCGCCCCCTTTGGCTCTTTTTGGTTGCTTATGCATGGGTACTTTCACTCGTGTTCGCCCCCTGTCTGTCTTGGTTGTTCCTTGGAGTTATGCATGAGTTCTCCCTCCATTAGAGATGACCTCACTGCCAGCCCTCACAAATCCCGGGGCTTCCTGTCCCTCTGTTAACCCGATCCTTCCCTCTCCCCTGAGCTCCGCCCGGGTGAAATCCCCATGCATAAGGCAAAGCACAGGACACGGAAGCTTGGTTTCTGTCACAGCAAGTAGACGGCCAATTACAAAGCAGCATGTCAAGGGGCGGGGATTCAAACACTTCTTGCTTCCTCGGAGTTCTTTCTGAGCAGAAAGCTTTTCAAAACGAGGCTTGGGTTTCTCCCCCCATTCCTTTCAAATAGCTCCGTGTTTTGCTTTTGTTCTTAAAATGCTCTTAAAATGCTTTTTTATGCAGCGATTGGGTTTGGGGGGGGGAGGAGGAGGAACTTTTCTCTCACTACAGCCAATTATAAAGCAGCATTTCAAGGGGCGGGGATTCAAATACTTCCTGATTTGAGCTTGGAGACTGCTGGTGCATAGACTCCCAACAGGAAAGTGTAGGTCCAGCAAGCAACAAACCTCAAGTAAAACTCCCTTGCACTAACAACCTAGGAGCTTCCCCCCCCCCCCCGCCCTTTAACAGCTTTGAGCCACCTGTCGGGGAGGAAGGGTATAACACCAAACTACAGGAGGGCTCAACAAGATTCTTATCAGGTCCAGCGCTTCTATGCCAATGTGACAAGTGGGGAAGGGAATGTGGAGGTGTGGCGCTAGCAAGGTGCCTTGCCAGGAAAGTGACGTGTGAATGCAGTCCCTGTCCAGCTCTAACCCACCTTCTGCTGCTTTCACTGCAGGGGGAGCAATTCCACACCCTGGACAGAACCAGCCCATGCTTAATTTTTATACAGCTGTAGTCAGAAATAGTGTATTACCCAGAAACACTGGCCTCTTCAGCAGGGGATAAACAGGAAGCCAGTTACAACGGTTTTAAACACTGCATCTTTTATGGGAAGCACTGACTCCCACGTAAACGCATCTGTGCGCATGAAAGAAGCCCTCCTGGGCATGCAGCCTCATCAGGATACCACTAAGATCAGTGCATTCAAGAGTCACCTCAATTTCATGATGGGGACAAAGTTTCTGCCTACGCAAGTCTCATGGTTCCCAGAGGAGCCCTTGTCAGTGGTCAAAGGGAGCCCCCTCCTCTCCTAACCGCCAACAGAAAACCTGGCTCAATCCAACCCCCTAGATGTGTAGGAAAAGTCTGGTGAGAAGCTCTTTCTCAGAAGGTCTCTTTTTCCAGAAAGAAAGAAAGAAAAAAGTGGTCGCCTCCCCACAGCGGTTTTAGGCAGCTGGGTATCAGCCAGGCAACGGCACGGTCAATGCTAACTGGAGATACATCCCGAACGTTACCAGGCTGGGCCTGCAAATCCTTCACACAACGGTGCCCAATCTGAACCGCTGTGCTGATTCATCTTTACAGCTGGTTCGTCATCTTTTCCCCCACCTCCTCTGTTCACAGCAGTTAAGAACACTATTGACAACTTCACAGCTATACTGTGTGTGTGTTTTAAAGATTCATCCTGTTAATTAATTACATTTGTATTCCAGGCATTTAAGAACCGCAGCCACCAAAGACAGAAGAAATTTCTGTTCGCCAAGAAGGGGAATTCAGAAATTGGGAGGCCACTGAGGTAAGAATTGCCAGACAGAAGAGAAATGGATTGCAAATGGAGAGAGAGTCCTGCAATCTTGTCAGGAAGGGTTTCATTATATTAGCGCTACTTCTGTGCTCTCCTATAACGCAACCTTACTTAAAAACCAACTGCCCAGATTAATATTCCAGGAGTCACTTAAGTGACTGACAGAGTAAAAGCAATTACTCCATTTAATACACTGCTCCTTTTCTTTCAGTCTCCGTATCTCCGGCTTTGTCAGGAACACATCTCTACCCCTGCTGCGGATGCAGACAGAGTGAAAACTCTGTGTCGATCTACAATGAGCGGAATGGAAGTCCCAAACTGTTTCGACAGACTGCAGCATAATAAATTGAAATTTCAGGTCAGAACTGTACCTCAGTGATGGCATTTTGCTCCATACAAATTTTGTTCATTTCCCCCCATTCCTCTCCTCCATAATTGGAAATGCTTAGCATGTCTGACACTTCAAAGTATTTCAAACAAAGAAGTATACATTAAATTATACTTATTCCATCACAAGAGCTTGGGGAGAATCTCTCTTCTCCCCACCCCACCTGTCCTACTCTTTTCAATGTTGCAGATGGGCGGGGGGGAAGGATGCAGAGCAAAAGACCCTCTAGCTCTACCGGCTCTGTAGATGCCTCTTCTCCTTACAACTCCATTCCCAAATGCTGTGGGCCAAAACAAAAAACGCTGCTTACTGCATCATCCTTCATGCTGCTGATCCATTCGACAGGAGAGTTCTCTAGGCGGAATCCCAGCAATCCTAGACTAGAATGCTTACTAATCAAGAACATGGATGACTGGATTTCCCCTGTCCTGTTTCTTTATTTCACCCTGTGCTATATTCTCCTCCTCAGTTCCAGATAAACCGGGGAAATGCCTAAACCTAATTCTGAAGAAAAGATTCTAAAGTGTAAGGATGTGTCACTGGCAACCAAGATCAAGTTAATTCATGCGCCATAGTATTCCCTATTACTGTACATGGGTGTGAAAGCTGGACAACGAAAAAAGCTGATAGGAAGAAAGTAGATTCCTTTGAAATGTGGTGGTGGAGGAGAGCCTTACGGATACCGGGGACTGCCAAAAAAACAATCAGTGGGTTATAGATCAAATCAAGCCTGAACTGACCTTAAAAGCTAAAATGACTTAACTGAGGCTGTCGTACTTTGGGCACATTATGAGAAGACAAGAGTCACTGGAAAAGACAATAATGCTAGGAAAAGTTGAGGGCAGCAGGAAAAGACCCAATGAGAGATGGATTGACTCTATATAGGAAGCCACAACTCTCAGTTTGCAAGACCTGAGCAATGCTGTTAAAGGTAGGACGTTTTGGAGGACATTGATTCATAGGGTCGCCATGAACCGGAAGCGACTTGACGGCACTTAACACACACAGTTCTGAAGTTAGATTATGAGCTTTTTGCCCTGACTCTATCATATCAGTCCACACCAAAGAAACACTACACACACAAAAACCCAATATCGATACAACTGAATAATTGCATCATGTTCTAGTGATGAGCAAGTGAACATCTTGGTTCAACTTGACACAGCTACAGCCAGATGATGAATGGATTACCCTCCCCAATTGTGTACAGAACATGATGCACAGCTTGTGTAAACTTTCAGTGAAGTTGCACACCCTCACCCATCAACAATGTGAACATGCACATTGCTCTTTTGCAGCACTGTGCCATTCCTCCTTATCATTGTATTAGGGAGACCAACCTCCAGGATGGTCCTGGAGCAATTCTCAAATTACAACTGATCTCCAGAGTACAGAGTTCAGCTCCTCTGGAGGAAATGGCAGCTTCAGAGGGTCAGGTCTATGACATTACAGGAACATAAGAAAGGCCATGCTGGATCAGACCAAGGTCCATCATATCCCTGTTGAGCTCCACCCCCTCCCCGAGCTCTTCCTTTTCCAGGCACTGCCCCCAAATCTCCAGGAATTTCCCAAGATGGAGTTGCTAACCCTAGATTGCATGCATGGTTGCATCAAATGTTTTATCATTCATCTTGTGATCATATGCATATTTGCATTAAGATTCCTTTTGCATAGAGCTTTCCCAGAACACAGCAACACATGCGGACTACAGCAGAGTACTACACAGTCTTGATGCAGGCATACACATAATCCCACCAAGAATGCTTTTTTGCAGTGTTTTCTCAAAGAGCATTTGATGACGAAAAATGTAATGGGGGTAGGGAGATGCAAATAAGCTGAGAACCCACACATGCACTTCTGTACAAAAATACTGGAAACACAAAAAAGGCAGGAAGCAAGATTAAGTAAGAAGAACTGAAGAATAAAATGGAAAAGGGAGAGTTTCACAAGTGTCCCTTGTCCAAAGGGATGCATAATGTCACACGAGAGCATCACAACTGCCCTAGAGCTATCCTACATGTGGCAGAGGTAGGGTTGCCAAATCCAGCTTGGGAAATTCATGGAGATCTGGGGTCAGAGTTTGGAGAGGATGGCAGTTGGGAAGGGGAGGGGGCTCAGTGGGTATGTAATTCCATAATGTTTCCCCTCTGAATCTGCCACTGCCTCCAGGGGAACTGATTTCTGTAGTCCGGAGATCAGTTTTAATTCTGGGAGAACTCCAGGCCCCACTTGGAGAATGGCAAGCCTGGGTTGAGGCTATCCATAAAAGGCAGCTCTTCGAGCAAGTTTATTTATGGGCATCCATGCCATGCTGCTCAGACACTATAGCTGTGCTTCCCCCATTATGCCCCAGGGTACAAACCATAACTTGTGACTCCTGGACTGTAGCGTGGGATGTGTAACATTTGCTAATCACTTGCTCTCTCAATTATCATGGAGCAACTTGAACTCAATGCTACATATTCCTCTAACAACAGATAACCACATTAGGAAAACACTCCGTGCGATCAAACCATTCTCCTCAAGCAGCCTGCAAATGTGGTGCATCGTGTTTCCAGAGATGCTGCCAGGATGAAGTAAACAACTCTCAAACCAAGACACCGGTCAAGAAGAAGAAGAGTTGGTTTTTATATGCCGACTTTCTCTCCCACTTAAGGAAGAACCAAACTGGCTTACAATCGCCTTCCCTTACCCTCCCCACAACAGACACCCTGTGAGGTAGGTGGGGCTGAGAGAGTATGACGAGCCCAAGGTCACCCAGCTGGCATCATGTGTAGGAGTGGGGAAACAAATCCAGTTCACCAGATTAGCCTCCGCCACTCCTGTGGAGGAGTAGGGAATCCAACCCAGTTCTCCAGATCAGAGTCCACCGCTCCAAACCACTACACCACGCTGGCTCAATGATACTCACTCAGTGGTACTCAGCTGTAGCTCTTCTGAACACAGTTTCTGAACTTTGGCCCTTCTGTACCAGAGACAACAAGGCTTGAACTTTGGGACTTCTGTATGGACAATGTTTGCTCTGTTGCTGCCCCTCTCCACACACTATGGGATAAATTCCTGACCCCTCTCCAATACTTCTGCATGTGTTTGTATCTGAGGTATGCAAAGAATGTGGAGCAGTGATTCTCCGTTGCTTAGGAGCCACTAGAGTTATTCATGCAGTAAGGTGTTCAGGTGCTGGAGAAGTTGCTGCTTTTTAAAGAAACTGATTGATTGAAAAATGAAGCTTAAGGGGCAGAAAATGGGGGGGGTTCGTTTCCATTTCACCTCCCTGACACACAAGTCAGCCTATGTTTTCCTACCATCTTGAGAGATGGGGTGACCCAATGAGAGACAGGAATCCAAGCCCCTCCCATCCATCCCATGAGCACCCCCATGCTAAAACTGGACCCCGTTGCGCATTGTGCACAACATTGTCTGCGACAACCTGCTCTGGCTCTTGCAATGCAAAGGCGGACGAGCAAAACGCTGATTGTTGTGCATTTTCTCCTATTCAACCCACCATGTCTCTTCAATCCAAATTAAATTCCACAGACAATAGCGCACACTGCATAAAAAGAGATTTCCCAATAAGCAAGCAGAGGGGAAACTAGGCCTTAATTATACACGTGTTGTTTTTTAAAAAAAAGGTTCTCTCTCTTCAACAAAGCCTCCATGCAGCCAGATTCTGCAGCCCTGACTCACTCCCGCACAGTCTGCAGCGTCGACTCGGTCGCATCCTTCTCAGAACAAATGCACTGAAGCTTGCCATTCCCAGACAGCAAAGATGCAATTAAGGATTGTCCCTGGAAGCAAATGTGGAGCTTCATCCTCAGGCAAGGCATCTAGAGAAATTGCAAGGGGAGACCGAAAAGAAAAGAACAGAAAGTGTGCCTATAAAAACAATTTGGATTTCTCATGGAGGTCCCGTACATCTCAGTGTATTCGGATGTCCGCCAAGGTCCAAGTCAAACTTCCCAGAAAGTTGGGAGTTCTGCACCCAGTTAGTCATGGGAAGTGTGTCTGGACTTAAGAGACATTTCTTTTTTTCCATAAGAAACAAGGCAGAAGTAATCTTTACGTTACATGGGCATTTGGGATGACTTTAGCAACAGTCTCTCTCTGCCTCTGGGTGACATTCCTGTTTGTTGCCTGAATGCTGTTTCTCCACTGGAACATGAATTAAATCTTACATATCTGTTTCTGCATTTGCCAAGAGGTGTGTGTTGGGGGTGGGGGTTTGCTACACAGTTGAATTCTTTTTATCAAACCAGGGGGGGAAAGGAAAATGGCAAGGGGAGCAGGGGAAAGTGTGTTTTAAAGAGGGGAAAAAAACTCTCTCTAGAGATAATAAACTGACATTCTACTGGGACCATTTTAATTCATTCCGCAACATGCCAGATGGAGCTACAAGTGGTTTCTAACCTGCTAAAAGAGATTTTACAAGAGCAAAAAAGGTAATAGCAAGTTTTACAATTTCTGTCAAGTTACTCTACTGAACTCGGGGACAATAATTGAAAGCGACTGACTTTCAAACTGTTTGGAATAATGAAAAGCAGAGTCTCCCTCGCAAGCCCAATGGGATAATGGAATGCACCTTTCCAATTTACATTTGTCTGTTCCATATTTCATCCTTTGTGTGGAGGCAATTCATTCCGCCCAGAGTGGGAGCCTTCAAGAAGAGAAGAGCTGCCGCAAGATTCAATCGCGCGCTCTTTGGCATCGCAGGACACAAAATGGCTGCAGCCCTGTGCACAGCGCCTGAAGGGTAAATACCCGTGACGTCACCGTAGGCTTGTTCACCTACAGATGGACAAAAGGCTGCAGACAACGTGAGGTTTCGCTTCAGGGTGGGAATACCCGCGCCCCCAAACTTGTTTCCAAACATACTTACTTCCAAACAAACAAGTTTTGGGTCTGGGTCCTGGAGTCTTAAAGTAGCTTGTTAAGTCTGAACACAAAGAATCACCTTCTTCTCAAGGGCGCCTGCTCCATCAAGGACAAAGCCTTCCAAGACCAAAAGCAATGGACTCCTCCTGTCCATTTCCCGTCTGCTACATATAAAAGTCTGCGAAATAGTGGCCCAGGCTGTTAGCAGTGAACATACCGTACTTCACACACAGCACTGCTCTTTACCAATTTTGCCTTACTCCCCAAAGGGGACACTCTTCTTCTCCTCTGCCCCCTACCAAGATTGCCCCTAGGTAGCTCAGAGGAGGTGGGAAAGCATCTGCGGAGGAATACTCTTAGCATACTTCAAGGGACCATGCCCAAAATCCTCACTTCGCTACGCCAAGAACATGTCGATCCCTGATCCCTACCGCAGTGCACTTATTGCTAAGCCTTCGGTAACACTAGAGGCGCAAGGAGTTGCACCGTAAAGCTCCAGGGTGCCACTATGAACATACAAGCATACGGACAAGGAAATAAGATGGTTTCTCCACACTTGGCATTTTTTAAAGCTTGCTTGATGCAGTATGGGACCGCGCAGGGTCACAGGGAAGAGGGAACTCACTCTCTACCCCCTTCCCATCAAAGAAAGTGATACCGGGGCCAGAAAGACCCAGGTTTTAAATAAAACGTTTATTCCTTTCACCCTCTTGGTGTGTGGTTATTGGCTCAACAGCACCAGGGTCCAACCCGTTTATGGTAACAAAAGACGACACTCCTAAAACACAACTCTGCATGGGGCAAGCCCCATTCAGTCCAAGAAGACTCCGTTCAGAGTAAACAAGCTTAGTTAGGGAACCCTGCAGCAGGGTTGAGAGAACAAATGGCACAAGGCTACCCAGGGGGAGCTCATGGGCAGCAGGGTCGACAAGCAGAATGCTTCCCAGAAAGTGTTCCACACCTTCCACTCCCAATTAAGTAGCTTCACTATCTGCCGTGCTCCCTTCCCGATATCATCTTGAGTCCGTGACATCGTGCACCGACAAACAAAGGATCCACCCTCTTAGTCTGCTGCTGCCACCCCCCAAAATGAGGTTACTTTACCCTGAAAACACCTTCATTCTCTTTGGATTCCCTAATTTGGCCCGAAAGGCAGTATTCAAAAGGTACGCCACCCAAATCCCCAGAGCGAACCAAAGCTAACCCAGGGAAAGTCAACACGTCCCACTCACTCTTCCACTGAAGAAGCAAGGCTCTGTTTCTCCTCGAAGAGAATCCGCAAGCACATGTCGGGTGACGGCAAGCCTCGGCTTGAGGGTCAAGCCATTACCTAGAACGTAGAGAGACCAGGATCTTTCGAAAGGTCTCATTTCCCCCCCCCCAATCCTCAACACGTGGCTTTTCCAAACCCACCATCCAAAGCAGACCCGAGGAGACAGGAATACAGATGTACAGTGCAGGCTGCATTCCGACACCCCTCCGTTCGTTCTGGTTACAGCTCAGAGCACAATTTGTAGGGCTAGATTATAAACAAATGGGTGTTGGAATGGAAGGAGACTGACACGTTCTTAACTACAGCAGAGCGAGAGGGATTGGCAGAGCGTCGCTTAGGCCCACACTGAATACAAATGCCTTACAGGACTACGGGTCCGGATCTTTGATCTCCCCTGTTTCGCAGAGGCTGTGATGTATAAAACCCAACTGTACTGAGCAGGCAGCCCTACGCTGAATATAAATTATCCTTTAACTATAAGCAAGGCATTCTCCTGCTCACATTTTGAAGCAGCAGCTTGCAAGGAGGAATAAGCAGCCATGAAGCAACAAGACCTCTTTTTTTTTTAGGGGGGAGTGATTAAAATGCAAAGGAAGATCTGAATAAGCAATGAGGATACAAAGAGAGAGATACGCCTTAACAGTTTCCTTTGGCCAGAGGAGGCTTTAAATAGAGAATGGTCACACCTCCTGCATTAAGGGCGGTGTTCGGTTACCTGACTTTGTTCCCATAAAAGAGAGCTGATGCTCCAGTATTGCTTGGGGGGGGGGGGAAACCCCAAAACCAGAATCCATTGACTTAAATAATGTTCAATTTTGTTTTCAAATCTGGCTACAGACACTGTTCGGCTTCACCATCTCTCTTGTTCAGCCGCTCTTGAGAAGAGCTTAGGGTTTTTCTGCCTGTCAAGCTAGTCCTTCCATCCCCACCATTTAAATCATTACTATTCTGAGCCCATCCTTTGCAATTAATGCACACCCACTAGCACACAAACCATGACTTGTTTCACATTCTCCCCCCCGCCCCCATATAATACTGGTAGGTTTATTTATTTTTTGCTCATGTCTCTCTACCGTCCTGCTTCACATAAACCCATGCCTCCCCCCCCCCCAGCTTGCCTTGATCTTATGCAAAATTTACCGTTTGGAAAGCATTCGAGTATGAAGGCATAACTCAAGCTCCCATGCACGTTTCAGATGTGAAAACTAACTGCTTTTGACAAGCCACAGCGCTTTCTTTCAATTTATTCACTGCAGTCTCTGCATTTAAACTCAGTCCCCCACTGTAGGGCAGTACTACGTGGTCCTGTTGGCAGTGCTAGAGGAGAGGTTTCGACTTCTCGCTTCTTGCCCAGGGAAGAGTTTAGTGTAACTCGCAAGCTGACACTCTCTGATCAATGAAGAGTCTTGTCTAACTTGCAAGCTTGAACACTAGACCCTTAGTTTATGGGCTAGTGTGGAAACTTGTCAGGATTACCGCTAAGATCACGGTTACGTCTCTTAAAGTATTGCCTTCATATTGGGGGGGGGGTGTCTTCCCTTAAGGGGTTGGGTGACTGAAAGAATACCTTCCGACTTGCCAGCCTTCCTAACTTGTGCTATTTCCCCCATCCTTTCATCCTGCAATAACGTGAAATGAGTTCATTTGTCTGGAGCAAGTTTTCCCCCCTTTTCTGGAACCTTTCCATTTTTACCCTTGCAGCAGCTGGGAGTTCAATACTTGCCCTTACAGCAAAATTCAGCCACATGCACCCCGCCATTTGCTCCTAGGTAAGCCCCATCTATTGGGGGAGGCGGGTCCCGGTTTCTGCAGCATGACCACCTTTTACAGTTCAATCTTGGCTGGGATGGAAGCCTGAGGCTTCCCTAAAAGGCAAAGGTTCCATCATGGTGCCGAGTCAAACTCTGGGGCGCAAGCTATTTTGAGGAGATGCTATCATCGCAGGGTCCACACACCCTCCCTGCCCCCCCATCCTGCAGAAGTTAATACCACCCATCACCCCATTTCCACAGACCTCAGAGCGACTTCTTTACAAGTTATTACTATGCTAAGCTTGCAAGGAGGGAGGGGGAGACCCTTCAGCTCTGCTGCCAATCTGCAAATGCCCCTCTGCAGCAGCCAGCAGGTTGCCGAGTTCCACGCCATGGTCAATCCCTACCTATTAAAAAAAAATGCCACAAGCCAGCCTTATTCACTTTCCCCTTTCTAAAAAATGAGGGTGAAAACCAGCTCTAGGCTTCCTCCTCCTGGGAAAACCTGCCCCCTTTTCCCCCCTCTTTCCCAGGCAGCATGTCCCTATACCGAGATCTCAGCCCAATCCCCGCAACGCCTGGGATTTCCCCTCCTTCCAATTCCAGAGCTCAAGGAAAGGAGAAATATATATATCCCCCCCCCTTTTCCCGGTCTGATCTGCTTTGCATCTCATTCCAATACGCCAAATGCGCAGCAACTTTAAGCTCATCACCGGGAGTTGAAGGGAATCCTTCAATCAGGGAACTTCATTTACAATCCAGCCCAGCGCCCGGGCTTTTAGTCCCCCTCCCCGCACACACCAGCAGGTTTTTAATGCAATCCCCATCTAATGCAGTCTCCATTACAAGATTACAATTGCATCAATAAAATGCCCCATATGGTTTTATTCTCTCCCCCCCCCCGCAGCCTTCCCCACCCTGCCCTGTCTCTCCCCCCCCACCCCCTCCAAGCACCCTGTCTGTCACCCTAACCTGAACCGCTTCCAGCGGGGAGCGATGGGGCTGGCTTTTGCAAAAAGCCAGGAGGCTGGATTCTCGGGGAGGATCTCCAAGCACGCCGCGGCTCTGCCGACAGATCCCCCCGCCCTTCCCTGCCAGAAGCGACACGCTGCTTTCCCAACCGCTGGTGTACCACCCATACCTAGAAGGCTGCAAATATATGTGTATATATTTTGCAATATATGTATTTGCAATATATATACTGCAGCTGAGGGTGGATATATATATATATACACACACACAACCTCAGCTGCAAAATATCTACACGTTGTTCAGCGGAGGAGACTTGAGAGGCGCTTGCCCGTTCAGGGATTCACTGGAGGCATCTCAGCCCGATGTATGGCTGGCATTGGCAAGGGAAGGAGGGTGGGTGAAGGGGGGGTTAAGGAAGAGAGGGGAAGCGGCGATCTCCCCCCCCCCAACCCTCCCCAGAGGACCTCTTCCCCCCCCACACTTCGCACGCCTTACCTCGGATTCCTTCGCGGGAGAAGGGGGGGGGGATCTCCGGCTACAGCCGCTCCTCAGCCACGCTCCTTCCCGCGTTCGAGCCCGACCCCGGGGGAAACGAAAGAAAAATCCTCGGTCGGGTCAAAAAAATTGAATTGGGGTGGGTGGGGAGGAGAGCGAAAGAGAAGGCGGTCGGCGACAGCGAGAGGGACCCAGCGCCGGCGAGAGCATCAAAGGCGAAGCGCTTTCCCGCGGAGGAAGGAGATCCCAACTTGAGCGGAGTCTTCAAGCGCGCCTGGCTTGGCGGTTGTGGGGGGGGGGGGGAGAGATGAAGGAGAGTAGTGGTGGTGGTGGTGGTGGTGGGGTGGGTCGGACGCTCGGCCAGCTCGGAGGGGCAGGAGGCGAGGAACAGCCTCCCCCCCGGAAAAGAAGGTGCCAAGTCCGGAGCCCGCTTCCAACTTGCCGCGGGAGACCGACAACTTGGAGGAAGGAAAAAAAGAACGAGCAAGCCTCCGTGGCGCCGGTTCCTCCTGTCGGGGGAGCCGCCAGTCCGGCTGCTTCTTTGCAGGATCAACCCCCCCCCCAAGAGCTTCGGGGTCGCGGCTAGCCAAATGCCCCCCTCCCCGGGGGAGAAGAGGGGCGCTCCCCCCTTTCTGGGGGGCTCAGCCGGCGACCCTGCCCAGGCGCGGCCCGATCCCCCCGCCCCGAGGGCGCGCTGGAGCCTGGCCGCACGCCGCTCCGCAGCCGCCGCCGCCGCTCCTCCGCGCCCGCCGCCGATGCGCGCTCCTGCCGCCGCCTGAACGCCGCTTTCCCCGACACCGCCAGCCGGTCCTCGCCGGGGCTGACATCACTGCGAAGGGGGCGGGGAGTGGAGCCCACATGCAAATGAGGGAGGCGGGGGGAGAGAGGAGGAGGAGGGGGCCGGTTGGAGAGAGACCCCCCCCTCCGTCCCTCCCCGCCCGCTCTTAAAGAGCTCCGCCAGCCGCCGCTGTTGCTTTGAGCTGGGGGGGGGGGGGGCGGCCTCGGCCTCAATACGCTGTTTCGAAAAATATTAATATAATAACAATAAAATAATAATAATAAATAACGATAATAACAAGAATATAAACTAATAATAATCACGGGTTATTCAAAAATATTAATATAATAATAAAATAATAATAAACGATAATAAATAACAAGAATATAAAATAATAATCACGGGTTATTCAAAAAATGTTAATATAATAATAATATAATAATAATCAACGATAATAAATAACAAGAATATAAACTAATAATAATAAGCACGGGTTATTCAAAAATATTAATATGATAATAATAAAATAATGATAAATAACGATAACAATATAAACTAATAATAATAATCACGGGTTATTCAAAAATATTAATATAATACACCGATAATAATAATAAATAAATAACAATATAAAATAATAATAGCAATCACGGATTAAACTCGGAGCATGCAGACAGGGAGACCCTGGCTGAAGAGCTCACGTCCGTTGAATGCAGCGGACGAGGCCTCTGGGAGTGTGCAGAGCTCTTCTCTCCCCCCCCCCTCCGGCGGGCCTTTTCTGGGGACGAGGATCGGAAGCGCTGGAAGACGCCTGGCCTGAGCCAGGCAGGACTGCCTGCTTTCCAACCGGCTGCTGAGAGGCTGTGGCTCAGTGGTAGAGCATCTGCTCGGCGTGCAGAAGGTCCCAGGTTGGGTCCCCGGCGTCTCCAGATCAAGGGACCAGGTGAATAGGTGATGGGAAAGACCTCTGCCGGAGACCCTGGAGAGCCGCTGCCGGTCTGAGTAGACAATACTGACTTGGATGGACCAAGTATAAGGCAGCTTCATGTGTTCATATGTACTACTGTCGCTGTCCCTTTAATGCCATTTGAGCAGCGGCTGTGAGCAGGTGATCGCGTTGAGCTTCCAGGGCTGGCTGCCTGCCTGGCTGCACCTGTGGGTGGCAGAAAAGCAAGCCGCAAGCTAGTTTTCCCGGGTCGGTTGGCAACCGTGCTTCCCTGTCCCTCCCACAAAATCCACCCGGCCGACTTGCAGAGCTCCCCCAAACATGTCTACTCAGAAGTAAAGCTCACCGAGTTCAATGGGATTGACTTGCTGGTAAATGCGTTCCAAATTGCAGGCTTCAACTCCACCCTGTCCTGTTTCGAAGTAATTCGCAGCGCAGTTCTAAACCTGTGGGCTTCAATAGAAGGGCTCAACTCTGCGTACAGCTTACATGCTAGCATAAGGATGAGCGGGCATAATGTTGTCAACCTAAGAGTGAAATAAGAGTCATTGGCGTTGGGTCTGGGTTTGAGGGGATTCGGTTTCTTGCAGACTCAGAGGGCTGAATGTGCACACCTTTGCGCATAACCCGGTATTTACAGACTGCTTCTCCAACCCTTCCGGGTGGTTTTCAATAATGAAAAATCGCAATATGCATTTTTAAAGGGGGGGAAAGCAGACTCGAAATAGAAAACGCTTGCAGCTCATGCTGCTTGTCGCGCCGCAAGAGTGAAAGAAAAGCCACACCCGCAAGTGGCTGCTTCTGGGTGAGGTTGGAAAGGGTAGGCCTGTTGCCCTCTTTCACACATATAATTACTTGGCCTGCCTCATGCCCACAAACACTTGGTTAGGCATAAGGGCCTTCCACTTAAAGAGGGCCCTTCCAGAAAACGCTTTAGCATCTTTGGTGGTGGAAAGAGCCAGCGTGGTGTAGAAGGAGAAGAAGAAGAGCTGGTTTTTATATGCCAACTTTCTCTACCACTTAAGGGAGAATCAAACCGGCTTACAATCACTTTCACTTTCCCTCCCCACAATAGTCACCCTGTGAGGCAGGTCGGGCTGAGAGAGCTCTAACAGAGCTGTAACTTGCCCAAGGTCACCCAGCTGGCTTCGTGTGTAGGAGTGGGGAAACCAATCCAGTTCACCTGATTAGCCTCCACTGCTCATATGGAGGAGTGGGGAATAAAACCCGGTTCTCCAGATCAGAATCCACTGCTCCAAACCACCGCTCTTAACCACTGCACCACACTGGCTCTCAGCATAGTGGTTAAGAGCAGTGGACTCTAATCTGGAGAACTAAGTTTGATTCCCCACTCCTCCACATGAAGCCAGCTGGGTGACCTTGGGCTAGTCACAGTTCTCTCAGCCCCATCTACCTCACAAGGTGCCTGTTATGGGGAGAGGAAGGGAAGGAGATTCTAAGCCGGTTTGATTCTCCTTAAAAGGTAGAGAAAGTCACCATATAAAAACCACCTCTTCTTCAAGTCACAGATGACTTAGGGCAACCCCATAGGATTTTCAAGGTAAGAGACGTTCTGAGGTGGTTTGCCATTGCCGGCCTACTAACAGACGCAGTTGCAAACAGAAAGAAAAAGAATGGGTTCCTCTGGAGTAAGATTATCTGGACAATTGTTCCAGCAAACAAAAAAAAAGCCTTATCTATGCTGCTACTTAATCACCACTAACGTCTCTGTTTAACCACCCCACAAAGCATTTCAAAGCTTTTCCACGTTGACTTTTTTTGGAAATTAAGCATGACTTGCTGAACACCAGTTGCTTCAAAAACATCCTGACATCATGGTGGGGGGAAGCTAGAAAGCTAGCAGCTCAGAATTCAGAAGGAGAATTCTTAATCCTTTCCTTGCCCAAAGAGGTGTTCATTAGGATTGCCAACTGGCCTGGACAAAAGTGTCCTGTCCCGTTAATAGATGCTGAATGGGATATTATTTACTTAGGAGATGTTATTTATGCATGCCATGAAAAGCTTCAACTGTCCATTTCCACACACATTAAGCCTCTTTTAAAGAGACGTGAGATTCTTTTTCCAGGCCAAGTGGAAACCCAGAAACTCACATGCACCCATTAATTCTGCCTTACACATATGAAGAATGAGGTAGCAGAATGCTGAAATAGTAGCAAAGACTGCAACGCATCGTACTGCAGGTGGAACATTCTGCCTTGAAATGCAAGACCGCACTTGAAAAAATAAAAGTAACTACAACAGAAAATCAGCACAGCAAGCAACGGAAAGGGGCAGAAGCTAGTTTTCTATCTGTCTGAAGGCTGGTTTGCTTTTTCATTCTAAGAAACATTCAGAACCGGAATCCACTGCCTGCCGTCTATAGTGGTGCTCTCCGGTTTGCCATTGCAACATTTCACCAGCCTACGATTCCTATCCTTCAACCTGTATGAGTCCCAACGACAAGGCACGTACCTTTAACTCAGGCTACAGATTGCCCCACAAAACGTGGCCTACCTGTACCTTTAACAGAGACTTGAGATGCAAAAATCAGCACCCCCCCCCCAGAACTAAAGCTATTGCACCTGTTGCAGAATAAACGTGACTGGCTGCCGCTGTCCTCAGTGTAGCAACGTGAAGCTGGGGAAAACACCCTTTATTCACATTTTGGCCATTCTTTCAGCTTTGAAAAAGCACAGGCCCACAGCTGGAAAAAAGAAACATGCACTCCTATCCCGGCCTAATTTTCCCCTTCCCTCTCTGTGGCTTGGCTACCCCTTTGGTTCCTCATTTTCTGCAGAGGGCCATAAGGGCCGCTGTAGACTCCTAAAACATTCCTTCTGCCTCCCTCACACTACCCAGACCCAACCCAAACACCCTTTGGGAGAAAAATGGCATGACTTGCTGATAAGCATAAATAGGCTAATAATTCTATGAGCACTATATACGTTTATCCCTTTCCTCAGATTAGAATGCCACCTCTGAGGAGCTCAAGGCACTGTATATACCTCCCATTTTATCCTCACAACATCCCTGTAAAGTCTTTCTATCTCCTCCAACTACTGTTCTCTCAGGTTTGTTACCTAAGGTTACCCACTAGAAAGAAGGGGGGATTCTGTCCCTTTAAGAGGAGTTTAATCAATGGAAATGGGCTTGTTCTGGCATGAAGTTAAGGAACATCACCTGATAATTGCTGCAAAACAAGCTGATATTAAGGAGATGCCACACACCCCAAATTCAGGGGACACTGCTTTCCAATGGGATGTAGGCTGTTTCCTGGTCCAAAATCAAGTTCTTGTGGCAGCTGCTCCAAAGTGGGGTGCCCTCCGGACAACTGCATATGCAGACACTGGGCCCAAGAATTCAGAAGAAGAAGAGAAGAAGAGTTGGTTTTTTATATGCTGACTTCCTCTACCACTTAAGAGAGAATCATTCCGGCTTACAATCACCTTCCCTCCCCCTCCCCACAACAGACACCCTGTGAGGTAGGCAGGGCTGAGAGAGCTGTGACTAGCCCAAGGTCACCCAGCTGGTTTCATGTGTATGGAAATGAGCAGTTCAAGGTTTTCATAACATGGAGATAAATAAATTAACTGACAAATAACATCCCATAAGGAATATGAAAGTTTCTCCAGGCCTGTTGGCAATTTGGGATGGGGGGAGGGAGAATGAGTGCAGGAAGAAGGAGGAACAGTCCCACTGTAGAAACAAACATATCTCATTATATCTATTTTATTCTGTCCTTCCTCCAAAATTCTCAGTGTAGCATCTATAATTCGCCCTTCTCCATTTTATCCTCACAACAACCCTATGCGGTAGGATACTCTGAACAAGAGTGATTGGCCCAGCATTATCCAATAACCTTCATGTCTGAGTGGGGATTTGAACCTGCATCTCCCTAGTGGTAATTAAGGTTGCCAACACCGGGTTGGTAAATTCCTGGAGATTTCAGGGTGGAGCCTAATGCAGGTGAGATTTATGGAAGGAAGGGACCTTGTTGAAGTATAATGCCATAGAGTCCACCCTCCAAAGAAGCCATTGTCCAGGGGTACTGATCGCTGTAGTCTGAAGGTCATTTGAAATTTTGGGAGTCCCACGTGAAGGCAGGCAACCCTAGTGGTAATCCAATACTCCTGTAATAGCTAGCAAGTCTGCTCTCTGTTCTTGGGATCCTGCCCATGGTGATGCTGTTGCCGCAGTCCTCACTTCGTTTCCTCTGTTGCCCTGCCGTCAGTGCATCAAACTAACGGCCCAAATCTTATGCTTGTTTACACAGGCGTACACCTTAGTTCAGTAAGATTTACTTGCAAGCAAGTGTGACAAGGATTGGGGTTTCCTAAGTGGTTTCTTACTGCTCTGTGCAGTATCAGAAGACCGATCCCTTCTACAAACATCCATTTTTTCTATTCTGGGATTACAGTTGCAAAAAGATTTGTAGCTTCTAGTTAATGGATAGTGTTTATTTTAACAGTTTGAGTATCTGGGGTTGTTTGCTGGGATTTGTGATCTGTTTGTAGTATATAGAGCTTGCTAAAGGAAGTAATTAATAGAACACTTTAGAATTCTCTTGTCTGAACTTTCCTATCTGGAGGAGGAGATGAATTTAAAATTCTTTTTTAAAGCAGGGAAACGAAGGAAGCAGAGCAGTATTCCTTTTAAGATTAACAGACAACTCCCCCCCTCCCCAAAACTCATTCATCATGTAGTGAGGAGTGGATTATAGTCTCTGCCGCACAAAACTGGCAGCTCTCTCCCTGTTGCTTTCCAGTTAGTGTTTACAGAGTGAGTCAAGAAGAGTGAAAAGCATTCTGGTTCAGATGCCCCATCCCTCACTATAAGCAGGCCTATTTCCCACTTACTAATATTACGTTGAGGATACATTTACAATCGATTTACATCAGTCCCGTGACTGCATCTGGGGATTTCCAAATGTGTTTCTGTGCTCAGTCTTCCCCTTCCCTCTTTTCATGAAAAATAAGTTGAAGGCATATAGATTGGAAGTGAGCAAACGTTACCTGTTTTCTTTCTCTCCCTATTTCCTGAGAGCCAGCATGATGCAGTGGTTAAGAGCGGTGGCTTGGAGCGGTGGACTCTAATCTGGAGATCCAGGTTTGGTTCTCCACTCCTCCGCATGAGCAGTGGGCTTTAATCTGGTGAACTGGTTTGGTTTCCCCACTCCTACACATGAAGTCAGCTGGGTGACCTTGGGCTAGTCACAGTCCTCACAGAACTCTCTCAGCCCCACCTACCTTGCAGGGTGTCTGTTGTGGGGAGGGGAAGGGAAGGTGATTGTAAACCGGTTTGGTTCTTCCTTAAGTGGTAAATAAAGCTGGCATATAAAAACCAACTCTTCTTCTTTAGTTGGTTTTGGTTCTCTCTCTTTTTTTTTTGCTGTAGATTTTGTGAATGTGATTCTATTGTGTACATTGGCATTGAGACATGATTTACATGTACCGTATAGGTCATTTATATGTAGACTATACATAAGAGGGAAACATGACAGAGGAGTATAAAATTAAGCATGGGTTAGAGAAGGATTTCCCTGTCCTGGAGAGCCTCAGGCTAGCCTGGTCTCCTCAGATCCCAGAAGCTAAGCAGGGTCGGCCCTGGCTAGTATTTGAATGGGAGACCACCAAGGAAGCCCAGGGTTGTTACATTTAGGCAGGCAATGGCAAACCACCCCTGAACATTTCTTGCCTTGAAAACCAACCAGGGGGTGCCATTAGTCAGATGTGACTTGATGGCAAAAAAGACCACTTTTTCTTCCTCTCTCGTAGTATTAGAACTCTGAAGGGGGGCACCCAATGAAGTTGATGGGCAGTAGATTTCAAAAAGACAAAAAAAGAGAGAGAAAAGAATAAAGGACTGCTTCACTCAAAGAGTAAATAACTTATAGAAGCTCATTTTGTCATCCTAGGATTTTGCCATCTGATTACCACCCCCTTTTGCCCCCTCTGAGGCCCAAATGTGACATGAGGCTGGGTAGGCAAAGAGATTCCTTGTTCCGCTTTGCGTAGCCTCAACCTCTCGCTTAAACTATGGTGCAACCCATGCAAAGCAGCTACTCAGACCCCTGTGGTATTATGCTGCCACGCTGAGTAAGCACACATATCTACTTTGCCTGCATTGCAACACAGTTTATATGAGATGATAGGCCCATGCAAAATTGAACAGGGAAGATCGTTCTCTTGCCAGCATAATGTTTCAACAGGGCTGCCAGCACTGCCTCAGCAAATGCTGGAGGTTTTTAAGGGCAGTACCTAGGGAGGGTGGGGTTTGGAGATGATGGGACGCTGCTTCCAGGTGACACTCTAGAATTTCCCTCTAACATCTGTGGTGAAGATGACAGAGATATGGGGTCATTCCTAGAAGATCACTGTGGAGGCCATTTTCTGGGCATATAGAATTAGGGGTTGGAAGGGACCACCAGGGTCATCTAGTCCAACCCCCTGCACAATGCAGGACATTCACAACTACCTCCCCACCCCACCCCACCAGTGACCAGAAGATGGCCAAGATGTCTTCCCTCTCATCATCTGCCTAAGGTCACAGAATCAGCATTGCTGACAATGTTCTACTACTATGTTCTACTACTACTTCATACCTGCCCTGAGCCCAGCCTTGGCTGGGATAGAGGACGGGATACTAATAACAATAACATATTGAGTGCAGGGAATTGGAGTCAAGAGTTTTCTTGCCACAGGTGGCCCAATGTTAAGCCTATATTTTAATTGGGCCATATAGACCAGGATCTAGAGCATACTATTTTACTGCTTATTCTTCTGCACCAGCACATCTTAACTATGGTTGTAGCCTTCTTACTACTTGGCAGGGTGATACGAACAGCTCTAGGATAGTTCTGGCACCTATATGAGAACATTGATCAGATATTAATTTATACCTGTAACCCTTTAAGCTCCTTTCTGGGTTGATACTGATTCCATACAAACAGTGGCCTTTTATTCATGGTCTGTTTCCAATGGATCTGCTGCTCTCTAACTGCCCAGTATTTGCAGTTGAATTCTCAAAACAATATGCACAGGGGCTTCCTTTCCCCAAAGACATTCCAGGAGTAGCTTGTGATCAATTATGCATCCCCAATGAAAATGTGGAGCTTCTGAACCATGCGTTAGTCCCTCCCCCTAAAAATGCTGCTTTGTAATTGGCTGTGGTGTATTTCTTTTTAATATGTTACCAGACCCGCAGTGAGATTCTTTCATTTGATCTGAACAGAGTGGCCATTTTATAGCCAAAGCAGAGAAGGGTCCAGACAATACCCCCCAATCAAATTTGTTTCTGCTTATGTTCATAAGAACATAAAAACACTTGCACAGTCATTTGCTATATTAATAGTACCATTGCACTTGCAAACAACAAAAAACAAAGGCTTTCATGCCGGTAAGAGGACACATATAAGGGGGAGGGTGCAAATCAGCCTGGCTCTGTCCCATCCTGCCAAGAGCTGAAACTGACCCACACTCGCTGTGAAACTGACCAGATATGCAGTTTCATGGTATTCCAGCATTATTCTCTGGCTAGTGCACTGGATAATGGCTTTGAGGGGAGGGGTTGGATGAGAGGGACAGACACAGGGGAGGGAGAAGCGAGAATGCCCATGGGGAGAAACACCTGAAGTGACAAGTATGCGAAGGACCAGCAAAACTAGCCATAGTGGAAGTCTCATTAGACTGATCATCTTTATCAACTGGTAAGCAGGATATTACCAGACCTGAGATACAAATGTATAATAAAATGATCATCTGTAACAACATTCTATCATTCCCAAGTGGTAAGGAGAATTATATCAGATGTTGTTGATAGATGAATTGTAAATACCGAGAGCTTGAGGGCACTCAGCGAAATAATGAGTAGATTCAGGGCCCATTTACTGCACAGAGTTCTAAATTAGATTGTGGAGCTCACTGCCACAGGATGTAATTATGGCCACTAGCTTAAGATCGCTTTCAAATGGGAGTAGACAAAATTCAGGCAGGATAAGGTACTGCAGTGGCTCAAGGATGGCCATCAACAAGGGTGGCTCAATGGAGAAGCTGATGACGAGGGGAGATAATGTAAGAGGCTTGGACCTCTGTGTTCTTCTTTCTAGTCCTTTTGCAGCACGTGTTTGACCACTGTGGGTAAAAGGATGCTGAACCAAATGGACAATTGGTCCAATCCAGCACAACTCTTCTTCAGTTCTTAAAATGGACAACAACAAGAAGAGTTGGTTTTTATATGCCGACTTTCTCTACCTTTTAAGGAGAATCAAACGGGTTTACAATCTCCTTCCCTTCCTCTCCCCACAGCAGACACCTTGTGAGGTAGCTGGGGCTGAGAAAGTTCCGAGAACTGTGACTAGCCCAAGGTCACCCAGCTGGCTTCATGTGGAGGAGTGGGGAAACCAACCCGGTTCACCAGATTAGACTCTGCCGCTCATGTGGAGGAGTGGGGAATCAAACCTGGTTCTCCAGATTAGAGTCCACCCCTCTTAACCACTACACCATGCTGGCTCCCACCCAGGTGTACCCTTTGTAACATCCTTCTAAATTAGGGTTGTCAGATCCCTGCCAGGACTGAACAACAAGCTGAGCAACTCAGGCTATCAAGTTATACATGAGAATCTATATTACCAAATGTTGAAAAAAATAGCAGTTATTTCAAAAAACAAAGCCCTGCTTTGGGGCCCCTTCCCCTGGCACCATCCAGCTGGCTGGTGGGGGGTCTTACCAGGTACAAAACGAGGCCTAGGCCTCAATGTCAGCGACCTGTTGACATCACTTCCAGAAGTGACATCATCACGCTGATGACGTTGAGGCCTAGGCCTTATTTCATGCCTGGGAAGACCCCCTCCCCCACCGGTTTCCAGGGGGTGCTTGGCCACCCTATTCCAAATAGTGAGGAGGATGCCATTTTCCCACTTCTCCAGATGTCTCATTTGGTGTACATGTGTGATTTTAAAATCCCTTACTGCTTGGCAGGGAGATGCTGCCCTCATGAGCTAATGGAACCACCTATGTTTTCACAGACAGTCATGCTAGGAAAAGTTGAGGGCAGCAGGAAAAGAGGAAGACCCAACAAGAGATGGACTGACTCAATAAAGGAAGCCACAGCCTTCAATTTGCAAGATCTGAACAAGGCTGTCAAAGATAGGACATTTTGGAGGACTTTCATTCATAGGGTCGCCATGAGTCGGAAGCGACTTGACGGCACTTAACACACATACATGTTTTCACTGAGACTTTGGAGAACACATCTCACCAATGACCAAGAGCTGGATTTTAATTATATTTGAGGAAAGGAGGGGGGAGGACAAGACTGTAAACATTGTTTTGTGTCGTAAATGAGCTTGCTAGCTGATGAAAATGTAATTACCTTTCACTTCCTTTACAGTAATAAAGCTCTAGAAAAGAAAAGAAAATAAATCGGCAAAGACATCACAACTCTGTTCCCCCATCCCCACCTTCAGTGCCCACTTAACAAATGCATTCTGCTGAGCAGGAACGGAGGTACGTTATCCTTTCAATAAGCTCTGATGCCCTCTGACATGTTGGTGACATTTGCGGACAAAGAACACCCTGATCAAATGATTTTTTTATTATTTTAAAATTCCTCTATTGCTTTTCTACAACTGTAGGACATGGGTACTAAAAGACACACATCACAAGCGATAACAAAGAAACATACAAAAGATGACTTGCGCCTGATTTAGGGCCAAAATGGACAGGACAAAGGTCATGAACCTCTCAGTTAGTAAAGATTAAATTGTGAGCCTGTGCAGCCAAAATTTACATTAGGGTCATGCAGGAAGGGAAGAGGGGAGTTCACCCTTTAGGCCTTTCTTTGTTCACTAATCAGAACTAGGCTTTCCACACTTTTATTAGCAATTTTGAAGAGAGAGAAAAGATATGTCCTTTAAACACCTCTCCCCTTCCCCCCATGAAATGTAAATAATAGTGTGGGAAACCAGTTTTGATTACTGAAATCCGGTAAGACTTGAAGGGTTAAATCCCACCTTTCTTTCTTGATTTGAATTGCAGCTGTGCGCAAGCATAGCATACCTTTTTCCAGACTGACAAAGGTATGTGATCTTTTAGCATCTGGTTGGTGCCTTAGAGATATATGAAACCATCCTGTGATATTTCGCTAGTCATCTTAACCAGAGATGGGCAGAGTTCTCCCATTCTATTCCATTAATGCTCTGTGGGTTTACCCTGGCCTGCGCTTTGCTCTTCCTGCCTTCCTATTCAGTTTGAGGAATTTATAAAAGAGGTTTCAGAATTAGAGAGTCAGTGTGTTGTAGTAGTTAATAGTGTCAGACTAGCATCCGGAAGACCCAGGTTCAAATCCTCACTTGTGCCATCGAAGCTCCACTGGGTGACCTTGGGCCAGTCACAGCCTCTCAGCCTAACCTACCTCACAAGGTTGCTGTGATAAAATGGAGAAGAATCATGTAAGATAAAATGGAGGAGAGAAGAATCATGTAAGCTTCTTTGAGTCCTCATTGGGGAAAAAGGTGAGGTATAAATTAATTAAATGAATAAATAAATGAATGAATGAATAGCATATGCTTAATTTTTAACAGTTTTTAGTAAACATTTCCTATGCATTTGCAGGTTACTTATGTGCCCATAGATCATAGGCAGATAGATCAACTGAAGTGTGATCACATGAAGATTCTTTTTGAACTGTGATTTCATTCATGTGTATATGCACCAGAGTGCATAGGTTAGCAGTAAGAATAAGAGGTACCTATTGAGAACTGTAGGATACAATGCATGTGCAGCAGACTGAACAAAGCCCACAGACATGAAAGAATGAGGTTTGTTAAAACATCTGCGGCAACCCAGAAACAGAATAAGTTCATTCAGAAACTCCAAAATCCAGGAAGTAATTCCAAAAGCAAGACATATGGAAGCATCCCTAACAAAGCACCTGTAGCTTCCATCAACATTCTTTAGATCGCTTGCCAAAGCAGGTATTTCTCAATTTTCTTTGATTTTTCTACTGAAACTTGCTTTCCCTGATTGAACAGGAAGCTCCATATTTGTTTCGAAATGATTCCACTTTAGGTGAAGTTTAGGGAAGGGCTGTTGCTCAGTGGTAGAGCATCTGCTTGGCATGCAGAAGGTCCCAGGTTCAATCACCGGCATATCCAGTTAAAGGGACTAGGCAAGTAGTTGATGTGAAAGACCTCAGCCTGAGACCCTGGACAGCTGCTGCTGGTCAGAGTAGACAAGTCTGATTCAGTATAAGACAGCTTCATGTGTTATTTAATGTGTTACAACTCTAATCTGTTTCATCAACTTAAGGACAACTCTCAAAGATTTTTCTTGCCAACAGGGGAGGGGACATCTAAGAGTCATTTACATACTTGCGCATAGATAGACATGTTTTGTTTTGACAGACTTCTTACATAGGGTTGGATCCTGTGGCAAATCTCTAGAACTGAAGCGAAACATTTTCATTGATTCCCCCTTGCCCACTGTTTCCCACTGTTGACTTCCAGTTCACCACCTATGCTGTTCCTTACATGCATGTTTCTTACAACAACTACATGTTGTGAAGTATTGGAGTCCACCATGGGGATTTGCAGCCATATTGGAGCTGTGAGTTCTTGGTGGGAACTTCATTTAAAAGTGTCATGTGGGTCCGATTCGTCTTGGGACCATGGCATGGGGGGAAGGCTCCTGATTTCTCCCTGCATATTTTTCCGGAGCCAAAATGGCATCAGGTGGTAGAATTTGCCCCATCAGAGGAGCTCCATGTGTACTGAATGCTTGCTTCTGCCCCCCCCTCCCAGGATGATGAGGAAGAAGAGCTCGTTTTTATATGTCGACTTTCTCTACCACTTAAGGAAGAATCAGACCGGCTTACAAACTCCTTCCCTTCCCCTCCCCTCCCCACAACAGACACCCTGTGAGGTAGGTGGGTCTCAGAGAGCTCAAACAGAGCTGTGATTAGACCAAGGTCACCCAGCTGGCTTCTTGTGGAGAAGTGGGGATTGGGGAAACAACCCGGTTCCCCAGATTAGCGTCTGCTGCTCATGTGGAGAAGTGGGAAATTAAGCCCGGTTCTCCAGAGTAGTGTTCACTGCTCCAAACCACCGCTCTTAACCACTACGCCACTCTTAACCACTACACCATGCTGGATGGGCAAATTATGCCCCCTGACACTGTTTCTTTCTCAGAAAAATGTAAGAGGGGAAGGCAGGAACCCCCTCCCATGGTGCCACAGTTCCAAGTCTAATTGGTATCCCACAGTGCTTTTAAATGGAGATCCCACTGGGTACTCTCAACTCCAATATGGCAGTGAGTCCCTGGAATAGACACATATTTTGTAATGTGTAGTTTGGCCTTTAGGCTCCCCAGTTCCTCAGTAGCTACATTTGGGGGAACATTTTGGGCTGCAGCAGGACAACAGAAGAGAGAAATCCCATTCTGCCCATCAGCAGAAATTACCGCCGGATTCGATCCATAGAAACCTGTGCTCTTGCAAGGGAAAGCGCTAAGTCTCTAACATGAATTTTCCTTGTGAAAGTTCATATTTATATTCTTATTTGACATTTGGCAATTTTTGACTACATCCAGAGGATTTAGAATATTGGATACGGAACATTAATATTTAATGTAACTAGTCCAATCCTGTTCATATCTACATAGATGTAAGCCTGTGCTCAATGCAACCTACTCCCAAGTAAGATAGGCACAACAATCCTGTTCCCTTTGAACACTTAGAAATCTAACTCATCAGGGAAGAGAATTCTTCTCAGTTAACTCATAATACCAAAAATATATCAAAACCGGGAGAAAATAAAATTATATTGAAAAAAATTCCACGAAGTCTAATGTAAGAACATAATACAATTATTATAAAGTTGTCACATCAGTAGTATTCATGACAATGTCATATAAATCATTTAGAGCATTCTTCATAAAGGACATGTACTTTTTGAGAAAGGCCACATGTCCTTTATCTAGAAAACCATGTGTTGTCATGTACACACATGGTTCTCTTGTGTGCATGGATTAAAGCATTAATTTCAGTAGAGGGAGCAAATTATTTCCCTCCCTTGAATTCTGGGGGAGGATAAGCTCTCTGTGTGCTCCAAAGCTCATATGGCTGAATGAGATCACTGGATCAAGGCAACCGAATCTGTCAAGTGGGTTTGCCTTGCAAATCAAAAACCAAGCTTAATTAGTGGTACAGAGTTCCAGCACCATTTACATCCCAGTCTGAAAATAGCAGTCAAACCAAACAAGAGAATCGATAGACTGACAACACTGAAAATGGGCCTGAGAAACAGGTCATGTGCCTTTAAAGCCACACAACCAAGGCAGAAAGCAGCCCTGAGCAAGAGATGCTTTTTCAGTCAATCCTTGTTAAAAGGCACTTGATGGGGAAAATGAAAGGCCACTCAAATCGTGCATTGAAATTAACTTTTTAAACTTTGCATGTTCCACACAGTACAGTTCTCTGCATCTTTAAAGGTCTTTGGGGGTTAATGACTTGTAAAATAACGGCAATCCAAGAGAACTTGGAAATATATTGTCTCTCTGCTATGCTTTCAGCACAGCTTAGGTAAGAAAAAAAAAGAAATAGACCCCAAGAGTAGTCTAGACATGCAAAAATGCTAGAACAAACAATACCTTTATTGTAACATTAAATTAGCTTTTACAGGGAAGCTATAAATTTCAGCCTAATGCATGCTAACAAGGCACAGCTTGTTGTAGGTATCCTATGCTTTTCATTCTTTCTTTAAAAGGTATTTTCAATTGGAAAGGATTCTGTTACCTGCTATTTTAGTTTAAGATTATGTCACTACCCAGCAATTACAGAGAGATTCATTTAAAATCTTATCCATAGAATGTCTTTCATTTCCTTGATTACTTGTTCCGCTGCAGGGACTAGAATAGAATAGGTTTTCAACAACTGGGGGTATTCAACAATTGGTCACTGCTGGAATGCACAGATTGGATAAATAACAGCCCCTGGCTTGCCTTTCTCAATGAGATAGATAGAATCACTGGGACGTAATAGGCCATTGGGTTTTTCATGCAGTCCCCCCAAAACAGAAGTCTAGATTCACAGTTGGGTCCACAATAATAAGAATTCTAAAATCACCATGACCTTTTATGCATGGTTTGTTTCCTCTGGATCTGCTGCTCTCTAACTGCACAGTATTTGCAGTCGAATTCTCAAAATACTATGCACAGGCTTCCCCCCACCCCCCAAGAAATTCCAGGAGTACCTTGTGATCAGTGATGCATCCCTAACAAAAATGCAGAGCTTCTGAACCACGCATGAGTCCCTCCCCCCCTGAAAATGCTGGTTTGTAATTGGCTGCAGTGTATCTTTTTGAAATACATCACCAGCCACCGCTAGCCCCGCAGTGGGATTCTTTCATTTGATCTGAACCAAGTGGCCATTTTACAGCCAAAGCAGAGAAAGATCTAGACAACCCCCCCAATCCAATTTGTTTCTGTGTAACTCAATGCAGGGGTCATAAAAACATTAAAAAAACTTGCAAATCATTTGCGATATTCCTCATCCCATTGGTAGTCTTGCAGTCACAAACTAACAAATAAACAAACAAACAAACTAAAAAGGCTTTTGTGCCTATACAAGGACTTGTGTAAGGGGAGGGTGTCTCTTTTCCATCCTGCAGAGAACTGAAACTGACCCACACTCACTGTGAAACTGACCAAAAGCAGCCATTAGGTTGTCTGTGGTTATTTCAGTGTTCTTTCAACTACTTGGCAGGGTAAATTCTCATAGAAAAAGTGCTCTATCAGGTTACACTAATATTACATAAGCCCTGTCCTGTTTTTGCCATCCCAATGTCCTGTTTTTGTCTCAAGGAAATATGGTCAGCCTATGCATAATTAAAATGAAGCCCTGAAGTAGTCAGGGGGTGACCGCGGCAGGAACAACTCATGCATAAAAGGCCAAAGTCTATCTATCCTAAAGAGTGCATTATTTATTTAATAAGAAATTAGGGTGAAAGATCTGTGAGGGAGGATATCTAATGATTTCAAAAAGATATTTCACCATGAAAAGCAATTAATAAAGCTTAGCTTTGTAAGGATTGGGTCACACATTTACTGAGTCACAAAGCTCCAAAGGTTGGACATCATAGATTATTCTCAAGCACTCTGGTAATTATCCCTGGGAGAAACCCATCCATAACTAAAGGGCCATCTCTGGGAACTTTCCTTCTGTTTTTTTCCTAGGGTTGCCAAGCCAAGCAACCTGGCAACCAGCAGCAGGGAAGTGGTGAGTTAAAACCAAAGAGCTTCCAGCAATTCCTAGAGCTGCTTGCTGCCACTTCCAAGTTTTCCCCAGCAGTTGAGAATTCCTGGGGGAATGGCATCCCTAGTTATTTACACTTCCGGCACACATCATTTCCCCCATATTTCCACTGATTCTTGTTTTTGCATACAACCTCCTAATCCTGGATATCCTGTGTGCAAAACCCACTTGACCTTGGTACCTAGTTTCACATGAACACATGAAACTTCCTTATACTGAATCAGACCTTGGTCTATCAAAGCCACAGCCCCTTGGCCAAGGGATTTTTTTGGAGGGGGGCAGGAGAAAACAGTTCACAGACCCACCACTTTCTGATTGCACCCATCTTGGACAAGGTGCCTAGAAATGCTGTTAGTGTTTAAATTGGTAAGTTTGATTTACTTTTGGAATCTGGACCACTTTCCCTTCTTTCTATACCACAGTGCTTAGAAATACACTTTTAACTTCTTCTTTTAAAATAAAATAAAAACAAAAACAACATGAAAGATGTCATGCAGTTTCACAACAAGTTTTATCTTGAGATCTTTCACACCTGGAAAACTCCTCCCATGAAATGATTGCATCCATTTAAACAAGGGGATTGGTTGGGTTGGGTATTGTGCCACACTACTACATATGCAGTGAGTAGTCTCTCTTTCCCCCCCCCCCATAAATAACTAGAAAGAAACTTCCATCTACCATTAGCCAGTGTGGTGTAGTGGTTAAGAGCAGTGTTTGGAGCCATGGACTCTGATCTGAAGAACCGGTTTTGATTCCCCATTCCTCCATATGAGCTGCAGAGTCTTATCTAGTGAACTGGATTTGTTTCCCCACTCCTACACACGAAGCCAGCTGGGTGACCTTGGGCAAGTTACAGCTCTGTTAGAGCTCTCTCAGTCCCACCTACCTCACAGGGTGGCTGTTGTGGGGAGAGGAAGGGAAGGTGACTGTAAGCCACTTTGAGTCTCCCTTAAGTGGTAGAGAAAGTCGGCATATAAAAACCAACTCTTCTTCTTCTTCTTCTTCTTCTTCTTCTTCTTCTTCTTCTTCTTCTTCTTCTTCTTCTTCTTCTTCTTCTTCTTCTTCTTCTTCTTCTTCTTCTTCTTCTTCACAGTCTGAGGGCTAACAGCCAAACTACAGATGGGGCATTCCATAGTTTAAAAGGAGTATGCATATTTCCTTTTCAAACATTTTTCTCATTTTAGTTGTCTTCGTTTTAGGGGTTTATTTTCATTATTGTACTAATTTCTTTCTCTGTGAGCTCCAAAGGGAAACGTTTCCAGATGTATCCTCTTTGTTTCCCCTCTAATTTGGACTGATATTTCAGAGATTGCACCTTTCACCCAAGAGATCGTCCATGACAAATGTCAGAGAAATAGGATAAACGGTTCCAGTTTTATAGGCAGTTAAAGGCAAACACATGGCAATTAAAGGTGAAACAAAGGGAAAATGGCATCCATTCATTCGTTGTTATTCCCATTTATTTCCATTACCCAAAAGAATATAACAAATAGGGCTTTTTGGGTTCATTTTTAAATGGGTTTGGAAACAAATGCACACCCTTATGATTGTGTATCCTCCCCTTTATATATATATCTCCCCATGGTTTATGATACACAAATAGTCAGGGAGCACTGATTATCTACCACATGATGAACTGATTATCTCAGACTCCTGTCAAGATCCTCAGTCTAGACCTGTGTCTCCTCCTTTACAGGGTGTTCTTAAGCAGAGGAAGACATTGGTCTTAGAAGGATATAACACAGTTTAAGCTTGCATTGTTAGTTTAGGGGTAGCAAACTTTGACAATCTACAGATGTTATCCAGATGCATCCACAATAATGACCACTTGTCAGGATGACTATGTCCATCTTTGACCTAACTATATGAAATGCAGTTCCTCCAGCCATTGTCCAAAATTCCAGCCTGAGGCAGCTACAGAACGAGATGCCGCCACATGAATCATTCGGAAATTGTTATATCTAAGTTGGCGAGTGGTTTTAACAAAGCTAGATACAAAACCAGTATTATCCAGAGTTTAGCAAAAATGTTTGACCTAAATCAGAGTACAAAGGACAATAAAAAAACAAAACACTTTTAACATCTATTTCACAAATAACTACCGGTAGGTTACATCTCTAGGCTAACTTCCAACTTTTATCTCTCAAACCTCTGACAGTTAAGGCATGCTTCCTTTAAAAAAAGATGAAAATTGGAAATACCCTTCACTTTTAAATCTGGAAGTGTTTTACTTTTAATTTTGGAAACGATGTCCTCGGAAGAGCCAGCCAACATCCTGTGTTTCTGCATGAATCTTCTGTGAGAGTAACTGAGAATGCTTTTAAAGGAGAAATTCCCAGAATACTGACTCATGCAGAGAAACAATAGGCAGCCTCCTTTGTGGGCAGATCATTCGGCTGTATAATGCAGTCTGATACAAGAATGCCATCGGTGACCTACCCCCCCCCACTTGGAGGCTGATTGCCACACAGTAAAACATGCAGGGATGCTACATGCAGCCTCCTCCCTTGCTTTGAGTTGGTGGCACCCTTTAATTATCAAATTTTATTTCTTATTGCACGCCAACAGTTTTCTTGCATCACATTAATGTTCCCCGGCACACAATCCAAGAATTACAGTTCTCAGATCTTATTTGCCAGTGCCTGAAATCGCACTGTCGAGGATGCCAGCTGCACATGCCTGTTAGTTAAAGCAGACAAATAATTATTCAGCATATATTCAGTTGGAAATCGCTTTTAGTCGTGGTGAAGGACGTGTCAAAGGCACTGTGGCTGCATCCTGTTTTGTTAACATCCCCCTGCCCCCCCCCCACGCTCAACAAAGAGCTGGGCCGCATAATAGTCTTTAGTAGACTGACTATCTCCAGAGGCAGAATGAATCAGCAAGGTGTGGACGGGAGTTTTGCTGTATTTCCCTGCCTTTCTACCCGGGCAACATCCCTGGCTACTGACAGAATCTCCGCACGGCGAATCTGTTATTATGACTTGAGAACTTCTGTGTCTGCTCCAGATATGGAGAATGAATAATGGGGCTCTGCCCTTCTTTAGGAGAGAAGCGAGCTCCCGACTAGCAAAGGGATTTCTTGACAGGCACAATGGAGATGGCTAAAGCCAGGAAGTCATCCATACCATCTCAGCCAAGTAGAGTAATCTTAGCTGCTTTGTCAAAATGCAGTGGAGGAAGCAAAGGGGAAGGCAGACTCTCCAGCCAGCGGATGTGCCCAGAATCCCTGATTAGTAAGATGCGGCATCCTAATGAGACGCTGATTTGAAGAAGCCCATTGACAAATTGTTGTTGTTGAAGTGCTCCAATTTTTCCCCTCCCCTAAGCAAAAAGGCAGCTGTTTATAATGGTGATCTTTTGCCTTCTTATGCGCGCTCATTTGCAGGAGCAAATATAGGCGAACCGGGAAAAACAAGATGTCTAAGAGGGGGCTTGAGAGAAGTTTTAGAACATTATGAATGGGGTTGAGTGAATGGGGAGATCAGATGAGTGGCAGTGATTCAGGAGTGACAAAAGAAAAGATGGTGCATCGCAGAGAAGGGGGCCACAGCTTGGTGGCTGAGCATGTGCTTTGCATGTGCATTGCATGTAGCAGGATATCCGTTCAATCTCTGGCACCTTCAGTTAAAAAGTTCTCAGATGTGGGGGAGACCTCCTGCCAGCAAAGTAAGCAATACTGAGCAAAATGAGCAAATGGTGTCAGGCATCTGAACGATGAACATATGAAGCTGCCTTATACGGAATCAGACCCTTGGTCTATCAAAGTCATTATTGTCTACTCTGACTGGCAGTGGCTCTCCAGGGTCTCAGGCAGAGGTCTTTCACATCACCTACTTGCCTAGCCCCTTTAACTGGAGATGCTGGCGATTGAACCTGGGACCAAGTTCTGCATGCCAAGCAGATCCTCTACCACTGAGCCACAGCCCCTCCCCTTGGTCTGATCCAGCTTGTTGTGTTCACGTCATGTACTCAGTGTATGGAACTGACTACAGTAGAGTGTACTGGTGGCTTTAAAAGGACTATACAAATTCATCCCTTCAACAGATATTAGCTACGATTGCTAAATGGGACCTCTGTGTGTAAAGGCAGTATACCTTTAGATGCTAGGTTCTCGGAGAAGCAAACATGCCCCATTTGTAGGTGCAACAGGATTCTGAGTCGCTGCCACAAATTGAGAAGGGCATTTAATCCTGAAGAGTGGCAGAGATTTTAGTCCCTTGAAATGACTTAATCTCTGGTATTTGCCCAGAAGAACGTCGAAGTGTTAAATTGTTGACCAATATGTGCAGTTTTCGCTGGTGTCCATTAGGACTATCATGTGTCTATCAAGATCATTTGTATATAGATTTTACTCTTTCTGTACTTAATGTTTCCTTTATGTACCTACTGGTCATGGACTGTAATAATAAAGAACGAATGAGTAGCAGTTTTAGCTGGTGTCTATTAGGACTATCCTGTGTCTATCAAGATCATTTGTATATAAATTTTATTCTTTCTGAATTTAATGTTTCCTTTATGTGTCTACTGGTTGTGGACTGTAATAATAAAGAACGAATGAGTAGCTGCTGTTGACAAGAGCATGGAGGTCTAGATGGACATGAGTGAGATCCAAGAAGCCAGTTCATAGGGGTGTGAGTAGCTTTAAAACTCACCATCTGTTGCGGAGGTCCTAGGGACCTAAGATGAATTTCTGTGCTGGCAAACCTGAGCCACTTACAGCACTATATTCACAAGCAGGTGCAAACCTTGCCTGCGTTTAAGGGGCCAAACATGCAGCAAACCTCAACTGTGATTCCATTTCCAGACTTTGCAACAGCAACGTGGGACAACTGGGAAAAGTTCAGAGCCAAGTTCTACCTGTGTGTAGGGAAACGTGCATGTGCCTGGGACCAGGAGCCCACCGACTCTGGGGGTCAACCATCATCTGGTGTCCCCCTAGGAACTGAGAACTGGACCTGGAACTGGTGATTGAGAACTGGAAGCATCATAGGCAAAAATAAATAAATAAAAATCAGGCTGAGCCTGTGGTGGTAGTTGGGCTTCAGTGATGGAGCTGGCCATGTATTTATTCATTTATTTATTTAAATATGTATTCCCTGCCTGTCCCCATGGCTCAAGGCTGCTTACAACTCTAAATCAAAAAGATAGAAAGTATAGTAAATCCCCAAATGACTCCTCTGCCCTCCTAGTTGGCCTGACCCAGGGCCATAACTGGGTGGGGGGCCAAGGGGGGCAACCGCCACCCCTGTGGCATGCAGAGAGGGTGGCAGAATTGCCCCTCCTACCCGGCCCGCTCCTCCTGTAGGAGAGGCACTTCTGCCACCCTCTCTGCATGCCACAGGGGCATCCGCTGCCCTCCTCAACCCGCTAGCTACAGCCCCGGTCTGACCTCAGAAGTAACAAGAAAGGGGCAGACGGAATGTGGAAAAAAGAGAGCAACAAACCCAGAAGGATTGCCAGAACCTGTCAGGACACTGGTGGTGTGGAAAGCTTGTATTGGTTCAGGTGGGCTGGAACTCCCTCTTTGTGTGCGGGGACCTCAGTGTGAGGTAAGACAGGGCACTACTCCAAGGGAGAACTATCACTCCAGAGACATGGACTTGAACTTGGAGGTAACCAGGGATGAGATAGGCTTCCATTGTGTGCAGGAGCTTAAGTTCCCAGCAGTCTTTTTGGTTATTGGTGGGGGCTGTGTCTTCTACTGTGTTGTGACACCACCTGAGTTTACAGTCCAATCCACAAAAAAACGATACACATCTACTGCCCCATTTAAGTTCAGAATACTTTTGCATCTGAGCTCAAGAACCATTGACCGTTCCCTGTTTTGTTACCTTGTGCCTCTTATTTCCTGTACTTGTGTAATATCATAGTTCTGGGACTTGTTCATAAAAAGGCAAAGAAATCCCCCCCCCCTTTATCCATCATCTCTGGTTTGTACTTTATTGACCTTCTAGGGCCATTATGGTTTACCATATCAAGGTTCGGTCATGAAATTAATGTGCAAGAAAATCTATTTTGTCAACTCCGTATAATCTTTTCAGTCGGCAAAGTGACTGAATTTGTTCGCTGGGTGATTTTTCAACAAAATAGCACCCTTTTTAATATTTCAAGGAAACACTTGCAGATACCAACCCACAGAATGTTTTAAGTGGTGTAGAAAATACCACTCTGCAAACCAAATGCATCCCCAAGATACTGAATCAACTCACTGCTAATTTTTGTTTGGTTTCCTTGTTAAAAAACAGCCACACATTTCCCCCTTGATTTCAAGTGCAAAGCATTGGCAACTGTTATATTCCTCTCACCAGAAGTTTTTTTTTTTTTTTAGTAATATGTTAGACAAACATCTGTCAAGTGAGAGTTAAGAATATATTTACGTGAGCCAACACTGAGTTATGAAAGGCCCCCAATAGTCTATGTATAAGATCTGGTCTTCAGCTGGTGAAGAGGCAGTAATTCGATATCTTGCATTAGATCCCTGTACCTCCCCATGACTATCTGGGTTGAAATTAGGGGTGCCAACCTCCAGGTACTAGCTGGAGATCTCCTGCTATTACAACTGATCTCCAGCCGATAGAGATCAGTTCACCTGGAGGAAATGGCTGCTTTGGCAATTGGACTCTATGTCATTGAAGTCCCTCCCCTCCCCAAACTCCTCCCCCCTCAAACTCCACCCCAAAAGCATCTTACTGATGGCGAAGGCGGACCTGGCAACCATAGCTGAGATTGTTTTTTTACATGGAAACCAAAGTTATATAGTTGTTAACACAAGCAGGGAAAGGGAGAAGCATGTTGTATTGTCTCTATTCAACTAGTCTGCAGAAACATAACGTTTGGTGCAGAATTCAGTGTAGAATTCAGTAATCTGTGCACATTACTGTACAAGCCTAATCAAAGGGACAAGCTAGATTTCAGTTTTTGTAGGTTGGGTCTGAGTTGTCCAACTCAACGTTCATACTGTCAGCAACACATCAGGCTTCTGGGCACTCATTTAATGTGTGTAGGGCCCCAATTCAGATTGAAGAGCCTCAGGCCTCATCCTCCCCCTTGTACCAGTTTCTTGACTTGAAACAGCTGGAATGTGCTATTTACCTTGCGAGGGGGGCTTAGGGTTGCCAACCTCCAGATGGTGGCTGGAGATCTGCTATTACAACTGATCTCCAGCCAATAGAGATCAGTTCAGCTGGAGAAAATGGCTCTGGCAATTGGACTCTACAGCACTGAAGTCCCTTCCCTCCCCAAACCCTACTCTCCTCAGGTTCCACCTCCCAAATTTCCCTATTTCCCAACCCGGAGCTGGCAACCCTAGGGGGGCTGTATACCAGCCTCCAAATGAAAGTGTCCCCATGCGGCAAATTAGCCCCCCCTTTGTTTTTTCAGATTGGTAAAATAACATGAGGAGACGCTGAATCCCCTTCTTTCCCAGTGCCACATCCGAAGGCAAATCAGGGCTTCACATGCTTTGGAAACGAGTTCCCAGTAGCGTGATGTGTGTAGAGTTGCCAACCCTATGCTGGAGATCTCCTGCTATTACAACTGATCTCCAGCCGATGGAGATCAGTTCACCTGGAGAAAATGGCCGCCTTGGCAATTGGCCTCTAGGGCAGGGGTGGGGAACCTTTTTCCTGCCAAGGGCCATTTGCACATTTATAACATCATTCAGGGGCCATACCAGGTGTAAATCTCCGCATACGGCCCCCGGGCCTGAGGTTCCCCATCCCTGCTCTAGGGCATTGAAGTCCCTCCCCTTCCCAAACTTTGCCCTCCTCAGGCTCCGCCCCAAATACCTCCAGGTATTTCCCAACCCGGAGCTGGCAACCCTAGTCTGTAATGAGCTGGTGCTTGCATTGGGAAGGGGAGGGACTTCAATGCCATAGAGTCCAATTGCCAAAGTGGTCATTTTCTCCAGGCAAACTGATCTCTGTCAGCTGGAGATCAGTTGTAACAGCAGGAGAATTCCAGCTAGTACCTGGAGGTTGGCAACTCTATATGCATCAGGGCTATAGAAGGGAGGATTAACTTTACCCTCTATGTCAGTTCCTAATTTGAAAATCACCTCACTTTGCTGCTTTATGCCCCGGTAAGAAACAAAAACAGGTAGCCATACTGTGTCGGTCTTATTTCACCCCCCCCCAACTGCTAAAAACAGCTTCAGGAAGATCAGGAAGATAACACAGGGGGGATTAATTGTGTGTTTCCCCCCATTTCCTACTTCCCCTTCCCACAGCAGCTTTCTCAGGCCCCCCAAAATATGTCTGTTGTTCCAGTCACGGATTGAATAGTTTGGCCCATGGTTCTTATTTCTTCAAAGTGTTTTGCACTTAGAATGAAATCAGGCTCCTTGAAGGAGCGCTGCCTACTCGAAATGAGTAGTTTCTTGTGAACTTTAAGCAAATGTATTTCCTGGAGACTGTTGACTTTCCATCAAACGGCCGTCAAAAGAAAATAATCACAGTAATTGGAATTTCTCCTGTTGCAAACTCTTCTCATCCCTTCCCAAAAGTTGCATTTTGCTATTTTTGATCCTATTGCCTAGATGAATATGATTTATTTCACAGTTCCCTCGCATTGTTAAAAATGGCATTTTGCCTATGGAGATTTTAATAGATAGGGATAATGAAGAAGCAGGATTGGTGTTGCTCAGGCACTTCCTAGTAATGGCTGTGATTTTCATAGCAGCCTCACTAGGGGGAGTTGCAGGCAATAGGAGTCCATGAACAGCACTCCACATTCCAAAAAAAGAAAAGAAAGAAGCCAAGAAAGACTGTTTCTTCCCAAATGTTGTAGGCAGAAAGGATCGTTCTATCCAGCCTTTCATTACTAATCAGCCACTAATAATCAAAGGCAGTTAAACAGGAGATCTTAAACCCTGGGGTGGACTATATCCTCATGCATTACTGCAGACATCACATTCTGGGAAGGCCAGCAACCTAAGGAGATTCTTGTGGCAGTGTCCTGTGCATGCATGCATGTGTGGGAAGTAGCTTCGCTGACCTCCCCCAGGAAACAGGAGCTACCCTTTCCTGCTTGACGTGTCTCTGGATTGCCCCATCCTGTTTCACAGCCTTCTGAGACGGAATCAGAATCAGATAACCTTTATTGGCATAATAAAATTGATGGTCACAAGGTCAGAGATAAGCAGATAATACATATCTAGATTAAAACTGAGTTGCCTTCTGAGAAGGGTTGCCAGGTCTCTCTTCTCCACCGGCGGGAGAATTTTGGGGTGGAGCCTGAGGTGGGCGGGGTTTGGGGAGGGGAGGGACTTCAATGCCATAGAGTTCAATTGCCAAAGCGGCCATTTTTCTCCAGGTGATCTGATCTCTATCGGCTGGAGATGAGTTGAATTAGCAGGAAATCTCCTGCTACTACCTGGCAGTTGGCAACCCTACCTGTACCTAGGGTTGCCAGCTCTGGGTTGGGAAATACCTGGAGATTTTGGGGTGGATCCTGAGGAGGGTGGGGTTTGGAGAGGGGAGGGACTGCAATGCCATAGAGGCCAATTGCCAAAGTGGCTATTTTCCCCAGGTGAACTGATCTCCGTCACCTGGAGGTCAGTTGTAATAGCAGGAGATCTCCAGCTAGTACCTGGAGGTTGGCAACCCTACGAATAGTGCCTTAGGCAAGAAGCATCTCTGACGACCCCCTTCATTTATTTAAAACATTTTGATGCCACCTTTCCACCCGATCGGGATCCACAAGGCAGTGAATATTTTTAAAAATATGAATAACTTAAAACTTTTAAATATCTTTTTTTTAAATTACTTGTGTAATCTATTTTATGACTTACAGTGTAATACTATGCAGCATCAAACCATTCTAAGTCCATTGAACTCTGCTTCGTATTGCATTGTGAAATACAGTTTGCATGTAAAATGTACCCCTGTCCTTTGCTTTGCTTTGCAAACAACAAAAACAGATCAGTAGAAGTTGTGTTAATGTGTCTTTGATGTTTACTATTTACTAGGGTGTGTGTGTGTGTTGCTAGCTGTTTTGCATCCCCATTGGAGAGAAGAGTGGAGTACAAATACATTACATACTAAATAATATTAATACCGTATTTGATTATTTTTTATGGTAACTAAATCACTCCATGCACATCCTTTTGTTGAATAAGAACTGGTTCTATATTTTTGCTTGTGAATAACAAATAAGCAACATTGACCAAACAGGTTGGCTTCCAACTTTACAGATGAGGATGGACTGTTTGCATTTCTTGGGCATGGATGGTTGAATACATAGGCTGTGATAGAGATTCCTTTGCCCAGGTCTGGTACCTTTGCCCCAAATCCAGTCCTGTACTTTCGTTCAAGGTGGTCACCTGATTGAGACTTCTGTATTAGCACCTAAAGAGCTAACAATGCATACCTGAGCAGAGTTACATCCTTCTAAGTCCATTGACTTTTATGAACTTAGAACGATGTAACTATTTGGTAGTGGCAAGTGCCATCTTATGGGTTTTCAAGACATTCAGAGGTAGCTTCCCATTACCTGTCTCTGCATAGGGACCCTGGTATTCCTTGGCATTCTTCCATCCAAATACTGACCAAGGTTGACCCTGCTTAGTTTCCAAGATCTGACAAGATCCAGCTAGCCTGGGCCAACCAGGTCGGAGATAACTCTATTTAAGATTGCCCTATTAGTTTCTAGTCTGTTGTGGGCTTAAGTCTTATGCCAGGTCTTTTAGAAGGCATGCTGGAAGCCGACATCAGGGATGAAAATGTGTAAGGATCTTTTGTTTTCTCCATTGTCTGCTCTGACTTCTGATTTCCCAGGTCTTCAGGTATAGCAGTTTTCAAACACATCAGAGGGTCTAGCCAACTCAAACAAAACAAGAAGGGTATGGGGAAGAATATCGCCATCAGGATTCAGAGGTTATGGAATGCTAGTTGCCCTTCCACTATGTGAATCTTGGTATCTCTTTATTAATACAGTAGGCGTTATTGAATGCTGAAGTACCAGAAAGGGAAAACTCAACGTATGTGGAAGGCTGGCAAGACCCAATGCATGCCTTAGCAGCAACACAGTGAAGTAGGACTGAAATGATGCAGAGAGGATCTGCTGAGTAAACTAGGAATTGACAGAAGCCGTTTCCACTCGGCAGCTGGTTTGTTTCTTTCAAACAGAACAGAAGACTGTTGGGTTTCAGAACAGGGTTTTTTTTATTGTTTGTGCGCTTAGTTAATCATCGGTGAATCAGCAATCTTTTTTTCTCCGTGACAGACATGGAGAACAGTGGAAATCAGCCAAACTCATCCACTGATGAGAATGTCACCTTCAGGTGGCATACACAGACCAGCAAACCAGCCCAGAGGGTCACCTACTGATAAGCCAACCCTAAGGTCGTATATCTTCTTTCCTAATTGATAAAACCAAGATCTTGGACCAGTCCCTCTCTGTTTCTTTTATGGATTCTCAGCTATTGAGACAAAACTGTGGACAATTTTTCTTGATTAAAATCACAACAGTTGATAATAAAATTGGCATTTATTGATGCTTGGTGTGGCATATAAATACTGCTCTCTCTCTACATATAGATAGAGAGATAGAGATAGAGATAGAGATAGAGATAGATAGATAGATAGATAGATAGATAGATAGAGAGAGAGAGAGAGAGAGAGAGAGAGAGAGAGAGAGAGAGAGAGAGAGAGAGAGAGAGAGAGCAGTATTTATATGCAACACCAGGCATCAATAAATGTCAATTTTATTATCAACTGTTGTGATTTTAATCGAGAAAAATTGCCCACAGTTTTGTCTCAATAGCTGAGAATCCATGAAATAAACTAACTTTTGTTAGGATAAAATGTCTCTCTCTGTGTGTGTGTGTGTGTGTGTACTTGCCTAGTCCCCAGCATCTCCAGTTAGGGACTAGGCAAGTGGGTGATGTGAAAGACCTCTGCCTGAGACCCTGGCGATCCACTGCTGGTCTGAGTAGACAATACTGAATGTGATGGACCTTATTCAGTATAAGGCAGCTTCATGTGCTCATGTGTGTATATATGTGTGTGTTTGCAGTATTTACATACAACACCTGGCAACAATAAATGTCAATTTTATTATGAGCTATTGTGACTTTGATTGCGGAAAAAATTGTTTTGTCTCAATTGCTGAGAATCCACGAAAGAAACTAACTTTTGAACTGAAACAGAGCAGGTACCAAATTCAGAAGCTTCTTGGCTTCAAACACACCTTAAAAAACATAATTAGAGACTATTATTGTAGGGGGGGGGTTATTGAGGAGATGGTCACGTCCTTTGAAAGTCTGTGTTTCGTGTTGAAAAGCAAAACGTCCCAAAGATCCATCAGTTTATGATTGAAAGCACCTTTACACACTTGAAGAAGTCTTCTTGAAAAAAAGGACTTAGTAAATGGAATGTCTATGGTATGTATTTCATGCGCATATAAGCTTACATGTGGGGCCGCTGTAAGTGGATGCTGTTTCAAAATCAAACAACTTTGAAACAAAGCAGCCCAGGAGTGTGACATTTTATTGCTGATAAATCCGAGCAGATAAATAACATTGGAAAACATTCTTTCAGTCTAAGGACCCATTATCTCAGGCTATTACATACCCCATTGTGGATACATTACAAAGTTCAAAAGTCCCACTGAGTGTTCTGGTATATATCCACTTTCCATGATGGCTGTGGGAAGGTATACAGATCTAGGCAAAGAGTCCGAAAAGTCAGCTCTAAAAAGAGCAGTTTGAAAGCCAGACATTCCTGATCTGGACAAAAGAATGCACATGCTGTTCCGCATGGTGGTTGCTACGGCTGCAATCCTATGAACATTTTCCGAGGAGTAGGCATCACTGAATTATATGAGATTTGCTTCTGAGTAGACCTGGATAGGTTGGAGCTTTATATGTTCCTTTTATGGTGCTGCTCTGGAGGCTCCTGAGTGGGCGGTCAAGGTAGTGAACGGAAAGGAACAGTTCTTGGGGCCAGGAAAGGGATACGTGAATATTCCCCAATTAGGGTTGCCAACCTCCAGGTACTACCTGGAGATCTCCTGCTATTACAACTGATCTCCAGCCGATGGAGATCAGTTCACGGTGAGAAAATGGCCGCTTTGGCAATTGGACTCTATGGCATTGAAGTCCCTCCCCGCTCCAAACCCCAACCTCCTCAGGCGCCACCCCAAAAATCTCCCACTGGTGGGAAACAGGTACCTAGCAACCCTATCCCCAATTCATGTTTTGTTTTGTTTTTTTAATTGTCATTGTTTTTGATCCTTTGTTTTTTGCTCTTGGCTTTTAGGTTCATTTTGTAGTTTATGCTTGTTGTGTGATTGATGTATTAATATGCATACAATGTATGACATTTATGCAAGATGTCATAGTTCCGCTGTGCGCTGCATTGGTCAGGCCACAGGTGGAGTACTGTGTGCAGTTCTGGAGACCTCACTTCAAAAAGGATGTGGACACTGGACAGAATGGAGCAGGGGCAGAGGAGAGCGAAGAGGATGATCAGGGGCTTGGAGACCAAGCCCTGTGAGGAAAGGCTGAGGAAGTTGGATATGTTTAGTCTGGAGAAGAGGTTGAGGGAGGGGGGGACATGATTGCTCTCTTCAAGTATTTGAAGGGTTGTCACTTAGAGGAGGGCAACAGAAGATAGGACTCACAAAAATGAGTTTAAATTGCAGGCAGAAAGGTACCAGCCGAATATTAGGAAAATGGGCTACTGGATGGAGTCTTACTGGGGCCCAGAGGGTCATCACAGACCCAGTAACCTTTCAGTTCTCTCAACAAAAGGCAGCAGAGCACAAACCTGAAGGCTCCCTTCATCTATGGCCAAGAGAATGAGAGAAGGTTTCTATGAATTACAAGGAGTCTCACATTAAGGGATTTTTCTGACATTGTAATAAACTAGAGAACAGCGCCTAAGTGGTTTATTATGTCACTTGGAATCCTCATGGTGTACTTATAGCCTTGTTTACATCACTCCACATTTTTAATTCATGTTTCACAAGAAAATAGCTGAAACAATCCTGGTTTGTTCAGTGCCTTCTTCCCTAGTGTCCTGCTGCTGATCTCCATCCCTTCTCTTCTCATGTTCTGTCCCCCCTGGCTTCTCCTCTGTGGTCCACTTTTAAGAGAAACTTTGGTGCTAATTTTAAGCTTCTATAACTTTTTTAATATGTCACATCTTGGCTTGGAATTATGTCAGAATACCACAACACTGTCCAGGGGTGCAAGGGGACGGTCATGAGGTCAGAAGACAACAGTGGCTTGCTGTTCAAGGAACCCAATGACAATCCGAAGGCTGGAGTCAAGAAACTAGGTTCAATCAGGCAGAGGTCACTTCTCTGAGAAGTCCAGTAAGGTTTCGAGGGCCAAAGGGAACAGGTGTAGTCACACGTAGACAAGGTCCTATATCCTTGGAGGCAACAGATAGAGAATGGAGATATATCAACTCAATCTGGGCCAGGTTAGTCCACACCTTGTCAAGTTGTCCAGATTGAAAAGGTTCTCTGCAGTCCATTTGGCCAGTGATGGAAGTGACAGATGCAGATGCTGGAATGGCTCCCTACCTCTTATATGGAGAGTCTCCGTTGCAAGAGACTAGAAACAGGAGAGGGCATGCACTACATGCCTCACTGTCCTCGTAAGGAAGGGGCTCCTGGGTACCTACTGCATTCTGTGCAGCAGGGAAGCCCACAAGAAGAGAAGGGAGAGTGTGCCCACTAACTCCCTCCACTCTTGAACGGAGGCTATTTGTAGTGTTAGGCCAAGGCCAAGCTGGTAGAACCCACTGGGGTGTAGTGGTCAAGAGTGGTGGACTCTAATCTGGAGAACGGGTTTTGATTCCCCACTCTTCCTTACAAGTGGCAGACTCTGACCTGGTGAACTGGGTTGGTTTCCCCACTCCTCCACATGAAGCCTGCTGGGTGACCTTGGGCAAGTCACCATTCTTTCCAAACTCTCTCAGCCCCACCTACCTCATAAGGTGTCTGTTGTGGGGAGGGGAAGGTGACTGTAAGCCGCTTTGAGACTCCTTAAAGGAAGAGAAAAAGTGGGGTATAAAAATCAACTCTCCTCCTCCTCCTTCGTCTGCAGCAGCAGCAGCAGATAGGTGGGACACCAATCCTGCTCAAAACAGCACTTTATAAGTCCTCAGGTTCCTCAATTGATCATAGGTGTAATGTCCTGAGGCCAAGTCAAGTAATGATTAAAGCCAGAGTAGAGATTGAAGCCCAGGTGTCTGTGTTGGTCTGCAAAGAGACTCCACATAATCCCTGCCTCTTCCATTGCAGCACAAACTGCAAGGTCCAGGGGTCTGGCAAAAAGAGGCCTAATGTGAGTCCCATTTAATCTGAGTCCCACTTAGGGGTCTTCTAAAGTATACGCATGTACGTATTTTAGGGCCTAGCTGATGGATGCACCTCTAGTGGCCTTGGAATGCAAAAGGAAGTTAATCCAATGTAGACCCTCCATAAACTGGCAACCAGCGTGACCCAGTAGCAAAGAGAGAAGTTTTGGACCAATTGTGCCTGAATATCCTTATGGGTCTTGTTATCTCCAGCATCTTGGGGTGACACTGATGTTGTCTATGCATGGAAGTTAGTCAGCCTTTCAAGAGGTCTGTTATAGTCATTTTTTTCATGCACCAAGTTAATAATAAAAAATGAATTGTGCTCCTATTCTTGAGCTACAGTGGAAAATATTGTCCAGAGCTCATGAGTGTGCTATCTGGTGGAATGATTTCAACCTCCCATGTGCAGAAGTATCACAGATTATCACTCAGCTGTCAGGCCGAACTCACAAAGAGGAGGCGGACGGCAGATGTAATTGTGAGGAAGTGCATTGGTCTTTTTATCTGAGCGAATATCGGGCGTGACACAAGGATCACTAAATTGCATGCTGCAAATCAAGGTCAGAAAGAAAGGAGATATGATTTTTTCTTCTTTTCATTTGCAGCATTCACCCTCCCCCCTTTCGGTGCGTGGGAACAGATGGCTCCCCTCCATACGGCCTGGGATTCATACCGTTAAAGGACCATCCCTGGTGGTGTGAACTTTTGTACCAACTTAGATGCTTTCAGAGCTCTCCACTGACTATGGCCTCCCATAAATTTATTGGGTTTGATGCAGTTCAAACGCTGTCTCCTTGGCAGGAGCGCCAGCCCTCTGGAACAGCCTCCCTGAGGAGGTAAGGCGGACTCCTATGATGGCCTGGATTCAGAGGTGTTGTAAATCTGTTCTGTTTCACAGGGCGCTTGGTAGCTGAGGCTTTTCTCACTGACATTTTGGGGAGGAATGAATATTGGGAAGTTTGCTTTGTGTATTTAGGGTTATATTTTCATTGTCTTCGTGTAGTGCTTGGTCTTCAATGTTTAGAAAGTCATTTAGAGTCACTGTGGACTGTAGAAAAGGTGAAGTATAAATATTTTAATAGGAAAAATAGAATAAAAATATTCATTGCCTTCTTTTGCGATGCTTCTTCAGCTATAGCTGCAAAATGGTCCAGATTCAGCAGGAAGAAGGAGGCCTTTTATGCACGGGTTGTTTCCGTGGCGATCACACCCCCAACTACTTTGGGGATTTGTTTTCATTATGCACATCTTTTCCAACCTTTAGAAGTCACTTCACTCTCTCCCCATGTTTGCCCCATGTTTTCTGGATGCTGCCAGAAACAGCATCCAGAAAACATGGGGGAAGTGGCGGGGGGAGCGCAGTGACTTCTAAAGGTCAGAAAAGAAAAAGAAAGCCCCAAAAACGAAGTCCTGAAGCAATCGGGGTGACCGCAACAGAAACATCTTATGTGTAGAAGGCCAGAGTCGCAACAAAAACAATTATTATCATCATCATCGTCATTATTTTACTTTAGTTGTTCTCGTGACAAGGGGATTTGGTTTTGCTGTTTTCAATGTGATTTATATTTCAAAAGCCTCAATGGTTTCCATTATGTTCATTGTTGCATATGTTCATTTTGGTTTATTATATTCATTTCCCCCCAAGTTGGGTTTAATGTGAAAGCTCTCCTCCATTCCCTTACCCTACCCTAGCACTGCCATGTTCCTTCAACCACTCTTCCACTCCACTGGATGTAGTGATGGCCACAACCATGGATGACTTTAAAAGGGGATTCGACAGATTCATAGGGGATGTCCATCAATGGCTACTAGCTATGATGACTAAAGGGAATCTTCATATTTTGAGGCCACAGACTGCCAGTGCTGCCCTGACCTGGATGGCCCAGGCTTGCCTGATCTCGTCAGATCTCAGAAGCTAAGCAGGGTCGGCCCTGGTTAGTATTTGGATGGGAGACCACCAAGGAAGTCCAGGGTTGCTGTGCAGAGGAAGGCACTGGCAAACCACCTCTGTTAGTCTCTTGCCATGAAAACCCCAAAAGGGGTCGCCATAAGTCAGCTGCGACTTGAAGGCACTTTACACACATGCACACATACTGCCAGTGCTAGGAGGCAACATCAGGGGAAGGCCTTGGGATTTATTCCCTGTTTGTTGTTCCTGTGAAACAAGATGCTCGACTAGATGGACCACTGGTCTGATCCCGCTGGGCTCTTCTTGTGTACTTTTGTTCTCCCTGTCTCCTCGACTTGCCTTCCTTCTCAGCCCCCCAATTTTACTTAAACCCATGTTTGTATTAAATCTGGAGAACTGTGTCCAGGCCAAACAGCAGTGTTAATTTTGAGGGTACCTGAAAGAATCTAGATAAGATTAACAGGCATTGTTAGGGGTGGGGAATTAAATCCTGAGTGGAGCATTTACAAACCTACTGGATAAGATCGATGTTCCATCCAGTTGAGCAACATGTTTCCCAGAGTGGCCAACTATCTGGCCTAGAAGGCCGACAAGCAAGGGCACCTTGACCAAAGTATCTCCCTGTTGTTCCACTCAGAAACTAATAATAGAGAGCCAGTGTGATATAGTCTGTGATAGCAGAGAGCCAGTGTGATATAGCGTCGGCTGTTTTAGAGGGAAGCAGTGGTCTGCAGTACAACAGCTAGATTCGAGTCCAGTAGCACCTCAGAGACCAACAAGATTTTCAAGGTATGAGCTTTCAAGAGTAAAAGCTCTCAGTTACAAATGGGAAAGAAGATCTTTGAGTCCTTATATTCCAGCCAGAAGGTGGGAGGGGTGTTGCAAAGAAGGAACTCACAATGCTGAGGTTCAATGCACGTTGTAATCAGCTTGATTATTTGAGAATCCTGGCTTTGAATCCCCACTTGTGCCATGAAAGTTAGTTGGGGTATCTTGGGACAGTCACATGCTCTCAGCCTAACCTACCTCACAAGGTTGTTGTGTGGACAAAATGGAGGAGAAAAAACGATGTAAGCTATTTTGGGTCCCCACTGGGGAGATGGGTGAGGTACAAGTGAATTAAATATACATAAATGATTGGTATACTAGCTCTGAGCATGGAGGTTCCTTTTAGCCATCCTGGCTAATAGCTATTGAGGGACTAATCCCCTTATTAATTTGTCAAATCCACCTTTAAAACTACACCACCAGCGTGGTGTAGTGGTTAAGAGCAGTGGTTTGGAGCAGTGGACTCTGATCTGGAGAACAGGCTTTGATTCCCCACTTCCTCCACATGAGTGGCAGAGGCTAATTTGGTGAACTGCATTTGTTTCCCCACTCCTACACATGAAGTCAGCTGGGTGACCTTGGGCTAGTCACAGCTCTCTTAGAGCTCTCTTGGTCCCACCTACCTCACAGGGTTCCTGTTGTGGGGAGGGGAAAGGAAGGTGATTGTAAGCTGGTTTGAGTCTCCCTTAAGTGGTAGAGAAAGTCGGCATATAAAAACCAACTCTTCTTCTTCTTCTTCAAGCCAGGTTGGCACATTTTTCATAAATACATTTTCTGTTATGTAGGGAAGGAGCAGTCAGCACTGTTTGTTGGATGATTTAAAAAAAGAAAAGAATGGGCACAGACGTTGCTGAGAAGGTACCACTCATGAAATGCATATGGGATGTGTGCATGTTACGGGGATTTGACAGGCTGTCTGATCAGGCTGGCTTCCAGTTTGTTCATGGACCACTCTAATGGACGCTTTCTAAAATCCTGCTTAGAAGCGGAGAACCCAGCATACCCACTGAAAAGGCAAATGCCTTGTGCCTTTAATTAGGGCTCAGAAAGCAAGCAGGATTATGGCTGTGTTTGTCTATACTTTTAGATCATTAGCTTGCAAGGGGGGGTATAGATGGAAGCATTTCTTCTCCTACTTCTCACACATCTGCCGATGAACCAGAAAACATAATATAGAAGGTGGTGGCGGGAGGAACAGAATAACAAAACAACCTTCTATTCATATTTGGATGAACCACTGTGGGGCAGTCACAACAAGAAATTCGTAGGCAAAAGAGCCGAGGTCTTTCAACAGCCTGTAGATTTGAAAGGAATCTGTACATGGAACACTAGATTTGAAGTTAGCTGGGATATGCCTGAATGGATTTTCCTAGATTCCGTGTCTGAGCAGAGAACTATATCTCTCTGGCCACTGTTAAGAGCACCATAAATCGATTTTAATTTAATTTTCTAAAAAATGGGACCACAGATATGCAATAAACTACAAAGGGATAATTTCCATTTTTTTTCCATTTTCCATTTATTTACTAGCTCCTTTGACCAAAGGTCTCGAGCTTAACCATAACAAAAGGGGAGAAATTTCAAAAGGGAGAATTTCAAATCCACAGTGCTTGCATATTCCAGTTTTAAAAAAAATCCTATAAAATCATCTAGATGATACAAAGATATGTGCATACCAAATCATGACTTGATTAAGTACAGAAGTTCTTGATAACTGGCATTGCATCTGACTGGATCTATCACTAGGGTTACCAGGTCCACCCTCTTAATCGGCGAGAGGATTTCAGGGGCAGGGCTAGGGCGGCCGTGTGCACATGGTGACGTCTCTTCTGGGTTTACTTCCGGAAGTACCGCATCACCACCGCCAATTTAGCACTCAAGAGTGCTAAAGCAGCCGCAGCCGGGAGTAAACCTGGGAATGGTGTAATCGCATGTGCGGCTCCGGAGTGGCTGGGTGGATTGGTGGGCAATTGCCCGCCAAAACCACCTACCTGGCAACCCTAACTATCACTTTAGTTTGGTCTAGAGACACCAGAAGGCAATTAGAGTAGGGTTGCCAGCTCCGGATTTGGGAAGACCTGGAGATTTGGGGGGTGGAGCTTGAGAAGGGCAGGGTTTGGGGAGGGGAGGGACTTCAATGGGGTATAATTCCTTAGAGTCCACCTTCCAAAGTGGCCATTTTCTCCAGGTGAACTGATTTCAGTTGCCTGGAGATCAATTATAACAGTGAGAGATCTCCAGACACCACCTGGAGGTTGGCAATCCTAAGACAGAGCCATTGACAAAAGTCAGTTAAAGTTTTGAAATGGCTGTGGTTATTCCACCAGTAGGAGTCAATTGGTGAATAGGAGCTAATCTGGTGAACCGAGTTGGTTTCCCCACTCCTCCACATGAAGCCAGCTGGGTGACCTTGGGCTAGTCTCAGCTCTCTTAGAGCTCTCTCAGCCCCACCTACCTCACAGGATGTCTGGTGGAACTCTCTGTCAAGTGAGACCCGAGCCCTGTGAGACCTAGCTCATTTCCGCAGGGCCTGTAAGTTTAAGATGTATTGCCATACTATGGTTAGGGTTGCCAACCTCCAGCTGATAGAGATCAGTTCACCTGGAGTAAATGGCCGCTTTGGCAATTGGACTCTATGGCATTGAAGTCCCTCCCCTCCCCAAACCCCGCCCTCCTCAGGCTTCACCCCAAAAACCTCCCACCGGTGGCAAAGAGGGACCTGGCAACCCTAGCTATGGTTGAGGCAGCAGTGGTTTCCATTTTAGCTGGTCTCCTTTCTCCTACCCCTATTTATTCAGATTAACTGACCTGGAGACCCTGATCATTTCCCCTGGGCTGGCTGCTGACAAGTGTGTCATGAAACTGGGTGCCAGCTGGATTTTAAATTTACATAAGAACATAAGAATAGCTATGCTGGATCAGACCAAGTCCCATCAAGTACAACAGTCTGTTCGCACAGTGGCCAAGCAGGTGCCTCTAGGAAGCCAACAAACAAGACGACTGCAGCAGCATCCTGCCTGAGTTCCACAGCACCTAATATAATAGGCATGCTCCTCTGATACTAGAGAGAATAGGTATGCATCATGACTAGTATTCATTTTGACTAGTAGTCACGGATAGCTCTATCCTCCATGAACATGTCCACCCCCCTCTTCAAGCCTTCCAAATTGGCAGCCATCACCACATCCTCGGGCAGGGAGTTCCACAATTTAATGATGCAATGTAACTATGCAATTTAACAATTTCATGGATTACGTTGGAACTGGAGAATTTGTCTTTTAATGGGAAATGAATTATATTATAATTGCTATCATGATGTGAGCCGCTCTGAGACCGGCCTTGGCTGGGAGTGGAGTACAAATTAAAATAAATAAATACATAAATAAAATAAAAATGGTTGCTACCTGGAAGCTGTTATGCAATGTCTGAGCTGGCTAGTTGTGTAATTCCAGTGACCTAGAGGACAACTCTCCTGTTATCCAGCCAGTGGCCTTTGAAAGCTTACTGAGCCCTAAGCCACATTTTTCAGCTGGTATCTCCCTGATCTTGCCTGCTTGTCATTCTGCTCCTTTTGTAGCAACAGCAGGGCACCTACTCCAAACTTTTGGGGGGAATCATACAATCACATTACCTTAACAGCGCTCTGTCCTCTTCTATAGCAATATTTATTTACTTAAAACATATATGTCCTTCCCAAAAGCTCACTTAAACACTAAAAACAATCAAAACAGTGACAAAGATAAGTAATGAGTAATGAGATCAGTAAATACAGTAAAATAAGAACAATAGAAAGATCTGTAATAAGAAATCAGTAATACGGAAACCAACAAAATAAAATCAACAGCATTAGTCAACAAGGAGAGGTCACAACAACAAAAACTGTAAGTAAAACAAGCAATTAATACATTCCAGAGCAGCAGCAGAGGAATTAGATCAATATTAGATCTCACACCAGCATTACCAGGAAAGATAATGCAGAATCAACCATCAAGGTCTTTTCAACTGGCTCCTCACAGTCCACAGACTTCATACCAGGTGAACAACAGCAGAGAACACATCCCATAATCAGAGTATCATAACAGAACTAGGGATAATTTCAAATTTCTTATCTTTGGTTCTTGTGGGTTATCCGGGCTGTGTAAACGTGGTCTTGCTATTTTCTTTCCTGACGTTTCACCAGCAGCTGTGGCAGGCATCTTCAGAGGAGTAACACTGAAGGACAGTGACCTTCAGAGAGACACTGTCCTTCAGTGTTACTCCTCTGAAGATGCCGGCCACAGCTGCTGGCGAAAGGTCAGGAAAGAAAATACCAAGACCATGGTTACACAGCCCAGATAACCCACAGGAACCAATGAACTCTGACCGTGAAAGCCTTCAACAATATTTCTTATCTTTGTTGTTTTGATTTAAAATATCCCCATGTCTCGTTGTTTCTGTTTTGTGCAAGTCAAATCCAGGCTTCTCTTTTCTGTTCCCTCACACCAAATTTCCTCATAAAACATACACAGAGTTCAACGTTATTTTCATGTAAGTAAATCAGGCGTATGCCTTATGTTTCTTATACATTAAAATGAACTAAGCTGTAGCTATACATACCACATAAACTCTGTGCAACACATATACACAATATAAGAAGGTCACATACAAAACATGGACAAGTTTAGATTCCAACCTGGGTCCTGAAGCTCACAGTAGGACCTTGAGCCAATCATTCTGTCTCAGTCTAATCTACTTCCTGGGGGGGGGGGAGAATTATGGCTCTGCCAATCCATGCATGCCACCCTGTGCTCCTTCCCTTCAAGGAAGGGCACAACATAAATGTGAGGAATTAATGAATGATAAATGAATCAACCAAACCAACAGCGAAAAGCAGAGAAGCAAAACCAAAGACAGAAACAGAAGCTTATAAAATTAGGCAGGAAAAGAGGTATATAAAAAGATGCTTGTTCTAGAGAAAACCAAGATGAACAACTTTTTCTCCCTACTCCCTAGTACAAGAATTCAGATTCAGGACAGACAAAAAGAAGCAATATTTTGTGCAATGAATAATTTAATTGAGTAATTCAATTGTGGAATATACTTCCAGTAGATCTAGTCAAAGATAGGACATTTTGGAGGACTTTCATTCATAGGGTCGCCATGAGTCGGAAGCGACTTGACGGCACTTAACACACGCATAGATCTAGTGATGGCCACTATCCTTGACAGGGTTGCCAGATCTGGATTGAGAAATACCTGGAGATTTGGGGGGTGGAGACTGAGGAGGGCGGGGTTTGGGGAGGGACGTCAATGGAGTATTGTTGCCACATGCGCTGCCCGACCTCCTGCCCTGGTCTTGGCAACTACCTCAGAGACTCACTGTACTGTCTAAGCGTTAATAGCCTGCTGCTCTGGGCCAGGCTGTCCAGGACAAGAGACCGGGTCACCCCTGCAGAACCAGCCAAAGGGAAGCCATGATCCTGATTGTCTCCTGATCCAAAGGGAAGCCATAACACCGAGGCGAGAGCATCACGTCGCCCTCTCCTGCCATTCCCCCCCAGTATCCTGTGAGAAAAACATCTGCCGCAATCGGCATTAACAACTAGGAAGAACTCCTCTGCCCCATCCCTGGAGTGTAGAGATTCACACCTTCATGAGGTATTGTCGAACATGAGAAGATCAAGTCAAGCCATCCCGGAGATATTTAAATCATTGGTGCCAGCTTAGTTTACAAATTGTCACTCTGCCCAATCACTGTAGCCGAAGTCTTTGATCCCTATTGTTTTAGATAGGAGCCATCTGGGGAATCTCAATCCCCCCACCCCAGAGAAGGGTATATTTTGCCCTCCCCGACAAAGCAGAGATGTTCTTCCCTACCTCTCCCTCCTTTTACCGTGTGTGTTGAGTTTTGCAGAACTCCACACCCCCTCCTTTCCAGTGACTTGGCTTGCTCAAGGCTCCGGTACATCCCTCTCCCAAGCCCCGATATATTTTATTTTGTACCTATAAGCCACGGGTTTTGGACATCTCCACTTCTAGATCGGTAACGTATTACCCAATCAACAACATCCTCTCCCTTGAGAAACGTCTCTAATCCTACCTCCTTTTTATTCTTAGTTTCTTGTATGTATGTATTTGCAACACTGAATGAATGAATATATAAACACTTTTAATCTGGAAATCCTTGGTCTGTCATTATTCTGAGATTCACTGAAAACAACCCTGGTATACATTGGGTGATTCCACTATATAAATAAATTAGTGCCGCTGCTCATGCTAATTTCCCCAATCAAAGAGCAATTTCGGTAACAGTATAATGCCATAGAGTTCACCTTCCAAAGCAACCGTTTTCTCCAGGTGAACTGATCTCTGTCACCTGGAGATCAGTTGTAATAGTGGGAGATCTCCAGCCAGCAACTGGAGGTTGCCTACTCTAATCATAGGAGATTTTAAAAGGAGTTTAGGTAGACTCATAGAGGTCCATCAATGGCTCCTAGCCAGCTTGACTAATGTCCATATTTAGAAGCACTAAACCACTGAATATCAGTGCTAGGAGGCAACATTATTAACCTCATTATTCTGTTTGCTGGCCCTATACGACAACTGGTTGGCCGCTGTGTGAAGCAGGATGGTGGACTAGATGGACCACTGGTATTATCCAGGAAGGTACCTCTTATATTTCAAAAATATAAACAAATAAAAAAGAATGAAAATGCAGAGTATTTGCTCATCCTTAAACAGAAAAAAAATCACATGAACACATGAAGCTGCCTTATACTGAACCAGACTCTTGGTCCATCAAAGTCAGTATTGTCTACTCTGACTGGAAGCGGCTCTCCAGGGTCTCAGGTAGAGGACTTTCACATCACCTACTTGCCTAGTCCCTTTAACTGGAGATGCCAGGGATTGAACCTGGGACCTTCTGCATGCCAAGCAGATGCTGTACCACTGAGCACCTCATGTGTTTATTGTAACCACCCATATTACATCTGAAAGAAAGGGCCCATAGAGCAATGGGGTGGGGGTGGGGAGATCCAAGAAGCATTTCAACAGCAGTTTGAAAAGCATCTTCATTCACATTATGTGAATCTGATAATTTCAGAGGTGAAAAATACATGGGATTGTCAGAACTGCATTTTTTTTACAGAGTAGCATAATTAGAAACCATGAAAGTCCATTGTCCTCAAGCTGACAGTACGGCAACATCTAACTTTTAAGTTTCTGTAGGCAACAATTCAAACATTTGAGCGATTCAAGAATCACGCAGCTACAAAGACAAGGAAGAAATATGGAATAGAATATCTGATCAGCTTTCATTCCACTTTTAACAATTTACCTGTCAGAGATTGCTATCATTTTCTGCATCAAAGTTCTGTTTGCCCAGCCTTGTTGATTTAAAATCTGTCCTGTAAGAAGAGTTCCATTTGCAATGTGCAGGCAAAATTACACTGCCATGTTCAGTCTCCCATAAAAAAATGGACTAATACTAGTTACTTGGGAAGAATGTAGAGGCAGGCAGCCTGAAGACTGCAGCATAGTTAACCTAAAGCACCATGGGTACCATTTTAGAGCTAAAAAAGATTTGGACTAGTGAAAATGTAAAAGGGGTTAACTGAAAACATGTTGAGAAATGGGAAAGTGTTGAATGAAATAAAATCTTCTTGCATAGTTTTGGTTTAGAGCAAGCGTGGCATAGTGGTTAAGAGCGGTGGTTTGGAGCCGTGGACTCTGATCTGGAGAACCGGGTTTGATTCCCCACTCCTCCACATAAGCAGCAGAGGCTAATCTGGTGAACTGGATTTGTTTCCCCACTCCTACACAAGAAGCCAGCTGGGTGACCTTGGGCAAGTTACAGCTCTGTTAGAGCTCTCTCAGCCCCATCTACCTCACAAAGTGTCTGTTGTGGGGAGGGGAAGGGAAGGTGATTGTAAGCTGGTTTGAGTCTCCCTTAAGTGGTAGAGAAAGTTGGCATATACAAACCAACTCTTCTTCTTCTTCTTCTTCTTCTTCTTCTTCTTCTTCTTCTTCTCCTTTTCCTCCTCCTCCTCCTCCTCCTCCTCCACTGGAAAGGATGGCAACCTCCAGGCAGTAGCTAGAGATTTCCCACTATTACAACCAAATGGCCACATGGAAAAGTGAACTCTATGACATTATACCCCACTGAAGTGTCTCCCCTCCCCAAACCTAGTCCTTCTCAGGCTCCACCCTCAAAAGTCTCCAGACCTTACCCAACCTGGAACTGGCAACCCTATCTATTGGTCCTCCTATGGTTGGACCCACAGTGCTTCTGATAACATCGATAACTTCCTCACTATGGTTAAGATGGACCACGAGGTTGATTACCAGTTTAGTAACAACATCCCACATTGAATCCAAGTAGGGTTGCCGACCTCCAGGTACTAGCTGGAGATCTCCTGCTATTACAACTGATCTCCAGCCTATAGAGATCAGTTCACCTGGAGAAAATAGCCACTTTGGCAATTGGACTCTATGGCATTGCAGGACCTCCCCTCCACAAGCCCCGTGCTCCTCAGGCTCCACCCCAAATGTCTCCCACTCATGGCGAAGAGGGACCTGGCAACCCCATGCCCCAGAAATATTAGACTTTAAAGCTGCAAGCAAGACTTGTTCCATTGGCAGTTAGCAGATTTCTCCAGCAGACTGACAAATATAATACATGCTCATCTTATGCTCCTGTACATTATATCAGTGGAACAAGCCAGAGGTATCAGCCACATGGTTCTACTGACTGGCTGGCCTTTCTTCTGAATGAAGTCAAGCCAGAGCTGTTCGGTAATTGGCACCAACACAGGCAGCCTTGCTTTAGTAAATTCCGATTTGAATAATTTGTATGCAATTAAATATTGGTATTATGACAGTGGCTGTTATAATTAGCCCATAATAATAATCACACTTACATTACACTCTTAATTCAAGAATTTCTTAACAACAAATGTTAATTAAAATCTAACAACGCCCTTGGGAAGAAGAGAAAACGGAAGCCACCCGTTTCATATTCAGACAGATAAACAGGCTTTGAGACTAATTCCCGTGGTTTATGTTAAGGATAAACCTTTGTGTAATTTTATGTGTTTTTTCCCCAGTTGAGTGTGTAGCTTAAATTAGGATTGCACCAGTATTACAAAGACCTCAGGCTGTTGTTGGTATCTGTGCAACACCATACTGATCGTATAGTCAATGTGTGACAGCAAGAACAAATTGTTAAGGCTGAAAGCAAAATGATAGATCGTTCTGGAGGTTTCCTTAAAAAAACAACCCACAATAACCAGAAGTATAATAATGCAAAGAGCGGCAATTAATAGATTTTTGGGATGACATTTATATCCTGCTGTTTCTCAAGTGATCTTTGAGGCAGACAACTTATAAGGCCAGGCCAAATGAGGCATTAGAATGTTATACTCCTCTAGCAATATGTCAATAGCCAGTTTTTTTAGAAGTCCCCCAAAACTGTGGGGTGCTGAAGCATGGAAAATGTTGGGGGAACTGCTATGTCGACTATATTTGAAGTAGCAACAAAAATGACACAGCAGATTTATGTCATGTAGCAGCAGCCAAAACTGAGTGAAATAGTGCGAAAACCCCCCCGAAATGGTTTATTTTGGGGAGGAAGGTTTCTTTGGAAAAATTTGGGGTTCCTTGAAGTTCCCTTTTTCATATCAAAAATGTTCTCCCAGACAGACAGTCTTTGTACTTGGACCTTTTTAAAGGCCTGGGCCAAATTTTTGTGCAGTCGTTTGGAATATACGCCGGGTGCAGAAAACTACAAAATCAGAAAAACGAGTAGGGTTGCCAACCTCCCCCTCAGTCCCACTTCCAATCAATTCATATCAAATTATTCAAATCTCAGTTTTTCAAATCTCCAGCATTAATATATGATGCTTGCCATTTATTGCCTCAAAATAGTCGACTGGTTCCCCATGGGGATATTTATGAAGTGTAGCAGATTTGAATCATTTGATATGAATTGACTGGAAGTGGGACTGAGGGGGAGTTTGAGGCGGCTGTATCCCCTTTTATTTCCAGCTTGGAATTTTCTCTGTTGGTACCCGTTTTGGACCATATGGTATATGAAGCTTGAAGATCTATATTCAACATACAAAAGACATTTCATTATTCTGTAATTGTATATATTAGTATTTGGATAGAGTGTTATTTATGTATTAGATATTATTGTTTGTGTTCACATGGTGTTGTGGCATTTAATATACATGTTTTTGCACTTCGTTATACTCACTCGCTCCTGTGCTGATTTCCAAACCTCTGAGGTATAGGTATAGTGGTGCCTTTTTTCCAGTAACCTCCAGGTAGTAGCTGGAGATCTCCTGCTATTACAACTGATCTCCAACTGATAGAGATCGGTTCCCCTGGAGAAAATGGCCATTTGGGCAATTGGACTCTATGGCATTGAAGTCCCTCCCCTCCCCAAACCCCGCCCTCTTCAGGCTCTGCCCAAAAAACCTCCTGCCAGTGGCGAAGAGGGACCTGGCAACCCTAAAAATGAGTAAGTGGCAAAACAGCCCTCTGCATAATTACACATGTGCTGTCATGACAGACTCAGTAGAACTTGGGTGATAAGACTGCATTTCATTGGCTGATCTCATCTATCACTTCCTTCTGCTGCCAAGCAACTATAAAGGCCTCTTGCAGATGGAAAGACATTCCATATTTTCGGAAAGAAGCAGATCTCTGACAAATATCGACAAAATTGCAGCAGTTTGTATTGCTTGCGGTAAAGCGCAATAAATGTAAAGCAACGGGAGTTGCAGGTGTTACCGCACCTGTTAGAAGAACAATTGCTATTTTTCAACTCTTAATGTATGTGTGCTCAAGCAAATGTGAAGGTAAAGAGAAACAGAATCCATTGTGGCTTGTGGATTCTTATTTAAAGAGAATGTGAGAGGGTTTGTAATCGTTACAATTTAATTAGAAGAGGCAAGATGGTATGTTTTCACAGACCTTTTCAGAGTGGTAGTTTTACTCCTTTGGTCACATTATGGGAAGACAAGAGTCACTGGAAAAGGCAATAATGCCAGGAAAAGTTGAAAGCAGCAGGGCAAAAGGAAAACCCGACATGAGCTGGATTGACTCTATAAAGGAAGCAACGGCCCACAGTTTGCAAGACCAAAGCAAAGCTGTTAACATAGGATGTTTTGGAGGATATTGATTCATAGTCAGAAGTGACCTGACATACACACACACACATACACACACACACACACACACACACACACAGAGAGAGAGAGAGAGAGAGAGAGAGAGAGAGAGAGAGGTTTACTCCTATGTTACTATCTGGAGTAAACTATCTCACTTCTGTAAAGGTAGCACCTTGTCTTTGCAGTAGAAATTAATCTACTATTGATCTTCTTGGCTTTCTTTGTTGATTTGAATGATTTGTATCCCACTTTTCCTCTGACCGCTCATAAAAGAATACAAAACAGTAACCTTAACAACAATAAAATTACAAGAATCTCAATAACAGTTGCACACTTCTTAAAGTCCACTGTACATCATAAACGGCAGCTCTCCTAACCAATCACCCAATAACTGCCCTGCCACCTTCAAAAAGATCACAGCAAACCTCTGAACGAACCATCCATGTCAGGGGTGTGTAAAACCCCTCGGGAACTTTATCAAAGATGTTCCAAGGGGAAATCTGGTGACAGCTTCAAGAGGTGGGGAGCTTATTTGGGGGAAAAATGTTGCCAGCTTGATCTTGGCTTCCTTTTTTCATGAGGCACAACCTTTACATTTTCTTCAAGATTTGAAGAAGAAGAGTTGGTTTTTATACCCTAATATTCTCTACCTTTTTAAGGAGACCCAAACCGATTTACAATTGCCTTCCCCTCCTCTTCCCACAACAGACGCCTTGTGAAGTAGGCTGAGAGAGTTTGGAGAAAACTGTGACTAGCCCGAGCTCACCCAGCTGGCTTCTTGTGTAGGAGTGGGGAATCAAAGCCAGTTCTCCAGATTAGAATCCGCCACTCTTAACCACTACACCACACTGGTTTAGGTGAAATTGCATTGGCTACTTTGGTCTGTATCTCCTCTTTGAAGCCTCCCTGAAGCTCAGTGAATTCAGTGGTTGGTTCTTGGAACAACAATGTAACGCTGAAGTCGTACTGGTCAATTATGAACCCACATGCACCTAGTGCGATATAGCCATGCTGCCATGGAGGATGGAAACCAAATAGTGAATCGTGTGCTTACTGGTCATGTGAATCCTGAATGTTCCAACTCCTTGGTGACTTTCTTGAGGCAAATGAGGACATTTCATGCTGCATTCTTTGAACTAACATGACTTTGAATGCCTTTCCCCCCGTGCACAAAAATAGACTTTCCAAGCTTCCTCGTCAACTGCACGATATATTTTTCATGGTTTTGTAATATTTTCTTTGTAGTTACAATTCATATATCTCATCTCCAACAGAACTGATTCAACAAAGCTGGGAGCGCTGTATTATTTATAACCCAAAATAAACTTAGCTAAATAGACAAGCACTCACCCACAAAGTAAGATATGCATTTTTGATCGAGAGCTTTACTGTACACTTATTGCTTTTCCTCCTGAGTTTTAATTAAAATCTGAAATACTTGCAATTTTGTAACTCACTTAAGAAATTAAAACGGTAATTACAATCTGCTAGCAGGCTTAGGTGTCATTTCTGGCAGAGAGCAGTTGTTCAAAAGGTTGACAAATGAAAAGGATTAGATTGGCTGAAATGTGAGTTAGTGATTTTTAATTAGAATTTTTACTCTTTCTCAATTCCATGTCACTGATTAAGCAGTAAGAGAACTAACATCTAATTTTAGAGTTTCCATTTTGGAAATCATTGTTTTGAGCTCTGATTTCTGTCACGCTGTATTCTAAATGGTGCCTTATACATGTCACCGTTATAAGTGGCTCCAAATGCAGCTAGCTGGACCGTTAGCAGGAGAAAAATCTAATATGTGCTGCTCATTGATCAGGGATGCCACCCTCCAGGTGGGCCCTGGAGATGTCATGGAATCACAACTTCTCTCCAGACTACAGAGATCAGAACACGGCATTGTACCCCACAGAGGTCCCTGTCCTTCCCAAGTTTCTCCTCCAAATCTCTGGGAATTTCCCAACCTGCAACTGGCAACCCTACTTATTGATATTGTCTAGAGCAGGGGTGGGGAACGTCAGGCCTGGGGGCCATTTAAGGCCCGCAAAATCATTTGGTCTGGCCCTTTGGGGGTCCTGGCAGATCTCTAGCTCAGAAGGATCTAAGACAGGCGATCCACCCCCTCCCGCGGACAGGAATAGCCTCTGTTCAAGATGGATGTGATTTTGTTTTGCAGAGAAAGTGAACTTCCCCCCCCCCTTGCAGAAGAGTCATTAGTTATGGAGCTGCTATGACTACCCAAGAAACTGTGTTAACCCTTTCCCACCTGGGCCGTGGAGAAACATATTGGTCAGTTAATTTTTAAGTAGATAATTTTGTATGGCCCGCCAATGATGTTATAAATATTCAAATGGCCCTTGGGGGAAAAAAAGTTCCTCACCCCTGGTCAAGAGGAAAGATTTTTTTTATGGTGGCTACTTATTCATGTAAGATGTGATATAGTCCTGATGACACTACTTTTTATTTCATAGGAACCATTTCTTAAGAAAATGGTCAGCCCCATGTAATGATAACTGGTATTTATTTACTGTATCGGGGAGAGATTCCCTGACATGGTGAATACCAGTTGTCACCACCTCAGAGAGCTTTAATTTATCTCTTTAAAAGCTAATTCCTAAGAGCCCATCACACTCTTGCATCACAGTAAAATATCACCCAAGTAAAGAAACAAGTAGGAAAATATGCAGATAAAAGGACCTGCTCTGATTTCAGCCTACCTAGATGCTGAGATCATCAGACAGGGCTCTATTGTGTGCGACCTGCAGAAGAAAGGTGGGCGGAAACACTTTATAGGGCCTTATCAATGGTGGCACTGGGGATATGCAGTGTTCTCCCCTTTGAGGCATGATTTGCTCCTCCTGTAATGTTCAGAATGGTAGCATGTTTATTTTCTAGCAAACATTTAGTTAAGATGATTGGTGAACTGGCAACAGCGATTAAAGTTTTTGTGGAGGTATTTTCATTGGATCTGGAGGGTTTTTTGTCATCTTTTGGGCATGGAGTAGTGGTCACTGGGGGTATGGAGGTAGTTGTGAATTTTCTGCATTGTGCAGGGGGTTGGACTAGATGACCCTGGTGGTCCCTTCCAACTCTATGATTCTTTATGGCTTGATAGTGAATTGATATTCTATTGGTTATATGATTACCCCTGCCCCTACATGTTTTATTGTTGTTGTGTCTTTGTAAGCCACTTTGGCAGATATCTTGGTGTGAAAAAGCAGCATGTAAATATTGTAATAGATAAATACAAGGGATGGTCTAAGCACATTGTGAATAGCTCAGTTTTCTCCAACTCTTATTGACTTCCATAGGATCAAAGGAACAATGCAAAATTTGCGAGACAATTTATTTCATTTTTATTTAGTTATTTTTACACTGCTTTTCTCCCGTGTGGGGACCCGGCTCACAACATCGTTTACCCCTCCTCTGTTTTTATTCACACAATGATCGTGTGGGGAAAGAAGGAGAAGGAGAAGGAGAAGGAGAAGAGGAGTTGGTTTATATATGCTGAATTTCTCTGCTTTTTTTAAGGATAATAAACCAGTTTACAATCTCCTTCCCTTCCTCTTACCGCAACAGACACCTTATGAGGTAGGTGGGGCTGAGAGAATTCAGAGAGAACTGTGACTAGCTCAAGCTCACCCAGCTAGCTTCATGTGTAGGAGTGGGGAAACCAACCTGGCTCACCAGATTAGAGTCCGCTGCTCATGTGGAGGAGTGGGGAATCAAACCTGGTTCTCCAGATTAGAGTCCACTACTCTTAATCACTACATCATGCAAGGTCAAGAGAGAATGAATGGCTCAAGGTCACCCAGTAGGTTTCCATGGCAGAGTGGGTATTTAAACCTGGGACTTCCAGCTCCTAATTCAACATTCTGACAACTACATCATGTCAGCTCCATTGAAAAAGATCATCTCAGTTCAGTTTCAGTCACCTTTATTGGCATGATAAAAAGATCATCTCATATTCTGGAAATCCCACAGCTAGAGGGGAAGTTTGGCCTCCATTTCAATGGTGGCTCCAAATCTTTCTCTGAAAATAAGTGAAGGACTGCCATTCACACACATGGAGATGGAGACACTTTGGGACAAAACTTCACTATGTGCATATCTTGCCCATGTCTTTGGAATTGTGTATCCAAGCCACCACCGATATGGTCCATGTATCAGGGTGATGGAAAAACCACACACAGAGACCTGTGAACTAGGGTTGCCAGGTCCCTCTTCGCCATCAGTGAGAGGTTTTGGGGGCGGAGCCTGAGGGTAGGGTAGGGTAGGGTTTTGGGGGAGGGACTTCAATGCCATAGAGTCCAATTGCCAAAGCGGCCATTTTCTCCAGGTGAACTGATCTCTATCGGCTGGAGATCAGTTGTAATAGCAGGAGATCTTCTGCTATTACCTGGAGTCTGGCAAGCCTAGTGTGGACAGATAGGCATCTTCAACCATATATGAATCTCTCGCATGTTTTTAACATAGGAGCTCTTTCTATTCATGACATAACCATAAGTTAGAAAAATAATTATCATATTGAACTGATACGGTTGTGGAAGCACATTGTACTGGCTGAAGCACAGCAAATATGGGCTCCAGGAGATTGTCTGGGAACCCTAATATGTACGGTGCCTTGAGTTACTCAGATGAAAAGTGGGATTGAAATGTATTAAATAAATAAGGTCCCATATCCACATGGGTAAAGCCAATTGTGTATGACCTTCCCATCCTTTTGTCATCCTGCCTGGCCCGGTGAAGATTGAATAGAAAGAACCTACATGGCTGACTCCACACACATAGTTTCAAACGTTACTGTGATAGCAAGAAAAGATATCACCGATGGGGGCTGAGGTTCAATGCTACAGTACATGCTGTAGAGTTGGAAGGGGCCATACTATCTATCTAGTCCAACCCCCGGCTTAATCATGTCCCCCCCTCAGGCTTCTCTTCTCCAGACTAAACATTCCCAACTCCCTCAGCCTTTCCTCGCAGGGCTTGGTCTCCAAGGCCCTGACCATCCTCGCTGCTCTTCTCCGCACCCGCTCGATTCTGTTAGCCAAAATGCTCGGTTATGAATTTTTATGGGGAAACTAGCGTTCAATAACCAGCAAGGAGCATAACCTAGGGATCTTAATCAATGTTTACGGGAGTCCAATCCGAGACCCAACAAATGAGGCGAAGGCAAATGGATTTAATTTCAAGAGTTTATTAATAAAAGTATGTGCACAAGCACGCAAATATATATACAGCAATCATTCAGAACCTAGGAGCAAAGGAGAGGAGTATAGAGACAGTTGCCAATGTGGCAGGCCCTGATGATGGGTTATATGGTACCTGTCCTGGAGCAGAGGTGTCCTGAGTTCCGTAGGCCAAGATACTAGGAAAGCAGGGCAAGGAAGAGGAGTTCCTGGAGGCTCGACTGGCGAGTCGGGAGGGGGGGGGGTTGTGACCAGGCTGCACAAAACCCAAATCATGGAGTGGCAGCAAGCAAGCCAAGGGAAGACCTAAGGTAACCTATGGAAGGTGGGGACCCCAGATATACTGTTTTCTGGGGGGGGAGGGTGATTGGATTACCCTCGTGGTTCCCAAGCTAAAACAAAAGGTGACAAAAGGATTAATGATCGGCTGCCGGGGTCGGGAAGTGGGGTAATTTAGTAAACTATGCTGTCTCCATTGATTTGTGCAATTCCAGGAGAATCAGGAGCCATTTGTAGATGGGATTACTGCTCATATACAAAGTTGCACATTGCTGTACCGGGGACACGTTGCTTTGCATAGCCGGAGGAATGATGTTTCGTTGTTGTCTTAACGTCTCTCGATGGTTAGCTAATCGAGTTGATCAACTCAAGGGGGGGGGGAAAGGTGCTGATGGTAGTTGCGTGCCGACAGCTCCCTGCGAGATGGCTTCCACTGGAATGGGGGCACACCGGAGAATGGATTCCCTCTGGTTCACTTGAGGGGTTGACCTGGCCTCTGTTCCTTGACTGCTGGTTCGCGGGATGACGGGATACTCTTTTCCAGGTGGCTTTAGGCTTGCCACTTACTCTGGAGAGGCGGCGGCACACACCAGCTGGGGTTGCCAGGACCAGTCTGGGAAACAAGCAACCCATCTCGTAACAATTCTGTCCACATCCTTTTTGAAGAGAGGCCTCCAGAACTGCACACAGAACTGGGGAAGCCCCCAAGTTCAGTCTTCAGCATCTACATCTAAAGGATTATCAGGCAGCAGGTGTTGGTGAAGACCTTTCCCTGCGAACTTGGAGAGCCCCTGGCAATCAGAGTAGAAACAGATGGACCAGCCTTCTCAATCTGAGTATGGAAGCACTGATTGTGATAACGCAGTACCTTGTGAAAGGCCGCGAGTTTAAATATTGTTGGTAAGTTTAAAATAATACTCTCCTATTCAAGAAGGAGAGGAGAGATAATAAATTGCATATGTTGCCACCATGAAACTCTCAACATCATCTTCAGATTGGAGCACAGAATATTCATTTGGATGGTGATGATCACCGTACTAAGCGATGAGATTTCTAATGCCTCTTGGATGTATATTCTTTTTGTAGTACCAAATCACTCAGCGCACAATGCCCCTGTTATTCATCATCTCTGCCCTTTTTTTCTATTGAACTACATAAACCACTTATCTTTGCCATTGTGAATTGTAGAGCCCTTCTACTTTCGTAGCATTCCTTTGTCTTTTCGAGCACATTTTTGTCACCTTAATCCAAGTGACATTTTTCTAAGTTGTTTGAGAAGTATTGTAAGGGAAAGAAAGCGGAGCCTTTTTACTCCCTAGTCCTTATGAGCCCTTCCCACCGACAAGTTTTCTTTGATATTGAACTTGTGTCTTTTTAAATACTTCAATAACTCATCTCTTCTAAGCAAGTCCTGAGCCCTTCATATTGGGCTGGGGGGAAAAAACATCATGACTAAAACTCAGGTAAAGTGTATATCTGGCACTTATTTTTTCCCCTTTGCTCTTCTACTCATTTTATTATTATTATCATTACTTTTGCCAGAAATGTTTTGTTAATGGGGTCTGCCTGTAAAGAAGCTGAAAGAAGAGATGTGATCGCTTCGTACTTTGAAAAGCTACTGTAAGTGGATTGGAAAGTCAGACCACAATATCAAAAAGACTCAAGGAGGGGTTTTCATGGTTCTTACCCATCTGGTGCATTTTTATCCTGCCATTACACAAAGTTGCCTACGGTGGTGTAAATGAGTTTCTACTCCATTTGGTCCTCACGTCAATGTCATGAAATAATTTAAGCTGAGAGAGTACGACTGGTCCAAGATAATTTAGTAAACTTAATAATGAAGTGGGGATTTGAACCGGAGACTCCTAGATTCTGTGACTATATATATGGTCGTTACAGGCTCTCAACTGGTGATCAGGACTCAGGAAGAGTTAGTGTTCTTTGAGACTGAGAGCCTAACTACATGTTATACTTTTCCTGGGTCCATCCCTGCATCCAGTCAACAGATAAGGTCTGAAAATTCTATGCTAGGAACTCAGTTCTCACACGTGCAGAATGCCAATTTGGATTGGGACTGGGGCATTCATGGAAGGGGAGGATTATGCTTTCCCCTCATGCCTTTTTTCCTGACCTCAAGCAGCACTAGGGAACAATTTGTCATGTTGGGAAAATAGGGTTGTCAATAGAGTTGCCAGGTATCTCCTGGCAACCACTGGGGGGTGGGGGGGTGGGAACTTAGGGTGACAAGCTTACTCTGAGGCCTCCAGCATCCCAAACAGCTTCTACCATAGAGTTTTGCCCAAATACCAGCATGTCCCTATTGTCATTGGTGATGTTATGACGTCACTTCCAGTGCATGCCAGAAATGACATCACCGGGTTTGGGATGCTGGAGGCCTCAGAGTAAGTTTGCCACCCTAAGTTCCCACCCCCAAATACTAGAGTGTCCCCTTAGTCATTGGTGATGTGATGACTTCACTTCCAGTGCACATCAGAAATGCCTAGGGTTGCCAACCTCCAGGTACTAGCTGGAGGTCTCTTGCTATTACAACTGATCTCCAGCCAATAGCGATCAGTTCCCCTAGAGAAAATGGCTGCTTTGGCAATTGGACTCTATGGCATTGAAGTCCTTCCAGTCCCCAAATCCTGCCTTCCTCAGGCTCCGCCCCAAAAACCACCCACCAGTGGTAAAGAGGAACCTGGCAACCCTAGTCCATTATAATATTTATGATGCAGGACCAATGTTCAGTTTTGAGTGTTTATAATCACTTATGTTTGCTTTTTCATCGCAAGCATCGCTGTTCATGTGCTCCAATGCTGCTGGTACCCAGACAGCATATGTAAATCTTGCTGTGGCCCAGAACAGCCCTTCCCTCTCTCTCACCATCTATATATTTTACAATCTCCAGCAAAGGCTGCTCTATCTATAAAGCGGGCTTGTTTTATATATTTGTGCTAGGAATAAACGACTTCTCCAAGAAATGTTCAGCGCAACATGAGGACATCCTCTAAACAGAAGAAAAGCAAAAACTATATAAAAACCATGAGCTATTAATTATAATATTTAAAAAATGAAATCACGGCATAGACCGCAAGCATAATGCTGCTTCAGGAACCTAACACTGAACTCAAGGGGATGACAAATTGTCATTGGTCTGCATTCATCCTTATTTTATTATCTGCAGGTTCCAAGTTCTATTCCTGGAAATGCTTTTTGCTACCCCAGCTTGCCCCTTGGTAAGACTTTGTGATATCTCCCATACATTTTGGAGTGATACTCATAAATTCATACAACTTCTCCGCCTGAGGAGAGCAATAAATTGATTGATTTACATATTTATTAAACAATGAGCTCCAGGATGTGGCCGGCACCTGCCATGCATCATTTTGTTTTGTTTTGCTTTTTCCAAAAGTTAACCTTTTTGAATGTAATTCACAGTGGGTAGCCGTGTTAGTCTGTCTGCAGTAGTAGAAAAGAGCAAGAGTCCAGTAGCACCTTAAAGACTAATAAAAATATTTTCTGGCAGGGTATGAACTTTCGTGAGCCACAGCTCACTTCTTCAGATACAGCTAGAATGTGAATCCATCTGTCTTTAAGTAGAGGAGAGTGAATTCAGACAAGCATTAGTATGTAAATGTTAACAGTATGTAAATGTGAATAGCAGGCATGATGGGATTAGGTGTGGTATGCAGAAGAGTCTGTGATGTCTCCACACCCATCTCTCCCCTGGACATCACAGACTCTTCTGCATACCACACCTAATGGACTCATTAAATGGGAGAAACTGATTTTTTTAAAAAAAAAAACACACACACCGTACCTCCCAAATAGCTGCTAGTTTTAAAGGTTTATAAAGAGAAAGGTACAAGGCTAGTGAGGTTTACTGTATTAAACAGGTGCAAGAAGAAGCCAAAGGAGGAGGTATGTCGAATTTAAACCACGGGAGCTGAAAGGAGGCATGTATTATTTAAAGACTCCAGTCTAATTCGGCAGCCTTCATGCTTTTAATTTAATATTAGTATAAAATATCACCAGTGAAGTGTGAATGATGCTTTTTGTTCCTTGACATCGAACAAGAAAAAAGAACCCAAGCAGAGCATGTTCCAAGCCTGTCTTTAATTACACCACTCTGTTTAGACATTGTTTTCCAACGCCCGTTGTCATTTTAGTGATGGTCAGACTGCGACTGATCAAAGAGCGTTTTCTCAAAATGAGTGTCATGTTTATTTGAACCAGGCTGTAAGCAGCTGGTCACACGGACTGCAGAATCTGGCCTTCCATGGGTGCTTTGAAACAACTCACTGACTCCCCAGACTTCACATATTTCCAGTGAAAGAAAAAGAAGAAGAAGAAGAGTTGGTTTTTATATGTTGACTTTCTCTACCACTTAAGGAAGAATCAGACCGGCTTACAATCCCTTCCCCACCCCACAACAGACACCCTGTGAGGTAGGTGGGGCTGAAAGGGTGTGACTAGCCCAAGGTCACCCAGCTGGCTTCATGTGTAGAAGTGGGGAAACAAATCAAATTCACAAGATTAGCATCCACTGCTAATGTGGAGGAGTGGGGAATCAAACCCGGTTCTCCAGATCAGAGTCCACCACTCCAAAGCTAGCTCTCTATGTTAGTAGTGTGGGCTGACAACATCATTTATCCATGGCAGAAGTTTCTGCAGATTTTGCTGGCATCATCGGGGTTGGTGGGGAGATCACGTTTTTAGAATTTCGCCGTTTTAAAGAAAACGCCATCTATATTTGGTACCAAAAAGGAGGTGATTTAATGAAGAATTCGATGTGTTAGCTCCCCAAGAACTATGCCTCATCATTATGTTTACATTTGTTTACCCAGTGGTCCCCATGTTGTAAAATAAGACTCCTTTCTTCTGTTGAGTATCACCTGTCATTTCTGTTTCAGCAACACCCAACACGTTATTTAATTTTCACGGACTTCTGAATTGCAAACCTGACTACAGGAACTCGCCACAGGCAATCAGCAGACAGGGGAAAAGCTACAGTCTAAAAAGATTATGGCTGAAACCTAGAGCGTTAGCTGAAGAAACCTCAGTAAGATTTGGTGGATACCCAGGAGAACAGGAGGCACTGCAGAAAGGCGTGGTTGGCAAGCGGCAAGAGATATCTGTTCGCTTCAGATATTTTGAAAAGGCTAGCTATCACCTCAGGGTCTATTGGAGTTAAAATTTATGCACAAGTCCCCAACAAAAGTCTTGGAGGAGTTTATATCCACATTCAGCCAAGTTGGGCGTATGTGAGGACTGCCATATACCAATTGCAGAAGGCACCTGTGAAATCAATGACAAGTTAGATGCTCCTGTTTGGGACCTCCAGCAAATTTTGTGATGAAAATCATCTATGGGATGTTGGGATCCTGAATACAAAGCACACAGACAGAGAGCTTTGTAGCCCTTTTCGGTTTGCGCAAAAAATCTCCTTCCCAAATAGCCTTTCTCACTGCAGGGGAAAGATACAGGTCTTCATATATTCCAGGCATGGGCAGAAAAGCATCTCAGGAGATTTTAAATTAAAATAAAACAGCTGGAGGGGGTGGGTTCAGCAGCCCTTCACTCACACGCATCCTCTGCTCAGGATTCCAACCTCACACAGTTGCTTCTAAAAAAAATTTTTTTAAAGCAAACCTAAAGCATTTCTGAAAAATTGTAAATAAATGAGTGTAACAAGCAGTTTGGCCTCAGAAGTACTTCCCTCATCGCAGAGATAATAATGCTGCATTTGTAATGTGTAAGGGTAGGTTTTTTTTTTTTTTTTTTTAAATTAGGCTCGAGTGCCCCATGGTGCAGAGTGGTAAACTGCAGTACTGCAGTCAAAAGCTCTGCTCACGACCTGAGTTCAATCGGTTTCAGGTAGCCTGTTCAGTTTACTCAGCCATCCTTCCGGGGTTGGTAAAATGAGTACCCAGCTTGCTGGGGGTAAAGTGTAGATGACTGGGAAAGGCAATGGCAAACAACCCCGTAAACATAGTCTGCCTAGTAAACGTCATGATGTGATGTCACCCCATGGGTCAGTAATGACCCGTTGCTTGCACAGGGGACTACCTTTACCTTTAAGCTTGAGATCCAACTTTGTTCTTTTTAATAATAGTACAGCACAGGGCTGGTCTTAATGATTCTGGGGCCCTGGGCAAAAATCTAGGATGGAGCTCCAGAATCACACTGCTATAATCAGCGGGGCCCCATTCAACCCCCTCCCCCCGCACGCTGGGGCCAAGCAAAGGATGGCTCTTGCCTAAGTGAGGCAGGTGGGAGCCATCACTGGAAGCTGGCTGAGTAAGCCCCAGATGGAGTGGGCAGAGGTTACTGTTGCGGAGAGTGGGCAGCCCAACCTCTAGATAGCATGGGTGCAAGTGGAAGTGGCTGGAGCCAGATCTTTTTCTTCTCCCCCACACTTTGTAAGGGGCAGGACAATGGGTAGTTGGAGCCTCCCAGGCAGGTCAGTCCAGAGCAGTTGCCTCTGTTGTCCATTGGCTAAGACCGTCCCTGCTACAGCACTAATTGTAGAGTTTATTTACCACTATCCCTTGTGCTGTGGTACCCCACAATAACCTTTGGGGGGGACATACTATCTCTATTGGCCTTTGGGTCCACTAAGGTCTTTTATGCATGGCTGTTTCACTTGCTGTCACCCCTCTGATGACTTTGGGTCTTTGTGTTAGTGCATGCCGTTTCCGACCATTGGCGATCACCTCGCTCTCCCCCTGCATTTCCCCGCGTTTTGCCCACGTTTTCAGGGACCTGTTTTATCTTGAATTTTAATACACGAGCAAAATGCTGAGAAATGCAGGGGGAGAGCGAGGCAACCTTTGATGGTCGGAAACAGCATGCACTAACACAATGACCCAAAGTCATTGGAGGGGTGATGGCAAGTGAAACAGCCATGCATAAAAGACCTGTCTCTATTTTCTCAGGCATTTCTAGAGGAATATAAGTACATAATGCCCCCATTCTTCATTTCAACATTGCAGGCACCCATGTTTTGAGCTGAACTCAAGTCTTGTTAAACTGCACACATTATAAACAAGACAATCTTCTATAAATCCTGCAGAAAGCAATGCTGATTTTTGCTAAAACCAACATCTTAATATGGGAAGCTATTAGAATCGAGCCTCTAAGTGCATAGGAAACCTTCTAGAAACCTTATCCCAGACACTTCTTTGGCATTCAACCAGCATAGAATCCTACGGCAGCTGCCCATTAAAATTCATATTAATCAAATGTAGCTGTATAATGATCTCCTCGTACCAATGAAATTCCACACGGGGGCTGCCAATTTGGCATTTGCAAAGTCTGCATTTTTTCGTCATTGCCTCAGACTCCTTCTGCTCTAGCAGGTTGTGCGCACACTTCAGTGCAACAGAACCTCATGTAGAATATTTTATTGTGAGCCGGCACTACAACTCCTCCGCTGCACCAAACCCTCTCATTTTGAAAAGAAATAAGGCTCGTAGGGAGTCAATCACTAAAGCAGTTTTCCAGGTTCTTCTCTTCCCCTTAAACTGATCCCCTTTGGTCTGCAGTTCAGATTGATATTGTTTTTCTTCAAGACTTCTCAACTTGTGAGTGTAAAAACAACAATAACCAGACTTCATAGTGTTGGCACAGAAAACAATAGCAACAATTGAAATGTTTTCCATGAAATCTACTTTACTGGTGTCTCACCAAGGCCAACAGAGACTCATTGTAAAGCAAAGCAGGTGATTCATTTGCAACAATAACCCCACACTTTGTTATGGCCCATTTCAAAAATATAACATAAGAAAAGCCCTGTTAGATAAGACCATATGTCCATCTAGTCCACTATCTTTTTGCCCCTTGCAATGCTCAACCAGATGTCTTCAGAATGTCCACAAGCTGGGCATTAAGGCAATAGTCTTCTCCTACTGTTGTACCCTCCCCCACAACTGGCACTCAGACACACTTCCATTGGATGAGGAGAACCTCCTCAATAACCAGCGATAGATTTCTCCCCATAAATTTGACTAGTTCTTTTAAAGCTCTCTAAGATAGTGGCTATCAAGACATCTTGGTAGTAGCCATAAATTGTCTAAGGATTGTCCTAATTTCTAGTACCATCCTCTCTCTTCATTTGGCTTTGTTAAATCACACAATTTGTCTACTTTGTTTGTGTGTCTGCATGGGTGTAAAGTGCTGTCAAGTCACAGCCAACTTATAGCGACCCCTGGTGGGGTTTTCAAGGCAAGTGATTAAGAAGATGTTTTGCCATCGCCTTCCTCCGCAGTCTTACTTGGAGGTCTCCCTTCCAAGTACCGACCCTGCTTAGCTTTCAAGATCTTACGAGATCGGGCTATACTATACCATTTCACATCCCTACTTTGTTTACCCATCTGTAAAATGAGACAATGTTGGGAAGTGCTTTTAATGTTAGCATTGGATATTTTGAACTATCTGCTAAAGTAAGTTGAAAATTGTTCCGTGATAAGAGCCAAGCTGAAACCAATCCATGCCCAGCAATGGGATCAAATAAATGTCTATGTCACCATGTGTCCATATATGGAAACAGACATGTGGGTTTGTCACATGCTGTGGAATATACATGATATGTGAGTATTGATGGGCCTGAATTTCATAAGTACTCTGGTTTGACTTGAAAGTTGGAATTTAGTTTATGGCTTCTGAGAACAAAATAATGGGGCAATTTTTATTACAACCAGAATAACACAGTTCAATACTAAACGGATGCTAACATTGATGTCTGGTTTTTGTGCTTAAACAAAGTAAAAATGACATGTAACATACACCAACCATAATGTGGTATAAAAATGGCCCAAAAGAAATCAACAAAATGGCAAAACTAGCAACGAAAATGGGCAGGACGAAAATGCTCATAATTAATAGGTACAAAAACTAAAATTGATAAAAAACAGAATATTTATATATCCTTGTGTGTAGGTGATTTTCCTAAACTGGCATTAGATCTCTTTCAGAAAATCAAGATGGGCAAAAGAAACTCCTCCCTGCCATTCTCCTTGACCACTGTGCTGGTAGAACTGGCTATACTCAAGCCTTTGGGTGCCTCCACGACACAGCAGAATTATATTTTTATTGCCTCTGTTGAGACATACAAGAGATCTGTGCTGGTTCAATCAATCAATCTTTATTTTACGGTCATTTGACCAAAAGTAGAACATCTAATCAACAGCAACATAAATTTGTAATAAAACAATATCAGACAATCGAAAAGTCCACAAAATAAAATATATCAATAAAATCCCATATCTAAAAAGGTAAGCAAACTAGCTTCTAAAACGTTCATCTATCAAATTGTACCTATTTGTACATTACATCCTTTTGGGCCTTATAGAATTCGGCCACACATCTTGAAGTTTGTGTGTTACTATCTTCCAGTAGTCGTTGGATACAGATTTTATCAGATAGCCCTGCATTATTTCTTAGAGTTTCTTGATTAGTCTTAGATCTAGACTCATGATGGAGAGGGTAGTATAAGAAGATGTGTTCACGGGTCTCAATTTCTTCACCATTGCACAGATAGACTCTCTTGGAAAGAGGAATTTTTTTATATCTGCCTTCTAGGATGGCCAATGGCAAAGCTCCACATCTGGCAATCTGGGCTGGTTATCTGTTGGCTCTAGTAATTAAGAAGAATCACCCATCTGTCTTGCTCAGGAGACCAATCCTCCCTTGTTTCTGTGACGGTGATAGAAGGATCACCAGAGGGGTGACAGTGAGTGAAACAGCTATGCATAAAAGACAACAGTGAATGGTACAGGAAGCATAATTTTAAACACGTAGGGATAACCGTAAGTTCTTTTTCTTCATGTGTTAACTTGAGTATCCCCATTTCTATTATGCATAGTTAAATTGTGGAGCTCCCTGCCCCAGGATGTGGCGATGGCTGTCAACTTGGAAGGCTTTAAGAGGGGAGTGGACATGTTAATGGAGGAGAGGGGTATTCATGGCTACTAGTTAAAATGGATACTAGTCATGATGCATACCTATTCTCTCTATGATCAGAGGAGCATGCCAAATATATTAAGTGCTTTGGAACACAGGCAGGATAAATGCTGCTGCAGTTGTCTTGTTTATGGGCTTCCTAGAGGAGCCTGGTTGGCCACTGTATGAACAGACTGCTGGACTTGATGGACCGTGGTCTGATCCAGCATGGCTTTTCTTATGTTCTTATGTTTGGTTGAATTAACTTATGAGTGACTATGTTTGCACCATTTTCTGTATCATCCATGTAAAATAACATTTTCCATGTGATTTGTGCATCAGTTAATCAGTATTGTACATCTACAGATTGTATGCATCAAAAGCATTTTATGTATAAATGGCATATAAAAACTATGTGGTGTTCTCCACATAAATCTATAAAAGTTACAGCAAAAAAGGCAGAACTGAAGCCACTGATGAAAACTTAAGCAAATATGAAAAAGAAAACAAAAAGAAACATTTTCGCATCCCTAAAAATGAAGTCTAGTTCAAGTTTATGTGCTTTGTTTGAATCTGTATAAACAGCCGAGGAAAAGGACTAGGGGAAGGGGAAACTGCAGGAACAAAGCTACATCAAGAGGTGGCTCTTTTTGACTGGTAACTATATCTCTTCTCCAGATGGGGATAATAAGAACACAAGAAGAGCCCTGTTGGATCAGACCAGTGGTCCATCTAGTCCAGCATCCTGTCTCACACTGTGGCCAACTAGTTACTATGGAGGACCATCATCAGGGCATAGAGGTCAAGACCTGTTTCCAATGGTATCTAGAGATATTCTGCTTCTGGACATGGAAGTTTCCTTTAGTTACCATGGCTGGCAGCCATAGATGGACCTATCCTCCATGAATTTGTCCAATCCCCTTATAACGCCGACGATGCTGGTGGCCACAACTACATCCCCTGGCAGTTAAATCCACATATTTATCATCTGTTGAGTAATGAAGTACTTCTGTTTGTCCATTCTGAATCTATTCAGGATCCAAGTTTCCAACAGCCAAACACTGGCAATGCATCATGATGTAGACAGGGCACCACATGGTTGCCTCAGTATTGCAACACCCTCCCCTGTACATGATCCACAGTTCTTAAGTGCAGAACACTCATGTGTAGGGTTGCCAGCACTGGGTTGGGAAATACCTGGAGAATTTAGGGGTGGAGCCTGAGGAGGGCGGGGTTTGGAGCGGGGAGGGACTTCAATGCCATAGAGTCCAATTGCCAAAGCGGCCATTTTCTCCAGGTGAACTGATCTCTATTGGCTGGAGATCAGTTGTAATAGCAGGGGATCCCCAGCTAGTACCTGGAGATTGGCAACCTAGATAATGTACAAAGGTTCTGTGATCCCATTTAGAACATCTGATTAAAGAGTGAACATCTTTCAAGTGTTGAAGGATGCTGCTTGCAATCTGATATAAAATTATGATTCAAGGTGAGTTCACATATTAATCACATGTTGTAAGTAAGTTCCATTAAACACATTAAGGCTGTGCTATAAAGATATTTCATATCTGATAAGGATTTACAGCACTGGCAACTGTTGCTCGGGGGCTGCAGAAGCAATGGGAAAGGCACTCTAGATTACTTTGCAGCCAGATAGCTATTGGGAAGTTGTGGCATTTCTCTTCCAGGAAGACCATCTCAAAGGGATACCCAGGTAATGAGCCACCACAATGTTTCTTCCTGCTTCTCTGCCAGACTGCAGCAGTGATTGGAAGGAAACCTGGGCCTGTGCATTGGCTAGAGGACTTGGCACTAGGGTTGCCAACCTCCAGGCACTAGCTGGAGATCTCCTGCTATTACAACTGATCTCCAGCCAATAGAGATCTGTTCACCAGGAGAAAACGGCCGCTTTGGCAATTGGACTCTATGGCATTGAAGTCCCTCCCCTCCCCAAACCCCGCCCTCTTCAGCCTCTGCCTCAAAAACATCCTGCCAGTGGCAAAGAGGGAGCTGGCAACCCTACTTGTGGTTACTGGGTAGTTGCACCACCACATCCAAACTAGAACACTAGCAAGAATAGATCAAGATCAGACTGGCTCTGTTAGATGTTCTAAATTCGTATTGGCACTGTCAAGCTGATCTTCCTTGTCTTTCTTATCTCCCTCCCTGTTTGTATCTTGTCTTTTTTCTGTACGATCTTAGCTGTAAGCTAGTTCGGAGCAGATCTCTGGAGAGGCAGGATATAAATTTGCTAAACAAACAAACACATAAATGTTTAGCCTGTAATCTTAAAGGCAGGTACCAGAGTCTCTTGACTGACAGAAACCTCTTTGGGAGACCCCTTGTTCGTCCTCCCAATAAAAGGAAATCATTAATACCCCCATATAATGGAAGGGGACTGAAAATTCAGTGACCCAGCAAAGGCTAACCAGAGGCTCCTGGCCTGGGCCAAGCCAAAAAAGAAGAAGAAGAAAAAAGTCAGATCTCACAGCCTGAAGCCCACCATTTCATTGTTAACACAACCTGACTGCACATATAATATCTGTGGTTTATTTCTTCCCCTCCCCTCGGGATGACATAATTTACATTCCATTTTCTTTGATTTTTGGCCAGCGTTCCATCTGATAACAAAGGTGGTGGTGGTGGGGAATCAAAGCCCGACAGCCAAGCTGTTGAGAACAACCTGTGGTTTCTCCGCTTTTGTTCTGTGACGCCCTTTGTCAGGGGATGCTGCTAAACATCTTTCGATCATACCAGCGGGGTCTGTTTTCCAGGCCCAAAGAAGCCCCCATTTTAACCTCTGAAATATGAACGCAGTTTCAGGTTTCATTATCTCCGCGACAGAAGGGATGGAACGCAAACTACTTGGACGACTTCCTGAATGTTACATGATAGCTGTTTTGATAACAGTTGTAGGTCTTATTTTGTTTCACCACTAATATGGTCTCTGGGGAATTTTGTCGGGGGGGGGGAATCATTATGGTGATCTTGGTTCCTTGAGACAAAGCGCAATATCAAAAACAACCGTTGGTGGGGGGACTGGAAAAGAAAAAAAAAAAACTTCAAGGGGCCTTCAAAAAGCGATATCAAATGCAGGCGGTTGCTTTGCGTTCCTGTATCTTTTCTCTTAGGATATACAATGTGGGTTTTGTTCCTTCACGCTTATAGCTAATCTGCATATATCATCCTTAACATGCTAGTCCAAAAGTAATTATGCAAGTCATTCCACAAACTGAACTGTCCCATGAGATCGTCTTTATGGGGGCTGCAGATCTCCATTGCCTGTGATATTCCCACTACTAATCACCTTAGGATTGGTGGGCACTTGTGTGCACTTAAATTCCCTGTGTGTGGGTTCTGCAGTGGCTGGTCAAATAACATACCCAAGTAAAGTAAATCAATCCCTTTGCTTGCAGATTAGTGCTGTGCAGACACGCCATGTTATGGGCCATGGCTGTGGCTGGATTTGAATTTGTATTTGCTTGTTGGGATGTTTGTGGGAAGAAGGAGTTTTTCCTGCCCTGAAATAACCAAATAGCCAACTAAGAAGAAGAGTTGATTTTTATATGCCGACTTTCTCTACCACTTAAGGAAGAATCAAACCATCTTACAATTACCTTCCCTTCCCCTCCCCACAACAGACACCCTGTGAGGTAGGTGGGGCTGAAAGAGTTGGTTTTTATATGCCAACTTTCTCTGCCACTTAAGGAAGAATCAAACGGGCTTACAATCACCTTCCTTTCCCCTCCCCACAACAGACACCCTGTGAGGTAGGCAAGGCTGAGAGAGTGTGACTAGCCCAAGGTCATCCAGCTGGCTTTGTGTGTAGGAGTGGGGAAACCAACCCAGTTCACCAGATTATCATCTGCTGCTCATGTAGAGGAGTGGAGAATCAGACACGGTTCTCCTAATTAGAGTCCACTGCTCCAAACCACAGCTCTTAACCACTATACCACACTGGCTCTCTAAGAGGCAATGGGGTCCAATGACTAGAATGGCAGGCTAGGATCTAGAAGATCCAAGCTTGAATCCTCCCTCTGCCATGCAAGCTTGCGGGATTACCTTCGGCCAGTCACTTACACTCATCCTAATATACCCCACAGAGCTGCTGTTGTGAGGACACAATGGGGGAAGGGAGAACAATGCTTTAAGTCCCTCTGCACTGTCTTTGGGAAGAAAAGTGGACTATAAATATTAAGATAAATAAATAGGTGTTCCATTAAGCCAAACATACAGATCTCATATGCTTGTTTAATGGGGCATATGTAGAGGTATTTGTAGAGGTTATTTCAGGAGCCCTGTGGCGCAGAGTGGTAAATTGCAGTACTGCAGTCCAAAGCTTTGCTCACGACCTGAGAGTTCGATCCTGACGGAAGTCGGGTTCAGGTAGCCGGATCAAGGTTGACTCAGCCTTCCATCCTTCCATGGTCAGTCAAATGAGTACCCAGTTTGCTGGGGGTAAAGGGAAGATGACTGGGGAAGGCGCTGGCAAACCACCCCGTAAACAAAGTCTGCCTAGAAAATGTCGGGATGTGACATCACCCCATGGGTCAAGAATGACCCGGTGCTTGCACAGGGGACCTTTACCTTTATCTTAGAGGTCATTTCAGGTGTAGGAGAAAAGCCATGTACTTTCCCACACTGTGCTGGTGTGACCTTGGGTCCCACACACCAGGAACTGAATAAGACCACATGGAGATCCCAGTGTATTGCATGATTTGGTCCTGAGCTCCACTGTTTCTGTAAGATGCAAGCTTTATGTTGTACCACTGCTGTACGTGGTGCATTGGATCCAGCCAGTTTTTACTGAATCTTAGCAAAACCTCTCCTAACTATAGCTCCTGTCCCACTTGACTTTTAAATATGCAGTTTCCATGACTTCTACCTCCAGCATAGTCTTTTTGGGTGGTCACAGGGGATCCTTTCTTCCTTTTTTGCCAGCAGGAAAACGGGTTGTGTCCAACCCTTTGAAGCGCCAACGGCTTCTTCATGATTGCCATGTACCTTCAGAAAGGGGCAATATGCACTGGGTAGGGTTGCCAGGTCCTAGTTGGGAAATATCTGGAGATTTTGGGAGCAAAGACTGAGGATGGCGGGGTTTGGGGTGGGACTTAAATGCCATAGAACCGTATTGCCAAAGTGGCCATTTTCTCCAGGTGAACGGATCTCTATCGGCTGGAGATCAGTTATAATAGTGGGAGATCTTCAGCTACTGCCTGGAGATCGGCAACCCTAGCACTGGGAACGAGATGAACAGAATTCGACCTTGCAAACCTGTCTGGAAGTTCACATGGCGAAAAGCAGGTAGGTGAGACATTTAAGGGAGAAAGCATTTGGCAGAAGGGTTAACCGTGCCTTCCCTGATGCAAAATGTGCTCTCCCTGGAAGTTTTTGCAACAAGGAGGATCCATCAAGACTTTGTCATGGGTGGCGGCAATGTAGTGTGTTGTTTGTTCTTAAGATATCGATTCTCGCATGAAACAAAATGGCTTTATTTGTGCTTTCCTTTCTTGCTTCGTAGAAAATAATTTCCTCTGTTTCACAGACCTTTATCATCTTGCTCTAAAATGGCTTAAAGTGAAATACTCCCCACCCCCCTCAAATCAGCTTCAAAGGTCAGGGTTTAGACAGTCCTTCCTGAGCCCCATGGATAATGTTTACAGTACTCTCAAATGACTTAAAATAGACTAAATTGTTTTGAGCTGACAGTCGAAAAGGTCACCGAGGAAATCAGTTTAGTCAGTCCTGCCTGCTTTCCAAAGCTCGCATGGTCAGGTTTGTTGTAAGATACAGCACAGGAGGACTTTTAGCAGTAAAATATATGGAAAGGTGAGGCTGTCAAGCGTACATTGGAGAGGTTTAAATTGCAAGGGATCTCCCTCCCTTCCCAGATACTAGAAATGTTTATGATCATGTTATGTAACATGGTAAAGCCCTGACACGGAGAGCCCAGACTAGCCTGATCTGGTCAGATCTCAGAAGCTAAGCAAGGTCGACCCTGGCAAGTGTTTGGATGGGGGACCAGGGTCGTGACGCGGAAGGCGGCAATGACAAACCACCTCTGAACATCTCTTGCCTTGAAAATCCCACTGGGGTAGCCATAAGTCACATGTGACTTGACAGCACAACAAACAAACAAACAAAATCATGGCAAAACCCAGGTTTACCTTGAATTACTAGGAAGCCCAATTGTTATTGTCTGAATTGGGCCCCAAAGAGGCATTCACGGCAGATTATGCATCAGCATGAGATGAAGCATGAGAGGCAATTAGATCATGACAAATCTGAGCAGCCAATCAGGAGAGGGTTAGGGGGCTGCTTTCTTCAGCTGCACCCTCTCACCTACAGCATTTTTGCTGTGACCGACCCACCCACCCTCTGTATAAGCACTGTGGGACTAGTTGGTTACCATATTTGGGATCGAGCAGGATCGATAGATCTGTCTGTCTCCATCCATCCATCCATCCATCCATCCATCCATCCATCTATCTATTTATCTATCTATCTATCTATCTATCTATCTATCTATCTATCTATCTATCTATCTATCTATCTATCTATCTATCTATCTATCTATCTATCTATCTATCTATCTATCCATCCATCCATCCATCCATCCATCCATCCATCCATCTATCTATCTATCTGTCTGTCTGTCTGTCTGTCTGTCTGTCTGTCTGTCTGTCTGTCTGTCTGTCTGTCTGTCTGTCTGTCTGTCTGTCTGTCTGTCTGTCTGTCTATCCATCCATCCATCCATCCATCCATCCATCCATCCATCCATCCATCCATCCATCCCAAATTGGCTAAACACGTAGCTGTCCCCCCCCCCCCCAACTCTATGGCATCTCTACACATACGGCTGTGCAGGCAATAATAAGTAATGGCTGCTTATGTAGCGTTGCCAACTCCAGGCTGGGAAATTCCTGGATATTTTGGAGGCGGAGCCTGGGGTTTGGGGAGGGAAAGGAGTCGGCAGGTATAATCCCAAAGAATTCACCCTCCAAAGCAGCCATTTTCAACAGGGGAACTGATCTGTGTCATCTGGAGATCAGTTGTAATTCCGGGAGATCTCTAGCCCCCACCTGACCTATGAAGGAGTTTGATGCTGATAAGGAGGAATGGGTTCAGTATGCACAGAGGTTCTCTCAGTACTTCATTGCTAACAATATTAATGATAGAGATAAAAGAATGCAATTTTACTGAGTATCTGTGGAGCAAAGACTTACGGCTTACCAGAAAAGCATAGTGCCAAATACTTTCAGGAGCTGGCAGGAATTGTCTCAGATCATTACAACCCCAAGCCCTCAGAGACTATATAATACTTTAAATGTACCCATTTCTCATATCCATCAGGAATGCCAGTTGCTGTTTTTATACCAGAAATATAAAAAAACACTTTTGTTTTTGGAGACACTTTGAATGCTATGCTGAGTGTCAAATTGGTCTGTGACATCAATGATGAGAGGATGCAGAGATGCATACTGACAGAATCCAGTTTGGACTTTAAAACAGATCTGGACATTGCACAAAGCAGATATGGAAGCCCAACACACTTTAGATTTGCACGGGACCTCTAAACCACCTAGAGATGCCTAGGCACTCATAGCTGCTATGTTTATGTGAGAAGCAGCTGTCAAGGAAACAAAGAAAAGTATAACTCCTTGTGAAGGCAAGGATAATGGTCAGCCATGCCCTTATAGGAATAGCAAGTGTTGGATATCTGTGATGGGTAGTCCTTTCTGTTAGATTTTTGGGAAAGCCAGATTAGCTTTCTGCTGGGGGAACATATACAACATTACAATCAATATAAATAAATAATATTTGATTAGCCTTTGTTTCAACTTGTATTATAACTTCCAGTTCTGTTTATTTTCAATCCCATGCTGCTATTTTAACTGCCGTTCTAACTTGTTGTTTTAGAAGGATACAAGACTGTCAGCTCTGGACTGGGAAATACCTGGATATTTTGGAGGTGGAGCCTGAGGAGGGCAGGGTTTGGGGAGGGGAGGGACTTCAATGGGGTATAATGCTATAGGTTCCACTTTCCGAAACAGCCATTTTCTCCAGGTGAACGATTACCTGGAGATCTGTTGTAATAGCGGGAGATCTCCAGCCACCACCTGGAGGTTGGCAACCCTATGTGAGGATAAAAAAAGGAAAAGGGACTATGATGTACGCTGCCATGGTTCTTTTTTCCAATACATAAAATAAGATATGGCTTCCAATCCCTGTTCTTTGTGAAGTCCTGGCTCTGCAGTCCTTTGTCTTAATTCCATCAAACCTCTGTTTGTGGTCTTTTCCTTTCTTCCAATGTACACAATCCACCTCCCCATGTTAGGGTTTCCCAGAAAACAACAACAACCTTTCTTTCTTTCTTTCTTTCTTTCTTTCTTTCTTTCTTTCTTTCTTTCTTTCTTTCTTTCTTTCTTTCTTTCTTTCTTTCTTTCTTTCTTTCTTTCTTTCTTTCTCAGTATTCTTTGCACCTTTATCTTGAAGACTCACAACAGTTCTAAATACTCTGTGACACCACATGTCAGTCAGTGACTGTGTGTGTATGAGTGTTACAGCCAAAGGTTAACAGACAAGTTACCGATTATAACTAGTTTTTATTTTTTATTTTTATTTATTATTATTATTTTAATTTTATTATTATTATTTTTATCTTTTATTTTTAAAAAAGCTGTCAAAATGTTATTCATGTATGGGTTGGATATCCCATTTATTTATTTCATATCTTGATGGCTTAAGTAACTATATGGGTTTTGCCCTCTGGTAGATTTGGGGGGAGAACTGTGTTGTTGTTTTTTCCCCTTTCCTTTTTGTTCCTGCAGGGAACCTGAAAGAATTGGCAGAAGCAATGAACGGGAGAGAGATTTCTAAGGAGAAAAAAGAGATTTCTGAGAAAGCAGTAGAAAGATGTCTGAGGAGAAGGAAGTATTCTCCATGTACAGAAACAGCGTGGCCTTGTGAGCAGCATAAAAGTGAGTTTTCGCCTACAGCACTACTGCCTCAGAAAGCTAGCCAACTTTCAAGAAAGATTGAGAGAGGCTTTCAGAAGGCCTACTAGGAAAACTGTGAAAGGGCTCTTGTCACCTCTCTAGTTTCAGCTTCAAGTGTGTTGCCTCTGTCTGAGTCATACACATTTTTCCTGCCTTGATTCCCCACCCTGTTGGTGTTTTAAGTACTGTTTCTTGAGGGTAAAAATTTATCCTCCCAAAATAAAAGGTCTATGGGTTTGTTTTCATATTGTATTCCCCCCCCCCTTTGCCTACTGGTAATTCCACTCCCTTGTTAGCAGAAGCCAACGGCCTGGAGGCACCATTCATTTTTTTTTCTTCTGCTTTCCTTCTCCTTCCATTAACCAGCATGGATTACGTATTTTCTTCCCTCAGCAGGATTTGCAAAGTCGGGTTATGATTTAGGACAACTGAAATATTACTGGAACATGAGAGCATGCACACACAAACACACACATTGTAAGGTTTTCCTTCATTCCATTTATTTTTTCCCCCATTTTATTTGTCGGGTTTGGAAACCTTCTATACATGCCCAAAGCTTTATAGCATAAAGATAAGGGAGATTTCCCTGGAGACAGCCATCCCAGGTTCTTAATAAAGAAGAAAGAGCATTTGTCAATGTCCCACTTCAGTGTCTTATTTGGACTCACTAAATATATTCAGAAGAACTTTAAAAGATTCCCCACCCCCAAATTGTATCGGCCACTATTCTTTTAAGTAATCGAGCTATTCTCCTATTAATGAATGAAAAAGGAAACAGCTCAAAAAAAAAATCAATCCTAATGCTTAGAACCACCATGCATTCTTTCACCGGCGGGGATTTATATTAGTTATGCTCAAGCACCTGCTGGCTCGGCTCATGTCCTAGCCACTGGCAAGCAAGGGGCTGATAGTTTGGCAAGTTGTCATGATTATAACTGTTTTCATACATGATTAGACTTTCTTGCAACTGCCAATGCTCCTCCATCTCCAGTCAGCCACGGCCCTCCCATCTGATTTTTAACCGCACACGGAGTAAAATGGAGGGGGGGGGGAGTTTACAATTTTGAGTTGATACTAACTACTGAGTGTTTCTGTGTGCCTTCAGTGCCTGGCCATGAGCCTAGCCAATTTTTTTTGATCATTTCCTGCTACCATTTCTTAATTAGATGCCATTGATAGTGCAGGTGCAAAATGCAGGCAATATATAATCTAGCCATTGTCAGCCATGTCATGGATGCATCCAACTGCACAAGCACAGAGAGGTGACAAACTATAAGAAATTCCATGCTTAGGGTTGCCAGGTGCCTCTTAGCCACCGACAGGAGGTTTTTGGGGTGGAGCCTGAGGAGGGCGGGGTTTGGGGAGGGGAGGGACTTCAATGCCATAGAGTCCAATTTCCAAAGCAGCCATTTTCTCCAGGTGAACCAATCTCTATCGGCTAGAGATTAGTTGTAATAGCAGGAGATCTCCAGCTAGTACCTGGAGGCTGGCAACCCTATCCATGCTTTATAGAAGTTGGTCAGTGTAATGATTGGAATGACAATGAAACAGAAATATCAGTTTTTCTTGGGTAAATGAGATTATTTATTTCTTAAACTGGGCAAAAGTAGCTGTAAATTGCAATGTACAAGTGGCTACTGTCTAGGCGCAAAGGTGCTCAGCACAGGACTATGCTTGTGATAAATGTTGCTAGAGAAAATCAAGGTGAACCAATTAGGAGTTTGCCTTATGTGGGAGTCTGAACGAGGTATGTTTGTCTGGCAATTGTGCTTGTGTAGAGGTTTATAGCATGCCTATATTTGTATAAGAAGCCAAGGCTATAATGCAGGGTTTCTTGCTTTCTTTGACCGTACAGTTTGGCTTCTTCTCAATCCAGTTAATGGTAAGAACTTAATTTATGCCTTACTGACCACAGCAGACTTTTTGACCCTTGATGTTCCAATTCGTAAAGAAGTATCCAGGGTTATATTGAACCATAGCTGTAGTTCTCATGAACATCATGATTGGTATCTTTTATTTTCCCGAATTGCCTGATGAGTCTGCAGGTATAATGGGAAGGGTCTAATCTACTTGTGAAGGACAGCCCTACAGAAATGTTTTAGGCACAAGCAGAGGCGGATCTGCTGTGAAACTAATGAAGCTTAAGCTTCAGGGCCCCTAATCTTGGAGGGGCCCCTAATCCTGGAGGGGCCCCCTGAAGCCACTTTTTTTTTTTAATGAGTGAATTTCTCAACAAAATCGATGGTTTTTTTAGTGATAGACTCATAAGCCAATGTGCTGAAGTACTTAATACTGACCTTAAAATATGCTCTAATACCCATTTCATATGGCCTCAAAATGTCCCTGTAACTGGTCAAATTTCAAAAATTTTGGGGGGCTTTCAGCACCCGAACCCCCAGCTGTATGGGCTCTCTGAGCTCACCAGAATCTATTTATAGCCTACATTTTGGCAGCTGGATCCTTAAATACTTTGTTGGTGCACGGCTTAGTAGTTCTATAGTTTTATTTCATCACTGTATGTCCCATTTTCTAGGACTCCACCCGCCTCACCCTGTTCTCCACCATTTGGGCCTCGAGGTCCTTGCAAGGGCAGCCGGGCCCTTTGGCCCTTGTTGGATGTTGCCCTATTGTTGCTGGTTGTGAAGGGGCCCCATAACAGTTCAAGCATCAGGGCCCCAAAAATGTAGGTCCGCCACTGGGCACAAGCCCTGAAAGAACAAATAGGTCTCTAGAACAGGAAACTGGATAGCCACAGAATATCTGGAAATTGTATCTAGAAAGTCCGAATCAGCTCCAAGAGAGCATTGATGGTGTTTACCCATACTTAATTATTACAAGGAGACATATGTAATTTATTCAAAGATCAGAGGCCAAATGTAGACCTAAATATTCCTTATTGTTAAGCATACTAACATTTTTGAAGGCTAATAGAGATAGCCAGTGCTAGCCTGTTCTGTGTTATTCTCCAGTACGAAACTGCCCATACTCAGAGACCTTCTGGTCTGGATAAGCTTTTATTAACCTCAGAGGTTTGGTGAGTGGTGTCAACTAACAGGGTTTTCTCAGTGATGGTGCCTCCTCATGGGCTCATATGACATTATCGTTGGTAGCCTTTCTCTAAATGCTAAAGACAGTTTTGTTTAGAAGGGTTTATATTCTGATATGTTCCATCTGAATTCCTGTTTTAATTTCTCTGGGCATTTGCTGTTTTGTTTACCCTTATTGTCCAGCTTTTGATATGTTCATGAAAAAACAAAAAGTTTGATTGTTTTTAAATGGTTGGTTGTTTTTAGATGGTTTTTAGATGGTTGTTCATTTCATGTCTGTATTTTAAATTGATTGCATTTTGGTAAACTGTTCGAGGGGTTTTTTTTGACTGAAAGGTGGAGCTTAAATATTTTAATAAACGTACATAGGTTCAATAAAATGAATTTTATTTGCATTTCATGTGTTTTGGCATCTCGATATGGTGGGAATGTTGAGAATAGCCTGCTTAGCAGCACTCTTCTGTGGTGGAGCAGAATAGCTGTCACTAAAATGCCTTCATTTAAAGCATAATTCTGCATAAAACAATGTGTCTTGGGGGGCAAATTGTCTGGAATGCCACTTGAAGAAATGAATCACAAAAGAACACAGATGTCAAAGTTTAAATCCACATCTCTAAGCTATGGCAAAATTAATTTTCCTGCAGCCTCGGTGCCAAACAGCAGATAAACCAGCAAGAGATGACTACACAAACATTGATGAAAGGATCTAAGAATGTGCCCTTTCAGTCTGACTATTGAACTGAGATGTGTAACTGAATAGCATTTTCATTAGTGAGGTCACCTATTGATCTCTTCCAATCAATAAAACCGGAAACATAGGAAACAAAGTACTAGGCAGGAAAAAAATATTCCTGCGTTTAATTTTTCTCTCTCCTTCTCTTTTCCTTAAGAGTCTTAATGAATTTAGTTTTAAGTTTAGCATGCTTTGGAACAATCCTTAGTGTGATGTCTAATTGAATGCAAGGGACACATTTTTGGACATTTAACAGCAATGGCTGGCCAAAAACTATTCAGGACTGACTGTCGCTCAGTGATAGAAAAGACATGCTTTGCATGGAGAAGGTGCTGAGTTTACTCCTCGGCACTTCTAGTTCAAGGATTTCAGGTAGCAGGTGTTGGGAAAGCCCTTCCTCTGCCTGAAAACCTGGAGAGATGCTGACAGTAAAAATAGATATGAGTTAGATCAAGGGTGTCAAACATAAGGCCCGGGGCCTGGATCTGACCCCTTGAGCGCTCTAATCCAGCCCACGAGCCAGAATTGGAGGTCTGCATTTATAGAGGAAAAACATTTATGAATCAGGTCCCTGAACAGGATAAGAAGGTCATAATTGGTGGCAGAACTCTTTCCTGATCACAAATCTTTGGCCCCTGGTTCCAATAGCTACATGAAAATTCAGTTTTCCTTTCATTGTCCTTAAATGGCAAAAATAACATTGGAAAAGGTGAGGCTATTTTCCCTCACTTAATTCTTTATCTGTCTGCCTATCTGGCTATGTATCTGTCTATTTTGAGGAACATTCACTGTTTGCTTTGTAATCTTTTCCTGTAACACCAAGTTGTTTTAATTAATTAGTAATGTTGGATCAATGCTCGGTTTCAAGCTGATAATTTTCTACGGTAAAACTATGACCTTTCAAAATGCATTTTTACAAACTAAAAACAACAATCAAAGAGGGGGGGGGGAAACACCATAACCAGCTTGTCACTTCATTGTGGCAATCTATTTAAAGCCTAATGTGTCAGACATTCTCAACAGTAAGGCAGACACATTTCAAGTCAAGAGTGAAAATATTTGGATCTCATTACCTAAACTCAATGTAAGCTTCATATATGTTTTGCAAGCAGAGACTCTATGAACTGGCTTGGTTACCCTTTCTGTTACGCACGGCTGAACCACGTTTCTAAGGGAAACCAACTTGCACCTTACAGCTAATACCATTGTTCTCGTTCAATATTTGGTCATTTTTTGAATATGGATGTTTTGATTTTGAGGATAGTTGCTGGAAACTACAATTCCCAGGGACAATATGATAAAGCACATACACATGGCACCATCAGCACTGATATGCTAACATTATAGGATAAGAGAAAAATCTCAGAAAATAAGTGAGTTTTTTTGGAATACTCACCAAGAAACCTTGTGAATACTGAGTTGATTCCAAATGGAACCAAAGAGAGTTCTCATCACTAGTGAGCACAAATAGCCACAAAGTTGAGACCCTGGGAACAGCTTTCAAATATAATGATAGCTCTGATTTTGACAACCATATGCATGTTATATTGTCCAGAGATAGCGCCAGACTGCCTCCTCCACTACCAAAGCCATATCTAGGTGTGTACTTACCTAGGTGTCCCACAGGACCTTAAAAATATCCCCATAGACTATAATGGACCTGAATGTTTCGGTAAACCTGGAAATAAAGCCGAAATACACATTTACTGATGTGGGTATTCAGCTTATTCCAGGTTAACCAAAAAAAAAAAATCCAGGCCCAATAAACCCGAACTCAATTTACTGATTTCCCCCCCCCCACAACCCTAGTCATCACATAGATAACGTTGATCTCCGCCCCAACCCTGCCTCCCTAAACCTCACACTGGTTGCAAGGAGGGACCTGGCAACCCTAGATGGGACAGAACCCAACCTGGGATTGGGTGCCAGTGAAGGAGGGGTGGAAACCACAGAGATTAAAAAAAGAGATTTCCGTTGATGGCCAGGGAGGAGAAGTAGGCTCAGCTCAAGGCTGTCTGAGCTGCTCTCTGTGGAAGAGAGGAACATGGTGAAGCAATCCCCTTTGCTTCCAATTCTGAGGCCTAGGGAAGCCACAGGGCTCTGAGAGATGGCTGAGAGAGACTGATCAGGAGGAACACCACATATATGTATGCATGTATTATGTACATATGTTAGGACTGCAGCTCCAGGTTGGGAAATACCTGGAGATTTGGGGAGCAGAGCCTGAGGAGGGTGGAGTTTGGGGAGGGGAGTCCAATTGCCCAAGTGACCATTTTTCTCCAGCTGAACTGATCTCTATCGGCTGGAGATCAGTTGTAATAGCAGGAAATATCCAGCTACTTCCTGGAGATTGGCAACCCTAATGAATGTATTTGCTATAACACTAAATATCTATATCTGATGTAACACTTTGATCTTAAAGATAGATCTCATCTGTGGTTGGAACAGGTCACTTTGATAGCTATCTCTTTATTACCCTACTACTAAAACCCAAATGGATTGACATTCAGCTGTCATGAAATAATATCGCACAAGACCTTTTTTCTTGAGCAGCAAGTCAGGAATATATTTCTCACTATATAATAAATTGGGAATATGTCTGAAATGAAGAACACCTGATAGGCAATCAAATGTCAATGAAATTTTTGTTGATGTTGTTATTTGAAGCCTGAACCTAAAATAGCATTTCGATGCTCTTTGATAGGGAACACCATTAGAGGAATCTAAATGTCAGCACACCAGAGTCTCTCAGCCTTTCACTTCATATAAAACCAGCAAAAGAATTTGTGTGCAGGCAATTGTGGATTTTAAGGGTTATTCTTATCTAAAGGGAAACTCCAGGAAATAGTAAAATAAAAATAAAAATCCAACATTAAATACACAAGAAGAAATAGCCCCCAATCTAGAGTTGTAAAGTCCTTCTTTGCCACCAACAGGAGGTTTTTGGGGTGGAGGCTGAGGAGGGCTGGGTTTGAGGAGGGGAGGGACTTCAATGTCATAGTGTCCAATTGCCAAAGCGGCCATTTTCTCCAAGTGAGCTGATCTCTATCCGCTGCAGATCAGTTGTAATAGCTGGAGATCTCCAGCTAGTACCTGGGGGTTAAACCAAAAAATGCACTGGTATTAATTAGACTAGCTGTACAAAGAATAATACCAAGCTTGAAGTTGTTCAAATTGAAACTTATATTCTAATAGTGCAAAAGTGAAAACCAAAAATCAAAGGAAACTTAAATATAAATGTCATGCAAGAAACAAATTAGCACAAAGTAGCTGTATACAAACGCTACAGATTTTACAAGGTGACAGTGTCACAAGGTAAGTATGAATCACAATAGTATCAAAATCAAAATCTTAATCTTATTGCTTTTCAGAGTCAATCAAGATCTTGTTTCCTGCTCCTTCATGTTTGATTGACTCTGAAAAGCAATAAGATTAAGATACTATTGTGATTCATACTTACCTTGTTACTCTGTGACATTAGTACCTGGGGGTTGGCAACCCTACCCCAGCCCCCTCACCTAAGAGCACAATCCTGAAGGGGGGGTATAGATCCACAGTGGCCGGGAGCAGTGGAGCCGTGCCTCCTCCTCAGAGGCTTCCCAGCCATCATGGACACACACACACACACACACACACACACACACACACACACACACACACACACACCTTTTAAAAATAAAAATAAAAAAGGGGGGAAGGCCCCTTTGAAAAAAGGTGGCCCAACCTCACCACCGCTCATAGGGTTGCCAGGTCCCTCTTTATTACCGGAGGGAGGTTTTTGGGGAGGACCTTGGGAGGGCAGGGTTTGGGGAGGGGAGGGATTTCAAGGCCATAGAGGCCAATTGCCAAAGTGGCCATTTTCTCCAGGTGAACTGATCTCTATCGGCTGGAGATCAGTTGTAATAGCAGGAGATCTCCAGCTAGTACCTGGGGGTTGGCAACCTAGCTGTTCAAGGGGGCATTCCCAGGGGAAAAGGGCTGTGGAAGGAGCCTAAAGGTAGTTCTGCCCCTAGGAACACCCCCCTTTCTGGGAGAGCTCTGGCGGCATGGCTGCACTGGCATCAGAGGCTGGTGGCTGCGCCGGCGGTGGTATTTGCCACCATGCCAGCATAGGTGCCATCTTTTCCATGATAATGTGGCACCTACGCCATCATGGGGTCACACCGGCTCTAAAGAAGTCTCTCCCCCCCACTTCCCTCTTAAAGCCTTCCAAGTTAGCAGTCATCACCACATCCTGGGGCGGGGAGTTCCACAATTTCACTATGCACTGTGTGAAGAAATACTTTGATCTGTTTTGAATCTCTCACCCTCCAGCTTCAGCTGATGACCCCGCGTTCTAGTATTATGAGAGAGGGAGAAAAGCTTCTCCCTGTCCACTCTCTCCCCACCATGCACAATTTAATAGGCCTTAATAGGGAGAGGAGGGACTTCAATGCCATAGTGTCCAATGGCCAAAGTGGTCATTTTCTCCAGGTGAACTGATCTCTATTGGCTGGAGATCAGTTGTAATAGCAGGAGATCTCCAGCTAGTACCTGGAGGTTGGCAACCTATTAACCACCTTCTTTCCAAGCTAAATAGCCCTATGGATTTTAACCGCTCCTCATAGGGTTATGGCTCTAGCCCCCTGATCATTTTTGGTTGCTCTTTTCTGTCTTTTCTCAAAAGTTCTGCAATATCCTTTTTTAGGTGTGGTGACCAGTATTCCAAGCGTGGTCTTACCTCGGTGTGTGATTTGCAGCATGCATGCACACCCCATTAACAGTTTTTAGGAGGCCATCTCACACCTCGGCTGGCCTCTATGCTGTTTGTGGGCCGTGTGATACAAGATGTGGGACTAGTCACTTATACTTTTGTCTGCAGTTCCTGCCCTCTGCTTTTCATTGTTGGTTTCGTAGATTTATTTGCAATGTGTCTGCATGTTGTATGGTTTTTCTAACAATGCACACATTTTTATGCATCGGATTTATGCTATTTCCATCGACCACATTTGTATAATACTGATTTATTAATGCACAATAACATTAAAATGCATACATTTTAGAGGAAAATTTAGTTCCAGAAAACAAAGAAGGGTGCAAAATCGAAGAATCCTGGGTGTGACGTGCACAACAGAGAAGCAAATGAGAATAGGGATTTTTCAGGTGGAAACAGCAGAGGTGAGAAACCCAAAATCATTTCTAAATATTTGCATTTGTGTGAGGTTGAGGCACATTCCTATCAGTCTGTTAGGACACATTTGCCTCAAAGCCACACTGCAGTGTCTATCTGGGGGTGGGGGTGGGGATACACTTCTCTTATGTGTAGGTAATGGGGGAAGGAATCAATACAACTCAGATTTTGCAAGAAAGAAAGAAAGAAAGAAAGAAAGAAAGAAAGAAAGAAAGAAAGAAAGAAAGAAAGAAAGAAAGAAAGAAAGAAAGAAAGAAAGAAAGAAAGAAAGAAAGAAAGAAAGAAAGAAAGAAGGAAGGAAGGAAGGAAGGAAGGAAGGAAGGAAGGAAGGAAGGAAGGAAGGAAGGAAGGAAGGAAGGAAGTTGATTTTTCAAAAATAAGAGCAGTTCTCCTTCCATAAATATGACATTAAAAACTCTAAAGAAGAGAACCAAGGCTAGCACCATTATATATATTGGTGGAAAGTGGCTTCAAGTTGCAGCCCACTTATGGGGACCCTGTAGGGGTTTCAAGGCAAGAGATGTTCAGAGGTGGGTTGCCATGGCCTGCCTCTGCATAGCAGCCTTGGACTTCCTTGGTGGGGTCCCATCCAAATACTAGCCAAAGGAAAGAGGCCCACGCCAAACCAAAATGGAGACAAAGGGCGAAAACGCATGGTCGCTTTATCCTCCTTTAATCCCTGCGTTAGCCAGGATCGAACGCACATTAGGCAAAACGCATGCTTTCGATCCAGGCTGAATCCTGGCTGAAACAGGGATTAAAGGAGGATAAAGCGGCCATGCGTTTTCGCTCAAAAAGCAACAATTGGTGCAAGGGAAAAATTGTTTAATAGTTAAATTGTCCCCACACGTTTTGCATACGCTTCAGGGGGATCTTTCTTTACTCAAACGTCCCGAGCAAGCAATGAAACAATCAGGATTTTTAACTATTAAACAATTGCACCAATTGTTGCTTTTTGTCTCCATCTAAATATTAACCAGGGCCTATCCTGCTTAGCTTCCAAGATCTGATGAGATGGGGCTAGCCTGGGCCATCTGGGTCAGGGCACTATTATATATGCATTAGTTAGGGTTGCCAGCTTTGGGTTGGGAAACACGTGGAAATTTGGGGGGTGGAGCCTGAGGAGGACAGGGTTTGGAGAGGTAAGGGGCTTCAATGCCATAGAGTCCAATTGCCAAGGAGGCCATTTTCTCCAAGGGAACTGATGTCCATCACCTGGAGATCAGTTGTAATAGCGAGAGATCTCCAGTCACCACCTGGAGGTTGGCAACCCTAGCATCAGTGCTAATCTGACTTTGAACAACTAAGCACATTTTTTTTAAAGTATTTTCTGACCACAATACAAGGTGAATATTGTCATATCAATTCCTTCCTTTACTTGTGCATGCTTAACTTTAGAGGATATTATCTGTGCTGCAATCAGAACTTATTTTTCCTTCCCTCCCCATATGCATTTAAATGCAAATGATGTCCATCTCTTGATGGACTTCAGACCCCTTTCCTGGTGCTGCTTGGCTGTGTGCCCAAAGAAATCATTCCGAATATCTATATGTGTGTATTTTAATGTGTTTTAGGACATTTGAAGGTAAATGTATTTTCTATTACTTTCTGCTTTACAAATTCCAGGAGAGATGTAGCTAGATAGATCGCCACTTCATATTGTAATAAAAACTCCATTATATAAAGCAGATAACAGGAAAGGGGGGAGGTGGAAATCTCCGTGCATTTAAAGCATCACAATAGGTGATAAACGTACATTTAAGCTGGAAATTCTATCTGGATCATTATCTGTGCTATGCGACATATGTTCTTGCCATCCTTCCCTAGTCTGTTTCAATTGAGGTTTACAGTGCGTGCTTCAAGCTATTGTTAGGATGCTGAAGATTATCTGGGAAATGCTGCGGCTGGTGGTTTGGGCTTGAGTACAGATTGATTATATTAATACTAGCACGGGGGGTGGGGGAAGACTTTGGGATATGGACGCAGTTTCAAAAGTATAATGCTATAGCCTCCCCTCTGTCTTTGGAACGGGCAACGCTGCCCGCCCGACCAACCAGGAAAAAAACAACCCCAAAACAAAACCCTCCCCTGCCTGGATTTAATAATTTTCTCATTTGTCCAGTTGTCAGGAAAGCAAGGGGAAAGGCTGTGTCAGCTGTTTATCTTTGTAAGCTCAATGGCTCCCTGTCTCTGGGGGAAGCTCTCTCTTGGGGGTTTCATCCTGCTGCTACCGCAGAAATGCCACTTTCTGTAACAGATGAGTTAAAATTATTCATAATGGAATAGTTTCTCTTTAATAGACTAATGCAGAGTAGTCTTGGTTTCTTCCATGAGAACTTTCCCCCTTTGTCAGAAGCAGACATTTACTCATGAGTTGGGTTGCCAACCTCCAGGTACTAGCTGGAGCTCTCCTGCTATTATAACTGATCTCCAGCTGATAGAGATCATTTTACCTGGAGACAATGGCTGCTTTGGTAATTGGACTCTATAGTCCCTCCCCTCTCCAAATCCCACCCTCCTCATGCTCCGCCCCAAACATCTCCAGATATTTCCCAACCCGGAGCTGGCAACCCTACTCATGAGTTCTCCAGAGAACCTAGCTCTGCTCCCCAGCCATGGACAGAAAGGTAGCCTGACCCTTTACCACCTCCACAACAGGGGTCTGCTCCTTACTTCATGAGATACCCTGGGAATCTTGTTGGTCTTTAAGTTGCTACTGGACTCGAATCTTATTCTTCTACGGCAGACCAACACAACTACTCACCTGAAACTGTGCCTGACTTGGGTCCATCCTTCCACCTTCTCCAGTTCTGAACATACCGTGATAACATCTGAAGTGAATTTGGGTTATATGGATATGCATTTTTTTTCATTTCTTTTTCATTTCTACATATGGTTAGAAAGACCACCGTTATTATTCTGCCCCTTTTGTTTGGCAAATATCCAATTTTCACCTAATTCTCTTTATATTATGCCACGGTTATGTTATATTTCATGTTCATATCATGTTATGACAGTTCTACGCAGTGGAAAAAATATGTATATTTTTAATGGTGACACATAGGAATGTGGAAAAAAATCACGCAGATTTTATTAGGGATATATGCACTACTCTGAGCCAAATTCCATTGTATATGAGGAGATTAAACCGTCAACAAATGTGTGTGCTTTTTGGGGTCTCATTCTGGCTCAGTCTAGGCTCTGTCCCATTAACCAGAGGCTTTTGTTCTCAGGGTCTGCTCAAGTATCAGATGACAGTGTTAATTTGCAATGAGGTGGGTGTATAATTAAATGAATTATGGATGGTGTGAAATGGAGTCTATTAAAATTACAAATCCCCCCCTTTCAGACCTCCAAGGAATATCAGGGGTGTTACATGGAGGGAGGCAGTGGCATGTGGAGAGGGGCTATGGCTCAGTGGTAGAGCATCTGCTTGGCATGCAGAAGGTCCCAGGTTCAATTCCCGGGATCTTCAGTTAAAGGGACTGGGCAAGTAGGTGATGTGAAAGACCTCAGCCTGAGTTCCTGGAGAGCCGCTGCCGGTCAGAGTAGACAATACTGACTTTGATGGACCAAGAGTCTGATTCAGTATAAGGCAGCTTCAGGTATTCATGTGTTCATATGACCTCTGAATGTTTCTTGCCTTGAAAAACCAATGAGGTCACCATAAGTCAGCTGTGACTTAATGGCCCCCAAAATGTGGTATCATATAACTTCTGGTTAGGATTGCCAACTGCCAGGTACTAACTGGAGATCTCCTGCTATTATAACTGATCTCCAGCTGATAGAGATCAGTTCACCTGGAGAAAATGGTCGCTTTGGCAATTGGACTCTATGGTATCAAAGTCCCTCCCCTTGCCAAACCCTGCTCTCCTCAGGCTCCACCCCAAAAATCTCCTGCCGGTGGAGAAGTGGGACCTGGCAACCCTACTTCTGGTGCATCTGAAAGTTATTGATATAGATAGGGTGTTATTTGTTTGTGGAGGGCAGGTGCAGTAAAGTGTCAGGACCATGGATGGTGGTAACCAAATCTAGACACAGAAGGTAGGTTCTTCAATCCAGGATCCCTGAGGTCAGTTTCCACAGGCTGAAGAGCTGTAGGTTGGTGATTTGCTTCTGAAGTGAAGCAGACAGAACGGTCATCTGACCAGGAACCTCACAGTGAGGCTAGCCTTGACAAATCCAGAGGCTTCATATTGCTTGCTACCAGAGCTGTTCTTACACCATCTGTCTTTGAAGAGAGTTCTGCTGGTTGATCACATGACATTCCAGTAGTGAAGTAAACTAATCTCCAGCAATGAGAAATCTGGTTGAAGGCCCAAAATTCCTGGCACCGAGTTGTAAATGCGGTCCTCCGTTGTTTTTAATTATCTACCTGACTATGCTCACAGACTAACCCTTCTGATGAAATTTCCAAAATAAAAGCAAGATAAAACAATATTTGCAACACAACCATCTCACATTAATACGTGAAAGCTGGTATGAGTCTTCACGTGGAGGTTTTCCCGCTGTTTGGGTGCTGCAGATGGTTTTCGCCAAACATCCTCACATACTCAGTTTCCATTTGGTGTCATCCCATACTTTCCTTGTAGTTTCCCTCTTCTCGAATCATGCCACCTTTGGTCCAATGTGAGCAAGCACAAATGACAAAAACAACAGAGGGACAACAACTGGAAAACAAGGATGTGAAGAAGTTCAGTGAAGAACTGCTGCAGGTTGGCACCTGAACCATGGGAAACCTTCCGTGTGAGAAGACCCTTGATCAATAAAAGAAACAGAAATAGGTGCAGAAAAAGCAACCTAATCCGGACAATTAATCGAAGCAGGCAAGGATACAAGACTATTAAAAAACAATCAAGCCTGGTTAAAAAGAAAAGGGTTCTTCGTGAGGAGCTGTGACCCAATGGCGGACTATCTGCTTGGCATGCGGAAGGTTCCAGGTTCAGTCCCAGACATCACCATTTAAAAGGACCAGGCAGTAGGTGATGTGAAGGACCTCAGTCTGAGGCACTGGAGAGCTGCTGCCAGTCTGAGTAGACCATACTGATAGGGTTGCCAGCCTCCAGGTACTAGCTGGAGATCTCCTGCTATTACAACTGATCTCCAGCCGACAGAGATCAGTTCAGCTGGAGAAAATGGCCGGTTTGGCAATTGGCCTCTATGGCATTGAAGTCCCTCCCCTCCCCAAACCCCACCCTCCACAGGCTCTGCCCCCAAAACCTCCCGCCGATGGTGAAGAGGGACCTGACAACCCTAAATACTGACCTTGGTGGAGCAATGGTCTGATTCAGTCTAAGGCAGCTTCATTTGTTCATGTGTATTCTCATGCTGCTAGTTTGGCATAGGGTTGCCAGGTACCCCCTGGCAACCGGTGGGAGAGGGGGTCAGTGGGTGGGTCTTTCCAGGCTTAAAATGAAGCCAGGGCCTCAGTGCCATCGAGAAAGATGCTCTGGTACTTGGGCAAAAAACCCTCTGTGGTAGAAACTGTTTTTACCATAGTTTTGACCAAATACCAAAGTGTCTCCCTTGACGTCGCCAACATGATGACGTTGCTTTCAGAAGTGATGTCATTGTGCCGGCAACATCGAGGCCTAGGCCTCATTTTAACTCCTATAAGACCCCCACTGACCAGCTGGATGGCACTGGGGGGAGGGGGCCCAAAGTGGGGGATCCCCTGCCCCTGGCGGGGGTCTTGCAACCCTAGTTTGACACCAGGTGAACTGCTAGGAGAAAAGAGTTCCAGAATGGGGGTGGCTCCTTAGTGCAGTCTACCTAACCTCTATGGGGGGGATCATAAGAAACGGGTTCATATCCCAGTGGGAAAAGTTCACAGGAGAACAAACGTTTGTCTCCAAAATACAGCTTATTAGCTCTGTCGAGTTCTCTGTTTCCTAAGAAGAAAAGTTGCATACATTATTAATTTGGCTAAAGGTGCTTTCATTAGGATAGAATTTTTAAAAGATCAAGGCGAAAAAAGAGTGACATTTTTGTTGTTGTATGTAACTTAACACTGAAACTCCTAAACATTGCCATAAAAACCCAGCTCTTCCAGAAAATTGAAAAGACAGATGATATTGACTGTTGTGTCCCTGAAACCAGACATTCAGACTCCCCGATGTTTTAATTTTTGATTTAATTTTTTGATAACACATCTCAGTTCCAGCTATGTGTCTGAAAAGCAGCAGATAAAAATGACAAGCTGAATCATTAGAGGCTTTTTACAGCTGTTTACCTTTTCCTTTTTGAATAGAACCAGTTCTTCTTTAATATCCAAAACCTTCTTCTCTCCCTCATTTAGAAGATATTATAGGGATTTAAAATAATAATAATGGTAATAGCAGCTCCAGGTCCTGAATCTTGTGAGATGCTCTTTTTTGCAACTCCTACATACAGTAAGGAAACTCTACAGTTTGACTAAGTTTACCTACCTCAAAGTGGGGCCTGGAGTTCTCCCGGAATTACAACTGCTCTCCAGAATACAGAGATCACTTCAGTAGAAGATCCAGTCACCTCAAAGGGCAGACTCTATGACATTATATCGCCACTGATTCCTCAATTCCACCCCTTTGAGGAATCACCTCTAAATCTCCAGGAATTTCTTTAGCCAGAGTTTGTATTCCTAAATTTGACACACAAAAAAGGGAAGTTCCATAATTAGCTGCCAATACATCTGGTCTGTCCTAATAGGAATGGGCTAGGCTAGCCTGATCTTGACAGATCTTAGAAGACAAGCAGGGTTGATGCCTTCAGTTCTTGCATGGGAGACAACCAAGGAAGTCCAGGGTTGCTACTCAGAGGAAGGCAACAACAAACCTAGGGTTGCTAGGCCCCTGCCAGGGGCAGGGAACCCCAAATCTGGGGCACCTCCCACCACCACCAATCATCTGCCCAGTGGATAGACTTATTAGGAGCAAAAAGAGGCCTAAGCTGGCATTGACAGTGATGCAGCATAGTCACTTCCAGCGCACACTGGAAGTGATGTCATCATGTCACCAGCAATGTGGGGACACTTTGGTATTTGGGCAAAAATCGATGGGGAAAAAATGACTTCTACCAAAGAGTTTTTGCCTAAATACCAGAGCGTTCCTGCTTCACTGGTGATGTGATTATGTCACTTCTGGTGCACATTGGAAGTGACGTTGCAGCATTGCTGGCAACACCAGCCTAGGCTTCCTTTTGCTTCCAATAAGCCCCACCCCCACCCCCTGCTGGCTGCCAGGGGGTACCTGGACAAACCACCTCTGTCTCATGCCTTGAAAACCCTATGAGATGGCTATAAATTGACTGCAATTTGACGGCACTTTCCACCACCACGTCTGGTCTGTCATGCAGAAGCTGGTTCAGATAGTCTCCACATAGTAGCTCCTCCAGGTTGCAAGTGTAATTTTTAGTATGTTTCTTCCCATGGTTCCTACTTGTCAAAGAATAGTAGCTTGGAATCCTTTGTGTGTGGGGCACCCTTACTTAAATTCACAATGATGATTGAACTGCTATTGCCTGTGTGTTAGATCTTTAATGTTCTCCTTGGAGTGCATCCTTGCAGTGCTACAGAAATATTTCTAAATGAAAAAGAAATATAGAAGAGTGGTGAGCTGGTATATTATTATGTAAGTCTCTGCTCTGTGGAGATGTTGTTGTTAAGTTGGCAGGAGGTTAGATTTAAATACTGGGACAGGTTTTGTCTGCTGTAACAGCTTTGACCTTTGCCTAATGATGCTTGGACAGGAGCAAGACTTGGTGAAACTCATAACCTGAGATGACCGCTTGAGTGGGCTGGTCCCACCATTAGTGAGGATGAGGCATCCTACTGAAAGTGACATATCTGGGGGTATTGCTAAACAGCAGAAAATGTCCCAATATTTATTTTACTTTTACCACCCTTAAGGACTCCATTCAGATACTTTCGGCCATCTGTTACTGCAACATTACCATCACCAGTGTAGTCCTAGAGATAGCATATGTTTGACAGTAACCTTTTATGTGAGGATTATCAGCCAGACAGCATCACAGAATGGATTTACCCCATTCACCATGTGCGGGATCTGGCTGGAGCCACATGGCAAAAGGCCCTATGTGTCATTACAGTTATACTTATCGGTGAGATCACAGTGTCAGAAGATAAAACATTTTCTCTGTCCCTTCATGGCATTTGTTTCCCTTTCCAAGTGCAGTTTCAAGAGTGGGTGACAATTTTCGCAAAACCCATACAAGTGCAAGCCAGCACAGTTTGTTACCAAAATGGGTTGTATGAAATCATAAATCTATGAATGGGGAGGGGGGGATAGCTAACACAGTGTGCTCTGAAAGCTGTCAAGGACATTGCGAGTCAACAAGGGCTGCATATGGGGAATAACAGAGGAAGACATCATTGCAATGGACCTGCAGATTTACCCAGGTTTATTTTCAACCTTTTTTTTTTTTTTTAATATGTTGAATGGAAACTGGAGGAGGATATTCCGAGCTCGGGAAGAAAACGGAATCATGCAGAAAGCAGACAATAGGTTGTTTGGGAGAATTCTTTTTAATTAAATTCTATTTATTCCATATTGAAGACTTGGTTTGAGTTGAGATTTACAATCTGCACTCAGAGGGAACAGACAACAATAGGACTGGCACTGGAGAGATATATTGCAAGATCTCTTGCTTTCCTTTGGAAGGCAAGCTACCTCGTTGACCTTCCTGAATGACAAAAGCAAGGAGCTCAGCTTGGAACAGCGACCTGGGATGATGGAGGAAGATCTGAACAGAGAGGAAGGGAGATGTTCCATTTCCATCCCTGCCCTGTGGCATTCTTGAGAAAACATCATGTTTCCTCCCATCTCTGTGGAATGAGAACAGTTTCTTTCTACTCAATGTGATATGTTCGAGAGCGACGAGGATGGTCAGGGGCCTGGAGACCAAGCCCTATGAGGAAAGGCTGAGGGAGTTGGGAATGTTTAGTCTGGAGAAGAGAAGGCTGAGGTGGGACATGATTGTTCTCTTTAAGTATTTGAAGGGCTGTCACTTAGAGGAGGGCAGGGAGCTGTTCCTGTTGGCAGCAGAGGATAGGACTCGTAATTATGGGTTTAAATTGTGGGCGGAAAGGTACCGGCTGGATATTAGGAAAACATTTTTTACAGTAAGAGTTATTTGACAGTGGAATCAGCTACCTAGGGAAGTGGTGAGCTCCCCATCACTGGCAGTCTTTAAGCAGAAGCTGGACAATCACTTGTCAGGGATTCTCTAGGCTGATCCTGCATTAAGCAGGGGGTTGGACTAGATGGCCTGTATGGCCCCTTTCAACTCGGTGATTCTATGATTCTATGTTTCCCGGTTTTGAAGTCTTCTGATGGATCGTCAAAGTCATGTATGTAAGTATGTAAGTAATTCCTTTTAGTAACTTCCTGCCTATAGTTTCGGGAGGGTAAGCATGTTGGTCTGCAGTAGAAGTACTAGACTCGAGTGCAGTAGTACCTGAGAGACCAACAAGCTTTTCAGCGTATAAGCTTTTGAGAGTCAAAGATTTCTTCATCAGCGGAAGGGAGCTTCAACTCTTGAAAGCTTATATAACAAAAATCTCATTGGTCTCTAAGGTGCTACTGGACTTGAATCTAGCTCTTCTTACTGCTTATAGTAATCCCTTTATAACTAATCAGCTCAGGCCCTGGTGGTTGCTAACAAGGTTTGCTGTCTTTTGGGACTGAAAAATACAACACAGAAGAGATGCCAGGCACCTATTAGTCCACAAGACATGGGCAGTGAATGGCTTTTGGCTTGCTGGGTCATGGGGTTATTCCCAGTTCTCTGATAGAAATAATGGGGCATACAGTTATACTTTCTCAGTGCAATCCTAAGGAGAGTTACTCTAGTCTAAGCCCAATTGTTTCAATGGGCTTACACTGCAGTAACGCCTTAAGAATGCACTCCCTGTTCTCACAGTAAGAGAGGATGTTGCCCAGCTCCCAACACTCCAGACCTTGTCATGAAACAGGTATTTCTCCCCCCCCACCAATCAAATCCCTTACTTGCCTTTGCAATATCTCTAGGCATTATATACCATCTAAAATACATTTTGTACCAGTTTTCTCTAAGCATTTGACATTTTGTAAACTTACATTTCTTTTGACCATAAGTTCTCCCATTGAGTCATATCTATAACTGCACCTGAATTTTGCCTCCATTTTATCATAGTCTTTTACTTGTTCTGTCTCAGTTTCATACTGTAACAACAGTTTATAGCTTTTCCCTAGCAAGCAACCTGAATGTTCCGTTATTAGACATTCAAAGTGTGTCTTTTCTCTCAAAAGTCCACCTTCTTCTTTTAATGGTTCTTTCATTATTGAGACCATTTGGTAATCTAACAGGCCCTGAATATTCGTGCCTTCATCTTTAATCCTTGGCTAGGTTTTTATCTTGCCTACTCCTCGTCCACCATATTCTCAAAACTTATATAATCGGTTTCTCTTTGCATAGCTGTAAGGAAACGGGTTGCCAGTCTCCTGGACTGGTCATGGCAACCCAATCAGATGCGTGCCACCACTGTTCCATACGCGCTCCAAGCCCCAAACACAATGGGGAAGGCTCCCGCGACAGCCAGTGAAACTGACAAGGAGGAATCACTGACGGAGAAGCCTCTTGGAGAGAACCAGAGGGAATCCATTTTCTCTGACCTAGTCTCCAGTAAGCTGTCATTCTGCAAGACATGTCCAGGCACGCACGCAGTCCCCCCCCCCTCGCCTCCTTCATCAGCATGATTAAGAGCCCATCAGAGCCCATCAAGAAGGATCATTCCCCCGGCAATGCAAAATGACGCACCCCGGAGACAGATACTAGCAACTTTGTGTACGATCATTAATCCCATCTGCCAGAAACTCCTGATTCTCCTGGAATTGTGCAAATCAATGGAAATAGGATAGTTTACGCAAATTGCCCATTGCCTCACCCCGGGAGCCGACCATTAGGGTCTTTGTCACCATTTGTCACACGGGAACCACGAAGGGGTAATCCAACCACCCCACCCCCAGAGAACAGTATATCTGGGATCCACACTATCCATACCTTACCTTAGGTCTTTCCCTGGCATACTTGCCATCACTCTGTGAGTTGGGTTTTGCATAGCCCAGTCACGCTTCCCTCCCACCTTGCTGGCCGAGTTCACGGGAACCCCTATTCCTTGCCCCTCTTTCCCAGTACCTTAGCCTATGGAACTCAGGACAACTCCGCTCCAAGACAGGTGAAGTATTTCCTGCCATCGTAGGCCTGCCACATTGGCAAAAGTCTCTTTTTACTACCTTTGCTCCTAGACTCTTTGTGTGTATGTTTGTATTGTCACATTGAATGCTTGAACTACATAAACTCTCTTAATTTGGAATCCCTTGCCTCTGTCATTATTCTAAGGTCATAGATTCCGTTTGTGGTATACATTGGTTGCAATCCCGCTATATAAATATTGTAATTGCCATATGCGCGCTAATTCCCCAATCAAAGCGCATTTGGGCTAACATAGCTTTATCACAATACACTTTCACTGGCATCGTCAGTGGCAAAACTGGTGGGCTGATCCTGTTGACATGAAACAAAAGTGAAGCCAAATCTCTGCCTCTCTGCCTCTCTGAGGTAAAGACAACTGGAGCCAAAAGGCAGCGTCCTCCCTCTCAGGCCATTTATGCTTCGTAATTAGCAGCGCATTACAGACTGAAGAGCACCACATTTTTTTGGAGTTTTTCACGCTGTACCGTCATTCAGGAAGTGACTATGAAGCCGGCACGTACCTGCTTCACATTTCTTAAGAGCCCCTTTAATGCAACCTTTTGTGTTTGCTCCACCCCCACATCAAAGAATCCACTCAAGGAAGCATGCAAAATGACAGCCGTGCGTTAGCTATGCAAACGGTGGTTGGCTAATGGGAGGAACTAAGGAGCAGGCAAGTGTGTGTGTGGGTGGAATTTCTCCTTTTGCATCGGGACCGTGAATAGGCATTTTAAAGGTCGCATTTAAAAAAAGAGCTTTGAGCAAGCATCAAAATTGACCCTGCATAAATGGCCAGTGTTCTTTCAAGTGGCATGGAGCAGTGTCTCACTGTCTTGAAGAAGAGAAGGCTTCGCCAAGCAGCACTGCCTTATTATATTGTAAAGACTCTAAACTTTATACCTAAAAAGGGGGGGATTAACCAACCTGTTTGCCATGACACTGCCCAATCAGACTGCAGTTGAGGGAAGGCCAGGATGGAGCTAATTTATGGGGACCTGCCCACCCCAGTCGTTGCTAGGGTTGCCATGGCCCTCTTTGCCACTGGAGGGAGATTAGTTTGTGGAGTCTGAGAAGGGCGGGATTTGGGGAAGGGGAGGGTCTTCAATGCCATAGAGTCCAATTGCCAAAGCGGCCATTTCCTCCAGGTGAACTGATTTCTATCGGCTGGAGTTCAGTTGTAATAGCAGGAGATCTCCAGCTAGTACCTGGAGGTTGGCAACCCTAGTTGTTGCTGACATTACACTGGCTCTACGTTCTTTTTTATTTCTCTTGCACAATCTGTAACGGGCCTTTTAGCCTATGGTTGTACAATTTCAAAACAGGATGACCTTCTGGAAGCACAGAAAACACAGAGAAAGACATTCCATCCGTAGATGTGGATTTCAGTGTAAGGTTGCTGTTGTTGTTTTTTTACAGAGAGCTCGACAGCCCAATTTGTGGCTGATTTCTCCTGCCCTTGACAAACCACTGCTTTGCTCATATTAATAGGAACCGGCTGCCCTCTGAAAACCTAGGAGTCCTCTGTGAGAAACCACAGGCCAATAGCAGCAAGACAGGTTCTGCGGTGTGTTTGCTTGAACGACGGCCATTTAGAGACGGTTCAGTTTCTGTTGAAGATTTTCGTGTTTGCTCTTTCTTCTGGTTTACAACATCTAGCTCACCCGGGGGACCGCCGCCGATCATTTAGAAAGTGAACAAACACAGATGTTTCTGCAGAATGTGCAAGCAAAGGATGTGAAGGCAACTGGAGTAAGCTTATACTCTGTGTACCTAGGAATCTTTTGCCAACTGGTTGGCCAGGAAAACAAAACAATAAAGAGAGAGAGAGAGAATGCCAGTATTTTTGAAGAACTCTTTGTGGGGAATGCAACAGGCAGGAGAAGAACACTTTGGCTGCATTTGGATTTACAAACTAGGGCACAATTGGCCACAATGGGAATGAACATGACTTCTTTTGTGAATGCACATGCTCTCCTTGATCCTCTCTCCTGAGCACCTTTTCTTATGCAGAGTACAACCAAAAATTCCTGGTCAGGAACTAATTTTGGTTCCCAGTAATGTATGAATGTAGGTTTCCAGGGGAACTGGACCTCATGTATTCATCACAAAATAATATTCTGCACCAGAATTAAATTGTAGTTTAGAACTACCATTTGTAGACCATAAACAACCATACTCGGGTACACCCAAGTGCTTGTATTCCTATGTCATAAGGAACCACAGTAGGGTTGCCAGCTCCTGGTTGGGAAATACCTGGAGCTCTTTAGCAAAATTTTGTACGGCTGCAATGACAATTAGTTGCCGCAGAGTAGTCTCTTAGTCCAAATGGCAGATGTAACTCTGATGTTATTTATTTAATTTTTTTAAATGACTTAAGACTCGGACTTTAAACCTTTGTCGGTAAGACCATTTTAGTCCATGTATCTTGTTTTATCTGGCCAAGGGCCGCAAATAAACTATCTGTGTGGGGAGGAGAGGGTCTTCAATGCCATAGAGTCCAATTGCCAAAGAGGCCATTTTCTCCTGGTAAACTGATCTCTATCAGCTGGAGATCAGTTGTAATAGCAGGAGATCTCCAGCTAGTACCTGAAGGTTGGCAACCCTAAACCATAGTTTATTTCAGTCCAGGAATCTTTGACTGCACTTCGTAAAAGAAGACAAGTAAGAGGAGTATGAACCATGCTTTTCTGTGTTGTGGCAAGTTGTGGCTTAGTGTGTTGCCTGAATGCAAGCCTTGCCTCTTGAAGGCAACATCCACGTTTATAAATCACAGAGTTGCAACAAAATTTCACCTACAGTGAAATGGGAAACAGAGTTGGGGGTTCCCCTTCAATCTATTCATGCATTTAGCATTTGTTGTTGTACTCCTCCAATGTGTAAAGCTGAACCTGAAGTAACATGCAATGCACAGAACCTGTAAAACCAACCGCGAATAGAACTCATAAATCCATTTTGAAACCTGAGTGTCACCATTGATCAGCAAAGGGATATCAGAAATGAAATTTCTGGAAAATAATGCATCAGCATATTTCACTGTATTAACCAGGGTTTAAACAGGTAAGACACCTGTGTCAGTAAAAGTGTTAAATTGCTTCACCTAACTAGGTAGGCTGTCTTATCTCTCGCAATTGTTGTGAATGGTTATTGTCCTGTTCTTGCACACTTTTGAGGTGTTTTTTTTTTTTTTTGCATTTTATGTTCTTTATCCTGAGAATTCACACCACTCCCCCAGGGGTCCGCCTGCCATCTTTCTGTCTCTGTGCTAAGGTTTTGTTTTGTGCATCTGATGAAGACATAACAGCATATGCTACAGTAAATCTGTTAGTCTTTGGGGTGCTTCAGGGCTCCAGTCTAAAGAAAACCCTGAGAAAGATGACTATACAATTAAATCAAGCAATGTAGAGTTTCAGCCCACATTAAAGAGGTTCATCATCAGCCTTTCATTATGAGTTTGGTCTTAGCTCAATAGAAGCTTGTGCCTGGGTACATGCCTTTAATTTTTGGTTTCATCTATTTTTTGAGGCCCCGGAGGATAGCTTGGTAAACTTAACCCTCAAGGACTCTTACAGTGCATTCTTAAGGAGAGTTACTCCAGTCTATGCCCATAGAAATGAATGGGCTTAGACTGGAGTAACTCTCCTTTGGAATGCACTGTTATAAGGCTCCCTGGCTCCAGCATTTTCAACATAAGCTATCACCTGTAAATTTGAAGGTGAAAGACCTTTACTCTTCTTCTGTAGATCAATGTAAAAAAAACATGTGGCCAAACTGATCTATGCTAGAGATAAGAGTTGCGCTCATTTTGATGCTCGGAGGACATGTTCTCCACTTGCCCTGGGCCTGTTATCTAAGTGTAATCTTCCTTCCTATATGGATTCTCTGGTTAGTCCAAAGTTATGTAGAATCTTTATGCATTCAAGATTTAATTGCCCTTTTTTAGTGGTTTTGCTGGGCCGTATGCTAAAGATCCCTTTTTCAGATTGGCTGTGTCCCTGCCCTCTTCAGTCAGTGAACTCCTTAGTACATATCCTTTTGCACTATCCTTATGTATACCAATTTAGGCTAAAGTGGATTGTACCTTATTTTAAGAAATGGTCCATATCTTTTTGAGCAACTTTGGAGTAAAAAGTTCAGTTCCTCTTAGAGGACTCTGATCCTCAGCGTACTTATTTTGATGCTCGTTTTTTGGAGGCTGCAGAGAAGAGACAAAGGGAGGTGTTTTTAGAAATGGGTCTTATTTAAGTTTTATGGTTTTATTGTTCAAGACCTCGATCTAAGAACAGGAGAAAAGAAAAGAAGTTCCTGAATGGCAAACTGTTGGCCAGTTGCTGAAATCCAAAGAGGGAAATGGCCAGGGACACTCCTGATGTAAAAAATATTCCAGAGCTGGCATACCACCATAGAGAAAATTGACTTCATGCTCTTGGAGATCTAACTTCTGTGAAAACCAGGACATGGACATTTTCTCCAATGCATTCTAAGCACAGTTACACCTGTCTAAGTCCATTGAAGCAAAGCATTTCATTGTTAAAGTGCTGGGAAGGGGGGAGCATAAGTAGTGAGGCATTCCTAAATAGCTTCAATTAAAATATGCAAAGAAACAACAACTGTAAGGCGAACATTCATAATGCGGGTACTTGCGATGCCGCTTTAGACATGTGTGAAATATTTAAAGCAATGTTTGCGTCCCCTCTCAATGCTCTCAAAGGAGCCTTCATTTTCTTCTTAAGAGATGTACCTGATTGTGCATTCCCTTTGATAGGTATCAGGTCTCTCTTGAAATAACTTCTTCTTTTTTTTGTAGAAGTCAGTAATGATACATTATTTAAGGTTGCAATAATAGCATGGTAGCATTGTTAGTTTTCCAGGACGCCTGTGAACAGATGGAGGGTTTTCGACATCAAAGTAGCTTTTGTCTTTAAAATTAAATGTTCTAATGAAGGTGTGAAATGTACTGTATTCTGGAAAACTATGGAGGGGGAAGACTCTTTACTGCTACCCTGCCATGTAATCTATCCTGTCTGCTTGACAGAAGAACAGAATGATTTTACAGCCCTTTTCAGACATTCTAATATTCTCCTGGAATTACAACTGATCTCCAGACTACAGAGATCAGTACTCCTGAAGAAAATGGCTGCTTTGTAAGGTTGCCAGGTCCCTCTTCGCCACCGGTGGGAGGTTTTAGGGGTGGAGCCTGAGGGGTTTGGGGAGGGGAGGGAATCAATGCCATACAGTCCAAATGCAAAAGTGGCCATTTTCTTCAAGGGAACAGACCTCTGTCGGCTGGAGATCTGTTGTAATAGCAGGAGATCTCCAGCTAATACCTGGAGGGTGGCAACCGTAATGCTTTGGAGCCTGGACTCCCTGGCATTATACCCTGCTGAAGTCCCTCCCTTCTCTAAACCATGACCTCCTCTGGTTCTACCCTCAAATCTCCAGGAGTTTCCCAACACAGAGTTGGCCACCATGCATTCTGTGAGCAAAACTTCTTTAAATATTTTTTAAAGGAAATTCTGCCCAATTGGGGCCATAAAAGCATCTAATGGTCAAAAGAAAGTATTGTTTTTTTTAAAAAAAAATTAAAAAGGTTATGGATTTGGGGGGAAAGGGAACAGGATCCCAACAAACTTCACCCCTTGGCATTAAAAAAGTGATAATGCGTGTTTGCCTTTGCAGTCTTAGTACTGCTTTTCCAGGGACTCAGATTATACCCACAAAGCCTACACAGTTTTGTATGCATGGAGGGTCTATTTAAAAATGATACTCGATATGAGTAGATCGGGGTGGGCCTCTGGCCACAATCTCACATCTATCCTCGTCTTCACTCAGTCATTCTGAATTTGTCATCCGAAGAGAGTTAATGTATGGTAATATCCCTGGTTATCACTTGTCTACCCTGAATTTAGTGTCCTTCCTTCCGTGGTTCTGTGCTGTATGGAGGCATGACAAATGGCCACAGAGCCAGTGTCGAGCATCGCATGGCTTGACAAGCTCATGAATTTGAATCATCCTTGTTTACTCTGCTGGCTAATGTGCTATGGAATTAGTTCTGCAGACATGTAATATTGTTTGTTTCATTATGTGTCTGAGCGTCCAGCCTGCTTGATGCTTTCAATCCAGTGAGCATCATGGAAAAAGTGTTAATATATCACAACTTGCAATATCTCATTTGAAAGCCAGTAACACGGTGTAGTTCTTTGTATTTCTGAATTATTTTTTTTAAGCAAAGCTGATGTAACCCAGAAAATGGAGCTTCTATAAATGTGTGCTCTCTAGATCAGGGATTCATAACAACAATATTTATATGGCTACCAAGACACTGCTTATTCATTGATAAGAAGAAGAGGAGGAGGAGGAGGAGGAGGAGGAGGAGGAGTTTTTATACCCCAATTTTCTCTACCTTTAAGGCATCTCAAACCGGTATGCCATCACCTTCCCTTCCCTTCCCTTCCCCTCCCCAGAACAGACACTTTGTCTCTTCTTCTCTCACTGTAGCTTCATAACAACTATGTGAGGTAGGTTAGGGGACTGGCCCAATGAGTGGGGATTTGACCCCATATAAAAACAACAATAACAACAATGATAATAATAATAAAGTCCCGTCAAGTTGTAGCTGATTCACAGTTACCCCAGGACCATTGGGTTTTCAAGGCAAGAGATTAGGGCTGTCGATTAGGTTCGTCCTGAACTGAAAAACAGCCGAATTTCCCCTGATTCGGCGCTTTTTAGTTCGGATGGAACCAAACTCAAAAAAGGCGGGAAAACGGGGAGCCGAATTCAGTGAGTTCGGAATGTTCAGCGAATAAATTTGGCAAATTTAGGGTTCGGCGCAGCAGCATAACCGTCAGTTAGTAAGCAGCATTCTCCTGCGGCCAATCGGTGGCCAAGCTGGGTCTTCTTCCCCACCCTTAATGTGCATCTCTGACAATGGGGATTTGCAATTAGCAGAGCTTGCCGCCCACGCCCAAAGCTCCCAGCACCAACAAACAGCTGAGCTGTGGGGAGCAAGGGCGGGGCAGGTGCGAAGAAGATGGAACAGAAGACATCCACAGTAAGACCCATTTTGGGGCTTTTCTCTATAATTTTTCTCCTGTGTGTGTGTGTGTGTGTGTGTGTGTGTGTGTGTGTGTGTGTGTGTGTGGGAAAGCAGAGTCTGTGTGTGTGGGGAGGAAGCAGTTTCTGGGGGGGGGAAGCCAAAGGGGGCTTTCGCCTGTTCTGCGGGGGGGGTGCCCCCTGATGGAACAGAAGACATCCACAGTAAAACCCATTTTGGGGCTTTTCTCTATAATTTTTCTCCTCTGTGTGTGTGTGTGTGGGGGGGAAGCAGAGTCTGTGTGTGTGTGCGGAGGGAGCAGTTTCTGTGGGTGGGTGGGAAGCCAAAGAAGGCTTTCACCTGTTCTGTGGGGGGGGTGCCCCCTGAGTCTCTCTCTCCTGGTTTGAGGGGGGGGGACTTCAGTTGTGTGTCCTCAGGTTTTCCCTCATTCATAAGATCGGTTAGGTCTATTTTGATGCTTGCTCAAAACTGTTTTTCAAATTGTGACTTAAAGAATGCATTTTCCTGGTCCTGAGTCCGATGCAAAAGGGGAAATTCCACCCCCTCCTGCTCCTTATGCATAGCTAGCTGCCTCTGTCCCTTTCCATGGTTTGCAAACTCCCAGGTGTCAGGTGTTGCTTTGCATGGTTGCAAACGTGTTGCTTTGCATGGTTTGCATGGTTGCAAACATGTTGCTTTGTATGGTTTGTATGGTTGCAAATGTGTTGCTTGGCATGGTTTGCATGGTTTGCATGGCTGCAAATGTGTTGCTTGGCATGGTTTGCAAACTTCTTTGCACCTGCCCCGCCCTTGTTCCCTGCAGCTCAACTGTTTGTCAGGGTTGGGAGCTTCGGGAGTGGGTGGCAAGCTCTGCTAATTGCAAACCCCCATTGTCAGAGATGCACATTAAAGAGGGGGGACCCCTTTGGGGGCCCATATCTCAGCCCCCCCTGACCCTATCTTTACAAAACTTGGGGGTTCTTGCAAGAAGGGTCCCCTCAAGCGACGCTGAAAGTTTGGGACCTCTACCCCCCAAAATCCCCCCGGAGCCGTGGAAAGGTGCGATTGTGTTTTTAATCGCTTATTCGGCTGAATTTTCCCCCAAACTCTGGATCTCATGCTGAATTGCACGGACCCGAAGCGGGGGAGTTCAGACTTCGGCATTTCCCGAATAAAAACGGGCCGAATTTTGCTGAATCTGAATTTTACCGATTTTTTTTTCAACAGCCCTACAAGAGATGAGCAGAGGTGGTTCACCATTGTCTTTTTCTGCATAGATACGGCAGTCTTCCTTGGTGGGTTTACCATCCGAGTACTAACCAAGGCCGATGCTTCTTAGCTTCCAAGCTCTGGCACGATCAAGCTGGGCTGAGTTGTCAGGCTAAACAAACCCATATGGGGTCACTATATTCAAGTCACACAAATCAAATTCACCTAATTTTCATATTATACAAATTATTTGTACATTGTTTGCATATTACATAATTTGTTTACATTGTATGAGAGTCAGCATGGTGTAGTGGCTAAGAACGCCGAACTCTAATCTGGTGCACTGGGTTGGTTTCCCAACTCCTCCACATGAAGCCTGCTTGTGGACCTTGGGCTAGTCACAGTTCTCTTTGAGCTCTCTCAGCCCCACCCACCTCACAAGGTGTCTTTTGTGGGGAGAGGAAGGGAAGGTAATTGTAAGCCGGTTTGAGACTCCCTAAAGGTACAGAAAACCGTGGTATAAACGCCAACTCTTCTTCTTTTTCTTGTTCTTCTTGTTCTTTTTCCTCATCTACCTGTTCATTCGTGACTTAACTACCACAAAAAGTTGCGGAAGGCTCACAGAAAACATACTTTTACCTGACCTTTGCTTATGCTAAGATTTGCTGCAACAACAACAAAACTTGTCATGGGAAAAGAAAGACATAGCAGGACCGTGTGCCCTCTGGTCTCTGAGTTTGTTGTTCCAGGAGTGCATGGCTCTGCATCTGTTCAATTAATGTGCAAGAAGAAGTTGTTCAGTTTCAGTCACCTTTATTGGCATGATAAGAAGAAGTTAAGAACATAAGAAAGGCCGTGTTGGATCAGACCAAGGCCCATCAAGACCAGCAGTCTGTTCACACAGTGGCCAACCAGGTGCCTCTAGGAAGCCACAAACAAGACGAGTGCAGCAGCATCATCCTGCCTGTGTTCCACCGTACCCAAAATAATAGGCATGCTCCTGTGATAGAGAGAATAGGTATGCAGCATGACTACTATCCATTCTAACTAATAGCCATGAATACCCCTCTCCTCCATGAATATGTCCACTCCCCTCTTAAAGCCCTCCAAGCTGGCAGCCATCACCACATCTTGGTGAAGGGAGTTCCACAATTTAACTATGCGTTGTGTGAAAAAATACTTCTTTTTATCTGTTTTGAATCTCTCACCCTCCAGCTTTATCAGATGACCCCGTGTTCTAGTATTATGGGAAAAAAGTTGTTTTGTAGAAGGCTCTGTTTGTTTTTCTCCCAAGTCTTGAAACCCTTGACTTAATTAATACCCTTCACTGCAGCATGTATCTATGGTTGCCAACCTTCAGGTGGGGTAGAGTTGCCAGGTGCCCGGTGGTGGTGGGTAAAATCCCGCCAATCCACTGGGTTGCCTGCCGGCTTTGGAGGGTGGACTCTAAGGTATTACGCCCTGCTGAAGTCCCTTCCCAAACACTGCCCTCCCCAGGATTCACACCAAAATTTCCAGGAATTTTCCAATCCAGCACTGGCAGCCCTACTTTGTAGTATTGAGCCTTTGCTCTTAGAAATGGAATGTCCTTATATGATTTAATGCTAATCCTAGGAATACCAGCGTTCCCAACAATACATCAGCGTTTCCAGCAACTTACTATCTATATATTCTAACTATATATACCTACAATATCTTGTGCCCACAACACTTTCCTGGGTATAAACCATGGTTAATAAAACAGGACTGAGTCAACTTATTTAGCATTGTTCTTGTAACCATGTAGTGTATTTGACCTCCTAGCTTGCTATACTAAGAAGTGCTGGTACTGTGTCTCATAGCAAGAAGAGTTTTATTTTCCAGTTCTAGTTCAGTTTGTCTCTTGATAGCAGCTTGTTCAGTTCAAGGTCTCCTCCTGATGGAAGAAGAAGAAGAAGAGTTGGTTTTTATATGCTGACTTTCTCTACCACTTAAGGAAGAATCAAATTGGCTTACAGCCACCTTCCCTTCCCCTCCCCACAACAGACACCCTGTGAGGTAGGTGAGGCTGAGGGAGCTCTAAGAGAGCCTTGACTAGCCCAAGGTCACCCAGCTGGCTTAATGTGTAGGAGTGGGGAAACAAATCCAGTTCAGCAGATTAGCCTCCACCGCTCATGTGGAGGAGCGGGGAATCAAACCTGGTTCTCCAGATCAGAGTCCACCACTCTAAACCAACTCTCTTAACCACTACACCACACTGCCTCTCAGTTTATATGTAACTTTGTGGTTACAATAAAGTTACACAAGGTTAGTCTGGAACTCAACGTTATTGAATCCTGGCTAAAGCAAAAAACAAAACGTAACCAACAACAAGGTATGAAACTGGGTTGTGTAAAAAGAAAAGAAATGCAAAGCAGTCAATTTGATTTAGATTCTTAGATACACCAGATTCTCTCCAATCAACACAGCTTCCAAACACAAACATCAGACTTGCAATATGTGAAAAATCACTTTATTTTTCTGCTTTTCTCAATCTCACAGACAAGCTGGGGAAGGAATTGATAAACACTGCCTGTTTGTATTTTTAAAGAGAGAGATTTTATTTTTATTTCATTACTGTTCTAGTTTTTTTTTTTTTGGAGGGGGATAATTTGGCAATTCACAAAAAAGCATGAAATACTTTCCCTTAATAATAATAATTTATTTTTAGAAACTAGTCAAAGCCTAATAAAGAAAAAATACTTGTTTTTTTTATACCCCGATTTTCTCTACCTTTACAGAGTCTCGAACCGGTTTACAATCACCTTATCTTTGCCCTCCCACACACACACAATAGACACCTTGTGAGGTAGGTGGGGCTGAGAGAGTTCAGAGAGAACTGTGCCTAGCCAAAGGTCAACCAGCAGACTCCCTGTGTAGGAGTGGGGAAACCAACCTGGTTCACCATATTAGCATTCGCTGCTCATGTGGAGGAGCGGGGAATCAAACTTGGCTCTCCAGATTAGAGTCCACTGCTCCTAACCACTACATCATGCTGGCAGGCAGACAGAGTTGCCCATTGTTGCTGTAGGCCCTCAACCAGTGGCGGATCTACTATGAAACTAATGAAGCATAAGCTTCAGGGCCCTACTCAGAGGGGCCTGAAGCAACCTTTTTTTAAAAAAAAATGAGTGAATTTTTCAACAAAATTGATGGAGCTCTTTAAAAAAATGTTTGTTATTAAAATAAGGTTATTTTAGTGATAGAATCATAAGCCAATAGGTTGAAGTACATAATACTGACCTTACAATATGCTCTAATATCCATTTCATATGGCCTCAAAATGTCCCTGTAATTGGTCAAATTTCAAAATTTTCTCACCCGAACCCCCAGCTGTAAGGACTTGCTGAGCTCACCAGAATTTATTCATAGCCTACATTTTGGCAGCTGCTGGATCCTCAAATCCTTCGTTGGTGCATGGCTTAATAGTTCTATAGCTCAGCCCTTAGGCTAGAGCCAATCGGAACCATAAAAAGACATCTGAATTCTTAATTTAGGCTGCACTCGTCTCGCTTGTGCATTTTAACACCAAAAATCGGAGTTTCGCCTCTTTATCCTAACGAGCCCCCTCTGATGACCTTCTACCTCTCTATTAGAGAATGAACCAATACATCTGTCATAGAACAACCCCATTGAATGAGATAACAGCGGTTACCCAGACCTCGTTGCTGGTTGCGAAAGGGCCCCGATAACAGTTCAAGCTTCAGGGTCCCAAAAATGTAAGTCCGCCCCTGCCCTCAACTAAGGCAAACTCAGAAGAAGCAGTTGATGGCAATAGGGAAGCAAAGCATTCCTTCTTGCTTGCTTCCCATACCTGTCAATCACATTCATGATGCACAGGGGGCATTGAATGGTGACGAAGAAGAGAACCAGTTGAAAAAGGAGACAGGCAGGGGATCTAAGACTAGGTGGCTTTCCTGAACTGGACTTATGTAGGCATTTGGCTTGCCTGCTCTTCCCTACCTCTATCACTTTCAGCCTGCTCTCATCAACGAGCAGGTAACTCCATTTTATCCTGGAAGGTCCTGCAGCAGTTTTGATAATAGTCAAGGTGATGATTGCATTGCATAGACAAGTTCCACTCAAGGTAATTACACACTGCTGCCTTAATTTTCCCAGCAGTTTCTGACGCATCAAGCCTTCTTCCCTTCCTGTTGATTTGTGTCGCCGCGCTCTGCAAAACAGCTGCCCTGTTTACCTCAGATTCTCCGTGGCCCACTGGGGAATGATGTTCACCCTGCACTTGCATAAAATATAGTGCAGTTTACCCTTCTTTTCTGAAGTGGTGGCATCCGTCCTGACTCCCTTCCGTAAACAGCCGGATAAAGCCAAGAGATGCAGGTTGTCTTATTTAAAACCGGGCCCTTTTGGTACGGCAGCAAAGGAGAGTTCTGTGTTCGTCGAGCCGAGCTCGAAGCAGTAGTTTCCGACTGAGTGTTTGTCATCCAAATTGTCAAGAATGAAAGCAGTCCAAAAGCCCACTGGGGGGAAGAGGGCTGGCGCCGTCTCTCCCTCCTATCGTACAAATGCTGCGAGGGAAATCTAACGAGGTAGCTTCCAGGGAGGCAGCTCACAGTGGCAAACATCTGGATGCCAAGTAAGTACAGCTCAGACAGCTGCTAATCTGCCTGCAGGACATACAGCTTGTCAGCATCCTTACTTACAATGGGAGGAAGGGTTGGCCTACAGCAGAAAGAAGGAATGTGTTTGCTTCTGCCCTCTTTTCCATTTCAGCCGTTAATGTAAAGGGTTGCCAACCTCGGTAGTAGCTGGAGATATCCCGCTATTACAACTGATCTCCAGCCGATAGAGATCATTTCACCTGGAGAAAATGGCTGCTTTGGCAATTGGACTCTATGGCATTGAAGTCCTTCCCCTCCCCAAACCCTACCCTCCTCAGGCTCTGCCCCAAAAACCTCCTGCCAGTAGCGAAGACGGACCTGGCAACCCTATTAATGTACCCCACAATGACTCTTGGCATACTGTCTGCCTCTTGGACAGTTGCTGCATTAAATTCTGCAGTTGTTGGCGTACCGTTCCAGGTTGCTGCATTAAATTCTAGCGTGGAACTGAATCATTTACCTTCTCCCCTTTTGGCAGCAAAAGCCACGCCATTCCAGTCTCCAAATGTTCAGAGTTCTGAGCTCACCTTGAGAAACGTGTGTGTGTGTGTGTGTGTGTGGGAGGGGGGGTTCCATAGTTATGTTTTCAGCAGTGAGGTCTCTGTGAATCCAGCAGTGGGAAATCAAGTTAAAGTTTTGAAAGTGTAAAACAAGGTAAATAATACAGTGTATATCAAATGATTATGCAAAGTACGGATGACAGAGTGGAAGGGAAATTAAATTCCTGAAGGTGTAAACCTACTAAACATGTAAAACTAGGAATGGATAGTTGAAGGGAATTTCCCTTGGCTTGTCACTTAGAAAGAAGCACAGGCTTTATAATTCAGTCAGATATTGCCAAATATGATAGAGTTTTAAAATAAATCAAGACCATTTCCAGACTGTACTAGGCTTAATGGAAATTGAATGTGGATTTGGTTTCATCAGGTTAAAGTTGTTCAGCAGGACTGATTGCCCAGCAGCTAGAAAGTGCTGCATTAAGCTGATGTGGATGGCAAATATCAAACTAGCAGCTTGAACTTTTCAGAGGGTGATCCGTCTCCCATCCCAACTCTTCAGACTAAAGCACAACCTTTCATTTGTTCTTAAATCTCTGTATGTTTCATTTGCATGCAGAGGATTCATAGCTCTTATATGTATTGTGTTGGCATGCCAGTTAGGTCCACATAGTTCCAGATTTAAATGAGACCCATAGCCTGTGTCAAATCACACAAGGAAGTTGTTTTGCCTCACTGGCTTCGTGTTTAAATGGGGTGGCAGACTCAATGACCAGCAAAGCAGCCGTCACCATGATCTTAGAAGGAGGAATAGGATTGAATTTCATTACTTTTTCTTTCTTTCCCCCTGTTCTTAGACTGAGGTCTTGAACAATAAAACCATAAAACTTAAATAAAACCCATCTCTAAAAACATCTCCCTTCATCTCTTCTCTGCAGCCTCAAAATAAGGCTGCTCAAAATAAGGCTGCAAAATAAGCAACAAAATAAGTACACTGAGGGTCAGAGTCCTCTAAGAGGAACTGAAACCTTTTGCTCCAAAGTTGCTCAAGAAAATGTGGATCATTTGTTAAAACATGGTATAATGCATTTTAGCCTAAGTTGGAATGTGTAAGGACAATGCAAAAGGGTATGCACCAAGGAGTCCACTGACTGAAGAGAACAGGGACAAGGCCTGTCTGAAAAAGGGATCCTTAGGATATGGCCCAGCAAAACCATTGAAAAGGGGCAATTAAATCTTGAATGGACTTTCATTTATGATTTCTCAGTTTCAAAAATGACAAAATTGGTAGTAAAATTGTCAGTTCCTGTTTTTGCCATAAAAATAGCATCTCATGTATGAATGGTGTAAAAAATGGCATTATAAACCTGCCATAAGAGAAACAAATGGGGAAACTAGTAAAGAAAATAGGGGGGGGGATAAAACATTCTAACTGTACAAGTAATATATATGAAAAATGGCCTATTGGTACTTCTCTCTGTCTAAGAGGAGGCTCCTGTTTACTCCCTTGGTGATGTTTTTTTCTCTGTGCTTCTCAGGGTTTAATTTTTAATTTCATTATTCCTTTGTTTTCTGTAAGCCTTCAGAAACCCTGTATATCATTTACAGATGAAAACCATGTGCAATGACCATTAGGAGCCCAAGATAAAAGAACCGCTGGCTCCAGCAAAATTGAATAAAGTGATTTTTATTTTCATATTACGTATTTCCCAATACCAGTGCCTATTGCTGAATCCCACTTTTCTTGTGTGCCTTTTTTTTTTTTTGGGCCAATGGAGGCTCCCATGATCTTTGTAGCATTTTAATTTAAAAACCAGACATTCTCTTTGGGTACCGTTGAACAAGCAATCAGTTAATTATCCAATAAAGATTAAAAGATGTGTGCAATACAAAATTCAATTAAAATGAGGACGATTGGTTAATATGTTGAGTGCTGTTTCTACAGGCAACCAAAATTATAATTATGTGTAGCCAACAAAGTATTGTTTTATCTTCTTTATCTGTATTTTTCACTAACTGTGTTCCCCCCTCTCCTCCCATACATTTTAATGCAATCCCAGCTGCTATCAAAAGTAAGTTTGGAAATCCTTCCCTAGTGTAACCATACTTGTAGACTAATTTTGGTGGTAGTGGTGGGGAGATGGAGGTGGTTTGAAGCACATTTTTAGTCATCTGAATATTTTTATGCCACTTCATTACTAGCGTTGACAACTTCCAGGTACTACCTGGAGATTTCCTGCTATTACAACTTATCTCCAGCTGACAGAGATCAGTTCACCTGGAGAAAATGGCCACTTGGACTCTATGCAATTGGAGTCTATGGCATTGAAGTCCCTCCCCTCCCCAAACCCCACTCCTCAGGCTCCGCCCCAAAAACCTCCTGCCAGTGGCGAATTGTCAAGACTACACGTGGTTGGAATTCCACGACTGGGACTCCAGATGTCTAATATGGGCCTAAAATTCACATACTGGGTTGGGGGCAATATGGATCTTCAAGGCAATGGTTCTGAGGATGGTAGTGTTTAAGTCTTTCCCCCTTCACTGTCTTCGTGATGGAGAGTCTCCCTGCTCACTTGCTTTTGGCCCCCATAGTGGGAAAAGACAGGTTCTGCACTGACCCACCTTTTCCCCTAAACTGCTCAAGGAGTTATTTCATTCAAGGAAATGGCCCGGAGAAGGGACTGAGTTAATCTCCTCTTTCACATCCCAATAATCCATATTGCCTCTTCTGACTGTGTTAGGGTTAATTACATGACTTGAGTTCTAGTCTCAGGATGGAAGGAACATCAAGTGGAATCTGGTCCTATGTACCGCATACATTTAATCTGTTGTATTGTGGCTTGTGGTCTGGGAATTGTGCATAACTTGTGGCCTGGGAGGGTGACATTCCTTCTGCATGAAAAGATGCATATTCAGTTAGTTCAGTGTGGCCTGGATGGTCATCTGTAGCGGCAGTGGCTGTCCATGTAGAATCTGTTTTTGCATGTGGTAGGGCTGTAACGGGGGGGGGGAGCCCCCCTGTGGCATGTACACAGGTTGGCAGAACTGCCTCTCCTACAGGAGGAGCGGGTGCCTCTGTGCTGTGCAGTTCTGCTGCCCTTTCTACATGCCACAGGGGTGGCGTGTGCCCCCCCCCCCAAGTTACGGCCCAGACATGTGGTTCTATCTTGGTGATGGAATACATTTTTAATTATGTTTTTAATAGGTAAGATTTTGAAGTCTTTTGGAAGAGATCATATATATATGCCTTTAAAGTTTCAGCAGCAATATTCATTTCCTCTCTTCCTCCCTGCTTTCAGCATTAAGACCATCTTTACATCTTCTTCATAGCTGGCATCATTATTGCTTTCATGTTAATGTGGGTGCTTTGTTTACTCAAAGGGCAACATGTTGGATCCAGTGAGTGATTTCTAATAGTTATCTAATAAAGAACATCTTACCAGCAGCAAGCCAGCTGGCTCCTGATAAATGATTAGCTACATTCTTCAGCCTTGCAAGCTGGCTGGCACACAACATGGAAAGATAGCCAAGGAAATGGACAGGCACCCTGCAAATGTCTTTGGGGGTTATTTCCCCCTCCAAAATGCTGGATTATCCATGTGTTCAGCTTCTGGCTTTGAAAGTGAGAGACCACAATCTGTGTTTGCTGTCAGTTGACACCATAAATGGGAGACTCACTATGTTTGTGCACAGTGCCGTCAAGTCACGGCCGACTTATGGCGACCCTGGCAAGGGGCTTTCAAGGCAAGTGAGAAGCAGAGGTGGTTTGCCATTGCCTTCCTCTGCAGAGTCTTCCTTGGCAGTCTCCCTTCCAAGCACCAACCCTGGTTAGCTTCCAAGATTTGATGAGATCAGATGAGATCAGTAGGGCTGTCGATTCGGTTTGTCCCAAACTGAAAAACCGCCGAATTTCCCCCGATTTGGCGGTTTCCGGTTCGGGACAAACCGAATTCAAAAAAGGTGGGAAACAGGGGGAGCTGAATTCTCCGACTTCGGGGTGTTCGGCAAATAAATTTGGCAAATTCAGGGTTCAGCTCTCCCCCCCCACGCGCCTTTATGGACCTTCGCTGAAGGCGCATGGGGGGCCCTTTAAACAGATCTGCGCCTCCCAGGAGGTGGGAGGCGCAGATCTGCTTAAAGGCCCCCCCGTGCGTGTTCAGGAAGCTTCCCTGAAGGCGCGCGGGGGGGCCTTTAAACAGATCTGCACCTAACAGCTGTTAGGCGCAGATCTGTTCCACCCCCCCCCCGCGTGCCTTCAGGGGCTTCCCTGAAGGTTTGCGGGGGGGGGGGGCTTTAAACAGATCTGCGCCTAACAGCTGGAAGGTGCAGATCTGTTTAAAGAGCCCCCCGCGAGCCTTCATGGAAGCCCCGTGAAGGCCTGCGGGGGGCCGAATTTTCCCCCGAACTCCGGATCTCGCCTGAATTTTGGGGATCCGAAGCGGGGGAGTTCAGACTTCGGCACGGCCCGAATTTAAAAGGACTGAATTTTGCCGAATCCGAACTATACCGATTTTTTTTTTCAACAGCCCTAGAGATCAGGCGATACCTTGCTGCTTTCCCTCCGGCGACTCACTATATTTAACAGCACAGACCTGTCTGTCATGTTAATCATTAGGGTTGCCAACCTCCAGGTACTAGCTGGAGATATCCTGCTATTACAACTGATCTCCAGCCGATAGAGATCAGTTCACCTGGAGGAAATGGCTGCTTTGGCCATTGGACTCTATGGCATTGAAGTTCCTCCTCTCCCCAAACCCCACCCTCCTCAGGCTCCACCCCAAAACCTCCCTCTGATGGCAAAGAAGGACCTGGCAACCCTATTAATCATGGAGACACCAAAAAGTCTCACATGCAAGAGTGAGATTTTGGTTTGCTCAGGATGTATCCCAAGAATACAACAATTATCACTGTCCCCTTGACTTCTATCTTGGGGACCTCCCAAAAACAGTGATAAATAGGACAGCACAAGTGCTCCACCCCAAAAACCTCTCAACGGTGGTGAAGAGGGACCTGGCAACCCTATTAATGTTGTCCCATCCACCTTCTGCCTATTTATGGTTGTTGTTGCTTTCAAGTTTAATTTGTCACAAATTTGCGGTTTGGCATGGGACACAATCCTGTTTGGCGTAAAATCCGGCTTGCGTGCCCCCTGTTCCCCCACTCTGAGGATCCCAATGAGGCATTTTGATGGAGGCCTGGACAGGACATGCCAGTAGGGGCTGTCAGTAAGGTTGCCAACCTCCAGGTACTGGCTGGAGATCTCCTGCTGTTACAACTGATCTCCAGCCAATAGAGATTAGTTCACCTGGAGAAAATGGGCACTTTGGCAATTGGACTCTATGGCATTGAAGTCCCTCCCCTCCCCAAACCTCACCCTCCTCAGGCTCTGCCCCCAAAACATCCCACCAGTGGAAAAGAGGGACCTGGCAACCCTAGCTGTCAGGGACGTGCCCAGCTCTGGGGCTGTCAGAAGGGCCTACTACCAATTGGCAGTAGAACACACAACTGGCTTCCTTCCAAGTGGGTTCCAGATACTGCCATTTCAATTCGGTCTCAGCAGGTGGGCTGGGAAGAAAGTACATCAGCCAACAGGTGGTTGATTGATGGCCATGGATCATGCCCCTATGCTGTGCCAATGCCTCGTTACTGTAACCGAATAAAGTTGTGGCCATTTTCACCCAGCTACTGTCATCAGTGTCTTCAATTACATGTCCATGGTATTCTACGGGTTGGGGGGGGCTTCTGGGATGGAGTTCAGTTGGGGTCAGATGAGGTAGACAGCTCCTGGCACATACCAAAATTGGGGGAAGTGTCGATGCTCAGTGGTAGAGCATCTGCTCGGCATGCAGAAGGTCCCAGGTTCAATCCCCGACATCTCCAGTTAAAGGGACTAGGCAAGTAGGTGATGCGAAAGACCTCTGCCTGAGACCCTGGGGAGCCGCTGCCGGTCTGAGTAGACAATACTGACTTTGATGGACTGAGGGTCTGATTCAGTAGAAGGCAGCTTCATGAGTCCATGTGGCACTGGGTCTGCAATTGTCAACGTGCCTGGGTTTAAATCCAGAAACCCATTTTCTTCCATACAGGCTTGTATGAGTCACAGATTGTTCACCTTATTTTCTGTTCTACTTTTCAAATAACTTGGGTGACATATTTCCTTTTGTCATATTTGTATGTACATATTTCAACAAAAAAAGGGCATCCATGTGAAAGAAAAAGTGACCTTTGCATCGGAAATTTAATACTATCCACTTAACTGCTTTTCTGCACTGGTGGAAAGTTCCTGGAACAATTAAAGTCGACAGTCTATAATCTCTGATATGAAGGCCTGAAAACCAGATGACATATTTGGACAAATAGCAGTGTTTTGTCCCTTAAACACACACACACACTCAAATATACATGACAGTAAGAGAATATAAAACATTGCAAGCATCAGAACTGAGAATAAAATGTGTTTCAGGGAAAAACATCTTTTTGACCGAGTTCACTTTTTCATCCAAAAATAACTTCAACAAGTCAGTTAAAGGAAAGCAACTGTTATCAAGTTTGTCTGTGTTGACCTGAATGTTCTTTTCTCATAGGCTGCAAACTTCGACACAAAACATGATTATCTGGCAAACTGACCTGACTTGATTCTCACACTTGCACATCAGACAAGCTTCTGTTTGGATCACTTCAATGGTTGTTGTCCAATTTTGTCTCCAGCAACTTTTCACCTGTGCAATGTAGCGGCTTGTTGTATAGAACCAGATTGTGATCGCTTGTGGCTGCTTTTGCCTAGCTAGATTTACAAATGCAATCTACATTTTCTAGATTGGTGTTTAAGTGATGTATCTTCCTAAATCATGGTTGTGTCATGAAAGCAACCAACTTATAATGTGAACCAAGGAATTGGTTGCAGTTTGTCCCCTCTGTGCACTTGCACAGTCAGATGTATCCTTTCAGTGACCAAAACTGGCTAGATTGCATTGCCTGTTTTTTTTTTTGGGGGGGGGATTGCACCTGTACAATTCATAAGAAATTATTGGGTTCATGGGAAGACACTGCAGGAACACTGAGACACTAGCAGATCACAATGGGTAGCTGTGTTAGTCTGTCTGTAGCAGTAGAAAAGAGCAAGAGTCTAGTAGCACCTTAAAAACTAACAAAATTTCTGAAGGGTATGAGCTTTCGTGAGCCACACCTCACTTCTTCAGATACAGCAAGACTGGCCATCTATCCTTAAGTAGAGAAGAGTGAATTCAGACACCCAATGGCAATAGCATGTAAATGTCAACAGCAGGTAAGTGACATTAGCAGGCATGCTTGGATTAGGAATGGTATGCAGAGGGGTAGTAGGCGTGGAGAAATCAGCATTGGTAATGAGACAGGAATCCCAGGTCTCTATTCAATCCAGGAGAATGCATTGTCTTGAGCTTCATTATTTGTTGTAATTCAGCAGTCTCTCTAATCTCCATTTGCAATCCCTTTGTAAGAGAACTGCTACTCTTAAGTCAGCAACTGAATGTCCTAGAAGGTTAAAATGTCCCCCCACTGGTTTTTGAATGCTGTGGTTTCTGATGTCAGACTTATGTCCATTTAATCTCTGTTGCAGGGACTGGCCTGTTTGTCCAATGTAGAGGGTGGAAGGGCATTGCTGGTATGTGATGGCATAAATCACATTAGAAGATGAGCAGGAGTATGAACCTGAGACAGTATGGCTGACATTGCTGAGCCCAGTGATGGTGTTGCTAGGATCTATATGAGAGCAAAGTTGGCACCTTGGTATGTTGCAGGCCTTGGTACCAGAGTCCATGCTACTGCTAAGTAGCTTATCACTGTGGGTGAGAAGTTGTTAGGTTAGCAGGCTAACAGAAAGGGTTGACCCCCGCAGTGCCTTAGTGAGGGAAGTGTCACAATCCAGCATCAGTTGTAGGCCATTAGTAATATGTTGGGCTGGCTTGAGTTGTGAGCTGTACATGACCACCGGAGGTGTTCTGTTGTCATTTACTTTGAGCTTGTCTTGTAGCAAGCTGCACCTGGGTATCATTCTGGCTTTTCCAATCATCTCTCTTACCTTATCAGCAGGATATTGTGGTTGCAAAAATACTTGCTGTAGGTCCTTCAAGTGAGTATCTCTGTCTGAAGGGTTGGAGCAGATGCGACTATAGTGTAGGGCTTGGCTATAGACAATGGACTGTTCTATATGCTTTGGGTAGTAGCTGGAGGCATGTAGATATGTTTGCTGATCTCTCGGTTTCTGGTATAATGTGGTGCTTGTGTGTCCCTCGTATATCCCTACTGTAGTGTTCAGGAAGTTTATTTCTTGTTCAGAGTAATTCAGGGGTAGATTGATGGTGGGGTGGAAGTTGTAGAAAAGCCTAGTGAAATCTTTTGAAGGCTTCTTTGCCATGAGTCCGGACAAAGGAAATGTCATCAATGAATCTCAAGTAAAGGAGAGGTGCCAATGGATAGGAGTTCAGAAAGTACTCTTCTCTGCTTAAGGAGAAACACTAGTAGTAAGTCAGTTCTTGTAGGTTATCCGGGCTGTGTGACCGTGGTCTTGGTATTTTCTTTCCTGACGTTTCGCCAGAAGCTGTGGCCGGCATCTTCAGAGGAGTAACATTGAAGGACAGTGTCTCTCAGTGTCAAGTGTGTAGGAAGAGTAATATATAGTCAGAAGGGGGTTGGGTTTGAGCTGAGTCATTGTCCTGCAAAGTATTAAAGATAATGTGCTGATCATTGTCCTACTGGTAGTAAGCCTCAATTAAAAAAAATCAGGAACTAGATAGTTAAAAATCTTTTTGCTATGTTCTTTTAAAAATTGGAGGCAACGAGGCACTTTGATTGTTTGAGAAAGCAGCATAACCATACAAAGAAATGCATCCAAACATCTCAATGAACAACTGGCTCCCTGTTTGCAACTGGCAAGCAGGAAATGACCTGAATGAGCAGGTAGCTGAGCATGCCTTCTTCTCATAGTCTAGTCCCACAAATGTACACTAGTTGCTGGTTGCGCCTCAATAAATAAATCAACAAATGTTGTCACGGGAGCCCTTTTCACGCATTTAATGTGGATAGAATGAATGCACATACAAGGGAAAGTGGGACTGCAGTGATAACCTCCGCCCCCCAACCTACACCCATTCACTGGAATGTAGAAATACAGCATAAATACATTGGCTTGGATCTACTGGAGGATTTGTATAGGCAAAAGAGAGGCCTGTTATGCCAATTTACCCCACCTGTTGCTGAGCTCCTGCTCATGATGTTCCTGGGGGCACCTGTCCTCAAAGAGCAGCCTCTTTGGGGTTATCATGGGCCTCAATAGGAGGGGTAGGTAGGGAGTTGTGCTCCGCTGATAAAAATCCTTTCTGTCTGTAGAAATCCTCCAATGGAACCAAGCTATATGAGAGTAGCTGTAGGAGCATGCACCTTGAACACACATAGGTTCTATGTGTATTTCCAATAAATGTGCACAGATTAGAGCATAATTTATCACCATGGTCGTACTCCCTCCCTACCAAGTTCCTTAAATTTCCCTGCACTGAAACTCTGAAGAAGTTTAGCAATGGATCTGAAATCTGGATTACCAGGTCTCATAGGCTGATTTGGATGTGGTCAGGGTGCTCTACAGATCAATTTCTGCTCAGCCACGAACTTACTGAATATCGAAGGATCTAAAACAGAGGGAGGAAAGGCCTTGGGACAGCTCAGGTGTCTTGAATCCCTTACATACTGGGATGATATGACTGGCATGTACCAAGTCCTAAAACCTCTGCATGGCCTGAAAAACCATAAGTGATCCTGTTCCATAGACTCCTACAATGACTTTGTGGATATAGCAGGAAAGCAGAGAGGGTGCAATATTCAAACTGCATGCAGCCTTCTCTGAGAATCATGATTCTACTGAGCATCACTGAGAATTGAATTCCCACATATGCTAAATTGTGAATTAATTATAAATCATACATTATTGAGGAAACCACATACATTAAGGATCAGAGTTTTACAGATACCGTGGACGGCCAAACAGACAAATCAGTGGGTTCTAGATCAAATCAAGCCTGAACTCTCCCTGGAAGCTGAAATAACTAAACCGAGGTTGATCATTCTTTGGTCACCTTACGAGAAGACAAGAGTCACTGGAAAGGACAATAATGTTTTAGAAAGGAAAATCAACTCTTTTGGCATTGATATAGAGGCGTTGGCAAATTCTAGGGACGCTCATATTCTTCGAATGATCACAGGGAGAATTTGGGACATGGAATTGCAGATAATAAATGCTGGAGCGAACAAGATCTGCTCACCTACTTTTTTTGGCATCTCTTTTCCAAAAAGAACAATGGCTGAACACTTCTCCAACTTGACCCATCCTTCCCAGTGCAGAGCCTTTATGTTAACCAGATTAAGCACATTCCCATCAGCCATAGTTTCTGGCAGATATCGGGGTATTCCCCGGAACAAAAGACTTTGCAACTGTCAGTTGAGAGAACCAGAATCAGGAGAGCATATTCTTCTATATTGTCCCCTGTATTATAAACAATGTCTAGAACTAATTAACACTCACATTATGCCCTTAAAAAATCCAGCATATGATGGCATCACATTTTTATTAGCGGACACGACACCTGTTGTTTCTGAACATGTGGCAGAATTTCTGACAATTGTTATCAAAAATAATAATAAAAAAAAAACCAAGAGGGTAAGGAAATAAATAAATAAAACCAACTGAGTCAATTTATAGATACTGGGTACCAATAAATAAAAGGGTGCTGGTGTTAGTTGGTGTTAGCTGTGGTTCTTATCTGTTGTCCAGAAGAATGTATTATTACCGCATTTAAACTGAAGAGTTTTAATTTGATAGCCATGTTTTAGTTATACCGTTGTATGGGAGACCCTTCTGAGCGAGATGGAGTACATATATGCACTCTTGTTGTTGTTGTTGTTGTTATTATTATTATTATTATTATTATTATTATTATTATTATGCCAATAAAGGTGACTGAAACTGAAACTGACAATCATGTTAGGAAAGGCTGAAGGCAGCAGGAAAAGAGGAAGACCCCGACATGAGATGGATTGACTCAATCAAGAGATCCTCAACTCTCAGTTTGCAAGGCATAGGATGTTTTGGAGGCCATTAATTCATAGGCACTTAACACACACACACACACACACACCATGTTCTAGCCCTGTAGCCAACATCACTTGTAGCTCATTAATGTCTACAACTCATTGGGGTGGCCTTGTTGCAGCCTCAACAGGGAGCCCGTTGTGAGTTGAAACACTATGTACTGTTTTGTAACTTTTACATTTCAGTCTGAAGTCTTTCCTTGTAATTCTTCCTAAGGGAGGTTCTTTGGCAACAGAGAGTTTGTCATACGTTTCTCCACTTCCTGGAACACTGCATATCTTCCACCCTGAATGTTAAATGTCTCCTGTTTTTCATCCACGCCAATTTAATGCAAAACAATCTCTTTATGTAGAATGCTGCCCAGATAAATTTCATCCGCATCTATCACTGCAGATGCCAATTTTGGGCATAAGACCGGTTGTTAGGCCGCTGCATAAGAAATAGCATTTCTGATGCAACTGCAACATACCCCTCAATATTGTGGTTGTGGTCATTCCGAAACTCCAGTAAAGACATGGACCAAAAGTCTTGGTGGACACAAATCTCTATTTTTGGTTATGTGTACTGATGGATTTCTCTGAAATGAAAACTTTTGAAAATAGCACAAAGATGAGCACCTCAGCTGAGCTATAAATCAATCAACAAGGAAGTTTTATTTCTCCACCGCAGTGTTCGGTTCCTAAAAAACACTCATCACACATCAGGTAATGGACAGCGCTTTGCTTTGCTTGATGTCCAGGATACAGTAATTGTTACATGCCGTACATTTTGTTGACAGTAAATGGTGAGAAAAACCCTCCACTCACTCAAGCACCATCATCTGAAACACTGGGAAAGAGGCCTCACTTATAATCTGCCATGCTGGTGATCTCATGACAAGTTGCCAGCCTTTCTCTATATCAAAGAAAATCACCATTTCATTGATTATAGCTGAAACTTAGGGATAAAGCAGGTCAACAACCACATTGTGGCAAGCAACCATATAACAATAACTCCTTTCATGTGAACTGAAGACCACCTCACATGGTATTTTTTTCCCCCAAGAAGGTTTTGCATGGTCAAATGCAGATCCTTTGAGTTCATTACCATTAGCTCATTAGCTCCAATTCAGTTTTTACAAAGAATATGCTTGGAAATTGCTTACCTGGCTTGCAGTGTCCATTTTCTCTCAAGTTGAGTACATCGTACAGTCTCATTGGTTACTTGCAATTTCAAACAAGTGACGTTTTGAGTAGATTTGTGTCGGTGCTCTTGACAGCTTCCAGCATAAGCCTAACTCCCACCTCTTGTGTCTGGGAGCTGTCTTTACCCCCCCCCCCCAAAGACCCAGCATGGTGTAGTGGTTAATTGTAGCGGTCTCTGTCTGGAGAACTGGGATCGATTTCCCACTCCTCCACATGAAACCTTCTTGGTGACCTTGGGCCAGTCACAGTTCTCTCAGAACTCTCTCATTTCACACAGAGGCAGGTAATGGCCCTTCTGGACATCTCTTGCCTTGAAAATCCTACGGGATAGCCATAAGAAGAAGAGGAGTTGGTTTTTATATGCCGACTTTCCCTACCACTTAAGGGAGACTCAAACCGGCTTACAATCACCTTCCCTTCCCCTCCCCACAACAGATACCCTGTGAGGTAGGTGGGGATGAGAGAGCTGTGACTAGCCCAAGGTCACCCAGCTGGCTTCATGTGTAGGAGTGAGGAAACAAATCCAGTTCACCAGATTAGCCTCCACTGCTCATGTGGAGGAGTGGGGAATCAAACCCGGCTCTCCAGATCAGAGTCCACCACTTCAAACCACTGCTCTTAATCACTACACCACGCTGGCTCTCTAAGTCAGCTTTTCCCTTCTGTGGTTTGGTTTCTGGGGTGGGGTGTGAAGGGAATCAGGAGGAAGAAGAGAAATTTACACACATGCTCATATGAAGGCATTTAAAACATTATGGAGATTTTACACAATTGATTTAAAAACCAGGTGATCTGCAAAAGGAAGAGCACCTCATTACATATATTGGTGGAAAGCACCATCGAGTTGCAGCTGACCTATGGCGACCCCGTAGGGTTTACAAGGCAAGCTGAGTCACTGCTCTCCCACGCTTCCCTCTGCCCTCTTCCCAGCCCAGGCCAGCAAAACGGGCACCTGGCGAGCCCGGGAACCTATGCATATCGTAATGGAAAAGTTCACCATAGCTGAGTCACAAGAAAACCACTTTTAATTTAATGTCAGGTTTTTCCTGTATTCATGTAAATATGATGCAAGGTTTTTCAATAGGAGTGACAGGAGGTTAACTCTTTCTGCTTTCAGTCCTCATCTCCCTTCTCCTAACTCTTGTAATATAACATCTGCACAAGGCCAAAGTGATGGAAGGCTTTGCTCATCTGTCAAAAAATATTAGCAATAGAGCCGCAAAGAGTTCCAGATCTATGAAGCCACACACATGAGAAAACCCAAGAGGGGAAAACTACCGTAAACACAAATTTAGCTTGCATAAAGTAAATCTGGACAGAAGCAGTATTGGATTCTATTTTATATTCCTGTTCATGGAATAACAAAAATGTAAATCTGATGCATCAAACTGCTGAAGGTACATTTAAACCCACTATAGTTTAATGTATAGCTAGTTGGAAGTTTCTGAGAAGAAAAGACAATATAATTTATAAATACCATAAAATGCTTATGGCATCTTGGCCATCTTCTGGGTATGGACTAGGGGTCACTGGGAGTGTGGGGGGCAGGTAGTTGTAAATTTCCTGCATTGTGCAGGAGGTTGTACTAGATGATCCTGGTGGTCCTTTCCAACTCTATGATTCTGTGATTCTATGAAATAATCCATCATTCTCCATAGTCAGAGATCCCTGTTGGTTATGGGCTGGCTAACCTGTTCTCTGGTCTAAGGATACCTTGCAGGCCAATCTCATCAGTCCATAAAACTTGCCTCATTGATGCCTTTGCTTATATACATATCTTCTTCCTAGTATAGGAGGTGGGTTGTGCAAAAAGAAAAAAGGTAAATGTTCAGTTCGGGTTTATTGGGCCTGATTTCTTTTCAGTAAACCCAGAAAAAGCCGAATACCCATATTAGTAAAGGGATATTCAGCTTTCTTTCCTGATTTACTGGAAAAATTCAGGCCCATTTTAGTCTATGGGGATTTTTCTGAAGCTCCTATGGGGGGCATTTTTGGAGGTAGAGTTCCCAGATTTTCAGGCTAGCTTCAAGGGACTCTCCTTGCATGAACTGCAAAGTTTGGTGAGGATTGGGTCAGGGGATCCAATTTTATGGAGTCCCAAAGAGGTCACCCCCCTCCTCCATCGAAAAGCATGGTAAAGTGTACAATGTTTTTCTATGGAGGAGAGGTCAACCCCTTCGGGACCCCATAAAATTGGAGCCCCTGACCCAAACTTTATCAAACTTCGGGGTTCATGCAAGGAGAGATTCTTGCAGCTACGCCGCGAATTTGGTGACTCTAACTTGAAAAATGCCCTCTGGGAAATTTTTTAAATTACTTTTCATAGGCTGATATGGCTGCTTCCTCACCAAAGAATCGTGGCAAACAGTCAAGTTTGAAAATCTTCCTGGCCTATTACAACTTTCACACCGCACGTCCTTTTTATAAGCTTACCCAGTATGGTCACCTCATCACATAAGGTTGCCATGTCCCTCTTTGCCACTGGTGGGAGGTTTCTGGGGTAGAAACTGAGGAGGGCGAGGTTTTGGGAGGGGAGGGACTTCAATCCTATAGAGTCCAATTGCCAAAGCAGCCATTTTCTCCAGGTGAACTGATCTCTATCAGCTGGAGCTCAGTTGTAATAGCAGGAGATCTCCAGCTAGTATCCAGAGGTTAATCAGAAAAAAGTACAGGATGCCAAGCATAATATAAACTCACCACAAATGTATTGATAACCCAATTCTTACATACAATCCACATATGGTCAAGGGTGGATATGTGGATTGTATGGATGAATTGGGTTTATATAGTGTTATCAATACATTTGTGGTGAGTTTATATTATGCTTGGCATCCTGTACTTTTTCTAATTAGGCGCTTTGACTAGTACATAGGTATTTGCTTTTTTTGTCCAGTACCCAGAGGTTGGCAACCCTGTCACCATACCTAAAGCCTATGCATGTGATGTTTTCATATGTCAGCTGATTGGGTTCATGAAGATCTGCTAAATCATATGGTTCTCTTGTTGGTAAGCAATGAGAACGACTGCATTCCAAAATCAAAGTACAAGGTTCTTCATTCCTAAAATTCCCCGCAAATTGCAAGAGCCATTGTTATTCTCTGTCTCTCCCACCTCTATTTCCTTCTTCTTATCTACTTTCACAGGTGCTTAGGAGGAAAGTTTATGGATTCATTTTTTGAAGGCCACCAATAAATGAAGGAAACCTTGTATCGCTGTCTCTCTGAATGGCGCCTAGACCCCTGCTGACTGGATGAGATTTTTTTAATTATTATTATCAGATACATAATATAACCCCTCTTGTAACTTACCAACTAATTGGTAACCGTTCTAAAAAGGTCTCTCTCTTCTCCCCGCCCCTTGATTTTGTTTTAAGCTTCGTAAAGTATTAATAACCATAACTGCCTGTTTTCCATTGTGAAGTCTAGACTTCATAAAGCACAGTTCATTATTGATTTATAAAATATCCCTTAAACACATCCTCACACGCTCATATGGCATTGTCCTACGAGCAGCTTTCAGACTTCAAAACATGACATACCTTTCAGTCTTCGGCTCAACATCTCTGTTTGTTTTATTTACAAATTTTATACCCCACCTTTCTGCCCTTGTCAGGGCCACCAAGACAGCTAATGGTTAAAACAAGAATTATGAAAGCACTTCATAAAAATAAAATAAAACCAGAGCTAAAACACATTTGTAAAAGCATAGGAAACAGGAATGAAAGCATTGCATTGTTGAGCTAACTGGCCAATGCAAATATGACTCTGTGATGTGTAGCATAACACAACATGCACATGTAGTTAGAGACTGTGGGCGAAAACACATGGTCGCTTTAGCCTCCCTTATTCCCTGTTTCAGACAGGATTCAGCCAGTATCGAACGCACATTTGGCAAAACGCATGTGTTAGATCCTGACTGAATCCTGGCTGAAACAGGGAATAAAGGAGGCTAAAGCGACCATGTGTTTTCGCCCTGTAAGGGAGGAGGTAGAATCTGCATGGCAAAATTTGTCCAGTCTCTTAGTCATCCCTTGAAGCTAAAGACATCAGATGATAGGCAATCAAGCCACGCTGCTTTGGCAATGGGTGAACCTGCCTTCAGCTATATTTCCAAAGGAAACGTGGTCCTTCCACTCTTTAAAAGAAATAGCACATCTTTGCTTAGCTATTCCTATGAACCACGTGACAAGGATGTGGCTTGTGTCTCAGGTTATTTCGGATGCCTTCCACATTCTAGACAATTTTTGGAGCATAATGTGGAAGGAATGCTCTTCAGCAGGTTATGCTTCAACATCCATTTCCATTACCCTTTTGCTGAACTATCTGTATTATCCTCCAACATTCTCCTGATCTTTTCCGTCTAGACTTTCCTGAAGGTGGTGCCCTGTCTTACCAAACACCACAATACTCAGATCAAAATCAAATACTAGGGACTTCCAGGCAGATGCTTGAAACTCACTGCACACAGGGAAACCTATTCCAACCTTAGCAAAACTTCACTTCATCTAAAATGCAGCATCCACTTTTGGTTCTTTTCTTTTTCCTTTTGTCAATGGAGTTAAGAGAACATTACCATTCTGCTGCCATAAAACTGTGGGTTGAATTCAGGGCCTGCATGCTGCTCTTCAAACTGCTAGATGACAGTGGTATTAAAGGTCATTTCTATTTCTGTGCTTGTGGCTTTCAAAATGGCTCATTCCTCATAAGCTGGAAGCTGTCAACCTCCAAAAAAGAAAAAAAAAACTAGGAGAAAGGGTACCAAGGAAGCAAGGCTGATGCTTTGGCCCTCATTACCCAAGAAGATTAGGATGGCATCCAGTCTTGCTGCTTTCTGGAAGGAACATAAAACTTATTTCTTCACTTTGACTCCTTGACAATCATTTCCTAACTTATCCTCTCTGTTCCTTTAGCCAATCTGGTCTCTCAAACTCCATCTTTTTCTTGTCTGTTTTAGTGGCTTGCTGCACCACTGGCTCTTGTCTACCTGGTGAAAAACTGTAGCTTGGATTGAGAGACAGCACTGGAAATGCTCAAGGAAAACTCCCCTGCATCCAGGTCTCTCACCCACGTGCAGGTCAATGTCATCATCTACTCTAAGCCCCAGACTTTGGTCCTGAGATGTAGATTTGGGTGTTCATTAGGGTTGCCAACCTCCAGGTGGTAGCTGGAGATCTCATAGAATCATAGAATTGGAAGGTGCCACCAGGGTCATCTAGTCCAACCCCCTGCACAATGCAGGAAACTCACAACTACCTCCCCCACACGCCCCCAGTGCCTAGAAGATGGCCAAGATGCCCCCCTCCCATGAACTGCCCAAGTTTATAGAATCAGCATTGCTGACAGATGGCCATCTAGCCTCTGCTTAAAAATCTCCAGGGAAGGAGAGCTTACCACCTCCCTTACCATCTCCTGCTATTACAACTGATCTCCAGGAGACAGAGATCAGTTCACCTGGAGAAAATGGCTGCTTTGGAAGGGGGACTCTGTTGCATTATACCCCATTGAAGTCCCTCCCCTACCCAAACCCTGCCCTCCCCAGGCTCCACCCCCCAAAAATCTCCAGGTATTTCCCAACCTGGAGCTGGCAACCCTAGCGTCATTATAGGGTTGCCAACTTCCAGGTACTAGCTAGAGATTTCTTGTAATTATAACTGATCTCTAGCTGATAGAGATCAGTTCACCTGGAGAAAAGGGCCGCTTTGGCAACTGGACTGTATGGCAATGAAGTCCCTCCCCTCCGCAACACCCCCCCTTCCTCAGGCTCCACCCCAAAAACCTCCTGCCAGTGGCGAAGAGGGACCAGGCAACCCTAATTCTCAGCAAAGTCAATTTAAGTAACAGGGCCATCAGCCAACCAATAATCGACGGCTTCTTTGACTTTGATGCATGCCTCTTTGTGGCAACTGCTACACTAGTGAACTGGAGATGGGACAAAATCTGGCACTAGTAGCTCAACTAGCACACAGTTCATTTACATTTTAAAAAAATGTTTGTGTGCATATGATGAATAATCTTCAAAGCCAAATGGTTATGATGACACACATTCACAGATACTAGGTGGTATAGTTCTTACTGGTGGAGGGAAGTACTATAATTAGTTCTGCTATTTAGCGTGACATCACCAGGCCCTACCACTTGAACCTCTGGTATGGGTCGCTAGGAAGTTAGTTGCCCTTGTTACCCAAACTAGAGAAGAGGAAATTAGCTTATTACAGGGTTCCAGAAAGGAATAATGCAAGACCTCATAGTCTGTGTATACTAGGGGGGATCTTGGTTGGAATACTCCAAAATAAAGTTATGAAATGAGGGAGAGAGAGAGAGAGAGAGTAATTATAAACACAAATAATTTTATTATATACAAAACAGAATTAAAAAAAATATATAAAGAACCTACACTAAGCACCTGAGTACTAATTCCCTAAGCATTCACACATGCACACACCAACAAGAGGGAACACCTTATTAGGGGTAAAGGCCAGAAATATGGGAAGTTTAGGGGCATACAACTTTAAATCCGGGGCTTGAGATTTGGAGAAGTCCGTTGATTAATGCACCAGAGGTCTGAGGAGCAGAGCAAGGAGCCGGTAAAGCAGGGAGAAAAAGCCTGAGGTGCATCTGGGATTCTCAGAAATAAATCAGAGTTCTGAGCAGCAGTGATCTGGACTGGTGATCTAAAGAAAGGTCTTAGGGTCCTTCTTTTATGGACAGAAGAACCCAGGTCCCATGGGGGGGGGGGTTGGCTGTCCTGATTTTGGATTGAACCAAGATAAGAAGTCTGAACCTTACCTTGGGTGGGAAAAATTGGGGAAATTACCTCGATTAGGCTATTGTGAGCCAAATCTGCATGGGCACAAGGACCCAGGAGAGGCAAAAATGACTAATGAGATTAGGGTGGCAGCTTAATGATTTAAGCCCCTTCCTTGACTGAGTCCCTGACCCTGGGCTGGGCAGGCATCTCCAGGCTGTGCATGGACATTGGGTAATGTCCTCAGCATTTAAAAGTATTTTGTTGAGAAAGATATGCCATGAAGCTGAGGAAGATTGAACTTAACCCATTTGAATTCCAACAACACCCTTCCTCTTCCCAGGGACTCTCCAGTGTCGTAGCTGAAACCAGGTGCCTTTCAAAGACTCCTCAATTTTCAGATCTCCTGGCACTTAGTCTCTAAAAGGGGTGCTTATTCAAACAACCAAGTCCAAAAGAAAAAGGGGCCTCTTTCTGAGGGGCCTCAGCTGCAGCAGAGGACAAAGTCCTTACACCATACATTAACAAGTAGTGGTGCCCTGGGCTTTGACACAACATTAATATGGCCCAGCATATGGTAAATGTATCCAGAGAACTGCAGTTGGTTCCTCTGCAGAAACATATCTGTCAGATCTGCAGCTGGTCCCTTAGAATCTACCCAGAAATAGGTTGGGGAACAAACTCCAGAAATCTCTATCAACATGTCCCAGAATTTCCGGAATTTGTTGGCAATTTAGGTAATGGTGAAGGGTAGGGGTGGAGATGGTAGAAGTAACCAGGAATAGTATACAAGTCAAATATACTTTAAAGAAGGAAGCTGTGTGGCTGCTCTGAAAGAACCTTGTGTGTGGACCCCAAGGATAGACTCAACTATCAACCAAGTGTTTAGAAACTAAGTAATGCACGTGCACATATGAATACTTAATGTGGTGTGGTGTTTAGAATGCCAGACTAGGATCTGGAAGACCCAGGCTGGAAGCCCCACTCTGCCCTGGGAGCTTAGGCCAGTCTTGCTGGGTTATTAGGAGGATAGAATGGATGGGAGGAGAACGATATAAGCCCTTTGGGGTCCCCATTCCCCTCCTTACTGGTGGGAGAACTGGTGGTGGAAAAGTGCCGTGGTGAAAAGTGTCATCAAGTTTCAGCCAATTTATGGCGACCCCTTTGGGGTTTTCAAGGCAAGAGATGTACAAAGGTTGTTTGCGACTGCCTGCCTCTACATAGCAATCCTGGGCTTCCTTGGCAGTCTCCCATCCAAGTACTAACGGGAGCCAACCCTGCTTAGCTTCCGAGATCTGTAGGGTTGCCAACCTCCAGGTGGTAGATGGAGATCTCCCACTATTATAACTGATCTCCAGGTGACAAAGTGGCCACTTTGGAAGGTAATTTGTTATGGCATTGTACCCCATTGAAATCCCTTTCCTCCCCAAACCCACCCTCCATAGACTCCAACCCCAACATCTCCAGGTATTTTCCAATCTGGAGCTGGCAACCCTAGATCTGGCTAACCTGAGTCATCCAGATCAGGGCGAGATTTGTAAATCTACTGTATATTTCTCCAAGATTAAACCTGGATAAAGGTACAAAACTAGATGCTGTAATTTTCTATGACCTTTTTGGTTTTTCCACTGAGTTGGATCTGACCAGTTTTTTTCTGGTAAACAAAGACGTCTACCAGTGACCACTCTAAAAGGCTATAGTGGGGTTCATGGGTGCCACCTCTTTAAAAGGCATGTGGGACAACGGCTACAGTAAGGAGGGGAATGAGGTGAGCTTGGGTGAAAAAAACTGGCTGGATTGCACCTACTATATTTTTCTCTGCACTTTCTAGTGTAAACCCATAAAAAAGGATTCAAATTGGACAATAAGCATAAGGCCTCCTAATTTATCATCCTGTTTGAGGGCCTATTTTTAGATTCACAGACATTGTGGCATCTTTTTAATGGACATTTTGTAAACCTAAACTTTTGGATTGATTATTTTGTTTCTTTAAAGCCCAATTAAAGCATTTGCTTGTGTCAGTGTTTCCGTAATTAAACTCAAGCAAAGGACGTTTAATTTTTTTAAAAAAAAAAATTGGCGGACGTTCCTGTCCCCCCCTTCTTTTTCTCACATCTCGTAACAGCAATTAATGTTCATCTCACACATTTATTTCATAGTTAATGTTCATCCCATACTTCAATAAAAGATTCAAGAATTAGCATACAGATTTTAATACAATCCACACTATTAACACCCCACTGCCCCATTCCCCCATTTTTTAATATTTTACACAGCAAAGTAGGAACACATATTTGAAAACCACTGCTTGTCATGTCAACTGTAAGAACATAAGAACATAAGAAAGGCCATGCTGGATCAGACCAAGGCCCATCAAGTCCAGCCGTCTGTTCACACAGTGGCCAACCAGGTGCCTCTAGGAAGCCCACAAACAATATCTAAATGGCATTAACATCTATCACATTTTTTTTGAGCTGCAAGGGATTTCCTTGTCCCAAATAATGTTTTATGAACTGCCTTACACAGATTCATCTTGGTGCTATCTGTCACAATCCCGCCCTGGGTCTGTGTGTTCTCACATGCATGTTGTGTGTTTACCTGCATGCAAAAACATGTTTCCTCTTCGTTGCCACCACCCCAAGATATAAAACCCAGCCTCTCAAGTAATCAGCTTTTGGGGTACCCTGGTATGGTTTTATCTGAGCAAGTGCAAAGGGCAGAGCTGCCCATTACTTTCAATCCCCCTGTGTGTGTGTGTCCTTAGTGTGTAAGAGTGGTCTTCAGCATGTGGGTGGGATTTCAGCTACAGTCTGGTTTCTTAAACAAGAAAGAAACTTTATTACAAAAGATTAAAGTAGAGCTAGGGTGGCCAGCTACAGGTTAGGAAATACCTGGAGATTTTTGGGGTAGAGCTTGAGGAGGGCGGGGTTCGGGGAGGGACTTCAATGCCATTTGCTAGGAGTCCAATTGCTAGGATTGCCAGGTCCCTCTTCCCCACCGGCAGGAGGTTTTTGAACCAGAGCCTGAGGAGGATGGGGTTTGGGAGGAGGGAATTCAATGCCATAGAGTCCAATGGCCAAAGCAACCATTTTCTCCAGGTGAACTGATCTCTATTGGCTGGAGATCAGTTGTAAAAGCAGGAGATATCCAGCTAGTACCTGGAGGTTGGCAACCCTACCAATTGCCAAAGTGGCCATTTTCTCCAGGGGAACTGATCTTTATCAGCTGGAGATCAGCTGTGATCACAGAAGATCTCCATCTAGTACCTGGAGGATGGCAACCTAACTAGAGCACATACATGAAAAATAGCTATCATGGTTAGGAGAATACAGATTTTAGAAAATAAAATAAGAAGATCAGTCGAACTATTACAAGAAGGTTACCTTAGATGGAGCAAACACATCCTCATCTCCCTTGCTGCGCTGTTACAGAGTAGGTTGAGGCCCACTAGTCACCACATCTGGGCAAAGTGTTTCAACGCAGAACAAAGGAAGATTTCACCGTTTAACACTTCTGCTTGCTTAGGCGAAAACTTCCCCACCCAATCCAGAGTTAGGAATCCTGCACCTTGTGGGAGATGCTCAGCTCTCTGCCGATAAGGCCCTCAGGCACGTAATCCGCATCTCTCTCTCTCTCTCTCCCTGATCAGGTTTTATGGTGCCCATTCATCGGTTACTTTGGCAGGTAGGCCAAATGGCTGGTTTTTGTGCTAACCCAAGTTCCTGTTTTTTCTGAGTCTCCCTTCTTGGGCAAATAAACACTTGCCCTAGTTTCAGTGTTCCCTATCATAACACCGTCTACCAGCTTGAATCTATGCAGCCACCTTTATAGTTAGGGTTGCCAGGTTCCTCTTTTCCACTGGCAGGAGGTTTTTGGGGCGAAGCCTGGGGAGGGTGGGGTTTGGAGAGGGGAAGGACTTAAGTGGGGTAGAATGCCATAGAGTCCAATTGCCAAAGCGGCCATTTTCTCCAGGTGAACTGATCTCTATTGGCTGGAGGTCAGTTGTAATCCCAGGAGATCTCCAGCTACAGCCTGGAGGGTTATACACAATTAGCAGCCACTATGGCCAAAATGTCTTATGTAATCCTATTGTTCAATGTAACTACAATAATAAACACAATAATAAATATAACATCAAGAAGCTCCAAGTTGTGCGTCTACTATATTATATATGGTAGTGTAGTCACATCCTATACAAAAAAAACCTAAACATCAAAATATAACAACCCCACAGTCCAACTCTCACCACTAATCCTTATAGTGCTGTAAAGTCTTTATTGTTGAAAAGATCATAATTGCCACATGGCAAAGAAGATTATAGGCAAAATATGGGCGGCTGTAGAAGACATGGCTGAAACAGGGAGAAATCACCAGGGACCTGTATCACCTACATTTTGCCTATAATCTTCTTTGCCATGTTGCAACTATGATCTTTTCAACTTGGAGCTTGTTGATGTTATGTTTATTATTGTGTTTATTATTGTAGTTACATTGAACAATGGGATTGCATAAGATATTTTGGCCATAGTGGTTGCAAATTGTCTATAACTACCTGGAGGGTGGCAACCCTATACAAATGTGTGCTGCCAATGGGCCTTTGCGCTCTGTTCCTCTTCATCTCCACTCATTTTGTTACCCCATGAATCTGTATACTAGGCCTCCTCTTCAATAATGGTGGTAATAGTAAAAATGTCTTGACCATTTAAGAGCCCAGCTTGATAGGAGCTTGGTCCAATGGTATCCTACAATTGAGGATATTTTTTCGTCAGATAGAAATGTCTTCTTCCAATAAAGGAAGACTTTCTCCATCAGAGAAGGACTTCTTACTTAATGGAAGTGATTAATTGGATCTAACCCTAAATTAAATCCTGGGGCATAATTGGGTCTAATCCTACATCCTTGGAGCAAATCCATTGCCTAAGAACTGACACAGAGTTCTTGATTCTATCTGTATACTATTCAGTACCTGATTATGGAATTCTTGGAAGAAATTAGTATGATGCAACAGATGATGTAATTTACACAGCAGTATGGTGGTTAGGGCTGTTGATTCGGTTCGTGTGAACTGAACAAACAGCCGAATTTCCCCCGATTCGGGGGTTTTCAGTTCGGATGGAACCAAACTCAAAAAAAGGCGGGAAAAGGACGCGCCAAATTCGGCGAGTTCCAGCGATAGCCAGATAAATTTGGCAGGTTCGGCGTTCCCCGTACTTGCCTTTTCCCGCCTTTAAAGACCCCGCCGCTCGGTTTCCTGGGAGTCCAGGAAACCGGGCGGGGGGTCTTTAAACTGCTCCGTGCTGCCTGGGAAGTTTAAACCCGCGCTGCCTGGGCAGTTTAACCCCCCCTTCCCGGGAGTCCGAGGAAGGGGGGCAGTGGGTCTTTAAAGTGCTCCGCGCTGCCTGGGTAGGCAGCACGGAGCAGTTTAAACCCCCCCCGCCCGGCTTCCTGAGACTCCTGGGAAGCCGGGCGGTGTGTGTGGGGGTTTAAACTGCTCCGCTGCCTGGGTCCCGATGCTCAGCTGTTGGGTGGGGGACCAGCAGAGCACCACGGTGACAGCAGTTTAAAGACCCCCCCCCAACCCGGTTTCCCAGGACTCCCGGGAAGCAGGGACTCCAGGGAAGCCGGGCAGGGGTTTAAACTGCTCTGAGCTGCCTGGGCAGGCAGTGCGGAGCAGTTTAAAGACCCCCCCCACCCAGTTTCCCAGAACTCCTGGGAAACCGGGCGGGGGGGGGGGTCTTTAAACCGAATTTGTTTGGGAATGCTGAATTTCTTGCCGAATTTGGCATTCCTAAACAGGGGGGGTTCGGAATTCGGCTGAACCGGACCCAAGTTGGGCCGGGTTTGGCCGAATCTGAACCGGCCCGAATTTATTTTTCAACAGCCCTAATGGCAGTGGAAAGTGCTGTCAAGTTGCAGCTGATGTAGGTGACCCCATAGGTTTTTCAAGGCAAGAGATGAACGTAAGTGGTTTGCCATTGCCTGTCTCTGCATGGCAACCCTTGGTGATCTCCCATCCAAGTATTAAGCAGGGCTGATCCTGCTTAGTTTCTGAGATCTGATGTGATTGGACTAGCCTTTGCTATCCAGGTCAGGGCACACAATAAACAATGTACAAACCAGTATACATCACTATAAATGTGGACAATACCAAACGCTAAAAAACTAAGGTTTAAAAAAGCAGTTTTTACAATTTGGTTGAGCTGCTGAACATGGGTTGTTGGATGAAGAACTCAGGGAGGGACACAGTAGGATGCACTGGACATTGAAGATCCTCTTATGAACCAAAATCCTAATGCATTGGTTGTAGGGCTGTTGATTCAGTAAAAACCAAAGGGGAAAAACACCAAATAAATGCAAATTTGATAAATTTCTGGTTCGGGTTTACCGAGTCCATAATTTTTTTGCAGGTAGAGGTCCCAATTTTTTAGGGTCACTAGAAGGGACTCTCCTTGCAAGAACCGCCAAGTTTGATAAAGATTGGGTCAGCGGGTCCAAAGTTATGGGGTCTGGAAGGGGTCACCCCATCTTCCTCCATTTAAAAGCCTTGAGTGGCTGTAGGCAGATTCTTTAGAGCGATCTTTGCTATGCATCACAATGGAGCTGCTGGGCTTTAAATGGGGAGGGGATTTGCCCGGCTCATCCATAGAGATACAATGTATATTTAATGGAGGAAGCTATTTCCTGTGTTTTTGCAAGGAGAAAACTCTCCTTGGTGTGATATCTATTCATTCCAAAGGAGGAAGGGGGTGACCCCTTCCAGACCCCATAACGTTGAACCCTTTGACCCAATATTCACCAAACATGGGGGTTCTTGCAAGGAGAGTCTCTTCCTGCTACCCTGAAAATTTGGGACCTTTACCTGCAAAAATGCCCCCCATAGCCGCAGAAAGCCATGAATGGGTTTAAATGGCCGAATTTTTTGGGAATCCCAAATTTAAAGCCGAATTCCCACCTTTACCGGTATAGGGGAATTCAGCATTCAGGTTTTCCTGGCCGGCGGCGCGGGGGGGGGGGGGGAGGTCAATTAAACCTGAACTCGAATCTTCCTGAATTTTTTTTCAACAGCCCTAAATGGTTATTGAATGTCTCATTTTGTTGATTGTGCTGACTCACTATGTGAAATCCGACTTGAGTCCCTGTGATAATTAACATAAATAAAGAAAAAAAATGAAAACTGACACAAATATCAGTCCTCTATGCACTCAGACTTGATGAGACTAAGAGTGCCATCACTTTTCCGGGCATAAGCCCACTGAATAGACAAGCAGGATTCTCTGCAGACCTGCTTAGGATTGCTCTTTAATTTTCTTAGCCCATTTCTTAGAAATGCTACAGACAGGTCCACTAGCCCCTCACAGATGAGGGCTGCAGAGCTGAACCACGACAAAACCCTTAGAGAAACGAAGCCGTGATGTGACGATTTTGATTACTTTCCCGCATCAGCAACTGGGACTCCTGGATTCCTTTGGTGGCTTGATCATTAGTATCAAGTTATGATTCTGTGAGAATGCAAGGAGCAGTTTAATGTAAACTGTCACTGCCGACACATTTATGCTCTAACTAACGTGGCATCACAATGTGATGGTAATTGCATGTTATGCTAATTACGTTTTCCTTTCTTTCATTCATTCTTGTTGCTAACGGAAAGGGACCCCTTGTGCCGCCACTTACGAATGAACATGTGTTCATCAAGTAAACTTCATCAGTGTTATTGAAATGTGTGATTAAAAAAAATTCTAGCGTTAGCTTGCAGTCATAGAATGTGACAAGTATAATGCCCAAGAGTAATCTCTCTTAGAAGGATGTGCGGTGCTCTGCTGTTTTTATAAACCAATCTTCTTTAATGCATTGATCTGAATCTGAAGCAATGTGAATATGAACTTCACTCCAAGTAAGACTACTTCTATGTGCTCTCTGTAGATCTGTCCTTCAGGACAGTAATACTCAATGGCTTTGGAGCCACATGTGGCTCTTCTGAGCACCATTCCCCAGTGTGGCACCTGCTCCATGTTCAAGAAAAGTGGGCAAGGCCATTGTCCAGGGAGGACAAAAGTGTGGAACTCCCTGCCCTACAATGTGGTAATGGCTGCAAACTTGGAAGGCTTTAAGAAGGGAATGTACATGCTCATGGAGGAGAGAGCTATCCATGGCTACTAGTCTAAATGGATACTAGTCAAGATGCATACCTATTCTCTCTAGTATCAGAGGAGCATGACTATTATATTAGGTGCTGTGGAACACAGGTAGGATGCTGCTGCAGTCGTCTTGTTTGTGGGCTTCCTAGAGGCACCTGGTTGGCCACTGAGTGAACCAACTGCTGGACTTGATGGAACTTGGTCTGATCCAGCATGGATTTTGTTATGTTCTTATGAGACTTATTACTGACAGATGGTTCCCACCTTGAAACATCTGCCACCAGAGGACCAGAAGATGGGTGAGCCACAGGCTCTGAGCTAGGGACAGAAGTAAAGGGCCTGGAATATTATGTGGAAAAATCTGTTATACATTTAATAGTCATATATTGTTGTTGTTGTTGTTGTTGTTGTTGTGTGTGTGTGTGTGTGTGTATTTGGTAGCAAGGTGCACAGGGCTTAAAGTGGTTATCTCTATTGGTTTCTTATCACTGTGAATATGGCCGTCTGTAAGCCATGGACTGAGCACAGCTCCTGTAGTATGATCTGGATGTATCAGTCTGTGAACAAGGACAATGCACATCAGTATTGGTGGGATGTCAGGGTACAGTAGTCAAAGACCTGGAAAGATTCATTTTACAAACCCCTCACTTAAAATTCACCACCATTGATTGTGTGAACTAGAGTAGATCTTGAAATCTGATATAACTGGATTTGGTTAGCAAATCCTTTTTGGATTGCTTATCCGGTTGGGTTCCATGGAATGAGCAGACCAGCAAACTTGGCTCATGTTTCCAAACTGATACGCATGTTTCTGCCCAAATAGAGGCAAGAGTTGTTTTGCTCCCATTCCCCCTTAGAGAATGGCAAGCACTATACCATGGAGCAGCAGAAGAAACAGTGGCTGCCAAGTGGTGCAGCCACTGAGGTGGCCACAAAGGGAAGGCTATTTGAAGTTGTCCTGCCTTATCTGGCATGCTTTTTATGCTGAGCACCCACCCTTCCCTTCATATGAATCAACTCTGTGAGATTAGCATAGGGTTGCCAGGTCCCTTTTCGCCATTGGTGGGAGGTTTTTGGGGCGGAGCCTAAGAAGGGCAGGGTTTGGGAGGGGAGGGACTTCAATACCATACAGCCCAATTGCTAAAGTGGCCATTTTCTCCAGGTGAACTGATCTCTATCGGCTGGAGATCAGTTGTAATAGCGGGAGATCTTCTGCTATTACCTGAAGGTTGGCAACCCTAGATTAGCAGGATACTTTGGGACCAAGCAGGAATTTGGGGGCTCTGACTGATTGAGTGAAATAATGGACCTTTTTTCATTTGCTTTACATTTGTGGTCACAAATTTGTTGCATTTATATAAATAGGCCTGATCCTGAGGGCTTGCTGAGGCCCTAACTGAAACAGGCAGTATTTATGTGAGTTGGGTGTTTGTTATTTAATAATACTACTGAACACACTGAGACATCTAAGGATGAGGGGAGGAGGTGATGAAACCAGACATTAATGGATGAACAATCCTGGGGGTGGGGGTTGTTAAGGAGTCCATCCCTTGGTGCTGTGCATGAACGTTTGAAACTTTGCACTGTGTGGTCAGTTGGGGTTGACGGGCAACAGTGCTCTTCCTAAGGGAAAGCAGGCTTTAGCCTTTAGCCATGTGGAGCTTGGAGCCATGGGTGCATTGCCCATACTCTGGTAGTCTTTTAAGGTGATGTTTCCCAACTTGCAGGACCCAACCCCAAAGTGTGTGTGTGTTTTTTTAACCAGTGGGTCACCATACCAAAAAGTCTGGGACCCACTGTTTTAGGGAACCCACACAATGGGGAGAGTGAGTTTAATTATTTGCACAGTTCAGAGTGCAATTGTGAAAGCCTAGTTTAACCGATGGGAGGCAGGGTGGCGTGGTATAGCCTGATCTCGTCAGATCTTGGAAACTAAGCATGGTTGGTACTCGGACAGGAGACCACCAAGGAAAACTCTGCAGAGGAAGGCAATGCTTCTCACTTGCTTTGGAATCTCCTTGATAGGGACACCATAAGTCACTTTTGTCTTGACAGCACTTACATACATACATACGCACTTACATACATACATACACTTACATACATACATATGCATACATACAAATGCACTTACCCATGCATTTTGTTTGGTGACCTCCTTCCAAAGTATTGGGAAGTGGGGGCCAATGCAACTGACCACCTCTTTCATAGATCCTGAAAGCTTACTTTCATGCAAGGTTCAGCTGCTGAATGCCTTCGTTCATTTTATTTTCAATACATTGAAAGATCAGCCAGTGTGTTAGTTTGCATGGCTGCACAGCTCCAAGCCTAGGCATATGAACCTTTAGCGTGCACCTTTAGGAAAAAAGAACAACAACAAAAGAACACACACACACACAAAGAAATGGTTCCTGATAGTGAGCAAGAGAACAGGGGTGTAGGAAGACACTTCTCACTATTCCTTCTCTGCTTCATGGGTTTGATTTGACATTTGAAAAAAAATTGATGGAGATTCTTTAGAATGCGCCCTCTGCAGTAGAGAGCAAACCAGCTGGTGAAGGGATGGATCTTTACAAATTGAACCAACCCCAATTTGCAGCATCCCAAGGATCAGTTTTCAAGACACAGAAGAACACAGAATGTTTGTCCACCAGACTTAGAATGCTTTCCAGTCTTTGCCTTCAGAGCTATGTTCACATGTCACTGACAATTAGGGAACCTCTTTCATTAGGTTCCTCCCAGCTATGGAGCACTTGAGATATTTAAAAAAATGTCTTGCTTCCCCCTATGAAGGCTAGGCTTGCATTGCTGCTGGTCTAATTCCATTTTAGATGCTGGTTGCCATCGGTTGTCCCGTTTTCTATGTGCATGGTGGTAATTTGAGTACTAGGGAGAAGCACCAACTCTGCATTTATTGCTACATGATTGATTGCCTGGTAGAAACGCTGAGGACTCTAAAGTATGAACTTGACCAACTTTTAGTAAACAGTATATGAACAGGTCTTCATATGCAAGTTCTTCACTAGTTGACTGCAATGTCAAGTAGGGATTTGAAAGTGTGAATGAGCTATTGCAGACCAAACATCACAGACATAATCTCAAACACATCGTTCCTCGATGGGTACAGTTCACAAATTATGCTGTCATTGTTGAGCTATCAAATTATGAACATGCAGATATGGACTTGCCTTATTACTTCCAGCTGAGTGAGCTTAATGACACCATTGACATGCATTGCATTTCAGATGAGGTGATTGGTGGGTGATGTTTGTTGTGTTTGATCGGTAGCGACTCATTCATAAATGCTGATAAATATTATCATGATAAATATTATCATGAGCAGGCCTGGTAAGATGTCTCTATCTGAGCTTGCATTGAATACCACTTTAGGACCCTAACAGCTGAAGTAACTATAGGTTTAGGCTGTTAGATAATACCAAGCTATGTATTTATGGTAAAGAAATTCTACAGAGCAAAACAGCACAACAGATAAATAGGAATATAGCTTAGAATAAGGCAGGTTTAATACCACAAGTAACATTTTTTTTCTGCTTCACAGTTGGAAAACAGCACGTTTTCTGAAATAGAACTCAGTTTTGGTGACGCTGATTTGCCCAATGTGGAACTGCAACTATTTCAGTCTTGATGCTTATGGAAAAATGTTGACAATTTCCATAAATCTTCAGTCTTAGGTTGCTTCTCCTACGATACCTTTCATAAACCCAAAGTCTTTAGATGTAATATACCACTCTGTTATCTCAGAATGCTTTCAGGATGAAAGGGAATCGAGCTTCGTGTAACTAAAGAGCATGCAGAAATACCATAGCAGCTTTCCCCCCCCCTGAAGCTGAGAGATAATTTGGCAAAACTGCTTCCCCCTCTCCTAAAAAACCTGAAACATCAAAGTAATAAATTTATTATTCTTCGCTCTCTCTTTCTCTCCCTGAACAGGAGCCACGTATGTGTTTTTCATCTCTGCACCTGGTTGATGCACGCAGGTTCATTCTCATTCTCAGGCATGATAAGGCTCCAGAAGTTATGAGGCACCTGAGGCCCGTTTTGTACCATCAATTTTTAAGCAGAAGACCCCACCGAAATCAATGAGTTCTGCCGCAAAAATCGATGATGCAATATGGCCCCAAGGGCTCTCTAATTTTTTGTAGCCTCTTCGGGGTGAGATTTGCACACAGACTCTTTTCCAGGGCTTGAATATATATCGATAGAAGGCCTGTGGGATGAGGCAACCCCACCATAAATGTTCTTTGAGGAAAGCAGCCTTCATGGCTAACACCAGAAGTTATGTAAACACGCCCCAGTTGAATCAAGGCACTGGTCTATCTAGATCAGCATTGGCTACTCCGTCTGGCAGCAGCTTTCCAGGACTCAGAGAAAGGTCTTTGAACTTCCCATCTGATATTCTTGGAGAAGTCAGGCTCAAACTTGGGATGTTCTGTATGCACATGAACCATGAACACATGAAGCTGCCTTATATTGAATCAGACCCTTGGTCCATCAAAGTCAGTATTGTCTTCTCAGACAGGCAGTGGCTCTCTAGGGACTAAGGTAGAGGTCTTTCACATCACCTACTTGCCTAGTCCCTTTAACTGGAGATGCCACGGATTCAACTTGGGACCTTTTGTATGCCAAGCAGATGCTCTGCCACTGAGCCATGGCCCCTCCCCAAAGTTCTACTACTGAGCTACAGCTTTTCTCACTTGGCTTCTAGCAACCCTTTCAATGAATTATTAATGTGAACCTACAAGGGAAACTTGTTGTCTCTTTCAATGAGGGCCAGCATGGTGTAGTGGTTAAGATCAGCAGACTCTAACTAGGAGAACCAGGTTTGATTCCACATTAGAGTTGTGCAAAAAAAAAAAAAAAAATCAGTAAATTTCAGGATCGGGTTTATTGGGCCCATCCGCCCCCCACCGGTAAATCCGAAATAAGCCGAATACCTATACCGGAAAATATTGGTATTTGTCTTATTTCTGGGTTTACCAAAAACATTCAGGCCCATTATAGTCCATGTAAAAAAAATCGAAGCTCCTGTGGGGGCATTTTTGGAGGTAGAGTTCCAAAATTTTCCGGGTAGCTTCAAGGGACCCTCCTTGCATGAACCCTGAAGTTTGGTGAAGATTGGCTCAGGGGGCTCCAATTTTATGGGGCCCCAAAGGCCTTGCCCTGTTGCCCTACTCATTACAACTGCTATCCCATGTAGCTTTTCTTCATGAAGGTCCCACAATCTATGTCATGGCCTTTATGATGACCAAAAGAGCACCCTCCTGCCTCTTTTGATAGTGGAAAAGCTGGTCAGATCCAACCATTTTGCAGATGATACTGTACTCCGTGGTATATAAATATATGTGAAGAACTCATTAAGAGGCATTGCAGATCCCCACCCCAGTGGTCCCTGCACTACAGATCCTCACACTGTCAATCATAACTAAGAGTGCATTCCTGAGGTAGGGGGCCCAATTGCCTTAGGAGGCGACATGACCCCAATGCCGATGTCCGGGCCACTTGTGCCGTTCAGACTGGCACGGATGCTGGTGTAGGGCCACTTGTGCCGGCCCCGTGCTGCCCTCAGATACTGGCTTGGCCTCCCACCGGCATCCTCCCAGCACAAGTCCTCCTGCCAGTATCCTGGGAAGCATTCCTGGAGCGTTCCAGGGGGTGGAGTTACCGGTAGGCAGCTTCTTAACCCCTTTCAGCCCAGGAATTCCCCCCTTTTGTAACAGCAGTGCTGCGTCAGCTTTTTGTTGGTGCAACATTGCTGTTCTCTATGCGGCTTTCCCCCTCTTTTTAATTTTTTTGGGGGGAATGCCCATTTCCCCCCCTGCTGGGGCTGCAAAACCTCTGTGGAGGTGTGTTGGCAGTGCCATGGCCACGCTGTCCCTGGCCACTGCAGGTTTCATGAATGGGCTTTTAGGGATCAAGACATTTCACAGACATACTATCTCAGGAATCTTTATTTCAACTCCATAAGTAAGATCAGTGGTTTAATCCAACGGGATTGAGAGGTAATGGCTCATAGCTCATGCTTTTCACCTAGGAGGTTAGATTTAAAGTGGGGTTTCCTGGCTCATAGCTTTTATGCTTAATCTTGCTTTTCACCTGGTGAGTAGATTTACTGAGGTTAGATGTAAAGTGGGGTTTTCCGGGTTCGTAGCTTATATGCTTAATTACAGTCTAATGTGGTGATAAAAAGGACCATAAAAGGGATCAATGATAGACCACATATTTGGCGTGGAGAAGGTTCCAGGTAGAGGTGCTGGAAAAACAGCTGTTGGGAAGGACTTTTCTTTGCCTGAGACTCTAGAGAGCTGCTGTCAGTCAGAGTAGGTGATACTGCGACAAATGAACAATTCCTTAGTCTCAGTATAAGGCCACTTCATATTTTTGTGCCTTTATGCCTAGGGAAGTTTGAACTGTCCTGTCCCTATTGCTATGGTTCAGTGAAAGACCTCATGCTTGACATGTGAAAGATCGCAGGCCCAGTCCCTGATATCTCCCATTACAAGCTATCAGGTAGCATGAGTTGGGGAAAAAAACTTTTCTTTGCTGGAGACCTGGGGGAGCTGCTGACAACCAGAGAAAAAAATGCTGCTAAGCTGACCCAGTATAAGACAGTTTCCTATGTTTATGGTTGCCCTTTAGTTCCTTTAACAACTGGGAAGCCCTCCTTGATCCTTGAAAAGCATCTGTCCAAGACATGCAAAGTATAGCTAAAGCCAGGCGCTGAAGGCAAATGAGGGAGAGAGAGAAAAAACTCTGCCACCCAGTGGAATAAATTTGTTCCCTTGGCTGCTTTCTCAGATGACTAACACTGCATCATCATCTTTCCTTAAACAGAGAAAACGGGCAGGATGAGATATAGAAGAGAGATTTTAATTGTGCGTGGAGGGGGGAAGGGATACCATCCTGTACATGGACGGAGGATACAAATATTCACCAGAATGGCAAAGCTGTAAAGGAAAATGAAAACAAAATGAGATGTTGGGGGGGGGGGAGAGAGAGGGGGGGGTAAATATTACCTTCTGAGCAGGGCTCGTTTGCACAGCTGCATACTTTGCTTTGTTTGCTCATTTTGATGAAGACCAGAAAATATTGTGGTGCAGGAAAGCAATGACAAGCTAAGAATACAGCTTAGCCAGGTTGATAGGCAATTGTTGCTCTCCGGGTTGCCTCTGATTTAAAAGCGGAGAATTTACCCAGATTTTTGAATTGGATGTGGAATATAACCTTTCGTCATGCTCAATAGGGTGATGCAGACATCTGGCTGATCGAGTAGCTATATACAAACTGTGGGATGCTATCATTTCGTCAGTGGTTATGTTTAGACCGGAGCCCAAACTGTGCACATGGTTTGTGCTTAAAGCAATGCGGCAATGTTTGCAAATAAGATGCTCGAAAATTAAACTTCTCCTTGCAATGACCATTTTCCTTCCAATTGTATACCCTGCACTGACAATTTGTTCACAGTTTGAAACAAGCAAGTGGAGTGGTGCCTGGGTAGCCCGCGGTTTTTCTCAACAACTTGCAGCCGATTGGAAGCTGTTATTGGTGCGTGCTCAGAATTTGCTGGATTGTTTAGAGTGATGGGAGTTACAGTTTCCTTGCCTTTCGGACTTAATTGGGGAGGCCTCAATAAACTATAGTTCCCATCAGCACCAGCCAGATATCATGGAAAAGAAAAAAATAGGAAGAGCAATTGGTAGAACAGTCGGGACTCAGTCAGGGCTTGTCCACTGTTTAAATAACTATTTCCCATGGCAGGTGCTTCCCCTCTTTTGGAAAGGATAGTTTTGTGTCTTGGGGATGTTAGGATACTTTTCAAATTGGGCTGGTGGCATTATGTCAATGTTTCGTTCACCATGGTATCCCACTGTGATTAATCCAGAAAGCGTAGTCCTTGCTCTCAGTTGCCTATGTCATATCATGATATCATCCAGTTCACTGTGTGATCACCAATTGGCTAGAATCAACCCATGATAAATTTTGGAACAGGAAAAAAGCAGCAGCTAGACAGAAAAATATAACTGAAATATTATCAGCCAAGGGGAAAAAAAACTGACATCCCTCCCAACCACCAACCTACCTGTTATCTGCCCCTCCATTGTTAGCTATATTTTTTATGTATTTACTTCATTTATACCCTACCTTTCTCCACAGGAGGGCCCCACTGCAATTTACTTCTTTCTCCTGTCCTTCATTTTATCCAGTAGCCAGTTTTAGGTGAGTCAAGTAAGTTGTGTGATAGGAAGTCAACCTGTGGTTGCTGCCAGGCCTGACCCCAATCAATCTTCCCTCAAAGGACAAAACAGTCCTGGAAAGGGCCCTGCCTCTTCCCTTGGCCCCTTGATCCTGCCTTTTACTGACAGAAACCAAGGCTGAAAGGCGGCCAATACTGTTGTGGTTGCCTAACAATGGTCACTGAGGGCATTTTTTTCTTATAGCAATATGTGCTCCTTTTGTCCATCTGGGAGGTTTTTAACCTCCATATTGCTTTGATTTATAATTTCAGATTAGTCTGCAAACATGAGGCTGATCTCAGATTTGTAGAAAGATCTGTCTTGTTTGTTCATGGCTCCAATTTCCAGACTTAAGTATCCACAGATGGAGCCACATTGACAATTAGGTGTGTTGATTTTCAGGAATCCCTTCTTCTGAACAATTTTGTGACCGTAAATAAGTGAACCTTGACACTGTTTGGCATTTGCTTATTGAATGTAAAAAATATGATCTCGACAGAGATAAATGGATCACAGTATACATCCAGAAATGGGGACTTGCCCTAAAGCAAGAGATATTTGCAAAGCTATTGGCTGATACTGATCATAATGTAACTCTCACTGTGGCAAAATTTTTATCTGTGGCTTTTAATGATACTTTTTACTAACTGTATACTTTAGATTTTGTGTTTTTGTATTTCCTTATGTTTGGTTACTTCTGTATTACTAAATTTATTGATTTGTTTTGCTCATGACCTATTGGTCTGTGAGCATATGGAACTAGGGTTGCCAGGTCCCTCTTCACCACCGGCAGGATGTTTTTGGGGCGGAGCCTGAGGAGGGCAGGGTTTGGGGAGGGGAGGGACTTCAATGCCATAGAGTCCAATTACCAAAGCAGTCTTTTTCTCCAGGTCAGGGGTCGGCAAACTCATGAGTCAAAAGAGCCAAATATCAACAGTACAACGATTGAGATTTCTTTTGAGAGCCAAATTTCTTAAACTTAAAACTATATAGGTAGGTACACTGTTTATTAACTTAATAAACTTTAGTTAAAGTTTTAAGTCTTAATTAAACTATAGGTACACTGAATAAAACTTGATATCATACTTAATAGTGATCTTATTTATTGATAAAAATTAAATTGTAAGCCCCCGCCATTTCCCCCTCCCCGTCCGGAGTCCTCGTCTGGAGGCCTGGTCTACCGCCATAAAAGCCTATTGGTAGGCCTAGCCTCCGGCTTGAGTCCCATTGGGAGGCCAGGTCTACCCATTGGCTTTCTTGGCAGTAGACATGGCCTCCGGAGGCCCATAGAAGCCAATTGGTAGACCTAGCCTCTGAAGGGGGACTTTTCCCCCTCCTCGGAGTGCAGGTCTACCGCCAAGAAAGCCAGTGGGTAGACATGGCCTCCCAATGGGACTCAGCCGGAGGCCAGGTCTACCAAAGGAAGCCCGCCCTGCCCAACAGCTGATAGGCAGGGGGGGCAGGAACCGCCGAGCCGCCCGCCCAGCAATCGCGCGGCGGGAGGGGAGGCTTTAGCTCCCAACCATTGAGGGCAAGGGCAAGGGGGACCCGGCCATTCTCCACGGCGCGGGGGGGGGAGAGACAGCGCACCCGCTCGCCTGCTCTCTCGCTCTCTCTCTCTCTCTCAGGCGTGCCGGCTCTGCAGCTCGGCTGCCAGCGCGAGCGGGTGCAAGAGCAGAGGCTCTGAACCAAGTTCGGAGAGCCGCACTCAACAGGCCAAAGAGCCACATGCGGCTCTGGAGCCGCAGTTTTGAGACCCCTGCTCCAGGTGAACTGATCTCTATCAGCTGGAGATCAGTTGTAATAGCAGGAGATCTCCAGCTAGTATCTGGAGGTTGGCAACCCTATGTGGAACAGAATACATCAGTATATTGAAGCTTCACATTTGTTAGCCACCTTGAGTGCTTTTTAAACAGAAAGGTGGGATATAACAAAATAAATAAAATATGTGCAAGGATCTGTTCTGACAATTTACTGAGCCTGTCACATTTGGGAGCAGGGCCTCCTTGAACCCCTCACGTGCATTCTGTATATAGTTTTGTCTGACAAGCTCTGTTAAGCTCCTCACAACTATGGCCTCATTCGACACCTCAGGCCAGCTTGACCTGGTTTGAAAAGAGAACTTACAAAAGCCCCTTCAGCATTTGAATGCCTTGGGATGCTTTATTTGGCTTCCAAAAGATAGGCCTTCATTTTCTTGAGTTCTTCCTTTAGCTTTCTTGATAATAGGTGAGGGCAGTAGACAGCTGGGAATCCATGCCAGCTCTCTCTCTCTTTCTCTCTCTCTCCGTGCATGCGTATGTGATACAGCTTGCCAGCTAGTTCTTCTCTACCAAGAGCTCCTTTTCTTTAACAAGAGAAGGCATATTTTCAAAATACTCCATATGATGGCCTTGTTATCTTGAAATGGAATGCTTGCTGGTGGTCACAAATGTCTTCATGCCATACAAACAACAGCCAACACAAAAGAGATCCAATTCTAATCTCCTGTTTCCACTGTCGCCCCTCTTCCTAATTCAGAACAGTTGGTAGTCTTTGTTTCTGAACACTCTAGCACCTCAAGCTGAGCGCCTGTAAGAGTGAGGACAGTGACTTTTATACCAGAGATATTTTTTATTAAAGAAAGGACTTCTGGGGAAATGTTTCTGAATGTAAGGAGTGCTTTCTTTTATTAAAAATAGCATCCGCAGCTTACAAAATATTAGCAAAATGCCCATGATGGTAATGGGTGGGATATTGTCAGTAAGGGTCATAAGGGCCAAAGTCAGTGCAAGGTAGGATTGGTAATGGTGTACTGAGATAGCAAACATTCATTTATTTGGGTGAAACTGTGGTTAGGTAGTTGGAGATACCACTGGGAAATGAAATATCCCTTTCCCCCCTATTTGACCACAGCTTTTGAAATTAAGCCCGTGACAAAGGCAGCTTTTCTCTAAATTGTTCTATAATATATTTTTTTCTGATCATGATAAAGTGTGTCATAACACTGAAAAGGGAAAGGAATGGGATGTTGGCTTCTGACCTTTCTATAGAGAGCTAGGGAAAATAGCATTGCAAACAGGAATGTAGAAATATGCCTTGGTTCTCCCCCCCCCCAATACATTTCATATTTGTAAATCTTTCACTGATCACATTTTTGTTCCTTGTTCCCAACATTTGCTAATTTTTTTTCTTTTATGCCATTTTTACAGCCTTTTTATACCCTTTGTGTCTTATATGTCATTTATAGAACAAAATAACACAACCGCCTCCCCAGTTAATATGTCTAAATCTAATGCACAAAAAATGATACACACACCCAGGTTTGATTTGCATGAGGGAGAAACTATTCTTTTCAGTTCAAAACAACCAGGCTGTGAAATCTGGTAGCATCCCTACTTGAAAACAGGGACGCACAATATCATGGTGGCTTTACATTTATCAGTTCTGTCAAGTGGCCAAGACCATAACATTTCTGGTGGGCTAGTCGAATTCTGGTTGTTGATAATATTCCCCTTGAGGTCTTCTAGACTGATTGATCTTTCCCCTCTCTGAATTCCTGATAGCCAGACTCTGTCACTGGCCTGCAATTCGCCTCTTTGACAGCAATCTGTTTTGAGCCTGTATCACTGTCTCTAGGCTCAATATCTGGCAGAAAGTTTCCACCAATGATAGAAGAATCTCTATATTCATACTACATAGGAGTTTTCTCCATGAATGATTGTGGGGGGGGGGGAGATAGATCTTTATTTTGAGGGTCCTATATTGATTTTCATTTTCTGGCACATGTGTGTTCCCACAATGCCACTTGAGAATTGTAGGGCAGGCAGGAATTGATGCAGATAAGCTGCAGGATGTCACCTACACAGCAGTTCAATGCTTCTATTATAAGAACCTAAGACCACAGATGGAGCAAATCCATAGTTCTTCAGCAGTTCTGTCTTATGTAGAGTTACTTGCACTTTAAGCCCATGTAAATCAACAGTCTTAGAGAAACTCTGCCTGAGACTACACTGTATGTTCCAGTGCAAGGTATAAACCCCATTGATGTAGGGGAAGGGCCGTAGCTCAGTGGCAGAGCAACTGCTTGAAATGCAGAAGGTCCCAGGTTCAATCTTCGGCATCTCCAGTTAAAGGGACTAGGCAAGTAGGTGATGTGAAAGACCTCTGCCTGAGACCCTGGAGAGCCACTGCCGGTCTGAGTAGACAATACTGACTTTGATGGACCAAGCGTCTGATTCAGTATAAGGCAGCTTCATGGGTTCATGTGATGTCTGCTATCAAAACAGAAGAGAGTCCTTTAGTTATCTTGACAAAGACAGTATTAAAACAATCAAGTTCTGAGCATGTGCCAATATGTGCTGCTCGGTCTGATGAATGCCAGCTAGACAGGTGCAGAAGTGGAACATCAGCACACAACACATGATTAGGTACAAACAGAGCAAGGATTTCAAGAGCACTGGAGTTGTCATACGAGTGTGTGTGTGTGTGTGTGTATTTTTTTTGCTGTCAAGCCATACCTGAGTTATGGCGACCCCTGGTGGGCTTTTCAAGGCAAGAGACATTCAGAGGTGGTTTTCCATTGCCTGCCTCCACGCCACGACCCCGGTATTCCTTGGAGCTCTCCTATCCAAATTATTGCCAGGGTCGACCCTGCTTGGCTTCTGAGATCTGACAAGATTAGGCTAGCCTGGGCTATCCAGGTCAAGGCATTTGTGTATTACGAACAGTTAAAATTCCTATTCTGAGCCTACTATTAGCAAACAAGTCAGTCTTACTTCTTCCCAGTTTCAGGGTCTGTGTTGGGTTATCACTGAGATAGTTAATAACTTGGCTGCTGCATTAGAGGGAAAAATTAATAAATCTTACAGGTCACAGTGTCTTTCCAAGAGAAAAGCACCAATAAACAACAACAGCTCAGGAGCACAACTGCAATGATAAGGTTTATTTGCATGGCACAGAGGATGTGATGTTTTTAGTCTACATTTGGGAAGGGGAAACTAGAGTGTTCTCCGCTGACCCATTTAGAGAAGGGGTGATGGATCCATAAGGTCGGCAGAGCATTGCCTAGTTTTGTATAAAAGGCATATGTGGCCGCTGGGAGCCATCAAGGGCTTAGCTTGGCATGGATTTTGTGAGCAATTTATTCCGGACCTTATTCTCATTCACAGAACACTGCTCAACAGGACACCTTTGATTCCCTGAAATCAAAAGGTGAGCAGAATGAGAACATCGTGCCCAACCCTTTGCTGGGCAGAAACCGAGGCAGTTCACACGGCGGCAGGTTTTAAGGATGAAAGCCTTCAATTATTAGATTCACAGGCCTTATTTGATCATTTGTTCCCCATGCATAATTAAGCACAGTTTATTATTTTTTTCCAGCCAAGGCTCTGTAATCTTACATGAATTTAATAGTCTAAAGAGTAGTTGCAACCTGTCTGAGAACAGAGGGGGAAATCTGAAACAGGGCCAGGGAGAGGAAGAACTATGTCTGTGCTGGCGAGAACAAGATATACTGTACTGACTGAAAAGATATACTGTATTGACTGAAAAAGAGGGGGTTGTCTTGTCATGATGTGTCATGCTGGGGCAGGGACTTGCGAATGAATGCACGTGTCTGAAAGGGCACTTTCTCACTTCTTTTCCCGGGCCCAAACAGACTTTGGATTGCTGCTGCCCGTAGCTGATCTTTAACCTCTCTTGTGTACCAGCAGTTTGGGGCACCAGTAAAAGTCAAATGAGTCACAAACAAATGCTGTGTCTCAGTAAAATCCTAAGTAGTTCTCAGCGATGCTAATGGCCACCAATCAGTTTGGTCTTTATGCATGCCCAGTTTGTGTGTGTGTGTGTGTGTGTGCGTGTGTAAATCTGATGCAAACTGGTTCAGCAAGTGTTTTTGGCTGCTCCGCATGAACTGAGCAGGCCAAGTGGTGGGCTCATGTCTGATCACCACCTTCAGATGCAATGCTGGACTTTTGAATGTGTTCATGATGAAATTCACAGCAACCCTAGCTGGGAATGAGAACCAAGAAAGGAAGAGTAGCCAGGGCCCACATGCATACATTGTTAACTGTGTGTGTGTTAAGTGCCATCAAGTTGCTTCCGACTCATGGTGACCCTATGAATCAGTGTCCTCCAAAATGTCCTATTGTTAATAGCCTTGCTGAGATCTTGCAAACTGAGGGTCATGGGTCTTCCTCTTTTCCTGCTGCCTTCAACTTTTCCTAGAATGATTGTCTTTTCCAGTGACTCTTGTCTTCTTATAATGTGACCAAATTACGATAGCCTCAGTTTAGTCATTTTAGCTTCTAGGGTCAGTTCAGGCTTGATTTGATCTGTAATCCACTGATTGGTTTTTTTTTTTTTTTTGGCAGTCCATGGTATCCATAACCCTCTCCTCCAACACCACGTTTCAAAGGAATCTACTTTCTACCTATCATCTTTCTTCATTGTCCAGCTTTCACAACCATACATAGTAATAAGGAATACAACGGCATGAGCATTGTTAACCAGATCTTCTTAAACAGGATGCCTCTGCTATGACAGGTTCATATCACCCCAGTGATATGCAAACTAACATGAATGGAAGACAGAGAATCTTGCTTTCTGTCCTCTTCAGCAGTGAGAGGTGCCATGATACAATTTTGAAAAAAATCACCAATGACAACTGGTCACTTGGGGTTTCCCCACCTTGCCTTTGACCATTCCTACATGACCTCAATCACTGGTGTATATTTTCTCAGTCCAGTTATATATTCTTGGTCAGCCCGGTTCGCCTGCGACGCTCCAAGACATCTAGTTCATTATTTCCCTCTTTCCGCTACCAACGAGGCAAGCAAAGGCAAGCGTTGAAAAGGCTTTGCCTCCTGTGACATTAATGCTATGCTTAGGACAACTCATCAGCTCCCTTTATAAAACTAATCAAACCTTGCTGCTCCCAGAGTTTTGCAATTGCACCACTCATTAGAGATGTTCTCTTTGGCAATTTTCTAATGAAATGAGGATGTGGTGGTATCGGCGGTTGGGACTAATGGAGGTTAGGAGAGAGACAAAGGTTTTAACAGCCCAGACAACTAACATTCTGTCATTCGGCATTATGCCTGGCGTCCGACGATAATAGTGAAGTTTCTAACTACAGCCAGGCAGGCAGTAGAATCGAGCAGCCATTTTTACTTGCCTTGGTGTAAGGAACAGACTTATCATTTCTTTGTGGTATTACTCATTAAGTCCCTGGAAGAGCTCAGTGTGGTTTATGATTGGTCTGCTATGCTTTATGAAACTACCACAACCATAGTGAGATAAGTAATCATATTTCCATGCGCACCTGTATTATTAAGCCTAATTTGCTTTCTTAAAGTGGCAAAGATCATGTCTTTTTGTCTCCCCTCCCTTTCTGGTATTTATCTATGATTGAAGTTAACATAGAAGCTCTTCAAGCTGATGGAAAACAGTGGCAGGCCAGGATGCTCTTCAGTTTAGGATGTGTTGTGGTATCAGCAAACAGATAACAAAATATGGGTAGAGAGGAGAATATGTTTTAATAGTGGAGCCAGCGTGGTGTAGTGGTTAAGAGCAATGGTTTGGAGCGGTGGACGCTAATCTGGTGAACCGGTTTGGTTTCCCCACTCCTACCCATGAAGCCAGCTGGGTATCCTTGGGCTAGTCACAGCTCTTTTAGAGCTCTCTTAGCCCCACCTACCTCACAGGGTGTCTGTTGTGGGGAGGGAAAGGGAGGTGATTGTAAGCCAGTTTGATTCTTCCTTAAGTGGTAGAGAAAGTCGGCATATAAAAACCAACTCTTCTTCCTCCTCCTCCTCCTGTTCCTCCTCCTCCCAATTCTGGGTTGTTGTTTCTTTGTAGCCTCCAGTTTGGTGTCTTAGGGACCTCTTCCTCCGCTGTTTTGATATTCTTTCTTAATAACCTGGCTGGAGATGTTACAATCCCACAGATAATTGGATTTCAGAAATATCAGTTCTTGGATCCAATCCTGAGTATTTGATGTCACTATCCTGGAGAAGGTTTTCCATTTTGTATGTACCAGAAACAGATCAAAAAGCCTCAGAAACCTGCCTGGGCCTTGCTGGGATGGTGATGTGAATCAGAAGAAGAGTTGGTTTTTATACACCACCTTTTCTCTTCCATTTTAAAAAGGTAAAGGTCCCCTGTGCTAGCACCAGGTCATTCCTAACCCATGGGGTGACGTCACATCCCAACGTTTACTAGGCAGACTTTGTTTACGGGGTGGTTTGCCCGTGCCTTCCCCAGTCATCTTCCCTTTACCCCCAGTGAGCTGTGTACTCATTTTACTGACCTTGGAAGGATGGAAGGCTGAGTCAACCTTGAGCCGGCTGCCTGAAACCAACTTCCGTCAGGATCAAACTCAGGTCGTGAGCAGAACTTGGACTGCAGTACTGCAGCTTACCACTCTGGCCCATGGGGCTCCTTTTCTCTTCCTTTAAGGAGTCTCAAAGTGGCTTACAATCACAATCCCTTCCTCTCCCCACAACAGGCACCTTGTAAGGTAGGTAGGGCTGAGAGAGTTCTGAGAGAACTGTGACTAGCCCAAGGTCACCCAGCAGGTTTCATGTTGAGGAGTGGGGAAATGAAGCAGATTAGAGTTCACTGCTCTTAACCACTACACCACACTGGCTCTCCAATCAATGGCATTATCAACCAGCTTTGGTACACCATGTTTGGGGCACCAGTGGTTTCCTCAGAGTCTGGACCAGATTAATTATTTCTGGGTATCTGGGTGAATATCTGAATACATAATCCAGTAGATTTAGATTAAGTTTAAATTGAATTGGAGGGATTTGCTATTATGATCCTGTCTGCACCGAATGTTTGCAATGTGATGAGGCAATGATTTAAATTATGGCACTGAGGGGAAAGAAAGCAGTCTTCGGGATAGATTTCCCCTCCTTCTGCCCTCTTTCAATGTGCTGCTAAGAAACCACCAAATTGGGGGGGGGGCACCTTTCAGTGTTGTCAAGAAGTTTGCAAATAGCCCCACCCTTTCAGCTCAACCCACATTTCAACACTACGTCAGTTCTCGTTGTTTATGGCACCCAAAGGCACCTTCTTTGTATGTTCAGTTGAGGTCAGGCTCCTTCAAGCTGTGCTTTCTACCCAATTAGCATGTCTTTTTAAAAAAATATATATATAAATAATAATAACAAATGCTGCACTTTTTCTTCACTTGACACTGTTGTATATTTAACAAGTGAGACCTTAATTACTCAGCACCAGAAATTGATGCCAAAATAGGCTCGATTTGTTTGCACTTAATACCAAAAGTGAGAGGTAACCCCTGACTTCAGAGGCAGCTGTCACAACGTGCTCTATTTAAGATACAGTAACAACCTTCAGACAGGCATCTGTCGGTTGAGCAGCAGTTATGGTTTCTGTCCATTTTTCATTAAAAACAGAAAGCATAAGAAGAACCCTGATGAATCAGATGGATAGTCCATCTACTATGGGACTAGGGTATTTAGAAGGGTCACCTTCTCCTCTGTGAACCTGCTGGGTTTATTTCTGCTGATCCATCTCGTATTTTTACTTATGGTTTAAACACTAGAGCAGCGTTGCTGGTTTTGAATGAGAGCCCTGCTTCTTTTATTTGCTTTGAGTTGTCTCTTGTCCTCTTCATATTGCTTCTTCTTAAAGATTAACCGTGTTGCTGTTTTTATTTAATTTTGATGCCAAGTGACTTAATTTTAGCTAACGGTTTTGTTGTTTTTATGATGATTGTAAGTTGTCTTGGAAATACTTTTATTGAGAGGTCACAATATGCATGTTTAAAATAAATATAACATATTTGCCCGCACTCCAGCCAATATGGCTCATACCCTGTTTACCAGTTGCAAACAGGGAGCCAGTTTTTCAACAGAATGTTCATCTGCACATCAACCCCATTCTCATGGCTGTTCAGCAGATTGCTTCACTGTATAGCTTCCTAATGGTGCAGTGCAGAGCACTTGGCTTTTCACACATGAGCCTTCTCACCCAGCCTGATTAAGCTTTGCTTCCCACTTCCTTGCGGAGCCACTGCTCCACTTGGCTCCAGTTGTTTAAATAGACAGTTAAGTTGGTCATATATCATATCAATCCTACTGCTTGGTGGTCATTAATGGCTGCTGAGAGAGAGCCAACATGGTGTAGTGGTTAAGAGTGGTGATTTGGAGTGGTGGGCTCTCATCAGGAGAACCAGGTTTGATTTCCCACTCTTCCACATGAGCAGAAGACACTAATCTGGTAAAATGAGTTGGTTTCCCCACTCCTACCCATGAAACCAGCTGGGTGACCTTGGGATGCAGTAGCTAGAGGGGTCCAACCAGACCCATGCTTGCTGGCAACCCTGTAATTTCACTGACTGCTTGAGCATTATGGAAAATAGAACAAAAATCCCTCTATTCATCTCCCTCCTCTGTTCATAATTTTATAAACTTCTATTTTAGCTGGTTAAATTAAAAATAGTCCTCCCAAAGCTTTTGCTTTTTGTCAAAGGAATGATACTGACAACCCCACATCATTTCAGTTGCCTTCTTCTGTAATGTTTCCATTTTTATTATTCTGTTTGTGAGATGGGGCTTATTAGGAATAAAAAGAATGTCAAGGTGAATAAAGAATACTCCCATGAACGTCTAGCATGAAGGAGCTGGAGTTGGATGAGCATTTTAAAGACCTTGGGGGCCTTCTTTTCTGGCCCTGATAGAACAGAAGCTTCACATAACAAAGGGGAACAATATGTCACAGGCTTATCTGAGTGCCGACACCTGAAAAAGTCCCCAGAGATCTTAACCAAGATTCCCTTCTGGCCAAAAGCAGGTCACTGGGGTGGACCCATCCATTCTCTAAGCAGTTTTCCTCTCACCTAGGGAACCACCCTAGGTGTGAGTTTGACAGACGGGACCCTGAACGCCTACTTAGACAGAAAGAGGCATACTTCATTCATTTATTCAAATCATTGCAACCACACGGTTTAAACTTGGAAAACAATCTATCTTGTTTTATTTAAGTTATGTCTCTTTAAGAAGCATGTGATCCCATACGACACCTGGGGCTATTTAACTTACTCCTAGTGGAGATTTGGCAGTTACGGCTTGTATCCCATTGGGAACAATTGAATTGGTGAATTTGTCTGTGCAACTATGTATTGAAAATGATGTATCCTGCTGTTGGAACCTTATAGTTTATACTCTACATAGTTGTTTTCTTCATCCCTAGGGGAGAATGGAATGAATTTGGAAACTAATATGTACATACACATAGAATAGAACTGAAAGTAATATCTAACTTTTATGTCATTTATTGTTAAAGTTATATTATATAAAGAGTGTAAAGAAAAAAAATTATGTGCAGAAACTGGACTGAGGAAGAATAGAAACGATCGTCTCCCTTGCCATCCTTACATGAAGACTTCTTTCTTGTTCATAAATTGTTGAACTTTTGATATGTATACCCCTATGGGACTACTTATATATTATTGTACATAGTTTTTTGTCTTTATTGTTGTATGTCATTGAGTGCACCTAATACACCTTGTTACACACTAGCTGTATCTTGTTATATACCAGCCTTTTCTGTACTTATTTCCTTACCGTAGGTATTAGTACAGAGGTGTTTATTTTGGTTGCTCAACCTCCAGGTATTAGCTGGAGATCTCCTGCAATTACAACTGATCTCCAGGCGATAGAAATCAGTTCCCCTGGAGAAATTGGCTGCTTTGGCCACTGGACTCTATGGCATTGAAGTCCCTCCCCTCCCCAAACTCCACCCTCTTCAGGAACTGCCCCCAAAACCTCCTGCTGGTGGTGAAGAGGGACCTGGCAACCCTAGTGCCCAAGCATCATTCCAGAGCTCTCTATCCTTACAATCAGCTGATTTTTCAGATTTGCATAAGGTATGGAACAGGAAGAATGTTTCATCTCCTGCCTTCTGGGATTTCCTTCTTGCCAGGTTAGGTGATGCTGTTGCTGGCATTTTCCTGTTGCCTGGCAGCTTCCAAAAGGAAACTCCTGCAGGGTGCTATGACACAGAAATGCAGCTTCAGTCCATTTGCTTTTTGAGCCAGACTTTACTTGAAAATATACCATTGCCTTCTTTTCAGACCAATTTCATTTCAAAAGCCAACTGCTCTCTTGCGTGGCATTAGAAGGATTAAAACGTAATCTGTATTTGAGGGATGCAGAAACAAAATAAACTATTAAGATTGCAATCTGCAGTGGGAGTAAGTCTCATTGAACCAAATAGAAAGGCTGACTTTTGAGAAAATGTGCCCAGGAATGAGCTTTGTGATTGAAATCTTTGGACCAAACTAGACAAGAGAGTAGAAGATTAGGGTTGCCGACCTCCGGGTACTAGCTGGAGATCTCCTGCTATAACAACTGATTTCCAGCCAACAGAGATCAGTTCACCTGGAGAAAATGGCCACTTTGGCAAGTGGACACTATGGTGTTGAAGTCCCTCCCCTCTCCAAACTCCACTCTTCTCAGGCTCCGCCCCAAAAATCTCCAGGTAGTTTCCAACCCAGAACTGGCAACCCTACAGAAGATCGGTGATTGGAACTGCTTTTTAAGAAGTAGCTGTGAATTGCGGGGGGGGGGGGGTATCAGTACAGCACTCTGTTTCTGGGGGCGCATGTTAGCTGTTCCCCATGCTGCTTTCCTGGTTTAAATTACCCTCTCTGCTGAATCTACTATTTGCCCTTTGCGGGGGGGGGGGGAACACACTGTATGTGCTGATTCCTTTCCCCTCTCCCTGTAGCTGCTTCTAACATAAAGAAAAACCCACGGGGGACCCAATTACAAATCTCCCGCTGCCTCATCTAGCCCAGCTGTTGTTTGGGAATTCTAGGGGGCTTATTTCTGAGCAAATATGTGCACGTTTGCGCGGGAACTCTCACAAGCATATTACAGATGTCCCCCCATTCCCCCTCTGCAGTCTGTCCTCAGTTCAGAAACTGGTTAACGTTTTGTCGCTATGTTGTCACCTAGAAACATGTGTTCATTATGTTCTGGGCCACCAGCCTAAACTTTTAAAGCGTTAAAAAAAAAGAAAGAATACAAAAGGTTGCTTAAAAGATGCCTACTGCTCTGTTGTTACCAAGAAAAATTCATTGCCAGAACTCAAAAGGCATTCATGACTAAGGTTGGCAGCTCTGGGTACAGCTGCATGTGGTCTTTTCTTTCATTTCGGCAGATTTCCCCCCTCCCTCTCCCAATTCTCTGTTTATTAGTTGGTATAATAGAAAGGGCAGGGAGAGAACAGTGACACACATGTGGCAAATGCAGCAAAGGCACTAGTTAGAGGCAGCTGCCTCGTACTGAAAGCCGAATCGGCGCTTGAAGAAATGGAGAAACAATCAAGACGGTGGAATAATGGCACAGCAATTTTCTTCAGGCAGGACATTTAGGGGAGCCTTTTAAGATCACCTTGACTTGGAGGCAAGTGAACTTGTGGAGCTGCTTTCAATTAGCTGTGTGTTTACACATGTACAGGCCAAGCAGGTATTATAGAAGGTGCTGCAGTGAGCATTTGGACAATGTCGATGCCTTCGAGCTTTCATGGTTTAAGTACACATTCCAAGGCAAACATGAGTTCCTGAGCAAGTATTTGCCACATAATGAGTCTGCCAAAATACTGGGGTGGGGAGTAGGGTGGCCAGGTCCCTTTTCACCATCGGTGGGAGGTCTTTGGGGCAGAGCCTGAGGAAGGTCCCAGGTTCAATCCCCGGCATCTCCAGTTAGGGACTAGGCAAGTAGGTGATGTGAAAGACCTGAGACTCTGGAGAGCCACTGCCAGTCTGAGTAGACAATACTGACTTTAATGGACCAAGGATCTGGTTCAGTAGAAGGCAGTTTTATGTGTTCATTAGGGCTGTTGGAAAAAAAAATTCGGTATAGTTCGGATTCAGCAGAATTTGACCCATCTCGATTCGGGATATGCTGAAGTCCGAACTCCCCCGATTCAGATCCGTGGAACTCGGTGCCTAGTTTGAGTTCGGGGGGAAATTTGGCCGAATAAAGTCATTAAAAATGCACTCGTGCCTTTCTGCGGCTCCGGGGGGGGCATTTTTGGGGGTGGAGGTCTCAAACTTTCAGGGTAGCTTGAGGGGACGCTTCTTGCAAGAACCCCCAAGTTTTGTAAAGATTGGGTCAGGGGCCCCCGAGATATGGGGCCCGGAAGAGGTTGCCCCCCCCAAAAAAATCGCCCACAGTGACAGGAATAAAGCCACTTAAAGCACATTGGCACTTTTCCGCGGCTCCGGGGGTGTGTGCATTTTTGGGGGTGCAGCCCCCAAACTTTCAGCATAGCTTCATACGAGGCTTCTTGGAAGAACCCCCAAGTTTTGTAAAGATGGGATCAGGGGGTCCAGAGATATGGGTTCCCCCCTTTCCCCTATTGGGATGAATGGGATCAGCCGATCCTATGCATCTAGAGAGCGGCAAATCCATGGCAAAACCTCCCGTGCTAACCATTGCAATGCAAAGCAACACGCGAGCGACCATGGAAAGGAACAGAGGCGCACTAGGCTAGCTATAGCAAAAAGGAAAAAAGGAGCAGGTGACTTGGACCGTGAAAATGTATTGTGAAAGTCAGATTTTGCAAAAACATTTTTGAGTGAGCAGCAAAACAGACCATGCAAAAAAACAAAACAAAAAAACAAACCCAGAGTTTGTATTTTCTGCCCTGCTCCTTCTTCTCATGGTGGAGGGACGCTCCCCCCTTATGCAAATGGCCCCACCAAACTCAAGCAAGTCTCACCAGCACCACCCTCACCTCTCCAACCAATACGGCACCGCGGTGCACCTCCCAAACGGGGAAAAAATCCAAGACGCAGGGGATCTCACGCAAGCCGCCCCGTTGCACTCAACCCCAGGCTAGAGGCAAAAACAGTGAAAAACACCAAGGAGGAGGCTCGACACCAAGGGTGCCGAGCGGAGAGAGACTCGCTAGCCGCCGCACAGACTCAACTTTAAACTTAACTTTAAAAGCCGTACACACACTCCCACAGAGGTGAGCGGTCACACATCCCTCGGCAGAATGGGCGAAAGCCTCCTTTGGCTTCCCCCCCCCCCACAGAAACTGCCCCCCCACAGACTCTGCTTCCCCCCCCCCCCACATACACACGGGAAAAAATTATAGATTAAAGCCCCAAAAGGGGTCTTACTGTGGATGTCTTCTGTTCCATCAGGAGGGACTGGGTAATCCAATATGATTCCATTTAAGCACGGGAGGTTTTGCCTTGGATTTGCCTCTCTCTAGATCACTGGTTCCCAACCGGGGGTCCGTGGACCCCCAGGGGTCCATGAGAACTAAATTAAGGTCCGCGAAACAAAGATATAAACCCATAATAAATTAATATTTTCAATTAAAAGTTCTCTATTATAAAAATATATATTCAAATATTATTCTAAGTTTAATGTTTAACTAACAGTTATGATTAAAGTTTATTTTCAAATTCTCGGAATTTTTATTTTGAACCTTGGGGTCCGTGCACCGAACAAAAAAGTCCTAGTGGTCCCTGGTCAAAAAAAGGTTGGGAACCACTGCTCTAGATGCATAGGATCGGCTGATCCCATTCATCCCAATAGGGAAAAGGGGGGGAACCCATATCTCTGGACCCCCTGATCCCATCTTTACAAAACTTGGGGGTTCTTCCAAGAAGCCTCGTATGAAGCTATGCTGAAAGTTTGGGAGATCAGTTACAATAGCAGAAGATCTTCAGCTACTATCTGGACATTGGCAACCCTCATAGAATCATAGAGTTGGAAGGGACCACCAGGGTCATCAAGTCCAATCCCCTGCACAATGCAGGAAACTCACAACTACCTCCCCCCACACACCTAGTGACCAGAAGATGGCCAAGATGCCCTCCCTCTCATCATCTGCCTAAGGTCACAGAATCAGCATTGCTGACAGATGGCCATCTAATCTCTTCTTAAAAACCTCCATGGAAGGAGAGCTTAATACCTCCCAAGGAAGCCTGTTCCACTGAGGAACTGCTCTAACTGTTAGAAAATTCTTCCTAATGTCTAGACGGAAACTCTTTTGATTTAATTTCAACCCATTGGTTCTGGTCCAGCCTTCTTGGGCAACAGAAAACAACTCAGCACCATCCTCTATATGACAGTCCCTCAAATACTTGAACATGGTTATCATATCCCCTCTCAGTCTTCTCCTCTTCAGGCTAAACATACCCAGCTCCTTCAGCCTTTCTTCATAGGACTTGGTCTCCAGACCCCTCACTATCTTTGTTGCCCTCCTCTGGACCCGTTCCAGCTTGTCTACATCTTTCTTAAATTGTGAGGGGAGTAGGGTTGCCAGGTCCCCTAGTGAGGGGTGTAGGGTTGCCAGGTCCCCACTTACCTTTGGCAAGAGATTCTTTTGGGCGGGTCTGAAAGGGGGGGAAGGATTCATGTGTGCTACCAATACTGTTACTTCCAGTTTCCTAGCCCCGCTGCCTGTGTGTACTAGGGAGTCAGAGTGCACACACTAGGAGGAACGTTCTCGCCTCCTTCCCCAAGCTGCAAGCCAGATTGGGGCTAATCTGGCATGCAGCTCGAAAGGGAGGTGAGAGCATTCCCAGCTCTGCTGTCTGCATGCTCTGACTCTGCAGAGAAGCTTACAGTCTCTTTCCCTCCCCCTCCCCACAACAGGCACCCTGTGAGGTAGGTGAGGCTGAGTGAGTTCTGAGAGAACTGTCACTAGCCCAAGGTCACCCAGCAGGCTTCATGTGTAGGAGTGGGGAAACCAACCCGGCTCACCAGATTAGAGTCTGCCACTGTTAGCCACCACACCACTCCGGCTCTTCAAAATTCTGAAAAATCCAAGTCTTCTGGGTTTGATTTGCACAAGAGAAGCAAAATTGAAATTGGACTTATTGGTAGGGTTGTCAGGTCCGGGTTGGGAAATACCTAGATATTTTTGGGTCAGAGCCTGAGGAGGGCAGGGTTTGGGGAGGGAGGGCCTTCAATGTCATAGAGTCCAATTGCCAAAGCAGCCATTTTCTCCAGGGGAACTGATCTCTATCGGCTGGAGATCAGTTGTAATAGCAGGAGATCTCCAGTTAGTACCTGGAGGTTGGCAGCCCTACTTATCGGGTTGAAACCAGCAGGGCTGAGCAATTCAGAATGATCCCTAATCTCTGCTGATATTACCTTTGCCTGGGAGAGGAGTGTCACATTTATGAATCCTGAGCCTTCTCTTGTCGCCTGTGGAGTCGGCTGCTCTCATCCCCCTGGATCGCTTTGCCGTTTTGCTCGTGCACACTTTACTGTTCCCTGGCTTCTGATTTCCGCAGCAAATTTCCACCCTGTTTGAATTTACATCAAAGGAGCCACCTGACAAAGAGAGGGAAAAGGAAGTCATTCACTTGGTGCTTTTGCTATTTTTACTTTGTGTGAAGGAGGGGTGTGCGTGTGCAAAAAAAGCCTTCAGAAGCCCGAAGATTATGCTGGGTTATCGTTACTGAGAAGAGTCATCATTTCAGGGCTGGGGGAACAGAGACGGCTCAGAAGAGCACCGCAGATGCTCTGTGGGCTGTCAGAATTCCGCCGCCACCCTAACAGAGCTAGCAAGGTGTCAACACCTACTCCTTCTTTGAAATGGAAGTTCATGGAGGGCCCTCGCGCACCTTCACAGAGAGAAGGTGAAGCTTGACTCTTTTGATCATATGTAACAGCTAAGTGGTTCCTGGTCTTCCACTACTGTGCACACAGCATGGGCTCCTACAGTCCCACCCCTGATTTCTGACAGTTCCCTGCTGGCCTACCGCTAGGCGTTTGGATTACTCGAGGGAAGACAATTTACAAAAGGCAGCTTCTCATCTGCTCGGAAGGAAGCGCGCTCTCGCATGGTGGGAAGCTCTTGTGTTTGCCGTATTATCACCCAGGACTCGAAGAAAGGTCCTTCTGTTTATGAAAAGGGAGGAGATTGAATTAGAAAGATCCGTGATATTTGGAAACAATGGCGAAGGGACGGGATCCAAGCCTTCATCCAATTATCGTCTATTCAAAGAATGTCATATTCCGGGAGAAAGGCTGTGCAGATTTCGCTAAGTTACAGATAACGGGAATTTTCAAAAGAGGCATTTTGAAACACTTTGTTCTGAACCCTTCAAGTGTGAGTTAAAAACTAATCAGGGAGAAACGGTTGCCGGGTTTCCAATTGCTGGCAGGAGACGCTAAGGGGATACGAGACACCTGTACTTTGTTCAATGTTTTTGGCTCAATCTGCTCCTTAAGAATGTCTCCTCTGTTGTGAGGATGGCGACTTTCTGTTGCAGTTGGAACCCACTGCAGCAATTACTCATAAACAGAGGCATCTGAGTAATATTTGACATGAATAAGACATTTCTAGGGTCCCAACGCTGAGTCTCATTGGTGTGGATGGATTTATAATCCTGTGTGGTCCTCCCACAGTTAGTTTTGAGGGGGTGAGATTTGCCAGATGAAGCTGAAAGTGTGTGGGTGTGTGTGTGTTGGGGTTGACCACTCATGGGGCTGCCAACTCCAGGTTGGGAAATTCCTGGAGATTTAGGGGTGGAGCCTGAAGAGGTCAGGGTTTGGAGAAGGGAGGGAACTCAGTGGAGTATAATGCTGAATAGTCCACTCTTCAAAGCAGCCCTTTTATCCAGGGGAACTGATCTGTGTAGCCTGGAGAGCAGATATAATTTGGGGTGGTGGTGGTGGTGTTCCAGACCCCACTTGGAGGCTGGCAACCATAATCACACATGATAAAACCACAGGACTGCATATACAAAGTGGCCTTATACTGAGTGGAACCAGGGCCAATAAGGCAACTAGAGGCAGCTGCCTCAGGTAGTAGATACAGAGCAGGTGTTCCCCGTATCACCTGCCACCAACCAGCAAGCTGCCTACCACACAAAAGGAGGTAATCCTTCTCCTGTCCTTTGGCCCCTTTATAACCAGTCTGACAAGCCATGCATACCAGTTCCCAATTCCCGGCAGCATTCCCCTTTTTTTTCCACGAGAGTTCGGCTACTATTTCGGCTTGTCCATTGCCAGGGCAACCAAGATGGTGGCTACATTTTTGCAAGAGGAAGCTATCTTACAATAATTCAAGAAACTATAGGGAAGGTGCAGCCTATCTTGAACTGCCCACTTGTCAAAACACTGGTCTCTTTAGCACAGAATTGTCTAGTGTGATTGGCAGCTGCTCTCCAGAATTTCAGCAGAAGTGTTCAGCATACCATTGTGAAGACTTGCTAACAAGAACTATGTGGTATGGAAGGTAAATGGGAATTTGGCATGACTCTGTTGTTTTAAAGAGCCCCATGGTGCAGAGTGGTAAGCTGCAGTACTGCAGTCCAAGGTCTGCTAACGACCTGAGTTCGATCCCAATGGAAGTTGGTTTCAGGTAGCTGGCTCAAGGTTGACTCAGCCTTCCATCCTTCCGAGGTCGGTAAAATGAGTACCCAGCTGGCTGGGGGTAAAGGGAAGATGACTGGGGAAGGCACTGGCAAACTACCCCGCAAACAAAGTCTGCCTAGTAAATGTCGGGATGTGATGTCACCCCATGGGTTAGTAATGACCCGGTGCTTGCACAAGGGACCTTTACTTGTTGTTTTAAGCAGTAGCATTTGTCTTGGGGGGGATTGGTCAAATGTATTCTGCTCTTCATCCAGATTGATTACTATAGGGTATGGCATCATACGAAGCTGCCTGAAATCAAGTCAGGCCATTGGTTCATCTAGCCCACTGTCATCTACCCTGACAGGTAGTGCCTCTAAAATGTATCAGGAAGAAAGGACTCTTGACCCAACAACCATTTGTTGAGATCCATTCACCAGATGCTGGGGATTGAACCTGGGACCTTCTGAATGTAGAACAGATGCTCTTCCATTGAGCCACAAGCCCTCCCCTGGCACAGCACAACAGCACCATCTTATCTATTGTGGGCCCATTTGTTTTTTTGCATACATTGTCCTATCTCCATACTTTCTCTTTACAGACTGTTTTGGCTGTAAAGAACAAAACAGTTGTATTGCTCGGTACATCCGGCACATGTTACATAGACAGACCAACGTTTCCTAATTTATACTTTCAGTTATCTTCTCCTCCTCCTCCTTCTCCTCCTCCCACTCTTCTCATCTTCTGCTGTAGTTTTGCCTTCATACAGAAGGCAGTTTTCAAGGCAATTTGATCTGTAATGGAGGGAGAGGAAGAAAAGAAAGATTATCACATTCATATTATGTTATACTCTAAGGGCATGTTCATTAAGGGAAAAATTAAAAGCATTGCATGACTTCTTTTGAAGAGGTTGGATACATAAAATACAAATATGAAGACAAAGTGAAGCACACTCATTTTGGATAGTTGGTCTGACAACTTCACAAAACACACAAATGTTTTGTGTGTCACAGTCCACTTCCAAATAAGGTTCGTTTCACAGTGCATTCAGTTTGAACCTTATAAGAATGCTGTAGGACTGAAGCCCTGTTTTTACCTGGATGGTAATATGTAGATCTGCATCTAATATCAGCTTGCCATACATTATTTGTGCAATGGGTTGGATCTCAAGAACCATCAGAGGAGGGTAGACAAGCTCTCTTTTACAAAAACGTGTGCAAGAATTTGTGCAAGTATTTGTACTGTTTTTAATAAGTTCTATGGCCATTTTCATGCTTCTGTTTGTGCAAGAGGTTGCGAAAGCTCTTGTGCAAATGGGAGAACATCTCATTTAGTCTAACTTTTCTCATGCAACACTCTAACACATGGTGTAGAACAGTCCTCCGGAGAGTAGAAGACAGCTTCTTCATGAATAAAAGTACCTTTGGATCCAACTCAATATCAAGCTGACCTCTTGCTGACATGATCTTAGATTGGTATAACTTGTCTCTGATTCCAGGTCAGTGAAAATCAGTGTGATCTGATTCCAGAATCAGATCAGTTGCTCTGGTGGAAATTGTTGCAAGTTTGCCTCAGGTGCAGAGTTATGCAAGTTCAAAAGCTAATGGTTGTAATTCTAAAATATATATGAAATGTATGAAATGTCTGAGAATATATCTTATATTCTGGACAAATGGAATAATCCACAGATGTACTCCCCCCCCCCAATCCTTCACTATTTATTTATTGTAATGCTTGTATCCAACCTTTTATTTTAAAAAAGAGCCTCAAGGCAGTTCTCAAATATAAAACCAAAGTGCAAACATTAAAAAAGAGCCCTGTGGCACAAAGTGGTAAGCTGAAGTACTTCAGTCAAAAGCTCTGCTCGCAACCTGAGTTCGATCCCGACGGAAGTTGGTTTCAGGTAGCTGGCTCAAGGTTGACTCAGCCTTCCATCCTTCTGAGGTCGGTAAAATGGGTACCTAGCTTGTGGGGGTAAATGTAGATGACTGGGAAAGGCAATGGCAAACCACCCCATAAAAAATAGTCTGCCTAGGAAACATTGGGATGTGACGTCACCCCATGGGTCAGGAATGACCCAATGCTTGCTCAGGGGACTACCTTTACCTTTAAACATTAAAAAGGCATAAAATAATTAAATAAATCATAACACAACACACATATTCAAGAGAATTAACTGCCCAGCCAAATTAACCAAGATTAGTAGCAAATGGAACAATAAAGGCACCCCATCTCCAGCTGCCTTTGCTTGGCTTATAAATATAATAAGGGAGGATCAGAAGAACTTTCACTGGGAAGGGACTTATAAAAATATGAAGCAGCCTGATACCACATCAGACTATTGGTACATGCATCTCATTGTCTACTTTGGCTGGCATTGTTTTACCAGTGTCAAAGGCACCTGCTATCTGAGATCCTTTAACTGGAGTTACTAAGGATTGAACTAGGGAGCTTCTGAATGCAAAACATGTGCTCTACCGCTGAGTTCAGCACGTGAGCTGCCTTATACTGGGACAGACCTCTGACCCAGGTAGTTCAATATTGTCCGGAAGCAGGTTTCCAGGTCTCAAGAAGAACAATGGTTTTCCCAACAGGTTTCCAGGTCTCCGGAAGAACAATGATTTTCCCAACAATGATTTTCGCCAACCTCCAGGTAGTAGCTGGCGATCTCCCGCTATTACAACTGATCTCCAGCCAATAGAGATCAGTTCACCTGGAGAAAATGGCTGCATTGGCAATTGGACTCTGTGGCACTGAAGTCCCACCCTCCCCAAAACCCACCCTCCTCAGACTATGCCCCCAAAATCTCCAGGTATTTCCCAACCTGGAGCTGGAAACCCTACCAAATCAAGATGCCAAGGATTGAATCTGGGACCATCTGCATGCAAAGTCTGTGCTCCACTATTGAGCCACATCCCTAGGGTTGCCAATTGCCCTGCCAATCCAGTGGGTTGCCCACCAACCAGGTGAGGGTTGGAGGGCAAAAAAGACTCCCCAACAGAGAGAGGTGCATGCTGCATGCACGTGAGCCCCACATGCTGCGCCTAAATCCCTTCCAGGTTTACCAGAAGCGATGTGGACACTCTAGCAATCTCTGCCGAAATGCTATGAAAACCATAGAGTTTCAGTGGAGATTGCTAGACCATCCATGTCGCTTCTGGGCAAACCCAGAAATGATGTAGGCGCAGCATGTGGGGCGTGTGTGCCTAAAGCCATGCCTCCAAAAAGCTCCCGATGGTGGAGCAAGGGGACCTGGCAACCCTACACATCCCCTATTCATAATTTGGTATCACAGTTGAGAAGGCTCTTTCCTAAGTGACTACCCACCACACCTCAGATGGTGGGAGGCACACAGTAGGGCCTCTGAGGAACATCTTAATGAACATGTAGTTTCATATGGGAGAAGGAATCTTTTGATGCATCCTGAACTCAGACATTTAGAGCTTTAATGAACAGCACCGGTACTTTAAACTGGGCCTGGGAACCATAGAAGCCAGCGAAGATGTTACAAAACCAGCCATATATATTCCCTGTGGCCCACTCCAGTTAGACATTCAAATAGGTGGTGGTGGGTGGTGGGGCAGGTAATTGTCTTTCCGTTTGCATCCTAGGCAATTAAGAAAACACAATATAGGGCATGTTGTTCTTCAAGAAGCAAATATAACCTTGGATTATTTTCCCAATTGCCATTAAAATATTGGCCTGCGCGAGCCTTCTGATCTTGCCCCCTCAGAATGCCAACTGCTTATTTTCCGTGTCTGCGGAGTGTTATGACCCAGATCCTTTTTTGTATTCATAATGGGAGAAAAGGCCTAAAACGGAGCAAAGAGTTAAAAGCACTCTGACTGGCTTACCCGGAGCTACATCTTAACGAGTTTACACAAAATCAGAGTCCAATTATACACTGTGTTTTGTTATCAACTACAATGAGAAGATAAGAGGGGAACGGATGGCCCGGAGGGGGAGGATTGCATATGCTACCGTGGTTGGTGGTAAGAACAACATCGATTACATTTGAATTTTATTTTTAAATTTAAAGGGAGAACTCTGCGTTTCACTGATCTGCATGTGAATAAAAAGTTGACTGCTGGTGCTTAGCGTTCTCCGAGCAGTTTGCTCCTTTTTATTAACTACATTGTTGAGATCGGCATTTCTATCGAGCTCCCGTCGCAATCAGTCTGGACTGTTTTCATGCAAGCGTGCACTGAAGGCGAAAGGCCACAATCCAACTGTAATCATGATAGAATAGTTGCACCTAATTGGGGATGCGACCAGCCTTTGTGGTCCCATCGTTTGATTCGAGAATTCCAATTTGTGGCAGTGGTTCTCCGTGCTTGCAGGGGGGGAAATGCAGTCACTTTTTTTTTTCTTGACCATGGTAATGAAACCCAGTTACTATTAAAACCTATGCCTGTTTGGGGTTCTTTTTTTGCAGCCATTGCACATAAATGGCATCAAAATGGCATATAGCACGTAAGTGGCACATAAATTTTAAAAGGCTGTAAACAGAACAGATTGGGAACAGCAATGAAAATGAATAGAATAAAAAGGCTTACAACATTAAAAGACAACAACAGTACAAGCAAGGGCATACAACTAGTGGCTCTTTTTCCTTTCCCTAGATTTAACAGCAATTGGCTATTCATCTGCCATTTCACACTTTAAAAAAGGGGACATGAAATTTAATTTTTCTTTGGCGCTATAAAGAGGAAAGTTGCCACAGCTCTCACACAATTGACCAAACTACTTGACAGCAGATAATGTAGTATCCGCTTCTCAGAAAGTGTCGTTAGCTGTTTTATCCAGGGAGTGATATATTTATCCTGTGCAATATTCTTTTGTGGACATGCTAAAACAATGTTGGCTAGGGAGTCTACTTGATCTGGACAAAATAGACAATTTTGTTTTTCTGCGATAATTTTATTGTATAACCTTTGTGTCTCGGCTGAGTCTAAGGCATTACATCTCGCCAATAAACTAGTGGCTCTGAATAAGGAAGCACATCCGTATTTAGATCAGAAGATGTATCCAATCCAAGCTAATGATCATGATAGGGTTGGCGATGCATGTAGGTGAGCATCTGCATCAACTGTGTATGCAAAAGACTACATCCAGGGCCAGTTCCAAGATTTTGAGGGTCCTCAAGAAAGGCACCTGTGTGACTCCAATGGTCATGGCTGAAGCACTGGCAATAGGGTTGCCAACTCTGGGTTGGGAAATACCTGGAGATTTTTGGGGGTGGAGCCTGAGGAGTACAGGGTTTGGGGAGGGGAGAGACTTCAATGCCATAGAGACCAATTGCCAAAGTGGGCATTTTCTCCAGGTGAACTGATCTCCATCGGCTGGAGATCAGTTGTAATAGGAGATCTCCAGCTAGTACCTGGAGAATGGCAATCCTAATTGGCAAAAATATGGCATGATGGCAAGAATTGTCTTCCAGATCTACTGGTAATCACTATTTGGGCAATTCACCAAGAACTTCTCAGCAGCATATATGATTATTTTTTCCTATCTTTGATATTCATAGATACTCTTTGATACTACCTTAAAGTAGGTGAGCCTTATTGACTGGGCCTGGACACTCACTGACATTCGTGGTTAGGGTTGCCAGGTCCCTCTTTGCCACCGATGGGAGGTTTTTGGGGCGGAGCCTGAGGAGGGTGGGGTTTGGGGAGGGGAGGGACTTCAATGCCACAGAGTCCAATTGCCAAAGTGGCCATTTTCTCCAGGGGAACTGATCTCTATTGGCTGGAGATCAGTTGTAATAGCAGGAGATCGCAAGCTAGTACCTGGAGGTTGGCAACCCTATTCATGCTTAAGCAGGAATTTGAGCCTGGGTCTTCCCAGCCTTAGTCTACACCACACTGCCCTGTCTGCAGGTTTTCCAGAGACACCTAGCTGGCTGCAACTGGAAATAAGGGATGATTTCAAAACCCCCCCCCCAATTCTCCTCCCATCTGAATCCTAATCTAATCCCAATGTTTAATGAAACTCCATTTCATCTTTGTTTGTTCCTTGTACCAACCAGTCCCACAATTACTTGTTTTTGCCCTGTTACCTCACCCTGAATTTGTCCTGTTAGATGGTTCAACCTATTTTGTGTGTCAATCAATCAGCATTTTGAAGTGTGTGTGAGTGCACAGTCAAGTTACAGCTGATTTATGGTGACCCCCTAAGGTTTTCAAGGCAAGACATGTTGAGAGATGTGGGCCGAGAGAGTTCTGAGAGAACTGTGACTGGCCCAAGGTCACCTAGCAGGCTTCATGGGGAGGAGTGGGGCATCAAACCCGGTTCTCCAGATTAGAGTCTGCCACTCTTAACCACTCCACCACACTGGCTGATTATATGTATTGTACATCTAAATCCCATATCGATTGCACATAAAATACATACATGCATAAGCAAGTCTTTGAATCCTACAGCCAAAAGGAGACAACTGAAACGCATGACAAAAAATATAAAGGAAATAGGGAATTTTTGCTTCTCTCTATCAGAATCCAAATGTAACAGATGGCCCTCTGCTTTGACCCCGCAACACCGATTCTCATCTTCCAAAGTACCTGCCCTTGTCCTATGTGCATGTTTCCTTAATTGTTTTGCTTAATCTGTGCAGCAGAGCCTGTTTAGGGTCTATAAAACTTGTGTTCTATATGTGTCTGGGAGAGAGAGGGAGAGAAAAAAAACCCACTAATTACGTTCCTCATTTCTGCTTGAACAGTCCCATTTCCTTCCCATACTGTTTCGAACCAGCTCAGTCACGGTACCTGAAGACACAATTGCACTCCAAAGGCTACTGTTGTGTTCCTCCTACCTTTCACATCTTTCAGATGCCACCCCCCCCCACCCCCGTGACAAGATTTGTAGACAGCTGCCAAAAGAGTTTATCTGAAGGAAACCTCCATTAAATTAAGCTCTCTCTATCATATTATTGAGGTAGTATACTTCGATTTTGCTTACAGTTGCGGACCTCCAGGTACTAGCTGGAGATCTCCTGCTATTACAACTGATCTCCAGCCGACAGAGTTCAGTTCACCTGGAGAAAATGGCCCCTTTGGCAATTGGACCCTATGGCATTGAAGTCCCTCCTCTCCTCGAACCCTGCCCTCCTCAGGCTCCACCCCAAAAACCTCCCACCAGTGGCGAAGAGGGACCTGGCAACCCTAATTTTGCAATGTGCAACTAACTTCCTTCATGCTGGGAAATGGCATACTCATCTCTCTGGAAGTATGCCTGACAAAGATCACAAAACCCTCAGCAGTTGTTGTTTTTCAAAGGGAAAAAATCCTGCGCCAATCAGTAAGGACAAATGGACAGCTGTGCTCAGCTCCCCGTCTGGTGCTAAATGACCACAAGGTCAACTATTACGGCAAATGCTTGTTGTGTTTGAGGTCCTTGCCAGTGTCATTAATCACCGATATAATGGCTACACTTATCCCCAGGTACTAAATAAAGAGCCCTCTGCACCAGTGATACCAGTGTTCTAATAGGGGGACAGCCATAAATGACTTTTAATGGTAATCTGTGTAACAGAACAGTGAAGCTCTCACCTGTTGTCAGAAATCACAACTACAAACAAAAAGTCTCTGTTTCCAGTGATCAAAAATGAAGAATCAGTATTGAAATGTATGATGAATACATAGGGTTGCCAGCTCCAGGTTGAGAAATACCTGGAGATTTTGTTGGTGGAGCCTGAGGAGGGTGGGGTTTGGGGAGGGGAGGGACTTCAGTGGGATATAATGCCATAGAATCTACCTTCCAAAGTGGCCACTTTCTCCAGGGGAACTGATCTCCGTTGCATGGAGATCAGTTCTAATAGTGGGGGATTTCCAGCCACCAGCTGGAGGTTGGCAACCCTATGAATACAAGAAAGCACAACAAACACCTTTCAGAAAGCATACATGCTTTGCAATAGGAACAATGGTTTTGAATGTGGGTCATCAGACCACTTCCATGAAGCAATGAGAGCAAGTTTTCTCTTACCACTGCTATGAAACTAGAGGGCTAGTGGTTACAGACTCAGACTAGGATGTGGAAGATCCAGGGTCAAATCTCCACTCGTCCAAGCTGTCTTTGGGTGAAAACGCATGATCACTTTAGCCTCCTTCAGCCAGGATCGAACGCATGCGTTTCACCGAACGTGCGTTCTATCCTGGCTAAATCCTGGCTGAAACAGGAAATAAAGGAGGCTAAAGCGACCATGCGTTTTCGCCCAGTGTCACCCTACCTGACCTCACACAATTGTCATGATAAAATGAAGAAGAGGAGAACAATGTCCAAGACTCAATGTAGTAGAAAATTTTTAGTCACTTGAAAAAAGATAGCTGACAATCTTTGAGTTTCACCTAAATAATGATTGATCGTCAGATTCACTAGGCTAGATTGCAAGCAACTCCTGGCGCCTTCAGTTTCAGCTGGGTACCCAAGGTTGGGTAGAAAGAAAAAAATGTATATAAATACTAAAAATATAATTTATTAGAAGTGCTAAGTAAAGGTTAAAAATATTTAAAAACATTAAAATAGCACAATGGCATTTCCTAGGGTTGGTCTCTGTAACCACATACCAAACGCCTTTCGGCCTACTAGGGGAACCTCACACATTTCACTGCTCTACTAGGTTGATACCTGCACACATAGCATATGAGAGACATATACTAACCAGTATTACAACTAGAACCAATCTGACCAGATGTTTGAGTAACTGGTAATAGATTTTACAACCTATACACATGCCTGGTTGGGTTTGAACTGCTTGTATATGTATGTATTTATTTATTTCTGTAAATGTGTGCAGGCTTAACATGGGTTGTTTTCAAGTTGGGTTTTATTCCCCTCTTTTTTCTTCCGCCTTCAGTTTCATTACAGAAATTCTACAAGTCCTCGAATAGCAGGGCACTATGAAAAGGACAGTATCCCACTTCCTGCGGGCACATGCTAAATAATGCCTCCTGACTATGGAAGAAGGCATAGAGCTGAACAAGCAAAGGAGAGCTTTTAAACTAGCGAGATGCTCCGCCTTACCTTTGGTGATTTTACAAGGCAGATTTAAGAAGCTACAGATAACAGAATGGGTGTGCTCTTGTAAGTCGGGGGAATTGGAGTCTATAGAGCATGTTTTGCTCAGGTGCTCTTTCTATGAGGAAGCTTGTTGTAAGTTCATCATCCCCCTGCTCAGCCAAATCACAGTCAGCTCAGATGAAGGGAGTCTCCTCTGGGAAGGGAATGCCCAGATGGCAAAACGAGTAACCAAATTTTGCACTTGCACATAAAGTTTGATGCCTAATGTTGGGCAACTGCAATTAGATTAAATCATAATTTGGTCTATCTTAGACTATCATAAATTATTTGAAATTTTTTAATTGGGAATGTTTTTGGTTGAACTGCTATAATTTTTTTACCTTTTGTATAAACAATACATGTGTTTTACTGTCTTATGCTGTACCAATAAATCTGAATAACTATGGATTTTGCCATTTCATACCAAAAAATCCAGTTGCAAAGTGGATGGTATGAAATGGCAAAATCCACTTGCAAATGTTTATTAAAGGGCTTTGAAAATCGATTGAAAGTTCCTTATTCTGCATGTGTGAAAGTGCCCTGAGTAGAGTTGCCAACCTCCTGGTACTAGCTGAAGATCAGAATCAAGTACCCCAAGGTCAAGAAAAAATCATCTTCCAAGGTCAAAGGTTATACAGTGTACAGGTTATATCAATACAAAATATGTATATATTTATTACAGACTAAAATCGGTAATGTATATAAGGCCCTGCAATAGCCTGCCAAACCAACATAGTCTTGTGAACATACAAAACAAATAGATATAAAAACCACTGAATTAGACTTTGACCAAATACAGCAACAAATGGCAGTAGAAATAGTGGCAGACAAATTTAAAACAGAATAGGAAATGCATCTTTGGAAAGGCACTAAAGTAAAATAAATGTTATGCCTTTTTAAACTTTATGAATACATGAAGCTATTAGAATGGATACAAATCATGCTGCATACCTATTCTCTCTAGAGGAGTGTGCCTATTATATTAGGTGTGGTGGAACACAGGCAGGATGGTGCTGCTGCAGTCGTCTTGTTTGTGGCTTCCTGGAGGTACCTGGTTGGCCACTGTGTGAACAGACTGCTGGACTTGATTGGCCTTGGTCTGATCCAGCAGGGCCTTTCTTATGTTCTTATGTTCAAACCCTTGGTCCAACAAAGTCAGTATTGTCTACTCAGACCGGCAGCACTTCTCCAGGGTCTCAGGCGGAGGTCTTTCACATCACCTACTTACCAAGTCTCTTTAACTGGAGATGCCAGGGATCGAACCTGGGACCTTCTGCATGCCAAGCATAGGCTCTACCACTGAGCCACAGCCCCTCTATTTTGTTGCAATTTTATGGCAAGTATACCACTTATACCTTTTATATTATTTATATGTGAAATAAGCATCAGTTTTACTATTACATATAATTAGTTTGGTCAGGAAAAAGGGACTTGATGGTCTACTAAGAAACCATACAAACTCCCAACGCCAGAATCAAATCAGGGTAATTTCCAAATTTGGTAACCTCCCTAATGGCCAGAAGAACTCCATTTGCACCCTGGAGCTCATAGAAAGTTCTGGGTTGTTTTGATTGTCTTTGATAGGGTTGCCAGGTCCCTCTTCACCATTGGTGGGAGGTTTTTGGGGCGGAGCCTGATGAAGACGGGGATTGTGTAGGGGAGGGACTTCAATGCCAGAGTCCAATTGTGAAAACGGTCATTTTCTCCAGGTGAACTGATCTCTATTGGCTGGAGATCAGTTGCAATAGAAGGAGATCTCCAGCTAGTACCTGAAGGTTGGCAACCCTAGCCTTTGAGCAACTATGTATAAAGAAACTCTTCAGATCTTCTGTTGTAGATTTAGAGTTAATATGCAAAGCTTTCTCAATTCATATTTTATTTACTGTTTCTATTTCTTCATCTCCTTCTCTCTCCACAGGTTCCTCTTCATTAGTGCTTGCTGGGGAATGTGTTGCAATAGTGACTGTCTACAGACAATCCCCCCTTCCTGCCACAATTTCCTGTTCTGGACAATTACTGCTCCCCCCCCTTTCATCTGTGCCATCACAATTGTTGCTTGGGCAACAGATTATGATCTTCACTCTTATAGTGATGTCACCAGACTAATAAGCAAGGGAAAGGAAGGAATTGATGGACAGAGCTTTTGTTCTGTACTTTATCCTGATGATAAATAAAGGGAAGAAATCCAGAGAACGATGGTTAGAATTAAATGTGTGGTTTGAGTTTCAATTTATAACCTTTGCTGTTATAATATATGTTATGATTTTTTTTTGGGGGGGGATACTTATGAATAGAGGGCATGACCTTAAAACTGAAAAGAATCACTGTTACAGACTGCTATGAACTGGTTTAACGGAACTTTTCTTGCCCCAAATAATCCTGGGAGCTGTAGTTACATAAGGAAGTCTAGAGTTTTCTTGAGGTTTCTTCACAACCACTGTCTCCTTTACGGATCTACCTGCAAGTCAATATATTCTGGCCTACCACTCCACAAAGTTCTTCTAACTGAAGGAGCCTTCCTCCAGTTTAGGAGGCTGTTCCTCCAAAGGAGGAATGAATGTCCTTCAAGAGGAGGAGGGCTCCATAGGCTGGAGGAAATTCTTCCATCCTATGTTAAGATACCCCTCCCTGTAGACAGGGTACTGGATGGAAATCTCCTGCTATTACAACTGATCTCCAGCCGACAGAGATCAGTTCACCTGGAGAAAATGGCTGCTTTGGCAATTGGACTTTATGGCACTGAAGTCCCTCCCCTCTCCAAACCCTGCCCCTCCTCAGGATCCACCCCCAAAATATCCCACTATTTCTCAACCCAGAGCTAGCAACCCTACATAACAGGCCTTTTCTAAACACCGTTGCAAAAGTATATTAAGGGGGGAAAATACCATGTTATGAAACACAACTGTTTTAAATGCAACTCTTACCTGAGCAGTAAAAGCAATGGCTGCTGAGAGCCCAGTATTCACAAAACAGCATTTTAATAGCTTTGTGTTTGGAAACTCAAGGTGGTGCTTAAGGGCCCACGTGTTCATTAGGCACACCAGAACATGCTGCTTCAAGATGTCCTATTAAAATGCCGAGACCAGAAAACCGAGACTCACATGGATGCTTCCTTCTTCTTTTTATTACATTAAACAAAGGAGAACAAAATGATCACCTTCAACTTAGCTTCTAAACCAAAGTTCACTGCCTTGTAGGTTAACAGTTTCAAGCAGGCTTCTGCGGAGACAAGGCCTTTTCCGTGGCTGGAAACAGACTTCGGGATCTGAGTCCAGTAGCATCTTAAAGTCCAACAAGATTTCCAGGTTATAAGCTTTTGAGAGTCAAAGCTCCCTTTGTCAGATGTATCTGATGAAGATACTTTGAATCTAAAAAGATATCCTGGAAATAGGGTTGCCAATCCCCAGGTGGTGGCTGGAGATCTCATATGAAGCTGCCTTATACTGAATCAGACCCTTGGTCCATCAAAGTCAGTATTGTCTACTCTGACAGGCAGCAGCTCTCCAAGGTCTCAGGCTATTACAACTGATCTCCAGCCAATAGAGATCAGTTCACCTGGAGAAAATGGCCGCTTTGGCAATTGGACTCTATGGCACTGAAGTCCCTCCCCTCTTCAAAGGCTATAAAACCCCGCCCTCCTCAAGCTCCACCCCAAAAACCTCCCACCGGTTGCGAAGAGTGACCTGGCAACTCTACCTGGAATTCTTGTTGGTCATGGTCTTTAAGGTGCTTTTGGACTAGTCTTGTTTTTCTACTGCAAACCAACATGGCCTTTGGGATTATTCAAACACATCACGTGAACTTGCCTCATTTTTTAATACTCAGTGGCTCATGGCTGAACATATAACAGACTCCTTTAAAAAGAACTACAGTAAGAATGGCTTGACAGTAGAACCAGTTACCGGGGAATTTTCAAGTAGAGGTTTGGTAACTATCTCTTAGAGATGCTCTAGTTCTGAGTTTCCTGCAATGTGCAGAGGTTTGGACTAGATGGTCTATAAGGTCCCATCCAATTCTATGGGATTTCCCTCCCTGGGTTTGTGCTCCAGCTTGGCTTCTTAACTGCATTGTTCCCCCTCCCTTTATATACTGTACTGCCTGCCAGTTGTTGCTCTCCAGTTTTTCTTCATGTTTTCCTTATGTTTAAAACACAGAATATCTTTGCAGTCTCAATTACTGTATGTCTGATAACCAGCAGCAGGACAAGTAAACTGGCTCACTAGAAAAGCATTGCATTTGAGGTGTCTCACAAGTTTATTTGTTATGTTAGATACATCTGAGGCCCATCCTCACATGCAGGACATTTAGGGTTGCCAGGTCCTCCCTCGCCATTGGTGGGAGGTTTTATGGGGAGGAGCCTGAGAAGGGCGGTGTTTGGGGAAGGGAGGGACTTCAATGCTATAGCGTACAATTGCCAAAGTGGCAATTTTTCCAGGTGAACTGATCTTTATCGGCTGGAGATCAGTTGTAATAGCAGAAAATCTCTAGCTACTACCTGAAAGTTGGCAACCCTAAAGTCATTAGATAATCACATGTGGAACGTGCATGTATGAACCACCCACAGTGAAATATGTTCCTGTCCTACAATGGCCAGAGAGGACTTTTTCTTAATTTGGAACCCACAAGGATAAAATATTGTCAGCGTGGATAGATATTTGTGTACATCTTGCACCTGAATTTGTTAGCCTAAAACTCAGCATTTTACCATGCATGTTTTAAACCTTCGTTATTGCTTTCCATACCATAAGGTACCTTTCTTCCCGGAGCCTCAAGGTCTAGACAAGAGAGGCTCCTTGCAAAACAAATTGCAAGCACAGATTTCAGACTTAATAAAGAGGCAGCCTCGAGGTCAATTTCTGAGGACGGCGGCAAGAAGGGGATTGCAAGACACTGATAGGGACACAACCTCCTCTCCACGTCAAAGGAATGCCAGCTCCTGCTTATTACAAAAATGTCAGGGAAATCGCTTGGTGCTGCTCTGCCTTTTTGGAAACCCCAATGCTTCTTCTTAATAGCAATACATTCTGGAACTAAGTTGACATTACTTAGCACAATGCTTACTTGGGTTAAGGCAACTTTCAACTACCGTATATTAAATGAATATGTGTCTGCTGTGTATGTGCTGCCGCTCTGCAGACGTGCAGATAAAACACAAAATATGGCACTGGACATAGCTGAGAATCTGGGCTTTTAATTATTTATTTTCAAATCAAGTTACTAGCCCCTATGGACGTGAAGGTGTTGAAGTGTGCAAGACAAGAAACAAATATTTACACAGACTTAATTTGAATAATTTATACAGGTTGCAGAATTCTCGCATAATGTGGGATGCATTGTTGCAGACTTTTTTATTTTTTAAAAAAGCACAGAGGATGTACCACCCTGAATCTATATCATGTGCAAGTTGGATTAAACAGAAACAGTAGTGCCTACATCAGTCAGATATAAAAGACCTGAAAGCCTTCTGACCAGCTAAAGGTTCTTTGACCAACCCCAGTAAAACAGCTTGTACCAAATGAGATAACAGTCCACCAGTAGACAGGATAAGTGACGCTGGAGCACAGCAGAGAGTTTATGAAGTTATTTGTTATTACACTTGCCAACAATATGGAGGAAAAAATGTCCCGCCCCTTTAATAGAGGCTTAATATATGGAAATAGGCAGTTGGAGCTTTGTCATGGTATAAGTATTATCACCAGGTAAATAACATCCCATTAAGATCTCTCTCTCCATTGAACAGTTAACATAAGGCCATGTAATGTTAAGATGCAGGCCCGTTTCCTCTCTTGATCAAACTCACCAGCCGTTCTTTCCTTAACAAGTTCTAACACCAGTTGTGGATGTGGCCATATTTGAATCTCAAGAACTGCCAACCAGTAGAACCAAACCCCATTCTACAGGATTCTCAACCAAGTGGCCTATTTTTGCTCTCTCAGAGTAGCTTTGAATGTCTGAGTTAGTGGGGTGGGAGGAACACAAGTATTTCATCCTTCTGAGTAAGGCTGTTAACGATAGGACGTTTTAGAGGACACTGATTCATAGGGTCGCCATTAGTTGGAAGCAACTTAATGGCACTTGACACACACACAGTTGTTCTTTTCTTTTATTTTATTTTCATGTAAATCTGGAGTGGCACTTCTTCCAGGGATAAAAACAAGCTCCCACAGCATTACCTGAGAGAGTTTGTTATTTTTCTTAAAGAAGGGATAGTGGCTCTGGAGAGGAAGTGAATGCAGCAGGTGGTTTCTCTTTGGGATTTGGGCACACCTGGAAGATTTGATCCTTATGAAAAGGTTGAGAGATGTTCAGCAAGGGTCTAGAAAGTACAGGAATGTTGCCATCTTGCTGCTTCCTTTTCTTTGTTTTAATCTTTCAGAAACATCTAGAAGTGAAAGGCTGCTGCTGCTGCATCTATTGAAGAGATGGTTCCTTTGAGTCTGTAGCTGCCTTATACCTCTATTGTCACAATGAGAGGAGCAATGTAAGGACAGCCAGCACATCTAAGGGCAGTGCACAAGTGGCCCCTTTCCAAGTGAAACAAATGAAGCACACATTTGTACAGGAAGCCCAGAGAGCCAGTATGGTTAGAGTGTTGAACTTGGAAAAGGGATACTTTGGGGTTTTATGCACGGTCACTTTAACCTCCTTTATTCCTCGTTTCAGCCAGGATCAAATTTTTCAGTATGCACGATATCTCATTCCTTGGAAGCTCAACACTGTTTCAACGCAAAACGAACCCGGCTTTTCTCATTCCTCCTCTGGCACGAATTAAACCGTTCATCCTGGCTCATTCCGGAGTCACAGAGCGTGCATACTATGTTCTCGGGTTGAGCTTCCCCTTGCCATCATGCCCCACCCTTTCCCAACCCCTTCTTCAAAGCAGCATGCAAGGGAAAACAGGATATTGGCTTCTCTCACAGCCAATCACAAAGCAGCACATAAAGAGGTGGGGATTCAAGTGCTTCCTGCTACCTCGGAGCTCTTTCTGAGCAAAAGAAAGGCTTTTTTAAAATGAGGCTTGGATTTCTCTCCCCCCCACACCAATTCGGATTGCTCTGTTTTTTGTTCTTAAAATGTTTTTTTTTTTATGTGGCAGTTGGGTTTGGGGGGAAGGAAATCTTCTCCACTGGGAGCAATGCAAGGTAAGCCAATTACAGAGCAGCATTTAAAGGGGTGGGACTTGATTTGAGCTTGGGAGACTACTTTTCAGTATTCATGGTTGAATTAGCACACAGTTTCGTCCCTGATCATTCAAGCCAATGCATACAGTTTCTCCCAACCAGGGTTACTTTAATGTGCGATGAACCAAGGTCCAAGCAGGGAGATCCAGCCCAAGCAGGAAGTGGTGACAATGGAGGGGTCAGGCCCGTGGGCCATTTAAGGCCCGCGAAATCATTTGGTCTGTCCCTTCGTGGGTCCTGGCAGACCTCAAGCTCAGAAGAATCTAAGACTGGTGATCTGCCCCCTCCCGCGGACAGGAATAGTGTCTATTCAAGGTGGATGTGAGTTTGTTTTGCTGAAAAAAGGAACCTTTTTTCCCCCTTGCAGAAGAGTCGTTAGCTATGGAGCTGCTTGGATCGCCCAAGAAACTGTGTTAACCCTTTCCCACCCGGGTCGTGGAGAAATGTATTCCCTCCTTATTACAAGAGGGCTGTGGGTGGAAGTGGTGACAATGGAGGGGTTAAAGGGGGCAGAGCCAGAATGCATGGGGGGGGAGTTCTTAGCCAGTGTGTCCTCATTTCATCCCTGCAGGTGGTGGTAGTAGGAGCTGGCTGTAGAATCCAGCCCTGACTGTGTGGAGCAGGAGCAACTCTGGCGTGTGGCTGGACGGCTATGCCCAGCTGGTACAACAGACCATCCCGCACCACCAGGTGGGCAAGTGCGCCACCGGTTGGATGCCTGCCCACTTGCCCACACAGGGGGGTGTTATCTGGTGCAGCTCCCTGCTTGGGACTTGGTTGGCTAATTTTTACGTTGATAATTTTGTATGGCCCGCAAATGATGTTATAAATATCCAAATGGCCCTTGGCGGAAAAAAGGTTCCCCACCCCTGACCTAGACCCTGTCATCACAAACTGTCTCACTGGAGCTTCACAAGAGAACACGCACCTTCCATCAAAACATTCAAGTTCAAACTTCAATTTCTAGTTTCTCTGGTTAAAGGATTTTAGACAGCAGAGCTGAGGAAGACCAGTGGATCAAGAGGAGGAGGAGGAGGAAGAAGAAGAGGAAGAGGAAGAAGAAGAAGAATCAAACCTCGTTCTCCAGATCAGAGTCCACCACTCCAAACCACTGCTCTTAACCACTACATTACGCTGGACCACAATCACAGAAAGTGTGTAGTGGTTTAAGAGTGGCAGACTCTCATCTGGAGAACTGGGTTCGATTCCCACTCTTCCACATGAAGCCTGCTGGGTGACCTTGGTCCAGTCACAGCTCTCTCAGAACACTCTCAGACCAAGCAGAGGCAGGCAACACCAAACCACCTCTGAATGTCTCCTGGCTTGAAAACCCTTTGGGGTTACCATAGGCCGGCTGCGACTTGATGGCACTTTCCACCACCACAATCTCAGAAATGGCCAGTGAATCTCCTCCTAATGAACAGATTTTCAACTCACAAGACAACCACTTAGCAATTAAAGTCTAATGGCAGATTATCCTGACTCCATTCAGACACTGTGGCCAAACAGCAATAATAACGTGCATTAATTGTGTTGTTATCAGAAGATGGAAAGGTAGCATTACTGATCTCAATGGGAAATGCACAGCGCACGTAATGGATTGGGTAAAATGGCACAATGGAAAAGGCCATTAGAAATCCCACGGGCCAGTCTGATGATCTGTCTCATTTTTATCCCGCTGCTTGTCCAAGGAATTCTGGGTAGTAGTCATCATTCTCCCTCTGCCACTTTATGCTCCCAATAACTTGCAAGGTAGGTTAGGGTGAAAGACAATGACTGATTCTATGTGACTCAAGGAACTTCATGGCTATTTGGAGATTTGAACCTAGGTTTATCTAGTGCTAGCCCCACATAGCACTCTACCAATCTCTGGTGAAAACGGCAGATTATAAACCAAGATGCACATTTTATTGGTAACATTTCTTATGGGGATTTGTGGGTGGGACCTAAACCCCACAGTATACATCTCTTACAAGATTAACAATTCAGTTGTGTTGAGTCAGTTTTAATGGAAAACAGCCCTTTTTTCTAAATAACAACACATGGTTTCCTGTTGCAAATGTTTTGCCTTCAGCAATATACAAAGGAAATCTGATAAAAGTCAAACTTCTTCAGTAGTTATGTATGAATGCTTGTTAAACATGCTGCTCCTGTTTCAGAGCCGCTACAACCTGAGAGATTTTACCATCTTTCTTGGATTTCGCAGTAACAACCTGGCTTCATTCCACAGGAAATGTTGATGTCCTGGATAGGATGCCACCTTATCATTTGATCTCAGTGTGGTGTGATGGTTAAGAGCGGTGTAGCAATTAAGAGCGGTGGAGTCTGATCTGGAGAACCGGGTTTGATCCCCCACTCCTCCACATGAGTGGTGGATGCTAATCTGGTGAACTGGATTTGTTTCCCCACTCCTACACATGAAGCCAGATGGATGACCTTGGGCTAGTTACACTCTCTCACCCCCACCTACCTCACAGGGTGTCTGTTGTGGGGAGGGAAGGTGATTGTAAGCCGGTTTGATTTCTTCCTGCACAAGAAAGGCACAAGCTGCTTTCATCCAGCCTTTCTACTGACTAGGCAACAGCTCAGCCAGCCAGCTGCATTGCATGTCTCATTTAAAAGTATAAGGGCTTGCGCAATGACATCTGAGGCTCAGTTAGAGCCCTGAAACCTATTGATGGGAGCAAAGGAGTTCTGAGAAGATCAGGTCTCTCCATCATGCCACTCATTGCAACTGTTCCTCATAAAGAGGACATATGAGGCCCTTGGTGATAAAGTGGGCAGCAACTTGAAGAAGCAGCAGCAGAAGAAGAGTTGATGATTTTTCCAAATTAATCTGTAATGTATATCCTCCCCCCTCTAAAAAAAGTTGGGACACCACCAAAGAAGAATGGTCAAAAAGTATATATCTGCAGTTCCATTCCATGACATCAACAGTTTGGATCAGAACAATGTATGCCAAGGGAAATTCCTATTTGGGGATTAATTTGGAAGCATCAATTAAGGTTAGTAAACATCTAATGAAGCGATAGGATTTAGACTATCTTCTATCATTAAAAGTTAATCAATCAATTTCCACAACATATAAAGATCTTTTTTTTAAAAAACAGTCCAAGTCTGGTTGAGGCTTACTATTGATGAGGCCTTCCATTATTTCTTCCTTTAGAAATATTTGGTTGGTGGCTTTTGGGATCCTAGGGACTTTGTAGATCTCCTCTTACTGAGTAACTTTTCATTTGTGCTAAACTTTTATGTTCTCTTCTTCTGGTCTGCTGATTTCATTTTGCGAGTGCATGTTTAAAATAAAATAAAATACCCTCTGTGGAATAAATTGTAGCTAGAAATTTCATTTACCAATAAGCATTTGCTAATGTTATTTTCTAACTGCAGGAACTGTGCAGGCAGCCTGTCTGACTTGCAGTGACAATTTTCAAGACTGATGAAGTCAATTACAATGTCGGTCTAAAACATATTTGAGGTAAAGGTCTATAGATCCTATATGAAAGTTTAGAAGCATTGATTACCTCTTAGCATTGCTTTCTCCCTCAATTCCCTTTTCATCTTTCTTTTCTTTTGAGCCGTTTTGTTTGTGGCTTCAGCTTTGTTTATAGCATATTCAAATCACGGTTGGTGGAAGTTCTCTTTGCACTGCTGAGAGCGTCTTCTCCTGCTGGGTTCTCCTTACTGTAGTTCTGTTTCAAAGATGATCAGTTATGTTTCAAGGAAACCAAGTTGTCAACCCCCATCATTTTCTGAAGTTAAATGCAGGAACTGAAGAAAGAAGGCACCCTTGTTTTTTGTTTATAAAGGTGAGGTTCTGCATGCACTGGTCTAAACATAGGTGGCTGCCCCAACATTATTGTCCTTTTCTCCTTGTGTGGAGCAGCCAAGAAGATCAAGGGCAGTGTGAAAGAATACTGAATTTGCACACTTCATGACTTCCACCTTAATAAGGCTAATGACCTCGCACAAGTGTCTCCAAAACCTGGAACTACTCTGAAGCACTGTTTTGAATGGAAGAATTGAGGCATGAATGATGCAATCCTAAAGCCAAACAGGTTGTGATCTTTACTTCCCATAAGAACTGGAATGGGCACTGTGGTGCAGTACACCCAAGAAATATGTTACCCCATTTCCCAAGTGGTGCACACTACAAAGTAGACATAGTGCCCACCACCAATACTGAACACTGACTTGCCTACAGTCGAGGCACTCCTGCTGAGGTTGGGCCCAGGATACTGCTGGATTTCCCCGAGTATGGGCTGTTGTTAGCCTGTTGTGTGGACAAAAATCAGATCTGGAGAAGGTGGAACCTTGGAGTGGAAAGGGTAAGTCCATAATCTTTAAAATCTGTCTCTCTTGCCCCAGAGGTTCATCCAGAGGTAGCCAAGGACCTGCTAGGCTGGTTTGCTGAACAGGCTTGAGGGAGGTCAGCACCAACAAAGCCTTCTCCAAGGGTTGGGAGAGCCTGGGAATCCTGGTAGTCTGATGTCCTCTGTAGACCTAGCCCATGGAAGGGCATGGAAGTTTAAGGGCTGCTGAAGAAAGCCCCCGTGCCAAAGACTGCTTGGGCATTAAGTCTTTTTTTTGGGGGGGGGGATCTGCAGTGATACTCAACACATTGCCTGCCCACTTCTTCAGCAAGGGTTATTCACAGCTCCTGGGCACAATCAGAGGACATCACAACCTACCCTGTGGCAAACTGGAATGCACAGGTGTGACCTGATCTCAGCGTACTCTCCCCTGTGAGTACATTGGTAGCTCCCAGGAAAGCTTGTCTAGTAACAGGAACACCAGATGGAGTATAAATTCCATCATTTCATAGTGATTTCATCCCTCTCTCCTTTCTTCTTCTTCCTTATGGTTCTTGGGCCTGATGCAAACTTTGTTGCCTTCCCGATCACTGAGTTACTTTAGAGTTTATTTACTTTTGGAATTCAGTATTTTGTTTTTATTCTGGTGGAGGTTTGCAGGACATATGATGCTGTTTGCACATCTGAGACCGCATCAGCATAAGTACCGGTATCCCATTATCAATGGCATTTTTATTTTGGAATGGTATGAACTTTTTATGATATGACTGACTGGAGACTGGCAACACTGGCAACATAATGAGCCAGCCAAGGAGCCAGATGCTGTAACTACATGCACACTTACACAACTGTGTCATGTCAATGTGATGAGAAGTATCGATTTTATACCTATAACCAACAAATACATTTCACAGCAGGCGGTTGGGGGCTTTTTAAAAACCCTCAAAAAAACAAGTTGCCTTAGGCAAGGTCTGTTCAGTCTAGAAAAGGGGGAAAGAAATACAATTTCCCCCAAAGTCACTTGGTACAATTTTTGCACTGTTTTTGCCTTTCCCAACTCTGATCTCATGCAGAAATCTAAATTGAAAAATGTCCCCTCTTAAAACGTTGCATCCAACAATTCTGTCATAAAAGGGTACTGGATCTCATCAGGAAACTTTGTTGCCATACAGATAAAGGCCTAAGAGGGAACTGGGTTTCTTACACTGATCTCATAATCATTGTTACTTTGTGTGGTCAGAAGGGAATTGTGGTGCCATCGAGAGCCAGCATGGTGTAGTGGTTAAGAGCGGTGGACTCTAACCTGGAGAACTGTGTTCAGTTCCCCACTCCTCCACATGAAACCAGCTGGGTGACCTTGGGTCAGTCACAGTTCTCTCAGAACTCTCTCAGCCTCACCTACCTCACAAGGTGTCTGTTGTGAGGCGGGGAAGGGAAGGTGATTGTAAGCTGCTTTGAGACTTCTTAAAGGTAGAGAAAAGCGAGTTATAAAAACCAACTCTTATTCTTCTTCTTCATCTGTGCTAGACATACCGTAGGTCCACTTTCCAGCTTGGACCAAATGCACTTTGGGGGAGCCTGAGCAAAAGCAAGAATCCTTCCTTCCACCACTTCTTCTATGCTAAAGGAGGAATTGCTTTATGTTGTAGACCTGGAAATTGAGGATAACACCATAGGAAGTAAGAGATTGCCAACATGACAAGGCTTCTAGGCAAGGGTGAACAGAATGCTAAGACATCAGCTACAGTGAAAACAGAGACAATAGTTAGTACTTTCATGCAATTATGATGAAATCAGCCATACAATCACCAACTACTAGAATGCCCACATCATAATAATAGGATTCCAAATGCCCACCCATTATGTACAACATGTATCAATCAAGAGAAGAAGGCAAAGATGAAGACAGAACAAGAAAGGAAAGCACTGCTGGTTATATTTGCATAGCTAAGTGGACTTCTGGACAAAAGATATGATTCTCAAGTAGGAATCCTCCCCATATACAATAAAATCAGCCAGTAAACAAAAAGTTAGTGTTGACAGTTCCATGTTGGGAAATACCTAGAGATTTTTGAGGTGGAGCCTGAGGAGGGCAGGGTTTGGGGAGGGGAGAGACTTCAATGCCATAGAATCCAATTGCCAAAGCAACCATTTTCTCCAGGTGAACTAATCTCTATCGGCTGAAGATCAGTTGTAATAGCAGGAGATCTCCAGCCACCACCTGGAGGTTGGCAACCCTACAAAAAGGGAATCCATACTACCCAAACCAGAAGATTTGGAGCTCACCAGAGGAATGCTTGCTAGGATAAGATGCAAACACCTAAAAAAATCCAAGTAGAGATATTAGAGATCCAAAGACAATAGGTGGAGTAAGAAGGCAATGGAGTCTGCCTTCCAAAGCAGAACTGAACTCTGCAAGGGAGTTAAATTTAGGGCACACAGTAGGACAGAACACAGCTGTATCTCTCTCTGTGTGTGTGTGTGTGTGTTAAGTGCTGTCAAGTCACTTCCAACTCATGACAACCCTATGAATCAATGCCGTCCAAATGTCCTGTCATTAACAGCCTTGCCCTGGTCTTGCAAACTGAGGGTCGTGGCTTTCTTTATAGAGTTAATCCATCTCATGTTGGGTCTTCCTCAATCCTGTTGCCTTCAACTTTCCTAGCATTATTGTCTCAGTGACTCTTGTCTTCTCATAATGTGACCAAAGTATGATAGTCTCAGCTTAGTCACTTTAGCTTCTTAGGTATATGGGTACTGAACACAGTTTTAGGAAAGATTCTACATTCAATTATTTGACAAGCTTGAACAGAACACAAAAGGTTCATTTTCTTGGACTTGGGAAAGGGGAGGAGAATCTCAGTAGGATGATCCCTGCTCTCATGGTCATGTGGCTAGATTGACTTGGGCAGGAGTGTGGAAGTTAAAGAAAATCCCAACAAAGAGAATATTTTTAGATAAGGTTAAAGATTATATACTTGTTTGGCTCGCGGCACTTCAAAGGGAAAAGGAAATGCGAAGTATTGATCAAATACAGCTTGAAGTTTTATTTCATATGGAACAGGCAATGTAACAGGTAACAATATTTTAGCCTGTAAATGATAGATTTTCCTTAACTGTTTGTTGATTTATCATATATTTACTTTATTGTATGGGTAGCTGGAGAATTTTAAAATGAATAAATAAAAAGGAAAAAAAAGGGAGGGGGAAGCTAAAATGAAGAGGAATGAGAAAGCACAACCAGTATAGATGCTTGATGGCAACTCTGGAGAATGGGGGTGGGGGGAAGTCAGGCACAATATGAGGACCTGTCTTTTCTCCACTTGAAGCAGCCTAGAAGGGAGGGCATCTTGGGGGAAATAGTAAATCCCCACTGTCCCAATCCATATCTGCCTCCTCTTTAGATGCTTTCTAAAGATGTTTTCTGTACCTGGATTACATGTCAGGGAATGCAATGCAATGAAACTGGAAAATTCAGGAAAGAGGTCTACAATCTTTCTGAGGGGAATTTCAACCCATCCCATAACTGTAGCTTTAGTTTTGAATGGCAGAAAGTATAACTTAGCCACACAATTAAAAAAAATGACAGAATTCAACAATAAAATAATCATACTCACAAGCAGGCTATGAATAAGCTCAATAAATAAATAAGCACAATATATTGGAATAACTCCTCTCTTATTTCTCACTGACTTCTATCAAATTATTCAGTTCCTATCAAAAGGCCAAAGACATCTTATTTTGTCCAGCAGCTTGCCTCAGGAAAAAAAAAATTCTTAAGTGTTTACCTCACAAGATAGATACCTACTAGGTACATGCAATGCCAGGCACTTCACAGTGCCACCCTAAATGGGTGTACTCAGGATGCTGTTCAAGTCAGTGGGACTTACTCCCAGGAAAATGTTCTGAGGGCTGTACTGGCAGTCTGCCTTATCAGCTGTTTCCGAGGAGATCTGTATTTTTATGATTTGTTTGGCATCATGGCTACCCTTCAATTCCCATCAGTGCAGACATGTAGGCTGCTCCACAGTGTTGACATCCTGTCCATGGAGTTGAGAGAGGTCTGTGTCTAGGTCATGCTGTCTCCACATAGCTCTTCTTGAGAAGTCTCAGGGTTGTGGAAGTCCTGCTTTTCATTTCCCAGGGACATTTTGGATCTTCCAGTCAGAGGCGGCTGCCGCCTCCATCTAGAACTGCAGTGAAGTTTGGCTAATGGATAAAATTAGACAGAGAACATCTCCATCCTCTCTCTTTTTTTGACGCACAGGCTTCCTGTACATCCCTGCACTTTCAGCTGAAGCCAGGAGGCTCCGCTTTCCATTTTCATCAGCTAAAAGTCACTCTCCCTGTAACTAAAAATTGGTCTTTCCTCGATGCAATTAACCTTGTGGAATGTATCATTTCAAAAGTGACTACAGTCTGACAACTCGGAATTAAAACAAGAAATTTGATACAACACAGAATTAATTAGGCAAGTGAATGAAGAAAAATGATCTACCATACCTCTTAGCATGGAAGGATACCTGGGTACCACTGCTGTTTTTTTCTCTTGAGGAATGAGCAGAGTAAAATAGGTGACGGGGCTTCCAGTTGCCTCCAGCTCTGAGGCCTGGGCAGTACTCTTTGAACATTTCTAGTTCCTTAATCTAGTTGACTCAGTGACCACCTTGGGAATGCAGTCAGTCTCAACCTTAGGGTCATCCAGGAGATCTCCAGCTATTACCTGGAGGTTGGCAACCCTAGGCAGAGCCTGAGGAGGGTGGGGTTTGGGTTAGGGACTTCAATGCCATAGAGTCCAATTGCCAAAGCGACCATTTTCTCCATCCTCTTTTGGCTCGAGATCAGTTGTAATAGCAGGAGATCTCCAGCTACTACCTGGAAGTTGGCAACCCAACTCATCCTTGTTGTTAAGACCCAAAGACCCCCTGCTCTGGTACCCTTTCTCCCTTGCATGATTTGAACTCGCAGAAGGGTTTTTGCACTGTTTTCTGCACTGTGCATTGCATTTCTGTAAAGGTGCACATTTTCCAACTTTATTTGTGTTCCAATAAAAGCAGCATTGGATGCTATGTGCTGGATCCAGACTAGGTTATTCATCAGAGGAATGGGACTTTCCTGCCTGACCCCTCCCACTGTAGCCCACTTATTTCCATAAAAGGGGACCCTGAGGAATTAAATGAGGAGGGTCTATACCAGGAAGGAATAACTGGGGGGAAGTGTCAGTTTAGTCTGGATCCATCCCAATAGGTGTAAAATGCATATGCACATAAATACTGCAATATGAATACCCTATAATATTCAGTTCTCCTTGAGAAAATAGAAGAAAAGTTGGTTTTTATACTTTGCTGTTCTCTACCGTTAAGGAGTCTCAAAGCAGCGTACAGGCACCTTCCCTACCTCTCCCCACAACAGACACCTTGTGAAGTAGGTAGGGCTGAGAGACTTGGAGAGAACTATGACTAGCTCAAGGTCGAGTGTTGCAGGTATTATTTGGAGATCTACTATTACAACTGATCTCCAGCCGATAGAGATGAGTTCACTTGGAGAAAATGGATGCTTTGGCAATTGGACTCTATGGCATTGAAGTCCCTCCCCTCCCCAAACCCCGTCCTCCTGAGGCTCTGCTCCAAAAAACTCCCACTGGTAGTGAAGCGGAACCCTACCAAGGTCACCCAGCAGGTTTCATGTGGAACAGTGGGAAATTGAACCCTCTCTTAACCACTACATACCACATTGGCTCTTTGGAGGGTAGATTCTAGAGCATATATCCTGCTGAGGTCCCCGTGCTCCACCCTCAAATATTCAGGAATTTCCCAGCCTTGAGTTGGAAACCCTACATGGCCAGCCACAACTCTTACAGAGCCACCTTAACCACTCTCTGCCTTCCTATCAGAAAGCGGGGAACACAAGTGGCTTGTAAAGTCCGGCTCTACAGAGAAGTTTTCATTTTTTAAAAGTCAGTACAAGGGGGGAATCAGTTGGAGGGAAACCTAGTGTGGGGAGAAGGGGGGAGGATAAGTTTGTACATTAATAGTGATTGTTTTGATGGCGCTGGCATTTATGATCCCGAATTTTAAGCACACACTTTGGCCAAAGCATTAGGGAGGCTGTATCTGAAACGTAGTTGGAATGTGGCTTGGCTTCTCGGCAATGACAGTGCTGAGATTGAAAAGATTTAGTGGAGTGAGCAACCAAAGTGATTCTACGCTCCCAAACTCCTGCCGGCCCAGTGAAGGAGCGGCTGACCTTGAGTCTTAAGGACTCATCCCACGCATAGTCCTGTAATGTGCTGTTAGTTATGATTACAGTATAAATGTGAACGGTGCCCTGGATCTTGCCTGTAACCTATAATTCATATGGAAGGACATGGCATGATTTTCTGGAGTCTTAAAACTACCAGTATAAAAAATTCAAAGTGAGGGATAATCCTTCTTCCTACCAGGCACAGCATCATATACAAAGGGGAATGTAAATACCAATTCTGAGAGTGATTACCTAGCAAGAGTCTAATCCTATGGTTCTCGAAAGGGGAGATAGGTATCCATAAGGCACAGATGCCTTGAAATTTACCATTGTCCCATTTTTTTAAAAAAATGTTCCAATGTGACTTTTTCGCACAAACGTGAAAGAAAGAAATGATTCGCATGAAAGCTTCCATATCATTGACATAGTTATAAGGGTGAAGCCATCAGGAAAGCATTCTGTCAACCTCTGCTCCTTAGGTTTAATCATCTTTGGTAGGATCCTGCCATCTCTCCAGCACTGTGTAGTGGTTAAGAGTGGCGGACTCTAATCTGGAGAACCGGGTTTGATTTCCCACTCCTCCACATGAGCGGCAGACTCTCACCTGGTGAACCAGGTTGGTCTCCCCACTCTTCCACATAACGCCAGCTGGGTGACCTTGGGCTAGTCACAGTTCTCTGAGCTCTCTCATCCCCATCTATCTCACAAGGTGCCTGTTGTGGGGAGAGGAAGGGAAAGAGATTGTAGAATGGTTTGATTCTAATTAAAAAGGTAGAGAAAGCCAGAATATAAAAACCAACTCTTCTTCTTTGTTGCTCCTTTTGCTTCTTTTCCTATGGCTTTTCCTCATGTAGGTTCCCAGCCCATGGCTGCCAACCAGTGGGAGATTGCCAGGTGTGGGTACTTACCTTTTCACCATCACTCCAGTGCCATGATGTCACTTTTGGCATGTCCCAAAAGCGATGTCATTGTGTGGAGGCGACAATCTACCATTCATCCAAAAGTCTATGGCTTAACCATAGAGTTTGGGGTGAATGCCGGAGCGTCACCTGACACAATGATGTCACTTCTGGGTTACTCTGGATGTGATATCATAGCATTGATACAACACCAATGCTCCCTCATTTCCTCCAGCATTCCCTCAAGTCACCCAGCTGATTGGTGGCAGGCAGAGAGTACAGAGTATGGGAGGTCTCCCATAGATCTCCCTATCCTTGTGTGTGTGTGTGTGGGGGGGCATTCTCTTCTTCTTGCAGTGTGTCCTAAATATGTGCTTGACTACCTGCATATTTTTGTAATCCTATACAAGAAGCAGGCACAGGAGGGTTTATTGGGCTTTCTGTAGGCTGCCATAAATTGATGGTATCTTAGGTTGGGCCTGGAGGGTCAAAACGTATGCAGGCTGCAGAGGAACATGGGACAATCTGGGAAAGCTAATATCTCCCTTAAAAATCTTAAATTGTACAAGGCAAAATAATCCTGGCATTCCAATGCCTTTTGTTACTACTTCCCTACCCTGTTTGGTTTTTTGCTTTCCTACCCTATTATTACTGTTATATTTTCCTTCACTAACATTCCAAGTTCAGATTAAAAAAAAAATGCTTGAAAGAAACCCACACCAAGGACTCATCTTGAAAGCAGTAATATGGCTCAGAGATTTAAGCCAGCGCTAAGGAAAAAGAGGATAGTAAGAGAACACAAAGAAGCAGGAAATGCCCCTGGACTATCGGCAGGGCCACTGGTCTCACTAGACAAAACCAGACCAACAGACTAAACCTCCACATAGTTTTCTAACAAGCCGCAGCAGGAGAAATGCTGGGGCCAGTTCCCAATTTCTTTAAAAATAGGCTGACCATATTTCCTTGAGACAAAAACGGGACACTGGGATGGCAAAAACGGGACAGGGGTTATGTAGTATTAGTGAACCCGATTGGAGCACTTTTTCTATGAGCATTTACCCAGCCATGCCTGCATGCAGCATAAGAAAGGTCAGAACCGAAGGAAACAAAGCTTGGAAGTGTAATGAGATGCAAAACGGGACAAAATTGACATCTTAATAAAAAGATGAGACAGCTGGGAAATATGTCCCGTTCAAAACGGTAGGTATGTTCAGCCTATTTAAAAAACATTTTTACACCAAAATTGCTTCGCTGGATGCAACCAATGGTAGCATAATTGGCAGAAAGAAGACATGTCAAGCACAAAGCAGAACGACTCTCTTCCCAACATCCTTGTTGCACATGTCTGCTGATACTGATTCACTCTTTCCCCCTAGCTGCCCAACTTCTTTTGCTGCATAGGAAATAAAAGCCTGGCAGTGAGGTCCTAGAACAAACCACCGTATCAGAGAGGTTTTCAGCTGCTTCCCAATATAGGAATCATTTCATTCAGATGTGGAGCATTTCTGATGTTTATGAATGAGCATTATTCAAGTTAGGTAAAGGTAAAGGTAGTCCCCTATGCAAGCACCAGGCCATGTGACATCACATCCTGACGTTTACTAGACAGACTATGTTTATGGAGTGGTTTGTCATTGCTTTCCCCATTCATCTACACTTTACCCCCAGCAAGCTGGGTGCTCATTTTACCGACCTCGGAAGGATGGAAGGCTGAGTCAACCTTGAGCCGGTTACCTGAAACTGACTCCCGTCGGGATCAAACTCAAGTCATGAGCAGAGCTTTTGACTGCAGTACTGCAGTTTACCACTCTGTGCCATGGGGGTCTGATATTCAAGTTAGGGGTTATAATAAGTAACATTTCCCTTGTTCTTTATAGCTTAGTGTCTATATGCAAAAAAAAAAAAAGTGCATACTTAAAGGAAATATTGAACTAAGCCTTTGGGAATGTGCTGCTTGATCCAGGTCCTTGTAACTGTAAAAAGTCTAACAGCAGATTAACATGATAGATTATAATTGCTCGAGAGGAACTCCATGGGCCTGTTTGGAAATAAAGCCATGCCATTAGCTAAAAATAAAAGCATGGGGTCCATCAGTCGTAGTAAAGCTGTGGCTGGAGCTAGTCAAAGGAAATTAATATAAAAAGGGGCTTTGCAAATATTTCCAGTTGAATGTACCAGTCTCAATTTCCTGTGATTCATGGTGCTGTCTTGCTCATTATTTGCGAGCGTGCAGGTAACAGCTTGAGTGCATTTGAAGCTTTTCACATATTTTAGCATCAATGACTCATTCAAAGGCACAAGCTAGATGGCTACCTATGGTTCAACTTTGCAGGAGACAGGAGGGACTTTCCTTTTCCAGAGTTGTCAGGGTACAAGTTCGTTTGCTCTTGGCGAACAACAAGTCTTAAACAATGAACAGATGAAAAAAAGCAAAATTATGGCTGAGTTGACAAGGCCATGCTGGGTCTATGGGTGGCTGCCCACAAATCCAGAAGTGCATCAATGTAGAGTCCTTAAAGCCACTTACCAGAGCATTGGACTGTATGGTGTTGAGAACTGGAACAAGGTCTTGATATATAACCCAGTGTAGTGGTTAAAGTGTCGGACTAGGATAGGGGAAAACTGGGTTTGAATCCCCACTCCCCCATGGAAGCTTATTCGGCAACCTTCGGCTAGGCACCCACACTTAGCCTAACCTACCTCACAGAGCCGGCGTGGTGTAGTGGTTAGGAGTGGTGGTTTGGAGTGCTGGAGAATCGGGTTTGATTCCCTGCTCCTCCACATGAGCGGCAGACTCTAATCTGGTGACCTTGGTTGGTTTCCTACTCCTACACAGGACGCCAGCTGGGTGACCCTGAGCTAGTCACACTCGCAGCTCCATCTACCTCACAGGGGGTCTGTTGTGGGGAGAGGAAGGGAAGGCGATTGTAAGCCGGTTTGATTCTTCCTTAAGTGGTAGAGCATAAAGGAACTCTGACAGGACATGCAGCTGTGTATAGGGAGGCTTGCCACATTTCTGTGTTGCTGCTGAATTTCACCCTGAGTGCAATTTGAGCTCAATTTGGAGGATTCTTCTCAGGAGACACATCTGCCGCAATTCTTCGGAGGGGTGTCGAAAGAATTTCAATAAGATTAGCCAAATCATCCCGGTCTGACAAAAAGCACAACGAAGTCACACTGTTTCTGAACTGTGCCCTTCCTCTGGAATTTGAGATAGTCCTGTTCAAAATGAGGGCTAAACCCCCACAACAATCTTTTCCTGTTGTGCTTAATATATTATGGAATTCAGAACAGTTGGTGGTTAGGTAATGAAACACATATGGTATGTGAAATTGCTGCCCACTGGGGCAAGACTCCCCTTGCTATACTTAGCAGGTGGGTAAATTACAAAACCTTTTAAATTAGTTCTCCCTCTCTCTCTCTCTTTTTTTAATTGAAGACATCGAGTAATGTTGTGCTAACAGAGACTGTGTGAATGTGTTTGTGTAGGTGAATTGGGGCTCGCCTCTCATGAAGGTGGGTGTTTGTATTTCGTTATTTGACCTGCAATTGCCAAGACATTTCAGGAACAACAAAAAAGTAATGCAACTAGAAAAACCCAATTTGATTAATATAATGACTTTTTGGGGGGCGAGTCTGTGTATGTGTGACTGTGTATAGATGAACCTTTATTTCACATAGTTTTTTTAAAAAAAACAGAGTTGGACTTGATTTGGAATTGTTTATCCATTTCTGCTTGGCATGAGCAGGGAAGCCCCCAAAATGCTGCTTTCCCATGTTGTTACTCATTGTCTCTAATCCCACTCAGCCTGCTGTGTGCTTGCAAATGATTTCTTTTCTATCACAGCCCTTTGTGAGTCGGAGAGGACTATGTGGCTGGGAAGTCACATAGAGATAAGTATTACAAATTATTATTTTTAAAGTGCCATCCATCTGCGTGGTGCTTTGTGCAGTATAAGAAGAGAAGCCCTTGCTCTCAAGTGCTTGCGGTCTAAACGTTGGTACGAGGAAGGTAACAGAGAGAGAGGACTGAGATAGTCTGGTGAATAAGGAAGAGGATATGTTCATTTTAGCTACATCTTTCTCCTGTTTTCAGTTCTTCGTTGCACTTCTGAATCGCTGCAGTGTGCTGTTTTAAAATGTCTGGAGTGCTTCCAAAAGGAACCCTTTTCCCCCTCCTTTTTTTAGTGGCACGTTCTTTCCGACTTTTTTTTTTTAACATTCTAAGATTAGCGCAATAGCACCATAGCATCCCAATTCATCCAAATGCTGGTTATATAGCACTGAATGGCTATATCACCAGCATTCAAATGTGTTGGGTTGCTATGGTGCTATAGCGTTATAGTGCTAATCTTAGAAAATTAAAAAAATTGCTGGAAAAGAACACACCACTAAAAAAGATGAGGAGAAAAGGGTGGCACTGTTTGCATTGGCCAGAGTGCTTCAGAGCACTTTACAGACAGCTCATAGATGGATTGAAAGGAGAAGTATGAAACATAGGGTTGCCAGCTCCAGATTGGAAATACCTGGAGATTTTTGGGGTGGAGCCTGAGGAGGGCAGGGTTTGGGGAGGGGCTTCAATGCCATAGAGTCCAATTGCCAAAGCCGCCATTTTCTCCAGGGGAACTGATCTCTAATGGCTGGAGATCAGTTGTAATAGGGGGAGATCTCCATCTACTACCTGGAGGTTGGCAACCCTAATTAAACACCTATCCCTGTATCGCTTTACTCAGAATCAGGCCAATAATGGATAGCATCAGGTTTAGACTGGTAATCTGCAAAAAGGCCTCCCTTTCGGTATCAATAACTGGATGTCACCTCCTCTCTTCTGGGCTGCTTTTCCAGTTTCTCCATTCCATAACATCAGAAGTAGCTGAGCTTTCAAAGGAAACAGAGGAAAGGCGCGACTTTAGAGAATAACTGGGTTCAGTATGAGACAGAAGTATCACCTGTGATGTAACAGGATCCAATGGGAAGTTTAATGGCACTCCTTGTGATCATGAACCAAATAGAATATTGTTTCTTTTGAATTTTAATCTTTGTTGTGTAACTGCTTCCACACAAAGATTTTGTTGCGGAATTAGAAACAACATACAAGGGCCTCTTAAACTAGGGGTTCTTGCAGCAAAGCCCCAGGGGCTTTACTGCCTCTGGTTTCTTAAGCAGAGAGAACTCTGGCTTGAGACCAAGCCAGAGTTCTCTCTGCTGTAGCGCCATCACTCCACATGGTAGCAGGACAGTACTGCAGCAGATATCAGCCCAGCTAGGATCAAGTGATATACGTTGTCAACGCAATCTCATTTTTCTCTGTAAAGTTGTTGCACCTTATCAGGCTTCCTAGTTCGAGCAACATATCACTCATGTGCAGACGTAGTCATAGACTGACAGTGCAATCTTATGGAGAATTACACCCTTCTGAGTCCATTGAAATAAATAGGCTTAGAAGGGTTTAACTCTTCTTAGGGTTGCACTGTGATTCCCTACTTAATTCCACACTTAACTTTCCTGCCTCTAGTCCTTGCTACTGACCCTAACATCATAGCACATACTGGATGTGGATGTGTGTCTGGTATATATTCATTTTTTTTTCTGATTCCCCCTCCCACTGTAGATTATCAATGTCTCTAATATCCTAATAATGGAATGAATAACTATCCTAATAATGGAATGAATGAAAATTTATTAGAGTATATTAGAGGTGGTTCCGGTAATGTATTATGAGGAGACTTTTGCACAGTCATGTATTGAATGGAAGAGGGACTGAGGAAGAATCGGAAACAGCCATCTCCCCTTCTTTTCTTGACATTTGGAACCTGCATTTTCTTTTGTACCTGGCTGAAAGACATCTGAAAATAAGAAGACATACAACGATATGAATTTTCACAGGCTTTTGTACTAGTATTGGACTTTTATAACACATGGACGGTGCTAGTAATCTTGTGTTACTTACCTGGCTATTTATAGCTATTAGGATAGATATATAGTTGTACTGTCATTGATTTTGTTTTCCATGTTGTGTAGCTTGTATAATATAACATTTTGCACTTTGTGATATATTTTTGCTCCTGTGTTTGCTTCCTTACAACCTCCAGGTGGTAGCTGGAGATCTCCTGCTATTACAACTGATCTCCAGACAACAGAGATCAGTTCACCTGGAGAAAATGGCTGCTTTGGAAGGTGGACTCTATGTTATTATACCCCACTGAAGTCCCTCCCCTCAGCAAACCCCGCCCTCCTCAGGCTCCACCCCTAAAATCTCCAGGTATTTCCCAACCCTGAGCTGGCAAGTTGAGCAGTAAGTGAGGCAGTCCTGTTCCATTGACAGAAATCCCTTCCACCAGTGTTAATTTACTGCAGGATCTGAGCCGATGTGTTTTATGTGCCCCGTATTTGCATAAAGGTGTATAGATGGCTTTGCACATTATCCTGTTGCTACTGTATAGTTAGAACATAAAGCGCTGATTACGTCTGGGAGCACGGTTGCCATTTCACCAGGAAGGCAGCACCGGACATTAAATGTAATCCATTTAAATACCAAATAGATTAATTATATTCAGTGACATTAACATGAATGCCAAATTAGCTACACACACAAAGAAAGATCCCTAGGCTTAAGCCGTAGGTCATTTCACATTCTTTCATTCCATTCCTATACTATTTATTGCAATTAAATCCATCTTCAAAGAAGTTTCAAATAATGTGGCTCTGGGTCGTTAAGTTAACAATGTCACTGTGTTCTTGCTATCTCGTTTGCCTTAATTAGAGGGCACTTTCTTTTCAATGATAGTGGCAGGGTATAACAAGTTGGAATTGATATTCAGTATTAAATAGTTCCAAATCACAAATGCGGGTGTTTAACCATGAGATAAAGATCCAGTTTCGATGCGCACAAAAAGGGCCCGCAATGGCACACTTTTGGAATCTGTGGATGATTTTCCACAGGGAAAATATGACATCAGACTGGCCTCGGGGATAGTATTTTCCCCCAGCAAGAAGTTGCGAGCAGAAGTCAGCAAGACTAGAATTCTACTTAGAACAACCAACAAAGTTTACATTTGTGACATTTTGAATTGAATTTGGAGGGTCCTGATCAAGTGTAGCATATGAGAAATTCTGAGAGAAATGACCAAGGACAACGTACTAAGCTCAAGGGTTCTGTTTGGATGACATAACTGTGCCTTGAAAGTTTGACCATTTCTCCTTTGTAAAGCCTATATAAAAAAAGAGTTTATCCTCATTTTAGTGACTGATATTAGCCAATAGCTCTCTTTTGAGCTCATTTTTATGCATCGGTGTTGAATGAATTAATGCTGTAGATCAATTTCTTCCTTTCTGCACAACCAAACCACCTGGTCAGCAGAGGGAACTGCGTAAAATCCAGCCTTAGGCACAAAATCCATGGAGTAGAATCTTTTTGATCCTAGGTATCAGGTGATCAAGGGAGGGTATAGTCCGATCTTGTCAGATCTCGGAAGCTAAGCAGGGTCAGCCCTGGTTAGTCTTGGGGAGACCACCAAGGAATACCAGGGTTGCTGTGCAGAGGAAGGCACTGGCAAACCACCTCTGTTAGTCTCTTGCTTTGAAAACCCCATAAGGGGTTGCCATAAGTTGGCTGCATCTTGACGGAACTGTACTCATACACACATCAGGTGATCCAGAAGAGCCAATTGTGTTCCATTACTTGCTAACTCCAAGGATTGCTCCTGTCCCTCAATCGGGACAGAAGAGAAGTCACTCTCAATGCAATCCTAAACACAGTTACTTCCTTCTAAGCCCACTGATTTCTGCTGAGGATTGCAAGCTACTCACCTGTGTTTTCAGATGTTCTCCTCAGCTACCTGGCTGCAGAGGGCTTCCTCCTAACTGGTCCCCTCACCTGTCCCCTCCTATCATATTCTTCTGTTCTTTTCCAAAACAAAGATTTTGGCTTCAGCTTCCTTTCTGGGCTACAAACTCCATCTCAACCTGCTCCATCTAGTATCTATAACCTGCCTTTGACTGCCTGACTCTCAGTGGTTGGCCTATGAATGGGATTCATGAGCTGAGATCTCCATGAGAAGCTATTTCTCTCTTTACTTTTGTTCCTAGCTGGGAAATGTGAGTGCTCAACAGCTCTCCGAGCAGCAGCGATGAGGCAACATGCTACATGATGGGGCCAAAGCAGCAATTACAGATGTTTATGCTAATGAGCTTTCATTTTTATCGTCAGATCATAAATCATAATTGAGAACAAAGGGACCTGCTCTAAACCATTTTCCACTAATAAGCACACGGACAGCTGCTTTGAGTCAATGTGCCCCATTTTGCAACAACAGTGCTTGGGCCATGGGGGCAGGTCCCTCCTCGAGTGTCTTGTTAAATTAACTACTGAATTTCACATCCAATCACTAGGACATTTCCTTTAATTTTATTATGGGGGAAGGTCGCCAAATGTTGGCCCGAAGAGGCCACATGGGCATTTCAGAGCTACACAGGAGAGTGGGATTTAGCCGAAGCAGGTTCTTGAATGATGATCTTGCAATAAGGGTAGGAATGACACCTGATGATTGTCTCCCTGGGATACACGCTTTGCTAGCTATTGGCTAATGATGTTCTTGACATTGTCATCATCCATATTTCTCCCCAGATTTTGCCGTTCCAAATTATTTGGTCTTGTTTTCAAAAGGGAATGGGTGCGTGGCAATCCTCAGTTGTATTATTATTATTGTTATTGTTGTTGTTGTTTCCATATATAATACAGAGTACTGTATATATGCAAATTGACCCAGCCTTCAGTTCTTTTGATTCCTTCCTCCTCTCCTTTTTACAATTGTTTTAATCTGCTTATTCCATGAGTGTGCATGGTGTAAACTGCTGTCATGTTGCAGCCGACTTATAGCAACCACATACAGCTGTTTTTCAAGGCAAGAGAGAAGCAGAAGTGGTTTGCCATTGCCTCTTCTGCAGAGTCTTCCTTGGTGGTCTCAGTGGCGAACCAACACTTTTGGGACCCTGGAGCTTGAACTGTAATGGGGGTAGGGCTGTTGAAAACAAAATTCGGTAAAGTTCGGCTTCGGCAAAATTCGGCCCTTTTTAATTCGGGACGTGCCGAAGTCCGAACTCCCCCGCTTTGGATCTGCGAAATTCGGCGCGAGATCCGGTGTTCGGGGGAAAATTCAGCCGGGTCTTTGAAGTGCTTGGCGCCGCCTGCCCAGGCGGTGCCCACCACTTCAAACCGAGAGTCGGGAAGGGGGTGGGGGTCTTTAAAGAGCCCCCCCGCGGGCCTTCATGGGGCTTCCATGAAGGCGCGCAGGGGGCTCTTTAAACAGATCTGTGCCTTCCAGCTGGAAGGCGCAGATCTGTTTAAAGCGCCCCCAGAGCACCTTCAGGGAAGCCCCATGAAGGCCCGCGGGGGGGCTCTTCTTTCCAGCTGGAAGGCACAGATCTGTTTAAAGCGCCCCCTGCCCGGCTTCAGGGAAGCCCCGTGAAGGCGTGCAGGGGGGGGAACAGATCTGCGCCTCCCAGCTGGAAGGTGCAGATCTGTTTAAAGCGCCTTGCTGAAAGGCAAGAGTCCCTGGAGCCTAAGTGGGGAGTTTAAAGACACCCCGCCTGGTTTCCCGGGAGTCCCGGGAAAGTGGGCGGTGGGTCTTTAAAGGAGGGAAAAGGCAGGTTCAGGAACGCCGAACCTGCTGAATTTATTCAGCAATCGCCCCGAATTTGCTGAATTCGGGGTGTCGTTTTCCCACCTTTTTTCAGTTCGGTTCCATCCGAACTGAAAACCCTCGAATTGCGGAAAATTCGGCTGTTTTTTCGGTTCGGATGAACCAAATCGACAGCCCTAAATGGGGGCCCCTTCGCAACCAGCAACAATAGGGCAACATCCAACAAGGTCCAAAGGCCTTGCTGGCCTTTCAAGAACCTCGAGGCCCAAATGGCGGAGAACAGGGCAGTCAGCTTCAGAACAGTGCCTAGATTCCTGTCCTGCAGCACCTTAGAGACCAACAAGATTTTTAGGGTGTAATCTTTTGAGAATCACAACTCTCTTTGGGAGATACGATGAAGAGAGCTTTGACTCTTGAAAGCTTCTATCCCAGAAATCTTGTTTGTCTCTAAGGTGCTAACAGACTCAAATCTAGCTGTTCTCCTGCAAACCAACACAGTAACTCTCTGAGAACAGCTTCTGCATTCTTAGGTGCAGAGTCAAATCCCCATTTTGATTTAGGTTCATCTTTTCCACACATCAAATCCGTGGAACTTGATTTTCATGATGTTTTTGTTTGTTTGTTTGTTTCCTTACATTGATTTCTCTCATAAAATGTACAAACGTTTCAGGGCTATATGTGCATTAATAAATCTATGCATGTTGTACACACAAATGACGTACATTGTACATATAAACACTATTCAAGTTACTGACAAAAAACATCTGACAGGCATACGCAGTACAAATGAATCTACCCCAGTCTTTGGGGGGGGGGGGGTTAATGGAACGTAAAGAGAAATAAAAAAGGGAACACTTGTTCATCCCTCGTTACAACACAGCCAAATGTCTGGCAAATAATTAAATACAGGTGGGCCATTTAACAAAAACCTGCCAATGTGTGTCAGATTCAGGATGTATAAACTCAATCCACATGCTTGTTTTACTTCACCGCTGCCTGCGATTTGATAGCCCAGCTAATAAACCAAGTGGTTGGTCACAACACATATAAATCCTGGTGTCAAGTGATTTTTTTAAATGTGCCATAAAACTCCAAGACTGGTTAACAAGGGCATGCAGGAGTCTCTAAAGGAAATTTATCAGCAATGAAAAATTTAGGAATTAGAGTGCTCTTCTTGTGTCCGGAATCAGCAGTGGCTGGGGTCAAGATTTTACATGGGCCCAGAGACCACTGAAAAGCCCACCATTGATCCTTACTGCCATCCTTGCTAATGTGAGAGAAATTATTTTTCCACCGGCCCTCCCACCTGGTTGGCTTGCTGGTTAGCCGGCAGCCTGTTTGGGTGTCAGTAACATCCAGCAAAAGCCTGGCCAAGTGCCGTCAAGTCGCAGCTGACTTATGGTGACTCCATAGGGTTTTCAAGGCTAGAGACAAACTGGTTTGCCATTGCCTGCCTGGGCTTCCTTGTTGGTCTCCCATCCATGTACTAACCCGGGCCAGCCCTGGTTAGCTTCTGTGACCTGATGTTATCAGGCTAGGTCAAGGTAAAGATACAGTACCTGTGCTTCATTTTCAGAAGCATTAGTTTGTAGGCAGTAAAAGGGGGCCTCTGCTCTATTCCTAGACCCCAAAAAGCCATCTTACAAAAACTACTGTGCTTCTGTTTGATGCTTTGTAGAGCCAAGATCCCCCCCCCCTTGCAAATCACAAGAGGTTTCACAATAAATTTCAAACAAATGCAAAAGACAGTCTTAGGTATTGATTTTCAGAACACACGGGCTCTGAAAATTGTACGTCCCCCAGGTGTGACAAACTTAAAAGCTTGGGACTTGTGTGCTCAAAGGCACTGCAAGATTGGGCCCATGGAGAATATTTTTCACTAGAAGTTAAGGTGGTTTATAGTCCCTGGGAGGAACACTTTCTTAAATTAAACTCTTTTCCTATAAACGCTTTATTATAATAGCTGCGGTCCAGGAAAGACGAGGCAAGGCAGAAAGCAAAACCAAAGAGGGCAAAAGACAGATGAGGAGCAGTTCCTTGGTAAGAGGCCTGAGGATAATTACACAAACTGTTGGATGTCATTAAGAACAAACAAATATTCCGCTAGCAGGATTTGCTTACCGCAGAGTCACATGATTCTTTTGGCCTGCCAGGAAGTGGGCGAAAGAGTTCTTTGCAATCTGATAGCTTGCAGGTGGTGAAAATGTCAAACTTTGAGGGAAGGCAGGAATGGAGAACGTCTGGTTCTTATTGATGATGGTCGTATATGACAAGGAAAGGGTCCCTAAACCTTGCATAGGTGAGTGCAATTTCAGCAGTGAAACTTTAGGAATACATACAATTTGGGTGATTTTGAATATTTTAACCTTATTGCACCCCATACTGTGCATAATGCTTTATTTGCACAGCTTTTTTCACTTTCCTCTCACCAAACATTTCCACCAAAGTGTACATTTTCCATGATTAGTATGTCTCCTCAAAATCAGCATTATATGTATAAATGATGTACGTGGTCTGTAGAAATTGCAAAAATCATGATAAAACAAGCATACACAGTACACGTGTGTTTATAAAACCAGCAACCAAAAGCCCAATATTCACTAACCTCTTTTAAACTTTCTAGGATGGACTCACTCAATTTTCTGAGCAACTACTGGACTCTGCTTCTAAAACTGTCTACAAGTGTGTTTGGCCATTTGCCTCACTCCACAGAAGCAGAACTCCAGTTTCGACCTGATCACATGAAGCTGCCTTATACTGAATCAGTCCTTCAAGATCAGTGCCATCAAGGTCAGCATCTCTCCAAAATCTTCTATAGAGATCTTCGACATCACCTACTATCTGATCCTTTTTGCTAGAGATGCTGGGAATTGAACCTGGGACTTTCTGCATGATGCTCTTCTACTGAGCCATGGCTCCTCCCCAGACATTCAGCTGAGGCACTCCTGGAAGAGCAGTGTTCCCCCATGCACCTAATCTCTGCTGTGAACTTGGCCCTCTGAGTGAGTGACTGTTTCTGCTGTCCAAATGTGAGGACCGATCGTACGTTTTGGCTCTGAGTGCAACTGGCTGCTGATGTAGACAATCTGTCCTATGGGCAGCATTAGGGTTTGGCAAGATCAGGTAGCTGTTGGTGTGCCAGGACTCCATGAAGATGCACTGCTGTCCCCTGTTTAAAAGATAAAGGCTTAAAGTGCCCTACTGCTTCTTGCTGGGTGCCCCTCTCATCTCAGAGGCATCCTTGAGGTCACGTGAACCTCCCAATTCTAGCTGCCAGGGGCATCTAGAGAGCGAAATGAGTGCCACTCAACAATTTCATCCTCTCTCCCTGGTAGTGAGAGGGGCCAAAGGAGGATAAAGGAGTTGCCAAATGAGCTCTCCTCCCGCTCTGGTAGGAAGGGAGTACATGTGTTATTATTTTGGCCAGGGCCCCACCACCAAACCAAGAACTGACTTTGATCTATCCTAGGTCATGTATAAGGTTGTTGGGTGGGAGGATAACTTGTACCATTCATTTAGCATTCATCTGATTACCCAGGACTGTGTCTGGTGTACAGCATGGTATAGTGGTTAAGAGCAGTGGTTTGGAGTGATGCATTCTGATCTGGAGAACCAGGTTTGATTCCCTACTCATACACATGAGCGGTGGACTCTAATCTGGTGAACAGGATTGGTTTCCCCACTCTTCCACATGAAGCCTGCTGGGTGACCTTGGCTAGTCATAGTTCTCTTCCAGCTCTCTCAGCCTCACCTGCCTCACAGAGTGTCTGTTGTTGGGAGGGGAAGGGAAGGTGATTGTAAGTTGGTTTGATTCTTCTTTAAGTAGTAGAGAAAGTTGGCATAGAAAAACCAACTCTTCTTCTTCTTCTTCTTCTTCTTCTTCTTCTTCTTCTTCTTCTTTCCTTGTTGTGTCGGTGAAATGAGTACCCAGCTTGCTGGGGGAAAAGGGAAGATGACTGGGGAAGGCACTGGCAAACCTCCCCATAAACAAAGTCTGCCTTGTAAATGTCGGGATGTGACATCACCCCATGGGTCAGGAATGCTTGCACAGGGGACCTTTACCTTTACCTTTATTCTAAGTCTGAGAGCCATAATCTTTGTGCTTGTAATGTGCTTAGAGTTTTTACACCTTGGACTCTCTGTCTTGCTGGAATTTGCTCCTGCCCCCTTGAGTGGCTTTCTTCCTTTGTTGTCAGGATTACCAAAAGTTCCTCGGATCCTAGAACTGTAAGCTGTTTTCCCGTCTGTTGATTTCAGCATTATCATGGATGAAAGTAGGAAAACTCAACCAGTTTTCCTCCCCTTTCTGCCCTACAATTGAGTAGCGAGGTTGGATTGTGCAATAACGTATCCCTTGGACTAGGGTTGCTAACCTCCAGGTACTAGCTGGAGATCTCCTGCTAGTACAACTGATCTCCAGCCGATAGAGATCAGTTCCCCTGGAGAAAATGGCCACTTTGGCAATTGGACTCCATGGCATTGAAGTCTCTCCCCTTCCCAAATTCCGCCCTCCTCAGACTCCACCCCAAAAATCCCCTGCTGGTGGCGAAGAGGACCTGGCAACCCTACCTTGGACCTTTTCAAGGAAGGAGGACGTCGTCATACTGGCTGTTATATATCCCATCTGTCAGTGACATACCTGGGGATGAAGTATACAGGTTGAGGCAAGTCTGTGTAATTGCTTGAACCGGGGTGTGTGTGTGGGGGGGCAGACTCTCCATGCCCGTTTCAGATGGCTTTTTGGTAATGCAGAAGAACAGCGAATATGACTCGGCAAGCCTATAGAAGATTCCTAGCAGCAGAAGTGGGTTTGGTATTATTAAAAGGCTACAGCTATTGTGTGTGACTATGACATATCACTGTCATTTTTCAATTGCCGGCATATCAAATGAGAAGAAGATTAGATTACAAAACTCTATGACCCTTGGTTAGGAAAATGAGATTAGAAAGAAGTTCTGCCAGCTACCTTGTGGAGTAAATTATATTATAAGTGTGCAGTCACAAAAAACGGAGTATGGTTATGCCTATGCAATTTCAAGTTAGTTTCTCTGGCATAGCACAACAAAGACCTAACTAAATATTATAAGCAGATGCTTGTAAATAAATTCCCATAGCTACCTTTTAAAAAAAGACAATGCAGCTTAAAGAAGAATTGCTTAACACTTCTGCTTACAGCTTCTTCTCTGGTCTAAATCACATACTTGTCTCATGCCAACTCTTGGGCAGGGTAGAATGAGAAAGCAGGTTAGAAGTGATGTAGAGCGAGGAAACTGGTGTTGGAAACATTACACACTCACTCCCCGCTTCTGTTCTTCTGCACCTAAATTGCCCCCTCCTCAGCTTGCTTTTTTTTCTTTTAGAAGCAGCCATTGGAATTTGGGGCTGGGGAAGCAAATTCCATTTAAGTTGGAAACCTTGTTGAATTATCTTCCCAATAATCCAAGAGATCAGCGGATAGTTGCTTTTCATATGATAACTGCATCCAGAATGGTCTTTGCTAAGCAGTGGAATCAGAAAGCTTCCCCTAAGATACATGTTTGGATAGCAAAAATAAAAGAGGTCTATATTTTAGCGAAGTTAACTGCTTACCCGCCCCCCCCCCCATGATATTAATAGTGTAGACCTCTTATGGACAAGAACGATTCAAAGAATAGAAATGTCCATTTTGTAATAAGATATAGTTTTGATTAAGTGAGAAGGAGGTACTGATGTAGAGCTATAAAATATTTTACATGATTTTATGTGATTATATTTTATGACTATATCTATTGTGCATTGTCTATTAAATTATATGTATATGTTTATTTATTTTTTTAAAAAAGAAGCAGTCATTGGAGTTTAGTTAAATGTTTTTCAAATGTACTGTTTAGTGCATAATAAATAATTAATATAGTTAAATAATTGCTTCTGAGTGCAGAACACATCTTCTCTATCATAGGCTGTGATCCTCAAGTCAAGAGCCAAAGACCAAGGACCCTTTCGCTCCTGCCCTTTGGCTTCTGCCACAGGTTCATGCCTCTGGGTCAGCATGATGTAGTGGTTAAGAGCAGTGGACTCTAATCTGGAGAACCGGGTTTGATTTCCCACTCCTCCACATGAGCAGCGGACTCTAATCTGATGAACAGGATTGGTTTTTCCATTCCTGTACATGAAGCCAGCTGGGTGACCTTGGTCTAGTCACACTTCTCTTTGAGCTCTCTCAGCCTCACCTACCTCACAAGGTGCCTGTTGTGGGGAGAGGAAGGGAAAGAGATTGTAAGCCAGTTTGATTCTCCTTAAAAAGGTAGAATCCTTAAAAAGGTAGAAAATTGGCATATAAATACCAACTCTTCTTCTTTTTCAGTTTGGGCTTAGAAAGGCTGTCTGCAAGAAAAGGTTGAGGCAGAGGCTTAGCTACAAGTTTTTACAGCAGCTGACATATGAACAGTGCCATCTGAAGGACACTTTCCTGGGAGTAAAACCCAATTGAATATACTTGAATAGGATTCTGAACAGATCTCCTTAGGCAATGTAGTAGTGTGGTAGAGAGTTTGGAGAGAGTGAAAATCTATGCTACCTCTGTGCTCACTAGGGTTCCTAATTGCCCAGTTATGATTGGCAATTGCCCACCAAATGCTTTTGCTGTCAGCCTACTCTCAGCTGGTTGGTGGGTAGAAGCAGGCCGGGGGAAGGGTTTATACAGAACTTCCAGCATCGCACTGGGGGGATGCTCTAGCTGTGAGGTATACCCCCTTGGCCATGCCACCAGCCCCTTCCATGCACAGCCTGCATCCTCCCCAGCCTCAGCTCTCTGCCTTCTTCTGAAGAAGTGAGCTGTGGCTCATGAAAGTGCATACCCTGCCAGAAATTTTGTTAGTCTTTAAGGTGCTACTGGAATCTTGCTCTGTGCTACTGTCATGGAAGACAGTCTTTCCAAGCTGTTTAGCTTGGAAAGAAGGCGGCTGAGGGGAGACATGATAGAGATCTATAAAATTATGCATGGTTTGGAGAGAGTGGACAGGGAGAAGTTTTTCTCCCTCTCTCATAATACTAGAACACGGGGTCATCTGCTAAAGCTGGAGGGTGAGAGATTCAAAACAGATAAAAGGAAGTATTTTTTCACACATGCATAGTTAAATTGTGGAACTCCCTGTCCCAGGATGTGGTGATGGCTGCCAGCTTGGAGGGCTTTAAGAGGGGAGTGGACATATTCATGGAGGAGAGGGGTATTCATGGCTGTTAGTTAGAATGGATACTGGTCATGCTGCATACCTATTCTCTCTAGTATCAGAGGAGCATGCCTATTATTTTGGGTGCGGTGGAACATAGGCAGGATGGTGCTGCTGCACTCGTCTTGTTAGTGGCTTCCTAGAGGCACCTGTTTGGCCACTGTGTGAACAGACTGCTGGACTTGATGGGCCTTGGTCTGATCCAGCAGGGCCTTTCTTGTGTTCTTATGTTCTTAAGACAGGTCCCTCAGTGGCCTTAATGACTAAGAGGAACCACCACATTCAGATGCAGTGCTCGGAGGCAACAGGCCTGAGTTTCTGTGCCCTGTTTGATGCTCCCTACCCCACCAAGGGCAACTGGTTGGTCACTGTTTGAAAGAGGATGCTGGGGAGATGCTGGACTAGATGGACCACTGGGCTGATCCAACAGGGATCTTCGTAGGTGCTTATGAACATCCACTCAGCTGCCCTTGGTCTGGCCAGCCCCTGCCTGGAACTGCAGCTCTTGCAGCAGCAGCAGCAGCAGAAGGCACTGCAGAGGGGGAAGAGCAAATGCTGCTGCTGATGTTCCTAATGACAATGAAGCTAAATATAATAATGAGAATAACATGAAACTGTAACAAATAGTATGCAAATGAATGAGGTTTTTCAGAAAGAAAATGAACCTACAAAGACATAAATTGCAGGAAGAAAGAGGAAACTGCAGAAATGAGGAATGGCTTCTTGTCATGTGTATAGTTTCCCCCATGTCTGTTATTCCCCAGTAGACATTTGCCATTGAACAAAACACATTTCTCCATTCAGTTCCTTTGTTATTGTTTAAGGGAGTGGGACAGGAGTTCTCCATGGCCTTTCAAAAACCCATCCTGCCTTCATTTAGTCTCTCTCATCTTCACTTTGTGTCTATTTTCTTTGCTGTTGTTATTATTCATTTTCCTATCGACCCCCTTGTATATGTTTCAGCAAATTGGCTCTAATAAAGAAATTCTAAGCTTAAGGAAACTGTCTATTGGGGAATGGCAGATACGGTGAAAACGAGACGCATGCCAAGATGCCATGTTTCATTCCTGCAGTTTCTCGTTTTTCACTGCATGTTTTGGTTCATTTTCATTTCAAAAATGTCATTCTTTTTTTTTGTTCCAGTTGTTATTGTACTACGTGCTCATTATTATAGTTCTTTTCATTATAATTGGGATCCAAATCTAGGCGTCAAGAGCCATTTCTGCTTTAAATAATCATCATTTGGTAGCAATATTTTGAAGAGAGAAAACAAATGAATTGCTAGGAAAGATTCTGAGGGGGGAAATTCTTGCATTGGTACATGTAAGCCCTGTATACACAACCTCTCCATATATCAAATGAACACATGGGGCAGGGCAGGGGCTTTGGCTCAGTGGCAGAGCATCTGCTTGGCATACAGAAGAACTCAGGTTCAATCCCTGGCATCTCCAGTTAAAAGGATCAGGCAGTAGGTGATGTGAAAGACTTGTGCCTGAGACTATGGAGAGCTGCTGCCAGTCTGAGTAGACAGTACTGACCTTGATGTACTAATGGTCTGGTTTAGTGTAAAGGTAGCTTCATGTGTTCATGTATGAGAGTGGGTACCAGCACACTGGCCCTGCCCCCTGCCTCCCTGTGATTGCTGGCTGTGAGCATGGTGCTCACATGTGGAAGAAGTGTCTGGATAACACAGAACAGTGGAGAGAGCATAATATATTTTAGGGCTGCACAGCATGATAGCCACCAAGCCAAAGCAGGCCACCACATCTTGTGGCCTGCCAGGTGTTGAATAACTCCCCTGATTTTTGTAATCCCTGGCAGGCAGCAAAACCAGGTTTAATGAGTCTATGATAAACCACATATATGGCCAGAGGGCTATGCTCCTTTTAGGGACACAACTTGGGTAGGCTTGGCCATGTCTCCCACAAGCAGGAGTAGCTTTAATGAAATAACCTGGAGGTTCTTTTGAAGTGCAGTATATTATCTTGTGCTGCCCAACCTGGGAGGTATTGCCATAAAATCCATCTCTCTCCGTGGATGATCAGGTTCTAGAAAGTGTTAAGTGATATATCATAGCGCGACAGTTTCGGTGACATTACTTCAGTAACCACTAGTAACAGTGGTAATAACAGAATCATTAATCTTTTAGCTAGGCCCCATAGCTGAGTTCCTGTGATTGTGATTTAGGAAAATGAAATGTGGGCCAACAGCGCACAGCTGTGCCATTAAGATTCTGAAACCATCTTTCTCGTATTCCCTTTGTGCATACCTTTGCCACAGATACTGTGTTTGATTCATTCTGTGAAATGAAAATCTGGGTCCAATGTGCATAATGTCTTAAAACCCCAGTAAATATTTTATGCTTTCTTTCCCACTCTGTGCAACGGATAAGGCCTTAGAAAACATAATCTAGACTGTGAGACAAAAGGATGAGAAAAAGGTACATTGTCAGTGGCTCTTTCCCTATCCCGCAAAATGTCGACCCTTCCATCACTGCTACCTTCTAGGTGCCTGTTGAAAGCTGAGTGGAGGTTGTCAGTGGGGAAAAGAACCTTCCATCACCACTGTTTCAGCCATTTTTCAGGCATCACATCAAGAAGAGGTGAATATGTCGCTGGGAAATTACAGGAGATGTGGTGATGGAGCCTGGGGAGGATGGAGTTTGAAGTGGGGAAGGAGCTCGGCAAAGATGTGATTCCACCTTTCAAAGTCCACCCTTCAAAGCTGCTGCTTTCTCCAGGGGAACTGGTATCTGCAGCCCAGAGATCGGTTTTACTTCCTAGAAAACTTCAACCGGGAGGTTGGCAACCCTCGAATAAGTTCTGCTTGCTTATTTATTTATTTACAACATATTTATGCTGCCTTTCCACCCAATCAGGGTCCACAAGGTGGCAAACATAAAAAAAGTTTAAAGAATTCAAATGCAATTAAAATATAGAATTTAATTCAAAGTTCATAAACAGCACCGGAAGAAAGGGAGTTCCAAAGTTTTGGTGTCACACAGAAGGCCCTTTCTTGGGTCGCCACCCACCTAGCCTCAGATGGCGGGGGCAGCTGAAGCAGGGGCTCCAAGGATGTTCTCCCTCTCTCATAATACCAGAACGTGGCATCATCTGCTGAAGCTGGAGGGTGAGAGATTCAAAACAGATAAAAAGGAAGTATTTCTTCACACAACACATAGTTAGAGTGTGGAACTCCCTGCCCCGGGATGTGGTGATGGCTGCCAACTTGGAAGGCTTTAAGAGGAGAGTGGACATGTTCAGGGAGGATAGGGTTATCCATGGCTACTTGTCAAAATGAATGCTAGTCATGATGCATATCTATTCTCTACAGTATCAGAGGAGCAGGTTTTGAGAGACCTGTTTTATCTCGAATTTAAAACGTGAGCAAAACACAGGGAAATGCAGGGGGAGAGCGAGGCAACCTCTGTTGGTCAGAAAGGGCATGCACAACCAAAACAAAGACCTAAAGTCATTGAAGGGGTGACCATGGGGGAAATAGCCACACAAAGAAGGCCATAAAAATGAAACAGCCCTCTTATTCCTGAGGGGTTCTGTCATCATGGCATTAGAATGTGTTTCCCCACCCCTCTCCTCAAATTTGTTTTCATTTGGAAAACTCTTATTAAGCCATCTTTAACTTTGGTTGTGGGAGCATCCCATAACTCATTGATATGAGTGTAATTTTTTGTTGTTGTTCATAAGAGGTAGAAAATGCCAAGGAAGGAGCTTAACTAAAAGTGATAAAAAAAATTACCGAGGGAAACAAAGAGAAGTGCTTAAGTGGAAATTGGGGGCTTTGTTCACACTGCCAGCTCTTGTTGTCTTTTTCTTTTCTGTTTGTTCCCAGACAGTCCCCAGAGGATAAAGAGGGGGGAAAACAGATCTGAGGTACAGGAACGACTCTCACAGTTGCCTCTCCTGAGTTCTGCTTTACAGCTTCTTGAGTGGCTCTTTATCAGATAGCAGCCTGGATTTCCCCTGCTAGACTCTGTGCTAGAATATCCTCTGTGCATTTTGTGGGGGATCAGATTTATAAGAGGCAAGGGAATGAGAATTATGGGCCTTTTCTTCCCTATGGACACACACTTAAGGGCTGATTCATACCTATGGTCATGCATACATAAGAAGAGCTGAGCCAAAACCACACATTGGTGTTGTTTTTTCTTCCACAAATGCTTTGGCAGTAATGGGTAATGTCTCCTCTTTTTGGCAATTTCCCAGCATTCCTTGCAAAAAATGTTTACTTACTCATTAGTATCGCTCTCGCTTGACCTCACTGGCCTCATCCAATGGCAGATTTCATTAGCTGTGTGGCACTGTGAAATCATCTTGTTCACATCCCTTGTTGAATGACATCACCTCAGTGAGTAATCCAGGAAGGAGTTAGAAGTAATAGGGGGGAAATGGCACCTATGAGTAGCAGCAGTTTATAATCCTTCTGGAAGAAATGTGTGTGAGTGGGATTGCCTAAAAGGAACTTTATCCTGTGTTTGTCTATGGGCTGGATCCTTGTCAGCTGGTGAAAAATGAAGGAGAGTCCCCCTTGATCCTTCAAAATGGTATGTTAGCCATCATGGGATCACATGGGATGGGGGAATGTAGTTAGGAGGAGAATGGAGTGAGATTGATCAAAAAAGCTTGCTGAATCTAACCATATGTGTCATTAACAGAGGAATCTAGGATTCTATAAATGCACATACATCTAGAAGTGTGTAAATGTGTGTGATTGTTTGCACCTGAAGCCACGTTGTCTTATCCTAGCATATTTACTCTTGACAGAAACAAATGAGCAGTGAATTGGAATTAATCTAAACAATTTGGATTTTTATGACAATGGACGGGCTTTCTGGAAGATGGCCTACTAGCATGTGGTGGATTTCACCTATCAAGGTCAGGGAAGAATATGTTTGGCAGAAACTTGGAGAGATTCATCAGGAGGGTTTTAAACTGACACCACAAGGAGAGGAAGGTGACCGACATGGGGATTTCAATGAAGGACAGCAAACAGCAGAGGCCCACCTGGGAAGGCCAGGTCAATTGGAGCCAAAGTTGTGAGGCTTCAGGTGTCTATGTACCAAAGCTTGGGCAATAAGGAGGAGCTTGAATATCTAATGCAGACAGCGGAGTATGATTTAGTAGGCATTACAGAAACTTGGTGGGATGATTCCCATGACTGGGATGTAGTAGTGGATGGATATGAGTTATTCAAGAAAAACCAAAAGGGTTGGAAAGGAGGTGGAGTGACACTGTGAGGAGAGGATATGCTTGTCAAGAAATGCTGAAGGAGGTGGGTGACAGCCCAGTGGAAAGTATCTGGGTGAGGATAAGGGAAGGAAGGACAACTGGTATTGTGGTTGGAGTCTGCTACAGACCTCCTGACTAGGGTAAGGAGGTGGATGCTGCCCTCTTTGAGCAGCTTGACAGATTATCCAGACAACATGACCTTGTAGTTATGGTTGACTTCATTTTCCCTGATGTGTGCTGGAAGACAAACTCATGTAAGCATCCACAGTCATGTTGCCAGGCTGGCTGACAACTTCCTTTTTCAAATGGTGGTGGAAGCTACGAGGGACTTGGCCATACTTGACTTAATATTAACCAGTAGTCAAGTATTAGTAGATGGGGTGAAGTTGGTAAGGACCCTAGGGAGAAGTGATCATGCCCTCCTAGAATATCTTTTTGCAGTGGAGGACCAAACAAGTTCATAACCAGATGTGTATGTTAAATTTCAGTAGGGCAGACTTTAATGGACTCAGAGACATGATGAGAGTCATTCCATGGGCAAGAATCCTGGAAGGGAAAGAAGAAAGTGAAGGGTGGGCTCTCCTAAAAGACTGGAGGAGCATGAATGCTATCCCAATCTTCAAAAAAGGGAAGAGTGATGAACCAGGAAACTACAGGCTAGTCAGTCTGACCTCTGTCCCAGATATTGGAGCAGATTTTGAAAGGGTCAGTCTGTGGGCATCTGAAGGACAACTTGGTGATCTGGGGGAAGCCAGCATGGATTGTTCCTAACAGGTCCTGCCAGACAAACACTTGTCAGGGATGCTCTAGGCTGATCCTGCATTGAACAGGGGGTTGGACTACATGGCCTGTATGGCCCCTTCCAACTCTATGATTCTGTGATTTTCTATGAATGGTAGACACCCTAAATGCCAGGATTAGTGGTAACCGGATGCTCTCATATGAGTCATCTTCTTGATAAAGGCAACCTTTCAAAAGTCCCGCTTTGCCTGACTTGAGGTGGAAGAGTTTCTGAGTAAACGTGAGCAACACCAATGCTGATAGACAACTTGCTATCTTATTCCCACTATGACTCAGTGCACTGATTCTTGTTTAATGTGTGCATCGAAATGCCCATGCCTGCCTTTCTCTTGGTCTTCATTTTGTAATCAAGGAGACCTTTGCATTTGGAACAAGTCTATTTATTGATAGGTAAGTTGCAGAACAGCAGCCAATCTGTGCCTATTGCTGGAGCACACCAAGTCAGCCGGGAAGATATTTTTTCATCGGTTCTTGTAGGTTATCCGGGCTGTGTAACCGTGGTCTTGTCCTTCAGTGTTACTTCTCTGAAGATGCCTGCCACAGCTGCTGGCGAAACGTCAGGAAAGAAAATACCAAGACCACGGTTACACAGCCCGGATAACCTACAAGAACCAATGAACTCTGACCATGAAAGCCTATTTTTTCATCTTTTGGATGCTACGGGAGTCTCTTGTGTTGAGCAAAATGCCCCAAAGCCCTCCGTCTTCTTTCCCCAATTAATTCACTTTGTTGTTCCTGACTGAAGAATCAACTAGCAATCATTACTGCAGACATCCTTTACAAAGGAACAAGCCCCCCGCCCCCCCCTTCTCCTTCTGCTACAGGAAAGGAGCAGAGACAGAGAAGAAAATTAAAACGAGCAGTATGGAGGATTTCCTCCATATTGGATGTTTAGCTCTTTTGTTCTGGCAGCTTGTTAGAGAAGGCAAAACAATTACCTTTGAATTAGGAAGTCAGTAGGATGGTGAACTGTCAGTAATCATCTAGAATAATTCTCTGTCTGAAGTACATAATGCCATTCTACACGCACATGCATACACTTTCACAGAGTATTTCTTTACATTGCAGCCTGATTCTATGTTTGCATCTGAGCTTGCAGGGCTTACTGCCATGCACATATGAAATGCAATTACCTTGCATTGAGTCAGACCATTGGTCTATCGAGATTAGTACTGTGACTGGCAGTGGCTCTCCAGGATCTAGCACAGGGGTGTCAAACATGCAGCCTGTGGGCTGGATACAGCCCCTTGAGAGCTCTTATCTGGCCCGCAAGCCAGCCACCCCACCCCCCAGTCCAGATCTGGGCTGGCGAGGCATAGCCTGACCTGACCAAGTGACATTTATATCCTATCTGACCCTTGTAACAAAAGAGTTCGACACCCCTGATCTAGTGGCTGTCCAGGATCTTCTATGAAGATCTTTCACATCACCTGCTACCTGATCCTGTGCTGCTAATACTCCACTGGTTACAAGAATGTTTTTTTTTTAATCACATTTTGTTAATTTGCCTTGACGAAGATTGTATTTGAAATGTTCAGGACTTGAAAAAAATGAACTCATGTTGTTTTCTTGAATGTATAAACTTCCTGGTTAACACCAGCTTTTGCTTCTGCTGTCATTGTCTGGTGTGTCATCGCTTATTTTGTTGTGGTTCATATTGCACACGACCACACACATAGACTCCAATCCATACCTGTCATGCCTCCTATGATTCACTTATCTGGGCAGAATACTAAGCTGGTCCTTTCGATACCTTAAGGGTAGAACATTTTGCACAGTTGGAGGGAAGATGACATTCCAGGTATACCAGGTTTGATGTTATAGTTCTTCAGAGAAGCCATGCTGGAATAAGTGATGCTCCTCAGCAGGTAAGAAGAAATGCCTAAAGGTAAAACTTTGCTTAAGGGAATCAGTGAGATTCTGCCAGGAGAGAGATGAAGTGCAGCTTGGCAGATTTGTGTGACGAAACAACATACAAGGGAAACTACTAGTGCTACTAGAGAGCCGACGTGGTGTAGTGGTTAAGAGCAGCGGACTCTAATCTGGAGAACCGGGTTTGATTCCCCATTCCTCCACATAAAGCCTGCTGGGTGACCTTGGGAAAGTCATAGTTCTCTTCGAACTCTCTCAGTCCCACCTACCTCATAAGGTGTCTGTTGTGGGGAGAGGAAGGGCAGGTGATTGTAAGTTGCTTTGAGACTGCTTTTGGTAGAGAAAAGCAAGGTATAAAAACCAACTCTTCTTCTGCTGCTTTGAAAGACATGGACAACTGAAGTGTATGCTCCTCAGGGTAACCATGATAGTCTGGGTTGGAGGTTTCTTGCTGGGTGTACATGTCTTAAAATTTGACTCCTTGAATATGTGGTGTGGCTGTAAATTGCATAAATTCACATTCACTCACCATGCTGGGCATGGTGGGAGGAAGTGAACTTCCCAGTGCACTATGAGGTAATATAAAAATATAGAGTTTGCTTCTACCACTGCATCTATATGGCTGGCAAAGTCCCCTTTGTTAATTTGCTGCTTCCCAGATAGCTGGGAAAGGGTATGAATGAACCTGGAAGACCTTGATTAAAATCTCACTTCCACTCAGACTTTGCAAGTGGCCATTAATCAAGTCTTTCAGGGCCATGCTACAGAAGACAGGGGGAGATTTGTGAACGGGTAGGGCTGCCAACCTCCTGGTAGTAGCTGGAGATCTCCTGCTATTACAGCTGAACTCCAGTTGATAGAGATTAGTTCACCTGGAGAAAATGTCCGCTTTGGCGATTGGACTCTATGGCATTGAAGTCCCACCCCACCCCACCCCACCCCAATCCCTGTCCTCTTCAGGCTCCACCACAAAAACCTCCTGCTGGGGGAGAAGAGGGACCTGGCAACCCTATGAATGGGTTCCTTAAGTGTTTTTATTGGTGACTATCAGCTTGGAGGAGGAAGTTGGATCAGGATTGTGGTGAGGGGATTTAACCCTTTTCTCTGCCAATTTCTTACCTCTGTCTCTCTGTCTCTCTGTCTCTCTCTCTCTCTCTCACACACACACACACACACACAGAGAGAGAGAGAGAGAGAGAGAGAGAGAGAGAGAGAGAGAGAGCGCTGTTATTTATAAATATATTTTTGAAAGGCCTTGGAAGATCCATTTCTGGATTCACAGCTGTTTGATTCCCAGCCTCCTTCCCTCCCTTACCCATGAGCAATATATGAATAATAAGTCTGAGCTACCTTACAAGGCTATGTAACAGGTCTTTTGATCACTTGAAATGCACTATATAAATGCTGCTATTACTACTACGGAATCCTAGGGATATTACTCATACATTATTATTAGACATGAATGAACACTTCCTGTAAATCCTTTACTGGTCTTATTAAACCTTAAAAAAACCTTTTCTCAAAATGTCTCCCATGTTTGATCTAAGGATGACAGTGCCCACCCCTCAGAACTCTCAATAGCCACTGAAGCTCTTTCAGCTTCTCTTCAAACCCCTCACATGTAGAGTTGCCAATTTTTTTAACTGGCCTCTGCTCTTGTGTCTTTAAAAAGAGTTTGAATTGCAGAGATCAGCAAGGGTTAGGGCTGTCCTACAGATAAAATTATTGTTAAAAAAAGTTGACAGAATGGTCCATTAGCAAACGTGCTGAGGCCCAGTCTACACATGCAATAGAACGAGGTGGTAATAAGCCAGCATGGTGTAGTGGTTAAGTGGTTAATGCTGAGTAACGCTGGATAGGAATAAAGCCATACCTTTAGCAAACTTTATAAAACCCACAACTCCCCATATTCGCAAGCTCTTCAACAGTCCCCTCCCCTCTCTCTACAAGCCAGGGGATTCTCTAGTATACAATAGTGTAGTGGTTAAGAGGGGTGGTTTGGAGCAGTGGACTCTGATCTGGAGAACCGGGTTCGATTCCCCACTCCTCCACATGAGCGGCGAAGGCTAATCTGGTGAACTGGGTTGGTTTCCCCACTCCTACACATGAAGCCAGCTGGGTGACCTTGGGCTCGTCACACTCTCTCAGCCCCATCTACCTCACAGGGTGTCTGTTGTGGGGAGGGGAAGGGAAGGTGATTGTAAGCCAGTTTGATTCTCCCTTAATTGGTAGATAAAGTTGGCATATAAAAACCGACTCTTCTTCTTCTTCTAAGATAGCAGAGAGCTGGGGTGATTGAATGGACTGAACCAGTTTGGACTACAGGTGAACAATTACATTTTTCAAAGTTCCCTTACATTAATATTTCCCTCTTAGTGCAAAACTAGCACAGCATGTATTGGGCCAGAGTAGAACCTTTCTCCTTTTTGTGTGTGTGTTTGTGTGTTTCTAAATTTGTGGGACGTTTTTTCTTCTTCTTTTTAATGGGGAATAAAAAGCATGCAGTTTTACAAAGTGTGGAGTCAAGCCAGATGACTTACTTAGAAGTCTGGTAGCACCTGAAAAGCTCAGTGCCAAATCTTGTGAAAAGCTGATTGGAATTGTCTCTGATCATGATGACCGAAGCCACCAGAGATTGTACAGTGTTTGAAATTGAAGAGTTTCTCACATCCACCTGGAATGTCTGCACCTGTTTTTGTGGGAGAATTATGTCATCTCTCAGAAAGTTGTCGTTTTGGAGACATTTTGAACAGAACGCCGAAATGTTGGCTGATCTGTGGCATCAATGAATGGAGGATTCAGAGATGCTTACTGGCAGAATCTATTTTAGACTTTAAGAAAGCGATGGCAGCTGAGACTGCTTTCGATTTGCCAGGGAGCTCTAAGCCATCCAGGAGGCCCAGGTACACCTGCTATGCTGCATGCTACCCAAATCAGTCACTGTGACATGGCAGGCATGAGAAGAACACTTAATTATATTGCATGCCAAGGGTGGCCAGGGTTGGGGGGCTGCAGTAAGTAGCCGGCTCCAAAACACTCCCCAATTCGGCGCTATGCCAGAAAGAACATTGTTTCCATGTGCAGAATTAAAACATGAGTTCAGTGGTGAGCCTCTTACATATAGAATTCCCTGTTTGCCACAGCGATTCTCCTATGGAAATGTAAAGAATGGAATGTAGACAGACCAGCAAGTAGCCTCATTGCCCTAATCAGGGTTGGCTTGACCACTATGCAAACCTTGGGGGTTGCCTATGCACCAGATTTTGAGCAGCGCCAAAAGGGTGAGAGAAGAAGAGTTGGTTTTTATATGCTGACATTCTCTATCTTTTAAGGAGAATCAAACTGGCTTACAATCTCCTTCTCTTCCTCTCCCCACAACAGACACCTTGTGAGGTAGGAGAGCTGAGAGAGCTCTGAGAGAACTGTGACAAGCCCAAGGTCACCCAGCTGGCTTTATGTGTAGGAGTGGGAAAACCAATCCGGTTCACCAGATTAGAGTTCGCTGCTCATGTGGAGGAGTGGGGAATCTAACCCTGTTCTCCAGATTGGAGTCCACTGCTCCTAACCCCTATACCACACTGGCTTTTCTCTACTGGTTTTAAGGGAAGCTTGGAATTAACTGGCTTCTAGGATTTCCATATCTGCTGACTCTGATCTTCCATAGTTCCATGATGGAATGTGGAAGGCTCTTGAAGAGATTGTTTTTATTTTTACTTGGTTCAGTTTGAATGCCCTCAAAGTAAAATGTTCATTCAAGCCTTTTCACTTTTCTTTATACTGAAGGAATGTGTGTGTCTGTGTGCCAAAGTCATAGTTTGCCTAGGGCATGAAAAATCCTTGAGCCAGCCCTGACCGTAGCCAGGATGCAGAATAGAGAGAAAGAAAGCAAAACAGTGGTAGTCAAGATAGCAGGAATGAACTATTGAAAATAACAACAATGCAGCCCATTTGTTTGTTTGTTTGTTTCGTTTATACCCTGCTTTTCTCCCCCAATGGGGACCCAAAACAGCTTTACTTGTAATTTACTTGTGGCAATGAACCATGCTAGTGTTCAGTTGTGTTACTTTAAGTTGATAACTAGTCACGGTTAACCAAAATTATGTTCCTCCCATGTAGCTAGTCCAAAATAAAATAACCCTGGAGGTCAGTGTGTGACCAAAATGACCAAAATGTGTGGTGGGATAAACAGGGGCTGCTTCCGCACCAAGGATTCTCCGTGTTTCATCCACCTGACTGGTACAGCTTTCTTTCATGTTTCTAAACAAAAAAACCCCTGCTTTATTCAAACCTGTAAACAAACTTATTTCTTGGGCAGGAGCAGTTGTGTCTGAAACTGTCCAATTGTAGGACTTTGGTGAAGAGGTATTCAGTTACTGGTCAATTATTATTTTCATTTGTTGATGACCACAAGGGGCAACAATTAGCATAATTGGCAACAATTAGCATAACAGAAGAAGAAGAAGAGTTGGTTTTTATATGCCGACTTTCTTTACCACTTAAGGAAGAATCAAACCGGCTTACAATCACCTTCCCTCCCCACAACAGACACCCTGTGAGGTAGGTGGGGCTGAAGGAGTATGACTAGCCCAACGACACCCACCTGGCTTCATGTGTAGGAGTGGGGAAACAAATCCAGTTCACCAGATTAGCATCTGCGGCTCATGTGGAGGAGTGGGGAATTGAAACTGGTTCTCCAGATCACAGTCCCATCTCCAAACTACCACTCTTAACTACTTCACTGGTGTAGACTAGAGAAACCCCTGGCTCTTAAAGAAAGAGGAGGAGACTAGGGCTGTGCAAAAAAAAAAAAAAATCCGGTAAATTTCAGATTTGGGTTTATTGGACCCAATTTTGGGGGAAACCCCCCCCCCCCAAAAAAAGCTGAAATTCCCATACCGGTAAATATGGGAATTCGGCTTTTTTGCCCGCCCCCCCCCCAAATCGGGTCCAATAAAGCCTATGGGGCTTTCTGCAGTTTCTGGGGGGCATTGTTGCAGGTAGAGCCCCCAAATTTGCAGTGTATCTGCAAGGGACTCTTCCTGCAAAGAACCCCCAAGTTTGGTGAAGATTGAGTCAGGGGGTCTGATTTTATGGGGTCTGGAAGGGGTTGCCCCCATCCTCTTCCATAGAAAATAGTGAAGTGGCTGTATTCAGTTTCATTAGAGGGAATTTCACTATGTATCTCAATAGAAGAGCGAGGCTTTAAAGAGATACATTGTATCTCTATGGAGGAGCCAGGCAAACTTTCCCACCGTTTAAAGCCCACTGTTTAAAGCCCGGCTTCTCCATTGAGATACATTGCAAAGATCCCACTAAAGCATCTGAGCACAGCCACTTTGCCAATGCATTTCAATGGAGGTGGATGGGGGCAACCCCTTCCAGATCCCATAACTCCGGACCCCCTGACCCAATCTTTACCAAACTTAAGGATTCTTGCAAGAAGAGCCCCTTCTAGCTACCCTGAACACTTGGGGGCTCTACCTGCAAAAATGCCCCCCAGGAGCCACAGAAAGACATTCCTGAAAAAGCCGGATTTTAATCCAGTTTTTTGAGGAATGGCAAATTCGGTTTCGCCAACCTCCCGGATTTTGCGAACTTGGTAAACCCAAACCCAAATTTACATTTATTTGGTATTTTTCTGGTTCGGTTTTTACCAAATAACAGCCCTACCATTGCCTTTCTCTGCATTGCGACCCTGGTATTCCTTGGTGGTCTCCCATTCAATGTACAGAGACCATGGCTGACCCTGCTTAGCTTCTCATATCTGATGAGATCAGGATAGCCTGAAACATCCAGGTCAGGGCAACTGAAAATTGAGCCCATGTTTAATATTGCAAACAAAAATAAAATAACCACAGAGACCCAACTACAAGTAGAAGAGACAGTTAATGAACAAAGGATAACTACAGAAGTGGATGTAAAGACTGCCTATAGTCACTACAGTCACTTAGAAGTATTTGGGGTCCCAGGGCACTGAACTGTAATTTGGAACATGCAAATGACAATCCATACATATGCAGGGCCCAAAGTCCCAGTGAGAGGTACTATCAAAGAAGAAATGCAATCGCTGGAGACCCCACAAGCAAAGAAGGGGTGTAACTCTTGTTTTGTTTGTGTCACAGTTCACAAGCCTTCAAGCAAAGTATCCATTTTGCTGCTAAATGTTTCATGCTCTGGGATTTTATGTGGTCTTGTGCTCTGGGGCTGAATGCATTTTTTAAGCTCTGGGTTCACTTGGCTGTGTTTTTAATGGTTGCTCATTTTAACAATTAAAAGCTGTTATGGTTTTATCCGGGTTTATTATTATTATTTTGTGGGCCACCTTGAGCAGGTCTCTAAAGAAGTGGCATATAAATGTTTTGCATGCATAAATTAATCTTGGAAACCCCAAGCCTTACTTCCCCCAAGGGCATGTTTGGCATGCCTTCTAAATGAACATTATTTATAACTTGATTGTTAGGTGGCAACCATCAGGGACAAATGCCATTGCTCCCCAAAGAAGATGCTGGAGCCACAAAGTTCTCATGGAACTGACCAACCTGTGTCTGGCCTGCACCACTTCAGACCACAAATGGATGTTCACATGGTTGAATGTTTTCTCCATACAGAACCTTCCCTGGACATAGAAACTAGGTACTTCTGATCTGGCCTCCTCCCCATCATCCAGCTTCCTACAGGCAGGTCGTTTCTTTTGTTTGTATGTTGCAGGGATGGATAAGAATATTAGAAACAGAATGTTTAGAAATAAACACACATTCCTTGCTAAGAAATATTTTGCATTCCTAGCTCAAATGACTTTGAATTTTGATTCCATTCACAAATAAACTTGATCCCATTTCAAGCCACCGTTCGGTCTTCTCCATTTCTCTTCCAAGAGCAGGAAAAGGGAAGGCTAGTTCCTGGGACTTCATTAGCCATAAAGCCCTATCACATGGTACTTCCAAACATAAACATACAGTGGAATTGTTCTACAATCCTTTGCCATTGTGAGTTATAATTTGGGAAAGCCTGTCACCAGAAAATAAAGGTTTGAGGAGTTGGGCTATGTCTAGGATTGCCAGCCACTAGGTACTAGCTGGAGATCTCCTTCTATTGCAACTGATCTTTAGCCAATAGAGATCAGTTCACTTGGAGAAAATGGCCGCTTTGGCCATTGGACTCTATGGCATTGAAGTCCCTCCCCTCCCCAAACCCCTCCCTCTTCAGGCCCCACTCCAAAACCTTCCACTGGTGGCGAAGAGGGACCTGGCATCACAGCCATCTCATATTAGTTCTTAACGCAGAGACCAAAGGTCATCCTTTAACAGCGATTGAGCTCAGCTGAAATATAGCCATGTAGACCATTGATTCTCCTTACGCCATGTTGAGACCCCTCTGAGACATCATGGGCAGGGCTAAGCAAGATGTTGCCCCAAACCCAAGCAAAAACCTTAATGGAATTATATTTCTCCCCAGGGCTTCTAGTTCCTTAAAATGAAGTCGTCTCATGAAGTGGGCTCTAGCCCATAAAAGCTTATCCCAGAATAAAGACTTGTCAGTCATTATGGCACCACAGGACTCCAGTTTATTTTTGTTATAATTCCCAGGGATCTTTGCACTGCAATGTCTTTGCTGATAAGTCTTCCTGGTGTAATGGAGACATAAGAACCAGCCCTCCTCTTTGAACCTCTGCTGTAGCTTGCAGATAAAGTTTGGACCAAGAGAAGGGTACAAGGGGGCTTTCAAGGGAATGGGGAGGCCTCCAGGCAGCATCACGTTCATGATCCTATCATTTGGAATGCAACAAGGCCTGGAGCTTCAGATGGGATGAGAGTTAACATGACCAAGTTTGGACCTGAACCAAAGAGCACAAATAAGGTATTTTTGGAGGATGTCACTGTAAATCAAAATCAGGGCATCTTGTCCATTGCTGACTTGGAGGAGTATTCACTGAGCCCTCACCTGTAGCCCATAGTGTTACACACCGAACCCGAGATTTGTCACCTCTATGAGAAATAGAGCTTTGGTATGAGAGGGTAATGTTTTATTTATCTTCATAGACCAATAAGATCATGATCTCATGAGTATTTAAGGAAGATGTGCAAATAGTGTGACACTAAGGTCCAACTTGTTATCCTATGAAGATGCAAGCCTGATTTGCATACAAATTAAATGAAACACAGATAGCAACAGCGGTTCTTTGCAGTGATATCTTTAACAGTGCAGAACACTGTGGTTTTACTTGGCAAACTGCTTTTCTGTCTACATTTCCATTTTGAACACCAGCAATGAGTTCTGCACCAAAGCCAGGCAAAGGTTTACGAGCTCTGCATCCGAGGAACTGATCCAAATAAGCCTGCAATATCTGATTATCAGAGGAACGCTGAGATGAATTCATTGTGTTCCATTTCAATCAAGGCCCAGTCTCAGAAACATCTGAACACAACTCCAAAAGGCAGCTTTGCTTCCATTGTTCTTCGTAATAACATGGCAGTTGTTACGTAGGAAGTCAGAGCTGGCTACATGATGACCTCAATAAGGGCAAATGAAGTCAATTCACAGTGAGGTGACACTTTTTGAATAGGCGTTGCTCTCCATTCTGAACTGGCTTTGTCTGCCCATGATGATGTCATAACGTAGCCAAATTTGATTAGCTATCAGAAGATGTCACAGTTGCTAGGATGAAGTGGGGAGACTTGGTAACAAAAATAAGATACCAAGGAGCAGCAACCAACTGGGGCTGGAAACCTCACTGAACTAGTGCAAAAAAGATAAGCATGCAGGGGGAAACTTCCTCCTTCCCACACAAGCCTATCTTCATACTAAGAATGTATGCTGAAGAACATTCACCTCAGCCCTAATCATAATTGTGCATTGTATTTAATCAGACATTCCTTGTTCCCAGAGAAGAAGACCTCCATAATTTAGTGAGAACCAGAAATGTGTTGTGACATATGAATAGCTTGTTGAGAAGAAAGGTTGATGTACTTTCTGTGCCGATGGCGCCTTATCGTTATATTTCAGTCCAGGAAAAGAATGCCCAGGAGATAGTCATTAATAACAAACGTTACAAGTTGAGCAGGCATTGAGTAGAGAGCACGCAGTCTACATCCCGTCAGGTCTTTGGGGTGCTCAGAGGCTTCTCCCAGAAATTTCTGGGAGTGATTAGCATTCAGTGGAGTAAAAGTACATGAAAGGGAATGTGCAACTTGGTGCAGCATCAAAGTGAAGGTCAGTTTCTTTTTAATGCCCTCTTGGGCCCATGCTTTCAGGCAGCAAAGAATCTGATCTGGCAACATTGCTAGGCAAATCTTGGGATTTATTTCAAAGGATGGGAAGCTGGGGGTCTCAACCAGCCAATGTTCTGAATACATCTTTCCCATAAAGGAAGGCTTATATCACCATTCCCCAAGGTAGTTTCCCATCTAGTGAAGTGGTTTTCAAATGGTATTCTGGGGAACCCTGTCTCCTTTGGAAATGTTACTCGATTTCTGCCTTGAGAAGACTGGTAAGGGTGAACAACTTTCCTGAAAGAGAGCTTCCAGACCACTACCAAATTTCCAGACCAGACGACCAAATCTCCACTGCAATGTGTAGCTGCGGGGGCATTTTGGGGTGCTCTTCATGGTATGCTCTCAGTTCACTTAGCTCAATGGATAAATCCAGCAGGTATTGTTTAGGCTGGAACTACTTCTCCATTGTCTCATAAGAATGCTGATGTGCCGTAGGACACTCCCCAAATGAAAAACATGTGCATTGATTGTACACTTTTTAGCATTTCTGTGCTCTGGTTCTCTTTTTCAAGTGCAGATAAGCATAAAGACAGGTTGTTTTTGTAGGATGCAGGGGAGTGTTGGTGTTGCTTGATAGGGCAGTATTAGTCCATGCAGGGCTGAGTGAGGGCCAATTAGAGTTGCCAGGTCCCTCTTCGCCACCAGCAGGAGGTTTTTTGGGCAAAGCCTGAGGAGGGCGGGGTTTGGGGAGGAGAGGGACTTCAATGCCATAGAGTCCAATTGCCGAAGCAGTCATTTTCTCCAGGGGAACTGATCTCTATTGGCTGGAGATCAGTTGTAATAACAGGAGATCTCCAGCTAGTACCTGGAGGTTGGCAACCCTATGATCAATAGTCAAGACCAGTCCCCTGTATGCACTGAGAATGCATCCCAGAACACTCTCTAGAATTCTATGCGAGTCTTGAGCAACAAATGCAGTGTGGAGAGGGTTTCCTGAAGCTAGGAAGAAAACCACCTATCTAGTGTATTCATTTGTAACAGGGGATTTTCTTGCATGTTGTGTTGTTTAGTTTGTGGTGTTGTAAAGACTGCTTATTTTAACCCTTGTTGTGATCTGCCCTGATTTTGTTGGAAGGTCAGAAGACAAATATTACCAATCAATAAAGCAAAATACAGTTCAACTGTCATGCATTGTGGCCTGCCAGGTGTTTGTCAATCTACCTTGCTTTTATAGGCAGCAAGGGAAGACTTATATGCAATCCTTGTGTGTGTGTTTTGCCGTCAAGTCACAACTGACTTATGACGACCCCAGAGAGTTTTCAAGACAAGAGACATTCAGAGGTGGTTTGCCATTGCCTGCCTCCACATCACACTCCTGGTATTCCTTGGAGGTCTCCCATCCAAATACTTGTCAGGATTAAGGCTGAGGTCATTTATATATGGTCACTTTAACCTCCTTTATTCCCTGTTTCAGCAAGGATCAAAGTAATCCTAGTTGGGGGAAACTGTATGCATTTGCTGGAATGATCAGGGATGAAACTGTGTGTTAATGGAAGCATGGATACAGAAAAGCAGTCTCCCAAGTTCAAATCAAGTCCCCCTCTTTAAATGCTGCTCTGTAATTGGCTGACTTCATAGTACTCACCATGAGAGAAGATTTCCTTTCCCCCAGACCCAACTGCCACATAAAAAAGCATTTTAAGAACAAACAACAAAAAAATTGAGCAATCTGAAAGAAGGGGGGGGGGAGAAATACAAGCCTTGTTTTAAAAAGCCTTTCTTTTGCTCAGAAAGAGCTCCAAGGTAGAAGGAAGCAGGAAGCACTTGAATCCTTGCCTCTTTACACACTGCTTCTTGACTGGCTGTGAGAGAAGCCAATCTTCTGTGCTTCCCCTGTTTGACTATCTGCATGCTGCCTTGAAGAGGGGTTTGGAAAAGGGTGGGGCAAAGCTCAACCTGAGAACAGAGTATGCATGCTCTGTGACTCCGGAATGAGCCAGGAAGAACGGTTTAATTCGGGCCAGAAGAGGAATGGGAAAAGCCGGGTTCGTTTTGCGTTGAAACAGCGTTGAGCTTCCAAGGAATGAGGTAACGTGCATACTGAAAACATTTGATCCTGGCTGAAACAGGGAATAAAGGAGGGCAAAGCTACCATGTATAAACGACCTGAGAGTGTATGACAGGCCCAAGGTCGCCCAGCAAGTTTCCATGACAGAGTGGGGATTTGAACCTGGGTTTCCCAGATCCTAGTCTGATAACTTAACCACTACACTACACTGGCTCTCATGCAAGCCTTAGTGGTAAACTATTACTTAGCTAGTGGAATGTGTTTGTCCTAGAGCTGTCAACCTCCAGGTGGAACCTGGTGATCTCCTGGAATTACAGCTAATCTCCAGACTACTGAGATCAATTCCCCTAAAGAAAATCCCAGTTTTGGAGGGTGGTCTCTATGGCAATCCATCCTTGCTGAGCTCCATCCTTGTCTGCAAACTCCACTCTCTCCAGGCTGTACCCTCCCAAATCTCCAGGAAATTTCCAACCCAACTCTAGTTCGTATTGGGGGATATGTTTAGGCAGGAAAGGCATAAAGGCATAAAGGTAGTCATTACTTTACACATAAAGGCAGGAAATTACTCATGGTTGAGGTTGCCAGCTCCAGGCTGGGAAATATCTGGAGGTTTTGGGGGTGGAGCCTGAGGACTGTGGGGTTTGGAGAGAGGAGGGACTTCAATGCCATAGAGTACAATTGCCAAAGCAGCCATTTTCTCCAGGTGAACTGACCTCTGTCGCCTGGAGATCAGTTGTAATAGCGGGAGTCACCAGCCACCTACTCATGGTACATTCATGAGCTTTGCCAGTCCTCCGAGGTGATTATACATTGTTGGCGGGAGATGTTGCAGGGAGCATGCAAAGAGACACAGGCCCAAAATTCAGTGAAATAGAAAGGCTTCCTTCTGCAGGAATTCTGAGCATAAAACACCCAGAAAATTGGGGGCTTTGCACATCTCCAGAAAAAAAAAGTTAACCTATTGTATTGGTTTCCTCTATTGTATTGGCTGAAAAAGAAACACCCTTTTTGTGTGTGTATGTGAAGAAATGTCAAGCTTGAACAACTCAGCCTTTGGCCTTGGAAATCTCTGAAAGGCATAAGAAAGGTCAGATTTCAGAACAGGGTTAATTGTGAGAACCTTGTAGAGCTGGGGGATTGACTTCTAAAGTGGGATTAGTAAAGTATAAATTGAGAGATCGTGTCACTTCATTCCAAAGTCATCTTAGCTTTTGACACAGCTTATGATCACTTGCAGTTTGGGCAAAAGTGAGTGGGCAGATTCGGGGAATTAGAAAGAGAACCAGACCATTGCAGCCAACAAATTACCTGCCTAGTTCAAGTCGTATGAAATTGGCTCAGTTCTTTGTCTCCTCGGTTCTTCTCCTTCAACCACCGTTCTCCCTCGCACCTGGTTCTGGGACTCTTGATATTAATCTTTCAGTAGGGTTGCCAACATCCAGATACTAGCTGGAGATCTCTTGCTATTACAACTGACCTCCAACTGATAAGAGATCAGTTCCCCTGGAGAAAATGGCTGCTTTGGCAATTGGACATTATGGCATTGAAGTCCCTCCCCTCTCTAAACCCCACCCTCCTCAGGCTCCTCCCCAAAAACCTCCCACCAGTGGTGAAGAGGGACCTGGCAATCCTATTTTTCAGCCACCTAGCTTGTCAGCTCCCTTCCCACTATTTGTGCAGGTAATCGAAACCCGAATGTGGCCAGAGATGCAAGGGCTCTTGGCTTTTAGCCTGCAGCCCTTTGTGAGCCATGGTGGCAGAAACATTACCAGCCAAGATGTTCCTGTTAGGGTTGCCAACCTCCAAATGGTGGCTGGAGATTGCCTGCTATAACAACTGATCTCCAGGCGACAGAGATCAGTTCCCCTGGAGAAAATGGTCTCTTTGGCAATTGGACTCTATGGCATTGAAGTCCCTCCCTTCTCCAAACCCCGCCTTCCTCAGGCTCTACCCCCAAAATATGCTGATAGGTATTTCCCAACCCAGAGCTGGCAACCCTAGTACTTATGGCTTATCACCTGCTGATAGGGACAGTTGGGTTGTATGTCTATATTTAAATAATAGTTTGTTTTGTGTGCTTTATTTTGAAAGCTGCTTTGCAGTATAAACTGCTTTGAGAAGGAAAAAAATGTTATGTACCATTTCTAGGTAACACCTTTGACTCTTCTCTTGCTTAGTTGACTCTTCCTGCATTCTTTCTTCCGTCCAATTCTTCTGTGCCCATGTCTTTGTGTGCTGCTGGCACGTTTTGTTTTGTATCTCTAGTTCAACTTCAGCCAGTTTTCTCAGTTTAGTTGCTGGCTTGCAGACTCGACCACTTCCAAATACTAACCATGATGTGTAAAAAAGGACTTCCGCATCCAGATGCAATAACCCTCTGAATGTCAGGGTTAGGAAGCAACAGGAAGGGGAAGGTGTTGGCCTCTCTAAACCGTTTGTTGGCTCTCCAAAGCAAATGCTTGGTTATCATGTGAAACATGATGCTGGCCTAGAAAGACCACTGGTCTGACCTGCAGGGCTTTCCCTATGTACTTATTAAACATATTACTATGTATCTATTATTGACCATTGCTTGTTGTAAGCTGCCCTGAGCCCAGCTTTGCCAGGAAAGGGCAGGGTATAAATAATAATAAGAAGAGGAAGAGGAAGAAGAAGAAAAAGAAGAAGAAGAGGAGGAGGAGTAGTAGTAGTTGGTTTTTATATGGTGACTTTCTCTACCACTTAAGGAAGAATCAAACAGGCTTACAATCACCTTCCCTTCCCCTTCCCACAGCAGACACCCTGTGAGGTAGGTGAGGCTGAGAGAGTGTGACTAGCCCAAGGTCACCCAGCTGGCTTCGTGTGTAGGAGTGGGGAAACAAATCCATTTCACCAGATTAGACTCTGCCGCTCATGTGGAGGAGTGGGGAATCAAACCTGGTTCTCCAGATCACCGCTCCATACCACCGCTCTTAACCACTACATCACTCTGGCTTTGCATTTTGGCTCCCTAATGTTCAGCAACCTATTGCCTACCCCAAATCCATGTAAACACTGATGGGTTGATAGGGTCTGTGGGGACTTGGGGGATTTGAAATTTTGAGGCTCAGGTTTTATTGATCTGCACAGAATCAAAAAGAGTGAATCAACTCGGCCGGTCCTATTTATTGGACAGTTTGCCATGTTTTGCAGGTTGATTCTCGATACATTTTTGAAATTGCCCTCATCCCCAGGTCTTCAGCCCTCACAGGACTGCAGCACTTTCAATGTTAAAAGAAAATTACATTCACAGGGGATGGGGAGAAAAGAACTTTGCACCAGGACAAGCTTGACTTGTGAAACTAATTAGACAAAGAACTTTCTGACGACTTTTGTGGCAACTTTGAAGAAAAATGGCAAGAATGTGTCATCTCTGGCTGAACTGCTGAATGATGGATTTTCCTTCTGTTGTGTGGCCGTTTGAGCCGAGAGCCTGTTTGCTGCCAATCGCGCCCAAACTTCAGACTCGCTCGCAGGCTGAGAGATGGGAGGCTGCAGCGAAATGTCAAAAGTACAAAAGGCCAGCTCTGTATCGTTGCTCTATGAAAGAAGTTGTTAGCCTAATGAGTTTGCCAAGGTGTCCTAAAACTGTTGGGCAATTGTCAGGATTTCCATCAAGGCTGAGTTTAATGGGATAGCTTCAGTCCGATAGATGAATGAACTCATTGGCTTCAGCAACAAGGGTGATCGCCCCACGGCACATTCCTGGCTAACTAGTTCATTGTAGCATATGTTTTTGGTAGGCAAGAGCCTAGCTCATTTCTAGGGATGATTCTGGATTTCTCATTTCTGCCATTTCAACTTGAAAATTCCTTGTTTTGCTTTTGCATTTTTTCCCTTGTGGGAATCACACCTGTGATTCTCTACTGTCACAACAGCTGCAGTTTCTTAGCACTGATTTCCCCCAGCCCCTGTAAGATGTACACATTTCTTCTGTGCTGTTTGTGCAACAGTAAATAAACATTGCACATTAGCCATGTGATTTATGTACAGGTGATGTGTATTGTATGTATACGTGCCATAAAAATGAAGTAATAACAGCGCAATATGTGCACACCGTTCGAAGAAACTTGCAAAACCAATATGGAAAATCGGAGAGCCAAAACTACTGATGAAATTGTAAATGAGTGAATGAATGTGTTGTGTGTATGTATCAATGGGAAGAAAATAAGCTAAAAGACAACCATAAACGTTATAAATGTAATGAAACTACTCTGCTTGCAGGATTACAATATAGACAATATCACCTGCATTTTCCAGAGTGGTAAAGTTACTAAAGCATTAGGGTGATATCAAAAGGGACTGCCCCCTGTCCTAACTGACATGAGGTTAGGCTGAAGTTAATACATTTTTTTGTTGCCAGTTGCTTTTCCTTTCATGTGCTTTCTCCATGTTTGAGAAGTGGTTTAAGAAAACACAGAGAAAGTGCAAAGAAAGCACAATTATTTATCAGCAGTGAAGCTGTGTGAAAGCTCAAAAATAATCAGCTCGCATTGGAAGCCCATATCGGAGCAAAACGTCCAAGTAGAAGTCTTTAGCATGTGCTTTATGAATGTTCAGAGCAGTTCTTCATCGGGGGCAAATCTCTTTATTCTCTTCAATATGTTCATGTGAGAACAAAAGCCGTGCCATACCTTTAAGTACGATCAACCCAAAAAACACAAAACAATTCACATGCTTCTGAGCACCCTTCATCAGGCTAGATGATTAAAAAAAAAAGTCAGATGGGAACAAAGATCGTTCTTGAGGCCTTTTGTCTACAACCTGTATGAAAGGCAGGTTTTATTAAATACTGTGCGGAGATGGTGTCAGGTTGTATATTTGCCCTTTGGGGAAGAAGAAGGAGGGACAATGAGTGTGAATATAAAAACGTACCAGCTCTGTCTAGCACCACTATCCATTCTGTGTTTCATGCAGTGTGTAGGCAAGAGGTCTTAAGATAGTGTTGTAATAGAGAGGGGGATTTCTTCTTTTCCCCAAATTCACATTTTGAGATATAGCCATTGAATCCTCTCATTTCTCTTTTAAAAAAGGGATTTCTCTTTCATTTATTTTTTTCTGTGGAAATGTCAATGCACCATTCTGGAAAGTTCAGCCCTTGCAGTTATTTTGTGTTATGGGGGGGTGCACTAATAGGGGGAGAGGAAGGTTTGGGGAGGCATTGCTTGCTTCTGAGCATCTACAGAGCGAAATTCCAAAATTTTGCAGAACATCCCTTCCTGCCCCCTTTCCCCTCAAATTTCTGTTGGATCAAAATGGAATCAATTGGAAACTGACTCCAAATCCCTAAAAAAGAGGGGTTGATGGGTTTCAAGGTGAAGTTGGGTAAAGAGGCAATAACAGCATTTCTCTTAATGCTACTTGAAGATCATGGCGTGAAACTTTTTTTTTTTGCCATTTCCAGATTGTTTTCCAAAAAAACATTCAAACTGGTGGAGGTTCTGGAGCTTGAAAGTTGGCACACTGGTTGGTGTTGCTGGGATTGGTCTTACTGAAACACAGCTTTTGATTTTGTATTTTGCTTCTGACCAATATCGCCCACCTGCTACTCTTGCCTTTGTCTAAGAAGAATGTGATCCCTACTCAATCTTTTTTGCTAAGCAGGGATGCTGAGTTCTTCAACATTAATATGATCACTAGGGTTGCCAGGTCCCTCTTTGTCACCAGTGGGAGGTTTTTGGCATGGAGCTTGAAGAGGGAGGGGTTTGGGGGGGACTTCAGTGCCATAGAGTCCAATTGCCAATGCAGCCATTTTCTCCAGGTGAACTGGTGAACTCTATCGGCTGGAGATCAGTTGTAATAGCAGGAGATCTCCAGCTAGTACCTGGAGGTTGGCACCCCTGATCACCAAGCAATGCCTTGATCAGATTTCTTGCTTACCTGTGAGGAAAGCTCCTTATTGGATCACTTTAATGTTTTCTTTAATCCAAGTTCATCTTGAGCATAGTCAAGTGGCTTTGTACCAACAGAGTATCCACTTGTACTATTGGGTGATGATCAGGTCATACCTTGGTAATAAATATTAAATTTGTGTGGTAGCTTGTAGACACTTTTGAGCTTAAAGAGTTCCCAAACCAAATCTTCTACAGTTTGGGAAGACTTCAGACCATGGTTTATATTTCCAACTCACCTTCACATTTAAAGGAACCTAAAATTTCCTTTGAGGGTTTTTATTGACACTGAAATTAATTAGGAAGGAGATGATCATCAGTTCTTACAGAACGGGGGGGGGGGGGGATTCCCCGGCAGTTATTTTTCTCCTTTTTTTTAGCACTTTCTGTCCGAACCCTCCTAATTAATTTTGTGTCGGGTGAGGAATTGCATTGCTATCAAATGTCCAGAGAACCAGCCTTGGTTTCAATGCATATTGTCAAAAATGAAAATCTCCCAAATAATCCAAATTTGTATGTACTTGCAAGCTTGTTTGCAAGAATCCAAGGGATTCTTTTCCCCTTACCAACTTATTTCAGTTTCATTGTTATATCATAATTATTTAATTGTTTTATTACAGGCAACAGATGGTTTAGATCTGCCATTCATACTCATTCTGTCTTTTACTTTACCCATTTTGGTGCTGATGAAAAATTCAGATGGGGGAAAAGCTGCAAACCTCATTATCGTTGTACAATGCCCCTTCTGATATTTTAGAAGTGTCAGTTATTCATGCTGCATCACCAGTCCAATTTTCCCAGCTTCCTTATTAGGTATTTCAGTTTTGCTCATTCCGTGTATTATTCCTAGTTTCCTATGCATTAAAGTCACCAAGCTGCTAAGTCTGAAACAACCTCAAGCGAGACAGACATAATATTGTAGAAGTGATAGCCGTTTCTTCACCCAGGGCACAAGTCTGACTTTGTAGATTGAAGGACAACTGTATAGGAAAGGGCTTTCGCCCAGTAGCAGAGCATATGCTTGTCCTGTAAAAGGCCCCATATTCAGTTCCTAGCATCTCAGTTAAAGGATCTCAGACAGCTGTAAAGATCTCTGCATAGCAGAGCCAGCGTGGTGTAGTGGTTTAGAGCGGTGGTTTGGAGAGGTGGACTCTGATCTGGAGAACGGGGTTTGATTCCCCCCTCCTCCACATGAGCAGCGGGCACTAATCTAGTGAACTGGATTTGTTTCCCTGCTCCTACACATGAAGCCAGCTGGGTTACCGTGGGCTAGTCACTCTCTCTCAGCCTCACCTACCTCACAGGATGTCTGTTGTGGGGAGGGGAAGGGAAGGTGATTGTAAGCCGGCTTGATTCTTCCTTAAGTGGTAGAAAAAGTCAGCATATAAAAACCAACTCTTCTTCTTCCATCTAGATTAGGGCCAGCAATTCATCCATATTGATGGAGTTCCTTGCCTGCTGATGGTTTCTCTCTCTGTGACTCCTCTTGACCCTTATTCCTCTGGGCCTTGGAGGGGAAAGGTCCTCTGCATCCTGAAATCTACTCCTTTTCTTTGTGGTGCCTTTGGATTCTCCTGCTCCAGGGGCAAGGGAGTCCTCCTTGATCCAGTCCAGTTTGATGTTACGTACTGACCAGCTAGCCTACTCCTTCTCTAGTACCACTCTTTCCCAGAATTGTCTAAGGCTGCCAGTCACCCACAAAATAGAGCTAATGAGATACATCTCTTCATCATTATGCTGGATGTCAGTTCCTGGCATTGCCTGCTAAGCGTATTGCAGATTCTTCCTTGCTTGGTGGCTCACTGCAGCTTAGGTAGGACACCTTCATCTGGCTTCTCTACATCCTTTGACTAATTTGCCTGAAAGCTTGTGACAACCATGGAGTCAGGTCCTCCCACAGGGGGACCTGATCTGGGTGCAAATGTCATGTCAGAGTTGGGACAAATACTTCAGTGTGGTGTAGTGGTTTAGAAGGGTGGACTCTAATCAGGAGAATCAGATTGGTTTCCCCACTCCTCCACATGAGCAGCAGACTCTAATCTGGTGAACCGGGTTGGTTTTCCCACTCCTACACATGAAGCCAGCTGGGTGATCTTGGGCTAGTCATAGTTCTCTTAGAATTCTCACAGCCCCACCTACCTCACAAGCTGTCTGTTGTGGGGAGAGGAAGGGAAGGAGATTGTAAACTGGTTTGATTCTCCTTAAAAGGTAGAGAAAGTTAGTATATAAAAACCAACTCTCCTCCTCCTCCTCAGAAACCCTTTAACCACAACCTATGTCTATTGTCACCAAATGGCATTCCAAGTCTTTTCTTCATCTTTTCTACTCATTTAGAGCAGGGAACCTTCCTCAGCCAAATGGTATGAAGCCATCTTGAATGTTGTGCTGATACTGTTGCTCTCCATTAAAGAGGTGGTAGAGGCAATAACAGAAGGAATAACTCTCTTTTGCCATGAGTAGCCTTGCTGGGCCATTAGAAGTAGGGAAAGTATGAGAGGAGTGACGGGAGTGGTCAGGACCCATAGTCACTGTCTGGGACTACATTGGCCTGCAAGTTGCTGATCAGGGATTGAAGGTCCTGTTTCAGAGACTGTTGCCTTCAAAGGGTACAAATGCCCAAATCCATACTAAAGTTCAGGACACTTGGTCTATTCGCCATTCAGTGGACAGGCAATTCATAAATATTTAAGGTACTCATTTTTTAGGATAGCTGAATTTCATGGCTACAGCCTGTGAAAATCAATTCCTGAACATCTGCATTTGGAAGGTGATAGATCTTCCAAGAATTATCCTGTTGGCATTCCTGACACTTATTTTGAGGAGGGGAAATAGCCGAGTATGCTTGGCCCTGTCTTAAGGTGGGAAGGTTATAAGCTCTGGGACACAGAAATAAAGGCTTCCTGTGCCCCCCTCCCAAGGAATGGTGTTTGAAACCTGACCCACAGTATAGCATGTAGAGCTCTATTATTGTCGTGTTGCAGGCAAGGAGCCAGGGCTGGAAGCATTGTCTGGAGAGCAGTCCAAGGTCATTCACAGAGTCCAAGATATCAATACAGGCAAGGGCAGTCCAAGAAGTCAGGATACCAGGAATCCAAAGTATAGCAGGGAAACAAAGCCAGTACACAAGGAGATTGGTGGCAAGTTGCTTGCACAACAGCCAAGCCTAGCTGATGGCTTAAACCCCTTCTCCTGCTGCTGCTGCAGAGCCAGCTGTTGCCAATTAGGCTGAGTTCACAGGAGGTGCTTCAGCCCTGCTCTTCCTCACTGCTGCTGAGGAGGCTCCTCTGTAAGGCCTCCAGTCTCGCACTTTGCCATCTCTGCTGCATTGCTAGACAATCCTGTCTTCTTCTCTGATCCAGTGGCCTTGGCGAGGTCTCTGGGGACTCTGCATCTTGTGAGGTGCCAGGTCTAGCTGGAGTCCTTAAGCTGGCAGGCTGCAGGCATGGTGAGTCATCTCTTGGCTTTGGCTGGTGGTAGACACTGTGGTTGTTCCTGTGTGACTTCTGCCTGAGGGTGTCCCTCTGTTCTGGCTTCTATTTCCTCTTCATCAGAGCAGGCTGCCTCATGACAATTATACCATGTCAGGAATTGTCCATCTAACCTAGTGCAGTATAAAATGGTTCTCCAAGACATCCGAAAAAGTCTTTCTCAGTTTTGCAGTCCATGATACTTTTGCCTGGAGATGCTGTGGATTGAACCTGGGACCTTCTGCATGCAAAGCAGGTGCTCTACCACTGAACAAAATAGTCCTCTAATATCAACTATTGTTTTCTTAAAGATTTCTTCTTCATTGACTCTATTTCACCTTCCCATTCAATGAAGCTTTGCATTATTTGGCCGCCAGTGTGGTGCCATCTTTGAAGGCAAGAGATTTATGGACATATGTATATATTTTTGCAATGTGAATACATAAATATTCATTTAATTAAAATGAATGAAGCAAAACTGATTCACAAAACAGTTCCCTGTAATGAAATTTCAGGCTGGATGGTGTGGTTTGATTGATGACTTAAGGCCAGAAAAGTAGTAATTTAATTCACCTTTCTTTTCATTAATTCATTATGACCATGAGATTCATTAGCAAGCCCATTAAATGAAGTACCATGAAGGGGGGTGGTGGACAGTGTCAGCGGAAGTATTTTTACTTTCTCTTCTTAGGAAATAAGGAACATATATATTGCTCAAATCAGCAATTGTTGGGTAGCATTTTGGACGCCACAGGCATTGCTTGCCAAATTTGAGATACACCATGCTGAATGTAGCCCACCATAGTCCGTTATTCATTTGGCAGCCTCCCCAGGCTATTTAAAGTGATAGGCAGGCATTGAAATGAGGAACTTTATACGGGTCCTGATGGCTGGTGAACTGAGTGTGACCTGAGTTGTATAGGCCTGCAAAAAGAAGGGGTTTCTGTCTTCAGTTCTTGAACATGAATATTTTCCTAGAGATAACTCATAAAAGGGCAAAAAGGAAATACTTCATTATTCAATTATTAATTCAATTGTGGGATTCACTCCCAGTGGGCATAGTGATAGCCACCAATATGGCTTTAAAAGGTAATTAGAATCTTGGAGGATAGGTCTATTAGTGGCTACTAGCTGGTATGACTAAAGGTCATGTCTGGGTTCAGTGGCAGGAAACCTAAGTATCTCTGCTATGCAGCAACATCAAGGGAAACCTTGACCTCTATGCCCTGTTTGTTGACTCTCATAGAATCATACAGTTGGAAGGGACCATATGGGCCATCTTGTCCAACCCTCTGCTTAATGCAGGATCAGCCTAGAGCATCCCTGACAAGTGCTTGTCCAGCCTCTGCTTAAAGACTGCCAGTGAGGGGGAGCTCACCACCTCCCTAAGTAGCTGATTTCATTGGCGAACAACTCTTACTGTAAAAAAAAATTCCCCTAATATCCTTTCCACCAGCAATTTAAACCCATTATTGTGAGTCCTATCCTCTGCTGCCAACAGGAACAGCTCCCTGCCCTCCTCTAGGTTACAGCCCTTCAAATACTTAAAAAGAGCTATCATGTCCACCCCCCCGGTCAACTGTGTGGTCACTGTTTGAAAGGATGCTGGACTAGATGGACCACTAGTGTGATCTAGCAAGAATTTTCTTACATTTTTAAAGAGAGATGAAGGGGATTGTTAGCCAAATTGCTCTTGGGGAATTAGCAAGCAAGATGGCAAACTACAATATTTATATAGCGAGAGCAACCTTTGTCTACCAGCGCAGGTAACTGTGACTTTTAAATAAAGACAGAAGCAATGGATTCCAAATTAAGAGAGTTTATGTCTTTTCAATCAAATCAGTGTTGCATACACACATACAGAGAAATCTAGGAAATGCAAAGAGAGTAGTACAAGCACAGATGCCAAAGTGGCAGGGATCGTTGATGGGGTGATATTTACCACCCTTGAAGAGGTGTTGTTCAAGTTCACATAGACTAAGACAGAAGAAATTAGTAGCAAAGGTGGGGGCAAGGGATTCCCGTAGACTTGGCCAGCAAGGCGGGAGGGAGCGTGGTCAGGCTGCGCAAAACCCAAACCAACAGAATAATGGCAAAGGTGCCAGGGAAGACCTAAGGTAACATAATGGGCTGGGGGCACCCCAGATATACTGTTTTTCTGGGGGTGGGAAGAGGGGGTTTACCCTTCCTAGGTTCCCAGGTGACAAAAGGTGACAAAAGGATTAATCTGTGGCTACCAGGGTGGGGATGGTGAGAATTTGGAAATCTATTCTGATTCCAATGGCCTTTGCAATCTGGGAGGAACCGGGAGATCTCTGCTGAAGTGATTAACGTTCTGGAACAATGGGTGTGTCCTCTGCAAACTCCCGGGGATCGCTGCTGCATAACTGGAAGAACGACTCATTGCTGATATCAGGATCGCTGCTGATTGCCCATTAAGCTGCTGATGTTGCAATGGGAAAGGGAGGTGTTGGCACTGACTACGTGACTGTCTGCTTTCCACGACATGGCTGTGGCTGGAACAGAGTTTGCACAGGAACATGGTGTCTCTCAGGTTCACTGGAGGTTGCCCTTGCTTCTGTTTCCTAGCTGCTGGCTGCACGGAGCTCGCAGGAGCGGCCATGTCAGTTTCAACGGAGCGTGCAGAGGCCGTCCCGTAGCGTTTGGGGCGGGTGCGCGGCTGTAACAGTAGTCGTGTGCCTGCATATCGGGTTGCCAGGTCCAGTCTGGGACTTTAGGCAGCCCATATGCTTTCAGGATGTCTACATCACTTTCTTACGACACCATTAGCCACATGATTGAACATTAAGTAGGGCTGAAACGAACATTTGCGAACACTGAAAATTCACCAACATCTCAACTTGTATCACTCAAAGATGACCTTCAGATTTGAAATTCAAATGCTTTAGATTTGTTGGCATCACTTTTGTCAGGCAATAAATAGGAAATGTTATAAGTTGGCGGCTGTTAAATACAGTCAAAGCCTAAAGATTAAACTGTGAAATGTCAATTGTCAAATATCAAATACCAAAATCAAATTTTCAGTGACAAGCTGGAAAGTAATTAGGCGGCTATGCGACATCAATGACAAGTTGGAAAGTAATTAGGTGGCTATGCAACATCTCCATTTTTATTTTATACTTTTACCATTTTTACATGTCCTCCACTTGTTTTGCCATTGGTTTTGTAGTGTCACTTGTATTATGCACTTGATTACGTGCATTTTTATGCACAACGTATGTCAAGTTTGTATGTACGACATACATCAATTATAATATGTGCAATGTATAATGTCAGGTAGTGAAGCCCAAAAGATGTTGAAAAATGCATCTCTTTCTAGGAAAATAATGACTGCCAAGACACAGCAAATGGTGTTCAAATAGAGAATCATCAGTTCAGTTTGCACAAAAGGAGAAAAAAAATATTGAAACGGGGTTTTTTTTGGGGGGGGGGCGTGAAACAGCACGGATGAAATATTCAAAATTATCCCTGATCAACATTTCACAGAGGATAGTTTTTTTGCAAACAGATTCCTTTCAGGTCTAGCACTAAGGTGTTAGAGCCTTGAAAGAACACCGAAAAATACATAGGCATGAAGTTGCAAGGGTGCGTGCACATATGCCTACTGTAATTTCTTCTCTCTCTCCATATTTCACGCTCCATCCTTTTATCACTTGCTCTTGTTTCCTTCAGTTCTGATCACAGTCGGTGAGATTGCAGCTTCAGAGCCTTCGGCTGGCAGGGCAGATGAATGACTCCCTCTTGAGCCCCTGACAATGACACAAGCTGGAATCCATGGCAGCCGGCAGAGCAAGGCCTCGGGAGCCGGAGTGTCATTGCCGTGATGGTCTCCAATAGCTGGAGAATTGGGAACTCTGGCTCTCGCTTGAACTGGGGGTCATTTGACTGGCACGTCTGCTGGTCTCACGGGTGGGCCTAAGATGGCTTTCTGCAGCAATATGAAAGTGTCAGCAGAAATTTTGAAAATAGCATTCTGATTCATATGGGAGGAGTAGGAAGGGAAAAGTAGCTTGTGCCAGGATCAGATTCTATTCCCCCCACCCCCATTTCTGCAGTGATGATGGTGTTAGCATCTATGCAGCACACTTCTAGAAGATTAGGGCTGTTTAGCTTGGAAAGAAGGTGGTTAAGGGGAGACATGATAGAGGTCTATAAAATTATGGAGAGAGTGGACAGGGAGAAGCTTTTCTCCCTCTCTCATAATACTAGAACATGGGGTCATCTGCTGAAGGTGGAGGGTGAGAGATTCAAAACAGATGAAAGGAAGTATTTCTTCACACAACTCATAGTTAAATTGTAGAACTCCCTGCACCAGGATGTGGTGATGGCTGCCAACTTGAAAGGCTTTAAGAGGGGAGTGGACATAGTCATGGAGGAAAGGGGTATTCATGGCTATTAGTTAGAATGGATACTAGTCATGCTGCATACCTATTCTCTCTAGTATCAGAGGAGCATGCCTATTATATTGGATGCAGTGGAACACAGGCAGGATGGTGCTGCAGTCGTCTTGTTTGTGGGCTTCCTAGAGGCACCTGGTTGGCCACTGTGTGAACAGACTGCTGGACTTGATGGGCCTTGGTCTGATGCAGCATGGCCTTTCTTATGTTCTTAAGATGTGTATACATTCTGTCTTTTACGCTTGTTGATGTATACACATCTTTAGAAGCCTGACATTATATACAAGGTGTGAGATGTGAGCCATGTTCTAATATAAATGGAATAAATATTTTTACCAGAAGCCACATAAAACAAAAGGGCTTAATATTTTTTCACCTTGTATTATGAGATTGAATATGTTACGATGTGTACTGTATTATAATTTTATATATGACCACTGAGGACAGCCTATGGGAGGCCGAAATGCGTCTGGTCCTAGTTTGGTCATTGTAAGGATATACATCAACTGTGTATGTGTTATATGCATTTATCTATTGGGAATAGTTCGCCTACAGTATAGGCCCTGTGTTTTAACTATACTGTGCACCATATTAAAACTTATATATTTGTTGGTATTTTAGCGGAATTCCTAGAGCACCTTTATGCGGTGGCATTTTCTTCTCCTCAGTTCCTTGGGGGTGGAAAATTGGGGCTGGGGTAGCTAATTTCCTGCCTGTGGCAAGTAAATTAGAAGTGTAATGCCACCCTCAAACTCCACAATGCACAATAATTGTAATGTTTTTCTGATCATGGGGGGAGGTGGTCCAAGGCACCTGGTGCCTCCTTCTCCTGTCCAAAGTAGGCCTCTGAGGCTGTTTTTAACATGAAAAAAAACATCAGGAGATCTGTGGGATATAATACCTCCTGGGTGTGCCGGCGTAGGCCAAGGGCTGGGCGGTGCCCGCAGTCCTCAGACGTGCGGGAGGTATCTAGCCCCTTTCGGAGTAGGCAACAAAGATTATGCTATCTACCAAGGTCAGAAGTCAGAGGCGTCATCAAAGCAGACAGGAGTCCACGGCCAGAAAGATCAATCATGAGCGATAGCAGGAACACAGAGAAACTGCACGGTTGCTTCCGCAAAGTGAAAGCATGCCTGCACTGCCTTTATCAGTCAGTGCACTTCCAAGCTAGGCTTCATCCTGAAACGACTCAGCACCAGTTCTCTGTCTGCTTAGCCTCTCCAAGTGAGCACTTCTTCTTTTACCCTGCAAAATCACACGCTGCCGAGTCCTGATATGCCTATCAGGTTCAGGTGAGCTTGGAGGGCTGCCATTCTCAGCTTCCGCTGCAGGGGTTGGGGGAAGAGTAGCGTCTGTCTGCCCTTGTTCCATCTCTCTGCCTACCTGTGGTTCCTGCTGAGTTGTTTCAGGCTCCTGTGCTACTGACTGCAATGGAGGTACTGAAGGCCCAGAGGCAACCTGTTCCTCCACTTCAGCTTCAGAGTCCTCCGAGTCCTCAGCTCCCAAGGCAGGGCCCATGACACCGGGCCACAGAAAGCCCCTTTTGATACTCTCAGCTGACTCTGACTGGAATGCTCCCACCCACTTTGTGGTAGGCCTCAGTCGAATAGGAAGCAGGTTGCTGCATCCTGTATCTGGATCCTTCTCTCTGTGCACTACACCAGCGAGGGGTAGTGGTTAAGAGCGGTGGACTCTAGAGAACTAGGTTCAATTCCCCACTCCTCCACATGAAACCTGCTGGATGACCTTTCACCACTCACAGTTCTCTCAGAACCCCCCCCCCCACTTACCGCACAAGGTGATTGTTGTGGGAAGGGAAAGGTGATTGTAAACTGCTCAGAGACTTTTTCTGTAGAGAAAAGTGGGGTATAAAACCAACTCTTCTTCTTCTTCACCTTCTTCTTCTTCTTCACCTTAGCAACCATAGATCCTTGGAGGGATCCTCCACAGTCTAGCCCTTCTATGTTCAATGTCTCCCCACATCCTTGATGTGCCCAATAGCCATCACTGTCTTCTGGGCAGCAAACCTCAACTTTATAAGTGATTAATGTATTATTTGTGTGCCTGATTCATACACACAATATTATGTAAAAATATTTGGTTCAAGGGCATTTTTAATGTTTTTTGTATGTGCATTTTAACTTTGGTTTTAATTGCTTTAATGATGTTCTTTGCTTGGTTCTAATTGTTTTATGGTGCATTTTAAAATGGTTTTATGGTGCTTTTAATCTGTTAGCTTCTTTGGTGACCCTAATGAGGGCAGAAAGGCGGGATATAAATGTTTTTTTTTAACCGTTTATCCTGCTGATGCTGTGTCAATACAAAACTTTTAGTAGTAAATAAAGCTGAGCAGCAATGTTGACTAAATCTGCATCAGTTATTCTGAGAAATGTTGAAACAGACCCTGTCTTGGGACACATTGTAAATTTATGTAGGGTTGAAAGGCCCCTCTTCGCCACCAGTGGGAGATTTTGAGGGCGGAGCTTAAGGAGGGCGTGGTTTGGGGAGGGGAGGGACTTCAATGCCATAGAGGCCAATTGCCCAAGTGGCCATTTTCCAGGTGAACTGATCTCTTTCGGCTGGAGATCAGTTGTAATAGCAGGAGATTTCCAGCTACTACCTGGAGGTTGGCAACCCTAGATTTATGTATGCTTGTATGCATATGTAATTCTCTATCTGTCCGTTTCTTTAGGGTAATGGTTGTATCTAGATGACTATTTTTTTTTAAAAAAAATTAAACCCCTTAGAGAACAAAAAAGTGGGTGCATCAGGCGATTTCTCTAGAATTCTAAAGCAAACTCCGGAGGTTTTATTGGCTGTTTCATGATGAAACCCTCAGTCAGCCAATGTGTTTCATGTATCCCATAGGTGGAAATCTGTCAACAGCTATTTACATCCCAACACATTTCTAATATGATCTTCATACTGTTTATGCTTCACATCAAGAGACTAAGTAATTGAAACAGTCTGCAATAAAGCGATTGTCAGTTTCCTTTTTCCTCTTTCCACCTCAGAGGAGCAGACCCAACAAACAGCAGATAATGCAAAAATGGCAAAGACTGTGGATTAAATTACTTGCTTATATAAATAGTTAAAGTTAAAAGTGTGCCAAAGTGGCTTTTTCCTTTATGGTTTCAGGCTTTTGAACAGGCAGCCTTTTTATTTATACGTTTAAAAATACCCTTCCTTTTTTCTTTTAACATTTTCAACATGCATTTCCTTGATTTAGTGGGGGATGGTTTCCTGGGCAGCTCCCACCCCACCCCATATACCAATGCATGCAGGATCCTTTTTAGGTGGAGGGCAATGAGGCAGTTGACCCAGATTTCTATACATGGAGAGGACCATCTAAATAGCAGTCCACTACATATCAATCAGGATGGTTTTCTCTATAGACTGAGATCTTCTAATCGAAATTTCTTTTGGTGATTTCATACCTGAATTGTTCCAAGGAAAAACAGACAAGGGGAAAATACAACTTTTTGCAGTGACCTAAATAGCTTGTCACAATTTTTGCTTTTTTTAATGCTTATGTCAGATGATGACATGGGACCTGGGAGTTCCTGGGTCCCTATTGGTCTCCAGATTACCACCCTAGACCATCTTCACCATTGAGGATATTCCTTCACATCTTTATGACACGTAGTTAGGACACCATTTTATTAAATTAAGCTAAAGTAGGAATAATGGTTTTAAATTATGCATTTTAAACTTATATTGTAATACATTGTCGTTTATTTTTGTTAGAAGCTGCCCTGAGCTCAGCTTGGCCAGGAAAGTGTGGGGTATAAATAAAATAAAATCTCATGGCAGAAAGAATGTTGTATTTCACAAATCAACACAAGGGGCTTTGTGGGGGTGGGGGTATCTTTCAGGTTTTGGGATATAAAAAATTCCTGCTGTGTTAATGGGCACTTTCATACATGCCAAATAATGCACTTTCAATCCACTCTCAATGCACTTTGCAGCTGGATTTTACTGTGTGAAACAGCAAAATCCACTTGCAAACGATCGTTAAAGTAGATTGAAAGTGGATTGAAAGTGCATTATTCAATATGTGTGAAAGCACCACTAATGTCTTGTTTGCATATCTATTTCTCCCCAGTGGAGAAAGAGAGCGGCATTGACACAGGTTGCCAAGGAAAGAGCGTTTCAGATGAACACGCAGCCCCCAGGCCTCTCAGGGACAAACTAGACATACAAGTTGGTAAAAAGTTGAGCCTAGGTTCCCTGGAACTAACAGAGATTCCCTGCAGCCACCCAGCAGGCAATTTTAATTGCTATTAAAAATAAAAGAGAGTCCAACTGGGCTTGCAGGGCCACCGTGGGTGGAGGGGCACCTGCCTTGCTCTCCAAGCCATTTTCCTGTGTTGCAATAACACTGGGGAGCAGTTATTTCCTCATTTTTTTGCTGCTCCGTGTGCATAGAAATTATTGTGTAGAGCCGCAATAGGGTTGGCAGCTCCAGGCTGAGAAATACCTGGAGAATTTTGGGGTGGAGCCTGAGGAGGGCGGGGTTTGGGGAGGGGAGGGACTTCAATGCCATAGAGTCCAATTGCCAAAGTGGCCATTTTTTCCAGGTGAACTGATAGGGTTGCCAATCTCTAGGTCGTAGCTGGAGAACTCTTGCTATTACAACTGATCTCCAGTCGATAGAGATCAGTTCACCTGGAGAAAATGGCCACTTTGGCAAAGAGGGACCAATGGCAAAGAGGGACCTAGCAACCCTATGAACTGATCTCTATTGGCTGGAGATCAGTTGTGATAGCAGGAGATCTCCAGCTAGTGCCTGGAGGTTGGTAATCCTAAACCACAATCATGGGGAAATAACTCCTCCCAGCACTGTTTCGGTACTGAGAGATAAGCCCGTATAAAGGTCAGTCAGCTCCCAGAGTGCATTCAGCCCCCTCCAGCTCTGTTAAAAAACCTGAATATGTAATTTGGCCCTTACCTTGCAATCCCAAAAAGAGTTGCACCCTTCTAACTCAATGTACATCAGGTAACTTAGAGGAGTCCTAATTCTGCTTAGGACTGCATCGTTGGAGCCACAAAACGAAACGTGTCTTCCTTTCTTTTTTGGAAAAATGCAAATCATTACAAAATAGTCATATACCACCCTCAAAATATGTCAAATATTTGCCAGTGCCCAGAATAGAAATATACCCCAATTCTACTCTATGCTGATGATGCAGTTCTCCTGTCCCTCACAAGAATTGGTTTGAAAAGATCTTTACAAACCTTCTCTGAGTACTGCTCTAGAGAAGATCTTAAAATAAACCATCATAAATCTAAGATTATGATCTTCACTAAGAGGAGAAAAATGCCCCGTTTTCGCTGGGTATTAGACGGCTTTGAGGTTGACCAAGTCAAGGAGTTTGTTTACCTTGGCATTCTTTTTTCCCATAACCGAAATTGGAATGCCCATTAAAAAGCAGTGTCCAACAAAATTAAATCTGGGGTTGGTGCTATTGTCAACTTTTTCCACACCAAAGGTGGCAAATATATTCCAGGGGCTATTCAGGTTTTTAATCTAAAAATTACCCCAATTATTCTCTTTGGTGTTGCAATCTGGATAACAGTTGTCAATGAATCTATAGATCGTCCATTGCTAAAGTTCTTACAAAAACTCCTAAATGCCCCTCGATATGTTGCTGGCATTACTCTTCGTTCTGAGTTTGGCCAAATGTCACTTGAAGCTAGGGCATGGTTGGCCGCCTTTAAACTATACCTTAAACTGTCCTTCAGCACTGAGGGGTTCCTAGCTTCTCTGAAGCATGACCCTTTTAAATCCTCATGGCAAAAAATCCTAGATGAGAAACTGTCATTGTTGGGCTTCTCGCAGGATATGTTATTAGATCTTGGGAAAACTGAGGCTTTCACCAAAATTGAAAAGTGCATTAAAGAGCTTGATTATAACAGCACTACTTTTCGTGCTCGCCGCGTTTGTTCATCCCAGTTCTTCGGAATACCACCACCACGTGGTGTGCCTGCTTATACATATTATTTGACAACTCCTTGTCTTTCTAGAGCTTTTTGTTTAGCTAGATTGAATGCTAACCCCTCTATGATTACGCAGGGCAGAATTTTGAATATACCATATTAAGACAGGACCTGTCCTTGCTCTTCTGGCTCTATTGATTCACTTGCTCACGCCCTTTTGGAATGCCGCTTTTGCGAGGAACTTTGATCACATTATATTTTCCCCCTTTTAACATACAAATCTAATGCCTCTGTGTCTGACATAATGCCTTTTTTACTAAGTGATAGGGATCCCAAGGCTACATTGTCAGTGGCAAGATTTGTTTCAGTCCTTATATCCCTCCAACACTAGATATATGCTGCTCAAGATCAATGGATCAAGGAGCTTCTAAGGGATAAACGGAAAGAATAGAAATATAATCATTGCCATTTCTAGGACTAATGAAGTCCAAATAATGCTTTATCTCAAGCTTCAGTTTATTGTATTACTACTAATGTTTGAAGCATTCTTGGAGCTGCACATAATTGGTGGATCTTACCTGGACTTTTTGACAAGGCAGGAAAAAGAAATAAATAATTTCACTGAGGCCAACATTGACTGGGCATTCCTTACCGAAATTAAATTTGCATTCGTTAGATCAACATCTCTGGCAATCCTCATTTAATTGGATGTAGGAACATTACCACCACAATGCACGTAAAAACTCATATTTGCTTCAAATTGCATGTGTTATTCAGCTAATTTTCCCAGTGTAGTCTGTGTTATTTAAACGTTTCATTCATGCTCCAAGTCTAACAAGAGCTGATTTTTTTTCTGTTATTCTGATCTTCTCCCATCTCAGCAAAAATCAAAGATCCTTTGAGAAAAACTTACATCTTCCTATGATTCACCCTTGCTGCTGAAATGAGGACCAAGAAAAACAAACAGAGGATCTACATTTATATTTTCTTAGGTCCCTGTAGGAATACACCAACCATTGAATTTCTTCTCTTTTTTTCTTCCCTGAAAATTCCTGAAATATTTCATTTATTAATTTAATTCTTTTATATTCGCCCCCCTCAAAGTGGAGTACATTATTCTCCTCCTCCATTTTATCCTCACAACGACCCTCTGAGGTAAGTTAGGCCAAGAGAGAGTGAGTAGCCCAAGTTCAGTCAGCAAGCTTCCACGACAGAGTGGGAATTTGAACATCGGTCTGCCAGATCCTAGTCTAACATTCTAACAACTACACCATGCTTGCTCTCGTTTACCACCCAATTCTACCTCAACATTTCATCAAGGATCGTCCTACCATTGGATAGGGCAAGATAGTCCATCTCCAGGTAGTATTTCAGGATAGTATTAAATGACAGTAAATGCCCAGTTATTTAGTTTGTAATTTTTACTCCAATAATGGCACAGATTAACTGTTCTACCCCTGGCATCAAAGTGCCTTTGTCTTAGGCCGTTTATGCATGGCTGTTTCCTCACAGTCACCCCCTGACTACTTCGGTGTTTTGCTTTGACTTTCGGTGGAGTGACCACGAGACAACAGCCATGCATGGATAGCTTAGCTTTAGACAACATTCAGGAGCATAGGCACCGGAGATCACATTAGCTACACTAGTAATAGCCAAGTACATTGAGCATCCCCTCAAATGGTCCCGCCTGCCTGTTTTCCCCTGGCGTGTGGGGAAAAGGTGAGATTAACTTTCACAGTTGCTAAAAGCAATAAGAGCTCACACAGCCACCACTTTAGCAATTTGCACCTCTGATGAATGATTTGCAGCCTTCAAAATGAATCAGGGAGGAAGTGGAGCCTCACTTGATGTCTGTGCCACTGTGGCTACACATTGATCTTAAAATAAACAGATATTCCTTGAGTGCTAAAATCTCTTCTGTGTAAGGGGAATGTTAAAATGTCTGACTTGGAAAGGGGTAATTTCAACACTCAATAAGTCTTTTACTTTTAAAAAAAGTAACCTGTCACTATCTTGATCCTGAATTGGTGTGACCAGCTGCAGTGGAGCATTTTTACCTTTTGTTATTTTAGAGGGCCCAATCCATTGGCGGTGTCCCTTGGAATGACTGGGAGTTGCACAAAAGACCAATTTTCAAGTCCACTTTGCAAGAAATGCTGTCGAAGTTATAATTATTATAATCCAGAGAAGCATGTAGTTTAGACTAGGGTATGCATTCAGATATGCCAAACTGAAAAAAGAATCACAATTTTAATGGAGCTGAAAAAGCCAAAGCCGAAAGAAGCAGGGCTCTGGGGGGCAGTTTTTTGATGAAGAGCCACCAAATTTGCAGCATAGCTGCAGGTGACTCTCCTTACAAGAACCCCCATGTTTGGTGAAGGTTGGGACAGGGGAGCCAATTTTACGGGCCCTCAGAGAGGGTTCCTCCTTCTGTCCTCCATTGAAAACAATGAAGGAAAATTTGGGGACCCAGAAAATTGGACCCTCTGATCCAATTTTCACCAAATTTGGGGGTTCTTGTAAGGAAAGGCACGAGCAGCTGTATGGGGATTTGTTTTTGTTTTTCAGATTTTCAGGTCTGTTAAACCCAAATTTGGAAAATACTGGGGGGTGGGGAAGGTGCATACCCCCTTTTTAGACCAACTGACTGGCTCACCTCTGATTGTCTCTTTCTATATGTTCGGTAAGTTCAACTATCAAATGTGTTCATGGTGAAATTTGAAGTATTCCTAATACTGTCATATACTAACTGATCAAAATCTAGCCTGATCATATCCCGGTCAATAACAATTATTATAACTAACAAGGATAAACTTGAATACTGGTTCTTGTAGGTTATCCGGGCTGTGTGACCGTGGTCTGGGTATTTTCTTTCCTGATGTTTCGCCAGCAGCTGTGGCAGGCATCTGCAGAGGAGTAACACTGTCCTTCAGTGTTACTCCTCTGAAGATGTCTACCACAGCTGCTGGCGAAACGTCAGGAAAGAAAATACCCAGACCACGGTCACACAGCCCGGATAACCTACAAGAACCAATGAACTCTGACCGTGAAAGCCTTTGGCAAAACTTGAATACTCTTGGAAAGAATGAAGGGAAGTCATTATATTTGCCAATGATAGTATTTCAGCTCCATAGTGCATCAGTCATTGAGTGGTAGGGTTGCCAGCTCTGGGTTGGGAAATACCTGGAGATTCTTGGGCGGAGCCTGAGGAGGGAGTGGAGGGACTTCAATGCCATAGAGTCCAATTGCCAAAGTGGCCATTTTCTCCAGGGGAACGGATCTCTATCGGCTGGAGATCAGTTGTAATAGCAGGAGATCTCCAGCTAGTCCCTGGAGGTTGGCAAGCCTACCAAATGGGGAAGAAAGAAATCGAGTCCAGCAGCATCTTAAAGACCAACAACATTTTCCAGGATATAAGCTCTGGTGAGTCAAAGCTCACTTCATCAGATAAAGGGGGCAGTAACTTGGCTAATATGTGCTTGAGAGGGACAACAATCCAATCAAAATAGAGTTGCTAGTGCTGCTTCCCCCCCCCAATAGTACCATTCCAATTCTTTTCTCTGTATAGTGTTTCTACTCTCTTCCAGGAAAACTTTCTGATTCGATGTAAGCATGGGTTTTATATTTGTTCAAGCTATTTCATTCTCTCAGTTTTCACAGTTGACTAGGTTTGATCAGGCAGGGTTGTAGAGACTGGGTGAGGTGGAGACAACAGAGGAGCCCTTGCCTCACAAAATAAAACACACAGACGCATACGCTGAACCAGATGAATCAGAGAAGTTAGTGTCAGGGATGTATCTGATTCAATTTTTTTAAAAAAAACTTCTAGCTTTTTTTTCTCCATTTCCCGATGGACTATCTCCTGGTATGAACCTCTGAGGCATCGCTGGTCATCCCAGCAGCTTCATAAAAAACATAAGAAAGGCCATGCTAGATCAGGCCAAGGTCCATCAAGTCCAGCAGTCTGTTCACACAGTGGCCAACCAGGTGCCTCTAGGAAGCCCACAAGCAAGACGACTGCAGCAGCATTATCCTGCTTTTGTTCCAAAACACAAGATTGGGTCAGGGGGTCCAATTTTCTGGGGCCCCACATTTCCCCCCTTTGTTTTCAATGGAGGATGGAAGGGGTCACCCTCTTTGAGGGCCTATAAATTTGGATCCCCTGACCCACCACACTGAAGGTATGATAAGGATCGGCCCCATGCAGCATTTTTAAATAGCCATATTCAGCTCTAAAATGCTGTTGGCATCCATGGGTTGGACCCGGGATGCAGTAACATCTAGTTTGGCCCTGAGCTATTGTTACTGACCATGACTTGTATTAAAAACAGAGAAACACTTTAGCTACAGTTTGTGCATTCCTCCCTAGTCAGAATGCACGAAAATGGAAAGTTGTAAAAATTCATCTTAGCCCTAGTAGCCATCATGTAGATGAGCATAAGAGGGTGGATTGGACCGGTTTTTAGTTTAAAGCATTTGTTTTAAAAGCCTTCACAAGACATAGGCAGCTGAAACAGAGTGAAGGGAAACTTTAAAGTTCTTTTTTTTTTTTAAGAGTCAGATGTTCCCAAGGGCAGTCATTCTTTGCCACTTGACACATTTGACATGTCACTGGCAGAATGAAATCTTCAAACATGGAAAACCTGTCAGGGTCATTGCTCAAATGTTATGTGAGAATTGGGGAGAGGGGAAATCTTTGTATTATTCACTCAAGACCAAACTGAGAACTTGGTATTTACTCCTTCCTAAGATCATCTCAACCAGGGATGCTTCAAACATTGAAAAATAAAGTGATTGACATTCATTCAGATTTATCATGATGTTCATTTGCATGTGAGTCAAACCCCTCACCTGATTGACTCGATAGTTGTGCCCAAAGTGTGAATCAAGCACCACAATGAGCAGCTTTGTACCAGTGCAGTAGCTATTTCTATAGGCTTTCCTGCATAAGCTCTTTCCTGTGCTACCGTACAAGACGCAGATCTTGCCTTTGTAAATAACAGTGCATTCCTGGGTCTCCAGGGCAAAAGCCCTTAGGAGGCTAGGAAGGCGCTGTGCCAGCGTTCGGGGGTCCCGCGCCGGTGTCTGGGCTACTGAATGCCGGTGTGAAGGCCCGGACACTGGGCACTGTACCACCCCGGGAAACTGAAGGGGCCTTCCGCCGTAGTCCTATAGGCGTAAAAGCCCATGCAGGTCCCGGGAGGTGTTCCAGCATCCAGAAGGCATTCCTGTGGCGGGCTGAGGGGAGGAGCTGCCATTTGGCAGCTTTCTGTCCCCTTTCACCCCATGAACGCTGGTGTGGAGAAGAACGAAGCTGCGCCTGCAGGCATAGCCTCACTTTTCTCTATGGGGCGAAAAGGCCCTGTTTTACCCCCCAAAAAGCAGCTAAAAGGCTTTTTTGTGTGTTTCGGCATGTGGGGAACGGCTTTAGGAGATGGTGCAGCCACCTCCCCGCTGTTCCCCCACGCATCTTAGGAATGAGCTGAAAGTTTCACTTATAACTTATGTATTGAAGAAGGGTTGGTTTTTATATGCCGACTTTCTCTCCCTTTAAGGAGTCTCAACCCAGCTTACAATCGCCTTCCTCTCCCCACAACAGACACCTTGTGAGGTAGGTGGGACTGACAGAGTTTGGAGTGAACGGTGACTAGCTCAAGATCACCCAGCTGGCTTCATGGGGAGGAGTGGGGAATCAAACCCAGTTCTCCAGATTATTTTCCACTGCCCTTAACCACTACATCAGACTGGCTCTTCAGATGGACAGATGGAGACACCTCACACTTTTAAGTTAGAAACAACAAAATACAAATATTTTATGTACTTTAAATGTGTAACAAACCATAGTTGGGAAGGTGATGGTGGCGGACAGAGAGGGGGAGGGCATAGGTAACCAACACAAGACTGTGCATGCGTAATTGGTTTTTTGGCATGATAAAATATAGAAACTATTCAAATATGCATAAACAGTTAGTTAAGGGTTCAGCTGTGGTTTGTGGAATGACCATGGACCAAACTTACAGGTGACTGAGCATGTGTGATCTCAACACATGGCAACGCCTCTTTATCTTGGCCCAAGGTTGTTGGCTGAGAAGGAGAACATCTTTATTTGCAAATTCTTCAACTCAGAACTGGACAGTCTTTGGACTTTGGGGGTCTTTGGACTTTTGGTCCAGCTGCCACAGAACTATGTCTGACCTTCTGAAATCCTTACAAGTCCTGTAAGAAACATCATCCTTGGAGCATAGTTGACTAGTGATATTGTATGTGCGAAAATTCTACTTGTGCCCATGCATTTCCAAGGAGAAAGTGATGTAGGAATTGATAGAACCCTTTTGGCAATTCCTGCAAACATAAAAGAGAAGAGATCATACCTCCACATTCATGGGAATAGCCACCCGAAAGGATCCTGATCCCCTCCAGTCATAGCTACTTCCCTATTTTATTTTCCCCACATTGCCTCTCCCCTATTCCCTGACCACAGTGGTTGCATTTATTTACTCTGGAACACCCCACCCCCTACTTCATAGCTCATTTTCATCACTGTAGTCCCTGAATAATAGATGGCTGTGTAGCTGGGGCATGCTTGAACAGACAATACCTAGTTAGAATTCAGGGGAGGAAAATTTGGCAGTTGGGAAGAGAATGCTGAACAGCCAACCCTCTTTTCAGAACACCTACCAGCTCAGCCAGCTGTCAGTAACACAAAGAGTGCTCCTTTGTATAAACTTTGTCACTGATTTCTCAGTGACATTAAAAAGTATGAGTTGAATGAAGGTGGTTTTTTGGACATCCAGTGTGTGAAATGCACCACGCTCAAGTGGATTAAAGGAACAGGGTGAAAAGGCAAATGCTTGATTTAGGATAGTTGTGATTTGTTTTCATTAGACAGCAAGTGTGGATCTGTGGAATCAGATATGGGAGATAAGGGTTCACACACTGGTCTTTCCATAGACACTACCTTACAGAAATCACTCTGCCACGTCTTACATGGGAATAACAACTTTCAATCTAACAGGAGTGTTATGCCTGAAATCATTATATGCTATGGGAAATGTATTCTTTGATTTGAATTGTATTCTTTGTACTCAATAAAGTATGTCTGCACTTATAAACATGCCACACTCAGTATATAAGAGTTGGCATCCATTACTATAGTCACACCAAGCACTTGTGTATGTTACTTGCCTCAAGTATAAGAGGCCACATTTTGCTCCTTAGAAGCTAATTAAAGAATCTATAGATGGTCTTAGTATGCTTTCATAAGCTGGTTTTCCAGAGATAAAGGGACCAGCTAGGAACCTCCTTAGTTAGCCTTGGCAGGAACCAAGATCCAAGATAAGGATGGCAGTAACTTTGGATCAAACAAAGAAGCACCTGACAATGGTGGGTCTTCTTTGCTCATTAGTGAGCATTAGATCACCACTTTCTATGCAACGCCTCCAATTCTCTAATAGGGTATGCTAATCCGGGGGTCCCTAGTATTGGGTATTTGGGTCTCTACGTTATGTATTGCATCTTTGTACCACCCATTACCAAAGACTATATTTGTGCTTGCAATCCTTTGATGTGTGTGTGAATTGTCCGGCGCTTTGGGCAATTTTCACCCGGTGTTGTGTATTGGGCCAATAAACAAACTGCTTTGAATCTTCAACCTCCTGCTGTTTTATTGTCATTGGGTATTGATGCAATATTACAGGCATTTCAGGAGCATGAGGGCAAGAATGGCCATAGTTCATTTCTATAGTGGCATAAGATCATAAGATGAGCCCTGCTGGATCTGACCAGTGGCCCATCCAGTCCAGCATCCTATTTCACACAATGGCCAACCAATTACTATGGAAGGCCAACTAAATGGCATAGAGGCTAAGGCCTTCCCCTAATATTGCTTCCTCACACTGGTATTCAGAGGATTATTGCCTCTGAATGTAGAGGTTCCTTTTTGTCACCATAGCTAGTAACCAGTAGCCACTAATAGATAGCTAGTGGCCACTAATAAACCTGTTCTCCACAGATCTGTCTGCTCCCCTTTTGAAGCTATGTTTGGGCCATCACTACCTCTGGCAGTGGATTCCACATTTTAATCACTCATTGTGTAAAAAAGCATATCCTTTTGTTCATCTGAAATCTACTGCCCAACAACTGCATACAATCAGCAGGGATGTGCAAGAGGGGAGTTATTTTGGGTAGGGACAGGAGAAGGTCTGGTAGTGTCAATCAGATGTGCCAACATCTGGCCCCTTTCTTTGCCTGAGATCCCTGGTTGTGACACCAGTAGCTCTTTAGATCTTAAAAAGCTACTACTGAAAGCCAGGTCAAGACGATGAGGAAAGGAAACCCATTCAGTCTAGGACAATTCTAAGTAAACAGACTGACATAGCAAAGGTCACTGAGACTTGGACAGAAGAGGAGGAGGAGCCATCCTGCCCTCGCTCTGTCCACCTGGGTTGTATCAACAGAGTGACTCCTTTGGTAGGGAAGAGGGATTACTGTGGTCTATCATGACTCTTTCTCGTTTTTCAAATAATCTATTTCACAATCTTCTATGGGCGAAAACGCACGGTTGCTTTAGCCTCCTTTCTTCCCTGTTCCAGCCAGGATTTAGCCAGGATCGAACACACGTTCATGTGTTCGATCCTGGCTGAATCCTGGCTGGAACAGGGAAGAAAGGAGGCTAAAGCTACCGTGCTTTTTCACCCATCGTCTCAATGTTGTAACTAGTGATATGGTCTCAACGTACTTGTTACTGTGCTGCCCACCCTGCCATCAATGTGTCTGATTAAGTGATATTGAAAGTGTTGTTGGAACCTTCAACATGATGCATGCTGAGGAGACCCCTTATCTGGTGTGCCTCAGGAATCTGTGTGTTTTTTCCCCATGATGACCAGCTTGTATCCAGCCCTACTCATAATATGCTTGACCTGATGCTTTGTACTGGTTAGGAACAGTGTGATTTTTGATTGAGGGGTCTGGTATAGTTCCTTCCTCATGAGTAGATAGATCATGGCATAGTTAAGTTTTAGGCTGATGGTGACTGTCAGACTCTGCAGGGATAGAGGACAGCTTATAGTGGTCTTCCCTGTAGATCTTGATTGTTTTCTGATGTCTCTGGGGAGGTTTTTTCCCATGATGCTATAGCTGGCAATTCTATCAGTGCCTTACCATTTCTTGAGAATCAGGAGATAATTTGGACTCTTGACACAATTGCTCCTAGATGGTCTCTCCCATCTAGTAGAACTGGGGCCTGGGGGAAAAGTGTGATGGCAACAGAAACGGTATGGGAAAACACAATAATCATGAACAATGACTGGAGCTCATTATAGAGTTTGCCTGATGGTAGTGATGACAGCAAAGAAATCTCATTTCTCCATCACTGTTGGGTCCTGTAGTGTAATCCTACAGAGCTTTTCGGGGTGGTAAGGGGAGTATTGTTGCATCACTTTCACCGGGATTTTGATGAGCTTGTGGTAGCCTGCTGTGGGCAGCTTGCAAAACAGTTGGCAGATAAAATAACTCACATCCACCCTAGCTTGTACTCTGGTGGTCTGAATTTAACTCTCGGTATCTCTAGTGCCCCATTTTTTTATTTAATTAGGTTCAACGTATTTTGTTAAATTGTCTATCCATTTTGTTTAACTGTGGTTTTAAATTGTTTTTATACTCTGTATTTTTAAAAGCTTGTTTGAATGGTTTTGATTGTTTGCCACCTTGGGGTCCTTGAATGGGGACCCTGGGTAGAAAGGTGGCATAAAATGCTTTTAATAAATACATTTTGCCAAGTTACTGAGGCTACTTTTTAGTATAAGCAACCTAAGGACGTTGAGAGGGTTCTAGGAAAAGCAAGGCACACCACCCGTATTCTTGACCTATATTGAGGAGGAGGAGGAGGAGGGGGGGGGAGGGGAGGAGAAGAAGAAGAGCTTTTTATGCCCCACTTTTCTCTACCTTTAAGGAGTCTCAAAGTGGCTTACAATAACCTGCTCTTATCTTGATGTCATATTGTATTGTTGCTGTTGGAAGCTGCCCTGAGCCCGACCAAGCTGGGGGAGGGCAAGGTACAAATAAAACAAACAAATAACTCAACTTATGGTGACCCCAGCACAGGGCTTTCAAGACAAGTGAGAAGCAGAGGTAGTTTGCCATTGCCTTCATCTGCAGAGTCTTCCTTGGTGGTCTCCCATCCAAGTACCAACCCTGCTTAGCTTCCACTGCCTGATGAAATCAGGCTATACCGTGCTGCCTTCCCTCTCTGAGGTGGTGGCTAGCCACAGAAAATCCATCACACCAGCTGTCTGCTGGATTGAATAGCATTGGCTATCTAGCTGCTGCTTTGTGGGTAGGTGTCTAGTGTATCTGCTCCCACCACAAATGAGATTGATATATAAAGTGTGAATTCATGCTAAATATAGAGTTGGAGCCACCTTATTTTTCCAATGGCAGAATGGGACTTTCCTGCCTCCCCCTCCCACTGCACCTCCATGCAGGGCCATAGCTGGGGCAGCCATCACCCTGTGGCATGCAGAGAGGGTGGCAGAACTGCCTCTCCTACCTAGCCTGCTCCTCTTGTAGAAGAGGCAGTTCTGCCGCCTTATCTGCATGCCACAGGGGTGTCCACTGCCCTCCTCACCCTCCCTCCCCAGCTATGGCCCTGCCTCCATGAAATGCTCCTGCTTAGGGATGGGATGGGGGACCCTGAGTAAGGAGAAGGTGGGAATCAGTGGAAATTTCCATTTTAGCTTGGATACAACTCACAGATTTTTGGGGTAGAATTTTAGGGGATGTTTGTAATGGATTTTCCTTCTCTTCCCATGTCCCCAGTTTAGCCCAGTCCCCTATGTCTCCCCCCCCCCAACCATGTAAACCAATTATTTGAAATGGGAGTGGGGAAAGACATTAGAGAGTAGTATCATGACACACTTAGAACAAGCTATAATGTATCGGGAAAACTGAACACAAGACTACCATTTTTGGCAGGAGCTCTACCTCCAGCATCACTTCTACTACCACCCTGTCTGTAAATAGCACACTTCTAGCAAGCCATTCATTTCCTCCCTTCACAGGCCTGCAATATGTCCTCTCCGTGTCAACATACATACAAGATATGGGAGCTTGCTGATACATGAGGGAAGGTTTTATTGTTTCCAGAAGTTCAGAACTAATTGAATCTGCATCCAAAGCAATCTGGAAAGCCGAGCGGTGGCTGTGGATGAAATGCTTTAACATGCCTGCTGACTCTACCGAAAGATGCCCCTGTCTGAAGTTGCAATGTCAATTTTATCACTCAAGTGTGACTTTGTTCTTTTCCCTTTGCATTGACATCCCTTTTTCATCTTGTGCCAGATTAGCTAGCTGTCAACAACTGTGACACTGTGCACTTCAGATAGGCAGCAAACTAAACTCCAACCAAGTCAACCCTACAGTTTGAAGTGTGAATGATTTGGGGCGGGTGGGGGGTTTCTTCAGTCATGGTTGAAATTCTCTTAAGGCTTCTTGTCTCTTAGGGGTGCAGTTGGCCAGAAACTTTGCAACAGAGAGGCAACAAACTTCCGTTGTTAGGACAAATGTTGGCTTCATGCTAGCCAATGTCTATCTGGAGATCAACCATTTCATTCACATTTGAGTGAACTCAAATCGATGGGAGAAAGTGAGTGGGTACAGTCTGGTATTGAATAACTGCACAAGATTTGTTGGCAGCGTGTGAGTCTTCTCTAAATTATATGGTTTGGTATTTGCAGCAGTTTTGGGAATGCATGTGCAGAGGATTACCATGTGCAACAAGGGATGTGCTTTGTTTTTGAGGGGAAAAGAGGTGTCAGGGCTCAGATTTTTGTGGGGGATCCATAGTACAATCCTAAGCAGTTATACTCTTCTGAGCTCGTTGACTTCAATTGACTTCAAAGGGGTTGGATGGCTTTAGTAACAGCTACCATGCCAAGGCCCTGATCCTAAATTTTGCTCCATGATACACTAATCCTAGGGTTATTCAGCTTTTTAACTGGTCCCTCTAGCCATCCTTTTTCATATAAGTTTGATTTGCCGCAATTATCAGGTGATGTCATTTACCTCTCCATTCCATGAAAATGTTCCACATTCCATGTGCGCACATTTAGCCTCTATTAAAGATAGAGGCAAAAGATAGGATATTTTTTTTCTCCTGGCCAGTTGCCCTCCCCAGCTGCTTCTGTAGATCCAGGGGGTGGAAGAAGGCACCTTGGTAGTCCAAATGGACTCCCCAGCAAGAATCCTTCCTTTGGGGCTGACATGACATCAAACTGTGCTCCCGATCAAATATAGCCTCCCTTTCTCTTTTTCCCCTCTCTACTTGGACACCTGCAATCTCTCAGCAGTGGACTGACTTCTGAGAGACCAGCAAATCCTTTCATTGTGTGAAATCTCTCCCTTCCTATACCACCCCCCCTCTCTCTCTGCTTTCTGTCTGTCTCTGTTCCTTCTCTCCCCACCCCCAACCCATTGCAGGATCTGTGGCCACAGCTGTTTTGGACTAATTTGCCAAATCGTTTGATTAAGCTTGAAAGTGAGATGCAATTGAAAGGAGGGAGTGGAATAAGGATTTATTTCAGAAAGCTTGTCCCTTTGCCAACCTACTGGACTAGCATTCCTGAGAGCGTATGTGAGCAACTTGCACATGCCTTGGAAAAATGGGCCAATCTAGTAGGCAGCTTGAGGGGGCAATGCAGGGCCATAGCCGACTTCCCTCACTAGGTGGGCTCTCATATGTGGCTTTCCAATAGATGCATGGAAAATGGGTGACTTCCTTCTTTCTGATGCTAAGTTCCAATATCTGCTCATACTTTAGAAGAAGAAGAGTTGATTTTTCAACTGACTTTCTTTATCACTCAAGGGAGAATCAAACGGCCTTACAAGCACCTTCCCTTCCCTTCCCCTCCCCACAACAGACACCGTGTGAGGTAGGTGGGGCTGAGAGAGCTCTAAGAGAGTTGTGAACTAGCCCAAGGTCACCCAGCTGTCTTCATGTGGAGGAGTTGGGAAACCAACCCGGTTCATCAGATTAGTGTCCGCTGCTCATGTGGAGGAGTGGGGAATCAAACCCAATTCTCCAGATTAAAGTCTAACACTCCAAACCACTGTTCTTAACCACTACACCATGCTGGCTCTCTTTAGCATCCATGAACCCTAAAACATGACGTGAAAGCATCTTTTCTAGGTTAAGAAACTTTTATTGGCTCATAAAGAACTAATTCCTTAAATAAATAGTACATTTTCAGTTGTCCCTTACTTCTTTAAGAGTTCTACCATATTTGTAGTGATAAAGAAGGGGGGGTCATTTACACATGATGAGGGTGCTAGTGATTCTGAAAAATCCTACTTGAGCCAGGAGATATCATTGGTAGGTGGAGTGCTGTTACTCAGATGAGTTATGTTTGGAGCACTGCAACTTGGGTGAAGGGTAGCCACTGTTAACAGTATTCTTGTTCTAAAAAAAAAAAAAGAATTTATCACATTTCTGTCCCAGCATAGTGTACTGGTAAAGAGTGGTGGTTTGGTGTGGGGTGTAATGGTTAAGAGTGGTGGTTCGGAGTAATGGACTCTGATCTGGAGAACCGGATTTGATTCCCCAGTCCTCCACATGAGCAGTGGACACTAATCTGGTTAACTGGATTTGTTCTCCCACTCCTACACATGAAGCCAGCTGGGTGACCTTGGGCTAGTCACACTCTCTCAGCCCCACCTACCTCACAAGGTATCTGCTGTGGGGAGCAGAAGGGAAGTTGATTGTCAGGTGGTTTGATTCTTCCTTAAGTGGTAGAGAAAGTTGGCATATAAAAACCAACTCTTCTTCTTTTTGTTCTTGTTCTTCTAAGGAGCAACATACATAGATCCGTGTGTGTGTGTGTGTGTGTGTGTGTGTGTGTGTGTGTGTGTAAGTGTAAAGTGCCATCAAGTCGCAGCCAACTTATGGCGACCCCTTTTGGGGTTTTCATGGCAAGAGACTAACAGAGGTGGTTTGCCAGTGCCTTCCTCTGCACAGCAACCCTGGTATTCCTTGGTGGTCTCCCATCCAAATACTAACCAGGGCTTTCCCTGCTTAGCTTCTGTGATCTGACGAGATCAGGCTAGCCTGGGCCATCCAGGTCAGGGCTACATAGATCCCTAGAAATGTAGAGACATAGAGCTGGAAGGGACCTTAAGGGTCATCTAGTCTAAACCCCTTCACAACACAAGAAATTCACAACTGCATCACTCTCACAACATTGTTAGGGTTATCAGCAACCTGGAGAAAAAATGCCCTGGCCCATTAATAGAAGCTGTATGGAATGTTATTTTCAAGGTGATATTATTTATCTCCATGCCATAGAAAGTCTGTATGGTCCATTTCCACATATTAAATCTCTATTAAAAGGACAGAACATTTTCCCTCCAGGCCATTGGCAACCCTAAGCAAGGTACACCTGACTAAGAGAGAGTGACTGGCTCGAGGATTTGTGTTTGCCAAGCAGAGATTTGAAGCTAGGTCTCCCTCTACATGCTAACCACTACATCAGACTGGCTGACTGTTATTCTTTAATTGGAAAATCCCCCCAGTTGAAAGCTCAGATGGAGCAAGCCAGCTCTCCAGGTGATGATGAGGGAACTCATCCCCATTCAGCTTATATGAGGCCAAAATACCAGCCTACACAGGGGACTGCCTGCTGCTTCTCTGTAGGCTCTTCTGTTCTGGTCTTCCTTCCTTCCTATCATTCTTTCTTGGGGGCAGGTAATTCTGTCATGTCTTTTTGATGGCATCATGCAGTCACTTTCAGTAGAATATACTTACCTGCCCTCGGAGGGAGCATGATCAGAGCAGTAACTGACATGCTTACACAGAGGGAGGCACCTTTGACAGCAAAATAAAGCAAAAGTCCAATGACATCTTAAAGACTGACAATTTTTATTTCCACATGAGCTTCTGTGAGTCACTGCTCACTTCTCCCAATAGGTCATGTTCTTCCATACTCATAAAGTGAAAGAGTTAATGTTGCCTTAATTGTAAGTGTTTGTGGGCATTACGTCCTTTGCAAGTACTGCAAGGCCTAAAATCTACATGTGCTTTTATAAAAAGGATCGCCTAAATTGGATGTTAGGAGTTGAAACCTGCCTACAAAAAGATTAGCTGGCCCTACAAGAAAAGGAAAGGGTGGCAGATTGAAGCAGAGCTGTAATGTTATAAAATTTTTGTGAAGGTTATCCTAATCTGTGGGAGGGGGAGTCCTTGGCCGAAAACGCACGGGCACTTACTTCTGTCTCCGCCCAGTCTCCTCCCATTTTATTTCCAGTTCCAACCAGGACCAAATTCTCACAAACGAATGACACCTCAGATGCTGCTGGCTGAGCGTTGTCTCGACCCAAAATGAACCCGGCTTTGAGAATGAAGACCCCAACCGTTAACCCTGGCTCGCCTCAGATTAACAGGAGCCTATTCTTCCTGCGTCACGACGTCCCGCACGCCTCCAAACCCCTCCCTGCGCAACCTCACCCCCTTTTGTTTCCAAATTTTTTGAAAAGTGGGAGCGCAGGGCTGTCATTGGTCAGTGAGTCAGTGAGCCGGCCAATCACCACCGGGAGCGTGCTTTGCTGAACGGCCAGGAAGGGCGTGTCTCCGGCGTTTTCTGTTTTGACGGGCAGATCAGCACGCTGACTCGCCACGGATCAAGAGAGGTTCTGCGCACAGATTGTCCCCCCGCCCGGTTTGACTGATCCTGGCTGGAATGGGGAGGACACTGGGAAGAAACCAGAGTAAGTACCCGTGCGTTTTCGGCCCTTGTGTGTTTGACAATCAGATGTCTTAAAAATCCCAAGTGATTTAAAGTAGCACAAAGTAGCCCTTTGTTCCAATTAATGACATAATTTGATGCCAAACTGGGAATTGAATCCAAGATCTCAGGACACTCAAAACTCAACCTTTTAAGGTGCTGGAGAGTAATGAATTTCAAATTGTAGTTTAGAACACAAAACCATGCCTTAGCTGTGAAATGTTAGGGAGACGCTGCACTATAAATACATTTTAAATCCGGCATGAATCTTTAAAGAATGCCCCCCCACACACACACACACCACCCATAAAAAATGTAGCAAAGATTTGATTATTGCTAAAGCTGTTTTGTTGACAGAATGGTTTAGATCACTGGATGATTTTTTTTAAAAAAATGAACAGAATCAAATTGGAAATTCAACCAAATTAATTTGGATCTAAGTTGGGCTTGACAGGAGATGTTCAAAGAAGAGGAAGAAGAAAACTTTCAGTTTAGGAATATGTCAATTAGGCAGCAAGTGAATGAAATCTTCACAGCAACACTTTTCATGATGGGAAAGGAACTGATGTTTGTTTCTTGATACATTTATTTAAAAGTACCTTTTTTGATATGCTAAAATACATATATTTATGAAAACCTGAAAAAGTTGACGAGTGTATAAACTGCCAGGATTCTTCTCTGTACTATTTTCAGAGGGGCAGCACCCGTTCACACTGGCAGTACTTTCAGGGGATTTCCTTCACCATGCAGAAATGAGTGGCTCTCATTGTCCCAAAGTGAATCATTTAATTCATGAGAGCTAATGTGGTCAAATCTCTACCCCAGTGTTGGGATCTGTCCATGGTGCTGGATCAGCAGACACTGAAGCTGCTTTGCACATCTCTCCCTGCATCACTGCAAGACATTTGTGGCTGATTGACATTCAGAAGGAATACACAACACAAAAAGGTGTGTAAATAGAGGTAGAAATGTATTGGCTTTAAAAAATCAGTGCCTCCGATAGAGTATTTCTTGAATGATAACGATGTCAGCTATATCAGACTCTGGCCAGCCCCACTTTCTTTTAAGTGAAATTCTTGACTTGCTTTGATTAATAATTTAAGATGCAGGCAGTTTATTTTTAGGTGCTATAGTAACTACACAAAAGGGGCTTGGCATACAGCATTTCTATTGCACCTTTGAAAATTCTTCCTCATATATCGTTTTCTGAGGTAGTATCAGAGACAAGCCGGAAAACAAAATCTGCTTATATCTGATGGGATGTGCATCCTATTGAGCATGTTATCAATCATGCATTTGTTAATAAGAACTAGCCATATCCTGCATACTCTGGCTACCACTGGAATTTGGTCTTTTACCCAATTAGTTGGTTGTTAAAGTAGAGGAAAGGGGAACTCCCATGCCTTTCCATCCTATTACATAAGTCTTGAGTTCCTGCCTGCTCTCTGACTTAAAATGGACATCTCTCTCTCTTTTTTTTGCCCTAAAACTGATGTGAAGAAGAAGAAGAGTTGGTTTCTATTTGCTGGCTTTCTCTACCACTTAAGGCAGAATCAAACCGGCTTACAAGCACCTTCCCTTCCCCTCCCCGCAACAGACACCCTGTGAGGTTGGTGAGGATGAGAGAGAGTGACTTGCCCAAAGTAGCTTCGTGTGTAGGAGTGGGGAAACAAATCCAGTTCACCAGATTAGCATCCACTACTCATGTAGAGGAGTAGGGAATCAAACCCAATTCTCCAGACCAGAGTCCACCGCTCCAAAATCCCTTTCTCTCAATTTAAGAATGGTTGAAGTAAGTAAAGGAAGGTTTCAATTGTGACCCCCCACCACACACAAGGAGGCTTGGTGTTGGCTGCTCACCTCTCAGCCCAACTGAGACTTGAAATGGCTGTGTGAAAAGTGGCATGGTATTGTTGTTGGCTGGACAACAGTCATCCAGTGCAGCTGCTTGGAGATAGAAGTGCAGCCAGGATGCCTTGGTGTGTGTGTGGGGGGTAGGCTGAGCTCAACAGCAGGAAGCACAAGGCCTTTTCTCTCTGGAATGGCTAGGACTATCAGGGAAGAGACGCCTGGGCTGATCTCAGGGCTTACCTTGTGGGAGCTTCTCCTACTGCCTAAATGGGGCTCCTGTTTGCCAGGCAGTGAAGAGACTCACACCTTCTCTTGGGCTTCCAAGCTTCCAAGGGTGAGAAGTATTATCTGGGGCAAACATCCTTACTGTAAATAGATAAAAGATCATTGGTAAAGTCATGGTGCATGGCACACTTCCCTTCTGAGACCCTCTTCTTCCCCCACCAAGTCCCGGCCCACATCCATATCCCTGCTTTCTATCAGAATTGTAGCTTTGTTGCCTGTAGTGCCAGTTGTTCTTGTGTGGTGGCAACAATGACACACATTTCAGATGACAGGCATACCTGTGGTGTATTTTCAGACTTCTTTAGAGATCTTATACAACATGTGGCACTATATTTCAGCCTTCCAGCTGCTGAGGAAATATAATTTCCATTTTGGTACTCCTTGAGTTATTGAATTACATCCAGGCATCCATGAATAGCCACTGATACTTGAGTGTACCACTCCATATGAATCTATCCAATCACCTCTGTGGGGTAGTGTCCATGGGGGATTACATCTGTCTCTGCATGTATGTGTGTCTGTACTAGAGGTAAGCTCATATGGTAATTCGTTTCTTTTTGCTTTTCTGTGATGTCATTTTCATCAGCCTAGGTTCACATCATTTTTCTTGCTGTCCTTGATTACTCTTGTTTCTTATAAGTGTTTTATTCACCATTTTTGCACAATTTATACTTTGTATATCATTGATATGCCATTTAGCCACAACTAGATGCAGAAACAGCACTGAAAATGTGTTTCTTTTGATTGAGAAAATACAGCACAGGGACACAGAAACTTATAAAAAAATAGTCACAGGTTTATTTCTCAAAATTGAAATGGGGGTATTCAAATCAAACCAGCCAGCTTTTGCAATGCAGCCTTATACCTAGTCTGTATAGATACAAATTTATCTACCTGTAACTTAATAGTCTCAGAATTTGGATTTGTGTACAGTACCACTGTGATTTTCTGATGGGGCTTTTCTGTAGGCTATCTTAAGTAATAACACAATTAAGATGCCAAAACTACCTTCTTCGTCAACTGGCCAAATGGACCAATGAATCATCTTGTTCAGAATGCTGACTAGGATGCAGTGGCTAAAACAGCAGAGCAGCAGTCCAGCTCTTGGAGGTTCTTTGGGTCAGATTCACACAGAATTGAAAACTCTGATTTATAGTACAATTCCCAGGAATAGCTGAGTATTGGTAGTAGTAAGGAAGATCTCACAGGGAAATAATGGCATCAATCATAGAAGTCTAAAAGAACAACTTTTGAAAGCTTTCAAAGTGAACATCTCCAGTTTGATTGCATTTCTCATTTGTGAGAAATGAACCTGCAATTCTATATTTTCTTCTTTCTCATAATTCCTGAAGGACTTGCCCATTAAAAGGAGTTCTCCACTGGCCTGGTAGAGAAGAGAACTCAAGAGTCCCACCTCTGTAACAGCCTTACACAACCTAAACGTAGACAATCTAAATGTAGGTATACTTCTCACTAAGATAACGAAGTTATATCTGGGCGGTACCATGCCAGATTTTAGACGGGTGCTTACATGACTGAATCAATCAGTTCTTATCATATCTGTAATCTGCCTTGAGTCCTAGTGAGAAATGAAGCTAATAACAAATAAATAAAAGTAGCAGATTAAGGAAAAGACTAGGCTACAATACTTCTTAATATCTAGTTTTCTAAAGATAAGGGTTGTAGAGTTTTCTAAAGATAAGGGGCAGTAGAGAGGAACATTCAGACATGTGAGCCCCCATCTATATCTGATCAAGTACAATCCAGATGTAGGTTTACCATCTCAGTAAGAATTAATCCTTAGATGAGGTGCTCAGGGAAAGACCTTCCCCAACGAAGTCAGTGTATAGTAAGGCTTATATTGGAGAAACTACTCCCTGATAAATCCTAGAGTCAGGATGTTTATTTGGTGACCTTTCACATTCTAGTTCTATATGTCTCATATGGAAGAGAAACAACAATCCATTTCTGTGAATCTGGTGACTTCCTCCTTGACAATGTGATGAGTGGATAACCGTTGCCTTTCTAACGGCATACTCAAAACAACACCCAAGGCAGTATAACTCCAAGAAAGACAACTTAGACCCCTGCTAAGACAGGAAAAATTAAAAAGGCAAACACATATGAAGCTTATACAATATCCTCAAAAGGTGTAATTTGTTTGGCCTCTGCTTGCATAATGAACAATATATCTTGTGCTCACTTGCTGTGGAAGCAAATGAGCATTCCAGGCATTCTGGCATTTAAGTGCATCAGTGTTTTGTTGTAGCATTTTATTGACTTTGCCATTTATGTGCAAGGCATTTAATATACGTTGCAGAGTGATGGATGGGTGCTGTCTACCAATAGCCCCTTACAAATTAATTTTTCTGAACAAAACGTTTCAGTCTGCCAGTTCTGGAAATGAGTAGGTGGTTTTTGCATCAGTGATCACCAAGTTATGTCTTAAGCAATGGAGGGTGTCAGAATCTTTGTCCATTTGGACATATGTCAGTCTCAAACACTGGACAAACAGAAGGACGTCCTATTGATTTACAACATATCGTTGAAATATTCAAGCAACTGAGCTGCCATCTTGAATTTTGAGAATGCGTGCATCTGAACTCCTGGGTGTACCTGGAAAAGAGGAACATTGGAGCAACTCAAGGACATTGCTCTGCTATCCCAAAATTAAGACACCAAGTTTAATCATTTAAATTATGCAATTAATTAAACTCATTTCCCCCATGGTGTGGATTTTCTAAAAGTCTGCTCCACTGGATTCGCCGGTGCTCAGACAATTCCACCATTTCTTAAAACTGAGTGGGGCTATGGCCTTTGATTTTCTTTAACAACAGTTGTGCAGAGGCATGCTGCCCATTAATCTCATTGCTCCACATCATTCATTGTAATAGTTAAAACAAATATGTATCACACTGAGGGATTTATTCCCTAGCTTTCTGGGACCATTACCCCCCCCCCCCGCCTTTCCTTCTATCAAGCTCCCTTGACCAAAAGGTCTTGAACAGTAAAAGGGAAGTCTTTATTTCTTTAAGTAAAATATGATTGGTCAACCTCCAATGTTGTTCTTGGGTCTCTATCTGCCAGCAAAAAGGGGACTGTTTTATCTTTTGTTATGGTGGCAGGTAATTTGATTAAGGTATGGGTAATCCATTGATTGCAATAGGAATTATATTGGGGGCATTCCAACATCATATGGGACAATGAATCCACTCTCTTCAGATGACATGGACAAAGCCTATCTGAATAAGGTAAATTGTCATATCTTCCATTTAACACTGCTGAATGGGGCGGCATTCAAGCGAGCAAGCATGAACGCTCTACGGTAATGAGGGGCTAAAATTGCTAAAATAAGTTGGAGTTCACAGAGATGGAAGGATACCTAAAAACTGGGTAGAGCATACTCTCCTAGCACGCATTATAGAGCTGGAGTAATCTAATTTTTGATATAGTTCTTGGTGGTTAATATAGATTGACTTTTCCCCATACCTAATAAGGTATCCTTAGATAGGCCTAACCCTGACCTGGATGGCCTAGGCTAGCCTGATCTCGTCAGATCTCAGAAGCTAAGCAGGGTCAACTCTGGTTAGTATTTGGATGGGAGACCACCAAGGAAGTCCAGGGTTGCTATACAGAGGAAGGCACTGGCAAACCACCTCTGTTAGTCTCTTGCCATGAAAACCCCATAAGGGGTCGCCATAAGTCGGCTGCGACTTGACGGCACTTTACACATAGAGATAGGCCTAGGATTAATAATTTATTACCCCCTTCCTTAGAAGCCTCAAGGTATTTGCCAATATAATTAAACACCAGACATGTATCCTGCATATATATTTGCCAGCCCTTGTCAGGACTTGAACAAAGCCAATTTATGTAAACAACCCCATCACAACAAATGTGATGCTGGCTAAAAAGGCTCCTCTCATTGCCAATCAGAGAAAAGCCCCAAAGTTCAAAGTACATGGCTAATCCCACACAATTGCAACAGGGAGGGAGGGGTGAGAAGATCTACACCAAATGTGTATCTGGTAATGTGGGATAGTAACAGTTTAGCCGGCATGAGCGGCACTAAAGCCAGAGCAAGAGTCATGCCATTTCCTATCCCCTTTAAGCCGAGGGTTGCTAGGTCTCTCTTTGCCATAGATGGGAAGTTTTGGGGGCAGAGCCTGTGGAGGGCAGGGTTTGGGGAGGGGAAATACTTCAATGCCATAGAGTCATATTGCCAAAGCAGCCATTTTCTCCATGTGAACTGATCTCTGTTGGCTGGAGATCAGTTGTAATAGCAGGAGATCTCCAGCAACCCCCTGGAGGCTGGAAACCCTATTTAAGCCCCCCCTTGTGGACTGCTCTGCTTGTTACCAAACTGGACCCAGAGAAGGGGAAATTAGCTTTTTGCAATTTATTAGAGGGAAAAGAGAGTAAATTGGGAAATTTAGGGAATGGGCATACAACCTTAAATCCAAGGCTTGAGGTCTGGAGAGGTCCAGGGATTGATGCAGTGGAGGTCATCTGAGGAGTAGAGGGAGGAGCCAGCAAAGCAGGGAGTGCACCAGGGGTTCTCAAAAGGAAACCAGAATTGTCACCAGCAGAAATCCGGATAGTATAACTGAGGAACAGTTTGCTCGTGATTGGGGTCCTTCTTTTATAGACAGAAGGTCCTGGGTCCTGGTGGCAGGATTGGCTGTCCTGAATTCGGATTGGGCTAAGATAAGAAGTTTGAATCTTACTGGCAGGTTTTAAGTTTACTGCGGTCATACTTTGGTGGGAAAAAATGTAAAAAAAAAATTACCTAGACGGGGCTATTGTGAGTCAGATCTACATGGGCACAAAGTCCCGGGCTAGGCAAAAATGACTGATGAGATTAAAGTGGAGCACAATTTAATGAGTGCCTTCCTTGATGGAGTCACTGAATGTGGGCTGGGCAGACACCTCCAGGGTAATGACTTTAGCACTGAAAGGCCCTTTATTCTTGAGTACGATATGCCATGGAACTTAGGAAGATTGCACATAACCCAGCAACATCCTTTCTCTTTCCTGGGACTCCCCAGTGTCATGGCTGAACCTAGATGCCTTTCTGAGACTCCCCAAGTTTCACATCCCCTGGCACTTACAATCTAAAAGGAAGTGCCTATTAAAACAACTAAGTCTAAAATAAAAGGGGGGCCTTACTATCTAAGCTTCCCCACCCAGGACATCTCTGGTTAAATTACCCAAGGTAGCTGTTATTCTTTCTCCCTATGCCTTTAAATCTCTGAGGGGGGTGGTGGTGGCAAAAGCATCCTCACCACTATTTCAGCATACTTTTCTTAGAAATAGATATATTTCCATCATGATGATCTGAATAATGTATTTAAAATTACCAGGTGGTAGAAATTCAGTTGGAACCACATTCTCTCATGGAACGTAATGACAGAGAAGGCATTTGTTGTTAGCTGCCCTTGTAAGGCAAGAGAGGCAGGGTATAATTTTTGTTAACAACAACAACAATACATTATGTCACTTGTTTATCTCACTGGCAAAACTATAGAGTTTCTGGCAATTCCTAGAACTACTCTATGTCACTTCTGATTTTTTACTGGAAGTGACGTGGCACCGAATGTGAAGCTGAAGGTTCCCTCCCCCTTTGTATCACCACTCAGAGCAGCAATGGGCGACAAGAACAGGAGGCAGGGGGTCCCCCACCCTCACAGGGAAAATGGAACCCCTAGATTAGCCGAATATCTAAATTCAGCAAAATAAACATTTACCCAGATAATCATATAGGCATTTACATCCACTCCCTCTATGCTCTGACCTCTTTTTTTTTCTTTTTGTTGTTAAAAATTCACTGCTTCCATATTCTCCACTAAAGATCTGTTAAATCCTTTTGGGAAAAAAAAATATTGATTAGCCGCATTGAAACTCTTTTTTGGCTTGTCTTGAAATTTGTCAGGAACCTCCACGTTTGCTTTAGGCAATGTTTAAGTGGGAACTCTTATTTGAGACTAAAGCGATTCCACCCTTATTTGAGATTAAAGTGTTCCACCCTGGCCTGGTGGAACACTATGCCCAGTGAGATTCTGGCCCTGCAGGACTTAAACCAGTTCCACAGGGCCTGTTAAACTGAGCTGTTCCACCTGGCATATGGTTGAGGACAGTGTCGGTATTCCATCTGGCTGGCCTCCCTTCTCTCTCCTCCTTCTCCTTGCTCCGCCTCAGCTATACTCCCACAAATTGAATATTATTGCTGCTCGGTTGAAGGTGTCTGGTTTTATTGTTGTAAATGTTTGTAATTTATGGAGTGTTATAAACTGTTTTAAAAGGTCGTGAAGCGCTCTGAGCCTGGCCGTGGCCAGGAAAGGTCAGCCTATAAATCTAATAAATAATCATAATTTTTAAAAAGTTTCTCAGAGTAAATGGTAGATCTGTGAAAGACCGAGGGAATTTCAAGCCTGCTCTTCCAATAGAGCCACACTCTCGTTCCTTACATCTTGTGAGTAAGCATGCAGTTGGTGAGATCAATAATCATTTAGTCATAATTCAGCTGAATTCAATGTCCAATCTGGTTCAACAAGGCCATAAAAGCCCCAGTTTTGAAATTGCCTCATCACTTTCATAGGATTGCCAACCTCCAGGTACTAGCTGGATATCTCCTGCTATTACAACTGATCTCCAGCCGATAGAGATCAGTTCACCTGGAGAAAATGGCCACTTTGGAAATTGGACTCTATGGCATTGAAGTCTCTTCCCTCCCCAAACCCCACCTTCCTTGGGCTCCATCTCAAAAACTTCCCACAGGTGGCAAAGAGGGACCTGGCAACCAACTTCCATCTGGCATCTGGAGATCTCCTGCTATGACATTCGATCTCCAGATCACCAAGATCAGTTCCCCTGGAGTAAATGGTTGCTTTGGAAGATGAAGTCTATGGAATTATACCCAGCTGAGTTCCCTCCCCTCCCCAAACCCCAGGCTCCACCCCCAAAATTTGCCAACCCAGAGCAGGCAATCCTAATCTTGAGTCATTGTAGGGGAACCTTGCCAAGTTATGTTCCTGCTCCATCCTTGGAACTCAACTTCCTTTCTGCCTAGGATTATTCTAGTATCCTTCTGGCCTTTCTGCTGCTTCTACAACTTGATCTCCTGTCCTTCTTGGCCTATGTTACCTACACATATAGTCCTTCTGATATTTAGATACTGCTAATAGAAGTTGACCTTTGACTGCCCTGGACCATCAACTGGCTTCTGGCCAAATGGCATTGACAGCAGATTCCCCCTGACCCAAAAATCTGATAGCTGGAGCCCAAGCTTTCCCAATCTCTGGCATGGCTTGACATGAAGTGTACGGAATTCCTGTAAGACAGGGTCGGGTAAATAAGAACATAAGAAAGGCCCTACTGGATCAGACCAAGGCCCATCAAGTCCAGCAGTCTGTTCACACAGTGACCAACCAGGTGCCTCTAGGAAGCCACAAACAAGACGACTAGTAGGATTGCCAGCCTCCACGTGGTGGCTGGAGATCTCCCGCTATTACAACTGACCTCCAGGTGACAGAACAGTTCCCCTGGAGAAAATGGCCACTTTGGCAATTGGACACTATGGCATTGAAGTCCCTCCCCTCTCCAAACTCCACCCTCCTCAGGCTCCATCCCCAATTTATCCAGGTATTTCCCAACCCAGAGCTGGCAACCTTATCTGGTAGTATGGTTGCTAATTTCTAGCTGAGGCCTGGAAATCTCCTGGAAGAACAACTGACCTCCAGGCTACAGAGATCAGTTCCTTTGGAGAAAACAACTGCTTTGGAGGATGGACTCTGTGGCGTTATACCCTACTGTTGGCCCTCTCTTCCCTGAACATGCATAGCCCAGGCTATACCCCCAGATGGGCATTTTCCAACCCGGAGTCAGCAACCCTATCCAGTGGTGTGAGCATTTCAAATGTGTACTGTTTACAGGAGGGAACGATGAACTGAACTCTACCCAAACCCATAAAATAGCTCCTTCCTGCAGTTTTCCTCCTTGTTAGAGGCTCGTTTCTGGTCATAGAACTTTACTGAAAGAGTAATTGTGGCTGAGGAGCAAAGAATTATTTGGGGTGCATGTGTGGACTTGGGAAGAGCTTACCCCTCTTCTATACTTTAAACCACTCATCACCTCTATATAAGACTTTGGTTTAGTTTGGCTGACGCAAACGGTGGGGGGAAAAATCCCTTGAAGTGAATTAATGTTTTCAGCTAGAATGACAAGGGGGTCCCAAATTGCCCAGAAATAGTTCCTTTGGGATGGAATGGAGAAAACAGTTATTCAAGAGGGATTAACCATTGACAAAATCCTAAGTGATACAGAGGAAATAGAGGTTAAAAAAGAGATCCTCGCAGAAGGGATTATCTCAAATAAGTTCACATCATTTAGTCAGATGGCATTTCTGCAGCCCCATTATTATGTGAACGGTTTGGATTGCACTATAAGCTGTAATTGAGGTGAAAGAAGGCTTGAGAGGAAATGTCCCATGACAAAATATCACCATTGCACAAATGATGGGAAGCTGATAAAGTGTTTTGTGGAATTGCTGGGATTCGGCGCCAGAGTGGGCTCATCAAAAAGATGTGGTCTGTTAAGAATACGATTGTGCTGAACAAATGCATGAGCAACAAGGGAGTGAATTTCTCCCATTCTGTCTTCACTGTCCCTGACCAAGAATCCAGCAAATGTAGTGGCTGTATATTTTTTTAAAAGAGAGAGAGAGAGAGGAAAGTTCAAGATTGTGGATGTCCTCCACCCAATTACTGTTTGTTTTTTAATATCAATGTTGTGTCAAAGTTAGTTTAGTGCAACCATTTTCAGCAGGCCTAAACCTATTTGGGCATTTTTTCAATTACATTGCTGTCCCCTCCACTCCCCTTCAATTGCCTTCACTTGCCCTCACTTATACCATCATACAGACAAAACTGATTTACGATTCAATATTGTGATGCCTTCCCATTCTGTGCAAGATACCTGACTGGGTGGGATCACTCATCACTAATAGAAGAAGAAGAAGAAGAAGAAGAAGAAGAAGAAGAAGAAGAAGAAGAAGAAGAAGAAGAAGAAGAAGAAGAAGAAGAAGAGTTGGTTTTTATATGCAAACTAGGGCTGTTGAAAAAAATTCGGTAAAGTTTGGCTTCGGCAAAATTCAGCCTTTTTAAATTCAGGCCGTGCCGAAGTCTGAACTCCCCCGCTTAAGATCCGCGAAATCCGGCACGAGATCCGGAGTTCGGGGTAAAATTCCCCCCCCCCCGCGGGCCTTCACGGGGCTTTCAGGAAAGCCCCGTGAAAGCGCTCGGGGGGGGGGACACAGATCTGCGCCTCCCAGCTGGGAGGCGCAGATCTGTTTAAAGGGCCCCCTGCGCGCCTTCACAGGGCTTCCCTGGAAGCCCCGTGAAGGCGTGCAGGGGGAGGACAGATCTGCGCCTCCCAGGAAACCGGGCAGGGCGGTCTTTAAAGGCGAGAAAAGGCAGGTTCGGGGAACGCTGAATCTGCTGAATTTATTTGGCGTTCATACGAACTCGCCGAATTCGGCGTGTCCTTTTCCCACCTTTTGTTTAGTTCGATTCCATCTGAACCGGAAACCACTGAATCGGGGGAAATTCGGCGGTTTTTCGGTTCGGGACGAACCGAATCGACAGCCCTGATGCAAACTATCTCTACCACTTAAGGAAGAATCAAACCAGCTTACAATCACCTTCCCTCCCCCTCCCCACAACAGTCACCATGTGAGGTAGGTGGCGCTGAGAGAGCTCTAAGAGAGCTGTGACTAGCCCAAGGTCACTCAGTTGGCTTTGTGTGTAGGACTGGGGAAACAAATCCAGTTTGCCAGATTAACCTCCACCACTCCTGTGGAGGAGTGGGGAATCAAACCCGGTTCTCCAGATAAGACTCTGCCGCTCCAAACCACTGCTCTTAACCACTTTGCCACACTCCTCTGTTTCCTCTATCGTTATTCACCCTCAGTGTCTTTTCATGTAGCCAAATCTGATCCGTTAGCTCCATCATGCCATGAATTTTAGTATACCATTTGATTTACCAGGGGTGGGGGGAAGCATAGGATTAATTCAGAAAAATGAAAAACCACCAATGGTAGAGACTGGCATCAAAATAGCAGCAACTATTGGGGGCGGGGACGACTGTCCTATAGGATTTTTTTTTATAGATTAATATTACCTCTAAATGGGATTGAGAAAAATTTAGAACCCAATCTAAACTTTCCGATTGGATTTGAACTTAAAAATCTAAATGACAGAACATTTGCTGCAAACATAATTTGTATTGTGTTTTGAAGTTTACGTTACACGTAGCAAGACAAGAAAGGAAGAGATCAGTCATCTTGGACAGGCATCTGTCAAATTGGAATTAAAGTGTTTGTCTCAGAGATATCTAGTGGCTGCATCTTCTGAGATGCATTTCTAGCCCCAAGTTTGGTTCATTTTTATCAATTGTACTAAATATGATCTAACAGATGGCTTTGGCAGTTCCACCCGTGCCTCTGACCAGCCATAATTAACCTTTCCATCTGACAGATGATATGCTATACCTGGCTCCATTTTTTACATGTCAGCTTGGTTAATTATGGAAATCTTCATTTTGGGAGCTGCTTAAAAGGAAATGTTGCATATTTCTGTTGGGGGGGTAGGTGGGACGACAGCCGGCTGAACGTTGTGCCGCTTTAGTGGTTCTTGACGTTAACCAGTTGCCTGCCATTAATTAAAAGTGCCGTGTTTCCTTAGTCTTTGTTGATGTACCCGCTGAACTTCTACAATAGGAATTAAATCATGGCATCGCCACAAGAAGTAGCAATAATGAAGTTGGCCAAATTTCAATGGTGGCATAACCAAGCCAAGGGATAACCATTATAATAATGTTTGGCCATTTCTACCTCTGAGCGGTTTCCCTAAAATTACCTTTGGTTCACAGTTGAACTGCAGTCTGCCTTGAACGGATGCTTTCCTACATGCTAATGAAACAACGTGCCACTTACAGGGGAAACAGGTGCATAATAAATGAAGCCTTTTGATGTAGCGACATTTAGTGGCATGGCAAACATTAATTTTGTATTTCTCCTAATACCTGTATTATTTTTAATCGGAAAGTCAGCGGTAAGGGGCTGATTTATGATGTTTGTTCAGGAGCCGTAATGAGATTTTTAAAAATAAAAAAAAAGGAGAGAGAAATGTGTTTGGTATTTATATCTTGTTCCCGCTATTATTTTTCTCCAGAGAACAATACAACTGGATGTTTAATCTTTGGCCCCCAATGACCTTAATGAACAGCAAGATTTACAAATGATCATCGGCAGACTCTCCTCATTACCATTTCCTGCACATGGGACAAAAGGGGGGGGGAATCACAGCATGTACCATTACAATCCATTATGAGAGGGAAACAGGAGAAAGAAATGCCCATCTGGAAGTCTGCGCAGCGAAACAGTGGGCAGTCACGCTCAGAGATGGCCAGGCAGGGTTGATTCCCACTGGTCCCAAGAAGAGTGCTTTACTTGCCACCACAGAAAAAAAAATGACAGCTATTCACTTCCATGGGGGTGGGGGTAAAAGAGTGAAGCCAGTACAGGCAAAATCTGCTCACAGATCCAGTGACTCCACTCCACTCACTGAGAATTGCCTCCTGTTATTTTTTATAACTCTTTGTTAGTTTAGTTTATAACAACAACAACAAAAATACAACAGCAGTAGGTTAAACATCCTTGTACAATCGAGATATGTTCTGATACATGGTCGATGATACAGTGGTGCTTTTTTTACAGAAATAATTCCGTTTGTTGTAGTCACTTGTGTGTGGGTGAAGTGCCTTCAAGTCGCAGCCGGCTTATGGCGACCCCTTATGGGGTTTTCATGGCAAGAGACTAACAGAGGTGGTTTGCCAGTGCCTTCCTCTGCACAGCAACCCTGGTATTCCTTGGTGGTCTCCCATCTAAATACTAACCAGGGCTGACCCTGCTTAGCTTCTGAGATCTGACGAGATCAGGCTAGCCTGGGCCATCCAGGTCAGGGCTGTTGTATTCACTTAGCAGAACTTAATAATTGCAAATCATATGATAGTCTTGTGGGCATCATTTACTTCATGATGCCCCTTTCTCCGCATATTCTAGAAAAGGCAGCCATCTATTTAAAAAGTCCACAAAGTAAGATAAGTTATTTGCTACTTTGAGTTGTGAAGCTATCTTATCTAAAATTAAAAGGTTCCACACCTTCTCATACCACTGCCCAGTAGAAGGCATCTTAGCTTTTTTCCAGTATGAGGCAATCAGAAATTTTGCTGCCAGTAGCAATATCAAAATCAGTTCCCTTTTTTGGGTAGAGAGTTGTTGTGTATCAAATTTTTCTAGTAAAACAGTTAAGGCATCATGAGGGACTTTGTCTTGCATGATGAATTCTATCTCTCACAAGATCTTGTCCCAAAATAAACTAACTTTTGGGCATGCCCACCAGCAGTGCAGAAAATTAGCAGGGTTGCCACAGCCTTTCCAGCCTAGACCTGAGTGCCCTGGTATGATGGTGAAGACGAGAGGATGTGAGATACCACTGGATCATGATTTTATAACCTAGTTCTTTAATGTTGGTAGAAGCTTACTGTTATTTTCATGGTCCTATATTTACATCTGCATCCTGAGTTTTTCCCCTTGGTCATAAGAACATACAGGGCATAATGACCAAACCTTCCTGGAGTGTCACCCCCTAGGACTGAATTCCAAAGATTTACTCCCTCTGAATATGGAGGCTTCCTTTACTCACCATGGCTACTAGCCATTGGTGGACCTATCCTCCATGAAGCTGTCTAACCTCCTTTTAAAATCATCTTGGTTTGTAGCTATCTCAACATCTACTGGCAGCAAATTGTACAATTTCATTACTCATCGAGTAATGTGACAGTTTGAGAAACTGGCTTTCATAGGACTGAGCATTTGATGCCAGGAAGCTCTGCAGATTTTTGAAGCTAGCAATGTTATAGGCCCTTGAAGACTATCAAAGGCAAGAGTTACAGAGCTTCTTATTTTTTATATATATAAAAGCATATTTGATCTAGTCTTTGTTAAATTTTTAATTCTTTTAGTGGAGAAAAGAGGCAACAATTCTCTAGCATCAAAATTTCAGCCATTTCCTCTCTTTAGATTTTTCTGTTTTATTTTCAGACTTCCTGCAAACCCATCTGGGGTTCATTTCTGTAAATGAACTTGAACCAGTGTTTATGCTCCTAAAAACAAAGAATCAGCAAGGGATCCTGGATCTGAAGGTACCTTGGTGAGATGCTGGGAGCAATCAGTCAAGTGGTGGAAAGTGCTGTCAAGTCACAGCGGACCTATGGCAACCCTGTAGGGTTTTCAAGGCAAGAGTCAAACAGAAGTGGTTTACCATTGCCTGCCTCTATGTAGTAATCCTGGACAACCTTGGTGGTCTCCCATTCAAGTACTAAACAGGGCTGACCCTGCTTAGCTTCCAAAATCTGATGAGATTGAGCTAGCCGGGCCATCCAGGTCGGGGCTTCAGTCAAGATCTAAATGTAAATATTTTATAGTTTGATGTTCACATGAATGTAGGGCACATCTTAAGCAGCAAGCAGCCAAGAGCCAACAAGGAAGGGAGGAACACATCAAGTGGTGTATTCCATCATAGAAATGCACATGGAAATAACAGAACTGTGATGGTGTGTGCGTGTAAAGTGCCGTCAAGTCACAGCTGACCTATGGCTATCATAGCAAGGGGCTCTCAGGACAAGTGAGAAGTGCAGTGGTGGTTTGCCATTGCCGTCCTCTATAGAGCCTTTGAAGGAGGAGGAGAAGGAGAAGAATTGGTTTTTATATGCCAGCTTTTCTACCACTTAAGGAAGAATCAAACCAGCTTACAATGTCCTTCCCTTCCTCGCCCCACAACAGACACCCTGTGAGGTAGGTAGGGCTGAGAGAGCTCTAAGAGAGCTGTCACCCAGATGACTTCATGTGGAGGAGTGGGGAAACCAACTCAGTTCACCAGATTAGCATCCACCCCTCATGTAGAGGAGCGGGAAATCAAACCCGGTTCTCCAGATTGGAGTCCACTGCTCCAAACCACCGTTCTTAACCACTACACCATACTGGCTCTCCTTGGTGGTTTCCGCTCCAAGTACCAACCTTGCTTAGCTTCCAAGGAGATTGGGTTACACCATGTCACCTTCCCTTCCTGTGATGATGGGAAACATACAAATAACTAGTAGACACAACATCACATAAGTGCTACATGTTGTAGGGCTTGAGAGTGGCCCTTGGATTCATATGCACCCCCTCCAATTGTAGGTCATCCAGGTACTTGTTCCATGTACATGGTCTTTTTGTTGCTGCAAAAATGATGTAGACTAATAGTGTAGGGGGAGCAGAGTGGCTACCCTCAGCTTTGGTTTGTTAACAACAGAATAGTATTTTTAAACATAATGTTGCAAGTAGTTTTCCTCTATAGTTTTCTTCTCTTCTATGAAATTAGCTCTTCAGTACATTTGCTCCACAAGACTTCTAGGTCAAACTCTCCCCACCAAGGATTTTGTTCAAGGTTTCACAAAAACAATTCAAGAATTCGCCCACAACTAAAGGTGCTGCAATCCCTTTCTTCCTCCTCAGAGCAGTTGCCCTGGGTCAAATGTATGAACATAAGAACAGTCCTACTGGTCTATCCAACATCCTGTTTCCCATAAAGGGCAATCAGATATCTCTGGAAGGTTTACAAGTAGGGTGCTGAAGGCACCCTACTTGGTAGGGTGCCTTCTGGTATCAGTGGGGCATTGCCTTTGAACAGGGCTACATGAAATATGGTGATTGGTGAACCTATTTCTCCATGGGGTATTCTCCATGGGATTGCCCATAAAGAGCAATCAGATATCTCTGGAAGGTTTACAAATAGGGTGCTGAAGGCGCCCTACTTGGTAGGGTGCCTTCTAGTATCAGTGGGGCTTGCCTTTGATCAGGGCTACATGAAATATAGTGATTGGTGAACCTATTTCTCCATGTTTTTTCCCCCTAACCCCATTTCACAGTAATCTAACATTACAACATTTGGTGCCAGTGAATTGAATAAACTAATTGTATGAAGAAGAATTTCTTTTTATCTGTCCTGAATTTACTACCCATCAAGTACCCATCAAGTACAATGGATGCTCATGTTATGGGTTAGGGGGAAATGGTTTCTTTATCTACATCCTCCATACCACACCCATCATTTTACAAACCCTTATCATGGTTCCTCTTTTTCATCTCCCACCCCCCCGAAGTTCTGCTCAGGCAAAACTGGTGAATGTTCTCTAGCGACCAGGCTGTTTTTCCTTTCTGCCTTTTTAAAATTCCTCTCGCCACTCTATAACCCACTGGCTAACTGCAAGTATACCAGATGCTCCTCCAAACACCTGAGCAAAACTAGCTTTGTCATTCTAGAGCAGTGGTTCCCAAAGTGGGCACTACCACCCCCTGGGGAGCGGTGGGATTACTTGGGGGGGGGCACTAAGAGGCAAGAGGGCAGCAGGGGGCGCTAGAGGTGGGCCCCTTCAACTGTGTTGTTCTCTAGTTTACAATAGAGCAAGTTATGGCACCATGCTGGCAAATTTGGTGGAAACTATCAGAATTTTTTCCCAGACTTTGAAGAGCTGGTACCACTGGATCAAGTTCATCAGGTTTGTTGAATACATTTCAACTAAAGAGTTTTAATTTGATTTTGGATAGATGGGAAATTAATTGTTACTGTTTTGAAATTTAATTGTTATTATCTTCTTTAGTGAGTCATACAAACCCCTATTTTGAATAATGCTTTTTATAGGACAGGTTAGGGGCGCTGGGGTTGAGTTTGTGGAGCCAAGGGCGCGGTGGCCCAAAAAGTTTGGGAAACACTGTTCTAGAGGATTATTTCCAAATGTATGAATTCCAATTTTTCTACTCCATCATCTTTCTAAATACAAGGGTAGAAATCCCATTCTCCCTGTCACAGAGATAAGTAGGGCAAAGGCTTTTTCTCCCACCTAATATCCCTGTATCTATTTTGTTCCCTCTTCATTGTCTTCCAAATTACACCCTTTCATTCCATCAATTTCAATGAACATTGACAAGTAAGGTGTCCCCTGTCTGCACAGCCATATCCCTTCTTCTTTGTAGCCCTGCCTTAAATTCTGCTCTCTGATCTGATGCTGAAGTGTGATGGAGTCCTGCACTGGGTCCTAGCATAATAACTGTGCTCTTTGTCTGTATACACATCCAACTTTCTTGCTTGATTCAGTTAGGAATACTTAACTCACTTCTCCAACTCTGGCAAACATTCAATACACCGATACACTCCTAAGATTCTCAAGCTGGGAAAACAGCTTAATCTTTCTTCTAAGCTTGCCACATGTCCTGTTTACCTTTATTTACAACAGCAAACATGGAGACTCGGATGATGAAGCGTTGGCCACCCCTTCTTCAAAGACTTTCCCATCTTGTTTTTGTCTAGTCTCCTGAAGTATCGAATGTGTTCATTTTTACAACATACAGTATATGCATTAGGGAATCAATAACTGGGGAGGGGACAGAGCCCAAGGTACTGGCCTGACCTCCGAGACAAAGACATTTAGATTAGGGTTACATAGTGCTGAGTTAGAAAGAAATGTACTGAATAATACAATCCTTCTTTAGCTGTTGATGGACATAATTTTTTGAGAGGTGGAAGGAAAGGATTGAGGCTATATCCATGTGTCACAACTTATTTTTTCTCCTCTGGCATCTAATTTGCATTGAAGTAAGAACCAAATGGTTATTATAATAAAGGAATGATTTAAAAAATAGCAGTTTGCTTATCCAATGAAGATCAAGAAGGAAGCAGTCTCAACCTCTAAACTGGCAGGCAACGGACCATTACGCACCATGGCCTGACATTTGGTGACCCTATTCTTAACATTCTGGCCATGGAGAGCAATGTAATAGATCGCCCTTCATTACTCCTGCCTGCATTGATTTTCTAATGCATGTACACCATGTTCGATAAATAAAACCATTATCCCAGCAAGCCCAGATTATGCACACTTCAGAAATGTTGGCAAAAAACAATCGTATGCACTGATGTCCAGAGAGGAGCCCCGGTGCATTGTGCAGGTCAATGAGCAAAGTGAGAGATATGAGGAAAACAAAGGTTTCGAAGTGAAGGGATGTGGTCTTCACATTGTAAGGATGGGTAATCTAGAGTTAGTAAGTGACCTGGAGAAAAAATGTTCTGTCCCTTTAATGGAGGCTTACTGTCTGGAAACAGGCAGTGGAAGCTTTCCACAGCATGGAGGCGAATAACATCCTGTGGTAAATAACATCCCATTAAGTCTCTGTTAAAGGAACAAGGCATTTCCCCCCAGGCATCTTGGCAACCCTCAGATAATCCCTTAACAGTGTGTTTTTCGGAAGTGTAAGGCATCCATGCTGAAAGCGTACACAGTGTGCCCTAGAAACACAACTGTCTTCCTCCATATAATCATTTAAACTGGTATAGGGTTGCCAACCTCCAGGTGGTGGCTGGAGATCTCCTGCAATTACAACTGATCTCCAGGTAACAGAGATCAGTTCCCCTGAAGATAATGGCCGCTTTGGCATTGGACTCTATGGCATTGAAGTCCCTCCCCTCTCCAAATCCAGTCCTCCTCAGGCTTCATGGCCAAAATCTAACTAAAAGGATAGAATCTGGCTGGTTCTCTAATATTTTGACCAACTTTGCTTCACCTTGTAGAAGTCTGTTGGGCCACAGCAAGCTTTCCTGACTTGGTGGTGCCACAATGTTTAAAGCCAGGCCCTGATACTCCTTGGCTGGGGACTCCCATTCTTCCACATCTTGGCTGTCTTTAAGCATCTTGCCATGTTGTTTATTTAGTATCCTTTTTCCAATCGTTCCTCCAAAGAGCTTTAGATGGTGTACACTTTTCTTCTATCCTCTACTTTATCCTCCAGTGTGGTGTAGTGGTTAAGAGTGGTGGTTTGGAGCGGTTTGATTCCACACTCCTCCACATGAGCGGTGGATGCTAATCTGATGAACTGAGTTAGTTTCCCCACTCCTAACACATGAAGCCAGCTGGGTGACCTCAGGTTAGTCACACTCTCTCCTCCCCACCAATCTTAGAGTGTCTGTTGTGGGGAGGAGAAAGGAAGGTGATTGTAAGCCAATTTGATTCTCCCTTAAGTCAGAGAAAGTCAGCATATAAAAACCAACTCTTCTTCTTCCAGATAAAATGTTCTACAAACAGAAAGAGAGAGATGTAATTTCTGCCAATTCTTCCTGCAGTATAATTGGCAATCTCTAGGTACTAGCTGGAGATCTCCTGCTGTTACAACTGATCTCCAGCCAATAGAGATCAGTTCACCAGGAGAAAACAGCCGCTTTGGCAATTGGCTCTATGGCATTGGAGTCCCTTCCCTTCCCAAACCCTGCCCTCCTCAGGCTCCTCCTCAAAAATGTCCAGGTATTTCCCAACTTGGAGCTGGCAACCCTATCCTGCAGACCCCTGATTTTGCCTCTCATGCCAATTTGAGAGGTCCTTGTTCACTAGGAGCAGCATTTCAGGGAGATCAATGGGCTGCAATGGAATGGGGGAACCAGAAAAGTTCTCTTCAGTTGATGGAAGGGCCTTCTGTCAGCAGAAAATTTAGACTGGATCCAAGCCCCTGTGAGGCAGGGCAAGCTGAGAGGGGACTTTGCAGAGAGGGGACTTGATTTGGGCTCTCCGAGATCCCTGGTTAACACTCTAACCCAGGGTGGAGAACATCAGGCCCAGGGGCAGTATAAGGCCTGTGAAATCATTTGGTCTGGCCTTTCGTGGGTCCTGGCAGATCTGTAGCTCAGACTGATCTAAGACTGGTGATCCACCCCCTCCCACGGACAAGAATAACCTCTATTCAAGGCAGATGTGAGTTTGTTTTACCGAGTAAAGGAACCTTCTTTCCCCCTTGCAGAAGAGTCATTAGCTATGGAGCTGCTAGGACCGCCCAAGAAACAGTGTTAGCCCTTTCCCACCTGGGCCATGGAGAAACATATTCCCTCTGTACTACAAGAGAGCTGGGGGCGGAGTGGCCACAATGGAGAGGTTAAAGGGGACAGGGCCAGAATGTGCATGGGTGAGTTCTTAGCCAGTGTATCCTCATTTCATCCCTGCAGGTGGCAGTAGCAGGACCTGGCTGTAGAATCCAGCCTTGACCATGCAGAGCAGGAGCAACTCCAGTGTGCGGCTGGACTGCTACACCTGGCTGGTGTAACAAACCATCCTGTGCCACCAGGGGGGCTAGTGTGCCATTGGTTGGATGCCTGCCTTCTTGCCCACGCAGGGGGGGTCATCTGGGCAGCTGCCTGCTTGAGTTTGGTCAGTACCCCCTTTCTCTTCTGGTTCTTTCCCCTCTAAGTCCGGCAAAAGATGGATAGGGCAGGAAAGTGCCGGATTGGGGAGTTACTGGACTGGGCTCCTTTGCCTTGTCGCTCACTCTGTATTGTGTGCTGCCCTGCCTGAATCTCTTCGGCCAAGCTGAGGCTAATTTTTAAATTGATAATTTTGTATGGCCAGCGAATGGTGTTATAAATATCCAAATGGCCCTTGGAAGAAAAAAGGTTCCCCGTCCCTGCTCTAACCACTACACTGCATGGAAACGTACCTTAACACAAGCACCCATTCTTTAAATGGAAACTGTCTTCCCACAAATTCTTTGTTGGTCTGATTATATGTCCTGTCGCACACACAAAAAACACCTTTTATGAATGTTCCGTTTTATTATGACAAAGGTTGCCATATTTGAGAGTAAGCTCTTTTTTAGGAGAAATTGTAACAAAAATGTTTCTGTTAACAAGCCTTGTCTTGAAGTGTGTCAGGAATGGAACTATACCAGATATTCTCTCAGTTTATTATGCATTCTCTGGTTTTGATTTTGGCTGAAACTTGCACATTTGATGGGAGAAAATTTCATCTAAAATATTTTTTCTTGTGAAAATAGTCATTTTTAAACACCCTATTCAGTGTAATTACTTCTTGGGCTAATACTTCTTTTCTGAGTAAGTCACATGGAAAAAAATCATGGATTGTAAAATGAACAGGATTAATCACCAGGCAGATTGGATTTGACTATGTGCATCATGGTTGGCAAGTGAGAGCAGTGGACAGTGATGACAACTCAGCAGCATATCAGTGTAACCCAACACAGAGTTACACCCTTCTAAACCCATTCAAGTCAATAAGATTAGAAGGGAATAACTTAGTTTAGGGATGGATGGTAAGTCTGCAATTCTGAACAAAATTAGTAGAGTGTAAATTCCATTGACCTCAGTGGGTCTTACTTCTGAATAAATATCCTTAGGGTTGCATGTGTTTTTTGTTTGTTTGTTTGTTTTTTGACAAGGAATGCTCTCAAACAGTTAACAGCAATCTAATCATTTGGGTTGAACACATGAACACATGAAGCTGCCTTATTCTGAATCAGACCCTTGGTCCATCTAAGTTAGTATAGTCTACTCAGACAGGCAGCGGCTCTCCAGGGTCTCCAGCAGAGGTTTTTCACATCACCTACTTGCCTACTCTTTTTAATTGGGGATGCTGGGGATTGAACCTGGGACCTTCTGCATGCCAAGCAGAGGCTCTACCACTAAACTACAATTCATCTCTAGCTGCTTTGTAATAAAACAGTAAACTCTCATGGGACTTTATTTGCTTTTTTGTGGTGTTGATCCTGTTGCTAGAGACTGCTGATATTTAGATCGGGGCACGATACATTTGGGAGGAACAACTGCAGCACTGTTTAAAATCTGTGGATGTGGATATCCTACTCACCAATTCCCTGGCCCAATTCCAATCTGAACTGTGTTCAGGAGCTCCTTTAGGAAAAGGATCAAGCCACTTCCCTTCTTTAAACACATTGCAACGCCATGTTATTTAATGAAATATATTGTCTATTGCCTTTCCGCATAGTGTACGCAGTAATAATAATAAACAGGATAAAGACATATTGAGAACAAAGCAGTTAATAATGATACCTAATTAGAATTTGTGTTAAAAACCAACTACATTAGATTTAATGGGGGGAAATGTAATAGAACTCTGGATTTTTTCCTGTTAAGTTAACATTCTAGACTTTAATGGACATCTTAATTAGGCTTCATTATTGATGCACACATTTTGGAAATAAAATTCAGTTGCATTCAGCCCTCCATAGCCAGACCTATTAAAAGAGACAGCATTATTATGACGACTGAAGGACAAATTACTAGCAAAGAACCTGGTTCCCCTGAAGGGGTTATGGAGAAGGATGATTATTCCAAAGTGATAAAAGGATGTGTGGAGAGAAAAGGGCTGGTTTAATGGATATGGCACAAAACCTACAGTGAATGTAGAATATATTTGCTCAAAAAAGAGGCTCTTTTATCTGTGTGGCTAACTCCTTGGAAGACTTTGTTCCAGAATACCACCCCATTGGAAACAGAAGTCTCTATTAGGTCTTTTATGCATGACTGTTTCCCTCACCATCACCCCTCCAACGACTTTGGGTCGTGTTGATTATGCATGCCATTTCCAACTGTCAGAGGTCGCCTCGCTCTCCCCCCTGTCTTTCCCCATGTTTTGCTTGCATTTTCAGAGACCTGTTTTATCTCACATTTGAAAACATGGAAAAACTTGGGGAAAGGTGGGAGAGAGCAAGGTGACCTCGGATGGTCGGAAACAGCATGCATAATCAACTCAAAGACCCAAAGTTGTTGGAGGGGTGACAGCGAGTGAAACAGCAATGCATAAAAGATCTATCTGTATCTGTATCTGTATCTGTATCTGTATCTGTATCTCTATCTCTATCTCTATCTCTATCTCTATCCCTAACATTATTATGGGTTGAATCCCATGGATCCATTGTGTTAATGGAGGTACTTTCCGCTGAAAGAAGGAGCCATTTCCTAAAACAAAAAGAGCTTCTGCCAGTGGAAGAGCCCTTTGGATAGTGGAGGGCTCCTTCAGCTACAGGGAAGCACCTCTGCTAGTGTAATAGATGCAAAGGATCCAATCCTCTGTCACATAGGGCACAAAGATGGCAAGCTTGTAGAAACTAAACAAGTCTGACATGGTGTTAGGAGAGGAGGTTCTCCTGGCACTCTTTGAGGTACATTGAGTTTCTTGAAGGAAAAAAAAAAGGTGGGCTATACATTAATAATTCCCAGTGTTTGTTATATGTGAATGTTGATATTCCTAGATCACTTTTGTCTATATACTCAGAGATGCTGGTGAATTTTGACAGAGGTCTACTTGCCAACAACCACCTTGTAAACAAAGTCTGCCTAGTAAACGTCGGGATGTGACATCACCTCATGGGTCAGGAATGACCCGGTGCTTGCACAGGAGACCTTTACCTCATTGCCAACATTCACTTCAGCATGTCTAAAAAGAAGGAGAGTATTTATTTCATACCTATATTTACTTTGTGGATTCAATGCAGCTCTCACATGGAAGAGACATACATATATTCTAGAAGATCCATACATATTTTCAAACTTTTGTGATATCTCTCTGAGACAGTCAGTTTTTTACATGTTAAATGACAACAGTTCTGAAATTTCAGACTTTCAGATACCGTATTGATCTACCTGCTGTGGTGCCTTCGTGGATTGGGAAACATGTTATGCAAGGCCACTAGAAGAAACTAGTAGACACTATACACTGAGACTATCTTTGTCACTGGCAGGGGATGCAGGTCCAGATGTCTGGGCAGATGTCAACAGGGATGGAAGATACAGCTTAGGAATGAGGGAAAGGGAAATGGGGGTGATGTGGTAAACGGGGGTTCGTGGGGGGAGAGAGAGACCTGAGATTGTTATTTCAAGAAAACAGTTTATTTGCAGCTGCTGACTCAGAGGCCCTAATGGGCAGAAATCTCTGAGCCCCGATTGTACTGAGGGAGAGATATTTATCCAAATTCAAGATGTGACAACCCATCAACATTCAGGGTAAAGCTGATAGCACTACAGACATAGAGGCGGCAGTAGAGTAACAGTTTCACCCAGTTCATGTTATGGTTTACTGTAACCCTCCATGACTCCTGCCCCAATTCCTTAGCACACAGACACACACAGAGAGATATATCCTGCCCAGCAACAAGCTATTCCCTTGCTGTCCTAATACATTTCAATACATTTACAGAAAGGAAAAGAGATTATTACCAATTGCTAAATCAGTGGATCTTCCATAGTCAGAGGAAGTATACCTTGCTGTCTCAGGGGCATGATGAATGCAATATAGGGAAGGACAGGAGTGACTCACACCAAGTCAGAACACTAACCCATTTAGCTCAACGTTGTCTACCATCACTGACAGCAGCACTTCAGGCAGAAAAAGGTCTTTCCCAACACCTGCTCTATAAGACTTGAGTATGTACACTGTCACTGAACAATAGCCCCTCCCTTGGGCAAGTGAAGGCTCTCTATTAATATTACAAAAAAAATGGAAGCAACAAAACTAAAGGAGAACTCTGGGTGCTGTAGGTTCACCTGTTGTATGAAGCCTCTCTCCTTTCCCCTCTCACTCATTGGGTATTCTTCTTGGGTTTCTGAGCATCCTTCTTCCTGGTGCTGATTTTCTGATGGGACACAGAAGGAGGAAGAGGAGGAGGAGGAGGAGTTGGTTTGTATACGCCCACTTTCTCTACCACTTAAGGAAGAATCAAACCAGCTTACAATCACCTTCCCTTCCCCTCCCCTCCCCACAACAGACAACCTGTGAGGTAGGTGGGGCTGAAAGGATGTGACTAGCCCAAGGTCACCCAGCTGGCTTCATGTGTAGGAGTGGGGAAACATATTCAGTTCACCAGATTAACCTCCACCGCTCATATGGAGGAGTGGGGAATCAAACCCGGTTCTCCAGATCAGAGTCCACCACTCCAAACCACTGCTCTTAACCACTACACCATGCTAGTCCTATAGCAGGTAAGGTTTATGTTCCCCCAGCATCTACCACAAAAAATCATCACGAGAAACCATTTTTTTTGCACTCTGAAACCCGACATTTTTCTTTGCCATCACAGTGGGAAGCAGGATGCTGACACCGGCTGATAAATCTCATGTTGCCAATATGTGTGAAATGGAAGCGCTGGTAATGCAGCACCAGATTACTGAAAATGAAACCATTAAGACTGTGTTGCAGACACTACTAGAGGTGGAACGGACTTGAAGAGCTGATGATCATGTGCTGGAAAAGAACGTGTGTGTGTAAAGTGTCGTCAAGTTGCAGTCGACTCATGACACTCCCTTATGGGGGTTTCAAGGCAAGAGACTAACAGAGGTGGTTTGCCAGTGCCTTCCTCTGCATAGCAACCCTGGTATTCCTTGGTGGTCTCCCATCCAAATACCAACAAGGGCTGACCCTGCTTAACTTCCGAGATCTGACGAGATCGGTGCAGGGGGGGGGGTATTGGAAGAACTCTAACAGAAAGCCATGTATTGTTTGTTTATCCAGACTATTTCTCAGCCTTATTCTCCTCAAAAGCTTGAAGTGACTTGCAACAATTAAGCAGATCATCATAAACATATATATTTTTTAAAGCCACAATGAATAAAGGCAATAAAATCACAAAGCAGCAGGATCAGGCAACAAACCTACACATGATAAAACAGTTCGATACAAGGCAGTCAATAAAACTGTCTGAGCATTCATACAAGAGCACATAGTTCCAACAGCAAAAATAAGAAATCTGATCATGGCAATTCAAATCAAAGCAGTGAATACAGCTTTCCTAGAATGAAAATGATGGGCACAACGTTACAAAATCAAATTAGCAAGATTCTTGAGCTAACAAAAAGGTCTTCATTTGATAGAATAGATCTTAGGAGAATGGTTGTGGAGAGGATAGTTCATAACAAAGGAGGGGCTGCCCCAGAACAAGTCCTCCAATGCTATTCTTAGCTGGCAGGCAGGTAATGTTAAAACTTCTGTTCAGTCTTGTGATTTCCTTGGAGTAGGGCAAAGGTAAAGGTAGTCCCCTGTGCAAGCACCGGGTCATTACTGACCCATGGGGTGACGTCACATCCCAATGTTTACTAGGCAGACTATGTTTACGGAGTGGTTTGCCATTGCCCTCCCAGTCATCTACACTTTACCCCCAGCAAGCTGGGTGCTCATTTTATCTACCTTGGAAGGACGGAAGGCTGAGTCAACTTTGAGCCGGCTACCTGAAACTGACTTCTGTTGGGATCAAACTCAGGACATGAGAAGAACGTTTGACAACCCTTATTTATGTCTACATTTTATCCCATTTCCTCACAAGCAATGTATATAATGTTCCTCGCCTCAATTTTATCCTCACAACAACCTTTGATGGCCTAAGGCTATCCATAGAGCTTTATGGCTAAGGGAAGGATACAAATTCTTCCCAGTTTGGCTCTGACGTTTGCACCACTACACCACACAGGTTCTCAAAGTGGAAATCAACCCAGATTGTATCCAACTATGGTGTCTACCATCAAAGTGGTAGGAATCTGCATAATTTGTTTTTCTGTGTACATGTTACCTTTCCCCACAAAGATGCCATGGATTTGCAGAATCTTAACAGCAAGAATGGTTATGAAAATTTTATGGGTCAGAAGTAAATGTGTTTTACTTTATTAGCAAAGCTCATTTGACCAGAGATCTTGAGCCATCAGATATAGATAGGTCGAATATAGATAACATATACCCTGTTAAAGTTTGCAATGTTTTCCTATGGGAAATGGGACTACCCCTTCGAGACCCCATAAAATTGGCCCCCTGACCCAATCTTCACCAAACTTCAGGGTTCATGCAAGGAGAGTCCCTTCAAGCTACCCTGAAATTTTGGGAACTCTACCTCCAAAAACACTCCCCACAGGAGCTTCTAAAATAATGTTCCATACGCTATAATGGGCCTGAATTTTTTCGGTAAACCCAGAAATAAGCTGAATAACCGTATTTACTGGTATGGGTATTCAGCTGCTGTGCCCAATCACGGAAGGTTGCTAACGTGCACCTCCTGAGAACGTGAAAGAATCATAAACCTGTGGAGTTATTTTAAACGGCTGGAAACAAGGGAGGATACAATAAATCTTCACTTGTGACTAAAGGAATGGCATTTTTGTCATTTTTATTTGGATTGTGACTGAAGAAATCTCTTTTGAAATAGGAACTACCAGACTCCTATCTCGCAATACAATCCAAATTGTTATCTGGACTGGTCATGGATTTATACAGTGAAAAGCTGTTCAGTATTTAGGACTGACAAAGAAAAGAATTTCCCTGGCTCTTTAAGAACAGTAAGCAAAGTCGGAATAGAACTGTGGATATGAAGAGCTAAGTTAGAGTTGATATTGGAGGTTGGGGGTTTATGGTTAGATAAGTTACTAACACCATTTGCGAATGCAATTTGTATGCTGGATTCTTATGAAATGTTAGAAGATGTAGATTTATAACCAATTAAAGTATTGTTCTTTTAGAAATATTTACCTTTGATTAGAGCCATAGGTGCTGTTTGCTTTTGATAGTCAACAACATATTGCAGCACGATTATATTGGTTTTGATAACCTGCAGGTACTAGCTGGAGATCTCCTGCTATTGCAACTGATCTCCAGCCGATAGAGATCAGTTCACCAGGAGAAAATGGCCGCTTTGGCAATTGGACTCTATGGCATTGAAGTCCCTCCCCTCCCCAGACCCCGCCCTCCTCAGGTTCCACCCCAAAAACCTCCCACCAGTGGTGAAGAGGGAACTGGCAACCCTAGTTCTTATAGATATGACAAACTAACATAAATAACAACAAAAGCATAATTTTATTGAGGTCTGGAGCCAGGTTTGATGGAAGGGTGCCTGCCTACTGCCTCTTCTCCCTGATGGTAGTTAGTAGCTGGGAGGAGAAGGCCTTGCAAGTAGCCCTGCATCCAGGCAGAAGAATGACTGGCTGAAGCTTTTTCTCCTTGTGGCTAAAGCAATTGCAGATGGGAGCTGGAAAGAGGAGAACACTCAGCCGGAGCTGGAACCAGACATGGCAGAGGTACTGCCGATCCAAAGGACTGCTGCATTTTGCATGCATGTTCCTGTTACCCTGTTTCCCCGAAAATAAGACATACCCATAAAATAAGCCGTAGCAGCATTTCTAAGCATTTGTGCAATATAAGCCATACCCTGAAAATAAGACACCCCGGGGCTGGGGTGGGGAAGACCAGGAGGAGACTAGCTCAGCAGATGCAGTCTCCCGCGGCTGCTTCAAAGGCCCGGCAACCAGCGCGCCTGGGCCTCTGGGGGCAGGACTGGAAGGGGGTGGTAAGGGGAGAACAGGAGCTGAGAGGGAGGACAGTTCTGATTCCCCCTCGGAATAAGACATCCCCTGAAAATAAGCCATAGTGTGTCTTCTTGGGGAAAAATAAATATAAGACAGTGTCTTATTTTCGGGGAAACACGGTATCTGAAATAGGTTGCATTGTATTTTATATTCTGCATTCATAAACCCAGGATGCAAATCGGAATAATTTTTGCACATCCTGTTTCACAAACTGCCGTGCAATAAAGCCACTGCTTTACTTGATCTGACAGACAGCTGTCAGGAGACTTATGTGCAACGGCAGATGTGCAGTTTTCCGGACCAAATATCTGCATCCCTAGCATCAGGAGTGAATCTTGAAATTTTTGTGTGAGCCAAGCACTTGCCTCACCAATTCTAGTTTCCCCTTGTTTTGGAGGACAGAGTTCTCCCACGTAACAGAAATATTCTCCCAACTGCTTTCCCATTGCATTCTTTTCTGCTTAAATGCAAACAATTCTGCTAATTTGTCAGCCAGCACAGTATACATCAGGATTTATCGGTCATCATGAGCACACATGCTGCAGCTTGTTTTATTGCAGTTATGAACACTGAAACATCTGTAGATTCGATTAGGGTCTGATTGTATGAAATGTCTCTGTTTTGTGTGGCACGAGGCATCATTAATTTGTGTCGTGTGTTCACTGAGATTGAATGTCTACAAGATGCTTCACAATACACACACACACATATACACATGCATATGTGCACCGCGGAAGTTTAACTGCTGTGCTGTGGACATTATTAGAGTTTTCCCTTTGGCTGGCTTTAAACGTGCTGAAAACGGTTGTGATCTGTGTCTGTTTGAAAAGAGAAAGAAATGCATTTTCTTTTGTTCAGCCCACTCTCTTGAAGGATTATGCGATGAAAAGTAATTTTGTTTTGTTTTGTACAGCTCAGGATTAAAAAAAAACAACCCAAAACTCCTGGGTTTGTGCCAATAATCTTTCTAAATTTTGACTTTGGAGTACTCACTTTGAAGGAATAACAGGCAAAGATCCCACTAATGAAATGTAACTTGAAAATCACTGGCTTGGAACTTAAAACCAGACATCATGATCGGCATACAGACCATGTGGGCAGCTCAGAGATGAACAATGTAACATAGAGTCCTGGTGTTTATGAGTGTCGGAAGGGGCTGTCTGCTCTTAAGGTTGCCAGCACCGGGTTGGGAAATACTTAGATATTTTTGTTTAGAGTATGGGTTGCTGTTGAACAATGGTGATGAGAGGAGAAATGAGTGGCTGCTTCATCAGCTGGTGTTTGTTTGTTTTTAATTACTAGGATATACCCTACAAACCAAATATCAAATTTCAATACCTTTATTGGCATACCATCAAGCAGTCGATCAAATAAAACCAACCCTCGAAACATCATGTAACCTCCGCCTCTTAACAATTTCATCAAAAAAATTAGCCACAGATTCAATAGTCTCAGAATCTCAGGAGGATAACAACAATTTGATCTTACTAGGATGTACCCTACAAACCACAGGTGGAGTGAAACACATGGAATGGGTCTCTTCCTCCAACTTTCCTTTTACGGCCACTGCAAATCTGCTCTTGGGTGTCTGGGGGTACCCACACAAAAAAAATTGAGGGCAAAGGAGGAGTCTGCAGTAATAATAAGAATTGGCACAAATTGCCCTCCTCACGCCAAGGACAGAAATGTTCTTTTACTGGTGATTGTGTGCCGTCCATTGGGATTTGTATCTTTTAAAGTGTTGTCACCCATTTTGTTGTTGGAGGAGATGGAAGCGCAGGCTATAACAATAAGTAAAACTGATATTTAGGGTTGCCAACCTCCAGGTACTAGCTGGAGATCTCCTGCTATTACAACTGATCTCCAGCCGATAGAGGTCAGTTCACCTGGAGAAAATGGCCGCTTTGGCAATTGAACTCTATGGCATTGGAGTCCCTCCCCTCCCTAAACCCCACCCTCCTTAGGATCTGCCCCCTAACAATATTAATAAAAGTCTGTGCTATGGACCAGAAGGGAAGAAGAAGAAGAAGAAGAAGAAGAAGAAGAAGAAGAAGAAGAAGAAGAAGAAGAAGAAGAAGAGCTGGTTTTTATATGCCGACTTTCTCTACCACTTAAGGAAGAATCAAACAGGCTTACAATCACCTTCCCTTCCCCTTCCCGCAGCAGACACCCTGTGAGGTAGGTGGGGCTGAGAGAGCTCTAAGAGAGCTGTGACTAACCAAGGCCATCCAGCTGGCTTCATGTGTAGGAGTGGGGAAACCATCCCGGTTCACCAGATTACAGTCCACCGTTCATGTGGAGGAGTGAGGAATCAATCTAATCTGGTTCTCCAGATTAGAGTCCACAGCTCCAAACTACCGCTTTTAATCACTACACCCCGCTGGCCAAAAGATGTGAAGCTATGGGAACTATGTTCTTAGCTAGACTAGAGCCAAAAGGCATGAAGGGAGGCAGGTTTGGCTGCTAGACCTGCCTCTGTATTGTAAGTTTACCTCATATTTGTGTTCTTCTCCCCAACAAGAAGCTCAGTCTGCAAAGCCCTCTATAAATAGCACTGCTGCTTACTCAACTCTCTAATTCTCCAGACCACAGCAATAAATGTGGTTGCTTTCCCTCCACCAGCCAACACATATACCACATTATTAAAGGTGAAATCATTGCCTAGGTGTTCAACTTTTGCATAAAAGTGCACACTCTTTTCCGGTATCCACAACATTAATACCGTTTTTTCCCCCAGTTAGTTCCTAATTTACATGAGTGATGCCTTGCATTTAAACCAGTAATCGCATGTTATTTTAAGTTCAAAATAACTTTTTATGTTCTGCTATGGAGCTCAACTTCTCGCTCTGTCTACTAATGCAGAATAATGGAAAATAATTAACTTGAAATTAAGTGTTGGGTTTTATTATGTTACAGTAGAGTTCTAATGTGAATTTCAAAAGATATTTTTAAGTGCATGCATAAATCAATTATATACAAAGAATAAATTATAACTACTTCAGAAAGTAATATATTTATTGGATAAAAGGCTGGTTCATAAAACTGAGCCCCCATTACAATCTAATGTGTGCCCGACACTTTGTGTCTAAATGAAGAGAATTTTCCTTCTTGTGATAAGGAATGGCTCAGTTTCCCCCTTCCCCGATATCTTTGAGTACATTTCTTTAAAAAAATCAAAAACTTGCCTGTGGTCTCACTGACACGTGATTAAGAATGAATTGTATAGGTATAATATAATAGTTGTAAATGTGTACATTTTACAGCAAGGAAATCAGTCTGAGGAAAGAGAATATGGAACAAAAATACACAATTACATGTTCAATTTGTACAAGGGAGAAGGGAAATCACAGTGGCGATTTTGGGCTGAAACAAAAGGATGAGAACTTCAAAAGCATCTCTATATGTGATGAATGAATTTGACAAAAAATTGATTTCCTTCATGATTGTCTTCTGCATTGGTTTCCCCCATGGATTATATCTACAATATCGTTTATGGAGAAAGAATTTTAATATGTTGGAGACATTGTAAGAGTGGTTGATGAACTAAGTTGTCAGGAATTAATTCTTGTCCCTGCCTTGCCTTGAGATGGAAACTCTCCACTGGCCACTGGAGTCTCACTGCTTTCTCTGGCTCCAGCAGGCCAGCTCCCTTTGTCACAGGAAACAAGAAGCGGCTTCTCGCAGGTTGTTCAGTGACTCATGTGTGAGCTTGGGTTGCCATTATTTTTTAGTGAATCTCTTCATCACTCAAACATATAAGGCTGCCAGCATTGCCTTGGCAAATGCTAGGAGATATTGAGAGCAGTGCCTGGGAAGTTGGAAGGTTGGAGAGGATGTGACATCGCCTCTGGGTGGTACTCTAGGAACTTCCTTTATGGTAAAACCATAGAGATATGAGAGTGTCACCACAGAGGCCATTTTCTGGTCATCCCCCCCCCCTGCTCAGTTTCTTGAGAGCAAGGGATTGGGGCCAAACATATTTATTAAGGAATAAATGCTGTTTTATGGTTAAACAATAATGCAACTGATCTAAAACTGCTGACAACAACTCATGTGTCCTGTATCGCAGTAGCATCAGATTTCATATTCCTAGAATTGCCTCCTGTAAGATTAAGAGCACCCGGAATATACAGCAAGACTCTGCCCCAGTTCTCTTTTGCCCAAAAAGCGTCATTATAGTGGTCTGTTTTGATTCTCCTTCTTTCTACCTTGACCTGACTTTCTTCTTCCCCTTGCCTGTTCCATGTTTTACAAATAAATCCACATCAGAAATATCCTTCTGAACTCATTAACTTCAATGGATTTAGTATAGCGTGATTCTGTTTAGGATTGCACTGTTAATCTTTTTTTGTTCAGCCTGCTGCCCTTGACAGTTGGAATTTTCCTCATCACAGTCCTGTAGAAATTTACCACCTTTCTCTAGATACAACCATGTTGTCCATTACCTAGCTTGCCCTATGACACTAATTAGATTTTTCTCAGATTACCACGTACACATACACAAAGATTTAATGTTGACCCTTGTCACATGTTCATCAGTTAGGAGTCCTGCCAGGAGACAAAATGAGGCCACCCTAGGATCACATCAATGGAGAAGTTCATCAGAGTTCATTAAACCAAAGGTACACAGCATATACCAACCTTTTACCAAGCCAGTGTGGTGTAGTGATTAAGAGCGGTGGACTCTGATCTGGAGAACCAGGTTTGATTCCCTACTCCTCCACATGAGTGGCAGACTCTAAACTGGTGAGCTTGGTTGGTTTCCCCACTCCTCCACATGAAGCCTGTTGAGTGACCTTGGGCTAGTCACTGTTCTCAAGAACTCTCTCAGCCCCACCTAGCTCACAAGGAGTCTGTTATGGGGAGAGGAGGGGAAGGCGATTGTAAGCTGGTTTGATTCTCCTTAAAAGGGAGAGAAAGTCAGTATAAAAAATTAACTCTCCTTCTCCTTCTTCTTCTTCTTCTGTTGGCATGGCTGTGGAACAAAATCATGCCACAAATGATGGAACCACAACCACAGGGGGCTGAATAACTCCTAGGATTCAAAACACTGGGGTTGTTAGCCTGCAGGTTCTTATTCCCTGGTCCTCCTACATCCTGAAGCTTGATCTTCATCCTCTTCTCTTCTTCCTTTGTCCCAGTCCTTGCCCAGTTTACACAGTTTTGAAAACCCTAATTTTGGGAGAATAAAAAATGATGAAAACCAAGAAAATGTATGAGAATGTCTTCATGATATTTCTGATTGAGGAATTATTTTTAATGGTACACATCATCCTGGGTACACATCATCCTAACACTCAACTGTCTAACATAAAAGGTATATTTAATTATACACCGTGTGTCATTTGTATGAATAATCATGGACAAAAGAAGGGGTTTTTGGTACCATCCTAATTGTGGAGATATTTGAATAGGAATTTCCATTTAACAAATTGGAGAGGAGTTCTAAACAATAGCAGAACACTGAGATTACTGTTTCCATGTATCCCTTTTCAAAAGCAAGCAGAACAAAACCCAGAGGTTGAATTTTCTGAACTTGAACTGCTGGCATGTCTGTTTATTCTTCTACCTTTTTTTTCTTTCTTTCTTGCCCCTGTTGTGATTCTGTGTGATGGAACATGAAAGGAAAGTCAACAAATGGCATGTTTACAAGCCTAGCTCTGCAAAAGAGGAGGGAGGAGAATGAAACACATCAAGTTGGGTTTTGATAGCGCTAAGTGTTGTTCAGGGTTTAGAGCAGGACCTCCTATTAAGTTTCTCCTGGTATATCTCACGAGTTTCCTCCCTGAATATGGTCTTGCTGATGGAGGGGAATGCATCCAGGAAATGGATACTCACTTAAGCTAGAGTGCATGGCTCATATCCCTTCCTATGCCGTTTTGGAATGGATTTATGCTCTCTTACTCCAAAGAGAGTAATGTTGAGGAAAGCTGTGGTAGAAACATGGAGGTATCTGGTGGGACCACACAAGAACTCGGCTCCTGGCACTTCCTTAAGGAAGAAGAAGAAGAGTTGGTTTTTATATGCTGACTTTCTCTACCTTTTAAGGAAAATCAAACCAGCTTATATTCTCCTTCCCTTCCCCTCTCGGCACCTTGTGAGGTAGGTGAGGCTGTGAGAGTTGAGAGAACTGTGACTTAGCCCAAGGTCACCCAGCTGGTTTCATGTGTAGTAGTGGGAAAACCAACCTGGTTCACCAGATTATAGTCCGCCACTCATGTGGAGGAGTGGGGAATCAAACCCAGTTCTCCAGGTTAGAGACCATTGCTCCAAACCAATATACCACATTTGCTCTGTGACAGATATTGGGCATGTACCTCTGTCCTTAAGTGGTTTGCCCCCACTGAATTTTAGATCCTCAAAGACAGCAGGAAATTCAATCCATGAAACACATTTCAGAAACGAATCCTTTTTTATATAGCATTAGTGAAGTATTCAATTATCAGAACTACAGTGATTTTTTTAAAAAAGATTTGGACTAATCAACACAGTAGGTTTCAGCATGCAGCCTTTGGGGTTGCCATAGTGAATGCTTATGTGTCACACTGCACTATTCAAGTTTAACATTAAATCAGAACACCAGGTACTTTAGATATATTTGCATTTTAAAAAATAATTCAACAAGTTTTGGCTGGGACCTGGGATGATTCTTCCTTATTCAAATCAGCAGGCTTTACATTCTTTGGCATGACACATTTGAAGTATACTCTAGACACCAATCAGTGGTGTCCCAGAGTGATTTTGTCCAAAGCCACATGAAAAAAAGAAAAGAAAGAACAAATATTAATTGAGCTGAGCAAAGTTTGCTCTTCAAAAGCATGTAAGTGAAAAATATTGCAAATGGGCTTCTTTGGGAGACAGGATTCTGTCTGAACTACTTATAAGAAGTGTATTGGTGGCATGGCAATGCTTCTTTTAGTCTCAAAGAAGACAGCCATATATAGAGAGAATCCCAAACTAGGGATGCTTCAATTCTTGCAAATGCAGTGCTTGGAAATGGCCATTAACTCTTGAATTCCTGATATGGTAACAAGATGTATTCTGAGATTATGTACTGTTTTTACATCTGAGAGCCAGCGTGGTGTAGTGGTTAGGAGCGGTGGACTCTAATCTGGTGAACCGGGTTGGTTACCCCACTCCTACATGTGAAGCCAGCTGGGTGACCTTGGGCTAGTCACAGTTCTCTTAGAGCTCTCTCAGCTCCACCTCCTCACAGGATGTCTGTTGTGGAGAGGGAAAAGGAAGGTGATTGTAAGCTGGTCTGATTCTCCCTTAAGTGGTAGAGAAAGTCGGCATATAAAACACCAACTCTTCTTCTTCTTCTTCTTCTTCTTCTTCTTCTTCTTCTTCTTCTTCTTCTTCTTCTTCTTCTTCTTCTTCTTCTTCTTCTTTGCATTGTCACCTTAGTTAGCTGGCTGGCATTTGTTGGTTGCTCAAGGTGAGAATTCAGTGAATAGCTAGCAAAGTTATGTATGCTTCAAAGAACATGCTTTAGGGGAGAGGCTGGGGAAGGACCTCTACTTTGCATGCAGAAGGTTGCAGGTTCAATCCCGAGCATCTCCAGCTAAAAGGATCAGGTAAGAGGTGATGTGAAAATCCTGAGCCCTTGGGGAGCCACTGCCAGTCTGAGTAAACAATACTGACCTTGATGGACTGATGCTCTGATTCAGTATGAGGCAGCTTCGTGTGTTCTCATGTGGGTTATGGGCCAAGTGTGCATGTGATAAAAGGTAGTTTCTAAGTTTATGTGATGCTTTTGCACCTGCATAGCCATCCCAAAGGGCAGCTGGTGCATAGCTGCTGTTGGTACATGCTTAGAATCAAAAAGTTGCTAGATGCTATTAGGAAAAGCCATGAGTGTTCCCCACCATTCAGAAATGGGATGTTGATATTTATTTACAGTTTAAACAATGCAGAAATCCTACCTACTAGCAGGTTGCTATAAATATCAGCAATTCTATTATTTCCAACCCAAATCTGCATATTGTAAGGCAATTTGTTGACTACTAGGGTCATGCAAATAAATAAATGAATAAATAAATACATAAAATTGGTAAATTTCGGGTTTGGGTTTATTGAGCCCAATTTTTTTCAGTAAACCCAGATTAAGCCAAATACCCATACCAGTAAAGGGGTATTTCAGCTTTTTTCTAGGTTCACTGAAAAAAAATGGGTCCATTATAGTCTATGAGGATTTTTTTCAAAGCTTCTATGGAAACATTTTTGAAGGTAGAGTCACCAAATTTGCCGTGTGACTGCAAGGGACTCTCCTTAGATGGTCACCCAAGTTTGGTGAACCTTGGGACAGGGGGTCCAATTTTATGGGCCAGCAAAGGGGTCACCCCCATCCTCCAAGCATTTGCAAACCGAGCTGTCCATCACAAATTCACAAGGTTGGAAGAGACCACAAGGGCCATCCTGTCCAACACCCTGCCATGCAGGATCCCACAATCAAAGCACTCCCAGCAGATGGCCATCTAGCCTCTGCTTAAAGACCTCCAAAGACTGGGACTCCACAACCCTCCGAGGCAGCACATTCCACCATCAAACAGCCCTCACCGTCAGAAAGTCCTTCCTAATGTTTAGGTGGAATCGCTTTTCTCTTAGTTTAAATCCATTACTCCATGTCCTAGTCTCTGGAGCAACAGAGAACAAGCTAGTTCCCTCATCAACATGACATCCCTTCAAATATTTAAACATGGCTATCATGTCACCTAGGGCTGTTGAAAAAAAAAATTCGGTATAGTTCGGATTCGGAAGAATTCAGCCCATCTGGATTCGGGATATGCCGAAGTCCAAACTCCCCCACTTCGGGTCCGTGCAATTCAGCGCAAATTCAAAGTTCGGGAAAAAAATTCGGCCGAATAAAGCCATTAAAAACACAACCGTACCTTTCCGTGGCTCCAGGGGGGCATTTTTGGGGGTAGAGGTCCCAAACTTTCAGCGGAGCTTCAAAGGACCCTTCTTGCCAGACCCCCCAAGTTTTGTAAAGATTGGGTCAGGGGGGGCTGAGATATGGGCCCCAAAAGGGGTCCCCCCACCCTTAATGTGCATCTCTGAGCAGAGCTTGCCGCCCATGCACAAAGCTCCCAGCCCCGACAAACAGCTGAGAGCAAGGGAGGGGCAGGTGCTAAGAGGTTTGCAAAACAACAGAACTGCAAAGCAACACCCACAACTGCAAAGCAACACCTTTGCAACCATGCAAAGCAACACCTGACACTTGGAGTTTGCAAACCATGGAAAGGGACAGAGGCAGCTAGCTATGCATAATGAGCAGGAGGGGGTAGGGCTGTCAATTCGGTTCGGCCCGAACTGAAAATCAGCCGAATTTCCCCTGATTCGGTGGTTTTTAGTTCGGGAGGAACCGAACTCAAAACTGGCGGGCAACCGGGGGGGGGGGCGAATTCAGCGAGTTCAGGAGTTCGCGAATAAATTCAGCAAATTCGGCCATCAGTAAGCAGCATAACCGTCAGTAAGCAGCATTCTCCTCCCTCGGCCAATCGGTGGCCAAGCTGGGTCTTCTTCTGGCCAATCAGTCAGGATTGAGTACTGGAGGAATCAGCTGATGTGCGGCCCGGCCAGGGAGAGAGAGAGAGAGAGCAAAATCTTCGTGTGTGTGTGTGGGGGGGTGCTTGTGCACATTTGCTCCTTTCTGTGGCTGCAGGGGGCGTATTTTTGGGGGTACAGACACAAAACTTTCACTGGAGCTTCAGATGAAGCTTCTTAAGATACCCCCCAAGTTTTGTAAACATTGGGTCAGGGGGTCCCGAGATATGGGCTCCCCCCTTTTTATTTTCATGGCTTCAGGGGGCGCATTTTTTGGGGTACAGACCCCAAACTTTCACTGGAGCTTCACATGAAGCTTCTTAAGATACCCCCCAAGTTTTGTAAACATTGGTTCAGGGGGTCTCGAGATATGGGCTCTCCCCCTTTTCCCTCCCCCCTTTTTTCCATTTATGTGGCTGCAGGCGGCGCTTTTTTGGGGATATAGCCCCCAAACTTTTAGCATAGCTTCAGACAGTTATTCTTAAGATACTACCCAAGTTTTGTAAAGATGGGTTCAGTGGGGGCAGAAATATCGCCTCCCCCTTTTCTCTTTCCATGGCTGCAGGGGGCGCATTTTTGGGGGTGCAGATCCCAAACTTTGAGCGGAGTTTCAGACCAGTGTTCTTAAGATTCCCCCCAAGTTTTGTGAACATTGGGTCAGGGGGTCCCGAGATATGGGCTTTCCCCTTTCCCCTTTTCCCTATTGGGATGAATGGATCAGCCGATCCTGTACATCTTCTCCAGAGCAAAACCTCCTGTGCCTAATTGGAATCATCTTGGATTACAAGTCCTCTTCAGCCCCTCTTGATGGAACAGAAGACAGCCACAGTAAGACCCCTTTGGGGGCTTTAATCTATATTTTTTCTCCTGTGTATGTGTGTGTGGGGGGGAAAGCAGAGTCTGTGTGTGTGTGGGGAGGGAGCAGTTTCTGTGGGTGGGGGGGAAGCCAAAGGGGGCTTTCGTCGGTTCTGCCTGGGGTGTGTGTTCCCCCTCGAGTCTCTCGCTCCCTGGTTTGAGGGGGGAGGTTTCAGTTGTGTGTTGCAAAGGTGTTGTTTAACAAGGTTGTGTTGTTTTGCAGTTGCTTTGCAAATTTCTTGGCTGTTGTCGGGGCTGGGAGCTTTGTGCGTGGGCGGCAAGCTCTGCTGAGAGATGCACATTAAGGGTGGGGGGACCCCTTTCAGGGCCCATATCTCAGCCCCCCCTGACCCAATCTTTACAAAACTTCAGGAGTCTTTCAATAAACGTCCTTTGAAGCTCTGCCGAAAGTTTGGGACCTCTAACCCCAAAAATGCCCGCCCCAGAGCCGCGGAAAGGCGTGATTGTGTTTTTAATGGCTTTATTCGGCGGAATTTTTTTCCGAACTTTGAATTCCCGCCGAATTGAACGGATCCGAAGTGGGGGAGTTCGGACTTCGGCATATCCCGAATCTAAACGGGCTGAATTCGGCCGAATCCAAACTATACCAAAAAATTTTTAATTCAACAGCCCTAGGAGGGGGTGGAATTTCCCCTTTTGCATCAGACTTGGGACCAGGTAAATGCATTCTTTAAGTAACCATTTGAAAACCAGTTTTGAGCAAGCATCAAAATAGACCTAACCGATCTTATGAATGAGGGAAAACCCGAGGACACACAACTGAAGCCCCCCCCTCAAACCAGGAGGAGAGAGACTCAAGGGGGCACACACACCCCAGGCAGAATGGGCGAAAGCCCCCTTTGGCTTCCCCCCCCCACAGAAACTGCTCCCTCCCCACACACACACAGACTCTGCTCTCCCCCACACACACACAGGAGAAAAATTATAGATTAAAGCCCCCGAAAGGATCTTACTGTGGCTGTCTTCTGTTCCATCAGGAGGGGCTGGGAGGACTGGGTGATCCAATATGATTCCATTTAAGCACGGAAGGTTTTGCCGCTCTGGAGATGCATACAGTATCGGGTGATCCATTCATCCCAATAGGGAAAAGGGGAAAGCCCATATCTCCGGACCCCCTGACCCAATGTTTACAAAACTTGGGGGGGTCTCTTCTGAAGGCTCGTCTGAAACTATGCTGAATGTTTGGGGGCTGCACCCCCAAAAATGTACCCCTTGCAGCCACGGAAAGAGAAAAGGGGGAGCCCATATTTCTGCCCCCACTGAACCCATCTTTACAAAACTTGGGGGGTTTCTTAAGAAGGCTCGTCTGAAGCTATGCTGAAAGTTTGGGGGCTGCACCCCCAAAAAAGCACCCCCTGCAGCCACGGAAATGGAAAAGGGGGGAGGGAAAAGGGGTGGAGCCCATATCTCGGGGGCCCCTGACCCAATGTTTACAAAACTTGGGGGGTCTCTTAAGAAGGCTTGTCTGAAGCTCTGCTGAAGGTTTGGGGTCTCTACCCCCAAAAATGCATCCCCTGCAGCCACGGAAAGGAGAGAATGTGCACAAGCACCCCCCATGAGGATTTCTCTCACTCTCTCTCTCTCCCCGGCCCGGCCGCGCAGCAGCTGATTCCTCCACTACTCAATCCTGACTGATTGGCCAGAGGAAGACCCAGCTTGGCCACCGATTGGCCGGGGGAGGAGAATGCTGCTTACTGACGGTTATGCTGCTTACTGATGCCCTGAATTTGCCGAATTTATTCGTGAACTCCCGAACTCGCTGAATTCGGCTCCCCCGGTTTCCCGCTATTTTTGAGTTCAGTTCGTCCTGAACTAAAAACTGCCGAATCAGGGGAAATTCAGCTGTTTTTCAGTTTGGGCCAAACCGAATCGACAGCCCTAATGTCACCCCTTAACCTTCTCTTCTCCATACTAAACAAACCCAACTCCTTAAGTCTCTCCTCAAAGGATATGGATTCCAGACCTTTGACCATTCTGGTTGCCCTCCTCTGGACACGCTCTAACTTGTCAACATCCTTCCTAAATTGTGGAGCCCAAAACTGGACACAGTATTCCAAGTGAGGTCTGACCAATGCAGAATACAGTGGTAGCATTACTTCTCTTGATCTAGACACAATACTCCTTTTGATGCAGCCCAGAATAGCATTGGCCTTCTTAGCCGCCATATCACACTGTTGACTCATGTTCAGTTTGTGGTCCACTAAGACTCCCAGATCTCTTTCACATGTACTGTTGTCAAGCCAGCTCTCTCCCATCCTGTACCTGTGCCTTATGTTGTTTCTGTCTAGGTGAAGTACTTTACACTTCTCCCTATTGAAATCCATTTTATTGCTTATGGCCCAGCTCTCCAGTCTATCAAGATCATTCTGAACTCTGACCCTATCCTCTGGGGTATTAACTACCCCTCCCAACTTGGTGTCATCTGCAAATTTGATTAGCATATCTTCTATTCCATCATTGAAGTCATTTATAAAAATATTAAATAGTACCGGTTCCAGGACAGACCCCTGTGGCACCCCACTGGTCACTCCTCTCCAGGATGAAGTTGTGCCATTAATGAGCATCCTTTGGTTTGGTTGGTCAACCAATTACCAATCTACCTAACAGTGCAAGTGTCCAGCCCACATTTTACTAGCTTTGTTTCAAGAAGATCATGGGGGACTTTATCAAAGACTTTACTGAAATCAAGGTATACTACATCTACAGCATTCCCTTCATCTTCCATACTTGTCACTCTTTCAAAAAAAGATATGAGATTAGTTTGGCATGACCTGTTTTTGAGAAACCCATGTTTACTGTTAGTGATCACGGCATTTCTTTCTAAGTGCTTACAGACTGTTTAATTATCTGCTCTAGTATCTTTCCTGGTATTGCTGTCAGGCTGACTGGGCGATAATTTTTTGGGATTTATTTTTTCCCCTTTTTAAAGATGGCGATCACATTTGCCCTCCTCCAGTCTACTAGAACTTCTCCTGTTCTCCAGGAATTCTCAAAGATTATTGCCAATGGTTCTGAGATCACTTCGGCCGGTTCTTTTAACACCCTGCTTTCAGGTTAAGAAGTTCAGTGTTGCCAAGGACTGGTGGAAAGAGCTGATTGGCAGGATTGTGCCTCAAAGTCTATAAGCTTCCTTTGTATCTGGGGCATATAACATGATGTCCATGCAAATTAGCTTCCAAACTGAGGAAAACGGATTAAATGCAAGAAAAATAAGGCACGGAAAACATGTCTTTTGGTGGCAAATGACATCCTGTGAACATCAAAAATCTGATTTCAAGAGATGGTCACGGTGCAGAGAAACGAAGCCACTACTTGGGGCGACCTTCATGGGTGGTGGTGGTGATATCAGAGCCAGCTGAAATCTTGACCATGGTGGCTGTTCTGAAGGAGTCTACTCATCCACACGAGTGAGGAAGTCTCCTTTGGAAGCCTGGTGGTGTGAACAGCTGTCAAAGCTGGTTCTTTTTAGTTGGAGGGTATATCTCTCCAGACTGGACTGGGTGAACCCAGTCTTTCAAACAGCCCTTATGCTTGATCCAGATTAACCCACTGAATGGTGATGGTTGGTCAGACCAAGTTGGCTCTGATTACACAACCCCTACCTCAAAAGGGCTCCAAGTATGGGGCCCTAACAAAACTACTCAAAGACAGAAAAATGGGAGAAAGCACAGAGCTGTGCATCTGAGAAAAGGTCAATAGCCAAACCCGAAAAAGCCAGCTTTTTCAGGAATCCCCTATTTGGCTTTGGGCAGATTCCCATGTTTTGGTATTCAGTTGACTTGAAACCCAAATATGGCCGAAACAGCTAATTTTGGGTTTATTTTCGGTTCGGGTATATCAATATGCACAGCCCTGTTGACTACAGATTTAACTTTTATCAGGATTCAACAGCTTGGATGGGCTGAAAAATAAATAGACGTCTCCAGTATTTGAAGTTCAACTTAGCCTTGTCATTTGAGCACAGGTTAGTCTGACCTAGTAAGAATCTCGGACTGCACTCTTCATTTCAGAGTTTGAAGTACAATGCCATATCTCCTTCTGACCTTACAAAAGACTTCTGTGACCTAAATGAACCTGAGATATAAAAATGCTTTGTAATTCCCATTTCTTTAGATTTGCTGGCTGAATCTCCATCCATCTTTTTTGCTAAAATGTGCTACCTTTGTGTTGCAAGGAAGAAACAGATATAACTTCTTCCTGCAGCTAAGCTAGATAGTTTGTAATTCAATTAAACTAGGGTCATTTAACACAAGCTGAAAACACATGCTTCTTTTTCTATAGTCTGACTCATGCTTGCATAGAGAGCTCCTTGATTTGTCTAGCCCTCAGTTACTGGAATGGTAGTCCAATGTGTGAACAGAAAGCAGTTTCAAATTGTATGATGGAACAACCCAACTTCTGACTGTCTAAACCTGAGTATTACTTCGTATCTAATTCTTTTAACTGGATATGTTAGGGATTGAACCTGGGACCTTGTGCATGCAAAAGCATAGAGAGGCATCGCTGAACCAAATGGACCATCCCCACCATGCAGGGCTGCCAGGCCCCCAGTGATGGTGTCTACCATAGAGTTTTTGCCCAAATACCAAAGCATCTTGTGTTGCCAGTGAATAAGGATGTCACTTCTGCTGTGCTCTGGAAGTGACATTGCAGCATTGTTAGCAACGTTGTCATGAGGCCAGCTTAGGCCTCCCACTGCTGCTGGTAAGTCCCTCCTGCCCCCACCTGTTGCCAGGAGGGATATGGCAATCCTACTAACATGTTGGCTCATGAATAGGTTATTGCCTAACTCTCAGACCATCATGAGGATTGTCAGAATTGTCCAATTGCCAAAGCGGCCATTTTCTCCAGGTGAACTGATCTCTATTGGCTGGAGATCAGTCGTAATAGCAGAAGATCTCCAGCCAGTACCTGGAAGTTGGCAACCATAGTATTTACTTCATAATTACTGGCCTCCTGGTTGTAGGGAGTGGAGCCAGCTGGAGCCTGGGTAGACTCTGGTGAATGAGAACAAATCTAGGATAAAATTTGGGTTTAGCATGAAACCAGGACAAAATTTCTTGGACCAGGAAGGGGCCAGAGTGACCCTAATAGTATTTAGATGCCAGGATACAGTTTCACTGGTCAGAGATGTACAGTGCTATCCAGATTCCAGTCTAATAGAAATTTAGGACAGTACTAGCCAGTTAGCAAACCTAGTCCTTATTGTCAATATGAAAAATGCTCTGCATTTATGATCAAGCTGCTTTGCAACCATTGCTTTCATCAATGGCAATGATCTTGTGGTATTTCAATCCTTCCCATTTGCAAGGAAAGAGCTCAGTTTCAGAGAGCTGGGACAGGATCTTGCTGTATCTCCCAGGTGCTCATAATCTTACAGGTGGACATTCTGGGAATATCAAATTTGATGCCACTGCAATACAGGATAGAAAAATGATTGTCAGCAATTTTACATCAGCTGCATTATTGTTTAATCATTAAACAGCATTTACTCCTTAATTGGTTTCTGAAAGAGGAAATCAGCATCATACTGAGAAGCTGCCAAATGGTAGGAGGAGCAGATTCTTGGTGTTAGTTTCACCAAAGGAAGTATCAGCAGTCATTAACATTCTTCTCTAAGTACAGGTCTGGCTGGACAACAGTGACCTTAAGCAACTATCGAGAACAGCAGTTTGGCTGCAGTTGTGGACGTATTTTTTATTCTTTTCCTGATACTGTTAGGAGTAGGGTTGTGCAAATCAATAAACCCGAACCGAAAATAAACCCGAAATGAGCTGTTTACTGAACCCCCAAACCTGGAGATCTCCCTGAAGCTGAATAAAGCTGAAAAAGCTGAAAAAGTCAAATAATTATTCAGATTTTTTGGGTTTGGCTATTCACCTTTGCTCAGAGGCACAGCTCTGTGCTTTCTCCCATTTTTCTATCTTTTTTGGACTGGTTTTGTTAGGGGTTGTGTAATCGGAGCCAACTTGGTCTGACCAACCATCTAAGCACACAACCATCTGTCCACCACCATTCAGTGAGTTAATTTGGATAAAGCATAAGGGTTGTTTAAAAGACAGGGCTCACCAGTCCTGTCCGGAGGGATATACCCTCAGACTAAAAAGAATGGGCTTCAACAGCTGCTCACACTACCAGGCTTCCGAAGGAGACTTCCTCACCCCCAAGGATGAGCAATCTCCTTCAGTCAGCCCCTGTAGTCGCTACCTTGGCTGGCTCTGATATCACTCCCCCCCCCCAAAAAAAAACTTGCTCTGAAACTGAAGGTCGCCTCAAGTAGAAGCTTCATTTCCCCACACTGTGACCATCTCTTGGAATCAGATTTTTGATGACCATAATAAAGGACTGTTCACAGGATGTCATTTTCCACCAAAAGAAATGTTTCTCATGCCTTATTTTTCTTGCATTTAAGCCTTTTCCCTCAGTTTGGAATCTAATTTGCATGGACATCATTCTATACACCCCAGATATGAACGGAGCCCCCAGACTTTGAGGCACCAGCCCACCAGTCAACTTTTTCCACCAGTCCTCAGCCATGCTGAACTTCTGAACCTGAAAATCTATGGACAGTTCAGCTCACATGCCTGGAGGATGGGGGCGACCCCTTTGTGGGCCCATAAAATTGGACTCCTGTCCCAAAGTTCACCAAACTTGGGTGACTGTCTAAGGCGAATTCCTTGCAGCTATGCTGCAAATTTGGGGACTCTACCTCAAAAAATGCCCCCCAGGAGCTTTGAAAATATCCCCATATATAATGGGCCTGATTTTTTGGTATACCCAGAAATAAGCTGAATACCGAAATTTATCGGTATGGGTATTCGGCTTATTCCAGGTTTACTGGGGGTGTGTGTGTGAAATTGAGCCCAATAAACCTGAAATTTATCGACCCCCCCCCCCAACCCTAATCAGGAGTCAAGCCTGCAGTACTTCTTAGGCCTGTAATCTGAGGGCTGTTCTCTATGAAGTAAAACCATGTGACACCACATTCAAGCATTACAACATCTCTGCAGTGCTGTGATCCAGCAGAAGACTCATTACTTTCTGTTGTAACCAGTTTGCTACTTTCATATAAAGGATACAGGAAGATCTAGGTCCACATAGGACAAGCTGGTATAAGCTAAAGTCTTTTGTCAATAGACTGCATGCATTCAAGTTTTGTCCTGGATCTTCCAGTAGTCCTTGGAAGGAAACGGTTCCTACTTAAGCACAGAAGTCCTTGGAAGGAAACGGTTCCTACTTAAGCACAGAAGTGTCTTATTTTTTGCTGTGTTGCTCTCAAAACACAATAGATCAATCTATGTCAAGGAATTTTAGGCTCTGAATTTAATGATGATAAACCCATCCAATCCCACCCCTCCATCATGAGATGTGACTAATTTGAGAGATGCTGATGATGTTAAGACTCTTTTGGCTTGGAGTACAACAGAGAACTTCTGAGGTGACAAATTCAACTTTGGTTTGGATGGTAAATCAGAGCCAGAGATTATTTACCCCCTCCCACCCCCTTTCCTTCCACCCCAATTCATATGTACTGTTGTGACAACAGGAGGCAGCTGAGAAAATTCTCGCAATGTTGTCCCTCCATCTTCATTTATCCCCCCCACCACCACCACTTGAAGGGCTGTCATAGAGAGGATGATGCAGAGTTGCTTTCTGTTGCCCCAGAAGGTCAGACCAGAATCAAGGGGTTGAAATTAAATCAAGAGTTTCCCTCTAGACATTAGGAAGAATTTTCTAACAGTTAGAGCAGTTCCTCAGTGGAACAGGCTTCCTCGGGAGGTGGTAAGGTCTCCTTCCCTGGAGGTTTTTAATCAGAGGCTAGATAGCCATCTGTCAGCAATGCTGATTCTATGAACTTAGGCAGATCATGACAGGACGGGCAGGAAGATTTGCCTCTGTGTTTGGCTCTTGTGGCCCTTTCTTGCATGCCCAAGATAGTGCTAATGGCCACTATGGAGTTAGGAGGCAATTTCCCTCCAGGCCAGATTGGGCAGGGATCCTGGAGAGTTCCCCCCTTCTTCTGGGCATGGATAGGGGTCACTGGGGGTGTGGGGGGAAGGTAGGTGCGAATTCCCTGCATTGTGCAGGGGGTTGGAGTAGATGACCTTCGCGGTCCCTTCCAACTCTATGATTCTATGATTCTAAGGAGAACACTGTAACGCAAATGCCATGAGCCTTCCTTGTGTTTGGTATTAATTGTGCTGTTGCCAGGTAATCTGTTCACGAAATTGGTTCACGTAGAGACGTAGAGTGATACAACTTCCCGGCATTTTTGATCTCTTCTTCTCCCCCCCCCTGAAGTTTTGAACCCTTTATAGTAAAGACTGCACTCTTTAGCACAAGAATGAAGGTGGCATGATGCCTATTGTAGTTTTCTTTATTTCAGCGTAGAACATTCTTTCAGTCTCTTTGAATCCCCGGAAGACAGCAGCCCTCAAAGGAATAATAAAGAATAAAATAGAATAAAATAATAACAATAAAAAAGAAATAGCAGACCAGACACTCTGCCTGTGGATGAGTATGTAGTACTTGGCAGCAAATTAAATTCATGATCAGTTGTTAAGGCAAAAGGCATTAATGGTATTTGAAAAGGAAAGTGACTGAGCCCTCTTTCTTGCTAGCTGGGCTTTGTTCTGTTTCCCAGGTCTGCACTGTGCATTGTGATATCGCCATCAGAGAAAGTCATTTGCTATTGCACAGATCTGACAATCTCTAACATGACAAAATGCCATTAGAGCTGCTGTACGCATGGTAAGGGGGGGGGGCGTCCTCTCTTTCTGAAACAAGGCTGCCCTCTACAGAATGGAATGCTATTCACTGGTAAGGAAAGAGGAAGGTGGTTTTTTCCCTATAGCCTTTGTAACCAAAACCCTCTGTGCCTACGATTTGGAGTCTGAGCATTTCACATATAGGGATTATCTGCCGGTGAGAATCTAGGCACGTAAGAAAGCAGAGGATAAGAAAGGAAGGTGGGAGAGAGAGAGGATATGAACTGGATTTTATTGGACAGATTAACAGAATGGAGGGAGGCAATACAATCAGACGCAGGCATGGACTATTTTAAGATCCAGTAAACAAGCAGAGAACACAGCCATTATAGTCCTCCTCCGACTATCTTTGTGAAACAGTGGCATTGTATCCTGATTCCTGTGAAATCATCTTGTCTCTGTGTGGGAACTACATAATACAGAAACAACTTCACCTGAATTGATGTCGAAATTGGGGTCGCAACTAGGGTTGCCAACCTCCAGGTACTAGCTGGAGAGCTCCTGCTATTACATTGGATCTCCAGGTGACAGAGATCAGTTTGCCCCAGAGACAATGGTTGCTTTGGCCATTGGACTCTATGGCATTGAAGACCCTCTCCTCCTGAAATCCCGCCCTCCTCAGGCTCTGCCCCCCAAAACCTCCTGCTGCTGGCGAAGAGAGACCTGGCAACCCTAATAGCAACCCATCTAGTGGTTTCTTGCTCTGGTGAGAGAAATTGGAAGGGAGGTTTACCCTTGCCTTGGCTATAATGTCAGTTATCACCTAGTGCAAAAAAAGGGAGGTACCAATACAGAGTCAACCAAAAAACAAGAAAAAGCAGTACCGTATGTGTGTGGCGAGGGATTTTTATTGTTACACTGAAAAATCCTAATTGTTGGTCCCAATCAAAGGTCTTGGAGTGAAAGACAATAAAAATATCCCCCCACCACGGTACCATTGTTTTTTTCTTCTCTGCTTTGAGTTAGATCTCACCCCACAGACTAGAGTTGCCAACCTCCAGGTACAAGCAGGAGATCTCCTGCCGACAGAGATCAGTTCACCTGGAGAAAATGGCCACTTTGGCAATTAGACCATAGGGCATTGAAGTCCCTCTCCTCCACAAACCCTGGCCTCCTCAGGCTGCACCCCAAAAACCTCCCAGCAGTGGCGAAGAGGGGACCTGGCAACCCTACCACAGACCAAAGTGACTGCTATATTCCACTGGTGTGTTTTCTATCATTTGAATGATTTAGGTTTACTGGAGAGTTGGTCAATACTCACTCCAAAAGTCAAAGGCCACCAGCTCAGCAATCCTCTAAACCAGGGGTGTTGAACTCAATTGTTACGAGGGCCGGATATGACATAAATGTCACTTGGTTGGGTTGGGCTAATCCTCACCAGCCCAGACTGAGAGGTGAGGTGGGGGGGTGCCTCAGCTGGCTCGTGGACCAGATAAGAACTTTCAGGAGGCCAGATCCAGCCCAAGGGATCCGGCCCAAAATCACAAAGAGCAGTGATTTTGCTTAAAGACATGCTGAGCAATGGAAAAAGACTTCCACCTGGCTCCTGAGTAATGCCTGCCAATATAAAACTGCATTTCTCTACATTATCTCCTTTAAGCAACTGCTTTGATTCATAATTCTGAACCTGCTTCCTTGCCTCTGCCCATCATTACAACAAGCACCTTATGTTTGTGGAAGGAGGACTTCTATACTGTAAATATCTCTGTGCAATGTATAATCTAGGCTTTCTGCCCACTAAGGTACATTGCTGTTCCTGTTTATGGTAGGGGATGTGGCTCCATGCTAAAGCACCTGCTTTGTGTGCAGAAGGTCCCAGGAACAATCCTTGGAATCTCTGGATAAAACAAAAAAGACTTAGTAGTAGATGATGTGAAAGACCTCCACCTGATACCCTAGAGAGCTGCTGCCAGTCAAAGTAGACAATTCTGACCCTAGATTGACTAATGGCCTGGTTCAGTAAGGCAGCTTCCTGCAGCCGCCACCATTTGTCATCAAGAGCTGAACACATCTGTTGGGCTCCATGTAACATTACGAAGTCCTCGTGATTGCGGGGGAACAACACAGGGACTTTGTGTTACACCTGCGATGGGACTTTTGTGCCTCCCAGATTCATGCCGACTCTTTTCTGTTTGAGATCAAAGCAGGTATGGAGAAGCATCTTAAGCCTCTGTCCCCTCCTGTTTTCATGTATGTAAACCACCCCGATGAGCTGCTGTTGTCTCTGTTATAAAAATCACATTACTCATGCAGCTATACACACTCTCACAAGGAAGCAGCTCCATGGGGTGCTTTGCAGATGCAAATTGTACCCTTAGTAGCTAGTGCCGTAAGCTTAGCATGCTCAGTGCCAGCAGAAGAGTTTAAGGAGGTGGTCATATAGTTGAGGTGCCACCACAGAAAAAGCCTTGTTTCGTGAGGCTACCCTCTTATTTCAGATGATGGTGGCACACACAGTACGACAACAGTGTTGCCATTCTCTGCCATTTTGTTTGTTTCCATTTTTGGTGCTCCATGGTTGCTTCTTTTATTCCATTCATCCACCATTTATGTGTTACACACCATTTGTATGCAAGGGATGTGAACATGAAACTATGAATTGCATGAATTTAATGGGGAAACGGGGTGTGGGGAAAAACAGAAAATTGTATAATCATAAAGATTCATGGGACCAACTCACAAAATGTCAGAAGATTAATGAAAAGAGGGACGGTGAAATTCAGGAGCATCCCTCTTCTATGCTCAGTACAGTCAGTCCTCAATAGAGTTGCGCTCCTCGAAGTCTATTGAAATAAAGGCTCATTTTGAAGGAATAACTGTGATTAGGATTGCATGGTACAGCTAGAGTTTCCAGATCCAGCTTGGGAGGTTCATGGAGATTTGGGGTAGGGCCCTGGGAGAGTGGGGTTTGGAGAGGGAGCTCAGCAGAGACATAATGCCGTAGAGTGTTCTCTCCGAAGCTGCCATTTCCTCCAGGGCAGGGGTCTCAAAACTGCGGCTCCAGAGCCGCATGTGGCTCTTTGGCCCGTTGAGTGCAGCTCTCCGAACTTGTTTCGGAGCCGCTGCTCTTGCGCCCACTCACGTCGGCAGCCAGGCTGTGGAGCCGGCGCGCCTGAGAGAGAGATAAAGCGGGCGAGCGGGCTCGCTGTCTCTCCCCCACCACCACCGTGGAGAATGGCCGGGTCCCCCTTTCCCTTGCCCTCAATGGTTGGGAGGCTAAAGCCTCCCCTCCCCTCTAGCCACATGATTGCTGGGCAGGCGGCTCAGCGGTTCCTGCCCCCCCCGCCTATCAGCTGTTGGGCGGGGCGGGCTTCCTTTGGTAGACCAGGCCTCCAGCTGAATCCCATTGGGAGGCCATGTCTACCAACTGGTTTTCTTGGCGGTAGACCTGGACTCCGAGGAGGGGAAAAAGACCCCCTTCAGAGGCCAGCTCTACCAATTGGCTTCTAAGGGCCTCAGGAGGCCAGGTCTACTGCCAAGACAGCCAATGGGTAGACCTGGCCTCCCAATGGGACTCAGCCGGAGGCCAGGTCTACCAATAGGTTTTTATAGTGGTAGACCAGGCCTCCAGACGAGGACTCCGGACCGGGGGGGGGGGGAATGGCAGGGACTTACAATTAAATTTTTATCAATAAATATGATCACTATTAAGTATGATATCAAGTTTTATTCAGTGTACCTATAGTTTAATTAAGACTTAAAACTTTAAGTAAAGTTTATTAAGTTAATAAACTGTGTACCTACCTATATAGTTTAAGTTTAAGAAATTTGGCTCTCAAAAGAAATTTCAATCATTGTACTGTTGATATTTGGCTCTTTTGACTAATGAGTTTGCCGACCCCTGCTCCAGGGGAACTAATCTCTGTGGTCTAGACTCTAGAGATCTGTTGTAATTCCCAGAGAACTCCAACCTCATCTTCAGATTGGTAACCATATGTATACCTCTTACAGGTTCGAGTTTGATAGTTGGAGAGGAGGGAAATCTGCAGCTCTACAGTGGTTTGTGTCTTCTGCAGTTGGGCAATATATGTCTTGCACTGGTTTCTCATGGCAGAGGCATGTCACGGCTCCAAGTGAGTGAAGAACAAAGCTTACAGTTCAGGGCCTGTTGAAAAATGTGAGCAATATTTTAGTTGGAGAATTGAGCTTTTGACAATATTCTCATTACGTCTGTGCCACAGTCGCTGAGAAAAATCAAAGGGATTGGGGAGGGGCTAACCATGTCACTCCTAAAAACAAATCAAAAAACCCAACACGATCTTACCACAGAATTATAGATATTATTTTGGCTAAGCTTGTTTCGCCAGGGCCTATTTGCAAGGAGAAGCGGAGCGTATGTGAGAAAAGTGCACAAGAGGTGAAGAAGAGCTATATTATTTACAAGCCTCTGTTTCCACTGATGAATAGCTCTGGCTTGAAACTGGGGGGGGGAAACCCCAGCTTTCACACCACACAGAGTTCTAAGCAGAAACTTCAGAGCCTGGCTGTTTTGAAATGCTGTTATGCATCTCAACAAATCTGCAGTTTACAGAAATTTAGAGAACACACCAGCCTGGAAACAAAGCAAGGGAAGGGAGAGCAGGCATGAACTGCTGGTGTTTCTGAGCCGTAAAGCCTTGGAGTGTGGGCCTGATTCTCTGAGCGGATGTAGAAGCCACTTTTTAAATTCTACAGGGCCACTTCAGGACACGGTCAGAGGAAAGAGGAAGAACAGTTCAGAGGTAACCTCTTCCTCCCCCAGATGATATGACAGGGACATTACGGACCCATCTTGCTACAAACGGGAACAGGAATTAGAGTGTCTGATGGGATCCAGCTGCCGACAGGTGGCCCAACATTCATTCATTCATTCATTAATTCATTCATTCATTCATTCATTCATTCATTCAATAACATTTTTCTCCCCAATGGGCACCCAATACAGTTTACAATACAGAGAAAGGACAACAGGTTTTGAACAATGTCTGTGCTCTCAAGGCATTCACCTGGAAAGTAGTAGTAGGGCTTTGGAGCTCAGAAGAAGAAGAAGAGTTGGTTTTTACATGCCAGCTTTCTCTACCATTTAAGGAAGAATCAAACTGGCTTACAATCACCTTCCTTTCTCCTCCCCACAACAGACACCCTGTGAGGTAGGTGGGGCTGAGAGAGCGTGTCTCGCCCAAGGTCACCCAGCTGGCTTTGTGTGTAGGAGCGGGGAAACAAATTCAGTTCGCCAGATTAGCATCCACCGCTCATGTGGAGGAGTGGCCCAACCAAGTGACATTTATGTCATATCCCACCCTCGTAATAAATGAGTGTGATATCCCTGATCCCTATGTGAATATGATTTGCCACAAACAGGTTGATGGAAGAAAGGGTCACGCTGGTCTCAGCTATCACAAATGCAAAGTAAAATAGCCATTGGATCTAGAGTGCTTGATCACTTAGTAAAGTCTCTTTTTTATTATTATTTTTGTGTAAAAACCCAAAGGCTTTGCAAGCACAGCAGGATTCCTTCACAAAAGAATAATGGAATTTCAGTCCCCCTGCCTCCCCAAACACATAACCACTTTGTTTAATTTCCTCTCTGCCCTTTTGATTGTTCTTCCACTGGCCCGCAGATTCTTCAGGCTGATGAAATGAATAATAAAAGACAGTTTCTCCTGCAGAAGATTTAACAACAATGATAAGAATTTCCAATTTAATGTTTTTTCTATATTATATTTTTGTTTATAGTATCCAGAATGATTCCCTTTTATCCTCTAGCGTGTTTTCCCAAGAAGAAGCATACAGCAGAAAGAAATGAATTTTCTTAAGCCCGGACAGCCCCTTTCTTGTCTTGTAGGCATTTTCTTTAAAAGATCCAAACTGACAATGCCACTTGTTCTCTAAGACTGGTTTCAGACTGGGAATGTTACTAGGGAGTAATTCTGGAATGAGACATCTTCTTAGAAGGAAGAGGGGATCAGAACGCTCTGCAACCATGCCTACAAATCCCACAGCATCTTGAGGGCTGGACGAATCAAACAATGGATTTTTTTCCCACCTGAACTTTCTCCAGTTGCTCCTATCAATAGCAATGTCCATGATTCAGTTTGGATGTGGTCTGAATTTGCTACCAGAACCAGCATAGCAACCTAAATTCTTCTCATCGGTGATGTTAACCGGGGCCAAAGTCATGGGTCGACATGGTTAGGCACATGCCAAGAAGGATGACCTAGAAGAGGGGATTTAGAATTACGTACCCTGCTTCCTCTTCCATGCACCTCTGCCAGCAGGAAATGGGGGGTGGGTCCTGAACCTTGAGTGCAGCTGTGATTCTTTTGCACTCACTAGCATCAATGGAATGAAAAGGAGTGTGAAAGAAACAGACTCCACACTGTTTCAAGTATGTACCTATCGTAGAGGCCCCTGTAACATCACAGGGATCTCTGAAGACAAGGTCCCAGTTTTTGCTTGGTGGTTCATTGTAGGGAGGAGAACCCTAACTTGTTTGTGCTCCTTTTAGAGCCACTAACCCCAGTGGCACTAAAAAGTGTATTTTAAAAGTTATGTATCATGCCTTCTAATGAAGCTGTAATGGAAAAGGGAAGACTAGGGGCTGATGATATGGCTAGGATCAGGGGTATGGAAAGCCCATGCCCTAAGGTCCATGACAATTTCCAGCTGGACCTGATGCTACTAATGTACAGTAGACTTATTCATCTGAGTAAACTAACCTGTCTATTACATGGCCAAAAGTCTGAAAAGTTTGACAAATAGAATGTGCTTTTTATTGTCTAGAATGGGCTTGTCTAGTTTGAGCTTGTATATTTTGCTGTCAATGTATTTAGTAATTTGTGTTTTAGACTCTTGGTTTCATTTGGTTTGTTTAAGTATTAAATTTAAGTATTAAAATAATGTGTGTGTGTGTGTGTGTGTGTGTGTGTGTGTGTGTGTGAAGTGCGGTCAAGTAGCCTCCGACTCATGGCGACCCTATGAATGAAAGTCTTCCAAAATGTCCTATCTTTGACAGCCTTGCTCAGATCTTGCAAATTGAAGGCTGTGGCTTCCTTTATTGAGTCAATCCATCTGTTGTTGGGTTTTCCTCTTTTCCTGCTGCCCTCAACTTTTCCTAGCATGACTGTCTTTTCCAGTGACTCTTGTCGTCTCATGATGAGACCAAAATACGATAGCCTCAGTTTAGTCATTTTAGCTTCTAGGGTCAGTTCAGGCTTGATTTGATCTATAACCCACTGATTTGTTTTTTTGGCAGTCCACGAAATCCGTAACACTCTCCTCCAACACCACATTTCAAAGGAATCTATTTTCTTCCTATCAGCTTTCTTCACTGTCCAGCTTTCACACCCATACATAGTAATAGGAAATACGATGGCATGAATTAATCAGGACTGGGTTTTCCTCAATCCACCTCCTATGTCCGGATACATAAAACTGTGAGAAAGAAGAATATGCCTCAACACCAATTCTAGTTGCTAGTGCAAACCCAGATGAGACCTAAATTCTGACCTTTTAATATACCTGTATTAAAATTTGAGTTGTTACCTTCATATCTTTTACCAAATATCATTTTCTTTTTGCAAGCTTAGAGGGTTCCTCTTGGATTTACAGTGACCTCATTGATTGTCATGGCTGGCCCCATTGTGCAGACTTTGCTATTCCCCCTGGAGCCAGATTTTTAGAATTAGAGTGATATATATAGATATAATTCTCTGTTTCTTAAATACTGAGTACTAGTAAAACCTGGAGATGTGGTTGATGGTGCATTTGTGGAACTGACAGATTGCTGGTTTATGTTTATTTCTGCAATGATTTAAACTCTACATGTCTTGGCCTAATGGACCATCTCCCTCCTCCTTCTGCAGTTTCAATGAATAAAGGCACTTGACATTGGAGTCACCTTCATTGCATAAAGAGAAAATGGGGGCAGTATTTTCAGCACAGGGGCTTTAAGCAGTGCCATACATTTCTGTCATAGTAGGCAATAATGGATTGTTGACTTTCAGATAAGGTTGGACTCCAGGCTCTTTTGGCTGGACATCACAAGAAGACATATTTGAGCTGAAGCGATTGTTTATGGAGTGTGAAATTTTGATAGCTAATATATACTGCAGCTTGGATTGCGTTTAAATTGTTGTTTTACAGAAATATTTCATTTTTTTTTTTAGAGATCTGCTACTTTGGTATGCGTCTCCCCCCCACGCCCCCAGTTCTGCTGTGGTTTTCATCAACTTAAAAGGCTGCCCAGAAGCTTCAGATGAATGGATTTTATGCAATGTACATAAGGAGTACGAAATAAAAACAAATGCATATATAAAGATGACATTTTGTAGAGAGAAATATTCCATTTAGACCCTAATAAATTCTTCTGCGGGGGTAGAGTGCAGAAGAAATGCACTCTGATTAACGTGTTCAAAATATTTAAGTGAGGAGGAGCTGATCGCGCTGGTTCAACATGCTTCTAAACAATGTGGAAGATGCCAAACTGGGAGACTACAGACCCCCTCCTTCCTTAACACAGAAGACCAGAGCTAGAAGATGAAACTCTCCACTTTAGTTGATTCCTCCAGCTGTATCAACTTGTTTTAATGTTCAAAACAAGCTTTCAAAGCAGTGCTAAAAAAAACCCCATGCGATATTTTACGTTTTAATGATAATGCAAAACACTCTATTATAATAACTCAAAACCAGTATTAGATATGCAATAACACATCAGCAAGAGATGCTGGTATGCAGGCTCCAGCAATATGAGGCAGGGCAGAGCTGTACGGAGATGCCTGTTGAAGGCAAGTGGCAGAGACAAGCTATGTGAACTTCAGTGGCCCAATGCACTGCTCATGGGTATGACAATGGGTCGCCGATACCAAACTGGCTGTATCATCAAGAACAACATGAGCTAAAGAGATGTTTTGTGCAGCCCCACAAGTCTCAAAGGAGGGGGCAAGTCAAACTGTTGTGTTGTCTGCTGCGTGTCCTTCATCCCTGGACAAGCACAGGCCAAGGATACCTCAGGTCCCTACTTGGCTGCTTGAAAAGGGAGGATGAGGAGGATGCAGCTGGAGTTTCCAAGGTGGACATTCCAACTGCTCCCTCAGTTGGTGATGCAACCAGAGTTTACATCACAGCTACCTCAGTACTCTTAAAGATGGACCATGGAGCAAGTTGATACCCTTATGTCCTGCAGGAGGAGTGTATAAAATAAATTATTCTCTAAAGCAAGAGTGGGATTAAAGTTGACTGTTGGCCAACAATCAATTTCGGGTGGGTTACCATTAGAGTTCCCAGCTCTGGGTTGGGAAATACCTGGACTTTTTGGGGGTGGAGCCTGGAGAGGGGCAGGGTTTGGAGAGGGGAGGGACCTCAGTGAGTCTCCCCCCACTTTTCACTGTTGATTTTGTACATTTGTTTGCATTTTGTATGCATGTTGTATGGTTTTTAGATGCAATTTATATAACACAAGCGGGTAACCACAAGGGTGTGGATATCTCATTTAACCCTCTTCCACTATTTCCCTCTTTCCCTTCCCTGGGAGTCCCCATAGCCTCTTTTCCTTCCCTGGCAGACCTCAAAGCCTCTCCCCTTTTCCTGTGCCCCATTTCCTGCTCCCTTCTGTCCTCCCCCCCCAAACCAGCCAAGCTACCTTTATCTGTCTCCTGTCTTCAGCTTTCCCTCCTTCTCTGCCCAGTTGTGCAGTGGGGAAGCTGAAAGGACTTTTGGGGGGGGGGTGCCTCACTTTCCCATATATCTCCTCACCACATAATTTTCTCTTTCCCTCCTCCTGGCAACCACCATATCCTCACCTTTCCTTTCCGCCTTATCTCCTTCCCAGCCACCAACCAATCTACCTGTGTTGTCTCCTCATCTTCAGCTATATTGTATGTTTGTTTGTTTGTTTATACTCTCCTGCTCCACAATGGAGACCCATTAATTCTACTCACTTCCATTTATTCTCACAACAAACCTGTGAAGTTGGTTAGGCTGAGAGTGTGTGATTGGCCCAAGGTCATCCAGTGTGAGAGAGCCAGAGCAGTGTGGGTTTTCAAACCTTGATCTTCCAAATCCTGGTCTGAAATGCTGACCACTATACCACACTGGCTTTTGTGGCATGGCTGCTGAACAGTAGCAAGCAGCCAGGTCTGGGTGAGTCATTCAAATTGGGTGGTAGCAAGTTGCCTGGGGGCTGATTCCGGCATCATCCAAAATAAATCCTCTCTTAAAGGCCGAAACAGTTCTGGAAATGGCCCTGCCTCCTCCCCATGCCCTTTACTGGCAGAAACCAAGGCTTAAAGGCTGGCAATACTATTGTGGTTGCCTAGCAATGGCTACTGAAGGCATTCATTTCTTAAAGCTATAGGCACTCCTATAATTTTGGGGGGTTAGCCCTCCATTTTTAATTTTTTTAGATTTCATATTTTTTTGTGAACCTAGGGCTTTTCTCAGATTTGTACCAAGATCTGTATTGGGCCCATGGCCCCAATCTCTGGGCCCCAAGGAGAAATTTGTGGGACCATCCCCCTTCTCATAATGGGGCATTGCCTTGAGCAGCAATAATAGCCCTTCTTCTCTCCCCCCCCCATTTTCTTTCTCTTGTTGGCCTTGAGAAGGGAGCCACTGGCTGAGAGGGCTGAGCTGGACATGTGTCCAATTGCCATCCCCTGTACCTGCCCTCCAAGATTTCTTGCCAGTTGTCAGGAGGGACTTGGCAATGTTAAATATAAGATAGATTTATCTGTACAATGTATTCCACTTATAATGTATGCATCATTGTGATTTATTGATGCAGAAAAATGGCTGCATTTGATGGGAAGATGGGAAGCAATCAAACTAGTTTGAAAGTGAACGAATCTAAGGTTCAATTTGCACAAATGGAAGCCAATTAGACTGGGTATTTTCAGGTTGAAACAGCAGGAGTAAGAAATTCAAACTCATCTCCAAAACCAAAGATCTTTGGACAAAGTTTATTAGAAGTTCGTCTTGCAGATGGATGACAGCATCATCTGTCCACTCTTGTATCCTTGAAGTAATGGTCTCATTTGATAGAATTGCCTTCTTGAAAATGTCAAGTAGGCCTCCATGTTACTTTGGAGGGAGATTCTCCAATGCCAGATTGTTCAGTTGGCTATTTTTCTGGAAGCTGGGTTGCCTGAGTATTCTGGCCTTGAGCTCATGATTGAAAATTGGTTTCAGGTTGGGTAGCAATAGAACAGTACTTGGTAGTTTTATCTGTTTTTCCTCAAGGTTTTAAATAACACTGTTGACCTTGTGTCCTTTTGGGAGAAAGCTGGGCTAAAAATGTAACAAATAAATAATGTACTGTGAAATACTTCCTATTTGCTTTTACAAAAACAATTGGCAAATGTTAGCTTTCTTTCCTAAGCCTGGTTGGGTTTTTTATAGCTGGCATGCACCTGATAGATAGGACCAACTCCCAAAGTCATTCAGTTAGTTTTAAAGTTATTGCTAAAGACTGAGGTTAATTCACCTAAGAGAGCGTCTATTCATTTTGATATATATCTGGAAAGCACTTAGCCTGATCTGAGGTTGCGATAAAAGTCAATAAATTTAAAGACCATTTATGATTTTTTTAAAGCATAACATAGAATGGATATACTGGCAAGCATGAAAAGAAGAACATACAAAGAGGGCTTCTGAATCAGTCTAAAGGTCCATCTTGTCCAGCATCTTACTTTGAAAAGCGATCAGCTAGAAAATTTCCAGAAAGCTGACAAGACGTGAAGGCTATTACCTTTCCCAATGTAGGCCTGCAGTATGTCTCCTGCTTCTGAGCATGGAGGGTCCATTGACTTGTTGTGATGAGCAGACATTTATAAGGCTCGTTTTGCACTCAGTGTAAATGTAGTGCCTATCCATTGGGGTGTCAAGTATAAGCCTTCGTGCCAAATGCCTCCCTGTGCCGGTTCTGCAAGTTAGACACTTAATTGCCTATAAATCAGGGAACCTTTCTCCTAGCTCTCTGAAATTTGGCAGTCAGAACACATTCTTGGAGAACACTATCCCAGTTGGATGGAGAAATACAAAGTTAGAGCCAGAACAGTCTTTTCCCTTCATTGTTTATTAAATAATATATATTTTTAAACCTGAATATGAATACAAATGGAGATGCACACCTTCAGCATAAAGTGCAGCCCCTCCTTACATTTATGTAAAGGCATTGTGATACTACCAGTACTTTATGTAGTCTATTAATCCCCACTTTTGAATTTGCCACTTCATCATCACTGAATTGAAGTTTTTATTGAGCTATCCATCATATCCCAAGATTCCTTTCCTAGCTAATTCCTAAAAATTCACTGTAACTTTATGGGGAAAGTACACATTGTACAAGTGTGTGTGTGTTAAGTACCGTCAAGTCGCTTCCGACTCATGGCGACCCTATGAATGAAAGTCCTCCAAAATGTCCTATCTTTGACAGCCTTGCTCAGATCTTGCAAATTGAAGGCTGTGGCTTTCTTTATTGAGTCAATCCATCTCTTGCTGGGTTTTCCTCTTTTCCTGCTGCCCTCAACTTTTCCTAGCATGACTGTCTTTTCCAGTGACTCTTGTCGTCTCATGACGTGACCAAAATACGACAGCCTCAGTTTAGTCATTTTAGCTTCTAGGGTCAGTTCAGGCTTGATTTGATCTATAACCCACTGATTTTTTTTTTGGTAGTCCACGGTATCCGTGACACTTTCCTCCAACACCACATTTCAAAAGGAATCTATTTTCTTCCTATCAGCTTTCTTCACTGTCCAGCTTTCACACCCATACATAGTAATAGGGAATACGATGGCATGAATTAATCTTGTCTTGGTGGCCAGTGAAACATCCTTACACTTCAAAATATTTTCTAGCTCCTTCATGGCTGCCCTTCCCAGTCTCAATCTCCTTCTGATTTCTTGGCTGCAGGCTCCCTTTTGGTTGATGGTGGAACCAAGGAATAGAAAGTCTTGAACAATTTCAATTTCCTCATTGTCAACCTTAAAGTTGTGTAATTCTCCTGTAGTTGTTACTTTTGTTTTCTTGATGTTCAACTGTAGTCCTGCTTTGGCACTTTCTCTTTTAACTTTCAGCAGTAGTCGTTTCAAATCTTCACTATTTTCTGCCAATAATGTAGTGTCATCAGCATATCTCAAATTATTAATGTTCCACCCTCCAATTTTCACTCCACCTTCATCTAAATCTAACCCAGCTTTCCTAATTATATGTTTTGTATATAGATTGAAGAGATAGGGAGATAAATACATCCTTGTCTGACACCTTTGCCAATTGGAAACCATTCTGTTTCTCCATAATCTGTTCTAACTGTGGCCTCATGACCGGAGTACAGGTTGCGCATTAAAACGATCAGATGTAGTGGCACACCCATTTCCTTTAAAACCAGCCATAGCTTTTCTTTTTTTTTCATAATTTTTTTATTATTTTTAAAATATTTTACTGTCTGGTACTTTTCAACAACACATTCATTTCATAAATCATACAATAAAAAACTTTAACAGCGTCATCGAAAAGCATATTCATCTATTAATGAAAAGATATTCAAATAAGAGACTTCCCCCTCACCTTCCTCCATCTTGCTATAAATTTATCTATTCTTTTGCAAAGAAGTTCTAATCCAGAAAGATACATCAAACTTGATTACTAAGTTAATTCTAAATTATTCATTTACAATTAGTACGTGTTTATTATTGATTTCATATATAGTAACAGATTTTATTTCAAAACCGTTCTTAAGGTAAAAGGATTAGATCAGTAGATACAAAATTCCCTAGTCATCATTTAAATCCCTGTTTAGCCCTCTGTTTCTCTCTATCACCCATAAACTGCATGTTTCCTTTTAGTTTTGTTCTTGCTGTGAATTTTTGTTTTTCCAACACTTCTGTTATTTTTGATGTCCTGTCTTTTTTGTCCAGATGTCGAGGCCAACTCCTTTTTTTCCTCTTCTTGTTGATGTTGTGGCTCCTGGTTAAGGCCAGCTAGATCTTTTTCATAATTCTTCAAAATGTTTTTTACCTCCTCCTGTGAAGAGATAGTAAATCTGACCTCTTTGTAGGTAAAAGTGAGTCCCTGTGGGAAGATCCAGGAGAATCTTATTCCATTCTTCTTCAATGTCCCAGTAAATTCTTTGTACATATTTCTCTTCATCATCAAGTGTCGTGGGATATCCTTAAGAATGATAAGAGGATTTCCATTCACTGACAAAGGATTATCATAGAGGGTTTGCATAATATAATCTTTCATCCTTATATCATAAAAGGAAATCATAATATCTCTTGCCTTTGTCTTCTCCAAACTGGTGGGTAAAGGAATTCTATATACTTTGTTTATTGCATAATCCAGATCTTGTTCACTTATATGAATCAGGTCAGCCAATGATTTTATGATAGTTATTCTAGTACTTCCCATTGCTTCTGGAAAATTGCAAAGACGTACGTTCGATTGTCTCGTTTTAACTCCATAATAGCCAGTAGGTCCATAACATTTTGTTGTTGGAAATGTATAGCTTGAATTTGATTACCTTGAAGTATCTGTTTATTTTTAATATCTTTCTGTTCTTCAATTGCCTTTTTAATTGAAGTATCCATTTTTCCCATATCAGTTTTCATTGTAGATATTTGAGATTTCATATTTGTAATTTCGCTTGCCAAAATGTCCAATTTCTGACTAGTCTGGTTGGTAGTTTGAGTTAGACTAGTCAATATGTTGGTTAACTGAGCCAGACGTTGAGATTGTTGCTCATATTGTTTAGTAAAGGCATCCATGTGTTTTGTTAACATTTCCTGTATTTTCTCGTCGGCCTTTCCCATGTTTATTTCTGAAAATAGTTCTGACAATTCACCAATACCAAGAAATGCTGTTTTAAATATGTTGGCAGGGTCCAAAACCTTGTAGTGGTTCTATTCATCAATTATACAGGTCCTGGGATTAAATGGCTGCAAATTCTTCTCTCCGCTGTAAAACAATTAGTGCTGTTGTAAAAGGCCATCAAGTTTTATTGACACTCTGCTCGATTGTAAAAGAAGGGGGTGGGCTGGGGATTATTTAAATCACGGACCTTCGGCCGTCTTGTTTTCCAGTAGTAGGAATATGTTGCATGTTGCACAATAAAGGCGCACTTCAAGCCCTGTGATTTAGTTTCCTGTATGATCTTTCCCTTTCAATCTCGATGGTTTTCTATGATGAATCGGAAAGACGTCATCTCCAGAGGAATTTAGCCCATTCGCTCCCACCCCTTTTAACACCTCGGCTTCTAATTGGTAGCTAGAGTGTCTGTCAACCGTCCCGTTTGTTATGCCAAAGTGGAGATCGAGTAGATAAGGCTCCTGCCATTCAACTATACTCTTTTTAAACAAACAAAGTCACTTATATTCTGGACAGAGAGATGCAGATTGCATTGATGATTATTACGATCTTCCAGAGCTTCAATTTCAAGGTAAAGACAAAAGAATTCTTGCAACTTACTCAGATGTTGGATGATAAGGTTACGGTGATGATAATTTTCTTAGATGGTGATTGAAGGGGGAGGACTGAACCTTGATTACCCATGAAATGTTCCGGCGATGACTTTCCCTCTTGCCCTCGGGACAGGCATCAAAACTTCCGAGGGGCTTGAAAGCCTCCCTCGGAGAGTTCTGGAGGTCAAACCGCATAAGTGGCTGCAGGGAATTCCTGCTTCCCAAGTCCACTGTTTAGGACCGGGTTGAGGTGCTGTTTAGCACCCCAATTCGAACATTTCTGGGATTTTTCCTGGAGAGTCCAGGAAACATGGCGCTCAGCCCAGCTGCCCCAGCAGGATGTCAAAAACCAGCCATAGCTTTTCATGATCCACACAGTCAAAAGCTTTGCTTTAATCTATGAAACACAAGCTGATTTTCTTCTGAATTCTCTCATATGCTCCAGTAACCAGTGTATATTTGCAATATGATCTCTAGTGCCTCTTCCTTTTCTGAAACCAGCTTGAACATCAGGCATTTCTCGTTCCATATATGGTAACAGCCTTTGCTGTAAGATTTTGAGCATCACTTTATTTGCATGAGAAATTAATGTGATGGTCCGATAGTTGCTGCAATCTTTGATGTCTCCTTTCTTGGGAATTGGAATGTAAATGGATCGTTTCCAGTCTGTGGGACATTGTTTTGTTTTCCATATCTGTTGGCATATTCTTGTCAAGATTTTGATGGACTCCTTTTCTGTGGCTTGGAATTGCTCTATTGATATCCCATCTGCTCCTGGTGATTTGTTTCTCCCGATTGCTCTCAATGCAGCTTTCACTTCACTTTCTAAAACTGTAGGTTCTTCTTCAAAAGATTCTTCTTGGAAAGAATCTTTTATCCTTTCATCTCTTCTGTATAGTTCTTCAGTGTATTGTTCCCACCTTTTCTTTATTTTGTCCTGTTCAGTTAATGTATTTCCATGCTGATCTTTCAGCATGCCTAACTGTGCTTTAAATTTCCCTTTGATTTTTTGGATCTTGTGGAACAGATCTCTTGTTCTTCCCTTTTTGTTGTTCTCTTCTATTTCTTTACACTGGTTATTATAATAGGTCTCTTTGTCTCTACGTGTGAGTCTCTGGAACGTTGCACTTAGACTTTTGATTCTATTTCTGTCACCTTCTACTTTTGCTTCTCGTCTATCTCTGGCAATTCCTCAGACATCCATCAAGGTTTTTCTTTTCTTTTGGCTACAGGAATAGTCTTTGCACATTCTTCCTTGATAATATCTCTAGTTTCCACCCATAGTTCTTCAGGTTTTCATTCAGTTGAACTCAGTAATGCAAATCTGTTCCTTACATGGTCTTTAAACTCTTCCGGAATATTGCTTTGATTGTATTTTGGTGCAATGAATGTTTTGGTGTTTTTCTTAAGTTTTATCTTGATTTTCAATATTAACAATTCATGATCTGTACCGCAGTCAGTTCCTGGTCTTGTTTTGGCCAAGAGAATAGAGCTTCTCCATCTTCTGCTTCCAATTATATAATCTATTTAATATCTATACTGGCCGTCTGGTGATGTCCATGTATTCAATCGTCTATTTGGATGCCTGAAACATGTGTTTGCAACGAACAGATTGTTGTCTTCACAGAATTCTACGAGGCGTTCCCCTGCTTCATTCCATGCTCCTAGCCCAAATCTGCCAACAACATTTGATTCTGCTTTGTTCCCTACTTTTGCCTTCCAATCACCTATGATTATCAGCAAATCTTGTTTAGGTGTGTGATCAATTTCTTCCTGAACACTGGCATAAAAACTTTCAATTTCTTCCTCATCAGCATCTGTAGTTGGGGCATAAACTTGAGTGATGCTTATGTTGATAGGCTTTCCCTGAAGTCTGATTGATATTATTTGGTCAGACTTTGCATTATAGCTCCTGACTACCTTTGCTACATCTTGCCTCACTATTAAAGCAACTCTGTTTCTTCCCTGAATAAAACATTTTGTAATTTTCTGATTGAAAATATCCTAATCCAGTCCACTTTAATTCACTTACTCCCAGGACTGAAATGTCCATACGTTCCATTTCTTGTTTAACAATTTCAAGCTTACCCTGATTCATGCTTCTCACATTCCATGTTCCTATTATATGCGTCGAACAGCTTGGACTTTCCTTTTGCATCTATTCATGTCAACCACTGAACGTCCTTTCGGCTTTAGTCCAATCGCATCATTAAGAACAGTGCTACTCGTACTTGTCCTCTGCTTTACCCCAGTAGCAGATTGAGTGCCATCCGACCTGGGGGTCCCATCTTCCAGCACTATATCTTTTTTCATTTTAGATTGTCTCATCATAGGATTTTCAAGGTAAAGGTTGGTCAGAAGTGGTTTACCAGTGCCTTCTTCTGCGCAGTACTAACCAGGGTTAGCTGTGGTGGCACTGCCGTTGTCTACGAAAGATCCTCCGCCAGTGTCACCTTCCACTACTGCTGCTGCCCAGTAGCCAACCTTCAGGGGTTCCTCTGCCCCATCCCCTTTGGAACTGCCTGTTCTCTTCAGCGGATGTGGCCATTGATCCCTTAAGAGGGTGGATGCCTCTTCGTCTGGTGTCTCAGCTGTGACCATTCCGTCTTGAGTGACTCTGCTAGGAGTTTAGTCTCTTGATAGAGTCTAGACCCCTTATGGTATTGCTCTCAGCTTCCCTGACACACACAAAACCCCTCACCATGTTAAGGTGTGCATCCAGAAGGGGCATTGTACAAGTAACCCCAAATAAAGACACAAGACACCAGCATGTGGGTTAACTAATTAATTAATGGCTGTGCTACATCAATTAAACATCTTGAAGTAGTGTGAGTTGATGCTAATAAGCACCCTATCATGACTACCAGCATCTTGAGTAAGCCCTCCAAATGTATCTTCATTTGCACATAAAACAGTGCCAAGAGGTATTAAGTCCTTCCTCAATGTATCAACCTGGCAATTAAGGAAGGCTGAACCCACCAAAGGTGCTTCCTCCCCAGCTCACCCTACCACTTAAGGCAATGATGTGCTAGCTTGGGAACAGCCCCCTTCCATCTTTAGATTACTCATGATGCTGGCAAATTATCCCTACTTATACTGTAGCAATATGGTTGCCAAACTCCAGGTACTAGCTGGAGATCTCCCGCTATTACAACTGATCTCCAGACAATAGATAGGGTTGCCAGGTCCCTCTTCGCCACTGGTGGGAGATTTCTGGGACGGAGCCTGAGGAGGGCGGGGTTTGGGGAGGGAAGGGACTTCAATGGCATAGAGTCCAATTGCCAAAGCGGCCATTTTCTCCAGGTGAACTGATCTCTATTGGCTGGAGATCAGTTGTAATAGCAGGAGATCTCCAGCTATTACCTGGAAGTTGGCAACTCTACTGATAGAGATCAGTTCACCTGGAGAAAATGGCTGCTTTGGCAATAGGACTTTATGGCATTGAAGTCCCTTCCCTCCCCAAACCCCCTCCTCAGGCTCCGCCCCAAAAACCTCCAGGTATTTCCCATCCCAGACCTGGCAACCCTGTGTAGCAACTTGAACTCTGCCTGCCAAAATCAGTTATGGCTTAACCAGTCAAAATATCAGGCCTAAGTAGAGAATACCACCACTTTCCAAGACACTGTAGAGCAGGAGGGGAAAGGCCCCTTCCTAACCAATTTGAAGTAGGCTCCAAAAATTCCTTCTCAGCCCCACCAAAAGCAATCAGATACTCCCACATTATCTTCATGGACGGTGGGCTGGCCAACACACCACAAAAGCCAGCTGCTGAGGGAGCGTGATAGCTTCTCCAGTACCCTTCTGATTGGCTGCTCCACCCAAGGCAGTAAATGGCTCAACAAAAGCCAACAGTGCTCTTGTGCCTTATTTAAAATTGGGACTGGCACAAAGCAGTGCCCCAGCCCTATAAGCTGGGTAGTCAATTGAATTGGCGCCCACGACAGCCTTCCGCTTGTTGGATGCTATGACTCTTTTTTGTTAGGTTTTATGTTGATGGAGAAAGACTTCCTCCAATGGAGAGATCCTTTTAGCAATGGAGAAAGACTCTCTCTGTTGGTGGAAGTCTTCTTCTTCACTGGTGAAGACTTGGGCATCCTAGAATCCAACTTAGTGGAAGAACTATGCATTCACTTTTTTGAGCCACAAGGTAGCAAAAGGCTTTCTGGTGCCCTATCAACTTAAGCAGTCGTCTTGCCCTATCCCAGTGGTCTAGTCCTGGAACCATCTGGTTGGCCACAGTTGGAAATAAGATTCTGGGTGAGAACGTTTGACTCAGTAAGTCTGTTCTTTTATGCTGTTTGCTGCTTACAGAAGGTAGTAAATGCAGAGGCTCCAGTTTTTTTTTTGAACTCTTTATACTGCCCAGAATATTAATAGCTCGAGCAGAGCTCCCATGTGCCACATTCATCATGTTTGAGGCATGATCTTAAAAATTCCTCAGGTAGAAATATGATTTGTTCTTTGTTGCCTGCACTTTACGCTAACCTCTCATTATTTATAAAATACTACAGGCTCTCTCCCTTTCTTTTTCTCACTCACTCTGTCTCAAAAAAAGAGAGGTATTGATCTATCATTAGAAAATGTCAAACTATGATTCATGATCTGAGACAAAGGTTTCTCCAAATACCCTTGCGTTACCACCCAATCTTATCACTAATTTATCAGGTATACAGAAAGACCATTGTGCTTGGAAGAACAGGAAATAAAGATGGTGTATGTACTTTTGACCCCCAAAAGGTTTCTTTCCTCTATTTGCATGTTGGTTGACATATCAAAGGGGTGGGGGGAACAGCATGGCCTTTAAAACATTTCTTAGCAATTGCTGCAAAGAGAATATTGGAAAGAGTCATAAATACCTTTAGATTGGAGGCTTGTGGGCAAGTCATATTTTATTTGTTAATTCTTTCTTAGAATGTCTATTAATGTCAGGTACTTTATACATAGGAGCCAGTGTGGTGTAGTGGTTAAGAGCGGTGGACTCTAATCTGGAGAATCAGATTTGGTTTCCCACTCTTCCACATGAGCAGAGGACTTTAATCTGGAGAACCGGGTTTGATTTCCCACTGCTCCACATGAGTGGTGGACTCTAATCTGGAGAACCAGGTTTGATTCCCCACTTTTCCACATGAAGCCTGCTGGGTGACTTGGGGCAGTCACAGTTCTCTCCGAACTCTCTCAGCCCATGAGGAGGCAGGCATATCTCCAGGAATTTCCCAAGCCAGTGTTGGTAACCATATAAATGGGCACTGTACCCAATCAGATTTAGCTGCACAGTGATACCACTGAAGGCAGTTCAGATTAGAATGTGGGGGGGGGGGAAACACTTTTTTGCAAGCAGGGCCAAGAAATCAATGAAATAGGGAGGTTTTTCTGGCTCTGCGGAAAATGTTTTGGGGAAAAAACACCAGTGTACAGTTTCAGCCCAGTCCTTGTAAAAACCATAACTGCCGAGTATAATTACCTTAATTGTGTTCATGTTCTTGTAACGAAACAATACATTCAAATTCAGGCATCTTTAGAATGCTAAACTTGAATTTATGCATTGTTTGTTGAGTCTCACCCACTCAGCGCAACAGGATTAAGTTCTCTTCTCCTAACTTTATCTGGGCTTTGCAATAAACTGCCCAGTAGGGCTAAATTGGCAGTAGTTATTGCTAATTCTTTCTTTTAAATCCCCTGACATCATCCCTCACCCACTTTAATAAAAGCGGTGATACACGAGCTGTAAATTTTGCGTCCAAATCTCATATTTGAAATTAACAGCCTTTGGGCAAAAGAGCAGAAGTAAAATGATCTTTTTGCAATGTTGTATATTAAATAAGCACCCTTTCCGCTCGAACGGCAGCGGGGCTTCAGAGAAATTCCCAGCCAGAGAACCTTTAATATGATGAAATAGGTTGTGCTTTGAAGCAGCTTGCATCATTCAGGTAAGAAAAAGGGTCGGTAAGTGTGTTTCAATAATTTAGTCCTGAGTTTTCAGCGGAGGCCTTCTTCACTCCATCCAGAGGATTGTGGTTCTGAGTGCAGATTCCCTTAGAAAAGCGATACCTATTCTGCAAAAAAGTATGCTTGTGGGACTTAAGACATAACATCCTGATTATTAAGATATGTTCTGCTGCAGATATTATCGCAGGCAGATCTGCCAGGAGGAGAGCTTTTTCACTAGCTGCCCCAACAACAGAAAAATCCTTTCCAGTGGAGACTTGGGAGCTACACCTTTAGAAGTCAAACAAAGACCCTTATTGGTTCTTGTAGGTTATCCGGGCTGTGTGACCGTGGTCTTGGTATTTTCTTTCCTGACGTTTCGCCAGCAGCTGTGGCAGGCATCTATAGAGGAGTAACACTGAAGGACAGTGTCTTTCAGTGTCAAGTGTGTAGGAAGAGTAATATATAGTCAGAAAGGGGTTGGGTTTGAGCTGAATCATTGTCCTGCAAAAAGTATCAAAGGTAATGTGCTGATCATTGTCCTGTAAGTATCAAGATAATGTGCTAATGAGGGTGTGGTATGTTAATATGGAACCGTTGTATCCTGAAATGATCTGTTAATGTGTGAAATCCAAAGCTAATCTGCATGGCTATTGTTGACTGTAGTCTTTGTTAGTCTGGAGGTTTTCAGGACAGGAAGCCAAGCCTTATTCATTCTTAAACGCTCTTCTTTTCTGTTAAAGTTGTGCTGATGTATATGAATTTCAAAGGCTTCTCTGTGCAATCTGACAAAACAGTTGGTAGAAATGTCCAGTCTTTCAGCATCTTGGAATAAGACCCTGTGTCCTGTTTGTGTCAGTCTATGTTCAGCCATTGCTGATTTCTCAGGTTGGCCAAGTCTGCAGTACCTTTCATGTTCTTTTATCCTTGTTTGTACGCTGTGTTTTGTGGTCCCGATGTAAACTTGTCCACAGCTGCAAGGTATATGATATACTCCTGCAGAGTATATTTCTTTTGCTGATCATAGCATCTGTTGTATTTTCTTGGTGGGTTTAAACACTGTTTGTAGGTTATGTTTTTTTCAAAAGTTTCTCCATCCTATCCGTGACTCCTTTAATAAATGGCAAGAATACCTTTCCTATGGGAGACTGTTTTTCCTGAGTTTTCTGATTTTTGTTTGGTTTAATGGCCCTTCTGATTTCATTCTTGGAATAGCCGTTTGCTAGCAATGCGTGATTTAGATGATTAGTTTCTTCCTTGAGAAACTGTGGTTCACAGATCCGTCTTGCACGGTCCATTAATGTTTTGATTATTCCTCTTTTCTGTCGGGGGGGGGGGTTGGAGTTTTTGTGTAAGTAGTGATCTGTGTGAATTGGTTTCCGGTAGACCTTGTGACCTAACTGAAAGTTTGTTTTACGGATGACAAGGGTATCAAGAAATGGGAGTTTACCCTCAATTTCCTTTTCCATGGTAAACTGAATGTTTGGATGGATATTATTAAGATGGTTTAGAAAGTCCATTAATTTTTCTTCACCATGGCTCCAAATAGTAAATGTATCATCTACGAACCTGAACCAGACTGTAGGTTTGTAAGGTGCCGATTCTAATGCTGTCTTTTCAAAATATTCCATGTAAAAGTTTGCTATTACTGGACTGAGTGGACTTCCCATAGCTACTCCATCAATCTGTTCATAAAATTCTTTATCCCATAGGAAATAACTTGTTGTCAAACAATGGTGAAATAAGGCTGTTATATCTTCTGGAAAAATCTGGTTAATCAATGAGATTGTGTCTTTTACTGGAACCTTGGTAAAGAGGGATACAACATCAAAACTGACTAATATATCCTGTGGATTGAGTCTCAACGGACTGATTTTGTTGATGAAATGAATTGAATCTTTGATGTAAGAACTTTCAGTTAGGTCAGAAGGTCTACCGGAAACCAACTCACACAGATCGCTACTTACACAAAAACTCCAACACCCCCCCCCCGACAGAAAAGATGTCTGAACGCTAACCATTACAACACATTGACTCTCATTCGTATTTGCAACCCTCTCAACTGATGCTGCAGACCCCAAGTGATGAACATAGTTGGGTAAATATATTTATTTTCCTTCATTCATACCCTTCCCGTTTCCCTAATGGGGACCCAGAATGGCTTATATCATTCCCCTCTCTGAACTTTATCCTCAGAACAATCCTGTGAGGTAGGATAGGCTGCAGGTGTATGACTACTCCAAGGTCATCCAGCCAGCTTCCATTGTAGAGTATGGATCTGAACCTGGGTCTCCCAGATCTTAGTCCAACACTGTAACCACTATACCACACTGGCTCACATACTTTCAGAACTCCCCAGCACGTATACATGAAGACAAGAACAGGAAGGTTCTCCTGGACGAGGAACAGGGAGGCCATTTATGCATGGGTACTTTCACTCACGTTCACCCCCGGTCTGTCTCAGTTGTTCCTTGCAGTTATGCATGAGCTTTCCGTCCATTAGAGATGACCTCACTGCCAGCCCTCACGAATCCCGGACCTTCCTGTTCCTCTGTTAACCCGATTCTTCCCTCTCCCCTGAGTTCAGCCCGGGTGAAATCTCCATACCTAATGCAAAGTGCAGGACACCCACACTTGGTTTCTATCACAGGAAGCATGTACCTAATTACAAAGCAACGTGTAAAGAGGTGGGGGTTCAAATGCTTCCTGCTTCCTCGGAGCTCTTTCTGAGCAGAAGAAAGGCTTTTTAAAAATGAAGTTTGGATTTCTCTCCCCCCCCCCTTTCAGATTGTTCATGTTTTGGTTTTTCTTCTTAAAATGCTTTTTTATTTGGCAATTGAGTTTTTTTTGGGGGGGGGGATTTCTCTCGCAGTAAGCACTACAAAGTAAGCCAATTACAAAGCAGCATTTAAAGGGGTGGGGACTTGATCTGAGCTTGGAGACTGCTGGTGCATAGATTCCCAACAATAAGGTGTGGGTCTAGCGAGCAACGAACCTCAGGTAAAACTCCCATGCATAAATGACCCCAGTCTCCCTTGGGAACTAATCATCCACACTCCCAACTTTTCCTTATCTTTTCCCAGACTGTATCTCTTATATCATGTTCTGAAGCATCCCCCCAACCTCTTTTTAAATACATTTTATGTTTGTTTGGTAACATCCAGAGTGATGAAGGAACTGGCACACTGTTATGTGTCATTGGGTTGGTCCTAGGGTTGCCAGGTTCCTCTTCGCCACCAGCGGGAGGTTTTTGGGGAGAAGCCTGAAGAGGGCGGGATTTGTGGAGGGGAAGGACTTCAATGCCATAGAGTCCAATTGCCAAAGTGGCAATTTTCTTCAGGTGAGTTGATCTTTATTGGCTGGAGATCAGTTGTAATAGCAGGAGATCTCCAGCTAGTACCTGGAGGTTGGCAACCCTAGTTGGTCCCAGTGAAAGGTATCACACGGATTGTGTTCTTGGATTTGCACCCATTGCGGCCATTCATCTGTGCAATGCAATAGCTAAGTCACACTGAACACAAGATTTAATTCACTTTGAACTTGGTCACTTTTTTTTCATTTTCTCTTGAACATTTTACAAATAGCCAGTAAATGTCTGATGCCGGAATAAGCGCTTTCAGCACATTAAGGTACACTTTGGAATGGAGCAGTCATGGGGGAAAAAAAAAAAACGTTGCTAAAGGAATAAGTTTGTTGAAAGAAGAATCTTATCTGCTCGCAAATACATGCTTTTAGCTTGGTTCCATTGTCATTCTGAAATAGTTTCATAATCCTTTCAATTACTTTTGAGATTGTTGAGGAATCCTTCGGAGATTATTCCGAAACACCTGTACTAAAGAAATAGTTTATCTACATTGGAGCGTACTATTAAAATCTTTCATGAGTCTGGATGTAATACTTTACAAATAACTATCAAATACTTTCAATTTCCTTTTGCACATCTCCAAAATCTCTTTGGAATGAAGAAGATTTTGGAAAAAAGAATTTATTCCCCACAGTTTCCCAGTCTACAAATCAGAATTATGTGTGTGTGTCTACATACGACTTGACAGAGATTATAATTTCTTTACAAAATACTTTGAAATGATTCAGAAACTGCAAACATAGCTGCTGAAGTGTCATAAAATTGTTAGGAGCTCACACTATGAAGATTATGGTGGCTATTGCCTGAAAATCTTACCTCTTCTTCTGTTTGGCAAATTGCTAGGGTTGCCAGGTCTCTCTTCACCACTGGTGGGAGGCTTTTGGGGCGGGGCCTGAGGAGGGTGGGGTTTGGGAAGGGGAGGGACTCCGATGCCATAGAGTCCAATGGCCAAAGTACCGTATATACTCGGGTATAAGCCGACCCGAGTATAAGCCGACCCCCCAAATTTGAGGCCAGAAAAGGGAATTTCTTATTGACCCGCGTATAAGCCGAGGGTCAATAAGAAATTCCCTTTACCGCCATTTTAGAGTGCACCCCATTTTAGAGCGCAGAGCCCCTGCCCCAGGTCGCCCTCCCGCAGCCTCCCAGGCCCTCCCGCCCCGCCCCACCCCCACCCCACCCCCAGTGCCATCCAAGGGGGGGAGGGGGAAGATCCCCTGAACCCCGTACTTACCGGGAGACGCGGCGAATCGGCGGCATGGCCTTCCTGGGCCGGCAGGAGGCCTTTCCAGGCCCCTGCCGGCCGGAGGAAGGCGCTTGGGCGCGTGGGTGGCGGCAGCACAGCCACCAGGGGCCTCCTGCCGGCCAAGGAAGGACCCTGCCGGCAGCAGAAAGGCTCCCGGGCGAGGCGGCAATGGCAGCGGTAAGTTCCTCCCTCCTCCCTCCTCCCTCCTCCCCTCTCCTACCGTATTGACCCGTGTATAAGCCGAGTTCGGCTTTTTCAGCCCTTTTTTTGGGCTGAAAAACTCGGCTTATACACGAGTATATACAGTAGCCATTTTCTCCAGGTGAACAGATCTCTATTGGCTGGGGATCAGATGTAACAGCAGGAGATCTCCAGCTAGTACCTGGAGGTTGGCAACCCTATCCTAAGTTCCCATTATAACAGCTCCATGAGTCTCACCGAATCATCACTTTGCTTTTCTTAGATTAAATAGTCTTGATCCTCTCTTCTCTGCTGGAGTGCAAAGAGTTTTTTGGTGTTCGAGTTCAGTATTGGGCTGAAAGAGTGTCAGGAGCTTACTTCAGTCTGTTGAGTTCTGTGGTATTTTGTGATCATATTGTTTTGCGTATAACTTGATTTTATCTGTAAGCCACTTAGAGGGTCTTCCTTCGGAAGCCACAATAGCTTAGTGTTTAGAAACCTGGATTTTGCCAGGATAGGATTGGGCTCAAACCGTTACTCAGTAAGGTTGCCAACCTCCAGGTAGTAGCTGGAGATCTCCTGCTATTACAACTGATCTCCAGCCGATAGAGATCAGTTCACCTGGAGAAAATGGCCACTTTGGCCATTGGACTCTATGGCATTGGAGTCCCTCCCCTCCCCCAAACCCTCCCCACCTCAGGCTCCACCCCGAAAACCTCCTGCCGGTGGCAAAGAGGGACCTGGCAACCCTATTCCTCAGTCATGAAGCTCACTGGTGGCCAAGTTAGGGACAAACTAGATGTTACAGCATGTGGGGGGGGGGGTATTTCTTGAAAAGGAGGGGCGGGGAAAAAGATCACCTGATCCTGTTGCACCGCAGGCCTGTTAAAGATTGGGCCCTCATGACATTTTTAAATGGCCAAGTTCAGCCCGCAAACGGAATGGGCATCTACGGCTTGGACCTATAGAAGCTATAAGATCTAGTTTGTCCCTTAATCCTGCCTGGTATGGTTGTTGCAGAGACAAAATGGTGGGAGGGAAACCTATGAGCTCCTCAGAGGAAGGGTATATTTAAAAAAGAGGTAGACATAAGGGTGAAAAGTAGGGGAAATGTTTTTCTATATACTCAATACAAATAAGCAGGTTTCACAAACGCTGTCGTATAATTTCCCCCAAATTTGTGGCTTCCTATTACACTTCCCAATATACCCTCATGCCATATCAGTGTAGGCACCCAAAGAGCAACGATAATACCTGAGTGTAGCTGCATTTTCGGTGCAAACCGTGGTGACCCTTTCAGCGGAAGATGCTTGCTTTGTAATCACAGGCAGCAAAGTGGTTCTTTTTCAGCAGAGTGCTAACCTCAGACTTTTAATTGCGCTGAAGGAAATTGAAGGAGAAAACAAGTCGCTTTTATGAAAAGACGGTGGATCACATTAACATTTTCCAATACTATTAAAAGAGTCTCGTCTTCAGAGAAGCTTTCACACACCACTGAAAAAGGCCCTAGGGTTCAAAATCGTTTTTAAAGGAGTCTGTTATTTTTAAGTAGAAATAATCATTGGTACATTTATATTGGAATCTGGAGGCAAAATTACCTGGTGTATATCTCTTCCTCGCCTGAATAGTAACTCAAGTCCGAAGTAGTCTGAGAATTTTCTTGCCCGTCACTGTGAGCATCACCCTGCCAAGCTTCTCATCTTCATTTTCAAAGCTCTGACCCTATTTTTAAAGCTTTCCAAACCCTGATCATATTTTCTTCTTCATTTCTCTTCAACAGTGCCATTCTAAACAGAATTACACTCTTAAATCCATTTAAATCAACTAGTTTAGAAGCCTATTGCTCTCCTTAGGACTGAAATGTAAATAACATCTGGATTCTTCGACTTTGCTGTGGGTGCCTTTGGCTGTAATCCTAAGAACACTTTCCTGGGAGGAAGCCCCATTGAACAAAATAGAAATTATTTCTGAGCAGACTTCTTTTAGGATTGCTCCCTTCAATATCCTTTTCCACACTTAAATAACTAAGAGACTCTTTAAGAACCAGCAAAGGTTTTGAATCATAAACTCAGGAAGCTGAGTCCATTTAATTAGATGCAGAAAGGAAGGCACTTCAATGCCATAGAGTCCAATTGCCAACATGGCCATTTTCTCCAGGTGAACTGATCTCTATTGGCTGGAGATCAGTTGTAATAGCAGGAGATCTCCAGCAAGTACCTGGAGGTTGGCAACCTTATTCATAGATGATTTTAAAAGGGGATTAGAAAGTTTCAGGGAGGATAGGTCCATCATTAGCTACTAGCCACAATGACATTATGGAACATCCCCATTTTGAGGCAGTAAACCTCTGAATATCAATTCTAGGAGGTAACATTGGGGGAGGCCTTGGTGTCTGTGCTTTGTTCACTGACTCTCTGGTTTATAGGCAACTGGTTGGCTACTGTGTGGAACAAGACGCTGGACTAAATGGGCCATTGTCCAATCCATCAGGGCTCTTTTTACATTCTTATATTCCTGTCCAGCTAATAGTTTCAGTTTAACAAGGTCTATAGATCAGTTAGGTTAGATTTAGAAGCTCAGACCCTCCTGAATTCCAAACAATGATTGTAAAAGACTGTCAAAATCCAATCTGATTACCACTCAAGGGGAAAAAAACCACAGGGTATGTTAAGCAAAGCATATGCAACTGAGCCACTTATAGAACATCTGAAATGGAACATTAAGTAATTTAAAAGTAACATAGTGAACTATCCTGGGAGAACAATCTTTGCTAAATGTGATTGCCTGCCAAAATATTATTGCTGGCTCTGGGTTCTAATATCCTTGACAATATCTTTTAAGTGTGTGATTTACATCCCAAGTTTCTGGTGGTTAGAACTTGTGCTGAAAGATAAAAGTGGAAAAGGAACTGTGAGATGGCTGTGCATACCCTGAAGATGGGAACACGTGACAATTTCATGGTATGAAAAATGGCAGAATTATCACATCTATAGCCACATGCCAGAGAGCCAGTGTGGTATAATGGTTAAGAGTAGTGGTTTGGAGCGGTGGACTCTAATCCAGAGAAGTGGGTTTGATTCCCCACTCCTCGTGACTAGTTTGACCCCAAGTTAAGAATGGGAAACAAGAGATCCATAGACAGGAAACCCGAGGCTTTAACACCACATCAGTTCCCCCCAAAGCAAACAGCATGCCACCAAATCCTCCGCCCCAAAGTTGCTTCTTTCCTATATGTTTGTTTCTCTCATCCTCAAACTGCCAAAGTCTCTCCCACAGCACCCTTCCCAAGCCGGTGGAGTGTGTCAAGAGGCTAATTGCCTTCTGTCCTCAATGGCCATCATGCAAGTTACTTCAGGTAAGAAACTATACCGAAATATTGATTGGAGTTCATTTTGCATCTCTGAAGAGGAGGCTTGAAGCAGCGTTTTAATACTTTGGTCTCAAATATTGTATTTCAAAACAAAAAAATGTGTTGCCCCCAAAAACCTATCCCTAGCATGGCATTCGTTGTCACCGTTCACAATCAGGCAACAAAATTCAGAATGTTCCTGGGGGCACTTCCAGATTCCACTGGAACAAAGAACTTAACACTTGGAATCAATCCCAGAATTTATTTCATCAGCTTCCAAAGCAGTGTCTCAAAAATAGAGAACTCAACAATTACTGGACACCTTTAATCAAGGCTTCTGTGTATAGGAAATATCAAAAGTAATTACTGTAATTAGCATCATTCTAAGACAGTGATTTTGTAAAAGTTCCCTCTGCCCTTTCTTGCTAGGTTCATGGTTTAAAGTTTTTAGTCAGCAACAGAAATCCTAAACTTCAACAATAACCCTTTTACTTATTTTACTTTCCAAGTTTTGGCAAACATTGGCTTGGAATTTTAAAAGCCAGTTATTTCTATAGCTCATTAAAAAAAAAGAGAGAGAATAATAATACTGAGAAATTGTCCCATTGCCAAAATTGGTAATAAGCATTTTTTTTTCATTCTTAGGAAAATTTCTGTAAATTTCCCATGACTTAAAATATCAATTTGTGAGTATAAATAAATTAGTAATACAGCATTTTTTTTCATTCTTAGGAAAATTTCTGTAAATTTCCCATGACTTAAAATATCAATTTGTGAGTATAAATTTGACGATCTTTATTCCGCTGAATCCATACAATGAGGTCAGGTCCAAAACCACCATTCCGTCAACAGAACTCCTTCCTGAGCAAGAGCGACCCGTCCCAACCATGTCATTTTGGATTAGGGATGAGCACATGTTGCCTTGCATTGTTTCTTTGCACATTGAACTTTTTCCCAGCACATTCAGTTCTTTGCTTTTCACTGTCGATTTTGTAGATTTGGTTGAGGGGAATGCCATTTATATGGTATTTGTGCATTTTACATGGCATTGATACATAGCCTGTCTGATGTGTATGCATAATATTTGGATAATGTTCAGTGCTGATTTCTTAGATGCACAAATAATGTTGAAAAATGTGTACATTTCCTGGCCGGGGGTGGGGGGGAACCAGTGTAAGGAAAAAGAAAACCAATCACATTTCGATTTGCATAGGGCAGTGGTTCGCAAACTGTGCTCAATGGAGGACTTGGTGCTCTGCGAAAACACCTCCTAGTGCTCCATAAAGAGACTGGAAATAAATAAAATAAATGTGACAACATCTCAAAATTGTGAATTTTTGTGGCCATGAATTGTGTGTAGGTAAGTATCGAGTAGAAATTATTTCGCTCCTGCAGTGTGCTGTGAAGCAGTAACTATAAAAGGGCTAGCCAGTGTTCATTGTGTCAAACTCAAAGTTTGCCGTCTGTCACCCATCATATTGGCCCTTTACAATACTTGCTTTGAATTTGTTCTCAAATGTGTTGCTTAACTTTATATTTTTTGTTATTTATTGTGTTTGCGTTGAAATTAGTAGAGAAAACAAAAATTGTGACTGAAATAAAACTTGGTATTTAACATGCCCAAATGCTTAAACTACCTTCCATCGTCAATACTGCTGTCATTCGGTTTAGTATATAGGTGTTAGGTCAAAATTAGTGCTCCCTAATGAATTTCTCTCCTGAAAAGTGTTCCATGACTCAAAAAGTTTGGGAACCACTGGCATAGGGTGATCTGGCTTATTTAATTGACCAGGAAAGGTCCTGGTAGGCCACTGGAAGCAGAACCAAGCCCCAGGAGCTCTGCCAACACTGTAGGGATGTTTGGTTCAGACTTTTCCAAACTGTGGCAACTCACCAAGGGCCTCTTCTTGCACCAATGGGTGAGTTTCACCAATTGTGAATGCTGCTGGCTTGGCTTTGTCTGAGCTGAGAAGCTCCCATAGTACTGACTCATACAGCTGCAAACACCACTGAGCATGTCTTGCTCCTGGGCTAATTTAAATTTCCAGTCCAGTTTTGGAAGGAGCAAAACTGAAATAGGGATCTTTGATGTGTGCTTCTCTGTGTTAAAAGAGCAGAAATCATCCCTGCTTGGAACCAGGCCAGTTCCGTTCAAGAATCTGCAGGACTGCCTCTCCTGGTATTTTCCTCAGAAGACTCTTTGTTCGTCTAATACCAACCTTTCAGTGGTCCCCGGCCTGAGGAGTATCTGGTGGCCTTGACAAGAACCAGGGCTTTCTCTGCCCTGGCACCTGCCTGGTGGAACAGGCTCTTTAGTGAGACCAGGGCCCTGCGGGACCTAGGAGAGTTCTGCAGGGCCTGTAAAACAGAGCTATTCTGCCAGGCCTATGGTTGAGGCCAGCTGTGGTTCCCTTATGTATAAATTCTGACCTCCCCTAACCTCCACTACTATTATATTTTCCCCTTATATTCCAACTTGGGATCTTATCCATCTGCTCGCCGGATATAACTTTATGTTACACCTCAAAGGCGCCAGAGAACTTAAGGCATTTCTGTTCGGTATGTTTGCTTTATGGGGCTATTTTAAATATTGTTTTTAAGGTTATAAAGGTTTTGTCTATTTGAGAGGATATTATACCCCTCTGTAAGCCACTCTGAGCCCTGCCTTGGCTGGGGAGAGCAGGGTAGAAGTTGAAATAATTAATAAATAAAATAAAATAAAGAAACTGTCTCGTTCAATACTTTACACATGTACACATGAAACTGCCTTATATTGAACTGGACCATTGACCTATCTGTTGTATATGCCAGCTGGCAGAAGCTCTCCAGGAACTCAGGCAGATGATTTTCTTATACCCTATTACTTGATCCTTTCAACCTCTTTACCTGATTTTCTTAATCCCCACTGGGGAGCAAGGTGGGGTATAAATGAAGCAAACAAAATAATAAATAAAACTGGAGATGCCAGGAATTCAACCTCTGATGTAGTGAATGCAGCGTTTTCCTGGATCCACATTTTCCTGGATCAAGGGGATGCGTCTATCACCTTTTTATCCCTCCCTTCCTCCAAGGTGCCCAGAGCATCATTCAGGGTTCTATCGTCTCCATTTTACCTTCAAAATATTTTACCCTCTGAAGTAGGTTTGGCTGAGTGAGTAAGTGTGTGTGTGTGTGTGTGTGTGTGAGAGAGAGAGAGAGAGAGAGAGAGAGAGGGAGAGAGAGAGAAAGAGAAGGAGAGAGACTATCTTAAGGTCCCTCAGTAGGCTTCATGGCAAAATAGAGAGATCAAAGCTGTTGTTGTTGTTTCATACATTTGTGTATGTTAGTAAAGGTCTAAATTCCTCATTCTTCTTGCACCAGTCTGGAGATCAGTTGTAATTCTGGGAGAACACCACGCCTCACCTGAAGGTTTACAACCTGAATCTGGGCCTCCATCTTGTATTTAGAGAACATAGTCAGGAAGACCATTATAATCCTTGATAAGTTAAAAAAATGTCATTGTTGTTAAGCTTTTAATGTGTTGGTGTGTTGTACAAAAAGTTTTTTTTTTTTTTTTTGGACAGAAGGAAAGAAGAATGTTTTCATACAATTCCGTAACACTTTAAAAGAAATCAGAAACAAGACATGTGAAAATAACCAGGGGGAGGGCACGTACTCTTTCACACCATATAAAAAGAATTGAAAATAGGTGGGTATGTGAACTGGCCATCCATCATTTTGACATGGCAAAGCCCTCTTCTAGAAGCAAACCTACATTCTCCTTTCAAATGCTCTCCTACCAAATTGCTAATTAAGGTAGCCCAATTCTGACATCATCCTTCTGAAACAAGACTGCATGCTTGGAATTTCATTGATATATAATCCAGTCAGGAGGTAAATCCATGGTATCTGTTTTCTGAGGACATTTCAATGATTTTTGCCCTTCTTTTTATCAAAGAAAGTATTTAATGCAAGAACACAACAGTCTATTGATTTGATGGCATGAGTACTTCATTCAGATAAATGTCTGTTCCATGGGTCAATCAATCAGAGAAACTTGGAAAGATTGTGGCAGGACGTGATTGAATAAATGCTCAGAAACATTTTATGTTTCATACTTGAAAACTCATCAGGCTGAATTACGCTGTCTGTCATAGCATTATCTTTGGTCCAAGGATGTCCACCAGACCCAAGTTGTCAGCTGTTACAGGAAACAAGAATTGCATTTCTTGGAGCAGTAAATGCCATAGATGAAAAGTTATATTTATCGAAACTCCTCAGATAGATTCCTTCTGGATGATACCTCTCATACTACTCACACCCAAACAAACAGCATACAAAAGTCACATGATTTGATCAACTCCTTGGGCCCCCTAGGTGACCAGGACCCCTAGAGTTTTGTCCATTTAGCCTCCCCTCCTTTTGACCACCTTGCTACTCTGTTGTATGCCCTACTCTGTGGTAAAGCTTGCTGGGTGACCTTGAACTAGTCATCCACCCTCAGCATAATTATCTTGTAGGGTTATGGTGAAGGTAAAAATGGAAGAGGGGAGTCCATCTAAACGAGTTTGTCCTTGGAGGAAGGGTGAAATAAAAATATAGTTGAAAGATAAGTACAGAATTGTGTGAGTATATATGTGTCCATCATTAGAAATACCTATATAATGAGATGGCTAGCTTTTCTTCTAACTTATTTACATATGAATCTGTTTGCTGCTGTTCTGTTTTTAAACAGCTGAAAACCTGCTGATCTGCTGTCTGTTGGGGAAGGTGCAGAAATAAGGCTGAATTGGCTGCTCACCTTGCTCTTCAACAGCTACCGAGCAGGATTTCAGCTTGTTAGAAATGACCATGCACAAAACCTACCCCTTTTAGACTGAGGAATAATTTGCTGAGGAATAATTTGCAGAGCACCTACTCGCAAATGTGACTGTCTGTCCAGCTCATAAACAGCCTGTTTCCACAAACACTAAGCTTGTAGTTAGATCAGGATGAAAGTATATGGTCAACTAGACACATCTCTGCAGGGCTCACAGAAATGAATGAGGTGGACAGATGAACACAGGACTGTTGAGCCCAATGTCAAGTTGTAGTCCCCATGGTAACCAGAAAGTGGGTTTTGATAGGCTTCAACCCAACAGTGTCCCCCAGGAACTGAAACTGGGAGGGGAAAGGGAAAATGTTTCTCTCTGAAGATGGAAATTGTTCCATTCCTGGAAACACTCCATGCATCCATGTTAGATCCAAGCCATTGTATCTAGGAGTAGGGAAAGGATAGACAATGGGCTTCAAATCCCATCTTTGAGAAAAGAGACCTGTTTTATAAAACAGGTCTCTGAAGTTTGAGTGTTGACTGACAAAGAAGAAGAAGCAATTTCTAAAAGTTTATATTTGGTGGTGAAAAGAGTGCCAAAATCAATGTTTAAAAGAGGCGGGAGGGAGCCCTCTATCTTTACAAGGATCCAGATCACGCAGAGTACCCCACATACATCATGAAAAATATTGATTCCTTTAACCTTTCTGAGAAGGTCATGCAAATTACAGTCCTGACAACAGATCTCAATAGATTTCAAGAAGGGTGACGACGGCCCGTTTGTCATCTGCATTTCATTTTGGAGACGATGTGCCACGTCCTGCAATAACATTGAACCTCTTGACCATCTGTCAGCAATTAGGCTTGGAATTCTTACTGGGGCCAAATCTCTATTCATCAATGACATCAAAGTCCAGTTTCTCAGTAACCAACGTTCTGAGTGGAGAAAGAGAGCTATCTGCTATATCTCATTATTAGCCCTAAAAAAAAATACAAATCAATCTCATGCTTAGCTGGTTCCACTTTCTGATGTACCCAAGACATTTTTGGCAATATATACTTTAAGAATGGAGCACTGAGAACATTTCACAGACTCTGAGGGAAAAAATAAATAAATAGGCACCACTAATGTGTTGCTGGTTTCTCATGCACTGTTGGCTTCCCCCCCGCCCCCATGACAATTGAATCATTAAGAGTTGAGATCCAAACCATTTTTATAGAGTTCATGAAACATCAGACCTATTTTTTTCTGTCTTCTTGTCCATTGGGATAGAGAAAGCATGTCATTTCTATCCCCTTATCCCTTCAAACTTGGTGAACACTCAGTATATCAGAGCTGGCATAGTGTAGTGGTTAGAGTATCAGACTGGGACCTGGGACAACCAGGTTGAAATACCTGGTGTGCCATGGAAGCACACTGAGTGACTCCAGGCCCATTACAATCTCTCAACCTAACCTACATGAGGATATTTTATGGACCCCTTTTGACATATTTCCTTACCCCAAGAACCACACATGATCAATTCCCACACTGTTCCAGTAATGTCATAGGTCAGAGGTCACATGGTGACCACCCAACTAGTTCCCACAAAAATATGGTTTGGTAAAGTCTTACTTTTCCAGAGCTTTGCTATATTTGAGGTCATTAAAATCCAAGACAGAGATCAAAGTATATCATTGCAGGACAATATAAAAATGAGTTGGGCAGCGGGTTGAAATCTATCCAGCAATCGTGTCATTTTTGCACTAGGTTTTTTTGTGACAGGAGCAGTGTCATGGCAACTTTATCAGGATTTATCAGCAGACTGTAAAAGAAGTTCTTTATTATCCCTGTGCAAATAAATGTTTTAGCAAACCTGATATTATCCTGTGCAGAGCTACTTAAAAATGTGTCTTCACTGAGTTCAATGAGATTTGCAATCCTATGAAGAGTTACGCCAGCCTAAGTCCATTGAGGCCTTAGCCTGGAGTAACTCTGCATAGGATTACACCATATGTCCTTTTTGTTGGCCCTCAAGGGCAACTGGTTAGGCACTGTGGAACAGGCTGCTGGACTGGAAGTATCATTGGCCTGATGCAGCAGTACACTTCTTATGTGAGATTCTGTACATAGATTCTTGAGTATAGAACAAATTCTTCCCCATTCCAGTCTGCTTATCCTGGGGGCAGGAATAAAGGTGGTGTGGGAAGCATCGACTCTGTGGACTTCTCTCATATGACCTGGGCTTTCTGATGCACAGGAATAGCATGGGAAAGAGATAACTTGATCATCCCCCACACAACTTAAGTAACAGCCAAAGGAGCCCTTAGCTATTCAGCAAGTGTCTTCATTCTCTAGTAATGAACTCACAGTGCTTGTTGGAAGGGAGGGGATTCTCTCTCTCTCTCTGTATGTGAATTGAAAAACTGTTAGGACTTATTATTAAAGGGCACAAGTGGGGGAAATGCCGCTGTAGAAATGAGGATGAAAAGATAAAGTGGAAATTAAGAGATCAAAGGGTAAGAACAAAGTGCCGGGACAAAGGGATGAGAACTTGTGTGATCAGGCTGGACACTCACAGCTTAATTTGTCCTGAAATCATAGGGAGAACCATTACTGACTGCTGCATGGACTTAAATTGTACAACTGAATGGACTCCTGTATAGTCTTCATCCACTGACAGATTATCAACTCATTGCATGTTTACAATGGGGATGTTCTAAAAGAGGTATTTGAATTATCCAGTTAACAAACTACAGATACTTTACAAATTTTAGAAGAAGACGTGGTTTTTACCATTTCTCTGCCTTTAAGGAGTCCCAAAGCAGCTTACAATATCCTCCCCTTCCTCTCCCCACAACAGACACCTTGTGAGGTAAGTGGGGCTGAGAGAGTTCAGAGAGAACTGTGACTGGCCCAAGGTCACCCAGCAGACTTCATGTGTAGGAGTCGGGAAACCAACCCGGTTCACCAGATTAGGGTCCACTGCTCATGTGGAGGAGTGGGGAATCAAACCCACTTCTCCAGATTAGAGTCCCCCGCTCCTAACCACAACACCATGCTGGCTCTTTATATTACATTTTACCATACTGAATATCCTGTACAGTGTATATCTACTACTACTTTCACAATGGCTAGCGTGTTCCTCTGGAGAGAAAGCCAATGTTGCTAGACTATTTTTTTCATACATATGCAATTTAGAATGCCCATCGTTAAAGTCATGCTGTATCAAATATGTGCTGTCACATGCATTCAAATATTGCAAGGGTCCCCAATCTTGTTGAACTTTTGGGCACTTTTAAAATTTTAAGAATGGGCATCATGAAAAAAACAACACATGGCCGTTACTGGGGGCTGTGCCAAATCACAAAATGGCTGCCATGGAGTACTGAGGCCACAAAGTCACCAAAAGTTAGAAATCCGCAAGCCAAGCATCCTCTTATGATGGAGGAAGCTGTTTCCATATGGGTGATTCCTGCAAACACAAAGGGGATGCCTACTGCCCTCTCCTAAAACACTTCCTCCTCCAATGAAGTGGAGGAAAGTCAGGGATGGCTATTTGCTTAGGGGAAGGGAGGCTTTCGGAAAGATGCAAATGGCACCAGAAAACACATTGTCAGTACCCTGGCACCCATCGGTGCCACATTATGTACCAATGAAACATTGGAAAGAATTAGGTGTCCCAACAACCTGAAGAAAAAAATAACCTGTCCCTTTAAAAAGGGATGAATGGGATATTATTTGACAGGTGATGTTATGGACCTCTGTGCTATGAAAAAGCTTTGACTTCTCATTTCCATACATTAAGCCTTTGATAAAAGGCCAAGACATTTACTCTCTAGATTGTTGGGAACCCTAGATAGAATGTGCTTGCCTTGGCCATTTATATCAGTAATGGTATAATGTTATTTCTTCCATAGAAATGAATAAGACACTCTGATGCCATGGGTTTATTTATTAATTTAATTAGAATGCTTCTATTCTTGCTTTTCAGGCAAAAATGATGCCAAGACCACTTACTAGCCTCCCACCATAAATAAAATAATAATATTTTAAGAGCATTAACAAGAGAATACCAGTATTAAAAACCACTATTTAAAAAAAAAACCTAGTTAAAAGACCTTTAGAAATGTAAAGAAAATCCTTGACTGATGTCAGAAGGGCTGAAGGAGACTTCTGAAGCCTGAAGGGGGCAGGTCCCACCCAAGTTACACCATTTGTCCTTCTAGGGCAGCATTATGTATTCATGAATGCACATGAACATGTGAAACTGCCTTATACTGACCCAGACCCTTGGTCCATCAAAGTCAGTATTGTCAGACAGAGCGGCAGTGGCTCTCCAGAGCCTCAGGCAGAGGTTTTTCACATCACCTACTTGCCTAGTCCCTTTAACTGGAGATGCTGGGGATTGAACCTGGGACCTTCTGCATGCCAAGCAGATGCTCTACCACTGAGCCACGGCCTCTCCCCAGTGCAGAAAGTCTTCAGCTATAGACAGCTGTTTCTGAATTGGTGCTCCCTGCAAACATTCAGTGATGCCTCCTGGGGTCTTCTTATGAAACGTTTCCTACTCTAGCAAGGTAGAGGAAATCTCAGAATCTCTCTTTATTTAGCAGGCTCTTTGTGTAGTGGAGGAGAGGATGTTTCTGATCCAGCATGTAACCAAGTCATACGAGGGCTTCATGCTTATGGCCATGCATCATATTAACTTATTCTTGTGCTTAAATATGGGAGTAAAGATTGTGGTTATTGGGTCTACAAGTGTACAGTGGTATGAACTAGGCTTTGATTCATATGTTATATAAGAAACGGTGCATACACCTTTTTTCATTCCTATCATGTGTTACAACTTCTTCCAGGTTACATCTTCCTGATCAAAATGGGAATATCCTCATGATTTCATTTTAAAAATATGAGCTCTGGCAGGTTTGTAGGGGGAGGTCTCCGCAAAACTAACCATTCACCTTCATTGCCTCATTATTGAATGGGGATATGTGGGACCTAACCCGGTTTAGTATTTGGATGGGAGACCACCAAGGAAGACTAGGGTCACTATGCAGAGGAAGGCACTGGCAAACCAGGTTTGTAGGGGGAGGTCTCCGCAAAACTAACCATTCACCTTCATTGCCTCATTATTGAATGGGGATATGCGGGACCTAACCCGGTTTAGTATTTGGATAGGAGACCACCAAGGAAGACTAGGGTCGCTATGCAGAGGAAGGCACTGGCAAACCAGGTTTGTAGGGGGAGGTCTCCGCAAAACTAACCATTCACCTTCATTGCCTCATTATTGAATGGGGATATGCGGGACCTAACCCGGTTTAGTATTTGGATGGGTGACCACCAAGGAAGACTAGGGTCGCTATGCAGAGGAAGGCACTGGCAAACCACCTCTGTTCATTTCTTGCCTTGAAAACACTATAAGATGTCGTAAGAACATAAGAAAAGCCATGCTGGATCAGACCAAGGCCCATCAAGTCCAGCAGTCTGTTCACACAGTGGCCAACCAGGTGCCTCTATGAAGTCCACAAGCAAGATGACTGCAGCAGCATTATCCTGCCTGTGTTCCACAGCACATAATATAATAGGCATGCTGCTGCTCCGCTGATACTGGAGAGAATAGGTATGCATCATGACTAGTATTCATTTTGACCATGGATAGCCCTCTCCTCCATGAACATGTCCACTCCCCTCTTAAAGCCTTCCAAGTTGGCAGGCATCACCACATCCGGGGACAGGGAATTCCACAATTTAAGTATGTGTTGTGTGAAGAAGTACGGTACTTCCTTTTATCCGTTTTGAATCTCTCACCCTCCAGCTTCAGCAGATGACCCCGCGTTCTGGTATTATTAAAGTGCCATCAAGTCGGCTATAAATAGACAGTGCCTTACACACACACATGCGAGACCCATATGACCAACATCAAAATCAAAACCTTCCCTTGGACTATCCAAATTTGATGAAATTTCACTTGAAATAAAATTTGGTGTCAGCTCTAGTACTGGAATTGCCAGTGCTCACAGAGGTGGAAGCACAATATTTGGTTGCTTTAATTATGATTCTTCACATTAGAACACTCTCTTTTGCTTGGAACAATCTTTTAGCATCTGGGATGAGTTGCCAGAGCAACTCCGAGCTCATGATGTTTTCAATCGTGTTGATCAGTTAGAAAGAAAAAATATTTTGACACCGTTATTTTCATCTTCAAAATTGGTTTAAAAACATCTTAACACTGTTGTGTAAAGTCAAGAGCACCACACAAGGAGCCACAGTGGCTTAATGTAGCTGTCAGTGTAATATATTACTTCCTCGTGACAATGTTTAAAATGGATTATTGTTGTGATTGAATCAGATAAAGGGGATAACACAACAACATTCCCACTGGTGTGCTGAAATAATGTTCTTACTATGCCTGCTCTCTTAAAATGCTTGCATTTCTGTAATGTGCAATGTCTACTTATTGAGTGAAAACAAATTTAGCATAAATTTCCATGTCAAGCTACTCTTCATCTAGTGTTCTCATGTGCTTTTGGTTGTACAAGATGGCTGTCTCTCTTGGTTAACCTGACATTTGATGATAGACAATAGGAAAAATATGATAGATTTTCCAGTACATAAAAAGAACATATACTGATCACTTGCTCTTCAATTACTCCTTCAGAAGTAGGATACTGGGTACCACCAGTATGCAGATGGCACCCAGCTGCATTTCGCCCTAACAACTGAGCTGTGTGGGTTGATGTAAGTCCGCAACAAATTCTTGGAGAAGGTAATGGGATGGGTCAGGACTGATAAACTGAAGTTCAGTACAACACTGAGGTCCTGTTGAATGGCAAAGCTGCTTGAGAACTGAGGAATTAACATATCCTGGAAGGGTTTGAACTAGGGCTGTTGATTCGGTTCGACCCGAACTGAAAATCAGCCAAATTTCCCTTGATTCGGTGGTTTTTAGTTCGGGACGAACCGAACTCAAAAATGGCAGGAAAAGGGGGGGTGAATTCAGCGAGTTCGAGAGTTCACGAATAAATCCGGCCAATTCGGGGCCGTCAGTAAGCAGCATAACCTTCAGTAAGCAGCATTCTCCTCCCCCGGCCAATCGGTGGCCAAGCTGGGTCTTCTTCTAGCCAATCAGTCAGGATTGAGTACTGGAGGAATCAGCTGATGTGCGGCCCGGCCGGGGAGAGAGAGAGAGAGAGAGAGGGAAATCCTTGTGTGTGTGTGCGGGGGTGCTTGTGCACATTCGCTCCTTTCTGTGGCTGCAGGGGACGCATTTTTGGGGGTACAAACCCCAAACTTTCAGGGGATATTCAGACAAGCCTTCTTAAGAGACCACCCAAGTTTTGTAAACATTGGGTCAGGGGGTCCCGAGATATGGGCTCCCCCTTTTTCTTTCCATGGCTGCAGGGGGCGCATTTTTGGTGGTACAGACCCCAAACTTTCAGCGGAGCATCAGACAAGGCTTCTTAAGAGACCCCCCAAGTTTTGTAAACATTGGGTAAGGGGGTCCCGAGATATGGGCTCCACCCCTTTTTCCTCTCCCCCCTTTTCCATTTCCGTGGCTGCAGGGGGCGCTTTTTTGGGGGTGCAGCCCCCAAACTTTTATCATAGCTTCAGACAAACCTTCTTAAGAGACCACCCAAGTTTCGTAAAGATGGGTTCAGTGGGGGCAGAAATATCGGCTCCCCCCTTTTCTCTTTCCATGGCTGCAGGGGGCGCATTTTTGGGTGTGCCGACCCCAAACTTTCAGCGGAGCTTCAGACAAGGCTTCTTAAGAGACCACCCAAGTTTTGTAAACATTGGGTCAGGCCCCCCCGAGATATGGGCTTTCCCCTTTTCCCTATTGGGATGAATGGATCACCCTCGAGAGATGCATACATATGGATCTCATATTGGATACAAATGGAATCATATTGGATTACCCAGCCTCCCAGCCCCTCCTGATGGAACAGAAGACAGCCACAGTAAGACCCCTTTGGGGGTTCTAATCTGTAATTTTTCTTTTCTCTCTCTGTGTGTGTGGGGGAAAGCAGAGTCTGTGTGTGTGTGGGGAGGGAGCAGTTTCTGTGGGTGGGTGGGGGAAGCCAAAGGGGGCTTTTGCCGGTTCTGCCTGGGGTGTGTGTTCCCCCTCCAGTCTCTCTCTCCCTGGTTTGAGGGGGGGGGGCTTCATTTTTATGTCTTCAGGTTTTCCCTCATTCATAAGATCAGTTAGGTTATTTTGATGCTTGCTCAAAACTGGTTTTCAAATGGTGACTTAAAAAATGCATCTGCCTGGTCCCAAGTCCAATGCAAAAGGAGAAATTCCACCCCCTCCTGCTCATTATGCATAGCTAGCTGCCTCTGTCCCTTTCCATGGTTTGCAAACTCCCAGGTGTCAGGTGTTGCTTTGCACTGTTGCAAAGGTGTTGCATTGCGTGCTTGTGTTGCTTTGCAGTTGTATTGTTTTGCAAAATTCTTCACACCTGCCCCGCCCTTTGCATGTTTGCAAAGGTGTTGCTTTGCAGTTGTGTTGCTTTGCAAAGTTCTTAGCACCTGCCCCACCCTTGCTCTCATCAGCTGTTTGTCGGGGCTGGGAGCTTTGTGCGTGGGTGGCAAGCTCTGCCCAGAGATGCACATTAAGGGTGGGGGAACCCCTTTCGGGGCCCATATCTCAGCCCCCCCTGACCCAATCTTTACAAAACTTGGGGGGTCTGGCAAGAAGGGTCCTTTGAAGCTCCTCTGAAAGTTTGGGACCTCTACCCCCAAAAAATGCCCCCCCAGAGCCACAGAAAGGCACGATTGTGTTTTTAATGGCTTTATTCGGCCGAATTTTTTCCCCGAACTTTGAATTCCCGCCTAATTGCCCGGACCCGAAGCGGGGGAGTTCGGACTTCGGCATATCCCGAATCTAAACGGGCCGAATTCAGCCGAATCCAAACTATACCGAATTTTTTTTAATTCAACAGCCCTAGTTTGAACCCCTGAAGGTTCATATTTTGGAATCACTGCTGCATCCTGGCCTATGATTGGAAGCTCAGATCTTCTCCATGGCACATAGAGTATTGGCTTCAGATGATGAGCCAGCTATCACCATTCCTCAAAAAGCATGATTGGGCCACAGTGATCCATGCAGTGACCACATCTAGTGTGAAGTGTGCTTTATATAGGGCTACATTTGAAAATTGTATGGAAATGTCAACTCATCCAAAATGCCATGTCCAGGCTCTTGGGGGCTGGATACAGGGATTGTATCATACCTGTGCTGAAACATCTGGTGTCTGCCAAGGAATTCAGAGTATTACTTCATATATTTAAGGGCCTAAATGGATCAGGGCTGGAGTAGTTGAAGAAACTCCTCCCACAATATTTTTAAAAAATATATCCATTTTAAAAGGTATAGTGTTAAACAGTTTCTGACTGAAATGTCGAAGAGTTACTATTAGAGATACGCATGACCTAACTCCCTAACATTTTGTGGTTGGCTCTGCCTCTTGTGGCAGCCATTTTGTGGTTGGCTCTGCCTCCTGAGGTAGCCATTTTGTAGTCGCACCAACGACCCTGTTTCAGAATTCTGAAGGTGCCCACAGGTTCAAAAAGTTTGGGGACCCTTCAAACAGCTCCTTCCCCCCAAACCTTTCCCAGTACCTACATTATTGTTCTTTAAATATCAGGCCAGATAACTTCTTTTTTTACCAAGGATTTAGTTGAAGGATTTCATTTTAAGTGGTTGTTTTTATGTCCTGCTCCTAGCCTGAGGATGCTTTAGAAATTTTACGCTATCGAGTATTGTTTGTACGCTGCTTTTATGTCCCTATTGGGCTCTTTGCTTGTTTTATTGCTGGTTTAAACACTGAACATTTTATGTTTGCTTTTTATTTTATTGTTGCATTGCCTTCACCTTGTGTGCTGCCTGGAGCAGGTCTCAGGAGAGGCAGTATATAAATTATCTAAATCAAATAAATAAACAATATGCCTTAGCTTTGTTCATCCAGTGACATTCAGGAGCTTTGAAGATGGGCACGGAATGAATAGCACTAACACAATAGTTGGAAGAATAAAGGGCCACAACTCTTTAATACAAAAGGATTTGTGACAAGCAACCATTCAAACTGAAATTTTAATGCAGGATAATGCAGACGACTAGAGCCCAACTAAATGCGATAGCAAACTCAAGGCTTCCACGAGTTTGCTATTGCCATTTTACAGTGATTTTAAGTGAGTCCCTAGGCCCATGTAGCCCCATGGTGTAGAATTCTTCCCCCCACCCTGTGCCTTTTCTAGTGCTAAAATAGCCATGGAGGCCCTCTAAGGTTGCCAACCTCCAGGTGTCAGCTGGCAATCTCCTGCTACTAAGGGTGAAAACGCATGGTCGCTTTATCCTCCTTTAATCCCTGTTTTAACCAGGATCGAACGCACATTAAGCGAAACGCATGTGTTTGATCCTGGCTGAATCCTGGCTGAAACAGGGATTAAAGGAGGATAAAGCGACCATGCGTTTTCACCCTACAACTGATCACCAGGAGACAGAGTTCAGTTCACCTGGAGAAAAAGGCTGCTTTGGGCAATTGGACTCTATGGCATTGAAGTCCCTCCCCTCTCCAAACCCCACCCTCTCAGGCTCTACCCCGAAAATCTCCAGGTATTTCACAACCTGGAGCTGGAACCCTAGTCACGGGTGATGTGTAGGGTTGCCAGGTCCCTCTTCACCACCGGCAGGAGGTTTAGGGGGCAGAGCCTTAAGAGGGAGGGGTTTGGGGAGAGGAGAGACTTCAATACCATAGGCTCCATTCGCCAAAGTGGCCATTTTCTCCTGGTGAACATCTCTCTATCGGCTGTAATAGCAGGAGAGCTCCAGCTAGTACCTGGAGGTTGGCAACCCTATACATAGCACTTTGGTCTTATTTTAAAGAATGTCCCATTTACTGTTAAATTGATGATCCCAGGTCATTTTCAGACTTGATGTTTGTAACTTAAATGGCTATCACCAGTGGTCACAAGTGAAACGACTCCACCAAGCAAGACCTAACTCAATCTCCCTAGTTAACCTGCAGAATACAGAAGGTGAAAAAAAAAATCCCTGCGTGCTGGGCAGTCGGACTCCTGAGGTAAAATTTCGACTTGGCCCCACAAGGCAATTGTCATATTTCCCACTCTGAAAAGCCGGCTGGGAGAGTGGGTGCCTCATTTTGAGGAAGGAGGCTGGACTGTGGCAACACAGAGCCTTAAACGGAATGTCCTTGCCTGGATCCCACTGGCTAAGTGGCATGCAGTAGCATGTGGATGCCAAGTAGGGTTGCCAACCTCCAGGTGGTGGCTGGAGATCTCCCACTATTACAACTGATCTCCAGGCGATAGAGACCAGTCCCCATGGAGAAAATGGCTGCTTTGGCAATTGGAAGTCCCCTCTCCAAACCCTGCCCTCCTCAGGCTCCACCCCCCAAATCTCCAGGTATTTCCCAACCCAAAGCTGGCAACTCTAATGCCAAGGCACCGTGGGCTGCCTGCATAGCCTGCCTTTGCACCCAACCCATTGGCAGGGAAGGTACCGAAATGTCATTGCCTAAAAGAACCTTAGATGAATGAATATTTTGTAGTTATATATCAATTTCAGATCTATATCTACCTGTTTAGATATGTGCACGTATACACACACATAAAACCCACATTTACAATATGTAAAAAGAGCCATGGATCAGTGAGAGAACAATGCATGTAGACAGTACAAGGTTCAATTACTGGTGTCTCCCTTAAAGGATGTCAGGTAGCAGATGCTGGAAAACTATTTCACTGCCTGACACCGTGAAGACCCACTGCCAGAGCAGAGAATACTGAACTCATTGGTGCAATTGATTTACTCAGTATAAGACAGCTTCTTATGTTCATAAAACTCACTTTCACTTAAAAAAAATAATATTGATCTTCTGTTGGATGTCACTATAAATTGTCACACTGATATAAAAAGTGCATATGGATTGCTATTATGGCATTTATTATTCAAGAAGAAGAAGAAGAAGAAGAAGAAGAAGAAGAAGAAGAAGAAGAAGAAGAAGAAGAAGAAGAGTTGGTTTTTATATGTTGACTCTCTACCACTTAAGGAAGAAGAAGGAAGAGGAGTTGTTGTTGTTTTTTATACCATGCATTTTTCTACTTTAAAGGAGTCTCCAAGTGGCTTACAGTCACCTCCCCTTCCTCTCCCCACAACAGACACCTTGTGAGGCCCAGCTGAGAGAGTTCTGAGAGAAATGTGACTAGCCAAAGGACACCCAACAGGCTTCATGTGGAGGAGTGGGGAATCGAACCCAGTTCTCCAAACTAGAGTCCACCACTCCTAACCACTACACCACGCTGGTGAACATAGCCTGTTTTTACATGATTGGGTGCCATGTTGATCTTCTTTCTCAATTTCCCCTTAAAGACATTACTTTCAAAATCATAATTTAACATGTGTGGTTAGGAAAATGCATGCATGGTAGATGGGTGTCCATTTGAATAGGTCCTGTTTTCCAACCTATCAAAGACAAACACAAAAAAGAAAACTCCCACCCTCCATCTCTTACTCCTATTCTGAAGGCTTAGTTTCTAATACTTGGTGGACGAGGAAGACACACATAAATTTTAAGGGATTGTTTTCACAAAGGGACAGATCTCCTAGGCAAGTCTTGAACAAAACACTGAGATCTGGAATATATTGAAAACAGAGATAGTTTATTGAGCAGGATATGAAATATACTCAAGCAGTCGGAATAATATCAAGCATGCAAATAGCACAAAATACTAGAACAGCTACAATAAATAGAATGCCCACATACTTGTGCTGTGAGTACATTCAGTAGATAAGACTGGGGATTACAGAAAAAAAGCAGCAGGATAAGTAGTAGTTATATTGCCTGTCATATTTGGGGGCTTATCTGGAGAGCCTCCACAGCATTTCACACAAACCAGGAGGGGTGGAAGCCAACAAGAAGACCAGTGAGGAGCCAAGCAAGAGTTGGCAGCTAAAAATCTAAGCAAAAAGATCCAGGGAAAAGAACATGTGGAATCTGCCTCCTAGAACAAAACTGAATACAGCAACGGAGATGAAACTCAGGCAAAGGCTACTTTCATGCTCATAATACACTTTCCATGTACTTTCAATGCTCTTTAGCAATCGTTTGCCACAGGAAAACCTTGCTGCAAACGATTGCTAAAGTGCACTAAAAATGCATTATCCAACATGCGAAAGCAGCCAGAGTGAAATGCGTCAAGAATTGGGTAGAGAGCACAAATTGTAGCTTTGGAGAAAGTGATGAGAAAGAACATGATAAAAAAGCATTTTATTTGCTCAGGATTGGGAGGAAAGGAGAGTGAAGAGACACATGTTTCTAACTGGAGGGAGAAGCCTGCGCCTTCTCCCCGCCATTCCCATTCACCAATTCTCGGAAATGCGAGGTATGTAGTTTATCGTTTCATTTTGCCATGGGGCTTTAATGCGACTGGGCTGGGCATCTCCACTCCTGCCCACATCTTCTGCCATTTCTCCCCCTTTGTTCCTCAAAGAGCCCAAACTGAACATAAGAACTTAAGAACATAAGAAAAGCCATGCTGGATCAGACCAATACCCATCAAGTCCAGCAGTCTGCTCACACAGTGGCCCACCAGGTGCCTCTAGGAAGCCCACAAACAAGACAACTGCAGCAGCATCCTGCCTGTGTTTCACAGCACCTAATATAATAGGCCTGCTCCTCTGATACTACAGAGAATGGCCAAAAATGCATGGTCCTTAACCCACTTTATTCCCCGTTTCAGTAAGGATCAAATTGACCCAGGCTGCGGGGAAACTGTACGCATTACCTTGAAAAGCAGGGACGAAACTGTGTGCAAATCCATACATGTAAACAGAAAGTGCGGGAGACGTGTACAGTTCCATGCATTTTTGGCCAATAAGTATGCATCATGACTAGTATTCATATTGACTAGTAGCCATGAATAACCCTATCCTCTATAAACATGTCCATGCCCTTCTCAAAGCCTTCCATGTTAGCAGCCATCACCACATCTTGGGGCAGGGAGTCCCACCATTTAACTATGAGTTATGTGAAGAAATTGGGTTTCATGAATCCCATGGGAGTAAGAGAGACAAGCTGGTCATGGAATCAAGATGGTATGGGGTAGAGACTGGCCAAACGAAATGAAAATATGAGGGTAACATGGTTGTATTCCATGCTCCGTAAAATCATCTGTCAACAGGGGGTGAGTCTTCCTCCACTGCAGTAATGAATTGTTGTCATTTGGGTAGATGTCAATACATTCAACAGTTTTTCTTCAACAACCCGCTATGATAAATCAGCAAAACTTAGAGTGGTTCGGCAAGATTCAAATATCAATGTAAGTAGCTCAATGAAATAAAACTATTTCCCAAAATTTTAAATCTTTGGACATGTCCAAAATGCATGAAGAAAATCTCCATGGGGGCTTTCCATAAGACTGACAGTGATTATTGGTTTTATAAATCACTTTTATCTTGTATATTACTAGCAAAAACTTATTTTAAACAGATTTGAGACTATTCAATAATACAGTGAATTCTTCCCAGCTCATTGCTGAGTTTACATAGGGACTAATTTCTGATCTCCAATGCATATTATATCTAAGTCATACTGCATGATAAGTCTTCCGTGATTCTTCAATGGAGGTTCTGGTCAATAATAATGCAAGTAAGTCATGCATAACTCTAATAGTAACTTTTCAACATTTCAGGCAGAATCTCTCTTTTTAAAAGCATTTTCTTGTATACACACAGCTTACTTTACATGGGCAGTCACTGTGGTGTAGTGGTTAAGAGTGGTGGTTTGGAGCAGTGGACTCTTTGAGCTCTTTCAGCCCCACCTACCTCACAGGGTGTCTGTTGTGGGGAGGGGAAGGGAAGGTGATTGTAAGGTGGTTTGATTCTTCCTTAAGTGGTAGAGAAAGTCACCCTGTAAAAACCAACTCTTCTTCTTCCCTCAGTGTGCTTCCTCGTTTCATTTGCCTGGCTCCCCTATTGCCCATGATCTTTCGTGGAGATCACTGGGCAGGAGGGGAGACAGGAAAGTTCTTTTCTGCCATTGAAAACCCAAACCTTAGTTACCCCCCTTTGTTATTTGATTTCCACCCCAGATATCGACATCTATCAGATTAATGATCTGTACATTTTATCAAAATATGCCAATGAATCCCTGCTGCACAGAAACATCTCAGGCATATTATTACAAAGACTGAGCTATTATCAACGCCCCTTCCTATTTGAGTCTCACCTGCATCCCTCCTCCCCACCCCCTGCAGTCATTTTCCTAATGCATTGTCTGACATAACAGGCTTCAAAGTCTCTAGATCGGCATTCGTTTAAGCTCTTTTAAGGTTTCCGCCTGATCTCTGTAAGACTTTTTAGTGCACCCCGATGTATAATTATATGACTAATGCTGTATCTTTGAAACCTGCTGGATTGGCTTCTTTGTTAAACCCGTGAGCTGCGAATAGTCTAATAAAAAGCTCTTAGTGAGACCCGAGACAACTAACAAGTTGAAATTATTGTTATTATTTACTATTTATACAGCACACAAAACGAACTTGCTACTTTCAAGGGAAAAGAACAATGTGCTCCCTACCTCCAAGTGGCCCATTGGCTTTGGCGGAACATAAAACACATTAAGCTAGTAGGTAGGCAGGAGGGGGAAAGGTGGCTGTATCAAATGATATAGGCGGTGAGGACAACAAGAACGACAGGCGGTGAGGACAACAAGAAGGATCAAAATGAGTCCCCTTCCCCTCATCTCTGCAAACGGTGTGAAACATCTACTTTGCACCAATACTAGGGGGCTCTGAACCAAACATGTAGCCAGATGACGTTGGGGTTAGGGTTACCAGCTTCCAGGTGGGGCCTCGGGCTTTCACAGAATTATAATCGACCTTACCCCAGAAACAATGGCAGCTTTAAAGGGTGGACTCTGTGGCATCCTGTTCCTGCTGAACTCCCTCTTCTTCACAGACTCCACCCTCTCCAAGTGTTGCTAGGGTTGCCATCCTCCAAGTGAGTCCTGAAGATCTCCTGGAATTCCAGCATCACCAGATGACAGATATCACTTCCTCTGGAGAAAATGACTGCTTTGGAGGGAGGGCTCTATGCCATTACACCACTCTGAGGTTCCTCCACCAGCCCTGTCCTCGCCAGGCTCCCCCCCCCCAACAATCTCCAGGAATTCCCAAATCCAGAACTGGCAACCCTAGGTATTGCCTCCAAATCTCTAGGAATTTCCCATGCTGGTGTTGGCAACTTTAAGAATGTTAGAACATAAGAAGAGCCAGAAATGCCATCAAGGAAGAATGCACAGTCTAATCCTGTAGTCAGAATAAATGAAAAGTTCAAATGATGACTGATGAAACTCTTAAAATTGCTAAAGACAGACAAGAAGCAAAAGTAAAAGGGACAGAAATAAGATCAGAAGTCTATATGCAGAGTTCCAGCATCTCATACTTAGAGACAAAGAGAACTAGGATAATAACCAATGTAAAGAAATATAACAGAACAAAAAAAAAGGACAGGAGATCTATTCCACAATATCAAAGAAATCAAAGGGAAATTTAAAGCATGATTAGTAGGGCTGTCAAAAAAAAAATTCGGTACAGTTCGGATTCGGCCGAATTTGACCCTTGTGGGGTCGGTACGGTCCGAAGTCCGAACTCCCCCGCTTCGGATCCCCGGTAATTCGGGGGGATCCGGAGTTCGGGGGAAAATTCGGCCGAAGCGCGCCTTCAGGGATTCCCTGAAGGCGCGCGGGGGCCCTTTAAACTGATCTGAGCCTCCCAGCTGGAAGGCGCAGATCAGTTTAAAGGGCAGCCCGCCCCCCTTCAGCGGGCTCCGCTGGAGAGGCGCGGCTGTCCTTTAAACTCATCTGCGCCTCCCGGGCGGGAGGCTCAGATGACTTTAAATGACAGCCGCGCCTCTCCAGCGGAGCCCGCTGGAGAGGCGCGGCTGCCCTTTAAACTCATCTGCGCCAGGCGCAGATGAGTTTAAAGGACAGCCCGCCCCCCTTCAGCGGGCTTCCCTGCAGGGGGGCGGGCTGTCATTTAAACTCATCTGTGCCTCCCGGCCGGGAGGCACAGATGAGTTTGAATGACAGCCCGCCTCCCTTCAGCAGGCTCCCGTGAAGGGGGGGGGCTGTCATTTAAACTCATCTGTGCCTCCCGGCCGGGAGGCACAGATGAGTTTGAATGACAACACGCCTCCCTTCAGCGGGCTCCCGTGAAGGGGGGGGCTGTCATTTAAACTCATCTGTGCCTCCCGGCCGGGAGGCACAGATGAGTTTGAATGACAGCCCGCCTCCCTTCAGCGGGCTCCCGTGAAGGGGGGGGGGCTGTCATTTAAACTCATCTGTGCCTCCCGGCCGGGAGGCACAGATGAGTTTGAATGACAGCCCGCCTCCCTTCAGCGGGCTCCCGTGAAGGGGGGGGCTGTCATTTAAACTCATCTGTGCCTCCCGGCCGGGAGGCACAGATGAGTTTGAATGACAGCCCGCCTCCCTTCAGCGGGCTCCCGTGAAGGGGGGGGGCTGTCATTTAAACTCATCTGTGCCTCCCGGCCGGGAGGCACAGATGAGTTTGAATGACAGCCCGCCTCCCTTCAGCGGGCTCCCGTGAAGGGGGGGGGCTGTCATTTAAACTCATCTGTGCCTCCCGGCCGGGAGGCACAGATGAGTTTGAATGACAGCCCGCCTCCCTTCAGCGGGCTCCCGTGAAGGGGGGGGCTGTCATTTAAACTCATCTGTGCCTCCCGGCCGGGAGGCACAGATGAGTTTGAATGACAGCCCGCCTCCCTTCAGCGGGCTCCCGTGAAGGGGGGGGCTGTCATTTAAACTCATCTGTGCCTCCCGGCCGGGAGGCACAGATGAGTTTCAATGACAGCCTGCCTCCCTTCAGCGGGCTCCCGTGAAGGGGGGGGGCTGTCATTTAAACTCATCTGTGCCTCCCGGCCGGGAGGCACAGATGAGTTTGAATGACAGCCCGCCTCCCTTCAGCGGGCTCCCGTGAAGGGGGGGGGCTGTCATTTAAACTCATCTGTGCCTCCCGGCCGGGAGGCACAGATGAGTTTGAATGACAGCCCGCCTCCCTTCAGCGGGCTCCCGTGAAGGGGGGGGGGGGCTGTCATTTAAACTCATCTGTGCCTCCCGGCCGGGAGGCACATATGAGTTTGAATGACAGCCCGCCTCCCTTCAGCGGGCTCCCGTGAAGGGGGGGGGGGCTGTCATTTAAACTCATCTGTGCCTCCCGGCCGGGAGGCACAGATGAGTTTGAATGACAGCCCGCCTCCCTTCAGGGGAGCCCGCTGAAGGGAGGCGGGCTGCCCTTTAAACTGATCTGAGCCTCCCAGCTGGGAGGCGCAGATCAGTTTAAAGGGCAGCCCGCGCCTTTCAGCGGGCTGCCCTGAAGGGGGGGCCGAATTGGCCGAATTTATTCGCGAACTCCCGAACTCGCTGAATTCGGCCCCCCCGGTTGCCCGCCAGATTTGAGTTCGGATCCGTCCGAACTGAAAATCACCGAATCAGGGGAAATTCGGTTGATTTTCAGTTCGGACCGAACCGAATTGACAGCCCTACATCTGTGCCTCCCGGCCGGGAGGCACAGATGAGTTTGAATGACAGCCCGCCTCCCTTCAGCGGGCTCCCGTGAAGGGGGGGGCTGTCATTTAAACTCATCTGTGCCTCCCGGCCGGGAGGCACAGATGAGTTTGAATGACAGCCCGCCTCCCTTCAGCGGGCTCCCGTGAAGGGGGGGGGCTGTCATTTAAACTCATCTGTGCCTCCCGGCCGGGAGGCACAGATGAGTTTGAATGACAGCCCGCCTCCCTTCAGCGGGCTCCCATGAAGGGGGGGGGGGCTGTCATTTAAACTCATCTGTGCCTCCTGGCCGGGAGGCACAGAAGAGTTTGAATGACAGCCCGCCTCCCTTCAGCGGGCTCCTGTGAAGGGGGGGGGCTGTCATTTAAACTCATCTGTGCCTCCCGGCCGGGAGGCACAGATGAGTTTGAATGACAGCCCGCCTCCCTTCAGCGGGCTCCCGTGAAGGGGGGGGGCTGTCATTTAAACTCATCTGTGCCTCCCGGCCGGGAGGCACAGATGAGTTTGAATGACAGCCCGCCTCCCTTCAGCGGGCTCCCGTGAAGGGGGGGGGCTGTCATTTAAACTCATCTGTGCCTCCCGGCCGGGAGGCACAGATGAGTTTGAATGACAGCCCGCCTCCCTTCAGCGGGCTCCCGTGAAGGGGGGGGGGCTGTCATTTAAACTCATCTGTGCCTCCCGGCCGGGAGGCACAGATGAGTTTGAATGACAGCCCGCCTCCCTTCAGCGGGCTCCCGTGAAGGGGGGGGGCTGTCATTTAAACTCATCTGTGCCTCCCGGCCGGGAGGCACAGATGAGTTTGAATGACAGCCCGCCTCCCTTCAGCGGGCTCCCGTGAAGGGGGGGGGGCTGTCATTTAAACTCATCTGTGCCTCCCGGCCGGGAGGCACAGATGAGTTTGAATGACAGCCCGCCTCCCTTCAGGGGAGCCCGCTGAAGGGAGGCGGGCTGCCCTTTAAACTGATCTGAGCCTCCCAGCTGGGAGGCGCAGATCAGTTTAAAGGGCAGCCCGCGCCTTTCAGCGGGCTGCCCTGAAGGGGGGGCCGAATTGGCCGAATTTATTCGCGAACTCCCGAACTCGCTGAATTCGGCCCCCCCGGTTGCCCGCCAGATTTGAGTTCGGATCCGTCCGAACTGAAAATCACCGAATCAGGGGAAATTCGGTTGATTTTCAGTTCGGACCGAACCGAATTGACAGCCCTACATCTGTGCCTCCCGGCCGGGAGGCACAGATGAGTTTGAATGACAGCCCGCCTCCCTTCAGCGGGCTCCCGTGAAGGGGGGGGCTGTCATTTAAACTCATCTGTGCCTCCCGGCCGGGAGGCACAGATGAGTTTGAATGACAGCCCGCCTCCCTTCAGCGGGCTCCCGTGAAGGGGGGGGGCTGTCATTTAAACTCATCTGTGCCTCCCGGCCGGGAGGCACAGATGAGTTTGAATGACAGCCCGCCTCCCTTCAGCGGGCTCCCGTGAAGGGGGGGGCTGTCATTTAAACTCATCTGTGCCTCCCGGCCGGGAGGCACAGGTGAGTTTGAATGACAGCCCGCCTCCCTTCAGCGGGCTCCCGTGAAGGGGGGGGCTGTCATTTAAACTCATCTGTGCCTCCCGGCCGGGAGGCACAGAGAGTTTGAATGACAGCCCGCCTCCCTTCAGGGGAGCCCGCTGAAGGGAGGCGGGCTGCCCTTTAAACTGATCTGAGCCTCCCAGCTGGGAGGCGCAGATCAGTTTAAAGGGCAGCCCGCGCCTTTCAGCGGGCTGCCCTGAAGGGGGGGCCGAATTGGCCGAATTTATTCGCGAACTCCCGAACTCGCTGAATTCGGCCCCCCCGGTTGCCCGCCAGATTTGAGTTCGGATCCGTCCGAACTGAAAATCACCGAATCAGGGGAAATTCGGTTGATTTTCAGTTCGGACCGAACCGAATTGACAGCCCTACATCTGTGCCTCCCGGCCGGGAGGCACAGATGAGTTTGAATGACAGCCCGCCTCCCTTCAGCGGGCTCCCGTGAAGGGGGGGGGCTGTCATTTAAACTCATCTGTGCCTCCCGGCCGGGAGGCCCAGATGAGTTTGAATGACAGCCCGCCTCCCTTCAGTGGGCTCCCGTGAAGGGGGGGGCTGTCATTTAAACTCATCTGTGCCTCCCGGCCGGGAGGCACAGATGAGTTTGAATGACAGCCCGCCTCCCTTCAGCGGGCTCCCGTGAAGGGGGGGGGGCTGTCATTTAAACTCATCTGTGCCTCCCGGCCGGGAGGCACAGATGAGTTTGAATGACAGCCCGCCTCCCTTCAGCGGGCTCCCGTGAAGGGGGGGGGCTGTCATTTAAACTCATCTGTGCCTCCCGGCCGGGAGGCACATATGAGTTTGAATGACAGCCCGCCTCCCTTCAGCGGGCTCCCGTGAAGGGGGGGGGGGCTGTCATTTAAACTCATCTGTGCCTCCCGGCCGGGAGGCACAGATGAGTTTGAATGACAGCCCGCCTCCCTTCAGGGGAGCCCGCTGAAGGGAGGCGGGCTGCCCTTTAAACTGATCTGAGCCTCCCAGCTGGGAGGCGCAGATCAGTTTAAAGGGCAGCCCGCGCCTTTCAGCGGGCTGCCCTGAAGGGGGGGCCGAATTGGCCGAATTTATTCGCGAACTCCCGAACTCGCTGAATTCGGCCCCCCCGGTTGCCCGCCAGATTTGAGTTCGGATCCGTCCGAACTGAAAATCACCGAATCAGGGGAAATTCGGTTTATTTTCAGTTCGGACCGAACTGAATTGACAGCCCTAATGATTAGACATGCTGAATGATCAACATGGAAATACATTAACTGGGCAGGACATAAGAAAATATTGGAACAATGCACTGAACAACTATACAGAAGAGATGAAAGTATAACCGATTTCTTCCAACAAGAATCTTCTGAAGAAGAACCTAAGTTTTAGAAAGTGATGTGAAAGCTGTATTGAGATCAACTGGAAGAAACAAATCACCAGAAGTAGATGGGATATCAATAGAGCTATTCCAAGCCACAGAAATGGAGTCCATCAAAACCTTAACAAGAATATGCCAACAAATATGGAAAACAAAACAATGGCCCACAAACTGGAAATGGTCAATTTACATTCCAGTTCCCAAGAAAAGAGACGTTAAACACTGCAGCAACTACTGAACCATCACATTAATTTCTTACACAAGTAAAGTGATGGTCAAATCTTAACAAAGACAGTTACCATATGTAGAACAAGAAATGCCAAATGTAAAAGCTGGATTCAGAAAAGGAAGAGACACTAGAGATCATATTGCACATTTACATTGATTACTGGAGCATACAAGAGAATTTCTAAAGCAAACCAGGTTGTGTCTCCTAGATCATGAAAAGTTATAGTTGGTTTTAAAAGAAATGGGTGTGCCACAACATCTGACTGTTTTGATGTGCAACTTGTACTCTGGAAAAGGGGCTACTGTTAGGACAGACTATGGAGGAACAGAATGGTTTAAATTGGAAAAAGTGTCAGACAAGGATGTATTTTATCTCCCTACCTCTTCAATCTATATGCAGAATATATCATAAGGAAAGCTGGATTGGATTTAGATGAAGGCGGAATGAAAACTGGTGGAAGGAACATTAACGATTTGAGGCATGCGGATGACACCACATCACTGGCATATGATAGTGAAGACTTGAAACGACTGCTGATGAAAGTTAAAGCAGCAAATGCCAAAGCACGACTACAGCTAAACATCAAGAAGACAAAAGTAACGACTACTGGGGAATTACTCAACTTTAAGGTGGACAATGAAGAAATTGAAATTGCTCAAGATTTTCTGTTTCTTGGTGCCATCATTAACCAAAAGGGAGACTGCAACCAAGAAATCAGAAGGAAATTGAGACTGGGAAGGACAAAAAAGAAGGAGCTAGAAAAGATTATTGAGTGTAAGTATGTGTCACTAGCAACCAAGATCAAGTTAATTCATGCCATAGTATTCCCTATGTGTGTGGAAGTTGGACAACGAAGAAAAAAAGTTGATTAATTTGAAAGTTGGGCAATGACAGGGGAAAAGTTGATTAATTTGAAATGTGGAGGACAGTTTTACAGATACCATGGACTGCCAAAGACAAATCAGTGGATTCCAGATCAAATCAAGCCTGAACTTTTCCTAGAAGCTAAAACAACTAAACTGAGGCTATCATACTTTGGCCACATGATGAGACGGCACGAGTCACTGGAAAAGACAATAATGGTAGGAAAACTTGAAGGCAGCAGGAAAAGAGGAAGACCCAATATGAGATGGTTTGTCTCAATAAAGGAAGCCACACTTTCAGTTTGCAAGACATGAGCAAGATTGTTAAGGATTGGATGTGTTGGAGGTCATTCATGCATAGGTCGCCATGTCAGAAGTGACCTGATGGTACTTAATACAACACATCATGTCTGCCCTTAGCCATCTTTTTTCCAAACTAGAAAGTCCCAGCCTTTCCTCATAGGAAAGGTGTTTTCTGTCCCCAAATCATCTTGATTGCCCTCCTTTGTACTTTTCCCAGCTCTGCAATATCCTTGAGCAACCAGAACTGCACACAGTATTCCAAATGAGGCTGCACCATAACTTTTCACAGGGACATTACAATATTGGCCGTTTGATTTTCAATCCTAATATTCCCTAATATTCCCTAGCATTGGGTTTTGCCTTTTCCATCACTACTGCACACTGTAGTGACATTTTCATTGAGCTTTCAACTACAACCCCAAGGTCACTTTCAATCTCAGCCAATTCAGATCCTATCAGTATATGTTTCAAATTAGTTTTTGTGTTCCAATATGCATAATCTTAAACATTGCCATGTTGAACTTTACACACACACACACACACACACACACACAAAATAGATAGATAGATAGAAATATAAATGTCAAGTAATGTTTAATGTATCATGTAAAGTATCATGTAATATAAAGTATAGTAATATCATGTTTGTTTAAGCTTGTTTTAATATTTCTGTTGTTTGCTGCCTTGAGAACTGTGTTGGTTGGAAAGGTAGCTTAGAAATGTTTTGAATAAAAGACATACTAATAATGTGTGTGTTTGGGCTATGTTTGTAATGTAGGGAAAACGAAAATGTATAAATCGGTGGGAAGGAACAGATAGCTACAACAATGTCCATGATGTTCAGAGGTGGTTTGCCATTGCCTTCCTCTGTCCAGCAACCCTGGTATTCCTTGGAGGTCTCCCGTCTAAATACTGATCCAGGCTGACCCTGCTTAGCTTCTGAGGTCTGATGAGATTGGGCTAGCCTGGGCTATCCAGGTCAGGGCCCACGTTCTGTACAAAATAAGACATAGAATAGTGAAGAATTTCTATTCAATCAGTTCCACTTTGGAACCAAAAGCAGCTAATTCCAGAAGGCAGGGAGAAATTCAGATAGGGAGGTTTTTTTCTAAAGCATCTGAAATTCATAGTAATACTTTTCCTATCCAGAATGCAACATCTCCTCTGCCTGCAATACTAGGCTGCCTGAAACGGTACCAAGCACTGTGGTTAAATGAAGTGTTAAATCCCAAATTGACTCATCTCCGCTTTCCTTATCATGTCACCCTATTGAGTCATTGTAAAGGTATTCATTATACGGTAATGGCAAACACCGATGCCCTTCTCCTTTGCTCTCTCTTTTTCTAAGTGGAATAATCTGTGCCTGAAGTACCCGAGGAAGTCTTCTGAGAGAGCAATAGTTTGCTTCCTCCTTTATGCAAGTGATTTAAAATGCAAGCTTATGAAGCAATGGGCAAGAAAAGAAGGAAAACCGTAAGCTTTTAATCTGTGATTTATTTATTTTTTAAGGCTTCTCCAGGGAAGAAGATTGTATTAAAATATTCTCTTCTGTGTCAGTGGTTTTCAGCTGTCACGGAAAAGTGACATCCTGTGGCAGCTGAGATTAATCACAGATGTGACATTAAAAGTTTAATAAATGTTACTCACACATACAGACCCCGTTTTACCCCTATGTTGCCCCTAAACAAGAAAAAAAAGCTTACATCTAGGGTTTGTCTATTTATTTTATTACATTTTTACCCTGCCTTCCCCAGCCCAGAGGTTGAGCTGAATATATAACTTTTTGTGAACATTTTCAGCATTGCTCAAAAACAACCCCTTTGACAATTTTTGGTACTCCTTGAAACTAGGGTTGCGAGGTCCCTCTTTGCCACCGGCGGGAGATTTTGAGGGCGGAGCCTGAGGAGGGCGGGGTTTGGGGAGGGGAGGGACTTCAGTGCCATAGAGTTCAATTGCCCAAGCGGCCATTTTTCTGCAAGTGATCTGATCTCTATCGGCTGGAGATCAGTTGAATTAGTAGGAGATCTCCTGCTACTACCTGGCAGTTGGCAACCCTACTTGAAACACATGATCATCATGTTAGTCACCTCTCCCTCTCTCACACTATCATATGAACACATGAAGCTGCCTTATACTGAATCAGACCCTTGGTCCATCACAGTCAGTATTGTCCACTCAGAGCAGCAGCAGCTCTCCAGGGTCTCAAGATAGAGGTCTTTCACATCACCTATTTGCCTAGTACCTTTAACTGGAAATGCCGAGTATTGAGACCTTCTCCATGCCTAGCAGATGCTCTATCACTGAGCCACGGCCCCTCCCCATAACACAGCCAAATCAAATTGGCTGTACAGAATTGTGATGCCATAGTGTTCCCTGTTTGGCTGAAAGCAACGTTGGAACTAGTCAGTCATGCTGGGAGAGCCAGCATGGTGTAGTGGTTAAGAGCGATGGTTGGAGCAGTGGACTCTGATCTGGAAAACCTGGTTTGATTCCCCACTTCTCCAAATGAGCGGTGGACTCTGATCTGGAGAACTGGATTTGCTTCCCCACTCCTCCACATGAAGCCATTTGTGGGACTTTGGGCTAGTCACACTCTCTGGTTCCCACCTACCTCACAGGGTGTCTGTTGTGGGGAGGGGAAGGGAAGGTGATTGTAACTCTTCTGCTTCTGCTTCTGCTTCAGTGAAACAATCTCACAATTTACATTAGTTGCCCTTCAGCTGAATTTTTATGTACCCAAATCTGTTTGGCTACATAACACTGTGACATTATTGTATTCATTCTTGATTGTCTGGGATTGCCTATATAATTGGTTCGATCCAGATACCTTTTTTGCTCAACCTCCTCCAGTTCTCCTTCCTCCCACATGACTTTTGTACATGCAGATCCCATGATCCCCAGCAAAGCTTTTTTGGCAGTGAAAGGTGAATCTTCCTTCCTTTCTCACCAGCAGAAAAGCAAATTGGATCCAAAGAGCATCTCGAGCCCCATGCTCTGTTTGGTTTTTCTAACCTCCAGATCCTAGCTGAAGATCTCCTGCTATAGCAGCTGATCTCCAGCCGATAGAGATCAGTTCCCCTGGAGAAAATGGCCGCTTGGGCAATTGGACTCTATGGCATTGAAGTCCCTCCCCTCCCCAAACCCCACCCTCCTCAGGCTCACTCCCCCCCCCAAATCTCCAGGTATTTCCCAACTGGGAGCTGGCAACCATATGCCACCCCACATGCCTGAGCAGCTTGATTCTGCTGCCAACCTTCACTCCTCCCAGTCACTCTCACAGTGCCTGGGCAAAAGTACAGGTAGAGCAATTTTGTTGGGATTCCCTGTGGCCTAAACTCCCTCCCCTTCACCTAAGTCTTTCTCAGCCCATGTGGAGGCAGGCAATGGCAAACCACCTCCAAATGTCTCTTGCCTTGAAAACCCTACAGGGTTGCCATAAGACAGCTGTGACTTGATGGCACTTTACACACACTTACACACACACACACACGCACACACACACACACCCCTGCCATTTTTAAGAGGGTAGTCCTTATTGATTTGTGAGGCTGCAGTGAGACCTAGGGTTCAAACACTTTCATGAACGGGCACAGCCTCATTTCCCAACAAATCACCTACCGCATTATATCATTTATTCTGATCAAGAGTTAGGAAGTAGAGAAGGCAGCTGGTTTGCTTAATATAGATTAACTTCCTATCAAGAAATTCATTAAAAACTAGATAAATGTCATATATAATTAGATTATTTTTTTAAAAAAAAATCTGTCTCCGGCTAATTCCCCCAGCTAAAGTGGAGACTGACTACTTAGGGTAACACAGTCTGGAGCATTACCACTTTGGAAGACTCTATCTACCATTATTGTTTGCTTTTTAACCCACACAATTTTTTGTTTAAAATAATTTTTAAGTTTTATTTCTTTAAATAGAAGCTGTAATTTTCAAGTTTAAAAGGTCTGTATTCTTGAAAAAATTCTAAGGTGAATTGTGCCATTAGGGAAAAGCCGATATGTGCATTTTCATTTATTTCAGAGTCCATTATCATGGTTATGGTTATTGTTCCACCACGTTTTTGTTGATGGTCATTTAATTGTCTTCTTTTTTTTTTTACAGATTTTAACACCATTTATATGCATGCACCATTTTTTCATCATGTGTATGTAATTAACATGCACACAACATTGAAAGAATATGTATGCTTTTATGGGGAATATTTGGCACAAGGAAACAAAGTGGTTGCGAAAATAAAGATTCACAAGATTATTACTCATAAGGGAGACATAAAAGAGAAATGAGGACACTGAGATTAAACCATCAAGGTTGCAGATAAATGTAGACTGGAGTCCATTCTTAAACTGGAAGTAGGTACCCAGTGGCCCAGCCCCGTCTGCTGACATTCACAACATCCATGTGGTAGACACATGGACTGTTGACTAAATATGTGCCGGACATTTCATGGCATATGTGGGTCTGATTTGGATTGGGACTGTGTTGCCTAGGAAGAGGGAATTAGGCCTCCCCCCATCCATGCACTGTTTTGCTCACCTGAAATAGTTCCAGATAGCTGCTGTTTGCCAAGACCAGGATGGCCCAACCTAGACTGACTTCATCAAATCCAAGTGCTAAGCATAGTTGGCCCTGGTTAAAACATGGATAGGAGACCACCAAGGAAGTCCAAGGTTGCACAGAGGTAGGCAATGTCAAAGCAGGCACCTCTGCTTATCTCTTGCCTTGAAAACCATAGGAGGTGACCCTAAGTCAGCTGCGACTTGATGGCACTTTCCACCACCAGCTGCTGTTTACCCATTAGTGATATCTCTATGTACTGAGGGCTACCCATAAGTTTTCCCAATGAGTGCCCGAGTATTAAGTTCCCAGCACAAAATTCCCAGACCATGTTTGTCAACTGTTTATGTGTCCACAACCTGGACTTCATAATGTGTAAACTGGCCCCCACACAGATACGTAGACCATTCCTTTTCCTCCATCTTTTTTGACCAACAGGATTCCATTTTTTTCTCATAGGCAAACAATGAAACATGGTGAATGAGATGAATGGAACAGGAGGTTGGGGTTAAACCTACATTTAGAGTATAGCCACTGACTCTAGGTAAAGGTGTTTCAATCCCATATATCATTCATCTCTACATCTTGTTGTGAACCAAAGTCAAACACCGTCCATCAGCCATGTATAGTAGCTATCCCTCACAGGGATTCATAAATGTGCTGTTTTTACTGCTTGGCTGGGAAAGCAAAATCAGACAAGTTGTCAAGCAGTGGGCAGACCATGATAGAATCATTTGTTGTGAATATAAGAATTGGAAATTGTTAATTGTTTGAGATATTTCTTCATTTCATGCCATAAGTGCTAGTTATTTCCATAACCAGTACCTGGAGGTTGGCAAACCTATTTATTGATTAGTGGTAGAAAAGAGCAAGAGTCCAGTAGCACCTTAAAGACTAACAAAAATATTTTCTGGCAGGGTATGAGCTTTCGTGAGCCACAGCTCTTTTCTACTACTGCAGACAGATTAACCCGGCTACCCACTGTGAATTATTGATTAGTGGTGAATGATGTCGCATTGCCCCCAAGTTCAATCACCTTTGGGGAGATTGGTGTAATGCATGGTTACAAGTCTCTACTCCCCTGCCCCTGGTCAGATTGGCTAGCATTTCAAGTATCAGCTGGGGCTGCAGTATACATATGGGTGCTAAGGAAGGTGTGATTGAGACAGAAATCTTGGACTATTTGAAGATGAGCATCCACTGCAACAAAGGGCTTGTGGCATCTCTTTCAGGATAATACAATGCAGCTGTTTAGAACACTCCAAATATATTTCACTTCACTTCAAAAAGGATGTGGACAGAATTGAGTGGGTGCAGAGGAGAGTGATGAGGATGATCAGGGGCCTGCAGACCAAGCCCTACAAGGTAAGGCTGAGGGAGCTGGGAATGTTTAGTCTGGAGAAGAGGAGGCTGAGGGGGGGACATGATTGCTCTCTTTAAGTATTTGTAGGGCTGTCACTAAGAGGAGGGCAGGGAACTGTTCCTGTTGGCAGCAGAGGTCAGGACTCAGTGGATTTAAATTGTGGGAGGAAATGTACAGACTGGATATTAGGGGAAAATGTACAGTAAGAGTTGTTTGACAGTGGAATCACTTACCTAGGGAGGTGGTGAGCTCCCGCCCACTGGCAGTCTTTAAGCAGAGGCTGGACAAGCACTTGTCAGGGATGCTCTAGACTGATCCTGCATTGAGCAGGGGGTTGGACTAGATGGCCTGTATGGCCCCTTCCACCTCTATGATTCTAGGATTCTTTGATTCTGTGATTTTATTTTCAACTAGCTCTAGTTCCTTTTTTTTGTGTGTGTGTGAGCATTGCGTGAGTCATCCAGGAGCTTTCTCTATATGCAACTGAACTGTTTTTTATCTGCTTTTCTGTAAGGAAATTTACAATGGTACTGTGCAGAAATCCATTGGGACTAGATGGCCTCTGAGTATACCCCACCTCCATTCTGATTCTTTCTGAGCAACATGACAATTTCACTCCATATTGAGCTTGCAATTCATACCAGAATTGGGCAAGAAATTTGGGACCTGGCTTTGTCGTGCCATCCATTAGACCTGTCACTCTCTGTGTAGCTCAATGTGTTTCCTTGGCTTGGAACAGCTTTGCTGGGACTCATCGCGGTCAATTAACATAACAGCACCTGAGTGATGTAACTGCTTGTGACAGATCAAAACAATGATGTCGCAAGCCAAAGGATTTGAACAGGCTCTGGGTTGTAGTCAGAAACTGCTGGGAGGAAGGAAAAATGACTTCTGCCCCAAGGTTTAAAAAAATGGCCGTCCAATTTTATGTAGACCAGATAACGTGAAAAGACTACATTATCTTTTTTTTAATATAAATTTTATTGAATTTTTTAACAGAAAAAAATTATAAACAAATTATAAACAAAAAACAGTACAAAAAAGGAAAAAAATTAAGTAACACAAAATACAAATTCAGAAGGGTATCAGTATATCTTACTTATTACAATCTTAATTATAAAAATTCTAATATTCGAAAAAGAGATACCCCCACCCCCTCCACCCACCAATAACAGTGACCCTTCACCTGACTTCCATAGCAGTGTCTAATCAGTTTTTAATATTTAAAAATACAAAGGTATAAAATTACTATAATTTCTATAACTCGTTAATTATAACCATAAAATCCATTTTTGCCAACTTATCCCAATATGAGGCGGCCTTTGACCAAGTTTGTTTAAACTTTTCCATATCTTTCCCGTCCTACTACATTATCTTTTTGAGCGGTTAAACTGCTTCTTGGTTCTAAAATAAATGGTTGAAAGATTATTGTAAAATCCACCCTTCTTGTTTTTTAAGGGATAACTCTAAATAGTTCAGAATAACGATCGAAAGAGAGTAGAAAAGAGCAAGAGTCCAGCAGCATCTTAAAGACTAACATTTCCGGCAGGGTATGAGCTTTCGTGAGTCACAGATGCCTTCGGGTATCTGAAAAGTGAGCTGTGACCCATGAAAACTCATTCCCTGCCTGAAATTTTGTTAGTCTTTAAGGTGCTACTGGACTCTTGCTCTTTTCTGCTGCCAGAAACCCACAGAGAGACTAACACCACTACCCATCATGATCGATCTAAAGAGAGATCATGTTTCTTAACTGTCTCCATTTTTATATTGATCATTTATTATATTTTTATCTTAGAATTTGTATGTGGCTCTTCTACCCTATTTTATTCTCATAATAGACATGAATGGAGGTTAGGCAGAAAACGAATAATTGGTCTATGGTCTTCAAATGAGGGATTAGAACTTGTCTCTTCCCACTTCCTACCCAAACTTTCAGTCCAATAGATCATAGCGCTAATTTCAATAAGAAGAAGCTGAGAGTCTTGGCTCAAAGTATGAAAAGGTAAGGTTAGCATATCATCACATACAGTCCATTTTTAACAGACAAATCTTATTTAAAAAGTGATCAATAATCCATATGAGGTACTGGGGTCTTCAACAAAAAATCACAGAAACCAGCACTTTACCAGAACTATGAACCTGAAGTAAGCCACAGTGACATCATGAAAATGACTACTTGAGAAACTGTCACCTGGGCCCGCCCAGCAGAGTCACGTGACAGAGGAATCCAGTCAGAAAAGAGCTGGGACTGTATCAGCTCTGCCTCTCCCATGGCTCCTCACTCCTAATTATTTGTCTGTAGCAAGAGGATCTAGCTCTGATGTGCCCGCTCATCTGTACTTGGATCTGGATCTGCTGCTATATTGCCTGACTGGGACTTAGGGTTGCCAGTTCCAGGTTGGGAAATACCTGGAGATTTTGGAGGTGGAGCTTGAGGAGGACAGGGTTTGGAGCGGAGAGGGACTTCAATGCCATAGAGTTCAATTGCCAAAGTGGCCATTTTCTCCAGGTGAACTGATCTCTATCAAGATGTCCAGGTAGTACCTGGAGGTTGGCAACCCTATTGCGACTGCTTCTGGCTCCTTGATCAGTTGTTGGACTTGACCCAAGAGCTGACTACAGCCATGCTGCTTGCCTCCAGCCTTGCATTGACAACTTCTAGCCCACCCTGACAATGCATGAGTACTCCTTACCACATCATCTCCACGGGGTCAAATGAATATACAATCCAAAGGCATGCAATACAATAATTAGACTTTATCAAATGGGACACTGCTATGTGTGATTATCATGCAAGAACAGCAGGAACATAAGGTGACCATCTGCTTTTCCTTATTACCAAGTTTGTTCCTTGCCTCCTCGTCGGAAATGTCCCCTGGATTCTGGAATACTGAATTACTTGGGCTTGTTTCTGAATTGAAACCAGTGCTTTAAGACATCCTCCACTGTTCCCTTTTTAAAACTTTCACATTTTTTACAGAGTATTGTACAGACACTGTTTCTTGAGGGCTTTCACTTCTTTTTTTCTTTTTTTTCTCTGATATGAATATCTTCACAAACACTGAGAAAAATCAATCATGGTCTGATTATACATACAGTAGTGTTAGGAATGAGCAAATTCCATCGGCTCTCTTTTGTCGGTTCATCTCATTACCTGCACATGAATGTTCTCCTCCGCTATCATTTTGCTCTTGTGTTTAGAATGTCTTGTTTTTGTCCATAACGTTTTTTTTTTTCTGGGACAAATAACCCAAAGTCAAATATGCATTTTATTTCACTATCTGATAAACATGCTATTGGATTTGACATTTTATATGTATTTGGCTGAATGTAGTCAAATTCTGAAGTTGTATATGTTTGTAGATGTCTGTTTGGACTAGCGAAGATGGGTGTCACTACATGCAGAACTCCCAGTGCTTCCCACACTACACAACAGGACAAATCCCATACATTCTGGCATTGCATCGAGAGATGAGTAAATATTTACAAAACCAAACACATATTATACAATCATTTTGTAGGCAGTGAAATTAAGGCAAGGGGAAAAAGCAGTCATAGGGTGAAAAAGCATGGTCGCTTTAGCCTCCTTTATTCCCTGTTTCAGCCAGGATTCAGCCAGGATCGATTGCACGTTCATCGAAATGCATGTGTTCGATCCTGGCTGAATCCTGGCTGAAACAGGGAATAAAGGAGGCTAAAGCAACCATGCGTTTTTGCCCATATTCACTTGGATTTGTCACAAGGATGATCACTTATGGCAGACAAATTTGGCTGTAGAGAATGTTGCAAGCATCCTTTTATTGTGTTAAACTTCTTTTGAGGTGGTGCAATATTTATTTATTTAAAATATTACTTTTTAACCCAGCCTCTCCTTCACGTGGCTGCCATTCCATTTTTCAAGAGAGCTTGCATGCATCAAACACTGCACATTGTCATACAAAATCTTATGTGCAATTGCATCAAGACTGTTTGTAGTCTTGTATCAAAGCATGCAAATGCATTGATAATATCGAGAGAGGAGACACATAAATGAGAGGAGACACACAAATACTGTTAAAAACTGCACAGGATCCAGTTCTGGAAACAATTTTAGAAATTCTCTTAAACCAGAATTAAGGAAGAGTGGAGTGGACACAGTGCTGACTTCTGGAACAATAAAAGAGCAGAACCAGGGGAAATCTGCTCATCCCTAAAATCCAGTGGCAGTTTCCTATTGCTTTTAAAAAAGAAATGTCAAGAAAACTCTTTCTGTTTATGCTTCTGCTGCTGTTCTGAATCCACTGGAGTCTCCAGGGGAAACATTATGGGCAGTGATAAATTCCAGCTCAGTGATTTATTGCCAGGGTTTGAATAACAACAAATAGTCCCTGTGCGCGCTTTTGACCATTGGCTTTCTTGCAGTTGTTAGACTTCAGGAAACTTATATGAATTTAAACATCCACTCTTGAATATTTGACCTCTTCAGAGGGAGAAAAAAAGCACAGCAAGTGTGGTAAATGGTAGTTTCAAAGCTGCCATATTCCTGCATGGTGATATATGGGGTTTATTTCCAGTTTGGGCCCCTTTTGGTGTTCCCCATTAAAGGACTGATCCTGATGTGTTGCATTATAATCTTGCCAGTAGTTCAACATGAGGTCACAGATAATCCTGACTACTAGCACTAGAACACAAATTTAGGGATATGCAACGTAGGGATGTTTTTGAATTTCTTATTTCTGCTGTCTTGACTTGAAAATCCCCATGATAATTTCACCTTCTTTGTACAAATTGAACCCATGGCTCTTTATGTTTATGCTGTTTATTTGTATGGGATTTTTCCAATAAAAAGTACAGGTTTTTAACATCATTTGTGTCAATAAATCAGCACTTTACCTATATTATCTGTATAAATGATGTACATTATGTGTAAAAATAGCGTATGAATTGTACATACACAATGCAAACAAATGTACAAAACTAGCAGGTTATTCCTGAGCCCCGCAGCAGCTGGGGACGGCATGACCAGAGTACTGCTGAAGCACCTCCTAGAAGATTTTGTGGCTGCTGCAGGGGGTGGGGGAAGGAGCATTTCTAATGAAAAATTTAGAAAAGGCGGGGAGCCCCATAGAGAAAAGTGATGCTGCACCAGCAAAAACCTGGTGCAGCACCTCTTAAGTATAATGGGGCCTGAAAGGGGTTAGGAGTCTGCCTACCAGCAGCTCCACCCCCCGGAATGCCTTGGGAATGCCTCCCGGGATGTCGGCACGAGGACTTGCACCAACAGGATGCCGGCGGGAGGCCAAGCCAGCGTCCGAGGGCTGCAGAAGTTGCACAATGCCAGCGTCTGTGCCATTTTGCACAGCGCAAGTGGCATGGATGCCAGCATTAGGGTCCAGGCACCTCCTAAGCCCATTCGGCCTCCAGGCTCCGGAATGCACTGTAAGAGTAAAAAATGACAGTCAAACAGAAATTACTTGGAACACCTTTTACCAACTAGTTGATGAGCTACAGCCTTTCCTGGAGAAAGCTGACCTGGCCCCAGCCACACAGATGGGCAGTGACTGGAAGGTGCAGTCACACTGCCTCCACAGAGGCTTCCTAGCTGCCAAAAATAAAATAAAAGGAATTTAAAATATAAAAGAAAGAAAATGCCCCCACTGAAAACAGTGAGGCAATGACACCAAGAAAGGTGTCATAGTTACACCGCTGTGGGAAGGGGCATTCCCAGGGTGAAAGAGGTTAGGAAGCTGCCTAAAGGCAACTCCAGGAATGCCCCGGGAATGCCTCCCAGGATGCCAGCATGGGGATTTGTGCCACTAGAATGCTGCCAGGAGGCAATACCTCCACCTGAGCCCTGAGCCACAGCGAGGCATCCTGATATCATCGTGGATGCCACCCATGATGGCGTAAGTGCCCCTTATCACAGTTTATCACAGCTTCACTCCCCCCCTTCAGAATTGCAGCCTTAGTAACATTCACACTTGACTACTTTGGCACACACTATCTGGGATCACCCTTGAAGATGGTTCAGAAAGGTCAGATCGTCCAAAATGCAGCAGCTAGTGTCTTTATAGGCATTCAGCTGAGTGATATATGAAGCCAACATTAAAGCATCTTCTCTAGTTTTCAATCCCTTTCTGGACTCAAAACAAAATGCTGCTTTAGACTTTTAAACCCTACAAATGCCTTCAGTCCAGAGTACCTGAAGGACCACCTTAACCCATATTAACAAACCCAGCACTTGATATTGATTGCCCCAGGGAGCTTTCCTCCAAGCACCAGCCTTAGCAGAGGTTCAGCTGATGAAAACTTGAGAGCGCTTTTCATAGAATTATAGCGTTGGAAGGAGCCATGAGGCCATCTAGTCCAACCCCCTGTTTAATGCAGGATCATCCCTGACAAGTGCTTGTCCAGCCTCTGCTTAAAGACTCCCAGTGAGAGGGAGCTCACCACCTCCCTGGGTAGCTGATTCCACCGTTGTAAAACTCTTTAAAAAGGTAAAGGTCCCCTGTGCAAGCACCGGGTCATTCCTGACCCATGGGGTGACGTCACATCCCGACGTTTACTAGGCAGACTTTGTTTGCGGGGTGGTTTGCCAGTGCCTTCCCCAGTCATCTTCCCTTTACCCCGAGCAAGCTGGGTACTCATTTTATCAACCTCGGAAGGATGGAAGGCTGAGTCAACCTGAAACCAACTTCCGTTGGGATCAAACTCAGGTTGTGAGCAGAGCTTGGACTGCAGTACTGCAGCTTACCACTCTGTGCCACAGGGCAGAACTCTTACTATACATTTTCCCCCTAATATCCAGCTGGGACCCTTCCGCCCACAATTTAAACCCATTATTGCGAGTCTTATCCTCTGCTGTCAGTTGTGGCATGTTGGAATTCCCTACCTTAGAACAGCTGCTTCCCCAAACTCCTTCCAGATGAGTTTGAAAACCTGCCTATTCCAGAGGGCCTTTAAGGTAATCAGAAATGATGTAGCTTTGTCCTCTAGATAATTTTCTGTTCGTGCCATCGCACATAAAGCACATCTACACACTTGGGTGTAATTAGGAACAAAATGATGCTACCATCCCATACTTCAGCATTAGTAGAAAAGGGCAAGAGTCCAGTAGCACCTTAAAGACTAACAAAAATATTTTCTGGTAGGGTATGAGCTTTCGTGAGCCACAGCTCACTTCTTCAGATACAGCTGTATCTGAAGAAGTGAGCTGTGGCTCACGAAAGCTCATACCCTACCAGAAAATATTTTTGTTAGTCTTTAAGGTGCTACTGGACTCTTGCCCTTTTCTACTACTGCAGACAGACTAACACGGCTACCCACTGTGAATTCTTCAGCATGAAAACTATATACCTCTGTTGTGGTAACAATTCCAGTTGCAAGCATGGAGCCCGCCCGGTTTAAAATCTGGAATCCCAATGTTCAGTTCTTTGGCGGAGGATAGGAGGTGACAGAATCCACGACTCCTACTTCCAGATGGTTGATTGGTGGGATTTCATGGCTGTTGTTGTCTTTTAAAGTCAGAGTCCTATGAATGTAGTTTCAGCAGCCTGGTAGGGAAAGGGTCCACATGGGCAAGAATTTAACCATGTGGTACCTCATTCAACTAGTGTTGCCTGCTTCTACAGGCAGATGACCTTTAACTGGATCAGGGAGTTTGTCTTACTGAGTAAATATTTCACAGGTTCATCATACATCCTTGGATGAATGTCCTGACCTTGTCCATCTGGATATGATACATTTATTGGATTTTCATCCTTAAATTGTAGACTTTTTGCTAATAGTACCAGGGTTGGAAGATTTGCTTGGCTTGCAGAGATTAAACATGCTATCTAGTTACCCTTTTTGACTTAATTGGGAGCTTTATGATGCTTCCCCCTCACTTTTCTTGACCTTCTGTATAATGTAGAGTACACAGACCTTTTGCAAACATGCAGATGAATGTTTGCATTGATATATTGCCTTCTATGCAATCTTGATCACAAAATGTATCAGAGGTTGAGATGAAGAAGGTTAGATTTTCTTTTTAGAGTTTTATGATCCTTTTTAGAAAAGGGAAAAAATTGGACGTGTGTCGGGAGCATATACCCTCATGTAAGTGCCACTGTAGTTCTGTTAACACATCGATGTATATTGAACCCGTGGAAGAGGAGAGTGGGAAAATGTTAATTGGCCCTGCCCCAATTTTATTATGTGTGGTCGATGATCCAACAGACTATATATGTCCTCAGATTCCTGCTTTTCGTAATGATCTCAATCACATGGAAACGGCCTACATGAATCCAACACATCCAAATGGGTAGGATTGCCAGGTCCCTCTTTGCCACCGGTGGGAGGTTTTTGGGTGGAGCCTGAGGAGGGCGGGGTTTGGGAGGGAAGGGACCTCAATGCCATAGAGTCCAATTGCCAAGGTGGCCATTTTCTTAAGGTGAACTGATCTCTATCGGCTGGAGATCAATTGTAATAACAGGAGATCTCCAGCTACTATCTGGAGGTTGGCAACTCTATTTGGAACTGTAGAATACAGAAAGAAATCTAGTAAACCAGTGTCATATAGTGGTTAGAATACTGGAGTAGGATGTGGAAGACCCAGGTTCAAATCCCTACTCTGTCATGATATCTCACTGGGTGACCTTGAGCCAATCACATACTCGCAGCCTAACCTATATCACAGGGTTGATGTAAGGATAAAATGGAGGAGAGGAGAATCATGTAAGCCACTTTGGATCCCCAATGTGGAGAAAGGCTGGGTATCAATGAAGTAAACAAATAAAAACAAATATTATGGTTGGGCCATAATAACATGCAGTTAATTAATTTTATGAAATGGGATGCTGAAGATTTTATACCATTCCCATTTTTAGCCCCTAGGTCGTCAAAAGACTCCGTTATAAATCAGGCTGGTCATCATTTGGTGGAACTGTGTGTGGATTTTAATCTTTGTCTACTGAATGGTTCTTTACAATATGATCCCTTCGGCCAGTACACTTATATCTCCCCATGTGGTTGTAGTGTTGTTGATTTTGCACTCCATTCAGCTGACCTAAGTGACCACATTGTCAATTTTGTAGTTGGCAATCGATCAGAAAGTGATCATCTACCCTTGCTCCTGACTTTTAAGACTAGTTGTGAACCTGCCAAGCCCTTTTTGTCGAACCAGGATCAGGATCACACTGTCAGCAAGTATAAGAGGATTAAATGGTCTCCATCTACTGTGTCCCAAATTCAGCAATGGATACATAGTGATACTGGGCAGCAGTTATTTAACGAACTATTAAATGCTGAAACCCCAATGGTGGCGTTGTCAACATATAACAATATTGTTGACAGACTTGGTGATTTTGCTCAACCAATTAGTCGTAGGTCGTCTAAATGCCTAAATAGCACCTGGTTTGATGTTGAATGCCTTGTGGCAAAGAAAGAGCTACGCCATCTGTTTAAGCTGATGCTCTCAGGCCTGTTACCTTGGGTCCCCTCAGTGTACTGCGAAAAGAGAAAGGGGTACCAAATTTTGCTAGCCGAAAAAAAACATGCTTTTGCTATGGAAAAACCTAGACTCAAATGAGAAGAATTTCAGAAAAATCTGTAGTCTATACCTAAAAATTCAAAATATTCATGCAACGTACATGGTTGCACATGTATGTATTCCAGTTAGAAAGATATGAATGGCTTCACTTTCACCAACATCATCATATTATTTGTAAAAACACCTAAACTTTATTAGATACAGTACATTATTAAAATACACAGGCCACCATCCACATGCTTATAATCTAAATTGCTTGATGGCAACCCCAGGATTGCCTCTACTTGATGAGTGAAATGGCCCTTAGTGTAAAAAATGTGATTTTGAACATTAATCCAATCGTAAATAGGCAGCACTCAACGTGTACTTCAAAACCATCATCCAACTGTGATGCTTGTAAGAAGAATAGCCAAACATACATAAACAAAGATTAACTACAAATGAATTAAAATTTTAATTACAAACCAAAGATCGGTGAGAGTGCTTGGTAATAATTAAATTACTCAATTATTATCTTAATTAGGAAAGTGGGTTTAAGAGGGTGTTAACTAGCAAGATACTATTTGGGAAATGGCCAATGGCATACATAATTACAATATTTCATTTGTGGTATGGACAAACTTCACAATCAACCCTTTGATCCAACATTGTTGAATCCCCAGGTACACACACATACCAAGGTCATTAAACAAACATCAGAGTACTCCAGAATGGTATTAGTATATTAACTGGCACTAGGCCAGTCTGGGACACAATCCAGAGGTGACTGGGCCAAGTGCCTCTGGCAGCATATTTATAATGGAGTGAGACTGCTTGTCCAAGCATGGGATAGAAGGATGGCCAGAGCTACGGGAACACAAAGGTGGTTCAGTGGTAGAGCATCTGCTTGGCATGCAAAAAGTTCCAGGTTCAATCCCTGGCATCTCCAGTTAAAGGGACTAGGCAAGTAGGGGATATGAAAGACCTCTGCCTGAGACCCTGGAGAGCCGCTGCTGGTCTGAGTAGACAATACTGACTTGGAAGGACCAAGGGTCAGATTCAGTAGAAGGCAGCTTCATGTGTTCTTGTGTTCAATTCAGTGGTAGAGCTCAGGTTTTGCATGAAGAAGGTCCAGGGGAAGTCCCAGTGTCATCAACTAAAGGACCTCAGGAAGGAGGTGCTGGAAAAGACCCTTCTCTGCCAGAGATCCTGCAGAGCTGCGGCACATCTGAGTAAACATTACTGACCTAGTTGGCCCAAAAGGATGGCTTGGCCTAGGGCAGTTTCATATATTTGTAAATGAGTGAGTGGAGTTTCATATGTTCATTAATGAATAAACCGACTAACACAGAGTTGGACATGCTTGGTTGTACATGCTGAAAGCATTTTTAATGCTGCATTGGATTGTGGCCCATAGGTTGCCATCGTTTCCCACCCCTCCACATGCCTGCTGTGAACATGAGGTTACCTTGAACTTCATGGTGCCTTCTAGTCTCTAGGATGTCTGAGACAAGCATTGGATCCTATTAGCAGTTTTCTGTAGGCTTTGGGCTCCTAGTTGCCTTCAGAGTTGGGGTTGAGAGTAGGTATGAGCTGTTACTCTGCTTTAGCACATCAGGACGAGAGTTGTCTCCCTACTAATTAATTTCAATTAATTCCATTCCAGAATTTGATTTTGATTATGTGAGGCAAGTTGCTGAAATTCAACAATGAACAAATGAGAAAGAAAGCCAAACTGCAGATGATGGCTAAAGAGACCAGCTGGAATCTAATTGGCCTAGCACATTTCTCCCTGGAGGAGGCCATCGGCTGAGTTCTGTTGACTGCCCAACAGCCAGTCATCACATTGGGAAAAGGAGACATGGCAATGTCAAAGGGAGAATGCCTTCCATTAAAGGCTGGGTGGCTATAAATGAGACAGTTTATTAATAAGGACTTTGAATCTCTGGTGTTGTGGTTCATCATGCCAAAAGCACCTACTATTTAAATTTTATTTACTCTGCGACATCAATAGTCATTTCTAATCCATGCTCAGAGGGTTAATTGTACAACGGGAGTTTCAACAGCATTTCTCCCATGAAGTATCAAAATGGCTTTTGAAATCCTGCTAGATTTCCATGTCAAGTGGCATGGTGGTGGTGGGGTCTATAGGGTTGTCAGGAACCTCTTTGCCACCGGTGGGAGGTTTTTGGGGCAGAGCCTGAGGAGGGTGGGGTTTGGAGAGGGGAGGGACTTCAATGCCATGGAGTCCAATTGCCAAAGTGGCCATTTTCTCCAGGTGAACTGATCTCTATCAGCTGGAGATCAGCTGTAATAGCAGAAGATTTCCAGCTAGTACCTGGAGGTTGGCAACCCTAGGGGGTCTACGCTTTTTAAAATTACCACATGAATAGGATGTTTGATCACAGCCATTCCCTGCCAAATCTTAAAGGTTCATGGTATTCATGCAATGTTCACCCCTGCCCCCTCCCGGCCACAAAAGCCCTGCCCACAAAAATACTTATTCTAATGTTTCCAGTGCATACTTAGGGCTGGTCTACACCTGCATGCTTGTGCTTCATTTAACCTCTTTGTTAGATTTTGGTACTCATATGGGAACATGAAGATTTGTAGCCAGATCTAGAATGGTGAGCTACAACTGACTGTGGCTGCTTAGATCACAATTGCCAACTCTTGAAATGCACTCATTCTGGTTCCCGGTAAGGTCTCATGGATGAACCGGCTTGGATGTAGAGAAGAGTCTGGGAACAGAAGCCCTATTTGCCTTTGGGGGCAGAGCCTAGTGGTGATAGCTGGGTCAGGTCTATTTTTACTAAATGATGGGTAGAGGCAGCAGAAACGTTTTCTTTTGCTTTTTGCTTTTCTAGCACCTGGCCAATCTCATGGATCTTTCTTACCAACTGGTGCCTTCCATGGTGATGGAATCTTGATTGGGGGAATCAAATCTGACCCACCAATGTTGTTGTACCTTGCAATATTCATACACCATTCCCAGGGAGTTCATACTACATGGGTAACAGTGGTCACACCTCTTTGTGTTTGCATGCAAATGTTGGCCTTGATGACTATTAAAGTGTATGAGCTTAATATATTGCTTTTGAATTTGGTATAATAGTCTGTGCAATGAAACTTTGATGGCTCATTCACACATTAGAATCATCTCACTATCATAAAATGAACACATATTTGGGAACAAGCTCTTCATTCACAGTTTCATAAATGTGTAGTAGTAGTAGTAGTAGAAGAAGAAGAAGAAGAAGAAGAGTTGGCTTTTACATGCCAACTTACTTGACCACTTAAGGAAGAATCAAACCAGCTTACAATCACCTTCCCTTTCCCCTCCCCACAACAGACACCCTGTGAGGTAGGTGGGGCTGAGAGAGCTCTAAGAGAGCTGTGACTAGCCCAAGGTCACTCAGCTGGCTTCACGTGCCAGAGTGAGGAAACCAACCCGGTTCATCAGATTAGTGTTTGCCGCTCATGTGGAAGAGTGGGGAATCAAGCTCATTTCTCCAGATTAGAGTCCACTGCTCCTAACCACTGCCCTTAACCACTACTCCACGCTGGCTCACATAAATGTGTGAAGATAAATGGAAGATAAATGTGTGTCAATTCCAGAGCTGAGGAGTACCATATGAAGCTCCTTCTGCCTCCTTGGGGAAAGCTCTAGAGACACTTTCCCCAACTCATACACAGTGCATCCATGTTGCAGCAATATCTTTATTAATAGAATCCACTGACAATTGGTGCTTCTTCTGGAGAGGAAGGAAATACTATGACATGGGAGTGCAGATCCATCTACTTCCTGGGCAGAGGTCCCATCCCCACAAAACTTGGTATTGGCATCTGATCTCCGCCCAGTTCAACCTACTCTTTTATCCCAGAAACAATGTAATTATTTAGATTGTGAACATTTTTTTGGGAAAGAAATGCATTCAGAAAAACTTTTTTGCATATAGCAATCATTGATATAAAAAAGGAAACTCAAATCACCCTCTCCTCTACATGTGGGAGATGAAACAGGAAGTTGCTCCTAGAGAAAAGAGGTTCGAGCCACTCTCCTCTTCGAAAAGAACCTAAAACTGATATAGTTTTTAAAATATCAAAAAAGTATTTTCCCTGTAAAAGGAATATTAAAGCTAGTAATTGAGTGAACACTTGAACGCTATCAACGCAATAGCAATAAGATATCATGTAATGAAACTACATGATTGAGATGTAAAATATATACTGAAAGGATATTGCAAAATGTAATTGTAGACCTTTATCATATTAGAAGTCATTTTATTTGAAGAAGATTAAAATATTATCAGATGAAACCTACAAAAATTAAAGGTAGAGAGCTAAAATAACGTTGTGTAATAAAATCTTCCCCAATACCTTTTTAAAATTTTGACCCCATGATGTGAATTCTTGTTGGAATCTGATCTGGAAGGAAAAAAAAGAAACAGCTATTTATATAAAATATGAATAAGACTGAGGCACAATCCATAGAATTTTTTTTCCTGCATAAGGCTAGTTGAAAAGAAGAGCCCTGCACTCTTTAACAAATCTGTTTCACTATAATGAGTCTTGCAAAAGAAAAAAAAAATCAGCGGATTGGACCCTTGCAGTGCAATCTTATGCAGAACTGCTCCAGTCTGAGTTCACTGAAATCAAAATAGTCCCTGCAGCTAAACAATTTAACAGTGGTTTTGAATGTCTTATCTTTGATGTTTCCACCTAAAAATCCCTTTCAATTTAGCTACTGAATTGAGTTAACCAGGCCCATGATCCTTTCTTGTTTCTTTGCACCAAATCATGCCCGTATTTGTTTTCAGTATTGTCTGAATGCTGTACACTACTTATATATACACCTTGTAAATCCCATGAATTATATCCCACCATTCCATTTGTCTGAATGCAAAGCCTTACTCTTCCACACAATAAACATTCAGGAACTAATCATTGTCTTTTCTAGGGTTGCCAACCTCCAGGTACTAGCTGGAGATCTCCTGCTATTACAACTGATCTTCAGCCAATAGAGATCAGCTCACCTGGGAAAATGGCCGCTCTGGCAATTGGACTTTATGGCATTGAAGTCCCTCTCCTCCCCAAACCCTCCCCTCCTCAGGCTCCGCCCCACAAATCTCCAGATATTTCCCAACCTGAAGCTGGCAACCCTAGTCTCTTTCTATCTGAAACAGTAATACATAAAGTCCAGTGTGTCCCTTCTATCTCCCAAGGTCCCAACAGCCGGTGTACCAGGACTTCAGGAAATTATATATTCAGGAAGTTCATCAGGACTTCCCAAGGAGCAGCCATAGTTTATTGAAACAGAAGATTGTTTCTTTCTCTCACCTATTCTATGCTTAGTTGAGCTCTCTTTCTCTCCCCCCCCCTCTCTCTCTCTCACACACACACACGAACACTCTGACCTCCATCAAGCTTTGGCTGCTTGCTTGAAAGGCAGTTGCATCAGCCTGGATTAGGAAGCTGGGCAGAAGTGTGGTATCTTGAGTCTATTTAGGGTTGCCAACCTCCAGGTATGAGCTGGATATCTCCTGCTGTTACAACTGATCTCCAGCCAATAGAGATTAGTTCACCTGGAGAAAATGGCGGCTTTGGTAATTGGATTTGATGGCATTGATTCTATGGCCCATGATCCAGCATGGCCTTTCTTATGTTCTTATGAAAGCATTTCCATATTGGTCTATGGCCAATGGCACACAGCACTTTACTTTTCAGAACTTTTGGAGAAATAACATCACTTTCATTTCTGCCTGAGATGCAGATGAAGAGCCATTAAATTAATGCATGCCAACATGTCCAGGTACTCCTCAGAATTATGCATTAATTAAATAGCAAACAGCACTGGGGGACATCTTAGTATCATGGATTGCAGCCAGAGCTAATCATTTCTTGATATCTGCTGTTCTGCTCAGAGGCAGGGGATATGTACAGAGCAAAACATTCAAGTAAGGCTCCCTCCTCCCCCATTCAAGCTGTGAAGCAGTTGGCATATATTCACGATGAACTTGGATGGTAAGAATCATTACACCTTCCCTGATGATATGTGGATGACCACCTAGTTGAATTCGTATTAGAAAATGTGCCAATAATTAGAATGAGGACAGGTTCTAAAATTCAAGTGAGTTTTCTCCATAACCTCTTATACTATACATACCTAATACCTGCCAGCAGTCTGTTCACACAGTGGCCAACCAGGTGCCTCTAGGGAGCACACAAACAAGATGACTGCAGCAGCATTATGCTGCCTGTGTTCCACATAGGGCTGTTGAAAAAAAAAATCAGAAAAGTTTGGCTTCGGCAAAATTCGGCCCGTTTAAATTCGGGACCTGCCGAAGTCCGAACTCCCCCGCTTCGGATCTGCGAACTTCGGCACGAGATCCGGAGTTCGGGGGAAAATTCGCCCCCCCGTGGGCCTTCACGGGGCTTCCATGAAGGTACGTGGGGGGCCCTTTAAACAGATCTGCACCTTCCAGCTGTTTAAAGATCTGTTTATAGAGCCCCCTGCGCACCTTCAGGGAAGCCCCCTGAAGGCGCGCGGGGGGGGGCGAACCCCGAATTTGCCGAATTTATTCGCTGAACACCCCGAAGTTGGCGAATTCGGCTCCCCCGTTTCCCGCCTTTTTTTTTAGTTTGGTTCATCCCGAACTAAAATCAAACTAAAATCCCAAACTAAAAACCGCCGAATCGGGGGAAATTCGGCTGTTTTTCGGATCAGGATGAACCGAATCGACAGCCCTAGTTCCACAGAACTCAATATATTAAGCATGCTCTTCTGATCCTGGAGAGAATAGGTATGCATCATGAGTAGTTACAAGTAGCTAGATTTTTGGTGTGAATATTTGACATTCCATGATGCTTGATGATTAACAAGCTTATGATGTCTAATATTCAGTTGTCAATATTTGACAGGCAATATTTGATAAACAGTAGTAGCTAATAATCTCTATATAATATATAATTTGATATTTTCTGTATTACCTATTCATTGTTGGCTAAATCAATGACAATTGGCATTGGTAACTAGTAATATTTGATAACATTTAAGATCAATATGGGTTTAATGGGCCAAGATAAATCTCTGCACCATCTGGAGCAAACTCCCCTTTACAAGGCTTGAGTTAACCAGGCTTCTTTTGTCTTGTCTCAATTCAAAGCTTTGATTTCCAAACACAAGCATCTGAAACCCATCAGACTTTTTTCAGGGTAAGTGCAAAGGAGGCCCATTGTGAAAAGTACTCAGTGCAGGAGAAGAGCAACCATTTTGGAAAGTCTTTCAGAGAAAGCTGAACCGGACCTGTTCATTTTGGCAATGGAATTTGGACTGAGTAGCTCATCTTTTATTCAAAGCAACAGACAAAAATGGAAAAGAGATTTGACTTGGCATCATGTCTCCTCTGGAGAGCAAGGAGAACAAATAATGAATCAAATAAATAAGACAATAAATGCTTTGCAAAACACACAAAAGCCACCCTAAGAAGAATGGCACAAAAGTTACAGAGAAAAAGAGAATGAAAAGAGGATAAATGATAAATGATGATGATAGTGAAGAGAGATAGATCGATAGATAGATCAAGATAGATCGGAATATATAAAATGTATAGCCAAGGTCAGAAACAGTCCGCGTGATGTAATGGTTAAGAGCGGCAGACTCTAATCTGGAGACCAGGGTTCGATTCCCCACTCCTCCATATGAAGCCTGCTGGGTGACCTTGACCTTGGGCCAGTCACAGTTCTCCCAGAATTCTCTCAGCCCACGTGGAGGCAGGCAATGGCAAACCACCTCCGAACGTCCTTGACTTGAAAACCCAACGTGGTCGCCATAAATTAGCTGTGGCCTGACATCACTTTCCACCACCACCAAAATCAAAAAATGTTTATGACTTTAGTCTATTGTATTTTTGATGGCATATACCACCTTGCTTTTACTGCAATGTCTTCTCCCTTTGTAATTAATTTCCTTAATGTCATACCATATACAGTTTGTTGTTGTTGTTGTTGTTGTTGTTGGTTTGGTTTGCGTTGTTTTCTAATTATGTAATCCTAATCCTAGAGCATTGCTTATTTTATGCTATTTCATCAATAGACAGACAGGCAGGCCGACAGACCGACAGACAGACAGACAGAGAGAGAGAGAGAGAGAAATATTGTATTTGGCCTTGAGCCTCAGTAAGAAAGACAGGCTATAAATGAAGTAAGTAAATAAATAAAATATCCCACTATGTCAATAGCGAACTACTGATTATGCAACAACTCATTTCTTTTGGAGTAATTATGTTTACAATCTGGGGGAAAGGAAACATCGTATGAATGAGACTTGACTTGCTCATCCAACCATGCAAGCATCCTGGGTGAAAACAGTGAGCAACAATCTTGTTAAAGGTGACATATAAAGGGTTTCCACTACAGAGGATCTTCACCCCTGATGCAACACCTTGACGCACACTCTCTAGCCATTATTGGACCCAATGCAAATTTCATGTTAGCTAAATGAAAAGCCATTTAATATATTTGGAGCAAGGGTGCAGATTGATTTAAGATGGCATTTCATCGTTGCTATTATGGCTGCTGGCAGGCCTCCCTTCCTCTCCCATTCCAAAAGAAGTTCATTATGCTGCGAAATAAAGAAGGAATGCAGCTCCCTCTAGGAGATGATTAAGCCCTCTTGCAATTAAAAGCAACCAGCCTCTGTTGTATCGCTATTATTTACAATTAGGCACCAAAGCAGAGTGATAAATGGAATTAGTGTAAGTCACATGCTGTTCTTGCTGTAGGATATTGTTTCTTGTCCTGTCTAAAGCACTGAGGGCAGGCTTACCTATTATGAAAAGTGAGGCATGGGATAGGGCATGCTCTTAATTTAATAAAATTATCTGGTGATGTTTATGAGAAGAAAGCACTTAATCCCACCCCAATGTTGAATTTTCTTCTGAATGCCTACCACTCAGAGAAATAGGGTCCTTCTGCTTCCACTAGGGCTGCCAACCTCCAGGTGGCGGCTGGAGATCTCCTGCTATTACAACTGATCTCCAGGCAACAGATACCAGTTCCTCTGGAGAAAATGGCCACTTTGGCAATTGGACTCTATGGCATTGAAGTCCCTCCCCTCTCCAAACCCCACCCTCTTCAGGCTCCACCCCCAAAATCTGCAGATATTTCCCAATCCAGAGCTGGCAATCCTAGTTCCCACATGAAGTAGTAGCTATATTGTCAATTATGTGAAAATGATCACCTCTAGGTTTGGACAACATTTCCACTGGCTCCCCCCCCCTCATGATTAGGGTGGCCAGGTCCCTCTTCTCCACCGGCAGGAGATTTTGGGGCAAAGCCTGAGGGTGGGGTTTGGGGAGGGGAGGGACTTCAATGCCATCGAGTCCAATTGCCAAACTGGCCATTTTCTCCAGGTGAATGGATCTCTATCGGCTGGAGATCAGTGGTAATAGCAGGAGATCTCCAACCAAAACCTGGAGGCTGGAAACCCTACCCATGATTGCTCTTACAAGTGATGGACATTTGTAAATGTTGCAAGGCTGTTCATAAGTGCTTAAAAAGAAACTCACTCACAACAAAATGAATAGTCACCAGGGTTGCCCGGTCTTCCACTATAAAAAAAGAAAAAAAGAACACTGGCATTGAATACAGAGTGATGTCACTTCTGGGGGAAATCCAAAAGTGATGCTATATTACTCTATGAGTCACTGTAAACTCTATGGTTTTACCATAAAGTTTCTGGCAATTCCTAGAGTGACATGACATCACTTTTGGTTTTCCTTAGACATAACACCATGCCCAGTGCCCTGCAGAAGCCCTCCCCGTATAAAGGGTCAGGGCAGTTTCCCCCCAGCCGGTTGGCAGCCCTACTCCTAAGCAACAAATCTTACAGAGGAAGGAAATAACTATCAATGGGAGAAGGCTCTTTAAATCTATAATCTTGGTTTTCTGCAGCCAACACTTTTTGGCAGGTATGGTGGGAACTGTAGCTTTGTGTGCCCAGTGCAATCCTCATCAGCCCCACAGGAACTGTTGGCTTGGAAAGACTGGAGAACTGCAAAAGAGAGCATTTATCCTTCCTTTACCAACGTCTGGTTTGTTGCTGGGGCAGAGGTGTTGAACATGGTCATGGGGGTTGTAAATGCCAGCTAAATTTTTCCTTTAAAGCCTGAGTTTTAAAGGATGTGGGCTCAGTTTGATTAAGCTTTTCAAGCTGTATTCCTGATGATCCCCTGAACTCAAACTTCCTCAGCAGAAGAAGCAGTAATGCTGGATGTAACGCACATAGATGAACGGCACCTTCCTAAGTATGTTTACTCAGACGTAAGTCCCGTTGAGCTCAATGAGGCTTTAAAGTATGCGTAGGACTGCAACATTAAACTTCCTTCTGCTTTTGGAATTGTGTTGGTGATGGTTTTGCAAAACCTCCTTCAGAATGTTTGCTAGCGCAGTCCAGACTCTTCCCTCTAGCTATTTTGCTTGAAAATAAATCTTGACATTCATTTTTCAATTTTTGTTTTAGGCAAAAATTTGGGATATTTCTTTGTGTAAAATATTGTTAAAATGTGTGTACCTGTATTCTCCATAAACTATTCATGCAACCTTCAATTTAACTTGCAACCTTCAATTCATGTGCAATCCCATATGGAGCTACTCCAGTCTAAGTCATTAAAATCAATCAGGGGAAAAGTACATGGTGGGGATAAGGACAATCTTTGGAGAATAACCACGCTAAATAAATGATCACAGATTTGCTCCCAGGCTAACTTCTACAGGGAGGGAGTTAAAAAGTCTTGGTGCCACAACCACAAATGATATATGCTGTGACTTCAGCTCCTTCACAGAATTCCACAGCTGTTTTTAATTTAATTTCCCCCCCCCAATCTTTCCTTTCTTTCTAGGAGCTCAAGGTGGCATGCATGGGTCTCCTCTCCTCCACTTTACTCTCACAACAACCCTGTGAGGTAGGTTAGTCAGAGAGATGGCGACTGGCCCCAGATCACCTAGCCAGCTTCATGGCACGGAGGGAGGATATGAACTGCAGTCTCCTATCTCCTTTTCCAATATTGTAATCAGTATTGCCAAGCTGTTTCACTCCAAGGGGGACCTCTATTCACTGTTTTACATTTTGCTCTAGGTGTCATTGTGGTGACAACTATATATGTAGCTCATGAAGTGAGTTTCCTTAGACAAGCAGTTGCTTCCTTATATTCCTTGTAAGATATAATTGTTTCTCTTTTAGCCTTTTTACATGTACAAATTTCTCATCTGCCATACAATTTTCTCCTCCGCCTTTGCTATTTTTATTTATCTTTGGTCTTAATGAGCAAAACTTTTCCCCTGTCATTCTTCCTTTAGCTAATGAGTTGGCTGCATAGCTGTTCCCCAGGAATAATTCAGTTTGAAGTGGACAGAACAATAGTACGATTTCAACACAAATTACACACAGCCATTATTTCTTCAACTAATCATCTCCATAACATATTCCATTTTCTTATTTCCTGACACTCATTTGATGTCTTTGGTTGGAGTTCACTTTATGGCAGTTCTGCTGAACCCAACCCACCCACACACACACACACAAGAAAATGTCCCTATAGACTTATAATTTTTTCTGAGACTGAAGGGGAGCATTGATAAAGTACCCTATTGACACCTTCAAGTGCTCCATTAATAGCTGTGTGTCATGAGTGTAGCAAAAGACAAGCCACTTCGGCAAACATTTTCTTTAGTGAACAGACATTGTTCTCCCATGTTTCATGGTGTTGTTCCAAATTATGGAACTGTAGCTGCTTACTTTCCTTTGAAATGGGGTGTTGGAGGAGTGTGTTACAGATACCACGGACTGCCAAACAACCAAATCAGTGGTTTACAGATCAAATCAAGTCTAAACTGACCCTGGAAGTTAAAATGGCTAAACTGAGGCTACCATACTTTGGTCACATTATGAGAAGACAAGAGTCACTGGAAAAGACAATCGTGCTAGGAAAAGTTGAAGGCAGCAGGAAGAGAGGAAGACCCAACAAGAGATGGATTGACTCTATAAAGGAAGCCACGGCCCTCAGTTTGCAAGACCTGAGCAAGGCTTTTAAAGATAAGACATTTTGGAGGACATTTATTCATAAGGTCACCATGAGTCGGAAGCGACTTGACGGCACTTAACACACACTTAATACAGCTGCTTACTTGTCTCATTTGGAAATACCTGATGCCCGCAGAGCATTTACGTTTGCCAGGTTTAATTTTCTTCCATCAGCCATTTTATATGATAGATACAAGAGAATTCCTCTCAGTGACAACTGTTGTCCCTGCATGGTTGGGGTACCTGAAAACTTAATTCATATGTTACTGCATTGTAAGTTTTACTTGATGCTGAGGAACATTTATACCAGACCTTTGTGGTCGAGTGCTCAGAGTTTCTCACACCAGCAGTTGGTGGTGCATCTTTTACCAGACAGAAATTATTTTATCACTCAACAAGTAGCCATATACCTGTTATCCTTTACGTGAACTGCTTGTGCACGCTCCTAGATAATGTTACTATCAGTGTTATTTCAATGCTTTTAGAGACTATTTCGTTTTTGTAATCTTGTTTTATAACTACAGTGTGGTAAATGCCTAATAAAGATGATGATGATGATAAGCCACTTCTTCAGTTTTTTCATCATTTAATTCCCAATAAGCTGCTTAAAAGAGGCAGCGTGGTATAGTGGTTAAGAGCGGTGGTTTAGAGCGGTGGACTCTGATCTGGAGAACCGGGTTTGATTCCCCACTCCTCCACAAGAGCGGTGGGCGCTAATCTGGTGAACTGGATGTGTTTCCCCGCTCCTACACAGGAAGCCAGCTGGGTGACCTTGGGCTAGTCACACTCTCTCAACACCACCTACCTCACAAGGTGCCTGTTGTGGGGGGGGGGAAGGGAAGGTGATTGTAAGCTGGTTTGATTCTTCCTTAAGTGGTAGAGAAAGTCGGCATATCAAAACCAACTCTTCTGCTTCAGTTTGGGCTTAGAAAGGCTATCTGAAAGAAAAGGGTGAGTCAGAGGCTCTTCTTCTTCTTCCTCTTCTTCTTCTAAAAGTTCACTCTGTGGTAGTTCTTCCAGTGCAGAGAACTGGATATCTGTCACTAGACAAGCAGTTGCCTATGGAAGGGCCATAACTTAGTTGTAGGGCACATGTTTTTCACTTGCATTTAAATAACAACTAGTCAAAATTCCACCCAAATATATAATATAACTATATAATATAACTATAACTATATAACTATAACTATATAACTATATATATAGTTATATATATATATATATATATTGGGTCTAGCCATAGTTCTGTAACCCTGCTGTCTGATTTCAGTTCTTTGAACAGAAAGGGGAGAAATGAGACGAAGGAATGATTTAGCAGTTATGTGCCTGAGAGTGTCTTTGCCCAACCATAACTGTTAGCATATGTTTCCTCTGAACAGGATCAGGCAGTTAAACTGGAATACTACAATAGCAAGATTGTAAAATAATAGAGATGTCACAATACAACTTGATGTAAAATTCCTGAATGCTTAATGGACAGGACAGAAAGAGTTTATAACAAAGATTCCCTTCAGCACAGATGCCACTTTTTTCTGGCCTACCATTTAAATTGTAGGATTGCCAGGTTCCTCTTTGCCACCGGCGGGAGGTTTTTGGGGCAGAGCCTGAGGAGGGCGGGGCTTGGGAAGGGGAGGGACTTCAATGCCATAGAGTCCAATAGCCAAGGCGGCCATTTTCTCCTGGTGATCTGATCTCTATCGGCTGGAGATCAGTTGAAATAGCAGGAGATCTCCTGCTACTACCTGGAGGTTGGCAGCCCTATTAAATTGTGAGCTCCCTCAGAATATCTCCACAATACTTGCTTTCTACTGGAGAATTCAGAGTTAACTAACACAGGCATGTGCAGTGTTCTTTTTAATTATATCCGTCTTAATTATGTGGATGTTAGGTTACACTGTGGAGGAGAAATGCCACCTACTTAGCAAAAGTGTCATGATTGTTTGTGACTTCTAAGTGTAACTATTATCATGAGATGGAAGAAAGAAAATGTCATTTGCATGGCAATTTTGCGTAGAGTATAATGTAAGCTCCAGGCATTTTACCATATAATTGGCAGAGCAGAAATACTTAAGTGATTGTTATGGACTCTCTTCTTGTCAATATTTGATTTTCTGGGAGTTAGGCTATGGATTGTCTACAGGGCTTTACCAATTTAGTTCCTGCAGAGCAAGGCTTTGTAACAGACATCAAAGTTTCTCTCCAGTTCCCAAGGACCTTAGGCTCAGAGGTTTGGCTCCAGAGTCACAATGGGTGACACTGCACTTTCATTCCTTTAATTCAGATTAGGAATCAAGCAAAGAGAAGTGAGTGCAAATTGAACTCAGGAAAGGAAAAATCTTTAGTCACCTCTCCAGGTTTGAGCACATTTCTGGTCTTTTATGGAAGTCCATCATTAGACATCTTGAAATATTTTTTTTAAAAAAACTTTTTTATTACTCTCTTCTAGACTTACTAATTAGTATTCAGTTCTATTGTGTTGTAGTCCTTATAACATCCCTATAAGGTAGAGTATAATGCATATTGTGGAGAGGATGAGCAAGAATGGCTCACTTAAGCCTAGCTAGTAGATGTGCCAACTCCAGCTGGAGAAATTCTTGGAGATATGAAAGAAGTGCCTGGGGAGGGTAGAGTCTGGAGAGGGCAGGGAGCTCAGTGGGGATATGATACCACACAGACCACTCTCCAGTGTTGCTATTTTCTCCAGAAGAACTGATCTTTGAAGTCTGGAGATCAGCTGTTATCCAGGAGACTTCCAGGCCCCACCTGGAGATTGGCAGCCCTAAAACCTAGGTTATAGCAGAGGCAATATTTGAACCAGGGACTTCCCAGATCCTGACTCCCATCTTCCAGCTACTATGTGACACCAATCTGTTCAGCAATACTTGATGGGTAAGATTTTTAAATAGGATGAAGAACATGCCGTTGAGTCACAACTGACTCATGGGGACCCCTTCCATGGGGTGTTCCAGGCATGAGATGAGCAGAAGTGGTTTGCCATTGCCTTCCTCCATGTAGCAACCCAGTCTTTTTTGGTGGTTTCCCATCCAAGTGCTAACCATGGCCAACCCTGCTTAACTACTAAGCCCTGATGAGTTCAGGCCAAACCAGGCTGCTCAGGCTGCTAGTGTTTTCAAGGGGAGGGACTAAATCCCTGAATAAGACCCTTTTCACATGTATATGCTGACCACTTTTTTAAATGTTGCATGGAACAGTGAATGCCATGTGTCAATGTGATAGGCATAGATCAAATACCGGAGCTGGTTTTCATATGTGAAGCCAGTTCATGTACTCACATATAGGAATGGAGTCGTCAAGCAATGGGGAGCAATATTGTGCAGTAGTAGAACATGCTTTGCATGCATAAGGTTCTGACTTTGGAGTGGCACCTCCACTGAAAGGATCAAAGATAGAAGGTCTAGGAAGTGCCAGTGTTCGAACTCTTGAAGACCTGCTGAGCATTTGAGTAGGCAATGTTAGGTTGGATGGGCCAAGGGCTGGTTGATGGACTTACATGCATCACAGTCTCATATGTAAATGATGCATGTAAGTCTGTCAACCAGCCCTAACTCATGCAAACTGGCTTAATGACATATCCCTTTGTTCCTGTTCAAACCGTCTTGGCTCCTGAACTGGCAAAAATAAGGGGATACTCACCACCCATATCAGGCAATGGTTTGGATACAATGATGTGTGAGGAAAAGTTGCTTTAGTGTAGTTCTATCTGCAAGGGCAATAGCATCAGAGGTACAGCGTCACATAACACTTTGATGTAATTTGTAATGAAATAACAGTAGACATATGGAGCAATGGAATGTACAACATTATTTACATGATTTTATTTAAATTGTTTTTGAAATTGTATCAGGAGAATTGTCTCTCGCACTACATCTAGCCCATGTGGAAAATATAACAATTGCTTTCATTTTGAGTAAACAGGCACTGAGGAGTAATGTTAATGCTGCTATTTGTGCAAGGGCTGTTGCACATATGAGACTCTTCCATAGGAACCAACCTTTTATCTGGTTCTTCCCCAGGGGCAGCTCTGTATCTGGTGAACTCATAAGCTCTGCTATGAATTCAATGGGCCTATGAACTAGAAATCATGCCAAAGGCACAAATACTTTGGAAAGACATTTGCTGCTAAATCACTAATTATAGTGAATTTTTTGTAAAAACTGTGCAAAGAATGGATCTTGCAGCAAAGAGTGAGAAATAAAGTTCTTGATTTCACATGGGCTTTATGGTTTGGGAATACAGGTTGGTTTGGCCCTGGTTAGTACTTGGATGGGAGACCTCCAAGGAATACCAGGTTCATGATGCAGAGGCAAGAAATGGCAAACCACCCCTGTTAGTCTCTTGCCTTGAAAACCCTACAGGGTTTCCGTAAGGCGGCTACAGCTGGACTGCTCTTTACACACACATACACGTTGGCCTTACCCCTATTATGTTTTTTCTTTGTTAAGATCAAGACCTTTGGTCAAAGGAGCTAGTAAATAAATGGAATGGAAAAAAATGTATTTTCTTTTAATGATGTATATCTTTTTTTTACTTCAGCAAATAAAGGTTTCAAAATAATAATAATTAAAAAAACAACATTTGTAAAATGCACAACTCTTTCTAATTTCACCTTGACCACATCACAATCTTTGGTGAGCATTCGCTCGCCTCTGAATCCTGTTTCCGCTACCACTCGTGGAAATTTTCCACCAACCCCGGAGACCTGAGCTGCTCTCGGGATTCAGCCCGGGTGAAGGACGTGATAGGCTGTGACAGACATTGATTGTGGTAGCAGTGGCACCGCTGCTAGAGACGGGACAGTGCTCACGGAGGCTGTTGCCATTGCATGCCCAGCTCGGAGAAAAGATTGGGTTTAATTGCCTTTCTTTCAAGCGCACTTAACTCCCGCTGCCCGCCTAAAAGCTGGCCCTTCCCGTCTTTGCAGCAAGAAGAGAAAGGCACCGGCTTCTCTCTAGCTTTCCAGCCTGCAACTTCCAGCCAGGCTGACGGAGAGAACCGCTGTGTCTTTAAAATTAGCGTTGTCTTATTTGCCTTTTCAGGTTCATTTATGTCACTTGCCACGTGAGGCAGAGTGCAATTTCTTTTTAATCATTTCTTCATCTCCCCCCCCCCCCGTTGAACAGTCCTGGCTGAAGCATGCTGGGGAGTGCACGAGAGGGGAGAGGGAGGGGGAAAAAACCCTCCCCTTAATTTGGTTGCTTTTCATCAGACACTTCACTCGCTACGGAGTCACTCTGTTAGGCCACAGACGTCGAAGCGGCTCAGGACATCAGCTGTCAAAGCAGTACTCCCCAACCTCCCACTATTTGCATGCAAAACACGCTCCCCTGTTGAGACTCAAACTGTAAACACATTTTGGGGAGAAAACAACTGGCTTTGTCTTTGAGAGACAGCGCTTTCTTTTTGTTTGATGCTTTGTTTGTTTGGTGATAAGTCGCTACAATGAAAGGGAGAGATTCCATTTGGGAAGACACTTTCTCCCTGAAGCACACCAGAAAGTTGCGTTTGTGTGTCGGTGTGTGTGGGTTCAGATACAAGAGATTATAAAGCTCGAGGGATGTCAGACTGGGGACTGTAAAAGCAGGCCCTGACCTCGGTGCCACCACAGTAGCTCACCAGAGGAAAAAGCTAATGAGCTGTTCTCTGTTGGACCTCTACACCACCGCTGCAGATGGCTAGATAAGCTAATTGTAGCTACTAGAGCAACAGATGTCAGGTGACACACAGGGAGTCAATAGAGTTCTGCCTAATCTTTAAAAGTTTCTGAATCTTGCTGAGTTCTTCAGTCTGAGCAAATCATGGCTGGCTGGCTGGCTGGCTGGCAGGCATGGTGTAGTGGTTAAGAGCGGTGGTTTGGAGCAGTGGACTCTAATCTGGAGAACCGGGTTTGATTCCCCACTCCTCCACATGAGTGGCGGACGCTAATCTGGTGAAACAGTTTGGTTTACCGACTCCTCCACATGAAACCAGCTGGGTGACCTTGGCTAGTCGCAGCTCTCTTCAAGTTCTCTCAGCCCCACCTACTTCACAGGGTGTCTGTTGTGGGGAGGGGAAGGGAAGGTGATTGTAAGCCGGTTTGATTCTTCCTTAAGTAGTAGAGAAAGTCGGCATATAAAAACCAGCTCTTCTTCTTCTCCTCCTCCTCCTCCTCCTCCTCCTCCTCCTCCAACTAAATAACTTACTAACTGGCTGGCTATCTTCTATATATTCCTCACTCCTGATAGAGATGTTAGCAATGCATACCAATGTTGGTGGCGGAAAGTGCCGTCAAGTCTCAGCTGACTTATGGCAACCTTGTAGGGTTTTCAAGGCAAGAAATCCCCTCCCCACCAACATTTTAATTACAGTTTTATTTTTGTTGAGTCCCATTGCCAAAATGATAATCCTTAGCATCAGTCTGGGACAACAAAGAGCTCATCAATTAGAAGTCTCTGTCAGATGGGAAGGGGTGGAGAACTAACATCTAGGATTCTCCTCTGCCATTGTGTCCAGTAAATGACAGCTGCAACTCTTCAGTATTCTGCCAGGTCCAAACAGATGCAGCAGTATCTTCTTTCATTGTGCAGGGAAAAAGGGGCTATGAATCACAATACTTGGCTTTAGTTATAATATATAATAAGAATATGCTGGCTAGCCAAGGAGCAGCAACTGACAATGTGAGCAAAGGGGAAAGATGAAGCTTGAGCCACAAATATCTCTCTCTTCCTCTCTCAGCCACACACACTACTTGACATGTTCTTGCATACGTTATGGATTTTAATTGTAAACCACTTTGGGAGCCAGCCTGGCTGCAAAAAGTAGGGTTTAAATACATGAAATAATGAAATGTAGTAATGTGCATCTTTGACAGTTCCTGCTTGGGTGAACCATTTAAGGAATTTTGACGAGAGAACAAGGGCTTTCTATAACGTGACATTATTCAAGCCAGTTCCCAACACCCTTATTGAAAAAGAAGTGCCATGTGCTGCTGAAATAAGGCACAAAAAATTGCCTCCCGCAGGGCTGGGTTCCCTACCCAAAGCCCTGAAGCTTGAGGCAGCACAATGAGAAACATGATGCATGGTGTGGAGACAGTGGACAGGGAGAAGCTTTTCTCCCTCTCTCATAATACTAGAAAGCCAGGTCATCTGCTGAAGCTGGAAGGTGAGAGATTCAAAACAGATAAAAGGAAGTATTTCTTCACACAACACATAGTTAAATTGTGGGACTCCCTGCCCCAGGGTGTGGTGATGATGGCTGCCAACTTGGAAGGCTTTAAGAGGGGAGTGGCCATGTTCATGGAGGATAGGGCTATCCATGGCTACTAGTCAAAATGAATACTAGTCATGATGTATACCTGTTCTCTTTAGTATCAGAGAAGCATGCCTATTATATTAGGTGCTTTGGAACACAGGCAGGATGCTGCTGCAGTCGTCTTGTTTGTGGGCTTCCTAGAGGCACCTGGTCGGCCACTGTGTGAACAGACTGCTGACTTGATGGGCCTTGGTCTGATCCAGCATGTTTTTTCTTATGTTCTTATGCTGATGCACCACAAGCCCTTGGTTTGCTCCTGGCCAGTGGCAGTGTGAGAGGTGACAGCCTTCATCACCTCTCACAAACAAAATAACTTGAACCAGCACTGAACATTAGAACTCCAGCAGATTCACAGATAGGGTTGCCAGGACCCTCTTCGCCACCATCAGGAGGGTTTTTTTTTTGGGGGGGGGAGTGGAGCTTGAGCAGGGTGGGGTTTGGGGAGTGGAGGGACTTCAAAGCCAGAGTCCAATTGCCATAGCAGCCATTTTCTCCAGGTGAGCTGATCTCTATTGGCTGGAGATCAATTGTAATAGCAGAAGTTCTCCTGCTAGTACCTGAAGGTTGGCAACCCTATTCACAGAGCTATCAAATACTCCATTGAGAATTGTGGGGTTGGTGCTGTCTCTCCTGTTTTCTGTGTTTTAAATGCTAATTCCTTGGTATGGCTGATTTCCCCCCCTCCTGTAAAGCACACCATTGGGCATAACACTATGCTGCCACTCTATTATCCTGCATCACTTAAGGAGTGTCTGCAGCAGCCGACAGTCTGACAGCATTGGTGCTCCCAGTAAATTAAGAGTAGACAAATGAACTGCTGCCTAGGAAGACAGAAATGAATACTGCAGAGAGCAACCGCCTCGGAAGGTGGAAAGAGACCACCGAGGTTCAAAACAGTTCTACAGACTTTTTTTGTTCGTTTGCTATGGCTGTCGGATTCAATCCAACTAACTTTTTGGCTAGTGAAAAAGGAGGGAGGGAGTCCCCTTTGACACCCAACAATGCTATCCTGATGATACGGGGCCTGAATTGACAAAAGTCGTGTGGAGAGGGGGCTGTCACACAAAGTGGGTGAGTGAGCTAAAAAGCCGGCTGGATCCAACCCATTACTCGTGTTGCTGCAACTTACGCTAGTTCTGAGCAAGAGTAACTCTAGTACATTGAACTCGAACCTTCTGGATTTTAGTGCAAACCTAGCCACTACCCGCACAGTCTCGCTGATGTCCACCAAATGTTTTGGTTTCTTCACTTCTCTTCTGGTTATGTAGTTGTGTCAGTGGTTGTGAAAATCTTGTAGACTGTACAATGAATGCAATTCTAATCCCTACTTCTCCAGCTAGGTGGGTGGTGAGTAGGCTTCCCAACTGCCCAGTATTGGAGGGCAAATGCCTGCCAATTGACCTGGCTGCCCATAGACCCTCAGCTGATCACCATGCAAAAGAGAACCAGTGGAGGAAGGGGGCTGTGAGCCACATGCACAATGCACACAATGTGGCCATGTCACTTTTAGGTTTACCCTTAAGTGATGCAGACGCTTTAGCACTCTTCCCAAGAACTCTATGAAAACTCTATGGAAACCATATAGTTTTGGGAGGAGATTGCTAGAGCATCCACAACATTTTTGGGTAAACTCAAAAGGGACCTGGGTGTGTTGCACGCGCCAGGCGTGTGTGGATCACTGCCTCCAGCCACATCCTCATAAAGCTCCTGCCGGTGAGCATTTTAATAAAACCCTATCCTTTGATGTTTGTCTAAGTAAGTCCTAGAGCTGGTCATGCCTGCCAATTGATTTGAATTTGCAGCATCTTTGCTCATGCACAAATTTGCAAAAAAACAAAACAAAAACCCAATGCGAACCTGTTCAACAGACGTCCGTGTCCACTCAGCATGAACTGAATGGACTGGGCAACTGGCTCGCATCCGATCAACATCTTTGAACGCAGTAAATTCAACAGTTGAACACATTTGCGACCAAATGTCTCTACTGATGTGCATACAGAGATGCAAAAAAAAAAAAAATCATCATAATGTGCTCATATGTAAGGGATGACTACATTTCTCTTTGGGCCTCATTTTTTTCAACATTCACCTGTATGTTAGTGATAAGGCAGAGCCATAGATGGCTTTACCCACTACCTGGGGAAGCAGTGTTTCCAGGTGGAGCCAGACGAGGGTTGCCAGGTGGGTGGTTTCGGCAGGCAATTGCCCGCCAATCCACTGGGCTGTTTACCTCCAGAAGTGCTACATTGTCATGGCTGCTTTAGCACTCAAACCTCCAAGGGGCCGCATGCAAATGCGATTGCCCCAACCCCAAAAACCTCCTGCCGATGGAGAGGGGGGACCTGGCAACCCTACACTAGAAACACAGCAACTTCCACCACCACCCAATGTGTATGAACGGATGAATGGAAAATGGTGATACCATGATCAGGGAAGAACCAGCCCCAAGCTAAGAAATTTGTCATCCTTGCTTTAAATTGCCATTAGTCACTTTAGCCACTGTGCTCTATTTATAGATTTTTAAAAATAAAAACAAAACAATTTCCGCAAGCAGCCATGCTAGTCTATAGTAGAACAGCTAGATTCAAGTCCAGTAGCACCTTAAACAGCATCAAGATTTTTGAGGTATAAGCTTTTCAGATGAGCCAGCATGGTGTAGTGGTTAAGAGCACCGGACTCTAATCTGGAGAATCGGGTTTGATTCCCCACTCCTCCACTTGAAACCTGCTGAATCAGGAAAAAGTTCTCAGTCAGTACAACGTGGTTACGAGTGGTGGACTCTAATCTGGAGAACCGGGTTTGATTCCCCACTCCACATGAGTGGTGGACTCTAATCTGGTGAATTGGGTTGGTTTCTCCACTCCTCCACATGAAGACTGCTGGGTGACCTTGGGCCAGTCACAGTTCTCTCAGAACTCTCTCAGCTCATGTGGAGGCAGGCAATGCCAACCCACCCAAACGTCTCTGGCCTCGAAAACCCTAGGAGGTCGCCATAAATCAGCTGTGACTTGATGGCACACACACAAGCTTTTGAGAGTTAATACATCGATGCATAGGGTTGACAGGTCCCTCTTCACCACCGGCGGGATGTTTTTGGGGCAGGGCCTGAGGAGGGCAGAGTTTGGGGAGGGGAGGGACTTCAATGACATAGAATCCAATTGCCAAAGCGGCCATTTTCTCCAGATGAACATACCTCTATCGGCTGGAGATCAGTTGTAATAGCAGGAGATCTCCAGCTAGTCCATAGAGGTTGGCAACCCAACTGCTGCATATCTTTGTATATGACGAAGGGAGCTTCGACTCACAAAAGCTTATACCCTGATAATTTCATTGGTCTGTAAATGCTACTGAATTCAAAACTAGCTTTTAAAACCAGAAATCTACTGTTTAAAAAACTAACTTCTATTCTGTACATAGAAAGGGCCATGTCACATATGTTTAAAAAAAATGTTCCTAGGTGGAGCGAGAGCTCTTCCCAGTGGTGCAGTACCAGGATTAACTACCACCTGAGTGGAAAAGATACCAATTCGCTGAAAGAATTATGATTCTGCAATTAATTTTAAACCTCCTCCCAGTAAAATGAGAATTTAAGAGCTTCTGTAATTCAAGAAAGTGTTACCTCAGAGGCTGGTGATGGAACATGGGAAAGTAGGTGGTATCTTACACATACCAGTACCTTAAAAAATGTGACACGTATATTTCCCAGACAAAATCACCCCAGAATGATCATGATTGTCCGTTAATCTTTCAATGGGGTTTGTGTATGTGAAATCCAAAGCATTGTGCATTGTGCAAATGTGCCTATAACTGAAGCCTAAAAGAAATTGGATGGAGGGGAGGAAGGGGGGCGCTCATAACTTACGGTACTCCGCTTAAATATATACTCCTGCTAACAGACTTAACAAAGTAATTTATCTTCACATAATCACTGTAATATTCTCTCTAGGAAAAAAACCCTGCAAAGTCCTTAATTTGAAACCAAACAAGCATAAACATTGCAACAGTTTATTCACAGAAAGAAAGTGAAAGGGGAGAAAAAAAAAACAGCCTAAACTATCAAAGCCAAGATCTTTCCGTTTTATTTACAGTGGCTTTGTTTTAACTTAGCCGGATTCATGGGTCTTGTCGCGTGTATCAAGCCTGAGGCAACAGCTAGAAGGGAACTGGATTTTGAGACTGGGAAATACCTGGATATTTTGGGGGTGGACCCTGAGGAGGCCGGGGTTTGGGGAGGGGAGGAACTTCAATGGGGTATAATGCCATAGAGTCCACCTTCCAAAGGCGGCCCTTTTCTCCAGGGGACCTGATCTCTGCTGCCTGGAGTTCAGTTGTAATAGCGGAAGATCTCCAGCCACCTCCTGGAGGTTGATATTTAAATAGCAAACCTATGCTGGCAAATTAAAATACAGCTGAATTAGATAAGCAGCACCAAGGCTCCAAGGCTCAAAAATCAATTGTTCAAATATACAGAAATACAAAACTTATTTTTAAACATATAACAATTTATTCTAAACGAGAATTTTACTAAAGCACTAGAGTGATCCTAACAAATTCCCAACGGAATGACTCCCTAAATAAAATAATAGCATAAAGTCACACAAAGCATGTGGAGTCATTTGTTGCTTTTCCACCCCTTTATGAACTTCATCTCCAGGGATTATAGAGTTTGAGATTGTATATTATGCTACGTAATGGATGGAATTGACCTGAATCGAATGCCCATTTTGAAATGTATCTGTTTTTCCATTGGGAATTTGTTAGGATCACCTCCTGGAGGTTGCCCACCCTATCTCTGGCTTCGGAAATTCCTGGAGATTTGAGGTGGTGTCTGGGGAGACTGGGGAGGGGGGAGCCCAGCAGGGATTTTATTCCCAGGTCCACCCTCCTAAACTGTCATTTCTTCCAGGAGAACAGATCTCTGTGGTCTGGATATCAGTTGTAATTCCAGGAGAATCCAAGGCCCTGCCTTGAGGTTAACCTTGAGGTTTAACAGGATGGAATATGGAATTCCAATGGAATCCACCTCTCTCCATTGTACTATGCTATTCTCTGGCATAGATCTAAGCCCTGATATAAGAGAGAGAAAATCTGTCATTATCCAGAATGAGGCTGCTATGAGGAGGTAAACAGGCAGAAAAAGAAGCAAGCAGAGAAGTCCTAATCTGGAAATATTTATAGCTGGGTCAGGTCATGAAGAACCAATAGGTGGGATGAATTGTCTGTATGTGAAGCCAAAAAATGATAGCAAAAACCTGTGATTAGTTTTGGTTCAGTTCTAGTATTAGAGGGTGAGGATCAGGTCTCGATGGTATCGGAAGGAAATAATTTTGTTGACAGCAGGGAAAAGTTGTGACCTTGTCTTGCTTGTGTCTTGGTTGTTCCTAAATATCCTGTAGTTCATAGCTGCAACTCACTCTGTTGTGCAGATGAGTTGTAGGCCTCCATCATAGGAAATTGTCTCCCATAGTTACGAGAAAGCTACCAATGTTCTAGAGGAGGCCGTAAGATACAGCCCTAGGGGAGATGGGTACAGCGACTGCAAAAACTCATGAGTTTATTGCATCATGATAACATTTCCTTAGGTGAGCTACATATTCCAAAATAGCCAACATAAAGAAGCAGCGGAGCATAATGGGCGGATTTAGATCCAAAGACCAAGGTTCAGATGCCTACTTGGCCATGAAGCTCACACATTTGGATATTTATTATCATCATGTTATGGCTACAGAAATATGAATAGTAACATATATATCAAGCACATATAAAATGTGTATCAAAATGTGCATTGTATGAACATCCGTGTCAACGAAGCTTGCAGAAATTCACAGTGATTGTTGAAAGTATGTGGAACAGACACTGATAAACTAGACCTATTGCCGCATGGAATGTGTGGCATTCGTCTAACCCTAGCATTCATACACAAATGGGAGTAAATATATATATACATATATACATATATATACATACATATATATATACATATATACATACATATATATATATATATATATATATATATATATATACATATATATATATATATATATATATATATATATATATATATATATATATACATTACAAATAATTTTAGTCCAGCAAGCCCAGCCATAAACTATGTACTCCTTTCAGTGTTCAGAATGCAAACCAATGTATTCTCCTTGAGATGTAAATTTCAGATCTGTTAAACCTGCCATGCCCTTTCGGAATTTGCACAGATGTTGGGCAATTTATGCATTCATAAGCTGGCATGCTAAATCGAGAAAGCACCCACCTATTTTGTTCTCCCCCCTCCCCTCAGATGCACTGTTAGGTAGAGGATTTTCTTTTCTGTCAGTCTCTATGGATGCGTATAAGGGAGAAGGTGGCTAAGTAGAGCAGAGTTTTATGAAAGTAGGAATGGTGCAGAGAGGATTTCCCTCCTCTAACATAATATCGAAAGCCAGTGTGGTGTAGGGTAGTGTAACCATAGAGTTCAGGGTAAATCCTAGAGTGTCACTCTTAGTTATGTGGCCAGAAATGACACCACAGGATGCTGTTCCTGCACACACACACACACACACACACACACACACACACACACACACACACACACCAGCATTTGCTGGAGTGAGGGTGAGCAACAGAGAACAGAGGCAGGATAAAAATCCAATAAATAAATAAATAAGTTGCAAGGGTGGGAATTCCCTCAGCTCCGTTAGGTAAATGGCTATCTTAGTTGTGCCACTGAAGGAGGCCACCACTGACTCGAGCCTTGAATTTGACTGTTGAAGTTGGGCCTGACAGTGTTAATAGAACCAATCTCCATCCGTGTCTTATTGGGCCTTGACTGGCTGCCAGGTGGCACTGTTAAGTAGAAAAGAAAACATTGCCTGGCCTTCTGTTAGGGCTGCCAGCTCTGGGTTGGGAAATACCTGGAGATTTTGGGGACAGAGCCTGAGGAGGGTGGGGTTTGGGAAGGGGAGGGACTTCTGTGCCATAGAGTCCAATTGCCAAAACGGCCATTTTCTCCAGGGGAACTGATCTCTATCAGCTGTAGGTCAGTTGTAATAGCGAGAGATCTCTAGCTACTACCTGGAGGTTGGCAACCCTATCTTCTGTTTTGGCCACTGCAGGATACTGTCCAGTTTGCCTTGCTGCCCATGTATGGTCCTGGGCATGTAACTGGAGAGCTATGGGAGGAGGTGAGGACTGATGAACAGTGAGGAGGAGGGAAAAGAAGTTCTGCCAGCTCAGCGGTTGTAACCCGGGGGTAGGTTCCTGGGATCTATCAGAGGTATTATGTTTGCAGTCCATCAAACTTGGGAGCCAGGCCTACACACGAACTCTGATGTTTCACAGGCTGTTTGTTCCACTATGGTCTCTATGCATTCTTAAGCACTCTAGAAGTCAAAATCTTGAAGTACACTGAAAATAAATGCTTTCTTAAAACAAATTTGGTTCATAGCATTGTAGAGCTGGAAAATTACATTGTACGAAGCATTTCTTTTGCACGCAAATGCCAGAGATGGGAAAATGGAGTTCAGGGCAGGGACATCTTCCTGTACCTCCATTCCTTTTTTTCATTATTCAGAGTACACTGGAGAAGTGCTATCAAGAATGCAACTGCGTGGGCAGTCAGGAGTGTTTAAGCATAGCCTTACGGTAATGTTTTCCTTGCCTATAAGGTGACAAATCTGTTTAATGACTATCCTTGGGTTTCTGTTGTTCTACAGGATCTGGGTCTAGGAGAAAGCTGTCAATAACACACTATTGCTATTATTTCCTTTTCATAGCACTTGCAAGAATATACCCACTCATGGCCAGCAATTTGTCTTCTCCCCTGCTAGGGAACTCCTTTCAATGGAACACAAATAGGATGCCTTTTTTTCTATCCCTGAGTGGTAGAGGGTTTAAGAAAATGGGCAGCTTTATTATTGAAGTCCAACTCATTGCTGTTTGTGTGTCAGGAGCTCTTGTGCAAGTTAATATAGTGGGAGAATGGACCAGATGTGAATCTTGAAACCTATTATGTGGAGGATTCTTTAAACACAACGAGCACATATACATGGGCATACACATATAACAAAAAGATAGATAAAAATTATTGTGAGTGAGAGTGTATACACACAAACACACACACACAAGATAATTTGCATGCAATCATGCCTATTTAGCTTAGGTTACTTTCCTGAGAATTCTATCCTCTGTGTTCCCAGACCTCTCACCTTGGCTCCAAACAAAGGCATTTAACTAGTTTCTCCCTTTGTCAATCACTTCTTTACATATATTCCAATTTTAACAGTGCCATCTTCAATTGACTCGGAAGAATGTAAGTCTGCTGAAGATAGCACCGTTAAAAAAAGGTAAAGATCCCCTGTGCAAGCACCGGGTCATTCCTGACCCCTGGGGTGATGTCACATCCCGACGTTTTCTAGGCAGACTTTGTTTTACGGGGTGGTTTGCCACTGCCTTCCCCAGTCATCTTCCCTTTACCCCCAGCAAGCTGGGTACTCATTTCATCGACCTCGGAAGGATGGAAGGCTGAGTCAACCTTGAGCCGACTACCTGAAACCAACTTCCGTTGGGATCAAACTCAGGTCGTGAGCAGAGTTTGGACTGCAGTACTGCAGCTTACCACTCTGAGCCACGGAGCTCCAGTAGCACCACGGGCTCCAGAAGCTCTAGTAGCACCGTTACTGTATTATTATTTTTCCTGCCAGGATTCTGATTGCAGCACTATTCAGTATAGCCTTCTAGACAATGACAGATGTCTGCAAGATCTAAACCCTATTTTTTAAAGCTTCCAAAGAAGACAGGGGGTGTAAAGAGATAAAGATCATACAGGCTATAGGTCAGCGGAGATTTTTCTGCCTCTCCTGGGAAATTATGTATGTATGTATGTATGTATGTATGTATGTATGTATGTATGTATATGATATATATAAGTGTGTGTGTGTGTGTGTGTTATCTCTTTAAAAGGAAGTATCAAATATTATACTTCTCAGTTTTCTCTGTAGTGAATGTGGGTGGCAGGGGCACCGAATCAGAACTCTGATTAGAATTGCAGTATAAAACAACGAGCGGATGTGGGTGCCCATCTGTTTCCAAATTAATGAAGAAGAGAAAACAAATACCCCACAACCTCATTTGTTATGTTCATTTTGGTAACAAAATAATGAATAACAAAATAACAAAGAATTAACAAATGCCCTTTGTTTCACACATTTTTGTTGTTGATTGCCATTAGAGGTACTAATGCATTTCTCATCCCTGCTGGTACCACTTAAAAATCCCTATTTCCATTTTGGTTCTCCCTTATGCACATTTAGCAAAATTTATTTTTATGGGTTTTTTTGCATAACCCCCATAAAATATAAGCTTTCATCGTTATTACTGGTATGTCAATTCATATAAATGGCATACATTGTCTGTATAAATTACATGAGGGAAGTAAATCATCAGTCCATAACAAGCAAAGTTTCCTTTCCTTTCCTTTTTTCTCCTATTTAACTTGTACAGAAATCGTGTGACCTGGAGATGTGCCTTGTCTGTGCTCCTGATTTTTGAAATGTTTTAATAATCTACTGCACCTTTTCTTTTGTAAGACATTGATTACTGCCTCCCCCCCCCCAGCTGCTGGCACTCCTGAAACATGTGCCAAACATCTGCCCTGCTGTTCTTCACTGTTAGCAGGAAATTCAGACGCACTGCAACATCCATTCTAGGCTATTGACAAGGTGAGAAATAATTGAATAAGCTATCTGTTGCTATCTGGGCTTGGGAACGACAATTATCTGAAAGCAACAAGGTAATTAAGCGACAAGAGCTCTTTCGAATAACAAGGGAGACTGTTATAGTAAGATGCTTCTCCTTGGCAAATTTCCCCATTCAATTTTTGTTGGAAAAAGAAATACAGTGCTCTACTCATCTTGTACGACATCCTTTGTCTTCCTTTAAGTATTTTACTTCCCCCATTTCATGAGATCCATACATTTTATTTGGGGCATGGTCTCCCCTTGTGATGAGACTTCCATAATTGCCAAGCCATTCCTCCAAATGCTTTTCAGTTCACCCAGGGAGGTGACTGTCAAGGAGGAACCAGAGGAGAAGACAAATTTATTTGTAAACAGGAAATGACGTGAGGGTTTGGGATGTAGAGTGAGAAGCAAGTCACTATCCAGCTTCACTCCTTTATTTTTATTTTTGCTGTCAAGTCACATCTGACTGATGGTGACCCTGGGTGGGGTTTTCAAGGCAAGAGACATTCAGAGGTGGTTTGCCATTCCCTGCCTCTGCGTCATGACCATGGTATTCCTTGGAGGTCTCCCATTCAAATGCTTACCAGGGTTGACCCTGCTTAACTTCTGAGATCTGACGAGATCAGGCTAGCTTGAGCTCTTCAGGTCAGGATTAGCTTCATTCCCATAGAGACACAAATAGAGCCCTCTGATTCTGTTACAATTGCCGCTTCATGTTTGTCATGCTTTGCTTTTAAAATAATTTCTCTTTATGTTCCAGAAAAGTTTAACAATCAAATCTTTGATTGGCACATTTTAACTTTAAAAAAAAGAATATTTACACTGTTTAACAGTGGCATTAGAAGTGGTGTTAGGCTCTTTTAAGTCTACTCACGTCACTTTAAAAAATTGTTTAGAAAGGAGGGCAACTGAAACAAGGGCTAGATTGTCACTGCTGTTCAGATACATCTTTGATTCAAACAGGAAAAGAAGGTTTCAACTGATTTTGATCCAGGCGAGAAGGCAGTATTTGTGTCTAAATGGTGCCGTGTATGCTTTCGCAGTCAACCCACAGCTGTGTTCACCTTTAAATTTACCAGTGTATTCCGACATGTCTTTCTCAGGGACAACAACTAGGGTCATCAAAAAAAAATCGGTAAATTTCGGACTCCAACTATGGGGCCCTAACAAAACCAGTCAAAAAAAGAAAGATAGAAAAATGGCGGAAAGCACAGAGCCATGCATCTGAGCAAAGGCAAATACCCAAACCCCAAAAAGCTGAACAATTATAATTATTCGGCTTTTTCAGGAATCACCTATTCAGCTTCAGACAGATTCCCAGGTTTTCGTATTCGGTCAACCCAAAACCCAAATATTGCTGAAACGGCTAATTTTGGGTTTATTTGTGGTTCGGGTATATCGATATGCACAACCCTAACTACAGCTATAAGTTACTCAATACAAAAGGGGGCTTAAAGGGGGTGATAGTTGATGCAACATACGTGTCCATTTATTTACTGTGTTCTTCAAAGTCAAACACCGTATCCAAAGCGACGGGCATGTGAAAATGTGTGTGCAATCTGTGTGCAAAACGTTTGAAATATAATTTAGAGCAATTTCAAGAGCTGGACTGAAGGCAAAAAAATTTTTCCCAAGTGTTGGAGGGTGCCGCTCACAATTTGTGATTGAATGGAAAAGAGGAGTGTTTGTGTATGACTGCTGGCGACTGTTGGCCGTAATGAAAACACTTGTTGAAATGCATTGGACAATCTAGTATGAACAAATTGCTCTTCTCTCTTTGAGAACATTTTTTTAAGCTTGTCCTCCTTTCTTCTTGGAAAATAGAGAGGCTACATTTTGGCTAAAACAAACCCTTGAGGCAAATTGTGAAGGTTTCTGCTTGGGAACAGCAAACTGTAATTTTCAATGATGTTAATTTTGCACAACATATAGATGCCATCAAATTTCACCTAAAAGAAAATTTACATTAAAAAGAGCTTGTTGACTCAGCGCTTAGCTGGGGAGTGGCTGGGGATGGCTACCCAGACCCCCACACAAGCAAAAACTAAGTCATGCACAAAACAAGCTCCAGATACATCCTTGGAATGAAAATGGTCACAACCTTATTGGTTACAGCTGAGGGCATTGGTGTAGCATAGGGGCTGGATCTAGGGCATCGGTTGACCCGTCTGCCGACTGATGTGATCTCCCACTCCCAGCCCACCTGCTGGAGAGTAATCTGGGATGGCAGTATGCGGGAACCACTCAGACGTGATCCATTCTGTGCTTCCCTTGCCTCTTGGAGGGAGGCCGCCCTGACAGCCCCTGAGCCGGGCATGACCTCTGCCAGGCCGCCCCCAAAATCCCTTATTCAGATCCCCAGATTGGAAAAGTGGGCACGCAAGCCGGATTTCCCCCCATGCAACACCATCCAAAAGTTGTTACAAATAAATCAGGAAAATAACAAACACACCAAACAGCCAAGATAAAGAGAGGGAAGGAGGGAAGGTGGGGCAACCCAAAAGGCAAGCATGGAGGGAGCGAGGGGACTATAAATATCTGGCCAGCGGACTGGAGCAGAAACCCAGGCCTGCAGTCCACCGGCCAGACCCACCCCAGACAAGCCTGGTTCTGATTGGTTCAATTGAACCAGGGGCTGGAAAGAATGGGGAAAGTTCCCACCGGGGAGCCTACACAGCTGCAACAGGCTCTCCTGCCCAGCTGCCATTTCTAGCTGTCCTCCTCTGCACCTGCCTCATGAGGCTTAGGGACAGCCGGGATGGCCTCACCTCACCCCTCCCGGCACCTTTCTCAGGTCACCCACCAGCATGGACCAACAAATGAACTCATGATAAGTCCTGAGCCTGCACTTCCTGATCTAGGCAGCACATTTCAGGAATTTTGAGGAGAGCTGAATAAGTATTAATAAAACTGGCTAGATTTACAATATGTATTTTATAAGTACATATAGCAAAGCTTATTCTAAAGAGATTTCTTTTTTGACACAGTGATCACATTGAAATAAATACATCTTTGTGTGTGTTAAGTGCCGTCAAGTCACTTCCGACTCATGGTGACCCTATGAATGAAAGTCCTCCATAATGTCCTATCTTTGACAGCCTTGCTCAGATTTTGCAAATTGAGGGCTGTGGCTTCTTTTATTGAGTCCATCCATCTCTTCTTGGGTCTTCCTCTTTTCCTGCTTCCCTCAACTTTTCCTAGCATGACTGTCTTTTCCAGTGACTCTTGTCGCGTCATGATGTGACCAAAATACGGTAGCCTCAGTTTAGTCATTTTAGCTTCTAGGGTCAGTTCAGGCTTGATTTGATCTATAACCCACTGATTTGTTTTTTTGGCCCAAGGTCAAACAGAGGTAGTTTGCCACTGTGACTGGCCCAAGGTCACACAGCAGGCTTCATGTGGAGGAATGGGGAATTGAACCTGGTTCTCCAGATTAGAGTCCATCAGACCCTGCCCAAAGGGGTCACCCCCATTCTCCATAGGAAAGCATGGTAAAGTTTACCCTGCTTTTCTTTGGAGGAGGGGTGCAACCCCTTTGGGGGCCCATAAAATTGTTCCTCCAGCCCCAGACTTTACCAAACTTTGGGGTTCATGCAAGGAGAGTCCCTTGGAGCTACCCTGAAAATCTGGTGACTCTACCTTGAAAAAAACACCCCCCACACACACACACACATACCAGAGCCCCTAAAAAAATTCCATATATAATATAGTGGACACAATTTTTTTCAGGAAACCTGGAAATAACGCCAAAATACCCATTTACTGGTATGGGTATTTGGCTTATTTCAGGTATTCCCCACCCCCCAAATTAGGTTCAATAAACTTGAAATGTACTCGATTTTTTTTTTTTTTTGAACAGCCCTAGAATAGATGCTTCCTTGGTACTTTGGTGCCGCAGACTTTGTTTTTTTTTTTTTTTTTTCAATTTGTTGGATTTTTATCTTGCCCTTCCTCCAAGGAGGTCGGAGAAGCATAAATGGTTCTCCCTTTCTCAGTTTTTTTTAATCATAATAACCCTGTCAGGTAAGTTAGGCGGTGAGAAAGTGATTGGCCTAGATCACCCACTAAGCTTCAAAGCAGAGTGGGAACTGGAACTTCACTCTCCTTGGTCCAAGTGTGCAGTACACTTCTGCGCACTGAAGTGCCTTGCACTGGGCATGTAAAGAATGATTTCAAAATTACTTCAGTGTCTCCTGCTACACAAAATTCTTCAGATATACTATTTCGACCCACATACCATTCCTTTCCTCTCAGTGTTATAATGGCTGTTGTCCAACTGAATGATTATGCTGATAATTGTTTCTCAGACCTCCAGGGTGACTGACCACTGTATTTGAGCATCTAAGAACTTAACTCACATTTTCAAGGTGGAAAGCATCATAGCCATCATTCTAGCATGGTGAACAATATATCTTTTGATTGGTACCACCACCACAGCCGTCACCCAGCTTTCTCTAATAAACTGATAATAAATGAACAATTTCCTGTTTCAGTCCATAGAAACCAAAAGGGGCATGCGTCCTGAATTGTTCTTAAATGGAAATCCAGTTTCTTTTTCGTCTGAGCTACAAATTTGTTACAGCCCAGAGCAGATGGGGGTTGTCTCATCCATTTGAAACTCTGGGCTAGGGCATTCAGGTGCATTCCGAAACCATTGCAGAGAATATGATGAACCCTGAAGACTCAACCAGGTGCATTCAGCACAGAGCTCTCGAGTGAGCATCACAGAAGGAAATACTGGGATGTTGCCTGTAACATTTTGCTTCTTTTCTGAGACCCCTTATGTGTAACACCTGTAATGGCACCTCTCTGTAGAATTCTGCGATGACGTGTGTTATGCTGCCTGTTTGCCTTCCTCAGCATTTCCTACTTATTTTCACGGCCACCAAAGGCAGTTGATCCCAAGAAGACAATGGCTTAGTTATATTTGGTAGAATGACAGAATGGTCTGCACGTGGGGGTGGCTCTGCGGTAAAAGGGGATCTTCTACTCTAAATAAGACAGATGTTTTCACTTAAACACAAAGAGAGCTTATGTAGAAGTAAAACAGTGTCTGTATGGTTTGTAAGCATAATGATTTCATGCTGGTTCAGACGAGCTTACAGGACTGTGGGAATGCCGTCGACATTGTTTACCTTGATTTCAGTAAAGTTTTGACAGGGTCCCAAATGATGTTCTGACAGGTAAGCTGGAGCACTGATGACAAGACATTAGGATAGTTAGGTGGTAGATAGGAAAGTGCACCCAAAGAGTAGTTGTCAATGGCATTTCACCTGCTTGGAGGAAGGTGTCCAGTGGGGTGCCACAGAGCTTGGTTCTGGGCCCAGTACTTTTAAACATTTTTTTATAAATTATCTGGATGAGGAGGTGAAGGGACTACACATTAAATTTGCAGATGACACCAGATTGGGAGGTACAGTAGCGAACCCTGGAAGATAAAGGTAGAATTCAACAAGATCTGAACACACTGGAAAAGCGGGCAGATGTATAAACAAGATGCAATTCAACAAGAAGAAGTGCAGAGTTCTACATCAGGGTAACAAAATGAGAAGCACACATACTGGATGGGGGGTACACTTCTGGGTAACAGTGAGTGAACAAGATTTAGGGGTATGGGTGACTGTAAGAGAAATATGAGCAGTCAGTATGATGCAGCAGCAAAAAAGGCTCATGCAATCTTGGGTAGTATCAACAGGGGAATAACATCCAAATCACAAGATGTTATAGTCCAACTGCACACCACATTGGTCAGGCCACACCTGGAGCATTATGTGCAGTTCTGGAGGCCTCACTTCAAAAAGGATGTGGACAGAGGAGAGCGACGCGGGTGATCAGGGCCTGAAGACAAAGCCCTACGAGGAAAGGCTGATGGACTTGGAAATGTTAAGTCTTGAAAAGAGATGACTGAGGGGGGACATGATTGCTCTCTTTAAGTAGTTGAAAGGCTGTCACTTAGAGGAGGGCAGGGAGTTGTTCCTGTTGACAGCAGAGACTAGGACTCACAATAATGGGTATAAATTACAGGTGGAAAGGAAGTTGTTGTTTTTTACAGTAAGAGTCATTCATCAGTGGAATCAGTTGCCCAGGGAGATGCTGAGCTCCCCCTCACTGGCAGTGAGGATGAACACTTGTCAGGGATGCTCTAGGCTGATCCTGCATTGAGCAGGGGGTTGGACTAGATGGCCTGTAAGGCCCCTTCCAACTCTATGATTAAGTTCCTCAAATAGACCTAGCCACAAAGGCTTATTTTCTTCCCTTGACACTTAGGCTATTGACTTCAACACAGTCTTATTTTCCTCATTCAGCCTCTTCCCTCACATCGCACTTTTCTCTTCTCTCTCACACATAAAACACTCTGAACACAACAGTCAACTCCACCCCTAGAGTACAGCTACCATTCAATCATTACACACTTCAATCACCCATCACACCCCCTCTTTCTTACTCTAGAGGCCTGCATTTTAAACTACAGAACATACTTATAAAACCCTACATTAAATCACAGAAATTAAAAAAATATATATTTACATAGCAAAAGACCTCATTGCCTCTTTAAAGAATTTGCTTTATATTGGAAACCAAGTGCTTGCACAAGGGATTACTTTTGTCTTTACCTTTCTGGAAACCCAAGAAATTGCCCTTTTTTGATATAATGTGTAAAGCCCAGAGGTTTTAAATGAGGATTCTAGGAAATGGGACATTTGCTTTCCTTTGTCCTTGACTATGGAATACAGAGCTTCTGGGTCGTGCTGTGCTACAGCATTCCAGATGGCCAGAGGGTCGTACTGCAGCTACCACCTCAACTGGGGCAAAGTTATATCACGGCATATAAAGCTTTTGACTCTGGCCTGAATCTGAGCAACTCATCACTCAAGCACAGACTTAGCCGAAATTAAACTGCCTATCCCTTCTCGAAGACATATTTGTTTCCCAACTAGAGATTAGCAAATTAGTATTTCATTAATATTTCATTAAAAAACATTTTGGTCAACCAATTTGATTCTTTGTTTTGTTTTTTTTCTGTCGCTTTGGTAAATTCTGCACCCACATTGCAGGTTTTCTCATAGGCAGTTTTATCAGATATGTTCAAAGCACATCCTGTGTGCTTTGACACTAGTCATATAAAGCATAAGGGCACCAAGAACATTGAAAAACTGTGAATACGTCATAGAAGGAATTGTGATAAAAGCAAAATTATGTAAAAATAAAGAATCATGTCTTCCATTTGCAAAAAAGACAAGCAAACTCAGTGTTGAAACATTAGAAATAACGAAACCAAAGCTATCCCTGTTCCAGACGAGATAGACATAATCTATTATATGTTATTTCCCTGTCCTGGTTGGCCCAGGCTAGCCTGATCTCATCAGATCTCAGAAGCTAAGCATGGTTGGCCCTGGTTAGTACTTGGATGGGAGACCTCCAAAGAATACCAGGGTCGCTATGCAGACTAACCACCTCTGTTCGTCTCTTGCCTTGAAAACCCTACTGGGTCGCCATGAGTTGGCTGCGACTTGACAGCACATTACACAAATTACATGTTACTGGAGCTAGCAGTAAATGCACAAAACCCCAGTCTCTTGAGTGGAAAGACATGTGCCTGGGAGCCAAGTCTCTCCACTGAACTCCACCTCAAAGTCACTTCTTAAATACTTTCACCTGAGTCACTCCACCCTGTCCAATTGCCTTTTACCTGTGACTGCTCTCTCTCTCTCTCTCTCTCTCTCTCTCTCTCTCTCTCTCTCTCCTTTCCCTTAATATATTCTGTTTTCTCTTTTTCTCCTTCAACTGTTCCCACTTCGTGTGGAGAAAATCAGGACCCCATGGTCCAATTAATATTAAGTACCAGCATAATGGCAATTATCAAGTGCATTTAATTACATCTGTTTTAGTGAATCTCCTGATCTTCAAAATAGCAATTTGCACATAATTGCTGACTCCACTCCTACCAAGCAGGATGACAATTAATTCATCACAAGAGCTGCAAGGCTGGTGTAACTCCCCCCCCCCCCGCCCAAACACACATCAGTTTTGTATATTTAGTATTAATTAGCCTGCACGACACAGTAACAAATTAAAATAAAGTCTGAATGATAAAACGCGCAGTAATATAACCGAAAGGCAATGTGTCTCCCCCCTTCCCCCGCAGCCAGAAATAAACACATTCTAGAAAAAATCTGAATCCCAATCAGTTTGCAGATTCTTCAATATTAATATGTACTATAGTATTTTTAAAGCAAACTCTTCTCCCAGATTTGCACATGTTTCAGTGTCAGGGAAATGTTGATTATCAATGTTCAATAGGCACTTTTTATTGTTTTCAACTTTGTATAGGTTGTCATTGCAAGCCTTGGCATTCTGATCATTGCCATCACTGGTATTCTCAATAACATTTGTTTCTGTGCCATTTGGACATTATATGCCAAGGGAGAGCCAACGAGATGTTAGTGGTTAGAGTGCAGGACTAAGACCAGGGAGACCAAGATTCAGATCTCCTCTCAATCTTGAAGCTCATCGGGTGATTTTGGCCAGTCACTCTCTCCCAGACTAAACTACCTCACAGGGTTGTTGTGAGGACAATACGGAGGAGAGGAGACCCATGTAAGCGGTCTCGAGATCCTTGGAGGACAGGTAGAATTAGAAATGTTACAAACAGGTGGATGAGCCTCCTACACAACTGCTCTACAGATGAAGAAGGAGACACAGTTGTGGTTAAATTTGTTGTGTTCTTCCTCTAGACTTCTCCTGCCTACCTCTCCCCCCTTTTCGTGCAGATGAGAGAAGAGAGTGAGGCATACTCTAAAGACACCCACAATCTTCTGGTTGCCATTGGTAGAGTCATTGGTTAAGTAGGTGTGCAGTGGCTGTGGTATATTGTTTTACCCACCATCGCCACTCATGCCATATCCTTCAGGTGAGGAGGACTAGAAATTTCAAAGATGAGTGTCACTTCCTTGGGGTTCCTACCAACATTCCTCCGGCCCAGCAAACGGCAGCTAGAATCCTCTCATTGTGTTTGTCACTGGATGTCCCACTGGCTCTCTTTTCCAGGTACAGGTGGTCTGTCTGTTGCTGACTGCTGGAGGACTGTCGTAAACAAAACAAACCCGTGCAGGCCCAGCATCTCGCGCTCGCTGGCAGCTTTAAAATATTACCTCTTGCCTTGCTTTCCAGAGGTGAAACCAGTCAGGAGAAGAAGCCTTGACAGCTTCCCACTGAAATATGAGGCCGATTACAGACACCCCTGCTGACCTTGTTTACACCCGCAGCGAGGAGCGCTCGCGCAAACTGCTGAGGCATCAGGATTTCAAGCCCATGCTTTCCATTTACTCAATCAAGACAATTTTGCTTTGGGGGAGGGGGCAATCTTTTAGCAATTATGAGGGAACTCATTTCAGACTCAAGAGTTTCCCACTGTAACAGGTAGCGTCCTGGCCCTTTTGCGTACGCTCCGCATGTACGCGGAGCACTGGCAGTTTGTTGTCCGTGCTGTCTGAGGACCCCTGCCTGAGCTCTTGTGATGCCATGAATTATTCACCGTTTCGTAGCCACTTCGGCGAGGCCGTCCACTGTTGAATGTCGGCAAACGGAGCAGTTCTTATTAAAGAACTGAGAAGACAATTTAGCCAGGAGGGGGATAGAAACGCACGCTGAGTTGGTAGGCAAGGAAAGCGACGACTTGTTGACAAGAAGGGAATGGACAGAAAAGGATTTGGGGAATCTGGAGGACAGAGCCCTTTACTTCATTTTTTTTTTTTTATAAATTTTTATTAAGATTTTTTTTAACAATAAAAAATATCAAACAAAAAAACAATACATGTAACAACAATAACAAAAAAAAATAAGTAACAAAAATTACAAAATACATAATACAAACTTGGAGGAGTATCCATATATCTCATTTATTACAATCTCAAATATCAAAGTTCTTATATTAAAAAAAGAAAAGAAAAAGATACCCCTTCCCCCACCACCCACCATTAAGAGTGACCCTTCACCCGACTTCCGCAGCAGGTGCTTCATAGGATGGTGCGTTGACCTTGATTTATGTTGGCCTGCTCGACATTACAACTTCGATTTTATAAAGGGCCAGTGCCTCATTTTGGAGCCAGCAAAATAGTCTGTCCCCATTGTATATTTCCCTGGCTGCCACAGCCTGAGTGTCTGTCACATCTCAGGAACAGTTCTGGACAGAATGCAATTAAAACTTCCCCCATTTGAAATGTTAATAGGTTTATTGCTGGGCAGAAGTCCCCCAGCTCCAGTGTATGAGTCATAGGGACAGAAAAAGACCCACCTAACAAAAAACGCTCCCTTTTTTCTAGTATTATTTGAGATCTTTGTTATAGTAGCAAGAACACAGTGTATCTGCTTGCAAGTGACTGGAGCAGGGTTGCCATAAGTCATCTGCCATAGCATTAAATCAACCCTTTACTCGGTATGGGGATAACAACACTAGGCTACAGTACAGGATTACTTGGAACTGTGCTTTCTCAGTTGCAACCCCTGCCTACAATGTGGGAATAATAGTTTCTGACAGTTCATTCCCCCATCCGAACACAGCAAGTGTTTTCTTAATTCTACCCATACCCCCAAATAAAGACACAAGATACCAGTGTACGTAGGGTTGCCAACTTCCAGACAGTGGCGGACCTACATTTTTGGGGCCCTGAAGCTTGAACTGTTATGGGGGCCCCTTTGCAACCGGCAACAATAGGGCAACATCCAACGAAGTCCAAAGGGCCTTGCTGCCCTTGCAAGGACCTTGAGGCTCGAATGGTGGCAAACAGGGTGGTGGGGTGGAGTCCTTGAAAACGGGCCATACCGTGATGAAATAAAACTACAGAACTATTAAGCCATGCACCAACAAAGGATCTGACAATCCAGCTGCCAAAATGTAGGCTGTGAATAGATTCTGGCAAGCTCAGTGAGCCCTTACAGCTGGGGGTTCGAGCACAGCAAGCCCCTGAGAAAATTGTGAAATTTGACCAATGACAGGGACATTTTGAGGCCATGTGAAATGGGTATTCGAGCATATTCTAAAGTCAATATTAAGTACTTCAACCCATCGGCTTATGATTCTATCACATAAAAAATGCCATCGATTTTGTTGAGAAATTCGCTCATTAAAAAAAATTGCTTCAGGGGGGCCCTCCGAGATTAGGGGCCCTGAAGCTTAAGCTTCATTGTTTTCACAGTAGATCCGCCTCTGCTTCCAGATAAGGCCTGGAGATCTCCTGCTATTACAATTGATCTCCAGGTGATAGAGATCAGTTCCCCAGGAGAAAATGGCTGCTTTGGAGGGTAGACTCTATGGCATTATTCCCTGCTGAAGTCCCTCTCCTCCCCAAACCTTGCCCTTCTCAGGCTCCACCCCCAAATCTCCAGGTATTTCTAAACCCAGACCTGGCAACCCTAAGTGAATGGGTTAAATGAGGTGTGGTTTTTTAAATTCTTATTTTGGCTGATCTACAGGATTAAAGCACTGATCCAACATTGCATTCTTCAAGGTGCAGGTTGATGCTAATGGGTAGCCTCTAATGGGTATTAGCATTGTGGGGAAAAGCCAGCATTGGTGCCAGATTCATTCATCTCAGCCTGCCAACTGTGCCGAGTGGCATTAAGCCTCATTATCCTTCCTTCATGGAATTCAAGAAAATAAGAACATTTTTGTTTGTTTGTTTGTTTGTTTTTTATTTATTTAAATTTCTATCCCGCCCTCCCCAGCCAGGCTTAGGGCAGGTTTGATGCTGCTCATCACCAAGAGTGCTCCCTTTTCAACCTACTGGCTACCCCATCTGATGATGGGTTGGCTCGGGGATAGCCCTTCATCAATGGCTTCCTCAGGGTTATGGTTCCCAACAACACCTCAGCAAATTACAGGAGTTCGGGGCGGATGGTGCCCTGTAGGGAAGAGTTTAGGGAGGGAAGTGATGTCACTGCCAGATGACACTCTAGGCTACAGTGGTACTCCTAGAGCACCACTATATGAAGGCCATTTTTTCTTGCTCCTCAATTCTTCAAGGGCAGGAAATTGGGAGTTTAGGATTGGTAAATCCCCAAGTGGGGGATGGCTTACTTAGGGTGCTTGCCAAATTCCTGCCAACCCTAGTTATCACCTTACCAATCAGAGGCCAAGCCTAAAGTCCATCCCAAGACAATGAAGAGTGTGGAGTGAGTGAAAAAAGTATCTGGCCAGTTGGAAGGACACCTCAAATATTCCTGCTTGGCTCCATCAGGTGATCAAGTAATCACACATTATCCAAAAAGGATGGATGCGGCAATTTATGGCAAATGCTTGCTCTCAATAGGTAAAGCTGGCATAACTACACCCTCCAAACTCCATGCAAATTTGGCTGGGCTGCACAATTACTAACAGCCCCATCATCTTACAAAATAGGATCCTCACGGTGCATTTGAAAATGGAACCGACACAATGGCTTTGCCCTATGGGAAAGCAGGAAATATTTTTTTTCTTTAAAATAACTTTTAAAAAATCTCACATTTTTCACATTAAAAAAGTCTAAACAAGTATGGATTTCTTTCTTTGGGATTTGTGTGTGTGTGTGAGGGGTAAGGCATAAATCTGTCAAATCACTGGAATTATAAAGTCCAGGATTTCTACATTGCATCCTAAAAAAAACCTGTCACTTTTACTACAGTAACAAGAGACAGCCAAAGCTTCAAAAATAACCAGGAAATCAAGTCTGCAAACAAAAGTGATATTTCCTGGCCACTAGCTACCTCCATTAGCATGGAGAGGCTGTTAGCATAAGCCTGCCTGATTGGATGCTCACCTATTGGAAGCTGCCATACCTCGACAGATTGTTAGTCCTTCTAGCGCAGTATTACTGATTTCGCCTGTCAAACACTCTCCGGGAACTCAGGCATCAAAAAATCTCTCCAAACTTCTGCTACTATCTGTGAGTTATCAGACGTTGAATCTGGGGCCCTGCGCATGCAGAAGAGATGTTCTGCCACTAAGCCACGGCTCCAACATCTGTTGGGTGTCACTTCCCACTGGATGGCTTTTGATGTTTACGTCCCATAGAGGCATACCTTCTAATGAGTTATGCAGCTCAGTATTAGGGATATGCACTTGCACCAAAATCTGATTTGGACCCTTCAGATTCAGAATTTAGCAAATCCAGAACTTCTTTTTTAATTTTTTTTTAAAAATTGTTTTTAATATATAGGGATACAGAAAGGGAAAAAGAGGGAAAAACACATTGGGGGAGGAAAAGAAAACAATACAGTATGTCTGTGCCCAAGGAACTATTTGTTATCCTCATTGTCTTACCCCATCCTTCCCAAATCATCTGAACTTTGATCTAACTATACAGAAAAAACACATCATCTATTACATAAGAATCTAATATTTGCTACAAGTTTCTATTGCTATTATACTAAATTTGACGGTCATTCTTAGTCATTTACCCATGTTATCATTTACATATTTAATTAAAACCTAGTGTAAATGTTACCTATTATGTGCTAGTATGTAACCTCTGTTCTAATTGGACTGTCAATGCCTATTATTGGATCCTAATTGTCATGAAAGCATTGACTATAAAACATTAGAAATCTCTATCTAATACAAAACACATTATTCAAGAACCCCCATATTTGTAGTATAGTAGTTGCCATTTCAGCTTGTAATCGTCAATTGGCTTTCTTTGAACCAGATGAGTTAGTCTTGACATTGAGGCAAAATCAAATAGTTTACTAATCTATTTTAAAGTCTCTGTGATTTTCTTAGCTTTCCAATATGTCGCGTAGACTATTCCGGCTGCGGTGAAAGCACATAAAAAAAGTTTTCTGTGAATCGTGCTTATCTGTGGTGGGATTATTCCCAACAACATAGATTTGGGGTTCAGTTCAAAATTCATTTGTAGCACGTCTTGTATTTCTTTGGGTATTAACTTCCAATATTGTTGACTCTTTTTGCATGTCCACCATTGATAATAAAAAAGTTCCCTCAATTTCGGAACACTTCCAACAGTTCGCTTGATCAACTTTATACATCCTTTGGAGATCTTTCAGCGCCAAGTGCCGTCTTGTACCAATCCAGAACTTCTGCAAATCCAGAACTCCATTAAAGTCAATCCGAATAGCCATTTTCCACTTTAAAAGAATGCCAAAAGGCAAACCACTTTTCAAAAGGTTCCCCTCAGCTCTCTTACCCTTTCCCAGTGCCGACATTTTGGAGGACATTAATTCATAGGGTTACCATAAGTCAGGAGTGACTTGAAGGCACTTAATACACACTTGCTGTCCTCAAAGAGTTTTGAAGATGTGGCAAGTGCACACAGCAACAGGCACTATTGCCAGGCAGAAATAGCTGCAATTGGGGCATGAACCCTAAACAGTGCAAGTGCTGTGGCAGCACTGGACATGGCAGAGTGGAGCAGAAGGGAGTTGGCGTTGGGAACTGGGCAGCACTGGCAGGCAGAGAGGTGCAGCAGACAGACAGACAGTGATGAGCAGGTGAGAACGACCCCAACAGCATTGGGCACAGCACAACTGAATGAGTGACCACAGTCCTGGAGTAGCAGTTGGAAGAAGGAAAAGGGCAGCAGAAGGAGGTAGCAGACTGAAGCATGGCAAACGCTATACTGTGGACTGGAATGTGCCAGACTATGTTTCTCAAAGGGCACCTTCATGGAAGCTCACCAGTGTCCCTGCAACTTTCCCCATGCTCTAGTTTCCTCTACTTATGTCCACATTTCATACAGCTGCTGGACTGTCCCCACAAAACAACAGTATTTGCTTTTGCTATAGCAGAACACAGACTAAAAAAAATTCCCTATTAACTTTCAATCGAGTTAATCTGTTTTATTCCTAATATGCACTATGGGATAGAGAGGGTATTAAATGTAGAAAGGAACACATTGAAGACTTTTTATGCATGCAGAGCAAATGGTCCGGGGACTGGGAATAAATGATATAAGCAGCTGTTCCCTCCTTTCAGTTGGAAAGGACCAATATGAAATTACCTTCTGGTGTCTGTGCCTGCTTCAGAACAGCTTCGTTACATGCCAGACAGACAAGGGTTAATATTGATTGTATGGACCTGCTGACCAATTCAAGAAGATGATGTAACCTACAATGTGTCAATTAGCTATTGGTCAGGAGGGATCAGTTGCAAACATGTTGTTTGTTACGTAAGCATGATCTGCATATTACAGCTCTTTCTTTGTCTAAAGAGAAAGAGCAGAGTTAGTTGCTTTTTGGACCTCAAACCGTAAAGATGGGGCAACTCTGTAATTTAGAGATGCCATGCGTTTAAAGCAGTGGTTCCCAACCTTTTTTTGACCAGGGACCACTAGAACTTTTTTGTCCGGTGAAGGGACCCCCCTCCCGCCCCGCGTGCCCCAAGGGGAGCCTGCTTTCCCCCGTGGGACCCCGAGGCCATACCCGCAGGCGGGCACCCCTGCCTGGCAGGACTGTGCGGTGGGTGGGGGTGCTGAGGCCAGACCGGAGGTCTGCTCCCCAGCCCCGAAAGGGGCCGCTGCAAGCAGGCCACGCGCTGTCCCACCTCGTAGAGTTGTTGGGAGGGAGGGAGGGAGGAGCCCTGACCCGCGCCCCAGGGGGGGAGAGGCGGAGTGGCAGGATCCTCCGGAGCTCGGCGGCTTCCACATCGGCAGGCTCCCCTGGCCGGGGGGGGAGAAGAGGGGGGAAGCCCCACCCCCGCCTGATGCCCGAGCCCTGCGGGCTCTGCCCCAGCGCCGGAGGGGGCGCCGTGCAGGCCAAGGCCAGCGCCGGGAGAGGCCATGTGCGCCCGCCTGCTCCTCCCCCTCCCTCCCTCTGGGGGCCCCTCTGCACTCTGCATGCGCCCAGAGATGCACATGCCATCCCCCGCCCACCGGATTCACCGCCTGCCAGAAGGAGCCCCTGCCCGCGGTGACGGCAGCAGCGGGGATCACTCGGTCCTCCTCCAGGCTGAGGCGGCGGGAGCTGCCAGCGGAAGCACGCGGTGGTAGTGGGTGGCCGGGGAGGAGCCTCACCTGGGGAACGGGGTGGACTGCACGCCCTGCCCCTGCTGGCCCTGCCCCAGCCCCACCGGGGCCTCGTTGAAGGGGCAGGGGGGGCTTCTGGGCCTGAGTTTTGTGAGTAGGCTGAAGATGCGTCTTCTCCTGCCCTCCTCCCCATGCCCCCAGCCAAGTCCTCTGACTGCGCCAGCACGCCCGACTCTCAGCTGGGGTGCAGCGGCGCGCCCCATCTTTTCCCAGCTGTCAGCTTGCCGGTTCCTCGCCCTGTCCCTCATGTGTGCCGGCAGAGAGGGCTACGCCTGCTGAGTTGGGCACGCATGCCATAGGTTCGACAACACGGGATTATAACTTTGTTTTGCGGACCTTAATTTAGTTCTCGCGGACCCCCAGGGGTCCGCGGACCACCGGTTGGGAACCAGTGGTTTAAAGTTTAGTAACTTTCTGGCAAGTATAGGAAACTAGATATGTAGAGAGGATTTATTATTTTAACCTCAAGTGTACCTTACCCTACTTTATAGTGAGTAGGGTTTTTTTGCTAAGACAAAAGGACTTTATTCATTGTGTGTGTGCTTTATTTTGACTTTCACCAGCCATAATCATACAATCCAAACCTCTGATAAAAGAATATTCCCAATACTTTGCCCCCCTTTCCCTCCTCCCTTGTCAAAACTATGGCAACACTAATCAAGGGACACTGAGCTCTCTGCTCTCACTAACCTTGATGCCAGGCTGTCTGTGGAATGTGTCAGTTTCCTTTCTCAAGAAACCAAGCTGCGTGAAGGAGAGGATTCACTTTCCTCCTCTTAGAAGTAGCCTAGACTGCTTCCTATTGGAATCAATGGAACTCTTAAGATTAACAATCATTCAGAATATTCAGAACTATACCATTTGGATGTGGGGTTATTTGTTACTGTTCTGAATATAGCATTATTTGATGCTTCTGAATATTTATGAATCTAAATTGCACGTGGGGTCTATAACCATGCAAGCCTCCGTGGCCATATGAACATAATATGTAGATAGTATCGAGATGAGCATAGCCATCAAGTCATTCACAATAACATGTCAACTGGGCCTTAGAGGGATCTTGGAGCACAAGTGTTCATAGGCAGGCAACTGCTGTATTAAGTTGCAACTGAATTTTGCTTGAAGTGTATTTGGGGCCAGAACTAGAGAATTCTGCTTAGGAAAATATCTGAGAAATTGTGCAGGAAGTCAATGAGTCTGGGCAACAGTGGTGACATTTCTCTGGGATTTATGCCAATCCCTTATTGCTTTATCTGATGCAAGCCATGGAACTCCTTCTGTGATGGAACATATAAAACAAAAGATATGCTTAAAATCAAGGTGGAATGAAATAAATTATATGAAAGTGGCAGAGAAACTGCATTGTCAGATAACAAAAAGGGGGTTTCTTTGGGTCTAGTTGGAAAATGTTTAAGGCTGAATATGAGATGGAGGAATCTGGAAATGGAAGAATAAATAGGGTTGCCATCCTCCAGTTGGTGGCTGGAGATCTCCTGTGATTATGACTGATCTCCAGGTGGTAGAGATCAGTTCATCTGAGAAAATACCCATTTTGGAAGGTGCACTGTATGGCATTGTACCCCACTGAAGTCCCCCTTCCCCAAATCCCACCGTCCTCAGACGCCACCCTTAAAATCTCCAGGTATTTCCCAACCCAGAGCTGACAACTAAAGAATGGACAACATCTATCTAGACTGCAAGGAGGATTACATTTTCAGTGTTCTCATAGAACTTCTTGCAGGTGGAAAAGTAGCTAATGAAGAGAGGCCTGGGCTAGAATCTTTTTTCCACTTGCAGAGATGATTTGTTTATAGCATTCAAAAATGTGATTTTTTCATCTGCATTTTGAATTGGGCAATCCAATCTACTAATTCAGAACTCAGCATCTCATGCTACAGGTCCTGTCCTGGCTTTAAAAACAAACAAACATTGCTTGCAAATTCTCTTCACAATCCATGTCTAGCCACTATGGTCCTGCTTGCAGAAGAATGTCAGCTAAATAGCAAGGATTCTGAAAAGAAAGCAAATAAATCTGACATGACACATTTGTGCTTTGGTTTTTGGGCCGAACAGCTTTCACTCTTCTTCCCTGCCCTTTCTAGCTTGAAGAACACATCTCAAAAATAATCCCAACAACCATTGCATTTTTATGATAGACTACTGTGTTAGTGGGAGAAAAATAAAAGAGTTATCCATACAACAAATAGGACTTGTCAGATGCCAGACATGTAGAACTAATGCAGGTGTCCAGCTCGGAAAGACTGTCAGAGAAAGACAAGCTGGAAGAAATAACTTGTCACTGCCGTTTGTTGACAGGATGAAGCAGATGTTAGTCTGAGCACCACTTCAGAAGAATGAAAACATTAGCTCCCCACCTCTATGAGGAATGGGAGGAAGAATTTAATCTGATATTTTGGACATCCCATTAGAATGAGAGATAATGTATAACACCATGATAAATGTTGCTGGTGTTATTGAAACATTTTCAGTTTCCCTCAGAATCCCTCACCTGTGTTTTCAACATGGAAGAAGCACCAAACTGGCTTCAGATGTTGCCAGAGATGAAATCTTCAGAATCTGTGGAACCCTGCCCCCACCCAGAAATTCCATGGCTGTGAAAATGCGATCCCTGCCCCAAAAATCTCCCGCTGGAGGAGAGGGGGGACCTGGCAACCCTACATGCACATTTTTGCAAAGCTTTTGGGAGTTCCCTGCTCCTGTTGTTGGATTATCTAACCTGACCAGCTTTGGGTAAAATCATCTCAGATTCTGTACAAGAGCAAAAGCCCCCTTTCTCCTAGCAAGGAAATAAAACTCTACCACTACAAGGCAGCATAGCTACACCTTCATAGCCACTGTTTGACAGTTGTTCAAGGTGGACATGGGGAAAGGCAAACAGATCAAAGTTTAGGCTTGAGGGTAATGAAGGCTATCAAACCCATTATGTTTGCCTATTGAATATGTTCACAATGAAGTTCACACTTTCCTAAGGTTTAACAAAGCAATAATAGCTGGGATGACTCAGGAATGAACAAAGTTAGATATTTGGCTGGCCCCTATGACCAGTAGAAAACCCGTCAGTGTTGCCAACATTTTCACTATACATGGAGGCTCTAAGAGAGTCCACAACTCTCAGTTTCTATGCCCTGCCTCTTCTAACTTAAGGGGTCTCACCAAGTTCTTTCTCCAGATACTATAGTGAGCAGTTAAGATTGTTGATGTGGGGCATCTGGAGATACTAGGTCAGCTAAAATGCTTTTTTGCCTTTTCTGAGAGTGCTGTGGTCCCAAGAACTGGACCTCATGCAACTTTGTTCAAGATAACTCTGTTAGCAGCTGATAGTTGCTGTGTAATTGTTTTAGGCATTAGCTCTCAGTTGGGAAATACCAGGAGATTTTTGGGGGTGGAGCTTGAGGAGGTCAGGGTTTGGAGAGGGAAAGGGCGTCAATGCCATAGAGTCCAATTGCCAAAGCGGCCATTTTCTCCAGGTGAACTGATCTCTATTGGAGATCAGTTGTACTAGCAGGAGATTTCCAGCCACCACCTGCAGGTTGGCAAACCCTATTTGGAGCCCTGCTTCCAGATACATTGTAGGCAAGAGTCCGGAATGTCCACCTGTAGAAGATTCTTGTATGTATTTTGCGTGACCAGCAGGCCAGGCCCTTGGCACAAAGGCATTGCATACAACCGTTTTCCACACCCTCGCCATTTTAATATTAGTTCCACTGAACCCTGATTCTTGCCTTATTGAAATATTGGTTCGCAACAAGCTCTAGGCCTCTGGAAATGCTCCTGGCCAAAGTTCACTAACTATATGATGACCTCCTTACCTCAGTAACCTTAAAGGGATTAGTTTAGAGTAATCCACTCATCCTATGGAATGTGTCATTGTCTTCTCTATGCCTTGATCTCATTAATCAAAATTGTGGTATGCCTTGTTTTAGTTCCATTGTGTAATCACTGACTGACCTTTGCTATTCCATTGTAATATTCCTTAATAAAACTGAGAGATCACTGGGGAAATTTAGATTGATCTCGGGAACTCAAGACACTGTATGCGTCTTCCCTCAAAGCACCGTGCATGCTTTCCCCAAGGCACTTTCGGGGTGCCTTCCCTTCATCCACAAAGTTCTGCAGCTGCAGAATTCAGTGGGCCCAACCCACTTCCCCCCAATCAAAACCACCCCGATTGACTATTATTTTACCTTCCCCTGCAGGGTGTTTGTGTCGAAAGCTGAAAATCAAAGTTAGCATATTCACTTTTTGTGGTTCGTTGCTCGTTTGTTGTTCACTCCGAGGGGAAAACCCACTATGCACTTATTTATTTTTAATAGACACATATTCATGTGTGATGTAGCTTTGTGCTCTTCAGCCCATTCTACTTCCTAAGCTAGTACACAGCGGGTTGAACACCATTCTTTACTTTACTTCCTATAGTCAAGAGTAGCTGTAGGCTGTGTCAAAGATGAGTTTCCTCACGGGATTTGTAAGAGACAGAGATGTATATTGGGGGGAGGGGGGAACAGCCAGTAAAAATGTTCCTTTTTATGTTTTAGAACATTTTTATACATTAAGAGAACCGAGTCCCTGCTATTCTGTAAAAGATCTTTTGATTTGAAATTCTGACATCCTTGGGGCTTTTAAAAACACAAGCAGCTCAAATGCCACTTAAGATTCCTCGAGGGAGCACTGAAGACATGGAAAAAACTGACACGCAGCCCTAGCTCTCTGCCACAACATTTATTTCTTTAATATTTTAACATGTTTCAGAAAAGATTTCAATAACAATGTTATAACCCTGTTCTTTAGTAGCAGGTGTTTGGGGGAAGGGGATGGATTTTGATTTTCCTGCCAAGGTGCTGCATTGCACAGGCATCGGCAGGGTAATGTCACTACAGACTAGGAAAAGATGAAGAGCCAAATGTATGCTGAAAGAACCCCTGAAGGCGAGAGCTCATGTAATTGTAGTTCCAGCCATGAGATGGGGCATCACCTGTGCCTGGGTGGATGGGTGTGGGAAGAGGATGGCAACTGGGCCCACAGCTGGCTGTCAGCTTTCAAGCTGCTTCCTGCAGCCTGCTCCCAGAGGTTACTCAAAAGCCATGCAATTGAATCACTTCAGGTGAGAGCTCCTATAACTGAAAGCTCCTCTTTGCAAAAGAAAAAGTGACCATCAGAGAGCCGGCGTGGTGAAGTGGTTAAGAGCGGTGATTAGGAGCAGCGGGAAAAAGATGCTGCACTAATTGAAGAACCGGGTTTGATTTCCCATTCCTCCACATGAGCGGTGGACTCTAATATGGTGAACCAGGTTAATTTCCCCACTCCTAGACATGAAACTAGTTGGGTGACCTTGAACTAGTCACAGTTCACTTGGAGCTCTCTTAGCACCATCTACCTCAGTTGTGGGGAGAGGAAAGGAAGGTGATTGTAAGCCAGTTTGACTCTTCCTTAAGTGGTAGAGAAAGTTGGCATATAAAAACCAACTCTTCTTCTTCTTCTTCTTTCCAGAAGTGGCTGCAGGGAGCATGTTATACTGATTTTACATAAACTCCACTAGTCAACCTCTTGCTTCCCTGTTCAATTCAAGGTACTGGGTTCAGCTGTCATCGCTCCAAACAGCTGGGATTTAGAAAGCTTGGAGAATGCCATCTTCCATACCCCCAGTGAATTAAGATTGACCAATGAAGCTGTGTGAAGGACTCAACCCCTCTTTTAATGCAAAACTGGTTTGCCCATAGCTACATAGCATTTCAGTGGTGGCGCTTCTGTGCTGCAGAAGTCTTCCTCAAGAGTCTTTGGCCACTGGCTAGGGGTGTTCTACTGAAGCCTTTAGGCATGCAGTAAAGATTGTCAGTCTTTTGAACATCCTGAGCATCTGACGTATGAAAGCTGGGAAACTGCACTGGATATGCCATATCTTGTTTTGCGGTAGTGTGGTTGGCACCATATTTTGTTTGGTTGTCCTATGGTTGGTGCCATATCTTCATTGCTTGTGTGATGGTTTTCCATTATTGCAAAAATTGATAGTAGATTTATAATGCTGTTATTGACAGTGCAGCAGTTTTCTCAAGTAATGTGCTTGTAAAGTACTAGAAGGACACCACTCACCCTTAGGGAAGGGGGGACTGAAAGAAGAAGAGGCCAGTGTGGAAAGGGAAAGGTTTTTTTTGTTTTTTTAAGAATAGAAGGCCCCATTGTGAAAAAGATGCTGCACTACCTAAACAGGTGGCACAGCAATGCTGTTGTGATAGGGGGCATTCTTGGCACCACCACCCAGAATGGTCCAGCAAAGCCACCTGGGATGTTGGCCCAGGGACTTGTCCTGGGAGAATGCTGGCGGGAGGCCGCACTGGTGTCTGAGGGCAGCACTGCCACCACCATCCTAGGGGCCCAGCATATGTGGCACTATGCCGGTGTCTGTACCAGTTTGCATGGCCTATGTGGCATGGACAACAGCGTAGAGGTCACGCCACCTCCTAAGAGGTTCCCCCTTCCCAGAATGCAGTGTTAGTGAAAAATCAGCTTCCTACTCACATCTGGTGGATACTGAAGCAGGCATGTCCGTAACATTAGCTGTTATGGTTGTTCTATCGTTCTGCTGTAAACCTGGAGGATAGATGTCAGAAAAGTGGTGTGTTAAGTTCAAAATTATGTTAGTAAAGTACAACTTCATTTTAAAAAAGTGGTCAGGTTATCCATGCCAGTGTTCTTTGTTCCATATTTCTGCTTATATACTCGCGTATAAGCCGAGTTTTTCAGCCCAAAAAAAGGGCTGAAAAAGCCGGCCTCGGCTTATACGCGGGTCAATACGGTAGGGGAGGGGAGGGGGGAGGAGGGAGGAGGGAGAGAGCAACTTACTGCCGCCACCATCGCCGCCGCCGCCGCTGCCGGGCCCATGCGGCTTCCCCTGGCCAGGAGCGCCCTGTGAGGGCCTCCTGCGGTCCCTGCAAAGCCGCGTGGCCGCCGCCTGCTGCCAGGTGCGCCTGGCTCCCTCCGCCCTGGAAGGGCCGGGGGAAGCCGGCTGCCGAGCGCGCCTGGCTCCCTCCGCCCTGAAAGGGCCGGGGGAAGCCCGCTGCCGAGCGTGCCTGGCTCCCTCCGCCCTGGAAGGGCCGGGGGAAGCCGGCTGCCGAGCGCGCCTGGCTCCCTCCACCCTGGAAGGGCCGGGGGAAGCCGGCTGCCGAGCGCACTTGGCTCCCCCCGCCCTGGAAGCCTCCTGCGGGGGGCCCGCCGCCACCACCACCGCCTTCGCCGGGAGCCCTGTCAGGTAAGCCTGCGGGGGGGGGAGGGGTTATAAGCCGACCCTCGGCTTATACGCGGGTGCCTAATTTTTCCCCATTTTTGGGGAGAAATTAGGCACCTCGGCTTATACGCGGGTCGGCTTATACATGGGTATATACGGTATGTACCTGCTGTTTGTGGTAAGAAAGCAAGACAGGGAGGGGTGTGGTGGAACCAAGAACATAAATACAAATAACTTTGCAAATTGAGGCTGCTTCTAAAGGAAAGACAAATAATACCATCAACAACACTCTTACCTTTCTCCTTTTTGTTAGATTTTATGCAGTGTTGACAACTGCTGACTCAATATTATAGGTTAATGCAAGCTGACAATGATCACACTAAAAGTGGAGTAAAATATTTTAAAATGGCCACTCCAGTTAAGAGCTGCTCAATTCATATAACATTCCTGAGGGCAAAGGGCTAAGAGGACCTAGCTAAGCACCCTTACATTGTGTATCCCTCTCCAGCTGAGATCTCCCTCTTCCCTGTTTCCAGTTGCCATTCCAGAAGCTGGAGGGAGAAGAGGAAGCATCTTCCTCTTCACTTGAACCTAGAACTCACTAAGGGCCAAACTACATATGACACTGGAAGTTCTGTGATGGAGATCCCAAACTTTTTTTTTTTTTAAAAACTAAACATTAGCTGCATTTGGATTGGGACCATGGTGTAGCCAATGAACAGCAGGTAGGAATGGGCCCCTCTCTTTTTCCCCAACGTGAAACATCCCTGTGGAGATGCTGTTTTTTTCTTTATGGGAAATGTACTGTTTCCTGCCTTGTTCATATTGTATTACCTTTTTGTTTATATCTGGATTTTAAATTGCTGTAAGCCCCTTTGGTAGCCAATTTTGGGCTGAAAGACAGGAGAAAAATACAATCGATACTAAAAAGTTGCTGTGAATGCAGGTAAGAGGTATTGTGATGCTCTTTCTGGCTTGAGAAAAGGTTATCACAGTGCTGGTTTCCATACAATCTTCTCAAAACACTTAAGGTCTATTACAGCTGCCTCTCCTCAGTCTTTAAGCTCTGTGCCAGTCTATGGCAAACGTCTGTTGAATGTGACTTGGTACAGAGAATGAGATCTGTGTGGGAAACACACTGATGTTCCTGAGCATCTTCCATTTATTTCAATGGGACTCCTCATAAGAGATCTTCTTGGGATACATTAGTCATTGTATTCTCCAAACGTATTCTTGGACCGATCCAAGATGTGATGATTCGTTGAGTCTGAATAGTCAGATTTTGTTTCGGCATTTAACTGAAAGAGACACATTCCTTTGTCTTTCTATGAACGACTTCACATTTTTATGCTAGAAAAAGCAGCTTGAACCCTTCTCCTGCAGAAACCTATTATTTTGACACATCTTGTTGACAAAGACATTGTCTAAAAAGCTGGAATCATTCTGTCATGACAAGCTTATTTTGCTTGGCAATCTTGCTTGCTGACAGATGTTCTGAAGGGGAAGAAATATCATCAATTATCTTTAGAAGGTTCTGTCCAGTGTCTCCAGGAGTATTTACCAATGAGAAAATTATTTTAGTAGCGGAAAGAACATTTAGGTCTTTGTATGCTAATTGGGTGTAAATTAAAGGAAAACAATGAGTTGCAGCCTACTTTAGTATTCTTGGAATTTGGTAATGATTTAAGGAGTGGTTTAGATAGGAATTAAAGACATGTCCAGTTGACCCACATTTTAATGGACTTGTCAGTCCAGAAACACAGACAACTGAGTGAATTTAGAACAGTGTGAAAGACATAATATCTGTGAAAGAGTTTTGAGATGACCCACCATTGTTATTTATATTGACAAAACTAATGAAAGATATTTGTCAGACTAGTCTTTCTGAAAGTCATTCAAGTTGAATCTCCTTACCAATATAGAACATATCAAATAGGGAAAAAACACATAGAAAATAAGGCAGCATGAATGGGAAATGGTTATTCCTAGATAAAAGCTTTATAGGCAGGTCAGGAAGGAACATATGGTGGTTGTGGTGGTGCAGGTATCAATAAGTGCAAAGAATTAAATAATCTGGAAAACATATGAGGAATAAATTCTTTTATGGTATCATTTTGTTGTGTTTATACCAGGCCCTAGAGGTAACTTAAAAATAGTGGGTGTACTATCACCCACACGATCAAAACTATTAGGGTGATCTTGAGAGAATTAAATGGGGGAGGTGAGTAAAGCAGAAAATGTAATAAGTGGGTGACATCAACTAACTTCAGGCCATCGAAACAACATTTCTGTTAGAGTTGTGCATATCAGTATACCCAACCTGAAAATAAACCTGATATTAGCCGTTTGGGCAATATTTGGGTTTTGGGTTGACCGAATACCAAAACATGGGAATCTGCCAGAAGCTGAATAGGCGATTCCTGGCCTTTTGTCTTCTGCAGAGTCTCCATTTTGTGGCCCTTGTTGTGTTTAAAGGAGAGCTATCTCCTTTCTTCGTATTCCTGCCCCCAGATGGTTTCCAGGGCAGCAGGAGGGAGGGAGCAGGCATGTTGGAGTGGCCAATAGGAAGGCTCATTGGAGCTTCCCATGTGGCCAATGGCAGCATTTTGCATTGCTGCAAAGCCAGCTGGTGCAATCTACCTCTACTGCAACAGAGGACAACCTAGAGAGGAGGAGGGCCAGGAATTCTCAGTGGCCAATAGGAACCCAAGTAAGGAAGAACAGTGTTCTTATATCAATCATAGAAGGTTTTTTGGGGGAAGGGGATGGAATTATTTTCAAACTTTTCTGTGCTTGGCCAAAGACTATAAAAGCAGGTCTGGTTCCCAGACCAGGCCGTTTGACAGAGTTTGGTGGCAAAGCTTGGCTTTAGCTCCTGCTGCCTGATTCTTCCTCTGCGATCCTGGATCCTGGTGCCTCATCCTGACCTGTTGGATTACAACCTCCTGCTTGGGTTGGATTCCTTCCTGCTATACCATGCCGCCTTCCCTCCCACAATGCTTCTAGACATCATGAATTACTGTGAATTGGAATATCCAGATTTACATAATTGGATGGATAAAGTTAAAGAGACCTATGTATTAATTAAACTGATTACCACCAAAATAATACAAACACTAAAGATCTAGCTGTTGTATGGAATCCAATAATTTCTAGAATGACAACTATGCTTAAAAGTTTAGAATGTGGAGATGAGGATATGTAGAGCGTTTATTGGTTTTGGAATGTTCTATGGGTTTATTGTTCTGAAATGTTGTATGGGCTACTATTTGAAATGATGTATGGATTTTTTGGAATGTTGTGGTTTTTAAATGTGTATATATATATATAAATGGTCACCAAAAAATTGCTGTGAATTGGAGCAGTTGGTTATGGAACCAAGTAGAGTAGAGATTCTGAGTGGAGATTCTGACCTGTGAAAGATGTAGATGTCATTGAGGTCACTACAAAGCTATTAAATCTAGCATTTATGTCAATTCCTAAAACCATTACATTTGATTTCAAAAGAGGGAACTTTATCAAAATAAGGGAACTGTTCAGAAGGAAGCTGAAAAGAGTTGAATCCCTCCAGGCTGCTTGTAAACTATTTAAAATCATGTTAGAGTTGAAGAGAGGTGAAGAGAGATGAGTTTTTTTTAAAATTAGCAGGCAAATTAAAAACTAATATGGCTTCAGGTACAGATGTCCCTATTCCTTTTACAGAAATGTGAAAATATTATTCCTATCAGTATATGTAACCATTTGTAAACTGGCCTCTCTATTGGAGAGCAAATGTAACATCAACCTTTAAAAGGGAACCCAAAAATAATCAAGGAAATTACATGCTAGTTAGCTACAAATGCTAATTTTCTGCCCCCAAGCATTTTCCCTCTGCTCTAATCAAGCTAATTACTCTGAGCATTGTACCACTGCATCCCAAATTCCTTCTTCAGCACCCCCTCCCACCTTCTGATTGGGATATGAGGACTCAGAAACCTCCATTCCACTTCATATCTGTCAAAGGTAGCTTTGACTCTCAAAAGCTTATACCCCCAAGGGTGCTAGTGGATTTGAATCTAGCTAAACTTTACAATGCTTCTCTATGGAGGATGGGAGTTGACCCTTTCGAGATCCCATCAAATTGGACCCCTGGGCCCAATCTTCACCAAACATTGGGGTTCATGCGAGGAAAGTCCCTTGAAGCTACCCTGAAAATTTTGGAAATCTACTTCCAGAAATGCCCCCACAGGAGCTTCAAAAAAAATTCCATAGACTATAATGGACCTAAATTTTTGGCAAATCCAGAAATAAAGCCGAATACCCATATTTACCGATATGGGTATTCAGCTTATTTTGGGTTTAACAAAAATAATTGGGCCCAATAAACCCAAAATTTACTTCTTCTTTTTTGCACAACCCTAGCCATTACTTTCCCACTATGGACTGCTTAGACATACGCTAACAAGCAGGATTTTATGAAAACGCATTACTTATGACTGGTTTAATCGTCTATTGAAACAACTGCCTCCTGAGCAGAGCAGTCATGCAGCAGGCATGGGGATGGGGAGTAGAACTCAGCTGAGCTGTGTGAGAATGTGCATGGACAAATGGCTTTTTGTGTATGTGCATTCTTCCTAGTTAGACAGGAATATTTATTTATTTTATTTATTTTTTCATATTTATAGCCCGCCCTCAATTCCTGGCCAGGCTGGGCTCAGAGCGGCCAGTGAAGCAACTTGCTGAGCAGCCACAACTTGCTGAGCAGCCGCAACAAACAATCAAACCAAACACCGAAAAATCAGCTCCCTGTGCGCGACTGGTAAAGTGGATATGACCGGAACCAGCAGGTGTTTGAGAATCTCTTGTTTGATCCAACAGGGTACCCCTTATGGCCTTAACATCGAAGGAAGTTGTTCACTTAGCAGGGGGAAAGTGTTTGATTCAACCCCCCCCCTTTTGTGCAGGGAAAAGATTATAGATTTAATGCCCGCGGAAAGAATTTTTATTTAAATTATGCTAGTTAAAATGCTCACCTCTCTCATTCTCTTTGGATTGCAGCACTACGCAAACCTTTATTTTTTAAAAAATTGCATGCGTTTGATCTCTCTTTTTGTCATTTCTGGAAATCTAGAGATTGGCCAACCTCTACATTTATTCTGCCAACATAAATCCCCATATAAATGTTCAATAAAAAACTTTGTTTGGAACAGAAATTAAAGAGCACAATTGAATTTGTTTTTATACACTGATCCGATTTCACTGTAAGAATATGCATGGCTCTTTATTCTTTAGATAATGTCTGATGTTTTAAATGAGCCTGTCTATTGTTCATAACATGTACCTATGCAAAACAGGCCTTTCTTTCTACTCCCCCCCTCTGTTTCTTGAAGGTAATCTCATTAGTTTACTTATCCATTGTTTTGCAGTATTGTCACTTGTCTAGATAGTTTTCATTCCCTCGATATGTTTCTTGCAACTTTTTTTTATAAAGGATGTCATTTCACCTGATTTCAGAGGAAGTGTAATTATTCTTAACAATAAGCTCCTTGTGGTGAAACATGTTTGTTCTACATTTGAAGATCAAAGAGCTAAACAACAGGTTTTTTGTTGTTATTTTTAGATATACACGATTGCAGAAGACAAAGAAAATGAAACAATCAAGCCTTGTTTTCACTTGAATGATCTATACTCTGACAAAGCCATATAGAACAAACCCCCTACACCTTGTTGGCTGAGTGGGCTAATGAAAAATTGACTGATGCAGACCTAACCCAATCAAAGTGTGATTTAATGGATGGTGCTGGGTTTGGAAAGTAGAGATATAGGTTGAGGTTGCACCTCATTTGTTCCCAGGGCAGCTACACACATGCATCTACTAAACAGCTTGCTTTCTTATCACTTTTACCACTCCACTGGCAGAGTTGGTCTCTACATTATGTATTGTAAGTGCCATGAACTCACAAACAACTGATGGCAACACCAGTAAGGGACTTTCAAGACAAGTGAGAAGCAGAGGTGGCTTGCCATAGCCTTCATCTGCAGGGTCTGTTTTGGTGGTCTCCTGTCCAAATAATACCCTGCTTAGCTTCTGAGATCTGACAAGATTGGGCTATACCATACCAATCCACTTCCCATCCCCTACACTACCCAATGGCAAATTCTATATCTTCCAGAAAACACATGGTGACTGTAATCCTAAGAAAACTATCATTGGTTTAAGACCCATTGAATATCATGGGACTTCCTTCTGAGTGGATCTGCTTAGGTTTGTTCCCTGTGTGAACCAGGATCTTCAAACAAAGAGCCCTTCCCCACAATTGGCATGAATCTGGTGCCCCCAACCTTTCGAGGGGTTGGAATTCAACTCAAAGGTGCTGACACCCTTGAAAGTAACAATTAGTCCAGAAGAAAGTAACAATTAGTCCGACTCAGGCTGAAACAAGGTTTTATAGAATCATAGAACCATAGAATCAAAGAGTTGGAAGGGACCATCAGGGTCATCAAGTCCAACCCCCTGCACAATGCAGGAAATTCACAACTACCTCCCCCCCACACCCCTAGTGACCAGAAGATGGAAGTGACCACTCATTCACATAGGAATATTACTAGATAATGCTGCACTTACTCAGTGAAGAACATGTATATGAACAGGCCTGCTCAGCTACAAACTAACATGAAATTCTGTGACCATAGAATACTGGAGCTCATTCAGGGTTCACATTTTAATGAACTGATTTATTCAAGGGGTAGTCTTTGGAAAACCCTTTTCTCTCTGCCTCAATTCTATGTCTGTAAAACAGGTATAACAGTTGCTAACTCAACGGCTTTTTGTGTGTGTGAGAATAATTGAGATAACACTGAACACACATTAGCCATTAAATTTACTATACAAAATATAATTGGTCTACAGCAAAGCTTGCACCTACAACTCTACAGAAGAGGATTTTTCCCTTGCCCAAACTTTTATTCTGATGCTTTAAAAAAAGAACATAATCCTTATTGTGTCTGATTTTTATTTTGTAAACCATGCCTTTGTTTGTTTCAGTGAAGAGGCATGTAGCCATGTCATTAAATAAGGGGCACATGTCACCAAGCATGAAGGCACTGAGAAGAAAAGGAAACCGACTCCTTTTCTTCTCGATGCAGATCTTGTTCCTGTTAGTATAAAGAATGCCCACAGAGAGCCATTGGTGGGTCATCTAACAATTTGAAACCACTGTGGTTTTAGCGGGGAAGAAATGGAAGCAAAATACATTATTTAAAGTAACTGTTGTTAGTTGATCTGACTAAGTATCTATGATGAAATAAATGGAGGCCTTTTTCCGTTATCACTTTAATCCACAATAAAACAAAGGAATGTTGAATTATTAATTTTGCAGGCATTTGGAAGATTTGATGCACTCCAAGAACATATTCTGAATATTTTTGTTTTGTACACTTCTTGTATATGGCCAAAAGTGGTGGTAATATGTAAAAACTTAACAGATGGCTTTGACATACCTGGGGTCATCTGGATGTTGGTGTAGCCAATGTTGTATGATAGGAATGATTTCAAATCTTGCATTTGTATCATTTTATTTGTCCTTGTTCAGATTGAATTCCAAGTTCTTTCTACCCCCATTTTCTGTCCCTTTGCTCTGACTTTTGTCAACATTATTTTCATATCAATAATAATAATTTATTAGGTCTATGACCACAGTCTTGGACCAAGGAAAGAGGGAGGGAGGGGAACACAAAAGAAGGATAGGAAACATAAAACGTAGTAAACATAGTAAACATAAGACAATATTGAATTAACAGTGCTAAAAACCAGGCGTCAGCCCGATAGATAAAATTCCTAGCTAAAATAAACTAGGGGTGGAGCAAACTGACTAAAAGTTGCCAAAGGTAGTCATTGAAAGTTCTTTCTTCTTAAGTGCAACCACTCTGGCCAAAAAATGAGCCACATTCGATGTTACCAAACCATTGTTTAAATCGCCAAGCAAAAATGGCAACACCCAGGCGTGTGAAGGGAGGTTCAAGCTAGTAAGAATTGGAGCAATAAAAACCTCTCTGTCCTGAGACCAGCGAGGACAACGGAGCATCAAGTGGTCCAAAGTTTCAATTTTGCCCGTATTGAAACTTTTGCATATCAATAAAGCAGCATTCAGTAATTTAATCTAAACTCAGAAAATTTAACCTAAACAAATAAAAATACAGATGCCAATTAATAGTTATATGCTAAGTTTCCAGCAGCAGCAGTCCACCAGATTAGCCCCTGCCGCTTATGTGGAGGAGTGGGGAATCAAACCCAGTTCTCCAGATCAGAATCCTCTGCTCCAAACCACTGCTCTTAACCACTACACCACACTGGATTGAGAGGTGGATTGAGAGAGGTGACAAAATTAGACATTTCAGGATGTCCCATCCAAATGCCGGGGGTTGGAACTGTCTCAGTGCTAGACTCCTGAAGCCTCAGACTGGTTGCCTAGTAAATGCGATGTGACGTCACCCAATGGGTCAGTAATGACCCAGTCCTTGCACACCTTTACCTTTATTATGGGAATAGATAAAATAGATGTAACTCTAATTAGCCCTCCCTCTAGTTCTTTTTTCCTAAGGAAAAAAATTAAAAAGTTACCAAAGAAAAGTATTTGTCAGAGTCTCTAACGAGTTGCTATATTTCTCTGACACTTACACAACACAGATGTCATTCCAGTGCCTTTGGAAAGCAGGCTTTCTTCACAGGTGCCTATTTTTTTCCATGCAAGAAAATCAAGCATTTTGCAAATTAAGCAACCATTTTATATGAAACATTACATATCAGACACAATTTGGGGGTTTCAGAAGAGGATAAGCTTCAATTTAGTCCAACATCTGGATCTTGTTATTTCAATAGCGTTCCCTCAGTGGCAGAAGCATTGTCTAATATGTGCCTTCTGTCATTTTTGATTGGTTTAGTTGTTTATTGGACAAAGAAAGTCTACTGTCTGGTGCTGCACATGAATCTGTACATGAATCTTCAAGATGACACAGCAAGGCTGAAACTGAATTGCATGCCTTTAAATGCCCGAAAAGCAGATGGCTCTCCAATCATCACAGCTGAAAAAGACAATATGCTTCCCGTGACATCGTAGGCCCAAAGCAGCTATTTCAGTTAGCTCTTACAGGGGAAAATTAAAACAGAATGAGGAATAAAGATAGCCAAGAACAAAAAATATGATTCCTGTACACCCTTGGTTACATGTCATTATGTGATATCTGTAATAATGCTTGACTGGTGTATGTGAGTGAATCCGTCCACCTACAAAGTCAATACTCTGTGGTTAAACCTGACATTGTGATGTCACTTCCAGGCAGTGCTGGAAGTGATGTCACCATATTGCCAGAAACTAATTATGTTCCCTTGGGTAAACTCCTGAGGGAAGTGACATGTACAAGTGACACTGGGCCAGTTAGAAGGAAGGGCACAGGATATGAGATAGTTGGTCCTTTCCTCGCATTGAAGTTCTGTTGCTTCAGCAAAATTTGAACACTGTTGTGGAAATGTGGGGACCAAGGTTCTGGCTCACTCTCAGAAAGTCTCCCAGCCTAAGGACATAGTGAAGATGCAAAGGGGACCCATGGCATACAGCACAAAGGATGAGTCAAGGTAAGATGCCTCTGATTTGGTCACCATAAAAATGACGTTCTTTGAGATTGAGAGGTCTCATGAGATCTAGGATCAGAAAGCAGGGAATGTGAACAGCTACCACAGCTAAAGGCTGAGGAGGAAGAGACCAGGCTGTTACCTCTCCCTGGGCTGTGTCCGGCATTGCATTGATGTCGCTTCTGGTGCACACCAGAAGTAACATCATCACATCGCTGATGATGTGAGGACACTCTGGCATCTGGGCAAAAACACTATGGTAAAAACAACTTCTACCATAGATTTTTTGCCCAAATACCGGACCATCCTCACATCACCAGAGATGTGATGACTTCATTTCTGGTGCATGCTAGAAGTGAAGTCGATGTGTCACCAGCAACAGAGACCTAGGCCTCAGTTTGCTGCTGGTAAATCCCCCCCACCCACTCCATCCCTTGCTGGTTGACTGGGGGGTACCTGGTAACTCTAGCTGGACACCTATAGAGAGGGAATGAAAGAGTGAGTGAAGGGAGAAGAAAGAGGGGGACCCAGGTGAGGCAAAGCTCCCTTTCCTCCCTATCTGAGACTTCTTCTGGGGATTCACTGGGGCTGGAAGCATCCTGGGTAGCAGCTGAAGCAAGCCCTGCTCCTCTGAATCCCCAAAATGCATGGCTTTGTTTAAACATCTCTGATGGTTCTAGTGTGATAGTAAAACAATGCATTCATTGCTGCTACAACAGCCTTAATAAATCTCTCCCCAACACACCTGAACACTCAAATCTACAACATGCTACCAGCAAGGCCAGTAAGATGCCAATGAACATAGCAGGTTACTTACCTGTAGAAACACAATTTTACACAAAGGTCACATAACCAATCATTTTTGGAAATTAATGTGAGCTGACAGATTATCGCCGCCGGTGAAATGTGAGAAAGGAGACACATCTACTCAGAAGAAAGAAAAGTTTGGAACTTCGATACGCTCTGTCGAAAGCATGTCTCTTACCAGCTTAAATTATAAATAGGTCTTAAAACTAACTTTCAACTGATGCTCTCTGTATCTCTCAGGAATGTGCCACACTGGATCAGGCTGATGGATTTTTTCCCTTTCTTTCCACAAACTCTGCATTCAAAGATGGAACAACTTCCCTTTGGGTCTTGCTTGAAGTATAATGCTTTGGGGGAATAAACTCTGGCTGAGAATGATAAACGCCCATTGCTCAAAACCAGGGATGTCATCCCCTCTGTGTCAGCCCCTCACCTCTACCCCTACACTATGAAAGTCATGATTACTGGGCTTTGACTGGCGAGAAGAGGATTCCAATGCTTTCTTAGCCATGAAGTTCACTGGGTTGCCTTGAACCAATCATGAACCCTCAACCTAACCAAACTTACAAGTAGGGTTGCCAGGTTTCTCTTTGCCACCAGCAGGAGGTTTTTTTTGGGTGGAGCCTGAGGAGGGCGGGATTTGGGGAGGGATTTCTTCTTTTTTTAAAATTTCCAGATTTACTAAAGTCTGAATTTTGAACCTAGACTTTGGAGCTAATGCACATCCCTAATATGGAGTCACTCCAGCATTATTCCATATGTCAGGCAGCAGCATTTCTGGGTCTGAAACACAATGTCTTGTTTAGACTTGCTACCTTAAGGTCCTTTGCGACAGGAGCATCTAGAGATCCAACCTGGGATGTTGTGTCTCCATGCATAGCATGGTCTACACCACTGAACTATGAGCCTCAGCACAGATCAATCTTCACAGCAAAACATTCTTAAATATATATTGCTTTATCTTTGCAATTTAGCTTGGAAAGTGTTCCAAGAATAGGTTTTGGAGTCTGGTGAACTTTGCCTCCGTCTACCACATTTTCTTACTGCAATCTGAAATGGTATCTCTCCTCTGTGCATATGGTCCTTCTCTTTTTTTTAAAAAAGGCTTTTTCTCAGTTTTCATGTAAAAATGTAGGACTTCATTTTCTCAGCTTTCAAATCATCTTGTGTCATCCCAATTGGGGAGTGATTTGAGAATGAAAGGCAACTACTCTCTAAGTGATTGCTAAGTACCAGAGTACAGGGAAGCCAAAATTAGGGCTTTATGTGAATTTGGTATCAGCTAGTACCTATTTTTAATGTCAGTTCTTGTATCTCTAAGGATAACCTAATAATGACTTTTTTGTTGCTTTTTGATTCTCTAGTGTTGTCATCAATGTTTTCGCCCTTCCTCATTTTCATTGCTGTCATTGGTTACATTATTTTTGCTTTACTTTTACACCATTTTTATTCTGTTCGTATGAAAAATATACTTACATTACAATGAAAACTGTGTCCATTTTTAATGGGAATAAATTGCTTCCAGGATGCAGAAAATGGTGTGAAAATATCTATTTGGTGCATTGGTTCTCGTAGGTTATTCAACAATATTTGGTGCATGTTTATCCTGCCCTTCTCCTAGGATCTCAGGGCAGAATACATGGTTCTCCTTTGTTCATTTTATCCTCAGAACAACCCTGTGAGGTAGGTAGGCTTGCCAACTTCCAGGTAATAGCTGGAGATCTCCTGCTTTTACAACTGATCTCAAGCCGATAGAGTTCAGTTCACCTGGATAAAACGGCCATTTTGGCCATTGGACTCTATTACATTGAAGTCCCTCCCCTTCCCAAACCCCGCCCTCCTCAGGCTCCACCCCCAAAATTTTCTGCTGGTGGTGAAGAGGGACCTGGCAACCCAAGAGGTAGGTGAAGTAAGGAGATGACTGCCCTGAGATCAACCAGGAAGTTTCATAGCAGAAGGAAGGTTTATAGTTGGGTTTCCTGGATCCTAGTCCAATGGTATAACCACCCCACCAGCTCAAAATAAAATAAAGTTTCATGGCTTTGTTCCTGATAAGGTAGAAACAGAATTAAAATGAAAATATTCTAGCCAAACCAACCTGAGATCTTAAGTGTCTTTACTATGTATGCCCCATATCATTTAGATGCTTAATATTTCCTTAGACCCCTCTCCTCTCTACATCTGCAAGATAGTTGGAGAGAAGAATACCCCACCAATCAAAAGTAACTTGAATGCTTCTAAAAGACAGGCATATTCACACAGAGAGAGGACAGGTATTTCTAAAGAATATGAATTGAAAGTTACAGGGGACACGAGAGCCGGTGAGATCTTCTCACAGAAACAGCAGTAACCCAGTTTAGAAGACAATGAAAAACATGAATAATGGAGCAATTTGCACATGCAGAATAATACTTATTCGGAAACTGCATGTGAGGCCTAAAGTTAGGTCACAGGGGACTGTAGTCGGACATTTTCTCACGACGAAGCCAGAGGACTAAAATAATAACACACCCACCAAGCTGAATTACACCTTAAGCACTCAATTGCACCACTTACAGAGTTATCTGTTATTTCTTGTACATTCACAGTGGGAGGCTTCCAGTGCATGTGGCGGGAGGAGGAATGGGACCGGAATTGTCTCTAAGAAATGCCACATATTAACCAAAGGCTTTGAAGGAGCAGCTTAACTTCTGTTTGTTGCCATACTATGTATTTTCTCGTTAAGTCTCCAGATGTACAACTTATTGCTCAAGGAGTCTGCTCATCACTTTAACTTTCAGCGCTGCAAAGATGCATTTCGGAGGAAGACGGGCAAAGATGGCTTGACCATCTGCTTTTGCTACTGAGCAGAATGAGTTAAGGAGAGAGAGAAAACAACCCCTAAAATGCAGGGATAAAAAAGAGACTGCAATCTGCTCAATCCACTTGGGTTATCAGACCTATACAAGACTGATGAAGGTCTTCCAGAGGTTATACAAGATGCAGAGATCTTTGAAGGACACTGGCGTACTGAAAACTCTCAGCCCCCATCCACCAGCTGGCTACTCATGAGGCTATCCACACAGGATTTGAAGGGAAGAAATGCCAATCTTTCTGGGAACTCAGAATGGGAGCTCAGCCTTTCGTTCGCCTCTCTAAAGGAGGAGGGGCTGTGGCTCAGTGGTAGAGCATCTGCTTGGCATGCAGAAGGTCTCAGGTTCAATACCTGACATCTCCAGTTAAAGGGACAAGGCAGGTAGGTGATGTGAAAGACCCCTGCCTGCCTGAGACCCTGGAGAGCCACCGCTGGTCTGAGTAGACAATACTGACTTTGATGGATTGAGGGTCTGATTCAGTATAAGGCAGCTTCATGCATTCATGTGTTCAAGATGGCACAGAGAGAGGAGAATCAGAATGAGAAGATGGCAAAACATTCATGGGATGGTGTGACCTGGTTCTACAAGGGCTTGAACCCAAAAATCCCATTCTGTGCATTAGTTCATCAAAAATGCAGAAGGGGAGGGAAATTATTATGTAAGCTATACAATAATGTCCATGTATGTAGCACCATTAGCATGTATGTTCCACTGTTAAGAGATGGGTGAGAACTCTCAGAGTTCTCGATTCCCTTTCCCCGCTGGCTAATAAAGTTCATAAACACCGAGCCAATTTTTAATTGGGCAAAAGGGAGCAAGTCCATCACTTCATCCTAATCATATGCATGTTTATGGAGGAATATATCCCATGAGTTCAAGACAATTTACTTCCAGGTGTGAATGCAGCCTGAGAATGAGAAGCTGGATGAATCACATTATGCCCGTTGTACCGCTCTTAGCATTGACTTGGCAGAGTGCAGGGAGGGAAATATTGTCCCACATTCCCTTTTTCTCCCCTTGTTACTAGAAGAGGAAATAAAAACAAAAAAACTATGTTTTCATGCCGCTTGCTTACTGCTTTAGAATGACCTGGCTGGCATCGTAGTTGCAAAACACCATTTTAATATTTAATAATTAGGGCAGCTGTACAACTGGAAAGGGGAACCCAGCAATTTGATATATATATTTAATGCTTGGAACTACTTGGAAGTTTCTTGTAAAGTATATTTAATGACTGGAGCACTTTAGTTGATGTAGCAGAATTTTAAAACACGGGGAATGGCATAAGTACCATTGTCTGAATAATACAGTTGTTTCCGCATACAGGAATGTCATTGTTTCTTTGTCAGGCCGCAGTGAGTCTAGCTAAGTATGATTTGCTTTTAACTGCCAAGAGAGATTTAATAGACTCTTGCATAGAAGATTCCTCATGTCGTAAGTTATTGCTAAATGACAAAGAAAGCTACAAAACCAGTAATCCAATTGGCAAAAGAAAAAGAGAAAGGAAAAGAGGAGGGTCCTTGGTCTAAAGGCCTGTTCATCATTCCAGAGAAAGTGGCCATTTTTGCTGAAATGGTTGACAAAGAAGCAATTAATACTGTGGTGCATTTAAATTTGCTTTGTTAAGGGTGAACAAGACAGGAGATTAAGCTCTGAGGTGATAAGGTGATAAAAAGCTGGTTTGTATCAAGTCGGAACATTTAATCCATTACAGATTATTCTGAATGGAAGCACGTCTCCCAGGACCCAGGAAAAGAAATTTTGCAGCTCACTATAAGGGTAAAAGTTTGGGTGGAGGTAGAGAAGAGCTTATTCCATAGTAACTTCTACCTTAACTGAACATGTACAGTATCTTCACCCTTAGTATTCATAGAATCATAGAGTTGGAAGGGACCACCAGGGTCATCTAGTCCAACCCCCTGCACAATGCAGCAAATTCAGCTGATGATTCATATGACGATTTACCATGGGCAGACTCATGAGCAGTCAGGGTATTTCCAAACTTTGGAAAGAATTGGCTTTCGAATATTGCTTAAAAAGAAATCGAAAGTGAACTTGGAGGCATTCCACAAGAGAAAATTGCACACACTTTGACGAAAGCGAACAAGGTTTTGATAAATGTTTTTCAGGGGAGGCAGGGATTGCACATCCTTGAAAGCTATTTCAGATGTGTACTGTGTTTATATGTAAACAGACATGTGAATATGTGTGAATAGACATACTGATAATTATCCATGGGGACTATGGACTTCAAGGATATATATAATGGGTATTTACTCCTTGGATCCTATGAACCATACCCAAAGTTCACCAGTGACTGTTAAGCATGGATATGGGGGTGAAAAGATTCTAAGATGTGCTTCTCCTTGATTCAAAAGTTATTAGAAAAGCACACCTAAGATTTTATTAAGGTTATCTAATGTGATGTATTTTAGCACCATATTAAAGTATTCAGCTATAATGAGCCTCTAATTTGAAACCAAAATTATATATCACATTAGAGACCAGGAATATATCACATTAACGAAGACCTGGGTGCACTTTTTGAGTGTTCCATGATTCACAGAAGTAGGCAGCCACTACACCTCTTGTTTTAAAGAACCTTACCAAACACCTGGATACACTTTAATTCCTGAATCAGATGATCTTAGAAGCCCTACCCAGGACACTTAAAAACAAAATTCCTTGACACTAAGCAAAACAAATAGGTAGAGAAAAACTGTAAACTTGATAGGATTATTCACTGGATTATTCTTTCAAATCTGCCCCGCCTGCCTTCTCCAGAGTCCGGAGAAGGCAAGCAGCATGGATTTTGGGTTTGGTATTTTTCGGGTTCGGGTTTATTAACCTGAATTTTTTCAAAAAAAAAAAAAAAAAAAAAAAAACCCTGGGTTTTCTGGCTTTTCCCAAAAATTCTGAGTTTAGTAAACCCAAAGCCGAAAAATACCGGAAAAAATTGGTGCACACCCCTACTGTGTGTATATTTTTGAGCCTTAAGTTTGATATCCAGTGGAATGATTCCTCATTCTATTGCTTGGAGATAGAATGGCCAATGGCAAGTATGATTCTACTCCCATGGAGATAACACTGGGACACAATCAATAAAGATCTATTTTAGCACTTAACCAGGGCATGGCACAAAGCAAAACTGCCCCCCCACTATATTGTGCTGTTTACAGTGTGAAAATAACTCCTCTCATTTCATTACTTCAGTACTAGAATTCATGGATGGTTTTTATAAATCTAGATCCAAGTTATCAGGATGCTTTAGGCAGAAAAGCAGGACAGCTGGTCTTTTGGGAATCTTACTGGTAATTTGGATATTAAAATATAAAAAAAACAAAAACAAATTACCGTATATACTCGCGTATAAGCCGAGTTTTTCAGCCCAAAAAAAGGGCTGAAAAAGCCGAACTTGGCTTATACACGGGTCAATACGGTAGAGGAGGGAGGGGGGGAGGGAGGAGGGTGGAACTTACCGCTGTCACCGCTGCCATCACCGCCACCATCGCCGCCAGGGGGCCTCCTGCAGGCGCAGGAAGGCCGCGCCGCCGCCAGGCCCGCACACCTTTCCCCGGCCAGCAGCGGCCTGGGGGGCCTCCTGCAGGCGCAGGAGGGCCGCGCCGCCTCCGCCGATTTTCCGCCTCTCCCAGTGAGTAGGGGGTTCAGGGGCTCTTCCCCCTCCCCCCCTTGGATGGCACTGGGGTCAGGGTGGGTCTGGAGGGCCCGGGAGGCCGGTGGGAGGGCAACCTGGGACAGGGGCGAGATCATCCCTGCGCTCTAAAATGGCGGCCACCATTTTAGAACGCAGCATTACTGGTAAAGGGAATTTCTTATTGACCCTCGGCTTATACGCGGGTCAATAAGAAATTCCCTTTTCTGGCCTCAAATTTGGGGGGGTCGGCTTATACTCGGGTCGGCTTATACCCGAGTATATCCGGTAAGAGTAAAAGCAGCTGGAAACTAACTGGCTAGAACTAAGATGGAAGAAAGAATTTAAACAATATTCTCATGATTTTGTCTACCACAGTTCAATCCTTGAGGATTGCCTCCACTATAAATATGCTCAATTGCCCTGTTCTGTGTGCAACTATCTTCAGCGTTAAAATGGTTGGCAGTTAGAGAGGGGACTTCATTTGTGACCTCAGTATGGGGAGGGTTGTGTTAAGTCCAGACACAGGCCCCTGTTCAGATAAGGATTTTGAGGATCCAGTTTTATTGCAGGAACAAAAGGCTTAGAGAAAATCTTACAAATGTGGACACTGGGCATTTGGACATTGACTCCTGCAGAGAGTTATTAGAGTCAATCAGTCTGCCTGTGTGGTGTAGTGTTTAAGAGCGGCGGACTCTAATCTGGAGAACTGGGTTCAATTCCCCACTCCTCCTCATGAATCCTGCTGGGTGACCTAGGGCCAGTCACAGTTATTTGCAAACTCTCTCAGCCCCACCTACCCCACAAGGTGTCTGTTATGGGGAGGGGAAGGGAAGGTGAGTGTAAACCGCTTTAAGACTCCTTAAAAGGTAGAGAAAAGTGAGGTATAAAAACCAACTCTTCTTCTTCTGATGGAGGAAAATGTGAACCCTTAGTAGCAAATAAAACACCAGTGCTCCAAGCATATTCTAGACCAGTATCATTTTGGATCTTCAGCCTCAATGGTACTGGTAAAGAGAAAAAGTCTCTTGCATGATCTTCACACCTTATCACCAATGACAGAATCTTGGTGATGTTATTTTTATGACTGCAGGTGGCACATGTCTACTTAGGAATACCTTGATAATGTGAAGCATCCTCTACAATGAAAGGTCAGCTATTCTAGAAATGTCAGCAACTATAGAATTCAGTACCAGGTTATCAAATGATTTCTTGATCATTATCAGTTTAGCTGAATATGCAGATTCATCTTGGGAATATCCATGGGATGATTTGCCCTGGATGGTGCTAAAGTCGAGCCAATCATATTGGCACTGCAATTTTCTCTACAGTGAAATTCAAAGTGAATTTGGAGGCTTCTCTTCAGATGAAATATCTATGAACTCGGAAAAGAGCAAAACAAATTTTAACAAGATATCTTTGAAACCTGTTTTTTCAAAGGTATATCATGTGTATGTATCACTGTTCATATGGACAAGGGTGGGTATTATTATGCTTTACTGTTTTACCTAACGCTTTTTGCAGAGAAAAGAAAGGGAAATGTGCGGAAGAAACGTGCAAGAGAAATGTTACCCTATGGACCAGCCTAGTAATTTGTACCTGTTTTCATCCTGTTGCTTCAAGTTGCCTCCAAGTAGCCTTCAAAAATGCCAGTCTTCAGCAAATGGTTTCTCATTTTAAGTGCTTTCTTGTTGGATATACGGCCAGACTTTCCATGCTGGGAAAAATACCGGTCTCCTGGGGCTATGGACATTTATATTCAGAACATGATGGCATATGGAAGGAATACAAATCATCCACAACTCTTTGTGTTGTGACATTTCAGAGGTGGGGAAAAATATAGAACCCTCCACTTTTAGCTCAGTCCATGAACCTAGATAGCTATATGGAGTGAGATATTTTTGTTAACTGCAATGGCCCTTGACATTTTTTTTCCTTTTGGAATTTGCAAATTCAAATAGTGCTATCCATTTCCTGAAATGCAAAATGTATAGAAAAAACGGATTCCAGGCTGGTCTTGAAGAATACTACTCTTTGTTGGGTCTTATATTGCCCAGACTAGGACCATGATTTATTTGCTTCCCTGAGCTTCTCATTATTTCTGACCCTGCTTTCAGTGGGCCAGGATGACCTTCTTAGGACACCATCATGATAGTCAGATGCTGATAGGGTTGCCAGGTCCCTCTTCACCACTGGTGGGAGGGTTTGGGGGGCGGAGCCTGAAGAGGGTGGGGTTTGGGGAGGGGAGGGACTTCTATGCCACAGAGTCCAATTGCCACAGCGGCCATTTTTTCTCCAGGTGAACTGATCTCTATCGGCTGGAGATCAGTTGTAATAGCAGGCGATCTCCAGCTAGTACTTGGAGGTTGGCAGCCCTAGATGCCAAGTTGCAGATGAAGCTCTTCAGTTTGTTAGCCTAACTTTTAAATCAGGCCAGATTGGTATGAAGTGGGTGGGGTCTACTTTGCCTTCCTCCTTTGGCCTCGTCGGTAGGAGGAAAGAGGCAGGGAACATCTTGATTTTTCTTTTCCTTAGCCTTCCATACGTAGCTTTCAGGTCATGCAAGCTGCTTTTCTCCTTGATCATGTGTAGGCCCTTATAACCAGCCCTCTACCCGTGAACATGTTATCGCTTGTCAGAAGGCCTCCCGCCAATTCAAAGGAACTGATTGCCTTTGACCTCTGGAGCTCCCACAAGGTGCCTCTCCCCACTGTAGAGATAGAATGTATAATTTAGAGACATTCTCTTAGAGTTAACAGTGTGAAGGAACTGGTAGTTTCAGGACTTGCTCTAAGGTGACACGACCTTAGTTCTAGAACAAAACTTAGAGACTGCTCTACAAGATATTTCAGTTGCTTTTCATATTAAAGTTTTATTTAAAAAATTCCGTGTTCTGATAATTTTATATATAGACCCAAAAATGTTATACTCATTCTGCAGTGTTTTCCCCTCTGTATCTGGGGAGCTTTGGCAGGGTAGATAGGCAGTGTCCACATATAACTTCACATGATTCAAAGTCCCTACACAACCTTCTCTCCTAGGGTTGCCAACTTCCAGGTGGAGCCTGGATATCTCCAAAAATTAAAACTTATTTCCAGACAAAATAAACCAGTTCCTCTGGAGAAAATGGTTGCTTTGGAAAGTGGACTCTGTGGTATTATTCCCCACTGAGGTCTCTTCCATCCTCAACCCCCCCTCCTCAGGGTCCACCCCAAATCTAAAGGGATTCCCAAACCTGGGGTAGGCAACACTACCGGCTGTGGTATGGGTGCTGATGCCTGGTTTTTAATCCAAAGAGATAAAGAGACCACATAACAACTCTGCCCTGACCTGGATAGCCCAGGCTAACCTGATCACATCTGATCTCGGAAGCTAAGCAGGGTCACCCTTGGTTCAGACTTGGGTGGGAGACTACCAAGGAAGTCCAGGGTTGTTACGAAGAGGCATTAAATGGTTGGGTTGCCAGATCCTCCCTGGCTACCAGCGAGGGATGGGGGATAGGGTTGCCAGCTCCAGGATAGGAAATTCCCAGAGATTTGGGGGGAGCCTGGGGAAGACAGGGACCTTAGTGGGGTACAATGCCAAAGAGTCCATCCTCCAAAGCATCCATTTTCTCCAGGGGAACTGATCCCCATAGTCTGGAGATGAGCTGTAATTCCAGGGGATCTCCAGGTCCCACATGGAGTCTGGCATCCCTATGCAATGGCATACCACCTCTGAATGTCTCTGCCTTTCTTTCTTTCAAGAGCTGAACCAAGTTTAGCTTATTAACATTCTCAGTTTTGTACAAACTTTTAATTTCAATTGCTGTTCAGACAACAGAAATGTTGAGAAAATCCTCCCATTTATTGCTATTAAAAGGCCTCCCCTCATTTCCTCCTCATAATCATTTTGCTGACCACCAAGTGACAAATCCAATCCCCCAGCAGATGGCTCAGACTGTTCGACTGCCCTGTAGAGACGCAGACCACCTGCTTGAGGCTGGGGCAACATTTAATGTTAAGGCTTGAAATGCACCCCATGGCCAAGAAGGAGTCCTCCTTGCTGGCTGTGCTGGGAGAGCTCTTTTCCCAGGCAGTATGTTGCAATTTCTTACAGTACAGGGTTCCCCCCCACCAGTTTGCAGAGCTCCCCATGTATGCCCTGCCAAAATACATGAGCATCACAGCGTGAAGGATATCAAGAGAAAGAAAGGAAAATAGAAGCCAACAAGATTGAGAGTCCACCGAATAAGGAAAGAAAAATGCCTTTCCGATACAGAAAACGAGGAGAATGTACAGAGGGAGAGATGCATTGCAACCTCTTGCAAGGAAAAGGAAGCCACAAGAGGAAACTGTAGCGCACAGCCAGGGTAATAATTTATCTTCTAGGTCATTTATTGTCATTTGTATCACAGGGACCGGCCATGATGGATATGTGGATACCATATGTTTGGTCCCCGTAATACAAAAGTCCACAAAGGAGAAAAAAAGAAGTACCGGCATGTTTCTACTCCCTGCAAGCCAACCAAGAAGAATGCTAGAGAGCTGGCTATAATATAATCTTAGGAAATACAAAACTGAAAACAAACAAGGGGCTGGATCCAGGCTAAATTGGCAATCTCCATAGATTTTCCTCTTCCCGCTGAGGGTCATCCCTCATATCGTTCATCAGGGACCCATATTCCCTGGGAGCAGCATTTTGTGGATATTTTTGGGTTGCAGTCGGCAGGGGAGGCACAGAAGTTCCATTCTACCGATAAAAACTGTAGTCTGGATCCAACCCAAGGAATCCTGGCTTTAAAATTCTGCTCAGTCCTGAAGCTTGTGGGGTGTCCTTGGAAAAGATGTAGCCTAATGTGCCTCATGGGGTTTTCATGCAAGAGTGAGAGGGGCTATTTTATCCTTTCCTCTGTTCCCATTTCCCTGCTGAAAATGATCACTCCTTCCAAGCTTGTTTTGAACACATGAACACATGAAGCTGCCTTATACTGAATCAGACTTTTGGTCCATCAAAGTCAGTATTGTCTATTCAGACTGGCAGCGGCTCTCCGGGGTCTCAGGCAGAGGTCTTTCACATCACCTACCTGCCTAGTCCTTTTACCTGGAGATGCCGGGGATTGAACCTGGGGCCTTCTGCATGCCAAGAAAAAGCTCTTCCGCTGAGCCACAGTCCCTGCCCTTGGTTCAGACTTCCCTGAAGGGTCAGTTTACAGGTAATTGAAAGTTTTCAACACTGGTGGTTAAGAGCCACTCAGGGGACAAGTTTCAGCGGGAATACTGGTCTGGGGGAAAAGATAAAATCCCCTTCCCCTAAAATGGTGGTGTCTTCCATTCAAAATACAATCCTGGTTGCTTCAGCATACATGTTATAAATACTCAGGTTGCCAGGTCCCACTTCACCACTGGCGGGAGGTTGTGGGGGTGGAGCTGGAGGAGGGTGGGGTTTGGGGAGGGGAAGGACTTCAATGCCATAGAGTCCAGTTGCCAAAGCAGCCATTTTCTCCAGGTGAACTGATCTCTATCGCCTGCTTTGGCAATTGGACTCTATGGCATTGAAGTCCCTCCCTTCTCCAAACCCCACCCTCCTAAGGCTCTGCTCCAAAAATCTCCTCAGGTGGCAAAGAGGGACCTGGCAACCCTACCTCAGGCGCAGTCCCCAAATCTCTAGGAATTTCCCAAGGCAGGGTTAACATCCCATTTCTAAACATGTTGGCCTACTTCTAGTTGTCTCCTGTTGCCTGAAGAAAGGCAGAGGTGATGGATGAAGAAAACGTCTGAGAGAGAGAAGAAAAGGGGAAGTCTGGGGAAACTTCACACAGAGCACAGAGAACCTACATGTTGGAAGGAAGAGGCCAAAAAGAATGTGGGGGATTATAGGCCAAAGTGACCATGGGTGTGTGTGTGTGTGCAGTGGGCTAAATGAAAAACGTTTAAATGTTGGGTGCTCATCTGTAATGACTTTGCTTTTAGCATTAAAATCATTTCTAGAAAGAAGGAACAATCCCTTACAAATGGAAACTCTGTGTTCCTTTTAATAATAAAAAAAGTCCATTCTGAAATGCAAGTCCAGGAACGCTTCATAATAGTCACCCAATGTATTAGACTCAAACGAGTCCAAACCCCCATCAGCACAAAGCCCTGTGTAAGAGCTTATAATGAGCTGAAGGAAATAATTGTCATGGTGCATAATAGCTTCTCCTTCAAAACAACTGTAACATGTTAAAATGAAGTGACAAAAAGATATTGGTAGAAGGGTGCCAGAGCTGTGAGCTTCACTGTATTTGTCTGCCGGTGTTCCCATTATAGCCTCCACATCAGGCAGATAAATTCACCTTGAGGCAAAACATGAAGGTTTCAAGCCAGAAATCAATGCATTGCAGCATGTTTTATAATAGGCATACATATTAGTTAACAAAATAATGACAACAATAATGATTATTATGATGGTGGTAGTAATAATAATACTTACCATTTGCTAGTAGTACTTGACAAAACTTCGTATTCATTGTTGCAACCCTGTAGCTGCCTTGGCCACTCTGTCTGGGCAGAAAAACAGAATATAAATATGGCAAATAAATACAGCACCTCTTTACTTATTATCTTCTTGTTGAAATGAAGGGGAGAGGGAAAGCAAGGCTCAGATAAACTGGCTTGCCTTAACAGCTCATTCCTGAGCCTTGCAGTGGCTGGGCCAAAGAGGTTTCCTGGCCGCTTCGATGCCCCATTGAAAACAGCGATGCTGTGCCAGGAAAAACCTGGCTCAGCAACACTGTTGCTGGAGGGGGGGTTCCCGGGCTGGAGGGGCTTTGGAAGCTTATCAGTTCCGCTCCCGGGAATGCCCCATGAATGTCCCCCCCCACACACACACACCGGTGCCACATTTCTCTTCTGGGATTTAGGAAGAAGAGTTGGTTTTTATATGCTGACTTTCTCTACCTTTTAAGGAGAATCAAACTAGCTTACAACCACCTTCCCCTCCCCTCCCCACAACAGACACCCTGTGAGGTAGGTGGGGCTGAGAGAGCTCTAAGCCCTGTGACTATCCCAAGGTCACCCAGCTGGCTTTGTGTGTACAAGTGAGGAAACCAACCCGGTTCACCAGATTAGAGTCTGCCATGCATGTGGAGGAGTGGGGAATCAAACTTGGTTTTCCGTATTAGAGTCCATCGCTCCTAACCACTATACCATGCCAGTTCTCTCAAACCAGTTTACAATCACCCATTCCTCTCTCCACAATAGACACCATGTGATGTGAGTGGGGCTGAGAGAGTTTGGAGAGAACTATGACTAGCCCAAGGTCACCCAGCTGGCTCCATGTGTAGAGTGGGGAAACCAACCCTGTTCACCAGATTAGAGTCCACTGCTTATTTGGAGAAGTGGGAATCAAACCCAGTTCTCCAGATTAGAGTGCTCTGCTCTTATCCACTACAACCCACTGTGTACACTCCACTGTGCACTGGATGAATTTGGGCCAGCTTCTTGCCTTCTAAACCAAACCAACGTCACAAGATTATTGAGGAATGAAATGAAGGAGGGGAGAAACATGTATACAACCTTATTTTTTTGGATGCAGGACAAGCATGTGGTCAGAGCTGGCTCCACGTTTTGAGGGGCTCTGGGCAGAGAGTGCCTGCTCATCTGTCCATCGCCAAGACCCCCACTTATGATTCCTTTCCTGCCCCCACCCATGTACACTGCAGTTGTGTGTCCTTCCCCTGCCCACCAAAAAAGAACAGCCGCCTTCATGCCCTTTCCACAGCTGAGAATGCCAGGGCTGTAACTGAAAAGGAGCACTGCTGGTGCCACCTCGATGCTATTCCCTAGGGTTGCTGGGCAGCCAAGGCAGCCAGGAGCACAGGAGAGGGAGAGCTTGCAAGTGAGCAGATGGGGGAAGGATGTGCAGGCAGGCGGCAGAGGAGGTGTGCCTGCAGGGGTTGGTGGAAGAGGGCCATGCATAGGGTTGACAACCTCCAGGTAATAGTTGGAGATTTAATGCTATTACAACTGATCTCCAGCTGATAGATAAGGTCCAGATCCCCCCTCTCCACTGGGAGGTTTTGGGGATGGAGCCTAAAGAGGGTGGGGTTTCAGGAGGGGAGGGACTTCAGTGCCATAGAGTCCAATTGCCAAAGCAGCCATTTTCTCCTGGTGAACTGATCTCTGGAGATCAGTTTTAATAGCAGGAGATCTCCAGCTATTTCTTGGAGGTTGGCAACCCTACCAATAGAGATCAGATCACATAGAGAAAATGGCAGCTTTGGCAATTGGACTTTATAGCATTGAAGTCCCTCCACTCCTCAAACCCCGCACTCCTCAGGCTCCACCCCAAAAACCTCCCGCGGGTGGCGAAGAGGGACCTGGCAACCCTAGCCATGAAAGAAGCTCTGGGATGTGGCAGATGCCCGACTTCAAGGTATGCTGACACTGGCCCTGCATCAGATAGCTCTCAGTAAGTAGGTAATGTTGTAGTAAAGGTAACTTGGCATGCCTGGACACTGAGGGGGGGTATATTTCCCTCTTTTCTAGAACCAGGCTATGCATATGTATGATGCCTCTCTTCGTCTATGCTAGAAGTTTCTTTTGGACTTCTCCTGCACCTTTTATGCATGGCTGTTTCCCTTGCCTCTCCGATGACTTCGGCTCTTTCTTTTGATTGTGCATGCTGTTTCCAATTGTCAGAGGTCACCTTGCTCTCCCCTGCGTTTCCCCTCGTTTTGCCCGTGTTTTCAGGGACCTGTTGTTATGTCAAATTGGAAAACACGGGGAAACACAGGGGGAGAGCAAGGTGACCTCTGACAGTTGGAAAAGGCATGTGTAATCAAAACAAAGACGTGAAGTCATCGGAGGAGTGACCACAAGTGAAACAGCCATACAGAAAAGGCCCTTCTCTTTCTGTGCCTTTGCTCTCGCTGCTCTGTTGTTCTTGCAAGAGGCAAGAAGCTTCTACAGATCTCTTCAGTGCAAGCAAACACAGGATGCACCCTTGATTTCATACTTCCAAAATATGCATCTGGATTAGGTAGCCACTTGTAACAGGAAATAGTATTATGTTGATTAGCTACTTTCCTCTACTACAGAATGCATGTGAATATGAAGATGCTTCAGTAGAAGTAAGTTCTTTTATGTATTGCAATATATTGGACTGAAAAGTTTTTAGTCACATGTGATTCCACACTTTCTTAACTCTGCAACTTTGCTACTAACCAATACACACACCCAATAGGTAGGTAGGTAGAAATGCAGCTGTACATGACCCCATTGAGATTAATGGGGCTTGCCTATGAGCATTTCCTAATTGAATTGTGAAAAGTATGTGTCGGGTGGACAACTGTTTGTTTTGTTCCTATTTTTAATCCCACCCCCTGTATTGAACTCCATTTATATAGCTATAGGTAGACCCACTGGATTCTGCTCTGACAAGCTTGTTGGATACCTGAATAGAGTGGATCCAGTTTTGTTTGAATTGTGGACTTCAGAATGCATTTCTACAGTCAGTCTTGGCACCCACTCAATGAAGTCCAACATGATATATAGAGACCAGAAGGTATCACAGCGGCATGCCTTGTCAGTTTTATTCAAAAGTAGTTCCAAAGGCAAATAGAAACCAGCTAAAACAACAACAAAACATATCTTCATATAGTTCCGAAATGTCTCTTGGCTTTTTTTTTTTAAGGGGCTGGCATCCTTTCAGATGTCCTACATCCCAAGATACCCCTGCCACTTAATCATCCATTCAGCTGAGCCACTATCTTTTATTTCATTTTAGGAGAGGTTTAAGATAGTACAGTTACACCCACTGATGTCAATGGGCATAGAAGGGTGTAACTCTGCATAGGATGGCAATATATTTCACATCAGGACATGGTATGTGCAGAAATGCATGTACATCATGTCACTCAGGACATGTTGTCATGAACTGTGCAAGTGCCAGATGTCTAGATCCTACAGTGAGCACTGACACCTGTTGCTTTCAAAACAAAGAGTGTAAGAACATAAGAAGAACCCTGCTGGATCAAATCAGTGATCCATCTAGTCCTGTTCCACACAGGGACCAAACCAGTTGCCCTGCAGGGTCAATAGCAGGGAATGAAAGTCCAAGGTCTTCCCCCAATGCTGCCTCCTAGCACTGGTATTCAGAGGTTTTCTGACTATATATGTATGTTCTCTTGGAATACCAAGGCTTACCAAGCCATTGATGGACCACTTCTCCCTGAATCTGTCTAATTCTCTCTTGAAACCATCTATACTCATGGCCATGGCTATGTCTAACGTCAATGAGTTCCACAATTTAATTATTTGTTGAGTAAAGAAGTGCCTTTCATCTAACTGGAAGCTATTGCCCATCAACTTCATGGGATGTCCCCAAGTTCCAGTATTATGGCAGAGGGAGAAAAATCCTCCACATCCACTTTTTCCTCCTCCAGGTGTAATTATTTAAATCTCTTGTCATGTTCCCCATTAGTCATCTTTTCCCCCTGATAAGGTGCTCCAGTCTCTTAATCATCTTGGTTGCCCTCTTCTGTACTGTTTACAGCTCTGCAATATTCTTTTTTAAGATACAGTGACCCAAACTGCACACAGTACTCCAAATGATGCCTCACCATAGATCTATACAAGGACATTACAATATTGGCTGATTTTTCCCCAGTCCCTTTTCTAATAATCACAAGCACGGAGTTTGTCCTTTTCTCATGCTGTCACACCCTGATTTTCATCAAATTATCCACTACAACCCCAAGATCTCTTTCGATCACAGTATTGGCCAGTTCAAACCCCATCAGCATATATTTAAAGTTTTTGTTCTGGTGCAACCTTGCTTATCACTTAACAACACTGAATTTCTTTTGCCACATAGTTGCCCACTCACCCAAATGTAGAGAAATGGCCCTGTAGCTCTTCACAATCTGCTTGGGGGACTAGAGATATGATAGGGGGAATCAAAAAGGCAAGCATAAACCTGACACATCTATTGTTGTTTAAATTATTAATTTAAATTAATAAATCAGATTAAAATTGCATTAAGAATACAACAAATTGAATTACATTTCAAATGCCAGGTTGTTCATCTAGATCCTAATTTCTAGGATGACCTCTGACTTATACTCCATTCAAAACAGAGAGGTTATGCCTGTTTAATGTACCATTAACTCTCTATAGAATTTTTATACGTGGTCATCAGAAGCTGTGTTCTACAAATCAGACCCTTGGGTCAAGACAGATGATCATCTAATCATACCAGGTCAGACCATTAGCTAGGGATGTTGTCAAATGTCATGAACACACTGTTTTGTTTTGATTTGAATGTCCCAGTTGCTGACAGGATTCTTCTCATTTGGGATAAAACTGCAACTGTCTTTTTTCCCGCCACCCATCCTAACAAACTTTGATATGCTTACTGCTATTAAGATTAATGCCCATCTCTTTGCATTATGGGAGGGGTTCTGGCTCAGTGGTAGAGCATCTGCTTGGCATGCAGAAGGTGCCAAGTTCAATCCCCAGTCACAGTTCACTCTGAACTTTCTCAGCCCCATCTACCTCACAGGGTGTCTGTTGTGGGGAGGGGAAGGAAAGGTGATTGTAAGCCTATTTGTTTCTTCCTTAAGTGGTAGAGAAAGTTGGCATATAAAAACCAACTCTCCTTCTTCTTGTTCTTCTTCTTCAGTGGACTATAATGCCATAGAGTTCACCTTCCGAAGGGGCCATTTTCTCCAGGTGAACTGATCTCTGTCACCTGGAGATCCATTGTGATATGGAGGTTGGCAACCCTATCTGTACATCTCATTCATGTTTTCTGCTCTGACTGGCAGTAGCTCTCCAGAGTCTTTCCATGCCCTCTTTAAGCGATCCCTTAAAGTGGAGATGCCAGGAATCGAACCTGGGAAGTTCTGCATGCAATGCATGTGCTCTGTGTGTGTGTGTAAAGTCCCGTCAAGTCACAGCCGACTTATGGCAACCCCTTTTGGGGTTTTCATGGCAAGAGACTAACAGAGGTGGTTTGCCAGTGCCTTCCTCTGCACAGCAACCCTGGTATTCCTTGGTGGTTCCCCATTCAAATATTAACCAGGGCTGACCCTGCTTAGCTTCTGAGATCTTACGTGATCAGGCTAGCCTGGGCAATCAACCACTGACTAAATAGTTCTTCCAATTCACAAACATAAAACCACAGATTCATTTATTCCAGTGGGAATATTCCAACCCACTTGGTGGTCGGGAACCCAGAGGCCTCTAATCATTTGTATGAATGCATACATGCATTATTTTTTAATGTAGCATCTGAGAAGAGCTTGGTTTTTCAGTTTACAGGAAGGAAAAGGGAAGAGTAGCAGGGTAAGATATGAAGATTGTGTGTATCAGCCACATATTTGTTATTCAGCCTGAAAAAATGTCACTTGCTTTCCCTGGATACCAGATCTCACATCTTGCAAGTGAATAAGAAGAAGAATAAGAGTTGGTTTTTATATGCCGTTTTTCACTACCACTTAAGGCAGAATCAAACTGGCTTACAGTTACCTTCCCTTCCCCTTCCAAAACAGACACCCTGTGAGGTAGGTGGGGCTGAGAGAGCTCTTAATAGAACTGTGACTAGCCCAAGGTCACCCAGCTGGCTTCATGTGTAGGAGTGGGGAAACCAGTGGTGGTTTGTAGCGGTGGACTCTGATCTGGAGAGACGGGTTCGATTCCCCACTCCTCCACTTGAGCGGCGGAGGCTAATCTGGTGAACCTTTTTTTGGGGGGGGGGGTTAACCCGGTTCACCAGATTAGCCTCCGCTGCTCAAGTGGAGTGGGGAATCGAACCCGTCTCTCTAGATCAGAGTCCACCGCTACAAACCACCACTCCACACTGGCTCTCCATAGCCCAGTAGTACAGGGAACTAAGAACTGGCTCTTTACTCCCAAGAGTCCCAATTCAAACCCAAGCTGCCTGACTGCAGCTTATTCTGTAACACCGTTCCTTTACATTGTGGTTTATGACTACATGGCACCTTTTGTCCCGTGGTCCACCTAGCTTCTCTGCAACTTCTGTAGGTTAGGTGAGGTTTTTGGCACCTGCAGCACTGTCATAACAACTCAGTCTGACAGTGCTGTTTGCAACAGTGTAGGAAGACATTGTGCCCTGCTCTGCAAAATGTTTTCTGGCCTCCCTGCAACTAACACCTGTCAAAGGTTTGTTATACCTACAGGGTAAGGTTCAGTACACGTATGACAGGAAGTCTGTGCTTTCAACAGAGGCTCTGGAGACTTGCACATCTCAGAAGCAGAAGCAGTAGCAAGTAGGGCCTGTTTCAGATAAAAGAAAGGTTTTGGTTGGTGAGTAGGAGAGAAGGAAGTGAGGAAAGGTGAGGATATGGGGATAGTAAGGAGAAGGGAAAGATTAAATAGAATGGGGATGGAGCCATAGGGGAAAGTGAGGTCCCCCCTAAAGTCTTTGCATGTTCCTGTGCACACAACTAGGCCATAGTTTTTCTAGGAAGAAGAACAAGAAGAACAAGAAGAACAAGAACAAGAAGAGGAGGAGGAGGAGGAGGAGGAGGAGGAGTTGGTTTTTATAAACTGACTTTCTCTACCACTTAAGGAAGAATCAAACTGGCTTACAATCACCTTTCCTTCCCCTCCCCACAACAGACACCCCGTGAAGTAGGTGGGACTGAGAGAGTGTGACTAGCCCAAGGTCACCCAGCTAGCTTCATGTGTTGGAGTGGAGAAACAAATCCAGTTTGCCAGATTAGCCTGAGCCTCCGCCGCTCATGTGGAGGAGTGGGGTATTAAACCCAGTTCTCCAGATCAGAGTCCACTGCTCCAAACCACCGCTATTAACCACTACAACATGGTAGCTGGCAGGGAGAGGGAAGGAAGGGAAGCTGAAGACAGAGGGGGCAGATAAACCTAGGTTAGTCGGTGAGTGGAAAGGAGAGAAGGAAGAAGAAAAGGGAAGAGGCTATGTGAGATTTCAGGGAAGGGAAAGAAGAAAGAGTAGGGGAGAAGAAAATGAGATTCTTGAATCAGCATACTCTGTGTGTTTGTCACCTAGACTGCTGTAATTCTGTTCTTTAGCTAGACAGGCTTCTACAGAAATGTTGCAGCAGATTGTAGGGCTGTCACAGTGTTCCAAACCACCCTGAATGTTTCACGAAGAAAACGTCTGTGCCATTTCCAAGATAATCTCTGTACCAAAGGGATGAGATACAGGCATGACCTCTTTGAAGGGGTCTTTGAAAAAGATGGGCGATAAACCAATAAGACTGCCACAAAACATGGAAAAAGGAATTTCACAGCAACCTTATAAACACTGTGAACTAATTGTCTCAAGCTCAGCAGTTTGTATCCCCAGGAACCCTGCTGATAGGGCAATATAAAATCTGTAGTCTTTCAATATTTTTTTTTTAGCATCTTCAGCATCTCCACAGTGCCTGAATGTGTTTCTAAATCCCCAGGTGGTTTTTTTGTTTTTGTTTTTTACTTATGACATTCATTTCAGTCTCCCAAAATCTAGACATGTAAGACTTATACTATAAATAGTTTTATATTTCAGAACAGAGAATCCAAAATCTATGATTTTTTGCAAGGCTTTGAATTTTTTGTGGGCCTTGATAAAGGTATGACTTCTCAGTGTTACCTAGTATAACCACAGGGCCATTCAACCTACCACTACCCAGTCTCAATGCAAACATTGCATGCAAACAAACCACATGAATTTGCCTGGTTCCCCGGGAACCAGAATTTTGTCCCTTGGCAGTCCTAGTGAATCTAGCTAGCCAACTAGCTATCACAATTTTATTCCTCCTTGATTTCCCTTATCCCTTTCTTATTTCAGGAGATTGGAATGACCTGCATATTTGGATCACCTTATAAAAAAAGAACAGGAAGCCATCCTAACAGATGGTCACCAAGCTTATCGTGCACACACATGCACAAAAAAATAAAAAACCATATTCATTGACTAAACCGATGGCAGAGATCCCAGCTCTGTATGTCAAAACAGCTGTCTACCCTGAGGTTGGTATATACTCTTTGGTTAAAAGGAAGAAGATGCACATTTTCTGAAACTCGGACTCCAGCAGCCAGATATTTAAATGTATATTTGAATAGGATAAAATCTTCAATTTTCATTTCTGTTCCGCAGAAACACTTTGGGTTGGAAAGAAAACAAGGTGAAGGGTTACCTATTTGATGCATCGAAGTAGTGATATGATAATGGGCAAGTTTTTACAAATGCTTTATCATTTTAATGTGTTTTTTAACACTGTTCCGAAGCCCTGAACTTCACCCATAACAGTGGTGTTTATCCCTTTTTTTTCTCCTTGCATATCTGATGTGTATTGAATGCTACTGTAACAAAGTCATTCCCCCCCCCCCTTGAAAACACCACACAAAAATAACGAAAAGCTGTGGTGGAGACGAGGGATACAATAGAGAGAGCAATGTGTTAGAGATTCTTGCATGGGGTGGAAGGCGGGGAGCAGATTCAAGGTGAATTTCTCTTCTGATTCCTCTCCCTGCCATTAAGAACAATGATCATAGCATACTGCAAAGTATCTTGGGTGCCAATATTCTTTCCATTCTGGTTTACACCATCCTATTTTATAGGTTGTTATCTCAGGTAAGGTTATTTCCAGAGTGTGATCCTGAGACATACTCCTCATCTACCTGAACACATATCCTTGGTTGACAGGGCTGGGTGGACCAAAGCCACTACACTTTTTGATGAAGTTTGAACACATTCTGCCAGGTTCACAGAGTCAGCCCTGGATGTTCATATGAATGTGAAGGAAGAGAAGAAACTCTTCATTTTGTCAAGGACTATTGGTGCTTTCCGTTTGCAAGCTTTCAGATTTGAAAGACCCAAGGCAAATTTGGAATGAATCTTCACTCTCTGGAAATCTCATTTGTCCATGCGGCATGTATAATATCCTTCAGTCAAGAATCCATTTTTGAAACTAACAGCCTGTCAAAGACAGTTTAGGCTGCAGGGAATAAATTGGTGTCTCATCCTAGGTGCTTATGCTACTTCGGGCATGCCCTTCATGGCAATCTGGAAACCAGCAACGAGGAGAGAGGTTCAAGGATCACACCTCTGTCACCAGTTGTCGGGTCACCAGAGACAATGTAGGTGGCTTTTGTCACAGGGATTCTAAAAGAAGTCATTGACACTTGGATACTGTACATCAATCAATCACATTTTTTAAATCCTACCATTTCTTCAAGGATATAAGGGTAGTATATGTTAAGTCCTCGTAGGGAGGACACGCGAGGTCGAGACGGAGTTCCAACACAACTAGTTTATTGCAGAACAGAACTGAGAACTGTGAAAACCGGCCCTGCTTATATCTCCCCTGGCTGCTTGCGGCCACTCCCCCCCTGATCCGTGATAGGGGGGAACAACCCCCGGGTCGCCAATAGTGCGACCTGGCTTAGGGCCAATGGGGTGCACTGGCTCAGGCCAATCGCGCAAGCAGGGCTTAGGAGCCTTTTCCAGGGACTCAAGCTCCTAGGTTTGCCCCTGCTTACTATCTTAACTATGTACATACATAACACCCCTCCCCCCTAAGTCCGAACCCAACTATAACACCAAGTCTTTGAGGTGGCTTGGTCGTGTTTGTACCCGCTGCGACCTGTGCGGCACTGGGACCGGCTCGGGTGATACGGCAACAGCAGCTGGCGTGGGGGTCGACTCAGGCGCACTCGCGGTGGGAAAGGCGGTGTCTGGCAGTTCCTCTGAGGGGCCGGCTTGCGGTCGCTCCTCGTCCCATGCGATCTCCATAAACGCTTCTTGCTCCAGATCTCTGGAGAGCGTGGGGGCTTCTGATGCAGTTGCGAGGTCGGGTGCATCAGCCGGGCGGCGGCACAGCTGGTTGATGACCTGGTTCCCCCAGAGCAGGCAGCCCTTGTTCAAAGATAGTTCGTGCTGGTGGGCTTGAAAGGGCGCAAACTCCCCATCCGGCCAGGTAGCCGGCCACCCCTTCCCCACCCAGTTCAGAATGTGGGCAAGGGTCCAATCTTTGGCCATGTGCGCGGCGATGTCAGCGGCGTGCAGGGGTGGTTCAGGCAGGGTCTCGATCAGGCGTATGTCATGGGCTGGGGCAGGGTTGGGACTCTTGAGCAGCAGGCAGCTGAGGGCGTCTGCATTCGTGATGCTCTTCCCGGGGCGATGCAGGAGCCTGAAGTCGTAAGCATTCAGGAAGATCAACCAGCGGAGCATGCGGGGGGACAGAATCTGCGGAGTCTGCCAGTCAGGAACGAAGAGGCCCAGGAGCGGCTTGTGGTTGGAGACGATCTCGAAGGGCCACCCGTAAACGAAGTGAAACTTCTTCACGCTGGCCATGACAGCGAGGGCCTCATGGTCGATCTGGGCGTAGTTTCGCTCCGCCGCTGAGAGGGACCTAGAGTAAAAGGCAATGGGCGCCTCCCAACCGTCCGGCATCCAGTGGTTGAGGACAGCTCCGACGACGTAGGGCGAAGCATCGCAGGTCAGGACCACCGGAAGACGCTCATCGAAGTGGACGAGCAGGCTTGAAGATGACAGAAGACCCTTGGCGGCATTGAACGCCCACTGCTGCAGTGAACCCCAGGACCACGGGGCGGACTTGTCCAGCAGGCGGTGCAGAGGCTCCGCTACCGACGCCTTGTTGGGGAGAAAGGTGTGGTAGAAGTTAAGGAGCCCTTAGGAGTTAAGGAACGACTGGAGCTCCTGCTTGCAACGGGGGGGGGGGGGGGCGGGGTGCTGTGGATGGCCTTGATCTTGTCGGGAGTGGGGTGGATACCATCAGTGTCTATCAAGCCCCGGACCAGCACCCGACGACGCTGGTAGTCGGAGATGAGGACGCCGGTGGGTTGCAGCTTGGGCAAGGCAGCGTGGTGCCCCAGGGCACAGAATGTGTCCCAAGAAACCATGGAGAGGGCCGAGCCCGAGTCGACCTCCATGTTGCAGGGGGTGCCCTCGATTCGCACGGAGTTGGATACTTTCTACACTCCGTGGACCAGGTGCACATGGATGCTGTGCAGCTTGGAGTAGTAGGCGGGGAGCTCGTCGTCGGCCATGTCGTGGACGGGTCGACCAATACCCTCTTTCCTGGCCAGGCCTGCTGGCTGGCCCTTCTTAGCGGAGCAGCAAACCTTTGCAATGTGGCCAATCCAGCTGCAGGCCCGGCAGTCGGCGTTGCAAAAATGGCAGGAACGGCGATCGTGCTGGCCACAGCAGCTGGCACATGGGCAAGCCATGGGGCCCTGCAACCAGTGTGGTCTGGTGGACATCTTGTGGGTGTCCACATCACAGTCCTCCTTGCTGGCGCTCTCATGGTGGGTGGATGCTGGCGGCGGTGGCGGAGGTACAGCGCTCCGGCAGCTCCCCCGGTTGGACCTGATGGCGCCCTCAGCATCGGTGGCCTCCTTGACGGCTGCCGCGATGGTGACATCCTTCCGTGCGATGAGATGGCAGCGCACCTTCTCGCTCTGGAGGCACAAGACGAACCGGTCGGGGAGGGTGTCGTTGAGGTCCAGGAACTCGCAGAAACGGGCCAACTGCCAGAGGGCGGCAAGGAAGTCAGCGGCGAACTCACCTGGTGCCTGGTCCCGGCGGTGAAACAGCAGGCGGCGAGCAAGGCGCATTGGCTGGGGCGTGAAATGGTTCCCCAGAGCAGCCAGAATGTCCTTAAATGGCGCCATGATCACCTTGGTGGGGGCCATCAATGATTGGGAAAGCTGGAACATCTTCGGCCCGCACATGCTGAGGAAGATTGATGGCTGCTTCCCCTCGTCATCGATATTGTTGGCGTCTATGAAGCACGTAACCCAGTCCGTGTAGCTTTCCCACTCGCAGGGGCTGGCAGAGTCAAACGGTTCCAGGGATCCCTGGGTGGCCATCGTAGCGAGGTGTTGCATCTCTGGTGTGCCGTAGGATGTATGTACATACATAACACCATACATAGTTCTTCCCTCTCTCATTTTCTCCGCACAGTGCTCTGTGAGCTGGTTTATTTATTTTATTTAAAACACTTCTGTGCTGGCTTGCCACCAAAAATAGAGACTCCAAAATGGCAAGCATCAGAGCATTAAAAAAATCAGATTAAAATCCATTTAAAATGCATATGTAAAATATTTAACAGTACAATAAAAACATCTAGGCAGACAACACAACATAAGAAAATCCATGCTGGATCAGACCAAGGTCCATCAAGCCCAGCAGTCTGTTTACACAGTGGCCAATCATGTGCCTCTACGAAGCCCACAAGCTGGAGCAGCATTATCCTGCCTGTGTTCCACAGCACCTAATATAATAGGCATGCTCCTCTAGAGAGAACAGATATGCATCATGAGTAGTATTAATTTTGACTAGCAGCCATGGATAGCCCTCTCCTCCATGAACATGTCCCCTCTTAAAGCCTTCCAAGTTGGCAGCCATCACCACCTCCTGGGGCAGGGAGTTCCACAATTTAACTATGTGTTGTGTGAAGAAATACTTCCTTTTATCTGTTTTGAATCTCTCACTCTCCAGCTTCAGCAGATGACCCCGTGTTCTGGTATTATGAGAGAGGGGAAAAAGCTTCTCCCTGTCCATTCTCTCCATACCATGCGTAATTTTATAGACCTCTATTATGTCTCCCCTTAACCACCTTCTTTCTAAGCTGAACAGCTGTAAGCATTTTAGCCACTCCTCATAGGGCAGTTGTTCTGCCCCCCTAATCATTTTGGTTGCTCTTTCCCACACCTTCTAAAGCTCTGCAATATCCTTTTTTAGGTGTGGTGACCAGAACTGTACACAGTGTGGTCTCACCATAAATTTGTACAAGGGCAGTATGATAGCAGCTGTTTTATTCTGTATTCCTTGTCTAATTATGGCCAGCATGGAATTTGCCTTTTTCACAGCAGCCACACACTAGGTAGACATGTCATCGAGCTATCAACTACCACCCCAAGATCCCTTTCTTGGTCTGTCACTAACAGCACAGATACCATCAGTGTATAAGTGAAGTTGGGATTTTTTGCCCCAATATGCATCTCTTTACATTTGCTCACATTGAATTGCATTTTCCATTTTGACATCCACTCCTTCAGTTTGGAGAGATCCTTTTGAAGATCTTCACAGTCCGTTTTTGTTTTAAGCCCCCTAAATAATTTGGTATCATCTGCAAACTTAGCCAACATAACCAGAGAGGAGGTCAAATAATACTTTACTATGGGCATGTCAAATGAAACAAGAAAATCTTTACCTGCTGGTGGAAGGCAATGACTGAGAGAGGCAGAGGAATCTCTCTGGAAAGGGGTTCTGAAGTTTAGGTGCCACAACCGAGAAGACCCTTTCTCAGGTTGCCACCCATCTAGCCTCAGAGCAAGATCTAGCCCAAAGCAAGATCTCTGAATATGACCAGAGTGGGTAGGTTCATGTGGGAGAAGGCAGTCCCTAGGATATGCTGTCCCAAGCTGAATAGGGCTTTAAAGGTCAATACCAGCACTTTGAATTGGGCCCAGAGGCAAATAAAGGGTCAGTGTAAATGGAACATGTCTAGAGTCACATGGTCCCACTCCAGTCAACATGCTGGCTTCAGCATTCTGTACTAACTAGTTTCCAGACAGTCTTCAAGGGTAGCCCCATGCAGAGCTCATAGCAGTCATCTAATCTAGATGTAACCAAGGCATGCACCACAGTGGTAAGATCTTCCCCTGCCCCTGGGAAAGGCTGCAGCTGGCTCACCAGCCAAAGCTGGTGGAAGGCACCCTGGTCACCTCTGCCATCTGTTTACAAAACAGGAGGCCTATAATTTGTTCAGAGATGGTTATGCCTTAGGGTTCCTAGCAGGAGGTTTTGGGGGCAGAGCCTGAGGAGGGTGGGGAGTGGGGAGGGGAAGGACTTCAGTGCCATAGAGTCTAATTGTCAAAGTGGCCATTTTCTCCTGGTGAACTGATCTCTATTGGCTGGAGATCAGTTGTAATAGCAGGAGATCTCCAGGTAGTACCTGGAGTTTGGCAACCCTATTATGCCCAGATAATACTCCGTTCACACAGGCCCTTTCTTTCTCTGCAGCAGGATTGGGGAAGGGGAGGAAATTTTCTTCTTCTGAGAACAAACCTGCATGAATCCAAAGGCAAATGGCTGATTTCCCACAAGAGTCAAAACCTGATAAACTCCGCATCATCTCCGATCCGTTTCCCCCTTGCGTTTAGCGCCTACTTTCATGTTATTTCCAACCGGCTAAATATAACCTTTGCCGTTTAAATGCTGAACTCGAGTGCATTAGGAAATGTATGTTTTCCGGCCCATTGTGATCTTTTACCTTGCTAGGTCTAAGAGAAAGCATTCATTAATTCTGTTCTTCAGCTAAATATTTCTTTCATACGTTCCATTTGAGCTTTAAGTGAAACGTCTAATTAATTGCAGGGAGCAGCTAAAACAAGGAATGCATCAAACTCCCCCTAGTTAGCATTCTTTGTCAAAGTGAAACCGTTTCTTGGGTAGCTGCTCATTACGGCTTCACCATCACAGCTCAACTCCTTGATTGGCTTGCGGTGCGGCAACAGCGACGACAGTTTTTTGGTTGGTGGCCAGAGGGCCATTTTGAAAGGCTTTCGCTTCGGAAGGGTTGCAAAGGGTATATAGCTTTGTCGGAGCATTAACTGCATCTTTGCGTTCCCCTCTTTCTGTCTCCCTGGGCACGGAGCCAATAGCTATCTGACGCTCGCTATGTAGTACCAGCTCACTAATGCAAAGGCAATGGAACTGCACCGTCATACCCATCTGTCCGATATTACTTCACATGGACATGACCATATTGAGCCTATTGAACACATTCCAAGGCTGCGTCCCCTATCCAATCGCTCGCTTCTTTCTCTCACCCTCCGTTTTTTGCCTCTTCACGCGAGCCATCTATTTTCCTTGACAACCTTTTTCGTTGGCTTTGGCCTAGAAAGTAGAACAAGGATGAGTTTGGCTCACTTTGTTCTCTAGGTAATCGTTTTTTAATTACACCAGAGGTGGGATCATCTGGTGTAATTACTGAGAAGATGTCAGCTTTCAGATAATAGAGTAAAACATTAGTCGAACAGAAACTGACCTGGGTTTCTTTTCCCAAAGATTGGCTACTTGTTTTGCAGCAAATGGGTGTCCTCTCTAAGACAGCTTTTTCTAGACACTTTAGTAGCCACCTTTCAGATTTTTTTTCAAGATGCTCATCTATGATTCACCTGCTCTCCCTCTTTTATGCTTGAGATGTCTCCCTTCCCAAGAAAACACCATATAAACCATTGATTTTGAAGCAAGAAGTGCCGCGTTTTCAAAAGGTGCGATCCTCCAGGAGTTCTGCAGAATTCTTTTTCATTCATTATTTGACAGCGAGCATTGGTGCAATGTGAGGGGAAGGGGAAGCAAGAATGACACCTGACAGGCGAATGTTAAATAACATCCAAGTGTAAAAATAAGAAAAGAGCCAGCAAAGATGAGCTAAACCAGAATTTGCCCTGTCCTTTGTAGATGTTCTTCAGAAAATCTTAGTTAAGGGTCAAAGGCAGGGCCTATAACAAATGGTTAGCACACATGTTTCGCATGGAGAAGGTCACCGATTCAATTCCTGTTGAAATCTCCAGGTAAAAGGATCTTGTGTATAAGTCTTGGACAGCATCTACCCATCACTATTGGGCTGGACAGCCTGACAGTCTTATGTTTTGCTGCAAACACATTGGGTTTTTGTTGTTGTTGTTGTTGGACTTCCTATGGCTGTAATCCCCATAGATATCTGACCGCATACATATGTGTTCTATATACAATCATATTCTCGTTCAGTCCATACATACAAACAACTGGTTAGGTGAGTTGATGGTGGTGGGGTATCAATTGCTACTTGGGTGTGGTTTTACTCATAAGTAGCCTTTCCCATCTGTTCTTGTTTGCATAACTTTTTAAAAAGGGATTTTTTTTGTCATGGTAGCCAAAATAAATTGCTGTTTACATCATACTGTTTATGATAAAATGCAAGGTGAGCTAAACCTCCTTCCTTGGTCCTGAGAAATGGGTCAACCTTTTCAGTGATTTTTTGGGTGGTGGGGGGGGGGGAAATGCATCAAAGGGTGGAATATTTTTCCCATTTATTGGCAGCAGAGAAAATACTTTCTACTGCTTCCAGGCACTGTCTATTCCACCTTTATTCTGTAACCAAAAAGGCTAAAGGGAAGCAGCCTCTACCCTATTTGGGCTTCAGAAATTCTCATCAAATCTCATTGTTTACATAGCCATGAGGCTAAAATAGAACATGAGCAAAAGACATTGTCCTCGCTCTGTTTCAGCTACATAATGCCACCGCATAATCAATGAGATTTAGCTACATGATATCAAAACAGAAGAAGAAGAAGAAGAAGAAGAAGAAGAAGAAGAAGAAGAAGAAGAAGAAGAAGAAGAAGAAGAAGAAGAAGAAGAGTTGGTTTTTATATGCTGATTTCTCTACTTTTTAAGGAGAATCAAACCGGTTTACAATCTCCTTCCCTTCCTCTCTCCATAACAGATTCCTTGTGAGGTAGGTGAGACTGAGAGAGTGACTAGCCCAAGGTCACCCAGCTGGCTTCATGTATAGGAGTGGGGAAAGCAATCTGGTTCACCAGATTAGAGTCTGCCACTCGTGTGGAAGAGTGGAGAATCAAGCCTGGTTCTCCAGATTAGAGTCCACCACTCTAATTCCCTATCCTCAGTCTGAGGTCACCAGATCCATGAAAAGGGCAGGCAAAAGCACAAAACAGGTGAATTGAAGTATACATGAAAATACGTATTTCAGACCAAAACCATTCAGTTATGAGTATAATTTAGCTCTAAGTATATATCAGAGCATCAAACTATGGAGACTTGTTGCATTATGCTATTAACAGTGCAATCCTAAACAGAGTTACACCACACAAACACACGAAGCTGCCTTATACTGAATCAGACCTTTGGTCCATCAAAGTCAGTATTGTCTACTCAGACCAGCAGCGGCTCTCCAAGGTCTCAGGCAGAGGTCTTTCACATCACCTACTTGCCTAGTCCCTTTAACTGGGGATTGAACCTGGGACCTTCTGCATGCCAAGCAGATGCTCTAGCACTGAGCCACAGCCCCTCCCTTCTAAGTCCATTGACCAATGGATTTGTAACTTTCTTTAGTATGTAACACTGTATACCAATTGATCCTGTGTTTCCTCATCTGCCAGATTATATAGTTTTAAATTGATCCTGTGTTTCCTCATCTGCCAGATTATATAGTTTTATTTTGTATTATTAGCTATATACTTTAACATTGTTGAATGGGTTATTAAAAATGTTAAATAGGATATAATTATTATATTAACATTGTGGTTATATTTTCCATATCATGATGAACATTTAATAAATGGTTACATGTCCCCCCCCCTCCCCCCAAATGCCTTGGGGCTGATTTTCCTATATACTATTTCTCAGATTAGAAAAAAAATGCAGGCATATAAGAAAGAAAAACCTTGAGGGGTTTGTTTTTAATTGAAAAATCTTGTCCATGTGATTCTGCGAGGTCTCCTTTTTTATTATTAACTGTGCTTGCCATTTGACCAAAACCTCGACATTCAGGGAGAGTTTTCTTTTCAGCTTTGCAATCTGACTTTTAATGTTAGGGTAGAGTTCAGCAGCTGCATCTCTGAACTTCAGTATTAAGGGGTAGGGGGAAATCTGGAGCTCTCACAGAGCGAAAAGAGCCGAATTTTCTTCCTTTGTCCTGGAGAGTTAGGTATGAACCTTCAGATGGTGATATTTCAAGGCTGGGCAGCGCTCCACTGCTTATTAAGGCACATGAAAGATGCTAAAACCGAGGTAGTTCACAGGAAAGATTCAAAAGGAGACTGCAGGCATCCAGTGATCTATTTGCTGGATGCAACAGCCTCTCATCTCCTTAAGACTGCCATTTAAATTTGGCTGAGGTCAAGCCAGGGTCTTCTTGAGTCCTAGAAGCAAAACTTCTGTGCACTTTAGTGTGACTGTAAGATGAAGCACAAAACGTCGCTATCAATTGGGAGAAGTTCCAGACTTCAGCTCCCCGTAGGCCAGTGTCTTACTGCTCAGAAATTCTGCTAGAACAAAACGAAGAAATGAATCAAATCGATGCGGCTGTGAGTGTGTGTGTGTATGGGGAGGGGGGGGGAGTCAAGGAGATACCTGGTAGGTAAAACAATCACTTTGGAAACTGAAGTTAGTGTAGGAGAACATGAGCTTCTAAGTTTCACAAGTCTCTGTTTCAAGGATTGCTATTGTTAGGGAATAGATACCTGGTGGGGGTTTCTGTTCTTCTCTTCACTGCCTCTGCCACTTTATACATGGTGTCCCCATTGGAATGCATTGGTTGACATGTAGGGTTGCCATCCTCCAGGCAGTAGCTGGAGATCTCCTGCTATTACAACTGATCTCCAGCCGATAGCGATCAGTTCACCTGGAGAAAATCACCGCTTTGGCAATTGGACTTTATGGCATTGAAGTCCTTCCCGTGCCCAAACCCTGCCCTCCTCAGGCTCCACCCCAAATACCTCCCACCAGTGGTTAAAGAAGGACCTGGCAACCCTATTGACATGGTGAGTGGGTAGTCCAAGCTTTATAAAAAAGGTGGACTTGGTAACCTCCAGTTTCCTCCCACTCTGTGGTCCTGTGGAGGAAATGATTCAAAGCCCTCACATTTTGATTGAGAGCAGGGAGTGATGTTCTGGATTACTTCCTGTCAGCTCAACTGACAGCTTCTGAAGAGCGGGAGAGAAAGAAAAGGACAGCATATATAACCCGCTTCATAATAACGTTCTGTTTGCAGTATCATGGTGGAGTATACTAACTTTGCATCCCCGGAGAGCTATTATCAGATCGTATTGAGGAGCAGGGAACAAGCAAAAATGCATTTGGACACATCGTAGTACGGTTCATATCACAAATATGCCACTCAATTGAACACGCATCACTTCGGCTGGCAATCCGCTCAAAAAGAGACAAAGCCCTGGAAAATCATATGTCTAACACGGGAGAAGGAGTGACTCGCTTGACCCTTTGGTACGGATATCTTAATACAGACTGCACTTGGTGGGTAGTCACCATTCAGATGCGTACTGAAGCAGTGTATAGTGGACAGAGAATCAGACTTAATCCTTACAGATGCAGGTCGAAAGCCCCATTTGATTCACTGCTGTGAATTTCCGTCAGTGGCTGTATGTGAGAGGGACCTAGAGGGAGTGGGCGGAGCTTAAGGGAAAGACTCTGAGCTGCCGGAAGTATAATAACATTGTGCTATTTTATTGTTGAGCTGGCATCTCAATTATCCGAGGTAGAGCAAAGCAGGAGACGAGGGAGAGATTTCCCCTCCTGTCACACCTGCTTGCCTTTGGAATTTGCAGCCTCGCAGGATTGTTGTGAGGATAAAATGAGAGGCACTTCCTCTGTACACCAACCTCAGCATTTTGGAGGACAAGTGAGATGCATATATGATAATGGATTGCTCTTGCCCAAACCAAGTTTTCAAATGAGTTTTAATGCAGTTTGGTAATAAAAAAGACTGCTTAGCAAACTTCCTGCTCATAAAAACTCTCCTTAATTTATGAGGCTGGGGAGGAAAAAAACAACAACCACAACTGAGTATCTTCATTATAACTTTGTCATGCTCTTTTCTTCAGGTACATTCAGAACAAAGGGAAAGATGTCAAAGTACGTTCCGCCACTGATGCGGCTTTAAATAATCACGGGTGCCCCGCAAATGAAATTTCTGGCATGAATGCTGAGAAAAAGAATGGGCCCCGTGTACTAGAAAGGCACATTTCTGCATTTGTGAAAATGCTCGCTGTTTATTTGTAGGGCTTACACAGGAAATGGTTTGAGACTATTATCTCAAATGATAATCTACTCACTGCTGGACTAGAGCAGTGCAGCTCTACATATTTCCTGCCTTCTCATTCAAATCAATGCCAAGTTCAAGTGCAGTATTATTATTTTTTAATTAAGAGTTACTTTACTGGAAAGTATAAAGCCATTGAGGATTTGAGGACAGTGACTCAAACCGCAGTATTGATCCTGCTATGCACAGATAGCCGGCCTTACTTATCATTCAGTGTATTATTGATAGGTTTAATTCTTTTAAATTAAAGGAAAACACAGAGGCTTTTTGCAGTGCAGTCCTAAGCAGCATTGCTCGCTTTGAAGCCCATTGACTTCAATGGACTTGGAAGGGTCTAAGTGTGCTGAGGACTGCACCGTAACGGTTGCTGCTTTTCAGACATTAATTCCATGCACCAAAGCTTTCTCTTGGCTTGTCTTAGTCTTCCTCTGCAGTTAACCCAGAATGGTTCTGCTAAAATTAAGTTTTCCTCAAAGCCATGGAGGCTTTCTCTTTAGTCCTCTTCCTTAATCTGCAGCCTTTCTAGGGCTAGCCATCATTTTATGATTGATCAATTTATACCCCACAACAGCCCCCAAAGTGGCTTACAACATTGTTCTCTCCTCCTCCATTTAATCCACACAACAACAGCCTTGTGGGGTGCAGATTAGGCTCAGAGAGAATGATTGGCCCCAAGGTCACCCAGGGAGTTTCCATGGCAGAATGGGGACTTGAACCTGTGTCTTCCAAATTATTATTCATCTGCCACTTTTTTTCTGGCTTCTTTCATTCTAGTTGAACTGGGAATGTGTCCAAAAACTGAATTCCATCTTTGCAGCATATGCGCAATGCCACATCTTTCTACTCTTTCAGTTACTTTGGGAACTATCCTAAACAAGTTTCCCCAGAAGTAGTTCTGTTATTCCATAGGGCTTACTCGCAGGAGCATGTCCTTAGGATTGCAGCCATTGTGTCTTCCCCTTGTTGTCTTTTTCATTTTTTCCTGTGTTCGAATTTTGTAATGTATTGTGAATGTGATTGTAGAGATGCATCAAAATTCTTCTATGTGATATTTTATTAATGAACACTTTGCAACTAACAAATAAAAAAGAATCTTCAAGGTAAAATAGTACGGCTGTTTTGCAGTGCTTTATCAATGGAAACTGTCCCTAGAAGCTACAATGACTAAACTAAGGCTATCATACTTTGGTCACATTATAAGAAGACAAGAGTCATTGGAAAAGATAATAATGCTAGGAAACATTGAAGGCAGCAGGAAAAGAGGAAGACCCAGCATGAGATGGATTGACTCAATCAAGGAAGCCATGACCTTCAGTTTGCAAGACCTGAGCAAGGCTGTTAATGATAAGACGTTTTGGAGATCGTTAATTCATCGGGTTGCCATAAGTCAGAAGTGATGGCACTTAACACATGCACATCAATGGGAACATGCAGATGAGTAATGGAGGGTGGGATGCAAAAAGATGCAAATGAATGGAACAAAATGTAACTTGCATGTAGGACTTTCTATAACATTTAGGGGGGAAAGTGGAAGATTCCAAATGCATTGATTCTACTCTTAGCTCTTCAAATAACACGGCGAAAATTTGGAAGAGGTGACTTTCAGAAGCATCTCGAAGCAACATTTACAGACAGGCCAGGAAGGGAAACCATCTGGAAAATACCTTTCCATGTGCTTCAGTGTGCATCACTATTTGCATGGTAAACACCAAGATGGCTGCCTCTGATTCTTTCATTCATGCATAACCTTGGAGCTCTTCGCTTTTTTGGTCCCCAAAGCTTTCTTAGAAGCCCAACTGAGGCAAGGTTTCCAGAAGTCAGGGAAGGGCTTTGTGGATACATTTTGATTTAAAACCTTCTTCCAAATGCCATGCTGTTCATGTTTTTTAAGAATCCTGCCAATTAAAATAATTACAAGGTTTAATACACACACACACACGGCTTTTAGCATTATTTTCTGCTCAGCAGCACTGATACAGAATGTTGCAGAGGTCACGGTATAAAACACCCCTAGAGGAGTCAACAACATATAGCCTGTGGAAAGGTTCTCTCTCCCCAAAAAGTCACCACCAAATTTCATTTTCTTCATCTCATTTATTTCATTAAAAAAACAACAATAACATTATATAAGGAGCCCACAGACGGCAAAAAGGTTGTGTGAAGTCTGAGCATTGTTTCCCTCCCTCCCTGCCCTGGCCTCTTTAAAGTCAGGTTCTGTTTGCTTTCCTATTATATAATGCACTAAGAAGCTAATGCATTACTCACTAAATAGCATGCAGTTACTGGAAAAGTACGTACGGAAAATGACCTTCTCTGGGTAGACTTCCTTTGCCAGGATTAATTAAGAGTCTTGCTTTAACTCGGTTTCTTACATCCTTCCTAAAGTATGTGGTTGATAACGAGATATTAAAAAAAATTAAAAAGCTGAGGCCAAAAAACCCTGTGCGCTAAGCATCCCCTCTAAAACAATTGCTCGAGCATGTTGGCTGTGAGAGATGACATAAATTTATCTCGAGGTACCTGGTTTCTTGGTTGAGGGAGCCCGGAGCTAATTAGGGAAAAGGTTCCCAAACGATTCTCAGGAAAATATCTCTGATTCACTTTCCTTGTTAGTCTGGGAAACCCTAGAAAAATGGGTCAGATCGATAGATGCCCATAAACATGCTTTCTCTGTTGTGGCTCCTGCCTTGTGGAAGGGCCTGCTTAAGGAGGTCAGGAAGGCTCCCACACTTTTGTCATTCTGCAAACAACGCAACATCAAATTATTCAGGAGGTAGGGTTGCCAACCTCCAGGTACTAACTGGAGATCTCCTGCTATTACAACTGATCTCCAGCCGATAGGGACCCGTTCACCAGGAGAAAATGGCCACTTTGGCAATTGGACTCAATGGCATTGAAGTCCCTCCTAGGGTTGCCAACTGCCAGGTAGTAGCAAGAGATCTCCTGCTAATTCAACTGATCTCCAGCCTATAGAGATCAGTTCACCTGGAGAAAAATGGCCACTTTGGTGATTGAACTCTATGGCATTGAAGTCCCTCCCCTCCCCAAACCCCGCCCTCCTCAGGCTCCACTCCAAAAATCTCCTGCCAGTGGCGAAGAGGGACCTGGCAACCCTAGTCCCCAAACACCTCCCTCATTGGGCTGCACCCCCAAAACCTCCCACCAGTGGTGAAGAGGGACCTGGCAACCCTTTCAAGAAGGTGTTTTTATAAAGGGAGTAGGGCTGAAGGATAATGGAATGAAAAGTGCTTTTTTACAGGGAACTGTAATCTGTGCCACTGTTCTTGGTATGTATTATCTGTTGAACCTCAGTAAAAAAGGTGAGCTATTAAAAAAAACATAAATACAAATAAAAAGGAGGGATGCTTCTGTCATTGGATGCACTTGAAAAGCCGGTATGGTAGAAAGTTAACAGAGTATTGGATTATGACCTGAGAGAAAAATTCACTCTCTGCTCTGACTGACTGGGCTACTATAAGGATAACATGGAGGTCAGGAGATATGGATACTCCCTTGAGCTTCTTGGAGGAAGAGTAGGAGAAATGTGGTAAGCCAGTGACTCTGGAGAGCCTGTGGGCCACAGCGTTGCATGATTGACTAATCTGATCTTGCTGCCTACCAGGTGACAAGAAGATTCAGCCCTTCCCAACCCAAAGTTGTGGTGCCCACTTTTACAGAAGGCTGGTCATTGGATGGGGGGACTTTCAGAAGTGCATTGAACTGTGGGTTTAATTACAGTTCTGAAAAGGGGCACCTTGCACACAGATGGCACATTACAGGGGAACGAATTGGTATTGCCAAACTTTCCAATAACGGAGGAGGTAAAATGGAGACCCAGCGTGGTGTAATGGTTAAGAGTAGTGGTTTGGAGCAGTGGACTCTGATCTGGAGAACCAGGTTCGATTCCCCATTCCTCCACCTGAGCAGTAGAGGCTAATCTGGTGAACTGGATTTGTTTTCCCATTTCTACACATGAAGCCAGCTGGGTGACCTTGGGCTAGTCACACTCTCTCAGCCCCAACTACCTCACAGGGTGTCTGTTGTGGGGAGGGGAAGGAAAGGTGATTGTAAGCCGGTTTGGTTCTTCCTTATGTGGTAGAGAAAATTGGCATATAAACATCTGCTTGGCATGCAGAAGGTCCCAGGTTCAATCCCCGGCATCTCCAGTTAAAGGGACTAAGGCAAGTAGGTGATGTGAAAGACCTCTGCCTGAGACCCTGGAGAGCTGCTGCTGGTCTGAGTAGACAATACTGACTTTGATGGATCAAGGATCTGATTCAGTATAAGGCAGCATCATGTGTTCATGTATTCTTCTTCTAAAAACTTTGACATGACTCATTACATTAGTATCTGACTGTCCTTGATTGCACTTAACTGGTTGGTGTGTGTATGGGTTGGGAGAGGGACAGCAGTATGGTGATGGTACCATGTCCTGTGGTTTTCCCAACTCTACATTTTCAGGAGACACATAATCAGCAGCTCCCACGTATCTCTTTGTAAGATGTAGTCTTAGCCATAGCAATCAGAAGTTTAGAGAACAATGTGCTACCTATTGCATAGATGTGGGAGGAAGGCAGATGGAAGGATGATGGGAAGAAACCGACAGAAGGTACCTCATCTCATGCTTCACTGAAAAGTTTAAAGGTGCATGTTATACAGGCATACCTCATTTTGTTGTGCTTTGCCGATATTGCTTTTTTTTTTTTTTTTTTTACAAATTGAAGGTTTATGCATGGTATGGAGAAAATGGACAGGGAGAAGCTTCTCTCCCTCTCTCATAATACTAGAACATGGGATCATCTGCTGAAGCAGGAGGGTGAGAGATTCAAAACAGATAAAAGGAAGTGTTTCTTCATACAACGCATGGTTAAATTGTGGAACTCCCTGCCCCAGGATGTGGTGATGACTGCCAACTTGGAAGGCTTTAAGAGGGGATGTAGGAGAGAGCTATTCATGTAGGAGAGAGCTATTCATGGCTACTAGTCAAAATGGATACTAGTCATGATGCATACCTATTCTCTCCAGGATTAGATGAGCATGCCTATTACATTAGCTTTGGAACACAGGCAGGACAATGCTGCTGTCATTGTCTTGTTTGTAGGCTTCCTAGAGGCACCTGGTTGGCTACCGTGTGAACAGACTGCTGGACTTGATGGGCCTTGGTCTGATCCAGCAGGGCCTTTCTTATGTTCTTATGGCAACCCTGTGCTGAGCAAGTCTATTGGAGCCATTTTTCCAACAGCATGTGCTCACTTCATGTCTCTGTGTCACATTTTTAGCAATAAAATAATTTTACTTAAGGTATGTACATTATCCCCCTTCTGGATGCACACCTTAACGTGGTGAAGGGGTTTGTGTGTGTCAGGGAAGCTCAGAGCAATACCATAAGGGGTCTAGACTCTATCAAAAGACTAAACTCCTAGCAGAGTCACTCAAGACGGAATGGTCACAGCTGAGGCACCAGACAAAGATGCATCCACCCCCTTAAGGGATCAATGGTCACATCCGCAGAAGAGAACAGGCAGTTCCAATGGGGATGGGGGCAGAGGAATCCCTGAAGGTTAGCTACTGGGCAGCAGCAGTAGTGGAAGGTGACACTGGTGGAGGATCTTTCGTAGACAACGGCAGTGCCACTACGGCTAACCCTGGTTAGTACTGCGCAGAAGAAGGCACTGGTAAACCACTCCTGACCAACCTTTACCTTGAAAACCCTATGATGAGACAATCCAAAATGAAAAAAAAAAAGATATATTGCTGGAAGATGGGACCCCCTGGTTGGATGGCACTCAATCTGCTACTGGGGTAGAGCAGAGGACAAGTACAAGTAGCGCTGTTCTTAATGATGCGATTGGACTAAAGCCGAAAGGACGTTCAGTGTTTGACATGAACAGATGCAAAAGGAAAGTCCAAAGCTGTTCCACGCATATAATAGGAACATGGAATGTGAGAAGCATGAATCAGGGTAAGCTTGAAATTATTAAACAAGAAATGGAACGTATGGACATTTCAGTCCTGGGAGTGAGTGAATTAAAGTGGACTGGATTAGGACATTTTCAATCAGAAATTTATGAAATGTTTTATTCAGGGAATGACAAAAAGAGAAGAAACGGAGTTGCTTTAATAGTGAGGCAAGATGTAGCAAATGCAGTCAGGAGCTATAATGCAAAGTCTGACCGAATAATATCAATCAGACTTCAGGGAAAGCCTATCAACATGAGCATCATTCAAGTTTATGCCCCAACTACAGATGCTGATGAGGAAGAAATTGAAAGTTTTTATGCCAGTGTTCAGGAAGAAATTAATTACACACCTGAACAAGATATGCTGATAATCATAGGTGATTGGAACGCAAAAGTAGGGAACAAAGCAGAATCAAATGTTGTTGGCAGATTTGGGCTAGGAGCAAGGAATGAAGCAGTAAAACGCCTCGTAGAATTATGTGAAGACAACAATCTGTTCACTGCAAACACATGTTTCAGGCAACCAAATAGACGATTGTATACATGAACATCACCAGACGGCCAGTATAGAAATCAAATAGATTATATAATTGGAAGCAGAAGATGGAGAAGCTCTATTCTCTGGGCCAAAACAAGACCAGGAGCCGACTGCGGTACAGATCATGAATTGTTAATATTGAAAATCAAGCTAAAGCTTAAGAAAAACACCAAAACATTCATAGCACCAAAATACAATCTAAGCAAAATTCCGGAAGAGTTTAAAGACCATGTAAGGAACAGATTTGCATTACTGAGTTCAACTGAATGTAAACCTGAAGAACTATGGGTGGAAAGTAGAGATATTATCACGGAAGAATGTGCAAAGACTATTCCTGTAGCCAAAAGAAAAGAAAAACTAGAGATCATATTGCAAATATACGCTGGTTACTGGAGCATACGAGAGAATTTCAGAAGAAAATCAGCTTGTATTTCATAGATTACAGCAAAGCTTTTGACTGTGTGGATCAGGAAAAGCTATGGCTGATTTTAAAGGAAATGGGTGTGCCACTACATCTGATCGTTTTGATGTGCAACCTGTACTCTGGACAAGAGGCCACAGTTAGAACAGAATATGGAGAAACGGAATGGTTTCCAATTGGCAAAGGTGTCAGACAAGGATGTATTTTATCTCCCTATCTCTTCAATCTATATGCAGAACATATAATTAGGAAAGCTGGATTAGATTTAGATGAAGGTGGAGTGAAAATTGGAGGGAGGAACATTAATAATTTGAGATATGCTGATGACACTACATTATTGGCAGAAAATAGTGAAGATTTGAAACGACTACTGCTGAAAGTTAAAAGAGAAAGTGCCAAAGCAGGACTATAGCTGAACATCAAGAAAACAAAAGTAATGACTACAGGAGAATTACACAACTTTAAGGTTGACAATGAGGAAATTGAAATTGTTCAAGACTTTCTATTCCTTGGCTCCACCATCAACCAAAAGGGAGAGCTGCAGCCAAGAAATCAGAAGGAGATTGAGACTGGGAAGGGCAGCCATGAAGGAGCTAGAAAAGATTTTGAAGTGTAAGGATGTTTCACTGGCCACCAAGACAAGATTAATTCATGCCACCGTATTCCCTATTATGTATGTATGGGTTATGTATGGTTATGTATGGGTGTGAAAGCTGGACAGTGAAGAAAGCTGATAGGAAGAAAATAGATTCCTTTGAAATGTGGTGTTGGAGGAGAGTGTTATGGATTCCGTGGACTGCCAAAAAAACAAATCAGTGGGTTATAGATCAAATCAAGCCTGAACTGACCCTAGAAGCTAAAATGACTAAACTGAGGCTGTCGTATTTTGGTCACGTCATGAGACGACAAGAGTCACTGGAAAAGACAGTCATGCTAGGAAAAGTTGAGGGCAGCAGGAAAAGAGGAAGACCCAACAGGAGATGGATTGACTCAATAAAGGAAGCCACAGCCTTCAATTTGCAAGATCTGAGCAAGGCTGTCAAAGATAGGACATTTTGGAGGACTTTCATTCATAGGGTTGCCATGAGTTGGAAGTGACTTGACGGCAGTTAACCCACACACACATGTACATTATTAAGACATCATGCTATTGAACACTCAATAGACTACAGTGTAGTGTAAACATAACTTTTATATGCACTGGGGAACCCAAAAAATTGTATGAATCACTTTATTGCGACGGTTGCTTTATTGCAGTGATCTGAAACCAAACCTGCAATATCTCCGAGGTATGCTTGTACTGGGTTATAGTGACAATAAATACATTTACTAATTTGTTATGGTGAGGCCAAACCTTTAAATAAATGTTGAACCCCAACTTCTATGTTCTCTAGGCAGAGACCTGATAATCCCCATCAGATCTGAAAAAGCTGCATCATTGTCTTCTTTGCAAATATAATTCTACGTACAGCATTCTGCTCACACATCCAGATAGAAAGTGTGTTATGTTTTTGCTAAGCTGACCTTTCCCCCCACCATCCACATATTACTTCCAAGGTGTTAACTGTGATTCTTACCCTTGGAACTTCCTGGGAACAGAAAGATTTAGCAAACAAAAAAGTTTGGGGAGAAAGTTTTATGGTACATCATGGTGGGAAAAAATGATGTCAGGATGGCATTGTAGTCAATGAGGGAATGAAACAATTTTATTTAGCACTTAACTCAAACTTTCAGTTCATGAACAGATCTTTATTTCCAAAAGGGTCTTGCATTCTGAAAGAACTGCAAAGCCTCCGAAAAGTCTGGCAGACCTCATAGGCAACAGATGCTGCAGATCTATAAACATGGTTAATGTTAATTTGCACTCTAATGGTTAGTGTGCAGTATTCCATGGTGCGTTATTTTCCTTACCCAGCTAGAATATCACGAATTGCATACATAATTGCATAAAGACATACGTTAATTCATCACTTGAGCATACAATGAAAATATAGATTGCTTCAGTTTACAATTATTCATACACTTATTCTGCTAAAAATACTCCAAGTTCACTGGGAAAAAATGAACAGCTTAACACAATCAGTCCAATCAAATTTGTTGTTGTTTTGAGGACCTGCTGTCATAAATGAGGTTGCCTCCAAGGCAACTTGCAATTGAAACAACCTTATTTATTTATTTATTTATTTATTTATTTATTTTGAAATGTATACCCCACCTTTTTGCCCTTATCAGGGCCATGAAGTTTGCTAACAAATTAAAAACATCTATAATAAAACCATAACTTAAAAACCATTAAAACAAAATAAAAACACCAAAAAAATGTTTCATGTGCATTACATAATTTTACATTTGCTTATATCCTTTCCATGATAAGTAGGTTGTGGTGGCTGGAGATCTCCCACTATTACAATTGATCTCCAGGCAACAGGTATCAGTTCACCTGGTGAAAATGGCCGCTTTGGAAGGTGGATTGTATGGAATTATATGTGGTTGAAGTCTTTCCCCTCCCCAAACCCCACCCTCCTCAGGATCCACCCTCCAAATCTCCAGGTATTTCTCAACCCAGAAATGGTAACCCTAATGATAGAACCCAACTTGTTCTTCCAGTTTGTAAATTAACTATCACTTCCTCCATTGTCATCAGTTCCTCTCATTGTCCCCCATTTTTAGGAGAATGGGGAAGTGGGTGGAGATTGTCTTCATCTTTGCTTTATTCATTCAAAGGGCTCCTTTCTTTCTTGTACAATTTCTGAAACATTCTTGTTCTGGGATTTCTTTCCCAAAGATAGCAACAAAATAAGGGTAGATTTTCTATCTGGTTTGCAGATTACAGCTTCCTTTTGCCCCTTCTCTTACAGTTCTGTCCTACAACGTGATACCGAAATCTCCATGCCTTTGTTTTCTCTTTGAAACCCATTCCACAACATCTTTGTACAGCTCTGACTTAATCATTTGATTTTATGCTTAAATAAATGCCGCTGAAAACAGAGATGTGTTTTGAAACAAATGCATGCATCTCTATCCATTAAGCTAATCTATACAATGTGTTATAAAAGCAAAAGCTCGATCCATATTTTCGTAGGGGAGGTTGCGGAAGGTCAGGTACACATTAGAAGGAGAGTAAGGAAATCCTGCTGGCCTGGCTTCCATCAAAAATAGAGGAAGTCATCAAAGAGACTGAGAGAAAGCTGAGTCCCATACAACCAATCCTCCTGTCAAAAGAGATGTCAGGAAGGGAGCAAGGAAGACACAGTGGGTGCCTTCCTTTTAATTCATGGACATTGAGCTACTGATGCATGGGATTAAAAATAAAAACCCTCAGTATATCAATGTGGGGTTGCTGCACTCCAGTTTCAGTGCAGATTTCTCTCTCTAGGCCCAGTTGTTGTTTTTCTGGTCAATAAGAATGATCCTAGTCAGTAGCAGCACAGACAGTTTTGCCCTCATTCGTCATAAAGATGGCTATCACCAACAGGGTGATAGAGAAATCATGGCTGTCTAGTGGCGAAGCCAATGAGTTGGCTGGGAAGAGAAGGCTATTTAAAGCTGTCCCGCATTACCTCACATGCTTTTTCTACATAGCTGTCAGGTCTCAGGAACACGTTACGTTCCTGGTAATAAAGACTTTCCTCCAGACAGTGCAGCAAGTTAAAAGTTTTATTTGAGCAAGTCAGCGAGTTCAGCAGATCATAGAAACATAAGGCTAGAATACAGGCATAGGGAAATATCGGTACATATATAGGGTAAATACAATGGGGTTGATTAGGTTAGAGAAACAAAGAAACAATACAGAGGTTAACTACTGGTAAAGACTTAAGACAATGCATACAGGAAATAAACACGTGCATTAACTGGCTGATCTTTCCGGACTCCCGGCATTGTCTTGCGGGACCCGGTATCAGATCAGCGATTACTCGGGCGGGTCTCCATTGAGGTGCAGATCTAGGGCAGGAGACCAGGTGCAAACGGGGAGGAATGGAGTGCACAAAAAACTCCATTTTGTCCGTGGGGGGAACCATCTTGTTTCATATCCGGGGCCGACAGAGAGCCTATCTGACAAGAGCTCTGTACCCTTCCTTCTCGGAGGCAACGTTGTGGGATTAACCAATAGCTTCAGGGATGAGTAGAATTTTGGGGAGTGACTATCTAGTATTTTCAGGGAAGCTAGAAGGGACTCTCCTTGCAAGAACCCCCAAGTTTGGTAAAGACTGGGTCAGGGGGTCCAGAGTTATGGGGTCTGAAAAGAGTCACCACCATCCTCCTCCATTGAAAACCATTGGCAAAGTGTCTGTGGTCAGATGCTTTCGCGTGATCTTTGCAATGTATCTCAATGGAGAAACCAGGTTTTAAACAGTGGGAAAGTTCACCCTGAGCCTCCATAGAGATACAATGTATCTGGATTTTCCCGTAAAAGCCAGATACAATGTTTCCGAAAAAGCCAGATATTTATCCTGCTTTTTCGGGATTTGCAAATTTGGCTTTGCCAATTTCTGCAGTTTTGCAGACTCGATAAACCCAAACCAGAAATTTACCGAAATCGGTTTTTTTGGGGGGTATTTTTTCAGTTTGATTTTTACCAAACGCGCAACCCTAGAGAATATCTAAAATTAACTCCAGAATTCCTTTTAGTTCTTTCAGTTCATTTGCTTCTCTCCATTTTCCTTATATTATCAATGGACCTATGTATATAGTTAACTTGGTGTGATTACACATAGGATTGCATCTAGATTATCTTATCCCCCCCTTGATGTGTATATGCAGTCCTGCACATTGGTACAACCTCATGCAAAAATAATCTTGACATAGCCATACACACAATTACATCAAGCTTGCTTTGTTGCAGTTCATCAATGCATACGTTAATGCATTAAAATAAATTGTAAGGTAAGCCCAAGCTAGTTTGATCTCATAACATCTTGGAAACTAAGCAGGGTCTGCTCTGGTCAGTATTTGGATGGGAGACCACCATGAAATATCAGTGCCACTACGCAGAGACAGGATATATTATATAATAATATAATAATATTATATAATATATAATGAATATATTATTGGAAATAAATATGCCTAATTGAATTATTATCTTAGTGAATGTTTTCTGCTATTTTGGGTTTTGCTAACTAACTATATAGCAGGCTAACTGTATATTTATTAAACTACGCAGAGACAGGCAATGGAAACCACCTGTGAATGTCTCTTACCTTGAAAACCCTATGGGGTCACAATAAGTCAGCTGCAACTAGATGGCAAAAAAAATGCAACAAACTACACATGTGCTACACTTTGTACAAAATATGGGAAAACAAAAACAAAAACAGCTCTACATCAAAAAGAAGACCACGCAAATCCAGGGCAAAATTCAACTGAAGAGCATCCCTATCTTCAATACAGTTTCCTTAATGTTTCCAGCCAAGTATATAAAATCTACCTGTGCTGTTTTTCCCCTCATGTGTCAATGTATCTTTTCTGCCCATGAAGATCTCAATCCAAAGATGATGTTATCATGCAATGCTGACTGCTAGTGCATTACATTGCACCGGAGACAATTGTTCTTTGTTGAACAATGAGATCGTCCAGTTGCTAAGTTTGTCTTGGGATACGTTGATTGACATGTATTTTGAAGTCGTGTGTTTTTTACTTTAAACAGCAGAGGTCCATGTTATGAGATGCACAATGCCAGACAAACGTGGAACCTGTGTCTCTCTAAATGTGTACAGTGTGGCTTTCTGAGCCATCTGAAACTGGCAAATAGTGCTGGGATCCTCACGCAGTAGCGCTGGGCTTTCTTTCCCTTTTCCCCCTCCAACAACCAATCCGAGAGAAGAGCAAACCTGCCGGCACTCAGGTGAGCTTGATTTTCTTCTTGCTAACAATGTGCTCCTTGCTACCGGCAAGCCATATGTTGTCACCCATGTCGGTATTTAAAAGGCCTGCCTCAGTGATTGAGTGTTGAATTTTGGAAGACAGCAGGAGAGTTACAGATATTAAGCTGGGTTTTTATAAATAATACATTCTAATATTGACCAAAAAAATGCCGCCTCTTAGCTAATTTCTTTCTCACCTAGAGTGACAATACAATAGAGAAATGATGCCAATTTCCAAATCTGCCTCGCCATATGAATAATAAGGTTCTTCTTTGGCACTGACTAAATTCTCAGGTATGCTATACAGGAAATGAACATTCTGATTCAAGCCTTTCCAAAGCACTCTGAATATGATAGTTAAGGAGAGAATATATTCACTAATTTTGAATAGGATAAAGAGAGGGAAGAAATTACTCCTTTTCTCCCTAACATTAGAACTAGCGAGTGGCAAACACTTCGATGCTCAATCTGAAATCATTTATATTTTTGCAAGCCACCCTGCCAAACACTAAAAATATGTTTAGGTATATGTGAGTGTCCAGTGGTACACCGGCAAAATGTGTGTGTGCATTTGAACAGAAGCAAACACAGCAGCCTAAACTTTCCCCGTGGCATGACAACTACAATTCCCATCAACCTCTGCTGAAGCCTTATAATTTCTGAGCATACATCAACAGAGTGTTCAGTAAGGAATGCAGCCAATTGTACAGACACACACTTCTGAAGAAGTCAGCTGTGGCTCACGGAAGCTCATACCCTGCCAGAAATTTTGTTAGTTTTTAAGGTGCTACTGGACTCTTGTTCTTTTCTACTGCTATTGTCAGACTAACCCAGCTACCCATCTTGAAATGCTAGTTTTAAATTGCAGCAGATCATCAATATGAGCATATGGGATGCTTCTTGCAAACAAGTCATCCGTGTGATGCTTGACTCAAGAACAAAGGAGTATAACAAACAGAGTAAGCTTCGTTTTCAAATACGATATTTGGAAGGATTGCAGCAATACTAAAGAGGACTCGGGGCCATTCAGTGGGATTGTTTGTCAGTATGCTGAAAATAAAAAGAAGGAAGTATGGCCCTTTTTGTTCTTTGAATAACTGCCTTGTGGAAACCATTGCCTTAAGATGTAACTGTGGGAATTAGAATAGGAGATTTTAAAACAATTCAATATATTTATTGGAAGATATCATTCTCAATGGCAATCTGTCTCCTATTGCCAGTCCTAAGGACAAACCACTGCGTCTGAGTGCCTCCGATGGCTACCAATTTACAGGTGGGGCCTGGAGTTCTCGCAGAATTATAACCTCAATTCCCCTGGTGAAAAGGGCAACTTCGGAGGGCAGCCTGTATGGCATCACATCACAGCTAAGCTCCATGCTACCCACTTCCCCAACCCACCCAACTAGGGTTGCCAACCTCCAGGTATTATCTGGAAATCTCCTGCTGTTACAACTGATCTCCAGCTGTCAGAGATCAGTTCACCTGGAGAAAATGGCAACTTTGGCAACTGGGCTCTATGGCATTGAAATCCCTTCCTTCCCCAAACCCTGCCATCCTCAGACTCTGCCCCAAAACCTCCTGCTGGTGGTGAAGAGGACCTGGCGACCCTACACCATACTCTGAGTCTGGATATTTCAGCGTGAAGCTGCAGAAAAGGAATACCTAGCAGGAGAGATCTGCGTGCAGAGCAGTTGTGCCTGCACATCCAGACACACATCAAAATGTGCATCCATACTAGTTGAACATGATGGATACATCTGCAAGAGCCACCACTTAATCTGGGGCCAGGGGACATCCACCATAGACAGTGTTTCCCTACGTGGAGCCCTTATTGTGTGAACCCTTACCAAACTGCTTCTTGAAAAGCTTTTCTTGAGAACCCCATCCAGAGAGCTAGACTGAGCTATGTCTTAGCATGAAATGATTACCCTTATACATGTGCACCTCTAGATTATGGCCTCTGTCTTGTGGCATGGGCTAATTTATCAACCATCTCATTCCGTTTCCTTGGCCTATGCTTCACCCAAGATAAATGCTGTTTAATAAGGACTGCTGCCAAAAAACTGTTAACAGCTTTGTTTGGATGTAGCCAGCTGTCTGTGACCTCATCCATTTACTCTGTCTCGTTATCAAAGTGAAAAAAGAGCCTCCCTGTTCCTCCGGCCTTTCTTCCAAATGGATAGGATGACTGAGAAATGCCAGGTGTGGGGAGATGTGGGGCGGAGACATTCCAAAGCGATTAGATCTTTGACCAGTGCTAACTAATGAAGGCAAGACACGGAGCCCCCTTGGAATGTGCATCAGACTTGTGACACTCATAAATCACCCAGCAACTCCACATCTCCGTGCCTTTGCCAGCCACCTTGCCAGGGAATATTTGAGTTGCAAAACATTTTTGAATAGCCACCCTCCCAAAGTGCACTTGTAGAGAATCGATGGACACCTTGTAACCAGTTTCTGTTCAATGCAAGCAGAGCTCTAAAGCCCACATTTACCAGCAGGGATGTAATTTTTGTTTTTCCTAGCAGGGGAGGGAGAATCTTGGGAACATGCCTGGCTGCTGAGGAAGCTCTTTCCTTGCTTGTTTACAGGTATTTAAGCCTGGGTGTGGTCTGAGGTGTGAGACTTTGGGCAAGAGCTAAAGCCTGTGTTCCAGCTGGTGTCATGACCAGCCCAGGAATTGGAGTTACATTTTTTTCATCAACTAAATTATATGTTTGCATTTCTTTGTAAGCTACTTTGAATCCCCAGTGGGGAGAAAAGTGGAGTATAAATTCTTTTGAAACTAAGAACACATGAAGCTGCCTTATACTGAATCAGACCCTTAGTCCATCAAAGTCAATATTGTCTACTCAGACTGGCAGCAGCTCTCCAGGGTCTCGGGCAGAGGTCTTTCACATCACCTACTTGCCTAGTCCCTTTAATTGGAGATACTGGGGATTGAACCTGGGACCTTCTGCATGCCAAGCAGATGCTCTACAAACTGAGCTACAGCCCCACACAAGAAAAATCATCTTGTTTCTTTTCCCTGGCAAATTTCCCATTTTGTGGTTTTGTGTGTGTGTGCATATACACACACGCACGCACATGTATAACAAGAAAATATATAAATAAATGAATATGTAAAAATAAATGAAACAAATATATAAAAATATAAAAGAAACATAACAAAATGAGATATATATGTATGTGTGCATGCATACCATTTGGATGTAAAATGGCAACAGTCTTTCTAATGACATCAGTTTATACGATCAGGGAAAAAGTGGACTGCCATTGCGGTCTGAGCAAGGACGAACCATAAAACAAATGTGAACTTCTGCAGAGAACCAGAGTTGCCATGAAATTCAGTGACGTTCTTGCTTTAAATTCTGCAAGAGTAGCCAGGCTAGCAAAAAGGAGAAAGGGATGGAAGCATGGAGAACAACTTGTTTCTCGTGGCTTTCATACACAACAACTTCTTTTGTCAGATGCATGAAACTGAGAAAGGAAAAAGGATTCGAATTGGCAAAAGTCCATATGAGCCCAGGAGTCAAGCACAGGTCACCAGATATACATGGGAAGCTACTCGAGTCTTGATGCACTTCTTGTTTTGCTGCTTTCATAGTGCTAAAAGAATAGCAGGTCAGCCGAGCGCCTAACAAGCCACTTACATGGCTGGTGTGCTGCATTCAACTTCTGAATCAAGTTACACTGGTCTTAGGTGCCTCCATGAGCTGAAAACTAAAAGCTGCTTTGTGCCTTATTTGGAAGTGGTGGAAGTGGATAGAAGAGTGACTTGCACATTCCACATGAAGCTTGTGAGCAAGAACAACATTGGGGTGGGCGCCCTCTGCAGCCTAGTTAGGATTGCCAACCTCCAGGTGGTGTCACGAGATCTCCTGCTATTGCAGCCGATAGAAATCAGTTCACCTGGAGAAAATGGCCGCTTTGGCAATTGGATTCCATGGCATTGAAGTCTCTCCCCTCTCCAAACCACGCCCTCCTCAGGCTCCGCCCCAAAAACCTCTCGCTGGTGGCAAAGAGGGACCTGGCAACCCTAAGCCTAGTAGAGATGCAGGTTCGATATGCATGCTGTAGCTCCCTTCAGGCACCGTTCCAAATCAGTCCAGAGGCTCGAGCTTTGATTACTCTGGGCTCCTTTTAGGCTCAGCAGTCCCACAGTAGAAAACAGCAGTGGCTAAGAAACATTGGTCATAGAGTGGCCAACCTCCAGGTATTAGCTGGAGATCTCCTGAGATTACAACTGATCTCCAGCCGATAGAGATCAGTTCACCTGGAGAAAATGGCTGCTTTGGAAGGTGGAGTCTATGGCATTATACCCCATTGAAGTCCCTCCCCTCCCCAAACCCTACCCTCCTCAGGCTCCGCCCTAAAAATCTCCAGGTGTTTCCCAACCCAGAGCTGGCAATCCTAATTCGCCATGAGGCAGCAGAAGGAACATGCAGGATTCTATGGCTGCAGTCCTCACACCCCTACAAGGGAGTAAGGCGCATGAAGCTGTCTCATACTGAATCAGATTACTGCTCTTTCAAGGTTAGTATTGTCTATTCTGACTGGCAGCAGAATCTCAGGAAGAGGTCTTTTCATATCATCTGCTCCTCAGTTAGACATTTAATTATTTAGAATATTTATTTAGAATATTTATATACTCACCTGTCTACCAAGGAACTCAGGACTCATGGCACCTTCTGCATATTAAGCAGATGCTCTATTATGAAGGCATGGTTCGACACGCTGAGGAAGCATTGATCCCACTGAACTCTGTTCACCTTCCTTCTAAATATCCTTGCTGAGTTTTACACTGTGCAATGTAATATGTTTGAGGTTTTGAGTGTTCTTCCCCCCAAACACAGCTAAAATAAAGCCTTTCATGTGTTTGCACGGCTTAACTGGGAAGTCCATTGAAATGAGAGTTCTTTCTAAGTAGGGAATAGAGGAATTATTTCCTCCACAAATATTAGAACTGAAGAGGGCTGTCCTTTTTGTTCCCTTGCTCCATTTCCTCTGCCCCGTCCCCCAGATTTTTTTTTCTGTCCTTGCATTTTACTTTTTCTGAATTCTGGCTTAATTAAAAGGATTTCAGACATTAATTTCAGAATTGGCTTCCTTCCATCTATCTGCAACTTCTTCGTATGCATTGCACCAAGATTCTTTTCGTGCAACGTTTTACTGATTACATACACTCCTGTGTAATGGTATGGATAATAGCATCTAAGTTGCATTTTGCACAGTTTTATCAATGCACATAAGCGCATCGCTACCGTACGGGGGAGTGAGGAGAGGGGAGTAATTGACAGCTGTAGCAAATTATGCTCTGAACAAATCCCCAAAAACTTTTTTAAAAAAATCGAGGATTCTTAATGGATTGGTTGTACTTTGGAAAGAAGGCCTGGTAATCTGGATCTCCAGAGTCCAGGGAGAAATGTGGATGAAGAGACTTTTCAAAGCATCCACATTCATTAGCTTTCTGAGATCTTCTTGGAGAAGTTCTCACTTCCCAGACTGACCTAAAGCCCTTTCGAATGAAATGGAACTTTCTCCCTGAGCCGCTTCTTTGTCTTATATTTTCCGGCTTTGAATGAATACTCTTACCTGATGTGCTACTTCTGCTCGAGAATATTTTTAGCAAATATGCCATTTTGTTCATAAATATTAAAAGCGCAACGCTCTGCCACTCTCTTGCTTTTACAATCGGCGTTGTGATGTAGTCGGAAGAATTGAAATGCAGTTTACTAACAAGAGACAATTTAATGTAATTTTTACCCATTAGGCACATGAAGGTATAACCTCTTTTGTCTGCTGTTTGAAAAGGATGCTGGAGAAACAATACCAAGCTCCCTTTGTCAGTTGTGATTGCAGCTATCACTTTTTTTTCCTTATCAGGGATTAATTTGACAGTACACGGTTCTTTAAAAAAAGAATTAATGGGGGAAATCATAGTGTTCAGCATCTATTAATACTTATTTTTGCTTATTCCCTCCCCCCCCCCCGGATCATTTCCCCAGACCACTCCTGCACTGATTATGGGAGGAGCATAAAATATAATTGCAACCAATGAATAGGTCATTGGATAGGTCAAAGGTAGCCCTTCCAACACCATTTATGGGTACTTCCGATACTAATAGGTTAAGGGGTCCTGTTAAGATTTGCAGCACATGGCCAGGAGTTTCAGGAAGCTCTCACAGCTCAACAAGGTCTTTGCCTCATAACGCATGCCTTGCTGGCAGTTTCCACCATCTTTGTCAGAGGAAAACCCTTATTTTGACTGATGCTGCAATTCTGGGAAATATTTGAAAGTCAGTCTTCCTATGTTAAGAAGGCCTGTTTTCTCTTGAACCGAGCACCCAATATGCTCTCATTGATGATTTGCTTGCAATTAAAAACGAGTGGCATTTCGAGCGTATGTGTGCCTATGCCGTTAGCAGGATTTATCATTACGTAGGTAGTCAGCCAATATTGATGCACACTCAGAACACATTGAGTTCATGAGAATTGTAGCGTTCTTGGCCTTTCGATTCAGTTCAGCACACTGAAAACTACAATCCCCATTAACATTGGCAGGAAGATGGACCATGGTTAAGGCCTATCTGTTTAAATATTCATCCACAGTAGCTGGTTGCTCTCTTCCTTTTGGAAAGAGAAGATTTATGGTTTGTGGTGAGGAAGACTTGCAGGTAGGTTAGGGTTGCCAACCTCCAGGTACTAGCTGGCGATCTCCTGCTATTACAACTGATCTTCAGTCAATAGAGATCAGTTCACCTGGAGAAAATGGCTGTTTTGGTAATTGTCTATGGCATTGAAGTCCCTCCCCTCCCCAAACCCCACCTTCTTCAGGCTCTGCCCCAAAAACCTCCTGCCGGTGGCAAAGAGGGACCTGGCAACCCTAAGGGGGGTAGCAGATACCTGTGTGTCTAACATTTTCAACTGTTAAGCAGGGATGCTTAGAAAAAAGCAGTTGGTTTTGGGGTTGCATGTCCTTTGCTAAACCGAAGGAGTTTTATCTAGGCTGAGTCTGACAAAATTGTTCAGTAGTTTTCCACACCTCCCTAGATTCTTAGATGTATAGGGTTGCCAACTTCCAGGAGCTCTCCTGCTATTACAATGTCACCAACCATGTCCCTGCCCCAACCTTCCTACTAGGGTTGCCAACCTCTGGGTGGGGCCTGGAGATCTCCTGGGATTAGGGTTGTCAACCTCCAGGTAATAGCTGGAGATCTTCTGCTATTACAACTGATCTCCAGCCGATAGAGATCAACTCACCTGGAGAAAATAGTCACTTTGGCAATTGGACTCAACGGCATTGAAGTCCCTCCCCTCCCCAAACCCTGCCTTCCTCAGGCTCCACCCCAAAAACCTTCCACCAGTGGCAAAGAGGGACCTGGCAACCCTACAGATTATAAAAGTGCCTATGGAAAAGATACCAGTAAACCTTCAGGGAGTCTGGAAAGATGGGAGAGAGATACTGTAGAAATTTGAAGTAATGAGTAGTCATTGCTCGGTGGTGAAATGCTCTGAGACATCAGTTCCTCCGAGAGGGTGAACATGGGATGAAGCCTCTGTTGAAAGTAGGGAAGGGCCTAACTGTTTGTGAATGGGGGAGTGCTACCCAAAACAAAACCTTTTATATTAGTATTGCTTTGCACATTAATAGTCCCATCAAGTAGGTACCCCTTTCCCCAGTTGGTCATAGCAGTTTTTTGACAAATCTTAATACTTCAGAGACCCTGAAGAGAAAGAAGTATCCCTTTAAGTTCCCCAGACCACTACCCGTAAAATTGGCTGATTCTGTGCTTGGATGTGAAATAAAAAATTGTTTTTGTTGAACAGTGGCAATTCTGCAGGATCTCCACTGTGTTGTAGTGTACAATTCTGCAGTGCTGGCTTGTTAATGACTCATATGGGTTTTCCCCTGCCGAGTAGCCTGATAGCAACATATACAAAGGAAACTGTGTCCTCCAGGTGTTGAACCACTTAGGCTAATAAATGAATTGAAAACAGATTAAGGTGTGCATGTGTTTTCCTTCTTGAGCAAAAAGATTGTAAGAAAAAATACTCAACAAATGCTGTTTGTTGAAATGCCATTTAAATAGGCTGTTCCAATTGAAGGTTTTTACAATTTAGGGTGATTATGTGGGGGAAACAAAACAGTGTTTACTAAGTGGGAAAGAATGTACATTGGACTTGTTCATTATATCAGAATGCGACAAATATAGTTGTTTCCTATCATTCTTCGTTCATGTACTGTTTATATTGTTGAATAAACAAGCATTTTAAAAATGAGGGTTACTGTGTCCTGTCTCAATTTGCTTGATCTGTCTGTGCCAGCTTCCCCCCCCCCAACAACAAAAAAATTATTCTACAATTGTTTGGTTTGACAAATCCCAGAGAGGGTAGCTGTGTCATTCTGTTTCAGTAGAACAATCAAGTTTCTTGTGCCACCATAAAGAGTGAAAAAAATATATTGTGATGTAAGGTTTCATGGACTAGAGCCCATTTTGTTAGTCTTTTTAGGTGTCACAATATTATTGGTTCCCCTTGTTTGAGGTGAGGTTCTGTAATTTTTTTTCACTGATGGAATGCACATGGTACATAAACTGTTGCTGTAGCCAGTGTGGTGGAGTGATTAGTGTGTTGTATATGGACTGGGAGCCAGCATGATGCAGTGGTTAACGTATGAGACTAGGATCTGGGAAACCCAGGTTCAGATCTCCACTCTGCCATGGAAACTTGCTGGGTGGACAGCAAGGGGCTGTGGCTCAGTGGTAGAGCATCTGCTTGGCATGCAGAGGGTCTCAGGTTCAATCCTCGGCTAGTAGGGACTAGGCAAGTAGGTGACGTGAAAGACCTCTGCCTGAGACCCTGGAGAGCTGCTGCCGGTCTGAGTAGACAATACTGTCCCGGGGCGAGCCCCTCCCAGCGTCGCCCGGGCCGTTCCAGGTCTCCCCCCCCGGGGGAAGGGATCCCACTCACCGGGGGTTGGGGGAGACCCACAGGCAAAGCGGCCCACCCCGCCGACGGCCGTACCTCCGCCCTGGCTGCAGCCCTGGGGCCCGCGGGAAAAGACGGCCCGAGCGGCCCGGCCGCAGCGCCGGCTGCGGCGGCGCCGGCCCGCGCGCCTACAGCCCGGCCCGCTCAACAGCTGAGCCGCGGGAGGGCGCGGGCGGGGCCAGGGAGCGCACGCCGGCTCCCCATGTTAAGGCCGGCCACCTGGCCCGGTGTCGGCCCTTATTTGGGAATTCGGGGGTGGGCCTTGAGGGAGGAAGGGGCGGGGCCTCTCTGGCCTGGAGGGGATATAAGGCCAGAGAGGAGCCTGGGCCAGGGAGGAGCAGCAGCTATAGGAGGCAAGGGCTGAGCTGACCTGGAGCAACCTGGCTGCTTCCGAGGGGGAGACGAGTTCTGATTCCCCCTCGGACTGGTCTGAGGCCGAGGAGGCTCCTCCGGTCAGACCCTCCTCCAGGGCAGAGACCCCGAAGGCGACGGCGGCGCCAGGGAGGCGTGACAAATACTGACTTTGATGGACCAAGTGTCTGATTCAGTATAAGGCAGCTTCATGTGTTTATTTATTTATTTATTTATTTATTTATTTAATTTCTAGCCTGCCCTCAATCCCCAGCAAGGCCAGGCTCATGGCAGGTTACAACACTTAATGACAATAAAACAGTTAAAATCTAACATCTCTTAGTCAAATTAAAGCAATAATAATAATTTTCTAAACGAAATACAGGACCTTGGGACAGTCATACATTCTCAGCCTTGACCCTGGCAAATATTTGGATGGGAGACCCCCAAGGAATATCAGGAGTGTGACGTGGAGCCAGACAATGGCAAACCACCTCTGTATGTCTCTTGCCTTGAAAATCCTATGGGACCACCGTAAATCATCTGAGACTACAACAACAAAAAATGAGCACTAGAGAGACCAGGGTTTATATCCTTTCTCTATCATCACACTCTCTGCATGACCTTGAACCATTTACTGTACTGAATAACACAGACCAAAACTGAATCACATAGAACCATCCACCCCAATGCAGAGTGGTGTCATTAACAAGCAGGAACTTCCTGTTACAACAGGATTAATCATTAATCACTCTGGCTTCAGATTGGATTACAGGATGGAGAACAGAGTTGGTGGCCTTAGTCAATGATCTCCATCTGAATGTAGACAAGGGCTATGCTTTTGATAGTGTAGACTATGCTATAGTGTTGAGATCTTTAGAGGTAGAAATAGGGTTAAAAGATGTGCTTTGGATTGTTTAAAATAATTCCTTATGGTCAGGACTCAGAGAGTTGCTGTTGACCAACTGTCATAAGTACAGGAACTTCTTTGAGAGTTCCACAAGGCTCGGTCCTATCCTCCATGCTAATCATTTTTTATGTAAAACCCTTAAGAGAAATCATTTGTGGTTTTGGAGTAGGTGGTCATCAATATGCTGATAACACCCAGCTTTACCTTTCTTTATCTAAATGACCTGGTGACTATGTAGAGGTCCTGGACCAGTGCTAGACTGCTGTGGTTAAATGGATAAGGGTGAACTTGTTGAATCTGAATTCTGACAAGACAAAGGTAAGATTGGTTGGGAAGACTGAGGATCCAAGGCACTGTAGCTAATTAATAGTAACAAAGTATTACAAAGCACCCAAAGGGCAAAAATAGGGATTTACTAGGGATATGCATGAACTAAAAGAAATAAGCACTGTGTCAAATAAAGAGGGACCCTAGAATAAATGCCACTCTAGAGTAACACATTGAATAGTTTTTGTAGAAGGAAAGTATCTAGATTTTGGTTGGAGAGCCCCATCAGTCATAACCACACTTCACTATATTTTATGTGGCTTGGTTGTGCATTAATGCACAACATAGGTACAATTTGCCCTGGCATCAAACATCATCTCAGATCTAGGGCTGTCGATTCGGTTCGTCCCGAACCGAAAAACAGCCGAATTTCCCCTGATTCGGCGGTTTTTAGTTCGGATAGAACCGAACTCAAAAAAGGCTGGAAAATGAGAGCCGAATTCAGCGAGTTCGGGGTGTTCGGCGAATAAATTCAGCAAATTCGGGGTTCGTCGCAGCAGCATAACTGTCAGTTAGTAAGCAGCATTCTCCCACGGCCAATGGGTGGGCAAGCTGGGTCTTCTTCTGGCCAATCAGTCTCGATTGAGTGCATTATCCCAGCTGCTGCACGGCCTGGGGAGAGAAAGAGAGAGTATCTGTTTGTGTGTGAGAGAGATCCCCCTGGGGGGAGTGTGTGTGTGTGCACATTTGAGCCATTCCGTGGCTGCAGGGGGCACATTTTGGGGGGTAGAGCCCCCAAACTTTCAGCATAGCATAGCTTCAGAGGACCCTTCTTGCAAGAACCCCCAAGTTTTGTAAAGATTGGATCGGGGGGGGGGGCAAAATATGGGACCGATTCAGAGGGGTCTGTAAGACATTTATTTTTTTCAAAGTGCTTTATCGTGAGGGTTGTTTTGCAGTTAAGTAATATTGTCTTTATAGTGGTCAGGAAAGAGGGAAAATGTTGTTTTCGGGGTGTAGTGGTTTGAATTTCTAATTTTATATTGGTATCTGAGCCATCTGTGGCTAAGAGGGTACATTTGGATTCACCCAAGATGAAAATATACCCAAAAAATGCCTTATCAGTATTTTTCAGGTATATTCAGCATCCCAAATATATCCAGGATTTTTTTCATGATACCAAAAAATGGTCCCCGAAATCCAATAAATATTTGAGAATTACCATGAAGATCAGGAGCTAGTGTTTGCAGGCTCCCAGGGACAGTTCCCCCCTTTCTCCTCCTCTTTTTGTTTTTGCATGGGGGGTCTATGGGCTTGCCAGGCTGCTTGTATTGATTTGTCAGTTTTCAAGTTTTTCTTCTTCTTTGTGATAGTGGCTTTGCATCTCCTTAGCAATCTTTGCAGTGTTGCTAAGTGCTTAGATTTGTCCTGCTGTGCTTTCACTTTGGTTCTGTTGAGCTTGCACTGCCACAATGGCATTGGGTTCTGCTGGGCATTGTATACATTGCCATTTGTTCTGTTGGGCTTGCAACCCAACCCCCGCCCATCTCTTGCTTGGGTTTGTTCTGTTGTGATTCTCTGGTATGACACTAGTCCTGTTGAGCTAGCACTGATAAAGGGGCATGGGGTTCTGCTGGGCATTCTGCATATTGCTATTGGTTCTGCTGGCCTTGCAAAAATGCACCCCCATCTTCAGTTTCTACCGTAGAGATTCTTTGGCTTGCCCTTAGTCATGTTGAGCTTACACTGCCACAGTAGCCCTGGGTTCTGCTGGGCTTCTGCACATTGCAATTGGTTCTTCTGGGCTTGCAGAAATGCTCATCCCCATCTTGAGTTTCCACTGCACAGATTTTCTGGTTTGATTTTGCTTCTGTTTGGCTTAGCACATTGGCTTGTAGTTCTTCTGAAATGACTGGGTTCTGCAATGGCCTTGTTGCTGGGTTCTTCCATGGGAGACATTTGACCAGTGGTTGTTGCTTGCAGGCATGGCTTTTGCCAGGAAGCAGCTTGGAGAATTCCCCCCCTCCATAGGAAATAATGGAGGTCAGCTGCAGGCACCCTGTTCAAGGGCTCATAGAATCAGACCTCTTGGTCCAATCTACTTGAAATTTTGGAGTTATTTAAAAGACAGGCACCAGCAATTTTGGTGCCTGTACCTTTACAAACAACCACCCCCAGCCACCCAGAACTTTTCCCCATAGGGAATAATGGACCTGAAAAATTCAGAAACACGAAAAACACCTAAATCCAAATACCATACCAGTATTTGGTATTCGGGAATACTGGGAATACCAATGCTTTTTGGGTCTAATATAATAGAAGCTGAAAAATATCATTTTTTTTTGCACACCCCTATTTATGGCCTTCTTTACTATAGCAATCCATAAACCACTATGAATACTATAAATATTTTTAAATAAAAAGAAAAAAAATACATTGGTCTGCACTATATCATCTCTGCAGGACATGTGCTGATCACATGTGGAAATGCAACACTGACACCATATTCCTGCGGCACCCCTGTGATTCTCACACACAAGACCAACCTTATGAGAACAGGAGCCATTTGCCAAAACAATGGCTATATTAGGGATATTTTCAAGAGACCGGCTCAGGTTATTCGTTTTAAATCAGAGCACTACTTTCTTTTTATAATGAGATTCTGGATTTATGGCCGCTCTGAAAAATTACCTCTTTACCATAATGCAGTAGTCATCAAAGGTTGAAATCTCAGTCTCGCAGTTTTTGCTAGCCTCTTTCAAATGGATAGAATAAATTGTTGTTCTCTTTTACTCCTTAAGACACTCGCTTGTTTAAGGGAAAAAGAAAATGTTACTTGCTTCATTTTTGATGTGCATTCTGAAAGTGAAGTCTACTCCACTGGTTATTTTTTTTATTGTATATACCTGACAGTTGCCTATTTGAATGCTATCACTCTCACAATTGGTTTAGAGGGTCACAGAATGTGCACTGAGAAATAAAGGTCATTAAGTGCTTCAGATCAGGAAGGAGTCTATAAGAGCGGCAGAAAATTAGTCTATCTTGGAGTTGTTGCTGAGGATCCTCATATAGTACTTAGAGCTAGCTAAGAATTATGCTGGGGGCAGGGTTTGGTGTAGTAGCTATAGCATTGGGATTGGGTATAGGAAACCCACCCCTACTCACCTTTAAGCAAGTTTCTGCCTCTCGGCTTACCCTTCCTTGAGGAGTTGTTGTGAAGATTTTCCCATGGAATCTCCAAGCCATTGACTCTCCAAGCCATGCTTATAGTGACCACAGGATAATATTCATGGAGCGGTGGACAAATCATAAGCCTCTTCAAACAATTCTGCTTTTGTGATTGTTCCTCAGGACTTCCTGAGCCAGCGTGGTGTAGTGGTTAAGAGTAGTGGTTTGGAATGGTGGGCTCTGATCTGGAGCACCAGGTTTGATTCCCCACTCCTCCACATGAGCTGCTGAGGATAATTTGGTGAACTGGATTTGTTCCCCCTCTCCTCCACATGAAGCCAGCTGCTTGACCTTGGGCTAGTCACACTTTCTCAGCCTCATCTGTTGTGGGGAGGGGAAGGGAAGGTGATTGTAAGCCGGTTTGATTCTTCCTTAAGTGGTAGAGAAAGTTGGCATAAAAAAACCAACTCTTCTTCTTCGTCTTTCTTCTTCTCCTCCTCCTCCTCCTCCTTCTTTCTTGACCACCTCACCTGTTTACCACGTTGAGGGACTATTGTTATGAACAATTCACTGGAAATATTCTTCAGCATGCATACCGACAGCACAGATCCTTTTTTATTTTCTCTTGTTATTGGTGAATCTGTTCATGCATCTTTGTTGTCTTCCAGGAAGTCAGAGCCATCTCTTGCCTGGGGTTTTTGCAGAACATCTTTTCAGAGCCATGTGGATAAGTTTCCTCTTCCACTAGAGCTGCTGCTCAGATAAGGGATCTGGGGATAAGACCAGGATGCAAACACAATGAGCCAGAATCATCTTAAGCCTATGAATCAAATTATTCCAGATAGTCAAAGTCAGCTACATAGTTCCAAGGACTGCTGTGTTAATTTCATTGTGGCAACTTGGGACTGTCACTAGCATAGACCACCACACTTACCTGTTTCCTCATCTATTCCAGGTTCTCACTCCCTCTCAATCCATTTGGTGCAGGATTTTGCAAGTTAGTCAGACCTGGATACTTAATGTGTAGCAGCTGAACATGCCTCTTTGTGAGAAGAAGCAAAGGTTTAAGGAAAGATCCTCCAGACCAAGCGTGCACACTCCCCCCCCCCCATAAGAAGATCAACCCTGCAAGTATCTAATGCTCTTAATATGACATTTGAAATAAGCTGCAGTAAGGAAAGAATAAAGAAGTGCCAATTATGAATGAAAATACAGACCTCAGAAACCTCCACCAGATGTCAGTCAACTTTATTATTTGCAAGCAGGGGGTTACAGACTGGAGAGTGGCTTGAAACATCCACACTCATTTCTCTCACAATGACATGAGTTCTGTCTTTGTTTCCATTCCTGCACCAAGCAAGAAGATCACCTGCTGAGCTAAGCCACGCCCCTTGTCTGTTTCCTTTCATCAGCAGTAACAGCTATTCGAGAACAATTTATCTAACAATTTAGCAAAAACACCTCCAGCTATGGATATTTATTTTGGGACTGTCGATTAAAGAAAACCAGTTTGTGAGTTGCTGTTTTGCTTTTGTTTTTAAAATCAAACACTTTAATAGAAACCTAAAATTGCTACTTTCAGTGGAATGGATTTCCTTCTCTTCTATTTGGATTAAGTTTCATTCTTCTGCATCATGAAAGGTTTCCCTGTTTATCCAATATAAGAAGAACCTCTGAGGCAATTCGCTGTACTGTTTTGTCGCTTCACCACAATAAAAGGATTTCTGTATCTTTGATCAATCCTTCTGTCTGAAATGTTAAGCTTTATTAATAGGGTTGCCAGGTCCCTCTTCGCCACCGGCAGGAGGTTTTGTGGTGGAGCCTGAGGAGGATGGGGTTTGGGGAAGGGAGGGACTTCAATGCCATATAGCCCAATGGCCAAAGCGGCCATTTTCTCCAGGTGAACTAATCTCTATCGGCTGGAGATCAGTTGTAATAACAGGAGATCTCCAGCTAGTGCCTGGAGATTGGCAACCCTATTTATTAATATGTTATGGTTCAGGCTGCAATTAGGAACGGTCAAGACTTTCTGGTTCAGATCATGCCCTGATCACCAGTCACTATCAGCCAGCCATTTTTTTTTTATGACCAGTTTGACTGTTGCGGTGGCTGTGGCTTGAATCAGATAGACTCCATCTATCTCATTTTATTGGAATGCAAAATGCTAGTGGACCTACGCACTAAATTTCTAATGCCACTAATCCTGGATAGGAATTCTTCCCTCCACTCCTTGTTTAGACTTTTAATGAATGGGTATGATTCAGAAATTACTGAAATAGTAGCCATGTTTCTGAAGCATGCTTTAATGATAAAAATTAAACAAAAAAGATAATAGCTGTTATTTCTGTTACTTGTAGACACTTGTTTTTTTATATATATCTTATATCCACTGTATTCCGGCAAATCCCATTTCATTCATGTCTATTGATAGACTTTGATATTGATGTTTTGTTACTTTGACTAATTCTGGAATACCTGGAATGATCTTATATGCCAATAAAGGTTTTTTAATTGAATTGAATTGAATTGACTGTTGTGGGCTTATTTGTGGCTGTTCAAATGGTTGCAGTACTCCTTTTCAATATGGAATAGAACAGCAGCATCTGCTTTTATGTAAGCTCATTGTCACACAGCCCAGTGGAGCACTCCAGCTCCCCTGTTAGTCATCCCTGCGTATTGCTTCATCAAGCATGTAAACTGCTAGCAAATAAGCCCTTGAAGGAAATCCTACCATTTATTGTTCCTTTTTGTATTCCATAGCAATGGTAATGGTTACTGATCTGTTTGGATTGGGGGGGGTTGCACATCCATGAGTTTGCAACGCATGAGGGGTAGGGTTGCCAACCTCCAAGTAGCAGCTGGAGATCTCCTGCTATTACAACTGATCTTGAGCCAATAGAGATCCATTCACCTGGAGAAAATGGCTGCTTTGGCAATTGGACCCTATGGCATTGAAGTCCCTCCCCTCCCCAAACCCCATGCAATATCATACCTACACTCAAGAAGGGGTGAAATCATTGAGAAAGTATACCCTTTGTACATGCTCAGAGGCAGCCTTGACTAATGTTGCCCTAGCCATTGGTAAATGTGGGAGGTTGGATTTAATATGGGATGGTGGCACCAAAGAAGAACCTGTTGCATGCAAAGCCAGGGGATGTGCCTTAGAGGTAGAGCCTCTGCTTGGCATACAGAAGGCCCCAGGTTCAATCCACGGCATCTCTAGTTAAAGGGACTAGGCAAGTAGGTGATATGAAAGACCCTTGCCTGAGACCCTGGAGAGCCACCACCAGTCAGAGTAGACAATACTGACTTTGATGGAACTTAATGGTCTGATTCAGTATAAGGCAGCTTCATGTGTTCATGTGTTTGTCACTGACCCCAGGATGTGGAAACTTAAAGACAGTGCAGGAGAATGGAAAAAAAAGGAATACAGAGTCCATCTGTAAGTTTTCACCAAAATAATGTTTGGATGTAAATTGTTCATTTTCTTACCAAAAACCAGGGGTTAGGTTGGATTAGTTATCCATTCAAGTTTAGCTAATAGGACATGTTCAGCTTAGATTCTGATTAGCTACGTGCCCAATGCAGATCCTTGCTTGTTTGTCATTACTACTGATCTCTTTGCCAAACCCATGGTAATCGCTCAATAATTTCCAGGCTTGCCTGAACAATGTTCGAAAAGCACTGGTTGATCAGCATTGAAGCTCATAGGATCAATGACGCTCACCTTAGCATGTTGCATGTATGTCTAAATCCCCAAGTTCAGTGCTTCCCATCTCCAATTAGACAATCTGTGGCCAAGGGTCTGGGGAACTCTTCTGGCTACGTCCATGCAGAGTTAGCAATCATACGGGACACTATTTGTCTAGACTGGTCTGACTCAATGTGAGACAGCTTCATGTGTTTTTCATCACATGGATCCTCATAATGATTCTTAGGAGGATGGTCAGGCAGCATCGTAGCCCTCTGAGTCACCATTTCCCCAGCTCTTAAGACTTTGTGTGAAATGAGATGCACAGTTTTAAAAAAAAATTAAGAAGGGAATAATTACTATCATAGAAAGTAATCATATGTGAGTGGTAATAGAATTTTCCCTGGTGCCATAAATTATATCATATATTAGCACCTCAAACACAGTCTGTGCCGAACTTTTAAAAGAGGACAAAAAATTGATTTATAAGATCTGTAATTAAAATGGCAAGGATTAAATCATTGCTTGGGGTCCGTGCTGATTGCATTATCACAAGTGAGCATTTCTCTAGAATATGTAAATTATTATTTTATGACTTAAATACAGATGTCCAAAAGGAAAGAAAGTCTAATTAAATGTTTTTCCAGTTGGCATTTACCCTGATGGTTTTTGGGTTGTTGTTTTTTATAAAGTATTTCCAAAATTGGGGTACCACTAATGTTTCCCTTATTCTTAAAGAGGCAGAAGTTGATGGAAAATATGATTATGAGAAATCTGTCCCTTTATTTTTGCACTCCTTCCCATCTTCTTGTGTACTGCATTTTCAGGGCACTTGTCTGCAAAAGCAGGACTGAGATGTTTGAAAATGGTGATTTCCCCCCACCCCATGAAGGAAACCATGAAGTTCATTGGGCATACTTGATGGTAGCACCAAGATTGTGGTCTTCCTCACCCCAGGAAGTTTGCCTGTGATTAGTTGTTGTACCTTCTGTAAACTGACAAAGACAGCTGCATTTAGGTGGGCTTTTAGTTTAACATAATAATTCTAAGTATTTTAAGTATTTTAATGCTAAGTATGGTATGTTGGGCCCTGACCTGGATGGCCCAGGCTAGCCTGATCTCGTCAGATCTCAGAAGCTAAGCAGGGTCAGCCCTGGTTAGTGTTTGGATGGGAGACCACCAAGGAATACCAGGGTTGCTGTGCAGAGGAAGGCACGGGCAAACCACCTCTGTTAGTCTCTTGCCATGAAAACCCCAAAAGGGGTCGCTATAAGTCGGCTGCAACTTGAAGGCACTTTACACACACACACATGGTATGTTGGGCTCTTGCTTTATGACACGGCCATTTTGATTGGCTTGATTCATTTTTATTCTTCTGGTTTTAAACGTTTTAATGCTGGGTTATTCGTTGGGTTGTTGATGATAAATCATGCATTTTAAATGGATTCTGCCTCTTGCAAGTTGCTTTGAGAGTCCAATGATCAAAAAGGGTGGAAAGATTTCAGACAAATAAAACCGGGTGTCTTTATTTCCTTGCCACTGTGGCAGCTTGCCACAGGAGAAAGCTGCTAGTCTGTTTTCTCTGCACTGCAGTGCCTCCACTGTAGGTGGCAAGAGAACGGTATTGTGTAACTCCCAAGTCTGCTGGAATCAGATGACCAAAGGGAACAACAGCATTTGGTTCTAGAAAGTCTGAAGATCTTGTTGTTGAGGCCCAAACGTAGCTGTTCATGAACTCCCTGTCTTCATTTCTTGGTTGACCACCTGTTTGCCTCCAGAATACTTTCTACTTCATGTGTCTGTGAATGCCCTTTTTGCCCATCATGAACACCTCACCCTACTCCATCCTGGTTGGTGATGGAGGTCTTCACCAACCTCAGAAATGGGAAGAAGAGAATGAGGTACATTCCTCTCCACCCTTTAGGAGCCCTTGGCCTTCTCCAGACTATGTGGCTCCTCCTTTCCACCTTGGCTGGGTCTTCGAGCTTTTCTTTTATATTATCTCCCTGCTTTTGTCCCCTCCCCCTCTTGGCTCTGCCCAAGCCAATCCATGAGGGAGACGGCTACTTTACCTCCTAACCCCCTTGCTGCTTCCTGCCTCTCTTGTCCTCTTCCCTCTGGCCATGGCCATGGTCTGGCCTGGCCAAGTGGCCTCTGCTGCCTGCAGCCCTACTCCTGCCCCCTGTGCCAGCTCCTCTGGAGAAGCCCACTCCCATCTGGGGAGCTTCTGCCAACTACTCTTGGACACCAGGTTGCCTGTCACCAGCTGATGACATCAGCAGCTGCCAACACTCTGTTGTTGTATTGGCTGCAGCCAACTCTGATCTGGGCCCTTCAACTTGGAGGCTGGTGACCTGCTCTGGCTCCTGCTCCTCACCAGTTCTATGGTCCACAGAGTCTCCAGAAACATGGGCAGCTGCGGTGCTAGATCTCATGGTGTCAGCCTCTTCCCTCCAGGGTTGTTGGTGGTGATACCAGGCCTGGGATGTCCCATTCTCTCAGTGGCAGCATGGAGAATCATGGGACCAATGGCTGTTCCTCCCTTGGCTCCTCCTTCCTCAGTGGTCTGGGTTGTTTTGGTAGGTCCCAGTAAGTATGGAAAGTCTGGGGTTGTGGCTGCCATTAGGTCTGGAGATTGGGTTGTCTTCAGACAGTATCAAATCACAGTTTCTAGAGCCTCCAAAACTATCTGTTTGGTATAAAACCAACATTTGAGCATGGACACGCACATAGAACCACCAAAGGATGAAAGTTACACAATGTATAGAAAACTCCTTGAGAACAATAGCAAAAAAGTGCAAAATGTCAATGTCTAGACCTTTTTTTAGATGTCTTGATACAGATTTAAGACTGCACTCCTTTGCAAGCAAACCACAAAAGCACCAGGTTTAGTTGCGCTCCCAACTTTATAAGGCGATGATCACTTGCAGTGCTGGAAGATTAGAAAAGACAAAAACAGCTGTGTTCTAAACAATATTTGCCAATGTGTTTTCACACAAGTTAACTAGGTCAGAAAAATAATATCAACCAGCGAATGAATGAGAATGTGTATTTGCTGCACTGAATATTCAGTTTCACTTTAGGCGCTGACCGGCCTTGGCACTAACAGGAAATAGGAAAGAGTGTGGTTCATTTAAATAAATAAAGAAGCCTAGAAATTATTTATGAACAGTAACATTGACTATGACTTTATGCAAACCTTCCTCGAGTTCTGAGAAATGAAGGACATTTTTTTAATGCTGTGTAGAATAAAGCAGCTATGAGCTGAAATAGGGGGTGGGGGATGGGGTCGTCCGTAAAATGTATGGATTAAAAATAGGTGACTTATTTGTGCGAACTAAGGATGATGACAAACTCCTTTCACCCCGTGATAGGAATTCTGCATGAAATACAAGATCCCCTTCTGATTTTTTATTTCTATCTTTCAGAACGGATCAGCATGAGTGTTCTTTTCAGAGATTATTTTGAATTTCTCATCCCTGCTGGTTGGACTGAAAAATTCTCATTTGGATTCTCTTTCTCCTTTGCGTTAAGCAGATCCATGAATCTATTTTCACACTTTTTTTGTATCCATCATCACATTTTGTCATTAAATGTATGAATTGTAACATAATGGCTTGCATTGTTTTGCTGTATTAATGATATTATGATATATAGCAGGAGACAACTGGAGTGGCAGTGGCAGAAAATTTATGCCGAATCTGACAAAGTATAATAAGAGTTCATTTGAAATCCTGTGAGGTGGTGGTATTAGCAGTGGAAAAATATATATATCTCTAATACCACTCTGTCGGCATCCAGGTTATTTAGACTTTGGTGGCTCCTAACATAGAACCACATACAGATAAAAATTTGGCTGTGATGTTTTGGCATGGATTCTTTGTCAATAAAAAGGCTCCCCGGTCCAATCCTACCTTGATTCTGACTTATTAATTTCTTCTGCGGTAGGGGTTTTTGTTGCCTATGTGGTCCATTTTTGTTTGTTTCAAGCTTATATTTCTGAGGAATGTTGACAGAGTTTAAGGTTCTGTGAGGACCACCCCTGCAGTGTGGATCATGGCTTGTGAAATCTTGCAATTAGTATTATTTTATGTATATACATATAGTATCATGGAGGATCATGGACTCCTCATTGATTGAGGGAACGTCCCCTAAAGTTTTGAAGAAAGCTGTGATTAGACCTTTGCTGAAAAAGCCTACACTGCATGCTCAAGTGATGGCTAACTACAGGCTAATCTATAACTTCCCCTTTATGGGCAAGATAATTGAAATGATGGTTGCTAAGCAGTTATAGAAATATCTGGATGACATATTTGCCCCTGACCTATTTCAATCTGGCTTTAAGCCTGGCTTCAGGAGAGAAATAGCTTTGCAGCTATACATGGGGAATGCCTTCCTGTAGGTTCTCCTGGGCCCATTGGACACTTCTGCTACAATTCATTACTTGCCACTGTTAGAGTATTTGAGATAAAATAAGGAGTTGGAGATTTAGCTTTGAGGTGAGTTGAGTCTTTTTTGATTGGTCAAGTGCAGAGGGTGATAGCAGGAGATAGAGTTTTGCAGTGTGTTTAGGGCTGTTGATTTGGTAAAAACCAAACCAGAAAAATACAGAATAAATGCAAATTCAGTAAAATTCAGGTTCGGGTTTACTGAGTCCGCAAAATCTGGGAGGTTGGCAAAGCAAAATTTGCCATTCCTCAAAAAGCCGGATAAAAATCTGGCTTTTTCAGGAACATCTTTCTGCAGCTCCTGGGGGGCATTTTTTGCAGGTAGAGGTCCCTAGAAGGCACTCTCCTTGCAAGAACCCCCAAGTTTGGTAAAGATTGGGTCAGGGGGTCCAAAGTTATGGGGTGTGGAAGGGGTCACCCCCATCCTCCTCCATTGAAATGCATTGGCAAAGTGTCTGTATTCAGATACTTTAGTGTGATCTTTGCAATGTATCTCAGTGGAGAAGCCTGGCTTTAAATGGTGGGAAAGTTTGCCCCGAGCCTCCATAGAGATTCAATTTTTTCTGTTCCTCAGTTTGGAAGCTAATTTGCATGGACATCATGCTGGGTGCCCCAGATATGAACGAGGCCCTCAGACTTTGAGGTGCCAGTCTGCCAAATGGCTCTTTCCACCAGTCCTTGGCAATGATGAACTTCTGAACCTGAAAACCAATAGGCAGCTCGGCTCACAAATGCAGGGAAGATGGAGCGACCCCTTTGCAGGCCCATAAAATTGGACCCCCTGTCCCAAACTTCGCCAAACTTTGATGTCCATCTAAGGAGAGGCCTTTGCAGTTACACTGCAAATTTGGTGAGTCTACCTCCAAAAATGCGCCCCACGGGAGCATCGGGAAAAAATCCCCTTAGACTATAATGGACCCCAATTTTTGGGAGGAAACCCAGAAATAAAGCCAAAATACCCCTTTACCGGGATGGGTATTTGGCTTATTTCAGGTTTACTGAAAAAAATCATGCCCAATAAACCTGAAACCAAAATTTATCTTTTTTTTTTCTTTTTTTGCACAACCCTAGACAGTGGAGATTGGTACTGCATTGGCTTTAAAGGGGTTCTTAGCCCCCATATAACTTGTGGCTCAGCTTTCTTTGACAGACACAGTGAAGACCTTGGGTCTCCTGCTGCACCTAGCTTTATTACCAGAGAAACTGGTATCTGCGGTGGCCAAAAGGTGCTTTTTACTGACTACATTTGGCCTGTAAATTTTCCCTCTACCTGGAGATTGCCAATCAGGCCACCTCTGATCCATGCTGCAGTAACCTCAAGGCTCAACTATGGTAACATGCTCTGTATAGGACTGCCCTTGAAGATGAATCAGAAACTGCAATTGGAGCAAATGACTGGATCTCATCTGTTATCGGGTGGGGGGTAGCAGCAATCTTTGCCTGGGTTACCTCTTCCCCCCTTTATTTTAATGAGAAAAGGGAAAGAGCAAGCTCCTTAGAATGCATACCAAACCTTCATATCATCAACTGAAAAAGCTCATTTAACCAATACTTACATATCACTACAAAGAAATAGATTCCAAGTCCATTTCCCTAAATCTAGTTCAATATTTCTTTCCTTGCTGCCGCTTCAGGAGGCAGCATTCCAACATATAATAAGAAGACCACTACTGAAAAACAAATTATCCCTGTATGTCCTCTTTGTTTGACTGTGCTTCAGCATTGATATCTTGTCCATTAGCATAACACACCCTACGGGATCGCCACAAGTCAGCTGTGACTTGACAGCACACAAACAGTATAATGTGCCATGTTTTGCATAGCCAGAACTCCAACTTTGATAAAGTTTGTTGTTTCCAGTTTTGAGCCAAAAGCATTTTGGTTGAAACAAAAAATTACTACATCAAGCACCACGGAGTTCCTAGGCAACTTATCTATTTTGTATCTTACTACTACTACTACTACTACTACTACTACTACTAGTAGTAGTAGTAGTAATAATAATAATAATAAAAACTAAGATCATGACAATTCCATGCCAGTAATTTAATGTATTCCATTCTAAATATCTTTCCAATATTCCTGAAATATACAACAGCCCCAACAAGAAGGAGTGCCAATTTGAGTCACATTTCCAGCACACATGTGAGGAACTGACATAGTTTTTGATAATTTATTATGTGTGTAATACCATCTATAGATGGATGATCTTAAAGCAGTGTTCTGATTTTCACATTTTCTCATAACTGAGACACGTTTTAAAATATTTTATTGTAAAAAAATAATAATTCTTGTTTTAAAACCATTTCTCAGCAATTTTGATACCTGTAGTCAACCTTTCCTTTATTTCATAGAAATCTATAAAGTTTAGAGAGCAGCACCTTTTATGTAATGGCTTGCCTAGCCATTCCCCCCCCCAAAAAAAAAAATGCTAACGGTCTGGCAAGTTCTTGGGTTTTACCTATTTTTTGAACAGATTTCTTAATCTGAAAGTACTGAAATACTCTAATGGTTCATGAGCCATCTTTCTGGTTTATATCCTCCCAGGGTTTAATTCTGTTTACATTCAAAATACCATGTTCTCAGAAGCCAGTTTTAATTGTCACATCTTGCTTTAGTCTGTGGGTCTTCCTTGCAACAGGCTTTTTTCAACCTAAGCAGACAGCTGATGCCATCGAGGAAAAGATTAATGACAATGTGTGGAACTAGATGTCACATACATAGACACACAAAGCTGCCAGTGAAAATGGTAAAAAACAAACAACGCTTCCCCTTTCTCTTCTGTCATTTCTAATTGAACTTATCTCACATCTTGGCCACATGCCATTCCAGTATCCCCAGCCAATGCTGTGAAGTGGGAATAGGGTAATGTTTAGCATAATAATATCAAGACGCAAGGTAAGTTCTATGTACAAAAGAGGGATCTCTGTCACTGCGATGCAGCCCCTCCATTTTTCCCATGGTGCCCAGTTTCGGAGCTACTGGACTAATCTATATTTTCAGGAACATTCAGCATTGATCAAAATGCTTACTGGCATTTTACTAGTATGCTGATACGCATATTCTAATGCTGAGCATTTAACATCAGCCACATAAAATCACAAATGAATTTACTGGTTCAGTTTAGTTCAAGGTGCATCTTCATCTTACCTTTAAAGCCCTTCTTGACTTGGGACCCACATAGTGAAAGGACCCTCTCACCCTATATGTGCCCATGAGACACCTCTGCTCTTCTTTGCAGTTTCTCCTTGCAGGTTTATTGGAACTGCCACTACATGGTCCTGGGACTTTTTTGGCAATTGCTTTATCTGCATGAGAATGCAAGAAAGATCTCTTTCCTCCTGGCCTTCAGGAAGTTTTCCAAAGAGCCTTTGAAGGCAGTTAGAGGTGACAGATATGATTCTGCTGGGGACCATATTTTATATTTTTGCTTTGTTTTAAAACATGTTGTCAGCCAGTTTGGGTCCTTTCGGGGGGGGGATCTAAGTTAAAAAGGGAATTTATAAAATAAATCGAAACAAATGAATAAATACAAATGAAAGTTAACTTGGGGGTGGGGGATGAAAATGCCCACTGATTAAAATCATGGCTGTTGCCGTGGGACTATGTAGCTTATATACCTCAAAGTTGTGAGATGTTTATAACAGCAACAAAAATATAGTTGAAGACATTAAGCTTAATGGAACTCGCTCCCAGACTGGAAACCAACTCAATTTGCTCATAAGGGACTTCTTATATGAGTAAACCAGGTAGCGTTAGAACTGAAATAATAGGAATAAAGATTGATAAAGAGTTGAGAAAGTTAAGAAAGTAATACAATGATTTTAATGGAGTGGGAAACCAGACAGCCATGGAGGTGTATTGTTTTTCTGGTCTCCATAATGTGAATGCATCTATGAGAAGCATGTAACACAAATCTAAACTAATTGAGGAAGCTGGGGAAAGATATCTAATTTAACAATGTGCATGACTGTCCCCCGGATACCTGAATTGGCTCTAAAGACCCCTCAGCTTTGGATGGTCAGCTCAGTAAGATATGTGTACTCGTACGCCTAATCCGCTCACAACACATTGCTTCACATCATTATTTGTGGCTCAGTGAATTGGTACGTGACGACTGAAGTACTTATTTTAAACACTTGTTTTCAGGATCAAAAAAAAAAGTACATCCCTTCCACAGTCCCTTTCACAATCAAATCTTCTAGAGGATATTGAACAGACTCAGTTGTCGGACCTGACGTAAAGCACATACATTTTGGGACAGAACTCTGGCCTTAGAGAAACCAAAACTATTTATTTAACATGTTCAGATGAAAGATTGCACCTTATGCAAAGATTATACAAAGTCATGCTTATTTATTCATTTAAAATATATCTAAAACCTCCCCTTTCTTCCAGTGCAGCTGGAACCCGAGGCAGGTGACAACATGATCAGTCCTAAAATATCCTTAAACAATCAGCCACAATAATTCAAAATATGCCGAATGCCCTCTTAAACAGTACAGTTTTGCAATCTCTCCTAAAGGCAAGTAAGGTGGCCACCTGACCCCAAGATGTCATTCTGGATCAGAGGGACATCAAATGAAAAAGCCTAAATCTGGACAGCAGGGGAGGGCACTTGGATTGTGACCGAGATAGGGCCAAAAGGCCCTACTGGACAGACTTAAGGTGTGTGTGCATTTTCACATAAGGTGGTTTTTTCAGTAGATTCATTTGTCTCCTTGTGTATACTGCACAACTCATACCAGAATTGTTCCTTTACAAAGCTGTAATTTGTTTTAATTTGAAACAACAAAACTATGTTTCCACCATAAGATGTTAGAAAAACAAACATAAACGTTCATGCATTTTAAAGAAAGTATCAAAAATTAATAATTTCTCCTACTGATTGTATGTTGGGGTACTTTTCTACCCTAACACTGCATTCCTGAGGCTGGGGCTGAATTGCCTTAGGAGGTGATGTGACCCCTATGCCGTCGTTTGTGCCACTTGTGCTGTGCAAACCTACATGGACGCTGGTGTAGCGCCACTTGCACCCGTGCCCCCTATGGCCACAGCAGCGTGGCCCTTGGATGTTGGTTTGGCCGCCCGTCGGCATCTTGCTGGCACAAGTCTTCATGCTGGTGTCCCAGGAGGTGTTCCCGGGGTGTTCTGGGGGTGGAGATGCCAGTAGGCAGCTTCCTAGCCCCTTTCAGCCTGGGAACAACCCCTTAAATAAAAGCAGCGCAGCACCAGCTTTTTGCTGGTGCAGCATCACTATTTTCAACAGGGCTTTCCCCCCTATTCTAAATTTTATTTTTTAAAAGCCCTTTTTTCTCATTGCTGCTGTGGCCAAACTTGTTTGGAGGCGCTGCGGCACCACCATGTCCATGCCCCCAGCCACTGCAGCTCAGGAACGGGCAGATAGTTGATGTTGGAAATGCAAAGAAATTTATGGGATTTATCGGTTCTTGTAGATTATCCGGGTTGTGTGACCGTGGTCTTGGTATTTTCTTTCCTGACGTTTCGCCCACAGCTGTGGCAGGCATTTTCAGAGGAGTAACACTGAAGGACAGTGTCTCTCAGTGTCAAGTGTGTAGGAAGAGCAATATATAGTCAGAAGGGGGTTGGGTTTGAGCTGAGTCATTGTCCTGCAAAGTATTGAAGGTAATGTGCTAATCATTGTCCTGTAAGTATCAAGATAATGTGCTAATGAGGGTGTGGTATGTTAATGTGGAACCATTGTATCCTGAAGTGATCTGTTATTCAAAGCTAATCTGCATGGCTATTGTGGACTGTAGTCTTTGTTAGTCTGGAGGTTTTCAGGACAGGAAGCCAAGCCTTATTCATTCTTAAACTCTCTTCTTTTCTGTTAAAGTTGTGCTGATGTTTATGAATTTCAATGGCTTCTCTGTGTAATCTGACAAAATATTTGGTAGAATTGTCCAGTATTTCAGTGTCTTGGAATAAGACCCTGTGTCCTGTTTGGGTCAATCCATGTTCAGCCACTGCTGATCAGGTTGGCCCAGTCTGTAGTATCTTTCATGTTCTTTTATCCTTTTTTGTATGCTGCATTTTGTGGTCCCGATGTAAACTTGTCCACAACTGCAAGGTATACAATATACTCCTGCAGAGGAGAGAGGGTCTCTTTTGTCTTTTGCTGATTGTAGCATCTGTTGTATTTTCTTGGTGGGTTTAAACACTGTTTGTAGGTTATGTTCTTTCAAAAGTTTCTCCATCCTATCCGTGACTCCTTTAATAAATGGCAAGAATACTTTTCCTATGGGAGACTGTTTTTCCTGAGTTTTCTGATTTTTGGTTCTTGTAGGTTATCCGGGCTGTGTAACCGTGGTCTTGGAATTTTCTTTCCTGACGTTTCGCCAGCAACTGTGGCAGGCATCTTCAGAGTAGTAACACTGAAGGACAGTGTCTCTCAGTGTCAAGGGTGTAGGAAGAGTAATATATAGTCAGAAAGGGGTTGGGTTTGAGCTGAGTATTGTCCTGCAAAAGTATTGTCCTGTAAGTATCAAGATAATGTGCTAATGAGGGTATGGTATGTTAATATGGAACCATTGTATCCTGAAGTGATCTGTTAATGTGTGTAATCCAAAGCTAATCTGTATGGCTATTGTTGAATGTTGTCTTTGTCTGGAGGTTTTTCAGGGCAGGAAGCCAAGCCTTATTCATTCTTAAACTCTCCTCTTTTCTGTTAAAGTTGTGCTGATGTTTATGAATTTCAATGGCTTCTCTGTGCAATCTGACAAAATAGTTGGTAGAATTGTCCAGTCTTTCAGTGTCTTGGAATAAGACCCTGTGTCCTGTTTGTGTCAGTCCATGTTCAGCAACTGCTGATTTCTCAGGTTGGCCAAGTCTGCAGTATCTTTCATGTTCTTTTATCCTTGTTTGTATGCTGCGTTTTGTGGTCCCGATGTAAACTTCTCCACAGCTGCAAGGCATACGATATACTCCTGCAGAGGTGAGGGGGTCTCTTTTGTCTTTTGCTGATCGTAGCATTTGTTGTATTTTCTTGGTGGGTTTAAACACTGTTTGTAGGTTATGTTTTTTCAAAAGTTTCTCCATCCTATCAGTGACTCCTTTAATAAATGGCAAGAATACCTTTCCTATGGGAGACTGTTTTTCTTGAGTTTTCTGATTTTTGTTTGGTTTAATGGCCCTTCTGATTTCATTCTTGGAGTAGCCGTTTGCTAGCAGTGCGTGATTTAGATGATTAGTTTCTTCCTTGAGAAACTGTGGTTCACAGATCCGTCTTGCACGGTCCATTAATGTTTTGATTATTCCTCTTTTCTGTCGGGGGTGGTGGTTGGAGTTTTTGTGTAAGTAGCGATCTGTGTGAGTTGGTTTCCGGTAGACCTTGTGACCTAACTGAAGGTTTGTTTTACGGATGACAAGGGTATCAAGAAATGGGAGTTTACCCTCAATTTCCTTTTCCATGGTAAACTGAATGTTTGGATGGATATTATTAAGATGGTTTAGAAAGTCCATTAATTTTTCTTCACCATGGCTCCAAATGGTAAATGTATCATCTACGAACCTGAACCAGACTGTAGGTTTGTAAGGTGCTGATTCTAATGCTGTCTTTTCAAAATATTCCATGTAAAAGTTTGCTATTACTGGACTGAGTGGACTTCCCATAGCTACTCCATCAATCTGTTCATAAAATTCTTGATCCCATAGGAAATAACTTGTTGTCAAACAATGGTGAAATAAGGCTGTTATATCTTCTGGAAAAATCTGGTTAATCAATGAGATTGTGTCTTTTACTGGAACCTTGGTAAAGAGGGATACAACATCAAAACTGATTAATATATCCTTTGGATTGAGTCTTAACGGACTGATTTTGTTGATGAAGTGAGTTGAATCTTTGATGTAAGAAGTGGTCCTGTAGGAGGGTGGTCAAATATTTAGCTAATTCATACGCCAATGGCACTCACGATGGGTCGGAGTGGAACGGAATCCTTATGAATTTTAGGTAGTCCATATAATTCTGGACCCTGCCACATACAAAAAACTAAAACGAGATCCAACTTGCAAAATTACCAGGAAAACTAGCATTCTGATCAAGAATTCCACTCTTCATCCCGACACACACAGAAAACTATGCAAGACTGAAGCACAACCACCACGATTATATGGACTACCTAAAATTCATAACGATTCCGTTCCACTCCGACCCATCGTGAGTGCCATTGGTTCCCCAACGTATGAAATAGCTAAATATTTGACCACCCTCCTACAGGACCACATTGGAAAAACCACTTCTTACATCAAAGATTCAACTCACTTCATCAACAAAATCAGTCCGTTAAGACTCAATCCAAAGGATATATTAATCAGTTTTGATGTTGTATCCCTCTTTACCAAGGTTCCAGTAAAAGACACAATCTCATTGATTAACCAGATTTTTCCAGAAGATATAACAGCCTTATTTCACCATTGTTTGACAACAAGTTATTTCCTATGGGATCAAGAATTTTATGAACAGATTGATGGAGTAGCTATGGGAAGTCCACTCAGTCCAGTAATAGCAAACTTTTACATGGAATATTTTGAAAAGACAGCATTAGAATCAGCACCTTACAAACCTACAGTCTGGTTCAGGTTCGTAGATGATACATTTACCATTTGGAGCCATGGTGAAGAAAAATTAATGGACTTTCTAAACCATCTTAATAATATCCATCCAAACATTCAGTTTACCATGGAAAAGGAAATTGAGGGTAAACTCCCATTTCTTGATACCCTTGTCATCCGTAAAACAAACCTTCAGTTAGGTCACAAGGTCTACCGGAAACCAACTCACACAGATCGCTACTTACACAAAAACTCCAACCACCACCCCCGACAGAAAAGAGGAATAATCAAAACATTAATGGACTGTGCAAGACGGATCTGTGAACCACAGTTTCTCAAGGAAGAAACTAATCATCTAAATCACGCACTGCTAGCAAACGGCTACTCCAAGAATGAAATCAGAAGGGCCATTAAACCAAACAAAAATCAGAAAACTCAAGAAAAACAGTCTCCCATAGGAAAGGTATTCTTGCCATTTATTAAAGGAGTCACTGATAGGATGGAGAAACTTTTGAAAAAACATAACCTACAAACAGTGTTTAAACCCACCAAGAAAATACAACAAATGCTACGATCAGCAAAAGACAAAAGAGACCCCCTCACCTCTGCAGGAGTATATCGTATGCCTTGCAGCTGTGGAGAAGTTTACATCGGGACCACAAAACGCAGCATACAAACAAGGATAAAAGAACATGAAAGATACTGCAGACTTGGCCAACCTGAGAAATCAGCAGTTGCTGAACATGGACTGACACAAACAGGACACAGGGTCTTATTCCAAGACACTGAAAGACTAGACAATTCTACCAACTATTTTGTCAGATTGCACAGAGAAGCCATTGAAATTCATAAACATCAGCACAACTTTAACAGAAAAGAGGAGAGTTTAAGAATGAATAAGGCTTGGCTTCCTGCCCTGAAAAACCTCCAGACAAAGACAACATTCAACAATAGCCATACAGATTAGCTTTGGATTACACACATTAACAGATCACTTCATGATACAATGGTTCCATATTAACATACCATACCCTCATTAGCACATTATCTTGATACTTACAGGACAATACTTTTGCAGGACAATACTCAGCTCAAACCCAACCCCTTTCTGACTATATATTACTCTTCCTACACCCTTGACACTGAGAGACACTGTCCTTCAGTGTTACTACTCTGAAGATGCCTGCCACAGTTGCTGGCGAAACGTCAGGAAAGAAAATTCCAAGACCACGGTTACACAGCCCGGATAACCTACAAGAACCAATAAACTCTGACCGTGAAAGCCTTCGACAATATTTCTGATTTTTGTTTGGTTTAATGGCTCTTCTGATTTCATTTCTGGAATAGCCGTTTGCTAGCAGTGCATGATTTAGATAATTAATTTCTTCCTTGAGAAACTGTGGTTCACAGATCCGTCTTGCATGGTCCATTAATGATTTGATTATTCCTCTTTTCTGTCGGGGGTGGTGGTTGGAGTTTTTGTGTAAGTAGCGATCTGTGTGAGTTGGTTTCCGGTAGACCTTGTGACCTAACTGAAAGTTTGTTTTACGGATGACAAGGTTATCAAGAAATGGGAGTTTACCCTCAGTTTCTGTTTCCATGGTAAACTGAATGTTTGGATGGATATTATTGAGATGGTTTAGAAAGTCCATTAATTTTTCTTCACCATGGCTCCAAATAGTAAACGTATCATCCACAAACCTGATCCAGACTAGGTTTGTAAGGTGCCAATTCTAATGCTGTCTTTTCAAAATATTCTATGTAAACGTTTGCTATTACTGGACTGAGAGGACTTCCCATAGCTACTCCATCAATCTGTTCATAAAATTCTTTATCCCATATAAAATAACTTGTTGTCAAACAATGACAACATTATGGGATTTACTTTCATTCTTGGCGGTCAAGAAATTCTGGATAGGAATCCATCAAGAAATACAGAAGGCGTTAAAATTTAGTTTTCCTCTAGACCCAGGGACTATGTTATTGGGTATAGTACCCAAAGAACTGGACAAAAATCATAGAGAGCTATTCAATTATATGATAACAGCAGCCAGAGTGGTTTTGGCATCAATGCGGAAGCAAGAAGAAATCCCCAAGATAGAAAGATGGAGAGAGAAAATGGCTGAATACGCAGTGATGGAAAAGTTGACTCATTTGTTGGATAGAAGACCAGCTGGGAGGGTGGGGGGTTACATTAGAAATGGAAACATTATGATTATGCACAACTGTAATCTCAACTCTATGTAGTATAATAATTTGAAAGTGAGCAATAAGTACTGATAAAGTAGGTAAGAATAATGAAGGGTAGAGTATATAGGTGGTTTATTAGTAGCAGGAATCAGTAATGTTCAATTTGATTAACTTCATATGTATGGTAAATGATTATAAAGTAATAATCAAAAACTTAATAAGTAGCCGCATAAATATGCTGTCAATAACGATAGCTGGTTATTTAAAGCAAATGGTAGAGCAGATGACGAGGTGTAGTGAAATAAGAAGGATCAATCCTATAAATCATTAGGCAGTATATTATATTTCAATTTAGGGATTCTAGAACTTTATCTAATGATGTCTTTCAAGGATGACATAGTTATTGCCTAGCTGATATAGAAGGCTGTTAATATATGGTACCCTTTGGAAGGCTCGATACACTGTATGTATGGTTATGTAAGTATGCAGTGTTTTGAATTTTCTTTTTTGTTAATAATTTTTTTTAAAGGAATAGGCTGTAAGAATGTAATCGTTATGATGAGGTAAATGTTCATCTGTATCTCCTCAGATAAGTTAAAATACTGCCAAGGATCTGTGTTTTCTGTAAAACTCACATGAGGTATGTTTATGCCCCAATATTTTATATCATCAGGGGTAAAAAGCTCTCCAAATGTCAATATCAGTCAAAATGAGAGCCAGCATGGAGCAGTGATTAAGAGGAAACTGTAAGTGGCTGTACTTTGGGGAAAGCTTTCTTTAAAAAAAAAAAAAAAAACTAATAGGCAGATGGCAATGTTTTGTGAGAAAAAGGCCACTTCTAGAGTCACTTCTCTATGCATTCTGTCCAGAAAGAGTGCAACCATGGTAGGAAATTCACCCCAAGAATGCCTTCAGGGCTTCAATCTGTAGAAATCATCAGGTGATGCTTTTCACAGTATGGTACTAAACAAAATGTCCTGGTAACTTTTGTAGACCTGTCTGATCTTAAAGGTATAGTTACAGGGACAAGTTCAAGTCTTGGCCACCCTAGCTAAAAAGCTATCATCATAAACATGAATTGCCCTACGCCATACATTTGTTTTCTTCCCAGTGTCCTGTTAGTGTCTCTTAGCAGCCTCATCCCGGCCAGCTGGGAAAGCGTTGGTGAGAAACTTTCACCTGCACAACTGAAACGAATTTCAGACATTCTGAAATATCTTGACCTAGTAATGGCAACCGATGGAGTCAAAGAGGCAAAAGCAGAAATAACGAATAACTCTCTGTGAAACCAATAAAATACGACTTAAATTAGGAAGTGGGAAAGAACTTTAATTAAATATATGGAGAAATGTTTCCCACAGGTCTACTGTGCTGGAGAAGAAAAAGGCAAACTCTTCTTAAAACCAGCAGGAAATATATCCTGTTTTGATATGTATAATGGTATGTTTTGGTTCAGAACCCTGAGGAAAATATTACGAGGAACATATCACATAATAGACTGTGGGCCAACTTGTTACCATGGATCCTTAATACATTTGAATCACCTTCCTGTCTGTAATTCATTGAGGCCTTCAGGCGGAAGGATTGCCAAAAGCTATAGAAACAAATAAATCACAAGAGTCGGATGATTGTCATCTGAAAATGTATATATTTACTTCGATATTTCTACCTTGCGTTTCTCTGCTAAGCAGCTTGCAACATCATTCTCACATGGTTCATTTTATCCTTTCAACAGCAATACTGTGAAGTAGAAAGAGTGAATGACCCAAAGTTTCCCCAGCAGGATATGAGCTTTCGTGAGTCACAGCTCACTTCTTCAGATACCTGAAGAAGTGAGCTGCAACTCACGAAAGCTCATATCCTGCCATAAGGTGCTACTGGACTCTTCCTCTTGTCTACTGCTACAGACAGACTGACATGGCTACCCATCATGATTTATCTCCGAGGTATCCCAGCAAGCTTTCATGAAAGAGTGCGGATTTGAAGCTGGTTCTCCCATATCCCAGTCTGACATTATAACCACTATGCTTCATATGTTTGAAGGACAGCCATAGGGGTGGGCTACCAGGATCAGTTAAGTTGTATTCAGATCTGGAATAGGGAGGTACGCAGAGTGAGTACTATAAGATCACAATGACACCATATGACGCGGTCCCTCAACTATTAGTAAGGTGCTGTGGAAACAAGAAAGTAGAAATCATGCAACTGGGGTTGTCAACTCAAGGTTGGGAAATTCCTGGAGATTTGGAGGTGGAGTATTGACTTCAACAGGCTTATTCCAGTGTTAAGATCACAAACAGAGGGATTACATACTTGGTAAACAACGAACAACTCTTTCCCGCTCAGCCCTACTTAGAACTGCTTTGGGTCCTGTCTCTTTAAATATGATGCAGGGCAGAAGACTATATAATAGAACATAACTCCTCCAAGAAGCTGGTAATATAATGGTCAAAGATATTATCCTACAAAAATGGAAGGCAAAAAAACAACCTGAAATTTCCATCTGGCACAAGCTGAATTATTCAAGACTTGTGGAGAAAGAGCTTTTTGCTATAAATCAGAGCTTTGCTTCTCTTGAAGAAATATTGCTCACAGCCTTTGAAATATAGGATGAAAATACCATACAGGAAACTGTTTGCCAGCATTGTCGTTGCTCATACTAGGACTATTCATGCTAGCAGATTGGATTCCATTTTGTGGTCCTTTCTGCTCCTTCTCTACCTCTCTTTCACTTGCTTTTTCCCTTGTACTAAGGGTTCTGCTGCCCTGACCTGGATAGCCCAGGCTAGCCTGAGATCTCGGACCCTAAGCAGGGTCAGCCCTGGCTAGTATTTGGATGGGAGACCTAAAAGGAATACGAAGGGATGTGAAGCCAGGCAATGGCAAATCACCTCAGTCTCTTGCCTTGAACACTCTACAGAGTCACCATAAGTGAGCTGTTACTTGATGGCACTTGCCACCATCACCAAGGGTTCTGATTTTTCCAGATAACTCATTCAGAATTCTTCCACTCTAGTCTAGTGCCAAGATGGTGCAGTGGTTAGAGCATTTCACTTGGATGGGGCAGACATGGGTTCAGATCCCTACATGAAGCCCTCTTGGTGACCTGGGGCCAGTCAATCATTCTCAGCCTAACCTACCTCACAGGATCGTTGTGAAAAATGAGATCACTCCAATTTCTGTAAGCTCCTTGGTATAACACTGGAGAAGAAATGTAAGGAACAAACACATGCTTAATGTCTAGAATGGTTCTAATTCCACCCCTAGTATTTTCTCACTGCAGAGGTTAGTTCCGGTTGGCCCAGTGATGATGGACCTGTGTGTGGGAAATAAAAATGGATCTGTTCACCTTTCAGATAAACCTGCTTCATTGCCTCCGTAATTGTCTGAGGAGATAACTGAGAAAACAGTGGCCCATTCCTCAATATGAAGTTTTTATGGAGACCCGAGACCTTGTCAACTCAAATTAGCTTTACTTGGCAAAAAGAGAAGATTAAAGAGAGTTCTCTCTATTAGGTTCTCAGGAATAGATTATGTGAGGTTACAGGGATGTGCTTCTTTTCTTTGCGGAATTAGGCAGGTGAGCTTAGAACAAAATGAATCTTGAGAGGCTTCTGAGAGTGTCGCATCATAACTCTTCTTCACTGCCATATTACTGCTTTCCCTCTTTCCTCTATGCCTGTTCTTTTGCTTCTGTTGCCTATTTCACTTCCCTAAACTTGGAATTTTCACCCAGGCATGCCAGTAAAGGATGCTTTTGAAATTCTCGTCATTTGAATATTTCTCCAGGTTTTCAAGTTTTAAATTTCTGAAGAGGATCTGCTTTATTAAAAACCCTCCAGCATTTTGGGTTTTTCCCCCAAATTTTGTACAGAGCCCAGATGGTATGCAAATCCGCAACAGCATTCTTTTTGTGTGGTGATTTACCAAAGCATGCTAATAAACCGCAGAACAAAAACCATCCGCAATAAACCATGGAAGAAAAATCATTGTGATGCAAGTATATGCCGTCACATCAACGTTACTTCTGTTTTTGCAGGTGTGTGTAACAGTGATATGGGGGAGTCATGCAAATATGCTGAAGGAACTGCGAGTGCCACCACATTACTCATGGGACAGCTCTGGAATTCCTTTTAGAAAGTACCATAGAATTAAGGAAGAATGGAATGTGGGGCAGAAAAAAAAACCCTAATAAAATAATGGAACAGATAATGTCCACATGTTTGTTTCTGAGAGGAACCCAACCTGTTTCTTAATTTATTTCCCTGCCTGCCATCAGTGCTGGGCTGTTAGAAGCCAGAGCAGATTCAGTTGAAGTGTATGTCTCTGAAGTGCACTTTTAGCCCACTGTCTCTGTGAGATAAGTCAAGGTAACCCAGTGAAAGCCAGTGTGGTGTTGTGGTTAAGAGTGGTGGACTCTAATCTGGAGAACCAGGCTTAATTCCCCACCCCTCCACATGAGCAGCAGATTCTAATCTGGAGAACTGGGTCGGTTTCCCCCCCCCCTTCCACATGAAGCCTGCTGGGTGACCTTGGTCTAGTTACAGTTCTCTTAGAGCTCTCTCAGTCTCACCTACCTCACAGGGTGTCTGCTGTGGGGAGGGAAAGGGAAGGTGATTGTAAGCCGGTTTGATACTTCCTTAAGTGGTAAAGAAAGTTGGCATATAAAAACCAACAACTCCTCCTCTTCCTCCCTTCCTTTCTCTACCCCACCTCAGAAAAAGGTCAACATTTTCTAAGGGATGGTTGGGAGACGTAGCTCCTAATCTCTCAGCCCCACCTACCTCACAAGGTGTCTGTTGTGAGGAGAGGAAGAGAAGGTGATTGTAAGCCGGTTTGATTCTCCTTAAAAGGTGGAGAAAGTTGGCATATAAAAACCAACTCTTCTTCTTCATGGCAGTGTGGGGATTTGAACCTGGGTCTCCCAGAACAGTCTGACATCTTAACCATTGCATCACAATGGCTCTTTGCTGCAAAAATTGTGGTATCAAAAGCCACAACTGCAAGGAGACTTCAGGAGCTATTGGTTCATTGCAGAAACAACAGTTCAAAATGGAGTAATTCCCTGAATGAGGAATGGGTCTCAAGGTATCAAGATGCATAGAGACAATTGAAAGGTAAATGGGAGGCAAATGCAAGATGGTAGAAAGCCAGCTAGGAAAAGTCCACAGTAGAGTATTGTTTAGGTAATGAACTAGGCCTGACTTGGAAACTTCTGGTCCAGATCAGAGAAAACCAATGGGTTGCCGTAGAGAGCATAATGCCCCCTTTTGACCTCCTCTCAGCAACCTTGGCTGGTTCACCATAAAGAGCATCATCATGTGACCAAGAAGATACCTTGTTTTAAGTCCTGGCTAATGACCTTGACAATTGTCTCTACTGCTTATTTTCCCCTGTTTTATTCTGTTCCTTGCTGTCTTTCCTCTCTTATGCCTGTATAATAGGTTATGATAATCTTTTGGTAAAGAGCTCACATGAAATTCCCTTTAAAAAGAATAAGGTTGCCAACCTCCAGGTACTAGCTGGAGATCTCCTGCTAGTACAACTGATCTCCAGCCAATAGAAAACAGTTTCCCTGGAGAAAATGGCCGCTTTGGCAATTGGACTCTATGGCATTGAAGTCCCTCCCCTCCCTAAACCCTGCCCTCCTCAGACTCTGCCCCCTAAAACCTCCCACCGGTGATGAAGAGGGACCTGGCAACCCTAAAAACGAATCTACAGCCTACTCCTGTATCTGGTCATGCCGTGACATGCTTGTCAATAAATCCGTACCAATTTGTCAGCATTTAAAGACATGTATTTGATGGGAAATTACACCGTGGGACGTGTAAACCTGTACTGCTCTTCTTCCATAGATGGAATATCCATTTACATCAATGGCTAACCCTGCTCCTCCTCCAGGGAACATCTAAACACTTCCTGAAATGTTTACTTTCTCTCGAGTCATTTGGGTGGCATGTTGCTCATGAAATGGTGAATTTAAGTATCCAGTAATTGCACATAGACATCCTACATTAAATCAGCCATGTAATGCTAGACTAGTCCAGGCTTGGAGATAAAGACTATAATCTTATGAGTTGCTTATTGCATACTCCAGAGGGGTCTGAGATAGCCCAGTGGGATTGTTAAAGTTTTCTCTCAGTAAAGAGGTGATTTCTCTGGCATATAATAACTATTAGAGATGCTTCTGAAATTCTCCTTGTCTGAATTTCTCCCCTGGCCTTATGCATGAAGTATTAGGGATCTTCGCTGTTGTTCCAGATTTTATTTCAGACCATGTGTATGCATTGTTTGCCAAAGATGCTGGTTTATTTAGCTGATATCTGATATCCTTCTGTATGTGAGCAACATGCACATCAATGTTAAACAAAACAACAAAGCAGTCTTAGTGTGGCAGGGCACATGGCTGCAACAAGATTCTTGCTGTGTGGTGCTTCACCAATGCTCAGGAACACATATATGCATAGGGTTGCCAACCTCCAGGTGGTGGCTGGAGATCTCCCACCATTACAACTGATCTCCAGGTGATAGAGGTCAGTTCCCCTGGAGAAAATGGCCGCTTTGGCCATTGGACTCCATGGCAATGAAGTCCTTCCCCTCTCCAAACCCCACCTTCCTCAGGCTCCACCCCCGAAATCTTCAGGTAATTCCCAGTCTGGAGCTGGCAACCCTATATATGCATGAGTATAAACTAACAAAACTGAAAGGTGTGGTGAACAGTGTATAATCCAATCCTGGAATTGATTTGGGAAATTCTTCCAATATAACCGAAATGCATCAATTGTGCAATTCCAGCACAATACCTGAATGGAATGAAGGAAATTTGCTCATCCCTAAACCAGCAGCTTTTGACTTCCCATCGGGTTGAAAAAACAGGTGACATGGCTGTAGAGCACCTAGTTGAATTACAAAACAGGTCTTCAGCCCCTGGTCATTTGGATTCCAACAGAAGGGATTCATTCTTCCTCCACAGTAATCCTTCATTTGTGGCTGCAATCTTATGTACACATTTCAAAGCAAGGCCTTTTGAACTCAGGAGGACTCACTTCCAAGCTAATATTCACAAGACCCGGTTGTATATCCCCCTTATTTTTACAGCATAATGGTCTGAATAGGGCAAACTTGACCATATTTCATTTAAAAGAACTGACTTGGGCTTAATTCGCTGAAATAAAAAAGAAAACGTCCCATTCCGCCACTCTACTATAATTCTCAATTACACATAAAGACAATGGAGACAGCTAGAGGCAATGGATAACCTACTGTAGAGCAGAGATTTCTTTAGTTAGGTGGTAAAAATATCGCTTGTCTTGAAATGCAATCAGGATCCATAGAGAATTGTTCATGCTGAGCTAGGCCTGCCAGCTCATTGCCAGTTATGGAGTAAGTTTCTCTACCTGAACTCCTGTTGTGTTGTCCTGTTAGCTCATTAATGTTTCCAAGTCCTTTGTTTGTGAATGCTGGTGAAAATTTCATTTTGAGATATATTGTAAAGATGGAGAGGAGTATAGAGAAGTGGTTTTCACACTTTCTGCTTTCAGAGAATCCTTTCCACACCCTCTCAGCTGTCAAGGAACACCTTCACATCTGCCAAAGCTCTTCTGTGGATATCATATGAAGTAAGCACCAGGGGTAATGTTGGGTCAGGAGTAGGAGAAACCACGTTCAGATCCCCACTTAACCATGAAACATATTGGTTGACCATGATCAGTTATGGTGTCTCAGTTTAAATAGCTTCACGGAGCTGTCGTCAGGATACGGGGGGAGAAGAAGAAGAAGAAGAAGAAGAAGAGTTGGTTTTTATATGCCAACTTTCTCTACCACTTAAGGAAGTATCAGACTATCTTACAATTACCTTCCCTTCTCCTCCCTACAACAGACACCCTGTGAGGATGGTGAGGCTGCGAGAGCTCTAAGAGAGCTGTGACTAGTCCAAGGTCACCCAGCTGGCTTCATGTGTAGGAGTGAAGAATCAAATCCTGTTCACCAGATTAGCCCCCGCCGGTCATATGGAGGAGTGGGGAATCAAACCGGGTTCTCCAGATCAAAGTCCACTGCTCCAAACCACCGCTCTTAACCACTACGCCAAAGATAAACAAAAAGTCTGAGATAGTACTGCAATCAGAAGCAGGCCATTGTGAGCTGGAAAGGACCTGTGCAGATATAGAAGTTGGAGCCCTCCTATAAGACTTGGTTAAATATTCAACCTTGAAACCCAGTTATTTTTCACCCTTTCTTAGATCAAGTTTCCCAGTTTACTGACCTCATTAAATCTCTTGTTGCTGTTCGCTACATGTCGCCACAATTATTGGAACTGACCAGGGTTGATATAGATGTGCCAGCCCTGAAATGCCTTCAGTGCTTGCCTCTAATCATATTTGTATAAGCACTCACCTAATTTGTATTGACATTACAGGACATTGCCAGTGTTTAGGTCACACTCTCAATTCAAGCAGAACAATAATGGAGCTGAACAGTCCTTACCAGCAACCTTATGGATTACTACAACATACATTTGTGTGTCTGCAGGTACTCTAGAATATGCCACATGAACATTATTAGGGCCCAAATTTTGCATGCAGAAGGTCTCAGGTTCAGTCTTTCAGCATCTTAGGTACCAGGTATATAGTCCTTAAAAGTTGCGACCAGCCAGAGTTAGGTGGATCAACTGTATGATGGTATAAAACAGCTTCTTCTTCTTCTTCTTCTTCTTCTTCTTCTTCTTCTTCTTCTTCTTCTTCTTCTTCTTCTTCTTCTTCTTCTTCTCCTCCTCCTCCTCCTCCTTCTCCTTCTCCTTCTCCCTTTCTTTCTCTCCTCCACCTCAGGAAAAAGGCAACATTTCCTAAGGGACAGCTGGGAGACATAGCCCCTAATCTCACAATCACCATAGCAATTCCTATATGCATGAACATTGCAGGGGGGGAGTCAGCAATAGTGGGCCAGCTATTTTTTTCATGTAAACGTCTCTTATTTGTTTCTGTTTTTTAAAATTAGGAACTCCCTGGTAAGTTACTGAGCAATTCCAGGGTTCTTTGAAATACAGTCAGAAACCTGCCAAGACAAAGCGGTCCCCTCCCCCAGATGACAACCCTGTTTGGAATACTGAGCTCTGAACCATTTTTGGGGATGATATAACTAGGTTTGTCAGCCTCCTGTTGGGGCCTGGAGAGCTCCCAGAATTACATCTGGTCTCCAGACTACAGAGATCAGTTCCCCTGGAGAAAATGGCTGTTGAGAGTGGACTGTATGGCATTATAACCTGCTGAGGTTCCTTTTCCTCCCCAAACTCCACCCTCATTCTCCGCTCCTATCTTCCATTTCATTCTTACAACAACCCTGTGAGGTAGGTTAGACTGAGAATGTGTGACTGGCCCAAGGTCACCCAGCAAGCTTCCACGCCAGAGTAGTGATTAGAACATGGGACTCGCAGATCCTAGTCTGACCCTGTAACCATTGCACCACACTGGCTTTCAATTTGTCCATTTGTCTTACTGATACTGAATGATCAATCTTCTAAAGGTCAGTACATCCTGGGCCTCCCCCTGACATATAAGCACTAGCCTTGACACTATACCTGCACTGAAATTCTGCCAGGGGATGAGGTTCTACCCCAGGTCCCCAGAGCTTTTACAGCTGCAAACATTCACCATTGGCATGGGTGGTTCTCCTCCTCAACCAATAACCACTATTAATGCAAAGGCAAATCTTACAACAACCTTATAACAACATACCACACCAAAAGCATTTGAGGAGGTAACAATGCACAAGTAGAAAGTTGGTCCATTCAAGCAGCTGCAGCATATGTCAATATCTAAAAGACTTGTGGAATACCATCCTTACCTTTGCAAATAATCCAAAAATATGATATTAATCCAAATCCATTTAAATCACCACTCATTTTTTTCTATCTTTCCTTACAACGTTACATTCAAATGGTTGCTGTCATGCTCTTAATTGGTTAATCGTGCTGATCAATCGATGAATGCTCTCAGTTTTAATATTTGGCTCTTCTGTTTGAGATGGTAACAGATTCCTCTTATTAATATGCCTGGAACGTGGCCAGATGCCATATTGCTTGAGGTGTCATCACAAAAATAAATTATATGTCATAATAACAGTGTGAACGCTAGAGATTCCATGGACGTCATATTGGGAACATCAAGGATGATTGGGTTATAATTACATATTAACTGAATTAGCCCAAGAACCCTTTCTCTCTCCCTTTTTTTTAATACAGAGGATATGGATATCTCAGACGCAAAGTACTTATGATTTCAAGAGCCATTTTCTCTAATTGTTTAGCAACTAGGCAGAGAGCCCTGCAGCATGGAAGCGATGCTAATTATTGGTACAGCAACAGGCCTGAGAGACAAAGGGGTCCAGACTCTTCTCTCGTTTGCATCATTTTGACATTGGTGTCATTCCATTGGTATCCATGGAGTTATGGCTAATGTTCACAAGAGTGCCAGGACGAAAATACACTTCAAAGATTTATTCATGGTGGGAGTTTGTTCTCAAGGTACTTTTTTATTGTAAATAGTGCTTTGAAAAAGTGCATCATGTGATTGGAGACTACGGGAATGGCTAAGCAATTGACATCATGAAAATGTCACTTCAGCATATGCCAGCAGTCAGTGACGAGAGGCCTTGGGGTCATCCTCAGCCCTCCAAGGGATACCACCTTGCCCTTCCATTGCCAACTCAGCAGTGAAATGAAAAATGAAATTAAATGGTCTGTGATGCAAGAGGTCTTACTGGTGGGGAGCTTGGGAGATAGATGGCAGGGATTTGCTCTCCTCTACACACCTCTGACTTCATTCTTAGGGAGGCCCTTCAGGAAATATAGCTGTTGACCGGGAACATATGCTGTGTCTTCAAGAGAAGTTGGAAGAACCCAAATGAACTGATGGAAAGCTGCTTGCTAGAGTATGTTCTTTTTTGTTGCATGTCACTTTCAGAGTATGCTGTCAGTGAACGCACAGAAACACACAGACACACAGGTGTACTATGCCCTAGTAGCAGTCCCAGAAATTGTGTACATATTCCTTAAGAAGAAGAGAAGAAGAAGAATAGTTGGGTTTTATATGCCGACTTTCTCTACCACTTAAGAAAGAATTCAAAGGGCTTACAATCTCCTTCCCTTCGCCTATGTACAAAAAACACCCTGTGAGGTAGGTGGGGCTGAGAGAACTCAAAGAGAGCTGTGACTAGCCCAAAGTCACCCAGCTGGTTTCATGTGTAGAAGAAACCAACCCAGTTCACCAGATTAGAGTCCGCCGCTCCAAACCACCACTCTTAATCACTACACCAAGGTGGCTATCAGCAGGCAAATTGTACATGTCTGTGATTGGATGGTTGATCACATTGCAGTCTACAGAACAAATGGCAATGCCGCCATCATTCATGTTTTGACGACTTAAAGATTATGGAGTACTGCAATGTGCTCTATGTGAAGCTGCTCATGATGACACTCCAGAAACTTCAGTTGGTTCAAAGTTCTACTCCTTGTTTGCTTTCAGCTATTAGAAAGAGGGAGCACATTACCCCTGTGCTCTGAAAACAACATTGCTTGCCCATATATTTCCCGACACAAAGGGACTGGTGTTGGTTTTTAAAGTCTAAAATGGTTTAGGCCCAAGGGGCCTCAGGAACATCTTCCATGAACCCTCCTGCTCTTGAAGATATGCTGGTGAGGCCCTACTTAAGGAACCATCTTGGATCGATAAAAGGCTGAAGCTCGCTAGAACCAGAGGTTTCTCAGTGGTTGACCTCACACTGGTAAATTCTTTTCCCCAAGACATCCAATGGGCTTTTTTACTGGTCACATTCTAGAATAAGGTAGAGACCATACTCTTCTGCTGGGCATAACCAAGGTTTGGAGTCCCCATTACTGCTATTTTTAAACTGCCTCGTGAAACACCAACAGCAACTGTGTGTGTGTTAAGTGAGGTCAAGTTGCTTCTGACTTAGGGTGACCCTATGAATTAATGTCCTCCAAAACATCCTATTGTTAACAACAGCCTTGCTCAGGTCTCGCAAACTGAGGGCCATGTCTTCCTTTATATAGTCAAACCATCTCGTGTCTTTTCCAGTGAATCTTGTCTTCTTACAATGTGACCAAAGTACAGTAGCCTCAGTTTAGTTATTTTAGCTTCTAGGGAAAGTTCCTAGATTTGGTCTAAAACCCACTTATTTGTCTTTTGTAGCGGTCCACGGTATCCATAAAAAAGTGGCTCATCTGGCGACACCTACTATATAACCTTATCACATTTCGACTACCGAATAAAACAATCTTTTTTACATAACCAAAATACAAAGTTGATGAAGTTATCAAAAAGCAAAACAATGAATGAGTGAATATCTTCACCCATTCTTCCTGTTAAACTAACAGAGAACATCTGGAGGGTTGCACAGCCAGAAAGCCTCAAGCTGCAACTTGGCAAGGGTTCCAGGAACAAGAAAAATGGCTACAGCCAGTATCAAAAGCCAAATGGCTATGGTAAGTTGCCAGAGTTTCTTCAAGAGGATGGAGGAAGAAGAGTGATGTGTACATGGCATTGGCTGCAGGGATGATCCGGCAACAAGTCCTTTGAATCAGGTATGACCTATGTCATTTATGAATGGGAGTTTTACCTGAGGTTCATTGCTTGCTGGACTCGCACACTTTCCGATTGGGAATCTATGCACCAGCAGTCTCCAAGCTCAAATCAAGTCCCACCGCTTTAAATGCTGCTTTATAATTGGTTTACTTGTAGTGCTTACTGTGAGAGAAAATCCCCCCACCAAAACCCAATTGCTGCATAAAAAAGCATTTTAACAAAACAACAACAAAACAACAACCCAGAGCCATCTGACAGGGAGGGGGGGGAAGAGAAATCCAAGCCTCAGTTTTAAAAAGCTTTTCTTCTGCTTAGAAAGAACTCCGAGGAAGAAGGAAGTATTTGAATCTCCGCCTCTTTACATGCTGCTTTGTAATTGGCTGTGAGTGAAACTAAGCTTGCGTGCCCTGCACTTTGCCTTCTGCATAGGGATTTCACTTGGGTTTCGCTCAGGGAAGATGGAAGAGTCGGGTTAACAGAGGAATGGGAAGACCCGGTCATTGCAAAGGCTGGGCACAAGGTCATCTCTAATGGATGGAAAACTCACGCATAACTCCAAGTAATAACCGATTCAGACTTGGGGGCAAATGTGAGTGAAAGAACCCATGCATAAATGACCTTAGAATCATAGAATCATACAGTTGGAAGGGGCCATACAGGCCATCTAGTCCAACCCCCTGCTCAATGCAGGATCATCATAGAGCATCCTTGACAAGTATTTGTCCAGCTGCTGCCTGAAGACTGCCAGTGAGGGGGAGCTCACCACCTCCCTAGGTAGCTGATTCCACTGCTGAACAACTCTTACTGGGCGGGGGGGGGGGGGGATGTTTTTCCTAATATCCAGCTGGTACCTTTCCGCCCATAATTTAAACCCATTATTGCAAGTCCTATCCTCTGTTGCCAACAGGAACACCTCCCTGCCCTTTTCTAGGTGACAGCCCTTCAAATATTTAAAGAGAGCAATCATGTCCCCCCTCAATCTCCTCTTCTTCAGGATTCTTGCCTTCACTCTGCAAAAAAATCAGGAGGGAATTAGTAATCACCAAATTATAGAGGTGAAAAGTTCTTGGACTGAATCTTGGTGAGTCCTGGTTTATAAACCTCCTGTTCTAAGACATATAATTGATATTGGAAAACAGGATTGATTAGATAGTTGGTTGGGGATAAGATATCAATTTGCCAACTTTAAAAGGGGGTTGGTCAATTTTAAGGAAGGAAGGTCTATCCATAGCAGAAAGTTCTGTTAAAGGCTGAGAGCTAAATGGAGTCTACATGTTCAAAGGCAGTATGATTCAAGTTAGAGGGACCAAACAGATTCGGAGGAATGTTGCCTTCATGCTTGCAGGCTCTCTAGAAGCATCTGGCTGGCCACTGCTGGAAACTGGACCCTGGGCTAAAGGGACCTTTGAAGTAATACAGAAGGACTCTTCTTCCATTATGATTACACATTTCTATTCAAACCTTTCCCAAAGTGCTCCTGATGTCACCCCCCCACACACACACACATACACCACTGTATCCTCACAATAACGTTTGATCAGGGTAGGGTTGCCAGGTCCATCTTTGCCACCTGTGGGAGGTTTTTGGAGCAGAGCCTGAGGAGGGCAGGGTTTGGGGGAGGGACTTCAATGCCATAGAGTCCAATTGCCAAAGTGGCCCTTTTCTCCAGGTAAACTGATCTCTATCGGCTGGAGACAGTGTTGCCAACTGCCAGGTAGTAGCAGATCTCCTGCTAATTCAACTGATCTCCAGCCGATAGAGATCAGATCACCTGGAGAAAAATGGCCACTTTGGTAATTGAACTGTATGGCATTGAAGTCCCTCCCCTCCCCAAACCCCGCCCTCTCCAGGCTCCGCCCCCAAAAACTCCCGCAGGTGGCAAAGAGGGACCTGGCAACCCTAGCTGGAGATCAGTTGTAATAGCAGGAAATCTCCAGCTAGTACCTGGAGTTTGGCAACCCTAGATTAGGGTGAAAGGCAGCCATTTCCCCATGAGTATCATGACTGAGCAGGGTCTGAAACCCAGATCTCCCTCGTCTAAATCACACTTTCTATTTCCCATCTTGGAAAGCTTGTGCTCAATTTAAGCTTTGTGAAAGTGCCCAGTGTATTAGCCACCTTCCTTCCACTTGGCTGATTCATCTTGGAAATGATGCAAGCAGACAATGAAGAAAAGTTGGATGCATTGGATGGAAAGACGTTAGTGGCACAAAGCCATTTTATCTCTTTCTTCAGGTGCGATTTAGTCTTCCTCCCCTCTTCTCTCTCTCTCTCTCTCTCTTGGAAGGAAGTCCATCATCTTCATTCATTGTTTCCTGGTGAGCTGTGCATAATGAAAAACAGAAACCACAAAAACAGCTCTCTGAAAAATCTACAGCCGCTTGCTCATTTAGAGTTGTCTTCCATTGATATAGGATACCCGGACGTTGACATAATGCAGAAGAGGGCTTTTGTAAAACAATCTTTGGCCGGTGGCATGATGTGTTTGGATGGCATACAGTTTTTAGTAATGCATGACTGTACATTCTATATGACTGAGACCTTTCATCCATCAGTGGCCTCCTTTCTTTCTTTTCTGGTGCCTTGAAAAGCTCGATTTAAAGCTGAAATAAAGGCAGCCTGACTTAGCAAAGCAATTTCATTTTTTACCTGAAACACTAGGGCTTAAATTATAAGCTTTAGGATGACTCAGAAGATGTAATGCATGAATATAAACCACATAATTTTCTTAGTGTATTTTCACAATCAATATCACTGTGTGTTCAAGTAAGAACCTTGGGTCAATCTTTTAAGCACTGAATTAATAATGTGATTATTTTTTTAAAAATCTGGGAAACAGTGGACAATGCAAAGAATAGCTGGCATGAATATTTAACAGATTGATAGTAGGAAATAATTAACAAGTACTGGGGCATGCTGAAACAAGATGGACAGAAATAGAGGGTAGGTTCACAAAGAAGGGGAGGGGAGAAATAGAGGCAGGGAAGAATGGCAGAAGGGGAGGGGATGGGAAAGAGGGGGAAGATTGTTAGAGGAAGAGGGGTGGTGGCATGGGGGGAAGGGATGAACCCTCCCCACAAGTTTATTGCAGGTCCTCACTTCTACATTTTAATAGCAAAGTCAGCCAAACCTGAGGGTACTTAAATCTGGTGACTGGAGCTGTGAATGGGCAACCGGGTTTCTACAAACCCCTCCCCCGCCAAATGCCCCAGGTTTGCAGAAAAATGTGAAATCTTAAAAAAATACATTGGGGTTTGAAAAACCTCACAATGATAAAAGGAGAGCCTGTAGCTTTAGGAAATTGATTCCTGTGCTAGGCAACCACAGCATTCCAGGATTGGAGTTTCTGTGAGTAAAAGGCAGGCAGAGAAAGCAGGGCCCTTTCCAGGGCTATTTTGACCTTTGAGGGAGGACTTATGAGGCCAGGCCTGGGTTAGAGTTGCCAGCTCCAGGTTGGGATTTTGAGGTAGAGTCTGGGAAGGGTGGAGTTTGTGGGAAAGAAGGGCTCAGCCAAATATAATGTCATAGAGTCCACCCTCCAAAGCAGCCATTGTATCCAGGAGAACTAGGGTTGCCAAGCTCCAGGTTGTAATTGGAGATCACCTGGAATTACAACTGCTCTCCAGATGAGAGAGATCAGTTCCCTCTAGAGAAAATGGCTGCTTTAGAGGGTGGACTCTATGGCATTATACTCTGCTGAAGTCACTCCCCTCACCAAAACTCACCCTCGCAAGGATCCACCACCAAGGCATTGCCCAACCTGAGCTGGCTACCCTAAAGAGGAACTGATCACTTTAGCTGTGAGATCTATTGTGATTCCAGGAGATCTGTAGGCATCACCTGGAGGTTGGCAACCATTGAAGGAGAGAAGGAAGCAGGAAAAGGGGAGGGGCTTTGGGGGCTTTCAGGTAATGGAAAGAGGAAATAGTGGGGGAAGGGAAACTGAGATGCCTCCTGCAAATCCTTGTGGGTTCCCACTTGTAGCATGCTAAACATGGAGGGCTCTCCTCTTTCTTCTGTGCAGGCATTTATTTTTTTATTTTTTTGCTTTACCCACCAATTCTTCATCTTATCTTTTCATGGCTGCATCTTGTTTTGTTAAATTGCCGAGCATTCTGCTCGGAGGTCAGGCCATTGATAGTGGGCAATTTTTTCCCCTTTTGTGCTGCTACACTTTTTTTGCAGGTTGGAGGTCAAGCCAGCCATTTATTGTGTACCCCAGAACATTCTTTACTTTGTAGAAGCCTGAAAAATGCAGTGATTTTCTAGGCCTTAAGGTGTATCCTACTTTCTTCCGAGACCTCTGACAATTGGCTAGTCATATCTATCACACATCAAACAGCACAGAAGTAACATGATCAGGTAATTCTCTCAAAGTTTTGAGCGCCATGCATCATTGGAAACCTCAGCTACAAGCAGGGTTGCCAACTTCCAGGTAATAGCTGGATATCTCCTGCTATTACAACTGATCTCCAGCTGATAGAGATAAGTTTGCCTGGAGAAAATGGCCACTTTTGGCTATTGGACTCTATGGCACTCCCCTCCCCAAACCCCTCTCTCCTCAGGCTCTGCTTCAAAAACCTCCTGCCAGTGGTAAAGAGGGACCTGGCAACCCTAGCTACAATTTCTGCTTTCTGTGCCCTGCCTGCAGAGGCAAAGTGGGTGGCACCCAGAGCCTTTTCACTAATGGTATCTCATCTGTGGATTGAAATGCCCTCTCCCTAGGGTCTCCGGCAGACAGAGATCAGTTCTCTTGGAGAAAAAGGCTGCATTGGAGGGTAGACTGTATGTACCAATGAGGTCCTGCCCCTCCCCAAACCATACCCCCCAGGCTCCACCCCCAAATTGCCAGGAGTTTACCTACCAAGTATGACATTTTGGACTGCCAAAAAGAACAAATCAGTGGGTTATAGATCAAATCAAGCCTGAACTGACCCTAGAAGCTAAAATGGCTAAAAAGAGGCTGTCGTATTTTTGCCGCATTATGAGAAAGCAAGTAGACCTGGTTCAGCATAATGATTATGGCAATGAGCTATGGACTGAAAGTCAGCAAATCATATCTCAGAGCAGTCATGCCCACCAGCCAGGGTGGACATAGGAAACCTACTGTAAGCCAGATTTATCTATGGCTACTATTCGTGATAGCTAAATGGAACCTCCATGAACAGAGGCAGTACTTCTGTTAACAGCAGATGCTAGGAAACACCATTGCCTTCATATCCTGCTTGTGCAGATAGCCAGAGGCACCTGGCTGGCCCTGTTGGAAACATGATGCTGGACTGGAAGGGTCTTTGGTTTGATCCAGCACGGCAGGTCTTATATCTATGTTGATAAATACCAGTATGCAGCCAATCTGCTAAACATCACCTTGTTTGATCTACACATTGCAGTAGGTGACTTGTGAACTGCTGAGGTTCTGCTAAATATGTGTATATAAATATATTTACTAGACAGAACGGTGGAATATCAATGTGCTCATCAACATAAGCCACATGAGGGGAAGAAAGCTCAGATTTTGTGCTCAGCTGGTATATTTTTTATGACGGTTTCGGTTAAAGTCTGTAACTTCTCTCTCTGGAGTTTTCCTCTTTTGCAAGTACAACCGCATCAGCCATAAATATGTCTGCTGAAATCAAAGCGTAGGCACCTTCCTGTCTCTAGTTAAAGATGCATCTAAGGAAAAGTAAATTAGGGCATGTTGCTTCCATGAAATATCATGCTTTCCATAAGTATACTCTTTGGGCTTGAATGATAATGTTTGGAGAGTCCCCAAAGGGTCGATAATGGTCATAGATCTGCTTTCTGTAGCTCAAAAAAAGGCCAACAATAATCATCATTTATCCATCAAGAAGCTTCTCTTCTCTTCCTTCCTTCCCTTTTTTTTTTTTTTTTTTTTTGGCTGTATAGTAGCTTTCAGCAAGAACTTGAATAATTTAAATAAAAGCGAAAAATTGTTTGTGGACTTAACCCATAGATCTCAAAGTGTGAGAAATGCCTCCTGCAGGCCCATCCCTGCTGCATCTAAGAAAAGTCTTCGGGAGTCCACTGCACAAATGGAAACCCTCACATTATTTGTGTGTGTTTTTTAATCAGTTCGAAACATTGGCATGTGTCCCACAATCTGTTTACCACACAGCATGTAGTGAGAAGGCGAGCAATCGCCACTCGCTCTTCTGAAGATGTAACTCCCCTTAATTGTCTTTGGAATTGCATTGTTGGATACATGCCACTGAATATATATATATTCTAGGGTACTCTCACATCAGTGGGCTTGATTTATCTTGAGGCACTACGCTAACTTACATCAAGTTGCCATTGGTCCATCTAGCTCTATACGGTCTACCGAAACTGGCAACACTTCCCCTTGGCTGACAGGTAAAGCAAGATCTTTCTCACCACCTTGATGGAAGATGCCAAGGGTTGCATTTGGGACCTTCTGCACGCAATGCAGGCGCTCTACCACTTAACCATATCTTTCTCCAATTGGCAAGAGACGGGTACATTACATTGGCTTATCGTCCATATCCTGACCTGACTCCGAGAAAGTCAAGACACTGTACTTGGTTATCCTTTCCCCATTTTATTCCTTACAAGACCCTTGTGATATAAGTTAAGCAGAGGACAAAGCAGAGGGAGCCTTATGGCAAAGCGGGCCTTTGAACACTTGTGTGACTCAGATCCTAGTCTGACATTCTAACCATTATACCACATTGGCCTGAAATTAGGGAAACAAAAAGGTAATGTAAATTATATGTCAGTGAAGTGAGAGGGGATGAGTTAGTTGTCAGGAAGAGAGGTAAAAGCAGTAGAACCTGAAATCAAGACGTACTCATCAGTCAGAGATTAAACTATGAAAATGTGTCGACAGTGTGTCAAATGATAGCCACCAGCACAGATGGCTTTAAAGGGGAATTATACAGATTTATGGGGGATGGGTCCATCAGTGACTACTAACCATGATGATTAAAGGAAATCTGCAGATTTATAGCCAAATGCCAGAGCAGAGGGAACATCAGAGTGAGGTAGGGAGACCAGGTGTCCTGCTATAGCAGAAGATCTCCTACTACCACCACCCGCCTCCTGTCCCCTGCTGCTGCCCAGTGCAGCAGTGGAGAAATTGGGAGGGGGTAATGTTTTGGTGACCCCCATGGTGCCACTTCCAGTTGTTGGAACTGGAGTTTCACTGCAATGCTCTAGCAATCCCCCAAAACTACATGGTAAACTCCTCCCCCAAATCTCCTGGGGTTTGTCAGCTTATTGGTCTTCTGTAGGGCAACTCTTTGGTCGCTGTGTGAAACTAGCATGATCTAACATGGCACCTGTTATATTCTTGTCAGGCCAAATCCTAGAAATATTCCATTGCCAGTGACTTTCACCATTGGGAGAAGAGGGGCTTGGCTCATGTTTGCTGTATGCCTCATCAAACCTCTGAGTTGCCCAGAACAACTGGGTAAAATGCATATTTTCCTAGAAATGCTAAGCATCATACAGGTCTTTTAAGGGCTGTTATGCATTATCTACAATTCCTTGTTAATGCTATTACTTAAAGCAGATGAATTCCAGGGTGCTAGGGTGGGTTGCTGTATTGCTGGCTAGATCTAGGCATATGCATTTCCCCCCTCTGCAGTGTTCAAACTAGTTTTGCAGGTTTTCTAACTGCTTCAGGCTGAACAACAGTTCTTCCCAGAAGGTAGCATATACAGGTGTTGCAGACACCTATTGGCAAGTGCCTGTGACATTACTGGACCAAATAATACATTCCCAACCCCTATTCCCAGAGTAGTTTTGCAGATGTTCCTAAAAATATTTTTTCCAAAGTTATATGAACACATGAGTGCCAGCATGGTGTAGTGGTTAAGGTGTCGAACTAGGATCTTGGAAGCCCAGGTTTGAATCCCAACTTGCTGGGTGACCTTGGGCCAATCACACACTTTCAGCTTCAACCCTGGCAAGTATTTGGATGGGAGACCACCCAGGAATACCAGGGGCATGACGTGGAGGCCAGCAATGTCAAACCACCTTTGAACATCTCTTGCCTTGAAAACCCTATGGGTCAGATGTGACTTGATGGCAAAAAAATAATAAATACATATGCTCAAATGGTGGTTTCTTATAACACAAAACAAAACTAGTGCAAGGCTTATCATTTCAGCTATAGCAAAGTCCCATCATTTTCTTTAAAATATTTTTTCATGGCATTTTCAATAGGGTTTCCCTTTCCAATAGTTGAGCTAGCATCTCCAGAGTTTTAAAAGCTTTCCCAGCACAAGGCTGTGGCCCCATCTGGTAAGCCTTCTTCATTTACAGCCATCTGATTATCTGGCTATCAAAGTAACCTATTACAACAGCAATGAGGAATCACTGTGGAAATGCTTCATGGTAACCAGAGAGAGAAATCACTTTTGCAGTAGGTCTGACTCCTGCTCTTTATGTTGTGACTAAGCAACACTGCTGACGAACCTGTACCAACTAGGTGAGACATTAAAGAGGCAGAATGTATTGCTTCTTTCACCTTCAGTTGTACAGGATGAGGCTACTTGAATCGTAACAGGGTTATTCTTCAACTTGACATTTTACACCAATCTAGTGTGCTGATAAAACTCTACTTCTAATTGTAACCAATGGCTACACAAGCTCTCTGTAAAACTTTTGGTACAATCTGCCCTTCAATCATCAGGCAATGGGGATGCATTGCAGTTGAAATGACGTTGTTGAACAAGGCAGTTCCATGTATACGTGACATTGCATTACTGTAGCTGGTAACAACATGCTTGCAATAGGGGGAGTGAGTATTATAATTCCACATGATATTTTATTAACAACAAAAAGGGAGCTCATGAAAAATTGTGGAGAAGATTGATCAATTCTCTGCTTCAGACCCAAATGTCCAGCTTTTCTTCTCTCTTCACTATATTTGGGTGAGGAACACAATTAACATAATTGTGCCTGACCTACCTCCTTCAGGTTCCTCCTATTCCTTCCTCCCTTCTAAAGGCCAAGAAGTCCACTTCTGCCTATTGCCCAGCTACCAGAAGCCTACCCAGGTGACCATAATCTTCTTTCAACCCTTCTTCTTCTGCTCCTTCAGGCTTTCAAGGGATGATTTTCCTAGTGTCTGCCATGGTTCAGGTTCACCTAGTTTGTTCTCCACTGATGACCCTGGCACCCTTAAAGAGTCTTGCCCTAGATGACCTGGGAATCATGTCCCTGACATTGGCTCCCTCTGCAAAGGTGGCTTCACTGGCACCCTGGATGACATCTGCAAGGACCTGCAGTGGATCTCTCCACCTTCCCAGAGCCATGAAACAAACCTAGATTGAAAAGAAAGTCTGCTTTTGAAATGCACTTCACCCTCCTTTACATTTTACAGCCCACATTTGGTACCAGAAATCAAGTCATTCAAATGCGTGCGGAAATTATTATTTTTTCTCTAAGGGCATTTTTGGGGAGAAAATCCATATTGCTATATCCAGTTTCATTTAAGAGTAGAAACACAGAAAACAAGAAGCTCAGGAAAGGCCTGAACCGCCCCATGCAAGCTCATGTTTCGTATAAAATTCTTTCGATTATTTATCCATTATCAGCTTTAATGCCAGCAAATTTGTTCCCCTTGGCGATTTTAACATTCACTAAATTAACATTAATGATGCTACACCCGGTGAATTTCTATCACTGTTCAGATTCATTACATCCATGGTCGCATTGTCTGCTTTCTTTCTCTGTCTTGGAGATATACTGTAACAGTTTTCCAGTAAATTGAATACTTACCTAATCCCTCTTTGATCATTTTATAGTAAACTGTGAAGTTTATTTCATGGTTAATGATGAGTTCTCTGGAAGCAACAGAGAGAGGGAGAGGGAGTGAGAGAGAGAGAGAAATCCATTAATTATTTATCTTCTGGAAACTATTTTAACAAGGATTTATTTGACAGCTCTGTTTTTAATGCAAGTTTTTTTTAATTAAGTTGTTTTCAAAGAAAGTTAAAAGTGCAACCTCCACAGATATCAAATCCCTTTGCCCCCCCCCCCAAAAGTCTTCCTGAGATAGCTTCAGTAGGGCAAACCTTTGCTTAAGCTACCCACAATTTAAACACAAAACCTTGGTTTCCCCACCCCCTCTTTCTTCCAAAGAGTATTTAACGTCTAGCATGATGATTCTATTTCTACACATTGTTGATGCTTTGGCAAACACTCTAGGTTAATTAATCTGAAATAAAAGGAATAGAGATTATCATAGGGTGGTGAGAATTGTCCCATAAATACACTTTGAAACAGAAATATTATGCTAATAGGATTAGGGCCAGGATCTCAGCTGGCTTTAATTGGAACCATTTTACATGTTAAAATGAAGCCGGGGAGAGAAAGCACAGATGCACGGCGCTCCCGTTTACTGTTCTTGCAATATAGAATGTATGAAAAAGAATTTGTGAGGGTAATACATAGTAGTGCTGTGTGATCCTCACAAACTGAATTTACCTTAGTTGCACTGCTCATGTTCTTTCCAGTCAAGTAACCCATGATCTCAAATTGCTGATTTCTTCCCAATTTAAAATGAGTTCTAGTTTGAGTGTATTTTTGTCTGCAGAATTGACAGCATTTGTTGTTGCATGGGTGGCTGATCAATAGCTGCCCCCCTGCTGGTGCATGCTCCCTATTTGCTACTGGGCTCAATTCAGGGTGCTGGGGTGTGTGTGTGTTAAGGGCCGTCAAGTCGCTTCTGATTCATGGCGACCCTATGAATCAGTGTCCTCCAAAAAGGTCCCCCTTTTGGATGCACACCTGAACACGGTGAGGAGGTTTGTGCATGTCAGCGAAGCTGGGAGCAATACCGTCATGGGTCTAGACTCTGTCAAGAGACTAAACTCCAAGCAGAATCACTCAAGATGGAATGGTCACAGCTGAGACACCAGACGAAGATGCGTCCACCCACTTCAGGGATCAGTGGCCTCATCAGCAGAAGAGAACAGGCAGTTCCAGTGGTGATGGGAGCAGAGGAATCCTTGAAGGTTAGCTGCTGGGCAGCAGCAGTAGCGGAAGGTGACACTGGTGGAGGATCTTTCGTAGGCAATGGCAGTGCCACTACAGCTAACCCTGGTTAGTACTGAGCAGAAGAAGGCAATGGTAAACTACTTCTAACCATCCCTTACCTTGAAAACCCTATGATGAGACAGGGTGCTGGTATTGACCTTTAAAGTCCTGTATGGACTGGGATCAACATACCTTAAGGGCCATCTTCTTCCATATGAACCTCCCTGTCCACTCTGATCATCTTTGGAGGCCCTGCTTTGGTTGCCCTACCTTTTGAGGCCAGATGGGTGGCAACCCAGGAAAGGGCTTTCTCAGTGATGGCACCAAAACTTTGGAACTCCCTTACTGGGAAGATTTGTCTGCCTCCCTCCAGTGTCTTCTGCCGGCATATCCCTGGTAGCTGTCATTGGCCTTCCTCCCTGGTTTTGGTGGCGTTTATGTGTTTTTATTGAATTGTTTTATAATTGTAAATGTTTTTAATTGTTCAAATGTTTTAATGTTTTTATGTTTGCCAGCTTGGAGACCCTAATCATGTGGAAAGGTGGCATACAAATGTTTTAAACAACAACAGTAACAGTAGCAGTAACAATAACAATAACAATAATAATATTATAAACTGTTCAGATTGTTTGGTCATGGGCTGAACTTTTCCCTTTTCTCATTGTAACCTTTGGAATTGGTTGCCACCCATTGGATTAGGAAATGTGATTTTGTTCTTTTCTTCCTAACTTATTGTCACCAAAATATTTTTGAGAAATTAGCCCTTTTCAATATCTGTTTCATCCAGATACTAAACTGAACAAAGAAATGTGCCCTTTAGTAGCAAGATGATTTGCTAAAAGTCATAAATTTTTCTGGGAATTTTCTAGCAAATCTCCTTCTCAAGAATAAAGGGGCAGAAGGGGTCAGCAAAATTCTGATAATACATGATTCGGCGATGTAAGGCTTTTTTTTTTTTAATAACAGAAACCTTGAAATTCAATCAAAACGAGAGTGCAGATAATACCCTTATTTCATGAAGTACCAAGTTTAAAATGGGTTACTGTGCTTGCGATAATCCACCTTACTCATAAAATTTAGAAGTATTATAAAAACCCTTAATGATCTGTGATAGACATGACACTTTGGTGGCCTCAGTAAATTTGGAATGAACGTAACAAGGGAAAAATGCAGTGACAAGTTCTTTTCACTTATATCTGTTTCCTTTCGAAAGATAAATGAGCTGATATGTTTTGCCCTTGAAAATTCTCTCTCATCTACTTCCAAACTCTTAGGTTTAATTGAAAGGTTTCTTTCGTCCAGACACATAATTAAGTAAATCGAGTACTGCTTACTTCCAAATGAATGTCTCCCTCTCCCCCTCTCCTCTTGGTATCTTTTTGCCGTTTTGTGCCAGGAGGTTATACTTGGAATGAAGTTTGGTTATTAATGAAGTCTAATTGTGTGTTTGTAAATCATTGTCACAAGTTCTTTTTTGATTTGCTTTGATTTATTTAAAGCAATGCAATAACTAATAAAAGTCAATGGAATTGCTAAGAGCATGTTGCAGCAAGTTAGGCACAGGGTGGATCTCTTTAGGCTAAAGCTCTGCAAACTGGGCATAGCAGGAAAACTCATTCTCTCCTCCCATTAAAGCTCACAGCATTCTTACAGGCATAATACAAAATTTATACACTTTAAATATGAGTAGTGGCTTGTCAGACAAATGGGGAACTGTTAGGAGATGCCTGCCCTGGAATTTTGCATGATGTGATTGGTTATTTCTGGATGGATGCAACCGGTAGACTTACCGGTGCATTCCTGACTTGCACTGGCAGCTGCGCACTAAGGCCTTTGGAGGCTGGCAACGGCCCATGCTGGCGCAAGGGCCCACAGTGCCGGTGTCCGGGAGGAGCACGGCAGTGTTTGTGGCCCCAGCGCCGGCGTACAGGGCCAGACACCGGTCTCTGGCCGCTGCTGCGGCAGAGCTGGGCCCGGACGGCGCCAGAGCCTGCCGCTGGTGTCAGGACACCAGCAAAGGCTGCAGTGGTGATCCGGGAGGCATTCCCGGGGCATAACGGCATCCCGGGAGGCATTCCCGGGGTGTTACAGCACAGGCCAGGGGGCGGAGCTGCCATTAGGCGGCCCCCTGAGCCATTTCGGCTTGGGAATGCCCCCTTTTATTTTGGCCAAGATACGCCACCTTTTAGGTGCCAGGCTGAGGTTTTGGCAGGGCCGAAACCTCCTTAGGAGGCAGCGCCACTGCGTTGCCTCCTAAGCCCGCCGCAGCCCGGTCAGGAATGCGCTGTCAAATTTGTTGCCTTAAATTTCTGAAGCACCTCCTGCTCTAATGAAGTAGAAGAAATCCCCGGATTGGCTGTTTGCTTTGGGCAGGAGGTGCCTTGGGGAAGTAATAAGTGGGCATGAGGAAACAGATGGTGAGCTCCATAGTGTCCATGTGTGCTACACTGGAGATGACTTGCTGAGAAGTTGCATCAGCAGCTTCCAGGTAGCAACTGAAGGGTTTTATAGTAGTCCTGGCAGCTTCAACTTCTTGGTACAAGAATGGGGCTCTGAGCCTGGAAGCCCCTATATCACCATCTCATCTTCTGGAGCAGAACTGCCAGATGCCGGCAAATAGCCCACTGAATGATCAGCTCATTGATCCTTACTGGTGCCTATATGAGAAGCCCTGCACGCCAGGAGACAGGATTGCTGTATCACCATAATTTACACAAATGTGGAAATTTTGGCAAGAATGGTTTGCTATTCAGAGGGGAGCATACTTTCCCAGCAATACAACCCATTCCTGAAAGGGGGGGGGCAGTTAAGCAGCGTCTGGGAGCGGCGCAACCATACCGCCTCCACAGAGGTTTCCTGGCGGCCAAAAATAAAATAGAAGGAATTTAAAATATAAAAGAAGGAAAACGCCCCCATTGAAAACTAGCTGCAGCATGGCTAAGGTTGCCAACTTCCAGGTACTAGGAAGTGAAAGAACCTATGCTGAAAATAGTGAATGCTAAGTAAGAAGGCAGCACGTGGCTCAATATTCAATTCAAAACAAAACCAAGGGTTAATTTATTCAAATAAAACAATTCAAAAATCAACCAACAAACCAAAGTAAAAGGTAAAAGTGTTAACATCACACAATTCACCTTGCAGGGCTTAAAGCAGCAGCCTTGCAGGGCTTAAGGCAGCACCTCTGAACAAGCAAAGGGCTATATACTTCCAGGTACTAGCTGGAGATCCTCTGCTGTTACAACTGATCTCCAGCTGATAGAGATCAGTTTGCCTGTAAAAAATGGCCGCTTTAGCAGTTGGACTCTATGGCACTGAAGTATCTCCCTTCCTCAAACCCTGCCCTCCTCAGGCTCCACCCCAAAAACCTCCCACTGGTGGGGAAGAGGGACCTGACAACCCTAAGCGTGGTGTTCCAGCATCGGCGTGGATACCACTCGTGACAGCGTAAATGCCCCTTATCACGGATTGAAAGGACTCTTATGCCGGTGTGGGATCACACTGGTTCCTAAGGAGCTCTGCCCCCCCCTTTTCTGGATTGCAGCCTTAGAGGATAGGAGCATGTCTTTGTTTCCATTTGAGCAGCCTAGCTTTTCAACAAGCCTAAACTCAATAAGACTGAATTTCCAATCTCTACCAATTCCCCTTTCCCATTGCAGCTGCCCCATTGTTGTTCGGTCTCTCCTCTCCCTCAGGAACAGCAGTTTGTGGGGTTCGGTGGGCTGCCGTGAGGGAGGGAGGCAGGAAAATTCAGTTTGGCTGTTGGAGAATTTAGTCTCGATCCAACCAAACTCAAATGAGCTGTTTATTGGGGAGGGCTCTGGTCACACAAACGGACTTTAACTTCCTCTGTGAGGCTACAGCGGACAACATTTTCCACTGTGTTGCTTAGTATATTGGCGAAAGGACTAGTCTAGGATTGGGGAGACCTTGGTTCGAATCCTCGATCTGCCATGGAGCTCATTGGACAACCTTGAATACTTTCAAATAAACCTACCTGACAGTGACTGTGAGAATAAAATGGGGTGGTTGGACAATATATAGCTCTCTGGACCCTTTGGAAAAAGGGGTAGAAATCAAAGAAATGCATTTCCAGGCAACAGTGTCTTCTTATAAAGAATGCAAGGAATCCAGCTGCATTGTTCCAAATGCACGCTACAATTTTCCCCCCCCCAATATTGTGGCTTCTGGAAATGAAGGGGCTGGCATTTGGGTAGTCACTACACAGCCTGGCTGTGATCAAACCCTTTAAAGAATTGCAACTTATTTTTCACCAGCCTTAATTTTGGTTCAGCAAAGACTCAACTGTTCATGTTCTGCTCTTCTTCAAGAGAAGTGAGTCATAGCCTTCATGAGTTTCAGGTTGGGTTCATTTACGGTTTGAATTCCACTGAAGCAAAGCATTTCCTGCTTGAGGACAAGTGAATATGCTCTTTTTCATTACTTTCATATGCGGAATTTGCTGTGAGAGGATATAGCGATGGCCACAGACATATATGGCTTTAAAATGGGATTAGACAGATTCATCAAGGATAGGTCAGCAGCTACTAGCCATAGTGACTAAAAAGAACCTCCACATTCAGATGCAGTAAACCTCTGTTACCTGCGCCAGAAGGCAACAGCAGGAAAAGGCCTTGGCCTCTATGACCTGTTGTTGGTCCCCCAGAGTAACTGTTTGACAACCATGTGACAGGTAGATGCACCACTAGTCCGACCCATTAGGGTTTTTCGTATGATACAAAAAATGGTGTGAAAAAGATTAATGGATTTGATCAGCACAAGGGTGGCATGACATCAATATGGGTTTTTTTTGAGGTTTAAACTCTAGAAATGTGAAGTCATCCCTATCCCCACACCCTATTTTTTTATGATGCTCAATCTATTTGAAATTAATCTCTGGGACATCCCGGAGATTTCAGTGGGAAGGAGTTAAGCATGTGCTCCCATTTTGCCCATGAAGTCAAAGGGAATTTTCAAGTGGGGACTCCTATCTGGATCATGTCCAGTGTTTCTAAAATTTGCTCCATTTATGTTCTTTAATTGTCGAAGGGTGGAGCAACTCAGATATCTTCTTTGCTCCCGAACTTGTGGAACAAAATCCTCATCCTTCTTTCTCAAGTTAATTAGGAGACGATAACTCGGTGTCAACAATGCCCACCTTGTTGTCAGTTTCAATCTCAAATTTGACACACTTTCCCACTGCAACAATTACTTTTTCTATCTCTGGCTAATAGTTTTCATTCAGATTTGCTGCAGTCGGGATGATATTAGATTGGACAAGTGATTACCTTGAACAAATGGCTGAGACATTTGTCTCAGGGAGCCTAATATTCTCCATGACAGATGCCCCAGCCAACAAATGGGAGGATGATTGGATGGTACGGGGAGAACAGGCTAAGATCTTTTCATATTTTTACTCCACCAGACAGCCACTCCACTAACACAAATTAGCCTTTCCCTGGAGACAATGGTTTAGCAAGACAATGGTAGAAGAAGATAATTTATTTCGAACAGGAAGATGGATCATTTGTAAATGAGAGTTCTGAGCCGGAGAATCCCATCGAAGGGATATTTCAGCAAAGTTGCTGTCCATTGAAGTACTGCTCAGTGGTTATTAAAAGACTGATTCACAAACTAATTAGCGTAGTTAGGTAATATTTTTAGCCTGTCTGATACCAAAGTCTCTAAGCTGGTAATAAGAGTTAAAAGGGTAGCTAGTTTAAAAGAGAACATATGATATGCATGTTAAAGACTCTTCATAGTCATCATAAAATGCTTCCCCTAGTATAAAGAATAACTATTATAAGCTGTTCCAGAACTCTGGATGTGTGGCTGTTAACCTACCATATACTACTGAACTATTCATAGGAATATGTGAGGCACTATCTAAAACCTGAGAGGGAAGGAACATAACCATTCTATGTTTGGGAACCCTTCTACTTGGCAAAGAATCTGCCTAAATGTCCCATCCCTCTGACTGTCTTGATACATAAAGGCCTTAAAGTCTGTAGCTCAATAATAAAGAGCCTGCTTCTCATTTGAACAGAGGAGGACATTCTGACACTCGGATATTGCATTTTGCATGATTCCTAGAGGCAACAAGTACCTTGGGAGGTGTGCCTGCTGTCTTTAGTTCTCTCCTGCCTCTTCTTGAGAGCCAGAGTGGTGTAGTGGTTAAGAAAGGTGGTTAGGAGACTCTAATCTGGAGAACCGGGTTTGATTCCCCACTCCTCCATATGAGCAGCGGACTCTAATCTGGTGAAATGGGTTGGTTTCCCCACTCTTACGCATGAAGGCGGCTTGGTGATCTTGGAGTAGTCACAGCTCTGTTAGAATTCTCTCAGCCCCACCCACCTCACAGGCTGTCTGTTGTGGGGAGGGGAAGGAAAGGTGATTGTAAGCAGGTTTGATTCTTCCTTAATTGGTAGAGAAAGTTGGCATAAAAAAACCAACTCTTCTTCTTCTTCTGTAAGAGCATAGATCTGAGCTCTTTTGGATTTCTTGTCACAGTGCACTTAAGTTGCATCCTAGTGTGCCTCACTTTTCTTCTTCATCCTTCTTAGCTACTCAGCTTCTCCACTCATCTCCAATCCTTTTAAAAAAAAGTCTCATCTTTGTTTCCTGGCAAATTTGCTTGTTTTCTCCACCTGCTCCACACTACTACAGGTGTGGTGATGTCACATATCAACTCAGTAGCTGAGGCATCACACACTACCATGTCCTCGGGGGGGGGGGGGGGCTCCTCATCATTAGCCCCTGCTAAGCCATGCACCCAATTGCTCAGATGCAGCAGAGGCTCAGAAGGGAGCTGTAGCCTGTAGTTTCTCAGGCTCAGAGAGGAAAGATGCCAAAAATGTGCAATTTGGTGCCAAAGCCTAGGCACAACCCATTGGCCCCAGCCTTGAAAAATGATGTCAGTTGGGGTGGCTGTACCAGCAAAGGAATGGCTGCTAGGAAGTGGTGGCTCTGGATCCTTTTTTCTGACTCGGGGGGGGGGGAGGGGGGGGAGGAGGAGGAGGAGGAGAAGAAGAAGGTAGGTGGGGCTGAGACAGTTCTAACAGAGTTGTGACTAGCCGAAGGTCAGCCAGTTGGCTTCATGTGTAGGAGAGGAAAACAAATCCAGTTCACCAGATTAGCGTCCGCCACTCATGTGGAGGAGCGGGGAATCAAACCTGGTTCTCCAGATCAGAGTCGACCACTCCAAACCACCGCTCTTAACCATTATACCACACTGGCTCTCTGAAGACCCAGCAGTGGTCCTAATCTATTCTGCAGGCTTGGTTAGAACAATTCATGGATGAAAAACTTAAAGGGGGGCAGGATTTGTGTAAGCATCTCAGACAATACCCCAGATCTTTGCCTGTCCTGTTCATGCACCTATTACCCATGGTAGTCTGTATATGAAAGATTTATATGAACTGAAAAGAAACCAGAGTATTGGTAGTCTGTATAGATATTCAGTTTGAATGGAAATGTACTCTTTGGAAAAATTAGAGCATCACTACTACGCATACATGAATTGATTACCATTTGGAAAGACAAAAGAGCTTGTTTCATTTCATATTTATTTGTTTATATATCTGTCAACAGTTTATGGTATTCTGGCTTTCATTCTTGAATTTATAGAATTTATAGTTTTTAAGCACAACCTATAACAACCAACCTACAGGTTAGTTAAACGTATATGTAAAAATGCATAATGTTGATCTATTGAGACACAAGTAATGTTGACAAATGTGTACATTGTAAGGAAAATATTTGGTTCATGGAGCTGAAGTCACACCAGGGAGAAGCAAAATTAAAACACAGATTTAGAAACTGACCCACCAGGGGAGAAAAATTCAAAATAATCCTCAGACCAAAGCTACCTCTAAATTTTGCCTAATGCAGGATTTCAAAGCCTACTTAGAGGTGTCTACTCAGGTGAAACATCAGAGGAATTGTCTGGGAAGTGCCACTAGTTTCCCTGAGAATATCAGCATTTCTCAGGGGGCTTCACATGCCCCCAGTTGTCTTCTGAGAGGCAATCAGACTTTTCACACCTGCATTTAGGGAATGACTTGATTGCTGTCAGGCTAACCCTGCCGGTTGTGGAGAAACTTATTAAATGTCATGTTGTCGTTTGAAATCCAGAATTCCTTAGGTCGTTTCAGAACAAGGAGCAGCTTCAAATAAATGTGTTTTCTCAGCCAGGAACTGGCTGGGAGTCAGAGGTGAGAACAGTGACTGGCAGTTGGAATTAGCTTTCTGGTCTTCCAGTTTTCCCAGTCCACAGAATCGTATTGTTGCCAAGGATTCAAAGGGGCCGCTTGGGTCTAAGCCGTGTACCCAGTCTAAGTTAATCACTCCGATTTCAGCACAGATAAATGATCACCTAGCCTCACTCTTGTACCCTACCTTGTTTGATGTGATTCAATCCCCTCTTAAAATGAAATATAGGAAATGCAACCAACAAGATGATCATCAAGGAGATAGTCATACAATTGTGTCCAAGCAATCCATCATTTGCTTTTCATTTGGGGAAGACTGAAGAAGAATAAGGGCTGAGGTAATTTTTAAAGGTTTTTCCTACATCCCAAAAGTAGTAGTAGTAGTAGTAGAAGAAGAAGAAGAATTGGTTTTTATATGCCGACTTTCTCTCCCACTTAAGGAAGGATCAATCGGCTTAGAATCACCTTCCCTTCCCCTCCCCACAACAGACCTTCTGTGAGGTAGGTAGGGCTGAGAGAGCTCTAAGAGAGCTGTGACTAGCCCAAGGTCACCCAGCTGGCTTAATGTGGAGAAGTGGGGAAATCAACCCAGTTCACCAGATTAATGTCCGCCACTCATGTGGAAAAGCGAGGAATCAAACCCGATTCTCCAGATCAGAGTCCACAGCTCCAAACCACTGCTCTTAACCACTGCACCATGCTGGCTTCCCAGGAGAGAAGCACTGCCCTGATGGGAACATTTTCATTTGACATTTTCTCCTGGTATCCTGCGACTAGTATCCTTTTTCAGCTATCTCAACAGCTTTTCTTTTCTGCTGGTTCATTCCTCCTCACATGATCACATCATGCCAGGGTTTATGTACAGGTTGCACCTGATGGCAACCCTCCTGGAAAAACTGGGAGTGGGGCAGTCTCACTGGCACCATGTCACAATGTGCAGTGTCACTTATGGTGCAAAACTGGATGTGATGTCATTGTGTTGGGCGACGTTCTAGGATTCACCTGAAAACTCTATAGTTTAACCCCAGAGTTTTGAGCAAATCCTAGATTGTCATCCTGACAAGATGACACACTTCTGATTTTGTGCCAGAAGTGACACTGTGCATTGGCACAATGACAGCAAGCCCCTCTATTTCCCCCCTGCTGGCCTGTAAAGTGGGGAAGGGGGGCAATGCTGGGAGATCTCCAACTACAGCAGGATATCTGACCCTCCCAACAGGATATAATGATGACATGATATTGTGTAGTTAATCAGATTTGCTGATGTCACTAAGGTCAAGAGACGGTGTTTCATTTACTTCATCTACTGCCTCATTTTCTCTCCACAAGTCCTGTTAGCATATGGTATTTTGATGGGCATGAGTTGAAGTGGGGGAAGATCATACTGTCAAGGGAATGAAGTTGGCCTGGCGGCTTCACAATGCTGACTCCTATTGCATGGGGTGTGAGGGAAGGGGGCACGGTATAGCCCAATCTCATTAGATCCCAGAAGCTAAGCAGGGTCAATACTTGGGTGGGAGACCACCAAGACTCTGCAGAGGAACCAATGGTAAACTACCTTTGCTTCTCACTTGCCTTGAAAGCCCCTTGCTAGGTAGCTGTGACTTGACAGCACTTACATACTTATTGCAGGGGGCTCCTAATACTTTACCAATGCCACTCTAAGCAGAGTTACATTGAAGCCAATAGGCCGAGAAGGGCATAACTCTGTTTATCATTGCACTGTAAATAGCAAGCATTTGGAAAAGTTGTTTAAACAACTGTCAGCTGTATATTAGAGAAAAGCAAGGAACCATGTTCACAAAAGGAAGAGAAGAACAGGAAGGAAGGAATTCCCCCCTCCCCAATGAATACCAAGCAGCGAAAGCACTAAATGTAAGGGAACCTTGAATACAGAAGAAAGGCTTTTGGAGCTGTTGGAAAATGTGACCTGCTTCTCGTGCCTTTGAATTTGGATCCCTCCCTGAGGGCCAACTTGGGAGGGGTAATGGGGGAATATTGAGGAATGTTAGAAATTGAGTTTTACCCCTGAAACACACAGGAGAGCTTAGCTGTAGGCGCTCCTGGTATGTCAGGTTAGGTCACATCACATGCCAAGATTTGATAACCTAGATGAATTTGGATGTTTTTCGATCTTATTGAGCTGAGACCTCAGCAAAACAGCTTCAAGGCAAAGTGTCTGAATGTGGAAGATAAAGGAAAATAAAAGCTTTCTTTCTTTCTTTCTTTCTTTCTTTCTTTCTTTCTCTCTCTCTCTCTCTCTCTCTCTCTCTCTCTCTCTCTCTCTCTCTCTCTCTCTCTCTCTCTCTCTCTCTCTCTCTCTCTCTCTCTCTCTTTCTTTCTTTCTTTCTTTCTTTCTTTCTTTCTTTCTTTCTTTCCCATCAGTGAACAAATAAGATACTTCCTGTTTTTCATACCTTTGTTATGTTATAGTGTAACCAATAACCAGAGCATAAGTTCAATGTTCAGTGGTTCCCATTAAGTTCTGTTCTATAAACAGACTGGATTTAGCAAGATCATTGAGAAAAGTACAAAACCAGTTCCACCCTTGAATCTGGAATCATCAGGTATCATGCTTAGTGTTCAGTGTAAGGGTATTCATATTTGGGTGTTTGTGTGCGTGTATGTGTGTGTACGCTAATGTGGTAATTACCTTTGGTAGTAATCTCAGGGAGTAGCCTTTTCACCAGATTGATGTGAAGGCTAAAAAGAATTCAGAAGTACTTCCAAAGTAGGGAGAAGTGGTCTTTATTGGCTGCTAGCAGGTACAGAAAAGGCTGATTGAGTCAGTTGCCTGTACTGCTACCTGCTGACTTGTGCTCCTGGACCAGTGACCTGCTCAAGGCTCAAAGGGTAAGGGGAGAGGAAACAAGCATGGTTAGTGATTAAATGGTTAACTCTCCCTGTGCCATTCTGAATAGCCTGCCTGACAGGCTTTCTGGATGTGCTTCTGAGCTAAAAACAAAAGGAAAGGTTGACAAGCAACCCCTTGTGAGCAGTTTTATTAATGTGACTCCTGATATAAGTATTCCTTCACCCTAACTCTAGAGGGAGCTGTAATTTATGCTTTCTGTTGTCCAGAGCTTATTGAAAGCTTCTCTTTCTTTTTCTGACTCTTGTTGTTCTCCTTCGGTTCTATTTGTAAGTTAGATATATATTGAAGGTCCCTCTACTACTGGAGGGCCTACAGTTAGTTAATGGTTAATGCGTCAAGCAATCCTGCTGTTGCCATCAACTTTATAAAATGAACCTATTCTGCGCTCTGTAGGTCAGCCAGTCAGGTCTCTTGAGGAGCAGTGCCCTCAGGTCTAGGTAGGAAGGCTTGAGAGCATCAACAGGATCCGGAAGCAAGGAACTAGAGCTGGAACACAGGCTTCTACCTAGTGGACCAGTTGATCCAGTAAGGCAGCCTTCCCAAGCCTCAGCTTGAGTAAGCTTGGAAGTAATTGGTCCCAGCAGCACTGCTGCAGCTCCAGATGCTGTCTTGTGCTCTAGCCAGGATGCTGCAAGGAAGTACTATTGTCAGAGCACTGTTCTATATCCACAGAGGAGTTATGTGCAGACAGCCTGGCACTTTGCCTTCTTTGTGCCAACTCAGCCTGGGCCTTTTACCACCAGCATTCCTGCAGAATTGGAGTGAGTTCTGGGGGTTATGGGCCCAGGTTTGCTTCCTGCTCAGCAGAGGCCTGGTGGCTATTTCAGGGACTGGTGGTGAGACCTCCCTTGAAGGCTCTGGCAGGATGGCCTCTGGTGCTGCTGGACACTTATCAGCAGGTGTCTCGGTGGTGGGGGCACTCCCTGATCCCCCTGGTCCTCCTCAGCCACCGGCCTTGACACCTCAGGCTCCTTGCCTGAAGAATGAGATACGGGAATGGTCAGAGGTGATCATAACATAAACTCTGAATGGTTGAATTAGTTAATTTATCCAGTTCTGCTAACAAGTAAAATATATCAAACTTATTTTTTATATATATATTTGCCATCAAGGTACAGCCCAATAGTAGAGGGTGACCTCCACTGAAGCAGATCTCACAGAGACAAGAGCACACTGAGGTGTTTGGTAGAGGTTCTTGTGATATATAGCCCTCCCCCTTTCCGCCAGTTCATCATTTTGACTGGGAATTTCATAGGGGGAAAAAACACAGAATAATGAATGATATAGTCCTAGGATGACATATGCACTTAATTAGGCAGTAAGCAAGTTAAGTATTGATTGGATGGTTTCTCAGTGAATATTAGGAGAAGAGGGAGAATGAGTTGGCAGTGAAAAATCAAGTACAGTGAAACTATTACAGTTCCACTGAATTGCAGCCAACATAGGAGTGGTGATTTAGTCTTATCAAATTAAGAAAACCTCCATATTTCTCATTATCCTAATTTCTTCCCAGATGTTGGAGTTCTGAATTACATCTCATTACTGAAAGGGAAGCAGTGAATTAGGGATCCTCTTTTTTAATTTATCAGGTTGATATAAGGTGAAGATATGAGTGGTTCACCATAACTTCAAGTTCCTTCAGTTCACTTGCCGCTCCCTGCCCCTCCATTATCTATGTGTGTCTCTACACTGATGAAACACTGTGTGGAGAACTACATTGTAATTTGGAGGTTTGGGCTCTACAAAACATTCACCTTTAGTTTTTTTTTAAAAGTGTTTCTCTCTCTTAGCAGAGAACAGGCAGGAGGAGGGAAATCAATTGCTCTCTAGCTTCACCCAACAATGCTTTAGAAATCCTAATGGCCTCCCTGTTTGGGGGAAAAAATGAAATGGCCAGCTCATACCTCCAGCTAGAAGCTGACACCTAGGAGGGGATAGAGGCTTGGGAGGTGAAAGATGCTAGAATGTGTCTTCCTGTATATTTCAGGAAAGGCTTCTTTGACCCACTGGGGCATAGGCAAACAGAGACAATAAAACACCTTGACATTCCATCTAGGGGGAATGAGCTCTCATACCTGGGCACCAGTTGAAGGCTGCCATTGCCATGTGAGGAGGACAGAAAGGGCTGGAGCAAAGACACCAAGATAATAGGAGGTTTTTAGAACATTGTAACTTCTAAGTTAAAGTGCCTGTCTTAGAATAAAATATGTTAAAGTGAGGGGCAGAGGAACTGCATATTTATAGCTTTCTTTTGTATTCCTTGCTCTGTCTCTTACTCTGCTGAAAGTATTCATGTATACATTTTACTTTGTAAATAAATGTTTTACTTTTGAATGCTGGTAGTTGTTATCTCTACCACATAGACCTCCACCATTTGAATACACTATTTAAACTGGCCGCCATGAGAAGGGGATGGTCAGTTGGTAAATTCCTATTCCTCAGTGGTGTACAAATGCAATAGACTGTACCTGTGGGAGAATAAGAAGAACTGTTTTCATATGCAGATTTTCTCTACCTTTTAAGGAGAATCAGACTGGCTTATAATCTCCTTCTCTTCTTCTCCCCACAACAGACACCTTGTGAGGTAGCTAGGGGTTGAGAGAGCTCTAAGAGAGCTCTGACTAGGCCAAGGTGACCCAACTGGCTTCATGTGTAGGAGTGGGGAAACCAACCTTGTCTACCAGATTAGAGTCTGCTGCTCATGTGGAGGAGTGGGGAATCAAACACGGTTCTCCAGATTAGAGTCCACCATTCTTAACCACTACACCAAACTGGTAACCAGTCACTGGCTCATGGGAGACACAGGCATGAGGTGGGGCCTTAGAAAGGCAACACAAGGATAGGAAGCTGGGAGCACTGGTAATTCCTACAAAAGCCACTAGGTGGCAGCAGTACCAAAAGTAGGAGAGAATACCTCCAAGGGTTGGGAACCCTGGGAGAGCATTGCATTGCTGGTGGGGGGGGGGGAGACTTGGAAGGCTGCTGGTGCCTAAACATTTTGGACCAGTGTTCACAGGTCAGCAGGGCTGTTCTACCACACAGTATGTAAAAAAAAAAAAAAAAATCACTCAAATATCTAGTGTTATCAGGAGAATATTGTAAAATTGAGGAGAGGAATACAATGTAATACACTTTGGGCCAGGCCCCCACTGGGAAGAAGTGAAGGCGTATCAATGAAATAAGTAAATAAATAAATAAAATTATGCACGAGGTGGACAAAGTGAATAGAAAAAACTTTTTCTCCATCTGCCATAATACTAAAATTAACAGGCAGTCAAAAAGGAAGCTCTGAACATGTGGTTGACATCTGTATCTCGCTGCTGCAGTATATAGTGATGACTGCTATTTTAGTTGATTTTAAAAGGGGATTAGACAAATCTATGGAGGAGAGGATCATCAATGCCTGTTATCAGCAAAAGCTAAGTGGAATCTCTATATTCAGAGGAAATTATTTTCTAAAAGCTGATCAATGGGTGGGGGGTCAGCTTTGGGCTCCACATCCTACTTATAGGCCTTGCTACTTGAGAGCCAACATGGTATAATGGTTAAGAGCAGTGGTTTAAAGCAGTGGACTCTGATCTGGAGAACTGGGTTTGATTCCCCACTCCTCCACATGAGCGGCAGACACTAATCTGGTAAACTGGATTTGTTTCCCCACTCCTACACATGAAGCCAGCTGGGTGACCTTGGGCTAGTCACAGTTCTCCTAGAGCTCTCTCAGCCTCACCTACCTAACAGGGTGTCTGTTGCAGGGAGGGGAAGGGAAGGTGATTGTAAGCCAGTTTGATTCTTCCTTAAGTGGTAAAGAAAGTTGGCATATAAAAGCCAACTCTTCTTCTTCTTCTTCTTCTTCTTCTTCTTCTTCTTCTTCTTCTTCTTCCAGGGGCACCTGGTTGGCTGGCAAGTGGAATAGGATGCTGGACTAGACTCCGACTCTGATTTAGCATGGCTTCTCTTATGTTCCTTTGAGTGCATTAGTGAAACACCATACAAAAAGAATCTTGGCCCAGTCATGTGCATGATCACATATAAACTGTTTTTTTGAGGTGCTTTATCTGTGCATGTGTGGGCATGGGTAACACAGAAGGGGAAAAGATACCGATGGGTTCCAGCAAGCTGCACAAATTCTAATTCTGGAATTAATTTAGAAAATTCTCTTAGGGCCTTTTTGTGTATGTGATGGTACTCCTTGCTACTGAATACTGGTGCCTTTTTAGGGGCTCTCCCAAATCCTGATCCTTGTGCATCAGCCTACCCCCACTCTTCCAGAGAAAGAGATAGTGGAGTCTCAAGAGCAGCCTAGCAGGGATCTGCAGGTGGTGGTGAGGAGGTTGGTGGAAATCAGTGCAACCTTATGAATACTGGCATCTTTTTTTCTTAGCCCCTCCCAAAAGCACTGCCCTTAGTTAAAGCAAAACTAAGAAGAAGAGAATTGCAGTGTGAGGGGAACTTCTCAAACAAAACTGGAACGGAGTTACTAAGGAAGTCCATTCATTTCTCAGTCTGCCTTGGCCTATTGCTTTGTGCTTAGGAATGGCAGATATGGCTTACTTAATGCAGAAATTACCACAGAGAAGCAAAGGCCAGGATGGGGGGGGGGGAGGTTGGATATCAGCCTTCTCTTCTGCATATTACAAGAAAAATGTGTGTTTATCCAGGTACTAAAATTCATGCTATACCTAGAGGTAAGAGTGATTTATAACCTTGCTACAATTAGACAGGAAACAAGAACGGCTTGACTCTGAACATATTTTAATTTTCAAAGCATGACACCAAAAAAAAAAAAATGACATCAAGACAACATGGGGTTGGGGGGGGGGGATTACAGGCATTATCATAAAATGTGGATTGAGAAGTTGTGAAGTGACATCTTGCCATATGTTTCTGTGAGCAGAGAGAGGAATGTGATGCCATTAGTAGGCTGATTTGGATGTTGCCTTCACCTCTTTTCCAGATGAAAATAAGGAGACACCCATTCAGTTGGAAGAAGAAGAAGAAGAAGCTGTTTTAGACCATCATACAGTTGATCGACCTAGCTCTGGCTGGCCGCAACTTTTAAGACCCCTATATATGGTACCTAAGATGCTGAAAGACTGAGCCTGAGATCTTCTGCATGCAAAATTTGGGCCCTAGTACTCTTCATGTGGCATACTGGTTGGTTTTATGCCAACTTTCTCGACCACTTAAGGGAGAATCAAACCACCTTAAATTCTCCTTCCCTTCTTCCCTTCTTCTCTCACAACAGACTCCTTGTGAGGTAGGAGGGACTGAGAGAGTCCAGAGAGAACTGTGACTAGCCCAAGGTTAGCCAGCAGGCTTCATGTGGAGGAGTGGGGAATCAAACCTGGTTCTCCAGATTAGAGTCCACTGCTCTTAACCACTACGCCACGCTGGCTGCTACCCTTTACCCGGCTTCCAAAGTTCTCTAAATTGTTAAGAGAATGACCTGTTGAAGAAAACCCCCAAAACAAAATTAATGTAATGTCTTTTTATCAAGACCTGCCAAAATGACTTGACACAAGATTTTGAGATCTCCAGCTCTTTACATGGTTCACCAATGCGATGTAACAACAAAACAAAAAAAATTCTCCAGACCAGTGTCGCCACCAGCTAGGGAAATTGTGTCCATGGCTTCCACACATATGTTTCTCTTGCTGGATGACGAAGCATGCATGCACATAATTCCCAATGCACTTGCAGTACCAGCCATATGATAGTGTATGCCAGTGCACTGGAAATGATTGCAAATTTCTCATTCCTTCTGCTCCAACCCGACAATCCTCATTTTGATTTCATTTCTTCCTTGTGTAAATCAAACCTGTGATGGCTTCACTTATTTTGCAAAATAAATAAATAAAGGAGGGGAGGGAGGAAATGTAATGAATAGTTATAAGAACTATGCTTACGAGAGCCATTTTCTGTGTCCTCACACTGAAGCCGTCCCATAAATTTACGCCTTTGTCAATGTTCTTTATGCAACAACCAATCAGCCTTAGACACTGCACCTGTCTTATTTGTATAAATGGCCCATGTTTTATCTGTAACACTGCATGAACTGTGCATAAAAGACATACAACATGACTACCCATTGCAAACAAATCTAGAATACTAACAGCAAGGACAGAGAACTGAAACGCCTGACAAACATATAAATGGAAATAGAAACAAAACAGGGAACATCCTCAATTCAGGATTAGAAGGTTAGGCAACCAACTGAGAGCCACTGTGATGTAGTAGTGAGGTCTGGGAGTCCCAGGTTCAGGCCCCTACTCTGTGGTGGAATCTTGCTGGGTGACCTTTGGTTACTCACCTTTCAGCCTAACCTCACAGGGTAGTTGTAAGGATAAAATGGAAGGGGGGTGACCTAAACAGCTGTTGGTCATAAGAACATAAGAAAAGCCATGGTGGATCACACCAAGGTCCATCAAGTCCAGCAGTCTGTTCACACAGTGGCCAACCAGGTGCCTCTAGCAAGCCCACAAACAAGACAACTGCAGCAACATCCTGCCTTCCACAGCACCTAATATATTCAGCATACTCCTCTGATCCTGGAGAGAATAGGCATGCATCATGACCAGTATCCATTTTAACCAGTAGCCATGAATACCCCTCTCCTTCATGAACATGTCCACTCCCTTCTTAAAGCCTTCCAAGTTTGCAGCCATCACGACATCCTGTGGCAGGGAGTTCCACAATTTAACTATGCGTTGTGTGAAGAAATTGAGGTAAAAGGTAGGGTAGGATAGGCCTATCTTGTTTTATTGTGTTTCGCTTTATTGCGCTTCACAGATACTGTGTTTTTTACAAATTGAAGGTTTGTGGCAATCCTGCGTCCAGCAAGTCTATCGGCACCATTTTTTCCAACAGCATGTGCTCCCTTCGTGTCTCTGTGTCACATTTTTAGCAATAAAGTATTTTTAATTAAACTATGTACATTTTTGACTCAGGTTGACTCAGCCTTCCATCCTTCCGAGGTCGGTAAAATGAGTACCCAGCTTGCTGGGGGTAAAGGCAAGATGACTGGGGAAGGCACTGGCAAACCACCCCGTAAACAAACAAAGTCTGCCTAGGAAACGTCGGGATGTGACGACACCCCATAGGTCAGGAATGACCCGGTGCTTGCACAGGGGACCTTTACCTTTACCTTTTATGTACATTTTTAAAGACATAATGCTATTGAATACTTAATAGACTACAGTATAGTAAAAACATAACTTTCATGTGCACTGGGAAACAAACAAAAAATGTGTGACTCACTTTATTAAGATAGCTGCTTCATTGCGGTGGTCTGGAACCAAACTGGCAATGTCTCCGAGGTATGCCTGTAACTGTTTGCGAGGGGAAGCAGGGGGCTGCATTCAATCAATTGGTCAGTTAGGACTCTCATCACACAAAACTGCTGATTGTGGCACATATGGATGTAAGCAGTTGGATTGGGGTCAATATTACCTTCCGTTTCCATTTGATTCTTTGGCTGGCAGCCGTTCAAATGCTACCAGAGGTTTGTGAATTCATATTATGCAACCTCTAGAGTTGCCCCCGATTGTTTTCTCTCTTGGTTTTGCCCACTGTTCAGATATCAGGACACTTGTCATCACAGTTACCTGTAATCATTTTCATATCACAAACTTGTCACTTCTCAAACCCTTTCCATGTACTTTTCATCTTCTAGCTTCGTTATTCTTATAGCCTCCGCTCTGAAATTTGGCTTGATTTTGAAAGCAAAAAAAATCCACTGTTTCTGAAAACTACTCATTACATTTCCTTTCTCCCCACCCTTCTTCTTATTTATTTATTTATTTTATTTTTTTACAAAGCATGTTGACTGAATTCCGGTCCTTCCCTTTTCTTGCCTGCGTTGTTTGCCCCTTGGGGAGGAAAACAGTGGATTTGGACGTTTCTTTTCTTCTAAGTCTTTGGGCTGTGAGACAATTAAATTTTACATGGTTGAAGCAGGTGGCAGATTGCATTTATAATGGTCTCCTGTTTCCTCAAGAGTTATGTTTGAAACAGGAAACAAACAAACAAACCAACCAAGCAAAAGAATCCCAGCGCTTTGAGAGCAATGACAGAAGACTTTTAGGAGACCTCTTCAAATGGAAACAGGGTTGCCTTGCCTTTAATCATTTTTCACCAGACATTTGCCAACTGTCCCGAGGTAGTGCAGAACAATGGCTAACGGACGGTTTGATCAACACAACGATGCGTATTTGATGAGTTGAGACACACACTCTGAGCTGTGAGAATCGGAACGTTTGCTGTTCGGTTCTGCCATAAAAAACTGAGGATCTGATACAGGCACTGGGGGAGGAAGATAACAGTGTGATCCCTAAAGAGACCTGCCTGGTACAGAACAGGACAACATCAATGGGTTTAGAAGGGAGGCACTGGCAATGTCCCTGCACATTCATTTTTCCCAATCTGCAATGCATCCCCACCAGCTGTTTTAACCTCTGGAAAGGGAAAAATACAGATGTATTTATTCCTTCAAACACTGCTTTAAGAAGAAGAAGGTATTGTCGAGTTGCAACTGATGACTCCATCCATGGGGCATTCTGGGCAAGAAACCAGCAGAGGTGGTTTGCCATTGCCTGCCTCTGCGCAGCAACCTTGTACTTCCTTTGTGGTCTCCCATCCGAGTACTAGCCATGACCAACCCTGCTTAGCTTCTTTGGTGGTGGAAAGAGCCATCAAGTCACAGTCAACTTATGGCGATCCTGTAGGGTTTTCAAGGCAAGAGAAGAACAGAAGTGGTTTGTCATTGCCTGCCTTGGCATGGCAACCTTTGGCTTCTTTGGTGGTCTTCCATCCAAGTACTAACCAGGTCTGACCCTACTTAGCTTCTTAAAACACTTGCAAATGTGCAACCATAAAGCAGTTTGTATAAGGGTTTAACTAAATGGTATATGTGACATGGGTTGGAGGACTGCCTGTCACATCAAGGAACTAATGTTTCCAAGCTCTGCAGGGCCAGATTTGCCTCTTGAATGCAATGTGGGGGGAGGAGGTGCCTCAGCCTTTCTTCCCGAGCCACTTTCCTGAGCTGAAATGGCCACCAGGAGGGCAGTTTGCACTGCTGGTGTTGCTTCACGAGTACTGACTGCAGCGTACTTCACGAGTACTGACTGTGTCCTGTTTGTGTCAGTCCATGTTCAGCCACTGCTGATTTCTCAGGTTGGCCAAGTCTGCAGTATCTTTCATGTTCTTTTATCCTTGTTTGTATGCTGCGTTTTGTGGTCCCGATGTAAACTTCTCCACAGCTGCAAGGTATACGATATACTCCTTCAGAGGTGAGGGGGTCTCTTTTGTCTTTTGCTGATCATAGCATTTGTTGTATTTTCTTGGTGGGTCTAAACACTGTTTGTAGGTTATGTTTTTTCAAAAGTTTCTCCATCCTATCAGTGACTCCTTTAATAAATGGCAAGAATACCTTTCCTATGGGAGACTGTTTTTCCTGAGTTTTCTGATTTTTGTTTGGTTTAATGGCCCTTCTGATTTCATTCTTGGAATAGCCATTTGCTAGCAGTGCGTGATTTAGATGATTAGTTTTAGTATTATGTCCCGTAGGATCCTAGCTGGTCTCTGACATGTGATTCTAATGGGGTTGACTTTGTGTCCTTGTTTATACTTACCATAGCAATTGTTGTATGTTGTACTATAGATTTGTAACAAGATGTTGATTTATTGCTTTATTGACTCAGTGTAAGACCCGGTACCTGAAGGTTGGCAACCCTACCCATGTAGCAAGAAGGACAAATTCTTGAGTTGGTGCCCCTGACCATTCATATGCTCTTACCTACATTAGTAGCCTTTACCTTGTCGTTTTCTGTAGTTCACAGAATTAGACTAGAAGGATGGTGCTATCCTGTTTCCTGGAGTATGACAAGGAGCAGTTAAAACAAGCCACTGAAATAAGAAATCAGTCCAATGTTTTATTTACAGAAATGTATAACCATGTTGAATTAATTATTTAAGGAATGGTTTCGCACAAAAAATACTAGCTTGGCTCCGTGCAACATGGGCGAGCGGCGAGAAGAATAATGTGTGAAATGAATTATTTACTAAGTATTATTTGACCAGTTCTAGACAGGAATCCAAACAGCCGAGTACAATGGCAAGTTAATTTTCTATATTCGGCTTTCCATTCAGCTTCTGACACAGTTCGTCGCAGGAAAGTATTACTTGAAGGTTGGAGACCATACATTATTATTTTTTGCAGCACATGTATTGTGTCCTTTCAAAGGAAGATTCATTCATTGTGGTCTCTGCTGTAAAGCTATCAGAAGACCCCCTTGAAAGCCATGGCCACATTCCAGAGTTCTGTGGGATTCTAATGAGTGTTCATGTCTTTCTGAAAGAAAAAGTTGCAGGGTTTGTTTTTTTCCCCCAGTGTGATTGTGCGGTGCTCCATACTTCAGGGTCACTTCTGACCCAGGTCTGATCCAGGTGCCTCTGGACTACCACAATTGCTTGCTAGGCTGGTAATTGGATGGAGATTACCTTTTCAACGTTGTGCTCATGCCATGACATTACTTCTGCACAAACCAGAAGTGATGTCATAGCACTGGGGCAGGGGTCTAGCATTTGCCCCCAGACTCTCTCGGTCACACCAGAAGCGACTTCATGCTGTGATGCAGATTGGCCCCTCCATTTCACCCCAGTGCCTACCTGAAAAGCAACAGGGAAAAGGGGAGGTTTCCTGCTGAAGTGGGAGACCTGGAGAGAATTTACAACTAACAGCCCATTCCTGAGGATTGGGCCGAAAGTTCTTTGGAGGTGGCATGACCTCGCCGCCAGCGTAAGTGTGTGTAATTGCGCTATTACACGCACTTATGCTGGCGGCGAGGCCAGTCCCAGCAGTGGCCAAGCGCCGCGGGACTGCACCTTGCCCCTATGCGGGCGTGGCCTCTCCGTGGTGCAGGCCACGCCGTAGAGAGGCAGTGCTGGCGCAGGAGCGCATTCCGGGGGCGTTCCGGGGGAAGGAGCCGCCAGTTAGGCGGCTTCCTACCCCCTTTTGGCTGCTTCCACCGACACTGGGAATTAGGGCTGTTGATTCGGTTCAGCCCGAACTGAAAATCAGCCGAATTTCCCTTGATTCGGTGGTTTTTAGTTTGGGACGAACCGAACTCAAAAATGGTGGGCAACCGGGGGGGGCGAATTCAGTGAGTTCGGGAGTTCACAAATAAATCTGGCCAATTCGGGGCCGTCAGTAAGCAGCATAACCTTCAGTAAGCAGCATTCTCCTCCCCCGGCCAATCGGTGGCCAAGCTGGGTCTTCTTCTAGCCAATCAGTCAGGATTGAGTACTGGAGGAATCAGCTGATGTGCGGCCCCGCCGGGGAAAGAGAGAGAGAGGGAAATCCTCGTGTGTGTGTGCGGGGGTGCTTGTGCTCATTCACTCCTTTCAGTGGCTGCAGGGGGTGCATTTTTTGGGGTACAAACCCCAAACTTTCAGGGGATATTCAGACAAGCCTTCTTAAGAGACCACCCAAGTTTTGTAAACATTGGGTCAGGGGGTCCCGAGATATGGGCTCCCCCCTTTTTTCCATGGCTGCAGGGGGCACATTTTTGGGTGTGCTGACCCCAAACTTTCAGCGGAGCATCACACAAGGCTTCTTAAGAGACCCCCCAAGTTTTGTAAACATTGGGTCAGGGGGTCCCGAGATATGGGCTCCACCCCTTTTTCCTCTCCCCCCTTTTCCATTTCCGTGGCTGCAGGGGGTGCTTTTTGGGGGGTGCAGCCCCCAAACTTTTATCATAGCTTCAGACAATCCTTCTTAAGAGACCACCCAAGTTTTGTAAAGATGGGTTCAGTGGGGGCAGAAATATCGGCTCCAACCTTTTCTCTTTCCGTGGCTGCATGGGGCGCATTTTTGGGTGTGCCGACCCCAAACTTTCAGCGGAGCTTCAGACAAGGCTTCTTAAGAGACCACCCAAGTTTTGTAAACATTGGGTCAGGGCCCCCCGAGATATGGGCTTTCCCCTTTTCCCTGTTGGGATGAATGGATCACCCTCGAGAGATGCATACATATGGATCTCATATTGGATACAAATGGAATCATATTGGATTACCCAGCCTCCCAGCCCCTCCTGATGGAACAGAAGACAGCCACAGTAAGACCCCTTTGGGGGCTTTAATCTGTAATTTTTCTTTTCTGTGTGTGTGTGGGGGGGAAAGCAGAGTCTGTGTGTGTGTGGGGAGCGAGCAGTTTCTGTGGGTGGGGGGGGGAAGCCAAAGGGGGCTTTTGTCGGTTCTGCCTGGGGTGTGTGTTCCCCCTCCAGTCTCTCTCTCCCTGGTTTGAGGGGGGGCTTCATTTTTATGTCTTCAGGTTTTCCCTCATTCATAAGATCAGTTAGGTTATTTTGATGCTTGCTCAAAACTGGTTTTCAAATGGTGACTTAAAGAATGCATCTGCCTTGTCCCAAGTCCAATGCAAAAGGAGAAATTCCACCCCTCCTGCTCATTATGCATAGCTAGCTGCCTCTGTCCCTTTCCATGGTTTGCAAACTCCCAGGTGTCAGGTGTTGCTTTGCACTGTTGCAAAGGTGTTGCATTGCGTGCTTGTGTTGCTTTGCAGTTGTATTGTTTTGCAAAATTCTTCACGTTTGCAAAGGTGTTGCTTTTCAGTTGTGTTGCTTCGCAAAGTTCTTAGCACCTCCCCTGCCCTTGCTCTCATCAGCTGTTTGTCGGGACTGGGAGCTTTGTGCGTGGGCGGCAAGCTCTGCTCAGAGATGCACATTAAGGGTGGGGGGACACCTTTCGGGGCCCATATCTCAGCCCCCCCTGACCCAATCTTTACAAAACTTGGGGGGTCTGGCAAGACGTGTCCTTTGAAGCTCCTCTGAAAGTTTGGGACCTCTACCCCCAAAACTGCCCCCCCAGAGCCGCGGAAAGGCGCAGTTGTGTTTTTAATGGCTTTATTCGGCCGAATTTTTTTCCCGAACTTTGAATTCCCGCCGAATTACACAGACCCGAAGTGGGGGAGTTCGGACTTCGGCATATCCCGAATCTAAACGGGCCGAATTCAGCCGAATCCGAACTATACCGAATTTTTTTTTAATTCAACAGCCCTACTGGGAATGGGGGTGCTGCACCTGCTTTTTAGCAGCCGCAGCCTCACTGTTCTCTATGGGGCAAAAGGCCACAGTTAAACCAAAAAAAGCTGCGAAATGGCTTTTTTTGGTTTAACGGCATACGGGAATCGGCTTAGGAAGAGGCACCGCTGCACCTCTTCCCTGCCTTCCCCGTATGCCTCAGCTCAGGAATGGGCTGTTAGCCAAACATAAAGAACAAGGAAGATCTTCACAGCCTTGTTTTTGGTATGGTACCCAGTTTTATATGTAATACCAAGCCAGCAATTCTTCGATGAGGAACAAGAATATAAATGTAAGAATTTGCACTGTCATTGAGTCAGACCACTGGTTTGGTTAGTTCAGGATTGTCTCCTCTGACTCAGAGTGGCTCTTCAAAGTGTCAGGAATGGTTTCACATTTCTCATCCCTGCTGCTTCCACATCCAATCCCACATTCCACTATTGCTTTGCCCTTGCCTGAAATGAACCTGCTTGCACCATTTCCTGTTTCATTGGGCTGAATTTCCCCCCATATAAAATGCACTCTTTTGTCTTTGTTGTCTGTGTGCCAAACTGTCAACATTATACATTATATGTACTTTGTAGGGTTACTAGGTGGGGAGGTGCCGCGTGCCATTGGGTGATGGTGTGACATCACTTCCAGGGAAAACTTAGAAATATCTAGCTGAAAGTCTTTTTTTTTTTTTTAACAGAGATACCAGGGATTGAGCTGTGACGAGGATTGCTCAGGCTAGCCCAATCTCATCAGATCTCAGAAGCTAAGCAGGGTCAGCCCTGGTTAGTACTTGGACTGGAGACCACCAAGGAAGTCCAGGATTGCTATGTGGAGGCAGGCAGTGGCAAACCACCTCTGTTAACCTCTTGCCTTGAAAACCGTATGGGTTCACCAAAGGTCAGCTGTGACTTGCCGGCATTTTCCTTCACCACCAGGGGGTGAATGTGAACCTTTTCGCAAGCTAGCAATGATGCCCCTTCCACGTGGTTACCTTGCTATTGTTTCTCAGATGTTAGGAAAACAATAGCAAGACGGCCCGTGCTTTGAGGAGGAATGATGATAAGTGTAATGTACTGATCAGCGAAAGACAGGCACTCAATGCTGAATCTCATTTGCTGGGAGCCAGCATTGTGTAGTGGTTAAGAGCAGTGGTTTGGAACGGTGGACTCTGATCTAGAGAACCGGGTTTGATTCCCCCTCTTCCACATGAGCGGTGGATGCTAATCTGGTGAACTGGATTTGTTTCCCCACTCCTACATGAAGCCAGCTGGGTGACCCTGGGCTAGTCACAGAGCTCTCTCAGCCCCACCTACCTCACAGGGTGTCTATTGTGGGGAGGGGAAGGGAAGGTGATTGTAAGCCAGTTTGATTCTTCCTGAAGTGGTAGATAAAGTTGGCATATAAAAACCAACTCTTCTTCTTTTTCTTCTTTCTCTTCTTCTTCTTGAAACAGTTCTGACACAGGTAGCAAAAATTCTCAGGAAGCTCACAGAGAACCAAAGTCCTTAACACACACACACACAAACACACACACACCCATCCTCCTGAGTAAGTGACAGCAAAACTGAAAAGTGCTGTTTCAGCAAGTGTTAGAACTTGGCGACTGTTGTAACAATACCTTTGTGAGACAGATGGCAGCTTCTCTTCTGGAGGTTCATTTCTCCAGAAATCCTATTACAACCATTGAGAAATGAACAGCAGATATTGAAACATCCCAGTGAAAAGGCTCAGCTTCAAAATTACAGCTTTGTCTAAAAGGCAACAACTCCATTAGACTTTGTGCAAGTTATGGCTCTTAGCCACCATGTCGAACAGGAGTCTGAAAGAGGGACTCATCTTAATCACCATCAGGTAATTGGATGAACTACTGCCAAAGTTCAGGGGGCTCATAAAGCAGTCACCATTACTCTCCCGCTTCCAAGACAAAGATGAGATTTTATCCATGACACATAATCAAAAGGGTATTACTTTTGAAAGATAAATACATCATGGTATGCTGGAGATCTACATCTAATGAACTCAGATGAAAACCTGACCTTTGACATCATGAGATGTTACTATTACAGAAGAGGGTATTGATTTTCTATCTCTTTTACTGCATATTCTGAAAATAATTGTCTTGTATACACCCCTGATAGTTTATATTTTGAACTATAAGATGCAAGAGTGACTATTTTCTTCATACTTTATTCTTGCAATGCAATAATAAAAAAAGCAAGGCTATCAAGTTGAATCTAAACCAGTGTGTTTGTGCATTCATGTCCACCTAAAAGTTTCTTTCCTTTCAGTTAGACAGGTTGCCAGCCTTCAGGTGAGCCTGTAGATCTTCCAGAATTACAACTGATCTCCAGACTACAGAGACCAATTCCCCTTGAGAAAATGACTGCTTTAGAAGGGATAATCTATGGCATTATAGCCTGCTGAGGTCTCTCCCCTCCCTATACCCCACCCTCCCCAGGCCCCACCCGCAGAAATTTCCTAACTAGAGTTGCCAGGTCCCTCCCCTCCCCAAACCTCACCCTCCTCAGACTGCACCCCAAAAACCTCCCACCAGTGGGAAAGAGGGACCTGCCAACCCTAACTAGACCAGTTACTTTCCATCTAACCTCGCATGGTGAGTGTGACAATAAAGTGTCAGAGGGAAACTGTATATGTCGTCATTAACTCCTTGGAGGAAGTGATGAATAGAAATATATAAGCATCTGATTATTTCATCCCTCAGTGGTGTTGGTACAATCCATTAAAAATTATCCCCATGCAATGGTACCGTCCTCCAGCAAATACACCCATGTATATAGTCAGCTGTGTATATAGTCTGGTGCTTGGCATTCAAACTGGAGTTTCATTCGTACCTGTCCTTAACATCACATCCACTACAGAAGTGTTTTGATTTTTCTGTCTACCTTGAACCTTTGTTACTCTAACAAAGGCTACTGATTGAAGAGTAAATCCTTGTTTTCTCCAGGGGGAAAATCATGGTATAATTGTTCCAGCGGGGGTGGGGTTCAGGAATATATGTTTAAGTAACAAAGTAAAACATTTCTAATGGAGAATCGTCATGGTAATGAAACGAAGGACGGTTTCTCAACTGGTTATGACAGACATTATCTACTTCGCTTTTCATTGCCATCATTTTTATATATTTTTTTTGCTTTTTATTAACAAGATTTACTGGACAAAACACAATTGTTGTTTGACCTCTGAGTGGAGAAAGCAGAAGGGCTCATACAATTGGGTGATTGTTGATTACAAAAAAAATGACAGATATATGTAATTGTTATGGCAACCATAGCTCCCCTTGTTAACATCAAGCAGAGGAAAACCTGCACTTTTAATAAGTTTGATCACCATCAACAATGTGCCACATTCCGTGGGCACAACTCTTGTTTTATTGTTAAATCTCCGTTTATATTCAAAGCATGTCATTTTGGTGTTTTCTTTTGAATCGTTTAAACACGATCGTACAAATACAATTAATTTTACAGGCCTTGTCCTTCTTTGCTGGAACAATAATATTTGTTCAATTCATATCAGTCTTTCTTGTTTAACCTTTCAAGCAAGATGGCATGTGCTATGGCAGTATTCTTTAATGTGGAGCTTCTGCACCTGCTTCCTTCTTCCTTAAAGCAAAGATCCAATCCTGGTTTTCCTCCTTCTCATTGGTGCTTCAGAAGGAGCCAGGAGGTGAAATCTCAGCTGACAAGAAGAAAATCTGTCTCCATCATAGGAGGATAATTGCCATTGACTCTCCCAACTTTTTGTAACTGTCCCTAATGGTGCCCATTTTATGACTGGGCCCACCTCCCATGGCAGCCATTTTGTGGTGGCACCCACTACCCCTTCTCAAAATCCCAAGTTTCCACGGAATCAACAAGGTTGGGGACTTTTATGGTTTGGTCTTAGGCCATCTTGCATCACCAATCCCTTGACACTCACAAGTCCAAATCATACATCACGTTGGGAATGCATGTTTGGATCCCCAGTCATGTACCTGACCTTCAAAAACCAGCTGAAGGGGGTGTGTGATATGGATTTGGGTCATGGTGCTAAAGAAAATGAGTTTAACTCTCCCCGTGAGGCTTATTTAATCCCTGAAAGAAGACAAATATAGTCACTGTACATCTCTGAGGATTAGAACATGAATCCTAAGATGTATTACTACTGCACTACTACTTGATTATTATCAAGAGGTGAAGTGTGCATATTACACCTATCTGAGATCTGGGAATTAAAAAACAAACAAACCTAAAACAATGGACAATTTCCTAATTCATCGGTTCCATTTTGGAATCAAGACAGAGGTAATTCAGAAGTGCAGGAAGAAAGTCAGATGAGGACCAGAAATACATGTGCTTTACAAAATGCCAGACGGCTGAGATATGATTGTAAATCACCCTTCTTGCATGGCCATCAATCCACTCAGAACCCTGATCTAAGTGCATTTATAGCTGTCTCTCTCCTTTTCACATGTGCTCACCATCAGTGGGAGATAGGCTGACATGCATTTAAGCGCAAATAAATCAGTCCAAGTCCCTTGGAACTCCATAAATCAGTGAGGAATGTGGATGAGTGTAGGGTCTGTCCAGGCCTATAAGGTTACAAGTTTTTCCAACCCCCACAGATGAGGACAATTTCAGAATCATCCTTAGATTACATTTGTGTAACATGAACTCTTGTTAATACTGTGTCATATCAGCCACTCCTGGGTCATGTATAAATGTCCATCTTGGATTATGTACATTCAAAATCTCTCTCTCTCTCTCTCTCTCTCTCTCTCTCTCTCTCTCTTTTTTTTTTTTTTTTTTTTTTGGCCTGATTCTATTGTTCACCCTTTTCTTTCTTTTCTTCCTGCTCCTTGTATTACATGGTATTGTTCTCTCTGGAAGTATGGAACACGATGCAATATTGTCTGACTTTTTTTTAATTTTAACCACAGGAAAGGAAATTCCATCAAATCATAATTAAAAATGCAATGGGTATGTAAAAGCTTGTCTGATTTCCATGGGTTCTAATCATTCTTGAGATCTCAAGCACTTTATTTATGATGGGGTGGGGGGGAGAGAAAATCTCAGCAGGATCTTTTGTACAAGAAGAGGGCAGTAATATTTTCGCAGCAGGGGGGAAAGGCCTGATAGATTTTGATAGTGCTGTGAGCAAGGCAGTTATACGTTATTTTTATATAATTGTATGGTGTATTGCTTTGTGTGTAAAGAAAAAAAAGTTGGCAGCATGCTGGGGGAAGAAGAAACAACAACTCTTTTCTCTATTAAATGCTTCATTAAAAGAGAAAGAACTTAAGGCTATTTATTGTCGTCTGAGTTTGGCTGTCTGTCTTTGACTGGCTATAATTTATGCTTCTTTCAGAATGCAGTCTTTGCACACAACTTCCACAATGGTAAACTAATTATTGAACAAACAGATCTACAGCATAGGGCCTGCTGCAGAAACATTAATCACACTGTTCCGCTTCCGCATCTCAAAGAAGCTGTCCTCACAATGGGGAGATGATAGAAGGCCTTCTCGAATTCTCGTGAAAACTACAAAAAAGGCGACACAAAGGTAGTATGGCTTTCTATACTGAAACTGTCTGATTACTGGGAATAGGTGCATCATTAGGATTTGTTCTAAAGGCACACCTTATAAAAGTTAGGGTCTAGGTCAAAACAATGTCGGATTCCTTTAATGGCCTTAGATGACTCTTCAAAGAGGGCTAATGGTCAGAAGATCATATCTTGAAGAGTCTGTTTTTCAATGAGGATGTGGAGAAGATGTCCCCTCCCAATCCAAGATAGGTGGGTGAGTGTCTGTACAAAGATCCACACCATGCTGGAATCTGGGACAAGAAAGAGACAGCAAGAGAGAGAGATGAGTTGACTGAAAGTATAAGAATCTAGAGGTGTGCAGAACAAAATCAGTATTTTTCAGACCCAGATATATTGGAGCAAAAAAATGTCAGTATTCCCAGTTTCCCGGGAAACCAATATCAATACAATATTTGGATCTGGATTTCCCCCCCAGGTTTCTGATATTTTCAGCTCCATTATTACCTATGAGGAATCTTTCCAGGAGTGGTGGTGGGGGGGGTGGGGGAGAAATGCTTGTAAAGTTAATGGCACCAAAATTACAGGGGAGCTGCTGGTGCCTGTCCTTTAAATAACCCCCAAACTTCAATTCAATTGGATCAAGGGGCCCAATTATATATATAGGCCCTTGAACAAGGTGCTCCCAGCCATCCTTCATTGTTTCCTATGGAGGAGCCTCCCCCACCTGCAAAAAATGTGAAACCTGAGAATCTCTCCCATATGAATGCCATTGCAAGCTATTGCTAAGCCCACCAATGTAAAACACAATTATCCCAAACTATGTAAAAGATGAGAATCTCAAACCATGTGAGAATTTCAATATAAACTGTGAGAAACCACAAAAAAAATGAACCCGACAGAAACCAACTCCAGCAAAGAACAAACTTTGGGAAAATAACAACAACAAAAACACTTGAAACAGACAGAATCTTACCTAAAGCAGCCTCGCAAGCCAATACCAAGCCTGGGAGACATGGGCCATTTATGCTTGGTAATTAGCAGTAGGGCTGTCAAAAAAAAAAATTCGGTACAGTTCGGATTCGGCCGAATTTGACCCTTGTGGGTTCGGTACGTGCCGAAGTCCGAACTCCCCCGCTTCGGATCCCCGGTAATTCGGGGGATCCGGAGTTCGGGGGGAAATTCGGCCCCCGCGCGCCTTCAGAGGGATTCCCTGAAGGCGCGCGGGGGCCCTTTAAACTGATCTGAGCCTCCCAGCTGGGAGGCGCAGGTCAGTTTAAAGGGCAGCCCGCACCTTTCAGCTGGCTCCGCTGGAGAGGCGCGGGCTGCCCTTTAAACTGACCTGCGCCTCCCGGCCGGGAGGCACAGATCAGTTTAAAGGGCAGCCCGCACCTTTCAGCGGGCTCCGCTGGAGAGGCGCCGGCTGCCCTTTAAACTGATCTGTGCCTCCCGACCGGGAGGTGCAGGTCAGTTTAAAGGGCAGCCCGTGCCTCTCCAGCGGGCTCCCCTGAAGGGGGGCGGGCTGTCCTTTAAACTGATCTGCGCCTCCCGGCCGGGAGGCACAGGTCAGTTTAAAGGGCAGCCCGCGCCTCTCCAGCGGGCTCCCCTGAAGGGGGGCGGGCTGTCCTTTAAACTGCTATGTGCCTCCCGGCCGGGAGGCGCAGATCAGTTTAAAGGGCAGCCCGCGCCTCTTCAGCGGACTCCCCTGAAGGGGGGGCCGAATTTGCTGGATTTATTCGCGAACTCCCGAACTCGCTGAATTCGGCCCCCCGGGTTGCCCGCCAGTTTTGAGTTCGGATCCGTCCGAACAGAAAATCACCGAATCAGGGGAAATTGATTTTCTGTTCGGACTGAACCGAATTGACAGCCCTAATTAGCAGCATGTTCCAGGCTGAAGTGCCCTGCATATTTTTTTTTATTTCTTCACACTGAACTATCATTCCAGATGTCACTGCGAAGCCGGCGCATACCTGCTTCACACTTCTTACGAGCCCCTTTAATGCTACCTTTTGTATTTGCTCCATCCCTGCATCGAAGCATTCACTGAAGGAGGCATGTAGAATCCCAGCCATGGCTTAGCTATGCAAACTACTATTGCTAATGGATATGCAAACAAAGGAACGAAGGAGCAGGCAAGTGGGGGTGGAATTTGTTTGACTTTCTCCTCTTGCATCGGGACCATGAATTGTAATTTTAAAGGTCGGATTTTTAAAAATCAGCATTGAGTGAGGAGCAGCATCGGCCCTGCATAAATGGCCACAGAAACACGGGATAAGGGGGGGGGGGCATTCCTGAGAGCCTGCAAATGCTGGCTTCTGATATTCCCAGTTAATCGCAAATATGTTTGGGATATTTTGGGGACTCATTTGTCGAGATCCATTTTTCAGTATCCCCAAAACTCTCAGATATATTTCGGAGACTCAAATATATTCAGAAAATACCAGTAAAGTATTTTTGGATATACATTCGGACCAGGAATATCCGAATGCGTATCCCTACAAGAATCTCTCTCTGGGCATCTGATGTGGGACTGTGAATCGGATGCCTTATAGGAGAGCCTCTTTGCCTCCACTAGGAAGTAAATGTTACATAGAGACCCTACTTCTCTTACTCAAAGAAAACTAAAGCCCTCCTTCTCAGTGCTCAGGGGAATGGGGACCAGGTTGCAATGTTTCGACGCCAGCATCTAACACAGCGAAGACTGAGAAATGGTAAGGGTGGGCTCTGTATGAAAGCTGGCACTGGGAGGGGGGGATGAGACTTCTTCCCAGGAATCTGTATAAATGGTTTTAATTTTTCACTCTGTGAATGCTCAGAGGTTAAGCTAAAATTACCTTTCCGAGAAGACAAAAGGTTGCTGATGGGTTGTTTCTACCTAGCCTGCAGACTACCAGGAAGCAAATTCATTAGTTAATGAGTTTGTCATTAACTAGGCAGGTGAAGAGGCTAGGCAGGTTAGGTATCCATACCATGCTTAACAACTGTGATCACTCATGAACTGCAACTTTATTTATTTATTTATTTATTTATTTACAAGATTTATGCCCTCCCCCCCTTCTTCCCTCATCAGGGCCATCAAGGTGAGTGGCTAACACATTGGACACATACATAATAAACAAAAAAATTTTTTAAAAAAAGGACACTTAAATTAAATGAAAACACATCATTAAAACAATTCAAACCGAGCTAAAATACACGTGCAAAAACATCAAGCCAGCAGTTAAAATATAGGGCAGAGGAGGGATCACTGAGGAAATACTAGACAAAACCAAACCAAATCTTCACCTACTAGCAGAAGATGGCACCAGGAAAAACAACATCATGAGGGGGTCTCTTGGGACAGTTTCACATTTTTGAGCCACAACCCAGAAGGCCTTTCCCAGATTACCACACACCTAAACTCATAAGGTGGGGCCCCCCAAAGCTAGGAAGATGACCATACTGGTTGGGTAGGTATGTAAGGGAGTAGACAGTCCTTCAGGTATTGTGGTTCCAAGCCATATAGAGCTTTAAAGTAGGGATACCCAGTCTCCTGTTGACGTTCCAAACCTCTTGGCATTCCACTTCTTTGCCCTTTGACACCTAAAGAAATGGCGAGGGGGAACTGTGCATGCACCATTGTTGTGCCAGTGTTGTAGACTCTCTAGAATTTGCCAAGACTCTATGGTAAACCACAGATTCTTTTTTAATTCTAGACAGCCTGATGATATTACTTCTGTTTTTACCAGAAGTGACACCAGTACACTAGAGCAATGCCAGCATGTCAGGCCCCACCCAAATTTCTCCTATGGTTTTCCAGATGCAGCTAGGTGACTCTACTTTAAAGGTTGGCACCAGCACCTTGAATTATACCTGGAAAAAAATGGGGAGCCATTGCCGATGACCCCATACTGGAATGATATGATCCCTACAACCCACTTCAATCAGTATCCTGATGGCAGGATTCTGCATCAATTGAAGTTCCTGAACACTTTTCAAGGGCAACTCCATGTAGACTGTATTGCAGTAATCAATCCACATGTGACCGGGGAATGTACCACATTGTCCAGATCTTTCCTGCCCAGGAAGGGTCACAGCTGGTTAACCAGTCGAAGCTGGTAAAAGTCACTCCTGGCCACAGCTACCACCTGCTTATCCAGCAGTAGGCCTGGTTCCCAGAGCAACCCCAAAGTATGGACCTTTTCCTTGCCTTACCACCATCCAGCTTGAACAGCTGCTGAAAAGCTTTGTTCTAGGGGTGTGCCAAAATGTTTTCTAGCCAATTAACTTCCAAACTGTGGGAAATGGCTTAAATGCAAGAAAAATAAAACACAATAAACATTTATTTTGGTGGCAAATGACATCCTGTGAACAGTCCTTTAATATAGCCATCAAAAATCTGATTTCAAGAGATGGTCATGGTGTGGGTAAATGAAGCCACTACTCAGGGTGACCTTCAGTTTGAGAGCAGGTTTTCATAAGGGGGTGGTGATTATATCAGAGCCAGCCGAAGTCTGAAGGAGATTGCTCAACGTCCCCTCCCAAAGAAAACCAGTCGAAGATAGAAAAATGGGAGAAGGCACAGAGCCATGCACCTGAGGTTAAGCAAAGGCGAATAGCCAAAACCTGGGAAAGCCGAATATCTATTCAACTATTTGGGAATCACCCATCCGGCTTTGTTCAGCTTCCCGGTTTTTAGTATTCAGCTGAAATTAAACCTGAAAAAAGCCCAAACTGCAATTTTCAGGTTTATTTTTGGTTCAGGTTTACCAATATGCACAGCCCTTCTTTGCACAGTAGCTGGGGTATTTCAGTTTCATTTCCTCCTACTTTGAAAGCTGCATTTGATCTGCACATTAGGTGAAATCGCTTCTTGAACAGGGTTATAGTTGGTCAAGTCACATAATAAAACGATGCAGAGAAGGCACTGCAACCACCATAAGGCTGTGTGAAAATGAGCATGCACCAAATAAACTCAACAATAACAAGGACATAAATGAACACAAAGCAGCACAACTTTTGTTTAAATAAATATAGTTTTGATTTTTAATCTTTAGCCAGTGATTTCTTCACTCTTTATTTGTACAGTTGGGGGCTGGGTGGGAAGCTGTGATTGGTCTTTGAGGAGGGGGGATAGTTGGACTCCCACCTGGCTGTGTGAGAATGTGCATGCATGAAATATTGCTGATTGCACTGTACTATACTGCTGGAATATGCAAAACATAATCTGACACACAGGCTGAGCTGCTCACAAACAGCTAAACAGCCTCTGGAAAAATTGGCTCTCTGTTTGCAGACTGTGAGCAGATGTTTAAGCATTGCTATCCAGGATCAATGAAGCCACACCAAACCTTTTAGGTTCTGTCAAGTAATTTTCCATTAGGTAGCATGTGGGAGGATATGAGAGGGTGTAAAGGAAGAACATTGTCTTTCATTTAGAGGGATTTGAGGGGCACCTTGCAGATGGTTCCTTCCCCTTTGGGGGGAAAGATAGAAAAGAACTTAGAACTGATATGGGAGAAAGCCCATCTACAAATCTACAAATTTCCAATTATGTTGAACGCATTATCAGGAAAAGAGGGCATGTGATTAATACCTGCACCCTGACCTGGATAGCCCAGGCTAGCCTCATCTTATCAGATCTCCGAAGCTAAGCAGGGTTAGCCCTGATTAATACTTGGATGGGAGACCCCTGAGGACGTTAGGGTCACTACACAGAGGCAGGCAATGGCAAACCACCTCTGTTCATCTCTTACCTTGTAAACACTATGAGTTCGCCATAAGTAAGCTGCAACTCGACAGTGCTTTCCTCCACCAGCTACTACCTGCAGATCAATATGGGTAGCTCATTGGTTCTTGTAGGTTATCCGGGCTGTGTGACCGTGGTCTTGGTATTTTCAAGATCATGGTCACACAGCCCGGATAACCTACAAGAACCAATGAACTCTGACCATGAAAGCCTTCGACAATAATATGGGTAGCTGTTGCAGAAACGATGTGAAAAGTAAAGCTGTACTTGCCGAAAGGTTCACCCTTCTGTTCAACACTTGAAATATTCTATTCTGGATTCAGCTCCACAAGTTTATGGATATTTTTCTTTCAGTGTTTCATTTTCAACTTGGTTTTCAGCCCTTGACGCGAAAGAAAAGGATCAAAACAAAATGCCATTTTAAGTACTAGTTGTTTAAATCCCTTATGGATTTAAAAGGGGGGGGTATGCTTGTAAGCAGGGACCAGTTTAGGATAATACAGGATTTGGTATCTGTTGTTGGTCACCAAGGACAGCTTTCCATCTCGCAGGGTTATTCAGCTCTTTCGTTATACCAATGGCTGTCTTCTTTTGTGTTCTTAATATCTGTCTTGCCCAGTAGCAGGAATCACTCTGTGAAGCCCCCCAACCTCGCTATTTATAATCCATTCTACCAAGTTACTTGTCAATTATTTTTTGCCACTTGCTGCTGTACCATTGATAGCCAGTTTATCTTTATGCTGCATTCTCGCAGCCTGCGGACCATTGCTTTGAAGAGCATCTTGACGGCATCACTGCTTAATAATGCTAGCCAGGGCACCGGCTCTAATCCTTCATTTTTGTTTCCCCTACTAATTCACTCCCTTTCTCTTCTTAATGCTGAACTCTGCTAGATTCATATAAAACCTGTTAACTTTCCAGAGGTGGAATGTCTTCTTTTCTACCCCATTCCCTCCCCCTTTCAGAGTGCTTCTGAAACATGGTTGTCATTTAATAGAAATATGTTACCCAGGCATATTTTCCTTCCCTTCCTGGAGGAGAACCAGAGGCTGTAGAATTGTGGTTTTAAATCTATTTGGCTTCAGTATGAAGAACAGTTTAAGCATCAATTTGCAGGTCTAACGTGTGCAAGCTGTTATCTCTCTCCATTTCCATTTTTTAAAAGAAGAGTTGTAAGTGTTAAATTGATGGGCTCTGTGAGTAGATCTTCACAATTTTTTAAAAAAATTGCTAAACTGAAGCCATACATGTCATTGGCTGGGTTCTGGACCATTCAGGAAGAGGAAATATGGTTTAATCCTTCTACCTCCATATTAAAAGGTAAAGGTCCCCTGTGCAAGCATCGGGTCATTCCTGACCCATGGGGTGACGTCACATCCTGACGTTTCCAAGGCAGACTTTATTTGCGGGGTGATTTGTCAGTGCCTTCCCCAGTCATCTTCCCTTTACCCCCAGCAAGCTGGGTACTCATTTGACCGACCTCGGAAGGATGGAAGGCTGAGTCAATCTTGAGCCGGCTACCTGAAACCGACTTCCATCGGGATCGAACTCAGGTCGTGAGCAGAGCTTTTGACTGCAGTACTGCAGCTTAACACTCTGCACCACGGGGCTCCTAAACTACCTCCATATTGCTTTGCCTAAAACCACCACCTTCATGGTGGCACCTGTTGGTACTGGAGTGATTGGTACTGGAATGATTCTTCCTTAAGTGGTAGAGAAAGTTGGCATATAAAAACTCTTCTTCTGTAATGTGGGATTGGATAGGGAAGGAGGCTTCCTGTTGCCCAATCTCATCAGTTCTTGGAAGCTAAGTAGGGTCAGTACGTGGATGGGGACCACTAAGGAAAATTATGCAGAGGAAGGCAGTGGCAAACCACCTCTGCTTTGAAAGCCCCTTGTTGAGGGTCACCATATGTATTGTGACTTGATGGCACGAGCACAGATAGCATGGGAATAGATAAAACCATGCAGGGATGGAAAGAATAAGCCCTCCCTCCCATCTTGCTGGATCTGGACCAGAGACAGTTGTAAGTAAGCTTTGAGCAACGCTGAGAAAATCTGCTCACTTTTCTCTGACTGGCCTCGCTCAATCGGACCAAGGTCCATTTAGGCTAGCGTTCTAAAAGAAACCAGTCCCATGAGGAATAGAATTCCTCGGTTGCTTGTTCCTCATCTGAGATTCAGAACACTGCCTCTATATGTGGGGGCTCCATATATGAAGCTGCCATGTGCCTTGTTTCTCTTACCACTGCCATCCCTTGTTTCCCTGTCTCCTATGGCTGACTCTTAATTTACTTCTTTGCAAAAAGGGAGAACGGAAGAGGACACGTCTGGTGGAGAGATGGATATGGCAGTACGGTAGCTACAGTCTTGCTTAGAATATTCAAAGGGAAGGCAGTATCTCTAGGCAAAGGAGGTGGCAAACTAGGACAGGGAGATAGGGATTGAAAGTTTCAGAAGACGGGCGAGTGTAGTCAAATGGGAAAACAGGAACAAGAGTACTAGAGGTGAGCCAGCATGGTATAGTGGTTAAGAGTGGTGGTTGGAGTGGTGGACTCTGATCTGGAGAACCGGGTTTGATTCCCCACTCCTCCACATGAGCGGCAGACTCTAATCTGGTGACCCGGGCTGGTTTCCCCATTCCTACACATGAAGCCAGCTGGGTGACCTTGGGCTAGTCACAGTTCTCTTCGAGCTCTCTCAGTCCCACCTATCTCAACGGGTATCTGTTGTGGGGAGGGGAAGGGAACCTGATTGTAAGCTGGTTTGATTCTTCCTTAAGTGGTAAGAGAAAGTTGGCATATAAAAACCAAATCTTCTTCAAAAAATGAAAAATACGTATATTATGGAAATCCAAAATAAGATACAACTTAACCAATACCATAAGTAAATATTGGAATTTGTACACATATAATAATACAGTACATCACATTTGAATCTGTAATGCATCTAAGAAGTAAAATACACTGTAATGGCCATACAGTTTGCAATTATCAACAAAATATAAAACCTAAAATATTCCAAAAATACAGTTTACACCTAATCATTGGCAAAAGTCACATGCAACCCAACAAATAAAACCCCCTATAACAGCCATAAAATTTTCACTCTTTGGTAAAAATGCTGTTTTCAAAAGTCTTCTTCAGAATAAGCCCATAACAAACTTGAGTCACCTGCTGCAATCATTGATATTATATATTAATATCCAATAAATATTGAAATCCTACTACTTCAAAGTAGGGTCCTTACCCTCCCAAGGTCAGGTAGACAACAAAAACCAGCAGGCAAATGCCATCACTGAGGGCAAATGAAGGCAACAGAGGGCATGAGTAAGGTATGGCCATGTAAATATATAAGACAATATTTGGGGCCAAAAGAAATGACAAAAAAATTGACAGTAATTTTGACTCCGCTCTATTCTTTCCCCTTCTTATTAGGAACCCTGATACCTAATCTCAGGAATGGAATTTTCCTTTTTTCACCAACCATGTATACAACAACAATGCTAATTCCTTCCTTCCTTCCTTCCTTAAACAGGGACTTCACTTTAATTGCATCTCCCTGGATGATGCTTTCAGGGGGTTATACCTTTATGTTGTTAGTGGCGGGAGTCTCTGTATGTATATTTCACCTTTGATCACTAGGCGGCAATGTTCTAAATCAATAAATCCATGTTACCATGTCTGTTTGGGGCTGATCTCTTGAAAAGATTCTCAGAAGAGAAAAAGGAGAAAAGAAGAGGGTAAAAAAAAACCTCAGGTTTTTAATGTCTTTCCTGTCCTCGCTAGCTATTAAGGTGTTATTCACATCTAGCCTGTGTCTTGTATCATGATCTATTACAGTAACCTGAGTAAGCTGTCACGATGACTGACTGTACTTTGGGTTTAGAGGTCTGTTCTGTGACAATTACTCTTTCCAGAACTTAGAAAGGCAACCATTTGCTATCTGCATTTGAAAAAAAAAAAAAAAAAAAGACATGGGCTGTAAAACTAATTAGGTCATTAGAAGCCTATTATCTTGCCAGGGAGAATTTGATTTTAAAGCCAAGCGTGTTTTCCCAGAAGGCTGAAGTTGGTTCCCCTCCTGTTTCCAGCTCCGAAATCTCTCATGCAGTTCAAAGATGCAGAGGCAGGCAGAATTGCCTAGAACCACCACAGGCCCCCCAGATGAAGATTCCCTCATGCCCTGTCTCACACCACCTAGACCCAACCAAAACGTCATATGAAAGCAAATCACATAGCAAGCCTATCTCCATGGGCTCCCACAGAATTTTGCTCCCCAGTCTCCCCTCTGGACAGCCCTGAATACATTTGGAATTAGCAGGGCCGTAACTTGGGGGTGGGTGGGCAAGAAGGGCAGCCAGTTCTGCCCCCTCTCTGTATGACACTGGGGCAATGGCTGCCCTCCTTAACCCCCCTAGTTACAGATCTAGGAATTAGGGAAGTTACTAATTTTTGTGATAGTTTGGGTTCAGTTTGAAAACAAATGGTTTGTTTGTTTTTTGTCAGTAGGGATCTCCATTCTTGGGGACAAACTGCAGTCACCCTTCATCCTGACCATATTAACACATTTCAGTAGAAATATTGCTGTTAAATTGATGCTGTTTTTACATCAACTGCACATGAGTGGTGTAAAAATGGCAGAGGTCCTGTTATTTATTATTATTATCTATCTATATCTATCTATCTATCTATCATCTATCTATCCTGCCTTTCTGCCCTTACAAGGGCCACCAAGGCAGCTGACAATTTAAAGCATGCATGTTAAAATGCATTATCAAACCATTAAAATAAACCCCTCTCCTAAACATACCCACAACTTTTAAAAGCGTTACAAAACAGAGTTAAAATACATAAAGAATAGTTAAAATACATATAAAACATTGGTTAGGAAGGAGGAATCATTGAGGGAGTCTGTACCTGCTGGCAGAAGGTGGAGCCCCTGAAGCATGCCTCGGAAGATGACCAGCATCTTCAGTTCCTAATGTACTACTTTTTCTCAGCTGATTCCCATGTCATTAGTCTGCAGAAGAACCTGCAGACTGCCATCTTTGGAATGCCTGAACCGGTTGCGATGCTTGTATACATCATCAGCGCAAACAGATGCTGCCCTGCAGGCTGTTCTTCAAATATGCCAGGCTGCTACTTATATTGGGGCCTGATGGATGGGCTTTGACATTCACGCCACACACAACCTTGGCTTGGCACCTGGAGTTGTCATCTACTGTTTCATTGGTCATGTGGCGTTTCTTCTGCTCTCTGACTGGTTGACAGGAGCAAACAAATGGATGCTATTATTTCCTTAGGCAATGAGTAGAGAGCAATCTAGAGCAATTCCAGTGTTTATCTTTCGCTACCAAAAAGCATTTGGCTGTCTGAGATGGGACTGTCATTCACATCCCATCTTTTTGTTTCTTTCCTAGGATCTTGTTTTGCCTGATATCATGGATGACACAGAAGGGAAAGTCCTTATATTAATAGCACTTTGTATCTAGGGTTCAGGCTGCTTAGAAGGAAGCTATATACTTTAATTCTAATTATTTGGGAAGAGGTTGTCCTTTCTCTTTAGTAAGATATTTGTTTATATTTAGCATGGTCTGTTTCAGGTTTTTGTAGGGAGAGACACTATAACTAAGCTCCCTTTCTCACTTTGAGTCCTTGTTAGGAAGAAAGACAGAGTACAAATGAAGTAAATCAATATCTCAAAATAATCCTGATAGGTAGGTTAGAAAAAACAATAATGATTTAGTCGAGGTTACACAATGAGCCTAGATTAAGGATGAATAACAAAAAATTTAAAACCTAGCCTTAAAAGTCAATGTCTAACACTATCATCAAGCGGTTCTCACTAATCCCTTTTCAAATTAATTAATTAATATTTCTAGCCCTCTCTCAATCCCCAGCTAGGCTGGCCTCAGGGCGGGCAACAACAAGAAAATAACAGTAAACAATAAAACTATAAGACACCTACAATTAAAACTGTTAAAACCACACAACAAATGTTAATTACTATACCAGATGGTGTTTATTAAAAACATAGTCACCACTGAGAAACTCAGCAGAGCAGTCACTGCCCCCACATACAGTAGTTAATGAAAAAACAAAAAGGTAGAGTGGTCAACATAGAAGACAACCTGTGGCTATCCTCAACTGTAGGCCTGGTGGAATAATTCCATTTTACAGGCCCTGCAGACCTCTTTAAGGTCCCGCAGGGCCCTGATTAGGGTTGCCAGTTGGATTGCCAGGTCCCTCTTTGTCACCAGTGGGAGGTTTTTGAGGTGGAGCCTGAGGAGGGCGAGGCTTGGAAGGGGAGGGACTTCAACGCCATACAGTCCAATGGCCAAAGTGGCCATTTTCTCCAGGTGAACTGATCTGTATCGGCTTGAGATCAGTTGTAATAGTAGGAGATCTCCAGCTAGTATCTGGAGGTTGGCAACCCTGGTTGCCAGGTCCCTCTTCACCACTGGTGGGAGGTTTTTGGGGTGGAGCCTGAGGAGGGAAGGGTTTGGGAGGGGAGTGACTTCAATGCCATAGAGTCCAATTGCCAAAACGTCCATTTTCTCCAGATGAACTGATCTCTGTCGGCTGGAGATCAGTTGTAATAGCAGGAGATCTCCAGCTAGTACCTGGAGGTTGGCAACCCTAGCCCTGATGTCACTAGAAAGGGAATCCTATCAGGCCCGGGCTGTCAAGTACAGCTGCACACTCCTTGGGCCGGGGACCACCAACAAGCTGTTATTAATTGAGCATAATGCTCTTTGGAGGGTATACCAAGAGAGTTGGTCTTGAAGATACAAAGGTCCCGACCATGTAAGTCTTTAAAGGTCAAAATCAGCACCTTGAACCTGTTCCAGCATCCAGCTGGAGCCAGTGCAGTTGATGAAGCACTGGCTGAATATTCCCGCAGCAGAGTCCTTGCCTGTAAGAAGCCTTGCTGCGGCATTTTGCACCAGCTGGAATTTCCAGATCAGTCTCAAAGGCAGCCCTTCATAGAGCGAGTTACAGTAATCCAGACTAGAGGTGACTGTAACATGGATCACTGTGGCTAGATCAGGGCAGGAGAGATAAGGCACCAAACGCCTAGCCCGGTGGAGGTGGAAAAAGGCCATCTTGACCATAGCTATGACCTGAGTCTCCATTGTTAAGGAGGCATCCAGGATCCCACCCAGGCTCTTGACAGTGGGTGCAGGTGGTAATTGCATTCCATCAAGATCCGGGAGTCAGCATCCCATTCCACGGCCGTGAGTCTTCAATGGATTCAATTTCAGCCGGCTTTTCAATATAGCACATGCTGTAGGTAAACCAGTGCAAAGATTAGTAATTACAGGAGAGTGTTTTGTTACGGCATGGAGAAGAATGTGATTGCATGGTGTTTTGTTCACACTTAGAATGTAAAAATTAGATCTCATAGGCCATGCAAATTCATTAAACAGAATTAAACAGAAGCAATTAGGGGGAAAATGCCCTATTTATTAAGACTAAAAGTCACTGCTCGATTTTGAATTTAATTTTAAAAATTAATTTCTTCAGTGTTTCATTATAGATCTGCAATTTAAAATTACCTCAGAATGTAATCTCAGGTTTTGGAAATCCCAAGTAGTACAATGTGACAGAAAATCTCGGTCTTTTTTTGTGCACAAGTCATGGAGCTTCACCAAGTAGCACTGAGCCATCTCATCTCTCAGTCAGCTTCTCACTATCAAAGGTATGGCCAGAGGTACCTGAATTCCTGGTCCCAGACTGAACATTAGGGTTGCCAGGTGCAAGGTTTTAGGGGTGGAGCCTGAGGAGGGAGGTGTTTGGGGAGGGGAGGGACTTCAATACCATAGAGTTCAATTGCCAAAGCAGCCATTTTCTCCAGGCGAACTGATCTCTATCGGCTGGCGATCAGTTGTAATAGCAGAAGATATCCAGCTAGTACCTGAGGTTGGCAACCCTGCTGAACACGCCAGGTTCCAGAGTAGGATGGCATCCCCTGGGAGTAGCAGAAGGGTTCTGGGACTGGAATGACAGGTGCCAGAGTGGAATGACTGCCCCTGTAATTGAAATCAGTGCTCTGTATCTGTAATCACAAACCTTTGAATGGAATGAAATATTTTACACTGATTTCAATCACACGGGCTGCTGTTCCAATATGGGACCTGTCATTCCAGCCCAAATACACTCATGGTGCTCCTAGAGGCCATGATTCTACTCTCTGGGGGCTGTCATTCTTTTTTTAAGTATAGAATCATAGAGTTGGAAGGAACCACCAGGGTCATCTAGTCCAACTCCCTGCACAGTGCAGGAAATTCATGACTACCTCCCCGCCACACCCCCAGTGACCCCTACTCCATGTCCAGAAGATGGCCAAGATGGCCTCCCTCTCATTACTGTGCCCTTTCCCAACCTAAGCTGGGCTCAGGGCGGCTAACAACATAAATAAATACAATTTAAAAATATAAATAACCCTATAAAATCTGATTAAAAATGCAATCACAAAAATTAAGACTATCAATAGCACCCTGGTCGTGGTTGTAACTCCAGGAGAACTCCAGGTCCCACCTGAAGGTTGGTAGCCCTGTAAGTAAATGAGGCTTCTTTCACCTCTTTCCGAGTTCCTTACATTTTAATCTATTATGCGCCTTCACTATACTGTGACTGAAATTGGAGGAGTAAAAGAGGAGAGATAGTAGAAGATACTTGTGGGTTCTGTCCACTGCCTTTTGCTACACTTCTGAACCAACCCAGGTGGAGCAGCATGTCTCTTTCCCTTTGTGAGTTTGCGATCTCCTCCTCTTCAGAAAGAGCGTTTCTGTGTCTTGGCATATGTGTGATTTCTCATGCTTCCTCCTCAAAATCCACGTGAGTCAAGTTCAAGGAGATTACATTAAAGGAGATGAGGTGGGGTTATGGAATCAAAGACCAACAGTAACTGCCAGAGGTTCTTATGGGAAAGGAACTTCTCAGAGCTGTCCTTTGCTCAAGAAAAGGATTGCGGGGGGGGGGGGGTCCATGTCCATTTTTTTAAAAAAAAATGCCATTTCAAACAGCCTGTTTACACAACTAACAGATTCCTCTGATTCTTTGCAAACAAGAACATCAATTTAGTTTTGCAGAATAGTCAGAATGGCATTAATTAGCAAAGCGCTGACTCTGCGGGAAGCATAGATCTCTCCACAATGGGAAGATGACAGTAAGCTGATCTTGCAGGTTCACTGTGTTTTAATTGTCAGCTGGTGGCAGGTTGGCCCAATATTGCTGCACACAATACGCACGATGCAGAAAGTATATGTCCTATTAATATATTAAAAAGATATATGCGGGGGGTGGGGAGTCCAGCCATGGCACAACCGGCATTGCAGACAAGCTGTTGCAAATCTCATCGGAGCCCACGTTCACTGTGTGGCTTTTGGCAGAAGGTGTTAGATGGCTAGGAATTGATCAAACGAGTCCCATGCCGAGTGCAAACTGTTGCTGCCTGGTACAAAAGCCACAGGTTCAGCAGGCTTTCTGCTGTGAGAAGTCTGCTCTAATTTGGTGGCAAACATTCAGATACTATCTGAGTGTGCAGTAGTTTGGAGTTTCTCATATGGAAGCTGCTAATCCCAAACTAATGGGCAATCGTGGAGCCAACATCAGAGGACTGGCCCGAGTCCCTCACCCCCGTTATATGCAAATTTCAATTTTGTACTTCCATCCTTGTATCTCTTTGAACTAGCCAACGGGGTGTAGTGGTTAAGAGCGGTGGTTGGGAGTGGTGGAGTCTGACCTGGAGAACCGGGTTTGATTCCCCACTCCTCCACATGAGTGGTGAAGGCTAATCTGGTGAACTGGATTTGTTTCCCCACTCCTCTACATGAAGGCAGCTGGGTGACCTTGGGCTAGTCACACACTCTCAGCCTCACCTACCTGACAGGGTGTCTGCTGTGGGGAGGGGATGGGAAGGTGATTGTAAGCCGGTTTGATTCTTCCTTAAGTGGTAGAGAAAGTCAGCATATAAAAGCCAACTCTTCTTCTTCTCATAGCTCATACCCTACCAGAAAATATTTTTGTTAGTCTTTAAGGTGCTACTGGACTCTTGCCGTTTTTGACTTCTTCTTCTCTGAAAGAGAAGACTTGACCAGGATACCACTTTCTTGTTTTCCTTGTAATGTCTGTCACATCTTTGCTTCTCAAACTGTCTATGCCTTAGAGGGTGGATAGGTATATGAAACTACCAAAACAGACCATTGCCTCAGCTGCCTATTTTGACCTCTACTAGCTCTCCAGGGACTCAGGAAGAGAAGGGGCTGGCTATCTGAGATCTTCCACTGAGTTGCAAATCCTCATTCATACAGATCATATACCTAACTTGGTAGAAGACAGCTTCAAATGTTCAGTCAGAAGGCTCTCCATCACATTTCAGAATGTAGGAAATGTCAGCCAGCCAGGGAAGTTGCCTCTGTATGGCTGTTTATGCGTGGGAGTTTTACCTGAGGTTCGTTGCTCGCTGGACCCACACTTTTCTGTTGGGAATCTATACACCAGCAGTCTCCAAGCTCAAATCAAGCCCCTGCCCCTTTAAATGATGCTTTGTAATTGGCTTACTTCACAATGCTTACTGTGAGAGAAAATCCCCCCAAACCCAATTGCCACATAAATAAGCATTTTAAGAACAACAACAACAAATGGAGCAATCTGAAAGAAAGGGAGGGGAAGAAATCCAAGCCTCGGTTTTGAAAAGCTTTTCTTCTGCTCAGAAAGAGCTCTGAGGAAGCAGGAAGTATTTGAATCCCCGCCTCTGGACATGCTGCTTTGTAACTGACTGTGAGAGAAACCAATCTTGTGTGTCCCGCACTTTGCCTTATGCCTAGGAATTTCACCCGGGCTTTGCTCAGGAAAGATGGAAGAGTCAGGTTAACAGAGTGATGGGAAGACCCAGATATTGTGAGGGCTGGGCACGACGTCATCTCTAATGGATGGAAAACTCATGCATAACTCCAAGGAACAACCAATTCAGGCCAGGGGTGAGCGTGAGTGAAAGTACCCATGCATAAACAACCTATGCCTCCTTTAAAACAGCAGAAAGCATCTCTCTCTTTCTTCAAGGCATTTACATAACTGAGGCAAGCAACTCTGGCATTTTAGTTCCCTGGACTGGTTTAGCTGTACTGATGGGCCACCTCGGAATAACCTTGCACAGAACAAGGGCTTGGATCCAATGGAGCATTGCTATGGCCAGGCATCCTTCTAACTGTGGAAATGCTCTGTTGGATCTAAGCCAAAGCAATGTTAGTCCAAGGTTAATGCTGGAATCCTAGGTGGTGGCATTCATACCACCATTAAATAATCCTACAGAAATGCATTGTGATCTTCATATAGTTAATATTTTAATGAACAGAGTTTATTTTTGGGAACGATGCAAAGCTTTTGATAAAGCATATCCAATTGATAGTAGCTCTAGAAATCACAGAGAGCTTTACAAATCTGTTTTAACTTTTTTTTTTTACCCATGTGATTAGTAATGTGCATATTCACAATGGGGCGAGCTTTCAAAACAGTGAGTGGTCGGACTTATTGTCAGCAAACAAATCAGGTTGAAAAATGAGAGGAAAACAGGAGGAAATGGCATAATTTGCATGTTTTCCTCATCAGAAGAAACGAAGAATGAGAAAGAGTTTGGGGGAACATACAGAAGACAGTTTATAAGGGAAGAGCTTCTGGGGGATCAGAAGAGAAGTGGCATTCAGAGGTGTTGAGAAGACATGAGAAGAATGCTGGCTCCCATTAAAAAGATCTGAAATTAAATCTCTTTCCTCATTCCATGTAAGAGATGATTGCGATAAAGGAAACTGGGTGTTAAATGCAAACCAAAGAAAATATATTTATAAGAGTTCTGAGTCAGTATTCTGAATATTCTCTAGAGCTGAAGATTCCAAATGCTAGCTCCATTGCATGCTAAGGGTTTCCAAGGCAGCCTTTCCCTATCAATATGTCTATTGAGGTACCTCTTGGTGTCTTCCATGGAAACTATGTACATTGCCAAGGATTCTGGGTAGGGTTGCCAGGTCTCTCTTCACCACCAGTGGAAGGTTTTTGGGGTGGAGCCTGAGGAGGTTGGGGTTTGGGGAGGGGAGGAGCTTCAATGCCATAGAGTCCAATTGCCAAAGTGGCCATTTTCTCCAGGTGAACTGATTTCTATGGGCTGGAGATCAGTTGTAAATAGCAGGAGATCTCCAGCTAGTACCTGGAGGTTGGCAACCCTAATTCTGAGGCATGTTTGAGAGTGCATCACCAGGTCACCGAGAGTGCTAGTCAATACTACTGGGTATGTGTGTGCGGCAATCCCCTTTGAGAAGTCACGCAACATTCCCCCCCCTCACCGGTGGCTCCTCATTACAGTAGATACGAATGGGCAGACTGTCTTTTATGGAAACTTGTCTACCACTGTAGATCTTTTCATTAAAAGTTCAAAATGCTTTTGAGGAATCCCAGGATTTCCTAGCACTAGGAATGTGCCAAAATAGTCTGAACTGATCTCCAGTGTTTGCAATATGTTGTCCTGTTTTTTTTTTCCTCTCCCACTTCTGAAATTCTTACTAAGTATAGGAATGTATAAATGTGCCTTTTTTTGTTTCTTTTAATATTAATATGTGGGCCTTTGTTCAGTTTGTCCATTTGTGTTGCTGATGTTCTAGAGTTGTTTATTTTGTATCAATTTTAGGCCATTTTGTATAACCATACAATTATACACAAGTGGCACAAAAATAGGCATCAATTGGGCTGTTTTTCAAGCTAGGGGCACCACATTTGCAGCATAGCTGCTGATGACTCTCCTTACATGAACCCCCAAGTTTGATGAAGATTGGGTCAGGGGTCCAATTTTATAATGCCCATTTTTTCTCCATTGGAAACAAGGGAGAATGGATGGGGGCTGCCCTCTTTGAGGGCCTCTAAAATTGGACCCCCCTGGCCCTATCTGTTGTGGCCCAGACCTTGCCAGGCGAGGAATCGTCAGAGGAAGAGCCGTGCCAGGAAGAACCAGTCCCCTGAACTTCAGTCATCTGAGAGTCCATGCCAAGTTGAACCCCAACAGGAAGAACCACACACCAGTCCTGCTGAGGATTCTAGACCAGGGGTCTGCAAACTGCCCGTTGAGTGCGGCTCTCCAAACTTGGTTCGGAGGCCCTGCTCTTGCGCCCGCTCGCACCGGCAGCTGGGCTGCGGAGCCGGCGCGCCTGAGAGAGAGAGAGAGAGAGAGAGGGCGAGCGGGCGCACTGTCTCTCCCCACCACCACCACCACCCCCCGCCGTGGAGAATGGCCGGGTCCCCCTTTCCCTTGCCCTCAATGGTTGGGAGGCTAAAGCCTCCCCTCCCCTCTAGCCGCGCGATTGTTGGGCGGGCGGCTCAGCGGTTCCTGCCCCCCCTCCTATCAGCTGTTGGGTGGGGCGGGCTTCCTTTGGTAGACCTGGCCTCCGGCTGAGTCCCATTGGGAGACCATGTCTACCCACTGGCTTTCTTGGTGGTAGACCTGGACTCCGAGGAGGGGGAAGTCCCCCTTCACAGGCCAGGTCTACCAATTGGCTTCTATGGGCCTCCGGAGGCCAGGTCTACTGCCAAGAAAGCCAATGGGTAGACCTGGCCAATGGGACTAAGCTGGAGGCCAGGTCTATCATCAGGCTTTTATGGTGGTAGACCAGGCCTCCAGACGAGGACTCCGGATGGGGAGGGGGAAATGGCAGGGACTTACAATTTAATTTTTATCAATAAATAAGATCACTATTAAGTATGATATCAAGTTTTATTCAGTGTATCTATAGTTTAATTAAGACTTAAAACTTTAATTAAAGTTTATTAAGTTAATAATCAGTGTACCTACCTATATAGTTTAAGTTTAAGAAATTTGGCTCTCAAAAGAAATCTCAATTGTTGTACTGTTGATATTTGGCTCTTTTGACTAATGAGTTTGCCGACCCCTGTTCTAGACTGACTGCAGAACCACCTCACTTTGCTGACCCAGCTCCAGTTGTAACTCCGCAGACCCAAGACCCTCCCAGCTCACCTGAAGTAGTTAAACATCACAGGCAACAGGGCAGAGCAGAGCTTCAGGCTAAAAGATGCAGTGCCTGTTTAGAAGCATTAAGGAGACATCTGGAGAACTGTGAGTCTTCAGAGGATGAAGGCTGAGATATGTGGAAAGCAGCTTAAAGCCTTGCCAAAGACAAACAGGCATTGCAAAAACAACTTTGTAAAAGAGCCTGAGACTTTTGCTGCTGACGCTTCTCTGATACAACTCAACGGAATTCTGACCCTTTGGACCAGACTACTGACCTTGCTCCTGCATGCCGATTTTGACACCTGTTCCCAGCTCCCAGCAAAACTCCTGCCGGACTCCTGCTCTACATTCCTGTTTACTGCATTTATCCTGCTGTTGAGCCCTCCAGCCTTAGGTAACGTGAGACTCTCTGGCTAAGGGCCAGGCCAGCACACTATCTTCACTAAACTTGGAGGGCCTTGTAAAACAGGTTACCTGCAGCTAGGCTGCAAACTTGGTGCCTCTACCTCCCCAGAGCCTGGAAAAGATTCCTCTAGGGTATAATGGACCTGTAAAAGCAAAAAAAAAAAAAAAAAATCCCCACCCCCAAAATTGGGTTTTTTTTGGGATTTGTCTTTTTGGCTCCATTTTTTGCTTTGGCATATCTGAATGCACACTAGGGTTGCCAGGTTCCTCTTCACCATCAGTGGGAGGCTTTCAGGGTGGAGCCTGTAGAGGGTGGGGTTTGGGGAAGGGAGGGAGGGACTTCAATGTCATAGAGTCCAATCGCCAAGGTGGCCATTTTCTCCAGGTGAACTGATCTCTATCGGCTGGAGATCACTTAATATAGCGGGAGACCTCCAGCTACTACCTGGAGGTTGGCAACCCTAATGCACACCCCTAGTGTTGTGTTTCCAGATAATAGACTCGGAGCATTCCAAATATAATACAGTTTTATTAATGAATACACATGGTCAGTTCAAGTATTCAAGCTGTGCAAGGGCATAAAGAAAAAGTGAAAATGTGCAATCTCCTTTCCCTTTATTTAGCAGTGATCCTCAATGTTTAAGTAGGACATGCTGGCATTTCTCGAAATTGCAGTTGATGTTCAGCATGACACTAGTTCTCATTCTTGGGACTTCTTCCCATTGTACCTCGTCATGTGGAGATAATGGAGTCCCTAGGTAAACATGTAGTACTTCATGCCTTGTGCCCATCTTAGGAGGAAAGCAAGATGGAGGAGTAAGAGAGCTTCCACTCTGAGCCCAAAGAATTTGTAATCTCCCCTTGGGAGAGTCCATCCCCCCCCCCCCCCCACATGGTCATCCAGCCCTTCTTGCTTACAAAGGGAGAGTTGACTTTATAGCCATTCGGCTCTTTCCAGTCTCTGTCCCTTTAGGTGAAACATCCAGGCAAGGTGTTAGATGGGAAACCATTGTCCTGCTTCAGCCAGAGCCATTAGCATACATGCAAGCTCTAAAGTACTCTACACCAGGAGATTAATGGATTATCCCTCAGCCCTGTCCTTCCTGCCAGTGACCAGTTTGCAGCCAGGTTCCAATTCACACACACCGCGCAGTCGCAAAGATTGAAATGTTGCCGTGAATTCTTGGGTAGAGGGCATTTCTCAGCAAGCACCATTATGGCTTTCCTGATTACTGTTGTCCAATCAGCAGCAGCCACGGTCATATGTGATCATTCCCCCCCCCCCTGCTGCTCCAGTATTATACAGCAGCTGAATGTTCTTTACTGTGATAGGCTGTCGGCACAAAAGGACCAACGAGGAGCTGAGATGGCTTCACTCTATCCAGCCTGCTGTTCTCGCTAAGCCTTTCAGTAAACCAACAGCTAGTTATTTACTTTTTGTTCATCTTCCATCTTACAAACACATTGGATGATTCCAAATAGGAAAGAAAACAAGATGAACGGTGCAATCCTAAACAGAATTACACCTTTCTAAACTCGTTGACTTCAGTGGACCTAGAAGGGTATAACTCTGTTTAGGATTGCACTGCGAATCCTTTAACATTATTTTAATAACTCTAAATATGTTACATGACCGTTGACACTCATTTGGTATATCAAACCAGGTGCTACTACTGCATGCTCGCAAGAACAAAGCCAAGCCAAAGAAAGATTTATGAATGTTGCATAGGGAGGCTGATGGTAAACACGTATTCATCCTCTTTTATTTGCTTGTTCTTAAAAAACCAACCTCAGAATTTGTCATGATAAAACCCAGTTTGATATAAATAAACCTTTTTATGTGTTTTGTGTGTGTGTGTGTGTGTGTGTGTACTAAAAGTAAGTAACATTGATTTGGACCTATTTTAATAGAAGGAATGTCTGTTGAGGGGGGAAGAGGAGGAAAGTCCATTTCAGGAACCCTTTCTATTGAAACTTGGGTGATTCAGTGCAAATAGAAACTTGCTTTATTGATTCGACATGTACTATCCAGCAGCAGATTCATTGCCAGGGTCTTCAATACACCATGTTTTAATTCTGCATTTGCCTCTTTGAAGTACAGGAAAGCATCACTAACTGATTTCCCCAATTCTAAGCTAGATCTTGTGTGGGCGGTTGTTTAATGTTGTGTGGGTTTTTTTTTTTTTTTGGTGTTTTTTAAACTTTCTTAGAGCTGCAATGGATTGGGGAGAAGTTATGGCTCAGTGGTACAGCCTTCCAGTGAGAGGATCTCAGGGAACAGAGTTGAGGAAGACCTTTCTCTTAACTAGATGAAACGTGAGCCATCGCTGATTGGCTCTCCTAGTATTGTCAATTGTTCTTTAAAATGCAGTTGCTGGGGTCAGTGATTTGGTGGAGCTGGGGGGCAGTCAGTGATTCTGTGCCCCAGGGCAAAAGTCCAGGATGGGCCCCCAGAATGACTAACCCCCTGCCCCCTTCATCTGGGATCACTCCAGGCCCAAATAATAGGCTGCCTGCCCTTGAGCCAGTTGTGTGGGGGGGTGGGGGTTGGGAGTCTGTGGCACTGCTGATCTGGCTGCCAGGGTTGGACTCTCATGGCTGTCGCCAAGCTAGAGCAACTGCACTATGAGGAGCGGCTCAAATGCTTAGGGCTGTTTAGCTTGGAAAGAAGGCAGTTAAGGGGAGGCATGATAGAAGTCTATAACATTATGCATGGTATGGAGAGAGTGGACAGGCAGAAGCGTTTCTCCCTCTCTCATAACACTAGAATGCAGGGTCATCTGCTGAAGCTGGAGGGTGAGAGATTCAAAACAGATAAAAGAGACTATTTCTTCACACAACGCGTAGTTAAATTGTGGAGCTCCCTGCCCCAGGATGTGGTGATGGCTGCCAACTTGGAAGCTTTAAGAGGGGAATGGACATGTTCATGGAGGAGAGGGGTGACCTGTGGCTGTCCGTGAGGCATAAATTAGGACCTCCCCCTGTTAGAAGTAGATAACGAGGTCCAACTTCTGAAACAACTAACAAAGTACTATAAAATTCACTTAAAAACTGCTAAAAAGCCATAAAACTTCACTATGAAGCAGGGGCTCCTTACCTTTGCCCCTTGTGCAGTGCCGTCTTGTCTCCAATCCGGAAGATAGGGCTACCCATGGCTTCTAGTCAAAATGAATACTAGTCATGACGTATACCTATTCTCTTTAGTATTAGAGGAGCATGCCTATTATATGAGGTGCTGTGGAACACAGACAGGATAATGCTGCTGCAGTTGTCTTGTTTGTGGGCTTCCTGGAGGTACCTGGTTGGCCACTGTGTGAGCAGACTGCTGGACTTGATGGGCCTTGGTGTGATCCAGCATGGCCTTTTTTATGTTCTAATGTTCTAAGCTGGCTGTTGGACAGGCAGGCATACACTGTCATCACCGACATGCCAGCTGCCAGGGTTGGCATGTGCTAACACCTGAGCCAGCTGCCCGAGCCCCAGAAGGGTAAGTGTGCGTGGTGGTGGTGGTGGTAGCCAGTTCACCTCTCCCTGTGCTTTGCCCCTTTGTGGGGAGGCAAGGTCATGGGCAGACAAGGTCCTGTCCAGCCCACAGTCTGGGGCTGCCTTCCCATTTGCCTGTGGCTGGATGGGGTCGACTTCCCCCCCCCCATGTTTCTTCCTAATTGCATTAAGCCCTCCCCCCGGGGGTGGAGGGGCGAAGACAGGGTCCCTGAGTGCACATTCATTTTGTCCATTGGTTAATTAATGCACCAAAACTGAACACACGGGGGGTTACTGCACTTTGTATTCCCAGCAACGTATTAAGAGTTTGAAAATGTTGTAAAAAAAATTGCTTTAAAAGGGGTTTTGGATACCACGGCTTATAAATGGTTGGAAGACGTCTTCACAGCTAGGGGCCAAACAAAGTGTGAACAGTATTTTTTATAACATTTTCAAACTCTTAATACATCGCTGGGAATACAAGTGCGGTAAACCCCACAGTCACATCTTAGCTGCTTTTCGTAGCATTTTATCCCCCCCCCCCCACCACCACATGTAACGTGATAGTATCGGAGAAGGGAAATGACATGAACGAACCGAAGGTACTGAAAGTGGTGGCCAGCTTTCCATGTGCCATACTTTGTGTGCAAACTTTGGAAAACACAGAAGAAAAACAGTGAGCGAATCCCTCATGTATCAATTCTACTTCGGAAACAAGGTAATTCCGAAGCTCCAAATCTAGGGAGAGATTCAGAGGATTTCAGAACTGCCTCTTGTCGTCTGGTTAATGTCAGGCTTGTTGGACCTAGCCTGGATGCCTGCTGGGATTCTCGGGACATTATACTGCAAAGACTGTTTAAGTTATTTGGAAACCCGCATGAACATGGGCTTGCTTTGTGATTCATTCCTGGGACCATCGCTGGCTCATAGATCTGTGCATGCCGAGAGCATCCTGCACTGTGCTAAATCTACCTTTTAAAAATATTTTTAAATGCCTAAATGAAACCTAAAGTTTAGAATCCAGACAGAGACAGGATGTTGGGCTAAAAAGGGCTTTATTGTCTGGAATGATCTTTCTCTTAGGGAGGGGGCTCAGTTAAAGTCCAGGGTGACTACAAAGGTAAAAAAATAATAATAATTACAGGCAAGGAAAAAAGCCATAAAAGACACTATCTGCAAGAAGTCTGCTGTCAATGACTTAAGGGCAGGATATGTCAAGTACAAGAAATGTCATCTATTGTCAGAAATATAATAAGGCAGCATAAAGTAGCCGCACCTACCCATTTGGAGTTGAAAAGCAATGCATTGCAATTATAGATGTCAAGCCTGCATGGTTCTCTTGCCAGCTGAAAGGACAAGCGTAAGTGCCAAAATACTTTTTTTTTTTTTTTAACGAATTGTTACCCATTCTCACTTACTTATCTCTGTTTGGAGTTCAGTGGTAATCACTGATACTCTTCCACTTCACCCTAAAAAAAGAACGAGAAAAAGATGAACCCTTTCGATTTTGTATGACCCACTCCTTGATGTGCCTGACATAGGGATATTTTACTCCCTCTGAGTTTCCCCCTGTATTTGTCCCAATGGCACCAATCCATTTGCTTCCCTCCATTTTTCTGGCTTGTGTTTCCAGAATTTGTAAAGGGCACAGCTGTTCCTGTAGCTTCACATTCCTTTTGTTCAGTAATTGTTCATGCTAAAGTACCAGGCAAGAATTTCTTTCCAGAATACAACACTTTGTGCAATAACCATCAAAATTAGCTTTCATTAGAGAGTGCCAGCTTGATGCAGTGGTTAAAAGCAATGGTTTGGAGTGGTGGACGCTGACCTGGAGAACTGGGTTTGATTCCCCACTCCTCCACATGAGCAGTGGAGGCTAATCTGGTGAACTGGATTTGTTTCCCCACTCCTACACATGAAGCCAGCTGGGTGACCTTGGGCTGTGTGTGGGCTAGTCACAGCTCTCTCAGCCCCACCTACCTCACAGGGTGTCTGTTGTGGGGAGGGGAAGGGGAGGTGATTGTGAGCCGGTTTGATTCTTCCTTAAGTGGTAGAGAAAGTCGGCATATAAAAACCAACTCTTCTTCTTGTTGTGCAATACCATCAACATTAGTTTTCATCAATGGAAAGTTTACTACAGATCCTTTTGTGCATTGCCATGCTTCATTTTAGTTAATGGGAAGATTCTAACACAGTGCAATCCTGAGGATACTTTCCTCAGTGAAATACCCATTGAGTAAACTGGAGTAGGATTCTGAGTAGACCTTTTTAGGATTGCTTTATTACACAGAAGTCCTAAGAACTCTTTCCGAGCAGGAAATCCCATTGAGTAGAGTAGGATTCTAAGTAGACCAGCTCAGGATGGCACTGTTAGGTACCCAAGTTCTATTGCAGATTCTAATGTGAGATAATTTCCATTCATTTAAAGGGTGCTGTTGGTTGTTTTTTAAATGGAATTACTTATTCTTCCTCTTAAAAAATAAAATTCTGTTTAGTGTATTGGGAAAGTTGCTTAACTGTGCATAGTGCCCTATTAAAAATGCTTTAAATGATCTCAGTGCCTTTAAATGAATAAGAGCTATCACCCATTGAAATTGTAATAACAATAATATAGTAACAGCCCATTCCTGAGATTTTGGCCGAAACCTCATAGGAGGCGGCGTGACCTCCCCGCCAGCATGAATCGATGTAATCACGGATTAAAAGAAACTAACACTGGTGGTGAGGCCAGTCCCGGCGGCGTCTGAGCTCTGCAAGACCGTGCCTCACCCCTCTGCTGGTGCAGCATCTCAGTGGCGCAGGCCCCCTGCACCAATGCAGGGGGGCGTTCCAGGAGAGGGGTTGGGGGGAGGAGCAGCCGGTTAGGCGGCTTCCTATCCTGGTTCATCCCGGTACGCCAGCACCAGGAACGGCGGTGCTGCACCTGCTTTTTAGCAGGCGCAGCCTCGCTGTTCTCTATGGGGCAAGAGGCCCCGATTAAACAAAAAAAAGGTCGCGAAACAGCTTTTTTTTTGTTTAATGGAGTAAGTGAAACAACTTAGGAGGAGGCGCAGCTGCGCCTCTTCCCCGCTATCTGCATACGCCGTCACCTCAGGAATGGGCTGTTAGTCACAAAATCATTTCCCTCAATGTCACCAAATTGTTGGAAATGCAACAAAGAAGTAGGATCTTTTCATCATATTTGGTGGACTTGTGAAAAAGCTAAGAAATTTTGGGAGATGTTACACAATGAAATACGGAGGATTTTACAACACAATATCTCTAAAACACCCGAAATGATGCTGTTAAGTATGATACCAGATACTATTTTTACTCATCGAACTTTTTTGATATATGCCACCACTGCTGCACGTGTGATATATGCAGCTAAATGGAAGACTGGCGAGATACCGACCAAAAATGACTGGATAAATAAGATGCTGGAATTGACAGAGATGGCGAAACTTACAGCTTTGATAAATCAGAATGATAATGTACAATTTTGGGGGGAATGGGAGGCATGGAGAATTTACTGTGAATATCATTTTTTAATGGGACCATTTAAAGGATATTCTTTGATTTAATCCCTCATATATATTTTGTATTAAGGTTATATTAAGCTACTGAATTAACAAATTTTAACAAGATAAGATAAGTATATATTAATTAAATAATATGGGGATTAATTTTGTTAGCAAAAGTATATACAATTTATTTTTAGATGGAAGAGAGTGAGAGGGAAGTCATTTTAAGTTTAAATTACTATTTGTTTTTTATTACTTTTATCAATTTTTAGTAATAGATGTTGATTTATATGTTATATTAAATGAAAAAATAATTTTAAAAAAATTAAAAAAAGAATGGGCTGTTAGTCTCTAACTAGCATTTTCATGAGCTCAAAACTCTTGTAATCCATGTAATCCATGTAATCCATGCAACCAGCCTGTAAGGTAAACTGATATTACGATTCCCTTGTTGCAGATGGGAGGCTGAGAGACAGCAGCTTTCCTAAGGCCACCTTTCATTGCATGTTGGGACTTTTCCATTAAGTAAAAAAAGAATCCCGTAAGGATCCACATTAGGATCCACGTTAACAACTCAAGACATTGAAATAGAAGATCAATTTGTATTTGGTTAAGGAGTAAGCTCCAAGATGAATGAATGATTGGATAATTACTGGAATATGCTTGAATTGTGTGACTGGGCAATTCTTTATGTATTCCCCTAATGGAATTGTTTCTCTATTACCCTTTTATCCCTAAAATGGACCCTTAGGGTGAGTTGTAAGTTAAACCAGCAATCATGACATAACAATAGAAAACAAGCCAAGAAAGAAAGACCCAGTCAAAAAAGAATGAAGTATATCAGGAATTAGGTCTACTTGCTGTCCAGGTTGCATGGAATATTCTGATTTCAAATACATTGCCCTCATGTGAGAAACAACCATATGAGTCCTTCCAGAGCCTGTGAAAGGAAATGTTATTGTAGATAGTAAATAGTGATGATAAGCAAATTAACCTATATGGACGGAGGAGAATAGGTCTCCTTCCTAGCTTGGATAACTATATATCCGTGTTAACTATAATAAGTTTGCAGAGTTAAACATAAATATACTGATTGAGAGGTACTATAATACTATTAGTATTATATAACAATTAATAATTGTAGAATAATAATAATCAAGTATGGCAATTTATTTAGCCCGTGTGAAGGTTTGAGTATATATCTAGTTTTTTTAAAAAAAAAAGATTTAAAGAGATTTTTTTTTAGAACAACGCAAAAATAGTTTAACTTAGATCCGCTCCAAATAGTAATTGATGGAAGCCTTGTTGCAGATATGTATGCATAAGTTGTGTCTGTTCTATGTTGTATGTTTTGTTTCATGTGGTTTAAAAAACACACACATATGAGTCCTTTCTTTTGTGTTTCCTCATACCATTTTTTCCTGTTCAAATCAGCACATTTTAATATCAATTCTGAATCAGTTGCATACACATACAGGATCAAAATAGAATATAGATGGCAAAAGAATGGTGTGTTTGCATGCATGGTGGCATAACTATGTAAAGAGAGAGTAGAAGTGCCCTGAAAACCAATACCAGTCCTATTTTCAAGAGACTTGCAGTTGCTCTCCTATGCAGAGTTATTCCAATCTAAATCCGCTGGAAATCAATGGAAGAACTCTGCCTGGGCTTGTAAAAAAGGTCATTCTTGCCGTACAGCCTTGTTCACTGGTGATGAGCGGCACACAAATATTAGGTGCGCTGCAAAGGCGTTATTGACCGCAGATTGGCGACAGAAGAAAAGTTTACACCACACAAAAGGAATGCCTGGGAGAATTAATCCTGCCATGCTTCAGAAGCGGCACACAAAGGTTATTGTTGCTTTTTATCCAGTCCTGTGTAGTCCATTTGTCTGAAGAGAGCAAAGTTCCGCCAGGGTGTGATAATGGAAGCAAAGCTAAGGACACGAAAGTGAATGCATCCTTTTTAGGGATTCTGCCAACTCTCCTCCAAGGTTAATCCTCAATACTATACAATTGCAGTTCGGCTTGGCTATACACTTTGCAATGAGTAACTTTCCAAACCATCTTGTTTGGTCCTGACAGGATTGTACACAAAGCCACACACATCAATATAGCATTACAAGGTTCTCTTAATGTGTTTGCTGCCTGCAGTGTGACTCTCTTTTGTGCACACGGTAAAATCTAGTCAGCCTTGATTTCCCCTTTATTGCTGCTGACTGGTCTTAATTAGAGCAGATCAAAAATCTGATTGGATTTAGATTTTGAACTGGAATATATGGGGTTTTCATTGAGAAGTTGTTTTCAATCGCTATTTATGAGTGATTGTTCTGTATTTGATTTATCTTTTACTTTTTGTCAATTCTTTTGACTCACTGCTTGTATGCACATAGTATAGTTCTTAGATACAATTTAGATCAGGGATGTCAAACATAAGGCGCGAGGGCTGGATCCGGCCCCTTGGGTGCACTTATCGTGCCCACGAGCCAGCCGAGGCAGCCACCTCCATCCCCACTCTCAATGTGGGCTGGTGAGGCATGGCCAGGTCCAACCAAGTGATATGTATGTCATATACGGCTCTCGTAACAATTGAGTTTGACACCCCTGATTTATATGGTATTTATTTATTATTTATTCAAAGCATTTGTATGCTGCCTTTCCAACTTAGGGTCCCCAAGGCAGTGAACAATCAAAACATTAAAATGATTTAAAAGACAGAGAATGTAAAACTTAATTGTTTATAAAACACATAAACACATATTTATGAACATATGAACACATGAAGCTGCCTTATACTGAATCAGACCCTTGGTCCATCTAAGACAGTATTGTCTACTCAGACCGGCAGCAGCTTTTGGACACCATTTCTATATATAATGTCATAGATGAACCAAATTTGCTTTGTATTGTTTCCCATTCCTTCTTAATTTCAGATGAACTCAGAGAATGCCTAAAATCACTGCCAGCATTGGAGAAAGCACAGCTTGCCATATATTTCAGATGAGAGCACAGGAACCTTGTTGACATTGTCCTATGAACTGAGGTTTTTGAGAACTTAGATGGAGCTTCCCCATGCAGCATGCAGCTCAGAACTTCAGATCTGAGAGCCAGTGATGGCTAGAGAGTCAGTCTAGGATGTGGGAGACCCGGGTTCATATCACTGTTTTGCCATTAAGCTTGAGATAGTCACTTTCCCTCAGCCTCACCTACCTAAAAGTTTGTTGTGAGGAAAAAATGGGGATGGGAGGATCATGTATGCTGCCCTGAAAGGGTAGGATAGAAATTCACTAGATAGATTCCTAAATTCAATATTGCTCTAAAATGAGGGTATACAAATGTGCCCTTTTTCTTTCTGTTTGCACTTGTCATTGTGAATTTTTTTCATTTTTAGCTGCTTTAGCTGTTCTTGATTTATTTCTTTTATAGCTTTTCAGTATCATTTGAATCCCAGTTTTATGCAACTGACACAACAAAAATATGCATATGTCATATAGGAAGAATTTGACAGAGGAATGCAAACATCCGTGGCAAAATAAATGCATGGTCAATTTGAACAAGAGGAGATTGAAAATAAAACCAGGATTTTTGCAAGCTGAAACAGTGGAGTTGAAAAATTTGGTAACAACATCCTCACGACAAAGCCAATCTTCATGGGTGTACGCTTCTCCTAGGTCTCCCTGCCAAATGATGGTATAATTTGATTTCAAATGGTTTCCTTTCCTTTTGAAGTTGGTAACGGGGTCTCATTAGGCCTGCAATGAAAATGAATTGCCATCATAATCGTGTACCATAAAGACATTAACAAGATCTCTGTAGCTTTCTACAGGGATTGGTTTCCCCCTTTTGCCCACCTTACAACCTGGTCACTGGCATGTGGATAGGAAAGTTTGACAATCACTCAGGGATCCTACTTTTATATAGGATTAGAATAGTAGAGAGATTGTAGCACTTTTATTCCCATTGCTATAAGATGCATGCTTATTTCGTGGGAATTACAGCTTTGGTAGCCCTGGCCTGGATGGCCCAGACTAGTCTGATCTTGTCAGATCCCAGAAGCTAAGAGGGCTGCCCTGGTTAGTATTTGGGTGGGAGACCACCAAGAAATACCAGGGCCGCTATGCAGAGGAAGGCAATGGCAAACCCCTCTGTTAATCTCTTGCCTTGAAAAGCCTACTGGATTGCCATAAGTCAGCTGCGACTTGATGGTACCTTACACACACACACATTGCTTTAGTAAACCTGACCAATAGTGGTCACCACTGTTGCATGATTCAATTTGTTGTAAGCATACATTTTTCAAGAATGGTCACTAAGAGGCAATGCAAATTGAGCATGTGGTTGATAGATTGAATTTGTTTTAAAATGTTTTTATCTCCCCCTTCTCTAGCAAAAAGGGAGCCACAGTGGCTTACAATAAAAGACACTCTAAGCAAAAATCCTATTGTGTTCCTATTGAAGAAAGCTGATAGGAAGAAAATAGATTCCCTTGAAATGTGGTGTTGGAGGAGAGTGTTACGGATATCCTGGACTGCCCAAAAAAAAAAAAAAAAACAAATCTGTGTATTATAGATCAAATCAAGCCTGAACTGACCCTAGAAGCTAAAATTACTAAACTGAGGCGATCGTATTTTGGTCACGTCATGAGACAACAAGAGTCACTGGAAAAGACAGTCATGCTAGGAAAAGTTGAGGGCAGCAGGAAAAGAGGAAGACCCAACAACAGATGGATTGACTCAATAAAGGAAGCCACAGCCTTCAATTTGCAAGATCTGAGCAAGGCTGTCAAAGATAGGACATTTTGGAGGACTTTCATTCATAAGGTCACCATGAGTCGGAAGCGACTTGACGGCACTTAACACACACACACAAGCAGAAATCACAATATAATAAGCCATTCTAAAAATCTCATGTGACATGGCTCATGTCACAGTCCTTTGCCCAAGACAGAAGTTGCTTCAGAGGCTCCAAACCAATGATCTTTGCTAGTCATTCGGAGGAGGCTCTTGGAAACAAAAAGCAGGATCGGAATTCTCCACATAAATGTATGCATTTGCTTTATGCCATGCCTTTCTCCACAGTGGGGACCCAAAGTGCCTTACACGGTTGTCTTCCCCTCCATTTTATCCTCACAACAACCCTGCAAGGTAGAGTGTGCTGAGAATGACTGGCCCAAGGTCACCCAGAGAGCCTCCTTTGCAGAGTGGGGATTCGAACCTTGGTCCCCCAGTTCCTAGTTTGGCACTTTAACCACTACACTACACTAGCTCTAAATCAATCAATAAGTTAACAAACTTAGTTCTAGGACACAGCACAGCCTCTCCCAAGGATGCAAGGCCAGCCCCGACGAGGTATATTTCTCAGCAGGAAAGAACAGGTCACTTTCTCTATTCCACTCTTTGATGAGATTGTCCAATCTGTGCACCCAGACATATCTCCGAATCTACCCCTTCTGCCCAGCCAGGAACCGGCAAGTTTGAAATCAGAAGCCGGAGATCTCAACAGGGGCAAGGGAACGTGCTCCCATCAAAGACACATTTTGCATATGGAAATGTTTGATGTCTTTTGCCTGATCGGCTCACCTTCCCATCCCGGCTCGATAAAATCTGACAGCGCTGCGGGCTTCGAGCGCTTTGCAAAAGTAATCAACCCGGGATGCTCTCATTTATTTTGAAATGTGTTAGGGACCTCTGTCATAACCAAAACACATGTCTCTCTGTGTTAGAAGCCGCTTTGCTTGAGACCCATGAATCACAGTAAACCATGATCTTGCGGGGGTGGGGGGTGGGGGACGACGACCCACAAATTGTAAAAAAAAAAAAAAAGAGAAAATGCTCTTTTCCTTCTCTTGGGAGCGTTACAGCTTGACAGGGGGATGCTTTTCAAGGGCAGAGAGTAATGCCATGTTGAAGTCCAATGTGTAACAGGAGAAACCTCCCTCTTTTGGCACATTAAAAGACTTTTGGGCATCACCACGGCAGCAGTTTTCCAAGCCTTTGGGCTACTGACAAGACAGAAGGATTGTTCTGTAGAAAGCTGGAGACAGTTCAGGGGTCCCATAATGGGGTTCATCACTTAAGCTGTTACTTCTTCATTCCTCCTTCCTCCACCCTCTCCCTTTCTCCTCTCCCCCCCCCCCAAGATAATCACTTGGAATCCACTCATCCAAAAAGAAAATTACTTTTGGGGATGCAAAAAACAATAACAAAACACTTTGTAATGACTGCTGAAAGTAAAGGAAAGGTATAATTATAATGTTGTCGTATTGTCTTCAGAAATGCAGCCCAAACAACTCAGCGGCTCTGCTCGGAAGTGTATTATTATGAAGACGTTCTTCAGTAAAGTAACAATGGCATGGTGCATTTCTCGGAGTGTTTTGTTTTCATGGCAGGCCGTATTTACCGACGACATGTATGTGCAGTCGCAGATGCTTTCTGCCCTTCTCAGGAGTCCGCCGAAGGTGACAAGTGATCCCTAGGAATGCCCTGGCTATTCCTAAACTGACCAACTTTGCCTTGTGCCCAATCCAAACAGATCACCAGTCATTAATATTGACAACACAGATTTAGATGAACACCAAATGGTAAGACCTTTTTTTTTTTTTAAGTGGTATTTCTAAATAACTGACCGGTTTGGTGACTATTTAAACAGTGGGCTGCAGAGTGGCATGCTGTGATGTATCAGAGAAGCATGCCTATTATATTAGGTGCTTTTGAAAGCATATGGGCCGCCTAAACTCCCGGACTGGACCTGGCAACCCGATATGCAGGCACACGACTACTGCTTCAGCCGCGCGCACGCCCCAAACGCTACGGGATGGACGCTGCGTGCTCCGTTAAAACTGACACGGCCGCTCCTGCGAGCTCCATTCAGCCAGCAGGTAGGAAACAGAAGCAAGGGCAACCTCCAGCGAACCTGAGAGACTCCATGTTCCTGTGCAAACTCTGTTCCAGCCACAGTCATGTCGTGGAAAGCAGACAGTCACGTAGTCAGTGCCAACACCCCCCTTTCCCATTGCAACATCAGCAGCTTAATGGGCAATCAGCAGCGATCCTGATATCACCGATGAGTCGTTCCTCCAGTTATGCAGCAGCGATCCCCGGACGTTTGCAGAGAACACACCCATTGTTCCAGAACGTTAATCACTTCAGCAGAGATCTTCCAATGGGTTGCAAAAGCCATTGGAATCAGCATAGATTTCCAAATTCTCACTACCCCACCCCGGTAGCCACAGATTAATCCTTTTGTCACCTTTTGTCAACTGGGAACTTAGGAGGGGTAAACCCCCTCGCCCCGCCCCCAGAAAAACAGTATATCTGGGGTGCCCCCAGCCCATTATGTCACCTTATGTCTTTCCTGGCACCTTTGCCGTTACTCTGTTGGTTTGGGTTTTGCGCAGCCTGACCACGCTCCCTCCCGCCTTGCTGGCCAAGTCTACGGGAACCCCTTGCCCCCACCTTTGCTATTAATTTCTTCTGTCTTAGTCTACGTGAACTTGGACAACACCTTTTCAAGGATGGTAAATATCACCCCATCAACGATCCCTGCCATGCTGGCATCTGTGCTTGTATTTCCTAGATTTGAATTTCCTAGATTTCTCTGTATGTGTGTATGCAACACTGATTTGATTGAAAACGACATAAACTCTTTTAATTCGGAATCCATTGCTTCTGTCTTTATTTAAAGGTCACAGTTACTGGCTCTGGTAGACAAAGGTTGTGATACCGCTATAAAAATAAATATTGTAGTTTGCCATCTTGCTTGCTAATTCCCCAAGTTAAAGAGCAATTTGGCTAACACTGTGGAACACAGGCAGGATAATGCTGCTGCAGTCGTCTTGCTTGTGGGCTTCGGAGATGCACCTGGTTGGCCACTGAATGAACAGACTGCTGGACTTGATGGGCCTTGGTCTGATCCAGCAAGCTTTTCTTATGTTCTTATGACATGTCTGTGCTGGAAGGAACCAGGACATCTGCCAGACTACATGAGAATGTGCATGCATTAAATGCTGCTGGTGGCAATGTACCATATTATTTGAATCTGTGGAAAGTAACCCAAGAGAATGGGTTCAACTCACTCATGAACATTGTAGGAGATCCTGATCATTGATTTCCCATGTCAGTTTTAGCTAAGCTTACAGAGGGACTCCTGCAAGGCAGATCAGTTCCTTCTCATCAGATTTTGAGAGAGAGAGACTGTGTTCCAGTGGACTTCTCTTTCGCCCATCTCAAAACTGCTCTCTGTCTTCTCTTTCTGACTTTTCCAAGCTCAAATAACTGTTTCTCCACACACAAACACAAACATATACACACAGAGAATGATTCTGAATTTTTCATCCCTGCTGTTTCAACCTGGAAAATCTCTGTTTCCATTTTATTTCTTCCTTGTGTGAATTGATTTTTTTTTTACTTTCACACCATTTTCTGTTTTCCTTTGCTGTATTTTCTTTTTAAATGTACACCTCGTTCAACATTATTTGTGCACCAGCAAATCAGTATTTTATATATGTATACTTATTATATAAATAGCATTAAAGATGCAAGGTTCTATACAATACAAACAAATCTACAAATCAATAGCTAAACGTAGAGAGCTGGAACCAGTTCCAAAAAGGATACATTAAAACATAAAGAAATGAAACAAAAAATATTTGCTCATCCCTAACAAACATAGGCATACACACTTCTTCTCCCCTCCTTAGCTAGGAAGGTCATCTTCTACAACCTCTGATGGGTACTTGAACAGAATTACCAAATTCCATCCCTTAACAATGAGTACCCTTTGAGAAATATTAACATTATTTTTGTCATGGCCTTGATTCCCATCAGGTCTGTCTCTTTAGGCTAAACCCTTCCTGACAGACTCATTTGAACTACTCAAACAGCAATTTTTTTGTCTGTCACTCTCTGGCGAGTGTCCATTCAGCGGCAAACCCAGGTTTGATATCATGTTCATACTTGGAGAATATAGGCGTTAAAATATTTTTCTGATTCACTTTTCCCTTCGCGTTGATCATTAATTTATCCTTCCCGGTCATTTTTGTGACTTAAAGATGGGAAATTATGACTGTAAATTGAGATAACTTGCTCACTAAGGGAGTATTATTCATTGCTGCTTCCTAGGGTGGCACAACACACCCATCTTTAACGAGAAGTTTGCTTCCTCTTCATTGGGGTCCAGCAACCAGTGAATATGAACAGGCACAATTCACCCAGCAGCAAGCAGGACAGGTATTCCAGTTCCAGTGCAAAATGAGTGCCTATACGCATAAGCAAATGAGCATTTTGGTGTGACTTGATTATAACTTTCGGCGTATCTTCAAAGAGGCAGTTAAATAATAAACCACAGATAGAGTGTTATAAGGGGTTAAATGATGGTTAGCTTGGAATTCGACTGTTGAAATCGCACCATGGCACTTCTTATAGAAGGCCCCAGGTTGTGTTGAAAGCCCCCAGCTCTTTCAGTCATCTGTCTAATAGAGGCTAGACACATCTCTCCCATTCCTTCAGCAAAAGCTGCAGCCTGTGATGTTAATTAGATTTTTTTTTTTTTTGCCCTCAGCTACTCAGTATCATTCTGCCACACCTGTGATAGTTCCTCCCTGGAGACAGTGTATTCTTCTGCAATGTGTGTGTTGGTTTTTGTAATATAAGCATCTGTCTACCAGGGCATAGATTGAAACACTTGGAGGCCATTGACTTGAATGAAAGTGCTTAATGTGATTTCAAAATTTGTCTTTTATTCCTTTTATTTATTTATATATATATATATATATATATATATATATATATATATATATATATATATATTAGTAGTAGTAGTAGTAGTCGTAGTCACCATCACCAGCACATGAACTGTTTTGTGTTCAAGTGTGTGCAATGTGGGGCTCATGGGTGATGTGAAGCTTTACTTTTTTTAAAAGGTCTCTAATCCTCATGCTCTCAGAGATACACCTAAAACCTGATGACAGTGTCTAAAGGGCCAAAGTACTGCGAAGAAAACTGAAAGTGACACAAAGACATTCTTTCCCTCACCTTTTCCAAAATTATTTTTAAGCAGCCAATATGATTTTTTTAAAAAGCCTGGAGTTGTTATAAGTTGAAACTTACATCTTGCCAGCTTATTACTTTGATTCCCCCCCCCACACCAGCTTCTGGCTTAAGATTCAAACTGTGGATGATGAGAGCATATTGAAATGTTGCTTTCAGGAATAACTTTTGAATGTGGACATCCGACTGAAAAAGACAATTCAACAGATAAACTCCTTTAGACTCTCAAGAACATTCTACCACCTTGAAGCCACCTTGAAATCCCTGGGGGAACGAGGACGTCCTCACCACCTACTTCATGAGGACTGCAAAAGAGACACTGGAATTTAACACCGCATGAAAGAAAATCACCTTTTTAAAAAAATTGGGAGATTCAAAGCTGCAGCCCTCATACTGTGAATCTTCCAGAGCTTTTGCACATCATGCCTAACTGGCCAACGATGAGGACTTACTGGGCAGAGAAGTGGCCAAGACAACCCTCTTTTATTTTTCATTGTTAGGGTTGCCAACCTCCCCATACTAGCTGGAGATCTCCCACTATCACAACTGGTCTCCAGCCGACAGAGATCAGTTCACCTGGAGAAAAGGGCCGCTTTGGCAATTTGACTCTATGGCATTGACGTCCCTCCCCTCCCCAAACACCACCCTCTTCAGGCTCTGCCCCAAAAACCTCCTGCCAGTGGTGGAGAGGGGCCTGGCAACCCTATTTCTGTGTCATTTGATATTCTGCCAGTACCCATTCTGGGCTGATTTCTGGAGCAGAAGTTTAATTAAACCAGCCATCATAATCTGTTTTATTTAACATAGCCTCAGTTTTCTGGTCCTCAACACTTTAAAAAACAGTTAAGAACATCCTAACAGAAACAATAATTCAGCAAGGGATCTGTTTGTACATACAGAATGTCGATTGTTGCGTCTTCAGCAATCGAAAGTACAGCAGCTTTAGCAGTTATCTGTTGCTTGGTGGTTTCTACCAGTTTGCAGCAATTTCTCAGGAGCAGGTGAGGCCTACATCCCCCCTTTACATGCTCCCAGTTTTGTTTGGATCTTGTAGAAAGTTGCTTTGATTCATAAATCTTTTATAGTGTAAGCACAGAAATGTCTGTTGCTGTGCTGATCGCATAACACAGCAGCTGCAATCTCACACCCATCCAGAAACATTTACTAGAAGCAGTTATGGCGAAAGGGATGACCGAAGGAAACCAGCAGTCCTCTGAAGTAGCTAAATAGGGATAATGATATACCAGAGACAGGAATGACATAACAGTGTAGCAGATAGAAACAGATAAGATGATCATTATGGCCAGTGGAGTCAGGGCTTGGGATCAAGGCTATGTTGGGGTCAGGTTGTCACATTTGGCCCCTGATCTCCCAGCTGCTATGTCTACACAATATGATTTCTAAAGTGATCTTTAAGAAGAAGAGCTGGTTTTTTTATATGCCAAATTTCTCTTACCTTTTAAGGAGAATAAAACCGGCTTACTATCTCCTTCCCTTCCTCTACCCATAACAGGCACCTTGTGAGGGAGGTGGGGCTGAGAGAGTTTGGAGAGAATTGTGACTGGTCCAGGGTCACCCAGCTGGCCTCATGTGTAGGAGTGGAGAAACCAACCCGGTTCACGAGATTAGAGTCCACCGCTCATGTGGAAGAGTGGGGAATCCAGATTTGAGAACACTGCTCATAACCGCTACACCATGCTGGTTCTACCAACACATGAAGCCTGAACTGATGTTCAGAAGTCCCACATCTACATATCTAATTCCTACATGTGCCCCCATCTGCAAATACTGAAATTTGTAGATAGGGGGGACACTCACCCCAAACAGATGTTTCTTCAAACTTGGGATACTCCTAGAGTTGCCAGGTCCCTCTCTACCATCGGTGGGAGGTTTTTGGGGTGGAGCCAGAGGAGGGTGGGGTTTGGGGGGAGGGACTTCAATGCCATAGAGTCCAACTGCCAAAGCGGCCATTGTCTCCAGATGAACTGATCTTTATCGGTTGGCGATCAACTGTAATAGCAGGAGATCTTCAGTTAGTACTTGGAAGTTAGAAACCTAGATACTCCCCAGGTTTGCAGAAAAAATCTCAAAAGTAAAACAAACACACACATTGAGGGGGGTTAAATTCCCCCAATTTTTAATAAAGTGTTGTGTGCCCATGTGCAGACAACGCACTTACTGTTGAGGTGGAGAGACCCAGCCGTGGCGGCGATGGAGCCCCGGATGCCTGGAATGTCTCCTGTCCCGGCCTCCTCAGCAGCCAGGGGAAGGCCTTGGTCATTATGTCCAGTTTGTTGGCCCACCAGAGCAAGAGGTTGACCACTCTATGAAACAAGATGCTGGCCTAAAGGGATCAATGATCTGATCAAACAGTGCTGTTCTTGTGTTCCCTAACATATTCACGATGTATGCACAAACATATCCGCTATGTATGAACAAAACTACAGTGTCAAGGGACAGGAATGACCTAAAAATGTATGACTTCGGCCAAAGTTCAAGTTGAACTCAAGTTCGAACATGTTAAGTGGTTGTTAAAGCAAAATAATGCTGTGTGGGATTGTGGCTAAAGAATTCATCATTGTATTAATGGAAATGACTTGGGGACAGAGCTACAATTTCTTTCAGTCCTGAGCGACCTTCACAATATTAATCAAGTGAGCTAGTTTTGTGTGCCTCATTTAAAAGGCAGCTTCACTAATTAAGGATTATTGGCATTTGCATTTTATTATCATTGATTTAGGAGTTACTTGATGGGATATAAAGAGATTCACCTGAAGAAATTTATTTGGAAACACCAGGTAGTAACAGGTGGCTGACGACAAACAGTTACCCATTTGCAGAAATCTAATGTTCTTGCTAAAAGAGTTGTTTTAGGGTTTTTTCCCCCTCAAAATGTTTTATTTAAGGACATCTGGTAATTAGACAGAAAAAAGCTACTTTTTTTCTCAACATGGTCTTCGTTAAGCAGATGAGCATATGTCACGACTGGGGCATTTATATCTGCTTTTCCGAGACAACAAACATAGAAAAAAAAATATTTGAGCTGCATATTTTTAGCATCTTCGGAGAGGATCTCCTTCTTGGAAGGAGGATTACAACAGACAGACCTTGAGTTTCAAATTTTACTGTTTTTATCTGCCACGTTCAATTTACACTGCATAATTTATTACCACTCTGGATAATTATTAGGCCAGAAAAAAAACATGGCTTATGCCCATTCATTTGCTGCCTTTGGATTTCACTTTTAAAACCCTTCAGGGTCTGAAGACCCCATAGTTGGAGGACCATCTCCCTCAGTATGAGCAGATTTGCTCAGCAAAGGAACACTTATTGGTTATTCCAGCTCATAATGGAATTGTGCTATACTGCTTCCCACTTATGGACTATCTAATTGGTTGTCCTGGCCTTCTGGTTTGTAACTCTGGGAGATCTTAGGAGGGCCTTGATTTTGATGGAGTTTTGTGTGCCAACTATGATCTTCAGACTGACATTTGTTTGCTACCCACCATGGGCAACACATTCCTGAATGGTGCAGCTGCGCCGCCAACTGAGAGGCTTTCCGGCCGGAAAAAAAAAAGTTTTAAAAGCATTAAAACAAACAAACAAACAAAAAAACCATGAAACTCTCCATTGAGTTTTATGGGGCTATGCCAGCTATTTTGCTAGCGTAGCTCCGCTGCAGCACAAAGGGGAGTTACTGGGCCAAAAGGGATTTGGAAGCTGCCTAAAGGCAGCTATGCCCGTGGGAATGCCCTATCCGATGCTGGCGTGGGCACTCACTTTCAGGAATGTGGCAGCGCTTGCGTCTGGGGTCCGCATTGTTGCATTGCTCCCCTGGGGACTGGCGTTAAGTGCCCCCTTGCTGGCGTAGGTGCCTCTTAGCACAGCGCAAAGTGGCATGGATGTCAGTGTGGGGGTCACAGTGGCTCGTATGAGGCTCTGCCCCTACATTCAGGATTGCATGGTTAAAGTGGCCATGACTTTTCTATCATGGATCCTGCTCTGCAGAATGGGCTCCCTGAAGAGGTGAAAGGAGCCTCCTCCTTGGAGATCTTCAGGAGATGCTGCATGACTTGCTTGTTTGCCAAAGCTTTTGAGAGGGTATGAATGGCAGGCATCCTTTAAGAGGGGGAGGGGGAGCATTTGGGTTTATCATTTTATTCTGGTTTTAACTGCAAATGTTTTTTTAAAAAAACTGTTTTTAACTGAAACAGAAGGAAAGGTAGAGTATAAATGTTTCATGAATAAAGTATGCAAATTTTAAATGTTTGTTACAGATGTACAATGCAGGTAAAGACAATGGAATAATTGAATTCAACTATGTTTTTACTGGTTTTTAAGAGGGCTGTGGAGCCACCCCAATACTGGGGATGTTTTAAGGTCTTGCAAGGCTGTCTGGATTTCCTGGGCACTAGTCTTTTGCATGGAAATTATCCATTGCATTTTTGCTGGCCTGCTGTTGAAAGTTGTTTTCATGTTTTGTTATTGTTAATTACTCTTTTAATTGCCTTTTGTTTTTTGTGTTACCCAGCTTGGGTCCCAGTTAAGGAAAAGGCAAACAAATGTTTTAAATAAATAAAAATCACATAATATTTCTGCTAGATTCTGTATATAGCATGATCAGATGCAAGAGAAGTGATATAAAGCCATGAGCAGAGCATTCAGCGGCCCTGAATATGATTTTTGGTATGCTAAGGATGAAATGTATTGCCTCTAGAGAGACTAAAAAAGCAGGCCATTCTCAGTGTGATTGAGGTTGCAAACCTATTCACACATATGATACGGTAGCATCCTAGATTCCAGCATTTGTCACCCAACTAGCAGGCAAGTGTTATATTTCTATTAAGAGCCTCTATGCAGATACTTATTATTTGGGAAACGAAACACCACATCAATCTTTGGGCCTGAAATGAGATGCAATTGTGTATTATTGCAAGGATCACACTGCAAAGGGTAGTACTTTATTGATTAAGAATGCAGACTTATTTACCAATCTCTCAGACAGCTAATCAATAAAGCTTTACCCTGTTCACCTGCACTTGCAGGCTTTTAAATGCGATCCCCCCCCCCCCAAAAAAAAAATCCCTTCGTAATGGGCAAATGCAACTTTCCACTTTCTATGTATTTCTGTTGATTCACGGCAGGAATACAGAAATGTAAAGCATACATATTAATAATAGTTGAATGCTGCCATTTCTTGCCAATGCTTATATCACGAGAAGGATACAGAAGTGAATGTTTCCCAAATAATACTAGAAGAAGAAGAAAAGTTGGTTTTTATAACCCGCTATTCTCTACCTTAAGGAGTCTCAAAGAGGTTTACAATCCCAATCCCTTCCTCTCCCCCTAACAGGCACCTTGTGAAGTAGGTGGGGCTGAGAGAGTTCAGAGAGAACTGTGATTAGCCCAAGGTCACCCAGCAGGCATCATGTGGAGGTGTGGGGAATCAAACCTGGTTCTCCAGATTAGAGTCTGCTGCTTTTAACCACTACACCATGCTGGAGGGGGGGGATTAGGTTCATGCTGTTTGAATACCTTACTGCTTTCACACAGAAGAAAGCAAGGGTTTGTTCTCTGCAGTTCCAGAAGGTGACACTACACAGATCTGCACTTAAAGACAATTGGGAAACTACAGTTGGTACAGAACACTTCAGCCCAACTACTATTGGGTGCCAAGCAGGATCTGCATGTCACTTCCTTTCCACAGACATTCCATTGGTTACTGATAAGTTACCAGGTTCAATTCATGGTGCTAGCTATTGCCTACAAAGCCCTTAAAGGCGTTAGACCTGCAGGGCTGCCTCTCCGGTCTCCAACAGCTCCCCTTATATGAGCAAAGCCTTTCTCATAATACCAGAACGTGGGGTGATCTGCTGAAGCTGGCGGGTGAGAGATTCAAAAGGATGTATTTCTTCACCCAACACATAGTTAAATTGTGAAACCCTGCCCCAGGATGTGGTGATGGCTGCCAACTTGGAAGGCTTTAAGAGGGGAGTGGACATGTTCACAGAGGACAGGGTTATCTATGGCTACTAGTCAAAATGAATACTAGTCATGATGCATACCTGTTCTCTCTATTAACAGAGGAGCATGCCTATTATATTAGGTGCAGTGGAACATGGGCAGGATGCTGCTGCGGTTGTCTTGTTTGTGGGCTTTCTAGAGGCACTTGGTTGGCCACTGTGTGAACAGACTGCTGGACTTGAACCTTGGTGTGATCCAGCATGACTTTTCTTATGTTCATATGAATGTGCCACACTGCAAACAGGTAAAATCAGCAACTGCCTGTTTGTGCCTGTTATCTATGGTGGTTACTCCACAGTGAAACACTCTGCCTAAGGCTCTTTGGAGGGCCCCCAAACTTCTGTTGTTTCACAAAATGTGCAAAACAGAATTGTTCAGGAGGGCTTTCTTGTATAAGAAACAAAGTTGTGGTGTAATGGTTCTGCTCAGGAGGTGACTTGGGGTAAAGTCTTTCCTACACTGAGTCCTTTTCCACATGCTTCACTTACCCCAGATTTTCTATGTGGTCGATCTGTGAGGCTTAGTATCATATTCCATGACTTTTGTCCGCATGCCTACTTTTGCAACATTTTTTCTGTTTTCCTGTTCATTTTTAAATCTGTTTTATCTTACCTTCACATTTCCCCCAAAAATGATGTTTTCTGGTGGGGGAGGGGCGTAATGTCATTCATGATGTTGTGGACGATCATGCTGGATGCTTCTTCCACTCCCCCCTAATTTTTTATGTGTTTCTGCTCATGCACTCTAGCACAGATGCGACCTATCATTAGATGGGAAACAATTGCGACCCGGGGATTGGTGCACATTTGTCTCAACTGCCATTATGGAGTTGGAAAAATTTGCACTCAAAATGGATTCCCAAATGGAAGCATAATTCACCATGAGGCCAACCCCCCCCAAAAACAACAACAACAACAACAACTAGAGTCCCAGTGTGTTTGTCCACTTTGCTTTGCGCTCAGGCACCATTGAACTATTGAATCATCAAACTATTGCAAAGTTCACAATGCACTCCAATGTATTCATTTTTCCCCCACTCGAAGGGTTTCACCAAGCAACATTATGAACTTCCCAGAATTAATAGTCTGGCTCTCCCAGCATGTAACAAGAAGCTCAGAGTAGCAGAATTCCAGCCTAGGGGAATGCAGAAATGGTGAGAGTTAATATGTCCATTCGATCCCGTGGGGTTGAAATTGACTGGGCTGGAGGAGCCAGGGCAGTGAAATTGACAAAGGCATTCATTCAATCCAGCCGGGCTGAAATTGATCAGGATCTAAGAGCCAGGGCAGAGAAACTGACAAAGGCATTTATTCCATCCAGTGATTCATCTTTATATCACTAATCTGTTGTCAATTTAAAAAAAAAATCAGGGGGGATGGGTGGAGGGAGGGGAGATGAGAAAACAGTGGGTGTGAACAAAGGAAGGGTGTTTGGCGGGGTGGAGAAATAAAAATGTTTGAAGATGTTCACATGCTCAAGGGAAGCTGGCTTGGAAACGGAGAAAAAATAGTGGTAAAAGTGTCTGGGGAAACAACGGAGGAAAAATAATCAGCAAATGTTTCTGACACCAAACGTTGGAAATAACATGCAGAAATCAAAAAATAAAACTTACCGGTAGCTTTTGACGGCATGAAACATTGCAAACCGTTTGTGTGGGAAAGGCCTGAATGTCCTGTTGCTTAAAAAACAAAACAAAACAAAACCCCACATACATTGTTTACATGTCTTGTTTGCACCTCCGCCATTCTATAGTTCCATTCCAGGTGCATTTTTTTTTTGTCTTACTAGGAATTTTCCTTATGAAATTCTTGTAGTCTACTTACTGATGGAAAAGTGTTTTTTTTGGGGGGGGGGGGTTACCATACTTGAATGCCTTGGGACCCAGTGAGAAAGGAGGACTATAAAATATTGTGTTGTTGATGATGGTGATAATAATAATAACAGTTCTAATGGGCTTCAGTTACAGAAAGATAGATTTTGGTTGAGCATTAGGAGAAACTTTCTAGTGATTAGAGAAACCCAGTCATGGAACCAGTTAGCTGGAGATTGGTGGGCTCTCCCACACTGGAAGACTTTAAGGAGAGGCTGGGTAGCCAATTGTTGGGAATGTTCGAGTTTGGATTTCCAGCACTGAGCAGGGGAGTTGAACTAGATGGCCTAAAAGGCAGCTTCCAACTCTATGATTCTTTAGCAATAAATCTATATGAAAGCTGGGAGCCCTTGGAGGCTGTAGGGGCTGAAGAATGGCACTTTTGTGGCACTTTTGGCTGCACTTTTGGCTTTCCTACTGGGCTGTGCAGGATGAGAGGGCATTACAAGCCTTGCCTTCTCCAAGGTCCAGATCTTTTTATAAGGTTTATGGTTCATAGATTCTGATGCCGGAAACACAAGTGCATATAGCAGCCCCAGGCTTTCATTATTTTCACTTGTGAACAAATGAAATATCAATGCCTGGGGTTTCTTTTTTATATTTATCTGTCTTCAAGGAAGCATCTCTTTTTCTGCAGGCAACAAAGACACACACACACACACACAAGACCCCGTGTTTGTAGCAAAACAAGAGAAAACTGCCCACCAGCTATTGATCATTGGAGAAAGAGAAAGGAGAAGAAAAGGGGGGGATAACAAGGATATCATCTGGCATCCAAATTTCTTGCACATTAGACTACTTTGATAAAATAAATTAACAAATAGCAAATTCTTGCTTTGATTTCCTGCTGGAAAATCTATCTTATTTATTGTCACATCTTGTTGTATGGCATTTTTCTCTAGCCTTAAGGCTGCCTCTCCTAAGTCATTTCCATATTTTGGGTTCTTCGTAAGATCAAGGGAGAAGCATGTCTGACATGGAATCTGATTGCTCAAACAACCCATTGCTTCATGTCAACAACCCTGTACAACAATCCAGCTGAGTTAGGCATGCTTAAATCCATCGATTGCTCGATTTTGAATCAGGATAGTTAAACAAAACTACTGAATTACTCAAAGGATTTATATTTCTTTGTGTTTTTATGCCCTAAAGGGACTTCAATACCACTGAAGCCACTATCTACATTAAGCCAACCAGAAGGTTTTTGTTTGTTTGTTTTTATTTTTAGGGCCAGCTTGTGTATCTGAAACTCTTGATATTTAATTTCACACGTATTTTGGCCCTTCATCCTCCAGGTAAAGAGAAGTGAAAGGGGTGAATTTGCTCCCTATTTGCAATGTGAATTTAAGTGAGGTATCAAGTGAAGTATCTAATTTTTACAGGTCACAGTGCCAAACTGTGGGTGCACAATTTTAGTCCAGATTATGCAACATGGAATACAACAAAGTGATCTTGTGTACTATGCATGGAGACAGACAGAATGATACCCATAAAAAATCCTCTTTTTTCTATATTAGGATGAAACCTCAGTAAATCCAGTTTACGACAATAAAAGTACTGTGACCACAAAATCATATTATAAAGTTATTTTGTTTGACCTTGAGATTCTTGTGCATGCATCTGTTGTACTTCAGGCCTCCTTGGTTCTTTGCACGGGCAAATGATTTCTAAATGGGATTATTCTTTTCTGGAAGATTGAGATCCTTGTACAGACCAACTGAAGAGTAAAAGTGATCATTCATGGAAACCATTAGGGTATTTTTTCCAGACCAGTGGCACAACAAGGGATGTATAACTTTTTACACCTAAATTTTCCATGTGCATCTTTGCTGCTGTCCTTTAGAGTAGGTCCTTATCATTTTCTGGACTGAACTGCAATTCTTGTTATTGATCTAGGAAATTTTACAGAAAGGGTTTTCCCCATGCATATGGAGGGAAATCCTTAAATGTATCAAATGCTAAGGAGGATAGAGCTACCATCAAAACACTTTGGATGGCAAGCTTGTGGCTCCCTGCTACTAGAAAGGCCTTGTGGCACTCCTGTATCACAGTTGGTTTCTACTTAAGAACCTGAAAACATTTGGCTGGTATAGGCCCAGAGTATGGTTGAAAGACACATGCTAACTTTGATGAAGATCTAAGGAAAGACAAGCACCTCAGGGAAAAAATGGTGTTTTTTTAGATTTGGATATCAGTGAGTGGAAAAATATCAGTATTCCCAGTTATCCAGGTTCCAAATGCTAATCTAATATTTGGATCTGGTTCCCGCCCCTGGTTCCAATATTATTGGGCTACCTTATTCCCTATAGGGAATCTTTCTGGGGGGCTGGAGGGGCTGTTATTTAGCACTAAAATTGCACTGGAATTTCTAGTGCCTATCCAATAAATAACCACACACACACCCCAGTGAACTGGTCCAAGAGGTCCAATTCCATGGGCAACTGAACAAGGTGACCCTAGGCATTTTCCATTGTTTCCTATTGGGGGGAAATTCCATGCTTTGTCCAGGGCAAAGAATAGACAAAGAATTAAGAGCAAGCAGAGCAACCACTGGCCAAAAGTCTCCCAAAGCAGGCAAAACCAACCAGGGGATCCAAGCAGAAGCAATGTGGCAAGCCTAACACAACAAATTTCAAACTAGAGAATCCTCCATGACAAGGGATGCTGTCAGAACAGAGAACCCAAGCCTGTGTGCAACCCATCGAAATGCAAACCACAAACCAACCTGAGCAAAGAACACAATGTTGCAAGATCAACAAAACCAATTTCAGAGCGCAGAATCAAAGCCAAACCAACACAGCAAGCCAATACCAAACCCTGGCAAGACACAGACACAGGGTAAAATTAAAGGAGAGGGGACAGTCCTTAAAAATACTGGCTCCTGATATTCTGAAATATTTCCAGGATTTTTCACAATCCATTTCCTGGTATCCCAAGAAATCCTGGATACCATTCAGAGTCCCAAATATAACTAGAAAATACTAATAAGCTATTTTTCAGAAGTACATATTCATGAGCAGAATAGAGTACTGGGCTCTTGGCAAAATACCTGTTTCTGTTCCATAAATTGACTTGATCCAACTTGTTATTAATATTGCAATTATCACTCCCCAGCTTATACCTACATCATATTCAGGATTCTGTGCTTATTCCCTACCAGGATGTGAGCCAATCTTTATATATGATTCGTGCCTGATAACATTTTATCGGCATTTCCTATGTGCTTATTATCTTTTGGGAGACGATGTGACTGCCTAAACCCTTGTCTAAAGGATTAAAAGCCTAGGAAAATGTTGATAGTTTTTTTAAAAGATCCTAGATCTAATAGCTTTAGAGATTAGTATTAATTGAATTAGTCTTTGATCTCGATTGTTAAGTTTTTTTTTTTGGTTTTTTTTTTTTTAAAAAAAAACACCACGAGATTGGTATAAAATTAAGAGAGTGTGCCTAAAGAACAATTGTGTGCTAAGTGTCATGAGGTTGGCATTTGCAGATGATTCTGGAGAGAAAAGGAGCAAAGTTGTTTTTGTGTGACTCAGTGTTGCTAAAAAGATGACAGAGGTTGGGCTTAAGTTCTGTGGGAGGGGTCTGAGGGGTCTGAGGGAGACTGGCCCCCTCAGTTATACTTGTATTCTCAAATGAGTTTTACGCCCCTGTTCTAGGTTGTGGGGGCAAAATGCTTTGGTTCTGAAGTGTTTTTGCCACCTCCAAATTTATTGATTTGATCAACCTTCTGTAGGACCAGAAACCATACTGGAACCTGTTGGCTTCCATTCTGTTGAGTGTTGCTGAGATGTTTGCCTTTTTCACCTCCCCTTTTGGGTGACTGGAAAGCAAAACTCTTTATTGCTGCAGAGACCCAGAAAAACGAGAGCTCCAAACTGTGAGTACTATTGCCTTTTTTGTACTCAATATAATCAGCATAAGGAGCCCCGTGGCGCAGAGTGGTAAGCTGCAGTACTGCAGTCCAAGCTCTGCTCATGTCCTGAGTTCAATCCCAACAGAAGTTGGTTTCAGGAAACCGGCTCAAGGTTGACTCAGCCTTCCACCCTTCTGAGGTCGGTCAAATGAGTACCCAGCTTGCCGGGGTAAAGGGAAGATGACTGGGGAAGGCACTGGCAAACCACCCCGTAAACAAAGTCTGCCTAGTAAATGTCGGGATGTGATGTCACCCCATGAGTCAGGAATGACCCAGTGCTTGCACAGGGGACCTTTACCTTTACCTTTTATAATCAGCATAACATGGGCTCTTCTCAGCTGCCTGTTTTGCTACAAGGTATGTTCTCAACAACAACAACAAAATCCCTATAATTTTCCTTACTGTTTAGTATTCAGAGAGACAATAGAAGCTTATTCTCTGATGTGGGAAGAGAGTGAATCCCAAATCCAAACACTCCTGATTGTCAGATGGTGACATTTTGTCTGAACAGGGTTACAATTACTGACATATGCGAAGGCAAAAAATATCTAAAGCTTGTGCTTAGGTATTTGTGGCCATCCAAGATTTAGTCAGAAACCTGATGGTATCTTAGCAACTCTGACAACCTATTAAGGCAGCTTTAATTATAGTTCTCAGTCACTGATGTCTGCCCAAAGAGAGAAGCTTCAAGCATAACTTGGGACACATTGGATGAGTTACCCTTCACTGAAGCTTGTTAAATGGGTCTGCCATTTTGATTGTGATAAGGTTTATGCCCTCTTTACTTTCTGTTATTAAGCAGCACCCCAACATTTTACCGCTCACTCTTGGGGCTCCTTCACAAAGAAGATGTTAAGCAAGTCAATTCATTATTTGAAAAAGGGTTCACAAGGAAGGCATTTCTTTGAAATTGAGTGCAATGTTCTTAATCAGTTTGCACAGATATTCATTTGAACATGTATACATTGGAATATATTTTATACAGACAGATAAATATATCTCTATAATAATTCAAATTAAACACACTTGTACAGTACATTCATTCAAATATATTTCTCAGCCATGATTATTAGGCAGGAATTAATTAGCTGTGGTTTGTGGGACCTGTACTTGTCGAATTTCTGCCAGGACATTGACTACAGATTTGTGCATTGTGTGGGACCCCACTGCCTTTTATGGATGTGTCTGGGAGAGGTTCATTCAGGGTGTAGCAAGTGCCTTGAAATGCTGCACCGGTTGAATTTATGGACACATCCTTCAAGCCCAATATGAAGAAGAAGCTGCTGCTGCTTCTTCTTCTTCTTCTTCTTCTTCTTCTTCTTCTTCTTCTTCTTCTTCTTCTTCTTCTTCTTCTTCTTCTTCTTCTTCTTCTTCTTCTTCTTCTTCTTCTGTCTTTAAGTAGGATAGAAAAATATTTGTAGTTTGTGGTAATTTTATCAAATCTGTGTATGTCCACCCAGAACTTCTTTTGTATTGTTTCGTATTGTGTTTTCACCTCTTTGTATTTTTCTGTTTTCTAGGTCTGTTTCTCTTTTTGTTAAAATGAAATAAAATTCTTATTAAAAAACCCATTGACTGCCTTTCTGTGAGCATTTGTTAAGCATTCGTTAAATCTTGTGATGCCATAGAACATGCAAGAACATTCCGAGTACTCATGGGAAGGTTCCATTGTTAGAATGCTAGCAAACAGGCTTTTGTGGGATAAGTGAAATCTTAGTTTAGCTCAGAAACCAAAGTCACAGAGGGCGTGTGGTTTGGGAAAGGAAGGGAGTATAGTGGAGAGCCTCAGTGCTTCTGCTGTTTAACATTTACTGATCTTCAAAAGTCTGCCAGTTATTCCACCGAATATTAGTATGCTGCTGCTCAGCTCTCCTGAGTTTACAGTTTGGTAGGATCTCAGTGATGCAGAGAGAGGTCAGGGATTAGCAAGGAGATTATCTGATGGAAATGAAAGAATTAAGAGAGAAGGGGATAGGAAATGTTTGACTGCAGGGATGGGTCTTAAAGAAAGAGTTGTGCAAAGGAATGTCTGCGGTAGGATATGAAACAACGACACAACACATAAAGGGCTGTATGTAACCAGTTTTACAAATGTTTCACTTCAAGCCTATGGGGTTCTTGTTTGGTTTGGGGCCTCTTGGTGTCGTTACAGCCCAGTCGAAACAGAACAGATATTTCAGACATCACATCAGTTTAACTGAGTCTGGGAAGTTGGGTGTAGATTTTGCTCATTAGGGAGTAAAATGTGAAGACTCTTATCCTTGCTTCCCTTCAAGATAAGAAAGAGAGATTAGAGGCCCTGACCTCAGGATGCCTTTGATCATAAATGACTTATTCTTCAATTGATAGAGGTGAAAGGCTCAAAGTTGGCAAACTTCCTTTGCTGATTGGCAAATATAATAGAATACACTGCGGAGAGATTGAGGTCAGCCATTGATGGATATCCCTTCAAGGTCTCATAACGAAAGGCTGAAAAGGAAGACGCCTCGGATATCTGCTATCTCCCGGCTGTTATCTATTATGCTAAGATTAAAGATTATGCAAGGACAAGGAGAAAAAGAGCCACCTTCTTAAACACCCCTCACTGAGTTTGTGTCAGCTTTACTTTTATAGATGTAAAACAGCCATTGCTAGATTTACCAACCAACTTGTTGACCAACAACAATCTACATGTTAAGATAATCGGTGCTGCCCAGTGTCCCACTGTGGACCCAGGAGCACTTGGGAACTTAACAGCGAAAGCGAGTTGCAAAATTCTGAAACGCTCTGAGCAACAGCTCTTCTGGGGGTGGGCCCCAAAAGCTGATTCCTCTGGGGTTGGAGGGGAGGATCAAAAAAGGAGCCCAGTAGCTACTGGCTAGGGTTGCCAACCTACAAGTACTAGCTGGAGATCTCCTGTTATTACAACTGATCTGTGTGTGTATGTGTGTGTGTGTAAAGTGCCATCAAGTCTCAGCTGACTTATGGTGACCCCTTTTTTTGGGGGGGGTTCATGGCAAGAGACTAACAGAGGTGGTTTGCCAGTGCCTTCCTCTGCACAGCAACCCTGGTATCCCTTGGTGGTCTCCCATCCAAATACTAACCAGGGCTGACCCTGCTTAGCTTCTGAGATCTGACGAGATCAGGCTAGCCTGGGCTATCCAGGTCAGGGATACAACTGATCTCTAGCCGATAGAGATTGGTTCACCTGGAGAAAATGGCTGCTTTGGCAATTGGAGTCTCTCCCCTCCCCATACCCTGCCCTCCTCAGGCTCCACCTCCAAAACCACCTGCCAGTGGTGAAGAGGGACCTGGCAACCCTACTTCTGGTGCAAACATTTTCTGTCCATTTGAGCATGCAGAAAAGGAGGAGAAGGGAGGAAAAAGGGGGAGATCATGGCCCATGTTTCTTGCTTTTCTGACCAGAGCAAAAAATGAAAAGACAGACACCGCACGCCTGTTTTTATTTTGTTGATAGTGTCCTTTATTTCTGAACATCAGCAGCATCTGCTGAATTCACCAGGTGATGAAGACAGGTTTTACAGTGCAATTGTACATACTCTGAAATAAGTCCCACTGAGTTTAATGGGAGTTAGTCCCAAGTATTTTTTTAAAGAATTGTAGCATTAGGGACATACATTTTGTCCTCAACCTGTCTGTCTGTCTGTCTGGCTGTTTGTTGATTTATTTATTTCAAACCCACTTTCCATCCCCGACTGAAGCCAGGCTCAGGGTGGCTAACATCACCAAATACATAACAATATAATAATATGATAAAAGCATAAAAACATAACTGCTTAAAATTGTTAAAATCACTTATAAAATCACTCTCTGTTTATATTCTGCAACTGGGCAGATCGGCCTGAGAATTCCTGCATCTTGCCAGGCAATTGCAGCAGAAGGGGGAAAAGTTAGTCTATTTAACGTTCCCAAATTACATCACATTTTTTTTTTTGTAATTATAAACCACACAAACAGGAAGAGCTGTCATTTCATTTGGTTTAAACCTGGAGGCGGTTGTTCACCCAAACTAGAGAATCTCAATTTTCTACATGATGGGCTATTATCTAATTCATAATGATGTTTTAATCAAGAGACATCCATCCATTCTGCAAGGTGAGACAACAATTGGGTGGGGGGAGTCGTTTCTGATTAACAAGCCCGGCCTGAAACAAATGTGTCCTTTCTTCCACCGTTTAACAGAAATTTCTATTGGGTTGCAAAGTTTCATTTAAGACAAAAGTTTATGATGAACGTTTCCCATGTGAGCCAGTAAATGACAGTCAATTGTGATTATCCTTCAGGACGTTACAACCTTATTTTTGGCTTGCATAGCTGACATCCTGTTTTTTTTAAAATGGATTTCAGCTGATTACTTTGTTCTTTTTTGATTGGAAAGGCCACATCAAATGAAACACCTTGGAAAGATACCTTGTAAAAACAGACGTCATGGATTTTGATTAACTCCCTCATAAGCCAAACACGTTGGAACCATAAAACGTATCTGCAACATTACAGTGTGCCCTGCCATCTATGAAGGGGCAGCTAGAAATCCATCAAAGTGTTCTGAGTATATTCTCAGACTTGGATTACTAAATGAGATTCTGTTCCCGAGCTAAGGCCAAGCTAAAGCTGCAGGGCCTTGGCCCCTCTCCAGCTGACAGTCGCCTTTACTTCAGCTTCTCTTCAAGTTCCACCAACAAGGCCATCAGAGGGTGGGCAGGAAGGAAAGAAGAATCCCCCCATCATGCCAGTTCCAGCTGAGAGCTCCCATTCTTCCAGCTTCCAGCTGTTACTGCTAAGGCCAGAGGAAGAAGACTCTTCCTTCTCACTTGGATCCAGCTGTAGCTGACACTCATGAAATAGGAGGTCAAAGGGAAAGCAGGAAACAACCAACCAAGAATCCCCTCCCCAATAAATATTTGCATTCTCATTGGTATTGGGATCAGATTGATTTGGGAAGCCAACTTGATGGATGAAAAACGGGGGTGGGGGAGGAATCCAACACATGTGTGCTATGTGCGTGTGTTAAGTGCCGTCAAGTCGCTTCCAACTCATGGCGACCCTATGAATCAAAGTCCTCCAAAATGTCCTATCTTTGACAGCCTTGCTCAGATCATGGAAATTGAGGGCTGTGGCTTCCTTTACTGAGTCAATCCATCTCTTGCTGGCTCTTCCTCTTTTCCTGCTGCCCTCAACATTTCCTAGCATGACTGTCTTTTCCAGTGACTCTTGTCGTCTCATGACGTGACCAAAATACGACAGCCTCAGTTTAGTCATTTTAGCTTCTAGGGTCAGTTCAGGCTTGATTTGATCTATAACCCACTGATTTGTTTTTTGGCAGTCTATGGTATCCATAACACTCTCCTCCAACACCACATGTGCAAAGAAGGAAATATTATAACAGGCTTATAACAAGTGTGTGCCCAGGTTTCTCAACAAAACAAGGGGAGTCAGTGATCCTGATAGCAACAGCCATGATTAGGGGAATTGTAGGATAAAGAAGATAGGTTTGGTAAAAACTGGAAGGTTGTACCCACCCATCATCAATAGAAGCATTTCTCTTTTGCCTCCCCCCCCCCCCCGCTTCAGAGATTGGGTGTATGGCTAACAGAGACATAGCTTTTTCAGTGGTGGCACCCTAATTATGAAACTTCATTTTCCAGCCACCAAGTTGGAACTGGATGCTGGGATGATGGAAGGGTGCATGTTTCCTTCCTGCCCACCCTCTGATGGCTACACTGATGGCGCTTGAAGTGAGGCTGAAGTAAAGGAGACTGTCAACTGGAGAGGGGCCAAGACACACAGTTGTCGAGTGCTTAAAGAGCAGTACCAATGCAAGAACAGGTGATGACATCATTGCTGGTTGTCCCTCAATCTACCCCTTGAACCAGTGTAGTGTAGTGTAATGATTAGAATGTTGGATTAGGAGTGGGGAGACCTGGGTTCAAATCTCTAGGAATGAATCTCACTGGGAGATTTGGGCCAATCATTCCCTTTCAACCAAGCCTTCCTCAAAGAGCTGTTGAAGGATAATGAGAGGAAGGCCCCATATAGTTGTACCCCTGGCAGGATAAAAAAAAAAAAAAAGACACAGATTCTTATAACAGAGCAGTATAGATCAGGGAACGGCCACACGAGCTTCCATGGAGTATTTCCAAAATTCTTTACTGGTGGGAACATAATTTGGATGTCCCATGCTTAAATATATCATGGATAAAACTAATTAGCTGAAAAGATTGTTTATTCAAAGTCATGCGCACACTTTCCCCACTAATTGGTTTTATTCATGAAATATTAAAGCACAGGAAATCCAAATTATTTCTCAGCTTGTATAATTTTTTTTAAAAAGTGATGGATTCAGCGGACAATTAACAAAGAACATACCCCATGCAAAAGAAACCAATTCATCAGCTATTAACTTTTTTATTCTGACTTAATTGTCATAAAATTAACATTAAATACTTTATCAGAATATCACTCTTGTTGAAGACCTTCACACCATATAAAGGAAAAAGTGCAAAGAAGGCAGGATTGTGCCCATGTGGTACTCTGGGAGGGAGTGTTATCAAATTTCACAATTGTGCTGGTTCAATGAAAAAGAAGAAGAAGAAGAAGACGAGTTGGTTTTTATATGCCGACTTTCTCTACCACTTAAGGAAGATGCAAACTAGCTTACAATCACCTTCCCTTCCCCTCCCCACAACAGACACCCTGTGAGGTAGGTGGGGCTAAGAGAGTGTGGCTGGCCCAAGGTCACCCAGCTGGCTTCATGTGGAGGAGTGGGGAAACAAATCCAGTTCACCAGATTAGATGCCGCCACTCATGTGCAGGAGTGGAAAATCAAACCCCATTCTCCAGATCAGACTCTACCGCTCCAACCCACCTCTCTTAACCACTACACCACACTGGCTCTCATTTTAAGAATATCCTCATTTTAATTTTGCACTAGCCAAACCTCTGATCTATTGTTCATTCAATTTTTATTTTCCTGTGCTGAATTTTCCTCATAAATTGCACACCTTTTTCAACATCACCTGGGCATCAGTAAATAAGCATTAGACATATACAAGTGTGGGGCCCTTGAGACTTGCGGGGGGGGGGGAATCCCATCCCCCCCTCATCACCAAGTTTAATGCAGCTGAGGGCTCGACCACCTACCTATGAGGCTGGCTGCAATGATGGTGGTATCTGGAATCTTTAAGTGTGGCATCTGTAAAAAAATACATTTTGGGGGGGATTAAATCATCCCCAAATAAAATAAAAAAGAGCTGTCTGTGTATGCCAGGAACTGCTCTGAGCCGGGTTGTCATTGTGGTGTCTGCTGCAGCTGAGCCTCGAACAGCTCCCAGTGCCTACTGCAGTGGCTGGGCCCAGAGCGGCTCCTAGGGTTGCCAGGTCCCTCTTTGCAACCGGCGGGAGATTTTGGGGGCGGAGCCTGGAGAGGGAGGGGTTTGGGGAGGGGAGGGACTTCAATGCCATAGAGTTCAATTGCCAAAGCTGCCATTTTTCTCCAGTTGATCTGATCTCTATCGACTGGAGATCAGTTGAATTAGCAGGAGATCTCCTGCTACTACCTGGCAGTTGGCAACCCTAGCAGCTCCTAATGTCTGTTACCACCACACCCACACCCAGAGTGACTCACAGCAACTGCTGCTGCCACGGTAGGGTTGCCAACCTCCAGGTACTAGCTGGAGACCTACTGCTATTAAAACTGAACTCCAGCCGATAGAGATCAGTTCACCTGGAGAAAATGGCCGCTTTGGCTATTGGACTCTATGGCATTGAAGTCCCTCCCCTCCCCAAACCCTGCCCTCCTCAGGCTCCACCCCAAAAACCTCCCACCCATGGCGAAGAGGGACCTGGCTACCTTACGTCATGGCCAGCATGCACAGAAAATGCTTTTTTATTTTTATTTTTTGGAGGGGGGAGATTTAAACCCCCTCAATATATATGTTTTCTGATGTCAGATTTTTCTGCAAACCTGAGGGTTCCCTCAAGTTGACAGGGAAAACTGTTTTGTGTCCCAGTTACCCCTCACTGCAAAGCGTCGTGCTGGAAAACTGTTCACAAAGGTTCTCAAAGTCAGTAGTGCTAGCACAAATCATTCTGCCACGAACAACACTGAAAAGACTCGAGAGACTGGCTACACTTGGGGAAAGACTGCAACATGTCAAACACTTGTGCCTAACACACACCAAAAATCTGTCAAATAGTACTACCCACACGCCCCCAGTCAGTTTCAATCATTTTTGCCATCAAACTTTGCAAAGGAGAATTTGAGAACTTGGGGGCGGGGACGGGGTGACGACACTAAATATGTTTCAGGTCAAACTCTCTCCTTAATGAATGCTGCAATACAACTGAACTCTGACTTATAGACACTGTTTTGATGTAACTAAATCAGTGCAGTAATCTGACATGGCCTCAGCAAATATTTCTGCATGCTAATCCACTTTTAGAAATGTATACTTGCATAAAAGGTAAAGGTAAAGGTCACCTGTGCAAGCACTGGGTCATTCCTGACCCATGGGTGACGTCACAGCCTGACGTTTCCAAGGCAGACTTTGTTTGCGGGGTGGTTTGCCAGTGCCTTCCCCAGTCATCTTCCCTTTACCCCCAGCAAGCTGGGTAGTCATTTGACCGACCTCGGAAGGATGGAAGGCTGAGTCAGCCTTGAGCCGGCTACCTGAAACCGACTTCCGTCGGGATCGAACTCAGGCCGTGAGCAGAGCTTTTGACTGCAGTACTGCAGCATACCACTCTGCGCCACGGGGCTCCTATACTTGCATGCTTATGTAAATATCTGTCTGTCGGTGTGTATACACAGATAGATATACAGACGGACTACTGAAATATTTCTTTTCGTTTTATCCAGAGCCCTGAAAATGATATATCTAATGTATCTTTAAATTATCTCCCCAGGATGAATAGTACAAATCCCAAATTAACATTCCACTTGAGTCCAAGTTTGGTGGAAATTCCTTTTCCTTGGGGTGTTCTTCCCCCACATTTTATTATTTTCTTTTTAAAAGAAGGGTTGATTAATGGGCTGGGATTTATTGGAGGATTTTGTGAAAAACCCATTCCGTTCCTTTCTGAGAGTGCAGGACCACATGGGATGTGAAATTGTTAGCACTTGATGTCCCTCTTGGTCTGGCAGTCATGATAGTTTTATTAGAAATGTGCCGATTAGTGGTTTTATTTTCTGCCATTTGAGAGCTCTTTCTTCGGTGACCTTTTATCAGAGAAGGAGCTGAGGCTGTGTGAAGATGAGCAGCATGTTACCTAGGGAAGGCATTTAAATCTTCATAAATCTTTATAGGTTATTATAAGCTAGAGCTATCTTATCTCGAGCCAATCGGAGCCTAAATTGTAATGACTCAGATTAGTTTTGATACTAATGTAGTTAGGCAGCACTACAAAACTCTTGGGATGTAAGAAAGACTTTGGAAGAGTCTTCATTCAGATTTCTGCTAAGTTAATGTCTTTGCTAAAAGAAAAACAGCCCTTAAAGGATAATGAGCAAAGAACACTCTATAACATAGTGTAATTCAAGCCAGGGCTTAACCGTGGAATTCATTTGCTGTGCCAGGCTTCAGGTCTTGAACATCTGAAGCAATCTTAAATGAGCATTTACTATATATTTGTTGTATTCATGCCTTTCTTCCAATGTGGAGCTCAAGGAGATCTACATAGGGTTCTTTGGGGATCTCCTGACCAAGGACTGACCTTGCCTAACCCTGCTGAGACCAGAAGAAGAAGAGGTAGTCCTTCCCAATCTTCCCAATTATACCAATGAACCACATACAGCATGCCTTACAGTCCCATCTCTATATGCCCAATCAGCCACACCCAAACTGGAATTAATGGGAAGAATATTCAAGCCCAAGGGCAAAAATTCCAGACTTGATCTCAAAATCTTCATACTTTATATTTCAGTTGCCATATCTGCAATTGACTGAAGACTTAAGGACACTCAATAGGTACAGTTGCCAACCTCCAGGTAGTACGGATAAATAAGTTAGCTTGCTGCACTGTGCGTTTGAAAAAAATCAGCAGCAATTATGCCAAACATTAAACCCTCTATTAAACATTAAACAATCTTACAAGAGTGCAAAACCAAAAAAGTGAGTACAATACAAAAATAAAGGATTATTACAACCTATGCATTGCATAAATCATTGTATTATTAGGAATATTATATACATTAACAAAGTCGCTTTGGGGGATAGTTGTCCAATGGGAATGAAACTATGAATATCAGCGTTTTCAATTCATAAACAAAAGTTCATGACTTATTCCTTCTTGGAATGTGAAGTTGTAGAGCTGTGAGTATAAACAGCTTCTATCTACGATCCCTGGATGTGCCACATGTTCAATGAACAGAGTCCAGCCGTTTCCAGCAGGCGGCAGCGACAAACGGAATCAGCTTCCTATTAGGTTGACCATGTGTGGTGTGGAAATATAATGTCGAGCTGCCACAAAGGGCAGAGCCGACCATAGAACCAGAACCAGAACCTACAGGGATCCAGATGGCCCCTGTTTCGACAACCACATCTTCCTCAGGAGTCAACACTGACAGCTAGTAGCATACTCCTGTGTTGTTAGGAACAGCTGTGCCATTCTCTTATTTTTGTAACAGCCTGGGTTTGCATACTTGTGTTTGAATTCCAATAATATTCATGCTTTTTGAGGTAATGAATATCTTTAGGTGAACTAAACCCTTTTGTGGTTATTCAGAAACTGTCTGACCATAAGAAGCTGAACTGTACAACCTGTGTGTGTAAAAAGTAGGGCGTACCCCAGACTTCTTCAAATCTGGCTTGTTGATTTCAAGCTATAAAATTAACCTGCACTCCAGGCCAGTAATTCACCCCCACCTATCCCTTTTCACATTGACACATGTAGGCCGGTCATAGCTAGGGTTGCCACCTCCGGGTTGGAAAATATCTGGAGATTTCGGGGCAGAGCCTGAGGAGGGCAGGGTTTGGAGAAGGGAGGGAATTCAATGCCATAGAGTCCAATTGCTAAAGCAGCCATTTTCTCCAGGTGAACTAATCTCTATTGGCTGGAGATCAGTTGTAATAGCTGGAGATCTCCAGCCACCACCTGGAGGTTGGCAACCCTAGTCATGGTGATCTAAAGTGATGTGCTCCCTCAAGAGATGGCCAACAGACCGGCACAGCCACCAACTGGGTCCAAGATGAATTCCTTGTCTCTGGGGCTTGGCTTGATCCAAGCATGCCTGGCCAAGTACAACCCTTGTTGCGCCCTCCCCCCTCCAATTGTTTTCCAACTCACCAGCATTTTCACAGGCAGACATTGCAACATTTCCCCCCCAGCTATTGGGCCCAAAAAGGTCACCTATCCCAACATAGATACGGGAGGTTAGGAATGAACTGCATGCTTCTACTTTGAAAGAGTATGTGAAAGAAAATATGATTCCCCATGGTTTGAGAATAAATAAGGCACCAACCCTTTTTAGGGATAATAATGACTTTAAGAAAAAATGGGTAAATATACTGAATAAGTGTTCATTGGATCTGATGATCTTGATAGTAGAACAAGCTAATGATGAGATCAAAACATTGAAAGAGGAAATAAAGAAACAGGTAGAGGAAATTAAAGGAGACCAGACCACTACTGGAATGGATGAGAAGTTCAAACAGTTCGAGGAAGAGCTAAAGACTTATAAAGAGACTATAAGGGGCAGTAAAATTAACAAGTTGACTAGGGACACGAATGATTATAAGAACAATCAGGTTTACCCCTGGCTAACTAATGTAAGAACGGACAATACAGCCAATGTGGGTAGGCGCCGGCAGCAACGCTGGCAGAACGAACCATCCTCGCGATCGGAAAGCGATTCGTCTAGCCTTTCCAGTAGGAACTCGACCCGCAGTTTTGATTTGAGGCCGCGCAACCAAAGAGGTAGGGGTAATGTTCAATATTTTTCCCCCGCGCCGCACCCGGCAACATCAGAACAACTAGTTGTAAATCTTTCCAAAAGGGCATTAAGTAGTAATGAATTACGAGTACTTAATTTGGGATTGGGTTTTATCCCCAAACCAAGGTACTCATCATTCCAAACTAGGATCGATATATTTAAATTAGTAAGACTCTTAAAATTAAAGGAATATTTTGGAAATGATAGGGGGACCTTGGAAGAACCTAGTTTAAGAATTAAATCTACATTTACACCTGTTAATCAAAGTCATCTGATCTCAACTTTTCAAACGGTCACCTTGCGGGAAATAGAACGATTGGAAAAGAAAAAGAGCAATTGGCCAAGTGGCACTTCAAATTTCTCCAAGATAGATTGGGATAGTGTTAGTAGCCTTAGTAATGATGATAGTATTATTGTCAAACAGGCTGATAAGGGCGGGGCAACGGTTATAATGGACCAGGAAATGTATGTGAGTGAGGTGGAACGATTGTTAGGGGACAATGCCTCCTATAAAAGACTGTCAGGAGATCCAACAGGAGAGATTATGCAGGTTATACGCACCGTTATTCATGGTGCATTGGCTCAAGACTTTATTACTAAAAAACTTGCTGATTTTCTTATCAACCTGCATCCTAGGGTACCAGTATTTTATTGCTTGCCAAAAATACACAAGAAAATTTTCCCTCCCCAGGGTAGACCCATAGTGTCTGGGTCTGGGTCCATTTTAGAACCCTTAGCTAAATATATGGAGAGTATACTGCACAAATTTTCAATATTAACAGAATCTTATGTTCTTGACACTAAACATTTTATTCAGAAGGTGGAAGGATTGGTGGTTCCAGAAGGTTTTTTGGTGGCCTCTATTGATATTAATTCCTTATATACCTGTATTCCATTGGATGAGGCCAGACTTGTTATAGCTGAATTATTAAATGGACGGACTACGCAACAACCACCTACTACTTTCCTATTAGATGTATTGGATTTGATTTTTGAGAAAAATTATTTTCGTTTTGATTCCCAGTTTTATTTACAGACACGAGGTGTCTCTATGGGCTCTTCATGTGCCCCGTCAATTGCAAACATATTTATGATTTATTTTGAGAAGCAATTCATTTTTGATAACGAGATTTACAAGCAGGGTGTTCATAAATTCATTAGGTTCATCGATGATATTTTTATTATTATCAAAAATCAGGATACATATATGAAATTTATGGAACATTTAAATAATTGTCATGACAGCATTAAATTTACTGGGCAGATCTCTACCACTTCAGTACCATTTCTGGACACAGAGGTGTATATTGGCAATGATCAGAAATTAAGAATCCGTCCCTTTAAGAAAAGTACTGACAGAAATTCATTATTAAACTATGGTTCATTCCACCCCTCACATCTCAAGAATAGTTTGCCTTACAGCCAATTTGTTAGGTTAAAAAGAAATTCTACTGAGGATAAGAACTTTAAAAAGGCAGCAGAGGAACTATCAAGATCATTGAAGGATAGAGGCTATCCCCACAAGGTCATCAGCAAGGCTTTAAAAAGGGTCAATGATACTGAAAGGAAGGAACTTATAATTAATAAACCTAAAACATCACAAAAAGCATTGAGTTTCTCTTTGGAATATACACATTTGGCCCCAGCCATAAAGAGCATCATTTACAAAAATTGGCAGTTAGTTAACACTATTCCAGGATGTGAAATGTTACCTAAAATTGGCTTAAGAAAAACCAAAGCTTTGAAAGACCAACTTATACATTCTGATTTTAGGAACATACAAAGATCTAAACCAATTACTACTGGTCATTTTGCATGTGGACACTGTGTTAATTGCTCCCTATCCTTACCTGTGAAGGAGTTTACTTGTAAACAGACAGGCTTCCATTTCACCTTGAAGTCTTTTACTAATTGTTCTTCAAAAAGGGTCGTTTACATTATCAAATGTGCATGTAATTTAATCTATATAGGAAAGACATCAAGGTCCCTTAAATATAGGATCGGGGAGCATCGTTCCCGCATACGGAACCAGAATTTAGAGGCGCCCATGGTCTCACATTTCATTGAAAGGGACATAAAGACACAGATTTGCAGTTTTTTGCCATATGGCAATTTCACAATGATGTCTATACAGATGTAGAGAGGGTGCTTTGCCAACAGGAGGCGCGATTTATCCATATGTTCAACTCAGTTCACCCTTTTGGATTAAATTCTTCCCTGGACCTTACCTGTTTTTTATAATTTGGAATAGATCATGAGTTATTGCTGTATCTGAAATAAAAGATACCAAACATTGGCTGTATTGCACAAGAACACTAGGATTGTATAAATTATTAGGAGCCCTTTATAGTAAGAGAGATAAGTTTTTCAGAATACTTACCTGATATTGAAAAACTGAATGTAGGCACTTGATGCTTACTCTGTGATCCTTATAATAAGGTATAAGCTTGTTAGTAGTCATAGGTCTTCTCTAGACCTTACCTGTTTTATAATTTGGTATAGATTATAAGTAATTGCTGTATTTGAGAAAAAACTTTTCAAACATTAACTGTATTGCATAAAAACACTAGGATTGTATAAATGTTTAGGAGCCTTACATAGTAAGAGTGATAAGTTTTTCAGAATACTTACCTGATATTGAAAAAACTAAATGTAAGCACCTGGTACTTACTCTGTAATCCTTATAATAAGGTATATGTTTGTTAGCAGTTATAGGTGCCTACATGGCAGACAGATTTGGATGTGTGAACCACAAAATGGTGGTCGGGTAAGATTAATAAGGAATTATAATATGAAATTAAATTTTAATGTTTAGAAATATTTTCATAACTGTGATGTTGTATAATTGTAATGTTGTGTTTTAGATGTAGAAATTATTAATCTGATGAAGCAATCACCAGCGAAACAAAGCTTAAACCGGTGGCTTGTCATATTGTTGACATAATTTCTGGCTGTGATTTTTACCACGGTGCTTGCTGCACACGGACAACAATACAGCCTTGAGAAAGAGAGAAAGAGACATTATTGGTCAGCCACCATCAGCTGACTACGGAGGAGCCCAGTGCTTATACAACACAGAGGATCGCAGCAAGTGAATGTGTTGCTGTAGAGACTTGTGTGACTCTGATGAACAGTAATTTGATCCTGTCTCTTTATAGTTATTTGATAAGCTTGTGTTAGTTGTAATATTACAAGGTTTCTTTGTTTATAATGATGATTCTGTGAACTGGAAGTACTTGTCTATGTGAGCATAAGAAAAATATTTATAAAAATAACAAAAGGAATTTTTGTGGCTGCGTGTTGAAATACTGTGTGATAACAGGAGATTTAGCCAACCACCTGGAGGTTGGCAACCCTAGTCATGGTGATCTAAAGTGATGTGCTCCCTCAAGAGATGGCCAACAGGACCCTTCTGATCATACAGTTCAGGATGGGTCCCAAATCTCCTTAATGCAGTATGAATCAGGCTCTGTTCTTGCTTTCTGTTCAAATAACTCAGTCAGCATCAAATTCTGAATTACAGGTTGTTAAATGAGGCATACTCCCTCAGAACCTAGTGCCTTTCATGTGTGAAGCGAAAATGGAAGCCTGATGCCTCCTCACAAATTTGATTCCGCACTTGGCTCACTCTACATTTGACGGATGCCCTTGTTTCCTCATTCTTGAAGACATCAGCACGATGCCAAAAGTTTGAAACCCCGGAATAAGAGTTTTGATTCTTTGGAAAGACAGGCTGCTCCCTTTCGGAAGACCTTTCAGTCTTTACATCCATAGCTCAAAAACCCTTGCTTTCAAATGTGCATATAATTCCATAAGCTCAAGATCTGGAAAGTCAAAGCTTGAACAAGAATGTTATTTACGAGGGAGCAATTGTAAAAAATAATGTACCAAACTCCTCCCCCCGCCCCACCCTATTTTGCCTTTTCTGGGTGGATTGTAATGCTAATGAACCTTATCTGATATCTATTCATCTGGTTCTTAACTACTTAAATTTGAGCAGAGAATTTAAAATAACAGCCTTTAAGTCATCCCCTTGTGCTCTCCTACAGTGTATGTTACGAGAATGAATCCTATCATTCTAATTCAGTGATGTTGTCTGCACATCGGCAACAATTTTTTCACACAATGCAAGCAACATCAAAATGTTTCAGAAACAAACTCAGAGGGGATGAGACAAGCTCCCCCTCCCCCCCATCCTCAGTTCTATTGCATTAATGACCCCAACAAAATCCCTCACTGCTACCTCCCTGTTGGTATTTTTTGCTCAAACCATTACATCATTAAATACAGATGCGTAAACATCTGGAAATGAAATGCAGAACAAGATAAAAGTGTGACCATGACTAGTACATCAAATCCTTTGATCCTCCCCCCAGGGTAGAAGTTATTTAAAGGCAGGGGTATAGATGGCAGCCAGTGGGATGTATGTTTACAGTGCTGAATATATGATGTGTGATGTATGTTTACAGTGCTGGACTAGGATCTGGGAGATCTTGGGGTTCAAATCCCCACGCTGGCATGAAGCTTACAGGGTGATCTTTGGCCAGTCAACTGGCAACTTTTTTGGGATGTGGAAAAAGACAATAAGCAGGCCTCATGCCTGTCATTGGCTCCCAGACCGGCACAGCCACCAACTGGGTCCAAGATGAATTCCTTGTCTCTGGGGCTTGGCTTGATCCAAGCATGCCTGGCCAAGTACAACCCTTGTTGCGCCCTCCCCCCTCCAATTGTTTTCCAACTCACCAGCATTTTCACAGGCAGACATTGCAACATTTCCCCCCCAGCTATTGGGCCCCAAAAGGTCACCTATCCCAACATAGATACGGGTCATCTTGGTGGTTGACTAGAATGTGCACTGACTCGGGGCAATTTTGCACAAGCTGAATAATGCACTTTCAATCCACTTATGGTGTACTTTACAACAGGATTTGACTCTGTGAAATGGCCAAACCCACTTACAAATAATCATAAATGCATTGGATTAAAAGTGAACAATTCACATGAACACATGAAGCTGCCTTATACTGAATCAGACCCTTGGTCCATCAAAGTCAGTATTGTCTACTCAGACCGGCAGCGGCTCTGCAGGGTCTCAGCCAGAGGTCTTTGACTAGTTGTCTAGGTCTTGACTAGTTGTTTGACTAGTTGTCTAGTCCCTTTAACTGGAGATGCTGGGGATTGAACCTGGGACCTCCTGCATGCCAAGCAGATGCTCTACCACTGAGCCATGGCCCCTCAACATGTGTGAAAGTGCTATCAGACATGGGGAGTATGGTCTTGGGTCTGGGAGGGAAACGACAAGCTCTCCACTTCTGTTCCATGCAATGGGAATTGCAATGGTCAACCTCACCAGATTATTAAGTGGGGGAAAACCAAGGCTGCATTTTGCAAACTAAAAGTGGTGTAAAAATGGTAAGTAGTCCTATCTATCAGGGCTTAGGTGAACATTTTTTTGGAGCCAGATTGTTTTAATGCATGGATTTATAGGCGCTTTTCTGCTTTGCATATGCAAAGGCAGAGGTTTACATCCACCCACTTTCAAGCCATAACACACAAAACACACTATAGCATAATTAACCGGCGACTTTGAAAATATGCAAGCAGGGGGCCTCATTTAGGTAGACAGCAAAAGAAACGAGGAGAACTTGCTCAGCATTCCAAACGCTGCCTTCTAGCTTGGCAACAAAGCTTCCCTTCACTTTGTTCTTGCCGGCATTATTTCATGACAGATTTTGTGATCTATAGTTATCTTACATAACAGCAACATTGAAGTTCTTCACCCTCGACTACGTGCTTCTCCAGCTAATTGTTTGGAGGCTCCTAGATGACTTATGGTGACCAAAATACATGGCAAGAGCAAGCGGGGTGCAGGGGTGCAAACACTGTTGGTAATGAAGACTTGCTCCGATCAAATTTTTATTGTGTTCCTTTAGATAATTTTGCATTTGCTTTGCAGCAAATCCTATTCTCAAAATGAGGCACATTTTTAAAATTGTAACAAGAGGAGGGTAGAATCGGTTTACTAAAACAACCAAAACAATAAGAAAAGACTAAACCACCACAGTCTTTGACTGAAAGGCATCCAAGTGCAGGAAGATGGCTCCATAGAGCAGGGGCTGCCACTGAGAAGGCCCATTTGGTGTGGCCATCCGCCTCATAATAGAGACAAAGTTATATATATCATATATCAACCTTTAATGGCATGTGAATTACAATGACAATCATTACATATAGTTGTATCCAGATAAAATAATACCATTTATATGTAAATGAAATAAATAAATCATGACGACAATCAAATGGATTTATGCTTGGTTCTTTGGATCTTCATAGAAGCTAAGAGACTTTGCTACCTCCTCTGTAAATCAGGGGTACTGATCAGCCAGGAGGAAAGCCACTTTGTCCTTTGAGGGGTGATAGAAAATATCCTGCATCAGTGGGTCAGTGTAGGTTTCCCGCAGGGGCATGTAAAAAGCACAATAAAGGAACACGTGAGCCACTGTTTCTGGTTGGTCCTGCAAGCATGGGCAGGTCCGATTGCAGACAAGGGTGTTCTTAAATCTACTCTGAAGATAGGGTTTTCCAGTCTCCAGGAACTGGAGTAAGAAAGACTCACTAAAACTGTAAAGCTAAGCTGTATCAAAAAACTGTAGTAGGCTCTAAATATAAGATGACACTGTATAATTAGAATAAGCACAAACAGTGAAGGACAATATATACAAAAGCAGTCAATGAAACTGACAAAAAAATAGCAAGCCTCAAGCAAGCAACAAGGTGTGCCCAAAATGCTAAACCAAAATAATAAACCAAAACAATACAAAGTAGTTCAAACTTGCAAACTATGCTACACAGAAGAAAGCATGTCATGCGTGCTCAACTTTTTCTGAGTGGAACATCTCACTCAAAAAAAGCCGTGGGTGTCAGCTTGGCTGGACACTTTTCCTGGTACAGCTCGTCAGGCAAAAAACGTTGGGAAACGCCTTTCCAGATAAATCACAGCTCTTTTACCACTAAAAAGTGGCTTCATCAGCCTTCAAGAATTACAATCATTCACAGTCTATTTGATTTTTTTTTGTATTTTTAAATCTTTTCTGCTTTGGACTCTATGGCATTGAAGTCCCTCACCTCCTCAAACCCCGCCCTCCTCAGGCTCTGCCCCAAAAACCTCCCACCGGCGGCAAAGAGGGACCAGGCAACCCTCAGTTGGGAGGATGTTCAGGTGAGCTAACATAAAAACCCGATGGAGTTGCAGAGATGTTAAACAGGAGAAATAAGTTGGTAAAGCTCCGAAGGTGGGGTAAACACCCAATTCCAGCAGGAAGCAAACCCTGTGCACTGGTGAGAACATAGTTTGTAGAGGCGAAGTTATCAGTGGCAGACCTTAATGAGCAGAAAGGGGTAGATGGGACATGACAGCTGCTCAGGTATCCTGGACCAAGTTCATAAAGGGCTTAAAAAAAAAAGAGGCAGTCACTTTAATTCAGCCCAAGAGCATAATGCACCTACTATAGCTCATAACAGTTTTTTATTTATTAAAAGCATTTGTAGAGTGCATTTAGCTTGAGAGGGAAGCTCATTTCTCCATACAATATGCAAATGTACATAACCAACATTCAAATCCATTTGTTATTCATTCATTGAAGAGGCTGATGTTAAATCCCCAAATCCAAGAATAAGTGGAAAGCCCTCTGAAATACCACTGTTTTACAAGCTCTCCTAAGAGAGAATAAATATTGTAGCCTTTTATGTAAGGCTCTTTCCCTCGCAGTCATCCCTCTGACTGCTTCGGAAATAAAGCCAAAATACCACTTTACTGGTATAGGTATTCAGCTTATTCTGGGTTTATATTAAAAAAAAATCAGCCCTATAAACCTGAACCTGAAATTTACTGGGTTTTTTTTTTTTTTTGCACAACATTCAGTGCCCTATTGTCGAAGGCTTTCACGGTCAGAGTTCATTGGTTCTTGTAGGTTATCCGGGCTGTGTAACCGTGGTCTTGGAATTTTCTTTCCTGACATTTCGCCAGCAACTGTGGCAGGCATCTTCAGAGTAGTAACACTGAAGGACAGTGTCTCTGGCGAAACGTCAGGAAAGAAAATTCCAAGACCACGGTTACACAGCCCGGATAACCTACAAGAACCAATTCAGTGCCCTGTTTCTGGTTGTTGTTATCTTTATGCCTCCGGAGAAATTGGAGATGGGAAATCAAGGTCATATGCTTTAGAAGAAACCTTTCTATGACCCATTGGAGAATTCTCAGAGCCCTTAAATTAATCTGGTCCATGTTAGCCAGGATGAACTGGGTTTATCAATAGCAGAATGCTCATGTTACTAGAATGCTTAACTATTACAAACAAATTTAAAATTAGTTTACTTCTTCCCATTCAGCTGAGAAGCAACTTTCTGTACTCTCAAAAGCCAACACAAAGTTAAGTGTGCCGAAGCTTACTGAAATCAGTTGGGTTAAGATTGTTTTATTCTGAGTTGGACTGACTGTATTCAAGATGTTTTCCTGGAGCTGCATCAATTTTCAGTTCCAAAATGGTGACTTTGGAATGAAAGAAATTTTCCTGAAAAAATACTGTATAAATAAACCTCCCCCCCAGTTCATTATTTCCCTTGGTAAACTGCACCTTGTTACCATTTTTATCATGGCTACTCCTTTTCCCACCCTTACCTGCATGGCCCAAGCTACCCTACTCTCATCAGATCTCAGAAGCTAAGAAGGGTCAGCCCTGGTTAGTACTTGGATTGGATAAGTTGGCTGCAACTTAATAGCTCTTTTCTCCACTTCTTCTCCCAGGATTAGTCACAAGGGTGATCTGACCCAATCAAGGGACATGTAGAGAGCAGGGTGACCTCAGAGTGCTAGGAAGCAACCAATCAGATATGCTGGCAAGAGCAATTGAGGACAAGGCTTCCTAAATTACTGTGATGGATGATCCCACCCAACCAGGGACCATGTAGTGATTAGGACAACATCATGATGCTACATGACCTCTCAGATGTCTCTTTGTGATGACATCTCTCAGGCCAGCTGAAGGGGATGGGAAGTAAGAGCAATGCTGCAAGTGAAAATGCATGTGCAACTGTATCCCTACAGCTGAGACGACTCCTCCAAATGGGGTGAATTTCATTTCATTCCATGGATTTTCTTGCTGCTTCAGACTGTGTTTAGTGGAACCGGCTGCGGAATTCCTTCCATGGACTTTACATGGCCTTAGACAAATCATGAGTGAATACACCGAAGATCGGATGCTGCATCTTAAAGCCATTTATCTTGGCTCTTTTTCTGTTGCAAGGAAAGAATATTAATAAAGCTTTCTGGAGGCTTAAAGTCTTTTAAAACACCCCCCCCAACATAATACAAACATCACAACAATATAACGTGCCTAGTCCTTGGGGAGAGATATAGGTAACAGACAACACAACCATCAGTCAGACTTCCTTGCTGATTTGTGTTACTATGCATGCATCGTGTACCCTTATCTCTGCAATGAATGTCATCAAGAGCAGTCCTGAGAATGGATGCATCTATTATTGTTGTAATCTAGAGGAAAAAAAGGAAGACAGGCCTTTTCTTTTGATGTTAGTGGAAATGCGCTTGCACAAATGATGAGGAATATGTCCTGGCAAGCCCAACAGAGAGATCAGGCACAGTCTTCATTAAAAGAGGTACAAAGGATACACCATCTGCTACAACCGGTCCCAGCTCTCCGTGGGTTTGTTTGCTCACCAGCTCATGCTAGTTGATGCCACCTGTTCACTTTATCACCACTTCCTGAAAATATTGCTCTTTATGATCATCGTAAGGCAAGGAAGTAGGGCGGCTGAGCTGGGGGAAAGAAGGGGCCGTCATCCCGAAGAAGGAGAAGAAAAATGGGTCTCATAATGTGGATTTAGAAGACCAAAAAAATAAATGGAGGAAACCAAAGTCAGTGCAATGTGTGAGCACATCAAAGTTCACACCGGGCTTCTTCAATCACAAAGATAAATGGCCCAATTCACTTCTCATTAACAGAAGATTTAGCTTGGTCAAGCGCCATTAACTTCAGTGGGCTTAGTTGTGACTTGTTCCACAATAAATAGGAGAGAAAGAAAGGGAATTGTGTGTCGAGATCTGGCTATAACCAGATCTTTATTTCTGTCACTAAGAATGCTTGGACGTGGGCAGGATTGCCGAGATTACAGTCCCACCAGTGAATAAAGAGAAGTCTTTATTTTGGTCACCTGAAGGGACAGTGCTGCCCGGGCTCTGATTTGCCCCTTGAGCAGAATGCACCCCCCTCCCCTAATTCTAGATGCTGGGTGACTGACTGTACTAAAGCTACACATTCCAAAGTCTTTGTGTTTGTTGAGGAAGAACAGAAAGACTTTGCATCAAATGTACATTGGGAGTTTTGTGCCTCCCAGATGCACACTGGCCCTTCTTGGTTTGCAACCTCAGTGTGCTGAGAGAAGTAGCTTGCGGAGGAGGAAAGTTGCTTTTTATACCCCATTTTTCCTCTACCATAAGGAGTCTCAAAGCGGCTTTTCCTTCCCTTCCCCCCCTCCACTACAGGTACCTTGTGAGGTAAGTGGGGCTGAGAGTTCTCAGAGAACTGTGACTGGCCCAAAGTCACTTCATGTGGAGGAGTGTGGAATCAAACCTAGTTCTCCAGATTGGAGTCTGCCTCTCAAGTGGAGGAACTGGGAATAAAGCCCAGTTCTCCAGATTAGACCATGCTTAGCCACCACCCTCGCACATTATTTTCATGTTCGCAAACTTCCCAATGGAGCTGCTAATGGTCATACTGTAAATGTCATGTTATTTATATGACTACATATAAGTTCCACAATGGAGCCAATATCAGCTCAATGGCACTTCTCCCTGCATACTGTGGAGGCAAAGAGAAAAGAGCCAGGGATCATCTGGGAGGCACAAAACTCCCTTGGCGCATGTGACACAGAGCTCTCATGTTGTCCCCCAGCAAACACGAGGATTTTGTACTGTGTAGATGGAGCCTAAAGGAAAGGTGATTTGCTCATGGTTGTGTAATGCCTCATATCCAGGGGCAAATGTTGTCATTGAAATTGGATTGCTTATCAAGCCTAACTCCAATGAAACCAGTGACAATTGATCTAGTTAACTATTGATCCAGCTGAATGTCATGGTTTTCAGTGGCATACATTATAAGGGTGGGTTTCAACATGAAAGGGACTCTTTTGGGTGTTGCCTGCATGAAAGAGTCACAATTCCTTTAGGTCCCTCACCTAGCATGAAATGGGAAGTTTCCCCAGAGGTTCCCGAGACATCACAAAGGCCATTTATGCAGGGGTATTTAGCTCACAATCCCCGTGGGACTGCTTTGAGGCTTCGTTTGCATTATTCATGATTTGATCACCCTTCAGAAGTCACTTCACTCCCTCCTTGTTCTTTCCCCGCAGTTCAAGGATGTTGTTTTATAATGAATTTAAACTCTGCTTCGAGGCAAGAGCGAGGCAAATCCCCACCATGTCCATGCATTGCCCTAACTTTGGGTTTCTCTCCCCATGCTCCTTCTGCTTCTCCCTCCCATGTGTCTCTCCCTCCCATCCAACCCCTTCCCTCAAAGCGAAGCACAAAAGAGGGAGTAAAACCTTCATGAAATTTGCCGGAAGACACCAACCAAAGAGAGACAGCAAAGGTTGGAAGGCAGCTCCTGGCAGGGAGCTGTAAGAAAGATGGGAAGGAATACCTAGCTTTGCAAAAGCACACACAAGGGCATTTTTCACAGTAGATTTTGCTTCTGTTTTGCCACGGACTAAAAAAAAAAACCCAATTAAATGTTTTTTTCATGGCCGTGATTTATCCCTGTCAATTTTGATGTAGTTTTGGTTTTTCATGGGAACAAAGCACGCTGTATTTGACAACGGTTTGTCCCTTTTGCAGGAGGCCTCCCCTTCCAACAGGCTCATTGTTTATGCCTGCCCCCAGCTCCGCCCCAACTCCGCCCAGCAGATTACCTCGTGCGGTTCACCAGCCCCAGAGCAAAAAACAAGCACCAGTCCCTCTGGTCTCCTCCAATTTTCTTCCACCCTCGTTCTGTTCTGCTTTTGGAACAGTCAGATTCCAAATTGGGGGGGGGGGGCAAGGCAGTGCTTTCCTCAATGCTTCCCTCTATTTTCTATAGGTGTGGAACCCATTGCCCTTTAATGATAGACAGGATTGGGGGGGGGGGCAGGTAATCCATGTGCCCAGAGAAGTGTTTAGCTGAAAGTGGGAATGGCGGGGGCGGGGGGAGAGAGGAAAGAAGGCCCCTGGATTGTGCGCCGGCCATGATCCGGCCACATTGCATTGTGAGAGACCGGAGGGCTCCCAGCTTGTGCACCAGCCCCGATCCAGCCAGTGTGCATGGTGGGGGGGAGAGAGGAAAGAAGGCCCCTGGATTGCACCTCGGCCATGATTCAGCCACATTGCATCATGAGAGACAGGAGGGCTCCTGGCTTGCACACCAGCCCCGATCCAGCCAGTGTGCATGGTGGGGGGGGGGAGAGGAAAGAAGGCCCCTGGATTGCGCGCCGGCCATGATCCAGCCACATTGCATCGTGAGAGACCGGAGGGCTCCCAGCTTGCACACCAGCCCCGATCCAGCCAGTGTGCATGGTGGGGGGGGGGAGAGGAAAGAAGGCCCCTGGATTGCACCTCGGCCATGATTCAGCCACATTGCATCATGAGAGACAGGAGGGCTCCTGGCTTGCGCACCAGCCCCGATCCAGCCAGTGTGCATGGTGGGGGGGGGGAGAGGAAATAAGGCCCCTGGATTGCGCGCTGGCCATGATCCGGCCACATTGCATCGTGAGAGACAGGAGGGCTCCTAGCTTGCGCACCAGCCCCGATCCAGCCAGTGTGCATGGCGGGGGGGGGGGAGAGGAAAGAAGGCCCCTGGATTGCATGCCGGCCATGATCCGGCCACATTGCATCATGAGAGACAGGAGGGCTCCTAGCTTGCGCGCCAGCCTCGATCCAGCCAGTGTGCATGGCGGGGGGGGGGGAGAGGAAAGAAGGCCCCTGGATTGCGCGCCAGCCATGATCCGGCCACAGTGCATCGAGAGAGAGGAGGGAGATAAGAGCAGGCTGGCCGCCCCTCTTCAGAAGAGTGATGGGAGGGAGTTTTGCCTTGGGTTTTCTGCTCTCAGGATGCACATTTTTCCCATCTGAATTCTCAAAAATCCCCCTCCCCTCTGGGGCAGAGGGGCCAACAGCCCCTTCCCTTGAACATCCCCCCACGGGTCCAGCTGCCCTAGACTGAGCTGCCACCACCACCACCCCGAGCGCGCGAGGAGCACATGGCGTGGCCCCGATGGTCTCCCCCTGGAGCCGTCAGTCCGACGTTCCCCTGGGCTTGGAGGTGTGGGCCCAGCTCCAAGGCCCATCCAGGGCAAGGGGCGGGGAAGGCGTGCGCGGAGGGAGAGAAGTGCCAGGATTCTAGGCAGGCAGGCAGGCAGCCAAAGGGGTGGTATTCTTGTCCGAGCACGAAACTCCCCCAGCCAATCACCGTTCTTGGGGGAGGAGAAAGGAGACGTCCCGGGGAGCGAAGCAAACATTTTTTTCATGGGCATCTGAGCAACAAAACATGCGTCCACAGGAAAGATCATCTCAAAAGTGGTTTGGATTGCCTCTCTTTTAACACAGCTTATTTTGCTCAGTGGGGGGAAATACGGATCTGCAGTGAATAACCAAAATTTGACTCCGATGAAAATCAGCGTAGAAACAGCAGCAATTCTCCGTGAAAAATTCCCCACAGAGACAGGGAGCAGTCCCATTAAGAGCTGATCCACCCCCACCCCAAGTAAAGTGCAACAGAGCTGTGTTTTCAGGGGGAGGGACTCAAAAGCACCGTGATTCACTGGGGATGCCTAATTAATCACAAGGTACTTCTGGAATTTCTTTGGGGGAGGAAAGCCCTCATGCATATGATGTTTGAGAATTCGGAGCAGAGAACTGTGCAGCAAACCAAACACAAACTTCCCCTGCATAAATTACCAAATATATCTGGTATGATCATCTGTTTCTGGTAGGAGCAGCTCTGTTTGGCAGTGGGGTCCCTGAGTAGCTGTGACCTCAGCAGATGTCCCAGCATTCTACCTCTTACTTAAAATAAATAAAACGTGGTGGTTTTGTGTAGTAAAAAACAGCACAGGGAAATAGTGCAAAAATAAACAATCATGAGCTCACTTCACAAAGGAGAAGCAAAATGGAAAATTACTTTTTTTGGAGCTGAAACGGCAGAGGCGAGACATGCCAAGGAATTGTGTGTCTTAGAGATGGGGAGGGGAGAAACAGATCAATACTACATCATTGCAGGGGATTAACAGTTTTCCCCACTTGGACCATTTTAATCCCCTTCCGTCCCCTCTATTTGCCCTGTGTTGGGAAACTTACCAGAATCTGTACAGTAAAATGCAAATGAAGAATATCAGGAAGCCAAATGGCTTCAAGTGATCCCACTCATCATCAATATATAAAGGTATGAATAACCGGTGCAATTTTAAGAGCAATGTTCCTTTATTGTAGAGTAACCATATCCCAAGGAGCAAAAGCTGCTTGGCTGCTAGGATCCAAACCCAGGAAAAGTTCCCAGCATCTGTTCTCGCTGCCTCTGCAGTTTGCACATCTGGTTCGTGTTCCCAGAAGACAAGACAGACTATTGATTAAAGATTAAACATGATCTGGGTTTCAACTGGGCCCACTTGAAACCCAGATGGGACTTTTTTTTACCTAAGAAGGGGTGGGAATTTAAAGAACAGATGTGACTAGAAACTGATTCTGCAAAGACCTTTGAGAGGCTAGCAAGGACAATCTTGTTCCACCCTTCTGCTTGCTGAGAGCAGTAACCCACTGATCACAGTATACTCCTAAAAGTCTCTTTTTCTCTCTCTACTATGTTTTCAAAAGTCACAGTGTTAAATCTTCCTTCCCTTTAAGATACACATTTGACATTGTTTCATCTTTATTCTGCTTAATAGTAAAATAGGCATTTCATGCCAACCACAGATTCAGCAAAACCACTTCACCATCAGACTAGTTTTCACATGCTCAGAGGCCTTCCCAGGTAAGCAGAACAACATGGCTTTGTAAGGTTATCCGGGCTGTGTAACCGTGGTCTTGGAATTTTCTTTCCTGACGTTTCGCCAGCAACTGTGGCAGGCATCTTCAGAGGATTAACACTGAAGGACAGTGTTAATCCTCTGAAGATGCCTGCCACAGTTGCTGGCGAAACGTCAGGAAAGAAAATTCCAAGACCACGGTTACACAGCCCGGATAACCTACAAAAACCAATGAACTCTGACCGTGAAAGCCTTCGACAATATATTATGGCTTTGTAAGTTAACTAGGGTTGCCAGCTGAAGTTGCAAGCTGAATACCTGATTTTTTTTGAGGTGGAGCCTGAGGAGGGCGGGGTTTGGGGAGGGGAGGGACTTCAATGCCATAGAGTCCAATTGCCAAAGCTGCCATTTTCTCCAGGGGAACTGATCAGTTCTATCGGCTGGAGATCAGTTGTAATAGCAGGAGATCTCCAGCTACTACCTGGAGGTTGCCAACCCTAAAGTTAATCAAAAGTCAAAGTCTATAGCACTACAAAATGGAGGGATGAAATGCTGAAATCAGTTAACAGTGGAAAGGAAAAGAAACAGAAGGAGGTATGGAAACTGGTTTTCATGAGTAAGGGTCCAATGCTTGTTCCGTGTAATGTGAAATTTTGCGATTGAGTTTATGAACACATCAAGGAGCCTTACTGAATCAGACCATTGGTCGATCAAGGTCAGTATGGCCTACTCTGATTGGCGGCAGCTCTGTAGGATCTCAGGTTGAAGTCTTTCACATTATACACACACACACACACACACACACAAATGCTGATGAGCACCAACATGCCTGTTGCCCTGAGAATACGCAGAGCAGTTGACAGCTAGTTAAATGGGAAAATCAAGGTAATGAACAAATTGGTCTGCTCATGCTCCTAAGAGTTTATCGAATCCTAGAGGGGGAGATTATGTCAGGAGGAAATTTCCCAGTAGTTTATGTGATTCTTTATGAGCCTCCAAAGTGTGATATATATTAGCTTAGTTTCTCTAAAAGCATGCTGCATTTATTGTTCCTTTTTACTTCAATAATGCCCTTCAGGGAGTTATTTTTACAAAGACTTTGCTTTTTCCTAGTGTTCATTTTTCCAGAAGGTCAACTCACTCTAGAATGGACAACAGAGCAATTACTGCTATCTTGTAACATGTAGCATTTATGAGCCATGAGTCTGGTTTTCACGATGGTCAGGATGCTGCCACAAATAATGCATCTGACTGTGAGAGGGGACCAAACCAGACATTATGGCATCTATGTAGGGTTTCCAGGTCCCTCTTTGCCACCAGCAGAACATTTTTGGGGCAGAGCCTGAGGAGGGTGGGATTTGGGGATGGGAGGGACTTCAATGCCATAGAGTCCAATTGCCAAGATGGGCATTTTCTCAAAGTGAACTGATCTCTACCGGCTGGAGATCAGTCATAATAGTGGGAGATCTCCAGCCACCGCCTGGAGGTTGGCAACACTACATCAGTGGGTATGACCTGTGGGATGCCAATGCCATTTTAGAGAAGAGTTTGACCATTTAAAATTGCTGCAAAGCATCGTGGCAAGTCTAGGAGATTTTGTCCCTCCATGAGCCTTTTCAGGTGCTGAACAGTTATTCTGGCACTTGAAAAGGCACATCGGGGGTGGGGGGAACAAGATCACCTGATCTTGTCGTGCCACAGGCCTGATCTAGATTCAGCCCTCATGGCATTTTTAAATGGCCTAATTCTTCTCTAAAATGGGTCAGAAATTCCCCTCCCCATAACTACACTTTCTAACTCATTGCCAGATGGATCAGGAAGAACTAGATTTGGTACACAGGGCTACTGTGGAAGACAGCATTATCACATCTACTTCTCTCCCATAAGATCGCATATAATGTAGCCTGCATTTTCAAATTTTATTTAACCATCTATTCTTCCATCCATCCATCCATTTTTAGTTCTCCTTTCTCAGTGGGACTCAAGGCAGATTACACAACATGAATCAATACAATCAAAGGATGGGGCATTCAATAAACAATGCGATAGGATTTGGGTTGTAGAACCAACCAGAAGTCTAAAAACAGTATTGAAGCAAAGCATAAGTGTTAACATGACACATTAAATGATGCAAAATTCCACAGTACGGTCCTGGTTTCTGCAAGCTCCAAACAGTGATATAGATCACAGCCCCTAATAATTTTTCCAAGTAACTTTGTGAATCATTTCATTTAGGGCAAGCCTGTGCGGAAAAGCCCTCTTGAATAATTTGGTTTTACACAGTTGGCGGAATGACCAAAGCGTGAGAGCCTTCCTGACCACCTCAGGTACACCATTCCAGAAGGTGGGGGCCAGGACAGAGGATGCACATGTATGGGCAGCTGTCGAACATGCCCATTTACAGGGAGACACCTCCCCAAGAAGGCCCTGCTCAGATAAGCAAAACTGTCATGGTGGAGCATACTAACAGGAGAGATAGACCTGTAAATATTTGAGTCCAAAGTTATGAAGTCCTTTTTAGTGATTACCAGTACCTTGAACTGAACCTGGAAACTGATGGGCAGCCTGTGAAGGGACTGCAAAATGGGTGTAATATGCATGCTCCTGCTAGCTTCCAGTAGGCTTTAAGAGAGGAGTGGACATGTTCATGGAGGAGAGGGCTATTCATGGCTACTAGTAAAAATTGATACTAGTCATGATGCATACCTATTCTCCAGGATCAGAAGAGCAGGCCTATTATATTAGGTGCTTTGGAACTCAGGCAGGACAATACTGCTGCAGTCATCTTGTTTGTGGGCTTCCTAGAGGCACCTGGTTGGCCACCGTGTGAACAGACTGCTGGACTTGATGGACCTTGGTCTGATCCAGCAGGGCCTTTCTTGTGTTCAGTAAAGGCTGAGCTGTGGCATTCTACACCAACTGAAATCTCTGAGCTGATTTCACGTGCAGACCAAGGCAGAGGGCATTACCATGGTCTTGTCTTGATGTTACCATAGCATGCATTCAGGTGGCCCAATCAGCTGAGTCAAGGTACAGGCCCATATCCTGGGTTAAACTAAGTTTCCCTTTTGAAGCTTTTTGTACATATGTAAGAATATTTTGTAACGGCCTATGGCTAAACAAATAAATGAATTCTCTCTCACTAAAAAAATAAAAATAAAAACTAAGTTGGAAAAAAGCTTTTTGGGCAGCCACTTCTACGACAGTAATGCTGAATCCAGAATAACCCCTCGCTTCTTAACTGCATCAGCAAGGGTCAGCTGAACCCCAATGATAATGGGAACCACCATGTCCTTCAAGACCTCACTGTAAATTTCCCCATCCCGACCATCCATGGGTTTTCACAAGGAATGGCAATTTGAGCAGTGACTCCATATTCTCTGCTCACCACATTCCATCCTTAAATCCTCAGACTATAAAAGATTGTCATCAGTTTAAGCATGTTCAGAATGACAGCTGTGAATCTGAGATTTCTTACAGTAGCTTATGTTTAACTAGAGATGTATAAAAACAAGGAACAGGCTTTACAAAAAAAGTGTGAAAAGCATCCCCCCCTCTTACTGTGATGGATATTGCAATGAAAATGCACCCTCTGACACACATTCAAACAGTCTGCAAATCCAACCAGTCCAGATCAGGCATCCAGACAGCAATGCACTGTGATCTTTATCATTGCTACCCCAAGACGCTGAAGTATGGATGCCAGCCTCTAAGTGGGACCTGGGGATCCCCTGGAATTACAGCTCATCTCCAGACTACAGACTTTAGTTTCCCAGGTAGAAATGAATACTTTGGAGGGTAGACTCTATGGCATGGTACCCCACTGAGATCCATGTCTTCCCCAGGCTCCACCCCCAAATCTCCAGGAGTTTCCCAACCTGGAGCTTCAGCAATGTCCCCCCTCCCAAATCAGCCAGCTTCTTACCCTCATTCCTTAGCAACTTCCTTTATACCCAGGGCATCATCCAGGACTCAAATCTAATACTAAGCAAGGATGAATTTAGGGTGGTTTCTGTATTTCAGTGCAAGAATAAAGAAAGGACAGCATGGATTGAATACAGCTTCCCAGAGAATCTGCTGTAAAGTGAGCCCATGCCAACAGTAAAGTTAAGCTAACTGCCTGATCGCATCCCTCAGAGGAGGTGTACAGGCTCAGAGCTGAATGCCATGGCCTGAAGATTCTGCCTTCTGTCCTCCTACCTTTGTAAAATTTTCGTAACATCCAGCCTGATAAAGACCTTCTAACCTCCCGCAATATTTTGCTTCAATGGATTTCATTCTCATTTTTGGTATGCATGGATGTCAGCATTGCTAGGAAGATGACTTCATTTTTGGTGTGGAACCACCTACGGACTGGGCTATGAACACCAGTAAACAGGCCTAGAGAAGGTGCCTTTCAAGAAAATATTTGGGGATCCTAGTTTGTTGAAAATATTTTCTGGAGAACTTTTTGTTCAGAGCAGCCTTTTACATTCTTATGCACTTAACTGACTCATTCCACTAAAATGGAAGGTGATGGGATTGGCCACATGGAAAAAGACAATTCTACCATCAGTCTCATTACCCTGTTTGTAATCAACAAAGCCCATTTTCCCCTGAGTTTTGACTCAAGTGTCTTCCCAAAATAATGGCCACATACAGATCCAGGTATTTCATTTCTCACACACACACACACACACACACACACACGCACACACACACACACACACACACATACACACAACAATAAAAATGGGTGGGAGAGATATAGCCATACCACTAAATACAATAATGGCTTTAAAAAACAACAGCAAAGACATTAACTAAGGGAAGATGCATTATTTAATGTAATTTTTTCACTTTAAACATTGCAACATATCTACAAATTCAAAGAACTGAGCATATTTGCTTGAGTAAAAATACACCTGGCATGTGTCAAGATGATATCTCTGTTGTCGTGGAAAATAAGAGCTGCCTATAAATATTTAAGTAAACAGGAGTCTCTCTCCCCCCCTTTCATCTTTGATTGAAAAGAAAATGACAGCAGACATCATATAGGGCATGGATAGAGAAGCATCGTTCCCATTGCTTGGACTTAAACACCGCTATCTAAATATTATAATTATACAGAAAAAGAAGAGTGGCCGACCATCAACACCACCAACAACAAAAAACTTCAAATATGACGGCACTCATGACAAGATAAAATAAATATTTCACAATGGATTCATAGAGTGTTTTTACATTATAATCATTGTTGAAGACTCCTATGAAAATAATGTTTAAGTACAGTCCTTGTTTAGAGATTTTTAGAATTGTTGGGTGTGGGGGGGGGGATATGCTCACTTCCAAGATTAGCAGGAAAGGAAATGTCAGACTGATTAAAAAAGAAGACAAAGTTTGGTGCTAAATTCAAGGAGATGCGGAAGAAAAGCAACCCCCCCTCCGCTGCCACATGTTCTTTTGACACTGCATCACAACATTTTGAAATTACATTCTTTGAAGTTGTTCAAGAGCCTCATCAGATTACTTGTAGTCTGTGATCAAATCTGATCTGTGCGTTGTGTGTGTTCCAGGACGGGCAAAGAGAATTTAATATACCAGAGTTTTCTTGTGCATTTAAGTGTGTTTTGAAGGCCCCTTTTGCCTTTGCAAGGCCGATTTTCTTCAGTACTTCTGTGCCTCTCGATGTCTCATCCTCATGTTTTTTAGCATACATCAAACACAAGCAGGTAAAGTCCTTGAAGTAATGCTCTGGGTCCTTGAGCTGATATGTCCTGGGAGATGCTTTGTAAGACTCCTGTTCTTTTCTCTTTGTGCTTTGGACTGGGTGTTACCTCCGTAAAATCCAGTTAAGGCTCAACCCAATCTGTGGAAGACACTCTCTGAGGTCTATGAACATTCATGCAACCACCGCCGATTTTGGTGGTAGCATGTATGCATATATATATATATATAAAGATCTTGATGCACCTCACATTCACTGAAATAATAGTGTATGCTGCAAAGGTAGGTATAATTATGTTTTTAAAGGTTACTGAACAGCTTTGTGTGGAGTCACTCATAGGTCAGCTGTGTCAGGGAACCCATTATTAGCTGTCATCACTGGGTAGGGTAGGCTGAAGGAAGGTTTCAGAGGTAATTGCTAATGAGGGCATATGTAATTTGTTCCACATTGTTTGATGAATGATGTACTGCAGTTTCCTGCTTAGTCTTTAGCGGTTGGAGCCGTTGGTAAAAAAAAAAAAAACAGTCTATTGAAAGCCCTGCCACAATGGATGTTTGAGTTCTTTACATTCATATTCAAATAAAACTGAACCATTTCTCAAAGGAAGGTGCATTCCAGAGCACCCAGATGCTCAATTAACTTCTAAGGCAAAGCTGGAACCACCATTTTGCAGGTCAACGGTGCAAAGCAGCCTCAACGGTACGGTCCTTTCAACAGGCAATCTCAGTTTAGAAAATTAACAGTCAACTGACAAAAGGGACGCCGGTTTGGAATGTCATGAGTCTTTGGATTTTAGAAAATGATTTCCTTTGATGTTGGACTATGCACGGGTAGGGTTGCCAGATCCCCCCCCTCCTCCGGCCGGAGGCGAGGCAAAGATCGCATGTGTGGCCGTGCCGATGCAATCACGTCACTTCTGGTTTACACCTAGAAGTGCCGCATTGCAAGGGGCCTTTTACCACTTCAACTGGGAGTTCAAGTGGTAAAAGGCCTGTTGTGATGCGGTGCTTCCAGGTGTAAACTGGAAGTGATGTGGTGCGGCGGGCAGGCGCGTGTGCACACGTTGCTCGCCAACCCTCAGCTGGTCGGCGGGCAGCCAGATGGATTGGCGGGGGTTTACCCACCACCACCTGGCACTTGGCAACACTATGCATGGGTGAGGTTGTTTTTATTGTCTAGTTATGGTTTATTCATTTTAGAGGAAGGTTTATGGAGAAAGGTGGGCTAAACGTTCCCCACATAAGTACATAAATGGTGCTATGATTCTAGAAAGACTCCTGAGCAAGCTTAACAGACAAGGAATAAGAGGAGTCCTCTTATGCATTAAAAGTTGGTTAAATGGCAGAAAGCACAGTCTCTGAATAAAGAAGAAGATAAAATTTTTATACCCTGCATTTTCTCTACCGAAGGAGTCTCACAGCACCTTACAAATTCCTTCCCTTCCCCCCACAATAGACACCTTGTGAGGTAGGTGAGGCTGACAGAGTTCTGAGAGAATTGTGACTAGCCCAAGGTCACCCAGGCTGCATGTGGAGAAGTGGGGAATCTAATCAGGTTCTCTGTACCCCCGTGGGGGTGGGATCAAAGGGACACCTTTGGGGGACCCACTTTGAAGGGGGGACAGGAAGGCCTGTCACCGTGTCAGTAGAAATTGCTGGTGAAAGAAACAAGGAGCTTGTTATTTGGTTGGAGAGTGAGTCTTCAATCTTCAGCTGTCTCCTTATTGGGGACAGCTATGATTATGGGATGCAGACTGGCCATTCCAGGAGAAGGAGGCCTGGACTTTGGCTGGCCATTCTTCCTTCAAATCTGCCTCCTAACCAGCTATAGCGTTGTTTGCGCCAAGACTGGCCCCCTTGGTCTTAAGATCCTTCTACTGAATGCCTGGTCAGTAAATGGAAAAACTATGGCCATCCTGGATCAACAGGCTGATGCATTACATGCATTACAGAGATCTGGTTGGAGGAGGCTGGGGTAGGGTTGCCAACCTCCAGGTAATAGTTGGATAACAACCCTGTGAGGGTAGGTTAGGCTGAGAGATTGTGATGGGCCCAAGGTAACGTTGCCAGCTGATAGAGATCAGTTCACCTGGAGAAAATGGCCACTTTGGCAATTAGACTGTATGGCATTGAAGTCCCTTCCCTTCCCAAACCTCACCCTCCTCAGACTACACCCACAAAATCTCCCACCGGTGGAGAAGAGGGACCTGGCAACCCTAGGCTGGGGGTATAAATCTCACCCAGCTGTGCCCTCCAGGTTTTTCTGTACAGCAAGAGGCTAGGCCAGGGGGATGGGGCGGTGGGGCTTCAATGGTCTTTTATAATCCCATCCATCTATCAAGGTGCATCCTCCAACAGTCTGCCAGTTTTGCCCAGCTTCAGTGGTGCATAACCTGCATTCATTCCTGCGTCAGTCAGATCTAGCCACAGTGATCCATGCCTGAGTTACATCTGGACTGTAGTACTGCAATGCACTGTACTTGGGGCTACCCTTGAAGAGTGTTCAGAAGATGCAGCAAATGCATAATGCTATAGCTAGGCTGCATCAGGGCCACCTGTCAGGAGCATGTGACCCTGATATTACCATGATTACACTGGCTATCAACGCACTCCTGAGCTGAATTCAAGGTGCTGGTTTTGACCTTTAAAGCCCTACACGCTTTGGGACTTGGGTATCTGATGAACCATGTTCTCCCATACAGACCTGCCTAGGCCGTGGAATGAGTGCAATCCAAGTTTCTTAGAGCTGCCCTGCAATTGCCAAGATGTGTATCAAATGCTATGATCCGTTTAGAAACTGGCATGATGAAGGTGGAGGCAAGGGTTGTCTTGTCCTCGCTTTATCTATGGCTGAAAATTAATTTCAACCCCAAGGGTCTTCTTCCACTGATTCTTTGTGATACCTTTAGGTCTAAGTGGATAATAGCCATTGAAGACAAACTAAATAAACTGGGTTTTACCCCCATAGCACTACTTCAGTTAGGGTGGGATCAAGCTAAGTCAACTATAAACCAAAGAGTTAAAGATATTGAGCGACAAGTAGATCTAGCAAGAGCGCCCCTATTTATGGCTCCCCCCCACTCCAAATTTATCCTTCCACCGGCAGCCTATCTCTGTTACCTAGAGATAAACAAATATAGGAGGGCTTTTACCTTGGCTAGGTGTGCAGCCTTACCCTGCGCTATGTTAGAGGGGAAATTCAAGAAGATACCCAGGGCAGAGAGACTATGCCCCTGTAAATCCGGGGATTTAGAAACCACTGAACATGTTCTCCTGAACTGTAACTACTACACTATACCCCAATCTAAGTTCACTGAGCCCCTCATACTGAGAATGGGACCCGTCAGGGAAAGAGAAAAGTTAGAAAAGCTCCTACAAGGAGATAATCCCTCAATCACCTCAGGTGGCAAAATTTTGTACGGCTGCAGTGACAATTCGTTGCCACAGAGTACTCTCTTAGTCCAAATGGCAGATGTAACTTGGATGTTATTTTAGTCCATGTATCTTGTTTTATCTGGCCAAGGTCTGAATCTTAGACCTGCCTAAGAATTAAGAACACAGGGAAAGGCCCTCCTGACTTTCCAATCAACCAAAGAAGCTCATTTGGTGGGTACAAAAGAGGGCCTTTTCAGTGGCAGTCCCATGATGATGAACAACCTCCCCAGGGAGGTACACCGGGCTTTCGCACTTTTGATTTTTAGGAGGCAGCTGATGATGGTTTTATTTAGGACTGCATTTGATTACTGCCGTCTTAAATTGTGACTTTAAATTTTGGTTTTATATGTTTTAATGGAAGCAATTTTGTGTGCTTATTAATATTGTAAGCTGCCTTTATCTCCATAAGGAAGGCAGCTAATAAATATTTCAAATAAATAAATGCAATTAACTAATTGACATCTCTTCCATTTTGTTTTGCTTTCCCCCCTCTATTCGTTATCATTGTAAATGTAAATATAATGTACGAGGACGTTTCATTACCTTTCCCACTCATTTCCCCACAAAACACATCATCCTATTTTGCTTGGCATTCATGGAAAGAATTTTCAAAGACAACATAGATTTATTCATTGTTTTGTTCGTTTTTGCTGCTCTTTCTGTAGGATCTGCTAAGTAGTTGATCTTCAGTAACATGAAAATGCCAAAGCTCAGTTCTAACCTACTTGTTGGGGGGAAAAAACCATTTATGGTCAACCCAAGGGTCTGTTGTGGGGAGAAGAAGAGAAGGTGGTTGTAAGCTGGTTTGATTCTTCCTTAAGTGGTAGAGAAAATCGGCATATAAAAACCAACTCTTTTTCTTCTTTGCATTTTAAGATTTTAAGAATAATGTTATTTTTACTCTCTTTGCTTATTTTTCTCCATACTGAATGTCAGTGTCAAGGTTATTCATATGAGTACCTTAGAAAGTCTTCTTACTGTACCACACACAAGAAGTGGCCTGGAAATTATGTTCCTAACAACATCACACGGAAATGCTAAGTTCTTACCTTTTAATGAATGAATGAACTTTCCTAAACACAAAATAGTTGCAGTTTTAGACTTCACTCTAAAGGATTTCAAGGTGACTCATATGCTCACCAGTAAAGCAAAACCTAATATATGCTCTCTGTGTTGAGAGGTGTTTGGTTAATGCAGTGCTTAATGATCCCCTTAAGGATGAAAATATTAAACAGTGCATTGATATAATTAACCTATTAATGACTAGGCCATTTTTTTTTAAAGAAATAGCCCAATTAATCTAGAGTAATCTGGTTTAACCCCAATGAAGAAATTAAATGGAACCCTCTATTGGTGAGGTTTCAAACAAGCAAATGTCCAATTTGCAAAATAGAAATGATTCATTTGGGGTGGGTGGGTTGTTTTTTGCCATTACAACTTTCAGACATGAAACGTACACATGCCCTAAGATCATTATGGACTGGTCATTCAATAATTTTAAAATCAGATGTATTTTGAGTATAAGTACTGCTTTTTCACTTGAACCGCTGATCCCTCCAAGACTCCATGAGCCACTCATATGTGTAGTTGATCTCTCCTGTGCTTTCACACCTGTGCATTCATCCCTCCATGTCATGGCATTTCTCATGGCATTCATCATGTTCATAACTTGCTGGATCAAACTACAATTCCCATGTGGCAGTGTGAGAGCATGCAAAGTATCTGTGATCCAATTTAACATGAATATTTGCCCCTTGGGAGTCAGGCTGGCAAAATGGGCTCGTTGGGAATATTAGAAAGAAAAACTCCACTGCCAACAGACGCTTGAGATAACCAAGGACAGCACCTCTTTTCTATGTTTTTGTTTCTTTCAGGTGACTTGGGTGGATGGCAAAGTGGGAACAAGGGAAAAAGTGAGATAGCACTGCAAGAAAGTATAGGCATAAAGCATTTGCAATACAAAAACAGAACGTTTTTCATCAGTCACTACAAGTAACCATGTTTTCAGATGTTTGAAGGAACTACTCCCCATTGGCAAACAAATTGCAATTCAAATCAGTGATGGGAAAACCTATGCCCTGGAAGAGCACCTGCCGGCTAGAATAGATACTGCTCAAGTAGGATAATATAGTCTGTCTTTGTTCAAGGCAGCTTCATATGGCCATTTCTGTCATCCTGACAAATACTAAGGTGTTTTTTTTTTTTTAATATTCATCAGATGCAGATGTGTGGCGCAGTCAGTTGCAAAAATTGTCATCATTGTATCTACCCAATATCTCTAACTCATTAGTTTGCATTGCAAACAGCAGATAGAGGCCTTTCCCAATTCCTAAGTAGTCAGAAAATGAACATGGAATGACAACATGAAGAAATGTATTTCCTGTCTTGAACAACATCACTATCAACAAATGATAACACACAATTAGAATCTATTAAATTGCCAAATTATTTGACAGTATGAGAGTCCACACAAAACCAGTGAAACCCTGTGCAGCGGCCACAACAAATATTCTTATTTGCCAAGAAGCTCACATAGACCTAATTTAATACAAAGATGTACAGGCACCAAACATGCTGGATGCAAGTTCTCTCTTTTTCCCCCTACATCTGTCCTCACTTGAAGCTGTTTTCCACAATAAGGGGGGGGGGGAAATGTCTACTCGAACTTCAATATTTTATTACCCACCATTTAATCAAGAGACAATGTTTTATTTCAACTTGTAAATTCTATCTGCCTCTCTCTGAATACTAATTTCCACCAAAATCACCGAGTCACAGAACCGAAGTATGAAAACCCAACTTCTTACCGAGGTACCATCAGAGAAGCAATGGCATGAGCTGTTTGATTAATGTTTATACTGATCCAGGGTGTATCTAGTCCATTCCAACTTTAGGTGGAGCTGCAGTATATGCTGTCCACTTTCACAGCTTCTTGAATACTTCTCTTGTTTTCAGCTGCTTCTCATTATGTATGTCTCTGCCTGTGAGTAATATATCCAGTAGGGCTCTGTTCCTGAAAGACTTACTGATAAATAATGCTTGGAATCCTGCCGTTGCAAGAATCTTTACAGAATGCAACTCTGCATGGGTGAGACATTTATTTCCCTAGCTCTGCCAACAACTAGAAGCCATGTAGATGAAGGACGGGCAACTGGGAACCAAAGGGCTCATTGGGAACCTCAGAGACTTCTGATTTGCCCCTTGGCATAGCCTGCTGTCATAAGGATCCATGATCATGCATTTGCTCCTTTCTCTCATCTAAATTAAGACAGGAAGATGTCAGCATGATGTAGCGGTTAAGAGCAGCGGACTCTATTCTGGAGAACCAGGTTTGATTTCCCCACTCACTAAGCATTGGGTCATACTACACTCTGGTGGAGCTGATCCTCAAGTGATGTCACACAAAGCTATAGTTTGCCTGCCATCGAGTATAGTAAGCTAACCATATCTACCCTAACTCCAAAGGGGTCTTCATAGACACTCACCCTGCCAACCTGTGATGACGTATGCTTGTCAGTTCTGTGGGTGGTGAGCAGTAGGCTTTGGCGCTCAGCGAGGTTTGTTCCATGTCATAGATCTGTGTTCTCTGAAACCATACCAGACAGAAAGGTCACAGATCAGGAAAAACAAAAAACAAGTAAGTGCAGCATTGCTTTGAACAAGCAAACAGTGTCTAATCTAATTTTGGTTCTCACCAATTTGAGATAATTATTGCAGTGATTGTAATGTAGAGATAAATTGAAAGCTGAGCCCACATAAAATGTCACTTGTGCAGGTGGTATGTTTCCCGCCCCTAACTGCCCAGATATTCTTTCTGTAACACCATGAGTGACATTTCTTTAGAAGCTCACACACACACACTGAGAAATCAATGTATGAAGTGCATTTCAACCTATTGTAGTGTGAATCGGGGGGGGGGGAATGTTATTGAAATATTATGTTGCTAAGTTGAAATGACGGGTCAGGTATAGCATAGTTGTCAGAATTTCCCTTCTGCTGAAGCCCTGTTTTGGAACATTGAGATGTACACAATGGGGACCATTTTCCTCTTTCCAATCCCAGTCTGTTCTTATAGAGACCAAAGATGGTGGAGGGGCTCCCACTAAGGCTCCGTCTTCTTTCTCTTGGGACTGCACCCTGTGCCTTCCCAGAAAAAACTGCCGTCAACCTGCCTTTTCTCTTAGTCACAGAACAAACAACTGACAGAGCATTCCTCAGATCTAAGGGCAAAAGCCCTTAGGAAGTCAGGAAGGTGCCGTGACGCCATCCGGGCACCCCATGCAGGTGTCCGGGCAGCTAATGCCGGTGTTAGTGGCCCCAACACTGGTAAGAAGGCCTGGACGCCGGTTGCGGGGAGCTGCCATGGCAGTGCCAGCCCAGGACGCTGACAGAGCCTTCTGCCAGTGTCTGAACGCTGTCAAAGGCTGCGCTGGCATCCCGGGAGGCGTTCCCGGGGCATTCCGGGGTCCCGGGAGGGATTCCCGGGGCATTCTGGTGCCAGCTCTTTCAGCCTGGGAACACCCCTTTTTATTTTTGGCAAGATGTGCCGCCTTTTAGGGGGCGAAACCTCCTTCCAAGCCAGCGTGGCCACGTTGCCTCCTAACCCTGGCGCAGGCATTCCTCAGGAATGCACTGTAAGGGTCTTTCCTTTCCTTCTCCTTTCTAGCAAAAGGATCGTTCTTTCTGTCGGTTGTTTGATGTCTACATGGATGACGGGAAAGATGGTGGGGTCATTGTCATCGGCCAGAGATCATTGCATCACTTCCATCCCAGTAAGGTAAGACCCACCAGGGTCCAGCTCAGTATAATAACATATTAAAATTAATCTCTTTGTTCTTTCCCCCTTTTTTTATAAGGAGAATGAAGAATTAAGGTCTTCACCATGTATGTTCATGACCAGCCCAACATCACATCAAAAAGCTAGCTCCCTGCAGGTGACCAGTAAGCAGAACATGAACTGAACTGGTGAATGTTGAAGCATCCCTAGTTTAAGGTTCTCTTGTCAATGGAAATCCACCAGTTCTGTTCCCTGAATTTCTGTTGCTCCCTTGATTATTTGGCCAAAAGTAGGCAATGAGTGAATATGGTCACCTTGATTTATTCATCTTTTTAAAATTTTATTTTATATGTCACCAGGCTGGGTTAGCCTAATTTTTCTTGCTGTCATCCATCATTATTTTGTTGCTTTTTGTTTCGTCAATGCCATTTTACTCCATTTAAACACTACTCATACACCATTTTATGTCATTTATACACACACAGAAACACTGGAAATGAATTCATTTGAGTGGGAAACATTTCTCTTTCCTCCAGCTAAACTTGCATGAAAATAAAGGCTCCTTTGTTGGTCCCTTCTTCCATCATAAAGGTTGTTATGAGAAGTGTCCATGGCATGCCATAGGCAGTGACATATCCATCACAGCAACATTAAACATTAAAACAAAACAGTTGATATTTTTTTAAAAAAATGTTTCACTTTATAGTTTGGTTAGAAGAGAAGAAAATCATAAAAATACCGCATTGCTTTTGGGTAGTGTAAATTATTGCTCTTGCTAGCGTAATTCCCAAATTATTCAGTGCCATAAAAGTTTTATGCTCTGTATACATATGTCTCTGTGTTTATTTGATCAATTATTTTTATCCTCTTGTTTGGCATTTCTTTATGAAAAAGAATAAAAGATGTGAAGCTAAGCTGTGATGTCAAGTTTTTTTTTTAATCATGTCCAAACAATTTTATGGTGGTGCTTTTTTTTTTAGATCAAAGAATGCCAAGTTATTTCTTGCTTGTTTGATTTTAAAAATCTGACCAAGAATAATCGTGTTTGCATTTCCTATAATGCAGAGGAATAACTAGCAGAGAGAGAGAGAGAGAGAGAGAGAGAGAGAGAGAGAGAGAGAGAGAGAGAGAGAGAGAGAGAGAGAGAGAGAGAGATGAAATGCTTGTTACAACATGTTCCAAATGAGCTATTTTGAGAGATTTTGTGAGCACAAATTACTTTGCTTCCTATAGTTTCTTACACAGCCAAGTTAAGAAGTAGGAATGGCACTGATCTTGCTGGCTCATCTCTGGCCTCTTAAACAGCAATCAGCTACATGGAGGTTTAATAAGTACCGGCTTCTCCGTGTTACAAAAGGATGCCAGGCTAGTTAAGTTCAACAGAAAATGATGCTAATGTCACGGCTGCGGGTACAAGTCCCAGGCAGGGATGGTCAGTCGTCCCTCTGTCCAGGATGCAATTTGATGGCAAATTTCAAGCAGCCTATATTTACTCTGAGAAAGGATGCTTGTTTAGAACATTCTGCACTGGGTCAACAATGTTTTGTGCATGTGCAGTCTCACACTGCTTTTTTAATCTCCCATTCCTCATCCGTCATTTTTATTCCTGTCCTGTTTGTATTGTTCATTGTTAGCCATCATGTTTTGATATCAGTAAAATAAAAAAAAGAGGTGTGTGCTTTGATCCTGCCTACATGATGGAGTTTCAAGGCTTGCCTCTCTAGTCTACCCTTTCTCATTTTGTTCGGCTAACTCAATATTTACCCTGACGCCAGCCTGATCTTGTCAGATCTTAGAAACTGAGCAGGGTCAGCCTCAGTTAGTACTTGGAGGGAAGACCACCAAGGTAGCCCAGGGTCATTAGAGAGGCAGGCAACAGCAAACCACCTGTAATCATCCCTTGCCTTGAAATCCCTGTGGGTTTGCCATAACTCAGCTTTGACTTGACAGCACTTTCCATCAATAACAACATCTCAATATTTGTTTGTGGCAGTGTTCTATTATGGATAGCAAGTATATAGTTTTGCACTGCTTTGCCATGACTGCCCCTTCTCCCACCTATCTGACATGGGGAGGGGCCGTGGCTCAGTGGTAGAGCATCTGCTTGGCATGCAGAAGGTCCCAGGTTCAATCCCTGGCATCTCCAGTTGAAGGGACTAGGCAGATAGGTGATGTGAAGGACCCCTGCCTGAAACCCTGGAGAGACACTGGCAGTCTGAGTAGACAATACTGACTTTGATGGACCAAGGGTCTGATTCAGTAGAAGGCAGCTTCATGATCTCATGAAAGCACCAATCAGGTGAAAAATATTATTTTGCAAGTGCTTTACATTGTTGTCAAGGTCTTATTGGGGTGGGAGTGGTGATGTTCCAACACAAGCCAGTTCAGCTCAGCTCCTGTTTGCTGGTCACAAACAGGGAGCTGTTTTTTCAATGATAAGTTTGATTGTGTGTTGTCTTGTTCAGGGCTGTTCAGTACATTGCTGCACTGTAGCCCTGTTCCCAAGCTACAGTGAATGCATGTACAATCCATGTACAGTGTACACTTGATTGTTCTTGGTATGTGTGTTGAGTAATTCTCATGTTACAGTTGATGCACATACCACTGTACTTGTCCCCAGTTTCACTCATAAAGTGAATGCAGGTTGGCTCTTTCTTATAAACAGATGTATGCATGTACAGGATGTACATGTCATCACTGTAAGATGAGAACAGGGCTTCAATTCCTTCCTAACCATGCAATAAAGTGCAATTTGCTTTTCTTACACGACCCAATCAATTTCTAATACCTCCTCCCCTGTCCTTGCTGTGTAACTGCTCTGCTCAGTAGGCAACTGTTTAAATAGCCCATTAGATCAGTCATGAATCATAGAAATCAGTCATAAACAAACGCTGTGTTTCAATAAGATCCTACCCTTTGGTGTTTGTCTATGCAGACTTTGGTGATGCTAATAGCTGCCAATGGGTTAGAATCAGCGCCGTCTTTGCACATAATGTCTTTGCAATAACCTGATGCAAACCTGTTTGTCAGGTTCCATGTCTGTTCGTCATGAACGGAACAAGGCTGGGTGATCTGCTCATATCTGGCTGGTGCTGCAAATTTGACTGTCAGACACATCAGCAACAGAATCCGCAGCATCCCTTGGTAGGAATAAGACATGGGCCTTGCTTCTGTTTCTTTTGCCTGCCTGATTACCAGCACAATCTTGTAAGTTTGGAGCAGACATCAATATGATGCATTTCTGCCACCTGTACAAAAGTCTCGCATGCAGTCTAACGTTTCTGATTTTAAATGATGATTGTGGAGGATACATAATACAAGCAAGCCCGTACGTTGTGAAGATGCATCGTCAATGGCGACTGAACCACCTGCTATGCTGAATGGCATTACGGCGCCTTTGCAAAACTACTTGAAATGCTGGCAATTCTAAATGGTGAGGGAATTGTCAAGGTGAGTGTGTGAGGAGCTCGACTTAACAGAAAGCACACCTTGCGAGCCAGGTGACTGTGATTTTCAAACATCTGTTTTGCAAACATGAAATCGTTGCTAAAGTGCAGCTTAATGAAGTTATTTATTTAAGGGAGTGCGGTGTAGTGGTTAAGAGCGGTGGTTTGGAGCATGGGTGGACTCTGATTGGATTCCGGGTTGGATTCCCCACTCCTCCACATGAGCAGCGGAGGCTAATCTGGTGGACTGGATTTGTTTTCCACTACTCCACACTGAAGCCAGCTGGGTGACCTTGGGCCAGTCACAGCTCTCTTGGAGCTCTCTCAGCCCCACCTATCTCACAGGGTGTCTGTTGTGGCAAGGAAAAAAGAAGGTGATTGTAAGCTAGTTTAATTCTTCCTTAAGTGGTAGAGAAAGTTGGAATATAAAAACCAACCCTTCTCCTCCTCCTCCTCTTCCTCTTCGTAGCCAAATGTGCCTGAATTTGAATAGAACTATTCATACACATTTTACACATTTCTGACACTAACAATTCATGGACCATAAAGTGCACAAAGTTCTCATAAATTTCAAAACAACAGGGAAATTACAGATTTTCATTCATTTCTAAGACACCACATCTGGCAATGTGAGGAAGGTTGGCAGTGGCCCTTAGCAAACAACTTTTAAATGGATTCTTTTTCTGCCAACCTCTGCTGCACCTAGTCTGCAACAATAAGCCCAGCTTTTTTTGTGTCATTTACTCGTCACCTTGTGGTTTCCAAATTCGTTTTTAGAAAACAAATGCTGTTCAATACTGAGAAGATGTATATTGACATTTTGGCAAGTGAGCTTGAACTCATTCAAAGAAAATTGGATCGAATTGAAAATGGTAATTAAGCCAATTATAAAGGGAAAGAAAACACCATGCACCTCTTGGAAAATGTTCACATCTAGATAGTCTCATTTACGTAGCAGAGACATCGTCATTAAAGAGAGTGACAATTTAAAAATAAGGTTTACTATTTGCTACGGGGTTTATGTTTGAGGAAGGGATGATTTCCACAAGACTGATGGCCCAGCCAATGTAAGTAGATGTAGGTTTGCTTAGCAGGCGTAAAATGCCAGGAGATAATGCTAGATTTTCTGGAGATTAATTGAAGTACAGCAGCTTTATTATATCTGTAATTGCCATACACATTCCATTTGCTTTGAATTATCATGAAGAGTTCTTTTCAGAGTATCATTTAATGCACATGATGCTTTTCTTGGGAAGAATTACAAAACTTTTTGGGATGCATTCAAAAAGGGTTATGTCATGCTCTAAATATGTAACATTAAGGATCAAGGAGGGTGGCTGTGGCTCAGTGGTAGAGTATTTGCTTGGCATGCAGAAGGTCCCAAGTTCAATGCCCGGTATCTCCAGTTAAAAGGACCAGGCAAAAGGTAATGTGAAAAACTTCTGTCTGAGATCCTGGAGAGCTGCTGCCAGTCTGAGTAGACAATACTGCCTCTGATAGATCAGTGGTCTGATTCAGTATAAGACAAGTTCGTGTGTTCATGTATTCAAGAGGAGGGACATTAAAGGCTCATAATGTTGTGAGACCAGTTAAGGGGTGTGCAAAGAAAAAAATAAGTAAAATTCGGGTTTGGGTTTATTGGGCCCGATATTTTTTGGGAAACCCAAAATAAGCTGAATTCCCATACCGTTAAATAAGGGAAATTGGTTTATTTTTGGGTTTCCTGAAAAAAATTCAGCCCTGGGGGGCATTTTCTGAGGTAGAGCCCCCAACTTGTGGGGCAGCTTGGAGGGACTCTCCTTGCAAGAACCCCCAAGTTTGGTGAAGATTGGGTGAAGGGGTCTGAAGTTATGGGGTCTGGAAGAGGTCACCCCTTCCCACCTCCATAGACAAGCATTGGAAGGTAAGAGATTCTCTGTTCGCTAATCGGCTTCAATTGCCAAAGCCGCCATTTTCTCCAGGTGAACTGATCTCTATCGACTGGAGATCAGTTGTAATAACAGGAGATCTTCAGCTACTACTTAGAGGTTGGCAACCCTAAATCCTGGGCTTTTCTTGGGTCTGTAGAATGCTGACTCCAGAATCTGGAATTAAGTATCCTCAGTTTTGGCCATGTTGAGAATTAAACACAAGAATGGCGATATAGAATGGAAGTAAATATGAGTGGAATCCATGCTATGGGAACATAGAACTGAATAAAAACTAAGATAGTAATGGGAAGAAAGGTAGCAGGAAAAAATTGGGGAAGGAGACCCATTACCTCTGTCTGTGCTTTGGGGTCCTCCCTATATTCTCAGGAATGGGTGTTTCTCTACTTTGGACCCATTTAAGCTGAGATGCCAGGGATTGAACCTGAGGCCTTTTTACAGGCACCGAGCTTTTATTCTTTCACAAAGTACATGATTAATTGCTGGTAACACACCAATTTCAGACCTGTTTCATCAGTAATAAATTTATATACAGTAGGATAACCTCTTTAATAGAGGAATTCCACCAAGACATGTTATTTGAGGTAACGTAAGTTGGGTTGAATAATGTGCTTCAAGGGGACTCTTAATATGCTGTATTTGCATTGTTAAAAGTATGTTATTGGCTCAGAACAGGTGTTTTAATTAGAGGTTCCACAATTACGGAGATTGTTAGATTGATTAAAGCTAATTCCATGTTTTGAATTGGCATGGATTTGGCACATGAAATCGGCATTTCCTGTTTAAACAGGAACTGTCTATGTAAATTTAGGAAGCAAACTGCCTTAGGCTAAATTCAGGCAATACGTAAAGCTTGCTATTGGTTGTGTTGATATGGAAGCACAGAATGCTCACAGACATTCTTGTTGCTCAATAAACAGAACCTCAAAAACTTTGAAAGCATCGCAAGAAATGATACACCTTCAAATGTGAGCACAGGTATATGAAAAATGCATACAATCGTCTGACCAGAAAGATAAAGATAAGCATTGCTTATACAGAAGAGGAGAAATCCGTTATAGCCAGTAAATCTATGGATGCTGTTTTGCCAGCCATTCTGTGACATTTTGCTCTTTTCTGAGACTCTTTATATGTAACACCTGTAAAGGCACCTCTCTGTAATGTTCTGAGGAGATGCGTGTTATGCTGCCTCCTTGCCTTCCTTATCATTTCCTACTTATTTTTGCTGCCACCAAAGACTCTCACATTAGAAATCTTAGTTGGACCCAAAGAACAGGATGGCTTAGTTATAGCTGGTAAAATGACAGAATAGCCAGCACATGGGGGTAGCTCTGGAGTAAAAGGGGATCCTGAACTCTAAATAAAGCAGTTGTTTTATCTTAAACATAGTTTTTTTAGAAGTATAACAGCATAATGGTTTCCGTAAAGTTCATATGTGTAATGGTATGTGTTAGGATCTGAAACTCACTTAATTAATCTGCTACCATTCAGGGCGATGAATCTTGGTTTTGGCTTATTGATAATAAAGGTTAATCACACACAAAAATACCACAGAGTCGTTTTCTTAATCAAATCAATTCTTTACTAACTAATCTCAAGGGTGGGGTACATGGATTAAACAATAAACATCCTACATCTCTAAGTTTCCTAGACTTGCTAAACTCCTTTAGCAGTTACTACGCTTACTCACGAGTAGCCATTCTCACAAGGAGAATGTGCTCCTCCATGCTTGCAGGTTGGTAACTTACAAGTAACTGGGATACAGTTTCTCTTTCAAACAAAGGATATACCAAAGCAGTAAAATGCAGATTACTTTGCCTACGTGACCATATGACATGGAAGCAATGGCGATCTGCTCTTCCTGACCATTTGGCTAATTAACCCTTTGACTGTCTGACATGTAACGAATCTCGCTATCTAAGACCCAACAGTATGAGACAGAGGTACAGTTCTTCTTTCTCTAAAGTTCTTTAAATAGACCTAGCCACGCAGGCTTTTTTCTCACTTGCCCCTTAGGCTAATGACTCCCACAAAGCTTAATTTCCTTGCTTGCTCTTTAGGCTAATTACTTCCACTCAGCTTTATTTCATATACCATACTCTTCACCCACTCTTTTCCCTCATATACCACACCGACTCTCCTTTCCCAAACCAGTCAACTCCACCCACTAGGATTCCACTACCATCCAATCATAACACACTTCAATCACCCATCCATACTCCTCTTTCTTACTCTAGAGGCCTACCTTTTAAACCACATATAAAACCCCACATTAATAGGGTTGCCAGGTGTTACAGGGAATGCTGGGGGTCTCCAAAATTTAATGGGGGAATTGGTCAATTGGAGACAAATTTAGAGCACTAATGAGAGGCTATAGGAGCATATTCTTTCACCAGTGTATAGCAAGGAGAACAAATGCTATGGGAAGCAAATCAAAGTAAAACAAATTGAATGTATTAGGGAAAATTAAGGGGGTATAATCACACACACAAAATGCAATGAAAAACAAGGCACACACAATGAGAGTCCTAAAAGGCATAGCACAATGGAACTCTATAGCTACCTTCCGACGTGGAGATTACAGCGAGAGAGGCTGTGGTTGAAGAGAAGGGGGAGACTGCTCAGCGAGTCAGTACTTTGCAGTCAAGGAGCAGTGCAGAGATACGGGGCAATCCCGTCTGGTCCAAGGTGAATGAGAAGCAAATGGCTACTGCATGGGTGCCAATGCTTATAGTAAAAATCTGCCCTGGGGCAGTGTGACTCACCAGGCAGGTGGTCTTGGGGCACAAAGGTAAAATTGCTCCTCAAGTGGAGGGGAGTTGTAGGGAGAAAGGAAAGGGTCCTGAGTTTGATGGGATTAATCCTAGCTGTCAAGAATAGGGGGGGAGGGGGGAGGGGGGAGGGGGGAGGGGGGAGGGGGGAGGGGGGAGGGGGGAGGGGGATTTTGAGTGATGGGATTAGCCTGGTCTCAGACTATCCCAGGTAAAGAATGCAGGGAGTGACAGGGGAGCACCATTGTCCTTTGATTGAGTTGCCAGGTTGATCTTGATAGGGCATCTACATTGATGGTTATGCAGAACATCCCAATGTGCTGTCTGTTGTCTGGATGATTGGATCTTCCGAGGGTGAGCTCAGGGTGGGGTAGCAAGCAAGTCCACAGGCCCTCTGTCCTCGAGCTATGCCACCACATCCAAGATGGATTCCAGTTCACTTCCTTGTCAGGATCCATTTTGCTTCCTTCCATGAAGGAGAGTCCTGCTGGCTCCATACAGCTTGGTCGTAGTGTCTGGATGGCTTCCATACTTGGTGCTGCAGGAGAAGGATTCCTGCATAATCCCTTAGCTCTGTACACTAGTCCAGGGGTGTTAGACAAATATGGGAGGGTAGGGTCACACAGGTCCCTCTCCGCCACTGGTGGGAGGTTTTGGGGGCAGAGCCTAAGGAGGGCAGGGTTTGGGGAAGGGAGGGACTTCAATGTCATTGAGTCCAATTGCCAGTGGCCATTTTCTCCAGGTGAACTGGTCTCTATTGGCTGGAGATCAGTTGTAACAGCAGGAGATCTCCAGCTAGTACCTGGAGGTTGGCAGCCCTACACATTAAATCACAAAAATAAAAGACACACAAAACATTTACATAGAGAAACAACACACCTTCCATTTCAAATGAAGCATGACTGGCTAGGATCAAGATCTTCCAGCCTTTAGGAAGGCTTAGGAGCACCTCTTAAATGTGGGAGTACACCTTCCAGGTGCAGCCATTTGCTGGTGACCTTCCCACCATCCTGTGGGGCAAAATGGGATTCACTTATTATCTTCTGGGACAAGGCAACAGTGTTTGAAACTCTTATAAATAGTTTAGGGAGCAGTCTCTTTTTCACCTGTTCTATGTTGTTGCTAGGAGGTGGTGTAGCTAGGCTTGGTCTTTGGACCAGTTAGGCCAAAATTAGGAACGAATGGGCCAGTTTGTTCAATATTTATAGGGTGAATTGGCAAGCACCCTGAGGCATATGAGGATGAAAAGCTATATCTGAAGCAGCCATTATTCATTATGCAGTGAGGAGGGGGCATGCCCTAGGTGCTGAGGAGCATCAACAAATCCCTTAGTTGTCTACGTGGCATGAGGGGGCACCTCTTGGCACAGTTCCTGTGCTGGCGAGATTGGTCCATTACTGGTCAATTTAGCAGCCAGAGTAAAGTTAGGTTTGCCAACCTCCAGATGGGGCCTGGAGTTCTCCAGGCTGCAAGAGATCAGTTCCCCTAAAGAAATGGCAGCTTGGGGGTGGGGACCCTATGGCCTTACATCCACGTTGCATTCCCTCCCCAAACTCTGCCCTTGCAAACCCTCCTTGCCCTCAAATCTCCAGGAATTCCCAAGGAAGAGTTGACCAAAATGTTAGGACCTGCTGGTCTATTGAGCTGCCTATAAAAATTAGTAAGGTTTGAGGCAAACCAGCCATCAAGAGGCAGGGCTGTGCATCAGTGGAAGAGCATCTGCTTGGCATGCAAAAATTCCCAAGTTAAATCTGTGGCGTCCCAAATGGAAAGGATCAGGTAGCATGTGATATGAAAGACCTCTCCCTGAGACCCTGGACAGCTGTAGCCAGTTTGAGTAGACAATACTGACCTTGAGAGCCAGCATGGTGTGGTGGTTTGGAGAGGTGGATTCTGGAGAACTGGGTTTGATTCCCCACTCCTCCACATGAGTGGAGGACGCTAATCTGGTGAACTGGATTTGTTTCCCCACTCCTACACATGAAGCCAGCTGGGTGACCTTGGGCTAGTCACAGCTCTTTCAGCCCCACCTACTTCACAGGGTGTCTGTTGTGGGGAGAAGGAGGGAAGGTGATAGTAAGCCGGTTTGATTCTTCCTTAATTGGAAGAGTAAGTCAGCATATAAAAACCAACTCCTCCTCCTCGGACTAATGGCCTGATTTGGTATAAGGCAGCTGCAAATGTACATGAACCTGTTTGTGTGTGGGGGGGGGAGGGTTCTTGCTGAGACAGTGTGGTGGAAGGTAAGACTAGACTGGAGGACTCTGTCTGGTGTTCTGTGCCTGGATCCAAAGACTTACCTAGAGTATCCAGCTGGGTATATGGGTTGGGTGGGTAGCAAGTAGACAGGTGGGGGGAGGACGAGGATTGCCAACTTCCAGGTACTAGCTGGAGATCTCCTGCTATTACAACTGATCCCTAGCCAATATAGATCAGTTACCTGGAGAAAATGGCCGCTTTGGCAATTGGACTTTATGGCATTGAAGTCCCTCCCCTCCCCAAACCTCAGGCTCCACTCAAAAAACATCCTGCCCGTGGGGAAGAGGGACCTGGCAACCCTAGGGAGGGGGCTTGGGACAGAGCCGATGCGGAGGGGATGCTAGTTTCTCATGTATTGTACTGTGGAACACAGGCAGGATAATGCTGCTGCAGTCGTCTTGTTTGTGGACTTCCTAGAGGCACCTGGTTGGCCACTGTGTGAACAGACTGCAAGACTTGATGGGCCTTGATCTGATCCAGCATGGCTTTTCTTATGTTCTTGTGTTCTTAGATTTAAATGAACTAGTTTAAATCAGCTTGGTCGTCTTGCTTCTTCCGTTGGAGGGTGCTGGAACAAAGGGATATAAAGAAACTGAAGAATGTGAAAACTATGACAACCCGTGAGTGTCAATTCCAGAATTAATTTTAGGAAATGGGATTCAGGAGGAACCAATCTCCTGGCAGACCAAAGCCATAGGATAATAAAGGAATAGAAAATGTGTCTATACATAACTAAAACTGATGCTGTATGTTTATGGATGCTGTATGTTTATGGATGCTATTAAAGACCTTATTCCAGCTGTGGCGTATTTGTTTGTTTATTTGGGTATTTATACCCTGCATCACCTCCCCCCAATGGGTATCCCAAAGAGGCTTACAATATTACTCTCCTCTTCCATTTCATCCCTACAACTGCATTCTTGTGAGGTTGGTTAGGCTGAGAGGGAATGACTGGAACATGGTCAACCAACAAGCTTCCATGTGGGATTGCCAACCTCCAGGTTGTGGCTGGAGAGCTCCTGAGATTGCAACTGATCTCCAGGCACCAGAGATCAGTTCACCTGGAGAAAAAGAATGCTTTGGAAAGTGGACTCCATGGCATTATACCCAACTGAAATCCTTCTCCTCCCCAAAGCCAACCCTCTTCAGGCTCCACCCCCAAAGGCTCCAGGTACTTCCTAACCCAGAGCTGTGGAAAAGTGAAGATTCGAGCCTGGGTCTCCCAGATCTAATCTGGTACTCTAACCACTACAACAAAAATCAACCCCCACTCATTTTAATTAGGTTTCTCCCTTGTGCAACTCAAACCTGTGTTTGTTTGTTTGTTTTCTTGCATCAATTATTTCCTGCTAAAATGAATGGGGGAGGGGCTGTGGCTCAGTGGTAGAGCATCCGCTTGGCATGCAGAAGGTCCCAGGTTCAATCCCCGGCATCTCCAGTTAAAGGGACTAGGAATGTAGGTGATGTGAAAGACCTTTCTCTGCCTGAGACCCTGGAGAGATGCTGCTGGTCTGAGCAAACAATACTGACTTTGATGGACCCAGGGTCTGATTCATCATAAGGCAGCTTCATGTGTTCGTATGAACATTCTCCCTATATTCTTTTTCACATAATGGCATAAAACTGGCGTAACAAATATGAACAACTGGGGATCACCATCAACAAAAATGAGCAGGGCAAAAAAGCTTGTGAAAGCCATGTATGAAAACACAAGGGAACAAAAAATGGGTGTATTTATGTGCATGCTTTGTGAGAGCTACTTGGGGCTCAGGAAAAAATGGCATATTATGTATTTAAATAAATGAAAACAATATTATTTTCCTTCTGTTATTATTATACCTCAGTAAAAGAATGTTAACTTGTGTCCTGACTCCAACGGTCTTTGAGTTATTACAATAATTGAGTTATTCTGAGGTACATCCTATTAAAAAACAGTATTAAAAACAGAAAATTGAGTGTTTCAATATGTTACCCCTATTGTGAAGACACAGTAATTATCCGCACACCCCTGGAATGTGGGAAACTGGCCATGAAACGACAAACATTTATCGAAGCAAGTGTTGTGATAATGAGAATTATTATTGTATTCATTGTAGAAAACAGTAGTATTTTTCTCCCAAGCACCCACTGCTTCACTATAAAAATATGCAGTTGTGATAGCTTCTATTTTTTAAAAATAATGGGCTGCCTGCAGCAAATATGGCTCCATCTCTTAAAATGATGTAGCTCACCTCAAACTGCCTAAGTATGAACATAATTGCTACACAACACTGATTTCGCATCCCTGTTAATTCAACTTGATAATCCCTATTTTGATTGTACTTCTCTCTTGTGCAAGGAGGGTTGCCAACCTCCAGGTGGTGGCTGGAGACCTCCTGCTATTACAGCTGATCTCCAGCCGATAGAGATTAGTTCACCTGGAGAAAATGGCCGCTTTGGCAATTGGACTCTATGGCATTGAAGTCCCTCCCTCCCCAAACCCTGCCCTCCTCAGGCTCCGCCCCAAAAATCTCCCGCCGGTGCCAAAGAGGGACCTGGCAACCCTATGTGCAAATCAAATCAGAGTCTTATTCTATTCTTTTCTTTTTTGGCTTCATTAACTGTTTCCTCACACTGAATTTTTTTCCAGTATGAGAGAGTATGGTAGAGTGGTTGAAGCGCTGGAATAAGTGCAGAGTGTTGGAATAAGAGTTGTAATGACATGCTTCAAGGTCATGGCTTCCTGTCTGGGTCCACCACAAGGGCTTTCGATCAGGTGTAGGCTGCAAGTTTCATGCTCGGACGTCAGCTCTGAGGTACACAGAGGGCAGATTTGGGTTAGGACCACAGTGGAGTATGGAAAGAAGGGTCCTAAACCTTCTACCCCATATCATTTTCTGGATCTGAAACGTGAGCCACTATTTGCTCCACTGGACAAACGTACAAGTACTGAAGAGCTACAAATAAGTTTTCCCAGCTGCTCAAATTGGAGCTTCCCAGAATTGTATCAGATTGGGAAAATGACACAGGGAAAGGTTTAAGCCTCTTCTCCTCACACACTGTGGTCTCAATTTCAGTTGGGCATGCACACGGCTGGGAATTAAGTTCTGAGTAAAGATCTAAGTAGAATAGAATCAAAAGTCCTTATGGCAGATCAGGATAGGTGGTAAGCACTTTGTAATGTGTGCTTAGGCCCTCAGCCATTAAACTCATGGGGTTATCTTGGGGCAGTCACTATTTCTCAGACTAGACTACTTCAAACGGTTGATGTGATGACAAAAATGGAAGAGAGCAGGACCATATAAGCCACCTTGAGCTACCTGGAGGGTGGGATAAAATGCTGAACAGATTAATGTTAAAGTGGACACAATTTTCAACATTCCTTTTGTATCCATTCCATACAAACAGAACATAAATAGAACTCACTTCTGGGTTTTCCCTGAAGTGATGTCACAACGGCAGCCATTTTAACTTGTATTTTGTCCTGCCACATCCCCCAACCCAACCAGGGGGTCTGGCAACTATACTTTTAAATGACCCATAAACTGTGTATACATATGTGTGTGTGTGTGTAAAGTGCCGTCAAGTCACAGCAGACTTATGGCGACCCCTTTTGGGGTTTTCATGGCAAGAGACTAACAGAGGTGGTTTGCCAGTGCCTTCCTCTGCACAGCAACCCTGGACTTCCTTGGTGGTCTCCCATCCAAATACTAACCAGGGCTGACCCTGCTTAGCTTCTGAGATCTGACGAGATCAGGCTAGCCTGGGCCATCCAGGTCAGGGCATGCATACATATAAACAGCCTAAAAGGAATGAAGAATTATCAGTGACGGTAATGAAAATACAGCAAACTAATGACTGTGACAACATGGTGGTTATGGAAAGTGTTGTCAAGTTAAGCCGATTTATGGCACCCTCATAAAGTTTTCAAGGCAAGAGACAATTAGAAGTGGTTTTCCATTGCCTGCCTCTGCATTGCAACACAAGACTTCCTTGCTGGTCTCCCATCCAAACATTAACCAGGGCTGACCCTGCTTAGCTTCCAAGACCTGATGAGATGGGGCTAGCCAAGGCCATCCAGGTCAGAGCAACATGTGATGTCAAAAATAACAAAAATGGTCACAGACCATCACCACACATACAAGCCCCATTCTCTTTCATCAGTTCCTCAGCCTCAACTGGGTAGCGTCACAAACAATGTTTCTGGCATTTATTAGACAAAATCCACATAAGCCCATTTTACAAGCAGAATAATATATGGCGACCGACTGACTAAAACTATTCCCGTTAAACTGCATTACCCCTTGAGTTAAGCATAGCAAATTGAGTTAAGCATAGAATTTGGCTTGCATTGTCAATGTTTGAGAAATATGTAATATCTAATGCTGCCAGCTATACATGAGATGAACAATGACTCACAAATGTCTACAGCGTGTTGACTGTACCAGAATAGTGAGCTGAAGATCATTGGAATTGTCTCTTCTATAAAGTTTAAAAATTCTATTTGAGGAAGTAAGCAACCAAAAGCCCATCCTCTTCCATCTTACTCTTTCACTGTGGTATAGTTTACCAGCGACACAGGCCTGTGAACTTAAGATTGTCCCTATTATGCTAAATGAAACAGTTACAAAATGCCCCCCTTCTCTCCCATGCACACGTTCAATCTGTCTTCCCACCTTCCGAATACAGTTCTCTGAATGTATTAGCACATTTCACCGTGGAGTCTCAACATTAGCACTAACTCACTCATTTAATAAATGAAAGTACATTTTACCTCTCCAAAGTGTCATTCCTGTAATGTATCTAAGCAGAATCACTTTCATTATCCGTCACAATCTGATGGCAGCTTTTAAAATGAGAACCATTAGAATATCTTACAGGCTTCCTTTCATAACACCTTTTTCCTGTTGGGTCATCTGTCTGTCTTCACATCTTGGGGGAAAAATTAAACATTCAACAGATTTGTCATGGGCTGATCATTAAATGTGATCATCTGATGTAGAAATTAATTTAATAACCACCTCATTATTATCCCTGCTGGAGCAATGAAGCTTGTTGGCTGAAACTTTTCCAAACATGCTGAGATAATGAGGCACAGGAGAAGCTACCATTGCCAGCCTCCAGGTTAGGCCTGGAGATCTTCCAGAAATATAATTGATCTCCTGATTACAGAGATCAGTTCTCCAGAGGAAATAATAGCTTTTGAGAATGGAATCTATGATATTATTTCCTGATGATATCTCTTCCCTCCCCAAACTCCACAATTCCCAAGGTCTATTCCCAAATCTCCAGGAACAACTGCCAGTGAGAGTAGACAACAGTTCTCACCTTGATGGACCAATGGCCTGACTCAGTATAAGGCAGCCCCACGTGTCCATGCATTGTAAGAACACCAGTTCAGGTGGATTAGGTCATCCCATCATCCAGTATTCTGTTTCCTACAGCGGCTAATAGGTAGGGTTGCCAGCTCTGGGTTGGGAAATACCTGGAGATTTTTGAGGCAGAGCCTGAGGAAGGTGGGGTTTGGGGAAGGGAGGGACTTCAGTGTCATAGAGTCCAATTGCCAAAGTGGCCATTTTCTCCAGGTGAACTAATCTCTATCGGCTGGAGATCAGTTGTAGCAGGAGATCTCCAGCTAGTACCTGGAGGTTGGCAACCTTACCAATAGGAAAAAGTGGAGGCCAAAGCCTGTCTCTAGCATGTTTATTTGTGCTGGGCTGAAACTAAAGCCCTATTTGTGTATTTCAAGGTCTAAAATAGGTTATGGAAATTACTCTAGGAATGCATGTCATTCACCAAGGTTTACAGTCCCACAGACTCCACAGCTACAGATGTTTCACTGATATCAAAATTTGGGTTCATTGTCTGCCACACTTTGAAATATGCATCAATTAATATAAATGATTATTAGGCTCTTCAGCAACCATTTCTGTGTAATGAAATGTCACAGATTCATTTTAATGAAATTATTTTTATATTTTGCTTGAATGAGAAATAGAGCTGATGATCATCAAAAGAATGAGTTCTAATTTTTTAAAAAAGCTCACGATTATGACAGCTGCACCGAATTAGCCAACACATAAATGATGCTGAGTTAGAACAAAATCTACTTGTCAGCTAAATTGAACATGGTTTGTGTTACCCCTCTTAATACTTGAGACATCTTTATCATAAGTTAAGATTTCATTAAATATTCACCAGGTTACTGCTGAACAGTATTGAACAGCCAAGACTTCCAATGGTTGCTGCTGGCCCCAGCCCCAATAAGTCCTCTCTCAAAAGCCAAACCATCCTTGGAAAGGGCCCTGACCACCCCCCTACCTTCTACTCATAGAAACCAAGCCTAGGATGCTGAGGTTGCCTAGCACCAGCCACTGAGTGAATCCATTTCTTAAAGCTACAAGTGCTCCTTTTATAATTTTTTGGTTTTTTAACCCCCAAATGCATTTTTTTAGATTGCACAGTTTTTTTGCAAACCTGAGGCATTATTAAGCTTTGTAGAAAGATCTATCTTGTGCATTCACAGCTTCAATCAACAGAATTATCATCAGATTTGGTCAACTTCGCTATTAGAATAAACAAGTGGTGGGCCCACAAGACTCATGGGGAGGGAATCCCATTAACCCCCTCCCACCCATTCACTCAGCCTGATGCAGCTCTAGGCCCTACTTCCCACCTTTGAGCCTGGCCACAGTGGCGGTAGTGTCTGGGATCCTCTGCCACCACACCTGGGCCCAGACCATCTCCTGGCTTCACCCACTGCCACCATGATCAGGCCCAGAGTGCCTCCCGGCATCCACCAAGCCAGCTGGGCCAGGAGTGACACCTGGAGTCTGCTGTCACCAGCTCCGTGAAAGCAAGTTAAGTTTGTTGTCTGTGCTTATGCAGACAACACCCTTCTGTTTGGAGGATATTACCCCCCCGATGTTTTGTTTTTTTTAATTTCAGATTTTCTGCCAATCTGGGTGGTCCCCAAAATTTGCAGGAAAATCTGTTTAGTGACAGTGTGGCCCCAATCCACAGATTTAGACATCAACAGTTGAGGGCCATACATTGCTATTAGATAAGTAGATGATGGTGGTGCTAGTGGCCATTAATACACCCGGTGGCAGTAACGTCTAACATTTAAACAGCCCAGCATCAAGTTCTTCCTCTAACATAATAGGAAGTATCAGAGCTGCCCAGAGGAAGGCAATTTGCCCTCAGCCCCCTTCAAAGCTAGGCACTGCCTTAAATCCTCTACAGACAGCAGGTCCTTGCCCCAGCCTTGCCTCATTGCAAGGCTTATCAGAATTCTTGGTATTTGTTTTGAGCTCTCCCACTACCAGTGGAAAGCTGGTAAGCCTATGGTTCTCTGGATTTGCACCCAAATGCAATTGTCTTTTTACATAAGAGGTAGTAGAAAGCTCCAATTAAACCCTTGCTCCAAGCCCCATAAGCCCTCTGGATAGTCTTGCGTAGTACTCCATAACCTAATGTCATTATACTGGATATATTCCTGCCCCTATTTATAGCAGCCAATGAGGAGGAGCAGAGAATACTCATCAAAGTGCAGTCAGGACATAGGGTAAGTTGAAATTTTGTGTAATGGAGGCAGACACAGGGACTCAGTGCTGGGCTGCAGTTTTCCGTTGGAGTCCTGTGACTTTTTAACCATTCTGCCTTAGTCAATACACGCAAGAAGAAAGTGATGATCCAGATACACAAGCAATGTCCGAAGTTTAATGTGGCTGAGAAAACATCTTAGAAATGGCACCCAAACCCATCTCTCAGACCACCAAATTCAGCTGCTGACATTGTCAGCAATTACTCTGGTTATCCCTGGCGGATGTCAGGTCCCTTCTCAGAACATCTTGGTGATCAGTCTTTTATTTTAAGTTTGAGTGCTAGAAGCCCTGTCAAAGGTTCAGGCCTTTTGTCATTTACTTCGGGCTGAGATGCTTGGAGATTTATTAAGGGCCATGTTTAATGATGCATGCCTGGCTCCTTACAAGAGAGTCACTCAAATGTCAAAACCAAATGCTCAAGAAGAGCTGTAAAAACTGATGGGTTGTTCTCTCCCTTTTCTCCCTCTCTCCTCTTTCATAATGGGTTGCTTGCTTCACACTTGAGTAAAAATCAGTTAAGCCGTTTCTTGCTTCAGTCAATGTGTCTTTCATTTGTATCTATTTCGAGAATAAGGTACGGCTAATTAGACACTAACAACATGGTCCAGATAAATTAGCACTCTTTTAATGGAAGCAATTGCTCTTTTGTGATTTCATCACCCTGCATTGGTGTGTGTGTGTGTGTTTTCTATGGGTCGGTGACATGGGCTGGAAAAGATATCTACATGTTGTCTTCAATCTCTGAGTCATAGCTTATTTTTATTTATCTTTCTTTTTACTCTGACTGTTGGCCTTGACTCCCAAGATGAATTGCAATTAAGTTTCAGATGGCAATATTTAAAACATATTCAAGCAATCGGGTCCTAATCTCCTGATCATGTGCAAAAAGCCTGACAAATTGAAAGCATCTCAGCATGGTTCCTAAAGGTATTCAGGGAAAGGGCCCTGTGGATCTCCAAAGGAAACCGGTTACAGTCTAGGGGCCACAGCCAAGAAGGCCCGGTTCCTATGAATCATCAATTTAAATTCTGTTAAGGATGAATCCAAAGTTGAGTCTCTCATTACATATGGAAATATTGATATGGGAACGTTTCTTTATAGCTTGTGTAAGTCTTTCAGTGCAATCTTAAAGACACTTTCCTGGAGGAAGCGCAGTAGAACTAAGTAAGATTCTTAGTAGACCTGCTTAGGAGTGTTGTCTAAACAACATTTAACCTTCTCCAAATGTATTCTGCCCCCACTAGCATTGCCAATTGGTCTGGAGAAAAATGTCCTGTCCCTTTAATAGAGATGTGAAGTATGGAAACAGGGAGTCGGAAATTTCAGGGCATGGGGTAAATAGCATTACTTGGTAAATAACATCCCATTTAACCTCTGTTAAAGGGATTCTCCAGGTCAGTTAGCAACCTTAATCCCCACCACTAATATATACCTACAAATGATTTTTTTCAACTTTCTAACTGAACTTTCTAACTGAAACTGATCTTCAGCTATTTGAAGTATCTTGCTGAAGGGGCTTGTCTTTGGAAAGTGGGAAAGAAGCAATCTTAGTACTTAGTACTTGCTCTGCTTAGTTCGATCACATAGGGCCTTAAGCAACAATGAAAAAAAAACTATTTTTTAAAGCTCATCACATAGGTGAAACTGCCTTTCTAAAAACGTAGTCTGTTCTCAACATGCACAGTTTCTTGACATGCATTTATTTAACCATAAATATAGGCTAAGGCCTATCCTAAACAAAAGTTTACCCTCCGACACCCTTTGAACTCTGATTAGGATTGCACTGTTAATGTAACGAGCGTCTTCTAACAGCCATTAGAATAAGACCTGCGGAGAAATGCATTTTACTCCAAGGTCTGGGTTTTGCAAAACTCCCCTGCATGCTTAGTTCTTAAACATTTGTCTCTGTTCTTAGGAGACAGGCAGGAGAAGGGAAGTCAACTGCTCCCAAGTGTTGCCCATCCTTTCAATGGCTCCCACTGAGTATGCACCAATCAAAGCCTTGTAAATGTGAATGAAGGGCTTGAAGGGCTGTCATAAAGAGGATGATGCGGAATTGTCTTCTGTTGCCCCAGAAAGTCAGACCATAATAGGGTTGCCAGGTCCCTCTTCGCCACCAGCAGGAGATTTTTGGGGTGGAGCCTGAGGAGGGCAGGGTTTGGGGAGGGGAGGGACTTCAATGCCATAGAAAGAACTTTCCAATAGAGTGGTTCCTCAGCCGAATAGGCTTCCTCTGGAGGGGGTGAGCTCTCCTTCCCTGGAAGTTTTAAAGCAGAGGCTAGATGGCCATCTGTCAGCTAGGGCTGTCAATTTGGTTCATCCCAAACTGAAAAACAGCTGAATTTCCCCCGATTCGGCTGTTTTTCGGTTAGGGACAAACCGAACTTAAAAAAGGCGGGAAACGGGGGAGCTGGGAGGCACAGATCTGTTTAAAGGGCCCCCCGCACACCTTCAGGGAAGCCCCCTGAAGGTGCACGGGGGGGCTGAATTTTCCCCCGAACTCCGGATCTCACCCGAATTTTGGGGATCCGAAGCAGAGGAGTTCGGATTTCGGCAGGGCCCGAATCAAAACGGGCCGAATTTTGTCGAATCCAAATTTTACCTATTTTTTTTTCAACAGTTCTGCAATGCTGATTCTATGACCTTGGGCTAGTCACAGTTCTCTCAGATCTCTCTCAGCCTCACCTACCTCTCAAGGTGCCTGTTGTGGGAAGGGGAAGGCGATTGTAAGCGGCTTTCAGATTCCTTAAAAGTAGAGAAAAAGTGAAGTATAAAAACCAACTCTTCTTCTTCTGCTGCTTCGTAGAGACTCAGGACAATTGATGGTGTTTGAACGCCTTGGAGGCCCAAAATGGAATAAGACTCAGGGTTCAGGAAGATCATTCCACCATAAGGCCTACTGGAATACCGTATATACCCATGTATAAGCCGACCCGCGTATAAGCCGAGGTGCCTAATTTCTCCCCAAAAATGGGGAAAAATTAGGCACCTGCGTATAAGCCGAGGGTCGGCTTATAACCCCTCCCCCCCGCAGGCTTACCTTACAGGGCTCTCCAGCGGCGAGGGTCCGGCGGCGGCAGTGGTGGCGCGGCCCGGGGGGCGGGGCAACCTCTCTGCAGTTGCAGGAGGCTGCCCCAGGCCGCTCCCAGTGGGGAGAAGCGGCGGCGCGGCCCGGGGGGGGCTGGGGCAGCCTCTCTGCAGTTGCAGGAGGCTGCCCCAGGCCGCTCCCGTTGGGGAGAAGCGGTGGCGCGGCCCGGGGGGGCTGGGGCAGCCTCTCTGCAGTTGCAGGAGGCTGCCCCAGGCCGCTCCCGGTGGGGAGAAGCACCGCTGCCACCCAGGGGGGCTGGGGCAGCCTCTCTGCAGTTGCAGGAGGCTGCCCCAGGCCGCTCCCATTGGGGAGAAGCGGTGGCGCGGCCCACGGGGGCCGGGGCAGCCTCTCTGCAGTTGCAGGAGGCTGCCCCAGGCCGCTCCCGGCGGGGAGAAGCGGCGCCGCCGCCCTGGGGGGCCGGGGCAGCCTCTCTGCAGTTGCAGGAGGCTGCCCCAGGCCGCTCCCGGCGGCAGGAAGCGGCACGGCACGGCGGCAAGTTTCCCCCCTTCCTCCCTCCTCTTTCCTCCCTCCCCCCGTATTGACCCGCATTTTTTGGGCTGAAAAACTCGGCTTATACGCGAGTATATACGGTATTCTTGTTCAAAGTGGCTCCACAAAGATATTCCACTCATTTATCTTTTGGCACCCTACCTTTGTGTTCTCTGTATGCCATTTGATAGTGCCCCACTCTCTACAGTAGGCCCTGTTCTCCTGGATACCAGTCAATATAAAAACGTTCTTGTCTCTTTAAATATGAATGTATGACTTAATGCAATACACTAAGCAGAGATGATTCAGTGTTCCAAAATCAAATTCACCTTGTTCACAAAGCCTGTTTTCTGTTGAGTTGAGCATCTCATATGTTCACATTGACAATTTACTTGCAATTCACAATTGAGAGAATTTCAAATACTTTTCCCTAATGGCTGCAATCAGCATGTAGCCATAGCTATTTCACACTCACATTGTATTGGTTTGCTTGGACTATGTATTAGGGATGCTGTGAATTTCATCACCAATGTGTTCGGCAGTTGAATTTACCATGTTCTAAGGGGCTGATCAGACATGTGTGAAACCACCCAGCTGGTTTGATTCTCGTCAAACAGATGCGGATGGCTGCTGAAAAGGTTTGCATTGGGTTTTTCAAGAACTGCATGAGCAGAGACACCACTCAGTCAGATCAATCAGCAACCATTAGCATAGATTGGGACTGCTTAAATGAACACCAAAGAGTAGAATTTTAGTTAAACACAATATTTAGTTATGACTGATTGGTTTATGTTTGTGACTGATTTGTCCATTTAAACGATTGCCTCCTGAGCAGAGCAGTCACACAGTAAGGACAGGGGCTGTAATAGTGTAATAGTGGGGCTGTGTGAGAAAGCATATGCATCAAAAGCTGATTGTGCTGCACCACATGGTTAGGAAGGACTACAGTGAAGCAGACAGCAGAACAGCCCCAACCAGAAGAAAAAGAAGAGTTCATTTTGATATGCTGACTTTCTCTAACACTTAAGGAAGAATCAAGCAGCTTATAATCACGTTCCCTTCCCCTCTCCAAAACAGATACCCTGTGAGGTAAGTAGAGCCGGGAGAGCTCTAAGAGAGCTGTGACTAGCCCAAGGTCACCCAGCTGGCTTCATGTGTAGGAGTGGGGAAACAAACCCAGTTCACCAGATTAGTCTCCGCCGATCATGTGGAGGAGTGGGGAATCAAACTCCAGATCAGAGTCCACCGCTCCAAACCACCGCTCTTAACCACTACACCATGCTGGTCAATGAACAGTTGAACCAATCATTAAAAAATCAGCTCCCTCTTTGCTATGAGCAAACAGGATGTCAGCCAAACTGATAGGTGTTCAAGCATCCCTATTGTGTATGCCCCAAGATAAACATGGACAGGCGATACTTTAATTCAGAATCAATTGCATATGAACACATGGGCACGTGCAATTGCCATCTACTGTCAAAACATTGGCTTATTAAGTTCAGTATTGCCTACTTTGAGGGGCAGCAGCATGAAGACAGACACAGTACATAAAACCATTTACCATTGACATTAAGAGTGTATGGGCACCTTTTGTGCCTTCACAGGGGCAGCCCATTCCTGAAGAGGGGCCAGTTAGGCAGTGGCTGGGAGCGGCGCAGCCATACTACCTCCAAAGAGGCTTCCTGGCCACTGAAAATAAAATAAAAGGAATTAAGAATATAAAAGAAGGAAAATGCCCCCATAGAAAACAGTAGTCTACGACACCAAAAAAGGTATCCACCAAGTGCCAGGTGGTGGCGGGCAAACCACCGCCAATCCACCTGGCTGCCCACCAACCAGCTGAGTGTTTACCACTCCCAGTGTGAGTGGTAAAGGCCCCTTGCAATGCGGCACTTCCGGGTTTAAACCAGAAGTGACGGTATCACGTCAGCGTGGCCGCACGATCTCACCTCCACCCCAAAAACCTCCTGCTGGAGGAGACGGAGGACCTGGTAAGCCTAGCTGGCTCCCTGTGGTGGCTGCTTGCACCCATCCTGTCTGGGGCTCTGGCAGTTGGCTCAGCATGGTGGGGGCCTCTGCCACATGAAGCAAGAGCTGCCCCTTGCAGGGCCCTGGAGGGGAGTGGCAGTAATTCTGAGGTCCCACCCTGGACTCTTGTCCAGGACGCCAGAATCACTAAGATTGCCCATGGGGGTGATCGAGCATTAGGGTTGCCAGGTCCCTCTTCGCAACCGGTGGGAGATTTTTGGGGTGGAGCATGAGGTGGGCGGGGTTTGTGGAGGGGAGGGACTTCAATGCCATAGAGTCCAATTGCCAACACGGCCATTTTCTCCAGGTGAACTGATTTCTATCGGCTGGAGATCAGTTGTAATAGCAGGAGATCGCCAGCAAGTACCTGGTGGTTGGCAACCCTATCGAGCCTCCCAGTCTTAATAGCCTGTTAGCCTCCATTGGGAGGCCTGCATTGTTCATCCACCTCAAATTTTACCTCTCTGCATCATAAACACTTTTTCTGATTTGACTTTGAATACTAGTAGGTTAGAGTGGCCACCCTTTCCCCAATTGTGTCGTTATAACATGGAGGCTGCAGATCAATCAAGTGTGTGAATCCCACTAAGATGAAAATCACAAAAGAGATCCCTTTGAATACCTTCCTAGTGACAGATGTAAATTTTATGTAAATTTTATGGATTTGGAACAATCTTAGGGAGTAAAACAAATAGGCCTGATAACAAAACTCTATCCAGCAAAGATTGGTTTATCTCTTGTCTCTAGTTGATTGCTAATAGAAGTCTTTTATGTTCTGAATTCACATCACAAAGCTATTATTTCGACAGGTCCTGCATGAAATACACTCCAAATATATTTTTTTCCTCAAAGAAAGTAACTTGGGGTGGGGTTTGGGTAAAAGATTTATCCTTTGACATGCTTATAAGTTTCAGACCTATCAAAAAAGGGGGGGGGGAAACAACAGCTTTTATCTGATTTTATATTGTGTTGGCTGTCAGTCTTTTTTACAGGTTTTCTTGCTATTATATTTCCCTGTCAGCGCACATATTTGAAAGCTGAGAAGAACATAAAAGAATTCCAGACTGTTTACACAACAGTGCAGTGCAACTTTAAAACAAGCACCCTCCCTTTTTTCATATGTGGTTGCTGTAGTTCTTATCTCTCTAAAATAATGTGGTTGTCAAAAAAAAAAAGTTGCCAAAGCGGCCATTTTTTCCAGGTGAACTGATCTCTATTGGCTGGCGATCAGTTGTAATAGCAGGAGATCTCCAGCTAGTACTTGGAGGTTGAAATGAATAACAGCAGAAAATTGCCCAGCTTTTTGTCTAACCAAAAGTGTAATAACTTACAAAATAGTGTACATTACTAATACAAATACGCAGTCCTATAGGATCATATATCTATCTAAATCAATCCAGCTGATAAAGTCCACATTGGAATATTATTATCAACCAATCAACTTCCTGTTTGCAAAGTATCACATTTTCCAAGCCTCAGGTAAGTTGAGAAACGGAGCGTTTCTATCAGTGCAGGAGCAGATATAGTAGCTGCCATGGTTGATTCCTGATGAACACGCGGGTCGAAACAGGGCGATACCCAGACCCCTGTAGCTTTGCAGCACTGATTTGGCTGGTTTGTGAGACCTGTAGTCTGTCCATGAAGAATTGTGTATCTGTCAGGATACTACTCCACGAATGCACCATATGAAGATTTTCTTAGCTTACCTGAGGCTTGGAAAACACGATACTTTGCAAACAGGAAGTTGATTGGTTGATAATAATATTCCATTGTGGACTTTATCAGCTGGATTGATTTAGATAGATATATGATGTTATAGGATTGCATATTTGTATTAGTTAGGAATGTACAGTATTTTGTAAGTTATTACACTTTTGGTTATTCAAAAAGCTGGGCAATTTTCTGCTGTTATTCATTTTAACACACGTTACAGCAGGCTGACCAATTGTTGTTGCCAGTAGTTGGAGGTTGGCAACCCTAACATGCGGCCACAAATGGAGTAGTCCTCTACTATCATTTCTTCCTCTGATCGAGGAGGTTTTATTTAGCTATCGCTGCTAATCACTGAAATTGCAGTAATCACTTGATGTAATGCCTGTTTCAGTGTCAACAAAAGGATCGTTGCACACAGCCCTAGTAGGTGGGCTAGTCTTGCTGAGAAGGCCATTCAGGGCAAGCCATTGATCTGAACACATGCATCCATTACTCTTCAGTCACTAATGCTGCTTTGCTATTTCTTTCTAGGATTGGAAAAGCATTGGGCCAGTCATCTAAATCAATATTTCATGATCAAATACAGTCCATAGGAACTTCGTTGCTGCACATGCCTTGTTTGGTTTGAACTTGAAAAGCTCAAGGGTGGCATGAAACACAAAAGAACAGTGGTGGGTTTCAGACACTGGTGCAATGCTGATGCGATTATAAAGTGATGGTTTGTACATGCTCAAAATGACAAGCATGATAGTTAGGGTTGCCAGCTCCAGGTTGGGAGATTTTTGGAGATTTTGGGGGCAGAGCCTGAGGAGGGCAGGGTTTGGGGAGGGGAAGGACTTCAATGCCAGATTTCACTTGCCAAAGCGGACATTTTCTCCAGGGGAAATGATGTCTATTGGCTGGAGAGCAGTTGTAATAGCAGGAAATCTCCAGCTAGTACCTGGAGGTTGAAGGAACTTACAACTGCTATATAGAACAAGGTGTATTGAAGTGCATAAAGTGACTATAAATAAATAATTACATATATACAATTAAACTAAACGGTCCAAAAGGTACAAGTATCAAAGTTCATAGCAAGTAAAGTCTGGAACAATGTCTTCATGTTGCAGGGGTATAAATGTTGTTGCAGGGGGACGATCATTTCATTTCTTCTTCAGCCCCGTTTCAATTAGAATCACTTCACATGCATGTTTCCTTATGCAGGATTTAAAGATATTTTCAATTCTCCCGTCGGGATGAAAAAAGCAACTTAAGTATATTGATAGTCTTCAGTTCCACATGGGATACATCAATTCACATACATAGTTGCACAGATTATTCTAACCGTTCCCAAAGGGATACAAATGCTGACATCTGTTATGGAGTGACCTACTGTGCAGTCCTAAGCAGAGTTGTCCCTCCCAAATGTACTAACTGCAGTGGATTTAGAAGGGTGTAACTCTGGTTACAATTTCACTGCTAGAACTTTTGCCCTAGTGTACCAATCCCCCCCCCCTCCTCAGGGAGTTTTTGTAAGAGGGAGCATACAAAACTGTGATCCTGCCCCCATTTGTATTTAGTTGAATGGTCGGTTCCATACCTTTGTGTTCTGTCAGTTAATTCTGCTGCCTGTGTAGGTCCTACAAGATTGTGTGAACTGACTCATTGGAAGGTATCGGGTTGGGTCCAATGAAGCATTTCTATGAACCGTGCTGTTCCTGAAGTATTTGCTTAATATAGAAATGTCTAAAATTAATTCTGGAATCGGTTCATGCACAGTTTGCCGCAATTCCTTCTGTTCATTTGCATCTTCCTTCTCCTGTAAAGTACCTCTTCCCTCTAAATTAGGCACATGAGCCCCACCCCAAACATTTCTAGGGTCCCAATAAAAGAAACACTTCCCTATCACCTGCTAACTGAAATATTTTAACTGGAGATGCCAGGAAGGTAATCCGGGACCTTCTAGGTATTAAACAGATTCTTTACCACTGGGGCCCAGTTTCTTCCACATCAAAGAATGGAGAAAAGGAGCAAAATTGTTAATAGGAGTTGCTCTTGTGGAACAATGTTGGATGGTTTACTTTACTTCAATGATGTTCATATGGCCAATTCGGCCCTGAACAATGTCACACTGAGAATGTTGGATGGTATAGGAAAGTATCACACTCACAACTGGTTAAGAAAAGTTAATTGTTCTAACCTTTGGGGGAAACACTACTTCTCTTTCCCATGAGGTTTACCCCAAATTAAAAGGCCTGTGTGACAAAGTCTCAAGAGATTACTGTCTTGGCAGACTCTGTTGCTAGACCGTACACCTGAAAAAGCCCATTATATTGATGTCAATGTCACTGAACATTCAGTGTCACCCTATATACTAGTATGACTACTGTAATTAGGGGGAAAGAAACCATATGTGGCAAACCTAAATGGTGAAACAGCAGTTTAAAAAAGTTCAATCTAACCAGTTAAAAAAGAAATTCTTTATTAAGTCACAAAGGTAAAGCATGTTTTTTCCCCTCCTTCAGCCCTAAATTTCTATCGAAAGCAATGGGGAGGGGGAGACTTCTTTTGCAGATCCAGGGCTACAATATGGGGGAGGCTCCAGCTCTCAAAGATCACACAACATCATACTGTAAGTTGAAAGATAACTTTATGAATATATAGGTGTCTATAAGTGGAGTATAATTGGCCACAACTTTTTAACATTTCAGCAGCTGTGAAAACATTGGCTTAGCATATGCGCTGGATCTTAGGACATCAGCCCTGATGAGGCTTGATGTGTCCTCCTGCTCCTAGCAGTCCCGCTGGGAGTGCATAGGGGTGGCAGTATCAGGAATCACCGGGGTGTATGCCGCTTGGTGATACCCCTGCCACCTGGGAAGTGGCGTTGTTGTAACTACCCCCAAATTGGGCCTCTTGTAGCATGCCACTCCCCAACCCCTTATTGAGACCCCAAACTGGGGGAAAAGGCATTCGCAGACTGCTTTCCCCCGAACAGATCCAGCCCAAATGCTCTCCCCGCCTAAGTTGTGACAGTAAGACATCAATACAAACAAAACCTTAAGGGAGTGGAGGGTGGGAATGATGCCCCATGGTGAACTGGGCTGCCCAGAGAGCCAGCCTCCCCTATATACGGTGAAGGTTGACCTGAGTGAAAAACTCACTCTCCCATCCGCCTACCCGTACACACTCACCCACCTGCTCCAGGCTTCCTCCGATTGGCCCGTTTAAACCCCCAGTGCAGGGCCGATTGGAGGAGCCTTTCCCGTCAGCAGGCACCCATCCACGTGCCTCGTGCCATGGCGAGGCCCGCCGTGTGCGCACGTGTCCGGTGCTCCCCCTCTCCTCACAAGCCTCCTATGCTTCCCCCCTGGCCCGGTGCTGCAACTCAGGCTCCGGGTAAGTGCCGGAACCTATCATTTACTATGAAATGGAGCTCACCGTGTTGTTACTCCATGGCAAAACAGAGCTACGTGGATGCAAGGTCCTCTCTGAACATTTTACTAGTCTTTTTCAAGTGTCTTTTGTGTAACATTGTGCTGGTTGGATAACATCCCTGTCATGCATGCATTGTAATCACCATCCTCATTTCCTCACCCCTCAACTCTAAACTTATTGAATGCTAAACCACAGACCAATGACTAGATCAGAATGTTTCCACATTTTATTCTATAATGCCATAGAGTTCGCCTTCCAAAGCGGCCATTTTCTCCAGGGGAACTGATCTCTGTCATCTGGAGATCAGTTGTAATCCAAGGAGAATGCCAGCCACCACCTGGAGATAGGCAACCCTATGCATTTGTCTTTTTTTTTGTCTGAGTAAGGTGTGTACACTGCAGTTAGTAACAGACAGAGAGATGGCCTTAGAAACCACATAACCAGAATGTAAGATGCCACAATCACACAAGGATAATATGCTGAGAATCTTCTTAAATAAACAAAAAGTATAAATCTGTTCGGAACAAAGAAATTTAACTCAAGGTCAGAGAAGATATGACCTTTTATTATTACTTGTGGTATTGGAGCAAGGATGGGAAAACACTGCTTTAGCCCCAGAGTGAAAGAAGGGCAGAAGTGGGTGGGGATTAGGTCCCCACGCCCATATGTTCTTTGTTTATTTTTCTTTGTTTATTTTTAAATCCTCCCAGCCCACCCACCCCCTTTTTTTACATGTGGACAGGCAGGCTCATGTAAATACATGAGAAACTCATATTTATTATAAGATAGTATTTGTCCATAGTACATGCTTTTGGGGGTTGTCAAAAGACTCATAGTGCCTGCTCTGCAAACTAGAATTTTAACAGCCTATTAAACAACATTTGAATCCTGTGTGTATGTGGCACAGTTTGTACATGCAAATAATAATGTATATGCACTACCTATGTTATTCAGATTGACGAACTTATTATTTATAGTAGGGCTGTCAAAAAAAAAATTCGGTACAGTTCGGATTTGGCCAAATTTGACCCTTGTGGGGTCGGTACGTGCCGAAGTCCGAACTCCCCCGCTTCGGATCCCCGGTAATTCGGGGGGATCCGGAGTTCGGGAGAAAATTCGGCCGAAGCGCGCCTTCAGGGATTCCCTGAAGGCGCGCGGGGGCCCTTTAAACTGATCTGAGCCTCCCAGCTGGGAGGCGCAGATCAGTTTAAAGGACAGCCCGCCCCCCTTCAGCGGGCTCCGCTGAAGGGGGGCGGGCTGCCCTTTAAACTCATCTGAGCCTCCCAGCCGGGAGGCACAGATGAGTTTAAAGGACAGCCCGCCTCCCTTCAGGGGAGCCCAGCTGGGAGGCGCAGATCAGTTTAAAGGGCAGCCCGTGCCTTTCAGTGGGCTCCCCTGAAGGGGGGGGGCGAATTGGCCGAATTTATTCACAAACTCCCGAACTCGCTGAATTCGGCCCCCCCGGTTGCCCGCCAGATTTGAGTTCGGATCCGTCCGAACTGAAAATCACCGAATCAGGGGAAATTCGGTTGATTTTCAGTTCGGACCGAACCGAATTGACAGCCCTAATTTATAGCATATTTAATGTGAAATTTCTGTGAAAATTTGACAATTGGTAAAATGTAAGACCAACACTAGAATGCTTGCTTTAAAAATGGATGAGTACATTTTTCTATGAAGAAGTTCTCAAGTTGAATTCCAGGGAATCTAAACTTGAAGAAACAAAATATGCAAGAAGGAACGTAACTGGATCTATCTAATGCTCATGTACCACTTGCCCACATTACACGTGCTGCCTGCCATGTAAATGAACTGACAAGGTTGTCATATTAACAGTTTATGAGATGATTTGATTATACAAGAATCCCCAGGAGACCAGAAAAACACAAATTCATATTGGATGCCTCTGGAAAATGCTGGCTCACAACAACGAAATTACCGTGTTAGTGTTTTCTTCTTTCCTCTTTAGTTTCATATTTATTTTTACAACTAATATTGCGTGAAAAATACAGTCAACCCTTCCAAGGTTGTTTGGAATGATATGAAAAAATTATGAATCTTCTCTAACCAGAATCAAATGTAATCAGATTTTTTTTTTAAAGGGCACCTGGAAAATGAATTTAAGTGGCATATTTCGATTTGTGTTGTATCAGTATAAAGTTAGGTTGACAAAGCGAAAGATAATCATAGAGTAAAATGGATGTTGTTAACTTTTAGAATGCCAAATGCCAGATGGACCTCGCAATCAATTCTATGAGAGAGTAGTCGACGATGCTGTGAAGAATGGGGATTTAGAATTATGTGTAAATAGCACAGCATGATATGATGCATATTCGCTGGTGTGCCTATCCCCTTTTGTGATTGACTAAATTGAGTGGCTTCTACAGTTGGGTGCACTGGCATACATGAGGAAACCTTCAAAAGTTTATTTAATTATTCTACCGGCTATCAAATGTGAACTAGAGCTTTCAGCCCCTCCTGTACTCTCTTGGTTATGTTTTTGGGAAATACCTTGTTTGCCCTGTAACCAGACATTAGGGTTGCCAATGTCCAGGTACTAGCTGGAGATATCCCATTATTACAACTGATCTCCAGCTGATAGAGATCAGTTCACCTGGAGAAAATGGCCACTTTGGCAATTGGACTATGGCGTTGAAGTCCTTTCCCTCCCCAAATCCCGCCCTCCTCAGGCTCCGCCCCAAAAACTTCCCTCCAATGGCAAAGAGGGACCTGGCAGCCCTACCAGTCATATGTCAAGAGGTTGGCACAATTTACATATTTAATTCCTCCCTTGGAAGACCTTAAATGCTGTTTCACAAAGAGGTGTGAAGCCATTTAAAATTGGTGTATTCAAGTCCAATAGCACCCTAGACTAACAAGATTTTCAGGGTATGAGTGTTTGAAAGTCATACTGTGAAAGCGCCTCAGACCTTAAAATTTTGTTGGGCTCTAAGGTGCTACTGGACTTTAATCTAGTTCTTCTACTGCAGACCAACACCGATACTCTCTGAAGCTATTTATAACTGAATCATGCAAGTCATGCTAGGCACTGTCAAAAGGAAAAGCCTGTGGCATTCCCACTACCCAGAAACCCTATGGGGGTGTGGCCAAGCCAATGAGGGACAAATAGCTCCTTCTGAGCAACCCCTAGGCTTGAGATACTAGACAACTGATTGTCAGACTGCTGGCTCTTAAGGTGTCCTTTATCAGTTGGATGGCATGTGGGTCTTTGCAGGGTGTGTCCATAGCCCCACTTGGCCTGGTGGATGTTGGGATTGACACTGTGGGACGCCAAGAAGGAGGGGGGGTCTGGTGTTGCCCCTGCCACTCCCAACAAATGCTTTGTATGCAATGGCATAAAAATGGTACACAAATGGAGTAAATCAATCAATCAAAATCCCAAAGTGAATGTGGCAAGTCCTCATCAGGTAAGGCATCAATATATTTCACAAGAAGTATAATAACACAAACATCTTTTCTTAAATGTTCATCTCTAGTGGAAAGTGGATGCTGTTTTGTGTGGATGCTGTTTTCTTCTCTGTACCATCATCAGTACATAGGGGAGAGGCTGTGGCTCAGTGGTAGAGCATCTGCTTGATATGCAGAAGTTTCCCTGGCATCTCCAGTTAAAGGAACCAGGCAAGTAGGTGATGAGAAAGACCCCAGCCTGAGACCCTGGAGAGCCTCTGCTGGTCTGAGTAGACAATACTGACTTTGATGGGCCAAGGGTCTGGTTCAGTATAAGGCAGCTTCATGTGTTCATGAGATTATCCAATCCCTTGCCACATAGATATACCTTTGCTGACCCAAAGTAGGGTTTTCCCTATCATCACCTCTTTGCTCTTTGTCCCTTCTCTCTGCTTGAGGAAAAACTGGGACAGTTTCAGTCCAGAATCCATGTTCTTACTTATCTCGAATCCTTGGCGGGTTAAGTAGATGTCTGTTCTTCCTTCTGTTTTGTAGTTCTGGTTTTAAATTTGTCATTCCTGCTGTTAACCCCCCCTTTCCCAATGTTGATTTCACTGACATGTCTACCTCATTCATGGAATGGTATTTTTTGTATGGAGGGAGGATACATCTAAGAAAAATGTTGCAATCAAACAGCTACCTCCTCCCAAAAAAACCCCACTATTTTTTTTAAAAAACCCACAACTGCAGATCTTTTCAGCCTCCATCTCTTTCTAAGAGTACATATCTATCTAAGGAGCAAGGCTGTCAAATCAGTTTGGCATGGAGAATCGGGAGATCGAAAACATACGCTCACTCAGTGAGTCAAAAGGCGAACATTATTCAAAGGAATCATTCTTGATAACAAACATGTAAGGAAATCTTTGAACATCAAAGATAGTATAGCTTGGCATTTGCAAAAAAAAAAAAACGTATCTGAAGGCTTTGACGGAAAAGTTAAGTGCCATGCTCCTTGTGGTTCATATGTTTCTCGTAACCACAGTTCCACAGATAAAATACACAGAATGCACAAAAACTCGTCACTTCAAATGAACACTTTTTCACCTCCCCCCACCTGACTAGATTTATAAAATGCATACCTCCTTTGTTGTGTTGGAAAAATTGTACATATCTATTCAACCCCTTCCTTTAGTCCAAAGGGAGCCATTTTCTCACGTTCTGAAAAGGTTTTGCTCTTTATAGGTAGTGTTAGATGTTTGAAAAAGAAATATCCCAAGAAGACATCTGACACTGTAACCAGGTGACGTGACATTTTGGATACCGTGTGAGAGACTTCCTCTTGTGAAAGCTCGGCCATCCTTTCAGTTGCCCTGGCAACTCTGTGGTTGCTTAGGCAACCCAAATAATGGCTGAATCTCATGGATGTTCTGGAAGCCCGATAGATCATGTGTGGCTTGCCACAATGTTTTTCAAGTGGACGGAGGGAGGGAAGAGGCAAAGAGGATTAGCTGTTCTGACTCCCATGAGCAGGTGGCGGTGGAGGTGGTGGCAGCGGTCAAGAAGAAGAAGAAGAAGGAGAAGAGCTGGTTTTTATATGCCGACTTTCTCTACCTTTTAAGGAGACTCAACCCGGCTTGCGATCTCCTTTTCTTCCTCTCCCCACAACAGACACCTTGTGAGGTAGGTGGGGCTGAGAGAGTTCAGAGAGAACTGTCACTAGCCCAAGGTCACCCAGCTGGCTTCATGTGTAGGAGTGCGGAAACCAACCTGGTTCACCAGATTAGAGTCCGCCGCTCATGTGGAAGAGAGGGGAATCAAACCTGGTTCTCCAGATCAGAGTCCACCATTCCTAAACACTACACCAAGCTGGCAGTGGCAGGCAGGATGCTGATGAAGGGTGGTTGTGTGATGGTTAGGGCTGGGAGTTACCAAACCCCAAACTGTGCTGCCACCTGTCCCTGTTGGCCTTATTATAGATCCGAGTCCGAATTTCCACATATTTTATTCCAGTTGTTAATCATTCCAGACTTTTCTATGTTGTGACTGTGGGATTTGGATGTTCTGTTAAAGATAGGCTGTAAGTTTCATTTGTATGGATGCCTTTAATAAAGAAGCTCTGCAGTTCTATATTTATTGAGACCTTGCTAATACTACAACCAAAAGTCACAAAGATTTGTAGAAATTTGATATATAATTTACAGTCGGGTGTGCTGGTTGCTTTTAGACCACTGAAGAAGGCAAATACGCTGAAACGCGTATGGTCTACATGTGAGTGTATGTTTATGGTTTGTGTATGATTGTATGTCTTATTGTATATTATGCCAATTGTGTTATTTTAATACTGTGTTTGGAAGGCTCCTTGCAAGGCTATATAGGAGTCATTAGCATAATTTGGTTTTAACTTGTATTAAATTTATGTGCACTTAGACAACTTTTTAAGGTTTAGCTTTTAATTACATTGTTGGCCTTGTTAGCTGTTGTTTTTTGCTCGACCTTCTAGGTACTTAATTCTGTTTTGGGGTTATGTGTGTCCCCCCCTTTTTTTGGACCTAAAGGAAAAAATATTACATGTGAACTGTATTTCGCATTAACAGATGGAACCAAATGCTGACTGTAGCAAGGAAAACAAACTCTTGTAAGGACAATGAAGACCAATAATGTACGTCTTTAAAGTGAACGTGACTAATGAATGAAAAATCTGTGCACCTTGGAGGACAAGAAAGAGTCACATGAGCTATTTATTTATTATTCAATTTATACCCTGCCCTTCCTTTCACTGCTGGGCTCAGTGGCCAACTGCACATGCACACATTGCATTGTAAAAATGTCAAAAAAATTAAAATGGAACAATAAAGAATTCCTAATGCATGGGTGCCATTTGAGAAATAAAGCATTGACATTCTCAAAGTCTGGGGAGAAATTCAAAGGAGTTGAACTACGTGTCTAATATGTGACAGTAATTTCATCTTTGGAAATAAGGATTTCAAAAACCCTGATTTAAAAAAAAAGTTTTTCATGCTTCCCCCCCCCTTTTTTTTGATGGGCATACTAATAAACTTGTCTTGTACCGTCAATCCCTCCTTCCAAAATACACCTTGCACCTTCAGTATACTTTTAGCTCAGACTCCGTTTTTAATGAGCCCACCTGCTCGCTTCCCTTCATTGAAATTACAGAATAGTCTAATTGCCAGAGTCGGTATTATTTTCAGACATAGTGTAGCTTTATTAAAAGGGGAAGAAAACACAATTGCGGGGACTTAATTGATTCCGCTGTTGGTTATTGTTGTTGAGATGTGGTGGGATGTACTTTCGAGCAGAACACAATACTTTAGTTGGAAAGAAAAGAAAGAAAAGAAAGGACAAAGGGCTTGAACTATGGGTGTTCCTTTATGGAAACGACAATTAGCAGAACACTGGCACTGTCAAACTACCTGGGGGGGGGGAAACAACTGCCATCAAATCTCGCTGCTGTGAATGGTAGGCAAGAGCACACTCCTAAGGAACTTGGGTGAGAGAGCCTATCCAGTCAGGGAGCCCTAGGTGTGACAACCATACATCCAACTTGCAGAACACAAATCTCTGTTTTCGTACAGGTGGTTGAGCTCTCCTTTGAGCCTCTCTCATGCTAGTTGTGAGTTTCTGAACATTGTTTCTGTGGGAGAGGAAATAAGGGGCATTTGTCATGCAAACAAGCATTCTGGCAAATGCCACTTTCATATTCGCATCACAAGCTCACTGAAGAGAAAACTGCCTTTGAACCCTCATATTAAAAAATTCCCTCAGGTGTTTATACACCTGACCTTGAACTAAACAGCCTGAACCAAAGCACAGCCTTGGCCCACACAGGCACCACAGGGCTCGAACACAAAGCCCTGCGGGCCAAGCAATATTTCATTCCTCCCTAGTATCCAGTTTGAGACTGGATACTAAAAACAAGAGGATAGAAATGTTTAAATAAATAAATAAAGCCAATGGCCAGAATTAACAGGCTCCTGTTAATCAGATGATCTTAGCCAGTCAAATGCCACTGACTGTTATATAGCACACCAGTTTCTGTTACTCACTTTGAGCAATGGGTTGCTGAGGAAAGCCTCTAGGTTCTCACTCAATTTTCTTGACCAACTGCACCTGTCCAAACTCTGGGATGTTGTTCCTTGACTGAATTTGTACATAAGCATTTCACAGTGACCAACAGATGTGAGGAGTGGTCTTCTGGAGATGTTCCAGATACAGTGCTGGATCCAGCAAGAATGGAAGAGGGCATGTTCTCCAATTCCCCCTTCCAGCTGCAGGCTTTTGATTCTTCCCTTCATGCTCTTCCTGTTGGTCTAGGGTTGCCAGATCCATCTTCACCACTGGCAGGAGGTTTTTGGGGTGAAGCCTGAGGAGGGTGGGATTTGGGGAGGGGAGGGACTTCAATGCCATAAAGTCCAATTGCCCAAGTGGCCATTTTCTCCAATTGAACTGATCTCTGTTGACTGGAGATCAGTTATAATAGCAGGAGATCTCCAGCTATTACTTGGAGGTTGGCAACCCTACCCCTGTCCCCCAGGAACATCCTATGGAGGGGCATTTTGGGTTGAAGATGGGGGACGTAAAGTCCCACACTACTCCACTGATGGCTCTCCTTTCCATCCACAGAGATTTTCTGCAGGATACCAGTCACATAGCTTCAGGTAACACAGCAAGGGGGTTATTTTCAACCAACTCTTCAAGAGACAGTACTCATTGGGGCTGGTAGAGTAGAGGAATACTATACAACTAATCTGCAAAAAAATATCATCACACTACATCCAAAATGTATTTTTATATACTGAATTCATACACTGCTAATGAGCAGTTAATGCACTCTCCAATATAACCTTTATAAGAAAATACCAAAACAATACAGAGGTTCTCCATGCTTCTTTCTGAAGAGACAAACAGAAATTTTGGCAAGTAGTAAATTCCAGCTACAAATCCTTTTCAAAGAAGTCCTCTGTTCAGATCCCTTTGATTGAATGGGAAAATTACTATGGCTCAGTCTTCAGTGATGAAACCTCTTCAACTGACAACCTCACCACCTTGTATGTAAAGGAGGAGAATATGGCCAAATGGGATCTGAGGAAATTTGCTTGTTGTTAGATGAATTAAATGCTAATAAAGTTCCAGGTCTGGATTGGGTTCCAGGGGAATGAAAGCATACGGGCCGCCTAAATTCCCTGACTGGACCTGGCAACCCGATATGCAGGCACACGACTACTGTTCCAGCCGCGCGCCTGCTCCAAACTCTACTGGACGGCCGCTGCGCGCTCCGTTGAAACTGACACGGCCGCTCCTGCGAGCTCCGTGCAGCCGGCAGCCAGGAAACAGAAGCAAGGGAAACCTCCAGCGAACCTGAGAGACTCCATGTTCCTGTGCAAACTCTGTTCCAGCCGCAGCCATGTCGTGGAAAGCAGACATTCACGTAGTCAGTGCCAACACCCCCCTTTCCCATTGCAACATCAGCAGCTTAATGGGCAATCAGCGGTGATCCTGATATCGGCATGAGTCATTCCTCCAGCCTTGCAGCAGCGATCCCCAGGCGTTAGCAGCGATCACGCCTTTTGTTTAAGAACATTAAGCACTTCAGCAGAGATCTCCCGGTTCCTCCCGGGTTGTGTAAGCCACTGGAATCAAAATAGATTTCTAAATTTTCACCCACCCCACCCCGGCAGCTAGCCATTAAGTCTTTTGTCACCTTTTTGTCACCTGGGAACCCAGGAGGGGTAAATCCCCTCCCCCGCCCCCAGAAAAACAGTATAACTGGGGTAGCCCACACCCATAACCTTACCTTAGGGCTTCCCATTCTATACAGCCTGTCACTCTGCCGGAGTGAGCAGCCATGCTAGAACATGCTGGGGGCTACCCATGCCCCCTGTTTATTCCCCATGTCCCCCTTTTTCTGCTATCTTAGTCTACTGGAACTTCGACAACTCCTCATCTGGAAAAAGGTGCAGTATTTCCCAATCAACGACCTCCTGCCACATTGGCATCTGTCCTTATTCTACTACCTTTTATTTCTTAGAATTTCTGTATGTTTGTGTTGCATCACTGATATGAAAGAAAACGACATAAACTCTCTTAATTCAGAATTCCCTTGTCTGTCTTGATTCTTAAGGTCACAGTTAATGGACTCTGGTATAGTTGGTTGATCTCGCTATAAAAATATTAAAGTTACCGATTTGCTTAGCTAATTCCCCATCCAAAGAGCATTTCGGGTAACAGGAATTTTTTAAATTGGATAAAAATTGGTGGGCTCCAGCCTTGGCAACATTATTTAATCAATGCATTGAAGAGAATCCTGGACTTGTAGTGTGAAGCCATAATTGTTCTGATACATAAAAAGAACTTGTACGACCTGCCTGCTAATTACTGTCCCGTTACTTATTCATCAGTCCCTGGCAAATTATACATAGCATACGACTGGACAAAGTTGTGATAATGGATGGAAGATTTTTCAGTCATTGGTCCAGAACAGACAGGTTTTAGGGGAAGATTCATCTACTATTTGCCATGTTTATGCTCTTTTCTTCCTTCCTGATAAATATATATCTTTACCTAAAAGGAAGCTATACTCAGCATTTATCGATTTACGTGCTGCTTTTGGATTCCATCTCTTGCCCTCATCTATGGATTAAATTGAAATGTTTAAATATCCCTGATAGACTGCTGTTTCCCATTAAAATGTTGTGCTCTGCTTCCTCGGTGTTGGATGTCCTGTTTCTGGAAATTATTCGAATCCCATCTTTGTGACAAAAGGTGTTTGATGGGGCTATATTTTAGCACAGGAGTTCTTTAATCTATATCTATAGGACCTGACTCATAGTGAATGTATCCTCTTAGATTGAACTTCCATCCCATTTCTGTTCTTTATGCAAATGATCCTTTATGCCTTTATGCAAATGATCCTGTTGTTTTATCCTACACCAGGGTGAGATGCGCACGTCACGCTATGGCAGACCTCTGTAAAGAGAACCATCTTGTAATTAATTAACTATTCTACATCTAAGATTTTGGTGTTCCAGAAGACTGGCCTTTGTAAAAGTTCCAAATTCACTTGGATTTTAAATGGTCACCTTATCGAGCAGGTACATTCTTTTTGTTATTTGGGATACCATTTCCTGTCATCTAGCAAATGGACTACATGTTATCATTGCATGCTTGTGAGAATTAAAATCCACCTGTCCACAATTGTAAGGTGTGTGTTTTTTCCCTAGTTGATAGCCAGTATATTCCTATGGCTCTTGCAGTGGGTCATGCTAAGATCTTGTCTCTTCTACTTGTCTCTTTATGTGTATCCATAATTTCTATTAAAGTAGAGTCACCTCAGGCTTCTGTTCTTCATGCCCTATAGTGGGCCCCAAAATGTGTTTCAAATTCCAACTTATTTTTGGAAGGAAGTTGTAGTTCCACTTAATTGAAAGCTTGGATGGCTGCAGTTAAATTTAGATATTTTTTTTTTTGTTAGATCATGATTCTTTGCCAGTTTTACAACAGTGGTCACAGTAGGATTCCCACATGTAATCTCGTAGCATCTTAGTAGATATGAAGTTAAGAAGCATTGGAGTAGCTTTATCATTCTCTTCTTTGGACATCCCTAGCATTAGGTAGAAAACGTTTGGTTGGTTAAGGAAGAATGAGCAGGATAGAATTTACCAGGATGCTAAAAGAGTTTGTTCGGCACTTTATTGAGGTTTTTCAACCCCTTTATTTTCTATCCAGCAACAATATTTTTAACTTTGTTACAGTCCTAATATATCGTTAGCTTTTCTTTTTAGCCTGGGTAAATGCACTACATTTGGCAGAAACCGTGGGCCGTTGTTCTAGAGTCCCTCTAGCTCAGAGATCTTGTCCATGTGGAAGAGCAGGCAATGAATCATTAACTCCTTTTTCTTTAGTTGTGGTTTCTATTCCACTCAAAGGGCTTGCTTTATAACACCTCTTGTTGCTAAGTTTCCTGTCTGCTTGCTTGATTTTCACCATTTATTTCTCTTGGCTGTTAGTGATAAGGGAGTTATGCTCTCTGTAGTTAAATTTATTCTTTCTGCTCTCCAAGAGAGGTGGATTCAATCCCTCTCAAACATTCAGCCTTCCTGACCAGCATCATCCCTGTCTTGTCTGGATTCAGCTTCAGATAGTTCTGCCTAAGCTGCATAACCATGCCTTCAAAGCACTGGTTCACAGCCAAGATGGATGCATCTGGAAGCTTGGATAATGAAATATAGAACTGGCATCATGTGCATGTTGATGACACCCAACCATGAACTTCCAGATCATCTCTCTTAGCAGGGTTGCCAGCTCCAGGTAGGGAAATACCTGGAGTTTTTGGGGTGGAGCCTGAGGAGAGTTGGGTTTGGAGAGGGGAGGGACTTCACTGCCATAGAGTCCAATTGCCAAAGCAGCCATTTTCTCCAGGCAAACTGATCTCTGTTGGCTGGAGATCAGTTGTAATAATGGGGTATCTCCAGCTAGTATCTGGAGTATTCCTGTAAAAGGAAGTGGCTTGTATGATGATTTATGTGAAGTAACATAATCAAATTGAAATACTTATTATATATTTGTGGAAAAGAATATTTGTGTTATTGGGCTTTGTTTAAGAGTTATAGTTTTGCCATAGTGACTACATCTCTTTGACTAGTACCTGGAGGTAGGCAACCTTATCACTCAGTGGCTTCATACAGAATTGTTTTCCTCCCTATGTTCCACTACAACAGCTTCAGCCATCTGAGCAGCGCCTTCTGCAGGTGCCCACCCTGTAGATGGGCAAAATCAACAACAGCCCATACACATGCTTTCTCTGTTGTGGCCCCCACATTATGGAATGGCATGCCTATGTTCAGAAAGTAGGGCTGTTAAAAAAAATCATTAAAATTAAGGTTTGAGTTTATTGGTTCCGATTTTTTCCAGGAAAACTCGAAAAGCTGAATTTCCCATACTGGTAAATATGGGAATCCCGCTTTTTTCTGGGTTTCCCACTTGGAAACCAACAGGATCCATCAATCGCTAAAGGCAGAACATCCACATTAGTCTACTGCCCTTTCAGGGAGAAGGCAGTATGCTCACTGGCAAATTTAGAAGACAGTGATTCTGACTATGACAAGGGCTTAACCTCCAACCACCTAATCAGATTGATGGCAACCACTCGGTACAGACAATGAGGTCTAGTGTGTGTCCCTTTTCATGCGCTGGACTCATCACAATCTGAGACAGACCCATGGTTGTCATGCTTCCTTCCTGATTTTTCAATGGATCCTATACAATTCTGTGAGAATCCATTTACTATGCCTGTAGATCTTTCCTTGTTTCCTTCTAGGACTCCTTCCAGGTCTCCATTGTTTGGTCACAGGTGAAAATTACCTCTGCCACAGAGAGCCTTTCTGACCTATGTACCTTTAAGGAGGAAGGGGGAAGATTACATGTGTGCAGAATTCCAGAAAGACAAAATTGAAACAGACTGAGGAGGATGTGGACATGCTGCCACTTCCTGCACTAAGGAGCCAGACAAGAGAGAAATGCTGGATCAGACCAAGGTCCATCAAGTCCAGCAGTCTGTTCACACAGTGGCCAACCAGGTGCCTCTAGGAAGCCCACAAACATCTTTGCAATGACCTCAATGGCCAAGGCTAGCCTGATCTCCTCATATCTTGAAAGCTCAGCAAGGTCAGTCCTGATTAATACTTCGATGGGAGACCACAAAGGAAAACCAGGGTTGCTGTGTGGAGGCAGGCAAAGGCAAACCACCTCTGTTAGTCTCATGACCCATCTGCCAGTGAAATCCCATGTCCCATTTGAATTAATACAGACTGACACAATGGCCTTTTTGGGTCCAGACAGCCCTGAATAAAACCTGTTGCATCCCAAGAATCATCTTAATAATTGTGTCTCTGGCTGAAGAACCTTGTTTGATAAGCCAGCCATTTCAGGAGCCCATTGAAACAACTGCAGCTTCTTTAAAATCCTGAAAGCAAACGACAACTTTTGATGTGGGTTAAAAATAGTTGTCGAATAATACCCTAAATACTGTTTAAAGTAACCACGGTATTTTGCCCTAGAACATTAAAGTAGATTTTTCCATGGCGCTCCATTTCTCTGCTGAAAACTACTAAAACTCAAAGCCTATTCATGCAGTTTAAACGCCTAGGATCCTTTTCCCCCCTTGGAAAAAAAAGTATATTTACAGAGAGAAATGGGAAGATATGCCTTTTGACAAATGCATCTTTAATACTCCCTTTGACTTGCAAAATGAAACCAAAGACCTTGGCACACATGTATCTAGTGAAGTGCTCTGACACTTTGAAGTTCCTTTGATAATTTCCTTTAGTTTGTCACACTCGGGCCTGAGAAGAAGGGTAGGGTGCCCTCATCGAATTGCAAAGTTTGCCCACGGGGTTATTTCTATCCTACGCTACATATATGCAACTACATTTGGTGTGTATATGTGTGGGGTTGATATTATCCTCTTCCTGTAGGTGGGGTAATGACATTGAGGGAAAGTGACATGCCTGAAGTCATCTAGTAGATTAATGACAGAAGCAAGATTTATACCGGAGACAGCTGGTAACCATTAAGCCACACTGGCTCCCTATGGTTGTATGAACATTTCCTGATTTACCAGGTGAGTACTTACCTCTTCCTGTGGGGAAGGAATAAACCCACACCCTTAATTCCACCATTAGGGTTGCCAACCTCCAGGTATTAGCTAGAGATCTCCCACTGTTAGAACTGATCTCCAGCCAATGCAGATCAGTTCACCGGGAGAAAATGGCCACTTTGGGACTCTATGGCATTGAAGTCCCTCACCTCCCCAAACCCTGCCCTCCTAAGGCTCCGCCCCAAAAACCACTCGCCGGTGGCAAAGAGGAACCCGGCAACCCTATCCACCATGGACGTAGCACCAAATATATGTTCTAATTTTGATAGCCTCAAACAGCCCCTTAAAAAATTGCTAATTGGATAGAAATTTCTGATGTACTTAATTTAAGCCCAGTAGTACCTTCAAGACCTTTTCCAGGATATAAACTTCCCTGAGTCAAAGCTGACGTCATCAGATATTTAAAAGAAAGCTTTGACTCATGCAATGCTGTTATAGAGAGGGGGGTTCTTTTTCTGAAACTCATTTATTAAGATATAACCATTATTCTCTTTCATTTCTCTTTGAAGAGAAATCAGCGCACCCTTTTGTAACTCCAGCCCTTGCAGTTGTTTTATGTTGCATACCTCAGGGTGATGCTTTAGCAGGAGGGTGAGAAGGTGTGGGAACACACTGCTTGCCTCTAAGCATCTACTGAGTGAAATTTTGTGGAACTCCCTTCCTACCCCTCCTCTCTTTGAATTTCTTGTAGATCAAACAGAATGGATTAGAAACTGACTTTAACTTCCTAGAAAGAGGAAAAGAAGAAGAATGTTGGATTTCATGGTTTCCATAGAGCTTTTGCGAGTGCTGAAACATCCCCGTGGCGCGATGCTGATGCTTCCGTGTCAAACCAAAAGTGACATCATTGTGCAGGAGATGCTGATCCTGACCTGCTTTGGCCATAGGGTTGCCACTGGTGGCACCACCGGTGCGAGGTTTTGGGGGCAGAGCCTGAGGAGGGCAGGATTTGAGGAGGGGAGGGACCTGGTAACCCAATGTCTACATGCTTTTGTTGTATTGTTAAATACACATGTGTACATTTTAAATGCTATTTTAATGATTCAAATGTTTTGATGCTTTGATGTTCCCCATCTTCGGCATCCTATTTCATGGAAAGGCAACATATGGATATAATAAATAAATAAATAAATTTAAGACGGTTATAATCCATTTTTCCAGCACTCATAGCAGCTTCCTGAAACACCTGTTGAAGCAAGGTTTGCCAGGTCCCTCTTTGCCACCAGCAGGAGATTTGGGGGGTGGAGTCTGAGGAGGGCGAGGTTTGGGGAGGGGAGGGACTTCAGTGCCATAGAGTCCAATTGCCAATACAGTCATTTTCTCCAGGTGAACTGATCTCTATCGGCTGGAGATCAGTTGTAACTAGGGGTGCCAACCTCCAGGTACTAGCTGGAGATCTCCTGCTATTACAACTGATCTCCAGCCAACAGAGATCAGTTCACCTGGAGAAAATGGCTGCTGTGGCCATTGGACTCTATGGCATTGAAGTCCCTCCCCTCCCCAAACCCCACCCTCCTCAGGCTCCACCCCAAAAACCTCCCGCCGGTGGCAAAGAGGGACCTGGCAACCCTAGTTGTAATAGCAGAAGATCTCTAGCTAGTACCTGGAGGTTGGCAACCCTAGTTGAAGCTACAAGTAGCGTTGTCAGCTCCAGTTTGGAAAATACCTGGAGATTTGAGGGGGTGGAGCCTGTGGTGGGCAGGATTTGGGGAAGGGAGAGGATTCAGCAGGGTATAATGCCACAGAGTTCACCTTCCAAAGGGGCCATTTTTTTTCCAGGTGAACTGATGTATGTCACCTGGATATCACTTGTTAAAGCCAAAGATCTCCATCTACCACCTGAAGGTTGCTCATTCAGACACTCTCACCATAACCTCTGCCTCACCTAACACCACCCTGGCTCCAACTCGGTAGCCAGAGCAGCTCTTTCCTCTCTCCTATGTAGTTCTGTACAAAAACAGTATGGCAAGCCACGCATGCTCTGTTGGGCTTCCTGAATTCCTTCCTCTCCTATGAGGAATTCCTTGTTGGTGGCCCTTGCAACCCTGCCAGTTACTGTGGTTGCTTATTCCACATACTCCAGATATTTTGCCTGACCTGGACCATATTTTATCTGGAAATGCCACTTAAATGTGGTGGCTCAGAAATCTGCCATTCCCATCTTCCCCAGGGAAGTTTGCTGATTATATCAAAGTCATTTATTTCTCTTCGAAAATGCCTACAAGTATTCTTTCTTTCTCTCTCTCTCAAGTGGGGGCCTGTAACTTGGTTGAAATTCAACTGCAACTGAAAGGCTCACGAAACCCCCCTGAGAAATGTGGTTAATCTCGCTGAAATGTTTTTTTGCTTGCCTCGAAATTCCACCGAGCAGGAAGGAAGAGCCCTCCAAATTCACCTCACATTTCACTGCAGGTAAAATTCAGTGGTAACTCCAGTCGTGTTTCGAAGCAAGTTAGGGAACAGAGCCAGCGAGCGGAGGTTGTAATTTTTTGTCAGTTTGTTTTCATCTGTTTGTAATGTTGGCATAATATATGAGTCCATAGCTGTAGTAACCCTGTGATGGTTTCTCGGCCTCCTGGGAGAAAAAGCAACACAATTTCATCCTACTCAGGGGAGGACGGGGATGCAGCTGATTGCATTATGCTGGTATTGCGGTTACAATATTAATGAGTGTGTCCCCCACCCCTCAGAGACATCGGTCTAGATTTATGGAAAAGGGAGATGAATAAGGTAAAAATTGTCAGAAATTGTTCTGTCGTTTTAGAAATAACGGCATTATACAAATCAATTTCAGAACCTTTCAGTCTCGGGAGTTCTTTGCAGTTAGGGTAGCCAGGTCCCTCTCGCCACTGGCGGGAGGTTTTTGGGGCAGAGCCTGAGGAGGGCAGGGTTTGGAGAAGGGAGGGACTTCAATGCCATAGAGTTAATGTTGATGGGATTTTAGACAAATGCTGATTATTTTTCCTTTGTATATGTCTAGCTATGTGCGGTACCAATAAATGATAACAAAAAAAAAAATGAGTCCCCTTGCCAAAGCGGCCATTTTCTCCAGGGGAACTGATCACTATTGGCTGGAGATCAGTTGTAATAGCGGGAGATCTCCAGCTAGTACCTGGAGATTGGCAACCCTATTTGCAATGCCAATATAACCAGAGTTACACACTTCTAAGTCCACTGAAATCAGTTTGCTCAGGAGTGTGTCAGTCTAATTAGGTTGGCATACTGTTGGTCAGCCCAGAAAACTGGTTATCTGGATACTGAAATACTGAGAAATGCTGTATTCTTTAGTATACCAAAATTCCAGTATTCTGTTATGGAAATGGAGTGGGAGAGGAGAGATAAAAATGAAACTCCTATTTTTGTAGCACCAGACCCTCAATTTATACTGGGCAACCTTATACATACTTTTTATAGATAAACTACTTGTTGGAGATGATCTACTCATGGACCACAATGTCATGTATACCTTGACACTGACTGAATGAATTATTTATTACGGTCAAAGACCAGTAAAGGAATAGTACCTTGACACTGAGAGTCTTTTCATATATTGCACAATTGTGAACATATGTTACTATTGCACATAATGAGATGGAGGCAATTCCAGGTCCTTGTGTAACACTATTGGTGATTACTGCACACTTATTGCATCCATATATTATGCTCCTTTTCAGATGTTACAACCATACACAAGAGAGCCAGCGTGGTGTAGTAGTTAAGAGCAATGGACTCTAATCTGGAGAACCGGGTTTGATTCTCCACTTCTCCACATGAGCGGCGGACGCTAATCTGGTGAACCAGGTTGGTTTGCCCACTCCAACACATGAAGCCAGCTGGGTGACCTTGGGCTAGACACAGTTCTCTTAGAGCTCTCTCAGCCTCACCTACCTCACAAGGTGTCTGTTGTGGGGAGAGGAAGGCGATTGTAAACTGGTTTGATTCTCCTTTAAAAACAAAGGTAGAGAAAATCGACATATAAAAACCAACTCTTCTTCTAGGAGCCCACCAATAGGAGTGTGAACTATCTGCAATGCTCCTTATATGTGTGGACATCACTCCATGTGAACAGGGCAATGCGCAGATTTCCCTTGTGAGCATACAGATTCAGTACATATTAACATTCATGGAAAATCCATGTGTCGCTCTGTTCACACAAAATGGTGTCGCTGCATCATGGGTAGCATTCCTTATTTATTTGTGTATTTATTAAAACATTTATATCCTGCTTTTCCTAGTGGTACGAGGCAGCTTAAAGTAAAGTAATGCATTTTCTCCCATTGGTACTATGTTCCCAGTATTCATGGCTGTAACATCTGAAAGGGGCTTTATGTATACATACATTTATTTTGTATGTATGGTAATAATATGTAAGCAGTGGCCCTTGAACCTGTGCCCCATATGTATCCTCAGATTATCTTTTAATTTTTTTTAAACTCCCCTCTCGTTATTTTGCATGATCAGTTACGAACTCTGCATCTCACCACCTGTCTTGCTTGATAAAGGTTCAAGATGGCATCTCCTTGCCTCATCAACTCTCCATCTGTTTCGTTCTCTCATATGAAAACAGCTCTTTTCATTTATCTTTTCTTCAAAATATTAATTATATCTCCTGCTCTCTTTGCTCCAAGAAGTGAGAGGTTCAAATGAGCTCTTATAGGGTCATTGACCACTGGGGCAAAAGGTGTGAGCGAATTATGATGTCTTCAACAGAAGCCAATTAGTAATAAACATACAAATTGAGCAGTGATTATGCTATGCAGAAGAAACACCAGGTATAGGCTGCCCACATGAACAAAGGCAAGCTATGGCAGATACGGCAGTAAAGGTTATTCAGAAAGGAACTCTACTGGACCATCTTGACACTTTTTATGTAGGGGATCCATGAGGGTCGTGAACCAGATTTTGCAAACTTTCAGTGTTTGATGCAAATATCCCCGTTTTGATAATTCCTTCTCCTTTGTTAGCACAAAACAGTCTAACAGCCCATTCCTGACCTGGGAGGGCAAAAGTGCTTCCGAGGCACAGGCCACTTGCCCCCCCTCCTTCCGCGACTGGCATGGATGCCGGTGTTGGGGCATGGTCACTTCAGGGTAGGGTTATCCACTGTTGGCCAGGGAACTTTGCTGATCAACGATTTTACTGTAGAGATATGTAGGATTCCTAGAGGGTCACTTCAACATAACGTGACACTGGCCCGGCCACCCTATCTTAACTAAATAGGTCTGGTCCTTTGGGATGGGTAAGGCCCTAACCAGAGTGCCAGGAATTGTGCAGTTTTGAGGATTGTTCATGTTAGATTAGCAAGCACTCAAGGCAGCCAAGGATTGGGGGGAGGCACCTAAACCAGCTGTGAGTGGATTTATTGCCCAGAAGGTTCAGGGAGGATTAATCCTGATATGGGCAGAAGAGGCTGATGGATATAGCACTCTGTTGCAACTGGACTACACTGTATGGAAAAGCCAATCTCTTTGTGGCGATTGCTATAGTATAGTAATGGTGCAGTATCCAATGATAGATGGATGGAACCTGAAGGAATGTCAACAGAAATCATGATGTGGCTCTGCAGGCTGAGCATAAGCTTCTTGGAGACTACAAAATGTCTGTCATAATTGTGAGAATGAGTCACAGGCTTACAACAAAGCGGAATATGCTTGGGCAGTTATCACAGCCCATAAACTTTCAATGTGCCGTTCTCCTCATTACGTCCCTGTGAATAATTATGGAAGCATTTAATGAGCGCTCAGTAAATAGCATTACTGGACCAATGAGATCACAAATAGCAACAGCTGCTTTCTTTGTAGGGTAGAAGACAAAATGCAGCTTGTTTGGATTGGGAGGGGTCTATCTCAAATAAAGTGATGAATATCCCTTGTAGCTATTCAATCTGCTATAATTCTTTTCTAAGGCTGGGAGTGAGTCATACCATTCCTTGTAGAGCTCACTGGTCCTAGAGAGGCACTAAAAGGCAATGTTGAGCTACTGCATGAATTCCCTTAGTCACCAAACTGTTGGTGTCATTCCCTGAGGTCCCATTTTTCCTCAGCAATCTCAGCAATCTCGCTACAAGCAGGATGGCACCAAGACATTTAAAACCTCTACGGAGAACACCCCAAAGTCTATTAAATCTCACAATAACAAGTCCCCAGATGAATGCAATTAATGCACAAAGATTTACTGACAGTACTTGTGGATGTCTTCAAAGGTAGTCTTACTGCAGGCAGTAAAGAAAAATAAGCAATGAACCTAGAAGGCAAAAATTGAATCTGGGGACTACCCGAAATGCCAAGGTTTTCCACACTGAAGCATTTATTGTGTCTTCCCCAAAATAAGTTTAAGCAAAGGATAAACAATTGTTTATTTATTTATTTTCAGGCAAACTCCACATATGGAAGGATTGTTATGCCTGGATAAACATGCCTTTGCTTGGAGCAGCACTTTTTTTTTTTCCTGTAGGGATCCTTTGAGGGTGACACGCAAGTAGGAATGATTGTGAACTTCTCATTTCTTCTGCTTTAACCCTTACTCTCTTCCTTTCTCCCTTAGAAGCTCCTTGATTGATAAATCATGAGCAGCATAATTCTAAATCTATTGTTTAAGGGTTATAAGGATTGAGATAAATTTTGCACTGCCAATGTAACCTAAGGATCACTGTCACCTAATAAATAGGGCATTAACTCAGACACAGAGGTACTAGTCCAATTTGTTAGAAGATGAATAATATAACTTGATCTTAGGTCCTCATAAAAATGGCATCCCATGAGCTTGTGTGCTAGAGAATCCAACCAGAAAAACATGGGCAGGTCCTTTCCGAATATGGTAGGTTTATGTATCTACCTGGCATAATCATAGAAGGGTTAGCATTTACAATGCATTCCTGACTTCTAAGGATGAAAGTCCTCAGGAGGCCAGGAAGGGGCTGCGCTGGTGTTGGGGCCACTTATGCCGGTGTCTGGGCTACCTATGTCACTGTAAGTGGCCCCAATGCCAGCGAGGAGGCCCGGGAACCAGTTTTCCAGTGCTGCTGGGCCAGCGCCACTCCAGGATGCCGGCTTGGCCTTCCGCCGGCATCCCACTGGTGTTAAGGCCCATGCTGGCATTCCGGGGGGCATTCTGGCATCCTAGGGATGTTCCAGGAGCATGGCTGAATGCCAGCACCAAGAATGGTGGTGCTATTTTGCAAGTGCAGCCTCACTATTCTCTATGGGGCAAAAAGGCCCATTTTTACACACACACAAAAAAGCTGGCAAAAGGCTTTTAAAAATATTTTGGTGGCCGCGGAATGGCTTTGGAGGCACCGCAGCGGTGCCTCAACCATGCCATCCCTGGCTGCCGAAAGGTGAAGAATGCACCGTTAGTCTAGCAAGAAACAAGCTTTTAAGAAATGAGTTGTTAAGAAATAGGTATAAGCAGGCAAGCAACATGGGGGAGGAATTCCAAAGAACTGAGACGAGCAAACGCCACAAGCACGAAATGGTGTGCTACCATAATCGATCTCTTTAAAATATATATTTTTTTAATTTCAGAGAAAGCCTCTGATTTCCCAAGATCTCTTATCATATCCCACAATATGCCCATTTAACCCGTATTTGATTTTGCTTCTCTCTTGTGCAAACTGGACCACTGATTCTTTAACAAATACAATCGTCAAATCACATCTGACTCATGGCAACCCCATGCAAATACTAACCACGGCTGACTCTATTTAGCTCCCAAAATCCGGCAAGATCAGGATAGACTAGGCTATCAGGCTGCTACTGATTCTTTACTTTTGCTCTGTTTTCTGCTCCTTGTACCTATTTTTTTTCCATATGCATTTTTCAACAGTATTTCTGCAGCAATAAAACATAATTATACATTGCCTCCAAACCTGGACTGAAGATGCTAAACTCTCTTGTATGGTTCTTGTAGGTTATCCGGGCTGTGTAACCGTGGTCTTGGAATTTTCTTTCCTGACGTTTCGCCAGCAACTGTGGCAGGCATCTTCAGAGTAGTAACACTGAAGGACAGTGTCTCTCAGTGTCACCCTTGACACTGAGAGACACTGTCCTTCAGTGTTACTACTCTGAAGATGCCTGCCACAGTTGCTGGCGAAACGTCAGGAAAGAAAATTCCAAGACCACGGTTACACAGCCCGGATAACCTACAAGAACCAATGAACTCTGACCGTGAAAGCCTTCGACAATATCTCTTGTATGGGTTAAATTAGGGCTTTATTAATTACCATGGATCATGCCAAACACTTCCCTCACATACAGTTTGGCTTACCCTGTCTCTGTTACACTCTGCTGAGTAGGTCATCACAGTGTTCCAGGTTCTTTTCAAGACTTTACAGAGCTCAAGTCCAACCATTCATACATGTAGCCAGACTGATTGTTAACCGAACCTGTTTATTACAGCCACTATTTATACAGCCACTGTTTATTATCACTATTCCAGCAATAGAAAATAATCCAGTAAGAAGTGTGCAAAATATGTTGTGTTCTCTTACCTGTAGGAATCCTCTCCCCATAACAGACACCTTGTGAGGAAGGTGGAGCTGAGAGAGTTTGGTGAGAACTGACTAGCCCAAGGTCACCCAGTAGGTTTCATGTGGAGGAGTGTGGAAACAACCCCAGTTCAGTTTATAATAAAATAAGAGAAGACATTTCCCTTGTAATAGCTGACCACTCAGGAAGCACTAGAGCGACTCGCCTTTCTAACTTGCTCTCAGTTAAAGACACCGAGCTAACTTTTAAAATGGCCAAATTTGGATGGCAAATTATGAAGGCTAGACGAGCATGGGTCAAACCCAATGAATGAGTTTTAACTGTGTTCTAGTTACACTTATGTTTTTAATAGTTCCCCTATGAATGTTTGATTATATATTTATTGATGTGTTGATATATATATAGCTACTATTTTTATTATGTAAAAGTTTTTTATTGTTGGTCTGGGACCATATTAAACATTTTGAAACCCCAGTTCACCAGATTAGAGTCTGCTGATCATGTGGAGGAGTGGGGAGTCAAACCCGGTTCTCCCGATTAGAGTCAACTGCTCCTAACACTACACCACGCTGGCTCTCCTATGGGGTTGAAATAAGTCAGCTGTGACTTGATGGCACTTCACACAAGTGTCAATATTTTACACCAAGCCTCTAAAGAGAAGTATCAGCAAGTTCTGTGGCTACAGGCAGGGGTCTCTGCACATGCTCCCTGTTTTTGCTGGGATGTGATCCTGGCTAGGGCTAAGTAGTATCACTGATGGTGACACATCTGGCTAATTTCTAATCAACATGTTAAATGCAACTATCAATTATGTTGTCTCTTTATTCCCCTGCAGTTCCTACTGTTCCTAGCATCTGTAGAAGGGTCTCCCCTCAGTGAAACTAATGTTATTTATATAATGAGTGGCAGCAGTTCTTCAGGATCACAAGCAGAGGACCTTCTAGCCCTGCTGTCTTATGTTGGGGATTCTTCTGAAATTTTCTTCCTTTGAATTTCTCCCCAAATTTTGGAGTTCTGATTACTGAAAAGAGGGGAGAGGAGAAAATAGTAATTGTACATTCTTCTGTTTTTTTTTTTTTTTAATTTCCAAATTATGTACACAGTAATTCATATGGACACTTCTCCCTCGCTAGAGGCTCCGTACTTCCCTCAGCAGCTTTGGAGGGAAAATTTAGAAAACTCCCCAGAGCTCAGTGGGAATGTCCTTGTGAGGCCAGAGAAATTACTAATAAAACACTGACAAGAAAAGGAATCTCTGTTCTTGTAGGTTATCCGGGCTACGTGAGCGTGGTCTTGGTATTTTCTTTCTTGACGTTTCGCCAGCAGCTGTGGCAGGCATCTTCAGAGGAGTAACACTGAAGGACAGTGTCTCTCAGACTGACACTGTCCTTCAGTGTTACTCCTCCGAAGATGCCTGCCACAGCTGCTGGCGAAACGTCAAGAAAGAAAATACCAAGACCACAGTCACACAGCCCGGATAACCTACAAGAAATGATGAACTCTGACCGTGAAAGCCTTTGGCAAAGGAATCTCTGTATGCTTGTATGTATGATTAGTTGTACCCCAGTTCTTTCTGTGCAATGTTTATCAGTGTACACTGTAGGAGAGAAAATAGGAAAATGAAATTAAAGTACTGAAATCTGTGGCATACTGGGCATGATCTAACGTTGACATTAATTTAGAAATTCTCCTGCTTAAATCAAAATTAATGGCAGCCATAAAGGGAAAGTTTGGAGCCGTAAAGGAATCTCTACCTAAGATTCTTAGAGCAGAAACTGAATTTGGCACTTCGTATTTTTTGTTGTTTCCTGAACCACCTATTTAAAAAGCTAAGCTTCATTGATCAGCATTTCACTGCAGATTCTTCCTTCTTATAATGTTTGTGAATATTCCATAGCTTCATGCTGTTTTAGTCATCAGCTGAGAGGAGGGATGGCATGCAGCAGCATTTCAAATGGCAGTCTTTGATTTATTGACTGGTTTTGAGTAACGAGCTTGTCAAGGAAGTGGGCTCCCACAATTCCTTGCTTTTACAATTTCTTTGTATTAGGCCTACTATAGTCTAATACTAAACTCTGAAAGGTTGGAGTGCAAACAGGCCAGCCTGCAATTTACAACCGTGGGAACAGTTTCACTTCTGAAGGATTCACTCCTGAGGGGGGGGGGAGATAACACACAGCTGCAAATAGTTTACAGCCTTTTCTTTCCTCCCTAAATTGAAGGTTGTTAGTTACTAAGGTAACAAAGCTGTCCAACAAGGCCTTATCTCTTGTTGAGGATGTCCAGGTGAATTGAGTTCTGCAGTCTTAAGACACCTTTGACATACCCTGATGCAATAGAGGGGCAATGTTTGACACGTCATTTTATTACTGGTTTATGGATTTCTTCGCAGTCTCATTGGCTTATGTGAGCTCAAGCTATTGGTATTTCGACGATAAAAGGAGGCCAGTTTTTAGCAAAAATCATGAACGCTTGGGGATGGCTGGTTCCATGCCCAGCTTCATCAAAACCCATTTTGATTTGCCCTTTCAGGGGGAAACTCTGTCAGACTGACTTTTGGAGCAACATTGCATGCTGAATCGAGATGCTATGAGCTTTGTGGAACTGGTAAACTTGTTTGAAACAAACTTATTTGAAACTTGCCTGAAGCTTTTGCCAATCTTTTGAACCTAAGAACCTTAATGTGTAGTTAGCTGTGTTAAGCCTTTTGTTGTTTTAATGCTCAACTGCTTCACAAACCTTTTGTTTCTGTAATGAGCACAAATCCTTGGAATAAATATTTAACCTATATGTTGGTTGTGTCTTTTGGCTTTATGGGTTTCAAGCTCTAAATCCGAGTGCCTTATTGTTTTTTTGACCACCTATCAAAACTTAAACCTTTTGCTAGTGTAATTCCCCCCTGCCGGGCCTCCTACTCTGCAGGAAGAGCGTTGCACATTGATTTGGTATAGGCAGGCAAAGGCTGCCCTTATCCTCTGCCTGAGACTAAACGATTGCATAAGGGCTGGTGGCAGCTTACCCACTGAGCCCAGGAGGAAGGCTCCTTGGCTCAGTGTTTTGTTTAGAAGTAACTTTGGACCACCCTTAATAGAGGACCGCCCAGCAGAGGCTGGACGGCATTCCTCTACAGAGCTGTCAACCTCAATTCCCCCATCTGAAAAATATAGAAAATGGCCTATCTCACAAGATGTGTGGATGGATGAAAAAATATTTTAAAGAATGTTGCACATTGAAGTTACTATCTATAGAATTAATTATCTAATGCATAATGCATATTCTCCTTACTACTCAGTCCAAGAATTCTTTTGATTAGGATTTGAGACTATTCAGCTTTTTAGTTTAAGATGTTCAAATTGGTGGACTTGTCAAAACTTCTCGTTGATTCCTCCCTATGCAAAATGCTTTGATGTTCATTGACACCCCCTTGTCCTCTCCCAATTTGTCTTGTTTATACAAATTTCATCTCTCTCTCTCTCTCTCTCTCTGCTTTGTAATGGATAAACTGTTTGAATATCAATCAGCCAGCTAGCCTTTCTCTCCTGTCTGTGTTCTTAACACAATATGAAGAACAATCTTAAGCTAGTTCCTATCATATTTGTTGGTTATGAACATTCCCAAGGCACCTAGGAACCCAGCTGGAAATTGGTGGCCAAGGAAACTACTGGATTCTTTCATGCAATAAGTCTATTGAAAGCATGCCTTCCAACAAGAACCCTTTGTGATCCAAAAACTGCCAGTATAATGAAAATATGCCCATTCAGAGAAAAAAAAAACCCTGCTCAACAAGGACTTCTATAGATCCTGAAAATGCCTGTTCCATAAAACTAGAGATGCCAATGAGAAAGCATGGGCTAACCTGACAGGTGGAAAGGTCAACCTTTTAGGCCCATCATATCAAGTGATGTGTGGGTTCACATACAGGACTGCTGCCTTAATCTGTTGTTGTTTTTCCCCCAAAGGCACACTCCTAATCTATTATTTAAAGGTACATATCCAGCAGAATGAGTGCTATACTGTAGATTTTGCTCTACCTCCCCCCCACATTTCCCTGTGTATGATGTGTAGACCAATCCTGTTTATACAGATACTCATTGTATTCAGATAAATGTACAGAGTGGTCAAAGTCTCAGATAATAATAATAATAATAATAGTTGGTTTTTATATGCCAATTTTCTCTACCTTTTAAGGAGAATCAAACCAGCTTACAATCACCTTCCCTTCCTCTCCCCACAACAGATACCTTGTGCGGTAGGTGAGGCAGGCTGAGAGAGCTCTAAGAGAATTGTGACTAGTCCAAGGTCACCGAGCTGGCTTCATGTGTAGGAGTGGGTAAATCAACGTGGTTCACCAGATTGGAACTCCGCCGCTCATGAGGAGGAGTGGGGAATCAAACCCGGTTCCCCAGATTTGAGTCCACCACTCCTAACCACTACACCACGCTGGCTCTCACTAACAGTCACTTCTTATCTGCCAAGCTATCCGTGACTTCTTAAACAGTGGCTTCTTAACTGCCATGATGCCACTTTACACAGAGTCACACTTTTCTAAAGCTGTTGAAGTTCATAGGCTTAGAAGAATGTAACTTAAAGATGGGCACAACAAATCTTTTATTCTGAAATGTTCAGGCAGCATCCTAGTTCTTGAGAATAAACGTGCCTACCCATGACAATATTTCTAATAATAACATTGATAATAATAAGAGCAACACTGCTGATCATCAGAGTATAGAAAATCTAGATAATTTGTAGAAAATCTTGATAATTTACAGTATGGAAAAAGCGAAAATTATTATGAATTGTGTTCAACTTGCATTCTGAAAGTGCGGTGAAAAGAAAGCATTGAAAGCCCATTTTCTAAAAGCATGAGACTCTGTTTGAGTTCCTACCCAATCTATTTTAGAAACAATTTCTTTAATGCAGTTCCAAGAGTAATTCTTTAAGGCATTTCATGCAAAATTGAGCAGCCAAGATAGAATATTTTTGGTTGCCAGGGTTCCTTACCCACAACAAATGCAGGCTGATTGGTTTGGTTCGTCTCTGTCTAATGGTCTTAACATGGGGCCTTAATGATTCCACTGATCTCCCTGTGTACACATCTGTTTCCATTTATTGCGGTGCTTCAACGAATCATATTTTCAGGTTTAATGGCTGCTAAAGGAAGGTGAAGCAACAAGCTAGCCAGAAATACCTGTGCTCCTGATGAATAATTCCATGTGTTCTGAAACAGGCCTTTTATGACGGGACATTTCCCCGCCATCACCCCCGCCAACTGCTTCGGGGCTTCCTTTTGATTATGCATGCCTTTCTGCTTGTCAGAGGTCGCCTCATTCTCCCCGAGAGTTTTGTCCATGTTTTCCAGATGCTGTTTTAGTCAGAATCTGGAAAACACAGGCAAAATGCAGGGGGAGAGCGAGGCTACATCTGAAGGGCGGAAAAGGCATGCATAATCAAAATGTAAGAGCCCTGTGGCACAGAGTGGTAAACTGCAGTACTGCAGTCCAAGCTCTGCTCATGACCTGAGTTCAATCCCAGCGGAAGTTGGTTTCAGGTAGCCGGCTCAAGGTTGACTCAGCCTTCCATCCTTCCAAGGTTGGTAAAATGAGTACCCAGCTTTCTGGGGGTAAAGGGAAGATGACTGGGAAAGGCACTGGCAAACCACCCCATAAACAAAGTCTGCCTAGTAAATGTCGGGATGTGATGTCACCCCATTGGTCAGGAATGACCCAGTGCTTGCACAGGGGACTTTTACCTTTTTAATCAAAAGGAAGCCCTGAACCAGTTGGCAGGGGTGAGCGTGGGAAATGTCCCTGCATTACAGGCCACAGAAAGGGTTCTAAGCATGTTCAATTCACATACAAAGGAGAGTGGAATTGGGGCAGCAAGCTGTGCCCTTGAGTGATTAGGGTGACCTGCCTGGCACTGATTAGAGCTTGTGCTTTTTCCATCATAATTGTCACCATATGGAATACCATCCCTGGAATCTCCAGCTAAAAGAATCAGGTAGTAGGTGATGTGAATAGGGTTGCCAGTTCCAAATAAAGAAATACCTGGAGATTTTGGGCTGGAGCCTGAGGAGGGTGGGGTTTGGGGAGGTGAGGGACTTCAATGCCATAAGAGTCCAATTACCAAAGTGGCCATTTTCTCCTGGTGAACTGATCTCTATCGGCTGGAGGTCAGTTGTAATCGCAGGAGATCTCCAGCTATGACCTGGAGGTAGGCAACCCTAGATGTGAAAGATCTCTAACTAAGACCCTGGAGAGCCACTGCCAGTCTGAGTAGTCAATACCAATATTGATGGCCAAAGATCTGATTCAGTATAAGGCAGCTTCATGTGCAATGGATTCCCTAAGAAGGTGACGGGGTGCTGCCTCTAACATGGTTTAGGAGGTACTGCAAGGCTATTTTATTTGCCAGCACTTTTAATGGATGTAAGTTGTAGGCCTCTGGGGGGGGGGGGTTAGTTGAGATATTGTATTTTTTTTGTTTATAGTTTATTGCTTTTTTAAAAAGGTACAACATAACACTATCAAACAACCTTTTCCTCCCATTAACCCACCCTCTTTCCTAGCCCTTCCACAGCAGAAAGAAACAAGGGAGAGGCAGAAGAAAATGAAGGAAAACCAATCTTTGAATCAAACAAGACAAAGAGAGAAAAGAAGAAAAGCATGGTGGTAAAGTGAACTTTATCCAAAAAAGAGAAAATAAGTCTTAGATGATACTGCATAGTGCTCTACACACTCCGCTCAAATGCCATTGTATTTCATGCTTGCATCACAGCTATTAAATGCTATTTTTCTTTCACTACTGAATTTAATAGCCCTACCATCTAATTTTCTGTGCATGGTGGAGTGACAGCTTTCCAGTGTTGCAGAATAAGACATTTGCTTATAACAGTAGCCCTTAAAATAGGGTTGGCAACCTCCAGGTACTAGCTGGAGATCTCCTGCTATGACAACTGATCTTCAGCCGACATAGATCAGTTCCCCTGAAGAAAATGGCCACTTTGGCCATTGGACTCTATGGGGTTGAAGTCTCTCCCCTCCCCAAACCCTGCCCTCCTCAGGCTGCACCCCAAAAGCTTCCTGCCGGTGACGAAGGGGGACCTGGCAACCCTACTGATGCCTGTGTACCTGGTCAGATGTGAAGGTCTGTGTGATTTTTTTGAGTATCCTCCTGGGGTTGTAGCAGGAAATATATTAGGGGGAGATTGGCAAGAAACCACTTGTCACCCTAAAAATTAAATATTTGAATAATATTCAATAAACAGCTCAGCTCTGTGAACCTGATTGATGTCCTCCAGGAAGCAGTTTCCCCCTCCCCATTTGGAATGCAGTGCGGGCAATTCGGGGGGAGATGGGCTGGGTGCCTTGTGAGTCCCAACCACTTGAGGGATTGGCCATCTGTATTTAAGGTGGCCCTGTCTCCCCAGACTGCTATGTAAGGCAGCCCTGCCTCCCTAATGTTCTCCATTGTGGTTGTCCTCCTTTTTAGAATGGCAACGTGAGATTAACTGATCACTTTGGGGCCAAGGGAATGTGAGGAGCTTCTTCTGGGAGTAGAGGGCTTTCTTCATCTGCTTCATGTTGCCAGAATGGGTAGGTTTATAAATTGAAGCTGGATTCAGTGGGAATTGGTTAGGCTCTGTCTAGAGAAAGCAGGAACATTGTGGGTCTACTGCTCCATGTGGACTAAGGAGAAGTCAGCAAACATCTCAAGGATTCAAGAATGAACTCTGGTTATTCCAGGGCAACTACTCTGGCCAACTGATGGGAGGTGAGGCTCAGAACCACTCAGAGAGGTATGGCATTGGTATGAGGTTGAAGAAAGGTTTGCCCATATGCTTGTAGCCTGACAGGCTGCCCCCCAAATTAAGGTAACCTGCACTGAAAAAGGAGTCTTTGCTTTATGATTGTACAGATCCCTCCATAAACAAAGCCTTCACGAAACCAATATTTTAAGTCTTGTAGCTTCATGTCTGAGTCCTTAAGCAATGTATATTTCAAGACTACTTTTTGACAAAATGAAAGGGTTCAGCTCAGCTAGAAATACGTTCTTTGTGATTTCTTCATGATTGTTGTCTTTCTCTTTGCTTTAGGAAAAGCGAGGGCGGGGGGAGAGGAATCCACAAACCACTGTTCACATTAAGCAAGGATCATTTGACACATATGTTTTGCATTCCCTCTGAAGATTTCAACTGCTTTTCAGAACATAATTTTTATACATCTGTTGAAATTAAAGAGTTTGTCCGGAATAGAGGCTTTGACAATAGAAATGATGTTTTTAGTGTAGCCTCAGAAGTTGTGTTACAAACAACAAACAAACCTCTTCATTGTTCCTGAGCCAAAAGGAGACCCTTAAATATGGAGTACACACAACAGTTTGATGTTCTACATTTCCAACAACTTTGTTACAGCCCGTAAATGTCTCGACAAATGTAATTAAATGCAATGAAATACTTTTTACACTAACTAAACTGGATTGATCTTGCCTTTCCCCCCCCAATTGGACTAGGATCAAGTTCTCTACAAGGCTAATATGCATTGTCTTTAAAATAAACACTGTATGTCTGTTATTAACTAGCAAGACCCTGCATTCTGAATACTTGCTGGAATGATAAAAACCCTAAGGGTTATTAAGAAAGGACAGCTAGAAGCAACTTATCAATGAAAATAGCATTAAATTTAAGCAATGAAAGAAATCCTTTATTCAACTATGGGTACATTCCAGGCAAAATCATGTACTTCTGAGTCTTGGACTACCATTACCTCACTGTCTGCTGCAGAGTAACTCCTTCTTCCAGAAGACCCCAGAAAAAAATATTGCAAAAAGATCTGCTCTAGAACCTTTAAAAAAATCTTTTTATTTTTTAGGATGTTACTCTGTACTGCTTAGCTGATTGTATTGAATTTTGCTCTGTCCTAGAAACAGAACATGGACTAGTAAGAACACCAGAAATGAAGCTAAGCTGATACACATGCTTGTTAAGGGTAAGCCTTGATGAAATCAATTTCAGACTTCATGAATTACTTCAAAACAAGCATGCACATGATCGTTCTGAATGTTTATTAGCTGTGACAGCTAACCATGGAACTTTCATGTTCAGGGGCATTATGGGATAATATCACTAAGAGCAAATGAAGCCCTCACTCTTAATGGACTTGGGGCAGTAGAGGGTGATCATAGCCATAGGGAAAGGAGGAAGCATCTCTGTTGTGAAGGCTACTGGGCCAACTTTCCCAGTCTTGCCACACTGCCCAATCTCTTTATCATCCTTGTCATCAGGGCAATCAGGGCTGCTACAATACCAACCACCATTTCACAAAAAGGGACAAACTTGTAACACCCCAATTCTCCTACCAAGGATTGCTGTCTGAGCATCACACCTCTCCAATGCAAATTGTTGAAGGTTCTACTCCATCTGCTATATGTTTCTCAGTTAATTTCTTCCCATAACAGGCTATCATACATTACTTTAAAAGCTTTAAATATATTTTTTTTACTTCTAGTTTTAAGATATGCTAGAAAAACATAATTGTTTTAAAATCGGTTCAAAGTGGGCCAATGGCAGGCATTCAATTTCTATACAGCATGTTCATTAGAGGCAAGACAGATCAGTTTCCCAATCAGAGATATGACTTCTAGAGATCTTGAAGTGGGGAGGCAGAAACACACTAGCCCTTGAATTTACAGGAACCGTTCCCAGGAAGCTACTGCCCTGGAGAGCCACTGATGGCCAAGAGCTCAAGTGGTCACTGTGGTGCTGGAAGAATGGCAGGGCCTGCTTGGCCTGTCCAAGCAAGTGAACCATTCAGCATTGCATGTATCCCTCTGATGAGGTGCAGATGGCAGACCTAAAGACCCTGCAGGAGAAGACTTGGTTATCTGTAGGGTTGGCAACCTCCAGGTACTAGCTGGAGATCTCCTGCTATTACAACTGATCTCCAGCCGATAGAGATCATTTCACCTGGAGAAAATGGCTGGTTTGGTAATTGGACTCTGTGGCATTGAAGTCCCTCCCCTCTCCAAACTCTGCCTCCTCAGGCTCTACCCCAAAAATCCCCAGGTATTTCCCAATCTGGAGCTGGCAGCCCTAGTTATCTGGGAATTGCTTAAACCTCACTGCAAAAAAGGAAACCTTTCCCAGTTAAATGTTTGTTATGGCTGAAGAAAGACTGGGTTCAAGAAAGACATGACTTTAAAAGAACATTATGGATAGGAAATGTCAATGTATACACTAAAGGAACAGTGGGATAGCAGGCCAAAGGTTCTCTCCTGTATATGGTTGCCAGGTCCATCTTCACTACTGGTGGGAGTTTCTTGGGGTGGAGCCTGAGGAGGGTGGGGCTTGGGGAGGGGAGGGACTTCAATGCCATCGAGTCCAATTGCCAAAGCGGCCATTTTCTCCAGGTGAACTGATCTCTATTGGCTGGAGATCAGTTGTAATAGCAGGGGATCTCCTGCTAATACCTGGAGGCTGGCAACCCTACTCTTGTACCAGTTTATGCTATTTCCTCCTTCTCCACAAATCCTTCTCCTTCTTGACTTATAGAAAGTTCACTCTTACCTTCCAGTTCCATGGTGACCTGTTGAGACTTGCATCTCTAGATAAAAAACTGATGTCAGATACAACAGGACACCTGGACTCTATACAAAATAAAGAATGCTAACAACTCAGACACCCGTGTTACTCCATGGTCCACATCTCAGATGCCAGCGCTTTCCCATATCTTCACAAGGCTGAAGGAACTGCCACAGCAAAAGCCAGCCTTAAAGGTCACCAGACTTGTGGGCATCCTTGACCACACTGCAGTATTGACAGCGCCACAGGGCCCACTTGGCTCATCTTGCTCCAGGCCTGTTTTAATGTCCCACTTTGCTCTGAAGGGAGAGGAGGATGACTCAGAAGAATCACTGACCCTGGTGGTCCCTTCCAACTCTATTATTCCATGATTCCATGATTCCATGATCATAAAATGAGCAAGGCTAACAATGTAATAAGGCTGTTCTTTGGTGGTAAAAATAGAGAGCCAAATCGGGTGTGTGACTTTCAAGGGACAGAGACCACAGCGAAAGGACAAAAAAGAGGGAGTTAGAACAAATGTAGCACTTGCATGTTTGCTCTGCTATGGAAGGTCTACCTCTGCCCCCCCCTGCAAACATTTAACCTCCTTTCAAAATTATCCAAAAAATGAAGGGGAAACTGTCAATCTTTTTGAGCATTTGCAAAAAAATAATAATAATCCCCTTTTTGACACAGAGTCTCTTCACGTTTTTTTCAAGGGTTGACTCCATGTTATGAGAAATGACTTCAGAAAGGACAGGCATTATAAATGCAACGAGCTTGCCACATTAATTTGTCACCCTCCTCATTCATGCAAATCATATCCAAGTTATGCAAATTGGGATGCCAGTAAAATATGATGATTGGCTCAGCTCTCTAGTTCTCCTGGGAGAATTTTGGGATATTGTACGGTAATTGTACTGCGACCCTTCCAAGAATCATCACCCGAAAGAAGGACTTCCATCATTGCAGGGCTGACAGAGAATATTCCCTGGTCTGCAGGAAGTACAAAATGATTCCAAAAGTGCTGTCGGTGCCAAGTGTGTTGAATGAGCTGGCAATGAAACAAGCATTTCCCTGTCAGCAGCAAGGAACAAATGCCAGACAAGGTAAAGAAATATATATCAAGTCAGTGACAGATTACCATGAACATCATAATGCATGTGAGGTGGGCAACAGAGACAAATAAGAGCTGCAGCAGAAAAGATGCATGTGGCTCCGTCTTACTGTATTTTTCAGTCCTCCTGACCTTTATGGCATCTTTGTAATTATTTTGCAGCACAGTACGTCATTAAGAAATATTCTGCTTTCAGCAGTAGCCCATTGCGACTTTTTGTCCAAAGGGGGGATGTTTTTCATTCTTTCATTCTTTTTTTAAAAATTTTTTTGCTCTTATGACAATGGTCTTGAGCACAAACAATTCCAACAACAGAACAGCAACAAAAAAGAGAGTAACAATAATAATGAATTCACCTATGACAACATCAGGTTGCTCAAGTCTATCTAACTGTTAGATTTGATTACATGGGGGGGGGGAATTGACAACTGCCAGGCTAGTAAGTAAGTAAAATTTTATTTGTATATGGCCATCGGCCTTCACAAAACGTCATCCACAGAGTAGCATATTATAAACAAAAGGAAGCACGTATGAAAAAATTAAATCTGGAAGGGTTAACATTGCTATAGACCACCAATTACAACATCATTTATGGGATTCTACTCTAGAGCTATCTGCCTTCACCCTTATTTTTCTTGCTACCCGAGCAAACAATGATGTTCTATAAGATGTAAAATCATTGGAGTCAGAGAACAGGAATATGACTTTCTCCTTTTCAGAGTGAAAGTTTGTACCCACTAGTAGCCCATCCCTGGGCTGCACATATAGTGGACAATAAAGTAAACAATGGGGTAGATCCTCCCGCACACGGGTATGCCAGGGTAGTATTATGATAGCTTCTAGCCAAAAGGGTCTATAGTTTACAATGGACTGGAATGCTAATCAGATTCTTTAGAAAGGGAAAGGCAAACATGGTTCTATACCTATGAAATTTTGGACAATCCAGTAGACAATAGGGCAAGGTATCAAGGTTCCCTGTGTCGCAGCTACATAGTCTATCTGCAAATGGAATCCTCCCAAAGCGGCCGAAAAGTTCTGCTGTTGGGACTGAATTCAGGAGAGCCAAATATAAACTCTGTTTTCTCTTCAGATTGTATAAATCTTTTGCCTTTTACTAGAGATACACGAGGTTCAATGGACAAACAGAAATAGAGTACCTGTTATGTTGTATGTTATCTGTTCCATATCCATAGGTTACTTTTGTTGTTATCTCAGGAAAATGAACAAGCCAAGTATCTTTGGGCTCCATTTAGGTCAGGGTTTCACAGATTTCTCATGTGCGCTTCTTTCTGAATTAAATTTGGAGGGACATTTTAATCACACGCCCTAAGAAAGGTTTACTGATAACATTTACATGTAAAGAGTTTCAATTTTCAAAGGAAGCACGGTATTTGTGCTTCTGCAGGAAAAGAGGAAGACCCAACAAGAGATGGATTGACTCTATAAAGGAAGCCACTGCCCTCAATTTGCAAGATCTGTGTAAGGCAGTTAAGGACAGGACACTTTGGAGGATGTTGATTCATAGGGTCGCCATGAGTCGGAAACGATCTGACGGCACTTAACACACACACACACACACACACACACACACATTAAGTCGATGTTATGGGTGGATCCCCTCAGGATCAACAGTAATTACATTATCCAGTAATACCTGGTGAAGAGAGATGGCAAACAAACAAAAAAATACTTCTCTCTGGCAAAGATTTAAAGAAGCCCATTCTAGATTTAAAGGAAGAAGGCAAGAACAGGGTACCCTGCAGAGATGTCATGGTCAGCCCTTTCTATGGATGAATGCTTTGGCCATGAAAGAGACTTTTTAAAAAGTTTTACTTTTTATGGTACATTAACAGTCCCCCCACCCCACTCCAGTGGGGTGGACAGTGAAGAAAGCTGATAGGAAGAAAATAGCTTCATTTGAAATGTGGTGTTGGAGGAGAGTGTTACGGATTCTGAGGACTGTCAAAAAAAACAAATCAGTTGGTTATAGATCAAATCAAGCCTGAACTGACCCTAAAAGCTAAAATGAATAAACTGAGGCTATCATATTTTGGTCACGTCATGAGACGACAACAGTCACTGGAAAAGACAGTCATGCTAGGAAAAGTTGAGGGCAGCAGGAAAAGAGGAAGACCCAACAAGAGATGGATTGACTCAATAAAGGAAGCCACAGCCTTCAATTTGCAAGATCTGAGCAAGGCTGACAAAGATAGGACATTTTGGAGGACTTTCATTCATAGGGTCACCATGAGTTGGAAGCGACTTGACGGCACTTAACACACACACACACCACCCCAGCACATTAATGTGCCCTTCTGCATAGTTTTTGATTTGCAGATGTAGACTGACTCAGAGGTGGACAAGAATTCCTTTGGATTTTTTTATCCAATGATTTAATCTCCAAAATTCCCATTTTGATATTATTTTTCTCCCTTGTACAAATCGAACCTGATTCTTAATTTTTGTACCATTCTCTGTTTCCCTGCACTGTGAACTGTTCTCATTAAATTTACATTATGTTATTATTGGGTCAGCTGCCTATAAATAGCATGCAATGTATGAATAGTGTAAATTGGTGTGACAATTGTGTATAATGACATAAAAAGAATTAATTGGGACCATCAGCAATGAAAAAGGATGAAACTGAAGAGCTCATAATGACAACTGATGAAAACCAATGAAAAAGACATAGATAAAGGCGAGGAATAAAATACCCATTTTTGATGTGGATGACTTTTCTAGCCATGGTATAGTGGTTAGTATATCAAATCAGAATTTGGGGCATGGGAGTGAAATCTTTCTTTTGTGATGAAGCTCACTGGATGACCTTGGATCAGTGACTCTTCCTTCGTGAAGCTTAACTCATGGGTTGCAGTGAAGATAAAACAGAGGGAAGAAACAATTATATCTCGGGTGGAGGACAACATGAAATGTAATATATGGAAATATTTGGGTGTTCTACAAACACAGAAAACACATTTTTTTCACAGGAACAGTCAGACCCTCATAACTTTTTGTAAGAACATAAGAAGAGCCCTTCTGGATAAGACCAGTAGTCCATTTAGTCCAGCAACTTCTTTCACTCAACAGACAACCAGTTGCCCTGAAGGGCCAAAAAACAGGGCATAAAGGCTAAGGTTTCTTCCTGATGCTGCCTCCTAAGCAGTAGTAGCCATGGATGAACCAAGAATCTGTTTTAAAGTCATCTATATCCATGGCCATCTGTACGTGCAATGACAATGAATTCCACAATTTTCAACGCCATCCTAAGAACCTTGGGCTAAGTCCAGTGAATAAAATGGGACTTGTTTCCAAGTAGACATGCTTAGGATTGTTCCCTTAATTACTTGCTGAATTACTTGTTGAGTAAAGAAGTATTTCCTTTTCTCTGTCCTGAATCTGGTGCCAATCAATGTTGTTGTCCCTGAATTTGTATAATCAATTTTATGTAATATTCCAAACATCCCCTTAACCTTAACATTGGTCATATTGGTCATGACCACCTCAGCAATGAGATGAAGCGAGGCATCTCTGCCTCCATGAGTTTGGAGACCTCAACTAGCCATATGCAGCTTTTTACACTGTTTTTAAGTTGCCTGAGGAATAAGGAAGGAGGAAGAATTAACCGTTCCAGGTCCTGGTAAGCAGATGGGATAGTGAAAGGAAGTGGGTTGGGCTGGGCAGGAAGCACAAGAGCAAGTGGCTCAGGAAACTGGGGAAGGCAACCTTCTTGGGATGCTTGTAGATCACAATGGGTAGCCATGTTAGTCTGTCTATAGCAGTAGAAAAGAGCAAAAGTCCAGTAGCACCTTAAAGACTAACAAAATTTCTGGCAGCTTTCGTGAGTCACAGCTCACTTCTTCAGATACGGGTATAATGTGAGTCCATCTATCCTTAAGTAGAGGAGAATTCAGACACCCAATGGCAATAGCAGGTAAATGGCATAAGCAGGTGTGATTGGATCAGGTGTGATATGCAGCGTGGTAGTAAGGCATAGAGAAATCAGCATTGGTAATTAGACAGGAATCCTAGGTACCTATTCAATCCAAGAGAATGCATTGTCTTGAGCTTCTTTATTAGTTGTAATTCAGCATCTTGGGATGCTGTTGACAATGCTTCGGTAAAGTTTGTACCTGCACGTGATTTTTTCCTCTTTGATTTGATTATATGAGAGGAATTTTTTGCAGAGTTATTCTGTCTATTAACCTGCATATAGAACCAGTGTAGTGTAGTGGTTAGGAGCAGTGGACTCTAATCTGGAAACCCGGGCTTGATTCCCCACTCCTCCACATGAGCGGCGGACTCTAATCTGGTGAAACTGGTTGGTTCCCCCACTCCTACACATGAAGCCAGTTGGTGACCTTAGGATAGTCACAATTCTCTTAGAGCTTTCTCAGCCTCACCTACCTCACAATGTGTCTGTTGTGGGGAGAGGAAGGGAAGGAGATTGTAAGCCAGTTTAATTCTTAAAAAGTAGACAAAATAGGCATATAAAAACCAACTCTTCTTCTTTTGGAAGCAATGATGTCTAATACAACATTACCCAAGATTTTTGCTCTCCTACAATATAGCAGCTCAGTCTTAGTTCAAGGAGAAAGGATCTACAGTAGCTTACCCTTTCCTTCTTTTTTTGGGGGGTGGGGGGAGGACATTCAATCAGCAGTACATCCCAGATGAAAGTTTACCACTCCATTGAGAACTAAGCCTCATTACTGATTTTGCTTGTCATTATTAAGATGGAAATATCATCCCTATGTATCTTAATCAGTGAGAAAGAAATTAGGCAGTATAACCTTGTGTTGTGTATTTGATACTCTCCTTCCCAGAACAGACCTTTCAATCAATTGCTGATTGTAATTCTTTGGAAAATTCCAACGTAATCCTTTACCCCACTTCAAAAGTCAATATTAACAGATGTTGTTTGCTTAAAGTCTGAAAATCTTCCAGAAATAAGCCTGTGTCAAATGTATCCATCTATGGTTTCATAAAGTTTCAAATTCATAGAATCAATATCAGCAGCTGTTCTCAACTCTCTCTCTCTCTCTCTCTCTCTCTCTCTCTCTCTTTCTCTCTGTATTTAATTTTATTTTTTTTCTCAAAGCATTGCAGAAGTGCTTCCTCCAGCATAATTTTGAAAGAAAATTGAAATCACCAAGTGTATGACAGCTATCACTGTTGCCAGAGTGCACACGCCTGTCAACTTCTGGAGATATACATTGTCTTCATCTAATATCATTGGAGACCAATAATTAAACAGAAAAGAGAGTTTTAATTAGTTCATGATGAATGCTTGTCTAAATCGATGTAGCATAGGCCATATGTGCAAGAAATGTCTATATTAATGCTGGATTAGCATTTCAGGATACACGGTGACAACATCCATGAGAGAGCTGGAGATTGTCAAGCTAATGAAAGGAAAAGTGAGGTAAGAAAGAACGAACACAATTCTTAGCTTGTGAATGAGTGTCCAGTTATCACAGGGTAGATTGAACTTGAGACAAATGAATGGTACTAATTACTTCTTGTATTATTATTTTTTAGGAGTTTCTGTTCCCTGCTTTTTCCTGTTGGTTTAGTAGATCTGTTTGAATTGTTTGTGCATTGTGTACTGTTTTTTACAAGCATCTTTTACTGTTTCTGTATGTACAGTATTTACACACATGTATGTGTGCATGTAATACATATATAAAACGTATAAGGCTGATTTATTGATGCACAATATTTGACGTTGGACAACGTATATATTTTTTGGGGGGAATTTAATACATGAAAACAGAATATGGCAGGAAAATAAAGAATCAGAGTAATACTAGAGAAAAACAAAAGCAAAATGGGGGTGTCATGCTTGAGACAAAAAGGACAAGAAATGTTTTAAAAATCACCCCTATGAACAGCCTGGAGAGAGTGTCGAACCCAATAAAAGACTGCACCAATTATATCTAAATGTTTTTGGCTTCATAAAATGTCCTCCATTTTCTTTTCCTTTCTTTCTTTCTTTCTTTCTTTCTTTCTTTCTTTCTTTCTTTCTTTCTTTCTTTCTTTCTTTCTTTCTTTCTTTCTTTCTTTCTTTCTTTCTTGCTAACCATCAAATTTGTTCTGAAAAAAAAATGATATCTTAGATTTATCCCCTTCTTTGAATTCCCTTCCCAGCTGGCATCATAGTACAATATAGCTCCAGAAGGTCTGACTCTAAAATCATCATTGTGGTTGTATTATAATCTTCCCTGATTATTGACATTCAAGCCATTCCCCAGTGCGTGTGAATATGATGTTGTCATGGCCCAGACGTCTGCCCTGCTCTGTCTGGAGAGAAATCAGAAGTCTATGAGGAAGTTAGGGCCCAGAAAGCCATAAATGGACCAGGTGTTAGTACAGAGACTCTTGTAACAGAGGAGACTCAAGAAATAGGAATGTTAGTATCCCCATTTCCAGAAGAAGTTGCTTTGCCCCTTTCTCAGATTCAGTGGGAGAGATAACAAGGCCCTCAGCTACAACAGCAAAGCACTGCCACTGGTATCTTTCCAGGCATTGACAGAACAGGAGCACTTTCTTTCTCCACTGGGCATGGCCTTTCAATCCCACTAGCAGGAGGTATGGCTAGCAAACTATTTAAACCCTTATTTGAGTCCAGACCTATGTGAGAACAACATTCTAAGCTCTCTGCTCTGAGGGCCAAACTACAGATTGCAAGTGACACGAGTTTGCCACGGGGACTAGCAGCCATATTGCAGCTGCAAGTAGGGTCGCCAGCTCTGGGTTGGGAAATACCTGGAGATTTTGGGAGTGGAGCCTGAGGAGGATGGGGTTTGGAGAGGGGAAGGACTTCAATGCCATAGAGTCCAATGGTCAAAGAGGCCACTTTCTCCAGGGGAACCGATCTCTGTTGCCTGGAGATCAGTTGTATTAGTGGGAGATCTCTAGCCACCACCTGGAGGTTGGCAACCCTGTTTGCAAGCCACTTTTGCATCAGTGTGGCAGGTGAAACCCATCCTTCCTCAGGCACATGGATGGATAGATCAAGCAAGCTATTCAGGGAGTATACTTTTTTTTTCTTTTACAACCTTCGTAAGGTGGAGTGAAAATGAGCATATGCTAAATAACTTTGGTAGCACATACTTAAGCAACCATCCGCCCCAAAGATACAGCTTTTATTTATAGCAGGGGTCCCCAATGTAGTGCCAGGGTGTGATGGCGCCCAGTGACATCTTTCCTGGTGCCCACCAAATGTCTTTAGAAAGTGGGCAGGGCCAGATGGAGCTTGTGCCCAGCAGGACTTCTGATTTAATTGGGCATGCAGATTTTTTAAAAAAACACGCACAACAAAAACACATTGCTTCGGCAGCAGATGCCACCACAGCACAAGGATCTTCATGCGTGACTGGAAGTAAACTGTTTGTATGCAAGGAAATGTTTTAAAATAGCATGCTCATTTTAAAAGACATCCTGTTAAATAGAGCTTCTGCCTGAGATGTTACTATTAGCACTGGGCATAACTTCACTCCTTGACATTCTGTGGTTGGCTTGGCCTCCTGCAGCAGTCATTTTGTGGTTGTGCTAGGGCAGGGGTCGGCAAACTCATTAGTCAAAAGAGCCAAATATCAAAAGTACAACGATTGAGATTTCTTTTGAGAGCCAAATTTCTTAAACTTAAACTATATAGGTAGGTACACTGTTTACTAACTTAATAAACTTTAATTAAAGTTTTAAGTCTTAATTAAACTGTAGGTACACTGAATAAAACTTGATATCATACTTAATAGTGATCTTATTTATTGATAAAAATTAAATTGTAAGTCCCTGCCATTTCCCCCTCCCCATCCGGAGTCCTCGTCTGGAGGCCTGGTCTACCGCCATAAAAGCCTATTGGTAGACCTGGCCTCCGGCTGCATCCCATTGGGAGGCCAGGTCTACCCATTGGCTTTCTTGGCAGTAGACCTGGCCTCCGGAGGCCCATAGAAGCCAATTGGTAGACCTGGCCTCTGAAGGGGGACTTTTTCCCCTCCTCGGAGTCCAGGTCTACCGCCAAGAAAGCCAGTGGGTAGACATGGCCTCCCAATGGGACTCAGCCGGAGGCCAGGTCCACCAAAGGAAGCCTGCCCCGCCCAACAGCTGATAGGTGAGCGGGGGGGGGGGCAGGAACTGCCAAGCCGCCCGCCCAGCAATTGCGCGGCTAGAGGGGAGGGGAGGCTTTAGCCTCCCAACCATTGAGGGCAAGGGAAAGGGGGACCCGGCCATTCTCCACGGCGGCAGGGGGGGGAGAGACAGCGCGCACGCTCGCTGCCTCTCTCTCAGGCGCGCCGGCTCCGCAGCCCGGCTGCCGGTGCAAGCGGGCGCGAGAGCAGGAGCTCCGAACCATGTTTGGAGAGCCTCACTCAACGGTTCAAAGAGCCACATGCGGCTCGGGAGCCACAGTTTGCAGACCCCTGTGCTAGGGGTTCCCAACTGTCTGGTTGCAGCAGGCAATTGCCCGCCAATCAACCGGGCTGCCCGCTGACTGCCTGGTGGTCAGTGGGCAGAAGCAAAAAGGGGAGAGCAATCCTCATGCACGTGCTCTTGGTGAGACACAGCCACTTCCGGGTTTAACCCAGAGATTCTGAAACCGCAGGGCACGCCCCATGTGATGCTGGAATTTCCGGGGTAAACCCAGAAGTGGCAGTATCTTACCAGGAATGTGCGTGCAAATTGCTCCCAACCTCCAGGTACTAGATAGAGATCAGTTCACCTGGAGAAAATGGCTGCTTTGGCAAATGGACTATGGTACTGAAGTCCCTCCCCTCCCCAAACCCCGCCTTCCTTAGGCTCTGCCCAAAAAACCTCCCACCAGTAGCAAAGATGGACCTGGCAACCCTACTCCCCCCAGGCCTGCTAGTAAGAAACTCCAACCAAAGGTAAGAGGGGGCCTGGCAAACCTAGGTTGCACCTGCCAGGTGCACCCACTGTGTGTTAAGTGCCGTCAAGTCGCTTCAGACTCATGACGACCCTATGAATGAAAATCCTCCAAAATTTCCTGTCTTTGACAGCCTTGCTCAGATCTTGCAAATTGAAGGCTGTGGCTTCCTTCATTGAGTCAATCCATCTCTTGTTGGGTCTTCCTCTTTTCCTGCTGCCCTCAACTTTTCCTAGCATGACTGTCTTTTCCAGTGACTCTTGTCGTCTCATGACTTGACCAAAATACGATTGCCTCAGTTTAGTCATTTTAGCTTCTAGGGTCAGTTCAGGCTTGATTTGATCTATAACCCACTGATTTGTTTTTTTAGCAGTCCACGGTATCCGTAACACTCTCCTCCAACACCACATTTAAAATGAATCTATTTTCTTCCTATCAGCTTTCTTCACTGTCCAGCTTTCACAGCCATACATAGTAATAGGGAATACGATGGCATGAATTAATCTGGTCTTGGTGGCCCCACTAGGTTGTCAGAATTCCAAATGTGCCCAAAGGCTTAAAAAGCCTGGGAACCCCTGATTCATAATCACTAGCTGACTCATTAATTTGCTCACTGTTTGTTTATACAATCGACTGCCGAGCAACAAATGGAAATGACAGGTCTGTGAAGGGAGGGGAACCAAGACTCCCATTGCCACATGTGTAAAATACTGCTGATAGTGCCATATTGTACTGTTTGCATATGTAAAAAGTGACCCGACTGACATGCCTGAATTATTCACAAACAGCCAGTTTGGCAAAACAGAACAAAACAAACAATAAAACGCGTCAGCTCCCTGCTTGGTATCAGCAAAGAGAACGTGGGCCAAACGGGGCTCCCAATACTCCAGCTCTCCTTGCAGACAGGACCTCGGTTGATTGGGCCTTGCTTGGAGTTGCCAACCTCCAGGTACTAGCTGGAGATCTGCTATTACAACTGATCTCCAGCCGATAGAGATCAGTTCCCCTCGAGAAAATGGCCGCTTTGGCAATTGGACTCTATGGTATTGCAGTCCCTCCCCTCCCCAAACCCCGCCCTCCTCAGGCTCTGCCCCCAAACCCTCCTGCCGATAGCAAAGAGGGACTTGGCAACCCTAGCCTTGCTGCAGCGGCCATTCCCTATAGACACCAGCTGCAGCTGGGAAGAAGTGCACGAAAAGATCTGTGCTCAAAAAAAAGCCTTCAGTAGCTTCCAGTATATAAAAAAGTGGATGTAACTTCTGGAGGCATCTATCGAAGAGCGCAGCAGTAATATAGGGAAAAGCTGTAAAATGCCAAGTTGATGAATGGTAATTAGGAACTACATATAGGTTACCAGATGAAACTCAGAACCTTTATAGGACTAAATGATTAGATCTGATAGCAGAACGGATTTCTGTTCCGCAGTGTGCTCTCCACCCTGTATATCTTAATCTGCCTGTAAGCATATGTGTAAAATGTGCCTCATTTTTCAGTGCTACAATCTGATAAAGAGCAGTGATTTTCATGTTGGCATTAGTGGGATATGCAAGAATTGCTTGAGTCCATTGCAGCGTGATAAGGCACACAGATGGTCCAACTGTGATACAACTGTATGCTTCGTACAAGCATGTTTCCCTGTAACGGCATCCTTAACAATTGGAAAGAAATCCAGCAAGCTGAAAAGAAGAGAAAAGCAAATGTATTCTCTAACTGTGGCTAGGGTTTCCAGGTCCTTCTTCGCCACCAGCAGGAGGTTTTTTGGGTGGAGCCTAAGGAGGGTGGGGTTTGGGGAGTGGAGGAACTTCAATGTCATAGAGTCCAATTGCCAAAGTGGCCATTTCCTCCAGGTGAACTGATCTCTATCAGCTGGAGATCAGCTGTAATAGCTGGAGATCTCCAGCTAGTACCTGGAGGTTGTCAACCCTAACAGGGCTAAATTTGGTACTGGGGACCTAGTCTCTCGAGCATGCATGTCACTTGATTTCTCGTTAATGAATGAATGAATGAAGTTCATGTTTAATTTTAGCTACCAGGCAATAACATTTTAATTTTATTTTCATAAGTATTCTGTCATTTTTCCCCTCCTGCTTTCCACAGTTGATTCCCCCCCTTTGGTTCTGGCTATCACCATTACTACTGCTTTTAAGGCAGAGGTATTTTTTTCTTCTTCTTACTACTAGCTTTATTTATGGGTCTGTTGCTTGTTTTAATGCTACTGTGGTGGGAAAGGTGTTTTTTTTAAAGTATATTTCCACTTTGTTTCTGTAAGCTGCCTTGGGGCTAAAGGTTACTAAGAGTACAGGATAAAATTTTAACAAATAGATACTGTAAATTAATGGGGAGGCCTGTATAGACTTGTAGGAAGAATCGGGTTGCCAGCTCTGGGTTGGGAAATACCTGGAGATTTTGGGGGCGGAGCCCGAGGAAGACAGGAGTTGGAGAGGGGAGGGACTTCAATGCCATAGAGCCTAATTGCCAAAGTGACCATTTTCTCCAGGGGAACTGATCTCTGTCACCTGGAGATCACTTGTAATAGCGGGAGTTCTCCAGCCATCACCTGGAGGTTGGCAACCCTAAAGAAGGATGAATTCAGTCGTTTGCCCCATTGAAGATCTCCCTTAGCAATCCAGCTCTTAACTTGCAGCATAGCTATTTCTATTTCAAGAATGGGAGCTTGCTTTTAGGTACATGCCTGATTTTAAAAGTTGTCCTTTGGCTACTGTGGCTATATCAAAGTGATTAAGTGGGTAAATTCCAAGCAGGGATTGCCAACTGCTTCAGTCCCTCTTGGTCAAGATCAAGATCTCAGTCAAGATCAAGACCGAGGTCAAGAGATCCAACACCTTCCAGCCTTGATTTTACCACCCTTGTATCTCTTGCTGTATTTCTGTCCCCCTTACTTTTAAAGACCTGGATTAACAATTCAACCCAGCAGTGAGTGAATGCATTGCGAATCTGAGAATCAAACTACTTTGTCTTGCCTGAAACAATGTCCTCTCCAATCTTAGAAGCTGTATAGATGGCATGTTGAAACAAATACAAGGCAAACCTTTTTTGGTTTCGTGTTTCTGCCTCTGCCAAATGGGTAGAAGACAGAAAATCACTGAGCTTGCCAGAATTTATCACACTGTGTCTCCAAAAGTGAAAACAGGTTTTTCCGTAAAGAAAAGCAAATGTTGTGTTTTGTCACAGATAATATTTTGAAAGTTGGTTGCAAGTATCTTTGTGGCTCAGAAAAATGCTTTTTGAAAACTGGTTGCATACTTCAAAAAAATACTGAGGTGTTCCGAGACCTCCTTAAAACTAATTAATCAGCTTTGCAAAATGCATGGCCTTCTTTCAAGTAGAACTCACAATCCCACCACCTTGGGGAATAATTTTCTTGTTTTCCTAGCATTTTTCCAATCTAATTATTGTACCTCTAAATATGAGATTTGTTAATACACAACTTGATTAATTAGATATGTTATTTCTCTATCAGGTGAAAAATCACCAAAGGATTTTGATAGTAAGCTTATAAAATCAGCAAGGGCTATGGAAGGCAAGAAGCAATTAATTCCCAATTAAAAATCCATTTGACATATTTGAGAGATTAATACACAAATTGGATTTGTAACTAACAAAAATAATTAGATTTTACCTCTCTCTTTTTTTAAAAAAAATGATGAATCAATAGTTTCACTTGATAGGTTGCTTTGGAGCACAAACATGTTTGGGAAAAAAGGAATTGTGACCATCCCATGAAACTCTAAGCTCTTACTTCAGTACTACTTGGGGCTATTTGACCTGGAAAAATAGGGTCAACCAATGATTTCCTCAATAGCCTTTCCTTCTGTCATCAAAGCTAAAAAAGATGAACATGCAGAGCTTGTTATACTTTTAGACCTTTGGTCCAACTAGCTCTACTGTAGCTCTCCATGGTCCCAAGCAGAAAAAGGTCACCCACCACTGCTATCTGAGATACTTCAACTGGAAACGACTAAGCTTGAATTTGAAATCCAGCCTTCCCCCCACCCCCAAATCCAGTACTTTTCCCGTGTAAGAGAATATAAGAATAGCCCTGCTAGATCAGACCAAAGGCCCACCTCATCCTGTTTGGTACACTCATCCTGTTTTGTACAGCGGATAGTCAGATACTACAAGAAGTATAAGCAGGCCCAGTGGCAAATGGGCAGCCCATTCCTGAAAGGGGGGTGGATCCATGGCAGCTGGCGTGGAGGCAAAAGAGCCTTTTATAAAAATATAAAAATTAAAAAGAGGAAACTGCTCCATAGTAAATAAAGAGGCTGTGCCACTCAAAGAGGTGTAGCCCCGCCTCTGCTCCTGGGGTAAAAAGTCTGTGGAAGCTGCCTAAAGGCATCTCAACTCTCAGGAATGCACCCCCAAGCTGCCATGGGCTTTCTCTTGTGGGAAAGCCCTGCCGGCATCACTGTGCTGGCAGCAGGGGACAGTGTAGCCTGGACGCAAGCGTGTTTGTATCTGCACCAGTGTGGGTGCCATCTTATTCCATGATAAGGTAGCACCTACACAAGTGCAGGGTCACACCTACTCCTAAGTAGCTTTGCTTCCCTTCAGGAATGGGCTCACAGAGGGTCACACAAATGTCCCTCGATGTTTCTAGTCACCCTTACATGGTAGCCATCAACAGAAGCAGCAGTATGACATTTTAAATCAAAATGTAAATTGTGGGAGTTCAGGCAACAGTCAAACACCCCTCCATCATGCCTGACTCAAGTTCCAGCTGAGAACATCATCCTCAGAGAACACTCATATTGAATTTTAATGTCATTCGCAATTTTTTAATCCCCCCCAAAAATTTCAGGAGACAAATTTAGATGAAAAGTAAGAAGTAAATAAATATCTCAGCATTCATACTTTGGATCTATTTTGATATTAGGAGTATGTGACTAGCATTTTGCTTCCCTCACAAGCAAGACATTTTGTAGTTTTCTCAGCACTCTTCATTACCCTCAGAATTTTCCAGATGACTTCTGTTTTGGATGAATACATATACATTTATGATTACTCAGGCTTCTCTGTTTTAAGTGGCCCATTGATTTAAGTGGCCTTTGATCAAATGTCTTCCTGGAGGGAATTTTGAATGTATACTCCAAGTTCCGATTAGCCCAGGAATAGCTCTCAAACTCAAGGGAAACCCATTCAAAAGGTGGGGGGGGAGAAGGAGTGCCATAAAGAGCATGCTTTGCCATGAATCTACCTTCCTTTTTAAATAAAATGCTGAACAGATAGCAAGAAGGGGAAGAAAGAAGTCAATACCCCCTCTCTCAAATACATACATTCCAATAAGGGAATAGAGAGGTTGACTAGGAGAAGCCTGAATCTCTCTTGGGACTTTCTAAGGTCACAGTTAGTCCAGTAGTGGGACTGTTCTAATATTGATGAATAATAATAATAATAAGAGTTGGGTTTTTATACCCTGCTTTTCTCTACTGAAAGGAGTCTCAAACCTGCTTACAATCGCCTTCCCTTCCTCTCTCCGCAACAGGCACCCTGTGAGGTAGGTGAGGCTGGGAGAGCTCTAAGAGAAATGTGACTGGTAGGGCTGTTGATTTGGTTCGGACCGAACCGAAAAACAGCAGAATTTCTCCAGATTCGGCTGTTTTTCGGTTGGACAAACTGAACTCAAAAAAGGTGGGAAACAGGGGAGCCGAATTTGCCCCCTTTGGGGGTTCGGCGAATAAATTCAGCAGATTCCCCCCCCCACGAGCCTTCACGGGGCTTCCATGAAGGCACGGGGAGGGGGCCCTTTAAACAGGTCTGTGCCCCCCAGCTGGGAGGCGCAGATCTGTTTAAAGGGCCCCTCGCGCAGAGAGCGCAGAGGGGCTTGACAGCCCCCCGCCAGCCTTGCTGGAAGTCCCGGCAAGGCAGGGGTCTTTAAACCCCTCTGCGCTCTCTGCGCAGAGAGCGCAGAGGGGCTTAACAGCCCCCCGCCAGCCTTGCCGGGAGTCCGAATTTTGCCGAATCCGAATTCTACTGAATTATTTTTTTTCAACAGTGACTGGTCCAAGGTCACCCAGCAGTCCACCGCTCATGTGGAGGAGTGAGGAATCAAACCCAATTCTCCAGATTAGACTCTGCCACTCTTAACCACTACACCACACTGGGCCTCAAAATTTATAAAGAAACCCAAATCTAATGAGGAACTTCTAGTGATAGCAACTATCACTAGACTATTATTTGGATTAAAAAGGCATAATTATTCATGGGGTCAAACTCCAAACATAATGGGCATGTAGCACTGGCCACAAGTTGGTTGGGCAGGATGGGTATCTGGGCATTAAGGAGGGCTACCTCGTGAATTTTTAACAGTTTCCTGTGCAGAAACCTCTACATTTCCAACTAATTTTGCTGTAATAACATCCTGTTAGTAGTATCAGGATATACAATCTTCACCCCAACTTTAGAAATTATAGAAAGTCATTGTGTGTTCCCTTGAAATGTTTCTGATTCCCCCTCCTCCTTTTTTGCATTTGCCTTGAATTTCAAATTCAGTGGCAGTTTATAAAGTGGTATTTAAGTCTAACAGCTTTGCAGTATTCTGCAAAAAAAAATGGCACATTAGCATAGAAATATGATGTCTAATAATTACAGACCACTCGCTGGGACTTCTTGCATCACCAACTTATTTGAAGAATGTTCTCTTAATACAGACTTTCTGGCAGGCTGAGCGACCCTCGCCTCACACAGCTGCAGGCTGTACTTTAAAGCCAGAGGGAACTTTCATCGCATTCAGGGGACTGTCTAGAGAACCATATGGATTCCAGCTCCTGCAATCTGTCACATATCTGATATGGCAATTCCTGTACGTCTTCTGTTGGAAGCTTTTTAATAAAAGAACCACCATGACAGCTGATGACAACCAGTTCTATTGCTTGCTCAAGCACAACTAATGTCATCAAATAGGTATTTGAACATTGCTTTCTAAACCCCATTCAACAAATGCTGTTCGAAACTGTTCTTCTGGTGAAAAAAGTGGTGTTGTTAAGGAATACAATAGCTCAGTGACAGAATGAGTGCTTTGCATATATGTGTTCCCAGGTTCCATCATTGGCATCTCCCATTTAAGGATCTTAGATCATAGCCCAGGAAGAACTTGGCTTCAGACTCTGTAGAACCCCTCTGTGAAGACAGGAGAACCATTTTGTTCTTAACATCAGCTTGACATCAGTTTATTCTCCATTTTGCGCATCTAGATTTTGCTTTATAGTTCACAGGGGCCTAGCAGATCTAGTAGTTAACCAAGCTGCACCTGCATATAGTTACCCCAACAGATACCATGTGTTCAAGGACAGGGCAGCATACCAGCATAACTGGGCAATTCAACTCATCTGTGGGAAGTTGGGATGGGGGAATGATCTCACTCCTTACTCCTGAGAACCTTTATCTGGCCTAGACCAGTTTGAACCATCCAGAGACTTCTCCTTGGTAACAACTCTGATTGGAAGTCATGGGTCATCTGACTTAAGTTCACTTTGCCATAATGTGATGCTCATGTTGCAGTTCACCTTACTATTCTTCTATTGCTATCCACTTTACTCTGCCTCAACAACAACTATTGCAATGCCTCAATGCAAGCAAGAATGACCTGAACCAGCTTAAGCCTATAGCAATTACATCTGCTATGTAATAGAGTAGTATTTAGCAAGCTTTTATTATTTTCTTGCGAGTGTACCTTAACAACTCTGTAAACCTGTATTTTAACTAATCTGAACTTTTATTCTTTAATAAAGCCTTTACATTTTAAAGATGGTTTTGAGTTCATTGGCCTGACTTGGTTATGTTGTAAACAGGGCTGGAGCTCAGGTGAGGGCAGCCAGTCTTAATACCCTCTGAGTTGATAATACTCATCTACTTAGACCAGGGGTCCCCAATGTGATACCTGTGGGCACCATGGCACCACACTGACACATTTTCCGGTGTCCACCAACTGTTTTTGGAAAGTGAGAGGGGCCAGATAGGGCTTTCGCTCAGCAAGCCTTCTGATTGACTACTGGAGATTTGATTGGCTGTGAAGATTTTTTTTTAATGCTGCATTTGCAGCAGCAGCCACCAGAGCACAAGAATCGACACTGTGTTACTGAAGTAAAACTGTGGCCATCATTTCATGACTTGCTCCCTATCAGTTCCACTCAAGATAGGTGTCACAACAATATCTGATATAGGGGAAAGCATTGAAATGAGTGGAGTTTTCTCACTGTATTCATTCTAGGATGCAACACTAGGCTCTGGACTGTTGATTTACAGTAGTGGTTCATGGGGACATCAGCAACCCAATCAAATCCCTGCACACGTAATTCAGGCAGACTAACAAGCAAAATTACTAATGTACTTGACTAATAACACTATGATTTCCTCACAGCAGAAGTGACAAAGGTCACATCCTATTAAACTACATGGCTGAGGAGGGGAAAAAGAAGAAGTGTTTAACTCTGCAAATATGAAACCCACACAATTAAATCTTATGTCAAAGTACAGAAACAGCATGTATGCAAATTGGTGGAAATAAATAAGATGAATTGTGGAATTCTTTTCAAATGAATAATAGAGTGTTATAGCACTTATCAATTTTAAAACACATTCCTAACACTTCTAACACATCTTGGAGTTCATAAGAACTATATTAGTTCCAATACTTTCTTTGGGGTTAGAAGGGGAGTGGAATTTAAATAAGAAAGCTCTGTGAACGGGAAACTGCAGGACTGATTGAAAGAACTTTCAAAAAGAGGACAAATGAGTTCTCAACATAGACTGATATTTGTGGAGAGATGCTAAAATTGACTAAAAATTAAGGGTGTGTGGTTTGTTTATGTGAAAGAGATATGAAGGCCTGCCCCCACCCCCAAAAAAAATTCAGAAAAGGTTTTTTGACTATCTCTTTTTTCCAGTAGAGAAAAATAGATATTAGTTGGAAAACTAAGAAGAAGAAAAAACTCCTACAAAATATTTTTCTCTGTTGGAATAAGTTTAATACTTTTTAAGAAATGGGTTTACTCAGATTTGTAGTAGGAAGATTTTTATGTCAATCTACAGCATTAGAGAATGTATCCTGTAGATATATGCAGTATTTTTGAGGATATTTTTATTGTTTAAATGTAGCTGATTTTATCCAATATTATACTGCAATCCTAAGAACACTTTCCTGGGAGTAGGACCAATTAAATAAACCCGATTTGGGTTCTGAGTAGACCTGCTTAAAATGGCACTGTATAGTATACTATAATTTATACAATAATATGCTATTGAAGAAGTAATTGTTTTCAATACTATAAAATTTCACAATATCCAAATATGCTGCTGGACCAATGGTTACTATGAATGTTTCTGTCCCAATAACACATTTCCTTTTATTTATGACAAGATTTGTGATTTTGATTTTTTTAAAGTTTATTTGTTTTTTAATATAGAAGGGAGGAGAAAAAAGAAGCCAGGGAAGGGAAAGACAGTCACAAAAAAGAAAGAAATACAAAAAGAAATTTGTCTCTTGGCTATTTAATCCAATCAGATATCCAGACCAGGCAAGAGGCATGATAATAGAGCTTCAGATTGGGTACAGCAAGTCCTCCTGTCTTCTTATCGTCTTGAAGAACTTCAAATCTCACTCCAGGTTCCCTTCCATTCCATACAAATTTGTTAATCTTTTGCTTCTAAATGTAACACATAAGCAAACTTTTATATGCTAATTAAATTCTGAAATATTTATTTTATTGCCTTAAAGCAGTCTAATAAGTTCAGGATTGATAAGAAAGTAAGTTCTGCGTGTATTTCATACACCCCCCATATGTTATTTCTTTCCCGTTTTTTAAATCCCATAGATTCACAACTTCCAGACATTTTGCATACACATATGTACGTTACATAACATTACCCAACAAAATCCAAAAGACAGAAATGTCACATGAAAGTATAGAACATCTGTCTTTCTTACAACTTAAAATCATTTCTGTTTTTTTCCCTTTTAAGTGAACCTGTACGCAGCCTATTGCTTTTTAGCCATAATCTGGGAGTATGACTATCAGGGGCAGATAAAATCCCCTTGAGGTGACATTGCTGGCTCAGAAGCTGCCAGTTACCTATCCCAGATATAAACAATAGAGGAGTAGCTATCTAATGGGTGAACTATTCATAGGTCAGAAAAGAAACACAAAGAGCCATTGTAATCAGCTGGGAACATACCACTGAACCATTCCAGACTTCCTTATAGGAAGAGATCCTTCTCTCAGAATAATAACTCTGAAATAGCAACCTTTGCATCAAGGCACTGTGTCAGCCAGTTCATAAAAAGCATCACCCCAGGCAGCTAACATTCAGCATAACAATGTCAGTTCCTTGTTTACTGTGTGGTGCAGTGGTTAAGAGCAGTGGACTCTAATCTGGAGAACTGGATTTGATTCTCCACTCCTCCAGATGAGCTGCGAACTCTGGTAAACCGGGTTTGTTTCCCCACTGGTACTCATGAAACCTGCTGGGTGACCTTGGGCTAGTCACAGTTCTCTCCAAATTCTTTCAGCCCCACCTACCTCTGTTGTGGGGAGACGAAGGGAAGGTGATTGTAAGCCACTTTGAGACTCCTTTCGGTAGAGAAAAAAACAGTAAGGGTGGTTCTTTCCATACTTCTCTATGGAGGAGGGGATGACCCTTTCCAGATCCCATAAAATCAGACCCCCTGTTCCAAACTTCACCAAATGGGATTCATGCAAGGACAGTCTCATGAAGCTACACTGTGAATTTGGTGACTCTACCTAGAAAAATGCTCACACTGGGAGAATTTTAAAACTACTTACTTTTCACAGTCTGTAATAGCCGCACCATACCCAAGAAACATGGGGAAACTCAGTTTCCCATGAATGCTTGCAATGGGCCTGCATTTTTTATAATTATTGGTATGATTTGCTTTTATTTTTTACTATATGTGTTTGTGTGTTTTGTTGTTGCTTTTGTGAGCTGCTTTCACCAGGTCTGGAGAGGCGACATACAAATTTTCTAACAGTATAAAATATAATGAATAAATAACTTTTATACCAAAATTATTACTGGCATAACTTCATTACATTGCAGGATAAAGTTCCAACTCTAAAAGTAAAATAAAGGTAGTTCCCTGTGCAAACACCGGGTCATTACTGTTTACTAGGCAGACTGTGTTTACTAGGCAGACTGTGTTTACAGGGTGGTTTGCCATTGCCTTTCCCAGTCATCTACACTTTACCCCCAGCAAGCTGGGCACTCATTTACCTGACCTCAGAAGGATGGAAGGCTGAATCAACCTTGAGCTGGTTACCTGAAACTGACTTCTGCTGGGATCAAATTCAGGTCGTGAGCAGAGCTTTGACTGCAGTACTGCAGCTTGTCGCTCTAAACTTAAGTGGAAATTAACCCTTTTTCTGTGCTGCCATGCACCATCTCTACCAACTGGTACAAAGCAACAAGAGCTTTAGACAGTTATGCTCTAAATATACAAGGATTCAACAGCTCTTGGTGAATATTAAATGACCGGCATGATACTTTGCGTGTGCATGTGGCAGCATCGCACATGATGTGAGAGGAGTGTTGCCAATCTGTTCACTGTTGGCATCAGCAGCTGTCTTCTTGGCAGAGTCTACAGACAACTTCTGGCAGTTCTGCTGGGGCTGTCATCTGGTGAAACTTCTGACTGATCCTCTTTTCATAAGGTTCGCCCCATTCCACGTCCATATGGTGCTCCAGCATCTTGTTTCTGGGCTGCTTGTACCAATTGCACTAATCTCTTTAAAGAGAATAAGCAAGTACGTACATTTGGATGTCACCCATACTCCCAGCCTTCATCCTAGACACCCTTCCCACCCATCAGGATTACTTAGTATTGGAGATGAACCCTCATGATTCCTCGATGGACCTCTATCCTGATTCAGCAAGGCAACTCTAACTCTATTCAAAGTGTTTTGAGAATGAATCATAATGAATTCATTATAGGAAAATGTTAGTTCTCAGTACCTGAAGATACAAGCTTCCAAAGTGTCTCCCAGATCTCTACACTATCAACTTGGGGAAGGGGCTGTGGCTCAGTGGTAGAGAATCTGCTTGGTATGCTGAAGGTCCCAGGTTCTCTGGAAAGTGCCACAATTTCACATGAGCACAGAACATAGAACTGGGCAGAGAATTCAACATGAAGAAACTCAGAGTTCACTATTTCAAAATTGAGGTTTCTTCACCATATGGCTGTAAAGATACACTTGAAAGAACATGGACAATGTGAGGTTCAAAGAAAATCTGGATCAGATTTCCAGTAGTTGAGGGAATGTGTTTTATGTTCTGCATGGCTTCCAGCATGTTTAACTTCCAGACCTTTTGTAGCTCCTTTCTATGACTTAAGGCTGTTACTGTTATGGGCAACTTCCAGAAGCTTGGACGCAGTTCTGTCCTCCAAACAGAGAAATCCAGAAGTGGTTATGCTCCAAAAAAGTAGTCTACATATAGCCTGGGATACATATTCTCAGATGTAACATCGCAAATTAATAGGGATGAACTGATATGACCATTTTGGTTTAGTATTGTTTGTGTGTGTTGCCATTGTTGGTTTTGTGCTGTATTGTCAGTGGGTGGTATTTTGTTGCATTGACAATGTTAATATGCCATTTATATGTAATTTATACAAAGTATGCTATTTATTGTTTAATATGAATTTGTTTAATAAATGTATATGCTGTGTTTCAAGAGACCTACATGAGGTGGTTCACAAAGGAAAAAATAATAATAATGAAACAGTTAGATAAAAATATCAATAATAAAATGAGACATATAGTCAAGCCATAAAAATGATCCGGGCCATAAAACAGCATAAAAAAACCACTAGCAGTCTAAAAGGATATTTATTACACAGTCCTCAGGCTAGAAGCCAACCATGAAAGCCAGTGTGATTTAGTGGGTAGGGTGTGTGACTGGGACCTGGGTCTAGGGTTGCTAGGTCCCTCTCCAGCATTGGTGGGAGGTTTTTGGGGCAGAGTCTGAGGAGGGCAGGGTTTTGGGAGGGGAGGGACTTCAATGCCATAGAGTCCAATTGCCAAAGCAGCCATTTTCTCCAGGGGAACTCATCTCTATCGGCTGGAAATCAGTGGTAATAGCAGGAAATCTCCAGCTGGTACCTGGAGATTGGCAACCCTATGCTTTGGGTTCCATTTAAAGAGACAAGCAGAATATAAGTAAGTAAGTAAGCTAAAAGATGGAATCCATTGTTAAAAGCCCAGGCAAAATTAATACACAGGCCTGGTGCCAAGAGGATGTCAAGGCAAGTGACAGGTGAGCCTCAAGGGAGAGGGCATTCCAAAGGCAAGATGCCACCAACCTTAAAAATATACCCTGTTTCTGGTTGCCACCCACCTTAGAGCAGGATTGGGAAAAGGACCCAATTTATGAGCAACGGATGCAAAAATATGCGGGAAAATGAAGACTCCCATGTTCTCATAGAGAACTACATTGAAACAGGGATAGGTGAACTGACCAAGACACTTCTGAATTGCATTCTCATCACTACCTACCATTATACAGAATCAAAAAGAAAGGTATCGACATTATTTATGGACAGTTTCTATTTCTTACCTCTTGGAAACATTTTTGGTAGGGGCACCAGAGACTGTTACTGTGGGTACTGTATCTGTTGAAATATGGACAGTTGGACCATCTCTGGTTCCCACACATCCCTCTATATATTTGTCAAGATTCTCCCCCCACCTTTTTTTTCTCTTTTTGCCTTTCCATGCACAACTATATCTTTTTGGAAGGCCTGCAAGGCCCAAATAATACATTAGAGCACCAGCTAGCATGCATAGTGCTAAGTTAATGACAACAGTAATAAAAGAACAATGAGATATAGATCAGTTGGAGCTACTTCACACAGCAGAATCAGGAACAACAAAACACTCACACCCCATATCCACAAAAAGAAATCTGCAACTGGAGACCAAATAAGCTGGTGGTGAGCACTAAAAATGCGCCTCGTGAATATGCTGGACAAAGGGCATGTGCGGGGCAAAATTTATTTCATCCTGGTGGTGTATGGAGGTCTATTGAGGTCAGGCACTATCGAAACAAACCTCCCGCTTGCCCCCTTCCCCCAAAAAACCATGTCAGTGTAATGGACTAGGACAGTGGTGTCGAGCTACATTATTCATACATGTCGGGTTCCTTTTTATTTATGGCTAGAGAGCCAGCAGCAAAAAGAAACAGGAGATGAGAAAGGATTTGGTCATCATTTCAGGAAATGAATGGATAAACTGCACCGATTCCGTTCTGACAGAGTCCTGTGCAAACTGGGATGGCAACGTAGCTCTTCCTCCTTTTCCTCCAAAGCTGTTTTTCTGCCAATAATGACATTTTAGAATGCTGTTTAATATCCCATGTTTCATCACAATGGAAGGGAAGCTCTTTGGATCGGTTAGCACAGGGGTGTTGAACTCGATTGTTGCAAGGGCTGGATATGACATAAATATCACTTGGTTGGGTCGGGCCATGCCGGGCCAGCCCATATCGAGAGTGGAGGGTGGCTGCCTCGGCTGGCTCTCGGGTCAGATAAGAGCTCTCAAGGGGTCAGATCCAGCCCATGGGCCTTATGATTGACACCCCTATGTTAGTATATGTTTTGACAGCTTGTGCATGCAGTGTGGTGACCTAGGACCTATGAGACCTGACATCAAATCCACATGCTGCCTTTGAGATCCTTGGATGACCTTGGGTCAGTCAACATGTCTTAGCTTAACCTATCTCACTAGGTAGTTGAGAGAATGAAAAACAAAAAGAGCGGGAGTGGGGGAGCCAGGCATTCTGCTTGCACTCTTTGGAGGAAGGATGGGATAAAAATGTGAGAGAACCAGAGCATCCAGTTTCATTTCTTTATGGATAGTGCTCCTGTGTACATGACAAAAAGGATGTATGCATACCATGATTCAGTGGAAGTGGAGAAAAGGCTATAATGCAGCAAGGGGTGCATACTTCAAGGTACAATTCTATGCAGAATTACTCCAGCCAATGCCCACTGATTGTGGTGGACTTAGATTGGAGTAACTCTACATAGAATTGCACTGTCAGTAGTTTAAGATTTTTTTAAAAAAAGGTGAGTTTCTAGTCCATATGATGCTAAAAGTATATAGGAATTGCCGGTAAATTCTCAGGAGTCACAGGAGATGACTATTTGTTTAAAAAGGATTGAGCAGGGCTCTGAAGAAGCAGCATAGACATATTTTAAATAAAATAAAGTATTTCAGCCTACTATTACCTGCCTGAAAGTGATTTACAACAGAATATTAAAAGGACAAAAAATAAATGAAGAAGAAGAAGAGTTGGTTTTTATATGATGACTTTCTCTACCACTTAAGGAAGAATCAAACCAGCTTACAATCACCTTACCTTCCCCTCCCCACAACAGACACCTTGTGAGGTAGGTGGGGCTGAGAGAGTATGACTAGCCCTAGGTCACCCAGCTGGCTTCATGTCACAAGTGACAGTGAACACAATAAATGTATGGTGTATACTTGATTTTTCTTTATATGTGCATTGAGTAATTCTCACATAACAGACAGAATGTGTGATTGAAACCCCACATAAAGGTTGCTCGTTTCATTTGTAAAGAGAATGTGTGTTCTCTCTTTCTTACAAACAGGAGTATGCACGTACATGCAGGTCACATGTGCCCTCATTGTAATGGGTGAACAGGACCCCTGTGGTGGCAATTTGAATGCATCTGCAGGGTGGGATAACTAAGAGGAACTGCTGAAAAGACCAGAATTGATCTCTAGGGGCACGTAGATGGTCTTTGAAGGAAATGCCTCCGAGGTCGTGAAGGGCTTTTAAGGTAAGAACCGCCATCTTGAATTGAAGCTGGAAAAGAAAAGGCAGTGCTAAGAGTGTCATTGTGGAATGGGGAAGCTATGTTGTTTCTTGTCCTCCCCATTAGCATCTGGAACAGAAAAATAAAAAGGAATAAAAAACCGCTGAGTTATGCAAAAAAAGAAAGTTGTGCCTAATTTTCATAACTTACAACTCATATGATTTAGCTACCATAGGAGGGAGTTTGTATTTATTACTATTGCTGCTTTTTGTTGCTACTACTAATATGTTAACCCATTACAACAATTGCCCTTATTAAAAGAAAGCCCTTGAACTAAAGTTCAGAGATAGTAAACTAACAGCGCATTCCTGAGATTTCGCCTCAAAACCTCTTAGGAGGCGGCGTGACCTTGCCACCAGTGTAAGTGCATGTAATCACACAATTACACACACTTATACTGGCGGCGAGGCCAGTACCACCGGCAGCCGATCTCTATGGGACTGTGCCTCACCCCTCTACTGGTGCGGCCTCTCTGTGGCTCAAGCCATGGCGTAGAGAGGCCGCGCCGGCGCAGGGAGGCGTTCCAGGGGTGAGCTGGGGGGAGGAGCCACTGGTTAGGCAGTTTCCTATCCCCGTTCGGCCCAGTACACCAGCACTGGGAATGGTGGTGATGCATCTGCTTTTTAGCAGGCCCAGCCTTGCTGTTCCCTATGGGGCAAAAAGCCCCTGTTAAACAAGAAAAAGCCGCAAAATTGCTTTTTTTTTTTTTGTTTGTTTAATGGCATTTGGGAATCGGCTTAGGAAGAGGCGCCACCGTGCCTCTTCCCTGCCCTCCCTGTATGCCGCCAGCTCAGGAATGGGCTGTTAAAAAACAACAACAATATATGGTGCAATAATTACCTGTCAGTGAAATCCTAAGGACACTTTCCTTTGAGAAAGCCCAATTAAATAGCATAAGGTTTAATTCAGAATAGACTGTAGGGTTGTCGCCAATGTACACACACCCACACCCATGCACACACATAACATAGATTTGTAGGGTGAAATAATAGGGACAGTAAATTTAAAATAATCGCTAATACCAAGTCTTGTGCTCAGTCACACAGAATAGTCCTTCAATTCAGGACTGGTGGTGATCTGGTCTTGTTCTCTCTTCCACTGCACTCCCCAAAAGTTGTGCAAAGCATTGAAAGGGGAAAAAAAAGTAGAACAGAGATAAGTGGTGTTTCTTTGAACTAGAATCTTGTATCTACCAAGAGGTGGGGAGTAAAAAAAAAACACATTTTTTTTTTTAGTCCTGTCTATTTGTTGGAGTCTTAAACTTGACGGAAAATGAATCTTCTTTAAAAGAGCACCGACTGGTCATACATCACTGCAATTTTTCCCTGCTTTCTGTTTTCTCAATTACAGGGGCTTGTGAAGCCAATCCCTTCCCATGGCTGTTGGGAATAAAGATAGCACTTTCTATTATGATATGCTGTTTATTCTCCACATGCTCACATAATCATTCATACTGTTCTATTGAGACACTTCTAATGCATCATCATATATGAGGGGGGAAATTGTGCCGGGGGAAAAAACAAAACCCAAAAGGCAACAAAGTCCTCTTTGATTTTAGCTTAAAATACCACAGCTGACAAATTCTGAAAGGAAGCTCGTGAACACTTAGAGAGTCTCTATTTTAAAAAGTACATTGGCTGTATACCAGTTCAACAACCATGGCATTGCCCAGCAAGTTCTTAGAAACTGTAGCTTGGTGAGGTACTGAGAATTCCACTGGCGATTCCCAGCTGTGATCTACTGATTTGTCGGTCTGTTTGTGGATAGAAGCGGTCATTTTCTCACCTTTGATTTAGTTTGGGAGGACCTGAAAAGTACAATTTCCATCTACCCTGCTAGAAAGCAATGCTGGGGGGAAAACTGCAGAGGACAATTTACAGGAATTAAAAGACCTGGTTAGAGTCTATCTTCTGTTTAAAGAACTGCCCCACTATTAATCAGTTAATGCCCACTTTGGAAAGGTACAATTTTGGGTTCTGGAGGGTCCTGAGAGGGAAAGCATGGGCATAGCCACCTTCGTGTTTATTTAATTTATTTATGTTATTTATAGTCCACCGTTCTTACTTGTACTGAAGGCGGATTACACAGAGTGAGTCAACACAATCGATGGATGAGACATTCAATAAACAATGCATTAGGGTTGTAGAACCAACCAGAGGTCTAGCAACAAAACTGAATCGACACATAAGTATTAACAGGACAAATTAAATGATGAAAAATTCCTTGTGTGTATGTGTAGTTTCTCATATGGACAAATTCTGCAGTCATCATGTAGAACAACTGTTAATGGTCGAGCATTGTCACGCGTTTGATGGGAATGCTTGCAAACAATGTGAGAGGTTTCGGGTCAAGCCACAGGTGTGTTTACCAATCACTAGGAAGACTGAATCTTTTAAGCCAACGTGAGACTTCATGCTGCTCAGGGGGGATAGAGGTGGATATATTGAGATATTAGGGAAGCGTTTGTGCTGGATGTAACAGAGATGGGAAAACAGTGAAGATAACATATAAGGAGGGATATCTCATGGTCTGCATGAAGAGCAAAGTGCATTTTTGGGAAAGAGAGTTCTTGTATGTGGAACATTGACAGACATCAGCCCATTTGTGGACACATATAAATCAGTGTGCCACTGGAACATGTTTGCTCACCATGGAAAACTAAATTAGAAATCACCTTGAGGAAAATAATACCAAGTTGGTCTTTGTTATGCAATCTAACTAAGAATGTGCAAATGCTACCTCATAAAACCACCAATATGCACAGGGCAAGGTGAGACAGAAGATAACAGGGACTTCAAAATGTATAGGGTTGGCTCCAATGATCCATAAGCAGAGCTCACAGAAAGAACTTTCCTGACTCCCCCTCCTGCTGTAGCTCCTATGTATCCCAAAACAAGTCCTCAGTGTTCATTATCCCCCCAGTGTGGTGGTAAAAAGTGCTGTTAAGTCACAGCTGACTTATGACAGCCCCATAGGGTTTTCAAGACAAAAGTTGTTCAGAAGTGGTTTGCCATCCAAATACTAACCAGGGCTGAACCTGCTTAGCTTCTGAGATCTGATGCGATTGGGCTATCTTGGGCTATCCTGGTCAGCCCCCCCCCCCCAAGTAGTACCCAGCATGATATCAGGGGCATTTTTCGAGGTAGAATCTCCAAATTTGCAATGTAGCTTCACGAGACTCTCCTTGCATGAACTCCAAAGTTTGGTAAAGTTTGGGACAGGGGGTCCAATTTAGTGGGATCCTGAAGGGGTTGTCCCCCTCCTCCATAGAGAAGCAATTACAATGTTTCTCTATGGAGGAGGGGGCGACTCCTTCAGAACCCCGTAAAATTGGACCCCCTGACCCAATCTTCACCAAACATTGGGGCTCATTCAAGAAGAGTCCCTTGAAGCTACTCTGAAAACTTGGGAAGTCTACCTCCAAAAATGCCTCCCCCAGAGCTCATTAAAAACATCCCCATAGGAAAAAGCCTGGGGAAAGCCAAAGCCAAAAAAAGCCAAACACCTATTCGGCTGATTCGGCGACGGGCTATCTGACTTTATTCCCAGTTTTAATATTTGGATTTAATTAAATCTGAAAGAAGCCGTAAAGGCCTTTTGGGGGTTTATTTTCAGTTTGGGTTTATTGATATACACAACCCTATTGGACAATGAAGAAAGGTGACAGGAAGAAAGATTTCCTTGAAATGTGGTGTTGGAGGAGAGTTTTATGGATACCATGGACCACCAAAAAGACAAATAAGTGGGTTCTAGATTAAATGAAGCCTGACCTGTACCTAGAAGCTAAAATGACTAAACTAAGGCCATCATACTTTCGTCCCATTATGAGAAGACAAGAGTCATTGGAAAAGACAATAACGCTAGGAAAAGTTGAAGGCAGCAGGAAAAGAGGAAGACATAGCGTGAGATGGACTGCCTCTATGAAGGAAACCACAGCCCTCAGTTTGCAAGATCTGAGCAAGGCTGTTAATGATATGATGTTTTGGAGGACACTGATTCATAGGGTCGTTATGAGTCGGAATCGACTCGATGGCACTTAACATACACACACACACACACATTCTTGACGATGAAAGCTAGAATATGGGTGGCACATTTTTTGAAATCAAAGATATACTTATGAAGGACAGTTTTTAGAAATACATCTAAGACATTTCAAGTGTGTGCCTCCAAATTTAGGGTGTGATAATGACAACAATGTGTTTGAAAACATGGCATTTCCTTTGATGTACCTATTTTTTCTCACTTTTCAGTTATATATAAATACTGTATTGGTTGTGTAAAAATACATATGATATGTGTCCAACATGAATTTATAAACAACAGTTTGGATCTCTGAGTCCAGAAGTGAACATTTCTGAGCTCCAAGCTTATTTAGAATTCATTTGAAATGAAACAGAAGTACCTACTTTTCTAAATAACTTTGGTTAAGAGAGCCACCCCTTGTAGATCTGAGATGGTCCCATATGAGATACAGAAAGAGAAAGAAAAATTTCCTTACAAGATGCATAAGTTCATCTTTTCTTTTTAGAAGTCAAGCAGGCAGGAACTCTCTCCCTGACTCAGTTTGAATATACTTTTCAATTTGCTTTCATGACCACATCTTGAAAACATATGGTGCTAGATCATGCACTTGCCACGTTACCATATTTTTCTCCCTAATTGATTAGATAATTATTTAGATGCTGGCTACATTCATTGCTCCGCACTCTTCTTCTGAGACAGTCATCATACTGAATATGCATGGACTAACCTGGCCATTGGGCATGGCCAGCAGATAATTTCCATATTGTTCAGACTGGTGCTAATTTTGCTCTACTAAATGGTGGTGTTGGTGATTGCATGCCTGCAAAAAAATAAAATAAGCAGGTGGCCTTGAGAGTAGCTATAACCATCAACATTAATTCCTGGGAAGATGTTTTTGTCTGTCCTGATGCCTTTGCATGGAATTTCAATTCAGTTACTCTAACAGTGAAATCTTAAACAGTGTTTCACCCTTCTAAATCCATTGAACTGAAGGGAGTAATTCTGCTTAAACGTGAAAACTCCTGGATTAAGGGGGGGGGGACTTGTGTAGGTGCTGGATGAAGGCTTCCATCTAGCGCATTTTAAACCGACCTTTCTTCTAAGGATCTTCTAAGGACCTAAGGATCTCACAGTAGTTATAATATTTCTGGGCCCACAGAGAGACTAAGAGAATAATGGATGTCTTAAAACAACTTTAAAAAGAAGAGAAACTAAGGAGCAATCCATAGCAAGTCTACTGCAAAGAATGTTACATTTTATTCAGTGGAGCTTATGTTCACAAAAGTTGACTTAGAATTGCAGCAAAAGCCAAACAAAACAAAACAAAACAAAATCTTGTGGTGCATTCACCAAGCTTTGCTTTTGAACAAACTAAAACCAGAGAAGCTGCGGGCAAGTTCACACACACAACCAATTCACAAAACTGTAAAATATAAGGGAATGTCTCCAAACTGTAGATTCTATCGCTACAACAGTGTACACAGTTCTTCCATTTTGTTATCACAAAGAACACAGGAAGTAGATTAGCTGGAGAGACAGACTGGTCCCAGGTCACCCCAGTAGGGTTGCCAGCCTCCAGGTACCAGCTGGAGATCTCCTGCTATTACCACTGATCTCCAGCCGATAGAGATCAGTTCCTCTGGAGAAAATTGGCCTCTTTGGCAATTGGACTCTATGGCATTGAAGTCCCTCCCCTCCCCAAAGCCTGCCCTCCTCAGGCTCTGCCCCCAAAACCTCCCACTGGTGGCGAAGAGGGACCTAGCAACCCTACACCCTGGTGAGCTTCATGAGCGAGTGGGGATTTGAATCCAGGACTCCCAGTCCAACAATCCCTCCATTACACTGTACAGTCCCTTATGACTACCTGTAATCTTTTATGTGCCTTGATCTCAATTGTGCAGGGTAGCCTGATCTCAGAAACTAAGCAGGGTCGGCCCTGGTTAGTGCTTGGATGGGAGACCACCAAGGAAGTCCAGGGTTGCTATGCAGAGGCAGGTGATGGCAAACCACCTCTGTTTGACTCTTGCCATGAAAATCCATATGTGGCCACCATGAATTTGCCACAAGCTAACATCACTTGCCACTCCTAGTCTTTCATAGAACTTGACACTTTCTCAGCGGGCATTTGTATTTCATGGCTGGCTATTTGTTGTGCCCCATGTGCTTGAGCGGAAGCAGGGAGATAAAGCAAACTGTTTGAATGTACCCAGTGAACCAAAACAGAACAATGACTTCAGTTGGTAACTGGATAGAAAAGAATCGGGGGGGAGGGCATTCCAAGGCTATACTGTTGGTTCTTTAAATGCTGGAATGACGTGTTTGAATGTCTGCCTGCTCAACATATATAATGGGAAAAGAGCCCAGTTGTCTCTAGGACATCCTACAGCTCTGGGAACTGGAGAGAGCCAACGAAAACGTTTTGTCAAAAAAGGCATTTCATTAAATTTTGTATACCATATTTTTTAAAAAACATGTGCCAAGACAAGTAAATGTAACCCAAGCTAGCACACCGGAAAAACACAACGCACGCTGTGCAATATGATCATCATTGTGATTTGCTCACAGCACTATTACTCGGGGCGCTAACAGCATAGCTGTAACTTGATGCAGCATTGCATTGCCTCCCAGCATCCTTCTGCTTCTACTCAACCACCAGCAGCATTTGTGAGTGGCACAGTCACTGAATATTTCACATATACAACAGTGCCTTATGTGTAGTTGCAGCCCCTGTAAATTTACAAAGCACCCGGACAAAAGGACAAAAGAGTTCTTTCATAACTGAATGCAAGGTCTATGATTCAACAGCCAAAGTCTGTCTCTACGTTTTGTCCCCCCAGGGAGCTCTGAGCAGCAGACATGTTTCTCCTCCCTCTTTTGGTGGGGGGCTCACAATCTACCTGTGAGGTAGATTAGGCTTAGAAAGACTGACTAGCCTAAAGTCACATGACTGAGTAAAGTTTGAATCTAGGTCTCCTGGGTACTTAGGGATGGCAGCCTTTAGGAGGGAACTGGGGATCCCCCAGAATCACAGCTTACCTCCCGACTGCAGAGATCATTCCCCCTGGGAAAAATGGATGTGTTGGAGGGTGGGCTCTTTGGCACTGTACCCCACTGAGGTCCCTGTCCTCCCTAGGCTCCACCTTCAAATCTCCTGAAGTTTCCTAACCTGGATCTGGCAACCCTACTCCCCACTAGTGGCTAGGGGGGAACTGGCAACCCTATAGGTACTAGTCTGAAATGCTCTCCTCTATATCACAAGGGTCTCTATTATGGGGGACATATCCCAAATTCTCCTCATCTTAATTTCTCAGACATGCAGGGGAACAAGATGGCAGTGAGGGGTGCAGAATAATGAGGGGGCAGAGTGGACTGTTCCACTTCTGTCAGCAGGTGGTGACTCATGGTGGATCACAGTTTGGAATGGTTCCCTAAATTAGAAACTTCCCTTATTTTATTTTAATTTATTTTATCTGAGAAGTCCCAAAGCCACCAAAGGGGTGGCTTAGAACCTTATTTCCTGCTTCGCTTGTTTTCTATTGGCAGAGAATGCTTCATACAACAGAACATTCAAAGTGGCCGGTTTAGGTGGGGCCCTGCCCCCTGCCAATATCAGAATTTAGTAACCTAGCTACCACCTCATCTCTTGCATCTATCAGCCTTGCGACCTGATGTATGGCTACAACACTAATCTCTCAGAACCCAAACAGCTTGGCAAATAAATGGTGAATTCCAAACTGTCATGGTTGTTCCTTTCTAAAGACGAATTGGTCGAATTTTGTCCCATTTTTTCATCAGTTACTATCCCAGAACAGGTGCGGTGTCATTTGGGGGCTCCTGTCTGTCTTGATTTGGCAGCTGCTCGGCTAAAATATCCAACACAAACATTTTTTTTTTTTTGCTAGGAACTGAGAAAGGTGAGCTCTGGAAAAAAAATAAATGATATTATGCATATTCACACTCCATGTTGTTTTATAGCATAGAAGATGCTGTGGTGGGCTGATTATTTTATGCAGCTCTGAGCATTATGGAAGACATTAAAGCATCCCACCCACATCGTCTGCTGCTATCAGCATCACCTCCTTGCTAACACAGCCCTTTGCTGACAGCCTTTAGCATTGGATTTTTCACAATTCCTTTTTCTACAGGAAGGGGGGGAAAAGATCAATGTTTGTCTCTATGATCAAAAAATATGATCAATCCGAGGAAGAGACAAACTTCTTCCAAACAGCTGAATCACAGTAGGTTGGGGGCTCACGACAGTAGGTTGAGGGCTCACAAGTTGGAATGTCCTTTCACACCCCTAATCCCCGTGTGTTGAAATCTAGCACATCAAGAGGAAGAAGAAGAGTTGGTTTTTATACGCCAACTTTCTCTACCACTTAAGGGAGACTCAAACCGGCTTACAATCTCCTTCCCTTCCCCTCCCCACAACTGACACCCTCTAACAGAGCTGTAACTTTCCCTAGGTCACCCAGCTGGCTTCGTGTGGAGGAGTGGGGAAACAAATCCAGTTCAGATTAGCCTCCGCTGCTCCTGTGGAGGAGTGGGGAATCAAACCTGGTTCTCCAGATCAGAGTCCACCGCTCCAAACCACAGCTCTTAACCACTACACCATGCTGGCTCTCAAGAAGGATTCTAGTTTAGACTTTTCTTTGACATGCTAGTTTTTGATGTGTAGGGATTTGGGGTGTGTGGGGGATGGTGGAACCCCAACCTGGGATTGGGAACCCCAACCTGCAGACACTGTGCAGAAATAGATTTTTCATTGCATCTGCTTTTTTTGGTCAAAATTACATCCTTTGAGGATTCAAGTCCTTGTCCTCTGTTATAGAAAAGGCAAAAACAGACAGTGCCATACTAAGATGAGTTCTACCCTCCTAAATCCATAGAGATGAGTGCTACTGTGCAGATTCAGAACTAATTGTAATACCATTTGCAACAACATTGAGGTAATCAAACGATAGCTTACATTGATTTTAAAAAGGTCACTCTAAAAAACCAGATCTGTCCTAATGCCCAGCACATTATGTATGAAGTTTGTGATATCCTTGCTCTTTTCTTTACCTTCCAGTATGGTGTCATGGGGATGTGGACTGGTATAGTATAGCCTGATCTTGTCAAATCAAGGGAGGCTTTGCTTAGGAAAGCAATGACAATCTGCCTCTGCTAAATCACTTGCCTTGAAAACCTTATGGAGTCACCATAACTAAGCTGAACACACAAAGTTGTCTTGTACTGAATTGGACCCTTGGTCCATCAAAGTCAGTGTTGTCTACTCAGACCAGCAGTGGCTCTGCAGGGTCTCAGGTAGAGGTCTGTTCATATCACCTACTTGCCTAGTCCCTTTAACTGGAGATGCTGGGGATTGAACCTGGGGCCTTCTGCATGCTGAGCAGATGCTCGACCACTGAGCCACAGCCCCTCCAAGTTGCAACTAGACAGCACTTTACACACACACATGTTGTCATAGTTAGAATGGTGGACTAGGACCATGAAACCCCTGCTGGTCATGAAGCTTCCCTGGTGACTTTGGATCAGTCATGGTCTCTCAACCTAATCTACCTCACAGGATTGTTGTGAGGAAAGGATGAGTAGAGGAGATGCATGTGCTCCTTGGATTAAGCCAATGCTAAAAGTAGCCCTGGTAAACAGAAGAAGAATGTGTCGTTGAGTTACAACCAACCCATGGTGACCTCAACCATGAGATGTTCAAGGCAAGAGAGGAACAAAGGTGATTGACAAGTCCTTTCCTCAATATAGGAACCCCCGGTCTTCCTTGGTGGTCTCCCACCAAGTACCAACCATGGCCGACCCCTTCTTAGCTCCAAAGCCCTGATGAGCTCTGGCAAAACTAGGCAATTCAGGCAGCTCATAGTAAATAACTAAATATAAAATACAGACCCTGTTTTCCCTTCTCCCTAATAAAACACTCAGCCAAACAAGGGGCACATGGATACTGCTGAAGAAATCACTAGAATCTGCTGCTAACTAAGGGAACAAACCTAACCAGGTCCACACAAAAATAAGTCTCGTGTTATTCCATGCAGCTTATTCTCAGGAAAGTGTCCTTGCAACCTAAGGGTTGCAAACTATATAATCCATCTATAAATTCATTGACTGGACACCTGTGAGCAACAATTAAGGCATGAGAAACCTGCCTATTCCTGTTGACTGTAATAAATGAGTGGCAAAGCTTCTCCATACAGGAGGAGGGGAAGCGGCTGCTTTCCTTGCCTGAGCTTTTCCGCCACTGGTTTTAAATTTCATTTTGAAGAGATAGGAAGAGAGAGAACAGTTCCCCGAAGGGCTTTCTTCTAAATAATGGACCACATAGTTTGGCTCCTTTAACTCCATTTTAGAGCGAGCAATTCCCCAAAGAGTTATACTCAAAATAATGGACTTTTCCCAACCACAAAGTTAGACAGCCAGCTGCTGGGTAATGTAGTGTGTCACTGTTTAGGGGGTAAAACAGGCATCGTTTTAAGGAATGCTATTATCTCTTACCTCTTGGGCTCTTCAGGCTGAAGGCAGCCAAAGTTCATCTCTTTGTGAGTGACTCTCTCTCACTCAGCAAAATAACACTATATAAACAGCTCTTATTATTGACTCTTCCTAACATTAGGGGTGCAGATCAGCAGCTGGAATGCTGAACTGCTACGTGCGGATCATTTCACAGGATGTTGTACAGTCATTACTGTTGTTACTTAAGGAGGATTTCTCATTTCTCATCTCTATAATTCCAGTTTCACTTCTCCCTTGTGTGCATCCAACTTTTCAGTGCTTCATTTTTGTAACAATTTCTGGGACCATTTTCCCCCCTGTAAGATGTAGGCATTTTCAAAGTAATTTGAGTCAATACACGTGTATTGTATATTGTACGTTTGTGAGATAAACTGTATGTGTGCCACCCTGGTAATATCCAGACTTCATTACAGTAATGTGACCTTCATTGGTTGTGCTTGAAGTTGGTTCAGAAACTGCAGCTGGTACAAAATGGAGAAATCCTAAACAGAGTTATACCATTCTAAGTCAATTTTTGTCAATGGGCATAGAAAGATATAACTACTTAGGAATGCCCTGCTAGGATCTTTCTGGGATGCATCAAGGTCATCCAAAGAAGGAGGAGGAAGAGGAGAAGAGTTGGTTTTTATATGCCAACTTTCTCTACCACTTACAGCAGAATCAAACCAGCTTACAATCACCTTCCCTTCCCCTCCCCACAACAGACACCCTGTGAGGTAGGTGAGGCTGAGAGAGCTCTAAAGAGCTGTGACTAGCCCAAGGTCACCCAGCTGGCTTCATGTGGAAGAGTGGGGAAACCAACCTGGTTCACCAGATTAGCGTCCACCGCTCCAAACCGCTGCTCTTAACCACTACACCAGCTGGTGTACACCATTTACAGTGATGAAGGAAAGTTTGACACTTGAAAGCTTATACCCTGGAAATTGTGTTGGTCTTTAAGGTACTACTGTTCTTGAATCTTACTATCTGCACAGGCTTCCAATTTTCTTCTGGGCCTGATACTGTTTTGACTTTTCAAGCCTGAAATAGCTTGGGCCATGAGTACCCAAATGGACATGTCTTCCTGTATCATCTGGCCCAGGATCTGAGATCTGCCTGCGGGAGGGCGGGGGGCTTCAAGGAACCAACTTTAACTGATTTGGTTTACTGGGTCCTCAGGGAGGGCAATTCTTCTCTGCTAGCCTTTGCCTGTGGAACATTCTCACCAAGAACTTAAACGAGACCATGTCACTAAGAGTCTTCCAGAAGAGACTGAAGACCTTCCTTTTCTATACATTCTTTGATTTTGGCTGATAAGGGAGGTTTTAATTCAGAGTGTGTAGCTGAGTTTTTAACAGTTACTTGATCTGAAGGGATTAGCAGGTGAAAGATTTCAGTGCATGGAAATAAATCTATCTCTGGCAACTTGTGTTTCATCAAACAGTTGCAAGGCACAGCTATAGAGGCCAATGAAGAAATTGAAAACCTAAAAAGCCCATATTTGGTTATAAACCAACAGAGAGTAGTAAAACACATTTGTATGGGGTTGATAACCTCCAGGTTGTGGCTGGAGAGCTGCTGTTACAACTGATCTCCAGGTGATAGAAATCAGTTCCCCTGGAGAAAATGGCCACTTTGGCAATTGGCCTCTATGGCATTGAAGTACCTCCCCTTTTCAAACCTTGCCCTCCTCAGTCTCCACCCCCAAAATATCCAAGTATTTCCCAACCCAGAGCTGGCAACCCTATCTTTGGATCCAGAAATAGATTTTCAATACAAACCTCTGCAGAGTTTCTCTGGTCTAAGCCTATTGAAGTCAATGAAATTTGATGCGAGCAACTCTGCATAGCAGTGCCTATGAATATTAAGCCCACTTTTCAACCGTAATGAATTAAGACCTCTTTTTAGCCATAATGAAACTAGGAGAGTGTGGTGCCCAAGGTTATTTAAACCTTCTGTTGGAGTCAGCAGGGCTTGGTCTGAGTTCCTCTTTATAACAGTACCTGTAAGGTCTGCAACAGCCCTGTGGCGCAGAGTGGTAAGCTGCAGTGTGTGTGTGTAAAGTGCCATCAAGTCGCAGCCGACTTATGGTGACCCCTTTTGTTTGGGGGGGTCATGGCAAGAGACTACCAGAGGTGGTTTGCCAGTGCCTTCCTCTGCACAGCAACCCTGGTATGCCTTTGTGGTCTCCCATCCAAATACTAAACAGGGCTGACCCTGCTTAGCTTCTGAGATCCGACAAGATCAGGCTAGCCTGGGCCATGCAGTACTGCAGTCAAAAGCTCTGCTCACGACCTGAGTTCGATCCCGATGGAAGTCAGTTTCAGGTAGCCAGCTCTAGGTTGACTCAGGTCATTTTTTCATGGAGGTTTGGCAACATTTTGCCTTTGTTTTGGCCCGCTTCAAATTTTTGATTTTTCATGAACGCTTCGAGCTTTAGCAGAAAAACCGTGTCAACTCCGCGTCTTCTCAAACCTGTGTTGCTCCGTTCTTTGTGGTTGCTACGCGTTTTTTTTCGCTCCATGAAAAACATTCCTGGGTTCGGACCAATTGTCCCCGCCCATGTCAGCTAATTTCTCCTCCCCTGTGAATGGCAATTGGCTGGGAGAGTTTCAAGCCCGGGGGACAGCCTCCCTCCAAGGCAGGACAGATCTCCCTCCTGCAAATCCAAGCCAAAACTCCCGTCACCCTTCTGAAGAGGGGCAGCCAGTCTGCTCTGGGTCTCCCTCCTGCTGTGTGTGTGTTGGGGGGGGCATCCTGAAAGCAGCAAATCCAAGCCAAAACTCCCATCACACTTCTGAAGAGGGGCAGCCAGTCTGCTCTGGGTCTCCCGCCTGCTGGTGTGATCCTGTGTGTGTGTTTTTTTGGGGGGGCATCCTGAGAGCGGCAAATCCAAGCCAAAACTCCCGTCACCCTTCTGAAGAGGGGCAGCCAGTGTGCTCTGGGTCTCCCTTCTCTATCTGGATGGAAGTTCCTGGCAATGGATGGCCGGAGCTCTACGGGGGGGGGGGCACAATGATGACCGTCTGCAAAGTCTGGGAAAGGGGGAGTGGCCAAGTACAGGGGGGATGGGGAGCATGGTAAATAGAAAAGTTATATAAGGAAACCGGAGGGACTGGTGCTTTTTTTGGCTGGGGCTGTGTCCACAGAGGTGAACTGCACTGGGTAATCCGCTGGGCGGTGTTGGGGCGGAGTTGGGGTCAGGCATAAACCATGAGCTTTTCAGAAGGGGACAGACAAAACCATTGTAGAATACTGCTTGCTTTGTTCCCATGAAAAACCAAAACTACTTCTGGATTGACGGGGATATAAAAACATGAATTTAAATCGTGCCCATGAAAAATAAATTTAAATCGCTTCTTTTTTTGCTCCGTGGCAAGAGAGCATCAAAATCTTCCATGAAAAGTGGGCCTCAGCCTTCCATCCTTCCAAGGTCGGTAAAATGAGTACCCAGCTTGCTGGGGGTAAAGGGAAGATGCCTGGGGAAGGCAATGGCAAACCACCCCATAAACATTGTCTGCCTAGTAAACGTCGGGATGTGACGTCACCCCATGGGTCAGAAATAACCCAGTGCTTGCACAGGGGACTACCTTTACCTTTTTAAGGTCTGCAAAACATCTTTAGCCACTTGACAGGGCCACTGTCTCAAAAATACACTTTCATTTTGAACTCTTGCATTTTAGGAATTCCATTTCCCCGTCCCAGTTTCCCAGTTTCAGTTGCTTTTGTTCATGTGCAGTGTGCTGTTTTATTTTTAAAGGGGGCGAAGATTCACAGCAGAGTTTAACAAGCTTCATTTCAGATGATGCAAGTTTCAGTTACTAAAAAGCCAGCCTTTAAAAACTCCTCAAGGCAAAACTCCTACAGGAAGGGCGATTGGCAAGCACCAGTCTCGGACACTTGAGATGATGTTACCCAACTGTTAACTTTAGCAGTGGGTTGGGGAAGGGATGCCCTTGGTGCTGAGCTACGTACAGTGCAACCCTAAGGACACTTTCTTGGGAGTAAGCCCCAATCCTACTGGAGTCAGATTCTGAGTAGGCTTACTTAGGAATGCACTGCTTATTTATCTGAGCGGCATGTGGAGGGAGGGAAGGAGGGAGAGGAAGCTTAACATATCTCAGTCAGCACTATTTTACATGCAGGTGAGGATACACAAAGATGCTGAATGTGGAACTATGGTGGCTTAGCCCCCAAACACCAGTAGCCATGGAAGGTTGGAACCTCCCTTATCAGCCAAAATCAAAGAATGTATAGAAGAGGAAGGTCTCCAGTCTCTTCTGGACGACTCTTAGTGACATGGTCTCTTTTAAGATATTGGTGAGAGTGTTCCACAGGCAAAGGCTAGTAGTGAAGATTGCCTTCCCTGAGGACCCAGTCAACCAAACCAGTTAAAGTTGGTTCCCTGAACACCCCCCCCCCCACACACACACACACACACACAGGCAGATCTCAGATCCTGGGCCAGATGATACAGGAAGACATGTCCATTTGGCAGCCTTTTAGCCATGTTAGCAAAACAGGGCAGCCTTTTATGTGATGCAGATCAGCTATCAATGAAATCCTAATTTAATCAATTCTCCTGGTGTCTCATGTCTTCATTCTGGGGGCTGTTACAGTTATTCTTTTGCAGGATTCAGCTCCTTCCTCAGTCTCCAGAAGTTGCATTTCTGAGCAGGATTGTCAGCACAAGACTGGCAACTGGTGTGAGACTCCCCAGTCAGATGCAGGCCCTTGCCAGCAATGTGGCATGTCAGCAGTGACGCAATGAAAAAGGCTTGCCAACCTCCAGGTACTAGCTGGAGATCTCCTGCTATTACAACTAATCTCCAGCCGATACAGATTGGTTCACCTGGAGAAAATGGCCACTTTGGCAATTGGCCTCTATGGCATTGAAGTCCCTCCCCTTCCCAAACCCCACCCTCCTCATGCTCTGCCCCAAAAATCTCCAGGTATTTCCCAACCAGGAGGGGCTGTGGGTCAGTGGTAGAGCATCTGCTTGGCATGCAGGAGGTCCCAGGTTCAATCCCCGGCATCTCCAGTTAAAGGGACTAGGCAACTAGGTGATGTCAAAGACCTCTGGCTGAGACCCTTCAGAGCAGCTGCCGGTCTGAGTAGACAATACTGACTTTGATGGACCAAGGGTCTGATTCAGTATAAGGCAGCTTCATGTGTGCATGGGAACCAGGTATTTCTGGTCATCATGACATTATGTTGGCAATGATACAGATTGGCCACCATTCGCTGTCCCGCAATGGTAGTGGGGCAGAGGGAAGGGCTTACATTTTGTACCCATAGTGTGTGGGGAGGGAGTTACCTTTTGCTTGTAATTCACTTGTATGTAAATATATGTGCATGGATGCTGAAGGCACAATGGAATGTATGGCCTGCTATTTTACACTCTTTTCCTCGTGAGGTATATTTTGAACTGTTGCTAACCTTTTGCAGCCCAATTACATAAGCTTTCCCCCAAAGCAGAAACGCTGCTGTAGCTTTTAAGTGCCAAAAAGTCTACTGCAGAGTAAATGAACACAGCATAAAGCAAGCAGAGCAGAGCAGAGCCCTCAGCGATGTATAAACGTGGAGGTGGGGGGCTGAAAAAGTGATCCTTGGAAGTAGGATTACAGTCTTGTCCCGATTTCTAATTTGTGAAATGCTGGGAGTGAAGGCATCTTAACTCTGGTGTATAACCAAGTAAAGGAACACAGGTGGATGCAAAATGCCACGGCGCTGCTACTATTCCCTCCCACACCACTTCCCAAATTGCCTATCTGCTGGTGGTTTAACATAAGCCCAGCCAACAGAAATGTATAATGGGTTTGCAAGCAGTGATCCATGGCATGAGAATACTGGCGTTAGAAGAACAAAAGATTTTTATTCATGAACTGCTGGAGACACTCATGAACACATGTGCCTTATAGTGAGTTAGACCCTTGGTCTATCAAGGTCAGTATAGTCTATTCTGACTGTAGGGTTACCAACCTCCAGGTGGTTGCTGGAGAACTCCTGCTATTATAATTGATCTCCAGCCTATAGAGATCAGTTCACCTGGAGAAAATGGCTGCTTTGGCAATAGGACTCTATGACATTGAAGTCCCTCCCCTCCCCAACCCCCCCTCCTCAGGCTCCACTCCAAAAACCTCCAACCAGTGGTGATGAGGGACCTGGCAACCCTATCTGACTGGCACTGGGATTTCCAAAATCTCAGGTAGGGTACTGTATAGCACCTACTGTGTGTGTGTGTGTGTGTGTGTGTGTGAGAGAGAGAGAGAGAGAGAGAGAGAGTGCTGTCAAGTCACAGCTGACTTACAATGACCCCATTGGGTTTTCAAGGCAAGAGACACTCAGAGGTGGTTTGCCATTGCCTGCTTCTGCATGGGCTGAGAGAGTTCTGAGAGTACTGTGACTGGCCCAAGGTCACCCAGCAGGCTTCATGTGGAGGAGTGGGGAACTGAACTCAGTTCTTCAAGTTAGAGTCCACTGCTCTTAACTACTACATAATGCTGGCTCCTGAGCCTATTAACTGGCGATGCCAGGGATTAAATTTGAGACCCTCTGTGTGCAAAGCAGATGGTCTCTACACAATTTGGTTGGGGATCTTATGCGGAGACTGACAGTGGAACAAGCAGCTTCCCCCCACTGCCATTTCCACTTGGGGAAATGGCACGGGATGGAAGGCTGAAGCCCCTCTTCCCTTCATGCAGTGCTCCCACACATAGCAAACAATTGAGTGCTTTGGAAGATGCATCCCCCAGTCATATGTGTGACTGCAAGTCGGGTCTTGGGTCTCACGTAATTTTGCCAGCTCTGGTCTGGGAAATTCCTGGAGATTTTCAGGGTAGAGTCTGGGGCTGGCAGGGTTTGAGGAGAGGAACAACCTCAGCAGGGTATAATTCCATAGAGTCCACCCTCTGAAGCTGCCATTTTCTCCAGGGCATCTGATCTCTGTAGCCTGGGGATCAGAAGTAATTGCAGGAGATCTTCAGCCCCCACCTGGAGTTTGGCACCCCTAGTCTCATGACATATGCCTTGCACATTTAGGCCCTGAGTCATAGGCCCCCTCCAAAATGGATAGAGAAACCCCCATGAAGAAGAAGAAGAGTAGTGTTTTATACTCCACTTTTCTCTATCTTTAAGGAGTCACATAGTGGCTTACAATCACCTTCCCTTCTCCTCTTTACAACACCCTGTGAGGTATGTGTAGCTGAGAGAATTCTAGAGAACCGTGACTAGCCCAAGGTCACCCAGCAGGCTTCATGTGAAGGAGTGGGGAATCCAACCCGGTTCTCCAGATTAGAATCCTCCTCTCTTAACCACTACACAACACTGGCTCTTTGAAGCATAGAGCATGAGGATTGCCCTTCGTAAATGAGTTCCCTGTTCACATGTTATTTCGTATCCTCTGAAGGTCTAAATACATAACCTGTATACAATATGAATAAAGCCACTTGCTCAGTGAGTGGAAACTGAAATTTGTTGGATGGGGGTGGAGGCAGAGAAACACAGCTACCCCAATAATCTTTAAAAAGTTACAGAGCTGCACTCCTGAAAAAAAGATTTACAACTTCAGTCAGCAACTGCTGCCAGGAAGATTATACACTTTAAAAAATGCTTAGGTGATTCAAATTCAATTAAAAATATCTTTTTTTTTTTTTTGCTTGCCACTTCTGCTGCTGCATTGATTTTCCTTTAGAAAAGAGCAATCACTGTGTGAGTCAATAAAATAAATTTGGTATAATCTGGGTTAATGGCAGATGGGCCACTGTTAGGGTTGCCAACCTCCAGGCACTGGCAATAAGAAAACAGTGCAGGCAAACTATCAAAAACATATATTCAGTGAAAAAGTGCAAACATCAACATACAACAGTGCTAACATGAACAATGAGTATACAAAAATATATACACACACACGAAGAAGCTGTTCACAATGTGGCAGCAATGATAAATAAGGCACAATGGCTGTCTCCAACAAGACTGAGAAAGTTCAATACAAGAAAATCCAATGTCAATAGCTATAATAAGCCAACGTCTGAAGGAACAAACTGCTGCTCCAAAAACTTGAAGACGAGTAGAGGGAAACAGAGGAAACGCTATCCCAGATATTTTTAGCGCTTTCACCATACGCTTGGCTTCATCAGCCTCAAAGTAGAGGTTAAAGCCCACAGATGTATAATCATGCAAGGAGATTCTTCAGATTAATCCAAAGATTTCAAATTATATTTTGTATTTATTTTATTTTATGTATTTTAGCTCCCAAAAGAATGATAGTGAGTTTTTCCTTTGCTGTAACCTCCAGGCACTAGCTGGAGATCTCCTGCTATTACAACTGATCTACAGACGATAGAGGTCAGTTCACCTGGGGACAATGGCCACTTTGGCAATCGGACTCTATAGCATTTAAGTCCCTCCCATCCAAGTCTCTCTCTCTCTCTCTCTCTCTCTCCCCCTCTCTCTCCCTCCCTTCCTTCCTGGTTGGTCTGCAAAGATATTGACCAGCCTTTTGAACTTTTAAGGGAATAAAAAGGAGACACTTTGTATTAAGGGGTTTTCTACATTTAAAAAAAAAACATGATAGAGATCAATAAAACTGTGCCTGGGGTATAAAAAATGAATAGAGGGGCTTCTCTATTCTCTAATTTTTTTTGTCCCTTTCCTCATAATAATAGAACTTGACACACCCAATGAACATGCAGTAGCAAATGTGATGGGGCAGCTTCTAAGGGCACAAGGTATGTGGGGGATGAATTTAATTATTTGAATACTTCAAATTTTAATTAAGAAACCCTAGTTTAACCTACACTTTATGTCTGGAGTATTCTTTTCTGGGTATGTTTTCAAAAGGTGTGTGTGTGTGTGTAAAGTGCAGCCAAGTCGCAGCCAATTCCTTATGGGGTTTTCAAGGCAAGAGACCAACAGAGGTGGTTTGCCAGTGCCTTCTTCTGCATAGTGATCCTGATATTCCTCAGTGGTTTCCCATCCAAATACTAGCCAGGGCTGAAGGCTGACCCTGCTTAGCTTCCGAGATCTGATGTGATCGGGCTAGAGAGCCAGTGTGGTGTAGTGGTTAATTGCACTGGTTTGGAGTGGTGGACTCTGATCTGGTGAACAGGGTTTGATTCCCCATTCCTCCACATGAGCGGCGGAGGCTAATCTGGTGAACTGGATTTGTTTCCCCGCTCCTACTCATGAAGCCAGCTGGGCGACCCTGAGCTAGTCCCACCTTCTCAGCCCCACCTACCTCACAGGGTGTCTGTTGTGGGGAGGGGAGGGGAAGGTGATTGTAAGCTGGCTTGAATCTTCCTTAAGTGGTAGAGAAAGGTGGCATATAAAAACAAACTCATCTTCTTCTAAACTGAGCCATCCAAGTCAGGGCCATCCAGAGCTATCCAGGTTTAAAAGATTAATGCAAATCATTATTAAGACTGCTAGAAGATCAGAAGATGTCCATCAGAGCTGATAGACCCAGCATTGGAGACAGTTCCTTGTCTTTTAAGAAGGAGCAAAGGAGCAGTTTCTTTTACATCGTTGAAGTATAGTTCCTAGCAGGGAAATTCATATGTCCTCTTCAGCACAGCAGTGCAAACCTTAAGCAAAGGTTTGTTTTTGACATGAGATGTGTTGTTCTATTTTCCTCCTGCTTTTTTTATTCCCACTGAAATTATACAGATCTGTTAACTCTCTGATAGCTAACATCTGAGAACTATTCTCTAGATGACTTAATTTGTACACAATGAAAGATTACTTAGACCTTCTTTGGTTAAATGTTTCCAGCTTCTTTTATGCCTCATCTTAGCCTCCGAGGTGCAATTCCATACATTAAATAGACATCAGGTTAATGGACTCTGGCAATCTGAAAATTACATCTCTAAATCTCCCTTTGCATTTAGCTCCAACGTGCAATACCTAATTTCATCAAAATCGCGCTATTAAAACCCGAGCAACGTACGGAAACGACGGAGGTATATTTCAGAAGCTCATTTGCCGCTTGTAATATTTTTCTGCCATGGTTATCGAGATGGGTAAACGGACGGAGGGCTATTCATTCGCATTATGTGTGAGTCAATCATCTTCAGAGTGTGATAGAACTGCGAGGGGGCTGCAGTTCACCCGTCCTCCCACTCGCTCGCCTCTATTCGGTGTGCATCAAAAAATTAGTAAGAAGCGAACTGTGTTAGACGATGCAATTAACCCTCCGAAAACCAGGGAATGTTTTGACATGAAGGTTCTTTCCTTCAGTAGATGCTTTAAATGGGCAGTGAATATCATCCCTCAAGAACTCAGATGTAGATTTTTTTCCACAGTTCTACCTAAAAGCAGTCCTAATTATCCGTTTACTACTTTAATTTTTTTTAACTATACTTGTTGCCAACTTACCAAGGCCTTTTACGCAGGGACGTTTCCCCACGGTCACCCCCGCCGACTGCTTCGGGGCTTCCTTTTGATTATGAGTGGCTTTCTCTTCCGTCAGAGGTTGCTTTGCTCTCCCTGTGCGTTTTGCCCACATTTTCCAGATTCTGGCTAAAACAGAAGCAGTCGGTGGGGGTGACTGTGGAGAAATGTCCCTGCACAAAAGGCCAAAGTATCTTTGCCGCAGTGGTTGAATCTCACTGTATGTTCTTCCAATGATTTTCTGAACCCCTTGGAGAAGAAAAGCCCAAATGTAAAGCCAATGCTTATTTGTGTAGAGGGGAAAGAACGCTTTGCAGTTGGCAGAAACGAGACCAATAATAACATCAACCCATTAAAGAAGGATTCATACTGAACTAACCAAAACATATTAAAATACTTACAATAACTCTAATATAAAAATGGCAAGACAAGCAATTAAGACAGACAGTACAAGCAGCAGCAATAAGCCAGGTACCAAAATTGTTTGAAATGAGTCTTCACAGTTTCTGCATCTGGGGAGTACTGTGAAGAAGTGGTAGGCTGGTAGCCCTAAGTCTCAACAATGTATAAGGTTTTGCACAGGAAACAAATCATTCACAGTGTTTGGGAAGACCGAGGTGGAAATAGGTTCCAGTTAAAATGAAGTAGTTCAGCATGTCTTTATCTGTATTTTAAAAAGAGAAGACTCAGACTCTTCTCCTGAGGAGTATCCCCAATGCAGGATTTGGTATTTCCAGGAGCACCAGATATGCTAATGTCTGAATGAAGGTAGGTTCTCAGGATCACTAGGGTTGCCAGGTCTCTCTTCACCACTGGCGGGAGGTTTTGGGGGGCGGAGCCTGAGGAGGGCTGGGATTCAGGAGGGGAGGGACTTCAGTGCCATAGAGTCCAATTGTCAAAGCGGCCATTTTCTTCAGGTGAACTGATCTCTATCGGCTGGAGATCAGGTGTAATAGCAAGAGATCTCTAGCTAGTACCTGGAGGTTGGCAACCCGAAGGACCACCTAATCCCAAAGGAACCTTGGAATAGTTCAGGACCTTCTCCCTCACTATCTTAGATCCAACGGCTGGTCACTGGGGTGCCAGCCTCCAGAAGGAGCCCGGGGATCTTGTGGAATTAAAGCTCTTCTTCAGAACACAGAGGGGTGTTACAGGCTTTGACATATTAGAGCACATGAACTATGGAATTAGTGTTGTACATATGCAGAAATATTCAATGTAAAACCAAGCTACACATATGAACTACAAACTATACAGCAGAGGCTTAAATTTCCTTTTAAAAGGAAAGAGAGCCTGGATATTCTTTGCCAGAGGCTTATGTTTCTGAATTACTCTGTCAAAGATTTCAGTATTAGTGTGGATTTGCTCATAGCACTTTCTGCCTTCTTCTATGACCTTTCCCAGCTTTTTCAATGGCTAGAGAGCAAAGCCTTTGCAGCACCTCCTACATGTTTTAGGCTACAGAGCAGTGTTCACTTCCTGCCTTTCCAATGACTTCAAGTGCAGAAATACTCTCCACCCTCTATACTCCAAGGGTATATTATGCTGACTAATGATATAATGATGTAATATAAACAATATATTGTATTTTAAGATTTAAACATGAAAACATGATTCTAGAAATTAATGAATAGGTTCATTCTCAACATATTTGTCTGGAGATGAGAATGCTGGTAAAATTGATTATATAGAGAGATAGCAAGACTCAAAACTGACTGTTTAAAGTTTAGCAAAATAGCCTGGTGGAAGAGGAAGTCCTTATTTGGTAGTCTAAAGGGAAGCAACAGAGCATGTGCAGTACAACTGCATCCTGCTTGTGCTCAAGGTTCAAGCCCATTGAAGGTGCTTAAACAGTATAAATAGAGGCAAGGAGAGGGCTAGAACTTCAGACCTCTAAGGGAGGCTCATGGTATTGGTATGTATGGCTTTACAAATATATTATTCTAGAATGTGAATTAGATACTTTGAACTAAATCAGACTTCTTTAACTGTTATATTTTAAGTGTTGGATTTTATAACTGAATAGTATGTAGAACTTGCTTGCTTTACTGTATACATTGTTACTGAATTTTAAGACTTTGTAATACTTGCATATACACATATATATACACAATTACATTGGAGCACATCAATAAAAAGAGTAAAGTAGTTGAGTCCTGCTTAGTAGGTGACTAACTGAATAAGATAACATACCACTTCTCAGGAAGGGGTCGATACTAAGAGCATAGTCACTCGAAAGGCATTGACCCGCTCAGTGGCAGAGCATCTGCTTGGCGTGCAGAAAGTCCCAGGTTCAATCCCTGGCCTATCCAGTTAAAGCCACTGGCCAAGTAGGTGATGTGACAGACCCCTGCCTGAGACCCTGGAGAGCTGCTGCCGGTCAGAGTAGACAATAATGACTCTGATGGACCAACGGTCTCAGGGGGAGGGACCTGGCAAACCTAGCTGGTCATGAGCAACAGGTCCTTTTTAAGCACTTTACAGTACAAGCCTAAGAACACGTTTCTGGGAGTAAGCCCCATTGAATAGACCACAGTACGATTCTAAGTAGACTTGCTTAGGATTGCTCTCTTGATTGTGGAACTTGCATCTAAGAGAGGTCAGCCCTGCTGAGACTGGGGGGGGAGGTATGCTGCAGCAGAAAGGGTTAGTGATTTTAGGAATGCAAAACATGTTAATGTAGGGTTGCCAATCTCCAGGTACTAGCTGGAGATCTCCTGCTATTGCAACTGGTCTCCAGCCAATAGAGATCAGTTCACCTGGAGAAAATGGCCGCTTTGGCAATTGGACTCTATGGCATTGAAGTCCCTCCCCTCCCCAACCCCACCCTCCTCAGGCTCTGCCCCAAAAACCTCCCACCGGTGGTGAAGAGGGACCTGGCAACCCTATGTTAATGTCAGGACAAGTGAGGATTCTTATCAAAGTCCTCCCAAATTTATTAACAAGCTTTATACCCCACCTTTTTGCCCTGATCACGGCCAGCCCCATATGGTCCTGCTCTTTCACCATCTGAGGTGAGGCAAGTGATCATAGGAACAACCCCCATGTTTTCAGGATTGCGCTGTATGAGAGAGTGGTTGTCTTGAGCATGTAGTGTGAGAAACATCCTCTCCAGGGAGATTTGTGTTGCTTTTTTCTCTTTGCTGAATAGCCAATGGCAGTTTAAAACTCTTTCAGAAGTGTTAAAAACATAGCCTTCCTGACCCTCTGGCTTTTTATGCAAGGCTGCTTCCCTTGCTGTCACCCCCCTGATTTCAGCCAGCATCCAGAAAATGTGGGGAAAACTCATGGAAATGCATGGGGAGAGCGAGGCGACCTCTGACAGTCAGAAGAGGCACGCATAACCAAAGCCCTGAAGTGTGTGTGTGGGGGATGACTGCGAAGAAACAGCCATGCATAAAAGACCTTTGTTTGCTGTTACTCTAGTTTCTTTTCTTTTTCTTTTTCTTTTATATTAGTTCGGCTCTATGTGTGCAGGCTTAAATTTGTTCTGTTCATTGATTCAACATAAGCCACCTTAGGTCTCATATGATGGCACAGAGGCATATACATTTTTTTAAACAAAATAATATATCATGACCTCATTAGGTAGTTTTAGGTTCAGGCCTGATGCAATGGAATCACCAAACATCAAAATAGTGACATATAACACATCCAAACCAAAATGTAACAATTTCCCCCCCACATGCACCATGCTCAAAAGTAGATGCTAATAAATAGGTCACAGATGCGAGAGGAATATTTTGGGTGCATCGCATGATGAGCATATTTACATCCCAAATGTGGAGCTGAAACCTGCCGCTGTCAATGAAGTAACATATGGTAAGGTTGCAACCTGGGAAAGTGAGAATTAGCAGGGGTGTGTGTGAGCATGTGTGATGCTCTGATTAACAGCATCCGAAGTACAGCGCTCGTGTTTCGCAACAACAGACTCCAGCTTCTGTTAAATCTGTTCATGAAGGCAGATAAAGTGCTGAAGGAATGACAAAGGGGTGAAGATACCTCGCTTGTTAGAATGTGCACAGAATGGAATGTGATACTTCTTCCCCCTTCATGCTAAAATCTTGCTCAGCTCTCAGAGATCACTGGAGTGCTTGAATGCCATCTATACTTTATATATTGTAAGCCCCCTTGAGTTCCACAAGGGAGAAAGGCGGCTAATAAATAAATAAATAAATAAAATAAGAATTATATTCAGCCACCACAACAAAGTTTGGTTTTAAAAAAAAAGTCTCTGAGGACTTAAAAGGGAAAAGATGGGATGTAAAGATCACAAGCTCTGCTCACAACCTGAGTTTGATCCCAACGGAAGTTGGTTTCAGGTAGCCGACTCAAGGTTGACTCAGCCTTCCATCCTTCCAAGGTCGGTAAAATGAGTACCCAGCTTGTGGGGGGTAAAGGGAAGATGACTGGGGAAAGCACTGGCAAACCACCCCATAAACAAAGTCTGCCTAGTAAACGTTGGGATGTGACATCACCCCATAGGTCAGGAATGACCTGGTGCTTGAACAGGGGACCTTTACCTATAAATAACAGTTATAGGGCAGTTATAAAAATCAAATCTTGGTACATTTTCAGGCAATGAAATAAAATGTTTTACACAGAGCCTCCCCACTCTTACCCCCCAAATCAAATTCTTAAGCATTCTTAAGTCAGGAACATATAAAAAGTCAGTCTACAAATGAAAAGGCAAAGGCCAAAGCTCGGTAATAAAGTACACGCTTTGCAAGCAGAAGGTCCCAGGTTTGACCCTTGGGATCCCCAGCAAAAGAGATTTCAGGCAAAGGGACTGGGAACATTCTTTGTTTAAGGCTATGGAGTGCAGTTGCTAGTCTGAGCAGGCAATACTAGGCTAATGGTGCCATCACAACCAGAGTGACACAGAGTGACACCAGTTGAAGTCCACTGAAGTCAAGGGTATAACTCTGCTTAGAAGGATGTAACTGTGTACTGCAAATGGAACAGTGGTCTGACTCAGTGTAAGGCAGCTTCAGAAGGTCATAAAGCCACACTTTTGAATTTGTGGATGCTGCTGGTTTGGTGGAAGCTGTATTATTACAGTTGACTCAAGTTACTTGGGAATTTCACTCCCCTCAGCTATTCTGGAGGGTAGGTACAAAAGGATTCCTCTCAAGGATCGTGAATGTTTATGTAAAGACAGGCATGCTGAATCTTTAGAGCATGTTGTTTTTGACTGTAAAATCTACAAACATATTCAGGATGTTGTCGAAATCTTTCACGGTCAGAGTTCATTGGTTCTCGTAGGTTATCCAAGCTGTGTAACCGTGGTCTTGGTATTTTCTTTCCTGCTGCTGGCGAAACGTCAGGAAAGAAAATACCAAGACCACGGTTACACAGCCCGGATAACCTACGAGAACCAATATTCAGGATGCTTTGATTGTTCCTATAATGAAGGGCTCTCCAGGGAAGAATAGAATGTTTTACCTTTATACTCTGTTATCAGATAAGAATCAGGATATGTCTTTTAAGGTGGCAAAATTTGGCTGGCTGGTCTTAAGGATCAGGAAATCTTGGTCTACACTGGTTCAGGAAGGATCATAAGCAGTTATTATTATATATCTTCTTTTACTCATTAACATTTTTTTAGTATTTTTTTATCCTTTATTTTAGTGGTGACGAATGATTATCAATCATGGATTCTGATTGAAGATATGATATTTATAACCTATGTTACACTTTTAATTCTATGTATATAACAGAATTCTGGTCTAGGACCGTAATAAATATTTACTTACTTACTTGAGAATTTTATTTCCCTTCCTTATTGTCAACTCTGCTATAACTTGCAAGGAATCTCTCTCTCTCTCCCGCCCCCACTTCTTTCTGTAATTCTTTAATGTTACATTAATTATTGTCTCCCCGGAGAGGAAATTTTATGGGATTGGTTCATGCAGGTTATGGTGATTGTCATATGACTAAATTAGCCTGGCACACTATTGACATAAAAACCCACTGAAATTAATAGTATTATATTAATAGCATTAATAGCCTTCAGCAATTATATTCTTATGAAAGAAAGCTGTCTTAAACACATGTGAAAACCCTACTGGAAGGCATATTTTATAATGATTTAAGATTCTTATGTTACAAGTGTGACATGTTTATATTGCAATGATAGCTTTGGGGCAGGAAGATCACGGAGGGGGCCAGTAACATAGTTATTTTCTTCGCTGATGTTACCCATATCTCTGCCACTCTTGGAAGCAAGAACTGACCCATGGAGGAGATTGGAAGCAGGAAAATGGCACCCCCTCTAGAATCTGAAGCCTAAAGTGACTCTTTCTCACAATGCTGTATGAACAAATGATTTTTCCAGAATAGTCTCTCTAACTCAATATTGCCTGTTCTTAGATTAGAAATTATTTTGGATTTCTCATCCCTGCTGTTCCAACCTCCAACCTTTTGTTTTGATTTTCCTTTCCCTTTATGTGAATTGAACCTGCAATTAATTACCTTCATGCCTATATTGGTTTCTTGGCACAGAGTTGTTTACCATAAAATATATGCATTTTTGGTGTTGTTTCTGCATCAATAAATACATTATATGGAAAAATGACATACATATGAAGACAATACAAAATACATTGCTTATTAAAAACTGTGCATAAGACAATACAAAATACATTGCTTATTAAAAACTGTGCATATGTTCACATCACACCTGCATGTATAAAACCAACAATGAAAAGCAGAGAATCAAAATCAACAAGAATATAAAAAGAAAGAAACCGTAAAAAATTCACTTATCTCTATATACTGTACTGCATATATGCATTGTTTTAAAAAGTTGATTTTAATGTCTTTCTAAACTATATGTTGTCTTTAGGCCCTAATGGTGTGGAAATACAGGATAAAAATGTTTTAGAATGGAAGCAGTATTGCACTGTCTTGCCAGGAACACTGACGAGGGAGTCCCAGGTTCAGATCCCTACTTGTGTAGAGTTGCCAACTTCCAGGTATGAGTTGGAGATCTCCTGGGATTACAACTGATCTTAAGGTGATGGAGATCAGTTCATCTAGAAAAAATGACCACTTTGGAAGGTGGACTCTATGGCATTGTACCCTGATGAAGTCCCTCCCCTCCTCACACCCCGCCCTCCTCAGGCTCTGCTCTGAAAATCTCCAGGTATTTCCCAACCCGGAGCAGGCAACTCTACCACTTCTGCCATGTAAGTTCATTGGGTGACCTTGGATCAGTCATTTTTTCTAAGCCTAACCTACCTCACAGTGTTTTTGGAGGCATGACCGTGTTGGAGAACAGGGAAGACCAATAAGGTGTTTGGAAGGGGAAAGGAAGACCTTTTCCATACTTGTTATCTGAGATACTTTAACCAGAGATGTTTGGAGTCTGAACTTGGCATGGTATGTGTGTAGGGTTGCCAGCTAGTACCTGGAGGTCTCCTGCTATTACAACTGATCTCCAGCTGATAGAGATCAGTTCACCTGGAGAAAATGGCCGCTTTGGCAATTGGACTCTATGGCATTGAAGTCCCTCCTCTCCCCAAACCCCACCCTCCTCAGGCTCCACCCCAAAAACCTCCCGCCGGTGGCAAAGAGGGACCTGCAACCCTATATGTGTGCAGAGTGGGGACTCTATCACTGAACCTCTGTGTGTGTCCCCCCCCCCACATGCCATTTAGGGATTGCAGGAGCACACTTCCTATGCTCATCTTTTACTTACTATGTGATTATGATTCTGAAGAGCTTTACCTTGTTGAACAATGAAGAGTTGTTATACATAAATTTATACTAAATATGCCCACTCTGGATTGCACCCATTCATTGAAATGGATAGAAGAACCTTTAGAAATCAGAAGAATTCTGGCTGCATCCATTTATTCATCTATTTAAATGTGTATATTTTACCTTTCTAGCCAGAAAGAATGGTTCAAGGAAGCTTTCAAAGCCAGTAATTCCTAGTACTACAGTAAAAAAATAAAACCTGTTGTTAAAAAAAAAAAAAAAACCAGCTACAGACTAAAAAGAAACAAATATGATCTCTCTCTGACTTTGTCGTCTACAGAGTCATCTATTATCAAAAGCCCTTTTGAACAGAACAGGCTTGCAGAACCATCAGGAGTGAGCTACCATGGACCTCCCCTCCCCCAAATCTCCTTGGGGGAGGCCATTGCAGAGGGATAGTGCCATAGGTAAAGAAAGATCAAGTCTGAGCTGTGGCAGAACTAGCAGCTCCAAAGGAGGGAACAGGCAGAAGGAAAGTCTGTGAAGATCTGAACTGGTGCAATGGTTCCAACTGGGAGAGACGGTTTTTCAGAATGAACCAATGGACTGGCTTGATGTAAGGCTTATTTGCGTGCATGCTTATTTGTGTGCACATTTGTGTGTGTGTGTGTGTGTGTGTGTGTGTGTGTGTGTGTAAAATGCTGTCAAGTCACAGATGACTTACAGCAACCCCAGCAAGGGGCTTTCAAAGCAAGTGAAAAGCCAAGGTGGTTTGCCATTGCCTTCCTCTGCAGAGCCTTCCTTCGTGGTCTCCCCTCCATGTACTGACCCTACTTAAGTTTCCAAGCTCTGACGAGATTGGGCTATACCATGCTGCCTTCCCTCTCATGCACTTTAAACCAAAAAAGAATGAGTTCCCCAATATTTTTATTGGCTTAGGCAAATTAATTTTGCTCATTCACACCCTGCCTACCACCATGTCTTCATTATACTGATCAGTAGAACAAAAAACCCATGATATAATTAAGAGTTGATCAAGCTACTATTTTATTTTCTATAATTCCTGCAATTAAAAAAATAATAATTATCCCCATCACAAATGGATCCATGCCTCCTCAATCAGGCCTCCCTCCAGGAGTTAAAGGGATTCTCATCCAAGTGAATGAATGAATGGTTTTATTTGTATATAGTATATATGTCAACAATACCACAGAAACATAATTAAAAATAGTAGGTTAATAAAATGCTATGCTAATTTGAGGCATACAAAGGAATAATAACTAAAAATTGTGGCTATGTCCCAATTGGCCAGTGAGACCTAGCAACCATTAAAATCAACTCAAATGATCAGCTCTCTTAGCAACCATATTGGACCTTATTTTCTTTGCCGCCAGAGCATACAGGGAGGTCCTTCACATCCAAGTGATAAACTGCTGAGCAGTCTCTGAATGGAGTGGCTCTCCAAGACATTTGATATATCTGAGATTGGCACACCTGAACATTTGCACTTTGGGTGGTTGTACAGTTTGCCTCAATGGCCAGGGGAGCCTTTGGCAAGGAACCACGGGATTTGGTACAATCGAGTTATACATTTCAGCCTTCACTGAGATTTGCAAATCATCATTGTCGCATTGTGTCTTTAAATTTCAAGAGGAGAAAAGAGGAGCTATCTCCTCAACTTTGATTTCAGACACCAGTTTTTACCTTTAGGCAGGAGTGGAGCCCACATAAACACAATCTAATCACTGGAAAGAAATTCGCAGATTACTTTAAGTGATCTGGCACTTTGAGAGTGACTTCTCCTAGCAATTTTTAATGGATATTTTCGCAACCATGTGAAAGAATGAATACTGCTGATATAGCCTATGCGCTAATTAAAATCTGAGATAGGTGTGCAATGAGGGATGATTAGAATCTATTGTTCGTTTGCAATACTCTTCCGATTTTCACTTTAGAGATGGCTTGTTTGCAGACAGGCATAATCAGTGTTTGCCACATAGCCGCAAAATTCCTAGGAAGGAAAGCTGTTTGCTATTCTCCAAGTTCACTCTACAGCAATAATTCTCTAACTGTGTGCAGGGGCATACTTGTGTTTTATAAGGGTATTGCTTTAGGTGGCATTGAATATTCATCACTGAACATTTTTAGCATGAAAGGGTATGTTGGGAGGCTCCAAAAAAAGTCCTGTGAAAACCTTCCAAAAGCTTAACCAGTTCATTCCTGACCACTGCTTCACTTTGGCAAACCTTGATGTGATGTGCGTATATGTACATAGACTGTATTCTTCTTGCTACCTATAAGATCCCAGCCAACCAGAGATCAATAAGTCATTATATTGACATTACAGCATTATGTAACCAGTCAGAATTTCTATGGGATAAATCATAAAGCCAAATCAGAGTAAAGGCAATATTGGATGAACAAAAGATTTCAAGTGGTGACAAGAGCTGCTAGGACAGAGAAGCAAAAAATGGCTTCTCTCCCTTTGAAAAATGTAAAAGCCAGCAGTAATTTGGATTTGTTTCCAGAATTGGACATCGTGATCTCTCATAAGACAGAAAGAGGAAACAAAGAAAAACCTAGTAGTGAAGACTGATATTAATTTCAAGTGATGCACTAGGGAAAGAGTCAGTAGAAAACGTTAACTGTCTAATGGTCAAAGGATACATAGAACACATAATCCAAGCCTCAACCCCCATTTTTTCAAATGCAGTGTCAAGCACAGGCGGGGATCCCATGGCGTCCTTCCCCCTGCTGGGCCTCCTCAGTCTCAGACCAGTCAGAGGGGGAGTCAGAGCTGTGCCCTTCCTCCAACGCTGCCAGATTGGCCTGCGGGTGAGCCTTCTCCCCCAGGTCAGCCAGGAGCTGGCAAAATCCTCCTCGGCCTCTGCTTGCCTCTGCTTATATAGCCCAGGGCTGGTGTGGCCCCTCCCCCCTAGGCCCTCTCTTCCTCCTTCCTGCCTAGGGTTGCCATCCTCCAGGTAGTAGCTGGAGATCTCCTGCTATTACAATTGTTCTCCAGCTGATAGAGATCTGTTCACCTGGAGAAAATGGCCACTTTGGCAATTGGACTCTATGGCACTGAAGTCTCTCCCCTCTCCAAACCCCACCATCTTCAGGCTCTGCCCCCAAAACCTCCCGCCAGTGGCAAAGAGGGACCTGGCAACCCTATTCTTGCCCCCCCCCCCCCGGCCTATGTAGGGCTGCCGCCTCTTGAGGGCTCTTCTGCCTTTCCGGCTTCAGCAGCTCCTGCCAGGCTGGGATGTGCCACTTGGCTTTGCCCCACCAAGAAGAAGTAATTTTCTATGATCAGGGGGAGTGGAGTTAAGATACAGAATGGGTTCATGAGAAGAAGGTGCTAAAAAGTTCCCTGCCCATGTTCTTTCTCCCTAAGGCTACATTTTTTTCCCCAACTGTTTTATTTCCAGTCAGACTCCAAGGCCTGAAGCAAGCCCAGCTGGAAAAAAAATAGAGGCTTGGGAGAAAGAATAAAGATAATGTGCATTGAGGTGGAGGCTCCAGAAACTCTTGTCCGCTTGAGAGACCCAGCTTGGTGTGGTGGTTAAGAGCAGTTAACTCTAATCTGGAGAACCGGGTTTGGTTCCCCACTTTTCCACATGAGCGGTGGACTCTAATCTGATGAACTGGATTTGTTTCCCCACTCGTACACACGAAGCCAGCTGGGAGACTAGGTCTAGTCACAGTTCTCTGAACTCTCTCAGCCCCAACTTACCTCACAAGGTGTTTATTGTGGGGAGAGGAAGGGAAGGAGACTGTAAGACAGTTTGATTCTCCTTAAAAGGTAAAGAAAGTTGCCTTCTCCTTAAAAGGTAAAGAAAGTTGCCATATAAAAACCAACTCTCCTCCTCCTCCTCCTCCTCCTTCTTCTTCGAATCATAGAGTTGGAAGGGACCACCAGAGTCATCTAGTCCAACCCCCTGCACAATGCAGGAAATTCACAGCTTCCTCCCCCACACCCTACTCCATGCCCAGAAGATGGCCAAGGTGCCTTCCCTCTCATGAACTACCTAAGTTCATAGAATCAGCATTGCTGACAGATGGCCATCTAGCCTCTGCTTAAAACCCTTCAGGGAAGGAGCACTTACCACCTCCCGAGGAAGCCTGTTACACTGAGGAACTGCTCTAACTGTTAGAAAATTATTCCTAATGTCTAGATGGAAACTCATGACATCGCTTCAAGTACTTGAAAATTGTTATCATATCACCTGTCAGTCTTCTCCTCTTCAGGCTAAACATACCCAGCTTCTTCAACCTTTCCTCACAGAACTTGGTCTCCAGACCCCTCACCATCTTTGTTGCCCTCCTCTGGATATGTTCCTTTCCTTTTTCCTTTCCTTTCATCCCTTAGAAGCTCCTTGATCAATTGATCTTGAGCAGCATATATCTAGTGTTGGAGGGATATAAGGACTGAAACAAATCTTGCCACTGACAATGTAGCCTTGGGGTCCCTGTTCCAGCTTGTCTACATCTTTCTTAAATTGTGGTGCCCAAAACTGAACACAGTACTCTAGGTGAGTTCTTCTTCTTCTTGATCATAATGTTCTTTTATTACCACTCTCTCTCACACAAAGCACCCTGGTTTATTGCTATTTGCCTTGATCCACTTTCTGACACATCGCTCATACTGTGTAACATTTTGTTTGCTCCATAGATTAGTTCCTTTCTTGGATTACATACAAGTAATTCATTTTCCAAATCATCAGCAAGCAGCAAATAAAGAACTATTTTTAATGCTATAATCCATTGCTATAAATAACCACGAAAGCCTGACCTAACGATTATTAAATGTCCGTTGCTAATTATTTATTTATTTATTTATTTAAAAATCCTGTTATAAGGAATTTGTCAAATACATGTAAATAGTGAAAGCATATAAAGCGAGAAAAGCAGATTAGCAGCACAATGCTAAACAGTGTTGTACCCTTCTAAGCCCGTGGACTTCAATGGACTTAGAAAGGTGTAAGTCTGTTTAGGACTGCAGTGTAAATTCAAGGGGAGATAACAACAGGAAAGCATGGAAGCACTTCCTCTGCTCTGTGTTTATTCCAGTTATTTGCCTTCCGATATCATTGCAAATATAATTACTTTAAGTGATTAAATTATTGTACTATTTACAGTGGAATCTTTAATAGTGATCTTGTATTTGAGTCTTTTTGTTCTGTAAAATATGGTCCTTAGGGGTTCTAAATTGGATTTGTGTGTTTTATGTAGGAATGCTTCATCACCCACCAGTAGTGGGAAGGTCATGGACATGGGGCACCATGTGATATTAGCAATGTTGCCAACATTACAATGTCAGTTCTGGGTACAACCCAGATGTGACAATGGGTAGCTCTAGGAGTTGCTGGAAACTCCATGATAAAACCATCATTTCCGGCGATGTCAAGAGCTACCCATAGTCACTTCTGGGTACAACACAGCTTAGAGGATGCCAGCGAGTTTTAAAAATATTTTTCTCCAGCTGCTTCTTGAAGCAGCAGCGGACACCAGAGACAATCAGCAGGAGGCTTTCCGGCATAGCTGGAGGCCTGGCAACCCTACCCACCAGTTTCATTCACTGTCTGTTCACCAGTTTGACAAATTGCCTGCTTGCAAACTGTTTGTACCTGTTTGATCATGCAAAATAGAGATTGTGCATGCGCAGTCATATATTATTGCTTACCCAGTATGGGGACATTGGAACTCTAGTGCAAAGTTCTGAGGAAGAGGCACGACAAAGCCCATTCACTTCCTTGTAGTATTTGAGCCGTATTGACAGCAGGAAGGTGAAATAACCCAGTATTTGTGCAGATAGACAAGGAATGAAATGACTCCACCCAAAGCTTTCCTTCTGTGACCAGGGAAAAAATTTAACCCAACTTATTATTTGTTAACTGTTTTCCCTCAGTGGACATATGTGGGTCCAGACTAATTGCCAAGGAAGACCCACAAAGGAGGAATAGCCCCTGAGGCCTTGGGTACATACCTTGTATACCTCAACAACTCTGATTTTAAGAGATCCATTGTTCCTCCCTACATGCAAGCACACAAGCTTGGCCTCACAAATAGGTTCAGAACTACAGCACCCACAAATCTCCATGTACAGCTGGCACTCTGCCATTATTCTGGGTGGGGATTCTTTCCTCCATTAAGCATGCTGTGAAGAAAGAAGGCAGAGGGAATTTGTCTCCCTTTCCTTTAATACTAGAACTCAGAAGTGGCCAGGAGCAAAGCTGATGGACAGTAGATGAACAAAAGAACATACTTCTTCACACAATGAGTAATTATGGTGAGGCCCACAGGTTCCGGTGGTTCTACAAGGGGATTAGACAAATTTATATGGGACAGGTCATAGAAACATAGAGCTGGAAATGACCTCAGAGATCATCTAGTCCAACTCGCTGTGCAACACAGGAACTCCGCAACTACCTCCCTGACTCCCCCAGGGAGACTCATGCCCTGAGCTTCTTGAATAAATTATACAGGGGAGCTTTTCTTTCAGAGAGATAATTACACTCTAAAAATATGAGCACCCGACACTAGACAAAGTCAAAATGAATGGCCAAAGGTTGGCGAGCATCATCTTTGGCTGCCAAATGAATGTGTTTAGCCCGATGGTAGTGACTGCTGAATTTGCAGTAATCATTTTCAAATGAAGCCCTCTTTTCATTAGCATTCCCATGCTACCATGCATAATTTAAGACAATGGGTTTCAGGCACCAACTCAGCATTCATAAATTAGTGCTAATTTTGTTGTCGCTGAAACCCAGGGAATTGTGCAGCGCGGGAATAGTTTTGCATCTGAAAAACATCAACCTGCGCCTTGTTTGATCTCAAGGCAGATTCCATGTGTGTGTACTTTAAACAGATACTATAAATCATGGGTTTGATTCCTCACTACCCTTTTCTGTCATCTGCATCTTGTTCACTCGATACTTGCAGCACCAAGCAGTTCCTTGCATGGGCGAAGAAGCCGCTGCAAACCAACCACCACAAAGTAAGAGTTGTCGCCCTGAGTGTGAACAGTGATCACCGTATTGTTAAGTTCAGCTTGAAGTCCCCCCCCCCCCAAAAAAAGGCCAGCACAACATTTGGTTCCAGAAAAGGATGCTCCTAAAAATGAAAGGATTAATTAAAAGGCATCTGGAAGGCAGAGTAAAAACAGTCAAATCTCTTCAGACTACTTGGAAATTATTTAAATGCATAATCATTGAAACTCAGATGGAAGGTATCCTCCAGCTTCACTCACCAAATCTAAGACAATGCCAGTGTGGTTAATGAGCAGAGTCAGGGAAGCCGTCAAAGGCAAGAAGGGCTTCCTTTCAAAAGTGTAAGCCTTATCCCAACAGGCATGTGAAGGAGCACAGGCTCTGACAAAATCATTTAAGTTAATGCTAATGCTGGATCAGGGTGGGGGAAAGAAGAGATAAGGCATATACATGAAGCCATAATACATCCATACACACTGGATGATTCTCAGCTGAATTTGCAAAAATCACTCTTTAGAGAGAAGGAGAAAAGCATTACACTGGAGGTGATAAAGGAAATCCCATTCTCACATCAACACCTGGACACCACACAGGACCAAGTCCATGGTCTTTCCCTACTATCTGAATCCTATCTCTTTGAGCTGAGAACATGACCCAACTCTATCCAGACATACTCAAGTACAGTATCCAGAAATATTGTTTCTCTCTTGTGATCTGAGCATGTATATTTACTCAAGAGAAAGGGAAATGCTTCCATTCCCCTTGTTTCTCCCTCTTCTCCCTTAACCACAAAGTCTCAGATGTCAGTGGCTGATTTCTGTCTTCTGAAACAACTTCTGAACCACAACTTCTGAAGAAACTTTGAAACTTCACATTACATTTAGTGGCAAATTGTTCCCCAATCAAATGGCCCCTTGCGTTCATCAGTGCTGTTTTATACAACATATGCAAGCTGACTAAATTAAGACAAATCATCATTATCATCTTTAACATAGCTCACTTACCAAGACTAAAGGGAATGAACTAAACTTCTGGGCTGTGGGCTGAACTAGACTTCTGGGGGCAGACCTAGGTTTGGAAATCTGGCTTACTTCCAAACAGCTGTGAAGTGACAGGTGTTTTGCAGCACAGAAATGGAAAGGGGAAGATTAGCAGTCAGCCATTTCCCACCTGCTCCTTTTAACCAACAAACCTCTCCTTCTGGCTTCTTTTCCCTGTGAGACTGCAAACATACATTCAGAGTCAAGATGGGGCGGTGGCTGCTGGCTGGGGAAGGTTTTGGCAACCCTGTCCATGTACCATTGAAAACTGCCATCTTTCCCCATGACTTTGCCACTGTTCATCAGCGACATGATTCCAGTCCTGACAAAGGTCACAAAGAAAGGATCCAGCAAGAAATCTAGGGCTTCTGTAACAGCAACTGATGAGCGGGGGATAACCATAGTTTGCACTTGTACAGTACTTTCCATGTTCAAAGTGCCTAACAGCTTCCCAATGTTGGTGTTGCATTATCATCTCCAGAGTGCAGGTGGTGAGCTTGTAGGTGAGATGACATTGTAAAGTGCAGCCTCTCTGACTGCAGCTCATTCGCTTTGCTGCCATGGTATACCAGCACATTCAAGTATCCTGCTCCAGATCAGGAACTAAGCATTGATTGCATGGGGTGGCACAAGAATGTTCAGAACAGGCATTTCAGCACCTTGGACAGAGAACTGGGAGCAAATTTGCTGATCCACACTGATTAGTCTTTTTTATCTTTGCTGACATGACGAAGGCCATTTATGCAGGGCTGTTTCCCTCCTGGTCTCCCCGCGGACTGCTTTGGGGCTTCCTTTTGATTATGCATGCCTTTCCTGACCATCAGGGGTCGCCTCGCTCTCCCCATGTGTTTCCATGCATTTTGCCCGTGTTTCCGGAATGCTGTTTTAGCCAGAACCAGGAAGACCTGGGCAAAATGTGTAGAAACACACGGGGAGCACGAGGTGACCTGTGACTGTCAGGAAAGGCATGCATAATGAAGAAGCCCTAAAACAGTTGGCTGGGGTAACCACGGAGAAACAGCCCTGCATAAATGGCCTAACTCTCCCATGCTCCATCCATTTCCTGAATTTTGGGGGTAATCCCCTGCCTCTGAGTCTAACGTTTCCTCATCCTTCAGTCATGGTTGTTTCCAAGATTGTTGTCTCGATTGGTGAGGGGAGGGTGTTTGAGAATCATGAGGATCTTGGTTATGGAGGTGATGGCTTCTGTTGGGATGGAAATCCAGCTCACCAGTTGCTATCTCACGGAGTTTCAATTCAGGGGCCTCTGGGTAGGGGAAAATCTGATTATTTGATTCAGGTTCAGTGTTATCATGTAGTATCTTAGCATTTCATGCCATGAAAACACCCCCAGATGCCCCAACACTTTCCCCTCTGTGTGAACATTTAGGTTACTACTAATAGCTGTATTGTGATATCAAGATCACTTGCTGTCTACTTTAGCTCTGAATGGAACCATTTTGTGTGGTTCCATAGTAGTAAAATATGGCACAATTACCATCGTTCATACACTCATAACAGTGATGCCAACCATAATCGTCTTCAGTTTGCTCCTCTCCTGTAGTTCCCCCATTACAGTCTTGATTTTTTTTCTCCAGAAGCTGATTTGTGGTGGTTGTTGTGCATGCATATGTGTGTGTTGCTGTTTGTGCAGATTAGAAGCTCAGTCTCTGTGGTTTATGGATGGTCTCTGCATTAATATTTTATAAGCAACGCAATTCCTCATATTACCTGCAACCTCTAGGCAGTGGCTCATTTGCATATTTTTTAAAGTTTATTGGTGCTATAACACCATTAAGAATTAGTGCCATTTCCTACTGTGTGGTTTCCAAGGAGAAAAATTGAATTTCAGAGGAAGGATTTGAAGCATCTCGCTAGAGTAAGTTTGACTGGAGTGCAGTGCTACCGGAGTGCAATATCTACTGGCATATTGTCATTCTGCACACACGTGAACGTGGAGAAAGAGCAGCTGAGCTGTGCAAATAGCGGTGGAGCTACCCTATGTCACTTTCTTCTCCATGCCTTGATTAAAATCATTTCTGGACTTCGTAAAAAAGATCCACTATGAGAGAGAGACGCTGTCTAATACCGCACAAATTGAAAGAAGTACTTTAACTATTAAATGAGTTCAGCGATTCATGATGTGATAGTTCAGCAAACGGTTTAGGCAAGAGCTCTCTATGCCTTTTTTTCATGATTTAAAGTCCTTTTCAGAGTCTAGAAATCACCCGTCCCATTGGTTTCATTGGGATTCTTGCTTGGCCTTTGCTGCCTTGGGATCCTAAGCTCTGTGGATTTCCTCATGAGATTTCCTCATAAAACTCAGTATGGCTTAATTGTCTAAGGCATTCGTTGTCATAGTCCTGCGCCTGAATCATCCAGTTTATCTAAGCCATACTGACTGTATGCAAACAGGGTTCACTTTTGAAATTAAATCATGCACAGATTGCAGTTCAAATAACGTGATTTACGCCGTCCTTTGCCCGTGCCAACTTTTATACATAGGGAAAACCAATCGAGCCCTGAAATTAAGGATCGGGGAGCACCGATCGAGGATCAGGAATTTGGTAATGGAGGCCCCGATCGTCCAGTATTTCACGCAATTCAAGCATAAGGATTCAGACCTCAAGTTTTTTGCCTTGTGGCAATACAAAAAGAACAAATCTTACTCCAGGGAGAACGTAGATAAAATTCTGAGCCAGCAGGAGGCTCGGTTCATCACTATGATGAACACGGTAACCCCTAACGGGTTAAACGCCACGTGTGACTTTTCAGGCTTTTTGTAATACCACCCCTAGAGTTAATGAGCAAAAACTCCATTTAACCTGCAAGCTTCAGACTGTAATTACCCAGCACAATGTCTTTGAAACAGTGATTGTATGCATTGGCTAGGAGTCACAGACGTGAAAAAGTTGTCGGTGACTAATATCGTGTATATAGACTTGTTTATTTTCATGCATGTTATTAAGAAAATTCAGCCAATGACCATGTATTAATTGATTTTTGATGAAATGTAATAGAACTGCAAATGGAGTGGAATTTATAAGAATACTTCCATCAACTGTATAGCACAACAGGAATTGCTTGCAACGTGGGACAATAACCTACAAAATAAGAAACAAAGATTAGACATTCTTATGATTTATGGGACACTATTGACATTCTAATATTATACACCAACTGAGGAAAAAGGACTCTGAAACAGGATACTTACCGGGCTCCTGTCTTGGTTGTATATAGAATGTTTATATGAGATTGATCATTTCTGTAAAAGAAACTATATTATTTTGAGTATTCCTGCAAAAGAAAGTGGTCTGTATGATTGTATATATTATGATTTATGTGAAGTAACATAATCAAATTGAAATACTTACCATATATTTGTGGAAAAGAATATTTGTGTTATTGGTCTTTGTTTAAGAGATACAAGTTTTGCCATAGTGACTACATCTCCTTGACTAACTTCCTATATTGTGGTCCAAGTATTTATTATTGTAACCTCCAGGTACTAGCTGGAGATCTCCTGCTATTACAACTGATCTCCAGCCTATAGAGATCAGTCCACCTGGAGAAAATAGCCACTGTGGCAATTGGACTCTATGGCATTGAAGTCCCTCCCCTCCCCAAACCCTCCCCTCCTCAGGTTCCACCTCAAAAACCTCCTGCCAGCGGTGAAGAGGGACCTGGCAACCATAGTCATACTCCATGACTGAAATCTTGGCTGCTGCTGGCTCCTTTTAATCACCGTAGGATTAGTCATTCCCCATTCAGGCCAACCAGAAATTTTTTTGGTTCCCCCAAACCAACTGTCAGGGGTGCCTTTTTTTGCCTGCATTGTGATGTCATGGTTGAGGTTGGTTAAATCAGCTGGTCATTGACTGTGTAGGCCATAATTAGTTTGGCAGGGATTGGGCAGGGTGATAGGATAGGTAGCGATGACGGGAAAGCATCCTGAAACATCCAAAAATGGTGGAGGGCATGTCAGAGACAGAACATCACTAACTGTGTGGGTGGGTGTGGTGGGTGAGCCTGGGAAGGTGTGGCCCTTGGTGCTGAACAATAACCTTCTGAACCTGGTAGTGGCTGTGCTGCACATCAGATGAGGGGATAGGACTGGGAACCTTTCAGTACATTGTGTGCAGGAAATGACACACAAAGCCAGTAGAAGGTGCTGGCTGTGTTTCGAGTCAGGATGGGTCTGCCAGAAAAGGCAGCCATGGGCAGGCTGCCTAGCACAACTTATTAATTTAAATATGTCAACATATTTAATTAGAACTCGGAGCAGTTTAAATAAATAAACTAGTTAAACCCAAGGTGTCGTCTCGTGTCTTCACTGAAGGGTGCCTGGGGCAAAACAAAGTAATATGTGGAGATCCTTAAAATGTCACTGTTAAAAGTCCCCCCCCTACCCAAGGAATATACTATATCTTTACTATTATGTTTACTAGTAAGTTATGTTTGTTTAAGTATGTGATTTTTCAGCATATGAAAAAGGCTGGTTTACTTCTGCTAATTCCATGCATAACATTCATTGCTGCCGATACAGTCTAATATATCAAAACACAAGCCTGACATCACGTTTAGCTTGAAAGGTGACAGAGTTAGATGTTGCTGTTTGGACTGTTCCTTATTTGTCGAATTGCTGGAACGAGAGAAGCATGGGCTTGTGAACCGTGGTTTGATTTAGAAAATGCTAAAATTCATGCTTCCCATCATTTATGTGGAGTGATTTGCTTACATCTTCTGATGAGACTGATAGATATTTCAGACAGCTGTCTGGGGAGAGATTTAATGAGAAAAGAGTTTAGAGCAGTTTGGAAAGTTTGCTCAGAACCTCGAAAATCCATCTTGAATCTAAACTAATTTTGTTCACAGGAGGAAAGCATCTAGGCATTTCTTAATCAGTTGGAAATTCTAGACATTTCTGCAAGTTTTATTTGTTGGAGAAACAAAGTGGTATGCTTCTTTTTAAGAAATAGAGAAATATATCTCCTGATTCTCATAGGGAGTTGCCTTATACTGATTTGGACATTTGGTTGCTGAAGTCAAACTGTCTGGCCATTTATCTATGGCTGTTTCCTTGCAGTCACCCCACTGACTACTTTGGGGCTTTGTTTTGATTATGAATGCATTTTCCAACTGTCAGAGACTGCCCTGCTCTCCCAGTGTGTTTTCTCCACTTTTTTCTGGATGCTGGCTAAATATCCAGAAAATGCAAGCAAAGCATGTAGAAATGTGCAGGGAGAGCAAGGCGACTTCTGATGGTTGGCAAATGCAAGCATGATCAAAACCAAGCCCCAAAGTAGTTGGTGGGGTGACCACGAGGAAACAGCCACACATAAATGGCCTCTATGTTAAGTGGCTACTTCAGGCACAGATCTTTCCCATTAGATGATCTTCAGTTCCTTATCACTGCTGTTTTGACCCTACACTTCATGTTTCAGTTTTGTGTGTTCCTTTTACAAATTGAACCAATGAATTTTCAATTTTGTGCCATTTTTGTTTCCTTGCTCTGAATGTTTTTAAGGGAGCATACACATGTGTATATATGTGTGTGTGTGTGTAATGAAAAAATATATATTTGTTTTCATCAATATATCTAATTCTGAAAGTGGGCCCATTTGTGGAGACTTAAATTTGGATATTAGGGCTATGGACAGACAAGACAGATCTTTCTACAAACCTGAGAAAAGCCCCAGGTTTGCAGGAAAATCTGAAATCTAGAAACAAACAAACAAACAGAAACAAGCAAACAAAAACCATTGGGGGGTTAAAAACCCTCAAAATTATAAAAGAGAGCCTGTAGCTTTATGAAACTGATGCCTTCAGTGGCCTTTTCTAGGCAACCATAACAATATTGTCAGTATATTGTCGAAGGCTTTCACGGTCAGAGTTCATTGGTTCTTGTAGGTTATCCGGGCTGTGTAACCGTGGTCTTGGAATTTTCTTTCCTGACGTTTCGCCAGCAACTGTGGCAGGCATCTTCAGAGTAGTAACACTGAAGGACAGTGTCTCTCAGTGTCAAGGGTGTAGGAAGAGTAATATATAGTCAGAAAGGGGTTGGGTTTGAGCTGAGTATTGTCCTGCAAAAGTATTGTCCTGTAAGTATCAAGATAATGTGCTAATGAGGGTATGGTATGTTAATATGGAACCATTGTATCCTGAAGTGATCTGTTAATGTGTGTAATCCAAAACTAATCTGTATGGCTATTGTTGAATGTTGTCTTTGTCTGGAGGTTTTTCAGGGCAGGAAGCCAAGCTTATTCATTCATTAAACTCTCCTCTTTTCTGTTAAAGTTGTGCTGATGTTTATGAATTTCAATGGCTTCTCTGTGCAATCTGACAAAATAGTTGGTAGAATTGTCCAGTCTTTCAGTGTCTTGGAATAAGACGCTGTGTCCTGTTTGTGTCAGTCCATGTTCAGCCACTGCTGATTTCTCAGGTTGGCCAAGTCTGCAGTATCTTTCATGTTCTTTTATCCTTGTTTGTATGCTGCGTTTTGTGGTCCCGATGTAAACTTCTCCACAGCTGCAAGGTATACGATATACTCCTGCAGAGGTGAGGGGGTCTCTTTTGTCTTTTGCTGATCGTAGCATTTGTTGTATTTTCTTGGTGGGTTTAAACACTGTTTGTAGGTTATGTTTTTTCAAAAGTTTCTCCATCCTATCAGTGACTCCTTTAATAAATGGCAAGAATACCTTTCCTATGGGAGACTGTTTTTCCTGAGTTTTCTGATTTTTGTTTGGTTTAATGGCCCTTCTGATTTCATTCTTGGAGTAGCCGTTTGCTAGCAGTGCATGATTTAGATGATTAGTTTCTTCCTTGAGAAACTGTGGTTCACAGATCCGTCTTGCACGGTCCATTAATGTTTTGATTATTCCTCTTTTCTGTCGGGGGTGGTGGTTGGAGTTTTTGTGTAAGTAGCGATCTGTGTGAGTTGGTTTCCGGTAGACCTTGTGACCTAACTGAAGGTTTGATTTACGGATGACAAGGGTATCAAGAAATGGGAGTTTACCCTCAATTTCCTTTTCCATGGTAAACTGAATGTTTGGATGGATATTATTAAGATGGTTTAGAAAGTCCATTAATTTTTCTTCACCATGGCTCCAAATGGTAAATGTATCATCTACGAACCTGAACCAGACTGTAGGTTTGTAAGGTGCTGATTCTAATGCTGTCTTTTCAAAATATTCCATGTAAAAGTTTGCTATTACTGGACTGAGTGGACTTCCCATAGCTACTCCATCAATCTGTTCATAAAATTCTTGATCCCATAGGAAATAACTTGTTGTCAAACAATGGTGAAATAAGGCTGTTATATCTTCTGGAAAAATCTGGTTAATCAATGAGATTGTGTCTTTAACTGGAACCTTGGTAAAGAGGGATACAACATCAAAACTGATTAATATATCCTTTGGATTGAGTCTTAACGGACTGATTTTGTTGATGAAGTGAGTTGAATCTTTGATGTAAGAAGTGGTTTTTCCAATGTGGTCCTGTAGGAGGGTGGTCAAATATTTAGCTAATTCATATGTTGGGGAACCAATGGCACTCACGATGGGTCGGAGTGGAACGGAATCCTTATGAATTTTAGGTAGTCCATATAATCGTGGTGGTTGTGCAAGACTGAAGCACAACCACCACGATTATATGGACTACCTAAAATTCATAAGGATTCCGTTCCACTCCGACCCATCGTGAGTGCCATTGGTTCCCCAACATATGAATTAGCTAAATATTTGACCACCCTCCTACAGGACCACATTGGAAAAACCACTTCTTACATCAAAGATTCAACTCACTTCATCAACAAAATCAGTCCGTTAAGACTCAATCCAAAGGATATATTAATCAGTTTTGATGTTGTATCCCTCTTTACCAAGGTTCCAGTTAAAGACACAATCTCATTGATTAACCAGATTTTTCCAGAAGATATAACAGCCTTATTTCACCATTGTTTGACAACAAGTTATTTCCTATGGGATCAAGAATTTTATGAACAGATTGATGGAGTAGCTATGGGAAGTCCACTCAGTCCAGTAATAGCAAACTTTTACATGGAATATTTTGAAAAGACAGCATTAGAATCAGCACCTTACAAACCTACAGTCTGGTTCAGGTTCGTAGATGATACATTTACCATTTGGAGCCATGGTGAAGAAAAATTAATGGACTTTCTAAACCATCTTAATAATATCCATCCAAACATTCAGTTTACCATGGAAAAGGAAATTGAGGGTAAACTCCCATTTCTTGATACCCTTGTCATCCGTAAATCAAACCTTCAGTTAGGTCACAAGGTCTACCGGAAACCAACTCACACAGATCGCTACTTACACAAAAACTCCAACCACCACCCCCGACAGAAAAGAGGAATAATCAAAACATTAATGGACCGTGCAAGACGGATCTGTGAACCACAGTTTCTCAAGGAAGAAACTAATCATCTAAATCATGCACTGCTAGCAAACGGCTACTCCAAGAATGAAATCAGAAGGGCCATTAAACCAAACAAAAATCAGAAAACTCAGGAAAAACAGTCTCCCATAGGAAAGGTATTCTTGCCATTTATTAAAGGAGTCACTGATAGGATGGAGAAACTTTTGAAAAAACATAACCTACAAACAGTGTTTAAACCCACCAAGAAAATACAACAAATGCTACGATCAGCAAAAGACAAAAGAGACCCCCTCACCTCTGCAGGAGTATATCGTATACCTTGCAGCTGTGGAGAAGTTTACATCGGGACCACAAAACGCAGCATACAAACAAGGATAAAAGAACATGAAAGATACTGCAGACTTGGCCAACCTGAGAAATCAGCAGTGGCTGAACATGGACTGACACAAACAGGACACAGCGTCTTATTCCAAGACACTGAAAGACTGGACAATTCTACCAACTATTTTGTCAGATTGCACAGAGAAGCCATTGAAATTCATAAACATCAGCACAACTTTAACAGAAAAGAGGAGAGTTTAATGAATGAATAAGCTTGGCTTCCTGCCCTGAAAAACCTCCAGACAAAGACAACATTCAACAATAGCCATACAGATTAGTTTTGGATTACACACATTAACAGATCACTTCAGGATACAATGGTTCCATATTAACATACCATACCCTCATTAGCACATTATCTTGATACTTACAGGACAATACTTTTGCAGGACAATACTCAGCTCAAACCCAACCCCTTTCTGACTATATATTACTCTTCCTACACCCTTGACACTGAGAGACACTGTCCTTCAGTGTTACTACTCTGAAGATGCCTGCCACAGTTGCTGGCGAAACGTCAGGAAAGAAAATTCCAAGACCACGGTTACACAGCCCGGATAACCTACAAGAACCAATATTGTCATTGTTCAAACTGTAGTTTCTAAAGTAAAAGGTGTGGGGGTGGGGTGGGGGAGGGGTCAGGGCTTTTTCCAGGACTGTTTTGACCTTTGAGGGAAGGATAGTAAGAAGAAGGAAAAAGGGTCAGGCAATGGGGGCTTCAGGAAAGGGAAAGAGAAAATAATGGGGAGGAGAAAATGAGGTGTTCCCCATAAGTCCTTGCAGATCCCCTGATTATGTGTTTGTGTATGTGTGTGTATGAAACCCACATTGTTGGTATAAATACTGTACACATTGCATATAACAACTATATAGTATGCACATATAATACAAGCAAATCTACAATACCAACAGTGAAATGAGGAGAACCAAAATAATTGACAAAAATATAAAAAGGAAATGAGATATTCACTCATCTGTGCTTTAATTTAGTTTTTTTAACTGGAGATGCCAGTGATTTAAACTGGGGTATTCTACATTCAAAACATGTGCTTTCTCAAATCCCTGTGGGGGGCAGGGAATTATGCTAGATCAAATCCACCTTTGAGTTCAAAATGTTGATAATCATAAGTGTATTCAGAAAAGTTGCAACCAAATTTTGCCTAAAGCACATCTGGAGGTTCCTGCTTGAGCAGAAACCTACAAGGAATTAAGAGAGAAGCTTTTTTTTTTTTGCTAGGACTAAGGACATTCCTCAAAGGAGTTTTCCATATCCCTCAGCTCTCACTAGATTTTGCATAAATCAGAACTTGAAACAAATTAGGAGTTTTCTGTATGGGCAAAAAATGTAAGGAGTGTTAAGAAAATGGTAGCTTTAAAAGCTTCAATAATCATGAAACATCTCATTAGGGTTTGGAGGTCCGACATGATATATAATAGAGTCACTAGCTCCTGCACTAGGTCTTACAATTATTTATTTATTATTTTAATTTTAATCATAATAATGCCCAGCTTCTTGGCCCTCCAAAGCAACTGGTTGGCCTCTGTGTGAAACAAGATGCTGGGTTAGATGGAGAACTAGTTTGATCCAGCAAAGTGCTTCTTATGTCCCCCCCCCCTTATTAAAACAAGCTCTTCTTGTGATGTTACATAGGAAGTATTTTAATAATTAAAAAAAATATTTTGTTATACGCCTACTGCTTGATGCCACCTTCCCACATAATTTTTTTTTAAAGACTGTCAACATACAATTACTACAAGTCATATTCTAAAATTGCTACAGGATAAAAGCAGAAGAAAGATTAGAAACAGCAATTTTAAATCTTATCTCAGAGGTCCCTCTTTGCCACCCGCGGGAGGTTTTTGGGGTGGAGCCTGAGGAGGATGGGGTTTGGAGAGGAGAGGGGCTTCAATGTCATAGAATCTAGTTGCCAAAGTGGCCATTTTCTCCAGGTGAACTGATCTCTGTCACCTGGAGATCAGTTGTAATAGCGGGAGATCGCCAGCTAGTCCCTGGAGGTTGGCAACCCTATATCTCAGCCAAGCTTAGCCAGCATCCTTAAGCATGGAGATCTTTCTCAAAAGCAATACAAACATTAACTCAGCTGACACCCAAATGAAGCAGCCATATCTTAACCAAATATCTGATCACCATCAAATAACACTCTGGGAGAATTTCAAGGGGAAGTATGTTCCATAGGAATGGTGCTAAAAGGAAGAAGGCCCTACCTCTCACCGCATTCCAGAATAGCCCAGACAAATCTTAGTGGATGGGCAAGTTTATATTGCAAAAGGCCTGAGGACCATGCCTTGTAGGGCTTTCACACTCACAAGTAGGACATGGAATTGTGCTTAGATAAAATGGTAGCCAATGCAGTTACTTTAAAACAGGGATAATAAGATCACTGTGGTGTGGTATGCTCATGCCAGCATCCTTTCAGCAGTATTTTGGATCAATAGAAGTTTCTTAAAATGTTGCCCCACATGGAATATGTTACGGTAATCTAGTTTTATCCCTGATCCCAAATCCCTTGATATCTCCTGCCAGAAGTTCCTTGTTGATTCTAAAGAGCATGGGGGACGATGGAGAATGATCAGGAACAGTGGAAGATGATCAGAGATCTTTGCTACAAGCAGTGAAAGAGGTTTCCAGAGAAGGATGGGTGAGTGATGAGTGCTTTCTTAATCCCCAGCACTAGCAAAGATTTTTTGCTGGCACAAAGAATAAGACCTTGAGTATTCATGAGCAAGCTTGTGGGAAAAAATCTAGGGCTTCCAAATGTATATGGAAGAAATGTGGGGTCTGGTGTAATACATGACCCCAGTCATCTACTGAGACCATTTTCAAGCTGAAAGATCAAGAGAGTTCAAACTTCATAGAATGTCTAAAATCTAGTTTAACATGGTGCCTTCCATTTTTAAAGGATTTTCAAGATGGTGTTAGGCTAAAAGTACTTCAGAGCCATTTTCAAAAATTAACCAGTACCATCTCCCTCCTTGCCAGCTCCCAAATTAAAAAAACAAAAACAAAAAAAAACCCTCCGAAATACTTGCCATGGCTATTTCAGTGCATTGGCTGTCAAGTCCCTGATGGCGTTTGACAGATGCAGAACGGTTCAAATGAGCATATTCTGCTCTCACATTTCACAGAGACAGAACCAGAATAACAATGATGGAACCATGGAGGCTATTTTTAAAATCATGCACGTACAAAACCGAGAGATGTTTCATGAGGAATCTCATGGAGAACATCCCATTAACAAAGTAGCGCACTGCACGACTCTGGGCAATTAGCTTCCGTCCTTCCAAAGGCTTGACGGGTCCAGCTCACATGAACTGCAGACCAAGGAAATTCCATGCTGGCGCCAAGGGCTGACATAATGTGGCATCTTCTGAAGCCACAGCCTGGCAGAGGTCCCACAGCAAACCGGAGATATTTGGCCCATCCTCTTCCACCAGAAATGGGACATTACCCCAGAGGCCCCTGCAATGCAATGGGGGTAATGATAAGCTTAGTGGAGATATCCCTGGAAGGCATCCATCTCAGCTTCATGTCAAAACCTGGAGTTAGCCTGGAAGGATATAATTACAAACCTGATTCTGGACTTTATTACTTCATACTGCAAATATGGATTTAACTTGGCTGATTACTTAGGGTTGTTCCATGTTTCTCCTCATAGGAGCCTTTTGCAGTTTTGTTATATGAAAGGGGCACGTTCCTAGTAAGTTCATTTCCTGGTTGAGCTAGGACTTGAATTCAGCTCTGACATTCTGGCGGTGCAATTTTAAACCAATGGGCTTATAAGGCTGTAGCTCTGCTTAGAATTCCACTGTGGGTCTCTTTCAACTACACTGGGTGTATGCCCCAGCCCTCTGATCGGCTGTTATCTGTCAATGTGGGGCTAAGAGTCAGGAAAACAGTACAGACCATACTGGTGACCATACTGGTGAAGGCTTCTAGCCCTTCATTGGTAACCCCTGGCAGAGTTTGAGGGCAGGGTTGCCAACTTCCAGGTACTGATGAGTAAACAATAGTACAAGGCTCAAACACTCAGATAGCAAAGACGTATATTTGAAAGTTACAATAGAGAAAGTGCAGGAAGTGATAAAAAGGAAACTTAACACGAAATCTATTCACTAAGATCTAAAGGTCGATAAATATGATAAAGTCAATAAATATGTCTCGATAGAATCTTTAAAAGTTCATAATAAATATATTCAAATCCTTGCTTTGTGGAGACAGAAGTCAGGAGAAGACGGAACGCGGTCTGGATGCCTTGCGTTTTCGCCGCCCCTCAGGGCGGCTTCTTCAGCTCTCCGTTATAAACAGAAACTGTTCTCCTGCAGAAACAAACATCCACAATAGAAAATTCTCTATACCCACATATAATTTACCACAGTTGCAAGTAACGCAGTAAACACATCTGCTCGTAGAGCAGTTAGAGAAATGTTTAATTTTGAATCTGAAGTTAGAGCTAGTAGAGCTAAACTCTTTAAGTGGTAGACTGAGCGGACAGAAAGAGCAAGATCCACAGGGAAAGTGCCCAACAACAGAGGGGGTGGCCCGCTGTGGCATAATGTCAGAGTGAATTAGTTTGTCTCTGAGCGAGATGTTTCTTCTCAGGCCAAAAGTAGGGGGAGTGGTACAGCCAGGGATACTGGATATGATGTGCCAATGATTTCTGATAATCCGCTGGATGGATTCAGAGTGGCGACTGTATGTAAGAGAGCAAAAGATACCAGTTCTAGAGTTGGACTGGGAGGTGCTTAGCATAGACTCCCGAGGTCTCAAGTCTGCTCTATGTTTAGCATCTCTTAAGATTGTGTCTGGATAACCCCTTTCTTTAAGATCAAAATGTAGGCTCCTGGCAGTCCGCTCGTAATCACCAGGAAGTGTGGAATTCCTTTTGAGCCTGATGAACTGGCTAAACGGGAGATTTTTCTTAAGATGCGAAGGGTGATAAGAATCAAATCTCAACCCTGAGTTCCTGGCCATCGGTTTTTTGAAGGGTTTAAAAGCCAAGGATCTGTCTTTGTTGACAAAAAGCTCGAGGTCCAAAAAATTAATGTGTTCTGTACTGCATGATCCTGAAAAGTGTAAGTGTTGATCACACTCATTAATCCAGTCAGTGAACTTGGAAAATGCTTCAGAATTGGAAAAACAAAACAACAAGTCATCTACATATCTCTTAAACAGAAAAATATCCTCTTTAAAGGGGTTATTATCAAAAATGAAACGTTTCTCAAATGCAACCATATAAAAGTTGGCAATAGAGGGGGCACAGGAGGCTCCCATTGCCACCCCTTTGGTCTGAACATAAAAATAATCTCCATAATGAAAGACATTATTCTCCAGGATTATGTCTGAGATGTCTAGCAAAAAATGTGTAGGAGGATTATGGTCAGGGCGACTGTCTAAGTGATCAGAAATAATATTACGGGCTATGTCTAAGGGTACATCAGTAATCTTTTTTTAAAATGTGATGACTTAATTCTAGTTATAAAGATTGTAGCCTAGAGAATTTTCTATTGTGGATGTTTGTTTCTGCAGGAGAACAGTTTCTGTTTATAACGGAGAGCTGAAGAAGCCGCCCTGAGGGACCGCGTTCCGTCTTCTCCTGACTTCTGTCTCCACAACGCAAGGATTTGAATATATTTATTATGAACTTTTAAAGATTCTATCGAGACATATTTATTGACTTTATCATATTTATCGACCTTTAGATCTTAGTGAATAGATTTCGTTTTAAGTTTCCTTTTTATCACTTCCTGCACTTTCTCTATTGTAACTTTCAAATATACGTCTTTGCTATCTGAGTGTTTGAGCCTTGTACTATTGTTTACTCAGCCATACTTTGTTAGTACTTGTGCATATTTATCTCAACTTCCAGGTACTAGCTGGAGATCTCCTGTTATTACAATTGATCTCCAGACAATAGAGATCAGTTCACCTTGAGAAAATGGCGGCTTTGACAATTGGACTTAGGGCTGTTGAATTTAAAAAAATTCGGTATAGTTCGGATTTGGCCGAATTCGGCCCATTTTGATTCGGGATATGCCGAAGTCCGAACTCCCCCACTTCGGATCCGTTTAATTCGGCGGGAATTCAAAGTTCAGAAAAAAAAATTCGGCCGAATAAAGCCTTTAAAAACACAATCGCGCCTTTCCGCGGCTCTGGGGGGGCTCTTTTGGGGTTAGAGGTCCCAAACTTTCAGCAGAGCTTCAAAGGACGTTTATTGAAAGACTCCCCAAGTTTTGTAAAGATTGGGTCGGGGGGGGCTGAGATATGGGCCCTGAAAGGGGTCCCCCCCACCCTTAATGTGCATCTCTCAGCAGAGCTTGCCGCCCACGCACAAAGCTCCCAGCCCCGACAACAGTTTGCAAAACAACTGCAAAGCAACACAACCTTGTAAAACAACACCTTTGCAACAGGGAAAACCAGAAGACACACAACTGAAACCTCCCCCCTCAAACCAGGGAGCGAGAGACTCAAAGGGGAACACACACCCCAGGCAGAACCGACGAAAGCCCCCTTTGGCTTCCCCCCCACCCACAGAAACTGCTCCCTCCCCACACACACACAGACTCTGGTTTCCCCCCCACACACACACACATACACAGGAGAAAAATTATTTATTAAAGCCCCCAAAGGGGTCTTACTGTGGCTGTCTTCTGTTCCATCAGGAGGGGCTGGGGAGGACTTGTAATCCAAGATGATTCCAATTAGGCACGGGACGTTTTGCTCTGGAGAAGATGCACACAGGATCGGCTGATCCATTCATCCCAATAGGGAAAAGGGGAAAGGGGAAAGGGGTAAGCCCATATCTCGGGACCCCCTGACCCAATGTTCACAAAACTTGGGTGGTCTCTTAAGAACACTGGTCTGAAACTCCGCTCAAAGTTTGGGATCTGCACCCCCAAAAATGCGCCCCCTGCAGCCACGGAAAGAGATAAGGGGGGAGGCGATATTTCTGCCCCCACTGAACCCATCTTTACAAAACTTGGGTGGTATCTTAAGAATAATTGTCTAAAGCTATGCTGAAAGTTTGGGGGCTATATCCCCAAAAAATCGCCCCCTGCAGCCACATAAATGGAAAAAGGGGGGAGGGAAAAGGGGGAGAGCCCATATCTCGAGACCCCCTGACCCAATGTTTACAAAACTTGGGGGGTATCTTAAGAAGCTTCATCTGAAGCTCCACTGAAAGCTTGGGGTCTGTATCCCCAAAAATGCACCCCCTGCAGCCATGGAAAGAAAAAGGGGGGAGCCCATATCTCGGGACCCCCTGACCCAATGTTTACAAAACTTGGGGGGTATCTTAAGAAGCTTCATCTGAAGCTCCAGTGAAAGTTTTGTGTCTGTACCCCAAAAAATACGCCCCCTGCAGCCACAGAAAGAGCAAATGTGCACAAGCACTCCCCACACACACACGAGGATTTCGCTCTCTCTCTCTCTCTCCCTGGCCGGGCCGCACATCAGCTCATTCCTCCAGTACTCAATCCTGACTGATTGGCCAGAAGAAGACCCAGCTTGGCCACCGATTGGCCGGGGGAGGAGAATGCTGCTTACTGACGGTTATGCTGCTTACTGACGGCCCCGAATTTGCCGGATTTATTCGCGAACTCCAGAACTTGCTGAATTCGGCCCCCCCGGTTGCCCGCCAGTTTTGAGTTCGGTTCCTCCCGAACTAAAAACCACCGAATCAGGGGAAATTCGGCTGATTTTCAGTTCGGGCCAAACCGAATCAACAGCCCTAATTGGACTCTATGGCATTGAAGTCCCTCCCCTCCCCAAACTCCACCTTCCTCAGACGCCGCCCCCAAAACCTCCCTCTACTGGCAAAGAGAGACCTGGCAACCCTATTTGGGGGTGGAGCCTGGGAAGGGGAAGCAGCACTGACGCCTTGATGTCACGTCCAGGTGAGCACCCAGAAGTGACGTCACTTTGGGGGCTCTTGGGGAAGGGAAGGGAAAGAGGAAATAGTTGGGGATGGAGAAATGAGATCTGCTCCAAAACGTCTGGCAAGTCCCTTGCTTGTACACTATATATTGCTAAAGTTCCCCCCTCCCCTAACCCATAAGATTGCTATAGACTAGATGGCACCAGGCCTACTTCCAACCAAATCTGTCAACCAATGTGATTCTCTTCCTTTTAAAAGGCTATGTCAAATTAAAGGCTTTAAACAATGGCATCAATTGCCCAATTATAGTGGAATTTCTGAGAAGTACATACAGCATTAGCACCTCATTAATAACCCATTAGTACTTTGTGCTGTACATAACTGCTTTGAATGTCAAGTGAATTAATGGCTGCCCCCTTAAAAGGATTACCAAAAAGGCTTCCCATTTTCTAAAATGGATCCATCCCTTCATTTGTGTTTCTTACACTTAAAAAAAAACTTTAAGGCTCTCATATATTGCTAACAGCTTTTACAGCAAGGGGGCCATAGTAATGTTGCTGCACAGAAATGTCATAATGTTCATGTTTCCTAGTGCTTATGTTAACTTGAGCAAAATAAGCCTTAGGGTGTAAAAGAAGGTACAGCCCTCTTCCTCATCACCCTCCCCAGGTATTGATGTCTGAGTAAAACTGACATACAAAGGACTTGTTGTGATTTCGGCATTCACAACAGGGAAATATTGAAGTCGCGCAACACGGGAGAACAAAGTTAATGATCACGTAGAAAGGGAAAGCGTTTCCTGCACATTGCAAGGTGAATCTGAATGCTGAAATGTTCCAATACCACTGCTGGGATTTTGGCACATTGTCGTTTTCACTGTGATGGCATAATGACCATTCTTCAGTATGGTTTGAGTATGGTTTGTTGATGCTACAAAACCCATCACTGTAATATTGCCTCTTTCCTACGAGGAAAGGCTAAGGAGTCTGAGATTTCTCAGTTTAGAGAAAAGATGACTAAGGAGCAGGCATGATAAAGGTTTAAAAATTATACACGGGGTAAAGAAAATGGACAGAGAACTTTTTCTCCCACAATATTAAAACTCATGGCACCCAACAAAGTTGATGGACACTAGATTCAGGATGAACAAAATAAAGTACCTCTTTTCCTCATTTAGTAATTAAATTGAACAACCAGGGTATGTAGTGATGACCATGACCATAGATGGCTTTAAAAGAGGATTAGACAGATTCATGGAGGATAGCTGCCTCAGTGTCTACTATGCCTTGTTGTTTGCTCTCCAGAGCAACTGCATGGCCACCGTGTGAAACAGAATGCTAAACTAGATGGAAAATACTGAACTGGTCCAGCTTAAATTTATATCTATTTTCTGTGTAGGGTGGCCATGAAGGAGCTGGAAAAGATCCTTAAGTGTAAGGATGTGTCACTGGTAACCAAGATCAAGATAATTCATGCTATAGTATTCCCCATTACTATGCATGAGTGTGAAAGTTGGACAATGAAGAAACCTGACAGGAAGAAAGTTGATTCATTCTAAATATGGTGTTGGAGGAAACAAATAAGCAGGCTCTACATCAAATCATGAGAAGAGCCTCATGGCGCAGAGTGGTAAGCTGCAGTACTGCAGTCCAAGCTCTGCTCATGACCTGAGTTCGATCCCAATGGAAGCTGGTTTCAGGTAGCCATCTCAAGGTTGATTCAGCTGTCCATCCTTCTGAGGTCAGTAAAATGAGTACCCAGCTTGCTGGGGGTAAAGGGAAGATGACTGGGGAAGGCACTGTCAAACCACCCCATAAACAAAGTCTGCCTAGGAAACGTCGGGATGTGACATCACCCCATGGGTCAGGAATGACCCAGTGCTTGCACAGGGGGCCTTTACCTTTACATCAAATCAAGCCGGAACTTTCCCCAGAAGCCAAAACAACCAAACTGAGGCCATCGTACTTTGGTCGCATTATGAGAAGACAAAAGTCACTGGAAAAGACCATAATGCTAGGAAAAGTTGAAGGCAACAGGAAAGAGGAAGACCCAACATGAGATGAATTGACTCAATCAAGGAAGCCATGGCCCTCAGTCTGCAATACCTGAGAAAGGCTGCTAATGATAGGATGTTTTGGTGGTCATTAATTCAAAGTCAGAAGTGACTTGACGGGACTTAACATACACATGCATGGGTATCTGTGTCTCCCTGCACATAGTAAATGATCTTGTCAGTATAGAAACCTCACTGATGTGTTACAGGTTTTGTTTGTTTTTTTAATATATGTGTGAGGTTTTCTACTTCTAAGGGGAAATGTTTAAACCAGCCTGCAACCTGGAGGTTGGCAACATTAGGTGACAGTAGCACAGAGAAGAAGGCACCTGGGTGCTGTGACACCCCCACTTCAAGATCTGGATGCCTTATGTAGCTGACAAGGGGAGGGAGTCTGCCACCAAAGAAGGAACATAATAGAAGCCGGTAGCAAGGAGCAGGAGAGGGAATTGAGGAAGACGTACAGCTGTCACTAATGGCAGGGAAAAGAGAATTGACCAGCTGCCTGCCAAAGAAAATCAGAGAGGGATACCTCCCCAGGCGATCTGTCTGCTTGAGTGAGATCATTTGTATATTGCTCTGTTGCCAGATCATGTCATTTCTGGAGCTCTAAGGAAAGAGACATCTACATATTCCATTCAATGCAGATCTTTTAAGAAAGAAAACAGATCAAAACATTTCCCTGAAACACTTGCATTTTTTAAAAAAGAGACGATGCTAAAGTAATTCAGACATCCCCAACTTATTTCCTCCCCCCCCTCCCCAAAGCAAACACTGCAGCCACATTGGATGTGAAGAATGGTGAGCTGTCATTTAATTGGATTCATGAACGCCAAAAAAAAGCAGGCAAAAAATACAGATGGGAAATTGAGACATCAAAATAATTTTAAGCAAATCCAAAGCAATGAATAACTAATCCGACGCAAACGTCTGTGGCTTCTCAGATGTGTTATCTCAAAGATTCCAAGCAGACCCCCTCTAGGAGACAGAATTTGTACAAAAGACATTGAAACAGAAGTTATATAAGGTTTGATGTCTAGTTTTGCTTAAAGCAACCCACCCTGTCTTTATTAACCCTTCACTTTAATGTTGTCATTGTGTAAATAAGTATGGCCTCTTTTTTATTTATTTTAACAGAACGTCATGGAGAAAATATAAATCGAGAGCAATCGGTATGATTTTTTTTAAATCGCATTGCAGCTAAAATGGTCTCTGTCTTCCTGTTTTTACCTTTCTGCAGTCAGAGCATGTAGAATGAAAACTGGTGATATTCAGTGTTTTGTAGTACAGTCATGCAGTCAAAACAAAATTATGTCCTTCTAGCTTAAAAAATTCCCGGGGGGAATATTAGGAGAGAGGGGGAGGAAAGATTCACTCTGGATAGGGAACAAATCAAGCAAACTCCATGTTAGATGAAACAATTTGGAATGGAGTATGATACATAGCCTTAATTAGGTTTCACAAAAGACAAACCCAAAAATACCCCTCCCAAAGAAATCTCCACTGTAATATTCATGCTAAGTCTATATTTTACTGGCTCTTTATGGCCAGTAAATTTGTTGACAGCAATGTTTGATGTATAATACATTATAATATTATTGCTTGAATAGGCTGCATACAATTAAAAGTTTTTTCACAGTCATGCTACAGTTCCTTATTTTGGCACTGGTTTGAATTATGGTCAGGAGTTGTACAAAACAATGTGGGTTCTCACTTTTCCACATAAAGCAGCGGTTGCTAATTCCTTGGAGAAATGACAGTGCCAATTAACGGTGTGGGTCCTACCACTGAGCAAAATTTGAAGCCTTCCACCAATGGAAGAGTCACTTAGCATGGGAAAAGGCTCTTTAGGTTAGAGGTTAGAGGTTGTCCTTAGACAAGAGGAACTTCCTCCAGCATTAGTTAGGATATATGACAACATATTTGGAAATCCTAAGGCCACTGCTGTGGTGATCTGTGAAGAGGTGTGTTCTGTCAAAATGGGAGACACAATGGCATAGTCCATTAATAGAAAACTTCATGACTTTTAATATCTAATCTCCTTAAGGTTTGTTTTGTTTTGTTTTGTTTTTTTGCCGTCAAGTTACAGCTGACTTTATGGTGACCCCGTTGGGTTTTCAAGGCAAGAGATGTTCAGAGGTGGGTTGCCATTGCCTGCCTCCGCATCATGCCCCTGGTATCTCTTGGAAGTCTCCCATCCAAATACTTGCCAGGGTCGAGGCTGAGAGTGTGTGACTGGCTCAAGGTCACCCAGCAAGTTTCCATGGTAGAGTACAGATTTGAACCTGCCTCTTCCAGATCATAGTCCAACATTTTAACCACTTCACCACACCGGCTCTCTCCTTAAGGTTAAAAGATATTAATTCCAACACAAGCTGGTTAATGGGTGAATCTGAGCTGGTAGAGACAAGTAAAATCTCATGCAGCATATCTGATGCTGGACTGCAGACTGTAGATAGGGAACTGAATACAGCTGAGAGGTGGAACACATAAACTGCATGCAATAAGTCTTATGGTCAGTCTATGGCTTCTTTGGCTGAAGGATCCCAGGGAGACTACGCTGGGAAAGAGCTTTCTCTAGATGAAACAGTGAAGAGTGACAGCAACCCTCCTCTGGATTGTACTCCTTGCCCTGCCTGACCGGTAGACAGAATTCTGACCTTTACAGCACTGTCCTGGGTGGAAACTGGACAAGCAGAATGCCTCTTCTAGGATAATGCCTACTGTGACTCATGGGTACATTATCTAAAAATAAAGGGGATATGTCTTTTCTTTAGAAGCCTTTTCCCCCCATATAGGAATATGAGCAGATTTGACTGAAACTCATATGATTAACCAACTAAGATTTATTTTACCGGGGGCAGAGTTGCTTAGAACTAATCTTTAGTGCCAGAACATGTTCTTTTGTTTCAGGGCTACATCATGAATTAGCCCTGGGATATGAATAAATTAAGACCTGTTTGTACCAGCAACAAAAACAACTTTTCATAGTCTTGTCACCTCCAGGTGGGGCTGGGAGATCTCTTGGAATTACAACTGGTCTCCAGAGATCGGTTTCCTTGGAGAAAATGGCTGCTTTGGAGGGTGGACTCTATGGCACTATACCCCACTGAGCTCTCTCCTCTCCCCAAACTCTACCCTCCCCAGGCTCTACCCCCAAATCTCCAGAAGTTCCCCAACCTGGAGCTGGCAACCCTATCATCAGTTATACCATTTGAAATGCAAAATGCAGGCTTGCATATTTTAACGTCCCTCCCAAGGAACATTAAAAATGTCTATTACCTGCACATAATAACTGAGCCTGGCATAAAACTTCTCTTCCTACAGACTGAAATGGCTAGGGATGCCAGGTTCCTCTTCGCCAATGGTGGGAGGTTTTTGGGGTGGAGCCTGAGGTGGGCAGGGTTTGGGGAGGGGAGGGATTTCAATGCCATAGTGTCCAATTGCCAAAGTGGCCATTTTCTCCAGGTAAACTGATCTCTATTGGCTGGAGATCAGTTTTAATAGCAGGGGATCTCCAGCTATTTAGGGGATCTCCAGCTATTTAGGAGATAATACAGCACACTTGCTCAATTTTTATTCCAAAAATTAAAAAATCCTTTTTGACCAATTATTTGGTCAAAAAGATTTTTTTAATTTTTTTTTTATTTTTGGAATAAAAATTGAGCAAGTGTGCTGTATTATCTCCTAACTAACTATACCAGCACCGTAAGTGGAATTTTGTGATAATTAAATAACCACCTGGAGGTTGGCAACACTAGAAATGGCATAGTCTAGGGAAAACGGTACCATTTGATTCTGCTGATTGTAAAAACTGACCACCATTGCTGTCACTCCAGAATTAGTTTCTATCTCCCCGAGAGAGAGAGAGAGAGAGAGAGAGAGAGAGAGAGAGAGAGAGAGAGAGAGAGAGAGAGAGAGAGAGAGAGAGAGAGAGAGAGAGAACGAGAACACAGGGTTTGAAGCAACATTGTAATAGATCTGCATTCATGTTTAAGCCCTCTGCATACCACCTGGTGCACTTTGAAATCCCAAGATACTTCCCTGTTGAAGGGCCAGGACAGCTGATAACTCCAAATTAACTAATTAAGTTGCACAAATCTAACCTTTGTACCTGGAGAAGTTACCGAGTTTTTCTGGCAGCAACAGCGACAGCCAGACCACAGGGAATGAAGACGAGAAAGCTAATGGGAAAATCTAAGTACTTGAGGTACTGTATTGATTTTGGCCTGCCAGAATGCATTCTGGATGCAGCTAGAGATTGCTGAAACATCCAGATTACGAAAGACAGCAAAAAAGGGCAAAGTGAAAATGCTCGATAATTCTGATTTTTTTCCCTGATAATCTCAGTAATAGACTTGACAGTCAATGCATAGATCTTTCTTCTTTATCTTGAAACACAATGCATATGAAAGAAGTTTTTTAAAAAAAAATTGGAGCGCTCTCAGATATGGAATAACCTTGATCTTGCAGTTAAAGCAATGATATTGTCTTCTTTTGCTGATTAGATCCCCTGGGTATTATGGCAAACATATCTGTTCTCTCCCCTTGATGTGCCTGTATAATTTCCCTTAATGTTAATTGGAACTGCAGAGAGAAGAGACCTTGTGTTGGTTTTTCTGGCCTGGCAATGCTCCCAGCTGTGCAGCAAGGCAATGATTATTCATGGCTGGTCCTTTGTACGTTGATGCTTAACTGGGAAACAAGGCTGGTGTCTCTGATCTTCTTGACTGAAGTGTGTGTGTGTGTGTGTGGAGGGAATCACCATGTCTACAGAAAAGTTGGATTGAGACTCAGAGAAAACTTCCTGGTGATTTAGGCATCGCTTCGGCCATATTTTTATGACCAGACCTATGTGAACGATGGCTGGAGTCTCCAACTTCCCGGTGGGACCAGGAGATCTCCTGGAATCCCAACTGATCTCCAGGTAGCAGAGATCAGTTCCCCTGGAGAAAATGGCAGCTTTGGAGGGTGGAGTCTATGCTATCGTAACCTGATGAGGTCCCTCCCCAGGCTCCACCCCCAAATCTCCAGGTTTTTCCCAAGCAGGAGTTGGCAACCTTAGGAAGGGATGATGATTGGGGAGGGGCCGTGGCTCAAGTGGTAGAGCATCTGCTTGGCATGCAGAAGGTCCCAGATTCAATCTCTGGCATCTCGAAGTAAAGGGGCCAGGCAGGTAGGTGATGTGAAAGACCTCTGCCGGAGACCCGGGAGCTCTGCTGCCAGTCTGAGTAGACAATACTGACTTTGATGGACCAAGGGTCTGATTCAGTATAAGACAGCTTCATGTGTTCATGTGACTGCCTGGGAAATGAGAGTTCTTTATATGTTAGATGTAAATTTGCTGCAACCGTTCATGTTGCTTTTCTAACAAACAATGACTTTCAGCTTACGGTGTCTACCCTGTTTTCAGAACAATGAGCAGTTTCAGGGGCAATGCTCACCAGGGCTGGTTCCTTTTGGAAGTGAGATGGATGGTGACTTTGGAATAATCTGTTCTGTTTACCTGTATGTAGTTCTGGGACCCACTTTCCGAAAGCTGGACTTCTACATTTAAATCAACTGAAGCAAACATTACCAATAGGGCTGTTGATTCGGTTCGGCCCGAACTGAAAATCAGCCGAATTTCCCCTGATTCGGTGGTTTTTAGTTCGGGAGGAACCGAACTCAAAACTGGCGGGCAACGGGGGGGGGGGGGCCGAATTCAGCGAGTTCGGGAGTTCGCAAATAAATTCGGCAAATTCAGGGCCGTCAGTAAGCAGCATAACCGTCAGTAAGCAGCATTCTCCTCCCCCGGCCAATCGGTGGCCAAGCTGGGTCTTCATCTGACCAATCAGTCAGGATTGAGTACTGGAGGAATCAGCTGATGTGCGGCCCGGCCAGGGAGAGAGAGAGAGAGAGCGAAATCCTTGTGTGTGTGGGGGGGGTGCTTGTACACATTCGCTCCTTTCTGTGGGTGCAGGGGGCGTATTTTTTGGGGTACAGACACAAAACTTTCAGTGGAGCTTCAGATGAAGCTTCTTAAGATACCCCCCAAGTTTTGTAAACATTGGGTCAGGGGGTCCCGAGATATGGGCTCCCCCCTTTTTCTTTCCATGGCTGCAGGGGGCGCATTTTTGGGGGTACAGATCCCAAACTTTGAGCGGAGTTTCAGACCAGTGTTCTTAAGATACCCCCCAAGTTTTGTAAACATTGGGTCAGGGGGTCCCGAGATATGGACTTTCCCCTTTCCCCTTTTCCCTATTGGGATGAATGGATCAGCCGATCCTGTGAATCTCCAGAGCAAAACGTCCCGTGCCTAATTGGAATCATCTTGGATTACAAGTCCTCTTCAGCTCCTCTTGATGGAACAGAAGACAGCCACAGTAAGACCCCTTTGGGGGCTTTAATCTATAATTTTTCTCCTGTGTATGTGTGTGTGTGTGTGGGGGAAAGCAGAGTCTGTGTGTGTGGGGGGAGGGAGCAGTTTCTGTGGGTGGGGGGAAGCCAAAGGGGGCTTTCGTCGGTTCTGCCTGGGGTGTGTGTTCTCCCTCGAGTCTCTCGCTCCCTGGTTTGAGGGGGGAGGTTTCAGTTGTGTGTTGCAAAGGTGTTGTTTAACAAGGTTGTGTTGTTTTGCAGTTGTTTTGCAGTTGCTTTGGAAATTTCTCAGCTGTTGTCGGGGCTGGGAGCTTTGTTCGTGGGCGGCAAGCTCTGCTGAGAGATGCACATTAAGGGTGGGGGGGGCCCTTTCAGGGCCCATATCTCAGCCCCCCCCCTGACCCAATCTTTACAAAACTTGGGGAGTCTTTCAATAAACGTCCTTTGAAGCTCTGCTGAAAGTTTGGGACCTCTAACCCCAAAAATGCCTCCCCAGAGCCGCAGAAAGGTGCGATTGTGTTTTTAATGGCTTTATTCGGCCGATTTTTTTTCCGAACTTTGAATTCCCGCCGAATTGAACCGATCCGAAGTGGGGGAGTTTGGACTTCGGCATATCCCGAATCTAAACGGGCTGAATTCGGCCGAATCCGAACTATACCGAATTTTTTTAATTCAACAGCCCTAATTACCAAACCCATGCTCCCTTACCTTTTGCTCAGGTTTAGCAGCTGGTACAGCAAAGGCACGGTAACCCTGAAGGATTGGATCTCCATGTTTCCTGTAGACATAAAAGGTCAAACCTACTCAGGAACAGAAGAAATTCAGAGTCATGAAGTTTGTTCCCCCATCCCATCTGTTCTGTTTACAGATAGGCAGGTATGTATTAATTTTACTTTATTTATACCCTCCTTTTCTTCCCACTGGGGATTGAAAGTGGCTTACATTGTTCTCATCTCCTCCATTTTATCAGCACAACAACCTTTTTAGGTAGGTTAGGCTGAGTGTATGTTTCTGGCCCCAACCCAGTAAGCTTCCACGACAGAGCAGAGATTCAAACCTGGGTCTCCTAGATCCCCGCCTGACATACTAACCACTACACCACACTGGCACAGATGAAACAAAGATGGAGGCAAAGAAGCATTCCTACAGGGCAGATATAAAACTAGAAGGCAGTTAATTCAATATGCATTGAACATATGAAGTTGCCTTTGATGCGAAAGAGCTTTATCTAACTCAGTGCTGTCTATGCCAACTAACTTCCCCTCTTCAGCATCTCAGGACTTTTGCCAGTGTTTATATCTGAGCTCCTTTATGGTAACTGGAGAGATCAGGGATTGAGATACAGACACAATAGATGCAAAGATGTTCTGCCACTCAAGCAATGGATCTTCCTTGTAAAATTGCAGGCTTTTGCCTATGAAAGCACATGATTCAAAGAATGTGCTAGTTGTTCATGCCCCATGGGGATCTTTGCTAGTGTTACCAAAGGGAACTAAGACAGTAATCCTAAACAGGTCAATTCAGAAGCAAAGTTGTGTCTATTCAATGGGGCTTTCTCCCAAGGAAGTGTTCTTAGGATTGCCTCTTCCTCCTTGATGACATGCTACTCATGTTGCAAGCATCAGACAGCACATCTGCTCCACTACTAGATTTTAAGGTACCTGTGTAATTCTGCTTTGTGCTAGAGAGACATTTTGGTCAAGTACTGGGTGACCAAAGGATCCTCAGGAACAACATGAGGGCAGAAAGGGGAGGCTACAGTAGAAGTGGGAAACTGGTGGTAAAAATCCACCTTCCTCCTCTGGTAAGAGAAATAGTATGACATACGCAAGATAGCACTTTTGGATACAACCCATGGGTGCTTCCTGCTGTTGCTATATATGAGGCCTGTTTGATTGACTGCACTGGAACAGATTGGATCAACTCTGTTTCCAGGCTAAGCAACCCTCATCTTTGATCCAGCTCTGCCTTTAGGAATTACAGCACATCTGCATCTCCTTTGGTATCTTTCATTCTGGAGCTCCCCACCTCCTTGATGGCATGCTACTAATGTTGTGCACGTTAGACAGCAAACAGCCTAAAGGAATACCTCTCAGCAGGAGCATTAAACATGCCATTCTCACTGGTTTGCTTGTTTAATTTTGTTTAGCTCGAAGACGGTGGCATATGTTCACGTTTGCAAAGAGGCAAGGAGCACTTGGAGATGGGACCGATGTGTGTGGCAATCGACTTGGTTTTGATTTTCAACAAGAGGGCTGGAATGTGCCATGCTAATATTTGGCTACCACTCCATCCTCTTGAGAGAGGTTAATGCTGAAGGGTTGGGGGGCTAGTGGTGGGCAGAGGAAGGGTGGGAACCCTGGGAACTCTGCCTAGCCCCCCTCCCCCCAAAAAAATCCTGGAGCTGGCTCTGCTCACAGAGCTCTTTTCCTCTTCCCTACAGTGAGTCTAAATAAAGTGGAACATGACCCTCTTCTTTTAACCCCATTAATGCCATTGGGTCTAAAAAGAGCCCTCACTCCATGGTACCTCCCACAAAAGGGGGGGAACGGAGAAGAAAAAATGAAGATTGCCCCAGAGATACTTGTGAACATATGAAGCTTCCTTCTACTGAATCACACATTGGTCCATCAAATTCAGTATTGTCTGTTCAGACAGGAAGCAGTTCTCCAGGGTCTCAGACAGGTCTTTTACTGCCTGATCCTTTTAACTGGAGATGCTGGGGATTGACCCTGGGACCTTCTGCATGCCAAGCAGATGTGCTACCACTGATACGCAGCCTCTCTCTACTGGGAGGAGCGCCTGGAAGAGATTGCAGAGTGTGTGGTTCTCTTGCACTCTATTTCCTCCACTACCAGAACACATTTTCCCCATTGGGGGAATGTGAGATTGACCAGGTGACTCTATCTGGGGGTGGTCCCTCTCTTTGGTTGTGGGCCTTAGCAGCTTCCCAACCAAGGTTGCCAAGTGCCCGGGGTGGCGGGTAAAATCCTGCCAATCCACCAGCTGTCTGGCAACCATCTGAGGGCCGGCAGGCACTGCATGCATGCGTATGCACATGCAGCGCACACGTCACTTTCAGGTTTACCCGGAAGCGACGCGGACCCTTTGGCAACCTTGGGTAAAACTCTATGGAAACCCAGAAGTGATGTAGGCGCGTCGAGCGTGGGCCGAGACAGGCACACGCGTGCATCACACTCCTCAGCAGCAGCCCCGCAAAGCTCCCACAGGTGGAGCTATGGGGCCTGGCAAGCCTACCAAACATGCTAATGCCTCATACCTGGCTCATCTTCGCTCCTGACATCTAGGCCTGAAGGAAAGTTTTGGATGACTCAAAAACTTGCTTTGCGACATTTCAAATGCAAGTTGGGCTGAATAATAATAACAACAAATACGATCGGTCATGTGTGTGTGTTTTTGCCCACTCCCTGCAGTTGCAGTTTTAGGCTACCTTTCTGGAACCCACTTGGTAGTTTCGATTGCTCTCTATGACAGGACATCAGAGCAATGGAAATCACCTTTAAAGTAAGTTTTGACAACAATTGATCGGAGCTTTATCTTTGGCAATATGTTATCAGGCTTGGCTGCCAACTCATTGCGGGTGTTTATGTATCTCGATGAGATAATGCTCCCCCTGTCACTATCACACAGGACTCACAAATTGGCAACTTGTGTAATTTCCCAAAGTGTTTCCCACCCCTGAAGGAAGAGCACCAACACTAGACAGCAAACAGAAACCAACTTTGGAAGTCTGGATCTATTTTTGGAATTATAAACAAGCCAGAGTTGCTTTCACGTTTCCAATTGAAATAGACTTTCTATTTTTTCTTTCGTCCTTTGTAACCTTTTTTGTTATTTCATGCTCATGACTGTATTAGATGCTACTTTACTGAGGCTGTTAGGGGATGGTTTGAATAGGAAAAGCTTATGCAACTGGGGACCCATCAATTCAAACTCAGCTCCCCCGAGACATTTCAGGGAATATCAGGTGCATGAGGTCTGATCCTATTTTTGTTGTGCTGGGAGGTATGCTAACACTAACATTGTTATGGGGAGTGGAATTTCTTTTTCACTGCTTTAGATGTAGATATTGATTCCTTTTATTCTGTTTTTCTCTTTCAAAAGATGGATCTCTCTATCCTGTTTTCTGTTACAAATCTATGCCTTCTTGTAACTTCAGCCCTTGCTGTTGCATACCACAGGGTGCACTAACACGGGGATAGGAAGATTTGAGAAGACATTGCCGCCTGCCTCTGAGCATCTGCAGAATTAAATTTTGAAGTTTAGTAGAACTAGTCCCCCACTTCTGGCGCGGAAATTGGTGGGGAGGGGAAGTGAGGATGTAGTGCTGGTGTGGCGATACTTTCGGCTGCATAACTGGTAGTAATTGCTGCAATGCTCTAGCAATCCCCCTCCCCAGTTTTTTTTTTTATATATAAATTTTATTAGGTTTTATACTAGAAGTTTTCCATTACATTGAACAACATCTATAACAATATCAAATTTCAATTCTAACTTAGAGTTGTTATAGTTCCATATCTTATAATAATAAAAAAAAGAAAAAAGAAAAATGGAAAAAAAAATTTTTGACTTCCCCTTCACCTCTATCTGCCTCTTAATAAAAAGTTCATCCCGTCGTAGGTAATCTAATCTTAATAAACTATCGATACCATATATAGAAAAAAAAATCATAGTCTGTTAGTAAATATACTTATACTTAATCATTATAAAAAAGATCAGAAATAATCCTCTGGATCAGATTAGAAAATATTCTTCCATTCTTCCCATTTTTAACTCATATTCACAATAATGCATCCACCCCCCCCATTCCCCCAAAAACCGAACGTCATTTTCTTCATTTAGAATAGCTGTGAGTTTTGCCATTTCTGCAACTTCAAACATTTTAACAATCCAGTCTTTTTTCTCAGGAGTTTCTAGCCCTTTCCATTTCGCTGCATAAAGCAGTCTCGCAGCTGTTGTGGCATAAATCAAAAAAGTTCTTTGTATTGCTAAGTCGTCTGGAATCATACTCAGTAGCATCATTTCTGGTGTTTTGGGTATATTCTTTTGTAGTATTAATCTCAATTCATTATAGATCATGTCCCAGAAGTCTTTGGCTTTGTCACAGGTCCACCACATGTGATAAAAGGAACCAATTTCTTTGTTACATTTCCAACAAGTAGGGGACATCGTTTTATAGATCTTTGCAATTTTCTTGGGTGTTAAATACCATCTATACATCATTTTATAAATGTTTTCTCGCACTGACTGTGCTTTTATTCCTTTTAGATCTTTGGACCATAATCTTTCCCATTTATTTAAAACAATATCATGTCCCAGATTTTGAGCCCAATCAATCATAGTTGGTTTAATCGTATCCTGCTCACAATATATTGTTAAAAGGAGATTATACATTTTAGAAATCAGTTTTGTATTATTATCTAGTAAAATCCTTTGAAAAGGAGATTTTTCTTTAGAAAAACCTTTTTTTGCATCTTGTATAAAAACTGATTTGATTTGGTAGTATTGGAGCCATTGTAAATCATCCTTAAGAAGTTGAAAGTCTTTTAGTGAGCATTTCTTTCCTTCCCAGTTAATTAGATCTTGATAAGTAATAAATTTGTCTGGTCTAAGTGGGCGCAAAGTTAGCATTTCTTGAGGCGATATCCACATCGGTGTTTCTGGTTCCAAAATATGTTTATATCTCATCCAGATACGAAGTAAAGAGGACCTGATTATATGGTTACGAAATGTTGCTTGTAATTTAATTTTATCATACCACAAATAACCATGCCATCCACTTAAGTTATTATAACCTTCCAAGTCTAACAAACGTATATTTGACAAGTTCATCCAGTCTTTTAGCCATACTAAAGCTGCCGCTTCAGCATAGAGTTGAAAATTAGGCAGTGCTAAACCTCCTCTAGTTTTTAAATCCACCAAGTATTTATAGGCAGTCCTTGGTTTTTTCCCTTGCCAGATGAAGTTTGAAATGTCTTTCCTCCAAGTTTCAAAATATTTAGTTTGTGATATAATTGGTAAATTTTGGAATAAGAAGAGCATCCTCGGTAAGACATTCATTTGGATCGTTGAAATACGTCCCATTAATGACAATTTTTTGTTTGACCATATAATCATATCAGTTTTAATCTTACCCCATAACTTGAGGTAATTGTTGGTTATCAAATCTTTATTCTTTGCAGTAATCCAAATTCCCAGGTATTTAACTTTGTTAGCTTTCTCCCAGCCAGTATAAGATATAAATTCCTGTTGCTGTGTTTCCGATAAATTTTTAAATATTATCTTTGTTTTTTCTTGATTCACTTTAAAGCCTGATACTTTTCCAAAATCGTCCAAAGTCTCCTGAAGTATATTCATTGACTGTGTTGGGTTTTCCAAAATTAGCAGTAGGTCATCCGCGAATGCTCTCAACTTAAATTCATGTTTTTTAATTCTTAACCCGCGGATGTCCTCCATACTTCTTAGTTTCACACATAGCGGTTCCAACACCAACAAAAATAAAAGTGGAGACAAGGGACATCCCTGTCTAGTCCCTTTCGTGATTTGGCAATTATCTGACATTGATTCATTAACCAAAATTTTAGCTTGTTGGGAGGTATAAATAGCCGATATACCTTTCTGAAAACGATCTCCAAAATTCAATTTATCCAAAATCCGTTTCAAAAAGTTCCAAGAGACCATATCAAAGGCTTTTTCTGCATCCAAAAATACAAAAGCCGCAGTTTGTTGAATATTCTGGTCATAGTATTCCAGTGAGTCTAGTAAAATTCTTACATTGTCTTTTATTTGCCTTCCTGGTATAAAACCTGCTTGGTCCTCGTGTATAAGATCCTTAATAAATTGTTTTATCCTACATGCCAAAACCGAAGCAAAAATTTTGTAGTCCACATTTAGCAGCGATATACGTCTATAATTGGATGTTTTTTCTGGATCTCTTCCTTCTTTAGGTATCAGTGATATAAATGCATGTGACCAAGTCTCCGGGGATGTTCCCTCGTCCAAAATTGCATTGTAAAGTGAGCCAAAAAATCCAACTAAATTGTCACTAAATGTTCTATAAAATAGTGCAGTAATTCCATCTGGTCCAGGTGTTTTATCCGTCTTCTGTCTCAGTATTGCTTCTTGTATTTCTTCCCTTGTTACTGGAGCTTCAATACATTCTCTCTGGGTCATTGACAAAGCTTTCATCTGTATTGAGTTTAGAAATTTATCTATTTTCTGTTTTGGAGTATTTTCTTTCTGATATAACTTAGAGTAGAATGAAACAAATTCTTTCTGAATTTCTGAAGTTGAATAAACTGGTCCTTTAACAGTTTGGATTTTTGTTATAATCTTCTTTTGAAATGAGTCCTTCAGTTGTGTTGCTAAAAATTTTCCTGGTTTATTTGCATATTCAAAATACTTTTGTTTAGCAAGTTTCAGATTTTTATTCATTTCCTCCATTATTACCAAATTTAATTGGTGTTTAGATGCAGAAATCTTTATTTGAATTTCTCTTTTCTCCTCTTCCTGTGTTACCGTTACCAATTTCTGCTCCAAATTTTGTAAATTCCACAGTATATTGTTTGTAAATTGCAATTGAGTCTTCTTCCAGGCCGAGTGTTTCTGTATCATAAAACCTCTCAGAACAGCTTTGAATGCATCCCAAACTGTATTCAAAGAAGTTTCCCCATTAAGGTTAATTTCAAAAAAGTCTTTCATTAAAACCTGTAATTCCTTTTGTATCTTATTATCTTTTAAAAGTTTATCATTCATTCGCCATCTAAATGCTTGTTTATTGTTCCAATCAAAAGTAACAGGATTATGATCAGAAAAGGTTCTAGGTAAGATATGAATTTTACGTAGTTGCGTGAAGATTGATTTACTGGCCCATATCATATCGATTCTGGAGTGTGAATCATGTCTTGCTGAATAAAAGGTGTATTCTTTAGCTGTTGTATTCATTGTTCTCCAAATGTCTTGTAATTCTAATTCTGAAGCCATGGTAAAGAAAGTTTTAGGCAAGCATCCATCATTGATATCTTTTGCTTTTGATTTTTTGTCCAGAGATGGGAGAATAATTCCATTGAAGTCGCCCATCAATAAAATTTGGTCTTTTGCGTGCTGGGCTATCAAATCGTGTAATTTTTCGTAGAAGGGTTTTTTCCCTTCATTGGGTGCATAAATTCCAACCACTATTGTCCTTTGTCCCAGTATTTTAGTTCTGATGATTACAATTCTTCCTTCACTGTCTTTATATACTAATTCTGGACAAAGATTGGGGTGGGCATAGATTACCACTCCCTTTGTTTTAGTTTTGGCTGAAGCAATAAATGCTTGTCCAAGCACCTGTTTCTCCAAGTATTTTTTATGCTTTGAAGCTATATGGGTCTCTTGTAGACAAATTAGGGAGTATTTATATTTTTGTAGATATTTGAAGATTCTAGCCCTTTTAGTTTTCTCATTCAGTCCATTTACATTCCAAGAAATTGCTTTTGCCATAATGTAGTATTTTTTAGCAGAATAAAAAGTCTATAATTTGGTACCTCCTTCTGCACCCTGTACCTCTTCTTCTTCCTCTTCTTCTTCCTCCTTCTCTCCAGGTAATTCTTTAAGGTCCATCTTATATTTTCTCAGAAATTTCCCCACATCTGCTTGAGATAGAATTGTCGTTTTCACTTCCTTGTAGGTGAAAGCCAAACCTTGTGGCATAATCCAACGGTATTTGATACCATTAGCTTTCAGTATAGACACAAAGTCTTTGTAGTTATTCCTCTGTGAGAGTAGATGCCTTGGAATATCCTTCAGTAGTATAAGAGAGGAATCTCCTGCTGACACTGGATTTTCATAATGAATCTTCATAATCTTATCTTTAACTCTGGTGTCATAAAACACTATCATCAAATCTCTTGGCTTAGATCTTCTCATTCTGGCAGGTAATGGTATCCTATATATTCTATTAATGGCTTGTTTTAATTCTTGTTCATCTATCTGAAATAAGTAGGCCAAGTTTGGTATTGCAGTTTCTTTATTGTCTCCCATCGTATCTGGAAAGTTGCGTATACGAAGATTGGTCTCTCTCACTCTCATCTCCATCATTGCCATTTGATTTTTTGCCGCCATCTGATCAGTCTGTATTGTTTCAATCTGTTTTTCTTGGCTTGTTAATTTTTTCTTTGTGTCCTTGTGCTCATCCATCACTTTCTTAATTGATACATCCATCGCTTGCATATCTGTCTTCATAACAGTCATTTGAGTTTTTACTTCTTTCAAGTCTCCAGTGACCACATCCAACTTCTGATTAATAGCTTGGGATGCTTGACCAAGATTTGTCATCATAGAAGTCAACTGTGCCATCTGTGTAGACATCTGTTCAAACTGTTTATTTGTTGCCTCAGTTTGTTTAGTTAGCATATCCTGTAGTTTTTTTTCCATGGTCGAGGTTTGTAAAGAGTCCCTTAGTTTAGTATAGGCAGGGCTGTGTAGTGAGCCAGAGCGGGGTCGAGACATTTACATTCAAAAAAAGTTGGTAAAATACATGTCCACAGACAGGGCCTTTAAGGTGCTGATTAAAAGATGATAATTCAAACATCAGCCTAATAATTTTTTCGGGTTGAAAAGAGTCGAAATTGGCTTTAAAATTGCATTTTAAAGTTTTAAAATACCAGTGAGTTTTTTCGGTCGCTCTAGATCGGGTTAATCAGGAAGTATACCGGAAGTTGCAAGTGCTGCGGACCTTCTACCGCCTCTTCTCGATGGTTATTCCTTCAGGAATGATTTCAAAGTAACTCGAGTGCGACGCATATTCAGTCCCACAGCTACTTCCTGTTGTTTTAGTTCCGATGATAGAGAGGGTGTTATAGAAAGTCTTCCGTTCCAGGCGCTCCCTTACTACAAACGTGGCAGGAAATTCTTTTCGCCGGAAAATCAGGAAGAAAGATCACCCTCCCCTTCCCTCGGACCTTCTCATTGGTGATAGTTCTTGTCAATCTAAAAGGTATCCTTCCGACTCTTTGTTATGGTTTAGGCTGATCAATTTGATAAAGGTCCTGTCGCTAATCCCGATGACTAACTCAGATCAAACTTTTTCAGTTCGAATTAAGGAGGAATGGGGGTCTCAGAAATGTTCTTATCAGCCCCCCGTCTGTTCAAATATTCCAGTAAGTAGACGCAGATTTCTTTGTACTCACTTGGGTGTCAAGAGGTGAGGTTCTTTTCTTTATGTAGTCCTTATGCTGGTAATAAGGTGGTGGAGGGTAGAGCTTGAGGCCAGAGTTGCGTTTTGGCGATGTCCTTCCCTAGTGCCCTCGCAGGACCGGCGTCCAGGACTCCGAGGGGCTTAAAAAAGCCCCCTCAGAGTACCTAGGAGGTCAAACCGCGTTTGCGGGCTGCAGGGAGTTCCTGCTTTCCAACCCACTTGCAAGGGTCGGATTGGGGTATCTATGTACCCCAGAAATAACGCAAACTTGGATTTCTCCCAGGACAACCTGGGGAAATGGAGTGCTCTCTCCAGCGGCACCACCGGAAGTCTGTCTATCCCCCTCCCCAGTTTTGTTGGGGTATTGCATAATGGCAACACTATGACATCACTTCCTGTTATGCAAACAGAAGCGACACCGCACAATGCTCGATCCATCCCCCCCCCCAACTGTCAACCAAGGGCAGAGAAGACACCGCTTTTCCTGCCTCCTTTATTTTCTTATTTCTCTTTTGAACACACATGAGGCTGCCTTACACTGAATCAGACCATCAGTCCATCAAGGTCAGTATTGTCTTCTGAGACTGGCAGCAGCTCTCTAGGGTCTCAGACTGAGATCTTTCACATCACCTTTTATTTTAAGTGGGGATGCCGGGGATTGAACCTGGGGCCTTCTGCGTGCCAAGCAGAGCTGTTCCATGGAGCCACCACCCTACCCTTTGATCTTCTTAGTTTTCTTCTGATCAAAATGGAATTGATTCAAAACAGACTCCAAAGTCCTAAAAAAATGGGCCCAGCCCACTGTGATGCACAAAATGAATGTGTTAATTGTGGCTTGCTTCTTTTGCTACCTTTGCAAAATTGCTGGCAGTTGCCATAGCTGGTTTTTTAAGAGTGCAGTGAGGATGGCAATAATGATACCTGCCAGAAATTACCACTCCTGAGCAGTGCCGGATTTATGTATAAGCTAAACAAGCTATAGCTTAGGGCCCCACTCTCTTGCCCCCCCCAATTTTTTTTAAAAGAAATAATTATTATTTCACTATTAATATACTTCTTCTTAATTGTATTTCAGTTCAACAATTACTTTGATAAAATACATATTTTGTTATGTGCAAATGGCTTTAGATACCCATTAGGTCCATAAATTACCATATGGCATATATTCAACACAAAAAACAATTTGTTGTTGACAAAGGACAGCTGGACATATAAAGGGCCCCATTACCTTCAATAGCTTAGGGCCTCATCAAACCTAAATCCGGCCCTGCTCCTGAGTAGCAATGAGGGAAAGGAAGATACACTCTCTATGTTCTTGCATCTCATTACTTTCCAGACAGTCCATGTTTTCTTTATTTCCTCTGGTTTGATAACAGTCTTCATATTTTTTAAAAAATAACATTTGAATGTTTTCCCCCATCCATCATTCAGCTTTTCTTCACTTGTAGGCATTTGTTTGACTTTCCCTTTCAATGCTCCCAATTAATTGCTTGTGGAATGCCTATGTCTTAACATTTGCTGGCTTTTCACGCTCTTTCCACGATAACACTCAACATGCTCAGGTGCCGAATTATGCGAGCTTTGCCGACCTGACATTTTGTCTTGTTCTCTGTGACCTCCTCTACAAAGCCAAGAGCAACTGTTCTGCAGTAGCATCCCAGCAAAACAAAACTCAAAATCTTTAGAGGCTGTAGAGTCAGCAAACGGGGCATCCTCCTTGTCCTCCAGTAGCTAGAGTGTGGAAATAATTGTCTAAAGAGATGTCAATTATTTTTTCATGGGATAGCAACCGTGCAAGTCTGACTCATGCCCAACTACTTTATGTAGAATGCCCAACACAAGCATGGCTAGGATGAGTATCAGAAAAGACTTTTATGTCCTTGAGTCTATGAAGATGCTTTTCAAAAATAGTGTGAGTCTGAACAATAAGCCTTGGTGGAACAATGAAACAATGGGCCCTGTGAGAAGAGAAATTTCTGAGTGCACATTGCTCTTACTCTGACATGTTCAACCTAGGTAGCTTTTAAAATAGTGCTCAAGATTCCTGGATGCCAAGATGCCGGCTCATGTACTTAATTCAGTTATGAGACAAGTCTTGTCTGGCTTAAAATCCATCTCTCTCTTGAAGTCAGAAAAAGAAGAAGAGTTGGTTTTTATATGCTGACTTTCTCTACCACTTAAGGAAGAATCAAACTGGTTTACAATCACCTTCCCTTCCCCTCCCCACAACAGACAACCTGTGAAGTAGGTGAGGCTGAGAGAGTGTGACTAGCCCAAGGTCACCCAGCTGGCTTCATGTGTAGGAGTGGGGAAACTAATCCAGTTCACCAGATTAGCATCCACAGCTCATGTAAAGGAGTGGGAAATCAAACCCGGTTCTCCAGATCAGACTCCACTGCTCCACACCACCTTTCTTAACCACTACACCATGCTGGCTGGTGGGTGGGGGGTGAGAAAGAGCATTCCAAATTAGTTATTGAAAAGCAAATGTTTTAAACATTATTATGAGTGTCCTCCCTCTAAAGGATCAGAAGCCTATATATACCTGTGCTCAGGGAAAATCGTATTGGGACCGTATTGGGACCGTGACAATTCTCCGTCGTGGCCTGCACTATGGAGAGTCCACGCCAGCGGAGGGGCAAGGCGCTGCTCTGTGGCACTCGGGGGCCGACGGAGCTGCCATCGTCGCCAGTGTTAGTGCATCTTATTGCGTGATTAGGCGCACTTACGCTGGCGGCGAGGCCACACCTCCTCCTAAGAGGACTCCCCCCCTCAGGAATGCACAGTTAGTTACCTAGGCATGCCAAGAACTTGGCAGGTGAACATATTGTTTTTGGCAACTGTGATCATGCATGAACTAAGCCCCAGATCACTTTCTCTTGCCTTCAGTGCCTGACTCGAGCAACATGCCAAGCAGGTTTGCAGCAGCACAGTAACTGAAAGGATGAAGTTTCATTTCCTTCTGCCTTGCAGTCACTTTTGGACTGCACAGTAGGTGAAATCAATTTTCCTCCAGGGTCATGGTTGCATCAGGTCATTAAATGATTCCATGGGCCAGGACTATTACTCCCAAGTGTCTGTACAAAAAAAACATGCATGTGCAAACTGCTGCAGATCAGCAGCCATAACAATCGATCAGACAAACACCCAATGATAAAGGTACCTTCATTTAAACTACTGGTGGTGGGACATGGTGGCAGCTGTTGGGGGGGGGGGGGTAATGTGCATTGTGTATCCCTGTCTACATGCATAGAAAGTAACCCAGGGAACCGGTTGTTAACTATTCATGAGCAACCCAAACTGCCTGTTAAACAATAATAAAATGGATACCTCTGCTACTGATTCCTCAGACCTTCTCTTACATTATTATCCTGCCCTTCCTCATGGTAATGGACATAGCTTTTCTCTTCTTCCTGTATCCTCACAACAAGCCTGTGAAGTAGGTCAGGCTGAGAGACACTCCTGAAGTTATCCCAGCAAGTTTCATGATTGAGCAAGGTTTGAACCTGGATATCACTAGTTTTAATCAGTCGTACTGGCCACAATAATGCACTGAACTACCTTGAAGAAGAAGAAGAAGAAGAAGAAGAGTTAGTTTTTATATGCCGAGTTTTTCTACCACTTGAAGAATCAAACTGGCTTACAATCACCTTCCTTTCTCCTCCCCACAACAGACACCTTGTGAGGCAGGTGGGGCTGAGAGAGCTCTAAAAGAGCTGTGACTAGCCCAAGGTCACCCAGCTGGCTTCATGTGTAGGAGTGAGGAAACCAACCCATTTCACCAGATTAGCCTCCGCCACTCATGTGGAGGAGTGGGGAATCAAACCCGGTTCTCCAGGTTAGAGTCCACTGCTATACCACATTAGCTCTCAAGGTTATTGTTAAGGCTGTGCAGTGTTTGCAGTAGGGGGATTCTTAGCTTGGTTTAGATATGATCTGTAAGAACAAATACTCCTTTGTATATTGTTTCAATGCTGTTGGTACAGGTTAATTTTAATTCTGTTATACAGCCTATACATAATGTATTGATTTTTTCTGGCCATGGTGTCTATTCTTCGTCTCGTGCATAAATTCATGTTTTGTCTTGTTATGTGATTGCAAAGTTATGTAAACAATAAAATTAAAATTACAGAGAAGACATGCCTAGCCATGGTTACATTTGTTGATTCACTGCTTGGAGACATGGCAAATCCTGCTTTCTCTCTTTGAGATTCTCTAAAAGTGAATAAAGCTGCACTATATATTCCTGCTACTTAAATTGGTTGGAGAGAATTTATGTCAATAAAGAATGAAATGGCATTTGAGATGCAACATCAGTTGACTAGGACCACTCAGATTTAAGTAATCTTCATCACTTTGACAAAGAGAGCAATTAGAACTAAAATCCATGACTAAATTGCCACTGGTTGTAAGTAGAGTGAATCAAATTACATATTACATTGCATTATACTGTAGGCTTATGTGTACTTTAATGGCTTGGCTCCTTACCCATTTGTCATCAATAGACAATCATGAGATAAATGTGTCATCAACCTAGAATGTGTACAATATAAAATTAGCAACCATAGAAAAAACATCCCATTGCTTGGTCCAAAAAAGATTGGGATGATCATAAATCTATGCATGTTTTAATTTTCCTTTATGACTTTATGAGGGTCCACACAGCCAACCTCATCTCCCATCAAAAAGAAGCCATGCAATCACAGCTTTAAATACCGTCATATTAGGACTTGCATTTCCCTTCAGTGTTCATTCCAGAAGTCTCATATATTTTACTTAAAAAAAGAAGAAGCCATTTCCAGTCCTTTGGATTGGAAATGTATAAAGTCTTGAAAGCATGAATGGTCAAGAAGATGAACATTCAGGAATCAAGACTGAGAGATGTATATAAAATATGTGACGGGATTGTCACTATGGGAATAGGTTGGATGTTGAATGTTATGAAGACGCCTTATTGATTCAGGGAATTTGTTGACCTATTCTTGTACTGTCTGCTCTTACTAGGAGTAGCTCTCCAGAGTCTCAGGCAGAAAAAAAAGGTCATTTGGAACACCTTCTATTTGAAATCCTGTAAGTGGAGATGGGTGGCTTTTTCCTCGCTGTCTTTAGATTAGCAGGGAGACTCTAGAGGGTGACAATCCCTGAGAGTTTCATCCCAGTTGGATAGATATAGTCAAGGCTGCAACTAGACAGGCACTGTACCATTCATTGCTTCTGAACTGGAGATGTTTTCTCTTTGTATGTGTTAAGTGCTGTCAAGTCGCTTCCAACTCATGGTGACCCTATGAATCAATGTCCTCCAAAACTTCCTATCTTTAACAGCCTAGCTCAGGTCTTGCAAACTGAGGGCCATGGCTTCCTTTACAGAGTCAATCCATCTCTCGTTGGGTCTTCCTCTTTTTCTGCTGCCTTCAACTTTTCCTAGCATGATTGTCTTTTCCAATGTCTCTTGTCTTCTCAAAGTACAACAGCCTCAGTTTAGTCATTTTAGCTTCTAGGGTCAGTTCAGGCTTGATTTGATCTAGAACCTACTTGTTTGGGTTTTTTGGTGGTCCAGGGTATCCTTAACACTTTCCTCTGACACCACATTTCAAAGGAATCTACTTTCTTCCTATCAGCTCTCTTCATTGTCCAGTTTTCACACCCATTCATAGTAATAGGGAATACTATGGCATGAATTAACTTGATCTTGGTTGCCAGTGACACATCCTTACACTTAGGGATCTTTTCTAGCTCCTTCATGGCTGCCCTTCCCAGTCTCAATCTCCTTCTGATTTCTTGGCCTCAGTCTCCCTTTTGGTCGATGATGGAGCTTTCTCTTATCTACCTGAAATTTGGGAGTGTGGGACAATCCTTTGATGTGCAGGAAAACTTCTGTTGTTTTCATCCTAGTTGGATGTAGTAGGGAGTTACCAGTGGAAAACTGAACAACTAAATATGCCTTTATAATTTTACAAAGCCCAAACAAAATGAACCAAATTCAAGCTCCCCAAAAAGTATGTGCACATCCCTATTAATCTTAATTAATCTATTAATTTTTGAAGCTTATTCTCCCTCACATTCTCTCACTGGGATGTGTGCACATTACTTATCCAAGAAGTTCATATAATTGAACCAGTCAGTAGTGATGTTTTCTCCCACCTTTCCCTACTAACAGTGCACCACTCCATCTGTAACTAGGTCTTCCACACTAGCCGTTTTTAAATTGCTTAAATTTTCCCAGTTTAAGTTTTTAATCAGCCAGAATAGTAATCAACATTCCATAACCTCCCAGCATCTGAACCAATGTCTGCAATGAGGTTATGTGAATCAACTGAAAAGAAAGCACTCACAAATAATGAGTTGATTTTAATTATTTGAGAGATATTCACAATATTTTGTGCCTTAATGTGATACCACATTTGCCTCTCTAAGAACATAGCAATTGACCTAAAACGATTACCACAACCATTAGTAGAGCAATGTGATCCAAACCCAGCATAATTTCCCAGCATGAATATAAGGCCTAAACTTTGAGAACAAGGTTCCTTCTAATTCGAGTTCTTATTAGTCATGTGAATAATTATTATTATTAGTCAGGTGCACAGTGGAGGTTGTACATGTGCAAGCTCCACTATGTACCTCCACCGTGCACCTCTACTGTGCATCTCCATCAAAGAAACCCATCCATTTCAGGTGGGATGAATTTTCAAGTGCCACCCTAACCAGAAGGACATCACAGGAACACCTGAACACATGAAGCTGCCTTATACTGAAGCAGACCCTTGGTCCATCAAAGTCAGTACTGTTTACTCAGACCAGCAACGGCTCTCCAGGGTCTTAGGTAGAGGTCTTTCACATCTCCTACTTGCCCAGTCTCTTTAACTGGAGATGCCGGGGATTGAACCTGGGACCTTCTGCATGCCAAGCAGATGCTCTACCACTGAGTCACAGCCCCTCCCCTAAACCCACCGACTTCAATTAATGTAGTAGGGAGAAGCTCTGCTTAAGATGGCAGTGATGCTTTTCTCCATGAGTAGGGTTGCCAACATCCAGTTGGTGGCTGGAGATCTCCCACTGTTACAACTGAACTGCAGGTGATAGAGATCAGTTCCCCTGGAGAAAATGGCTGCTTTGGCCATTGGACTCTATGGCATTGAAGTCCCTCCCCTCCCCAAACCCTGCCCTCCTCAGGCTCCACCCCCAAAATATCCACATAATTCCCAACCTGAAGCAGGCAACCCTATGCATAAGGCAAATCAGTGTGCAGCAAGGTGGAAAAGAAAAATGCACCCAAAATGTTTCATGTAGCAGGCTGGTGTGAAATAGGAGATAAACACACCTATTGAAGAGACACAAACTATTACAAAGGGAGAGAAAATGTTTTTGCACAGGTAAACAAAATTAACATTTTAAAGAATACTTGTTTCGCCCCCCCCACTTTAAGTTCTTGCCTTGTTTATGATTAGATTGAAAGCTGCAGAAAAATTTATCACGCAATTTGTGTACCACATCATCAAGCAATTTCTGTTCCTTTCCTTTTCATTCATATCTTTGTGACACTGATATCTCAGTATTATGTTTACAGTTAGGTGGGGGGGAAACTATAATTTTCCGACATTTTAAAAATGAAAATAGCAAAGGAAGACTGATTGTGGGGTTTAAACAGAGCCTTAACAGCATCTCTCATTTTCTGCCTCTCAGAGTTTTAAGAATGCCCCTGCCCACCTCAATGCTGTCGTCTCACCCATTAATTCTTTCTTGTCTGGTCCTCAGCTACTGCTCAATTTCTCAACTTGTATGCTTTGGTAACATAGCACTGCACAAATACATTTGACTAAAAAGAATTGACATGTGAGAGCTCTAGCGGATTGGGCTGCTTCTGATTATATTTTATTTAAATGTGGATTCTGTGAATTCCCAGTTGATTGTTCCTATTACAACTGATGTTTACAGAGCAGAGACAATAGAACAGCAACTGAAATTATACCTTTAAACAGTGTCCGTATCATAATGCTTGCACTACAGTCTAGCACGGTCATTTATTTATTTGTTGGTTTGTTTAAACATTTATACCCTGCTTTTCTTCATGGTTCACATTGGCTTACAAAGATAATTTAAAACATTTCCAGAATAGCATAATCAACCTCAAATCTCATGATTATGAATGTGTCCTGGTCAAGCCACGTATGCCCAATCTTATGGAAACACATATTAATTTTGTTTATATGTATTGTAATGGAAGATGAGTAGATTACACACATTCTTTATTGCTCTGGAAGTTCACTTTGGAATGTCTTTCATTTAACTATGCTTCAATTTTCACTAAGAAAATTATCAAAAATCGAATGCACTCTACATCCAATGTGCATCTTCTCTTGAACCAAGCACCCCATATCTTTACATCAATAACTTCTTCTAAACGAGCAGCATTTTGGGTGGTTTTGTATTGATAACGTTGGTGGCATTCAGAAAGGCGAAGCAATAATTTGGCAGCCAGTGTGATGTAGTGGTTAGAGCAGGGGTGTCAAACATAAGGGCCAAGGGCTGAATCCGGCCCCTTGTGAGCTCTTATCTGACCCATGAGCCAGCCAAGGCAGCCCCCCACCCTCAATCTGGGATGACAAGGCATGGCCCGGCCCAACCGAATGAAATTTTTGTCATATCCAGCCCTCGTAACAATTGAGTTTGACACCCCTGGGTTAGAGTGTTAGGATCTGGCAGACCCCTGCAAGGAATCCTGCACCAGCCATTTAGAACAATTTATGTATTTTATGTATTTATGAATTTTAGGTATTATATAAGTTTATGCGTATCTGCGCATGTATTTGCTTATGGCTTTGTTAATGATCAATAAACCAAGCTCTCTCATTTAGAACCACACAACAAGTTCCATGTGACCCAGTCAGGTTTAGTATCATGTTTCTCCAACAGAAGCCTCTCACTCAAATCACACAGCAAATATCTTCTCAAAGACAGAGGAATTCTGTAACTAGTTAGTGGGGTTTGGTCTGCCAATCAAAGACTAGAAGGGCAAAAATTCCACATGACATGCTACTGAGTGTGGCTAAAGAAACCTCTGGGGTGATGATCCCAAACAACAATGGCTTCCTTCTCCCAATCAGGTTGCTCTTTCGGGGTCTGCCTCTTATCTTATAGCACTTGCAATGAATGGTTTAGAAACAGAAATGAGTGAACAAATCAAAATGGACACTGATGTATGGAAAGAAACCTGTATAAGCAACTTCTTAATAGATCTGAAATACTGGCTGTTGATGGGGGGCGGGGAGGAGTTGAAACAAATGATTTGGAAAGATAAATGGGCATGTTTCTCTCTCTCCTTCACATCCTCCAAGCCTAGTAAATATTTAGCTGGTGCTGGAAGCCAAAGTGGAAATTAAGCAAAAGTATTGTTTCAGGATCTTTCCAAGTACCCACACAAACAGGGCTGCTGGCTGATCTCAAGGCACTGCAGCAGCCAGCAGTCGGATGCCTGCCACTTCTAAGTCTCCAGTGAGCTGTTTTATACACTTCTAATTAAAAATAATCCTACCCTCTTCAAAACTTTGTCTTTGCCATCCTGCCTCCCAAGTGGCGTTTAAATGTCTTCTCCTGCCAGCTGAGTCCAGCTACCAAGAGAGTCGGGAGCAGATGACAGGGATGAGAGCTCGTTTCCTCTCGGGCAGAAATACCCCCTCCCTAAGTCTAATTAGCCACTTACATAGTTTCTTTGTCGAGCACATATCTTTGTTTGCATACCTGGAATGAATTCCCCTCCTTCACTGAAAAATAAGACATCAGCTCCTCTCTGGGTTCTCCTCTCAGCTACTTTTAATTGCTGGGTACGCTTCACGGCTGACAAACGGAGGCCTATAAAAACTTTTTGTTTCACTATATAATACAAGCTATAAGGATAAAGTCTTCTGTCTCTCAATGAGGACGTGAACTAGGACACATGGGAGTTGCTGAGAACTCCAAAGTAGGTTTGCCAACCTCCAGGTACTAGCTGCAGATCTCCTGCTATTACAACATCTCCAGCCAATAGTGATCAGTTCACCTAGAGAAAATGGCCACTTTGGCAATTGGACTCTATGGCATTGAAGGCCCTCCCTCCCCAAACCCCACCCTCCTCAGGCTCTGCCCAAAAAAACCTCCCACCGGTGGCGAAGAGGGATTTGGCAACCCTACTCCAAAGTCATGAGATTTAAAGCAAAGTCCCACGTGTTTCCTAGTCTCAGTCTTCTTTTACCTACTTGTTCTCTGAACAAGATTATGTCAGGCACATGCATTGTTCTAGGCTCTGTAGAAGTGTTCTTTTAGATCAGTATCCCCCAACCTCATTGGGCCTATGGATACTTTTTGAATTTTGAGAACAGGTAGTGGGCACCACCAAAACATGGATGCCAATGGAAGGATGAGAGCAATCATAAAATGTTTGGAGTTTTAAGCTGTGTTGCCTGCCTCCAAGTGAGGGTGGGGAATCGCCCACCTCAGCTCCTGTTTCCTGCTGCCACTCCCAGAGGCAGCAGGAGGGGGGGGGAAAGGCTGTTGGGCCAATGGCATGATTTCACTTCCGGCGGAAACTAGAAAGTGATGTCATGCCTCTCTAGGAATTGCTGGAAATTCTGTGGTCATCACTGACAGTTTCCCCCCATGTTCCTGCCCCACCCTCCGATCTCCCACTAGATCCAAGACAAGCATCTGCTTATAGGGGAGGCAGCTATTCTCAATGGGTGCCGTCTTCAGACACAACTCTTGGGCTATTCTGTAGCCCCTCCTGTTCCAATGAGAAGGAGAAAAGCCAGGATTGGCTGTTTATTTGAGGGGGGGGGAAATGGGCACCCTAAAACTAATTGGGAATCGCTGTTCTAGATCATTATAGGGCTTTTCTAGATGAACCACTCTGGCAAATTTGCATGTGACATTCATGTCTAGTGCCAGCTCAAAAGTTCATGCCAAAAGAAGTTAGATTAGGACAAAGAAAAAGCACATTTGGAATAAATGTGTGCAAATCTGATGGACCCTAAGTCGTACTCAAGATTTGCTATCGACGACAGGGGATTTTGAGACTTTATAGGACAATCCTGCTGCTTTCCCATCTCTTCTATGATAGGGAATTACAGTATCTGTATACATAAGGGGTCCTTGACTGTACACCACATTCCCCTGCTCATAAAGGAAAAATGAGGAGACCACCATATGCACCGAGCCCTATACAAGTATTGTCTTTCCACTAGGTCATGGGTTTGGGTCATGAAGACTGGACTTGTAAGAGTTGAGGCCATAGTCTATCACCTAATTGACTTGAACCGAAATAAAACTAGATCCAGTCAGAAAGGGAAAAAGAGGAGGAGGTTGTCTCACAGCATTTGCAGCATCAATTTTAAACATAAAATCTAGCTTTTCCTGGAGAAAAATGGGGGGGGGGTGACAAGAAAAGGAAAGGAAGGAGGGGATGAAACAAATAGGCTCTTTGAACTTGTGTTGATCAAGGAAGATTTTCAGTGCTCTTTCCGGAGTTTGGAGGTGGTCTTTTTAAAGGCGGAAAGTAATTGGTGTCAGTTTTTCCGTTCTCTTCCCATAGTAGGCAGAGCCTTGGCAAGGCAGGCTGTATGTGTGTGCATGTAAGCCGCTTTGAGCAGATTTCCTGGAGAGGTGGCATTAAAATGTTCTAAGTAAATGCATCTTGGAATATAATCGTCCCCTAAAAACACAGGTGCTGTAAGCCCCAGGATGGAGTTACTCCTTTGGCAGGCATTGGGTTTAAGCATATCTCTCTGTACCAAGAACTAATTATACACCCCTGCTCTACTGCACCTGTGATAAACTCAATGAATGCACATCCCTTCCTTGAACTCACCACGAGACCCCCAGATGTGCTGAGAAGTTGGTGGTGCTGCCCACAGCATACTTTAGAGAACAATCTACAGTAATGTATTTTGTAGGTCCCAGGTAGGGAAAGGTGCCCTTCTTCCTCCTCCCAGAAAAAAATGCCAGTCTTATCAAAACACTTTTTGCTGCCCCCAAACCAGTAAAAGCTTTCAAATTCACCTAGAAATTCCACCTTAGGAAAATTCAGTAACAACTCTAATTGCACCTGAATGTCCATTCAATGAAACAAGTGCTCCTGAATAGGACTTAATTTAATGAAATCAGAATGCAATTAAGTTTGGGCTAGTATACATGTCTGATTAAGCTATTGCTCTGACCTTAAGCATCTGCACATTTTTTAGCAGTGCCGGCATAACTTCACAAAGCTCTGGACTCAGATTCAGCCAGGTCTTTCCAAGCCTGAATTCTAGAAAATGTAAAGCAATAATGAAGAGAGGGTGTCTCTGCCCATAACAAGATTGACTTGTTCTTCAACAATGAGTCATTACAGTAATCCCTGGGCATGATCTGAAGGCATATGTAGCTTCATGAGGAATCTAAGCAAGTCTACCTCTGCTACTGACTTGCGAAGACAGGAAGTCACCTTGGAACAACACTAGGGTTGCCAACCTCCAGGTACTAGCTGGAGATCTCCTGCTATTACAACTGATCTACAGCCAATAGAGATCCATTCACCTGGAGAAAATGGCTGTTTGGCAATAGGACTCTATGGCATTGATGTCCCTCCCCTCCCCAAACCCCACCCTCCTCAGGCTCCACCCCAAAAACATCCCGCCAGTGGTGAAGAGGGCCCTCGCCACCCTAAAAAACACGGACACAAGTCCATTCATGGCCAGCGTGGTGTAGTGGTTAAGAGCAGTGGTTTGGAGCAGCGGAAGATAATCTGGTGAACTGGATTTGTTTCCCCACTCCTACACAAGAAAGCCAGCTGGGTGACCTTGGGCAAGTTACAGCTCTGTTGGAGCTCTCTCAGCCCCACTTACCTCAGAGGGTGTCTGTTGTGGGGAGGGGAAGGGAAGGTGATTGTAAGCCGGTTTGAATCTCCCTTAAGTAGTAGAGAAAGTCGGCATATAAAAACCAACTCTTCCCCTTCTCCTTCTCCTCCTTCTTCTATTAGGGACAGGAATGCAATTACTCCAGCCCCTTCTTAATTCAAAGGAGGCACAACACAGGATTGGTTGGAGCTGTAAATTTGTTGTATGGCAGGGTGGGCTGGGGAGGGGATACCCTTGAGGCTGAGTAGCATCATCCAAACCCTTAGTTGTCTGTTTAGCAGGGCATGGGAGTGGGATGATGCTTGGTACCTCTGGTCATAATTCATGTATAGGTGAGGAATAAACACATCTAGGAAAAAAAATCACTGGCCAAGTTTGGACCCAGGATGGAGATGATAGCCATCGGCTGCCTAGCACAACCTGCCCTAATAGTTTATTACATAGATCAGTCATAAACTAGTTAAACCCAAGTATAATTATCTTGTGGGTGAAGTATCTGGCACAACTATATAGCCATATAATTTTCCCCATTTTCCCTCCAAGGAGCTCAGGACTGTATGTATGGTATGTCCTTCCTCCATTTTATCATCACACTGAGGGTGAAAGAGAGTCACTAGCTCATGGTTATCCAGTGACCATATCTGACTGGGGATTCATTTAATCCAGGATCTCCCCAATCTTAGTTTGACAGTCAAACCACTGTCTCAGTATTGCCTTAAGTTCTATGGATCAAAAATATGACACATCTAGACAAGGCATCAAGATCATAGGCAACAGCTTCCAGGGAAATCTGAGCTCCGGCACATATTTTTGTAGAAACTGCAAACTGTCAAAGACATTTATTGTTGAATCTTTATGGATGCACATGGTCCTAGCCCAGGGGTCTGCAAACTGCGGCTCCTGAGCCGCATGCGGCTCTTTGGCCCATTGAGTGCAGCTCTCCAAACTTGATTCAGAGCCCCTGCTCTCGCGCCCGCTCGCGCCGGCAGCCGGGCTGAGGGGCAGGCACGCCTGAGAGAGAGAGTGAGCGAGCAAGCGAGAGAGAGCAGGCGAGTGGCCGCGCTGTCTCTCCCCCCCCCACCGCCGTGGAGAATGGCCAGGTCCCCCTTTCCCTTGCCCTCAATGGTTGGGAGGCTAAAGCCTTCCCTCCCCTCTAGCCGCACGATTGCTGGGTTCCTGCCCCCCCCGCCTATCAGCTGTTGGGCGGGGCAGGCTTCCTTTGGTAGACCTGGCCTCCGGCTGAGTCCCATTGGGAGGCCGTGTCTACCCACTGGCTTTCTTGGCGGTAGACCTGGACTCCGAAGAGGGGAAAAAAGTCCCCCTTCAGAGGCCAGGTCTACCCATTGGCTTCTATGGGCCTCCGGAGGCCAGGTCTACTGCCAAGAAAGCCAGTGGGTAGACCTGGCCTCCCAATGGGACTCAGCCAGAGGCCAGGTCTACCAATAGGCGTTTATGGCGGTAGACCAGGCCTCCACACGAGGACTCCAGACAGGGAGGGGGAAATGGCAGGGACTTACAATTTAATTTTTATCAATAAATAAGATCACTATTAAGTATGATATGAAGTTTTATTCAATGTACCTATAGTTTAATTAAGACTTAAAACTTTAATTAAAGTTTATTAAGTTAATAAACAGTGTACCTACCTATATAGTTTAAGAAATTTGGCTCTCAAAAGAAATCTCAATCGTTGTACTGTTGATATTTGGCTCTTTGACTAATGAGTTTGCCGACCCCTAGCCACACAGTAGGCACACAGAGTTGTTTTCTGATCTGAAAGAGGTTTTGTTCAAACATCCACCTCTCCTTTGCTCCCTGTGTTATTTTTTTTCTTTCAAAATGGAGTGATGTGGGGAGGGATTAAATCCAAAAAAAGATCAGTTTCTCAGAAAATTCTCAATAGGTGGGAATCCATCCCCAGGTCTATTTGCAACCTTACTGAGAGGGTTCAGGAAAAGGTGAATGCTATCATGTACATGCATAATAAGACCGTTTGTTCTTTGGGGATGGAAGTGCAATCAGTAGATAGGAGAATGTCAACCTTGACAATATCTTTCTATTTTATGTAAAAAAAAACCAAAAAAAAAAAAAAAACCCACAGTTGTGTAAGTTTTAAGCAAAAGTATAAGGGCAGTTTCTCATGCAATACTATTGAGCTAAAGATCACAAATCTCTGTGTAACACTTTTAACAACTTTTAAAAAGATTTTATTGCTGCTGTTGTGTTGTTGACAAATCATAGAGATTTTAATACTGGCTTCTATATTGTTACTGTGCTTTCATTGGTTGTAGGCAGACTTTAGCACTGGGCTGTTACAGGTCTTTACAATTGTTTATCGGCTTTTGTTGGTAGCTGCCAACATAAGCAGCCCATGAGGAGGTCAGTGGTAAGGGGGGATGGCACAGTGGTAGAGCCTCTGATTTGCAAGCAGAAAGTCCCAGGTTCAATCCCCGGCATCTCCAATTAAAAGGACCAGGCAGCAGGTGATGTGAAAGATCTCTGCCTTAGACCCTGGAGAACAGCTGCCAGTCTAAGTAGGCAATACTGATCTTGACAGACCAATAGGGTTGCCAGATCCAGGTTGGGAAATACCTGGAGATTTTTGGGGTGGAGCCTGAGGAGGGCAGGGTTTGGGGAGGGGAGGGACTTCAATGCCATAGAGTCCAATTGACAAAGCAGCCATTTTCTCCAGGGGAACTGATCTCTATCACCTGCAGATCAGTTGTGATAGCAGGAGATCTCCAGTTAGTACCTTGAAGTTGGCAACCCTACAGACCAAAGGTCTGAATCAGTATAAGGCAACTTCAAGGACCCGGTGTCCACATGCATTGTGTGCTTGGTGCTTGTTTTTAGAACTGATTGAGAATGAAGTACAGAGTTTTCTTGCAATCCCATCACTGTGCCTCTGGACGTGGGTAATGTGCAGCGGCCACAACATGAACATTCATACATCACTTGAATTGCTCATATTGTTTACTAATCTGCTTACATAAACATTTACGGTGCAATCTGATGTGGAAAGGGTAGCCAGGTCCCACTTCGCTACCAGCGGGAGGTTTTTGGGGTGGAGTCTGAGGAGGGCGGTGTTTGGAGAGGGGAGGGACCAATACCATAGAGTCCAATTACCAAAGCAGCCATTTTCTCCAGGTGAACTGATCTCTATCGGCTGGAGATCAGTTGTAATAGCAGGAGATCTGCAGCTAGTACCTGGAGGCTGGCAACCCTATTAACTGTTGCCATAGGCTTCTTTTGCAAAGCAAAGTGGAAGTTTTTTTTTTTTTGTAGAGTCCAGGAGGTTGGACTGTTGCATGAGGGGAGACTAGGGGTGCCAACTGCCAGGTAGTAGCAGGAGATCTCCTGGTAATTCAACTGATCTCCAGCCGATAGAGATCAGATCACCTGGAGAAAAATGGCTGCTTTGGCAATTGGACCCTATGGCATTGAAGCCCCTCCCCTCCCCAAACCCCGCCCTCCTCAGGCTCTGCCCCAAAAATCTCCCGCCGGTGGCAAAGAGGGACCTGGTAACCCTAGGGGAGACCAGTGTTCAGGAGTAGAAACCCACCCCCTCCCTCTCCAAGCTTGCTGTCCTCCCATTGGCTAAACCATGCTTCCAACCAAAGTACAGACAATACTAACCTTGACATGGGTTCAAAGTGGTTTCCCTGTGATTATTTTGTAAAGCAAGAAGGGAGGAACTGTGTTTGGCTCTGTATCCTGTGGCAGCTATTTTAAGGTCGTGTGGCACTCACTACTTCCTCTCAGAATTCCAAATGTGCCCACAAGCTGAAAAAGGATGGGAACCTCTGGTTTAGGGCCTCAGCTGGTCTTAATCTGGCATGTCCATGAGGTGCTTGTAGTATTAACAGAGAGAAACGAAGACCCATGAACCTGAACATTGGTGGCTTGAGACTATTGTAGCTCTTCAAGGATTTCACCTCCAGCATGACAACCGGAGCAGAAGAGCCAGAGAGTCTTCATGAGGCACACCGGGATGCGACTCTTTCTGCAAGGTGAGTCTGCTGTCTTCTCCTCGGCAAAGGGGGTTGCCGTTCCTTTTTTTTTTTCTTATTTCATTTTGCATGTCACAGTTTCTCTAATTCTAGATGCCCACCAGTCAAACAGAACTAAATCAAAAGCACAAGATGCCAGATTCATTTTAATGAGTTCACTGCAAGCCTGCAGGTGAAAAACTTCAGGAATATGTACGGACAAAAAAACCCACAAAACTGCAGGGGTGGGGGGACTTGTGACTTCAATAAAGAAATCTTAGTAACGTGCCCTCGGAGGACTGCATAGCAGCTTCTCGGAAGATTTATGCTATCACACTGCCACAGCGTGAACATGCTGTGGTTAACACTTTGCAGCCGTGACGCTTTAAAAAGCACTTCCAGGGGAAAGGACGTACCTGTGTAGATTATTTCCTTAGGATTCTAATGAGCAGCCCCGCTGGCCACCAGTAAAAGAAGAAGACCATTTCAGAGGCCCCTTCTGCATGCTTAGAATCCATCCTAGCTTGGCTCTGTTTTTGGGTTGCCAACCTCCAGGTGCTGGCTGGAGTTCTCCCGCTATTACAACTGATCTCCAGGCAACAGGCATCAGTTCACCTGGAGAAAATGGCCACTTTGGAAGGTGAAATCTATGGCAGTCTATCCCATTGAAGTCCCTCCCCGTCCCACAAAGCCCACTCTTCTCAGGCTCCACCCCAAAAATATCTAGGTATATCCTTACCCAGAGCTGGCAACCCTATTCTGTTTTGTACCTAGTTGTCGGTGTGCGTATAAATGAGGTAAGGTTTGGCATGCTTTAAGATGAGAGTGGACATATTCATGGAGGAGAGAGCTATTCACAGCTACTAGTAAAAATGGATACTGGTCATGATGCATACCTATTCTCTCCAGGATCAGAGGAGCATGCCTAATATATGTGGAACACAGGCAGGATAATGCTGCTGCAGTCGCCTCATCTTGTTTGTGGGCTTCTTAGAGGCACTTGGTTGGCCACTGTGTGTACAGACTGCTGGACTTGATGGGCCTTGGTCTGATCCAGCATGACCTTTCTTATGTACATATGCTTTATTGTCAGCCTGCTACACTAGAGAAATTCCTGCCCATATGCAAGAATGAGCTTGGGGAAAAACATCCTGTGCTTGCATAGCAATGCTTGAGTGGTTTTAGATTGTGGCAAATGGGGAATGGTGGATATGGAGCATCTGATCTTGAGGATATGTGTGTTGAGCCCATTCCTACCTTGCAGGGAGTAGGATTGCCAGCACTCTGCTAGAATCCCCCCTCCCCAAGCCTTTTGATGTGGGGTAGGGTGACATCACAGTGTCACATCAATGGTTTTACCATAAAGATATGGGAAAGTCCTAGATTATTGATATGATGCTGTAATGTCATTTCCAGGTATGTAACCACATATCAGTACTGCAGTCCAAGCTCTGCCAAGCCCAGTCCAAGCTTTGCTCATAACCTGAGTTCGATCCCGATGGAAGTTGGTTTCAGGTAGCCGGCTCAAGGTTGACTCAGCCTTCCATCCTTCCGAGGTTGGTAAAATGAGTACCCAGCTTGCTGGGGGTAAAGGAAAGATGACTGGGGAAGGCACTGGCAAACCACCCCATAAACAAAGTCTGCCTAGTAAACGCTGGGATGTGACATCACCCCATGGGTCAGCAATGACCCGGTGCTTGCACAGGGGACCTTTACCTTTTTAAACCAGATATCACGACACCACATTCTCTGCATTTGGTTCCTGCTGCTCCACTGAGCATCAGTTGGAGCCCAGGCAGTGGGAAGTCTTCTGCTATAGTGGGACAGCTAGCTGCCGTTTCTGGGAAGCTAGCTTGGCAAGTCTGGTTATTATGCAATGGCCCAATGTAGAATAACTCAACCGAAAGCCCGCTTGCTCGGGTACCAGTATGGAATTTTCTGTCATCCAACTAGATATCCTCTTTAACAAATAGGATGCAAACAACTTACCCACTACAGAAAGAAGACTAATTGGGTGATAATTCCCCAGTTGAGACTTGTTGCCTTTCTTGTAGACTGGAACTATAATTGCCTGTTTCCAATTCTCAGGAATTAAGCCTGACTCATATATTCTTGTAAAGGCCTCTGCTAGTATAGGGGCCCACCATTTGGTCTCATTGCGGAAAACGTCTGGAGGTTAAAAAATCAGGACCAGCCTGGTTATTAACAACAATTTAACATTTATATAGAAAAAGAGCAGTCTTTTGCTTATCAACATTATCAAATTACAAAGAGATGTGACCAGATGCAAAGGACTACATTCTTGACTCACAAGAAGTAATAGGTCCATTCTTGTCAGATGGAATCTGGAATATTGTGTTTGATCTGGCAACCCTACACTGGAACCTTTCCTGGTGCTCAGTTGTTTTTAGAGAGTAGGTGGGACCAGTTGGGGCTTTTGTCCAGCAAGGCTTCTGATTGGCTGTGAAGAATTTTAAACAGTTGCTTCAGCAACAACAGCCATCACAACACAAAGATTTTCACTGTGTTACTGTGTGTTTATTTTAAAAGGCACCCTGTTAAGCACAACTTCTATCTGAAAACTAGAGGAGTTCCTATTAGAATTATGCATAGCCTAACCCCTTGAAATTGTGTTGTTGGCTCTGCCTCCTGTGGCAGCCATTTTGTGGTTGGCTTCACCTCCTGAGGCAGCCATTTTGTGGTTGCACCTACAACTTGGGTTGCTAGGTCCCTCTTCGCCACCGGCGGGAGGTTTTTGGGGTGGAGCCTGAGGATGGTGGGGTTTGGGGAGGGGAGGGACTTCAATGCCATAGAGTCCAATTGCCAAAGTGGCCATTTTCCCCAGGTGAACTGATCTCTATCGGCTGGAGATTAGTTGTAATAGCAGGAGATCTCCAGCTACTACCTGGAGGTTGGCAACCTTACCCACAACCCTATGTCAGAATTCCAAAGGTGTCTGCAGACTCAAAAAGATTGGGATCCCTGTCATAGAGTCTACCCTTCAAAGCTGCCATTTCCTCCAGGGGATCTGATCTCTGCTGTCTGGAGATCAGTTGTAATTCTGGGATATCTCCAGGGCCCACCTGGAGGTTGGCCACCCTAAGGAAAATGCAAATTAACTGAAGGAATTGGAAGCAGTGGCAAACAGTGCATGTGCAGTGTTTACTACACCATTTGGAAACATAAAATGGAACAGTGCAATTGAAAACTCTGAAAACGGGGGAGAAATTCAGATGTGGAGCATTTGAAAAGCTCCCCTACACAGAACACCCAGTTATCTGTTTCCCAAGTTCTGGAAAGAACATCCCTGCAGATAAAACCTAAAATGTCATCATGTGTCAATATAGATTCAGTACATTGTCTACTGAATGCTTAGAATGTTGACTAATTTGGCCCTACGCACAGCAGTCAGCAAGCAGAGCTCAGTGTAGCTTGAAAAGGATACAGTTAGATTGATGCTAAGGGACTGCACATTGAATTGAATGCAATGTGCAGTCCTTTCCGGTCTAGCAGACTGTTTGCAGCCTTGCCTGTGAGTATAAGCTGGACACGGGCAATCATTTAAAGCTAGCGGGAAGGATTTATACGCCTGTTACTGAGAATGAGCAATTGCACCCACATTTATACAAAGTTTGTATCAATTTCCAGCAAGGCGGCATAAACTACAGAGGGTTTTTTTGTTTGTCTGTTTGCATTTGTACCCCCCTCCTTGTATCTTACAGCCATCAGAGATATAAAGGATTTCAGAAGGGACTTAGGTCAAAAAGGATCTGTAATCATTTTGGGGTGTGTTGCAGCCTATATTCCTTTGTTCTGTTTTCCGCTCAGATCTCTTTAAATGAAGTTTCTGATTCCTTATTATTTCTCTCCTTATTGGAGAGGGGAAAAACAGAGAAGGGGGAGAGAAGGCAAAGGGAAGAAAACATGGTTCTTTATCTCATTCAGACTTCCTGCAGATCAAACGAATTCCCCCCCCCCCATAAAGATAAAATAGAATGTTGGTTTATAAAGCTTTGAATGGCTAAGCAACTGAAGCATAAAATGCTTCAGACATGCGTATATGATCAGACACTGAATTATAAGGAATCTGTAGCCCTGTTGAGTCCTCCTCATGCTTATATTAAGGATGACTTTGTATTTTTGGACATTTGGAAGATTATATCCCAGGTGCCGGCATTGTGGGCCCGAGCCAGCAGAGGCCTTCGTCAGTCTCCTAAGGGCTTTGGGTATGCCCACCGGCGCGCCTCAGGAATGGGCTGTAAAGCAAACAGATGTTGGAAGGGACTCTGATGGTAGAAGTCCTCCTAGCACAAGCCTCCTGTTACCACAATTGCTGCAGCTGCTGCTCTTTGCCATCTCCATGGAAGCTCTGAGGTTCTACCATGTGGATCTAAGTAATCAATTTCCCGTTTCCCCCACATTTTGTTAACAACAGTAGGATCTTTAAAATTTCATAAATCTGTCATTCTCTACAGTGCCATTTTAGTTTTGTGCTAATTGCCCAGAGGTTGATATGATACCATCCTACACTGAAGACCAAACACAGTTTGAGACCTCGCTAATGGCTTTTTTTTGCTGATTAAGAATTGATAACTAAGTAATTTATTAGAGGATTCCAACTGTGTATCTTTCCAGAATGCTATGAAATATGTAAACACGGTGGAAAATGTAAAATAAATAACCATTTTAGTGTACCTGATAAATGTCAATGCAAGTCATGTGCGGTCTGTTATCACCTGAATTTATTAGCAATCTAATGTCACTGTCTTCAGTAACCTTTCCTTGGAACAGTTGAAAATCAAACACTCTCCCATGATTAAGAATCCTGGGCACCCATAGGGAAACCATTAGGTATGGGTGTGGGGAAGGAAGCATGAGTTTATGGAACTTGTTTAATTGACATTAAACTATCTGGACCAAAGCTGTTTCAGTCTCCATCCCTCAAATGTATAACCAAAAGAGTGCCACAGAACCACAGAAAAGGGAAGAGGTGGATCCTTTGCCATGGGATAGAACACATGAAAACATGAAGCTGCCTTAAACTGAAAGTCAGTATTGTCTACTCAGACTGGCAGAGGCTCTCCAGGGTCTCAGGCAGGGGTCTTTCACATCACCTACCTACCTAGTCCTTTTTAACTGGAGATGCTGGGGATTGAACCTGGGAGCTTCTGAGCCACAGCCCCTCCCCAAATTAACAAATGAATGAATGGTCTTGATCCATCAGTTGCTTAAACATGGAGTGGCTCTGGTGTAGATGTGCAGGAGCTTTTTCATATACATGGTGATACAGGGTAAAACAATGCTTTCCAGTTTACTTGAAGCTGTATCCAGAGCACCAGATCTTACATAGGAAGAAATGCAAGAAAAAGACCATGGTACCTACTTGTGCTAAGTCAAATTTCTTGTGTCCCTGCTTGCATTTCCACTTGTGCTAGGTCTCATGCAACCAATTTTAGGGCACAATAATATATAAGAAGGAAAGTGGTAGGTGTTGCACAAGATCTTGTGCAAATGGAAGAGCACAGAGTTCGCTTATATTCCCACTTGGACAGTGCTGAATGCAAACCAATGGATGCATCCTCCGCTTTTGAATGAGAAACCTCTTGTTTCTTTTAAAGCAACATAAAATCTTCATGCAATTGAGCATTTTGTAGTAGCAGTAGTAGTATAGCAGCAGCAGCAGCAGGGCTGTCGATTCGGTTCATCCCGAACCTAAAAACAGCCGAATTTCCCCTGATTTGGCGGTTTTTAGTTCGAATGGAACCAAACTCAAAAAAGGCGGGAGAACGGAGAGCCGAATTCAGTGAGTGTTCAGCGAATAAATTCGGCAAATTTGGGGTTCGGCGCATCAGCATAACCGTCAGTTAGTAAGCAGCAATCTCCCGCGGCCAATCAGTGGCCAAGCTGGGTCTTCTTCTGGCCAATCAGTCGCAATTGAGTGCATGAGCCCAGCTGCTGTGCGGCCCGGGGAGAGAAAGAGAGAGTATCTGTTTGTGTGTGAGAGAGATCCCCCTTGGGGGTGTGCGTGCATGTGCACATTCGAGCCATTCCGTGGCTGCAGGGGGTGCATTTTTTGGGGTAGAGCCCCCAAACTTTCAGCATAGCTTCAGAGGACCCTTCTTGCAAGAACCCCCATGTTTTGTAAAGATTGGATCAGGGGGGCGAAATATGGGCCCCCTTAATATGCATTTTTATTCCATTTACAGCACACATTCGCACCATTCCGTGGTTGCAGGGGGCGCATTTTTTTGGGTAGAGCCCCCAAACGTTCAGCATAGCTTCAGAGGACCCTTCTTGAAAGAACCCCCAAGTTTTGTTAAGATTGGGTCAGGGGGGGCTGAGATATGGGCCCCGAAAGGGGTCCCCCGCCTTAATGTGCATCTCTGACAATGGGGGTTTGCAATTAGCAGAGCTTGCTGCCCATGCCCAAAGCTCCCAGCCCCGACAAACAGCTGAGCTGCGGGGAGCAAGGGCGGGGCAGCTGCGAAGAAGATGGAACAGAAGACATCCACAGTAAGACCCGTTTTGGGGCTTTTCTCTATAATTTTTCTCCTGTGTGTGTGTGGGGGGGGGAAGCAGAGTCTGTGTGTAGGTGAGGAGGGAGCAGTTTCTGTGGGGGGGAAAGCCAAAGCGGGCTTTTGCCCGTTCTGCCTGGGGTGTGTCTCAAGTCTCCCTCAAGTCTCTCTCTCCCTGGTTTGAGGGGGGGGGGCTTCAGTTGTGTGTCCTCAGGTTTTCCCTCATTCATAAGATCGGTTAGGTCTATTTTGATGCTTGCTCAAAACTGGTTTTCAAATTGTGACTTAAAGAATGCATTTGCCTGGTCCCGAGTCCAATGCAAAAGGGGAAATTCCACCCCCTCCTGCTCCTTTAGTGTGCCTCTGTCCCTTGCCATGGTTTGCAAACTCCCAGGCGTCACCTGTTGCTTTGCATGGTTGCAAACGTGTTGCTTTGCATGGTTTGCATGGTTGCAAACCTGTTGCTTTGCATGGTTTGCAAACTTCTTCGCACCTGCCCCGCCCTTGCTCCCCGCAGCTCAGCTGTTTGTTGGGGCTGGGAGCTTCGGGAGTGGGCGGCAAGCTCTGCTAATTGCAAACCCCCATTGTCAGAGATGCACATTAAGGAGGGGGGACCCCTTTCGGGGCCCATATCTCAGCCCCCCCTGACCCAATCTTTACAAAACGTGGGGGTTCTTGCAAGAAGGGTCCTCTGAAGCTATGCTGAAAGTTTGGGGGCTCTACCCCCAAAAATTCCCCCCGGAGCCGCTATTGTGTTTTTAATGGCTTTATTCGGCCGAATTTTTCCCCGAACTCCGGATCTCATGCCGCATTGCACGGACCTGAAGTGGGGGAGTTCGGACTTTGGCATTTCCCGAATAAAAACGGACAGAATTTTGCCTTATCTGAATTTTACCGAATTTTTTTTCAACAGCCCTAAGCAGCAGCAGCAGCAGCAGCAGTAGTAGTGGTGGTAGTAGTAGTAGTAGGTTTTTATACCCTGGTTTTCTCTACCTTCAAGGACTCTCAAAGTGGCTTACACTTGCCCCCCTTCATCTCCCCACAAGAGACACCTTGTGAGGAAGGTGGGGCTGACAGAGTTCTGAGAGAACTGTGTGTGTGATTGCCTGGTGGTGGTGGAAAGTGCCATCAAGTCACAGCTGACTTATGTCAACCCTGTAGGGTTTTCAAGGCAAGAGATGTTCAAAGATGGTTTGCCATTGCCTGCCTCCATGTGGGCTGAGAGTGTTCTGAGGGCATCTTGGCCATCTTCTGGACATGGAGTAGGGATCACTGGGGGTGTGGGGGGAGGTAGTTGTGAATTCCCTGCACTGTGCAGGGGGTTGGACTAGGTGACCCTGGTGGTCCCTTCCAACTCTGTGATTGTATGGTTCTATGAACTGTGACTCGCCCACAATCACCCAGCAGGCTTCATGTGGCATGGGGAATCAAACCCGGCTCTCCAAATTAGAGTCCATCACTCTTAACCACTACACTTTGCTGGATTGCTGAGGTGGTGATTATATGATATGAAACAATGGAATCCTGTAGCATGAGACATCTAGAAAGCAATCCAATAGCACTAGGATAGGACATGCCAAATGATACAGAAAATGGAGTCACCGGGCTTCATGTGGAGGAGTGGGGAGTAGAACTCAGTTCTCCAAATTAGAGTCCGCTGCTCTTAACCAATACACCATGCTGGCAATCTAAAATGGCTGCCAAGATCTCATTAAGTAGTCTCAAGAGGTGTTGAATATTTTAAATAATTTTATATTTTCTAGATTTATTAGAAATATGATACAATTGTCTTCAGAATCCCCTTTTCTAGGAACCTTTTCATTGTTTCTGCAAACCTAGAGGTCCCCCCTGATTTGCAGAAACATCTCCTCAGTCTGTTCCTGGCTTCACTGTATGGAATATTGTTTTGAAAATTCTGGAGTCGTTTTCAGAATTAGATATTATACACATAAATGGCATGCATTTGTCAGTATAAATACCATATACATTGCACACAAAAAACCTACAACATGTGCACCAAATGCAAATAAAGCCACAAAACCAACACTGAAAAGCTGATAACCAAATCCATTGACAAAAAATAATAATAGAAACAGAATAGGAATCATTTGCTCATCCTTAGCGGACTTAATATAACTGTTCTTTCCCTGAAGCTTTGTAACACTGAGTTTTATTATTTTATTTTAGTTGGTCATTGTAGATTAATCTGTCTACTTTTAGGAGATTTGCCCCCTCCCCTCCCAAAAAAAAGGCACGGGGGGAAAAAGAGTTATAGAAAGTTCTATTTCTAAACTACCAGTAGATTAAAGCCATGTTTTGACAGCTCAGCTGCATGGATGAAATCTCTGTACTGTTGTACACTTTTTGTGTTGTAAATATATTTCTTTGGCAGGTTTATTTCTTCATTAAATATTTATGCTGGAAGGTCTCTTAGCATATGCATGACGCTGATGTTAGCTGGGACTTTTGCAGGTCTAGGTTACATTGTACGCATTTAAAGAATCCTGTTCCTGTGTTCAGACCTGGGAGCGGAAGGATAGATGGCAGAGTGAAAGTTACATCTCCAGAGCTCTGATTGCTAGAGGCAAGGGAGGATTCTCATTCCTTCCTTCACAATAAGAAGCCATCAAAGGTGCTTCAGAACTTTGCCGCCAGAGTTCTTTATGCAACATATTGGAAATCTAGCGTGCTTCCAGATATCGCAGAGTTGATTATCAAATTGTTTGACTTCGCATTGATGGTTAGACTAACACAGCTGATATGAAGGAACTCAAGGGAAGAATTTAAGATAAAATGGCAACCTTTATAGGATTATTACTCACGTGCTTGAAATATTATTTAGAGAATGATTAATAAGATTGTTAAAATAGAAACTATCTAGGAAAATTTAAAAACCATTCTTATGTTTTATTGCTTAGATTTACTGACAAAGTGATGAGAATGTAAATTATTTAAAAGTTTGGATATTGACACATTTTGGACATATCTTGTTTTTCCTTTTAATTTCCCCCTCCCCTCTTTCTTCTTTCTGTACCCCATAATATAAAAATAAAAAAGTTAAAGTGTTTCAGAACTTTGGCTCACATGTCTGATGCTGGAGCAATGGGCGTTGCAGAGAGGGGGGATAGTCAAGTCTAATATTATGTTTGGGGAGGGTTAGGGAATGTGGCATCATATAGCCTGATCTCCTCAGAACTTGGAAGCTTGGATGAGAGACCACCAAAGAATAAGCTGCTGAGGAAGCTTTCCTGACCTCCTCGGGTAGGCCATTCCTCGGGTAGGCCATTCTTCCACAATGGAGAAGGCATGGGAGCAGGCAGTTGTTGATTGTTCCCCATTTGTAGTTTTTAGGGTTGGCAACTATCTGGTACTACCTGGAGATCTCCTGCTATTACAACTGGTCTCCAGCTGACAGAGATCGGCTGGAGAAAATGGTCGCTTTGGCAATTGGGCGCTATGCATTGAAGTCCCTCCCCTTCCCAAACCCCACCCTCCTCAAGCTTTGCTCCCGAAACCTCCCACCGGTGGCGAAGAGGGACCTGGAAACCTTAGTAGTTTGGCACCTGCAGAAGTCTCTGTTGACTTGAGTGAAGTTATCATGGTGGAGCAAAGGGAGAGAGGCTGTCTCACAAATAAGAGAGGTCAAGGCCATGAAGGGCTTTGTATGTGATAGCCAATACCTTAAACTGAGCCTGGTAAAAGATGGGCAGCCATTGGACAGTCTGTTGAATGGGAGTAACATGCATGGTATGTCTAGCTTGAGAGCCAGTGTTGTGTAGTGGTTAAGAGTGACAGACGCTAATCTGGAGAACCAGGTTTGATTCCCCATTCCTCCACATGAAGCCCTCTGAGTGACCTTGGGCTAGTCACAGCTCTCAGAACTCACTGAGCCCTGAGGTGCCTATTGTGAGGGGGGTACAAGTTGATTGTAAGCCACTTTGAGACTCCTAACAGTAGATAAAAGCCAGGTATAATAAACACCATCTCTTCTTCTTCTTCTTCTTCTTCCTCTTCCTCCTATTAATAGCTGGGCCCCAGCATTCATGACCAGTTCTTGGAAGGCTAATTTGTTTCCTTTATGTTCTGTTTGTGTATTGGTGAAGAAAACATTAAAGAGATTGTGTAAGTCTCCATTGCTCTCTTATCCAAAGGAAACAAAACCTTGTAGTGTTATCCCTCACCTTTATCACTTCAGAGAGGTGAGGACCATGCAATACCACCTACAGAACTTTCAAATCACCTTGAGCACAAACACTCTTCTATACATTTCATTTACATATTCAACTGTGCACCTTCGTGTGGTATTAATGCACTTGTGAATCAATCCCCAGAAGAAATAAAGCATTGGTTTTATCTCTTCAACTATAATTTTCAACGCAATTATCCAAAATGGTACAATTTCCCACAGGATATTCTTTAAAAATGAACAGGAATGGTATAAGCAGGCATTCCTTATAGCCCCTTATCATCAGTAAAACAACAACAGGAATTATTTTGTTTGAAGCATTAGGTATTGTATAACTTGGATGAAGCAAATTGCTGACTATTTTACAGCGACATAGCAAAATGTTCTGTTGAAGAAATGACTAAAGGTACTACTGCAGTCCATTATTTTTCTATGGGTTCTTTGTGGAAAGTATAGATTAAACAAGACACTAAAAATTCAACTTTAGTCACAGACAAGCAAGACTTTTTCATAAAATCCCTGGAGGCTTTTTTTACAGGGGCCTGATTAAAATCATTGACTGGTCATTGGTTAGCTCTGCTGCTGATTAACAAAGACTAACCTGAACCTTGATTGACACAGATGGCGAAAAAGTTGTAATGTGGGGAATCTAGATTCAAATCCGTATTCAGCCATGAGGGTAGAGAAATATGTATGCTGCTATGTGCTCCTTGTAAGAAGAAAAACAAAAGGCACAAATCCCAACCTTGAAATGAATTAAGTAACAAGAGAGGTTGAGAAAAACTGAATAAAAATGAACAAAATACTAACATTACTACTGAAAATGCATAATTAATACTAATATGAATACTGAAAATGAATAATTAACATACATAAATTTTAATAGAGCACAGTGCAACAAAATCAAAGGATTAAACCTATAGTTATGTATACATAGTACCTCAATATAACATTGTCCCCTTATATTAAAAAAATAAAATAAACATAATAATGACAAACACAAGGAGATCCAATAAATTACTTTCAAATAGCTAGAATGAACTCAGTAATCAACACACCATCCTGTTCTTGACCTGTAAAGCCTTTTTCAGAGGCCATTGATAGATTGCTACACACCACTTTTCTATTTATTACATAGAACAGAATAGACCAGAACAGATGTAGAATTAAAAAAAATACTATAAGCAGTCATGGCACGGGCTTATAAAATTCAACCTTCCATATATAATGAATATCCATCCCACTAGGTACGCTTACATCGTGAAAAGAAGGGCTACTGTTATTTTTAATATCCCATGTGTCTTTTTAGGCCTGATCAGGACTAGGGATGTGCACCATATATTTTTCAGATTTGGGTTTATTATTTGGTAAAGGGGGATTTTCAGGTTTTTTCAGGTACCTGAAAATGTTTGGCTCCATTAAAGTCTATGGGGAATTTTTTCGGGGCTCTGTGAGCAGGGATGTTTTTCAATTTAGAGGCACCAAATTTGCAACATAGCTGTAAGTGATTTTTCTGCAATGGCAAGAGAATTTTAAAAAGAAGCCATTGGGCCAACGGCATGACATCACTGCAGGGAAAACCCCAAAGTGACATCAGTCATGTCTAGGAAACTCTAGATTCTACCATAGAGTTTTCAGCAATTTCTAGAAAGGCACTCTCATGTCCTCCCCACCGCCCGACTCCCACAGGTTGCCAGAACTTGTCTGGCTATCTTACTTTAGGTGCCTGTCAATTATCCTAAACTATATTGTAGCAACTCACACTATTTCTGCCAAAACTAGTTATGGCCTAACCAGTCAAAAGACCAGGCCTATTTTGAGAATACCACCACTACCCAGAACACTGTGGAGCTTGTGAAAAGAAGAGGCCGAAAAATTTCCCGTTCAGCCCCTCAAAACACAACCAGCTCCTCCCACCTTATCCAAGGGAGGCTGGGTGTGACAACTAGCAGCAAAAGCCTACTACAGAGAGCAGAGAGCCTACAACAACTTCTCCAGCACCCTTCTGATTGGCTGATCTACAGAAGGCAACAAATGGGTGATCAAGAGCCAATCATGCTTTTGTACCTTACTCAAAATTGGGATTGCCGCATAAATCAGGACCCCAGCCCTATAGGTTGTGGACTACATTCACATGAAAAACAGGGGTGGATCTCATTAATGGACCTACATGTGCAGGCCCCCCAATTTATTTGACACTTTGGGCAAGAAAGTGCCCAGTGGTTCACTCCCACAGCTTGTCAGCTGTTCATTCCGCTGTGCAACTTCTAAGGCCCTTGAATATTTCACAATAAAATTGGCAGCTAAAAGAAGTTATTTGCTTCATGAAACCCACACTATACCCACTAAAATCCACTTCCCTTTTAACTATCACTCCTGCCCTGAGTTTGAATGAAACTGGGAAATGATGTATTTCTGAGGAGAGAAACAACAGTAAAAGTACATATGACATCTGAATGGTTTCCTCATTTCAAAAGCCTCATTTCTGCAATATCATCATAAATAAACCTGAGTACCTTTATGAGGCAGAAAATTGGAAGGCAGATCTTCAAAAAGGTTAAATATAATACAGTGTGGCCATCCGTTAAATACTTATAATATAATGAGCAAAACCCATTCATTTATTACCAATTGGTGTGATGACACTGGGGAATCAGCAAAGGCTGTTTTCAAGCTCATTGGGAATTAGCTATGAAATTAAAGAACAAAACCATCCAGTAAGGCACTGCAGGAGAGGAATTCCAAACAGAGGCAAGTTGGGATTAGTATTGTCTGCAACCTCTTTTTCCTGAAGAAAGAAACATATGAAGACGAAGCCAGACAAGACAGCACAGGCTCCAGTTTTAGGCCTTTAACCCATAGTCTACACAGTACCACCTACAGATGTGTAGGGATACTTCTGAAATCCTAGCCAACAGGCATTCTTCCTGGGATATGGTGGTCCAATCTGAATTGTAGCCTACTGAACAAAACTGCATGCATATTCTTATTAGTGTTTTCTGTCGATGTAGTGTGTTCTTGATTTTTAATTCACAGTGGGTAGCCGTGTTAGTCTGTTTGCGGTAGTCAAAAAGGGCAAGAGTCCAGTAGCACCTTAAAGACTAACAAAAATATTTTCTGGTAGGGTATGAGCTTTCGTGAGCCACAGCTCACTTCTTCAGATACTTCTTGATTTTTAAGGGGTACATGAACACATGAAGAAGATTCTGCAGATCATCAGGGGCTCTCAAGGTACAGTTTTCTTGGTTTGGTTCTGACATTTTATCTCACCAGCTACTTACCTTGTGCACATGAACACATGAAGCTGCCTTACACTGAATCAGACCCTTGGTCCATCAAAGTCATTGTTGTCTACTCTGAACGGCAGCATTTCTCCAGGGTCTCAGCCAGAGGTCTTTCACATCACTGACTTGCTTAGTCCCTTTAACTGGAGATGCTGGGGATTTAACCTGGGACCTTCTGCATGCCAAGCAGATGCTCTACCACTGAGCCACAGCCCCTCCCCTAAGTATGTGGACACATGTGGCTATTATGGTGGTGGTCTCCATCACTGCAGTCCTTTGGTGCCAGTTTGTCTATAGCACTATCTTATGGTGAAATCTGTGGTACTGTACATTTAGTTTTCTTCTTCTCCCCTCCCCCTTACCTGTGTTGGTAGGTGATATTGCAGCTTCCATATACTCCTGAATGAGGAGGTGAAGAAAATGGCTAATGGACCCCATTATTCATACCCTCACTATACTCAGGACTGTGAAGTGGCCAGAACAACTCTTTGCTTAAGGTATTATATGATAAACATGCTCAGCGATGTACTTAAGGACTAATATCCAGTAAGGAAATAAAAAAGAGATGACACCTTAATAGGCTATCAACAGTCCGGGTGAAAGGATTTTGCATGGAAAGTGCACAGAAAGAAGGAGCAGCCAGACAAAATGCATCACATAAGGTCACAATGAAAGATCTGAGGAAGAAAAGGAGATAATATTCCCTCAAAAGGATCATAGAAAAGGTTGTAGGTTACCATAGGGTTCAGAGACCATTATGCAATTTACATTCCAGATTGTGGGGTGGGGGCAATGAGAAAGGAATGAAAAGCTAAAAAAGAAAATCAAAGCACAACACACCATTCAGATTTATGAAAAATCTTTAGAAGTCTGTAACAGAGAGAACTATTATGATCTGGAGCATGAGTGTTCCGCGTAGTCCGATTCTCCTACTTACCAGGGACAGACCCTATTTTTTAATACCTTTCCATGATCAGTACTGCAGTCCAAACTCTGCTCACGACCTGAGTTCGATTCCGACAGAAGTCGGTTTTGGGTAGCCGGCTCTAGGTTGACTCAGCCTTCCATCAAGGTCGGTAAAATGAGTACCCAGCTTGCTGGGGGTAAAGGGAAGATGACTGGGGAAGGCACTGGCAAACCACCCCGTAAACAAAAGTCTGCCTGATAAACATAGGGATGTGACGTCACCCCATGGATCAGTAATGACCCGGTGCTTGCACAGGGGACTACCTTTACCTTTATGATCACAAACAATTCCTATCGTGTTTGGTTGGTTCTTTATAAGAATTTGGATAGATGGTGAAGAAGAAGATAGAGTTGGTTTTTATATGCCTTTTTCTCTACCTTTTAAGGAGAATCAAACTGACTTACAATCGCCTTCCCTTCCTCTCCCCACAACAGACGCCTTGTGAGGTACGTGAGGTTGAGAGAGCTTTAAGAGAACTGTGGCTAGCCCAAGGTCACCCAGCTGGCTTCACATGGAAGAGTGGGAAACAAACCCAGTTCACCAGATTAGAGTCCACCACTCATGTGGAGGAGTGGGGAATCAAACCCGGTTCTCCAGATTAGCATGCACCCACACACCTGGCTTCCCCCCTGGTCCTAGTAGATCCATCTGTGAAGGAGGAAGATTAATATTGATTTCGGTGTCCTTCTTCCATCCACACGTCCGTGTCTATTTAGAATGTGTATTTTGTAGCGGTTAAGTTGCCAGACTAGGGCCACAAAGACCCAGCATCAAACGCACACGTACAGCTCACAGACAGATGGACATAGAATAAAGGAGCCTGCCCGTCAGTTCAGATTGGCATCAAAGGTCCCATGTTGTGTGATACTGCTTTCTACAGTGATATTGGTGGGAACCAGAGACAGGGGCCCCTATATGGTGGTATGTCACAATGGAATGTAGTGGTTTGTCTGGCACCAAGCTTCTTAAACTTTACACATCTTCAGAATCTTTTAATATGTGCCTGGGCGTTTCATGAAGTGTGTGCGCACATTGAACAACCTTGTGCTTTCATGTTTACCTGCTCCTCTTCTTTACTTGCTCCTCTTCTTCTTACTGCTATCTGTAATTACCTCAATTGCCTTTATTCTTGTTTATATTAGGCATTTTTGTTTTCAATATTCTGTTTTATTGAAGCTGGAATCTGCCTTGAGCACTTCTGGAAGCTAATAAATATTCGCAATAAAGGTTGCTGAGTATGTTTGACTCGCAGCCCTTCTCTAAGCACAACCAGATCAGCTGTCAGATTAAACATCCTGTTAAAGTTTCTGAGAAAACCATTTCTCCATGTGTTATTTTCATTGGTGAAGCGTGGAGGGCATACAATTGTGCCCACAAATTTCACAGTAGTTTGTTTCTGCTCAGTGCAATGGGACATTTTCTTTTGGTCATTAGCTTCAAGAAGCCTGGTTCCCACCCTCCTAACATACCCATTTCGAAAAGGGAAGGCAAGGGTTGGGTGTTGCCAACTTGCCTCACACGACAGAGTCCATCATAGCAGCTGAAGGGAGAGGATTTCTCTGCAGGCCATGTTTTCATACCAGCAAACCTGCTCATCTTCCCACATTGGACAACCTAACCATTGTGAAGCTAAGGAGTTTTTGAGCACTTCTCAGATTTGCTCAGAGTTTCTTTTTTTGTTTCTTTTTGGGAGAAGGGGGTTTGCCTACTTCAAACTGGTTATGGTAGAAAAGAGTAGACTGGCCCTAAGGGTTTTCACGATTAGTGTAGGAAGGTTGCCAGCCAACATCTGACAACTAGCAGGAATCTGGGGGGACTTGGGGGGCACAATTGATGCAATTGTATTACTTCGTTTCCAGGAAAAGCCTGGAAGTAGCATCATGCCACACAAAGAATTGCCTGATGCCTTATGGTAAAACCATAGAGTTTCTGGCAATTCCTAGAAAGGCGTGACATCACTTCCAGGAAAAGATGTAATGTCATCTCAGCTATGGCAATTTTTTATCTTATTAACTGCAGCAGCAGACAACTGGAATTGGGGTGGGAGATACCTAAGTGAGTGGGAGAGATTTGGGGTTTGCTATTTTATTCTGGTTTCAACTGGAAATGCTTATTGACTATAACTATAAGCCTCCTTGAAATGTTTTAATGAATTAGTTAATAAACAGAAAAAAGCCAAAGTTGGCGAGAGAACGTTTGCTCTAAAATGTAACAAATTTAGCTCCCAGCATGACTTTTTAAGGTGTTCTACCGTTTTCTTATAAGGATAAAGAGGCAAGGGTGCCAAAGAGGTCAAGGTGATCCTTATCAGACTATTCAGTGCTTACCCTAAGGATGTCGATACAAGATAGTTCTAGAATTTAATCACATTAGCTGTTTAAAAACAAAGACGGACATTGAACAGCCTTCTTAGCAGTTCTAGACATTACAGAACACTATGACCTCTTTGAAGCACTACATTACTGTGTGTTTCACAGGTGTGCATGTGTGTGGAAAACATAATAATTCTTGTCTGAAATGGCTATTTTAAAATATTCCAGTTGCAGTTATGAAAAAAGGAAACAATAATGACATGAAACCATACAAAACAGCCTTATAACAACATAGTACCTTTCTGGAATTAAGGAAACAAATTCCCAAGCACTCTGACTGAAAAAATCCAGTGTTTTTCTTACATTGCTATTGATAAGGAGGAGTCCAATATAATAGTAAGGGAATAAGTCCGTAGAGGTTCCCATGTGAAGATCTTCATTCCTCTGCAGCCTTTAGGGCCTTCTTGAGGCTCTGCCAAGCCTTGAAGCTGACCTGCTCTCACCACCTTGTTCATGTTGCCCTGGCTATTGCTGCTTGTTCTTTTCCCTCTTTCAGCCTAGGAAATCCTCTACCCCCAAATCTTGCTGGGAGCATTCTCTGTTTGAACTAGTTGTGGGACAACAGGTTGGCAACCTCCAGGTGGCACCTGGGGATCTCCCACTACTAGGATTGCCAGGTCCCTCTTCGCCACCAGCAGGAGGTTTTTGGGGCAGAGCCTGAGGAGGGGAGGGTTTGGGGAGATGAGGGACTCCAATGCCATAGAATCCAATTGCCAAAGCGGCCATTTTCTCCAGGTGAACTGATCTCTATCGGCTGGAGATCAGTTATAATAGCTGGAGATCTCCTGCTAGTACCTGGAGGTTGGCAACCCTTCCCACTACAATCAATCTCCAGACCATCAAGATCAGTTACCCTAGAGAAAATGGCTGCTTTGGTGGATGGGTTTTATGGCTCATAGTCTCCTCCTCAGCTACCTCCTCTTTCTCCTGCTATTGTCCCAAGGCAGGCCCTACACTGACTGCTTCATCTCCACGTATCTCCTAAATCAGTTCTTCTTGCTCAGCTTCAAATAGGCTGAAGTAGCCTGGACAGGCCAAAGATCCAGCAAGGAAATCCTGAGAGACAGGTAGGCATTTCCTGACCTGCTGATATCTTGCAGGGAAGTTCTGAGAATCATGCTGAGTTCCTCTTTCTGATTACAATGGACTCATGTGCTGTTACCATGGTGGGTATTCTTTCCTTTCTCTTGGCCATTAACCAAGATTATTGCTGCAGCTTTGCCTGTTACACTCCTTGAAGCGTTAAAAGTTTGGATTATCCTGAGCCTGCTGTTCCAAAGGTTTGGAATCTGCATAGGTAGGGTTGCCAACCTCCAGGTACTAGCAGGAGATCTCCTGCTATGACAACTGATCTCTAGCTGATAGAGATCAGTTCACTGGAGAAAATGGCTGCTATGGCACTGAAGTCTCTCCCCTCCCCAAACCCCACCCTTCTTATTCTCTGCCCCCAAAACCTCCCACTGGGGGTGAAGAAGGACCTGGCAACCCTATCCATGGGGTTGCCAGGTCCGGGTTGGGAAATACCTGGAGATTTTGGGGTGGAGCCTAAGGAGGGTGGGGTTTGGGGAGGAGAGGGATATCAATTCCATAGAGTCCAATTTCCAAAGTGGCCATTTCCCCCAGGTGAACTGATCTCTATTGGCTGGCGACAGGGTTGCCAGTTCCATCTTCACCACCGGTGGGAGGTTTTGGGGGCAGAGCCTGAGGAGGGTGGGGTTTGGTGAGGGGAGGGGAGGGACTTCAATGCCACAGAGTCCAATTGCCAAAGTGGCCATTTTCTCCAGGTGAACTGATTTCTCTCACCTGGAGATCAGTTGTAATAGCAGGAGATTTCCAGCTTGTACCTGGAGGTTGGCGACCCGAAATCTGCAGGAGCACACAGGTGAACAGTCCAGGCTAGTACAGCCCAAGATGTAGACAGGGCCTCTGTCAGGAATGGCTGCCAAGCCTATTTTTAGACCTGAGGCAGCCGGGCTGCAGGCCAAATGCAGTCACATGCACATTACTTTTTCATGTCTTTTGGAGCCCCGTGTGTGTTCTTTTCTTGTTCTTAAAAACAAACAAACCTGAAGAGCGTTGCCCTTAGTCTTCTTCGAGGGACAGGGTTGAAGCACACCACAGGTCTAAAACCAGCAATGCTCTCTTTTGAGCAGTGCTAGATGACAAGTCAGAAAAAGACTTCTGCAGCTGACTTTGATGCCGTTGTGTCATGTTTAATCAGGGAAGACTGAGCTATTCACCTTGAGATTCTGAGAGCCTTGTTCGATACCATTTAAAAGATTGATTTTCTGTAACTATGAATCCTCGCAAGTAGTCATTAGACAGGAAGGAAGTTACCTAGGGCTTTTTTTTTTAATACAAGGGGAAAAAAATGAAATATAGAAGACTAGCCTAGAGGAGGCAAGCTGCAAACCGAAGAGCTGTTTGTCAGACCAGAAACAAAGGTATACCTCCCAGGACAGGCAGGGGTGATGTTTTTCAAGTCAGAATTCGAAACAGTCGGAATTCGTGCATGACCTTCCCTCGTTCTGACAAGAGTGCGGCCGAGATAAATACGTCGGGAAGGAAAATAGTGAGACATTTTCTGAAGGAAATAAAGAAGAGAGATAAGACTTAGATCTCTCTTTCTACAGCGCTCGCATAAGTCATGGATGTTTACTGCCAACAGATGTTTCGGAGTAAAGGCAAATACTTAAAAAAAAAAAAAAAAAACCACTGCTGAGATCCATGTGAGTTTTTCGTTCCGTGGGCAGTTATTTTCTGCCAAGCAGGAGAATATCTGTTGCGGTGCTAAAAATGTCCAGCTAGAATATGGGCAGTTAATTGAAGTGTTAACTCTTGCCTTGTTGGCATTTTGCTACAACTGGTAAAAAGTACACATAACTGGGTTGTTAGGTGATATTTAACTTTTTAAAAAATAGATGGATTGGACTAGCAACCACAAAGCAAGCTAGGAGCAATGACGATATCTAATAATATAAAACATTGCCTGGGGGTTCCATCACATTTTGACTACTACTATTTTATATGGCTTTGGGCAAGACCCAAAATGACCAGTGTTGCCAAGTCGGATTTTCATTTTGAGTAGGCTAGTTTGGAGATGCTTACCTTAAGCATTCTAAAGGCTGTGGCCAGGGTGTTGACTGGAGTGGGTCATAGGAACCATGTTGCTCTAGTCTTGTACCATCTACACTGGCTTCCAATTTGCTCCAGTGCTCAATTCGTGCTGTTTTTGACCTTTAAAGCCCTGTACGGCCTGGGACAGCCTTTTCCATTATGAACCTCCCCACTCACTGAGGTCATCTTCAGAGTTTTTGCTTCACTTGCCCCTGACATCTAAGGCTAGAAGGGTATCAACCAGAGAATGGGCTTTCTCATTCGTGGCACCGAAACTTTCAAACTCCATCCCCAAATATCCAGGATTTTCCCAACCGGGGATGGCAACTCTTCCCTGAGTTTACCCACCATCCTTTGTAGCCTTACAGGGTAATCTGGATCTCAGCAAAGTTACACCTCTACGTCCATTGAAGTACAGGGACTTAGAAGGATGTAACTCTTAGGATTGAACTGTGAATCACTTTTGGGATGTTCTATCATGGGAAATCATTAGTGTACTAATGTTCCCTTGTTCAGCTGTACTTTGTTACTTTGACAAGGCAAATAGGGTTGCCAGGTCTCTCTTCGCCACTGGCAGCAGGTTTTTGGGGTGGAGCCTGAGGAGGACAGGGTTTGGGGAGGGGAGGGACTTCAGTGCCATAGAGTCCAATTGCCAAAGCAGCCATTTTCTCCAGGTGAACTGATTTTTATCTCCTGGAGATCAGTTATAATAGCAGGAGAACTTGAGCTAGTACCTGGAGGTTGGCAATGCTAATGGCAAAGCATTTAGTTTTGCTTTAGTTTCACTTTCTATTATGGTTATTATAACTTGTTCAGTTATGAGCAAGCAGCATCCAAGAGAGGCTTTGCTTTGTTTCTAACAAAGTTCCCTCCATTTTTGTAACTTCGTGCTTGCAGGAGGCATTTGCATAGCTGTCTCTGTATTTAGGACTTGGACTACAAATAGACTTTAATTGAAAGTATATTTTGAGCACACACACAACCTTATTTTACATTCTGAGTTGTTTAAGAATATCTCAGGAAATGTTTGATTCATAATACAGCCTAGATATGAGATATGCAAATTCTCATACTGAAACAAGTAATTACAGGTTTGGGTGACATAACCAAAGGAAAGAGATGCTCCATGGAGCATTTTCTCTAATGAAAGGAATTCTGTCATCAGTGTGTGGATTCCTTGACTCCTTCTCCCTCTGCAGCCCAAAATGCCCCCTGACTTGGGTTGCCAGTTCCCTCTTGGCAACCGGCAGGAGGTTTTAGGGGCAGAGCCTGAGGAGGGTGGGGTTTGGGGAGGGGAGGGACTTCAGTGCCATAGAGTCCAATTGCCAAAGCGGCCACTTTTTCCAGGTGAACTGATCTCTGTCGGCTGGAGATCAGTTGTAATAGCAAGAGATCTCCAGCTAGTACTTGGAGGTTGGCAACCCTACCTGTGACATGTTGTTAATAGGGCTCCCTGTCAATTAGAAGCAACATTTTGGAAGGCATATTGGGTTGCAATGGCAGGGAGGAGGTGAGAAAGTCCTCCTCTGCTAATGGGAGTTCTTCTGTCAGTGGAAATGCTCCCTGGGATCCAGGGCATAGTGTTTTCAAACTGCTATGACTGTCTTACCCTCTGTGCCCTCTTGGCCTAATTACTTTTGTCTTTAGATACTACCACTGCATATGACTTGTGGTTAGCAATATTACATACAGCAGCTGAATTTGGGGAGGGGGTTAGGGTTGCTAGGTCCCTCTTTGCCACCAAGGGGAGTTTTTTGGGCAGAGCCTGAAAAGGGTGGAGTTTGGGGAGGGACTTCAATGCCATAGAGTCCAAATTGCCAAAGCGGCCATTTTCTCCAGGTGAACTGATCGCTATCGGCTGGAGATCAGTTGTAATAGCAGGACATCTCCAGCTAGTACCTGGAGGTTGGCAACCCTGGGGGGTGTCAGGTGGCTCAGGCCAATAGGATTCCTGCTGGTCCTATAAGCCCTCTGACATGCGCACGGAACCTTAGTTTGATCTAACTGTCTTTGGGGTAATGGATATGGTATCATAACCTTACCTCTACTGGATACTCTGCTTATTACCTATGTGGCTTATTTGCTTACCAGTTGACCTATTTCTATCCTTCACCTGCTTTCTTAATTTCCCTGAAATCTCCCGTCCTATACCCCATACTGGATACCTCCTCTGACTGTTATCCCCATTGCTGTTCCAAATTTTTTTTTAAAATTTAATGTACATTTGTAAACTTATAAATGGCAACAGTAGCAGCAGATAAGTAGCAGTGGTTATCTCCTAGACCATGCCCCATTACAAAACCTAAATTATTACCTGTTTCAGTTTCTACCTATTAGCTAAGTTCCTTTCCAACTCAATTGACCGTATATCTCTTTTTGTAATAAAATGGTCTCTCAAAGAATTCTTAAGTTTCATGTAAACTTTAGGAGTGTCTTAATATAGCCTCTTAAACCAGTAATTTCCACAAACTGGTGGCTGAGAGATATTTTGTCATGAACAATGGTACATGGAGGGCAACCCTACCACCTCCACCATCACTAATCAATTGTAATCTCCTTAAATGTGGTAATCAGTTGTAACTTGACCATGAAAATGAAGTCTACCCAAGAACCTCCATAAGAAAAATTTCTTCTTATGATCTAGGGTCATTACCATCCCACCCCATCTCCCAGTCTTATTTCAGTTTCAGTACCTTTATTGGCATACCAAGGACAATCAAAAATAGTAAACCTAGCCACTATACATAATTTTACCTCGCCTCTTAATTACATCACCAAGAAATTTGGCTACAGATTCAATAATCACAGAACTTCGGGAGGATAACAACAAGTTAATCTTACTATCGTCAGCTTGATTAGCATAGTTTGATAGAAAAGGATCTAAAAGGGCAGCACAAATTTTGCAATAAAATGGACAGTACAAAAGAATATGGTCAATACTTTCTATCTCCCCCATAACACAGTTACACACTCTAGCAGAGTATGGAATCCCAGTCTTATTTCCTATTACGGCCACTCAAGATGAGTGTAAAACCCAAAGGCTTAGGGACTGCAATCTTTCTTGATTAAATTCGCTGGCTTGATGGAAGCATTTAGTCATCAGAACAGCTGAAATATGACTAGGACTGAGGGTGCTGAATCAGAGTCAACCCCTTTGGCAGAGAAAGTTTTTCAGTAAGAGCCGCTCTTTCACTTCTGCAGTTCTGCTGCTTGCCTTGAAGTGAATGGACAAAAGGATGGGGCGATGACTCAGCAGCAGAATATCTGCTTTGCACACAGAAGGTCCTGGGTTCAATCCCCAGCATCTCCATCTTAAAAAGACCACATAGCGGGTGAGGTGAAAGACCTCCACCTAAGATCCTGAAGAGCCACTGCCAGTGAGAGTAGACAGTACTCACCTTGATAGACCAACAGTACAACTCTAAGCAGGTCTGTTCAACATCCCACTCAAGTGTACTCAGTGGGGCCTTTCTCCAAGGAAATGTTCTTAGGATTGTATTGCAAGAATCTCAGTATAAGGTAGCTTCAAATGTTTTCCTGGGCTTATTCCCTATGAATAACAATGCTGAACATAAACAGTGGTGCTACACCCTGGAATACACATAAGACAAGGATGCAACTGAACGTAAATGCCAATCACTGTGTTAGGAAACCTCTCCTTTGTTTATTTGCCTCTAATGCAGAAGCTTTTACCAGTTTGTTTGCTGGTAATGGTATTGAGCTGTTCTGAAGAGAGCATGCCCCAGGACAGAGCAAGGCAGAGAGAGAGATGGAATCTAGCTAAAGGCAAATCTAGTGAATCAGGGCTGGGATTAAATGCTTAGTTAATCAGCAGAACATAGTTGAAAGAAGCTTAAAAAACTGCATGGATTTCTTTTCCATTGACTCTTTGCTCCGGTTCTGAATACCTCAGTTACCCATCCCCTCATTGCTACTAATTTGATATGACACACACACATTCTGTTTTGGAGATCAGCCTCGCTGTAGCCATCAGTTAGATACCATGTTGTGACAGATGATTTTCTCAGAAACCAAAGTTTATCATTGTTTATTATGTTTCTGATAATTCATATTTTTTGCACACATATACAGAGGGAGAAAGTGACGGGAAGAGAGAGAGAAAGAGAGAAGGATAACAACATAACATTGTTCTGGTCAATTTGTATCAGTCTTAAAAAACTGGGAGTAAGCATAGCATAAAATAAAAGTTTGTGTTCAAAGAAACATCTTGATTGCTGCCCCATGGCTTATTATTGGGACATACATGTCCCATGGCTTATTATTGGGACATGCATGTCCCAATGCATATTGGGACAAAAAATCCCAACCTCACATATACACTGATGGGATCCGTGCTGGCAGCAACAGACTAAGAAAGGGATCTTGGGGTGGTAGTGGATAGCTCAATGAAGATGTCAACCCAGTGTGCGGCTGCTGTAAAAAAGGCAAATTCCATGCTGGCCATAATTAGACGAGGAATAGAGAATAAAACTGCTGATATCATATTGCCCTTGTACAAATCGATGATGAGACCACACTTGGAATACTGTGTACAGTTCTGGTCACCAGACCTAAAAAAGGATATTACAGAGCTTGAGAAGGTGCAGAAAAGAGCAACCAAAATGATTAGGGGACTAGAGCAACTGTCCTATAGGGAGCTGTTAAGACGCTTAGGGCTGTTTAGCTTGGAAAGAAAGCAGCTGAGGGGAGACATGATAGAGGTCTATAAAATTGTGCATGGTTTGGAGAGAGTGGACACTGAGAGGTTTTTCTCCCTTTCCCATAATACTAGAACACGGGGTCATCTGCTAAAGCTGGAGGGTGAGAGATTCAAAACAGATAAAAGGAAGTATTTTTTCACACAACACATAGTTAAATTGTGGAACTCCCTGTCCCAGGATGTGGTGATGGCTGCCAGCTTGGAGGGCTTTAAGAGGGGAGTGGACATATTCATGGAGGAGAGGGGTATTCATGGCTATTAGTTAGAATGGATACTGGTCATGCTGCATACCTATTCTCTCTAGTATCAGAGGAGCATGCCTATTATTTTGGGTGCGGTGGAACACAGGCAGGATGGTGCTGCTGCAGTCGTCTTGTTAGTGGCTTCCTAGAGGCACCTGGTTGACCACTGTGTGAACAGACTGCTGGACTTGATGGGCCTTGGTCTGATCCAGCAGGGCCTTTCTTATGTTCTTATGTTCTTATGGCTGAATGGAAAGAGACTTGGAGCAACACAATATCAATTTTAACAATTATTTTTATTAGCATCAAACTTTAACTTTGGAAATAAATTGGCCACAACTTTTGTCAACAGCAAAACCACTGTTGGTGCAGCATGGGAGGCTGGAGCGCAACCAACGGCTGACCCCAATGCGGCCTGATGCACAGACCCACAGTGCTCGCCAGGAGTAACAGGGATAGCAGTGCTGGGATATGAACTTGGGCATGAGCCACTTGGCTGCCCAGATGATCCACCGAGCTGGGTCTATCCGTCCCTAAGCCTCACCCAAAATCCCTTATTGGGATCCCTTCTGGCAGAGGAAAAGGTAATGCAGGCCGTTTTCCTCCCAAAATCGCCTCCAGCTCCATGCTGACCCCACCTGAGCTGTGACGTAGAAAATTACAAAACATCCAAACAGGAAAGGAGGGTGGGACAAAACCTAAGACAGACTGAAGCTCCGGCTGAGTGCTGGCCCATTTTTATGCTGGCCAGGAGGACCAGAGTGAGAACTCTGCTTCCCCCTCCTTCCAGCCAGCCCCTCCCTCCAATGAAGCCTGCTCCCTATAGGTTCAATTGAACCTATGAGCAGGAATCTGATTGGTCCTGCCAGGTGCAGCTGCATCCGACAGCACCTGAAGCCGGGCAGCTTTTGAAGCTGTGCGGGAGCTCCCGCTGGCCACCACCCCCACACCCCCGAACTCGCTCTGCAAAGCGAACTCGCTCTGGGCCAGCAAAAGGGAGCTACCTATAAGGTCTGGGAACCGGGGCTTCAGAATGTGTTGAAATGTAGAATACAAATGTGTCCATAAAGCTTGACTAACCGTGTGGATGTCCCATTCACTTTAGCAGAAGTACTAGTTTTGCAACACTACTCCCTCCATTTAAATGAATAGGACAGGCTGCATACTAATTGTGCAGTTACTTGTCCTGAAGTGGTGGGGAGAGAAGCACTGTCATCAAGCTTAATCTTACTTGGTACCAACCAACCAAGAAACCATTAGAAGGAAGTAGGAAGAGGCAGATTGCAGGCCGGCCAAAAGCATTAACTTTAACTCTTTGTTGGACCTGTTTCTTGTTTGCCTGTCCTGCTCATCTGGCTACTGAAATTTCAGCTAAAACGTAAGCAAATTTCTGGTTTCCTTTCAGATGAGACATCTAATGGTTTTTTTTTTTTTTTTTGGAAGCCAAAAGAGTGTGAACATGCTAGAAAATGTCTCAGGGTTATTCACATCCCATTTACTAGATTTCCCCCAAAATGAAGTTGGAAGTGGATTTGGAAATTGCTATTCTAACCAGGGTTGAGCCCAATGGAGGCCTCTTCTTTGTCTCTGCTGAAAGCCTCCCTCCCCTCTTGGAAATTTTTAAGGCTTGCTGTGAAATATGTTTGCTAGACTGATCCCTAGGATGGCTAGGATCATCCGTGTAGAGTACAGGAAGCATTGCTTGGCCTTTAGAGACACGAGGACAAAGCCGACTGGCATCATCATGATTCTGTCTTGTCCGTGTGATTCCTGATTGGATAGAAGAGATCAACCAAGATGAAACAGAGAAAATGATCTTATATACTGAAAATCCTGAAATAGTTCTATTCCCCCCCCCCCAATTTCTTCTTAGAAAGTTTGGCCCAGAATTATGAAAAGAACTCAAGACAAAACAGGCATTTTATTTAAACTGGCAGCAACAAAGAGGGAAGTCAACAATCTTTGTGCACAGTTCTGAAAAAGGTATTATTATGAGTAGGTGTACTAGTCAACTGATATCCACTGTTGAATTGACAAGTGAACCAAAGCAATACTTAGCTCACTGCTGTGTCTCTTTCTGCCATTTTCTTCTTTCTTTGTACATTTTGTTTTCAAGGTCATTTTGTTCTGTTTCATACATCTTCAACTGAGACTGGACAATCACGGATCATGTTCTGGACATGGTTCCAGAACCAATCAGATTGGACCAACCTGAGTAGTTGGATTGGGGTCAGTTTTCTAGGGCTTTGTTCCCTTTTGTTGGATCTCCGATTCTGCAGTAGCAATACCACCATTCATGTACCTCGTACACAGGCAGTGCCGTTGAATCATAGAATCTTAGAGCTGGAAGGGGCCATACAGGCCATCTAGTCCAACCCCCTGCTCAATGCAGCATCAGCCCAGAGCATTCCTGACAAGTGCTTGTCCAGCCTCTGCTTAAAGACTGCCAGTCTTTAAGCAGCCAGTCTTTAACCATCGTTCTGGCAATAGGGAATTAGAGCTCAAGATGAGGGTATTTTCATATATGAAAAATGGCTTAATGGAGTGTTGCGGCGGTTTTTAAAGATTTCTACATTCCAATATTCTCTGTTCCCCTTCTATATACAGAGTTCTACAAAAAGATCAATTGTTCTGTTTCTACGCAATATAATAATACTAACAAATATACCTTCTATGGGAAAATCTACTTTGCTGCTTATTCTTAATCTGCATAATAAAAAGATGTTCATATATTAACCCAACCAGGGACTCTACCTGTGATTAATGGCTTTGAAAATGTAATATGAAATAAAACATTTATTAGAAACCAGATGGGTTCATGCAAAAGGTGAAATTATTGAACTATCACACAATTCACATTCAACAGAAAGAAAACTAAAATATCAACAGCCTGGTGGCGTCTCACTAAATGTAGTTTTGGCCAACCGTTTGCTTAAGTGCTCACAGAGGATTGGTGCTGCAGTGATACAAGCAGCTATTGCTGGCAAAGTCTTCAGTGCAGAATTAAACGTCCCTATAACAGAGTTGACAGCCAGTGTGGTGTAGTGGTTAAGAGTGGCAGACTCTAATCTGGAGAACTGGGTTCGATTCCCCACTCCTCCACATGAAGCCTGCTGGGTGACCTTGGGCCAGTCGCAGTCCTCTCAGAACACTTTCTCAGCCCACACAGAGGCAGGCAATGGCAAACCACCTCTGAATGTCTCTTGCCTTGAAAACCCTACAGGGTCGCCATAAGTTAACTGTGACTTGACAGCACACATACACACATAACAGAGTTGCTACAGAAAATGACAAGCTGATGTCCAATATTCTTTCCATTTCTCCATACTTGGTGAAATGCCTGACATTTCATCATGTCATGTGTTCCCTGCTGCTAACTAGCGTTATTGGCTGCCTCTGGCGATGGACAGAAAAACACACAAAGAAATAATACGATGTTATATGTTTCCCCCAATTATTTATGACAAGGAGAGATGGGGAAACTAGATATAGGGTTGCTTGTTGGTGGCAATGTTGTCATCCTGAGATCACAACAAGAGCAATCTAAATAGCACAAACATGTTCAAACTAATCATCTATCTTGAATATAATACCTATGGTGGTGGTAGAACGTGCCAATCCTGCATAGCAATCCTGGGGGTCTCCATCCAAGTACTAACCACGGTTGACTGTGCTTACCTTCCAAGATCTGATCCAAGAGCTCTCTTGGGCCATCCAGGTCAGGGCATAATACCCATAGACAACTGTAAAACTGAAACCAAGTAAAATCCATTGAATAAATGGGGTGGAGAGGGACAGCAACTAATAAGAAAAAGGCATTGGGGCAATATATTATCTAAGTCAGTGGTGTCAAACATAAGGCCTGTGGGCAGGATTCAGCCCTTTGAGAGCTCTTATCCGGCCCGCAAGCCTGCTGAGGCAGCCACCCCCTCAAGTCTCGATCTGGTTTGGGGAGGCATGGCCCGGCCTGACCAAGTGACATTTATGTCATATCCGTCCCTCATAACAAATGAGTTTGACACCCCTGATCTAAGGTCAAGTTGACCAGTTTAGTTAAATAAAAACATCCAGATTTTAGCTGCTATCTTCAATCATTCTAGCTGTTATGTAGTATGTAGACTTTGGTGCATTTTCATAAAGACCCCTCCATATTTTTTTTCACTTTCAGTTAAAAAAAATGAAATAATGTTTTAAAATCTTCAGGCTACAGCACAAGAAACCTGCTGAGCTAAACAGGACCAAACTCCAAGCCTTCAAAGCTATCACAGGACATTGTAGTGAGCAAGACCTATTTTGTTTGGGGAATACCATGATCAGCATATTGCCACTGTGAGACCATGCCAAAGATCCAGAGACTGACTTTGATTTTTAAGCTGCTTGAAGAATGCCTAATCTGTGTGTTTATATCAGTACCAACTTTATGTGTGGGACATAAAGATCTGTATGCTATCATGCTTTATTCTGATTCCCATCCTGTTGAGAGCCAGCATGGTGAAGTGGTTAAGAGTGGTGGTTTGGAGTGGTGGACACTAATCTGGTAAATTGGGTTGGTTTCCCCACTCCTCCACATGAAACCAGCTGGGTGACCTTTGGCTAGTCACAGTTCTCTCTGAACTCTCTTGGCCCCACCTTTCTCACTAGGTGCCTGTAGTGGGGAGGGAAAGGGAAGATGATTGTAAGCTAGTTTGATTTTTTCTTAAGTGGTAGAGAAAGTTGGCATATAAAAACCAACTCTTCTTCTTCTTCTTCTTCTTCTATCCTACCTTTCTTTAGACTGGAGCAAATATACTTGTACAACAAAATTCTACTGTAAAGGGGATGCTGAGGAAAACTAGACTTTCACTAACAATACACTTCATATGTAAATCAGGGTTGGCCACCAGCAATATTTGTAATGAAGAGGACCTTCAAACTCATTCAATGGAATATGCAGTTCCAGATTAGGCTTCTGATTCTAGTCTATGGCTTCTAGGATTCCTGCCACAGCAGCAGCAGTTGCCTAGAGCCTACTTGCCTAGAGCCCTAGTTTACCATAGAGTTTTTGGCAATTCCTAGAACTACTCTACATCACTTTCAGTTTTACCAGAAATGGCACAGATGATGTTGCAGCGCCATACACCCCCCCCCTCCATGTCCACACCACCAACCCTACCATTGGTACCAGCTAGTACCTGCCTGACAACCATAATCATTATTTCTACCACACTGCCATTCTTTGGGCTGAAGCTGGAACTGTAGATGTGAGTCAGAGATTTTTTCAGTTGTTTTATGCTATATAATTTTCTCTTTTTCAAAACCAGATTTATGAACAAGCTATGTAAACTACAGTTTAAGGCATCAGATTGAGGGGCCTCTAAATACAAAATTAATTAGTAAATTTTAAGTTTTTGGTAATCCTATACAGTGTCTTACACTTGAAATAGTGTTAGGGCCTCAGTTTGTTTAAATCCAGCCTTGCTCCCATCCTGCCATAATTTATTCTGAATTCCAGGAAGAAGAACATCAAAAGTGTTCCCCCCGCCATTCTGAGATCTTTTGAAATGTTTGGACCAAACTCTGAGGGAGGAGGGAAAGCTATAAAATTTGTTGTGCCAGAACCACATGCAACACAGACCTATGTGTTTGCTCAGAAACAAACCAACTATGGCACAGTGGGCATTATTTCCAAGTAAGTATGTAAACACTGTAGCTTTCGTTATTCCATTCATGCAGCTGCCTTTTCTATCTTTGCCTTTGTGAGTTAGTTTGTCCTTATGACATACATGAGAATTTCTTGGAGAATTTCTTGGAGAATTTCCACTGTTGGAAATAGTATATATTTGTTACGTTGGAGAACTGGGCCAAATGGATTGTATCTCTGATGTGTGTGTAAAGGGCCATCAAGTTGCAGCTGACTTATGGCAATCCCGTAGGGTTGTCAAGGCAAGAGACTACCAAAGATGGTTTCCATTGCCTTCCTCTGCATAACGACCCTGGAATTCCTTGGTGGACTTCCATCCAATTACTAACCAGGGACCACCCTGCTTAGCTTCCGCGATCTGATGAGGTCAGGCTAGCCTGAGCCATCCAAGTCAAGGCATGTTTCTGATATGCATAGAAAAACTAAAAATATAAGCATCACCCTCTGCATAAGTTTCAGGGGCAGACCGGGAGAACAAAATTGCCCTCCAAAGAGGCCACACCCCCTTCGCTGCCCACCTGATGGAGGGAAGAAGAGCTGGCTAGAAGGAAGGCTGTACTCCTTGCCAGTGAATCTTGGTACAGTAGAATCCCCTTTGCCTGCCTGGCTGGTGGCTATACCCTCCTCACATGACTCTCCTGGGGTGGGTAGTGGTGGCACTCTCTGCAGGCTGGCTGCGCCTGTGGGGCAATCAGGAGAGGAACCCTCAGGCAATCAGGAAAAGTCCCATTGGCCATAATAACCATTCTGCCCCTAAAACGTTTTCACAGTATATGCATCGAAACCAGAGGCTCAACATAATGAGTTATGTGTCTCTTCCTTTCATTATGATTTGGGGGTGAAGGTGGCATTTTTAATTTTAAAATTGTAGACTTGTATAACTTTACAGTTCTGTAGGATCAGATCAGCAGGGCCTAACCTGCAGTGGAAATAAATTCCATCAATAGTATTGCTTTGCTACCATTGGTACTAGATCATATACAGGACACAAAGTTTCAAAATGAAGTACACATATGAAGGATCATCATTGTACACATGGAGGGATTTGCTTTTGAATAGTCATTCCTGGATTGCACTTAGGGCTGGCAACTTAGGGTTGGCAACCTCCAGGTGGTGCCTGGAGATCTCCTGCTATTACAACTAATTCCCAAGCAACAGAGATTAGGTCCCTTGGTGAAAATGGCCTCTTTGGCAACTGGATTTTATGGCATTGAAGTCCTTCCCCTCTCCAAACCCCACCCTCCTGAGGCTTTACCCACAAAATCTTTAAGTATTTCCCAATCTGGAAGCCAGCACTGCACATTTCCCCACTAATTTACATCTCCCAAGATAAGTGACTCAACACTTTCAGTGCTATTTCTGTTTCAGTCACATAAATCAATGGAAGCTGGCAAGTCTGCTGCTAAAATATTGGGGTAGAGTAAAACCGTTTTGCATTGCCAAAAGTGCATGCTCTGGAGCCAAGACAGTGGAGTTACAAGGAAGCAGTAATTGCTGGCCACTCAGAGTGCAGGAGGTCATGGAAGTGGAGTTGCCAACCTCCGGACCTGGAATTACAACTGATCTCCAGACTAAAGAGATACTTCCCCTGGATAAAAAGTCTGCTTCATAAGGTAACTCTATGGGATTATACCCTGCTGAGGTCCCTCCTTTCCCAAACCCCATTCTTCCCAGGCTGTACCCCAAAATCATAGAATCATAGAGTTGGAAGGGACCACCAGGATCATCTAGTCCAACCCCCTGCACAATGCAGGAAATTCACAACTACCTCCCCCCCACCAACACACACCCCAGTGACCCCTACTCCATGCCCAGAAGATGGCCAAGATGCCCTCTCTCTAATAATTTACCAGTCTGGAGTTGGCAACCCCACATAGAGCAGGCAGGATGAGTCTGTACTGGGCCCACCTTCCATGTATTTCCCGAATAAATTCAGAGCACAGTAGAAAGCCTGGAATTCTGGGTCTGCTTCAGAAATGCTTCCTCCCGCAACCAGGAGAGAAAGTGTCATCCCTAATGTTCACCAGGAAACGAGTCTTCCACATTGCATCTAAAGAAGTGAGCTGTGGCTCATGAAAACTCATACCCTGACAGAAAATATTTTTGTTAGTCTTTAAGGTGCTACTGGACTCTTGCTCTTTTCTACTGCCATATTGTTATTAAAGTGCTCTGTTCATTTCAGAAAAATTGAGGGCCAAAAAAAAAAAAAAAAAACATCAGCCCTGAAACATTTGCATTGTGAAAAGATCTATCCTTCTCTTTACTCTTACATGGCTTGCAGCAATTAATAACATTTTACAGATTACCCCAGAATGACATTAAACATTGATGCAAAGACAGAAAGTCTACTTGTACTCATTAAATTCCATATTCCTTTCCCTCCTGGATGATAATGGTCAACTTTATGATGGCCCTTTACGATAGCCATGGAACAGTCGGGGTTTACAGGCCACTTTGCAGCCATAGCAACTGCAGTCTTGACGGAGAATCCGGAGCATGCATTCAATCCCTTTCAAATGTAACCAGGCTTGCAGAAACATTATCAAAATGCTCCTGGTCTTGTTTATTAACTTAGGCTTTCTCAAAAAGATCAAGGGGACCCATTTCAGCATCTCTCTACCTGCAGAGTCATGACATGAGCATAATAACTGAAGAAGCGTAACAGGTATGCACTTGGATAATCAGGCGATGCAATGAATGAAATTAATAGCCTATGATTTTCTCGCATCTGGTTCTCATCTGCAGCTGCTTAACTATCTTCAAATGATCAGAGCTGAAAAGACTTACTCATGTAGCCAGTGAGGATGCTCAAACACCCACCAGTTTAGCTCTAGTTTTGCCTGCCATTTGTGAGCAGAGCTCTGTTTTTTCTGTAGGCTGTTTGCCTATTTGCGAGAAGATCGAGCCTGTTTGTTGGGTTACTTTTCGCACATTCAAACAACACGGTACAGTGCCCTGGGCAGTATTCCATGTATCATATTTCCACACAGCCTTGTGAAAGTCCTTGTTTCCCCTTTGTCCTACAGGCCTCTCCTCACTGCTCGCCACTCAGTAACCAATTGTCAGCAAATTAATCAATCAGTAATGATAAACTCTGTATCTTTAAAAATCTTTGCCAGCGGGGTTCGTATAATTCTGTGCTATCGTCATGATTAGTTCTCTCATTTACATGTTCACACAACTTCATGGGAGATAGTTCCTTCCGATGTCAATGAATTATCTGGCCCAGAAGTAACTTGGCTCTGTAGCTTGTGCCATGAACAATCCCAATTCAACACAATGATATAGATGTGATGCAATCATGTGGGTAGCTGAACTAGAGCAGTAAGTGAAACTCCTGCAGATGATCTATCTTAGTGTTTGGGGTTTATTGGTGTCCATGTTGTTGTTGAGGTTATTTTGCACATGTGCATTTTCATACCACTTTAGGAAGGCCATGGCATTCTCCCAGTTTCAATTATTTACCTGCCCAAGTATCCATGATCCTGGAGGAGCGTCAATTTCACCTACTGTGCAGATGCAACAGTGGCTTGCAAGGGAGAGGGAAATGAAACTCAAACTATGAAGCTGCCAAGCTGTTCAGTGGTCATTCAAGCTGGATGGTGTGAGGCAGGAATATATGAGGAATCACTCACAAGTGATTGCAGATGGCAGACAAGATTTGCTTTAATGCTGAATATGTTGACTGCAGCCCTGACATGTATGGCCCAGGATAGCCTGCTCTTGTCAGATCTTGAAAGCTAACCATGGTCAGCCCTGTTTAGTAAATGGATGGGAGACCACCAAGGAATGCCACAGTAATGCTATGATTCAGGGCAAAACCATGTACAATGGTAAGGTTCCATAACCAAATCACTGGCCTCTATTTTAGTTCTAAGAAACAGCTGCAGAGACCTAATATAGATTAGAATCTAGGCACCTGGAAAGGGAATATTAAGCTCTCTCCTCCCATGCTATTTTCCCAATTGAACATGCACCTCCAGACTCCTTCAATTCTTGGGACAGGAAAAAGACAAGTACTTCCACTTTCTGTTTTCTCATACTGAATTATTTCCAGATCGTATTGTCATTTATTTGGATCAACGCTGTCTGCATTAATAAGCTTTCTTCTTCTTTTTTTGGCTGTCAAGTCACAGCTGACTTAATGGCGACCTGGTAGGGTTTTGAAGGCAAGAGACATTTGGAGATGGTTTGCCATTGCCTGCTTCCTTCTCCCAAACATGGTATTCCTTGGAGGTCTCCCATTCAAGTACCAGGGTCAGGGCTGAGAGTGTATGACTGGCCCAAGGTCACCCAGCAAGCTTCCATGGAGCGAGTGGAGATTTGAACTTGTGTTTCCCAGGTCCTAGTCCGATACCTTAACCACTACACCACGCTGGCTCTCTGCATTACATTATATATATATATATATATATATATATATATTTAAAAAATGCCATACATCATATGACCAAATAAAAATAAATGATATATGAAAGCTGTATGTACGGTATGTGTCAGCAACACTTGGGAATCTGCAAAACCAATGAGAAGTGGAGAACCAAAACCACGGATAAAATAATAAAATAAAAGAATATAAAAAGAAATGAAATCAGGAACATTTCTTCATTTTTAGTTATTGTGTGTAGGCTACTTATAGGTTATACTCCATCCCAGAATGGTATATCAGCAATTTTATTCTCATTTATCCATTTCTACACATCTACATATGTAAGACATTATTTGCACCCACAGTGGGTGTGTGCGGGGGTGGGGGGAGAAACAGAATCCTATGGTTAAAATCTGCGGACTCGAACCACTAAAAAAATAATTCCATTGAATGGGACAGTGAACAACATGCAAGATTATTAAAACACTTTGTCTCCTCACTCTCCATTTAATAAAATAAGGCATCTTGTGCTGTTAAAAATACAAGTGGACAGAGATCATGCACCTCAGCTTTTTATTAATATCCATAAAATAGATGATTTCTAAGTATTCTAAACTCAATATTCCTAAAGAATAATACACCCATTGCGATTTTAGCAGAGAATGTCAACGCTGTTGCTTGGTGTGCTTAAAAAACTCTCTTGAAATCTAACAGCGCATTTCTCAAATGTGCTGGCTGCCTGACCCAAAGGCCTTAGGAGGCCAACGAAGGCCTCCGCCAGCACAGGGGCCCACACCGCTGGCGCCTGGAAGGTGCAGGCCGGTGTGAATGGCCCCAGCGCCAGCGTGCAAGCTCGGACGCTGGTCCCTGGCTGCCACTGCAGCAGTGCTGGGACCGGACGCCACCGCAGCCTCCCCCTGGCCTCCGGCTGCCGGCAGAGGCTGCAGCGGTGAGCCGGGAGGTGTTCCAGCGCCCCGGGAGGTGTTCCTTTTTTGGGGAGGCGAGATACACCAGCTTTTTGCTGGCGTATCTCCCGTGCAATCCTATGAGGGTTGCACGGGTTTTTTGTACAGTGTGGAGGTAACGCCACTAGTTTGCCTCCTAAGCCCGGCGCTGGCATTCCTTTCAGGAATGCCCTGTAAACCACCTAGTGTCTCAGATACCCCACCCTGCATCTGAACATCAATGTATTCTGAATGCATTGAAATAATGGGGAGGGGTTCCAATAAAATCTCAGTTGAAAGAATTTGCTCTGTGTTTTGGAACACTTGATGGGTTGCCACGCTTCAGTTCTCACAAAATCTTCTATATGGCCTGACCACTAGGATTGCCAGCTCCTGGTTAGGAAATAACTGGAGATTTTGGGGGCAGAGTATGAAGAGGGTGGGGTTTGGGGAGGGGAGGGACTTCAATGCCACAGAGTCCAATTGCCAACTCTGTCACTTTCTCCAGGGGAACTGATCTCTATCGACTGGAGATCACCTGTAATAGCAGAAAATCTCCAGCTAGTACCTGGAGGTTGGCAACCCTACTGGTCACCAGTGGTCCCCTTCACACCCAGAGATCACTACACACTCAGAGGGGTATATGGATACAGGGCCAGTCCAAACTAATAGGCTGCCGTGGACACCTTCCTTCCATGCCACCCAGCCAGCAAATGAAGCAAAGCAGTTACTTCTGCTGCAGCATGCCTTGGTTGGGTATGAAGAAGTACTGCCATGAGAGAAGGTGTGTGCCTCTTCTTGTGTTGCCGCCCTTCCGGCAGGTCCAAGGCTAGGTGCCTCTGCAGCCCACCATGGGGCCCAGGTAGCAGCAGCTCTGGCCCAGGAGGAGGAGATGGCTGGTGGGAGCCACATGTGCCGCAGCCTCGCATGCCCCCACCTCCTGCGAGTTTGGCACCCCAAATGGCCTGTTGGATTGCTTGGACAGTGATTGTGAACTAGCCTGGCATGCATGGGCTATGGTCTATTCATTTCAACAGAAGGAACGACTGTGTATGCAGAAAAATGTGACAACCCCTGCACAAAACTTTGCACCCAGATCTCTCAGGTCGAAGTCCAATATGCAGTCCACTCTATCAGGTCTGCTTCTCGGAGAGAAACAATACACCTTAGGGATGGGAATTTTGCAAGTGTCCTGGTTCAGTCTGAAAATGCTCACTTCGATTGAGTTTCTCCCTTGTGAGAAATGAACTTGTCTGTTTTTGCTTCACACCATCTCCCCACCATGGTAGGCACACCCTTGATGTACAAATAATACTGAAAAATAAATAATGTGTTATGACAAAAATCTGGTGAGAGGAAGCAGAAAACAGCATAAAAATCTAGAATCATGGGCTTGGTGCACACAAAAGTAAATTGAAACTGAACTGGAGGTTTATTTTCTTATTTACTTAATTAATAGCCAGAGTGGTATAGTGGTTAAGAGCGGTGGTTTGGAGTGGTAGACTCTGATCTGAAGAACAGGGTTTGATTCCCCACTCCTCCACATGAGCAGAGGAGGATAATCTGGTGAACTGGATTTGTTTCCCCACTCCTACACATGAAGCCGGCTGAGTGACTTGGGCTAGTCACACTCTCTCAGCCCCACCTACTTCACAGGGTGTCTGTTGTGGGGAGGGGAAGGGAAGGTGATTGTAAGCTGGTTTGATTCTTCCTTAAGGGGCAGAGAAAATTGGCATATAAAAAACCAACTCATTTCTCTCTTCTTATAGATAGCCTTTCTCACTGAGACTCACAGCAGATTACACAGTGTAAAACTATGCAGCCCAATAGCATGAGACATCAGGCAATGCAACAGGACTAGGATTACAAATCAGAAATAATGCAAGAAAGTATCATACTTGGAATATCAAACAATGCAGTAAATAGAACTACAAAAGTAGACGATGGGGAAATCTGGATAACACAGATAATCCTGCCATAAACAGTGGTGTAAACTACAGTCCTGTTCTCTGGGATGAGAAAGTTGAAGTTGTTACTAGGCCAAAACATGTTGGGAAACATGTTGGAAATCTTTAAAAGTTCAATAATAAATACAAACAAAGGGAAGCAAAAACCTGGTCCTTCTTAGTTCTGATGAAATGCAAAGAGTGGTTATTCAGAAGAATCCTGTTTGCTGATTGAGTGTTTGTTTCTTTGTGAATTATCATTTACTCTCTATGGTCGCATAACTGAAATTAAACTTCACTGTATGCTTATTTTTATATTATATGAAAACCTGTGCCTGAATTAAAGGAAAGAGATCAGCCCTCGCTACCGGATACTAAAGTTGACAAAGGAGACACTTAATATGAGTACGTTTATGAAAGAAGATTCGTAGAGGACATCTGCATACTTCCCCAAGGTTACTTATGCATACAATTAGCCAGAGTGGTAGACCACAGTGCTGAAAATCAGTTGTATTTCACAAGAATGAAAATTACTAAACAACAGGAACAACTTTTCTTTGTTTTGCATAGCCTATCAAAGATAACTCTTATGTGAAATATTCAGCCAAGCATGGTATTCCTTTATAATCCCTTCATAAGCACCATTTAAAAGCTGTGAACTCGCTTTCATTGTTCACTGAATTCTTCCAAAGCTCAATGTTAAGCAAAAGGAACAGGAAAAAACAAAAAGAGAGGGAGGAGAGAAAAAAGAAAATAGACAAAGACAAGTGGGAACCTGCAAGGCATACTTGTGGGAGGCATCTCACTTCCCCATACCCCACTATTTCCTCTTTCCCTTTCCCGAAAACTTCCATAGTCTCTCCCTTTTCCTGCCTCCTTCTCTTCTTCCTGCCCCACAGCCAACCTATGTTTATATGCCCCTCTGTCTTCAGCTTTCCCTCTTCCTCCCCAGCAGCCTCTCCCTAGGAAAACTATTACCCAATTCTGTGATGCTTGTGATTGGACCAGGCTCACTTGCATGGTAAGGTTTGGGGGCAGGGTCTCAATTTCCCCTCCTCCACTATTTCTTCTTTCCCTTTCCTGAAAGCCCCCATTGATTCTTCCCTTTTCCTGCTTAATGTTGCCGCTTCCAGGTTGGGAAATTCCTGGTGATTTGTAGGTAGAGCCTTAGGAGGTTGAGTTTTGGGGAGGGAAGCAACCTCAGCAGGGTATAATGCCAGAGACTCCACCCTCCAAAGCAGCCATTTTCTCCAAGTGGAACTGATCTCTGTGATCTGGAGAACAGTTGTAATTCTAGGTGATCTCCAGCCCCCACCTGGAGGTTAGCAAGCCTAATTCCCATGGAGGAAACAGCTGCTTTGGAGGGTAGACTCTGTGGCATTATATTCTGATGAGGCCTCTCCCCTCCCCAATCTCCATTACAAAATCTCCAGGAATTTCCAAACCTTGAGCAGGCAACCCTATAGACCTGGTCCCAAGGTGGCTTCCCTCAAAGGCTAAAATAGGCCTGGAAAGGACCCTGCCCCTCCTTCTTGCTTTTACTGATACAACCAAGTCTTGGAATGCTGTGGTTGCCTAGAAACACCCACTGAGGCAATCTACTGCTTAAAGTTACACATACTCCTTTTATCATTTTCAAGTTTTTTAAACCCCCAATGTTTGGCTGTTTTTAGATTTCACATTTTTTCTGCAAATCTGGGCCCCTTTTCAGGTTTGTAGAAAAATCTGTCTTGCCCAGTCTCAGCTCCAGTCACTGGATTTAAGTATTCAAAAATGTGGCCGAGTTCTAGATGTTACTAGATGTTGCTGGTAATGGACATGGTAGGTGTGCCCATCTGTAATATATTGCTGTCTAAAGCAGTGATAGTAACAACGTTTGAACTGAAGGACCTTTAAATGCAAATCTCACTAATTTCAAAATGCAGGCCTCAATATGAGGCAAGGCCATTCAGATTTGGGCTTGTGTACACTAGCCTGGAAGAAATAGCTGGCTGGCCATCTGGCTAACTGGCACCCGCTCCTACTTCTACCACAACCAGTCCTTGTTCTCTCTCTTTTCCAAATGTTATTTGGTGGGCTGGACAGTGGTCATAAATCACTGTGACTTAGGGCTTCTAAGCCTCCAGGAGGGGTGGGGGACCCCCACCCTTGATCCCATTATCAGCTGCTGCTCTTAGTGGTGGTGGGATATAAAACAACAATGAAAACTGAGGCTTTATGTCATTTCTGGTACAAAAATGGAAGTGACATAGAACTGCCTATGGTTTTACCTACAGTCTTTTTACTGCCTGTGATGTGATGCCACAGCCAGACCTCTTTAGTCCACTTCTATATAATTTAACCTAGTTTGATATCTGAAGGAATAAAAAAAATGGCCTGTGCTTCATTGTTTGATGATTTTGCTAGCTTTTTCTGCAAGTATTTTTGAAAATGAAAAAAAAAAGTCAGCAGTCATTTGGCCCTATCTTTAGCCCTACTCAGTACCCATAGGTCCCTAGTCAATGTAAAGAAACTCATAGTTTTTTTTTCTTGGAAACAACTGAAGATTTATATCAGATACTCACAAGTGAGGAGCCTATGACATGTGGGGGAGAAGAAATCCTATTCTCACTGGCTCCTTCCTCTCCACATGCTGGCCCCTCAGCTACGGTTGCCAACCTCCAGGTACTAACTGGCGATCTCCTGCTATTACAACTTATCTCCAGCTGATAGAGATAGTTCACCTGGAGAAAATGGCCGCTCTGGCAATTGGACTCTATGGTATTGAAGTCCCTCCCTTCCCCAAACTCTGCCCTCCTCAGGCTCTGCCCCCCAAAACTCCCGGCGGTGGCGAAGAGGGACCAGGCAACCGTATCCTCAGTCCTTCTAACCTCCTTTCCCTTACTCACCTGCCACCACCACTTTATACTCCACCATTTATGCAGTGGTTGACATATGTCCAACCCATTTTAACCCCCCAAAAAATATTGGATATGTTTCTGGATTCTCTTTATTTGCTCTGTTCCCTGGTCCATTACATTGCACAGGTTCCGTATTCAAGGCCACCAGGAGACCTTAAAGGGAGATGAGGTGCCGAGATTCTGTCATGGAACAAAGATTCTTTATGTAAAGGAGTAGTTTTGGCTACTATGCCATAGCTCTTGAGAGAAGACAAATTAAAGCTAAGACAACACAGCGAAAGTGCAGCAGTGGATTTAGTAAGGGTTGCTTCTTGGGCTAAGATTTGGTACTTAAATCACAAAAGGTAATGTTGAAGTCTGTGTTCAGATTTGACCTGTGGGGAAAAAGAGTCCCTATAAATTTCTGTCAGATGAGTCTTTTTATTGTCTCCTTCCAAACTGAAAGTAATAAATCAGCCGTCTGGTTTTGAAAGCCGGTCTTAGAGAATGACTCTGTGATCACAGACATGCTATCAGCAGAAAAATGTTTTTGGTGCCAAAATCCTTTTTCCTCTTCATTGACAATGGGATTTCAATGAGCATCCTGGATCTCTAGGGAAAATCTACTGGCGGCTGGGAATGGACAGGAAGCCAGGTTTATAAATCCAGTGGGGAAAAACTGTGTCTCTAATTCATGTTGTCTTGCATGTTCATCATTAAGAAATGCTGAAACTCTGAGAACAGAAACTTATGGCAAGGCTATCGGATACGATGCCAGTCAGCTCTCAGGCCATAAAGAAAGGCCATAAAGCAAGGTTCCCCAACATAGTGCCCATGAGAGCCATGGCACCCACTGACACTTTTCTGGGCATCTGCCAAGTGTTGTTAGAAAGTGGGCAGGGCCAGGTGGGGCTTTTGCCTAGCAAGGTATTGGAAATTCGATTGGCTGTGAAGATTTTTTTAAAATGTTGCTTTAGAAGCAGCTTCCACCACAGCTTCACTGTGTGACTGAAGGTAAGCTGTGGTAGCCTTTTTGTGGCTGCACCCACCACAATGTGTCAGAATTCTAGCATGGTATAGCGGTTAAGTAAGAGCCCCATGGCACAGAGTGGTAAGCTGCAGTACTGCAGTCAAAAGCTCTGCTAACAACCTGAGTTCGATCCCAAAGGGAGTCGGTTTCAGGTAGCCGGGTCAAGGTTGACTCAGCCTTCCATCCTTTCGAGGTCAGTCAAATGAGCACCCAGCTTGCTGGGGGTAAAGGGAAGATGACTGGGGAAGGCACTGGCAAACCACCCCGTAAAAAAAAGTCTGCCTTGAAAACGTCGGGATGTGACGTCACCCCATGGGTCAGGAATGACCTGGTGCTTGCACAGGGGACCTTTACCTTGTATACTGGTTAAGAGCGGTGGAGTCTGAACTGGAGAACTGGATTTGTTTCCCCACTCTGACACATGAAGCCAGCTGGGTGACCTTGGGTTAGTCACACTCACTCAGCCCCACCTACCTCACAGGGTGTCTGTTGTGGGGAGGGGAAGGGAAGGTGTTTGTAAGCTGGTTTGATCCTTCCTTAAGTGGTAGAGAAAGTCGGCATATAAAAACCAACTCTTCTTTTTCTTCAAAGATGCCTGCAGGATCAAAAAGGTTGGAGACTCCTGCCACAATGTATTACAAGGCTTGGCATGCTCCCAAGCACTGTTGAAAAACATCACTGTTAAGTGTTAAGAACACTGTGCTGGGACTGAGTCCCATTCAATAGTCCTGAGTAAAATTCTGAGCAGACCTGCTCAGGATTTTTCTCTTAAAGGATCTTGATACAATCATACACAAGCCACATCAAGATGGAGTTGTGGTTTTTTTGCAGCATGTCATCACATATGCACATGGCTAATGTAGAGAGGGGGGAACATACAAGGGAGGGATGATGGTTAGAGTGCCACTGGCTGAAAACCCGAAGCCAGACTGATCAGACACAGCATAGAGCCCACATGAGAGCTTATTCTGCGGCCATGATGACAGCAAAAAGGAAATATTTCTCCACCACCATAGCATCTGCATGTAATCGTTCAGCCGAGCTGTTTCATGTGGTCCAGAGACTTTTACAACGTAACTCCACAGATTTGATCACACAATGGCCTGCTGTGATGGATTTGCCACTCTGCAGACAAAATCGCTCAGATCCATTTGAGGATAGATGCTGGTGTGGATGCTTGTCCAGGTGATGTACCTTTGGCATCTGCTTGTCTGATTTAGATGGGTACTTTTCAGCTTGTAGATCCCGAGGATGTGGACAAGACCCTTGGATAGGGAGACTTGCCTCCTATGTTCTTGACCCTTGCTCTTCCTGGCTGATAAAAGCTGGCAGAGGGGGGCTGGCTGAGTGGGTAAGGGGAGTGGAAAATGCTTTCTTGAGAGCAGGGGATGCGCCATATATGCTCAAGGAGGCAGGGATAAGAATGGTTTTGACAGAACCGTCCCTGAGCCCTACTACTATGCTAGCAAATTTGTGGCCAGTCTCCAGTCTTCCATTCCTGGGCAAGGTACTAGAGCGGGTTATTGCCTCTCTGCTCCGGGGGTCCTTGAAAGAGACTAATTTTCTGGATCCATTTCAGTCTGGCTTCAGGCCTGCATCTGAAACAGAGACTGCTTTGGTTGCCTTGGTTGATGAACTCTGTCAAAAACTAGACAGGGGAAATGTGACCCTGCTAGTTCTGCTGGATCTCTTACAGCCCATTCCTGAGCTTTTGACGGCAGGGGACAGCATGGCTGAGTTGCTGCTGAGGCACCTCCAAAGCTGTTTCCCAGCTGCCAAAAGTTTTTTTTTTAAGCCTTTTGGAGGCTTTTTGTTTTTTAAATGGGGCTTTTCATACCATAGAAAACAGCGAGGCTGCGCCTGCTAAAAAACAGGTGCAGCAACACTGCTCATCCCAGTGGCATACCCAGGGCAAAGGGGGACAGGAGGCTGCCTACAGGCAAACCCCGGGGATGCCCCCTGGGTCACCAGCACGCCCCCCGGAACACCGCCGTGGGCCTTTATGCTGGTGAGATGCAAGTGGAAGGCCAAGCCAGTGTCCCTGGGTGGCACTGCCACGGCAGCACCAGGAGACGGGCATCCGGCTCTCCCTGCCGGCGGCCATGCCATCCTGCATGGAGCAAGTGGCTTGGCTGCCGGAGGCCATCCAAGAGGATGTCTGGGTTATTCTCTTGAATACTGATTGATTGCTGGGATGGGTGCAGATAGGGTCAGTAGTGGTCTGCTCAGAGCAATGATTAAATCACCTCAGAGTGACACCATGGGGATTAGCTGGCTCCATTGTCCAGCCAGGCACACCTTAGGGCTAGGAGAAAAGTTCAGCAGCCAACCGCCTTCTTGCCCAAGCTTGACACACAAGATGGATCCCAAAATTCTCTGAGGGGCATCCATTTTGGGGAGAGTAGTACCTTGCTCTGATGCCAGTCTTTGGCCCCTTGCCTTCTGGCACCACTTAGCAGGAGGAGGGGTCCAACTGCTTACAGCCCAGCTCCAGCTGGTGTGTCAACTGTGACTGTTCCTGGGTGAGTCAGATCTAGCCACAGTGATCTATGCCTTAGTTACATCTAGACTGGACTATTGCAATGCATACTACTTGGGGCTATCCTTGAAGAGTTTTTCATAAGCTGCAACTAATGCAGAATGCTGCTATGAGACTGCTGGTACTTCCCTCCACATGTGGGTCTGATTCAGATTGTGACTGTGGCACACAGTGAGATGCGCTTAGGCCTCCCTTCTGCACCATATTCCCAACCTGAAGCACCCCTTTGGGGGCATTATTTGCCCCATTGGGGTCTGCATGAGCTACACACTATGTTTCCACACCTGGGTGGACTCTGATCTGGAGAACTGGGTATGATTCCCTGCTCCTCCACATGAGCGGCAGACTCTAATCTGATGAACCAGGTTGGTTTCCCCACTCTTCCACATGAAGCCAGCTGGGTGACTAGGGTTGTCATATCCGTCTTTGCTACCGGCGGGAGGTTTTTTGGGCAGAGCCAGAGGAGGGAGGGGTTTGGGGAGGGAAGGGACTTCAATGCCATAGAGTCCAATTGCCAAAGCGGCCATTTTCTCCAGGTGAACTCATCTCTATCGGCTGGAGATCAGTTGTAATAGCAGGAGATCTCCAGCTTTTAACTGGAGGCTGGGAACCCTGTGGGTGACCTTGGGCTAGTCACACACTCTCAGCCCCACCTACCTCACAGGGTATCTGTTGTGGGGAGGGGAAGGGAAGGTGATTGTAAGCTAGTTTGATTCTTCCTTAACTGGTAGAGAAAGTCAGCATATAAAACCCAACTTCTTCTTCTTCTTCTTCTTCTTCTTCTTCTTCTTCTTCTTCTTCTTCTTCTTCTTCTTCTTCTTTTTCTTCTTCTTCTTCTTCTTGGCAAACAGCATCAAAATGACATAAACAAAATGGAAAGATTAATTCAAATATTGTGAGAAAACGAGGTGGATGGCAACCAGCAACAGACTAACAATGTAAAAGAAATGGAATGATTTTGTAAAAGGAAAATGGCCTATCTACTCCTTCCAAGGATTAAGTTTCAGTTTGTTTGCCCACATTCAGCCCTTCACTGCCTCCAAGCGACAAGTAACGTTGCAGAAGTTTTATGAACCGAGGAAGGAGACTGCAATATTATTTTTTAAAAATCAGAATATTTTAAATTGTTTTAGTGGTTTATGTGGGGATGGCTTTTGAATGCAAAGCAGCTTGCAACTTCAAAGCCAGCTCTCATTGATATCTCTGCCGATGTAGCATGACTCTTTCTCGGTGAGCAGCAAATGTACGTTATTACTAGATTTGATTTAAATGGTGGGTTGAAGTGACCTTTGATCACTTATGCACATGATGATCAAGGTCATTGCAAACCACCACTAATATAGTCTTCAATCATAATTATTTGAAGGAGGAAATGACTACATTTCTGATACTTACGCTGTATAGTATTATGACTCAAAACATCTTTTTTTTTTTTTTTAGCAAAGGAACTTATTATGGGAAGCACATGTCCTTGGGATGGTTGTCATTTCTACCTGAAAGACTAGCATGTTTTTAGTTCTGAAGGCAAGCCTGTACAATTAGCAGTATCAGAGACTTTTCCTGGACTATACCCCTTCACGTTTGAATACTATCTTTCCCCTATTCCAGGGGTCTGCAAACTGCTCTTTGGCCCGTTGAGTGCGGCTCTCCGAACTTGGTTTGGAGCCCCTGCTCTCGCGCCCGCTCATGCCGGCAGCTGGCTGCGGAGCCGGTGCGCCTGAGAGAGAGAGAGAGAGAGAGAGAGAGAGAGAGAGAGAGAGAGAGAGAGAGAGAGAGAGAGAGAGAGCAGGCGAGCGGACACACTGTCTCTCCCCCCCACCGCCGTGGAGAATGGCCAGGTCCCCCTTTCCCTTGCCCTCAATGGTTGGGAGGCTAAACCCTCCCCTCCCCTCTAGCCGTGCGATTGCTGGGCGGGTGGCTGGGCGGTTCCTGCCCCCCCCCCGCCCACCTATCAGCTGTTGGGCGGGGCAGGCTTCCTTTGGTAGACCTGGCCTCCAGCTGAGTCCCATTGGGAGGCCGTGTCTACCCACTGGCTTTCTTGGCGGTAGACCTGGATTCTGAGGAGGGGGGAAAAAGTCCCCCTTCAGAGGCCAGGTCTACCAATTGGCTTCTATGGGCCTCCGGAGGCCAGGTCTACCACCAAGAAAGCCAATGGGTAGACATGGCCTCCCAATGGGACTCAGCCGGAGGCCAGGTCTACCCATAGGCTTTTATGGCGGTAGACCAGGCCTCCAGATGAGGCCTCCGGATGGGGAGGGGGAAATGGCAGGGACTTACAATTTAATTTTTATCAATAAATAAGATCACTATTAAGTATGATATCAAGTTTTATTCAGTGTACCTATAGTTTAATTAAGACTTAAATCTTTAATTAAAGTTTATTAAGTTAATAAACAGTGTACCTACCTATATAGTTTAAGAAATTTGGCTCTCAAAAGAAATCTCAACCGTTGTACTGTTGATATTTGGCTCTTTTGACTAATGAGTTTGCCAACCCCTGCCCTATTCTGTTCCCTTCCTGCACATAGGGAAAAAATGCTAGGGAGAAGGCTAAACAAAGCTGTTCTTCCCTATATATAAGAACATCAGGCCAAGGTCCATCACATCCAGCAGTCTGTTTACACAGTGGCCAACCAGGTGCCTCTACAAAGCCCACAATCAAGACGACTGCAGCAACATTATCCTGCCTGTGTTCCAAAGCACCGAATATAACAGGCATACTCATCTGATCCTGGAGAGAATAAGTATGCATCATCACTCGTAGCCATGAATAGCCCTCTCCTCCATGAACATGTCCACTCTCCTCTTAAAGCATTCCAAGTTGGCAGCCGTTACCACATCCTGGGGCAGGGAGTTCCACAATTTAACTTTGAATTGTGTGAAGAAAGTCTTCCTTTTATATGTTTTGAATCTCTCACCCTCCAGCTTCAGCAGATATAATAATTGTGCAGCTTCTAGGCAGAAACATTATAATCACAAACCTTCCCTCCCCATCTGCAACCAGAAGTGGTACAGTCTAGGAAAAGCTTTACCATTTCATTCTGCTGGTTTTATAAATGGGGCCTAAGAGATAAAGCTTTTCCCACAGATTAAAAAAAAATCCAGACCACAAATTTAAATTGGATTGAGCAGGATTTTAGGATTGCGGATCCCCCATTCCAAACCCAGAGACTGGTGAGGAGGGATCCTGTGATGTCACAGGATGGGACCTGGCAATGCCACATTGGATAGCAGTATTAATGGTAGTAAAGGTAAATGTAGTCCCCTTTGCAAGCACCGGGTCATTATTGACCCACGGGGTGACATCACATCCCGACGTTTACTAGGCAGACTATGTTTAAGGGGTGGTTTTCCATTGCCTTCCCCAGTCATCTACACTTTACCCCCAGCAAGATGGGTGCTCATTTTACCGACCTCAGAAGGATGGAACACAGGTCATGAGCAGAGCTTTTGACTGTACTACTGCAGCTTACCACTCTGTGCCACTGGGCTCTACTAATGGTAGTACTTCCACACATACTTGAAATTGTACTATGTGGTATCTATGAATGTGTGGTGCATCTTTGGGACCCCAATGGGAGCAAAGTGGAGTATAAATGGGAGCCAGCATAGTGTAGTGGTTAAGAGCGGATGACTCTAATCTGGAGAACCGGTTTTGATTCCCCACTCCTACACATGAAGCCAGCTGGGTGCCATTGAGGCAGTCACAGTTTTCTCAGAGCTCTCTCAGTCTCATTTACCTCACAAGGTGTCTGTTGTAGGAAGAGGAAGGGAAGGAGATTGTAAACCAGTTTGATTCACCTTAAAAGGTAGAGAAAATGGCATATAAAAACTAATTCTTCTTCTTCTTCTAAATAAATAAATGTATGTGGTCACCATTGTGTGGGTTTGAAGAGAGGGCTGTTCACTAGGCGAAAAATATTAACTATGACAAAAAATATTATTTAGCTACTAATTCTACCTCCCCTCTCCAATGTGCATATGCAGCATTACCACAAGCAAGCAAGCCTGCATTGAGATCTTAAATGCAGTCATCAAGTGCGTGGGATAGTCCTGAAATGAGAACCCTGAGAATGAGCCACAAAGCCTGAGTATCAAGGCCAAAGCTTGAGACCTGGCAACCATAAAGTCATTCCTTCTGTAATGGGCCCAGAAGGGATTTAAACTGCCCAAGAGAGAAGTGTCAACTTCATCCTCAATCTCCTGTTCTCAAGACTCATTGGAAGCTCAGACAATAAAGCAAATATAAAGCTAATTTGGGTGCATTGCAAGCTGCTGTATATAATAGTAAAGTGGCAAACTGCTGTGCCAGTCATTAAAAGCAGCAAAACCAGGTCACCACAACCAAAGGAGAGGTTTCTACATACTCAAAGGACTCCCTGGGTATGCATAAAAGTATGGTTTTATATATTTGTCAGAAGAAAATGGTTCAAAACTGGCCTGATGGGGACTAAATATGGCCCAGGAGGTATAGACTGTTGAGCAGCTGAGATCCAGTTTAAAGGTATAAAGGGATGAGGATGGAAGCTAGCGTGCTCAAGCCCTTGAAAAAGTGAATCCTAGAGGGGCAACTTTGGGGATGGAGATGAATGATGGTGCACAGGGATCTGAGCATTTGTCCTCTTCATCATTGGTGCTATGTATTGCCAGATCAATTGGGAATCAGATTGAAGCCCTACAAGATATTATGCAGTGGGGTGTCTTTGAACTGGCATGCTTAACCGAGACCTGGTTGGGATCTGATGAAACAGTTCTTCTTAGCCAGCATAACCCTCCAGTTTATGTGGTCCTTCACCAATCACGTACAGAGAGATGGGGTGTGATTCTTACCTAAGATAGTTTTTTTTTTCCTTTTGGAGGATCCCTGCACCTGAAATCTCCAGCATAGATTGTGTGAGCCTGGTGTGGGGTACTGGGGAGAGGTTGGGTACACTACTGGTTTACCATCCACCTAGCTGACCAATGGATACCTTGCTGAGGTTAGCATAAGCAGTCTCCAAATAGGCCTTGTGTTTCCTTCAACTGATAGTCTTGGGGGATTTCAATGTCCTCATAGATATAGCCTTGTCAGGGGCTGTGTCAGACTTCATGAGAGCCAGTGTGGTGTAGTGGTTAAGAGCAGTGGTTAAGAGCAGTGGCGTCTGATCTGGAGAACCAGGTTTGATTCCCCACTCCTCTAGATGAGCGGCGGAGGCTAATCTAGTAAACTGGATTTGTTTCCCCACTCCTACACATAAAGCCTGCTGGGTGACTGTGGGCTAGTCACAACTCTCTTAGAGCTCTCTCAGCCTCTCCTACCAGACAGGATGTCTGTTGTGGGGAGGGGAAGGGAAAGTGATTGTAAGCTGCTTTGATTTTCCCTTAAGTGGCAGAGAAAGTCGGCACATAAAAACCAACTACTACTCCTCCTCTTCTTCTTCTTCCTCTTCTTCTTCTTCTTCTTCTTGGCATCCATGGCAGTGTTGGGATTCTCATAGGTTGTATGAGGCCCCACACATGGAGAAAGCCACATGCTGGATTTTTAATTTTTTTGCACAGGTGGAGATCTAAAAATTGTGTTCAAGTGTGAATCAGTGCCATGGTCACTCCCATCCACCATATAAGGTATAATCCAAATGAGGGATCATACACTTACTATTTCTATTTAAAAATGTTGGGAAGATCTGAGATTGTACATCTCTCAGTGTCCCATCTCAGTTTGCTCATAAAACAGACGGGCCATTTGCTAACCAAATACAGCAGAAGATTAACATCTTTAATCTTCCCAATGCTTCGCTCCTAAGGTTCTTTCTCCCGAGAAGAGCAGCATTTCTCAACAAGCCATTTATTTTAATATTGAAGATGAGGACATGCACTCTGAAGAACAGGTGAAAAAATAATGTTCTGGAACAGAATTAGGAAGTGTCTAATGTATGTGTGATTCTCTTAATTCAGAAAGGCTAGACAACTCTGCCCTGCACAAACATTTAGCTGAAGTTAAAACTTGTAAAAAAAATAGCAACGGCTGAACTGTTCAGTCACAGTGGACACTGGCCCAACCAACTCAGATGTTGCTGAATCCGTATAAGTAGGAATGGAGAAGAAACATATAGTGAGGAGATGAGTTCAGCTGTACTACAGGTCATGTTTCTCCCCCCCCCCTTTAAACCCACTTTTTATCCACTGTATTTCTGATTAGAATTTTTTTTTGGCCACTGAGACTCATTGGGAGATTTCAGTACTCTTCACTTTGTCTAGGATTGGGACCATTGTATTCTATTGGATGGAATGTAGGATGGATGGACCACCAGCGTGGTGTTGTGGTTAAGAGAGGTGGTTTGGAGTGGTGGACTCTGATCTGGAGAACTGGGTTTGATTCCCCTCTCTTCCACATGAGCAGTGGAGGCTAATCTAGTGAACTGGATTTGTTTCCCTGCTCCTGCACATGAAGCCAGCTGGGTCATCTTGGACTAGTCACACTGTCTCAGCCTCACCTTTCTCACAGGGTGTCTGTTGTGGGGAGGGGAAGGGAAGGGAAGGTGATTGTAAGCCGGTTTGATTCTTCCTTAAATGGTAGAGAAAGTCAGCATTTAAAACCAACTCTTCTTCTTCCTCCTCTTTGCAAAATAAAGTGTCAGGGACAAGGTCTCAAATAAATTACCACCCCCCTCCTTTGTCAGGAGCTAGGAACACAAATCCATTAATATCCTAATTGGTATGTTGCTGGGCCAAGTTGTAAAACTGACAATAGATGCTGTGGCTGAGCCCCAGTTCACATTGATCCCCAAGGCTGGAAAAAATGCAGGCTGACATACAGTCTTCCAATGGTAGTGAACACTGGAACTTATTTTTGCTATTTATTATGAAGAGCCATCAATATTTTTTTGCAGCTTTTTTGCTCCTTTGGAAATCGAGAATTCACAATAATTAACCGGGACTAATTCACCATTGGTGCGCTCCAACCAGGCTACGTCTGATGTGTGGGCTATACAACTGAGATGGAAGAGCTGGCAAGAAAAAGCAATTTCTTTTCAAATGTAACTTTCCATATGGCATGAAGAGAGGTCTGCAAAGAAAGGGGAGACTGGGGAAGAGAGACGGTGCCTGTGAGCCATTTTTTAACACGTTTGCGTGGAAATCAGTAAAACTCACAGATGAAGAGCTGAATTTAAAATTTCAAAAGTCAAACCCTTCATTTGGATTGGAACTGCAGCATCCAGTCTTTTATTTTTGTTTGTTTGTTTCATGTTTACAAAGTTATGTAAAGAGTTGTGAAATAATTATGTTTTAAAACATCTCCCTTGCTATCCTAACATCTTGTTTAACAGCATTAAATAACTAACAACATGCATGATGACACTGGATTACATGGGTTTGTTCTTTTTCTTTTGTTTCAGGATGTTATCATTTTGTATGGTTTGCTCTTCCCACATTTTGTTACTGATATTTATTAGTGTTTTTTAAAATGCAGTTTATGCTATTTATACAAACTTTGTGTGATATTGATATGTATAATAAGTGGGGATCCGCAAGAAACTTGTGGGGAGGGGGCATTACCCTCACCTTTTCCCCTTCCGTTTCCCCCTTCTTCTCTGCCTCCCAGTCTCCATACTAACACCCCTTCTCTTATTCTTCTCTCTCTTTCTGCTCCCTATCCTAGCTGTCTTTCTCTTTCTGCTCCACTACCAACTCTCTTTCTGCCCACCTATTCCAGCTCTCTTTCATTTCCCCTACCCCAACTCTTTCTTTCTGCCATCCTATCTCAGCTTTCTTTCTTTCTTTCTTTCTTTTTCTTTCTTTCTCTTTCTTTCTTTCTTTCTTTCTTTCTTTCTTTCTTTCTTTCTTTCTTTCTTTCTTTCTTTCTTCCTACCACAGGTCTCTCTTTCTACCTCCCCACCCCAACTGTCTTTCTCTCTCTTTCTTCCCTCACTCCAGCACTCTCTTTCCCTGTCTGTCCCCCACCCAAGCACTCCTTTTCTGCCCCCTCCCACTCCAGCACTATCTTTCTGCCCCCATCCTCAGCTCTCTCTTTCTCTCTCTGCTCTTACCTCAACTCTCCCTGTCTGTAGAGATCATCTTTCTCTTCATGTGCTGTCTAGTTATTTTTTTTTAATCTAGAGTCAGATATGGGAGGCCAATACTCAAAAGACCCTCCAATATGAAATGGGCAAGACCCTCTGTGTCAGATCACCTCTGTGTTGAACACATGAACACATGAAGCTGCCTTATACTGAAACAGACCCTTGGTCCATCAAAGTCAGTACTGTCTACTCAGACCAGCAGTAGCTCTCCAGGGTCTCAGGCAGAGGTCTTTCACATCACCTACTTGCCTAGTTCCTTTAACTGGAGATGCCGAGAATTGAACTTGGGACTTTCCGCATGCCAAGCAGATGCTCTACCACTGAGCCACGGCCCCTCTGGAACAAGACACTTGTCCCTCACTTCTGTTTCACCTGTGGTGTCCTTCACCTGCATGGAAGACACTTTTCTATGATGTGCTTCTACCCAACTGAAGGCTGTTCTGAATACTGCAGTCACATAGTTGGGCCCAATTACAATGTGGGTCTTTCCCATTAAAAATAGCCGTTCCTCTGCAGGGAATGCTGTCTGAAGGGCAGCTCTCTATGAAGAAATTCCATCTACCCTCCTGCCATTCAGCAGTGTTCAGAATATAGTAATGAGGTATTGTTTCATTATCATGCCTATGGCTAGTGGTTCCTAAGAGAAGGGGAACTCAATGGCAGCATGAGAAATATGCAGTGAGACGGGAGAACAAAGGGATGCCCTACACTAGGCTGGTTAATTGAGGCAGTCAATTGTCAGTTAAGAACATAAGAAAGGCCCTGCTGGATCAGACCAAGGGCCATCAAGTTCAGCAGTCCATTCCAGTAGTCAACCAGGTGCCTCTAGGAAGCCTGCAAACAAGATGACTGCAGCAGCATCCTACCTGTGTTCCACAGCACCCAATATAATAGGCATGCTCCTCTGAGACTGTAGAGAATAGGTATGCATTGTGACTAATATTTATTTTGACTAGTAGCCATGGATAGCCCTCTCCTCCATGAACATGTCCACTCCCCTCTTAAATAGGGTTGCCAGGTCCCTCTTCGCCACCGGCAGGAGATTTTTGGGGCAGAGCCTGAGGAGGGCGGGGTTCGGGGAGGGACTTCAATGCCATAGAGTGTAATTGCCAAAGCGGCCATTTTTCTCCAGGTGAACTGATCTCTATCGGCTGGAGATCAGTTGAATTAGCAGGAGATCTCCTGCTACTACCTGGCAGTTGGCAACCCTACTCTTAAAGCCTTCCACCTCCTGGACTGGGAGTTCCACAATTTAACTATGTGTTGTAGGGCTGTCAATTCGGTTCGGCCCGAACTGAAAATCAGCCGAATTTCCCTTGATTCGGCGGTTTTTAGTTCGGGACGAACCGAACTCAAAACTGGCGGGCAATCTGGGGGGCCGAATTCAGCGAGTTCGGGAGTTCACGAATAAATTCGGCCAATTCGGGGCCGTCAGTAAGCAGCATAACCTTCAGTAAGCAGCATTCTCCTCCCCCGGCCAATCGGTGGCCAAGCTGGGTCTTCTTCTGGCCAATCAGTCAGGATTGAGTACTGGAGGAATAAGCTGATGTGCGGCCGGCCGGGGAAAGAGAGAGAGAGAGGGAAATCCTCATGTGTGTGAGAGGGGGTGCTTGTGCACATTCGCTCCTTTCCGTGGCTGCAGGGGGCGCATTTTTTGGGGTACTGACCCCAAACTTTCAGGGGATATTCAGACAGGTTTTTTTAAGAGACCACCCAAGTTTTGTAAACATTGGGTCAGGGGGTCCCGAGATATGGGCTCTCCCCCCTTTTTCTTTCCATGGCTGCAGAGGGCGCATTTTTGGGTGTGCCGACCCCAAACTTTCAGCGGAGCATCAGACTAGGCTTCTTAAGATACCCCCCAAGTTTTGTAAACATTGGGTCAGGGGCCCCCGAGATATGGGCTCCACCCCTTTTTCCTCTTCCCCCTTTTCCATTTTCGTGGCTGCAGGGGGCGCTTTTTTGGGGGTGCAGCCGCCAAATTTTTGTCATAGCTTCAGAGAATCCCTCTTAAGAGACCACCCAAGTTTTGTAAAGATGGGTTCAGTGGGGGCTGAAATATTGGTTCCCCCCCTTTTCTCTTTCCATGGCTGCAGGGGGCGCATTTTTGGGTGTGCCGACCCCAGACTTTCAGCGGAGCTTCAGTCAAGGCTTTTTAAGATACCACCCAAGTTTTGTAAACATTGGGTCAGGGCCCCCCGAGATATGGACTTTCCCCTTTTCCCTATTGGGATGAATGGATCACCCTCGAGACATGCATACGTATGGATCTTATATTGGATACAAATGGAATCATATTGGATTACCCAGCCTCCCAGCCCCTCCTGCTGGAACAGAAGACAGCCACAGTAAGACCCCTTTGGGGGCTTTAATCTATATTTTTTCTTTTCTGTGTGTGTGTGGGGGGGAAAGCAGAGTCTGTGTGTGTGTGGGGGGAGGGAGCAGTTTCGGTGGGTGGGGGGGAAGCCAAAGGGGGCTTTTGCCGGTTCTGCCTGGGGTGTGTGTTCCCCCTCCAGTCTCTCTCTCCGTGGTTTGAGGGGGGCTTCATTTTTATTCTTCAGGTTTTTCCTCATTCATAAGATCAGTTAGGTTATTTTGATGCTTGCTCAAAACTGGTTTTCAAATGGTGACTTAAAGAATGCATCTGCCTGGTCCCAAGTCCAATGCAAAAGGAGAAATTCCACCCCCTCCTGCTCATTATGCATAGCTAGCTGCCTCTGTCCCTTTCCATGGTATGCAAACTCCCAGGCATCAGGTGTTGCTATGCACTGTTGCAAAGGTGTTGCATTGCGTGCTTGTGTTGCTTTGCAGTTGTATTGTTTTGCAAAATTCTTCACACCTGCCCCGCCCTTTGCATGTTTGCAAAGGGGTTGCTCTGCCATTGTGTTGCTTTGCAAAGTTCTTAGCACCTGCCCCGCCCTTGCTCTCATCAGCTGTTTGTCGGCCGGGAGCTTTGTGCTTGGGCGGCAAGCTCTGCGGAGAGATACACATTAAGGGTGGGGGGGACCCCTTTCAGGGCCCATATCTCAGCCCCCCCTGACCCAATCTTTACAAAACGTGGGGAGTCTTTCAATATACGTCCTTTGAAGCTCTGCTGAAAGTTTGGGACCTCTAAGCCCAAAAATGCCCCCCCCCCAGAGCCGCGGAAAGGCGCGGTTGTGTTTTTAATGGCTTTATTCGGCCGAATTTTTTTTCCGAACTTTGAATTCCCGCCGAATTGAACGGATCCGAAGTGGGGGAGTTCGGACTTCGGCACGTACCGAACCCACAAGGGCCAAATTCGGCCGAATCCGAACTGTACCGAATTTTTTTTTTGACAGCCCTAATGTGTTGTGTGAAGTTGTTTACTGAAACGTTCTGTTTTGTTTGTTTGTTTGTTTGTTTGTTTAAGGGACCTTCATTGGATTTTTCATCAAAACATCTTAAACCAGCCTTGGGCAAGTCCTCTGTAAAATGGGAATAATACTGGGTTGCTTCAGGAACTGTTGCAAGAACTAACACTCTTATGATATACTTTTCAAATAAAAGTGCTAGGGCTAGACCAATAACAATAAACCAGCACCGAACAATCTGTTGTTACTAAATAAATGTTAAATAGTAACAAATCAGGAATAGGCTTGGCAATTAGACTGCAGGTTTTACTTGTAGTAAACACCCGTTCCAGATGCCCAAATGTCAGGAGGACACCGGTTAGACTATAACCAGGGAGATAGAAACAGACGGTGCTATCGATCTTCATGACTCCCGATTCACATGACTGCATTTCCAACTTTCCTAAGTGCAACATGTGAGGTGATTAAATAATCAGAGCCATTACCCATGAGGGATATAAATCCCTAAAGCCAACCACTCTGTTTCCCAATCTCCAAAATAGAAGTACAAGCAGGGGGGCTGCAGCAGAGCATCATGGAGAGAAGATATAAACCAAAATGAATTGCAGGCAGATGGATCACAGCGGAGAAAATATCACTATGTCCAAACCCCAAATGCAGATTCATTCTAAAACAGGCTCATTTTTCTCCCAGGAACCCCATGCGGAGATGACTTTGTACAATCTCCAGAACAACTTAGAAAAGCAAAGAAAAAACAAAAGATATTCGCCACAGATAAAATATTTCATGTAGGGATGCTCAAATACCCCCTGGTTTGGCTAATGTCCTGCTTGCCAGACATGAACATGGAGCTGATTTTTGTATGATCGGTTTAACTGTTTGTTGTCTCATTTGTGGCTGTTTAGCAGATGACTTCACTGTATTCCCGTATTTTTTCCTAACCACGCAGTACAGTGCGATTGGCTTTTGTGCGTGTGCATTCTCACACAGCCCAACTGAGTTCTATTGCCCCTTCCACCATCCTTGTTGCATGTCTGCTCCACTCAGCAGGCAATTGTTTAAATTTGTATTAATTAAATCAGTTGCAAATCCAATAAAGTAGTCATTAATAGGTGCAGTGTTTTAATAACACCCCTTCTTTTGATGATCCAAATGAAGGCAATGGCTGATGATTGCTTTAAAATTACAATATCCTTGCTCATGCACAGGGTTTTTTTTTTTTTAACTTATCCATTTGGCTGTTTTGCATGAACCAAACAGACTTAAGTGATTGGCTCTCAGCTGACTGACACCTTTGAACATGTCAAGTTTGAATATTGAATGTGTTTGCGGCAAAATTCTCACAGCAACCCAAATGGAATGCTTCTGTGTTTTTCAGGACTAATCTAAAGGTGTGTGGTCTATGATACAAATGACTGATACATATTTGCCTCATCAAGTGGTGACTTACATGTGTGAATAAGCCCATTCCAGATCCAACACAAACAGGATGGTCATATTAACCAATGCCATCTTATAGGCAATGCTTTTTGATGAATCTATTCCCACATTCAGCTGTGAGTCAACCAAGTGATGTGCATACAGTCTGCTCTTTGCCATTGGAAGAGCTTTGAGACTACATGGAATTCCAGCTACACAAAGGATGTTCTGTGGGGCTAGCTTCATTATTTGACATACAGATCTGTCATCTGCCACAGAGATTTTGCCACACTTGGACCAACCATCCCCAAAATTGGTTTGGTCCCTGCATAAGGAATACTGGATCTGTATTGTAAGGCACTAATTGAAATAGTCCCCAATGCAAGAAAAACTCCATGTAGTTTAGAAGATATCCATCACCTGTTGCCTGTTTAAGACCATGCGTCATAAAAAAAAACATGAAGCTGCCTTAAACTGAATCAAACCCTTGGTCCATGAAAGTCAGTACTGTCTACTCAGACTGGCAGTGGCTCTGCAGGGTCTCAGGCAGAGGTCTCTCACATCACCTACTTTCCTAGTCCCTTTAACTGGGGATGCCAGGGATTGCACCTGGGGCCTTCTGCATGCCAAGCAGATGCTCTACAAACTGAGCCACAGTTTTACTGGAGATATATTGGAGACACCACTTTGGGCTATGTCTCACACCATGGTACTAGACACAAGCATCTTCATGGGTTGATTCACTAAAGTTATTGCTTCCTACATCACAGAACCAAAGGAGCCATCTTTCTGACATGAGAACAATCTACATCAGTGATTCAACAGTAATAGTAGTAAATAGTAGTGGGACAGGAATAGTAGTAAAGCACCCTTAGGCATCTGAGGATAAAATGAGGTTTTCTTAAGCCTTCTGCTCATTGGTTGTGAGAATAGGGTTGCTGAGGGCTCCCTTGGCGCTCTACAGCTTCAGCTCAACCCTTAACAGCTAGTGGGTGGGGAAGAAGAAGCCTTGGCATCTCTCTGCCCAGGTATTCTGTGTAGGACTAGATAAATAAGGCCAGTAGTGATGCTGGCTGAGTTTGGAGCCAGGGTAGGTTTGCCCAAAATGCTGACAGCCAGCAAAGGATTCTGAGGGGAGAGAGAGGTGTTTATTATTATGCAGATCAAGCCATTGATAAAACTTAGTTTAACCCATACATTGATGTCTTATTTTCCCATATTGGGGTGTAGAGGCAAATGACATACACAGAATGTATAAATCCTTGATGAATTGTGTGTGAAAGCCATACAGGTGCGTAGACAACAAAGGCATGCAAAGAAATGACTGCATCATCAATACCAGCAACAATAATGAGCTGATGGACTTAAACAGCTCGCAGTGACAGCATCCCAAAACAAGAAATGAGACAGGACATGTTCATCCATCACTACTAAAGAGGCTTTCCCCCCTCAAGGATCACCTGCCCAGAAGTATATCTATGATCTTGAAAAATCCACTAATGGAAATCTTGGACAGGTGAAGCTAGGTGGCTTATAGATAGATGGAGTTTAGAGCACTACCGCTGCAGGGGAGAGATACCAGTTGTCGCTGACATTTTTAAACCAGGCATTTTACTATTCTGGAAAGAAACTCTAATTATTTCAACTGAAATGTCACCATTTTAAAACAGCCTTGTTTTTGCAATTCTTAGGTGGGATAAATTAGCGCTGTACGTAGGGTGGGGCAGCTACTTTCCCCCACTGTGGCTATGGCCTGTTGCGCATCATGGGAAAATCTCTGGCCCTAGAAGATATTGGCTCCAACCTGCTAGAACCTAGGGGGAAAGGAGTTTCCGTGTGCAAAAGCTGACAGTGCCCTAAGGTGTCCATCAATAGCGCCAGTTACTCTGGTAATGGCAGATAGAAGTGCCCCCATCTGCCATGCAATTAAGATAAAGCTGTGCCCTGTTGAGAACTCCAAATCGAGTCATCTTCCCAATGTCTGTCACTCCCTGGTGACACCAGCTGAGTGTTTCAGTGACTGCCTTTATGACATAGATGTAAAACAGGAGAGCTCTCTGGCTGTTCAGGCCTACATAGTTGTGACTCAAGTAACCAAAACCAGGGTCTGTCTAGGCCCTTTTCTCCTCATTTTATTCAAGTGAATAATGCAAAATCCTACACATTGTGTAGGAGAGTCAGCAAAACTGGCCTGGTTGGCACAAAAGTCCAGGCCCAGAAACCATAACTTCCTTTTGCCACAGTTTCATACAATAATGCTGCCATTCTGCTTCCTCTCTTCTATGTTTCGCATTGGGCTGGATCCAGCAAAATGTCCTTTGAATGCTCTTCTGCATTTGCTGTGGAGCTACAAGACTGTAACTTATTTCCCTTCCAACCCATAACGATGAGTGAATGTTCTTCTTATAATTGTGGATACCATTGTCATCTGTTACAGTTCTCAATTTTTCACTTAAAAAAAACTTTTGGAGATTAATTGGTAAAGCGTACCCATGCTGTGCCTCAATTTACACAATATTAACACATATATATGTCATTTACATAATGCCGTTTTACTGACACACATAATGATGAAATAATGGAGAAATTTGTCATGCAGAAAACAAAAAATAGCATAAAACTACAAAATCACTGGTTTGATTGTTTGATTTGCAGAAAAAAAGCAACAAAATGGAGAATTCATCTGCCACTTCTCCTTAAAGGCATTTGCCCTCTCTGTTTCTTCTAACAACCATCCTGTGAGGGAAGCTTGGCTGAAAAAGAGAGACTGATCCAAGATCACCGAGTAGGTTTCATGGCAGAGCAGGGATTTGAACCCAAGTTTCTCGCTCCTCGTCTGACACTACATCACACTGGCACTCAAGTGGCTGTGAACCAAGTTCAAAACTGAAAACTGAAAACTTAGAGCTAAAGATCAAAATTAATCAAATTAACATGACCAATACCAACCATAATACTGGGAGAGCAGCAACATAATTTAAAAAATTTCAATTGTGAACCAATTGCCAATGTGTCTATGCTCTACTTGAGCAGTGAATGCATTATGAGCAAGCAAAATGCATTTTTTGAACATCTGGCTTGTAAGGATTCAAGCATTTACTACTATATGTGCATGTATTCAGAAACACTGTAAATAGCAAACTCCACACAGAATGCAACTCCACACCTGGTTACCCATTGAAGTTAATGGTTTTAGAAGGGTGTAATTCTGATTAAAATGTCATTGATAGAGTTGTACATGTGTCAGACCTGTCCTCCCGATGAAGATGTGAAGGTCAGCAGAGACAAATCCACTTATGCTTATCCCCCATTCACTATACTTTTGAATGTCTGAACAGGGATGGAGCTACAGTCTCCATCCCCAGCAGGCTCATCTCATTTTGTATCATTAACATACTTTAAAAAAAAGTTAAAATATCACTCATCTTCAAACCACTAGTGTTATCTGGGGCCATGAAAGTGCATTGTTGTTTACTATTATTGAGAGAACATTTCTTATGCAAGTACTAACTTGAAATATGTTGAAAAAGCAAGCTCTAAATCATTTCCAGTTTCTTCTTCTTCTTAATTGGTGTTTTCTCTCCTTTAGAGCTATCATCTCACATTAATCATTTGACATGTTGAGACCTTAACCCCAAATCTATAGAATGTATTTTATCTGCCAGCTCTGTTGTTTCTCTCTCTGTGTAATTCAAAAGAACATTAAAGCCATTTTGGCTTGGGCTGATGAGTTTGCCGAAGAAGAGGCAAAAGACAAAATGTTGGTGGTGCTCCAAATAGGATTTTAATTTGCATGCCGTTCTGTTAGACTGGGTTTCACATTTGAGGGTATCACTTGCATGTAAAATAAGGACAGTTCATATGTTCCTCATGTATCCTTCGTGTGAAAGAATATTGATACGGATTTCTTGTTTTGCAGAACTGCAAAACAAGAACAAGGACTAGGGAGGCTGCAGTTCCAAGCAGCTCAGTGAAAGAAAGATAAATTTGGATATCGACGGCGTATTTAATAACACCCACTTCAGAGCTCTAGATGATATCACTCAGTGGCCACATAAAAATTAGAACATCTGTGATAACACAGATCCTTGAACACATGAAGCTGCCTTATTCTGAATCAGACCCTTGGTCCATCAAAGTCAGTATTGTCTACTCTGACCAGCAGCGGCTCTTCAGGGTCTCAGGGAGAGGTCTTTCACATCATCTATTTGCCTAGTCCCTTTAACTGGAGATGCCAAGGATTGAACCTGGGACCTTCTTCCTGCCAAGCAGATGCTCTACCATTGAGCCACAGCCCCTCCTTGTGGTTGGCCACAATGTGAATAGACTGCTGGACTTGATGGGCCACGGTGATGATCCAGCATGGTTTTTCTTATGTTCTTAATCTGGATGTTTATTCCACAGATCATGTATAAATTGCATGAAGTTCTGAATAAGGGATTTGTTTTACAAGGTGAGGCAAGCTTGCATTTTGCAGGAAAGCATCTATATTCATTCAGGTGGCCCCCCCTCATGCTAAATTTTGCCTGAATTACATTCATCAAAGCAAATTATTGAAGCTAGATAATTAACTTCCCCACAGACATGAATTAGCATACAATACATAGGCACTGTACATGAACCAGTTAATATTTAGAGAGGTACTCACCTATGCATGCCCCAAAATTACAAAGCTAATGAAAGATGGCAGTAGACAGAAGCAGAATTAATTTAGTAAGACATCAGAAATCTTGCAGATACTTGCCTAGTATAGCTTTGAGCCAAAATATTTATGCAACTGACAGATCTGAGGGCTTCCTCAAAGCTGCAAGGGTCTTCAGTCTAGAGATTCTTCTCAACACATACAGTTGATAGTCAAACGTACCTTGTTTGACAGCTGCAATTACCCGTGAGCATTCAGGGGCATTTTATTGGATCCATCCAGCTGTGGGGCTGGGGTTTCATTTCCTTGCCTTGCAGGTGCTTTTTCATTCAGGCAGTAGGTGAAACTCATTCTCCCTGGGGGTCGTGGATGGTTGGGTCACACCATTAAATGATATGAGGAGGGAGTTATGCCTCCCATAAGGCTGTGCAAAAATGTGCATGTGCCAAATAATGCTGATACAGAGTTAAACAGTGAATAGTAAAGCTTTTAAAAAAACAAACAAAAAACCCAGTGTTTTTAATCATTGACTAACTGATAGACTTGCTCACTGATACCATTGGCTGTCAAGTGGTGTGCAGTGAACGGGTTGGTGCGGGAGGTGGAATTATGACTCCATTCACCTCTGTTGGCAAGTGTGAAACACTGTCCACTGCACAATATTATTTGAATACTAAAAAAAAAAAAAAAACCCTCAATGAACATGCTCCAACTCTTTGCGACCAGCAATCTGATTGATGGACAATTAGCTCACTGTTCATAACCAGAGAACAGGTGGATAGCTGAACTGGTGAGTGTTACAGCATCCCTATTTCAGTCGCACATATGAAGATAGCTTCTAGAATATCAGGGCATTTGTCTATCAAGCACAGTGCTGTCTGTTTTGATCAGAGGTGGCACTCAAGATCTTGGACCAGTCTCGTTCTCCCCCTAGCCTTTTTCACAGGCTTATTATGAAGCTAGATTGGAGGAGGGAACAACCATTTGGAGGTAACAGTGTGGACAGTAGTTTTCTTCAGGCTAGGATTTTTTTTAATGTGCAGGAGTATTCAAACATCTATTTGGAAGCGGTACAAGCCAGAAAGCTGTACTGGAAACCAGTGGTCAGTACTTAGCTGTAGCTGTGTACTTTCCTCTGTCCCATTAAAATGTTGTTCAAACCCATAAATACAAGCTAGCAAACCAATGTTCAGGTCAAGATTCTACTCAAATCAAGGCATATATTTATGGTATGGCTGCCATTTCAAAGCCCTTGCCCTTATGGCCAGCAAGGGTCCTATCTCAGAGAAATGTATTAATACAAAGATCTAGGGAAAGTATTGGGGCCTCAGGAAGCCAAACATTTTCCACAAGGAGGAATTGGTTAAGAACACAAGAACATAAGAAAAGCCGTGCTGGATCAGACCAAGGCTTATCAAATCCAGCAGTCAGTTCACACAGTGGCCAACTAGGTGCCTCTAGGAAGCCCACAAAAAAGACAATGGCAGCAGCATCCTGTCTATGTTCCACAGCGCCTAATATAGTAGGTTGAAAGAGCTATGTTCTGTTACAGCTCCTGGAAGACCTGACATCAACTGAGTAAATGTTTGCTGGTTGTCCAAAGCACAGTGGTTGAAGTAATCAGCCTGACCAAGGCTCGGCTTTAAATGTTTATTTATGGGGACCTCTTGGATTTACAAGTGATTTAAGTGTTCTGTTGCAGAACTTTGGTTGTTTATCTCGCTGCGCTTCCCCTGCCATGTGTTACTTTAACAAGATAAGTAAAGAAGAAGAAAAAATAAGAAAGACTTAGTTTACAAGGATGATGATGAAATAAACCACCAAATAGTCTTTTGCCAGTAGGGGAGGGGAGGAAATCCAATTGTTGTTAAATTTTTGTATATAGGAGAGAGAGAACGTAAGAGGGCTGATTTATTTGTACAATAACTTTCCGAAGATGTAGGGGTCTAGGAACACAACAGTTAAAAGATCATTCTGTAGACACTGAAGTATAAATATGGTAAAACTCTGAGCTTGAGCCGTAACTCTCCTTTTAATGGGCTTTTCACTTTTAGATGGAACTGTTGTTTTATCTCCCTCCATAAAAATGTGATAAAATATCCATCACCTCAGAAGGGACCTACGTTAGGGCTTTGTTGCATCCGATGTTTGTACTGGGCACCAGGAGAATAATATCAAACAGACAAGAGTTATTGGCAACAAACTAAGCATTTCTGAGATCCAAGGCTTCGTTGGTTTAGCACATAATCATGAACTGTAATAGGCATTAGAAAACAGAAATCATGTTTTAAAAAACCTCCACTATACAAAAATAATAATTGGTAGGTTTGTTTTTTTAGCCTTTGTTTATTTTAAATACATATAATGTTTCTCTGTTTCACATTAAGTTGGTGCACTGGCCACTAGAGACAAAATCAGCAAAAGTAGCTGATCTATACAATCCAAATGGCATGAGAATATTCTCTTATTTGGCAAGGTTTGACTAATGGAAATGCATATTACAGTTCTCCAAACAGGGCTGTAGCTAGTCTTAAGAGGGGGATTCCCCCAACCCCCTTGCAAATTTTGTGGCGACTTAGGTTGATTTGGAAGTTTTTCTCTTACGGTCTTTGCACACTCAGGATGAAAGTTTTCCTTTCCCTTTTCCCCCAGCAATGTTATGAAAATCTTATCGAAATATGGCTGTTAAAACTAATTCCTCTTTTTCCAGCAGTTGCATATACATGTTTTAAAAATGGTATATGTTGTAAAAAAGAGGCAAAAATTGTATAAAAAGGCATAAAAGAAAGAAATAAAAATGGGAAAGAGAATAAGCAGTATGATGATGGCTTTTCCCAATCAGTCATAATAATTAAAAGAAATGGGAGAAATTTCTTTTCTTTTTGTGTGTGCCAGAAATCTTAAAATAAATGGGGGAGAAATGCTTTCATTTTTCCCCCTCTTTTTTGCCAGAAATCTTCTTGTTCTAAAAAACAAGATCTTGCTCTTTACATAGAAAGAATCATGCCAGAAAGGGGGAAACTATATGGTATTACATTTTTAAGTCTTAGGTGGAGCAAAACATTGGTCCGGATGGGGTGGTTTACACATCCGGGCGATGGCCCTGTCTTTAGTTATGAAGGATGTCTTTCTGGAAATTGGGGTGTCTTTCAGATCTTATGTAGATACATGAGTCTGACTACATTGATTACTATGGGGTTAGATTGGAATAACTCTGTTTAGGATAGGGTTGGCAAGTCCTCTGTGACCACTGGTGGGGGAGGGGCAGGGTGGCGAGATCCAGGTTGGGAAACTCCTGGAGATTTGGGAATAGAGCCTGGGGAGGGACCTCAGTGGGGTACAATGCCATACAGCCCACTCTCCAAAACATCCAGGGGAACTAATCTCTGTAGTCTTTAGATGAGCTGGGAGATCGCCAGGTCCCACCTGGAGGCTGGGATCCCTAGTTTAGGATTACACTGTATGTGTATCCATTTAGCATGGCTTTCATTAGAATATACGTTATGAGAAGTATCTTTGATGTTAGCAGACCTATTTGTTGGTCCAAGGTTATTTGTATAGAAGCTTCAGAGTCACTACTGGACACTCTCATGACATACGACACAATGTGTCCTCTGACAGTACATAATTCCAATAATTGGAGATAGGGCTGTCAATTCGGTTCGGTTCGAACTGAAAATCAACTGAATTTCCCCTGATTCGGTGATTTTCTGTTCGGACGGATCCGAACTTAAAACTGGCGGGCAACCGGGGGGGGGGGCAAATTCAGCGAGTTCGGGAGTTCGCGAATAAATTCGGCAAATTCGGCCCCCCTTCAGGGGAGCCCGCTGAAAGGCGCGGGCTGCCCTTTAAATTCATCTGCGCCTCCCAGCTGGGAGGCGCAGAGGAGTTTAAAAGACAGCCCGCGCCTCTCCAGCGGAGCCCGCTGAAGGGGGGCGGGCTGTCATTTAAACTCGCAGATGAGTTTAAAGGGCAGCCCGCCCCCCTTCAGCGGAGCCCGCTGAAGGCGGGCGGGCTGTCATTTAAACTCATGTGAGCCTCCCGGCCGGGAGGCGCAAATGAGTTTAAAGGGCAGCCCCCCCCTTCAGCGGAGCCCGCTGAAGGGGGGGGCTGCCCTTTAAACTCATTTGCGCCTCCCGGCCGGGAGGCTCACATGAGTTTAAATGACAGCCCGCCCGCCTTCAGCGGGCTCCGCTGAAGGGAGCCGGGCTGCCCTTTAAACTCATCTGCGCCTCCCGGCCGGGAGGCACAGATGAGTTTAAATGACAGCCCGCCCGCCTCTCCAGCAGAGCCCGCTGAAGGGGGGCGGGCTGCCCTTTAAACTGATCTGCGCCTCCCAGCTGGGAGGCTCAGATCAGTTTAAAGGGCCCCCGCGCGCCTTCAGGGAATCCCTCTGAAGGCGCGCTGGGGCCGAATTTTCCCCCGAACTCCGGATCCCCCCGAATTACCGGGGATCCGAAGCGGGGGAGTTCGGACTTCGGCACGTACCGAACCCACAAGGGTCAAATTCGGCCGAATCCGAACTGTACCGAATTTTTTTTTTTTTGACAGCCCTAGTTGGAGAAACCTCTTATGCTTTTTATGCATAGCCTATTACTATCAAACAGGTTGTCCGTAGGAGCCATCCTGCCCAATTAATTTCTTACTTGCTTCTTCTTCAGAGCATCTTTTCTCCAAATTAGAGATAAGATTGAGTGAAAAAGCTAGCTGCATCCAGTCCTCACATTGGGACCAAGATAGGCACACAAAGGTGCCTGTATTTTTATTTCTTTCCATGGTCCATTATAACATAGGGAAGGATGTCACTCACAATTTGTGAAGCTATGCAGAGGCGGAAGAGTTAACCGCCCACCTGCACTGGGGCTCCTCCTAACCAGCATCCCTTGATAAAAGATGTGAAAACATACCCACAGTTCTCCCTTCAACATGGCTAGTCAGACCACTAGTGTAGTCAACTGAGATCCTACTGATAGCAATGCAGTCCTGATATAAGATAACTTCAGTTTTAAAAGGGGGGGGGGATAAAGTTGGTGCATCAACGTGAAGAGTTTAGTGGCTATTACTTGCCTCTTTATTTCTCAGCCTTATTACAAGGACAACTTTGGGGGAGAGAGAGAGAAAAAACCCAGCCTGGTAGAAAAAGATCAAAAGTCATTTATTTATAACATTCCTAAGTACTGTCTGGAGGGAAAACAGAAACCTCCAGCAAACCAACAGAAGTGGTCCTGGACTCCTGGGGGACGTGCATATCAGAAAGTTCCAAGTGCCTTGAAAGATGACATCTGAGATTGAGCCTTCAATCAAAAATGGAACTGAAGGCTATGCTCTTCGCTAAGTGAACTTTCCTGAATATCTTCAGCACTTTTTAAACCATAAAAAGTGCTCCCAAAGAGCATTCGTTTTCGTGGCCTTTTTCATCTGCTGTTTTGTCCGCGGTTTCAATGGACACCATAAAACATTTCACCCAAGGGCATGGACAGAGAGCTAAAGCCACAGGGAGCTCTATGCTACCTTTGGTGGGCCTGAAGGAGGGATAAGTGACCATCTTTGAAAGGTGTATGCCCCCCTCTTCTGAGTACAACTCTAGAAGATGGGTTCATCTAGGCAAAAATATGACAAAACTCTAACGGTATGGTAGAGAAGTTTAAAGATTCAGACAAGCAGCACAGAAAACTTGCAGTTCAATCCGAAGCAGAGTTTTCTAAGTCTATTGAAGTCAACGGGTCTAGAAGGATTCAGCTCTGCTTAAAATTGCACTGCTGGTTCAAATCACCACTCACCCATGTAGTATAGTAGGTGACCTTGGTATGGTCACTCTCCATTTAGCTTTCTTCACAGGGCTATTGTGAGGATAGATTAGGGCTTTTGAGGAAGAGGAGCAGGATAAACATGATAAATAGAGGAGATTGCTGCTATAACTTGGCAGGCTTAGCGCCTCTGTACAAAGGCCTCAATTGGTTCTTGTAGGTTATCCGGGCTGTGTGACCGTGGTCTTGGTATTTTCTCTCAGCTGTGGCAGGCATCTTCATAAACATCAGCACAACTTTAACAGAAAAGAAGAGAGTTTAAGAATGAATAAGGCTTGGCTTCCTGTCCTGAAAACCTCCAGACTAACAAAGACTACAGTCCACAATAGCCATGGGGATTAGCTTTGGATTTCACACATTAACAGATCACTTCAGGATACAATGGTTCCATATTAACATACCACACCCTCATTAGCACATTATCTTGATACTTACAGGACAATGATTAGCACATTACCTTTGATACTTTTTGCAGGACAATGGTTCAGCTCAAACCCAGACCCTTTCTGACTATATATTACTCTTCCTACACACTTGACCCTGAGAGACCCTGTCCTTCAGTGTTACTCCTCTGAAGATGCCTGCCACAGCTGCTGGCGAAATGTCAGGAAAGAAAATACCACGGTTACACAGCCCGGATAACCTACAAAAACCAATGAACTCTGACCATGAAAGCCTTCGACAAAGGCCTCAATGTCCAAACTCAAAAATATTCAATCCAATTTTCTTGTGTTTCAGAGGGTAGTTGTGTAGGTTTGCATTAGAACAGCTAGACTCGAGTCCAGTAGCACCTTAGAGACAAACAGGATTTTTGGGGTGTAAGCTCTCAAAAGTTTATACCCTGAAAATCTTGTTGGCTTCTAAGGTGCTACTGGAGGACTCAAGTCTAGCTATGCTAGTGTTTGTAGATTAGATGTACAGATGTCGAATAGTTTTGATCAACTATATATATATTATGTCATGTACATGGATATTATATGCTGAATGCATAGTGCTGATATACTGACAGACAGGTAGCATCGAACAACACCTTTTGTGGAGTCAGAAAATAGGTTCAGTTCACACAAGGGAAAAGTGAAATCAAAACCTGGATTTGGCCGGTTGAAACAACTGGTATGAGAAATGTGAGATCATCATTCCTACAGCCCAATGATAGCCACTCTACAAAGGCACGTGATCTGGAGACGGCCACAATCCTTGGTGGTTGCAGATATGGTAGATTCCTAGCTTGTGGTACACGAGAAAGAGTGGAGCTCTGCCTATGCTCTCTGCCTTTGAGCCCTTTATCACCTTTGTAGCACTTTGGGCTTACAGACTGCATGGCATCCTCCCCACCCACAAGGTACTTAGTTGCAGAATGAATGATCTTCAGCCAAATGAACCCAAGGTGGTGAAGAGTGGGTTGAATCATTGGACATTGCTTGCTTGAATTGATTCTGCCTGGGGCCAAAGGTTGCCTCTAGTGGATATCATAGAATAATAGAGTTGGAAGGGACCACCAGGGCCATCTAGTCCAACCCCCTGCCCAATGCAGGAATTTCACAACTACCTCCCTCACACACACCCAGTGACCCCTACTCCATGCCCAGAAGATGGCCAATATGCCCTCCCTCTCTTAAACTGCCTCTCATGAACTGCCTAAGGTCATAGAATCAGCACTGCTGACAGATGGCCATCTAGTCTCTGCTTAAACACTTCCGGGAAAGGAGCACTTATCACCTCCAGAGGAAGTCTGTTCTACTGAGGAATCGCTCTAATTGTTAGAAATTTCTTCCTAATGTCTAGATGGAAACTCTTTTGATTTAATTTCAACCCGTTGGTTCTGGTCCGACCTTCTGGGGTAACAGAAAACAGCTTGGCACCCTCCTCTATATGACAGCCCTTCAAGTACTTGAAGATGGTTATCATGTCCCCTCTCAGTCTTCTCCTCTTCAGGCTAAACACATGCCTTTCATTTCATCTGAACATTTATCAGTATACAGATTTTTGCAAAGATATCAGAAGCGCCAGTATATTCTCTGCAAAAAGAAACTGACCACTGAAAGCATACCCTGAACTTTTCACTGTTGAGAGAAAGAGGAAGTGAAGTTGTATTTATTTTTATCGATCACCCCGCATATGAGTTGACATCAAGGTATCAAAATTCTGCAGAAGCATATCAAGTGTCACACACTGGAAGTCCACTTTGAAAATAAAAGTAGAGAAAGCAATGACTTTTCCCCTCTGCTTCTCATTTTCCTTCTCTTGCTTTTATCATAAAAGAAGTTTCAAAGTACAGTTTGGCTCAATTCCAATACTGAATAATAGACTTGATTATAAGGTTCAAAACCGAGATCAATGCAGTTCTTTGAAGCTAACCGCACTTTCAGAAAGAAAGGATTGTATGGTGTGGATTGATTTGAACTACATCTCCTTCAGTGTTCCTGAAGGGTTTCCAATGTAGGTTCCAATGTAGGGTTCCACTTGGTCATAAAAGGCCATCAAGAAAAAAAAAGTTTCTGAGAATATGAGATTCAGATGATTCTTCATGGACTTACCAGATTTTTTTTTCTTCCTTCCCTCCCCCAGCTGTCATCAAATATTTCCTTTTCCCCAGACTTTCTCTTTGGTTTTCTTTTTCTTTCCTGTATATCAAATAAATTGCTTGAATTTTTCCTGATTTATTAAGGCCAATAAATGTTCATTTGTATGTCACTTTGAGCAGCTTTGAACATTCAGTGAGAAAGAGAGACATCATTAGGCTGCTGTTGCACATCATTGCATTTAGACAACATTTCCAGAGCAAATGAGGATAGCGAAGAATCTTGCACACTAACAGTGTGGACTAAATTAATAATAACTAATTAATAAATGCAGCCAAAACTTGGGTTTGTTCAAATCAAAGCAGAAAATCAAGTCCCCTCTCTACAATTTTGAGAATACTTAATATTTGTGTTGACTGACAATGTAAGGTAGTGATTAGAATGTCATATTGAGGTCTGGGTTAGGGCTTTCGATTCAGTTCATCCCAAACCGAAAAACAGCAGAATTTTTCTCGATTCGGCGGTTTCTAGTTCGGATGGAACTGAATTCAAAAAAGATGGGAAAACAATGAGCCAAATTCGGTGAGTTCGGGGTGATCGCTGAATAAATTCAGCAAATTTGGGGGCTCCGAATCAGCAGCATAACCATAAAGGCATTAGAAACACATTTGCACCTTTCCGAGGCTCTCGGGGAGGCATGTTTGGAGGTAGAAGTCCTAAAATTTCAGTGTAACTTGAGGGGACCCTTCTTGCAAGAACCCCCATGTTTTGTGAAGATTGGGTAAGGGCCCCCCGAGATATGGGGCCCGGAAGAGGTCCCCCAAAATCACCCAAAGGAATAAAGGCATTAAAAACACATTCACACCTTTCCGTGGCTCCGGGGGGGCATTTTTGGAGGTAGAGGCCCCAAACTTTCAGTGTAGCTTTAGGTGACCCTTCTTGCAAGAACCCCCATATTTTGTGACAATTGGGGCAGGGGGTCCCACGTTATGGGGCCCAGAAGGGGTCCCCCCACCCATCTGCCCATTGCAGCCTTTAAAAACACATTCATGTTGGGCCGAACCATTACCATTACAGGCCCAGGGGTCTGGTTACCTCGGCGAATAAATTCAGCAAATTCAGGGTTCAGCTCCCCCCCGCACGCCTTCACGGGGCTTCCCTGAAGGCGCGCTGGGGCTCTTTAAACAGATCTGCGCCTCCCAGCTGGGAAGCCCCGTGAAGGCGCGCGGGGTGGTGGTAGAAATAGATTTGTGCCTCCCAGCCGGGAGGCACAGATCTGTTTAAAGCCACGTGAAGGCGCACGGGGGGGGGACAGATCTGTGCCTAACAGCTGTTGGGCCCCCCAGCGCCTTCACGGGGCTTCCCTGAAGGTGCGCGGGGGGGGGGGCTTTAAACAGATCTGCGCCTCCCAGCCAGGAGGCACAGATCTGTTCCACCCCCCACCCCGTGAAGGCCCGCGTGAAGCCCCGTGAAGGCCCGCGGGGGGCCCGAATTTTCCCCCGAACTCCGGATCTCGCCCGAATTTCAGGGATCCGAAGCGGGGCAGTTCAGACTTCAGCATGGCCTGAATTTAAAAGGGCCGAATTTTGCCAAAGCCAAACTGTACCAATTTTTTTTTCAGCAGCCCTAAAGGTTGCTTCTCAGAACTTGTGAAGAGGAGAGACCATACCAGTCCTCTAGATCAATGACACTCGTTTGTGTGTGTGTGAAGAGTCCTCAAGTTGCAGACAAATGAAACATGACATGATTTTATTTCATACATGAATCAGAAAGGTCTTCAACATCTATCTAAGACCTTCCTCAGATTACAGAAAAGGAATGAAGTATAAAAGTATAAAATATATAAATAATTATTATTTTTTAAATCCCCAATGCCATTACCAAATTCCTCTCTTATTAGTCATTGTAAGATGTATGGAAAAATATGTTAAATACTAAGCCCTCTGTGAATAATTTGATCAGCCTTATGTATTTATGTACTTTTTTGTCATCTTTTTTTCTATGTTTGCATTTTTATTGGTTTGTTTGTTTGTTTTGGTGATGGTCTCCTGTTTGGAAAATTTAATAAATTAAAAAGAAAAGAAAAAAAAAGTTGCATCCAAGTTATGGTGACCCCAGAGGGTTTTCAAGCAAGAGACAAATAGAGGTGGTTTGCCATTGCCTGCCTCTGCATAGCAACCCTGGATTTACTTGGTGGTCTCCCATCCAAGTACAAATAAAGGCTAACCCTGCTTAGCAGCTGAGACCTGAAAGGATTGGGCTAGCCTGGACTATCCAGGTCAGGGCCACTCTTTCATACAAGCAGTTTATTTGTGTGTCAGTGCTTTATTCACATTTGTGTAAACCGAAGGGATTGTGGCTCAGCGGCAGAGTATACAGTTTGCATGCAGAAGGTATGCAGTTGAATTCTCGGGATCTTCAGTTAAAGGATGGCAGGTGTTACAGAATGGTTCTTTGCTTGAGGCACTGGAAAGCCATTGCTAGTCATATTAAGCAATAGAAACCTAGGTGGATTAATAGTCTGATTCAATATTCTGCTTCATATCCCTAGGTGCATTTCATCATCAGCCCTTCGTTATGAGTTTGGTCTTAGCTCAATAGAAGCTTGAGCCTGGGTACGCTTTTTTAATTTTTGGTTTCATCTATTTTTGAGGCCCTGGAGGGTAGCTTGGTAAGCTTAACCCTCAAGGGCTCTTACAAGGCTCCCTGGCTGTAGCATTTTGAACAGAAGCTATCACTTGTAAATTTGAAGGTGGAAGACCTTTACTCCTCTTCTGTAGATCAATGTAAAAAAAGCATGTGGCCAAATTGGTCTATGCTAGAGATAAGAGTTACACTCATTTTGATGCTCAGAGGACATGTTCTCCGCTTACCCTGGGCCTGTTATCTAACGGTAATCTTCTTTCCTATCTGGATTCTCTGGTCCTTCAATAACAGATCCACCCTTTAAATTCATCTCTCAAAAGAATCTGAAGCAGCACAAAGATCTTCCACTGCCCATGCTTGTCTGGCTCTCTTCCAACCTAACCATGGCGTTCCAAGTTTCATATCTTCCAACGTACAGAATTTATTGTTCCATAAAATTTAGCAGCTGCTTTGAAAAATGTGTGTATATGTAACCCTGTTTTACAAATAAAAACTCCTTTTTGGATTTCTATACCACTTAGAAGCATTTTCAGATCATCGTTCCATTCAGGAAACAACCGCTACTTATTTCTAATGACTCTCCAGAGAGCTATCGTTAGAAGCAATGTGACCAAAAAGAAAATCATGTATTGTGTGTAGCCCTGGAGGTTCGGAGGCCAAAATGTGGTGGAAATGCATCAAAGACCATTACAACATATTTCCTTAGCTGGACAGTTAACAGTGGCATCCTAAACTCTAGGGCTGTCGATTCAGTTCAGCCCGAACAGAAAAACAGCCGAATTTCCCCTGATTCGGCGTTTTTTAGTTCGGGACGAACCGAACTTAAAAATGGCGGGAAAACGGGGGAGCCGGATTCAGCGAGTTCGGGAGTTCACGAATAAATTCAGCAAATTCGGGGCACAGCAGCATAACCGTCAGTAAGCAGCATTCTCCCCCAGCCAATCGATGGCCAAGCTGGGTCTTCTTCTGGCCAATCAGTCAGGATTGAGTACTGGAGGAATCAGCTGCTGCGCAGCCCGGCCCGGGAGAGAAAGAGAGAGAAATCCTTGTGGGGGTGGGTGGGGGTGCACATTCTCTCTTTTCCATGGCTGCAGGGGGTGCATTTTTGGGGGTAGAGACCCCAACCTTTCACGGGAGCTTCAGACGAGCCTCTTAAGAGACCCCCCAAGTTTTGTAAACATTGGGTCAGGGGATCCCAAGATATGGGCTCCACCCCTTTTCCCTCCCCCCTTTCCATTTCTGTGGCTGCAGGGGGAGCTTTTTTGGGGGTGCAGCCCCCAAACTTTCAGCATAGCTTCAGACAAGCCTTCTTAAGAGACCCCCCAAGTTTTGTAAAGATGGGTTCACTGGGGGCAGAAATATGGGTTCCCCCCTTTTCTCTTTCCGTGGCTGCAGGGGGCGCATTTTTGGGGGTACAGCCCTCAAACATTCAGCATAGCTTCAGATGAGCCTTCTTAAGAGACCCCCCAAGTTTTGTAAACATTGGGTCAGGGGGTCCCGAGATATGAGCTTTCCCCTTTTCCCTATTGGGATGAATGGATCACCTGATCCTGTATGCATCTCCAGAGCGGCAAATCCAAGGCAAAACCTCCCGTGCTTAAATAGAATCATATTGGATTACCCAGTCCTCCCAGCCCCTCCCGATGGAACAGAAGACAGTCACAGTAAGACCCCTTTGGGGGCTTTAATCTGTATTTTTTCTCCTGTGTATATGTGTGTGTGTGGGAACCAGAGTCTGTGTGTGTGTGGGGAGGGAGCAGTTTCTGTGGGTGGGTGGGGGAAGCCAAAGAGGGCTTTCGCCCGTTCTGCCAGGGGTGTGTGTGCCCCCTCGAGTCTCTCTCTCCCTGGTTTGAGGGGGAGCTTCAGTTGTGTGTCCATCATAAGATCGGTTAGGTCTATTTTGATGCTTGCTCAAAACTGGTTTTCAAATGATGACTTAAAGAATGCATTTGCCTGGTCCCGACTCGAGTCCAATGCAAAAGGGAAAATTTCACCCCCTCCTGCTCATTATGCATAGTTAGCTGCCTCTGTCCCTTTCCATGGTTTGCAAACTCCCAGGTGTCAGGTGTTGCTTTGCATGGTTGCAAACGTGTTGCTTTGCATGGTTGTGTTGTTTTGCAGTTGTGTTGTTTTGCAGTTGTGTTGCTTTGCAGTTGTGTTGCTTTGCAAACTTCTTCGCACCTGCCCCACCCTTGCTCCCCACAGCTCAGCTGTTTGTCGGGGTTGGGAGCTTTGTGTGTGGGTGGCAAGCTCTGCTCAGAGATGCACATTAAGGGTGAGGGGACCCCTTTCGGGGCCCATATCTCAGCCCCCCCTGACCCAATCTTTACATAACTTGGGGGGTCTTGCAAGAAGGGTCCTTTGAAGCTCTGCTGAAAGTTTGGGACCTCTACCCCCAAAAATGCCCCCCGGAGCCGCGGAAAGGCGCAGTTGTGTTTTTAATGGCTTTATTCGGCCAAAATTTTTTCCGGAACTTTGAATTCACACCGAATTGCACGGACCCGAAGCGGGGGAGTTCGGACTTCGGCATATCCCAAATCCAGACGGGCTGAATTCGGCCGAATCCAAACTATACCAAAAAAAAATTTCAACAGCCCTACTAAACTCAATTACAGAGTTACACCTTTCTAAGCCCATTGAATTCAATGGCCTCAGAAGGATGTAACCCATCTTAGGATGGCACAGTTACAGCCCATTCCTGAGAACGGGGCTGAAAGTTCTTTGGAGGCGGCATGACCAGGCCGCTGGTGTAAATGCGTGTATTCATGCGATTACAAGTATTCACTCCGGCGGAGAGACCAGTCCCGGGGGCGGCCAAGCACCGCGGGACCGCATTTCCCCCCTCCGCCAGCACGGCTTCTCTTTGGCACCAGCAATGGCATGGAGAGGCCACGCCGATGCAGGAGGGCGTTCTGGGGCCGGGCCAAGGGGAGGAGCTGCCGGCTAGGCAGCTCCCTATCCCCTTTTGGCCACTTCCGCCGGCACTGGGAATGGCGGTGCTGCACCTGTTTTTTAGCAGCCGCAGCCTCGGTATTCCCTTTGGGGCGAAAGGCCACAGTTAAACAAAAAAAGCAGCAAAATGGCATTTTTTTTTTTTGTTTAATGGCGAACGGGAATCGGCTTAGGAAGAGGCACCGCTGCACCTCTTTCCCACTGTCCCCATATGCCACAGCTCAGGAATGGGCTGTTAACGATCTAAGAAACAGGAATCAAACACATCAAGCCTACAGCCAGAAGGATGTAGTGGAAAGGATGCCAGATGTGACTGGGGAGCCCTGAGTTCAAATTTCTACCCATCTAAGATGCTCACTGGACCAATTGAATTATTATCTGACATTTTAAGCTATTTTAGGGGATCATTGACCAAAAAATGGTGGCTTGGTCCATAGCAAAATCCAACATTGGTCCATAGCAAAAACCCCAACCAGAAACCAGTGGATGGCAACCATTTTTGCTTTCTCCCAACGTACCGAGGATGCAACTTGAAATCAACAAAACAGCTACATCCTTCACAGGATGCAGTGTGAGAGGTCTTAAGACTATGGCTAAAGACACCCCTCCCCCCTTTTTTCCCTTGCTTTTTAACATTGATCCTAGGGATACAAATGCTTGCACAATATTATTTCAGTTGGGGTTAGCAGAAGGCTTCTGTTTTTAGAATTTGTTTTTGTTTTGTCATGGAAATGTTGCAAGAATAAAAGCCAGGGGGACCCTTGTGGGACCAGTGCTAATCTGGTTCAATGAGGCTCAAAGGCAGCAAACATTTGATGGTCCTGTCAGCCAAAACAACTGCCCTGTCCCCCTGGGTTCTGCAACTACATGATGTTCCTGGGCTTACTTATAAACTCCTGGGATGAAGCATAATTAGTGCATGTATGTGTGTGTGAGAGAGAGTTTGTGTGTGTACACATACTTGAAAATCCCCATTTCAATTTTATTTCTCACTTGTAAGAATTGATCCTATGATTCTTTGCTGTTGTATCATTTGTTTTTTTCACATTTTCCCATAAAATACACATTTTTCTTGCTGAATCTCTCTCTCTCTCTCTCTCTCTCTCTCTCTCTCTCTCTCTCTGTCTATCTATCTATCTATCTATCTATCTATCCCGCTATTACAGCTGATCTCCAGCTGATAGAGATCAGATCACCTAGAGAAAATGATCGCTTAGGCAACTGGACTCTATGGCTTTGAAGTCCCTCCCCTCCCCAACCCCCTCCCTCCTCAGGCTCCACCCCAAAAACCTCCTGCCAGTGGCAAAGAGGGACCTGGCAACCCTAACCATGTGGTCAGTGTCTTCAGTCAGGACTAGCAGTGTGGCAAAGGGAGAAAATAATGTGCTTGTAATAGGAGTGTGTCCAGTTTACGCTGCTCATTTTTATTATAAATTGACACTCCCCACTCTCAAGATGTTACTCCATTTACACAATTAAAAATGAGATGTATTTCTTTGGCACCTGCATAGTCTGCATTCATCAGGCTAAACAGCTGAGACCAATAGCCACTGCTGTCACAAGCTCGGAAATTGTTAGGTCTTGATGAAATTGCCTGGATTGCTGATAATGGGCAGTTTCCTACCACTCTATGCACTGAACGTCTCATTTTCATGCATTGGTGGAAAGTGTTACCAAGTTGCAGCTGACTTATGGTAACTCCATAGTGGTTTCAAGGCAGAAGATGAACAGAGGTGGTTTCCCATTGGCTGTCTCTGCATAGCAACCCAGGACTTCCTTGGTGGTCTCCCATCCAACCATAGTGGACCCTGCTTAGTGTATGAGATCTGGCACTGGGCTAGCCTTGGCCAACTAGATCAGGGCTTTTCTGCATTAAAAAGGTAAAGGTAAAGGTCCCCTGTGCAAGCATCAGGTCATTCCTGACCCATGGGGTGACGTCACATTCCGATGTTTTCTAGGCAGACTTTGTTTATGGGGTGGTTTGCCATTGCCTTCCCCAGTCATCTTCCCTTTACCCTCAGCAAGCCGGGTACTCCTTTTACTGACCTTGGAAGGATGGAAGGCTGAGTCAACCTTGAGCCGGCTACCTGAAACCAACTCCCGTTGGGATCGAATTCAGGTCGTGAGCAGAGCTTGGACTGCAGTACCGCAGCTTACCACTCTGCGCCACAGGGCTCTGCATTACTCTCTGTTTTTGTAGATCTTTCTGATCTCCGGAAAGATCAGTTCTGGTGTGGGTTGGGGGAGAGGCTGGAGTGAGGAGGACAAAGAGCTGAAGTCACTTCCTCCTTGTTCTTTCCAAGCACTGCTCCACTGAGGAAAGGGGCCAGTTTTACCCTCCTGACTCTCGTCACTCCAGCCTACCCTCTTAGCTGTTTTTTCTGTATGGATCCTGCAAGCCCAGAAATGATCCTTCCAGGGGTCAGGAAAAGAGACGAACATGGCAAAACTATGGGGGTTACCGCACTTGTTTTCCCAGCGATGTATTAAGAGTTTGAAAACATAAAAAATACTGTTCACACTTTGTTTGGCCCCTTTAGCTGTGAAGACGTCTTCCAACCATTTATAAGCAGTGGTATCCAAAAACCCTTTTAAAGCAATGTTTTTTTATAACATTTTCAAACTCTTAATACATCGCTGGGAATACAAAGTGCGGTAACCCCCTTAGTGTTCCTTCTGGACAGTAGGATACACTCCATTGACTTGATTTTTTGTCAGCAAAATGATGGGGCAGGGCAACCCACTGTCATCCAGGTTACTCCAAATGGGATTGCAGGAATTTGAATATTAAAAAAAAAAGCTAGCCAATTGTTCTCTACAAAAAGATGGGGTTGTATTTGATTGTTTGCAGATTTCACAGATAATTCGCAAACCAATTTCAGTTTGAGCTGTGGGGAGTTGTCCCGTTCCCAACCCAGCTTCTATAGAAATGTGTCCTTATTTCCCTTTGTGCAGTAACAGAGGATATATTTATGGCATGGCCAGTGGAAACCTACAAGCTGGCCTTGATTAGAGCAGGGAATAGGGTTGTCAACCTCCAGGTACTAGCTGGAAATCTCCTGCTATTACAACTGATCTCCAGAGGATAGAGATTAGTTCCCCTGGAGAAAATAGCCGCTTGGCATTGAAGTCCCTCCTCTCCCCAAACGCTGCCCTCCTCAGACTCCGCCCCAAAAACCTCCCGCCAGTGGTGAAGAGGGACCTGGCAACCCTATCAGGGAATAAGATTCAAATGGAAGGATATTCCACCAGCAGTGCGAACTTCTTCACTAGGACTGCTGCTCTGCCCTTGGATGTCAAATCCAGAACAGATTTGTAGATTTCATGGGGGAGTCCACCATAAGCAGGGCCGTAGCTTAGGGGTGGGGCAAGGAGGGCAGCTGCCGCCCCTGTGGCATGCAGAGAGGACGGCAGAACTGCCTGTCCTACCCGGGCCGGTCCTCCATTAGGAGAGGCAGTTCTGCTGCCTGCTCTGCATGCCGCTGAGGGGTGGGGGTGGGGGGCTGCCCTCCTTGCCCCCTCCCCCAGCTATGGCCCTGACCATAAGGCAAAACCGTACTGGAATCTCTGAACAAGTCTGGCATATTTCTGCAGCACTTTATATTAGGGTTAATCAGCTGATAAAAATCAATGCAGCCGATCATCTGATTAGCTGAACCAAATTGTAATTAGTTTGTAATTAAGATCATTTGTAAGCATACCTCATGTGTGTAATTCCTAAATGAGTTTTATATAACAGGGAGCAGATTGTGATGGCTCTGTTGTGCTAATTTTGAGTTTTGCTGAACAAAAAAAAAAAGTCACGCCAGAGCTATGTTCTAATTTCCAAACAATATATTTTTCGAACAGTTAGAGTGGTTCCTTAGTGGAGCAGGCTTCCTCGGGAGGTGGTAAGCTCTCCTTCCCTGGAATTTTTTTAAGAAGAGGCTAAATGGCCATCTGTCAGCAATGCTGATTCTATGACCTTAAGCAGATGATGAGAGTGAGGGCATCATGACCATCTTCTGGGCATGGAGTAGGGGTCACTGGGGTGTGGGGGGAGGTAGTTTTGAATTTCCTGCATTGTGCAGGGGGTTGGACTAGATTACCCTGGTGGTCCCTTCCAACTCTATGATTCTATTGGGAAGCAGAGGAAGCTCAGTTGAAGAGAAAGCTGGTTACTGCCCCACCCCCCAGCAAAGGTAGCAAAATCAGGCTTGATAATAATAATTGATATGCTATTTCTCAAGTTTGTATTGGGGCCCTACTTACCTGAATCAGATGTTTCTGCAAACTTGGGGGACCCTCTAGGTTTGCAGAAAAATCTGACATCTTAAAAAAAAATAGTTTGTGGGGTTTAACCCCCCCCCCCCAATAAAAAAGTGTTCTTTGCATAAGGGCAGAGAATGCACCTACCTCAGGGAGTTATTGCTGGTGTCAAAGGAACCCGGGAGCCGTGGTGGATGGCGGAGCCTGGAAGCCATGCTGGACCTGGGGGGCAGAGGCATCACAGTAGGGTTGCCAGCTGCAGGTTGGGAAATACCTAGAGATTTTTGGGATGGAACCTGAGGAGGGCAGGGTTTGGGGAGGGGAGGGACTTCAGTGCCATAAAGTTCAATTGCCAAAGCGGCCATTTTCTCCAGGTGAACTGATCTCTATCGGCTGGAGTTCAGTTGTAACCGCAGGAGATCTCCAGCTAGTACCAGGAGGATGTCAACTCTATTAGAGTGCCAGACAAGGAACTGGGAGTTTGAATCCTCACTGTGCTATGGAAGCTCACTGGGGTGCCCTTAGCCCAATCACACTCTCTCAGACTAAACACCATCACAGGGTTGTTGTTAGGATAAAACAAGGAACGGAGAGTGCTGTTGTAAGCTAATCCCCATTGGGGAGAAAAGCAGGGTATAAACATCTACTTCCTTCCTTTTCTTTTCTATATAATGATAACAAGCTGAAATTCCTCCCCTTTCTATTCCCAAATAATATTTTGTCATGACTGGCTTTTCTTTCCGTTTTATCACCTCTTATAGTATATGAAAAACCTTCTTTGAAAGTTTGCACAACTTAGGGCACAGAACTATTGTTAACTAATCATACCATAGTAAGACAGCCTATGTTTCTGACCTACCTCACAGGGTTGTTGTAAAGCAAAACAAACTCTTCATGTTAGTTGGATATGGACAATGCTGAAATAAATAAAGTTTAACAGGATATTGATCACGTTTTGTGCATAGGAAGCATCCCACTTTTGATCAAAATTCCTAATTACTGGTTTCTACTTGTCTGCTTTTCATCATATTCATTCGATTGGCTCTGTATCACCTGGAATAAAAAGTCCGTTAAAAACCTTAACTAGATTTCCCATCTGCTGACATCAGCAAACAAACAAAACTCACAGTTCATCACAGCCAGAAAACATGTTCCAGCTAGGGCTGTTGGAAAATTTTTTTTGGTAAAGTTTGACTTCGGCAAAATTTGGCCCTTTTAAATTCAGGCCATGCCGAAGTCCGAACTCCCCCGCTTTGGATCCCTGAAATTTGGTGAGATCCGAAGTTCGGGGTAAAATTCGCCCCCCCCCCGCGGGCCTTCACGGGGCTTCCATGAAGGCTTGCGGGGGGGCTTTAAACAGACCTGCACCTAACAGCTTTTCAGGGAAGCCCCTTGAAGCCGGGCAGGGGGCTCTTTAAACAGATCTGCGCCTCCCGGCTGGGAGGCTCAAATCTGTTTAAAGAGCCCCCCGCCCGGCTTCAGGGAAGCCCCCTGAAGGTGCGCGGGGGGAGCCGAACCCCGAATTTGCAGAATTTATTTCCCAAACACCCAGAAGTTGGGGAATTCAGCTCCCCCCGTTTCCCACCTATTTTGAATTCTGTTTTTCCCGAACCGGAAACCACCGAATCAGGGGAAATTCGGCAGTTTTTCGGTTCGGGATGAACCGAATCGACAGCCCTAGTTCCAGCTTTTCAAAGAGACATTGAAGAAACCAAATGAAATTGAAATCCATGGTAGTCAAGTCCTTTGAAAAAAAATGGAACACTTGGAAACATCACAGCCTTGAATTTAATTCCTCTTGACCTAAACATGATTACAAGTTTTTGGAATTGAAACAAACCTGTTGTTTGTCTGCTCCAAGGCTTTAGTTTAAAATAATTTCTAGAGTGTTAATTCGGCAGTGTCTTCTATTCAATCCCTATACGCTTGTAGAAAATCTCATTTGGCACAAGGCTATCTTGTAATTACTTCAACAAGAACTTTTGCATTAGACATTTGTAAGTTTAAGTGAAAACGCCTAATGCTAGTACATAAAGCAATTAGCATTTCTTTAGGTACTCAGGCAGGGAATGTGGCTCAGTGATGGAGCATCTGCTTTGCATGCAGAAGGTCCCAGGTTCGGTCCCTGGCATCTCCAATGAAAAAAAAAATCCAGTAGTAGGTGGTATGAAAGACCTCTGCCTGAGACCCTGGAAAGCTGCTGCCAGTCAGAGTAGACAATATTGACCTTGATAGACTAATGGTCTGAGTCATTATTGGCTACCTGTATGTGACTTCATGTTCAATGGAAAAGGTTCATTATTTCAAGGACAGACTGACATGAGAACTTCTCACTGTCCTGCATCGGACTTCTTACTACTCTTTGGTTCAAATCCTAGATTCTTTCCACTTGTCCTTTTGTTCCTAGACCTCTTCATTGTCCTCTTCTTTCTAGACATTCTGGATACTTGCTGTCCTCTCTTGTGTTGTTTTATGCACACTTCTCTCAATACGATGGCTGCCAACTTGGAAGGCTTTAAGAGGGGAGTGGACATGTTCATGGAGGATAGGGCTATCCATGGCCACTAGTCAAAATGAATACTAGTCATGATGCACACCTGTTCTCTAACAGTATCACAGGAGCAAGCCAGTTGTATTAGGTGCTTTGAAACACAGGCAGGATGCTGCTGCAGTCAACTTGTTTGTGGGCTTCCTAGAGGCACCTAGTTGGCCACAGTTTGCACAGACTGCTGAACTTAATGGGCCTTGGTCCCACCCAGCATGGCTTTTCTTATGTTCTCATGATTTGAAATCAGCTTGGTATATTATGTCCTTCCTCAGCAAACATTCAGAAGTTCATCCATTTCACAAGAGTTATTTCCCAGTTTGATAGTGTTGATGCACGTATGCTTCTGATGCTGCGTTCTTACATGTTGCTGTATTTCCCTCTGAGAATGGGTGGTAGCTTGATTCCACTTACCCTGAATTCACCCATCCCATAGTTGGTCACTTGTTTGTCAACTGCTAAGAAACCCAGGAGCAAGAGATGTTTCTAATTTGGATAGGGGACAATGAACACATACAGTGTTTCCAAAAAACAAACCCACAATTGACCTAAAGAGGGAAAATAGTCACCAAATAAAAGACTGTTTGATCTGTTCACATAATTTACAACAATTTCATCAGAGGGATAGTTACCACTGAGCATTCCTGGCCATTCACCTACAGAACAGCTGATTGGTTTGGAATAGTAATGTACAAATATGCCATTTCTCGTTTCTTTTAGTTTTGTATGCATTTGTTGTGGGTGTTTTCATCATGCCTTTTTATGCAATGTCATATACCATTTTTACAGAATTACACTATTTTATGCTATTCATATGCAAAAACTGACTTCAATCTTAACATGTTTTATTATTGCATTTTGTTGCTTTAGCCTGGAAAATGATGACTGCTATTTCATCCGGAATGTTAAGAAATCATAAAAGAGTTGCCGTTTCTTTTCTGTTTCTCAGTGCTTGGGACAAAATTGGGGTAATTCCTTTCTTGAACAAAATTGCAGTGTTTTATGGTAAAACTGACATTAAAACTGATGCCTGTTTTTGTTTATACAGGGAATCAAAGTGCACAAAAATGGTCTAAAATATGCATGTCTTAAAAATGATGCAAAAATAGCATATAGTAAAAAATGTTGTAAAAATGGCATAAAACTGCCAAAAAGAAACCAGAATATTAAAAAATATAAGCTGGATGAAAAAGTTCATAATGTATATGTACAAAAACAAACAAAAATATTCATACATTCCTAATAATAAGTGTAACCAGATCCAATGTAAGATTAAATATTTATTTACATGTTGTTGTCTTTGTTTTAAAGCCTGGGGCGTGTTTAGAAGGCCTGTAATGCAGCAACCTTACTGAAGATAAGCAAGTCTGGGTCTCATCAGTGCCTGGATGGAGAGACATTCGGAGTACCCCTCCTGGGAAGTCCCTACTACTTTGCAAGATAGAAATGCAGTAAATATTACTTGGTGGGGTGGTATCAGTCAGAGGAAAATATGCCCTTTGTGAAGCCCCAGTTCTGAGCAGCCTCCTGAAGTCTGGAAGTCAAAATTGACCAGGCCCAGAGGAAGACAATTCCGAATGGCCTCCTAAAACAAACAAACAAAACAGGTAACCAGAAGTCAAAATTGACCAAGCCTGGAGGAAGCCAATGGATGTTCCTTTGCTCGTCGATCTTAAAGAGAGCCAGTGTGGTGTTGTGGTTAAGAGCGGTGGTTTGGAGTGGTGGACTCTGATCTGGAGAACCGGGTTCAATTCCCCACTCCTCCACATGAGCGGCAGATGCTAATCTGGTGAACTGGGTTGGTTTCCCCACTCCTACATATGAAGCCAGCTGGTTGACCTTTGGCTAGTCACAGTTCTCTTAGAGCTCTCTTAGCTCCTCCTACCTCACAGGGTGTCGGTTGTGGGGAGGGGACGGGAGGGTGATTGTAAGCCGATTTGATTCTGCCCTAAGTGGTAGAGAAAGTCAACATATAAAAACCAGCTCTTCTTCCTCGGAATTTTAGTGTTTTCTTCCAAGTTGTTCAAAGCACTTCAGGTACAATTAGTACAACTGCCCTATAGGATACTCCAGTATTCCTATCCCTGTGTTATGAAAGGGAGGGAGTAGGGTTGCCAACCTCCAGGTACTAGCTGGAGATCTGCTATTACAATTGATCTCCACCAGACAGAGACCAGTTCCCCTGGAGAAAATGGCTACTTTGGCAATTCTATGGCATTGAAGTCCCTCCCCTCCCCAAACTCCACCCTCCTCAGACCCCGACCCAAAAATCTCCAGGTATTTTCAGACCCAGAGCTGGTAACCCTAGGAGGGAATGGCTGAGACTGAGAGGGGAGTGGCTCGCCTAAGGACACCCTGTGAGTTCCTGGCCAAGCCATTCATTTCTCAAGGACTTTCTAGCTCCTGACTCATTATGGTTCATAGCTTTAGTGCTATACGCTGGCTGCTACAGCATGTGCTCTGCAGAAGAGTGCCCTCCATGTACATATAAATGAACTACTTCAGGTGAACCTGTAATGTTGACATCCCATAATTACTCAATCTTAGCAAGTGTTCATTCTAAAATCCTTGCAACTATAAATAAAAACTCATTTTAAAACTAGATTGTCTCCACATAGCGCATAGAAAAAATATTGATATAGTCTTAATTTTTGTTCTGAACCATTCATTTAATTCAGAGAGAGAGAGAGAGAGAGAGAGAGAGAGAGAGAGAGAGAAAGAGATTCCAATTTTACTATGGCAGTTTAGGTTTTTGGAATCAAATAAATGTCATTAGTGTATGATAGCAAATATGTCCATGGAACACAGTGTCTTAATTGAAAATTCAAATGACAGAGCAAGGCTGGTTTTCGATAAAATGTTCAGCAACGCTGAGTGAGAAATCAATAGCTGTTTTATTATGGATTTCTTCCTCCAAGCACCTGGCAAACACTCATTTCCCCCATCATAAGGTTTTTATATCCTTAGCTCTGATGGTAGCTTGGTTCTTCCTCCTTTAAGTTATTATGCACAATAGGAAGATAATGACTGCTGTGAGCCTGTGCCCCTGTTTAGAGCATCTAGAAATGCTGCTTTATTATATCTCTGGAAGTGGGTGTTCAGATCCAAGTTGGGCTTTAGCCCATTTTGCACTGAAGACCTTTAATGAATATTAGAGAAGAATTTTCTTCTTAAACCCTGGTACAAAAAAATCTGCATACAATGTTTATAACCTGGTTTCCCTGTAATTAATATCAGTAATGAAGGAATATTTATACCAGGGAAATCTATGTAAATTTGTAAGCAGAAAAGGGATGGATGCACCAATCTGGGGAAAGCATGACAACAGGAGTATTTCATTCTACCACATCGACATGATTCAGGATTTTCATTGGAGAGGGGGCTTTGGCTCAGTGGTAGAGAACCTCTGGTAGAGCACCTCCTTTGCATGCAGAAGGTCCCAGGTTCAATCCCTGGCATCTCCAGCTAGTACACGATGGAAAAGACTTTCACCTGAGACCCTGGATAACTGCTGCCAAAGAGAGTACACAATATTGACCTTGACAGTCTGACTCAGTATCTGGCAGCTTCATTTGTTCATGCAGGTACAGGTGATCTGATGAACTAAATCAGACCACTGATCTATCTAGTTTAGTACTGTTTACCATGACTGGTAGAGGACCTCAAGGGTCTCAGACTGAGAACATCTGCTAATTGAGATTCTTTATGGTGAATTGCCAGAAACTGAACAAGGACCTTCTGCATGGAAGGGATGAATGAGCCACAGCCTCTCCACAGTGCTACTGAGCCACAGCCCCTCCACAGTGCTATCATGGACCATCTCTCTGTAGCCTGCCAGGCCTCCCCCATTTGCCTCAGTGGAGAGGGCAGTTCCAAATGTGCATGTGCACTTATGATCCATTGTAGATCCTTGCAAAACCAATCAAGGATCAGCCATAGATGAAGAAGGGTAGCAGTAGAAACAAAAGATGGCAATGTGCCAGATCCAGCTACTGGAAGCCTTCCGAAGGCTGATATCTCAATCTCTGTTTACCAATCATGTTTAATGTGTCAGGCTGAAACAAAGAACTTTGTATATTTAGGAAGTGTGATGTTGTGCCCATATCCAATTACTTTGTGCTTGCTTTTACGGTCCAAGAGCTCAGTTACAAAACGGAACAGCATATTCTTCCGGAGTTACTGAAACAATATCTTTAGTAAGGCCAACGGAAGATATTAATTTAAATCAATGATTCTCATTGCAGGCACTGGTCTCTCAAGGGGAACTCAACAACTCTCAGTACCCATTTGGATATTTAGACTGCTGTACAGGGTGAGGAGCATCCCATGCTTCAGGAACATGTTCACAGGTGGTGTGCCATGTGAACCAGGTGCTCTCCCATAATGTATGATTATTGGCTTCATTTTTTTTCTTGCAGAAACTCAAAAGCAGAAAGGTGATATGAGTGATAGTGACATCTGTGATTCTTGCACTCCTTTTTTATGGCCCTTCCCTGTGGCTAGAGTGCTGATAATGTTTAGATAACTGTATTTCAGGAGATCTTAGAATCAAGTGGCTTAGTGGGTAAGAGCACCAGACTCTAATCTGGAGAACTGGGTTTGATTCCTCACTCCTACACATGAAGCTTGCTGGGTGACCTTGTGCTAGTCACAGTTCTCTCCAAACTCTCTCAGCCTCACCTACCTCACAAAGTGTCTGTTGTGGGGAGTGGAAGGGAAGGCGATTGTAAGCTGCTTTGAGTCTCCTTAAAGATAGAGAAAAGTGGGATATAAAGAGCTCTAAGAGTGGGGAAACCAACCCGATTGACCAGATTAGCATCTGCCGCTAATGTGGAGGAGTGGGGAATCAAACCCAGTTCTCCAGATAAGAGTCCACTGCTCCAAACCACCGCTCTTAAACACTACACTATATTGGCACTCCCCCAAGAGCTCTTCTGCCCATAACTTTAAAATGATTATCCTCCTGTCTCTTTTCGTGTGTCTACGCTGTGTTGAGATCAGCACTGACTTTTGACTAAACTAGTACAGGATTGTGCTGAACAATGGTTGGGGAGACAGGGAATAAAAGCAGTTTCTGGCAGGAAGTGTGAATTGCCCAGCCAGAAGCCTTCTGAGAGATACTATGATCCATGTGATAGATACACATTTATCTGAAAGTAAGCCCAGTGAACACAATGGAACGTACTTCAGAGAAAGCAGCATGCACAGACCAGGTTGAAGGAAGGGGTGGAGGAAAGGGGAAGTGCTCAGCAGCCCAAACACTTGTAAACAGCACAATCTATTTGTGATTTATCAGAATAGAGCTCAAAGTGTTTGAAGTTGAACTTCAATTCAAGGAGACCTGGAAGAAGCACACCAACCTCTTCCAACACAGAGAATTAATCCAGAGCCAGAGATGCTTCCAAAATATTCTTCCTCTGAATTTCTTCTATAGTGATGTATTTCAAAATTAATTTATCTTGTATCCAACATAGAACATATTAGGAATTCTGCATTAATCCCTTTATTCTTTCCAAATTTTCTCTCCAGTCCATCCTTACAGGTCTTTTTCCCTCTATTTCCGAGATGTGCATGTACATTAATAAAACAAAAATAGCAAAAAAGAAATTCTGAATGTGATGTGATGGTTCTTTCGAATGTATCACTGTTGTTGTTCGGGGGTATTATGCCAAAGCATAGGAATGCATAAGTGTGTCAGTAAATCAGTGCATAAAAAGTGTCTCAATACAAACTCTGACAATTATATCAAGACTTTCGTTTTGTTTTTATTTTTGCTATGTTTGATCAATGTTCACATGTGCATCAGTTACAGCCCATTCCTGAGTCAAAAGGACAAATGTTCTTCGGAGGCCAAGAAAAGGCTATGCCGACATCCGGGGCCCCTGCGCTGGCACCCGTGCCACTTACGCCATCCAGGCTGGCACAGATGCCAGCAGGGGCCATGATGCTCCTGGCACTGCTATGGCAGCGCTGCCCACGGATGCTGGCACAACCTCGTGAGCGTCCTCCCGGGGGCCTTCCGGGGGCGTTTCCGGGCTGGGAGCCAGGGGAAGAGCCATGTTTAGGCAGCCTCCTAAGCCCTTTCAGTCCGGGAACATCCCCTTTGCCCTTACTTGCACTTTCGTCACCTTTTGAGATGAAACCCTATGAAGTGGTTCCACGGGGCTTGCAAGTAAGGGCAAGGTTTCAGCTTCAGTGGAGGGGGGCTTCCTTTGAAGGTGGTGCAGCTGTGCTGCCTCCAACCGCCAGCATAGCCCTCCCCCTCAGGAAGGGGCTGCTTATTCAGCAGGAGTAAATATTCAAACAAATGGAAAGTAGCAAACTGCATGTACTCCAGCCTTGAAATAGAGGGCACTTTCACACAGCCCAAATAATGCACTTTCAATCCACTTACAATGCACCTTAACGATCGTTTGCATGTGGATTTTGCCACTTCACACAGTAAAATCCACCTTCAAAATGGATTGAAAGTGGATTGAGAGTGCATTATTTGGGCTGTGTGGAAGTGGAAGTGTCTGAATGTTCCTCATTAAACACTAATTAAGGAGTGGTGCAGGACAGAGAGAACTCCTAGGACAATAATGTAGTGGGATGGGTGGGGGGAGAAATCCCTATCTCAAAGTGGGTCTTGCTTCCAGGTAAACATGATTAGGAACAGCCTGTTGGACTGCGATCCTGACATTCCACTGCAATCAATGAGATTTAGAGGCTCATAACTGAGCGCTGGCAAGAGAAGTTTTTTCTTTTTTTAAATCCCGACTTTGCTTCTGTCTGACTTGAAAAGCTGCCGGTTGACAAAGAATATATTCAAAGTAAAGAGACTGGCATGAGCATCCATTCTAGGCATGCCGCCACAGTGAGTCGGTAATTATACCCAGGAAATCCCTCTGAAGGCAGCTGAGTAGTGTGCACTTAAAAAAAAAAAAGGAAGCAGAAATTGGCCCACTGAACATAAAATGTTGCTATATTCTGACTCTGTCCAAGAAAATGTAATGCAGGGTCCCTGGTAGACTTCCCATCGCATACAATCCACCGTTCCTGAGCCAATTGGATCCAATGAAAATTTGGAAAGGTGCATTCTCAAAGTAGCCAAATCCCATTCTCTCTTAATAATGAGGCCTGGTTGTTAGGATGCTGTACTAAATCAGTCATGTCCAGATGCAGTATAATTACACTGTTGAATTAGCCTTATACTGAGAAACATCTTGTACCAGAAGCAATAATAAGTCCCCTGAGCTCATCCATTCTGAGTTCATTCATCCCCTTGAGAAGGGGCATCCTTAGAATGTTAATTCCTCAAAACTCTAGTTGTTTCTCAAAATAAAACTCACAGATAGGGAAAAAACATATTGTGATGTTCCTTCCTTAGAATGTAAGGACACAAGAAATCGCGAAAGCAGCTATACTAGATCAAACCGATAGACTATCTAGTCCAGCATCTTTTTTCCAAAAAAGTTGTCATACAGATGCCCCTTGTAGGTCTGGAACAAAAGAACCCAAGAAATGCCATGCTGGATCAGACCAAGGTCCATCAAGTCCTGCAGTCTGTTCACACAGTGGCCAACCAGGTGCCTCCAGGAAGCCCACAAACAAGACAACAGCGGCAGCATTGTCCTGCCTGTGCTCCAAAATACCTAATATAATAGGCATGCTCATCTGTCTACTGTTACAGCCTTCCCCGCTATTGCTCCTTGGTGCAGGTATCCGGAGGTGTTCTGCCTCTGGAAATGACAATGCTACCATAACATTTGTCCCTACCATCTTGGGTTGCCAGCTCTGGGTTGGGAAATAGGGCTGTTGAATTTTAAAAAATTCGGTATAGTTCGGATTCGGCCGAATTCGGCCCGTTTAGATTCGGGACATGCCGAAGTCCGAACTCCCCCACTTCGGGTCCGTTCAATTCGGCGGGAATTCAAAGTTCGGGAAAAAAATTCGGCCGAATAAAGCCATTAAAAAAACAATCGCGCCTTTCCGCAGCTCGGGGGGGGCATTTTTGGGGTTAGAGGTCCCAAACTTTCAGCAGAGCTTCAAAGGACGTTTATTGAAAGACTCCCCAAGTTTTGTAAAAATTGGGTCGGGGGGGGCTGAGATATGGGCCCTGAAAGGGGTCCCCCCCACCCTTAATGTGCATCTCTCAGCAGAGCTTGCCGCCCATGCACAAAGCTCCCAGCCCCAACAACAGCTGAGAAGTTTGCAAAGCAACTGCAAAGCAACACAACCTTGTAAAACAACACCTTTGCAACAGGGAAAACCAGAAGACACACAACTGAAACCTCCCCCCTCAAACCAGGGAGCGAGATATTCGAGGGGGAACACACACCCCAGGCAGAACCGATGAAAGCCCCCTTTGGCTTCCCCCCCACCCACAGAAAGTGCTCCCTCCCCCCACACACACAGACTCTGCTTTCCCCCACACACACACACATACACAGGAGAAAAATTATAGATTAAAGCCCCCAAAGGGGTCTTACTGTGGCTGTCTTCTGTTCCATCAGGAGGGGCTGGGGAGGACTTGTAATCCAAGATGATTCCAATTAGGCACGGGACGTTTTGCTCTGGAGATGCACACAGGATCGGCTGATCCATTCATCCCAATAGGGGAAAGGGGAAAGGGGAAAGCCCATATCTCGGGACCCCCTAACCCAATGTTTACAAAACTTGGGTGGTCTCTTAAGAACACTTGTCTGAAACTCTGCTCAAAGTTTGGGATCTGCACCCCCAAAAATGCACCCCCTGCAGCCACAGAAAGAGAAAAGGGGGGAGGCGATATTTCTACCCCCACTGAACCCATCTTTACAAAACTTGGGTGGTATCTTAAGAATGATTGTCTGAAGATATGCTGAAAGTTTGGGGGCTATATCCCCAAAAAAGCGCCCCCTGCAGCCACATAAATGGAAAAAGAGGTGGAGGGAAAAGGGGGAGAGCCCATATCTCGAGACCCCCTGACCCAATGTTTACAAAACTTGGGGGGTATCTTAAGAAGCTTCATCTGAAGCTCCACTGAAAGTTTTGTGTCTGTACCCCCAAAAATACACCCCCTGCAGCCACAGAAAGGAGCGAATGTGCACAAGCACCCCACACACACACACGAGGATTTCTCTCTCTCTCTCTCTCTCCCTGGCCGGGCCGCACATCAGCTGATTCCTCCAGTACTCAATCCTGACTGATTGGCCAGAAGAAGACCCAGCTTGGCCACCGATTGGCCGCGGGAGGAGAATGCTGCTTACTGACGGTTATGCTGCTTACTGACGGCCCCGAATTTGCCGGATTTATTTGCGAACTCCCGAACTCGCTGAATTCGGCTCCCCGGTTGCCCGCCAGTTTTGAGTTCGGTTCCTCCTGAACTAAAAACCACCGAATCAGGGGAAATTTGGCTGATTTTCAGTTCGGGCCAAACCGAATCAACAGCCCTATTGGGAAATACCTGGATATTTTTTTGGGGGGGTGGAGGAACCTGAGGAGTGCGAGATTTGGGGTATAATGCCATAGAGTCTATATTCCAAACCGGTCATTTTCTCCAGGTGAACTGGTCTCTGTCAGCTGGAGATCAGATGTAATCTCAGGAGACCTCCATCCACCACCTGGAGCGGTTGGCAATCCTATTACCATCCCTCCCCAAATGAAGACACAAGACAGCAGTGTGGGTTTAACTATGGTAGTTAATTTAAATGTCTTGTTTTCATCATATTTTAATAAAACATGTTAACATATTTTGAGGGATGGGCTGCGTTAGGAAGCCTAACCACGGCTGCCATTATTTGAGTAAATCCACCCTGGTCCCAAGCTCACCCAACGTTCACACCAACCTTGACTTACATCTCCTGCACATATAGTATGCCAAGTGGTGCCAAGCTTCATCCTCCTCCTCCACAGTGCCATAAGCCACTACCAGGTTTGGGACAATGGTGTTCAGCACAAAGCATGCTCTTTCCCAACCCACCCAGTCACAGGGTGTGTGCTGGTCTATTCAGGAAATGACCCTCCAAAATGCCCAATGGATGCCTCAGAGAGTTTGCCAGTTCTCCTATGTGTTGTGAGCAATCCACCCTGTTCTTGCCAAACTAGTTATAACCTATCCAGTCAGAGACCAGAGACTACTAATACCCACCCCCTGGGCACATTGTGAAGTTACCCTATGAACTTTAAGCCTAAGTGGAGATCTGAACCTGGTTCTCCCACGTCTTTGGTTAATACTGTAACCACTACACCCCACGGCCTCTATTAATTTAACATGCTTTGAATTGTAAAAGCAATTTAGATTTCAAGGGTGAAATATACATAAATGAAACAGGTTGACATCCATCTTCCATCCTTTTTGAATTTCTCAGGGTTCCTGGCATAATAGCTGCAAGAATAGAAAATGCAAAACTTATATTGATCAAAAATGCTTTTTCCCCCTTTAACACAGCATTAACAATATATTATAATGTCAGTGCCCCATTCCTCCACAATTATATAATCAAGTCTCATATTCAGCTCTGGCTTGTTTTTTTGCTATACTTACACAAATAAACACCCTGACCTAGATAGCCCCAGGATAGCATGATCTCTTCAGATCTCAGAAGCTAAGCAGGGCAGGCACTGGCTAGTATTTGGGAGACCTCTAAGGAATACCAGGGTCATGGCATGGAGGCAGGCAATGGCAAACCACCTCTGAACATCTCTTGTCTTAAAAAAAGCCATAAATCAGCTTTGACTTGATGGCAAAAAAAAAATGCAAATAGACCAGGTTTATGATTCCTGACACTGTGGTTTGCTTGGTTTAGGGTTCTTGTTTTTGTATTCTGGAGAGTTCAGCCATGGGTGACTATAATCTGGTGACTGACAGTGTAATCCTATGCTGAATTAGTCTAGTCTAAACCCATTAACTTCAGTGGACTTAGACTGGAGCAACTCTGCGTAAGAATGCACTGTAAATCTTCTAAAGGTAGAATATTTAATTTGATGACCTCAAGGGGCCCCATCATTCACATGACTACATTCTTAACTTGAGTGTCACATTCTCATGCATCTGATGATATGGCTTAATGAAAAGAAATCGGAACATACTTAGACATCATGGATGTGTCTCATTACTTTGGAGATCCAAAGTATTTGTGTCACAAAGTTGTGATGATATTTTGGTGTCTTTCAAATATGTTTCATATGGGATGTAGTTGTCAAGTTGGACAAAGCCAAACTTGCCACCACTCTGTTGACTATGGTCACATGACTTGGGTCATTATTGTGACATTGCTTTCTGATATCATCTGGATTATAAAGATGATGACCAAACCCAAAAATGCAATCCTCCCTTTCAAGAGGAGACAGATTCAGACTTATCCTCCATTAGCAAAAAAATCAACCTCCTAAGCCTACAATGTCCACATCAGCTTTTTCAGCCCACCGTGACAATCGTAAATCCATAGACATAATCTCTACCATCAACCAATCAAATGTGAACTAATGCCAGATATGAGAGAACTGCATTTTCAATGAACCTGTTGGCTGCGAGCAATATTCAGTAGAGCAATTTAGCTGACATTGATACAAATTTGTCTTGAAGGTCAAGCCTGATGACCTATATCCACTATTTGATAAGGTCTTCAATTACTACAAATTTGACTCCAGTTAACAAGAAATCTACCAAGAGGTCTCCCATCAGCCGGTAAATCCTGCATCAGCTTGTTTAACTAGCAACGGCTATTGCAAATCCATTGTGATAAATTCTCACTGTGGTACAAACTCACAGGGAGACATAATTGACTTAAATCTATCATTCTGTTACTGTTAATCCCTCCCTCCAGTGTTGGGGTACAGGGACAGTCCTTGCACACAGTCCACAGAGATGGGATCCCCAGATGAAGCTAATTTAAAGCAACCAACAGGAGATGGGGTGGAGTTATCTGCTTAAGGTAGGGTTGCCAACCTCCAGGTGCTAGCTAGAGATCTCCTGCTATTACAACTGATCTCCAGCCGATCAGTTCACCTGGAGAAAATGGCCTCTTTGGCAATTGGACTCTATGTCATTATAGTCCCTCCCCTCCCCAAACCCTGCTCTCCACAGGCTCTGCCCACAAAATCTTCTGCTGGTGGCGAAGAGGGACCTGGCAACCCTAGTTTAAGGGGATGTTGCCCTATCACTGATCTTTTTCAGCACATGGGAAGAAGGCTAGTTTCTTAATATGGTCAGGACAATCTAAAGATCTCACTTTTCCTGCCAGTTTCAAAGGCTGGTGTTACATTTCTGTATTCCTTTCCATACATGAAGAAGGCTCTGGGATAGAGAATATAAACTCTGGATATACAGAGTTGCCATATGCTGAGTTAGATCATTAGTCATTCTAGACCTGTGCTACTGTATCAGGCTAGGACAGGGGTCAGCAAACTGCAGCTCGAGAGCCGCATGTGGCTCTTTGGCCCCTTGAGTGCGTCTCTCTGAACTTGGTTCAGAGCCCCTGCTCTCGTGCCGGAAGCCGGGCTGCAGAGCCGGCGCACCTGAGAGGGAGAGAACGAGCGAGCGCGAGAGAGCAGGCGAGCAGGCACGCTATCTACCCCCCTTTCCCTTGCCCTCAATGGTTGGGAGGCTAAAGCCTCCCCTCCGCTCTAGCCACGCGATTGCTGGGTGGGCGGCTGGGCGGTTCCTGGCCTGGGCCCGCCCGCCTATCAGCTGTTGGGCGGGGTGGGCTTCCTTTGGCGGCGCGTCCCCAGCAGCAGAGCTGGGCCGTGGCGCCCAGTCTTCTGCGGCACCGACTCAGTTCCCCCATTGTCTTATGGGCCTGCAGGTCCCTGTAAGCCAGGAAGAGGCATACTTTGGAGCCAGCACAGGGGCTTGTTTGGTAAGTGGAGGGTGGTGGGAAAGCCCCGGGGCGCGGGGTGGGGCCCCTGACCCGGGACACATGTAATGCTACAACTCAGGGTCGTCTGCTGAAGCTGGAGGGTGGGAACAAACTGCTGGACTCGAAGGGCCTTGGTCTGATCCAGCACGACCTTTCTTATGTTCTCATGTGTTTACTGCGTCTGTGAATCTATAAGTTTGCTCACATTGTTCACATTAAGTGTTTGTCAGTCATTGTCATGATTTAATTTTATGAATATCTTACTTACTTTTTTCCCTCCTCAGAGGCCATGTCTACCCACTGGCTTTCTTAGCGGTAGACCTGGACTCCGAGGAGGGGAAAAAGTCCCCCTTCAGAAGCCAGATCCACCAATTGGCTTCTATGGGCCTCCGGAGGCCAGGTCTACTGCCAAGAAAGCCAATGGGTAGAACTGGCCTCTCAATGGGATGCAGCCGGAGGCCAGGTCTACCAATAGGCTTTTATGGCGGTAGACCAGGCCTCCAGACGAGGACTCCTGACAGGGAGGGGGAAATGGCAGGGACCTACAATTTAATTTTTATCAATAAATAAGATCATTATTAAGTATGATATCAAGTTTTATTCAGTGTACCTATAGTTTAAGACTTTAAACTTTAATTAAAGTTTATTAAAATAATAAACAGTGTACCTACCTATATAGTTTAAGTTTAAGAAATTTGGCTCTCAAAAGAAATCTCAATCGTTGTACTGTTGATATTTGTCTCTTTTGACTAATGAGTTTGCCGACCCCGGGGCTAGGAGCAACTCCGCAAGGTTGCAGACAGAGGTTTTCTCTACACCTACTAGCTGAGATCTTATAACTAGAGAGACTGATGCTTGAAGCAGGTATGTATACAAAGCACATGTTCCATTACATAACTATGGGTCTCACCCTCTGATCAAGGCATTTTTGGTTGACCTCTTGGATGCCCTTGTCAACTGGTTTGTTGTTTCAGATATTTTGCTCTACCTTTCTATCTCCAGGTAGATGATAAAATATGAAACAACTCACACTGAAATCCCTATAGCAGTAATAAAACAACAAAGGAGCCTTTGTGCGAATTTGCCACAGGCACAAGCAAATAAAATAATTTTAATCCGGCATTGAAAAGATGGGTTTAAAAGATAAACAGGGGAAAGTATTCCATAACTGGGGTGCTACCATGGAAAATGAGTACAGTACCCCGTTTGCTGGGAGTAAAGGGAAGATGACTGGGGACGGCACTGGCAAACTACCCCGTAAACACAGTCTGCCTAGGAAACATCAGGATGTGACATCACCCCATGGGTCAGGAATGACCTGGCACTTGCACAGGGGGACCTTTACCTTTTACCATGGAAAAGGCCTACCCCTGATAGGGGGCAACTATCTCCCTGACTTCCAGTAGTAGGGGCCTTCCAAGTAGGACATCTAGATCTCAGCAAATGGACTAGTCCATGTGGAATCATATGGGTAATGTGTTTTTTTCCCCACTTGAATAAAATCATTGCATTTTGCCCCAGAAAGCAAGTTCTTTGAGATCAAGGTAACAGTGGTCTGATTAACTTTTTACAAAAAAGAAAAAAGCTTTCTAAATGGTGATCCTGTGACATAATCACATCTCTTGGCTGCAACTTGTTATCTCAAACTCCTTAAACCAGTAGGGTGTAAGCAATTCTTCTAAGAGGCAAAGACAATAATATCACCAACTGACTCTCCTTCAGGGCATTCACAAATAGAGAGAAGACTCCCCAGGGACCTGTTAAAGGTACAACCCACTCTATGTAAGGAGCAACATAGCCGAAACTGTAAAATTGATCTATGATTCAGTCATGCTCAGACCTTTTTTTAGAACACTCCTCCGTAGTATCTCCACAAAGGCTAAATTCAAAGACTTGAAGACATAGCAAAGAATTTTTTTTAAAGGAGCTTTAATAGAAAAGGCACAAGGTCGGAAAACAATGCAAAATAAATGTCTCTCCAGTGGGGTTTCTGTAATGTCATGATCTCAAATTGGAAGCACCATTATTCTTGAAGTTACAGCCAGGTTCACAGCACTACCAATTTATTGTAGATTACATGAAAGGTCGGGAAAAAGAAATTCAGCTTTACAATAGGGTTGCAAAAAGGGATGTCTCTGGAGGTTATCAAGGTCAGGTATTTGCTCAGGCTCCAACACTGGCAAAAGGCCCATCAACCCAACAGCACTATCACTTTCGCTTTGCACACAAGAATATTGGGAAAAGCAATTCCTACCTTTTGCTGGATACAGGAGCATTGCCCAAGATCCCCCCTGACAATCTTGGAGTGGATACGGCTGATCAGCCATCCTTAGTTGATTGACTGGTGAGTCCTATCAGATATCCAGCATCTGTGTCTGAAAAACTAGTTAACCAGGTTCTGCTATGGATCACCAGAATCTGCTAGACTTCATATATGACTAGGGTTGCTAGGCCGCTCCTCGCCACCCGTGGGTGCTTTGCGGAGACATGGCTGGCAGCCACAATCAGCATGCGTGTGACCTGCGTGATGCGCCAATGTCACTTCCGGGTTTACCTAGAAGCGACGTGGACACTCCAGCAGTCACCTCTGAAATTCTATGGTTTCCATAACGTTTTAGGGGCAATTACTAGAACATCTGTGTTGCCTCTGGGGAAATCCAGAAGTGATATGGGCACATTGTGCAGATCGTGCACACACCAATTGCACCCCCCAAAGTGGGCCCTCTTCTGCCTGCCGACCTAGCCAAGTGGATTAGCGGGCTTTTGCCCACCCACAACAAGCAGTTGGCAAGCCTATATATGACCCACCAGATTATGCTAAAATCAGCCTGTGGCCTCCTGTATTGTGGTAGACTTTGCCAATGAACCAACTGACTGCACTTGAATCATAAGATACTATATGGTTTCTCTCCTCACTTTCCACATTTAATGCTAACTCCATCCCTGGCCTGCAAGAAGGACTCAAGCAATGTTTCTCAGGGCTTGATACTGGGGCTGTCGATTCGGTTTCCCCGATTCGGCAGTGTCTAGTTCAGATGGAACCGAATTCAAAAAAGGCAGGAAAGAGAGCTGAATTCGGTGAATTCGGGGCAATCGCCGAATAAATTCGGCAAATTCAGGGGCTCCGAATCAGCAGCATAACTGTCAGTTAGTAAGCAACCAGCAGCATTCTCCCGCGGCCAATGGTGGCCAAGCCGGGTCTTCCTTCTGGACAATCAGTTGCGGTTGAGTACGTGAGCGCAGCTGCTGTGTGGCCTGGGGAGAGAAAGAGAGAGTGTCTGTTTGTGTGTGAGAGAGATCCCAGTGTGGGGGGGTGCGTGTGCACATTCGTGCCTTTCCGCGGCTCTGGGGAAAGCATGTTTGGAGGTAGAGGTCCCAAAATTTCAGTGTAGCTTCAGGGGACCCTTCTTGCAAGAACCCCCAAGTTTTGTAAAGATTGGATCAGGGGGTCCTAAGATATGGGGCCCAGAAGGGGTCCCCCAAAAATCGCCCACAGGAATAAAGGCATTAAAAACACATTCGCACCTTTCCGCAGCTCCGGAGGTGGCATTTTTGGAGGTAGAGGCCCCAAACTTTCAGTGTAGCTTCAGGTGACCCTTCTTGCAAGAACCCCCAAGTTTGGTGACGATTTGGGCAGGGGGTCCCATGTTATGGGGCCCGGAAGGGGTCCCCCCACCCATCTGCCCATTACAGCCTTTAAAAACACATTCACTTTGGGCTGTACCATTACCCCGGCCCCAGGGGCCGGGTAGTTGCCTCGGCAGTTGGACCATACCATTACCCCAGTCTGGGGGTTTGGTTGCTTTGGAAGTTCGGCCATACCATTACCCCAGCCCGGGGGTCTGACTAAAAGGCAATTACTCCCGAGTTAATGTGCATCTAAAGAGCAGCAAATCCAAGGCAAGACCTCCTGTGCCAGAGAGTATGTGTGTGAGAGTCTGCTAGAATCGTATTGGATTACTCCTGAGTCCTGAGTCCCAGTCCCTGCTCCTGATAGAAGAGAAGAAAACATCCACAGTAAGACCCATTTGGGGGCTTTTCTCTATAATTCTCTAAAAAAAATTCCAGTGTGTGTGTATGGGGGGGGAGATTCTGTGTGTGTGTGTGAGAGAGAGAGAGGGGGGGGAGCCAAAGGGTGGGTGGGTTTACCTGTTCTGCTGGAGGGTGGGCTTGATTGCCTCTGTGTTTTCTACTGTTTTCACCGGTTGCCAACTTCGTGTGGAGTTAAGTGTGGGTCAGTGAGTCTCTCTCTGGCTGGTTCCTATTGTTTCCAATGGGCTGTGCAGCCGCTCCTGTTGTTTTGAATGGGCTAGCCTGTCATTTGTTTTAGTACATCCCCTGTAATGTATTTCAGTGGAGTCAATGCAAGTCAACTGACAATCCCCTCTCCCATTATCTTCAATGGGCAGGGCAGCCTCTCCCATTGCTTCCAATGGGCTGACTTGTCATTCGTTTTAGTACATCCTATTTAATGGCTTTAATCCAATGGGCAGATGGGGGGACCCCTTCCGGGCCCCATAACTCTGGGGCCCCTGACCCAATCTTAACAAAATTTGGGGGTTCTTGCAAGAAGGGTCCCCTGAAGCTACACAGAGATTTTGGGACCTCTACCTCCAAACATGCCCCCCCAGAGCCACAGAAAGGCACAAATGTGTTTTTAATACATTTATTCCAATTGGTGATTTTTTGGGGGACCCCTTCCGAGCCCCATATCTCAGGACCCCCTGACCCAAACCTTGGGGGTTCTTGCAAGAAGGGTCCGCTCAAGCAACGCTGAAATTTTGGGACCTCTATCTCCAAATACGCCCCCTCCCAGAGCTGCAAAAAGTCGCCCTTGGGGTTCCCAGGTCCCAGAAAAGTATACTGGTGACCCCGGCTGCCAATGTTTTTTCAGGCTTCACCCCTGAGACACCAGGTTTTGGGTAGACTCTGCTTTTCTTGAGTCTGCACTCTGTTTCTGTCAAATGTTGAGATGAAAAAAATGGCAGCAGTGGGATTTTAAAAACAAGTGTAGATTTAGGGCTTCAAGTGTTTACTTTACAAAATGTATTCCAGACCGCTGCCAGAAGAGGAGAGCCCCTGCTTTGCAACCCCTTCCTCTGGCACCATTCAGCTAGCCAGGGGGGGAACTTACTGGCAATAAACGTAGGCCTAGTTCTCTGTCATCAGCAACACAATGACGACACTTCCAGCGTGCATCAGAAGTGACATCATCACTTCACTTATGACTGCAGGGTCGCTTTGGTATTTCGGCAAAACTCTATGGCAAAAATGGCTTCTACCATAGAGTTTTGCCCAAATACCAGAGCAGCCCATGTGGTTGTCAGTGACGTGATGACGTCACTTCCAGACTAAGACTGTGCAAGTGTAGAGAGACAGTGTGGTTACAGTGCTGGATCCTGGTTCAAGACCCCATTCTTGGAAACAGACAGACTAAAGTTAGAATATGGATTGACATGCTGGAGGCAGGTGGGCTGGAAGCCAGAGGCGTGTGATCCTGTTAGCCTTCCCCTGGGCATGTTACCCAGAAAGTCTAAAAGTCTTTATATCCTTATCTAGCATCAGGTGATGCTAGATCTTCAGCACCACCTAACATTATAGGCCAGGAAGTGTTTGGTTATTATGGCTTTTAGTTTTCTCTTCCAACTAGCAATCCCAGTGGTGCAGGTAGCGGTGCTTAATCCACAATGATCCTGGCTCAAGTTCTAAGAAAGGATTGGGCCAATGTGTCTCATGCTTTTCCATACCTGTTCTGTACTTTTGGTTGGATTCTACTCTGAATCCTTCTGATGTTTCTTTGTAAATTTAATGAAGTCTTCTGGGTGACCTTGGGCTAGTCACAGTTCTCTCAGAACTCTCTCAGCCCCACCTACCTCACAAGGTGCCTGTTGTGGGGGAGCGGGCAATTGTAAGCTGCTTTGAGACTCCTTATAGTTGAGAAAAGTGGGGTAGAAAAACCAACACATCAGTCATTTATGCTTGGCTGTTTCACTAGCCATCACCCCTCCAATGCATGCCGTCAGAGGTCGCCTGGCTCTCCCCCTGCGTTTCCCCATGTTTTGCCTATGTTTTCAAAGTTGAGATAAAACAGGTTTCTGAAAACACGGGCAAAATTTGGGGAAATGCAGGGGGAGAGCCAGGCGACCTCTGACAGTCGGAAACGGCATGCGTAACCAACACAAAGACCCGAAGTCATTGCAGGGGTGACAGCGAGTGAAACAGCCATGCATAAAAGACCTTCTTCTAATTGAGGAAAGCTCATTTCTATTGATCTGCACAGAATGAGCATTTGGATTCACATTTTATACATATTGTGACCCATACTTATCCCATAATGGTATTATCCAAATGCATATCCAGTGACTACCCCTCCCCCACATACAGGAATATACCAAAGGAATATGGGTAGGGTTGCCACTCTTTGCCACCAAAAGAAGCTTTTTGGGGTGGAGCCTGAGGAGGGCAGGTTTGGGGAGAAGGAACCTCAATGCCATAGAGTCCAATTGCCAAAGCGGCCATTTTCTCCAGGGAAACTGACCTCTATAGGCTGGAGATGAGTTGTAGTAGCAGGAGATCTCCAGCTAGTACCTGGAGGATGACAACCCTAAATATGGGTGATTAGAATATGCAAGTGATTCCATTCTGCGACATGGCTAATTTGGATTACAACAGCCTATTCCAGGAGATATACCTATTGCGGAGGAAATCAGAAGAAAAACTACCACTTCCAGCTAGTTTCAGTGCAGTACTACAGATGAAGTGGATCATACTGAGGGAACTACTTATAGTACCATTGGACACAAGATTGCCTGTCTGATCTCTCAGCTTCGGTGGCCAAAATGCTTTTAAGAACCATCCCTACTACAGTCCTCCTTTAGTCATTTGAGCACGATTTCCCTTACAATGCAAACTTTTGGGAGGTTCTTTGCAAGCTTTAGCTAGGAAGCTTTCTGCCCCAGAGCATCTCTGCTCCACCCCCCCCATCATCTCTAAATCGGGACATTCCAGTTTGAAATAATAGTTGGTATGATTTATTATTTACTACTGTGACACTGAAGAAATATGCTCAGAAGACACCAGTGGCAAATTGCAATCGATTCGCACAAAATCACAAATAAAAAGGTTTACTGAGTTGCCGTTCCAAGTCAGCCGATGCAGATTAACATCTCCAAGATGTTTGCTTCTTTATGACTGCCAACAATTCATTAATCACCTTCTTGCAAAATGGTACCAAAAAAAAAAAAAAAAAGGAAGAGGATTTAGGGATTGTAGAAAGTGCTGATGATAGGTTCCAATATGTTTCTCTCCAAATGCTTTTGTTGTTTGTATCTAAATGTACAGATGGAGACTAAATTCCTCATTCTGTTGCCTCCAAAATAAATAACAGGACATGAAAGTGCATACTCAGCATCAAAAAACACAATCAGGAATGTGAAATGTGTAGTTCCAGTTCATTTCCCTAACTGGAAATTTACACAATTTTGAAATCCAAAAGAGATACGGCTGGTTCAGGATTGGAATGCATGATAACCAGAAGAAATGCAGAGTAGTGACAGCATATGCAGCTGGCTTGGGCCAGTATAACTAGAGTGGCAACTAGGGTTGCCAGGTCCCTCATTGCCACCAGCAGGAGGTTTTTGGGGTAGAGCCTGAGGAGGGCTGGGTTTGGGGAGGGGAGATAATTCAATGCCATAAAGTCCAATTGCCAAAGCAGCCATTTTCTCCAGGGGAACTGATCTCTATCAGCTGGAGATCAGTTGTAATAGCAGGAGATCTCCAGCTAGAACCTGAAGGTTGGCAACCCTAGTTCCTTGGCAGGCCAAACAATGTTGAAAAGTGTTGCCTGAAGATATACAATTTAGCAAACACTAGCCTTTAAGATGGTAGAAGGAGACATGTTCAATTAAAAAGTCATCATTGCTGTTGTTTATGGAACTTTACAGGAACATCTGCTGTGGGACCAGTTGAGTGTTCTACAAAAAAGGAAATGTACAGACAAAGCACCAGAAACATAAAGCCATCCTTGATCACAAGACTCTTTGAGGGCTCTGACAGATTGGTAACAAAGCTACTCATGAGGTCAATTTACCCCAAAGAGCAGTAAGAAATAATTTCTTACAAAAATGCATCCCAACCTTCCTCGTTCATTTAAATATGGTTGGGGCTCACAGCAGTGCCAGCGATGTTAATTGAGTCAGCATCTTGACCACAGATACAGTAAATCAAGGAAATGAGAAGACATATGTACTCGCATGATATTGTCATTGTTTTTTGTGCTCTGTGAATGTCCTCTTCCTCAGTGCCAGATGGAGGGCCATTGCTCACTTCTGTTCAGCTCCCAAGGTTCTTCCCACGGCCTCAAAGAAGCCACTTGGCTGTGGCATGTTAAACTAGATTGAAATCAGAATGCTGCTGGTTTCAGATGCTGCTTGCAGATTTGTAGGAATCTTGGTCCCCCTTTTTGTGAATAAAAGAAACGAAATCCGGTTGCTCTTTTCTCCATTTTTGAGTTTTGCTGTGGGCATTTCTTTTAATTTCCTTCATAATATCATTAAGCACAACAGGAAATTGTGTTATATCAATTGTCTTTCTTTTCATATTATTTCAGAATATGAAGTCTACCTATGAAATGGAATCTTTAACAGATAATTAAACTTGTACAACAAGGTGCAAGAACTTTCATGACTGATTTGATCGCTGCTGTTCTCGTTCCTCTAATTTAATTGTTAGTACCAGCATTTAGTAATTGTTAGTAACAGATACCTAAGAGTGACCTAACATGTTCAGTCCCACCTATGGATTTTCTCATTTTTCATGTAGTAAGAATTTTTGTGTACATGTTTGCCTATATTTTTTAATGCCGTTTACATATCCACAGATATCTCTGTTTTTCATTTAAGGGATCCTTCCTCAAATGGCATATATGGGAAAGGATTAATCCTAGGGCTGTGCATTTTGATAAACCCGAACCAACCAACCCCCCCCCCCCAAAGCCATTTTGGTAAATTACAGGTTTACCACATGCCAAAACCTGGATGGAAAGCCAAAGCCGAATTGGCCATTCCTGGAAAAAAGGGTGTTTATTTGGCATTTCCAGGTTCGGTTTTCTCCAGGCTTTACGAAGCTCCTGGGGGAGGGCATTTTTGGGGGTAGAGTCCCCAGATTTGCAGCATTCATTTTGTGCAATTACATATAAAGTTCAACACGCATAGGCACGAATGCCCGAATTTTGGGGGGAAACCTGGAAATAAGCCGAATCCCATATTTACCAGTATGGGAATTTGGTTTATTTGCAAGTCCCCCCCCCAAAAAAAGTGGCCCCAATAAACCCAAACCCAAAATTTACAGATTTGTTTTTTTACACAGCCCTAATTAATCCATGTTGGATTAATATTGTATATTCATTACCTACCAGGGTTTCTGTTGAAGTGTGACAAGACTGTTTTCCTCTGTCGTCTGCCTTTAACATGATACCGACCTCATTAAATCAGAGAAAGGGAAGAAAGGAGGGGTCAGGAAAGGGTTAAAACTCAAAGAGAGATGCTGAATGAAGAAGCGGGAGCAGACCATGATTGACAGGAGACGAAAGGAGCAGAATAATTCAACCCACTGTGAAAGAAGAGAGAGCAAAACAGATCACATTGGAGAAATCCACAGGGAATTTATATACCTGCAGTGCTAACCACAATATGCAGTGGACATGTAAAGTGATTGCAATTGGCAGGTAGTAGAATGACATCTGTGGCTTGGTCAGACCTGCTATAAATGGTAGTAGCCTCTTTGTTTTTCCATTGCAGAATCTGCTGCTTCTAAGAAGAGACTTCAAGGTTCCCACTTTCAAGCATTATATTTGGTTAAGAGGGTGCTAGAACCCTGAATGGCACTGAGATACAGTATTCTTCCATGAGTCATTGTAGAAAGTAACCCATCAACCCAATGAATCCCATACTAGAGTTGCCAGCTATGGGTTGGGAAATACCTGGAGACTTTGGGGGCAGAGCCTGAGAATGGCGGGGTTTGAAGAGGGGAGGGACTTCAATGCCATAGAGTTCCAATTGCCATAGTGGCCATTTACTCCAAGAGAACTGATCTCTCTCAGCTAGAGATCAGTTGTAATAGCAGGAGATCTCCAGCCACCACCTGGAGGTTGCCAACCCTATCCCATACACACCAGAATTAAGACACAAGACACCAACGTGGGATAGACATTTTGTCTGGTCAGCACCCAATGGGTGGTTTAATTAGCTTCCCCTACCCACAGATACCTGACTAATCTCCACAGACCTTAGTTAGGGGCTAATCAATCTGACTGCGTCCAGGCCTATTTTTAACAGATCCCCACCCCACCTATTAAACTCCAGAGGCTGGAAGCAGGCAAAAAGCAGGCCAGAAATAGGAATTTATCTCATCCAGTTTGAGAAGACCCCCTCCCCAATACCAGCTAGTTATACACAGCTGTATAAAGGGCATGCCAGTTTTATCAGCCAACCACACAGAAAAGCTATTGAAATAGTCTTCCTCTCACCTATTCAGATGGGTCCACTTAAGGCCCAGCAACAAGGATGACCAATTGCTGATGTCTAGCTTTTATTTTATTTTTTTGGCAATATGGTGTGATCAACTAATGGTTCCCAGCCGAGATGTGGGATCTAACCTTAGTTATGACTGTGACATTATTGTGAGGCGTAGTACCCATTGCTGGGGAGGAAGGCAATCCATCATTGCAAATGTAGCTTTGATACTGAATACTGTAGTATATTTGTTACCCAAACTAGAGTTTTTCCTTGAAAACACTGCTTTTCTCTTACATTATCAACCACACAATTTTAAATTGTTGATATTGATTAAACCTTGGGCATTTCAGCAATGGTGCGTGTTTCGCCAACTGTAATGAACACAGCCCAATGTGTGGCACCATGTAGGAAACACCTTGAGATGATCAAGTTTAATTTCCCTAAGGAAAGTTTACAGCCATCCGGGCAAACATATTTTTTTTTGATGTACTAAGATTTAATCTGCAATTTCATAGATACCCATCAATTCCTAACATGCAGTTTAGATTTCTCTGCACATTCTTCCTCTCCACTGTGAAATATATGTTCATTAATCTTGATATTTAACCTGTCCCATCTTGATGTTCAGATCAGATAGCAACATTTAAAAACTATCGTAACAGTCTAGAGGCCCTTGCCAACTGCAGGAAGCATGCCAAAAGTAACTATTTGGAAGGGGTTCTTACGTGTCAAAATCACATTGTTCATTCTAATATTTATTCATGACATTTTTAACCCACCTTTCTCCAGTGATGTACTCAAGGGGACTTATTGCAACATGTGAAAACCAAACAGCTTTCCACAACTTCTAAACATAGCAACAATAGAGAGGCAGTATGGTGTAGTGATTAAAGTGTTATCGTAGGATCTGGAAAACCCAGGTTAGAATCCCCATTCTGTTATGGAAACCCATTGAATGTCCTTGGGCTAATTATACATCCTCACCCTTACTTGCCTTACAGGATTGGTGTAAAGATCCAACGAAGGAGGAGAGGAGAATGATTTAAGGTGCTTTGGCTTCCCATTGAGGAGAAAAATGGGGTGAAATGAAGAAAGCAGATTAATAAACATCAACTAACATAATCAGCTCATTCTATCAAACTAGCAAAAGGGAATACTGAGCAGATACTGGTTGGAGGAGTAGAATTGCCATATAGGATCATGGTAGGAGAGGCAGTCCTTCAGGTCTGTGGTTCCCAGACTGTGAAGTCTCTGCCTGTGACCCTGGAGAGCCACTACAATTCAAACAATGCTGAATTACAATCTTATAAGTCCATTAAAGTCATGTGTGACTCTTTTTAGGATAGCATTGAAAGTAGATAATACTAAATTAGTTAGACTGATGGTCTGATTCAGTATAAGGATGTATTTAATTTAAGAAGGATGTCAACATCCTGGAATGTGTCCAAAGGAGGGCAACAAAGATGGTGAGGGGTCTGTATACCAAATTCTATGAGGAAAGGTTGAAGGAGCTGGGTATGTTTAGCCTGGAGAGGAGAAGACTGAGAGGGGATATGATAATCATCTTCAAGTACTTGAAGGGTTGTCATACGGAGGATGGTGCCGAGGTGTTTTTTGTTGCCCCAGAAGGTCGAACCAGACCCAATGGGTTGAAAGTAAATCAAAAGAGTTTCTGTCTAGACATTAGGGAGAGTTTTCTAACAGTTAGAGCGGTTCCTCAGTGGAACATGCTTCCTCGGGAGGTTGTAAGCTCTCCTTCCCTGGAGGTTTTTAAGCAGAGGCTAGGTGGCCATCTGTCAGCAATGCTGATTCTATGACCTTAGGCAGATCACGACAGGGAGGGCATCTTGGCCAACTTCTGGGCATGGAGTAGGGGTCGCTGGGGGTGTGTGGGGGAGGCAGTTGTGATTTTCCTGCATTGTGCAAGGGGTTGGACTAGATGGCCCTGGTGGTTCCTTCCAACTCTTTGATTCTATTCTATAAGGCAGCTTCATATACCGCTCTGTTGGAGGTAAGGATACATAACCATCAAGGAGAAAAATATCTCCCAGGCTTTGAGTCAGGGATCATTTGGGTTATTTTTTAACTGTGCGGCACATACAGCTGCAACGAGACGCCTGTAGAATTTGTGTAGATCTCGTAATTAAATCCTGCCTGTAATAACAGATGACCTTTAATCCAGAATATATTGAGCTGCCTAATCTCTCAGATTGTAATTGAGTGACGAACATGTAAGGATTTTCAAAAGAAAGACAGATCACAAGAAGATAATGATTTTTTGTGTAAATCATGATTTTCCAATTACTCCTCTCAGCTGGGACAAAAAGCCATCTAATTGGCTGTGTGTTCTGATCCAAAATTTAATCCTTTCAACAAATGTTGCTTATTTTGATGAAAGCTTTGCAATTTCCCTTTTGTTGTATGTTTTTCCCCCATTCGGCAAAATGTTCCCAGGCCATGGTTGTCCTCAACTTGCTTCTTTGATGATGATGATTATTTCATCTTTGTTCTTACATGTAACAGCAGCAACTTGTGTTGGGATAAAAGACGTTGTTAGTTAAAGCCTCAGGGAAGGCTATTAAAATAAGTAGCCTAAAGTATTTTATTATTTAAGCAAAAAACAAAACAAAGCCCCTTTGTACGTTTTAAAGGACAAGGTTATGGAGAATGGGTACCCTTTTTAAAAAAACGAAGTCATTAATTGCAGTAAACATTCTTTCAAAAAAAAATTTGTGATGCAGGAAGGATCCTGTGATGGAATTCAAAACAGTGCCTATCTCAAAACTGTGCTTATCTCAAAACTGACAGAAGAATATCGTCATAAAGACAGCCCTGCTGGAACATAACAAAGGTCCATCTAGCCCAGCATTCTGCACCAGTGGCCGGCATGATACCTCTGAGATGCCTACAAACAGGATAAGAAGTCGATAGTCTTCTTACACTGCCTTTCTCCAGCTTTTGTAACCCACACTATGGATGCTCAAACACTCCCTGGTTATGCTGACCAGTGAACAGGGAGCCAATTGTCCAGTGATCGCCTGCAACTCTATCACCACAGCTACTGTGCAGGGCAAAGCTGTTTGGTAGCCAGTTTGAGGATGTCAACAGACAGGTCAATAGATCAATTGCTTGGCTGACAGGTGATTGTGACTGTTGAGCTCCTGCATACAAGTTAAGTTCCTGCTCCTCTCCTTTTCTTGCAGGTCTTGCTCCTGGCCCCAGGCTATGACCCTCAGGCCTTTTTGGTTTATACCACAGGGCCAGCTCCAGTTTTAAAAAGGCTTCATGTAAGAAAGGGGTGGGCCAGAGAGTCAGCTACAAGGTTTAACAGAAGCTGGATGTTTCAGATCCCTTCGGGAAATCCTGATTTGAAACTGACTTGTTGTAAACTGTCTAAATGATCCATAGGGTTGCCAACCTCCAGGTACTAGCTGAAGATCTCCTGCTATTACAACTGATCTCCAGCTGATAGAGATCAGTTCACCTAGAGAAAATGTCCGCTTTGGTAATTGGACTCTATGGCATTGAAGTCCCTCCCCTTCCCAAACTCTGCTCTCCTCAGGCTCTGCCCCAAAAATCTCCTGCCGGTGGCAAAGAGGGACCTGGCAATCCTAAGGATCCAGTATCTTTCAGCCTTAGGCTAGGTTCATAGGGAAAGGTAGTGAGAATGAGGCAACAGAATGTTGAGGTGGTATGATGGGCTACGTCTCTTCAGACAGAAGATGGAAGATCACATTTAGGAATTTTCCACTATGTTTAAAACTCCTTGCAAAGAGAAAATAAGCAATTAATCAAAGAAAAGGGGTAGAACCTTTCTCATTGTTGTGCTGGTTTCTATTTGCTTGGAGTTCTTTCATGAAAAGAAACATACCACTCTGGAATGTATCACTTGGAGATGCAAGTTGTCAAGTCTGTTCAACTACTTCTGCCACCTCATTACTATCTCATTCATACTTCATTTATAAATCTCCTTGAGGACCAATTTGTTGCTCAGCTGGGTAGGTGGATTCTGGTCCTCATAGATGAGAAGAGGAATCAGAGTTACTGACCCAAAGTAAAGCTTTGATTAGACTCTCTTCAACATAACATAGATAAATGTTTGAGATGTTTTGTACCATTCAGCTCAAGAATCAATGATGTCAAAAAATTACAAGACTTTTTTTTTTGCCAATTTAAACTAAGATTTAGTCAGCTGGGATTAACCAAGCAAAAGGAAAATCTACCAGAGCCCCTTCTTGAGATTGATAGAGACTAACCATGAGTTTCTTCTTGCTAGCACTAAAGAGACCACAGGTCCAATTTAGTGTTACCCTCCATAGCATCTTTGTGAAGTACATTTGGCATTCCTGTCTCATCATTCAATATTTCAAACTAAATCTCCCGGAAGCCATCAAGATGAAAGGTTTGCACAGAGACAGATGTGTGTTTCATGCTGTCAAGGGACCTTAAATCCATGGTCCCTTGCAGAGGCAGGTCAGGCAAGAGAAAACCCAAAAGGCTGAAATGTGAGTCCCCCTCGCACTCCAGAGGTAGCACTACCACCCTTTTTATACTCAAGCGCAACGCGCCTGGGACTAAGATCAAGAAAGTCACCCTTTCAAGATAGGTAATTTACAAGGCAAGTTTCAGAAAATGATTACTCTAGTAGCTGTAGCCAATGAAGGCCAAAGTACTGGATTCAAATTGAAGCCTCCTGAATTCAAAAACACCACAAAATATAAAATTGGGCAAGAATATTCAGTAAAAGAGCAGTGAACAGTAAAGCTATAAATCTAAACTAAGCACATTTACAAGCTTTGGTTCAAGATCCAGATCTTACCAGTAAGACTGAGTCCAACAACATTCCAAAATCCAAGACAAGGTTTCTGGTCAGTAGTATGACTCACACAAAATCAAGAATTGTCCCAAAATCAAATGTAATCCTGACACAGGGCAAAGCACTGGGCCAAGGCAAGCTAGAATCGTCCCTATCTGCTCCAGCCTGGTTCTAGTTAACCAAGCAGCTGTACAGTAAACGATGTAACTTGACCAATGAAATATGTTGCCAACCAGGTGATCCAACCAATCTGCTGAGTCTGCCAATTAGACCAGATGCCCCGCAGCTGCATCGAGTCCAGTGAACAAACACCTTCTCCCACCCATGAACTCAGGCATTAACGAGATGCAGTGTAGATGATGTGCCAAATAATGGGGCCAGCACCTGGATTACTTTCCATCTCCCTTATCTGAAGCTACAAGCAGCTTGACCTAAGTTTTTTAGAAGAAGAAGAAGAAGAAGAGTTGGTTTTTATATGCCGATTTTTATTATTTTTATTTATTTATTTTTGGCTCAGGTTGGGTAAAGGTAAAAAGGTAAAGGTCCCCTGTGCAAGCACCGGGTCATTCCTGACCCACGGGGTGACATCACATCCCGACATTCCCTAGGCAGACTTTGTTTACGGTGTGGTTTGCCAGTGCCTTCCCCGGTCATCTTCCCTTTACCCCCAGCAAGCTGGGTACTCCTTTTACTGACCTCAGAAGGATGGAAGGCTGAGTCAACTTTGAGCCGGCTACCTGAAAGCAACTTCAGTTGGGATCGAACTCAGATCATGAGCAGAGCTTGGACTGCAGTACTGCAGCTTACCACTCTGCGCCATGGGGCTCAGGTTGGGTAACATCTGTTTAAAATCCAACAATCACACAAACCTATACTACTAGTAATAATCATAAAACCAGCATTAAATTTTTAACTTAAAACCACTAATTGAAGATGGCAATTTTAGTCCCAGCTGAACCAGAATGGAACCCCAATATTTCATGGCTTGAATCCTTCTCCCCACTGCTAGTGAGACGCACCACCTTGATGTAACCTTGTAAAAGCGGCTGGTGGTAAAAGCACAGTTCGCTAATGCTAAACAGGGGCATGGATTTTCTGGATAGCTTAAATGAAATATACGTACACACACACACGGTCACTCAACGATTTGGTTCTTTAAGCACTCGAGGTAGGTTTAGGCTTCCGAAGTGGTGCTCAGCGCAGTTGTATTAGTAGTAAATTAATCCCCCAAGTAGGTGGAGGCTCAACATACTCGTGCCGAATGCAGGTCCTTCTGTTACCATCAACAAGCTGCCTTAACATCCTGCCGATGCCCAGAGGTCTGTTGCAATTGCCCTTTCGCTACATGTACAATAAGCCCAGCGTCCCAAGGTATTCAACTGGTTAATTAAATATCAAGTAATTGCTAAAGCTACTAAGTGACATTTAATTAGTATGTTAATTGATATCAAATTTGCTCGTGCTATCTTGTTTTATGTTAATAAAATCCCTAAACATTTATCCCAAGTAGATTAGGAGACAATATGCTCCAAATGCGTTAACACTAAGTTGCCTTCAGCAGCAGTGGCTGCCTCCAATACAGGCTTAGAGCTGACATTAATCTTTTTCCTCAGCTCATTATTTTTGGTGCTGCTAGTTGATTTTTTTCCTCATTACAAGGACCTTGCCATTGAGAAGAAGAAGAAGAGTTGGTTTTTATACCCCACCTTTTCTCTACCTTTAAGGAGTCTCAAAGCGGCTTACGATCGCCTTCCCTTTCCCTCTCCACAACAGACACCTTGTGAGGTAGGTGGGACTGAGAGAGTTCGGAGAGGACTGTGATTAGCCCAAGGTCACCCAGCAGACTCCATGTGGTGGAATGGGGGAACCAACGTGGTTCACCAGATTAGAGTCTGCCACTCATATGGAAAAGTGGGGACTCAAACCAAGTTCTTCAGATTAGAGTCTGCCGCTCATATGGAGGAATGGGGAATCAAGCCCCGGTTCTCTAGATTAGAGTCCACCACTCTTAACCACCACACCATGCTGGCTCTCAAATGGCAGTGGCCGCTAAGGTATGCCCATACTTGTTGGTTTTCATAGTAGTTATTTTAACTTGTTTTCTTTAATTTATTTGCATCTTTCCAAGGTAATCCTGGCCATTTAAAAAAAGTAGCATCCTGGGAAATACTTCCTGATTACCAGCAGCTATTGGCTGCCAGAGTGCCGTCTCAGCTCCTTTACCGACCATTGCTATGTTTGTTTATATGTGTTCTTCATTAGAATATAACCATAATTTTATTGATTTATACAACCATTTCCGCTTAATTTCTAAACTGACACTTAAAAAAGGGCAACCTCCTCCTCCAAAAACATTTTGGGGCAGAGCCTGAGGAGGGTTTGGGAAGGGGAGGGACTTCAATGCCATAGACTTCAATTGTCAAAGCTGCCATTTTTCTCCAGGTGATCTGATCTCTATTGGCTGGAGATCAGTTGAATTAGCAGGAGATCTCCTGCTGCTACCTGGCAGTTGGCAACCCTATCCATGAGGTGATGGGGGCATGGTTGCAGGAAAGGTCAAGGCCCTTTTCTGGAGTCATTTGCCCAAGAGTGGCCAAATTGTCTGCAGGCAACTTACCGCCCTCTGCCTCGGTCCTCCACTGCTGCTTGATAAGGTAGTGGGGGGTAGGGCTGTCAATTCGGTTCGGCCCGAACTGAAAATCAGCCGAATTTCCCTTGATTCGGCGGTTTTTAGTTCGGGAGGAACTGAACTCAAAACTGGCGGGCAACCGGGGGGGCCGAATTCAGCGAGTTCGGCAGTTCGTGAATAAATTCGGCCAATTCGGGGCGTCAGTAAGCAGCATAACCTTCAGTAAGCAGCATTCTCCTCCCCCGGCCAATCGGTGGCCAAGCTGGGTCTTCTTCTGGCCAATCAGTCAGGACTGAGTACTGGAGGAATCAGCTGATGTGCGGCCGGCCGGGGAAAGAGAGAGAGAGAGGGGGAAATCCTCATGTGTGTGTGAGGGGGTGCTTGTGCACATTCGCTCCTTTCCGTGGCTGCAGGGGGCGCATTTTGTGGGGTACCGACCCCAAACTTTCAGGGGATATTCAGACAGGTTTTCTTAAGAGAGCACCCAAGTTTTGTAAACATTGGGTCAGGGGGTCCCGAGATATGGGCTCCCCCCCTTTTTCTTTCCATGGCTGCAGAGGGCGCATTTTTGGGTGTGCCGACCCCAAACTTTCAGCGGAGCATCAGACAAGGCTTCTTAAGATACCCCCCAAGTTTTGTAAACATTGGGTCAGGGCCCCCCGAGATATGGACTCCACCCCTTTTTCCTCTCCCCCCTTTTCCATTTTCGTGGCTGCAGGGGGCGCTTTTTTGGGGGTTCAGCCCCCAAACTTTTATCATAGCTTCAGAGAATCCCTCTTAAGAGACCACCCAACTTTTGTAAAGTTGGGTTCAGTGGGGGCTGAAATATCGGCTCCCCCCTTTTCTCTTTCCGTGGCTGCAGGGGGCGCATTTTTGGGTGTGCCGACCCCAGACTTTCAGCGGAGCTTCAGTCAAGGCTTTTTAAGAGACCACCCAAGTTTTGTAAACATTGGGTCAGGGCCCCCCCGAGATATGGGCTTTCCCCTTTTCCCTATTGGGATGAATGGATCACCCTCGAGAGATGCATACAGATGGATCTTATATTGGATACAAATGGAATCATATTGGATTACCCAGCCTCCCAGCCCCTCCTGCTGGAACAGAAGACAGCCACAGTAAGACCCCTTTGGGGGCTTTAATCTATAATTTTTCTTTTCTGTGTGTGTGTGGGGGGGGAAAGCAGAGTCTGTGTGTGTGTGTGGGGAGGGAGCAGTTTCTGTGGGTGGGGGGGGGAGCCAAAGGGGGCTTTTGCCGGTTCTGCCTGGGGTGTGTGTTCCCCCTCCAGTCTCTCTCTCCCTGGTTTGAGGGGGGGCTTCATTTTTATTCTTCAGGTTTTTCCTCATTCATAAGATCAGTTAGGTTATTTTGATGCTTGCTCAAAACTGGTTTTCAAATGGTGACTTAAAGAATGCATCTGCCTGGTCCCAAGTCCAATGCAAAAGGAGAAATTCCACCCCCTCCTGCTCATTATGCATAGCTAGCTGCCTCTGTCCCTTTCCATGGTTTGCAAACTCCCAGGTGTCAGGTGTTGCTTTGCACTGTTGCAAAGGTGTTGCATTGCGTGCTTGTGTTGCTTTGCAGTTGTATTGTTTAGCAAAATTCTTCACACCTGCCCCGCCCTTTGCATGTTTGCAAAGGTGTTGCTTTTCAGTTGTGTTGCTTTGCAAAGTTCTTAGCACCTGCCCCGCCCTTGCTCTCATCAGCTGTTTGTCGGGGCCCGGGAGCTTTGTGCGTGGGCGGCAAGCTCTGCTGAGATACACATTAAGGGTGGGGGGGACCCCTTTCAGGGCCCATATCTCAGCCCCCCCTGACCCAATCTTTACAAAACTGGGGGAGTCTTTCAGTATACGTCCTTTGAAGCTCTGCTGAAAGTTTGGGACCTCTAAGCCCAAAAATGCCCCCCCCAGAGCCGCGGAAAGGCGCGGTTGTGTTTTTAATGGCTTTATTCGGCCGAATTTTTTTTCCGAACTTTGAATTCTCGCCGAATTGAACGGATCCGAAGTGGGGGAGTTCGGACTTCAGCACGTACCGAACCCACAAGGGCCAAATTCGGCCGAATCCGGACTGTACCGAATTTTTTTTTTTTTTTACAGCCCTAGTGGGGGGGAATGGTGGGGGGAGGTGAAACAGCACCCCACAACAGCTTCTTCCACATATGTTGGATAATGCACTTACAAGGCACTTTAGAAATGGTTTGCGACTGAATTTTCCTGTGTGAAAAGTAGTGACCTGAGCAAGGCCATTCTATCTGTTGCAAAGATCACAGCATCCCTACAGCAAGCTCACAGCAATGCCAATTGAGATTTCAGAGGAAGTAGTGAAGGGATGGAGTCAAAGACTCAACAAATGTGAAGCCCAAGATCACGTAATCACAAATAATGACAAATGAGTGCATTTGGGTGTGTTAGAATGCATGGTCTGGAGAGAGTCGACAGGGAGAAGCTTTTCTCCCTCTCTCAAAATACTAGAACGCACGGTCATCTGCTGAAGCTGGAGGATGAGAGATTCAAAACAGATCAAAGGAAGTATTTCTTCACACAATGCATAGTTAAATTGTGGAACTCCCTGCCCCAGGACTTGGTGATGGTTGCCAACTTAGAAGGCTTTAAGAGGGGAGTGAACATATTCATGGAAGATAAGGCTACCCATGGCTACTAATCAAAACGGCTACTAGTTATGATGCATATCTATTCTCTCCACGATCAGAGGAGCATGCCTATTATATGTAGTGCTTTGGAACACAGGCAGGACAATGCTGCTGCAGTCGTCTTGTTTGTGAGCTTCCCAGAGGCACCTGGTTGGCCACTGTGTGAACAGACTGCTGGACTTGATGGACCCTGGTCTGATCCAGCAGGGCCTTTCTTATGTTCTTAAGGGTTCTTCTACACAAGCCACACTGTGAAATTATAGGAAGCTGTGCAAAAGTCCTCCAATGTACCAGGGACCACTCTGCAATTTTACATAGCAAAAGTTGCCTGTAAATAACCAGTATTCATTGAAACATGTGGGAAGCCACACCACAGTACACAGTTTCAGAAATGTCCCATTTATTTCAGCTGCAGAAACTCAATTTATGGAGGTAGAGGAGTTGTTAAATAACTTTGCATAGAGAACAGATTAAAGAAAATTGGCAATCTATTTATTCTTGGATGCGTCAAAGACTGAGGAAATTAATTGAATCAATTATTCAGTAAGTATGAATTACTCATCTACACATGGCTCAAAGATACCACATTAACCACCCTGAGATCTTTTCTTTAGACACTGTTAGAGGCCTAGAATATCATCCACTATGATTTATGGGAAAAGTAGACCCTTCTCCCTCTCGTGCTTGGATAGCTCTAGGAACCATCTATATTTTAAAAATTTCAGCCAGTCTCCTACAGTTCTCTTCAGTACCACATGATTTTTGTATGTGCAGGTCCTATGACCCCCAGCGTTAACTTTTGGCGGTCACATGGGATACCTCCTTCCTTTTTTCATCAGCAGAAAATATGGTTGGGACCAGCCTGTAAAATTCATATGTAAAAGGATGTCAGAAGTTTCTTTTCAAAGCTTCCAGTGCGTCTCTGGAGCTCCAATACGTTTCAATCTCCTCAATCAGCCCTCTGAGGAGTAGGGATGGTTTCAGATTCTTCCATTTCAGCTCCCAAATCCTCTTTTCAAGTTTCCCCTATGCAGCTTGAACCTGTGTATTTTAGTGCCATCTTCTGTTTCCCCACACACTGATATTTTTGCTGCAAACTGCACATTTTTCAATGTTAATGAATCAATAACTCAGCATTGTAAATTAGAAGTACAACACACTTTATAATGTCTACTTTCTGTGTATAAATTCTGTATGGGAACTATCAAACTTGTCCACATGATAGAAACAAACAAAAAGTAAAAAGCAGAGCTTAGAAACCATTGACAAAGATACAAATAAATATAAAAAAGAAACAAAAAGGAGGCAACCATTCACTCCTCTCTACTGATGAAGGTAAATTCCTGCTCCAAACTACACACCCTTTTAAAAACATAACTTTTCAAACCATCCTATGAGAATGGAGCAAGATGGCCTTTTGCCTGAGGAGGTTTTTCCATCTAGGCTGAGATCTTCCACTTAGGATTGCATTTAGGATTGATTGTTTCTCTATTAAGCTACCAAACTCAGGATCACTACCATGATAATACCATTAAGACGTTGGCTGGAAGAAACACCACTTTCTATTATTATCCAAGTTCTCAAAGAGCTCAGAAGCAAGCCCAAACCTGCAAGTGCTCACAGCTTGTTTGCTGGTACGCCAATCGTAGCAAAACGGTCGTTTTTCACATGTTCCATTACTAGCCTTGCTAGCGTACGCACCAAAGCTACACCTGCACGGCTGTGATTTATTTGGGAAATTGCTGCATCGGTTGCACGGCTATTGATCAACAGGATGCAATCGCCGCAACAAGCCAGCAGCTGCACCCCACACGGCACTGGAACTTCTCTGCATTTACCCTGCTGCCTGCCATATGCTTGTGTAATCTTTAACCAAAGAAAAAGGCAGGGGGTATGTTAACCGAAGAGCATGATTTTGAATCAGAATGGTTTCCCAGCTCTGTGTTTCCCGAAGCAGGAGAACTTTTTAGGAGTAGCTAATAGAGATAAAATTGCCAGTGCAGTGCAGACCTAAGCAGAGTTACTCTCTTCTAAATCCGTTCATTTTAAGGGACTTAGACGGGTAAAGCTCAGTTTAGGATTGCCTTGAAAATTTTCAAAGCTGTCCAGATCAATTTGAATAAGGATACCAGTCTCCAGGTGGGACCTGGGAATCCCCCAGATCTACAGCCCCTCATCTGGGAGGGGCCATGGCTCAGTGCTTGGCATGCAGAAGGTCCCAGGTTCAATCCCTGGCTTCTACAGTTAAAGGGACTAGGCAAGTAGGTGATGGGAAAGACCTCTGCCTGAGACCATGGAGAGCCACTGCCGGTCTGAATAGACAGTACTGACTTTGATGGACCAAGGGTCTGATTCAATATAAGGCAGCTTCATGTGTTCAAACTACAGAGATCAGTTCCCCTGGAGAAAATAGATGTTTTGGAGGGTGGACTCTACAACATTGTACCTCACTGAGGTCTCTGTCCACCCCAGGCTTCATCCCCAAATCTCCAGGAGTTTCCTAACCTGGATCTGACAACCGTACTCCCCCATCCCCTTGCTGGTGGTCAGGAGGGACCTGGCAACCCAAGATTCAAATAGGCCCGTTTTGATTTTGTTTCTCCTTTGTGAGAAATAAACCTGTGATTCTTTATTTCCACATCAATTTTTCGTTCCTCACACTCTTCGTTACTATTTTTTTTTTGCATCAGTGATGTATACATTGATGTAAAAACCATGTAGACATCACACTGAAATGGCATAAAACGACAGTGAAAATAAGGGCAACCAAAAACCACAATAATAGGAGCGTACAAAATCCAAAAGAAATGAGAGTAGCCACATCACCTTATTCCTAGTTGCCGCTGGTTGGTTTTATTTGAAAGAAAAAGGGCAGCTGTGGTGTCTTTGTGATATCGGTTCCTTTGCAAATATGTACAAGTTGAATAAGGGAGAGCAGGCAAGAGACATACTCTTTGAGCGCAATCCTGAAGGGGGGGTAGATCCGCGGAGGTGGAGAGCGGTGGTGTTGTGCTGCCTCCTCAGAGGCTTCTCAAGCACCATGGATACAAAAAAATCCCTTTAAAAAAAGAAAAAAATGGGGGAAAGTCCCATTGAAAAAAGCGAGGCCGCACCACCCAATAACATGGTGCAACCCTGCCACCGTTCGAGGAAGCGTTCCCAGGGCGAACAGGCTGTGGTAGTTGCCTAAAGGCAGTTCCACCCCCAGGAACACCTTGGGAGTGCTCCCCACATGGTAGTGTCTGTATTCCTTTCTGGGAAAGCCCTGCCATCATGGTTGCGGTGGCGGCGGCACCCGGCAGAGCCCAGACACCAACGTGTTTCCCCCGCACTGGCGTGAGTGGCATCTTATTCTGTGATGATAGGCTTGCCAGGCCCCGTAGCTCCACCAGTTTACCCGGAAGCGACACGGACGCTCTAGCGATCTCGGCCAAAACTCTATGGTTTCCATAGAGTTTTATCCGAGATTTCCAGAGCGTCCGCATCACTTTTGGGTTTACCCGAAAAGGACACGTGCGTGCATGTGTGCACGCATGCACGCAGTGCTCACTGGCCAATCAGCTGGCTGGTGGGCAGCCTGGTGGATCGGCGGAATTTTACCACAGGGCACTTGGCAACCCTATGTGATGAGGTGGCACCTATGCTGGCGCAGGGTCACAGCGGCTCCAAAGGAGTTTCGTGCCCCCTTCAGGAATGGGCTGCTCGTGCATCAATGATCACTGAGGCAGACTCTGGACCTTTGGACTGGCTCTGTCACTTTTGGACTCTAAAACTTTTATCCCAGCTACACACAAGGTTGAAATAACTACAAAGCAAAACTTCCAAGACAAAGATAGTTGGATGACATATTGGATGACATATTTCCAGCACACTTGTCCTACAGCCCCTCATGTGCTCCAGTTAGGGTTGCCAACCTCAGGATGGTGACTTGAGATCTCCAGCCATTACACCTGATCTCAAGGCAACATAGATCAGTTCAACTGGAGAAAATGCCCACTTTGGCAATTTGACTCTATGGCACTGAAGTCCCTCCCCTCTCCAAACCCCACCCTCCTCAGGCTCCACCCCAAAATCTCCAGGTATTTCCCAACCTGGATCTGGCAACGCTAACTCTGGTACTGAGCATCTGCATTCACTTCAGTGGAGGAGACACACACACATATATATACATTTGTTGCACTCCTAATTTATTTATGAGCAGGCCTGCTTAGGACTGCTCCTGTTGTCTCATTTTCCTCAGTAGAGATTATTTCAGAAGCTAAATGCCAGAAGGTGAGCTTTCTGGTCTCCCAATGCTTGTAATGCCATGCCACTGACTTTTTGAAAAGCTGGTCTATTTGTTATTGTAATCCCAAATTAGGAAATTCAGCTCTAGTCCTCTATTAATTGGAAGAAAGGCTGTCTGAATAGCCAGACTCAACACCACCCTCCCTCTTAGAAAAAAGCCCAGCATGGGATTCATGCCAGTGTATAAAGCAAGCATTTCTGGTAAGGTCAGATCAAGAGGTCAAATCCAAGATAAATCACTCCTCAGGGTGGTTTCCCACATTTGCATGCCTGTGTTTTTAATGGCTTCTAAAAGGTCAGAATCTATACAGGACAAATGTAACGAACGGCTTCCCTTAAGTATTATATTCAATTTGTGGGTTAGCACAGTAGAATGGCAAAAAAAATGGAATTTCATTACTATGAAATGCCACACTGCCTTTGAGACGGCGTGTCTCCTAATCGTAAAAGGTGGCCTACTTCAGCCAAGATCATTGATTGGTTAACTTGTGGTCCTTGAAAAAAAAAAAAGACAGTCCCTCTGAAGGCAAGTATCAGAAGATGTAAAAGGCTGTCTGGGCTGGTCTGCTCCCTTTTCCAATTGAGCTTGACAAATGAGAATACCCTCCCCAGAAAAAGGACTTTAACCACCTGCTGAATGAACGCTCAACACTTCAAAGAACTGGGCTCCTTTTCAGAAACCTTTGCTGGTCACTTCTATTCTAAGCAGCAAATTGCACGCTTTAGAAAAAACTGGAAGGCTGGTTGGGTAAGAGGGAGGCTGTGAAAAGGAAGGATATTTCCTCGCCGCCAAATTAGAGCAAGCAGACTGCTTCTTCCCAAGCGGGCCCCATATGCCTGCAAAAAGATTTAGAGGTACACAGGAGCAAAAAGTAATATGGGCACAGAAATTAATATATGATTGGGCGGAAATGCATGTTACAGTTTATGAATATATAATGATGAATGGACTGGGAAAGCTGCATGCAGAAGATTATGAAAAGAATAACTTGTCCCCCAAATCCCTATTTTAATTCTGCTTATCCCTTGTGCGAATGGCACCCACAATTCCGTATTTTTGCATCAGCCTTTCTAATACTTGCTATCTGAGATCTGTTACAAGGAATTTAGCCTGGGATCTTATGCATGCACAATTTGTGCTCTACCTCTGAGCTATGATCCATCCCTTGAAAATTCCAGTCCCCTTCACAGACACAATTGCTGGGCATCAAGTTTTCTACAATCACATACACAAAAATCTACTGGTATTCATAGAGTTGCTAACCCCCTGGTACTTATCAAAAAACTATCAGCTCGCAGCTCATATTCCAAACATATATTATATAGAGAGACAGGTAGAATCCAATAGACAGTGCTACAGTATCCACAAGTGAACAAACATCAAACAGGGAAACAATGATCCAATCACAATATACATGAACTATATACAAAAATCTATGTCGAGGTTTCCCTATGAGTCCATGGGACTTTCCATGAAATGTAACAGACTTTGTAAGGGCTGGTCCGCATAAGTAGAGGGAAGGAATCTTTGTCATGGGTCCATGGCAATGAACAGACGCCGTAAGCCGCTAGCAGTGGGTGCTGCGGGAATTGTCCAACAGGGACCAAGCTGGCCCTAAACAACGGAAACGTCTTCCAGGTAATAGACACTTTAACCAATAATGGCTTCTTCAGCCTTAGCTTCTTGTTTGCTGCATGGCAGTCTACAGAAAATTTCTTAGTCTGAACCCCTAGGTACTAGCTGGAGATCTCCTGCTATTACAACTGATCTCTAGCCCATAGAGACCAGTTCAGCTGGACAAAATGGCCGCTTTGGCAATTGGACTCTATGGCATTGAAGTCCTTCCCCCCCAAACCCCGCCCTCCACAGGCTCCACCCTAAAAACCTCCCGCCAATGGTGAAGAGGGACCTGACAACCTTAGGTATGCAAGCACGTCCAAACTAGCCATCAAAGGTATTCAAATTCTTATCAGCCTACATTCCTAATGGCTATGCTCAGCCATTCCTGTTAGGGTTGCCAGCTCTGGGTTGGGAAATACCTGGAGATTTTGGGGGTGGAGACTGAAGAGGATGGGGTTTGGGGAGGGGAGGGACTTCAATGCCATAGAGTCCAATTGCCAAAGTGGCCATTTTCTCCAGGTGAACTGATAGCTATGTGATCAGTTGTAATAATGGGAGATCTCCAGCCACCACCTGGAGGTTGGCAGCCCTAGTTGAACCAGTATGGCTATTTTAAAAAAATAATATGTTGTCATTGTAGTCTAGGTTGGGTTCATCTGATTTTTTGTGGCTGTCTTGAATTCTTTTGCTTCTTTATATCTCTTTAAACACGGTGTGTCTTTTATATAGAATGATGCAAAATTATGTAGGAAATGAGTTGGTTTTAGTGGGGAAAATTTGGCAGCGGGAGGAAAAAACTGGTATGAAAGTTGAGATGTCTGGCTTCCTTTCTCACAAGGCAGAGAGAGAAATTTGAGCTGAACCAGCTTTCAAAATTGGGTTTCAGCCCTAATTTTGACCCATAATTCTCATGTGTTGGGGGCAGAGAATTCTAAAGGTTAGGCCCAGTCCCATCCCCAACTTTGAAAGAAGCCATGGTTGAAGCCCAAGGCACCATTCTGTCAGCACATCAGAAGCCAGAAGGGATATTTTTGTCAGTTCCCTCCTCCCACTGCAGACTCCCAGTTTGCTCCCCATAGTGTTCCTTCAGGTCCCATCTTAGCAATATATATATATATATATATATATATATATATATATATATTTAAATCTGGGTGGGGGGACAGTAGGCTGCAGTGAGAGGGAGGAGGCAGGGAAGTTTCCATTCTCTAGGGCTCCGCTGCTCACACTGCGTAGGATCCAAGCCAAACTGAAATCGAGTGCTAGGCTTCAATCTGTTCCTGCAGCATTCTGTACATGCTAGAGCAAACTATAAACACTTAATTAAAGCATTAAGTCTTTGTGTGTTTGGAGCGAGCAATGACAGACGATCAAGGCAAATACACCTATCTAATTACACGTTGCTCTTTTCCATGTTGGACAAATGACTATAGGATGGCCATGCCAAAGTCTGGAATACTTAGGCAATGAAATATTAATGCATTCCCATTGCACTTTCTTCTCAATGACATCTAAATGGGAATCAGATTTCAGACTCTGAGCGCTAGAAGCACATTTCTCCTATGTTAAAAAACAATGCCCGGTGAACTTTGAAAATGTCAGCCAGCAGGGCTTTCAAATACATAATTTACTATTTTGTTGGCTGCTTATAAATGGATAATAATAAACTTGAAGCTGAATGCAGACTCATAAATGTGGGATCAAGAATGTGGAAAAACACTGCAAATTGATAAATGCGAGAGCATTATGGGACTAATTCTCTTGTAAGTAAGTGCAGCATGAAGAGAAAATGCAGCCAAAGCATTCAAATTGCACATGGAAGGTCATGGCTGGGTTGACATCATGAACATTAGGACAGCCTTGTCAGAGCAAATGTTTCTCTGACCAACATTCTGTCATCAAGTCAACAGTGAATAACCATGTGCCACTGGAAACTCACAAGCACTATGGAAGCAACAGTCATGCCCAGTTTTTGGTCTCAAGTGTCTAGTAGGCAGAGGTATTCTGCCTCTGTCCATCCATGTTCCATTAATACACTGTTATTAATAACCATTCATTGATGACTTAATAGCTGTGGTTTAGTGCCCATCATCAGATATCATAGCAGTGAAATACGCATTGTGTGAAGAAGTGCTCTTGATAGCCCACAGCATTTTTGCCACATATCTAAATCATCATTGGTATTTTGACCATTCCTTGGTTCCAAATGCCAGTGGCTGTCCATATTTCTCCTAAAGTATGCTGAGATGCTGGGCTGAGTAAGATTGGCTGATGTGCAGCATGTATTTTGGATAATGTTCAAAGATTCAGATAAGCCAAGCAGTAGTAACAGAATCATCAGCCAAGGCTTTGAAGGTACCAGTCCAAAAGCAAGTAGTGGCAGATGCTGGAGAACATGATGTAAAACCTCATCTCCCAGTTTACTCATGCAAGAGTTGTATTTCTTGGACAGCATTTCTTGGCACTCTCACCTAGGATTGATTGGTTGGCAACAGTTGTGACACAGGCTTTCTCTCTGGTGGGTTCATTCCTCTGAAATGACCTATTAGGATGGATATAGTGAGTATCAGCATGGTGGCGTGGTTAAGAGTGGAGGACTCCAATTCGGAGAACCAAGTTTGATTCCTTACTCCTCCACATGAAGTCTGCTGGGTGACCTTGGGCCAGTCACAGTTCTCTTAGAACTGTCTCAGCCCCACCTACCTCACAAGGTATCAGTTGTGGGGAGGGGATGGGAAGGTGATTGTAAGCTTCTTTGAGACTCCTTAAAGGTAGGGGGAAAAGGTATCAAAACCAACTCTTCTCCTCCTCCTCCTCCTCCTCCTCCTTCTTACATCATTCAGGAAGATGTCTAAGATAGTTTTATTCCAAAGGGTGCTTGGTGAATGGTAAACAGTTTTTCCTTGGTTTTGACTGTGTGTATTAATTGTGTCCCTGACCTGGATGGCCCAGGCAAGCCTGATGTCATCACATTTCAGAAGCTAAGCAGGGTCAGCCCTGGTTACTACTTGGATGGGAGACCACCAAGGTATACCAGGGTTGCTATGCACTGGAAGGCAATGGCAAACCACTTCTATTAGTCTCTTGCCTTGAAAACCCTACTGAGTTGCCATTAATTGACTGTGACTAGACGGCACTTTACACACATACACACACATTAATTGTGCTGCTCATGTGGAGGAGTGGGTAATCAAACCCAGTTCTCAAGATCAGACTCCACCGCTCCAAACCACCAAACATAACCATTACACCACGCTGGCTGTCAGTCTATTCCATTATCATACCTATATAATAGTTATAAGCAATGTCTTTCTTGCATTTGACCAACAGCTACACGCACCTAATTTAAATAATAATACTTAAATGCCATCAAGTAGGGCTGTCAATTCGGTTCATCCTGAACCAAAAAACAGCCGAATTTGCCATGATTCGGCGGTTTTTAGTTCGGATGGAACCGAACTCACAAAAGGCGGGAAAACGGGGAGCCGAATTCAGCGAGTTCGGGGTGTTCGGTGAATAAATTAGGCAAATTTGGGGTTCGGCGCAACAGCATAACCGTCAGTTAGTAAGCAGCTTTCTCCTGTGGGTCTTCTTCCCCACCCTTAATGTGCATCTCTGACAATGGGGGTTTGCAATTAGCAGAGCTTGCCGCCCATGCCCAAAGCTCCCAGCCCCAACAAACAGCTGAGCTGCGGGGAGCAAGGGCAGTTTCTGTGGGGGGGGAAGCCAAAGGGGGCTTTCGCCTGTTCTGCGGGGGGGGGGTGCCCCCTGAATCTCTCTTACCCTGGTTTGAGGGGAGGCTTCAGTTGTGTGTCCTCAGGTTTTCCCTCATTCATAAGATCAATTAGGTCTATTTTGATGTTTGCTCAAAACTGGTTTTCAAATTGTGACTTAAAGAATGCATTTTCCTGGTCCTGAGTCCGATGCAAAAGGGGAAATTCCACCCCCTCCTGCTCCTTATGCATAGCTAGCTGCCTCTGTCCCTTTCCATGGTTTGCAAACTCCCAAGTGTCAGGTGTTGCTTTGCATGGTTGCAAACGTGTTGCTTTTCATGGTTTGCATGGTTGCAAACATGTTGCTATGCGTGGTTTGCATGGCTGCAAATGTGTTGCTTTGCATGGTTTGCATGGCTGCAAATGTGTTGCTTTGCACGGTTTGCAAACTTCTTCGCACCTGCCCCGCCCTTGCTCCCCACAGCTCAGCTGTTTGTCGGGGCTGGAGGCTTCGGGAGTGGGCGTCAAGCTCTGCTAATTGCAAACCCCCATTGTCAGAGATGCACATTAAGGAGGGGGGGACCCCTTTCATGGCCCATATCTTAGCCCCCCCTGACCCAATCTTTACAAAACTTAGGGGTTCTTGCCAGAAGGGTCCCCTCAAGCTACACTGAAAGTTTTGGACCTCTACCCCCAAAAATGCCCCCCGGAGCCGCGGAAAGGCACAATTGTATTTTTAATGGCTTTATTCGGCCAAATTTTCCCCCGAACTCCAGATCTCATGCCGAATTGCATGGACCCGAAGCGGGGGAGTTCGGACTTCGGCATTTCCCAAATAAAAACGGGCCGAATTTTGCCGAATCCGAATTTTACCGAATTTTTTTAACAGCCCTACCATCAAGTCACAACCAACTTACAGTCACCCTTTATGGGGTTCTGAGGGCAAGAGATAAGCAGAGGTGGGTTGCCATTTCTCTCCACTACACAACAATGCTGGTCTTCCTTAGAGATCTCCCATGTAAGTACTAACCACGGGGGTCCAACTACATAACTATGCTTACCTTCTAAGTTCTGAGAAGCTCAGGCTAGTCTGGATTTCTATGTTCATTGACCATCTCATTACTTACCATTCTCAGCATGGATGAGACGTTTCTCTGCAGATCTCAACTCAACTTGAGAGCCAGCATGGTGTAGTGGTTAAGAGCGGTGGTTTGGAGTGGTGGACTCTGATCTGGAGAACCGGATTCAATTCCCCACTCCTCCACATGAGCGATGGACACCAGTCTGGTGAACCAGGTTGGTTTCCCCAGTCCTATACGAAGCCACCTGGGTGACCTTGGGCTGGTCACAGTTCTATTAAGAGTTCTCTCAGCCCCACTTGTCTCACAGGTTGTCTGCTGTGGGAGGGGAAGGGAAGGCGATTTGATTCTTCCTAAAGTGGTAGAGAAAATCAGCATATAAAAGTCCAGTGGCACCTTAAAGACCAACAAGATTTTCAGGGCATAAGCTTTCCATAGTCAAAGCTCCTCTTGAAAACTTATTCCCTGAAAATCTCTTTAAGGTGCTACTAGACTTGAATCTTGCTTTTCTACTGCAGACCAAGGTGGGTACCCACCTGAAATAGGGTTGCCAGATCCACTTTGGGGAAATCCTGGAGAATTTGGGATGGAGCCTGTGGAGGACAGGGACCTCAGTGGGGTACCATGCCATAAAGTCCACCCTCCAAAGCATCAATTTCCTCCAGGGGAAACTGATCTCTGTTGTCTGGAGATGAGCTGTAATTGCAGGGTCCCACCTGGAGACTGGCATTCCTAACCCGAAACTGTATGCCATATTCCAGGTGTTAGCTGGAGATCTCCCGCTATTACAACTGATCTCCAGCCAATAGAGATCAGTTCACCTGGAGAAAGTGGCTTCTTTGGCAATTGGACCCTATGACATTGAAGTCCCTCCCCTCCCCAAACCCTGTCCTCCTCAGGCTCCACCCCCCAAAACCTCCCGCTGGTGGCGAAGAGGGACCTGGCAACTCTAGTCTTTAAGTATCTCTTTTCTTCAATGCCAGTAATCCAGAGTAGGAATTCTGGAAGATTATCACATATTCTTGAAATCCATCTTGTGCCTAATACTGCGGCAGTGTTCCCGTTCTCCCCTGCCCACCCACCCCCGGTCCAATAATGTTCCTGTCAGCTGGAACATAAGGCCCTCTCCGATACGGATGTCCAAAGATGCCCTTTACAATTCCTGTTTGTTCTTGCATGTTGTGAGCCTTTTCAGTTTGCCCTTTTCATTGCTAACGTTCCCAATTTGTTTGTTCCTGTAAGCCATTTTTACACCATTTTTCACACTCTTCATACAACTATGACACAAAATTAATGTGAAAAAATGTGTGCATTGAATGGGGAAGTTTTGGCACAAAGGAATGAAGCAAAAGAAGAATCAAAATCAAAGCCGGAGTTTGCGGAGAGAAATGGTGGAGCTGGAGCACTCCCGTTCTCTCTTTATTAATATAGAATAATATATGGCTTACAGGATTTGGAGCACTTGAATAGTTCGTTCCCTAATTCATTATGTGACAACGATAGAAATGCATTTAACTCTGCCCACATGAGAAAAGTAAAGAATCTTTATGTTTATATATGGGGAATGTTAACTAAAGATCTTTCCATATGGAGATGCTTTTAAAAGGCTATTTCATCATATGAAAATTGAATAATCAATGTCTTTGAATGTCTCCTACCTTTGGTTTTGACACCCCCCAAACATCCATTTTGCTTTTGCTAGTGCACATCAAACTTGCGGGTCTTTGTTTCCAGGCCATTTTTTTTTGTTTCTTTGCACCAATTTCTCCCACAGATTATATGCATGTTTTCTCAGATATTGTGCATCCGTAAGTCAGTAGAGTACATAATATACTTCCTGGCCTTCCCCCTCTCACTGCAATCTGCCGTGCCCCCCAACAATATGCTCCTGTAGGTCAGAAGACCCAAAGGAGTATTTGGGCTTTAGATTGGTAGGCTGCAGAAGGAGGAAAGGAGGGGAGATTCAGCCAAAATCTCCCTCCCTTCCTTCACAGATGAGAAAGCTATTCCACCAGGGAGCTACTGTCGCACCGATGGAATGGCATCTTAGGATCAAAGTCAATATGCAGGGTATAATTCCCATATGAACTGTGTATAAGTGGTGGTTTGGAGCGGTAGATTCTGATCTGGAGAACCGGGTTTGATTCCCCACTGCTTCACATGTTCATTGACCATTTCATTATTTACCATTCTCAGCATGGGTGAGATGCTTCTCTGCAGATCTCCACTCAACTTGAGAGCCAGCGTGGTGTAGTGGTTAAGAGCAGTGGTTTGGAGTGGTGGACTTTGATCTGGAGAACTGGGTTCAATTCCCCACTCCTCCACATGAAGCCAGCTGGGTGACCTTGGGCTAGTCACAGCTCTCTCAGCCCCACCTACTTCACAGGGTGTCTGTGGTGGGGAGGGGAAGGGAAGGTGATTGTAAGCTGGTTTGATTCTGCCTTAAGTGGTAGAGAAAGCCAGCATATAAAAACCAAGTCCTCCTCCTCCTCCTCCTCCTCCTCCTCCTCCTCCTCCTCCTCCTCCTCCTCCTCCTCCTCCTCCTCCTCCTCTTCTTCTTCTTCTTCTTCTTCTTCTTCTTCTTCTTCTTCTTCTTCTTCTTCTTCTTCTTCATAAAAGTCATACACCATATCTACATGATACAAATGAAATACCAAACCTGGAGGCCCAAAACTAATGGGGAAAAATTTAAACCAACATACAAAGAAACAGAACAAGGACCATTTGCTCTTCCCTAAAATGGCTGGCAATCGCCTTGTGTTGCCTTTTTTTACCTCAGAAATTATTGTGTGAATAGACTGCCTTCAACAGGTTTTTTCCCCCTCAACGTTCTTTGTCTTTGAGACAAGGTCAAGGCTTGTTTTTCTGTGCTGGGTTCTGAAGCTGAGTTGCAAGTTATAATTTAGAGTAAATCAGCCTCATTCACTCGCTATCCGGCAGGCTATTCTCCTGCAATCTATGGACTGTGTAATGAATAGCCAAGGCCTAAATAATCATAATACTACAATTAAGCCAAAATGTAATACACCTTATTTCAGCATAGTCATTTTTTTCTTTTTATAAAAAAAATTTGTAATTAGTAACTCAAAAGGTATTTTTTTACAAAAGCGGCAAAAGATGCCTTAAACTAGAAGTCTTGCAAGCTTTTGTATAAATTGAAACTGGCAAATTGGTTCTCTCTTGCTTTTTAAATAAATAAATAAATAAATGGTGCTTTATAGAACTCCCGTGGCTGGATGGGGTATGTAAAGTTTGAAGCTAGATCTGTTTCTATTTAGTAGCCGTTAGAATATTCAGTCAAGCACGGTTTCTATTAGAAATGCTAATTGACCCTGAACCATAGCAGCGTAGCTAGTTACACTTATTCATTGGTAATAATATTTCAATGTACTCTAGCTTTTTTGGAGCTATAATTCAACAGGCTCTAAATTATAGATCGGTCCATTCTTCAGAGTGGTGGGGGGAGAGTGTGCCTTAGAAGAAGGCATAAAATATAAAAGCATGGCCTTATAATGTATTATGGAAGGAGGCAGAGAACTGGGGAGATGTCAGTACTATACCAGGACCCAAAGGGCCTCTTGAAGTAAGGCTCAGGGTGATGCGTTCCTTTTGGGATTCTCGCTTGTTTTCCCAGTGCATCATCCTACCTTGGAGGATTCTTTACAAAGGTGGCATGAAATGAGGAGGTAGGTGCTTGAGTAACACAGTGCCATGTCTAGATTAATTATGGGGCACGGTGGGAAACCAAAAGCATCGAGCAGGTGAAGGCAGAAGACGGAGGTCCAGATCAGATCGAATAAATTTTACAGTGAACATAACAGAAGGTAGGTACAAGGTCTATAGGCTTTGGACAGCTCTGAAAAAAGCAACTTGTTTCAACACTATCCTAAACAGAATAGAGCCTTTTAGAGGGGTAGCAGCCAGGTGGTGTAGTGATTGAGAGCGGTGGATTCTAATCTAGAGAACCGGGTTTGCTTCCCCACTGCTCCACATGAGCAGCAGACTCTAATCTGGTGAACTGGGTTGGTTTCCCCAGTCCTACACATGAAGCCAGCAGGGTGACCTTGGGCTAGTCACAGTTCTCTGATCTCTCTCAGCCCCACCTACCTAACAAGGTGTCTGTTGTGGGGAGAGAAAGGGAAGGAGATTGTAAACCAACCTTCTTCTTCTTCTTCTTCTTCTTCTTCTTCTTCTTCTTCTTCTTCTTCTTGACTCCCTCAAGCCTCATCCCCTCAATATGGAAAAGATTTCTTAAATAAGTTCTTGATTGGTACTGAACAGTCTTTTGGTTTTCTACAGCCTCCAGATGTGCCTGCTGGAGAAGAAAGATGGATGAGTCCTGGCCATCAGTAATGTGGCTCCTAAGAGGGTTCAGACAGGCTGTTTGGGCTGATGTTAACTTGCTGTTCTTCAAAAATGTTTTCAGCAGTGCCCCAATGCACCTCATTTTTCAGTTGTAGGTTCAAGAGTCTTTGCCTATCTGTTTACATTCTTTCTGTCTGAATTGATTGCTTTCTTTCAGTGACATCAGCATATATCTCTATAGGAAGTCTGATTGGCTTGAGTCACCCTGTGACTGATACACAGAAGGAGGAGGAGGAGTTTTTATATGCCGACTTTCTCTACCACTTAAGGAAGAATCAAACTGGCTTACGATCACCTTCCCTTCCCCTCCCCACAACACACACCTTGTGAGGTAGGAGGGACTGAGAGAGCTCTAAGAGAGCTGTGACTAGCCCAATGTCACTCAGCTGGCTTCATGTGTAGGAGTGGGGAAACAAACCCAGTTCACCAGATTAGAGTCCACCACCCCAAACCACCACTCTTAACTACTACACCACACTGGCAGCAGCAACTTGGGGGGCAGAGAGAGAGACATAGTACCGAAACAACAACTAGAGGGAACAGGATCATAAAAGGTGTAGATGACAAATCAAATAATTTGTTATGAAAAAAATCACACACACAAATAGAAATTATTTGTTGAAAAAAACCATATGGGGGAATATCAGGTAGAGAATTAATGCTCCATTCCAAACGTGAATTGTCTTGACAAGGTATTTTTATTTCTTTGGGCACTGTTTTATTTTATTTATTGGGGCACCAAGTACAAACCTTCCCGATCATAATAATAGCGCAGGTCTTTGGGGTTTTATACTAATTTAGTTCACATTTCACGGCAGCTTTGCCAATGTGTTAGTCTTCCTAACAAAAGGAAGATAAATGAATGCAACTTCGCAGGCTGTGTTCCTTGCTCTCTAAGCAACAGTTTCAGACCGGAGCTCCCTTGCTTGAACAGACTCTGGTGACAAATCACAGCCAATATGTTTGCATTTGGAGAGGAAGGAGCACAGGAATGTAGAAGATTTATTTGGAAGACCGCCTCGTGGCACATATAATTGGCTGGTATTTTTTTAATGCCCTGCAAGTTGATACCACTTTTAGTGATATACAATTTATCTCCTTTGTCCTTGAGTATTTCAAGATTTTTCTTTAAAACAAAACCCGGAGAACCAAGCTGATTTATACCTTGATGAAATCTGCCAGATCTTTGTAAACAGACTGGCTGGAGAATAGTGTCACCAACTAACCAGACAAAAAGCCCAGCCAGATATTTTACCTCCTAGCCATTTTTTCCTATTCAGCAGCTATTTATTTGCACTGGGCTCTGTTTCCAGGTAAAGGTAAAAGGTAAAGGTAGTCCCCTGTGCAAGTACCAGGTCATTACTGACCCATGGGGGTGACATTACATCCCGATGTTTACTAGGCAGACTATGTTTACAAGGTGGTTTGCCAGTGCCTTCCCCAGTCGTCTGCACTTTACCCCCAGAAAGCTGGGTATTCGTTTGACCGACCTCAGAAGGATGGAAGGCTGAGTCAACCTTGAGCCGGCTACCTGAAACCCACTTCCGTTGGGATCGAACTCAGGTCGTGAGCAGAGCTTTGGACTGCAGTACTGCAGCTTACCACTCTGCGCCATGGGCCACCTCTTCTGTTTCCAGGCCTGTCATAAACCAGTGACCTTTTTTGCTCTACAACAAGTCCTGTCCTGGGCTGTGCTCCTGGAGCAGAGGGCACTGTCCCTCATCTGTGCCGAAGTAGTGGAGATTTTTTTTAAAAAACTTAAGAACTGGAGGCCCTCCTGAGGAAGTTCATACAGTTATATCACAACTAAGAAGAGAATAACAGTCTTGCTGGATTAAACCAACAGCCCATCTAGGCCAGCTTCTAGTTTCACATAGTGGCCAACCAGGTGCTCCCAGAAAGCCTACAAAGGTTGAGATGAATCCTTCCCTTGTTGTTACCTCCCTACACTGGTACTCAGAGGGTTACCACCTCTGAACATGAAGGTTGCATTTAGTCATTGTGGCTAGTAGCCATTGATGGACCTATCCTCCATATATTTATCTAATCCCCTTTTAAAGGAGTGGCACTGGCCATTTCTACATGTGGTAGTGAATTATATGAACCAGTCACTCTTTGAGTGCAGGTGTACTTTCATTTTGCTTTTTTGCAGTAGTTTTTTATCAGTGTACATGTCATGAGAGCCAGCATGGTGTACTGGTTAAGAATGGTGATTTGGAGCGGTGGACTCTGATCTGGAGAACCTGGTTTGATTCCCCACTCCTCCACATGAGTGGCAGAGGCTAATCTGGTGAACTGGATTTGTTTCCCCACTCCTCCACATGAAGCCAGCTGGGTGACCTTGGGCTAGTCACAGCTTTCTCAGCCTCACCTACCTCACAGGGTGTCTGTTGTGGGGAGGGGAAGGAAAGGTGATTGTAAGCCAGTTTGATTCTTCCTTAAGTGGTAGAGAAAGTCAGCATATAAACACCAACTCTTCCTCCTCCTCCTCCTCCTCCTCCTCCTCCTCTTCTTCTTCTTCTATCTGGAGATAAAATTCATATCAAAAGACTTTTGAAAGCATACCCATGGCAAATTCACATCGACTCGCATCTAAGCCAAACAATGAATTATTCCTTTGGATGTTGAGGTCTAGCTGCTTTGGAGACATAAACACTAATATTATGATCCTTGAGCTTCTGTTCCACGTTAGCCAGGAGAAGAGGAGGGCAATAATTTCAAAGTAATTGTGCATACAATTATAATTGTGAGTTTTATAGCAGTGTGACAAAAAGACGGGATTATAAATGTCCTTTCCTGAAAGGAACTATTGTTTCATAGAAGCTGACTCCTGAATGCTTTCATTTGCAGGAACTTTCAACTTTCTGTAAACTCACCAATCAAGTGAGAGGTTTGAGATTGCACATGGAATAAATGTGAGAGGAATAACATTTAATTCTGCACTACATAAAAAAATAATGTAAATGCAGATATCGAGAATTGCAATTAATATGAATTTCAGTTGATGAGACTTACTCAGATACCGACAATATTCAAGGCAGCAAGTATGTTCTAGGTCTGACAAGCGACTGCATAAGATAAGGAAGATGGCAAAAGGTGTTTTTCTTCTTATAGATAAAAGTTATAATTAAGTATTTAAATCCTCTTTTACCATGCTTTTGCACTAGATATGCTGCTTGTTTGGATACAAAACTGTGTTTTCTTCCTTTTTAAAAGAAGCAATTGAACTTTAGAAATCCATTCAGTTTTTTTTTTCTTCCCTTAAGGGTGGTTACTTAACTCATACACACAAAGTGGTCCAGTTCATTTATCTGCCAGATGCCTGCAGTCCTGTTATATTAGAACCAATGGGTGATTTGATATTAATTTAAGCAGCAGTTTTGCTGCCAGGAATCATGTATTTGCCTGTTCCTAAATGACTAAGAAAATCAACACACCCTCCCCACATATGAAGACACAAAACAATACGAAGGGGTTTAACTAGGCTTTATTAATTAAGTGGCTGAACTGCTTCAAGAGATATGCACTTAAGCACAAATTGCAACTAAGGTAGCCCACTGGCTCCCATCATTTGAGCAATTCCACTTTGGCTCCAGATTTCATCAGCAATACTGCTGGCTATGTTTATGAGCCTGTGGCACAGAGTGGTAAACTGCAGTACTGCAGTCAAAAGCTTTTCACGATCCAGAGTTTGATCCCGACGGAAGTTGGTTTCAGGTAGCCGGCTCAAGGTTGACTCAGCCTTCCATCCTTCCGAGGTCGGTAAAATGAGTACCCAGCTTGCTGGGGATAAAGTGTAGATGACTGGGGAAGGCAATGGCAAACCACCCCATAAACAAAATCTGCCTAGTAAACATAGGAATGTGATGATGCCCCATGGGTCAATAATGACCCGGTGCTTGCACAGGGGACTACCTTTACCTTTTAAACAATTTGTAAGATCAAGCCCTTGCTGAAATGCTAGGTAAAAGTGAATGATTCAGCCTTACAGAGAGTGCCATTCAGCACCAGACAAGCCTCAAGGAGAAGAGCATCTCATAGATGAGGAGCCACCACTGACTAAACCCTGTCTGTGGTTGCCACCTACCTCACCTCTGCAGGCAGGAGCAGAAGGTGCAGGGATAATGAGGAGGATCTTAACCAGCAGTTGGGACAGTATTGGAGGAGCATAAATGTACCCTATCTATCCTGGTACCCAGTTGTGCTGCCTACTGTTCTAAGCAAATGGTCGAACATTAAGTTAGAAGGTAGGAGGCGGAGCCCACGGGGTTGGAGATTTAAGAACTTAATGAAATAGTGATGACTCAAGCATCAATTTATGATTGTGTGACCTGAAAAAAAAACTCTTTTGGTGAGATTTGAACGAAACAGAAGTGTAATCAAATACGAGAATGCAATATTAAATACTTGTAAAGTCCCAAGGGACTGTTTGAGAGTTGGTGAATGCTCAAGTTCTTTCTTCTTCTGGTATGCTAGATTGAAGATTTCCAGCTCTTCTAGGCCATTGATCCAACCGATTATGGCTGAAGATGTTGGGTAAACAAAATTGCACAGCACGCCACACTGACAAGAGACTCAGCTAGCTTGTAATCAAGGCAATAATGAGGGATTTATTTGTTCCCTTCTCCCTGGGCTTACCCATCATTACACGTTCATTAAGGAATAATTGTCATTGATCGACAGCCCTACATATGGATACGGTAAGAGAAACGGGGCTATTAGACCTTCACCATCTCAAACAAGTGCATGCCACAACCAATAAGGTAGATTAATGAGAAGAATTAAGCTAAAGGAGAGTTACATTATGTACCATTTTCCTGTCTTATTTTATTTATGATTACTGTCAACTCTGTAGCATTGCTGAGACCTTCAGAAGGGAAAATAAAACCAAGCGAAATATCTCCAAGACCTCAGGCTACGTCGCTTGAATGTTCCAATCCTCCGTAGATGATGGTCATAATTTTTAATGTGGCAGACATAATTGGGCTAGGAGATTTGAGATTACAATTATGCAATTAGTTTTATGACCTTTTGGTTTATGTGTCCTCAAATGCTACTTCCTCCTACAATATTTGTGCTGGCCAGTTTTGCAAAATGCACAAAAACTCAAGCCTGTCCTGTCCCACCACTCAGGATCTGAACCCTTAACAACTGAGCAAGTGTACTTTTACAAATCCATTGAAAAGTTGGTGCAAATAGATGATTGTGTTACACAGAAGTAAAAGGTAAAAGTCCCCTGTGCAAGCACCAGGTCATTCCTGACCCATGGGGTGATGTCACATCCCAACGTTTAATAAGCAGACTTTGTTTACGGAGTGGTTTGCCAGTGCCTTCCCCAGTCATCTTCCCTTTACCCCCAGCAAGCTGGGTACTCATTTTACCGACCTCGGAAGGATGGAAGGCTGAGTCAACCTTGAGCCGGCTACCTGTAACCGACTTCCGTTGGGATCAAACTCAGGTCATGAGCAGAGCTTGGACTGCTGTACTGTAGCTTACCACTCTGGCCACAGGGCTCTTATTACAGAGAAGTACTGGTTTATTAATTGTATAGACCAGTTATTTGTTATGAAGTGCCATGTAGCAACCATGCTTTGTGAGAGATAGATCTCATTCACAGGATTCCAAAGTACAACTGCAATGAGTCTAATACTGAGTCCCCCTTCCCAAGAAAACCTGGTCAACTGAGCTCTGTTATACTTCTCTAATGCCCAATTCACAAAATCATTTGAGAGACAGTAAAATTGGTATAAAACTGATATAATTTTGTAGCATAGATAGAATCTGGAAAATATGGTAGCAATTTCTAGTAGCAATCTTCTAAAGCATGCTCATATGAAGCTCTAGGTTTATAGAAAGTTATAGAAAAGCCATTCCAAAGAATTTGTACGCTCACTTAAACTCAGGTGGAAAGTCTGTTTTAGAAAAAGAGAGGGAAATTGGTGCAAGCCAATATTTATTAAAAAATCCCAAGGTGTTTTGAACATGATGTCCTTCAGACAATATTTTTGTCAAAAAGTACCATTTTTAGTCATGGAGTTCACAGCAAAAGTGCTTTCTACAGATGTTGCTTTATGTTTTCAAAAAACTGTTTCAAGAAACTCATATTTCCATATGACTGCAGTTGCCTTTGATCTGGGTAAAAATTTCAACAAATAGTTCTTCCAAGAAAACTGTAATTGTTGTCGTCTGTTAGCCAACTTCCAGAAGGTTGGTCTGCTGTAAAACAGCTAGAATTGAGTCCAGTAGCAGCTTAGAGACTGACAAGATTTGGGGGGTATAAGCTTTTGAGAGTCAAAGCTCCCTTTATCAGAGAAGATGAAAGATGCTTTGACTCTCGAAAGCTTATACCCCCCAAAAAATTTGGTCTCTATGGTGCTTCAGGACTCAAATCTAGCTTTTCTGTTAGCCAACTGTTACAACTGAAATATTTATGTAGGGGGAGAATCAGGTAATAGTAGAAATGCATTCTACACTGTTGCACTGAGATGCAACTTGGGGACAGTGTAGTAGACAGTAAAGATTTTGAAGTTCAGATTCCTGGCTTTTAGGTGAGTAACTAGCCTTTGACTAATCATTTTCTCAGTGCCAGTATGACTAGATTATTAGCTGGAGCTATCACATCTCTCCTAGGAGGAGACAGACAAGTCTCTGATTTGGATACTGCACCAATCAGAGGCATCTGTTCAAAAATAGCCAGGTTTATTGGCATACCTCAAAGGCACACAGAGTAGGGTTGCCAACCTCCAAGTGGTGGCTGAAGATGTCCTGGGATTACAACTGATCTCTGGGCAACTGGAAGTGCCGCCTCGCAAGGGGCCTTTTCCTCTTAGTTTGAGTGGTAAAGGGCCGCTTTACCACTCAAACTAAGAGGAAAAAGCCCCTCGCGAGGCAGCACTTCCGGTTGTAAACTTGGACTAGTCCCAGTTCTCTAGTCCCAGTTGTTAACCGGAAATGACACACATGCACAATCTTGACCGCATCCCCATAGCCTCCCACCGGAGAAAAGAGGGGACCTGGCAGCCCTAGTTTCCCCCCCTTCAAATTCCTTAGTGTTTTTTCCAGTTTAGACAAGATGATATACAGGGATGATTGGTCTTATGTATAAAATGTTTCATTCTTGTTAATTTGACCTGGAAAACCTCATTTTGATTTCACTTCTCACTGCCATGAATTGAATCCCTGGATCCTTATTTTCATAGCCATTCTGTTTCCTGGCCCCATATTTCCTTCCTATAGTGAAAGGAATTTTCAACATTATTTGTGCATCAACAAATCAGCAATATATATTATATGCATATTATTATGCATATAGATGAGGTATATAGCAATGCAAATATGGTATGCATTGCACATAGAAAACACAATATGTACACAGTTTGGAGAAGGGAAACTGCTGACAAATATATAATTTAATATTGAAACAATGGAGTAGGTTATATTTGCTCATGATATACAGATGGAAAATCTCACCTCAGGGCTTTGGTCATCTGTATAGGATAATAATGTCAAAAAAATCAAATATTGAATGAAGCAGCCAGTGTGGGGAAAGGAAACACATAGGAAAAATGTAAATATTATTGTACCGTTATATTATCTACAGGAATTTTGTCAGTAGTAGAAGTGGCCCTGTCTTCCTTCACTGGTTAATTTTGCAGCCTGTATTCCTGATATAATCCATGATGTTATATCATTATTCACCCTTTCAACTTCCTAAACTGGGAAAATGTTATTATACTACTCAACAAATTGAAACAACAAAAGTAGTTTTTTCATGAGTCTAAATGGATTTTCAGCCCATTCCTGAGCCTCCAGGATAAAAGTCTTCTGGAGGCAAGGAAGGGGCTGCGCTGGCATTGGGACACCCCACGCTGGTGCCTGGGCCACTTATGCCACACAGAGTGGCCCCAACGCCGGCGGGGAGGCCCAGACACCGGTCTCTCACTGTCGAAAGGCAGCTTCCTGTCCCCTTTCAGCGCAGCACACCAGCGGGACAAACAGCGTTGAATCACTGTTCTCATTGGGGCATTTTGCCCCATTTAAAATTTAACCCAGGAAATGGGTTTGGAGGTGCTGCGGCGGCGCCTCGGTCGTGCCATCCCCAGCTGCCAAAAGGTCAGGAATGAGCAGCCCAACGTACAGTTAATAAAATATCCACCAGATATTCCCACCATTATCTTTTTTTTTTTTTTGATGCAAGTCTTGTCAGGAAAATCTTGCATCCACAGTTTGCTAAAAAGAAATGAAAAGAGAGGAAATGGTGCACTTAAAAATAACACTGTGGTGAGGGGTGAGTCAGACCACATTTTAGACCTCAAGAGTAAGGGTCTCATGTAAATCTTCCGGGCAATCCTTGAGACATAAGAGGAGCCATCTGCTAAATTCCATCATCAGGGCCAGATGAAGCCAGATGAACTCAAAAGGCAAATCTGGCTTGTATCAAAGCCAAGGTTGTTCCAGAGAAATGATGACAACAAAAGCACAAGTAACATAGTCCAGGCTTCATTTGTATAAAGACATAAAAGGCGGAGTCCCAGAACTTGTTGTGGGATCATCATACTTTTGGTGTCAAGTCAATTCAAGTTTATTGTATAAGGCCATAGGCCATTACAATCTAAAACAGTATCGCAACAGGTTAAAATATACAAAACCAGGATCATTAAAAGAATACAATAATTAAAAATCAAAAGAGGCCCATTTGGCTCTATCCAGCTTTACCACCTTTCATGATTTGCTTTCAGCAGCTGAGTAACGGCTTTGGAGGCGCTTCAGCGGCACCTCGGCCATGTCATCCCCGGCTGCCGAAGGCTCAGGAATGGGCTGTCAAATGGCTATCCCTTGAGAAAGTATAACAGTGGATGTCTTCAGAAATGATTTTGAACAATTTACTCATAAAATCATTTTGAGGTCCAATTCAGATATGTAGAATTATATTTTTAAAGGAGGCCATGTGTGTCTCCCCCCTCCCAAACACCCATCATCTTGGTTTTCCTTAAGTAATTAAAAAGGAGGCCAAAGCCTAGTGAGTTTCATAACTGAGGAGGGATTTCAGTCTGGGGTTTCTTCACTGAAGCTGATGGCTCTAACTACTGTATCCCTCTGAATTTGTTGATTATGCTTGATTTATTCTGCTTCATTAACCTAACAGGCATAGCTTCCTGTAGCATCACCCCTAGTTCTAACCACCTTGATATACACTTGGAGAAGGCTTACAGACTCTGCTTGATCATTTGGGTCAGGGAGCTGCCTCAAGTTTGCCCAAACAAGGTCAGAAACTTCCCAGCTTCCTTGCCCTCAACGTTTGGAAGCATCTTTCAGTAGAGCTTTGTGGGATATCAGTTCAGGAGTGGCATACTTCCACAGTCTTTGACATTGCTGTTAGGGGCTTTTCACATCTGAGTTGTGCTTAGTGCCGAGGACCTGGGCAAAAAAAGGTCATGCCGCTGTTCAAAGATCTCTCAATATGATTTTCTCCTCCATTTGAGCCTCACAACAACCACCCTACTGTTGCCAGGCCTTTGTTGGATGATTCCTTGCCCTTACCAGGTGCTCCGTGTGTGTGTGTGTGTGTGTGTGTGTGTGTGTGTGTGTGTGTGTTAAGTGCCATCAAGTCACTTCCGACTCATGGTGACCCTATGAATCAATGTCCTCCAAAATGTCAAATCTTTGACAGCCTTGCTCAGATCTTGCAAACTGAGGGCTGTGGCTTCCTTTAGTTAGTCAATCCATCTCTTGTTGGGTATTCCTCTTTTCCTGCTGCCCTCAACGAGCATGACTGTTTTTTCCAGTGACTCTTGTCTTCTCATAACGTGACCAAAATATGATAGCCTCAGTTTAGTCATTTTAGCTTCTAGGGACATTTCAGGCTTCATTTGACCTAGAACCCACTGATTTGATTTTTTGGTGGTCCACGGTATCTGTAACACTCACTTCCAACACCACATTTCAAAGTAATCTACTTTCTTCCTATCAGCTTTCTTCATTGTCCAGCTTTCACACCCATACATAGTAATAGGGAATACAATGGCATGAATTAATCTTGGTGGCCAGTGACACATCCTTACACTTCAGAATCTTTTCTATCTCCTTCATGGCTGCCCTTCCCAGTCTCAATCTCCTTCTGATTTCTTGGCTGCAGCCTCCCTTTTGGTTGATGATGGAGCCAAGGAATAGAAAGTCTTCAACAATTCCAATTTCCTCATTGTCAACCTTAAAGCTGTGTGATTCTCCTGTAGTCATTACCTTTATAGGTGTTCCCTACATCTACTCAACTGGACAGTGGGCGAAAAACTGGTGACAAACTGGGGGAGGGATGTCAGCAGCATTCCAACATGCTGGTGTCCCTTCCAGTGTGCACAGGAAGTGACATCAGAGCTTCACTGGTGAGGGTCCCACCACCCAGTAAGTTCCCCCTGCCCCCACCGGTTTCCTTGTTTTAAGTGGCACATCCAAGACAAAACTTTAACTTAACTTTCCAGCAAGAAGGCCTAGGAATGAATTGTTTGCTGCCTTTTTTACCTGGCCAGTAGGCAGGAGGTTAAATCCTCCACTTCTTTTAATTTTTTATTGAAGAGATTAAAATAATTAAGCGCTTATTAGCCTGGGGCTGGCCTTTTCTAAAGAGCTTCCTTACATAATTGGCATGCTGCCACTTCCCCTTTTCTGCCATTCAGCTTATGTGCTCTAAAGGGGAATAAAAGGCCATTGCTTTAATCATACAGGGAACAAGTCTTGTTGACCCAACCATCAACGCAGGAAGGCTAAACACCCTCTTATGACTAATCCTCCATCATAAACAACAGCTAATAAATTAACTTGCGATAGAAATGCCAAGAAATACACAGCTGAATGTAGGACAGTGTCCTTTTTACCCTTCAGTTTGACCTTGCCTGTTAATAACATAATTCATTACATGAAATACTAATTTTCTTTTGAGGCTGCATGTCTTTTTTCCCCATGTAAAATTAAAGCTGACATAATTCTATTGACATTCCCTTCATTTCCTTGCTTAAAACCATGAGCCGTTTCTCACTGGACATCTTGTCTTCGGTAGGCATGTTGCCGAATTTCCGTGACCACTCTGGTTTGATTCATTAGTTCAAATTGCTTTGATGGGATGAAACTGTGGTGGCCCTTCTTCCCAATGATATGAATGAAGTATGATAGAAATAGTGATGTTGCATCTATTGTGGATTGATGTGAAAGTATAAAATATTTTGGCATTAAAATGGAATTAAAAACCTTCCTGTGTACTAAAGAGCATCAGTCGAAGCATCATTCCTGGTGTCTTTACCTTTGAAGTCTGAATGGTTGCCAAGGACACCTTATTCTGTCTTCAGGCCCTTATTATGGAATAACTTCACAGAACATATTTGCCTAGAATTCCATAAATGACATAAGAATAAAATACACAACAAAACAGACCAAAATCAACAACAGAAACAGGATCAACATTAAAAACAACTAAAAATGACAACTCACATCCCACCACAATAACAGCAGTGCGATCACGTGAGAAGGGTGTAACTCAGGGTTCCACCATATGACAGTTTTCATCTTTTGCTAAAAGGGTAGCATTGGAGGTCTTCAAATACGCGCTAATCGAGAGAAGAAGAATAAAATATGAAAGAATTGGCTGTGCATTTATTACAGATTGATTTACAGTCCATTCCTGAACTTTTGGAGTGCAAGGATGACAGGGAAGAGGCACTGTCACAGCACTTCCTAAAAAGTTCCCCGCAAGCCAAAAGCAAGAAAAAGCCTTTAACCAGCTTTTTTCGGGTAAAATGGGGTGAACAGCCCCATAGAGAATAGCAAGGCTGCGCTTGCAAAAAAGCAGGTTCAGCAACGCCATTCTCGGCACTGGCATCTGGAGCTGAAAGGCGACAGGAGGCAGCTCCTCCCCCAAAACGCCTCCCGGGATGCCAAAACACTCCCCGGAATGCTGGCTTGGGCCTTTACATGGATAGGATGCCGGCGGAAGGCCCTGCTGGCGTTCTGGGGCAGCACTGCCGCAACAGCCTCCATAGACCAGCATCCAGGCCTCCACTCCAGTGCTGGGGCTTCCACACTAGCGCTGGGGCCGTACGTAGCCCAGGCGTCAGCGCGGGGGGCCCAAACACCGGCGTGGCCCCTTCCTGGCCTCCTAAGGGCTTTCGCCCTTGAAGGTTAGGAATACACTGTTAGACAGATTCATAGGTAATTATATATGTGTATTTAGACAGATACATAGGTAACTAGATAAAAATGTAACTAATATTTTTATTTGCAATCCAAGCTACATAGAGAAACACTGTGAACAGATCTGATGAAGATGCGTAGTTGCCAACTTATCTATTAATTTTTGTGCACTAATTTTTCATGTGCTAATTTATTACTTGCCCTGACCTTGATGGACCAGGCTAGCCTGATCTTGTCAGATCTCAGAAGCTAAGCAGGATCAGTCCTGGTTAGTATTTGGATGGGAGACCACCAAGGAATACCGGGGTCGCTATGCAAAGGAAGTCAATGGCAAAATACCTCTGGTAGTCTCCTGCCTTGAAAACCCTACAGGGTTGCCCTAAGTCAGCTGAGACCTGATGGCACTTTACACACACAATTTATTACTTGTGTGCTGTTATGCAGTAGCCTTAAAGGGAAGCATTATGTGGGTTTAATTCAATCCATTCATGTACCCACTCTCCAGGCAGATCAAGCAATGAGATAACTTCAAAGAAATTATGATTAGAACTGAGCTGAAACCGTGCAGTTTTTCATAAACAATTTCAGAAATGTCAAAAAAAGCCACTCCTTTTTGGCACTTTTCAGGGTTTCTTGCAAAAAACAGCTCCAGAATCACTTACACTGCTTTCAGTTACTTTCACTTTCAGCTTCCCTTACTTTTCCCATGTTCTTAATAGGACCAGGAACACCTTAAAGACAACAAAAAATTTTAGGGTATAAGCTTTCATGAGTAAAGTACACTTCATCCAGTATCTGAGAAAGTGAACTTTGACTGGAATATTTTGTTGGTTTTTAAGGTGCCACTTTACTTGAATTTTGTTCATCTACTACAGATTAGCATGGCTATCTACCTAAACTTGCTCATATTAGTCATTTATCTTCTCATGTGAAAACATCATCTCGCCTTCTCTCACTGGCTATATAGAATATTATCCTGCTCATGGTCGCATCCTCAATTGGGTAGCAGCACTCATAAGCCTAATGTATAGGGTTGCCAACCTTCAGGTACTAGCTAGAGATCTCCTGCTATTACAACTGATCTCCAGCCGATAGAGATCAGTTCACCTGGAGAAAATGGCCGCTGTGGCCATTGGACTCTATGGCATTGAAGTTCCTCCCCTCCCCAAACCCTGCCCTCCTCAGGCTCCACCCCAAAAACCTCCCACCAGTGGTGAACAGGAACCTGGCAACCCTACTAATGCAAGGGGGGGGGAAACAGCCACTAGAGGGGGGGCAGTGTTATCTAGAGCACAGCAGCCTGGAGAAATTATGTGTTGAACAGGAATGAAACATGGACATATTTTCACAACCTATATCAGGAAAACAAAGCAGCCCCATTGATATTGCTGATTTTTAGCTGGAAATCTGGGGGATGTATAGCACAGCATTGTAGCGAGGGACAAATTCATCCTGAGCTTTAAGGCTACCTGAACAAAGACTGACAATCCACAGCTGAAGTCAAATCATCCATGGTCTAAAGACCATATGTCTCTCTCATGCCCTGTTCTTTTGACGAGGCCCTTTGATAAATTATTTTAATTCCGCACGTATGCTGTCTGAGAACGGGGCCGTTGTCTGGGTGTGTGTCACCTGCTGGTGAAATGCCAAACCACTGAAGTCTGATGATATTTCATAGACGCCTTGGAGGGAAAGAAGGTGAGCATTAACCATTTTATTGCTCATCCCTTGCATTCAGTTTGTCAGCTGGCACATATCCTTCATCGTGCCAACCGGATAATTGCAACCGTTTTGTTTAAAGCCAAAGAAATTCTCTTCATCCAGATTTCCCCCAGGATTTTTGATTTCCAAATTACGTATCCTTTCTGAAAAAGAACTGATTTATTAGGAATGTTCCACCCCTTGTGTCCCCCCCCCAAAAAAATTAGCACAGAGCACCACACATGTGCAGTTTCCTTCACCTCTCACAGATCTTTCTCTTCATAATCATAGTTTCTCCCCCTGTGTTACAAATTTATATGTGAGCATTGACTAAACAATCCATACCACGACCACTACTATATAACTTGATGTGATTACACATAGAGCAGTACTGAATATTCTTTTGTGTGGTATTTTGTATTATATCAGAACATATGTATTGAGCAGTAAACACTGTGCATGAAGGAATTTTATGCTATTGTATGAACAATCATGGTAAGATACTTTCTTGCAGTTTTTTGTTGTTGTTGTATGTGCAGAGTCAGTAATGAAGGGAAGGAGGTACAAATGGGGAAAAATTAAAGGTGGAGCACATGATAATGAGGATGGTGCAATTCGGGAGCTGATTCCAGAGGTTCAGAGAGTGAAATGGGAAGAATGAACAGCATGAAGAGGAATTCTGGAACAGAAATGGAAAAGAACGGGGGAAATAGGCTCATGCCTACAAATAAGATGTAACAACAGTCTGTGGCAAAGACCTCTCATGACCCTACCTACCTCACAGAGTTGTCAGGAGGATAAAATAAGTAAGGGAGATCTAGGTAGGAAGGGTGAGATAGACATGCATTAGGCAGGTAGATATATTCATCTTTAGCACAACATCCTGAATTGAGTTTCCAGCTTATTGGGCTGGGGTACTGCTTTAAGAACATAAGAAAGACCATGCTGGATCAGACCAAGGCCCATCAAGTCCAGCAGTCTGTTCACACAGTGGCCAACCAGGTGCCTCTAGGAAGCCACAAACAAGACGACTGCAGCAGCACCATCCTGCCTGTGTTCCACAGCACCTAAGATAATAGGCATGCTCCTCTGATACTAGAGAGAATAGGTATGCAGCAAGACTAGTATCCATTCTAACTAATAGCCATAACTAGTTTTGATATTATAAGTTGCTACAGTATAGATAGGGATAACTGTCAAGTGCTGTCTAAGGATAAGGGACTGTTCCCAAGCTAGCCCATTCTTGGCTGGAGCAGCTGGGTGGGTTGAGGAGGGCACACTCCCAGCAACAACCGAGCCCTTATTTGCTGGAGCTGCATGTGAGAAATGATACACTGTTTTAACTGCAGCACTGTTTTAAGTGCAGGTGAGGATAAAATGAAGCCAGCAGTAATGCCAGCTAAGTTAGGAGCTTACCCCAAATGCTAGCAGCCACTTTTTAGCAGCCACTCACACTAACATGGGGATATCTAACTGATGTAGATCACCCATTAATAAATGAGTCAACCTGCATACTCATGTCTCATGTCCTTATTTGGGGGTAGAGTTGTCAACTTCCCAGAGATAAAATGTTATGCTCCCTAAGTAGAAGCTTAATGGGAGGCTATTTGACAGGTGGTGTGATTTACCTCCATGTCATGAAAACCTTCACTGCCCATATCCACATATTAAACCTCTATTAATAGATCGGGACATTTTTCTCCGTGCCTGTTGAGCAATGTTAATCCTTGCCTGTTGAGCAATGTTAATTAAAATGATGGTTTTACCCAAGATGCTTTTCTTATTTCAAAATTTACCAATTATAAAAGGAACCAAAATATTTAAAATTTGGAAAAAAGATATTTTAAATTTTTTGTGGAGTAAAGGAAAACATAGAATAGCTTATAATAATTTGATTCAACTAAGGGAAACAGGAGGTTTAGGGTTACCAGATTTAAAAATGTATTATGAGGCATCTTGTTTCGCTTGGTTAAAGACGTGGATTATGTTAGAGAATACCAAAAAATTAGAATTAGAGGGTTATAATTTACATTTTGGATGGCATGCATATTTATGGTATGAGAAGGAAAAGGTAAATAAAGAGTTTAACATTCATATTATTAGAGCCAGATTATTTCAAATTTGGAAAAAGTATAGAAGGATTTTGGAAAACAAGACCCCAGGATGGGTTAACCCAGTGGACGCTCATATGAGAAGTGGAATACATTTAAATTTAGAAATTGACATGTATAGAAAAATTATTGAATGGAAAGAGGGGAAATGGGTTTTAAAAAGTAGGGAAGAACTTGACATAAAGGATTGGTTTCTGTATTATAGGTTAAGAGATATATTCAACAAAGATAACCAGTTTGGATTTAATAAAAATAAATCTGAATTAGAGAAAATATTAATAAAAGGAAACAAAGGATTGATAGGTAGAATGTATAAATTATTAATTGAAACTAACTTAGAACAAGAAAGAATTAAACCAGTTATGATAAAATGGATGAAGGAGTTAGGATTCAATATTGATTTGGATATATGGGAAAATTTATGGAAGAGAAAATTTAAATTTACAATAACCAATGAAATTAGAGAAAACCTATATAAAATGTTTTATAGATGGCATATAACCCCTGTGATGATATCTAAAATGAATATACTGGATTATGTGGGAAATGTGGAAAGGAAAGAGGTACATATATGCATGTGCGGTGGTTATGCAAAAAAAATTAAAAGCTTTTGGAAAAAAGTACTGAGGGAAACAAATAATTTGATTAATGGTAGAGTAAAAAGGAAGTCGGTATTCTGTTTATTGGGTATTCCACCAAAAAATATGAGTAATAAGGATAGGGTTATCTGCCAATATAGTTTTGCTGCTGCAAGAATTGTGATAGCTAAAGTTTGGAAGCAAGTGAATAAACCTTCAATTATTGACTGGAGAGAGAAATTATGGATGTATATGAGGATGGCCAAATTAACGGAATTCCTACATGGAAAGGATATGGAAGAATTTTAAAAAATATGATCTAAGGCCACCTCATATTGGGATAAATTGGCAAAAATGGACTTTACAGTATTACTTAGCGAGTTATAGAAACTAGTTTTAATAACTTTATATTATTGTGTTAACAAGTATTATTATAAATACTGTTTAGACACTTCTTCGGAAGTCGGGTGAAGGGTCACTTTTTAGATGGGTGGAGGGTGAAGGGGTATCTTCTTGGATTTTATAATTTAGTAATCACGAATGTAATAATTTAGGTTTATAGATACCCTTCTGTATTTTCTTTTTGTGTTTTTATGTTAATTTCATTGTATTTGTTTTTTTTCTGTTTTGTATTATAAAAATTAATAAAAATTATATATATAAAAAAAGCAATGTTAATCCTGAAGTGACAACTTTAACATGTTGGAGAATTAGGAACATATTGCACATGGTACTGAGGCAAAGTTTGACAGGGAGCTGTTGCCATTACTGTTTTCCTGATGAGTGGGCCAGCCTGCATTGTTCCAGTATGGTGTAGTGGTTAAGAGCAGTAGTTTGGAGTGGTGGACTCTGATCTGAAGGACCGGGTTTGATTCCCCACTCCTCCACATGAGTGGTGGAGGCTAATCTGGATTTGTTTCCCTACTCCTCCACATGATTTGTTTCACCACTCCTCCACATGAAGCCAGCTGGGTGACCTTGGGCTAGTCACACTCTCACAGCCCCACCTACCTCACAGGGTGTCTATTGTGGGGAGGGGAAGGGAAGGTGAATGTAAGCCTCTTTGATTGTTCCTTAAATGGGAGAGAAAAATGGCATATAAAAAACAACTCCTACTCCTACTCCTTCTTCTTCCATTCACATTTTCATTGAACACCGAAAAATGTAATACTGAGGCAGAAAATGAGTGAAACCTGTAAATGGCACTCAAAGAAAAACAAATGGGGTGGGGAGATCCAGCCAGATTTTTAACTCAATCTTGCCCAATTCTTACTAGAGCCCTGGGTTTTTGTCAATGCAAGGCCCACACTCACCTGCATAGCTTTTTGTTGTTGTTGTTGTTGTTTTGGGTGGGCAAAGGGGACTCCCTTCTCCCTTTTTCACTAGCTGAAAAGAGGGTTGAATCCAAATCACGGATGGAATCATTCTCAAGTCATTTGGAAAAGTGTTAAATATGAAGCCTATCTTGAAAGGACTGCTGCCGCCTAGATAGTTTCTGGACAACTTTCAAAACATTCCTTGATAGCTGAGCATAGTGCAGTGTTGTCATGTCAGACATGCCCTCGCTAGATGGCCTTTTGTGGCCCCACACACTTCTTCCAGCTGCTCTGTTTTGAACTATGAGACCGCAGATTGATGAAACGTTCCTGAAACATGAGTAAGACTCCACATGCTCTGTGGAAACATCAAAGGAATATAAGTATATTTTTTCACATAGAGGGCTAGTATCCTTTCTTTCATATGCAAAAGAGACAAAGCGGGATGGCCTTTATTTCTGAAGGATGGAGCAATGCTCCATAATTCACTCAGATCACTTGATCTTCAAGGATGCTCAGACAATTTTGTATAAGAGTCTTTGTTCAGTTTGAAGTTAAACTGTAACTAACATATTTCAAAATAGCAGTAGTATATATATATATATTGCAATCAGATTTTTAAAAATCAAGACGAAAGGAAGTAAACCAAAGATTAACACTGAGAGAAGAATTAAGGTGATAGAAAAATAATGTACCTTGACTGGAAACTATGATCTGTTTTATGCATAAAATCAGCAAAGATTTTATTTCTCTTGCAGAGAACTCCAGAGGGTGAACAAAGATGCACTATATGGAGGGCTTATTTAAACCTTCTTTCTACAGTCTCCCTGAGGATAAAATCAGGGAGAACCTCATAAAAAGAGGAATGTTCCTCAGTGTATGTTATCACTGCTAGACCTGAAACAAAGTTTTGGGGAAGAAATGGATTTAACATCCTCCATTTTTAAATTGGCATGTACCAAATGTTCTGTTTCCTAATGTTATTATTATCATTATCACTCAATCAAACAATGAACAGGCTGGTCCTCGTGTAGATGAGAAAAGCTGAGAAACCAGGCTGACCAGACAATGAATGGATCTCAGTGTACTCAGAGAACTCTCTAGATATGCATAAAATATGGCTTTGCAAGTTAACTAGGGGTGTGCATTTGAATATATCCTGTCCTTATCAGTATGTTGCAGATACATTCAGGTCTCTGGATGGTATTCAGGATTTTTTGGGATACCAAGAAATAGGTCCCCAAAATCCTGGAAATATCTAGCAGTAACTGGGAATATCAGGTGACAGGGTTTTAAACCTCTCGGGACTGTTTTCCCCCTTATTTTTTCTGTGTGCCTGTGCCTTCCTGGGGTTTGGTAATGGCTTGCCATGTTGGCTTGGCTTTGATTCTGTCTTTTAAAATTGTTTTCATTGGTCTTGCAACATTGTGTTCTTTGCTCAAATTGGTTTTTATCGGTTTGCTGTGGATTCTTGGATTTGACATTGGCTCAGATTCTTGGGTTGTACACTGGCTCAGATTCTCTGATTTTACATTTCTTGGGCTTGCAACAGTATTCCTATTGAGTCTGGCTTGGATAAATCTGTGGTCAGACATTGGGTTGGATTCTCAAATTGCCTCATTGTCCTGTGCATCTGTCAGGATTCCCTGGTTCTGCATTGGTTCTTTGGGCTTGTTGGTTCTGTCTGCTTTAAGAGGCTTTTGTCTAAGGGTTATTTTGCTTGCTTTTGTGCCTTTGGCTATTCTTTGCCTTGGGGAAAGCATGGCATTCTCCTCCCCATAGAAAACAATGGAGCATGGCTGGGGGCACCTTGTTCAGCAGCCCATAAAATTGGACCACTTTGTCCAATTCTCTTGAAACTTGGGAGTTGCTTAAAGGATAGGCTCCAGTAGCTCCACTGCAATTTTGGAGCACCTTTCTCACTAAAAAGCCCCTCCAGACCTCTGGAAAGATTCCTCATATGGAATAATGGAGCTGAACAATATTGGAATCCTGAAAATGAACCATTGAACACATGAAGCTGCCTTATACTGAATCAGACCCTTGGTCCATCAAAGTCAGTGTTGTCTACTTAGACTGGCAGCAGCTCTCCAGGGTCTCAGGCAGAGGTCTTTCACATCACCTACTTGCCTAGTCCCTTTAACTGGAGATGCCGGGGATTGAGCCTGGGACCATCTGCATGCCAAGCAGATGCTCTACCGCTGAGCCACAGCCGGATCCGAATATCAAGTCAGTTATTGGAACCAGGAATACTGACATTTTCAGCTCCTTAATATCTTTATCAGAAAAAAATAGTTTTTTTTTTCAAGATGCACTTCCCTAAAATTAAATTAAATGAAAGGGAAAATTGGCTTGGTGGAGACTCAAAATGCTGTAGAAAGGATGGATTTCTAAGAGCACTAGTTAAAGAGAAAAAAAGAAAAAAGGGGGGCTACTTAGCTTGCTTAAGTCCATGAAGACAATCCTGGAGGGAGGATTTGGGGGGTGCAGTAGGACTTCCAACATGAACCACCAATTATTCCTTTCAAACCCCCAGCTTGCTGTTAGTACCACAGATGGTACACAGCAGTTGTTAAACTAGAAAAATAAGGCCACTCACAAAGGCAGGAGTTTCTACATTCTCAGAGTACTCCCCAAGTAAGAAAAAAAAATGTGTACATTTAAAACAAAGAGGAAGAAAACTCCAGACCCATTGGAAAAGACTATGCATGCTCACTGCCCACAGAATTTTATTTATATATGAAGAAGAAGAAGAAGAGTTGGTTTTTATATGCTGACTTTTTCTACCACTTAAGGAAGAATCAAACCAGCTTACAATCACCTTCTCTTCCCCCTCCCACAACAGACAACCTGTGAGGTAGGTGGGGCTGAGAGATTTCAAAGAGAGCAGTGACTAGCCCAAGGTCACCCAGCTGGCTTCATGTGGAGGAGTGGGGAATCAAACCCGGTTCTCCAGATTAAAGTTTGCCGCTCCAAACCACCACTCCTAACCATTACACCATGCTGGCTCTCAATTCATTCATTTATTTAAATTGGTATCCCTCCCTCAATCTCCAGCCAAGAGTGGTCAAAGAAAAATGTAAGAAATTAGAAGAGTGTATATAAAGCAGGGGCTAAGCCACAAAACTCTGAAGTGGGGAAATTCCAATCCAGATCTTGCCTCTGCCCCGAACTGACATAGGTGTCCTTTGGCAAGTCTCTGTCAGCCTGAATGCTGGCTCAGTCCAATCTGCAACAAGATTGGGATATTAATGCTGGCCTACTTCACAAGGTTGTTGGTAGGATTAATTAGAGAATGCATGTGAAGTTCTCTGAGTATAAAGAGGATAAAAGTACAGAGGTTATTTAAAGCAGTCCTTCTATTTGGATGCGCTCTCTCTCTCTCTCTCTCTCTCTCTCTCTCTCTCTCTCTCTCTCTCTCTCTCTCTCTCTCTCTCTCTCTCTCTCTCTCTCTCTCTGTGTGTGTGTGTGTGTGTGTGTGTGTGTGTTTGTGTGTGTATCCCCTCACATATGCTGTAACTCTAATATCGGTTTCACTTGGATTATAAATACCAATGAAGGCAACAAAAAAAAAAGGGGGGGGGAGGGAAATTAGTCACGAATGCCAAAGAGAATTTTCCATCTGAAATCTTGATTCATGCGGCAGTTCTGGCTCAATCTGACAGAGGCGCCTCTGAAAAGGGCAAGGACTGAATTGACGATAAGAAAACGAAAAAAAATGTCTATCACAAGAAGCTCAGGTGGCCATTTAAGATTAAGAGAGGCGATGCAGCCACAGGACAGCGGGAGGAAGGCTCGTGCCGTGCGCCATGCCCGTACAGCAATGATTGAGGCGACGGGGAGCCGCGAGTGATTCGTGCACACATGCGTTGAGAGGCATCGGCTTAATCGAAACCCAGGCTCATCCACACTGTGGAAACAAAGGCCGTCTGTTCCGTGCGCGATTTTGCTAATCCGCCTAACTACATACTATCAGCACTCCTGGCTGCCGCAATTAAGATGTAGGGAAATTCTTCCCTGTCATTTTCTGCTAACTGCTGGGTTTCAAGTTCACCCTCAGTTAATGGCAAAACAGACCAAAAATGTGTTCCCCCCCCCCCACACCCAAACACACACTCAAATAGAGTGTGATTTCTCTGTAAAAGTCTTACTATTTTGGAGCAAGGTTGAGCTGTGTGTGTGTGTGTGTGTGTGTGTGTGAGAGAGAGAGAGAGAGAGAGAGAGAGAGAGAGAGAGAGAGAGAGAGAGAGAGAGAGAGAGAGAGAGAGAGAGAGAGAGAGAGAGAGAGAGAGAGAGAGAGAGAGAGAGAGAGAGAGAGAGAAGAAGAAGAAGAAGAAGAAGAAGAAGAAGAAGAAGAAGAGTTGGTTTTTATATGCTGACTTTCTCTACCACTTAAGGGAGAGTCAAACCGGCTTACAATCACCTTCCCTTCCCCTCCCCTCAACAGACACCCTGTGTGGTAGGTGGGGCTGAGAGAGTGTGACTAGCCTAAGGTCACTCAGCTGGCTTCATGTGGAAGAGTGGGGAAACAAATCCAGTTCACCAGATTAGAATCAGCCACTGATATGGAGGAGTGGGGAATCCAACCCGGTTCTCCAGATCAGAGTCCACCACTCCATATCACCATTCTTAACCACTACACCGTGCTGGTTCTATGAAAGGATTAAGTCTCGATAACATAACTAGAATAAAAGATCCAGTTGTCAATTGACCTTACAATTGGTTGTACCACAGAGTTAATGCCCCACGGTGTACTGGAATGTCTCATTTCCTGTAGGACAAGAGTAGTTACTATATTATAGTTATTATTATTGTAACTTATAGTTAGTATTGTAAAACCGAGCAGACTAATTAGTATAGTATTCAAATTGCTTACTTATTATACAACAATGATTGTTGCAATGTCTACCATGTACTCTCCTGGCAACTACCCCAGAAAACTGAAGAAAGATCAGAGTAAAGATGTGTGAATATGCATTTTTTCCACTTTTGTGCTTGGTTGGAAAAACCCTTTTATTCCTTTTAGCAAATTCCCAGTTCTTTGTTTCTTTCCTGTGTTGCATTTTTGAACTATTTTTAGATCACAGTTACAGTACACTCCAATTTTTACTTGACTGACATTAAAAAACACACAACAGAAGTCAGTTTTAGTGGCAGTATTTCTATTGCATGTTGATGATTTGGTCAGGATGACAGAGTGAGGAGAAATCATCGAAAAAATCTCGCACATTCAAATCAAATTAGAGGTGTTACAAAGATCAGTTATATCCCTAGATCAGAGGAAGGGTTTTTGTTTGTTTATTTTTGACCAGGCCCCTTGCTCATGCCAAGATATGCCTCCGCTTTATTTTTTTCCTCTCAGGCTACTGCAAAGCTTTTTTGGGGAGAGAGCTCACAAGCTGCTGTTTCCTCCTGTCTTGGATCCCATCTATTGATTATTTATTTAAAAGATTTCGACTCCAGAAAAGGCTGTTGCTCCAGCAGAACATTACTCTGCATCTGCTCAGTTAATCTGAGTCTAAGGTCATTTATGCAGGGGAGTTTTACCTGAGGCTGGAAACTCGCTGGACCCACACTTTCATATTGGGAGTCTATGCACCAGCAGTCTCCAAGCTCAAATCAAGTCCCTGCCCTTTTAAATGCTGCTTTGTAATTGGCTTACTTTGTAGAGCTTACTGTGAGAGAATCCCCCCCCCAAAAAAAACCCATTTGCTGTATAAAAAAGCATTTTAAGAACAAAAACCAGAGCAATCTGAAAGGAGGGGGAGAGAAATCCAAGCCTTGGTTTTAAAAAGCCTTTCTTCTGCTCAGAAAGAGTTCCTAGGAAGCAGGAAGCATTTGAATCCCTGCCTCACACTGCTTTGTAATTGGCTGTGAGAGAAACCAATCTTGTCCCGCACTTTGCCTTATGCACAGGGATTTCACCTGTTCTGAGCTCAGGGGAGAGGGAAGAATTGGGTTAACAGAGGAATGAGAAGTCCTGGGATTTGTGAGGGCTGGCAGCGAGGTCATCTCTAATGAATGGAAAACACATGCATAACTCCAAGGAACAACTGAAACTGATCAGGGGCAAATGTGAGTGAAAGTACCTATGCATAAACTATCATTGGGGCATTTTCCCTTTCCCCCCTTTTACTTTTAACAGATGCTTCCCCCCCCCCTCCATGATGGCTGGATAGCCTCTGAGGAGGCAATGGGCTATGCCGCCCCCGGCTGCCACAGATCCCCACCCCCAGAAATGGCCTGTTAGTATAGCAGGGCAATCCTAAACAGAATTGGCCCCTTCTAAGCCCATTGACTTCAATTGAAGGGTTAACTCTGCTTAGGATTGCACTGTAGATGTGGTTCTTTGCTGCTTCTTTTTTTTTTTGAACCTCCATTAACATATACAGTATTTTGAAAAGAAATAGAACATTAAGAATATAAGAACATAAGAAAGGCCCTGCTAGATCAGACCAAGGCCCATCAAGTCCAGCAGTCTGTTCACACAGTGGCCAACCAGGTGCCTCTAGGAAGCCCACAAACAAGACAACTGCAGCAGCATTATCCTGCCTGTGTTCCAAAGCACCTAGCCTGTAGATTTTAGGATGAAAAAGAAAATGCTCCTGGTTCGCAGAAATAAAATTTAGATTGATGACTTTTAGAAGAGCAACTGTTTTGAATCTCTCACTCTCCAGCTTCGGCAGATGATTCTGCGTTCTAGTATTATGAGAGAGGGAGAAAATGTATGCAGCAAAATGTGGAAGAAATCAGGACTGAGTTTTGAGGAGGGTGGACTGTGCCACTTCAAACTGTATGTGGTAAATCACTTTTTAAATACTTCCCTGTGAGGGGGGGACTCCCTGCAAGTTAAAAAACAACAACTAGGACAACAGGGATTTTTACTTTCTGAATGTTTTCTTAGGACAGTGTGCAGTGCAGTATTAAGTGATATACTTCACTCTACCAGCTCAGGATTGTACTCATTCAGGTTTCAGAGGAGCTGGCTAAAGGCATTTAAAACTATAATGTTTTCTTCAGCTGCTTTTCTGGCTAATAAAATGTTTGTTATTAACCTGCCTTCTTCTTAAAAGCCTGCCAACTTCATGCCTTGAGCAAAATTTTATTTTATTCGTTTTACTAATTTATACCCCGCCTTTCTCCCCAATGGGGCCCAAATCAACTTTCATCATTCTCCTCTCCTCCATTTTATCCTCACAACAACCCTGTGAGGTAGGTCAGAGTGAGTGTGTGACTGGTCCAAGGTCACCCAGCAAGCTTCCATGGCACCAGCGGGGATTCGAACCTGGGTCTCCCATATACCAGTCCGACACTCTTAACCACTACACCACACCATGACAATTTGTTTACCCTTGGAGGTCTGCTATGGAACCATTGTGTATTACAGAGGATTCTGGGGTATATTTGGGGCACATATGCAGTTCTCTGATGAGCCTACATGAAGAAATATGGTATACAATAGCCAGAGTGCTGAGGGAGAATCTGTGAGATTCAGGTTCAAATCTCTGCTCTGTATGAAGCTCACTGGGTACCCTCTCCTTTTCAGACAAACCTACTTTACAGGATTGTTGCAAAGCCAAAACGAGGAAAAGCTGATCTTATATACCACCTGTGCTTTTCAGTGGAAGTGCGAGATTAAAAATTCTCAAGAAAGGTCTTAGCATATTCCTGCTCCTGGATTTTGGAGGAAGATTGACAGGTAGTCTGTCCACCATTGCTGATCTCATTGTCATTTTGGAGCCTTCACTAAGCTTCTGAAAAAGCTTTGAAAACCACTTCCTTGTCAGGGAGTTCCAGAAGAAATGGAAAATATATTATGATTACACATAATGTCATCTTTATAGTTAATGGTAGAATAATTAGACAATAATCAAATAACAAGTAGACAAAAAATGAAATGTAGGAAATATAGCTGTGGTATTAGAAGAATCACTAGAAAAGACAGTCATGCCAGGAAAAGTTGAGGGCAGCAGGAAAAGAGGAAAACCCAACAAGAGATGGATTGACTAACTAAAGGAAGCCACAGCCCTCAGTTTGCAAGACCTGAGAAGATAGGACATTTTGGAGGACATTGATTCATAGGGATGCCATGAGTTGGAAGCGACTTGACGGCACTTACAACCACACGCACACACACATTAGAAGCAATAACTATCAATACTCTATTTGATCAATCATAAACCTATGTTAAAGGATTATGATATATAATCAAAAGTATTGTATTTAATCAAGCTTATAATAGCCCTAAGAATTAAAGTTGGTTACTCAAATATATCGACAGAGGCCGAGTAAGAATAAGTAAACTTAAATATATAAGCAGTTAGGCAGTATAAGGATTAAAGTGTTGATTATAAGTGCTTTTAGTGAGTCAGGCATTTTTTTAATATCTTAGATGTTATTGAGGGCAGCCACAAACGGCACAACAAGGAAGGTTTGACTTATTGTTTGTATGATTGGTGTATGTATGGTTTATTGTTTTTCTAATGTTAAAAATAAAATATTATTGGGGGGGGGGAGAAAACCACTTCCTTGGAGATCTTCACAGCTCTCATTTGGGATTTGGAATGGAGAACAATTGCTGTTCTGATTCTGCCAACAGTCCACATCGCTGGTACAAATTGGTAGAAGATCAGCATAGGGCTGGCCAAAGGGCTGGCTCCTCTTTCTAAACTACCGTAACTTTCCTTTTTCTAGATTAAGTACTTTGTAGATCCACACTGAAAAGATCTTTTCTTCATCCTGAACTTTTTCTGAAGTGGAGAAGCAAAGCAGTTTTTTGGTCCAATCCAAATGAGGCGACAGTGAAATTGAGACAATTTTTGAAATGAGTTGCATAAAGCTGTGTTTCCGATGACACGGGGCAATTTAATTCTCCTGTCTATAAAACAAATGGGAAAAGACTTTTAAGGGGGAAAATTATTTCCCACTGCTGGTTTCCTCATCCTTTATAGTCATTTTATTAGCCTGTAACACATTGCTGCCACAGTAGTACCAGATGGGTCTGAAGATATGATAGCTTTTTAACAATATTCTGTCATCTCTGACTGCTCCTCTAAGTGTTCTTCCCTTCATTCAAAAGTTAAATGGACTCTCAAAGCATGAACAAGAATAAATATGTAACATTTGTTACAAGGATATTAACAAGAAAGAACAGGATAACAATCAAATATATTCCCCTACTCGGCATGACAGTGAGATGTTTCCTTAAACGCTCTTAAGGTTAGAGTAAGAATACTGAAAGTTTTCTCCCTTTTAACAGATTGGAGACATATCTGCTTGGAAATGACAGCTTTCACTGGTATGTGTCTGTCATCCAAATGTATATATACATATTTGTAATGACAAAACAAATAATGGCATTCATTGTTTTAATGTACAGTTAAGATACATCTGCACAAACTAAAACCCGCCAAATCGAAAACAGTACATTAGAGATGTTTCCAAAATTCTCCTTATCCGATCCCCCCCACCCATTTTTCTGAGTTTCTGATTGAATTCTGAAGGACAGCCGATGTATTCTTCATTATTCAGTTTGTTTATTGTAAGATTTTATACTAAATATGGTGTATGCAGTTGCTGCAGCTTTCAATTCAATTCCTTATTTCCCCCCTCACCTACATGACAATCTGCATGTGCCCATTGACAGAACACCACGTTAAAGGAAACTTTGTGTGATTCTACATATAATGGTATCAAGATTACATTTGCAAGGTATTTTTTTCAATGGATACAGGAACATATATGCATCAGTAAAACACCACATTAAAAAAATCTTGATGCAGTCATGCAAATGATGAGATCCAATTTGTTCTTTTGCAATGTGTTGATAATACAGCGCAGAGGAAAGGCACAAATGAATGGAAGAAACATACGTCTGTTGCAAAGAGTTTATGCACCAATTCCACAATTACAGCTCATTCCTGAGCCCCGGGGCCAAAAGTCCATAGGAGGTGAGCAAGTGGTAAGGACACCAGCGTCTGGGCCACTTGCACCGCCCACAGTGGCACGGACGCTTGCGTTGGGGCACTCACGCCGGCCTACATGGACTGGTGCTGCAGAGTGGCTTTGGGACGCCTGCTCAGCCTCCTGCCAGCATCCCAATGGCACAACTGCTTGCGCTATCATCCCAGGAGGCGTTCTCGGGTTGTTCTGGGGGTGGAACTGCCGGTAGGCAGCCCCCTAACCCCTTCCAGCCTGGGAATGCCCCCCTCTGCCTCAGTGGTTCTGCACCAGGTTTTTGCAGGCGCAGCATCGCTTTAGTCTATAGGGCTCCCCCCCCCCCAATTTTTATTTCTTACACATTAAATGGCCATTTTTTTTTCCTTCTTGTGGCAGCCTCCAAACCTGTTTGGAGGTGCTGTGGCAGTGCTGCGGCCACACCATCCCTGGGCTCAGGAATGGGCTGTTAGACATTCTGCCAGGCCAACAAGAATTCATCCAGAGAGGGACTAAGTTCAGAGTAATTTCCTCTCATCCTTCAGCTCATCAAGGTATGTATTATGGCCCATCAGGTGCTTAGTCCCGTCTCCTATTTTTTTATAGCCTGGGCAGACAAAAAGGAGATTTTTAAAATTTATATTTGGAAGACTGCCACGTATGGCTAATGTTTGCTGTTTGATTCAGTAAGGCATAAATTGTGCAAGCCTGTGCTAACAGAGTTGTGAATAACAAGGATCTGTGGTGGTGGGTGGATTTTCCCAGTTCTGTTTCTTCAAAGTTTTCATTATTTTTATTTGTTATGATCATAGATCAGCCAAGATTAACACATGTCATAGTTTTCTAAGATTTCACTTCACTAGACTGAGAAAATTCAAGTCCAGTGGCACCTGAAAGACTAATAAAATTCTCCATGGTAAGCTTTCATGAACGAAAACTCTCTTCGTCATGTACAAATGAGAATGAAGATCCTTATATCCAGGTAAGCAGATAGGAGGGGTATTACAAAGAAAGACCAGTTGGAGTCAGGATGAAGAGGTACAATGCAAAACATAATCAGTTTGATTAGAACAAGGAGATATGGATCTGTAATAGGGTAAGAGTCATATTCAGCCCTGTGGGGCTCCATTGTCCTGAATTTGTTAATAAATTCTAGTTGAGCAATCTCCTATTGTATTCTCCTTTTGAAGCTTCTCTGTAGGACAACAGAGACTGAAGATCAGGGGGCTGTCTGTGTGCAAGAAAAGGTCTTCCTCCCAGTGGTTGTAAGAAAGGAATATCATAATCCTGCATAGGTGGCAGTCTTTAATTATACAGTGAACTGGTTTGAGCAGTGAGCTGTATGTGTCCAAGCAGTGATCTTCAGCGGTTTTCTTGTTCAGGCCTATCTTGTAGCATGTTATCCCTGGGTACCATTCTGGCTTTGCCAGTCTGGTTCCTGACTATATCAGGTGGGTATTGTAACTCCAAAAATGTCTGTTGTAAATATTTCAGGTGAGAATCTCTTGTCAGAGGGATTGGGGGAGTGTGGCTGTAGCATAGAGCTTGACTGAAGAGAATGGGTTGTTTAGTGTGTTTAGGATGGAAACTGGAGGCATGTAGATATGTTTGGTGAACAGTAGGTTTCCAGTGTTAGGTGGTATTTATGTATTCATCCTGTGTTTATACAGTCACCTCTTCAAAATGTCCTTCTTGTGTAGACTGATTCATGGTCAAGTTGATGGTGGGTGGAAGTTGCTAAAGGCCTGGTGAAATTTCTCAAAGAATCCCCAAGTGTCCACATGATAATAATATCATCAATAAATCTCAAGAATAAGGGAGGTGTTGATGCCCTGACCTGGTTAGCCCAGGCTAGCCTGATCTTGTCAGATCACAGAAGCTAAGCAGGGTCGATCCTGGCAAGTATTTGGATGGGAGATCTCCGAGGTATACCAGGGTCGTGACATGGAGGCAGGCAATGACAAACCATCTCTGAACATCTCTTGCCTTGAAGACCCCACCAAGGGTCACTGTAAGTCAGGTGTTTTCTGACTACAAGCTTCTCTTATGTTGTTTTGTTATGAAGTCTGAAGAACTGAGATGTGTTATTGCTACCTGCTGATGTAAAAATGTGTTAAACAAAAAGAGGGTTGGTGTATTTACTGCATTACTATCTGTGCAAATGTGTGGATTTTGAAAATATTAGGAGATAATATTTGCTGTTGCATCAATGCTCTGTTGGTATAATGCTTTCCCAATGCACAGAAGCACAAATGCTCATCAAGAAAAAACTCCAACCAAAAAATCTGGATGCAATCCCATGTGAGATGAATATCAAATGTGCTTTTGCACTGGTATTGTAGAGGAGGGGAAAATATATATGAAAGAACCAAGATTTGTATGGCAGACTCTACAGGAACCAATTTGGCAATTAATTTTAAAAATCCACCCATTTAAATTGGAAGGAGACAGGATGCAACCAAGAAAGAAATTCCAAAGCAGTTAAGGAAAGGAATGGGAGAAATTCTTCGCATGCATAGAAACCAAAAATGAGGAAATGGGGGCAAAAAGAATCCATGGAACAGTAATGCAAGGGGAGACCTTTAATCTTTAATCATCTTTTCCTTGTCGCTTCTGTGTTGCTCTTTCGTCCTTTACTCACCCCCCCTTTTTCTCACAGTATATCATATCCCCTCTCCAAAGCTTTCAAGAGCCTAAACCTGACCTGCTCCTATCAGTACCAAAACCAAGGTGTTCATTTTCTCAGTCTACAGAGCAGGTGCTAACGGTGTCTTTTTCTTCTTCTATCACTCTCTCCACTGTCGCCGGTGTCACTTAACTACGATGATTCATCACCTTTCATGGGAAATTTGCAGGGCTTTTCTTTCAAGTCTCCCCATTCATCTTCCAAAAAGAACTTTGCGAAGTCGATTTTGAAGCTTCGTGGCTGCCATGGTGCAAGCTTGGCTACCAAAGGGGTCTGTTATCACTGCAGGGGATGCCTGTGCTGCTATTTTAATTATTTGTGCCAGCTTTTTTTGTTCTTTTTTTCCCCATTTGTCTCCTCCTGGGCTGCTGCATTTGGAGATAGGCTGCCTCTGAATAAAGGCTTTGTTGGAGTGTCAATTGCACACCCTTTGCACAGCAGAAACCGTACAAAATCATTTGAAACATTCCTGCTGCACGGTAGATTGCGATCCCTTTCCTAAAGGTTTGGGATGAGTTCAATATATTTAAAAATATAGCATGTAAAGTATATTGAATGTCAGCTGACCATTTCTTATGGCAACCCTACTTATGGAGAAAAGTATCGCTGCCATCCTAAGCAGAGCTACATCCTACTACATTAATTGAAGTCAGTGGGTTTAGGGGAGGTGCTGTGGCTCAATTTGTAGAGCATCTGCACGGCATGCAGATGGTCCCAGGTTCAATCCCCGGCATCTCCAGTTAAAGGGACTAGGCAAGCAGGTGGTGTGAAAGACCTCTGCTTGAGACCTTGGAGAGCCACTGTCAGTCTGAGTAGACAATACTGACTATGATGGATCAAGGGTCTGGTTCAGTATAAGGCAGTTTCATGTATTCCATATATTTAAAAAATATAGCATGTACAGTAGGACTGTCAAACAGCCGAATTTCCCCCGATTCTGTGGTTTCCAGTTTGGATAGAGCCAAAGTCAAAAAAAGGCGGGAAAATGATGAACCGAATTCACCGAGTTCAGGTGGAGACCGAATAAATTCGCACAAATTCGGTGTCCCCGATTCGGCATTCTCCCGCAGCGCCTTCCTGAAAAGAAACAAAGAGCGAGCGAGCTCTCTTCTGGAAGGCAAGCAAACTTGCCTTTCAGGAGAGACAACTGTTACCAAACACCAGTGGCCAATAGGTGGCCAAGCTGGGTCTTCTTCTGGCCAATCAGAGAAGGGATTCTCCCATTTGAACCTCTCTGAATTGATGTTTTCACTGGTTGCCACCTTCGCCTGGAGGTCAGTGTGGGTCGGTGAGTCTCTCTCTGGCTGCCCCAGAAGCCATGGGAGGTTTTGCCTTGGATTTGCCTCTAGATGCGTATTAAGGATTGCCTGCTCCCATTCATTCCAATGGGCGAATGGGGGGACCCCTTCCAGACACCATAACTCGGGACCCCCTGGCCCAATCTGCACCAAACTTGGGGGGTTCTTTCAAGTAGGGTCCCTCCAAACTACACTGAAGGTTTGGGGCCTCTACCTCCAAAAATGACCCCCCCCCCGGAGCCACGGAAAGCCACAAATGTGCTTTAAATGGCTTTATTCGGACGAATGTATTTGGGAACGCTGAATAGGGGGAGTTCAGACTTCGGCATTTCCCGAATAAAAATTGGCTGAATTTTGCCGAATCTGAATTTTACCAAAGTTTTTTTTCAACAGCCCTAATGTAAAGTATAATGAATGTCAGCTGACCATTTATCACGTCTCCAGTACCAGACCTTCAGAACATCTCTAGAAATTTGTGGTGATTATTCATGTTTGAACTGGGATTGCTTTTCCTTAACAGAGAGATTGGCCAGGAAAGACTGCCACTGATCTTGTGAAAATAACTCTTGCTTTATTACTGCGCCATGCACTACAGTGAGCTCTATATGTCTTGGGCTAGGGACCACAGTTCCCCACCCCCAGATAATTTCTCCTGCTTCAGGCCGTTGCCTACAGTTTATTGGTATGGTAAGGCAAGAATCCAGGATAGTGACAATCAGGGACAAAGCAAACTCACTGAGAGGGCAGAATTCAAGACCAGTGGCAGACACATGAGCAGATGAACCTGCCTTATGCAAAGTCAGACAACTGGTTTATGAAGTTCACTAGTGTTTACTCTGACTGGCAGTGGCTTCCTGGGGTCTCAGGCTGAAATCTTACACATCTTTTATGACTTGATCCTTTTAACTGGAGATGCCAAGGATTGAATCTGCAGCTTTCTGCACGCAACTCCTGAGACTGCAGGCTTGGCAGTGGGCCAGTTAAGTAGCGGGAGGGGCAGGGCAGAGGCCTGCCCTTCCTGAGCATGTGATCCTCCACCCGCCCCCATGCCAATGCAACTGGTAAGTGCTGGCTGGCCCCCGAGGCCACACACCCCACACTACTCCCCACACTGCTGCTGGTTCCCACTATAGGGTTGTCAACCTCCAGGTAGTAGCAGGAGATCTCCTGGTATTACAATTGATCTCCAGCTGATAGAGATCAGTTCACCTGGAGAAAATGGCTGCTTTGGCAATTGGACTCTATGGTACTGAAGCCCCTCCCCTCCCCAAACCCCACCCTCCTCAGGCTCCACCCCAAAAACCTCCCGCCGGTGGTGAAGAGGGACCTGGCAACCCAAGCTGGAGATCTCCTGCTATTACAACTGATCTCCTGCCAAGAGATTAGTTCACCTGGAGAAAACGGCCACTTTTGCAACTGGACTCTAAGGTGTTGAAGTCCCTCCCCTCCCCAAACCCCACCCTCCTCAGGCTCTGCCCCCAAAATCTCCTGCCATTGGCAAAGAGGGACCTGGAAACACTATACCACTATCCAGGGTGGCCTCCTTCCCACTTGCTTCTGGTTCTAGCACTGCCTCCCTGGAGAAGACCAGTCAGGTTTATAGGGGTTGCCGTTACTTGCAGAAGAAAACACTTCAAGAGTGCTGGAATGCCTTCCACTGTCTCAGGTGTAGTTCAAGGGAAGTCTCTGAGGCTGTAGATCAGGGTTGTCAAACTCATTTGTTACTAGGGTTGCATATGACATAATTGTCACTTGTTCGGGCCGGGCCAGGCCAGGCCATGCCTTGCCAGCCCAGATCAGGACTGGAGGGTGGCTTCCTCGGCTGGATAACAGCTCTCAAGGGGTCGGATCTGGCCTGTGGGCCATGTTTGACACAACTGCTGTAGATGGTTCTAGGGTGAATTGAAGTCTGGAGACTACCACCTTAGGAAGGAGGGGGGACAGATGCCCCTGTCTCCTTGGGTTCTTCCTATTTTTCCATGGGGGTCTTTAGAAGTGCCTTGTGACAGCTTCCTTGGTTGATTCCTGAACCCTTAACTCCTCATCACCTTTTGATGCTTCCTCTGATAGGGAGATGCCACTGGAGTTGATGGCAGTATGAAAGAGGGATTACAGAACCTGGAGTGTGCACACATTCCAATTTTACCTCTGATAAACAGGTTATGAAGGCTTTTCTATTACTAAAAAAACCCCTACAACCTCTGTTTGACATGACAGAGTCAATATTGGTAGGAGACAGATAAAAAGAAACACCTCACTCCAACCACAGTTCCAGTTCAATTATTTGTTTCTAACCAAAGAAGAGCTTTCTTTCTTTCTTTCTTTCTTTCTTTCTTTCTTTCTTTCTTTCTTTCTTTCTTTCTTTCTTTCTTTCTTTCTTTCTTTCTTTCTTTCTTTCTTAAACTAGCTGGGACACCCTCTTTAATACTGAAATAAGAAACATTATCTCCAAAATCAGCCACTGTCCAGCAAGCAATCTGACCGCCAATTCCTACCGCAGTGTACATTTATCCAGAATATAACGGTTATAGATTAGTTTTTTTGTTTTGTTTTTAATGTGAAAATGCAGATCAGATCTTAAGATGCCAGGGCTATCCTTCTTCAGTTTGATCCATTCTTACCCATTCTGCCCAGTACACATGTGAAGAGGAACTGGAATCCCTTGTATTAATATCACTTTCTTCCATCTGAATCAGTACATTAAGTCATTGCTTATGGCTCCCCAAGGGCTGATCTGACATTGTGTTTCATTTCCTACGTGGACAACTAGTGACAGCTTGGTTGCTAAATGGGTATTTTGCTTGGAAATCAAATCTCTCAAACCCTTTGTAATCAATGAAAATGGTGAAAAGTCAGTTTGGGTCAACTAGCATTTGCTATTGTGCTTTCCCTAATAAATTTCCCAGTTTGATACCTTGCAACAAAAGGCTTGCTTTTGTTAACCTGGATCTGCCAGGTTATAAAAACAGGAGTTTGGATGTTTTTTTAAGCTTTCACCTTTCCTGTGCAACTGTGTCATGTCTGTTTGGGGGCAGGGGGAAGCAACTTTCCAGATGTGAAACTGCAGGAAAGAAATCTCCTGTTGAAGGCTAGATATAAACAAACAAAAACACAGTCACTATCTTAACTCACCCTTTCTCCTCAGAATAGTGATGGCATACATTTTATTCTCCATTTTGTCCTCACAATGACCCTTTGAGGTAGGATAGGCTAAGAGAGTGACTGACCCAAAGTCACCCTGTGAGATTCAGGGCCCCGTGACTGGAGAGAGAAATTATGGATGTATATGAGGATGGCCAAAATAACAGAATTCCTACATGGAAAAGATACGGAAGAATTTAAAAAAAATTGGGCAAAGGTCGTCACATATTGGGATAAACTGGCAAAAATGGATTTTACTATTTTAGTTAGTGAGTTATAAAAACAAGTTTTATTACATTTTTATTACACTGCTAATGGAAATTTTTAAAACGGTTAAGACACTTTTTCGGAAGTCTGATGATGGGTCACTTTGTAAGGTGGGTGGAGGGTCAAAAGGGTATTTTTTGTTTTCTGAATTTTACAATTTTGTAACTATGAATGTATTAATAAGAGCATATGATTGATACTCTTTTGTATTTTCTTTTTATTTCTTATTTTTTATTTATTATTATTATTATTGTTGTATTTGTTTGTACTTGTTTGTTTTGTTTAATGTTATAAAAAAAAATATTCAGGGCCCCGCAGGGATTTGCGCCAGGGTCTCTCAGGTTCAACACTCTAGCTCAGGGATTCCCATCTTTCCTGAGTCTGTGAGCCCCTTTGGAATTATTATTATTATTATTATTTTAAAAAGAATATTGGGTGGTACCACACAATGGCTGTTCTGGGAGACTGGACCACTGGAAATGGCTGTCTTGAGGGATCAAGCACAAAAAGTTAAGAGGAGTCTTGGCATGGTATTTTCCATTATGGGGCCGGCTAGTCCCAACTTAAAGGCGATTTCTCCTGTGGTCTTCTGAAGCACCTCCTGTTTTAATAAGGTAGAGGAAAGCCAAAACTGGCCGTATGTACCCCTACTCATCCAAAGGAGGGAAATGTGGAAAATTCAGCGATCCTTGCCAAGGAAGGTTCTTTTCACCAAAGGCCAGAACATGATAAACTCTATGAAAAGTTGTTCATTGATCTGAGCAATCTGGAAACATACTGCTGCTAAATTAAAGTTTGCCTTGCTCTCCCTCTGCCTCTCCCAGTTCTTGCTAGGAGGAGGAGGAGGAGGAGGAAGAAGAAGAGTTGGTTTTTATATGCTGATTTTCTCTACCACTTAAGGGAGAATCAAACCGACTTACAATCATCTTCCCTTCATTCCCCACAACAGACACCCTGTGAGGTAGGTGGAGCTGAGAGAGCTGTGACTCGCCCAAGGTCACCCAGCTGCCCTTATACGTAGGAGTGGGGAATCAAACCTGGTTCTCCAGATTGGAGTCCACCTCTCCAAACCTCGGCTCTTGACCACTACACCATGCTGGCTCTCTAAGAGAAAAAAGGGGGACCTGAATAAACAGGTGTGGACTTACTGGGCAGGATACAGGGGAAGGGGAGATGGTCCCTCGGGTTGGGCTGCCGCCGTCTCGCGAGGCCATGCTTGCCTCACGGTTTCTCCCAGTCCCTTGCCAAGGCGGGTGGGGTGTCCTGATGTCACCCCTCCCTGTGCCTACTTAAGCCGGCGCAGCCCAGCTGCCATCCTCTTTGCAGTGGGAAGCATATTTAGACCCCACACATTTAGATCCAAAAATCTCCATTTACCACATCTGTGCCAATGAATAGCATCAGTGCACACCATGCATGAACATAACCACATCTTCTCCTAAAGCAAAATTCAGTCAGTCTCTAGATTCCTTAAAATTAATCCCACCAATTCAATCCATCTCTGCTACTCTTTATCTTATCAGGTTCTCTCTCTCTCTCTCTCTCTCTCTCTCTCTCTCTCTCTCTCCCCCCCCCTCTCTCTCTTTCTTTTACCTCTCATAGCCAATAAATTATCTGGATTGTGCCTGTGGTATTTCCTCAGTGGAGCCTTCAGGTGCTTGGTCATATATTTTCTTTTTCTTTATTGTTTTCATATTCGACATTGATCAAAGCTACTGTCGTGCAGTCAACGGCTGGTGCGTAAACAAGAATTTGAAGAGCAAAAGGGATTTGGCAAAGCTCTCTGGAGTTGCTGCAAGTTTGTTGATTATTGTACAGAGTCCGTGATGGGAAGTCCCCATCAAATGAAGACAAATTTACGGTCCTTTCTGCTGTTGTTTTTCAGAGCAGCTTTAAAGGGGTTTGAACACGAGGGAAAGAAGGAAAGAGAGACAGAACAGCTTATCCTGACAGATAAGAATTAAGGTAAAGACTGCAAAGGAGCCAATCTCCGCTCCCATCAAGAAAGCAAACTTTTAGTGTGCTTTTAAAAAGGAAGAAAGTGGGGCTTCTCTCGGGAGCATTGTACTTCAAAGAGGGATAATTTTCTCCAATAGCATGGGATGTCAGGCAGAGCTGAAAATTAATCTGCACGCGGTGATGTACATTATCGTATTCTGGCATAATGAGGAGCTTAGTCATCATGGCAAGAAGAGATAGGGAAGATCCCCATCAAAGGGACTACAAGCAACATTTATGCCACTGCCTCCTCCTAAGGAAGCAGCGTGTTGAAATCACGGAGGGTTCAGCTCCTTCCTTGGAGATGCAAGTGGAATGTATCGTTTTTGCCCAACATACTAATGCCTATTTGTATGCAAATGGCAGAAAGGAATTTTACAAGAAACAACACTTAATGTTTACATCGTTATTTATACCCTTACTTTAGGTTAATTTTTAATGCATATGCATTTTTGCAAATTGCTAGGGGATGGCAGTTTGGAGAGATGCAGGAAGGATGGCCTGTGACCACCAAGGGGAACTTGCCCCTTGCTTTTTAAAGATATTCTGAGTCCAGCACCTTCTTGCCCCAAACTGGTTGCTTCTCAACTGCAAAAGAGAATCAGGGATATGGTGAATGTTACACTGACCATTTCATCCAAACACACTTCCAGTCCAGGTAGGGTTTCCAGCTCTGGGTTGGAAAATACCTGGAGATTTTGGAGGTAGAGCCTGAGAAGGGCAGGGTATGGGGAGGGGAGGGACTTCACTGAGGTATAATGCCATAGGGTCCACCTTCAGAAGCGGCCATTTTCTCCAGGTGAACATATCTCTGTTGCCTGGAGATCAGTTGTAATAGTGGGAGATCTCCAGCCACCACCTGGAGGTTGGCAACCCTATGTCCAGGTGAACAAAAAAGGTTGGCACACATGGGGAAAAGCCCATGAGTAGAATTTCAGAGGCATTTGGGTTAGAGCAGGGTGGGAGACACAAGAAAACTGTGCTTCATTGCTAGAAGTCTTTGTGCCCATGGAAAACCAGTTCTGTATCCAAGTAGTTTTGCCAGGATGCACATTGCAGCAGGCAATTTCCTGCCCCCCTGCCCTTGCTCAGTGGAACATCCAGAGCATAAAAGGGGGCAGGCATGACACTGTAGCATCACTTCCTGGAAGTGATGTCATGGCATTGCCTGACACTCTAGGAATTCCTCGAGTGTCTATGGTTTTTGCCATGAAGTTTTGGAAAGTTAACAGAGCATCATATGATACTGTTTCCTCCACTCTCCATTCCAAAAGGCTCACTTCCCCATACCTTTCCAGCTGGTAACCCTACATTCAAGCCATCATGTTTCCCAAGACCTGGCAAGCAAGAATCTGCCCACTTGTTATGACACATAAATTCCCCAATTTAGGTAATAGCACACAATTTGGCATCCACTAACCCCTTATCTCGTGTATCATCTTAAATTAATCTCCACTATTGTTAATGTATTTTTCCCTCCACTCTCATCCTTTTACGAGACCTGTGCATTCCTTTTGGTGATAGAGAGACACTTGATTAACTTCATTTACCTTTGCAAATGGAAGCTGCTATCATCTCACATTCTCCTTCCCAGAAGACTAACAGCGCAGAATTACTATGTACAATTTACACCAGTCTAAGCTTACAACAAAGACAGTTACCATATATGGAATGAGAAATGCCACATGTTCAAGCTGGATTCAGAAAAGGAAGAGGCACTAGAGATCAAATTTCAAATTTACGTTGGTTACTGGAGCATATGACAGAATTTCAGAAGAAAATCAGCTTGTGTTTCATAGATTACAGCAAAGCTTTTGACTGTGTGGATCATAAAAAGCTATGGTTGGATTTAAAAGAAATGGGTGTGACATAACATGCATTTGATGTGCAACCTATGCTCTGGACACGAAGCTACTATTAGGACAGAATATGGAGGAACAGAATGGCTTCCAGTTGGCAAAGGTGTCAAACAAGGATGTATTTTCTCTCTCTATTTGTTCAATCTGTATGCAGAACATTATCATAAGGAAAACTGGATTAGCTTGAGATGAAAGAGGAGTGAAAATTGGTGGAAGGAACGTTAATAGATTGAGATATGCAGATGATACCACATTACTGGCAGAAAATAGCAAAGACTTGAAACAACTACTGATGAAGGTTAAAACAGAAAGTGTCATAGTAGGATTACAGTTGAACATCAAGAAGACAAAAGTAATGACTACGGGGGAATGACTCAACTTTAAGGTAGACAATGAAGAAATTGAAATTTTTCAAGCTTTTCTGTTCCTTGGCTCCATCATCAACCAAAAGGGACACTGCAACCAAGAAATCAGGAGACTGGGAAGGGCAGCCATGAAGGAGCTAGAAAAGATTTTTAAGTGTAAGGATGTGTTGTTGGTGACCAAGATCAAGTTAATTCATGCCATAGTATTCCCCATTTCTATGTATTCATGCTATAGTATGAATACTGTTCATCCCATAGTACTCTCCATTACTATGTATGGGTGTGAAAGTGGGACAATGAAGAAAGCTGGCAGGAAGAAAGTTGATTCCTTTGAAATGTGATGTTGGAGGAAAGTTTTACGGCTACCGTGGACTGCCAAAAAGGCAAATCAGTGGGTTCTAGATCAAATCGAGCCTGAACTTTACCTAAAAGTTAAAATGGCTAAGCTGAGGCTATCGTACTTTGGTCACATGATGAGAAGATAAGAGTCACTGGAAAAGACAATAATGCTAGGAAAAGGTGAAGGCAGCAGGAAAAGAGGAAGACTCAACATGAGATGGACTGAATCTATAAAGGAAGCCATGGCCCTCAGTCTGCAAGACCTGAGCAAGGCTGTTAACGCTAGGACATTTTGGACAACATTAATTCATAGACCATATGTTGAAGCGACTTGATGGCACTTAACACACACACAAGCCTATTGACATCATTGGGCTTAGACTGGAGTAACTCTGCATGGTATAGCTTGATTTGCGTCCAGTAGCACCTTAGAGACCAATAAGATTTTTGGGGTATAAGCTTTGGGAGTCAAAACTCCCTTTGTTAGACATTATCTAATGAAGGGAGCTTTGAGTCTTGAAACTCTTGTTGATCTCTAAGGTGCTGGTCTACTTGAATCCAGCTCTTCTACGACAGACCAACATGGCTACCCTTTGAAATTATCTGCACAGTATGGCATTGCAAAGGTGTGACCTGAGACCAGCTCCGACCAGAGCCTATTAAGTCTCCTCTGAGATCATGGTCGTAAGCATCCCCTCCACTTTTATCATCCAACCTGATGGGCGGGGGGGGGGGAATCTGCAGAACCAAAATGCTTGCATACTGTTTGGTATCATTTTATTTGGTCTCAATCAAGTGTACGCCATGGCTTTGGATTTTTATTTTATTTTTTTGAGCTGACATGGCTTACCTGGCACTTCAGACATGACAGTGGGGTGGATCCAGCAGAGAAGTTCAGAGAAGCAGTTGGCGGAGTGGATCTTTCATCTTCCCCAAGTGCCCTGATGTTTGTCTCCAAATTCCTCCGAGGATCGGAAGAACCTTGCGAGCGAAATCCACCATGGGATAGGGTAGTACAGCAGCGGGGGGGGGGGGGGAATTGTGTGTCTTCCTTCTCCACTGATGCAAGCCTCAAACAGAAGAAAAAGAGGCCATTTTGCCTAATTCCCCAGCCTGTTGCACATTTTGCTTGCCTTCCAGTCTTCCGAGAGGAGTTTCAGGCTGTTTGAAGAAAGCAGGGAAAGAGCTCCTCTACCAATTCCTTTCAGAACCTCTTCCAGTGGGTCCAGCCCTCTTCTTTTTTGTGCCTCTGGGCTGTGGTTTGCAATCATATTGAAGGGAAAGTCTTTCCATCACTCATAATGTGCTAATGTATTTACTGTGTTCTGTTGTTAACGTTTCATAAAGGCACCCCTATTTCTTTTTTGCTTCCAGCCAATTTACCTGGCCTCAGTCATGCACACCCTCAGCAAACCTGTCTTGCCATTAAACTATTTAATGACCCAGCAGACTCTCTGGAGGTCCTCAATATTAGCTGTGCCCTTGAGTTAACTTAATGCATAAAAAGTCAAGAAAATGACTTTCCCTGAAAACCTTATTCCTTGTTTTTGAGCTCGTCTTCAAATACAGCTTCTAATGGGGATGGGGAAAAAAAAGGAAATTAGACAGCCACCATTCCAAGTGTCTTTGGCTGCCTTCCAACTCTAAAACTCATGCCACTCATCTTCAACACACCTTCTTTGAAAAGAAACTTGAAGCAAATGAACATGGTGTGTAGCCACTGATGCTGAGAAAACACATACAATTAAAACAATCGTATCCAGAAGAATACTATGGCTTCTGTGTATCACTTTAGAGACCTTTCCAGTTCTGCAGCTGCCATTACACGACTCATACCAATGGGAGCTTCCTCCCTTCAGGTCTCTGCTAACTTTACTCTGTGTTGCTGTCTTCAATGAGGAAGTGTCTGCAAGGGGTTTTTGGGGTGGAGCCTGAGGAGGGCGGGGCTTGGGGAGGGGAGGGACTTCAATGTCATAGAGTCCAATTGTCAAATTGCCATTTTCTCCAGGTGAACTGATCTCTATCGGCTGGAGATCAGTTGTAATAGCAGGAGATCTCTAGCCACCACCTGATGCTTGGCAACCCTAGTGGTGAGCTGTCAACACTGTGGATTATCAAAGTTGGCAGTCCAGAAACCAGTGCCACAGCCCAATAGTGGCCTGATGGGGTCAGGCCAGAGAAGAGGCCAGAGCACAGTTGGCCACATGGAAGCACAGACCAAGCCTCTTCCAGGGATAGGAGGCAACAGTTAGGATTGGCTGGTCCCCCGTAAACCAGAGGAAAGGAGAGGTAGGGCTGTTGAAAAAAAATTCGGTAAAGTTCGGTTTCGGCAAAATTCAGCCCTTTTAAATTCAGGCCGTGCCGAAGTACGAACTCCCCTGCTTCGGATCCCCGAAATTCAGCGGGAGATCCAGAGTTCGAGGAAAAATTTGGCTGGGTCTTTGAAGTGCTGGGCGCCGCCTGCCCAGGCGGCGCCCACCACTTCAAAGAGTTGGGAAGGGAAGGGGGTCTTTAAAGAGCCCCCACGCGGGCCACAGGGCTTCCCTGAAGGCGTGCGGGGGGGCTCTTTAAACAGATCTGCGCCTTCCAGCTGGAAGCAATTTGATAGAGGACAGTCGGCTTGTGTTAAAAAGAAAATGCTGCAGAATCTGCTAAAGTGTCCTCTTTAATTCCTGAACCAGTCCTGTGGAATTGCTTCACTGTAGAGTGGAGATCATCAGATCCTTGGTGTATATCATAGACTTTTTGATAGCTAGGTTCTGTCTTTTTGATAGATAGATAGATAGATAGATAGATAGATAGATAGATAGATAGATAGATAGATAGAGGTGTGTGTGTGTGTGTGTTTAATAGATCTCGATGCAGCTTTTCCTGAAAAGCTCAAAGCAGTTTCCAGCCCCACCCCTCAAAATACTTGTGTGATAAATAATTAAAATATCATCAGAAACTAAAAAGAGACAATATAAAACCAACCTTCAGGCAAAGGCTTTTCCCTGAACTGACAGCCAATTCAAAGGGATGGACTTGCCATAGAAAACCTTCTTGCCCAGGTGGAGATGGTTTTCAGCTCCCTTAGATAAAGAAACAAAATCAGGCCATGGTAAGAAGAGTGTAGGTCTACCTGGGCTTATCTAAGGGGAAGAAGTCATGTCAGAGGGTCCCCAGCTCTATCAAAATACTCAGGGGCACTTTCACCCATCTTGAATAATGCACTTTTAATCCACGTTCAATGCACTTTGCAGCTGGATTTCACTGTGTGAAACGGCAAAATCCACTCACAAACGATTGTTAAAGTGCATTGAAAGTGGGTTGAAAGTGCATTATTCAGGATGGGTGAAAGCGCCCTCAGAAGTGGTGAACTAAAACTACTGGCAAATATATAAATGAGAATAAAGAAAAATAGGGAACATTTGCTGATCCGTACATTGTCACCCTCATTTTTTTTCCAGCAGCAAGTAATGCATATGACTTTCACAGGTGGACATATCATTACAGAAGCTTTGTGGGAATCCCTTGATAGTTAAACAGACTGATGCATGAGACATTTCTGTCTGTAAAGTTGAGCCATGCAGCTCAAGTAGATGCACAATGCAGCAGGAGAGGTGATATATGTGTGTAGGGTGGAATGGGATCTGGCCAATCCATATGGTTGCCTTTCTCAGCTCTTACCCATAGGGCTACCTCGAATTTCACATCAGACATATGTGAGGTGGGCTAAGACCCTGGCTGGTGCTAGGGGAAGGCCGAGGAGGGTGTGCGGGAGAGGGGGGAAGGAGCCGCTGCTGCTGCCCCTTCTCATTTGCTTGTCCCTGTCCCCTCTCCCATTTCAACAATCTACAAGTACAGCATTCAATTTTTTGAACATGGGATTGGAAGGTGCGGGATAGGACAAGGACAAATGAATAAGAAAACAGCCATGTGTTGATGGCCTGTATGATTAAAAATAAAACACACACACCAAAAACCACACCATTTCTTTATGACTGAATTATGTTATTTTTGACTGGTTTAAGTATCTAGGGAAGCACCCAAGATGGCCACAATTTCCCCTGCATTTTCCCCTGCCATGCCATTGGAAATCTTTTTTGGAAAAATTCAGTTATTGCTTTGATGAATATGCACACTACTATTCTTGCCACAATCTCTGACTTCCCATCTTTTTTTTAAAAAAAGAAAGGTAATTTATGTGTGGGAGTTTTACCTGAGGTTCGTTGCTGGCTGGACTCACACTTTCCTGTTGGGAATTTCTGCACCAGCAATCTCCAAGCTCAAATCAAGTCCTGCCCCTTTAAATGCTACTTTGTAACTGGCTTATTTTGCAGTGCTTACTGTGAGAGAACCCCCCCCAAAAAAACCAATTGCCACATAAAAAAGCATTTTAAGAACAACAACAAAAAATTGAAGCAATCTGAAGGGAAGGTGGGGGGAATCCAAGCCTTGGTTTTAAAAAGCCTTTCTTTTGCTCACAAAGAACCCCAAGGAAGCATTAAATCCCCGCCTCTTTACACGCTGCTTTGTGATTGGCTGTGAGAGAAAGCAAGCTTTTGTGTCCAGTGCTTTGCCTTCTGCACAGAGATTTCAGCTGGTCTGAGCTCAGGAGACAGGGAAGAGCCGGGTTAAGAGAGGTATGGGAAGACCCAGACATTGTGAGGGCTGGCAGCGAGGTAATTTCTAATGGATGGAAAACTCATGCAGAACTCCAAGGAAAAACCAAGTTAGACAGGGGGCAAACACGAGTCTAAGTCCCCATGAATAAATGACCAAAGTTTCTATACCTTTTCCTTGCAACTCTTCAGAATTACACCCTTAGAACTGCACTGTGAATCTCACCGTAAGCAACTCTCTTTGTGGGACAAAGTCTGGTGCATTGGAATACCGGCAATTTCTCTTCATTGTGTTCTATTTTTCTTTATGCTATCTGGAGGTAGAATTCAAGCCTCAAGAAGAAGATGTGGATTCAATGCCTCAGCAACTTGCTCAATTAAGTGCAATTTGCATCGCCAATCACGTTCCGCTCTTCGCAAGGTCACAAGTCAGTTTGGACCCCCTGATGTTCTCCGACTCTCTCCAGATGTGTCAAGAAATTCAAGTGCATTTGTCATGCTATCAGCCTTCTTTGAAAAAGAGGAAAGGATCATAGAACTTCTGTGGGCTTGTTTTGAAGTTTAAAATAGCTAATGCTTTCCTAGCAAATTTATAGCAGTACCGGAGCCATGTAATTTGGATAGTGTCATTAGGAACTTTATTAGTAGCAAGTCATTATTGCGACTTCAGACTATAAGAAGAGCTATTAAGAATGAATGACCACCCAGGATAGGAAGCAATCTAATAAGTGTAAAATTTCTGATTACGTTATTCCCCACTGACAAAAATTGGTATTTTCTCAATGGCTCACAACAGGTTTAATGGATACAGAGGAAAGACAGTTAGTGGGCAATAAAGTGTGAAGCAAAACATTAGCTGCAAATAAATAGCAGAATTCCTCCTTCAGTTGTAATAGTCTTGGGTTTTTAAGCAGCCAAGAATTCTCCGCCTCGAACGTCATAACAGCAAAAGGTGCGATCTAGCCCTGGGTTGGAAATTGAGTTTTTTCTTCCCCAAACAAGTATTTAAGTAGCAGGAGCAGTATTTTCCCAAAAATATTGGCATTTTGCTGCCTAGGCCATTTATTTAAAAAGCAACCAAGCTTTGAGGGCCTCCAGAAGGCATCCCATCTGCTTCTCGGAGATGGGAAGGAGTGCAGCTGCAAAAAAGAATCCACAAACCTGGGGGGAAGGGGAGTTCCATAATGTAAAACAATCATGATGAGAGAGAGAGAGAGAGAGAGAGAGAGAGAGAGAGAGAGAGAGAGAGAGAGAGAGAGAGGGAGAGGGAGAGAGAAAGAGGAGAGAGAGAGAGAGAGAGAGAGAGAGAGAGAGAGAGAGAGAGAGAGAGAGAGAGAGAGAGAGAGAGAGAGAGAGAGAGAGAGAGAGAGAGAGAGAGAGAGAGATGCAACTCAAATATTGCAATAGGCAGATGGATTGTCTGAACACAGAGCAGGAGCAAAGCAAGTGTCAACGACTATTTTTTTCACTGTACACTTTGACAGTGGTTTTGATTTTCTGCTTTTGTAGATTCTTTGTATTATGCACTCTATCGCAGGAGCCTGTGGATTAGGCAGATGATCCAGAACAATCCACGAGAGATACTTGCTACTAGAAAAGCAGTGATTGATTGATTTACAGTGCACAGTTAACAGCAATCTATAACACACTCTCTCTCTCCACCATAGCATCCCACACTGATATTACAGTTTTATGAACATATATACACATTGCCACCACCAGGGACCAATGAGACCACTTGCTGAGTCATTCACCTGTTGCAGAGCATTGCATCAGATTCTGGCCTCATCTGGTTTAGGCTAGTTAACCCAGGGACTTTCCATGCCCTTGCATCATCTAGATTCTCCCAATCTTAGATGCTGTCAGTCAGACCACTAACATGACAGCCTTGTTTACTTTGACACACTCGTGTTGTATGGCTTTTTATACTCAGTTTGTAGGGTGCTGCTTATGTGTACAATGTTCACACAAGAGCAAGCACCCAAGAGGGAAATGTGGCCTTAGACTCAACTGCTGGAAAGGAGGAGAGCTGTCTACAAGTACAGCCTTAAAGAACCACCTGCTTCCATACAGTCCTGCCCACTAGCTAAGATCCTACTCACAAGACCATCTCTGTATAATCCCACCTTCATAGATAAGGCAAGTGGCAATCTGTGGTGTTGCCAGCCATCAGGTAGAACCTGGAGATCTCCTGGAATTCCAACTGAGTTCCAGACTACCAAGAACAAATTCCCCTGGAGAAAATGGCTGCTTTAGTGGGTTGAGTCTATGGTATTGTACCCTGCTGATGTCCCTTCCCTCCTCAAACCCTGCCTTTACAGGCTTCACTCCCCAAATCTCCAGTAGTTTCCCTACCCAGAGTTGGCAACTCTAGCAACCAGAGTAGTGCTGTCGATTCAATTCGTCCCGAACCGAAAAAACACTGAATTTCCCCCGATTCGGCGGTTTCCAGTTCAGGACGAACCGAATTTTAGGTGGGAAACGGGGAGCCGAATTCCCTGACTTAGGGGTGTTCGGCAAATGAATTCAGGGTTCGGCGCAGCCGTCAGGCTCCCCCCCGCGCACCTTCATGGGGCTTCGCTGAAGGCGCACGGGGGGGGGCCTTTAAACAGATCTGTGCCTCCCAGCTGATCTGTTTAAAGGGCCCCCTGCGCGCCTTCAGGGAAGCCCCCTGAAGGCACGTGGGGGGGACAGATCTGTGCCTAACAGCTGTTGGGCACAGATCTGTTTAAAGGCCCCACCGGCCACCTTCAGGGAAGCCCCGTGAAGGTGCACGGGGGCCGAATTTTCCCCTGAACTCTGGATCTTGCGCCGAATTTTGCAGATCTGAAGCGGGAGAGTTCAGACTTCAGCACGGCCTGAATTTAAAAGGGCCGAATTTTGCCGAAGCCGAACTGTACCAATTTGTTTTTTTAACAGCCCTAGACCAGAGGCAGGGCTTTTTCAGCGGTGGCACCTCATTGGTGGAATGCCATTCTCCCCAAGGCTTGCACTGTGCCTACACTACTTTCTTTAATTAAAGGGCTTTAATTAAAGGCTTAAGCTAAAGGACTGTGCTTTCTTAAACCTCTTTTTAAAATCTGTTTTTAGCCTGAGAAATGTCCACATTTCATTTTAAGATGTTTGATTTTTTTTGCACCTTTTTAAAAAAAATACTGGATTTTAATAACATATATAATGTTTTCTGTTTTTGTAAGGCTTAGTTTATAAGCTGCCTCAGGCAGATTCCCTGGAGAGGTTGAATAGAAATGTTCCAAATAAATAACTAATAGAAGATATCAAGAAGATGGGCAGCATAAGAGTTGAGTTAGCAACACCCATGTTTTTATAGCGGGTTGTCATACCAAGCCTGGCAACCCACCCTTCCTGGTACATTGGTGGAAGCACTCATTCTAGGAAGCATTCTCATGTTCAGGTCTTGAGAAACAGAGTCTGGGGAAGAGAAGCACCATGCTGCCAACTGATTGTTCTACCTTTTATGGATAGTTTCTGTCTACATTCACTACTGTTCTCATTTCTGGACTCCACAGAATGATCCATGTGGGACTTCCTACAACCCAGAAGACCAGCCATGGGGCAATGAGTCCTTACATTTGGCAGCATTCAGGGGTAGAATATCCATTGCAATTTGAGTTACATAGTCCTCACTGCGGGGTGCAAATCCTCTTAGCTCCGCAAGTACTGTAGTGTGCTGTGGGTGTGGAAATTCCATCAGGTCTGCCCCCCACATGCTATTCATTAAGTTTCTGGAAGCAAAAGGGGGACAGGAATAGATCAGAAAAGAGCCATGAGAACAAGAGCTCTCTGATGCCCTCAGACCTTTGTCTCTTCCTCTTTTCAAGCTGGCTCCTGAAACATCTGGCTGACCCCTAAATTTGGCAAAAAATCATTTGCAGCCCTGGTCTGTGCACCAGGCAGAGGTCAGGATCACAATGGGCAGAAGGTGTCTTTTTTGCACGGACTTTGTCAATCAAAGCCGAAGTTGCTTCAGGTCAGGTGCAATAAGGTAAATTGGCAATCTTCTCCAGACCAGAAGAACCTCCGGGAAAGTGATCTCGTTTTGCTTCGTTACAACACCTGCTTGCAATAAGATGGAATCTTATCTCGTTCTGTAATAAAATGCCATGGTAGAGCTGTGTTCTTAATTATCCTACTAAATAATGGGACACGATTAAAGCTTTTCCACTCCATCTCCCACTGCTCATTAGTGTCCTCTATGAGTTATTTGTCTGAACAGTATTGCAGTTTTGTTTTTGTTTTTTTAAATAGGTTCAAATGCAAATTTGTTATGGTACAGATATAAAACAAATACATAATTAATGGTTCTGTTTCAGACATTTTAATAGCCAGAAATAGGCTAAGTGCTTTGCAGTCCAGGCTGATATCAAGTAATTTAAATATCTTGGTTTAGACAGAGTTATATTTTGGCAGGTGCACAAGGGGTGCCATCTAAGGATCAATTCCAGTGTAACCCTTGAAAAATAGTTAAGAATGCAAAATCTGCTTAAAGCAACAATACTAAACATTCTTATTTGAGAGTGTCTCATTGGACTCGGTGGGATTTACTTCTAAGTAAGCAGGCTTTGTAGGGTTGCCAACTGCCAGGTAGTTATATCAAAGAGTCAGCACGAGGGCTCTTTTAAAAACCAAATGTACTCACAATGCATTGGTGTCCCTTTACTTATGCAACACTATACATATACAAAAACAGAAACAGAAATGATTACAATATGTTGATTCACACAATATTTGCACTTCCAAGTTCAGTTACTCATATGTAGGCACTGGAAAGAGCATTCAAATAAAGTTCAATAGAAAGTTCAAAAATAAAAGTCTTACCGCGACCACCTTTCTGCAGCCTGAATCCGTGATTTCAATGAGGGCTGCGAGACGAGGTACAAGGAAAATAAATGGAAGAACGCCCCTTCAGGGCTTCCGGGTGTGAAGATCACTGAGTCGGGATGGAAACCGCATCTCCCAGGGACCGGGAGGTCCCGGAAGTCTCCCGGTGGGGAACAACACAAATAATGAAAAAGGTGAAAACCGGCAATATAAAGTCCAACTTAAACAACACCTTAGGTTGGTGCTCGTTTCAATACTTCATGAGTATGTTGGTCTTCTTTTTGTATTTATGTTTAGCTTCTAAAAACAACGTGGGCAGTCTCCCACATAGAAGCTAAACATAAATACAAAAAGAAGACCAACATACTCATGAAGTATTGAAACGAGCACCAATAGTATATAATACAAATACTAACTGATGTTATAGTACAGAGATTGATTGTGTTAATATTGGCCTACAACTGTGTTCTTTGACTACTAACCTCCAGGTGGTGCCTAGAGATCTCCCACTATTACAACTGATCTCCAGCCAATAGAAATCAGTTCCCCTGGAGAAAATGGCCACTTTCACAATTGGACTCTATGGCACTGAAGTCTCCAAACACTGCCCCTCTCAGGCTCTGCCCCCAAAAAACCTCCAGGTATTTTCCAACCCAGACCTGGCAACCCTATCCATGGAGGGTGTATGCATGTATGGAGCTTGATATGAAAGGAGACTCCGTGTGAATGGGGTTTCCCCATTCTTTTCATTGCTGAGAAATTTTCTACAATTCAGTGATCACTAGTCCTGAAGGGAGCTTCATGTGGCATATATGGAACATCCCATTTTATCAACTAATAGCAAATGCAAAAGAAAAAAGAAAAAAAAGAAACCAAACAGGGATTATTTGCGTGCCCCTCGATTCTGAGTGATGAATCCAACAGCCTCTGCAGAACAGAAAACAAGAGGAGGAAACAGAAAGAGACGATAATTAAAGCCTCAAAGAGCCATATACAAAGGCTTCGTGTCAAACGGGCAGAATTTTTAAGTACAAAATGCCCAAGCTGAAGCAATAAAGCGAATTCTGCAATTCTAATGGTTTTATTTATTTTGTTTATATTTAATACAAAGCAGGGAGGAAGCCTGGTCTACATACATCAAGGAAACACACACGATGCCTCATGTTAGCGAAGTCTCAGTGCAAAACGACCCATAAACAATGCTTTTAATTTCTGGAGTGCTATATTATGGATAAACAAAAGCACCAAAATGAGGCTATAAAAATAAAAGGGGAATCCAGTCCCTCAAGGAGATGTGCTAAAGTTTGGCAACAAAAAAATCATCCTGATCAAGAACAGTTTCAAACATTTGCTACCTGTTTGCTAACGGAACTGATGACTCTACAGTGATTTCTTTTGACAGACTCCCCCCAGTCTCCTGAGGATTCATACAACATGTTTGGGTAGGCTTTTTTTTCTGGTGAGTTTTGGCTATAGTATTAAACAATGATCTTTCTCTTGAAGTTACTATGGAAGATGCTATAGAGGGTCACAGTTTCAGAGGGTCGGAGGACAAGCATCACTGGCAAGAAAGAGAATGTCAGAAAATGCAAAGCAATGGAATCATGGGAGAATTTTGACTTGTACATCTTCTCGATTTTTACACAATGAATGGTGAGGCATGGCTCTGAAGGACTCTCTCTAACATCTCCATCAGATGCCGAACAAGATTCAGGTGGCACTCTGCTAGTGAATAAATACATCATGAAACTGCCTTTCATTGGTCTATCAAGATCAGTATCTTTTACTCAGACTGCCAGTGGCTCTTCAGAGTCTCAGGCTGAGGTCTTTCACCTCATTTACTACTTGGGAGCCAGAGTGGTATAGTGGTTAAGAGCAGTAGTTTGTAGCAGTGACCTGTGATCTGGAGAACTGGGTTTGATTCCCCACTCCTCTACATGAGCGGCAGAGGCTAATCTGGTGAACTGGATTTGTTTCCCCACTCCTGCACACAAAGCCAGCTGGGTGACCTTTGGCTAGTCACACTTACTCAGCCCTACCTTCCTCACAAGGTGTCTGTTGTGGGGAGGGGAAGGGAAGGTGATTGTAAGCCGGTTTGATTCTTCCTTCAGTGGTAGAGAAAGCTGGCAAATACAATCCAACTCTTCTTCTTCTTCTTCTTCTTCTTCTTCTTCTTCTTCTTCTTCTTGATCCTTCCATATGGAAATGTTGGGAGAATTGAACCTAGGACCTTCTAAATGCAAAACAGATGGTCTGCCTCTGGACCACAGTTCTGCAAATACCTTCTCTCCATGCTGAAACCAATGCAGTTGGATGTCTTCAGTACAAACTGTAAAGAACTTTAAGGAAATGGCAATAGCTCAGTGGAAGCACCCTTGTTTTCCTTGCAGAAGATCTCACATTCAGTCCTTGGTATGTCCATTTAAATAGGATTTCAAGTGCTATGAGATCTCATCTTAAGTAGCTAAAGGCATTCAGGGTAGGAGGAGGTCGCAGCCATAAAGGACGAGCATCACTGCCAAGAAAGAGCAGAAAAGCAATGGAATCTTGGGTGAATTTTCACTTGCACACCTTCTTAATATGTACATAAGAAACACTGGGCCATGGGTATGAAGGAATCTCCCTAACATCTCTATCAGAAGCAGAACATGATTCTGAGCTAAGTCAACCAATGTTTTCATATGAAGGGTCATCATATTTTCAGTATACACAATCATCTGGTGTAGTGGTTAAGAGCGGTGGTTTGGAGCAATGGACTCTGATCTGGAGAACCGGGTTTGATTCCCCACTCCCCCACATGAGCGGCAGAGGCTAATCTGGTGAACTGGATTTGTTTCCCCACTCCTACACTCCTACACATGAAGTCAGCTGGGTGACCTTGGACAAGTTACAGTTCTATTAAGAGCTCTCTCAGCCCCACCTACCTCACAGACTGTCTGTTGTGGGGAGGGGAAGGGAAGGTGATTGTAAGCCGGTTTGAATCTCCCTTAAGTGGTAGAGAAAGTGAGCGTATAAAAACCAACTCTTCTTCTTTTGGATCACACAGTCCATCTGATCCAGTACCCTGTTTCCAACAGTACCCAGCTAGATTTCTCCAGGAAGTTCCCCATCAGGGGATACGGCTCATAGCTGTAATCTTTCACAAGAAAATCATCCCAACTTAATTTTAAATGCAATAACTTTCATTACTGTATCTAATAATTAAGTTTGTGCTCATCATGAAAGCATCAAAACAGGACTAGTCACAGACAAGTTTAGGGTTTCTACATTCTGAGATGCTTGGGTGCAGGATTAAAAAAAAATAGTCATAAAGAAAAGAAAAAGGGCATATTCATAGATCCCTAGTGAAAAGGTGGGATTTGTATCCTAAGCTGTTCCCATTTCAGGAACTGGTTGAGAAGGCGATGTACCGAAGATCAAGCCTGGATACTGAGTGGGGAAAAGGCAGCTGAAGCAAAAGTAGTGGGGGGGGGGGACAGGAGCTTGACATTAGCTTACAGGATCACAATACAAAACACGTACGTATCTTTTCTTCACTGCTGTTCTAGTCAACCACTACAAAGCCTCTCATTTATGAAGACAACGTACTGTAGATCTGAACATGGTCGATGCGTTTATGTACCTGGAAACCAGCTTTCGATTGCCACACAGGTCATGTAGAGCCGCGGTGGGCGAGGCAGACAGATTGCGGAACGCATGGAAACACTCTCTGCTCAGAATGAACAAGGCTCGTTGCTACGTTAATTATGAGGGGCGAGAATGATTCACAATGTACCATGACCTCCATCCCCCTGTTCTGTTATAGTACAAACAGTAAGGCATCACCAGAGTGCTCGCAATCTCTGAAGGTCTGTTGAAGAGATTTTTATACCCTCGCACTTTCAATACTTAGTTACTCAGGAAGCACTCATGGTCATCATGGCACACTAGAATGCAAGTGACCATTCAAACATACAGCACAACTGCAGAAAGAAACTGGTTCCTGCAAGAAGAAGCAGCTCCTGCTTAATGGGAGCCGAGTTTGCGGGTCCGTGCCATAAGCCAGAGGTCCAGCCGGGACTCGGGTTTGGGCTGCAGGGCTTTGGGCTGGCTGCGGCAGCAACTGCAAGCTAGGAGAGGCTGGCTTCACTCTGCACCATGCAGAGGGTATGGGGGAAATGGCGGCGGCCGGCTGCACTCCAGGACTCAGTGCTGCCCACTGTTTGAATGGGCCAATCAGGGCCCCAGTGCCTCGCCCCTCCCCTGCCGGCAGAAAATCAGACCAGAGGTTTGCACTCAGTCTTGCCGGCCGGGTATTTATTGCCTGCACTTTTTCTGGCCCAGCCAGTCCTCTGCTGACTTTGTCCTTCCCTCCCTTTATTCAGTGTCTAATAATCTTGTCACAACTTTAAGGTTGGCGGCTTGGGCATGGGGCCGGATCCTGTTTGGGGAAAAGCCGGCCTGCATGCCCCCTTTTTCCATGCTGGGGCACCCAATAAGGGGTTTTGGGGGAGGCCTGGATTTGGACATGCCCATTCGGGAGCTCTAGGGATGGCCTCCTCCCAAGTGGCCGGGGACCACACAGTGGCTGCCTTCCAAGTGGGTTCTGGATACTGCCATCTCAGGCTGCGCCCAGCAGGTGGGCTGGGCGCAGGATCAGCTGGCATTCGGGTCACCTGATGTCAGGATACCGCCTCCATGCTTGCCAATGCCTAATGCTGTAACCAATAAAGTTGTGGCCAGTTTCAATCCAACCATGTTTGTATGTGTGATTTGTATATGGCTAAACTTTGCATTCACATTGGTTTGGGGCTCCGGGAAAACACTGGGTGTTATGGGCAGAGGGTGGGCGGCCCCTGTGGGAGAGGGCCGGTCCTCTGGATCCCCCTCACTCGGCCTGGGCCCACAACTGGCAAAACCAGGAATGGCTCCATCTACCAATAATCCAAAGTGGCTGGGTGAGGGGAGGGGTAAGAAATGGGAACAAGAGCTGGAGCATTCGGATGGTTTCAAGATTCTGCAAAACAAACATCTCATCTGAATGTCCCCCCTAAATGGCATCGTGGCTTGCATGGAACAGATTTGTATAATTCACCGTGCCTTCCCAGATACCAAGTTTAAACACACAGGATCTTTTTCTTCCTTTTTCAGTAGCAATATGAATATCAGAACAGCCCTTCAAAGCAGATTAAGAAACAATTCCACTTCATAGTATTAGTGGGCATGAAACTGGATAATTTGGATTTAATTACATAGCTAAAGTTTTCCTCCGCTGTTCTAATTTCATTTTAATCCTGTTAAGATTAGATTGTAAGGTTTCTTTCCTCTTCTAATTGGCTTCTAGATCACTCTTCTCCCCCTCCTGACACTGCACTAAGTTTTAGGAAGAAAAGATGGTTAATAATTGGATGGACTTTTTAGTAGTAAAGTTTAAAAAATCTGGCAATACCTTTTGGGTGTTACCCTTGGGCTGTGTACTGATGTTGATGATAAGTTTTGCAGAAAATTCAGGCAGAATGATACAGCTATCTAGCAGAGGCTAGTTGGCCATCTGTCAGCAATGATGATTCTATGACCTTAGGCAGATCATGAGGGGGGGGCATCTTGGCCATCTTCTGGGCATGGAGTAGGGGTCACTGGGTGTGGGGAGGAGGTAGTTGTGAATTTCCTGCTTTGTGCAGAGGGTTGGACTAGATGACCCTGGTGGTCCCTTCCAACTCTATTATTCTATGTATCCCATGGAGGCATATGGGCCATGGGATTTCCTTCTGTCCCATCGGGGTCTCTTGTTGGGTTAGAGAAGTTACTGGGGCTGGAAAAATAATGAAATGTAAGACCAAACACATAATAACACCAGATCTCTGGAAAACTCTGGGGCACAGAAAATGACCTTATGCCAAGTCATATCATTGGTCCATTTTGCTCAGTACCATCCATTCTCACTGACACACCTCTCTGAGGCCTTGGGGAGAGAAAGGTCTCTTTCAGCATCTCTTACCCAAATGCTTTTAGTTAGAGACAGCAGGGATTAAAGGTCCTGAGATCCTCAGCCCTTCTCCAATGCTCTACAACTGATATATGGCTCTTCTCCACTTGGTCTCACATTTTTGTCCTAGCCACAAACCTTGAAAGATTATGAAGGGCAGGGGCTCAGTGGCAGAGCATCTACTTTGCATGAAGGGGTCCCAGATTCAAACTGTGGTGTCTCCAGTTTAAAAACAAACAAACATCTTACTGTGATCCTTGTGAGCCATTACTAGTTAGACAATATGAACCTTGATAATGGTTGGACTTCGTATAAGGTGTCCATAAAGCATCTTTATTGGTGCTTTGAGGATGCATTAATGACTAATTATAGGAGAGAGTAAGTAGAAATACAACGAGGTACAAGTAAATAAAATGGTTGTGAGGTGCTATCTCTGCTGGCACCCAGCAGCATCCTTCCTCCTGCCCCAGGAATTCAAATGTTAATGAAAGCTGCACCTTGCTCTGACCTGGATGGCCCAGGCTAGTCTGATTTTGTCAGATCTCAGAAGCTAACTTGGGCTGGCCTTGGTTAGTACTTGGATGGGAGACCACCAAGGAAGTTCAGGGTCATTATGCATAGGAAGGCAATTCCAAACCACCTCTATGGGGAGCCAGCATGATGTAGTGGTTAAGAGTGGTGGACTCTAAGCTGAAGAACTGGGTTTGATTCCCTACTCCTCCCCATGAGCGGTGGACTCTAATCTGGTGAACCGGGTTGGTTTTCCCACTCCCACACATGAAGCAAGCTGGGTGACCTTGGGCTAGTCACAGTTCTTTCCAAACGCTCTCAGCCTCACCTACCTCACAAGGTGTCTGTTGTGGGGAGAGGAAGGCAGGCAGGCAGGCAGGCAGGCAGGCAGAAGAAGAAGAAGAGTTGGTTTTTATATGCCAATTTCTCCACCATTTAAGGAAGAATCAAACCAGGTTACAGTCACCTTCCCTTCCCGTCCCCACAACAGACACCCTGTGAGGTAGGTGGGGCTGAGAGAGCTGTGACTAGCCAAGGTCACCCAGATCGCTTCATGTGTAGGAGTGGGGAAACAAATCCAGTTCACCAGATTAGTGCCCGTCGTCCATGTGGAGAAGTGGGGAATCAAACCCGGTTCTCCAGGTCATAGTCTACTGCTCCAAACCACCGCTCTTAACCACTACACCATGCTGGCTCTAAGAGAGTATCTATACCAGATTCCTCCGCTGAAAAAGTGAGCTGAGACTCACAAAAGCTCATACCCTGCCAGAAATGTTGTTAGTCTTTAAGGTGCTACTGGATTGTTGCCTTTTTTCTACCGCTACAGACAGACTAAAATGGCCCATCATGATCTATCCTCATCCCAGACATTGGTGGGAGAGCTGCACACCAAGTAGGTGAGTGACTTTGGCACCAGAAGGGCATTTGCCAGGTGAGGCATAAGATTGCCAAGAGACCAAAAGTGAGCTCAGATAGTCAACATCTGACTATCACAAGCACAGGAGGAAACAGACTTCTAACATCATAATCTATATGCATATAGAATGTTCAGTACCATAACCATGCTAAGGAGCACTTTGTAAGGAAAGGAGTGTGGCATACATTATAGATACAAAAGTGACAAAATCCAAGAGCTAATTTTTACACCTGTCTCATGTAGCAAAATGCCTGATTTACAGACACCCTCATTACTTCAGTATGACAAAATAGCACAGATCAAACACTTCAAAGCATTGCAGGTATAAACACCCAGAGAAGAGTTACTTGCTTTTAGTCTCTTCCAACATTACTTTGGGGGGGACACCCACTCCATCAAGGTGTTTTGTATCACTGAAGGCCAAACTTAGGGTTGCCAACCTCCAAGTGCTAGCTGGAGATCTCCTGCTATTACAACTCCAGCTGATAAAGATCAGTTCCCCTGGAGAAAATTGCCCCTTTGGCAATTGGACTCTATGGCATTGAAGTCCCTCCCCTTCCCAAACCGGTGGCAAAGAGGGACTTGGGAACCCTAGCCAAACAACAAGTGTTACCTATTTTTGACTTGCTTTCCCCACATTCATATAGCAGCTGTGGGGAAAGGCATTTTCAACATTCCCATGAACCCAATTGGGTTTAGGATGAAGACACAGAAGAAGGAGGTATTCCTGCATCATCCTCACACTGGTTTCCTGACGCAAAATGGCAGGCAGGGGATTAATTTGCATGTGCCCGATAGCTGCTTTGGCAATTGGACTCTATGGCAAAGCTCTGCCTCAAAATTCTCGAGGTATTTCCCAACCCGGAGCTGCCCCCTGGTTGGTTCTACCTGCCCTGTCTCTCATGGCCAGCTGTCGCACCAGAAGAACCTGGTTGAGATGCTGCAGAGCATTAGCTGAGGATGTTGATGCACTTGTGGCCTCAGAAACGCAGCTACATGCTCTTTTTCCTGCTGGCTGGTCACTATCCAAACCCTTCAGGGGCCAGCTAGTGGAGCCACAATTACGCTGGCTGTCAGCCACGGCAGCACAGGCAGCCCTTAGGATCGCACACTGCCCGAGAGTGAACATTGGACTGGCCTCAGCCATTATCTTTCTCAGAAGCAGGGTTGCCAGGTCCCCCTTTGCCACTGGGGGGGAGGTTTTGGGGGCACAGCCTGAGGAGGGCAGGCTTTGGGAAGGGAGGGGCTTCAGTGACATAGAGTCCAATTGCCAAAGCGGCCATTTTCTCCAGGTGAACTGACCTCTATCAGCTGGAGATCAGTTGTCATAACAGGAGATCTTCAGCTAGTACCTGGAGGTTGGCAACCCTACTCGGAGGCCTTAGACACACCTGTGTTTGTACACGTCATCCCCTTATCTGCAAAAGGAGGGAGAGAAACTGACTAATTTGCAGGCAAGTGGTACAATTCCTGAGAAAATGCACATGGAATTTTTTTTTAAAATGCTAAATACTGTTTTTCAGGCCTGCTTAAATCCTCGATAAAGACATCCTGTTAAACATTCAATAAAGAGAAAGTTTTGTATGACAAAACAGCTTTAATTTACGAGTAGTACAAAGGAGTGTAAATGGAACTTATGCAGGGGCAAGAGCCTTGAATTGTTGTCCTCCAACGGATTCAATTTCAAGAAACAGCACGTAAATATAAAGACATTGCTTGTGTGAATGGTATAGTTTGAATATTGATGGAAAAGGTTAACATAAATGTAAGAATATGTAAGTAACCTTGAAAGTGTCCTTTTACAAATGGTAAATCTCTGCATTAAAAATGAAATGGTATAAATTGACCCATAATTCCAGTAACGAATATAAAACTCTGATATAATCTACACAGAGATAGACAGCCAACTTGATGTTAACACAACAAAACGTGCCAGTCTATTACTATTGATTTTTCTTGGTTGTACAGAGGAGAAATGATGCCTTTTCTTTTTATTTCCAAACTTTGCCAATGCATGGCTACATAGTGGGACATAAAGTAATTTTTTAAAAAAAAAAATGTATATCTGCTTGCTTTGTGCTCTTTTTTAGAGAGTCATTAAAAAGCCCACCTCTAGGTTTCACCATTTATTTATTTTTTTGCACCTGCTATAATGCAAACTCATGTATTCTTCTCATTCCTGGGTCACCAGGTACCCGTTTTTCTTCCTTACACTCACAGGGCTGGCTCCAACATTACATTTGTGCTTGCACTAAAGCTCTTGTGCAAGAAGGAAGACAAGAAAAAAGTCTTTACTACATCTGGTCACCACACTTTAGAAAGGGATATTGCAGAGCTTGAGAAGGTGCAGAAAAGAGCAACCAAAATGATCGGGGGCTAGAGCAACTGCCCTATGAGGAGCGGTTAAAACACTTATGGCTGTTTAGCTTGGAAAGAAGGCAGTTAAGGGGAGACATGATAGAGGTCTAGAAAATTATGCATGGTATGGAGAGAGTGGACAGGGAGAAGCTTTTCTCCCTCTCTCATAATACTAGAATGCGGGGTCATCTGCTGAAGCTGAAGAGTGAGAGATTCAAAACAGATAAAAGGAAGTATTTCTTCACACAACACATAGTTAAATTGTGGAATTCCCTGCCCCAGGATGTGGTGATGGCTGCCAACTTGGAAGGCTTTAAGAGGGGAGTGGACATGTCCATGGAGGAGAGGGGTATTCATGGCTACTAATAAAAATGGATACTAGTCATGATGCATACCTATTCTCTCCAGGATCAGAGGAGCATGCCTATTATATTAGGTGCTGTGGAACACAGGCAGGAGAATGCTGCTGCAGTCATCTTGCTTGTGGGCTTCCTAGAGGCACCTGGTTGGCCACTGTGTGAACAGACTGCTGGACTTGATGGACTTTGGTCTAATCCAGGATGGCCTTTCTTATGTTCTTATGATGTGCTGATGTCATAGATGTTGTAAACTTATCCGAACAGACTCAGGAGTGGTGTGACCAATGATACCAAGGAGGACCAAAGGCGTAAATAACATTTGAAGTGCTGATGTTAAATCAGGTTATTGGTCCATCTGGTTCAGTATTGTCTTCTCTGATTGGCAGTGGCCCTCCAAGTTTTCAGACTGGGAAAGCTCTTTCCCACTTTGGCTATCTGAAAACCTTTAACTGGAGATGCTAGTGACTGAACTGAGGATCTCCTGAATACATTCAAAACATCTATTCTAGTACAAGCCCTCCCATGAAGGAGGAACACAGATCCAGGAAGAAGCACTACAAAGGGTCAAATAGCATCAACACAACAACATGAACTTTTTTTAGTAATCTGTTGGTGTGACAAACAAAGAGTTAATCTTTGAGAGAAGCTCAGAGAAAGGGAGTGGGCAGAGCTAAGGAACTCTCTCTGTTCTGAAGAAAGGAATTAAATTCTGATTTTGGTAACCTGTGTATTCAGTAGCTATGCTTGACTCTGGGAACCTGAGAGTTCAGATTTGCCTAAGCTGGTGTAAAACAAATCCTGTGGTGTGACAGGCTGAGACTGGGAAGAAAAGGCCCCTTTCTCAGATCACTGAAAGAGAATAGGCTCTGGGAAGGACATATTCCAAACACGGGGTTGTTGAGGGATTACTGCCACAAAAGTGGGGGATATCTATAGTGAGAAGAGAGAGTTGAGGAGAAATCTCCATACTTCTGTGTTTCTCTGAGGAAGAGAGATTGTATGGTCTCCAACTTCCCCAATAGCTAGGCAGCAGAGTCTGAATAGAAACATCTATAAGAAGTTCTGGGAACTGAACTGAATTTGAGAAGGGAACTTAAGACTCAGAGTTGTAATTGTGTACCAACTAAGCCACCTAAGATCTATGCCTCCTCTGAAGTTAAACTTATAAAATAGCTCTGGTTCTATGCTTCTGCTGACCACAGTTTCCCCTCCAAATCAAATCAATTGTACAGTGTTTAATAAATCTCTGTTGCTTGTTTGTTAACTTGAAAAAGCCTTTGGTGTCTCATTTCTTCCAAGGTAAAATAAGTAAAGGGGACGAGGAAGCAGAAAATTAAAACTCCAAATAAGCATTCTGGCAAACAAGCAAAGCTTTCTCCCTCAGTACCCACACAGAGGGATTGTGATATTTGGTATCATCAAATGTGCCATATCTGAGGCAAATTAGAGAACATTCAATGCTCAAACCTCTCTGATGGCTCAGTGGTGTAATCTGCTATGCCCAAGCAATGATTCATGGACCGACCATTCAAACAATGGAGGTGTGAGGAGACACCCTGTTTGGCCTCTCGTGAGCAAGGAATCTCATTGCATCTTACACCATTCCATAGCAGGAAGTTGTATTGTACATGGGTGCAAGACTGGACATTTCTGATGGTCTGCCAGACCACTAAAGGGAGTGAAAGGTAAGCCCAGAGATCCAGTGTAGGACTTTTTGTTTTCCTCCAACATCTGAAAAAATCTGTTAAGAGTCTCCTGCTAGGGCTGTCAAAAAAAAAAAAAAATTCGGTACAGTTCGGATTCGGCCGAATTTGGCCCTTGTGGGTTCGGTACGTGCCGAAGTCCGAACTCCCCCACTTCGGATCCGTTCAATTCGGTGGGAATTCAAAGTTCGGGGAAAAAATTCGGCCGAATAAAGCCATTAAAAACACAACCGCGCCTTTCCGCGGCTCTGGGGGGGCATTTTTGGGCTTAGAGGTCCCAAACTTTCAGCAGAGCTTCAAAGGACGTATATTGAAAGACTCCCCAAGTTTTGTAAAGATTGGGTCAGGGGGGGCTGAGATATGGGCCCTGAAAGGGGTCCCCCCCACCCTTAATGTGGATCTCTCCGCAGAGCTTGCCGCCCACGCACAAAGCTCCCGGCCGACAAACAGCTGATGAGAGCAAGGGCGGGGCAGGTGCTAAGAACTTTGCAAAGCAACACAACTGCAGAGCAACCCCTTTGCAAATATGCAAAGGGCGGGGCAGGTGTGAAGAATTTTGCAAAACAATACAACTGCAAAGCAACACAAGCACGCAATGCAAAACCTTTGCAACAGTGCATAGCAACACCTGACACCTGGGAGTTTGCATACCATGGAAAGGGACAGAGGCAGCTAGCTATGCATAATAAGCAGGAGGGGGTGGAATGTCTCCTTTTGCATTGGACTTGGGACCAGGCAGATGCATTCTTTAAGTCACCATTTGAAAACCAGTTTTGAGCAAGCATCAATAACCTAACTGATCTTATGAATGAGGAAAAACCTGAAGAATAAAAATGAAGCCCCCCCTCAAACCAGGGAGAGAGAGACTGGAGGGGGAACACACACCCCAGGCAGAACCGGCAAAAGCCCCCTTTGGCTTCCCCCACCCACCCACAGAAACTGCTCCCTCCCCTCACACACACACAGACTCTGCTTTCCCCCACACACACACACAGAAAAGAAAAAATATAGATTAAAGCCCCCAAAGGGGTCTTACTGTGGCTGTCTTCTGTTCCAGCAGGAGGGGCTGGGAGGCTGGGTAATCCAATATGATTCCATTTGTATCCAATATAAGATCCATATGTATGCATCTCTCGAGGGTGATCCATTCATCCCAATAGGGAAAAGGGGAAAGCCCATATCTCGGGGGGCCCTGACCCAATGTTTACAAAACTTGGGTGGTCTCTTAAAAAGCCTTGACTGAAGCTCCGCCGAAAGTCTGGGATCGGCACACCCAAAAATGCGCCCCCTGCAGCCATGGAAAGAGAAAAGGGGGGGAGCCAATATTTCAGCCCCCACTGAACCCATCTTTACAAAACTTGGGTGGTCTCTTAAGAGGGATTCTCTGAAGCTATGACAAAAGTTTGGGGGCTGAACCCCCAAAAAAGCGCCCCCTGCAGCCACGAAAATGGAAAAGGGGGGAGAGGAAAAAGGGGTGGAGCCCATATCTCGGGGGGCCCTGACCCAATGTTTACAAAACTTGGGGGGTATCTTAAGAAGCCTAGTCTGATGCTCCGCTGAAAGTTTGGGGTCGGCACACCCAAAAATGCGCCCTCTGCAGCCATGGAAAGAAAAAAGGGGGGGAGCTCATATCTCGGGACCCCCTGACCCAATGTTTACAAAACTTGGGTGGTCTCTTAAAAAAACCTGTCTGAATATCCCCTGAAAGTTTGGGGTCGGTACCCCAAAAAATGCGCCCCCTGCAGCCATGGAAAGGAGCGAATGTGCACAAGCACCCCCTCACACACACATGAGGATTTCCCTCTCTCTCTCTCTTTCCCCGGCCGGCCGCACATCAGCTGATTCCTCCAGCACTCAATCCTGACTGATTGGCCAGAAGAAGACCCAGCTTGGCCACCGATTGGCCGGGGGAGGAGAATGCTGCTTACTGACGGTTATGCTGCTTACTGACGGCCGAATTGGCCGAATTTATTCGCCGAACTCCCGAACTCGCTGAATTCGGCCCCCCCCGGTTGCCCGCCAGTTTTGAGTTCGGATCCGTCCGAACTAAAAACCGCCGAATCAAGGGAAATTCGGCTGATTTTCAGTTCGGGCCGAACCGAATTGACAGCCCTATCTCCTGCTTTTCCAATAGGCAACTCAATTCTGTTGGGAACTGACAACGTTTCAATCCACCCTCCACTGAAGCTGAGAATAATTCCAGAGAGGTAGCCTCTTTTGGTGTACTGCAGCGCAATAAAACAGATGTCCGGTGGCGTTTTAAAGACTTACAGAATTTATTCCACCATAAGCTTTTGTGAGTCAGAGCTCACTTATACGCCTGCTGAAATCATGACAACTTAATGCTGGAATAAACTTTGACAATCTTAAAGGTGCCACTAGACTTCGGTTTTATCTTTTCTAAGAGCTGTAATGTTGGGCTTTGCCTTGGGAGCCTTCCCAATATTCCAGAATGTCGTGAAATTTCACATCTCTCCATCCTTCGCTCTAAGAAAATTTCGAGGAAGCAGTACCTTAATGTTGCTAAGCAGGTATGAGAGAAAGATGATTTCTGATATCAGTTTTAATGAGAATGAATACCAGTGACGCCTGCAGCCTCTTCATCATATGCTGGCAAAGGTGATTGGACTGAGGGTTTGTTTGTTTGTTTGTTTAATCAGGTGGTACTATACAGGAAGAGTGTTAGATTGTCTTGAAGAAACCAAGCCAAACTATGTGATAAAACAAGAAACAGGAAAACCAGCATGGTGTAGTGGTTAAGAGTGGTGGTTTGGGGACTTTCAGATTGGGGGGGAATTGCCGCGGAAGCGCAACCGATCACGCTCCTGGCATAAAGCTGCAAGGGGGCAGGGAATCCACCCCCCCAACACCTGGGAAGCAGCACCCCTTGTGCAAGAGGGGATGCAGACCGAGGCGCCGGTGAGCTCCCTGTCCTAGAAGCAGTTGTTGCTGCAGAAGCGGCAGTGATCGCCCGGACAGGTGAGCCAAGGAGTAGGCGCCATTACAGTCCAAGGCAGCCGGGAAGAGTGGCGGGGAGACCCTGATCTTTACAAAGCAAGGTTTTTTTACACTTTACTTACTACTGAAAAACAACACGGTGTCTGAGAGTATTTGGGCATGAAGAAAAAGCACTCTGGATTTTATCTAAACCTCACTAACAGACTCAAACCGAAACTTGGCTTTTTGCCAGCTGTGGAATACTTATAATTCAGTCTTGCCAGCTAAGCTAACCATTTTAAAGGACCTAACTAAGAACTTTGTGGTGAATAAAAGCTGGCAAATGACAGAGATTGAAGAAACAGATGTGCTAAAGTGCTCTCTCAGGTCTGGGATATGAACTAAGTTTGAGTTCCTGTCTTTTAATGTGATTTCTATACTGATGATCCAAATAATAAGTGCCACCCTCCCTCTTTGGATTACAAACTACAGCCAATCTAAGCACTTTTGGGAAGAAAGACACAGAAAAACACCCTAAAGGACTCATTAGAGAATCTAAGCAGCTCCAGATTCAGCAAACTATATTATCTCAGAGAAGAGCCTCTGTTACTAATATAACTGTTCCACTAACCACTTCACTGGTTCAGACAGGGATATCGGCGGCGGCAAAGATGTCATCGCAAAAACCTGACGTCACTCTGAACTCTTTACATGAACTGATGACTAAAACATTTCAGGAGGTGGCATCAGTAAAACAGGAGGTGGAAGTCATCGGGACTTGATCTTGAATGAACACTATCAGAATCCACTCACAATAGAAGGTACACCGGTGAGGCTAATGAAGGAGATTCCTGGAAGACTGGTTAGGAAAAGAAAGGATTTTGCAGAGATTGTGGAACTGCTGAGATTCAATGGGATTCAACACAGATGGGAATTTCTACAAGGTATTTCTTTTCTCTTCAAAGCAAAAAGATTTAAGATTACAGACACTGTCAAAGCTGAACAATTTTTAAGAAGATATGAAGGAGATCTTCTTAAACCAACAAGTCAACCATCTAAAGATCTTGCTGGAAAGGATCTTACTGAAGAAGAAAATGCGGCAGAAGCAAGTGGTGGGCCAAAGCTACCAGAAACATCTGAGGGGGACTCTCAGTCAGATGATGGCTGAACTATCAAAAATAAAAATGAAACTAAAAGAAGTTATGGGGGGTGGGAGGGGAGGTTAGATTTTAAAAAGGTTTAGGAATGGGGTTGATTGAACGTTAAAATGCTACAAATATTGTCATGGAATGTTAATGGTTTGAATTCTCCTAGGCTAACATTTTTTGTTTACAGGAAACTCATATTTTACCAAAGGATATCATAAGATTGGAACAACCAAAATTGGGTAAACTATTTACTTCATGTAATAAAAAGAAAAAAAATGGAATAGCTATATATGTTCCTTTGACGTTAGAACCTAAGATTTTATATAGAGATAAAGATGGGAGGATCCTGTTGATTGAAATTATAAGTGGTTTCCAAAAAATACTGTTAGTGGGTATCTATGCACCTAATACAAATCAAAAAATGTTTTATAATAATTTGGCATCGATATTAGCTGAATATGCTAAAGAAAAAATGATTTGGATGGGAGACTTTAATGGAGTGATGGAACCAAGGTTGGACAGATCTGCAAAGAAAAAAAAAAGGCAACTGTGAGGGTAAATTACCTGGTATTTTTAACCATCTTACAGACCAGTGGGAAATGTTTGATATATGGAGATTGGTAAATGGTAACAAAAAAGGATATACTTTTTATTCATCTAGACATCTTTCTCACTGAAGAATGGACATGTTGTGGCTTTCTAAAGGAATTACAAGCTTGTCTGAAAATCCTGAATTTTTACCCAAGGTATTATCCGATCATAATGTGATTTCAATCCTATTGCTTGGACATGTTGTCTAAATGAAGGAGATTGTGGGTTATGCACCACAGGGGAATTTCCATTCAGACACCACACACCTTCACCCTCTCACTGGCAGTCTTTAAGCAGAGGCTGGACAAACACTTGTCGGGGATGCTCTAAGCTCATCCTGCATTGAGCGGGGGGTTGGACTAGATGGCCTGTATGGCCCCTTCCAACTCTGTGATTCTATGATTCACCAGTCATATCTAGATCTAGAGAGAGAGATCCTGCAGCATCATTTGGAAGTTATACATATTGGCCACACAATGCGCACAATTCATGCTCCTATTACATGCACAGCGAATGTGCACAACAGCTGGTGTTTCTGCATCTTGTCCATTCAAATGAAATTAACTAACATACTGAAAGCATATGGGGAAAGAGAAGGAAGGAGGGAGGGAGGAAGACTGACCATTCCAAGTGAGGCTTAAAAATATTTAATTTAATTATTTGTTTTATGTTCCTGCTCTAGCCCTTGGTAACAAACATGTCACCCACTTCATCGTAAAGAAAAATGCCTATGCTCACACAATTGAAAGATATATTTCAGTGTTTTTTTCCCTCTTGATAATGTCTTCATAATAAAATCTCCTGGGAAGTTTACCTACATTTGTAGTTCTTGATACAAAGGGAGAAAGAGTGTGTGTGTGTGTGTGTGTGTGAGAGAGAGAGAGAGACGTCTATAAAACATGCAACATTCATTATAGCTAGAAACCTGATGTTTTCTGCTTTTCTTCCCCAAGATCCTGACCTTGTGGTATATATAATTCATCAGCACAAAGGTAAATATTAAACTTTAATTGAGTGAGGCACAGTAATAACATACTCTGAGACTCTAAAGGAGAGAGACAGAGAGAGAACCATGCAGCTGCTTTGCAGATATGTTCATATAATTTCTGAGAGGCAGAAATATATTACAGAAACTTTTTCGAATGTTAGCATAAAGGCTACCCCAAGGCAAGTCAGACAGATGCACAGCCCCTTTCTTCTGGGTCTCATTTCATAATATTGATTTTCCACAGGCAGAAAGTTCAGGGTGAAGCCTTGAGTCCTCTCCCCGTTGCCCACTACAGAAACCTTGCAGCTTGTTGCAAGCGGATGACATTGCTTTGGGCAAAGGGGCAATTTGTGGCAATCCAGCCCTTGGGCACCAGAACTGCTGGTTCAGGAAATAGCCTTTGGCATCAGTACACAGCCTCTTTGGCAACTCATTCTGGTCAACTCATTCTGGTCTACTCGTTGTTTTCAATGAGTAGTAGGGAACTGAAAAGCAAGTTTACCCCCTCTCCTTAACTATCACTTGTTGGCAAAGATATCTGTTATATCTGCGGGTCTAACTAATTCAGGAGTTCATGACCTTTTTCCATCTATGAGTACTTGGAATTTTGAAAACGGATAGTAGGCACCATTAAAAAATAGTTGCCAATGAGACTGGGGGCCAATCACAAAATGTTGGGAGAGTCCAAGCCAAGCATCCTACTATGTTAGAGGCTACTTGTTCTGAATGGTTGCACCAGGCAGACCCAAAGGTGATACCTCCTGACCTCTTCTGAAGCACCTCCGCCTAGAGTGAGGCGGAGGAAAGCCAAGATTCAGTGTTTGCTTTGAGAATGAAAGAAGTGGGCATCAGGAAATCTCCTAGCAGGCACCCAGTTGACTACTGGCACCATATTGGGGATCATGGTACTCATGGGTTTTGGGGCAGGTATGCCTCCAAAGCAAAGTCAGCAAAAAGAGAAATTGAAGAGCAGATTGATAAAAAGGTAAAGGTAAAGGTCCGCTGTGTAAGCACCGGGTCATTCCTGACCCATGGGGTGACATCACATCCGGACGTTTAATAGGCAGACTTTTGTTTACGGGGTGGTTTGCCAGTGCCTTCCCCAGTCATCTTCCCTTTACCCCCAGCAAGCTGGGTCCTCATTTTACCGACCTCAGAAGGATGGAAGGCTGAGTCAACCTTGAGCTGGCTATCTGAAACCAACTTCTGTTGGGATCTTACTCAGGTTGTGAGCAGAGCTTGGACTGCAGTACTGCAGCTTACCACTCTGCGCCACGGGGCTCTTACTAGATTGATAAAAACATTATGACAAACAAGAAGATTTCTTCATATATATCACAAGCAGGAAATCAACTAGTGGGGTGGCTGGGCCTTTGAATGACAAAGGGATGAAACGATTGCTTAAAGAAGATGGGGTGGTGGCAGAGAAACAGAATGAATGTTTTGCATCTGTTTTCACTGGAGAAATTGTTGGGCATGTTTACATGCCAGAGGTGCTGTTTGCCGAAAGGGTATCTGAAGAACTAAGTCAAATTGAGGTGACAAGAGATGAAGTTCTTGCACTACTAGGCGAACTCAAAATTAAAAAGTGTCTAGGTCCAGATGGCATACACACAAGAGTTCTTAAGGAACTCAGATGTGAAACTGTTGATCTGCTAACCAGTACATGTAATTTGTTGCTAAAATCAGGCTCTGTCACAGAGGACAGGAAAGTAGCAAATGTCACACCCGTTTTTAAACAGGGGTCCAGAGGAGATCTACCGAATTACAGGGCAGCTAGTCTAACATCTGCCCCGGGTAAATCAATCAAAACTGATATAAAGATAGACTTATTAAGCACATTGAGGAACAAATACTACTGAATTCAAGCATAGCTTCTGCAAAAGGAAGTCCTGCCTCAGCAGTCTTTTGGAGTTATTTGTGCAGACTAACAAGCATGTGGATACGGATGATCTAGTAGACACCTTGAACTTCCAAAAGGCTTTTGACATGATACCTCATGAAAGACTCCTGAATAATCAGTCATGGGATAAGAGGACAAATCCATGTAGGGATTTGAAATGGGTTAAATGACAGGCAGCAGAGAGCAGGAATAAAATCACAGTCCTTCCAGTGGAGGGATGATGGCAACAGAAGGAGACAAATGAATCTCCTTGGGCAGAGAGTTCCATGGCTGAGAAGGCCCTTTTCTGGGTTGCTACCTGACTAGTTGCAGAAGGTGAGGGAACCTGAAGCAGGACCTCCAAAGATTACCATAATGGTTGGGCAGGTTCATAAGTGGTCCTTGAGGTACCGTATATACCCGTGTATAAGCCGACCCGCGTATAAGCCGAGGTGCCTAATTTCTCCCCAAAAATGGGGAAAAATTAGGCACCCGCGTATAAGCCGAGGGTCGGCTTATAACCCCTCCCCCCCCCCGCAGACTTACCTGACCGGGCTCCCGGGAGCAAGCGGCGCGGCCCTGGTGGCGGCGGTGGTGCACCCGGCAGGGGCTGGGGCAGCCTTCCTGCAGTTGCAGGAGGCCGCCCCAGGCCGCTCCCAGCCCCAGGAAGCGGCGGCGCGGCTGGGCGGGGGCCGGGGCAGCCTCCGCGCAGCCGCAGGAGGCTGCCCCAGGCCGCCCCAGGCTGCAGGAAGCGGCGGTGCGGCCGGGCGGGGGCCGGGGCAGCCTCCGCGTAGCCGCAGGAGGCCACCCCAGGCCGCTCCCGGCCCCAGGAAGCGGCGGCACGGCCGGGCGGGGGCCGGGGCAGCCTCCACGCAGCCGCAGGAGGCCGCCCCAGGCCGCCCCCAGCCCCAGGAAGCGGCGGCGCGGCCGGGCAGGGACCGGGGCAGCCTCCGCGCAGCCGCAGGAGGCCGCTCCCAGCGGCAGGAAACGACGCGGGCCCAGCGGCGGCGGCGGCGGTAAGTTCTCCCCTCCCTCCTCCCTCCTCCCTCCCTCCCCCCTCTACCGTATTGACCCGCGTATAAGCCGAGGCCGGCTTTTTCAGCCCTTTTTTTGGGCTGAAAAAGTCGGCTTATACGCGAGTATATACGGTATATTCCTCCCAAACCATACAGGGCTTTGATGGTCAAGACCATCGCCTTGAACTTGCTCCTCCAGAAAAGCTGGGTGTTGTCCAGCTACCACCCATTCCATCACCTGGCTCAAGAATGGAGCATTTGAGACTGGATGATAATTATTGAGATCTCCAGGGTCAAGTGTAGGCTTCTTTAGAAGTGGGTGCACCACAGCTTGTTTCAAGGCTGGGGCGACCACCCCCTCTCATAAGGAAGGATTTACTACTTCTTGAACCCAGTCAGTCACACATCCCCCAGCAGATTTAAGGGCAGGGGTTATAGAAGCAGCCGGTAGGCTTCAAGCTTACAAGGATCCTATCCACAGGTTCAGGCTGAATAAATGGGAAAGTAGTCCACACAATTGGACAAGTCATCACCCTCGCATCATCTGACCATATCACCGCTAACACAGAGTCCACGTTGGAACAGATGTAAGAGATTCTGCTTTCCATCATGACAGGTGCTCTGCTCACTATTCAGAGATTCACAGGCAGCTGTGTGCCTGGCAAAGCAAAGCAGGTCTTCCTTTCCTATCCACAAAACCCTCCATCCTAAACACCTTGTGTTGCTAGGAAACCACACCAGTCACAAATTGTACCTTACAAATAAAAGTGGCTAATAGAGCATTTGCAAAATAACAGAATATATTTCTATCAAGAAGCAAGAATTATCAGCACGTGGGATGGAGGGAAGCATCTGTGTGTGTGTGTGTGTGTGTGTGTGTGTGTGTGTGTGTGTGTGTGTGTGAGAGAGAGAGAGAGAGAGAGAGAGAGGGGGGGGAGAGAGGGAGAGAGGCTAAGGTAGGGTAATTGTCGATTGCAAATATCAAGGCACACTTCCAGCACTGTAGTTATTTTTAACAAGACCCATAGTTAGTTTACTTTTCAGCATTAACAAGTCACTCCAGGCAATCGTGTTGCACCAGAAGCAATAAGGCCTTGCATGAGCAAGATCTAGTTTTGTGAAATAAATAGCAAATCAAAAACAAGCTAGAGTATTCTGTTGTTGTTGGGGTTTTTCCCCATTCACTTTGGGTGGAGTGCAGAATGTTGGAGGGGAGGAAAGGTTTATCAAAGAGTTTGTTGGGAAACATCATTTCGGGGGGGGGGGAACAGCTTTTCTGTGTTCTTAAACATGGGCAACTCTCAAGATAGAAGTCAGACACAATCAACTGAAATGTTCTATTTATTTTCATGTGACTATGGAGAGGGGAAATGTCCCCCTTTTCAAGACTTTTGACATCCCTTTATATTTTGATCAACAATTCTGATTTTGTAGTTTCCTTTGGGTTCTATTCACATGTTGTGTGGCTTTACATGCTATTTAAACTTTATTCCTATACACAATGTATTCTCTTAATATGCATAAGACAGATAAAGTGCTGATTTATTGACACCCAGATCAAGCTGAAAATGCAAACACCTTATGGAAACAAACAGTGTAAGGAACCAGTGAATGGAACAAAAAAAAAAAGTTTGATTTGCACAAGGGAGAAGCGAAACTGCAGGGAGCAGAAATGCAAAAACCATCCCTAGTTCAAAATTCAGGGATCACATTTGTATGAACGAGTAACCATGGGGATTTCTGAAATTCTCTCACCTTGTGGTGATCTTCCTCAGTTGTTCCGGTTTTTAATAATAAAAGCAGCTCTCTTACTGAAGTAGGCAGACTTTAGCAAGGGACTAACTTGGGCACAAAGGGACAATGATTCATATTTCCCTCCCTGTAAAAAAAAATGGGGGGGGGGGTGTTAAAAGCTTGTTTTGCCAGAGATTCAGGCCATTTATGCCTGGTAATTAGCAGCCCGTTCCAGGCTGAAGCGTCCCACATATTTTTTTTATTTCTTTATGCTGAACTATCATTCCAGCCATCACTGTTAAGCCGGTGCATACCTGCTTCGCATTTCTTAAGAGCCCCTTTAACGTGACTATTTATATTTGCTCCACCCCCGCATCGAAGCATTCACTGAAGGAACTATGAAGAATCAGAGCAGCAGCTTAGCTATGCAACAACAATCACTAATGGCTATGCAAATGAAGGAATGAAGGAGCAGGTGAGAGGGGTGGAATTTATTTGACTTTCTCCTCTTGCATCGGGACCGTAAATAGTCATTTTAAAGGTCGGATTTTAAAAAGCTTTGAGCGAGCATCAAAATCGACCCATTTTTCCACATCCCCAAACCCACAATCCAATTTTAGCGATTCTAGAAAATTCTAGAAAAGGAAGCCACTGTATGTCTAACAGGCTCTTCTGATGTGTAAATGCATGATAAGTGTACACATTCTACTCCCTCAACTGCATTGAACAACTGAGGATGTAAAGAGAAATGAAGCTTGGATTGCCTTGGCTGTTTTATGTCTTGTATCATCCCACAGCACTCCATATATTAGCTGGCATCCCAGAAAGTTCCAGATGTTTTGCCTGGGGATGAACCTCCAAATTTGCTTTGAATTTCATGTTTGGCAAAATCTGTTGACAACCCAGTGATGTGCCGAATTTCCCTGAGAAATGTCGCTAGTCCTGCCTAAAAGCCTTGTTTTAGTTGTGGGTGGGTGTTACTGTACATTGCTTCAGGCACTTTTAGTTGACAATGTGGTGCATAAGTCTATCCAGCAATAATAAATATAAATTGTTTGAGTTTCCTTGAAATACCCCTGAAGTTTCCCCCCCAAAAAAAGATGAACTCCCAAACTCATTTCAGAGTAGAGCCAGCTGAAATTTTTATGAGGCCAATAACCCCTGGAAAAGATGCCCAACAGCCGAGTGCAGGTCCCTTCTGCCCCACCTATTATGGCCACTTCCCTTCTCAGCTACATCTCCTTACTACTGCCACTCTCTTCTTCTATTCCCCTAACTAGCTGGAGAGAAGAAGTGAGAAGAAGTGAGCTGTGGCTCACGAAAGTTCATACCCTACCAGAAAATATGTTAGTCTTTAAGGTGCTACTGGACTCTTGCCCTTTTTGACTACTGCAAACAGACTAACAAGCTACCCACTGTGAATTAGCTGGAGAGAATGAAGCACAATTACTGCTAGCAAGCCTACAGAGAACACAAAAGGGTTTAGGGTTCTATCATCTCTTGCACATCTACAAGCAGAACTGGGAGATTGCTCCAGAAGTTCCTGTGGTTATCTCCCAGTTCCTGGTAAAAAGGGTGCCTAGAGGAGACAGCAGAGTATACAATTTTCTTGTGCTTATCATGTAGGAGATGATTGAAAGGAGGGGCTGTGGCTCAGTGGTAGATCATCTGCTTGGCATGCAGGAGGTCCCAGGTTCAATCCCCGGCATCTCCAGTTATAGAGTAGATGATACAAAATACCTCTGCCGGAGACCCTGGAGAGCCGCTGCTGGTCAAAGTAGACAGTACTGACTTTGATGGACCAAGGGTCTGATTCAGTATAAGGCAGCTTCATATGTTCATATGGCCTGGCAATTCCACTCAGGACCGTAGCGTTTCTGGCAATTCCTAGAGCTATGTGTTGTCACTTCCTGGTTGTATCCAGAAGTAACACAGTGACATCAGCAATGTCACATACCCCCCCCCAATGTCTCCGCCCCACCCAATCATGCTGATGGTTGCCAAGCTCAGCCTTGCAACGCTATCTGCCTGGTCACATGCCTCAGCCGGGGTCTCACCATGCTGATTCCCGTTTCAGAAGATACATTGCCATAGTATTGGACGTAAAGTCAAGGCGTACCACTGTTTTCCTATGTCTCTCCAATAAATGTCTGCATTGAGATTATTAAAACAGCGAGACACTTCAGAATATGAAGGGGTAATTACAAAGTACTTTTCAACACTCTCAACCCCAAACAGTCAACTGGAAAATTCAAGGTTCTCAAACGTCAGCAGTAGGATTAATTTTTGAACTTTTCCCCAGTTGGGACTGGTGATTTCATCTAATTTTCCTGAAGATGGTTTTGTCTGTTGACATTTCTTGATAAGATCCCCAAAGCCTTGTCACATCCATTTACAACATCCAGTTTTCAGTCATTTCAAAATCGCAGCAGTGTCATGATGAACATTTCAGTCGATGCCTCTGCAGGGACCTACCTGTATTGCAGCAACTCGAATGAGTATTATAACCAAGCAACTAAACTTGCATGTCACAGTAACTATGTTTGGCATCAAGGAGGATGAGCATCTAAACTTTAACATGGAGCTCAAAAAGGCATAGTTTCACAGGGGATCAGCCATGATCCTGGGGATAAGTTTTGTTCCTGTCTCCTTTGCCAAGATTATTACAGACCTTTTGCTTAACAATTTGCATTCATAAATAAGGTCTGGGCGATGGCAGCTGAAAGACAGGTTGCATACTAAGACAAGACAAGAATGTGTATAAATAGAAGGAGATATCTGCTCACTAAGATCCCTTGCCAGTATAATTACAGCGAGCAATTTGAAAAAAAAAGAAGATAGTGGAAGAGACAGAGTGTGCCTTTATAATACACAATGAGTCTTGAGCTGTTCTTATTATTTTTTCCATTGTCACTGACCGGAATGCAATGATAGGACACCAAATTCCTTGAGCTGTCACAGCCCTCGGGCAATTCCCATTCTGAAGAACAATTACACTGCAAAGCTGGAGACAGATGATAGGTTTCTACAGGCAGTTGAAGGCTATTGAAAGAACAAACAAGAATCCTGTGGCACCTTGAAGACTCATAGATTTATGATGTCATATGCTTTTGTGGATTGGAGCTCACTTCATTAGATGAAAGATGTGGATCCTTAGTTGGTAGACATCTGTCTATATCTGTCTACACATGCACACACACATACACATATCTAGTTACTTTGGGGAAAATTCAAACAGGAGGGTCAAAAGGCCATGAAATACCAGAAACACAGGGTATAATTATGTGACTCAGTGGATGCATTCATCAAGGAATTTGATTGCATTTCCCAAACCTTGAATAAATTTCTTACCACGACAGATGTTAATCAGCTTAGCAAATTAGGGAGACTCTGTTATCACCAATTACAGTTATTGTGTATAGTCACTGGGCTTATCCTGAATACATATGAATTTTACCTAAAAAATATCACATCATGCACTGTTTGAAATGTTAACCCCATTGCTTGTTGTTTGCTGTCTTATTAACTGTGCATGTGTCTGCCTGCCTGCCGAGTGACAATCTACTTCTTGTATCTGATGACCTGGGTTCTAGTCCATGTGAAACCTTCTGCCCACAAATTATGTAGCATGGGGGTCAGGAAATGACCGTCTGGTTGTTGAAAGGAGGTCTGAAAAGGACAAGCTGGAAATAGATTCTTTTAATTGTAATTTGTTTCCACAGTTTTAAGTTTTGTACTCCATCTTCTGGATAGTTTTGTAAACAAATGCTTCCCAGTGAAGGAAAGAAGTGTTGAGAAATCAGAATATGGCATGAAAATAAAGATTTGCCATGTCTATTTGCACAGGAAGAAGTCAAATTGAAACAGGGATTTTCATGTTGAAACAACAAGGAAGAAACCATTGTCTATTGTCTGAGCCTCTGTTAAGCAGCAAAGCAGTAGCCAGGGATTGCAAAAATCCTGGAGATTTGGAGGTGGAGCCTGGGGAAGGCAGAGTCTGAGGAGGGGAGGGAGCTCAGCAGGCATGTGACACCATAGAGTAAACACTCTGAAGCTGCCATCTCCGCCAGAGGAACTGATTTCTGTAGTCTGGAGATCAGTTATAATTCTAGGAGAACTCCAGGCTCCACCTAGAAGATGGCCTAGAAAGACCAGATATGGTGAGAGGAGACTCTCTTTTCCCTAACACTCAATAGGGTTGCCAGCTGTAGGTTGGGAAATACCTAGAGATTTGGGGGAGGGTGGGGCTTGGGGAGGGGTTGCACCTCAGCAGGGTATAATGCCATAGAGTTCATCCTCCAAAGCAGCCATCTTCTTCAGGGGAACTGATCTTGGTCATCTGGAGATCCACTGTAATGGCGGGAGATCTCCAGGTGCCACCTAGAGGTTGGCAACCCTACCAGTTAGGGTTGCCAACCTTCAGGTGGGGTCTGAAGATATCCTGGAATTACAATTGATATTCAGACTATGCAGATCTGTTCCCCTGAAGAAAATGGCTGTTTTGGAAGGTGGACTCTATGCCATTATACCCTGCTGAGGCCCGGCCCTCACCAAAGCCCACCATCCCCAAGTCAACACACCCTCAAATCTTCAGGAATATCCCAATGCAGAGTTGGCAACCCTATCCCTAGATCAGTTTTTATCTGGTCTTAGCCATTGTGCAGAAGGCCTGCATAGCTCATTAAACACTGCAGAACGATCAGGTTGATGTATTCATACATCACAATCACAGGGCTTATCAATGCACTGGTGAACTTCAGTAACTAGGATTGCCAGGTCGCTCTTCACAACCGGCAGGAGGTTTTAGGGGTACAGCCTGAGGAAGGTGGGGTTTGGAGAGGGTATGGACTTCAATGCCATAGAGTCCAATTGCCAAAGCGGTCATTTTCTCCAGGTGAACCGATCTCTATCAGATCAGTTGTAATAGCAGGAGATCTCCAGCTAGTACCTGCAGGTTGGCAACCCTGTTAGTAACATAGAGAGGAAACAGTCCAAAGAACTGAATGTTGTTGCAGACTGGACACAATCCAACACCAGAATTATTCTTAGAACTCTCCGAGATGAATAAGAATTAAGGAAGAAAGGAACATATCTCTCTCTCTCTCTCTCTCTCTCTCTCTCTCTCTCTCTCTCTCTCTCTGTGTGTGTGTGTGTGTGTGTGTGTATATATATATATATATATATATATATATATATATATATATATATATATATTCATATTCAGATAGTTTATTTGTGGCCCTAGGCCAAAGGCCTGACATCCTGATAGGAAAGACCAAATATCCCTTGTTTCTTTTTATATTCACTATTTATATTCACTATTTGTAGGCTGGCCAACCTCCAGGTACTAGCTGGAGATCTCCCGCTATTACAGTTCATCTCTCGATGACAGAGATCCGTTCACCTGGAGAAAATGGCCGCTTTGGCCGCTGGACTCTATGGCATTGAAGTCCCTCCCCTCCCCAAACCCCACCCTCCTCAGATTTTACTCTCCTCTGCTTTACCTTCATAATGATTCTGTGAGGTCTGTTAGGATGGGAGAGAGCAAGAAGTCCTATATCGCCTACTAAGATTTACAGTAGGGTGGGGAGATCTAACTTATACTTTGCTATTAAAATGTGACATAAAGTGTGGAAACGTTTACCAATCGAACAATGGAGGATAAGTTGGCAACTGCAAGGGTAATTTCGGCTTTACAAAATGTAAGGAGTCAGTTGGCTAACTTTGTGTTAATTAGTTGCTGTTCAGTGCCACTAAATTCAAAGGGAGACTGGAATTGTTGAGACAATGGATTGCTGATGAAGTCATTAATTCACCTAATTAGCAATGTAAGTGAAATAAGTACTTGGGATGAATTGATGCTATTAGTATACTTAATGCAATTCCATAGGAAATAGGAATATGTCCATGGGTCAATAACATTACTGTGACAGCAGGTAGACTTCCCCTGACTATGGAAGATCCACTGATTTAGCAATTTGTAATAATCTCTTTTCCTTTCTGTAAAATGTATTAGGGCAACCAGGGAATAGCTTGTTGCTGGGCAGAATCTCCCTGTGTGTCTGTGAGCTAGTAACTGGGGTAAGAGCCATGGAGGGTTACAGTAAACCATAACAAGAACTGGGTGAAACTATTACTCCACTGCCGCCTCGATGTCTGGAGTTTTATCAGCCTACCCTGAATGTTGATGGGTTGTCATATCTTGAATTTGGATAAATATCCCTTCCTCAGTATGATCGGGGCTCAGAGATTTTTACTCGGTAGAGTGCTCTGGGTCGCAGCTGCCAGAATAAACTGTTTTCTTGAATAACGATCTCAGGTCTCTCTCTCCCCCCACGAACCCCCGTTTGCCGTATCATTACTGATCAATCTTTCAGATCTTTTTCACTGTTTTACTGGCATATGGAATTGTCTGTTAGACCTAGAGAATGGAACTTGGAAACTGAGCAGTAGACCCCTGCCTATATAGTTGTTTAGACCACCTTTACATAAACGTATTCTTCATAGCAATCTAAAGCCAGTTTAAAGCAGTTTAGTAGTCTTAATTCCTCTTTACCCAATTTCTCCTTGAATTCCATTCCCTTTCTTAAAAGGAATTTGGAGTCTGTTTTGAATCAATTCTGTTTTGATCAAAAGAGAAAGTTGAAGAGAAGGGGGTCAACAAAGAAGGTTGTACAGAATTTCTGAATTTTATGCTGCAGATGCCCAGAGGCAGACAAGGGTCATTTATCCATGGTTGCTTTAACCTCCTTTATCCCCTGTTTCAGCCAGGATCAAATTTTTCAGTATGCACACTATTTCTCATTTCTTGGATGCTCAATGCTGTTTCAACACAAAATGAACCCAGCTTTTCCCATTTCTCTTCTGGCCCAAATTAAGCCGTTCATCCTGGCTCATTCCAGAGTCACAGAGCGTGCATACTCCATTCTCGGGTTGAGCTTCCCTTTTCCAACCCCCTCTTCAAAGCAACATGCAGGGCTAAACAGAAAATTGGCTTCTCTCACAGCCAATCATGAAGCAGTGTGTAAAGAGGCAGGGATTCAGGTGCTTCCTGCTACCTCGGAGCTCTGTCTGGGCAAAAGAAAGGCTTTTTAAAAACGAGGCTTGGATTTCTCCCCCTCCCTTCTTTCAGATTGCTCCATTTTTTTTGTTTTGTTCTTAAAATGCTTTTTTATGCTGCAGTAGGGTCTGGGGGGAAGGAAATCTCTCACGGTAAGCCAATTACAGAGCTGCATTTAAAGGGGTGGGACTTGATTTGAGCTTGGAAGACTGCTTTTCTGTATTCATGACTCGATTAGCACACAGTTTCGTCCCTGATCATTCAAGCCAATGCATACAGTTTCCCCCAACCCTGGTTATTTTAATGTGCATGTCGCGAGGAGCTTGGCGGATTAGTTAAAGAGTCCTTAGAATAGAATCCAGAATATAGCCAAGCTACAAAAGCCAGTGATTGTTTATTTACAATGCATAAAATCCAACTTACACACTGTCGACACTCCACCAACTATCTCCCGCGCTGTTGGTACATTTCACAGTACGTTTATACAGTTTCAGGTTTACAGGAACCAATCAGCACCCAGCTGACTCATTTGGCTTAGTCATTGCACCTTCTTGCATCAGCTCATGAGCAACACCTGCTCTCTCCAACTGAACCCAGTTTCTACAGTGCAATGTGTTCCCAACCTCACAGTTCCTGATATGCAATGATTTGATATCTTGACAGTGCAATGAACCCAGGTCCAAGCAGGGAGATCCAGCCCATGCATAAAAGACCAATGTCTTCCCCAACCTTTCTACTCTCCTATTAGAGCACCAGCTTTTGGTGTGCAACGTAAAACAACTGCAAGGGCTGAAGTCACCAAAGGATGCAAAGGGTTGTAACAGAAAACTACAGAGAGAAATCAAAGAGAAAATAAAGAGAAATTCTTAAGAACATAAGAAAAGCCATGCAGGATCTGACCAAGGTCCATCAAGTCCAGCAGTCGGCTCACACAGTGACCAACCAGGTGCCTCTAGGAAGCTCACAAACAAGACAACTGCAGCCGCATTATCCTGCCTGTGTTCCACAGCACCTAACAAAATAGGCATGCTCCTCTGATCCTGGAGAGAATATGTATGCATCATGACTAGTACCCGTTTTAACTAGTAGCCATGAATAGCCCTCTCTTCCATGAACATGCCCGCTCCCCTTAAAGCCTTCCAAGTTGGCTGAGAGAGTGTGACTAGCCCACTGTCACCCCGCTGGCTTCATGTGTAGGAATGGGGAAACAAATCCAGTTCACCAGATTAGCGTCCGGCGCTCATGGGGAGGAGTGAGGAATCAAACCATGTTCTCCAGATCAGAGTCCACAGGAAGAGAGAACAATATATACCAGTCTACGCTCCTTGAAGGGAAAGTAGGATCAAATTGTAATCAATAGATAATTTTGGCACACATTTAAAGGCATCTTTCTCTTAGGGTTCATCGTGGACTGGACTAGTTGCTAAAAGAATCGTGTTTGCCGATTAAAAATTAATGCTGTGTGAATTCCACATTTCCCTTCTGAAACATGTCATGACACCCTTAAGATGGATGTTTTCCTGACTCTTCCAGAGAACACAATGGGGCAGAGGTGGAAAAAATGTAGTAAAGTAGGATACAAAATTTAGTGATGACCTATGGTAAGGGAAAGCTTGGCCCAAGCCTTCTTTTTTGAAGGCAGCTCTGAGGTTTTAACAATGTTCAGTCCTTTTGGCACTTTTGGGCTTTCCGTCAGACACAAGTGTTGACAGCATTAAATCCTTGCATGATCTTTATCTTGAGAACCAAGCTGAAATGACAACATCATTCCAGAGTGATTCTTTGAGAGCCAATAGGACATTTGACTATCTCGTTGTTTTGCTATCTCATTTTGCTATCTCGTTTGCATTTGAGGTTATCTTGCATGATTAAAAAAAAGATTTCTGAGTTTTGCGCAAACTGCATTCTGTTGACGCTATCGATGAATTGATTAATGTTTATTGAATCCACTTTCCCTAACTTTACATATGATGCTTTCACGGAGGGGCAAGGAACTACATGCTATATGTATATGTGTGTGTGTGTGTTTATAATTTAGCTGAGATAACAAGGTTTATATCCGAGGGCTTGCGTGTGTTTGAACTGGCATTAGCTAACAAGGACGTAAAATGCTACAGTTTATAAAACTAAACAAATTAGACAGCTCACATCAATAATTGAGCAACTTTCTCTTCCAGGAGGAATAATTTTGCTTTCTCGCTATGCTGCTATAAAATGCAAAATAATGACTTTATTAAAAGAGAGAGAGAGAGAGAGAGAGAGAGAGAGAGAGAGAGAGAGAGAGAGAGAGAGAGAAAGGAATGTAATTCTTTTATCTTTAATGCAGTCCCTGCAAAACAGTAGATCTAAGATAATGTCCCAATATTTAAAGAGATATTAGATAGCTGAGCACAAAATGTTGCCATTCGTGCCTCTTTAAAACAACCACGAAAAATTACCGTGGCTAATTAAATGGCCACTCTCCTCCCCCCCTCGATCATTTTAATAAGCTGTTGCACAGAACAAAATGTTGTATTCATAATGGATGATATTCAGTTATGATCAATACTCATGCAAAATTTAACATCCGATTTAAAGACGTTTACAATGCTCAGAAATAAATAATACATAGAGCAGACACTCCCTGCATGACTCAGAGGAGAGAGGAAGGAAACTCTTTCCTTTCGGTATGAAACCCCTCTACTACTAAATGCCTTTAAAACTTTCCCAGGGTTGTGATCTAGTTTGAAGTTCACAGATGCTGGCAAAAGTTTTACTTTTCTTTCCTTGTATCACAGCATTTGAGGTAAAAACATGGCACTAAAAAGGGAAGATTTAAAAAAAAATCTGAATTGTGGTTAGGTCCTCAGCATGCTGCCTTGACCTGGATGGCCCAGGCTCACCTGATCTCGTCAGATCTTAGAAGCTAAGCAGGGTCAACCCTGGTTAGTATTTGGATGGGAGACCACCAAGGAATACCAGGGTTGCTGTGCAGAGGAAGGCACTGGCAAACCACCTCTGTTAGTCTCTTGCCATTAAAACCCCCATAAGTCAGCTGCGACTTGACGGCACTTTACACACACACACCTCAGCATGCTAAACTGTTCTTCCTGTGCAATCAAGATCATAACAAGAGTCCTTCTGGGTCAGCCCAAAGATTAATCCAGTCATGCATCCTTTTCTCCACAATGGTCAACAAAATGCCCCAATAACCATGTGGCGGAATTCTTCCCTGATAGGACCTCCCCAAGGAATGTGCAATTCCTATTCAAGATGACCACAAGAGCAATTCACAAGAGTAATCTACTAAGTGGGGATTACTCCCAGAAAATTAGGATTTTACAGCATGTCACAGAATGAAACCACATGCATATTCTTGTTCATTTAATGTTGATGTGTCCCAGATGTTTTATTTGAGAAGGGTACACACTGGAGCCACAACTGGATAAGTAATATCATTACGAATTGAGCAACGGAATATGGAGTGCCACACACATTGAATATGTGCGAAACATATATAAAATGCCAGTTGAAATATGTATCTTGGTAGGCCTGTCGATTCGGCTGATCCCGAACTAGAAATCATCCGAATCCAGTTTGATTCGTGTCTTCCAAGTTCGGGATGAACCGAATGCAGCTTCGGGGAAACGCTGATTAAGGGGTATTCTTCATGGAGATTTGCTGCTGTTTCGATGCTGATTTGCATCGGAGTCAAATTTTGGTTATTCACTGCAGATTCGTGGTTTCCTCCCCTTAGCAAAATAAGCCGGTTTAAAAGAGAGGCAATCCAAACCACTTTTGAAACGATCTTTCCTGTGGACACGTGTTTTCTTGCGCGGATGCCCATGAAGAAATGTTTGCTTCGCTCCCCGGGACGTCACCTTTCTCCTTCCCCAAGAACGGTGATTGGCTAGGGGAGTTCTGCGCTCGGACAAGAATACCGCCCCTTTGGCTGGCTGCCTGCCTGCCTAGAATCCTGGCACTTCTCTCCCTCCGTCCCCGCACGCCTTCCCCACCCCTCGCCCGGGATGGGGCTTGGAGCTGGGCCCACACCTCCAAGCCTCCTCTTATCTCCCTCCTCTCTCTCGATGCACTGTGGCCGGATCATGGCCAGCGCGCAATCCAGGGGCCTTTCCTCTCCCCCCCCTCACCATGCACACTGGCTAGATCGGGGCTGGCACGCAAGCTAGGAGCCCTCCTGTCTTTCACGATGCAATGTGGCTGGATCATGGCCAGCGCGCAATCCAGGGGCCTTTCTTCTCCCCCCCCTCACCATGCACACTGGCTGGATCGGGGCTGGCATGCAAGCTAGGAGCCCTCCTGTCTTTCATGATGCAATGTAGCTGGATCATGGCCAGCGCGCAATCCAGGGGCCTTTCCTCTCCCCCCCTCACCATGCACACTGGCTGGATCGGGGCTGGCATGCAAGCTAGGAGCCCACCTGTCTTTCACGATGCAATGTGGCTGGATCATGGCCAGCGCGCAATCCAGGGGCCTTTCTTCTCCCCCCCTCACCATGCACACTGGCTGGATCGGGGCTGGCATGCAAGCTAGGAGCCCTCCTGTCTTTCACGATGCAATGTGGCTGGATCATGGCCAGCGCGCAATCCAGGGGCCTTTCTTCTCCCCCCCTCACCATGCACACTGGCTGGATCGGGGCTGGCATGCAAGCTAGGAGCCCTCCTGTCTTTCACGATGCAATGTGGCTGGATCATGGCCAGCGCGCAATCCAGGGGCCTTTCCTCTCCCCCCCTCACCATGCACACTGGCTTGGTCGGGGCTGGCATGCAAGCTAGGAGCCCTCCTGTCTTTCACGATGCAATGTGGCTGGATCATGGCCAGCGCGCAATCCAGGGGCCTTTCTTCTCCCCCCCTCACCATGCACACTGGCTGGATCGGGGCTGGCATGCAAGCTAGGAGCCCTCCTGTCTTTCACGATGCAATGTGGCTGGATCATGGCCAGCGCGCAATCCAGGGGCCTTTCCTCTCCCCCCCTCACCATGCACACTGGCTGGGTCGGGGCTGGCATGCAAGCTAGGAGCCCTCCTGTCTTTCACGATGCAATGTGGCTGGATCATGGCCAGCGCGCAATCCAGGGGCCTTTCTTCTCCCCCCCTCACCATGCACACTGGCTGGATCGGGGCTGGCATGCAAGCTAGGAGCCCTCCTGTCTTTCACGATGCAATGTGGCTGGATCATGGCCAGCGCGCAATCCAGGGGCCTTTCCTCTCCCCCCCTCACCATGCACACTGGCTGGATCGGGGCTGGCATGCAAGCTAGGAGCCCTCCTGTCTTTCACGATGCAATGTGGCTGGATCATGGCCAGCGCGCAATCCAGGGGCCTTTCTTCTCCCCCCTCACCATGCACACTGGCTGGATCGGGGCTGGCATGCAAGCTAGGAGCCCTCCTGTCTTTCATGATGCAATGTGGCTGGATCATGGCCAGCGCGCAATCCAGGGGCCTTCTTTCCTCTCCCCCCACCCCCATTCCCACTTTCAGCTAAACACTTCTCTGGGCACATGGATTCCCTGCCCCCCCCAACCCTGTCTATCATTAAAGGGCAATGGGTTCCACACCTATAGAAAATAGAGGGAAGCTTTGAGGAAAGCGCTGCCTCCCCCCCCCCCCCAATTTGGAATCTGACTGTTCCAAAAGCAGAACAGAGCGAGGGTGGAAGAAAAATGGAGGAGACCAGAGGGACTGGTGCTTGTTTTTTGCGCTGGGGCTGGTGAACCGCAGGAGGTATTCTGCTGGGCGGAGTTGGGGCGGAGCTGGGGGCAGGCATAAACAATGAGCCTGTTGGAAGGGGAGGCCTCCTGCAAAAGGGACAGACCAAACCGTTGTCAAATACAGCGTGCTTTGTTCCCATGAAAAACCAAAACTACAGATCATTGATGGGGATAAATCGCGGCCGTGAAAAAAACATTTAAATCGTGTTTTTCTTTAGTCCGTGGCAAAACAGAAGCAAAATCTACCGTGAAGAATGCCCCTAAGTTTTGCGCGTTCAGGGGAATCCCCCATGCCTTCCTGCTTTCTTTGACACCAGGGAGTTAAGTTCTTTCTGCCCCCCCAGAGCCACGGAAAGCCGTGAATGGGTTTAAATGGCTTTAAATGGCTGAATTTTTCAGGAATTCCAAATTTAAACCAAAATTCCTACCTATACCGATATAGGTAGGGTTCCCTGGTGGAAAAAAGGCCATTTAACTCCGGTGTTTTTTTTCAACAGCCCTATATCTTGGGTGTATCCACAGAAATTCACAGAAGATCACTGGGAAGATAGGGAACGTATCCTAATGAAAAGGTCTTTCCCCCCGTTTCCCCCCCCACCCATGGATCAATATGATGACCAACATTTTTTGTTTATGTTCAGTGAGTCATTCTTGGTTTAGGCAAATAACATGGAGGCTGATCCGATAGAATGTATTTGGACCATCAGTCATGACAAAACCCATAACTTGACAATCTGATCATTAAAACAATGTGCTGCATCTGCTGGAACATTTGACGGACCTTAAAAGAACCCATGGCTTGCATGTTCTGCTGCGATAGCATATAAAACCACTTTTTCAGTTATATATTTTTGCTGTTGGCTGGTCAAAGAAAAGATCATGGAGCTATATAGTACTTTTCTATGTAATGGCATTTTGTACCCAGCTGAAAAATTCAGCCATATCGCTTTTCCTGGCAACATTTATTATTGCCTAGACTATTTCTCCTCAACCTCCACGCAAGCAATTGTACATAGTACAGGGTAGCCACCAGCCATTAAAGAAACATCTATTAGCTAAGCTTACTGATAGTTACCTCTCTCTGCCTTTGGCATATCACAATAGGATTCCTACTGCACTATGTCCACGAGGCAAAGGAAACACGACTTGGGTAGGGATTGCCTTAATAATGCTCAGGGAGCTGGGTGGCTGACTAAAGAGCTACTGTTTTACAGAGCCTCTTTGGAGACGAAGGACACTTCTTGATAAATTGGATATTGGCTTTTTGGCAGCTTTTCCAGCCTCAGCATGGAGAGTAAAGAGAAGAGGAGATAGGCACAGAGGGGGAAAATGCATGTAGCCCTTCAGGCTTGCTCATGGGGCAGCTCTGTCGCTATTAAATCGCAGAGAGCAACACTGGCAAAATCAATGAGGACCATCAGTTGGTCTTTGTAACAAAAGCAGCCACCTGCCATCTACAGGCCTGCAGGCAAATTCTCCAGGATCCCAAGTTGAATGAAAAAAGTACCAAAGCCTTACAGGGAAAGGTCTGCAAATCACTTGGGCCCAAGCAACTCTACCGCAGGACCAGTCATAGCACAGAATTAAAAGGGATTTGATTTTTCCAAGTAGGACGTTTGAAAATCAGGTTTAACTTGCTTGCAGTGCCTTTTCCCTCTTGAGACAAGTACCCAAAGCTGAATGTAAAATGAGTAGTAGTTCAGGTAGTTTTACATCAGGGCATTTGGCTGCATGAAATATGGCAGCTGGCCAGGAGCCTGCCATGGGTGCGTGCTCGCAACTTTTGTTGGATTGCTTGTGCACTAGAGTCTGGTTTGCCAGCTCCAGGTTGTGAGATTTTGCGGGTAGAGCCTGGGGAGCATGGGGTTTGGGGAGGGAAAAGACCTCAGCAGCATAAAGTGCCACAGAGTCCACTCTCTTAGGGTTGCCAAGTCCCTCTTCACCACAAACAGGAGGTTTTGGGGGGAGAGCCCGAGGAGGGTCGGGTTTGGGGAGGGGAGGGTGTTCAATGCCATAGAGTCCAATTGCCAAAGCGGCCATGTTCTCCAGGCGAACTGATCTCTATTGGCTAGGGATCAGTTGTAATAGCAGGAGATCCCCAGGTAGTACCTGGAGGTTGGCAACCCTACACCCTCTAGAGAGCCAGTGTGGTGTAGTTGTTAAGAACAGTGGTTTGGAGAGGTGGACTCTAATATGGAGAATTGGGTTTGATTCCTCACTCTTCTTAATGAGCAGCAGATGCTAATCTGATGGACCGGGTTGGTTTCCCCACTCCTACACATGAAGCCATTTGGGTGACCTTGGGCTAGACACAGCTCTCTTAGAGCTCTCTCAGCCCCACCTACCTCATAGGGTGTCTGTTGTGGGAAAGAGGAAGGGAATATGATTGTGAGCCAGTTTGATTCTTCCTTAAGTGGTGGAGAAAGTTGGCATATAAAAGCCAACTCTTCTTCTTCCTCCAAAGTCGTTCATTTTCTCCAAGGGAACCTATCTCTGGTCTCTGTAGATCAGTTGTATTTCAGGAGAACTCCAGCCCTCACCTGGAGGCCGGCAAGCCTAATGAGTACCGGTAGTTTAGAAGCTGCTACTTTTCATATGCATGTGACAACTTTGTGCCTACACAGTTGGTGCCATTAATCAGTGATTGGCATTTATCATGGTGGTGCATGCTTAGACAAATAGGGCAAAAGAGAGGTGGTGTTTCATTTTCTGCCTCTGCATAACAATTCTGCCTCTGGACTTCCTTGGTGGTCTCCCATCCAAAGTACTAACCAGGGCTGATCCTGCTTAGCTTCCAAGATTTCATGGTATCAGGCTATCTTGGGCCATCAAGGTCAGGGCATGATGTAAGCTATGATGGCATAAAGAATAATTGCACCACAGCTGATAGAGAAGGGAATATAAGGAATTGGTTGCAGGTTCCTGCTACAATAGTTTTGTTTGATTGCATGCTAACTGGTTTCCAATTCACATGTTTTCTTGCTTCACTTGTCTCAGTGATGTTTTCAGAATTCAAAATATACACACATTTACATACTATATGCTCAAGAGCAATTAGTGTGTTTTTAAGGCAAATTCATGTATCACCTCAGCCTCTTTCTCCTTTCTTCTAAACATCTTTTATTCAGCAGATGAAGCTTGCATAATTATCTCGACTTGATCTTTGAAGCGGACACGTCCCCTTACTATAGAATGCAACTTAAAATTCTCTTTATTCAAGTTTCTCCATCGAGCTCCTTGCTGCGATCGTCTTACACAAAAAGCAGTCCGTAATATGAAGAGCCATGCTCTTTGAAAAGCCTTTACTGCGATCGCAACAGAAGCGGAGAGATCAATGGACAGCCTGAAAGATTCTTGCTTCCTTGCTTCAAAGGAACAAAGGGTGTGCCAACCAAGTGGGCAAAAATCGAATCAACCCCCACCCCAAATCCTGGAGGATTCGCATTAAACAAAATTAACCAGTCCTAACATTTTGGCACTGATTAACACAGATATCTACAGCTCAAATGCTTCTTTGTACAAAAAAGGCCTTTGAGTTCTTCATTGGCAGCCTATGGAGGATGGGGAGGCTATAGTTTAGCATTTGCATGTCCCAGGTTCAGTCCTGTGAAGAATCTCAGGTAGCAGGGAAAGACCTTTCTCCACCTGAGATCTTGGAGACCTGCTGCCAGTCAGAGTACATGGCACAGAGTGAAATGGACCCATTCTCTGATTCACCATAAGACAGGCAGAGAGCCAGCATGGTGTAGTGGAGAGGGATTCAAAGTATGGAAGACACAAGTTGGGTCAGAGGTCCCCAACCTGTATCAGACATAACACAATCATGTGTAAGTAGTAGGTTCTCCTAAATTCTCATTTGTGTGGCCCATGATTAGGATCAGGTCCATGGCACATATGAGGAACGGGCTTCATCTTTCCTCCCTTCACCATTTTCCCAACCTGAAACAGTTCCAAGGTGGCACTATTTGGGGATACCTGAAAGACATGTGGTTTTCCCCATCAGGCCCAATAGCACCTTCCTGGGACTGTTTCAGTCTGGAAAAATTGTGCAGAAGGGAAGGCTGAAGTCCCATCTTCATATGTATCACAGTCTTTATCCTAATCGAGAACCACACAAGCAAGAATTGAAGAACACACACACCCCATATGTGATTGTGTTAGCATCTGACACAAGATGACGACCTCAGACCTAACCTGTGTACTCTAGTTTGTAATACATGAAGACTTCATTTCCATACTTACCAACTTTAAAATTTCAAATAAATAAATAAAAATAAAATACTTACCAATTTTCCATTAATTCAGCTACTACCTCTTTTTACTTCTGCATTCCTTTAAAGTGGAACAAACACAATGAACACTTTTGTTTGCTCTGCCTTGTGTTTCAAATATTTTCTCTCAAGAAACATGCATTTTCACATTCTTGTATATATGGTGTTACAATCGTTTACTATACATCCCTGCTCCAAATGTGTATAGCTAACATATAAAATGTGTTTAGGGTTGGAGGTTTTTAAAGCATGGAGAAAAATACAAGCAAAACGAATGAAACACCACATTGCAAATGAACGGAGAGAGGAATAGAAATGTTGACAAAATAATAATAAAGAAACGAATCAGAAGATGACACATTCATGCCTGCTTATTTTAGTCTGGCAATAATTGGAAAGAAATCAGCCTGGTATTAAAGCTAAAAATGTTCTGCTCCATCGTTGTAACTATTCTCAGTGACATGCTGCAGTATGGAATTTATTTTGAAAACACATACACCAATCAATCAAAACTTCTTTCTCCTCTAAACTGGTACAGTTGGGTGCCTTCAGGAGGTGTAAAAATATTGATGTCATGCACACCGTAGGGGGGAAAGTACATTCACAATTAGTAGTATCCCCAAAGCCAATTTCCTGCCTGGCTGGATGTCCTTTCTTCAGTCCTCCATGGGGTCTAATTTTAAGAACATAAGAGGACTTATCCGGGATTTTCTGGGGGGTCAAAAAAATAAGGCCTCGCTTTTAATAAGCCTCCAACCTTCTCTTCTCAGGGGGTAATTAGACCCTTTGGAAATTTACATTCCCTTTAACTTGGCCCAAGCTCTGAAGTGGAAACAAGTTGAAATAAACCTTGATCTGTCTTACATATTGGATTGTGCTCCTCCCTTGAAAGGAAGAAAGTTTCCAGGCACTGTGTGGTCATTTTCCTTCTGAGGAGAGAGTCCTGGAGACTGCTTGTGCATTGGGAATAGTAATTTTCTAATATACGAGTTGAGCAGGCACGAACAGGCAGGCACAAACAGTGCAGTCCTAAGCAGAGTTACACCTGTGTAAGCCCATTGACTTAGAAGGGTGTAACTCTGTTTAGAATTGGACTGTAAGCTGAGCAGTGCTAATCTTCTTGAAGCAGTACCAGTACCCCAAAAGAGAAAAACACACACCTTTACAGCAAACCAAGGCTGTTGCTTACCTGCCACCATCTGCTGAACTAGACTATGTTTGTCTCTTAAAATTAAATCTTCACATCTGTTTCTTCTAGGCTCCGTTCCCCTCACACCCCGATAGAAAGGGGGAACTGTTCACTTTGCTTCACAATTCTATCCATTTATTTTCATAACAATTCTATGAGTTAGGTTACAAACAATAAAGGAAACCCTGGGAGATTCACAACTCAGGGAGGATTTACTGAGTTGTGAATTTCCTGCTCCTAAATTGAATAAGGCTGCAATCCTAATTTCCTGGGGGTCAGCACCAATGAATAATATGGTACTTACTTACGGGTAGACCTGCTTAGGATTGCCCCTCAGAGTAGCACAAATGGAGACCATAGATCCCATCCCATCTCTTCCCTACAGGAACAGGGGTCCCTGAGATGGATATCAATCAGTTGTCGTTTGTGCATGGGAGTTTTACCTGGGGCTCGATTCTCGCTCGTCCCTCACTTTTCTGTTGTGAATGCTAAAAATGCTATGCACTAGCACAATCACCGCTCAAGTCTACACTTATGGATTTCTAACCAGCAGAAATAGTCTGGCAAGGAGAAAGTTCGGTTGAAGGGTATCTGAAAGAAGTGAGGTGAACATTTACAATTTGCATCTTTAAACACTAAGGACCAATCCTCATTTAAGATCTTATTTTGTAATTGTTTGTACAATTCTCTATTGGAGAATTGACTGGATAATGATTAGAGATGAGCCTTGCTTTTAGCTGACCACAATATAAGGCTAGATGTTGCATTCAGCATCGTGGCTTTCCTTACTTAGGAAAAATTATGTATTTACTGAACTTCAGATATTTCACAGTACAGCTTGCCTGTTGAGGTACTAACTTCTACCATAATCTAAGTTTTTGGCTCTGAAGCACAACTTTTGCAAGCTAACTTTAAGGATGAACATTTCAAGAGGAGAAATCACCTCATCTGATGAGCTGGCAGGAAGATGATTAATTTATATAATATATGCAGTTTATGTCAACATGCACTTGTTTCAAAACAATGAGAGCTACATTTGCAAAGCTGCAAATCAGGACTTACCCATGCATTTATAATGAATGTCTCTGCTGCCTAATGAGCAGGTTTTTAAGTTAGAAGAATCATTGTGGATTCTTTAAAATGCATAAACTGAACACAGGCTTTGAACGACAGCATGTATCTTGAGGAGAGCCTATTGCTCAGTAGTACATGCTTTGCATGGAGAAGGTCCCATGTTCAATCCCTGGCATCTCCACTTTAAAAATCTCATGCAGCAAGTGTTGGCAAAGATCCCTTTCTATTTGAGTTTTTGAACAGCTGTTGCTATTCAGAGTAGACAAAACTGAGCTAGATGGACCAATCATCAGATTATGTATAAGGCAGAATCAGACACTCATATTTTGAGGAAGGAATGTAACTCAGTGGTAGAGGAGGAGGAGAAGAAGAAGAGTTGGTTTTTATACCTTCCTTTTTAAGGAGAATCAAACCAGCTTATATCTCCTTCCCTAACCCTAACCCAACAGACACCTTGTGAGATAGGTGGGGCTGAGAGAGTTCAGAGAGAATTGTGACTAGCCCAAGGTCACCCAGCTGGCTTCTTGTGTAGGAGAGGGGAAATCAACCCAGTTCTCCAGATTAGAGTCCACCACTCTTAATCACTACACCACAATGGCTTCTGCATGCAGAAGCTTTGAGGTGGGTTCCCTGGCACTTCCAGTCAAAGGGTTTCTGGAAACAGATGCTGGGAAGAACCTCAATGTACCTAAGATGCTGAAGAGTTGCTTCAAATGAAAGGAGACATTACTAGGCTAGAAGAACCAATTGTCAGTTCCATTTACTTTGGTTTTATGGGCAAAACTCTATGTGTTAGAATATATGGTATGTTTAGTTGAAGAGTTATTAAGTTACCCAAAGTTATTCATAGCAACTCTAGAAAGTGATTAGGAGACCAGGAGTGTATTTTTACACACAAATTATTTCCCTCTGACTGGTCAGGCTGTATGATAGAGATGAGTTTGAGCTTCTCCTGCCCGCCCTGTCAAGTCCCGAACCCCAGTTCGGATGCTGCTTGGTGCAAATTAAATCCATGATTCTTTATTTTCATGCAATTTTCTTTTACCTCTCAACGTTTTCCCATAAGATGTATGTGTTTTTCAGTGTTACTTGTGCACTGATAAATCAACATTATATGTATATTATACACATAAATAATGTACACTGAAGTATAAATTGCATATTAAAACTGTACAAAACATGTACAAACAAATCAACAAAACCAATAGCAGGAAGCAGAGAACCAAAACTACTGACAAGAATAAGAACAATTATTTTCTAATGAAATGGGAAACATTCGTTCATCTTTACTGTAAGCCTGGCGCTGTCTAAGGGCTTCATTCGTGGATCCAGAGGTGGTCTTAGCCATTGAGGAAAAGGGACAGCTGCTCTAGACCCCAAGCTGGTGGGAGGAGGCTGACAGCCCATGGCCCTGTGATGGGGGGAGAAGAAAAACAACAACAGGTTTCTGTCACTTCCACTGTGAGCTGTGCCGTTCAGGTCTTGGGCTGCCCATTGTCAGCAACAACCATTTGTGCCCATGTAGGGTTGCCAACCTCCAGGTTGTGGCTGGAGATCTCCCACTATTACAACTGATCTCCAGGTGACAGCAATCAGTTCCCCTGGAGGAAATAGCCGCTTTAGCAATTGGGCTCCTTGGCACTGAAGTTCCTTTCCTCTCCAAACCCTGCCCTCCTCAGGCTCCACCCCCAAAATCTCCAGATATTTCCCAACCCGGAGCTGGCAACCCCACGCCATCTGGGGTTTGGGCAGTCAGCTCAACAGCTGCTGTTTCTGCTTGCTCCATCCGAGGCTCAGACAGTCAGCTTCTGGCAATGACTCCCAAATGCCTTGCATGAGGTGAAGTCTACCCCTTGCTAGACCCAGGTGGTTAAGGTGTGTGTGTGGGGGGGGGAGTGTAGCAGTGATTCTGGGTCCCTATCGTAGACTTTTGCCCAGAGCCCCATAATCGCTCAGACCACTCCTACAGGGAGCACATGTACTCAGGCATCATTGGGATGGGACATATGCAATCTAAATTTGAAATGTTGAAATGTGGGCTGCTGCTTGCAACTGGAAATCACAATGTTTTTCAGTTCCTTATCAGCAAAACTATAGGCAAACCTTTATACCATATTTAATGGTAAGGCTACTGGAAACAATTGTTTCAGGGGTGGATCTGGCCCATGGGTTTCCAGTCAACTATTCCTTCACTGTTTACTAGAGGAACAAAAAATTGATTTTTTTTTAAAAAAAACTTTGTTGGTTTTTTTAATGAAAAAAGCTGGATCTGTATATTTACTCACTTATCACTAAGCATGTGATTTATAGGCAAAACTTCTTCCTCATTAAAATTCAAACCCAAATGAAATGTGTTGGCATGACCAACAGGCACTGCTACCTTGGGTTGCTACCTTGTCAGATCTCATAAGCCAAGCAAGACTGGGTCAGGTCAACGCTTGGATGGAAGACCTCCAGGGGAAACCCAGGTGTTGGAGGAAGTGGAACAGTTGATTCATTAGATGTCATTTTTCCCTTGGAATCAGTGTTTGAGTCAATGCACCAGCCTGGCATTAGGGAGTGTGTTTTTTCCGGCAAAGTGCCACCTCTCCGATGAAATGTATAGCCGAGGTCTCGACCGGCTGTCATTAAAAGTCCGGTGGCACTTTTCATAAGAGCAAGGATGTTAACCTGGTGTCATGGCCAACTTCCAATCTCATTACAGTCAGAAGGTCTCTGCTTCCTCCTCTCGAATCAGTAAGGAATAGTAATTGTCTTCAGTCTAGCCCAGTATTTAACAGCAGCTGTGTTCAGCATGGGCACGGCTTTCCAGGTCCTTTATTATACCAATTTAAGGCTATTTATTAGAGTAATGTCCCACTGGATATTGGATCACATACTACATTCCATATGGACTGGTTCAGACTCCATGGATTCGCTGAGGATTCCCAAAGTTACTACTGGTGTTTTGCTTTGTAGTGGACTTTGTTTTAATTATGAACATCTGTGCTGACAAGTTTGTATGTATTTTACTTTCTTTTATGCCTTCATTTTTTTAACTAAAAGAGTGAAAGAATTATTAACATCTATTCACATTTACAATGTTTATCATTAAAACCACCAGTTTAAGATGCAGAAGTCACAACCCCAAAATAGAGAGCAAGCAAGCCATAGCTTTGTTGCAGAGCATATGCTTTATATGAAGAAGGTCCCAGATTCAATCCCTGGTATCTTTGTTAAATGGATCATGTAGAAGGCAATGTGAAAGACCTGTGAGACCGCACTGAGCCACTGCCAGTCCGAGTTGACAATACCAACTTTGATAGTCCAATGATCTGATTAATTACAAGGCACCTTGATGTATTTATATGGGACCATGCAATATATATCCATTTCTCGTTGGGAAATTCCCACCCTTCCAAGAACTACCTTGTCTTCTGTGTATAGTGCAATCAATAGGTTGGATCTAGTGTAGGGTTGCCAATCTCCAGATACTAGCTGGAGATCTCCTGCTATTACAACTGATCTCTAGCCAACTGGAGAAAGTGCAACTTGGAAAGGTGAAGCATACTCTTAAAAGCATGCTGGCAGCTTGCCCTGTGTCAGACTTATTGTATCCCAACTTGCATTTCTGTTTGTGCAAAATAGTGTACAAGTAATTAGTGGGATTAACAGGAGTTGCAGGTATGTCCAGCACAATTGCTTGTGCGAGCAGAATTGTGTTGTGTTCATAGTTCTGTTCATGTGCTGCTGAGTTTTTGTATCAGGCTCCAAGCCCACTCACAAACCACACCAGTTTTAAAGAGGGTTGAGAACAATACAGAATTGCAAAGCATGATCCAAAAAAGAAGGCCCTTGAACATTGTGCTTTACTAGTTTCAGACTTTGTGGTAGACAAATCTATAATGCATGGCTATCGGGCAACAATATTGCCCAAGAAATGAATCCCCAAATTACTGATGTATAAGAGAAAGATAACCATTTTACTCCTGCAGTAATGCAGAGTAAGTTACAGCTATTGTCCATAAACCAGTTCATTTTATTTTTTATTGTTCTTTCATTGGGGGGGGGGGCTCAGCAGATGGAATGTTATTATTGAAAAACTGAAGCGCAAGTCACTCTTGCATAGTAATGGGGTCAAAGGTTCCAAAAATAAATATATGGCATGAGGAAGAAAACCACTTTGGAATCTCATAAGCGTGGAAATCGTTCCTTCAGGTAATCAGAAACATTCAAAATGTATCAGTCCCAAGTGGGGACTTTGAAATGAGGCAGACTCGGTTTGTCAAAATACTCCTTATCCGGAAAATATTACAGCAAGGGAAAAGCTATCTCTTGTATAGAAGGATAACAAAAGAACAGAACAGAACATTATTGAAAGTGTGTGTGTGTGTGTGTGTGTGTGTGTGTGTGTGTGTGTGTGTGTGTGTGTATATATATATATATATATATATATATATATATATATAAACTTTTTTGTTTTCCTTTTTCCTTCCAAAACCAGATTTGCCAGGTTTTATCTGATTTATGTAGCATAATCATATTGATACCTTCTTCTCCCTTGTTGTAACAATAATCCTATAAATATTTCATATGTTCCTTTCTTTTTTTCTCAACATAAATGCCTTCAAATTCTTTCCCCCAGGATCACAATTTGATCTGAGTGCAAATAACTTCAACAGCAGGGGTTCAGAGCAAAGAGATATACTGTGCTGGAGCGCCCGACAACTATTCTTTAAACCGGCTTATGTTACTATTTGGCTGAGGATAGAAAGGGCCATGGAAAGGTTGTCATTGTACATACACAGATGTACACACAAAAGAAAATAACATCTCTTTTTGTTGAAGGAAGTCATCTTTGAACGCAAGTGGGTTTTCTTTTTAACCCTTGCGCTTCTTTCTGATAACTACTCAGAATGGGAGGATTTAGTGGGGAAAAGATTACATTCAGATCTTAAAATATGTACACCATTCATCGTCCTTATAAAACCAGTTTCTAAAGCCATATAATACTTGAGCAAGCTAGGCCAGAAAGCAACCTAGACCTCTTCATTTGGATGATTTCTAAAGCTCATTTTGAATTTCTCACCCCTCCGGTTTTGACCTGAAAATCCCTGTTTCGATTTTGCTTTCTCCCCTGCATAGGGTTGCCAACTACCAGGTACTAGCTGGAGATCTCCTGCTATTACAACTGATCTCCAGCCAATAGAAATCACTTCACCTGGAGAAAATGGCCGCTTTGGAAATTGGACTCTATGGCATTGAAGTCCATCCCCTCCCCAAACCCCGCCCTCCTCAGGCTCCACCCCAAAAACCTCCTGCCGGTGGTGAAGAGTGACCTGGCAACCCTACCCCTGCAGTGGTCAACTCTACAAGTCTTTATGTCCAGGCCGCTTTCTGTTTTCTCATACCAATTTTTCCTGCATAGATTTTCCAGCATAATTTTCCAGCATTAAATCAGTATTACATCTGTATTGCACATATAAATGACATATGGGATGCCTATAAATACCATATAGATTGCACATGGGAACTTAACTACAGTGTCTGAACAGTACAAATGAATCTTAAAAACCCAGCAAATACCAGAGAGTCAGGATTGCTGATCAAAATACAAGGAAATGGAAGATCTAACTCCAGCCTCACCAATGGTTGCTTGGGATCTTGCTCCCCTGCAAGAAGCATGGGTCAAACCCAAATGTTGGTTTTGTAAAGAAATCAGTGATTTCCTTATTTCCTCTGTAACCGAGTTGTTGTCTTTGGCCATTAATGCATGGCTAGATTGTTATTTGTTTGTCGCGTTTTATCTCACACTTTTTGTTCACAGACATTCGCTACATTCGGGGGAGAAGCAAAAGGCAAATCAGCCATGCCTTAACAGCCTTTGTGTATCTCATTTAAGGTTGCTAACCACCAGGTGGTGTGGTAAACAAAGGTTAGCGTGCTGTGGGATACTCAGCAAACTAGAAACAGCACTTCACGAAGCTAGACACAATGATTATATAGTAGTGGTATTTAATAACATATCCACCACTGATAGTATGTAGGCAAAAACATGTGTTGTTAATTATTGCCTTAAAAGTAACGCCGAAAAGATGACTATGCCTTGTTACAAACAAATAACAACATTATAGGTAAGTCCATGAAAGGGGGTGCCAACCTCCCTTTCTTCCACAGATATGCTTCCTGAGAATTCAGTAGTACAGTTGTTTCTAGTTTGCTGTGAACCACCAGGTGGTGGCTGGAGATCTCCCGCAATTACAAGTGATCTCCAGGTGACAGAGATCAGATCCCCTGGAGACAATGGCCACTTTGGCAATTGGACTCTATGACATTGACGTCCCTCCCCTCTCCAAACCCCGCTCTCCTCAGGTTCCACCCCCAAAATCCCCAGGTATTTTCCAACCTGGAGCTGGCAACCCTAATCTTATTGCTTGTGAAAAATGAGTGTTATAAGGCTGTAAAAGGGATTGTTATTTATTAATGTTTGGTTTAACAGTGCATACTTTACCTAAATCCAGAGTCATGGCTTATCTCCCTTCGTACTCACAGTCAAGGGGGATTAATACCACTTGGGTATTAAAACACTGATGGCAGTCTTGGAGAACCCAACCAGAGGGATTTTGGATGGAACATTGCTCTTTTGGAAAACACTACTCACAATTATAAATAATAATAAAAAACCAGGAATTTTGCCCTTCTAAAAAAAAAGTTCTAATTGTTTAAAAAAATAAACTCCTGTTATAAATTAAAACACTTTTTGTGGGTGGAGGGAGGCTTTAATAATGAAACCCCTTGTTGGCTAGTTTGTGTAGCCACTGGTCCTATTTTAAATACAGTCCTACCCAAGCTGAATGCCAGAAATAAATCATAGGGATAGGGCTGCCAGCTGTTGAAACTGGTCCCTTTAGCTGACCCTTTACTATCAGATTGATCTACTGCAATTATCAGGTGATGTAGTTTAGCTGCATGACATGGAAAGCTTCAGCTGCCCATTTCTGCATGGCATATCTGTATCAAATGACAGGGCTCCCCCCGCCCCCCAGCCATTTGGCAATTGTACTCAGGGAACAACAGTAGGAAACCAAGAACCCTGTTTGGTCAAGTCTTGTAGGTTTGGCAAAAGCCAAAAAGTGTGGCCATTTAACAAGCTTAATTTGCCACAAGAGAATAGGCCTCGATAGAAGTAGCAAGAGGATTGCAGGTCACGACACAAAAACCTTTTTGAAAGGATTAGCCATGAGTTATTTCTGTGCCAATTTTAGAGACACTGATATTTTGTAGAGATGTGTGTTCGTTCATCACACTATTTTATTGTTTTTGGGGGGCACAATCTCTAATTCTCTTGGAAATTATGCATTACATTTTTAACTGCACCTTCTCATGTATTACATTTTTTATTCTGCTCTTCTTCCACAACGCTGAGAGTAGCATTAATGGTTCCTATCTCTCCCATTTTATCATCACAACAACCTTGTGTAGTAAATAGGGTTGCCAGCTCCAGGTTGGGAAATAACTGGAGATTTTTGGGGCGGAGCCTGAGGAGGGCGGGGTTTTGGGAGGGGAGGGATTTCAATGCTGTAGAGTCCAATTGCCAAAACGACCATTTTCTCCAGGTGAACTGATCTCTATCGGCTGGAGATCAGTTGTAATAGCAGGAGATCTCCTGCTAGTACCTGAAGGCTGGCAACCCTAGTAGTAAACTTGGCTAGGAAGAAAGAATCTGTAAAGGTATTCCAGTAGGGTTGCAGACCTCCGAGTGGAGATCTGCTATTATAACTGATCTCCAGGAAACAAAGATCAGTTCACCTGGAGAAAATAACTGCTTTGGAAGGTGGACTATATGGCATTACACCTCATTGAAGTCCCTCCCCTCCTTGAACCCCACTCTCCTTAGGCTCCACCGTCAAAATATCCAGGTATTTCCCAGCCCAGAGCTGGCAGCCCTTTATACCAATGTGCTTCATACTCAATGGGGGTTGAACAAGGGCCTCCTCACTCTGAACCAATCACTCCAACCACTCCACCATCTCTTTTAGTTTTTCTTTCTTCTGAGATGTGGCCCTCCTTTATTTGGTTTGGTGAGTCTTCTGGGGAGGCTGCTCTAACTAAAAAGATTTTTTTAAAAAATGCCTACTTTATCTGTCGTGTGGAGAATGATACTTTCAAAGATGGTTCTGACACCATTTACTTAGGTCTCAGTTTTTCATTTGAGAGCCCAGGACAACTCCTGAGTGACTGATCTTAAAGAGAAAGTAAAAAAAAATCTTCCAGCATTAAGTTGAAACCTGCCATTTACCTGATTCACAATGGAACATCATTAATTTATTGAATTTGAATGGCAAATGGAACACCATTCATTTCCTGAATTTGTATGGCAAACCTCTAGATGCCAGATATAAGCTATTAGAATGCCACCCAATTCAATGCAACATCTGAAGCATCAACATGCACTGGGTTGGATTGTATCTCTTTTGTCTCTAGGTGCAAACTTGCTTTGACATGCAAACTTGGAAGGCTCTATAAGGGTTCGCCTTTTTAAGGGCAATGATGGCTCCCTCAGCTCTTCAGGAAATGCAGTAAAGGAGGCCTTTCCTCTCCTGAGGGGGAATAGGTTAGCTAGGCTTACCAGGTCCCTCCTCTCCTCCGGAGGGAGGTTTTTTGGGCGATGGTGAGGTATGATCGTGCACTTGTGTGACCGCGCCGACACAATCGCATCACTTTGGGTTTACACCCGGAAGTGCCACATCACAAGGTGCCTTTACCACTCAGACTGGGAGTTTGAGTGGTAAACGGCCCCTTGCGATGCGGCATTTCCGGGTGTAAACCGTAAGTGACATGGCACCATGGGTAGGCATGTGTGCACACGTTGCCCGCCGACCTTCAGCTGGTCGGCAGGCAGCCAGGTGGATTGGCGGGGATTTGCCCACCACCACTTGGCAACCCTAAGGTTAGCACAAGGCACTGATTGGACTCTGAAGCAGATGGCTGAGAATCATCACTTGGATTACGTGTGTGTTAAGTGCCATCAAGTTGCTTCCGAATCATGGTGACCCTATGAATCAGTATCTTCCAAAGCATCCTGTCCTTAAACAGCTTATTCTGATCTTGCAAATTGAGGGCCGTGGCTTCCTTTATAAATTCACTCCATCTCTTGTTGGGTCTTCCTCTTTTCCTGCTGCCTTCAACTTTTCCCAGCATGATTGTCTTTTCCAGCGACTCTTGTCTTCTCATAATGTGACCAAATTACAATAGCTTCAATTTAGTCATTTAGTCATTCACCTGGATTAGATTCTGCTGTACAAGAACAAAGAGTTTTTCAACAGAGGTCTTGAAATTCAACCAGTATTACCTTTTGTTTGCAGATGCTTCAGAGTCCCCACTGATAACATCCCCTCAACACTGGCTTTCTTATCCACAGCAGAGGGTCCTTTATTCACTAAAGAGGTAGACTTGAGATGGACACCAATAGAAGTGTCTTTTTCTTACACACACACATACACACACACAAATGCAAGCATGCATGCCTCCTCCTCTTTCTGCCAACCTTCTCCCTACCCACTCATTCTATATTCTCAGCCAAAGTGCCTGCCTCTGGTTACAACTTTATTTGTTTGACATCAGTCACTGGAGGAACCTTAGAAGCCATTTTGAGACTTCAATAGCAAATCTTTTAGAAATGCACAGCTTGATCAACAGCCACTGTGTGGTGCTAGATTGCCCCCCTTTTTTTAAGAAAAGGAAAAAATGTGGAGCTGACTGATGTGCTTAAAGCACATCGCAGTCCTTTGAAGAACCTATTGCCATGTCGGAGACCATTCAAAAGATATAGCTTAGTTTTTCTTTTTTTCTTTTTTTTAAAGAACCGATTATCAGTGTTAGCAATCAGAAATTAAACAGCTGAATTAAAAAGTCGTTAAAGGTTAAAAAACTCAAAGGAAAGCAAATAGTAACTTTAGCTTCAAAGGACATTTTTTATTTCATATTGGAGGGACCAAGAGAATAGAATGGGATGGGAGAGGAGGAATGGGCTATGAAGCTCGTTATTTTAAATGGGTTTACTAACATATCTCTCCTTACAAAAACAGAGCATCTGTCAAAGGCAATGAGAGAGGGCTGCTTTCCTTTTTAGAATTTCCATCTCCAAGTTTTGATAGACTTCAAAAGAATAAAATAACCCCATATCCATTTTTTTCCTTACCTTATAATAGCTTGTCTAGAAGCAGAATGGAAAGAAAGAAACAAGGGGGGGGGGAGAATACAACACTTCCTTATTGCCACAGTGTATTTGGAAATCTAGTACACATCAAAGAATCACAAACAGCACTGGCATCATGGGATGGCACTGATAGGCAGCTACCAAAGTTTGAGACTCTCAGCATGGTCCATTGCTAATTCCGAGAAGAACAGACTCCAATATTTGCCCTCTTTTGCTAAGTGGTGGTGGGAGGACTATGCCCCCTGGAAGCATTTACTTCTTTAAAGATTGCTAGCCTGCCCTTACCATAGAATTTAAGCACAGATCAATACAATCATCTAAATAAGACCTAATCCCCAAAGGGCAACATATAACCCTTCAGAAAAGTGCCTGCACAGCAGAAAAATCTACATCAGTGTCAGAGGGCTTTATGCAGGAACTCATTAGGGCTCAGACCCCTTGACTCCTGGAGTCTCCAGGAGAAGATCCCCTGCTGTCTCTGTCACAACTGGTTCCTACCCAAGAACCAGAGGTTCAGGCAGATGTGGACTTCACCAGGTAGTCCTTCCTGAAACCAGTCCCCCCACAGACTCCCCAGGACCTCTGGAGCAGAGAACTTGGCCTGAAGCCTGAACCAGGCAGAGGGACACATATCTGGCGGTCAATAGGAGGAAGATGTTACTCCTTGTCTCTTGGCAGGATTGGGAACCTGAGTCTCCCTGAAGGGAGGGGTGAACCGGCAACCTCCTTTAAAACTCCCTAGTTTCAGCTATGTCGTTTAACAACTAGCAAGTGCTAGTCCGGGACAGTAGGGGTGCATGCCAAGAAAAAAATAATTATAACTTCAGGCCTGGGCTTCCAGGGGGAATTTTTACTATGATTGCCTATATTTGGGTAGGACATTATGGTTCGGGACTCAAATCCATGTGGTTCCAGAGATCAGGACCATTGTTTCCAATGGGGAGTATATATGAGGGTCCAGGACAGCTGCTTATAAAGATAATGGCACCACATTTGCAAAGAACAATCTAATCTAAAGACTCCCCAAGTTTTACGTGAATTGGACCACGGGCATCAATTTTACAGACCCCTGAAGTAGATGCCTCTTGGCACAGACTTCGTTCTCACCACTGATTCCTCAAATGGCAGTCAATCAGCAACATAGCAGGAGAGCTCTGGCCAGCCCTGGTATTTTAAAAAAGACAAAAAAAAAAAAAAAAAACCTGTCTGCATTTTCTTACTCTTACAGTGACTGACTCTTACAGTGACTGACAATAAAAATTCTTACCTTTCCACTGAAAACTCTGCATTTGCCATCTTTCCTTGTGACCTGTTAGTTTCCTTTCACAAAGTAAAAGTAGCTTCCTTAGCAGACCCATCCTCATCCCTTTCTGCTGGTCTGTCATTATGGGGATGTACTAAAATGAATGACAGGAATGCCTATTGGGAACAATGAGAGACGCTTGAAGGTCCATTGGATATAATGGGAGCAAGGTATGCCAACTGGCTAACATATGCTGGGATCAGTGGTCTGGTGGCAGTCATTCCAGTCTCAGAACCACATTTCAAGAGAATTGGACCAAGGGGACAAATTCCACAGGCCCCTGAACAAGCTTCCCAAGCTCTCTATTTACCCAATCATAGAAGAACAAAAGGCTCCACCACCACCCCTCAAAGGAGAGGAAAAAAGAGAACTGCAGCTCTCTGTGGTCTGTCTCCAATAGTGATTGGCTAGAAGCCCTCTGTGCTACTCTCTTGCAGGTTTTCAATTGGAAGGGAGAAATATTTGAGGAATCAGTAGACTCAAAGAAGAACACAAGCACATGCTGTAGCAGGCTAGCAGCACCTAAACTCAAAATCAACACAGAGGAGGGCCATTTTGATTCACATAGAATCCCGGATTTCTAATACTGCTCTGGAAAATCATGATAATAACCTGAAATGGTGATTTCCATGTACATCTTTGGCTTGCTGTAAGATGGCCACTGTTTTAAATGGTTGTAAAAGTTTTTTTTTTTTTTTTTTTTTTAATGAGGGTATATATTGGGCTCCAGGCCAAGGATACAAACTTTTTATCTTTGCTTTACAGCTGATTTCCCTCTTGGAAAATAATGCCTACTTAATACATGGTTAATTTCAAGCAAGGCACAGAATAGTTTTCTGCAGAAAAGCTAATTGCACAAAATAAGAGCGCTTTCTTGGGAGGGAACGGCTTGACACGTGGGATGGCAACAAAAAAAAGTGCATCCAAAGCAGAGATCATTTATATTCTTTGCTAGCCTCCCCCTCCCCCTACTTAGACTGCATATAACTAAATGTTTGGTGTCACAGATGAAAATGAGTCAATTAAGTCTATCCTTCTTCCCTGCCCTGTGCATCTTGCGTATTTCCTGAACTCCGTCTGATGTAGGATTGTCAAAATGCAGAGGTAATGGATGGGAAATTGTCTCAGGCCCCAGTGGTTCTGGTATATGATTATGTTACAGGCTAGCAATCATAGAAATTGCCTCGGAAAGCCATATACAACTCACCCATTCAGTAAGCAGCCTGTGGAAGTCTGGGGAATTGGTGTGCTCCAGAAAGGTGGATGTTATACAGGAGCTATTTATAAGAAATGCTTGCAGATGAATCTCATTTCTATAACTCCTCCACATGGATTATAGCTTTTGAGGACAAAGAGAAAGAGTTATATTTAACAGTTCGGTAAGTCATTAGCCATCCCTGACATGTCGTACATTTTCCTATGGGAAGCAGCTGCTGTTGGTATGCCATTCCACCCAGGCAGGAGACAATTGTCATTTGCAATGGCTGTATTACCATCAAGGCATAATTACTAAGGTTACATCTCCTCTTACTCTATTTTTATACTTTAGAAGAGTAACAAGGGAAAGGGAGGGACAAACAATTGGGTTCAGGCTTTTTCCTCTCGTTCCTCTGCCTCTATTGAGGAAGAGCTGAGAATTAAACACCAAGACTATCCACACTGTTTTGGGAGGTTACATGGAATAGAATTAGATTAGGCTAATGTCTCCAATTTTTATTTCTTCAGAGGCTCAGGAAAAGCACATGCTTGAATCAGGAATGGAGCAACATCCAGCAAGAGCTAGTAGGAGTTTTTGTGTATGCGTGCGTGCAAAACAGACTGGATGCTCATCTGTTTCTGAGCACAATAAAAAAGTGTTGTTTCTTATTTATATACCCTATACCCTCCCTTTGAGCACTGGTAAGGGCCACCAAAGTACCTAACAAAGTAAAAACAGATTAAATAAAATCAGATCTAAAAACGACTAAAACCAACAAAAACTCATGACTTTCAGCCAATTCCTGACTTCTGAGGATAAAAGTTCCCAGAAGGTCAGGAAGGGGCTACACCGGCATTGAGGACCCATGCACTGGCACCTGGACTATTTAAGCCGGCTGGGCTTTGTGTGGTTGTCCCAGGGGGCATCCTGGCATCCCGGGGGGCATTCCCGGGGCGTACCGGGGGGCGGAGCTGCCTGTAGGCAGCATCCTGTCCCTGTTTGGCCGGGAATGCCAGTGGTGAAAATGGTGTTGCTGTGACTGCTTTTTAGCAGGTGCAGCATTGCTGTTCTCTATGGGGCAAAAAGCCCAATTTTTACCCAAAAAAAAGCCTCTAAAAAGTTTTTTTGTTTTTTTTTGGTCTTTCGGCGGCTGTGAAATGGCTTTGGAGGCGCCACAGAGGTGCCGTGGCCACGCCGCCTCTGGCCGCTGAAAGCTCAGGAATGGGCTGTAAAACTACTAAATCAGAGCTAAATAGACAGGCAGAAACACAAAAACAAGAATTAAAACATTGGGCAAGAAGGAAAGATCATGGAGGGAACACGAAACAAAACAGTCTTTGGAAGTTGGCAACAGAAGGGGACAGGTGAGTCTTTGTGAGGAGAGAGTTCCAGAGTTTTGGTGTCATGTTTGAGAACACCCTCTCTCCCAGGTTGCCACCTGCCTAATCTCAGAAGGTAGGGGTACATGAAGAAGTGCATCAAAAAGTTGACTATATCAGTTGTCTCCAAGCTCGTAAGACTAACAAGCAGTTGATTATGAAGACTGATATCAATAGTACCATCTGCCAGGCTAGGAGTATTTGCTCTACTCTTCATGTGGGAATCCCACTGCTCTTTACAATCCCAAAATACTTGTTTAACCTTACAGTTCCAAGATACAGGCAAGCAATTATGCTCGCAAGATTAAATGCACTACCATCTGCAGTCTCTGAAGGCCGTATGTGAGGTATACCATTTTCAGAGAGATATTGCGCTTGTGGTCTAGGGATCATAGAAAATGTGAGACATGTTCTGTTTGAATTTCTGTGGTATAAGGAGGCTAGAGAGAAATGGATCAAACCCTTTATGTGCCAGCAAAACGAGCTTTCCCTAGATATTTTGGTTACTACATGTTAATGAATCCTAGGCCAGCAAATATTATTTTCTTAGCTAAATTCCTTGTTCAGGCCATGAGAGTTCAGGTAGCTTATGACTAGGGGTGTGCACCATTTTTTCTGGTATTTTTCTGGTTTTGATTCAATAGACCCAAAATTTTCAAAAAAAAAAAAAAAAAAAAAAAGCCAAATCCACATGTGTTTGTGTGTGTAAAGTGCCTTCAAGTCGCCGCCGCCTTATGGCGACCCCTTTTGGGGTTTTCATGGCAAGAGACTAACAGAGGTGGTTTGCCAGTGCCTTCCTCTGCACAGCAACCCTGGTATTCCTTGGTGGTCTCCCATCCAAATACTAACCAGGGCTGACCCTGCTTAGCTTCTGAGATCTGACGAGATCAGGCTAGCCTGGGCCATCCAGTTCAGAGCCGAATCCACATACCATGGTATTATTTGGGTATTGGGGGGGGGGAGTTGTTTGGCTTTGCCGAATTCACACCTCTACTTGTGACAAGACGTCCCTTCTAATATGGTAAAGCCTGTCCTCTCTGGCTTGAATTCTTCCTTTCTTCCTTTTATTCCTAGTTGAGATTGATAGAACTGCAGGTCAGAGGAGGAAAGAAAGAAAGAAAGAAAGAAAGAAAGAAAGAAAGAAAGAAAGAAAGAAAGAAAGAAAGAAAGAAAGAAAGAAAGAAAGAAAGAAAGGAAGGAAGGAAGGAAGGAAGGAAGGAAGGAAGGAAGGAAGGAAGGAAGGAAGGAAGGAAGGAAGGAAGGAAGGAAGGAAGGAAGGAAGGAAGGAAGGAAGAAAGAAAGAAAGAAAGAAATTCTTATGGCAGGTTCATAGGGGATTCAGGTATGTTGGTCCCAAACCATCTAGGACTTTGAAGCACCTTGAATCATGCCCAGAAACAAACAGGAAGCCAGTGTAGGTGGGCAAAGACTGAAGTGATATGGTGTCTATAACCCACTCCAGTCAACATCCTGGCTGCAGCATTCTAATCTGTACCAACTGAACACTTCTTAAGGGCAGCCCCACACAGAGTGCATTGCAGTAATTTAATCTGGATGTAACCTGGGCATGCATCACAGTGGCCAGATCTTTCCTGCCTAGGAAAGGCCGCAGCTTTCTAACCAGTCAAAACTGGCAAAAGGTACTCCTGGTTACTGCTGTTACCCTCATTCTATGGAATGTTCCTTCCAGGAGAATGCAACCTCATTCAGAATGGGTGACACCATAAATTATAGGTCAGACCTTACACTCACCAATAGCACTTCTGCCTTGTCAGAAGCTTCAGTTTATTAGCTTATACCCACTCCAAAAGTGCCTCCAAGCACAAATACTGTCTCCTTAGAATCAACCAGAAGCATGAGCTAGAGCTGAGTGTTATCCATATATTGGTGAAATCTCTGGATGACTTCACCCAGCATTTCATGTAGATGTTACAGAGCATAGAGGACAAGATGGGCCTTGCAGGATCCCACAAACGAAAGACCAAGGGACTGAGCAGCTGTTAGGGTTTCCAACCTCCACATAATGGCTGGAGATCTCCTTCTATTACAACAGATCTCCGGCCGATAGAGATCAATTCACCTGGAGAAAATGGCTGCTTTGGCAATTGGACTCTATAACATTGAAGTCCCTCCCCTCTCCAAATCCTGCCCTACTCAGGCTCTGCCCCAAAAACATCCCACCGGTGGCAAAGAGGGACCTGGCAACCCTAACAGCTGTCCTCCAGCACCACCTTCTGAAACCTACCATAATACCAGAACCGCCACAAAATGGTACTTCTCAATCCCAGGCTGGAAAGGAGGTCCAGGAGGGCACCATGAACAATGGTATTGAAAGCCACTGAGTGGTCCCAGAGAATCAATAGATTCCCACTCCCTCTTTCCATCTCCTGGCACAGTTCACCCACTAGGGCAGGCAAGGCTGTTTCAGTCCCATAACCACAGCTAAAACCAGATTGAAAAGGATCCAAACAATTCATTTTATTCAGTAAAACTGGAAGTTATCCAGCCAAAACCCATTTGATCCCCTTGCTCAAGGCTGATAGTTGTTGACATCTGCTGGGCCCATGGTAGGTTTTTTTTAGAAGAGAAGGAGAAGAGTTAGTTTTTATATGCCGACTTTCTCTACCACTTAAGGCAGAATCAAACCAGCTTACAATTCCTTTCCCTTCCCCTCCCCTCAACAGACACCCTGTGGGGTAGGTGGGGCTGGGAGAGCTGTGACTAGCCCAACGTTGCCCAGCTGGCTTCATGTGGGGAAACCAACCCGGTTCACCGGAGTAGAGTCTGCCGCTCATGTGGAGGAGTGGGGTTCTCAAACCCGGTTCTCCAGATCAGTGTCCACCACTCCAAAGCACTGCTCTTAATCACTACAGCACTCTGTGGACACACCACAGCCTGTTTCAAGGCTGGAGCAATCACCCCCTCTCTTGAGGAAGCATTATCACCACCTCTTGGACCCAGTCAGACAGCCCCGCTCCCCAGCAGATTTAAATAGCCAGGAAGGGTAAGGGTCATCCAAGCAGGTGGTTGTTTGTTTGCATCCTAACAGTACATTCCTAAGGAGAGTTACTCCTCTCTAAGCCCAATGGGCTTAGACTGGAGTAACTCTCCTTAGGAATGTACTGTAAGTCACCTTGAAGGTCCCTTGGGCTGAAAGGTGGCAGAAACGGAAAGAAAATATTTGGGAGAGGGCACTTCTCTTTGTAACCACGCAGATGAAGCATCTGGGCCTTTAATTAAGTGAAGAATTGGCTCATTAGATGCACCTAAGAGCACAGTCCTCAGAAACAAAAGGTGGGGGACACACAACTAAACTAACCTCCACAAACCACTTTGTAACAATTGTACAGAAGCATTAACAGAAATTCTGAGAATGGAAAGCAATTGCACGTAGAAAATAATGGCTTTGTACGGCATATAATTATAACTTTTCTGAGGGACCAACTTGACCCCATCAGCAGTTTACATTTGATTGTATTACAGCTCATTAACTGCCCCAGCCACAGGAAACATATCTTCATTGGCTAAAAGGGATGGGTAAGGAAATGATAAGATGGTGTAAGGATATATTTTTCTTCATGCAGACATTGTAGCCCATTCTTATCTCAGAATTAGCATAGGTGAAATTAACACTCACTTAGTTTTCTCCCCCAGAAAACCTGACACATAAAATAAGGTTTAGAAAATTCAGGTTGGGTTTTAGCTTTTTCAGTCAGCTTTTGATGCTGGATTTTGGTACCTAGAATGCCCTCTGGGTTTTCTTTTTTTTAATATAATCCTGAAGCAGGCATGGCGGAGGATATTTGTTTATATATTTATTCACTCCATTTATGCCCCACCACTTCTCCCCAATGGGCACCCAGAGGGGCTAACATGGACCATGGATTGGGGACATGGTACTGGAGAAGGCAGCAGTTAACCTTTGCTCGTGTGTCTGCCTCAACTGATAATGAACCCTTAGGTTCTTTTAAGCCCTATGTAGGGGTGAGGGACCAATACCTTTTTCTCTAAACCAGCTGAAGAGGGGGGGGGTTATCAGTGCAAAAGAGAAAACCTTTCCCAATGCCACAGACCTGACCTAGATCATGCCATACATGGCTATTTGTAGGGCTGAATTTAAAACTGGGTTTTCCCATCTTAGAACTCTCTTATGCGTAATTTGGATCTCCAACTGAATCTCTGGCAAAATTGCAACTTTCTTCAAAAACTGCTTGTATGAGGATATTTCTCTACTTTTAGAGCAACCTACATGCTGAAATGCATCTATTCCTAGATAAATTGCCTGGGCCCTTTTCGTAATGCATACAGAACTCATTTGCAAATCATGATTCTTGAACTTCAAGGTAGACTTTCTAGAAAAGTGTAGGCTTCTCCCAGGAAAGGCCAGTCTTCCTGTCCCGGGAAAATTCTTAGTTGGGACAAGGAAGACAAAGAGCTGGGCCAGTCCAAGGTTTTTTGGTGCCCTAGGCAAATTGGCGCAGAGTGGTAAGCTGCAGTACTGCAGTCCAAACTTTGCTCACGACCTGAGTTCGATCCCGACGGAAGTTGGTTTCAGGTAGCCGGCTCAAGGTTGACTCAGCCTTCCATCCTTCTGAGGTCGGTAAAATGAGTACCCAGCTTTCTGGGGGTAAAGGGAAGATGACTGGGGAAGGCACTGGCAAACCATCTCATAAACAAAGTCTGCCTAGTAAACGTTGGGATGCTTGCACAGGGGACCTTTACCTTTACACTTGAAAAATCTCATTTGTATACATGAAAGTGTAGATCACAACTGAAGTTGTGTCAGATGGAGAGCCAGCATGGAAAGTGGTTAAGAGCGGCAGACTCTAATCTGGAGAACCAAGTTTGACTCCTCACTCCTCCACAGGAGTGGCAGACTTGAATCTGGAGAACCGGGTTTGTTTCTCCACTCCTCCTCATGAAGCTTGTTGGGTGACCCTGGTCTAGTCAGTTCTCTCCAAACTCTCTCAGCCTTACCCACCTCACAATGTATCTGTTGTGGGGAGGGGGAGGGAAGGTGATTGTAAGCCGTTTGGAGACTCCTTAAAGGTGGAGAAAAAGCAGGGTACAAAAATCAACTCTTCTTCTTAGGCTTTTGTTCTGGATAGCGTCCACCCCTCCTTTTGCCCGCTTCTTTGTGGAAGGTTTGAGCTCTCCCCACTTCCCCCATCAATACACACACACTAAAGTAAATGAGTGGCAAGAGCTGACAGGTGAAGAATGATCAAACCATGTCTCTATGTGATCAAGAATAGGCAAACTATGCCATTGGTGCCCTCCATCCAGTATGGAGAAAAATAAGACATCTTGATTAAGACATCTAGCCCTTTATTTATTCAGTGTTCAAAATGGACCATGTAAAAAATTAAAAATAGCTATTTGTATTGATATTTGTGTAACTTTTCATTAATCCTATCACAATTACCTGCATAGAGTAAACAACCCAGTAGGTGACACTTCAGTATTCATTAACTCTGCAATTGTCTTCACAGTTGCAGCTTCTGATGCAGAGTATGTTAATAAATGAAGGAAGGTGTTTACAGCCGTATCAGTCCCAAAGTAAAATCCAAATAACAAAACTGCAACCTGTATAATACCTTTTATTAGAACCAACGAAATGACAGATAGTGTGCAAGCTTTTGAGTTCACTAGAAATCATTTTTCAGCTTGGATGTTACCATTAAAAAAAAGTATGAAAAAGAGTTTTGGGAAGGGTTAGGGTTAGGGATTTGATATAAACTCCTGAGTCAGCTTACATCCAAAGGGAGCTGGTGAAATCTCATGCCAACTTTCTCCACATTTGGTGGAAATCTGTTAGAGCAGTTAAATAGTGAACACACATGAACACATGAAAGCTGACTTATACTGAATCAGACCCTCAGTCCATCAAAGTCAGTATTGTCTACTCAGACCAGCAGTGGCTCTCCAGGGTCTCAAGCAGAGGTCTTTCACATCACCTACTTGCCTAGTCCTTTTAACTGGAGTTGCAAGGGATTGAACCTGACACCTTCTGCATGCCAAGCATATGCTCTACAAAATGGAACCACAGCCCCTTCCCTAGGGTTGCCAAGTGCCAGGTGGTGGCAGGCAAACCCCTGCCAATCCACCTGGCTGCCCACTGACCAACTGAGGGTAATGCGTGCATGCTCACCTGTCTGAGGTGCCACGACACTTTTGGTTGTAAACTGGAAGCGCCGCATCGCAAAAGGCCTTTTCCCTCTCAAATTCCCAGTTTGAGTTCCCTCTGCCAGCTCCACAGCTCTATAATAACCTGACCAAGAGAATATCTGGATGATAATATTTGTCTCTGAACATGGAGGTTCCATTTAGCCATCATGGGTAACAGCCATTGATAGACCTCTCCTCCATAAATGTTTCTACCCCCCCCCCCTTTAAAGCTATGTAAGCTAGCATTCACCAGTATGTCTTGTGGCTATGAATACCATAAGCGAATCAGGGGAAGAAGGATCTGAATCTACTGCCTATTAACCTGGGCTTCCTTCCCTCCAATTCTACAGTATGGGGCAGGAAAAAAGTACATCCTATTTACTTTCTCCAAGCCATGACTAATTTTATAAAGCTTAATGATGTCCCCCTTTATTTGAAACTCAAAAAGCCTGAAAAAAGAATAATGAAATCTAATGGGAACATAATTTAAGAACATAAGAAAAGCCATGCTGGATCAGACTAAAGCCCATCAAGTCCAGCAGTCTGTTCACACAATGGTGGCCAACCAGGTGCCTCTAGGAAGCCCACAAACAAGACGACTGCAGCAGCATTGTCCTGCCTGTGTTCCACAGCACCTAATGTAATAGGCATGCTCTTCTGGTACAGGGCTGGATTTAGGTTTGATGAGGCCCTAAGCTATTGAAGGTAATGGGGCCCTTTATATATGTAGAAATGAGCAAACCAGTGATATTTTAGGGAGTAGGCTAGCAGGTGGGACCCATTACTTACATCATAGGAGCCTACACAACACAAAACAATGTTGCTGTATGTGGGTTTTATTTTATTTGTTTTTTTTATCTTATATTTTGGAAATGTACATCCAGATTTTTTTCCTTTAAATTTTTTTGGGGGGTTCAAGAGAGTGGGGCCCTAAGCTATAGCTTGTTTAGCTTATATGTAAATCCGGCACTGTTCTGGTACTACAGACACTTCCAGGTGGGTAGAATATTGGATGCTTGAGCTTAACTTCCACCACTGCCCTGAGTATGGAAAAATCACTGTATCTCAGCTCAGTTTCCTAATTCTAAAATGCAGTTCATTGGGAATAGAACTCTTGTAGAATCTTTTTATGGCAATAGATGTGATAATGATTGTTAATTGCTTTGCAAATGAAACACAGTGCAGAACTGATCACTTGGAACAGTAGAATTATACAAATGTTTATCATTAGTGCCAAATGATATTAATATTTTCCCTCTGTGAGGCTGACTTGGTTATTAGATGCATTCTTAAAAGTTGGCATAAATACCAGGAAGGACTAACAGCAGTCTCTTTTCGATTTGCTTCTCTTTTTTTAATCATAAACGTTATTATAGAGTGAGAAGAATGAAGCAGAAGACACTTGAAGTCATTAGAGGCAGTTTTGGTGGGCAGCATTTAATGCCAACAGTCATGTAGGGTTGCCAACTGTGGATTGGGAAATTTCTGGAAGTTTGGGGTGGAGGCTGGAGAGGGCGGAGTTTGGGGAGAGGTGGGAGCTCAGCAGGGATGTGACGCCATACAGTCCACCCTTTAAAGCTTCCCTTTCCTCCAGAGGAACTGATCTTTGTGGTCTGGATCAGTTGTCATTCGACAAGATCTCCAGCCCGTACTCGGAGTTAGGCAACCCTAGCTGTAAGTCATTCTCTGTGATGCCGATGGAGAGAGGCCTTGGCCTTACAGCGGTTGCAGAGTATGAGGGATAAAAGGGTGAACTGGGCAGGGAGACAGAAAAGGAGAAAGAGAGTGGAGTGGGGGCATTGAAAGCTGGTGATGCAGGTCTGGAAGCCAAGAGGACAGCAGAGCCAATGGGACTGAAGCCCACTTTGAGCTCCCAGACTCTGCCACATGAAGCAATGCTTCTCTAGTCTTGTCAAAACAGCAGCTCATCCAGCTTACCATTGTCTCCCGTGACTGACAGCTGCTGTCCAGGATCTCAGGCAGAGAAGAGGCTTCCCGCACATGCCTCCTGAGATCCTTGTAACCAGTGATTCCAAGAACTGAGCCTGGAACCTTTTAGATGCAAAGCCATGTGCTCCACCACTGACTCACAGGGCTTTCCCTGCCAGTGAGGAAACTGTGGCCTTGGGAATCTCTGCCCTAAGAGCTGCAGTCTGAGGAGGCCACAGGTCAAATGGTGACTGGGCTCCAGTACAAATCGCTGTATCTCAGCTCAGTTTCCTAATTCTAAAATGCAGTTCATTGGGAATAGAACCCTTGTAGAATCTTTTTATGGCAATAGATGTGATAATGATTGTTAATTGCTTTGTGGACCACAAATGGGTTACATTGAAGAGGAGGAGGAGGAGGAGGAGGAGAAGAAGAAGAAGAAGAAGAAGAAGAAGAATTGGTTTTTATATGCCGACCTTCTCAACCACTTAAGGAAGAATTAAAACAGCTTACATTCACCTTCCCTTCCCCTCCCCACACCCTGTAAAGTAGGTGGGGCTGAGAAAGCTCTAAGAGAACTGTGACTAGCCCAAGGTAACCCAGCTGGTTTCATGTGTAGGAGAGGGGAAAACAACCTAGTTCACCAGATTAGTGTCTGCCGCTCATGTGGAGGAGTGGAGAATCAAACCCAGTTCTCCAGATTAGAGTCCAACTCTCCAAACCATCGCTCTTAACCACTATACCACACTAGTTCTCCCTTCCTCCACTTTATCTTCAAGGCAACAACTCCGCAAGGTAATTTTATGCTGAGAGAAAGCAACTGGCCCCCACTCACCCATTAAGCTTCATGGCAGGCTGGGAATTCAAACCTGGATCTCCCAGATCCTTGTGTGACTCTTTAACTATTACACCATGCTTGCTCTGATGTCAACGATTCTGTACCAGCATCTTCAGTGACATTGCCTAGAGAGGATGGATGGTTCACTGATCTTTCTTTAAAATGTTGCCAAGAGACTACTTGGCGTGCTTTTGCTGTTGGATCAGAGCTGGATGTTCCCAGATTGCCTCAATGGTTGCATTCTGTAGATGTAGTGAGAATTCACTCATGGAGAAAGCTCAGAGCAAACTCCCATTGGGATTTCAAACTCCCATCAGGTCCCTAGGATTCCTATCTCATTACCAATGCTGATTTCTCCACACCTACTATCCCTAATACCATCATGCCTACTTAAGTCATTTACCTGCTATTGGGTGTCTAAATTCACTCTTCTCTACTTAAACATAGATGGATTGACATTCTAGCTGTATCTGAAGAAGTGAGCTGTGACTCACAAAGGGTGAGTCTGAAATTTTGTTAGTCTTCAAGGAGCTCCTGGGCTCTTGCTCTTTTCTACTACTCCATCAGGTCCCTAAATCTGTGATCGAAAGCCTGAATTTGGGTTCCTCAACAGTGCTCTTCCAGATCCCTGGATTTATGCTCCATCTTTTCATTCTCTCACACCCTCTATTTTTTGTAAAAAAAAAAAAAAAAAAAAAGTCAGTTCTGTGGTCATCCATATCCCATGGACTTCAGACACTGCTAGCATTGGGGCCAGTGATGTATAGCCTCGACATGTCATCGGTGTGTTCCGAGAGCCTATTACACTGCTATATATCATCAGAGATCCGTCTCGCCCAAGACAGATTATGATTATATATCATTAGAGCAATGGCAAAATGGAACAGGAGTCCCAAAAAGGGATTCTGAAAGTTTTATAAGAAGAAAATCTATCGTTTTGGAGGTGAGATGAAAAAGATTTTAATACAATGGATGAGTCTAGTAATTAATCTTTGCTTTCAGCAGAAAGAGTTTAACACCAACGGTGTTGTAGCATATAAACTAAACTGATGAGCACCTGAAAGGGCAAAAAGGTTGGCTACAGATTTAATAATAAGTATCCCAACTTTCTTCTGTAGAACCTAAGGTTCCGGTAGTCATGCATCCAGGCATTGCCTAGGGATGTTCAAGCACCTGCTGGTTTGGATCACCTTCTGCTCTCCCATCGTGAGCAGGGGGCCAGTTTTTCAAGGGATAGTTTGGCTGCTCACAAGCAGCTTGAACCCTGTTCAACATTTGTGATCAAGCGGCCTCTATGTGAACTGCCTCCCCTGCTCACAGTCACTGCCTTCACTGCACATCACTGCTTGTTTAAAGGACATATATAAACAAATGGCATAGTCATTTTAAAGTTGTCAGCCAACTGCTGAGTCTTACTGTTAGGAGTTAATTTGAGGTTGTTAGACCCTTTATTGCTGAACTTCTCCTACAATCTGAAGCAATGGGGAAATGTTGGGTGTGTTTTAAGAGGCCATCAAAGTTGATGTGGAACTGCAGCCTGACCACTGTCCCACATGTGTACTCTACATCGGTCCCTAGAAACCTTTTCACTATGGCCAGGTGTTCCTCAGCAGCCACAAAAAAACAGAAAGAACTGACTGGTGGTAGCAACCTTAAGAACATCCGCGTAACGCACGGTTGTGCAATTGGACGCTAGCCTCTTCCCCATCACCAATTCTTCATTCAGGCACAATCCAAAAATACGCACAATAATGTCCCCATTCTTGCTCCTATTAACTTGGCTTTCATTATGCATCAATTCTCCATGCGTACAACACAGGCAGTAAACAGCCTCTAATGATAATTTGCATTTTCATTGCACCAATCATCAAGTCTTTTACACAGATTAATGGATTGGGCTTCATTACTGGCCTTCATCTTCACTAGACAGTTAACATGCCTTTGAGCATGGCGAAGTAGTTTAGATAGGATTCACGACAGGCACGTCCTGATGTGAACCTACTCCGAAATTCTAAAGCGAAAAGCAGACAAAGCAACAGCATGTGGCTCAAACTGTAATCTGATGGCACATGATGTGGTTATGTTATTCATGGAGGAGGGGGCAAATATTCTCTAGTTTAGTGTCTCTTTTTTTTATGCATTCCTATTTCGAAGTTTTTGCGGTTGGTTTTGTGGGTTAACCTGCACTGTGCATACATATTGGATGGTTTCTATATGAAATGAATAAGTAAAATGTAAATTATAGAACCAGAACCAGCATGGTGTAGTGGTTAGAGTGTCAGACTAGGATCTGGCAGATCCAGGTTTGAATCTCCACTGTGCCATTGAAGCTTGCTGGGTGACCTTGGGCCAGTCACACACACTCAGCCTAACCTAGTGTACAGGTAGGCAATGAGAATAAAATGGAGGATGGGAGAATTATATAAGCTGCTTTGCATGGTATGGAGAGAGTGGACAGGGAGAAGCTTTTCTCCCTCTCTCATAATACTAGAATGGAGGGTCATCTGCTGAAGCTGGAGGGTGAGAGATTCAAAACAAATAAAAAGAAGTGTTTCTTCACACAATGCATAGTTAAATTGTGGAACTCCCTGCCCCAGGATGTGGTGATGGCTGCCAACTTGGAAGGCTTTAAGAGGGGAGTGGACATGTTCATGGAGGAGAGGGGTATTCATGGCTACTAGTAAAAATGGCTACTAGTCATGATGCATACCTGTTCTCTCCTGGATCAGAGGAGCATGCCTATTACACTAGGTGCTGTGGAACACAGGCAGGACAATGCTGCTGCAGTCATCTTGTTTGTGGGGTTCCTAGAGGCACCTGGTTGGCCACTTTGTGAACAGACTGCTGGACTTGATGGACCAGCATGGCCTTTCTTATGTTCTATGCTTTCAGTCCTCATTAGGAAGAAAACAAAAGGCAGGGTATAAATGAAGTAAAATAAATGAATACATGAGTACAATTTATAATATTAGGAACAAGCCGATAACAGACAATCTTATTTCTTTTTTATATTATATGTTGTCATTGATATTGGTTTGATTTTGCCTCATTTTGTTGCTGACTATTCTTTTTCCTTCATGCAATTTTTTGTCATTTACACTTAATATACCTTAGAGAAACTGGTACAAAAATAAGACTCCCAGGTTCATTTCTCACAAGGGAGAAACAAAATTGAATTGGAGATATTTGAATGAAGTCAGACAGCTTTAAAAACCTGGTCTGATCCATTTATCATATAGGTAATATAAATATCCCACACTTCTGTCATTCTTTAGATGCAAAACAGAATTGTTCAGGAAACCTTTTTTTTTTTTTTTGTAAAGGAAATACGGCTGAGGAATAACAGAAGGGCTCAGGGAAAAGCTCTTCTAAAAGGAACGGGTCGGTAGTCTGTACCACTGCTCATGGTATGTATTATCTGCTTAATTATTGTGTATTATCCCTCTCTACATTGTTTTCAATGATCCATTGTCTGTATCATTTGGCATATCCTATCCTAGTGCTATTGCATTGCTTACTAGAAGCCTCATGCTACTGGATTCCATTGTTCTATAACATATAATCACCATCTCAGAAAGCCAGTGTGGTATAGTGGTTCAGAGCAGTGGAGTCTAATCTGGAGAACTGGGTTAGATTATCCTCTCCTCCACATGAAGCCTGCTGGATGACCGTGGGCCAGTCACAGTTCTCTCAGAACTCTCTCAGCCTATGCAGAGGCAGGCAATGGCAAACCATCTCTTGCATTGAAAACCCTATAGGGTCATATTAAGTTAGCTGTGACTTGACACACACACACATGCAATCACCATCTGATGAGGAAAGGTGGGCTATAAATTAAGTACCAAAAAAAAACCAAATAGTAAGCCAGGGCTAGGGTATATAGTTCACAAAAACATATATAAAATGACAAAAAACAGTAAGTTAAAACTCCCCACAAAAGTAACCTGTGACATATACTCACACACAGAAGTCACATAAACAAAGCTGTAGGAAAGGACAAAAAGAAAGGTAGGGGACAGCTGAAGGGATGGGGAGTTTTCCAGTTGGGGAAGGGGAGAAAAAATCAGGCAGAACAAAAAGGGTTGAAGCAAAGGTCAGAAAAGGGGTGAGATTTCCCTTCCCTCATGAGTCTTTGCAGGTTCAATTCTTGTAATATTTAATGTTGAATTACTGACATACAAATAACAATGTAAGATGCATGCATGTTTGCAGAAAATATTTCATGCGAGAAAGTACCACTTTATGTCATTTATACAAACATGTAATTGAGACCTTATATGGTATTTAACAACAACTGATGCAAAAATTATATTGTACTGATATAATTTTTAACTGGGAAAACAATCAATATGGCAAGACAGATACTGGCAAAAGAAATGAAAAAGCATGGGTTTGATTCACACAAGGAGAAAGCAAAATTGAAAAAAGAGACTCTTTGGATGGAAACAGCAGGGAATGGCCACTTGAAATCATTCCTAGTTCTATTATTCACGGGAAATTTTGATGTACAGACAACTACTATCACTCCAAGATGTGACAGTTGTATTTCCATTAATATATACTAATATTTTAAGGCACTTCAGATAATGCATGAAGTCCTCAAAGGCTGCTTCCGCGTGGATGTTTTGTTCTGCTGTGTTCTGCTGTGGCTTCCTTATTGCCACACGGTTTTTGTGAACATTCACATGACACCATTCCTTGCTCATTCCCAGGAGCCAGCATGGTGTAGTAGTTAAGAGCAGTGGTTTGGAGCGGTGGACTCTAATCTGGAAAACCGGGTTTGATTCCCCTCTCCTCCACATGAGCAGCGGACTCTAATCTGGTGAGCCAGGTTGGTTTCCCCACTCCTACACATGAAGCCAACTGAGTGACCTTGGGCTAGTCACAGCTCTCTTAGCGCTCTCTCAGCCCCAACTACCTCACAGGGTGTCTGTTGTGGGGAGGGGAAGGGAAGGTGACTGTAAGCCGGTTTGATTCTCCTTAAAAGGTCGAGAATGTTGGCATATAAAAACCAACTCTTCATCATCCTGCTTCTGTGTTTTCCCTTGCTTTGCAACAGTCTTTCCCAAATATAGATAGATACAATTGTTAGGGACAGACTGCAATCAAAGCAGCTTTAGATGCCATGTGTACGGGCAGATATGCATTTTGGCAGGTCCTGCCCAAACTGGTGACATTTTCTTGACCTCGCTCGCCACGATCACCCTTTTTCTCCCCCACCGAAATTGCACAGAAAAATGCAAGTGCTTCAAATAAGCAGGATTCTTCAGTTAGGCAACATTTAAGTCTGCCTGGGAGACCTCTGCAAACAACTCTGTGCTTTCCAAAGACAGTTTTTAAAGATCATATCTCATTACAAAATGGTCACTTCTAACAAGCCAAGTAGCAAAGGAAGCCAAAGGGAACATGACTTTGCCCCCCCCCCATCCTCTTACAAAATATCAAATGGGACCCATCGAGAGAGCCAAGCTCCCCCATGACCCCCACAGATCTAATTAAAGGTCCCAGATATGGACATGACACTTGAAGCAATTCTTGGATTCATTATCAGTGGATCTTTGGGCCAAGCTACAGGTTACCACGGAGACTGCCCAATCGATCTCCCAATGCTTCTTTTTAAAAAAGAAATGCAGCCTGAGGGGCAGCTAAATTGTTTGATGCAATAGTGCGGGGGGGGGGAGTTGTGGTGAGAGCCAGCATGGTGTAGTGGTTAAGAACGGCTGTTTGGAGTGGAAGACTCTGATCTGGAGAACCGGCTTTGATTCCCCACTCCTCCACATGAGAGGTGGATGCTAATCTGGTGAACCGGGTTGGTTTCCCCACTCCAAAGATAAACTACAGTGCTTGCTGCCAGCTGATGATACATCACAGAGAAACAGCGTGAACCAGAGCATAAATAGCTAAGTACATTGTAGATCAAAACCAGAGTGATACATATTCAGAAGCTACTTGCTATCCATGCTATCGTACCAGAACCAGCATGGTGTAGTGATTAAGAGCAGTGACTTGGAGCGGTGGACTCTGATCTGGAAAACCGGGTTTGATTCTCCACTCCTCCACATGAGCAGTGGACTTTAATCTGGTGAACTGGGTTAGTTTCCCCACTCCTACGCATGAAGCCAGCTGGGTAACCTTGGGCTAGTCACACTCTCTCAGCCCCACCTACCTCACAGGGTGTCTGTTGTTTGGAGGGGAAGGTGATTGTAAACTGGTTTGATTCTTCCTTAAGTGGTAGAGAAAGTCGGCATATAAAAACAAACTCTTCTTCTTCTTCTCCCTACACCTTTTTTCACCTCTTGTGGTGTTTTCCTTTCAAGGGAAAAAATACAAGATGATTTTGATTGAGGAAGCATTGCTGGGGGAAGGGTTAATACCCTACTGTATGTTATAAAATGTGGGGGATTAGGGAGGTTCCTTTTGCCCAGGCAGCAAAATTGCTTTACCCATCCCTTCCTTTTCCTGAAATTCCACATGAGGAGGAACCTTCAACTTAGCTTCAAAGTTTCCCAGAGTGGTTGGTCTGGCTGTAGCCCATTTTCGCGTTCTGAACCCTCTGTCAACATCGGAGAAGTCTGAGCCAACACCTCCTTTTTCCTGGCAGAGGCTTCTTCAAACTTATTTCTCCTTTCCTTTCTTTATTTTCTGAAGATAATGGATTGACATCTAAATCTTTCAGAGCCAGCCATTAAAAAATCCCCCTTTTATCTTTTATAGGAAGGGGGGGTGAAATCCCATTTGATTCTGTATCAGTCTTTTAAAAATTAATTTTGTTTCGGTGTGACTCCAAGAGTAGGTACTGTTCAGGATTTGCTGTCACTTGATGACAGCCACCCTTGATCTAATGCATAACTTGAGACAGCGCCGATAAACTGTAAAACTTTTTTGCATCCCTACAAATTGATAGTGAAGGTAACAAAGCCTAGCAAAATGGGGAAAGAATGATGGAAATCAGACCGGGGCGTTATCTCTTCACCCGATCACTTCCTAGACATCCAGGAGATATATGCAGGTTTTGCACATTGGGTATCTCTTTGAATTTATATACCTTCTTGAATGTATATGTGTCTATTTGATTTCCTTTCAGGACTTCCATATATTCTGGGAGTTCGCTCTAGATGATGATTGCTTCTCTCTCTCCCCCCTCCTTCCTGCCTTTCCTGTTTCTTGTGGCTGATACAAAAGAGTGCACCCACACAGACTTTTAAGTGGGCTTAAAGTTGGTAAATAGGAAAGTTCTATTATATAGGTCCATGTCTAGGGAACTGGACATGCAGTGTAATCATAAACTCTGTTTAGGCTTGCGCTGTCGGATTCAAGCGTCATTTGCTCCACAGATATCAACGGATGAGTACTGATGAGCTGCATGGATTTCTACCACATGGTTTAGTTGGCTGCCTTATCACAGTTGTGGTTGACAAAATATAGTCTGCCAGACATTTTAATAAGGGGTACATGTTGAGAGTTTTACCAAGTGGTGAACCTTCCCCTTATTTCTAGTGTGGTTGGATGGCCATCTTCATCATAATCTGTGACTGGTGATCTTAGGGTTGGGCCTAATGAGTCCGCCTCAGAGGATGAGGGTGGCATGGTGGTTAACCCCACAGAGGTTGAAACCTTGGCAGACCCTGTGGTTCCTAAGCCCTCCAATTTCCATGATCCATTAGAAGACAAGCAGCCAACTGTGGTTGCCCCCAGGCCAGAAACCCAGATCATGCATTTTGTGGAACAGCCATAAGTGATGCACCAGCCACACTGATAAAAAGGTGCTAAGTGCCACAAAGGAAACCTGAGCCTCCAATACAGAACCAATTACCAATATGAACACACTCACCTTATCACCTTCCCCCCCCCCCGCCAAAAAAAAAAATGTAAGTAGATTTTTCCCCCAGGTTGTCTTCCCTGTCTTCAAGGTATTTTTGCTGTTTTCCCACTGGCTATTGTTCACAGTTTGGACTATCATAGCCAACAGTAAACACACACATACCCCAAATAGAGTGCCAAGCTTTTACTCAAGAGTCAGGTACTGTTACACTCTGTGGAAATGGGGCTTCTTCCACTGGCCTACTGATATTCTGCAGCAGAACCCAGCTGCTCCCACCTCAGTAGTGCAATGGCCAAACAGGAATTGGGGCAAATATTGTCACAGTATCTTCTCCTCAAAGTCTTCCTGCATGGCAGCTAGGAGCAAATAAGAGCCTTCTTCATCAGTAGGGGAGTTTCTCAACTGGAGCCAATTCCAAGCAAAATGGCAGCTGCCTCCCATCCCTCTGATGGTCCCAACAGTGGCAGTTCTAAGCTGGAGGAAGAGGACCCTCATTCAACTGGATTCAGGCATAATGAAGAGGTTCCTGGCTTCCCTTCCATGGGATGGCCTCAGAAATGGCAGTTGAATACCAGGAGATGGGAGTATATGCTAGTTTTAAGTTCCCACCCACCCCTCCAAGAAGCCAGCTATTTCACATTTTCCACATTGTAACCGGCGGCTGGGTTCATCCCACTGTGCAGCCTTGGTAATTACAAATCAATCTCAGCTTCCCACCCATAGCATGAGAATAAGTCTGTGCTATGCTGTCCCAGAGCCATGTAATCCATTCCATCTTCCTGAATATGCATGCTTGTTACCCTTTGGGGATAAATAGCCGGCATTGTCTCTTATTGTTTCCTTTGAGTCTACTACAAAACAGGAATTCTAGTTGAAAGACTGTTCCATTATCTCCTTGCCCTAGTTTCCCCTTCTCCTCTCAGCTGCTTTTTGCCTGGAAGTAATTGCAGTTGCATCTGCCAAACTCAGCCTTGGGTTTAACCAATCCCGCCCCAACTCCTAGTTTAGGGATTTTTTTCCCCAGTGGCGTATTTCAGATCTCAGGGCCCAGTTGGAGGTGGGTGGGTGATAGATAGATTGACAAGGGAAAGGCTGCTGGAGAAATTCAGCCATGTTGAAAGGTGAATATCCTCTCCACTTCCTGCCTGCACCAGCAAATTCCTCTCCCCCCACCATCACCACATCAACATAACACAAGTTTAGGTGCCACTGAAACTGCAAGTGAAACATTTATATTACATCTCAATGACTGTAGTTAACAATCATGTTTCCCCGCATTTCCGAACAGGTTTCCGTTTCTGCAAAATGGTTTGTTTCTACATCTGATGTGGATTAATTTGGAAAGAAATTTCATAACACTGTGTCCTAATGGCTGCATCAAAACAAACAAATTGCAGCTGCCATTTTCACGAGATGCAACATTCTCTAATTCAATCAAGCGGAGAAAGAGAGACATGTGCCTTGTCGGATGTGTTCCATCCCTGAAAATACCATCAGGAGCGGGAAGGCAATGCTTAAAAAAGCTCAAGCGTAATTGAACATCTAGTGGGCCATTCCAAATGTAAGATGTTTACTAATTACTTGTTAACGATTATGGAGCTGACCTCAAGATGGTGTTTTAACCTTGAGATTATGTAAAGACAGGTTGTAAATTACCAACTCTGGTCACATAGATGTTACAGTGATGAGAGTGGTAAATTCTTAGCATGCAACTGAGCTCTGTCCCAGTTAGAATTGGCCACCAGATTTATGATTTCTACTTGGAGAAGAATGGGGCACAGGATAGACATGGGACTCACTAATTTGTTTATTGTCAGTTTCTATAAAGTGGGGTTGGTACTCCTTCGTCTCTCATGTCCAAATATGCCGTTGAATTCCCACCCATCTCCATTTATGACCCTTGGTCTGAATTGTAGCAAACTGTAGTTCAGCCTTGCATTATTTATACCTCTTAATATCACAAGGTCAATCTGGTCTGGTTTGGTTCCCCAGCATTAGAACTGTTGACAATTATGATAGTATCTCACAGAGGTTAAAATTAGTGTACTGCCGGGCTCCTTGGTCCAACTGACGAAAAAGGCAGAGAAGACCGTTAGGATAACAAACCTAATCTCAAATCTCAAATTTATTTAATACAGTCCAAGACCAATAAAAAATAGAACCAATGCAACAATTGTAATTGTGCAGCTCACCCACGAAAGTCCCCCCCCCCTGCTGCCACCGGTGTCTCTTCACCCTTGGCGGCCTGGCTGACTTGTCTTCCGGTCAGGCTGTTTGAAGGTTCCTGGCGCTGTTCCGGACTCGAGAATCTGCTCTAATGGCCACAATAAATTTCATAAAAACAAAAGAAAGGATATTTGGATATCTCATACATTCACAATAGGCCTAGCAGCATCTCTGGATATCAAGCTAACCTTTATAGCGTTGAGAACATTTAACTCTTCAATACTGTATCATTGTACACTTTATAGAAAGCTAACTGTATACAATATTAATCACACTTTAACAATCACCATATTCTTGAAAATATGCTGTCTAGGTCTGTAGGAGTCGTCATCTGATCCTGTAGATTGTTTTACATATAAATCTTTATACATTTTGAGTAAGAAATCTTGTCATATGAAGCATTTCATTGGAGGTTTTTTTTAAAGAGCTCTCTCAAATTTTCCTTTTTTTTTGTTAGAAAAATTAGGGGGCAGTGATCAGTTGTATCCCTCCAGTTTCCTGTCAGATCTTCTCATCTCTATTCACGATATACTCAAAAAAATACTCCAAAGATTCATGTCCAGTCACAGGATTTTTTTCTGAACAGAAATGAAGAGCTTGTGACTGAATACTTACTTTTGGAGTTTTCCCTCTTTCATCCTCATAGCAACCCTGTAAGGGAGGTTAGGTTGAAAGGTAATGACTAACCCAAGGTCACCCAGTCAACTTTATGGCTAAACATACATTTGAACTAGAGATGCTTACAAATTCCTCCCTGATAGGATTTTTCCTTGGAATGTGTGCCTCTGATGCAAGTTGCCATATAAGCAATGGGTCACATGCAGCTTTTAGAAAGGGATACATATTTACCCTTATAAAAGCATGGATATGGAAGTATGAATTGTAACTTGTATCCAATGTATACACACCATGTATGAAGCAAATGTTCACACAAATGAAGTTCACAAAAATTGGCACTGGTTCATCAGAAGGATGTGTAATGGAACACCTGGAACTAGCAGGAAACTGAATGGGTGACCTGCATCCAACTCAAATTTTAACTCCCCCATCCAAGTTGAGCACTGTTCATGACATCACACATGCTTCTCTGCTCTCACCTCATTCCTCCTCTCCATGCGTGATCCCTATTTCAATGCTAAACTTAACACTAGAGAGCCAGTGTCGTGTAGTGGTCAAGAGCGGTGGTTTGGAGTGGTGGACTCTGATCTGGAGAACCGGGTTTGATTCCCCACTCTTCCACATGAGCGGTGAACTGGGTTGGTTTCCCCATTCCTACACATGAAGCCAGCTGGACGACCTTGGACTAGTCACACACTCTCAGCCCCACTACCTCACAGGGTGTCTGTTGTGGAGAGGGGAAGGGAAAGTGATTGTAAGCCAGTTTGATTCTTCCTTAAGTGGTAGAGAAAGTCGGCATATAAAAACCAACTCTTCTTCTTCTTCTTCGAACATATGTAATAGGTGGCACAATGGACTTTGCGACCAAGTTGGAAGCATGAAGCTGGAAAACATGAGACATAAATAAGCTCCTAACAATCACATTATTGAAATGAGATCTAAAAAGAATTCCAAAGACAAGACTATCTCTCAGAAAGATTGTCGACTAGGCAAATGATAGCCCAGCATTGTTCTGCTCTTCCTGCTTCTAATACTGTTATCTTTATTTGCAGTAATCATCTCTAAGGAGGCTAACTTTTCTAATCCTTTGTCTGACTCCAATCAGTGACTGTATCTTCAGAGCCAAGCTATCTTTATCTCGCATTTCTGCCGCATGCTGTCTTTGCCTTTAGTGGATTTCTCAAGCAATTTAACATGGCAGACCACCCTCATTGTAATGCCATGTGCTTGTGGCAGCTGCTTGTTCTCTTAGTTTTTCCTTGTCACAGGCAAACAGAAGCAAGGCAAATGCTCCTTGAAGAAGAAAGGCAAGTATTCTTTTCCTACCTCCAACGGCGACAATGCAGATATTCCAGTTACATGGCAAATACAGTTGGGTCACAGCAGACATCCCAATTCATGTTGGCTTGTTGGCTTCTATAACTTCAAGGTTATGTCTCATGAGAATGCCATCTATATAATACCTTTGATTAGGACCAACTGTTGCATATCATTGGGTTGGTTCTAATAAATGGCATTACATGGACTATGTTCTTTTGGAACAACATGGACATCTGGAGTACTGGGTTTGATTTCTTGCTCCTCCACACAAAGCCCGCTGGGTGACCCTAGGCTAGCCATAGTTCTCTCAGAACTCTCTCAGCCGCACCTACCCCACAAGGTGCCTGTTGTATTGGGGAAGGCGATAGATAGCCCCTTTGAGTAGGATTGCCAGGTCCCTCTTTGCCACCGGTGAGAGGTTTTGGGGGTAGAGCCTAAGGAGGGCGGGGTTTGGGGAGAAGAGGGACTTCAATGCCCTAGAGTCCAATTGCTAAAGCAGCCATTTTCTCCAGGGGAACTGATCTCTATCATCTGGAGATCAACTGTAATAGCAGGAGATCTCCAGCAATTACCTGGAAGTTGGCAAGCCTACTTTGAGGATCCTTACAGTAAACAAAAGCGGGGATATAAAACCCCAATTTTCTTCTTCATTCTGTAAGCTGTTGACATTTTTTACCTGCAGACTGAAATTTGCCGTGTAGGCAGGGGCAGGCTTTCCTTTCGATTTTGAGAAGCCTCAAGAGGCAGTTGGAAGATGCTGTTGGTTTTTATTGTAGCTCTTGTTTTGCAAAGAAAAAGAAAAGAAAAAAAGAGCTTGCCACTGGTAATAGGATCTGGCTTGAACAAGTAGAGGATTTAAGCTCTGGCCACCTCCACCCCTATTTGGAACAGCTACTCCTCTGCTACTCTGAGGCCTGAACAATTTTGCTGCTGTTGCACAGTGGAGTCATTGCCAGCTTTGTGAAACATGTGCTGTGTCACCTCTGAGATAGAGGCTTCCTTCAAAGTCTGTTGGCTTGAATTGAGCCATTTGAAAAGGCTGTCAGAAGTAGAGCAAACGGAGCCCAAAGATTAACGACTCCCACATGCTATAGAAAGTTCCCCCCCTATCCATAGCAATTTATTTTATTTTTTGCTGGGCATCTGCATGTTTACATCAAGCACTTTTGAATACAGAGCTTTAATTGGTGCCATATTAAATGCCCCAAAGGATTCTCCCTTGCAGCATGACAGCCGTGCGGCGCGTATGATCTGCGGCTTTAATAGTCCCATGGGTGCTTGAAAGGAACGGGGACCAACGACAACCAGCGATGGAAACACTGACAGCCGAACAGCTGGCACTCATCTAAGGGTGCTCCCACCCTTCATTTAAGATCCATCTTTTATCCGTTTTTTGTAGCTTACCATCTGGATAGTGCTGGAGATGAAAGAGTTTGGGGAGGTCTTGAAACTACTAGGAGGGAATGTACCTAGAACCTATTCAGCAGGAAGCGGAGCCCCCTGGAGCACGTGAAAGATTAAAGAGTGAGCGCCGTTCTTTTGAGGCAGCGCGCTGTGCCCATATGGCATCCTAAGGCTATGACCCACAAACTCTTCCAGAGAATGGTTGCTGTATTTTTAACGTTAGCGCACGTTTGGCCCGAAGTGAAAATTGGAGTGAATCTGGAAGATTCCCTTGTACAGGCAGGTTGCCGGGCAAAATTTCCAGGGTATTTGAAATATATTTCAGATTCGTGAAGTTTCACACAAATCACCATCAAATATCACCTAAAATGCAATTAGAGGCACCTTTGTTGAAATTTGGAAGCTATCCATAGTTTCCCTACCCAGACGTAAAGGGCCTTCGGTTGTCTTCAAGGGCAGCCCCACAGTAAGCTTGTTAGGGTAATCTACATTAGGGGGTCCCCTACCTTTTTGAGCCTGCAGGCACAAAGAAGAGTTGGTTTTTATATGCTGATGCTGCCAGGTCCCTCTTCGCTACCAGCGGGAGGTTTTTGAGGCGGAGCCCGAGGAGGGCGGGGCTTGGAGAGGGGAAGGACTTCAGTGCCATAGAGACCAATGGCCAAAGTGGCTATTTTCTCCAGATTAGAGTCGGCCGCTCATGTGGGGGAGCTGGGAATCAACCCCAGTTCTCCAGATGAGAGTCCACCTCTCCTAACCATGACGCCATTCTAGAATTCTGACATGGCATGGTGGGCACAGCAACAAAATGTCTGCTGCAGGAAGCACAGCCAATCGAATTGCCAGTAGTCAATCTGAAGTCTTGTTGGGCAACCCACTTTCTAAAAACACTTGGCAGGCATCAGAAAAGGTGTTGGTAGGCATCGTGACCCTGGGGTTGCAAGGTCCCTCTTCGCCACCGGCGGGAGGTTTTTGGGGCGGAGCCTGAGGAGGGCGGGGTTTGGGGAGAGGAGGGACTTCAATGCCATAAATTCCAATTTCCAAAGCAGCCATTTTCTCCAAGTGACCTGATCTCTATCGGCTGGAGATCAGTTGTAATAGCAGGAGATCTCCAGCTAGTACCTGGAGACTGGCAACCCTATGTGACACTCACGGGCCCCACATTGGGGACCCCTAATCTATCTCTTGCTGGGATGAGATCTGAAGGGAATAGATTACAAATCCCGTAATCTAGATAGTGATCAGCCACTTTGGAACAGAGATGAGTGATGCTTCCCCCATCCCCAAGGAATTTCTTCATCCCACAGATGCTGTTCTCTTTAGGTTTGTCTGTTCTAATTTTTGTTGCTGTTTCAGTGCTTTTATTTATTTAAGTTGTTTTGAAGTTTTTAAAAAAACAACCTGTCAGGGATGCAACATAAGAAGGTTATAATTGGTTTATGCCTCCCACTCAGATGGCGGTTGCAGAGTAGCACAGTGGCTCTGCAAATGAGCTGTGATCTATATGGTGCCTGATTCAAATCTCGCCACTGCCACCGACTCATTAGCCAGCATTACCTGAGCCCCTCTTTCTCAGCTTCGATCCTCCATTCGTAGTCCAGGGAATTCATAACAATGGCCAGTCTTACAGGGCTGATGTCAAGGACTACTGAATTAATATAGTTCTGTACCATCATTATGTTTGGATGAACACATGAAGCTGCCTTATACTGGGTCCATCAAAGTCAGCATTGTCTACTCAGACCGGCTCTCCAGGGTCTCGGGCAGAGGTCTTTCACATCACCTACTTGCCTGGTTCCTTTAACTGGAGGTGCCGGGGATTGAACCTGGGATCTTCTGCATGCCAAGCAAATGCTCTGCCGCTGAGCCACAGCGCACAGGGACAAATGTACTTCTCATGATCCTTTCAATACATATGACTGCCATTTCTTCTGTAAAGGGCAATAGAAGCGTATTCAAGCTTTGGAATATGTTTACCAGTCCTCAAGTTGATATGGGGTCTGGTACATGTGTTCCATGGTTGAAATTCCAGCTTGCTGCTACTTTTCAGAAGAAACAGCCATCACATGTATTGAGAGGATTGCACATAGCACATTTGTTCCATAAGTGTGGTCACAGTGCCCAGAAAGTAATGTCTGAAAAGAGCTTGACTGATCTGACACTGAAAGACTTACTTACTTATTTATTACATTTCTACCCCACTCTCCCCAACCCGAAGGTCGGGCTCAGAGCGGCTATGCAAGTGCTTTAACGTGTGGAGTAGCTTGTCCATCAATTGCCCTCCTCAATGGCATTTTTTTCCTATCCCTACATAAAGGCAAATTACTTTCCAGAAGTAACCCATATGGCAGCCTGACAGCAAGCACTGAAGGAGAAAGAGAGTTGGGTTTTATACCCGTATTTTCTCTACCTCTAAGGAGATTCAACCAACTCACCATCACCTTCCCTTCCTCTCTCCGCAACAGACACCTTGTGAAGTAGATGGGGCTGAGAGAGTTCGGAGAGAGCTTTGACTAGCCCAAGGTCACCCAGCAGGCTTCATGGGTAGGAGTGCGGAAACCAACCCAGTTCACCAGATTAGAGTCCACCGCTCTTAACCACGACACCACACTGGCTCTCTAGATGGATAGGGTTGCCAACCATTTTCATCTGCCCCTGCTCTAGGGTTGCCTATCTCCAGGTGGTGGCTGGAGATCTCCCACTATTAAAACTGATCTCCAGTCAATAGAAATCAGTTTTCCTGGAGAAAATGGCTGCTTTGGCAATTGGATTCTATGGCATTGAAGTCCCTCCCCTCTCCAAACCCCGCCCTCCTCAGGCTCTGCCCCCAAAATCTCCAGGTATTTCCCAACCCAGAGCTGGCAACCCTACCCTGCTCCGGTGACTTTAGCGACTACTTCAAATGTGAAAAGTCCATCTCTCTCCATATAAGACCATGTACCATCTTAGATCCTCTCACCAGTTCCCTTCTGACACTGTCATTTAGCTAGTTCATAAGGCAACCTTTAGAGCTCTTAGCTGTTTCCCCCCTTGTTGAATGATCCACTGGAAGAAGTACAGAAATGTTAGGGTTGCCAGTCTCCAGGTGGGGCCTGGAGATCTCCTGGAACAATAACCTATCTCCGGATGACAGAGATTAGTTCCCCTGGAGGTCCCACTACTCCCTAAACCCTGCCTTTCCAAGGCTCCACCCCCAAAATCTGCAGGTATTTCCTAATCCAGAACTGGCAACACTGAAGTCCTAGTCCTGTTTTCATAGGGCCTGCAAAACTGTCCTGTTTTGCAGGCCTTTCAGCAATCCTGTGCTGTTATCCTCTTTGAACAGGCAGATGTAGCAATTGATTGCATGCCTTTACCAGAAAGAGTAGGAGGTCTATGTACATATGTGCCATACTGCAAGCAACTGATGGCAACTCTAGAAAGGGGCTTTCAAAGCAACTGACAGGCTGAGGTGGTTTGCCATTGCATTCCACTGCAGAGCCTTCCTTGGTGGTCTCCCTGCTTAGCTTCTGAGATCTGACAAGGTCAGGCTGTACCATGCCACCTTCCCTCCCATATAGGGTTGCCAGTAGGGCTGTTGATTCGGTTCGGCCCGAACTGAAAATCAGCCGAATTTCCCCTGATTCGGTGGTTTTTAGTTCGGGAGGAACCGAACTCAAAACTGGCGGGCAACCGGGGGGGCCGAATTCAGCAAGTTCTGGAGTTCGCGAATAAATTCGGCAAATTCAGCCGTCAGTAAGCAGCATAACCGTCAGTAAGCAGCATTCTCCTCCCCCGGCCAATCAGTGGCCAAGCTGGGTCTTCTTCTGGCCAATCAGTCAGGATTGAGTACTGGAGGAATCAGCTGATGTGTGGCCTGGCCAGGGAGAGAGAGAGAAAGAGCGAAATCCTCGTGTGTGTGTGGGGAGTGCTTGTGCACATTTGCTCCTTTCTGTGGCTGCAGGGGGCGTATTTTTTGGGGTACAGACACAAAACTTTCAGTGGAGCTTCAGATGAAGCTTCTTAAGATACCCCCCAAGTTTTGTAAACATTGGGTCAGGGGGTCCCGAGATATGGGCTCCCCCCTTTTTCTTTCCATGGCTGCAGGGGGCGCATTTTTGGGGGTACAGACCCCAAACTTTTAGTGGAGATTTATATGAAGCTTCTTAAGATACCCCCCAAGTTTTGTAAACATTGGGTCAGGGGGTCTCGAGATATGGGCTCTCCCCCTTTTCCCTCCCCCCCTTTTTCCATTTATGTGGCTGCAGGGGGCGCTTTTTTGGGGATATAGCCCCCAAACTTTCAGCATAGCTTTAGACAATTATTCTTAAGATACCACCCAAGTTTTGTAAAGATGGGTTCAGTGGGGGCAGAAATATCGCCTCCCCCCCTTTTCTCTTTCCGTGGCTGCAGGGGGCGCATTTTTGGGGGTGCAGATCCCAAACTTTGAGTAGAGTTTCAGACCAGTGTTCTTAAGAGACCACTCAAGTTTTGTGAACATTGGGTCAGGGGGTCCCGAGATATGGGCTTTCCCCTTTCCCCTTTCCCCTATTGGGATGAATGGATCAGCCGATCCTGTGTGCATCTTCTCCAGAGAAAACCTCCCGTGCCTAATTGGAATCATCTTGGATTACAAGTCCTCCCCAGCCCCTCCTGATGGAACAGAAGACAGCCACAGTAAGACCCCTTTGGGAGCTTTAATCTATAATTTTTCTCCTGTGTATGTGTGTGTGTGTGGGGGAAAGCAGAGTCTGTGTGTGTGGGGGGGAGGGAGCAGTTTCTGTGGGTGGGTGGGAAGCCAAAGGGGGCTTTCGTCGGTTCTGCCTGGGGTGTGTGTTCCCCCTCGAGTCTCTCGCTCCCTGGTTTGAGGGGGGAGGTTTCAGTTGTGTGTCTTCTGGTTTTCCCTGTTGCAAAGGTGTTGTTTTACAAGGTTGTGTTGCTTTGCAAACTGTTGTCGGGGCTGGGAGCTTTGTGCGTGGGCAGCAAGCTCTGCTGAGAGATGTACATTAAGGGTGGGGGGACCCCTTTCAGGGCCCATATCTCAGCCCCCCCCCCCCAACCCAATCTTTACAAAACTTGGGGAGTCTTTCCATAAACGTCCTTTGAAGCTCTGCTGAAAGTTTGGGACCTCTAAGCCCAAAAATGCCCCCCCAGAGCCGCGGAAAGGCGCGATTGTGTTTTTAATGGCTTTATTTGGCCGAATTTTTTTTTTCGAACTTTGAATTCCCGCCGAATTGAACGGATCCGATGTGGGCGAGTTCGGACTTCGGCATATCCTGAATCTAAACGGGCCGAATTCGGCCGAATCCAAACTATCCCGAATTTTTTTAAATTCAACAGCCCTAGTTGCCAGTCTCCAGGTACTAGGTGGAGATCTCCTGCTATTGCAACTGATCTCCAGCCGATAGAGATCAGTTCACCTGGAGAAAATGGACCCTTTGGCTATGGGACTTTATGGCATTGAAGTCCCTTCCCTCTCCAAACCCCACCCTCCTCAGGCTCTGCCCCAAAAGCCTCCAGCTGGTGGCAAAAAGGGACCTGACAACCCTATTCCCATAGAGCAACATATTACTTTTCCTTTAAAGGAAAAAAATAATATCAATCTTCAGTCGTGAGCAAGCAGGAATTATTACCTCACAACTTTTCAAAGTTTCACCTGTTTCACATCTGGCTTTAGAAACAGGTGAGACTATATTTCGCCAGTCCTGTTTTTTACATCCTCGTGTAGATCACATTCTTTTTTTGAGCCTGCTCAATTGTGACTGCGCTATCTCATCTACAAGGATCTCAACGCATTGTAGATGTGATTTCCTCTTCAGTGAGGGGAAAGGGTAAGGCGTAGCTAGGGGGGGAAAAAGCTTCCATTCATTTCTTTGCCTGAAGGTAAACGCTGTTTGTCCCGGAAAATCAAATTAGCTACCTCTTTTCACTGCTGATTTTGATGGAATCATGATTTCCCCTGAACCAAGAACCAGCTCTTTTGTTTCCTGGCCGACAAGCTTTGTCATGCCTGCTGTATATCATTTCAGTCTTTCTGACCCATCCTGCTAACAACGATTCTGAATTTTCTCTTTGCAGCTGAGGGATCGTTCAAGGCTGCTCCTCAGTTCGCACAGACACACCGCATTTTGTTCCGTGACACACACACAGCAAATTACAGCAAACACACCGTCGGAATGACTGTTTTCTTTTCCAGAGGGCAGATCACTCGCTTGGAGAGCCTTACAAATGCTGGATCTGCCTTTTACCGAACGCTTTCTTCCGCTGCCGCCAACGAGCAGAGCAGGCATCAGTCAAGCCTCGTATCGTATATTTGGAGCAGCAGGTGGCTTTGTTCCTGGAAATAAAACAAGCGCAAGGACTGTACCAAGCATCACAAACACAGTTTCATTGATTAATGGATTCAAATGAATTCAGAAAGTAATGTCCCCTGATTATATTGTACATCTGTCGCTGCAATGCAAGTGAGAAGGGCGGGCAGACGGCGGCTGTCGGCGACCAAAACACAGCAGATTTCATTTGAATTAAAAAATGCCACATCCCAAATTTAGCGAAGGCGGTGCAGAATCAAGAGAGGAGCACAAAGCACATATATAACCCCCAGAGTTGCAGGCACAACTACATGCACACTTTTAGTTCCTGTGTTAGGGTTGCCCACTCTGGGTTGGGAAATTCTTGGAGATTGGAGGCAGAGTAGGGTTGCCAACCTCCAGGTACTAGGTGGAGATCTCCTGCTATTGCAACTGATCTCCAGCCGATAGAGAACAGATCACCTGGAGAAAATGGCCACTTTGTAGGGTTGCCAACTGCCAGGTAGTAGCAGGAGATCTCCTGCTAATTCAACTGATCTCCAGCCATAGAGATCAGTTCACCTGGAGAAAAATGCCCATTTTGTCAACTGAACTCTATGGCATTGAAGTCTCTCCCCTCCCCAAACCCCGCCCTCCTCACGCTCCACCCCAAAAACCTCCCGCTGGTGGCAGAGAGGGACCTTGCAACCCTACTGCTTTGGCCATTGGACTCTATGGCATTGAAGTCCCTCCCCTCCCCAAACCCCGCCCCAAAAATCTCCAGGAATTTCCCTACCCAGAACTGGCAACCCTAGGGTGGAGTTTGGGGAAGGCAGGGTTTGGGGAGAAGAGAGAACATGGTGGGGTGAGATGCAATAGAGTCTACCCTCCAGAGCAGCCATTTTCTCCAGGGCAATTTGTCTCTGTTTTCTGGACATCAGTTGTAATTCCTGGAGATCTTCAGGCCCCACCAGGAGATTGGCAGCTGTGTGATGGGGATTGTTACCTTTTCCCCTGACCCCTTTTTATCTGTGCCTTTAAGAGCAGCTTAACATGCTGGGGAGTTTTCTTTATTGCCATAGGGTGAAACACTAATTTCTATACCACCAGCTGTTGTTGAAGATGTAGTAGAATGGCCCTCCTGGCTTGCCATACTAGGAATGCAGCATCTTAACATGATGATTTTCACTTCCTATTTGCAATTCAATTTCATTCTTGTTAGCAACTAGTTCAGCCCAAGGTTTCATCCTCTGGTTAAAACAAAGTTCCTGTTAGTTATGTGCCTTTCATATGGCCTCCGCATTACAGAGCCAGTGCAGTGTAGTGTTGCCCTGGGAGTTGGAAGACCTGAATTCAAATCCCCATTTGGCTGCTGAAGCTTGCTAGGTGACTCTTGCCACCCAGCCTACCTCAGAGAGTTGCTGTGAAGATAAAATTAGGGAGAAGCATGTACTAGGGTTGCCATCCTCCAGGTACTAGCAGGAGATCTCCTGCTATTACAACTGATCTCCAGCCAATGGAGATCAGTTCACCTGAAGAAAATGGCTGCTTTGGCAATTGGACTCTATGGCATTGAAGTCCCCTCCCTTCCCCAACCTGACCCTCCTCAGGCTCCACCCCAAAAACCTCCCATCTGGCAATCCTAGCATGTACACTGGTTTGAGCCCTTTGAAGGATGGTTGGGATAAAAATGTAGTGGATTGAAGACACAAGAGCAGATCTTCAGCTAGTACCTGGAGGTTGGCAACCCTATTAGTGGAACCTCTGGGCTCTGCCATTTATTTATTTGTTTGTTTTGTTTCAATTTTTATCTCATCTTCACTCCCCAGCCAAAGCCGGGCTCAGGGCGGCTAACAACTGCTTGAAACTCTCCTCAGTAGGAGAGTATTGAATGTTTAAATTGGGAACAACCTCTGGGATCTGCCTTTTAGAACTGCTTTGACACTCTCTGCAGTAGCATCAGGGTAGTATATGTTTAAAGTGGGAACACCTTTTCATCTTCTCTCCCCGTGAAAATTGCTTGTCCCAGTAGGCTGGAGCTGTAAGTGCCTTCATTTCTCTCCCTGGCTCCAGCCAAATAGCTGTCTATCAGTGATTTAGGGCCAAGCTGAACAGTATCTCCATCATGAAAGGATCTGTGAACGCTGCCCCCCAAAATATAACTGGGGTGAAATATTGTCTCAGATTATTTCCAAAAGAAAAAAAATGGCGGGAGCTCTGTTCATGGTACTTCCAGTGTTGTCTCTGGAGTGGTCCATGGTGTATGGCAGGGGTGGGGAATGTCAGGCCCGGGGGCCATATAAGGCCCGCGAAATCATTTGGTCTGGCCCTTCATGGGTCCTGGCAGATCTCTAGCTCAGAAGGATGCTGCCCTGCCTGAATCTCTTGGGCCCAGCTGGGGTCAGCAGAGCTCAAAAGTGAGTCGCTCTATGTGGCAGACACTCGGAGTCGTCTCCAGTCGTGCCCCTTGGCTAAATGTTTGACCAAATATAGCAGGCTAATTTTTAAGTTGATAATTTTGTATGGCCCACAAATGATGTTATAAATATCCGAATGGCCCTTGTCAGAAAAAAGGTTCCCCACCCCTGGTGTAAGGGATAGGTTTGACCAGATACCCTCTTCTGAGAATGTTTATGCACTTTCACTTACATTCGCTCCAGTCTGTCTCGGTGTTCCTTGGAGTTAAGCATGAGTTTTCCGTCCATTAGTGATGACCTTGCTGCCAGCCCTCATAGGGTTGCCAGTTCCCTCTTCACCTCCGGTGGGAGGTTTTTGGGGTGGAGGGAGGGGAGGGACTTCTCTAGATGAACTGATCTCTATCGGCTGGAGATCAGTTGTAATAGCAGGAGATCTCCAGCTAGTACCTGGAAGTTGGCAACCCTAAGTCCTCGCAATGCTTAGGTCTTCCCATTCCTCTGTTAACCTGACTCTTCCATCTTCCCTGAGCAAAGCCCGGGTGAACTGAAATCTCCATGCAGAACGCAAAGTGTTGGGCATGCAAGCTTAGTTTTGCTCACAGCCAATTACAAACCAGTATGTCCAGAGGCAGGGATTCAAATACTTTCTGCTTCCTCATAGCTGTTTCTGAGCACAAGAAAGGCTTTTTAAAACTGAGGGTTTGATTTCTCCCCCCTCCTTTCAGATTTTTTTTTTTTTTTTTTTTGGTTCTTAAAATGCTTTTTTATGTGGCAATTGGGTTTGGGGAGGGTTTTTCTCTCACAGTAAGCTCTACAAGTAAGCCAATTAAAAAGCATCATTTAAAGGGCGGGCACTTGATTTGAGCTTGGAGACTGCTGGTGCACAGGTTCCCAACAGGAAAGTGTGAGCCCAACCAGCACCGAACTTCAGGCAAAACTCCCATGCAAGAATGACCTGAGTGTTGTTTCCCTGACCTGTTTCAGGTTTCTCCAGCGGGTTTGAGAGAATGATGTGCTGTGCCTAGATTGACTGTAATATGAAGGGGAAAGTTATGTGATTATAGTCTTTATCTGAAAGGAAACTTTTTTTTTTGGTCTGAAGCACTCTTCCTTTATATATGCAGGTACACTGCAGTTTTTTCTATTTACAAAGGGTGTTAGACACTCTGAGCATTTGGTTATAAATGAGCTACTCTTTGGAATTATAAAAAATAGGAGAGTGTGGAAAATGCTTAAAGAGTAGGCTTGCCAACCTCCAGGTGCTAACTGGAGATCTCCCACTATTACAATGGATCCCCTGCCTATAGAGATCAGTTCCCCTGGAGAAAGATGCCGCTTTGGCAATTGGGCTCTGTGGCACTGAAGGCCCTCCCCTCCCCAAATCCCACCCTCCTCAGGCTCCGCCCCAAAAACCTCCCACCAGTGGCAAAGAGGGACCTGGCAACCCTATTGAAGAGTTATGACTGATTGCTTATGTGGTACTTGGGGTTTGCAGGGTGCCTCACAAATGTCTGTGTGGAACTTGCTGGATGGGGTGTGATATATTCCTGGTTCTTCTCTGATAGTAAATTTTGAGGGAAGGATATGGCTTTTCTCATCCGAGTTTTCCATGTTGTGAAATGGGGCTGTGTACAGTTTCCGTTGCTTTTCCATTTTGGGGAACGGGTGGCAATGCATTTGGATACTTCTTATTGTTACAGAGATTGCATTTTTTCTGCTATGTATGAAACACTATCAAAATGGACATTGTGTTTGCCGCCGCTCCCTGAAAGGCACAGTGAGTCATTGGAAGGCTAAGGAGCAGCACTGAATGAGTTAAATTCATCCAGTGCTAGGTAGGGTTGCCAGGTCCTTCATCATCACAAGTGGAAGGTTTTTGGGGGTGGAGCTTGAGGAGGGTGAGGTTTGGGGAGGGACTTCAATGCCATAGAGTCCAATTGCAAAAGCGGCCATTGCACAGGATACCACCTCCAGCCCAGGAGATAGAATCCAGGTTTTTAACTACAAAAGCCAAACCACAAGTAATTGAGTAGGTAGCAAGCCAGGGTAAGGGACCTCAGACTCAGGCACGGAGTCTTAACAAAGGCAAAAAGCACCACACACAAAACTTAGAATGTTTTAAGGAAATTTATTTCGTAACAAGCATTGCAAATCAAGAATACTTTGGCAAATGGAGAAATCCATAAAACAAACAAAAACTATCAAGAAGCTAGCTCATACAGTTTAACAAAATACCAAAGTTACCAAAGTCCATAGGTTCAGGTTGCATTCAGCATTCCTCCTACAAGAAAGCATACAAGAATAAGCAGAGCCTCTCTCAGGATGCTGGGAGGGGTTGCTGATTCTACCAGGTGTATCCAGTACCTGATTAGGAAGCCAAGAACTTTAGTGGTTAACTACCCTCATCTGAAATTAAACACTAAAAGAAAAGGTCACTCTAATCTACTCCAGGAGATATCCATTTACAGCTAGGCATCTCCCACACAAAGCAGTCAACAACCTCAACCAGTTAATCAGTTAGAATACCCACCCAATATGGCACAAAAATCCTAAAAGGACCTATAATCTTAAAAACAGCAATTCATAGTTATTAAAACAAAATAATTAAACATTAATTATTTACAGCCATTTTCTCCAAGCAAACTGATCTCTATCAGCTGGAGATCAGTTGTAATAGTAGATCTCCAGCTACTATTTGGAAGTTGGCAACCCTAGTGCTAGGTAGGACATAGTTTCCGCCGGATTGCTTCAGGACCCTCACGAATCAACAAAAGCCGGGGTGATCATTTTGCATCCTTTGACCTCCTTCTTTCCTCAGTAGCTGCATGGGAATGATACAGATTGGTATATAAAAAGACCATTGTCTTATCCTATTTTCACCTTGGGGAATCAGAACAGTGAGACCTGGACTCTTTCAGCCCATCTTTCCCACGTTGAACTTTAATCTTGGACTAAAGCAAGTTGGTTTTGTTCCGTCACCGAAGCAGCGACCGTAGCAAAAAAGAAAATGCAATCAGATTGTGAACAAGAGTCTCTCCTTGTTTGTGGGGCTTCACTGGGCAGTCAAATAGACTTTTCAGATCTAGAAAGTGCACAGAAGTCTAATGGAGAATTGGCTAAAGGAATCTGTAGGCAGCGATCAAAGAATCCCATTGCTACCATGGGGCCAGCAATTTTCCAGCCCCTCATGCCAATGCTTTGATCTGCAGTATTGGAAAATGGAAAAGGCAAACCAATGACACATTGCAAATGCTTCTTATCTTGAACCACAAGGTAGGAGTGCCACGCTCTCTCTTGTTCTTTTCCAGACAGCGTATCTGTCCTGTTTTGTTTTTTGTTTTTTCCCCTTCAGTGCATGCGAAATACTATGCTGTTGGCTATGATGGCAGGCTGCCTCCTCATGATGAATGTGAAAACTTTGCCACACAGGTCAGTGAAAAGCTACCTGGTGACACCACCTTTCTGGGTGATGGGATTGTTTCTGAGCTCTTAAACATGTAACATTTCATAGCTTCTTTCAGAAACGCAATCCCCCTTTGCCTCCCTTTTTAGATAATGCCTTTTGAACATTTGTGGCTCCTATCATCTTTCTTTTTCCCTCTGTTTATCCTTGCATACTGTCAGACTTCTGATGGCATGATCTGGCACTGTGTAAAATGTGTGTCTTTTTTGGGGGGGGTATAGAGGTGCTATGCAAGCTTATTTTTGCATGGTAGTACCTGTACATGACTCGAAGGCGGGTGGAATGAGGACGTTTCCTAGTGATCCAGGAACTTGTAAATGCATGAATGTTTTAAATGCTAGTGAAGTTTTTATTCCATCTATAAGTAAATTGCATAATAGTTAATTTTTCCATCTATAAATAAATTGCAAAGTCCTCTGCTATGAGGTGACTGATCTAAAGTGTCTCCAAAAGCTTTGTTACATTGTAATCCCACAAAGGATCTCAGCCCCAGCATACGAGGTTGTCCTCTGCTCAAGTTCATTCTCACAACAACCCTGTGAAGGAAGCTGGGCTAAAAGGCTATGTTCAACTGTTATCCCAGAACCCTAAATTGTTTCTGAGCAAATGGTTTATGGTTATAACAGATTTACATTGTGTTGCCTGTAGGGTTGCCAACCTCCAAGTACTACAAAAAGAAACCTCTAGCTACTATCTATACTAGTTTGCAAATACGTAGCTATGATGGCCAGAATTATTTACTGGTAATAAATACAGTTTACTCCATAAGCTCCTTAAATTTTGCAAGGTGTATTCACATCATACAACATATCATTCTAACTTGGTCAATTTCACTATATACTTGTTAAGTCCATAAACTGTAACCAAAGAAAGTCCACTATGCATCACGTGTCTCAGGAGAGATTCCCTGTATAACATAAAATTTCCAAATATTGGAATAATTTTGTATTTGGAAATTGTATGTTATACGGGGAATCTCTCCTGTGACAGAAGATGCATAGTGGACTTTTTTGGTTACAGTTTATGGACTAAACAAGAACCTCAAGGTATTAGCTGGAGATCTTCTGCTATTACCATTGATCTCCAGCCGACTGAGATCAGTTCACTGGAAGTACATGGCCGCTTTGGCAATTGTAGTCTATGGTATTGAAGTTCCTCCCCTCCCTAAAACCTGCCCTCCTCAGGCTCCACCCCAAAATCTCCAGGTATTTCCCAACCTGGAGCTAGCCACCCTAGTTGTCTGCCATCTCCTTCAGCATTAATGCTGACATTAATAGGGTTGCCAGGTCCATCCAGCCACTGGCAGAGGGTGGAGAATTAAAGAGATTGCTGTAAGGAATTTGTGCTCTTAAAGCTATTGAAGATTTGCATATATCTTTGTATACATAAACCAAATGTTTAATAAGTCTTTCTTTATATGGCGCCTAGGAGTAGGGTTGCCAGCCTCCAGGTGGTGGCAGGACTCGGAGATCTCCCGCTATTACAACTGACCTCCAAAGCAACAGGGATCAGTTTATCTCGAGAAAAATGTGCTTTGGAAGGTAGACTGTATGGCATTATACCCCAGTGAAGCCCCACCCCTCTCCAAATCCCACCTCCTTAGGCTCCACCCCCAAAATCTCTAGGTACTTCCAAACTCAGATCTGGCTACTCTACCTAAGAGCAAATTTCTGTTAGGTTTTGAAGGCTTCCCCGCAAGTGGGAAAGCTCTTTTTACGGATGATGGATGCTTTCAGAACAACCTGGCAGAAATGGGAAACCTCTCACCGGGACTGTTTTGGGATCTTCCCTAATTATATCAATTGCCATAGTTTGACCTCCATTAGAAATTGATTTTGAAATGCCTCTATGGCTTAGATGAGTTCAGAACCAGAATTTAGGCCCAAAGAGTTTTTTCTCCACTCTATTTGGGATTGGCATATTCAAACTCCAGTCCAGCCTACCTCAATTAGTTGATGGTTCCCAAATATCGACGAGCCTTTATGTTGGCTCGCTTCAATTTAATTCCAACAGCAGAACTTTCTGGACGCTTTGGGACGATTTCCTTTGATGATAGACTTTGTAGTTGTTAGTCAGGGAGACATGACAACTTGCCCCATTGTCTATTGGACTGTCCAAAATACCATAGGTATAGGACCCAATTTGTCTCTGAGGCTCAGTGGTAGAGCATCTGCTTGGAATGCAGAAGGTTCCAGGTTCAATCCCCGGCATCTCCAGTTAAAGGGACTAGGCAGATAGGGGATGTGAAAGATCTCTGCCTGAGACCCTGGAGAGGTGCTGCCAGTCAGAGTAGACAATACTGACTTTGATGGACCAAGGGTCTGATTCAGTAGAAGGCAGCTTCATGTGTTCCAAAGGATCCAGTTAGCCTTCCAGTCCAATGTAAGCTACAAACTCTCTTGGCTGGAAGCGACTGTAAAATCACTCTGGCACTTGCCATGTTTCCCCCCCCCCTATGTAATTAAATCTAGTCACTAATTAGATCTTGACAACCTGATGCCCTAGTTGCTATAGGTGTTGTTGTTGTTGTCTTTTAAATTGTCTTGTTGTTCAAAATGTTAGTGCTCAAGACTGTAGCCATAAGAGCAGAAATAAAAGAAAGGAAAGGACTCCGATCCTTCCACTTCGGTGGAGAAATTATTTTTTCTTCTCTCAGGCTCTGATCAGTTTGTTTCCTAGAGCATTTTGTTTTGGTGACTAAGGCCATTTATGCATGGGAGGTTTTGCCTTGGATTTGCCACTCTTTAGATGCACATTTTCCCCATCCATATTCTCAAAACTCAATAATAAGCCCCCATGCAGAGTTTTGAGAATTCGGTTGGGGAAAATGTGCATCTAAAGAGTGGCAAATCCAAGGCAAAACCTCCCATGCATAAATAGCCTAAGAAAATACAGGTGAAAGCTGTACTTGATGGTTGAAGTACTTTATTTAGCTATGTACATTTTGTTAACATTGTTTTATGTGTTTATTACCTTGTTTTGATTTACTGTTTAACATTATTTTGTTTGTTTTGTTCCTTTTCTTGTGGGTTTTTTGAAATGTTGTTTTTAACTCCTTTACTATGTCACCTTGAGTTCTCTTAGGAGAAAGGTGGGTTGGAAACTTTGTGAATCAAAACTTGGGACAGCATATCATGAGTTTCTTTTTTTTAAAACAACAACTCTGAGATTGCTATGCAGCACTGGGTTTAGGTGTGTTTAATCCCACTGATTTCAATAGATGCTAAGTATTATTAATATTTGTATTGGATTGTTGACTGGGTATTTAGCTTGTATATGGGTATCACCTGCTTATGCCGTGAGGGATAAATGAGTACTTTTCTCTGAAATCTTTCTTTAAAAATATGTTCTTTTGATGCCGGTGGAAAATAACCTTTTTAAAAAAATAAAAGGAGGGAAGGAATGTTAGCATCTGTTTCTATACTGTTATCAGGTTCAGGTGTTTGTTTGTTTTTGTGTAAACTTCATTCTTTCCATCGGAGAGAATTCTCTGTTTTGGTTTGATGTTTCTTATCAGCCTCGTACTGGTAGTCAAAATTTTTAAATAAATAAATTAGGAGCGGTGTTTGCATCGTTTAAGATATGAAGTCTGCAGCGCAGCTTCTCATCAGTCTCTTATTTTAAAGTTAACTAGAATTCTCCTGCGAGACCTTGATATGTATTTTGTGTACAGATATAGGTGCACCTTTCCATTGCAAGTTCCAGAGGATGAGCTGTATTACTGCAAAACAACCACATCTTGTTTATATATATATATATATATATATATATATATATATATATATATATATATATATATATATATATATATATATATATATATATATATATATATATATATTTGATATTGGGAACTAGCATTTGTTGAAGCATAGAAGATGAGCCTTGGTTGGTAGTGTGATGTGTATATGAGTATAAACAACAATGGCTAAAAAAATCAGAAAACATTTTTGAGGGCTGGGGTTGTGCGGTGGCTAAGGGATTGACAGTGAGATGCTAAGCAGGGTTAAAACCTTCTAAGTCCATTGACTTCAAGCATTGTCTGTATCCCGATGTTGGGCTATTATTGCTGCCCTATACCAGTTATTCAGCTCCTAGATTGTCTTGCCCACAAATGAATATACAGCTATGAATAATTCTGTACAACAATGTTGGATAGGGTTGTCAGGTCCCACTTCACCACCGGTGGGAGGTTCTTGGGGTGGAGGCCGGGGTTTGGAGAGTGGAGGGACTTCAATGCCATAGAGTCCAATTGCCAAAGTAGCTATTTTCTCCAGGTGAACTGATCTCTATCAGCTGGAGACCAGTTGTAATAGCAGGAGATCTCCAGCTAGTACCTGGAGGTTGGCAACCCTACACTTGCAATATGGGGTTCATTATACCGTGAATTACCCAAGCTAGCCTGATATCATCATCTCTTGGATACTAAGCAAGGTCAGCCCTGATTAGTACCTGGATGGGAGTCAACCAAAGAAGCAGAGGGTTGCTACACAGAGACCGGCAATTGAAAACTATCTCTGTTTGTGTCTTGCCTTGCAAACCCAGCAGGTCATCATAAGTCAGCTGGGACTTGACAGTACTTTCCACTACCATGACCGGCTTCTGTTGTTGTGATGATTACAATGAGATCATGCATGGGAATCACATTAAAGCATGACATAACTTCTAAATATTATTAAACTATGGAGCAAAAGAGCAAGATGTGCAAGGGAAATAACAATGTACATCCACCATGTGTCCCCAAACCGTTTGGAAGTGCACATACTCTTTCTATGATTTATATGTTTACCACATTAAATACCAGGGGTGCTGTGGCAAGCATGATTTCTACATAATGTATGACAGAGCTCACAATCCACCATCTGGTGCATCTCTAAATCATGGACTCATCTCTGTAATCTGGAGATAAATTATAATTTTGAGAGATCTCCAGGCCCCACCTGGAGGCTGTCAACCCTACGTGCTGTAGAGCAAGGGATTGTCTTTTGTTCATGGGACTCATGTACTGGTGAGTCCTATTCTTGCTGTTGTGCAGAGTGGATATTTTGGCTGTGATTAAAAAATCTACACCTCAGATAATGTGTTCACTTTTCAGGGATGCTGGTGGACAGTCTGACAATGTGTCAAATTTAGCTTCGTATGCCCTTGGATGTGTTTTCAGTGGCCTTCACTGGCATGTTAAGTGAGCACAGATCTGAAAAGGAATATCACACAGTTGGAAAAGGTGCATAAAAATCTTTTCTGTGAGGAAATGCTTGGGACCTCTTGGTAGAAAATATATAACATGATGAATGGTGTGCAGAAAGTAGATGAAAAAAATTGCATCCTTTCTCATACCACTAGAACTGAGGGTCGCCTAGTAAAATTGGGGTATAGATCAAGTCCAGATGACAAAGTACTTCTCCCAACAATGGCCAGTTACCTTATGGAATTCATTGCCACTAGATATGGCAAAGAGCATAGGTGTATTTAAAAGCAAGTCAGGTTCATGAATGAAAGGTCAACTAGTGGTTATTGGCTACAATGCTTAATGCATTGGGAGGATTTAAAGGGGCTCCCTTCCCATGCGGCTTCAGTCTGCCACGTTTTTTCATCCCACCCTCCCTTCCCTTCTTAGGTTATTGTTAAAGTTACAATTGTTATGTCACAACTTAGGCAGTGGAGCATTGGCCTGGATTCATTTCGGGGAGATAAGCAGCCTGCGTGCCCCTTGCCTCTGCATTGGGGGATCCCAATAAGGGATCTTGGGGGAGGTCCCAAGGTAGGGCATGCCCAACTCAGGGGTGAGCCTGGATTACTCCTTCCAAGTAGCAGGGGAATCGTCAAGTGGCTCACATCCAGGTGTTATCCTGGCACTTCCATCCCTAGCTACTCACAGTGTGACTGTTGTAGGGAGCACATTGAGTCTCATTGGGGTCGGCTGATGCTGTCAGATCCAGCCCATATACTACGCCACTGTTACAGTTAAATAAATATGTTGTGGCCATTTCACTCCAACATTGTGTATATTGTGTTTTCGTTAATTTAAGAGTTATGGGTTCAGACCTTATTCTCCTCTCTCTCGCCCTGGGACAGGAAATACCACTTGCCAGAGAACAAGCCCATGGGAGTGCAGTTGCTTTCAGGGATTGCTTTGAGGGGGTATTAGGCTGACCCCTGGAAAAAACAAGGTACTGGACTAGATGAACTGTTGTGTTCAGTGCAGCGTATGTGTTAGAGTGTGTGAAGTATGTGTCATTAGTATAAAAATAAGTATCAAAACAATGATGGATTGTTCAAGGTGGAGTTACGGTGTTCCATTCCAGATTTTCGAACATACTGAATGCCCGGACCGGAGCCAGCGTCTCCCTTTCCACCCCTCATAGAAAGATCCCAAAATTTATTGTAGTACCATCAGGCCTGGGCAAGCCAGGGGGAATTAAATATCTGAAAACGAATATTGCAGTCCTTTCATAAACCCTCAGGACATTGGAACATAAAACTGTTACTTCTATAATTATATGTATTTTACGCTCTCTCTTTTTTATGGGGACTTAGGGGAGGGACTAGTTATTAAACTGCACTGCATTTAGCAGATCTGTATAAGTGGAGAACTTCGGGAGTTGAAACGAAGCTTGCTTTATAGGCATATTTATTTTGGAAAAGATACACTGTTGGGATCTCTGGGCCTGCATCTTCTGGGCCTGGCTCCCATTTAACAGAACTGAGCTAGGAGCAAGCGCACAAAGTCAAAACTGCTGCACTGAGCATTTCATGGGCATCTGTATTTCGAAGCAAATTATTAAACAAGAATTAGAAATTGTGTAATATTTTCATTAGCATTCTGGTGCAGTTTGGCTAATTTCATTCTTACCTTTATATGATTCCCTACTGCGTATTGCACTGCCATGCCTAGCTGGTTGCACTGCCTTTGTTGGGGAGCTATCTTTTCAATGCTTTCCATCTTTTTTTTAAAAATGTATTGCAGAAATCAAACTCCATCCAAGGCCAAAGATAATCTCAAACATCCATACAAACAGCTGTTGCCCCAGTCCAGAAAAGCTGGCTAGATGCAATCATTGGGTGCAAGTCTTTGATTAAGGTTGGCTAGTGCCCCCCCCCCACCGTAATACCTTGGTCCTGATCCTGTTTAGTGCTAAAGCAGAAAGGCATGACTGTTGCAAGAAGTTGACATTGAGGAGGATTTGTCCTCGGGAGTTAAAATCAAAGGAACAGTTTCAGTTGTTTGACCAAGACCAGGGTCAGCAACTGGTTCATAAGGATATTAACTTTGAGTGTATAGAGTGTGTCTTGGTATTGAAATTGGGAGATAGCTCTGAGGGAAAGAGAGTTCTCAAAAATCAGGGAGAGGGAAGTCAACTCAAGTGTATTGAGGGATCCCTAAAGGGTTGAGGAGAATTATTCTCTAGAGCCCAGAGTGAACCCAGTCCAGTTTAAGGATTAATCTGGTGAAGTGATTTGTGTAGTTCCTTACTCGAGAAAACTGAAGCAACCTTGTGTTTGAAGTAAACTCAAGTGAAATCTGAACAAGTAACTGATAAACTAAAGCAAGCCTCTCAGTGAAAAAAGGTATCCAGCATTTTGAATTGTATTTAGTGTTACCATCTGAAAACAACCAAGCCTCTCTTGTACACATATTTAAGTCTGAAGTGCCTACTCTTTATTGGTTTATGACCAACCTATCACCATTCTGAAACCAAGTTTGCCTGTTAAAATCCTCATCCTACGTTGCAGTTATTAATAAAATCGGTTGTTTTGAACTTTTACCTCAACAAGCCTCTGTGTGCCATCAATTTCTGACAGACTTCATTTCGTTGAAAGAGCCTTCTCCCCCCGTCTCGATCTGTGATGTTTATCTGCAAGGAAGGACCAGGGATGGAGAGATGGTGACAGGTTCACCATTTGATGGGAATGTCATTCCCTTTCTTAGATTTTGCTCATGTTTAGAAAATGGCAGGGACCAGCTGCAAGATTTCCTTGAGAGGGCTTAATAAAACTTGGAATCGGCTCATCCGTACTGTAGTTAAACGCTTGATTTATTTAGGAATTTATTAGCTGCATTCTACACCATAAACAGTGCCCCAAGTGTCATACAAATTAAAACAAAGAAATAATCTAAAACCGTAAAAACAGCAGTTTACAAGACATAAAAATGCATCAGTAACTGCAAGGATGGGGGAAAAAATCCTCAATAACTAAAAGTGGAATGCAACATTTAAAGACACTTCTAGTGAGCCAGTAGAGAATGGTTTCCAAAAAACAGCTATGTGTTCATTTGGTATGAGAAGGTCAGCAGTGATTGGGGCAAAAGAGCTCCACTCCAGACAGATTTCTGTAAAGTGGATACCACCATGGGGAACATCCAGCTCTGTGTCATTGCAGGCCATGTCTGCAAAAATGAAAGGATGCAAAATATAGACTCCCTTGCCTGTTTGAGAAAATGGAGAGGCACATGTGTCAGGAGAGGAAGGTGTGCAAAAATTAGATCATCTAGAAAAAAACCATCTAGAGAAAATCGACATATAAAAACCAACTCTTCTCCTCCTCCTCCTCTAAGGATCCAGTTTAAGTGGCTGAAAAACTGTGGCTGATTCTTACTGCAGTAATATTGTGTATAGGAAATTCATTCCAATGGTGGATGCTTCCATTGGCCTCAGAATTAAGGAAAGGGTATTTTTTTCTCTGTGACTGTGCATGTAATAAATCAGCATAAAGCCAACTAGGAGTAAATGCCGAGGAACTGATTCAGTTGAAAGAGGAGAGCTACTTAATCTCCATCACTACTGCCTATAAAATCTATATGCTGCTTGGAAGACTCCAGTCTAAGTAACTTGCAACATACAGTCTTGGTTAATTTATGGCCCTGGATGTCATTTTGCTTGGCTTTGCTACGGATATGAAAAGATTATAATAGCCTTAGCCTACCTTTTCTCTGTTTGTTTTTTTAAACTTATTAACTACTTTTCTATTAGAAGTAAGAGACTGCATAGTACTGGGTTTGGGGAGGGGAGGGACTTTAATGCCATAGAGTTCAATTACCAAAGTGGCCATTTTCTCCAGGTGAACTGATCTCTATCATCTGGAGATCAGTTGTAATAGCAGAAGATCTCCAGCTAGTACCTGTTGCAGTTTACTTGGAGGGGGCGGGTCAGCTCTTAAAGGGACTGCTCCCTGTCTGTGCATGTGCTTTTGCAAAGCTGGGTATTCCTCCCCACCTTTCTACCAGCCTTTGCAGCCTTCCTTCGGATGGTGGCTTCCTGCACATTTCATGAAGGTTTCACTCCCTCTTTTGTGCTTCGCTTTGAGGGAAGGGATTGGATGGGACGGACAGACTCGTGGGAGGGAGAAACCAGAATGGATGTGGGGAGAGAAACCCAAAGTTAGGGCTATGCGTGGAAATGGCGGGGATTTGCATTGCTCTTGCCTTGAAGTAGAGTTTAAATTTGTTATAAAACAGCATTCTAGAACTGCAGGGGAAGAACAAGGCAGGAGCAAAGTGACTTCTGTAGGTCAGTAAAAACTTGAATAATGCAAAGGAAGCTTTGAAGCAGTCCAGCAGGGATTGCGAGCTAAATACCCCTGCATAAATGGCCTTTGTCTTCAGACCACAGTTTCAGGGGCAAGAGTTTGCCTTCTGCTTCGGTGACTGCAGCATAGCCCAGTCCTGTCCCAGTGCTTAGTTGCAGAGGCATAGGTCTGGCATTTCCCTGCAAGTCCCTCCCTGCAATGGTCTCCACTCAGCCACTGCTACTTTGAGCCTCCCCCAGGGGCTCTCCCGGCACTTAAACTGCTTCGGCCATTCCACTCTCCTCCAGAGTGGAAGTAGCCTCAGGTCTCTGCAGGCAGCTGTGAGGTTGCTCCCTCTTCCTCTGCACTCCCTCTGCATGCAGGTGTGAGGTTCCTCTGTCCCTCGCTGACCTACAGCTTCTTCCCTATTGGCACTATTTCCCCTGGTCTCCCCTGAGCCGTCCCTCGTGCCGGCGTTTAACGCCATCTACCAGATTCCACACCCCTGCTCTCCCATCGGCATAGGCATGCTACTCCCAGCCCAGTCATAATGATCTCCAGCCAGGCCAGCAGAGACCCCTTCCTGCCAAAAGGGCATTGTGGGATCAGGCCACAAAAGTGTTGTGAGGATTGCAGTGTGTATGAAAGGGATGCTGAAATAAATAAACCATCGGTCTCATCTAGCATATTTGCCTGAGTCTTCAGAGCTCTTGGGTGTGTGTGTGTGTGAGGGGTGCCATTTGACAATTATTTCTATAAAATGTCATAATTACTAACCAATTTGTTCCCTGTGTTAAATACTTTAGAAAGATTTTCTGTCATCGTTCTTGATATACCTGTAACATTTCTGTCAAAATATACATTTCTTTTACTTACTCTGAAAGGGGGGAGGATTACTGACTTGGGGAAACAAGCACATTGTCTTGCCTTTAGAAATGCATTAAGCTACATGTTAGGACATGGACAACTCCCCCCCCTCCCATACACACTTTTAATCTAACTCATCAGCTATCAAAGTGCTGAAGCAATAAATAACATCTGAAGATGTCACAAAACTTTATGTTAATCAGCACCATTAAATAGAAAAAAAGAGCTCAGAAATAAATTAATTTGAGGAAGCAATAAAGGTTGGGTAGCTCAATATAGTATATAAGACCTTTTAGAAATTCAGTGTCTTGCAATTAGTCTACTAATCAAAGCATATTTCACATTCATTAAGCGTATTCTTTCTTGTAGTTTCGAGCAATTATACTCCAACATGAAAAAAATATATGCACGAATCACACTGGGTGCACTTATCTTGCTTCCAGCTAGTCACAATGCACACAACTTGCATACCCAGCGGTGTACGAGACTCATGGTGCAATGCAGCACAGCATGGCAATGCGTGTTCTGACGCTGAACTCAGCTGAATTTCTCCCCAGACTTGTGAATACCAAATGATCTGGTCTTGTTTTCAAAGTGGAACCAATGTATTAGGAATTTGGCACTGTTCTTTAAAAAAAATATCTGAATTTGGTACAGAGTGCTGTGTAGCTGTTCATTTCCTTCCATTTACATCTTTCTCCTCCTCAGATATGCCCTGATGAAGCGATTGTTCCAAGTAGGCCCCGTTCTTCCCATTTTGAAATGCTCCCTCTGATAGGAAACCGGTAGGAAAAGCTTTGCTGTAGGACTTGGATGGCTTCCACACAAGGGTAGGATTTTGTGGTTTTCCCCATGGTGGGTGCAGCTGCAGATAAAGGGTAGCAGCAATAAGGTTTATGCGGGGCAGGTTTCCCTGCAGTTTTCCTGTTCTGTTCCCCCAGACGTGGCCACTCCCACTCCCTGGTCTACCAAGGCTTTTTCAATTTTTATTTAAAAATTGATACTAGAACATGGTTATATCAATATACTGTTGTAACAATAGGTATGGCAGGTTCTTTGAATTCCTAGTTTTCATGTTTTAAAAAGGTAAGAGTCTAGCCCTTTCTTTTGCAAAGATATGCCTTTCCCCTTATATCTCTACAAAGAAATAGATACAGACTTACTTTAAAATTTTTAAAGCTGAGCATTCAGAGAACCTGCTTAACCTAGCATTACAACGGTATATCGATATAATGGTATTCTAGTGTTGATTTTTTTAAAGCCCCCACCCCAGTGCTGCCACAGGGACATGGTCAGGGAAAATGTCTGCCACATGAGCCAGAAAATCTGAATTTTCCCACTCACACCGCAGCCATCCAGCTGATTTTTTCCAAAATTTTGGAGCAAAGCTGGTTTGAGAAAGGGATTTCCTGCATTTTCATGTTCCTTGTGTTTCTGTTTGTTTGTTTTTTAGGTTTTGTTCCCTCTAGTAGATTATTCAACATCACAGAGCTTTAAATGAAGTATATCTCCCTGCAGATTGAAATGGAAGTGTTTTACGCTCTATTTAAAGCTATGCAATGTTGAATCGACCACTAGAGGGAGCAAAAAATGTGTGGAACTGAAACCCCCCCCCCCCGCCCAAGAAACAAGAAGTTAGACAGGGAAAGCTCAGACTGGAGAAAAGCTGAAAAAGCTCCTGGAGGTGAACAAATACTCTACAGGGCTGTGGGGAAGCAGGGTGGGGGGATCCGCTTCCCAAAAGCATTGAATTTAGGGCAGATTACCCCTGCGGAAATGGCCTTAATTTCCTCAGATGAATTCAAAGCTGAGGGAAAGGTGCTTCTACTCTGGCATATTAATACATTTCAGCACAATTGAATGAAAATGTCAAGTTCCACCTTTACAACCATGGCCTTGATTTCATAAAATACAGTTCAGTTGTTTACCATGGTCAAAAACTCTCGGTCAGCTGAGAGTGCCTACTCAGTTGACTTGCGTGTCAGACTTAATCTTCATAAGTAAAAGCACTTCAAACTTTTTTTAAAAAACTGGAAGGGGAATACTCAAGGAAAGTATTGCTTCCTTAGTTTCTTGTCTGGCTGTTCCCCTGAGGCAGTTCTCTTCCCGGTTCATACCATGAGAGACTTCTTCCAGTTGATGTGCACCTGATAGAAGATTTAAACAAGGTCTTAAGAGACTTTCTGGAATAAGTCTTTGTTCCAAAGGCCTAGGGGAGAATTCCAGTGTCCAGGTGACTTTATTCAACAAGACCTTTAGTGTAGCTTTTAGATGTTGTCCATAGGATTTTGCAGGGATAGTTGCTGTCTGGATAAAATGTGCTTATAAATATGTTTTTCATCTGCTAAATCAAAGCTCAGAATGCAAACTCTGAAGCTCAAGGACATCCTGTGGATTTGTGACATTTCCTAGAGGAATTGCAAGCCATAAACCAGCAAAAGGATGGATACAATGAAAAATATTGTAATTACTGTAGCTTTGTCTGTGACAGATTAAAAAAAAACCTCTCTCCTTTTGAGTTTGTCATCTTTGTTTAAGGGGAAAATATACACGATTTTGCAGGCTCTTTGTCACTGTTTGTTTTTTTAATTCCCAAGATAAAGCAAATCTGAAAGGGAATACATTTGCAATGGGACACATGCAAACATTTTTCTTTTCAAATAAATGTTACACTTTGTGCTGTAAAGGTCTTATTTACACTTGCCACAATGTTTGGCAACTACATTTTAGCATACATTAATGCTGTACAACACTGGAGAGCTATCAGGCTAAAAGAAAAATATAAATAATCCAATCCCACTCTCTTTCTTCATTGTTTTTCTCAGCGGTGGTGCCCCGTGGGGAAGTAGGGTAAGGTGGCCTCAGTAGGTGGGTCTTTGTACTTCTCAGCCTGAAGTTCCCACATGGCATGGTTGCCAGCTGTGGCTTGGGAAATTCGTGGAGACATGGGAAGTGGGGGGGCTGAGCCTGGGGCAGGCAGAATTTGGGAAGAGGAGGGAGCTCAGAGGTGCTATGGTTCCATAGTGCCTACCCTCCAAAGCTACCATTTCCTACAGGGAAACTGATCTCCATTGCCTGGAGATCAGTTGTAATTCAGGGGGATCTCCAGCCACCATCTGGAGGTTGGCAACATTACTTACCTCCTCCTTGACCTTGCCTTGTGTTTACCTCAGTGGTGAACTTTACTGTGCTGTCTTCCTGGCCGTGTGTCCTCAAACCGAGATGCCCTCAGTAGGGTTGCCAGGTCCCCCCTCTCCATCAGTGGGAAGTTTTGGGGGTGGGGCTGGGATGAGTGCACACAGCCGCGATCAGGTCACCGCAGCCACTTTAGCACCAAAGTGATGTGATCGCATTGCATGCGGCTGGGCGCTCGCACAATCCATGCTCCGGAGAAGCCCGGTGGATTGGAGGGCAATTGCCCGCCAAAACCACCCACCTGGCAACCCTAGTCCTCAGGGAAAAGATAAAGTTGGGGTTGGGAGAGGATCATTCTATGGATGTCTAGCTGGGCTTTGTGGCTTTCTTGCTCTCATGTTTCAGTCTCCACTGGCTCTCACCCTAGAACAGAGCTCCCGACTCTTTCACACCACTTGCTCTTTCCAGCCGCAGTGAGGCCACTAAACTATGTACAGCCTACCCTCCACCCTGCAGTTCTCTTAATCTGAGATCCAAACTCTATAACTGCAGCCTCATTTGCAGGCTGGATTATATTTACTTAAGGCTTGGTACAACATGGGGGCCATTGCCCTGTGGCTTCCACCCCAATATCTGAAATCTCCCATCGATGGGACCTTTGTCCCTCACAGAGAGAATCACTGCTGTATCATCAAGTTGCTCTTTCTAGCCTGTGAAGCTCGGGAGGGACCAAGATGATTGTCTTTCAAAGGACAGGCTGGCTTACCACAATATGAAGGTCACACAATATCTCTTGATGCTGCTGCCTCTCCCAGCCTGGACAGAGATCTGCGATAGTTGCATGGCATGATACTCTTATATGAGGCTCATGCTCTTGTATCAGTGCAGCTGTGAAAACTAGGGCTGTTGAAAAAAAAATTCGGTATAGTTCGGATTCGGCAGAATTCGGCCCGTCTCGATTCAGGATATGCTGAAGTCCGAACTCCCCCGATTCGGATCTGTGGAATTCGGTGCCTAGTTCGAGTTCGGGGGAAAATTCGGCCTAATAAAGTCATGAAAAATGCACTTGCGCCTTTCTGCGGCTCCGGGGGGGCATTTTTGGGGGTAGAGGTCTCAAACTTTCAGGGTAGCTTGAGGGGATGCTTCTTGCAAGAACCCCCAAGTTTTGTAAAGATTGGGTCAGGGGGTCCTGAGATATGGGGCCCGGAAGAGGTTGCCCCCCCCAAAAAAATCGCCCACAGTGACAGGAATAAAGCCACTTAAAGCACATTGGCTCTTTTCTGCAGCTCCAGGGGGGGCATTTTTGGGGGTAGAGGTCTCAAACTTTCAGCATAGCTTCAGATGAGGCTTCTTGCAAGAACCCCCAAGTTTTGTAAAGATGGGATCAGGGGGTCCAGAGATATGGGTCCCCCCTTTTCCCTATTGGGATGAATGGGATCAGCCGATCCTATGCATCTAGAGAGCGGCAAATCCAAGGCAAAACCTCCCGTGCTAACCATTGCAATGCAAAGCAACACGCGAGTGACCATGGAAAGGAACAGAGGCGCACTAGGCTAGCTATAGCAAAAAGGAAAAAAGGAGCAGGTGACTTGGACCGTGAAAATGTATTGTGAAAGTCAGATTTTGCAAAAACATTTTTGAGTGAGCAGCAAAACAGACCATGCAAAAAAAACACCTCACAGTTTGTATTTTCTGCCCTGCTCCTTCTTCTCATGGTGGAGGGACGCTCCCCCCTTATGCAAACGACCCCACCAAACTCAAGCAAGTCTCACCAGCACCACCCCCACCTCTCCAACCAATACTGTGCCGCGGTGCACCCCCCAAACGGGGAAAAAATCCAAGATGCAGGGGATCTCACGCAAGCCGCCCTGTTGCACTCAACCCCAGGCTAGAGGCAAAAACAGTGAAAAACACCAAGGAGGAGGCTCGACACCAAGGGTGCAGAGCGGAGAGAGACTCGCTAGCCGCCACACAGACTCAACTTTAAACTTAACTTTAAAAGCAGTACACACACTTCCACAGAGGTGAGCGGTCACACACCCCTCGGCAGAATGGGCGAAAGCCTCCTTTGGCTCCCACCCCCAGAAACTGCCCCCCACAGACTCTGCTTCCCCCCCACATACACACGGGAAAAATATAGATTAAAGCCCCAAAAGGGGTCTTACTGTGGATGTCTTCTGTTCCATCAGGAGGAACTGGGTAATCCAATACGATTCCATTTAAGCACGGGAGGTTTTGCCTTGGATTTGCCGCTCTCTAGATGCACAGGATCGGCTGATCCCATTCATCCCAATAGGGAAAAGGGGGGGACCCATATCTCAGGACCCCCTGACCCAATCTTTACAAAACTTGGGGGTTCTTGCAAGAAGGCTCATCTGAAGCTACGCTGAAAGTTTGGGGGCTGCACCCCCCAAAATGCGCCCCCTGCAGCCATGGAAAGGAGCGAATGTGCACACGCACCCCCCCCATGGGGATTTCTCTCTCACACAAACAGATATTCTCTCTCTCTCCCCGGGCCACGCAGCAGCTGGGCTCATGTGCTCAATCGCGACTGATTGGCCAGAAAAGACCCTGCTTGGCCACCGATTGGCCGCGGGAGAATGCTGCTTACTAACTGACGGTTATGCTGCTGTGCCAAACCCCGAATTTGCCAATTTTATTCACCGAACACCCGAACTTGCCAAATTCGGTTCCCCGGTTTCCAGCCTTTTTTGAGTTCAATTCCATTTGAACTAAAAACCACCGAATCGGGGGAAATTCGGCTGTTTTTCAGTTCTGGCCGAACCGAATCGACAGCCCTAGTGAAAACATCTCACTCTGTATGGTTGGGAGACGTTTCTACACAGATACACTAGCAATTTGTGGGCTTTCCCTGGACAGCAGGGAGTGCTTCTTCTTATGACCCATCATTCTTTAGGAAGGTAGACTAATAATTAGTAGTCCAAGATGGTTGACTGGTCATCTAGGGGGTTACTGAATTCCATATCACCACAGTTTTGGTTTTAAAAAATCCCCCAAATGGATCAAGAGATTTTTTTTCTTGAATCATTTTTTAGTTTCATTGTACCAAATATTGCTGTTAAATCTCTCTGTGTGTATGTGCCGTCAAGTTGCTTCTGGCTTGTGTTGACCTTATGAACTAATGACTTTAAAAATGTCCTATCATTAACAGCCTTGCTCAGGTCTTGCAGAATGAAGGCTGTGGCTTTATTGGATCAAGCCATCTCATGTTGTGTTTTCCTCTTTCCATACTGCCTTTGACTTTTTCTAGCATTATTCTCTTTTCCAGTAAGTCTTGTCTTCTCATGATGTGAACAAAGTATGACAGCCTCCTTCTAGTCATTGAGCTTCTATGGACAGTTCAGGCTTGATTTGATGTAGAACCCACTTATTTGTCTTTTAAGCAGCTCATAGTATCCATAAAACTCTCCATGCTGGGTTGTTTCACCTTTTCCCCTTTCTGTGCTATATAATGTACATGTCTCCCCCCCGCAAGAAGTTGATGCATGATTGTCTTCTTGACAAGCTATTATGGTCTAACTTTCTGTTGGTATCTAATGCTGTCCCTTCCTGGAGGCTTCCTGGAGGGGAAAAGGAACTATATATAAATATAAGATAGGATTAATTCTTTACTGGTTGTTAACTGATCTTTATAGAAGGAACAAAATTGTTTGAACATCAGAAAAAGAGAAAGAAATATCTCTTGTAATTTTGTAAGCTACAGGTGTATGTGTTGTAACAGAGTGATACAACAAGCCTGTATGTTAGGATATATATCTTGCATGCTCTGCAAATGAATTAGGAGTAAACTTTCCAAATGTCACGCAGTAGACTCTTATCAATATGTATCAACATCCTCAAGCTACTTCTTCGTAGTAAATGTCAGTTGAAAATTTTATGGCTTTTACAGCTGCTGTACAATTTGTAATAAGCTTTGTGCATGACCCATTATTTTATGCACGGTAACAACTGTCAAATGAATGCATTTGTAATGTCAGGAGTTCCATTACAACATGACCGGGGGGCTGAAGGCTAAGGTCTACGATGCCACCAGGTTTATATCTTTTTGACCGTACTTCAGTGGAAAAAAGACAACGGGGTGGGTTTGTATCTCCCAACTTCCATTACCCTTTTTTGTTACCTTTTTAAAATTAATAATTTAACTTACACTTCTTACAGCCTCATTACTACATCACTATTTCATTAACTAATCATTATGGCATTGCAGTTTATAGCTTTTCTCCGGCACGGGGACCAGAAGCATTAACTGGTAGCTTTGAGTTACTTGGTGGCAACTCTGATTTGCAATTTGTGCCTGCAGCAAGATAGATTTCATGCTATTAGAAATCTTTATCTCTTTTTTTTCCCCAAAAAAATTGAGAGAATTTGGGGGAAGAAATCTCCATTTCTTGTGGATTTTTCCTATTAGGCAATGAAGCTATGATATTAAGCTCAAATTCATAAATAATTCCTATAATTCCTGGGGAGGAAGAAAGTGAACTAATTACCTCCAGAACATTTCAGAATGAATGGGCTTCTGTCAAAAGTTTTAGAAGGGGGCATTAATACAAATTAAAGTCTTAAGAGCCATTTTTTTAAAATACTCCATCCTTATTTTATGTGACTTTTGCCAGGCCAACACAAGGTTGTTCGTGCACAAAATGGATTGTGTGTGGGGAGGGGTAAGTGGAAATTAAATATTAAAATTACCATTTCTAGGTTTTACAAATATTTTATATTTTTGACTGTTGTATTAGATGGAAGGGATTTGTGTAACCTGCTGAGCTCTGTAGAAATTTCTCAAGAAAAATGATACCCACGAATGTTTATTTTATATCTATCTCTGTATATATAATTCTGAATAATTGCTCTAGAGTATGGATAAAAAAAATACGCACAATGGGGACATATGTAAATAGGTGGGATTTTTCTGCAAACCTGAGGGAATCCACAGATTTGCAAACAAATCTAAAAAGTGAGAAAGCACATTTTAAAAAAAAAAACCTGAAGTAAAGGAAAAATAGATTTCATGGAATGAGCTCCTAGCAATGGGTTTCCTGCTATCTTGCTCCTGCCCTTGCATTCTAGGAGGTCCACATGCTGCACCCGAAGGTTGGCAATCCACAGAAGAAAGTAAAGGAGCCACACAAATGATTCAGCTGGTGACTCTGGGAATCTCTGTTCTCTTTGTCATCCAGCTTTGAGGGCCCATTTAACTCCAGCCCGGTATGAGCCTGGTGGTGAGGCACTGTGGGTAAATGATGTGGAATTTCTTAGAAATGAGGGTTGGCAGGTTGGTGGTTGTTAATGTCATATCATCCGCATTGGCAGCTTCTTGGACTTGGTAAGTGGATAGGTGGCTGTTACAACAGGGCCTCTGGAAACCGAGAACCTGGGGTTAGCAAAGGCGCTTGCTTCTCTGGTAATTAATGGTTGTTTATGCATGGGTACTTTCACGCATGTTCACACACACACACACACCCAGCCTGTCTCGGTTGTTCCTTGGAGTTATGCATGAGTTTTCCCTCCATTAGAGGTGATCTCACTGCCAGCCGTCACAAATCCTGGACCTTCCCGTTCCTCTGTTAACCCGATTCTTCCCCCTCCCCTGAGCTCCACCCGGGTGAAATCTCCATGCATAAGGCAAAGTATGGGACACACAAGCTTGGTTTCGCTTACAGCCAATTACAAAGCAGTATGTCCAGAGGCGGGGATTCAAATACTCCCTGCTTCCTCAGAGCTCTTTCTGAGCAGAATAAATGCTTTTTTAAATCTGAGGCTTGGTTTGCTCCCTCCCTTCTTTTCAGAGTGCTCCGTTTTTTGTTCTTATAATGCTTTTTTATGTGGCAATTGGGTTTGGGAGGGAGGGAACTTTTCTCTCACTTCAGCCAATTATGAAGCAACATTTCAAGGGGTGGGGATTCAAATCCTTCCCGATTTGAGCATGGAGACTGCTGGTGCATACACTCCCAACAGGAAAGTGTGGGTCCAGCAAGCAATGAACCTCAGGTAAAACTCCCATGCCTAAACAACCAGTGAATACCCCAGCCATTTAATTTCTCTGATCCAGCTGGAACAGCCTTTCAGCAGGCAGGGTGGGACAGGTGGGCAGACAGGTGAATGCAAGACATGGCTGAACTGATGAGAACTTCCCAACTTGATTAGCAACGGTCCCACTGGTACTCCAAACCAGCCCTACTGCTGGAATAGTTTTGCCAGCTATTGAAATTATTTTTGTACAGTTCAGTGCATTTGTAATTTTAAATCTGACAGCTTCAGAGATGAGGTTGAGCGGGGTAACCAAGCTAATGTGCAGAAATTAGCTATTATACGTAGGGTCACGGAAAACCGTACAAATTAACCCCCCATAAATGCCGCATAGCATTGCATTAGATTAGATTAGCTGGCGCTAGTAAGAGGTTTGCTGTTGAATGACAGGGGGAAATCACATATTGATGTGCAAAGCCCACTTGTATTATTTTTGTATTATTCCTGAGGAGAGTTTGAGAGAGTTCTGTCTCTCCGTCAGAAGAAGTGAAGTTTGTTTTAAAAGGGATTTATCATATTCCCAGATGTATTATTTCATCCAGAGCGGAGACTTTCTTTACAATCAAATGGCTGCTCCATGGCTTTCTCAGAGCCCTCTGTGTTCTGTTAATATCCAGCGTGGTTCAGAATATCATGACATCACCTGACACACTTGAGTAACAGCCCTTTTTTCCCCCCAAGTCCCTAAGTGTGCAGAAATTATACCCACAAGGTACTTATAAAATCTAGCTGTAGCACATGTGGGGGAAGGGGAAAACTTGCATTTGCTTGCAACATTTGTGTTCTTCCAATTTGCCCCCTTCTTTCCCAGCAATCCTAATTGTAGATACTGTGCTGTTAATACTTAATAATAAGCCAGCATGGTGTAGTGGTTAAGAGCGGTGGTGTGGAGCAGTGGACTCTGATCTGGAGAACCGGGTTTGATTCCCCCCTACTCCACACGAGCAGCGAAGGCTAATCTGGTGAACCGGGTTGGTTTCCCCACTCCTACACATGAAGCCAGCTGGGTGACCTTGGGCTAGTTATACGGTATCAGCCCCATCTACCTCACAGGGTGTGGGGAGGGAAGGTGATTGTAGGCCAGTTTGATTCGGTAAAATGAGTACCCAGCTTGCTGGGGATAAAGGGAAGATGACTGGGGAAGGCACTGGCAAACAAAGTCTGCCTAGTAAACGTCGGGATGTGACGTCACCCCACGGGTCAGACTCAGGAATGACCCTGTGCTTGCACAGGGGACCTTTTGCCTTTTACATGTAGGAGCTTTACCTAGAGCTGATATTGTATCGAAATAAAACTTGACTTGACATTTAGGAATCACATGTCATTGGATATTCATTATCCTAACAATTTACCTCCTGGATTTTCTTGCGTGGATAGGAAATAGTGCAATATGTCATAGTGTTGTGGATGCAGTACTAAAGCCAGTAGACTAAGAAATGAAAGGACGATTGCAGCCTCCAGGTAGGTTCTGGAGATCTCCCAGAATAACAACTCATCTCCAGATGATAGAGGATCAGTTTCCCTGGAGAAAATAGCTACTTTGGAGGATGGACTGTATGACATACCCTGCTGAGATCCCTCTTGGCTCTTGGGTTGCCAGGTACCCCCTGGCAACTGGAGGGTAGTGGGTAGGGTTGCCAGGTCCCTCTTTGCCACCAGCAGGAGGTTTTGGGGTGGAGACTGAGGAGGGTGGGGTTTGGGGAGGGGAGGGACTTTAATGCCATAGAGTCCAGTTGCCAAAGTGGCCAATTTCTCCAGGTGAACTGATCTCTATTAGCTGGGGATCAGTTGTAATAGCAGGAGATCCCCAGCTAACACCTGGAACTGGCAACCCTGGTGGTGGGTGGGGACTTATTGGCAGGAAAATGAGGTCTAGACCCCCAAACCCTCCCCTCTCCAAGTTTCACCGCCAAATCAAAAGTTGACAACTGTTAGGCTGTTTGTTTGTTTCTACACTTTTATTGCGTTACTTGTTAAAATATCATATGTGTGCTTTATTCTTATTGTTCAAGCAAGAATCTGCACAGGCAGCACACAAATGTTCTAAGTAAATAAAATAATACATGATTGCAGGCTGGAAGTGCTGGAAGCCAACACAGGAAATGGTAAGAGTGTGCAAAGAACTTCTTTTGAGCGTTCAATGTGACTTATACATTTATATCAGCAATCCTTGCTACAACATTATGCATTAGGTCATTATTATCTCCTCCCTTTTCTACCCTGATATGAATCAAGGCAGAACACACCTGAAATTTACCTTTAAAAGATGGTGGAATATCTGTGATCTCAATCTTTTCTAGTTTAAACCAGAGTCATGTCACTTTAGCTTCAGTTGTTGATCAAAAATTTATAGCAGCAAACAGCAGGGTTTGTTCCCCCCCCCCGTTATTTTTGCAGTGTTGCTCACGACATCTTTGTGCATAGTTCATGCTTGCCTTTTCAAAAGGAGATCAAAAGTGATTGCAGTAAAGTTTAGTGCTTTTTCTCTGTTCTTAACTTTTGGATTCTACTCTTGTCGCCATGTTTGTATGGACAGTTTGGTTCAACAGTGCCTGAACTCAGTCCAGTGACAATGGCATTGCTGTTGACAAATGATTTTATTTATTGATTTATCGTGCACTGTTCTCACAAATTCAAGACTGCTTACAGTATAAAAGCCATGAACTCATATTGCATAATGCACCCAATGAACAATGCAGTTGGACTAGATTTGCAGAATTAGAGGACAATTCAAACAACAAAATGTGTCCGGCAAGGTTTACTATAAACAGGGTAGCAAGTGGGATTCTGATGGTATAAGACAGTACAGTAAAAGCTGAATAATACCTAGAATAATGATTGCAGTGGACTACAATCCTATTTCGTTATCAAGCTGCTTTCCCGAACTGTTCCATTCTGCTGTGGTTCTAATCCCTTTATAAAAATGCCCTTCTGAACGTTATTGGTTTGCACTTTCTGCACAGTGATATTTCCATGCTTCTTTTTTTTTCTTTTAAAGAGCAGATCAGTAGGGTTGCCAGGTCCCTCTTCACCACCAGTGGGAGGTTTAGGGGTGGAGCCTGAGGAGGGTGGGGTTTGAGAAGGGAAGGGACTCTAATGCCATAGAGTCCAATTGCCAAAACAGCCATTTTTTCCAGGAGAGCAGTTGTAATAGCGGGAGATCTACAGCTAGTGCCTGGAGGTTGGCAACCCTACCGCTCAGGCCTAAATACCCAATAAAATAATATGATAGAAATAGCAATACATACATATATATATATATATATATTACACACACTAAACACACACACACACATATATATTTGTTCAGAAAAAATGCCCATGCTTCCTCTCCAGAGAACCTGCTTGAAATGGCTTACCAAAGCAAAACATAAGGAAAAAATATAAACACCAAATGTTAATAATAATTAAAACTCCAGCATGAAAAACCTAGCCAAGAGCATAAAAACAATATAAAACAGCTTTAAAAGAGTCTCATGAAATATGTCTAAGTCTTGAAGCAGACTGGAAAAATCAACCTCTCAATTAAAAGTCTGGGTAAATGGTCATCCGAAATAGGGCCTCTTATTTCTGCTGTTTACAAGGACAAATTCAATGAAGATGGAAATGCAGGGCTTCCTGAGTCTCATCTGGCTTGGCCCTCAGAAAGAAATTATTAGTTACAAGTTGAGTAATATCAATTTTTGAGCTATAACAGATCATCCAGGGAGTTTTCTTTTGAATACAGCTGCTCAAAATCCAACTACTGTTCATTCTAGTATTTTTTTAAAGCTGATGTACAACATAGAATCATAGAGTCGTAAGGGACCACAACTACTTTCCCCACACACACACACACACACACCCCGGTGACCCCTACTGCATGCCCATAAGATGCCCAAGATGCCCTCTTTCTCTTGATCTGCCTAAGGTCATAGAATCAGCATTGCTGACAGATGGCCATCTAGCCTCTGCTTAAAAACCTCCAGGGAAGGAGAGCTTACCACCTCCCAAGGAAGCCTGTTCCACAAAGGAACTGCTTTAACTGTTAGAAAATTCTTCCTAATGTCTAGATGGAAACTCTTGATTTATTTTCAACCCGTGAGTTCTGGTCCGACCTTCTTTTCCTTTTATCCCTTAGAAGCTCCTTGATCAATTGATCTTGAGCAGCATATATCAAGTGTTGGAGGGGTATAAGGACTGAAACAAATCTTGCCACTGACAATGTAGCCTTGGAGTCCCTGTCGCTTAGTAAAAAAGGGATTATGTCAGTCACAGAGGCATTGAATTTGTATATTAAAAGGGGGAAAATATAGTGCGATCGAAGTTCCTCGTAAAAGCGGCATTCCAAAAGGGCATGGGGTAATGTGTCAATAGAGCCAGAAGAGCACCGACCTTCTGGGGCAACAGAAAACAACTCGGCACCCTCCTCTATATGACAGCCCTTGAAGTACCGTACTTGAGGATGGTTATCCTATCCCTTTTCAGTCTTCTCTTCCTCAGGATAAACATACCCAGCTCCTTCAACCTTTCCTCATAGGGCATGGTCTCTAGACCTCTCACCATCTTTGTTGCCCTCCTCTGGACACGTTCCAGCTTGTCTACATCCTTCTTAAATTGCAGTGCCAAAAACAACGTCATGACTGAAGTTGGGAGTTCAGGCCACTTCTTGCCTAGAAAGAACTTAAAAAAAAAATCTCAGTCACTTTTTCAAAGTTGTTAAGTAGAACTTGCCAAGATTTCAAAACCTTTGGGTGTACATATATAGGTTCAGCTTGAAAGAAGAATAAAGGCTTTGAAATCACTGTCATTTTTAATGCATTTATCCTACCTCACTGCCGAAGATTTAATTCTTCCCTTTGTTGGAAGTCTCTCTCAAACCTGTCAATTACTTCCAGCTGATTAAGCTTCACTAAATCATTGGTGTCATAAGGGAGATTTACACCCAAATGTTTCCATGTGTCCTGAATCCAATTATAGGAAAATTTCTCAGAAATATGTTGTTTAACCTGAAATGGGACATGTATAGCTGTAATTTCTGATTTTGCTATAATTACTCTTTAAACTGGATAACAAGCCAAAGTGTTCTCTTGCTTTTTATATCCCTGGAGCTGAATTTGGGGGAAGCAGCAAATAAAACGATATCATCTCTAAGAAGTCCTATTTTTTTTAGAGTATCACCTATGTTAATACTTATAATTCATGGATTGTATGATGCTTTTGCCAAGGACTCTATTGAATGAACAAAAGGAGTGGTAAAAGAGGGCAACCGAGATACCTCCTTCCGGTAATCAATACCCATGTGTTTGAATTTTTCATGTCTGATGTGTCAAAAATCCCCCTCCCACATTTCAGTTTGGCTTCTCCCTTGTATGCATTGAACCCCGTCCTTCGTACTTTTGCACTATTACAACCCATTCCTGACCTGAAAGGATGAAAGTCCTTTGGAGGACAGGAAAGGGCTGTGCCACTTACACTATCTAGGTTGGCACGGACGCTGCCGGGGGGACCCAGACGCTGGTCTCCCGGCGCTGCCATGGCAGCGCTGCCCAGGGCCACTGGCTGGGCCTTCTGCCGGCATCCCACTGCTGCAAAGCCCCGCACCGGCGTCCCGGGGGTGTTTCCGGGGAGTGCCGGGGGGCAGAGCTGCCAGTAGGCAGCTTCCTGTCCCCTTTCACCCTGGGTACACTGAGGGGGAAAACAGTGTTGCTGCGCCAGCTTTTTGCTGGCGCATCCTCGCTGTTCTCAATGGGGCAAAAGGCCCCATTTATTTTAAAAGCCTTCAAAAGGCTTTTTAAAGCCTTTCAGTGGCCAGGGAACAGCTTTGGAGGTGTCACAGCAGCGCCTAGGCTACACCATCCCTGGCTGCCGAAGGCTCAGGAACGGGCTGTTAGTTTCTTCACACTGAACGTTTCTCACAAATTTTTTTAATGAGATTTATGTGTCATTAGATCAGGATTAGACATTGGCTTGGTACCCCAGAATGAAATACCCTATTCATGGCCCCAGTGATGATCAGCCATCACTGGTGCAATAATCATCTCAAGCACAAGGAAGCAAACCTGTTTGATTCACTCGGACTTGCTTTTGAAGAAGCTCATCTAGGATCCAGCTGTCAAACTGCTAATCAGTTAAGCGGCACAGTTGGGCAGTCGACTGCCAGAGAACAGCTGCCTAGAAAGGGACATAGAGTGTTCACATTTACAAGGAAACCCAGGAAACTCATTAATTAAGAAGAGCAGATAACAAACGAGCACAGAGCGGTACACCCAGCCAATGCTACTGACCTGCAGCAGATTTTACTTAATTTATATATTTGCAAGCTGCAAAGTATGGGAGCCAAGGGAGGCTATTTCTCTTCGTAGAGAACGGGACTCCAGTGACCACGCTCATTTTCTTCCATGAAAGGCTCTGGCGATTTTGCCTAGCAGGCGTATGTTCGTAACACCGTCACACCACGGTGTTAAAAAAAAGCAAAGGAAAACAAAAGCTCAAAAGCTCAGATGTGCTATATAGGGATGCTTCCAAAACTCGCTTCATCCAAAATCTGTGGAGAAATGTGGCATTCTAGACTGCTTGCTCTTGTGTCTCAAGGAATACTGATGCGCGATGAGCTTGCCATTGTTCTATCACATACTTCCAAATTTTGCACAGAGCACTGGACGTCCACATTTGTGTCTGACCTTTTTCGGTTGCAAATGCTCATGCAAAAAAGCAGGCTCAATGGGGTGGCAACAGATGGTTCTATTGAGATTCTTTTGGTGTGGTATTTCATGGATGCTCAGGAGTAAAGTATATACATCAGTAAAATGCCACACAGAAGACTGGGATGCAATCACACATATGATTACACAAAGATTATTTTTGCAGTATTTTATCAACACACACATGCTTGTCAGTAACACAGAAGGTAAGATGCGAGAGAGAGAGAGGTGCTGTGGGAAACTCACATTTTCTAACAGCTCATTCCTGAGCCTTTCGGTGGCCGGGAATGGTGTAACTGAGGTGCCACTGAAACACCTTCAAAGTGGTACCCCGGCCCCCGAAAACCTTTAAAAAAAATTTAAATTAAAAAAAAAAGTAAAAAGGGTCATTTTGCCCCACTGAGAAGAGCAAGGCTGCGCCAGGAAAAACCTGGCACAGCAATGCAGTTTTGGAGGGGGGTGTTCTTGGCCTGAAAGGGGTCAGGAAACTGCCTACCGGCAGCTCTGCCCCAAAACACTCCAGGAACCCCCCCCCCCGGGTTGATGGCACGGGGATTTGCACCAGTGTGACACTGGCGGGAGGTCGAGCTGGAGTCCCAGGGCTGTGCTGCCACACCAATGTTGGCGTCCACGCCTCTATCGGCAGAGCAAGTGGCCCGGGCGCCGGTGCAAGCAGCCCGGATGCTGGCGAGGCCACCTGTGCACCTCCTGAGCTCTTTCAGCCCCAGGGCTCGGGGATGGGCTGTGATTCTGGAATTAAAGTTAGAAATTCTATCAGTTCAACTAGAATACCTGAGAAGTAACATGCAAAGCGGACCTTTGGAACAATAACGGGATAAAACAGGGAAAACCCTCTCATCTCAAATTCCAGAGCTAAGATTTCATGCTAAAATGAGAGAGAGAAACAAAGGCAAAATACACTCAAAGAGTGGTAGGACTAGTGCTTGGCTTCTAGATTATTTTGGGTGCAGTGGGACACAGGCAGGATAACGCTGCTGCAGTGGTCTTGTTTGTGGCTTCCTAGAGGCACCTGGTTGGCCACTGTGTGAACAGACTGCTGGACTTGATGGGCCTTGGTCTGATCCAGAGGGGCCTTTCTTATGTTCTTATGGTGTCAGGTTTCTCCTAGAAATATTATATCCAGGTCAGCCTTATGTATGGTCAGGGGGTGAATGCATCCAGGTGAGCTTTAAGAGTAAACAAACAAACAAACAAACAAATGTTTATTACAGCCAAAGGCCAGCATAAAATATAAAATATACATCCTATGATAAAATTATACAGCTCCCACTTGCAACATCTTGTCCATACTAATTAAATGATACAGTTATAACACTTAAATAACTTTAATTAAAATTTAGGTTACCTTCTTCCGTCTTATTAAACATGCTTGTATGCAGAATGTGTATCTTGGACAGGTAAGCTTTAAGAGTAGAATTGTAGAATTTCTGGATTTATTTTTTTTGATGGAAATTTTGTGCAAACACTGGGTCATTCCTGACATTTACTAGGCAGACTTTGTTTACGGGGTGGTTTGCCAGTGCCATCCCCAGTCATCTTCCCTTTACCCCTAGCCAGCTGGATACTCATTTTACCGACCTCGGAAGGATGGAAGGCTGAGTCAAGCTTGAGCCGCTGCCTGAAACCAACTTCTGTCGGGACTGAACTCAGGTCGTGAGCAGAGCTTGGGCTGCAGTACTGCAGCTTACCACTCTGCGCCATGGGGCTCTTCTTGTCTTAGCATACGTACCTTAATTTTTGAGATCTGATTAGAAAGAGCTAAATTCTCAATGAAACTTTCAGTTTACCTCTGGGGCCTTGGAGCTGTTTCTGCCCTGCCTCTTTCGGATCTTTTTTCCCCCTCCTGCAAATGTAGGGCACTAAGCAACTTCTAACCCAGTCTGTGGGTTAATGTGTCACGGTGGTTTGAGGGAGAGATGAAAAGGTCACCCACATCATAAGGACAACAGAAAGCATGCAACTGTTGAGAAGCAATGAAAGCTTTGCACACACCACTCATGAAGATTAGGTATCTTTCTGTGTTAGGGTTGCCAAGTCCGGCCTGGCCACCAGTGAAGGATTGGGGGGGGGGACTTACTAGCAGCAAATGAAGGCAGCAGGGAGGCCAGAGTTGTCATAATAATGTCACTCTGGTATTTGGGCAAAAGTTCTATGGTAGAAGCCACTTTTTACCATAGAGTTTGCCCAAATAGCAGAGCATCCACGCGATTGGTGGCAGCATGATGCCATCGTGTCAACACCAGCCTCTGTTTGCAGCTAGTAAGTCCCCTGCCAGCCAGCTGAATGGCGCTGGGGGGAGGGGGTTTGGAGGGGGCTCAGATCAGGAGATCCCAACCCTAGTCTGTGTACAGAAATGTATCTTGGATTTAAGAGCTGTCTATGTTTACAGCATGTCCACCTTATCTATAAAAGCATTTTACCCATTCTAAAGCAGAAACTATTTCATAGGGAAAATATTTCATAGGGAAATATTTCATATTTCAGTATTCCCTAACATTTCCAATTTTTCCATTGGAAAAATGGGGGGGGGAGGCCTTGGGGGGACACAACTCCTTTCTCCCTGGATTTTTCTGATTTTTTCCCAGGCTTTCACATTTCTATTTGAGATATTGTATTACAGCTGATCATCCAGCTTTCCTGTTGGGGAAGGATCAACTGCAATAAAAGCTTTTCAGATCCTTCCAGCTGAACCTACAGCCAAAGTCAGTTCAAAGTATTTTGTTGCCCCAAGCAGGCCCGTTACCTTTTGGGAGCAAGTTGTGCCTTCATGTAACTAGCAATGCAGCAGTGCATTGATAACCCGCAGTGTATAGGGTTGCATGTCATTGCCTCTAGAATGGAAATAAGGGAAGTGGAGAACTTTAATCATCTACAGAAGTCCCTTTTGGTATTTGTGCAAGCAGCATGTATTACATATGCATGCATATACCTCCACCTTGAATGAAATTTAATTATTTCCTATAGATGAGTGTATGTTCCCTATTTGTTTCTTTTGCTTTTTTGCTCTTAATATTGGATATGTGTTTGTTGCTGTGCATTCATTATGCAAAAAACAGATTCAACAAAAGGTCCATAGAAATCCCATTCCCTCCCTCAAAGGTGTTGGCAAGTATTTCCCAAGAATCCTCCAACCCAAAGCTACTTCAGTGGAGTGCAGCCATGGAATAGTGGGAGAGCATCTGCTTTGCAGGCAGAAGGCCCAAGTTGAAATATTGGCATCTCACACTGAAAAAGGATCTCAGGTAGCTCTGACTGAGCTGCTGGAGAGCCACTGCCAGTCAGAATCAACAATACTGAGCTAGGTGGACTAGTGGCCAGATGAGGCTAGGCAACATACCGCGTACTATAATTTGATAATTCCATTTTTCTGACCCTCCTCTTTCTTCCACAGTTCAGGTAACTCTTATTCCATTATGCCCACAAGTAATCTATTGCTTTAACAAAGATGATGTAGTGGTTAAGAGCAGAGGACTCTAATCTGAAGAACTGGGTTTGATTCCCCACTCCTCCACATGAGTGAGGACTCTAATCTGGTGAACTGGGTTGGTTTCCCCACATGAAGCCTGCTGGGTGACCTTGGGCTAGTCACACACTCTCAGCCCCACCTACCTCACAGGATGTCTGTTGTGGGGAGGGGAAGGGAAGGTGATTGTAAACCGGTTTGATTCTGCCTTAAGTGGTAGAGAAAGTTGGCATATAAAAACTAACTCCTCCTTCTGCTGTTGTTGCTGCTGCTGTAAGGTGAAGACCACTAATGACATGCCCCAGATAGCAATAACATATGTGAAATGCTGTTTCTTGGTTCAGAAGACACTCTTCCTAATTGCTTCTATGGAGTGGATGGGTAGGGGAACAACAGCAGGGTCTTGTTAAAATGTCAGATAGCAGCCTCTGATTTTATTCTATGCTGCCCGCCCCTCAAATAAAACAAATGTGAATGTTATGTCATTCTGTCTTTTCAGGGGATCTTTTGCCAAATTCATTAAGTGCAGAGCAGAAGATTCCTTTTCTTGCTGAAGATCCTTTTTGAGCAGACACCTTTAACACTGTTTTCTTCTACACCAAGACAAATTTTAGTTTCATTAACAGATGTAAATTTACTGTTCCCACCTAATTAAAACAATTTAATCTCTTAAACCTTTTGGATAATTGCAAATGCACTAGCAGATAAACAAAGTCAATGTCAACTTCATGTGAACTGAAAAATTAATTTAACAAGAGTGCTTATTTTTCCGATGTGATTTTTTCCTCTCTGAAGTGTCTCAATTGAAGATACCTTTTTAGCATGCCACTTTGGCGTTTCTAAAATATATTCTGTATAGTCTTAACATTCGTGCCCAACAGTTGCTCATGTGACATGTCTTCATCCAAAACCGTTTAATATCACAGTCCTTCAATCACTGGCACATTCTTCTATACAGCAGCAGTGCATTCAGAACACATAATATATTTATCCAAGGTTATGCAATGTAACTGTGACTGATCTGGAACTAGGGATATGCATTGGTTCTTGTAGGTTATCTGGGCTGTGTGACCGTGGTCTTGGTATTTTCTTTCCTGACGTTTCGCCAGCAGCTGTGGCAGGCATCTTCAGAGGAGTAACACTGAAGGACAGTATATTGTCGAAGGCTTTCACAGTCAGAGTTCATTGGTTCTCGTAGGTTATCCGGGCTGTTTAACCGTGGTCTTGGTATTTTCTTTCCTGACGTTTTGCCAGCAGCTGTGGCCGGCATCTTCAGAGGAGTAACACTGAAGGACACTGAGACACTGTCCTTCAGTGTTACTCCTCTGAAGATGCCGGCCACAGCTGCTGGCAAAACGTCAGGAAAGAAAATACCAAGACCACGGTTAAACAGCCCGGATAACCTACGAGAACCACTGAAGGACAGTGTCTCTCAGTGTCAAGTGTGTAGGAAGAGTAATATATAGTCAGAAAGGGGTTGGGTTTGAGCTGAATCATTGTCCTGCAAAAAGTATCAAAGGTAATGTGCTAATCATTGTCCTGTAAGTATCAAGATAATGTGCTAATGAGGGTGTGGTATGTTAATATGGAACCATTGTATCCTGAAGTGATCTGTTAATGTGTGAAATGTGTGAACTCTGACCGTGAAAGCCTTCGACAACAGGGATATATTTTTTGTTATCAAGTCACATCTGACATGGCAGCCCCTAGTGGGGGTTTCATGGCAAGACATGTTCATAGGTGGTTTGCCATTGCCTGGCGCTGCGTCATGACCCTGGTATTCCTTGAAGGTCGCCCATCCAAATTCTAACCAGGGGCAACCCTGCTTAGCTTCTAAGATCTGACAAGATCAGGCTAGCCTGGGGCTATCCAGGTCAGGATGGCCTCTCTACTTACCATAGGCAACAATAGCTCTGTTATGTCCTATGGACAGTAGACTAGGGCTGTTGATTCGGTTCGGCCCGAACTGAAAAACAGCCGAATTTCCCCTGATTCGGCGGTTTTTAGTTTGGGACGAACCAAACTAAAAAATGGTGGGAAACCGGGGGAGCCGAATTCAGCGAGTTTGGGAGTTCACGAATAAATTCAGCAAATTCGGGGCATCAGTAAGCAGCATAACCATCAGTAAGCAGCATTCTCCTCCCCCGGCCAATCGGTGGCCAAGCTGGGTCTTCTTCTGGCCAATCAGTCAGGATTGAGTACTGGAGGAATCAGCTGCTGCGCGGCCGGGCCGGGGAGAGAGAGAGAGTGAGAGAAATCCTCATGGGGAGGTGCTTGTGCACATTCGCTCCTTTCCGTGGCTGCAGGGGGTGCATTTTTGGGGGTAGAGACCCCAAACTTTCAGCAGAGCTTCAGACGAGCCTTCTTAAGAGATCCCCCACGTTTTGTAAACATTGGGTCAGGGGGTCCCGAGATATGGTCTCCATCCCTTTTCCCTCCCCCCTTTTCCATTTCCGTGGCTGCAGGGGGCGCTTTTTGGGGGGTGCAGCCCCCAAACTTTCAGCATAGCTTCAGACGAGCCTTCTTAAGAAACCCCGCAGGTTTTGTGGGGGCAGAAATATGGGTTCCCCCCTTTTCTCTTTCCGTGGCTGTAGGGGGTGCAGCCCCCAAACATTCAGCATAGCTTCAGACAAGCCTTCATAAGAGACCCCCAAGTTTTGTAAACATTGGGTCAGGGGGTCCCGAGATATGGGCTTTCCCCTTTTCCCTATTGGGATGAATGGATCACCCAATACTGTATGCATCTCCAGAGCGGCAAAACCTTCCGTGCTTAAATGGAATCATATTGGATTACCCAGTCCTCCCAGCCCCTCCTGATGGAACAGAAGACAGCCACAGTAAGACCCCTTTGGGGGCTTTAATCTATAATTTTTCTCCTGTGTGTGTGTGGGGGGGGGGAAGCAGAGTCTGTTTGTGTGTGGGGAGGGAGCAGTTTCTGTGGGTGGGGGGGAAGCCAAAGGGGCCTTCCCCCGTTCTGCCTGGGGTGTGTGTTCCCCCTCGAGTCTCTCTCTCCCTGGTTTGAGGGGGGGCTTCAGTTGTGTGTCCTCAGGTTTTCCCTCATTCATAAGATCGGTTAGGTCTATTTTGATGCTTGCTCAAAACTGGTTTTCAAATGGTTACTTGAGAATGCATTTTCCTGGTCCCGGGTCTGATGCAAAAGGGGAAATTCCACCCCCTCCTGCTCATTATGCATAGCTAGCTGCCTCTGTCCCTTCCCATGGTTTGCAAACTCCCAGGTGTCAGGTGTTGCTTTGCAGTTGTGGGTGTTGCTTTGCAGTGTTGTTTTGCAGTTCTGTTGCTTTGCAAACTTCTTAGCACCTGCCCTCCTTGCTCTCAGCTGTTTGTCAGGGCTGGGAGCTTTGTGCGTGGGCAGCAAGCTCTGCTCAGAGATGCACATTAAGGGTGGGGGACCCCTTTTGGGGCCCATATCTCAGCCCCCCCTGACCCAATCTTTACAAAACTTGGGGGGTCTTGCAAGAAGGGTCCTTTGAAGCTCTGCTGAAAGTTTGGGACCTCTACTCCCCAAAATGCCCCCCCTGGAGCTGCGGAAATGCACTGTTGTGTTTTTAATGGCTTTATTCGGCTGAATTTTTTCCCCGAACTTTGAATTTGCGCCGAATTGCACGGACCCGAAGCGGGGGAGTTCAGACTTCTGCATATCCCGAATCCAGACGGGCCAAATTCGGCCAAATCCGAACTATACAGATTTTTTTTTTCAACAGCCCTACGGTAGACCTCGCCTCTTTAAACTTTAAAGGGCCATTATTTTCTATGGGGGTTGACCTGCCCTTCAGTTTCAGAGGCCAGGTCTTTCCACAGAAAATGATGACCCTTTAAAATTTAAAGGAAGGGAGACAGTGTCAAACAGCAGTTTGCTGAAACCAGCTTCCTCTCTCTTCCTCCCTCCCTCCCTGCTCCTACTGCCTCTGAGGGATGGGGGAATGGATGGCAATTGCTGAAATGGTCCTGAGTTTTTGAGACACCCCCCTTCCCCCCAAAAAAAAACAGCTGAAAAAAATCCTGCAATTGTCGAGCCCCACAAATTTGGGATAATGAATCGCATGTCCTCCCCAAATCTGGATCTGCAATTAATCCCAGAAATCTTGCATCCCCTGTATGGAACTGAAATGAATATTTCCAGAACAATGGGCAGGATCCACTCACAAAAATCCCTTCCATGAGATGAAAATAGTTTCTGTTCATGGAGATACACCTTGTGTTCATAGCAGAACAGTTTTGGATCCAACTTCATGTATTTAATGCTGTTCTCTTTAGAGCCATTTACAATGAAGATAAAATGCATTGAGATGAGGCCAACTCTGTTCATGAGACCACAATTCTTCTGATTGCCTTAGCATTAAAATATGCTGGAAACACTTTCCTGAGCAGGAGTCCCAATGTGGGACATGTGGCACTTGCTGAAACCTTTCCTGGCACTTGCCAAATATTTTTTAGAAACCAAATATTTTTTAGAAAATGGGTGGGGTCAGGTGGGGCTTTTTCACAGGGGGGCTCCTGATAGGCCACTGGAGATCAGAATTGCCTGTGCAGATTTTGTAGAAATTGCTTTAGCAGCTCCCAACACAGCACAAGCATCTGCACTGCATGAGTGAAGATGTTGTGTGTATGCAAGAAAATATTTTAAAACAATAGGTTCATTTTTTTAAAAAAAAACAGCGCTTCTGCCTGAAATATTGGCGAAAATGCAAGGTCACTTTAGCCTCCTTCATTCCCTGTTTCAGCCAGGATTCAGCCATGCGTTTCGTCGAACGTGCGTTCGATCCTGGCTGAATCCTGGCTGAAACAGGGAATAAAGGAGGCTAAAGCGACCATGCGTTTTCACCCATTGAAGAGTTACTATTAGGCTTATGCATGACCTCACTGCCTGACATTTTGTGGAAGGCTCCATGGGTACCTGTCCGCAGAATCAAAAGAATTGGGGGGGGGGCTGCTCTTGCAAGTAGAACTATTAAGAACATTTAAAAAAAAACATGCTGGATCAGACCAAGGCCCATCAAGTCCAGCAGTCTGTTCACACAGTGGCCAACCGGGTGCCTCTAGGAAACCCACAAGCAAGATGACTGCAGCAGCATCTTGCCTATGTTCCACAGCACCCAATATATTAGTCATGCTCCTCTGATCCTGGAGAGAATAGGTATGCATCATGACTAGTATGTATTTTGACCAGTAGCCATGGATAGCCCTATTCTCCACAAACATGTCCACTCCCCTCTTAAAGCCTTCCAAGTTGGGGTAGGAAGTTTCACCATTTAACTATGTGTTCTGTGAAGAAATGCTTCCTTTTATCTGTTTTGAATCTCTCAGCCTCCATTTGAGAACATAAGAACATGAGAAAGGTCCTGCTGGATCAGACCAAGGCCCAACAAGTCCAGCAGTCTGTCCAAACAGTGGCCAACCAGGTGCCTCTAGGAAGCCCACAAAGAAGGTGATTGCAGCAGCATTATCCTGCCTGTGTTCCAAAACACCCAGGTGTGCTCCTCTGATCCTGGAGAGATCATGGTGATGTATATACAATTGTGATGTATATTCCAATGAGTTAGCTCAGGGGTCCCCAGTGTGGTGCCTGTGTGCTCTATGGTGCCCACTGACACCTTTGCTGTTGCCTGCCATGTGTTTTGAGAAAGCGGGAAGGGCCAGGTGGGGCTTTTGCTTAGCAAAGCTTCTGACTGGTCACTGCATATTTGATTGCAGGTTTGAAAACATTGTTTTGGCAGCAGCTGCCGCTAAACCACAAGGATCTTCCCCGCGTGACTGCAGCAGCCATTTTGTGGTGGTGCCCACCACACTGTGTTAGAATTTCAAAGATGCCTACCGGCTCAAAAAGATTGGAGACCACTGAACTAAACAGTGGAACATGGTCTTCATCCAGGGTTGCCAACCTCCAGGTAATAGCTGGAGATCTCCTGCTATTACAACTGATCTCCAGCCGACAGAGATCAGTTCCCCCGGAGAAAATGGTTGCTTTGGCAATTGGACTCTATGGCATGGAAGTCCCTCCCCTCCCCAAACCTTGCTTTCCTCAGGCTCTGCCCCCAAAACCTCCAACCAGTGGTAAAGAGGGACCTGGCAACCCTATCTTCATCCTTACTTTCTGAAAGAGGACTCTGTTCTCACAGTAGTCTTACTCTGCTTAACTTGTTATTAGGGCTGTCAATTCGGTTCGGTCCGAACTGAAAATCAACCGAATTTCCCCTGATTCGGTGATTTTCTGTTCGGACGGATCCGAACTCAAAACTGGCGGGCAACCGGGGGGGCCGAATTCAGCGAGTTCAGGAGTTCGCGAATAAATTCAGCAAATTCGGCCATCAGTAAGCAGCATAACCGTCAGTAAGCAGCATTCTCCTCCCCCGGCCAATCGGTGGGCAAGCTGGGTCTTCTTCTGGCCAATCAGTCAGGATTGAGTACTGGAGGAATCAGCTGATGTGCGGCCCGGCCAGGGAGAGAGAGAGAGAGAGCCAGTGTGAATTTTGCAGTTCCCCTTGCTCCTAACTTTCTCTTTGTAATTTCCTCTTACATCAAATGTTCAGGCACTGCCCTTTCAAACTTGGTAGCGAGTGTTTAAGTCCTTCTTTTGCATCTCTTGCACTTGGGGGAACTGATTAAATGACTTTGTGGGGCTCATTTCCTTTTCTTCCCCTGCTGTATTTTTGGTGGGCTCCTTCTTCATCAGTGGCCTAATGAGTAATTTCATGCTTGAATTGGAAAGCAAAGCAAAGCCTATTTGGTTGAGTGGTAGTAAACCTGCAAACTCACAGGTGGTGCTGAACCTGTTTGAGCAGCTCTACAAACCAGCAGTTTGGCTGAAACGGTATTCTAGAAAACAAAAGCAAATGCTCTGCTTAACTGCACAAGAATAGAATTTTAAAATTCTCAGATCACTTGAGCACTTTATTTACTTATGAATTAAGTCCCAGAAAGAGAGAGGTGAACTTCTGGTAGCCATTAAAAAAAAAACACCTGTTTTGAACATTCAGATACCTTGATATGACTGTGAGTTTCATAGATTTAGAAATCTTTGTTGATTGATGAATTGAAGTCTGGCAGTCCTGATCATAGGGTTGCCAGGTGCCTGGTGGCGGCGGGCAAACCCCCAGCAATTCGCCCCTCTGCCCGCCAACCACCTGAGGGTCAGGGGGCAAACATGCACGCTCGTACAACCAGAAGTGCCACCTCGCGAGGGGCCTTATATCACTCAAACTTAGAGGCACAAGGCCCCTCGCGAGGCACGCGCGCAATCCCGACCTCAGCCCAAAGCCTCCTGCCGGAGGAGTGGGGGGACCTGGCAGCCCTACGGTATTTAGGCTTTACGTATAAGCTAAACAAGCTATAGCTTAGGGCCCCACTCTCTTGGGGCCCCAAAAAAAATTTAAAGGAAAAAAACCTGTATGTACATTTCCAAAATATAAGATAAAAAAACAAATAAAATAAAACCTACATACAGCAACAGTGTTTTGTGTTGTGTAGGCTCCTATGATGTAAGTAATGGGCCTCGCCTGCCAGCCTGCTCCCTAAAATATCACTGGTTTGCTCATTTCTATATATAGGGTGCCTACATTCTGCATAAATTACCATATAGCATATATTCAACACAAAAAACAGCGACAATTTGTTGTTGACAAAGGACAGCTGGACATATAAAGGGCCCCATTACCTTCAATAGCTTAGGGCCTCATCAAACCTAAATCTGGCCCTGGCCCTACCTGATCATGAGCCTTCATATTAGCTATGGTGTTACTGGACAATTCACCCCCTCTTGCCCTCTAACCTGTTTATGGGAATATTGTGAGAATGACTAATACAAACCCCCTCCCCAGAAAGAAACTCTATAAAGCATTTTCAGTGCTGTAAGTGTTGGTGCTCAACCTTTTTAATCCCATTGATTTAAATTGGATTTAGAAGGGTACCGTTTTGCTTAGGACTGCACTGTTAATTGATAGGGCTGCCAAATGGGTGGTTTTGGGGGGCAATCGCCCATCAATCTACCCAGCCGTTCTGAAGCAGTGATTTGGGGACTGGAGTGTTAAATCGGCTGCAGCGATGCAGTGCTTCCGGAAGTAAAACCAGAAGTGTCGTCATCTCTTGCAAATGGCCATGAGCGCATGCAGCTGCCCCAGCCCCACCCCTAAAACCTCCCATCAATCAAGATGGGGCATTGTCAAGATGTATAGTTAGAGTCCATCTCAAGAGAGGTTGTTATATGGGGGTATGACATAGAGGTTGTTAATGGGGGTATGTCATAGTGACTGTCTGGATTAGCTTGAGCACAGTCTACTTGTATATTGTGTTTTTTCCCCAATCTGTCTTTTCCTTTTTATTTATTTCTGTAACCCTATATTGAAAATAAAAATAAAATATATATTTTTTAAGAGGCCGGGGAACTGGCAGCCCTGTTAATCGACTAATGATGATCATCAAATACATCCATCATAGATGCATTTTCTATAACGCTCTGGAGTCTGGAATTCTCCTCTCTTATGAAGTTTGATTGGCTCCATTTAGCCAGCGTTCTGTGGTTTTCTAAAAACTGCTTGGGCCTATTATCTTTTATACTGCTGTTCTAGTAATGGGACTTTTTTGATATTTTAATGATCGAGATTTATGCCTGGGTGGTTAATTGGTTTGTTTTTTCACTCTGTTTGCTGCTTTGGAATTTTGGAAAAGTGGTTTATAAATTATTTAAACCGATAAATATTGGGAGGGTTTCTCCCCTTTGGGTAGGGCCATGGAGCAGAGGAAGAACATCTGCTTAGCACGGAGAAGGTCCCAGGTTCAATTCCTGGCATCTCTGGTGAAAAGGACTAGGCAGTAGGTGATGTGAAAGACTTCTGGAGAGCCATTGCCTGTCTGAGAAGACAGTACTGACCTTGGTGGACCAACCATCTGATTCAGTATAAGGCAGCTTCATTGGGTTAATTGAGTCTGTGACAAAGTTCTGAGAGCAATCACTGTATGAGCCTTGCTAGTTGCCAAGAGAATGGCATTGTAGTCATGGAAGGATATAAATACTAGCGCAATTTTGTGCATGGCGTGTTCAGGTGGCTGAGCTGGCGACATAAATGAGTTTATAATAGAAGAAATAAAATCAAGCATGATAATGAAATATAGCCTGCATTTATGGATTATGTTATGAATTAAATAGAAATGAGGATTTTACATCTTAAAAGTTTATGCGAGGCTTATATGTTATGTTGTGACACGAATATTGGCTATGGTGGTGTTTTATGGAATGGTGTGTATCGTAGAAGGGTTTAAATAAAATTTATTATTTAAAATCAATTCTCCGCACCATTTGGCAGGATAATGCAGATGGACAGTTTACCGTGTGATGATACGGATGCTGTAGCAAGTTACAACTTGGTAGACAGCTTGTTCAGTGGCTTGGCTCCAGGTGTCCTATCGCATTATGTAAAGGCAAAAATTTAATTTCCTCCATCTGGATGGTAAGAATTAAAACACACACACACACACAAACCAACTCATTGGCATGCTCCAGGAACAGGCAAATAGATTTCTAATGGAGATTAGGGATGAACATAGTGTTGCTTTGTTTGTGTGTCAATGATTTTGGTTCTCTGCTTTCCAATTAGTTTTGAGGGTTTGCTTGTATTTCTATGTATGTTGTTTAATCTTTTTATTCTTTGTATACAGTAGCATGCCCTGGTAACATCTAGATTAGATTACTAAACTGCCCTTTATATGGGCCTGCCTTTGAAAAATGCTCAGAAATGTCAATTGGTGCAGAATGCTGCAGCCAGGATGTTGACTGGAGTAAGCTATAGGGACTGTACCAGTCCAGTCTTGGCCCATCTACACTGGTTCCCAATTTGTTTCCGAGCCCAATTCAAGGAGATGGTGTTCACTTTTAAAGTCCTACATGGCTTGGGACCAGCATACCTGAAGGACCGCCTGCTCCCACATGCATCTACCGGACAGCTAAGGTCATCTTTGGGTTGGAGTTAGTATATTGGGTTGGATCCAGACTAACTGGCAATTTCGACACATTCCCTTTGTAATGTATTTAGTGGTGCAAGGACTACGCTGAACTATTGAACTGTTGAACTCAGCTGTGCTGAACAGTGTTGAGCTTGAAGCTTTGCTCCAGGCTCCATCATCTGTTCTTCCTATTGGTCTGTTCTTCCCTTTGGCCGTCCAACCACAGATGGGGGGTGGGGTGGCTCCGGGTGGTTGGGAACTGTATATAAGTTGGGGTGTTTTGCAGTTAGTTAGTTCTATCTCTTCCCTGTTAACTTAATAAAGTGGTTGCTTTTGGAACTCTGCTTCCGGCTGTCAAAGAGAGCGCCAACCGGTCTCCACCAGCTGGGCTCACTTTGTTTAAGTTTGGGGTAATCTTTTCCTTCACACCGGCCTCGTGTATAACCTACACATACATAATACCCTTCCCACTGTAGACTCTTCTCATGCCATTCCTCAGGCTCCAATGTCCCCACACAGCCAAATTTCATGATGATAAGTGGGCTGCAGTGAGAGAGGGGGAGCAGGAAATTTCCATTCTGCCACTGGAAATTTTAGTCTGGATTCACGTTTTTGTCCTGTTTTTCAGCCCAAATTTTGTCGATCGTTACTGTTGGTTTTTTTTGGATGATTTTATTTTATATTTAAGCTGCTCAAGAAGCCATTTGGATGACAGGTGTTTTTTTTTAATGCAGAATATAGATTGTTTAAATTATTAATTAAAAGTTGGCTCCCCAAGTTTCTCATGCAAATCAAAATCTAATACAAATGATGATGTTCAATACAAAGGTCATTTATCGCCACTAGAATGGGGTGGTGATTTTTTGCTGGTTCCTTTTTTTCATATTTCAGGTCCCTACTTTGGCCTCATGCTGTTCTTGAAACTCTGCTATTCCTGAGGAGAAGCATATTGGTGGACTCAATGGACTGCAGTAGTAGACAGGAACGGGGGGGGGGGATTCCTTCTTTCCACTGACACAACTGTCTTGCGCTGGCTGAAAGCATCCTTGCATTCAACTCAGTATGTTCCTTAGAAAGAAGTTGCTCTTCTGGTGGTGAATGTGGGCATGCTGTCTTTTTGCTTTCCCCTCTCTATCTGTTATGGTTTCATCAGATGGCAGCTGATGAGCGGAAGGAAGGGGTTATCAGCTGGACTTGGATCCCGGTTTAGTGGAGGAGTATCTTGTGGCTCCTTGCCATTCTTCTGATAGCCTTAATGGCCCTTGGAAGTCCAATATGTTCTTCATCCCAATATGTTCAGCCTGTGCCTACAGGGATGAGCAGATCCCATCTGTTCCATTCCTTCATTGTGCTGGTCTCTTCACTGTTACCCAAACTGGACCTGGAGAAGGGGAAATTAGCATCAAAACAGCTTCCAGAAAGGAATAACATGAGACCTTGTAGATCAAGGGTGTCGAACTCATTTGTTACGAGGGCCAGATATGACATAAATGTCACTTGGTTGGGCTGGGCCATGCCTTGCCAGCCCAGATCGGGACTGGGGGAGGTGGGATGGTTGGCTCAGCTGGCTCCAGCCCCAGAGCCTTACATTTGACACTCCTGTTGTAGAGCCGACTTGCAATCACCTTCCCTTCCCCTCCCCACAACAGACACCCTGTGAGGTAGGTGGGGCTGAGAGAGTGTGACTCGCCCAAGGTCACTTGCTTCATCTGTAGGAACGGGGAAACAAATCCAATTCACCAGATTAGCCTCTGCTGCTCATGTGGAGGAGTGGGGAATCAAACCCGGTTCTCCAAATCAGAGTCCACCGCTCCAAACCACCACTCTTAACCACTATACCACGCTATGCTAAATTTGGAATTTTTTTTAAAAAAATGGAATCATGGAGGATTTTTAATGCATTGGTTCCATTTCACAGAGAAGACCAGGTAATTTAGAATTCCATACTCCAGGAAGAAATTTCAGTGAGGAGGATTTCAGATACATCTCTGCTACTTATCCTGTATAAGTCATCACTTTGGAAGACTGAAGTTGCACTAGCTTGACATAAATTTGTGTCAGTACATGTATCAGTTCCCCCCCACAAAGAGCACTACGCCCTATTGATCTTTCTCTTTCATTCTGTAAACAAGCTCTGCTTCACAGTAAGAATTAGCTTTGATTTTTGGAGTCTTGCAGGAGACCAATGTCAGTCCCCATAGTGGTAAGCCAGTTGACAAGGCTTTCTGACCTTTGTATTTATTACAGAAAATGTTTCTGGATTTGAGGTGAGCAGAACAACTACACGCACCATAAGTGTGTGTGTGTGTGTGTTTTATAATGAAGAGTGTGATGAGTTGTGTGTACTTCTCAGCAATACAAAGAAGTTTCCATGTTTTATTATCAAAACCGCTTTGGCTTTTAAATTAACTTCAGACCTACACCCTTAAGAACAATCAACAATATTGAAAAATAATTACATAGCAACTTTTTAATTGCTCTGGTTTTCTGAGCCAGTGTGAACTCAGTTGCTCTTGGTATATTAACTGCTCACTTTATGAGCAGATTTGAATCCAAACAATATGAACCCCACACACCACACAAAATGAAAAGGGACCAACAGAGTACCTCTGTTTTCAGGCTTTAAAGTTGTGGCATGTGCACATTTCCACTGGCTCAGGGCTACAGCTTGCATCCCAAGTGGATGCTTTCGAGTTAGGGTTGCCAGGTCCCTCTTCACAACCGGTGGGAGGACTTTGGGGTGGAGCCTTAAAAGGGTGGGGTTTGGGGAGGGGAAGGACCATAGAGTTCAATTGCCAAAGGGGCCATTTTCTCCAGGTGGATTGATCTCTATCAGCTGGAGATCAGTTGAATTAGCAGGAGATCTCCAGCTAATAACTGGAGGTTGGCAACCCTTTTTCTAGTATGCAGAATTAGTGCCATGTGCCATCTGCCTGCTTGATTTGAAGATGGTTGTCATTGTACAGATGGTGGTGGTTATTGAACCTTGAGTTGGGCATTTTATGTCACACAAAACAACCCCTTTCTTTGTCGTTGCAATAGCATTAATATGGGAAGACCTTATTCAGTGTTCTGCACTACATAGTTTTGGCTAAAAACGGTTGATGCCTTCTCCTGTGTCCCTCTCTTACTTCCTAGACTGGCTGAGGAGACCAACTGAAAGGAAGAAAAAAAGAGTATCCTTCACTTCACATGCCTTTCTGTGTCCTTCTTTGTCTCCATTATTTCCAACCTCAAGCCAATTTGGTAGCATTGAATTTTTGCTATCTAAATAGCTCAGGTGACCCGACCTGGATGGCCCAGCCTAGCCTGATCTCATCAGATCTCAGAAGCGAAGCAAGGTCAGCCCTGGTTAGTACTTGGATGGGAGACCACCCAGGAAGTCTAGGGTCGCTACGCAGAGGCACACAATGGCAAACCACCTTTGTTAGTCTCTTGCCTTGAAAACCCTACTGGGTTGCCATAAGTCAGCTGACACATGGTGGCATTTTACACACACCCAAATAGCTCAGGTAATGAGAAAGTCCTGAGAAAGGGGAGAGAGAGCTTTTCCTTCTCTTGGAAAAAGATGAAGAGTTGGTTTTTATATGCCGACTTTCTCTACCACTTACAGGTACCCCACCAGAGTCTTAAAATATTTATCATTATTATTTTGGAAATAGTCTCACACAGAAGTTATTTATAGGTTTGAACCTGTAGCTCACCCCAAAATAAACTTCCAAATGAGGTATTCCAAAGTTCATCCTTTCCAAATCTTGCTTCCATCTCTTTTTATGAAAGTCCCAGAGAATGGTATCCACTTCAAAGACCATCGCATTGAAAATTCCCCAGCATGGAAAGAATACACACGCACCCTGGGATGCATCACTGACACTACAGGCTTTCAATAATATATTGAAGTGGGTGCTTCAGGCTATGGTAGTAGATTCTATACACTGACACAGTCAGCTTTTGCCATTTCTATGAGGATCTTTCAATTATAGATGGGGACAAATGACACTCTCTGATAGAACAATGTTGGCACTAAGAAAGCCACCCTGTGTCAATGCTTTCTTCTTTAAGGAAGGGGGGGAACCTGTTGTGTTGGTGATGAGTATTCCAATATATTTTATTTTATTTATTTCATTATTTAATTTCTACCCCGCCCTCTATCCCTGGTCGAAGCCAAGCTCAAGGCGGCTTACATCATTGAATATAATCCATATCGCGGTACAATAAAACCTTAAAATCAATCTAAAATCACTTTCCAACAGATAAACATTCCGAAGGAGTAAACAAGTAGTGCAATATAAGAGAAACAGGGCTACAGCGAGCCTAGCAATACAGTCAGGTTCCCTAATTCAATTTGATAGACTCTAAAGGGGAAAACAGGGGTTGGGGGGTCAGCTTTGATGGAACCATTGAATAGTTCTTGCCAAATATTGTTGGACTTGATTCTTGGCCTATTGGTCTTCTTACTAGACAATATCGGGATTTTTTGTTAGTTTTCACAGCTGTCGTTCCCTGATTTTTAATATTTCCATTCCTGACCTTTGAGTGTAGTGGTTATAGAATTAGGATCGTGAACACCCAGGTTTAAATCCCCACTCTTCCATAGAAGCTCATATACTATCAGCCTAACTTACCTTACAGGGATGTTGTGAAAATAAAATGGTGGGGAGAACAATGTGCTTTTCTCGTGCTGGCTTGTAGCATGAGTTGTAAAACAGACTTCCCTTGATTGGAAAGTCTGATCGATTGTTTTAAGGTAAAGAGATGCTAAAGTGGCCTGAAAGACTGGATTTGAGAATGTGTAGAAGCTAAAATGACTAAACTGAGGGTCTTGTACATTATGAGAACACAAGAGTCACTGGAAGACAATAATGCTAGGAAAAACTGAAGGCAGCAGGAAAAGAGGAAGACTCAACATGAGATAGATTGACTCCATAAAGGAAGCCATGGCCCTTAGTTCACAAGACCTGAGCAAGGCTGTTAACAGTAGGACATTTTGGAGGACATTGATTCATAGGGTTGCCATGAGTTGGAAGCAGTTTGATGGCACTATACACACACACAGTTGTTGTTGAATGAGTGATGGAATGCCATGTGGTATACAGGTTGGAGTGTTGGATTAGAACTGGCAAGACCCAGCCTCAGATCCCCATTCAGCTGTGAAGCCGTGTCTCTTGACTCTTTCTTGCCCCCCCCCATAGACTTGCAGAAGGTCTACACACTCATCAAAACTGTTATTTTCTCTAAATTTCCCAGATGTTTCACCTCTAAATTAGGTTTCTTTTTCCTGGGGGAATTATGATAGCAATGCTTTCTGTCACACCTGGGATGCTACTTGAATCACTCCCAATTTCATGTACATCTGCTGAAAAGTTTTATGCAAGTTTGGAAAATCACACTTTCTTCCTTACTGTCCTTCAGTGAACTCTAAATGCCTCGGCTGAAATCTTTGCTGTCCCTTTAAGATATTTGGATTATGCTTTCTACTTCCTATTGTGGCTTTACCTGGCTGCTTATTTTGGTCTGACCTACTTTCCCGATTTGTTCTTTAAATGGTAGCATTAATGCATATTATTTGTATTCCATGCTTTGACTGTGTGACTAATTGGGTAAGTTTGTGATCTTGCTGTCTCATATTAGCATTACACTGCATCACTCCTTGCAAGAATAGCCTTGTTCTTTTAATGTACGGCTTACAGATACTTATGCCTTTTTTGCTTTCATAGTAATATTACCATATTACAGTGCCTTTTTGTTCATATGGCTTCTAAGAAAGGGCAGAAGTTCTGGGCAGCTGAGCTCATGATAATTTTATAGGGTTGCCAGGTCCCTCTTTCCCACTGGTGGGAGGTTTTTGGGGCAGAGCCTGAGGAGGGCGTGGTTTGGGGAGGGGAGGGACTTCAATGCCATACAGTCCAATTGCCAAAGAGGCCATTTTCTCCATGTGAACTGATCTCTATTGGCTGGAGATCAGTTGTAATAGCAGGAGAACTCCAGTTGGCAACGCTTTAATTTTAACAGGAAATGCATATGGCACCACGCAGCTGAGCTCCTTCTCTTTTCCCGTCCCCAGCGGATACAAGCCAATCATGCTTGGTGTCGTTGGGGGTGGGTCCCGGTTGGCAGGCTACACGCCCAGGTTTTTTGTTCAGGCTACTGGCCAGTTATTTTATTGTGCCCTCACCTCACTTGCTGCACACTTTCTTCAGGTTCTCCCACCCTCCCTGCCTTTATCTTGGTTTTTCGGATGTTCTTTCATTAATTTCTTTTCTATTTTGTCACAACTTTTGGCGATTTTTGCATGGGGTGGATCTAGTTTTGGGGGGAAGGCCGGCTTTTGTGCCCTCTTTTCCCACTCTGGGGATCCCCATAAGGGATTTTGCGGGAGGCCTGGCAGGGGACATGCCCAGCTCGGGGGCTGTCAGGGTGGCCTCCCTACAAGTGAAGGGGAAACACAGAGTGGCTCCCATCCAAGTGGTGTCCCACATGCCTATTATTTTGGGTGCGGTGGAACACAGGTAGGATGGTGCTGCTGCACTTGTCTTGTTTGTGGCTTCCTGGAGGCACCTGGTTGACCACTGTGTGAACAGACTGCTGGACTTGATGGGCCTTGGTCTGATCCAGCAGGGCCTTTCTTATGTTCTTATGCTCACATACTGCCTTCCCAGGCTACTCCCAGAAGGCGGCTTGGGGATGCACCCCAGCAGGCGGGTTGGGGAGCAGGAGGTACAGCATCAGTCAGCAGGTTGGGTCGGCTGATGACCTGGATCCAGCCCCTATGCTATGCCAATGCCCTTACACTGTAACCAATAAAAGTTGTGGCCATTTTCATCCCAATGCTGTGTCTTGTATTGATTGTGCATGCCTAGGTTTTGGGGGTGTCTGGGTAGCCATCTCCAGCCACCCCCACCCCCCACAACTAAGCACTAGGTCAACAACTATGAAATACTTTCCATTTTGCAAAACAGTTTCCAGTTTGCCAACAAAGAAAGAAGGAATTCTGTATCCCATACTGCAAAAATAAGCTTTCCTTCTAGAAATATTAAAGAGAACCATTTCCAGCTCTGACTTCCTGAGACATTAGTTTGCTAGCCTGATGTCAGAGTGCATATATCTGAACTTAACAAAAGAAACTTTATACCAACAAGAGCGGAGCATGGACTAGAATATTTAGCACATTATTCAGGAATTAGTTCGTAACAGATGCTCTAAAAGAATTAAGTGTTTGGACACATTTCAGAATTTATCAAAACACTGTAAGCTGTCCCACTAATTCTGGAGGTTCTTTATCCCCTAATGCCAAACATATGTCAATAAAATGACTTGGTAGCAAATATTACAACTGGATTTTATTCTTTTAAAAAACTAGGCAGACAAAAAATGTTAATTACCACCCAAAAGTTACATTGGGTCTGAAATTAATTTTTCAGTCCATAGTATAAATGTGTGTGTGTGTTTGTAAAGTGCGGTCAAATCGCAGCCGACTTATGGCGACCCCTTTTGGGGGGGGGTTTTCATGGCAAGAGACTAACAGAGGTGGTTTGCCAGTGCCTTCCTCTAGTATAAATGTAATTTTCCCAATTTCTTCTGGGGGGGGCACTTTCATTGTATCATATAAACATTGCCGTCGACTCCATCTTTTGAATGCAGTCCACTTGGGGAACATCTTTCTTTTGCTTAATGACTGTCCATTCTGAGTAAATGGAAATGATGCCCTCTTTTCTGTTTTTTCTTAAGAATGTTTCCCTTGCTAGCTCAGTGAAATATTGGAATTAGTTGCCTCTCCTTGTTATAGTTTAGTTTTATCGTGGATTTTATTAGCATCCAGAACTATCCTGTTACTACCATAAGTCATACCTTGGGGATTTTGAAGTTTGAATGACACTATCTACTTGGACTAGTTTGGGGATCTCCCATAAGCCATTTCTGGATGGCAGCATGTGTCACAAATGGCAAAGAAACTCAGAAAACTTGGCATATCATTTTCTCTTCGGATGCTATAACTATCTTGGGGATCTCTTTTGCCCAGTGACTTCAATTTCCTCTGCTCGACAGACCTTATCTTATCAACAGCTTAAACCATGTTTACAAATACGATTGTAGAGCTCTGTTTTTGATGCCAAATTATTCTGTAAGCTGTTGATCTTTATTACAGATTTGCTGCATGTTACTAAATAACGGAGGTAATTATACTATTGGGATGTCTGTATCTTGTAGAGTTTTCTTTTCTTTTGTACTTGATGGCTTTTTTTGTCACCCACAATCAAAACAAATGCAAAACTCTATTCATTTGTTAAATTAATTTCAATTATTCAGCCATTTCAGTCAAAGCATAAGGGCTGCAGTGATGCTGTGATCCCTGCAATTAACATGTTTAAAAAAACTAAACTTACTGTGCTTGCAATGCACAATTTTCTCAAGTCAAGAACCCCTGTATTCTCAAATTGCTGATTTGTATGCAATTTAAAATGAGCAATATTTCGAGTGCATTTGTGTCTTCACAGTTGGCAGCATTTATCATTGCACAAGCAATCAGTCAGTCGATGCTGTCAGTCCATGTTGGGCACTTATTAGATTGCTGGGAGTGATGGGAATTGATCCTCTTGGTCTTCCAGTTGAGTTTGGGAGGTTGAGAACTACAATTTCCATGAGCCCTAGCAGGAAGCCATTCTGGGGGAGATGGGGAAGTTGGGGTCTATTGTTTATTTAAGGTGCTATCTCTCGTGGCCAGTTACTCCACCTCCCGTTTCAGAAAGGTAAGGTTCTATGTGTTGGGCTAGGGAAGAAGTGGTAAGGGGGTAGTGGTAGAAAGGAAGGCACATCCATGTTCTGTCACCCTTATGCTTTTATTGAAATGTATGTGTGTTAGAACAACAATAGCAGTAGGGTAGCCAGCTCGAGGTTGGGAAATACCTGGAGATTTTTGGGGCGAAACCTGAGAAGGGTGGGGTTTGGGGAGGGGAGGGATTTCAATACCATAGAGTCCAATTGCCAAAGCAGCCATTTTCTCCAGGTGAACTAATCTCTATCGGCTGGAGATCAGTTGTAATAGCAGGAGATCTCCAGCTAGTTCCTGGAGGTTAATAGAAAAAAGAGACACCACTGTACTGATACCATATAGTTAGGAAATAAGCACAGGAGCGACACAACAATGTAGTTACAAAATGCAAAAAGATTCTATTGGAAAAGTTACACATAGATGTCATCTTTGGAAAACAATATTTCATCTGCTGAACTATCTTGAAAATACATACATCAGTGACTATTGGACTTTACTATTATAGATATAGGATCTTGTTAGACCCATTGTTTTTGCATTGTTGTTGCTTACTATGTGTAACTTTTCCAATAGAATCTTTTTGCATTTTGTAACTACATTGTTGTGTAGTTCCTGGAGGTTGACAACCCTAAATAGCAGTGATTAACACTACAAAAAGGAGAGAGGTGTTCAGAGGGTTAATTTAGACCAGGGGTGTCAAACATAAGGCCCACGGGCCAGATACAGCCCCTTGAGAGCTCTTATCTGGCTCGCGAACAAGCCAAACCAGCCACACACACCCACTCTCAATCTGGGCTGGTGAGGCATGGCCCGGCCCAACCATTTATGTCATGTCTGGCCCTTGTAACAATTGAGTTCGATACCCCTGATTTAGACTATGTGCGTTACCTAGCAAGTGACTAAACCTAGAAGTTTCTCTTCTAGTTTATCCCTCTTGCTGTATCTGCTGCAGCTCAGGGGACAGCTCTACACTCTTCCTTCTCCAAATCTGGATTGTTGTAGTTTGCTTTGTGTATTTAAAAGCCAAATTTCAATTTTTTACTTCTTGAGAAGAGTCTTCACTGTACACTGTACACGTGGCAAACATACACTTGGCAAATACCCTCGTAGGTTTTCAAGTGCTCAACAGAGATGCTCACAAATATGCAACTGGTGTTCGCACATCATGAAAGGGCTGCCATCTAGAAGTCACCCCTCAAATGCAACTGCAGTCCAATAGCTGTAAAGCAAAAAATAGCAAAGGTGTTGAGAGAACACAATCTGGGGGGTGACATAAGAAAATAAAGAGCAGCGGCTGTTGGCAACAGTCGCTAAGTAGAACCTCCATGTTCAGAACCAGTGTGCCTCTGAATATCTGCTGCTGGAGTGATGCAATACAAGAAAATTGGCACTATTAATGCCTCTTTTTCAGCCACTGCTGAAAACAGAATGCTGAAAGGGGTAAACACTAATCCAGCCACATTGGGTTCATCCTGTGACTTTAGAACAGATAGTGGCAACCTATGAACTGGCTTCTCCCATCTCCATTTTTGTGGCCTATTATGGGTTTGGGCCTGTTGGTAAAAGTGGGTGGAGTTTTTCTAGAATGATAGCGGACCTTCTGTGGGAGCACAAAGAACAAGTAAGTTGTGCAAAAGTTGCCCTTTTTAGACATACTACTGTTTGTTTGTTTTTCTTTTATAACTACTAGTTAGTAGGCTGCTGCTTGAAACAGATTGCTAGACCAGATGGACTACTGGTCTGATCCAGCAGAGCTCTTGTTATGTTCATGCCCTACAAAAATACAATAGCCAGGCCTGAATATGAGCTCATCAGTTGCATTATTTGTAGAAAGCAAAGGTCAGCTAATATGGGAATAGAAATGCTAGGAAGTATTTGCCACATCAATCCAGTAATAGAACATCTGTCTTTATTTTAGATACGGGAAGCTTCATATGTATATACAATATGGTCTGAGGCTTTATATTTGTATTTATATTTGAGTGGATCCAACCATCCTCCAATGAGCGTTCCTCAAGCCTAAGGAAACTTCCACCAAATTTAATTACCTCTTCCAGAATGAAAGAGCCACTTAAATTGGAGGAAGTCTACTTAGGCTGGAGGAAAGCTTCAAGCTTTGCTCAGTGCAGTAGGAGGATAGGGGTAGGATCCATCCTATTGGTGCTTTTTTAATTTTTTTAAAACATCTTAAGACTTATGAACCATTGGACCAAAACCTTTGCGAATGAAGATGCTGGGGTACTGACAAGCAAAAGAGGATGAGAGACATGGGGCGCTTTCACATGTGCTGAATGATGCACTTTCAATCCACTTTTAATGCACTTTAGTGACCATTTGCAAGTGGACTTTGCCGTTTCTCACAGTAAAATCCAGTTGCAAAGTGTACCGAACGTGGATTGAAAATGCTTTATTCAGCATGTATGAAGTGCTCTAGGTTTGTAATTGGCCAGATGCAATGGGAGCAAGGTAAGCCCCATTGGCACTATCACCAGCAAACTTGCGCCAGAAAAAATGGCGGCATAGCCCTGTGGAACTGCATGGAGCAGTTTCATGAGGTTTGGGGGGAAATTCCATTTTTCAGCTTGCTGCGCTGGGCCAGCCAGCTGCTCAGAATGGGGCTGCCAGATCCTGCTTCACCACTGTTGGGAGGTTTTGGGGGCGGAGCCTGAGGAGGGCAGGGTTTGGGGAGGGGAAGGACTTCAATGCCTTAGTGTTCAATTGCCAAAGTGGCTATTTTGTCCAGGTGAACTGATCTCTATTGGCTGGAGATCAGTTGTAATAGCAGGAGATTGCCAGCTACTACCTGAAGGTTGGCAACCCTAGCTAAGAAGGCTGCGCGGCTGTGTTGTCCCCCAGTGTCCTGCAACTATCCCCTCCTTTGGTTGGCGCTGCTTATGTCTATGATCTGGTCACTAGGTCCCCTGTGCTTCTTTCTTAGAACAGCTGTGAACACTGAAACTTAACACAAAAAAGCTTCCAAGTTCCAAGAGACTTTGCTGAGCAAATGCATTCGAAATGTGTTGGTGTGGTGTACCAGCTGTCCACAGCAATGTAAAGACTTCTTAAATGTAGTTACATTCAGTAAGTTTTTACTGCTTTTGCGCAGTTCTTGAAATTGTTTTTGTTTTAAATTTCATTTGTGAGTCAGGTTTAAATGCATCTTTTATGTCTTGACTTAGAGGTGGATTTTTTGTAATAAACCTAGTCTCATAAAGAGTATTTCCATACTACACTGTTTTGTCTCTCCAAAGGCATGAAGCCATTAAACTTTTAAACGTTTTCAAAATTCACCTATGTTGGAAACCTGAATGCTGTTAATATAATGATATCAAGTCCATTAAAATGTGAACACTTCCCAAAGTGATATCCCTAGGACTTTTGAAACTTTAATGTCTAGGTTCGATTTTCTTTAAGAAAAGTGGATTAATAGGACAAAATAAATTACCTTTGTTCTACCAAAAGAAATGAAACTTGTGCGAATATTTGAGTCGCTGACATATCTGCCAGAGTTTATTTTAGTAATGTGTAGCTTTTTCTGCCAGATTAAAATGTGTTGTTTACCAGAGGACAGTACTGAATTCCTGCATCGGGGGTGCAGGGAGGGCTTTAGATAACCTGTAATTTTGGGGGGATAAGATAGTAATAACTGAACTTCTGTTTATGTCAAATGCTGCATTTTTCTTAAGTTGTTTTATTGAGTATTAAAAGTGCATCTGTTGGTATTCTGAGAATCCACGCGAGAACAGTGGCAAAAAGTGAATGTAATAGCCAGCAGTTTCAGGGGGCAGCTATGTTGATCTGAAGTAAAAGAGCTGGTTTCGAGTCTGGTAGCACCTTCGAGACCAACGAGATTTTTGTGGTATAAGCTTTTGAGACAGATATATGACGAAGGGAAAGCTGATCCCCCCAAAAATCTTGTTGGTCTCTGTGGGGTTTTTGGACTCGAATCTAGCTCTTCTAATAGCGGAATCCCACTTTGAGTTTTTAATTAGTTGCTTTGGATCACAACTACCCCCTAGCAGTATGAACATGATTAAATGGAAAGTAGAATGATGTGGGCCTCTTCTAGGGCTGCCAGCCTCTGGGTACTAGCTGGAGTTCTCCTGTTATTACAACTGATCTCCAGCCAATAGTTCACCTGGAGAAAATGGAAGCTTTGCCAATTGGACTCTGTGGCATTAAAGTCCCTTCCCTCCCCCAAACCCTGCCCTCCTCAGGCTCTGCCCCCCAAAACTTCCTGCTGATGGCTAAGAAGAACTTGACAACCCTAGCCTCTTCTGAAGTTTAACACCCAACTTACCAATTTACAGCTTAGTGCTTAGAATGTAAAAGGAGACCTTATTGATTTTTACAGCAATAACTGTGTTGCATCCTAAGTTATTTGGAGTATTTGTAATCAACATAAAGGGAACCCAAGGCTTAGACTGTTAAATACTTCCACTTAGGGCTGTTGAAAAAAAAATCAGTAAAATTCGGAATCGGAAAAATTCGGCCCGTTTTTATTCAGAAAATGCCGAAGTCCAAACTCCCCCAATTCGGGTCCGTGCAATTCGGCATGTGGTCCGGAGTTCGGGGAAAAATTCGGCAGAATAAAGCCATTAAAAACACAACCGCACCTTTCCGCGGCTCCGGGGGGGGGCATTTTTGGGGGTAGAGGTCCCAAACTTTCAGCGTCGCTTCAAAGGACCCTTCTTGCAATAACCCCCAAGTTTTGTAAAGATTGGATCAGTGGGGGCTGAGATATGGGCCCTGAAAAGGGTCCCCCCTCCTTAATGTGTATTTGCAATTAGCAGAGCTTGCCGCCCACTCAACGCTCCCAGCCCCGACAAACAGCTGAGCTGCGGGGAGCAAGGGCAGGGCAGGTGTGAAGAAGTTTTCAAACCATGAAAAGCAACACAGCTATGCAAACCACCACGTTTGCAACCATGCAAAGCAACACCTGACGCCTGGGAGTTTCCAAACCATGGAAAAAGACAGAAGAAGTTTGCAAACATTGCAAAGCAACACGTTTGCAACCATGCAATGCAACACCTGACGCCTGGGAGTTTGCAAACCATGGAAAGGGACAGAGGCATGCTAGCTAAGCATCAGGAGCAGGAGGGGGTGGAATTTCCCCTTTTGCATTGGACTCGGGACCAGGCAAATGCATTCTTTAAGTCACAATTTGAAAACAATTTTTGAGCAAGCATCAAAATAGACCTAACCGATCTTATGAATGAGGGAAAACCTGAGGACACACAACTGAAGCCCCCCCCCTCAAACCAGGGAGAGAGAGACTCGAGGGGGCACACACACCCCAGGCAGAATGGGCGAAAGCCCCCTTTGGCTTCCCCCCCACCCACAGAAACTGCTCCCTCCCCACACACATACAGACTCTTCTCCCCACCACACACACACACAGGAGAAAAATTATAGATTAAAGCCCCAAAAGGGGTCTTACTGTGGATGTCTTCTGTTCCATCAGGAGGGACTGGGAGGACTGGATAATCCAATACGACTCCATTTAAGCACGGGAGGTTTTGCCTTGGATTTGCCGCTCTCGAGATGCACACAGGATTGGCTGATCCCATTCATGCCAATAGGGAAAAGGGGGGACCCCATATCTCAGGACCCCCTGACCCAATGTTTACAAAACTTGGGGGGTCTCGCAAGAAGGGTCCTTTAAAGCTCCACTGAAAGTTTGGGGTCTCTACCCCAAAAAATGTGCCCCCTGAAGCCACAGAAAGGAGTGAATGTCTGCTTTAAATGGAATAAAAATGCACATTAAGGGGAGGACCCCTTTCGGTCCCCATATCTCGGGACCCCCTGACCCAATGTTTACAGGAGAATGGCTGCAGGAGAATGCTGCTTACTAACTGACGGTTATGCTGCTGCGCCGAACCCTGAATTTGCTGAATTTATTCGCCGAACACCCCGAATTTGCTGAATTCGGCTCCCTGTTTTCCCGCCTTTTTTGAGTTCAGTTCCATCCGAACTAAAAACCGCCGAATTGGGAAATTCGGCTGTTTTTCGGTTCGGGATGAACCAAATCAACAGCCCTACTTCCACTGTAACAGTCAGGGAAGTCTTATCTGATCATGCACTTCTTTATACCATCGACTTGGTCTAGATGGAATGTGCAACCACGGTTAAATTAAATTCAGCATCCTCTGAACTCAACTCTAACTATAGTTAGTTTGGCTTTCTGAAGCCAGGATAGGAAGCTGGTTTATTAACCACAGTTACTTTTTAATATGATTTCACAATACGCGTACATGGAGAATCTTGGTTGGCCCCCTTGTACCTCTAGAGAATTTCTTTCATGCACTTGGCTGCAAGAGGAACTGGTACCTTCTGCCAGCTGGCTTGGAATCACAGGAACAATAGGTTTGGCAACCACCTGGCAAGGCCTGCAGAACTTGTGGTCTCTGTGCCTGGCTTAGTGGGGTCGCAAGGCCTGATACAGTGTGCACGAACGAACAAACCTCAACAGCTTAGAAGTTAACTGTAATAAACTCACAGGCTCACTTCTTTTCCTCGAGTTGCTTGACTGAAACACATTTCAGGTGGTGCCATTATGAAATGAGTAGGTGATCGAGTAATCTGTAGGTGCTTAAGTTATAATTGCTTTGCAGATGCCAGCTGAACCAGGATTTCAATGGGAAAAAGCAGGGGGAGGGGTTGAATCTGAATTTAGTGCAGGGAGTTAAAGTCTTCCCAACTGTAGAAACTCAATCCAGTGCATATATTTCCCCCAGTACACAGAGTTGCTTAAGAATTGTACTTCTTAAAATTGCACAGATGTTCTAATTGAAAAGAAAATCTTCCAAACCAGCAAGATAGTTTGCATTATTTTATTAATATGTCATTTTATTTGTATGCGGCAAGCATGGAGTCTTGAACACAGGGAAGCTTCCATATTCTTCTTCTAGAGGAATTCTCCTGAAATCTGCTGTCCTGTTCTGAGTTGGCAGTGTCAAGGAACAGAACTACATGCATCTTCTTCTAGTTGGCTTTCCGCTGCTGAGTCCTGGAGTCTTTAGAATGGGGGGTGGGGATATACACTACGATATACATTTGGATGGATGACTCTATTGAAGTATAGATCGCAACTAGGGTTGCTGGGTCCCTCTTTGCCACCAGTGGAAGGTTTTGGGGGTGGAGCCTGAGGCAGGCGGGGTTTGGGGAGGGGAGGGACTTCAATGCCATAAAGTCCAGTTGCCAAAGCGGCCATTTTCTCCAGGGGAACTGAGCTCTGTCGGCTGGAGATCAGGTGTAATAGCAGGAGGTTGGCAACCTTAAGCGCAACATGGATATAAAATGTGCCTCCAAAAGTGTACAGCGTGTGCATGCACACAGAATTCATAAAAATGGGTAAAAGGCTACTCATAGCTGCTTTGCTTCAGCCAGATTGTTCCGCTGTGTGCTTTTGGATTTGCACGCAATGGTTGACAGCAGTCATCTGACTCTTGGAGATGTAACATCGCTGGAAAAGTCAAAGAAAACAATTGAATTATTGGGGAGGGGAAACCCAAATGTATGCAGTACTGACTTTATTATGTCTGGACTTATTTAAATGCTTTGGCAACATAGTGTGTATAGTTGTCCTGTTTTAACTTTTTTATGAAATTTGAAAGTGTAAACAGTGGCATGCTAAGCAGAGTTATATCCTTCTAAGCCCATTGACTTAGTGGGATTCGAAAGGTTGGAGGCTGTGTTTAGGATTGCAGGATGAAGGCCTTAGTTTCCTACAAGCAAAACTGCAAGTACAGCAACACTAACCGCCCATTCCTGAGCTGAGGCGTACGGGGACAGAAGGGCAGAGGCGCAGTGGCACCTCTTCCTAAGCCAATCCCCGTACGCCGTTAAACAAAAAAAAGCAGTTTCATGGCTTTTTGTTGTTGTTGTTGTTTTACCGGGGCCTTTCGCCCCATAGGGAATAGCGAGGCTGTGCCTGCTAAAAGGCAGGTGCAGCATCGCCATTCCCGGCACTGGCGGAAGTGGCCGAAAGGGAATAGGGAACGCCCCCTGAATGCTGGCGCCACATAGAGGCCGCGCCGGGCAGAGGGAGGAGGCGGGGTCATGCGGTGCTCGGCTGCCGCCGGGATTGGCCTTGCCACCGGTGTGAATGCGTGTAATCATGTGATTACACACATTTATGCCAGCGACCAGGTCATGCTGCCTCCTATTGACTTTCAGCCCCATTCTCAGGAATGGGCTGTACAGACAGAACCAACAGAAATACTTCTTTATACAATAAGCAATGGTGGCTATCCATGGTGACTAAAATGAACCTTCACATTCAGAGGCATCAAACCTCTGAATAACAGTGTCATAAACCAGCATCAGGGAAAGCCTTGGTATCTATGCCCTGCTGTTGGCCTTCCATAGTAACTGGTTGGACACTGAGAGAGACAGGATGCTCGATTACGTGGACCATTAGTCTGATCCGGCAGGAGTCTTCATATGTTCTTATGTGCATGGAGATGGTCCATAGAGCAATAATTGGAAAGCTTCCCTCACCCCAGGTTTCCTGCTACATAGGGGTTATTGTGGTGAGTCTATCCTTATTTCAAAGCAAAAAGTTTTGTGTTCATGTTCTCCACACTTGAGCGTGGGAGGAGTTTTATATTGTTTGGAAAGGATCAAGAAAACTGCCTGGGATTCTTTTCTTGAATCTAATGCACTTTCAGGGAAAAGCTTTCATTCCGAATTTAAACTAATGCCAATATTTCAGAAGTAACAAGAGATTTATGAAAACAAGAGAACTGCAGCTGACAGTTGCATTAATTCAGAGAAATAAGATTGACATAATCTTCTTAATAAAAGACTACTTTGATTAATAAGCCAAAAACAAATTACATAAGATTACCGTAGAACTTCAGTAGGTTTCTTAACTGCTCATTTTGTAATCAAACGGACTACTTTGCAAACCTTGGGAACAAATGATAAAGCCAAATTCATACACAAAAGGAAACGGTAATTCTACAGTTTCTTGATAGTAGTTTATCCTTTGCCAAATGAGTGTTCAGATTACCCAAGCAAAGAGTATGGCCCACTTTAAAGGGGGAGAAAAGCTTTGTCCGATTTACATTTTTATTTATAACTGTCCTTTGAGAGAAGTTAGTATCAAAAGAGGTAGGTACACTGGATCCCAAAGCAATAATCTAGAACACCAGCATTCTGGTGAGTAATTGTTATCTGTTGTAGACAGAAAGTTGTACCTGAGTAAGGAAAAACAGATTTTCCATTGCTGACATAGCCATGCTAGTGGTCTTTGGGAATGTATGAATACATCATTTGTTTTGTGTTGTCACTGTTAGACTATGGGTCTTGTTCCACTGTTCCACAACAGTCCTTTCCAACCCTGGGGAATCTGATTTTCAGGGTCACTGTATCCAGATTGGGAGGCTACAGACAGGAAATGAAATCAACCCTTCTCCCTCTTCATCTATGGAGATGTGCTGATGGACGAGAGAGATTTCCATTAGAAGGGACTGGTGTGGCAGAAAAAAAACAGGGATGACCCTTGACTATAACAGCCTTCCACTGATGGCTGTCTGGAACCAACCCACAAAATATCCTAAACAACAACAACACTGGAATTCAGGCCCAAATGACATGTTACATTTAACATGTGATTCCAAAGGGGACCGGTGCCAGGAGTCCAGCTGTGAGTTCCCTGTGGGAACTCAGTTCTAAAGCACTGCAGAGACCTGATTTGGGTCATGGCATAGTGTGGTGGGGGGGATGTCTCCAGCCTCTCCCCGGTGCCTTTTTTCCCACCTGAAATGCCCCAGGTGAGGTGTTATTTGCTTGGGGGGGGGGAGACTGCACTTGCAAGCATTCATTGCACATGCAGCCATCCTGTGGGGCAAATGACTCCAGGCTGTTTGGAGTCAGGAAAATGTCACAGAGGGAAGGCTGGAGCCCCTCTTCCCCCATGCCACAGTACCGATCCAAATTGGGCCCCTGCGGCATGTTAGAATTGAGTTCCCACTAATCTGGTGAACCAGGTTGGTTTCCCCACTCCTCCACATGAAGCCAGCTGGGTGCCCTTGGGTTAGTCACATTCTCTCAGCCCCACTTACTTCACAGGGTGTCTGTGATGGGGAGGGAAAGGGAAGGTGATTGTAAGCCAGTTTGATTCTTCCTTAAGTGGTAGAGAAAGTCAGCATATAAAATCCAACTCTTCTTCTGCTGCTGCTGCTGCTGCTGCATGGCTGCAAGTCCCCATGGTGTTCACGTGTTAATTGAAATGTGCACCTTGGGTCTCAAGAGGCACAGAACAAAGTATGGAATTAATTTGGGAACAAAAAAAAAAGGATCAGAACTGGAGAAAACTCTCATTCCTAGGCACTAGCAGTAACTCCCGAAGAACGTCCATTCACTGTCACCAGTTGTCACAAATCTGCACTGTATTCTTCCCTAGCAGGTACAACCCAACAGAATCCCCATTAAGCAGTGGAAATCTCCCCCCCAGTATTTGGTTTTATATTCTTCAGCCGAGTTCTGTGCGCATTGCGCACCTGCAGCTGACATCTTTGAATATCCAATTTCACAGTAAAATGACTGGTTGTCTCAGCAGGTCCAAAGCTCTCCATGTCCTCCACTTTATTTATTATACCGTGTTTGTCATCGGGGATCTGGTCCTACATCTTGCTTTCTTGGCACCTGGAGGCTTCGCTGTGTATCGTCAGCAATGGCTTTGGCACCAGGGTAATTGGAGTTGCCACCCAAACAGATTAGCTGTGATACTGTTCGCTGCCCTAAAACACTCCTGTGCCATCTAAGGAAAATGCATCCTTCATTACTTAGTCCACAGCTCCTGTTCTGGGCAATGTCATGGTAACAGCAGTTCTCTTTTGATCAGCAGCCTAGCCTTCTACAATCTTATCTGCATGAATATTTTAGCTCTCTTTCCCCCCCCACCCACTGCCATTTTTTTCCCTTTGGCAAGCTAAGATTGCCCTCCCACCTACTGCAAATAGGAGAGAAAATATTCCTTTGATTTCATGTCTTGCTTCCTTTCTCTCTCTTTTCTCCCCACACCCAACAATGCTCTTTGCTTTAAAAAAAAATGTGTATGATTACGACCAGGATCCAAATAAATTGGTTAGGGCATTCAGATTCCTTCCCTCTGAACAACAGACTGTTCACGCGTATTGCGAACTGTTTTTAAAAGCACCACTTGGCCCCTTAGTAGCAGCCTGATTAGCCCATTTGGTTCAAGCTCATCAGGGCCTGGGAGCTAAGCAGGGTCAGTCATGGTTAGTAGTTGGTTGGGAGACCATCAAAGAAAAGCAGGTTGCTATGTGGAGGAAGGCAATGGCAAACCTCTGCTCAAACCTCTTATGCCTGGAATGCCCTGGGGAAGGGGTTGCCATGAGTTGGTTGTAACTCAACAGCATGTTCTCCTTCTCCTCCTCCTCCTCTTCTCACATGAACACATACTTATACTGAACCTTATACTGAATCAGACCCTTGGTCCATCAAAGTCAGTATTGTCATCGAAGTCCATCGAAGTCAGACTGGCAGTGGCTCCCCAAGGTCTCAGGCAGAGGCCTTTCACATCACCTACTTGCCTAGTCCCTTGAACTGGAGATGCCAGGGATTGAACCTGGAACCTTCTGCATACCAAGCAGATGCTCTACCACAGAACCACAGCCCCTCCCCTCTTAGAAGTATGATACCTGCTGACCCCTTGTGCATTTTGAGGTAACAAGTAAGAAAGGAAGGAAGGCTACAGATTCCAGTAAGATATGTCATGTGGCAGGAAGTAGGAAGGCAACCTTTGCGTTTTAGCCAATCAGGGTGTATTGTTCAAGAAGTTTCATTTCCTTCTGTACATGAAGCTTGATGGTGAGCTTCAGCATTCAAGAACATATCTATATCTAATATTATCTATCCATCTATCCATCCATCTTTCTCTCTCTCTCCATCTCTCTAGCCATCCATCCATCCATCCATCCATCCATCCATCCATCCATCCCTCCCTCCCTCCCTCCCTCCCCCCCCTCTCTCTCTCTCTCTCTCTCTCTCTCTCTCTCTCTATCTATCTATCTATCTATCTATCTATCTATCTATCATCTATCTATCTATCTATCTATCTATCTATCTATCTATCTATCTATCTATCTATCTATCTATCTATCATCTATCTAATTTAAAATACAGCTTAAGTACATTGTACCAGTAAAATAATTCCCTGGTTGAACTGCTTGCTGTCATTCTGCCTGAGAACTCCCAAGAGAACTGGAGCTTTTCCTGAGAACAAGTCCCCAAGTGGCTAGATTTATACTTAACCTGAGGAATGATTGAATGTTAATCTTCCTCGGGATGCGGTTCATTCTTAATCTAGCCAGGTAGAAGCGCATTCGCGAGGAACCTTTGCTGCCAGTGGGAGATATATTCTGCTCTGCTGGAGAGGGGGGTGTACATTGTATAAATGTGATGCAGAATGAACAAGTGTACCTTATTTCATTTCTTTTTATATTCTTGGCCATTCTCAACTTTTCATTATTGATCCTGTAGATGTGGACTGAGTATGCATGTTGTGAATCTATACACAGTATCTCTGAGCATATGACCCCCATCTATGTGTTCAGTTAGTGTGCAGTGAATAGGGTTGCCAACCTCCAGGTACTAGCTGGAGATCTCCTGCTATTACAGCTGATTTCCAACCAATATAGATCAGTTCACCTGGAGCAAAAGGCCACTTTGGCAATTGAACTCTATGGCATTGAGGTCCCTCCCCTCCCCAAACCCCTCCCTCCTCAGGCTTTGCCCCAATATCCTCCCGCCAGTGGCAAAGAGGGACCTGGCAACCCTAGCAGTGAAGTAGATCAGGCATGTGCCCATTGACCAAGCACCCTGCTTCCATGTGATTTATGGCTCCGCAGCACTGTGCCTGCCCATGGGGGTTGGACTAGATGACCCTGGTGTCCCTTCCAACTCTATGGCCATTTATGCAGGGTCAATTTTGATGCTCGCTCAAAGCTCTTTTTTAAAAATGTGATCTTTAAAATGCCTCTTCATGGTCCCGAGGCAAAAGGAGAAATTCCACACACACCCCACTCGCCTGCTCCTTCACTTCTTTGTTTGCATAGCCATTGGCAATGGTCTTTTGCATAGCTAAGCTGTGTTTGTGATTTTTCATGGTTCCTTCAGTAAATGCTTTGGTGCGGGGGTGGAGGAAATACAAAAGGTTGTGTTAAAGGGGTTCTTAAGAAATGTGTAGCAGGTATGTGCCGGCTTCGCAGTCACTTCCTGAATGACAGTTCAGCGTGAAAAACTCAGTCTGGAACGCCCTGCTAATTACCAAGCATAAATGGCCTATGATTCTAAGTGTGGGTGTGTATGCTCCCTGCCCATGATCTGGGATGCTGCTTCACAAATGTTGCTGATTACAGGATGGGAGAATAGGTGCACACGTTTCTTCCAGGCATAGGCACAGTGCTGTCAAGCAGGCGAGAGGTGGGCTCATCGCTCTTGCTCCTGCTCTCCCTCTCCAAGTGTTGCAGAACATACAGAGGGACTAGGGTGTCATTGATATGCATGATGCATAATACAAAAAAAATAGCAATTAAAAACGTATACGATTCATAGGGAGAAATCTAGGTACGGAAATAAAAACAGGATAAAATAAAGAAGCATGGGTTTGATGCGCCCAATGAAGAAGTGACATCAACCCAGGGTTTTTTTTTTGGGGGGGGGGGGGTTGGGGGATTGGACACAGCAGGGCTGAGAAATTTGAACTTCTCACTAATGAGACCCCCTGCAGGAAAACATAGCACAGATGCAGTGTCAAGTTTGCGTGGCGTAGAAGTTGTTTAGGACTTTTCAGTGGAAAGGCAAACTAATTTAGCTGCCCTTCCTTTCCTGAGTTGAGAAAGCTGGAGCTTTCTGCCTCTGATTAGGAGCTGTGCCTGTGTGTGTGCGTGTGTGTTTGATATACACATAAATCAAAACTCACCAAAGGCAGCCATGCATAAAGTGACAGCTGTTTATTTAAATTATTCTAGCCTTGGTGTACCGGCATCTCTCTTTGACAGACGTATGTTAAGCTATTGCATTGGAAACAGAGGCACATATTGTTTGCCATACTGCTGTAACTAGGGACTGGACAGTACCAGTTGCTCAGGCAGTCGCAGTATGCCAGGGACAGATTTAGCAAGTCTTATAGGTGTGTGTGTGTGTGTGTTTGTGTTTTAATCCACAAATAAGGAGCGCATATGTTTGGGATAACAATTTTGACTAGATTTCTCTCGAGTGACTCTTTAAATGACTTGTTCTGAGCAAATGTGTCGGTAGCAATAAAGGACAGCTCTCAAGTTTTACCAACAGACCAACAACTAATATGGCTCGATGAAAGGGATAGGTTTTTTTAAAAAAAGTCGCTTTGCTATTATGCAAGCAACGAGGGGCATGTTGATTGATAGCAATGTATTATTATAGAAGGTCTATTATAGAAAGTCTGGCCCTAGATTTCCAAGTCAGATTGAGAATGGGACCTTTGCATTCAAGGGGGCGGAGGGTAAGAAGAGAATGCTGGGTAGGGGATGGCCAGTGGGAGATATATTCTGCTCTGCTGAAGAGGGGGCGTACATTGTATACATACGATGCAGAATGAACAAGTGTACCTTATTTCATTTATATTTATATTTTTGGCCATTCTCAGCTTTTTACTATTGATTCTGTAGATGTGGACTAAGCATTTTGTGAATCTATACATACAGTACCTCTGAGCACATGACCCCATCTATGTGTTCAGTTAGTGTGCAGTGAATAGGGTTGCCAACCTTCAGGTACTAGCTGGAGATCTCCTGCTATTACAACTGACCTCCAGCCAATAGAGATCAGTTCACCTGAAGAAAATGGCCACTTTGGCAATTGGACTCTATGGCATTGAAGTCCCTCCCCAAACCCCACCCTCCTCAGGCTCCCGCTGGTGGCGAAGAGGGACCTGGCAACCTTAGCTGGCCATACACTGAGTGGTTGTGGAAATCAACTTTGGGGGTAATTCACATGAAATCTTCTTTTCATCTTGCGTTGGCATTAATTTAAGTTCTTTTTTGGACTGTTCTGTGTCCAGAAATCTTACAGCTCTTGATAAGTATTCTTGGTTTGGCAGATTTGTCCATTGATATTGAGAGATGGAGTTGAAAAGAATGAATTATCTTCAGAATTAAAGAAGACTGACCAAGAATTCTGAGAACAGTAAGTTTCACCACCTATTAACCCAATACAAGAATGTGTAGATTTGTCAGTTTTCAGTGTGTGTGTAGGTTCATTAGTGTTCCAGGAGCCCAGGTTCTCTCCCCCCCCTTAAATTATTTCCCTGAATATCTGAATTCAGCGGTTGTGTCTAATTTTAGTTGACTGTATTTCCAGTGACAGCATACATGTAACTTTTAGTGTTGTAATGTCACCTTATTGTACATTTGACCATCTGTTTTATGGGTAAATCTTTTTGAAGAAGATGCATATCAACATCCCAAACTGACTGCAAAGTCAGTTCCATTAAATCCAAGATTTCAAAATTGAAACGAACCCTCCACCTTCCTGTACCATTTATTGTCTTATTTACAGTCCTTTTGTAAATATTGGAGCAATCATTCTGAGTCATCAGCATATCAAAAGCACGATCAGCCAGAAAAGATATATGTGTAGTTAGGGAAAAAGTGTGGGCCCACAAAAATCATGGGGGGAAATTTCATCTCCCCCCTCTTCCTCTTACAGCCTGACTGCAGCAGAGCTCCACCAATGCAAATGACTTGCCTGGCGCATCTCTGGGTGGGCCCATGGAGCCCCCCCATTGCCAATGCCTCACCCAGAGCTGCTCCAGGCATGCTCACGAAGCCCTCTTGTCACTGCAAATGGCTCGCCCAGTGCCGCTTCGAGCATGCACCAACTATGTTTTGTTTAATTTCAGGGAAATTTAAACCCCTGAATTTTTTTTAATTTTTTTTTTAGATTTTTCTGTAGACCCAGGGTGGTACCCCAAGTCTGCAAACAAAATCTGTTGGGGGAAGTGTGCCCCATATCTGTGGATTTAAGTATCCGCAGACATGGGGCACATGTGGGAAGTAGACATATAGATACTATTTCAAATTTCTGCATAGTGGGCATCAGTGTTGATGTCTCTGTTCTATCAAAGTTCATCCCTCAGCTTAAAAAAAAAACACCACTTTGAAAGAATGGCTTTTACACCCCCATGCATAAATGACTTGGAAATTTCCTTCTCGTCAAAATTCCCTTGTCCCGGGATACTACTCTTTGGAACATAAACAGTCTAATTTTTCTGTCTTTCTTTGTTTTTGTTCATCTCTTCCATTAACTGATGCTCAACTACCTCTGCTTTCTGTTCCTCCTAAACCACGGCCAGGCCTTTTTGGAGTGTTCCCACCATCTTTTTAATACACTGAGTAATATTTTTCTATATACCCGAGGAGTCCCCCTTGTATGTGAATAGCTCCATTTCACTGCACTACTGATAGACATTCAGACATCAAGGTTGGTATCAGATGAAGTGAAAATGATTTAGAAGAAGTATACCTCTGAATACTAGCAATTTGGGAACAACACAGGGAGGGCTACTACCTTTATTCTCCCTTTCCCAGTGGATGTCCTGGAGCCATCTGTTTGGCCACTGTTGGAAAAGGATACAAGACTGAATAGACCTTTAGTCAAATCCAGCAGGATTCTTATGTTATGCGCCATTGAGGAATACAGGTATGAAAAATTAACCGGAGTCGTGCACGGACAGCCAGGCACGTACAGCTTTAGTGCAATGTCCCTATAGTGATTGCCCTCCTTCAAGCGCACAACCTGCCCCTTCCAGCTTGCCTTCATCTTCAGGAAGTTGAATTGCCATTTGAGAATCCAGCAGAGGTACTTCAACTACAGTGGAATGTAATTACTTTCCATTCAGAGTGCTTTGAGGCAGCCTAAACAACAATAAACAGTGGACAAAGCAAGGGTATTTTTAGACCCAATCATGTTATAAAATAAAAACGATTGTGCAGACCCTGGGCAGTAAAGGAAGTGGAAATGTCCGAGCAAGGAAGCATTCAAGGAGAATGTACCCATCTTTTGATAGCATCCAGTTTCCTTTGCTGTTCAAGCTGCCACCAGTATTTGCCTTTGGCATCCCACCACCTCCCTCCCTCCTGATACGGGCTGAATTCTAAAATAACTGCTGCTGCCTCATTTCAAAAAAAGGGATTGTAGGAAAAGGAGAATTCTGCCCTAGAATTTAGAACAATGTGGGACAGGCAGTCCTTGATTAAAATGTATATGTGGCAAATATCTATCATATTTTGATCCCACCCTTTCTCTAAAGCAGGACTTCTTAAACTTTTCCCACTTGCAACCCCTTTTCAGCTGAGAAATTTTTACGCAACCCCGGGTATATTGGTATATAAAATAGGTATACAAATCAAGCATTGACTGATAATAAATCATAAAGACATTTATTCTAAAACTATTATTTGGTATACATACAATTTTGCCATTTATTAAAGACAAAAGCAAATTTGCATGCTAATGAGATGGATGTGCTTGTTGCCAAATTTTTTGTGGCCCTCACATTCAGTTACGTGACCCCACATGGAGTTGCGACTCACAGTTTAAGGAGCTCATTCCGTGATTCTTCTCACTGTTTTATCCAAGCAATAGATCTGTGAGGTAGGTAAGTGACTGGCCCAGGTATGTGAGGAGGTCAGCAAAGGGATGTCCGAGGGGCCTGGCAGGTATCTCCTGTGACCTGTCATAGATCCATTCAGAACATATTACCAAATCCTCTGCAACATACCAGCCAACAGTTCAGCACAGAAAACTGTTCCCTGAAGTATAACTTTTTTTTAAAAAAAACTGCCTTTTTAGTGAGCATATTCCCAAATCAGGAAAATAAAAATACACATTCCGAAATGCTCTAAGAACATTAATAAAGCAGGATAATATCGAATTGGTGCAGCAGTAAAATGAGGTATAAAAAAGACACGCACGAACCTTTAAAGTGTATTGGATACAGAAAGGTGGCTGAGGAAATGGTAGGACGAAGTTGCTGAGGTTTGTCCAGCAGTGTCAACATTTAGCCTTACCCTTCAGTTTATGTTTAATTTTACAGCATTCAATAAAAAATCTATTCTCCTCAATTGGTGAATAAATACTGTAACTATATGTCATTTTCCTTGATTTGCTAGTCTTGCTTTTTCACTCTGTTCCCTTTAATCTTTATTGAGTAGGGCATTAAGAGTTTGAGACCTTCTCTCACCTCGTCCTCATGGCCCCTGCAATTTGATCAGAAAAATCAATACGTTGTAACTAAAGAGACTTTACTACCTTGCTTGCAAAACGAGATAGCCAAAGCAATGACGATCGCATCTGTAATGTGCTATGTTCTGAAAGTAAACCTGAATGGGCAGTTGTCCTGAGTACCCATTTGTAGGGCGGGAGCCTGAAGGGCAGGAAAAAAAATGGGGGGGGGGTTCACAAGAGATTAACACCACTGCCAGCCTGGGTCAAAAGCCCAAGAAACAGGAGGGGAGGAAGTAAAAAAATGTGGTGTCCTACTACAGAGTTGGTTGGAGTCATTCTGATCCACATTTGCATATGTGAAGAAGAAGAAGAAGAGTTGGTTTTTATATGCCAACTTTCTCCACCACTTAAGGAAGAATCAAACCAGCTTACAATCACCTTTCCTTCCACTCCCCACAACAGACACCCTGTGAGGTAGGTGAGACTGAGAGAGCTCCAAGAGCTGTGACTAGCCCAAGGTCACCCAACCGGCTTCATGTGTAGGAGTGGGGAAACCAACCCAGTTCACCAGATTAGGGTCTGCTGCTCATGTGGAGGGACGGGGAATAAACCCGGTTCTCCAGATTAGAGTCCACTGCTCCAAACCACTGGCCTTAACCACTACACTTTGCTGACTCTCAGCTGCCTTATATCAGACCATCGACCCATGAGATTGTCTACTCAAACTGGCAGCTACTTCCCAGGGTTTCAGGTAGAGGTCTTTCTGCCTGATCGTTTTAACTGGAGATGTAGGCGATTGACGCTGGGACCTTCTGCATGCCAAGCAGATGCTCTGCCACTGAACCACAGCCATTACCCATCTGTCTCCCATAAGCAAGAGGGAGACCTCATGGGGACTTGCGAGGAAGGCCTTACTTGAAAAGAGGAGAGAGGGAAGGGAAGGCTGGTGCTTCTATGCCAGTAAGGCAATATGAAGGGTGAGGCCTGAAAGCTTCCCACTCTTGGAGTGTAGTCCAAACTAGTGGCAATGATGGAGGGCAATCTCAGCGCTAGCCTCTTGCTCAGGGAAGGAGGTCACCCTGTATCTTCCTAGCCTTGAACTATGGAAAGCAATTGTACTTTAAAACAACAAACCCAAATAAAACTAATCCTATCACCCCCAAACCCCAAAAACCTTAAACCAGATGCAAAAAGCCAATGGCACATAATCAAGCACAAGACGTAGAACAATGTAAAATCTGGCCCAAACCCTTGTAAAACAAGATAGAACAAAGACCATAAAAATCTATGAAGTATTTCCAAATAACCCCCTAAAAAGTAGGGCAATGTCTTGACAGAGTATCTCAATGTCTGCCATTCTTGAAATGTCTGCTTAGTTAGTGGAAGGCCATGTCAAAGGCAGGGTGTCAACAATGGAAAAGCATTGTTCTGTTTCCCATCTGTCTCATCTTCATGGGTGGAGGTACCCAGAGCAGTCCTCATGAGGAAAATCTTATCTGGTTAGTGGGGTAGAATGGAATAGGTTGGTCTTTTCAGAGCCCACGGTCCCAAAATGTTTAGGGCTGTGAGCATTTTGAATTATGCCTGGAAACAGCTAGACTGCCAGTGAAGATCTTTTAATACAGGGATGGAAAGATCTTTGTAGGGCTGTCAAAAAAAAAATTCGGTACAGTTTGGATTCGGCCGAATTTGGCCCTTGTGGGTTCGGTACGTGCCGAAGTCCGAACTCCCCCACTTCGGATCCGTTCAATTCGGCGGGAATTCAAAGTTCGGGAAAAAAATTCGGCCGAACCGAATTGACAGCCCTAGATCTTTGTATCCATTCCTCAACAACAATCTGGCAGCTTTGTTTTGAACTGACAGAAGTTTCTGGATGGTTTTCAGAGGCTGCACCAGGTAGCCAAGTTGCAGTAGTCTTACTTGCATATGACCAAAGCGTGGGTTACTGTGGGCAAATAATGTATATCAAGGATTGGCTGTAGCTGGAATGTCAGCCAAAGTTGATCAAAGGTGCTCCATGTGATGGACAAATCTTGAGCTTCCAACCATAGGACAAGACCCAGCATTATGTCTTTCTTTTTGATTTTCTTCTGAAGTTTTTTTGTTGTTGTTTTTAATGTTTTATGTGTGACATTTTTACAACTAGTTTATTATATGTAACTACCCCCAGGGAGCATTTGTGTTAAGAAGCAGTATAGAAATGTGGAAAGTAAATAATTAATAGACATAGAATGAATTTACACACTTCTGAGGTTAGGGGAGAAAAACACAAAACAAATTCTGGGTCAATGATTGCATAAAGGCTGTGACATGTGGAAGAAGATGTATGCCTGAGGATTATTGGTGGTGGCAATTTCCCACGGTGATGCACTTATACGAAATGTAAATCTGCTTTAATCATATTAATGCCAAACTATTCATAGCTAGCACCAGAGACTCGACTGCTATTCCTATCTTCATTGCTGAAACCTGGACTGAGTACAAGTAAAGTAGGGTACTTCTACATGGGTGCTATGTAAACGTGTAGCTTCTACAACTTCTCCAGATCCTGTTATGATTTTGGATAGGAATTTACTCAAATGCAGAATCAAATCTGTTTCTATCTATAGTATTTTTGTCTGTGTACAGGAGATAAGTGACACAGTTGTCATCTCCAGCAGGGTCAAGGTCTGCACTATCCTTACATGTTGCTTTGAAGACTCAGGGTCAAACTAGACATGTCAGAGATAACAGATTTCACCCTCCACTCCATTTCCATTTATAAACAGGTGCATCTGTACAACTCATAGGTTTTTAGACATTAGGAAGTTACATACAGTGCAATGTTTCCCAGGATCCTTTGGGCTGAATTAAAGTCCTGTGCTGCTATGATTCTACTTTCAAAGTTTCTAGAAAGATCCAGTCACAGATCTCCCAGTTATGACTCTAGACTTGTTTAGGGTATGTCTTTAGTGCAAAGTCCCACACTATATTGTATTCACTGGCAGCCCAATGTAGAGCACATTCATTTAGATCGGATGTGATTATAGCATGGTTAACTGGGCTTAGTCACTGAGATTCTGTCTGGCCAGGACTAGCTATGAATGTCTGACCAACATCTTTTTCTGGATAACATCATTCCCAGCTATTAGTAAAAATAGATGCTAGTCATGATGCATACCTATTCTCTCCAGGATCAGAGGAGCAGGCCTGTTATGTTAGGTGCTTTGGAACACAGGCAGGATGGTGCTGCTGCAGTTGCCTTGTTTGTGGGCTTCCTAGAAGCACCTGGTTGACCAGTGTGTGAAGAGACTGCTGGACTTGCTGGACCTTGGTCTGATCCAGCATGGCCTTTCTTATGTTCAGATTGTGGTCTAGTCTGTAAAGCTCTGTATGAGATTTCCAAGCCCATGTACTCCCTAGTTCCATAACTATTTCCTCCATTTCTCTTCCTCCCTGTTGCCTCAGCTGTGCCTTAGGATGAGCAAGTGTTCTTTATTTCCTTTCTTTTTGTTATGTTTTTACCCACAGTTTCTGTTCCCCATTTTTTGTTGTTGATTTTGTAGCTCTGTTTGCATTCTTTATGCAAGCAGTTCAGTTTGGAAGCATACAACATCTGTCATTGATACATATAATACAGATGTGAGAATGCTGAATGGGTAACACATCAGTACACTTCAGATAGAAAATTCAGTGTGAGGAAATGGATTCAGAGGTCCAGTTTGTGCAACAGAGAAGCAAAATTGGCACAGGGACTCACGGGTAGAAACAGACGGGAATGGAAAACAAATCCCGTACTCTACTGGACTGGTCCAACATCGGCCCCTGAACTAGGGTTGCCAATCTCCAGGTACTAGCTGGAGATCTTCTGCTATTACAACTGATCTCCAGCCAATAGAGATCAGCTCACCTGGAGAAAATGGCTGCTGTGTCAATTGGACTCTATGGCATAGAAGTCCCTCCCCTCCCCAAACCCCGCCCTCCTCAGGCTCCACCCCAAAAACCTCCCACCGGTGGCAGAGAGGGACCTGGCAACCCAACCCTGAACTCTGGCTTCTTTCCATGTGGATTCGTACGGCCAACTTCAGTGTGTCCCTGGCTGCCCAAGCTCTAGCACTGACAGGTACCTGGGTGGCTCATTCCCTGCCCCTGGATATCTAAAGTGCATCAGCAGGCTGTGATTTCAGAATGGAAGAGGAAAGAACTTGGAATCTGAGCACGGGCAGTCGAACACCTGCTGAGCTGGAAACAAAGGGAAGGCTTTGTGTTAGGCGACTCAACGCGTGGCAGCACATGGCAAAGCAGGCGAGGTAACTTTCCGAGGCTAGAGAAAGAGGGAAGAGCTGCTGGCGACAGTTGCTAATAACTGTGTGTTTAGCTCGACTTCTGAAGCAGAGATTCCCCCGTGGAGTGTGGCTGCTGTTCCTACTGTACTGCCTTTGTTTGAGGTGAAACGAGGACTCGGCACATGTTGTGAATAAAACGGAGGAGGAGGAGGAAGAACAGCTTCTTGTGAGGGCTTTCTTGTCCCTAGCTGGGGATCGGCCCGCTTGATGTCTCGAGAAGTTGTGAGAGATGCTCCTGTTTATGATCCCCATTTCTCCCTTTGCCACAACACAGCCCTGTTAGGGAAAGTGTATTGGGCTAGAATCCTTATCCGTGAAGAGAACACCAACCTATAAGTAAGTACTTATTTACTACTTACTTACATATGATAGCTTGAGCAGTGTGCTCCATAAACTGACTCCAGGTGGGACATGGAGATCTCCCAGAATTACAACTGATCTCCAGACTACAGAGGTCAGTTCCCCTAGAGAAAATAGCAGGTTTGGAGAGTGGACTCTATGGCTTTATATCCTGCTGAGATCCCTCCCCTCCCCAAACCCCACCCTCCCCAGGCCCACCCCCAAATCTCCACAGATTTCCCAACCTGAAGTTGGCAGATTAAGCCCTGCACAGGCAAGACTCCCCACCCCACCCAGGAATGGGCAGACATAACACATTTACACTACAATCCATATTGCTCCATGCCAATGATGATGTGAATCATATTCCCCATAGTCTGTGTTCTTATTCTTCTACCCCAGGTGTGATGCACCTGGTCATTGCCCTACCATGCCTCATATACAGAATTCTTGCTGCCTTCTTCTTTGCAGGCCCTGAGCATGCCGTAGCTGATGTTGCATTACACCAGGTACAGTGGCAGAACATCCTGTTTAAAGGGGAGGAGGTGAGGAGAGGGTACAAGCAGAGGCACAGGGCAAGTGTGGTGTAGTGGTTAAGAGTGGTGGGCTCTGGACTTCCGGTGGTGCCGCTGGAGAGAGCACTCCATTTCCCCAGGCTGTCCTGGGAGAAATCCAAGTTTGCGTTATTTCTGGGGTACATAGATACCCCAATCCGACCCTTGCAAGTGGGTTGGAAAGCAGGAACTCCCTGCAGCCCGCAAACGCGGTTTGACCTCCTAGGTACTCTGAGGGGGCTTTTTTAAGCCCCTCGGAGTCCTGGACGCCGGTCCTGCGAGGGCACTAGGGAAGGACATCGCCAAAACGCAACTTTGGCCTCAAGCTCTACCCTCCACCACCTTAATACCAACATAAGGACTACATAAAGAAAAGAACCTCACCTCTTGACACCCAAGTGAGTACAAAAGAACTCTGCGTCTACTTACTGGAAATTTGAACAGACGGGGGGCTGATAAGAATATTTCTGGGACCCCCACTCCCCCTTAATTCGAACTGAAAAAGTTTGACTTGAGTTAGTCATCGGGATTAGCGACAGGAGCCTTATCAAATCGATCAGCCTAAACCATAACAAAGAGTCGGAAGGATACCTTTTAGATTGACAAGAATTATCACCAATGAGAAGGTCCGAGGAAAGGGGAGGGTGATCTTTCTTCCTGATTTTCCGGCGAAAAGAATTTCCTGCCACGTTTGTAGTAAGGGAGTGCCTGGAACGGAAGACTCTCTATAACACCCTCTCTATCATCGGAACTAAAACAACAGGAAGTAGCCGTGGGACTGAATACGCGTCGCACTCGAGTTACTTTGAAATCATTCCTGAAGGAATAACAATCGAGAAGAGGCGGTAGAAGGTCCGCAACACTAGCAACTTCCGGTATACTTCCTGATTAACCCGATCTAGAGTGACCGAAAAAACTCACTGGTATTTCAAAACTTTAAAATGCAATTCTAAAGCCAATTTCGACTCTTTTCAACCCGAAAAAATTATAAGGCTGATGTTTGAACTATTATCTTTTAATTAGTACTTTAAAGGCCCTGTCTGTGGACATGTATTTTACCAGCTTCTTCTGAATGTAAATGTCTCGACCCCGCTCTGGCTCACTACACAGCCCTGCCTATACTAAACTAAGGGACTCATTACAAACCTCAACCATGGAAAAAAAATTACAGGACATGCTAACTAAACAAACTGAGGCAACAAATAAACAGTTTGAACAGATGTCTACACAGATGGCACAGTTGACTTCTATGATGACAAATCTTGGTCAAGCATCCCAAGCTATTAATCAGAAGTTGGATGTGGTTACGGGAGACTTGAAAGAAGTAAAAACTCAAATGACTGTTATGAAGACAGATATGCAAGCGATGGATGCATCAATTAAGAAAGTGATGGATGAGCACAAGGATACAAAGAAAAAATTAACAAGCCAAGAAAAACAGATTGAAACAATACAAACTGATCAGATGGCGGCAAAAAATCAAATGGCAATGATGGAGATGAGAGTGAGAGAGACTAATCTTCGTATACGCAACTTTCCAGATATGATGGGAGACAATAAAGAAACTGTATTACCAAATTTGGCCTACTTATTTCAGATAGATGAACAAGAACTAAAACAAGCCATTAACAGAATATACAGGATACCACTACCTGCTAGAATGAGAAGATCTAAGCCAAGAGATTTGATGATAGTGTTTTATGACACTAGAGTTAAAGACAAGATTATGAAGATTCACTATGAAAATCCAGTGTCAGCAGGAGATTCCTCTCTTATATTACTGAAGGATATTCCAAGGCATCTACTCTCACAGAGGAATAATTACAAAGACTTTGTGTCTACATTGAAAGCTAATGGTATCAAATACCGTTGGATCATGCCACAAGGTTTGGCTTTCACCTACAAGGAAGTGAAAACGACAATTCTATCTCAAGCAGATGTGGGGAAATTTCTGAGAAAATATAAAATGGACCTTAAAGAATTACCTGGGGAGAAGGAGGAAGAAGAAGAGGAAGAAGAAGAGGCACAGGGTGCAGAAGGAGGTACCAAATTATAGACTTTCTATTTTGCTAAAAAATACTACACCATGGCAAAAGCAATTTCTTGGAATGTAAATGGACTGAATGAGAAAACTAAAAGGGCTAGAATTTTCAAATATTTACAGAAATATAAATACTCCCTAATTTGTCTACAAGAGACTCATATAGCTTCAAAGCATAAAAAATACTTGGAGAAACAGGTGCTTGGACAAGCATTTATCGCCTCAGCTAAAACTAAAACAAAGGGAGTGGTAATTTATGCCCACCCTAGTCTTTGCCCAGAATTAGTATATAAAGATAATGAAGGAAGAATTGTAATTATCAGAACTAAAATATTGGGACAAAGGACAATAGTGGTTGGAATTTATGCACCCAATGAAGGGAAAAAATCCTTCTATGAAAAACTACACGATTTGATAGCCCAACACGCAAAAGATCAAATCTTATTGATGGGCGACTTCAATTGAATTATTCTCCCATCTTTGGACAAAAAATCAAAAGCAAAAGACGCCAATGACGGATGCTTACCTAAAACTTTCTTCACCATGGCTTCAGAATTAGAATTACAAGACATTTGGAGAACAATGAACACAACGGCTAAAGAATACACCTTTTATTCAGCGAGACATGATTCACACTCCAGAATTGATATGATATGGGCCAGTAAATCAATCTTCACTCAGCTACGCAAAATCCATATCTTACCTAGAACTTTTTCTGATCACAATCCTGTTACTTTTGATTGGAACAATAAACAAGCATTTAGATGGCGAATGAATGATAAACTTCTAAAAGACAATAAGATACAAAAGGAATTACAGGCTTTAATGAAAGACCTTTGAAATTAATCTTAATGGGGAAACTTCTCTGAATACAGTTTGGGATGCATTTAAAGCTGTTTTGAGAGGTTTTATGATACAGAAACATTCGGCTTGGAAGAAGACCCAATTACAATTTACAAACAATATACTTTGGAATTTACAAAATTTGGAGCAGAAATTGGTAATGGTAACACAGGAAGAGGAGAAAAGAGAAATTCAAATAAAGATTTCTGCATCTAAACACCAATTAAATTTGGTAATAATGGAGGAAATGAATAAAAATTTGAAACTTGCTAAACAAAAATATTTTGAATATGCAAATAAACCAGGAAAATTTTTAGCAACACAGTTGAAGGATTCATTTCAAAAGAAGATTATAACAAAAATCCAAACTGTTAAAGGACCAGTCTATTCAACTTCAGAAATTCAAAAAGAATTTGTTTCATTTTATTCCAAGTTATATCAGAAAGAAAATACTCCAAAGCAGAAAATAGATAAATTCTTAAATTCAATACAGATGAAAGCTTTATCAACGACCCAGAGAGAATGTATTGAAGCTCCAGTTACAAGAGAAGAAATACAAGAAGCAATACTGAGACAAAAAACGGATAAAACACCTGGACCAGATGGAATTACTGCACTATTTTATAGAATATTCAGTGACAATCTAGTTGGCTTTTTTGATTTACTCTATAATGCAATTTTGGACAAGGGAATATCCTCGGAGACTTGGTCACATGCATTTATATCATTGATACCTAAAGAAGGAAGGGATCCAGAAAAAACATTTAATTATAGACCTATATCGCTGTTAAATGTGGATTACAAAATTTTTGCTTCGGTTTTGGCATGTAGGATAAAACAATTTATTAAGGATCTTATACACGAAGACCAAGCAGGCTTTATACCAGGTAGGCAAATAAAAGACAATGTAAGAATTTTACTAGACTCATTGGAATATTATGATCAGAACATCCAACAAACTGCGGCCTTTGTATTTTTAGATGCAGAAAAAGCCTTTGATATGGTCTCTTGGAATTTTTTAAAACAGATTTTGGATAAATTGAATTTTGGAGATCGTTTTCAGAAAGGTATATCGGCTATCTATACCTCCCAACAGGCGAAAATTTTGGTTAATGAATCAATGTCAGATAATTGCCAAATCACGAAAGGAACTAGACAGGGATGTCCCCTGTCTCCACTTTTATTTTTGTTGGTGTTGGAACCGCTATGTGTGAAACTAAGAAGTATGGAGGACATCCGCGGATTAAGAATTAAAAAGCATGAATTCAAGTTGAGAGCATTCGCGGATGACCTCCTGTTAATTTTGGAGAATCCAACACAGTCAATGAACATACTTCGGGAGACTTTGGACGACTTTGGGAAAATATCAGGCTTTAAAGTGAATCAAGAAAAAACAAAGATAATATTTAAAAATTTACTGGAAATACAGCAACAGGAATTTATATCATATACTGGTTGGGAGAAAGCCAACAAAGTTAAATACCTGGGAATCTGGATTACTGCAAAGAATAAAGATCTGATAATTAACAATTACCTCAAGCTATGGGGTAAGATTAAAACTGATATGATTATATGGTCAAATAAAAAATTGTCATTAATGGGACGTATTTCAACGATTCAAATGAATGTTCTACCAAGGATGCTCTTTTTATTCCAAAATTTGCCAATAATATCACACACTAAATACTTTGATACCTGGAGGAAAGACATTTCAAATTTCATCTGGCAAGGGAAAAAACCAAGGACTGCTTATAAATATTTAGTGGATCTAAAAACTAGAGGAGGTTTAGCACTACCTAACCTTCAACTTTACGCTGAAGCGGTAGCTTTAGTATGGATAAAAGACTGGATGGATTTGTCAAATACACGTTTGCTAGACTTGGAAGGTTATAATAACTTAAGTGGATGGCATGGCTACTTGTGGTATGATAAAATTAAATTACAAGCAACATTCCGTAATCATATAATCAGGTCCTCTTTATTCCGTATTTGGATGAGATATAAACATATTTTGGAACCAGAAACACCAATGTGGATATCGCCTCAAGAAATGTTAACATTGCGCCCACTTAGACCAGACAAATTTATCACCTATCAAGATCTAATTAAATGGGATGGAAAGAAATGCTCACTAAAAGACTTTCAACTTCTTAAGGACGATTTACAATGGCTCCAATACTATCAAATTAAATCAGTTTTTGTACAAGATGTCAAAAAAGGATTTTCTAAAGAAAAATCTTCTTTTCAAAGGATTCTATTAGATAATAATACAAAACTGATTTCTAAAATGTATAATCTCCTTTTAACATTATATTGTGAGCAGGACACGATCAAACCAACTATGATCGATTGGGCTCAAAATGTGGGACATGATATTGCCTTAAATAAATGGGAACGACTATGGTCTAAAGACCTAAAAGGAATAAAAGCACAGTCAGTGCGAGAAAACATTTATAAAATGATGTATAGATGGTATTTAACACCTAAGAAGATTGCAAAGATTTACAAAACAATGTCCCCTATCTGTTGGAAATGTAACAAAGAAATCGGTTCCTTTTATCATATGTGGTGGACCTGTGATAAAGCTAAAGACTTTTGGGACATGATCTACAACGAATTGAGACTAATATTACAAAAAAATATACCCAAAACACCAGAAATGATGTTATTGAGTATGATTCCAGACGACTTATTAACACAAAGAACCTTTTTGATTTATGCCACAACAGCTGCGAGACTGCTTTATGCAGCGAAATGGAAAGGGATCGAAATTCCCGAGAAAAAAGACTGGATTGTTAAAATGTTTGAAGTGGCAGAAATGGCAAAACTCACAGCTATTTTAAATGAAGAAAGTGAGGCTCGGTTTTTGGGGGAATGGGAGGCGTGGATGCATTATTGTGAATATGAGTTAAAATTGGGAAAAATGGAAGAATATTTTCTAATCTGATCCAGAGGATTTCTTTGTCTTTTTTATAATGAATAAGTATAATTATATTTACTAACAGATTATGGTTTTCTTTTTGTTAAATGATATTGATAGAGCATCAAGATTAGATTAACTACGACGGGATGAACTTTTTATTAAGAGGCAGATGGAGGTGAGGGGGAAGTCACAGATTTTCCATTTTTTTTTTATTACTATATGTTATGGAATCATAAGAACTTCAAGTTAGAATTGAAATTTTATATTGTTATAGATGTTGTTTATTGCAATGGAAAATTTATAGTATAAAACCTAATAAAATTTATACAAAAAAAAAAGAGTGGTGGGCTCTAATCTGGAGCATCGAGTTTGATTCCCCACTCCTCCAACATGAGCAGACTTAGGGTTGCCAGGTCCCTCTTCACCACTGTCGGGAAGTTTTGAGGGCAGAGCCTGAGGAGGGTGGGGTTTGGTGAGGGGGGGACTTCAATGCCATAGAGTCCAGTTGCCAAAGTGGTCATTTTCTCAAGGTGAACCGATCTCTATCGGCTGGAGATCAGTTGTAATAGCAGGAGATCTCCAGCTAGTACCTGGAGGTTGGCAACCCTAGGCAGACTCTAATTTGGTGAACCGGGTTGGTTTCCCCACTCCTACACATGAAGCCAGCTGGGTGACCTTGGGCTAGTCAAAGTTCTCTCAGAACTCCCTCAGCCCCACCTACCTCACAAAGTGTCTGTTGTGGGGGGGGGGGGGGAAAGGTGACCATAAGCCGGTTTGAGATTCCTTAAAAGAGAAAAGCAGGGTATAAAAACCAATTCTTCTTCAAGGGAAATTGAGCCTTTTGCAATATAATTCTAAAATGGTGTTCCTTCCACTGCCACTTCTTCCTCTTGCAATTCTATCCCTTACTTCCAACCTACCCTTTGAATAATACTTGTTTTTAGGGCTTAACAGCACTGTTAGTGATAACATAAGATATATAATCACTATGACTGTGTGACAAGATACGAAAATGTACTGGTTGCTGAGAGGTAGAGAATACAACCGCTGTGCTTGTAGCAAGCTCAAGATTACAAAACTGAAGAAGTGAGATTCTTCTTTTGAGACTGAGAACTATTTTATTAATTTTCCAGCCACCAGCCTCTGATGATATTTTATCCAATATCCTCTTCTGTAATATATAGGTTTTCAAATTAGCTGTGGTTGGGTTCTTTTTTTATTATTTATGTATTTATTGTTATTATTTATTAGATTTAAAGTCTGCCCTTTCCTGCCCAGGCCAGGCTCAGAGGGGCTCACAACCTTTTAAAACAGTTTAAAATAATACATACAATATATAAGAAGAAGAAGAAGAGTTGGTTTTTAGATGCCGACTTTCTCTACCAGCTTACATTCATTTTCCCTTCCCCTCCCCACAACAGACACCCTGTGAGGTAGGTGGGGCTGAGAGAGCTCTAACAGAACTGTAACTTGCCCAAGGTCACCCAGCTGGCTTCCTGTGTAGGAGTGGGGAAACAAATCCAGCTCACCAGATTAGCCTCCACTGCTCATGTGGAGGATTGGGGAATTAAACCCGGTTCTCCAGATCAGAGTCCACCGCTCCAAGCCACTGCTCTTAACCACTACATCATGCTCTTAACCACTAAACCAGGCGCCTTCACAATAGCAGCAGCAGTATAATAGTCAATACCGATTTGCAGGAGTGTAGCAGAGGTGGAGTGAGGGGAAGGAAGGGAGGCCAGCCAAAGGGAAAACCGTCACTGTCCTCAATAGGATGGCCAGTTCCGGGTCGGAAATACCTGGAGATTTTTGGGGCGGATCATGAAGAAGGCATGGTTTTGGAAGGGGGAGGGGGAGTAGGTTTGCTCCAGGTTAAACAAAGTATTCTTTGGTGGGTGTATCGAGAGAGGTGGTCCTGCAGGGCATTTTGATGGTTATATGAGGCCCAGAATCTCTCTCTCTCTCTGTGTGTGTGTGTATGTCTGCTTGGTTCTTTTCGGGTCACTTGGCCAGGAGATTCCCCTATACAGTATTCAAATTGTATCAGGGCAAACTGGGGTCACAATGAATATTTGCAGGAAGTGAACATCAGTGGTTCCACTAAAGTGCCTTATAGAATGGTTGGTTCAGTAGGGGGTGGGCATGAGAAGTAGGTTCACCAACCTCCAGGTACTAGCTGGAGATCTCCTGCTATTACAACTGATTTCCAACCGATACAGATCAGTTCCTCTGGAGAAAATGGCCACTTTGGTAATTGGACTCTATGGCATTTAAGTCCCTCCCCTCCCCAAACCCTGCCCTCCTGAGGTTCCGCCTCAAAAACCTCCTGCTGGTTGCGAAGGGAGACCTGGCAACCCTAACGAGAAGCATTGGGCAGTGAGTAGCTATTAATGAAGTACCTGCCTTTAAAAAGAAAATAAAGATTATAGATCCAGGCAGCAAGAATGACACACCTTTGCAGAACAAACGTGCACAATTATATTATTATTATTATTATTATTAATAATAATGATGATGATGATGATGATGTGCAAAATGTGTGTAGCATTGCAGCTTTGGGGGGGGGAACAGATTTTTTAAGTTGTATTTCAAGGTCATTTATTGACGAGTGGATGAGATACTGTCAGACGTGCCAAAGACATTTTTCATTCAAGGGCTGAGAACTCAATGGCTTTCTTCATTGAGTCACTACACTAGCCTGTTTCAGAAAACTGAATGTGATGGCGATTATTACATTTGGATATTAAAATATGTAGTAAAAAGATAATAGTCTGGATGATGATTCCTTTTGGGGTGGCTGGATGTATGTCTAGCATACAATCTCACTTTAGCATGTCCTTGTCCTGCACTACCTGTTTTAAAAGTAGCTGGCTGATGTAGGAAGCAATCCTAAGCAGGTCTACTGGTATGTAAGTCCCATTTTATTCAGTGGGGCTTACTCCCAGGAAAGTTTAGGATTACAACCTTAGTTATATTTATATCTAGGTAGACTGGTATTGAGTTGGTCACAGGTGTACAGATTGGTCCTTCCAGCCTGGATATTTATATCCAGGTAGACTGGTATTGAGTTGGTCACAGGTGTACAGGTTCTTCCTTCCAGCCTGGATATTTACATCCAGGTAGACTGGTATTGAGTTGGTTACACGTATACAGGCTGGTCCTTCCAGCTCAGCAGTTAGAATAGTTGAAACCCAGCCAAGGGCTGAATAATGGTAGGTCAATGAATGATGAGTTTGACTTTGGTATTGCATGCACCCCTCCTGCTTGAATTTAAATATTTATAGACTTCTGGTTACTGATAATCTGAACTGAATGCATATGATTCCCACAGATATTGAAAGGCAGACTGCTCAGCAGGTAATGGTATTCTAATGAATAAAATTATTATTTTTAATTGTGGATCTACTTGGGATTTACTTCCAAATGAAATGAGAAGTATCAGAAACATACTTTACGCCTTCTGCATTTCACACTGAGTAATCTTTCTATCCAAATATGAGCCACTACATATTGCTGCATTTATAGCTGGAAGAAAGCAGATGGAGTTCTCAGCTGACCTTAGAGATTGTCACAGGAAGGAGCAGTCTCATCTGTCTGTAATCACCGGTTCCCGGCATTCCACCTGTTTGCCACACTCTAGTTGTGTCCATAAAGAAACAGAAGTTGAGATCTGCCTTTCAAAAGGAAGGGGAAAGAAAGGCAGTGTGTTAGATGTACAGGTGATATTGGAAGGAAATACTACTAGGAGAGCATTTATTATATTTATTTATTATAGCTTGATGTTCGGCTCTGCCCTCTGCAGTATTAAGAGCATAAGAACATAAGAAAGGTCATGCTGGATCAGACCACGGTCTATCAAGTCCAGCAGTCTGTTCACACAGTGGCCAACCAGATGCCTCTAGGAAGCCCACAAACAAGACGACTGCAGCAGTATTATCCCCTCTCACAAAAGTTCTGTCCCTGCAACAGTGGTGAACCGGAAACACTGGAACATGTCCTTCTCAGGTGCAGTTACTATAAGGAGGATAGGGAGAAGATTCTTGGCCCTCTTTTGAGAAAGAGTCCTGGTTATCCTGGATCCATTAAACATCCTTCTTAAAGATGAATTTTCTCAGGTAACAAAGTTGGTGGCCAAGTTTTGTAGAATAGTATTTAATTTTTGGAAATCTAAATAGTAATGAAAAGTCATTGATGGGTTTGATTGTTTTCAAATTTATATTGTTGACCAGTTTTTAGCCATTTTAAAGAGAGCAATATTTTTGTATAGTGTTTTAACCAAAATGAATTTTTTTATACTGCCAGATGGGCAAGGCAATGTAACTGCAAAAATGTTATATTTGGTCTAAGGACCATAATAAATCTACTGGAACTAGATGTACAGGGGAGATGAATAGCTCGTGAATTGTGATGCTATGATCTCCACAACCAGGGTCTGAAAATGAAGCTTATGCCATTCACAAAGTCCTCCCCATTTTTTCCCCTTCAGCCAGGTATTCCTTAAAACTTGTGCTGATAATTTGTTCTTAACTAAAAATGAGTGTATTTGCTTTGGTGGAATTAGCAGCGTTCATCATAACGTAGGCGACCAGCCAGTAATTATTGCTGGTGTATCCTCAGAATTTAGTGAGTCGCATGTGGTCACTGAGGATTGTAGTCTTCTTCAGAAAGTAGTTCTATTCAGAAGGCTACAAACAATATAGTCCCCTTAGCCCCCAAGAATGCTGGGGGAGATTGGGGAAAAGTAATTTACCAGGAAAGATAAAGCCCTTTCTGTAGCTTACTTTAAAGAACCATTCTGCACTGCAGTTTGCTTCCCTCTCCCTTCAAGAATGTAAAATTTGTGGATGGGGAGGAACTTTTGCTCATGTTCACACGTGATTTGTGATTGTCTGACTCTCACATATACCCACGAAACATTTTTGAGTGTTCAGCAGGGATGCTCGAAACAATTAGTTTGGGATCAAGCATGGCAGGTTCACCCATCACTACGTTTGAGGTGCTGAAGAGCCTGGAGAAGGTTTTTATATGCCAACTTTCTCTACTTTTTAAGGAGAAGCAAACCGGCTTACAATCACCTTCCCTTCATCTCCCCTCAACAGACACCTTGTGAGGTAGAGGTGGGGCTGATAGAGTTCAGCAAACTGTGACTAGCTCAAGGTCACCCAGCTGGCTTCATTTGTAGGAGTGGGGAAACCAATCCGGTTCACCAGATTAGCGTCCGCCGCTCATGTGGAGGAGTGGGGAATCAAACCCAGTTCTCTAGATTAGAGTCTACCACTCTTAACCATAATACCACGATGGCTTTGTTTCAAAATTGAGTCCACAACACAGCACAATGGTGGGTGCTTTGTGGCTCTCTTTACCAGCCTCTAAGCTAAAGACAAAGAACCAACCCCGATAGTCCAGTCTGCTGGTGTTAGTGATGCCAAGTACCATGTATCCACTGTTTTAGGCATGGTAACAGGTTTAAACATTAATTTCCAATGGCAGCCACCTCAAGCAGGACTCTGAAAGGGCAGCACAAAAATCTCCTGCATAAATATATAGTATCTCACCACCTCCTTCCCTTCCCCTCCCCACAATGGACACCTTGTCAGGTAGGTGGGTCTGAGAGAGACCAGAACAAACTGTGACTAGCCTAAGGTCACCCAGCAGGCTTCATGTGGAGGAGTGGGGGAACCAACCTGGTTCACCAGATTAGAGTCTGCTGCTCATGTGGAGGAGTGGGTAATAAATCCGGTTGTCCAGGTTAGAGTCCACTGCTCTTAGCCACTACACCACACAAGTCCAGGAGAGAAGTGCAGCAGGTACACAGAAGGTGAGAAAGCAGCAGCAGTTGGTGTGGCTGGGAGAGAGAGGGCGTGGGTCAGTGATGGAAGCAGAAGCAAGGCGAGATCACGGCAAGAGAGCACAGTAGAGGTAAAAGGAAAGTCCAAGAAGCGGAGGCAGTTGTCAGTGTCGGTCAGTCACTTGTGGAACATTTTTCTGTTTGTTATTAAGGTCATTTATGCTATGCATGGTCGCTTTAACCTTCTTTATTCCCCGTTTCAGCCAGGATCAAAGTAACCCGAATTGGGGGAAACTGTATGCATTGGCTGGAATGATCAGGGACGAAACTGTGTGCTAATGCAGTGTCAGATAGGGCTTCTGACAGCTCCGTCCTCAAACAAGATGGTTCCCCCGCAAACAAGATGGAGTTCTCCGTGCACTCCTTCCCCCCTGGTTTTGCACACGAGCTCCGACCAGAGATTTACAATTGTATTGGGACCCGCCTGTGTAAATCTTCGATCTGATATCGGGTCCCGCGCACAAAGCCGGGAGCTCGGCCATCTCCTCCACTGATTGCTCATGATTGTTTCTGTTTCAGTTTTACTTAAGTCGCTACCGGCAGGAAACGATTACATTGTCTCTTTGTTTCTGTAACCCTATTGTATCAGCCCTACAAATGTATCCCCACTCCCCCTGACATGTATTCCAACCTTGCGTCTCTCTTACTGAAATCACTGACTTCTGAAATAAATCTTTGAATCGCTGCTCTGCCTGGATTGAAGGTCTGTTGCTGAAACGCTGTGAATTTGCTGGAGCCTGACATGGAGGCATGAATACAGAAAAGCAGTCTCCTAAGTTCAAATCAAGCCCCACCCCTTTAAATGCTGCTTTGTAATTGGCTGACTTCGCACTACTCACCCTGAGAGAAGATTACTGTCCCCCCCGACCCAACTGCAGCATAAAAAAGCATTTAAAGAAAACAACGACGACGACAACAATGGAGCAATCTGAAAGAAGGGGGGAGAAATCCAAGCCTCGTTTTAAAAAAGCCTTTCTTTTGCTCAGAAAGAGCTCCGAGGTAGCAGGAAGCACTTGAATCCCTGCCTCTTTACACACTGCTGCATGATTGGCTGTGAGAGAAGCCAATCTTCTGTGCTCCCCCTGTTTGGCTATCTGCATGCTGCCTTGAAGAGGGATTTGGAAAAGGGTGGGGCGAAGCTCAACCCGAGAACGGAGTATGCATGCTCTGTGACTCCGGAATGAGCCAGGATGAACGGTTTAATTCGGGCCAGAAGAGGAAAGGGAAAAGCCGGGTTCATTTTGCATTGAAACAGCATTGAGCGTCCAAGGAATGAGGTAACATGCATACTGAAAAATTTGATCCTGGCTGAAACAGGGAATAAAGGAGGGTAAAGCGACCATGTATAAATGACCTAAGAGTTCTGTGGCTAGTCCTCAGGTGTCCAGTAGACCAAATAAATAGTCCCTGATTTTTTTTAAAAAAAAAAGAAGCCCTGCTATATAGAAAACAAAGGAGTCTATACAATTCCGCTTCTCTGCATTTTTTCTTTTAATGGCTCATGAGACGGTTGAGATTTCTCTGCTTAATGCCTGTAAATGCTTCCAGATCCGTGGATGAAAGGTGCTGAATATTGAAAATGCCATGGCAAGCATAGCCCGAAATAGGATTAGTTTCAAGAACTGTATTTCATTTAGAAATTGAGTCGCTATCTTGCTGTGGAATTGTGCTCCTTTTTTTTTTTACCCTCTTTGAACTGTGCAACCCTCCCTCCCCCCCACCCTAAATAGCTAACTTTCCACAGCAAAGCCACCTTAACCATCAAGTGTGAATATTTTATAGAACTGGGATTCAGGAAAGGACGTGGCGGCGGTCGGGCCTGTGATGTTTGTAGCCTCCAGTTGGTCAGCTGCAGACTGCTATTCTGTCGTCATGGAGACCCAGAAAATATCAAGCCCTTTTCGGCAGATAAAAAAAAAAAGTGTGCCTGTGCTGGTGGTGGTGAGGTTGGGAAACTGCAAATAAATCTGTTGTTGGGAGGGTTGTTCCCCTCCAGGGGTCCGATAACCCGAGCTTTTGTAAAATAAACACAAACAGTACAGGAGGAACAAGACATTTGGCGGTAGGCCTGTGTCTCAGAATACCAGTTGCCACTGAACGACTGTAAACGGCTGGGTGGGTGGCCAATTTCGAGCACAGCAGGGAAGGGGGGGTGCTCTGAAAATTCGCACTGCCTGTCTGTTGTCCTCCGCAGCCCTTTCTCCCACCTCTTAACTATGCTCCAAGGCAAGAATCGAGCCCTTTTACAGGGGAAAAAACATACAACCCAGAGGGATTCATAAGGAGGAAGTGGAGAAAGAATGCAGCGTGCCCCATCCCCCCGAAATCGCCTGCCATTTCTCTGCTCGAAATGCCTGGTTTGTTACAGCTCTTTGGTGGCAAGCAGAGAAATCGGGTTTTTCCTTTTTCGCATTCTGTCCTGCCCTACCATTGACTGAAAAGGCAGAACGCTGCGATGGGCTCTGCCTTTCCCTGATGCTGTCCCCCCCCCCTTGACTACAAGTTCTCATGGCCTGTTTGCACAGGGAGTTGCTACAGCCGGAGGTGCTCTTTTAAAGGAGGCTACACGGAAACTGCAAAATCGACAAGTTGCCTCATCAGGGAAACTCCAAGGGATCCCCTTCTCAAGGCGATTTTGCAAATGGAACTCAGGGGACCCAGATGCCATTTGGCATCAGTTGTTTCATCGATTGTAAGAAATACAAAGTGGCCCGCGTGAAATGGATCTGTAGGTACAGTATATTCAAAAATGGAGCCCCGATACAAAGCAAGAGCTTGTAGGCAAGTTGCTAGCAGATGTTGATCCAAATGTGTCCTTGGCGGTTGCAAAATTCGTGTCTATGGCATTAAACGGTATTACTTTTTAAATTTTAACTTGTGTTCTCATGTAGTTAAAATAAGCAATTTGAAATGAAATGCTACATATGTTTTTAGTTATATATTTGTGAATTTGTATACTATTTTTCCTTTTTCTTGTGACGTGTTGGTCTTTGAGCAGTAAATAAAATGGAATGGAACAAGTTGCCTCATTGCGACTGAAATAGGGTTGCCAGGTCGCTCTTCGCTATCGGAGGGAGATTTTTGGGGCAGAGCCTGAGGAGGGTGGGGTTTGGGAGGGGAGGGACTTCAATGCCATAGAGTACAATGGCCAAAGCGGCCATTTTCTCCAGGTGAACTGATCTCTGTCGGCTGGAGATCAGCTGTAATAGCAGAAGATCTTCTGCTATTAACTGGAGGTTGGCAACCCTAGACTGCAAACATACTTTGGGGGAAACCATGGACTGAAGTGGGTGTTAGTTAGAGCCACTAGGAGCTGGAACTGGAAAGCCGGAAATGCTCTTGGTATATGAAGCTGAATTCCAGCATGTTAGGAGGGGCAGTACACTGTATGCTTCAGCATTTCTGACACTGTGGAGAGCCACAAGGTGACTGAAATAGCGGTTGCATGTTTTGTCCCTTGACCGATGCAGCATCAAATGATGCCAGGCATGGAGCATTGCCATGAAACTTTTTGCCTAAAGCAGCATTTGAAGAGAAATTGCTTTTCAGGCAAAACATCTCAAGGAAGTGCCAAGGTTTTAAACACAAGCCAAAATTAATTAGAGCTGTTAACCACTACGTGAGACGGATCTGTGGCTGTAGTGAGGGGATGGCCCCAACGACCCTTCTCTGGTCAAAGGATCATGCTGCCATTTTAAGGAGCTGAGCAAGATGAGAATTCTAAGCCCTGATTTACAGGCTCTGAAAATATAAGAACATAAGAAAGGCCCTGCTGGATCAGACCAATGTCCATCAAGTCCAACAGTCTGTTCACACAGTGGTCAACCAGGTGCCTCTAGGAAGCCCACAAACAAGACAACTGCAGCAGCACCATCCTGCCTTTGTTCCACATCAACTAATATAAAAGGCAACTGCAGCAGCATTATCCTGCCTGTGTCCCACGGCACCTAATACAATAGGCATGCTCCTCTGATCCTGGAAAGAACAGGTATGCATCATGACTAGTATCCATTTTTACTAGTAGCATGAATAGCCCTCTCCTCCATGAACATGTCTACTCCCCTCTTAAAACCTTCCAAGTTGGCAGCCATCACCATATCCTGGGACAGGGAGTTCCACAATTTAACTGTGCTTTGTTTGCAGTGAACAGCCAGCAGTTGCACCAACTTTGGGATCAGAGACTAAAATTCCACTTCTCTCTTCCCAAAAGCAAAAGTAATAATTGAAACACAGTAACATCCTGAAGAATTTCAATAGGAAAGCAAGATATGGGGCACAATTTCTTATCTCTTGGATGGAAAAAGAACTAGCAGCAGAGTTTCTCTCCTAAACATTCCTATCAACATAAAGGGAACAAGCCATCAAAAGTCAAATACAACAGACAGATTTATATCGCTCTCAAACAATGCATTTTAGCAAGTTCTGTTGAGAGATAGTAGTGTCACACAATATAGTGATTGTTACAAACATATGTATGTGATCAACCCAGTCTTCATTCAGATCATTGCTATCTTGGGCCTTGACATTTTCCATTGGTGAACACTGGTTAGCTTCCAAAATGTGTTTGCAAACCCTCTTTGGAGAGTTGGCAGATCAAGTTTAGTTGGTTCATTAAAGTCTTCAGCAAGTGTGAAGAGGAAATAATGCATGATTTACTGTGGAATGGCAGGATATTGTGGGCCACCTGATACTGATGGTTTGGTGCACGCACGTGCACAGACACACACACAGAGTATCCTTTTAAGATGTTTTGATGGAGGGAAAATAGAATTGACATCAAGGGAAAGCTTATTCTGTATATGTTGTGTAGGGTTTTTCCCCCCATGTTGCTATTTTCAGATTTGAGTTCTTCTTTTCCTCCCAGAGTCTCCTAGTTCTGCTCTCTAGACGAAACAAATGAATCTTTTTTCAAAGGTAAATATGTAAACAACAGATGCTTTCAGACTTCCTCTTCCTTTCTGGGCTTAATGCGAATGTCATTTAGTTCAAGTTGATGCTTTTCCTTCCAAAGAAGAACCAGAGGGGCTGGTTTCTCACTAGGCTTTTAATTCTCTAACCAGAATTCTCAGCAGTGGTAATTAGCAGTTATATCATAATTTATTAACCTGCTGGAACATTTGAGCTATTTTTCATGCTTAGGAATCGCAGAACTGGAAAAAAAAACAGAAGGCTATTCGTTTTGGAGTCCCGCTCTTGGCCTCAGAGGGCAGTGATACATAATGTGGTGTTTGGAAGAAGATGCTGTGCATGCGTGCGTGTTTTTCTCAGATAAATTGCTGAAGTCTTTCTCTTGGGGAGGTGGCCCTTGAAAACATGAACTACAACTCTAATTATGGATGCCACCACTTTTCAAACTGCTCTAGGGAGATTGTGTGGAGGTTGGCTGGATGGTCCCAATATGGCTTTGGTGCATAGAAATGTAAGGACTCTAACAGTGCAACCCAAAGAGCCCCATTGAATAAACCCAAGTCTGGTTCTGAGGAGACCTGCTTAGGGTTGCTGCGTAAGTGATCTAGCTTGTTTTCATCCTGACATGCTTGTTTTCTATGACCGGGGAGGTTTTTTTTTGAATGAAAGTGCATTTAAGCACAACATGCAGTCTGCAAAGTGGTATAGGCCAGCCAAATAAGCTGTCCCCCGCCCCCTGACTACTTTGGGGCTTTGTTTTCATTGTGCACATTTTCTCCAACCTTTAGAAGTGACCTCTCTCTTTCCTCGCATTTCTCCTGCCTTTTCTGGATGCTGTTTTAGGCCAAAATTAATATCTGCATCGATCCCAAATTGATTGCTAGTCCTGTGCATAGCTGTAGTTTGGATTTACCTCCCCACACCCATAATGTTGCTTCTCCCTCCCACTTGCCTTTCCCCTTCCTCCAACTATTCCTCTCGAAGCCATTTTTTCCCCCTTGCGAGTGCAGAACTAGCAATAGAATGCTGGAATAATCACCACCAACCTATGAGGCTGCTTATTTCTCCATTCTCCATTTATATTGTCCTCTTCATCCCCCCCTGCCCATTTTAATTTTTTTTTTTTTGTGAGTTCAAGATTAGCGATAGAATGCTGCAATAGTACAAATGACCATGTGAGTGTTCTTATGTTCCCTGTGTTGAGATAGCAAGAAATTTGTAATGGAAAGGTGCATTGGTGGACATTTCTCCTTTTGGTCATTTTGGGTGGAATCGTGGTAAAGCAAGCATGTGGAATCAGACACTTTTTTGTGTGATTCTCTGCTTTGGTTGTGAAATGGCTACTTGGTTCAGTTAAAGTGTAAGAATCCCACAAAATATATATATTTACTTGCTTTACCACGATGCTTGCTTTACCACGATTCCACCCAAAATGACCAAAAGGAGAAATATATATATTGCTTGCGAGTATAAGGTAACGATAGAACGCTGAAATAGCACAAATGACCATGTGTATTTAAACACACACACACACACACACATTACAACCAATTCCATGAGTGCTTTTTTTCACTAGCGATCTAGTGATCTATTGCTAGAGTGCATACGTGAAACAAAAAAAAGGGGAGGTGGCAAGCCGCATAACAATGATGACATAAGTGACCACTCCCCCATTAGTTTAGACACTCCGCATTTTCACTGGTGATGCAGAAATTTAACCCCAAGTAGTCTGGGAATTTCTTCAGGGGGGAAAGCCCCTGTGCAGAGTGATTTGAGAATTCAAGTGCAAAGACTATGCATCGAGAGAGCTGCATATCCAGCAGAAACAACCCATGGATAAAAGGCCCTTCAGCTAAATCTACACACAGCCCCTAATTCTTGCTATTGTAATAAATAAACTAATGCCCATAATAACACACATTTGAGCATGCTGGCAATTTCAGTGACTGTATGCATGATGCATAATAAACAGCACATTATGGGAGCCACCTGGTTTGGGTTATTTTTCCGTTTTGCATTCCTTGATCTCCGATCTGCATGTTGAAGCCAAACGCTCCTTTAGCATGACCACCTGCCTACAAAGCTCTCTCTCCTTCCTAGCTGCAAAGCAGTAGTTAACATCCACTTCTACTGTAACTGGAACATCTGGTGGGTTTTCTCCAGTTGGAATTGGCAGAGACGAGCTTCTTGCAAATTGTTTAAAGGGATGTCAGTTATGTGCCTGCTCATTACTCTTAACTGTTCACTTCTTCAAGCAATTACTCAACTGATCAATTATGCCTCAGTCAAGTTAAATGCACGGCTTCGATGCTAAGAGGGTTCTGCCTTTAAACCAGGTTTGCTCCGCGAGTAATTCATTCGCGATGGGGTGTTTCCCCTCCCCCTCTTCCTCCCTCTCTCTGTGCTTCAAGAAATAACAGTTTATATCCAGCCTGGTATTAGCTTCCATTCCAATTGCATTTCTCTTTTAATTTGTTTGTTATTCAAACAAATGAGGTTGTTTTACCCTGTTGCGTTGTGTATTGTACCTTATAAGATTTGAGCGCTGGCTGATGATTTGATTACAGTGAGCGCAAACAAAGATGAATGCTTTAAGAGACAGGAGTGCTTTCATACTGGGTGGCTGTGCCTAAGCAGATACAATTTGTTTCAAACGTAATAAATACTGTGGTCCAAATTCATTAAACTGGTGCTAATGGGGATGAGCTTTGACAGCAGTTTCTGGGATTTGTGCATCACACCGTGTGGCTAGATGGGAAAAGGAAGGGGTTAAGCTATGAATGAACCGATGCTGAATGGAGGGCAGCAATGTTTCTATCTACAAGATGCATTATGATAATCCTACAACTAGTTCTGATCACTCGAAAGAAGAGACTGGAGCTATTGGGATATTCTAGATTATATATGAAATTTTAGTACGGAGGATTAAGATGAGGAGCAGGGGAATTTTCTTTTGATGGAAAAATCAGTGGAGGACCAAGGCCAGCTGAGGCTGTGGGGAAGCCTTCTGTTGATGTGATTCTCCATTGACTTGGCTTGACTTCATCCTGCAATAGATAACAATCTCAAGGTCCTGGGCTTTATCCTGTCTACATTCAGTGCACAGAAGCATGATTCCCTTGCCTCCTCTCTTGAGCTGCAGCCTAAAATCCCTCAGAAATGCTGTTTCTGGGGATTTGGGAAGCCCTAGGAGTAGCATGAGGGGTAGTTGGAGGGATGCCATGGGAGGAGGGAACCAGCAAAAATTGTCCAACACCCTTGTGTGCATAAATGTTTTCAATGGTATTCAACCCTTCGTCAAATAGATCTTAGAAGAGAAGAAACACTTGTTTCCTAGATTTCTACAAAGTAGGTGAAGAAATAATGTTCACATTAAGTATGGAAAGATGAACTAGCAACTTTTCAGCTGCATTGTAGAGTAGGCTATCCTCTAAAATCATGGCATCTTCTTCCATCAAATTTTGAAGAACAGGTTGTGTATCTATCCATTGGAGTTGTTATGTTTCAGGGTGCAGGAGTGGATGAGGCAGTCCATTCAAAAAGTGCCTTCTAAGACCATTGTTTTTTTTTTAAATATACATTTCTAATTATTCTTTGAGATACACTATGTCGGGAATAGAGTTGAGAACTCATAGCAAGCATTTAATATGTCCATGATTTGAGAAAGTGAATAGGAGGATGTGACTAATACAACCTGTGATTTCCTGGCCTCAAAAACAAGGATTGGTTGTCCCAGACAACAGCTATCCCTGATGTTCCTAAAGATATGGTTAGCTGCGGTTTGCAGTACATGCTTGGAAAGGAACCCTAATTGTTTTCGTATACTGGTTTGTTAAATTTTGTTAAAGAGTTGATTTCATGAACCATAAATCAGCCTCAGTGCATCCTGAGTATGATCTTATTTGGGCTCGCTTTTGCCCTGCAAGGTTTGGTATTGCTTTAACAAAAACATTAACTTCCTGATGCAGAGTGGAACAGGTAACCAGATCTGCAAAGGTAAGTAATTCTGCTGGGTAAATATCATCAGCTGGTATTAGTAAATTGCTCAAGGACATGTTTTCATGTGCAACATTCAGGGTAATATACTGTATGCTGACAAAAAGAGAAAGTATTTAAACCAAATGTAAGACTTTGTTATGAGACTAGCTTTTTAAATAAAATATGCGTGTTTACAATATCGTAGCTCCAGGGCGATGAGGCAGGCATAGAGTGTCAAACATGGTAACATGCTGCCCTCTCCTGGCTTACACAGGTTTATGGCCTGCAGAGTTCTTTATGCACCTTTCCTTCTGCCTTCTGTTAGTCTGCAAAAATGGTTCTCTGCTCACATGGATAGTGACTGGAGACGACCGTTGCACTCCTTGAAGATGCAGAATGGATTTAGAATGAGTGCCTGCAGTACCAGTGTACCTAGAGCAGGTGACCTGTGTGTTTTCCTTGGAACTAAGCTCTCACACTAATATTTCGCGCAACATTTGAACAGAGAAACTCTGAAGCGAGGCCACTGCTGCATCTGACCATATACAGGCAACACTTTCGCAGCGCAAACTTGAACAGAAATACATGGAGTTCAGTTTATGTGCAACTTATTTTTTCCCTAAGCCACCATATCCTATAAAGGGTTGTTGTTGTTGCTGCTGCTGTTATTTGGCCCATGGGCACCCATGGTGGCTTGCAATATGATCTAAAGATTAAATCCAGAGAATGATGATTTAAGAAAAGATGAGTTCAAGTTGCTACTCTTAATTTTTGTTGCACTTCTGGAGGACCTTGGAAAGACAAAATTCCTCACTTTAGCCCTTAAAGGTAAAGGTAGTCCCCTGTGCAAGCACCGGGTCATTACTGACCCATGGGGTGATGTCACATCCCAGTGTATGTTTATGGGGTGGTTTGCCATTGCCTTCCCCAGTTGTCTATACTTTACCCCCAGCAAGCTGGGTACTCACTTTACCAACCTTGGTGGGATGGAAGGCTGAGTCGACCTTGAGGCAGCTATCAGAAACTGACTTCCATGAGGATTGAACTCACATCATGAGCATAGCTTTGACTGCAGTACTGCAGCTTACCACTCTGTGCCACGGGGCTACTTAGAGCTGTAGATAGTCTCTTTAGAAGGAAATCAGCAGCTGGCAGTTCTTGGGATGAATGTGACCCCCTATGGGGTATACTGTCTGCCCCCTTCCTCATTTTCCCATTCTGAGCAAGGAAAATATATGGAGGGAATGGTGGTTTTGGTCAGTGGAATGGGCTGCCTAGGGAGGTGGTGAGCTCCCCTTCACCAGCAGACTTCAAGCAGCATCTGGATGAACACTTGTCGGGGTGCTTTAGGCTGATCCTGCATTAAGCAGGCGGTTGACTAGATGGCCTGTAAGACCCCTTCCAACTCTATGATTCTATTCTAGTTCTTGTTGTGGTGCTAAACCTTTGTCCTTTGTGTATGTGTAGGTGTGTTTGTATCATACAAATAGCACCACCCTAAGCAGAATAACATCCTTCTAAGTCCTTAGCAGTCAAAGGCAGTGATAAAGTTGCCATCTGTGTGGTTTAGCTTTAGGATACTTCTCTTTGTGCAGAGAAATATCATAAGCAAATTCCCCCAACTCTGTTCCAGCAGTTTCTCTCATTAGCTGCATGTTGACAAGTGTCTTTCTTCAATTCCTTTCATTAGACTTTAAAATAAAAATCACTATGTCACCCCAAACCATGCATTTGAAGGCACTTTTTCCCTTTGCAGTTCAGGATAATATTTGCTATGAGTTTGACGAAATGAAAACTGCCAACATACACTGTTCACTGAATGCATTGTGTGTGGGGAGGGCTTGCCTGAAATGGATGAGATTGGAGGCAGAAAACACTAACCTCCATGATCAACTGCTGCTTTCCTGCCTGTACTATGGGATGGCTTCTGTGGATCCTGGCAATTTTATCAATAGGTACCTGGGTGTGAAAAAATACATTAATAACTCCACAGGCAGGAAAATGAGGGGAGCAAATATTTCATGCCAAAGAGTAAACAGAATTTGGGGACAGAGTCGATTATTTTTTTGCTCCAGAAATTCACTCATCATGGCCTTCCAATTAGTTCCAGATTAACTAAGAGAATGTCTAAAATTATTTCCAGAATTGGAGCATGGGCAGCGTACTGTAGCTTTCATTTCATTTGTACCTTCCCTACCCTGTTAGTGCATTGATAAAACACCATGCAAAGCAGCCTTGACATGACCATGTACATAATTTTATTAAGATTTTATATGTGATGTTTTACTGGTAGTCAAATGCATTCTCTGTATGGGTAAAATAACACTCTAAAATAATCTGGGTGGAACCTTACGTAATTCTCATCAAGATTGGTTCTTGTAGGTTATCCGGGCTGTGTAACCGTGGTCTTGGAATTTTCTTTCCTGACGTTTCGCCAGCAACTGTGGCAGGCATCTTCAGAGTAGTAACACTGAAGGACAGTGTCTCTCAGTGTCAAGGGTGTAGGAAGAGTAATATATAGTCAGAAAGGGTTGGGTTTGAGCTGAGTATTGTCCTGCAAAAGTATTGTCCTGTAAGTATCAAGATAATGTGCTAATGAGGGTATGGTATGTTAATATGGCACCATTGTATCCTGAAGTGATCTGTTAATGTGTGTAATCCAAAACTAATCTGTATGGCTATTGTTGAATGTTGTCTTTGTCTGGAGGTTTTTCAGGGCAGGAAGCCAAGCCTTATTCATTCTTAAACTCTCCTCTTTTCTGTTAAAGTTGTGCTGATGTTTATGAATTTCAATGGCTTCTCTGTGCAATCTGACAAAATAGTTGGTAGAATTGTCCAGTCTTTCAGTGTCTTGGAATAAGACCCTGTGTCCTGTTTGTGTCAGTCCATGTTCAGCCACTGCTGATTTCTCAGGTTGGCCAAGTCTGCAGTATCTTTCATGTTCTTTTATCCTTGTTTGTATGCTGCGTTTTGTGGTCCCGATGTAAACTTCTCCACAGCTGCAAGGTATACGATATACTCCTGCAGAGGTGAGGGGGTCTCTTTTGTCTTTTGCTGATCGTAGCATTTGTTGTATTTTCTTGGTGGGTTTAAACACTGTTTGTAGGTTATGTTTTTTCAAAAGTTTCTCCATCCTATCAGTGACTCCTTTAATAAATGGCAAGAATACCTTTCCTATGGGAGATTGTTTTTCTTGAGTTTTCTGATTTTTGTTTGGTTCAATGGCCCTTCTGATTTCATTCTTGGAGTAGCCGTTTGCTAGCAGTGCGTGATTTAGATGGTTAGTTTCTTCCTTGAGAAACTGTGGTTCACAGATCCGTCTTGCACGGTCCATTAATGTTTTGATTATTCCTCTTTTCTGTCGGGGGTGGTGGTTGGAGTTTTTGTGTAAGTAGCGATCTGTGTGAGTTGGTTTCCGGTAGACTACCGGAAACCAACTCACACAGATCGCTACTTACACAAAAACTCCAACCACCACCCCCGACAGAAAAGAAGAATAATCAAAACATTAATGGACCGTGCAAGACGGATCTGTGAACCACAGTTTCTCAAGGAAGAAACTAACCATCTAAATCACGCACTGCTAGCAAACGGCTACTCCAAGAATGAAATCAGAAGGGCCATTGAACCAAACAAAAATCAGAAAACTCAAGAAAAACAATCTCCCATAGGAAAGGTATTCTTGCCATTTATTAAAGGAGTCACTGATAGGATGGAGAAACTTTTGAAAAAACATAACCTACAAACAGTGTTTAAACCCACCAAGAAAATACAACAAATGCTACGATCAGCAAAAGACAAAAGAGACCCCCTCACCTCTGCAGGAGTATATCGTATACCTTGCAGCTGTGGAGAAGTTTACATCGGGACCACAAAACGCAGCATACAAACAAGGATAAAAGAACATGAAAGATACTGCAGACTTGGCCAACCTGAGAAATCAGCAGTGGCTGAACATGGACTGACACAAACAGGACACAGGGTCTTATTCCAAGACACTGAAAGACTGGACAATTCTACCAACTATTTTGTCAGATTGCACAGAGAAGCCATTGAAATTCATAAACATCAGCACAACTTTAACAGAAAAGAGGAGAGTTTAAGAATGAATAAGGCTTGGCTTCCTGCCCTGAAAAACCTCCAGACAAAGACAACATTCAACAATAGCCATACAGATTAGTTTTGGATTACACACATTAACAGATCACTTCAGGATACAATGGTGCCATATTAACATACCATACCCTCATTAGCACATTATCTTGATACTTACAGGACAATACTTTTGCAGGACAATACTCAGCTCAAACCCAACCCCTTTCTGACTATATATTACTCTTCCTACACCCTTGACACTGAGAGACACTGTCCTTCAGTGTTACTACTCTGAAGATGCCTGCCACAGTTGCTGGCGAAACGTCAGGAAAGAAAATTCCAAGACCACGGTTACACAGCCCGGATAACCTACAAGAACCAATGAACTCTGACCGTGAAAGCCTTCGACAATATATCTCATCAAGATTGCTTTAAAAAAACCAGTGTTTTTAACCAATGTATTTGAAAAGCATGTAAATACACTTGAAGGTGATATAAAGAAACCAATTTGTGGCAAACGGCACATGCTCAGTGCCCTTTGCAGAATTTGGAAATTTAAAAAGGAGATGGAGCAAATCTGGGGATGATATCTGCATTAGCAATGATAGCTAAATGAAACCTCCATGTTCAGAGGCAGTGTAGAGTTGGGGTCAAGAACCGGAGGAGTCTTTGGATTCTCGGTCATGCGTTTATGTATTTCCAAGATAAGTGGCTTGCTAGCTGCTGTGGTAAACAGGATACCAGGCTAGATGGAGCATTCCTCTCATCCAGCAGGCCTCTTCTTGTGAAATAATGGAGGACTCCCAACAATCAATATTATGGATAGTAGTAATCTCAGTGCAATTCACATTATTTGATTGTTTTTCTATATTCTGTATTCTGTATATCTTTTGTATTAATGTTTTTGTATTTGGTGTGGGGTTGCCCGGTTCCTCTTTGCCACCGGCCGGAGGTTTTTGAGGTGGAGCTTGAAAGAGGGCAGCATTTGGGGAGGGGAGGGACTTCAAGCCATAGAGTCCAATTGCCAAAGCAGCCATTTTCTCCAGGTGAACTGATCTCTATCAGCTGGAGATCAGTTGTAATAGCAGGAGATCTCCAGCCACTATCTGGAGAATGGCAACCTAATTTGTTGTGTTTCTTTGGTGTGTCTTTTCTGTATCTTTTTGTATTGATTATTATATTATAAAATATTAAAAAAGTTATTTAAAAAAATAGAGGACTCCCAACAAATTAGTTCCATGTCAGAAACCAGACCATGTAATTCAGAACCAAGAAGGTGGATGAGGAGAATTTCAGAAGTACCCATCCCTACTACCCTGTCACCCATAAAAACCAACACTATGACCTATAATGCTATATTTTTCCCCATACCATAAAAAACCTCTCCTACTGCCAGCGAGGATTAGCAGTTTGAAAACAACCCCCCCCCCGCAGCTGTGACCCTGGGTAACCAACCACAGAGACATTAGCCACACACGCTCATCTGTGTAAACTGTCACGGCCCCAGAATTCCCACACTGCAGCTGATTCTACCTTTCTTGCTAGCTGCAGAAATGCCAAATAAATATTAGTTGATAAAATCTACAGGGTGCAGGAACTGGAAAACAAGGTTAGAAGCACTGTTCAAGCTGTGCTGCCTCTTCTAGAAACGTCAATAAAGTTGTCCTAGTTTCTCTTTTTTTCTCCCCCTTCAAACCCTAAGAAGAATTCTTCATTGTCATGAAACTGCTTTATACCAATTCAGACCATAGTCCATCTCCACTGACTAGGAGGGGCTGTGGCTCAGTGGTAGAGCATCTGCTTGGCATGCAGAAGGTCCCAGGTTCAATCCCCGGCATATCCAGTTAAAGGGACTAGGCAAGTAGGTGATGTGGAAGACCTTTGCCTGAGACCCTGGAGAGCTGCTGCCGGTCTGAGTAGACAATACTGACTTTGATGGACCAAGGGTCTGATTCAGTATAAGTCAGCTTCATGTGTTCATGTGTAGTTCTGCCTAAAAGGTCCTTTCCAGCACCTGTCCAGCTGGTATCCTGGAACTGGAGCCCTTTTGCATGCAAAACACGTGCTCTACCACTAAGTCCTGGTCTGTTCCCTGGAAAAAAAATAGCTATATGAAGCTGCCTTATACCAGTTTGGACTCCCTAGCTCAGTTTTGGCTACTCTGATTCAGTGGCTTTTCAGGACAGCTTTTCCAACACCTGCTTTTTAAAGCCCTTTTCGCTGGAGATTCCAGGGAACAAATCTGAGATCTCCTGCATGTAATGCCTGCGATCTGCAACTGAGCTGTAGCCCCTCATCCACCAGCTCCTTCCCCCTTTTGAGTTCTGTTCCCCAAATTCTCCTGTTTATGTACTAGTTACCTTTCAGTATTTTTTGACTGAAACTCTTGAATAAGCAAAGAGAACAAGAGGAGAAAGGCAAGGCTTGTGATGGAATATTTCTAATCATGGAAGGATGGGGAGGGGGGTAGTTCAACCAACATAAACTTAAGCTGCATGTGGGAGGTTGTTATAAGTTCTTCCTCATCATATCAGATCCACATGTGTGTGTCAAGTGCTGTCAAGTCACAGCCAACTTCTGGTGACCCCAGCAAAGATCTTTTCAAGGTGAGTGAGAAGCATTGCCTTCCTCTGTAGAGTCTTTCTTGGAAGTCTCCCTTCCGAGTAGTGACCCTGCTTAGCTTCGGAGATCTGACGAGATCAGACTATACTATGCTGCCTTCCCTCCTGATCAGATCCCTATAGAGCCTTAATATTAGCAAGATGTTTAGGGCATGTGGCATGGAAAATGTCCATGGGAATGTCAGCTGCTGCTAGGATTACAAGGGCTTTCCATGCAACCATGTGGTAGCAGCCTGCAAATAAGAAGGAGAAGGAGAAGGAGAAGAAGAGTTGTTTTTTATAAGTTGACTTTCTCTACCACTTAAGGAAGAATCAAACCGGCTTACAATCGCCTTCCCTTCCCCTCCCCACAACAGACACCCTGTGAGGTGAGGGAGCTCAAAGAGCTGTGACTAGCTCAACATCACCCAGCTGGCTTCATGTGTAGGAGTGGGGAAACAAATCCAGTTCACCAGATTTGCCTCCGCTGCTCTTGTGGAGGAGTGGGGAATCAAACCTGGTTCACCAGATCAGAGTCCATTTCTTCAAACCACCGCTCTTAACCCCTACACCAACATCTGTTTTCTGTACTGTATTAGTGTTCCCACCCAACATGAGAATCTGTCCCAATATTTCAATCTACTTTTTTCTTTTTTTTACTTAAAAAATGGACCTTCCAACTCTATGATTCTATGTATGTAATTTCAAATTCCTTGAAAGAAACAGTAAAAGCTAAATAACATTTAAAAAAAGTTCTCACCATTTGGAAAATGGCCACCATTGTATTTCTCAACCTAGAGCATTGCCATGAGCATGTGTAGCCGTGGCAGATGAGCAGCAAGCGGCAGTGCTAATATTAAGCAGAAGGAGGTTTGCCTGAAGTCTTCCACTGTAGGATACAGGAAAGCATGCTGTTCCAAAAAGCAGTAGAAAACATGAGCAAAAAACCCTCATGCTATTTCATAAATAACAAAATATATTGACAACTTAGGCGAAGCATTCCATTACTAAACAGATGTTTGTTTCCTCTGCAGCAACAATAACCTTGATTTGGAGTACCAGGAAAGGTAAATTTTACATACTTGTGGGTGAGTCATCAGGCTTGATTTCTTCACCCGCACACCAGTCGGTGAAAAGCTCACCCACATGACAGGAAAACAAGAGAGCTTTTAAAGGCAGCTCTTGCGAGCTTTTTTATGGGCACATTGGTTTCCAGTGGATCAGAATTCTTAGGAAACACGGTCATGGAAACTGACAATTTTTTTCTGAAAAGCACTGGGTCAAAAAAAGCAGAATTACAGACATGGGAGAAAATAGAACTTTGTGCGGCGCTTTCCAGATAGAAAGGTATTCATGTACCCTTTCTCGTTTCCTTTTGTTTGTTGATTGTGGTGACTATTTTTGTTTTGTCCCTATTTGTTTGTTTTATGACACTTTTACGCTGGTGTTTAACATCATTTTCAATGCCTTTATGCATCAAGGTAGCACAATAATGCTGAAAAACGGGCTCCAAGCGACCAAACTTACATTCTCAAGGCTTCAGTTTGCACAAGGGAGGAATCAAATTGAAACAGGGATTTTTCAAGTGAAAATGATAGGGATGCTAAGTTCAGTAACCACCTGTTTGCAGTATGGTAAGGTTCCATGTATCTGTGGATTGTCAAGCATCTCCTTGCATGCACACACGTCCAGAACTCCCTCAAGCAAAAGGAGAGATGCAGTGGTTGAGAGACAAAACTGTAAATGGGGGAAACTGGGAAGCAGAAGCACCTTTAAGGACTGGGAAGAGAATGAGCAAACCACTGTGGTCTTTTATGCATGGGCACTTTGACATACTTTTTCCACTGGTCCAACTTGGGTTTTTTTGTGGTTGTGTATGAGTTTTCCGCCTCTTAGAGATGACCTCACGCGCCCAGCCCACACAATGTCCGGGTCTTCCTGATCTTGTTGTAATGCGATTCTTCGATCTCCCCTGAGATCTGTCCGGGTCAAATAGTTCCCATTTCCATGCATAAGCCAATCGTGGGAGAGGGGAGCTGGGGATGTTTTTCTCACAGTAAGCACTACAGACAATTACAAAGCAGCATTTTCAAGGGGCAGGGACTCAGATGCTTCCAGATTTCTGCTGGTGATTCTGCAGTACTCCGGAAACCCCAGGACTTTCTCCAGGGGAAACAACAACATGCATAGTATTTTTAGGATTCAGGACAGAAAAGGGTGGGTCAAGGCAGCCTCAAACCCTAGGTAAAATTCCCATGCATAAAGACCAAAGTTTTCTCCTACTTGAATTTGCTCTTCTGTGCACACCGAGCACACACGTGCCCCCCAGCCCCCCTAAAATATCCCGCCAATCAAGGGGGGGGGACACCTTGCAACCCTACAGATTGCTCATGACCTCTCAGATAATTGTGGCCAAGGAGAGCAGGGAGGGGCAGTGGATCTGTACAGGTCCCAAGAACAGAAAGTAGAGAGTCTTCTCTGATGACGAGGCAGAAAACAAACTTCCCAGTGTCTGTACCACATCTGGCCAATCCATAATATTCATACTACTTCCCACCAAGAGTGATTTGGCTTGTGGAATTAGCTGCTGCAGCCTTTGATGATGGCCACTAGACTAGTCGGCTTTAAAAGGGGATTAGACAAATTCGTGGACAAATTCATGTCCATCCGTGGCTATTAGCTTCAGTCAGATCACTAGCATTCAGTGGGGGCTGGTGTTCTCCTGAAATCATAACTGATCTCCAGACTGTGGGGATTGGTTCCCCTGAAGAAAATGGCAGCTTCACCGGTGGACTTCATGGCATCACATCCCTGAGGAGCTCCCACCCCTACCCAAACTCCACCCTCCCCAGGCACCACTCCCAACTCTCCAGGAATTTCTCTGCCCAGAGTTGGCAACTTTATATGACTTCCTACCAAAAATGTTTTTTATGCTTTAACAACCCAACACAGTTTGTTTCAATTAATCAAATATTTGACAGGCACAACACTGGTGATCCTTGCTCTTTGTTTATAAAGCAAGCTGGGTGAACTCAGCTGTCCACTTTCAAACTTTATATCAGTTCATCATTGTGAAGTTAAAGCTCGTATAATATCCTTACTGTATCTCTCTTTTCCTGCAACTCCTCTGTCCCACCTCCTCCTAAAAAAGGTTGGTAACTTCCAGCTCACGTTTACTTAGTGACATATGGAAGTCTTTATTTTAGAGCACCCAGAGATTTTCTTGAAAGGATGAATTAAAGCTTGTGTTCTGTGCAGGAAACAGGGTGTCAGCACTCTTCTAATTGCAAGCATAGCACATTATAAAATATGCTAATAAGAAATTTATCTTTACTGAGCCACAAAGTGCAACTGAAAAATTAAGGGTGAAAACATAAAATTGGTAGAAAGGGCGCAAATGTGGGAGGATGGGACGGGCGGTGTAGGACATATTTGCTAATGCCCTACTCTGATTCAAGTCAGTAGCGAACAGACCACTTTTTGCTGCCTTTGCTCTATCCTTTGGGGCAGGGGAAAACTTTGAGAAAACATGGGATCAAAAATGAAATAAACACAAACACTGAGGAGCCCTTGAACATTAGCACAGGAGTCATCATCCCAGGTTCTACCTTTGGCACCTGCCCTTCAAGTTCTAGGGGTTGGCAATGACCTTTCTCTGACTGAGAACTCTTTTGGCTGCTTCTAGCCAAAACAGACAAGACTGATCCAGCCCTGACACAGTGCAAGACAGTTTCAAATATAATATTCAGGTAGGGTTAACAGCTCCGGATTTGGAAATACCTGGAGGTTTTGGGGGTGGAACCTGAGGAGGGTGGGGTTTGGGGAGGATCTTCAATGGGGTATAATGCCGTAGTCCACTTTCCAAATTGGCCATTTTCTCCAGGTGAACTGATCTCCGTCGCTTGGAGATCAGTTGTGATAGCAGGAGATCTCCAGCTACCACCTGGAGGTTGGCAACCCTAAACATTCAGCTATGTGCAAGGCACAGTCAGCCAGGAGATGTATGCTGCAATCCTGTGGGGAGTCACTCCAGTCTTAAACCCTTGGACTGGAGTAACTGCATAAGGCTTCACTGGTAGTCATGCCAGATAAATGAAAAGTGGTTAATGGGAGTTCTGTGGTTATTTGAACGGAGCCTGTTTGTGAAGTGTGCTTGGAGTGCTCCATTCATTGGCTAATTGCAGGACCACTCATCTCAAAAGGATAATAGCGGTCATTCGATGCAAATTGTTAAGCCCTTCACTAAAGGCAAGAGCCTCAGGGTGTGTATGTCTGAATTTTCAAGAGGACACAGCTAAAGCCTTTAGGTTTTCTTTTTCAGAAATGAAAGTTTTATACTAAAAGAATTGGTGCCTGCTGTGAGTCTGCCCAGGTCTGTTGCCTAGGGTTGCCAACGTCCATGAGGTAGCTGGAGATCTCCCGCTATTACAACTGATCTCCAGGCGATAGAGATCAGTTCACCTGGAGAAAATGTCTGCTTTGGTAACTCGACTCTATGGCATTGAAGTCCCTCCCCTCTCAAAACCCCGCCCTCCTCAAGCTCCGCCCCCAAAATCTCCAGGTATTTCCGAACCTGGAGCTGGCAACCCTATGCATAATAATAATAATAATAATAATAATAATAATAGTAGTAGTAGTAGTAGTAGTAAATACTTGTATGCAGTATTTTCACAGGTTAAAGTGCTTCATGGATGTTATCACAATAAGTCATACAATTGCCCTCTAATATAGGGCAGTGTTATTGAAATCCCCATATTGCAGAGTAGGACTGAGTGGTTTACTGAAGACCACTAATGAGTCTGGGCCTGGCATGGATTTGAACTAAAGCCCACCTGGGCGACTGCTTTTTCTCTTAGCCATTACCCTATACTTTGCTGCAGGATGCTCGTGAAAACTAGCAAGCTGGACTGAAAAATCTGTCTAGATGTTCAAGTAAGGCCTGAAAGCGGAAGACTAGATTTCTGCCCAGCTCTGATTACAGATCTCTTCTATAAAACCTGTATGAATTATACCTTTCTTCCACTGTGCTTTCCATAAGTATTTCTCTGTGAATGAAAAACGTTTCACCTGGACTGGCTCTTTAAAGAAAATAGTGTGGTCTTCAGATTTTTTGAGTGTTTTAAGATGAGTGAGTCTGCTTTGAGGAAAATTTCCAATATGTCCTCAAATAGATACTTCAGTTGATGGAATCTCTCAGCTCAGCTGTAGTAGCGAAGTCACTGTTACAGTTGCTGTGAAGAATTAATAAAGTTGAGGACTGTGGTACAAGACTTTGAGGTAATTGCATTTACCCCCAAATGGGGTAACTTGAGAAGTAGACTTAGTTTGGTAAAAAGTAACAATTGTGCCTTCTTTTTCCCTTTTCCTCCTCATACCAAGAAATGTGGTTACCTCATGGACATTTTTGAACTGTCCTCAGAACTCCTACAAACATTTCAGCTGAGTTGGGCTACAGAGTTAGGCCTGGTTGAACACCTGTTCACCCATGTGCACTCTTGAACAACTTTTGGGGAGACGTGGTTTATATTCCCTCCGATACCGCAGTCTGTTGTTGTTGCTCAAGTAGCTTACTTATACAAAGGATCAGAAGCAGATCACAGCCCTAAATAATAAATCTTGTGATAAATCAGTTTAATGCACAGTTGCCAATAGCAGGCTGTAAGCAAGTCATTTAAAAGAGGTTACCTAGTGCATAGGTGCAAAGAGAGGACAAACAGGGTGATCAGTGCGCACTAATGACCTGCGGGGGAGATTGATTTTCCCTGCTCTGTAGATGCAAAAAGGATGACAAAGCATAAGAAAAGCAAGAGCCAACTATAGATACCTTACAGCTGCATGACTGTCCAGCTGGGTGTATCTGTCACTGTCAGATGGTTAAAGGTAAGGGCAAGAGGAAGAAATCAGAGATTGGACTTCTGAATAAGGCATGGTAACCAAAGTAGGTTAGAGCCCCGTGGCGCAGAGTGGTAAGCTGCAGTACTGCAGTCCAAGCTCTGCTCACGACCTGAGTTCGATCCCAACGAAATTTGGTTGCAGGTAGCCGGCTCAAGGTTGACTCAGCCTTCCATCCTTCCGAGGTCGGTAAAATGAGTACCCAGCTGGCTGGGGGTAAAAGGAAGATGACTGGGGAAGGCACTGGCAAACCATCCCGTAAACAAAAGTCTGTCTAGTAAACGTCGGGATGTGACGTCACCCCATGGGTCAGGAATGACCCGGTGCTTGCACAGGGGACCTTTACCAAAGTAGGCATGTTTATGTGGTGAATGTGTATGAGGACAGTTCTTCACATCAACGTGTGCTTCAGATGAAATTTGGTGGCAACATGGGGTGCACAAAGATCACTAATATTATTGACGGTCAACCAACATGAGATGCTGAGGATTCTGTTGTATAGAGCTCCCAGTTTTGTTTTTTAACCTTTTGATGGAGCTAAAGTGTAGGGTCCCAATTCCAATCAGGACCATGACATCAGGTGAGGCAAGTTAAACCTTCCCCTCGGCTGTTTTCTTGTCCTTAAATGACCTGGACAGTATCCTCCTTTGAGCATCTGATAGATTCTAGAAATATTTGCATTCAGTTCCTATGAAATGCGTTGAGTCAAATTGAATTGATGGTGAGGGGCCTGCTGAGAAGAGGGTCACATGAGGGCAAGGAAGTAACTCTGCAGAAGGAGAAATTATACCAACTCTGTGAATGAATTATAGGTTAACTAGTATTCTGTTCAGCAAAGCACTTGTCGGTGTTATTTATATCAGTTTCCGAGAGGGGAAAATGTAATAAAATGAACTCTCGAAGAATAAAAAAGAACATTACCTACCCCTCAGGCAATCAGAATTCCATGACTTTTTTTTCCAGCAGGGTTCTTCAGCACTCACCCTTTGTAATAAAGTTAAACAGTGCTTTGATCGAATTTATCAATTTTGATCCATTTCTTTTGTACATTGTGCCTGAATTCTCTGTAAACTCAGTTGTGCAAAATCACATCCCAGGCTAACACAGGTGTCTCCCTCATAAACCAATTCACCTGGCAACTCATGGGAGTGACACTGAAATGAAGAGATGTTGAACAGCATACGAACATAAGAAAAACCCTACTAGACCAGACCCAGGCTCATCAAGTCCAGCAGTCTGTTCACACAGTGGCCAACCAGGTGCTTCTAGGAAGCCCACAAACAAGACGACTGCAGCAGTATCCTGCCTGTGTTCCACAGCACCAAATATAATAAGCATTCTCCTCTGATACTGGAGAGAATAGATATGCATCGTGACTAGTATTCATTTTGACTAATAGCCATGGATAGCCTTATCCTCCATGAACATGTCCACTTTCCTCTTAAAGCCTTTCAAGTTGGCAGCCATCACCCCAACCTGGGGCAGGGGAGTTCCACAATTTGACTATGCGCAGACCCTCATGGACAATACCCATTGTCCTCTTGAATGTGATGGTATTGTGATGGGCTCGACTCAGAGAGATTATGAAGAGCGCAGCCGGATTTGGGGTGTGAACTGAATAGCTGGAAACTTGAAATGCATTTGATGGACTTGCAAGAGCAATCCATCTCCTAGAAATGATTGGCAGCTCCTGAATGATGCAGATGTGTGCACGTCCCTTGGGCAGGAAGTGATGCTTTTGTGGGAGTTACGTGGTTCATTTGCTGATCTCTTAGCCTCTATCTATGGAGCAGCAGGTGCTGTGGTCCTATGGTGTTGAAATGGCATTTTTCTGTCACCGCCAGTCTCATCAGCTGTCCCCCTATTTGTCCCGGTCAGACCTGGCCACAATGATTCATGTGACGGTCACCTCCAGATGGGATTTGCTGTATGCAGGGCTGCCCCTGAAGATGCTTCAGAAACTTCAGGTTGGTCAGAATGCAGCTGCCAGGCTGTTGACTGATACATCATGGTCTGCACCTATTCAGCCTATTTTGAAGGAGCTGCACTGGCTTCCCATTGGTTTCTGGGTCAAATGGAAGGTTCTGAACCTTTAAAGCCCTAAACTGTCAGAGGCCGTCATACCTTAAGGACCGCCTCTCGTGTCATGATCCCCCACAGTCCTTCCATTCTACTTCACGAGGACTTCTGATGGTGCCTGGCCTTCAGGTAGCTCATTTAACTTAGACCAGAACAAGGGCTTTTTAAATCATGGCCCCAATCTGGTGGAAGGCTCTTTCTGAAGAGACTCATGACCTGCGGGAGTTGTCTAGGCTCTACAGGGCCTGTAAAACGGATTTTTTCCCTCCAGGCCTTCCGTTGAGGCAGTCTTATTGGGCTTACTATCAGCTTCTCTGATTATCATGCCAGAGTGCCAAATTGTTTTATAGAATCCAATTTCAAAGGGAGATTAGAAAGAGAGACTGCTGAATTACAACTAATAATGAAACTCAAGACTGTGCATTCTCCGGGACTTGATAGAGATCTGGGATTCTTGTCTCATTACCAATGTTAATTTCTCCATGCCTACTACCCCTCTGCATATCTCACCTAATCCAGTCACGCCTGCTAATGTCATTTACTTGCTTTTGACATTTACACTGCCAGTGTGTGTCTAATTCACTCATCTCTACTTAAGTATAGATAACTTAACTATAGGAATCACATTCTAGCTGTATCTGAAGAAGTGTGCTGTGGCTCTCGAAAGCTCATTACCCTGCCAGATATTTTGTTAGTCTTTAAGGTGCTACTGGACTCTTGCTCTTTTCTACTGTTTTATAGAATGCTTGTATTTTTATTTATGTTTTGTATTTATGTTGCTAACCGCCCCAAGCCCTATTTGCCAGGGAAGGGGTGGGATAAAAATCAAATGAAATACATAAATGAATAGATAAACAATATCAGAGGTAATGAACCTCTGAAATCCAGTGCTAGGAGGCAACACAGAAGAAGGCTGTGGCCTTTATGACTAGTTTTTTTGCCCTCTAGGGCAACTTCATGACTACTAGGTGAAAAAAATGCTGGAATAAATGGGCCCCTGCTCTCACCCAGCACAGTACATCTTATGTTCTTATAATGTAAATTAGTTACATTTCTTAAGGGTTGGATTATGGGCCTCATCACATGGCCTATGTGGTGGTGTATGCTAACTGGACAACAGAAGTGTCTGGAACCAGGTGAGTCTTCTGAGTAGGGTTGTTAAAAGAAATTCTCTTAATTCTTCTTTGCCCAGTTTCTCCATGAAATCTAACAATTTCTCCCCCCCTTTTTTTTTTAGGAACTTGGACTGTGTTTCTATTCAATTCTGTTTTCATCACAGAGAAATTTGAGTAGAGCAGGGGTAGGGTTGCCAGATCCCTCTTCGCTTTTGGTGGGGGGTTTTGGGGGCAGAGCCTAAGGAGGGCGGGGCTTGGAGAGGGGAGGGACTTCAATGCCATAGAGTCCAATTGCCAAAGCGGCCATTTTCTCCAGGTGAACTGATCTCTATCGGCTGGAGATCAGTTGTAATAGCAGAGGATCTCCAGCTAGTACCTGGAGATTGGCAACCCTAGGAGGGGCTGGAAGGGTGGGTTCTGCAGAATTTCACTCTGTGAATTCTCTGAGGCAGGCAATGTCTTCCCAAACCATTCCTACTACTTTCCTACAAGAACACCACCCTGTGTGTTCAAACAACTGCAAGGGCTGAAGTTACAAAGGGGTGCACTGATTTCTACTCAAAGACAAATAAAAGAGAAATCCTGTTTAAAAGAGAGAAAGAGAGAGTAAGAGGAATCAATGCCTATTTCTAAAAAAAGTGAATTTTGGAAAAAATAAATCCCCCTCCCATAACAACAGTACTTCTGAGTCACATAGTAAACTCCTTTTTTTAAAAAAAATTTTTTTTTAAAGAATTGGGACTAAGTACAATCAGCTCAGCTCTACATGCAATGTGGTATTTTAGTGAAATGTTAAAAATTCAGGAAACTTTTGTAGTTTAGGTGTATTTCTTAACTGAAAGAAATGGGTAGTGTTCAAAAACTGCATTTAAAAAAGGGGGAATAATACGCTTCAGAAGAAACTATTTGTGGTGAGGGGCGGGGAGCAATATTAAGTGCCACTTGATTATTTCCCTCTGTCCTTTTCAGCAAAAGCTATTCATGTGGCTAAAAAACAGACTATTTGGCACAGAGGTAAAATTGGTTACATTTAGCACCTGAAAAACACTTTACAAACTAGACCTTGAGTTGAAGAAACTTCATGTTCGTAGTAAAGGCTCCTTGTGAGTGATTTCTCCTTCCCCCTGCTTCCTAGTGAAAGAAAACATCTCTTCTCAAAATAGTCCCAATAGGGAGAAAAAATAGAATCTGTATTTGGATTGCAGAGATGCCTCGGGCAATAGATGTTAAAAGTGTAGATATTTCACCATGAACAAAAGTTCCACTCTTTAACTAACAGAAGGTAAAATAGCATTTTTCCTTCTTTTACTTGTTGTTGGACTCACAATGTTTCCTGCCTCCATAATATTTTGTAGCTAGATGTCACAAAAGAAGGAAATTCTTGGAAACTCTAGTCTAATCTCCTAAATAAAGCATCAATTCAAATCACAAGGGAACCATACAAGGTGGAGATCTTGAGCATTGATATGTAGACATATTGATCCAAAATAGCCAACTTCATCTCACACTGCAGTTCTGAGGCATGAATTGAATAGGGCAAAATTCAGGGGAGCTAATGGGTCGTTTAAATAGGGTTCTGTACTCTGAACGAGTATGTCAGTGTGGTTCTGGCCAAATAGATACATTCTTTATTTAGTTGTGCACTGCTCATTGAGGCCAGAAACAGATGGATAAAACCTTTTATCCAGAACCCTGTGTGTAAACTGGATAATCTGAGGGTCCTTTTAGCATGGGTGGATTTTAATACTACATTGGCAGTTGCCAAGTTTCTTTCCCGGTCAATTAAATTTTTTTAAAAAATATATTTTTATTGGTTATTTAGATACCTATTTATATACAAATATATATAAAAATATGGTTCCTTTTTCTTTCATTCCAGTCTCAGTGTGACACTGTTCAAGGCCGAACTGGCTACCTGAGCAATATCATTGAAGTAAAATAGGGCAAAATTACGGCTGTCAAGGAAGTTCATAATCACCTGGTTCAGAGTATGCATGTATCCTGTCCCGTGTGAATGCATTACAAGTTAAGTTTATTTCCCTGAGTTCTTCTCCATATTAAAATGTAAAATGAGGTTCTGTACCTAGGGTTGCCAACTCTGGGTTAGGAAATTCCTGGAGATTTGGGGGTAGATCCTGTGGAGGGCAAGGTTTTGGGGAAGGAGGGACTTCAGTGCTATATAATGCCATGGAGTCCACCCTCCAAAGCAGCCATTTTCTCCAGAGCAACTGATCTCTGTAAACTGGAGATCAGTTGTAATTTCTGGAAGATCTCCAGGCTCCACCTGGAGGTTGGCAATCCTACCTTCAGACTAACTTGGCTTCTTTCTCAGTACCTGCACAGAAAATTTTCTGCACGCAACATCATTCCCAGAAATAATCTATTAACACATTGTCACTATTTAATTGTTGCTTATTACAGAGTTTGTTTACACTTTTGCAGGCTGGTGTTTCTTGCTTCACTTTGAAAGAGGGCTAAAAAGAATTATCTGAACAAAGCAGAAAACCCTTCTGATATATTTTTGGATGATGGATGCTCTGGTTCAGCTTTTATTTGTACACTGCATTTAATATTCCAAAAAGTCATTTAAACCGGTATGAGTCATAAAATCAATCTTGATTATTATGAGGAATAAATATCTGTATTTTACTGAGATGGTAAAACTTTTTAAAGATTTTGGTGAAAATGATGAAGTTACAACAAAAATAAATGCCCATGCAAAATCCTTAATTGCTTTGAAAGTCCCTGGGAAAAAAATTATTCTAGCATCATGACCTTTATCAGCAATTCGTGACAACCCCAATAATGAGAAAACATTGGTGTGTAAGAAATATCACCTATACCTTTTCATTTAAAATATTGATGTACCACATGCCAAATTAATATTTCCAAAGTGGTTTCCAACAAGGGTAGAATGGAAATTTTAAAAAAGCATATTGAAGAGGAGCTTAAAATGAAAGCCAACAATTTAACAGCAGAATAAAATTAATCTGAGGATCAACGGTAAAAATAGCCACAGTGAAGCTACAAACAGCTCTATCATTCATTCATGTTAAAAAAGCACCCAAAAATATTACAATAGCTGTTAAAGAGCATGTGCAAATCCATCAAGAAAAGAAAATGTGCACAAACCAAACCAGATAACAACCTGAAAATGTCTTAAAAAAACAAATATCTCTTTGGTGGCCACTAGAAAACATTAACACTGGAGCCAATGAAGGAAACCATATAAGAAGGGCATTCAGTTCGAAAACCCTGTGTGTAGTAGCTGCCCACCTGGGGGAATAAGAGGGACACCAAAACAGATTTAAGATTTAAGGTGGAAAAAGTTCATGCAAAATTTTACAGTCCTCTGGATATAAACTGCTAAACTCTTTAAGTACCAACAGAATACATTCTTATTATCGATGGTATATTACACTAAAGGATATCGAGAAGATGAATAAGAATTATAATGGGAAATGTTGGAAATGTAAAGAGGTGGAAGGTACTTTCTATCATATATGGTGGACATGCCAAAAGACAAAAAATATTGCAAAGGAAAATGATGAACTCCAGAAAATCTTAAACAATAAATTTGCTATGGAAGCCAAGAGTATGCTATTGGGCATTTTGCCCAAAAACCAAAAACCTTGGAAGAGTTGTTTAGATATATGATAATGGAGACCAGAATTATATTTGCAAGAGAATGGAAAGCAGAAGAGTGTCCATGATGGAAGACTGGGAAAATAAACTAGCCGAATATGCAGCAATGGCAAAACTAACAAACTATGTAAATAATAAACCAACCAAAGAATTTCAAGACAAATAGAAAGCATACCACTCATATTATTCTTAAAAAGTGGGGACTAGAGGAGGATGTAGTTGAAATCATATATATGAATTACTAACAATGCTCTTGCTATGTTGTATTGAAAAGGTGTTTAAGGGGAAAATAAATATATAATAGATAGATATAAATATATAATAGATAATGATAATAATGTATGAACTTAATTTTCAATATCCAGGAAATATTCTTAGAATTATGTCTAGATTTATAATAATCATTACTATTTCAAGTTTCTTATTTTTTATCACCATTTATTCTACAATATTGTTTAATGTTATATTTGTGGTTATCAAGTATTGTCTAGTGTATTCTATGTATTATCTTCTTTTCTGTTTCTTATAAAAATGACCTGTGTCCTTATTTTCCATTTTTTATCTTTCTTTTTCTTTTAGTTCATATTTTTTTAAAAAGAATACATTCCATGCCCCCCATATTGAACCATTCAGTTAAAAACAAGTATCATAGTTCTGAATATCATAATAAGCAGGGCTACTCTAGGTGTGCCTGAGGCCTTGAATGTGCCCTGTGAATTCTGGGACACACAATCAAGTTCAGAGGCTTCTGGGATGATCATTTTCCAGTGGGAGGAGTAGCCTCAGGCAAGGTAAGACATAGAGCCCTCTTTTGACTCAGCCCAAAGGGACAGTCATGGCCCACTACTATCTGCAAGTGCCACCAGTTTGCCATCCTTGCTCTGCAGTAAAGCATCTGCCTCTTCCGCATTTGGTTTCAACATTGTTTTTGATACTTCCTGGAAGGGGCGCCAACTTCCAGGTGGTGGCTGAAGATCTCCTGCTATTGCAACTGATTGCCAGGTGACAGAGATCAGTTCACCTGGAGAAAATGGCGGCGTTGGCAATTGGACTCTATGGCATTGAAGTCCCTCCCCTCCCCAAACCCTGCTCTCCTCAGGAATGCCCCCAAAATCTCCAGATATTTCCCTACCCGGAGCTGGCAACCCTATTCCTGGATTGACCAGGAAGAAAAGTATGCTAGTGAATGGCATATGGTTGTGAAGTGACACTCAAGCATAACTGGATGGTAATGAATAAGGATAAGCCAGGTCATAGTGTGTCACTTTTGAATGTGAATATGTTGTTGGTAAAAATTTCAAGCATGCCAGAATTTGGGAGCAGCTTTTCCTATACAATGTCAAATTATGGTGCAACAGAAGCGAAATTGTCCTGCAGGTTTCAACTCACATCTAGCAGTGTCTCAGAGCAGTTGGTTGGAATAGCATTGTTACAGCAGAACGCCACACCAGTGAAGCTCCAGAAAAGTGAGAGAGAATGGCTAAATTGTTTGCTGCTGCTTTTTGGTTACTTTTGAAGAAAATCGGGACTCTAAAATTGGATTTATGCGGTAAAACTATGCTTCGTTGTATGTGAGTGTTGAGGGGGTGCCCTCTGCAGAGCAAATCTCCATAATTTTTAAGTGTAATGGAGAGTTGGTGGCTGTAGAGAGACCAGTTCCCAGGGCTACATCTGTCTTGGAAATCTCTTTAGTACGTGTGGCCTGAATACCCCGTTTCCCTCCTTAATGTCAGCCGGCCATCTCTCTTCTTTACACGGACCATCTATTCTGCCCTTAAATAAGTACTTCCATTTATAGCCCTCCTTTGTCCTCCCAGGTAGAGGGAGAAGTTGTTTCCTGATACAGACTTTCCCCCTCAAGGTTTCAGTGCTACCAACTAATCAAGTTGATCCTTTCCCCCTCTTTCAAAAGCTTTATTCTTAGGATGAAACAGAACTACATATCAATGAAATGCAATGGCTCTGATCCATCATGAGGCATTTTAAGTGCACTGAAACCTGCTGAAATAAATGTGTTGAGGTGCCTTCTGCTCCACATAGGATTATGAACACATTACAGTGGTGTAGCATCACACAGTTGTTTCCCACTGCAAGTAAGGCAACCACACAGACACAATCTTCAAGATAATCACCATTTTTTGAAGAGGAGCCAATGACTAGATGCAGTGCAAAGAGCTGTTACTTAGTGGTAGGGCACAAGTTTGGCATGTATAAAATGCCAGGCTTGATCTTGGATGAATTTCAGCATTAAAAGACACCGAACATTTTGTATATACTGCCAAATATTTGGATGCTTAGCTCAAAGCAATATGCCAACTTTGGCTTCATCACTGTCCCTTTGGCATATCTGTTACCTTGGCCACAAGCCTGCAAGTGCCTTCCCAGCTGACAACATACATCTTCCTCTGTCCCTAGTCTTGGTTAACTTTTATCCCTGACCTGCATTCTCTGAGGTCCCTGGCTCCACTTCTTTTTTTTAAGGACCTGCCCCTGAGTCCCAAGTTATCTTCCCTCCACTCCTTTCCTTATTTGTCTTCTCAACCTTCAGTTCTTCTACCTGCCACATCACCCCTTTTCTTTCAGAGTGCCTTTGGCTCAGGGATGCAGCATGTGTTTTGCATGCCAAAGGTCTCATGATCAGTCAAGCAAGTGTTGGTGTTAAGTGAATTAGATGGGGTCTCCTGGTTTTAGTGGGGAAATTTATCTATGGTTATGTGAGATGTTATCAAGCCAAATCTTGGCCCAATGTATATGGGGGGATGAGCAAATCAGTGGAAAAAGCTTTCAATAAAAAAATAATTGAAAGACCTCTGCCTGAGACCCTGGAGAGCCACTATTGGTCTGAGTAGACAATACTCGCTTTGATGGACCAAGGGTCTGATTCAGGATAAGGCAGCTTCATGTGTTCAAAGAAATGTTTGTATCAAATAGAAAGGGTTTTATTGAAGGGATTTAAAAGGGGTACAAGCGTACACTAAGCACAATATGAGAGCACACAGACACACACACAAGATCTATAGGCAAAAGGGATAGAGGGGAGTTATATCTACCTTTCAGAGGAGGACAACATCTGGGCAGCAGCTGTGTGGAGCAATCAATGGCCAGCATCTCTTGCAAAGAAGAAGCTGCACAGCAATAGTGTGGGGCACAGCATTTGGCTCCAAAATTAAGTACAAGGAACCATAGCAAATGGTGACTATATTTATACCCAATTTCTGCTTTGAAGCAGGGTGACTACACTGGCGATGGTGGTCATTGAGAGTGGACAAAGGCTGGTTGCTTCTGGACTGGATTAGTTATTTGAGTAAGAAAGGCAGGAGAAGAGGGAAGATGTGAGGCAAATAGTTCTGTTTAAGTATAGTTAAGTATCTGCCATAGATTTTTAGATGGGGAAAGTTATTCTAGGGCCTGTTCTCAGGAAAGTCAGAGGGTGAGTCATGGGTATGTTGACTTCCAATTCTGATGAGATTACCTGGCCCCTCAGCCTTGAGGAGGGATGTTCCGGGAGTCTGAAGGGAATTTGATTGTTTCCAAACTCCGGTGTGATTGGCATACCTGTTGCAAGGAGAGCATGAACACAAATGCAAAGAAGGTAATATCCTTCCTACTGTGTGACGTTTGCACCTGGCTTTGACTTGGGTGTGTGTGTGTCATGTAGGACTCCTGATCTTGCCCTGCGAGCCTGTTCAGAGCTATTCCCAATATGGGTGCCAAGCAACTTCCATTTTGTCCTGGGCAGCACAGCGGTGCCTGCTCTTGTGCTTTACTCCATTCCTGGGCCCCTCTCGTGTGGGTGCCAGGTTAGGCCTAGGGCAGGTAGGTGACCTAATAGTGGGAAATGCCTCTCTCTGTCCAAGACCTTGGAGAGCCACTGCTAGTTATAGTGTAACTGTGATATGCTAGATGTACCAATGGTCTGATTCAATATAAAGCAAGGGTCCCCGACATGGTGTCCATTGGCACCATTGCACCCACTGACCCCTGTCCTGGTGCCCCCCTAGTGTTTTTAGAAATTGGGTGGGGCCAAGTAGGGCTTTTGCTATTGGACATTTGATTGGCTGTGCAGATTTTAAACATGCTGGTTTGGCAGCAGCTATTACCGCAGCTCAAAAATCTTCACAGTGCGATTGAAGGTAAACTGCAGCAGCTATTGGGTAGCTAGCTCTGCCTCCTGTGGTAGCCATTGTGCGGCTGTGCCCACCATGCTGTGTCAAAATTCCAAAGGCTCAAAAAGGTTGGGGACCACTGCCGCAAAGCAACTTCATAGATTTACGTATGTTCTTTTCACCATTCCTGCTCAGAAATCACAGTTCCTCCTGAAGTTTTTCTTCAGGCCATATTGACCTCTCACTTCCCGTGAAGAATCCATACTATTGATCAACATTCTGTTGCTGACACTTCCCTCCCCTCCATTCCTGATGCACACAGCAATAAGAATCCTTGCCAACGAGCAATGAAACAAATTAGCCACTGGGAGTGGGAGGGGGATAGTCACAGGCAACCCACAGCTTGTAGCCTACCGGATCTCAAAATGGCGCGTCTCGTTTTCTTTTACAACTTTATTTCCATATATATATATATTTCAATTGTCAGTGTGAACTTGCCGGGTTTTTTGCCAAACAAGAAAAGCATCTTCTTCAGCAATGGTTTCCTCCGGGAGGCGACTGTTGCTTTTTTGCATTGATTCTAATTGACAGCTGCAGAGATGGCCCAGGCCGGAGCACTCCATAATTTCAGCATTTTCTCTTCTGCCCAGCTGGAGTGATCAAAGGGATCCAGTTCAAAAGAGCAAGGCTTGTCAGAGCTCAGCTAACATATTATCACAGGGCAAAGGCTGGGTTGTTTAGGAGAGACTTCAGGCGGATTTGTTGTCAAATCGCTGTCAAAGAAGCCGTTGCGGGTCTTTCAAAGGCAGGCCGTCACCCACGTTTATTGACCATTGCTCGCTTTCCTTTTTCCGCTCCGTATTGTTTTATGCTGTAGGTTCTGAGCACAAATAATGGCGTACTTCTGTGGGAAGGGGGGGGGAGAGAATGACCACCTCAAAATAAATACTCAGCGTGTGAGGGAATTTTACACTGGGTTTGAAAGCGTACCTTTTGGAAACCATGTGCCATACTAGACAGACCTTTGGTCTGCTCCAGTACGGCTCCTCTCAGGTTCTTGTTAATCAGAAGGTGGAGCTGGGAATCTTTCTCCCCCCACCCCAATATGGTACTCCTCACAGAGAACCAGTGAGGTAAGAACATATAAGAACATAAGAAAAGCCATGCTGGATCAGATCAAGGCCCATCAAGTCCAGCAGCTGTTCACACAAGGTCATCAACCAGGTGCCTCTAGGAAGCCCACAAACAAGATGACTACTGCAGCATCCTGCCTGTGTTCTTGATGAGATCAGTCAGATACATTTGCATGGTGTTTTTCTGGTGTGTACATGTGCTCCTGCACATTGATGCACAAAAAGTACCATGAAGCATTGAAGCTCACTGGACCGGTCACTGTTTCTAAGCCAAGCCTTCTTCACAGTGTATATGTGAGGATAAAAGTGTTCTTCTGCTGAAGCAAGGCTCCACACATAACTGGATAGAGTACTAGGGCGCAACCCTTGCATATGGAAAGCTACCTCATCAAGGAGAAGCTCGACCCTGCTCCGCAGACTTGTGAAAGCTTTGTGTGAGCCAGAAAGCTAAACTGTGACCAATCTGACTGTCCCACCAAATCAAAGAAGTTGATCTGGTGAGCACATGGGAGGTGGCCTTTTCGGTGGTAGCCCCACAATTGTTGAACAGCTGTGCACCCAGGGAGGGGCTCCTGGCCCCCTCATTGTTGATCTTCAGCAAGCAGTTGGAGACAGTTTTATTGTGTGCATTTTTAGCACTGTTGTTGTATTTATATTGTTTTATTGGTTTTTCAAAATAATCATTTAATTTATGCTGTAAGCCACCTAGAGTTCTGCTAATGAATGTTCTAAATCAGGGGTCCTCAAACTTTTTAAGCAGGGGGCCAGTTCACTGTCCCTCAAACACTGTTGGGGGCCGGACTATAGTTTGAAAAAAATATGAACAAATTCCTATTCACACTGCACATATTTTATTTGTAGTGCACAAAAAATAAGAGAAACAATGTAATATTTAAAATGAAGAACCATTTTAATCAACATAAACTTATAATATTTCAATGGGAAGTATGGGCCTGCTTTTGGATAATGAGATGGTCAATATCCGGTTCCATATTTGTCACTGCTAGTCATAGCAAGTGATACAAGTCTATTCTAACTAATAGCCATGAATACCCCTCTCCTCCATGAATATGTCCACTCCCCTCTTAAAGCCCTCCAAGCTGGCAGCCATCATCACATCCTGGGGCAGGGAGTTCCACCATTTAACTATGCGTTGTGCGAAAACATACTTCCTTTTATCTGTTTTGAATCTTTGAATGTGGAATCTTTGAATGTGTTTTGAATCTTTGATGTGGAAGACCTCTGCCCAAGACCCTGGAGAGCCACCGCCAGCCTGAGTAGGCAGTACTGAGGGAGATCAGGGGCGCCACCCTGAAATCTCTGTAGCCCTATAAAAGAGCAAAAATCCAGCAGTACCTGAGAGACCAACAGAATTTCTGGCAGGGAATGAGCTTTTGTGAGTCACAGCTCCCTTCTTCAGATACCAATCTCTGAAATCTCCGCAGAGGCTTAGCGGAGGAGTTTTGGCTGGGCGTGCTGAGGGTCCCAGGGCTAACCCCTGGCAGCATCTTTGGCTAAAAGGGCAGGGAGGAGGTGACAAGAAAGACCTCTGAGGCCTGAGACCCCAGAGAGCAGCTGCCAGTCTGAGTGGACGAGGCTGACTCTGACGGACCATCCCAGAGAAGGCGGCGTAACGCGACCCTCCGGCTTGCTCTACCCCTGCTCCAGGAGGGCAACCCCCAGGCCCAGCATGGCGGTCAGAGCGGTTATCCAAGGGGTCAGTCCAAGACACCAGCTGCCCCCCCATCCTGCTTTCCCAGAAAGAAGGCAGGGAGTTCCTGAGGATCGCGAGAAGTCAGTTAACAACAAGCTGCTCATAGCGGCCCCTTTGCCCTGGCACCGATCCTGGAGTAGGAGGAGGGGGCAAGGTCGCTCTTTCTGGCACAAGGGGCCTGGGGCAGGACTGGCACAGAAAGGAGTTCCTTCAGATGCCTCCCATGGCATGGCATGGGACAAGCAGGAAGCGGGCACACAGGCTGCCCTCTGAGGTTTGCATCTGAAGATGGGTGTGAACTCAGACCAAGGGGAGGGGGTGAATTCCACCTCAGGATTCTGGGCAAGTCGGTCTTCCCCTGCAACTTCAGCTCCCTTTTCAGAAACCATATAACCAACCCTGCAAGGCAGTTGTGAAGGCACACCAGGAAGCATCGTCAAAACACAGTCCGCATGCATGCTCACGAACACAACTCTCCCTCCCTCTCCTCAAAGATCCGAATGCTCCAGTGCAGGCAGGCGGTGGCAGCAGCTGCAGGTGCGGCAATGCGCAGGAGCCCCGAGCCCAAGCGTGGCAGCTCCTGGTCCTGCCGCAGGCGGAAGCTGAAGTTCTTGTGCAGCGCACCCCAGCCCGCCCGGCCCTCTGCCGCCGTGTTCGCCCACGCCCATCAGCAGCCGCCGCTGCCGGCATGCCCCAACCTGGCGCCGCAGCACCTGGCAAGCGCCCGCCTGCATCCCGCCCACCGGGAGTGGCGGCCCAGCAGCCCCGGGGCGGCACAGAGCAGGGGGGCGGCTGGACCTGCATCCTTGTGGCTTGTCTCTCTTCCCACTTCCTCCCAGCATTACCTTGCGGCTGCACTCTTTTAAAGGGGCCGGGTTCAGGACCCTGACGGGCCGGATCCGGCCCCCGGGCCGTAGTTTGAGGACCCCTGTTCTAAATACATAAAATAAATAAATAACCAGCCACCTATAGGAACTCTGCCACATGATCTAGTGTAGCTCAGCGCTGTGTCTTAATGCAGAAGAGTTCCAGGCGATGTTCAGTGCATTCCTAAAGAGAGTTACTCCGGTCTAAGCCCATTGAAATGAATGGCCTTAAACTGGAGTAACTCTCCTTAGGAATGCACAGTTAGTTAGAATGTGAAGTGTGCCTCTTTCTGGGGAAAATACCTCCCAGAATTGGGGTGCTTTAGGGATTTAGACTTTAATCCTCTTAAATTCATTACACTGAAGTCATTAACTTTGTAAAGCAGTTCAAAGAGTTGTCATTATGGCAACCTTGAGTAAAAAAAGAGAAAGGAAAACTCCCCAAGAATTTTCAGTAAAGGCACCTGAGTATGTTTTGATGTGGATAAATAACACAAATGAATATTCATGTTGAACTGTGTGTGTGTGTGTGTGTGTGTGTGTGTGTGTGTGTGAGAGAGAGAGAGAGAGAGAGAAAGGGAAGTGTGGCAGTAACAGTTTTGAGAACAAATGTGCATTTTTTAAAAAGTTAATTAAGAGAGAAAAACTTCAGTATTGAATTAGAAGTGCAAACAGGACTCAAAATCTTTTGGGGTCCGTGATTTTTAAATTGGTTTTATTGGTTTTATTGTATCATGGGGTTAGCCCAAAGAGAGGGCAGAAACTGATATACCGTAAATCAAATGTATGATAATCCCCTTCTTCTACTACTGCTTCATTCAGTTGTGGAATGCTTCTGTCTGATTTATACAAGTATTGCCACAATATCTGGTTATGTTTCTGAAATAAAACTAATGCATTATCTTTCATGGTTCTGTTTTGATTGTGAATTTTGCCCAGAGCTCTGTGCGTGCCCAGATTGTTGTAGCTGTCAAGGCCTTTAGATCATTCATGGCTTTTCTCTCTTCTGCATTGCCATTACATATATGTGCATCGCTTAAGCACTGCAAAAAACAAAAACAAAAAAAAAGCACTTTCCGTGATACTGAGCACATATTCTATCAAGATTTTTTGTGTGTACAAGATGCCTGGACATCCATTATTTAATCTCCTTGGGATTTTTTTTTAACAAGAATTACAGCCAGGTGTGGGCCTAATGGGGATTGGGACTGTATGGAGAGGGCTGTTAAACCCTTCTGTCCCCTCTCCCAGTGCTGCATTAGCCCTTTAAAGAATAAAAGTGCCTGCCTTTAATTTCTTTAAAGGGCTCATGATAGCACAAGGAAGAGGGAAGGTGGCATGGTATAGCCCAGTCTCATCCAACATCGGAAACTAAGGTCATTTATGCATGGGAGTTTTCCCTGAGGTTCGTTGCTCGCAGGACCCACACTTTCCTGTTGGGAATCTCTGCACCAGCAGTCTCCAAGCTCACATTAAGTCCCACCCCTTTAAATGCTGCTTTGTAATTGGCTTACTTCATTATGCTTACTGTGAGAGAAAATCCCCCAAAACCTAATTGCCACATAAAAAAGCATTTTAAGAACAACAACGTCAAAAAAAACCGGAGCAATTTGAAATAGGGGAGAGAAATCCAAGCCTCAGTTTCGAAAAGATTTTCTTCCTGCTTCTCCAAGGAAGCAGGAAGTATTTCAGTCCCCACCTCTGGACATGCTGCTTTGTACTTGGCTGTGAGCGAAACCAAGCTTGTGTGCCCTGCACTTTGCCTTCTGCATGGAGGTTTCATCCGGGCTTTGCTCAGGGAAGATGGAAGAGTCGGGTTAAAAGAGGAATGGGAAGACCTGGACATTGCAAGGGCTGGCAGCGAGGTAATCTCTAACGGATGGAAAAGTAATGCATAACTCCAAAGAACAACCTAGACAGACTGGGGACGAATGTGAGTGAAAGTACCCATGCATAAACGACCTAAGAAGGGAAGACAAAGCAACCACCAAGGAAGGCTTTGCAGAGGAAGGCAATGACAAGCCACCTCTGCTTCTCATTTGCCTTGTTGCCCCTTGCTGTGGTCACCATAAGTTGGCTGCGACTTGATGGCCTTTTACAAACAGAATAGCATAGGGGGGTTCTTTTCAGTTAGGGAAACTACACTGGCTTGAAAAGCCTTCTCCCTTGCCTTTATGGGCCCAAGCTGGGCCCAGGCTGCTGTAATCCTGCTTTGCAGAATGCTCTGTCATCATGATTCATACCTATTCCCTCCAGGATCAGAGAAGAATGCCTAGTATATTAGGCGCTGTGGAACACAGGCAGGGTAATGCTGCTGCAGTTGTCTTGTTTGTGGGCTTCCTAGAGCCAGCGTGGTGTAGTGGTTTGGAGTGGTGGTTTGGAGTGGTGGACTCTGATCTAGAGAACCGGGTTTTTGATTCCCCACTCCTCCACATGAGCAATGGAAACTAATCTGGCAAACTGGATTTGTTTTCCCACTCCTACACATGAAGCCAGCCAGGTGACCTTGGGCTAGTCACAGCTCTCTTAGAGCTCTCTCAGCCCCACCTACCTCACAGGGTGTCTGTTGTGGGGAGGGGAAGGGAAGGTGATTGTAAGCCGGTTTGATTCTTCCTTAAGTGGTAGAGAAATCTGGCATATAAAAACCAACTCTTCTCCTTCTTCTGGTTGGCCACTGTGTGAACAGACTGCTGGACTTGATGGGCCTTGGTCTAATCCAGCATGGCTTTTCTGATGTTTGACTCTGAGAGAGACTAGAATAAGCATGGAACCCATATTTTTGTAGCATGGTATTACAACCACAATGATACTAGCTCTTCTCCAAGAAATAATGTAGCCAAAATGAACTACTTTTTCACCTGTTGTCCCTTCCTGTTCCCATCCCTGCCACGTTTACTGTCCAAAGAAGTCATTTTTTGCATCGATGATCCACTTTTGAAAGGCACCTTGCTCTGTCTAATGTCATTCACCATAGCTTGGCCCTGTCTGGCTAATTAGAGCTCCTGAGAATATTTGCCTGGAGATGTCAATAAGCACATGTGTCAAACCAGTGGTGAACATTGAATCAACAAAACCACACTGCGGTTATTTGATTGAGCGTTATTCAAGCCATGATCAATTCAGTTCCAACTCCTCTGCAAACACAAAAGGAAAACACACCATTGAGTCTACATATTTGTTCTTCTTGGTGTTTATTTCTGATGTGTTCTGGGAACAAGTACTCTTCTTCTTTTAGGCATGGATTCTTTTGTGGGCCTGGTTTTGTAATCAAGGACGCATTTCATAACATGCTTTGCATAGCGTCTCTTTCTGTACTTGATAGGAGTAAGAAATGTTCAAGTGTGTGTTGAGAGTTGTGTATCTTGTATTTGCCACTATCCTAAGAACTATTCTATTCTGAGTGTCTTGCTTTGGTGAGAGCTGTTAAAATTCCTCAAGCATTTCTGCTTGTTTGATAGAAATGAAGATATACTTGACCAATATTGTTCTTCAAAAGCCAGTATCGTGTTATGGATATCGTGCAGCTTAAGCAGGACATGTCCTTCTGGTAAAGACACAACGGGAGCTGGGAGGAGAAAAGAGTCATGAAATGGTGGGGTTAGAGGCAAAGGGGTAGTGAGGGGGAAAAGAAATCTGTGATGGAGAGAATGCCTGGTATCCCAGGACCCACAAATATTTGCACCTGTTTCTGTATAATTCATAGGGCATTTGACAAAGGGAGCTTTGACTACCAAAACCTTATACCCTGGAAATCCTGTTGGTATTTAAGGTGCTACTGGACTGGGAACTTGCTCATAGGGATTATTGTCAGGATGAATTGAGGATAACCCAGTGAATATCCCTAACATTCATTCTGATTGGTAGTTGCTTACTGGTGGAGCTACTACTGGATCTTCCCCTACTTGCATATCTCTTAAACTTTAGCATTACTGCTACTGGCAGTATAGAGCTATAAACTGCAAGTAGAAGATTCAGTAGTGCTTTAATGCTTCGATGGTACTTTACTTCTGACTTCCAGGGATTGTTGAGTTCTTTTGTCCTGGTAGGCAGAAATAGTTAGATCCATTTCCTTTTTCAAAGGCAGCATCCTCCTTGCTTCCCTTTTCAGTACAAAAGATTGGGGAGGGGGCCCTCGTTTTCTTATATCTCTGGGCACAAAAAGTGGACTGAATTTAATCATCACTGAAGTGGCACGAACAGCACAAAAGTGAAGTCTCTTTCTGCGGAAGTTAGTGGTTGGTTAAAACCATGGGCGTCTGAAAAGGTAATTGAAAGCTGGAGGATAATTTTACATCTTAAACATCATCAAATCTCTACTTTAAGCACACAAAAAAGGAGAACTGATTCTTTTGGGGATTGAAAACTTATTTTTCTCAGCAACTTTGGAATTGGGGGGTCTGCTTTCATCCTCTCCCCATCTTCAATCAGTTTGTTCGTCACACTTGACCTCTTTCTTGGTTCTTGACTTTCTGCATGACCTCACTGACTGTTTGGAGGAGCAATCTGTTCCCGTTCCAAGCTGTTTCATACCTTGGCGATAGCCTGCTTAGTCTCCTTCAGGCCTGCCAAGTATCAAGGTCTCTCTGTGTGACACAGAGCTACCATGTCACTCACATCATCACTGAGTGAAACCAGTTTCCATGACCCTGCTTCTTCTGTTCCCTTAAAAGACCTCTAGACTGTAACATTCGGTCTCTTCCCCAGCTGCTGAGCTGTTTCTGCATGACACGGAAACCACTGAGGCAGCAAAGTGGCTGGGGGAAACTTTTTTTAAAAGTTGGCAGCCTTTGGGCTACACGGCAGCCAAGGAAATGCTTTCATGCGAGGCGGAGGGGGTGGCCGGGCTGTTAAGCAAATGAGTGATAAAGAGAAAATAGAAATCTTCGTTGTTGTCAAACATAACTGGACCTGGTTTCTAGATATTCTGCACATGCTTTGCTTGCAGAAGGCCCCAGGTTCAACCACCAGCATCTTTAGATAGTGGCTCCTTGGTAGAAGTACAGGAATGGACCTTTGCTAGAGACCATGGACAGCTCCTGCCATTTTATGAACAAGATACTGAGCTAGATAGACCAATGTCCTGGCGAAAGGAAGAGGAGAAGGAGAAGAAGAGTTAGTTTTTATATGCTGACTTTCTCTACCACTTAAGGAAGAATCAAATCGGCTTACAATCACCTTTCTGAGAGGGGCTGAGAGTGTGTGACTAGCCCAAGGTCACCCAGCTGGCTTCATGTGGTGCAGTGGGGAAACTAACCCGATTAGAGTCCATCGCTCATGTGGAGGAGTGGGGAATCAAACCCGGTTCTCATAATCAGAGTCCACCGCTCCAAACCACTGCTCTTAACCACTACACCACGCTGATTCTGGTACGATAGCATGGATAGCAAGCAGCTTCTGAATATGTATCACTCTGGTTTTGATCTGCAAAGTACTTAGCGATTTATGCTCTGGTTCACACTGTTTCTCTGTGATGTATCATCAGCTGGCAGCATACACTGTGGTTTACCTTTGGTGATCAAAACCATTATTGTTCGATTGGCTAGTGTCGTGGTGCAGGCAAGGAGTGAGGGCTGGAAGCTGGAAGCGTAGTCCAGGGAACAGTCCAAGGTCATTCACAGTTCAGGCAAAGTCCAAGATCTCAATACCGACAAGGGAAGTCCGAGGCAATAGTCAAAATCAGTCCAAGGAGATTGGTGACAAGTTGTTTGCACAACAGCCAAGCCTAACTGATGGCTTAAATCCCTTCTCCTGCTGATGAGGCTGAGTTCACAGGTGGTGCTTCAGCCCTGCTCTTCCTCATCACTGCTACTGAGGAGGTTCCTCTGTAAAGCCTTCAGTCAAGCACTCTGCCATCTCTGCTGCATTGCCAGACGGACCTATTTTCTTCTCTGCTCCAGTGGCCTTGGCGAGGCCTCTGAAGACACTGCATGTTGCAACGTGTCAGGACAACTGGAGTCCTTGAACTGGCAGGCTGCAGGCATGGTGAGTCATCTCCTGATTTTGACTGATCCTCTATTCTGGCAGGCTGTAGGTCCTGTGTTTGTTCCTGTGGGACTTCTGCCTGAGCATGTCCCTCTGTTCTGGCTTCTATTTCCCCTTCATCAGAGGAGGTCTCGGCAGGCTGACTCATGACAGCTAGGAATTGTTATAAGGACAAACAGAAGAGCCTAACGCTATATCCAAAGTATGTTCTCAACATCAGTAGCTCAGGGATGTATTCTACATGCCCTTTACCTCACCCACTTTCCCAACATGCTGTTGTTAGTTTACTTCTCTAGAAAGGACATTGCTGAGATCAAAAAAGGTTTAACAGAATAAGAAGAAACTCAGACAATTCAGCATTGCCATCTATATGCCCAGCATAAGAGTCACTGACCTTGAATGTTGAGGACTCACTCTATGTGTGCAGGGGAGTAATGTGCAGTTAGTAACGATTGTGGTATAAATATGAGCACGGTGAGAGATCTTGCCTATAACCTATAATTCATACAGAAGGGCATGGAAGGTTTTCTTAAGGACTTAAGCCCTACCTGTACACAACTTTCCGAGTGAGAGATAATCCTTCCTTTTCTCTCTGAGCACAGCAGCATGAAGGCATGGAATATATATCAGGATTCAGGGTATGATTACACAGCACCAGTCTAGCCTCCTGGGTCTCATGACATATTCTCATGCCATTTTTTGTACCCCAGAATCTGAATAAAGCAGAATGGATAAAGTACTGTATACATACCTGCACAACATGAAGAATATCTTGAGTAATGCCTGTCTGTTAGGCAATGTTTGTTTCTTTTCATTGGTTTCTGATTATGTGCTTTCCTTGATACATATCTTCTTCTTGAAGATATTCCTATTTAAGAAGAAAAAAATCTGTGATTTTGGTACATTTGCTCCACTCCTCATGGTGGAGGAGAGATAATACATTTTTGTGTGTATATGAATAATGCAGTGGTAGCTGGCTAGAAATTAGAGATGGTTTCTAATGTCTCATCCCTGCTGTGTTGACTCAAAAAATCCATATTTCAATAGCATTTCTCTCTTGTGCAAACTGAACCTGAAAATCTTTATTATTGTGCCATTTCTACTTCCTTTGCATTTCTCCCTCAAAATTTATGCATTTCCAGTGGTGTTTGTGTGTCAGTAAGTCAGCATTAAATACATTATACATATATTAATATGTTTCATACCCTGTCCATTCTGCAGATAAATGGCATACAACATGCAACCGTAATACACAGACCACCAAAAGCCTACAAAACCCACCAGCAGAAAACCAAAAATGTTGATAAAATCGGATGTCAGAAAGAACAAAATAGGAAACATCCCCTTGTCTGTAGACAGCCCACATTGTAAAGTGGTTAGAGTGGCAGACCAGGATCTTTGAGACCCTGGTTCAAATCTGTCTTATGCTGAGCTTTGCTGGATGATCCTGAACCTGTCAGTCTCTCTCATCTTTAACTACCTTACAAGGTTGTTGGGAAGATTAAAGGAGGAAGAGAGGAACATTTGCATCCCTTTGATCTCCTTGCAGGAAGGATGGGGGTAAAAGTGTGCTAGACAGAAACTGAGTCATTTGAAGAAACGGAATAATAATAATAATAAGAGTTGGGTTTTATATGCCGACTTTCTCTACCACTTAAGGGAGACTCAAACAGGCTTACAATCACCTTCCCTTCCCCTCCCCACAAAAGACACCCTGTGAGGTAGGTGTGGCTGAGAGAGCTCTAACAGAGCTGTAACTTGCCCAAGGTCACCCAGCTGGCTTCGTGTGTAGGAGTGGGGAAACCAACCTGGTTCACCAGATTAGCCTGCGCTGCTCATGTGGAGGAGTGGGGAATCAAACCTGGTTCTTTAGATCTGAGTCCTACGCTCCGAACAATGCTCTTGACCACTACACAAATGAAGCTGCCTTATACTGAATCAGACCCTTGGTCCATCCAAGTCAGAATAGTCTACTCTGACCAGCTGTGGCTCTCCAGGGTCTCAGGCAGAGGTCTTTCTCATCATCTACTTGCCTGGTCTCTTTAACTAGAGATGTTCAGAGATTGAACTTGGGACCTTCTTCATGCCAAGCAGATGCTCTACAAACTGAGAGATAGCATTTTATTCCTTACTTACCGGCTTCGGAATATGTCTCTCCAGGCTGAGTTTGACAGTGCAGCAGAAAATGTAAGACAATTAAAGACCAAGTGACAATGAACTGAGGGAGCTCTATAGACTCTACAATCTACTGTGGGAAACATTAATATTGAATGTCCAGGAATGCTAGACTTGAAAGGCAAAGCCAAATGGGAAGCTTGGAACCTTAATAACGGTATGTCAAAGGAAGATGTCATGAAAGCTTATATTTCTAAAGCAAATGATCTGATGCAGAAATATGGAAAGTAGAGTACCCGCAATTATATGAACTCTTCCGTAACTGATGGATAGTTTGAAGGCAAGGGTACTACTGACTTGGCAGTTGATATGATGCTCTACAAACTGAGTCACAGCCCCTCCCCTTAACTTCTACACTGGTCAAAAGCTTCACACAAAAATTTGGATTGTGGGGTGTGGAATGGTATGGAATGGTCTGACCTTATCAGATCTCACTGAGGAAAACTCTGCAGAAGAATGCAATGGCAACCCCCACCCCCCGCTTCTCACTTGCCTTGAAAGCCCCTTGCTGGGTTGCCCAGCAAATTGGGGCCCGGAGATCTCCTGCAACCACAACTGGTCTGAAGACCACAGAGGTCAGTTCCCCTGGAGAAAATGGCTGTTTTGGAGGGCAGATTGTATGGCACTATACTTATCTGAGGTCCTTCCCCAGGATGCACCCCCAGATTTCCAGGAATTTTCCAATCCAGAGCTGGCAACCCTATGGCATATACATATCTGGATTTTATGTTCTAATTTTTTTTACTTGTGTTTTTTTGGGTGGGAGAGAGCATTCAAGAATAATGCATAATTTGTGGGCAATAGCAGACTAACTACTGCTTTGGCAGTTGGTGGCTATAATTACTCAAGATGGACTATGGGGGAAGGGCCATAGCTCAGTGGTAGAGCTTCTGCTTGGCATGCAGAAGGTCCCAGGTTCAATCCCTGGCATCTCCATCTAGGCAAGTAGGTGATGCGAAAGACCTCTGTCTGAGACCCTGGAGAGCCACTGCCAGTCTCAGTAGTCAATACTGACTTTGATGGACCAAAGGTCTGATTCAGTATAAGGCAGTTTCATGTGTTCATGTGTGTTCATGTGTACCCCATTTTATAGATGGTGATATCCAAATGCCTGTCTTCTAAAGCTCACTGTGATTTTTGACCCATTCCACCCAGGTTACACAGAAGGTTAGGAAGTCAGTTATGTCAATTTTACCTCTCTGTCTTTATTATCTACAGTCATTTGTCTCAATTAGTTTCCATTCAATCTTTTAAATCTTATTTGCAAGCGAAGGCTTGATACTCGGAACACTTGCAGTTTTTAATAAAAATATCCCAGATCATAAATCATCCTTTTTCTCGGTACATTATCCTTCTCTTGTGTTCTAATTTCTAAATGTCCTTTCTGGGAATCAGGAGTCACCTGCTGCTCCTTTCAAACCTTGAGTATATTTTCAGACATTGACATGCAGAGCCATCCTTTGGGTAGAGCAAATTAAGGGGTCTGTCCTGAGACCCACATTTTGACATCTCCTCTGGCTGCCTATTTCTTTCTTTTCAAGGCGTTGGTACTTACCTCTAAACTCTTTCGCAACTTAGGACAGCGTGGAAACCATGGCACCCACAGAGACCTTTCTGGGTGCCTGCCAAATGTTTTTAGAAAGTGGGTGGGGTCAGGTGGGGCTTTTGCCCAGTATGGCTTCTGATTGGCAACTGGAGATCTGATTGACTGTGCAGATTTTTTTTATAGTTGCTTCAGCAGCAGCTGCCACCACAAAACAAGGATCTTCACTGTATGAGTGAAGTTGTATGAGCTCTGCATACACAAGACAATATTTTTAAACAATGTGTTCATTTAAAAAAGGCATCTCGTAAAACAGAGCTTCTGTATGAAATGCTGAAGAGATACTACTAGAGTTATGCATGACCTCACTCTCTGAGATTTTGTGGTTGGCTCTGCCTTTTTGTGGCAGCCGTTTTGTGGTTGTGTCAAGTGTCAGAATTCCAAAGGTGTCTACAAGCTCAAAAAGGTTGGGACCCCCCAACTTAGGGCCTACTTGCCTGAAGGACCACCTCATCCATAGGGTTCCTATCTTCCTAGTATTGGCAGGCAATCATCTGCCAATTGAGTGGGCTGCTCACCAAGACCCAGTTGGTCGGTGGGCAGACGCAGGCCAGATGAAGGAGGGAGTGATCTGTGAGCCTGGCACAATGACATCACTTTCGGGTTTACCCAGAAGCACTGGCATGGAAACCATAGAGTTTTTGAAGGACAGTTCTAGAGTGTCCCAGTGCGATACCAGTGCTTCTAGTTAAACCTGGACGTGACATCATTACAGATCACCACCCCCAGACCCACCCCCATGGCCAGAAGGGACCTGGCAACCCTATGCATCCTGTGGCTATTTTGATTGTCCCAACAGTGTCTTCTTCTTGTCCCTGCTCCCTTGGCTAGAGTATGATCAGCTACAGCCCAGATATAGGTATTTTCAATTGTTAACCCTTTCTTTTGGATCCACCTCGCAGAAGTCCTTGATCGCCTTCTAGGGAGGCTGTAAAACGGATTTTTGAAGGGCTTTGGGGTCTGATTAAGAATTGTCAACTTTTTTAACCCTATATTCAGAGCTGAAATATATATGGCTTAAGCGGGGGTTAGTATTGTTAAACTGTTATTTTAATTATTCTGTTTTTTGTTTTTATCTGCTTTGGATTCTAGCTGAGTTGGGAGTAGAGTAGGCTTTAAAGAAGTTTAAAACAAATAAATTGAAGCCACAGCCACAAATCACCTGGGCAGGAGGGCAACTCTGGTACTGAAGGCCCATGCCAAGTCTCCATGCACTTTCAGTCTCAAAGCCACCACCGGTCAGCTTGTTGGTGGGTTTCCAGCATCGCTTCCTTGGGTGGTTGCTGCTTAAGTTGTTGCCAAGCAACCGACACAAGATTAAATAGCGTAAGACCAACACGCTTGATATATAGATTAAAAAGTTCATATCATTAATAAGCCATCCTGAGCAGGGGACATTCCCATAAACTATACCATATAGATATTAATCTGATATTGAGTAGATAGTTAAACCATGTGATTTTTTTATCTGTATAGAATGTCAGCATTACTGTGTGGGTGTGCTGTCTTCTCAGTTCATCTGATCGGGGGGCGTGGGGAGTCTCCTCTGGCTAGCTAAGATCCATTCTAGAATCTCATACCTTTAGTGAGTGTCAATAGGAAGGGGGGATTTAATTTGTCCTGCTCTCCCTCTTCTGTATTCTATATTTAGAGAGGGAGAGATAGGGAGCCCTCTTCATCTCTCTCTTGCTAAGATTTAAATGCCTCAGTGCAGGGCTTGCCTATCCTTGTCCTGCTTCCCCCTTAAAGACCAACCTGATTTCCAGGGTATAAGCTTTCAAGAGTCAACACTCACTTCATTAGATACTCTCAAAAGCTTACACCCTGGAAATCGGATTGGTCTTTAAGGGGCTACTTGTTACAATTGCCTGCCATACTGGCTGCTCCTCCTGCCTGCACCAGGGACCAGCTCAGTTGTTCAGCATCCAGGGCTGTTACCACTTCAGATGGTTCTCTGCTGCAGTCGTGAGGTTGCTGAGCCAGAAGTCCTTGGTACATCATTGGGATTCGCTGGCCATTCAGTTCATCACTCCAGAGGGCAGACAGTGACGTGTATCAAAAATCAAATTCTCATAGCTAAAGAAAAAGAAGAAAAGACTCAAGTGGTAATTTGTGTCACCAGGGGGTTTGGTAGTTCAGGAGCTGTCGCCGCAACATCACAAATGGTGGGGCATTAATCATTTTAACAGATTTCCTTTTTGCAAAACCAAATAATATATTTTGAGGAATTAATCCTGAGATGATTGAATGGCTGTGGAGTTGTGTCTTGGCCAATATTGCTCCGTCGTCTTTCCCTCTCCCCCATTTCTCACTTTCTGTAGCTTTCCTCCTGTAAGCTTGCAATATTGGCACAGAAATAGCGCCACTTAAAAAAAATATAATTAAAATGCCCCTTGACAGTTTAATGACACTGATCATCTTTGCCATTTGAACAACAGATAACAGCATAATCCAATTTTCTGTTCTCCCTCCAACGATCCTTTGAAAGAATTCGACACTTGTCTTCCTGTGTTTTAAATACGTGATACCCTTAGCCTTAGCAACCGCTGTCAATTACTAATCTTTTATTATTGGCTGCAGGAAAGATGAAAGGAAGAGCCAAAATGTAGCTGACAGTTTAGTTATCACATCTGGAGTAAATGAAAAGCATGGCCTGAATCCATCAGAGACGATTAGGTAAATATGAGGAAATTACGGATGTCCTTTTACACATGTAAATTTCAAGTCTGCCTTTTTTTTAAAAAAATGATGTGTCTCACCAGTGACAGATTTCCTTCCTATACCACCAATTTCTTGGGAGCTGCGAGCTGAACGGCAAAAGGTAACTCGAGACATTTCTTCCCATCAGCGGAAACAATTGCAATAACATTGCTTTTACCACTCACCTCCAGAGAGACATGAAAATGTCAGCTGTGAATAAAATGTACTAACTTCTTAAGTGACAAACGAGACTGAAGAGCAGCCGGCTGCGGTTCCTATTGGGACAAAACATTAATCAAAGGAAGGCAGACCTTGAACCAATACCGGAGAGATGCATTGGCATGGTGCAGTTTGCCTTCTCATGCCCGGTGCTCAGAGATTTGAAGTTATGCTCACCTTCCCAAGGAAAGTCTTCAGAAGGTGGATGGTGCAGCAACACTCTTGTACCTACAACATAATGACCCCATCCTCATCTCATATCTCATGGGAGGGGCCATGGCTCAGTGGCAGAGCATCTGCATGGCATGTAGAAGGTTCCAGGTTCCATCCCCAGCATCTCCAGTTAAAGGGTCTTGGCAGGTAGATGATGTGAAAGACCTCTGCCTGAGACTCTGGAGAGCCGTTGCCAGTCTGAGTAGACAAGACTGACTCTGATGGACCAAAGGTTTCATTCAGTATAAGGCAGCTTCATGTGACCATCTGATTCATGCAAGGCTTCACATGGTGCGATTATATCAGTGTGACATTCACAGTCAGGGTGACATGGCAGCTCTTAAGTGTTTGGCTGGGGGGGAAAAGGGCTCAAATCCCTGCTGAGCCTTGAATCTCACTGGGTGACCTTGGGCAAGTTATGGTTTGACTACCTACTGCTTGGAGTTGTGGGGAGGAGGAGGAGGATAAGCAGCAGCTGGTTTTTATATACCAACTTTCTTTACCTTTTTAGGGGAAGCAAACCAGCTTACAACCTTCTTCCCTTCTCTTACAACCTCACTTTGTGAGGTAGGTGGGGCTGAGAGAGTTTGGAGAGTACCGTGACTGGCCCAAGGTCACCCAGCTGGCTTCATGTGGAGGAGTAGGGAAACCAACCCGATTCACCAGATTAGAGTCAACCACTCCCAACCACCACACCATGCTGGCTCTCATATATACGAAGTGGCAGCTTCATTCTTAACTATTTTCAGGCTGTTTTATGACTATTGTGTTTTATTCTAGAGCAGGATTTCTGGAGAGGTGGCATAGAAATGTTCTAAATAAATCTGCATAAGAAGGATCCAATAGCTCTGCCTAGAATCCTAGAGGTTTGCAGCCAGTTGGAGTAAGTGACTTGGGCTAGACAGACCAGTGGTCTGACTTGGTACTGGGAAGCTCCATGTGATTGACAGATATTTTATCCTTAGGAGATTAGGCTTTTCTGCACGTGGACAGATGGAGATTGTCTCCAGGTAAAAGGATCCAGTATCAGGTGATGTGAGAGACCTCAGCCTGAGACTCTGGAGAGCTGCCGCCAGTCTGAATAGACAAAACTGACTGTGATGGACCGATGGTCTAATTCAGTATAAGGAAACGTCGTGTGTTCTTGTGACCTACATCTGTCTTCCTTAGATCTGCACAGTGGTAGTGCTGAGAATTTAAGATGGGACATTTAAACCAACATACTAACTTTGACCAATGTACTAAATTTGACCTCTAGGATGCTGAAACTTCTTCTGCCAAGCCCAGATCAAGAACATGGAAGAAGTTCAAACTGGTTCCTAGTTTTGAAGGTGCAGACAGTTTGTTTAAACCAGAAAGATCTTTTCAAAATGTTTAGCTGGCTTTCCATCAGTAGTTTTGTCTCCCATTTTTGCTGCCAGCAGTGCTTTTGATGCAGCATGTCAACTGATGATGTTACGTAACACAATTCCCATAGAGTGCTTCACTGAACAGGAAGGGGGGGAAGCTGAATTGACGGAGATTAGGGAAGATAAGAAAGGGTGAAATTTCTCTATTTTGATGACAGCCAACAACATTTCTCCTACCTAAGCAAAATTCATGGTGTCTTGGCTGAGGTGGGATGATAAAAATGGGATGATAAAAATAGCAAATGCATGGCAGATCTCTTTTGTGAGTAGAAAAACAGGGATGAAGGGTACCACAATGTTAGCAGGAGAACAAAAAGAAATGGGTAACAGGCAACCAAAAGAATGCAATCGCTAAGAAAAGTTGTAGAGTAGGGTTTTTGTTTGTTTGGTTGTTTTTCACAGAACTCTTTGCTTTGAAACAAGCCTGGGCGCAGAATTTAATTTTCAAATGCTAATTTTGAAATTTGCACCTTTTGTTCTGGATGATAGTCTGGCATTTTTGCCACATAAAGGCTATACTGGGCTATATTGTATCACTAAAAAAAACTGCAATATGTTGCAGAACCTTAAATTGCAAATGGTTGGAGTTTACGCCAGTGGAATAATTTAATATGGAATATTTCTGTTAAAAGCCTGCCCTTGTTAGCAGATTGGGGATTCTAACAAATCACACCTGAGGGTGTTTTGGTCGTAGCATTAATTTTGAATTTCTCACCCCTGGTGTTTCATTTCCCAAATCTATTTGGTTTTTGCTCCTCGCAGGTACAACAACCACAAAACCCTGTGGTTATTGTTGTGCTAGTTTCTGTTTCCTTGCACTGACCCCTGCCGCCAGTAGACATTTTCCAAAATAATTTGGGTGTCAGTAAATTAGTGTTTTGTGTATATACTCTGCTTAATCACTCTGCCTTGGAAACCTTATTGGAACCCCATAAGTCCGCTGTGTGTAAAGTGCTGTCAAGTCACTGTGTGTAAAGTGCTGGCATGGGGGGGGGGGGGGAGAGAGAGAGAGAGAGAGAGAGAGAGAGAGAGAGAGAGAGAGAGAGAGAGAGAGAGAGAGAGAGAGAGAGAGAGAGAGAGAGAGAGAGAGAGAGAGAGAGAGAGAGAGAGAGAGAGAGAGAGAGAGAGAGAGAGGATTTGCCACTCTTTAGATGCACTTTTCCCCTATCCATATTCTCAAAAGTCAAAAATAAGCCACCATGCAGAGTTTTGAGAATTCAGATGGGGAAAATGTGCATCTATTGAGTGACAAATCCAATGCATAACCTTCCATGAATAAATGGCCAGAGAGAGAGAGAGAGATACACACACACACACAATCAATCAACACCAAAAACCAGAAAACTGAAATAAACAGTTGTCAAAACAAATGGGCATAGGAAGAAACTATACAGGCAAAATTTCTCATCCCTAACTAGGCAGAATAGCTCACAATTGTATAATAATAATCTTTGTAATAGATAACTGTACAGTGCAGAAATTTATTCACTGGGTTGAAATCACTCTGTGCAATTCTAAGCAAAGCTCCATAGAAGCCAGTGTGACCCCTATGCCAGTGTTTGTGCCACTTGCACCATGGAAACTGGCCCGGACACCTCGTAAGGCGCCACAGCAGGGAGCAACACAGCAGTGCGACACTGGGACAACGGCACAGCCTCCCTGGCAATATTGTCCCAGCGTATCTCCTTGCATCAACATCCTGGGATGCGTTCCTGGGGGCATTTCTGGGGGCGCAGCTGCCTTTAGGCAGCTTTCAGACCCCTTTCACCCCCGTAATGCCCCTTTATGCTGCAGCTGGGCTATGACAGCAAAATAGCTGGGATAGCCTCGCTAAACCCAATGGGCGATTTCCCCATTCTTTAATATTTTAAATGTTTTTGTGTTTCCTTTTTCTGGCCGGGGACCCTTTGTGGAGGTGGCGTGGCTGCGCCGCTCCCGGCCACCGTGTTTCTATACCCACCCACCCCCAGGAATGGGCTGACTGTTTTTAGGACTGGTGCTCGAACTCCATTCTGGTCATTAGAATGTGAACATTCTCGTGTACACAACACTGATTCCTCTTAAAAACCTGACTGTTCATACAGCATCAGTCTTGCTCATTGCTCATGCACCGCTTTGCCAGAAGTAGAGCTGGTGATACGGGATGGGTGGTTCGTACTGGGAACTGAACAGGGCACAGCACGAAGAAGGAGGAGGGAAGGATGTGTATGGGGACAGACCAATCCCTTATTTCTGCATTGCTCGATATCCCCATTTTTTTGGTACTCCTTTTAATGCACATTGCCCAGTGGAAGCTGAAAAGGGAAGGAAATTCTCGGAGCATTAAACAGAGCAGATGTGGACCCCCAACATTGTTTCTGTTCCGGCATGTGTTTGGTCTTAATGAAGAGTCCCTGGATTTCCTCCTTTGTTGGCAAATAATCTTAAAATGATATTTTCATCTGAGCCAGTTAAGCCTTTTTGATTGTTTGTTTTAGAAAAGGATTAATTTAATAAACATTCCCTTTTATTTATGTTCACACCACAGGGAGGCCTAATTAAGGTTTATTTCCTGCTGATATAATTATGAAAGTTTTATTCTTGCATTACTGAGTGTAGTGCTTCTGGGAGGTACAAATTGACGGCAAACTTGAGAGAGGGGGGGAAAGAGCCAGAGAGCATTCTGGGAATGTGAACATTCTACAGTCACATGAAGCCATGAAGCTGCCCAGGTGAACCATTGGTCCATCTAGTTTAAGGGTATGTAAGTTGCCTGGCATTGACTGTCCAGGGTCTCGGGCAGAGAGGGATCTTTCCCAGCATCTGCTACCTGAGGTCCTTGTCCTGGACATATTTTGGATTGAATATAGGATCTTCTGCATGCAGAGTTTTCTCCACCACTAAGCCAAGGCCCCTCTGCACCAAGAATGGATTGCATACATTTTCATAGGCTTACTTGTATGTTACCGTGAGTTGGTATGGTGTTTTGGCTGGCTCACAGACTGCAGTCCTGGTTGTTTTCACCTTGAGGGAAACCTGTGAGCTCCCTGGTCCTCTGGGTAGTTATTTGTGGCTTCTTTTGCATCAAACTGTCATCTTAAGGGCAAAAATTAATCTATAAAAATGGAAGTGTACGTACACAAGACTCAGGAAAATAAGTTTGTCTTATGAGATGCCAAAGGAAGCATCCACAGGTAGTTAACTAAGTTTTCTTGGTGAACCACCTATGAGCCAGTGTGGTGTAATAGTTAAGAGTGGCCGACTCTAATCTGGAGAACTCCTCTGCACGAAGCCTGCTGGGTGATCTTGGGCTAGTCACAGTTCTCTCAGAACTCTCTCTGCCTCACCTACCTCACAAGGTGTCTGTTGTGGGGAGGGGAAGGGAAGGTAATTGTAATCTGCTTTGAGACTCCTTGTGGTAGAGAAAAGTGGGCTATAAAAATAACTCCTCTTCTCCTCCTCCTTCTTCTCCTCCTCCTCCTCTTCCCCATCCTCCTCCTCTCTCCCTGCCTCAAAAGATATTCCATCAAAGGAGATGCTATAGTACTACATTAGTGCAAAAAAATGTTATTTTCGTATTCTTTTTTTGGGGGGGAGGGGAGATGGGAAAAGCAAAACAAATATTAAGAGGAGGAGCAGAAAAAAATTGGGGGACGATCTAGACACAAGTGGATTGTTTAAAAGGAAATTGAGAATGAATTTTGGAAGGGAGAAAATGCAGAATAATAATTCTTAATGACTGCATATGCTCCATGGAAATAGGATTCAGTATGCTCCTCCCCCCCCCCCCGCAAGGAGGTGACAGGCTCTTGTAGCGGGGAAAAGTTAGTAGATCCCATCCACGATATGAAGGAAGTGGCTTGGTAGGATGAGTGGAACTAAATAAATTCTCCCACGCACTGTTTGGAAGCACAAGCTACCATTGTGTCTTGCTCCTGTGAGAAGAAAAAATCTGGACGAAATACAACTTGATACATTTTGTCCGGACCAAGTAGACTCCCTAGCCTACATTGTTTTAGCATATCTACAAAAATAATACTGCACAAAATAAATATATTACTCCCAGGATAAAACAGCTAATGACACTTTCTGAGAAGCAGATACTGCATTATCTGCTGCCAAGTAGATCAGTGAATTGCCTGAGAGATACGGCAACTTTTCTCTCTATAGTGTCAAGGAAAAAAATTAATTTTCATCTCCCCCCACTTTTTTAAAGTGTGAAATGGTAGATGAATAGCCAATGGCTGTTAAATGTAGGGAAAGGAAGCTGTGGCTGTTTCTTCCTTAGAAAATTCTAAGTGCTCTCTGATCTGAGCACTCAGCAGTTGTTCCTATACCATTCACCGCCCCCTTTCCTGTCAGTTATAGAATCATTGTGGTAGAGTTCCATCAGCCGCTTCCTTGCAAGTAGGGTTGCCAGGTTCCCCCTCACCACTAGCTGGGGGGGGGGTTGGGTGGCCAGGTCTAGGTTGAGAAACTCCTGGAGATTTGGGGATGGCACCTGGGGAGGACAGGGACCTCAGTGGGGTACAATGCCATAGAGTCCACCCTCCAAAACACTCATTTTCTTCAGCAGAACTGATCTCTGTAGTCTGGAGATGAGCTGCAATTCCGGGGGGTCCCCAGGTCCCACCTGGAGGCTGGAGTCCCTAATTGAAAGCCGGTGCTGCAGATTGTGAAACGGCATGAGTTGTGTTCAGGGAGATTTGGCTTATTTCTTTCACTGGATCATGGCCCCCTTTCCAGATGACTTAAGACAGGAGCATCTCTGCAGCTCCATTCTGGTTACAAGAAGGGGCCGCGCAGTGGTAAAAAAAAAAAAAAAAACCCTTCAAACAAGATGCATTTTTCATCAGCTGCGAATGTATGAATCACAGGAGAGCTACAAAGCTTGAAGTTTAAGATGTCAAGGGAAACACATGTAAAGGGTAGGCAGACTAAGCAAACTCACCTGGAATGGAAATGTGCATGGCACCACAGAGGGCTTGCACTTTTCCATGTAGGAAGAAAGGGAGGGAGAACCAAGGACAAACACACAGATAAAAAGCCTCTCTAGCCAACTAGATGGTTTCCTTGCTGCTGCCTTGAAAAATGTCCTTTTCTGGCTGTGGAAAATGAATGTCATTTCTGGGTAAATGTACATTGATTTATGATGTTTAAACTCACACACGCAACTTCATTCTTCCGCTTAGTCAACATGGTCAGGCATAACACTGCTAGCAGAGTTGAAGAGGCACGGCTGCCATTCAGGGTGGAAGTGGACAATAGGTTTGAAGACGACTGAAGCAAGGTTTTGCTTCCCATGGCTTGTAGGCACATAAACCTTTCTTTTGTCCTACTTTCACCTCTACTCAAACCAGCTGTACAGGTTTTTTTTGGAGCATGACAATAAAACTCTTTATTAGCGGACACACCATGCTCAGCGATCCCTCTTTTGCATCACCGTTCGCTCTGTGAAATAATTCTGCCTTCTGTTTCCGTCCTCAGTCTCCAGTTTGAGAGGGTTGATTGTTGTCTTCCCAGAATGTCACAGGAAGAACCGAAGCCGCCTTAACATAACGCTTTTGTACCTTCTGACAGCTTCCCTCCGAGGGATCCAGGGCATAGTTGTACCGCCACAAAGTCACGCTGCTTCCTTTCCCCTGTGCGGGAGGCCTGAACTCCATGGGAGAACATTTGGTTTTCATGCCGAAAGGATTAAATCCCTGACATGGCCAGTTAAAAGATCTCAGGTGGATGGTGTTTTTCTGTGCCTGTGGCCCTGGACAGTCGCTACCAGTCAACGAAGGCAGCCCTGAATGAGGCAGAACAAAGGTCTGACTCTGAATTCAAGAGCTTCGTGTTTCCCAGTCCCCAGCCAATGTCTCCTCTTTTTCTGCCGGCTGCTGAGGATCATGTCACAACAAACATCTCTCCCGCTTCCCGCAGGATTTGATGGCCCTTTCTGACAGGGATGAATCTAGCAGTTCTGTAAATAGCACGGCAGAGCCAATAATTTATACAACTATCAGGAGAACAGAGCCTGAGAGCTATGAGCCAAGCAGGTGTTACTGACGGGAGACAGAAATGCCACTTAGAATAGCACAGCCCAAATGGAGTTGATTTGTGAAATCAATTTCAATAATCTTGGAGTATTTTTTTGTTCTTTTTGTTTTCATCTTGCAAAATAAAACACTCACCATGGAGCATTATTTGTTTCAGTCAGAGAGAAGCTTTGCAGCTGAACTGGGTAAAATTAAAATGATCTAGGGACTGTGTGTGTATGGATTCTTTCGTTTTACATAAGGCTAGCTCAAACCATTTGCTTGCCCAGTATCTGTATTCCAAAATTCAGTTGTTTGGAAGAACAAAAAGCAATAAACAGTTTTTTCAAAAGATAACTGTGGAGGAAAAAACCCTGATTTAAATTTGTTTAATATTTTGAGTGTATGTTGTTAAAGTGGGGGAAAAAAACACAACAACCCACACACACACACTATATGTTGAGTGTTGGCGTTTTAAATTCCAAAAGCTGTAAAATTGCAATGTGTAAAATATATGTTAAAAGGTGGAACTATTTCTCAATGAAATATAAGGCTATTTAAAGGAAAGTAATGTAGTGAGAGAAAGATGATGCCTTAATCTTGGCACAATTTAAAAGGGAAATGCTAGAGGAAATGCTATAAAACAGACTGGATCGCTCAGCATAAGAATATTTCTGTTCATTACAATTTCTCATTTATCAGCTTCCGCTTAATGGCTTCAGGAGAAGCCATAATGCAAAAGGAAGTCCCACTTATTTCACGGGAACGTCTTCCCATGGAATGGTGTTGAGGGTTCCAAGAGCAGTCTTAACTGGGTTTTGTATTTTTGTGGCAAGGGAGATGCACAGAGGGAACATTATGAAACAAGCCACCTCTGCAGAATGTCTTCCCTTCACAAAACCATTTGTTATCCATACAGCCAAAAGCAGAAAAGGCACCCCTTGCTATGGTAGCCAAATGTTTTGTGTAGGGAGAGGGACTCAGGCACATGATGAGGTTTGTTGGACAGATGAATGTATAGAATGTTACAAACAATCACTTTTATAGATATTATTACTGATTTAAACATTACAGTTCCTCTAAAATATTCTTGCTATGGCAACTTCAGTGCCTAATTCTCAAGAAATCTCTTCCTTAGCTTAGACGCTAACATAAAAAAAAAGCCACGCTACGTGTGATCTTGGAATTAACATCTGCCATTTAAAATCTAACTCGACCCTCAACTGTATCTAACACATCTGGAATAGGCTGGGTTAATCTGAAGCAAATGGGGTCATAAAGGGGGCAACTGAGCAGAATATGTGGGAGGTCCTCTATTGAACCCATGGAGTGGGGACATAGCCTTTGATTATGCGGGACTTTTTAATATCTGCCATGGATATAAGGTGAAGGCATTGTTTGAAATTGTGCTGTTGTAATGCAGATGAATGTAATTCAATGGGTCTTGTGTTTGAGGGTGTACATTCGGAAAATGAATGTATGCTTACACTGGTTCTTTTTGGTTGTCTCTTTGGCACAATAGGTTTTGCTTCCCATGGCGGGTAGGCACATAAAACGTGCCATGATAATTGGACACCGCTGCATTTTAAAATATAAACAGCACTCGAATTAATGTGCTAACAACTGCTCTTCCTGTTAGAAAGTTTCTCCTCATGTTCAACCACATCCTGCCCTGCCCACTCAATCTAGGCCTTCCATCTGAAGTTCCATTGAACAAGTCTTTGCCCTCATTCCAGTTTCATGTTTTCCTTGTGGCAATCAAAGACATGCTTTTAAAAAAAAAAATTATGCCATTTACACTTTCCTCATACTGAATTTCCCCCCATGAAATGTATTCTTTTTTCAGCATGTTTGTGTGTGTGAAATTCAGCTCTTCAGGTGTATATGAAATTAAATTCTTAGGAGTTTATGCGAATGGTTGCCAGCTCTAATACCAAGGTGGAGGCTTAATAAGGTATGTTGCTAACTTAAACACTGCAAAAATGTCACACCAGCCAAAAGTACTTAGAGATGTGACCAATCCTAGCAAAGGATGTCTGAGGTGGATCATCTGAATTGGCCAGATTTGCATACCAAATGTATATGCAAAGCTTAAGAATGCTTGATGTCCTATGACAAGTTGACAGCCAAATAAGGGAGTCTTGGCATACCTCTGGATTTCGGTAACAATAGAACAGGCTGATGATTTGAGGGTCTGAGCGAAGTCCATATTGCATTAAATGGTCAGTGGCACACAGGTGCGCTTCATACATTTGTAACACAAGTATTTTAATTTCTTGCAACTGCTTGCAACACATTCGTTACAGTCGGGAGACAATTTATTGGTTGCACTGAAAATAATGTTCTTATTAGAAAAAAAAGATTCGGGATGATCCTAACAGATCATTCATAATCTTCTGTGGTGATAAAATAATATATGCGAAGCACTTTGCACACTCAAAAAGGTGTATTAGAAATGCTAAGGACTATTTTAATTTTAAAAGGAATGTTAGGAAATACAGGTTGTCACCACTTTGAAGAGACTGTGCTCAGATACACATCCAAATAGGGCTGTTGAATTAAAAAAAATTCGGTATAGTTCGGATTCGGCCGAATTCAGCCCATTTAGATTCGGGATATGCCGAAGTCTGAACTCCCCCACTTCGGATCCGTTCAATTCAGTGGGAATTCAATGTTCGGGGAAAAATTCGGCCGAATAAAGCCATTAAAAACACAACCGCGCCTTTCCGCAGCTCTGGGGGGGCATTTTTGGGGTTAGAGGTCCCAAACTTTCGGCAGAGCTTCAAAGGACGTTTATTGAAAGACTCCCCAAGTTTTGTAAAGATTGGGTCAGGGGGGGGCTGAGATATGGGCCCTGAAAGGGGTCCCCCCCACCCTTAATGTGCATCTCTCAGCAGAGCTTGCCGCCCACGCACAAAGCTCCCAGCCCCGACAACAGCTGAGAAATTTGCAAAACAGCTGCAAAACAACACAACCTTGTTAAACAACACCTTTGCAACACACAACTGAAACCCCCCCTCTCAAACCAGGGAGCGAGAGACTCGAGGGGGAACACACACCCCAGGCAGAACCGACGAAAGCCCCCTTTGGCTTCCCCCCCACCCACAGAAACTGCTCCCTCCCCACACACACACAGACTCTGCTTTCCCCCACACATACGCACATACACAGGATAAAAATTATAGATTAAAGCCCCCAAAGGGGTCTTACTGTGGCTGTCTTCTGTTCCATCAAGAGGGGCTGAAGAGGACTTGTAATCCAAGATGATTCCAATTAGGCACGGGACGTTTTGCTCTGGAGATGCACAGGATCGGCTGATCCATTCATCCCAATAGGGAAAAGGGGAAAGGGGAAAGCCCATATCTCGGGACCCCCTGACCCAATGTTCACAAAACTTGGGGGGTATCTTAAGAACACTGGTCTGAAACTCCGCTCAAAGTTTGGGATCTGCACCCCCAAAAATGCGCCCCCTGCAGCCATGGAAAGAGAAAAGGGGGGAGGCGATATTTCTGCCCCCACTGAACCCATCTTTACAAAACTTGGGTAGTATCTTAAGAATAATTGACTGAAGCTATGCTAAAAGTTTGGGGGCTATATCCCCCAAAAAGCGCCCCCTGCAGCCACATAAATGGAAAAGGGGGGAGGGAAAAGGGGGAGAGCCCATATCTCGAGATCCCCTGACCCAATGTTTACAAAACTTGGGGGGTATCTTAAGAACACTGGTCTGAAACTCCGCTCAAAGTTTGGGATCTGTACCCCCAAAAATGCACCCCCTGCAGCCACGGAAAGAAAAAGGGGGGAGCCCATATCTTGGGACCCCCTGACCCAATGTTTACAAAACTTGGGGGGTATCTTAAGAAGCTTCATCTGAAGCTCCAGTGAAATTTTGTGTCTGTACCCCAAAAAATACGCCCCCTGCAGCCACAGAAAGGAGCGAATGTGCACAAGCACCCCACACACACACACGAGGATTTCGCTCTCTCTCTCTCTCTCTCCCTGGCCGGGCCGCACATCAGCTGATTCCTCCAGTACTCAATCCTGACTGATTGGCCAGAAGAAGACCCAGCTTGGCCACCGATTGGCCGGGGGAGGAGAATGCTGCTTACTGACGGTTATGCTGCTTACTGACGGCCCCAAATTTGCCGAATTTATTCGCGAACTCCTGAACTCGCTGAATTCGCCCCCCCCCCGGTTGCCCGCCAGTTTTGAGTTCGGTTCCTCCCGAACTAAAAACCACTGAATCAGGGGAAATTCGGCTGATTTTCAGTTCGGGCCGAACCGAATCAACAGCCCTACATCCAAATTCTTCATTTTTAGAGAGTAATTTTGTTTGCACATTGCTGTTATGAGTCATGTACAGTGGTACTCTATCCTATTAAAATACTCCTCATTGTGTTTTAAAAAAACAAATTTTATGATGATTGTTATTGTTAAATGCTCATACAGGCCAACTGTACTAAGAGAATCAGGTTGTCCTGGGTCTCCTGGTGCCTTGGAAAGGTTAAGCAGGATGAATATCACGATTAGTCAAGCTATTCAGATAAAGCTCTTGTGAGGGATATGGCACCTCCACCTTGTGGGCCCAAACATCAGCTGCCTTTGCAACCGACAATATGAGGCACAGCAAATTGAAGTCAAAGCGCTTAGACCAATTCAGTCATGGCCAAAGCCAAGGAGATGTGGCTTAGCTAATCCATTTTGAAAGAAAGGTACTGGCTATAGGTGCAACAATACACATGATATTTATGCAATTTTTTCTGTAGGGTTGATCTGCTATTGCAGGAAGCTATTGCTGTTGTCGGCCTTAGGACCTCTGGCCAGATTCTGTGATTATTATTTTTTTAAGAAGAAGGGTTGGTTTCTATATGCTGACTTACTCTACCTTTCAAGAAGAATCAAACTAGCTTACAATCTCATTCCCTTCCTCTCCCCACAACAGGCACCTGGTGAGGTAGGTGGGGCTGAGAGAGTCCTGAGAGTCCTGAGAGAATTGTGACTGCCCCAAAGTCAGCCAGACTAAAAAATGGGGTTGGCAGAGGAGGCATTGTATTTTGGTCACATCATGAGACGACTGGAAAAGACAGTCATGCTAGGAAAAGTTGAGGGCAGCAGGAAAAGAGGAAGATCCAACAAGAGATGGGTTGGCACAATAAAGGAAGCCACAGCCTTCAATTTGCAAGATCTGAGCAAGGCTGTCAAAGATAGGACATTTTGGAGGACTTTCATTCATAAGGTCACCATGAGCCGGAAGCGTCTTGACCACACTTAACACACACACACAGAGGAGGCATCATACAATCATTCTTTAGTGGCCCGGACAGAAGCCCCACCTCACCCAGTAGCTGACCATGATGAGATCATTATTCAAGAAACTTCCAGCCACAATCAGAACCTGTCACACTAGCCTTTCCGAGAGGATCCACATCCATACATGGTGAAACACCAGTTCATTTCCTAGCATGAACTATTTGAAATGTTCATTAAAGGCCCGCTTACCAAGACTTCCTCCACACACACACCATGGGAACCTACTCTCTTTTACCTTATTTAAAAATATTCCCAGGATCCTGAAACACTCCTTCTGTCCCCCTGCTTAGTAAGGTCATACCGCTGAGGCTCCACCCAGTCCCTCTCCTATCTATCCAAGTCTGGAAAGAAAAGTATCTTTTTGTTTTTTAACTTCTGATTTTTCGGTGGACTTTTTTACTGGTTATGAGCAGCTCAAACCCATTTGGTGGGTAACCTTTTCAGTGAATTAAAACAGAACAGTGCAATACAATAGGCAGCATTTAGCACATGTATATTTGTGCAAAGTTCAATGGGAATTGTATTTCTCCCCCCTTCCCCTGTACTAGGGTTGCCAGCTCCGGGATGGGAAATACCTGAAGATTATGGGGGTAGAACCAGAGGAGGGTGGGATTTGGGGAGAGGCTTCAGTGGGGTATAATACCATAGAGTCCACCTTCCAAAGGGACCATTTTCTCCAGGTGAACCAATCTCTGTTGACTGGACATTAGTTGTAATAGCGGGAGATCTCCGGCCACCACCTGGAGGTGGGCAGCCCTAGTCTGCACACACACACACACACACACACACACTTGCCATCACTACTTCACCACAGTCTCAGTCTAATCTTACGCATCCCTATTCTCTTTAGTGCCAAAAAGGCTTTTGAGACCTAAATTTCCCATTCTGAGGTGAGTGGAAAGTCCCTGCTTAAGGGGAATTAAGTTTCTGGTCCAAGAAAACAGTGTAATCCTCCACAAATGGCAATGTTGTTCATAGATACTTGACCTCAACCTTTTTTAAAATGTGCTGTGTCTAATCAAAGTGTTCCAAAGTGTTCCAAAGTTGGATAGCGTTACTCTTTTCTGGTTGTTTGAGACCACTTTTTGGCTACGTAAAACCTTTATGTTCTCTCTGCTGAGCTCAGATATTACCCACTTCATTTGATTTACATAAATTTTGTTTTTTTTTGGATGTTTGTTGTAAAATAGAAAAAAATAATCTTAATAGAGAGAAGCAGGCGCAAATAACATCCCAGGCTGAACATTCATCTTTAACGTATTAATATGTGTTATCTAAAAAGAAACATTTTTCACTGGTTGATTTAATTATGGTTTTCATGACTTTGGCACTAAAGGGGGGGGATGTCTGTATAAAAGTTTTATGAGAAATGAAAATATGTTGAATGTACTATCTAGCACAATTTTCCAAAAAAGAAAGCTAGCTGTTTGGAGAAGGAGCCCCATGGTGCAGAGTGGTAAGCTGCAGTACTGCAGTCCAAGCTCTGCTCATGACCTGAGTTCGATCCCGACGGAAGTCGGTTTCATGTGGCCGGCTCAAGGTTGACTCAGCCTTCCATCCTTCTGAGGTCGGTAAAATGAGTACCCAGCTTGCTGGGTGTAAAGGGAAGATGACTGGGGAAGGCACTGGCAAACCACTGCCTAGTATACATCGGTATGTGATGTCACCCCATGGGTCAGAAATGACCCGGTGCTTGCACAGGGGACCTTTACCTTTTTAGCTGTTTGGAGACCAACAGTGCCATCAATAGCAGGGTTACACCCTTCTAAGTTAATGGGCTTCGAAGCACGTAACTCTGTTTAGGTTGGCCCTGTACGACATGGAGACTCATAAAGGGCTGATTTACAGTTGTATCACTCTGTCAGTGAAGTCCAGAGGGTACATAACCAGCATCATTTCTTTAGGTCACACGCAAGTTCCTCCCATATCTGCATACCTTGCATAATTATTGTACTTGTTTGCACAGCACTGTTTGTTGAGTGTAAAGCTCAACAAACATTCCCTGGCCCCAAATCATCATTGTAAACCTAGGTTAAAATCCAAGTTCTGTAACTAAGAAGGGGGGGGTAGATCCGTGGCAGCTGGGAGGGGCGGAGCTACGCCTCTGCGGCTTCCCAGCCGCCGCAGAGACAAAAAAGAGAGGTTTTAAAAATAAAAATGCTGAAAAAGAGGAAATGCCTCATTGAACAAAGTGAGGATGCGCCACCAAACAAAGGTGGTGCAGCCCTGCTGCAGTTCATGGGGGAATTTTCAGGACAATCGGGGTTAGTAAGCAGCCCAAAGGTGGACTTGGGAACACTCCCCGCCATGTCGGCATAGGCCTTTCCTTGTGGGAAAGCCCTGCCGGCATGGCTGTGCTGCCAGTGGGGGCCAGTGGCTCCTGGACACTGGCATGTTTGCCCCCGTGCCAGCATAGATGGCACTTTATTCCATAATTTGGTGGCACTTATGCCAGCATGGGGTCATGCTGCCACCTAAGAGCTTCCCCCCTTCAGGAATGGGCTGCCCTTCTGTACATCTGGGGGGAGGGAGTTGAATGTCTGTCCTTGTGCCACATGGCTTGGTTGGTACTGTTGAAACTTAGAAAGAGAGTAGCTTGTTGTGGCTGTATGACAGCACTGTTCACATCAAAGATCCTAGTAGGCAACCAAAGCTCTTTTGGTTTGGCTGAAGTAGTTCTCTGGATCCTTGATGAGCCCATGATGGTATGCTGATACAGTTGGCCAATTTTTCTTGTGCTATGTACCCCTTTATTCAAGTTTCACTCTTTGGGAATAACCACCATGCCATAATCCTATCAAGGCAGGAGATAATGTGTATTGGGATTATCTTTGGCGCAGATTCCAGTTAGTGTAATGTGGTTATGTATGAAGTGCCACCGAGTCTCAGCCAACTTATAGCAACCCCATAAAGCAAGTGATTAAGCAGTGGTGGTTTGCCATTGCCTTCCTCTGCAGTGTCTTCCTTGGTGGTCTCCCATTCAAGTATCAACCCAGTTTAGCTTCCAAGATCTAATGTGCATCAGTTCAAATGAGAAGTTGAGCCCATGCAGACCATAGGGTTGCCAGGTCCCTATGGGGTGGAGCCTGAGGAAGGTGGGGTTTGGGAGGGGAGGGTCTTCATGCCAATCAAGTCCAATGGCCAAAGCAGCCATTTTCTCCAGGTGAACTGATCTCTATCGGCTGGAGATCAGTTGTAATAGCAAGAGATCTCCAGCTAGTACCTGGGGGTTGGCAACCCTAGCAGAGCAGCATGGGGATGGTCTTTTGGCTCAGCAGCATTATGTTTAAATCAGGCCTAATTAAGGAACCCATGATAAGCTTTGAGTTGACCCTCCAGGTTGCCCAAAATACAATTTAAAAGCTACCTTCACAAAGCTTGGGTATACACACAAAATGGCACATTCCCCGCCATTGCAGAGCTGCCCTGCCATGGAAATTTCCTTTTCATCTAGTGAGAATTTATTCCTTGATTAACCTGGCTGTCTACCTGCATTACAGATCCTATGGGATGTCACCGGCGGTGTTATCCCGCTTATCCCAGATGACAGGAGGTCTCCGTCAGGATTGAACACATTTGTATAATTACCTCCGCCTTGTCTCTGCTATTAATCCTGCTCAGAATTTCATTGTGTCCTCTATTTTTTTTAAGACTAGATTTTTTTTAAAAAAAAATTTTTGTCAATGTTAACCTCCAGCTTCAAAGACAATTCAGATCCTCATTAATTACCCAAGTAGACAAGAAACAAGAGGGGGTTCCTGTTTGCATACCTTTGAAAACCTGTTACAATGTGGGTGGCAAGAGATTGTGAAGTAACAAAGAGGAAAAAAACAGGGAATTTTTTTTGAAGTTCAGAGTACCTTTTATCCCTTCTATACTTGAACCCCAAATTTACCCATGAAAGTCCCCAGCTTGAGCCTTTTATGTTCATCAAGAACAGCAGGGTGTTGATTATTTTGATGGGATTTGCTAGCTACTCTGATATTTTAACTATGATTGTAAAGTTTGGCTGCGTGTGATGTTGATTCATTTTGCCCCCATTTTAACAGATTTGTTAATTCACTTAAAAGCTATAAAGCATATTCGTGTTTGCACAGATTATTCTTTAAAAACTCATGATGAGATGATTATGGCAGCAGGAAGTTCAAAGGGCAGCAGAAGGCCACATGTTTGGGGGATGGAGCAAGTAGGCTTGCCGTATACCTGATTATGATGGGCAATTGCCCACCAAATAACTGGGCTGCCCACTGTCTAGGCTTGCCAGGCCCCTTATCTCCACTGGCGGGAGCTTTGCGGGGCCATGGTGTTCGATGCGCGCGCCTGCGAGCATCTGGCGCAGCACATGCACACACACACCCTGCGACGCGCCTACGTCACTTCCGGGTTTACCCGTAAGCGACGCGGATGCTCTAGCAATCTCAGCCAAAACTCTATGGTTTCCATAGAGTTTCAGCCGAGGTTGCCATAGCATCTGCGTCACTTCCAGGTAAACCCATAAGTGACATAGGCGCGTTGCGCGGGTTGTGCGTGTGTGCCGTACCAGGCGCACACATCACACACCGTGGCCCCGCAAGCATCAGGAAATGGAAGGTGGTCCTAGAGTGCTGTGTGACACTGAGTGGACCTCTGGGGCAATTCTTCATTTCCTGGTGGGAGAAGCACATGGCAGGGAGGGCAGGAGTAACTCTCCCTGTTGCACTGTTTAGCCCTGCAAGTTCCTTGGAGAATTTCATTCTGCTCCCTCCACTGTTTCTCCTCAGGAAATGAGAGATGACCCTCGGCAGGCTGTGCCATCTTCCTTCAGCCTCAGAAAAAACAAGTAGTGATAGAAGTGTGGCAAAATGTTTGAGTGGGTCTGTAGCTCAACGACAGAGCATTTGCTTTCCGTGCAGAAGTTCCCACATGCAGTCCCCCAGCATTTTCTGCTTTAGGGTCTGGTAGTAGGCAATATGAAAGTCCTCCACCTGAGTCGTTGGAGAGCTGCTGCCAGTCAGGGTAGACAATATTGACTTTGACAGACCGAGGGTCTGACTCAGTCTACGGCAGAGGACATTTGAAATGATGAGCAGGTGGAGCGGAGAAGCTGCGCGTTCAAGTGGAGGACACTGCAGGACACTAAATGGATTAGGGGGCAAGGTACTTGAAAGACTACCCTTCTCTTTTGTTGTCCAGCCGACTGGTTAAGATCTATCGAGCAAGGCTTTCTCTTGGTGTCTCCACCTTCAAAGATGAGGTGGGTGCCATCCAGAGAGGGCTTTTTCAGTTCTACCAGTAGTGGCACCTTGCTGATGGAAATCTCTTCCCCTTGAAGCTCAGTTGGTGCTATACGCTGCTCTCTTTTAGGTGCTGTGAGGGTAAAGTGCTGTCAAGTTGCAGCTGACTTATGGCAACCCAGTAGGGTTTTCAAGGCAAGAAACTAACGGAGGTGGTTTTCCATTGCCTTCCTCTGAGTAGCAAATCTGGCATTCCTTGTGGTCTCCCATCCGAGTACTAGACAGGACCAACCCTGCTTAGCTTCTGATGAGATCAGGCTAGCCTGGGCCATACAGGTCAGGGTCTTCTAGTTTTATTGTTCACTGTTTCCGCTTACTACCCCGCTCTCCCCGGCCAAGGTCAAAACATTTCTGTTCACCTGTGCTTTAATTAAGGGGTCTTTTAACGTTTTACTGTCCCTTTTCATCTGAAACTATGATTTTAACTTGCTTCATGGTTTATGTTTTTATGTTGTGTGGAGTTACAATGGCTAGTAGCCTCTGAGGGATCTATTGTCCATGGATGTATCTAGTCACCTTTTAAAGCTTGTGGCCATCCCTACATCATCTGGCAATGAATTCCACATTTTGATCGCACTTTGAGTAACTAAGTACTTCTTTTTGGTCTGTCCTGAATCAACTGCCCATCAATTAAAGTGGTTGCCCTTGAGTTGTAGTATTTTGGGGAAAGGAGACTGCGGTAGGATACAGATGAAATACTACCTGCAGAAGTGGTCTAAGGGGTATGTTATTTCACCCCTTTGACAGATCGATTGGTAGAGCCACAGTGCCCAGAATTCCATCCGTTTCATTTTGAGGAAAGCATGGTTATTCTTTGGAAAGCCTGTGGTTCCCTTGGGGTGAGACACAAGGTTCAATAAATCTGGTTAATGACAAATAGTTCGGGGTCTGACCACATTTATGATGTAGATTAAATGGCTTGCGCTTTTGCTTCTTGATATGCTGTTGTATTTTGCTCAGCATGGAGAAAGGTTAAGCCATGTATAATAAATTCGATTAAACTTCTGGCAGAACAGTGACAAAATGGGGAGGGGGAGTAAACAACTATTTGCATGTCATCGTCTTTCAGTACATTGCAGGGCAACTGTCTAAACTCCACTCTCATTAATAACATTTTCTCCTAGAGGCACAATATATTGCTTGAGCTTTCCCCGAGTCTTTGAAATTTCATTGCTGGTTGAATTAACTTCAAAATACAATGGAGGGACAAGGTGTGATTGAAATTCCACTTTACCGGTGGCTGCTTTTTGCATTGGGCTTTTCGTGGGCCCAGTCCGTCTGGCTCATAAAACCTCATGTGGCTGTATCCACCCAGTGCTTCCTCCTAGGGGAGGAATAGGAGAAGACAACCAGCTATGCCCCAAGTGATAACGGTAAAATTCTAAAGCCGAAAGCTCCTTGGGGAGTGATATGGCCAAAGTCCAAGAAACTAGAGAGGCTTTGGAGAGTATGCCAGTTATCCAGCATCCCGTTGGCATTCCACATTGCATGACAAAGCTGGCATCTTCATCCATCCTCAGCCCTTCTCCATACAGCTTTTGATCACTCCACCACAGCCTTTTTTTGTTTGCTCTTTCCATAGACCCTACTGAATCTTCTGTTAACACAACTCTAGGTATGCCTGCGTGGTTGCTGTGGCGCCATGTTTTGCCGGCTTCTCCTTGGTCCCACCAATTTGTCCAGCCTTTCAGAACCTAATTAGACCCCATTAAAGATTTGTGTTTCTTTTTTATGGGACTGTCCTTTCTATATAAGGAAAGGGGTAGAACGATCGTACTTTTACAGAAAAGGGAGAACATGGGAGGGAGTTTATGATATTAGACTATTGATTTAGAAGGGAGAAAAAAGAAACCATCCTGGGGGGAAGGGGAATAAGGGGGAAAGGAAAATTAAGCATCTTTTTTCCGTTAAGCTTCTTGCAAAAGCAAGATCGAATCCGACCCATCCTAAATGTGAACAGAACCAAAATGCAAATGAGGGCCCTGTCATATCTAGTTTGGCCCTTTTCAGCTCTCTTCCCTTTGTAGCGTTCCCTCTTCATCACAACCACCCAATACAAATAAGATGCACTGCTAGGGATGGGGCAGGTCTGCCACTATAGCATGAGACATCCCAGTATGACCCCTCCATTCCTTGCTGTTGCTTCATAGGCTGGCAGGGAGGAGCGAGGGGGCCTTCCACCAGAAAACCAGAAGTGGTGTCATTGCATTGGGAAGATGCTCTAGGATTTGCCCAAAACTCGATGGAAGTCGTGTCGTCACACTGCCTGAGAACCTGTCCTCCCCTCCCCCCATTTCTTCTAGTTGACAGTGTTGGATGGTGTTGTCAACTCTGGGGTGGGAAATTCCTGGAGATTTGGGGGGTGGCGCCTGGGGAGGGAGCACAGTGGAGTATAATGCCCTTGAGTCCACCCCCCCAAAAAAACCCTGCTGTTTCCTCCAAGGGAACTGACCTCTGTCATCTGGAGATCAGTTGTAATTACGGGAGACCTCCAGGCCCCACCTGGAAGCTGGTAACCTGAGTGTTGGACTAGAGTTCTTGGGGTGGGAAGTTAATTCTGTGTGCCTTTTAATTTGTGCATTTTTCATTTTGTTAATCGGACTGGCTATGTTTTGTGTCCTTCCAACCTGGTGTTGCATTGTGAGCTGCTTTGAGAGTCTGAGACGATAGGCGGGATATGAATCTGTTAATAAATGAAATACATAGAATCTGGGGAGATTATTTTTCCTATTCCGATACTAAGGTTGCATCCACAGATCGCTGCATATTGTGCTATCACAGAGCTACAGCAGTCATTCACAATTTATCTTCCTGGGTGGATAAGATGATTCAGTTACAAATGATTGTTACTATGCAAGGCGAGCTCGGTGCAATAGCCAGTGATGTATGGATAGAACTTTAGTGACAGCTACAAGTAGCATGGCACCGGCCTTCTAAAGATAGCTACAAAAAGTGGGGACATGAAAGGAATTTGAAGAAAGGAAAGAGGGATGGGACAGCGATTATGGTTACTTTCTCCTTCTTTCCATAGTAAGTCATCACCCAGTGGCCCCAATTCCCTCTGCAGCTTGTAGCGAAATGGAAGCAAACGTGTGGAGGGTCTGCGGCTCAGTGGTAAAGCATTTGCTTGGCATGCAGAAGGTTCCAGGTTCAGTCCCCGGCATCTCCAGTTAAAAGGACCAGGCAAGTAGGTGATGTGAAAGACCTCTACCTGAGACCCTGGAGAGCTGCTGCCAGTCTGAGTAGACAACACCGACCTGATGGGCCAAGGGCCTGATTCAGTATAAGACAGTTTCATGTGTCCATGTGTGCTACTGTCATGGACTGACCCAGGTTAGTATGGGTCTTTACAGTTCTTCTGAGTCCTCATCAGAGGAAGAGGACCTGCCCCCAAGCCCTGGCAGATGATGATGATGATGAAGAAGAAGAGTTGGTTTTTATACCCCACTTTTCTCTACCTTTAAGGAGTCTCAAAGTGGCTTACAATTGCCTTCCCTTCCCCTCCCTGCAACAGACACCTTGTGAGTAGGGTTGCCAGTTCCAGATTGGGAAATACCTGGAAATTGGGGGGGGGGTATCCTGATGAGGGAGGGATGTGGGGGGAGGAGGGACTTCAGTGGCATAGAGCCCAATTGCCAAAGCAGCCATATTCTCCAGGGGAATTGATCTCTATCAGCTGGAGAACAGTTATAATAGCAGGAGATCTCCTGCTAGTACCTGGAGCTTGGCAACCCTACTTGTGAGGTAGGTGAGGCTGAGAGAGTTTTGAAAGAACTGTGACTGGCCCAAAGACACCCAGCAGGCTTCATGTGGAGGAGAGGGGAATCAAACCCAGTTCTCCAGATTAGAGTTTGCCACTCTTAACCACTACACCATGCTGGCAGATGCCTCAGTGCCTCTCCAAATGGAAACTTCTCCAGCACCTTCACTGCCCCAAGCCAGCAGGGTCCTCAAACCAGGGGGTCCCAGTACAGACCCACCCACTGCCAGATCTGCCACAATTTCCCCCAGGACCCTCAGAATGGATGAGGCAAAGAGCCAGGTGCAGAGGCCTATACCAGGTGCAGGAGTATGTCCCTGCAAGCCTGAAGCCTCCCCTCTACTAATGAAGAATCAAAAGAAACCAGTAAGTCACAGCAGGATGTGGGACCTGCTGCTCCTCATGAGTAGAGGAGCAGACTCAGCTTGTGAGATAAGCCTATCACTGGACCTAGCCTCACCTGCAGGGAAACTCCCTCTATAACCATGAAACCACACTGGCTCTCGGTTGATACTTAAGGATGTCTAAATCTGCCCTTCTGTAGTTTCTTTTGTTATAGTACGTTAATGGCTTGCAAGCATTTTCATTTCACCCTTGTTCATTGTTGAGGATTCTAATTTGTTTCTATCATGCCACTTTAAAGTTGCTTACATATTCTATATATAAAAAAATCTGATGCCAAAGTAGTGTTAAAATTGCATAAGTTTTAAGAAAAGAATTTGGCACAAGGAAAGGGAAATAGCACAGGAAAGAAGCAAACCAAAATGAGGATTTACAAGTCAAAATGGTTGAATTCTATAATTTGATAACATTCCTAATGATATTTAATCTGGTGTCAAATTGCATTTTAAAATTTCTGTAAAGTAGAATGTACCAATTATTCCAGTACTGAAGACACCAAAATACTACCAGGAAACCGTTGCAATATCTTCTCTCTTTTCCCCTCTAAATACTTACTTTTTAAAATGTGTTTTCTATGCATCTTCTTATATGATGAAAAAGAAATTACACTCCGTGTGTATCTGTCTTTAAAACAACTAATTTAATTCATTAAGTAGCTTTTCGTAGAATGAAGCTGGAGTTTTTAAGCGATTTATAAGATGCTCTTTGATTCTTTGCAAGCATTAGTGAGAATGAAGTGATTTTGAGTTAACAAGCTATCCATTTTGGAGAGCAAACCTTTGATTTAAGCTGCCATTTCAGACGCTGAAATAAATTATTTTTAAATGCCGTTTGTGCATTTCAAAAATTTGATGTTTGACTTCTTAACGGAGGGTGGATGCATAAAAATGATAGTTGTAGGGGATTAACATAATTCCTAGGATAACTCCTGAAATCTTCAAAGTGCCACTTTGTCATTAACTAATACAGAGAGAATAGTTGATTGTGAGCCTGTGATCATAGCACAAGTGTCGAAGTCTAGCTTCCCGGAGGGTGTCCAGTACCTTTTGCAAGCCCCAACTTTTCATTCCGAAATGGGCATATTTCTTAGTTGTTGTTGTTCTTGCCATCAAGTCACAACTGATTTATGGCGACCCTCTTGGGTTTTTAAGGCAAGAGACATTTGGCGGTGATTTGCCGTTGCCTGCCTCTGTGTGGGCTGACAGAACTGTGACTGACCCAAGGTCACCTACCAAGCTTCGTATGGAGTGGAGAATCAAACCCAGTTCTCCAGATTAGAGTCCTCTGCTGTTAACCACTACACCATGCTGACTCTCAGGCCACAGGTAGGATTTGCCTAATATTGATTGGGTATGTTTTGCTTGGAGAAGGAGGAGGGTTATTTTTTTATATATATATATATATATATATATATATATATATATATATATATATATATATATATATATATATATATATATATATATATATATATATATATATATATATATTCCACTTTTTCTGTACCTTTAGGAGTCTCAAAGTAGCTTACAATCACCTTTCCTTCTCCACCCCCAACAGAGACCGCGTGAGGTAGGTGGGACTGAGAGAGTTCTGAGAGAACTATGACTAGCTCTATCTAACAGGCTTTGCCCTTGGGGCAACAATTGTATTGAAACAGTTGCTCATGTCTTATTTTATTGTAGTTTCTACACAGAATCTCATAACGAACCTTTAAGCCCCCTGTTGGTTAATAGACAGAAAGTCTTCGATTCTTTTAACGTTTCCTATTTATTGAACAATCGTTCGCCCCATATATTGGAGACAGTGGCACAGTTTTTAAAGTTTGTTTTAAAAGCCCGCCAAACGGTTAATCAGATGGCAGTACCAACAAACAGCGCTATTTGATGTAACGGTCTTTTAACTATGCCATAAAGGGCACTTTTTAATATCTCCTTTCCTTTTGTACCCTTTTTGTATTATGTTTTTATGCCAATAAAGGGATGATGATGATGATATGACTAGCTCAAGGTCACCCAGAAGGGTTCGTGTAGAGGAGTGTAGAATTGAACCTGGTTCTCCAGATTAGAATCTATTTTCCTAGATGGTGTTCAGTGCGTTTTGCAAACCTCAACTTTCATTCTGAAATGGGCATGTTTCTAAATCTCTGTAAATCAGCATTATTATATGTATACATCCTACATATAAATTGCATACAAAAACTTTACTGTAGGGTGGATCCAGTGCGAAAGTTCCCCTTACTCTAGAGAAAAAGACCTGGATAGCCACTTGCGCTGTGAAGCTTATTGTATTCACACTTGTGTTTTCACTTGTACAAGATCTTGTGGGACCAGTTTCTGGGCACTATAATGCATAGAAAGGAAAGTGCTAGGCAATGCACAAAATCTTGCACAAGTGGAACCACACTAAGTCAGTTAATGTTTCCGCTTGCTCATCACGGATCCAAGCCAAAGGATGTAATGTAAAAATAACCTGAAAAGCCAACAGTGAAAAATGGAGAAGCTAAATGGTTGACAAAAATAATAGACCAATACAGAAGGAAACAAAACAGGGGAAATTGCCCTCCACTATCCAGCAGTTAGTCATGCATTCACGTGACCTGGAAGCCAAATTTAGAAAACAGTTCAGCACAGATTGGAGCAGGCTGGATTCAAAGCGGCTAGGGTTCATTAGAGGAGGAAGCAGGTTTCATGGATAGACATGGTCTCCAATAGCTTTGTGTGGGCCCATTCATGGGAAACAGTTTTCTCACAATTCTTGGGTGTGAAGGCAGCCATTACAGACTATGCAAAGGAAGCATATTTAAAATTTTCCAGGGGGAGCATTTTTCGAGGTAGAGTCACCAAATTCACAGCGTAACTACAAGGGACTTTCCTTGCACAAACCCCAAAGATTGGTGAAGTTTGGGACAGGAGATCCAACTTTATGGGACCCCGAAGGGGTTGCACCCCTCCTCCATAGAAAAGCATTGTAAATTGCAATGCTTTCCTATGGAGAATGGAGGCGTCTCCTATCCCAAACATTACTAAACTTCAGCGTTCATGCAAAGAGAGTCCCTTGCAGCTACCCTGAAAAGTTGGTAATTCTACCTCAAAAAAATGCCCCCACTCCGAGCTCTTAAAAAAGATTCCCATTGGGAAAAGCTGGAGCCGAAAAAAGCCGAATACCTATCAGCTATCTGGCTTAGGCTTGATTCCCAGTGTTAATATTTGGCTGAAATTAAACCTGAAAGAAGCCAGAAAGGCCTTTTTGGGGGTTATTTTTGGTTTGGTTAACCTGATATGAACAGCCCTAGTGACTGCTATTGTTTATGGAGGTTGGATTCAATCATTGTGGTGACAGCCATTGATGGACATGTCTGCCATGCTTTTTTCCCCAATGTGGACCTAGCTCTGTTGTGGCAGTGAATGCCACATAATTAAAAAAAAAACTTGCTGAATTGATATGACACTTTCATTTATGTAGTATTAATTTTAAATACTTCTACATTGCCTTTCTCCTTAATAAAGGACTCGATACAAACCCAGTCACGTTCAAAGCAGCTCACAAAAGATAAAAAGAAATCAGTGTAATGCACAGCTGGGCTCTGAGAAGGGAAAGGGGTGTGGGGGGAGTTGCTTTGGCACTGACACAAAGAACTTTTTCAATCAGTAGTTTTAAAACTCCGCTTTTTACTATAAACCAGGAAAATCTCTCTCTGAAATCCAGTGGATGTATTTCACCTATTGGTCCCCAACATTTAGGAAATGGGCATGTTTGGATGAGGGGGGGATAGCTGGTGGAATCCGGTCAGGGGTGGTCTTCGTGATTCTGGGGCCCTAGCCAAAATTCCCAAATGGGGCCCCAGAATCACTGACCTACCCCCCCCGCCCCCGTGGGTCCAAGGAAAAGTTAGCCCTCACACTTAGGGTTGCCAGGTCTCTCTTTGCCACTGGTGGGAAGTTTTGGGGTGGAGCCTGAGGAGGGCAGGGTTTGGGGAGGGACTTCAATACCATAGAGTCCAATTGCCAAAGCGGCCATTTTCTCCAGGTGAACTGACCTCTATCAGCTGGAGATCAGTTGTAATAGCAGGAGATCTCCAGCCACCACCTGCAGGTTGGCAACCCAGATGAAGTGAGCACAAGTGGTCTTGACAAGGTGGTCATGAAGGGCTGTCACTGTGAACTGTTGGCCTGGGGCCTAGACTGGATTGGTGCAAGTGGCAATGGTGGGAGACTGCTCTCTTTTCCTTCCCCCACCTTCAGGGGGAAGGGCTGTGGGCCAGCAACCCCCCAACACAGGTCACAGGACAGCTTTGTATCGAGTCCTTTATTAAGGAGAAAGGCAATGTTGCCCTGTGATAAAATACTTAATCCAGCCAGCTTTTTTTCACTCAGCCTCATCTGGTTCCCCTCCTTACTGCATCCCCTGTTCCACATGCCACTGCTGCCTGTATGTAGGGTTGCCAACCTGGATGTATGTAGGTGGCACTTGGAGATCTCCCGCTATTACAATTTATCTCCAGACAACCAAGATCAGTTTCCTTGGGAAAAAAATGGCTGCTTTGGATGTTAACTCTATGGCATTATACCCTGCTGAGGTCCTCCCATCCCCAAATCCACCCCCCCCCCGCCCGGCTCAGGCTCTCCCCCCAAAATCTCCAAGTATTTCCCAACCCAGAGCTGGCAGCCCTACCAGTATGTCCCATTTTCCCCAGCATAGCTTTTATGGGGAATCAAAGGGCACCCCTTCCTCACTTTTGTACCAGCAAAAAAACCCTGATTGGATCCAACTTCCTGCCAATAGCTGATGTCAGTTTGTCTTTGTGGAGAAACTTCCTGTAATCACTTAATCCATTTGTAATGGATTAGGGTTGCCAGGTCCCACTTTGCCACTAGTGGGAGGTTTTTGGGGCAGAGCCTGAGGAGGGCGGGGTTTGGGGAAAGAAGGGACTTCAGTGCCATAGAGTCCAATGGCCAAAGCGGCCATTTTCTCCAGGGGAACTGATCTCTATCGGCTGGAGATCAGTTGTAATAGCAGATCTCCAGCTAGTACCTGGAGGTTGGCAACTCTATAATGGAGTGATATAGTGGCTTTCTGTCTACGTATGCATACCCCACTGACCATTATGATGGGCAGTTCACTACTACCATTTCAGTTTTTGTCAGAACCTCATGTGTTTCTCTTTGTAGTTTCAAGACCCAGGTGTGCATTCTATTGTTCCTGTCTCTTTGTATTCATTAGTTAAGTCATTTTCTGCAGTTAAGGAGCCCTTTTCAGTTACTTGCTATTGCAGATTCTGCTGTTTTTGTATACAAGCACCCTCCCCGCCCCCCAATGCTGGGTTTGATGGAATTCTTCTGCCTGTGCTTGGTGTTGTACATATATGGATTTTTGGAGATAAATGATTGTAAATGTGTGTGGGGGGAGTTGTTTTTTGTTTTTACTTTTTGCAATTTTTGAAAGAAAAGAGCAAGAGTCTAGTAGCACCTTAAAGACTAACAAAATTTCTGGCAGGGCATGAGATTTCGTGAGTCACAGCTCGCTTCTCCAGAAGAGTTACACTTTGAGTCCTTTGCAACTAATTGCCTCTCAGGTACCTTTCTAATTAAAGACTTCTTTGCAAAGGATGGCACCTTTTAAATAGTGATTTTTTAAACCTCGAGGCTGTGAAAAACAAGGCTGAGAAATACATAAATGTGGAGTTGAGAAATAAGGTGTGAAGAACTGAATGGAAGGCAAATGAAGTGGCCCAGAAATTTGAAGTTTGGGTTGTTGTTTTTTTTAAGCTCAGGATTTCTATTATCAGAGATGTGGGCAGCTACATTTTCTGCTCAGAGTACAAATCACCAGGCCAGATTTAGGGGGTGGCAGCCAGGGCACTGAGCTTGTGGGTACTGAACTCAATGGGTCTTTCTCATGGAGGTACCCTCTCAATTCTCCACTTAATGACTGAAGTGTAAAAGAGGCAATGCTAATCTACTTGGCAATATGGTTGCTTTAACATTATTGCTGTGCTCAAGAGAAGATGCACAACATCAGTGCTCATTCAACCAAAAATCCAAGGGACTATGAGGTCATCAGTATCATTAAAAAATGATAAAGCATCACAAGATTATGTGTTCATTGCCATCAACTCACTTCTGATTTATGGCAACCTTATGAATTGCTGACCTCCAAAACATTCTATGGTTAACAGCCTTGCTCACATCTTGCAAACTGGGGACCATGGCTTCCTTTATAGAGTCAATCCATCTCATGTTGGGTCTTCCTCTTTTCCTGCTGCTTTCAACTTTTCCTAGCATTATTGTCTTCTCTTCTCATAATGTGACCAAAGTATGATAGCCTCAGTTTAGTCATTTTAGCTTCTAGGGACAGTTTGACCTTCTGGGATAACAGAAAACAATTCGGGCACCATCCTCTATATGACAGCCCTTCAAGTACTTGAAGATGGTTATCATATCACCTTTCAGTCTTCTCCTCTTCAGGCTAGACATACCCAGCTCCTTCAACCTTTCTTCATAGGACTTGGTCTCCAGGCCCAGATCCTCTTCAGTTAAAGAAGTGTGATCACACACCGTCCATGAAAGTTCCCGAGGAAGCCACAAGTTTGTGTATGTTCCAACTTTGCTAATTAAGTAGGGAGAGTCCTTATTTTCTGGTATCCACTAGTGTTGTTAGGGGTGTGTGCGTGGAATTTCTTTTTCTGAAATTCACTTTTTTAGGTACAGCCTTTGATTCATGTTGTATCTCTTTCTCTTTAAAGGGTTATTTTTCTTTCATTTCTCCTTGTAGATAAATCAATGCACCCTTTTGTAACTTCAGCCCTTACAGGTGTTTTATGTAATACGCCACAAGGCAATTATCTAGCAGGAAAGTAGAAAGGTTTGTGAAGACATTACCTGCCTCTGAGCATCTGGAGAGTGAAATTTGCAGAAGCTCTCTTTCTCTCTTAGAATTTCTCTTTGATCAAAATGGAGTTGATTTGGAAAAAGAAATGGATTGTTGTGTTTCAGAGAGAAATTGGTTAAAGAGGAGTTAAGAGAAATTTCTCTTAATAAATCTAGTATGCACCCCTATTATATAACCATCGCTAATTTATCTCTATTCTTTTTTCTTCGGGAGATGCTTTCTTATGGTATTCTTAGTGCAGGATGCTAAAATTATGCATTGCATTGCACAACTTCACACTTAGCTGTCTGCATCTGCTGGCGTATATTTTGAGTTTTGAATAACCCATTGTAGGTAGGCCTGGCAACCAGGGGGAGGATTTGGGGGGGGGGGCAGGGATATGGGGGGCATACGATGTCAACGACAACACTAATTCACTTCTAGGTACAACCTGAAATTGACAGTGGGTAGCTCTAGGAATCACCAGAAACTGTATGGTAAAACCATAGAGCTTCCGGCAATTCCTTGAGTTACATATTCCTTGGGTTGTGACCAGAAGTGACATACTGGAACAGGGCCTGGCAGCATTTTTTGATTTTCTCCCACCACTAGGGTTGCCAACCTCCAGGTACTAGCTGGAAATCTCCTGCTATTACAACTCATCTCCAGCTGATAGAGATCAGTTCACCTGGAGAAAATGGCTGCCTTGGCCACTTTGGGACTCTATGACATTGAAGTCCCTCCCCTCCCCAAACCTCGCCTTCCTCAAGCTCTGCCCCAAAAACCTCTCTGAAAAGATTTGGCCACCTTCCTGAGGAACAAGGGTCCAAAGGAGAGATGGCTAATAAGGAGTTTCTGTTTTCTTCCAAACACTGGAATTTGTTATTTGTTGCATTTATATCCCCCACCCTTCTTCCATGGGCAACTTGCTTACAGAGGATTCCCAAGAAGTCTCCCATCTAGGTAATGACTGGACTCCTATCTGCTTTTCTGTTAGCCAGGAGCTCCATCAAGTGCCCTGTAAGCATATTCCAGACCCAGTCTCCCTTCTCCATTTATTTTAACCCATGATTTCAGCATACTTAGAAAGCTTGCCAGCATTTGACATTATTAGCCACTGTGCCTAGAAGGCAATTTATTTATGCATTTTAGTTTGAGTCTTTCAAATGGATTTTCAATGGATTTTTTTTTTAAAATCCAACCCAGGTATGATATTCATGTAGGAATTCAGAACCTGCTTACTTTCCGTGCCTTTTGTGACTCGGAAGGGGCAATCGAGTTGTATCTTAATTACAAAAGAAGTCTCTACATTGGGGTGTGTGCTGAATCTTGCAAAGGTTTTAAGGGATTTTACGCCCTCTTTAGACAGCTGCTAATTTTTTGCTGAGGTTTACAGCTCTGCAGTTGCATCCTGAGCCAGCCAAGCCCCCGGAGGGTTGAGTAATCCAGAATGTTGCGGCAGTCTATCTAGTGGCAACTTGTTAAGAGTGTTTGCTTTCTCACTCCGTCTACATTACATATGTATGATATATTTTAATATGTTATTGCTAAATGCAACTAATTCTGGTTTTGAAATAGCATCTAAGCATTGGTGCTAACAAAATATAAACAGAGACTTCCTAGATGAGGGATTTGCACGTAGAGGCACCTGTATACAGTATACATTGCTTATTATGAACAGCTTTAAATTATTCAAATCCAGCAGAGTGAACGGGAACCGAAGACATAATTCCTCCCGAGCTCTGTCATGTACTTCTCATTGCCTAGTAATGATAACCTAATTCTTCCACAAGGAATCCTTAATAATATAGTATCATGTCTGGAAATTTAACAATTGAGTTAGAGAATGATACAATCCAGTAGCTTAAGGAAACCCATTAAGCAAAGTTTGAATAAATCATTGTCAAAGCACACTGTTCTCTCTTTTAGCTGATATCTTCCTTCCTGGGGGCCCCCAGGCAAGTGATGTCCACCAGAGCCTGGTGGAAATCTCTATCAAATTTTAAAGCCTTTTACACTTGTAACCATCACCACATCCTCTGACAGCGACTTTCACTATTTTAATTACTCATTGAGTACAGTGTCCAGCCTGAATCTGTGGTCCATAGGGTTGTCAACCTCCAGCTGGCACCTGGAGATCTCTTGCTATTACAATTGATCTCCAGGCAACAGAGATCAGTTCCCTTGGAGAAAATGGCTGCTTTGAGTTCCCCTGGAGGTAATGGCCACTTTGGAGATAGACTGTATGGCGTTATACCCCATTGAAGTCCCTCCCTTGGGCTAGTCACAGATGTTTTAGAGCTCTCTCAGCCCCACCTACCTCACAGGGTGTCTGTTGTAGGGAGGAGAAGGGAAGGTGATTGTAAGCCAGTTTCTTCCTTAAGTGGTAGAGAAAGTCAGCATATAAAAACCAACTCTTCTTCTTCTTCCTCCTCCCTCCCCAAACCCCACCCTCCGCAGGCAGCTCCACCTCCAAAATCTCCAGGTATTTCCCAAAATTCCCCAGGTATTTCTGGAACTGGCAACCCCGGTTGCCCATCAACTTCAGTGGGTGTCCCAAGAATGTCCCCACCCTAAATATGGGCACAGCAAGTCTTCAGATTCATTCCCAGTTACTTCGATCACAGTTATAACTTTGCTGTCGCATCTGCCCCAACCTAAATAAGACTTCAGGGGAGTTGGCATTTATTAATTTATTTATCTTCCGAAATGGATGCAAGGTAAAATCCTATCTTTGCATTATGACAGAGCCATTAATTACAGACTGAGAGCTCGAGCGTTGTGCTGTCGAGAAGTTTCCACAATTAAAAGTTTTATTCCTGGAGGAACTGGAAAACAAATGAAACACCACCAGCAAATTAAAGGCTTTATAGGTCAGCCATCCCATTAGGTCTCTTTAGGGATGCTGTTCTCACATAAAGCATGCCATAACCTATTTGCATAATGATTCCATCTTAACTGTGCCTTCTGCTCATTTATTGTGTGTTGTTTATCCTTCTGTAAAGCTGATATTGTAGAAATTCAGGGAATGCAGACGCTGTGCTATTTATGGCAAGCCGAAACACTGCCATGTTCAAATACATTTATCGCCAACAACAGCGACACCAAGACAACAGCAACAAATTAGCACACGGCAATCAATTTGCATCATCATCATAATTTTATCACAGTTTTCCTCTTCTTTCCTTTTATATTTTTAGGAATTTTGCACAAAGCCAGTGTCCCTGGCAAATCAAGGCCAATGACACATGGTGCTGGGTCACAGAAAATACCCAAGCCAGTGTTTGGTTTTGCCAGAATTAGTCATGGAAGATATGGAAGGAGCAAAATAAAAGATACTTACCACATGGTTTACAGCCCATTCCTGAGAGCTGAAGTGGCCGGGGATGGTGTGGCCTTGGCGGTGCCATAGTGCCTCCCAAGAGGTTTGGTTGCTGCAGCAGAGGAGAAAAGGGCTTTTTAAAAAGAAAAAAAAATAGAAAAGGAGGGGGGGAAAGCCCCATTGAAAACAGTGATTCTGTGCCAACAAAACGCCAGCACAGCACCACTATTGCTGAAGGGGGTGTTCCCGGGCTGAAAGAGGTTAGGAAGCTGCTTACTGGCAGCTCTGCCCCTGGTACACCCCCAGAATGCCTTTTGGGATGCTGGCGCAAGCCTGAGCTGGTGCCCAAGGACTGCTCTGCCATGGCAGTCCAGAGGGTCAGCACAAGTGGCACTACAGTTCTGGTCACCACACCTAAAAAAGGACAGAGCTTGAGAAGGTGCAGAAAAGAGCAACCAAAATTATTAGGGGACTAGTCCTATGGGGAGCGGTTAAGACACTTAGGGCTGTTTAGCTTGGAAAGAAGGCGGCTGAGGGGAGACATGATAGAGGTCTATAAAATTATGCATGATTTGGAGAGAGTGGACAGGGAGATGTTTTTCTCCCTATCCCATAATACTAGAACACGGGGTCATCTGCTAAAGCTGGAGGGTGAGAGATTCAAAACTGATAAAAGGAAGTATTTCATTACACAACGCATAGTTAAATTGTGGAACTCCCTGCCCCAGGATGTGGTGATGCCTGCCAGCTTGGAGGGCTTTAAGAGGAAAGCGGACATATTCATGGAGGAGAGGGGTATTCCTGGCTATTAGTTAGAATGGATACTAGTCATGTTGCATACCTATTCTCTCTAGTATCAGAGGAGCACGCCTATTATTTTGGGTGCAGTGGAACACAGGCAGGATGGTGCTGCTGCAGTCGTCTTGTTTGGGGGGCTCCTAGAAGCACCTGGTTGGCCACTGTGTGAACAGACTGCTGGACTTGATGGGCCTTGGTCTGATCCAGCAGGGCCTTTCTTATTTTCTAATGTACACCAGCATCCGTGCCAGTTTGCATGGTGCAAGGGGCATGGATGCTGGCCTAGGGGTCATGGCACCTCCTAAGTCCATTCGGCCCCAAAGCTCAGGAATGGGCCGTTAATCATTTACAATGGGAACTGCAGTGGTAGAGCACTTTTTTTGCTTGCAGAAGGTTACAAGTTCAATCCCCAGCATCGCCACTTAAGAGGATTGGGTAGCAAATGATATGAAAGACCTCAGCCTGAGACCCTGGGAAGCCACTGCCAGTTAGAGTAGACAATACTGACCTTGATAGATCAATGGTCTGATTTGGGATGGGGTGGCTTTATAAGTTCAATGCAGCCTCTCTGTAACCAGTTTGGTCATAAATCAACTGTTGGTGACTGCCTAGGGCAGCAGCCTGGTAGGTTTGCTGTGCTGGGAAAGCCAGCATGGTGTAGTGGTTAAGAGTGGAAGACTCTAATCTGGTGAACCAGCTTCAATCCCCCCACTCCTCCACATGAGGCCTGTTGGGTAGGGTTGCCAGGCCCCTCTTTGCAACCAGCGGGAAATTGGGGGGGGGCGGAGCCTGAAGGGGGCAGGGTTTGAGGAGGGGAGGGACTTCAATGCCATAGAGTCCAATTGCCAAAGCGGCCATTTTTCTCCAGGTGATCTGATCTCTATCAGCTGGCGATCAGTTGAATTAGCAGGAGATCTCCCGCTACTACCTGGCATTTGGCAACCCTGCTGTTGGGTGACCTTGGGCCACTCACAGATCTCTCAGAACTCTCTCAGCCCAACCTACCTCAAAAGGTTCCTTTTGTGTGTGGGAGAGAGGAAGGCGATTCTAAGCCATTTTGTGACACCTTCTGGTAGAGAAAAGCATGGTAAAAAACCCCTGTTCTTTTGGGGCAGCAGCTGTGGCTCAGTGGTAGAGCATCTGCTTGGCATACGGAAGGTCTCAGGTTCAAACCCCGGCATCTCCAGTTAAAGGGACTAGGCAAGTAGGTGATGTCAAAGACCTCTACCTGAGACCTCAGAGAGCCGCTGCCAGTCTGAGTAGACAATACTGACTTTGATGGGAAACATTAATGAGAACAGGGCTTGCTGCAAGGAATGTTTAGGGGAGTGGCAAAGTGTTTGAATGACAGCCAGAGGGGGAGATAGGATGTTCAGTGGGACTATAATTGGGGTGAGGTTGCTTTAGGCAAGTGAATGACATTGGTACATTAGAGTCTACAGCTCTTTGACAAGTGGAGAAGGAAGATGCACAGCCCCAGCAGGGAAGCACCTGGAAAGGTAGCATTCTGATAACTGCAATTCACCACACCTATTTCCATACAAGCCCTTGTGCTTTCAGAAGGGATGCAGGCAGCCCATTCCTGAAGGGTGGGGTAGATCCACAGCAGCCGAGAGTGGTGCAGCCATGCTGCCTCCACAGAGGTTTCCCAACTGCTGTAAAAATATTTTAAAAGTTTAAAAAGAGATTTAAAGTAAATGGTTCTATTGAAAACAGCAAGGCTGCGCCACCAAAGAAGTTGGCACAGCAACGCCGCAGCTTGAGGAGATGTTCCCTGGGCGAAAGGGGTTAGGAAGCTGCCTAAAGGCAGCTTAGCCATCAGGAACACCCCAGGAATGCCCCCTATGCTAGTGCAGGCTTTCCCTTTTGGAAATTCTCTACTGGTGTGGCTGCATTGCCAGTGGGGGCCGGCGCAGCTCTGTGGATCGCCAGAGCCAGCATTTTTGCCCCTGGGACAGCTTAAGTGCCTGTTATCCCAGGATAAATGAGCACTTACGCTGCCACAGGGTCACACCGGCTCCTAAGGAGTTTCACCCCCCCCTTTCAGGATTGCAGCCTAAATCCAGATAAAAAGCAGAACATGCCAAGATGTGTAGAATAGTTTCCAGGGTTCCTACGCCTGAAGAGTGACTGAACCAGAGCATGCTTGGGTTAATTTTTAGGTGACAATTTACAGACCCACATTATTGAAAGCTATGTGGAGAAAAGTGCGAAGGCATTAAAAATAATGTATTGTTATGAGTTACAAAAGGAAGGGGAGGAGGAGGCAGAACATAAAAGAACTTAAACAGAGCAGTCTGTGTTCCATTTGTAAACTTCATTAAATGCCTATTACCGTGCAACTGTTAAAATGAGACTTTGCTAGTACTTAAAATATCTTTATAATGAATGGGTGGTGATTGGGTGAGTGATGGATTGTCCAAGTCACTCGCTCGTGTACCAGATTGTAAAGAACCCCTTGTGACTTTTAGCAAGTATTAGTTGCCATTGTGAATGTCGGCAGCCCTTTTACCACTCACAGGGGGTTCTGTGGCACTCTTCCAAGTTGCTCTGGGGAGATGCCTGAAGGGAATGAGGCGTGATTCTTGCTCTTGTTATAGCTTTGCTGGTGCCAACAGAACTTTAACAAACATGCAGATTTCAGGTTCTGTTCCTTCCAGGAATGTGTGTGTGTGTGTATGTGTGTGAACACACATGGAGTGATTGGTCGGAAAAACTGCAAGGTATCTTGCCCAGGGCCCTCCTTAGTTTCCATATTTATTATTCATTAGCTTTGGGGGTGAAAGAAATACATAGCAAGAGGGGCTAAGAAGGGAAAGGAACCAAGGAGAGTGTGTGTGTGTGTGTGTGTGTGTGTGTGTGTGTGTGTGTGTGTGTGTGTGTGTAAAGGGCCGTCAAGTCGCAGCCGACTTATGACGACCCCTTTCGGGGGGGGGGTTTCATGGCAAGAGACGAACAGAGGTGGTTTGGCAGTGCCTTCCTCTGCACAGCAACCCTGGTATTCCTTGGTGGTCTCCCATCCAAATACTAACCAGGGCTGAGTCTGACCCTGCTTAGCTTCTGAGATCTGATGAGATCAGGCTAGCCTGGGCCATCGAGGTCAGGACCAACCAAGGAGGTGCACTGCTAATTTTACTGGTTGGTGTGTTTTGGTAAAGTGAGATGGTCTTGGAGGTGACTGGGGAACTAGCGTTGTGGTACTGTAGAACTAAGGACTTCTGGTGGACTTGCTTTAGGTTAGGCAGTTGAACTGAATAAAATTTGCCCCAAGATATCCAAATTGCATGTCCAGAAAGGGTTAGTGAGTTGCTCCCATATGTAAATGAATTACCGTATTTTTCGCTCTATAACACGCACATTTTTCCTCTTCAAAAGTGAGGGGAAATGTCAGTGCATGTTATAGAGCGAATAGGCAGCAGGGCGCGGAGCCGGGCCACCCCAGGAGCCGGCTGGGACGCCACCAGCCAGCTGGGGGCTGGAGGCCCCTCCCAGCCACCCAGCGCAGCGCAGAGGAGTTTAAACACCCACCGCCCTCCTTCCCGGGAGTCCCTGGAAGGGGGGCGGTGGGTCTTTAAACTGCTCTGCGATGCCTGGGCAGGCAGCGCAGAGGAGTTTAAAGACCCCCCCCCCGCCGCCGCCGGGCTTCCAGGGAGTCCCTAGAAGCCGGGCTGGGGGTCTTGAAAGTGCTCTGCGCTGCTAGCCAGCTGGGGGGTGGGAGGCCCCTCCCAGCCACCCAGCACAGAGGCAGCGGGGCACGGAGCGCCGTCGGCGTGCTCGGGAACGCCCCTTTTTGTTTTTACTTTTTGTTTTGTGCTGGCGTATCTCCCTCATAGGGTTTTTAGTGCCAGGTTTCGACGGTGCAAGAATCCTCTTTAGGAGGCAACGCCATTGGGTTACCTCCTAAAACCGTAAGGACAAGCCTCAATTATTTCCCCCACTGTGTGTGAGAGAGGCAGGGAGCCAGAGGCCTGTGCTTTTGGCCCCTCCCCCCTGCAGAAGGCTGCTGGGGGGGGTGAGATCCCACCGGGCCTCCATCCAGTCACTCTAGCTCCAGCCAGGCCGACTCCCCATAGAGGGGTCAACTGCAGCAGCCAAGCAGGCCTCTTTCCCACCCACCCCCAACACCTTGGCAGCAGCCAAGCAGGCCTCTTTCCCACCCACCCCCAACACCTCTTTCCCACCCACCCCCAACACCACCCATCCCACAACACCCCAACACCCACCCCCAACACATCAGCAATAGCCCCCACCTACTGATGCCCCCAAAAGCGGATGCTGCCGGTTCAAAGCCCCCCCCCCCTTCCCTCAGTATTCAGTATTACGGTAACTTCAGGATTCAGGTTACCAATTGCCATGTTGGCACTTTGCGATAAATACCATAAGTGGGTTTTGGGTTGCAGTTTGGGCACTCGGTCTCTAAAAGGTTCGCCATCACTACACTAGAGGTTGGATTAACCCTGCTATGTTTACAGCCACAGGGTTAAAACTAGGGGGACCTGGCACCCAGACCACTTCATTGAGCTGCCTATAGTGGTCCTTTAAGCAGTATTAGGATAGTCAGCCACATGTTGCCTATAGTGGTCCTATAGTGCCTATAGTGCCTATAGTGGTCCTTTAAGCAGTATTAGGATAGTCAGCCACATGTTGTACATTCTGTTTCTTCAGAATATTTTTGCTTTCTGCCACCAGAGTGTGTTTTCTGATTGAAGACCATGGTCAGTGCTAAGTAAACATTGGAGATACCGGTACATTACTGACAGTTCCTTCATTACTGTATTTTCTTGCAGAAAACCTCCCCCATTCTACATACAAGGATGCTAAAGTAGAAGAGACTAGCATATAAGATACCTTTTAAACTAGAGGTAGTAAAATATGCTAAGGAGCATGGAAACAGAGTAGCAGAGAGACGTTTTGGGCCACCTCCAACTGAAAGAATGATAAGAGAGTGGAGGAAAAAGGAGGATCAGCTGCAAAAAGCAGATAAAAGTAAGCACACTTTTCGTGGAAGTGCCGCAAAGTGGCCACAGTTAGACGTGGCCATGAAAGAATGGATCACACATCAGTGGAATAATGGCTTCTCAGTCTCTACAAAAATGATAAGATATGAAGCCAAACGCATTGCTGCAGAGAAAGGCATTCATGATTTTACTGGATCACCATTGTGGTGCTACAGATTTATGAGGCGATGTGGCCTTGTTATGCACACCACAACCAGAATTGCGCAAAAAAATGCCAAAAGAATATGTCTGTCTTTTCATAAATTTGTAATTGATGCTAGGAAGAAATATGGGTTTGAAATTGGCCAGATTGGGAATATGGATGAAGTCCCACTAACCTTTGATGTACCATCTAATAGGACTGTTGATCTGAAAGGTGCCAAAACTATCACCGTGAAAACCTCCGGACATGAGAAACCCATTACATGGTTGTGTTGTCTTGCTGTGCAGATGGCACCAAATTGCCACCCATACTAATTTTCAAAAGGAAAACATTTCCAAAAGAAGTGATTCCAAGAGGAGTTGTTGTACATGTTCATGAGAAAGGATGGATGGACGAAAATGGAATGAGAGTATGGGTTGAAAAAGTGTGGTCCAAATGTCCTGGAGGGCTTCTGAAAAAACCTGCCTTATTAGTACTAGACCAGTTTAGGGCACATATTAGCGAAGCTACAAAAAAGTGCTTTAGAGAAGTGAAGACTCAACTATCTGTAATTCCTGGAGGTCTTACCAGCCAGTGGCAACCTCTCGACGTTTCCATCAACAAACCATTTAAGGTGTTTATGCGAGAAGAGTGGAACAAATGGATGGCTGCTGGTAATCATGATCTGACACCTACTGGACGAATGAAGAGGCCCACTATCACTCAAGTTTGTGAATGGGTGAAAACATCATGGCACTCGGTGAAGGAGGAAATCGTTGTCCAGTCATTCAAAAAATGTGGCATTAGCAATGCTTTGGATGGTAACAAAGATGATATCTTATATGAAGATAGCGACGAAAGTGATGTCAGTGATTGTGAGCAACTGAGCTTCCTAAATTCTGACTCTAGCGATGACGAGTTCTTGGGGTTCACAGAAGACTAGAAGAGTACTCGAACCTTAAAGTCTCTCTTCATTTGTTAATGACAGTGATGATGGTTCTTAATGCCACTGTTGACTGCTGTTCACTTTACATGGTTGAAATATTATTCGAATATACCGGTAGCTTATTAAATAGTTTAGTACACCATTTGATACAGAATATATTTTTTCTTGTTTTCCTCCTCTAAAAACTAGGTGCGTCTTATGGTCAGGTGCGTCTTATAGAGCGAAAAATATGGTACATTTATCATAGAATAGAATCATAGAATGGTAGAGTTGGAAGGGACCTCCAGGGTCATCTAGCCCAACCCCTTGCACAATGCAGGAAATTCACACTTGCCTGCCCCCACACGCCTAGTGACCCCTACTCCATTCCAAGAAGATGGTAAGAAAAAATTTCCAGGATGCCTGGCCTGGAGGAAAATTGCATCCTGACCACAAAGTGGTGATCAGTCTTTCTCTGGGCATGTAAGAAAGGGCCATGAGAGCCAAACACTGATGCAACCCTTCCTGCCCTCCCTCTCATTATCCGTCTAAGTTCACAGAGTCAGAATTAATGACAGATGGCCATCTAGCCTCTGCTTAAAAACTTCCAAAGAAGGAGATAATTTACCTAATTTATTTTTGTTTTGCACTGTGTGGGGCAGCCAAGACTTCCACCTCTGGCTCATCATTTTGAGGACACTATTGAATAAAGTGGGACTTCTGAGTTGAGGGGCTTAGGGTGTGTTCCCTAATTTTTAGAAAGCTGTGAATTCTTCATGCCATGCCAAGTTCTGTAGCCTTCCTGTAGTTGTACAGAATCGAAGCATGCACATTTTTCTGTTTATCAATGGATCAGACTATAAGGGTTGGACTCTTTTTCCTTTTGGAAGTGTTCAAGCAACAACAGAATCATAGAGGTGGAAGGGACCACCAGGATCATCTAGTCTAACCCCCTGTACAATGCAGGAAATTCACAACTACCTCCCCTCCAACACCCCCAGTGACCCCTATTCCATGCCCAGAAGATGGCCAAGATGCCCTCCCTTTCAAGATCCACCTAAGGTCATAGAATCAACATTGCTGACAGATGGCCATCTAGCCTCTTCTTAAAAACCTCCAGGAAAGGAGAGCTTACCCCCTCTTGAGGAAGCCTGTTCTACTGAGGAACCACTCCAGCTGTTAGAAAATTCTTCCTAATGTCTAGGTGGAAACTCTTTTGATTTAATTTCAACCTGTTGGTTCTGGTCCGACCTTCTGGAGCAACAGAAAACAACTTGGCACCATCCTTTATATGACAGCCTTTCAAGTACTTGAAGATGGAACTTGAAGACAACTTGTTTCTACATAAAATTGTGCAGTTCTAATAAGAACTGTTTTTTTTTCTTTCTAAAATAAATGGAAGAAAGATTGCTGACAATTCATTTCTTTACACCTCAACCATTTTGCAGGATGGTGGTTTGTTCTCATGTGAATGCAGTCTTCAAAATACTGTGACCTCCATCTTGGCCTTGGGGTTCCTGCAGGTCTCATCCTCAAGGCATGACTTTGGTTAATCAGTGATGAATATTCTGCATTAATAGGAAGAAGTAGTAGTAGCGGTAGTAGTAGTGTTCAGAAGCACTTTACTCCCTCAAAAGTTCCAGAGAATGTTAATGATTTGGTAGATTGAGAGTTTAGTTTGGACAGATTATTCAGTGGGAGAATGAAATAGAGGATATGGGGAAACATTTGAGTGTACACACAAGGAAAAATGCACACGTGTGCTATAGTGATGCATGCTGCATGTACAAATGTGGTGCATGTTGCATGTGTTTAACTTTCATGCTCCCCCATTACAGCCCCATAACTGTTCAGCAAATGTCCCTGTAAATTTTTATGTTTTTGTTTGAAAACTTCCCAGGAAAAACCTGGAAGAACTTTTCTCGAACAAATCAATCTCCAAATTGGGATCACAATCCACAGCAGGAGTGGCCACTTTAAAACTTCGACATTGCAAGGATCAGTTTACACTAATTTGAGAGGTCCACAATTTGCACTGCTTAATATGGCTCTGGCATTCCACCAGGAGGATGACTGTGTTCTCTCATCTGCATAAAAAACTAAGAATATTACATCCCATCTTCTTGTTAATGCAGGAATTATGCCAGTGGAGACTAGAGATTCCCAGCTGTAATGCTGTAACTAGGTCTGAGCAGATGTTGTTCAGATCAAGATAGACTACCATTGGGCACTCCATCGCTGCCAACTGTACAGCGCTTTGTACCTTTATAGTGGAGATGAATATGCTTGTTGCTTGTGCGGTTTATAGGTCTCAGGGTGACACTTGGGACAAAGCTGACAAGTTTTAATATTTATGCTTAAACTAGGAGAGTTGCCAAAGACGCTAACTTCTAAGTATACAGAAGGCATAACTACCTGGTTCTACAGGCTGGCTGGCTCAGGTGTCCCAGTGCTTAGGTTAGAGCAGGAAAACATGGGTATTGTAGCTTAAAGCATACCGGTTGCTTTATCCTGTTCCATAAGCCTAGGAAGGGTACCTGCTTTTGATGGCTAGCTGCTGTAATCAGGTTAGTCTAACTTGGATGTTCCCAGTACATCTTTGCAGTCTGCCATGTGATGACCAGAGTCCAGGTCTTGGGCTTTTTAATCAGATCCTCAGGAATACTTGAAAATGACCTCTTGATTTAATCTGCATATATATGTAGAAAGCACCAATATAGGGTCATCTGTGGCTCAGTGGAAGAGCATCTGTTTTGCCTGCAGAGTCCTTGGTACAATCCATGACATCTCCAGTTAAAAGTACCAGGCAGTACGTAATGTGAAAGACATCTACCTAAAACCCTGGAGAGATATGCTGCCAGACTGTGTAGACAATATTGACATTTGATGGTCCAGTGGTCTGATTCAGTATACGATAGCATCATGTGTCTTCATACAGAGTTTCCAGTTCCAATTCAAAGTGCTGTTTTTTACTTTTTACAGTTTGGGGCCAGTTTCCACATTGACCTATCCAGAGAGTGGAGTTATTTTCAGAGGTCCTTTCATATGTGCCTTAACTATATGGATCACAAGCTAGGGTGTCAGCTATAGAAGCAGTACAGTTCTAGATGGGTTTTGTAAGCTGATACTTGGATAATTGTTAATTTTAAAAGATACCATCACCAACCATGAATAGCTTTATAAAGTGTATTGGATTAAACATATAGATCCAAAGGATCCTTAAAGTCATGGAGCCTAATTTTCATGCTTTATTTAGTCTTTGTGTACATTTTTCAATCTGACAGGCCAATGTTCACATTGAAACTACCCATTATCTTCTAATGTTCACACCAAGATGTTCTCTACTGCAAATGTGTTGCTATTACATCCTATTAAAAAAGCTGTCCGCTATCAACTTGTCCATCTAAGCATGGCCTGTAGGCTTTCAACACACATTCAGGTGGTTGTGTGAACATACCAGAAAGTCTAGCACTGAAGTGAAGGTTATAGTGTACTTTCCTCTGACACATGTCAGAACACGTGAAAGTACGAGTTTTGTATTGGATTAGAAAGCGGCTATCCTAAGGCAATGTTCTGTCTTGTCAGCTTCAATCCTATTTTGGAAATGGATATATATTAGAGTGTTTTTCCAGGACACCAACCTCTTTCCAGAAGAGCCTATTATATTAATTGTTGCATTTTCTTTAGCAAAGGTGCCATTCCAACTGTGTTTTTTTTTTCTCTTTTTCTTTGCACAGCTGAATTAATCATAATGTAAAATACCCTAGAGATTAGGGCCTTGGCTCAGTTTGCTACCATATTTATCTTGAGTTCTGTGTCTCCATTTTGCTTCTAGAGGTGAGACCAAATTTCAAAAGTTGTCTGGTACAGTTTGAGTAGCCCAGTTTCAAATGAGGGTTTCCCTTGTGAGAAAGGGACACGCAGCTCTTTATTTCTGCACCGGTTTCTTTTTCTGCACACTGAATTTTTCCATTTGAGTTTATACACTTTCCGATGCTATTTTGGTATCAAGTGCAAATAAATGTGGACATAACCCTGCCTCGATGAAAAGGTGGATTAAATGCTTCAAGTGTGTTGACTTCTGTGTTTGCTGTCAAGATAAATGTCTTATAAATGGATATTTTAAAATATCAGGGAAATCAGTATTTTTTTCAGCAGCTACTTCATGTCTGTAGGATAGACACCTGCATGCTGAAAAGTATAGAAACAGGGCATTTTTAAATGCTTTAATAAATTTAAGTGGAATGTTCTTTTATTATTATAACCCAGGTATTTGCCATTTAACCTTTTTGGTTTTTTATGACTTGACATCATTTAAAACTCTTTCTATAAATAAAAAAGTGCATATAACACATGCTACATAACATATATCATATAAATAGCACAACAATGTGTTTTCTAAAAAAGGAGGGCATTAAAATGGTGGGGAGATGGCACAGAAGAAACCGCAAATGGAGAAACAGAAAAATAAACAAAAATGTCCCGATTAGCTGATCCCTATTCACTTAGTACACCTCTCTTCCCTAAATCTGCCCAGCAATTAGGGTTGCCAACCGCCAGGTACCAGCTGGAGATCTCCTGCTATTACAGCTGATCTCCAGCTGACAGAGATCAGTTCACCTGGAGAAAATGGCTGCTTTGGCAGTTGGACTCTTTGGCATTGAAGTCTCTCCCCTCCCCAAATCCCACCCTCCTCTGGCTCTGCCCCCAAACCCTCCCACCCTTGGCAAAGAGGGACCTGGCAACCCTACCAGCAATTCATGTTGTTCAAATTGGAATGCTTCCAAATCTTCCCCAGTAACCACTCCCCATGGCTGCATTCTCTTGTGGGAGTAACTTCAAGTGTCTCCCCATATAAGACTTGTATAAAGCTGAGCCTGTTCAATCCCTGTGTAAGAAGCTGTATTTGCACATTTAAGTCACTTATGAACCTCAGCAGATGTTTTTAGGTTGAATCCATCTAACTTAGTATTGTCTACCATTGACAGCATCCTTCCCAGGTCTTGAAACAACCTCAGTAGCCTCTACTGGGGCTCAAACCTAGGACGTTCTGTGTGCAAAACATGAAAATCTACCAGTGAGCCACCTGCCCCCCCCCCCAAAAAAAACATACAGCCATCAGGAAATCACTGTTAGCATTCTGTGGAAGCATGTATCAGAGATTTGCATCTGTTTAACCATACAAATAAAAAAAATGTAACCAGATGTAAATTACAGGAATGGGGGCATACAAATTTTCCCTTGTAAATAATAAATAATCATTCAGTCCTCTGTTGTTGTTCTTTTTTTTCATTTGCTGAAAATTCACAAACTATTGACCTAGTTTGTATCTCCAGTCATCCAATTTCATGCATGCATTTCAGATAGGGGACCATCTTTGGTTCCCAACACCAGAAGTGGAGACCTCAAGTTGAAATGAGGCCTTTGGCGAGGATAAAGAAGTCTATCCTGCAGTTTGTCACAGATTTGCACCTGCTTTGAAAGCCTGCTTTGAAAACAGAGACCCCCCCCTCCTTTTCCCCCTAAGAGTGCAAGAATGAAGGTCCTCTCCGGTAACGTATTTGCAGAAGTGCGTGGCTCTGTGCAACAGCAAAGTCGGGGTAGATAAAATATGCATTGAGAGAGGGAAAGAGAGTGCAAAGAACAAAAATCAATAAGGAGGTCTTAAAAATTCCATTAGCCTTGGAGGCATCAGTGACTCCTAGAACATGCCAACAAATTAAGTGTTTTATTTGACAATTTGCTCAATTATTTCATAAATAAGTATGTACTTACCCGGCCTGATAATTGGCAGCACAGGAGGCTGCCACTAGAAACTTGAGGGTTCCAAGATCGAGGTTCTCATTAACTCTGTAAGTGGAGAGAGGAGACCTGATAAAGTAATAGGTTGGATGCATTATGTACGGGGCAAAGCTCTGGCTCAACTTTTCTTCATACCTCCTTTTTTTTTGTTCGCTGATGGAAAAAAAAAAGTGAAGGTTCCAGGAGTAGAGATGGTAGCACATCAGGTTGCTGAAAAGCAGAAAGCAGGATTTTGTAAAACCAAGATGTCCTGAAACTTGCTAAGGACTTTCTTCTAGGAGTGTGCACCATTTTTTTTCTGGTATTTTTCAGGTTTGGGTTTAATACATCCGGACATTTCGAAAAATCTGGAAAAAGCAACATACTTATTTTGTCTTTTCCCAAAACATTGAAAAATTTCGGGTTAATAAACTCGAACCCTAAAAATACAGGGCGCAGAGTTGAAGTCTGGGCTCGGAGTGACCCCAGCTTTCAGTTCTGAGTCCCCACTGCAGCCGAATCCCATGTGGTGTTCGGCTGCATGGGGAAGAATTGAAGGCTGAGCAGGCTCCCAGTGAGCCCAGCCTTCCATTCTGCATCCCCTCAGTGGCGGACCCAGTCAGCAGGTAAGTGAGGGAGGGGGAAGGAGAGGGAGGGGGTCAAAAAGGGCAGTGGGGCCAATGCGTCCCCAAATAATTTCGAATCAATTCTGCAATTTTCGGGATCCGTTTTTTCAGCTCCTTTTTTTGCCACTATTTTTTTACTCGTAACCCCCTCCCCCCCCCGAAAAATACCAAAAAGGTATTTTTAGGGAGGTTTGGTTCAGCTTTAGCCAAATGCACACCCCTACTTTTTTCTTCAAGCCCTGGATTTAGAACATTTTTTGGCAGAATTTTCAAGTCTCCATCGTTATGTATTTTCCTTTGGCAGCTTTTTCAGTGCCTTTGAATCAGTGCAAAAAGGACTCTGAGCCTATGGTACGTTTATCCCCCCCCCCCCCCGCCCACAGAATAAATAAAGAATAATCTCTGGTCCTGATGGGGGGAAAAAAGATTTGTATTTGGCAAAGTGATAAAGGGAGGGAGCACTACAAGTCAGTATCACAGGAATCATAATTGTCTTCAAACAAGAAATTATATGTATTAGTTTTTTTAGCAGTAGTTGACAACCTGCAGGTCTGTGGTCTCAGCAACTGGTGGTCACCAAGTGGCTGCTCTTCACAGAATCGCTATTGAATTTTTGCCTAAACGAAAAATTTAAGGTGAACATGAGCTTTCTGCTTGAGTAAACATCCAAGGAATAACAAAGGAAGCAACAAGTTTTGATAAGACTAGCAAAGTTTCTTGGTAGGGCATGTGCGTGTGAACATCTCCCTCAATGTCTGCTAGATTCTCTTCATATCCAGTTTGTCTTTCTGGCTTATATATCCCACTGTCCTGCATTCCACCATCCTGTTTGCTTCATGTTCTCTGGATGACTGTAAGATTGCTTTATGCTTTGCTATCTTGCTGTATTTCACACTGTAATGAGCACCTTGCAAGATGCAGTCCAAAGCATAAGAGCATAGTTTAGTAGTAGAAGACTCAACTCCAGGTTTGGTGGTTCCCAGTTAGTGACTGGGTTCCCCCCCCCCCCATTATTTCACGTTTTTCACATAGAAGAAGGTGCAAAGACTGGTTTGTTTTTGGCTCTGTTTGGGTTTTTGCTGCTACAGACAGGAAGATATAATGGGCTTACGTTAAATGAGCGAAAATGTCCATTGAACATTAAGAGAAACTTGCAAGTGGTGACAGCAATTTGACAATGGAACCAGTTCCCAATTGGGGTGAATGAGTTCTCCCTGGGTGGAAGTCTTCAAGCAGAAGCTAGATTACTTTCTAGCACTATATTTATTGTACTAGTCAGGACAGGGTTAGACTTGGTGGCCGCAAATGGAGAATCTAGGTAAGATTGGCCCTAAGCTATATAATTGGAAATACACTGAAGTGCTGGGGGCAGTGGTTGAGAAAGATTATGAAAGACAACAATGCAGAAGGGGAAAGGGGGTCTATGCCATTTTTTCTCCAAGTAATTTCCCCCCTTCAGTAGAATATTTTGTTTCCATACCAAGGTCCTACTTGCTATGAATTCAGTCCAGAGGAGCAGACACATTTCCCGGGGCCTTGGGGTAGCACATACATTGCAGCTGGTTTCCCATGATGGTCTTGGCATAGCTCTCTGCTTTTTTAATGATGAACTAATCTGCACTGTCAGGCTGTCAATGTCATTGGTGTCACCACCAACACATTTCCTCTCATCGCCAAAAGCACCCATCCTGCTTGTGGGGAACTTTGCAGAAGATGGGCCAGATGTCTTCCTATGACAACAGGCAGAGCAGGCACCCATAAGGCAGCAGTGCATGACCAAGGGAAGCAAAGGCCTGTTTCAGGATATCACCATCGTGTTTTCATAGCTATGGAAAGAGCATCAATCCACAAATTCAGAAAATCCTTTTAGGGTTTCACTGTGATGCTTCATCAGGATGGATTATTTCCTTTTAAGATTTTGCTTTCTCTCTTGCCCTTTTTGTTTTTTTCTGTTTATAGCAATAGTCTTCAAACTGTATTCAGGGCTCGTTTCCCTCCTGTATTCTCTCCCCCCCCCCCCCCCGCTGAAAGTTACAAATAACTTCCCCTTTAACGTTCTATTGGACTCCCCCCATTGTTTCAGTACAAATGAAATAAATTACAATTTCCACTCCTCCTCAACTAAAAGAAATACAAATCCCCACAGAGTGCCAGCTCTCCTTTCTTGCAACCCAATTCTCCATCCCCATGGCCCCAGCTTTGAAGAAGCAAGACTCAAGAGTACAAAAAAGACCTGAAATGTAAAGTGGACAGCTGAGATCTGGACACTAGCCACTTCGGTATGCCAGGCAAGGCAGTATGCATCCATTATTCTCTCCCTCTTCCACAGAACTTCAGGATTACGGGTGTCTGAACATTTTTTGTTTGTTTTGTCTTTTCATTTTTATGCATGGGCAGGAAGATCGTTTTCATCCTATTTATTTTCTTTGCTTAACCAGCTTTCTATGAAGGGGGGCAATGTGGCACAGGGTCCCTGCAGGTGATGATAACCACTGGGCAGATTTGTATGGAAGGAGACTCCAGACTTATACCATTTAGGGCTTTATAGGGAAGAAGAAGAAGTTTTTATATGCCGACTTTCTCTACCACTTAAGTAAGAATCAAACTGGCTTACAATCACCTTCCCTTCCCATCCCCACAACAGACACCCTGTGAGATAGGTGGGGCTGAAAGAGTGTGACGAGCCCAAGGGCATTCAGCTGGCTTCATGTGTAGGAGTGGGGAAACCAACCCAGTTCACCAGATTAGCCTCCACCGCTTAAGTGGCGGAACAGAGAATCAAACCCAGTTCTCCAGATCAGAGGCCATCGCTCCAGTCCAAACACTGCTCTTAACCACTATACCATGCTGGCTCTAACTATCATTTTAAATTTTGTCTGGATATGTTATATATCAGGGATGGATTTGAACTGTAAATTGGCTAAATCCTAATATAGACCTTAGATACATTTTGAGTTTAGGGACCACTGAAGTCAGTGGCATCAGCTGGAGATAGGGTTGCCAACCTCCAGATACTAGCTGGAGATCTCCTGCTATTACAACTGATCTCCAGCTGATGGAGATCAGTTCACCTGGAGAAAATGACCACTTTGACCATTGGACTCTATGGCACTGAAGTCCCTCCCCTCCCCAAACCCCACCCTCCTTAGGAGAATCAAACCCGGTTCTCCAGATCTGAGTCCACCGCTCCAAACCACTGCTCTTAACCACTACACCACGCTGGTAAACAGCCATGCATAAAATACTCAGGACCAAGAGACACAGATTCAGATCCAAACCCTGTTATTAAATTATTGAATCAGTCTCTATCTTTAAGCCTAACTGGGTTTCTGTGCGGTTAACATGGAGGGAGGTATGTGAACTCATTGGTGGAAAGGCCGGTTAGAAATGTGAGTGATAACATCATTAAGATCCTGCTCTGGACTGCTGGATTGTGTGTGTGTAAAGTGCCGTCAAGTCGCAGCCGACTTATGGCGACCCCTTTTTGGGGTTTTCAAGGCAAGAGACTAACAGAGGTGGTTTGCCAGTGTCTTCCTCTGTATAGCAGCCCTGGACTTCCTTGGTGGTCTCCCATCCAAATACTAACCAGGGCTGACCCTGCTTAGCTTCTGAGATCTGATGAGATCAGGCTAGCCTGGGCCATCCAGGTCAGGGCGGACTGCTGGATTAGTTTGGGCTAAAAAGAAGCTGCTGAACCTCTGGTGTCTTTGGCCCTGTGACTCTGTTCCTTTAAAAATGGGACTCAAAAGTATTCTTTGGATGAATTTTTCCTTCTTTTTCTCCTGTTTGTACTTGAACTATCAAGTTTTTATGACTCTCTAATTAAACTGAGCGAGGACTTCTTTGTATCTCCCCTTTGGCTGAGGTCACTGATGCTGAAAAAAGATGTCCTTTTGAACACCAGGAGTGGCTACACTTCAGTAGTTTGGGTGCTCTTTAGTCCTGTGAACTGAGGTTTCTTGTGGATAAACTCCTCTCTATCAATGCAAATATCATGCACTCATCCATATTAATACTTTAGAGAACAAAGTAATTTCACATTAACTCTACCAGGGCAGCGCAGTCAGAAGTTCCTTACTTAGGCAGAGTGGAGGTAAGTTGTAAAAAGTACAACATACCCATTTTATTTTAAAGGAAAATGCCAAAATATAGGGATCGGGGTCAGGTCCCTCCATCAGCCTCACTTCCAGTGCCTCCTATCAGTACCCCCAGTGAGAGCTGGAGGGGAGGGGGTTCTCTGGCTCCCCTTCACACCCTGTGGAGAGTGGCCAAGTGTTGTCCTCACTGGTCCCACACATTACCCTCCTCAAAAGTGGCAGGGAGCCAGCCAATCTGCGGCAACAGTAGGATTGCCAACCTCCAGGTACTAGCTGGAGATCTCCTGCTATTACAACTGATCTCCAGCGGATAGAGTGGAGAAAATGGCCTCTTTGGCAATTGGACTCTATGGCATTGAAGACCCTCCCGAAACCCCACCCTCCTCAGGCTCCACCCCAAAAGCCTCCCACTGGTGGTGATGAGGGACCTGACAACCTTAGGAAACAGCAGGGAGCCCTTCTTATCTGAGCCACTATAACTCAGCTGCTACAGGGCAGGTTTTTTTTTTTAATGGGCCAGGTTCCACAGTGGTTGCCCCATATAATCCCCCCCTATAATGGTCATGGGTTTCTCCACCCAGGGACAGTATAGTCAGCATGAAAATAGGTGATGAACAGAGAGCCAGTGTAGTGGTTAAGAGCAGTGGATTCTGATCTGGAGAACCAAGTTTGATTCCCTACTCCTCCACATGAGCAGTGGACTCTAATCTGGTGAAGCAGGTTTGTTTCCCCACTTCTCCACATAAAGCCTGCTGAGTGACCTTGGGCTAATCACAGTTCTCTTTGAACTCTCTCAGCCCCACCTACCTCACAAGGTGTCAGTAGTCGGAAGAGGAAGGAAAGGTGCTTGTAAGCCAGTTTGGTAGAGAAAATCAGGGTATAAAAGCCAATTTTCCTTAAAGGTAGAGAAAATCAGGGTATAAAAGCCAATTCTTCTTCTTCTAAAATGGAGTTGCAGTGATCCAATGCTAGACTGGACATTTGAAATTCCAGGCATGTGGGTGTCTTTCTGTAAAGTTGCCTTTGATTGCAGCAGCTCTCTCCCAATGTGTTGTGTTTTTTGTTGTTGTTGTTGTTAGTATCTGACTAAACACCAAACTCTCCCAAAGCGATTAAAAAACCCTGTGTGGGACCCATTCTTGACAGAATATACCACCATGGTGATGGTGTGGGACTATGGATGCTGTACAATTGTTTCAGCTAAGCAAGGTTGGGTTTTTGTACATACCTGGGATGCTGTTGGAGGTTTGTGGGGAGACTCCGAGTGATTTGGCTGATGGTGAGCAGCTGTATTTCTTCACCCAGCACATAGTTAAATTGTGGAACTCCCTGCCCCAGGATGTGGTGATGGCTGCCAACTTGGAAGGCTTTAAGAGGGGAGTGGACATGTTCATGGAGGAGAGGGGTATTCATGGCTACTAGTCAAAATGGATACTAACCAGGATTCAGACTTATTCTCTCCAGGATCAGAGGACCATGCCTATTATATTAGGTGCTTTGGTACACAGGCAGGACCATGCTGCAGCAGTTGTCATGTTTGTGAGCTTCCTAGAGGCACCTGGTTGGCCACTGTGTGAACAGACTGGTGGACTTGCTGTACTTTGGTCTGATCCAGCATGGCATTTCTTATGTTCTTATGCCACTGTTTCTTAGACACCTGCCCAGATGAACAAATTGCTGCTGCCAGGGATCAAAGCCCCCACTCATCTGCTCTCTTCTGTGCCTTAGCAGTGGCAGCGGCAGTTAGCAGCCTTCACTGTTTGCTTAGGCAGGTGCGTAAAGAATGGATGGTGGGACACAATGATCACTGTTGTTTGCTTTCTGGCTCTTTAGCAGAGGAGGTAAGGCGGAAGCACCTCCTGCTTTGCCCTAATGGCCTACAGGCCAAGAGAAGGCCATGGAATGATCAGTCCTAGTCCTTTCAGTGCAGCAAAATGCCACTACTGGCAGTAGTCAAAGGGAGAAAGCACGCTATAGAAGAAGAAGAATTAGTTTTTATATGCCGATTTTCGCTACTTTTTAAGGAGAAACAAACCAGCTTACAATCTCCTTCCCTTCCTCTCCCCACAACAGACATCTTGTAAGGTAGGTGGGGCTGAGAGAGTTCAGAGAACTGTAACTAGCCCAAGGTCACCCAGCTGGCTTCATGTGTAGGAGTAGGGAAACCAACTTGGTTCACCAGATTAGAGCCCGCCACTCATGTGTAGGGGCACTTTAACACAGCCCAAATAATGCACTTTCAATCCACTTTCAATGCACTTTGACGGTGGATTTTACTGTGTGAACTGGCAAAATCCACTTGCAAATTATCATTAAGGTGCACTGAAAGTGAATTGAAAGTGCATTATGTGGGCTGTGTGAAAGGGCCCTAGGAGTGGCGAATCAAACTTGATTCTCCAGATTAGAGTCCACCGCTGATGTGTAGGAGTGGGGAATCAAACCCGATTCACTAGAGTCCGCTGCTCCTGTGGAGGAGTGGGGAATCAAACCCGGTTCTCCAGATTGGAGTCCACCACTCTTAACCACTACACCATGCTGGCTTTCAGAAATGACTGCTACACTGTGGTGGGACATCCCAAGGTCACTGGGCCTCAGCAGCTGCCTGATGATGCTTATCCCTGGTGCCAGCCTCAATATACTGTTTATGTAGACTGCAGACATTGGCACTAAGGCACTGTACCCCTCAAGTTAAGAGTAGTCTGAATGTGTCCTTGGTCTCCTTTTCTTCCTTCGTTCCTTTGGGTAAACACCAGAGGCTGAAGGGACTCAAACTGTCTTTTCCAATTAGTGCAATCTGTGGATTGACAATGGGGGATAGTTATACCTCCTGCCGCTGGGGGAATAAACCAAATGTGTCAATCAGGCTTCTTTTAAAAAAAAGAAGAAGAAGAAGCAAACAGTCTGTGCAGGCTTTAGATGAAATGTCCACACACACGAAATAATGCTGGCGTAATTAATGTTTAGATTTCAGAAATCACTTGAGGAACAAGGAGGCCCAGGCAGAATTACAGTCTTGTCAGTGTTTCCACAAGTGTGGAAATATCAAGAGCACTGTTACATGTTATTAAGTGAGCAAGCCGCCTGATTATCAGCTAAATGGAATGATTAATGGCTACACCCTGGTACGTTTCTTGGCAGTCGTCTTTTTTGCGATCGTAACATCCCAGTTTTATAGAATCCCCGAGCTGGATCGCCTGTTTCCTTGCCTTTGCTTAACCTTGCTGCCTAAGCGTTTTCTCTGCCTTCCCACGGAAAATGAAAGTGCAGCCTCTCAAATCCGAACGATCAATCGCCGAATTTGCAATGATGTTAATTAGTTTGCCCTCCTTCTGAGATGTGATGAAGCAAAAGTGTTGCATTTAGTATTGGGGTTATGGTTGTTAACCTCCGGGAGGTTTGTGGGGCAGAGTCTGAGGAGGGCGGGGTTTGGGGAGGGACTTCAATGCCATAGAGTCCAATTGCCTAAGTGGCCATTTTCTCCAGGTGAACTGATAGGGTTGCCAGGTCCTTCTTCACCACCAGCAGGAGGTTTTGGGGTGGAGCCTGGGGAGGGTGGGGTTTGGGGAGGGGAGGGACTACAATGCCATAGAGTACAATTGCCAAAGTGGCCATTCCAGGGGAACTGATCTGTATCGGCTGGAGATCAGTTGTAATGGCAGGAGATCTCCAGCTAGTACCTGGAGGCTGGCAACCCTACAAGCAAATCATTGCGCATCTCCCTAATTATTTTCAGTGACACTTATTAGTTGAGACTTCTTTATTTGTTATTTATGGGGTGGAAGATGCTGTTCGAAACATGGACACATGGGCGGGGTCTGGAGCTCTATGTGAATATTTGAAGCAGACCCTGCAGGTGTCAAGCAAAAGCTAGACTTTGCTTTTTCTGGCCTGATGTGTTTTCTGGTCTGCAGGGTTTTCGGTTTTGTTTTGTTTTTACTTCCCAAGCTTACATAGTGATGCAGTTCCTGCATTTTCATTTGTTTCCCAAGAAGGGGATCCATGTGGGAACATATGGCTATGGACAGAATATCACTTCTTCTAACAGTAAGGGAGCTGATCCCTGTTATGGTCATGAATGCATGAAAACTGGCCTACCCAAACAAGTGCAGAAAAAAATTATATTTTGTAGCTTAAGACAAAATGGGAGGAAAAAAAAACCCTGATGAGGACTGAAGAAGCTTAGAATCATAGAGTCATAGAGTTGGAAGGGGCCATACAGGCCATCTAGTCCAACCCCCTGCTTAATGCAGGCTCAGCCTAGAGCATCCCTGACAAGTGCTTGTCCAGACTCTGCTTAAAGACTGCCAGTGAGGGGGAGCTCACCACCTCCCTAGGTAGCTGATTCCACTGTCGAACAGCTCTTACTGTTAAAAAAAAATTCCTAATATCCAGCCAATACCTTTCCACCCGCAATTTGAACTCATTATTGTGAGTCCTGTCCTCTGCTGCCAACAGGAACAGCTCTCTGCCCTCCTCTAAGGGACAGCCCTTCAAATACTTCTGGGAGCATGAAATTATGAGAGTAGCTGGAAGTCAGTTAAGGGAGGGGGATATCACTTGCTGAACCTCTCAGAAATGATAGACTCCTGGAGAGGGAATCGCTCCTGCAGCTCGCCAGGATCCCTAGTTGTTGTGCCTTACTCGCCCTTACCTCTTAGACAAAGACCTGCTCACTGCAGTCCATTGTGTTCAATTCTCTTCAGCGAAACCATTCAGCAATGCAGCCTTCAGCTCTTCATGGGTTTTGTGCGATTCTCTGTTTCCATCAGCTATCCATTCACTTGCACACAGGCGGATGCTTTGTAGACGCAGAATATGTCGCCGAGATTCTTGACATTTCAACTTAACCGTTATATGGTTTAATTTTGCTGGGGCGCAGCTGCTTCGTGATGACATTTTAAGATTTCCAAAAGTTGTTAAACCATTAAGGTTTTTTTTTTTTTAAGGCTTCTGTATCTTATTTTTACAATCTGGCATTCCGACGGTGCTGGCTTGTTTGTTTGTATCTCTCCCCCCCACCGCCAATTAGAGGCAAAAGGGAAAGTGCCTTGTAACACTGCTGCTTCAATTATCATTCGGTTCAATTAAGAGGATCAAGCAAAGCCAAGTTAATTCTGAGCTCACTTAGAATGTGCAACCTCTCGAGGTAAGCATCGCCAAAGAGATACCGGGGTTGCAGCCGAATCACGTAAAAAAAACAACAAGAAAATTTATGACTGAATGTCAAATGTTATGCATAGCTCACTGAAGCAAATTAAGATGAATGCAGTTCAATTGTGCCGGCTTTCGACTCTGGCTCCGCTGTCAGAATATTGTCTCTGTTTTGTTTATGATAAAAAATTGCTGTATGGGGCAACTCTCTCCCCCAACCCACCGCATCGCAGCAGATTTTTTCCCCCAAGGGATTTAAATGTTGCCAACTTCTCCCTTTATAATTTATCTGTAAAAATAATTTATATAATCTGTGAAGGATAGGTTGGAAGGTGTTAGGGCTGATCCATCATTTCCAGTTTCCTTGGTTTATCACTAACCATACCTATTGTGGACTGAATTTAGTATTATTGCTTTCTGTGCCTGATTTAAATAATGGTGAGACAGCTAGACCTGCAGCGTGTCCTAACAAAAAATATGGTAAATGGGCCGGTGTTCTGACAGTATGTGTTCTTCATATTAGTTTGTATAAAAATCTTTAAACTTTCTGCCTAGCTTTCTATATGGCTTACAATATATTTGAAAAGTTATGACGGAGATAAAACAGGAAGCTAAGCATATACCGGCAGATTAAACCAGCCAAAGATGAATCCATCACACCAGAGACCACTTAATGTCCAAACCAAAAATTGTCTTCTTCTAGAACCATCAATGCAGGTGAAAAGTCAGCAAGTAGAAGAAGAAGAATTGGTTTTTATATGCCAACTTTCTCTACCATTTAAGGAAGAATCCAACTAGCTTACAATCACCTTCCCTTCACTTCCCCACAACAAACACCCTGTGAAGTGAGTGGGGCTGAGAGAGTGTGACTAGCCCAAGGTCACCCAGCTGGCTTCATGTGTAGGAGTGGGAAAACAAAACAGATTAGCGTCCTCAGCTCATGTGGAGGAGTGGGGAATCAAACCCGGTTTTTCAGATCAGAGTCCAGCGCTCCAAACCACTGAGCCACTACACTACTCTGGCTCTTCAAGTATAGATAGGATTAAGTAGGCATGGAGAAGGTGTCACCATGGAAAAGGCCCTGAGTGTGTTCACCAGATGGAAACATATAGACTTTCAGATCCCCTGGTGCCTAAGCATTTAGGACTTTATTGGTCAACGATAGCATTTGGGCTGACTAAAAATCAATCTTCTTAAACATTTTTGTTCCATTCCAAATTTATTTGCATGCAGTGCAAATGAAATTCACCTCATATTGTTATGCACATCTGCAATCAGTGTGCATGCAGAAGTGGGCTCTGTAGACTGGTTCTGTAGCATGTATCACTTGGTGACTCCAACATTAAGTACTAATGTGTGAATGGACTACCACCAGGGCTGCCAAGCCCCGTGTCAGAATGGGGGATCCCCACCCCAAGCTCCCGTTGCCCAAGTGGTGGGAGGACGGGGACTGGAAGCAACAGCAGTAGTTCTAGGAATTGCCAGAAAGCTATGGTTTTATCATAGAGATTTCAGGGATTCCTAGAACTACCACCATTGCTTTTGGGTTTCCCCCAGAATTGGTGTCATTGCACTCGTGATGCTGCCTCCCCACCATGTTACCACCTGCAAAGTTTTCAGCCTGGCAACCCTAGCTGCCACAAATACAGCATCCCAGATATTCATGTCACTTCCAGCACAATGCTTTCTAGTAAAATCAATTCACACATTCAGTGTGCGGTCATCAGAAGCTCTCTTCAGATGACATGTGTAAAAAAGAATTCATGGGCGGCAATGAGCACCCTGGTCCTGCCCCTTTTTCTTAAACTTGATCCCCAGATTTGGCTACAGAACCTATACATATACATCCCCATGATTGGCAGAACTTATTTTTTCTAGTCTTGGGGTGGGAGCCTACATGCATACATTTTGTATATATGCATGGGCAGGGATATAGCCAGTATGCTGCTTCTGCTCTCATTCAACCCATGTACCCTTCATACATCATCTGAAGAATACTTCAATGTGGAGATATCAAGAGATGTACTCATATGTGAAGAGCCCCATGGCGCAGAGTGGTAAGCTGCAGTACTGCAGTCCAAGCTCTGCTCACACCCTGAGTTCGATCCCAACTGAAGTTGGTTTCAGGTAGCCGGTTCAAGGTTGACTCAGCCTTCCATCCTTCTGAGGTTGGTAAAATGAGTACCCAGCTTGCTGGGGGTAAAGGGAAGATGACTGGGGAAGGCACTGGCAAACCACCCCATAAACAAAGTCTGCCTAGTAAACGTCGGGATGTGATGTCACCCCATGGGTCAGGAATGACCCGGTGCTTGCACAGAGGACCTTTACCTTTTCCCTACTCATATGTATGCACTTGCATGTATGATCTGATCCTTTGTGAAGAGGTTACCAAGTTATAGCCTTCATCTCCAATTGACCAGGGCAAAGAGCCAGAGATCCTTTGAAAGCTTAAGCATTTCCAAGAAAGAAAACACTTTTTTTAAAAAAATAGTCCACCTCATTATAACCCTTTTCAGTAGTAACCTGAGAGAGAAATGAATCCGCACAGAATTATTATGCAGCGCCTACCTCCTCATTTACTTTTAATCTCTTAACAATATGTCCAATCAACAGCTTGCATTCATAACATCCAATTATGCGAGGACATTATTAGATTAGCAACAGATTAAGGGCATTATCAATTCATTTTGAAATAAGCACATACCGAGGGCTTCTATTTGCCTTGTAGCAATGAACATGATGACAGCTAAATTTAGCTATCTGGGAAGGGGCTGGCTGATATATACAGGCTTTTCCCTGTTTCTCTTGTGGGGAGGGATGAAGAAATACTGCAAACATTTGATCTAATATTGAACTACCATGAGTGGCAGAATGAGGACAAGGATTAGATGAGATGGGGGGAATCAGTGGTAGCAATGGGGTACCCCATGGCCAAGTGCAGGGGTATCAGACATAAAACCCATGGGCTGGATCCGACCCCTTGAGAGCTATTATCCTGCCCAAGAGCTAGCCGAGGAAGCCACCACCACCCCACTCTCGAGCTGAGCTGGCGAGGCGTGGCCCAGCCTGACCAAGTGACATTTATGCCATATCCGGCCCTCTTAACAATTGAGTTTGACACCCCTGGTCTAGTGCATGGACCAGAGACATATGATCTATCATACTTGCAGAGCAATCCTAATACTAGTCCCAATTGGTTTACACTGGAGCAACTCTACATAGGATTGCACTGTTAGACTGACCAGTGTGTGGAGAGGAGATTGCCTGGGACCCCCATATGACACCTTGCATTCTCTTACAGAAGTAGTAGCGTTGGTTTTTATACCTCACTTTTCTCTACCTTTAAGGAGTCTCAAAGCGGCTTACAATCACCTTCCTTCCCTCTCCCCATAACAGACACGAGTTCAGAAAGAACTGTGACTGGCCCAAAGTCACCCAGCAGGCTTCATGTGGAGGAGTGGGGAAATAAACCTGGTTCATCAGATTAGAGTCTGTCGCGCTTAACCATTACACCACACTGGCAAGTTGGATTATTCATGTAAGCAATAGGAATACATCACTCAGTCTAGTGGTATTTTGTTAATAGACCTGCACTGAATCTGAGAGGAGGGGGCAGAGGTTTTCATCACATATACCACCACCCCTTTGAAAGGGATAAGAATTCAGAGTACAAATGAACCAGCGCCAAAAAAAATGTAGCCTTTTTTTGAAACGGCGAGCACTATTTTTTAAAAAGACCACATATTGTTTTATTGGGCGAAAATGCGCGGTCGCTTTAGCCTCCTTTATTCCTTGTTTCAGCCAGGATCGAACGCACGATCGGCGAAATGCATGCGTTCGATCCTGGCTGAATCCTGGCTGAAACAGGGAATAAAGGAGGCTAAAGCAACCATGCGTTTTTGCTAGGGCTGTCGATTCGGTTCATCCCTAACTGAAAAACAGCCGAATTTCCCCTGATTCAGCAGTTTTTAGTTTGGATGGAACCGAACTCAAAAAAGGTGGGAAAACGGGGAGCCGAATTCAGCGAGTTCGGGGTGTTCGGTGAATAAATTTGACAAATTTGGGGTTCGGCGCAGCAGCATAACCATCAGTTAGTAAGCAGCATTCTCCCCCGGCCAATCGGTGGCCAAGCTGGGTCTTCTTCTGGCCAATCAGTCGCGATTGAGTGCATGAGCCCAGCTGCTGCGCTGTCCGGCCGGGGAGAGAAAGAGAGAGTGTCTGTTTGTGTGAGAGAGAAATCCCCGTGGGGGGGGGTGCTTGTGCACAATCACTCCTTTCCATGGCTTCAGGGGGCGCATTTGGGAGGGTACAGCCCCCAAACTTTCAGCGTAGCTTCAGAGGAGCCTTCTTGCAAGAATCCCCAAGTTTTGTAAAGATTGGATCAGCGGGGGCTGAGATATGGGCCCTGAAAGGGGTCCCCCCTTAATGTGCATTTTTATTCCATTTACAGCACACATTCGAGCCATTCTGTGGCTGCAGGGGGTGCATTTTTGGGGGTACAGCCCCCAAACTTTCAGCATAGCTTCAGAGGAGCCTTCTTGAAAGAATCCCCAAGTTTTGTAAAGATTGGATCAGCAGGGGCTGAGATATGCCCCCCTTTTCCCTATTGGGATGAATGGGATCAGCCGATCCTGTGTGCATCTCGACAGCGGCAAATCCAAGGCAAAACCTCCCGTCCTCCAAGTCCCTCCTGATGGAACAGAAGACAGCCACAGTAAGACCCCTTTTGGGGCTTTAATCTATAATTTTTCTCCTGTGTTTGTGTGTGGGGAGGGAGCAGTTTCTGTGGGTGGGGGAAGCCAAAGGGGGCTTTTGACTGTTCTGTCTGGGGGTGTGTGCCCCCTCGAGTCTCTCTGTCCCTGGTTTGAGGGGGGGCTTCAGTTGTGTGTCCTCAGGTTTTCCCTCATTCATAAGATCTGTTAGGTCTATTTTGATGCTTGCTCAAAAATTGTTTTCAAATTGTGACTTAAAGAAAGCATTTGCCTGGTCCCGAGTCCGATGCAAAAGGGGAAATTCCACCCCCTCCTGCTCCTGATGCTTAGCTAGCATGCCTCTGTCCCTTTCCATGGTTTGCAAACTCCCAGGTGTCATGTGTTGCTTTGCATGGTTGCAAATGTGTTGCTTTGCATGGTTTGGATGGTTGTGTTGCTTTGCATGGTTTGCAAACTTCTTCGCACCTGCCCCGCCCTTGCTCCCCGCAGCTCAGCTGTTTGTCAGGGCTGGGAGCTTGGAGTGGGGGCAAGCTCTGCTAATTGCAAATGCACATTAAGGAGGAGGGACCCCTTTCGGGGCCCATATCTCAGCCCCCGCTGATCCAATCTTTACAAACCTTGGGGGTTATTGCAAGAAGGGTCCTTTGAAGCTACGCTGAAAGTTTGGGACCCCTACCCCAAAAAATGCCCCCCCGGAGCCGCGGAAAGGTGCGGTTGTGATTTTAATGGCTTTATTCGGCTGAATTTTCCCCCAAACTCCGGACCTCATGCCGAATTGCACGGACCCGAAGCGGGGGAGTTCGGACTTTGGCATTTCCCAAATAAAAACGGGCCAAATTTTGCCGAATCCGAATTTTACCGAATTTTTTTTTCAACAGCCCTAGTTTTCGCCCATTGCCTCTGTTTAAAGAGGATGTTTCAGCCAAGTGAAGGGTAGCATGAGGCCCGGATCTGTGTCACCCCCAGTCTTCACAAGTGTTTTCCCAAGTAAGGGGAAGAGTTGCCAGTTTCACAGTGAAAGGCAGCCTTTTTCACCATTAGAAAAGAGCTGCTCTTTTGAAGAATGTATTGAACTCCCCTAAATTTTACTTTAATTGCAAAAAATCCCGAACCTCATGAAAATACACTGCCTCCTCAATTGTGAACGTAAATGCATCCTTTGCAGTTCTTTTTTACATGGCTGCTTGTTGTGATCCATTCCTCTGGCCTTTGAAATCATTACTAATCATCAGAATGCAAACCGATGAAGGCTTTCTTTTTTGCCAATAACACACAGGGGCAGACTGGCCATTTAACTTACAGGGAAACCTCGCAGTGGGCTGCTAGCCTAGCGGCCCACTGGTGGCTATAAGCAAGGCAAGCCAAGCCAAACCTCAGCAACTTTACCCATACCTCAGGGGCCATTTTGGCTCAGACCCTTCAGTGGCTGTGACAGTGTCTCAGTGGGGCTGCCAACCCCCAGGTGGTGGCTGGAGATCTCCTGCTATTACAACTGATCTCCAGGTGACAGAGATCAGTTCACCTGGAGAAAATGGTGGCTTTGGAAGAAGGGCTCTATGGCATTGAAGTCCCTCCTCTCCCAAAACCCTGCCCTCATCAGGCTCCACCCTAAAATCTCCAGGTATTTCCCAACCCAGGCCTGGGAATAGGGTTGCCAGGTGCCCGTTGGTGGTGGGCAAACCCCTGGTAATGTGCCCTTCTGCCTGCCGACCAGCTGAGGGCTGGCGGGCAATTCTGCATGCGCTTGCCAACACCACACTTCCCGTAAACCTGAAGTGCTGTTTCAGCGTGCGAGCGCACGAGATCTACACAGAAACCTCCCGCCAAAGGTAAGTAGGGACCTGGCAGCCCTACCCGGCAATCCTATGTCTCAGGGACCACTTAGTTGAGCTTGTTCAAATTGCCAGTCCACTCCTTTTAACAGATGAGGTAGTCAGCCTATTTCTAGATAGTATTAGGTGGGGGCTGACATGACTAAATCATGCTCACCCCCCCCCAAAAAAAACCTTGGCTGTAGAATTAGCATGTGGAGGCTAAACCAGAACTTTTTAAAGATACCTGGCTATTTCATTAGACACAGTTCAATTATCTTGAGATGAAAACAGCTTTTTTCCATCAATGTCATTTTGGCTTCCCCTTCCCCTGCAATGAAACAAAAGCATTCCAGATGGCCATTAAGTAAGGTAGACTGCTCCCAACACGCCAGACACCAATTTTTATTATTCTAATAACAACTTGAAATTAAAAAAGATAAAGTCTTGTTAAATAAGTTGTTACCTTTACGACTTAAAAAGAATTCAATTGCAGAATGTTCTATAAAATGCTAAAATTATTTGGCAGCCTACAGCTGGGGATAATTTTCTCTCAGGAGATTTCCATTCAAGCTGAAGAACATTCTGGGAGAATATTCTATCTTCTTTTTTCCAAGTCACATTTGAATAGACACAACATCTGCCATATATACATAATTATTACTAGGCTGTAAATGTACTTTTGCAAAAGTTAGGATCCCACAAGATCAGTGTAGCGTATGTCTCCAAAGGGGTAGTCACGTGAGTTCATTATGGCAAAATAAAACAAAAGTCCAGGAACAACTTTAAGACTAACAACATTTATTTCAACATGAGCTTTCACGAGTCACAGCTCACTTTTGACTGTCCTCTGCTCAGGCACCTTACAGGTACTCCATCTCAGGAGAGGAACACAAAGGGAAGCCCCCACCCCACAACTGGGAATGCAAGGGCAATGGCCCCCTCACTGGTGAGCAAGGGAGGGGGATTTCTGTCTTAATCTTTGACTCCTGGAAATGTTTTCCATGCCCCTGTGCCTACAACAAATCTTCCCCCTTAACAGTTGCTAGCCATCTGACTTCCGGTGCTGACGCTGGGCTGATTGCCACGTCCTCCCAGGGGCTCCTGGGGAGAATCCAAGTTTGCGTGTAATTTGGGGTGTTTTACCACACCCCAATCCAGCCCTTGCAAGTGGGCTGAGAAGCAGGAATTCCCTGCAGCCATATATGCGGTTTGATCTCCTGAATACTCCGAGGAAGCTTTATTAAGTCCCCTGGAGTTTCAGACGTTTGATCCCGTGGGCACGAAGGGATTGAAATCGCCAGCGCGCAACTTCGGCTTTAGAATCTACCCTCCAGCACCTTATAAACATCATAAGGACTACATCAAGATTAAAACCTCACCTCCAGACGCCCAAGTGAGTAGATAAGAATCCTTCGCTTTTCACTGGCGTTATCGAATAACAGGGGGTTGAAGAAAACATTCCTGGTAACCGTTTCCCTCCCTTAATTGAACTGGATGATTTTGCTGCATGAGATCCATCAGACAAACCAGCAGGAGCCTTATCAAACTGATCAACTTAAACTAAAACAACGAGCTTGAATGATTGACGTAAGATCTGCCAATCCGACGCGTTCTTAAAGGAAGGGGAGGGAGAAACCTTTGAGAATTTGCTTGGGGTAAAAAAGGTCCTCCAGCCACGTTTTACAACAAAGAGGATTTCTTGACCAGAAGACTCTGTGCTTCATTCAATATCCCTCTCTATTGTTCTACAAGCAAATCAACAGGAAGAAGGTCGTAGGACCGGAAATTCGTCTTACTCGTGTTACACCAAAACCATTCCTGAAGGTAACAACCATAGAGAAGAGATGATAGAAGGTCCGCGATGAGGCAACTCCTGGAATACTTCCTGGTTCTGCCGATCTAGAGCATCTGGTAAAATTCGTTGGTATTTTCTACTTTAAAAAGTTATTTTAAGCTTAAATACTCACTTCTTCAACCCGAAAAAGATATTAAGCTGGTCAATGAAATATTCTCTATCAACTACATGTAATGGACTCCTGCTAGATGACCATCAATTTTTTAACTAAGTTACATATGTAAATGTCTGGAACCTCTCCCTGATATGGCTAAATTCATAGCCCTGCCCTTATGAAATTAAAGGAAACTTTACAGAATTTAACCATGGAAAAAAAAGTACAGGACATGCTTGCTAAACATTCTGAGGCGACAATTAAACAATTAAAACAGATATCAACACAGATGGCTCAACTGATTTCAATGATGATGACTCTTGACCAATCATCACAGGTATGTAATCAGAAGTTGGATCTGGTTACAGAAGACATAAAAGTTATGAAAACTCAAAAGATGGCCACAAACACAGACATACAAGTAATGGATTCTTCTGTCCAAAAAGTCATGGAAGAATACAAGGATACAAAGAAGAAGACAGAAGTCCAAGAAGGTAACCAGCTGGTGACAAAGAGATCAGACATACAAGAAATGGACTTTTCATCTAAAAAAGTCATGGAAGGACGTGTGGATATAAGGAAGAAGAGAGCAGGTCAAGGAACACAGATTGAAGCCATGATGGAAATGAAGCCCAGAAAGAATTATTTATGGATACACACCCTGTCTGAGGAAATGAGAGAGAATAAAGAAATCCTGTTCCCATACCTGACTGACTTATTTCAGTTGCAGAAGGAAGTATTAGACCATGGTTAAAGGATTGATTTAAATATTATTGCTGGATTGGAAGGCTTTGACAGTGTGGATGGGTGGCATGGCTATTAACGATGTAGTGGAATTAAGATTTAGACATCATTTTGGGATTATGTAAACAAGTCCTCCTTATATAGACTATCAATTGATATAAAGGTATACTGGAATATGTGATTATTACTTTAAGGAAAATGTTGGAATGTACTAAGGATATTGGTTTTTTCTCCTTTTTTTATAAGGGGTGGACTTATGATACGGTTGGGATATGATTTACACTGAAATAAGATCGATTAAACAGGAAATATCCCTAAAATATTGGAGAGGATGTTGTTTAGTATGATTAAATTTATGTTATACTGGCTGCAATCTTATGCAGCCAAATGGAAAGGGACAAAGGTTTCAGAATAAAGGGATTAAATCATTTAAATGTTAGAACTGGTGGAGTTGGAGAAACTAGGGAAAAGGGGAGAATTGAAGGAATCATTGTGATAATGTATAAGATCTGGGAAAAATGGAAGGTTACTTTTTACTCTGATCCAGAATGTAAAATTTTATATAACATGAAACTTTAGAATGAGATTAATACTAGGATCAGAATATGTTAACGAAGGATAATAACATTTCATTAAGAGGTAGATGGAGGTGATGGGGAAGTCGATTTATTTTTTATGTTTAATGGTAATCAAGACAACAATTAATGTAATTGTGATTGTGATATTATTTTTACATTGTTGTTAAAATTATGAAGAATTTATAGTTTTAAAAAACCAATAAAAATTTATTTAAAAAAAAAACAGTTGCTTGCCATCTGTATGATGGAGAAAGGGGCATCATAAGAGCATAAGAAAGGCCGTGCTGGATCAGACCAAGGCCCATCAAGTCCAGCAGTCTGTTCACACAATGGCCAACTAGGTGCCTCTAGGAAGCCTACAAATGAGGCCACTGCACCAGCATTGTCCTGCCTGCGTTCCAAAGCACCTAATATAATAGGCATGCTCCTCTGATCCTGGAGAGAATAGGTATGCATCATGACTAGTAGCCATTTTGATTAGTAGCCATGAATACCTCTCTCCTCCATGAACTTGCCCACTCCCCTCTTAAAGCCTTCCAAGTTAGCAGCCATAATCTCTTCCTGGGGCAGTGAGTTCCACAATTTAACTATTTAACTATGTGTCCCTAGGGATGCCAGCCTCCAGGTAGGACCTGGGGATCCCCCTGTAATTACAACTCATCTCCAGATTACAGAGATCACTTCCCTGGGAGAAAATGGATGCTTTGGAGAGTGGTCTCTATGGCATTGTACCCCACAGAGGTCCCTGTCCTGCTCAGACTCCGCCCCCAGATCTCCAGGAGTTCACCAACCTGGATCTGGCAACCCTACACCCCCCTCCATTTGCCACTGGTGGCCAGGGGGGCCTGTCAACCCTAGGCATCCCCTGTGTAGATAAAAGGGGAATCTGAAGAATAAAAATTTGAAATAAGCATAATTATATATTATCAACTTTAAGGTAAATATTATCTTACACTGGAACAGGAAACACATATCCAGCAAAGCAAATCATTGACATTCAGCCATATTGACTAAATGGAGACAGAAATTAACTGGTATTTATTTTTTGTTTGTTTTTTTAAACTTTAATTTGAGATGGATTCAATTTGTCCTGGTTTCATAAGCTCTTGACAACAATTAAAAGCTTCACAGTTTGGAGAAAGAAGTCCAAAAAGTTTCATTATAAGGCACAACGCGCATTACCCAACAGAAAATGAGCACAGCAGGTGATCAAGAAATGTTCTTTGGATATGGGGGCTACTGTCATGACAGTTGCAAAAATGATTATATTCAGCAAAAAAGCTTTTAAATAAAGATATTGCTTAGGTGAAATTTATTCTGACTATTGCTGCTCTGCACAGTTGGAGCATACTGAAGAAGGGATTGGTACAAATGAGAAATTTCCCAGAGTTCTCTGGGGGGAAGGAAATGGAGTAATTTATTTTAGCTTTTCTTCGAGTGAAGCCAGCTAATCTGTTGAGAACTTTTATCTCCTCATGGATCATTCTAAATTTTATTCTCTTTCATTTAGCACAAGCACCAAAAAAATGACTCTGCTAGTCACGTATTGGCTTCCTGTTTTCTTCTTAAGGTTTTCCACATGCTATTTATTTGCTGATGTGAGATATTTTCAGCCCAATCCTGAGCCAGAGGGCTGAATGGGGTGAGGAGGTGACCAGCCCCCTACGCCGGCGCCCGTGACACTTGCACTGAGCAAACTGGCATGGACACCAGCGTAGTACCTGTTGCAGCGGTCCCAAAGTACCTCTTGTGGCATCACTTGCGCCGGCATCCTGGGAGGCGTTCCCAGGGAGTTCTGGGGGCGAGCTGCTGGTAGGCAGCCTCCTAATCCCTTTCAGCCTGGGAATGCCCCCTTCAGAATCAGCGGTGCTGCACCAGCTTTTTGTCATTTTAATTTTTTTAAGGGTTTTCTCCCCCTGCAGCAACCACGGACCCTCTTCGGAGGCACCGTGGCAGCGCCTCGGTCACACTGTGCACGGCTGTTGCAGGGCTCAGGAATGAGCTGTGTCTGTCCATTGTTCTGTGATTCAAGGCAGGTTACAGTTCTATTAAATATATATGTGTTGGATCCAATCAAGGTTTCTACTGCTGAAACAGACAGGAAGGGCCCCCCTTTGACCATGAAAAAGGCTATTCTGGGGACTATGGGGCCTACATGGACAAAGGCCATGTGTGGCAGAGGCTGTAGGAAGGAGGAGAATTGGGTGAGGCTGTCTGAAAAGTATGGCTGGACCCAACCCTATAGCTCTCTCAGCCCCACCTACCTCACAGAGTGTCTGTTGTGGGGAGGGGAAGGGGATTGTAAGCCGGTTTGATTCTCCTTTAAGTGGTAGAGAAAGTTGGCATATACAAACCTCCTCCTCCTCCTCCTCCTCCTCCTCCTCCTCCTCCTCCTCCTCCTCCTCCTCCTCCTCCTCCTCCTCCTCTTCTTCTTCTTCTTCTTCTTCTTCTTCTTCTTCTTCTTCTTCTTCTTCTTCTTCTGAAATAATTAAAAAGTTGATCCAAGGCGACACAATGGGATACTGGAGTCTAGGAGTGAACAAGGTATGCAGAAGTTATTAGGCAGAAAAAGAGAATGTCAGCTATGACTCTATGAATGAAATAAGTACACAGCCGCATGAGCCGCCATAAAAGAGAAAGATAAAATGCTTCTTGATATTCTCATAAGAACTGTTTAATATGATAATGCATACCCCACTGCTCAGTGCAACCCTCTTTGTAGAAAATTCCAGCAGACATAAACACATCCTTTTATTATCTCTGTTATAATGATTTATTGAAAACTGCAATGTAAACGATTGATATAAAGATGCGATGTTATGCAATTATACAACAGTGTAATGCAGATAACATGAAATGCCAACTGAGAGTGAGAACACAGGCTATTTATGTACATGTTCTTAAGTAATTGCTAATTGTGATTATTTTTTCTCCCATTTTCACGTTAGCTGTCACAGCAAGTGTAATTTTTAAATTTGATTTTATTGTTTAAATATTCTTTCCAGCTTCAGGGAGATGGTTGGTTGAAGAAAGATTGGTACCAGTTTTATTCAGTAAGTTCAAACTTTTTGTTGGGTCCTTTGCATTTTGCAGTTTGGTCCTTGGTTTGCTCTCTGTGCCCTCATTTCCCCAGGGGTCAGGAACTTTGCATGAGGAGGTCATTCTGGTGAGGATGTCTAAATCAGAGGTCAGAGGGACAAAGGTCGGTCAACTCCTGAAACACAGTCCAGAGGAGAAAAGTAGGCTGTGGGATGAGCTGAAACCAGGGAACCAAAGAGGGGCCAGTCTAGAAGGTCCCTCTGTGAACTCCATGTAGGAGGTCCAAGGTTGGCAATGGGTTTATCATGGGCCATATTTTCAATTGAGAAGGACTGAAGGCCACAAATGTTAGTTTTGCCAATTGATTTTCTCCTCCATGAGAAGAGCTTCTATTTTGCATGCAGAAGGTCCCAGGTTCAATCACCAACATCTTCAGTTAAAAGAACTAGGCAGTAGGTGATGTGAAAGACCTCTGCCTGAGACCCCGGTGATCTGCTGCTAGTCTGAACAGACAATGCTGACTTTGACACACCCAGGGTCTGATTCAATGTAAGGCAGCTTCATGTGTACCAGTTCCTCATGTCTTCACTTGCAGAGGAGGAAAGATCTTCTATGGGGAAGGGTTTTCAATTAGCTGTTTACGAATCCCACTAGACTGGAGGCAAAATTTGGCTACTTGAATGGTTATCTCCTGAGAGGAGTCTGCTAAGAGAAGGGAAACTTTAGCTTCTTCTGGTCTCCCAGGAAAGGATGACAATATGGGGAGAATGTACTGTGATCTTATGTCATTGTAGAAGGGACATTGCAGCAGAACATGTTCTATTGTTTCCACTTTCTCTGTTTTGCACGGGCATAGTTGTTTATGAAAGCGAGTATGGAGATACCTGCCTTCCAGGACAGCTGAATATAAGGTGTTGAAATGCGCAAGAGTAAAGGCCCTTTGATATTTGGATACTCCAGGAATCCCTTTTACCTATATATATTCCATGGCAGAGTGGGATTCAATGCCTACCAGTTCTGACGCTAATCGTTACACTGTGCTGGCACTGAAAGCTACCTGTATGACTTTAAAAAAATCCAAGTATTTCTAAAGATGGAAAATATTTTAGCGGGAGGGATGTCAAATAGTATTTCTTCATTTCCTTTTGTTTCCTTGTATCATCGGCTTCTCCTCTTGCTCGGTAACTGTCTCATGAGAGGATGGCTTTCAGAGTGCGAGTCTCGTGAAGTGTATTGTGTCGGTTGGTGTTTGGAGATCAAAAGATTTGTGAGGGAAAGTAGCTCATGCCGGCGCAGCACTTGAGGAAACATTGGGGAGGGCGTATTTGTGAAGATTGCGGTCATGGTCGGCATTTCCAAGAAACAAATTAAACGGCTCGCAGTACAAAAATCACTTTGTAGAGGTAGGCCGAGAGTTTTCCCTCCATTGCTTGCATTACTGAGGACACTGAGTGCAAAGTGTTCATCGGCACAATCCATTAGTCTGCATATGTAGGAAACGCAAGTGGAAAACCATTCAGAGAAGACCAGTGTAAGTGGAGGCAGGGGACAATACAACATAACGGCTGTAGTGTCTGCTGGATGAAGTGTGACATCACTACATCGCACAATTAATACAGTGCTTTTTAGCCCATAACTCTTTAGCGCAATTAAAGTGTGTTTCAGTAATGGAATTTGTAATGCGAATTCTGAACGTGGTTGCAATAGAGGCAAGATCCCATTTCCAAAAAGAGCATCCATTTTAAAGCAGAATACATTTAAGATGGGTGAGAACCTGTAAATTAGTGAAGTTGAATATCTTTAAACTTGGCAAGGTGTTTTTACGAGTCAGTATTTTTGTGGCATGATAGGATTTGAACAAATCAAGGCCATAATAATCAATGTACTGAGGTAGCTTAAAGTGTTTCATGTGCAGGATCTCAATCATCCTTGCAATAGCCTGCTATGGTATCATCTTCTCCATGTTTCAGATAGGGTGCTGCTGAATCTGGGATGATAATGAGACACATTAGGGCCATCTAGTGAGTTGGTGCTCATGTTGAACATCAGGATCCCTTAGCTCACAGCTCTTGTTCATGCTTCACCCACAGATCTCAGGGTCCCACTGTCAGAGAACTGATAGTTGCCTCCAGAGTAGGGCTGTCAAAAAAAAAAAAATTCGGTACAGTTCGGATTCGGCCGAATTTGACCCTTGTGGGTTCGGTACGTGCCGAAGTCTGAACTCCCCCGCTTCGGATCCCCGGTAATTCGGGGGGATCCGGAGTTCGGGGGAAAATTCGGCCCCAGCGCGCCTTCAGAGGGATTCCCTGAAGGCGCGCGGGGGCGCTTTAAACTGATCTGAGCCTCCCAGCTGGGAGGCGCAGATCAGTTTAAAGGGCAGCCCGCCCCCCTTCAGCGGGCTCCGCTGGAGAGGCTCGGGCTGTCCTTTAAACTGATCTGCAAGGCTCAGATCAGTTTAAAGGGCAGCCCGAGCCTCTCCAGCGGAGCCCGCTGAAGGGGGGTGGGCTGCCCTTTAAACTGATTTGTGCCTCCCGGCCGGGAGGCACAAGTCAGTTTAAAGGGCAGCCCGCGCCTCTCCAGCGGAGCCCGCTGAAAGGTGCGGGCTGCCCTTTAAACTGATCTGTGCCTCCCGGCCGGGAGGCGCATATCAGTTTAAATGATAGCCCGAGCCTCTCCAGTGGAGCCCGCTGAAGGGGGGCGGGCTGCCCTTTAAACTCATCTGCGCCTCCCGGCTGGGAGGCGCAGGTCAGTTTAAAGGGCAGCCGGCGCCTCTCCAGCGGAGCCCACTGAAGGGGGGCGGGCTGCCCTTTAAACTCATCTGCGCCTCCCAGCTGGGAGGCGCAGGTCAGTTTAAAGGGCAGCCCGCGCCTCTCCAGCGGAGCCCGCTGAAGGGGGGCAGGCTGCCCTTTAAACTGACCTGCGCCTTACAGCTGGGAGGCTCAGATCAGTTTAAAGGGAAGCCCGAGCCTCTCCAGCGGAGCCCGCTGAAGGGGGGCGGGCTGCCCTTTAAACTGATCTGCGCCTCCTGGCCGGGAGGCACAGATCAGTTTAAATGACAGCCCGAGCCTCTCCAGCGAAGCCCGCTGAAGGGGGGGCAGGCTGCCCTTTAAACTGACCTGCGCCTTCCAGCTCGGAGGCTCAGATCAGTTTAAAGGGCAGCCCGTGCCTTTCAGCGGGCTCCCCTGAAGGGGGGGCGAATTTGCCGAATTTATTCGCGAACTCCCGAACTCGCTGAATTCGGCCCCCCCGGTTGCCCGCCAGTTTTGAGTTCGGATCCGTCCGAACAGAAAATCACCGAATCAGGGGAAATTCGGTTGATTTTCAGTTCGGACCGAACCGAATTGACAGCCCTACTCCAGAGCATAATCCAGTATTTGACTCCAACAAGTCATACACCAGAATTTCCATCTGTTAAACAAACATTGGTGAGAATGGGTATACTTTGCCAGGGCCCAGACTGAGCTGCAAGCCCACTACTGTGATATGTGTGTGTGTCTTAAGTGCCGTCAAGTCGTTTCCGACTCATGGTGACCTTATGAATCAATGTCCTCCAAAGTGTCCTATCCTTAACAGCCTTGCTCAGATCTTGCAAATTGAGGGTCGTGGCTTCCTTTATAGAGTCAATCCATCTCTTGTTGGGTCTTCCTCTTTTCCTGCTGCCTTCAACCTTTCCTAGCATGATTGTGTTTTCTAGTGACTCTTGTCATCTCATAATATGTCCAAAGTACGACAGCCTTAATTTAGTCATTTTAGCCTCTAGGGTCAGTTCAGGCTTAATTTGATCTATAACCCACTGATTTGTTTTTTGGGTGGTCCAGGGTATCCGTAACACTCGCCTCCAACACCACATTTCAAAGGAATCTACCTTCTTCCTATCAGCTTTCTTCATTGTCCATCTCTCACACCCATAAATAGTAATAGGGAATATGATGGCAAGAATTAACTTGATCTTGGTTGCCAGTGACACATCCTTACACTTAAGAATCTTTTCTAGCTGTGATATACTGAAGTCTATTTATTTCTTTTCAGAAAAAAATGACAATTTTTCTTTTATGACTCATGAAATTGTATGTATGGATCATGGGTGATGGAGATACCCAGGGAAACAATGCTTGGGTCCTGGCCTTAGGGTTGCCAGGTCCCTCTTCACCACCGGTGGGAGGTTTTTAGGGTGGAGCCTGAGGAGGGCAGGGTTTGGGGAGGGAGGGACTTCAATGCCATAGAGTCTTTTTTGCCATACTGCAACTACGTTCTTTTCAACAATAAGGACATTATTAAAAACTTTATAGCATGATAAGGATTAGTTGTGAGAGTTGGACTCTCCAATTTGATTGTGGGATTGTTATGTTTTGATATTTAGCTTTTTGTGTAGGATGTGAATGCACTACCATATATAATATGACACACAACTTGGAGCTTTTTGATGTTATGTTTATTATTGTTATGTTCATTATTGTAGTTACATTGAACATTAAGATTGCATAAGACTTTTGGCCATAGTGGCTGCAAATTGTATATAAGTACAATGCCATAGTGCAATGCCACAGATCCCCCTCTGCAAAGCCTCCATTTTCTCCAGGGGAACTGATATCTGTAGTCTGGAGATGAGGTGTAATTCTGAAACATCCCCAGGCCCCACCTGAAGGCTGGCATCCCAAAGACTTGCTCAGCTGTGACTTGCACAGCGGTTTTGAGCCAGGCGGACACACTTAAATTAACCCATCCATGCTACTCTAGGACTAGGGTTGCCAACCTCCAGGTACTAGCTGGAGATCTCCTGCTATTACAGTTGATCTCCCGCCGATAGAGATCAGTTCCCCTGGAGAAAATGGCCACTTTGGCAATTGTACTCTATGGCATTGAAGTCCCTCCCCTCCCCAAACCCCACCCTCCTCAGATTCCTCCCCAAAAACCTCCTGCCAGTGGTGAAGAGAGATCTGGCAACCCTACCCAGATCCCTTTTGATTTATTGTGCTATTGCAATGTGCCTCATCAAGCTTGGGCCCAAAAACCTCCTGAAGAGGGACCTGGCAACCCTATCTAGGATCCTTGGGAGAAGGCAGGATACATATGTGACAACTAACTATATAAAAAACCCCATTTCCTCCCTTTGTCATGCCTTGTGCTCTTCTTTCGTTCTTTTTGCTGAGCATAAAACCAGGCAAAGAAACTTGGATTTTCACGACAGCAGTCAGATTTTATGTCATTGTTCAAATTGCATGGTGATGAGACCTGGAAATAGATTCCTTCTTGCATTCAAAGTAAAGGATTTGCAGCATTAGCTCTAATGGGTGCCCCCCCCCAATCTTTGTTGTTCATATGAAGTAGGGGGAGGAATGGGAAATGAAGGGCAGTCATTTAAAATAAATCTACTTAATTTTTTTCCCTCCAGCATTAGACACAACTGAAAGCCTTTAGCCCTTCCAGATCATTCTCTTTCATGATGCCGAATAAGGACTCAGTCCTGGAAGAGTGGATTGTATGCTGTGATTTATTTATGGAGTCATTTCCTACAGTCAGAGGCTGAAAGCTGTCTGTTGTAATGTTTACTGAAGCCCTCAGTCTCCAGTCCCTAGCAATGAATGGGCTGACTCGTTACAGATAAAAGTGCACAGTCTAAATGCAGCAGTGTATCAAGGATGTGTGAACATATGGGTCTGCCTTGTTCTGAGTCGGACGATGGAGGCCAGAACTCTCCCCTGATTGGTAGTGGTTCTCCAGGGACTCAGACAAAGATTTCTTCCAGTTCTGTTGAAGTTCTGCTTAACTGGCTGAACCCAGGACCTGCTGTAGGCAAAAACAGTGGACTTTGCACCTTCCACTGTTGCCTAATCTGCCGTCTCATTGTTTTGAACTAGGACGATCAATGAGCATGCCGTGCTTTGGATCATTTAACCATGAATTCCTATGCCTTTCCAAGGGGAATTCCTCCAAGAGGCCTTAACCATGACTAAGTAAGCATTCAACTGCTTAAGAGAATGTGCTGGGATTCACAAGGTTTCTGTATCAAACGTTAATCTCCCTGAACTCTCCAGATAGCCTTGAACAAGCCGTGCTTCCTCTCGGCATTCTCCCCAGAATCTCCAAAATGGAGATGGTATGGTAATACTAGCCTACCCTGAGAGCTATTGTAAGGATTAAAATAGGACAATGTGTCTGAAGTGCTTTGAACACTGAAAACATTATAGAATCATAGAGTTGGAAGGGACCACCGGACATCTAGTCCAACTCCCTGCATGATGCAAGACATTCACAACTACCTCCCCCCACACACTCCCAGTGACCCCTACTGCATGCCCAGAAGATGGCCAAGATGCCCTCCCTCTCATGATCTGCCTAAGGTCATAGAATCAGTACTGCTGACAGACGGCCATCTAGCCTCTGCTTAAAAAACTCCGGGGAAGGAGAGCTCACTACCTCCTTAGGAAGCCTGTTCCACTGAGGAACCGCTCTAACTGTTAGAAAGTTCTTCCAAATGTTTAGGCAGAAACTCTTTTGATTAAATTTCAACCCATTGGGATTTGTTCACTGGGATTTGAACCGTGTTTCATGCATGTGCAAACAACCAGTGAGATCGGCTCACAAATGGATTTGGTCTGTTCGTGAAAGAAGGTAGTTCTCCACCATTTCAGTGTCTTGTTATGGATAAAGTAATAATATTTAGTGCTCATGAATAGGAAGGTAACTGGGAACAGGGTGAGAGTTCATTCACATTGATGCACAACAAGTTTGTAATGTTAAGTCCTTACCACAGATCAGGTTTGTGAACTTTGCTCTTGAAGTACAGGATCTTAGACCTGGTCTATACATGCAGCACAGAGTGACGTGATAGAATCCTGAGGTGATAGAATAGGCAGGAAATTGTGTTTTTGAATGCTCTCCTACATTAAGGGCCCATTCCTGAGAATTGGGCCAAAAGCCCATAGGAGGCCGACTAAGGCCTCCGCTGGCGCAGGGGCCCACACCGCTGGCGCCCAGAGTGAGTGGCCCCAGCGCCAGCATGCAGGTCCAGGCGCTGGTCCCCAGCCTCCGCCTCCTCCCGCCGGCCTCTGGTGAGCCAGGAGGCGTTCCTGGGGTGTTACACCAGCCGGGGGGCAGGGCCGACTTTAGTCGGCCTCCTGAGCCCTTTTGGCTCGGGAATGCCCCTTTTTCGTTTTACAAAGATACGCCAGCTTTTTGCTGGCATATCTCCCGTGCAACCCTATGAGGGGTTTTTTTTTTTGGGGGGGGAGGGTTATTTATTTTGGGTTTTTTGCACCGGGCGAAGGTTTTGGCAGTGCCAAAACCTCTTTAGGAGGCAACGCTGCTGGGTTGCCTCCTAAGCCCAGAGCAGGCATTCCTTTCAGGAATGCGCTGAAAGAAGAAGAAATCCCCTGCATGCGGACAACTAGTAAAACAGGGGATAAGCTAAGCTACCCCCTTTGTAAAAAAAAATGACAGGGTATTCAGAAACTACATCCCCCAATAGCAGCCTGAAGTAGTCCAGTCTACCCCTGCCATATACAACCAATTGTGAAGAGTGATCTTCAATTCTCCTCTAGTAAGCGACTCCACAAAATCATTCCAATGCTGGAAAATGAGCTAAAGCAGGCAGAACATGTCTGGACTGTCCCCAACACTCCAACACACCTCTCCTTTTCACGTACGGAGCTGCGTGTAGTGTGGCTTATTTATTTAGAGAATTTATCTGCTGTTCTCCAGAGACCTGTTGAAACAAAAAGACTTTCCTCTCTCCAAAAAAAAAAGTTTGCTTCCCATAATCCAAGCTCCGTGTGCCATAGCTTACTTGCTGAAATGAAATTTTCTTACATTACAAAGGTTTACACAACGCTGTACCGCTACCTTGCTCCAAACAGGTGAAGACTACATTATAATATACAGCATCCAATCATATCAGCGAATCTGGGCCATAAAACCCAGGGCTCGTAAACTGTCTGAGGCTGAGCACCTGTGCTGCATGTTAATACCTTTTCTCCACTTGCCTCTATCATTAAAACTGACAGAGCAAATTTTATTCCCTTGTGCTGGGGCGTTAGGATGACTGCCCGCTAAATATGAACCTTAAGTGAAGATGACTTCACCTTGGTACTGTACTTTCTTTGCTTCAATTAACTTGAGCACTTTACCCTGCTTCAATTAACTTGGCACTGTCTGGCCTCTTATTAACGTGAGCTATTCCATGGAAGGCGGGAGATCCATATTGGCAATGGCGGCTGCACAATGGGACAGAAATGAGCTCAGCAAAATGTCTTGACGACTGAAGCATCCAATTAAATGATCATTAAGCTCTATATTGCATAAGAGCCCCTATCAAAAGGATAACACCCCCTGGCTAGACTGCCAGTACTCAATAGCACTTTTTGTCTCCTGGCCGTGTTTTGATTCTCTAATGGTTATAGATATTTGTAAATTGACTGTGTATTTCTGCAGGTTGAACCTGTGAGGGCTTGGGGAGGGAAGAATGTGATAGCATTCATGCTCATCCCCTAAAATGAGGCTGTACGCACCCAACGAAGGAGCTTTGATTACAATTTCTTAAATACGTTCCAATTTTTTAATTTCTGTTTCTTTAAGTACCATTCAAAATGCAGTGCCAGGCTAAGAACAATGATGAAATAGCATCATAATTCAAACAGTAGCACACTCACTGCAGTGTGAAAGAGTCCACAGGGCAGAACTGGAGCAGGCTATCATATGCATGGAATTATCATCCAGGGAATATTTGTCGGGGAAAGCCAGGCTTTGAACAAAAAGGCACACAGTGTAAGGGTTATATAGGCCTCAATGTATAGGATGTTTCACGGTGTGGGTACCAAAACAGAGACAATCGGCGTATACCTTCACACAGGTCTCATGGTCTAACCAAAGAGAATAGAACGTTGGGCTTCCCTTGTGGTTCCAGGAAGGCAACACCCAGGAGGAAGCATTCCATCAGGTACTTGGAGCCTAAAATATTCACAGCTTTAGGCACCGATGCATTTGACTTAATACTGGAGTAACCTGTTCTCTACTCTTTGTCCCCATCGGGACCTGAGCTGCAGCATTTTGCCCTGGCCTTCAAACATAAAGTGCATTGCAGTAATCCAAACAGGAGTTTACTAATGTGTGGATTACAGGAGAGAGGTCACCCTAGAGGCCTCCACACTGGAAGAGTTGCCTCACTTATTTTTCTGCTGCTGTTGCCATCATCCGCTTAGAGCTTCCAAAAGTACTTTTCTTCTTGCTATAGGGAAAACCTTCCTCCGCCCTTTTGGTGCTTTGTGAACCTTTCATCAAGTGGCTTGTGTGTTTATAAATGCATCATTGCAGACTCTCCTGCATTTGGATGGCTCCACTTTTCTACCAGCCAGTGAGATAAAGCTAGTTCTCTAATCTCTCAGGCTTGTGTTGGGGTGTTATTATAGTATTATCTGAATTGTGCACCTATACTGTGCTCCAGTGCAATCTTTTGTCATGCTATTTTCTGTTTTCCTGCACCATGTTTTGCCGTAATTTATATATGTTGTTCAAAATAACTTTTGTGTATCAATAAATCAGTGTTATTCCAGAGAAGAACAGCCACAGTCGATGTCAGGACTGGTGAGGAAGTAAGCAGGGAAAGAACTGGAGGAGGTAGACACTTTTCCTTGGAGATGTTTTCTGCTTGCCTGGCCCACCAGATGGAACTGGGGACCAGGGTCCCATCTTAAACCCCTGTACAAAGAAGGTCAACAAGGCTACCCTGACCATGGAACGTTGTCTTTACCCAGGAAAGAAGCCAACCCAGATTTGGCAAAAGCAAACCTAGCCAGTCAGGTGAGTTGAAACATTTAGTACTGCATTTGAAAAGATGTTTTGACCAGCAATGAGGTGGTAGTGGTGGGATACAGATACATTGAACAGAACCAAGCCTATGGGCTAGTCAGCAACGCAGACTGCAGCCCAATCTCTGGAATACCCTTATATCAGCCATCACTATCTTTCTTTCTTTCTTTCTTTCTTTCTTTCTTTCTTTCTTTCTTTCTTTCTTTCTTTCTTTCTTTCTTTCTTTCTTTCTTTCTTTCTTTCTTCTATACATTATACATATAACAACACATGAATTCTGCATAAACACAACAAGCATGGACAATCCAAAAAAATCTCCATAAAACCAACAGCACAAAATGGAGGAGCGAAAATCTTTCCAGAAATGTAGACAAGCATAAAAAGAAATGAAATATCTGTTCATCTTTTCCAATAGTCCTAAACTATCACACTGAGAATGATTGTCTAAGCCTGCTGTGCTTAATGCAGTGGTGTGTGTGTGTGTGGCAGCAGGAGAGACAGAATCGTTTTGGCTTTACATATCTATCCAATGCTCTTTTATTAAGCAGTGAAATATGAGATCTTATTTAAGTTCTATGGAACTCATTATCTTTAGCCAGCAATGTAGTGTCCTGGAAAAAAAAGAGAGAAATGTGATTTACTATCTGCATTCCTTTCAGTCTCACATCAAGTTGTCTGTGTCTACTTCTGAAATATGAAAATGAATTTCTCTAGGAAGATGAGATGTCTCATAGGGAACCATTAGGCATGTCATACTATCAGGGGTGACTTCTACTTCAGTGGTAATTAGCTCTTAAAGACATGCTACTGACTGTTCAGATCACAGGGATGGAAACTAGTGGAAGTGTTCAAGTCTTGTGGCTCTCATTTTAAGTACTCGAGAAAAGAAACTACATTGTTAATGAACCATCTCAGGCTGGAATTAGACATCACAGCAAACACAAGGCTGCCGTCAAAACTGGTATCCTCATGTCTCATTCTTCCCTTCTCTGGGGAAATGTTCACAATTACTCAGTGTGTGATGTGATGTCATTACACTGCTACTTTCCCTGTCCTCAAGACAACCAGGTAAACTCATCATGTAATGGCGTGCACAGGTTGAGTAGAGAGGTGAAAGATTCTTGGGGCTGCTGTTTTCAGCAGCAGCCTTGTGTTTGCGTTAGATTCTAGTTTCAGACTGAAAAACTGTGCTGTCAAGCTGTGGTGTTCTCCAGTTTGATTGTTGTAGTGTTAGGTAATCAGTAATATGAAAGGCAGGAAGATCAAATGAAAAAAAGTTTTGTTATTAACATAATAAGCAAAAGAAACAAAAAAATTATTGGTAATCTCTAATTCAATCAGCACCCTGTCTTCCTTCCCCAATCCCAAATTCATATATTAGTGCTGTGCATCATACTTTAACCCTCTAAAAGCTGTATCATCACAGGGACCTTCTGTATTTGGCACTGATATAGCCAAGGTTGAGAAGATGTATCAGAATCAGGAGCAGTCTTAGCCAGTGGGAACAAAAGCCCTGGTGTCCTCTCAACATACTATGGTCCCCCCAAAATGTGGGAAGAGTATGCTTTTGCCACTGCTTGATCCTGACCCGTCTGGGGCTCAGGAACCTGGCTTCTAAGGGGAGCAGTAGCTTCCAACCATCTTACGTGGGGCAAGTGCCACCCCCTTGCTTGGCATCAACAGGGCGAGGCCAGCAGTGAGCTGGCAGTGGTTCTGGGGCTCCATCCTGTCCTTTTTCCCAGGGTCCCAGAATCACTAAGACTGTCCCTGACCAGAATGAGGGCATGTGGAAGGAAGCTTCCTCCGGCTGCACGTTATGTGGAATATAAAATATCAACATATGAAATTGCCTTATACTGAGTTCAGTCCATCTAGCTCAGAAGTATTTACTTTGATTGACCACAGCTCTGTGCTCTCAGGTAGGCTAAGGTCCTTCCCAATACCTGCTACCTGACATCTTTTTGCTGGCGATACCAGGAAGGAGTGACACGAGGAGGAGTGACAGGATACCTTAGATGAGACCCCTTCCTCGGGTGACAGACCAGTATCCCCTAATACTAAGGATACTGCTCTGGGCTGGAGGGGTAGGTGGGCTTTTGGTATTGGGTGATTCAGTTATTAGGAATATAGGGAGTGGGGTCTGTGAGACGTGGTTCGACCACATGGTGACTTGCCTGCCTGGTGCAAAGGACACCAGGCTACCTAGAGGCACCTGGTTGGCTGCCTCTGATCCAGCAGGGATGTTCTTATGTTCTTATGACATCACACCCTGTCTAGATAGTTTGACCAATTGTGCTGGAGCAGTGTCGGCAGTCATGGCACTTGTTGGCACCAGTAACATGGGAAATGTAGTTGTGTGATCCTGTAGGGGAAAAAAATAGGTTACTCGGTAGAAAGGTAAAGGCCAGGACCTCAAAGGTAGAATTCTCAGAATGGTTACCATTTCCACATGCAAGGCCAGCTAGACAGGAACAGATTAGGGGTCCAAACCCTAGAGCAAAGTTTCCCAAACTTTTTGAATCATGGAGCACTTTTCAGGAGAGAAATTTGTCACAGAGTACCAATTTTCACCTGGGACCTTCTGCAAGCAAAGAACAAGCGCTACTATCAAATCCCAGCACTTCCTAAAGTTAACTTTCTCACCCCTTATCGTGTACAGGGAGATGTTTTATACTGAGTGAGTCTGTTGGTCCATTTAACGCAATAATTTCTGCACTGGCTGGCAGAATAGACTGTCTTCTCTGAGATCTCAGGCAGAAGTCTCTCTCGGAACATCTGTTCCTGATCTCTTTAATTGGCAGTGCCAGGGACTGCACCTGGGGTTTTCTGCATTCAAAGCTGCTAACCTACAGCCTCTTCTTAATAATTTCCTGATACCAAACTTCTGCCCCATCATGGATAAGAAAACAGTGGGATTTGAACCCACAGCCCTCACAAATGAACACATTTTGCTGTGTTCAGGTGTACGAAATTCAGATCACATGGATCTCTTCATTTTTTTATTTTGGAAAATGATAGCATGATGTTAATGCAGAAAGAAATGTTTCTAAAGCAATTTGAACTCCAGGAAGAAGCCCAGCTGTTTTAAAGTTTTTTAAACAACTGCTCCTGAGCCAAGACTTTTTTATTATTATTTTCCATCACCGAGAAAACCCCTGCAACTCTCTTGTCGTTCTGCAAATGTGTTCATTATGAGCTTCATGTGTTGGTATAATCACAAGTGAAGCAGGGAGCACTTCCTCTAGGGAATTAAATCAGCTAATATATAGCATTAAAACAGAGCTGCTCTGTTTTTCACTTAATACTTTTCATAGTAAAAGGTGATGAAAACAACGGATGTTCCAATGCAAACACCAGTTCTTGCCAGCATCTATACACACTTTCGTTTCCATCCCTGCAGTCTCATCCTAGGCACAATTTTGGCTGCTGCAACACATGCTGTTAATGGAAGAACACACACATACACAAATAACATGGAGAACCTAAATGGAAGAAGAAAACCACCACCAGGGTCTCCAAAACTTGAATTGGTGACCTGAACCTTGTATCTAGCGATAGAGAAACAGCTGGAAACCACTCCAGCTGGAACTTGTATCTAGCGATAGAGAAACAACTGGAAACCACTCACATGTTTGCAGCCCTGCTTGCTTAATACTTGCAATGATTTGGGGGAGGATTTGCAAAATGTCTGCAAGTCTGCCATCTTCTCTGTTTAACCCCCAACTGCACATGTGCTTGCATCCAGCCTCTCAGGGTTCTTATATTTGCTCCGTATCCCTTTTTCTTGCTTTGGTGCCCGACGGACATCTGTAAAGGAGAGCCTTGACCATGTCAGAGCCGCATTCCCCTTTGGTTCATGCCTCCTTCCTGCCACTTTTGGTCCCCAAATGGCCTTATGGAAGGAGGCAAGGAGGGTTGTCAGCAATCTCATCCTCCTCCTTACTTCGACCCTACCCACTGCATCTGGGAGCACATGACCATTTGCTTCCTCTGTTGTATCTGTTGTGAGCCACCCTGAGCCCTGCCTTGGTAGAAAAAAGATGGGATAAAAGTCTAATAAATACACAAATAAATAAATGGGGGCCCCTCCTGTATGCTCACTCAGCCTTCTCCACATCTCATGAGAGGTCAAGAAACCATTTGGCCCTACAATCAGGTCTAGGGTTGCCAAACTCCAGGTACTGCTACAAAAAATCAGTACACAGCCAGCTAACAAAATACTATTTCATTAATTACAACATACAAGTGCAAACGTGTCACCATACATATACTTAGTGAATGAAAGTGAACAAACAATGAACATACAAGGGAACAATGCAATTATATACAAATCAGCCCAGCTTTCAGTGGTCATAGAAAAGTGTACTCTGTTGAGGACTGCATTTTCAGTCTCTTGAATTTGCTACCCAGGTAGCTGAACATCTGGGCTGTGCTCACAACTCTCCTCTGCCCTTACAACCTTAAGATATGTGATTTTGATGTTATCCATCTGGGCAGCTCTTCAACAATTGTTCAAAGAATACACCTTTGCAGGAAACAAAGGTTAATTCTGCATTGGCCCCTTCTCTCCTTTCTCTGAGCTACACATTGTAAACCTGTCAAACTGCTCAACCTGAATGTTTGGTTTTAAGCCTCTCTGAGGAATGATACCATGACGAATTTGGGGTGTCTACCTCATAATCGGTGTGTCTGCCTTTTGTGTTCATGCAAATTGCATTGTGTCACCCAGAGCAATTGTTGAGTTCAGTGACTTTTTCATTAAGTGCAAGGGACCTTAGCGTGTTAACCTTCCTTAAATTTCTTTTGCACTGGGCTAATGATCGCGCTTGTGAAGGCTTCCATTGTGCGTTTCATCAATGTTAACATGCTCACGAGCTATCAACCCCTTTAAAAACGGAAATGACGGGGCTTTGGAGCTTGAATGTTATCTGCATGGCTGCTGAGCTATGAAGGACTTGCTCTGCTGAATAATTAGCTTGGATCAGGTCAAGAGTAGCATTTGCCTTAAGCCCTGAAGCCTGTAGAAAGTGTCTCCTTCTCCAGTATTTACCACTTAAAGACATTTCTGAATCAGGCCTTGTTGTTTTGCAGAAGCAATAGCCAGGTTCTGGCATTCCTAAGTCTTTCCCGGTGCACTTCTAGCTCCAGCAGTTTCCAGCTTCATTTTATGCTCCTCATGTTGTCTGTATATTGCCTAGGCATTTTGAATGACTGAGTGTCAGTGTGGTGACCTAGCCCAAATCCCTACTGAGCCAAGAAGACAACTAGGTGATCTTGGGTCAGTCACACTAACTTACCTTTCACTGTCTTTGTGAGGATAAGATGGAGAAATGAAAGAGTAGCAGTGCCCTAGATGGATAGACTTTGCCTAGCATCTCCCTCTGAGCTCTTATGAAGCTGCCTTAATCTATCAAGGTCAGTATTGTCTACGCTGACTGGCAGCAGGTCTCCAGGGTCTCAGGTCAAGGTCTTTCACATCACCGGTGACCTGAAATATAAACACACACAAAAACATACCATGGGCAAACAACATCAGAACATATCAAAATGCAAGTGTAAACTATAAATCCCGTCCAGTCACTATTTATAATATGCCCAGTATACAACACAGCTAAAACTTAAGGCTACAGTTTAGATATAAATCCTTGTTAGGTAGCCCATATAAACTCTTCCTCGAGTCTCAGCAAGAAAGGCTGAGATGAAATCAATAACTAAATAATAACACTAATAACTAAATTATTAGTTAGAGCCAGCGTGGTATAGTGGTTAAGAGTGGTGGTTTGGAGCAGTGGAATCTGATCTGGGGAACACATGAGCAGTGTAGGCTGATCTGGTGAACCGAATTTGTTTCCCTATACATGAAGCCAGCTCGGTGACCTTGAGCTAGTCACACTCTCTGAGCCCCACCTACCTCACAGGGTGTGTGTTGTGGGGAGGGGAAAGGAAGGTCATTGTAAGCTGGTTTGATTCTCCCTTAAGTGGTAGAGAAAGTTGGCATATAAAAACCAATTCTTCTTCTGCTAAATAAATAACAATAATAACAATAATAAAGTAATAATTTCAGCTTTCTGGCGTTCCTCCCGATTAAACATACCTGTGTCTGCAAATAGGAATAATTCATAGCACTGCCAAAAGCAATATGATCCAAACACACACTAAAACACTGATCAGGAATTCTGATCAAATGAATTGGGTACAATACTAGTCATATTAGTCCATATTAGTCCATATACTTTCTAGCAATCCAGCTTCCCCCCATATCAATAGCTCTGAAGCTGCTCAAAAGTTGTCAGAGACGCAACTGAGAGAAACACGGGGGTAGTAAATACAATTTCTAAGTAATTCAAGGTCAAAGTTCTGTTTTAGCAGAATTTGGAATAATTTGCTTCATTAAAAATTAACATGTTTCAAGCTAAGCTATATATATATATATATATATATATATATATATATATATATATATATATATATATATATATATATATATATATATATATTTGAACAGTAAAGAGCCCTGTACGGAGATAATATGGATGGACTTTTTAACACTTGAACACTAAAGAGCCCTGTACGGAGATAAATGGCCGGTTAGCACCACCTTCTGACAAGCTGCACCACCTTCTGACAAGCTGCAGTTTTGGAGGTAACCTTGGAGGGGGGGTGTTATTTTTTTAAAAAACACCTTGCTATACATATTTTTGGGAGCTTTCAAGATGAATGATAGCCTCCTTCCTATAAACAAAAACGCAGGTTGTTGGGGAGGGCAGTTTTCAGACATCAATAAAGCATGCCAATGCGTCCTGATGTGAGGTAATTGACTGGGGAGCAAAAGAACGGGCTCCGTATTTTGTTTTCTAATTTCTAAGAAGCAACAGGGAGCACGATTGATCTATGGATTTGCATGCCACCTAAGGAGAAAAAACTTGGAAATCATGTGAATGAACAGAAGCTTCACCAAGTATTGGATGTATTTCTGGGGGTTAACAGGAACTTTTCTTTTGATCCGGCCGTTCACTGAGTAAAAAGGCCAGCAAAGTATTTCCTCAGTGTGTTGAAGCAGGCAGGAGAGAAGCTGGAATGCATGTTTTGCATGCAAAAGGTCCCAGGTTCAATCCCTGGCATCTCTAGTTAAAAAGGTCTTGGCTGGCAGGTGTTCGGGGGGAAAACTTGTTCATTGCTTCAAGCTTTGGAGAACTACTGCCAGTCACAGTGGACGAGATTAGCCTCGAGGGGCCAGTGTTCTGACTCAGAATAAGGCACTGCCACAGAAGTTAGAGGTGGGTGGAAATCCAGCCTGAACAGCTCGTAACAATAACACCAAGTTAACTGGTGTTTTGAGAGAAGGGCAATTAAAATGCCAGGAAGACCCCTGAAATAGTGCATAGCAATGGATCATGTGTAAGTAACTTGTGACTCTTGGTCTTGACTGTTGTGAGGTGTTGTACATGGGGCTACTCCTAGAGAGCAAACTTCCTTATTCACCTCAAAGTTGCAGTTTATTGCATTTGGAAGTTTAATAACTTAATATTCAACTGGGGCCATTCAGATAATGCAACTGAAAGAGCCCCATGTTCCATGTCTAGGGTTGCCAGATCCCTCTTCACCATTGGCGGGAGGTTTTTGGGGCGGAGCCTAAAGGGGGAGGGGAGGGACTTCCGTAGAGTCCAATTGCCAAAGCGGCCATTTTCTCCAGGGGAACTAACCCAGTTGAAATAGCAGGAGCTCTCCAGCTAGTACCTGTAGGTTGGCAACCCTATCCATGTCCCATCCTTTTCCAGCTCAGTGGTATAATCTGTGTTTCCTCCAGGGAATGTTGCCATTGAGGTAAGACCTTTTGGTTTACCAATGCTTTTTAATGGATGAAAAAACTGCTTTCTCTTATGGTCTGTTGCTATTTCTTGGTTTGTTCCAAAGGTGCTACTCCGCTCCTGGATATATACCATCTGCTCCTGTAAGGACTATGAGGACTATGAGCGAAAGGACATAGTTTGGTTTTATGGCTGTATTTGCGGCTGTTAGATTTTGAACGTTTGCATTGGTCTAAAGGGAAATTTTTGTGGTGGTGGCATTTGCTGTCCAGGGCAATTTGATGGAAAGATAACATATCAATATATATGACATATATATAACTGGCCAAGTTGGGACTTTTACATGGGTGAGATACAGTGTTTAAAACTGGCGTTTTCCGAACAAAACTGTGTTCTCCAGGGTGGTTGTGACAGTGTCTCAGAATTAAAACCCTAATGAACCATTGCTGTCTGAGGAAATGCTTCATTTTACAAGTGCTTCAGTGTAATTTTGCGAGGTTGTTTACCTGTTGACTAACTTCAGGGCTTTTAATTTACCTCAGCAAAGTGTTGTGATTATAAATGCCATTTAGAAATATTACAGCCTTTTCTTTTTATTATCGGGCCTTGCGGCGGTAATGAATGTTCTTTGACATCTTTTGATAATCATTCAATCTTGTTAGGAAAAATGGATGGTGGAGATGGAGCCAAAGCCATTTGTGAAATGAAAGGTTCTGGGGGTGGTGAGAAAAGGTAACAGTTCTCTGCTGAGCTACCATCTGTTTACGACTCACAAAGTTTATTAGAAGCGTAATACTTTTTAGCAGCAATAGAGTGTCTCTAATATATGGTCTTTGTGCAGATCCCTTTGCTGAGGTCCCTTGGATTTTCTGTCTTCTCTAACACTGTTTCTTCCTTCTCTAACACTTCCCCCTTCCTTCCTTTCCTCCTGGGGCTTGTAGTTCTGCTTCCTGCACCATTCCTCTCCAAGGTCCCAATATTTCCCCCTTGGTTCTTCATACTCAGCGGCTCATTCAATAATGTCTAAGTGACTTTGCAAAACCATGGCCGCTGTAGCGCCATACCTCTAAAAAAATGCCCTGGGTTAGGTTGAATGGTTCCCTTCAATTAAGTGAAAAATGTTCCATTGGAGGAAAACTCCTTTCATTGGAATACGTCTGACTCAGCAGACGGAGGCCATTTGGTTCATCCTCATCTGTTTATGCAATTTAAAAGCTTTTTCGTTGCCATTTATGCACTGGCGGTTTTGCCTTGGATTTGCCACGCTCTAGATGCACATTTTTCTCATCCGAATTCTCATATCTCAAAAATAAGCCTCCATGCAGAGTTTTGAGAATTCGGATGAAGAAAATGTGCAACTAGAGAGTATCAAATCCAAGGCAAAAAGCTGCCATGCATAAATGGCCACAATGTCCCCCATTCACCACCAGCTACCCCCACAGTTTGCCTTTCACCACATTCTTTAGGTACACAAAGCTTTAACACTTCAGTCTCACTATGTCCCTTTCCACTACTTGAACAATTGGCACTTGTGTGCTTTTACACTGCCTCATGGGAACAGTAGTTATGAGACAGGAGATAGCATTCCCTAGACTTTTGTTCATGGTGTCTCCTTTGGCTGAAACATGTGTTTAGAATGTAGTTTATTTACAGTTTGTCCATGAAGTGTTGGACACAAAGCAATGTAGATAAGAAAGCCTACGGAAGTGACTATACAGAAAGCAGCCAGGCTGAATGTTGCACATTGCACAAGTGCAAAGCTGATTAACATGCCATCCAGTCTGAACTTCAGAGAAATCAACAGATCAGTTCCCATGTAAATGAGCAATTCTGTCATGGTATGTTCACCCATTGACAGGGCTGTAACTAGGGGGGTGAGGAGTGGGCCGGGTAGGAGAGGCCATTCTGCCGCCTTCTCTGCATGCCAGAGGGGCGACGGCTGCCCTCCTTGCCCCCTAGGGTTGCCAAGTGCCCGGTGATGGCGGGCAAACCCCCGCCAATCCACCTGGCTGCCTGTTGACCAGCTGAGGGTTGGTGGGCAACGCATGCATCTTTTACCATTCAAACTGGGAGTTTGAGTGGTAAACAGCCCCTTGCAATGCGTTTTACACCCGGAAGTGTTTGAGTGGTAAAGGCCCCTTGCGATACAGCACTACCAGGTGTAAACTGGAAGTGCCATGATTGTGTCAGCGCAGCTGCGCGTGCGATCTCACCTTACCTCCACCCAAAAAACCTCCCACCGGAAGAGAGGGGGGACCTGGTAAGCCTATCACCCCCCCAGCTACAGCCCTGCCCATTGATCACATAACTTGCAAACTTCCCTGCTGGTGATGAAATGAGTGAGGGTTCCCTGCTTGTTGGTTGATCAGTCTATTGGGTAGACATCCCCCGTCCATGTATACATGAAAGCTTCTTGATCAGGGTAATAGCGTGGTTCTCAGACTATATTTGTAAGATGCTCAGCCAGGCCACATTCTGGCTGCTGGGAACACTCTCAAAAGCTTGGACAATCTTTCTGCCTTAAGGACCATCCAAAGTATTATTTGACAAAGCAGAGCATTATTCTATGTGATTGGATGCCCAGAAACTGAAGCTAGAATGACTTCTGATTGCCTTCTCATGTTACAAGGTAAAGCTGCAGTGTGTGACTCGGACATGCTCTTTCTGTGCTTCCTGAAGGTCTAACTCCTTGAAGTGAAATGAATGAAACCCATTCACATTACAACACTTGCCCATCTCTGCAGAAAGGGCATGCATGATTTCCCCGGTACGATACATTGTACAACACTATAATGGAAGTTTGAAACTGGAATGGCATATTCAAGTTACTCCCAATTCCAATAATATATAAAGCTGCCCTGAAAGAGTGCGTTTTCAGTCTGCTATTTCAATTCCAGCTTGAGTACTGAGTGGGTACAAGTATTCCACAAGGGAGCATATTCAGAGAGCCGCTTCCCTTGCACAGACGCACACTCAAAATCTATATCTGTCCTCCCCCACCCCTTGCAGGGGTAGCAATAAACTATCCAGTCATAAATGATTTAATGGAGCATGAAATAACACATAGTGGCTTCGAGCCAGAAGACAGGATATTTTACTGACGAGAAGTGGTTATTAGGAAGGTCATTTTGGTTATTGTTATAATCGAAAGCTATCACACCTCTGGTGTTTAACATGATAGGGTGATCACTGTTACCGTCTAATGCAGTAAAAAAAGGGGGGCGTTAAAATCCTTCTCTCTTTTCTGTCAGCAGCAAGAAGCTTGCTAGTTTCGATACCTTTCATTACAGCTCATTTTACACCCCAAAAGATTGCAGAGCCCTAGCAGGGCTCCGATGTACTTTTCGAAACTGTCGGCATTTGACTGCGGGGTTGGACTTCTAAGAGAGAGACGTTCTCCAATTCCGTTTGACGTACACCTAAGTAAGATGTATCTCCGTCTGCTCTGAGGGAATCACAAATCAAAGGGTTCCTTTCAATTGTCACTCATTTGTCATTCTGGGAAGGAAAACTAAAACAAAAGAAAAACCTTGTAAATATTTCTGGGAAACAGAAAGGAGGATGTGAGCAGCTTAATTCTAGGAGCACAGAGCAGATCGTCATCTTTGTGACTGAAAATATGCATGGGGAAGTCAGATCTATCAAACACTCAAAACTGGGGGGAGAGGAAGTGCTCTGATAGGCATAGAAGAGACTGCAAGGTTGCTTTAATTTTCAGGTGGCTAAAAAATACCCTACTGAGGAACAAGCTCTCTTACAGTTCAGCAGGCTTCTCTGGCTTGTATGTTCCTTATTTCTTCTCTTTGTGCAAACTTTCTTGATTCAGAAGCAGAAGGTATTGCAACTGCCCTCCACTTTGGTTTCCTGTCTGTCTGTCTGTCTGTCTGTCTGTCTGTCTGTCTGTCTGTCTGTCTGTCTCTCTCTCTCTCTCTCTCTCTCTCTCTCTCTCTCTCTCTCTCTGCAAAATTTATGTCAGATTTTAAAAATATTTTTATTGTTTTTTAAGAACACATACATTTCATGCACATCACGCACCCCATAAATTCCATATCAATGACAAGATCCCCCTCCAATAAGAAACAGACACACAGAGCGGAGCTAATACATTCTCTAACAGTTAATGCATTTCTTGTCAGTCTGAATTCACACTATATTCTTTACTAAAACAAATACCGTATATACCCATGTATAAGCCGACCCGCGTATAAGCCGAGGTGCCTAATTTCTCCCCAAAAATGGGGAAAAATTAGGCACCCGCGTATAAGCCGAGGGTCGGCTTATAACCCCTCCCCCCCCGCAGGCTTACCTGACAGGGCTCTCCAGTGGCGAGGGTCCGGCGGCGGCGCGTCCCGGGGGGGCCTGGGCAGCCTTCCTGCAGCTGCAGGAGGCTGCCCCAGGCCGCTCCCGGCGGGAGGAAGCGGCGGCGAGGCCCAGGGGGACCTGGAGAAGGCTTCCTGCGGCTGCAGGAGGTTGCCCAAGGCCCCTCCCGCCCGGGAAAAATGGCGGCGAGGGCGGGAAGGGCCGGTGCAGCCTTCCTGCGGCTGCAGGAGGCTGCCCAAGGCCCCTCCCGCCCGAAAAAAATGGCGGCGGGGGCGGGGGGGCCTTGGGCAGCCATCCTGCGGCTGCAGGAGGCTGCCCAAGGCCCCTCCCGCCCGAAAAAAATGGCGGCGGGGGCGGGGGGCCTTGGGAAGCCATCCTGCGGCTGCAGGAGACTGCCCAAGGCCCCCCCGCCCCCGCCGCCATTTTTTTCGGGCGGGAGGGGCCTTGGGCAGCCTCATGCAGCCGCAGGATGGCTGCCCAAGGCCCCTCCCGCCCGAAAAAAATGGCGACGGGGGCGGGGGGGCCTTGGGCAGCCATCCTGTGGCTGCAGGAGGCTGCCCAAGGCCCCTCCCGCCCGGGAAAAATGGCGGGGGGGCGGGAAGGGCCGGGGCAGCCTTCCAGGAGGCTTCCCATGGCCCCTCCCACCCAAAAAAAATGGCGGCGGGGGCGGGGGGGCCTTGGGCAGCCATCCTGCGACTGCAGGAGGCTTCCCATGGCCCCTCCCGCCCGGGAAAAATGGTGGCGAGGCCCAGGGGGGGGCCGGGGCAGCCACTCCTGAATTTGTTTGGTTAGCACAAGATGTTCCAAGCTGCCAACTCATGTTCATTTTCCACTTTTGCAAGGGTATGGTATATATACCACCCAACCCAACTTTAGCACTTGTCTTCCAAATGCTCATCCAAGAGCCTCAGAAAGATGTATGAAATTCCTGTACAGTTAGTTGTTACATCTATCTGCTGTTAACCATGGTTAACTCTAGCTATAGTGCACTTGTAATCCAGAGTTTCAAGCTTCCTACAAGATCTAGCTTGGTTAGCATTCTACTAGGGATGTCCAAACTAATGTGCAATTGCCAGTCATGAATATCCCCCATTTTGATTGGTGTTCTGATCAAGAGATCACTGAGACATTCATCAGAGTTTGCTAAGCAGCTGACATCTAGCACAACAGCACCCATGGACACATTTATGGTTTTTGCACAGGCATGACACAGTGACATGTTAATCGTGGGCAATTTTCTTTCAACAATTTCAACTCCGATCAAGGCAGTGCCCCATCTATATTTCTCTTTTCCAGGAAAACAAGCATTGGTCCTCTAGCCATAGTTAAATATTACACCTGCATTAGCCTTAACAGATGTATATGTTCAGTCCTCTATTTGAGTTCAGCCCTGAGACATGGTCCTTTCAGAACATGAACTTGCAAAATAATAAACAAGACTGTCTCTGACTGTATCCTAAGTCTAATTCAGTCGCCACTGTGTACCTGCAGCTTGTCCTTAATCACCTTGGATTTCAGGTCAGCCATTTAAACGGTAATGTCTGCATGATTCTCTATAGGAATTGACTAGCGTGTTTTGGCTAAATGCTCATATTCTCCTTTTTTTGTGTGCCAGAAATGTTTACAGCACTGGCCATCCAATTGGTAGGGAGACCCTCACATCCATGTGTATGAAATCTTCCTGCACTGGGTAGTGTCAAGTCCCAGGGCCAGAGGAAGGGAAGCAGGGTCAGGAGCGGTCCAAAGTCAAAGCCAGTGTATCTGTAGAGTTCGGTAAGTAGTACAAACATAGTCCAGGAGAATAGTCACGGTTCAGTCCAGGGTCATAGGTACACAGAATTCAGTTCCAAGTAGTACAAACACAGTCCAAGAGCTTAGTCAGGGTTCAGGCCAGGGTCATAACGCACAGAGTTCAAACACAGGTAAAGTCACCATTCACACAAGGTGATGACACAAGTTGTTCCCACACCCTCCTGGATGCAAGCATCTGCTTAAATAAGCCTAGAAGGAACCAGCTGTTGCTGGTTCCTCTGACTCAGCACTCCTTGGGGAGGAGGCTCATTATTCTCACTGCTGTCAGATGATAGTGCTCTTCTTTGTGCTAGCAACCTAGCACTTCTCCTGTGCTTGAGTAGGACTGATCTACTCTTCCAGCATTGCTGCTCCAGAGGCTGTGGAGGGCTGCTGTCAGACACAGGTGAGTCCCCTGCCCTGGATGGTTGTAGGCATGGGGAACATTCATCTCTCCATGCCTGCTTTGCCTGCTGTGGTCCTTCCCTTCCACTGTCTGCTGCTTCCAGGCCCTCTTCCTCCAAGGAAGCCTCAGCAGGCTGACTCATGATAGGTATCTGGATCACAGCCATTAGCTTAAACACCACACAGGAAATACATGGCATGTGCCCCGACTTTTTTTAATGTACTGCGCTACAGGGGGTGCTTAAGCTTTTCACCATGGGCTATTTTTCAGTTTTCCCCCCAGCTGCTGCCTTGCCCATTGGGCAAAATAAAATAAATCTCCATATATATCTCTCTCTCTGCTGTGGAAAAGCAGCTTGGATACCGCAGTTTTGTAGTGCACAGATCCTTTCGGAAAAGGGTTCAGCTAGCACGTCCTTCACTCACAGTTTCGATCAAATTCAGAACCCCACCCTGGTTGCACTGAAATAAAACACTCACATGTTCCCCACACTCATGTCTAGCTCAGCACTGCATTTTTATTAAGAGACAAATAAAGATGTGAATGTTTGTACTGGGTGAGGGATGAAATTAAATAGGAAGGGGTTCACAAGTTAGTAAAGATGATAGTGGAAAAAGGTTTTTTGGGAGAGGGGGCCAATAAGCAAATTCGAAAAACACGAGTGATGTGTTCGAAGGATATGAACCTAGCACTCGTTTCTTTCAACGTACAAATCTGCTCTTCCCCCCCATAGCCTTTGTTTTGAAGGAGATGTTAGTTGATGGTAATCAGCGCAGCCCATATCTGTTTCATCTGGGTATTGCAGAAGACAGGCCTCTAAGATCTTCCTAATCTTTTGAAGATCCCTACGGCGTAACGAAACACCTGTGCCTATCTTTGAGTTGCCCTTCCTTTTGTGGGTTTAAGTTAGATCCCCTCTGCGCACCCTCCATAGTATTATTTGAACATACAGGATTTTTTGAGTGTGCGTGTTTCTGTCTATGAATAAGCTCTTTGTTTTTGTTTTTTATGTTTTTTTCCGAGAGATAACAAAAAACAAAAAACAAAAACAAGGCTATAAATCCCAGCGGTAGAACTTGAAGAATTGGGTTTGTGTGCTTGAAATCTTTTGAAAATTCTATAAAGCAGCAAAAGGCATTGTTCTATTCAATTTCGAGCTATTGATCCAACTGAATGCTTGTTTGGAAATTGCTTTTGCAGCTTTATTTGAACATAAGAGATACTTTTCACTCCCTGTCGTTAAAGGTTGGGTGACTGGGAATTTAGCAGACAGGGGCCACATATTATGTTCATAGAATATTCATGCAGAATTCAATTAAAGGATTTTGCCCTTGAAAAAAGCTGTTGCTGTATATCTTCACATAGAACTTAGGAGTTTACTATCTAGTACATTTGTATCTACCCTTTGTGTGTGGGTGGGGGGGCGGGATATGACTAGGAAGTAAAATACATGCTTTGCATACAGAAGATCCTGTCTTCGATCCTTGGCATCTCCATTAAGATCTCAGCAGCAGGGCCAGAAAAGAATTCTGAATGAACATTTGGAGAGCTGCTGGCATTTAATGTACTGGGCTAGGTGGGCTTATGTTCTCACCTGCTGGAAGGAAACCTTCTATAAGCAAGCAGCAGTACCCCAGGGGGTAAAATAAACCCAGGGGACAGGGACGGAGTGACGTCTGTCTGTAGTATTTTATCAGGTTCTCCCTCCGACGAGCTACGAGCAGCGTGCACCATTCTCTCAGCTCCCATGGTTCTCCCATCTTCCATTTTATCTTCACACTAATCCTATGAGGTAGGTTGGGCCGAGTCAGAAGGGTTGGCACACCCCAATGAGCTTCCATGGCTGAATCCAGGTCTCCCCAGTCCTAGCCACTTCACCACACTAGCTCTGTTTTGACATTGTGGAATGGGCTGAAATAATGGGCCCTAGTGCTGCTGACCACAGGGTCAGGCAATGTTTTCATAAGAACAAGGGTTCGACAAAGAGGGCAGGCAAGAACAGGGACAAGACCTGGCTTGGATGGATGCCAGCTGCAGGACCTCGGACAGCTCCAAGGCAGGCAGGGAGTTTTAATGAAGGTTGAAACAGACATACCCCAATAGGCTGCACCTCTCCAAGATACAGAAGACTTCCTTAAATACTTCTGCATGGGACCTTACATTCCTACAGTGCTGGGAGATTTTTTGGCATGTCCTCTGTGCATCTGTTGGGAAAGGCTTGGGTTAACATGCTGTCTGAATAGCCAGACTTTGTAGGGTAATACTGCTTGACAGCTGAGGATTGCAGGTTGCTAATTCTGATATTTAAATTTTGAGGGACCATTTTCTTTCCCACAAGTTTTTTTGCCACAAAGTAGGCCACCGGTTCAGCTAGGTGGGTCTTCCATTGCTTGTTCTTGACTGTCCTGATGTTTTGGTATGGTGTTTCTTCCTTTTAGACTTCATATCTGTCACTGAGTAGTCTTAAGAAAAAGTACTATAGCCCTAACTGAGAGAGCAAGAGAGAGAGGATGGATGGATGGATGGAATGCATGTATGTATGGGGCACCGGGGAAGGATGGTTAACTCTCCTCATCCATTTCCCCAATTGAAACTGTCCCTGGGCTGCTTTTAACCCTTGAAGGGAAGCAAACAGATTTCCATATGCCAGTCTTTTCCTTAATGCAACCCAGGATGATCAATTTCATTGTGAGAAATGGTGCAAAAAGGACAGTTACCCCTCAGAAGTATTTAACAATAGTTTTAAAAATCAATCCAATGACTAGGCAGTGGGAAACATGCCACAATGATGCCCATAAGTGCAATTTCTAGATCAGCACGTCCCAGCTACACCTACCTTTCCCAAAGGAGCAAATCAACAGCACGAAGTTTGGTAATAGATGGGTTGGGGGTGCTTCTGTACAACTCCCCTGCAGTTTTGCATAGTACTACACTGGATTACCCTGACCTGGATGGTCCAAGGTAGCCCAATCTTGTCACATCTTGGAAGGTAACCGGGGTTGGCCCAGGTTAGTACTTGGATGAGAGACCACCAAGGACATCCAGGGTTGCTACTCAGAGGCAGGCACTGGCAAACCACTTCTGTTCATCTCTTGACTGGCGAACCCTAGTGGATCACCATAGGTCGGCTCTGACTTGATGACATTTTTCACCACTGTACTGATTATGTTGTTCAGTCAAGGCTGAGATCTACACCCATCTCCCCGCATTTAGTATCCGTTTGCTAATTTGCGGCATGTAGTTACAGTCTGTGTTAACATTTTCCGTGTTTAGTTCAGTTTAAGTTCAACACAACCACGGGGTCCTTTGAAGTACTGCATTGCATCCCACCTATGATGAAAATAGGTTATTGACTTTGAGTTTCATACAGTCGTAGAGACTTTTGCAAAGCAGTATTGATCCATCTTCAGTTTAGAAGGTCAGCATAAAGTTTACTGGGGAAACGGCATGAGGTGAGGTATCATTACCTGCTTATTAAGTGCTAAAAGCAGTTTCCACACAAGCTTTGCTACCGTCAGCAACTTGGCCTAAACATTGGAGTCAGAGAGGCTGGTGTAGCTTAGTGGCTAAAAGTCACATGCATGAATTAGGAATGCACTGAACTCCCTAGACGGCCTTAGGGAGACCATTCTCTTTCTCTATTTCATCTGCAGTATGGGGATAATAAAACCTTTACAGGGTTGCTTTAAGACATACGGCAATATTTATTTCTTTTACACACATACACAATGGAAAGGGATCTAGCCATTAAAAGTAAAACGATTAAAAACCATTAAAAGTAAAACGATTAAAAACCATTAAAAGTCCTCAGTAGAAACAATAAGTCTTAATGCGCTTCCTTGTGGGGATGCTTCTGAAGGTGTCCTGGGAAATTTCAGTTGGTACACAATGCTGTGGTCCTTTAATTGACAGCTATGGACTGCTGAGTATGCATTACACCCATAATAGAACAACTTCACTAATTGCCTCTTTGTTTCCAGGCTCAATTCAAGTTTCTCATAAACCCCGTCATGATCTGGGACCCCCATACCTGGAAGGCCGTCTCTCCCTGTATCAATTTTCCAAGCATTTTTGCTTGTATTTTAATGAATATTTAATGCATTTTGATTGTGATTATGTGTGTAAGCCTTGTAAAAATGTATTTATTGTTGAAAAGTGCATTGCCTTGTTTCACCTGTATAGTTGTGAAGCACTAGCCTGAAAACACTTCCCGCAAGAGGGAGGTGCTTCTTACAGGGGAGGGAGGACACTCACCCTGCCTGGCAAAAGGGCAGTGGAAGGAGGGGGGATGACTCCAAGAGGGGACAGCTACAGGAGAAGCTGAGGTGTCTTGTCCTCCTGATGTTGTGGGGAATTTAAGGAGTTCCTGAAAAAAAAAAAAAAACAGATGGGGAGACAGAGAAAGGAAGCTGGCGGCAGAGTGGCCATCTTCTGGTGTGGGCCTTCCATCCTGAGTGTTATGGCTTAACCTATGTCATAAGGTGCTTTGAGCATTGGAGAAAACAGGGTGCAAATTGCTAAATAAACTAACCAGTTTCTAGAATGTTAGAAGAGATTTCTGTAATCCAGGGGCCATTGCAGAGAAAGCCCTGTTCAGGCTGCTGTCCAGCTTTTGTTCTCTCACTTGAAATCACACAGGCAAGAAACATGAATGAAAGTGTTTCTTCAGGTATTCAGAACTAAGTTGTTCAGAGCTTTGAAAGTCAACAGCAGATAAGACATGTGACGTTCTTGCAATTCTTTATTAAAAAATATGACATTGATTATTTTATCACATTCTCCATGACTGGAAGTTGAGGAAGCATCTGGTTGTAAAAATGCTCTCTTGCTGTTTGCAGTCTCTAAGCAGTAGGGAGTTCAGTGCACCCTTTGCAGAGGTCAGTTCTGTTTAGAAGCACCACCAATGGCTTCTAATGTCTTTGTGATCCATTTATTTACAGACTGAAATGATTGATTTTAGTAACTTCTGCTCCTTTGTGCTGAAGTTGTTCACTCTGTATGAAACCTCTCAAAGGGGTAACCTCTCAAGCTGGGGTGAGATCCCAGAAGGTGGTCACAGACAATATGACTGTGGGAACAATCTTAAGCAAGTCTGTTCAGAAGTAAGTTCCCTGTTATCCAATGGTGCTTACTCCCAGGGAAGTGTTCTTAGGATTTTAGCCTTTGTCTCAGATGCACCTACATTCCTGTTGTTGTTATTTTAAACTTAATCGTAAATGTATTCTTGAATAACAAACCATTCCACAAGGGATAGTTTTGAATTCCCCATCCCTACAGTTTCGAATTGAAAATCTTCATTATGATTCCACTTTTCCCATGTGTAAACTGAGTCCATGCTACTGTATTTTTCTGCCCTGTTCGGTTTTCTTGCCCCAACATAATCCCCATATTGGCTTGTGTTTTGAACATTTGTCCATGAACAAATCAACATTATGCATATATTCTCCATGTAAATGGCATTTGTACACCACATTAACTGTATATGAAAACTGTCCAATATGTACAATCTAAAGAAACCAGTAGTCAAAAACAAAGAACCAAAACTGTTGGCAATGTATACAGGAATATAAAAAGAAGCAAAACAGGGAACATTCACTTGGGGAGGGGTTGTGGCTCAGTGGTACAACATCTGCTTGGCATGCAGAAGGTCCCAGATTCAATCCCCGGCATCTCCAGCTAAAGGGACTAGGCAAGTAGGTGATGTGAAAGACCTTTACCTGAGACCCTGGAGAGCCACTGCCAGTCTGAGTAAACAGTACTCACTTTGATGGACCATGGGTCTGATTCAGTATAAGGCAGCTTCATGTGTTCATGTGTCCTTACTTGGAACCTTGCTTGATCCCCTCCACACACACACCATATAGATGTGCATTAAGATTTAAAATGGTGCTGTGAGAAAGTCTGCCAAGGGCCCTCACAAGCCCCTGGCAAAGATTCCCCCTGGGGCCACCTCCTCACATTACCAAGACACAGTGTAAACATCAATATGAAAACAAGTTACATGACTTCCCAACTCCTTGGACCCCCAGGGTGAGCATAACCCCCCCCCAGAACGTGATTCCTCTTGCGTACCTCCCCACCCAACAGCTCTGAGTTTCTCAGCCTCCATTCTTTATGTACAAAACTAAGAACAACATTGACATGACCTTAGAAGGGTGTTTCGATAAATAATTAAGCGAAAGAGCGTGACGTGACAAATAGGATTGCTAACTTTCAATTATATAGGTCGGCAACAGTAAATCGATCTCTCCACAAAGGCTAACCCATTATCCTAGGATTTGAATACTTGAAGAATTCAGGGATGGAGTGCCCCAGTTGCTATAAACCTCCAGACCACTCCATTACTTAATGGTATTTTCTAATTATGAAGGCAGCCCGGCAATATCCTTGACTTCTTTGACACTGCCAGTCAAATTTTCCCTCGCTGGTAGGCATCGATTCCAAGCTCCTCAGCTTCAGAGCAACTTCTAATGAATAAATCAAACTATCTTTAAACATGTTAATAGTCTTTATCTCCTACATCCCCCTTAAGGTGTAAAAACTTAATTGATATATTAGAAATATGGAAATTAGGATTTCAAAGTAGGACAATGATCAGAGGGGTAGAGGAGGAAGTAACTGACAGGAAATAACATCAGAACTGGGACAGTATGAGGGCGGGTCGTTTTTGGTGAAGCTGAGTGAGCCACAAGGACCCTAAAGAAAAATACAGGGTGAAATAAAAATGGAAGCCAGTTTTATGATAACAAGATGCTTGAATTCTCCAAAAGCTACCCTCTCTGCCTAAGATTCCTTTCCCTTAATTCAACATAATGGGATTGATGGTTGTAATGACCTAGTCCTAAGGGATGATGAGGAACTAAAACCTGTAGATGCTCAAAGGGACTGTGGCTCAGTTGTGGAGGATCTGCTTTTCATTCAGAAGGGCTCATGTTCATGCCTGGGCATTAGCAATTAAGTTGCAGATGTTAGGGAGATATTTCTCTTCTTGCAGCCCTGGATATCCACTCCCAGTCAGAGTAGACAAGCAAGTGATCTAAATAGGTAGGTCTGTGAGGTAAGTCTGGCTGAGAGTGTGTCACCAGCAACCTTCTACGGCGGATTGGGTATCTGAGTATTACAGACATGTGACAGGTTGCTTAAAAGCTCTCTTATCACATGTTGCCTATCATGAAAATAACCTGCTTCCAAGTGTTCTAATTCCCTTCATTTTTGGCACTAGGGCTATGCACCATTTTTTTCTGGTATTTTTCAAATTCGGGTTTAAGAGACCCAGAAAATTTTGAAAAATTAGGAAAAAGCCAAATCACAATATTGGCTTTTTCCCAAATATTCAAAAAAATGATTCCAGCCTCTCCTCTCCCCTCCCTCCCCCCTCACTTACCTACTGGATGGGTCAGAGGTGGCGGCACAGAACTGAGCCCAGCATACTTGTTGTCTCTCGAGAACCACATGGACTTTGGAGGCAGTGGTGGTACAGACTCAGCCAGCAGGTAAAAGAGGGGGAGAGGGAGGGAGAGCGAGAGGGAATCCTCCCCGGTTATTTTTTTAAATGGTGGGGGTGCAAAGCAGTCCTAAATAATGCCCCCAAAATTCAGCATTATTCAGGATCTGCTTTTCGGCTCCCTTAAATTGCTGCCATTTTTTTCCTGGTATTAAAACCCCCCAAAAATACCAATAAGGTATTTTGGTTTTTTTTTCTTCCTGTTTTGGCTTTAGCCAAATGCACACCTCTATTTGGCACTGCAACTTTCATCACCCTTTTTGGGATGGTGGCCAGTTTTCAAACGTGTAGAATTATTTTCTGATGTGTTATGCTTGCCACAAACAGAGACCCTTAGCTTCCATTGCAAATAGTGTGGGGTGTGTGTCTCACCTGGGCTAGGACATTCCCATGCCTTTCAGTTTTGACCCTGGAGCTCCCACAATCGTCCCAAAGCTGGTGGTCAATTTTGAATGTCCTACCTGTATTCTTTGATGAGTTATGTCTGCCATAAATGGACAAAAGGATAGATGGCTCTTTTGTTACTCTTTTGTTATAGATTCATGGTAACAGCAAGCAAAGTGATTTGTTATGATATTTGGTTTTGGATCAGGGTCATATGTGGGGCAGGTGTAATCTTTGTCTGGTGGCCCATGGTGGCTCTTGCGATTGCAGTTGGGAGCCCTGGAAAAATCAGAGTTCTTGTTGGCACTAACAGTGCATTCCTAAGGAGAGTTACTCCAGTCTAAGCCCATTCATTTCCGTGGGCTTAGACTGGCATAACTCTCCTTAGGAATGCACTTTAAGAGAAGCATATATGTGTACATGCATACACTGTTTGCATAAGTTCCCACGATCACACATAGAATATGGGTGAACCTTTTTTTTATCATGTCCCATTTCCCCTCCTTCTCCCATGCATGGTTACTCTACTCTGACTAAACGTCTGAAAACATTCATGTCTATCTTGTGCCACATTCCTTACTGGAGTACACACATGTCTACACACCCAAGATTGTCCCTGGTTTTAGCTGTGCAGTGTTGCAGGCTGTAGTGTTCATTTTCTACTGCATGATATGGGAAAAAAATCTGAACCAATAACACTCCACTGTTGACTCTCTTTCCCAAGGGCATTTTAATGAGAGAAAATTGCTTGTTACCAAACATGTTTACCTGCGTTGCAATTAAAGTAATGAAAATGTGTTCGAGATTAATCAAAAAGAGCTATAGATATTATGGATAATGAAATCTCCCTTGGCTGACTCCGTATATGCACAAGTGATTTTTTTTAGTAGATTGCAAATTAATTCTCTTCCATTTTCACTCTTTTTTTCCTGTATCCCATTTTGCGGCAGCATCCAGAGCCTGCTGCTATGTGTAAGCTTTTTAACTTCTTCATTAAATGTTTTCCAAAGCCTATTTAGCAAAAAAAAAAAAAAAAAAAAGGAGGAGGAGGAGAATAAAACACAAATTCTAGCACAGCATAGAGAACATCTAATTTCCTCAACAATGTAGGTTTTCTGTCAGATAAAAATTGAATGCATGAAGCTGTCTTATACTAAATCAGACCATTGGTCCATCAAGGTCAGTGTTGTCTACTCAGACTGGCAGTAGCTTTCCAGGGTCTCAAGTAGAGGTCTTTCATGTCACCTGCTACATGAACCTTTCGGTTGGAGATTCCTTAAGAAGCCTACCCCATACCCAGGAGATCTCAGTAATTATTGTCCAGCCTCAAATGGTCCATTCTTGAGCAAGGTGATTGAACTGGTGGTAGCTGGAAAATGCCAAGCTTCTCTGGATGAGGCAAATTGTTTAGATCCCTTCCAGTTTGGGTTTAGGCTTGGTTATAGCCTTGGTCATCCTAGTGGATGACTTGCACCAGGAGATGGACAGAGGGAATGTGACTGTGGATTCTCCCGGACCCCTCATCAGCTTTTGATACCATTGATCAGGGTATCCTAGCCCCCTATCTGGGCTAGGATTGGGAGCCACTGTTCTGTGGTGGTTCTGGTCCTATCTGGAGGATGTTTCCAAAGGTGGTGCTAGGGGACTGCTGCTCAGCCATTTGGCCCATGGGGCCCCAAAAGTTTCCATCTTGTCCTCTATGCTCTTTAACATCTACATGAAACCGCAGGGTGAGGTCATCTGGAGATTTGGGCTGCGTTATCACCAATATGCAGAGGACACTCAACTCTATCTCTCACTTACAGCTGATCCCAAGGAAGAAGAAGAGTTGGTTTTTATATGCTGACTTTCTCTACCACCTAAGGAAGAATCAAACTGGCTTACAATCATCTTACCTTCCCCTCCCCACAACAGACACCCTGTGAGCTGGCTTCATATGTAGGAGTGGGGAAAGCAAACTGGTTCACCAGATTAGCGTCTGCCACTTATGTGGAGGAGTGGGGAATCAACCCCGGTTCTCCAGATTAGAGTCCACTGCTCCAAACCACCACTCTTAACCAATACACCACACTAGCTCTCAGGAGGCTGTAGAAATGCTGAAGCAATGCCTAGAGGCAGTTTTGGAATGGGTGCTGATAAACTGAAGTGTAATCCTAACAAGACAGAAGTGGGACTGGTGGATGGAAGGTCTAACCCGAGATTTAAGGTGTCACCCATTCTGGAGGGGGTTCCACTCCCTTTGAAGGAACAGTTCTATCTTCTGGGGTGGGGAGGCTGTTCAACTCTGGCCTACTGCTGTATAATCAGGTGGCAGTTGTGGCTAGGAGTGCCTTTTACCAGCTTCAACTGGTTAGCCAGCTGCAGTCTTTCCTGGGCAAAAAAGATCTGGCCGCTGTGGTACATGCCCTGGTTACATCTAGATTAGATTACTGCAATGCACTCTACATGTGGCTGCCCTTGAGAAGTATTTGGAAACATCAATTAATGTAGACTGCTGTAGCCATGATATTCAATGGAGTAGGTTGTAGGAACCATATCACTCCAGTCTTGGCCCATCAACAATGACTCCCAATTTGGCACAATTCAAGGCACAATTTAAATCCCAATATGGTTTGGGACCAACATTCCTGGAAGACCACCTACTCCCTTGTAAACTCAGCCAACTACTACAGTCATCTTCCAAGGCGCTGCTTTAGGTGCTCCCGACATCTGAGATTAGGCAGGTGGCAAATGGTTAGCTGCCTTTGTGTCCCATGTGAGGGCAGAAAGGTGGGATATAAATTTTGTAAATAAAATAAATAACTGCCAGGGATTGAATCTGGGACCTTTTGCATGCCAAGCAGATTCTGACCCACTGAGGCATATCCCCTTCCAAACAAATGGATATGGATTCAATAAAATCAGGATGTTGGTATAATGTATATTGCTGTTAAACATGATATAAAGTACAATTCTACAGCTCTTATTTGAGGACCAAGCCACATGTGGTTCTGGAGTTCCTTGCTTTGATATCCAGATCAAAGAGATACAGCAAGGTGTAGTGGTTAAGAGTGGTGGTTTGGTGTGGTGGACTCTGGTCTTGAGAACAGGGTTTGATTCCCCACTCCTCCACACGAGCAGCGGACACTAATCTGGTGAACTGGATTTGTTTCCCCACTCCTACACATGAAGCCAGCTGGGTGACCTTGGGCTAGTCACACTCTCTCAGCCCCACCTACTTCACAGGGTGTCTGTTGTGGGGATGGGAAGGGAAACCAGTTTGATTCTTCCTTAAGTGGTAGAGAAAGTTGGCATATAAAAAACAAACTTCTCTTCTCTTCTCTTCTCTTCTCTTCTCTTGATGTATAACTTGACTCTTAAAAGCAGTAGGGATAACAGAAATTCCAACGATGATTTTCTCTTTACATATCTGAACAAGTGAGCCATAAGTCAAGAACCATGTTTAAATAAATGTTGTTAGTCCTTACGGTGTCACTGGACTTTTGTATGGCTCAGGTGCAAGGTGAACAGGGAAGAGGGGGCTCATCTCTTTCCCCCATAACATTTCCTTGCTCAAAAATGCTACCCTGGACTGCTTTAAAGTCCAGTCAGGAAAAAAGACAGGTATCCACATAACCCTATCTTTTTCCTCTCCAGGGCTTCAAACATCTGGAGGGTGAGCCACTGGGAAATGGTACAAATGCAGAAAGTTAAAATATCCTGTGTATACATTTTTTTATCATGCTCTTCCTTCAAGGAGCTATGGGTGGCATATATGGTTCTGCTCTCCCACATTTTTCCATTCTGTTCTCACAACAACTCTGTCAAATAGGTTGGCTGAGACAAGGTGAGTGATCATGAACCATCGTACCTAGGGTTGCCAGGTCCCTCTTCGCTATCGGTGGGAGGTTTTTGGGGTGGAGTCTGAGGAGGGCAGGGTTTGGGGAGGGACTTCAATGCCACAGAGTCCAATTGCCAGTTTCTCCAGGTGAACTGATCTCTATCAGTGGAGAGCAGTTGTAATAGCAGGAGATCTCCAGCTAGTACTTGGAGGTTGGCAACCCTAATCATACCACATTGGCTCTCAGTGTGGCCCCACACTGGCCTTCCTTCTGCAGCACCATGGCCTTGATCCACCCCCCCCCCACAAGCTGCTTTGCACGTCTGAAGCCCATCCTGGGATTCAATCACAGATTCCCACTGACATTTGGGCTTAGGCCCTTGGAGAAATACTAAAGCAAAGACCAAAGAATGGGGGAGGGGAGGCCAGCTCAGCTTAGCTTGGCTCCCTCCAAGAGGAACTTCAGAATGCACCATGCAAAGTGGTTGTTTTAAATAATTCTTAGGCTTTGGGGGCTCCTGCCTTGCTCTCTAACCTCTGAGGTTCCTTTAAATAGTTATAGAAAAATCAGTGTTTTTTTGCAGCGCAAAGCCACCTGTGTGACAGAAATCATGACACTGGGTGATTTTTTTTTTAATTAAAGAATGAATATAGCTCCTTCTCCAAACATCAAGTTAATATATTTATGAGGAAGGGGGAGAAGGAACCCACATTTTTAATGTTCTTTTGTTCATCAGTTGCATATAAATGGCATATAATGTAAGAAAAGCACACATCAATATGGAACAGCATCAACAAATATGGATTTTTTTAAAAGTCTGATGGTGAAAGCATATGGAAACAAAAAGATATGATGAAGGTCATATCCATACATACTTCCCTCGTATTCCAGAAGAAATTTCTCCTGGGGAGGAATTTGGAAGCATGCCTGAGGCAAAGTATAGGCTCTACCACTGGGCTTCCTTCCTCACCAGGATATTTTGCTGAGAGAGAAGGCTATGACCCTAGACGTCCATTTTTCCATTTCCTGTAGTTATTGGGGAGGCCAACAGTCCTGGGGAAAAAATCCTTACCCTGTTAATACCAGCATAATGTATGGAAATGGACAGCTAAAGCTTTTCATGGTATGATGGTAAATAACAGATAAACAGAGTACAGCAAATGTGGCTGCGGGGCAATATATCAAAAACTATTCACATCATTACAGCCATTTATTAAGACACATTAGTCCCAAACTGCAAGATAGTAAACAAAGATGTACATTCCACCAGAATTCAAAAGTCTTCCTCTGCCACAATGACTTACCAGATGCAATAAATCTTCACAATCCTTCCAGTGAAGGAGAACCATTGGGCAATAACCAATTAAATCTGTAATCCTTCTTTAGGATAAAGATAAATCCTAAGTACTAATGTTAGTCATATGGAGGTAAATAACATCACCTGATAAGTAAGTGTGTGTGTGTGTGAAGTGCTGTCAAGTCAGAGCCAATTTATAGCAACCCCTAGTGGGATATTCAAGGCAAGTGATTAAACAGAAGTAGTTTGCCATTGACTTCCTCTTCAGAGTCCCCCTTCCAAGTATTGACCCAGATTAGCTTCTGAGATCTGAGGAGATCTTCTTCTCCTTCTCCTCCTCCTCCTTCCCCATCCCCCACCTCATAAATAGCATCCCACTAAGACTCTGTCAAAGGGACTGGGCAATTGGTAACAGTGGTTATCAGTAGTCTGGAAGGGGCCATGCCCAGTGGTAGCATCTGTTTTGCATGCAGAAGGTCCCAGGTTCAATCCTCAGCTTCTCCAGCTAACCGGATTAGGACACAGGTAATGTGAAATGCTTCTTCTTGAGACCCCAGAGAGCTGCTGCCTGCTAGAGTAGACAATAGTGACCTTCACAGACCATTGATCTGATTCACTGCACAGCAAGTCCATGTGTAGTTGTATAATGTTCATGTCCTAATTAGAGGAATTCATGATTTTCTAAACTAAAAAACACTAAGGCAGCCTTAGCGACTCTCTTAAAGAGGAAAATTATTGTTGGATTTTTTATTATTATTGTTTTGTTTTGTTTTAACCTTCAAACACTCTTTAAGAAAGTCACATTTTGTTTTTATAGGGTCATTGGACTAAAGTATCATAATTCTTCATGACATGTTGCCCATTACGTTCAAGCATTAATTAGATTATATAAGGCAGAAATGCTTTTCATTCCCTAATTATACCTACACCACATAAAATAACCCTTTGGCTTTTCCCACTTCTAATATAATTAATCCTATTATGCGAGTAGTAGAGTTTCATGACATTCAGAACAAATAATAATGTAATGGAATTTACACTCAAATCTGAAGTTTTAAATCAAACATCTTCCATTGGTTTTAGCCATTACTTAGAATGAACTGCCACTAATTCCAGCGGAACATGTTCTAGCATAATGCTTTTTATCCAGGGCATAGGCTGCTCACGTGAAAGTGGTTTTCCTCATTCACTTCAGAGGAGAATGCAGCTACACATGCAGATTCTTTTTTTTTTTCAAATATGCTCATAAACTGAACAATTGGCTGTAAATATTTTAAATAAATAAGAGCCTCCCTTCCACACACTGGAGTAAATTAAGAGGTACTTGCAGACAGGAAGTTACATGTATTGATTTGAGATGGATCGGGGTCTTCCCCAGTTACACTAGCCCAGGTCCATGGATTAGTTCTGCTGTATCTTTGCAAGCAGTGACTGCCCCCCAAACCCTTCTGTGAATAAGAAGCAGAAGAAGAAGAGGAGTAGGAGTTAGTTTTTATATGCCAACTTCCTCTACCTCTTAAGGGAGTCTCAAACTGGCTTACAATCACCTTCCCTCCCCTCCCCACAACAGACACCCTGTGAGGTGAGTGGGGCTCAGAGAGTGTGACTAGCCCAAGGTCACCCAGCTGGCTTCGTGTGTAGGAGTGGGGAAACAAATCCAGTTCACCATATTAGCCTTCGCTGCTCATGTGGAGGAGTAAGGAAGATCAGAGCCCACTACTCCAAATCGCTGCTCTTAACCACTACACCACGCTGGCTTTCATTACTGCCAAAGGAGAGCAAGTAACACAACCATCATCCATTGCTAATATCAGAACACCCTGTCTTTTTATAGCAGCATTAGGAGTCTAACACTAGTTTTGGGGAGTTTCTGTGCCAGTGCAGTGGGCTGTCTACTGCTGAGTTGTCAGATCCAAGTCCTGTGAAAATGAAGGGGACCCAAAAGCAGATATTCTAGATGCTCAGACCAATGAACATGTCTAACCTGCAAAAATGTATATACAAATCAGAGAAGATCATCTAATTCTCTCCGGTTTGAGAGAAATCGGTCTATACCATGCCTCCTTCCCTTCCTATGTAAAATAAATAAATAAGAACATAAGAGCATAAGAGTCCCTACTGAACATAAGGACATAAATATTCCCTACTGAGTTCAAGACCTATTGAAAGCTTAGCTCAAGCCCTGTCATAACCAATGTCATAGTGCAAAATAAAAGCTGCCAGCCTCAGCTAAGACTGAAGCCTGTGGAAGGTTTGCTTAAGGTGGAGGAAGGATCCTTAGGCTGGGGGAAGTTTTCAAATGTTGTTTAGCAGAATGATCGGATACAAACCACTATGCTGGCCACCAAGGGCAGGAATGGCTCAGAACCAGTGTGGTGTGGTGGTTAAGAGCGGTTTGATTCCCCGCTCCTTCACATGAAGCCTGCTGGGGGACCTTGGGCCAATCACAGTTCTTTCAGAACTCTCTCATCCCCACCTACCTCACAGGGTATCTCTTATGGGGAGGGGAAGGGAAGGAGATTGTAAAAAAGTTTGAGGCTCCTAGCAGTAGAGAAAAGCAGGGTATGAAAACCAACTCTTCTTCATATGCATTTCATTTCTTTTTCTCTTTTTGAATGGCCCCGACTTCAGCAAAAGAAACATGTTGGTTGCCTCGATATTATTGAATGCTACAGCTAAATCCAGGCGTTGTGTCCCATCCTATGTATGAGTGTTCAGTATGCAGCATTGTTTGAGATATGGCCCTTCTGGGTGATCTTGGGTACGTTGGGATTAATTGCCCTCCAGATGAGGGATGGGACTTTTTCGTCATTTTGCGGCTATTAATTTACAAATATTCTATAATATATCAAGGAGACATTTTTTCTAATTCCATGTTGGCACAATATCTATTAAACTATAATTGAACTTTAATGATGTGACAGATACAAAAATAACTTCGTTAATTGAAAAGACAGCATTTGAAGACAACTGCCGACGATGTGCGTAGGACTTGCTAGTGTTGTAATCTGTATTTTTCCCACCTGCCCCATTACTCTGCCTCCAATTTCTCGGATAATTATATCAGTGTATTCTGTCTGCCAGCTGATCTGTTGCATTAAACTCAGTTGTGGGATTCTGTGAATGGCTCGAATATTAAGAGTGCCATTGTCATAAAATGAAAATGAAACTCTGTGGCTTCAATCCAGATTCCTGTATATAGAACTTCCATACCTTTAATCATTCCATTTGTATCCCTTCCAAGTTCCTTCTCAATAGGAATTCTTCCCATCACAGGCCATTTCCATCTTAATGCCATCACAGAACTGAACTTTATGCCCGTGTTCCAATGCAGTGTACCATATTTGAGAAGTGGGGTTCACCTTAAACATGCATTTGGAATAGCTGTTGAGCTTGGAGGATGTATGCAGTGTTCAATGTGATTCTGAAGGTTTTTTGTTTTGTTTTTTTGTTCCTTTGGTTACATGCTCAAGATGCCAGTCTAGGCACATTGCACACTAGGCAAGGTTTTTGCGAGTGCACAACTTTGTTTCAAAACTCCCAAGCTTTGCAAATCGATAGGGGTTTTTATTTGATGCATCAATTTGATATCTCTGTGTTGCCAGTAACTCCTCTAAAAACGCTTTGCCAGCAGCTGCCCAAAAGTACTTCCACATAGAAACTTGCTTGTGAATCTTCTTGCAGAAGCCTCATTCCAAGTATCAGCTCATTCACATTTGTTATATTTCAGGGTCCATGGGTGAGACTACCAGAATGAAGAATGGCTTACAACAGCTTTAATATGAGAGCAACTAAAACATTGTGTACAACAGTCTCTTAAGTGTTGTTCTAGAACTTAAAAGGGGCCAAGATGCTGACTTATGCGGAGATGTAGGGCCAGCTCCACTTGCAGAGAAGGAGCAAACAACTAAAAAGAGGAGGAACTAGCTATTGGCAGCCACTCCCCTCTCCATTCTGAAGCCAAGAGACCCCTATCATGTTCACACCCATTAAATCAGCATCTGGAGGGGGGGAGTGGTTCCCCCTACTGGCCTGGTACCACAAGGACTGTTAGCCAAATTGCTCAGTTATGAATATTTATATGGGGAATTAGCAAATATATAACTGGCAAATAGGCATAACTTAAGCAGGATCTAACCTGTGTCTACCAGAGTCCGTACCATGACCACAAAACAAGGCGGAAGCAATGAAATAAATTAAAAGGGTGTTTACTTGATTATATGTTCACACACAAACAAAACAGATTCTTACAAAACACACACAGAGCCTAGAGAATAAAAGGTGGTAGAATAGAGGCGTTCGCCAATGTGGCCGGTTCCCTTTGAAGAGAGGCTATACTGCACCTGATCCTGTAGAGGGGACGTTCGAGGTTCCGTGCGGCTAAAAGCAAGAGAAAAAGGGGGCAGGGGGGTTCCTGGGACTTGGCCAGCAAGGCTGGAGAGCTGTGTGGCCTGGCATTGCTACCCAGACAGACAGAGTAACAGCAAGTGTGGGAGGGAGAGGTAGCTAGTTTATGGATGCGGGCATCCCCAGTTATACTCTTCTGGGGCGGGGGTTAATTAGATTACCCCCTCGTGGTTCCCGGTGTGAACAAAGACCTTAATGGTCGGCTGCTAAGGTGGGGCAGGGAGGCACTTTAGACAGGCTAACCTAAACCATTGACAGTGCACATTCAAAGAGGTCGGGAGACAAAGGTTGATGGGATTATCGGGTCGGAGACTAAGACGTGAACAGCTGTGTCCGGGCGGGTTACTTCCTGGATGCTGGAGGATCGATCTTTCGGAGCTGATATCTTGGAGGCTTCCGATGAGCCATTAATCATGCAGATGGAGGGGGGGAAGGACTGTGTGCGTGCCTGGTTGTCTCTTGTGAAATGACAGCTAGTTGGAGATTGGGTCAGAGAAAATGGATTCCCTCTGATTCTTCCTTCTTGCTAGTACGGGAGTCTCTGTCCATGGTGTCTGGGCTTGACTTCCATCTAGAGTGGTGGGGACACATGTCTCCAGGTAATACAGTCTGGGAGGTGGCAACCACTGGCTTACAGGACCTCACAGAAAATTGTAACAAACTTGTTTAAGGAGCCAACTTTAATGCAAGGTTTCCAAGTTGTCTCCAGCACAGCCTCCAGTAGAGATCTTAAAACAGTTACACCATTTAAACAGTCCACTCCCCCAAAACACATGACAACAAGTAGACACAATACACACTAAAACTCACACTCAGATGTACAACAACAACACCCACTGGTAGGAATGCTTATATAATCATTGCAATATCTGTAAATTGTAAATTCTGTCGCACCAAGATTGGACGCCATGAAAGTTTTGTTGAGCAACCATCCCAGAAAGCTGTGATTCCCTCATTCAGACAAGTGTTTTGCTTCCAATCTTGCTAGCCTTCTGTAGATGGGAATAAATGTATGTGTTTCAGGTGACTCTGGAATAGGGTTGCCAGGTCCCTCTTCGCCACTAGTGGGAGTTTTTTGGGGCGGAGCCTGAGGAGGGCGGAGTTTGGAGAGGAGAGGGAGATCAGTTGTAATAGCAGGAGATCTGCAGCAAGTACCTGGAGGTTGGCAACCCTACTCTGGAAAGTATGACTGTGATCCATTGGTTCTCCTGACTTCTGTTGATGTCTCCCAGCTCTTAGCTTTCTTACATGGCTTTTTGTATGATGCGTTAAATTGTTTTTGAAATATCATTTCATTTCTGTGTACCAATTTGAAACCTTTGGATGAGAAACAGGGTAAAAATTCTATAGATCAATAATGCAATCAAACTTGAATTTGTGGTTTGTAAATATGCATGTGTGTGTGAAAAGTGCTGTGAAGTCACAGCTGACTTATGGCAACCCATAGGATTTTCAAGGCGAGGGACTAATGGAGGTGGTTACACTATTGCCTTCCTCTGCATAGCGATTCTGTAATTTCCTTGCTGGTCTCCCATCCAAATACTATCCAGGGCCTGCCCTGCTGAGCTTCTGAGATCTGATGAGACTGGGCTAGCCTTGGCCATCAAGGTCAGGGCCACATGTATGCCTTTTTCTAAAGAGGCATTTAAAGAGGAGAGTTAGTGTGGTGTAGTGGTTGGGAGCAGTGGACTCTGATCTGTAGAACTGGGTTTGATTGTCTGCTCCTACACATGAGCGGTGGAGGCTAATCTGGCAATCTGGATTTGTTTCCCCACTCCTACACATGAAACCAGCTGGGTGACCTTGGGCTAGTCACCCTCACTTAGCCCTACCTACCTCACAGGGTGTCTGTTGTGGGGAGGGGGAGGGAAGGTGATTGTAAGCCAGTTTGATTCTTCCTTAAGTGGTGGAGAAAGTCGGCATATAAAAACCAACTCTTCTTCTTCCTCCTCCTCTTCTTCTTCTTCTTCTTCTTCTTCTTCCTCTTCTTCTTCTTCTTCTTCAACATAATCGACAGAGTGGGTCTTACAATCCATTCACAGGGCTTGCCAACTAAATGGCCATTCAAGAAGTGATGCATATACTTTTTCTGAATTTGGTTTTCCTAAAGAGAGAATAAATGGCAGTTCCCACTTCAGGTCATTCTTAGGAATGTGCTTGGGATAGGTGAATACGTCCTGCAAGCAAAGAAGAGGTAAGTACCCAGTTCCTCCTTCAGGAGTCACATTTTAAAATACCGTATATACCCGTGTATAAGCCGACCCGCGTATAAGCCGAGGTGCCTAATTTCTCCCCAAAAATGGGGAAAAATTAGGCACCCACGTATAAGCAGAGGGTCGGCTTATAACCCCTCCCCCCCCCCCAAGACTTACCTTCTGGGCTCCTGGCGGCGGGAAGCGGCAAATCCGGCGGGGGCGGCGGAGCGCCCTCCCCGCGGCCGCAGCAGGCCTCTAGAGGCCTCTCCCGGCCGGGAGAAGGCGGCGGGGGGGTGGAGCGCCCTCCCCGCGGCCGCAGAGGGCCTCTAGAGGCCTCTCCCGGCCGGGAGAAGGTGGCGGGGGCGGCAGAGCGCCCCCCCTGCGGCCGCAGGGGGGCTCTGGAGGCCGCTCCCGGCCTGGAAAAGATGGCGGTGGTAAGTTCCCCCCTCCCTCCTCCCTCCTCCTTCCCCCCTCTACCGTATTGACCCGCGTATAAGCCGAGGCCGGCTTTTTCAGCCCTTTTTTTGGGCTGAAAAACTCGGCTTATACGTGAGTATATACGGTAGGCCTCCTTCTGGCTGTCCAGCATGGCTATGGATTTTGAAGCTGCTGGTCTTGGTGAGTCTTCAGGAGTTGTTTTAGCAGAGGTGGAGTCACTAGATGGTCACTGAGCCAACCTAGTATACCTCCATTATGCCAACTTAGTTTCCTCTTCAAAGGGAAGGAAAGTAATTTGCGAAACCTCTCTCATTTTCCTTTCCCACCCCAGTTCTCAAAAAGATGTTGAAGATAATACTTTACACCCAAACATGGATACAGGGCAGAGTTATCCATCTGATTTCTGCTTGATAAACTCAAATTAGTTTTAGATAATTGCTTTGTCAAAGTAGTCTCCCAAATCTGCTGTCAATTTTTTTCAGCTAATTGAGCTATTTCAAATTACATCTCGTTTGCCTTTGCCCGAATAAAAAAGTGATTAATTGAAGATGCTTAATATATCTTTGCCGAAGACAAGTTCAGTGTTCAGTGATGATGTTTCCCTGAAACCCCATTTTACATGAACACCTTAACCAGCAGGGAGGCATTAAAATAGAAGATTTGCCAGAGATCCCTTGAGAACATAGCTGGCACAGAGCATTCTAGAACAGCTGTTTACAGCTGTGTTGCCTCCCCACAATCAAAATTGAAAAAAAACCAAGAACATAATCCATGTAATAATACAAGTGTTAGGCTAACTAGTGGTCAGTAGTGGTTGTCAGAATACAATGGAATAGTTTTCCAGGGTCTGAACCAACCCTGCCATCACTGAAGAGAAAGAGAAAGAGTAAGTGGTGTTCACCTACACATTTTTATTAACTTTTTATTTTTCTTATATCTTCCCAATCTTCCAAGGACTCATATCCTCCAACATTCCATAGAGGGAAATAGAGGCACACTAATAGCATCCTTATTTGTGTGTGTGTGTGTAAAGTGTTGTCAAGTCACAGCTGATTTATGGCAACCCCAGCAAGGGGCTTTAAAGGCAAGTGAGAAGCAGAGGTGGTCTGCCATCTCCTTCCTCTGCAGAGTCTTCCTTGGAGGTCTCCCTTCCAAGTTAACCAATCCTGCTTAGCTTCTGAGATCTGACAAGGTCGAGCTATGCCAAGCCATCTTTCCCTCCCCTTTATTCTCATGCCAAAGATTATTATCCAAGCTCCTCACCCCACACTGCACATTGCCCAAGGCTCTGCTCTAGTTACAAGGGGTTGTATCCCTTAATCCTCAATAGCCAGTCCAAAGAGTCACTTTTAGTAGGTAGGAAACCAATATGAAATGTCAGGACATTTATACTGAATGTGTCGGTGTATTTAATATTAACATCTGTTAGTTTACAGTATGGGTTTAGCTGATCACTTTGAGGATGAGCAGGAATTTTAGGGGACTGTATCATTGTGAGAGGGTCCTTTTTTCACATGCTTAATACTGTGCTATGGAGTGGAGATTTATTTAAATAAATACGGTTAAGGTAAACTGAAAAGGTCCTAACTAAAGTGGCAGGTTTGATATGGACTGGAGGTTAAGTTAGTTTATCGGCAAGCACACTGAATTGTATTGGGATAGGGAGAAGTAAAAAACAAGACATCTGTCAGTTCCAAGTGCCTGGGGGAGTAATTCTTGGTCATCGATGCCTAAACCATCACACTGTCCAGCCCAGGGGGATAATCTTGATGGGCAACATGTCTCGGTATGACTTTGGTGTGCAGAGCTGGACGCAAATGAACAAGGAGCAGCTTGGTTATCACTTTGTGCTTGGACCCAGGCTGAGATTGCCCATAAGCTGGTAAACCCATAGAATGCTTAACTGTGTACCCTATGCAGCATGAGAAGGGAATCGGAAGGTAGACCAACTGATCAGAGTGGAAACACAGAGGCAACGGTAAACCAGCTCTGTTTGTCTCTTGCCTTGAAAACCCTGCAGGGTGCCATAAGTCAGCTGCGACTTGGTGGCACTTTCCACCACCAAAGATTTTTCCAGTTGCAGCTCAGCTATTAAAGTTAAATAAAGAAGTATGCCTATATGTATATAAAAATAGCCAGTCCTGCACAGTTTTGAAAGCTCAAAAGCTGTTCTTTCGGTTTAAAGGTATGCTAGAAAAGCAATAACGAGGCATATAATCAGTTGAAATCAAGCTTCACCAGTATGTGAAGCAGCAAGATGAGTACTATGTTGCACCTTAAAATTCACCCATTTGCATTACAGATGGCCTCTCATTCACATATTCAACTTCTTGGAGACCCTAGGGAGAAAACTGAAGCCTGTAGAATAACACTTTTGCATAATATTTTAACAATGCTTTCTAAGCAGCAAAAATAGGAGCAGAAACATAATAAGGAGATATCCCCCCACCAAAATAGATACTGTGTGTGATAAATAGGAAGAGCTGGTCCACTTGCATACATGGCCCCCTCCTCCCATATCTTTACATTAACCTTATGAGATGTGATGAAGCAGGATTCAAGTAGCACCTTGAGAAAACTAACACAATTTATTCCAGCATAAGCTTTCTAGGGTCAGGGTTCACTTTATCAGATGCATTCAAGTGTCCGTCCATAAGGAGGATGCTTTTATATTCATAACAGAAAGGTATGGTGCAGGGGGAGCTGGGAGAGATTACAAAGGAGAGGCTGGTTTAAAACAAGGTCCAATAATAAGAGAAATCCATTCAAAGACTATAAAAGCAATGGCCTAATCAATGTGCACTTCAGTTCATCTGATGAAGTTAGCTTTGACTCAAGAAAGCTGATGTTGGAATCAATTGTATTAGTCTTTAAAGTGCCTCCTGTTTTATTTGGATACTATAGAGTAACACAGCTACCCTTCTGGAATGATCACCTCTGTGATAAATAAGGCTGAGAAATTGGCCCAAGGCCGCAAGTAGATTTTGTGGCTAAGAAAGTGGAGATGTGAACCTAGATCCCCCAGATCAGAGTCCAGCCCTCTCACCACAATACCACACTGGCTAATCTATAAAATTCATGTCTCCTCTATTTTTATTTTCAAATGTACAACCTACCCACAAACTTTCTAAACCCAAGTCATCTTAACTTTGATTTACATGTTAGAATCATAGAAGTCATAGAATCATAGAGTTGGAAAGGACCATCTACTCCAGGGTCATCTAGTCAAACCCCCTGCACAATGCAGGAAATTCACAGCTACCCCCACACCCCCAGTGACTCCTACTCCATGCTCAGAAGATGGCTGAGATGCCCTCCCTCTCATCATCTGCTTAAGGTCACAGAATCAGCATTGCTGACAGATGGCCATCTAACCTCTTCTTAAAAACCTCCAGGGAAGAAGAGCTCACCACCTCCCGAAAAAGCCTGTTCCACTGAAGAACTGCTCTAACTGTGAGAAATTGTCTAGATGGCAACTCTTTTGATTTAATTTCAATCCATTGGTTCTGGACTGACCTTCTGGGGCAACAGAAAACAACTCGGCACCATCCTCCATATGACAGCCCTTCAAGTACTTGAAGATGGTTATCATATCACCTCTCAGTTTTCTCCTCTTCAGGCTAAACATACCCAGCTCCTTCAACCTTTCCTCATAGGACTTGGTCTCCAGACTCCTCACCATCTTTGTTGCCCTTCTCTGGACGTGTTCCATCTTGTCTACATCTTTCTTAAATTGCAGTGCCCAAAACTAAACACAGTACTCTAGGTGAGGTCTAACAGAGCAGAGTAAAGTGATACTATCACTTCGCGTGATCTGGACACTATACTTCTGTTGATACAGCCCAAGATCGCATTTGCCTTTTTAGCTACCACATCACTCTGCTGACTCATGTTCAGTGTTTGGTCTACTAAGACCTCAAGATCCTTTTCACACACACTACTGCTCAGACAAGTCTCCCCCATCCTATAATTATGCATTTGATTTTTCCTACCTAAATGCAGAACTTTACATTTATCTTTGTTGAAGTGCATTTTATTAGTTTTAGCCCAGTTCTCCAGCCTGTAAAGATCATCCTGTATCCAGGCTCTGTTTTCTACCGTATTTGCTAACCCTCCCAATTTAGTATCATCTGCAGATTTAATAAGCATCCCTTCTGTTCCTTCATCCAAATCATTTATAAAGATGTTGAACAACACAGGGCCCAGGACAGATACCTGAGGCACTCCACTAGTCACTTCTCTCCAAGTGGATGAGGAACCATTAACAAGCACTCTTTGGGTGTTACAGATCCACCCAACAGAAATAGAATCTAAACCACATTAGGTTGAACCTGGAATTTTGGGATTACTTCTGGGCTAGTTTTTTGAGGTTGCTGTTGCTTCTGGTGGGGGGAAGAGTCTTCTTCCAACCTGTGAATCTGAAAGAATAAGAGTTGGTTTTTATATGCCAACTTCCTCTACCTTTTGAGGAGAATGAAACCAGCTTACAGTCTCCTTCCTTTCCTCTCCCCACAACAGATACACTGACAGGTAGGTGAGGCTGAGAGAGCTCTAAGAGAACTGTGACTATCCCAGGGTCACCCAGTTGGCTTCATATGTAGGAGTGGAGAAACCAACTTGGTTGACCAGATTAGAGTCTGCCGCTTATGTGGAGGAATGAGGAATCAAACCCAGTTCTCCAGATTAAAGTCCACTGCTCCTAACCACTACACCATGCTGGCTCAATTCAATTTTGTTGTTAAATTCACAAACCAGGGTAGCATAATTCTATACTTTCCCCATTTTAAGTTTCTGCTCCTTTGCTCTGAAGTTTGTTAAATGTCATATAAGATCTAAGTGTTGGTTGTTCGATACAAACGTTCAACACTCAGAGCTTTTTTTTTCAAAATGTCAGGTCAATGAATTAATAATTATTCTCGCAATGCGTTCATCTGAAGATGCTTCATATAACAAGATGTTTCTTTTTCATTTAACATCCCAATTCATTTGGAAATTAATTGATGTAACTTAGTCCTTTAAAAGTTAGTGAATTCTTTCTTATTGCTAAATTGCCAAAGTGGGTGTATGAATTGGAGTGCGCACATCACTCTTAATTGTTGAAAAGCTCATTTTCTTATATGCAATTATGAAATAGTAACCATGTGTGTCTCCAGTGGGGGAGACCTTTAAGGTGGTACCATATGTTTTTGAACATCACAATAATCATTAACTGCATAATCAAGACCACATTTATTAACAGTGACATTTCATGGTTTACTTACCAGGTTCCACTGCAATGGTGATATAAATAATCATGAAAGCCAATGACTGGAAGCATCAAAACAACTTCATAAGAAGACATAATAGATGCTTGTCCCCACAGCCTTCCGCTTCATGAGCCACTGAAATGACAGTAAATTTCCCTGATTTCAGAGTGAAACGTGAACTTTCCCAACAAATTAAACGGAATAGTTTGTACAAGCTTTACAGTAACACAGCTTGTTCAGGGTTTAATTTTTTCTCCTTCCTGTCTGAATTAGAAAGTAATGCCAAGAAGAATAAAATAACATTTACAGAATCTAAACCAAGAAGGCTTGTATTGTTAAGGGACCATAGTGCATTCTTCAACATAACGGGCTGGACTTCAAAGAAGTGTGAACAGTCCTCGCGACCCCATGCCTGCTGGAAGCTTCTGTGCCCCTGAAATATCGCTCCTAAAACCTGCCTCTGGAAAAGCAGTCCATTAGTCATAAGATACTACTGTTGGAAGGGAAAAATTCGAGAGAACCCTGTGCCAAAATAGAAGATATTGCTGTTGAGGACTACCAACATCCAGGTGGTGGCCAGAATAACAATTGACCTCCAGACTATAGGGATCAGTTCCCCCAAAGAAAATATCAGCTTCAGCAGCTGGACTCTAGGGTATACCATATTGCCAGGAAGAAACAGAAGTTCTAAGTTAGCTTTAAAACATGGGTACTCTAGGATTTCTGTTTCTCCTATGGAAAAAAACAACATCCCCACTGAGCAATTCTCTCTTGCTAAATTCTGCCTTTCCCAGGCTCCACCTCCAAATCTTAAAGAACTTTTGAAGGCAGAGTTGGTAACCCTATCTCCATGCTATGGGGAGGGGAGATTTGCCTTCATGGTCCAGATGCCAAGATGCTAAACCATAATGAGAGATTCCCTCCCCAGCTTCACTTTACCAAGGAAACCTCTTGCCCCTTGCTACCTCCAGAAGCTTATATTGATCTGCCCAGTTTAGTCCTTCTGGGAATTAAATCATTAGACTCTTGGGGGGGAGGGGAACTCTACTTCAGATGAAGAACCACAGACTTTCCCCAGGTATCCATTTCAATTTCATCAAAAAGCATTGGAAAGACTTTGAAGTCCAGCCTGTTTGATCCAGGCAGAATTTTCCCCAGATTAGAATGTATGTGGAGCAGAATGGACACCATTGTTTTGTAAAAAGAAAAATAGCTAGATTCTAGTTCAATAGCACCTTAGAGATTGAGAGGATTTGGGGATATAAGCTTTTTTAGAGTAAAAGCTCCCTTTAACTAAGGGAGCTTTGACTCTCCAAAGCTTATACCCCCCCCCAAAAAAAAAATCTTGTTGGTCTCTAAGATGCTACAGGACTCAAATCTAGCTGTTCTACTGCAGACCAACATGACTACCTTCTGAAACTGTCTGAAAAGAAAAATGGCACTTTACTTGTAAGGGGAGCCATTGATTGCAACAGGAGTTTAAAAAAACAGATGAGCAAAAAGTCTACTGAGCAAAGTAAAACAAATTCTTAATCTAACTCACTCTACCTCCAAGGAGTTTAATTCTCCACCACCCCATTCCATTTATCCTCACAACAACAACACTGTGAGATAATCAGGCTGAAAGAGAGTGGTTGATTTGTGCACCCCCATTGAGCTTCATGGCAGAATAGGGATTTAAACGGGGTTTCTAACATTATAGCCCAATCCTCTAAGTCAGGGGTGTCGAACATAAGACCCGCGGGCCGGATCTAGCCCCTTGAGTGCTCTTATCTGGCCTGCAAGCCAGCTAGGGTTGCCAACCTCCAGGTAATAGCTGGAGGTCTCCTGCTATTACAACTGATCTCCAGGTGATAGAGATCAGTTCCCCTGGAGAAAATGGCCACTTTGGCCATTGGACTCTATGGCATTGAAGTCCCTCCCCTCCCCAAACCCCGCCCTCCTCAGGCTTTGCCCCAGAAACCTCCCACCAGTGGTGAAGAGGGACCTGGCAACCCTAGAGCCAGCTGAGGTGGACACACACCCCTACGTTTGATCTGGGCTGGCGAGGCATGGCCCAGCCCAACCCAATGTGATTTATGTTACATCCGGCCCCCGTAACGTTTGAGTTCGACACCCCAGCTCTAAGTGTTATACCAGGAAACTTTCATTTATATGCAAGTGAGGAGTAAATGTAACCCTATTTACCAAAAGATAAAGCCTATCTCACTATTGGTAGATTAAGGGAAGCAAAAATACATTTCTTCCCCAAATTTCACTGTCTAACATTTTGTCTTGTAAGCCACCTCCTGAAACTGTGTATTTTCCATCATGCCTGCATGTCTGAGGTATTCTTTCAGCCAGTAAAGAGTAAACACAGCTGTCCCCCCACCCACAGGACTCTCCCAAACAAAGCAATTCCTTTTCTTCTATGCTCATCACACCCCACCTATCTGATTCCCAAAGGTTCCAATGTGCTTCAGTGAGAACATAGTTTATTACATGGATTCAGAAATAGCCCGTCTTTACATACCAGTTGCAACTCTTCGAGCAATACTGTTTCCCAGCTGGAGGCTAAATTGGGAAACTTGCTATTTCTCACATTTGTCCTGTCAGGGAGGCTTGTTGACTATAACTTTTGAGCACTCGCAGAAGACAAACTGAAGTCTAGTTCTGACACAAGTTAGCCGTAAGGTGAGATAACATTGCACAAAAGCCAGCTGTGCATCCTGACGAAAGGTCAGTGAGACGGCTTAATTCTCCTTGAAGTTGAATCCTTTCCCACGATCTTTAAGTTGACGACGACTTCCTATGGGATCTTGAATAGTTGCTGTATATGATTTTTTGCACACTGAAAGCACATTGGCTCCGATCAGATAGCTCACAGAATTGAGAATTAATTAAACTATTGTTAGTTGTCCAGAATTAATGAAACTATTATTAGTTGTCCAAAAGCAGGACCACTGGACTAATGGTGAGTTAGAATATGTCACATCAGGATCAACAACTATGGTTTGTTTATTTTTAAAAAAAATATTTGTACCTGCCTTTCTCCCATACTGGAGGACCAAAGCACCTTACATAAAAAATACACTATAAAAATACAATTAAAACCAAGGATTACAAACTAACAGGTACTTAGTACATTTTTATGCATCTGATGAGATATATAATCATCATGGGCTGATGCCAGTTCGGCTAGCATGTCTCTCACAGGACCACAGGTTAAGAGTCAAGGGCCAAGATTCCTTTGGCTCTTTCCCTTCAGCTTACACCAAAAGTTCATACCTTTACCAAGCACAAGCTTCAAATAACTGCAAACAAAGTTCTCAGCTGGTTCAGGTGTTCCCAATTTCCTTTCTTTTGGCCACAGTAAATCTTAACTTTGGATTCAAGTGACATGCACACATGGATATCCTTTCTTGTTGCTGTAGGAGAAATCTGGGGTTGAACCCCATTTATTTTCTCCCTGCGAGCCTGTAAAGTAGTGACAGAAAACAGGGGGAGGGGGAATTATGGAGGTCTTCTGTTATATCGGGAGACCTGGGCACCCTACCTTGCTGGAATGTAGCCAGAGACACTAGCCAGATTTAAAGTCAATTAAGCCAGTCTTTGTTAAGGCAGAGGGGGATTTGAATGATCTTCTGCAAGCCAAATCCTAGTTTCATAATAGGGTTGTTGTCAGCTCCAGGTTAGGAAATACCTGGAGATTTTGGGGGTGGAGACTGAGGAGGTCAGGGTTTGGAGAGGAGAGGGACTTCAATGCCATACAGTCCAATGGCAAAGCAGCCATTTTCTCCAGGGGAACTGATCTCTGCTGCCTGGAGATCAGTTGTAATAGCGGGAGATCTACAGCCACTTCCTGGAGATTGGTAACCCTACTTCACAAACCAACCAACCATGGTTAAAATCAGCCAAGGTTTCATCTTGTGTCTGAAGTGAACCACCATATTTTTTTCACCAAGCCATTAAATAAATATGCATCAAGAAAACAGCTGTAAACCATATTCTTAATTTACTGTTTTGGGGGCAAAGAACTATTAATGCAGTGAACTATTAATGTCACCAAATGAATGCAGTGTTTTGAAAATAGTGTGCTTAGGAGATGACTTGTTGGAAAAATACACTGAAGAGCACTGCTACAAACCTTTGCTGAAGCTGTTCCCCCAGTTTGGCAGCAGTTGAGTGGGAATTTGATCTAAAATCATTATTTCTCTACCTGGTCCTGGAAAATGAAGAGCACAGAGTCTTCCCCCCCTTGATGTCTGTTGCCATGAAATTTTAATCTTTAGGCTGTTCCTTTCACCTTTATTACCAGGGATCCAACAAGACTGCTCACACACGAGATTGCAAATTCTGACAGGTTTCTTGTCGGCAGGAATCCGAAAGGAAAACAATGTCAAAAAAATAGAGTGCATTAGTTTCTGCCGTGGCTTTCTTCTTCACTTGTTAAACTGGTTGAATGCCATTTTATGGGAAGCCAGGAGGAAGCAGACCTATGAAGTTACAAGAGGAAGCCTGCAAAATTTCAGATATTTAAGGGAAATATCACTCCCTGCCACACTTTGGACTGTATCTGGAGGCTGGGAGTTGGTGTGGAAGGCTCCTGAATGAGCCATCTTGACACTCCCTTCAGGAGCTAGCAGTCAAACGATGCTTCGTAATGCCAAGATCCAACTCAAGCTGAGAGTCCTTCCTCCTTCCGGCTACCATCAGCGAGGAAAGACTACCATAAGAGTAGGAAAGACTGGAGCCATGTACTTTGCCATCATGCCTCGGTCCATCTCTGGTTGACCACTCCCTTTCCCTCAGTTACTAAATGTCATCAAGAAAGCCAGAGGGGAAAAAGGCAGATAACATTTCCAGTTCATGAATATGCATGTCAGCGGCTGAACATAACAGTAAAGTTGTTTGGTATACAGTGTGTCATTTCACACATTTCAGCTTCTGAGGGACAGTTTGAACTATGGATAATCTACTGTAAGACAATTATGTTTTCTATTAAATCTTTAATCAAAAACACAAATACCATTCTGGTGTTTGTCAGTAGAAGGCATGCTTTTGAAAAGAAACTGATAGATACAAGATCATTGCCTTGTAATGATGGCATCATGGAGTAGAGCCTTTAGTAAGGTTTCATAATGGCAGGAAGCAGAAGGAGGAGGAAGAATTGGTTTTTATACACCAATTTTGTCTACCTTTTAAGGAGAATCAAACAGGCTTACAATCTCCTGCTCTTCCTCTCCCCATAACAGACATCTTGTGAGGTAGGTGGAGCTGAGAGAGTCCTGAGAGAACTGTGACTGGCCCATGATCACACTGCAGGCTTTATGTGTAGGAGTGTGGAAACAACCTCGGTTCACCGGACTAGAGTCCGCCAATCATGTGAAGGAGTGTGGAATCAAACCTGGTTCTCCAAATTAGAGTCCGCCACTAATGTGGAGGAGTGGGGAAACCAACCCAATTCACCAGATTAGCATCAGCCGCTCATGTGGAAGAGTGGGGGATCAAACCTACTTCTCCAGATCAGAGTCCACCACTCTTAACCACTACACCACACTGGCTCTTGTGGAGTTAAAAGAGTTAAAAAAGTTATTTCTGTATCATAGTGTACTTGGTTCTCTCATCTTAATACTGTGAAGTATTGGGGATATGATATATGGACATTTGAAAAATTCTGGAAGAAGTGTGGGTAGTATGGAATGGGTGGTATGGTAAAAACTGAGAAAGAAGGAAATAGATTTTGTTGAAGGCACAGGCATGGGCATAAGCAGTCCTCATGAACCCCAGCTAATTGGCTTTAAACTTTCCCTAGACTTGGAGAGTTGGAAAATAATAAGTGAAAAATTATGCAACTCAACTTTAGAAAAGTAACATACTGGAAATTACAGTTTCATTCTGTGTTCTTCCAAACTCAGTGCTTTGATAAAATCTCTCTAATCCACAGAATTGGTGCTGTAATAATTTTGTAATTATTTTTTTGCAACTCTAAAGCACCAGATTTATCTTCAAAATTAAATAATCCTGACTGTGTTTGACCTGAGATAGTTACAACAAATTATTAACCTACCCCTGGTGTTAAAACCCACAATGGCCTCGTACACTGTATCAGATGAACATTAATCTCCACCATGGGGATATTAATCTAATAAGCATTTTTCATCTAACTTCAACTCTATGGGATTCAGCTTGTAAGATTTACTCAATTTAGTAACAGACATATTTGTTCTAATCACCAATGTATCTGTAAAGTTATAGCCTGTTTCTGAGCTTTGGAAGACGAGCTAGTATTTCGACTGTTCGCTCTTTGATATTAAAACTTGAAATTTTCTTGATATATAACATAATGGTTTAGCTGAGATGGTAAATCTCCACTCATGGAAAGCATTTCTGTCAGCGGAATGGCACTTCCTCACCGCCCCCTTCTCACTGCACCCTGAAATATTGTTCCTAGGAGAAAAGAATCCCCAGAAACAGCATGAGGGGCAAATCAGAGGTCTGTAGCAGGAAGGGGGACCTGTGAAAATCACCCCCATCCTTTGGTTGATGGAAATTTACCTTAGGATGCAAGCCAAATAATGAAATGTTGGGGGGGGGGTTGTGGAAATTTGAGGAGTTTAAGATTAACTTTTCACAAATGATCAATGTCATGTTTTAAAATTCAGAATCTATTGGTTCTTGTAGGTTATCCGGGCTGTGTAACCGTGGTCTTGGTATTTTCTTTCCTGACGTTTTGCCAGCAGCTGTGGCAGGCATCTTCAGAGGAGTAACACTGAAGGACAGTGTCTCTCAGTGTCAAGTGTGTAGGAAGAAAGCCTTCGACAATATTTTGTGTAGGAAGAGTAATATATAGTCAGAAAGGAGTTGGGTTTGAGCTGAATCATTGTCCTGCAAAAAGTATTGAAGGTAATGTGCTAATCATTGTCCTGTAAGTATCAAGATAATGTGCTAATGAGGGTGTGGTATGTCAATATGGAACCAATGTATCCTGAAGTGATCTGTTAATGTGTGAAATCCAAAGCTAATCTGCATGGCTATTGTTGACTGTAGTCTTTGTTAGTCTGGAGGTTTTCAGGACAGGAAGCAAGCCTTATTCATTCTTAAACTTTGATACTTTTTGCAGGACAATGATTCAGCTCAAACCCAACCCCTTTCTGACTATATATATAACTCTTCCTACACACTTGACACTGAGAGACACTGTCCTTCAGTGTTACTCCTCTGAAGATGCCTGCCAGAGCTGCTGGCGAAACATCAGGAAAGAAAATACCAAGACCACGGTTACACAGCCCGGATAACCTACAAGAACCAATGAACTCTGACCATGAAAGCCTTCGACAATATTCAGAATCTATTGTCCTTGTTTGAGACACATGAAGGAATAAGCTGAGTGTCAAATGATTATGGGAGATCCTTGTACTTTGTGTGCGGTTTTGTAAATAGTATCTTCAGAGACCTCCAGTTCAGAGCAAAGCACAGGGAGCAGGAAGTTTTACTTCCTTGGAATTTTGCACAAGATGTTCTTCTGGTTGTCTACTTGTGCAAGATGTTCTTCTGGTTGTCTTTCCTTTCCTTCCCCCCTTAGAAGCTCCTTGATGCATAAACCTTGAGCAGCATAATTCTAAATCTGTTGTTTAGGGACTGAGATAATTTTTGCCACTGCCAGTGTAACCTTAAAGGTAAAGGTCCCCTGTGCAAGCACCGGATCATTCCTGACCCATGGGGTGACGTCACATCCTGACGTTTACTAGGCATACTTTGTTTATGGGGTGGTTTGCCAGTGCCTTCCCCAGTCATCTTCCCTTTACCCCCAGCAAGCTGGGTACTCATTGTACCAACCTCGGAAGGATGGAAGGCTGAGTCATCCTTGAGCCGGCTACCTGTAACTTGTGGTGGTCTACTAGTGTGATGATATTAATGGGAAAATCCTAGGGATGAAAACCAATTGTGCAAATTTTCTGAATAGATTTGATTATCCTTATTTGGCTTTTGTGTCTCTCTTGCAAGGAAAGAACTCTTTATTTTTGAACTATTTTCTATTCCTTCATGCCAAATTTTCTCCCATAAAAAATGTACACATCTTCCAGCATTATTTCTACATCAATAGCAAAATGTCATAAAAGAAGCTAAGGAATGACAACTGTCAATCGAAATGAGGCAGAATGAAAGTAATGGAAATGACAACATATGGAATCAAAAATGACCTTATTGATTCATTCCAAAAATTTCTCTCTTACATTTGAGAGAAGGGAGTACTAGAGATGTAGTAGCTGCCAAGACTTCTAATCAGTACAGTATATGTTTCTTTTCTTTAAAAAGCAAATAGGAACCCCCAGGAAGGATTGATAGTGTAAAAATGCCAAAGAAAAGGGGCTAAACCTTCCCCTTCATGTGCCCCAGTGTGAAACTAAGGTATCTGCAGATGTTATTCCCCCCCCCCAAAAAAATCCCCCATCTTACATGGATATCCCATCATCATATATGGTTTTGGACTACATGAGCATTCCATTTTTTTTCCATCACATTTTTTGTTAGTGGCAGTTTCCACACTAATTATCTGTAACGTTTAATGGAATGTTTTATCTTTTTGTGTCCACACTATTTTCCCTCCATTTGGGATCGGATTCATTTTCCAAAAGTTTTTTCTCCATATATTGTGCAACCACTTATATGATTATGCATTCCTTTTCTCCATTTCCAAGAAGACTTCCCCTGAGGTATGGACATTCTGGAGACACTATTTATATCTCCGCTCAATGTGCAGCCCATCTCTCTCCCCTTTCCTCTCCTCCCGGCAGCCATTTCCCAGAGTCAATTTTTTTTAATATGCATTGGGACTAATGAAGCAATGTAGGGGTGTTTGAATAACCCTCCACGTTGACTTGTGCGAGGTAGCTCTTAGCTCATGCCAGAGGAAGAGTGCAGCCAGCGGGAGGTGGGTGTCAAAGCCCCAGAGCACCCATCCGAGCCCTGGCTGGGCTTGCGGCATTAAGCAGGTGGGCACCCTCTGAGGCGGAGGCATTCACAAGAGGGTGGATGAGCATTCCACTGCCCCCTACTTGGTAAATTCCCTGATGAGTCAGTTGAGCTTTTGGCAAAGAAGCTCCTATTAGGAGAAGACCCTCAGCTTACACTCCAAACTGCCAAGTTCTGCGCTGTTGCTATTAAAATACGCAGAGCTTTATTAGATAATGATTGTTAGAATATTTTACAATTTTATCAATTTTAACCAGGGGTTGCATTTATTGACCTTACGCCATTATATGTACGGGCAGTCTGTGATTCTGCGGTGCAAAACTATTGTGTCTGGAAATTTTGATGTGTTGGCACGTGATTGGTCAGTCAACCATATTAATAAACTTGACTTGGCATTCCACTGCAGAGGAAAAGCTATTTGCGAAAGTTAAAAATGTGTGTCGTGAATCACCCCACACACCCCAGGAAAACAAATCTGGGGAAGTGCGGACAAAGTGAAATGTTCTTGAAAAGGAGATGTGGGGACCAAAAGATGGAATGCATTTCCAAGCCTCGCGGAATGATCACGAGGATTCTCTAGAGTAAGTTATTGGTGTGGAAACGGTCAGTATTTAGTTAGTTAAAACAAGCAATAAGTTTCCAAGGCACCATTACGTTACACTTTATCTTATTCCCCTTACTGTTGTTTCATTATATTTAGTATGACATTTGAAGCAAGATGTTAATAATGTTCAGGAGAAAACATTAAAATTCACATTGATAAATTATACACCCCAATGTGCATGTAATGACCAAAACCAAGCAATTTTTCTGTCACTTCAGATTCCTCATCCTATGTCCCACCAGTCATTTTCTAAAAGCTTTAAGCATTATTTTCTACATTATGAGTGGCTAATATATACTGAGGAAAGATAATGCAGCTTATTCTGTCATTGTGCCAAATGAATAGAAGGGATGAATAGAGAATATCCATTGAACAGAACATTTCTCCCCCCACCCCAGTCTTCTAACCCAGCTTTAAAGTATAAAGTAGCATATTACTACTTGTCTAAAGTTTTGAATTCCAGCTCACATTTATCCCCGAATTAAAATCCAATAATTTAATTGCTAACAATTATATGATCTTAATCATCTAACAATTATTTTAATTAGGAGTGTTTAAATAGTTATTTAAGACTGCCTATTTATCATTGCAGTCAGCAGATGTAGTTTGCCACAATAATTATGACAGAAGAGCTGCAGATGGCCCAGATTCTTCTCCTTGTCTTAAAATATATACACAAGGATGCTCTAACAACTCAAAATGTATAATTCTGAATTGGGGTAAACACCCACGCTACAGTTGCCTGTGAAATTAAACACCTGCAGACAGAACTTCATGTTCAGCCTGGACCAGTTTTTTGAAATTACTCTGTTTTGGGGCCTTGATAGCTCATCCCTGACCCACATTCTTTCTGCTAGTTATGGATTTGCAGCTGGGTTCCCACTCATGAACAGAGTGTAATCCCAGTGGTTGAATTATTGGGGTGAATTCTAGTGTGGATGGTGTTTCTCCACAAGGGTATCACCATCCCTTTTAGCATTACCATGCAATCCTGAGGGGGGAAGTGTCCGTGGTGGCCAGAGGTGGCGGAGCCACACTGCCCCAGAGAAGCTTGCTGCCAGTGCAGGAAGCCGGAAAAAGGTTTTTTTAAAAAGATTTGTTTTAAAAAGCCCTGTGGAACTCCCCATAGAGTTCCATGAGGCTGCGCCATGAATTTTGCAGGTGTATCTTGAAGCCTGCAAAATAGTGCATTTTAAGCCTGAAAGGGGTTAGGAAGCTGCCTAATGGCAAATCTGCCCCCAAGCATACCCCCGGAATGCCCCCCAGGATTCCAACTTGGGGAGATACATCAGGGAAATGCCAGCGGGAGGCTGCACTGGTGTCCGAGAGTCATGCTGCCACCACTTTCCAGAGGGACCAGCATAAGTCGCCCTACGCCGACGTCCATTCCAGGTTGCATGCTGCAGGTGGCATGGGCGCTGGCATAAGGGTCAGGTTGGTTCCTATGAGAATTACCCACCACCTTTAGGAATGGGCTGTTAAAAATACCAAGACATATCAACATTTCAGGTGAGCACTCCTATGTGATGCCAACTCTGGACTTCAAATTTAGCTATCATCAGCATGTATGCTGGAAAAAAAGAGCAAGCTGTTGCTTTGAAATCTGAGTGTTCTGTGTATAGACACTTTCAGTGGATTTCATATTTTGGAAAGCGGTTGAAAAAAGTTAATCTAAGAAGAGCCCTGCAGTGGTGAGGCTAGTGGTGCATCTAGTCCAATATCCTGTCTTACACAGAGGCCAACCAGGGCATAGAGGCCAAGGACCTCTCCTGATGTTGCCTCCTGGCACTGGTATTCAGAGGTTTACTGCTCAGTGTGGAGGTCCCCTTTAGTCACCATGACTAGTAGCCACTGATAGACCTATCCTTCATTAATCTGTCTAAAAAAATTTAAAAGCCAACTATGCCTGTGACTATCACTACCTCCTCTGGCAGAGAAGCTAACATTTTAATCACTTGTTGTGTAAAGAAGTATTTTCTTTTGTCCTTCCTGAATCTGCTGCTCATCAACTTCATTGGATGCCCCTAAGTTCTAGTATTTTGGGAGAAAATGAAAAAGTCGGCTTTGTCTATTCTATATCTTATATTCTAATAGTGAACTTGGGCAAATCTTTGGATATTTAAATCCAGTGGGCAAGAATGGGCAAGACAGATTTTCTACAAACCTAAAAAGGGCCCCAAGTTTGCAGAAAAATCTGAAATCTAAAAAAAAAAAAAAAAATACATTATGGGGTTAAAAAGCCCAAAAATGATAAAAGGAGTCCCTGTAGCTTTAAGCAACAGATTCCCTCAGTAACTGTTGCTAGGCAACCACAGTGTTCCAAGGCAATAAAATAAAGGGGAAGGGGACTGAGCCCTTTGCAACCCTATTTTGGCCTTTGAGGGAGGGCTCATTGGGGCCAGGACTGGCTAGGGGTGCCAGCTCCAGTTTGGGAAATTCCTGGAGATTTTGTGGTGGAATCTGAGGAGGTCAGAGTCTGGGGAGGGAAGATGGGGTGGGGGCAGAAAGAGAGAGAAAGTGACAAGCATGGAGTAGAGAGAGAATAAGAAAAGGGGTGGCAGGAGGGAGAAACGGTGAGAGACTGAGAGAAGTAGGGGGAGAGGGAAGGAAGCAAGGTGGGAGAGAACGGGATAGCTGCTCCTGCAAATTTCTTGTGGGTCCCCACTTGTACCATATAAACCTCTATCATGTTCCCGCTTTGTCATCTCCTTGATAAACTGAAAAGTCTCAGACGCTTCAGCTTTTCCTCTTAGGAAAAGTACTCCAACCCTTTCATCATCTTGGTTGCCCACTTTTGTACATTTTACAGCTCTGCAACGTCCTTTTTGAGATCCAGTGACCAGAATTGCACACAGTATTCGAAATGAGGCTGCACCTTAGATCTAAACAGGGGCACGGTAATATTGGCTGTTTTATTTTCCGTCTCTCTCCTAATAACCCCCAGCAGAAGAGTTTGCCTTTTTCTTGGGAAAAAGTTGGAACTTGCTGAAGAACCAAGCCCCACATGGTATGCTACAGACACTGTTTTCTTAACTGCTGATTAAAGTTTAACCTCCGCCTCCCCCATCCTGCAGTGGTAAATGGCAACACTTGCGGTGACTGTAATGGATTGGGATTGTAGGCTTAGAGGTTCTAAAATTTCTCTCCCCTCCTATCATGACAAACTTGAAAAGAATGTCAATTACACATGGAAGGTTTTCAGAAGCAATCCTCTGCTGAGATAAGTAGAGCTGGAGCCCATGAAACACTAAATACAAATTTTGAAAGGGGTAGAAACACACTTTTTCATAACAGGGAAACAGCGTTTATGATTAGCATAGTGCAACTCTTTACACAGACTTTTGAAAGAAACCAGTATGCGAAGGGTGAACTTCCCAGATCTGTAAATGTATCATAATTATTATTGTTGCTCTTGCAGGTTTGTTGATCTCCTTTCTTCTCAGTTAGGCAGCATTGGTATAATTCAGCTACATCTGAAGTCTTCTATTTCGCCCTACTTTTATCTTTGCGTGATAAAAAACAAGTTCAATCTAATTGCTACTTTCTCCTTCTTTTGACTGCTAGAATGTGATCGAGGCACTTTACAAGGGTTCTCCTTAATATTTTCCTTTACTCTTGGACATGAATTAAAAACCCTGTATGTCTGTGTGCGAGCACACCCCCACACAAACTGTCTTCCTCCTTTTATGATCGAAGATTGGCAGTTACTGCTTCGTTGGTAATCAGCGCAGGCTCTGAGCACCATTTAATCAAAGACTACAAATCATGTGGCAATTCAGTGGGGTGTAAAAGGGAGGAAGAGTCTTAGTGTGGCTGTATGGGGTAAGATTCCAGACAATTGGGGCAGTAATTTCCTGCCATAAATTGAATGGTAGAAGATATATAAATGGTTATCTTTTCCAGCACACACGCACATGCACACACACAACATGGATAAAGTAGGGGGAAGAAATAGGATTTGGCCATGATTGGTAGGAAGGGAGAGCCAGCTGAGCTGATGCTATGTGCCTTACACATGGTGTTGGGAGCAGCACAGAGGAAGGCCATATAAGGCCCAACCTCTGCTCAGCCTAGGGTTTCCAGGTCCCTCCTCTTGATCGGCAGGAGGTTTTAGGGGTGGGGCTAAGGCCTCGTACACACAATGTCACTTCCGGGTATATTTCTGGAAGTGAGCATAGCTGCAGCCGATTTAACACGCAAACTCCCAAAGTGATGTTATTGTGTGAGCGCAACTGCGTATGCACACAATCACCACTTCAGAGCAGCTGGGTGGATTGGCAGGCAATTGCCCACTGAAAACCACCCACCTGGAAGCCCTAGCTCTGCCCCTCTTGGTCTGGGTGCTCTGCAGATCTCCTTTTGAACAATGTGATATAAAGTAGGCCTTGACTCAGCCTTCCATCCTTCCGAGGTTGGTCAAATGAGTACCAAGCTTGCTGGGGGTAAAGGGAAGATGACTGGGGAAGGCACTGGCAAACCACCCCGTAAACAAAGTCTGCCTAGAAAATATCGGGATGTGACATAACCCAATGGGTCAGGAATGACCTGGTGCTTGCACAGGGGACCTTTACCTTTACCTTTTTTATTATACCAGGTGATGGTGTCAACTCTCCTTATCACAAAGCCCATGATACTACTTCAAGACCTCTATCTAGATGGTCTGCCACCAATAGTTGTTTGTTTGCACCGTTTCCCAATTCTGTAATCCTAGTCCTACTTCATTGTTTATTGGATGTCTTATGCTGTGTGGCTGAATTTTTTTCTGAATATATTTTGCAATCCACCTTGAGTCTCAACGAGAAAAGTGGACTATTCAGGAAGTAAATAATGTAGATATGGTGCAGACATGTTCCTTCTACCCAGAGTATGTGTGCTGCATTTACAGTTCTTGCACTCTATCATGAAAACAGTAGTATTGCGATAAAGCTTGACTATGAATGAGACGGACAACTATGAATGAGACAACTGTGAATGAGACTGACAACTAGCACGAGAGCTAGGTTGTTTTCAGGGCAGAAAGCCACATAGAATACCAGCATACCTTAGTAGTTAGTGTTGTTCTGAGACTGGGAAGATGCTTGTTCAAATCCCCACTCAACCATAGAGCTCACACAGTGGACTATTGTCGAACCCATTAGCCCTTCTCTCTGTGCCCCTTCCCTCAGAGATTGAGTGGCAACTAGAGTTAGGGCATTTTCAATTATCGTAACTTGCCTTTGGCTCCTATGGTACATACCATAGAGTCTTTTAGGCATCAGGCCAAAATATTTATTTTTACCCAGGCTTCTAACTAATGGGTTCTATCACTATTAGCTGGTCTTATGGTTTGCTTCTGGTCTGAGATCTGTATTATGAATACTTTTAGGGTAGTCATTGCTTGCTTTATGCTGTTTTTAATGGCTTGTTTTGTTTTTATATTGACAGTTTATGAAAAAAACTGACTTTTATGGTATCGCTTTTACTTGTAAGGCACCTTAAGACAACATATAAAATCCCTAAATGAATAAAATAAAATAATTCTCTCACTTTTGTCATGAGATAATGAGAGTGAATGATGTACCCTGCCCTCAGTGAAAGGCTTGGTTCAAAGTAGGAGATATATAATCAGTGCAACTTAGTCACTCAGGAAATTTCAGAAAATCCTATTGGGGAGCAGTAGATGTTCTGTCCGAATCCTTCCATCCATGTAGACCCTCCAGTCCCACATGGAGTGGAATATGATGTCAGTGCTAAGGTTATGATTTTAGAGGAGCTCTACAAAGAAAGGATATAGGTGAACTGTGCAGGTCAGGTAGAGAATCACATGCTCAAAAATGTGCTAATGGATATGTTTTGTTCTGTGTAAAAGACTAGGAATATGGAACCCCAAATATGGTGGAAACGTTTGGAAGGGGCAGTTCCATGAGCATCCCTACTGTGAAGCAGTAATGAAACAGAATAGAAAAATTTACTGATCTGTACTTTTTAATGTTTTTTTTTTGGCAGTGTCTCCCCCCATCCCACCTCCATGGTATCTATTTCAGTAATGAGCACAATGGGAAAAAAACTTGCCAATGTTTCATAAGAACATTAATAACCCTTTAGGATGGGATAAATAAAAAAAAAATCTTCCTACCAGTGTGATAGTGTTTATCTGCATACACAATGGGCTACCATGCTGGGATAGGGGAACATAACAGATAAAGGAGGTACACCCCATGGAATTTCCATGGCAGAAATATTAGAGAATGGATTAAAAAAAAACTGATCTAATTCAGCTGCCATTTCCAGCAGATGGCAGATTTTAGTCTTTAAAATTCAATTAGCCGAGCAGCTAATTAAAAATTTGAGATATTAGAGACACAGGGTGTTAATCAACAACTTTTCTGGACAACAAAGAAAGGCACAAATAAGCCCCAGTAGCACAGAAAGATTTCTGATCTCTGAATTGTAGTTATCCTTTGATACCTTCTTGCCCTTTATGGTACAAAACCAAGGTGATTTTTTCTGTAGATATTTTGTAATCTACCTTGAGTCTCAACGAGAAAACTGGACGATTCAGGAAGTAAATAAAGTAGATATGGCACAGACATGTTCCTTCTACACAGAGCATGTGTGATGCATTTATAGTTCTTGCAGGGTACGCTCTGGCCCCACTGGACACAGGCATGATCTGGCCCAACCAACTAAATCTGGCTCAGCTTTCGAAAAGAATATGCAAAATCATTCCTAAAGCCAGTGTATGAATTCAAAGATGCAATGAAGCAAGACATCCAGTAACAAGTGCTTCTCCCCCCCCCCCCCCGCAACTTCTGTCAAGCTTGGCAAATAGGAACTGGAGGTTTCTCCTGAGCAAAGATTTGTCATGGTGCCTTCTGCTTAAGAAGTACAATTCTAACAATCTGCATTTTATCAAAATGAACCTATGAGGAATGTGACATAGATTTATTCAATATGTACCGGCTTCTAGCTATTGGAATGTCAATGTATCAACTGAGTTTCTTACATGCTCAGCTGCCACTGCCTTTTAAAACCTGACTTTAAATATGAGCGCTTTAGATGGTACATGTGTCTATCATACTTGAGACTTCGTTATATTGATATATATTTTACAGATCCCCCTGATGGAGCATAGGCAAAACACACAGGGATTGTCAAATTGAATACATTATTTTACCCACTGCCCCAATTTTTCATTGGCTTTCTCTTGTTCTGGTTATTGGTGTGGTCCTCTTTTTCACACTGTTCCTAGGTTCAGCCTGAATTGTTCCTGCCTGCAAGAACATGTACGGCTGTAGTCTTGTTGACTGTCTTGGGAGAAAATATCTCCTGCAAGATACAGGGTGTATCCCAACACCTTCCGGATTTGCTGTTGTGTAGAAAAGTAACACTCTACCCCTTCAACACCCACTTCCAAAAGTACCTTCCTTGGTACAGTTTTGCATAAATGCCCCCTTTGTGATTGAACCTTCTCCTCCTATAATGAACCTACATGAAAACCCTGCCCCCAGTGGTCTGCAGTCAAGAAGGGAGTCCTACTAGTATCTCATCTCAGACTTGTCCAGTGACTCTTGACTGTGCTGCTTTGCATTGGCAATAAAATTTCCAATCTCCTTCACCAGGGCAGCTATAGTGAGGTGAGGGGGAAAAATTGAAGAATTGAAAACATGCCAACTTTCTCTACCACTTAAGGAAGAATCAAACCAGCTTACAATCACCTTCCCTTCCCCACAACAGACACCCTGTGAGGTAGGTGGGGCTGAGAGAGCTTGAAGAGAGCTGTGACTAGCCCAAGGAGGAATGGGAAAACAAATCCAGTTCACCAGATTAGCCTCCGCCGCTCATGTGGAGGAGTGGGGAATAAAACCCAGTTCTCCAGATCAGAGTCCACCACTCCAAACCACCGCTCTTAATGACTACACTACTCTTAACCACTACACCACGCTGGCTCTCAGTCAGTGTTGACATTTATTTTATTTTACTTCATTTATACCCCAATTGGGTCTCTCCAGTGGGGGCCCAAAGCAGCTTACATTGTTCCCCTGTCCTCCAGTTTATCCTCACAACAACCCTGGGAGGTAGGCTGGGCTGAGAGAGTGTGATGGCCTGAGGTCACCCAGCAAGCTTCCATGGCAGAGTGGGGATTTGAATGTGTGTCACCCACATCCTAATCTGACGCTGTAGCCACGATACCATTCTGTCCCCTTGTGTGTGTGGATTATCACAAGTATTATTCTTCAGGGTTTCATCATCCTTCCCAAGGTGTCTAGAAGTTAAGTCTTGGAGTGGATGCACCATCTCTAGCGCTAAGGCACATGTATGAACACTGAGTCACCATGCTGTGCACCGCCTAGGGTTGCCAACCTCCAAGTGGTGGCTAGAGATCTCTCGCTACTACAACTGATCTCCAGCCAATAGAGATCAGTTCCCCTAGAGAAAATGGCCACATTGGCAATTGGACTCTATGGCATTGAAGTGCCCCCCTCCCCAAACCCTGCCCTCCTCAGCCTCCACCCCCAAAATCTCCAGGTATTTCCCAACCCAGAGCTGGCAACCCTAGCACAGCCTGCAGTTTCATTCAGTGCACCTGCTGACATACATTGTGAAATGCTGACAAGTTGTTATGGCAAGCTCTGGTTTTTATGTCTGTCTTTAACCCAAAGAACAAAGCTGGTTTTTGAACTGACGGCAGGCTTGTGAGTGGACAGTAAATGAAGGCAATGCGTAAACGGTAGTGTAGGGGCTTCGGCAATGAGTTCAGAAAGTTGGCATATGTGGCTTGGAGAGCCATTCACAGTACAACAGTTGGAGCATTCCAAGTATTCCCTCATTTTTAATCTGTGCGATGTTGGAGTGAGCATGAAAATGGCGTGTGGTTGTGGCCTCCACAATTTTCTGGGACAATGTGCACATAAAGGGTTTTTGCCTGTGTGATAAAAATGAAAAGGAAGGAAAGAGCTGAAGCAAGATTAACATGTTTAAAAATAGCACTCTGCAATAGCGAGAGTCTATCATGACAGGAATGTAAAGCCTAAGAAAATATCCTTGGAGAATAAGAGAGATGATTAGCAATATCATTAAAGCCAAGGAGGCATCTGTTTGAGTCCTTTGTGAGGCACCCGACTCACCCATGTGCGCGCACAAGCGAGAGCTCGGCTCGCTAATGCTCCAGCCTGAACACTAAACATAACATGCTCTGCATTTAAAGAACATACAAATTAAATTGGGGGAAGCTGAATAAGTGAGCGGAGTCGGCCATAACGATGCTCTGAGGAGTTAAAGGAGATCGCATCGACACCGACAGCTGTCCAGAGCGAGCAAATGTTAATTATGGTAAATTTCCCACCAGGTATCCATAACACAGCACAAACAGGGGAGTGAAAAGTAATCTATTTTTTTAATCGCTTGTAGGGAATATAAAACTAATGAGTAAAGATCAGCAAGAAAGGTGATTGCGAATCCTCTTTGACCTGCCTAAAGAAAGAGAGTAGATAATTTTTTTTAGACATCGCTCCCTCATGTCTTTGCTGTCGTTCTGTAATTGGATGGAGGAGTTTTCACAGGTTGCCCCCAATCACCCTCAAAAAGTACATCTAACTTTGTCATAAAGCGTTCAACCAGAAAATGCATTCTGTATTTTGCCTTTTGTCCGGTGTCCTTTATTTGGTTTATCCTGATGTAAAGCTCTGTATGGATTCCTGTGATGTAAATGTGAAGAAGGAAGACGGCTAGAGTTTCGGCCCCTCAAAACACAGCTGAAGCACACCTGGGGGAAATCATCTCCCCCTCACCCACCCAAACAGCCTGGCATGCCTCACAATAAAAGCAGTTGACCCAAGAAAGTTGAGGTACATGTGGCATAACTAGGGTTGTGCATATTGATATACCAGAACCGAAAATAAACATGAAATTAGGCGTTTCAGCAATATTCAGTTTTCAGTTTTACCGAATACCAAAACCTGGGGATCTCCCCGAAGTCAAAAAGCCAAATAATTATTCGGCTTTTTAGGGTCCGGCTATTCGCCTTTGCTCAGGTGCACAGCTCTGTGCTTTCTCCCATTTTTGTATCTTTTTTTTTTTTTTACTGGTTTTGTTAGGGCCCCATAGCTGGGGCCCTTTTGAGGTAGGAGTTGTTTAATCGGAGCCAACTTGGTCTGACCAACCATTCAGTGGGTTAATTTGGATAAAGCATAAGTTCATCAAATTTCAGTAACAGTCTAAGAAGAGTCCCTTGTAGCCACACTGCAAATTTGGTGACTCTACCACCAAAACATGCCCCCACAGGAGCTTCCAAAAAACCCTATAGACTACAATGGACCTGAAATTTTTGGTAAACCCAGAAATAAAGCAGAAATACCCCTTTACCAGTATGGGTATTCAGCTTATTTGGGGTTTACCAAAAACATCAGGTCCAATAAACCAGAACCCGAAATGTACCAATTTTTTTTTTGCACAACCCTAGGCATAACAGCATTCTTTGTCAATCACCTTTCCCCATGCCCTCTATTCCAGGCACAATTAGACTGAGCCAGGAAAGAAGCCCATGGTTTGGTGAGATACCCATACTTGAGCTGCTGTTCAAGTGGTTGAGAGCCAGCATGATGGAAGGGTAAAGATGTTGCAGTCAAATCTGGGAGACTCGAGTTCAAATCCCTACTCTGCCTATGAAAGCACACTGGGTGACAATGGACAGGTCACTTTCTCTCCCCCTAACCTGCTTCATAGGGTTGTTGCTATGAAGATAAAATGGAGGAAGCGGCAAGTCATTGAAGTGTAGCGTTGCCAGGTCCCTCTTCACAATTGGCGGGAGGTTTTTGGGGAGGAGCCTGAGGAGGGCAGGGTTTGGGGAGGGGAGGGACTTCAATGCCATAGAGTCCAATTGCCAAAGCGGCCATGTTCTCCAGATGAACTGCTCTCTATCGGCTGGAGATCAGTTCTAATAGCAGGAGATCTCCAGCTAGTACCAGAAGGTTGGCAACCCTATTCCAGTGACAGGAGCCAGCTGAGTAGGAATAAGAAACAGATTCAGTGGGGATGAATCAAGGTTAGGGTAGGCATGACTAATAATATAACTAGGAAGACAGGAGAGGAAATGAAAGGCGGGGAGAGGGGAGGGAGGCCAGCTAAGATGGAAGCCGTCACTGTCCTCAACCATAGGCCTGGGGGAACATCTCCGTCTTTCAGGCCCTGCAGAATTGCATCAGGTCCCACTGGGCCCTTAGAGAGAGAGTTCTACCAGGCCAGGGCTCCCCAGGCTCCGCCCCAAAAATCTCCAGGTGTTTCCCAACCAAGAGCTGGCAACCCTATTTATGGGGTCTCAGGCAGAGGTCTTTCACATCACTTACTGCCTGTTCTGTTTAACTGGAGGTGCCAGGGACTGAATCTGGAACCTTCTGCATGATAGGAAAGATGTTCTACCACTGAGCCCTCCCAAGTTTCCTGTCTCTTCCTTGCCTCCACTTTGGTGTAACACCCACCAGGCTTCTTTTGCACTCTTCTTTTCCTGAGTGGCAGAAGCAAGTGCATGAGTTTCATCCCCATGCAAGAGGGTGGTAGTGCTGTCCCCCACGATGGATACCAAGAAGCAGGCTTTAAAATCCAGAAAGCCTATTCCACTGTGTGTGTGTGTGTGCGTGTGCGTGTGTGTGCATGCTGAGGATGGCCTTTTAAAAAATGTTAGCTTTTACCATAAATATTGTACAAGTGGAATCTAGTGGCGACATTTTTATGAAACACATCCTGCTTTATGGCCCAAAGCAACTCTTATTAACACAGATGGAAGCTTCCCATTAATTTTTATAGGTGTTAGACATTGGCTGATAAGGTAATATCTCCCTTGAAAGCACATTAAAGAAGAAACTTTGCCCCTTGTGGAGTGATCGAGTTGGAAAGCTGATTCCAGCTTGTACGATTTCACCCGTGCTTGGGTACGTATCCGTGTAGCCATTTGGGTCCTGACTTGATCGCAGAGCATAATTATGTATATATTTTTTTAAAAGTTGCCCGGGATCAAACTTGACTACAGATAACATTCTGTGATCTGTGTATCCCACCATTCATTCCCATACAGTTAGACATGGGTTGTGGATTTCTAATTTGTCCTTCCTGCTGCTTCAGACCAAAAATAAACCTATTTCTTTTCTGCTCCTCTTTTATGCAAATTGAGGCTATTTCTGTTTTTCAGCTATTATCCTTGCTCCTAATTTTGCCTGTGAAATGCATGCATCTTTCAGAGTCATTTGGACGTCAATAAATCAGTATTATACCTGTATTATGCAGCCCAATTGTATGTATAAAGGCTACATAAATTGTGTCTAAAAGCCAAGCAAACTGCATACACAGTACAAATCAATCAAAAACATGAACAGTGGAAAGCAGAGAACCAAAACACTGACAAAAATGTAAACAAATGCAACAAGAAACAAAACAGGAACCATTCACTCATTCCAATTTGCTGTACTTCATTTATGTTTAAAAAAATCTAGGACACATTGCAAACATTTGCTAGTGGCATGAGAACAAGATAATAGCCAATAAAACAAGACATCAATATAGACAGCGCAGTAGCACTATTAAAAGGGGAGAAACCAGGAGAAAGTATTTTAAAAGCTGTCCTAAGCAAGTTAGGTCATCCATCGTTTCCAAAAACTCAGTACAGATTGAGAAACAGTTATTTCATGGGAGAGAATATTCCAGAACTGAGGCTACCACTGAGAAGGTCCTGGTACTCATTGAGACTAGCCTGGATTCCCTGCAAGATGGAATTTGGAGCAGTTTCCTCAAATGCCCAACTGGAGTGATTTAATTTTTTCTGACCAATTGTGCACATGGGGCATGGTGTAGTGGTTAAAAGAGGTGGACTCTGATCTGGAGAACTAGGTTTGATTCCCCACTCTTCCACCTGAGCGGTGGGCTCTGATCTGGGAGAACCAGATTAGATTCCCCACTCCTCCACATGCAGCCTGCTGGGTGACCTTGGGCTAGTCACAGTTCTCTCAGAATTATCTCAGCCTCACCTACCTCACAAGGTGCCTGTTGTGGGAGAGGGGGAGTGAAGGTTATTGTAAGTCACTTTAACACTCCTTTCAGTAGAGAAAAGTGAGGTATAAAAGCCAACTCTTCCTCCTCTGGAGATCAAGAATCATTGCTATGGTATTTGTCCCATGAGCTTCAACAGGGCTTTGTTCTATTTCCCATGCTTTTTAATCTTTACGTGAAGCCTGTGGGGGAAATTGTCCATACTTTAGGGTTGAGGTAGGGTTGCCAACTCTGGGTTGAGAAATACCTGGAGATTTTTGGGGTGTAGCCTCACAAAGGGTGGGGTTTGGGGAGCGGAGGGACTTCAATCGGTTATAATGCCATAGAATCCACTTTCTAAAGCGGCAGTTTTCTCCAGGTGAACTGATCTCCATCAGCTTGAGATCAGTTGTAATAGCTCAATATGTTGTTGCCACCCTGCTCTGTACTTCCTTATCTAATGATGCAGTCCTAAGCAGAGGTCCATTGAGCTCAAAGGGCTTTGAAATGTGTACCTCTGCTTAGGGTAAGTCTCCAGAGGCAGCTGTTGCTATAGATTCCAAAGCCACTGTTAAGTGGCTCAAGTTGGACAAGCTCAAGATGAACTTTGATGAGAAAGATGATAGTGGTTGGGAAACCTAAGATTTTGGAAGATATTGTTCAGCTGGCCCTATTCAATTGAAAACCTGTGAATCATACTGGACCTGGCTCTGTTATTAGAAAAACAGGTGAATTCTGCTGCAAAAAAAAATGCCTCCTTCCATCTTCATCTCATGTGAATGTTGACTCCCTATTAGGGTCAACTGGCCCTATTTAATCTGTGCCATAATACACTTGAGATTGGACTGCAATGTTCTATACATGGGTCTATGCTTGAGGACAATTCAGAATGTTTATTCATTCATTTATTTCATTTATAGGCCACCTTTCTCACTGAAACGCTACGTGGACTGCATAATTTAAAACAATGCAATACAGACAATATTCCACACAGTAGCCTTAAAAGAGGATTACAGAGTTAGGAACCAATGCATCAATGAACGTTTAATACATGCAACAAACAGTGAAGTTTGTTCACCAGAAGTGACAGGGTTGCATTGCTCGCGTCCGCACACACGCACAATCCTTGCTGTGAGCTGGCCAATGGATTGGCAGGAAGTTGCCTGCCATTCCAAGCCACCTGGCAACCCTAGGCTACATCTTAGTTATAAAGGCAGGTTCTGGTGCTAAGCTGTGCCAAATTCCATCTTAAGACAAGCCCTGTTTTGATTTTTACCTAGCTGAGAAGAATCTTCCCCACCTTTTCCATAACTGAGTCTCTGCTGGGCATAGGGTTGCCAACCTCCAGGTATTAGCTGGAGATCTCCTGCTATTACAAATGATCTCCTGCCAATAGAGATAAATTCACCTGGAGAAAATGGCCGCTTTGGAAATTGGACTGTATGGCATTGAAGTCCCTCCCCTCCCCAAACCCCGCCCTCTTCAGGCTCTGCCACAAAAACCTCCCACCAGTGGCGAAGAGGGACCTGGCAACCCTAGCTGGGCAACTGAAACAGTAAAGGCCTGTCTAGTATGTGTGTTTTACATTTGTATTTACTCTTTCTCAGTATACAGACTTTTATTAATCCTGTGCAGCCTGTTAAAATCATGCTTGAGAGTATTTATTAAAGGGTTTAAAGTTAATGAATTCTAATCTCATGGCCAGTTCGAGCAGCATCTGCCCAAGAGGTGCAGGACTGTAGCCCAATATGTAAGAAGTGGAGCATAGCTGGATTTGGATGTTTTCGACCATCAAAATACTGACTAGTTTCTTGATGTACACATTTTAGGCTTTGAGCAAGAGCTCAAGAAACCTACGCTGACTCAAAGGTTCCTCTGGAGGACCCCCCAACTAATTGTTACAGAGAAGCCTCAGAAACCCCCGTAACCCAGGTGGAAGTTCCGAGTATGGCTTGTTGTACCCCACCATTTTCTCTTTTAAACTATCATTTAAAACCTGCAGAAAATCACTTTATCAAACCAGTCTGTTCTCAAGACCTCTAACAAGGACCACTGTTAATATTTCAAGCTTATATCTGCCATTTATGAAGGAATAGAACCTTAAGATTCCAGCAAAATGAAGGAATGTGATTTAACTGCAGATGTGTGTTAAATAAATCAGTGTAGGAAAAAGTGTTTTTTATAATGACTGTGTTTTCATTACTGAAGGCATAACAAGCTCTTTTGAGTAGAACAATATCCTGGAGGCTGCCATAAGTATGTTCAAGTGCTCCCAGTGTATTTATGAACACCTTCTTTAAAAAGAACATTTTTTTGCCTTCAAGGACTCCTCAATTTACAGTGTCTTAAACTACTTCCTTAACGTGAGTCTGCTGCTCTTAACCACTATGCCACACTGATGCTCACCAGAAAACTAATCATACCCATATTTAGGGTTGCCAACCTCCAGGTACTAGCTGGAGATCTCCTGCTATTACAACTGATCTCCAGCTGATAGAGATCAGTTCACCTGGAAAAAATGGCTGCTTTGGCAACTGGACTCTATGGCATTAATACCCCTCCCTTCCCCAAATCCCACCCTCCTCAGGCTCTGCCCCAAAAGCCTCCCACCGATGGTGAAGAGGGACCTGGCAACCCTACCCATATTGTGTAGACATACTGGAAAACAAGTACACTAGTTATGGCTCCATTAGTTATTGGGCGTCTGTATTACTTTGACAGACTGGTGATTCCATAGGACTACAAGGAAGTGAATACGAATTTATTTTACAACAAAATGGTATGAGGGGGTCTTCTGTATAGCTGGTCGAGTTTGGATTACTTTTTTTCTGAAAGAGGGAGGGGAAGGGAAAGATGTGCTTTGATGCATTTGGTTCTGGTCCTTGTTCTTAAACAGATATACGTCTTACTGTCATGAGGCTGATTAAAGAAAAAGCTGGGCAAATATCAGGGCTGTCAGTTTGTTCTGTGCCGTACACACCAACTTAAAACTGTAGGCATTCAACTGTCAACGGCATTAGCATCCTCCGGCTCAACATTTTACAGGATTGGCACTCAAAACAGCCGCGGCCGAGCATTGCGGGCCTTGCTTGGTTAGTTGCCACTCTCGACAAGCTGTTTTATGTCAAACCTGAAATTACATATAAAGATGGCATTTGTCCAATATAAAAATGGTAACATCTCTTTCAGCCATGCTATGGAGATGTGAAGGCTTTCAAGGAATTTTGGTGGCCTCACCCACAGGTTGGTGGTTAGGGTTGCCAGGTCCCTCCTCCGGTGGGAGGCTGTAGTCTGAAAGTGCACGTGTGCCAAAGCGCACACATCCCTTCCGGTTTAGAACTGGAAGTGCCGCCTCGCAAGGGGGCCCTTACCTCTTAGAGGGTGGCAGAACTGCCTCTTATAGAGGAGGAGTGGGAGCCTATGTGCTGAGTAGTTCTGTGGCTCTCTGCATGCCACAGGGGTGGCGGCTGCTCTCCTGCCCCCCTCCAGGTAAGGTCCTGCCTGTGGCCTCGCTTATCCTTGCCTGCACATAAAGGGCTGAGAGATTTCCAGCCCTGGCCCCCTACTCTTATGCACCATAAAGCTGCTACCAGGTTCAGGAAAATGCACCAAAGCCACTCCTTCACAAGACCCAATTCATAGTGAAGGCAGCGATGGTCTGATCAGAACACTCCCTCCATCATGGGGGAGGGGGAGGGCTATGGCTCAGTGGTAGAGCATCTGCTTGGCATGCCAAAGGACCCAGGTTCAATCCCTGGCTTCTCCAGTTAAAGGGACTAGGCAAGTAAGTTGATGTGAAATACCTCTGCCTGAGACCCTGGAGAGCCGCTGCCGGTCTGAGTCAACAATGCTGACTTTGATGGACCAAGGATCTGATTCAGTAGAAGGCAGCTTCTTGTGTTCATATGTGTTCATGTCTGATAGCTCAGGGTGATCATCACTTATCGCTACCTAACATGAGCAACCCACTCTATTTTTGCTAAACTAGCTATGACCTAAACAGTCCCTCCCCTCCCCAAACCTTGCCCTCCTCAGGCTCTTCTTCAGAAACCTCCCACCAGTGGCGAAGAGGGACCTGGCAACCCTAATGTGGAGTTAAATTTTGTCACTACCCTGATATCTCTATTAGAATATCAGCTCCTGGAAGGAAAAGACCATGACTGACCACTCCATAAGTCACCAAGTTTGCTGGTGGTAAGGGTTGCCAGCTCTGGGGTGGGAAATACCTGGAGATTTTGGGGGTGGAGCCTGGGGAGGGCAGGGTTTGTGGTGCTATTTAGTCAAACCGATAAATGATTATATATATATATATATATATATATATATATATATATTTCCCAGCCTTTCCCCCTTTTTGTGTAGTAGATTGAGCTCAGATTGAATGACAGGTCATGCAATAAGCTTTATGGTAGAGTGAGGATTTGGACCCGTCTCCCCTATCCATAATAAACTCTCTGAGACACCCCCCTCCCCAACTGACTGGAGGCAGTGACCATTCACTGCAGTCTGACATCTGTGTCTAGGGTTACCAACATCCAGGTGCTAGCTGGAGATCTCCTGCTATTACAACTTATCTCCAGCTGACAGAGATCAATTCACCTGGTTGCTTTGGCTGCTTTGGCAAGTAGACTCTATGGCATTGAAGTCCTTCCCTTCCCCAAACCCCACCCTCTTTAGGCTCCACCCCCAAAATCTCCAGGTATTTCCCAGCCTGGGGCTGGCAATCCTATCTGTGTCTAAATATTGTCGAAGGCTTTCACGGTAAGAGTTCATTGGTTCTTGTAGGTTATCCGGGCTGTGTAACCGTGGTCTTGGAATTTTCTTTCCTGACAGGAAGCCAAGCCTTATTCATTCTTAAACTCTGTCTTGGAAAGACACTGAAAGACTGGACAATTCTACCAACTATTTTGTCAGATTGCACAGAGAAGCCATTGAAATTAATAAACATCAGCACAACTTTAACAGAAAAGAGGAGAGTTTAAGAATGAATAAGGCTTGGCTTCCTGTTCTGAAAACCTCCAGACTAACAAAGGCAACATTCAACAATAGCCATGCAGATTAGCTTTGGATTACACACATTAACAGATCACTTCAGGATACAATGGTTCCATATTAACATACCATACCCTCATTAGCACATTATCTTGATACTTACAGGACAATGATTAGCACATTACTTTTGCAGGACAGTACTCAGCTCAAACCCAACCCCTTTCTGACTATATATTACTCTTCCTACACACTTAACACTGAGAGACACTGTCCTTCAGTGTTACTACTCTGAAGATGCCTGCCACAGTTGCTGGCGAAACGTCAGGAAAGAAAATTCCAAGACCACGGTTACACAGCCCGGATAACCTACAAGAACTATCTGTGTCTGACCATACAGTTGTAAACTGCCTTAGAATGTTCTCCATTTCTCATTGCAAAGGATTGATCTAGCTACTGTGCATTCTGTTATCAAGCCAGGAGAGAGGGTTTTTGGAGAGAGAGGGAGAGGGAGAGGGAGAGGGAGAGGGAGAGGGAGAGGGAGAGGGAGAGGGAGAGGGAGAGGGAGAGGGAGAGGGAGAGGGAGAGAGAGAGAGAGAGAGAGAGAGAGAGAGAGAGAGAGAGAGAGAGAGAGAGAGAGAGAGAGAGAGAGAGAGAGAGAGAGAGAGAGAGAGAGAGAGAGAGAGAGAACGAACAGTGACAAAAAACTTTTTAAAGAAACTGGCACCGAGAGCAAGCATTCGATAACCTTCATTTGTTTTGAAATAAACTTAGTTGAAAGCCTCCAGTAATGTGACTTTCATTCCCAACAGCTGCACCGTTAATAAAAGCTTGCTTGTGATAAGAAGGTGCCACACTAGGAATTTTGCATCTTGTTTTTACCATCTTATACTCACTGTATCTTATTAAGTCTGCTTCCCTCCCCTTAGTTTTCCCTCCTTCAAAGACTCCTGATCTTACAGGCTTCCATGAAGACGTCTTAAAAGCAAGCATCTTGTTTCCTCAGATACTGGGGTTGGGAAGCAACAAGACCTGTTCTTCATGAAAGCCAAGGTGAACACTCGGGGCAGTGTGAAATGAAAGTCAATGAAATTCACTAAACAGATTAACCATCAAAGACGGTCCAGAAAAGAACTGTTCTACAAAGCTGATTAATTTCAAACATTGTCAGTGAGAAAATGGCAAATATGCCGTATTCTTAATCACATACATGTGCGCAATGTAAACAGCCAATGGAAATTGCTTGCTGCCCCCCAACCACAGATTGCATGTTGCAGCACTGGATATGACACGAGCACACATTAATGGACAAGATTTTGATAGTTTAGGGTTTGATGATGTATAGGGTTGCCAGGTCCCTCTTCGCCACCAGCGGGAGGTTTTTGGGGTGGAGCCTGAGGAGGGCAAAGAGGGACCAGGCAGCCCTGCCATAGAGACGTCACCTCTAAGAAGGATGGGGGATGCAGTAAAGGTTGGAAATCCAGAACCCAGCTGGAGTGCCAAGTAGGGCTGGCAATTCGGTTCGGTCCGAACTGAAAATCAACCGAATTTCCCCTGATTCGGTGATTTTCAGTTCGGACTGATCTGAACTCAACTCTGGCGGGCAACGGGGGGGCCGAATTCAGCGAGTTCGGGAGTTCGCGAATAAATTCGGCCAATTCGGCCCCCCCTTCAGGGCAGCCCGCTGAAAGGCGCGGGCTGCCCTTTAAACTGATCTGTGCCTCCCAGCTGGGAGGCTCAGATCAGTTTAAAGGGCAGCCCGCCTCCCTTCAGGGAAGCCCGCTGAAGGGGGGCGGGCTGTCCTTTAAACTCATCTGCACCTGGCGCAGATGAGTTTAAATGACAGCCCGCGCCTCTCCAGCGGAACCCGCTGAAGGGGGGCGGGCTGCCCTTTAAACTGATCTGCGCCTCCCAGCTGGGAGGCTCAGATCAGTTTAAAGGGCCCCCGCGCGCCTTCAGGGAATCCCTGAAGGCGCGCTTCGGCCGAATTTTCCCCCGAACTCCAGATCCCACCGAATTACCGGGGATCCGAAGCGGGGGAGTTCGGACTTCGGACCGTACCGACCCCAGAAGGGTCAAATTCGGCCGAATCCGAACTGTACCGAATTTTTTTTTTGATAGCCCTAGTGCCAAGAAGGGCTTAAAATACAATCCTATGCAGAGCTACTCCCTTCTAAACCCACTGATTCTAAACAGAGTTTGACTCTCATAGGGTTGCACAGGAGATTCACCAGCAAAAAGCTGGTGTATCTTGTAAAAAACAAAAAGGGGCGTTCCCAAGCCAAAACAGCTTGGGAGGCTGACTAATGTCGGTCCCGCCCTCTGTCCGGCGCCGGCTCACCCCGGGAACACCTCCTGGGGCGCCGGAACACCTCCCGGGTTGCCGCCGCAGCCTATGCCGGTGGCCAGAGGCCGGCGGGAGGCCACGGCAGTGGGCAGGCTCAGCACTGCCACTGCGGCATCCAGGGACCAGCGTCCAAGCCTGCACGCTGGCGCTGGAGCTACGCACGCCGGCGTGCGCCATCCGGGCGCCAGCAATGTGGGCCCCTGCACCAGCAGAGGCCTTTGTGGGCCTCCTAAGACCTTTCACCGTGGCCACCAGAGCATTTGAGAAATGCGCTGATAGAAGACTCCCTCTTGCTGTGCAAAAACATTTGGTGTGAACTACCAGGCTTGGGATAGTTGGCTTGCATTGAAATGTACTGCTCAACTGGATAATCATTACTTTAGCTCATGCTCCTGGTGACACAAAATGGTCTGATGAATACAGAAGGGAGAGAAGAAGCGGCCCTGTTGGGCTTAAAATGAGACGCAGCCTTGGCAGGGAGCTAGTCCTCCGAAATCCATCTTGATTTTCAGAAAGTACTCTGAGAATTCTGCATGTTTCTTCGTGTCTCATTACTTTTATGAAGACAGCAAGCCGCATTACAGCTGATGTATAAGGCAGCGTTCTAAAGTTACACAACTCCAACAGCCGTTGGTTTACATTTTTCTTTTTATAAGACGTATAAAGTATGGGGGCTTTTATATCAAGAGCATCAGTTCCCGGATTTTTATAGCTGCATTTTTTCCCCTTCCTTCCATTTATGTTTTACAATTCAGGTTGATATGGTATAAATTAGTAGCGCCATTCACTGGGGGGAAAGATTGAAAATATGGTGCTAACTTCATTTACAAGTAGGCAACATGTAAAGCAGTGATGTTTTCCTGAGGTCACAAAAGAATCTCATTAACAGAACAGAGCTTATAAACCATGTTCTCAGTCCATCAAGAGTCGACGGGAAAATAAACCTTCCTTGCAACTTAGAAATTGTTGGCTTACCTGCTGGAATTACAATGTAGCATTTATTTCAAGCCACTTTCAAGCCTTGTGAGTCAGAAATAAAATTTCGAGAACATGGATCACAAAAGGCTCATTTAGGGCAGATATTCAGCCATTTAAGATATATTTGTTACCCCTAAATACTCTTTATTCATCTAATCATCCAATCGAAATCATTGAAATAATTGAAAAATCAGTTTGTGTTTGCATGAAGAATGGGCTCTCCTAGTTTCTCAGACCAAGGCTGACCTGTAAGCCTTTGTGGGCAATTCATACATTATGGAGTATACAGGTTGGGTCTGGGGGCCCTACCTTGTGTCAGATACGAGTTGCAGGTCTCCTCAATTATTGCACATGCTAAGGGATTGTTAATCTGAAGTAAATTCAGGTGAAGAGTAGAAAAAGAGTAGTTACATGGGTCGTTTATGCATGGGAGTTTTACCTGAGGTTTGTTGCTCGCTGGACCCACATTTTCCTCGTTTTTAAAAGCATTCTGCTCAAAAAGAACTCTGAAGAAGCAGGATTTGAATCCCCGCCCCTTGACATGCTGCTTTGTAACTGGCTGTCTGCCTGCTGTGAAAGAAACCAAGCTTCTGTGTCCCACGCTTTGCATGGGGATTTCAAGCGGGCTGAGCTCAGGGCAGAGGAAAGAATCAGGTTAATAGAGGGACAGGAAGTCCTGGGATTTGTGAGGGCTGGCAGTGAGGTCATCTCTAATGAAGGGAAAACACATACATAACTCCAAGGAACAACCGAGATGTCTGTTATGTATTCATTGAGTGAAAGTACCCGTGCATAAACGACCAGGGCTACCCTGAATCAGATCATTGGTCCATCAGGTTCAGTATTGTCTACTCAGTTTGGCAGTGGATTTCCAGGATCTCAGATGGATATCTTTCACATCACCTACTACCTGATCCTTTCAACAGGAGATGACAGGGATTGAATTTGGGACCTTCAGTATGACAAGCCCTTGAGGTTCAGCTGGCACCTGCGTTATTGTGCTTTAGGCATTAGGGCAAAATGTTCCTGTGAATCTTTGAACACCATTTTAATAGTGTGTTTTTATGCTGAAAACTGCTATTTGTTCGAAGCGGCTTGCTGATTTGTTTTATGCTCGGGCTGAGTTTTTAATGCTGGATTTCAATTAATAACTCTTAATGTTTTATGTTTTTAATTGTGTTTTATTTTGTAATCCACCTCAGGCAGGTTCCCCTGGAGAGGCGGCGTAAAAATGTTCAAGGAAAATTAACTGGAGAGGAGAGGGAAAGGACACAGAGAAAGGTAAGCACCCCTGCATGGATCATGTGTACATTTTGCAAGCATGGCATTGAATGTCTGTTTTTGGAGAGTTCTGTAGGGATGCTCACAGACAAAAAAATGAGAGCAGTTTCTGATAGAGCATGAGAGTGTTTGACCATAGAATCTACTCTCTTCCTCTACAAGGGGAAAACACACACCATCTCAAATATAAATCCATTTCCAGAATTCAGAGGGAGACATAATACAAGAATTCCGGAAGCTTCCAGTATCGCTTTCTCTCTGTTCCAAGAGGATAAGAACAGAAGTATTTCATTCATTTTGACTGCATGAATGATCAATTGAATAACTGTGTATGAAAGGCGTGTAATTTACGAAGCAAACAAGTTAAGTGTGTTGGTTGGCAACCAGATCTCTTTTTTATTTCTTAAGTGAACAAAATAACATTAACAGCAAATGTGTGGCATATATATAATTATATTTTTTCCTCCTCTTTAGAATTGGCGTAACGAATGATGCGGTATTTCAGTAAACATTAGGCTAAAAGCACAGAGTATTTTTACATAACTAAATTACAATCATTTGAAGATAAATTGAGCACATTTAAATAATGTATGAGAACAGTTTCTGGAATACATGATTGCAGCAAAAAAAAAAAATTACAAGGATATTTTATGGCTGAGATAACTTGGGTCCATGGTCCTTATTTTGTTTTCAGCTGAAAATGAGCTGAATGTGTTACGTGGAATTTTCACTTGACTGTCTCGAGGAGATGCAACATATATCTCCTCTTCCAGTGAAGGAAACAATTTGTTTTGTTTAGGGTTTGTCAAGTCAAGTTACTATCTCTTGAAGCCTCCAGATAAAACACCTCTGATTCTTTCTAAAGAATGAAGGATACATTAATGGGGAAGTCCCCCAATGCGCTGTGGTGTAGAGCGGCGAACTCCCATCTGGACAACCGGGTTTGGTTCCCCACTCCTCCACATGAAGCCTGCTGGGTGACCTCGGGCCAGTCACAGTTCTCTCACAAACCTCTCAGCCTCACCTACCTCACAAGGAGCCTGTTGTGAGGAGAGGAAGGGAAGGTGCTTGTAAGCCACTTTGAGACTCCTTTCAGTAGAGAAAAGCGGGGTATACCAATCAACTCTTATGCACAACTTCACAGTACAAATAATGACATTTGTCATCTGCTGTAAAATTTATAGCTTCTGGAAAATCAGGCTCTCAGTGGCAGAGGTTCCTGAAAGTGAGCAGAGGCAGAGCTCTTTCTTCTTGTGTTTCTTCTCTACTGGCCCAGCCCTTACTTCAGAACATGTTGAGAATATCCATATTGGAAGCAGAAACAGAATTTCAGGAAATAATCCCAGTTCAGCACTTTCCTTGCTGTCCTGATCATTTCTTTGTATGTTTTAGTAAAAGCAGTTCTATGCAGGAAGTCTTGGATATACCAACCCCTCCTCCTCCTCCTTCTTTTCATTGTTCATTATGATTTTGTGCAAATTCCTATGGAATTATTAATTTAATTTAGATCCTTCCTTCTTAACTTCAGCCATGTTGCTGCATCATAGGCACTTCAGAACATGCCCTGGGACCATTAGGTAAATTGTGACTCCCAAAGTGCAACCCTAAACAGAGTTACACCCTTCTTAGGCCATTGACATCAGTGGCCTTAGAAAGGTGTGACTTTTCTGTGGATTGCATTGCCAGATTTTGCTCTTGCAAGTCCCACCAGAGCCACGTTCAGTCTCATCCCTGTCATCTACAAGATTTCTATCGGCTGGAGATCAGTGGTAATAGTGGAAGGTCTCCAGCTAGTACCTGGAGGTTGGCAAGCCTATAGGTAACCAAACTTTTTAAAAAATGCACACATGGATCATTTTGGAGAGGGTAGTTTTGTGTTGCTGAGAAACCCAGATTCCTAACACCATTCCGGAAATGCATGGTGATGACCTGAACCAGCCATTTCCCTATATACCTTCAGCTCAGCAATTTGATTATGCAATTTGATTAGTGCATAGCAACTCTGTGGTCAGAGTGGTAAGCTGCAGTACTGCAACTGAAGCTCTGCTCATGGCCTGAGTTTGATCAGCCTTCCTTTCCTTAGATTGATCAGCCACTGGCTATCCATCAACCACTTCACACTTTAAAAAGGGGAAATGAAATTTAATTTTTCCTTGACACTAAAAGGAGAAAAGTTGCCACATCTCTCATGCAATTGACCAATCTGTTTGACAGCAGATAACGCAGTATCTGCTTCTCAGAAAGTGTCTTCAGCTGTTTTATCCGGGGAGTTTTATATTTATTTCATGCCTTCCATCCTTCCGAGGTCGGTAAAATGAGTACCCAGCTTGCTGGGGGTAAAGTGTAGATGACTGGGGAAAGCAATGGCAAACCACCACATAAACATAGTCTGCCTAGTAAATGTCGTGATGAAACATCACCCCACAAGTCAGTAATAACCCAGTGCTATCATTACCTTTTTACTTATTTATGTGACCTATTTTTACCTATTCAAGTGACCCATTTTTACCTATTTACCTATTTATGTGACGTCACCCCATGGGTCAGTAAGGACCCGGTGCTACCTTTACTTTTTTACCTATTTATCAGTGCAGGCATGCACTGGGATGAAGTAATGCAGAGGGACGAAGTAATACAGAAAGATGTGGCAACAACTTCAGATGCTGCAATTCCATACCCTCTTAGTGAGATTAAGGCCAAATGGCATTCAGCAAAGACTGAATTCCAGAACAATAAAGGAATAGAACTGGGGAAATCAGCTTCTCCATGGTCCAAAATAGCTAGGAAAGGGAATTACGGTTAGATTATGAATTGGGTGTTTACCATCATCCTTTCTTGTTAGGTAGGGTATGTGCTAAGCAGAGTTGATATTGAAGGTGAATATATGGGACAGGGACTGAAAAACGAAGTAAGAGAATATTTTTAGGGAATCTTCAAGACTGCAATGACACATAGAGAAGTAAGTGGACTCCAGAGTAGGGAGGAATGAGATCACTAACTAGTTTTAGGAATTTATGTGGAAGTTGGCTAACATAGAAATGTTATGGAATATTGTGATTGGCTTTCTTGCTTGCGGCGTGAAGAAAACATTTTGTACCTAGAATGCAGATCTCTGGATGCCGAATCGTGGCAGCAAATATTTGTTATTACTGAGCAGAAATAAATCACAAAGCAGAGAATGTCAGATATGCCGTCTGAAAACTGGCACCAGTTCTTGTCTATAAATTGAGAGTTTGCCGAGCTGCTATAAAATGTTTCAACAAATGGATTTTGCACATTCAAGTTTGTTTTGTATCAGTTTTTCAAACAAGGTGCCGTATTTCAAATCTTGCATTTCACCATACACTGCCTTCTCCTTTTTTAGGAGCAATGCATAATATATAAATCATGCATTACGACGGTTTAAAAGTGCAGTTTTATTTCTTTAAAAATACAGGGGCAGTGGGTAGAGGGGAACCAGTGTGCTGCTACGTGCTGTGGTTTAAGTCTGAGAAAAAAGTAAGACTTCATTTGTCAGCCATTCTTTTCTTTGCAAGAATGTTGGGCCTATATCTTCTTTCTCTCAATCCATCTCCGGTATGCAGTTTAATTTTGTATCATATAATTTTGTATCATACTTACTCTAGTTCTCATTTGTTGGTTTCATTTTTTGAATATGCAGCCATGTTTAGGGTTGCCAACCTCCATCTACTAGCTGGAGATCTACCATTACAACTGATCTCCAACCGATAGAGATCAGTTCACCTGGAGAAAATCGTGCTTTGGCAATTGGACTCTATGATATTGAAGTCCCTCCCATCCTCAAACCCTGCCCTGCTCAGGCTCTGCCCCAAAAACCTCCCACCAGTGGCAAAGAGGGACCTGGCAACCCTAAGCCATGTTATAAATCAGCATACCAGAAGAGTTGGTATTATTTTGAAGTTCTCGCCACTTTGATTTACTTCTCCCTTGTACCAATCAAACCCATGATTCTTTATTTTGCAACATCTTCTCTTTTCATGTGCCAAAATTTTCAGTTTTTCAGCATCCCTTATGACTTATTAAATCTCAGTTATGTTATATGTATGCAGATAGGATCCCTGTCTTGGGGGCCATATTTTGGTGGGAAACCAGCATAGAAATGTTTTAAATAAAATATGTAAATAAATGTGGAGTATACTGAACTCTATATAAATCATGAACAACATGCTTATACAATACAAGCAGATCTGCAAAGCAACAGCAAAAGGATAGAAACTAGCATCAAAATACATTATCAAAAATTAAAGAAATAGACAGCTTTCAATCATCCCATTCCCTACAAAAGAAAGCTAATTGCCCTGTTTATTGGAGTCCTGGCATATTTAAAGATGTGATGGAAGGGGTTCCTACCATAAGAAAAAGAACTGAATTAAAAAAAAAATCATTGTATTATATAAAAAGTTCATAGAAGATGCAAGAAAACATTGACCCAGGGAGAAGAGAGCTTTAAAAAATCTCCTTGAAATATAGTGAAACCAATGGGTCTTAAGACAATATGAAATCATTGGACATCTGCTTCAGCAGGGAGTGGATTGACTGTGAATGGGCTCATGAGAATGCAGCTGCAAGCAGAAAATGTGTATTGTGTCAATGATGAAACTGTGTAGTAAATGCTTGCCATGTTTGTTTTTCAGCAAATGTGTTAAAAGCAGCGAGGCTGCAGATCATTTCTGTTAGCTTCATTGGTAAAGAATAGTTGCAAATAGTTTGACTCACTAATTGCCAATTTTATTTATCTGCAAAGTCAAATGCTGACAAATGTTGAGTGTTTGCGTGGCAACAGAAGATGTAAACATGCAGCTCTTCACTAGGCTTAGGGGAGAAAAAAGCATCTGGAAAGATCTGTTTCAGAAAGTGTGTGAGCGCAGGCAGGTACTGATAATTTAGACTTCTTCATCTGTTAATATCATTGAAGAATCACAAGTGGAGCTTGCTGTGAATTTATGTGCAATATTTCTTTTTTAAACCTCCCCATCCTCAAAATCAAAGGGTGGGTGCTAACAACATTTTAAACCATGTAGAATTGAAACGGACTGCTTTCCCAGTTAGGGTTGCCAGGTCCCTCTTCGCCACCAGTGGGAGGTTTTTGGGGTGGAGCCTGAGGAGGGCGGGGTTTGGGGAGGGGAGGGACTCAAATGCTATAGACTCCAGTTGCCAAAGCAGCCATTTTCTCCAGGGTAACTGATCTCTATTGGCTGGAGATCAGTTGTAATAGCAGGAGATCTCCAGCTACTATCGGGAGGTTAACAACCCTAGTCCCAGTCGAAAAATATGGCTGAAGGAGCATCCCAGTGTTCCACGGCGTCTGACTTTTTGACCAAATAAGCCGGTTTTGCACTGTTTTGGAAAGCATGCCTGATGCTGCAATTGTGGCTCAGCACAGGCAGCCTTGGGTTGTGTCTGACAACAAGACCCACCATGGCCATGCCCTGCCTGTCCTGGGTGCATCCTGGCCTGGCTGCCGCAACTGCCAATTGTGTATGGCTTGGTTCAGCCAAGGTGAGTTGCCTCTGCATGTACACGGTGGGTCTTGGTGGGACCAACCTTCCCTCCACCTTTTCACCCAACCAGAAGTGTCCTGGAGTTTCCCAGGCAGGGCTTGACGATGTGACCAGCTCGCCCTGGCTGCCAGACTCGACTACCCTGGAATCTCAAGTTAAAAGGACCAGATAGCAAATGATGTAAAGACTTCATCCCTGAGACCTTGGAGAGGTGCTGTCAGTCAGAGTAGACAATAATGACGATAGCTCAAGGGTTTGACTCTGTATAAGACAGCATTGTATGGGTGGCCTATTACCAAACTGTTTTTCCAAGCAGAAGTCACTGCAGTTCCTTTTGTCCTTATTTTACATAACTTGGTTGTCGAGGGACATCCCGGTAGAATGGGTCGATGCTGACAGAACTGGCCAGACTTCCCTGCTCTCTTCCAAATGTCAATCGTCCTCTTACAGGAAAGAAGCCTTGTTTCTTTTCAGGTGGCTTCTCCATGACGGTCTCCCTGGTGCGTCTCCAATAATCTTAGCAGCAGAGAGAAACATTAGAAACAAGGGACTGCTATTGTTCAGAGTCACAGTGGAGCTCAGAAAGGAGGCCGCAGAAACGAACGAGAGCAGGGATGGCATTTGGCCTTAAGCGAGCGATGAATAATAGAAGAAAATAGCAAACCGCTAAAAATATACCTGAACTTGGATGATGGGCTGGAGAATCTGTCAGTCTGGGACAGGATTGAATTTGACTTCCTGATAGCCTGAAGGTGTTGTACTAAGGAACAAAATAGGTAACAAAAGGGAAGGGTTGCTCTTTTTATATATTTGTGTGTTTGTTGTAATAGGGATCTATGAAAATCGAGTACAATTTCATTCCCCCGCTTGATTTTATAGTAGTTGATAGATTATTCAATCACACACCATTTATACACCTCAAACTAATTAGCAATTATAAATAATTCCCATTGGATTAATTGGATAGATGGCACTCAAATGTAAATCTCTTTTTTAATAACAGTTCTATTATGATTCGGACTGAAATAGCTGTCTTTCATACATGAAGTAATATAAATCCGCTACTCCCACTTCATATGTTCACTGGTCATTAATCACATTTTTTTGCGAACTATTTCTTATGGCTTTCATCTATATTTTAATTTAATTATAATTATCTCAGAAGAGATATATTGGGGGTGTAAAAGTGTTTAATACATTAATGGGAAGAATAATTATTTCATGAAGTCATTGAAACTTATCCAGTAAAGACTGCAATGTCACATCATCATGGGAAAGGCTACTATTGAACAACAACAGTTTTCCTCCTGAGGCTTGGCCATGGAACATGGAAGAATGAACTGCCTCCAGCGTGGTGCAGTAGTTAAGAGCGGTGGACTCTAATCTGGAGAACCGGGTTTGATTCCCCACTCCTCCACATGAGCAACGTCCTGTAATCTGGAGAACCAGGTTTGATTCTCCACACCTCCACAGGAAGCCAGCTGGGTGATTGTGGGCTACTCACAGTTTTCTTATAGTTCTCTCAGCCTCACCTACCTCACAAGGTGTCCGTTGTGGAGAGAGGAAGGGATGGAGATTGTAAGCCAGTTTGATTCTCCTTAAAAGGTAGAGAAAATCATCATATAAAAACCAACTCTTCTTCATATACGTTGCATTTCTTCTTCTTCTTCTTCTTCTTCTTCTTCTTCCATATGGTCTGTTGCTCTTTCATGGTTTTTGTCCTGTTCTTGTACCCCCAGGGAGTCCAGGGTTGCTTACATGGATCTCCAGGAGTTTCCTCTTTCATAGTTTCTTGTGTCAGTTTGATTGGTACAAACCTCACTTGTTCCATTCTGCAGTTTTCAGCCTTCTATTCTGCACTTTCACACTAGTTTCTGGGAACTTTTGTTTGGGGGAATGGGCGTCCAATTCACATTCGGATACGTATTTTATAAGTATTTGCATATTACAGCTCATATTTGCATAAGGGTAATACATGTCAAGTGCATGCCCCCCCCCCCCGGAAAATCTGGAACATGCTAATGGAAAAGGAGTGAAAAGAATGTGTATGCAGTTCCATTCCATGACGTGGAAAGGTTGGATCAAAATTATATATTCTGGGAAGAATCCCTTTTAGGAATTAATTTGGAAGCCTATTCAATCCTAGCTTAATTGTTTTCTGTGTCTCTACTTTCCAATCTCATCCTTCTACTAATTCTATTCTTTATATTCAAAGGGTTCCCACCCATCCCCCTTGGAATTTGCTTTCCTTTTGATATTGCTATTTTATTTCTAACCATGTTTCCAAAGCAACTTAAAACTTGTATGTACTACTACACAGAGTTATCCTACACCCACAAAAATGGTGGCATTAATAGTCAAAGTGCACCACATCGCTGATGAAATGTTGCCAACTCCAGATTGGGAAATTCATAGGGATCTGGGGGTGGATCCTGGGGAGGGCTGGATTTGGGATGGGGAGGGGCCTCCGTGGGATATAATGTTATAGAATCCATCCTCCAAAGCAGCTATTTTCTCCTCCAGAATTCAGCTCTGTAGTCTGGAGATCAGTTATAATTACAGGAGATCTTCAGGCCTCACCTGGAGGTTGGCAACCCTGGCCTCATAGCATTTCCATTTTTAAAAAATCTATTTAGAGGTCATTTCTAATTTTAGGCCCTAAAGTGTTGTTTTCTTAGTTTATGCATAAATCCAGCTTGGAATCTGTGGCACTTTTTTATGCCTATTAGAAGAAGAAGAAGAAGAAGAAGAAGAAGAAGAAGAAGAAGAAGAAGAAGAAGAAGAAGAAGAAGAAGAAGAAGAAGAGTTCATTTTGATATGCCGACTTTATCTACCACTTAAGAATCAAATTGGCTTACAATCACCTTCCCTTCCCCTCCCCACAGCAAACACCCTGTGAGGTAGGTGGGGCTGAGAGAGTGTGACTAGCCCAAGGTCACCCAGCTGGCTTCATGTGTAGGAGTCGGGAAACCAATCCAGTTCACCAGATTAGCCTCCGCCGCTCATATGGAGGAGTGGGGAATCAAACCCGGTTCTCCAGATCAGACTACACCGCTCCAAACCATCGCTCTTAACCACTACACCACGCTGGCTCCTACTACACTCAGTAGTAGTAGTATTTCTGTGGCATTTTTAAACTTGCCATTCTCAGTTATAAACAAATATTTGTGAATGGCAATAATCTACAAATTACTGTTAGCAATACTGCTCTCAAATACCTTTCAGCCACTGGCTTTATTTATGTACAATATGCCAAAATTCTGAGCTGTAAGTTCATAAATGCCCACTGGATATGTTAATAATGTTAACTGATATTGGTAAGGAAATGAAACCAAGCACAAAGATTTTTTTTCCCTTAGCAGTTTTGCTTAGAAAAATACATGACCTAATTAAGATAAAAGGGATAACAGCCATCTGAAATTGTTATTCTGGAAAATAAAGAGCACTATTTTAATGGGACTTAATTTCATCATTAAATATTTTAAATGGCTTTCTATATAAAGTTGCATTTTTTTAATCTGAAACAGACTTCAAATATATGCACTGTGACATTTCCCACAGCTTTATAATTAGAAAGAAATTAGTGTTAATGAAACATTTAATATTATTTATTGTGAGGAACAAAAATTAAAACACTTTCCTATGGGGCTTTAATTACCATTAGCCTTCAGCATCCGGTTCAGCACATAATAGGACAGTAACAGAACAGACTTTGTCCCCTTCCCCCAGCCCTAGAACGAGAAATAAAAGAGGACTTAAACCACTGATATGTGAATGCCCCCCGTGCAGTGATTTGCTGCTGATGGCAGGTGATTGGATGTGCCCCTAGAATTCTCTTGTCCATAAGGTCAGTCTCATCAATGACTTCATCACATGGCGCCATGCCTCCATTGCTTGGCATGCCCAGAGTCCTGTGGCCTGCTGAACCAACATCTCAGAGCGCACACTGGATTGCGATGGAAGAAAGCCATGAGGTGTCATCTGAGGAACCCAAGAACTGATTTCTGGATGAGACTCAAGTCCCCAGTCCAGTGTTCTGTTTCCTACCTTCGCCATCCAGATGCATCTGGGTACTTTGAGTGCAAATTTCCCAGCAGGCTCCCCAGAGTCTCTTCTCTTGGCTCACTTCCCTCCTCCCTTCTGATTTCATGACCAACCTGCAAGAGGGTCGGGACTGATTTTTGGGTCCTGACCCACTATTTGAGGACCTTTGCTGTAAGCCATTCTGTCCAAAAGTTTTTCTTGTTCCCAGATCATCATGTGTCAATGAGAAGTGCAATACTAAGTCGTATTCTGTACCCCCAGAACTGCATCAACACCTTAAAATGTGGCTCCCTGGACTGGGCTACCATTATCCCTCCATAGGAGGATCTCTTCTGCCATATCAGTTTCCCCACTGTATGGATGGAAAGTCCTATTATGACACATTGATTTCTTCCAGACTTTGACCTGTGAAATCATTAAGTGTGTCATTTCATGAAGTTTATCAAATTATTGCAGAGTGTGGGTATCAAGAACCTTTCAGAGATGGTGTCCCTCAGAATGCTAGTTGCTGGGGGGAGGGAGACTAAAGGGGAGAAATTGTTCACCATGCCCTTGTAGGCCTAGAGTGGGCATCTGGTTGGCTAGTGTGAGGGAAATGATGTTGAGAACTAGGAACAAACTGCATAGAAGAGAATTGTTTCCATCATGGTTGTGAGAACCCAGAGACATCTGGCTTGATGCTATCAGAGTATGGAAAGAAACAAGATGATTCTTTGAACTGATCTTACACAGATGTTCTTATAATGGTACTAAGCAATTGAAACAGCATTAAGGAAGAGTAAATGTCTCCTACTGCATTTGGAAGAGTTTATGTGGCGGGAGGGGAAGAGTGATTATATCACTTTGGCTGCAATCCTAAGGACACGTTCCTGAGAGGAAGCCCCATTGAGTTACCTGGGGTTTACTTCAGAGTAGACCTGTAGGATCGCTCCCTCGGTTTCTCATCCAAAATATTAAAAAGAACTCACAGTGGTGATGGAGATGGGACTTACGCGTCTGTAAGGATTTTTTTTAAAAAAAGAACTAGACGCTAATAGATACCAATCCTTAGCACATAATGATTCCAGAGTCAAATACTTAAGACCAGCTGTCCCATAATCTTTATTGCATATGTCATTGAATTTCAAATTTATAAAGCTTTTACATCAATTCCCCAAAGCAATATCACCTTTTGATGTCTTTTGTCATATTTGCATTTGTGGATTTCACTAGATTACTCCACAATTTGACAAGTATATGGATGTGTAATGCATTTCGGTGATAATAACCGCATTTCCGATTTTTGCATAACAAATGTTGCTACCAGGCACCCATCTTTCAAAGCTTTAGTGAGCAGGAAAAAAAAACCCTGCATAGTTTAGAAGCGGGACATCTGTATTCTCTAGGGGGAAAATAACTTACAAAAATTGTAAGTTGACAAAATGGCAGTGAGTCCACATATTTTGGTCTAATGCAGTATGTTCATTTAGAGGGAGCCTTTCCCTTTTTTCAAAACCTTTTACAGCTGCCTTCTTACTAGTTTTTAATGCAGTATCCTTTTAGCTTTTTTCATTTAGTCTTAAATTATTTACGTGTCATTGACTATACATGAATATTACCAGCATTAAGCATTTTACTCCATTCTTACCCTATGTATGTATTATATGAAATTTGTATTTATACTCAAAAGACACTTACAGCCTATTCCTCACCTTTCTGCAGCTGGGGATGGAGAGGCCGAGGCACTGCCATGGTGCCCCCAAACCCATTTCCTGACCACTGAAAGGCTTTAAAAAGCCTTTTGCTGGATTTTTAAATGGGGCATTTTGCCCCATAGAGAACAGGAGGCTGCGTCTCCAAAAAAGCAGGCTCAGTAATGCCATTCTTCCTGCCGGCGTGCTGGGCCGAAAGGGGACAAGAAACTGCCTACTGGCAGCTCTGCCCCCCCGGCATGCCCCGGGAATGCCTCCAAGGATGCTGGTGTGGGGCTTTGTGCCGGTGGGATGCTGGTGGAAGGCCCAGCTGGTGTCCCTAGGTAGCGCTGCTGCGGCAGCGCCAGGAGGACGGCATCCGGGCCTCCCCACCAGGGTTGGGCCCATCCTGGATGGCATAAGTAATGCTGATGCAGGGGGCCTGAACACTAGCCTAGCCCCTTCCTGGCCTCCAAAGAACTTTCATCCTTGGAGGTCAGGAATGGGCTGCCCAAGCGCAATCTTGAAGGGGGGCAAATCGGCATAGGAGCCGGAGTGACCCCACGCCAGCATAAGTGTCCATTTATCTCAAGTGTCCATTTATCCCGGCACAGGGGCATTCACGCCAGCCCTGGGATGCCACACTGCTGCAGGAGGCTCTGCCAATGCTGCCTCCTGGCAGCATTCCAGTGGTGCAAGTCCCTGCATCAGCATCCTAGGAGGCATTCCTGGGGCATTCTGGGGGGTGGGGATGCCTTTAGGCAGCATCCTAACCCCTTTTGCCCCAGGAATGCCCCCTCGAGTTGCAGCATTGCTACACCAGCTTTTTTGGTGGCATAGCCTTGCTGTTTTCTATGGAGGCATTGCCCCCATTTTTCACACATCCACTCCACTGCCTTTCAGGAATGGGCTGAAACAGTGTTGAAAATGCCTTAACTGGAATAATTCAGTGCAAGGAAAAGAGCAGCCTGCTCAAAGCTAAAGATTCATTGGTATGTTTCTCAAAAAGGGTTAAAGGAAAGCCAAATGTGGATTGAGCCAGGTCACTTTTGAAATTCAGTCTTGCCCTTGGGCAAACCCTTTTTAGAAGTCTATCTACTTATCGTATCCCTCTGTTACACTGAAGCCCGCTGAATACCTGACTTGGCAGGGAGTCTGTGGCAGGAGAGAAAGGTGAACCAGCTTTCTTTCAATGTACAAAAGTGTCTCTCCTCCGTTGCCCAGAGGCAATACTTACTTGCCAGAGGCAGGGGAAATGGCTGTTGACAAGTCTGTGTTTCGATGTCGTACCAAGAACACAGAAACCTGCCCAGTGGATGTTTGCTGTTTTCATTCTGTTTTCACTCGCCTCCTCTATGCCTAAGAAAAGCATGGCTGGTAGTGCAGAAACAACAAATGCCCACATCCTGTGTGACCAGTAACAGTAGACCAATATGTAGTATTAGACATCTGCACACACCAATTGTGACTGATTGCTGCATACTGAGACAGTTGATTTGCACCAAACTCCTGTTAATTAAGGGTAATTGGAGAGCTGGCAAATGTAACCAATCCAGTAATTACACTGCTGAAGTTATTGGGCCTGCTCTATGGAAGTGCTAACCGTACATGATGTAAAAGAAATGGGGAATCATTCCCAAAAGCGTTTTAAGGGGTTTGACAACCCTCCTGGACGATGGAGTAGGGCAACCTTTTAAGATGGGTGTAAATCAATCAAGAGAATGGTTGGTAGAAAATTGGGGACCAAGTTGTTCAGCAAATATTACTTTCAGAAATGTAAAAAAAAAAAGTTGGCAACCTGTTGGTTGGATTTGTTCCAACTTCCTGAAAATATAGTCTACTGTAGAATATTTTCAGCAGTTTTTGTACATCATTTATGCAGAATTTTTTTTAGAAATTCCAGTTGTTCTGCCAGAATTGGTGTTGAATCCCCATTTTCTGTGCCATATTTGAATTCAGGAAAGCTTATTTTGCACCTGACAGCAAAAGAAAGTTGTTTTCCTGACTAGGAGATATGTGCTTTCTAGGCTTTTCCAGAAATGCAAAGTGTGTTTGATAAATATATGGGTGGGTTTGGACCACACCAGTAAGCTCTGTCCCTTTTATTTGTATCCCACCCTCCCCATTTGTCAGTTCATTGTGGTATCATCATCATCATCATCATCATCATTATCATGTGCCTTTCCAACTAAATAAGGTTCCCAAGGCAATAAACATCAAAACATTTCAACATTATAACAGCATTTAAAATTAAATATATATAAAATAAACAATAAAAAATATAATGGACAAACCCACTTTGAATATCTGAAAAAGACTTATGTTAACAACAGTTCTCAAAGCAAAGACACAGATCCTTTGCAACTAGTCCACCAAGTCTCTGCCTTTTCCATTGTCCCAGAATATTGTTGCCATTCTGAGTGGACACCAACATCTTCATTATCACCAATATAACTAATTCTCAAATGAATCCAACTGTGGAAACTAAAATCTGGAGACTGGGGCTATGGACAGGCAAGACAGATATTTCTACAAAGCTGAGAAAAGCCCCAGATTTTCAGGAAAAAATCTGAAATCTAAAAAAAAAAATACATTGGGGGTTAAAAACTTTCAAAATGACAGAAGCAGTACCTGTAGCTTTAAGAAATGAATACTCTTGATGGTGGTTGCTAGGCAACCACAACAGTGTTGCCAACCTTTAATTCTTCGTTTCTATCAACGAAGGGCAGGAAGGAAGGTGCAGGTACTTTTCCAGGGCTATTTTTGAGATGCAAATTTTTTGGGGTCCCTCATTTGTAGCAATTTTTGGGGGGTCCCCCATTTGTAGCTATCTACAAAAAAATCAGTCTCTTGCCCCTTCTTATTGGCCATCTTGGCTCTCCTTCTAGGTGCCTTCTAATTTCTTCTGTTCTGTTTTTCCTTGTATATTTCTGGTTATTGTTGTTGTTCCTTTTTATTGTTCCTTGTTACTGGCATGCTCTGTCAAAGGAGAAAAGGTCTCTTCAGTCCTTCCCAGTTTATTTCAATTGACTTATAAATAATCAGATTATTTTGTCACCCTTCCTTTCTCCTCCCCTTTTGATTTGCCTTCCCTGATTGTGAGTCTCCATGCTAAGTCCTGTGTATTTTTAAAAAAATTGTACAGAGCCTATCTGGGGTGCTTAAGTAGTATAATGGTTATTTTATCGTCTGTGGTTTAGAGCTGAATGAAGGAACTTCATGTGGGCTATCATGGGATCTAATGTCTAGGAGCTCATTCTTAAGAAGCTTATGTTCCATAATCACCCACTGAAGAAAAGCTGCTTTGGTCCAGCCTTGCAAGAAAGTCTAGGAAAGAGCAATTTACAAGCTTGCTTCAGTCAGCAAATACTTGCAAGATAGTTCAGGCATAATACCAAACCATTAGCAATAAGCCTCAGTGTCACAAGCTCCCTCCTCGCCTTATACTTTCCTGGACTTCCTGCTTGTCAATGAAGTGCCATTTTTTCTAAAACGTGGTCAGTTCCAGGTTTTGGGGGATGTCACTGGCAAAATATTTTCTGGTAGGTCCCATACCATTAATCTGGGCCACTAGGGATGTGCACCTGGAAAAAATGGTATTTTTCAGATTTGAATTTTGGGAACAGGTTTGGGGTTTGGGGAGGATGCTAACATTTTGGGGTCCATTATTTCCTATGGGACACTTTTTCCAGGGAGCCTGAGTCACTGTTCTTCAAGCAACTGACATCAACATTGCTGGGAACCTAGTACTGCCTTCCACTAAGTATCCCCCAAGTTTCAATCAAGTTGGACCAAGGGATCCAATTTTGTGGGCCCTTGAATAAGGTGCCACCAGCCATCCTACTTTTCTCCATTGTTTCCTATGGGGAAAGAACATTGCATGCTTTCTTCAGGACAAAGAAACCAGTAGCCAAATAAAGAAGAACAATTATTGGCCAAAAGCCTCCAAATGAAAACAGAGCCAACAAGCCCAACAGAACCACAGAGAATCCAAGCCAAACCTACTTAAACAAGGGACATTTTTGCAAGCCCAACAGAACCAATGTCAAATTACTCAAGCCAAGCAGAACCTAGAACCAATGTGACAAGCCCAAGACAACCAATGTCCAACTTGAGAATCAAACTTGGAAATCCCCCCCCCGCAGCAGAAACCCTTTAAAATTTAAATGCAAAGCAAATAAAAATTCTAAAACAAGGCAAGAGAAGAGAACCCAACAAAACAGTTCAAGCCTTTTAAACCCTTTTTAAAAACAGTGCAAAACAAAACCAAGGAAAAAATATTTTTAAAGAACCAAAAAGATAACAAAGGTTCCCCCCATTACAGCCTCTCCAGCAAAAGCCAAAACACAGAGAAAAACTTGAAATAATTGTCAAGGAATTGAAAGAGTTTGTTGCAATTCCTTGTAGAATTATTCTTGGTTCAGGCTTGAGCCTTGACTAGGCCTGAATTATAGTGAGTTACCAACTGGTATGTAAGGAGTGTGGGAAACGTTAAGGAGTATTTTTCCCCTCCTGAGAGAAGCACAGCTGGAAGCAGTTTTACTGCTCCCTTCAGGCCTCAAGGCCGTAGTGTGAGAAAACAACCCAGCACGGGTTGCCTCATTAAAATCACCTGCCTTGGAAGGAATGGTGATGGGCGAACGGCCGTCACCCCTCATTATTCACTTTGTAAGGGCGGAGGTAATCTTCTACATGGTAAGCGACAGCACCTGGCACAATTCCGTGGCGTGCAGGGATTGGAGTAAGGGCCCACCCATCCCTAGCTCACAGGGAGATAAGACTACCCGAATGGGTTGGCCAGCGTGTGGTCCTTTTGGGCTTGCTTGCTCGAAGACTATCACCATGCTGCCTTAGTCTTTCTAGGAAGAGATGTACTCTCTTGCCTCGTTGGATGCAATCCTGAATCCAGAATCGGGTGGACCCGTGGGTTAGAAACCAGGAACGGGTAAATTCTTTTGCATATCAAGAAGACCTTTCTTCAACTTGAATGAACCTTGTTGTAAGTTAGAACCTTTGTTAAGTTTTGTTATTTTAAATGCTCCAATTTTCGTATGTTGTTTGGAAATAAGTACAAGTTTGGAATAAAGTTCCTTAAAATATAAATACGGTTGAACTCTGCTAAGCTCTAAGATGATTCTAGTTGGCCTGACCGGGCTACATACTACCGAAACCATATTCTTAGTGTCACCCAGAGTGCAGTGGTTCTGCCCTGCCGGGCTGGTGTTTGGTTGCCGAGGCAACAGGAAAAGGGTAGACCTGGGTGCTCTTGGCCCCGGTCTGAGGTGTCCCTAAAAACAGGAGTGGTGGCAATACTACTGAAAGGAGGCTGAGTGGGTCTCAGCCCCTGAATAGTTTAACCCACGGTATTTGCCTACCTTTATGGGGTGGACTAAAAGAACCTCTTGCTAAAATCTGGCCTGTCCTCCTTCCCTCAGTATAGAAAGGGAAAAATTATCCTTCTCTCTCATTTATCCCTTGGCAATAATATTTTAAATTCATTTTCTGTCAAATTTAGGCAGATTTTGTAAAACAACAGCAAGAATGTCAAATAATAGTGAATTATCTTACAGCCTGTCCTGAAAGGCTTAATACAAAAAACAATTCTCCCTCTCCCTCCTTGTGATTGAGGAATGGATTGATTCCATGAGGAATCAATTCCCACTCTCATAGAATCAGGCACCCAATTTTGTCATTTTCCTTTTATTGGTGTGTTTTTTCCAAATATGACAGCTCAAAAACCAAATGAAAACACTGAATGCTACATTAATTTCAAAACATTAAACTAAGCAGGCAAAACTCTTTATGCTGGATGTTTCTCCCTCTGTGTTCATTTAATGGAGCTCTTAGCTGCATCAGTGCATTATTGCTTAGACTCATTCTTTTTAAGTACTTAGAATGTATTATTGCTTTAATGCATTTCATGGGACATTGCATAACACACACTTAAATTATTTTATTAATGTTAAGCAAGGGTTCCTGCATTATTAAACACAAGGCAGAATGCAAATCTGGATAAACATAACTTCTGAGCATGTTCTTCAGGTGTCTGAGTGTTTGTACATTAAGTTGCAATAAAAAACAGAATATTACGGAATCTCTGTGGCATTAACATTAGAGTGTTTTCCACATATACAGAGAGAGAGAGAGAGAGTAAGTTCGAGTTATTTCAACAGGTCAGACTCAAGTTTGACTTAGAGTGGGGGGGTGCGTGTTTTCTGTCTCAAGTGGCACATCCAAATGAGTGCTGTTAAGTCATTGGGCTGTCGGCAATCTCATAAAAGCAAGATACAGTTCATAAAGGTTCAAAAGTGGTATGCTAAAAAGATGCAACATTGGTTTTGTGTCTTTGAAAAATCAGCAGGGTTAGAATATCAGAACATCAGAGCACTGCCTGCTCAATCAGAACAATGGTCCATCTAGTCCAGCATCCTGTTTCCCACAGTGGTCAGACAGGAAGGGCTGCAGCAAAAGGAGGCATTCCGTCTCTGAACCCAGAGGTCTCATTTGGCTATTTATAGAAGCTATGTCGATTACAGTGCAAGCCTGAGCAGAGTTCCACCCTTCTACATCCACTGAAGACAAGGTGCTCAAAAGAGCGTAACTCCATTTAGGATTGCACTGTAAAAGACATATCCTCCAAAATCTGTCCAGACCCCTCTGTAATCCATCTAAGCCAGTGGTCATTGCGGCACCTCATGGCCATGAGTTCTGAATGTCAACTCTCCAATGCGGTACTTACCTTTGCCTACCCTGAATCTCCTGCCAATCACTTTCATTGGCTGACCCCAAGTTCTGGTATTACTGGAGAGGGAGAAAAGTGTCTCTCTGGGTGAAAACGCATGGTCGCTTTATCCTCCTTTAATCCCTGTTTCAGCCAGGATTCAGCCAGGATCAAACGCATGCGTTTCGCCTTATGCACGTTCGATCCTGGCTAAAACAGGGATTAAAGGAGGATAAAGTGACCTTGCGTTTTCACCCTCTACCTACTTTCTCTACACTGTGCATAATTCTGTAGACCTCTGGCATGTTACCCTTTGTCTAAACAGGATGTGCAGACAATGCTGTAGTCTTCCACCTAGACCTCCCCTGCCCCAGAAGACCCACTGTGGTCTATACGCTTGGCCCAGCCAAACACTATTTGCAAAGTAAGCTGGGTTTTCACTTTGACAGGGGAAGCACTTTTACAACAGTTTTGAGAATAAAAATTATGTCCCTGAGCTGGCATTCCCCTGGGGGAGCTGGTGTAGTATAGTGGCTAACAGAATGAACTGGGAAGAAACCAGTTCAAACGTCACCTCTGCCACAAACCAGCTAAAGAAATCACACTGCCTCAAGCCTCCCACCAAGTCATTTGGATATAATATATTGCCCCTTGTTGCAGGACTGTATAAGGATTGCAGCAAGCTAATGCATGCTAAGTACGTGTGTGACGATCAGAGTTAATCTTTGAGAGAAGCTCAGAGAAAGGGAGTGGGTGCAGCTAAGGGACTCACTCTCTCGGTTCTGAGGAAAGGAATTGAATTATGTTATTGGTAACCTGTGTGTTCAGAAGCTGTGTTTGACTCAGAGAACCTGAGGGTTCAGATTTGCCTAAACTGGTGTGAAACAAATCCTGTAGTGTGATAGGCAGAGACTGGGAGGAAAATGTCCCTTTCTCTGGTCACTGGAAGGGAATAGGCTCTGAGAAGGAGATATTCCAAATACAGGGTGTTGTTAAGGGATTACTGCCACAGACGTGGGATATATCTATAGGGAGAACTGAAAGAGAGAGGGGGTCACCGCATTATGTATTCCCAGCGATGTATTAAGAGTTTGAAAATGTTATAAAAAATACTGTTCGTACTTTGTTTGGCCCCTTTAGCTGAGAAGACGTCTTCCAACCATTTTTTAGGCATGGCATCCAAAAACCCTTTTAAAGCGATGGTTTTTATAACAGTTTCAAACTCTTAATACATTGCTGGGAATACATAATGCGGTAACCCCCAGATTTGAGGAGAAATCCCCATACTTCTGTGTTTCTCTGGGGAAGAGAGATTGTATAATCTTCATACTTCCCTGCTAGCTAGGCAGCAGAGTCTGAGGGGGTTACCGCACTTTGTATTCCCAGGAGTTTGAAAATGTTATAAAAAAACATTGCTTTAAAAGGGTTTTTGGATACCACAGCTTATAAATAGTTGGAAGATGTCTTCACAGGTAAAGGGGCCAAACAAAGTGTGAACAGTATTTTTTTATAACGTTTTCAAACTCTTAATACATCGGTGGGAATACATAGAAAGTGTGAACAGTATTTTTTATAACATTTTCAAACTCTTAATACATCGCTGGGAATACAAGTGCGGTACCCCCCTGAGTAGAAACACCTGTAAGGAGTTATGGGAAGTGACCTGAAATTATGAACTTAATCTAAGAACTGTAATTCTGTGCCATCTAAGCCGTCTAAGATCTATGCCTTCTCTGAAGTGAAACTTATAAAATAGCTCTGGTTCTATGCTTTTCCTAACTACAGATTTCCCTCCAAAATGTTTAATAGATCTATTAAACATTGTTTAATCTCTGTTCTGTTTGTTAAATTGAAAAAGCCTCTGGTATCTCATTTCTTCTGAGATAAAATAAGTAAAATAAGTAAAAGGGAAGGAGAAAAATTAAAACTTTAAATATACATGCTGGCAAACAACAAGCTAGCTCTCTCCCCCCCTCAGTACACACAAGAGGGATTGTGATAACATGAAATACTTGAAGTGCAATACAAATGCTAAATATTGTGGTTTATATTGCATGGGATTGCTTCAAGAGCCTGTGATCTATTTCAGTTTTGTCCTCTTATTACATGTATAGAGCTGTCCTGGATACTGAAATGAATGGGGTAACCTTGCTATGTGTGTTGGAGTATCCTGTGTTGGTTCCTATGGATTTTTGTATTGGATGCTATTTTTTATGTTTGGGCAGTAAGGCAGGGGTAAAGGAAATGGTAGGAAGAACTATAACAAGGATAACCAATAGCAGAATGCTTTTGCCACTCAGACCGAAGAACAGGTCATCTGATGTGGCCTAGCTGGATATTGTTTTGAGGGATTTTTTTGGACTGAATTTGGAAGTGATACATATTCTATCTCATAAGTATTGCCTGGTGGGCGCTCCTTGGCTCAGCTATGAAAATGGAGGGGCTGTGGCTCAGTGCTAGAGCATCTGCAGAAGGTCCCAGGTTCAATCCCCGGCATCTCCAGTTAAAGGGACTAGGCGAGTAGGTGATGTGAAAGACCTATACCTGAGACTCTGGAGAGCCGCTGCCGATCTGAGTAGACAATACTGACTTTGATGGACCAAGGATCTGATTCAGTAGAAATGTGAAAACGATAACCCCAAAATATGCCCCCCTAGACAGGGATGAAAAATGCGTCTTCATTTTCTGAGCACAAATGAGAATTTGAATCACAATATATTTCTTGATAGAATCAATAACAAGGTCCAGACACTTCAGCTTCCCTTCGGATTACTACTAGGAATACCTAAGTATTGACCTAGTGTTCTTTCTCATCTGCAAGTGAAGCAGAGCAAAAGATCATGGGGTCAATATTTAGAGAGATGCCTTATACAAAAGCTTCCAGAGATACCTCATCGTTAGTTTCTTTGTTACTTTGCAAGACTATGTTTACTTGGAAGGAGGAAGCTGGCCAAAAATAGAGCTGGCTGGAATCCCTATTCAAGTTTAACCCAGGTTTGGAAGAATTTGTACCAGATTCTTCTCAGGTCATATATTTACAGATAAATAATTTCCTGTCCTGTTTATCAAAAATCCTGTTTATTGCAGATCTTCTCTACTCCCCCACCCACCCGCCAGTCCTTTCAAACACTGGTAAAGTTTATTCCTAGAGTCATGGAGAAATAGCCATGTGGGTTGGAAAGCTTCAATGGAAAGGGGGAGAAGAAAAATGTATTTCCTGCCTCTTCCATCGCTGGAGAACCTGTGACAGAAGTGGAAGAAGGGGGCAGTCCACCAACCCACATGGCTGTTACTCTCCATGGGTCTGGTGCCCCAGGAATAAACTTTCAAGGGTTAGAAATAGCTGCTGGGGAAAGGGAAAGTGCGAAAGATCTACAGTCCTTTACATGGAAGTCAATCAGTCAACTGGCTATGGCAAGTGATGGGCTGCAGCCATACAAATCCAGACAAGGCTGAAATGATGGTGGTGGGCAGGTGATATGACCCAGACCCTTGGCAGAAGGTGCTTTATCACATGCGACAGCACAAACACAGACGAATAAAGCTTGCCGGATATATTTTTCTTCTTTCTACCCATGAGACGAAGCATTTAAATGATGACATGGTTTTAACCTGCAGAAATTACATGCAGTGGCTAAAACATTAAATTATGTATAGCTTAAATGGCAGTAAACATGATCAAACACTTTCTAATGTGACACATTCTTTGTCAGGCTGGCAAATGTGCTATGAGAAGGCAATGGAAGCTAAACCCGTCATTACTTTGACGTGCCAGTCCCGAATTAGTCAATGTCCTTGCTTTCCCGGCTATGTTTGCCTGCCTTTTTTAAGCACAAGATATTACATTGAGTGATGCAACCAAATTTGGCACTTCTAAAAATATTATTTGACAAATTTCGCTTTGTGACAGCTTTTGAGACGGTTCTGTTAACAAGACAGCTGAGAAATTCTTTTCTTAGAGCGTATTTTAGTCAAGGGGTTCCCATGAGTAAATTATAGGTTGCAGATGTAATGGTGATTTTCTAAAATGGAGGGGGTTGATGCCTGTAAAATATACACCATCCTCCCTGTTCCAGATGTGAAGGAGATGATATGTTCTTTGGGATATTCAGTAGCAAAATGTTCAGCACTGTGATGGATGATGAAACGATGAGAGGGTCTGTATATAGCAGGGATCCTCATGGGAAGGGGAACTGTATCTGTGTTGAGCTTTTATCTTGATCCCCCTTGGAGTCCCTCTCACTGGAGTCCAGGTCACCAGCTAGGAGGAAGTGTTAGACCCTTTGGGATAGGGGTCAAATTGGTTCCCTGCCTGAAGCTTGTTAGAGAGAATGTTTGAGGCTTCGTCAATCGTCTTGCTGACTGCAACCAGTTTACTTTCCCCCTACAATTTAGTAGGAGTCCTGAGTATCATCACAGCTCTAGCTCTTCCTCCATATAGCCTATTCTTACTACTTTAGCTTCCAGTTTTTGCCTCTCTTTAGCTAGCCATCTACAGTATCTCTCTCTGTGTGCTGGCATTGTAAAGAGATGCCAATGCTTTATTTCTTTGGCATGGACTAAAATTCTAGCATTGGGCTTAATTTTGCCAGGTTGGTAAATGAATTTCTTTCACTATTACTGTGATTGCTTAATAATTATTTATTTGATAAACCTGCTGTCCAGAACTCCTTCAAAAAACGTTGCACATTGGTATTCAGAAATCGGTGTGTTGCTGATATTATTCCTTTCTAGTTTTATCCCTACTAACCTTCCTGAGAAAATTATCAGAGTCCTTGTTTTGATGATGGTGATCTTCTGTAGATTCCATTCATCTTTTTTTCTATCAATATCTATACTTGCTCCTGATGAATGCTGTGGCCCTGGAACAGCTCCGCAGGGCCCAGCATCTGGGTTTTCCTGACAGCTGAGCTTGCAGCCAGGCCAGAAGGAATGTGTGGATCTTGGCAAGAGGGAAGGAATCATTCCAATTGGTGACACATTCAAAAGGTGGCTGAGAGCCAGGTAAAAGGAGAGATAGTGCAGAGGAAGGCATACCGGACTTGCAGACAAAGTGTGGTGGCAGTGGCACCTGGCTGGGAGAGCAAGTGGCCCAGTTGAATCAATGAGGTACAGATGGCAAGGCATCTGGGAACGGATTTGGGACCTGTACAGGTGGTTGAGACTCAGCACAGCTCAAAAAGACAGCCAAGCTCCCTCACTGGATGAGGGGGGGAGGAGGAAGAAGAAGAAGGAGTTTTTTATACGCCAAGTTTCTCTACCACTTAAGGAAGAATCAAACTGGCTTACAATCACCTTCCCTTCCCCTCCCCACAACAGACACCCTGTGAGGTAGGTGGGGCTGAGAGAGTGTGACTAGCCCAAGGTCACCCAGTTGGCTTCATGTGAAGGAGTGGGGAAACAAATCCAGTTCACCAGATTAGTGTCTGCCACTCATGTGGAGGAGTGGGGTTCTCCAGACCAGAGTCCACGGCTCCAAACCACCACTCTTAACCACTATACCACGCTGGCTCTCAAGGTTGCCTTCCTGCCAGCCATGACCACCAATAGGCCTTATCTCAACTCTGTACATGAGATGTTTGTTGTTTGTGGGCCCTAGAAATATGAAGAAGTCACATGAACAAAGCTATTTACGAGAACTTAGTGACTTCCCCTTCCAAGTCAGCAATGTGAAAAAAGGAAGCACAGCCTGATATTCTCAACTGAGTTAATAAACTTGATAATTCATGAACCACTAACTTCTGATAAGAGATTTATGAAGTAATCCAAAGCCAGTGAGCATTAACGGTAATGAGTTCATTTCAATATAAATCAGTACATTCATGTGTTGGCATCTGATTTTTCAGATGGCTAAAATAATCCTTGGAAGAGTCTGCTTGCTTTTCTTCCTATGTTTTCTTTCTCACAATGTCGATGCAAATAATGATCACAAGGGGTCTTTCCAGTGGGAGGTGCCAATCAGATTTCACTGAAGGTGGTGAGTTTCAGCAAAGCCCACGCTTAGATACAGTTCAACATTCACTTGCAATGCATGCTATGATGATTTGTTGGGCTTCCTTTTTTATACCTTGGAGTTACAATGCTGACATTTTCAAGAAAGGTCAGACCCTCTGCTTTGACATGCATTTTTGTGGTCGTCCGTTGGTCAATTGAACTGGTTATAATAGCCCCTAAGGTCATCTTCTCACATTTGTAGTGGTGTGAAGGGGGAAGTAGCTATGCAGGGCCAAAGAGATTGCCAGCAATTTCCCAACCCAGTGATTTCATTATGAGCCCAAGTGAACACCTTAATATTCAGCCAATTTCCATGTGTATGTATGGGGAAGATTACAAATTTCAACAGCAGTTCTAGGCAATTTCTTTAATAGAGTCTGCAGGAACTAAAACGATACCTATGTAGATTCTGAATGCAACTCCGATACGTATCACTGTTATGCAGTATCCCTAAAGTGGCTTTGTGGTAGTGTATAGATCCTTGTAATTGGTTACATCATGTGGTACCAAGCAAAATAATCTGGTGTGCCACTGTGAGCACACATGCTGGGAGTTGCTTACCACTGGTCTAACAGGATATTTTGCTGCTTTTTCTTTTCTCTCCCTTCATTTTTCTGTTCAAAATGCTCCTTCCTAACTTGCTTTCCCATACACAGGGGAAGATATGTATATATGTGTGTGTGCATGCCATCAAGTCACAGGTGACTTATGGCGACCCAGTAGTACTTTCAAAGCAAGAGATGTTCAGAGGTGGTTTGCCATTGTCTGCCTCTAGGTAGGCTGAGAGAGTTCTGAGAGAACTGTTACTGGCCCAAGGTCACTGGCCCAGGCTTCATGTGAAGGAGTGGGGAATAAAACCCAGTTCTCCAGATTAGAGACCACCACTCTTAACCACTACACCACACTGGTTCCTGAAAATATATGAGGACTTCCTATCTTTAATAACTTTAATACGGTCCAAGACCAGCAGATAAAAATATATAAAGGACTTCCTATCTTTTTCTCTGTATGTGAGAAAACAAATGAGACTGCGTCATATCACATGACATCCCAAGTTGGGGCAGGAAGGCAGGGGGACAAAGGAGCAGTCCTAAGAGAAATAGTACCTCAGCTGCAAAGAGGTCACCAAGGAGCAGGAAGGCTGTGAATACTAGCCTACTCAACGTGAAAGACCCATTTAAGAGTAAAGATCTGAGGGGGAGCAGGGTAAGAGATCCAGGAAGGGGCTGTGGCTGGAAGGAAGTAGTTAAAATACAGGAGCAGGCAGATCTAGGGAAATGAGTCTCCCCCTCCCTGCACATCCTAAGTGGACCAGATCCACCTGGGCAAAGGTGAAGGCACTGTGGGCCAGGAGGAAGAGAGAACTACAGGCTGCTCAGTAGGGTCAGTGGAGACATATCAGGGCCTTTCTATGTTATATGCATGGGGAAGGGTTGGGAAATTTTTGAAATTCATCCACTACTCTGATTAATTTCTATAATGGAGTGTCTGCAGGATCTTAAGTGACACCTAGGTAGATTCTAAGTATCCCTTTGATGCCTGGCATTCTTGATTGTAAGGATACCTAAAATTATAGTACAGCTTGAATAATTAGGATTTCCTGACCACAGCTGCTGGAAGACTTGGGTCAAGCCATGATACATGGGCTCACTCAGCACACACTGAGATAATGAGATAAATTCATTTGAGGGATTAAAAAATAATTTTGTGTGCCTCCATACATGCAATTATGCCTCATTGGCAACCATGGAGGGTCCCTGATGCTCAAAACAAATGATTTTGGTCCAGTAAAGTGCCATATTTGAAAATTTGTCAGCTAACCAATTAGAGTATTCTGTTCAGAGCATCTAGGGCCACATCTTCAAGTATCAGTAGCCGGACAAGTCCTGTGGTCTCTGCCTTTCTTCCTGTAGCGCTGGATTCTTTTACAGAACTTTTGTGTGTGTGTATGTGTGTGTATATGGGGGATACATTTGGCCATTGACCTATTGTCTGGACTAGAAGAAATGCCAGAAATAAGACCATCTGTGGCTGTTCCCAAATTTTGAGTTCAAAGAGTAAGTTCAGCTGCAAAAGGATAAGAAGCCAGGCTTGTCTCGCTTTGGGGTTCCTTTTAATAAATAACACAGCGTGATTATGCATTGTCAGCAGGACCATGATAAAGAGCAGCTCAAGGAGTATAAAAGTCTAGGGATTGTGCATAGTGTAACTGGATCAGGGTGGATAAAGAGAATAGCTGGGCCAGGATGAGGAAATTTAAGAGCAAGGAAAATGGTACAGTTCAGGTAGCTTCTAGGTTATGTCAAAAGAAGCAATGAACAAGTGGATTTGAAATTAGGCATTCACATATAACAGCCCTGCTGCATCAGACCACGGGCCCTGCTTCTCTAGCACTCTGTGTCCCAAAGGGATCAACCAGATTTTTTTTTATCCTGCCCTTTCTCCAAGGAGAAGAAGTAGAAGAGTTGGCTTTTTTATGCCAGTTTTCACCACCACTTAAGGAAGAATCAAACCGGCTTACAATCACCTTCCCTTCCCCTCCCCACAACAGACACCCTGGGAGGTAGATGGGGCTGAGAGAGCTCTAAGAGAGCTGTGACTAGCCCAAGGTCACCCTCCTGGCTTCATGTGTAGGAATGGGGAAACCAACATGGTTCACCAGATTAGCACCCACCACTCATGTGGAGGAGTGGGGAATCAAACTTGGCTCTCCAGATTAGAGTCCGCCGCTCCAGATCACCGCTCTTAACCACTACACAGCTCTAGGAAGTGGACAAGGCTCTCCCCTTTCCTGTTGTACCTTGTGGACTGACAGATAAGCCATGGGCTCAAGTTCACCCACTGAACTTTATGGTTGAGTGGCGATTTCAAGCCAGTTAGGATCTGGCGCTCTGACCATTGCACTATGCTTAGGGTTGCCAACCTCCAGGTACTAGATGGAGATCTCCTGCTATCACAACTAATCTCCAGCCGATAGAGATCAGTTCACCTGAAGAAAATGGTCACTTTGGCAATTGGACTCTATGGCATTGAAGTCCGTCCCCTCCCCAAACCCCGCCCTCCTCAGGCTCCACCCCAAAAATCTCCCGCCTGTGGTGAAGACCTAACTATGCTGGCTTCAGTGGCTTCCAGGCAGCCCAAAAGCAGGCAACTGCCTTCTGCCCCTGCAGCACCCCATGCCAAGCAAATGTCACTCAGAGGCACATTGTTAAATCAAGGATATCTAGATAGGAGGTGCTGGCCTACCATTTCTTCTACTTTCTCTTGCAGGGGGAGGCTGGGAGGCTGGGACCAAGAGAAACATAAGTCCAGATGAGCTTGCATATCCAGGAGGGATGGGGCTGGCTAAATGGTTGATGCCTGGCTGGGTCTAGAAAGAAAAGGTCAATCCTTTCTTAATCTCCACTACCATCAGTATTCTGGAGAACCCTAACCCTTTAAACATCTTTCTGAATGCTGTTTGTGCAATGAACTTGTTTGATTCTTGGTTCAGCTTCCATATTTCCAGCTGGGAGAGATCTTGTGTGTCTGCAGAGACTTCCTTGGAGATTTTCCTTTCAAGTACTGACCCTGCTTAGCTTCTGAGGTCTGACAGGATCGGGCTATACCATGCTGCCATCCAGAGATCTTATACGATAATTTAAAACTTGATATTTAGGTCATCTGATGCAGCAATGCAAGTCTTTAGTTGCCTTGCTCTGACCCACAAACTAGGTAATCTGGACCCAAATCATAGTGAGGGTGATTCTTTCCTTCCTCACTCTGGTACAGCCCAAGATGGTTGCAGGCAGGGGGTACATTAGTCACTAAGGCCACTGTAAAAAATCCTTTCATGGTCATGTTTGCCTCCCATTCTGTCCCTGGTGCCAAGCAGTGCCAGGCAGTATGGTCTCTGCCAGGACCATGACCAGGCAGCAAGAAGGGGGGAAGCCAGGTTGGTGTGAACCTTTTACCCCCTTCCCTTCTCTCTAAGTCCTCTTTTTGTACTGAAACTGTTCAGTACATTGTGTTCAGTTTTGGGCACCACAATTTAAAAAGAATGTAGACAAGCTGGAACGTGTCCAGAGGAGGGCAACGAAGATGGTGAGGAGTCTGGAGACCAAGTCCTATGAGGAAAGATTGAAGGAGCTGGGTATTTTTAGCCTGAAGAGGAGAAGACTGAGGGATGATATGATAACTATCTACAAGTACTTGTAGGGCTGTCATACAGAGGATGTTGCTGTTTTCTGTTGTCCCGAAGGTCAGACCAGAACCAACGGGTTGAAATTAAATCAAAAGAGTTTCCGTCCAGACATTAGGAAGAATTTTTTAACAGTTAGAGTGGTTCCTCAGTGGAACAGGCTTCCTCGGGAGGTGGTAAGTTATCCTTCCCTGGAGGTTTTTACGAAGAGGTTAGATGGCCATCTGTCAGCAATGCTGATTCTATGACCTTAGGCAAATCATGAGAGGGAGGGCATCTTGGCCATTTTCTGGGCATGGAGTAGGGATCACTGGGGGTGTGGATGGGGGAGGTAGTTGTGAATTTCCTGCATTGTGCAGGGGGTTGGAATAGATGACCCTGGTGGTCCCTTCCAACTCTAGGATTCTATGATTCTAGGTTCATTTTGGAACTTTCAGGTCTGTCTTAGTTATAACAATGTTCAATTGCATATTACAATGACGCCTCTCCTTAAGTTTTCCTTGCATTTTCAGTATCAAATGCAGTTTGAATTTATTCCGACTTTGGTGGAATTGGTTGCTCAAGCTTCTGCCAGCAAAGCTTTTGTTTTCAAAAGAAGAGCGAGAGAAGAAATTCCACAAGAGAATGAAGCAATATATAGTGCAGAAAAGGTCAATGAACACAGTATTTCTGACTTCTGGTCTGAAACTTTTACGGGTCCCTGTAAAGAAATATAGAGTACAAAGCAAAATCTTTTATCCATCAACATTGTGCGTGAAACATTGGGGAATTCTAGCATATCTTTGTGTGTGTGGTTTTTTTCCAAGGATGAACTGAAAAAGGTTTGACATTTGCGGATGCTCTCCTGAAAGTATCTGGAAGCAGTAAATCTGTAAGAGCTAAATTGGAACTCAAGTACTTGAGAGATCTTTTCATATAAACCTGGACCCAATTTGTTTAAAATCCTAACAAGAAAAGAAAATTCTTGAGTACTCAAAGTCTCAGGGCTAATTTGCCATGTTCCCATCCTTGCAAATTATGTGCTTGGAAATAAAACTTACCCTCTTTGCAATGTCCATTTCTCTTCTTTCAAGTCAACTCTCCATACTTTTGATGTGATCACAGTTTAGAATGAACTGTATTTTCTCTGCTGCTTTTGATAAGCACAGATGACCTTATGCATCATCACCCTGGATAAATGCCTAGTATCTGCTGGTGGTGCATACTCAGGGACAAGGCATGACACATGACATAGGAAGGGTCACACAGCTGTCTAGGCAATGCAGTCTCTTTTCCAACTGTTATCCTGAGTGGTACCATGAGAATGTTCATGATCAAAATAATTTGAGAATTGTCCCAAATTTTGTTGTAGTTTGGTATCTGTTGGGAAGGTGCTATTGGTAGTTTTGATCCAGTACATATAGAAGGTTCCATATTCATTCTCCAGTTGAAGGACTGTAAGTATCTAGGCTCAGAAAAACCTTGCAGAATTGTTGTCAGTCAAATTAGAAAATGCTGGCAAAATGGACCATAGGGATGTATATAGCAGCATCATAGATTCACATGTTCAAATGGCAATGCTAGTGTATAAAAAGTGTACTGATGGATGGACTCCCTTTGCTGTCCTCAGAATAATCTCTGCTGATAAAAGTAACTTTTAAGAACATCAATCATATTATGACACATCCACTTCTCTCAATGACATCATCACGAGGAGCAAGACAGGATCTAAACACTTCATTCCATTTGTGAGCTCCTGAGGTTTGTTTTTCTGACTTTTTTCTTTCCCGCATAGGGGAATATGAGAGACCTCTGTGTAACTCTGCTACACCTCTGTCCCAGGAATTCTGTTAGGTTGGTATCTCAGGTGCCAGAATCATTCAAGAGTTCCGTCTTGGAGAGAGACAACTCAGGAGAGAGACGTCCCAATGACAAGCCCTTTCCAACCTTGCCATCTCTAAACAAAAGTGGGAGAGCTTATTTTCTTGGTTGTCTTCTTTAATAACCCACCAAAGCTTTTTAAGAACACCATTTTTCTATATTGGTGGAATGCAATGCCCAGTGAGGTTTGGGCCCTGTGGGACTTAAAGTTCCCCAGGGACTGTAAATGGTTGAGGACAGCATATAAAAACCAACTCTTCTTCTTCTTCTTCTCCTCCTCCTCCTCCTCCTCCTCCTCCTTCTTCCTTGGCCTCCCCTTCCTCTCCTTTCTTCACCTCTGCTGTTACCACAAATGGAAAAAGTGTAATTGCTGCTTATGCTATCATTATATGTTATTTTTTTATGGAAGTACTGGTTGCTGCTATAGTTAAGGGTACCTGGTTTTAATGTTGTACATAACTGTATGTATTGTATATCTTTGGATTTTTTAAAATAGCTTTAATAAGGTTGTTAGCCGGTCCAAGCCTGGCTTGACCAGGAAAGGGCAGCATATAATAAATCCAGTCAATCAATAAATCATTCAATCAATAAACCAGTCAATCAGCAAGCCACTTGTGAACACAAATGAAGCTGTCTTATACTGAATCAGACCACCAAGGTCAATTTTGTCTACTCAGACTGATAGCAGCTCTCCAGGGTCTCAGGCTGAGGTCTTTCACATCATGACCTACTGCCTGGTCTTTTTTTGTGTGCTTTTTATGGATAGTCCTGTTTCTTTTTCGCGGAGGTCTTCCTTAATAGTTCTTGTAGGTTATCCGGGCTGTGTGACCGGGGTCTTGGTATTTTCTTTCCTGACGTTTCGCCAGCAGCTGTGGCAGGCATCTTCAGAGGAGTAACACTGAAGGACAGTGTCTCTCAGTGTCAAGTGTATAGGAAGAGTTATATATAGTCAGAACAACTTTGACAGAAAAGAAGAGAGTTTAAGAATGAATAAGGCTTGGCTTCCTGACCTGAAAACCTCCAAACTAACAAAGACTACAATCCACAATAGCCATGCAGATTAGCTTTGGATTTCACACATTAACTGATCACTTCAGGATACATTGGTTCCATATTAACATACCACACTCTCATTAGCACATTATCTGGATACTTACAGGACAATGATTAGCACATTACCTTTAATACTTTGCAGGACGATGATTCAGCTCAAACCCAACCCCTTTCTGACTATATATTACTCTTCCTACACACTTGACACTGAGAGACACTGTCCTCTGAAGATGCCTGCCACAGCTGCTGGCAAAACATCAGGAAAGAAAATACCAAGACCACGGTCACACAGCCCGGATAACCTACAAGAACCAATGAACTCTGACCGTGAAAGCCTTCGACAATATCTTCCTTAATAGCCCACCTTGTACTTTTTCAGAATACCTCTATTGACTTTTCCACAGGTGATCCTCGGGGACAAAAACAGTTTTTGGGTCTGATCCATCCTACAAATGTTTCAGTTTCTGCTGACTTCAGTGGAAACCCAATGAAGCAGATGCTGAGAGTCTTTGAACCTCTTCTTCACATGCTTAGCCTTTGATATGAAATTTAAGTTGGTTCCCCTGATCCGTTCCTACTCTAATGAGCTTAGGAGCAAGCATTTCAAATAACTCAAAGCTAAATAAAGGTAATGAAATCGATAGGCTTTTCAGAGATCCTCATATCCAAGCATTTATTCAAGAAAGAAAGGCTCTCATTCCAAAGGAACTCATTTGAAGTTAATGAGACTACTCTGGAGTTAGTATCTTCAAAACTCCAGAACAGTGGGAGTTTTGCTATTGATTTTCTGTGGAAATAAGTTGCAAGCCCCAAGTCTTTTCTTAAGAAGAAAGCAAAAGTACCGCTTCTGTTTCTAATGAGTACTACCTTAAAGAAAGATTCATGTGAATCTTCGGTACCTGACCTGGTGACCTGCGTGTGTAAATAGATTGTGACAGATCATATACAATGTAGATAACGCTGGCCTAATTTCACAATGCATCTGGCCTTATTTCACAATGCATCATCACAACCACAGTGTTCTACAATGGAATCAATTGTTGCTTCCAACTGAATACTGCCAAGTACCGTAAAATCAAATGATGTGTGAGCTAACCCTATGGAAATAATCTTCACATCCACAGGTAAGGATGCTTCCGAAATTCTCCTTCTCTGTATTTCCCCCCAGTTTTTGGATTTCTGAGTGTCTCATTTTTGTTTCCGAGATAGAACTAACTTATTAAGCATTTTCCACTGTTTTCTTTTTTTTACAGATCTGCGTACGTGCCTGGTTTGTTGCATTTTTTTCAGCATCTTGCATTCAAACAAGTATTTTGCTCTCCTCTCATAATTGTATGAATAGACCTCTGCAAAAAAAAAAATCTTATGTATGGCTGCAGCAAGATTCCTTTGGTGTGGTGTTTGACTGATGCACATATGGCAGAAATTGAGGGGTGCATGTTTGCATGTTCTTGTGTGAGGTAAAATGCTCAGAGTCTTATGCTGGATCAATTAGTATTGCAGGGTGCAGAGAGAAGGAAGGGGCAGAAGTCTCTGAGGAGTGGTGCCCAGCACTGGCTCGGCCAGGGGGCTCTCCTGATGCTTTCTCCAGCCCTCCTCCATTTGTCTAGCTATTTGTTGTGTTGGGAGGCAGAGCCAACAGACCTGATGGCTGGACACCAATCTGGCCTGACTGCAAGAAGGGGCTGGAAGCAGACTGGGTTCGGGGAGGGGAGGGACTTCAATGCCATAGAGTTCAATGGCCAAAGCGGCCATTTTTCTCCAGGTGATCTGATCTCTATCGGCTGGAGATCAGTTGTATTAGCAGGAGATCTCCTGCTACTACCTGGCAATTGGAAATCAAGAAAGTAGCACAAGAGAATTCTTTCTATAATAAGAAGACCAAACTATAGCAATTAGTGCTATTAAGAATATGTATTGGAAACATACAAAGAACAAAATTCTGGAGCAAAAAAGTATCACATAGGTAATTAAGACCCCAACTTTCAATAAGGGCTTTACAATACAAATATGAGCCCAAATTCTCAATCCTTTCCTTGTATCTGGACGGCAAAGTGAGACGTCTTACTTTGCTGTCCAGATACAAGGAAAGGGTACACTCCTATGTGCATTGACTGAATAGTGCACAAAAAGATTGAAGGCTTGAAAAAGACTGCACGAAATGGAATTATACTGGATTTCCATTGCCCTTCATCTTGCTTTTGCGACCTACTAATGCACTTTATGAAATGTCATGTGGACTCTATAAGGACTGAGTATTGTTCCCGTGGTTCACTCATGCACTTTATGAAATTATTTATGTAGACTGAATAAGGATTGAGAATTTGGGCTCATATTTGTATTGTAAAGCCCTTATTGAAAGTTGGGGTCTTAATTACCTATGTGATACTTTTTTGCTCCAGAATTTTGTTCTTTGTATGTTTCCAATACATATTCTTAATAGCACTAATTGCTATCGTTTGGTCTTCTTATTATAGAAAGAATTGTCTTGTGCTACTTTCTTGATTTCCACACTCCCTACTTAGCACTTGTAAGCCATTTTTTGATTACTACCTGGCAATTGGCAACCCTAGCCCCAGCCTGTGCTGCACCAAGACTCAAAGAACCTGTAATCAATAAAGCTGTGGCTTGATGTTCTCCCAGTGCAGTGTCACAGTGTTGTTTTTCCCTCCCTCCCCATCAGATTCATCCCCACTCTGGACACAACTAGCTTTCTTATTAAGATAAATATCAAGGACCATCTATGTGTAAAAAAAGGCCTTTGTCTTTTAAGTCGTTATTTATTTAAATGTTCATCATCCCACCTGAAGTGGTACAATTTAAAAAAAAAACCATACTAATTGGTTTTGTGGAAACCAACCCATAGTTACTGTATAGCAAGACAGGATATTTTTTTTTACACCCTGATCCTAATGGTTTTCTTCACAGTGATGGTTTGTGTGGTAAATTTTATAGACAAAGCTATGACCGCTTCCAGAAGTGAACATTACACATTCAGGTTTTCTCCTTCTTCTCCTTAATCTTTAGTAGAATTTGTCTTTTGCTGTTTCATCAACATTGTTATCATCACCACCACCACAAAAACACATCCATACAGCCTGTAAAAGACACCATAAAAGGAGCAAAACAGTTATAGATAAAACAATTATGGTCATGATAAAACCATAATGAAATACAGGGACTAGATCTGACATAGCTTCTCAGAGTTGAGAAAGTTTAACATCCGGAGCCCCAGTGTCTCCACACCAGCAAGAAATGAGCTTGCAGTCATATTCCATCTGACCAGAGTAGGCCCTTTCTTCTGTTCTCTGTCCTTTGATAGGAAACTAGCATGGTGTAGTGGGTAGTGTGGCATACTAGGATCTGGCAGTCCCAGTGTCAAATCCCTATTAGGATCACCAACTTCTAGGGAGATCAAAACCCTTGGAGAAAATGGCTGCTTTGAAGGGTGGACTTCACGGCATCGCATCCCTGCCGAGCTGCCGCCCCAAACCCTGCCCTCCCCAGGCTCTACCCATAATTCCCCAGGAATTTCCCAAGCAGGAGTTGGCAGCCCTTATCTCCGTTCTGTTATGGAAGCACACAGGGTGACTTTGGTCCAGTCACTCACCCTCAGTCAAGCCTAATGCCCAGGGTCGTTGTGCTGATGAAATGGAGAATGGGGTAATCTTGTAAACTGCTTTGGGTCCCTACTGAAGAGCAAACCAAGCTATAAATATCTTTATAAATAAATAATAAATAAACTAGCAAGTAAATGGAGAGTGTTATGATGTCCCAACATGAGGTAAATTCTAGTATGTGTTACAGAAAGGCAACTTCAATGCCTCCACATGTTTACTGTGGTATCCAGTTGGGCCTACTTCTTAATTTTTCAGCTACTGAGAGAAAAGTCTTTCTCCCCTCCCCCTCCATCCCCAACCTCAGAACATGATTCCACAGATCCACATTACCAAAACCCTAAATTATTTCACCCCAAATACATACTTTTAGGCATATCTCTATTTAAAACTTTCCCCGTATGCTGATTTTTAACACACACCAGGTTTTGCCTCACTGGTATAGACATTTTAATGTGTTTTTCAGCATTTATTCAAACCACACATTCTCTGAAGCTTGGGGGTATTTTAGCCAGATGATAAATAAGATGAAGTACTGGGAAGGGGGGTGGGGAATCTAAAGAACCCTTTTCCTTTTCCGACTAATAGATGAGTGATTAAATGGCTAAGCATGGAATGTAATTATTGACAAACTGATAAAAGAAAGCAGAGACTGGCTTATTTGCTTTGATTTTCCCCACATCATAAAGAACTGGCAGTTACATTTAATTTGGCAGACGTTTACCTGACTATTATGGATGGCTGGAATCAAACAGGAATTCCAAGAGTTAGCAGCGCACACGAATCAGGCACGTTTGGGTGGGTTATTTGTAGCAATAAAGCTGCGGTGTTTCGGTTTGCACTTGCTACACACTGCAGCTTCTGCCTCTCATTCGTTGCAGAAGAAGGACACAGCTCAGATATCTGAGGTATGAACTTTATGATGAGCTGCACTTAGGGTTGCCAACCTTCAGGTACTTCACGTTTCACGGTGACTTCGTCAGCTCTTTTCAGAATGTTTTTTGAGCATTCCATGGCATATTGCACTGTATGCTGCTGGTAAATGTGCATTTTTTTTGTTCCCAGAGGGATATGTGTGAGCATGTAGCCTCTCTCTCCAGTGATAGAGAGGCTCCGTGCTCACACATATCCCTCTGGCAACAAAAAATGCACATTTACCAGCAGCATACAGTGCAATATGCCATGGAATGCTCAAAAAACATTCTGAAAAGAGCTGACGAAGCCACCGTGAAACATGAAGTGACTGATCTCACGTCGTGAAACGTGAAATGACTAGTCTCACGACCTGCAACATTTTGAGGCTTTTGCCCATGGACTTGAGTTGCGCTGGTACTTTATTGCTAGTTTTGTTACCATTTGATACTCCATTGTTATGAATGTAATACTTGGTTGTTCTTTTGGTTTCAATAGGGCATGAATTCAGTGCTCAGTAAACATTGCTGAATGCTTGTAAATCAGTGCTTGTGTAATTTTTGCACTGTGTTCTTTGTAGAACCTTCGTGCTGCCAATTTCCTAAGGTTACCTATTACAGCACAGGTTGTTTGTTTTGCTTAACCTTCAGGTACTAGCTGGTGATCTCCTGCTATTACAGATGATCTCCAGCCAACAGAGATCAGTTCACCTGGAGAAAATGGCCGCTTTGGCAATCGGACTCTATGGCATTGAAGTCCCTCCCCTCCCCAAACCCCGCCCTCCTCAGGCTCCGCCCAAAAAAACTCCCTCTGGTGGTGGACCTGGCAACCCTAGCTGCACTTGCTCCCTACTTAGTCAATATTTCAAATCCAAAGCTTAGAGCAGCTTTTACGTCCCTGCGCTTACAATCAATGTATTGTAGCAATGTATTGGCCAGGTGCTATTGTCAAATACCAAAAGATCAACACTTTTGTATTTGTGAATCACCTGCTCCGGAGGATTTACATCACTATATACTCGATTGACCTCTGTATGTGGAACCTAGGGCTAAATTTCTTGCCGGGTTGGTTTCTGGTTTAAATACTTCCTCTAGTGCTGAGAAATGAATATTTTTGCTAACAGACTCTGATGGGTTTGTTTTCTATAAGACCTCCCTGTTTGCCTCGGCAGCAAAGAAAATAAGGTTCAACAGCTGCTAAGAGAGCTGATCCCGTGAGCTGATTTTAATGGTTGATGGGTCTTCCTGGTTTATTGGGCTTTCACTGCAATTTTAGTTAACGTTGTGCATTTTACTAACTTAGAATATGTTTTTCCTTTTATTTATATTTACAACTATCACAGGTAATTGCTGACATGTTTGTAATGGCCTATGGCTACATGCAAATAAAACTCATTCACCCATTCATTCATGAGCTGCACTTTTTTTGCAGGGGGCATGTATTTGCTTTATTTCATTGCATTTTAAGGTTTCCCTTCCTCCAAGGAGGAGAAACACACACCAGTCTCACATCACCTTGTGACCACCCATTCTTATCTTCACAACAACCCTGTGAAGTAGGGTCTGAACACAACTGTTCCATGATCACCCAGTGAGCTTCATGGCCAAGCAGGGATTTGAATCTGGGTCTTCCAGTCCAAAGTCCAACACTCATTTCATTATCCTTGGTTGGCTCTTCATGCACCCTAATGTGCATCAGTCTTTTGTCCTCCAGTCTAGTGTGCCCCCTACAGTGTGACCCTAACAGTATGGAGGCAGTCACACTGCAGGGCTAGCTGCATCAGCCAAACCCTTGAGGGATGAAGGTTATGTCAGGAAGGTCCAGTCAAGGATCTCTTAACTACTTGCATTATTTTTGCCAGATCTCTTGAGCTTTCATCGAGTTCTGTTTATGGAAGCTTCCATAACTGACCTTGGTTCAAGATTTCAAGATCAATATGAAAGGTGTGATAACCTGATCATTATGAATCCCTGTGGCTCTTTTTCTTTACTTGGCATTATTTGTTGTCGTTCAGTAACTGTGCTCAGGGATGGAAGCACTGGGAGTCCACTGTTTGATAGTCGGTGACTATATTTCCAGCTGGCTGGATTCAGAAACCATTCTTACCACCCATCTGCAGTGGATGGGCAGCAATCTTCTTCTCAGCATTCTGGCAGGACTACAGAAACCCAGATCTCTGGGATTTCCTTGATAAATGGCCATCTGGATTCACTCAGGGATAGACTGAAAATGAAATCCAAACTTAGATAGAAAAAAAAAGAAGTGTTGGGTTTCATACCCCGCTTTTCTCTTCTGAAAGGAGTCTCAAAGCAGCTTACAATCACTTTCCCTTCCTGCTCCCCCTCCACAACAGAACTGTGACTAGCCCAAGGTCACCCAGCAGGCTGCATGTGGGGAATCTAATCTGGTTCTCCCTTTTAGAGTTTGCCACTCACGTGGAGGAGTGGAGAATCAAAGCCAGTTCTCCAGATTAGAGTCCACTGCTCTTAACCACTACACCACGCTGGTACAAATGACAATGTACAGAGAAAGCACTGGTAATATTTAATGTTTCAATGGTTTCATCTCAGTAAAAAATATAAATCTGCCGTGAACACCTTTTGTCACATCATGAATCCCACAGATCAAGTGATACTAGTGTTGTATTTAACTTTAAAACACACACTCACACACAAACAAACATACTTGGGTACCTCTTCATACCTCTGGCCTGTACTGCACAGAAGGAGAGAGCAAGTTGTGACCAACTGGTAACCTAGGCCACTGTGGGAATTCACTGGTAATCACCTGAGGGAAGGCAGTTTTGTGTTTGAATATTTGGCATAACACTTTTTTTTAACATTATGAGTTTTCTTCTGTCCTCTGGCATTTAACTATTTCATCTCTTTCTGTTGATATCTTGCTCTAGCCCAAAAGCTGTGAGCAGCTTCCATAGATACTTTAAAATGCTATCTTCAAAATGCTATCTAGGAGGGGAAAACCTAGGTTTGCCAACCACCAGGTACTAACTGGGGATCTCCTGTGATTACAACTGATCTCCAGCCAATAGAGATCAGTTCCCCTGGAGAAAATGGCCACTTTGGCAATTGGACTGTATGGCATTGAAGTCCCTCCCCTCTCCAAACCCCGCCCTCCTTAAGCTCTGCCCAAAAAATGTCCCACCAGTTGTGAAGAGAGACCTGGCAACCCTAGGGAAACCCTTATTCTTGGAGAGGTAGACATTCTTGCTGGACAAGAGAGGAAGCAACCTTCTACTCAACTTTCTTGAGGCCAATGATGGGGAAGAGGATGTCGTTCCTTAGCTTCCCCAAAAGGGGAAAAACTGAAGGACAAACTGAATATCTGCTGTGACCGAGGTCTTTCTGGAAGAGAGCGGAAAGGCTAGTTCTATGACTGAGGCAAGAGTCTATTTAATGCACATTTTTATTTGGGCACATTTTTATTCAGTGGGTGGGAAATGATGTTGTGGTTTATGCATCCTTTTCAGACTCCTCAGCCAGCAGGAAATTGATAGCTGGGATCTCTTTTGCTTTCTCAAGGAGTCTCTTCTTTTTAAACAATGCTTTTGGCTGCATATTGCTATATGATACTATCCTTTGGTATTGTTTTTGATAATAAGAGGGGTGAAACGAAACAGTGGGAACTAAGCGTTTGTTCAGATAGGGAGCCCGGTTGTTTCTTTTAAAACAGATGAGAAAAAGAAGCTACAAAGGAACAGAAAATGAAAACAAATCCTGTGTTTCTTTCTTCTGTCCTTTTCTGTCCTTCCTATTATCTTCTTTGTTTCCTGCTGGGGCAGACCCTGATCCTTCCTTCCTTCCTTCACTTAGAAACAGTACTTCTGTGTGTGCTCACAGATCGGAAGGGGGCCTGCTGCATTGACTAATTGTGCAGAGAGAGGGAAAGGCTTTGAATAAAATCTGGCTGGGGCCAGCCTGATCTTTTCCATGTTTGTATTTTTGCTGGGAAGGAAAGACAAGACCTTCCATGTGTTTTTCATCCTCTGTCCTGTGACTGGGAGCCAGAGCTGGTCCTTCTCCTCCCTTCTGCAGACACAGGGCAACTTCAAAAGTACATTCACGGGGTATCAGTTACTCTATTACAGCAATCTAGACAGTGATTTGTTCTCAGTCATTGACATGTTTGGCAGACATACCCCAATAAGTTTCATATTATATATATATGTGTGTGTGTGTGTGTGTGTGTGTGTGTGTTGCCAGCCTCCAGTTAGTAGTTGGAGATCTCCCAATTATATCAACTAATCTCCAGCCAACCGAGATCAGTTCACCTGGAAAAATGGGCACTTTGGCAATTGGACTATGGCACTGAAGTCCCTCCCCTCTCCAAACCCCGCCCTCCTCAGGCTCCACTGCAAAAATCTCCAGGTATTTCTCAATCTGGAGCTGGCAACCCATATATATATATAGTGGAGATGTGGCGAATACATCTAATGGAGTGTTAGATCTAGTGGAAAAAATAATTAAATAGTTTATGTATTGGCTGTGGCAAGAACATTTTGATGGCCACATATTGGATGCAGTCTTCTTCTTTTTTCAGGTTTTAAAGCTTAGGTCAGAAATGTTGCAGTTTGTATTTTGAAGAATTTTACTTTAGGATATGTATTTCAACAATTTGTACCACTGAGAAGGCCTATTGGCTGAAACACATTTGGTTTTAATGAAATTTTATTACTATTTGTACTATATTAAAGTTTTATTAATCTATCACATCTAACCCATTAGTATTCATTCTGTTCGTAGGCCTTTTGCTAGCCTTCTTAGTTACCTTAACCTTTCAGAGCTGATTGGGAAGACAGATAGGCCATCTTCCATTAAATGAGTTCTGGGCATAGTTTGTTAGCTCCTACCCTTAGTAACTACTAGAAAAGCTCATGCCACTGTTATGATAGTCTCATACTGATGAGCTTTGAGAATTCATTCTTTAAAACTTTTGGGGGTTTGAGGCTCAAAGGATGACATTATTAAAAGTAACATCAGGAGCTGTGTATCTATGCTCTTCAGCAGGTGTCCTTTATTTTGAGGGGGGGAAGAAGCCTTTTTTTCAATTGCCACAATTTTTAATTAAGATCTGCTTATTCTACATGAGTCTATGGATTATAGTTCTAAAGAGCTTACGCTCCAGCTGCGTTCTTCCTTTTCCACAACCCCACTATTACATATTTTCTCCTATAAGCTGCTATTACCATTTAAAGGAATTTAATCATCCCCCCTCCCCATTTCCAAGACAAAAATCAGATTATGGACAGTACGGAAAAAGAAGCCTCCGTTTGCTAATCTTGAAGGTAAATGAAGAATGAACATTGTGGGGGAAAAGAAAAAGAAAGAAAGAGTCTTTCCAGGAGGGGGGATGGTTTGCTGAGGTATTTCGTACTGTTGTTAGAAATATGACAGGGTTATAATTTTCCCAGTCAGCTGCTGATGGGTGTCAGAAATGCAGCCTTCAAACACAGATCTCAGGCTTGGTAGGAGCTGTCTGGTTCTCACGGTTCACTTGAAGGTCTGTGCCTAGTTAACAAGGGATGAAGAACATGAGGGGATACACCTGTCACATGTCCATCTCATTTTTATCCCTCCCTTCCTCGACAGAGCTCAGGCCAGTGTATGGCATTCTCTCCTCGTTGTATCCTCTCAACAACCCTGTGAGGATTTTTAGGCTGAGAGAGAGTTCTTCCACTGAGATTTATATGAAAGTCAGGATTTGAACCTGCATCTCCTGGATCCTAGTCCAACTGGCTAATAGCTATTGCACACTTGGCTCTTATGCCCACCAAGTCTGTGCTACTGGGAGGGACTGTGGCTCAGTGGTAGAACATCTGCTTGCCATGCAGAATGTCCCATGTTCAATCCCCAGCATCTCCAGTTAAAGGGATTAGGGAAGTAGTTGATGTGAAAGACCTCTGTCTGAGACCCTGGAGAGCCGCTGCCAGTCTGAGTAGACAATACTGACTTTGATGGACCAAGGGTCTGATTCAGTATAAGACAGCTTCACGTGTTCATGTGTACTGTCTTACAGAGACTAGTTTAATAGCTACGTAATAGATTAACAATTACATTTTTGTGATACAATATTCGTGTTGCCAGGGGGAAATCTCCAGAGTTTTTACTTTAAAAGATAACTTTAAAAATCAGCACTTCCTCTGATTTTGTATATCCCTCCCTCTCCCCACCCCCGGGGCTATTTCAGATAAGCAGCTCCTTCCATAAAAACAAAGTGATCATACCACTGTGTGAAGACATTTTTCTCTCCAAACTCTGTGCCTAAGCTGGTATTTGAAATATTTACATTTTCATGTGTGTGACAGAGAGATCCTTGTCTCATATCTTTAAATCCAACTTCTATGTGTGATGTTAATTAGGACCTCATTCTCTGGGAACAGAGTGTAATAACAGCTAAAATGTTGAAAATGTTTAACTTTCAATATCTTAGTCAAATAGTCACCTTGTTCCATCACACCAAATATAGTGATTAATATTCTCAAAGTGTCCGTGAAAAAGAGGGAGGGAGAATATCAGAAGAGTGAGTAACTTAGAAAGCAGTCCTCTCAAAGAGGATGTCTCCTCACCCTTGGAATTATTTGGAACTTTTTTTCATTTGTTACTGCAGTTATCAATCTCTGCTTCCCTTTACTGCAAAAAGATCATTTTTACCTGTGTGGAAAATCTTTCTGCTTTAGGAATGCAGGACAGGTGAGAGGAAAAAACCCAGCTGCTTCTGAACCCAAGATGGTCTATCTCTTTGGAAGAGAGGAGTTTATCCCTCTGAAATCCTCAAGCCTGCATTATATTAGCATCATAAGGATGGCCATTGAGATGATTAAATTGACCGAAACACATTTTAAAAGTGCTGGCAGCTGATCTAATCCGAGCAGTATATGCCATTTTAAAATCTCCATTGTAATAATTGGCTTTATTAATTCATTGTTAATCATAAATGTTTTTAAGTGGTGGCACTTTATCTTGTTTGAGGATTTCTTTCCCAATGGTAACACTGCCATCTATTGGTAAATTTCTTTTAGCATCTCTAGTATCTTAGCTCACTGTAATGTCATTCCCCAGGTGAATCTACCTGCTAACATTGTATAGCTACAAAGAGAGCTGTGGCACTGTAACAATTAACTGGCTTGTTGCAGGCAACAGCCTACTTTGCTAAATGCAAGGAGCTTTATATCCACTGTTCATAATTTATCTAAAATATACGTCACTCAATCAAATATTTAGGCAATAATATACCACCGTTTCCATAACTCTTCATGTGATCTAAATAGTAAAAAGCTCAGAACTAGGGAAGGTGGAATAGAAAGGCCCACCATTTTGGGGAAGCCATCAAAACCTCCTTGCCCATTCATACTCAATGGTTCATATTCCATGATTAAAATTCAGAGAGAGGATTTCCTGTGCAAGTCAGGTTAAATGGACAGGAGTCATACAAGAGTTTTTCTTTAATCCTGTGCTATCCCTTTCATTTCAGAAGGTCTTGTGTAGGAGACCTTCATTCTGCTGTGCCAATTAGGGTGGCAATCCATTTTTTATAAGCCCAACAATTTCTCCAGTGCTTTGCCATGTCCCAATTGTCTGGCAAGCACAAAGTATTTCCCCAGTTTCATATTCATTGTAGCTGAACATTCATTTGCAAACCAATGTTAAAGACCCCATCTTGTCCTGTCTTGGCAGGGCTGGACTTGATTGAGTGGACCTATCAGGAGATATCTCCTCAGTAGGCAGAAGTTGCATCCAGTCCTAAGTCAAGAACCAACATTTGCTCATGAACATGGAGACAAGGGTGATAGATCACAATGGGTTAGTCTGTCAATAGCAGTAGAAAAGAGCAAGAGTTCAGTAGCACCTTAAATACTAACAAAATTTCTGGCAGGGTTTCTGAAGAAGTGAGCTGTGGGTCATGAAAGCTCATACCCTGCCAGAAATTTTGTTAGTATTTAAGGTGCTACTGGACTCTTGCTTTTTTCCTACAAGGAGACAAAGGGGAATTTTTCACGGAGCTTTGCTGTGGTTTAAAATCTGATTTGAGGTGCTCCAAATTTTTGATTATTCATTGCAGCTCCGAATTTTCTTGAACTGAGCAACAAAACCCGCATTATGCCCGCATCAACTGAAACCTCTTTTGTGCCGTACTTTCCTGTTACAGCGCATTTTTTGGCTCAGAATTCCATGAAGAAGTTTTGCTTTGGTTCATTTGCCACCACCCATGATGGGCAATGACCCCTCCCCCAAGAACGGCGATTGTCTGGGGGAGTTTTGTGCTTGGTTGCCCCCCCAACACACACACACATAGGATCGCACCGGCTGGAGGGAGACCCAGAGCAGACTGGCTGCCCCTCTTCAGAAGGGTGACAGGAGTTTTGGCTTGGATTTGCCGCTCTCAGGATGCCCCCCCAACACACACACACAGGATCATGGGAAGAGTGGACGAGATTAGGCGGATTTGGAGTGGTGAGTCATGAGCGGGAGCAGATGTAAGCAGCACAGAGAAGTGTGCTGTTTCTCCCGTGAAAAATTGAAAATGCCTTGGGATGGGTGGGGGGATCTGCGCTGCCATGAAAAAGCTATTTAAATTGGTTTATTGTTTGCTCCGATTCGAAACCGAAGCAAAATCCACCGTGAAAAATACCCCAAAGGGTAAGCAATCTGTCACTTCAGCACCACGGACAGATCCCAAGGAATAGGCAACTTGCTCTGGTAAATTAGGAAGGGGGATTTGTATTCAGCTCAGATGTTCCCCTCAGAATTGCCTACCTATCGCAGCCTCTCCCCCTCATGAGGAGCACACTCCCTTAAAGAGAAAGCTTTGCTTTTTATTGTTTCCCTCCAAAGAGCAGGAATTGTGAGTCATGAGGACTTTATAGATGAAAACAGTAGCTCAGGTGGGGGGGGGGCATATTGTGGGATTCCAACATGAGGAATCCAGCTCAGGGGGCTTTTGATTGAGTTTTGGTTGGGTTCTGGATCAGTGCTGAGGCCTGGTCTGGTACCTCAGTAGTATGTCACCACTCCTTCAACCCGTAAGACCTCTGCCTCTAGGCCCAATATGTTGGCTGCTATTGAAAGCCAGGGTCCGCACAACTATCGCCTGAAATCATTTAAAAGGAAATGTTTCCTCTTGCCACAAATTTAGAAATTGTGAAGTGCCTATTTTTCCCTGCTTGTAAATAAATTAGCATTAAGGAAAAGCATTTCCCCTGGTTCCATTGCATAATAGTTTCTCTGATTATCCATGTGCAGACATTCCTTTCCTCTGCCCTTTTACTCTCTTTTTAGAATTGCTTTTCACCTTGTATTTCACCTGAAAATGTGTGTTTAGATTTGGATTTTACTCTGTGTTGCACAACGAAGAGCTGTTATGCTTGCGAGGTTTAACGTTTTACCCTCAGCTGTATTTTTGGGGAGGTTTCAGAAAATCCTGTATTCTAAAAGACTCTGTCCATGCAGTATGAGCAGTGTAGAATCACTACAACAAGTTTTTTTTTTGGTATTGTCCTTTCTATTTTAATATCCGAGCTAAGATTCTTAAGTCACTTTTAGATGAATGAAACGGAGTTTCAGACAATTGTAAAGTTCAGTTTTTTCTCTCTGGACAAAACTCTGATATAATGGATAGGTTAGCAACATTTCTGCAACTAGCAATGATGCTTCGAGAATCTAAATTCTAATCCTTTCTGGTCCCAGCTTTTGTTTTCCCCCCTTTTTTTAGCCCCTGTATTAATTGTATATATGCCAATAAAGGTTAAGTTGTTGTTGTTACTCTGTGTTGCATAGGTGTTGGGCTGAATGGATATTGCAGTTATGCTCTGTTCTTTGAGGGTGTGGTGGGGAACCACAGGATATGGGAAGAATGAAACATTGGCCTCCAAGATTATCTGTTGCTCTTCAAATATGGACTTCTGTGTATTCTATAATGGCATTGAGATAATGAAAAACCTGCTGAATGTCTAATATGTTACATAATTTTGTAGGCAATCAAATTGAAAAAATATATAGTTGAGTTCATTTTGATTTGTTGTGCTGGTGAGTGGATAGGTAAAATTTGGTGGGGAAACCTGGTAGTAGAAAATTTAATCAGCATCCCAACTATCGTACGAAGTTGTAAGGTGTTGCTCCCCTAGGATTGGGATTCCTGGGCTTGATCACCCTCCAGGACCTTTTCACAATGACTAGGGCAGCCTGAGTTAAAGGGGAGGAGGGAGTTCCATTCACCCTTGGTCCTCTGTTGTACCTTTCCTGGGCCTTTTCACAGCCTTCTAGAATGACTTTGGGCATGTCATCTTCAACTCGTAGCTGAGCTTCTACTGCCTGGAAGCTGAGCAAGCCCAAGAAGCTTGTGGTGGTTTCCACTGGGCAGGGATGTCCTGTGAGGGCCAGCAAAGGGGACAGACCAACCCCACCTTCCACAACCTTCTCAGTACTGACTTTCCTGCCTCTCAGCCCAGCAGACAAGGTGGCCCAAAGTGGTGGCTGCTTAAAGGAGTCCCAGTGGTGCTGCCAAGGAACCTGCCACCAAGTCTGTTCTCCCTGGCATGGTCTGGAAAGGCAAGCCAACCAGTGGGGGCAGGGTCTTTTATGTATATGTAGAGGACAATATATTGAATATCAATAAAAATGCTGGAATATAGCCCGGCTGTTCAATGGCCTACAGTGCTTCAGGCAGAAGACACTGTTCTGCTGCCCAGGCAAGGGGCGAAGAACCTAGTATGTATATGAGGTCTTGTTGGCCAACACTGAAACTATTTACTGCTTACCAATCATAGAAGACAAAGTTGTATATCCCACTCCCCTTTTACACCAGAAGAAAACTCTGAGGTCTGAGCACCCATCACTTGTGGTAGCTCACTAGACTAGGCCACAGACTCAAACTAAGTTTCATGGTTCAGCCCTGAAGTCCCTGATAGTGGTTCTTCTTTTTAGGGTCACTACATACAGGCAGTGTCCAAGCATTAAAAGGCAAGTTAAGAGACCAGGAAAGTTAGCACAAGTCAGGGCCACAGTAGACTCCCAATGAAAGCTTGATACAAGGGCAGTGTGAGAGCTAGCATGATGTACGAGAGTGTGGACCTGGGTTCAAATCCCTATCAAGCCATGGAGCTTCTGGGGTGACCTTGGGTGGATTCTTCTCTCCGACTAACTGCCCACACAAGGTTGTTTTGAAGACAAAATAGATAGAGGAAATTTCCTCCATGGAAATTCATGCCTGACTCATTGGGGAGGTCGTCCTCTGTCAAAGCTGAAATATTTCTGCATCTTGGTCTCTTGAGACATGTAATAGTGGAGGATGGATCACAACTCCCCAACCAAAACTCAGTCAAAGGCAGATGGTTCTGGGACTGAATCAGAGCCTGAGGATGGGGCAGAACTACCTTTCTGGGTGAGAGAGACTTCCATGATCTTTAGTGATTCTTCTGTAATTATTCTGTAGGTGTCCTCAATGATACCTCATGACTGCCCCCTGAATTGATTCCTAGGCCTAGTCTTGCACCTTATCTGAGTTTTTGGATGGTCCTTCTCATAAGGAACCAGAGTAAGTTGATCAAGGAAGCAGTTGTACTGTAGAAGCCTTGAAGGAGGTGGTGTACTCCTTGAATATGAATACCAAAGGTTCTTATTTTAGTGATTTGTTTTCCTTCATCTCACATGTGCTTCATTGCTAATGTTGATTTATTCCATTGTTCCTTGTGTTCCTGTTGTTGTGTTCCTGACACAATTTTTTCCACTCGCCAGCCCCCCACACATTAAATTTACTGTTTGATTACGTGAGAACATATATCTGCCTCCCAAAGAATAATGTATAAATCCTCAAAATTAGCTTAATGTTGCAAGGAGGGTTTTTAATGTGTTCTGGCTCAGAGTACATTACAGGATTTTTAGACCCTGATGATATTTGTGGTTTGTTCTTATTTCTGCAATCGTCAGCAGGATTTTCATTTGTTTCTGAAAAGAATGGATCTGTGAGCCCAGCTGGTAGTTTTAATTCATCTTGACTTGATGTGAGATTTTGCAGAATGCCGAGTGACAATTGATTTTGATAATCTATTCTGAAGTGTTCTGTTCTAAAATGACACTGATGCACAAACACTTCTTTTCTGTGTAAGCATCAAACACAATAATGGCTTGATATTTTGTAGTTGTTGTTGCTTACATAACATAATTAGCCTGGTTGGCTCAGAGCGGTGTAGGTACTTGAATGTACGTGATCCTGGGTCTAATATTATATATTATAATAGTGGTCATTAATAATAATTCTGCATTACTCAGTGTACAAGGTGATTTTCACACCATAGATTAGGCTCAGAGAGGCTAGATCTTGCAAAAAGAAACATAGATGCATGTGCTGCATGCATTTTTTACTCATGTATATATTAGATGTAGGTACAAAATGCGTTGCCAATGGCAGCCCCAGCAGCATCTTTCTCAAGAGCCTTCTAGGTTTTTGTGACCTCCTGTGGGGAGCAGTGAAAAGATGTGCTGATGAAATCAATCTTGGCTCTTGCACAATGGTGGCTGCTAGGAAAATGGGTTGGACAGAGCCTTTTCTCTGTGCGGTCCTACACAAATGTACACTGTTTCTCAGCCCATGGTTTTCAATCGACATAACTCTGCTTAGCACTGCACTTAGCACTGCACTGTTACTGGGGTTGGCACAAAATCCTAGGTGAAAAGTACCATTTCCCTTTCTTCTCCCCCTCCATTTTTTGTTCTTGGCAGGAGCATCAGATTGGGCAAGGTGATGAACTTCAGTTTAATCAGGCTTGTGGCAGGCTGCTTTGCTTATCTGAGACTTAGAGATGAATAATATGACTACCATTGTGTCTGTGGACTTAGCACTATCCATGAGTGTGGTGCTTTTTAGGTTCCTGCCTATAAGGAGATGGGCCATGGCTCAGTGGAAGAGCATCTTCTTGTCATGCAGAAGGTCCCCGGCGCTGGCGGTAAGTGATGTGAAGGACCTCAGTCTGAGACCCTGGAGAGCTGCTGCCAGTCTGAGTAGATAATACTGCTTGATGGACTGATGGTCTCATTCAGTATAAGGCAATTTCATATGTTTATGTGCCCAGAAGAAGTTACAGTCTAAACTTTGACATAACAGAGCTGACAAAGCAAAGGGGTGAAGGGTAAAGGTATGGGATACCCAAGGGAAGAATAAGCTTTGTTTGTTAGTTTCCAAGAAGCAGTGGGTTGGCCTGTGTTTGAAACAGCATGCTAAGTGGACTTTGATCAGATCCAACAAGGCTTTTCTTATGTCCTGATGTTTAAAGATCGGCTTGAATATTTTGAAAGCATCGTTCACATTTTTATTACAATTTTATCATCTTGGCCTGTATCCAATCACGCAGGTCCAAAGACTTAAGGGCAGTTGAGGGAGTAATGATTTCTGCCAATTCCCTTTCCCATTGCCACCCTCCACTTTGCCCCCATGTTTTTGCTGTGGGTTTGCTGCCCCCTAGGAATGACATTTCAGAGAACTCAGCAGGCTGCAGAGGTAGCAGAGAATAATCAGAAATAGATGTTCCCTCTTAAGTGAACTTAAATGTCCTTAAATCTTCAGACCTGTGGCCTTGAATGCAAGCCATTATCTCAGGGAGCGTTCCAGAGCCAGTAAGGTAAGGAAGATGTTTTTTGGCACCTGAGTGAAGAGGGCATTTCACAGATTAGGCTGTTCTCTTACTTTCCATGTTTATTTTTAATCAAGCATGATCAGTGAGAACTCCCTCTCTCATTTGGTATCAGCTGCAAGGATTGCAACTTCTGTTATATTGAGAGTCTTTTTTATCAGTTCCTCTTCATCCCAGGTATAGATTATCTAAAGAATTATCAAATAATGATCATTGGGGGGAAAGCCATCAGTCTGAATTTCAGGACTGATCATTTTTCATTTTTGGTCTTTTTGTTTTTGCCATCAAGAAGGGTGCTATGCATTTGAGTGAATTGTAATTACGACACCTACATTCTTAAGGAATTAGTTCAAGTCTGTTCTGGAAATCGATGGTCATTTCTAAAGGTGTTGCTTGGCTCAGGTTAGCAGCAGCAGCAGCAGTGATTGGTGTCAGCTCCCACACTACTACTGGGGGCATGGGTGAGCCAGTGGCCATCATCAGTGCCACTGACCTGGTCTGAGCTGATTGACCCCTGCACCACAAGGGTCACACCACAGGGGTCACATAGGCCTATCAACTTGGCTTGCCCTTGGGTCATTTAAACTTCCAAGTCAGGCACAACAATTAGGAAATACAATCAAATCAACAAGAATATCAATGATGTGTTAGGTTTCATTTTTTTTCACTTGCAAGGCAATAAATAAACCCCATCCAAAACCAGAGCCACAGTAACCACACAAACATCTTCCAAAAGCATTGACCAAGATTACAAGGTTGCTATAAAAATCTTATTTCTAGCCACACTCTACTCTGTGCCACAATTATATTACCCCTGCATCTTTTACAAATGATCTGGTATAGCGTAGTGGCTGACTGTGCTATGAATCAGGACCAATTCAAATCCTCCTTTTCCATGAGCACTCTCACTGGTCTTAAAAAAGGATATTACAGAGCTTGAGAAGGTGCAGAAAAGAGCAACCAAAATGATTAGGGGACTAGAGCAACTGTCCTATGGGGAGCGGTTAAGACGCTTAGGGCTGTTTAGCTTGGAAAGAATGCGGCTGAGGGGAGACATGATAGAGGTCTATAAAATTATGCATGGTTTGGAGAGAGTGGACAGGGAGAAGTTTTTCTCCCTCTCCCATAATACTAGAACACGGGGTCATCTGCTAAAGCTGGAGGGTGAGAGATTCAAAACAGATAAAAGGAAGTATTTTTTCACACAACACATAGTTAAATTGTGGAACTCCCTGCCCCAAAATGTGGTGATGGTTGCCAACTTGGAAGGCTTTAAGAGGGGAGTGGACATGTTCATGGAGGAAAGGGGTATTCATGGCTACTAGTTAAAATGGATGCTAGTCATGATGCGTACCTATTCTCTCCAGGATCAGAGGAGCATGCCTATTATCTTAGGTGCTGTGGAACACAGGCAGGACAATGCAGTCATCTTGTGTGGGGGCTTCCTAGAGGCACCTGCTTGGCCACTGTGTGAACAGACTGCTGGACTTGATGGGCCTTGGTCTGATCCAGCAGGGCTTTTCTTATGTTCTTAAACCAGCCATTCTTTCAGTCTCCCATCTCCCATATGGGGATTATAGTACTGGCCTAGCTTGCAGGATTGTTGCAAGGATTGTAACAAGCTAACAGATCTGAAATTCTTTGAACTCTTAAAAGCATTCTACAACTGCTCTGTATTATTATCAGAAATGAAGTATTGAAATCTTGGCAGGGAAATACGGGAGCAAATAATTTCTTCATTCTTTTAGTGAATCCCCTGAGCTATGGTAAAACATAGGCTACAGAGCCCGTTTCTCAAAGGTACACATTCACTACTGTGTGAACTTTGCAACAGTATAATTTGATATACAGCTGTGAATTTAGTTGTTACCACTCTGATATTAAGTAATAATACACTGTTGTAAATTACTGTAATAGGGGACTTCTAAGATAAATACAGTAATTTAAGTATTCTTACCAAAGTGATATTTACCACAGTTTTACTCTGAAGGCTATAATTTTAGCATAGTCATTTTTACCTAGTTTGTCCATATTTTGGAAATTAATATAAACTCAGGGGTGGTTCACACCAGAGCCAATCACCTCCACTGCAATCCCTTCCAATCACTGCTCAGTACAAGGATCATGTGCCAAAAATGGCTTGCAGTCTGGATACATTCCCACTTTAATTCCCACAATTACCAGCAGCTTCAAGAAGTTAAAGCAGAAATCCTGGGGATTGCAGTTGGAGCATATCTGTGTCTTTCAATATGGTTCTATTCCCTGGGGGTAAGTGGAAGACAACACGGAATGTAAATCTGCATCCTTATAATCTTCCAATCTCACGACGTATCAACTGATTTTAAGATCTTCCTCTCACAAATATATCCAGTGAGCTTCTTTGAGTTGCCTAACCTGATCAAAGCAAGATTAATGTTTTGTAAAGCCTTTCAACAGCTGGAGAACTGCTTTGGAGGCACTGTGGCAGCACCTCAGCCACACTGTCTCCAGCCGCCAAAGGCTCAGGAATGAGTTGCCTGTGGAGGACCTGTAAGGACTGTTGGGGTTCCTATTCCCCCCCAAACTATATCTTCTTTCTCTTCTTTGGAAGCCCTCAAAGCCTCTCCCCTCTTCTTGCTTCCTTCTCTCCTTTCTACTCACTAGCCATCCTACCTTTATCTGTTCCCTGTTTTCAGCTTTCCCTCCTTCCATCCCCCTGGCAATCTCTCTCTAGGAAAACTTCAGCTGACCTCATTTTCCCCTGTAACCTCTCCCCCCCCCTCTTCCTGGCAGCCTCCATAAGCTCACCATTCCCTGCTTCTTTTTCTTCTTCCCACTCTCCCTTCCTCAAACATTTTATCTGCCCCAAAATCTTCAGCTACATTTATTATTTGTTAATTTCATTTATAACCTGACTTTCTTCCCAAAGTGACTAACATCATTCTCCTCTCCCATGTTTTACCCTCACAACATCCCTGTGAGGAAGGTCAGGGTGATAGTGTGTGGCTGATTCAAGGCCACCCAGCGAGCTTCCATGGCAGTGGGAAGATTCACACCTGAGTCTCCCAGATCCTAGTCTGAAACTCTACACAATGGAGTGGCTGCTGCTGAACAGTAGTGAGCATCTGGGTCTGGGTGAGTCATGCAAGTAATGTGGTAGCAAGTTGCCCAATGAAGTTACCCACAAGGGCCAAAATAGCACTTGAAAGAGCCATGTCCCCTCCTTCAGCATTTAATGACAGAAATTAAGATTTGAAGGCTGGCAGTACTGTTGTGGTTGCCTGGTGATGGCCACAGTGACTGCTGAGAGGGCATTTGTTTCTTAAAGCTACAGTCACTGCTTCTATTGTTTTGGGTGGGTTTAATCATAAGAACATAAGAAAGGCCCTGCTGGATCAGAACAAGGCCCATCAAGTCCAACAGTCTGTTCACACAGTGGCCAACCAGGTGCCTCTAATAAGCCCACAAACAAGATGAGTGCAGCAGCGCCATCCTGCCTGTGTTCCACCGCACCCAAAATAATAGGCATGCTTCTCTGATACTAGAGAGAATAGGTATGCAGCATGACTAGTATCCATTCTAACTAACAGCCATGAATACCCCTCTCCTCCATGAATATGTCCACTCCCCTCTTAAAGCCCTCCAAGCTGGCAGCCATCATCACATCTTGGGGCAGGGAGTTCCACAATTTAACTATGCGTTGTGTGAAAAAATACTTCCTTTTATCTGTTTTGAAATCCTCCAACAGACTTTTTTTTTAAGATTTCAGATTTTTCTGCAAACCTGGGGATTTGTATTTATTTGTTTGTTGGGCTTTGAGCAGCTCACAACAAGAATAACATACAATAAAGCATCATTAAATACAATTTAAAATTAATTAATTTACATCAGTTCAAACATCAAATACAACAAGTGCCGCCTACTATCAGCAGAGAACAGTGTCAAGCAGCCATCCAAGGGAGATCTCAACCAACATGTAACCCTAAATCTAAAAAGGGAAGGGAAGAGGCCAGCAGACTGGAAACCGTTTCGTCCTCAACCATATGCCTGGTGGAACAGCTCAGTCTTACAGGGTCAATGGAACTGTTTAAGGTCCTGCAGGGCCCTGGTCTCACTAGGCATAGTGTTCCACCAGGACAGGGCCAGGGCTGAAAAGGCCCTGGGTGAGGACATCTTTTTGGGCCACAGATCACCAGTAGGTTCTCTCCTGCAGAGCGAAGTGTTCTTGGGGGGTGTATCAGGAGAGGCAATCCCGCAGGTATGATGATCTCAGACTGTTTCGGGCTTTAAAGGTTAAATCCAAAACCATAAATGTGATCCGGTGCTCAATCTGGAGCCAGTGCAGCTGGCAAAGCACTGTTTGGATGTGTACCATCCAAGGGGTCCCTGTAAGGACCCGCACCGCTGCATTCTGGACCAGTTGAAGTTTCTGGAGCAGCCTTAAGGAAAGCCCTGCGTACAGCGAGTTACAGTAGTCTAATCTGGAGGTGACCATTGAGTGGATCACCATAGCCAGGTCAGGACAAGAGAGGTAGGATACCAGTAGCCTCATCTGGCAAAGAAAGTAGAAAGATCTGTCTTGTCAGGACAAGTCCCCAGTTTCTGGATTTAAGTATCCGTAGATGGGACTTTGTTGAGAATTGGTTATATTGACATCACTGTACTCATGACATCTAGAAATAGGTTTATTGTCGCTAACTCAATCTTCAAGACAATCCTTCTGTAATAGTTCTTCTGCAATGGGCAAATCACAAGCAAGCAAAGCAAGCAACCACTCTTATCAACAATTACTGGTATTGTGTATGAAGCAAAAGGTTCTGTGCTTTGTACCAGAATGCCGGGTTTTGATAACTGAGCCTGTCAGGAACATATTGAAGGTCAGCAGATCTGTGGCTGAGACCAACCGTTAATAGTAAACATTTTATTGTATGATTCAGCAACACTCCCAAACTAATCTATCATTCATCATTGTTAGAACAACTGCAAGCCATAAATGTGATTAATTTGTTTCTACTCTTTGGGAGATTTCAAAACATATATCATTCTTGTCCATCAGACAACTCACTTAGGAAAGCAGGCAGAAAACAACTATTTGTTCACTGGCTGTGCATGTATATGTGATTCAGTGAAAGATGCTAGTGTGGTTCTGGCATTGCTTTTTAATAATGAAAGGAGCAACTCTGTGTCTGTAATGGAGTTTCATACACACACACACACACAGGTAACAAATACAAGGTAACAAATACACACACAAACACAAACACACAGGTAACAAATACAAAAGCTCCATGTATTCATCCCAGTATGTGTAATAACCTAGGCTGGGGGGGGGGGGGCGGTATGTGATTTTTTTGTTTGCTTCCCCTGAACAGATAGAAAATTGAAGTGGCCCCCCACCAATTTTCCTATTTTGGCAAGGCACAGTGAGAGTGCTGCAGGTGCCAACCAGCAAAAGGGCAAAATCACCGACTGCCCATACACATGCTTTTTCTGTTGTGGCCCCCACCTTATGGAACAGCTTGCCTGAGCAAGTCAGGAAGGCTCCCGCTCTCCTGGCTTTCTACAAGCTATGCAAAATGGAATTATTCAAGAGAGCTTTTCTATGCAGGCAAATAGAGTTGTACTGAATTAAAGAGAGCCAGTGTGGTGCTGTGGTCAAGGGCAGTGGTGTAGGGTTTGAACCCCAAACCCCTGGACCCCTGGCGAGCTGGCAGACCACCGCCAGAAACACAAGGCCTTGCCCTGGCGAGCTGGCAAACCACCGCCATAGCGCAAGGCCTTGGGGGGACGGTCCAGTGGCAGTAGGGGTTTAAACCCTAGACTAGGTTCCTATAGGGTATAGGGTTTTGGCCTACCGATGGTTGCTGGCACACCACCCATCAGTGACGTTGGCAAACCAACGTCACCAGGCCTTGGGGGGGGGGGCAGGCTAGCAGATCACGCCATCTAACAAGCTGCCTTTGTTCTTAGGTTAGCAACTGCTCCTTGCAGAAACCTATATTGCAACAATATACCTTAGCAATGTACAAGCTGTTCTAGTCACTGAATCTAGCTGCTTTCTGCCTTGCTCAGCTTGGCTGCTGATTACAATTGCTATAAAATAAACTCAGCTCTCTGCAAGGGAGTGCTGTTTTACACTGACACTGAAGCCTCGCCTCAATCCTTCCCAATTCCCACACAGTGGTTTGGAGCAGTGGACTCTGATATGGAGAATCGGATTTGATTCCCCACTCCTCCACATGAGCGGCAGAGGCTTATCTGGTGAACCGGGTTGGTTTCCCCACTCCTACACATGAAGCCAGCTGGGTGACCTTGGGCTAGTCACAACTCTCTCAGCCTCACCTACCTCACAGGGTGTCTGTCATAGGGAGGACAAGGGAAGGTGATTGTAAGCCGGTTTGAGTCTTCTTTAAGTGGTAGAGAAAGTCGGCATATTAAAACCAACTCTTCTGCTTCTGCTTCTGCTGCTTCTTCTTCTGCTTCTGCTTCTTGATTCACCAAGTTATGCAGAAAAAGGATTAGGGACTGTGCTCTATACTCCTGTGTATAGCTTTTCTTTTACTGTATTCTGTGTATAATAAAGTTATTTGTTTGTATTTACAATCACTTTCTCTCCCTTTCTTCATAATTTTATTTTGAGGCATCATTACTGAGATCCACCCTTGTATACATAGACTACAAGGTATTGTAATGTTCTCTTCTGGAACCCTGTAACAAGCTAATTTCCCTTTCTCTGGATCCAATTTGAGTAATGTGCCCCAGAACTGAGGTTCCAGTTCTTCATGTGCAGGGTGTTCAATACACGACAGGCCTGGCATGGGACTGGTTTGTGTAACACCTGTTGAAATCAATGACCTTAGAGTGGCATGACTCTGCATAGTAATGCCCTGCTCCCACCACCTGAAGATGTGGCATCTGTACAGGGCTGAAGAGAAGGGATGGAGGAAAAAGGCAATGGGTTGGATGCAGCCAGCTTTCTTTACTGATGAAAAAGGAAGGAGGGATCTGTGACCACTCAAAAATACTATGTTGGGGATAATGGTATATGCTTATACAAAAGCCATGTGGAATAGAGATTATAGTAAAGAGAGGAATTAGGTAGGATTGAGTGACAAAGCTGGATGGATCCTACCCAGTGAAAGAGAAAAGACCTTCAGAAGTTAATGGAGGCATCGGCTGACTATGTTTGTGCACAGATTCCATTCCCCCCAATGAATGAGAGATATCCACATATTCATGGTTCTTGGTATACATTGTAATGCACATATGTGGCTCTTCCTTGGAGCAAATCTGGGTTTCATTGTTTCTCTGAGGGCCTATGGGGATTAGCAAATTTATCCTAGGATGAAAAACAGTTGCTCCCCCACAGCTATATTTTGCCAAGAACAGTCTTTTTTATTTTTTTTACAAGGGAAAAAAGATAGACAGTTGCATGCTGGGGGAGGATGGAGAATGTATCCATTTTAAGTAAGTCCCTGCAGAAATCTCCATATGACATTTCCACATGGAATTGATAGACAGGCCTTGTCACTCTGGTGAGCGCTACATCTCCACATGTGGCCAGACACCCTTCCTGGTTAATTTGAGGCTTTCCTCCCATTCTCAGCTGTTTCTCCCAGTTGGGCTTGCTGTGTAAAATTACAGTCTCTGTGTGTTCTAAAAAAACACACTAAAACAAAGAGAACCACTGAAATCTATGATAATCACACATATAAATGATGGTTATTTGATGAATGGGTATCCGTGTGGTTGACAACTTACAAAAAGGGAAAGTTTGGGTGCTCCTGACTGGTAATTTCAATGCCACTAATGTTCTTTCCCTAAGTAAACAGATGCAAATAGTAGACCATCCATTTGGCTTAAGGTCAGAGGAAGGGCCTAATGGTACATTGGTACCTAAAGACCTATGTAATATAGTTTGATTCATTTGAGAGGCCCTGGAGATACAGGGAAGTTGTAGCTCTTATTTACAGCATTTATAGTCTGATTTCCTCAAGATTTCTGCAAGACAGTTCAAGCTGTGATCCTGATAACACTTTTCTGGGAGTAAGCTCCACAAATTAATTCATGCCATAGTATTCCCTATTACTATGTATGGGTGTGAAAGCTGGAGAAAGCCGGTAGGAAGAAAGTAGATTCCTTTGAAATGTGGTATTGGAGGAGAATGTTATGGAGTAAAGTGATGCATATTGGGACAAAAAACCCCAACTTCACATATACACTGATGGGATCTGTGCTGGCAGCGACAGACCAAGAAAGGGATCTTGGGGTGGTAGTGGATAGCTCAATGAAGATGTCAACCCAGTGTGCGGCTGCTGTAAAAAAGGCAAATTCCATGCTGGCTATAATTAGACGAGGAATAGAGAATAAAACTGCTGATATCATACTGTACAAATCTATGGTGAGATCACACTTGGAATACTGTGTACAGTTCTGGTCACCACACCTAAAAAAGGATATTACAGAGCTTGAGAAGGTGCAGAAAAGAGCAACCAAAATGATTAGGGGACTAGAGCAACTGTCCTATGGGGAGCGGTTAAGACGCTTAGGGCTGTTTAGCTTGGAAAGAAGGCGGCTGAGGGGAGACATGATAGAGGTCTATAAAATTATGCATGGTTTGGAGAGAGTGGACAGGGAGAAGTTTTTCTCCCTCTTCCATAATACTAGAACACGGGGTCATCTGCTAAAGCTGGAGGGTGAGAGATTCAAAACAGATAAAAGGAAGTATTTTTTCACACAACGCATAGTTAAATTGTGGAACTCCCTGCCCCAGGATGTGGTGATGGCTGCCAGTTTGGAGGGCTTTAAGAGGGGAGTGGACATTTTCATGGAGGAGAGGGGTATTCATGGCTGTTAGTTAGAATGGATATTAGTCATGCTGCATACCTATTCTCTCTAGTATCAGAAGAGCATGCCTATTATTTTGGGTGCGGTGGAACACAGGCAGGATGGTGCTGCTGCACTCGTCTTGTTAGTGGCTTCCTAGAGGCACCTGGTTAGCCACTGCTGGACTTGATGGGCCTTGGTCTGATCCAGCAGGGCCTTTCTTATGTTCTTATACCATGGACTGCCAAAAAAGAACTGGAGATGTTGAAGATTGAACCTTAGGTCTTCTGCATGTGAAGCATGTGTTCTCCGGTGGATCCACGGCACCTTCTTCTTGACGATGCACCCTTCCAATGACTAAAAGCAAGGGGTGGGCAGCTTAGTGGAAGTTTAAAAAACAAGAATCTTTGTCCCTGGCATGTGTTTTTAAAGCATGTGTTCTCCCATAGATCCACGGTACTTTCTTCTTTATGATGCATCCTTCCAATGACTACAAACGGGGTGGGCAGCTTAGTGGGTCACTGTCCTGATCTGGTTCACACGCTGAATCCCTTCATTGATGTGAAGGAACATATTTTTGTGTCTTGTGCTGCTGCTTTCAACAACCGAGAAGTTGCGTTGCCTAGCTACAACCCATTTTGCAACATTTTCGCTCTTGGTTAGAAGTCACTGAAGTCAAAGTGTCGTCTTTCTCTTCTACTTAATTAGGAAGTTTTAAAAAACTAGCATCTTTGTCCCTGGCAAGGAAAAAAATATATCTAGAATTAAGTTTCAAAAGGTAATTGTATTGTTAAGTTTTAGGGGAGAATAAAACTCAGAGTGGCATTAGTGCTTGACACTTGGGCAATCAAATTTGATATGCAGAATTCATGACCTGAATCCAGCACAAAAAATTAAGTTCTCAGTGATTCATGACTGAGCTTTCAGTGTGACTCCTAAACAAACCAATCCATCTTTCTGTCTTTATGCATGTTCAACTTGCAACTTTTAAAAAGGGAAACATAGTTATGGACAGTAGAATCAGGTTAAGTCCAATTCAGATAAACAGGAGAAACAAGCCTTAAGTATCAGACAGTCGGTGCCATTCCACATATGCAAGAGGGCAAGTGTAGTATGATGCCTGGACTTGGAATGGAGATACCTGGGTTCAAATTCAATTCAAACTCAGGCCACGAAACTCACTGAGTTATCTTAGGCCAATTGCTTTTTGACCGAGGGTGGTTGAGTGGGAAAAAAATGTGCTCATCCCAGCAACACATGCTGCTCTGAGCTCTTTGTAGGAAACATAGGGTAAAAATGTGAGGGATGAATGAGTACAGAGATCTGTAGCCTTGATTTGGGTGGTAATTTTTATTCAAGTCAAAGGTCCTTGTATCCAGCATCCTGTTTCCAACAGTGACCAGTCCGATTCTGTTGAGAAGCCCACACGTGGAACATACTCTAAACATAGTGATTCCAATAATGCTTTCCTTTCATGAATTTGCTCCCTTGAGTGGTGTTTCTTGACTACAATTGGACTTAAGAAATTTACTGGCCACCCTGTTCTTTCTTCACTGCATGACCCTTTCACCCTGCTCTTTATTATTTTTCCCCATAACCTCATACATAAAATGTCTGTCCAGTAAGGAACCACTATGTGCATCTAGTGAAGTGAGCTCTAGTCTACAGAAGTTGATTCTGGAATAAAATCTTGGTTAGACTTTCAAGATGCCTCTAGATATCTATATAGTATTGCTGCAGCTGACTCACTGCTTCCCCTCTAGGGGTATTGTTGAAGTTTGGTTTTACCCAGTGACGTTTGGTATTATCCAACAGTCCAGTTATATACTTGGATCAATGCCTGAAGTAGATGAAGCTTCTTTATGAATGTGTTCACATGTTCCTCCCCAGCCGCCCACCCCTCCTTATGTGTATCTTTGAAACCACACAATGCTGATTACCTCGGGAAGTGGTAAGCTCTCCTTCCCTGGAGGCTTTTAAGAAGAGGTTAGATGACCATCTGTCAGATGACCATCTGTCAGCAATGCTGATTCTGTGACCTTGGGCAGATGATGAGAGGGAGGGCATCTTGGGCATCTTCTGGTCACTGGGGGTGTGGAGGGGGAGGTAGTTGTGAATTTCCTGCATTGTGCAGGGGGTTGGACTAGATGGCCCTGGTGGTCCCTTCCAACTCTATGATTCTATGATTCTGTGACTATTGACAAACTCAAGATTCTGGATTCCTAGCTTCTGTTGTCAGATCAGATCAAGTTTATTGTATAAGGCCACAGGCCGTTACAATCTAAAACAATATAACAACAAGTTAAAATATACAAAACCACAATCATTAAAAGAATACGGAAATTAAGAAACTAAAATACACCCATTCGGCTCTATCCAGCTTTACTACCTTTCATGATTTGCTTTGTCCTGATTTTCTGGGCCGCCAGGCCAAACAGTGCCATTTTTCGGGAAATATAAGGGTCTGTATCTGATGACAAATAGATTAATCTGTCAACATCAGATGATAATTGTGATGCTGAAAGAATGTTTGCCAAAAACTTGTTCCTAGCTTCTGTTGTCAATGCATATTTCCTTTCTAGCTTGCCACTGCTAAACCATAAATAAAGGGGAGGGGCTGGGCTCAATGGCAGAGCATCTGCTTGGCATGCAGAAGTTCGGGTTCCATCAGAACACCTCCAGTGAAAAAGATCAAGGAATCAGAGATGGGAAAGACCTCCTCCGTCTGAGACTCTGGTGTGCTACTGCCAGTCAGAGTAGTCAGTACCGACCTTGATGGACCTATGGTCTGACTCAGTATAAAGCAACTTTATATTTTGACAAAACTCTTCAGACTCTAATGGAGATAACTTTTTTTTACCATTGTCATTACACGTTCAATAGTGTTCAGTAAAAAGCTGTAAAAGAAAATGCACCTGGCTGCCTCTATAATGGTTTGTGTATCAGAAAATGGGAAGCGTCAGGCAGATTGGTTACAGATTATTTCACAGGATTAGTTACACCTTTTGGAGATGCTTTTCTTGGGATAATATACAATAGATTCTGAATTATCCACTATAAACTCTAATTTTGCATCGGGCACAAGCCCATCAATTTGTGTCTAATTATATTCTTCCGTGTGAGATATAAAATACCTCAGGGTTTTCTATAATAAGCCTCATTAATGTGGATGAGAAATAATTCTGAAATTCCTTCTGCCAGGGCTAATGTTAATACTGATTCTAATTGCTCTTATAGGGCATTAAAGTGCAGGGTTTTTTAGGGGGAGGGGGAATTAAACTAATCATTTAACAAAGCCATTCTTATAACCCTGTAGTTTGGAATAGCAGGGTCTTAATTTTCTTAAAACTTTGCATCATTAGCTGTCATGTGTGTCTGGAGAATAAGGGAAGGAATAGATATTTAAAGGGATGTTCCAAAGTCAAAAGAGGAGTTAAATGCTTGAACTCTCCTGAGGCGCTTCAGAGACACCACTTTAAAAAAAAAAAAAAAGTCAACAAAAGATATATTTACCCCAACAAAAGGGCAAAATAGATTTGAATGAAGATGGTGGGAACTTTCCAGTCTTCCGAAATAGGCACAAGTTCTATAATTTTGTCCTTCAGTTCAGATAGGGAGGGCAGGCAATTTTTAGAGTGGATAATTTAGGGATTAGTGAGTGTCCTCCATTCTGTTTCATTTTATGTTCAGCTATCTTTTTGTCAGCCGTTTTGGTTTTCTGCTTCCCATGATTCATTTTATAGATTTGTTTGTATTGAATATACATGGTAGATGGGATTTTCGACATAATTTAAATCGTATTTATAATTGCCAGGTTTGTCCTTTATGCATACCATGTATTGTAATGCTGATTTAACGATGCGTAAATGGTGTCGAAAAATTGGTTCATTTTACAGGAAAACATAATGCAAAGAAGCCGAAACCAAACAATAAAGAATCCTCAGGCTGGATCTCAGAGGGGATACTGGCAGGTGAAATGGAGATTATCGGGAGAGTTCAAAATGACAGGGGTGAGAAATCTGAAATGATCTCTAGTGGTTATTTGGTCTTTTCCCCTCTGTTACCAAAGGAGTTTGCAAAACCACCAACAGGAATCTATGGAAGGTCCCTGCTGATGTTTTTGCAAACTCTTTCAAACGTATCCTGAACAATATTCCCAGTTGCATAAACATCGGCTACAATCCAGCAGCCAGGTAAACCAACCCAAGATCCAGTGAAATCAGTAGGACTTGGCAGCATCGCTGTCCTGGGCTTCAGCTACTGTGAACAGATGTAAGAATCAGAATTAGGGCAAGATTGCTCTGTGATGCTGAAAGGCACTTGTACGCTTGATAGAAATGTTGATGACAGGCAAATGAAGAAGAAGGGAGATAGCTTTGTAATCTCAAAACGGTTGCCTCTAGATTAACAGATATGGAGAGAAGAAGAGAACATTAATGTTTGCTGGTTTACTGCAGAAGCTGCTACAAGATGTGTACCTGCCACTGTAAAGGTTCACGCTTGACTAGCAGTAATGAATGCTACATTACTGCCTGAAGATCCAGCAGTAACTTACCACTGTTTCCCCTTGGCTGTATGAATGAGATGGGGCAAATACTCAGTGGTGTAATTACTTTTTATGACCGAGGAGAAAATGGAGGGTTAAATTGTTATTTATATACATACTGAATCAGACCCTTGGCCTATCACAGTCAGTACGGTCTAATCTGACTGGCAGTGGTTTTTCAGACTCTGAGACAACTCAGGGTAGCATATATAATTCTCCCCTTCTCCAATATATCCTCCTAGCAACCCTTTAGACTAGCAACCCTGTTAAACTGGGAGAGAATGACTGATCCCACATCACCTAATGAGATTCACAGGGGTGAGGATTTGAACCCAAGTCTCGGAAGTTCAACACTTTGACCACTACAAACACAGCCTCTCTGTTATACCATTACCTGTATAATCCTAAAGACAGTTATACCCTTCTAAATCCATCTACTTTAATGCACCTAGAAATGTGTAACCCTGTTTAGGATTGCACTATACAAGACGGCCATTTATTTCCATGGGGCTCATGAAGAACTTCTGTTTGATTATGTTAATCTCCTTTGAGAACAGAGGACCCAGGAAGAGAAGGTGTTGCAGACAACTGTGTATGCAGACCAGCTTTTACACACACAAATAACAGGAATGGCCCCATCCAATTTCATGTCCAGTATAGAATATGTGTTCAACAGTGCAACTGGAAAACAATATGGATTGTTGTTCAGACTATTCTGAAGTATTGCTCTCTCTCTCTCGCTCTCGCTCTCTGTCTCTGAGATGATGTCGGAAAAACATGGTTACATGATTTTTACAGCAGGGCAGAGCACTTATGAAAAATTGAGAGAAAAAGAAAGCAGATCGTGCTTCAAAGTTTCATAAACTGCTCTGGAGTTGCTTCCTACATCAGGGTATGAGATGTGTATCCAAAGGATACATGAAGTGTGGCAATATTGCATTCAAATGGTAAAGCAGATGAAAAGCTTTTTGGTAGTAAACTGGTTGCCCACTGACTGGAGCAAAAAAACTAGGCCAGCCATGGAAAAATGACAGGTCTTTTCCTACTTGGGGGATAGCCATATATGCAAAAAAAAAACAAAAAAAAAACACACTTTTAAAAGTAACGGAAGGGTGGGGGACTGATAAACTAGCCTGATGGAGACCGAGCAGAAGTGACCAAACATTCAGAGCAGCTGGGCAGCATTAAAAGAAAAAAAAGGGAAACACGAAATCAGCCTGTTCAGAGAATCTTCAAGGGGGCAATTGGGGCGGGGAGGGTGAGAAGGGATGTCCACAATTCCTGATGGGCCACCACTTTGTCCAATATAATGCATAAATTGTACCATAACCAGTTACACTGTCTTTAAGAACCAAAACTAATTTGCCTACAAAAATTCGCCTCTGTGAATTTTGATATCCAGTATTTACATACAGTGGCATTTAGTTATTTTCCATAGAGATAAGCAATGTCATGTAGCTGTATCCAATTGCGACATGCAGTGGCATTTAGCATTTGATAGTGGGTAGTTTAGGAGGTTTCCTATGAGGCTCCTGCCAAAACCAACACAATTAACACTGCAATCTTTCCTAGGGGTAAGTCCTACTGAATAAACTAGGACTTATGTCCACGTAGACCTGGTTAGGATTGCTCTCTAAAAGAAGCCCAGTATTACATTCAAAATTCCAATTTTAAACTTCGCCATTGAATTCCTTTTACACTAAAAGCTTCAATTGGAAAAAAAATCAAAAATGTCTCTAATTTTAGATGTGTAAAGATGTTGTGTTTTAAATTCAACATCCTTTTTGAAGGGAGCAAACAAAGTCACAAACCGACCGTTCTAAGTGCCGCCAGATCACAAACTTGATTTGTCCCTCACTCAAAATTAAGCTGCTGAATTTTCACAGAGGTCCTTTTTTCGGTTTGGAGCACCAAAGGTTGGCACTTGGCGTTCTCAGTGAATTCCATCTCTTATTTCAGACACCTGTAGGGAGCTTGGAATAATTAAGTGTGATCATCTCTTTTTCCTTTTTTAAATGAAGAAGGCCTTGTACAGTAGCGCCAATTGAAGAGCAAGATTCCCCCAAGGCTTCACTTTGTTTTTGTTTGGCAAGAGCGGAGCAGCAAGCACACTGCGAGGACATCGTATCACGGTAGGAGGTACAGTACCAATTGCAAAGGAGAAAGAGCTACTCTTTTGCAGTGTTTTTAATTTGGTCGTTAGAATGCTATTAAGTGCTCCCCCACCCAAACTGATTAATTTTAGAAAGCCTTGAAAGAGCAAGTTTTAACTGGTAATTCAGGTGCCTGATTTAAGACACCATAAACGCCTTAATCTTCAAATCTGGATGGAAAGGATTCCCAATTTAAACCTGGAGGGTCTACTATAGCAGTTTGTGTGTATGTGTGTGTTTGCAGGAGGAGAAGGAAATGTCAGGCCTGCAGCAAGGAATCTATAGGAGCAGGAGGTGAACTGGTCTGGCTATTTTCCTTTCTTTGGTATTCTGTATGTTGGCTTTGCCTTCATCCTTCCATTTTGGTTGCTGTTGTCAATAATATTTTTTATGCTATTGGCACACCATTTTTACACCATGTATGCCATGTACATATATGCAGCAAACACAAAGATAAAATTGGGGAAAAGTCTTAACTAAAACCAGAAACATTGAAGAAGAAGAAGAAGAAGAAGAAGAAGAAGAAGAAGAAGAAGAAGAAGAAGAGGAGGAGGAGGAGGAGGAGGAGGAGGAGGAGGAGGAGGAGGAGGAGTTGGTTTTTATATGCCAACTTTCTCTACCACTTAAGGAAGAATCAAACCGGCTTACAATCACCTCCTCTTCCCATCCCCACAACAGATACTTTGTGAGGTAGGTGAGGCTGAGAGAGCTCGAAGAAAACTGTGACTAGCCCAAGGTCACCCAGCTGGCTTTCATGTCGAGGAGTGGGGAAACAAATCCAATTCACCAGATTAGCTGGCTTCATGAGGAGAAGTGGGGAATCAAACCCGGTTCTCTAGATCAGAGTCCACCACTCCAAACCACTGCTCTTAACCATGAAACCATGCTAGCTCTCAAGCAGCCAGTGGTGTGAAAATAAAGACTCCCAGGTTCGTTTTTCATAAGGGAGCCATGGAATTGAAACAGGGATGTTCAAAACAAACCAGCAAGCTTGCAAAATTATTTTTGGACCTGATGCAAGATGCTGGTGACTTATAAGGACTCTTCCAGTACTCTCTGTTGAGTTGCTAGCATAGAGACTGTGAAGACGGAGAGGCAGCCTGGTGTTTTGGAACCCCCTCACTTCTGGTCGGAAACCATATTTAGATAGAGGGGCCAATAGTGAATGAGTGCTAGTTTATAAAGTGACTTCCAACTGAAAAGTCCCCAAGGTGGTTTACAACACAATACTATTTTTAAACCTTGTGAAATTCTGTTAAAATACTACAAAATCAATATGATACAGTAAAAATCAATAAACAGTTTCCCTGTAGGGCAGCAGGGAATGGGTCTTGCCAGGGGCAGAAGCTCCCATGATTAGAATAGAAACAGTTATTCCAAATAAGATAGAGCATGCAAATTTATGTATATAATCTCATTTATAGAAGTCCCATAATTTGGGTTACTTTGGCATACAGTAGATCCAACCAGCCTCCAAGATTTGTTGAAGGATAATAGTTAAGAGCTACATGGTGTTGTTTTTCAAGTAGTATGCATGAATTTTACCATTTAGGCAGCAACTATGTATTATTGGAGTGGGGATTAGAGAATCGTAATGACAAATAAGTTGAGTTTGGATTCAGAATTTTGTGTGCCTTTATCACATTGGCTTTGCAATGGGCAGACCTGGAAAAGAGGTCTCAACCTAATTAGCACCACTGGAAGAAATGGAAGAAAATGTAGAAGAGGAAAATAGACAATTTTATTTGCTTTCTGTGCTTTAGTTTCATGGGTGAAGGGATTTTACTGGCATCCCCTTGCAAGGCTTCTTGAGATTTGTGACCGGAAATGATGCTATCGATCTTCGAATTAAAGTTTTCTATAAAGTTCCAAATATTTTAAGTCCAATTGGGAAGTCAATATTAAGAATTCAAGTCAAGCGTGTCATTTGGAAATGTCACTGAATATTTACTTCTGAATAAGTCATAAATTGAGAAAGAGAGAGAGAGAGAGAGAGAGAGAGAGAGAGAGAGAGAGAGAGAGAGAGAGAGAGAGAGAGAGAGAGAGAGAGAACTTTTTCAGGTCATTCTACCTTGGTATAAAAGAAAAGCTGTCACAGTTGCAGAGAAATGCAGAAGATTGGAAGTTAGCTCACCATTTTGCATCTAATATACAGGTGTGGAGAGAACAAAACAAAATAGTAACTGACTTGATATGCAAAAGAAATACAACAGGAAAGGGCTATTTTTTAATCCAATTATAGAACTGCCCCTAGAAGCTAAAAAGACTAAACCGAGGCTATTGTACTTTGGTTGAAGTTGAAGGCAGCAGGAAAAGAGGAGGACCCTAGATGAGCTGGATTGACTCTATAAAGGAAGCCACGGTGCTTGGAGGAAAATTTAAGAAGATTCTGTACCTAGAAAGGTTGTGTTCATACCCGTTACTTGAGGTAGAAACAATAGAACATATGATGTTGAGATGTCCTTACTATAAGGCTGCTAGACTAAAAATTATTAATCCGCTATTAATTAGGATTTCTGCTGAAATTGATAAAATCAAATGGGACTATTTGCTATCAGATACAAATTCCCAGACATCGCACCAAGTTGCCAGATTTTGTGTTTTGATAAGTAGGATCTGGAAAACTAAAGTTGCAGTAGATTTTAAATGGTCTTAAATGGGTTTTAAAAGGTCACATTTTAAATTTATTCCCATAAGCAGTTTTGTGCAATTGGACTGATTTTTATTATTGTTTGTAATGCTGGTCAATGACTGTAATAAAGATGATTGATTGACTGACTAGATTTATGTGTTGAATTTCTGCCTCCTAAAGGCAAAGCAGCCATAGCAGTAGAACTGTCAAATCCAAGTTTGGAAATTCCTGGAGATTATGGGCAGATTCTGAAGAGAGTGGAGTTTGGGGTACAGAGGGCGCTTAACAGGGACGTGATGTCATAGAGTCCACCCTCCAAAGATGCCATTTTCTCCATGGGGAAATTGATCTCTCTCATCTGGAAATCAGTTGTAATTCTGGAAGCTGGCAACCCTACATGACAGACATTGGATGGCATCCCAAATCCTACTGTCTGACTTGCTGTCTTGTGCTGCCACGTTGCAAAAATAAAATACAACACCAGCAGAGGTGTTGAGCAGAAGACAGAAATGCCGCAGCTGTTGCCCCGTGGCTTTGATAAATTGAGACGACAGCGAGGTCTAATTCCGCTTGGCGCCATCATAATAAGCAGAGTACCGGTACTCAAAAATACAGCATGCTTTCTCTAGGAAACTTCCATACAAATAATATTAAAATGGTGCCAAAGGAGCCTTGACAAGTCAGGCTGAAAATGTGACTTTGCAATTAACATGACAATGGTGTCGGAGCAAATAATCTCCAGGCAGGACATCCTGAGGCTTTGTAAAAAAATCAAAGTGTCTCTGATTAATTATTTGGGGGGGGGGGAAGTCCATTGTAAAGGATACAACTCAATACATGCCTTAACCCCCACCCCCCGTATGTCTGATGTGTTTATGAGAGGAGTCAGTCCTAGAATTTCTAGCTTGGAATTCTGTATGGATTCATAAAACCATTTTTGTATCCCTTCTGCTGAGTGAGGGACAAACCACACACAATGGAATAGTTCCATGATGGCAAGTTCAGGTGTGCTATTTGACCCTAAAAAGCAGTTGCAGAGGAAGGTAGATCTGGATTGTGATCATAACACTGGAAAAGGAGGGGTATCTCCTTCCTCCCCATGCCATTTCCCAAGTCCAAAATGTCTTCCTTGGCAGCTTATGCCCTGGTAGGGAAAAAGACAGGTTCCTGTGCGTGTTTTTTTTCCCTACCAGGGCTTAAAGCAGCTTGGGGGAGGCATTTTCATTTGTTGGGGTGACTCAGGGAAAAGGAAACTCATATTTGCTTAGCATTGTGGCCTCACTCCCAACCCTATGATTATTTATCTGGGAAATAATTCCCACTGGGCCCAAGGACCTTCCTCGTGAATAAGCATGCATTGAAGGGTAGCCTAAATAATCTGAAGGAACCAGATGCCAACTGGAAGAAGCCATGATTGGCTTGCATATCACGCACTGGCCCGGATTGCATAACATTCTATGTAATTTTAGCCCTCTCCATGGGCAGGTGTCTGCCTCTTGATTCATTGCAGGGCTTGGTCTTTTACCATCAGAGGTATGGGCAGTTCTTCGGGAAGCAGTTCCTTTCACTGGTTAAGCCGGAGGAACTCAGAGCTTGTTGGATTGTAAAGAAGTCTGGAACAAACTGAAGATGGAGTAAATTAGGTCAGGCACTTCAGTATGACTTGGCAAACGAGTTGCCGGTTGACCTAGGTGCTGTTTGGAGTTGCACTGGCAAGGCTTGGTTGAATCTCCTGTTCTTTGAGTCTCCTGTTCCAACATCAGTTCAGTCTCTCAGTAAACACTTACAAATGACCTCCCCCCATTATTTCAACCCCAAACCATTTTATTTTTAAAAAGGGAGTTCATTTGCACAAAATCTGAAGCAAATGGTTTTGCCCTCATTCTAATATGCCTTTCAGTGATTATATTTCTGTGGGGACTTCCATGGTGCTCAGACAACTGCATAATTTCCTTTAAATTGCTTCTGAGATGTTGTTCACATGGGCCACATATCATTTCTCAGTTTAAATGCTGGTGGAGGGTTGACTTGTAACTCTACTGGGTCTGAGGCAGCCATTTGAAGAGTCATCCTTTGTCCTGGCCTTTCTAACAGCTTGTCCTTTCCCCTTCTGCCACTATATTCTGTTTCCTTAAAGAAGGACATTTGTTCAGAATAAATGTCTTTATTAATTTATAACACCCAGTTAGAGTAGGGTTGCCAACCTCCAGGTAATAGCTGGAGATCTGCTATTACCACTCCTCTCCAGCTGATAGAGATCCGTTCACCTGGAGAAAATGGCTGTTTTGGCAATTGGACTCTATGGTATTGAAGTCCCTCCCCTCCCCAAACACCGCCCTCCTCAGGCTCCACCCCAAAAACCTCCTGCCAGTAGCCAAGAGCAACCTGGCAACCCTAAGTAAGAGACATAAATGATTGCTAAGGTTGGCAACCTCCAGGTGGGGTTTAGAGATCTCCTGGAATTACAACTGATCTCCAGACTACACAGATCAGTTGTCCTGGAGAAAATGGCTGCTTGGGAAGCTGGACTCTATGGCAGTGGTTCCCAAACTGTGCACCACAAAGCACTTGGTGCTCTGTGAAACAACTCCTAGTGCTCCGTGAAGAGATTGGAAAGAAAAATACTACTGTCATTCGGTTTAGTATATAGGTGCTAGGTGAAAATTAGTGCTCCGTGATGAATTTCTCTCCTGAAAAGTGCTCCATGACTGAAAAAAGTTTGGGAACAGCAGTTCTATGGCATTATACCCCACTAAGGTCTCTCCCCTCCCTAAACCTACCCTCCCCAGGCTCCACCACCCCCCAAAAAAAATCTGCAGGCATTTCACAACCCAGATTTGGCAACCCTAGCTCTAAGTTGATTAGAAAAAAAGTGCTCACTGATCCATGTGGAATTTTGCTCCCATATTTAGGATAGGCCAAAGGAAGATCCACCCCGCTGGGGCAGGAAAGGTTAAAAGGTCTGGGCGCTTGTTATTTTGAAACAATAAAGATGTTTATTCTTTTCAGGAATATATATCCTTCCAGTAAATGGTGTCAATTATTGGGGAAGGTTTGGGTTTTCTTGAATTTTCCTTCAATCTGTCTCACTGTCTGGTAGAAATTTAGATGCTATATTAGGTTTATTGAAGCTACTGTATTACTTATATTTTATAGTCTGCCTGACTCACTGATTTTTCAGGTACTTCTTGTTTATGGTCCATTTGAATCATAGATTTTTGAGATATTTGTTATTTATAGCCTGTTTGACACCAGTTTTTGAGGTGCTTGTTACCTATAATTCATTTGACTCACTGGGTATGGTGATGTAATCATTTATTTATAGTCTGAGTTTTTCTCCAGTCCTTGGTGTAGTGTTTGTTAATTAAAGGATGATATTCCTGTTCAGTTAATGTTATCTGTGTAATCTATATGGAAAATATTTTTAAAAAAATTATATTTAAAAGAAAAAAAAATATTTGACACCTTGTCAGAGGAGCTTCAGCCATCAGGGGCAAGGGAGGGAATTTTTCTCCCTCCCACTGCAGCTCACAGAACTTAACGAAATGCTGCTCCTGCAAGATAGGAGACCCTGAGGAATGAAAAGAAGAAGAAGAAGAAGAAGAAGAGGAGGAGGAGGAGGAGGAGGAGTTGGTTTTTATATGCCGACTTTCTCTACCACTTAAGGCAGACTCAAACCGGCTTACAAGCATCTTCCCTTCCCCTCCTCACAACAGACACCCTGTGAGGTGGGTGAGGCTGAGAGAACGTAACTTGCCCAAGGTCACCCAGCTGGCTTTGTGTGTAGGAGTGGGGAATCAAACCCAGTTCTCCAGATCAGACTCTACCGCTCCAAACCACTGCTCTTAACCACTACACCATGCTGAAGGGAAGGAGTTACCTGTGGAAACAGCCGGTTTAGTCTGGATCCATCCCCGTGTATCTGTTACACCAAGCATGAAGTTTGGGTTTGTACTGCAGTGATAGAAACTGCATCAATTTCTCCAAAAAATATGTCTGTGTGTACCCTGAGTTACACTAATTCAAAGCTCACCTCTGCCATGAGTTTTCTTAATGGAGTGAGAGAAATCATTTGCTTTCTAGATGGAGCCTCACAACCAGAAGATGACTTTATAAATGTGTATGTGGACTCTAAGAGCCCTGTGGCACAGAGTGGTAACCTGCAGTACTTCAGTCCAAGCTCTGCTCACAACCTGAGTTCGATCCCAATGGAAGTCGGTTTCAGGTAGCTGGCTCAAAGTTGACTCAATCTTTCATTCTTCCAAGGTTGGTGAAATGAGTACCCAGCTTGCTGGGGGTAAAGTGTAGAAATGACTGGGGAAGGCAATGGCAAACCACCCCGTAAACATGGTCTGCCTAGTAAACATTGTGATGTGATGTCACCTGGTGCTTGCATAGGGGACTGACTACCTTTACCTTTTTTTTCAAAAAGAGGGGTACAAAAGGTAAGAAGGGAAGGGATAGGGGACTGTCTGCAGGTAGAATACATTTGTAAAAAATAATAGTAGGGATTCAGCATAAAAAGGAATTACATCATGGTTACCACACAAAAAAAGTGTATCTTATTCCCATTAAAAATATTCATTTTGCTATAATCAATAATTGTACCTTTATTCTTGTTCTACTAAACAAATAACTTCACTTTGCTTCGACCAGTGTTTATACCATTTTATAAAATTTCAACTACTTGTTTCTATATACCTATAAAACAAACTCCATTTTTCATTAAACTGTTCAAGAGTTTATTGGTTCTTGTAGGTTATCAGGGCTGTGTAACTGTGATCTTGGTATTTTCTTTCCTGATGTTTCGCCAGCAGCTGTGGAAGGCATCTTCAGAGGAGTAACACTGAAGGACAGTGTCTCTCAGTGTCAAGTGTGTAGGAAGTGTAATATATAGTCAGAAGGGGGTTGTGTTTGAGCTGAGTCATTGTCCTGCAAAGTATTAAAGCTAATGGGCAAATCATTGTCCTGTAAGAATCAAGATAATGTGCTAATGAGGGTGTGGTATATTAATGTGGAACCATTGTATCCTGAAGTGGTCTGTTAACATGTGGAATCCAAGGCTAATCCGCATGGCTATTGTGGACTGTAGTCTTTGTTAGTCTGGAGGTTTTCAGGACAGGAAGCCAAGCCTTATTCATTCTTAAACTCTCTTCTTTTCTGTTAAAGTTGTGCTGATGTTTATGAATTTCAATGGCTTCTCTGTGCAATCTGACAAAATAGTTGGTAGAATTGTCCAGTACTTCAGTGTCATGGAATAAGACCCTGTGTCCTGTTTTGGTCAGTCCATATTCAACCACTGCTGCTTTCTCAGGTTGTTCAAGAGTTTCTTCGTCAGTCATATTCATCATATGAGTCATTTTAGCCATTGTGGCATATTCCACCTTTACCTTTATGTGGACTCTACTACATCTGCAGGAGAGCTTCCTATTTTTCAATACCTCATCTATATGTTTAAAAATCCTCAAGCCATAGAAAACTAGGTATGGGAGAAAGAGGTTCTAGCTTACCTTGACATTCTCATTTCCTAAGTAAGAATTCTTCTCCCTGACATCTCATTCACTGTGTATACAATCCTAAATTTGAGTCCAGTAGCACCTTAGAGACCAACAAGACTTGGGGTTATAAGGTTTCAAGAGTGAAAGTTCCCTTTGTCAGATGCCTTCATATCTGATGAGGAGAGCTTTGACTCCTGAAAGCTTATACCCTGAAAATCTCTAAGGTGCTACTGAACTCGAATCTAGCTGTTCTACTGCAGGCCAACAAAGCTACTCTCTGAAACTACAACCCTAAAGACACTTTTTTGGGAGTAAGCCCAATCAAATAACATGGAATACACTTTGGAGTAAATCTTCTTAGGATTGCTGCCTATGTTCTGGAGTGCTGACTAGCAGTAAGAGGTAGGGTTTCCAATTGGCCAGTTTTCTATTGCAATGACGATTTCCTTATCTTTTGGCCAATTAATAGATGACTTTTTTCATATAATGGAGGGAATACAAGAGAAGCTATTTTTAAATGTTCAGTATGACTCTTGGCCCTGACGTGGATGGCCCAGGCTGGCCTGATCTCGTCAGATCTCAGAAGCTAAGCAGGGTTGGCCCTGGTTAGTATTAGGATGGGAGACCACCAAGGAATACCAGGGTTGCTGTGCAGAGGAAGGCACTGGCAAACCACCTCTGTTAGTCTCTTGCCATGAAAACCCCATAAGTCGGCTGTGACTTGACGGCGCTTTACACACACACACACACACACACACACATGACTCTTGTGCTATGCTTTAAGACCTTTGCAACACTAGGCTTGCTGCCATTTTTAACTTTCTTGGACACCAAAGGATTTTTTGTACCTCAAAAGCAACTTCTATACACACTGCAGGAGCCTTTTCCCTTCAGATATTTCATCAATAGGGTTGCCAACTGCCAGGTAGTAGTAGGAGATGTCCTGCTAATTCAACTGATCTCCAGCCGATAGAGATCAGATCACCTGGAGAAAAATGGCCACTTTCGCAATTGAACTCTATGGCACTGAAGTTCCTCCCCTCCCCAAACCCCACCCTCTTCAGGCTCCGCCCCCAAAATCTCCCGCCAGTTGAGAAGAGGGACCTGGCAACCCTACTCATCGATGGATCTTGGTTGAATTAGTATTTTCTGTTGGTTCTTTTCCCCTTTTTTACTCTTAGGCTACTCATCTCTGTCTCTGGGCATGTGGAGTGTACCCCTTGAACCCAGTGATTATGTCTTTTGCCAGATTTGGGCCTTCCAAAGGATAGGACCTCTATTTGGAAGTAAGTAGCTTCCTTAGCTGTCTCTGAAACTACCAGCTTCCTATCTGCCTTTTAAGGCAGGCATCCCCAGCATGGTGCCCATGAGTGCTATGACATCTGCTGACACCTTTCTTGACACCCACCAAGTGTTTTTAGATAGTGGTTTGGACTCTTACCCAACAGGGCTTCTAACTGGCCACTGATCGGCTATGCAGATTAAAATAATATTGTTTCAGTGACAGCTGCCATCACAATATTTATTTCATTTTCTGTCTTTCCCAATGTATTTTTAAAATTACCCCACTTCTCCCCTGTAATTGGGCTTCTTTTCTGTGTGTGGCTCTGCCTCCTGTGGCAGCCATTTTGTGGTTGGCTCCGCTTCCTGTGGTGGCCATTTGATTACACCCATCGCCCTGTGTCAGAACTCCTGAGGTGCTCACAAGCACAAAAAGGTTGGGGGGCCCTGTTCTAAGGGTGGCTTTAAGATTGAAAGAGCAACTCAGAAGGTTTTGTATGCTGTATAAAATGCTAAATTTGGTCTATATATCCTATTTTTATCCTTCAAAGAGTTCAGAGCAGCTTACCTATTTCTTCCCTCCTCCATGTTGTCCTCACAACAACCCTGTTAGATAGGATAAGGTGGAAGAATGTGATTCACCAGTGGTCTTGATATGTCTGTCTTATTGTATCAATACCCAATAACAATAAAACAGCAGGAGGTTGAAGATTCAAAGCAGTTTGTTTTATTGGCCAATACACAAAACGCCTGGTGAGAATTGCCCAAAGCGCAGGACAATTCACACCCACATCAAAGAATTGCAAGCACGAATATAGACTTCGATAATGGGTGGTTACAGAGGCGTAATACACACGTAAGGACCCAAATACCCAATACTCGGGACCCCCAAATTAGCATAACCTATTACAGAATTGAAGGCGGTTATAGAGAAAGTGATGATCTCATGTTCACTAATGAGCAAAAAGACTCTACGGTGTCAGGTGCTGCTCTGTTTGATCCTACGTTACTGCCTTCTTATCTTGGACCTTGATTTCTGCCAAGGCTCTAACTACGGAGGTTCCTAGCTGGTTCTTATCTGTGGAAAACCAGCTTATGAGAGCATACTAAGATCATTGGTTCTTGTAGGTTATCCGGGCTGTGTAACCGTGGTCTTGGTATTTTCTTTCCTGAGATCGTCTATAGCTTCTCTAATTAACTTCTAACTAGAGGGTAAAACGTGGCCTCTTTAGGTTTGAGGCCTGCTAACATCTATGGGTGCTTGGTGTGACTTTATAATAGATGCCAACTCTTATATGCTGAGTTTGGCATGTTTATAAGTGCAGATATACTTTATTGAATACAAAGAATATATTTCAAATCAAAGAATACATTTCCCATAGCATATAATGATTTCAGGCATTTCAGTCTTCCTGTCTGAGTGTTGATTTGGCTCTGTGTCTTGTTCGTAGTCTAACCCTCTGACCTAGTAGTCACCATACTGTCTTTATTTGCTCTGAGCACAATTAGGGAATAACACATGAGCAGTGGAAGTAATCAAACAGTAGCGTTCTTCAAATCCACTGTGTTTTATTTCAAGCTAATCTAAAACATGTTAAATTGCCCTGTGCTCTTCTATGAAATGTGGACTTGTATACATCGGCACCCATGTGTGTTCTCTAGAATATGAGTGTCTGTTGTGTGCATTTCGGGAAAGGGGTACTACAATCCCGTCAGAACAAGCAGTAATTAATGATTCTGCTAAATGAGATGCTGTGTGAGAGGAACATACTTATGATGTCCAGATCTGGATATGTGCTTTCGGTGTGGTGGGGAAGCATTTTTAAGGCTTTGGTTCATGTTTTTAACACTCTTTTAAAAATACCTTAGTGAGCCACACCACCAGATTCTCTCAGAGCAAGCTGTGATGTAGGGAATACATGTTCACTTATCATGAGAGAAGGTGCTTCTTTTTATCTGTCAATTGTAGGGTTGCCAACAACCTGGGGGAAAAAGTCCTGTCCCTTGAATAAAGAAATGGGCAGGTAAGGCTTTCCATGGCAGGAAGATTAATATCACCTGATATATATTGTATTGAGGCAGCAGAATACATTTTCTCCTGGTTATTGGCAACCTTATTCAGAATGTTTTGTAAAACATTAGCAGGCCCTGAAACATTGGCTGTAGGCTTTGGCCTTAAGATTGTGCCTTTTTGAGAATGGTTTAGGTTGGCAACTAAGCCCCTGTGCCAACGTTATGTGGTAGTATCACTGTGGTCTCCATTGCAATTAGTATACTCTGAGTTCCTTGGGAGTTAGTTCATTTTTTAAAAAGTCTTTTCTCTGCAGAGAGAGCATAGGATATTAGCAAACGCAGGCCAGAGTGGCTGACTGTATGTTTTCGGTGCGTGGCAGATGATGTTTGTACCCTTTTAAGTTTTCATTGTTTGTCTTAAGCTTTCTGTGTTTCATATGACATTTAATCCTCCAAAGCAAGTTTATTCATAATCCTACTCAAGTCTACTAATGGGACTTTACTCCTAGGAAAGTGTCTTTAGGATTGCACTATTAATCTGTCACCCACCTGGGTCCTAATTTCCTGGGGGAAAGGCGGGCTTAGTGATGTATTCTAAAAGGATTGTAAAATTAACCAATGTATATTGTTCCAGTCCAACCTTCCATGGTCTAAACATATTCATTGTGCCAAACAAAAAACTGAATTAACATTGCTAGCATTAAAGAATTTTTTCTTTACCCAAGGCACTGAGTCCATACCAGCATTTCTGAAAGTTTAGAGGACGCTTGTGATACCACGTATGCTCTATGGTTCACCAGTTTGGTTTTCAGACCCAGTTAAACTATTTGACAAGCTTCGGATGACTTTTTCCCCCACAAAATCCTCACTGTGCATCCGTGTATACTGTTTAAGTATTTTTTTTCTTACAAATCAGTGAATGAAAAACACCTGTTCTAGCTTGAGTGAGGCCTACAATATTCATTTTTGGGTTTCACTGTGGGGATTTTTAGAAAGATAAATAATTTGAGCCACTTAGAATCCCATCTGTGTGACCATTACATTGTTAAGAGATCAAAGGAAAGCATTCTTCCCCCCTCCCCCTTTTTATTATGGCTATCACAGGGCTCCGGCGCAGTGAGAAACCTAGAAGAAAGCAAATCCATGGCTTCTCTTCTGTCTAAATCTTTGGAATGTGCTGCATTTAGATCAGGGAGCTTCTGTTTGCAACCTGAGCTGATTTGTTGAAAGTTTCTCTGCAAAATCCAAATGAATTCACTGAGGAATTCCCTGGAGTTAGTCAGTGCTCATGAGGATAGCAGAAGTGTGATGGTGTGGCTCTTAACATTCAGAGCCACACTTTTCAAACTTTCAAAGGCGAGATTTTGAAAATGGAGTGGGTCTCACATCTGTTGTGTTCTGTGATGTACATCATGGACTCATTTGCCCTGATGGAAAACTCTGGCTGCTCTTCAATGCTGTTCAGGATGGGATGGGACAGTCCTCTCATTCAGTATAACATGAGCGGCAATTTTGTGTTTGTTGATAGATGTGCTTCATTGATACAGCACCTTTCTCCCCAGTGGGGAGCCCAAGTGACTTGCATTGTTCTTCTCTCCTCCTTTTTTATCTCCACAACATCCCTGTGAGGTAGGTTAAGCTGTGAGTGGGTGACTGATTCAAGGTCACCCAGTAGGGTCGCCAGCCAGGTTCTTCACGCCAGTGGGAGCAAAAATTGGGGGTGCGGAGCAGTGTTGCAATGATACTTCTGGTTGTATACCCATTGAGATTTGGGAGTTCCTATAGCATCATGACATCACTTCCAGGTACAACCAGAAATGATGTCACTTCCCACCCCCTTTTTTCTGCTCTCGCTGGAGTGAAGAATGGCAGTGGGGGCCTGGAACTGGAGGTGGGAGATTACCCTTCATGGCAGGCAATGTGATAAGCCTATCACCCAGCAAGCTTCCATGACACAGTAGGGATTCGAACCTGGGTCTCCCAGAACCTTGTCCAACCATTACACCGCAACAGGAATAACAGTCATGATTTTATTATTATCTTTTTATCTCACTTTTCAGCCAAATCTTGGCTTCCAAAGTGGCTTTCAGGAATCAGAGGGGAAAATGTATGACAATTGAATAGAAATGTTCCTTGTACTGAATTCTTCCTCTGTTGGCCTCATAAATGGCAGTTGGATCCAGGAACATTTTCTTTTCACATAATGTACAGTTCTGATTTAGGAGCCCCATGGAGCAAAGTGGTAAGCTGCAGTACTGCAGTCCAAGCTCTGCTCACGACCTGAGTTCAATCCTGACGGAAGTAGGTTTCAGGTAGCCGGCTCAAGGTTGACTCAGCCTTCCATCCTTCCGAGGTCAGTAAAATGAGTACCCAGCTTGCTGGGGGTAAAGGGAAGATGGCTGGGGAAGGCACTGGCAAACCACCCTGTAAACAAAGTCTGCTTAGTAAATGTCGGGATGTGACGTCACCCCATGGGTCAGGAATGACCCGGTGCTTGCACAGGGGACCTTTACCTTTACAGTTCTGATTATAAAGCCTTCCTTGTTTGGCAAATTTGCATCAAGAAGACCATTTCCTCAGTCTTCTCTGCTCGCTTGCTGTGTCCTTTTTTTCTTGGTGTGGGGGCGGGGAGGCTTCCAATAAAGCCACACTATCTGCACCTTCCTATTCGGACAGGTTCTCTATTAGCCTCCCATTAGCAGTGTGACATTCTATAATATTTAAAATTGTAGCAGCATCAATATTATTTATAAGGTCAGCCATGTCAGAATGATATTATTACTAGGCTTAAAAAGCCTCCGTAACATTCCGCTGGAGGCAAAACAGTTGCCGAATGGCTGCCGGAGCACGTTTTGAAGGCGGCTTTGTAATACCGGAGCTACGAATGGCTTCCGCACCTATTTCCTCTGTAGCGAGACAACTTTTGATTACCACACAGAGTTCCAGTTTAATAAATCTTTCAGTTAGTGAAAGATGTTTGGTTGGTTTCTGGCAACGAGCTCATTGTTAATGGCTCACGGTTGGGTAGCTGCAATTAAGGGGGACTCATGGGCTGGAGTGCAGAGTATGAGTTATAACATTGGTTCTGGTAGCTGAAAATATCTTGAGTTAAATCTATTTTCCATTTAAGAAAACGAGGAAAATCCACTTTCTAGTCCTTATGGTTGAAGAGAGAACTTGAATGTACATACGGTAGGAACTATATCCAAAAAAAGAAGAGTTGGTTTTTATATGCTAATTTTCTCTACCTTTTAAGGAGACTCAAACCGACTTGCACTCGCCTTCCCTTCCCCCCCCCCCACAATAGGCACCTTGTTAGGTAGGTGTGGCTGAGAGAGTTCTGAGAGAACTGTGACTAGCCCAAGGTCACCCAGCAGGCTTCATGTGGAAGAGTGGGAAAACAAATCCAGTTCACCAGATTAGCCTCCGCTGCTCATGTGGAGGAGTGGGGAATCAAACCCAGTTCTCCAGAGTTGAGTCCACCACTCTTAACCACTACAACGTGCTGGAAGGAGACAGCAATGGGATCAGGCTATAGGACAGAAAAAGCTCTGGTGGCTTTAGTTGATGATCTCCATCTGAATATAGACAATGGCCGTGTTTCTTTGTTGCTTGTGCTGGATTTATCTACAGCCTTTGATACAGTAGATCATGTTATCCTGTTGAGGCATTTGGAGGCAGAAGTAGGTATCAGGAGATGCCTTGGGCTGGTTTAAATCATTCCATACAGGTTGGACTCAAAGGGACACTGTTAAAGATCAGTTATCTTCAGAGAGGGAGTTGTCCCATGGAGCTCCACATGGTGCAGTCTTAACCCCCGTGTTATTCAACATCTACTTAAAGCCTTTAGGAGAAAATATTTGTAGATTTTGATTAGATGTCAAAAATATGCTGATGACACCCTGGTTTAGATCTCTCCAAAACCCTTGTATAGGTGCCTTCTCTGTAGTGGACCCTACCCTGTGGATTGGCCTGCCTGAAGAAGACAGGAAGGCTCCCATTCTCCAGGCGTTTCTCAAACTATGTAAAACAGAATGGTTTTGGACACACACGAAGACTCATGAAGCTACCTTATACTGAATCAGACCTTTGGTCCTTCAAGGTCAATATTGTTTACACAGACTGGCAGCCACTCTCTAAGGTCTCAGGTAGAGGACTTTCACATTCCTACTATCTAATGCCAGTGATTGAACTTGGGATCTTCTTCAGGATTTCTAATGATTAAATCTCAGAGGGGTACATCTTTTTAGCACATACGTGGAAGCACATGAACACTAAGGCACCATGCAGTGAACAGTCTGCCATTTTATACACTGCAGCTGCTCAACTCTATTTTCTTGGCATTTTGTTAGAACATTATTTGTTCTTCTCATAGATATACTGGATAACATCAGCTTCTTAGCTTTCAGCTGTGTTCAGGACAAGGTGTGGGAGAGGAAATGTATAAAGAAAGTACTCCTGCAGCAGTGTGAAATAATGACCTTGTAAGTGAGCCCTATGAAGAGCATAAGGGTGTTACAAAATGTCCATAGCATGGTGTAGTGGTTAAGAGTGGTGGTTTGGGGGGTGGACTCTAATCTAGAGAACCAGGTTGGTTTGCCCACTCCTCCACATTAAGCCAGCTGGGTGACCTTGGGCTAGTCACAGCTCTCTTGGAGCTCTCTCAGCCTCACCTACTCACAAGGTGTCTGTTGTGGGGAGGGGAAGGGAAGGTGATTGTAACCCGGTTTGATTCTTCATTAAGTGGTAGAGAAAGTCGGCATATAAAAACCAACTCTTCTTCTTCTTCAGAGCCAGCATGGTGTAGTGATTAAGAGCGGTGGTTTGGAGTGGTGGACTCTGATCTGGAGAACCGGATTCGATTCCCCACTCCTCCACATGAGCAGCAGACATTAATCTGGTGAACCAGATTGGTTTCCCCACTCTTCCACATGAAGCCAGCTGGGTGACCTTGGGCTGGTCACAGTTCTATTAAGAGCTCTCTCAGCCCCACCTACCTCACAGGGTGTCTGTTGTGGGGAGGGGAAGGGAAGGAGATTGTAAGCTAGTTTGATTCCGCCTTAAGTGGTAGAGAAAGTCGGCATATAAAAACCAACTCTTCTTCTTCATCATAGTTCTATAAAGGCATTGAAAGCCCTATATGTTGTATGTGAATAGAAGACAGCAGGATAACACCTGTTGGCTCTACCCTTGATATCCACAAGGGAAGGGTCCATGGCTCAGTGGTAGTGTGTGCACTTTACATGTAGAAGATTTCAAGTTCAGTCCTTAGCAACTCCTTTTAAAATGATTAAGTAATAGATGGTTGGAAAGATGGTGGCCCTCAAGAAGGTGGCATTCAAGTGGCAGAGTAGACAATACTGGGCTAGATGGACCAATGATCTGACTCTGTCTAAGGCAACTTCATATGTTTAACCAATTGTCTGCAATAAGTCTAATGTGCGTACATGCACAGCTCTCTCCACATGATCAGGAAAGCATCTTTGCCGGTCATGTGGAGGAACCTTCCTTCTCCCATGTACCACTGAAGGCAATAGGAATCTCAGAAAACACTTGTCCATTGCAAATCCACTCCCCTTACATTTTGTACAAGATTTTGGACATCTGCAGAGAGCTCCTATCCTAAATCTCTGAAAGCTATGTGGTCTATCCTGGTTCATGAGTGGATGTGGGATGGTGAGTAAGAAACAAGGATGCTGAATGTCAGTTTGTTTTAGCTCCATAAAAGTGCCTGTGGGTGCCATGTTTCAACAAAGTGCTTCTCAAAATGTCTTCCGGCTGATTTCTCTATTTATCCAAGTTGACTTTTTCAACATTAGCCTGCCTCGTCTCGCCACCCCCCCTCCTTTGCTGCTTCTAATTTAATATTTGAGCAAAGTTGCTCTCCAAGATTGGAATTACAGTCTTGAACTGAGGAAGATAAAATCAATACTTGTAGCAGTTATTGCTAGCTATGTAGTGTTTATAGATTTAAATATAGAAACAGTTTATTCTGTGGTATTTATCAGTGTCAGAGCCTAGAGACCTCCAAGAGCAGGAAAAACAGTGGGTGACTGACAATAAAACTGCAGGTTATCTGATATGGTGTAATTGCTGATGTGGTTGAACAGGCTGTTTAATTCTGGGAGGAGGAAAGAGACATATACCTGCCTAATGTTCCTGTGCTTAGTCTCCTAATGGGACATTAAAATATAAAAGCTTGGGAGCATCTCTTGTGTTATATGATCAGGAACTTTTCTTTAAACCACTATCAAGTTTCAATTGTAGGTACACAGTGGTAGACAAGGCAGCAGTAGCCCTACTTCGGCCATGCCCTGGATATGAGGAATGGGCCACCACTAAAACCCCTAACACAACCCAGTCGAAGAAGAGGAGGAGGAGGAGGAGGAAGAGGAGGTTTTTATACTCAAGCCAGCTTACAATCACCTTCCCTTCCCTTGTGACACCTTGTGAGGTAGGTGGGGCTGAGAGAGTTCTGAGAGAACTTTGACTAGCCCAAGGTCACCCAGCAGGCTTTTATGTAGAGGAGTGGAAGAGTGGGGAATCAAACCTGGTTCTCCAGATTAGAGTACACTGCTTTTAACCACTACACCACGCTGGCTCTGAAAGGCCAGATTTGCTTGGTTACTCTGTGTTTGATAACTGTGACTGCTTCCACATGGGAATTATTCCTAGTATGGACAGTAGCGTTTTTATGGGAGGGGGATTTTCTTTTTCTGAAATTCACTTTTTAAAGATACTAGCTATCGGTTCCTCTTAATCTCTTTTGTCACTTTTTAAAAGAGGGATTTCTCTTTCATTTATCTCTGTAGAGAAATCAGTGCACCTTTTTGTAACTTCAGCCCTTGCTGTCGTTTTATGTTACACACCAGAGGGTGGTGCTCGGGCAGGAAGGTAGAAAGATCTGGGAAGGTATTCCTTGCCTCTGACCATCTACAGGTGAAATTGTGAATTGGACCTGTGGAAAAACTTTGTGCCCAAGGCAATGTGAAGCAAAAATGAATGCTTGGATGGGATTTTAAGATACATGTGGGACAAGAAGAAGGCTGGGTCACCCAAACCAAACCACATTGCACTACCATTTGATTCGGCTTCCTTGGGTCTTGAGGACACAACTCATACTGGTGATTGCAATCCATAATTTTTTAAACCACACCATTTTGTCTAGGAGTGCCAGCCTCCAAGTGGGACCTGGGGATCCCCAGGAATTACAACTCATCTCCAGACTACAGAGATCAGTTCCCATGGGGAAAAAATGGATGCTTTGGAAGGTGGACTCTATAGTATTACACCTCAATGAGGTCTCTGTCCTCCCCAGGCTCTACCCCCAAATCTCCAAAAGTTCCCCAACCTGGATCTGGCAACCCTACCCCCCATTCCCAGTTGTTGGCTGGGGTGGGGGGGTTAATCTCTAGCAGAGAGTCCCATCCTTCCAGCTTCCAGCTTCCATCAATGATGACATCAGAGGGAGGTTGGGAAGCAGCCAGGCACCCCTTCCTCATGTTTGGAGTAAATCCCATGAGAATGACTACCTTAAGAAAAATGTTCTTCATTCTCATTGGGTTTTGATCTCCTCAGCTGTTACATTGGGGTTTGATCTGTGTGTTTCTTGTTTGCCAGTTATTGGTTGAAAGTGAGATCAACATATCTCTGGTGGCAACATATGTGGGTCACTGCTTGATGCTGTAGTCAGCATGTGATTGAACATCAGGGCTGCCAGGTCCCTCTTCACCACTGGTGGGAGGTTTTTGGGGTGGAGCCAGAGGAGGGCGGAGTTTGGGAAGGGGAGGGACTTCAATGCCATAGAGTCCAATTGCCAAAGTGGCCATTTTTCTCCAGGTGAACTGATTATCGGATGGAGATCAGTTGTAATAGCTGGATATCTCCAGCTAGTATCTGGAGGTTGGCAACCCTATTGAACATACATGGGTGAATCACACACATTAAGTAACTGTGTTCTGTCAACGAGGCCATGCTCACTCTGGTTGGTACCACCTCCAAGTACCTCCCAGGCCTGCTCCCAGGTGTCACATCAAAGTGGAAGTGACACAACACTATCTCTGAGCCAGGGCTTTGCAGTCATGGGAGTTTATGTGTCTGTGAGTCCCCCCTCATCAGGCTGACAGCTGGCTCCCGTGGAGTCATCTCCAGCTTCCAACCGAGCAAGATGTCACTTGCAACCCCACAGGGGTCCTTAAGCTACAATTTGGAGTTTTGGCGGATACGATTAGCTCCTTCTGTGAGGCTCTTTCTGAAACCCATCAAAAGGAAAATAGCTTCAGCCATTTTCCCTTCATGTAGTTACTGAGAATAAATACCAGGAAGGCTAATGTTTCAACCACAAGTTTTACTAGCATTTACTCAAGAGAATTAGAAGAAGAAGAAGAAGAAGAAGAAGAAGAAGAAGAAGAAGAAGAAGAAGAGTTGGTTTTTATACCCTGCTTTTCTCTGCTTTTAAGGAGTCTCAAAGCGGCTTACAATCGCCTTCCCTTCCCCTCCTTACAACAGACACCTTGTGATGTAGGTGGGGCTCAGAGAGTTCGGAGAGAACTGTGATTAGCGCAAGGTCACCCAGCAGGCTTCATGTGGAGGGGTGGGGAAACAAACCTGGTTCATCAGATTAGAGTTTGCCGCTCATATGGAGGAGCGGGGAATCAAACCCAGTTCTCCAGATTAGAGTCCGCCACTCTTAACCACTGCACCACACTGGTTATATGAAAAGTACTGTCAGACCTCAGCATTCACGTGACTTGGGATTTAGCCTTCCGGGTCTAGAGACAAATGCATCTTCCTCTTTGCAGCCGACTCTACTTTCACAGCACTGCTGGGTAACGATAGATAGCTCGGTTTCCAAAGGCTCTGCCTGACCTTCAGCTTTGCTTTCTGATATTCCGATGCCCATAAAGGTGATATGCATTGCTTTTGCACAGAGGGTTTTTTTTTTTACAGTCTGCATGACTAATAGTCCACTTTGCATGACTAATAGTCCAGTTGCCCTGTTTCACTACAATTTTTCCCAATCCTGCTTTGATAATCTTTTTGGAAAGATTGCCCACCAAGTGGATAGAAAGGTGCACATTTTTTTGTTAAAAAAAATTCTATTTCAATTAAATAAAAAAAGAAAAAACAACGAAAAATAGAAACATAATCCAATTTCATCAAAGAAAAAAGAAAGAACATATGGTTTCAGAACTGCAGCCATATTGCATCAAGATTAGTGTAAGCAGTTGGACCCCCCTCCTGCTAAGGGGTGCCATGGAGGCATGGGGGTCAAAGACTGGCATGAAAGCAAGTCCCTGCCCCCCCCCCTCCACAGAATGGATTCCCCTCAGAGAGTTTTGGGATCCATCTTGTGTGTCAAGTCTGGGCAGGAAGGAGGTTGGCAGCTGAACTTTTCCCCTGGCCCTAAGGTGTGCCTGGCAGGACAATGGGGCATGCTAATTCCCATGGGTCCCCCTAAGGTGATTTAATCAGCACTCTGAGCAGGCCATTACTTACTCTCTATGTACCCATCCCAACCAGTACTCAAGAGAATAGCCCAGGCATTCTCTTGTTCCTGACAACCCATCAAGCCTCTCCTATCCTTTCATTGTAACTCCGGAAAAGCATTCAGTTCTTTGTCTCTAGCTTTCCTGTCAGCTTACCCCATACCACCTCAGGACCCATTTTGGGGTATAAATATTGGTCCTTTGACTATTCTTATTGTGTGTGTGTCCTGGACCCGCACATTCACCCCCGTTTGCCTGTGGGCTTCTGTTTTTTCTTTCTACTATAAAGACTGGTCATTTTCCTCCTCAGCACTACTTTCCCTGCATGTTCTTTAGACTGGTAACTATCACTCATCCCGGAAACCCTATCCAACGTCCTCTCTTTTCTCTTAGCTCTCGTATGCATTGCGTGTATATGTTCATTGCTGAAAATATATTTCTTGTTTTTTTAATTATTTGTATTCTTTAATAAAACTTGTTCCAATTACAACTACCACCTGCTTATTTAAGGGTTTTCACCCAGGATGATCCTGGTATACGTAGGTTATCGATCCCGGTTATCTCCTCTCGCTCTGCCTCCTGCTAATTCCCCCAACTTAAGTGGCGACTGCCTGCTTAGGGTAACATCAGTATGAGCTACAAAGTCATTGCACAAAACCAAAGACAAAAAGTGTCATTTAGAACAATCCTGATCGGCATCGAAGCTGTAAAAATCCAAAGCTGGAGCGAGAGCTGTCTGACATCATTCAGGTCCTTATTCTTTGAGGGGACTGGATAATCACTGCTGTTCTTTTATCCTTCTTTGGCAGTTCTGCCCCCCCGAGCCATCTTAAAAGTTTACAGAATGCTACTGAACTCTCCAATCTGCCCATTTGCTCCTTTCAAATTTATCTTGTTTGCCTTTGATATTTCTTATTTTTCTTTCCCCCTTTATTATAGTTATGTGCCTGATCCCTTTTCCGGCATCTCTCTTCTCTATTGATTACGGTTGGAATAAGAAGCAAACATGATTAATATACCCCTCTAGACGTACACCCCTTTCATCAGTTTATATTATTGGTGCAATAATAACTGACCTTGACTAGTATGCTAAGATTGATGGCTACTGTGAGGAGAAAACAGCAAAGGCAAATCGACCCCTTTTGTTTTCAGGTTTGGGTTAAACAGGGGTGGGCTCCTGAGGACTTTATGTGGTTGCAGATGAAATGCAACCCTGTGCTTAGGAAGCACAGCAGACCTTGCTGAATTCTTTCCAAAAGAGAGGGCCCATTATTTTTCAATTAGAAGAAGGGCTGGTGTCAGCAGCATACCCTGAGGTGGGGCAGCTACTGAGGACCAGGTCCTCTGATGGGGCCTGCTACCACCACATCCCCTACTGCCCATCTGCTTGTTGTCAGGCTTCCTACTATCCATGCTCCCATCCTCACATGCTCCAGGCAAAGAGGTGGATGGCAACAAGGTGAATAGCAGTACTGCTCCTAGGTTAGCATTGCCAACCTCCAGGTGCCACCTGGAGATCTCCAGCTACTACAAGTGATGTCCAGGTGAGCAAGTTCCATTCCCCTGGAGAAGATGGCTACTTTGGACTCTATGGTAACATACCTGCTAAGGTCCCTCCCCCCAAACCTCCCCCTCCAGGTTCCACCCCCAAAATCTCCAGGTATTTCCCAACCCATCACTTGCAACTCTATCCTAGATGCATGCCATTCCCAGCACGATCGGGTTGGGAAGGTTAGCAAAGGAGGCACTGGGTAGGGGAAGGATGCATGGGTGGGCAGTGGGGGATAGCCTCCGAGTAATGGCTGCAGATCTCCCACTATTACAGTTGATCTCCAGGTGACAGAGAACAGTTCACCTGGAGAAAATTGCTGCTTTGGAAGGTGGGCTCATGGCATTATACCCCATTGAAGTCCCTCCCCTGCCCAAACCCGCCCCCCAAATTTCCGAGTATTTTCCAACCCAGGGCTGGTAAGCCTATGAAGGCAAGTGGGCATGGAGGTGTGAGGAGGGGGCACCACATCAGGTACAGTAGAAGAAGAGAACCACTCACTGCGAACCAGCCCTGATTAGAAGTATTTTACTACCTCACAGAAAAGGGTCCACAGATTTGGTTTGGCCTTGGTAGCCAGCCCAACCTTTCCCTTCCCTAAATTTCCAGGTTCAGGCACAGGGTGGGATATAATCCCTGGTAACACATGGCAGTTTAAGAACACACAAATGTCTGGCTGTTTCCTGGAGCCCAGAGGGAGATCATAGAGCATTCCCAGCCTATATTTCACCAGACCAAACTGCAATCCTATTGAATGACCCATTGAATAGCGTAGAATTTAGGTCTATGTAAACCTGCTTAGGATTGCTACCTATCAAATGCACTTTCCACTGATTATCGAATGGTTTAGGCTTAATGTTTTAAACATGGTTGTAAAATGGGATTATTTGAACATATTTCAACTCAAGATTCCTGAAATGGAGAAAAGTTAAACTGCAGTCGCTTCGAGCATATTTTGACTTCCTGATAGTCCCAAACTACAGACGATTATTTATGTTGGCTGGATTGAATGCCATGCCGACAGGGGAGCTATTGGGTCATTTAAACCAGGTGCCGTATTCGGAGTGAGAGTGTCAGTGTGGTTCTGTGACCTGCTCAATGCGGAAAGAGGTAGATGGATAAAACCTTTTACCCGGGACCCTGGGTGTGAAATCGGATGATTTGAGGTTTCTTTTAGCAGGGGTGGATTTTAACATTACATTGACAGTTGTCAAGGTTTTTCCCCCAGTTGATTAAGATAAAAAATTATTAATTCTCTATTGTTTATGCAGATATAGATATATTTCCTTTCTTTTAGTCTTAGTCTTCGTATGACAGTGTTCAGAGCCGAATTGGCTGGATGAGCAGTATCATTAAAGTAACCATTGTTTTATATCTATTGCTAAAAGTAATGGAGAAGAGTTCAGAGAAGTTAGCCTAAGCCTAGTATAGATGCATCAAAATTGGGTTTTATGCCAGTTTTATATTGGGTTTTATGCCTGTTTTAGTTTTCCAGGCTTCTCTCAAAGAATCCGAGAGGATGCTGAGAATTATCTGTCTGAAGATTCACAGCTCCCTTGAAAGAAGTGCAGTTGGCTGGAGAGAGCTATAATATTTGGTGGGGCTGTAAACCGGCTTTACTTTTAGCTGGTTTTAGGGTTTGACACTGGTTAGCAGAACAGCAGGTTATAAATACTCTAAAATGAATTGATAAGCCCTCTCTGAGGCTGGGCTCGGGGTTTTGCCTAAAGCGACACGCTCTCAGAGATTTCCATTTTGGCAGCAAGCCTAATACACATGCCCACCAAACCGATTTTAAAGACAATCTGCTCTACTCGCACACTGAGAGTGAACTTGGATGGGATATGTATCCCCAACAAAGTGTCCATCTACTACAATAGGCCCCGGATGCACATGAAGGCTCTAATGAGATTCACAGGTGTGGAAGCCTGTTCCCGTGTGCTGATCTCCTTTGCGAGATTGGGGTGCTTGTATTTATTATTCTCTTCCCTCTTTTTCTGGTGTTTTTTTTTTTTAATTGCTATGAAGTGTTGGGAAGTGTCAAACTCACCGAGCACGTAGATTATTAATTTCATTTGGGTGGTGAGTGGGAAACGATATTAGGGACAATTAGCGACGTAGATTTTCATCCATATAAATGCACCGCAATTGCCTCCAAAGCTATTTAGTTAATTGATCTATAAAAAAAGGTTGATTCATGATCTGCAGATAGACAGATTAATCTTCATTTGAAGCACTGAAAACATGTCTGGACAATAAGAGTGTGTGAAAAAAGTATACTTATTCAATTTGGTCATCTGCCCTCTGCGGGAGGCTGTTCTGGTTGTTTTTTGGTTCATCTTCCAAGCCCCTTTGCTTTGTTCTGAAGGCTCAGAAGTTGGACTCATTCTCGTCTTTTCATTTATCGCATTTTTACTGTCTGTCTTGATGTATTTTTATCTCACCCTTCCTCCAAGGAGTTCATGATAGCTAATATGGTCTTCTCTGCCCCTCTTCATTTTATTCTCACAAGAACCCTGCAAGGTAGGTCACGCAGGCTGACTGGACTAAGGTCACCTACATAGAAGAGTGGGGATTTCAATCAGAGTTTCCCTGGTGTGTGTCTGTGAGTGAGAGAGAGAGAGAGAGAGAATTCACTGTGAGACAATTTAAAATAGCTGCAGGGGCTTTTAAGTCAGTCCATAGTGGTTTTCTCCAGTCTTCTAGGAGCCAGAGTGGTGTAGTGATTAAGAGTGGTGGTTTGGAGCAGTGGACTGTGATCTGGAGAACCAGGTTTGATTCCCACTCCTCCACATGATCGGTGGAGGCTAATCTGGTGAACTGGATTTGTTTCCCCACTCCTACACATGAAGCCAGCTGGGTGACCTTGGGCTAGTCACAGCTCTCTCATGCCCACCTACCTCACAGGGAGTTTGTTGTGGGGAGGGAAAGGGAAGGGGATTGTAAGCCAGTTTGATTCTTCCTTAAGTGGTAGAGAATGTCAGCATATAAAAACCAACTCTTCTTCTTCTTCCCAGAATGAATGGCTCAACAGCAATTGGTCTCACTTTTGTTCTTGATAAACTGTGCTCCCATAATTATATGTCTGCAATGTCATAGCAATCCTGGACCATTTTAGGGAATAGTGTACTGCTCAGGTGAACTGCTCAGCATATGGCCATCCAATATGAACTGGTGGCATAATCCCCTGGCACATTTTGAATTCTGTGTGCTCTCTGCTACACACGTGCATGACCTGTGCATTTGGGTGTCCCTATTGATTTCAGCGGAGAGTGTTAATCCACGGTCGCAAAGCAGAGAGTGTGTGTGCTCGCGCGCGCACGACTCGATGCCCTCTGTTAAAATCAATAGGAACCCTTTCTTGCCTGCCTGCGTAGGAGCACTGAATATGCATCAAAGCTTCTATGCCTAGAACAGAACACTGGGTTGAGTTGAATTATGGATTGGCTCTAAGCTCCAAAAGTGTTCAAAGGGAATTGGTGGCCTTTGGCTCCATCCTGGAAAACAAGGTCTGGCAAAGCCCAAGAGGTGAGCAAAGTTGCTGTTCCATATAAACTAGTGCTCGGGCAAATGTACATTGTACATCTGCTTGCATCCTTTGGCATGGCCGCACCCGTGTAATGAAAGCCAATGCTTCTTAATTAAGGTTGTTAGATTTAGCAGCACATCGAACTGCAGTGTGTCTTCTTGCAGCGTCAAAATCCACAGGGAAGAATAAATAAGCATGCCCTAGATGGTCATGTGGCCTGCCATCAGTTAGTGCCTCAACATACACAAGCCATATGCCATGGAATGTATGGCTTACCCTTTTAAAGCTGCACATGGTAAATGGGCACAGACGCAGACATAGCTTTTTAAAGGTTTATCCAAAAAAATATTTCTTTCTAATTAAGCAAACTAGCAATAAAGTGTTCAGGTTCCAGCACGGTCTATGAAATACCCACATTTTCTCCACGATATATTTGTCAGAATCGTGCTTTCTTGAGGGAGTTGCACAGGGTTCATTAGAGTAACACCAGCACCACCTAGAGGTTCGCATCTTGATACTCCTAAAATAAAATAGATTTGCAAATGTCTTCGCTGTCAGCAGTTAAGGTCCTACGGGACTCCATGGTTTATCACAAGCACACTTGGATCCTGTTCCCAGTTTTCAGATGGGCAGAGGGGAAAGGGTGCTGGGTGCCATCATTTTTCCCATCCAGAGCAAAGGGAGGGGGTGTGACCATTCTCCTTCTCACAGAAGAGAAAGAGGAGAGAAGCTGCTGTGGTTGCTTCAAAGGGAAGGATACAGAAGAGATTACAGCAGCCCTGGAGGAGGGGCAGAGAGTGACTTTCAATGTCTTGGAGAGTGACTCATCACTCCTGAGTGACCTTCTGGCCACCCCTGGTATATAAAACCAATTGTAAGGTGTTAATCTATAGCTTTCTGCAATGTAGCCACTGGGGAAAAAATTTGTCTTGGCTGATCCTGCATTGAGCAGGGGGTTGGACAAGATGGCCTGTATGGCCCCTTCCAACTCTATGATTCTAATGTGCCACCAGCCTGACTTGTATTTCTGATTTAGACTAATATCATCCAAGTCTTTAACCACAGATTGTCCTGACTGCAGTATGGATGGTGACAGATCGAATCATATGAAGCACATAAAATAATATCGAAAGGTGCACCATGTTTGCAGAAATGTGCAGCGCATCATCAGACTACAAAACTATCGGACAAGCCCCAAATGGGAAGTGTGACAGTTTTCTAACCCTACAGTTGAGAAAAGAGTATGTTAAATTGTGGAAAGCGCTTGAGCTGAGAAGGATGTTTCAGATGGTTTCACAAACTGTGGTAGATTTGGAGGGAAGACACAAACCGTAGTTTGTTGGTTCAGGTACAACAGCAAGCTGTAGCTTGCACTAAAAAAGGAAGTGACTGTTTGATTTTGACCATAGAGGGGAGAGGGGAGTGCCTGAGCACAGTGCTCATTCATGCAATGCCAGATCAGGATTTGGTATAATGTCTGATATATGCCACAGTGTTACTGTTGTGCCCTGCAAAAACTACCTGGAAATGTAAAGGTAGTTCTAAAAACCGTAACAAACCAATATACCGAGCTTGCTTTACATGTAAACAGCTTTGGGCTGTTTAGCTTGGAAAGAAGACGGTTAAGGGGAGACATGATAGAGGTCTATAAAATTATGCATGGTATGGAGAGAGTGGACAGGGAGAAGCTTTTCTCCCTCTCTCGTGATACAAGAATTCGGGGTCAGCTGCTGAAGCTGGAGGGTGAGAGATTCAAAACAGATAAAAGGAAGTATTTCTTTACACAATGCATAGTTAAATTGTGGATGTGGAACTCCCTGGCTACTAGTCATGATGCATATCTATTCTCTCCAGGATCAGAGGAGCATGCCTATTATTTTGGATGCAGTGGAACACAGACAGGATGGTGCTGCTGCAGTTGTCTTGTTTGTGGGCTTCCTGGAGGCACCTGGTTGGCCAATGTGTGAACAGACTGCTGGACTTAATGGACCTTGGTCTGATCCAGCATGGCCTTTCTTATGTCCTTATGTCAGCTAGGAATGGTTTTGATAAGGCTGTAGTCAGTGTTTTTCAAGGAGGAAATCAGTTCAGTCAAGTGGCGTTGGGACAGGTGCCATTTGAGAAAAGCTAGATAGAATCTCCTGCAAATCTAAGGTCTTGGTAGCTATCATTCTTCTTTGAAATAGTCCCACCAGTAGGAAGGCGCTTTAAAAAAAAAATTTTAACAGGAGCCAACTGAAGTGAGCATTGTCTATATGTATCAGCAGGGCTCATCGTTGCTGGATTGCTAGTCTCTTCAGAGAGGATGCAGGTGCTGCATTGTGTGGCTGCATTCAACTGTTTGCTCTGCTGTTTAATGGCCTTGAAAAGGCTGAGATCTAGAATTCTACAATGCTAGTTAAGAGAAATAATGACTTTCCTCTCTAAGGGTTGGAGACCAGCATCCTTGTGCTGTGCATGCTTATGCGAACATAAGTGCCCCTGAGCAAAAAGGGGAGTTACTTCCAAGTAGGCATGCATATAATTTGCACACTGAAACTACATACAAACAAAGATTTCTGGAGCAGGGGATTTCCAGTCCACATTGCTGTTGTAGCACTAGCTCAGATCTAGTATCAATAGGTTAATAATTAGGGTTGTCAGGTCCCTCTTCGCTTCCGGTGGGAGATTTTGGGGGCGGAGCGTGAAAAGGGTGGGATTTGGGGCGGGACTTCAATGCCATAGGGTCCAATTGCCAAAGCAGCCATTGTCTCCTGGTGAACTGATCTCTATTGGCTGGAGAGAGTTGTAATAGCAGGAGATCTCCAGCTAGTACCTGGAAGTTGGCAACCCTATTAATAATTGTACAAATGTGATGGAGGGAGAGGAAGATTCTCTCTGTAGGCAGAGAAAGGCTGTTCTCTCTGTACTGCTAACACCTGCAGCAGTTTCCCATACAAGTACAAGGGAATGAGAAATTAACTACACCAGACTGTAGTTTCTGGTCCAGTCAATTCCACTGCTATGGGAAATAAGGTTTTGGTGTAAGGACTGCTTATCCTGTGAGCCTTCTGTGAGAAAGAGTGACACAGGCAGCTTCCTACAAGCTTTTCACAGTCTTCTTGTGTCACTGTCGCGGTGTAGTTGCTGAGGAGCTTTGTTTAGCGATGGCTGTGGCAACAGTGAAATAACCTTGACTGGAGGGAGAAAAAGAAGACTGCATGCATTAGGTTTGTAAAGGAAAGTAATTCCGTGTGTGAGGAAATCTGCACGGTCAAAAACAGCCGGCTTACCGTGGCATAACTGTTTATTCATTTTATCATTTGCAAGGTCTTCTTTATCGTTCTGTTACTTGTTAACGTGATACTTTATTAAATGTATTCAAAAAAACATTGGAGCCGAATCCTCTGACCTGAAAACAATCAAATTGGCACTCTCCCTACAGATCCTATCAGGTGTGTTTTTTTTTTTCAGTTGTTAATTCAATTGGCTGGTTACACAAGCTTAGCTTTAATAAGGAAGAACGATACTCCAAACAGTAAAATAAAAGCAACCATAAGTGCAAAAAAGCAAAAGTAATTTTTTTTAATTAGCACTATTTGTAGGGTTGCCAACCTCCAGGTGGTGGCTGGAGATCTCCTGCTATTACAACTGATCTCTAGCCGATAGCGATCGGTTCACCTGGAGAAAATGGCTGCTTTGACTCTACGGCATTGAAGTCCCTCCCCTTCCCAAGCCCCGCCCTCCTCCGGCTCCGCCCCAAAAACCTCCCGCCGGTGGCAAAGAGGGACCTGGCAACCCTAACAATTTGGACCCACCAAAGTATTAAAAAACTGTACAAACTTTTGAGTTACCCTGAACTCTTCATCAGGATCAGTGTATAAGAAACCCCATAAGAGGAGGGGGAGCTGTTTTAATCCAAGGGGAAGGTCTTCTGTTCTACAGCTTGTGTTAGATGTGCAGGCTTCGTGGAATTAGGGGGTGCTGGCTATCCCTGGCTGCATCAAAGGCCTTCTGGGATGCTGAAGGAAAAAATTGCAATTCCTGTTTGAAAATACAGGAGTCACCAGTTCCCAAATGACTCTACTATGATTAAAAGAACATGCGGGTTCCTTTAAAGGCCAAGAGCCGAAGAAAGTCATGGTAGTCCTTATGTTAACAAACTGGGAGATTGATGCACTGGGTAGAATCTCAACAGGAGCCAAATTGGGTAAAATCCAGGGAACACATGAAGCTGCTTTCTACTGACTCAGACCCTTGGTCCATCAAAGTCAGTATTGTCTACTCAGACTGGTAGTGGCTCTCCAGGGTCTCAGGCAGAGGACTTTCGCATCACCTCCTTGGCTGGTCTCTTTCACTGGAGATGCCGGGGATTGAACCTGGGATCTTCTGCATGCCAAGCAGATACTCTACCACCGAGCCACATCCCCTCCCTCCTCATTTAGAAATAGTGGGTGGACAGCAAGAAATCCCCATAATCAGACTTTCATCTCTGATCATTACCTTATGTTTAAAAATTGGATAGAGCTTTAGGGTTTTGGATTTTTCCCATGGGCCAATGTGGCTCTCTACAATCTCTATTTGGGAAAATACTGAGCCATCTGAAATGGAGGGGTTCTTCAATTACAGCGTAACTGCAGTTTTGTATATTGATTGAAAAATGGGTGAAATGGAAAGGCTTTCAATGTCAAGATATGGGGAAACAAAAAGAGACACTGTGTGTATTTGTATATCTGTATTTAAACAATTCATTTGGCTTTGCCTGATTTCTGTGGGATTAGATTGTGCAATGCATTTCCATCAATTTAGGTAATTGGTCTATCCTGAGTCTTTCAGGTTTGGGGAATTATGCTAGCTAAATTCCCCTGGGAAGACCTTGTGCTATTGCTCTTGGGAAGAATTAAGCTGCTCTGGACCTGGTGAATGCCTGGCTCGAAGATTTTTGGAAGTCCGGTGCTTACAGCAAAAAGGAAGAACAAGGTATAATAAACACACTCCTAAATATGTCAAATTAGCTGTCAGATCTCATGCATATTAATTCCACCTGAAGCTTTTCAAAATAGCAGGGCTGGCAATTTTATCAAATTGGCTGTTACCTTGGTAAGCCCTCGTAAACATCAGAACCGCTCTCCTCATTTAGAAATAGTGATTTAGTTTGAGGAATATGAGTAGTGTCAGTGAGCAATTAAATTTTAATTGAGCATAAAATAAAGTCCACTTGCTGGAAATTAACGCCAAATTATTTGAAAAGGCACCCTAACAATAATTTCAGGGCTCGTTTTCTATAACGAAAAACCTCTCAGAAAGGTACAGAGAGATCAAGGGTCCTTGAATGAAGCACCCCAACATAATAACTTCCACATAAATAGGTTTACTTCATGGAAACATCAGTGTGTCTTAGGAAATACTCCTCTTTTTTGTGGAAATGCTTTTGGGTGGTTTCATATACTGTAGAATCACTGTTATCCAAAATGATGGGGCTCCAAGAACTGTCTCCCAGGCTGAATTCCAACACTGTATCAAGCCTTGGTTTAAGCATGATAAAGGTCTATAAAATTATGCATGGTATAGAGAGAGTAGACAGGGAGAAGTTTTTATCCCTTTCTCATAATACTAGAACAAAGGGTCATCTGCTGAAGCTGGAGGGTGAGAGATTCGAAACAGATAAAAGGAAGTATTTCTTCTCATAATGCATAGTTAAATTGTGGAACTCCCTGCCTCAAAATGTGGTGATGGCTGCCAACTTGGAAGGCTTTAAGAGGGGAGTGGGCATGTTCATGGAGGAGAGGGCTATCCATGGCTACTTGTCAAAATGAATACTAGTCATGGTGCCTACCTATTCTCTCCAGTATCAGAGAAGCATGCCTATTATATTAAAAAGCACTGGCAGGATGGTGCTGCTGCAGTCAGCTTGTTTGTGGGCTTCCTAGAGGCACCCGGTTGGCCACTGTGTGAACAGACTGCTAGACTTGATGAGCCTTGGTCTGATCCAGCATGGCTTTTCTTATGTTCTGAACGTATTTGTCTGCATTTTTTTTCACCATCTCAGTAAATTTGCTTTCGTACCCAGGGTTAAGTCTCTGGAGTTAGAGTGATGGTCATAAATCTGGTTTGCCAATTTAGTGGGACAATGTTGTGCAGAGGTTGGAAAGTCAAACTAGGATGGCCCAGATTCAATTCTGCACTCCATATGAAACTAACTGGGTGACTTTGGCCTAGTCTATTCTCTAACCTACCTCACAGAGTTGTGGTGAGGATTTATTTACTTTATTTATAGTCTGCCTTTCTCAGTGAGACTCATAGTGGGTTACAAAATTCAAAACAATGCAGAAGGTACATTATAAGGCATACAATAAATAGTGTAATAAAGTTGGGTTACAAAAGGATTGTAAGAGGATTTTGCCGTTTCACACAGTAAAAACCAATTGCAAAGTGCATTGCAAAAAGTTAGAAAATAATGCAATAATGCAATAAAAACCTGTATAAAACATGACATATGAGAAATGCAAAACTGGATTACAGAAATTAGAAACAATGCTAGGGGTTAGATCCAGAGTAAACTTTCCAAAGGCAGAATTGAACTTGCCTGCTTCTCTGCTCCCACCGCAGCCCACTGATTTCCACCTGTTTCTGGAGCATAGTGCCACCTGAAGAATGACTTGAGGAGTCAGCAGTGGGAAGGGGGAAGGAATAGAAATTGCCAATTAAGCCTGAGTCCAACCCAGTAAAAACAAGATGATGCGTACAGTAAGCAGTGTTATAAACAGCAGCTATTGCCTCTTTGTAAAAGCGTCCTCCTGGATAATTCCATTTTATTACAACCCAATTCGCTTTAGAAAAATGTCACCCTAGACAATTCCATTTTACACAGTCTGTGGAATGGCAGAGTTGTGGGAACCTTTCTGGCCTCCTCAGGTATGCCATTCCACAATGGGGAGCCACAACAGCAAATGCTTGACTATGGGCAGCTGTTGATCTTATCCATTTGCATGGTGGCACCTTCAGCGGCCTTTGCTCAGATGAGCACAGCTCTCGCAGTGGGGCATATAGGAAGAGGTGGTCCTTTAGATGTGTTGGCCCTAGGCTATGAAGACGTTTGTAGGCAATAGTCAATACCTTGAATTGAACCTGGAAACGATTTGTTAATCAATGTAGGGATTGCAGAACAGGTGTAACATGTATATTCCTCCTAACTCCCAATCGTAATCAAGCTGCAGTGTTCTATAACAGCTGGAGTTTCTGGGTTGTCTTCAAGGGCAGACCCATGTAGAGTACATTGCAGTAGTCTAGCTTCAAGATTACTGTGTCACTGATTCAGATGGCCCAATCAGCTAGGTCAAGGAAGGAGCCATCTTCTGAGCTACATGAAGGTCAAAGAATGCATTTTTTGCTGCTTAATAAATTTCCTTCTTTAGTGATAATACTGGGTCCAGTATAAGCCCTAGACTCTTAATTGAGTCAGCAAGAAACGTATGGAAAGTGCAGTGCCCTCCAAGACCTCTGCCTACCAAAGCACAATTGCCTCTCTCTTCTCAGGATTCCATTTTGGCTTGTTCACCTTTAGCCATTTAACCAATAGCAGCCAGACACTGGCTCAAAATCTTTCGAGCGTCACTGGGTGGTTTGGAGAAAGAAATACAGCGCTCGGTGTCATCAGTATATTGATGACACCCTACTCAAAAAGCATGAATGAGTTCTCCTGTGGCTTTAAATAGAGACTAAATAGCATTGGGAAATAAACCGCTCAGGGAGGAAACTGGGATACAAATTAAATAAATAAATAAGCTGAGTTTTGTGGAACCCCACATAATAAGTCCCACACTGATTAAAACTGGTTTCCAACAGCAACCCTCTTGAGTCCACTCTCCAAGGAAAGATTTGAACCAATCCAATGAATGGATAAAATGGAAGAGGGGATCTATGTGTGACTGATCGGAAGTGTAGCACACCAAAGTTGGCAAAAACCAGGGGTTTGCTACTGTTTAAGGCCAATCTGGGATTTCGGACTAAGGTTACTAAAGGGTTTGTGAACCAGTTTGCTCTTTAACCATGATTTGTTTCGATGTCTGGATTCACAAACTGCAGTTTGTTGAGCAGCACAGCCTCTTGTGGCTGCCTATGCCCAGCTGTAGCAGCGAAGGGAAGATATCTTTGCTAGGAGGCAGGACAAAGGCAAGAAGCAGAGAAACTGGGGTTCAAGTACAAGCCAGTGGTGTTGTTACATCTGGGAAATCAATTGGACAAATCATTGTTTATTGTGGAGCCTGAATACAGCCCTGGATGAAAGACTTGCCCTGCCCTCAATTAATCAGAAATACCATAATGGAATCCGTGTCAAAGGCTCATAGGTTAGGCCATAAAACATCGAGTGCTGAAACACTGGTGAGTTTGCTACATTGTAACCACTTTTCCCACACCCTCCCAAGGCTGTGCCCTAACCACCCAACCTGATATGATGGTTGCCTGCCTCTTCCGAACGCTGATATTTTGCAGCCCGTTTTCCTTTCATTCGCTCAGAGTTAATGTTTCAACTCTGATCTCCATTGTTAAACCACCAAAGTCCAAAGCCAAAAGGGGGAACGGTGTGTGTAGGGGGGGGCACTTTCTAAACTTGGATGGAATGAGCACCGTGCATTCCCAATGGCCGCTCTATAGCATATCGATATAAAATTAATCAAGTTTATGTCTCCTGTCAGTGGTCGGTCGTAATAGATGACGGGCTGTACTGGAGCCAAACCATCCAAGAAATGATTTGCTGGAGGCTTTGTCAGAAATCTGCTGACATTCAGGGTGCTCTTGACTGGAGCTGAGATAGGAAATTCCAGCTTTGTGTCATGTATGCCTGAGCTTTCCTTTCAGGCTTGTTTTGGCGTTCTGCAGCTGTTGAAAGGTCAGAGGTAATCAGATAAGCCAGGAGGATGCTATCTGTCAAGATAATTGACTTGAGCTGTTGGGTGCAGGAGGGGCAGCGGGAAAGTATCAACACTGACATATAAAAATTGTAAAGATGCCCCCATTATTACAAAGGAAGGCCCCCCGGAGCTGCCCATGATCTCGGAATATCGCTTTGCAATAAAGAAATGCCTTCGGGTGTAACGTCTGGTTTTTAACATAAGTCATCTTTAACAATGGAGAAATTACTGTCTCTTTAGCAGTGACACATTCCATTTGGATGCACGCATGCATACATACAAGAGGCAGTGTCGTGCATTGGTTAGAGCAGGAGGTAGGCAATCTTTTTGGCCATGTAAAGATGGTTGGTGTGCTGGCAAACAAAAGGGGGGGGGAAGAAGTCATACTCACCCAGAAATGCTTGGAGCAAACAAGTCCCAGAAGCACAACCAGCATTGCAGGGATTCACCTGAGTCTGAGCTGGTGGTTTTGAAGGTCCAGGAGGTGATGTCAGGCATAAGCCATACTAGTTGTCTTATCCAATGCTGCTGGAACACAAACCCAGGGTTTGCTACCCCTGGGTTAGAATGCCCCTGGGTTAGAATGTTGTTGGCTATCCCTGGGTTAGAATGCCAAGCTGGGAACAGGAATCTGGGTTCAGCCACCACTCTGGGTGATCTTGAGCCACTCCCTCTCTTCCTCCCCAACTTCATAGGGTCACTAATATGAGGATGAAGTTCTGGAGCCGAGATCTGTTGATGCTGCCCTGAGCTTCTTGGAGGACGGATGATACAAAAATGTTGTAGGCAATAAATATGTCTATGTCAATTATGTGTATACAAGTAGGAACCTGCAAGGACTTATGGGATAATTCCCCTCTCCCCCGGTATTTCCTCTTTCTCCTCCACGAAAGCCCTCATAGCCTCTCCCCCTTTCCTGCCTCCTTTCCTTTTCTTCCCATCCACCAGCCACCCTACTTCAGTTCCATAGAATCCAATTGCCAAAGCAGCCTTTTTCTCCAGGGGAACCGATCTCTACCGGCTGGATAGCAGGAGTGCTCCAGCTAGTGCCTGGAGGTTGGCATCCCTGTTTATAGGGCCTGATCTCAGAGCCAGCATTCTTTCCAGGGAACAGGGCAATTAACTCCTTAGATTTCAGGCTGAGAGGAGATTGCTTTTCTTTTATAGAGACAAATACACGAAATACTTGTGGCACCTAACTGTTGCCATTCAGTTTGCTTTACAAAAACCCACTTCGTTTTAAATTCCTCTGACTTGCCTGGACCTGAAAGTCCCGAATTATATGCCAATGTATTTAATTATCATTATGCCTATATTATTTGTATTAATGGTAATCAAGGGTGTGTGTTTTTTAAAAAATAACAAAAACAATATTTAGTAATCTCTAATCTACTTATTCTTTGTAATGTCTATATTGGCTCTCTGGGATGGATGTGAGGCCCTACTATGAGTGGTTTTAGGGGTAGTCCATTGGTAGATGTGAGTACGCTTTTCTATAGAAATGCAAACCTGGTGTTTGATTCTGCGGGTGCCACCCCACTATAGCACCAGAAGTGCACTTAGGACCAGGCTTCTCCAGGGTATAAAATGGTAGGTGCAATTCCATTGTACAGGATTTCATAGGGATAAAAATTAGGAACTGAATAGAGTCATGCAGTTCCTTCCTGGCATTTGCACACACAACTGGTTTTCCACTTCCACTTCCAGTGCCAAGTATATAGAGTTTTAGCACATAGATATCAAGGTACAAGCAAAACTGCCTTACCTAGTGCCTCCCTCTCCTCCTTGTGATAGCCAACAGACTTGGGGAAAGGAATAAAGATCACACTCCAGGCAACTGAACATCAGCTGACATTCTGTTCAGCAGTTCTGCTGGAAGTTGCTCTACTTAACTCCTAGGGTTTCCAACCTCCAGTAATCTCCAGCCAATAGAGATCAGTTCACCTGGAGTAAATGGCCACTTTGGCAATTGGACTCTATGGCATTGAAGTCCCTCCTCTCCCCAAACCCCATCCTCATCAGGGTCTGCCCCTAAAACCTCCCACCAGTGGCGAAGAGGGACCTGGCAACCTTACTAGCTCCTCCCTTCCTGCCTTCAGATAAGGAAAAGCCTGTCCTGAGTGGAAAGGGCTATACAGCCAGTTAAGTGGCCACCACAGCGTCAGCAGTCAAGGGAGTGAGACTGGATGAAAAGGCTCTTGGAACAACCCAAAGGGTTTAATGAGAAACTGTGGGATGGGATGCTTTACCAGAGTAACAGAGGAGATTGGAAGCATACCCAAATGAATTATGTTTTGTCATTCTATATAAGCTGCTTTAGAGAATCCTACTGATTTAAAAGGCAGGGTACAAATCAAATAAACAGAGCAATTCCACTCTACTTGCATAAATTGTCTGGCCAATGGTAGCTTTCAATATTTGTATTAGCAGTTCAGGTTGCGTGTCATGCTTATCTTTTTCTAGTTCACTCTTCCATTCGTATCCTTCCTGCCAGAGGATGTAGTGATAGCAAAAAGCATAGATGGCTTTAAAAGGGGAATAGACAGATCCATGGCCTCTGTGTTTTGTTGTTGGCCCTCTATAGTAAATAGTTGGCCATTGTGTGAGATAAGATGTTGGACTAGATGGACCACTAGTTGATCCAGCAGGACTCTTAACATTTTCATTCTAAGGAGCTCAATGTGTTTCCCATGCTTCATTTATCCTCATAACAGCCCTAGGAGGTTGGTTAGGCTGCAACACAGTTTCTGCCCCAAGTTCATCCAGTGATATTTATGGCAAGTGGAGATTTGAAATCCAGTTTCCCGAGCCCTGCTTTGATACTCCAGCCATTATGCTATGCTGTCTCTATAATTTAGCACAGTGGCTTTCCAGATTTACACTATACCAAACTGACAGGTACAGAGCTGGTGGAAGAAGCGGCCGCGGCAGGGGGAAGGGAGGGGATGTACCACGTATGTATGCACATGCTGGAGCCAAATGCCGTCCAGACTTCCAAAAGATCCAGCACTGCATATTGAAATACATATATCACTGGGCAGATTTTGGCTTTCATGTTCTAGGAGAGCCAGACCTAAACTTTATGCTATGAAATAACATAAATTAAGCAAAACACCGCCATTACTAATACCATGAAATGTATATAGATCCTATCTGAGCATGTATTAAAGAAAGGCACTTGGAAATTTTTTATCAGCCTGTGATTTCTTGGTGTGTAACAATGATGTAGCATCTGAATTACCGAAAATGACCTGACTTCTAAGTAAATGCTCAACGTGCAGTGGTTTGTGGGCCAGGTGAAAAACGACAGATTGCGCTGAACTTAAAATAGCTACTTTTCATTTCTTCAGTCCAAACTGTAAGTGCTGGGAAAGTCACTTATCATCCAAATCCTTTTCACAAGTAAGGAGGACATACTGGCAGTCTTCTGATAATTCGGCTAATATGTGCTACAGTGCAAAGTTCATCATTCTCACATGCTGGCATTTTTGCAGTCTTATTTATCTCTCCAATTCCAGTTCCAGACATTCTTTCTGGGAAGCTTGTTCATAGCATGTCTGAAGAGATAATAAGGTTCTCTCCCGAAGTCTTTGAATGACACTTTCGTCACTGCTAAGGTCACTGAAATTCAAGAAGTATTGTAGGTTCTGGAAGGTGAGCTTGTGAGGAAGGAGCTCTTCCTGTGACATCTGAGCATGGCCAGTATTGAAACTCCATGTGCTGATTCTTAAGTTTCAGCTACTCAGTTCCTAGGAAGAACCCTGCTGGGTAAAGCTAAGGGTCTGTCTAGTCCAGCATCCCATTTCTCACAATAGTAAAATGGGTAGCACACAAGTAGCGTACTGAAGGATTCTTCTCCAGGCTCCACCACTAGCCAGAGGTCTGCTGGGAGAACACATCTAGGCTTGTTTCCAAATTCTGTGACAACTCTGCTTTGATTTGCAACTTTGTATGGTTTTTCAAGTCCTGACCTGGATGGCCTAGGCTAGCCTGCTCTCCTCAGATCTCAGAAGCTAAGTAAGGTCGGCCCTGATTAGTATTTGGATGGTAGACCAACAAGGAAGTCCAGGCTCACTGAACTTGCCAGAATTTACTCATAGCCTACATTTTGGCAGCTGGATCCTCGAATCCTTCGTTGGTGCAAGACTTAATAGTTCTATAGCTCAGCCCTTAGGCTAGAGCCAATCGGAACCATAAAAAGACATCTGAATTCTCAATTCAGGTTGCACTTGTCTCGCTTGTGCATTTTAACACCAAAAATCAGATTTTCACCTCTTTCTCCTAATGAGCCCATTCTGATTACCTTCTACCTCTCTATTAGAGAATGAAGCAATGCATCTGCCACAGAACAACCCCTCTGAAGAAGATAACAGCGGTTACCCAGACCTCGTTGCTGGTGGGAAGGGGCTCGCTGTATGGCCCATTTTCAAGGACTCCACCCCACCACCCTGTTCTCCGCCATTCGGGCCTCGAGGTCCTTGCAAGGGCAGCAAGGGCCTTTGGACCTTGTTGGATGTTGCCCTATTGTTGCTGGTTGAGAAGGGGCCCCCATAACAGTTCAAGCTTCAGGGTCCCAAAAATGTAGGTCCGTCACTGGACACAGCCTGTCAACATGACATAGCAAGAGCTGTATGTATGTTGCCATTCTGGACAAGCACAGGCTGTGATTTAGGATCCTGGCCCAGGCTGTGATTTAGGATCCTGAAGAATCTTTCATTGTAAAATAGCAACGTTTTGATCTCTCATGACTCTTAATAATATGGAAACAATGCCTGGCGATCTCTCTCATTTCTATTTAGCACAGGGCAACATACCCTGGTAGAGTGGGGGGGTGGGGTTGAACCCCAGCCCTAGGCCATTAATCTATACTGGCTCTCTCTAACCTTAAGCCCATTAAGGGAGCATCTCTTAGCTATAAACTAAACACCTTCTCTTAGCTATAAACTAAACATCTTTACCTTATCTTTTCATGACATCCCACATGGCATTTCTCTTCCAGCTGGCTACACGTGCAGGTTCCTGTTACATAAAACCAGTCAGCTTGACATCCATTTGTCATGCAAAGTGTATTGGCTTATATATCAAATGACAATCCTGGGACATTTTCCCCAGTGACAGAAATCATTTGTTCCAGAAAGAAAAGGAACGCAAAGGCATGTAATTATGCAAGGTTTGCGATCGCTCTGCAGAGGATAAGTTATAGAAAAAGAAAGCGTAATTTGGGACAATTGGGTGTTTGCTTTTTCTTCTGCTTATGTGCTTGGTTATAATTTTGCTTTCCCACTTTTGTGAGATCTTAGGTGTTCGGTTCCATCTGCATCATATGAAGCCCTTTCAGCAAAGCATAAAGGTGTTCCATAACTGGCCTACACCCCAAGTAGCATTATAATTGGTACCTTCATTTGCATCTCACCAGAAGAGCCATGGATGCAAACATCTTTGGACACAGAGTTAATTAATGTTCCTGGAGAGGGTTACTTCTGAGGGAGCATAATCTCAGGTGTTGATGTACCTATACCTGGAAGACGTAGTAAAGACTTCAGTCTGTGGGCTTCCTGGTCGATCAATTTGTACAAACCCTCCACAATATTTTTACATAGATTTCTCCTGACAAACATGAACAACCTTCCTTGCTGAAACAGCACAGGTATTCCTCCTTTCCCCTGCCCCCCAAAAAACACTTTTTTAAGTCTTAAATTTCCATTTTAACTTTTTCTCTCAAACTTTCCCTCTTGAAACTGTTTCCTTTGGATTTCTCATTTCGGCTCGGCTACCCAGGAGGCTATAGTTAATTCAAAGCCCAATGTCATCAGCAAGTTTGGCATTGTATAATGCAAGTCTAAAATTAGGTGACTGAATTCAGCTTAGCAGGCTAAAAAAAAATGGGAGGGAGTTTATGCACCTTCATAATGATGCTGCAGTCTGGAAGCTGCTTTTGAAATAACTTTCAAAGCTTCTAAACTTCCACCCAGAAATTTGTGGTATGCAGTCACAAGAGAGTAGGGGGGCCTGTCAGTCTCTTGGCTATTCCAGGACCTTTCCCTGAATGTTAAGACAGATCTGTTTCATAGTCGTAGAATCATAGAATCATAGAGTGGGAAGGGACCACCTGGGTCATCTAGTCCAACCCCCTGCACTATGCAGGAAATTCCAAACTACCTCCCCCCCACACACCCCCAGTGACCCATACTTCATGCCCAGAAGATGGCCAAGGTACGCTCCCTCTCATGATCTGCCTAAGGTCATAGAATCAGCATTGCTGACAGATGGCCATCTAGCCTCTTCTTAAAAACCTCTAGGGAAGGAGAGCTCACCACCTCCCGAAGAAGCCTGTTCCACTGAGGAACTGCTCTAACTGTTAGAAAATTCTTACTCATGTCTAGACAGAAACTCTTTTGATTTCATTTCAGCCCGTTGGTTCAGGTCCGACCTTCTGGAGCAACAGAAAACAATTTGGCACCCTCCTCTATATGACAACCCTATATGACAGTAGTAGTAGTAGTAGTAGTAGTAGTAATAGTAGTAGTATATCCTGTGCCCAAAGTGTTGCCAGCTCCCTCTTTGCCACTGGCAGGAGGCTTTTGGGGGTGGAGCCTGAGGAGGGGAGAGACTTCAATGCCATGGAGTCCAATTGCCAAAGCAGCCATTTTCTCCAGGGGAAGTGATCTCTATTGGCTGGAGATCAGTTGTAATAGCAGGAGACCTCCAGCTAGTACCTGGACTAGCAATTGGACTCTATGGCATTGACGTTCCTCCCCTTCCCAAACCCCACCCTCTTCAGGCTCCACCCCTAAAGCCTCCCACTGGTGGCAAAGAGGGACCTGGCAACCCTATCCAAAGCACTGCATCGCAACAGGCTGCTGGTTGTTTGAGTGGTAAAGTGGCCCATCGTGATGCAGCGCTTGCGGGTGTAAACCGGAAATGGCGTAATCGCGTCGGTGTGGCCACGCGCATGATCCCTGCTCCTGAGCTGGCTGATGGACCTGGCAACCCTAGTACAAATCCCAGTCTGTCATGAAGTGGCCTTCAGAGCTAGTCATGCTCACTCAGCTGATCTTGCCTGACAAGGCTGTTGTGAGGGGAAAACCTCAAAGGCTACTTGGCAGAAGGGCAGGATAACACTGTGAGAGATAGATAGATAGATAGATAGATAGATAGATAGATAGATAGATAGATAGATAGAGAGAGAGAGAGAGAGAGAGAGAGAGAGAGAGAGAGAGAGAGAGAGAGAGAGAGAGAGAGAGAGAGAGAGAGAGAGAGATGATATTTGGACCAATAAGGTCACTGGCACTGGGACGAGCTAGGCTCTTCTAAAAAGTGTACTAAATGTAAATTTCATTTTATTACAGCCAATAAAACCTATTGGGCTGCTTGTTTTTAGGGTTGTGATTGGCCTCCATTGATCCTTACACTCTGATTTAGGTCTCTCGGGACAGAATATATAGCTAGATGCCTAAGGGTGCATTTTGAACTGCCTTAAAAGCAGAACTGGGTGGGTGCATTTCCCTCCCTCCCCCCAACATGGCACACCACAAATGTACACACGGGGCTGGGATACAGGAAGCCACCATGACCAACATATACACACACTAGGTGATGTGTCCCACAGCAATGGGTTAGGGTGTGGTCTAGCCACCCCACAGTTTAAATAACACTACTCTATGGTATTGAAGTCCTTCCCCTCCCCAAACCCCGCCCTCCTCAAGCTCCACCCCAAAAACCTCCCGCCGATGGCAAAGAGGGACCTGGCAACCCTACTACCCCATAATGTTACCATCTCCTCCCATATAATCCATCCCAACAGTTAAGATCTGCCTCTCAAGCCTTGCTCTCTGTGTCCCTGCCTTCAGAGATGAGGCAGGTGGTGACAAGAGACAGGGCATTTTCTGTTGTGGCACCTTGCTTTTGGAATGCCCTCCCTTTGAGACTCACCTAGGACCTACTTTACTTTTTCTTAGGCTCCAGGCCAAAACAAAAGCTTTTAGTTAGAGGTTTTATCTTATCTCCTTTTTAATGGTCTGCTTCTATTTTACGGAAAGGTTTTGTGCTGCTTCTGTCTAATGGCTTAGTGTATAATGGCTTGTTTTTTATTATTGTGGTGACTGTACCCATAAGCCACCTTGAACAGGACACTGCAGAGGTGGCATAGAAAGATCCTAAATGAATAAATAAACAATGGAATGGGTTCTGGTCCATTCTTGCCAGCTGCAAGAGCTGTCTCTGGCAGCTCTTGGTCGCATTAAGCAGTGAATGATCCAAATCTGCTTTTATAGTGGTATAAGTTGTAAAGGGTCCTTAGCAGAGTCTGTCACTGTTGCTTCCATGGCACTGTTGTCACCTTGAGAAAAGTTCTGAAAGAGAGAGTGGCATTTCTTTCAAAGCAAGAGTTCTTTTAATAAATAAGTTAGACACAGTCTCGTGTGGCTGAAGAAAAGGTTTCCAGAAAGTTTCCCGGACGTCAGTGGCAAAACTCAGATTGATTAAAATTATTCTTGAATGCACCTTTGGAGATCCACCAGAAGGACTTCTTATTGGCATCTTCCTGTAGCCCAGGAGTACCGGTATCATCTGTGTAACGCAATAGCAGGTGTTGAAGTTCCCAAGTGCCATCTGACTCTGTCAAAAATCAGTATGCGGGTAAAAGGATTGAGAGACAGCGTGGTGTAGTGGTTAAAAGTGGTGGACTTTTATCTGGTGAACCGGGTTGGTTTCCCCACTCCTATACATGAAACCAGCTGGGTGACCTTGGGCTAGTCACAGTTCTCTTCAAGCTCTCTCAGCCTCACCTAACTCACAAGGTGCCTGTTGTAGGGAAAGGAAGATTGTGGGGAAGATTGTAAACTGGTTTGATTCTCCTTAAAAGTTAGAGAAAATCAGCATATAAATACCCACTTTTCATCCTCTTCTTCTTCTTCACTCAGAATGCAGCAGACAAAATCCAGTCCAAACACACCTTTGTAAGGTTAGATTCAGAAATAATGCACATGAAAGTGCCTCTACCTTTCAATAAGGAACCAAAAAAGCCACACTCAAATGTTACCACCCAAGCCACCTCCCCCCAAATGAAGACACAAAACAACCGCACCTGGGTTTAACTAGGTTATTGCTGATCGATGTCATAAGCATATCTAAGGGTGGGATGCAAAAGGCAGCCTACAGCAACCATGGTATGGGAAACTCCACCACACCTCCAAACTTCCCCAGCAATTTTGATGCCTTTGTTTATCCTTGCCTGCATATGAATTACTCTGAGAGGTACTAGGGGGAGATCTCCCGCTAATACAACTGATCTCCAGTTGACAGAGATCAGTTCTCCTGGAGAAAATGGTTTCTTTGGCAATTGGACTCTATGGCATTGAAGTCCCTCCCCAAGCCACGCCCTCCCCTCTCCAAGCCATGCCCTCCCCAGGCTCCACCCCCGAAATCTTCAGGTATTTCCCAACCCGGAGCTGGCAACCCTAGAGAGGTGCCAAGCCCCTGGTCCCTCCACCAGCATGTTGCACAGACAACTAAGGGTTTGGTTGATGCTTCTCAGCACTGAAGGTGTCCTCCTTCAACCTACAGTGCTGTACAATGAATGATGGGCTATGATAGGTAGGGCTGTCAATTCGGTTCGGCCCGAACTGAAAATCAGCCGAATTTCCCTTGATTCGGCGGTTTTTAGTTCGGACGGATCCGAACTCAAAACTGGCGGGCAACGGGGGGGGCGAATTCAGCGAGTTCGGGAGTTCGGCGAATAAATTCGGCCAATTCGGCCGTCAGTAAGCAGCATAACCGTCAGTAAGCAGCATTCTCCTCCCCCGGCCAATCGGTGGCCAAGCTGGGTCTTCTTCTGGCCAATCAGTCAGGATTGAGTGCTGGAGGAATCAGCTGATGTGCGGCCAGCCGGGGAAAGAGAGAGAGAGAGGGAAATCCTCATGTGTGTGTGAGGGGGTGCTTATGCACATTCGCTCCTTTCCGTGGCTGCAGGGGGCGCATTTTTTGGGGTACCGACCCCAAACTTTCAGGGGATATTCAGACAGGTTTTTTTAAGAGACCACCCAAGTTTTGTAAACATTGGGTCAGGGGGTCCCGAGATATGGGCTCCCCCCCTTTTTTCTTTCCATGGCTGCAGAGGGCGCATTTTTGGGTGTGCCGACCCCAAACTTTCAGCGGAGCATCAGACTAGGCTTCTTAAGATACCCCCCAAGTTTTGTAAACATTGGGTCAGGGGCCCCCGAGATATGGGCTCCACCCCTTTTTCCTCTCCCCCCTTTTCCATTTTCGTGGCTGCAGGGGGCGCTTTTTTGGGGGTTCAGCCCCCAAACTTTTGTCATAGCTTCAGAGAATCCCTCTTAAGAGACCACCCAAGTTTTGTAAAGATGGGTTCAGTGGGGGCTGAAATATTGGCTCCCCCCCTTTTCTCTTTCCATGGCTGCAGGGGGCGCATTTTTGGGTGTGCCGATCCCAGACTTTCGGCGGAGCTTCAGTCAAGGCTTTTTAAGAGACCACCCAAGTTTTGTAAACATTGGGTCAGGGCCCCCCGAGATATGGGCTTTCCCCTTTCCCCTATTGGGATGAATGGATCACCCTCGAGAGATGCATACATATGGATCTTATATTGGATACAAATGGAATCATATTGGATTACCCAGCCTCCCAGCCCCTCCTGCTGGAACAGAAGACAGCCACAGTAAGACCCCTTTGGGGGCTTTAATCTATATTTTTTCTTTTCTGTGTGTGTGTGGGGGGGAAAGCAGAGTCTGTGTGTGTGTGTGGGGAGGGAGCAGTTTCTGTGGGTGGGGGGGGGAAGCCAAAGGGGGCTTTTGCCGGTTCTGCCTGGGGTGTGTGTTCCCCCTCCAGTCTCTCTCTCCCTGGTTTGAGGGGGGGCTTCATTTTTATTCTTCAGGTTTTTCCTCATTCATAAGATCAGTTAGGTTATTGATGCTTGCTCAAAACTGGTTTTCAAATGGTGACTTAAAGAATGCATCTGCCTGGTCCCAAGTCCAATGCAAAAGGAGACATTCCACCCCCTCCTGCTCATTATGCATAGCTAGCTGCCTCTGTCCCTTTCCATGGTATGCAAACTCCCAGGTGTCAGGTGTTGCTATGCACTGTTGCAAAGGTTTTGCATTGCGTGCTTGTGTTGCTTTGCAGTTGTATTGTTTTGCAAAATTCTTCACACCTGCCCCGCCCTTTGCATATTTGCAAAGGGGTTGCTCTGCAGTTGTGTTGCTTTGCAAAGTTCTTAGCACCTGCCCCGCCCTTGCTCTCATCAGCTGTTTGTCGGCTGGGAGCTTTGTGCGTGGGCGGCAAGCTCTGCGGAGAGATCCACATTAAGGGTGGGGGGGACCCCTTTCAGGGCCCATATCTCAGCCCCCCCTGACCCAATCTTTACAAAACTTGGGGAGTCTTTCAATATACGTCCTTTGAAGCTCTGCTGAAAGTTTGGGACCTCTAAGCCCAAAAATGCCCCCCCCCAGAGCCGCGGAAAGGCGCGGTTGTGTTTTTAATGGCTTTATTCGGCCGAATTTTTTTCCCGAACTTTGAATTCCCGCCGAATTGAATGGATCCGAAGTGGGGGAGTTCGGACTTCGGCACGTACCGAACCCACAAGGGCCAAATTCGGCCGAATCCGAACTGTACCGAATTTTTTTTTTTTGACAGCCCTAATGATAGGAACAGTCTTTCATCAGATGATGACACAGGGTGCTCACCAATTCGCCATAGCTGTATTGGGCAACTAGTCCTATTTCAGCTCTTTCTTCTTATGGCCTAAACAGTCCAAAGACCAGGCTTGTTTATCCTGTCCCTCAGGATACAACTTGAAGAAGGCAAACAATAAATAAAGTAAATGAATATATCCAACATGGCTGCCCTTTGTGTTTTTCTGTTCCACAGAAACTCTAGCAATCTTACGGCCAAACTACATATTGCATTTTTTGACAAGTTCCTTGGTCCCAAATCACTTTCCCCGCAGTCGCACAGCAACTGAAGGAAACGGTATTTCTAAAGTCTGCAGGATTGCAACTGGGTTTGGGGTGACTGAATGGAGGGAGGGAGGGTTCCTGTCACCCATACCATTTTCCCAAACCAAAGAGCTGGTCAGTTCAGCTATGCAAATGAAAACCATCACTTTACACACTTGCGCACACTGAATCTCATTTGCTATTTTAACGCCCATTCCTCCAGTTTGAAAAGATTCTTTTGGAGCTTTTCAGTCTGATTTTGTTTTAACCACACTAAATAATTTGGTGCCATCTGCAAATTTGGCCACCTCGCTGTTCACCCCCGACTCCAGGTCATTGATGAACAGGTTGAAAAGTACCGGTCCCAACACAGATCCCTGAGGGACCCCACTGCTCACATCCTTCCATTGTGAGGACTGACCATTGACTCCTACTCTCTGCTTCCTATTTTTCAGCCAGCTCTCAATCCATAAGAGGATTTCCAGTTTCAAAAGCAATATGTCACTGAATGTAGCTTGCAGTGGGGACAACAATGAGAGAGTGCTGTTCCCTTCGTGCCCTGCTTGTGGGATTTCTGGAAAACATCTGCCTGTCCTCTGTTAGAGATAGGATTCTGGATTATACAGACCTTGGATCTATGTTCCCACATGTTAGATGTTTGCAGCTTACAAGTGAGAAAAAAGAGATTTATTTGATTTATTTTGCAATTAAATATCTATATTATTGTGTTAGCTCACATAATAATGATTTCATATCCCCGTCTTAACTCATAAAAATGTCTTTTAGTTATAGTCATGCACAATTCTCCGGTACAAAAATTCAATGAACACCTACCATTCTGCAGAAAAGTCTCTGTTTGTCTGCCCCATTTTATGTAGGCATAATTTGTTATTTTTCATCTTTTTTGCATAATCTCCTATTTTATTTAGTCATTGATTGAGGCTTTATTTGCTTTCCAATATTTTGCATATAATACTGTAGCTGCTATGATTGTGCCAGTACTTTTTTGATGCCATGGGATAATATTTTCTGAGTAAGTCGATATGAATGTGATTGGATCCAGCAAAATTTCATAACCTAATATTTTACTCATTAACCCTGTCTATAACTCTTTTGGCAGCTGACTAAGAGAAAAAATTATGAACTGGGAAATCCAAATACAACTATGCCATGAACTGACTAGCTGATAAAGACAAACTTTATGAACCTCAGTTTCTCTCCTGCACAAACATCTGAAACTGATTTGTTCTAAGGATTGCAATGTAATGCATGTAAAGCATTATGAACCCTTAAAAATGCTAAGAAATATTATGTTGATGCTATATTATTGTTATAGTTCTGACATTTTTGTCTCATTGTACCTCCAAGGTCTTCATACTGGCATACAAGATTCTGCATTTTATCCTAACAATCTTGTGAATTAGGTTCAGCTGGAAGAGAAAATAACTGGCCCAGGATCACCCAGTGATCTTCATGGCAAGTAGGGACTTGAACCCAGGTCTCTTCAGTCCTAGACTGACAGATATGCCAGACATTGCATCACTCTGGCTCTTGGACAGCTTTCCAACCTTGAGATACCTTTTCGCTTTAGACCATGTCCATCACAGCAAGCCCTCAAGAGAAAGACATCTCCAAGACATCTTATATAATAATGATTAAATGTTTTATTTTAGGCATTGCAGACCATTTTATTTTAGGCATTGTGGACCATTGCATCATTCATTCTTAGCAATTTTCTTTGTACTTTATGCATAGTGAAAAATTGCATCCTTTAGACCTGTGGTGGAAAGTGCCATGAAGTCACAGCTGACTTAGGGCAGCCCCTTATGTTTTTCAAGGTAAAAGATGAGCAGAGGTGGTCTGCCTTTGCCTGCATCTGCATAGCAACCCTGGACTTCCTTAGTGATCTCCCATCCAAGTACTAACCAGGGCTGACCCTGCTTCCAAAATTGGATGAGATAGGGCTAGTGTGGGCCATCCAAGTCAGGGGCATACGGACCAGGGCTGTGCATATTGATAAACCCAAACTGAAAATAAACCTGAAATTAGCCATTTCGGCAATATTCAGGTTTTGTTTCAGCCAAATACTAAAACCTGGGTATCTACCCAAGCTGAACAGGTAATTCCTGAAATGCTGAATACATACTTGGCTTTTTCAGGTTTTGGCTATTTGCCTTTGCTCAGATGCATGGCTCTGTGCTTTCTCCCAGGCTCACAAATGCCTGGAGGATGGGGGCAACCCCTTTATGGGCCCATAAAATTGGACCCCTTGTTCCAAACTTCCCAAAACCCCAGTGTCTGTCTAGGGAGGTCCCTTGCCGCTACACAGCAAATTTCGTGACTCTATGTCCAAAAATGACCCCCCAGGAGCTTTGAGAAAAATCCCCATAGACTACAATAGACCCTTTTTTCCCCCAGGAAACCCAGAAATAAAGCCCAAATACCCATTTACCAGTATGGGTATTTGGCTTATTTTGGGTTTACTGGAAAAATTCGTACCCAATAAACCCGAACCCAAAATTTACCGAATTTTTGTTTTTGCACAACCTTAATACAGATTCCTAAACCACAATAAGCCTGGCAGTATTTAAATCCAGTGCCTCTTTTGCCGTACATAATTCTGACTTGTTCTTTGCCTACAACCATATTTAATATATATTGGGGAGTTCATGTGTAGCTGTTTTGTTTTTGAGAACAGCTTAGAGGTAGGTTATTCTTATTGCCAGATGTGGCCAAACCATTGGATGTTTACAACTATTCTGATACCAAACCATATGAAAGTGGTACTGGGAAGAGGTGGCAGCTCCTAAAAAGATGAAAAGTGGAGCCAAGTGTCTTGATTGGCTGACAAAGCCACTGCAGTCTAGTAGCTAGCTTTCCCTATGTTCTCCTTGCATGCTTAAATATAATCAATGGCTTTCCCTGGCATATCATATTCCATGTATTTACAAATAGCTGCCATGTGTATTTGAAGGCTGCTCTTCCAGCAGGCCTCAAATTACTGAAACTTCTGTAAAATCTAATAGTTGAACGTTCGCATTCCAGCACATCAGAGGCTTTTACTCCCAGCTGTTTCCTGTCTCCTTGACAGCCAGTCAAAACTTTGAAATAACAGGGGGGAGCTACTTTATGGTTCTGACGGTGTGGGCCACAAACTGTGCTGCCTGTTTGCTGCTTCTCTGAGATACACCGATGTTTGATATACAGGAAAGATTTTCAAGAATCGCTAAAAGCTCCTGTAGATGTGGCGATGACTTTTAACACAGCCGTATAGCATCATCTGCTGCTTTGGTAAAAGGTTTTTAAGTAGTTCTTTAAAAACCCAGAAATCACTTCCTTTCATTATTGCACTTTTCGAGATGACGTGTCAATTTGCATAAATGCCTTTTGCCAAATGCTCCTTATTAGTCATTGGCATGCTAAATAAGACGTTTGAGCCATTTACATTCGATCCTCAAGAGTTTAATATTCTTTTTTGAGTACACGAGGCATGTTGGAGTTGAGTTTAAGACAAATCATCTGCAGAAGCCCCAAGAGATACGTTTGGGCCTGGTGGTCTCTACCACTGCAAATTGTAGGTGTGGAAGAAAATGTCTGAATGCTCCTTCTTTCAAAAAAAAAAAGAGATACAAGAACTCTGCGTGTTAGGAACACAGTTGCTTGAACACCTGCTGGTTTGGTTCACAATTTGTTCGCCACTTGCAAATAGGAAGCCGATTTTTCGGCAAACACTTTGAGCCGATTTGTTGGGTTACTTTTCAATCGCTCAAACGGTATGATGCAATGGGCAGCGTTTTGTGGATGCACATTCTTAGACAGCCTGATAGGACTTTTACTTTCCCCCCTCCTACACAGACCTGTTTCATGCACACTACTCGGCGGATAACCATATAAATAAACTGTGAGCTAAACAAAGTTAGCCAGGGATTATCAACATATCTTTTTTTAAAGTCTTAACATTTGGTCTTTGCGATCATGTTATCAGTGTTATTGCACGCATACAATTTTTGCACAACCTCATTGGAGCGCATGTCATTTAATTACCTAATCCAAGTTCATTCATGACACTGGGTAGGATCATCTCACCTACTGCACAGATGCAAAGGGCCCTGTGAGCCAAGGAAATTATACTCTACAACCACAGCTGCTACACAGCCGCAAAGCTGTTTGACAGCAGTTTGAGGCAGATGGCAGATATACAAATAGATCAGACATTCAATTCATGGGTGATTGCAGCTGTCAGATATGAGATGTACATCTATCAAATAATAGTCACCATGAATTTAGAAGCCTCCCTGGATAAAAACAATTTCAAATTTTTCATGCCTAGGGTTTCAACTCAAAAATCCACATTTCGATTTTGTTCCTCCTTTGTGCAAATTTGAACCCAGGATTCTTTATTTTCATAGCATATTTTGTTTTCTCACTCCCAACTTTCCCCCATAAAAGGTAGTGTTTTTCAGCTTCAATAAATCAGCAGATGTACACTGTATGTAAACATTGTGTATAAAAACACTACCATCCTAAGATCAGACCATTAGTCCAGCTAGTCCAGTATTGCCTCTGCTGACAGTGACACTCTTAAGCAGTGGTCCTTTCTCACCTGATGTTTGAGATGCTTTTTGATTGGCAATGGCCTAAAATTAACCTAGGACCTTGTGCATAGAAAGCACGGGCTCTACCACTGAGCTCTGCCCTTCCTTTATGATTTAATGCACTTGCTTCTAGCTAGGGATACAGTGATAATGCAGGGTCTTCTATTTGCCTATCAATATTGATTTAAATCTATTGCATGTATCAAATCTCTGATGGATTGTTGCAGGCACAGTGAATATGATCTCCCTTACCACCACCCTGCCACCGGCACCCGAAGCAAATGTTCTTTTCATTTACATCCTGTGACGGGGTTAATGAGGGATGCGGCAGAGCCTGTTATAACTTTGGAAATAGAAGCCATAAAGCTTAAGCAATGGGTGAGTTTTATTGAAACACTAGATGCTGTCGAGAATGGCATTCCTAGCAAGTAGGCGCCTCTTCCTTGGCTGTGACGGGATGCTGTTCGCTGTCCGTCATTTTAATTTCAGTCAGATCCATTTAGTGACACTTCTGGTTATAATGCCACATATATTGACTGAGTGCAATAAGAACAGCTCTTCCCATTTTATGTCTATATTAAAAGGGATTTCTTTTATCAACAGCAACCTTAACCTTTATCCGGTTGAGTGTTTCATATTAATATTTGTCTGGGTATTTCACTTGTGTGGGTTCCAAGTCTCTTGGTATATAATATACCTTTTACAGTAATGCAGCCCTTCCACTCACTTTTCTGGCTAATGTACTGCCATCATGCAGGAATATTCCAATCTCAAAGAACATCAGGACCTGAAAGTGGGTTTCATTTACTTTAGGAACCATTTGTTCAAACCTGAATAAAAAAGATAGAAAAAAGGATGAATTTTATATAATTGAAATTATCTCTGTAAAAGTAATGCACTCTGAACCAAACACATGGTCCTTGCTGGATTACACAGCATGTTAAACTAGAATCAAAATGCTGGCTTAAAAAAACCCCAATATAGTACCTTTAGCCACTCTATTTTTAGCTTTTGGTTTTGGCTTGGCCATTTTTTCATCATGTTTTCCTTTGTCTCCAACTCCTTCGTCGGGCCTTTTTCTCTCCATCCCTTTGGACCAACCATCCTTTGGTAGCCCTGTGTATTCCTTTGGCTTGCTGCCTTTTCAGACTCCTCCTTTCTTAAACTGCTACTTTTCTGTACCCTTTTTGCTTAGGTATAGGGTTGCCAGTTCTGGGTTGGAAATTACCTGGAGATTTTGGGGGTGGAGCCTGAGGAGGACGGGGTTTGAGAGGGGCCAAAGCAGCCATTTTCTCCAGGGGAACTGATCTATATCACCAGGAGATCAATTGTAATAGAGGGAGATCTAGAGGTGTCAAAAGAATAAAGCTAGTGCCCCAATAAAGGAAGTATGGCAATCAAATAGCTAGAGCACTTGTGGCAAAAAAAATCTTGGCATAATATCTCTGTATAATATCTCGAGATATTATACAGTTCAAGAAAATATAGGCTTATGAGATTTATTTTTGCCACAAGTACTCTAGCTATTTGATTACCTCCTGGAGGTGGGCAACCCTACCTAGGTACAATTATTAAGTATTGTTGAGCTTAACAGCCCCATGACTGACTTAAAACTGCTCACACTTTTTTGCATATATCCCTGTCAAACACTTGAAACACTCTGATATTTGTCAATGTTTGATGGGATGCTTGCAAAATATTTGCATACACACACACATACTCATCCCTATCCTTCAATTTCCTTTTTTCTCCCAATCATAAATATCACCTTTCCAAAACAAGCGCAAGTACACTACTGTGTGGAATAGCTCTTTAAAAAGAGGGCAGGCTCTGACTGGGGCCTGTTTTGCCTATAAATTACTTTCCTCAACCAGTATGACTTCCTGCCAGGGTTGATGAAAAACAGTCATTTTTGCAACCTCTCAAGTTGAACCCAAAGGCCAAGCAAACTAAAATTTCCATCAATACCAAGAAGATAGTACATTCTGAACATGTGCCAACAATGGCTACTGGCTAAGTGTCTGTGTGATGACAAATGCTGCCAGCTTCTAAGACATACATGCACTTGAAACACAGCTTGTGGAGAAATAACTAAAATTCTATGTAAAAGGGGATCAAATATACAGTATCAATAGTAGCTCCGAATAACAAAACTATCTTTACTATTTAATAACTGTAATTTCACTTCTGTGAGGTAAGTAAAGCTAGAAATTATGAAGTGGCACCTGGAGATCTCCTGGTATTACAATTGATCTCCAGGCAACCAAGATCAGTTCCCTTGGAGAAAATAGCCACTTTGGAGACTCAACTCTATGGCATTATACCCTGTTGAGGTCCCACCCTTCCCCAAACCTCACCTTCCTAAGGCTCCTCAGGCTTTGGCAATTGGACCCTATGGCATTGAAGTTCCTCCCCTCCCCAAACCCCACCCTCCTCAGGCTCCGCCCCCCAAATCTCCAGGTATTTTCCAACCCGGAGCTGGCAACCCTAGCCCTGGGGGTTCTAGCCTAATTACTATTACCACGGAGTGGTTTTTCTCTCTGAGGTTTTCAGTGAATCTCTTTCATATTCATATGTGACACAAGGTTTCGAAATGTGTCACTTTTGATTGGTCAAAGTTGCAATTGGTCAGATAGTTGATGATTTGACCACTCTCATTAACTTTTCATTTCAAACCAATGAGAGAAGGGACATGGTGAACTTTAGGCCAGCCTCAGCATGGTCAGACTGAAAGTCAACTAGGGTGTGAGAAGGTTGAGCAGCTGCTGGTGGAGATTTAAAAAAAAAAAAACCTGAAGTAGTAGAGCTGTCTGAGGGAAGAAGTCAATGGTCTGGTTGGGGGAACAGAGAGAAAGACAGAGGCTGAAAGAAGAGGAGCCAGAGAGAGTCACCTGAGGAATTAGTAGAGTCTTCCAGGTGTAGTAGGTGTAGAGTCTCCCAGTTGTAGCACCTCAGTGTCTTCATTCAATCCATCAATACCTTAATTGGCATAATGGTTACAGTAACAGACGTAAAAAAGGATGGTGTCTTTGTTCCTGCATCTTCATCTGTGGTATGAGCAAATTTCTCCTCAATGAAGGTGTCCTCATTCCTGCATCTTCGTTGAAGAGAAATTTGCACATACCAGAGATATAGAACAAGCCAAGGAAGAATTCATAGCATCCTAAACAAAGGTCTGTGAGTACTAGCTTGGGGGAGAGACTAGAGAATGGGAAGCTTGCTATTTGAATCCTACAAGGGGGAAGAGCTAGCACTGGGATTTCCACCTCTCTCTCTTTTTTTATACTAACACTAAAGAATCACTAAGGAGGTATACATGTATCACAAATGTCCAATTAAATAGTTTTATCATCCTTTAAAATATTTAATTCTTCAATAAACATTTTTACCATGTTTACATTTGTTTCTTGTAAACCCTTGGTCTCAATGTCTGTCTGTCTGTCCTATACCTAGTAAAAATCAAGTTGCCAGGGTATCAATAAAAATGTGTTGTACCTTTCAGGGTAAAGGGTGGTACTGGGAAACAAAATAAGAGATAGAAACACATTAGACCCCATTCTCCCTATAGTGTTATTGTGGCTGGGGGAATAGAACAAGTAAAATAATAAAATGAACCCCATGCCCCTCTCTCGTTGTCATTCAGGTAACTTCCAATTGCAGACAGATGTGAGCATATAGGGTGCTTGACTCTAAAGAAAACAGGCATTATGAGCACGGTATGATCAGACTTTCAGCCTGGTATTTGCCGAGAGCATGAGGTTAAGACTGCCATGGGAATCTTGTGGTGATGGAGATGGGAAGAGATTATCAAGATTTGGAGGAGCAAGAGAAGGATGATAGCCTTTTCATGTCTCAGGAAGAATTCAGCTGACTGTCAGAATTATTACCCTTATCAAAATCTAGTGTCACTCAGCTGCCTTCGGATTAAAAAAAAAAACAAGAACCCAGACAGGCTCCTGAAGTGGTGAAGAGAAAAGAACTGACCCTGGATTGAAACTTTTGTCTTACCCTTCAAGCTCTGCTAGTTTTATAGGGGGCAAAATACCCCCTAGGCTTTACTGGCAATACTCCTGATTGCCTTATTTAAATTTTATGTTTTTTCCTATTATATTGATGAATATCATAAGCCATGTGTGGCCCTTTCGGGGAGAAAAGTGGAGAATTATGCTAAGTAAGTAAACCTGTATTTTCATGAAGGCTTTTTAGTTCGTTTAGGTTGTGTGTGAAGCTTGTACATGTCCTCTTCTGATTGTAGATTATTATGTTTTTCACTTCTGTTGCTGCATTTATTGTTGTTTGTTTCTTGAAGCAATTCCATTGTTGATTGAATGTGGAAGCCATGATGGAAACCTTTATTGATACATGAGATATAAATCTATCCTATATCTAATTCTGAACAATGACCTTTGAATGTGGGTTGCCAGCATCCAAGTGGTGGCTGGAGCTCTCCTGCTATTACAACTGATCTCCAGCTGATAGAGATTAGTTCACCTGGAGAAAACAGCCGCGTTGGCAATTGGACTCTATGGTGTTGAAGTCCCTCCCCTCTCCAAACCACACCTTCCTCAGGCTCTGCCCCAAAAATCTCCAGGTATTTCTCAACCCAGAGCTGGCAATCCAACTTTGAATGCAGATCACAAAATCTGCAAAACAAGGCCATTTTCAGATAGGCAGGATATTTCTGCAAACCTGAGGAAATTCCCAGGTCTGCTGAAAAAGCTAAAAACTGGGGAGAAAGATGACAGTGATAGAAAATGGTGGTGGAAAATAGAGCAACGTCAAAAGGCAAATGACGGTGCAATTTTGAAAGGACATGCATTGTGAAAATTGGACGCTTTATTCTTGTGGGTGGAAATAAACAGGTTGCGGGGGGGGGCATCCTTCTAGACCCACAAAATGCTTGATTAGATGGTTGAGCCAGCATGGTGCAATGGTTAAGAGCAGTGGTTTGGAGCGGTTCTCTGATCTGGAGAACCGGGTTCGATTCCCCACTCCTCCACATGAGTGATGGACTCTAATCTGGTGAACCGGGTTGGTTTCCCCACTCCTCCACGTGAAGCCAGCTGGGTGACCTTGGGCTAGTCACAGTTCTTTTAAGAGCTCTCTGAGCCCTTCCTATCTCACAGGGGTTGTGGGAGGGGAAGGTGATTGTAAGCCGGTTTGATTCTGCCTTAAGTGGCAGAGAAAATCGGCATATAAAAACCAACTCCTTCTTCTTCTTCTTGACTGGAACAAGTATTTTGCCACTGTTCCCCAGCAGTGCCTTGTACCAGTCCCAGAAGTTTGTACATCTGATTTTCCCTGTCTTGGTGGCCCTGATGGAAGCTTCCAGCACTGGGGGAAATGTATAGAAAACATGATGATTCTTTATTTGGGCAGGGAGCAGATTTTCAGAGACCATAAAATTCTAGTTACCAAATCTCCCACTGCATATCCTAGTCAGGGAAAGAAATGTAGAAGATCTAATTAGTATTGTGTTGGTATGTATACAGAATTGACATGGTGGTTTATTCCTTTGCAGCATTCCTGCTGTTTTAGTTAGCTGTGTCCTTAAATTACCCCCCCCACACACACACACACACACTTTTCCTCATCCCACATCCTTGTCTGTTATAATAGGGGTCATTACTTCTTGCCATTACAACTCCTAAGCCCAAGAAGGTAGAAAATGTGGTATCCCACCCCTACACAGTTTTTAATTGTTCTCTGTGCAGTAGGAAAAGTTATCTCCATTTTTCTGAGGCAGTCGAAAAGGGATGCTTGTTTGCTTTCGCTGTGAGTGTGGTACAATGTTGCCACCTAGTGAAGGAAAATTACCTTTAAAAGGACTGTTGATGAAGCACATGGATACCGAAGATTCTCTATGAATCATAGCAACAGAGAGCTGCTTTCCAGCCAAAGCACATTACTACACAGGTAAATATAATAGTAAAGAGTTGGCCTGGCGGCAGGTTTTAAAGGTCTCTGGACAAGAAAATGTGCTCCAGGGGTCTCTCACCATAACAAGGATGCAGGTTCCAGTTGGGACCTGGGGATCCCCTGGAATTTTAGCTCAACTCCAGACTAAAGAGATCAGTTCCCCTGGAGAAAATGGATGCTTTGGAGGATGGACTCTATGGCATTGTACCCCACTGAGGTCCCTGTTCTCCACTGGCTCCATCTCCAAATCTCCAGGAGTTTCCCAGCTTGGATCTGGCCATCCTACCCCCGCAACCACTGCTGGTGGCTAGTGGGAGGTTTTGGGGGCAGAGCCTGAGGAGGGTGGGGTTTGGGGAGGGGAGAGAGTTCAATGCCATAGAGTCCAATTGCCAAAGCAGCCATTTTCTCCAGGGGAACTTTCCTAGGAAAGTGTCCTTAAGATTGTAGCTGTAGTCCGTTACTCAACTGGATTAATTTTTCTAAATATGTTTTGGCTCATTAAAAATGTCATTCCAATTAATCCAATGGCTGGTTTGTTTGTTTTTAAGTACATCTTTAATATAAAGGTGACAATTACCTCCAAAGAGGCATCCCTTCCGTTCTGTCATATGGGAAGGAATGCTTCTTCCATGGTGCTGCGGCTGTCACAACACACCTAGAAACAGATTAGTGTCTCTCTACGGTGTCCCTGGGGAGGCCACTGCCAGTTCACCACTGGAATTCCCTCACTTTACAAACAGCACAGTGGCCTGATCCTGTTTGGGATGGCAATATGGAGGAGGGGCTACTGACCCCCCCCCCAAGACCTTTTCAAAAGTACAAACCCGCACGGGGCATTAGGGCTCCTGAAAATGGCACAGAGGGAAGAAGAGCCTATCCTATACCATACCACAGTCGCTAGTGGGATTGGACCCCCAGTGTTTGTGACCTGAGTGAATTTCAGCGGTAACATAGCAGCTGCAGCCCTGGTACAGTCTTGCAGATGCCTTGTTGTCTAGTTTGGCCTTAAGGTTTCTTAAAGGGCCAGTGTGGTGTAGTGGTTAAGAGTGGTGGTTAGGAGCTGTGGACTCTAATCTGGAGAACTGGGTTTGATTCCCCACTCCTCCACATGAGTGGCAGAGGCTAATCTGGTGATTAGAATGTGAACTCCACATTCTGGTGAACTGGGTTGGTTTCCCCATTACTCCACATGAAACCAGCTGGGTGTCCTTGGGCTAGTCACAGTTCTCTTAGAGCTCTTTCAGCCTAACCTACATCACAAGGTGTGGGGAGAGGAAGGGAAGGCGTTCGTAAGCCGGTTTGATTCTACCTTAAGTAGTAGAGAAAGTTTGCATATAAATAACAACTCTTCTTCTTCTTAAATCAAGTGAAATCCCTAGTTACATTATACATCTTTTGGAAGGGCCTGAGGTTTGGTTATAGAACCAATATGGTGCGAGTGCTGGACTATACATGGGAGGACACCGGTTCAAATCCCAGCATGTTGCGAAACATTCTTAGTCTAACGAACATTTTTTATGAGGAGTGGAGAACCATATAGGCAGCTAGGGTTGCTAGGTCCAGGTTGGGAAATACCTGGAGATTGGGAGGGGGGGTCCGAGGAGGGTGGGGTTTGGAGGGGGAAGGACTTCAATGCCACAGAGTCCAATTGCCAAAGCGCCCATTTTCTCCTGGGGAACTGATCTCTATCGGCTGGAGATAAGTTGTAATAGCGGGAGATCTCCAGCCACCACCTGGAGGTTGGCAACCCTATAGGCAGCCCTTAGCTCCTTGGAGAAGGCTGAAATTTAAAATATATAAAATTATAATCAGTGATCTGCATGTCGGTGATCCCGGGTTCAGTTTCTGGCATTTCTAGTGCAAGAATCCTAGTAGCAAGCATTGGGGGAAAGATCTTTTTCTGCCAGGCACACCGGAGAGCAGCTGTCTGGCGGTAGATCATTGGTCTGACTGTGTAAGTCAGCGTTGTGTCCATGTTTTAGTGCAGACAATGTTCTGAGTGCAATAGCCCATCCAAACCTGCTGAAATTTATCTTAATCCAGCAGGGAGAAAATGGCTTTATTTGCATGTTTACACGTTGGCAATGCTTCTCCTTTGGACTTTCGAATTTATTTTGCTCACGTGCTTGTATACAAGTTCAAATATATTATTCTGGCTGCTGACCTCAGTTGCAGCAGATATTTTCAATTAAGAAAACATTTAGATAGTAAACTCTCATTCAGTAAAAGTAGTTTTTTAATTAAACAGATGGTGATAACAAAGAAATTAATGAACACATACTTGTTTGCCTGCTCTTCTCATTTGCCTTCCTAAATTATTCAGGTTATGCAGCAATTAAGCTTTAATTGCTTTTAGACAAATGGGTATCTCAGGATGAATGACAACGTGTGACGGAATTGTCTGTGGAACTCCTGATAAGCCCAGGCACATGGTGGTGTTCTGGCTGCAAGCCTCAAAGCACTTACTTCAGAGTAGTCCCACTGATGGCCACTTTGGAATGAGACAGCTGAAGTGGGCTAACGAGGGGATATTTTCAAGCAGTGTTTATTTCTGAGTGTTCTTGAATTAACATATGTTTGGAACTCAACAAATATCCCTCTAAGGGTCGCACTTCAGGGATAGCTTGAGAGAGAACCGCCTTATTCGCAAAGCCCACATGATTCCTCGTACAGATGTTCTTGAGGCAACACAAGATCTAGCCACACAGAAGCAGCTGCAATGTTGCTATGGTAACGTATGAATCAGACCCAGTTCTCCCAGTTCTCCCTCCCCTATGGCTCCATCCATGTTAATCTGGGAACAGATGCCTGTAGAAACTTTGTGGGGGAGGGTGAGATTATGCAGGAAGAACAGGGTTGCCAGGTCCTTCTTCCCCACCAGCAGGAGGTTTTGGGGGCAGAGCCTGAGGAGGATGGGGTTTGGGAAGAGGAGGGACTTCAATGCCATAGAGTCCAATGGCCAAAGCGGCCATTTTCTCTAGGTGAACTAATCTCTATCGGCTGGAGATCAGTTGTAGTACCTGGAGGTTGAATCAAAGAACAGTAGTGAAGAACATGCTAACAGAATATTTAGCAAATGTTAAACATGAGTAATATAAGACATCCACAACCATACAACAAATATTCTTATAACTAATACACAACAAGAAACCTCAAAAAAAGTTCACAGGCAAATATTTCCTTGAGAACATTGTCCATGCAGCTTGCTCTCCCTGGAGTGCAATGAATCAATGCTAGACTTTAATCCTAGGTGCAACGACCATGGTGCAAAGACATAAATCCAAATGTTTTTGTAACGATGAACTGTTAATACTGTGACCCTCCAATTGGACTAGACAGGGATCCAGGTATAACCCTGTTTCGACAAAGTCTTCATCAGGATTCAACATGGACTGCTACGTAGCCTGTTCTCATGTTGATTGGAACATAGGAGTTTTTTAGGTTTCTTGTTGTGTATTAAGTATAAGGATATTTGCTTTATGATTGTGGATGTCTTATATTTCACATGTTTAACATTTTCTAAATATTGTGTTAGCACGTTCTTCACTGCTGTTCTTTGATTCTACCTTCCTAACAGCAGGCTAACTCTTTTTGCAGTACCTGGAAGTTGGCAACCCTAACCTGGCAACCCTGCTCATGCTGCCCTTCCACGTTTCCTGGTCTGTCCTCAGAATATAGTGTGGTGCTTCTCGTCTGATATCTCCCTTTCTCGTGTGGCTTTGGCTTCATTAAGTTTCCCGAGTAGGCAGAAACGGTAAGAATCAGACTGTTATCATGTACACAGACAAAATATCGCCCCAGGAAACAACACCGGTTAACATAATCATGGCTTCCAAGCTGCTTGAAGATCTCTAACACTGCTGATCTTCATTGTGTACACGTCTGGCTTGTTGAATCGTTCTGTTTTGTGTTTGTGCATGTCATATCAGTTTATGCTTGCTTTGTAGTGCTGCAGCTGCAGAGTCCCCATATAAATCCACGCACCAGTTACGTTCCTTTTTGTGTTGCCTTCTGGGTGGTTAGAGTGGCTTCTGCTCATGTTGAGACCTACTCCGGGGTGGTCCCGATTCTGTGGCATGCCCTGCCAGTAGAAGGCAGGAAACTGGACACCTTGCCAGCCTTTGGGAAAGTCTGTAAGGCTGTTCTTTTTTAAGAGAGGCTTTTATTAAGAGGAGGTGGATGGATGGTGACTTCTTATTTACTTATTTGGGCTTATGGTTGTTCTTACTGTGACCCTGCCCTTGGGCACCCTGTTTGTAGGTTCTTATTCAATGGTTTGATAACCTCTTCTCTCCTTGCTTCTTTCCCCTCTTGTTTTCACACCCTCTGCACTCTGAGCCTTCTTCATCCTGCCACTTTTGGTCAGGCCTAATTTGATGGTCCATGTCGGAGTAGATGCATGAGAAATGGCCTCCACCATGTGGAAACCGCCTTCAGTGGCTCCAAGCAATCTCTGTGCCTCCAGCCTGGGGTTGCCAACTCTGGCTTGGGAAATATCTAGAGATTTTGGGGTGGGGGAGCCTTGGGAAGGACCTCAGCAGGATATAATGCCATAGAGTCCACTATTGAAAACAGACATTCTCTCCAGGAGAACTTATCTCTGTAGTCTGGAGATCAGCTGTCATTCCAGGAGATCTTCAGGTTGATTGTAGGTTGACAATCAAAATGGAAGTGGATCAAAATAGGAGTGGAGACTTCAAAAATCTGCCTTGGTGACCAAGTGATGTCACTTCCATTTTGGGGTTTTACCATAAAGATTCAGGAAATTTCTAGAGCATTGCTCAGTACTACGATGTAGCTTCTGGTTCCAAAACTGGGACATAACAGCATCACTGACACCAATGCTTGCCACCACCACCACCCCTTTGCTCCTGTTGCTCCATGAAAAGACAGCTGGAACCCGAACCTTCAGGAAGGGAGGTTGCCATAGTGGGCAACCTGACAACCCTAACCATGACTAGTATTTCTGGTGCACCAGCTACACAAGGGCACTGCACATGGGGGGAGGGGTGTATGTGGAGTGAGGTCCCTATATGGCAAACTATTCCTGAGCTGCATATGGCTATGTGGATTAGGGAAAGGATTTTCTCCATATCCCTGGGTCTCTTCTAAGGGAATGTTTGCTCATGAGTTGGTTTGTAGAGTTGGTTTTTATATGCCAATTTTCTCTACCTTTTTTTAAGGAGAATCAAATCGGGTTACAATCACTTTCCCTTCCTCTTCCCACAACAGACACCTTATGAGGCAGGTGGGTCTGAGAGAGTTCTGAGAGAACTGTGACTAGCCCAAGGTCACCCAGCAGGGCTCATGTGTAAGAGCGGGGAAACCAACCCGGTTCACCAGATTAGAGTCTGCCACTCATGTGGACGACTGGGGGAACAAACCCGGTTCTCCAGATTAGAGACCACCGCACTCAACCACTACACCACGCTGGCCATAGGGCATGGTGATGGGAGGGGCACAGAGAACCAGGTGTGAGAGATCTTAACTGGTGAGTTGGACAGAATGGAAAAAGGCATTTCTGCCAGTACCCTGGTCCCAAGGCATTTAAGGCTTTTAATCATAAGCACCAACACTTAGAATTTTGCATTGAATGTATAACAACGGGCTTATCTGGGGCTTATCTTGAGACCCGGTTTGCTGGCCCGTGCAGGGAGGGCGATGGGAGGAGGTCTCAGGGGCAATGTGACTCTGGCCGTTCGGGCTGTGGTGAGGTGGCAGCTGGGGGAGCCTGCACAGCTCTACTCGGGGGGGTGGGGGTCCTGCCTGGCCTTTTAATCCAATTGGCTTGCTCTCCCCCATTTGGATTGGCCAATCAGAGTCAACCTGCTGAGGCCAGGGGGGCGGAGCCTGGCCGGCAGACCACTGCAGCAGGGTTCTCTAGTCTGCCTGCCATACACACAGCCCTGCCTTGCTGCTCTGTTCAGTTGGCCTCTCGGCTTTGTCCCACCCTCCCTCCCTCTTTCTAGTTTTGCTCCTGTATGAGCCTTTTCAGTTTCTGTTTGTTCTTTTGTCACAAATTGATGGCGGTGTTTGCATGGGGCTGGATCCATTGCGGGGGGGGGGAGCCAGCCTCTTTACCCCACCCTGGGGATCCCGTTAAAGGATTTTGGGGAAGGCTTTGCAGGGGACATGCCCAGCTCAGTGCCTGTCAGGGCAGCCTTTTTCCAAGCGGCAGAGGAATCACTGAGTGGCTCAAACCCAGGTGGAGCCCATATACTGCCATCCCATGCTACTTCTCAGCAGGCGGGCTCAGACTAGGAGGTCATTCATCATCAGCAGGCAGTCGTCTGATGGCGTGGATCCACCCCCTATTCTACATCAAGGCCCTGTTCAACTTTAACCAATAAAGTTGTGTGGTCATTTTCTATTCCAGCAAATTGTCCAGGTCATTGGCTCCTGCCCCTTTCGCCCTTCCCCTGTCAATGCTGGGTCAGCAAATAACATATAAATCATTATTTAAAAAAGCATGCATACACAATACAAATAATTCCACAAAACCCACAACAAAAATATAGCTGACATGATTAGGTATTTATTTATATCATTTATACCCCACCTTTCTCTCCAATAGGAACCTAAAATGGCTTAGGTTATTATCTTCTCCGTTTCATTAAAAAAGGAATATGTGACATTTACTCCTGGCTACTTTATATATTTGTGGAACAAACATATGTATACAGACAGCTACCCCACCCATCACATCAAATTTAGTTCTTACACACAGTGTAAATTTAGAGTAGAATCTTGACCGTAATGTGTTTGGTTTGTATTTAAAAAGGTGGCTGAGAGCTATTACTAAAACTGGTTTATCATTTTCATCTGTAGACTGTTTAGATAAATTACAGCTTGTCTCTTTATGCATTCAAATTAAATATTTGCTCATCTATAAAGCAGAGCATTTGTTACTAAGTGCTGGATTAGTTTCCATCATTGAAATAAATGCAGATCGGTGGTCAAAATTTTGCAGAATTAACAACCCCAAAATAAACATGAAATAAATAACTAGCTCCAGGTTTTTCAGTACTTTTAATCAAACTGTCTCATAAATCTTACTAGAAAGATAAATGATTCACCTAGATAAATAAAAAGTTGTTAAAGGAATAATGAATTGCTGGGATTAAAATATTCATTATAGCTCCAACACATGTTGCCTTTAATGCAAGTACATGATCTTGAATAGTATTAAGGTTTAAACAAATTTGGAATGTGACAAGCACAAGATTTAATGTGGCACATAAACGAGTTTAAAGAGCTAATTAGGTTTTGTTGGGCAGTTTGATGTCTAACAGATATGTAACAGCAGTAATACCAATTAGGCAAGCATAATTGCCAAAATAGGTATTAATTTGATCTCACTTATCTGGCATTGGACCTCTTTTTCACAGGTGGTTTCCCCAATTTACAGGTAGTTCCCCTGATTTCAGAGTGCCAGGGTGCAACAGTTCTATGTGTATGCAGTCTGGCTGCCCCATTTACTTCAATGAAGGGGGTTATGTCCATATACATGTAGACAGGGCATGTGCATGGTGTGCGTGTGTACCATCAAGTCTCAGCAGGCTTATGACGACCCCATAGGGTTTTCAAGGCAAGAGATGTCCGGAGGTGGTTTGCCATTGCCTGCCTCCTCGTCACGGCCCTGATTTTCCTTGGTGGTCTCCCATCCAAATTCTAACCAGGGCCGACCCTGCTTAGCTTCTGAAATCTGATGAGATCAAGCTAGCCTTGGGCTATCCAGGTCAGGGATGTGCATGGAGCTGTCAATTTTGTCACAATAGTTAGAACAGCTATCCTGGGCTTGAGAGCATCTGTAGCAAAGGAAGAAAAAAAGCTGGATCAGGGCAAGTGGCTGCATCTCACCCAGCCACTAAGACCGTGTTGGCAAACCTACGGCACGCGTGCCGCAGCCGGCACAACGAGCCCTCTCTGCGGCCACGCGCGGATCGTCGCGTCTGCCTAGGGCTGTGCCTTGTTGCCTTGGTGAGGGCGCTGAGGGCGGTGCTCCTTCTCCCCAAGCCCATGCTCCCAAAGCCTGCGCTAGCCCCCTCCCTCTCTCTCAGATGAGCTGCGGCTGCAGCTCAGCTGTTTGTTGGGCCCCCGCCCTCTTCAGTTTGGACCGGGAGGCTGTGGCCGAGCACCTTGCTATGCCCCCCCTCTCAGCTAAGTTGCGGGGCAGCTCAGCTGTTTGTCGGGGGGCCCGCCCTCTTCAGTTTGGACCGGGAGGCTGTGGTGGAGCACCTTGCCACGCCCCCCTCTCAGCTGATCTGCGGGGCCCCACCCGTCTTCAGTTTGTCTGGGGCCCCTCCCATCTAAAAAAGCATTTAGAAAATTCTACAACATTTGCAGACAATCCTACAAGCCATCAGGAAATCTACAATGAATTTTCTAGCATTGTAGCAGCTGCAAAGGTGAATTTCAGTAACAGATTTTTACAGTTCCGTAAGATGGAGACAACCCTGTGTTTTCTTACTTCTCCAGATAAAGCCAAATTTGAAGAACTTGATCTTTCCTGCCTACACTGGTTAGATTTAGAAAATCTGGAAATGGAGCTAATAGAATTTCAAGAAAGCTCTATCTGGAAAAATAAATTCTATGACCTGCGTGAAACACTTGAGAAGACAGAAGGGATGACAAAGGACAGCACTGTTAGTTCTGAAAATGAAATCCTTAAAGTGTGGAATTCTCTGCCAAATAATTTTAAGTCAATGAAAGCACTTGGGATTGCTTTCCTTACTTTGTTTGGATCATCTTATGCTTGTGAGCAGCTGTTTTCAGCTTTGAATTATATCAAATCTGACACCAGAAACAGGCTAACAGATGACCTGAGTACTGCATGTGTTGCTCTCAAACTTACAAAGTATGAGCCAAGGATAGACAAATTATCAGCATGTACACAACAGCAAAAAATCACATTAATTGTTCAAAAAAATTGACGATGTCCTCAAAGATGTCACAAAAATGGTGAATTACATCATGGCTTGTGCTCTGAATTGGCCACAGTTTCAAGCACTTCTTGAGGAGGTTCAGGCACAGTATAATTGTTTACGTATGTACAATAATGTCCGGTGGCTGAGCAGAGGAGGAGTCCTGGAGAGATGCATGCCAAATGCAAACTTTTACCTTTCAATAAAAAGTTGTTTGTATCATTGAAAGCTCTGTTATTGTGTTTTTCTTTTAATGCAAAATATGTGAATGTATGAGTTGTTTTTTCTAAACTAAAACCTCAGTATTCAGGTTAAATTGCCGTGTTGGCACTTGGCGATAAATAAGTGGGTTTTGGGTTGCAGTTTGGGCACTCGGTCTCTAAAAGGTTCGCCATCACTGCACTAAGAGATATCCAATAGTAGTAAAAATCTGCAGAGAAACATGAGCTGGGAAGGAAACAACAGCACATATCATTTGTGACCTCATTCTGAGAAATGGTGTTTCTCAGGGGTTGCATTTGTTGCAATTAAAAGAAGAAACAGAATGGTTTCCATCTGGCAAAGGTGTTAGACAAGGATGTATTTTATCTCCCTATCTCTTCAGTCTGTACTCAGAACATATCATTAGGAAAACTGGATTAGATTTAGATGATGGAGTGAAAAATGGGGGAGGAACATTAACAATTTGAGATATGCCGATGGTACTACATTACTGGCAGAAAATAGCAAAGACTTGAAACGACTACTGCTGAAAGTTAAAAGAGAAAGTGCCAAAGCAGGACTACAGCTGAACATCAAGAAGACAAAAGTAATGACTACAGGAGAATTACTCAACTTTAAGGTTGACAATGAGGAAATGGAAATTGTTCAAGACTTTCTATTCCTTGGCTCCATCATCAACCAAAAGGGAGACTGCAGCCAAGAAAGCAGAAGGAGATTGAGACTGGGAAGGGCAGCCATGAAGGAGCTAGAAAGGATTCTTAAGTGTAAGGATGTGCTACTGGCCACCAACTGAGGCTGTTGTAGTTTGGTCATATTATGATAAGACCAAAGCCACTGGAAAAGACAATCATGCTAGGAAAAGTTGAAGGCAGCAGGAAAAGAGGAAGACCCAACAAGAGATGGATTGTCTCTATAAAGGAAGCCACAGCCCTCAGTTTGCAAGACCTGAGCAAGGCTGTTAAAGATAAGATGTTTTGGAGGACATTGATTCATAGAGTCGCCATGAGTTGGAAGCTTCTTGATGGTGACAGAGAGAGATAGTTCTGCTCCCAACTTCTTCATATTGATGGCCAGAAAACTTTCTCTGTTGGCATGATGGTTGCCAATTCTAGATTGGAAAATTCCTGGGGATTTGAGAGTGGTGCCCAGGGAGAGTGGAGTTTGGGAGTGGTTGGGAGCTCAGCAGGGATGTGACACCACAGAGTCCACCCTCCAAAGCTGCCATTTCCTCCAGGGGAACTGATCTCTGTAATCTGGAGATCAATTGTAATTCCAGGAGAACTCCGGGTCCCGCCTTGATGATGATAATCCTAGTTTTGGAAGGTGAAGCAGCAGTGATGCTGAAACTCACAAAAATGTTGAATGAAACAGAACGTTTTCTTAAATGCATCAGGAATAAAAGTTAGTGACCTTCTTCTACAGCTTTTTGTCTTTTGGGGGATGCAACTAGGAGCTCTGTGCATACATGGGGAGCCTGTTGCTGGCTGCATCAGATGGAGGTTTGTTTGTTTTTGCTGTCAAGTCCCAGCCAATTTATGGAGACCCCATAGGGTTTTCAAGACAAGAGACATTCAGAGGTGGTTTGCCATTGCCTGCCTCTGCATGGCAACTCTGGACTTTCTTGGTGGTCTCCCATCCAAATACTGACCAGGGCCAACCCTACTTAGCTTCTTAGATCTGACAAGATTTGGCTAGCCTGGTCTATCTATGTCAGGGTATCAGATGGAGTAGGTAACCAAATCTTTTTTTTGGGGGGGGGGGGAACTTATATATAGAATTATCATTATCAATTACAAAAAAGCTAAATTTATCATGCCAAAATTTTTATCCAATTATAAACATTAAAAATTGTGCCTCAAAATACAACAATGCATCGCAAATTCATGTGGCTGTGCATTTGGTTTCCTGGATGTGGCTATATACCCACCAGGTGGCTGGTGAGCGCCTGCATCATGTGAATAGATGCCAGAGGGCTGAAAGGCTGGCTGAATGTGTGGGATATGAATGCCTGAAATAGACGATAGAGCAATATTTAACATCAGTTGATACCAATAACAGCAATGGTATCTCTAGTATCTGAGAGTGCTTGCTAGTTGGCCAGTAATGATAGTATTACAACTGCAGCATGTATGATGTCACTTTTGATACCTGCAATAAAATTTGAAAAAACTGAGAATTGTCAACAAGCCCTTAATTTTCAAATGTGGGAGGCACAAGTTCCTATCCAGAATTCCCATTTTTAATTCAAAATTCCACTTTTTAAAATGTTGAGTTTGCCAAAGTTTTAAAACGTGGGTGAGTTTAGAATCTTTGTACAGATTCATTGCAACATAACCCCACACACAATATTCTAAAACTGACCTCACATCAACTGAGTAATTTAAAGCATGCACATCAACAGGCATTCTCTGCATCACAAAAGGAGTGGGGGAGCTCTCTTGCGTTTGTCTACCCACCACTTCTTTGGTCTTCCAAGGATAACAGCCAAAAAGAAGAAGAAGAAGCAAAGAAGAAGCTTTCTTATCTATTTCTCAGCAGATTTGCTATTAAGCAACGGAAGTCTCTTCCATCTCGGTTTTCTATCTAAACAGGGTGAAGTACACTCTGAGCGTATAAATAAATAATTTTTTTAAAAAAAAAATAGTAGAACCTGGCAGCAAACTTCAATGATATCTTCTGAGGCACACCTGACAGGAGAGCTTTGAAATGTGAATCAAAGCGCTTTCGACTAGGGAGAGACTTGTCGTACTCAATTAAAGATGATCTGCAGCAAAACACAGCTCAATCAAGGTGAAGCGCTCGCGTCCCACTCCTTCCAAGCCCACGGAGGCGCATCAGAGGCTCCAGAGAAAGTTGCGCCACGTGGGGTTCAATTGAACGCTGAAGCAAAGGACACTCTCTCTCTCCCTCTCACGGATGCTCTTACTTAATGCTGTTTAGGGAGAAAATATTTATTTGTCAACGTCCTTGGGAAAAAAAAACTTTCATGCTATTCCAACTTTACCTTCAGAACTTCCATCTAGGGGTGGCGGAGATAGTGATAACTGGCGAGTTTTGTTCTCTTCAGTTTGATTGGGGTCCCCCCCCCAATTTTGTGAAGAAAAATATGAAGGAATACCAAACTGGCCATTGGTTCAAAACAGGGATGACCGAAAGTTCCCTGTTTAGTTTCTTTCTGTATTTTTTGGTCAGTGTTTTAGGGAGCAGCAGGAGGAGGAGAAGAAGAAGAAGTTAGTTTCTCTTTCTCTACCACTTAAGGAAGAATCAAACCGGCTTACAATCACCTTCCTTTCCCCTCCCCACAACAGACACCCTGTGAGGTAGGTGGGGCCGAGAGAGCTCTAAGAGAGCTGTGACTAGCCAAGGTCACCCAGCTGGCTGCATGTGTAAAAGTGGAGAAACCAACCCGGTTCACCAGATTAGCATCTGCTGCTCATGTGAAGGAGTGGGGAATCAAACACGGTTCTCCAGATTAGAGTCCACCACTCCAAACCACTGCTCTTAACCACTACGTCATGCTGGCCCCACACGTTTGGTCCTTTTCATATATATTTTTAATCTTTTCATATTTTTTCATATTTTTGCCATTCATATGTACAATAGATGCACTACTATGTACATTATGTATTATTATTGTTGCTGTTCTTATTACACTGAAGTAACAATTATCTTCCATCATGGAATGCAAAGTGACGTACAAAGAGTTCCAAGAGATTTCCCATCCAAGCACTGAGAGACAACCAAAAAAGTGGGAAATAACTCAAGCCAGAAAAATACAGGAACCTAAAAGTTGAGCTGGAAACTAACAATTCTTATAAAGTAATATATTCATTAGGTGGTCACAATAAAATGGATTAAAAATGGATTAAAACACTTGCCCAGTGTTTTAATCCATTTTATTGTGTACACCTAATAAATATATTACTTTATAAGAATTTTTAGTTTCCAGCTCAATCCTTAGGTTCCTCCCATCCAAGCACCGGCCAGACATACAGCTGTGTTTCATCAGCAGGGAGGCTTCATCATGTGCCCTCCAACTTATTGATATGCAAATAATGTTGGAAAATGCACACGTTTCGCAGGAAAAAATCAGCAAGAAAAATAAAAGTTTGAGGGTCGAAACAGCAACTTCAAAACCATTGCTTAGTCTGAAAGAAGGAATAGAAAGGGTGCTAGTATACTATTTAGAAACACCCTCTATTAAAATGCAGAGCAAGAAGAAGTGCTTGGGGTTAGATTTTATCTTGATCCTTAAAATTCAGAGCATACCAGTAATATAAAATTCACTTTCTTAATTCCCCCCCCCCAAAAAATGGTATAGTAGATAGTGTTGTTGGAGCAGGGATGGCCTTGAACATCATCCTTATCTAGCCTGAACATAAGAAGAACCCTGCTAGATCAAGCCCAATGGTCCATCTAGCCCAGTCTCCTGTTCCCCACAGTGCCCAAAGAAGTATCCATAGCAAGTCTACAAAAAGAGCATAGAGCCAAAGCCTACCCTATTGTTTAACCCATCCTTGGCATCTTCCATTGAGTTATAGGGAGGATTCAACGATAGACCTCCACTCCATGAATTTATCTAATCCCTTTTGAAGCCATCTGAATGACAGGCCCTCACAATAGCTTGTGACAGTGAATTTCGCTAGTTAGCTGTGCATGATGTAAGAACGTCATTCAGCACAAGCTTTCAAGCTGGTAGAACAGGTATGGCACTCCAAGCTTCTGGGAAGAAGTGTGGGATGAGACTGTGTAGCCAGTGCGGTGCAGTGGTTAGGCCACTGGCCTAGGAACAGGGAGGTGCAGGTTCAGTTCCCCACTCTGCTACAGAAGCTGGCTGGGCAACTTTGGGCCAGTTACTTAAATAAATACATACATCCATTTCCTCTTCTCATACAGCAGTTCAGGTGTGTGTGTGAGTGTGAGTGAGTGAGTGAGTGAGGGTTGCCAGGTCCCTCTTCACCACCAGTGGGAGGTTTTTGGGGTGGAGCCTGGAGAGGATGGGGTTTGGGGATGGGAGGGACTTCAGTGCCATAGAGTCCAATTGCCAAAGTGGCCATTTTCTCCAGCTCAACTGATAGAGTTGCGAACTGGAGATCTCATGCTATTACAACTGATCTCCAGCCGAAAGAGATCAGTTCACCTGGAGAAAATTTCCATTTTGGCAATTGGACTCTATGGCATTGAAGTCCCTCCTCTCCCCAAACCCTGCCCTCCTCAGGATTCGCCCCAAAAACCTCCTGCCGGTAGCAAGGAAGGACCTGGCAACCCTATGAACTGATCTCTATCAGCTGGAGATCAGTTGTAATAGCAGAAGATCTCCAGCTAGTATCTGGAAGTTGGCAACCCTACTGTGTGTGTGTGTGTGAGAGAGAGAGAGAGAGAGAGAGAGAGTGAGAGAGAGAGAGAGAGGAGAGCCAGTGTGGTGTAGTGGTTAAGAGTGGTGGTTTGGAGCGGTGGACTCTGGTCTGGAGAACCCCACTCATCTACATGAGCGGCGGAGGCTAATCTGGTGAACTGGATTTGTTTCCCCACTCCTACACACGAAGCCAGCTGGGTGACCTTGGGCTAGTCACACTCTCTCAGCCCCACCTACCTCACAGGGTGTCTGTTGTGGGGAGGGGAAGGGAAGGTGATTGTAAGCCAGTTTGAGTCTCCCTTAAGTGGTAGAGAAAGTCGGCATATAAAACCCAACTCTTCTTCCTCTTCTTGTTCTTCTTCTTCTACCACAGTAAGCCAGCCCCTTCTCACATGGTGTGCTTCAAAGAATTCATGGGAATGTTCTCCATTGTGAGAAATTCTTTGCTCCTATCACATCCTTACATGGTTGAAACCGAAACCAACCATTCATCTCCTCACCTCTTCAAAATGTAATTATTAGAGTGATCAGCTGAATGGTTGCAGCAACAATAAAACAGGATTGGCTGGGTTCCTTTGTGCCCAGGATTCTTTACAACACAATTTATTGTTGCTCAGAATGTCAATGAATGGATCCCGGTTGCAAGCAAACAATTAATTGCTCTTGACAAGGAATGATGGCAGCCTTTTTTGATATATAGTTGAGGAGCAATTTGGTTAAGAAGTTCTAATTTCTTGAGTGTCTGGGAGACAAAGGAAAGAAAGAGAGCATGAGAACAAATTGAAGCTGTATATAGGTCAAAAATCCTTTTAGGAGTCTTCAGGGAGTGTGTCTCATTTGCCTAATTGTATTTCTGCTGCAGCCAGACATACCGCTGTGCTAATACTTGTTCTTAGGGAGTCCATTAAAAAAGCCAACAAAGGGATGTAGGCTGAAATGTGAAACCCAGCAACCTGCAGGTATAAACACATTTCTTACTGCACGTTCGGTGTTTTAGGCCTTTAAAGGCTGACATTCATAAATAAAAGAATTGGTGTGGTATAGTAGCTGGAGCAGGACGAGGGAGTGCTGGGTTCAAATCCCCACTCAGCCATAAAACTCACTCGGTAAGTTGCTTATCTCTCAACCCAACCTACCTAACAGGGTTGTTGAGAGGATCAAATGGTGGAGGGGAAGAACATGAACCCCAGTCGGAGCTCCATGGTGGAATGGCAGGATAAAGATGTAACAGACTGACAAATCTAGTTCCTACCAAAGGCCCATCGGTCTAAGCCTTCAGTTTGTATGAGGAATAGGGCTGCCAGGTGGGCAGCTTTGGTGGGCAATTGCCTGCCAATCCACCCAGCTCTTCCAGATTTTCCTCCTGAATCGCCATATCACTGTGGCTGCTTTAGCCCTCAACCCCCCAGCAGTTTGAGTTTCTAAAGCAGCCACAGTGATGTGGCACTTCCGGGGGTACCAATACCAATACCTTTAATGACATAAAATATACAAGCCAGATAATAAAAATATTGCATAAGCAAAACTATTACAATTATGGAACAGCCCTCATCTCTGAGTTTTCTCAAAACGCACTTTTATAACACTCTGAAAGAATTTGGCCATTTTTACTATTATACTGGAAGAACTATTATTCAGGAGAAAGGACACCTTAGCAAAATCAGAGAGTCCTGACTTGTTTGCCAAGATGGAAGTTAAAAATTTGGATCGAGTTTCTGCATAGTGAGGACAGTGAAATAGCAACTTCTGTGGCTAAACATGGAAGTGATGTCATCGTGTGTGTGCAGCCCCACGCACACATGGCCACCCCAGCCCTGCCCCCTAAAACCTCCCACTGATCAAGAGGGGGGACCTGGCAACCCAAGACAGGAATGAAGCAAAAACAAAGTTTGCACTCCTCTTCCCTCTCCTCATCACATTCAGAGCACTGAAACTGCATCTTCAATAAACTGCAGTTTGTTACCACATCCAAATCAGGCACGTTAATGACCAGTAGTTTGTTTCTGGTTAGCCAGCCGCAGCCTTTCTGGGCAGAAAGGATCTGGTCACTGTGGCGCATGCCCTGGTTACCTCTCGATTAGATTATTGCAATGCGCTCTATGTGGGGCTGCCCTTGGGAAGTGTTCAGAAACTTTAGTTGGTGCAGACTGCTGCAGCAAGGATGTTGACTGGAGTGGGTCATAGGGACCATATCACTGCAGTCTGGGCCCATCTACACTGGCTCTCGATTTGTTTCCAGATACAATTTAAGGTGCTGGTCTTCACCTTCAAAGCCATATACAGTTTGGGACCAACATACCTAAAGGACCGCCTACTTCCTTATGAACCTTCCCAATTACTACACTCATCTTCAGAGGCCCTGATTTGGGTGCCCCAGCCTTCTGAGATTAAATGGGTGGCAACCCAGGAGAAGGCCTTCTCAGTTATGGCACCAAAGTTCTGAAACACTCTCCCCTAGAAGATTAATCTGTCCCCTTCTGTCGCTGTCTTCCACCAGAGGGTGAAGACTTTTTTTTTTGTTTCGTTTGGCACTCCCTCAATGATTCCTCCTTCATAACTAATGCTTTAATTGCTGTTTTTATGTCATGTATGTATTTTGACTCTGTTTTTCAATTTATTTATTTTGGGGAGGGGTTGATTGCTATGATTATATCATGCGTGTTTTACATTGTTAGCTGCCTTGGTGGCCCTTGAGAAGGCAGAAAGACAGGATACACCTTTTGGGCACTTTCACGCGGGCCAAATAATGCACTTTTGATCCACTTTCAATGCACTTTGCAGCCAGATTTTACTGTGTGAAACAGCAAAATCCACTTGCAAACGATCATTAAAGTGCATTGAAAGTGGATTGGATGTGCATTATTCAGCATGTGCAAAAGCGCCCTTTGTAAACAAACAAACAAACAAACAAACTAGGATGCTAAACTGATCCTTAACCCACAGGTTTATAGTTGTTTTTTACAAGCTAACAGCTACTTTATTTCTTGCCAGTTTGGATGTCTTAACAAATTGTGGTTTGAACACATGAAGCTGCCTTTATACTGAATCAGACCCTTGGTCCATCCAAGTCAGTTTGTTTCTGGTTAGCCAGCTGCAGCCTTCCTGGGCAGAAAAGATCTGGCCACTGTGGTGCAGTATTGTCTACTCAGTCAGTACTGTCTACTCAGACCAGCAGCGGCTCTCCAGGGTCTCAGGCAGATGTCTTTCACATCACCAACTTGCCTAGTCCCTTGAACTGGAGATGCCGGGGATTGAACCTGGAACCTTCTGTATGCCGAGCAGATGCTCTACCACTGAGCCACAGCTAGGGTTGCCAGGTCCCCCTTCACCACTGGTGGGAGATTTGGGGGATGGAGCCTGAGGAGGGCAGGGTTTGGGGAGGGGAGGGACTTCAATGCCATAGAGTTCAGTTGCCAAAGCGGCCATTTTTCTCCTGGTGATCTGATCTCTATCGGCTGGAAATAAGTTGAATTAGCAGGAGATCTCCTGCTACTACCTGGCAGTTGGCAACCCTAGCCACAGCCCCTCCCCGAAGGAACAAACAGAGACAACTTTAGTGACGATGTCTCTGTTTGTTATTTTGGCAGAACACATGAAATGAGGGGCAAGAGCCCCAGACTTTGGGCTCTCATCACAAACAATTGGAGGCTGGTGATCATGGGGAGGGGGGGAGGTGACAGGAGGCCCTGCGTTTCACTAGCCCCCACATCACATAGAAGGGGGAGCAAGGTTGCTAGATGGGCTGTCAATTAGTTTTGGAACCACTTTTCCATTGCAGATTATCGCAGTGTAAACCCAATGGAAGCTGCCAATCACAATCCCTCTCCCATTACCACCTCTTTCACTCTCTCTTTTAGTTTCTCTGGAGCAATTGGCTGGCTTAGTAACTCAAAAACAAAGAGCTGGTGTCTGGCATCTTTTCAATGAGATCTCCTTCTCTAGTACTACTGTGTCCCGCCTCCCAAGCTGTGGCACTTTGTATTTTGAAGCGAATGTGGTTTTAATTACCATTTTGATGGTTACTGCGCCTATTGCATCTTTCACTTTTAATTTAAAAATGTATGAATCATTTGTGTGTTTTTTAATAAAAAGTGAAATGCATTTTCATTTAGTGGCAGCTAAATTGCTAATTAAAGCATAGGCCGTGCCAGTGACTTCAAGCTCTGTATTTATACACTTTACCCCTTTGGATTCTTGCAAAGGTTTGTGGCAAAACAGCATTTGGTTTTGTTTCCATGCCCAGCATTTTATTCTTGCTTCCCAGTTTTCAGCACTTGAGCACTTTTGGTACCTGCATCTCTGTAGTCATTAAGACTAGGGCTTTGGGGAATGAGAACTGAGGCTGAACTCACACGTGCATTCTCAAGTGCAGCAAAATTGAAAGGCGGTGCTGGCATGACTATCAACTGATAGCCAGTGTGATATGGTTGGCGGAGTGGATAAAGTGTCAGGTTAGAAGAACAACAAGAAGAGTTGGGTTTGATATGCCGGCTTTCTCTACCGCTTAAGGAAGAATCAAACCAGCTTACAATCACCTTCCCTTCCCCTCCCCACAACAGACACCCTGTGAGGTACATGGGGCTGAGAGACTGTGACTAGCCCAAGGTTACCCAGCTGGCTTCATGTGTAGGTAAAAGGTAAAGGTCCCCTGTGCAAGCACCGGGTCATTCCTGACCCATGGGGTGACGTCACATCCCGACGTTTAATAGGCAGACTTTTGTTTTGCAGGGTGGTTTGCCAGTGCCTCCCCCAGTCATCTACACTTTACCCCCAGCAAGCTGGGTACTCATTTTACCAACCTCAGAAGGATGGAAGGCTGAGTCAACCTTGAGCCGGCTACCTGAAACCAACTTCCATCGGGATTGAACTCAGGTCATGAGCAGAGCTTTTGACTGCAGTACTGCAGCACCACAGGGCTCCTTCATGTGTAGGAGTGGGGAAACCAATCTAGTTCACCAGATTAGCCTCTGCCTCTCATGTGGAGGAGTGGGGAATCAAACCCAGATCAGAGTCCACTGCTCCAAACCACCGCTCTTAACCACTACACTACACTGGGTTAGGGTCTTGGAGACCCGGGTTCTAATCACCACTCTGCTAAGGGAGCTTGCTTAGTGACCTTAGGCCTGTCCCTATCTCTCAGACTAACAAGGACATAAATATTTATTATTTATGTATGTATCTATTTCATCTTATACCTCGTGCTCCCTGGCCAGGCTCAGGGGTGGTTCACAACATGAAGGGCCAACATCGGATACAATAAAACACAACGCATAAAATCAATAATTTCCAGCCCCATAAATCATCCAGAAATTAGTAAAATTAGCAAGTGGCACCCCTTTGGAAGAATAGCGCCGTGACAAGGCCTGCAGACAGACATCACCCCCACACATCAGATTGGTAAATAGCAGGAAAAGTGCTGAAAAGTGCTACAATTTGTGAATTTGGCCAGAGATTCTTGGGTAGAGCTACAGCTTAGATGTGCACATGCAAAGTCCTGAATTCAGTCTCTGCCATCTCCAGTGGAAAGGATCTTAGGCAGGAGAGCGGGGAAGCCCTGTGCCTTTGACCTTGGAAAGCTGCTGCTACTCAGAGAATAATGGATTAGGGAAGCTTGACCAAAGATCTGACAAGCCCTTTTCACGTGTGTAGAGACTGGTTGCTCTCTTCCCAGACTTCCCATCAAGATCCGCTCACCAACATGCAGCCTTGTTAGAAGGCTGTAGCAGAAAGGTGCCTCTCTGCCCCCTGCAGTGCCCGTTAGGAGGAATGTTCTCCAGTAGCTTGCCACCACCCTGGCTTTGTTAATTTGAACCCCACACCTCGTGCCACCCAGGCATACAACCCCAAAGGGGATCTACTGTAGTGGTGGCAAGCAGTCTTGGCTATGGGTCAGGAATTTGTGCAAGGTTCCTTAGTTAAACAGTTTCATTACTACAAGGCCGCAAAGTCGTTGAGCAACTACAAGTTCTAGGTACAGTTAAGTAAATAAAATAACACAGAAAAATGGTTACTGGCTCAGTGAATTTATAGTAGTTCAACATCTGGTCCAGCCTCAGTGGCTGGCTGGCTGCTGAATGCATAGTGACTACTAGGGTCATGCAAAAAAAAAAATTGGTCAATTTCGGGTTTGGCTTTATGAGGCCCGATTTTTTTCAGTAAACCCGGAACAAGCCGAATACCCATTCCAGTAAAGGCAATTTTCCAATTATTTCAGCTGCTGCCCACCAACACTCAACTGTTTTGTAGGCGGAAGCAGGCTGGCGAAACAAGAGGTCAGTACATGATGATGTTCCAGCGCAATGCAGAAGCCCCAGCATTGCATCATGGGGATGCTCTATCACTCTCCGCAAAACTCTACAGAAACTATAGAGTTTGGGGGCAAGTGCTAGAGCGTCCCCCCCAGTGCAACGCCAGCACTTCCATATTGCACCGTAAGTGATGTCACAACACACTGACACACATCACCGCCCCTGGTGACCCTAGCTACATTAATAGCCAAAATCTTGAAATGAAACATTAAAGTAGATCTTGCAGCATGCTTGAAATATCTTAGTTAATTTTACATTCTATTAAAAAGGTAATGGGATTGGTTCCTCCAACACACACAAAGCTCTCATTGACCGTAATCAGTTTAACCAGAATCTGCTGCCTCTTTTTACTCTGAACAATATATATCCTTATCTTTTTCTTTCTCTACCCCCCCCCCATATAGGGGTCCTATTTATCCTGGCTGTGACACGCAAGGCTAATTTCCATTAACATTAATGAGAACTGCATGGTCCGTGAACATATCTAGAGAATAGGCCTCTAATTAATATCCCGATCCCATCTTTAACCTCTCCAAACAGCCACCAGCCTTTCCCATCACCACAATCAGGAGAAGACAATTAGACCTACTAAAATATCCAAGTGTCACACAAATTGATCACCAGTCAGGACAAATCCCCCCTCCTCAAAAATCTGCAATTAATTTCCACTCCTTTAATTTCCAGCTCCTTCAGACTTCCTTTGGGGAACAGGAAAGAAACTTGTCAATCCATGGAGAAGTGCTGTTGAACCTCCCAACCTTTTCTGACCTCAAAAACTGGGCTCAACACTTCTGCTCTTCACATTGGTTAGAATGACTACAGATGTTTCCTGCTATCTATACCACAGACATATATTTATGTTAATGAGAAACAACTTGGTGGCCTGTGAAGAACTGTTGCAGGTGGAAGCTAAACTATTGGTTTCAAAAAAATCTTCCCAAGAAAATGAATAAAATAATGCTTGGGACCCATAATAATACTAAAAGTAGCAGCTCACAATGATAAATGAGGGCTCAACCTGAATAACATTTGTGCCTCAGTCTTTCTATTAAATGTAAGTTGTAGAATCATTCAGCCTCAATTTGCCTCAGGGTTGTGTGACCAAGAGAGAGCAGGTTTGATAATTTGACATCCACGTGGCTTTTCGGCTTGAAACAGGCCACCCCACTCTGAAATTAGCTTTTTAAAGGAGAAAAGATGTCTCTCTTGAAAAACATATTTGTACTAGATACTAACAACAAGCAGGAGCCTGGTTTCAATTGGAGGACCTAAGTAGCTTGAAGGGTTAAACCCCTTGTCTTCTCTCAAGGCAAACTGAGGCTTCACAAACCTGCAAGTTGCATTTCTGATAGTTCTTCCAATTAAGAAGAAACATTACAAAAATGAATCCAATCAAACAATACATAAGGATGAACTCGATCTTGGAATGTATTATTTCAGAACATATCTGACATAGACTATATTTATACAAATGTATTTATTAGATTACTAAATATGTTGTTGGATCACCCATAATAAATTACTTTTGCCATCAGAACAATTTTTCCAAATATCCTGATACTCATCTGTAATTGAAGTTGAATTCCAATTAGTCCTGTTACCTGCAATGCATAATTTCGCTGATGCAAGTAAACTACATGATACGTAGTTTACTCATAATTTGAATTCTTTATAGACGGACAGAGATATATGATCTTTCTTTCCATTTGTCCCCTAAGATTGGGAGACTTTTTATTCTCCATAAAACTTTAGGCAGCTGATCTCTGGGGCTGGATGAGTACCTTCTGTTCACCCAGCACTTGAACCTCAGCAGTCTACTGTTTATAGCATAAATGCCCCATAGCATTTATTGTTGAAGTTTGCATCTCAGAGCGTTTTCATGCAGGTTCTTTAAGCTGCTTTGGCTTCTGAACTCAAACGGATGTCTTTTAAATTTTTTACACACCTTGCTAATAAATTGTTGTCCTCCAACAGCAGCCAAAGGGCCGAACTGGGCATGCCAGCAACCATGGGTCTAACCTGTGGCCACTTCTGCCATTTTAGAGGAAGATTTAAAAATTGTCGCGAGGGCCCAATCCTAATAGGCCCAATGGCAAGGCAGCCCCAGGAGATCTCCCCTCCCACCCCGCAAATACCTTTTTAAGTGCTAAGGGGAAGGAAACAAGATCTCCTGAGTATACCATGCCACGGGCCCAGTCAGAATCAGGCACTTGTAGCAGATTTTAATGACAAACAGCACAATCCTAAAAAGACTTACTCCAATCTAAGCCTATTGAAATGAATGGGCTTAGACTGGAGTAGCTCTCCTTAGGATTGCACTGTAAAGCTTCCTCCTAAATGGCACTGGCGGCCACAGGTTGGACCTGTGGCTGCCATCACATCTAGCTAGGGTTGCCAGGTCCCTCTTCGCCATCAGTGGGAGGTTTTGGGGCGGAGCCTGAAGAGGGCGGGGTTTGGAAAGGGGAGGGACTTCAGTGCCATGGAGTCCAATTGCCAAAGCAGCCATTTGCTCCAGGTGAACTGAGCTCTGTCACCTGGAGATCAGTTGTAACAGCAGGAGATCTCCAGCTAGTGCCTGGAGCTTGGCAACCCTACGTCTAGCTTGGCCTTTAATCCAGGTCTTCCATAACCCGTTTTGCTCTGAGGTTTTGTTTGTTGTGCTCCTGAGTGATAGAAGACCATCAAATGTATGGTCTGTTTGTGCTTTTAAAGTCACACCTCCCTTTCTGCTGCTCTTTCTTCTTCGGCTGCAAGAAACAGAGGTTTCTACGCAGTGACAAATGGGCTAATCAGCAACTAAACTCCACTTACAGCAGGTGTCATGCAGTCTGTCTCCTGAGAAGGAAGCAAACATGTTTTCAAACAGCAAGCTGAATGGGCTGAGGGGGAAACCCTTGACCTTTCAGCAAGATCGAGCGAGGGAAACGTCTCACACTCAAACTGCATGACGGTTTGAAAGGGAAAGAATTAGGTATACCAATCTCCAGGTGGGGGCTGGAGATCTCCTGGAGCTACAACTGATCTCCAGACTACATAGATAGCTTATTCATTTGTTTGTTTGTTTAAAACATTTATTTGGCTTTTCCTGGAGAAAATGGCTGCTTAGGAAGGTGGGCTTTATGGCACTATACCCTACTGAGGTCCCTCCCCTCCCTAAAGCCCACCATCTTAAGCTTTACCCTCAAATCTCCAGGAATTTCCAAACCTGGATTTGGCAGCTCCAGAAATAATGATTTACAGCCGCTTACAAAACTATTCCCACTGTTCCCACTTTGTATCAGACAATTATGAGGCAGCAACGGATAGAACTGGGATAGAGACCCTAGGTAGGATTGCCAGGTCTCTCCTCTCCTCCGGCAGGAAATTTTGGGGGCAAGACTAGGGCGATGATCCTGTGCATGAAGTGAAATATAGTCTAATATATGTGCAGCCCGGTCTATTTTTTGGGCGCAACCTGAGTAGGGTGGGGTTTGGGAAGGGGAGGGACTTCAATGCCATAGAGCCCAATTCCCAAAGCAGCCATGTTCTCCAGGTGAACTGATCTCTATTGGCTGGAGATCAGTTGTAATAGCAGGAGATCTTCTGCTGTTGCCTGGAGGTTGACTAGGATTGGGTGGATTGTGAATGCTCATAAAGATCTATCTGACTGACTACCAATATACTAGGGCTGTTGATTCGGTTCGGCCCGAACTGAAAAACAGCCGAATTTCCCCTGAACCGGTGGTTTTTAGTTCAGGACGAACCGAACTCAAAAATGGCGGGCAACCGGGGGGGGCGAATTCAGCGAGTTCGGGAGTTCACGAATAAATCCGGCAAATTCGGCCGTCAGTAAGCAGCATAACCGTCAGTAAGCAGCATTCTCCTCCCCCGGCCAATCGGTGGCCAAGCTGGGTCTCCTTCTGGCCAATCAGTCAGGATTGAATACTGGAGGAATCAGCTGATGTGCGGCCCGGCCGGGGAGAGAGAGAGAGAGGGAAATCTTCGTGGGGGGGGGGCTTGTGCACATTCGCTCCTTTCTGTGGCTGCAGGGAGTGTATTTTTTGGGGTACAGACACAAAACTTTCAGCAGAGATTCAGACAAGCCTTCTTAAGAGACCACCCAAGTTTTGTAAACATTGGGTAAGGGGGTCCCGCGATATGGGCTCCCCCCTTTTTCTTTCCATGGCTGCAGGGGGCGCATTTTTGGGGGTACAGACCCCAAACTTTCAGTGGAGCTTTAGATGAGCCTTCTTAAGATACCCCCCAAGTTCTGTAAACATTGGGTAAGGGGGTCCCGCGATATGGGCTCCCCCTTTTTTCTTTCCATGGCTGCAGGGGGCGCATTTTTGGGGGTACAGACCCCAAACCTTCAGTGGAGCTTTAGATGCGCCTTCTTAAGATACCCCCCAAGTTTTGTAAACATTGGGTCAGGGGGTCTCGAGATATGGGCTCCACCCCTTTTCCCTCCCCCCTTTTCCATTTCCGTGGCTGCAGGGGACGCTTTTTTTGGGGATACAGCCCCCAAACTTTCAGCATAGCTTCAGACAATCCTTCTTAAGATACCACCCAAGCTTTGTAAAGATGGGTTCAGTGGGGGCAGAAATATTGGCTCCCCCCCTTTTCTGTTTCCATGGCTGCAGGGGGCGCATTTTTGGGGGTGCAGATCCCAAACTTTGAGCGGAGCTTCAGGCAAGCCTTCTTAAGAGACCACCCAAGTTTTGTAAACATTGGGTCAGGGGGTCCCGAGATATGGGCTTTCCCCTTTTCCCTATTGGGATGAATGGGATCCTGTATGCATCTCCTCCAGAGCAAAACGTCCTGTGCCTAAATGGAAACGTCTTGGATTACCCAGTCCTCCCCAGCCCCTCCTGATGGAACAGAAGACAGCCACAGTAAGACCCCTTTGGGGGCTTTAATCTATAATTTTTCTCCTGTGTGTGTGTGTGGGGGGGGAAGCAGAGTCTCTGTGTGTGTGGGGAGGGAGCAGTTTCTGTGGGGGGGGGAGCCAAAGGGGGCTTTTGCCAGTTCTGCCTGGGATGTGTGTTCCCCCTCGAGTCTCTCTCTCCCTGGTTTGAGGGGGGGTTTCAGTTGTGTGTCTTCAGGTTTTCCCTCATTCATAAAAAACTTCTCAGCTGATTGTCGGGGCTGGGAGCTTTGTGCGTGGGCGGCAAGCTCTGCTCAGAGATGCACATTAAGGGTGGGGGACCCCTTTCGGGGCCCATATCTCAGCCCCCCCTGACCCAATCTTTACAAAACTTGGGGGGTCTTTCAAGAAACGTCCTTTGAAGCTCTGCTGAAAGTTTGGGACCTCTACCCCCAAAAATGCCCCCCCAGAGCCGCGGAAAGGCGTGGTTGTGTTTTTAATGGCTTTATTCGGCCGAATTTTTTTTCCGAACTTTGAATTCCCGCCGAATTGCACGGACCCGAAGTGGGGGAGTTCGGACTTCAGCATATGCCGAATCTAAACGGGCCGAATTCAGCCGAATCCAAACTATACCGAATTTTTTTAAATTCAACAGCCCTACAATATACTTCTAACTCCACCAGGTTCTGGGGACAACTGAAAATAATGCTTCTGAAAGTCCTAACTGGCCCAAGAGCTGGGTATCTGAAGGACTGTTTGCTTCCATATACACTTAGCCCTGTTCAGCTTCTGTGGTGATACCTGCTAGAGACGGGGCTCTCTTAGTTGTGGCTCCTGCTCTATGAAAGGCTCTCCCTGTATCTGTCCCTGATCTTCTTTGAGTTGTAGGCACCAGGTGAAGTCATTCTCGGGCCTTTGCAGGCACACAAAGTCATTATTTTTGCTTGTTTTGAAATAGCCAAAAAGTTTGTTTATGCTATGTATAAATTGGGGGGGGGGTATCTTTTGCGGTCATCATTAGTTGTGGTCCACCTTGTTTTTTTGTTGCTGTCACTGATAAATCTTTGTCTCACCTTTCTTGGTATTAATTTCATTGAATTAATGTTTCTATGCCCTTCCCCGAATCAGCATACCAGAAAAAACATGCAATGTGTTCATTTTCATAAAAAGCAGCAATAAAAGATATTTTCGGTCAGTGTATGAAGGGGGGGAAATAGTTCAGAGAGCATTTAGCTGAATTCAAACTACTTCATTTCGCATTGGAGGGGGGAGGAAAGAGATGAGGATTCAAAGGGGTTACAAATTCAATCATGTAATGACCCACTTATATTGATGCTCTCTCTCTATGATTAATTGTTGATCAGGGTGCTGTCTTGTTTTAATTAGATGATGAGTTTGCAATATATCAGTGCTAAGCTTCATTAAACAAGCTAGCCATTTTACATGTGTTCTCAAAAAATATTTTATGTCCGATTCTATGCAAGGTTTTTTTGGGGGGGTTACTCTGCCCCGCGGGTATGTACACATGGAAGAGATAACAAGGAGATTTGGCCTCAACAGAGTTTTTGTAATGGCAACATTAGTCTACAGGCTAATTGCTGAATGCACACAGCGGCTGTGATTATACACCTCATGTGCTCAAGATGTCCATTTCCAGCTTATGGCAGACAAAGTTCTAGGGACGCATTACACTGAGCTGCTGCTTAAAGTTGAAATGGTGTTCCATGACTGTCTTCTGTTCTTTGCAGACAACCGTATCTACAAAGTCACCAAGGTCAGTTGTGTTTAGGTACATCATTTTAAAAAGATAAGAGCATAAGAAGTGCCCTGCTGATTCACATGGACACATGAAACTGTCTCGTACTAAGTCGACTCATTAATTTATAAAGGTCAGTGTGGTCTTATCTGACTATCAGGAGTTCACGGGAGTCTCAAGGAGACTGAATCAGACCATTGGTCCATCAAGGTCAGTATTGTCTACTCAGTCTAGTAGCAGCTTTCCAGGGTCTCAGGCAGAGGTCTTTCACATCACCTACTTTTTGGTCCTTTCAACTGGATATGCCAGGGGTTGAACCTGGGACCTTCTGCATGCAAAGCAGAAGCTCTACCACTGAGCCATGGCCCCTCATATCACATCACCTACTCTGAGACCACTTACTGCCCTGTATAGGGAGGTGTCATGACTCCGTGATACAGATCTTCTTTGTATACAGAAGATCCCAGGTTAAATCAACAGCACCTCCAGTTAAAAGGCTTGTTAAGTAGGTGATGTAAAAGACCTCCGCTTGAGAGCCAGTGCCAGTCGAGTACTGACCTTGGTAGACTCATTCAGTATAAGGCTGCTTCATATAGTTTAATCTAATGTGGTTTAATCCTTTCCATCTAGAGATGTTTGTAATTGAACCTGTGACCTTCTGGATTCAAACCAGATGCTCTACCATGGAGCCACAGTCTCCTTAGGCAGCATCTTGTATCTCTCAGTAGCCAACCAGGTGCTCCTAGGAAGTTCAGAAGCAGGCCATGAAGCAATAGCTTTTATCCCACTGCAGTCTAGCAGTTCCTAGCCAAAGACTAGGATGTGTGCATAGACTTATGCATGCAGGGCTTCCTCTGGGAAACCTTAAAAAAGCAATGTTCCTGATTACATGGAGAATGCTGGTCCAATTCATCCTCATGCAGTTGATTGAACACATAATGAATGCATGAACACATGAAGCTGCCTTATACGGAATCAGGCCCTTTGTCCATCAAAATCAGTATTGTCTACTCAGACTGGCAGCAGCTGTCCCGGGTCTCAGGCAGAGTCTTTCACATCACCTACTTGCTTAGTCCCTTTAACTTGAGATGCCAGGGATTGAACCTGGGACTTTCTGCATGCCAAGTGGCTCTACCACTGAGCCACAGCCCCTCCTTAAGCTTGGGGCATAAAATCTGCAGACCATGGCAATGTGACTGGAGGCTTGCACCTGTCATGGTCTCCTGGACCTGTGCTGCTACCGCCCAGTTCCTAGGTAGCTGCAGAGGCACTGCCTCTAGACCTCCCCTCCCCTTGTGGAGTGGCATGGAAGCAGGTGAGCTCTTCCTGCACCTATGCTGCTGCTACCCTACCTGAGCCCATCACTGCCTCTGGAGCTCACCTTGGGCCTAGCCATGGTGGTACAGCACAAGGGGTTTGAAGTGGAAAAATTTCCCTGAGAACACCATACATACATATGTTGGAGCATGCATAGGTGCCTTGTGCTCTTGAACCATGTGTAAGCCCAGGTGGAGCCTGCAGTTGCCATGCTGAATGTTGCCTCCTCTGGCTTGGGAAATTCTTGGAGATTTGAGGCAGTTCCTGGGGAAGGCGGGGTTCAAGGAGGGGAGGGTGTTCAGTTAGGACTGGATGCCATAGATGCCGTCAAACTGCTGTTTCCTCTGGAGTACTGATCTTAATGTCTGTAGATCATTTGTAATTCCAGTAGAACTCCAGGCCCCACCTGGAAATTGGTAATTATGCTGACCCCTCTCTTCTGCTCAACTCCACTGCATGCATTTAGGATAGGGTTGCCAGGTCCCTTTTCTCCACCAGCAGGAGGTTTTGGGGGCGGAGCCTGAGAAGGGCAGGGTTTGAGGAGGGGAGGGATTCCAGTGCCATAGAGTCCAATTGCCAGAGGGGCAATTTTCTCCAGGTGAACTCATCTCTATCAGCTGGACATCAGTTGTAATAGCAGGAGATCGCCAGCTAGTACCTCGAGGTTGGCAACCCTAGTTTAGAAACACCTGAAAAGTGCCTCAGAGGCTGATAGTGAAGGGGAGAAATGGGATAATGCCACATGCCATAAACTCCCTGGAAGAATATAGGTTACAAATATGATTCATAATAACAACAGATACAATTCACTTGTGCCGATTCTTCTTATGATCAGAAGGACCCAGCCGGAAAATAAGATCTAGCTGTGAGAAAACAAGATGCTAACTTTTCCGGTCAGGAAAAGTTTATTGAGCTGGAAGCGTTTAGATCTCTTGATAGTTAAACAAATCTCTGATCATTTCGGGATGTGTCTAGCCAACCTGGTAAGCAGCTCACAAAGAGTGTAATTAAAAACTGATCGGAATGAATATTCATGATGCGCTTGTTTCCAAAACAAGCAGCGGTATTAACAACCCTTATAAATAACGGATTGCAGAGCCTAAGGGAAACTTTGAGAACCTGTTGAGAGGCAAGACTGGATTTTCTGGTCCCTCTGCAGGTGGGAGCAGTAGACGTTATTTCTTCATGTCCTTGCAACAACTAGGCCTCTTTGTTGTCAGGAATCCATGGTTGGAGCTGAGCACTGAATCTCGTGTCTGACACAAGCGCTCGTAGGAAGGCATAACTCAGGAGTGATATTGAGGGCAGGCCCGGCAGACCTAGTTGCTGTTGTCTTGGTGTCTAGGGTTGCAGGTGGGTGGTATTTAGGGCTGCCAACCTCTAGGTGCTAGCTGGAGATCTCCTGCTATTACAACTGATCTCCTGCCGATATAGATCAGTTCACCTGGAGAAAATGGCTGCTTTGGCAATTGGACATATGGCATTGAAGCCCCTCCCCAAACACCGCCCTCCTCAGGCTCCACCCCTAAAACCTCCCGCCGGTGGCGAAGAGGGACCTGGCAACCCTAGATGGTATTGGCGTGCAATTGCCCGCCAATCCACCCAGCCGCTCCATAGCCACAGCTGCGGGCATATGCGGGTACATGCACGCGATGACGGTACTGTCAACATATGTCAAAGTTATGCCTAGTCTGCAGTTTGCTAAACAGATCATACTGATCAGAGTGACAGCTAAGTCATGTGATGATGCTGGCCTGATCCAGTTTGTACAGCCAGGAATGGGGATTTCCAGAATGACTCATCTCAGGTGAACTGAGATGTGTATATAAGTCTGTGTAGTGAATGTAAATTACTTCTTGCCTGAAATATACGTGCTGGCGGAGCATGCTGATGCTCAGAGCTGTGAATGTTAACAGCCAAAGGACTCTGTGTAGATATTGTAAATAAACTGTACATAGCAGAACTGCGTGGTGTGAAGTTGCTACCAGGTAAACTCCTGAAGTCCAGACAAGCTGTGCGCTACAGGTACTTCCTTTTATCCCTTAGAAGCTCCTTGATCAATTGATGTTGAGCAGCATATATCTAGTGTTGGAGGGATATAAGGATTGAAACAAATCTTGCCACTTCCGGTACTTGATGGTACTTCCGGATTTACTTCCAGAAGCGCCGCAGTTGGGGATTTGAGTGTTAAATCGGCTGCAGCGATGTGGTGCTTCCGGAAGTAAAAACTGAAGTGCCGTCATCGCACGTGCTGCCCCAGCCCACCCCCTAAAATCTCCCATCGATTGGGAGTGGGGACCTGGCAACCCTATTGGTGTCTCATTTAAGTTAAACTTGTGTTAGATTCTGAAAAGCATTTAGCTTTTTATTTGCATTCACAGGAACCATGGAAATGTTTAGAACATTAAATTACTGTTTATTTTAAATTGTATTTTAATCAGAAAACATTCATTGTTTTGTGCTTGTGGTACCTCATACTCGTCTGGGTGGTTGTAGAATGGGAGCAGCACCTGTGTGTCTTTTTCTTGAGCTAAAATTCTGCCTCTTTGATAGAACAGAATCCTGGCCCTTTAACATGTCGTCTTCAGGATGGAGCTCTTGTTCCCTGCTTTCCCCCCAGTATTCTCCTTGTGGCTCCTCACAGGCCCCAAACGTATAATATATAATAAAAGCATCAGGGTGTTCATCTCTAGCAACAAATCGGTTTCCTGTTCAAAATTGTCCTCCACCATGGCCTTGGGCAACGCATGCTCTCAACCTCAGCTCTCCCAAATTGCATGGGGAGAACACTATCAGACTACTTTGCAGGCTTGTTGTAAAATGACTAAAATAATGCCTATGAAGCACTCTTTGGAAAAACACTAAAATATTTAATATTATTAAATTAGAATGCTGACAAGGTTGCCAAACTCCAGGACTTCCTTGTTAAATAGAAAGTAGCAAAGATATTCACATTGTATTTATTGTAATTGCTGGTACATTCTTGTGTGCAACTGCATTGTTGATACTGTTTTGTAGTAGGAAATCTGTGCATACTTATTCTTTTGGTTGTTAGCATATACTTTACATTGGGAGTATTTTACTTGTTGCCTTTCTGTGCGCTTTGGAGTTTAAACTCCAGGAGTTGGCTGGAGAGCTCCTGGAATTACAACTAATCTCCAGACTACAGAAACCCTTTCCCCTGGAGAAAATGGCTGCTTTGGAAGGTGGACTCTAAGGCATTATACCCTGCTGACGTCCCTCCCTTCCCCAAAACCCTCCCTCCCCAGGCTCCACCCCCAAATCTCTAACCTGGAGCTGGCAACCCTAATGGGTAACCTGTCCTACCCTCACAGCCTTGTCTACCTCAAAGGGCTGCTGGGTGAATAAAATGGGCCAGGGAACCACGTCCTAAGCTTCTTGAAAGAAGTGGAATTTTTAAAAATGTTATAGATGATGATTATCCTACCTATGTTTTATTTCTGGAGGTCTTCTGCAATATACTCCTTTCTCCCTAAGCATACTTCGAAGAACACAGCTTTTCCTTTTGTCAGTCATCACGTTTTTCAAATGATGCTTTTTGGAGTTCGGTCTGCATCAGTCTTTGGGCGAAAACGCACGGTCGTTTTATCGTCCTTTAATCCCTGTTTCAGCCAGGATTCATCCAGGATCCAACGCATGCGTTTCGCCTAATGTGCGTTCGATCCTGGCTAAAGGAAGGATTAAAGGAGGATAAAGCGACCGTGCGTTTTCGCCCTTTAAGTGCTTTAACTGATTTCCATTTTAAAAAGTGTCAGGAAACAGGGTACAGCTAATTAAATGATTTTACTCTGGGGGTGGGACCCAATCCAGACTGGCATTTCAGACATCTTGAATTGTCTGGCAGTCTCTCATCAGTAAGCGATGCAAATAATAAAAAAAAATGATTAAAAACCTGGCGGTGTATCTTTAGTGTCAAAAGCTAATAATATTGTGCAGGCGGGAAGACAATATACACCCTAAGCTGTTCAGCATGTTGTTCCATGCTCCTGTCACTCCAAACTGACTTAAAACAATTTCCTTCTTAGCTGCTGAAATACAGTCTAATATATGTGCATCCCAGTCTATTTTTATAACGCAAGTCACTCGGTGTCATCACCTGCTCAAAGACTTTGGCTGAAAGGATTTGGTGGAACAAGAGCTGGGACGCAGGGTCTGATGTTATGTGCAGAAGCCAGCGCACAGGATTCCTCCTTCCACGAAGCAATGCTATCCAATTTCTCAAGCTGTCTGATTGGATTCAAATAGCTCTGCCCCAATTTTCCTTCTCCGTTGTGCAAACAGAACCCGTAAGTCTTTATTTTCAGGCCATTCTCTGTTTCGCTGTGCCAGATTTCTCCTGTAAAAATGACTACATGCCAGTTTTATTCGTGCATCAATAAATCAGCATTATGCACTCACACACACACATATACTGTGTCTATACATTGCCCATGAATGACATAATTATGCATAAAATCAACAAAACAAATCCTCAGTAACCACAATGAAAATGCAGGGACTGAAATTAATTACAATGGGGGGGGGAATAATGAAAAATTGGATTTTTTTTCCATCTCTGCCTTCCTCCTCTCACCTAGTGCTGTGTGCTAATTAAGAACGTTCTGGTGTACAAAGGCTGGCTGACAACTAAAGGGATGTCTGAATGAAGCAGATTGTTTGTATCCATTCCAATCTTGTTTCAGGCGTGGTATGGGATTGAGATGGCCTTGGTCACTCGGGTGGATGACATGGGCTAGGAGATGGACAGGGGGAACGTGACCCTGTTAATTCTTCTTGGTGGCATTTGATACCATTGATCATGGCATCCTTCTGGACTGTCTTTTGTGGTTAAGCCTCAGAGGCACTGTTTTTGCAATGGTTTTAGTCCTGCCTCAAAGGTAGGGTTGCCAAGCTCCAGATACTAGCTGGAGATCTCCTGCTATTACAACTGATCTCCAGCTGACAGAGATCAGTTCACCTGGAGAAAATGGCTGTGTTGGCAATTGGACTCTATGGCAAAGAGGGATCTGGAAACCCTACTCAAAGGTAGGTTTCAGAGTGCGGTGCTGAGGGGCTGCTGCTCGACCCCTTGGCCTCTTGCCACCAGGATCCTGTAAGGTACCGTGTACATGTGCTAGTTCAGAACTTTAGGCAGATGTGGGGGGGGGGAGAATGCCAAACACCATCTCCAATCCAGTAGAATCAAAAATGGGGGGGTAAAGATTTGGGGAATTTCTAGAGCATTGCAACACCGCTCCCACCGCCATTCCATTTTTGCTCATGAAGAAGAGCCCAAGCAGGGCATGGAGTAGGGTTGCCAACCTCCAGGAAGTAGCTGAAGATCTCCTGCTTTTACAAATGATCTCCAGCCGATAGAGATTGGTTCATCTGGAGAAAATGGCTGCTTTGGTCATTGGACTCTATGACATTGAAGTCCCTCCTTTCCCCAAACCCCGCCCTCCCCAGGCTCCGCCCCAAAAACCTCCTGCCGATGGCTAAGAGGGACCTGGCAACCCTAGTGGAGGAGTCTGCCTGCCTCCTCTAGGCAAATGACAACCCCTGGGGGCAAGTAAACCAGGAGCTAGAGCTCAATACACAGCAGAAAAGTCTGAAGTTGCTCCCATTTGCTGGGGTATAAAACGTAATACTCTTGGGGCCCATTCATTTTTTTTAAATAAATTTTATTGATTATTTCAATATCAACAAACATCAATTTAAAGTACAAAATAATAAAGTACAACCAATTACAAAAAAAACTCAAGTTACATTAATTAAATCAAATATAAAGAAGTGAGTCTGTTTATATTACAACAGTTTATCCTACTACTAAGCTTTAAAAATTATATCTATAACTCTTTCACAAATTTATTAAGATTCGTCTTTGCCAGCTTATCCCAATATGCAAAGGCCTTTGACCAAGAACTTTTAAATTCTTCCATATTTTTCCCATAAAGGGAATCAGTTAGTTTGGCTATTTGCACATAAAACCATAATTTTTCTCTCCAGTCTTTTATTGCAGGTCTATTTACCAGCTTCCAGGATCTTGCTATAATAATTCTTGCCGCTGCAAAACTATAATGACATATGACTCTATCACTTCTATTCATTTTATCTGATACAAACCCCAATAAACAAAAAGCCGGATCAGGTTTTATCTTAACATTAATCAAATTATTAGTTTCTTTAACTACCTTTCTCGAAAACTTTTTAATTTTTTTGCAAAACCACCAAGCATGCATAAAAGTTCCAGTTTCTGTTCCACACTTCCAGCATAAATCTGTATTACCTACTTTCATCTTACTAACCATCACCGGTGTAATATACCATCTATAATACATAAACCAGTTTTTAATATTAAGCTCTTCTTTCGATTTTAATTGCCACTGTCTTCTCCTATACAATCAATAATTTCTCCATAATTACCTAAATCCAAATTAAGATGGGTTCCTCTTTTCATATATGCTTCAATAGGATTAATCCAGCCTGGAGTTTTATATATTAAAGATCTCTTATATCTTTCCCAAACTTGTAATAGGCTTGTAATAGGCTGGCCTAATAACATGTTGATTAAAGTCCTTATTTATCTTATCCTTTTCATACCACAAATATGCATGCCAACCAAATCTGAGATTAAATCCCTCCAATTCCAATAACCTTGGATTCTCTAACAAAATCCAATTTTTTAACCAACTGAAGCAAGCTGCTTCATAATACATTTTCAGATCTGGTAAACTAAGTCCCCCTGATTCTTTTAATTCAATTAAATTATTATAAGCTATCCTATGCTTCTCCTTACCCCAAACAAAATTCAAAATTTCTTTCTTCCATTGTTTAAAATTTTTAACTCCTTTTATAATTGGTAAATTCTGAAATAGAAAAAGCATTTTGGGTAACACCATCATTTTAACTATCGAAATCCTACCTTCATAATGATAAGGGCAGCTTCTCCCATTTTTAAAAAATCCCTTATTATATTATTCCAAATTTTGACATACCGTATTTTTCGCTCCATAAGACACACTTTTTTCCTTCTCAAAAGTGAGGGGAAATGTGGGTGCGTCTTATAGAGCGAATGTGCGCACAGAGCCGGCTGGGCGCGCTGGGAGGCAGCCGGGGAAAGCTGCCTCGCGCCGTTCCAGCGCGCCCAGCCGGCTCTGTGCGCCCGCCCAGCCCGCTCTGTGCGCTTGCTCGCCTCCTCCCCGCCCGCTCTGAGCGCTTGGCGCGCCTCTCCCGCCCGGCTCCTCCCAGCTGCTCTGAGCTCTTGGAGCGCCCGCCCGCCTCCTCCCCGCCCACTCTGAGCGCTTGGCGCGCCCGCGCGCCCGCTCCCTGCCCGCGTTTTTAGAGGAGGAAAACAAGATTTTTTCTTGTTTTCCTCCTCTAAAAACTAGGTGCGTCTTATGGAGCGGTGCGTCCTATGGAGCGAAAAATACGGTAATTGTTTTGATAGAGATTCAAATTATTTGATGTTAACCAAATCCCTAAATATCTTACTTTGTTTTCAATACAAAATCCTGTTTTACTAATCAATTCTCTTTGTTGTGATAGAGTCATATTTTTAACCAAATTTTTTGTCTTATTTCTGTTTATTTTAAATCCTGCAAGCTTTCCATAGACCTCAATAGTATTATTCCAGTTTGCCACTTGACAACTGGGGTTAGTCAAAAAACATACTAAATCATCTGCATACGCTTTAACCTTATAGTGATTTCTTCCAAACCTTGCACCAACTAAATTATCATCTTATTCAACAATACTTCTAAAACTAATATAAACAATAAAGGTGAAAGAGGACAACTCTGCCTGGTACCCTTCTGAATTTCTAATTGCGGTGATAATTCGCCATTAATAAATAATCTGGCCATCTGCTGCTTGTATATACTTTCTATAGCTCTTTTAAAACCATCCCAAATTCCATAAATTCCAGTATTTTTTTCCCATAAAATTCCAGTTGACATTATCAAAAGCCTTCTCTGCATCCAAAAATATCATAGCAACTGGAGTGTTTGGATTGTAATTACTGAGCCAGTATGAACCTGTGCCAGCATAGGTGCCACCTTATCCTGGAAGGGAAAGCCTGCATCGGCATGGGGGGGCATTCCTGGGGGAGGAGCTGCCGTTAAGTAGCTTCCTCGCCCCTTTCACCCCAGGAATGCCATCTTTTTGAGGGCACAGCCCCATTGTACCTGCGAATAGTATTTTATCTGTCTTTTATTTGTCTTGTTACCAGTTTTTTTAAATGTAAGGTTTGAGATTTTGGATTTGCAGCATAGCAATACAATATTATCTTTACTGGTCTATGACTGCAATAAATTATTATTATTAGCCCCATTGTAGGCAATGGGGGATTAGCCCCTTTTTGCTATTTTTGTGTTTTAAAAAGGCATTTTTTGCCTCCGCCATGAATCTCCCCCACCAGGTTTGGGCTGTGAGGGGTGGATTTGTCCTTCCTTCTCTTTTGACGCCAAAATCCCAGTTTCAATTTTTGCTTCTCTGGTCTGCAAACGAAGCACATGATTCCTTACTTTTGGTGCATTTTCTGTTCCCTCTAACTGATTTTTTTTCCCCATGAAAGGAATACCTTTGTTATCATGAATCATCATTCTGTATGTATTACAGGTATAAATGTGTAGACCCATGCCTAGGGTTGCCAACCTCCAGGCACTGGCTGGAGATCTCCTGCTATTACAAGACAAGACAATTCTTTATTATGGTCAATGACCAGCACAGGTAAAACAGGTAAGGTACAAAAGTCTAAAATACACATCTAAGTAAAACATGCTGGTTCATTTGTTGGTATAGATGAACCATTTGGTGAGAAAGGGGAGCACATATGATTAAAACTATCCCTTCATTTTCAGGGCCGCTGAGTAGCACAGACCCTCCTCCATCGTAAGTCAATTGCAGTGGCACAGAATCTAGCCACTGAATACGTTGTGTCAGAGTTTACATCTTGTAACATAGATGAAATATGGAACTGTCCCGACTCCCATGTGGCTAGGAAATTTATGAATTAATGGCAAGATGAACCTTTCTCTGATAGCTATATAATATTGACAGTGGAGAAGAACATGTTCAGAAGTTTCTATGTATCCAGAACCACAGGGGCATTTTCTTTCCTCATATGGCATCTTCCTGTAGCGGCCTTCCTGGATGGCTGAGGGGAGGGCTTGGCATCTGGCCAGGGTGACTGAAAGCTCTTCGATGTGCTATTACAAGTGATTTCCAGCTAATAGAGATCAGTTCACCTGGAGAAAATGGCCACTTTGGCAATTGGACTCTATGGCATTGAAGTCCCTCCCTCCTGAAACCCCGCCCTACTCAGACTCTGCTCCAAAAGTCTCCCGCCGGTGGCAAAGAGGGACCTGGCAACCCTATCCATACGGGCTTTCATCCTAAGATTCCATTCCATTGGAGGTGCTCCTTCAACAGAATGCCTTGTCATCTGTGGAGAGGGGAGGGAAATGTCTACTGATTCATCCTCCCTGCCACACACACACACACACACACACTGCAAGCTCTCCATATGCTTCCCATACTGATCCTTTGCGTCCACTGGACTCCGTGGGCATAATTTCAGGATGTACAGTGTGGTGTAGTGGTTAAGAGCAGTGGTTTGGAGCAGTGGACTGGAGAACCAGGTTTGATTCCCCACTCCTCCACATGAGCGGCAGATGCTAATCTGGTTGGTTTCCCCATTCCTACACATGAAGCCAGCTGGGTGACCTTGGGCTAGTCACAGCTCTCTCAGAGTTCTCTCACCTCCACCTACCTCACAGGGTGTCTGAAGGGGAAGGGAAGGTGACTATGCCGGTTTGATTCTTCCTTAAGAGGTAGAGAAAGTCAGCATATAAAACCCAACTCTTCTTCTACAGGAAGCTGCAGTGAGAGAGGGAGGCAGGGAAGCTGCCTTCCTCCACCACAGCTCTGCTTGCGCAGCTTATGCATTAGGTCCAAAAAGTGTTCAAAGTGTCTGCAGTAGGAACAAACCTACAAAACCAACTGCAAAAAGTGGAGAGCCAAAACTGCTGGCAGAGATGCAAACAAACATAAAAAGAAATGGAATAGGGAACATTCACCCATCCCTAATTAATATATAAATTTATAGTTGGTGGGTAGAAAATGCATATTTATCACAGCTAGACAAGTTGGCATTTTTGAAATTTGAGAGGTGCTGCTGACTGCCAGGACCCTCTGGAAATTGTTTGTGCTTCTTCCTGTTTTATTGATGGGAGATGATGCCAGTAATTCTCGTGTGGTTTGAGCTTACCAATGCTTTTGGAAATGATCCTTGACTATGTATGATGCTGTTTGTACCAGCATTTTTGGCGATTGGGGCATGCAAGCAAAAGGGGACACCTTGTGAGTTTTTTAATATGTTGAGGATCATTAACTTGATTGTGTCAATTTGCTGGAGTGCCAAGTAATGATTTTACAGGTAATTAGACTTTAACAGGGAGAAACAAATTTATGTTCTCCTTGTTTTTATGACGCATGTAATGATAGATGTACCATCATGCAAGCTGTTGTTTCTAGGTACACAACATCTCTTAATGTCTTGAAACAAATGAAATATTACATGTCAGGAACTGATCAGTGACTGTATAAAACACATTAGTGGCTTTTTCTTCTTTTAGCTGCTGTTAATCGAAGCTCATTCGTCATGTCATAGAAAGATGGAATGTTTCAGGTTATTTTTTGCTGTGTGGAGAAATGGCTATGAACCTTTAAGGTCAAAAGGATAAGAAAATAGTTTCAGGTTATTACAATTGTTCTCCACTACCACCACCATCCAAGTAGCTATGCTGTTCTAATAGTTTTTGTGCTTTTTACTCTGTATCTGCAAGTACTCATTATTGTGGCAATGTGGGTAACAGCACCTTCTGGGTTTTTTAAAAAAAAAAAAGAAAATTCTGAAGGCCAGTATGGTACACTGGCTAGAAGATTGAGATGGGGGTGGGGATGTCGCCCAGTTTTAAATCCCTGCTCAGACAGAATGTTCTGTGACTTTATGTCACTGACCCACTGCAGACAAACTTTTAACCAAGGTTAATGCTAATGGCCTGGCTAAGACTCTGACAGCGCATTCCTGAGCCTCGAGGGCAAAAGCTCTTAGGAGGCCAGGAAGGCCCTGCGCCAGCATTCAGGCCCCCTGCACCAGCGCTCGGGCAACTTACGCCGGCGTTAGTGGTCCCAGTGCCAGCGTGGAGGCTCAGACACTAGGCACCGGGCACCACCACGGCAGCACCACCCCGGAATGCCAGCGGGACCTTCCATTGGTAAAATAGGTACAAATGTATTGTATAGCCAAAGGCCATTACAAACCTTCCATTGGTGTCCCACCGGCATAAAGGCCCATGCTGGCATTCTGGGAGGCATTCCGGCTTCCTGGGAGGCGTCCCCAGGGCATTCTGGGGGGAGGAGCTGCCGTTAGGCAGCCTCCTGTCCCCTTTCACCCTGGGTACGCCGGCGGTGAGAAGAGCGAGGCTGTGCCTGCTTTTTAGCCGGCGCAGCCTTGCTTTTCTCTATGGGGTGAAAAGCCCCATTTAAAATTTTAAAAGCCTTTAAAAGGCTTTTTTTGAATTTTCGGCACCAGAGAAACGGGTTAGGAGGTGCCGCAGCAGCGCCTCGTCTCTGAACACCGAACTCTCAGGAATGCACTGCAAATGTATAATGAGAGCATAGTTTATTTTGCTAAGCTAAGCTCTGCCCTACAGGGCACGTATAGAGAGCTACTCCTTTAGGACCTGCTTGTCATCTTGCAGGCAGAGAGTAGGGTCGTGCAAAAATTAATTTGATAAATTTTGGATTCGGATTTATTTGGCCCATTTTTTTCCGGTAAACCCGAAATAAGCTGAATACCCATGCAGGTAAATATGGGTATTCGGCTTATTTCTGAGTTTACTGAAAAAAATCGGGCCCATTGTAGTCTATGGGGAAAATTTTTGAAGCTCCTGTGGAGGCGTTTTGGGAGGTAGAGTTCCCAAATTTTCAGGGTAGCTTGAAGGGACTCTCCTTGCATGAACCCCAAAGTGTGGTGAAGATTGAGTCAGGGGGTCCAATTTTATGGGGTCCCAAAGGGGTTGCCCCATTCCCCATAGAAAAACATTGTTTTCTGTGTTTTGTAATCAATTTGTTTTAGAAATGTGTTCATGAATGCCCATATTAGATTTGGCACAAAATAAACAAAATTAAGACTTCATGGAAGAACATGGCTCTCAGCCATAACAGAGAAAAATGAACCTTCCATGTTAATATATTTCTGGTTGTTAAGTATATGGTGACAATATATGGTGGCGCAAGCCGCCAGCACCTCTCGGCTCCACATGCAGCTCTGAGACAGCAGCCTGCGCAGAGCTGCGAGCCAGGTTGTCACTGCCGCCTCTGGGCTCCACCTGGGGCTTGGAGGCGGTGGCCAGTGCAGAGTTATGGCTCGCAGCTCTGCCCAGGTTGTCGCCGCTGCCTCTAGGCTCTACATGAGGCTCGGAGGCAGCTCTGCTCCTGCCGCTTCTACAGCCCTGGAGAAGGTAAGTAGGGAGGAAGGGGAAATGGAGGGGGTGGTAAAATTCAGATTCGGGTCTAATGTGTGTGTTAAGTGCCATCAAGTCGCTTCTGACTCATGGTGACCCTATGAGTCAGTGTCCTACAAAACATCCTATCCTGCCTAGCTATAAGAAGAAGAGCCCTGCCAGGTCAGACCAAAGGTCCATCTAGACCAGCACCTTGTTTTCCACAGTATCATCATCATCATCATTCCTTTATTGGATGTGAGGGCAATCTGACTGCGACATCTGTCACCCCATTGATAGCCAGGGTTGATTCGGCTGATCTGGCTGGCTAGGCAGGTGTCCCCTACTTCCCTCACTGCTCCATGTGCGTCCCTCCCAAAGCTGTGCGCTCGGTGGAAGAGGACAACCATCCCAGATAGAAGGAGTGTACCGTTCTTCGGTTTTCCACAGTAGTCAACCACAAGACAGCCAACATGGTGACGTGGATAGATCAGGATCTGAGAAGTCCAGGTTCACATGAACACATGAAGCTGCCTTCTACTGAATCAGATGACCTTGGTCCATCAGAGTCAGTATCATCTACTCAGACCAGCAGCAGTTCTCCAGGGTCTCAGGCAGAGGTCTTTAACATCACCTACTTGCCTAGTTCCTTTAACTGGAGCTGGCAGGGATTGAACCTGGGACCTTCTCATGCCAAGCAGATGTTCTACAAACTGAGTTCAAACCCCCATTCTGCCACAGAAGCTTACTGGGTAGGGTTGCCAACCTCCGGATAGGGCTTCTAGCTTTCCTGAAATTACAACTGATCTCCAGACCACAGAGATAAGTTCTCCTGGAGAATATGGCTGCTTTGGAAGGTAGACTTTATGGCATTTTATCATGGCCCCCCAATGTGGTGCCGGTGGGAGCCCACTGACACCTTTTCTGATGCCCGCCAAGTGTTTTTTAGGAAGGGGGGGGCAAGTAGAGCTTTTGCCCAGCAAGGTTTCTGATTAACTATTGGAGATTTGATTGGCCATGCAGATTTTAAAAAAATGTTGCTTTGACAACAGCTGCCCCCACAGCACAAGATCTACACCATGTTAATGAAGCTAAGTTGTGGCAATCATTTTATGGCTGGCTCCACCTCCTGCAGCAGTAGGGTTGCCAGGTCCTACCTCTCCTCCAGCGGGAGACTTTTAAGGCACATCTCGGGATCGCTTGGCAACGCGTGGATGCGCCAATGCGCGTGCGCATCACTTCAGGTTTACAACCGGAAGTCCTGCCTCGCGAGAGGCCTTATGCCACTCAAACTCTTAGGCCTTATGCCACTCAAACTAAGAGTTTGAGTGGCATAAGGCCCCTCGCGAGGCGGGACTTCTGGTTGTAAACCGGAAGTGACCTGCAGCCATGTGTACGCGCGTGCACCTTTGCCCGCCGGCTGTCAGCTGGTTGGCAGGCAAAGGGGCAAATTGCTGGGTACCCACCATGCCTTGCCAGAATTCCAAATATGCCCGCAGGCTCAAAAGGTTGGAGACCCCTAAGTTATGTCCTGTGGAGTTCCCTCCCCTTTCCAAACCCTGCCCTCCCTAGCTGCCACCCCAAATCTCCAGGAATTTCCAAACCTGAAGTTGGCAATCCTGTTGCTGGGTGACCTTGGGCCACATACACACTCTCACCCTGACCCATCTCAGAGTTGTGAGGATAACAGGGACAAGGCGAGAAATAATCTTGTAAACTGCTTTGGATTCCCACTGGGGAGAAAAGTGGGGTAGGTATAAATATCTAAAGGAAGAAAGAAACGCCTCTGGGAAGCCCACAGTCAGGATACGAAAGTAGTATCTCGCTTTACAGCTCTCCCTCAGGGTCTGATACTACATCTAAACCTGGTGGTCCCATTTAGCCAACATGGATCTTTTCTGCAGCTGTGAAGTGTGAAGCTGACTAGCAGGAAACTCAGGGACTCAAAGATCCTACGCCCTCCATTAGTCTGTGCTTGTCAAGCCAAGACAGAGATTACCTGCTCCTCTGCCTTCCCAGCAGCAATTCTGGTGACAATTCATAGGCAGAGGTTAATTAAAGATAAAGCAATGGGCTTGTCTTGGTTAATTCCCCTTGTTGCTGTTTTCATCCTGGAGGGCAGAGAAAGAAGCAAGGAGAGGGGATGATCCATACATCTTGTGTGTGCTTAAAAGCCAATTGTGTCTGTGTTATGTTTTGGCTCGTAGCTGCAGAGAAGTCTGCTGTCAGTCAGTCCCGTTGTCAGCCAAATGCATTGCGCCGAGATGTCAGAGCGGCAGCCCGCTTTTGTGAAGGTTGATGCTTTGCAAATGAAGTGTTTACTTCAATAGATTCCTACCTGTAATTATAATGTCACAACTCACAAAATGGGATTTCAACCTCTGTCACCATTTTTCTATTGCAAGCACAATTTTCAAGGGTTTATAACCTGGAAAGATGTGATTAAAGGCTAAAAGTTAGTGCGCAAACTTTCATTCTGAAAGTCACTGAAGTAACTCGGGGAAACATGTTTATATCTCACGCTTTCCAAAGGCAGTAAAAGACAGGATTGAGTGGGGTAAGGGACAAATTCCCCTAAGGCCTTTCTCCCCACTGAAAATTGTAAACAAAATAACAACAGCAACTGCTTTTGCCCTCACCAGTGAACATGAAGGGATACCCATCAATCTTGAAAAATGATCATGATACTAAATGTGGCGTGTGACTCTATCCAAAATAGATTGGATTTGTGGTTTGCTGGTAGGGTTGCCAAGTCCCTCTTCGCCACCGGTGGGAGGTTTTTGGGGCAGAGCCTGAGGAGGGCAGGGTTTGGGGAGGGGAGTCCAATTGCCAAAGCGGCCATTTTCTTCAGGTGAACTGATCACTATCGACTGGAGATCAGTTTTAATAGCAGGAGATCACCAGACCCCACCTGGAGGCTGGAAACCCTATTTGCTGGGAAAACATAAAAACCATGACTTGCATGTTCAGATGTGCTGGTGAACTGTGGTTTGGTGTGAAAGCAGAACTAAGCTACTAATCTGACCGCACAGAAAGGGGAGGAAGTGTCCATGTGAGTGACCCTGAGTTCGTTCCACATGGTTTGCCATTTTGTCTGAGCCTAGCCCTGGTCTCGAAGCAGACATTCAGATAGGAAAGATCCCCTCCCCTTCATTCCCATTTTAATTGGTACCAACATAGTTGCTAGCTAGTTTACAAACTAGGGAGGAGAGAAACACAGTAATTACTTCCCATTAATATCAGAGTTCAGGATTTGTGTAACTGTCATTAAGGCAACTGTATGAGTTTTTCTCTTTGGGCAAAGCCAAAAGGCAAACAACAGCTAATTAGCCACATGAATGTCATTTCCTCTTTGCTGGTGTCACCTCAGTATGTCCACCTGGGGATGTAACCAAACTGGAAATAATGTTATGCTTTGCTTTGTGCAGTACTAGACGATAACTTTTCAGCATTCTAGATGGTCGGGAAGGCAGTGCAATTCTAATGACTAGATAAATCCCTGAACTGTATCATAAATAATCAATGAACAGCCCCTGGTCTTTTTTTTTTCTCTCTTTCCATTTAATTGTCAGGCAATCTTACCAGCAGATTTCAGATACTAACCATTATGCATACTAGTACAGAAACAAAGATGCTGGCGCTGTGACTTGCATTCCGTTTTGTCTTCTGCCATCACCCCCTTTGTGGCACGAAGCAGTATACATAGCAAGAAAGGCTTTCATTTTCGAAAAGTCATCTAACATAATTTTACACCCTGAAAAGATGCTGACCTAAATTAAGTGACAGAACAGTTTCCACACGGCTTGGATTTCGCTTTACAATTTTTCTGTTTTAATTGAAAGGTAAGAGAAATAAGAGAAAATATCCTGAGAAACAGACCTACCAAAGAAAGTAGATGCAGGGAGGGTAAATTCTCCCATTGTACAGTCCTGGTTTTATTGGTTACATATGAGCATGGGTCCTGGAGGATAGGGCTGTTGATTCGGTTCGGCCCGAACTGAAAAACAGCCAAATTTCCCCTGATTCGGTGGTTTTTAGTTCGGGACGAACTGAACTCAAAACTGCCGGGCAACCGGGGGGGCCGAATTCAGCGAGTTCGGGAGTTCACGAATAAATTCGGCAAATTCGGCCGTCAGTAAGCAGCATAACCGTCAGTAAGCAGCATTCTCCTCCCCCGGCCAATCGGTGGCCAAGCTGGGTCTTCTTCTGGCCAATCAGTCAGGATTGAGTACTGGAGGAATCAGCTGATGTGCGGCCCGGCCAGGGAGAGAGAGAGAGAGGGAAATCCTTGTGTGTGTGGGGGGGTGCTTGTGCACATTCACTCCTTTCTGTGGCTGCAGGGGCCGTATTTTTTGGGGTACAGACACAAAACTTTCAGCAGAGATTCAGACTTAAGAGACCACCCAAGTTTTGTAAACATTGGGTCAGGGGGTCCCGAGATATGGGCTCCCCCCTTTTTTTCTTTCCATGGCTGCAGGGGGCGCAGTTTTGGGGGTACAGACCCCAAACTTTCAGTGGAGCTTCAAATGAGCCTTCTTAAGATACCCCCCGAGTTTTGTAAACATTGGGTCAGGGGGTCTCGAGATATGGGCTCCACCCCTTTTCCCTCTCCCCCTTTTCCATTTCCGTGGCTGCAGGGGGAGCTTTTTTGGGGATACAGCCCCCAAACTTTCAGCATAACTTCAGACAATCCTTCTTAAGATACCACCCAAGTTTTGTAAAGATGGGTTCAGTGGGGGCAGAAATATCGGCTCCCCCCTTTTCTCTTTCCGTGGCTGCAGGGGGCGCATTTTTGGGGGTGCAGATCTCAAACTTTGAGCGGAGCTTCAGACAAGGCTTCTTAAGAGACCACCCAAGTTTTGTAAACATTGGGTCAGGGGGTCCGGAGATATGGGCTTTCCCCTTTCCCCTTTCCCCTTTTCCCTATTGGGATGAATGGATCAGCTGATCCTGTGCATCTCCAGAGCAAAATGTCCCGTGCCTAATTGGAATCATCTTGGATTACAAGTCCTCCCCAGCCCCTCCTGATGGAACAGAAGACAGCCACAGTAAGACCCCTTTGGGGGCTTTAATCTATAATTTTTCTCCTGTGTGTGTGTGTGGGGGGAAGCAGAGTCTGTGTGTGTGTGGGGAGGGAGCAGTTTCTGTGGGTGGGGGGGAAGCCAAAGGGGGCTTTTGCCGGTTCTGCCTGGGGGTGTGTTCCCCCTCGAGTCTCTCTCTCCCTGGTTTGAGGGGGGGTTTCAGTTGTATGTCTTCAGGTTTTCCCTCATTCATAAGAGCGGTTAGGTCTATTTGGATGCTTGCTCAAAACTTGTTTTCAAATGGTGACTTAAAGAATGCATTTGGAGTCCGATGCAAAAGGGGAAATTCCAACCCTGCTCATTATGCATAGCTAGCTGCCTCTGTCTCTTTCCATGGTTTGCAAACTCCCAGGTGTCAGGTGTTGCTTTGCACAGTTGCAAAGGTGTTGCTTACAAGGTTGTGTTGCTTTTGCAGTCGTGTTGCTTGCAGTTGTGTTGCAATGCTTTGCAAACTTATCAGCTGTTTGTCGGGGCTGGGAGCTTTGTGCGTGGGCGGCAAGCTCTGCTCAGAGATGCACATTAAGGGTGGGGGACCCCTTTCGGGGCCCATATCTCAGCCCCCCCTGACCCAATCTTTACAAAACTTGGGGGGTCTTTCAAGAAGCGTCCTTTGAAGCTCCGCTCAAAGTTTGGGACCTCTACCCCCAAAAATGCCCCCCCAGAGCTGCGGAAAGGCGTAGTTGTGTTTTTAATGGCTTTATTCGGCCGGATTTTTTTTCCCAAACTTTGAATTCCTGCCGAATTGCATGGACCCGAAGCGGGGGAGTTCGGACTTCGGCATATCCCGAATCTAAATGGGCTGAATTCAGCCGAATCCGAACTATACCGAATTTTTTGTAATTCAACAGCCCTACTGGAGGAGACTTGTCCTATATATGATACATATTGCTGTACAGGGCTTATGCATGTAAAGGGACCTGAGCATGTTGGCCCCAGCCCAAACCAGTCATATGAACATAAGTATTGTCCCCATGATCAAGAGCAATCAGGAACTGATTGTACAGAGTTGGGAACACCATGCTCACACCTGCTCACACTCCCCTTCTATGCATGTTGGTTCAATGGTTGGAGGACATGTTCTCCACTTGCCCTGGGCCTGTTATCTAAGGGTAATCTTCCTTCCTATATTGATTCTCTGGTTAGTCCAAAGTTATGTAGAATCTTTATGCATTCAAGATTTAATTGTCCCTTTTCAATGGTTTTGCTGGGCTGTATGCTAAAGATCCCTTTTTCAGACAGGCAGTGTCCCTGCCCTCTTCAGCTAGTGGACTCCTTGGTGCATATCCTTTTGCATTGTCCTTACATATACCAACTTAGGCTAAAATGCATTATACCATGTTTTAACAAATGGTCCAAAGACTAAAGACTAAAGACTACAGTCAACAATAGCCATGCAGATTAGTTTTGATTTCACACATTAACAGATCACTTCAGGATACAATGGTTCCATATTAACATACCACACCCTCATTAGCACATTATCTTGATACTTACAGGACAATGATTAGCACATTACCTTTGATACTTTTTGCAGTACAATGATTCAGCTCAACCCAACCCCTTCCTGACTATATATTACTCTTCCTACACACTTGATACTGAGAGACACTGTCCTTCAGTGTTACTCCTCTGAAGATGCCTGCCACAGCTGCTGGCAAAACGTCAGGAAAGAAAATACCTAGACCACGGTTACACAGCCCAGTTAACCTACAAGAACCAAAGGTCCACATTTTCTTGAGCAACTTTGGAGCAAAAGGTTTCAGTTCCTCTTAGAGGACTCTGACCCATAGTGTACTTATTTTGTTGCTCGTTTTTTGGAGGCTGTAGAGAAGAGACAAAGAGAGGTGTTTGTAGAGATGGGACTTATTTAAGTTTTATGGTTTTATTGTTCAAGACCTCAGTCTAAGAACAGGGGAAAAGAAAGAAGCATGTTGGTTCTACCCATCAATGTGTTATGTCTACAGGGCCACAGTGTTACCCGAAATGCTCTTTGATAATATTTATAAAGCGGGATGCAACCAACTATAGCAGAGCCCGTATTCTGTGACCTTAGAATAACAACAAAGACAAAGGGAGTCTGAATTAAGAGAGTTTATGTTTTCAAGCGTTCAATGGTGCAACACAAACATACACAGAGAATCTAAGAATTCAAAGGGAGGAAAGTAGAGACGGTTGCCAATTTGGCAGATTGTTGAGAGGCAATACTATACCTTTCCTGTAGAGGAGTTGTCCCAAGTTCCAGTAGACTAAGATACAGAGAAAATAGAAAAGAGAGGGGTTCCAGTGGGCTCAACCAGCGAGGCAGGAGGGGAGCGTGGTCAGGCTGCGCAAAACCCAAACCAACAGAGTGATGACAAATATGCCAGGGAAAGACCTAAGGTAACATTATGGGTGTGGGTGACCCCAGTTATACTGTTTCTCTGGAGGCGGGGTGATTGGATTACCGTGTGACAAAAGGTGACAAAAGGAGTTAATGGTCGGCTGCTGGGGTGGGGAGATTGGAATTTGGAAATCTATTCTAAACCCACTGAATTGCACAACCGGAATCAGGAAGTCAGGAATCTCAGAAGTGATTGGATTAATGAACTCAAACAAAGGTGCGATTTCGCCATGTCCGGGACTACGCCTTCGGGCGTTGCTGGAGGAAGGAGCCATCGCTGATATCAGGATCTCTGCTGATGGCACATTAATTTGCTGATGTTGCATTGGGAGGGGGGTGTTGGCACAGACTATGTGGCTGTCAGCTTTCCATGAAATGGCTGCAGCTGGAACGGAGATGCACAGGAAAATTGAGTCTCTCAGGTTTGCTGGAGGTTAACCTGGCCTCGGTTTCTCAGCTGCCGGCTGCTCGGAACACACAGGAGTGGTCGTGTCAGTTTCGCTGGTGCGCGCTGCTGCCTTTCCTGTAGCACTTGGGGCCGGGTGCATAGCTGGAACAGTAGTCGTGTGCATGCATATCGGGGTTGCCATGACCAGTCCTGGAGTTAGGCAGCCCGTATGCTTACAACAAATTTCCTCTTTAGTGTAGATAAACAGAGCAATTCGTCTGTAATGCCATAACTGTCATAGCAATGACAGGTCTGTGGGGGGAGGGAGGCAAGTAGTACTCCCATAAGGCTGTGTAAGAACAAGCAGGCAGGAAATACTGCCAATGAGTTTTTTCTACACTGTGTGAATACATGAAAAGGAATCTGCTGAACAGGTTTGAGCTGTTCCCGGGTCACAGCTGGTGAGCAGATCATGAGCAGAACAGGTGGGGGTTTGGGCCTCCCTAATGGGAGCTTCCTTGGTTAAACTCTCAGTCTACCAAAACTCACCAAGAAAAAATGTCAAGTAGAAAAGGAGGGAAAGCATTTGGCAGTGTGCTCTGGATCAATGGGACAGTTCCGAATTCCAGTTCTCGTTGTTTAAATAAAGAATACTTCATATATCTTGTATACAAAGTTTCCACCGGTGATATTGATCGAGAGTGGTGTTGGGGCAAGGTATTCCTTCCAACAAGATATAATTTACTTGTGGGGTTCATAGTCACAAAGTATGATGATGGCCATTGCCTGTAGTAAGAGGATTCAATAATATCATGGAACTCAAGAAGATCAAAAGCTATATTAGCCATGATAACTAAATGGAGTCCCTAGGTGAAGAAGAAGAAGAAGAAGGTGAAGGGGGTAAAGGTGAAGAAGAAGAAGAGTTGGTTTTTTATACCCTGATTTTTTTTCTGCCTTTAAGGGGTCTCAAACTGGCTTACAATCACCTCCCCTTCCTCTCCCCACAACAAACATCTTGTGAGGTAGGTGGGGTTGAGACAGTCCTGAGAGAACTGTGACTAGCCCAAGGTCACCCAGCAGGCTTCACAGATTAGAGTCCACCACTCTTAACCACTACACCCCACTGGCTGTAGTTGTGGGAGGAGGGGCTACTGCTGTCATGCTCTGTTTGAGAGTTCCCATGAAGCATCTTGCCTGATGGTGCTGGAAAAGATGTTGTTGAACCAATCCAGAGAGACCGTTCTTATATTTTATCATAAATCAGTTAGGATAAGACCATGTTTTAATTTTATTTTAAAACTTTGAAGAAGAAGGTGAAGAAGAGTTGGTTTTTATATGCTGACTTTCTCTACCACTTAAGGAAGAATCAAACCGGCTTACAATCTCCTTCCCTTCCTCTTCCCACAACAGGCCCCTGTGAGGTAGGTGGGGCTGAGAGAGCTCTAAGAGAACTGAGACTAGCCCAAGGTCACCCAGCTGGCATCATGTGTAGGAGTGGGGAAACCAATCCGGTTCACCAGATTAGCATTCATTGCTCACATGGAGGAGTGGGGAATCAAACCTGGTTCTCCAGATTACAGTCCAACACTCCAGTAACTGAATAACATTTGTATTTTTAAATTTTGAATAACATTTATATTTTTGAAAAAGAACACAGACTTGACACCACATCTTAATATCATTATGGTGTATGTTTCTCTACTTGCCAGTGATGAAGAGTAGGGATGGGAAACCCATGGTATTAATAACAGGCTACAAGGTAAACCAAACTAGATGCTAAAGTGGGGCAGAGCAGAGAGTGTGACACAGGGATGCCATTTTCAGCAGCATGTTTGGGTTCTGTGTAGCCTGTAGTTCCACGCTGGTTTTCTGGCTCTTCTTAAGACTCCTGTTCATCATTTAGTGGCACATTATCAATATTATTTATTCTCTGAACACTGAACATGTTCTCTTGCGTATCTTTCAAAAAGAGCCCTTCCTTAGGAAGCAAAAAAAAATTGTTCTCAAATTAGCTACACTTGACGGCTTAAAGTTAATTCATCTAGGAAAATTGGATTGTGCTTTCCTTATCAACCCACCACTACCTTCGTGTTGTGCTCAAAACCCATTCCAGTTTGATAATTCCAAGTGACACTTTGAAAGTTTGCTATTCGTCCGCTCTTAATCACGGAGCACTTTGATATCCATCAGCTGTGTGACAGGAGTGTCACGGCCCATTTCTTTTTGCAATAGAAAGGGTAGCAAGCCCTTGTTGAATTTTGCTTTTGCTGTAAATGTCTTTCTGGGATAAAGGCCGATTCTTAAGCATGACTCTCTCCGTAAGCTCTTGAATGATAGAGAACAACAAAGGAAGTTTGGGTCAACCCCCACTGAGAACAGTACAGACGTGCCATAGGCCCCTCTCCTATTTGTGGATCAGAGCAAGGGTGGGCCACAGAATCCTATGCTACGTTTCACAACCATCAGTGATTTGGAGCACATTTCCATTTTCCACCAACTGTAATTAAGCATGATCTTGGCGATAAAGATTGATTGTTCCCTAAGTTGGGCTGGATCCAGCCAGCTTTTGGGCTGATAAGAAAGGGAGGAGAGAATCCCCTTTGACCATCACAATTGTTGTTCTATTGATCATGGGACCTGCGTTGACCAAAGCCATGTAAACTTGCTACTAAAAGGAGGCTGTTTTTAATATTCAGCTAGATTTTTATGAACAGTTTTGGTTTTCTGCTTTTCCCTTTGTTGTAAACATTGGCTTTTTCTGTTCACACACTGTGCATTTTTATGCACAATTTACACAGTATTTATACGCTCAAAATACGTGATAGATACATATAATGCTGATTCATTGGTGCATATATAATGGTGAAACATGTGGATTTGGGGGACACTTTTGCGAATAATCAGAAAATGGCATGAAATAGAAAACTGCAGCTTCAGTCCACACAAAAGAGGAGCAAAATCGAAACAGGAATTTCCAAGGATGGAAAATGCAAAAACATCTGTCGCAGCAGTATTAACTGATGTTAAAGGTGTTTGCTAAGAAAGAGGAGGAGGAGTTGGTTTTTATATGCCGATTTTCTCTATCTTTCAAGGAGAATCAAACTGGATGCCCTTGCTTTCTCAGTTTGCCTCTTCCTTGTCTTACTGTTCTTCAAGCTAAATGGCTGCAGTGGTGTCTGTATTGCCATTTGAACCTTTCCTATCAATTCTTCCATAGAGCCTAATGTTAAACATGGGTGCCTTACAGTGCCTCTGAAAGGAGGCCCTTTTGTACCATCTGTCTGAAATTTGGCAGTCCTAGGAGAATACTACAACCCCCCTGAGCTTTGTCCAGTTTGGATGGAAAACCCTGAAGGTACAGACTCAAGAAAAAAGGGGGGGGGAATCTTCCATTGGAACTAATGGGAAATAATAGCAAAATAGAATTATGAAAATGAAACAATAACAAACGAATCAGTGAAACAACCCAATAACAAAACAATCCTTTTTGGATAGGGTTGCCAGGTCCCTCTTTGCCACCGGTGGGAGGTTTTTGGGGTGGAGCCAGAGGAGGGAAGGGTTTGGGAAGGGGAGGGACTTCAATGCCATAGAGTCCAATTGCCAAAGCAGTCATTTTCTCCAGGTGAACTGATCTCTATCAACTGGAGATCAGTTGTAATAGCAGGAGGCCTCCAGCTAGTACCTGGAGGTTGGCAAGCCTACTTTTGGAAATAATGACAAAAATGAAACTAACATCCATGCATAAATCTATCGGGCACCAAAAAAGCCCAGGGGCATGAAGAGCATGCTTTGGCATTGAATGTGAGCACCAGTTATGTGAAAGCACCATTTGAGCATGGGAGTGTAGCCATTGTCTATACTACAGCAGATAAGGGATTCTAAGGCAAGCTGCTAAAGATGGTATGAGGCAGACACTACAAATCTACTATAGTCTGGCTAGTTCAATGTGCTGCAAGTGTGCGCATGTGATATACACATTTAAAATAAACTGAAATTTAATTTTCTAAATATTTCTAGTGTTTTCTGCTAACCTAACACAAGTAAAAGATAAAAGGAGACCCCAAGATTGTAATTAGATATAGCGGGGGGGGGGGTTAAAATCACTTGGTAGAGTAAGCCTAGGTAAGAACTAAGGCTGCAGATTCAGAGAAACTAATTTCTTGCAGAGAGCAGCTACCATAACATATTTTAAAGCAAAAAAACTAACCTGTGATGAAAAAATCAATCCATTCTGCAAATTCTCCTGAAGTAAGTTGTCCACGCACAAACAATAAAGGTTAAAGGATATTTTCCGATCGTGGCCTTTCTAATTGAGTTGGCTGTCATCCATCGCCCCGTTAATTCGGTGGTGGCTTTCACTGGGAACTGATTGAGTTCCTAATACCAGACTCTGGGAGATGGAATGACGTTATCAGGTATAAACTAGGCTTTCTTGTTTGTCTTTATCAGCAGCTGCTAATGATGGTACTGCTGCGCCTTAAACACAGCGCAATATTAATTATGAGAGACTTACGTCAGGGAAATCCTTTTCCTATTTTTAATCTTACAGCAATTCCCTGTGGGTTTTTCTAATCCCACAAGCCTTTTTGGAAATCATCAGAGAGAGCATGATGGGATAACATATGTGTTGGTGATTTTGTTTAATTAAACAAAATTCAAAATGTAGGGTTTTTAGCTGAAGAGATGTTAATTAACAAGCATCAAACACGGCATGGTAATGAAAGATGCTATGCCCCCAGGGAAGCTATGGAGTGTAAAAGGTAAAGAATGCAAAATATTTTATGGTAACGAAAGGAGGTTTGCCTCTTCTTTTAGGCCCCAAGTCTCCTTGCTTGCATTTCTGAGTCCTGGGGGGACTGTGTGCAGGTGAAAGCAATCAGCAGTGTGGTAAGAGTATTGGGCTACAGCCGAAGAGATCCAGGTTTGAATTTCCATTCTGGGTGGCTTATGAGTCATTCGTTCTCACTCAGCCTAACCCAGGGGTCGGCAAACTCATTAGTCAAAAGAGCCAAATATCAACAGTCAATGAGTGAGATTTCTTTTGAGAGCCAAATTTCTTAAACTTAAACTATATAGGCAGGTACACTGTTTATTAACTTAATAAACTTTAATTAAAGTTTTAAGTCTTAATTAAACTATAGGTACACTGAATAAAACTTGATATCATACTTAATAGTGATCTTATTTATTGATAAAAATTAAATTGTAAGTTCCTGCCATTTTCCCCTCCCCGTCCGGAGTCCTCGTCTGGAGGCCTGGTCTACAGCCATAAAAGCCTATTGGTAGACCTGGCCTCCGGCTGAGTCCCATTGGGAGGCCAGGTCTACCCATTGGCTTTCTTGGCAGTAGACCCGGCCTCCGGAGGCCCATAGAAGCTAATTGGTAGACCTGGCCTCTGAAGGGGGACTTTTTTCCCCTCCTCGGAGTCCAGGTCTACCGCCAAGAAAGCCAGTGGGTAGACATGGCCTCCCAATTGGACTCAGCCGGAGGCCAGGTCTATCAAAGGAAGCCCGCCCCACCCAACAGCTGATAGGCGGGGGGGCCAGGAACTGTGTGTGCTGCCATAAGTTCCTTGAGGGAGGGTGAGATTTAAAACAGCTAAATAAAATCACAGTACTCCCTTGCCGAGAGGCAATGAAAGGTTACACTGGAAAAAAATCTTACCTGGAAGAAGAAGAAGATCTGGTTTTTATGTGCCGATTTTCTGTACCTTTCAAGGAGAATCAAACCAGCTTACAAACTCCTTCCCTTCCTCTCCCCACAACAGACACTTTATGAACTGAGAGAGTTTGAATAGTACTGTGACTAGCTCAAGGTCACCCAGCTGGCTTCATGTGTAGGAGTGAGGAAACCAACCCAATTCTCCAGATTAGAGTCCACCACTCTTAACCTCTACACCATGCTGGCTCTCACCTGTGTGCATCCAGTACCCAGTACTAATGGCAATTTATATTTATCTTATCTATCACATTTTTTTCAAATCTTGCTCTTCCTCCACAGAGTTTAAAGTTGTGATCAGCTTCTGCTCCTCCTCAGTGATTCTTTTTTCACAACGATCTTGTTCCTCTCAGAGACGGTGACTGGCCTCCACAATCACCCATTGATATGCTTCACATTACAGTCCAGAAGGTTGTGTTTTCCTCGTATATATTTTATCATACGTGTCTCATTTGTAATAAAAACCCAGACAGCACATATTTTCCTCCTGTCATTTGGAGGGGTTGCCCTGGTTTCTTTCGAGGTCCTTTTGCATGGTCTTGCTTTGCTACCTCTCCTTGTGGTCGCCAGTTTGTTCCTTAAGCATGTGTTGTCTGGTTCCATTAAAAATTGCTCTTTTGCCAAAGATAATTGTACGTAATAGTAGCTGTACTGAAGGTTTCCTTCTGCTGTCTGATTATCCTTTTGCATTGCTGCTATACGTCACAATCTTCACTCATATTGAGATTCCGACACTGTTGCTGTTGCTGTAATACTTTGTTCTTTCAACAGGTGTCGCTGTTTATGTTGCAAAGAAGGCCAGTCCTGTCTTGTACAATGCTGTATTCTGTGTCGTCAGGTCGCTTCCAACTCATGGGGACCCTGACCAGTAGCAAATACCAGCCATTTCAAGAGAATTGACATTTCAAGAAAGCTCAGAGGTCCGCTCCCAAATGAAGGTAAGCCACTCTAGAAAGTCTTGAAGATGTAACTTTCCTCTTATAGCCCAATTGCATGTGATCCTGGAATTCTGTGATTCTGCATCAACATTTTTTATAATTAGTATTTTATAATTAGTAATTATTGTAAACATTTTATAATTAGCAATATATCACTGAATGGGTAACAATAGGCAAATATTAATTTTATTGTAAACATTTTTATAATTCGTGTTTTATGGAAAACTATATTGCTATATTTTATCTTTTTAATCAAAGTTAATCTCTTTGTATATCTACTTTGCAGGTCAATGACCATAATAAATTGAATTGATTGATTGAATGACCATTAAGCCAGAGCGTAAAATTGCCCAGCTGTATCACTATGGCCTCCCAGACTGCTTTAAGCACCAGTTTTTTTTTTTGGGGGGGGGGGGGACTAGCACAATAGTGGTTCCTGTCTCTCTCCCCCTCTTATCAGAGCTTTAAACGGCCCAAAGAGAATTTTCATTTGTGAAAATGGCACAGTGGGAAGAGTCAAATCTCTCTTCTTTCCCCTGCAGCATGACCCCAATTCACGTGAGGATCTCTTTAGGGCTAAATTTCATTTGGGAGTTGCAATCACGGAACTCTAGCATTAAGTGGGTGACCAGTGTAATGTAGAGGTTAGAGTATTGGACTAGGGACTGGGATACCCATATCGAAATCCCTACTCTGCCATGAAGTATGCTCAGTGACCTTCAGTAAGCAGTCCTTTCTCAGCTTAACCTACCTGTTGAGATTTTTGGGGCGGAGCCTGAGGAGTGTGGGGTTTGGGGAGGGGAGGGACTTCAATGCCAAAGGGTCCAGTTGCCAAAGCAGCCATTTTCTCCAGGTGAACTGATCTCTATTGGCTGGATATCAGTTCTGTAATGGCAGGAGATCTCCAGCTAGTACCTGGAGGTTGCCAACCCTAGTTGTGAGGCTTAAATGAAGAAGAGAGAACCATATATGCTACTCTGTACCCCTTGGAGGAAGGGTGGGATGAAATATACTCAACCAATAGAAACGTGGCTTGCTCCTTAATTTCTCCATACTGCAGGACTCAGCAACAACCGAGGCAGTGACCCATCTTTTAAAAAATTGCATATGTGCCATATATGTTATGATACCACCAATAATATGTACAGTCAGTGCATGAATAGGAGGGGGAGCTTTCAGCAGAACCCATTGCAGTGTGAAGAACTGCTAAAAAAAAAAGTATTCCAGACAAAGATAATTACGGGTGGCAGTCATCAACAATCAAATCCTTTTTTAAAGACTGAGATAATGAGACAACAACATTTTGTAAAGCATTATGCCCATTTGTCATGCTAGGCTTTCCCCCCCCACTTTAGAGCCAAAAACCATCAGTCTTTGCTATTGGAGTAATACATTACGCCGACGTACGTTCAGACTATTAAACGCCATAGTCACTGGAAAGACCTCAAAATTAGTTTAAAAATTGAATAATTAGGCCCGAGCTGTGATGACACTGGGTTTGCTGGTGCCACTTTCAGCTCGTACCCAGGATCGCTGAGCAGACCTTCATTAGTCGCTCTTCATAAATTGGTTGCTAAAGGATGCTGGGTTGTTGTTTTTTTAATTAGATTTTCAGTGGAGGAGAATGAATCATGGAGCCTCCATGACTGCAGCCAATTCCACAAGGCAGGTACAGTGAACTACGGGGAATTAAGCCGATGAGATCTCATTGTGAGTTCTTGTGGCAGCCCCAGCAGCCATGGTGGATATAATTTAGGAGTGAAGGCTTACTATTTCACAGAAAAATTAAAGGCCAAGCAACAAAAAATATACTGGGAGATTTTTTTGAAGTGGGGTCTGTCAAACGGTTTTTATTCAAAATGGCAGCCATTTGGAGGGTAGGGTTGCCAGGTGCCTGTTAATGGCGAGCAATTGCCGGCCAATTAACAGGCCTTCCCGCCGCCCCTCAGCTGGCCACCAGGGAAACAGGCCAGGAAAGGATGGCACAATAATGTCCCTTCCGAAGTAAACCCAGAAATGACATGGACGCTCTAGCACCGTGTTGGCGAACCTATGGCACGCGTGCCACTTCCGGCACGCGTAGCCCTCTCTGCCGGCACGCGTGGTTCCTCCAAGCCACTGGCCTTTCCGGCTCTGCCCCGCCCCGGATGGGGGAGGCTGTAGCCCAGGGGTGGGGAACCTCCAACATCATTGGCGGTGGCCCCCAGATTCTCCCACAGAAGCTGCCGCCATTGCCGCCGCTGGCGGGTGGGAGAGCAGGGAACAAAAGCCGAGCGCCCACACTTGGCATGGCCGGCAGCTTCTCCAGTGCCCTCTGGGCCTGTGCGGGCATAGGGGCATGGCTGGCTGGTGGGTGCGAAGGAGGCGCCCTCTGCCTCAAACCCCACCCTCCTCAGGCGCCAGCCCCAAAACCTCCCACTCATGGCGAAGAGGAACTTGGCAACCCTAGCCTCTCCCTCTGGGCCCCCTCTGGGGGTGGTATTCAGGTTAAATTGCCTCATTGGCACTCGGCAATAAATAAGTGGGTTTTTGGTTGCAGTTTGGGCACTCGGTCTCTAAAAGGTTCACCATCACTGCTCTAGCACATCCCTTAAAAAACTCTATGGAAACCATAGAGTTTTTGGAGGAATATGCTAGAGCATACCTGTCACTTCAAGGTTTGATGGGGACGTTCTAGCATTTGCCTCCAAAAAGCTTTTTGTGGATGTGCTAGAGTGTTCCCGTCCCTTCCGGGCAAGGGAGGGACCTGGCCACCTGAGTGGAGGGGGATATTAAAATCAGGGAAGGGCACAAGAGGAAGGGGTTTAACTCCCCCCCCTCCCGCAATGACATTTTCCTGGTCTAAATAGGCCAATCTCCAGAATTCTTGTTTGCTGTATTGGGGAACATTTATGTTTCCCCTCTAGTGTGTAAATAGGACCTCCGAGGGGGAATTGAGTCTGGGCAAGCAGCTCTCCAGACCCAGTCTGGATCAGGACACTCTGCTGCTGTGGTTGATCATTCTGAACACGTACGAGCGATCTATTTACTGATCTTCCAGTGTCTCACCTTGTCAAGCCTGAAAGCATATTCTCTCATCAGTTTCCATTGTCACCACCACCACCACCTTATAAATCACCTTGAACTTTTGAAGGAAAACAATGTCTGATACATACTTACCACACAATGAATTGTTGACAATTCTTATAAATGACGAGTTGCCATCTGGGGATCAAAGTCTTTCTGGGACGGTCTCTGGAGAGATCAGGCATTAAAGATTGGGGTAAAAGAGAGTTGTGGTGATTGCACTTCACAGTAGAAAAAGGAATTTGGTTACTTAAGGAGAAGGGCTGCATTTTCTTCAGAGAGTGGAAAGTGGTTTGAAAGAAGAATTGGTGCTTATGGTGTGTGTGTGTGTGTGTGTGTCCACCCCACTCTTAGCTCTGGTTAAACAGATTGGGGAGGGGGCAGGTTGTGCTGTTTCAGACGCTGTTGAACCTGATTGGACAGAGACAGCAGATCAGCAAACAGGTATATGTCTACAATAGGAAGCAATGCCTTCCTATTGAGAGAGCCAGTGTAGTGTAGTGGTTAAGAGCAGCAGACTCTAATCTGGAAAGCTGGGTTCGATTCCCCACTCCTCCACATGAAGCCTGCTAGATGACCTTGGGCCAGTCACAGTTCCCTCAGAACTCTCCCTGCCCATGTGGATGCAGGCATTGGCAAACCACCTCTGAAAATCTCTTGCCTTGAAAGCCCTACGGGGTTGCCATGTCAGCTGTGAACTGATGGCACTTTCCACCAATACCAGGCAATCACAGACAGTATCACTGAATTCAAATTCATACTCATGTATAATCTATGCATGCTTCTGAAAATTTTCTCTTGACAATTTCTCCTCATGGTTGTGCATCATGGATCTCTTTCCTTAAGGGATAACCCCATAGGCTTTTCGAGGCAAGAGATGAGAGCCAGCATGGTGTAGTGGTTAAGAGTGGTGGACTCTAATCTGGAGAACCAGGTTTAATTCCCCATTCCTCCACATGAGAGGCACACTCTAATCTGGTGGACCAGGTTTGTTTCCCCACTCCTCCACATGCAGCCTGCTGGGTGACCCTGTGCCACTCACAGTTCTCTCAGAACTCTCTCAGCCCCACCTACCTCACAAGGTGCCTGTTGTGGGGAGGGGAAGGGAATGTGATTGTAAGCTGCTTTGAGACTCCTTTCTGTAGAGAAAAGTGGGGTATAAAAACCAACTCTTCTTCTTCAAACCACTTTCAACTCTGTTAGGTTGGGTAGACAATCTAGTTAATTGGGAGAAGTGAAGGAGGTTTCTTAGCTGGTTAACTGACTATTCTGATTTCGAGATGCCATAAACTTTGCAGCAGGTGGCTTGGATAGGTGAGCACACCTTGCTGGACTGATTCAGCCACCTGCAGGCCAAAGCCTCAGATATGCCCACCCTACTATAGCTGGTGAGCAGCGATGGCAAGCCTGCAGGAGCAGGGGAAAGTGTGTGTGGCTGATCATGAGCAGAAATACCTTGGTGGGGCTGCAGGACAGGGAGGGAGCACAGGGGACCGCCATAGAGTCTGATCCTCTTTGTTGGGCCATTCTTTGTGTGTAGCGTAATGCAGCACAGGGCAGAATGGGCAAACAAACAGCCCATTGAGTTGTTGGCTTCCTATGAGTAACTGGCAGGCAGGGAGTGAGATAAGCTGGCAGCATTCCTACCCCTGGCTGTGTTGTTCGGAAACGTCCCAAGCAAATGAGTTCTAGCAGAAGACTGATCCCAAAGCTGCCAACAAAATGAATATGAAGGTGAACTGGAAAGGATTGTAATTGCATGATGAGTTATTGAAAGACCTCTGCAAAGAAGGAGTCCATTCTACACTCTGTAACTTTACAAATGTTTGCAAATGGTGATTGCCATATGAACATATGAAGATGCCTTATACTGAATCAGACCATTAGTTCATCAAGGTCAGTATTGTCTATTCAGACTGGGAGCACGCTAGGCAGAGGTCTTTCACATCACCTGCTACCTGATCTTTTAACTGGAGAAGCTGGGGATTTAACCTGGGACCTTCTGCATGCCTAGCAGAGGTTCTACCATTGAGCAATGGCCCCTCCCCATATTATTCTCAGATGAGATAAAGAGTTTAGCATGGAGAGGAAACGACTGAGAGGTGATATGATAAACACCTTCAAGTACTTGAAGTGCTGTCATATAGAGGATGGTGTGCAATTGTTTTCTGTTGCCCCAGAAGGTCAGACCAGAACCAACAGGTTGAAATTAAATCAAAAGAGTTTCTGGCTAAGCATTAGGAAGAACTTCCTGACAGAGTGGTTCCTCAGTGGAACAGGCTTCCTCGGGGTCAGGAAGCAATTTTCCTCCAGGCCAGATTGGCCAGAGATCCTGGAAGGTTTTGTTTTTGTTTTTTGCCATCTTTTTTTCTTTTCAATGCACTCCAAAACTATCCAAAGTATTTTTAACGAGTTGATAATCTGTTAATTGGTGTGTTTACTTTTGGGCATTCTTTATTTTCCTTTAGCTCATTCTAGCGTAAAACCTTGGTTACTCATAGAAACGCACACTTAAGAAAATGGTCTTTTGTTTTCATAATAATCCAGTTCCACCAGAGAGAGAGAGAGAGAAAGAGAGGATTTTTTCTTTTACGTTAGCTTATGCTTCCATCTAGTGGGTACCTGAATATGAGCAGCTATTCAGCAGATTGTGAAAATTGCCATTTATACACAAGACCATGGGCTGTTGTGCATTAAACCAAGTTATATCATGAATCCTTCTAGCTCAGTATTGTCAGAACTAGCTCAGATCTGTCTCTTCTACCTGATGTGTTTTTAACTGGAGGTGCCAAGGATTGAAACTTCTTAATGCAAAACTTGTGCCTCGACTATGACTTCTCTCTAGCTCTGTGCAGGATGGTGCTGGAATTGTGCTTGCATCACAGGCCATTACATATTTCAGTTTGCTGTTTCTCCTCCCTCCCTCCTTCACCCATAACCTCTTGGGTAATTCTTGGACCTTCTTGCACCCTGGAACAGATGCCATGGAGAGCTCTGGATGGGATCTCGGTACAGAACAGAGCGCTGCAGTGAGTGACTGAGCCTAGTGGACAACCTGGTTGTGGTGGGGGTCGCTGAGTGCTTTTATTCACTAGTCTGCACTTTCATATGGATGCCAGAAACACTGTAAAGGAGAGCTAAGGCCAGTTTTCTAACCAGTGGGAGGAACCAAAAATAAACCAAAAGCCAAGCTTTTGTATGGAAGTGAGTTCAGGCCCTCAACCCTATTCCCACAACAATGTTAAGGACTTGAGCTAGCTAGGTAAGATAGTCGGTTCAATTAAATGTAGAATAGAGGTTTGGAGCCTATGTTTTGCATAAGATGCAGGTGAAAGGGAAAGCCTTCCATTCTCTGCTTCTCCTCTCTGGGCTCCATTTCTCAAACTAGTTTCTTGTAGTATCAGACCCAGGCTAGGAGCAAAATATTTCATCCAACAGAATCATAGAGTTGGAAGGGGCCATACAGGCCATCTAGTCCAACCTCCTGCTTAATGCAGGATCAGCCTAGAGCATTGCATGGTAGGAGGAAAAGGGGATACAGGGTGAAGCTTCCCTCACCCTGGCATCTTTCATATTAAGTGGATGTCCCATCATTTCAAGGAAATGATTTTATTTATTTAGATATTTATTCCTCACTTTTCACTCCTGCGGAAACTCAAAGTGGCATACAGCATCATACTCCCTGCCATAGCAACCATGGAAGCAGGTTAGGCTGAGAGAGCATGACTGACCCAAGATCACCAAGTGAGCTTCTGAAGCAGAGTAGTCTGACACTCTTACTATTACAGCACAGTAGCTTTGGACCTTTGATGCCATGGTGTCACATTACTGGTTCATATGAATTTTGCCATGTGTGAACCTCGAGCCCTTCCCAGACCTGTTGCTGTCCAGCTGGATTCCACCCAGCTTATTATTCAATGTTTTATCCCTTCATTCCTATATATAACACTTACCAATTTGTCCAGGTTGCGTGATACTCCTTGCCCATCTCCCTGGTGGCTGAGATAAGATTTGACCCATCCTCTAAATCATTTTCCTTCCCATTTTGTCTCCTCTGTGACTCTGATGCACATGTGGCATTTTCCTTCCCATCACTCCTGCAGGTGGCTGGAAATGCCATAGATTAGAACATTCTCAATGAAAAATGAAATTTGAGATAAGCCGGAGATGCAACACCCTTTTTTGCGAGCCCCTGCTTCTGTTTCTGCTGTATCGGCCTGGGTTCCCAAAAGTCCTCTGAACTAAAGTCAGCAGCTCATTAAAGGAAGCAGAACCCTTTATTATATTCTCTAATCTCTTTATTGCCAGAATCACAAATGAGAATATAAGGTATGCACCAGTAGCCTATTAGCCCCCCTGGATTCCGTATTCGAGTCTCTGCCTTAGTGGTTTCTATAATAATAGCTCTGCCCTGGACTCTCATCACTATTGCAGCCTCCCATAACAGCCTCTGTAGTGATCGCTTCAGGGGTCTCCAAGCCCTGCACAGTGGTAATGGACATAGCCAATTAATTTTCTCTCTACCCTTTCCCCCATGAGCCACTTGGCTTAATGCTGGCACTGAATGTCAAGATCTAAATCCCTCCCCCCACAACCTATCTAATAAACACAATGAGCATCAGAGTCTCAGGTGTTTGATCAAGCTGAACACTGGCAGCTTTTCATCACTGCCTGACCTGCAGTGGGGGCACTGCATGTGCCGTAGAAATGAGGACTCCGTGGCATCAGCAGGAGGGCTTATGGGCCTGCCTAAGGCCTTTGTAGAGTTATTCTACCCATCCTGACACTGAGTGCTTCCTTGTTCAGTAAATGGAGTTCAAAAGACACAATTGAATGGGGTTGAATATGTGCTGCTATTCATAGTACACTGTTAGGTTGTGTTATGTATAGGACTCCGTTGGGCAAGAAGGCTAGCTGAGGCTGTGAGAAGCCAAAATCCCTGTGAAGCCAGTGCTCAGATTTCTGATGATTCAGTACCTAGGAGAGCTCTCGGAATAGCAGGAGTTGCTCTGGTGAAGGTCAAAGCTGACAAAATATGTATTTGCTGAAAGAGGACCTGAAAACCAAGAGAAAGCAGATTTTCCCCTCAGAAACATAATAGTTTATAAAACAGAGGGGGGTAGTCCTACTTTCCTTGAACTTTGTTTTGGATAAGCCAATCTATTTGCCAATAAACAACTATGACTGTTTAATATATTCATTTGAAGATTTGGGAAGCTGATGAGCCTTCCTGGTGCAAAAGATTCTAGGTACAAAGCAGTAGCCATTCTGGATTATTTTCTTTGGTGCAATTTAGTGGCGTACTACAGAGAACATGAAAGAGACATAAAGTCGTATGTCATCAGCATATGAGTGTTCTTAACACCAAACCTCTCAATAGCCTCTCCCAGTGGTTTCATGTAGACAGCCTCCTCCCATGTAGATATTAAGATGCATGGAGAACCAGAAAGACCCTGAGGGACGCCATCACATAAATGCTGAATGAACCCTGGCGATCAGTGGGGTGACAGATGTCGCAGCCAGATCACCCTCACATCCTTAGAAAAGGAAACCCTGCAGGAGTTGGGTAAAGCTGCAGTGATCTTCCACCTGAAAAAGAGAATAGTAGAGTTAGACAGGAGAAGCACATCCTCTGGAACATGCAGGATTTGTTCATTATTTTCAGACTCCGATCTCCATCTGCCCTGCCAGCCTATTTGAAATTTATAACCATTCCCGCCTATAGACGAGCTTGTTTTCTAGCCAGGATGTATGCGCTCTGATCAGCCATTCTGAGGGGCCGCTATATGAAGATGGCATTCCAGGACAGATATTGCAGATGTGAATGGAGAGATCTTGAAACATTGGACTATATGGTCTTGTTTTGCCCACGGTATGATCTACATAGAACGAAACGGCTAGATCCAATCCTGAGGAATTTAGGATCTTTTGATAGAACTAAAATTGTACCATTTTTTATTAAAGGATGAGGATCCAGGGATTACTTTAGCCATGGCAAAATTCTTCTCAGTGGTGATTATGTGGAAGGAAAAGATGAACTTTCTGTGATGCAGTTAAGAAAATGTACAGGGTTAATCTCAAACTTAGAAATAAAGTAGAATTTAAAATATACAGTAATATATACATATCATAATAGCAATAATAAAGAAAAAATAAACATAATTTAGTGTGGCCTGACTTGAGACCTTAGGTCAAGAGTTTTCCAAGGAGGCTTATTCCAATAAGTGTTGGCATAAAGTTCCTGTACAGCCCCTCGTTTTGAATCGCTCACCCTCCAGCTTCAGCAGATGACCCCGTTCTAGTATTATGAGAGAGAGAAAAGCTTATCCCTGTCCAATCTCTCCATAAAAAGGTAAAGGTTCCCTGTGCAAGCACCGGGTCATTCCTGACCCATGAGGTGATGTCACATCCCGACGTTTACTAGGCAGATTTTGTTTACGGGGTGGTTTGCCAGTGCCTTCCCCAGTCATCTTCCCTTTACCTCCAGCAAGCTGGGTCCTCATTTTACCAACCTCAGAAGGATGGAAGGCTGTGTCAACTTTGAGCCGGCTACCTGAAACCAACTTCCGTTGGGATCGAACTCAGGTTGTGAGCAGAGCTTTTGACTGCAGTACTGCAGCTTACCACTCTGCGCCATGGGGCTCCATTACAACATATTTAAATAAAAATTGAGGCCATGCCAAGCCTTCAGCTCGGATCAAGGCCACATAGCAGAGGAGAGGAGTTTAACTCTATAACCCTTGCATAAATTCTCTTCCCACCCCCAGCATGCTGTTTTTAGTGTTGAAAGAATAAAAGGCAGTACTCATCTTTAGCCGTATTTTTATTGTAATGGGATGGGTTCAGTTGACTTTGGATAATGACATTGGATAATGGCCCAGTTCCAATTGGTGAACCCTATGGCTACTATTTCTAGGAAGATCAAATCACAGTTTTCCAAGTGTCTCCTGTACTTAGACCCTGATTTTGAAACCAGTTTATCCTTTGGAATATCAGCATGCCCTCGAGGAAGTGTGCTACTGGAAGGGCCAGGTAATAACATAAACTAGCCCTGAGATAAGAGCTTCTTTTAAAAACCTTCCGTTGTTAAATGTTCCAATAGGTGTAACATCTTACTGCAGTGTCTTCAACTCTTCAACCTACAGAATTCTCATAATTAAGGGCAAGGAAATTTCCTTGAATAGTTCTTGGTCGAAGAAGAGTTTTAACTTTCATTATGATAGAAGCCAAGGTCATGCTGTGGACGGGGAAAGCAGAATGAATGAATGTTTCTTGAAACTTGAATGATCAAAAACACTTTTGATAACACCTTAAACACAGAGTAGAGTGCATGTCAGAACTGAGTATAAATCCTCTTGACATAAAATTATACTGTTTAATGAAAACAAGCCACAGATGGATGGAAGAGTCCACCTGAACGCTTTGTCAAGCCACTGCCATTCCGGGGCTACTTGGCGACAATAAATATGAAGGAAAAGTAAAGATCTTTCCACTCAATTTTACACACCATTTACTTGCCTGCATTGATTCTTATATTAGATGAACATTTTCCAATGTCACATGCAGTGTTGTGGAGGAAAAGGGATTTTAGACATTGCCAAAGTTGTTCAATGGGAAACTGTTGGTCAGTGCTGGATGAATTTGTCATAGGTTGATTGGATTAAACTGGTGAACAGGAAGAGAGTGGTTGGACTGGAGCATATTTTGGTTCCTTCCTCCACTAGAATTCCATGAGTACGCATACATATTTGTAGCTCACAAGTAAGGAAAGGACACTTGCAAAATCCCTGCCTTCCCATCAACCAACTCTCCTTTCTGGTCTCATGTAATCCTAAACATTGGACAGTCTTAAGTGCCATATTCCGAGGCACATTCCATTTATTATCACTGTGGGCGAAAACGCACGGTCGCTTTATCCTCCTTAAATCCCTGTTTCAGCCAGGATTCAGCCTGGATCGAACACATGCGTTTCGCCTAATGTGCGTTCGATCCTGGCTAAAGCAGGGATTAAAGGAGGATAAAGCAACCATGCGTTTTTGCCCTGTATCTAACTGTGAAGTTCTGGGCTCTGTGTGGCTAGTGAAATCCATGCAACAGGGCCAATCAAAAGGGAGAGAGAAGGATGTGCAGATCTGGTGGAACCTGGGTACATAAAATCGAAATTCAGACACACACAACCCTGCCTAACTCCCAAAAATGCAGCATAAAGTTTGGTAATGCCTACTCTGACTGGCTATGGGTCTCCAGAGTCTCAGGCAGAAAAGGTCTTTCCCGCCTTCATCTGGAAATGCCAAGGATTGAACCTGGGTCCTTCTACATATAAAGGCTGTGCTCTGCCATTGAGTCCAGCCTCAATGTACTTTCTCCTGGGGTGGAGGGAATCACGCTATTCAGAAGACCTTTTTTACCAGTGGAAATTCTGGGGAAAGCTTAAATATACCACATCAACATGAAATGGGTCTAAAATGGGCTCCTGCGAAGATTGGGAATAACAGTATATATTAAGAAAGTGTCTGCCACATGCACATACACAAAATCTGCTAGCTTTTAAAGTGCCATGGGTCTCTTTGTTGTTTGCTACCTCTCCAAATGTGCATCAGCTGCTGCTGAACATTTGTGTTCACTGGTGCTATCACATCTTGCTCTTGTTTTTTTCCTCTTTACTCCTTCTTGGCAGTCGCCTCGAACACTTAAATGTCTTGCCTTATCCATTTGAACCCTCTTCTTTTCCTTCTAAAATGGAGAGGGGATGGTTCTTAGTGTATGATAGAGGTTTATACAGTTATGAATGACACAGAGAGAATAGAGAACATGGAACTTTTGGCTCCTCTCATAAAACTAGAACTTGGCATCACCCAATGAAGGTGACCTGGGCATAAGTCTAGAACCAATGAAAAGAATTATTTCCATGCACAATGCATAAACAAGTAATGGAATTCACTTCTGCGATGTGATGATGGCCAGAGATTACATTAAGATAGAAGTATTTTATTTACTTTAATTTACCATGTCTTTTTTCTATGTTCAATACAGTTTACATAGTTCGATTCAATGTATATAATGAAGGTACATCCAAACATGGTAATAGTAATAAAAGAAAAGCACCATACTTTAAAATAAACCCATAAAGCTTACTATGGTCCCATTGTGGTAGAAAGGCCTGTCAAGTCACAGGCAGCTTCTGGTGAACTCATTGGATTTGCAAGGCCAGAGATGTTCAGAGGTGGTTTGCCATTGTCTGTCTCTGCATAGTGACCCTGGACTTTGTTGTTAGGGTTGCCAACTCCGGGTTGAGAAATACCCGGAGATTTTTGGGGCGGAGCCTGAAGAGGGTGGAGTTTGGGGAGGGACTTCAATGCCATAGAGTTCAATTGCCAAAGCCGCCATTTTCTGCAGGGGAACTGATCTCTATCGGCTGGAGATCAGTTGTAATAGCTGGAGATCCCCAGCTAGTAGTACCTGGAGGTTGGCAGCCCTATTCATTGGTGGTCTCTCCCCCAAGTGCTAACCAGGGCCAACCCTGCTTAGCTTCTGAGACCTGACAAGATCAGGCTAGCCTGGACTATCCAGGTCAGGGCATGTTCCCATACAGATTTACAATTCAATATTTTCCAGGGCCCAGAGATAGCTCTGTAAAGTCTTTTTTTTTTTTTCAAATCCTTCTGAACGAGAACAGGTGCACATGCTTACAAAAAGCTGCCACAGCAGATTAGACTAATCAAAGAAGAACTTGGTAGGTAAACAGAACCTCCATATACAGAGGCAGCATTTCTTCTGAATACCAGGTACTGGGGACAAGTGACAGGGGGAGACTATCACCGTGCCCTGTTGGTGGGCACTTTGAGAGGCTGTTAGAAGCTGAAAATAAACTCAAAGGACCCTTGATCAGATACAGCAAATCAGTTATTAACAGTCTAAAAATCAGACCTTCAGGATGGCAAGGAGGACTCAATTTCATTAGCCAGCGTGGTGTAGTGGTTAAGAGCAGTGGTGTGGAGTGGTGGAGTCTGATCTGGAGAACCTGGTTTGATTCCCCACTCTTCCACATGAGCAGCGGACGCTAATCTGGTGAGCCAGGCTGGTTTCCTCACTCCTACACACGAAACCAGCTGGGTGACCTTGGGCTAGTCACACTCTCAGTCCCACCTCATCTACCTCACAGGGTGTCTGTTGTGGGGAGGGGAAGGGAAGATGATTGTAAGCCGGTTTGAGTCTCCCTTAAGTGACAGAGAAAGTCAGCATATAAAAACCAACTCTTCTTCTTCTTCATTAAAGGGAACATTCTTAGTCATGCTTGGGGTGTAGGTCAACAGATCGGTTGAAATATGAATAGAAGAGCGTGATCATTTCTGTGACTTTACCCAAACCTGCTGTGTCTATGAGGAATGCTCAAGTTGAGCTAGTCGGTTTTGGTTTCACTCTAATTTATGCCAACAGAAAGTCTGCATTAGCTTCGGTGAGCTATAGCTAAGTGCTAAGGTCAGTTGTGCATTTCATACTTCAGCTGTATGGGAAGAATTTTATGGCTTTTCAGAGTCATGCTGCAGCGAAAAAAGGTTCTTTATGATGCCACAGACAATTAATTGAGGCACATTACCTGAAAGCGAAAAAGGTCACACATGGAACATAATCGACACCTCGTAGCCCCTCTTGCTGAGTGCAGAAATGCAAATGAGCGCGTTTTGGCTTCCTCTGAGAAGCATAATTCTTCTTCAGCCTTGAATTATGTTTCCATTTGCTTACAGTTTAAAATACTAAATTTGCTTCCTTTTTCAGCAAAATTGGTCAGAGTTGGATATGGTTGCAGACCTTCTTCTTGTTTTTTAAGAGACCAGTGTATTAAGTTGCAATTATGACTCTGTCTGGCACAAATAAGACAGGAGTGTGGGATCTGCATAAAAGATGCTTTGGAATGCCTCAGTAAACCCTCTTAAGGCTGCAATAATAACATTGTGTCTGTACCTTAGGAAATATAAAAAGGGCAGACCTTGAAGGGTAAGTTGGATTTGAAAGGCATCCAGATTTGAAATCACATAGAGAAAAGTAGAGCATAAGAAGTTGCCTTGTACTGTGTCAGAACAATGGTCCATCTAGAGAGGACATGAAGGTCTTTCCCATCACTTACTACCTGAGATCTTTTTAACCTTGAGGGACCAGATGGAACTGCGTGCAAACTGAACATTTGCTTGGGGCAGAAAATACAGTAATACATCCAAAGCATGTGCCGCAAGTGATTTGGGGTAGTACCCAGAAACATGCAATTCTGGTAACATTTCCTTTAGGAAGGAAAAATTTTGCTTGCACCAAAGCCCTGGCAGAGCACTGCATGTGGGGTTAAGGCAGAATCTTCTTCTTTGGATGTGCTACTAGGATTGTTTAGAGTAGGTTTGGTCCTCAGGTGTACACAAGAGGAGGGTCATGGCTCAGTGGCAGAACACATGCGTTGTATCAGAAGGTGCCGAGTCTGACCCCTGACATCCCAAGGAAAAGGGCTGTCAAACTTTGCGAAGAGATTCTGGGGGATCACTACCAGTCAGATTAAACAATGCTGAGTTGAATGGACCAGTGGTCTCACTGTGTATGAGGCAGCTGCATATGTTCACATTAGGGCTGTTGAAAATAAAAAAATTCAGTATAGTTCGGATTCGGCTGAATTCGGCCCGTCTGGATTCGGTACACGCCGAAGTCCGAACTCCCCCGATTCGGATCCGTTAAATTCGGCGAGAAATTAAAGTTCGGCAAAATATTCGGCCGAATATTGCCATTTAAATTTTAAACAATCACTCTTGGCTTCCCGCGGCTGCGGGGGGGGGGGGGTTAGAGCTGGACGTTCAAAACTTTCATCATTGCTTCTTGTGACCCTTATTGAAAGGACCGCCAGGCAAGGGTGGCAAAGGCAGTAACAGGGACTAGGCCCCCTTCGCCCTTCTCAAGCCAACCTGGGGGGGAGGGCTAGCCAGGACCGTGGAACCCCAAGCAAAGCAACCACCCGCACAACTCAAAGACCACAAGACAACCAAAAGCCAAAAGCGCTGGATGAACTCAAGTGGCACCCAAGCACCGGGGGGTGGGGGGTGGGATGGGAACGTGGGAGCCCCGGCGGCGAGAGGGTCCTCCTCGCACCTCCGCACGGAGACCGCTCGCCCTTCTCAAGCCAACCTGGGGGGGGAGGCTAGGCCGGACCGTGGAACCCCAAGCAAAGCAACCACCCGCACAACTCAAAGACCACAAGACAACCAAAAGCCAAAAGCGCTGGATGAACTCAAGTGGCACCCAAGCACCGGGGGGTGGGGGGTGGGATGGGAACGCGGGAGCCCCGGCGGTGAGAGGGTCTTCCTCGCACCTCTACACGGAGACCGCTCGCCCTTCTCAAGCCAACCTGGGGGGGGGATTCTAGGCCGGACCGTGGAACCCCAAGCAAAGCAACCACCCGCACAACACAAACACCACAAAACACCCTCAAACCAGTTCCAACTGATGCACTCGGGTGGATCTCTCAATCGCACCAATTCTGCTGGCTGGATCTCTCGCCACCAAAATGGAAGACAGTGGGGAAGGGAGGGATGGGCGGGCGTTTTAAACTTTCTCTTGGCCAGTTCAAAACTTCAAATCAATGCTCTGATTGGCCATGAGAAGAATCTGCTGGGCTACCATTAGCAGCGGGAGAAAGCAGATTGCCAACGGGCGGATCAGCTCCTGCGCATGCGTCTCCACCGAACCACCGAATTCGCCGAACTCGCCGAACATGAAGAATTCGGCCTCCCGGATTTCTCCCATTTTGGAGTTCGGATCCGTCCGAACAGAAAAGCGCCGAATCGAGGAAAATTCGGTTGATTTTCAGTTCAGGCCGAACCGAATCGACAGCCCTAGTTCACATAAAGGATCTCAGATAACAAGAATTATGAAAGAGTTTTCTCTGCCTGAGACCCTGGAGAATCACCGTCAGTTAGAGTAGATAATACTGAGTTAAATGGTCTGATGTTATAAAACAGCTTTATATATGTCTGTTTCTTGTATTTCTAATATCTGTAGTATATGTGCTATACTGGGGAGGGGTAGATCATGGTCTACTGGTTAACTGTTGGCCAATTTCTGATGTTCTGATTTCTAATGGAAAATCTGCTGGTTCCTGGTCTTACTGCAAAGAATGCAGGTCTTCTTCTTTTCTTCTTTTTTTTGTGATGTCAAGTTACAGCTGACTTATAGAGACCTTGTAGGGTTTTCAAGGTAAGAGACGTTTGAAGGTGGTTTGCCATTGCTTGCCTCCACATCATGACCCTGGTATTCCTTGGAGGTCTCCTATCCAAATACTGTCCAGGGTCAAAGCTGAGAGTATGTGACTGGCCCAGGGTCACCCAGCAAGGGATTTGAGTCTGGGTTTCCCAGGTGCTAGTCTGACACCTCAGTCACTATGCCATGCTGGCTCTTAATGCAGGTCTAGGAGAACCGTCATCTGATCCTGCCAAGAATTCTTAAGCAAAAACACATACACAGAATCACATTGAAGAGATTAGTAATATCTTGAGCGTTCAAAGATTCTGACTACATACTCCTGCCGTGTAAACTAAAAATACTTAATGGATCACAGAGATTCTAGTACAAAAGAAAAGTTGACCATGAAGTCAACCCTATCCTTTTAACATTATCTTTTTGTGGTACAACATTGTTAGCTTTTGTTAGCTTGCTATTTTTATATATGTATTGTGCAGCTTGAAAAGGAACCAGGATAACAAAATGCCTTAATCTGTCCACTGAGCTAACTGTGTATTGTTACATGCATATTCTATTGTGTGTTAAAACATCTAGGGGGGAAAGGTCCATGAAAGGCCTTTGCTTTTGCAGTTTATTTGTATGTTGATAATTGCACCAGTTGGGAGCACCAAGAATACATGTAATGGAGTATGCGTGCTTTGCCAGAACTTCAGCACAGTCCTCTTAGTTTTGAATAGCCGGTACTGATATTTCGTATGGTTGGCACTAAAATGCAGCTTCTTGTTCTAACAAGGGAATAACGACAACATGGGAATGAGCTGTTTCCAAATCATGGGGAAAGTGGCCCTAAATCTGTGGAAAGGACACATATTTTGCATGCATGAAAGCACCAATTCATTACCTGCCCAAAACAGAGCTAAGAAAAATGGAGCATTGGCTATCCAGTTAAAACAAAACTGGTGTGATGAGCCTAACAACAGGCAGCTTCATAAGTTGATATTTTTCATGGACCATGACTCTATTCCACCCTACTGGTGGTTGGGGGTTGAAAGACAATGAGGAGACCAAATGTCCAGAACTAGAACAGGAGGAAGTAATCATTCTACCAGAGATCGCTGTAAGAGACAAGGAGGTGCTCCTAGAAGCAGGAACTTCAGTGTCACCAGCTCCAGAAGAAGTTGGCTTTCCTACATCCTAGGACTCTGAGGAAGAGATCCCAGGATGTTGAGCCATACAAGCAGGATCACCACCAGCACCGTGATGGCCTCTGACACAGCAGAAGCATGTACGGCACCATCAGAGCTCTCACTTTCACCACTGTGCAGATGCCCTTTAAATCCACCAGCAGTCCTTTCCCAGGAGGTGGAACCTGAAACATACATTGAACTGCAGAGCTGTTTAAGGCCTCCATTGGTTCCAGGCTTATGCTGGAGGAACTCTTCCAACTCCCGACTGAAAGTGTCACTGGATCCAGCCTGTGCTGGGGAGTAACCATGGCCTTAACTGCTGCTAGCTGCTTCTGTGTGCTTCGTCTTAAATTGACCCTAACTGATAGCACCCTATGGACCCTGCTGGACCATTGCCAGATCATCACTTCCCCATGGGCACTAATGGCAAGCAGGAGAATACCATTGACTTCCTCCTAATTCAAAGACATACACTGGTTTGCTACTTTAGAACCTTTAGGAGCATGCCATTAGACATCTGCAGACAAGAAGAGGTTTAAATAAAGTCTTGGGGAATTATTTGATCTGATCATCTGTGAAAATAATGGATTCAGTAGAAGGCATCTTCATCTGTTCATATATGCATGGTGGCTGCTGCTCACACATGATGGGGAGGTTCTGACATTACTTCTTTGGCACAACTGCGGCAAATGCCACACAACAAAAATAATGTTGGAACAGGCCTCCAAGAAAACATGGGGCTGGATTATGGAAGTTTATTGGAGCCGGGAGGATATGGAAGATGGCTACCTTGCTATGTGGAAGCTGAGATGGTTGTCATGTTAGCACAGGGGTCCCCAACATGATGTCCATGGGTGCCATCGTCCCGGGTGACACCTTTTCTGGTGCCCGGCAGGTGCTTTTTAGGAAATGGGCAGGGGCAGGTAGGGCTTTTGCCCAGCATGGCTTCTGGTTGACTATTGGAGATTTGATCGGCTGTGCAGATTTTTTTAAAATGTTGCTATGGCAGCTGCTGCCACTCCAAGGATCTGCACTGTGTTACTGAAGTTAAGCTGCGGCGATCATTTTGTAGCTGGCTCCGCCTCCAGAGGCAGCCATTTTGTGTCAGCCATTTTGTTGCTGCCCCCACCATGCCATGTCAGAATTCAAAATGTGCCCACAGCCTCAAAAGGGTCGGGGACCTCTGTCTAAGCATCTTCCAGTTCCGACGCTAGTAGAAGCAGAGTGCACAACACTCAGCAGTCAAATTAAATGCCTACACAAACTAATTTAAGGGCAGAATATAGTCACAATGCCTAATAAGTGGGGAAAGTCCTCCAGATTCATGCACATAGACGCAGATTAGTGTGCCGCCAGCTGCCATCTCAATACATTTTCTTTTCTCGGAAGAAAATGCTTTTATAGTTCAGTGGAGGAGGAAAGATTTAAATAAAGTTATGAGAGAGAATTTGATTTGATCATCAGTTTAAAGAATGCTGGAATAGTAATTGGAAAATTGAATCTTTACCAGGATTCACTGTAAGGAGAGTAAAATTTGGCATGCATGAAATGAGATATTTCTGGCCAGGTGATATATCACCCCAAGTGAGTCTGCCACTGCTCATTTGTTTTTGCTATTCAAGTTCCTCCCCTTTCTCCTTTCGCTCACCCTGATCTTAGAGTTCTGCACATAGAGGTTAGGGTTTTTTTCCCCATAGCTTTCTGTCAAACTTTTGTTTGCTGTCTTGGCATGTTTTGTTGTGTTCCAAATTAGTAGCGAGTACTATGCTTACAGACTGAGAAAACATGAAATTCCACCGACTCCAACCATCCCGCAGATTTTCAGCATGTACCCAAGCAGTTATTGATTTGAAATGTTGCTTCTTTTCCATTGCAGGCAAATGAAGGGTATGGTGTGCTTAGCTCGAGAGAAAGTGGGCTCTGCAAATAGGGTAAGTTTGATTTTGAAGCATGCTGTTTGCAAGAACAGCAGCGTCTGTATTTTGTCTGTATCCTTGGAGCCAGTGTGGTGTAGTGGTAAAGAGCGGTGGTTTGGAGCGGTGGAGTCTGATCTGGAGAACCAGGTTCGATTCCCCACTCCTCCACATGAGCAGCGGAGGCTAATCTGGTGAACTGGATTTGTTTCCCCACTCCTACACATGAAGCCAGCTGGGTGAGCTTGGGCTAGTCACCGTTCTATTAAGAGCTCTCTAAGCCCAGCCTACCTCACAGGGTGTCTGTTGTGGGGAGGGGAAGGGAAGGTGATTGTAAGCCGGTTTGATTCTCCTGGCATATAAAAACCAACTCTTCTCCTTCTACTTCTCCTCCTTCTCCTTCTTCTTCTTCTACTACTACCACTACCACTACTAAAACTATCTGCTAGTCACAAGAGCTGGCGTTGCACGTTTCTGTTCTGTGCTTTTGAAGAGGGCTATATTGCCTGAAAACACATATTCCAAGGAAGGTTTCAAGGGTAAATCCCAGCCACAGCCCATAAGGTTCCTGGTTCAAGCCCCAAAATCTCTGACATGAAAATGCTCTTTCTCATGTTCCTCCTATTGGAACGAATGACAAGCATGTTAAAGAGGCCATGGCTGAACAGGAGAGTACATTCTTTGAATACATATTGTCCTGTGTTCCATCCTTGGCATCTCTAGCTAAAGGATTTCGTATAGCAGATGCTGGGGAAGACCTTTCTCTGCCTGAGGCCCTGGAGAGCTCTTGCCAATCAGAGTAGGCAGTGTTAGGAGGATCAATGTCCTGATTCTGTAGAAGACAACTTTGTAAGTACGCATTCATTGGAAGCAAATCCAATTGTAGTCAATAAGATGTATTTCCAAATAATGTGTTTCAGGCCAGGATGGATAGCTAATGCGAAAGTGATGATTCTTTTTTTTAAAAAAATTGAAATTGTACAGCCGTTTCCACAGCTATGCCCTCAATAGGACATTTTCGTGCAGAATGGGCTTTACTGTTTCCCTTCCTTGCAAATCTTAGTATTAAAAAAACAAAACCTTCAGTCGTGAGGAAAGTGATATATATATTTCCCACACACATACACACACACACACAGTTTCTTCAAAGGGTGCATAATTAATGAGATTCCCATTCTTGTGTTTTCATCTGGGCCCTGATCAAAAATTGATGATGATCTCCATAGGTCATCCAATTATAATTCAAAGTAAGTATATCTAATAAAAGATTAACACAAATTCCCATTTATCCAAAGACAAAAAGCTATGTTGAGATTAAGTTAAGGGTGAGAGGTCATCACAGTAATTTAAACCTCAGTGTATTGCAGGCAAATTGTAGTCAGCTTCAAAGTAAAAATTAAAAGCCTTGGAAAATTCTGAATTAAGCTTAGCTGAAAAACAGATTTGCCGCCTGATCCGGGCAGCGCTTGGCATTTTGCTAAAGAAAGTAGGTTTCTCTACCCTGCAAAGTGGGGCAACTTCAGAGCATGGGCCTTGATGATACAGATATGCCACAACTCCCTGCTAGTATCTGAGAAGGTATTGGTTGATAGAATCATAGAGGTGGAAGGGGCCACCAGGGTCATCTAGTCCAACCCCCTGCACAATGCGGGAAATTCACAACTACCTCCCACCCACACACGCACCCAGTGACCCCCTGCTCCACGCCCAGAAGATGGCAAAAAAGAAGGGGGAAAAACAACCCTCACAGTTACTAAGTTTGGTTTTAAAAAATTCAATTCCGGAAAACTGGCTGCCGTTCTTGTACCTTTTTTCACTATGCAGAGAAGATGGCTGAGGTACCATATTTAAGGGGCTGTAGAATCAGACCGTTTTGTCCAATTCATTTGAAACTTGGGGAGTTTTTAGAAGAGAGAGTGGGCTAGGTTTCTGGCTCATTTGATACCATTTGGTAAAATATTTCCATTTAGAAAAAGATCTGCCATTTTTCTGCTCGTGGAAAACAATGGACAGACAACTGATCCAATCTTAATGAAAACAGAAATGGAACCCAAAAAAGTCATCATGATATGACAACATTTCCCAGAATTCTTAGAACTGAAACCATTAAATTATGATACAGAAATAAAATGATGATTTTTTTCAGTGCACACCCCTAATGTAGACTTCCAGTAGAAGGAAATTCCAGAGATGGGGGCCAGTGACTGAAAGTGCGTGCTCTCTCTCTCCTTCTCTCTCTTGCTCTCTCTCATCATTCACTCAGAGGAAGGATATGGAGAAGCTTACAAGGACTACCTGCAGTACCTTGACTGTAGCTCACAAGCCTTAGTTTTAATCACTTAGGCCAGAACTAGGCAAGGCAAAGAAAGTGTGGCTGCTGCTGAAAACAGCAGTCCTGTGTTGTCTTCTCCTGAGAGCCAGTGTGGTGTAGTGGTTAACAGCGGTGGTGTGGAGCAGTGGACTCTAATCTGGAGAACCGGGTTTGATTCCCCACTCCTCCACATGAGCAGCGGATGCTAATCTGGTGCACTGGATTTGTTTCCCCATGCCTACACATGAAGCCAGCTGGGTGACCTTGGGCTAGTCACAGCTCTCTTAGAGCTCTCTCAGGCCCACCTACCTCACAGGGCATCTGTTGTGGGGAGGAGAAGATAAGGTAATTGTAAGCCGGTTTGATTCTTCCTTAACTGGTAGAGAAAGTTGGTATATAAAAACCAACTCTTCTTCATCATCATCATTAGGAGCAGGGGGAGGAGGCTTGCTAAGAACAGCTCACTCTTCCAACTCCTTCATCGCTGTCACTGCTGAACATATGCCAGAAAGGTGATTATAAGCCGGTTTGATTCTTCCTTAAGTAGTAGAGAAAGTTGGCATATAAAAACCAACTCTTCTTCTTCTTCCTTTTGCCCCTATAGTATATGTGTGTGTGTAAAGTGCCGTCAAGTCACAGCTGACTTATGACAAATCAGTAGGGTTTTCAAGGCAAGAGACTAACAGAGGTGATTTGCCATTGCCATTGCCTTCCTCTGCACAGCAACCCTGGTATTGCTTGGTTTTCTCCCATCCAAGTACAAGCCAGGACTGACCTTGCTTAGCTTCTGAGATCTGATGAGGTCAGGCTAGCCTGGGCCATCCAGGTCAGGGCCCCATAGTATATACAAAGTATAATACATGATGTAAATTTCAGTAGCGCTTCTAGTGATCAGCTTATGGGTATGAGACGAGCACAATGCCACCATATCACATCTTTTTGTGTTCCTAGACAATGTGGGAGGACAAAAGGAGCTGACACAGGGCTACTGTTTTCAGTGGCAGCTCTGCATCCTATATACTATCTAGTTCAGCCTCAATTTTTCATGTGTTTTTTTCCATAAGGCAATGGAGTAGGTCCCATATCTGTCTACTAATCTTTCTTAATTGGAGTAAACATTACTGTAAACAGAAGACGTTTAACTTATCTTTGACAGAATGTTAATAGGATTAGCAAGCAATATGGAATCTCTCTGGCACCGAGTGCTGTAATCCTGCTAATTAGTGTTGTATATCGTGGCATAAACTCGCGTTGTGATTTTAATGAGCAAAAACATAGTTAGGAAAAATATGGAAAAGATATAAATATTTTCATGTCGTCTTTGCTTCTTCAGCAGAAAAAAAAATGCCTCTGTTTTAATCAGGGATGCAAATTCTGTTGGCATTCACACCTGCCTCGCTCTTCTGCAGTGTATCCGAGGAGAGCAGCTCCTTTGCAAAGGTCCCTGCTTCTGGCCTACCTGCAATTCTTCCGGTTACTAAGGCTGTCACTGCCTGTTCTGAAGGAAGGTGCCCCCTGTGCCTTTGGCTCTGGATGTCAAGGAAAGACGGTGTCTTCACCCCAGCCCGTTTCCTTATGTCGGAGATCTTTTTTCCCCCCTCTGCTTTTCCATAAGGTATGTGGGTGGGGGGTGGCTTTAAAGTGGCTTTCAAAATTATTAAAAATACAACACATTAGCCATACCCACGCAGGGGGAGAGCATATGTTTGTGTCCTCGAGGTCACCCTGACACTGCTGCCACAGCTGTTGCTTCTTCCTTATTGATTTAGTACATTTTTTAAGTTCCTCCCTCCCTCCCAAGAGAGCCAGCATGGTGTAGTGGTTAAGAGTGGTGGTTTGGAGCGGTGGAGCCTGATCTGGAGAGCCGGGTTTGATTCCCCGCTCCTCCACATGAGCGGCGGAGGCTAATCTGGATTTGTTTCCCCACTCCTACACGCAAATCCAGCTGGGTGACCTTGGGCAAGTCATTCTCTCTCAGCCTCACCTACCTCACAGGGTGTTTGTTGTGGGGAGGGGAAGGGAAGGTGATTGTAAGCCGGTTTGATTCTTCCTTAAGTAGCAGAGAAAGTTGGCATATAAAAACCAACTATTCTTCTTCTTCTTCAAGTGCTCACACCAGACTACATGGCTCTCCCTTCCTTCGTTTTATTCCTGCAACAGCCCTGTGTGGTTAGGATTGCCAGGTTCCTCTTCGCCACTGACGGGAGGTTTGGAGGTGGAGTCTGAAGAGGGCAGGGTTTGGGGAGGGGAGGGACTGTAATGACAGAGTCCAATTGCCAAAGCGGCCATTTTCTCCAGGGGAACTGATCCCTATTGGCTGGAGATCAGTCGTAATAGCAGGAGATATCCAGCTAGTACCTGGAGGTTTAAGGAAAAAGGCAGCACATGGGCTCACCACAAATAAATCAGTAACAATTTTATATGATTTTCAAATCTTATATTCTTAGTCTTATCACTATAGTGCTTACAATATTTACAGTATATATTAAAGAATTACATTTACAAATGTTTCAACTTCTTATACATACAAACAAAGCGAAAAGGGACCGAAGTACTAACACACCCCATATAAGGGTGAAGAGTAGAAGCTGTGGTTGGGCGCAAAGGTTCCTTCACTGAAATCATGGTGTGATCCTAAGCAAGCGTCCAGTCCATAGCCAGTACGCACAACAGGCTGTAGTAATCTTCGCCCCATAGGGCGGGAGACCGGGAGACTCCGGTACTGGAGGTTGGCAACTCTATATTGTGTGCAGCATAGGGTTCACCTGGAGAAAATCAGTTCACCTGGAGAAAATGGCCGTTTTGACAATTGAACTCTATAGCACTGAAGTCCATCCCGTCCCCAAACCCTGCCCTTCTCAGGCTCCGCCCAAAAAACCTCCCACCGCTGGCAAAGAGGGACCAGGCAATCCTAACACAATACCGGTTTTTGAAGCAGCAGGAACAAGCAACAAGGGTTGCTGGTGAGAAGCCTAACACCATAGTGGGAGGCCTAGCAACCCTATTCTCAACTGCAACTGAAACCGGGCAGCTGCTCAGAAGCCAACAACATTTCCCCCACACATACACATTGTCATCTAGGGTTGCCAGGTCCTCCCAGACCACCAGTGGGGGATAGGGGTAGGATTGCAAGATCCAGGTTGGGACATTCCTGGAGATTTGGGGATGGAGCCTGGGGAGGACAGGGACCTCAGTGGGGTACAATGCCATAGAGTCCACCCTCCATAGCATCCATTTTCTCTAGAGGAACTGCTCTCTGTAGTCTAGAGATGAGGTGTAATTCCAGGGGATCCCCAGGTCCCACCTGGAGGCTGGCATCCCTATTGTCATCTCTACCAACTGTCTATCCCATCTCCCCTGGTGTCCCCCCACTTCCTGATTTCTCCAGGGGTTTGCCAGCGGCAGCTTTGCAACCCCAGATCACCAACCGTCAATCTCACGCATAGGTTAGCTTGCAGTTGTGTTTGGGATTTGAAACCTTCTTGAATGCCTTTAGTTTTTAGAGACAGAAGTCTGTCTTTTGAAGACAGTGGGAATAGAAATAAGCCCTTCTCTCCTAGGGGGAAGTTATGTCTTTCTAGGTTCACAAGCTGCCACTTTCACTTGCCTCCGCTTTAACCTTTAGTGCTTTCCTGCCCCTTTCAAAATGGTCCGAATGGGTTTGGGGAAGAAAGGGGGAGAGGTGGGAAAGGAAGACTTCATTATCGCTACATTCCTCCAGCTTCATTGTGAGTAAAATCCAATTACATCCTAGTAATGAGACGACTGGATTTTACAGTCATGTTTAATGAATAGTAAAGTGCACTCAAAAACAAGCTGAACAACTCGGCCTGCCCCAGAGGTCCTCGGAGATCAATGCGCTTAATTGGTTATGGCAAAGAATAGGAGTAGATGTGCAAGGATGTATTGATCTAACTAGTTCCTCTGAAGTAAAGCTGATGTTAGTGTGAGAGAGCCTCAAGGAGGAGATCCTCTGTTGTACACCCTAACTTGGTTTCTTTCCCTCTTCTTTTTCCTGGGAGCATCCACAAGATGCAATCCATATAGAGGATGGCGCCGAGTTGTTTTCTGGTCGGACCAGAAGCATCAGGTTGAAATTAAATCAAAAGAGTTTCCGTCTAGACATTAGGAAGAATTTTCTAACAGTTAGAGTGGCTCCTCAGTGGAACAGGCTTCCTCGGGAGGTAGTGAGCTCTCCTTCCCTGGAGGTTTTTAAGCAGAGGCTAGATGGCCATCTGTCAGCAATGCTGATTCTACAACCTTAGGCAGATCATGAGAGGGAGGGCATCTTGGGGATCTTCTGGGCATGGAGTTGGGGTCACTGGGAGTGTATGAGGGGAGGTAGGGCTTTTGGGAGCAGACAAGAACATAAGAAGAACCCTGCTAGATCAAGCCAATGGTCCATGTAGTTCATAATCCTGTTTCATACAGCAGCCCTGGAGAGCCAACAAACAGAGCATAGAGGCCAAGGACTTCCTCTGACATTGTCTAGCACTGCTGAGGTTCCTTCCCTCCCCACACCCTGCCCTCCCCAGGCTCCACCACCAAATTGCCAAGAATTTCCCAACCTAGAGTTGGCAACCTGAAGAGTAGTGCTTAAAAACACACACAAAATACCCAGGGAAAGAAAGTTGTCAGGGCCTGTAAAACCGAGCTATTCTGCCAGGCCTGCTGTTTAGGAAAGTGACGGTTTCCACCTTGCTGGCCTCCCTTCCATCCCTTCCTTTTATTATTTGCTGGATTTTTTTTCTCATTAATTTATCCTCTGTCGGAATATGTTTATTCCCTTATACTTCCCTCTGTAAGGTTTCCCGCTGTTGTCATTTCGTGCTGCTTTTGGTTTGAGGGCGCCTGGATTTTTTTTTTTTTTAAGTCATGTTATAGTTTTAATTTGACATTGCGGTTGGATTTTAATTGTGGCGAAACTGGTTGTGAGCCTCTTGGAGCCTGACCTGGTCAGGAAAGGGCAGCATAAAAGTCCAATAAATAAATAAATTACTTGATGCCTAAAGGAGAACATGGTCGGCAGCAACTGAGTGTTTTTGTGAAGGGTACCATCACAGAGAAAGCCCTGTCCCCACCGAACTTAGAGGGCAGGCCCACCCAGAGGAAACCCTCAGAAGATAATGCTAAAGATCAGGCATGTTATTCTGAGAGTAGGAGATCCTTCTGAGGCCTGGGTCCCAAGCTGTGTAGAGTTTTATCAGTCAAAGCCAGCACATCTGAATGGTGACTGGGAATACACTGGCAACCAATGCAATTTTGGGTTTTTTACAGTTTAGATATCTCACTTTACAAACAGGCTGCCTTGTTCTGAAGTGGCTGAAGTTTCTGGGGTGGTGGTGATGGTTTCAGAAGTATCTGAAGCTCCAGGTAGTAGCTGGAGATCTCCTGCTATTACAACGGATCTCCAGCCAATAGACATCAGTTCACCTGGAGAAAATGGCTGCTTTGGCAATTGGACTCTGTGGCATTGAAGTCCCTCCCTTCCCCAAACCCCACCCTCCTCAGGCTCTGCCCCAAAAACCTTCCACCAGTAGTGATGAGGGACCTGGTAACCCTATGTATAATGGACTGCAAGAACAGAATGATGGATAGAGATTATTCCCCCTTCCGAGGAAAATTGGGGAATTGTCTGAGAGGGGAGATTACAATCTCCAACCAGAACTTCCCAGCAATTCATCAAAGTAAAGTTCCCAAGATTTTTTGTGAGACCCTCATAAGGTTTCCAAGTTTTAAACTGGCCCCTCTAGCTGTCCCTTTAATAACAGTTTGAACGGCAGCTATCAATAGGCGATAAAAAGCTTCTGCTTCTCATTTCTGCATATTACACCTCTGCTAAAGGGAGAGGAAGTTTTTGTTCCTGGCCTGTTCACAACCTTAGTAACTCACCAAACTACAGGTCCCAGGATCCCATGAGAATTAGCGGTCCTAGCACTGATACGCTGTAGTGCAGATGCAGCCAAGCTACTGTACAGGCTCCATACACTTCCCATTTTATTTCTTGCCATACTGCCTGCAGTGTTTATTCCACTGTTAGCTTTCACTGTGTCCTAAATAACTGTAGTATAGGGAAATATGATGAAAAGAAATCAGCATCGAGTCAGTTTGCATTCTAATCACACAGCCTACTCTGGTTGGTATTCGGCTTATTCTGTTGAAATGTTTTTTTACAAGCCAACTAGCTAGCCTAGTGAATGGGAAGAACTGTACTCCAACAGCAGCTGGAGAATGTGGAATGAATTTGGAGATCCATGCTCAGAATTTGCAACGGCTGCAGGAGCAGGAGGGGAGAAAGATAGGAGCCCCCGGGAAGCAGCCAGAGCCAGTCAACCACTGAGGCAAAACGTGAGAGTGGAGCTACCCCGTCAACTGCTATTTGGGGGGGGGGGGGGAGAAACCCCAAATGAAGAGAGCAGCGAGGGAAGATGCTGAATCTACTTTATTTTATGCATTTTTATGTTTTTCCATGTAGTCCAACTCCGACAGCAAGCTATTTTGTTAAGCGCTATGGATGTTTTAAAGATGATCAGACAGCACCATCTTCTGAGCGAAGCTTGTATCGCAAGAAATATCCCTGAAGTCCAGAAAGGGGCTGTTCAACTCTCAAGCCTTTTAAGCAGGGTCGTTTCCCCGCTGTCGCCCCCGCCGACGGCTTTGGGGCTTCCTTTTGATTATGCCTGCCTTTAATACAGACTGGATGGTCAATATATATAAATCAGTATTTTAGGGATAGAAAAATGACCTTAGGTTTTAGAATCTAAACTTCCTAAACTGTAGACTAAAAATGAAAATAACTGAATAACAATTAAAGTAAAACAGATAAAATCAAAGTTATTCACAAAAGAAATAACATATATAATATTCTGTTCTGTATGAGGAGAGTTGGAAGCCAGTTTCTGTATTGTTTTATATTTCACTTTTTCTTTTCTTTTTTCCCCCTTCACTTTCTTTTTTGTGTACTATGTTCCTTTGTATACTTTGGCATATTCTGTAATATTTTGTATACTTCAATAAAACTATTTTTTTTAAAAAAGAAAAGAAAGAAAGAAAGAAAGATTATGTATGCCTTTTCTGCCCGTCAGAGGTCACCTTGCTCTCCCCGCACGTTTGGCCCGGGTTTTTCCAGATGCTGTTTTAGCCAGAATCTAGAAAATGTGGGCAAAACGTGTGGGGAGAGCGAGGCAACCTCTGATGGGAGTCATAAGAACATAAGAATGGCCCTGCTGGGTCAGACCAAGGCCCATCAAGTCCAGCAGTCTGTTCACACAGTGGCCAAACCAGGTGCCTCTAGGAAGCCCACAAACCAGACGAGTGCAGCAGCACCATCCTGCCTGTGTTCCACCGCACCTAATATAATAGGCATGCTCCTCTGATACTAGAAAGAATAGGTATGCAGCATGACTAGTATCCAGTTTAACTAATAGCCATGAATGCCTCTCTCCTCCATGAATATGTCCACTCTCCTCTTAAAGCCTTCCAAGTTTGCAGCCATCACCACATCTTGGGGCAGGGAGTTCCACAATTTAACTATGTGTTGTGTGAAAAAATACTTCCTTTTATCTGTTTTGAATCTGTCACCCTCCATCTTCAATAGATGACCTCGCATTCTAGTATTATGGGAGAGGGAGTCAAAGGCATACATGGTCTAAAGAAAGCCCTGAAGCAGCTGGTGGGGGCAGCCGCGAGGAAACAGCCCTGCATAAAAGGCCACAGTGAAACCGACTAGAAGCTGCAGGGTTGGAACTGGCAGGCAGATTTGATGCAGTCAGACCTGGCCTCGACAAAGATTGGCAGTGGCTTTGTTTGCTACAGAAAATCATTGTAACTGGGTAGGTGTCATTAACAAATCTCTCCCTACAATGCATGCCATAGATTATCTGGCTGATGGAGAACACTTGTTCCTTTGGCGACGTCTCTTATATGAAACAAACACAATCTATCTGAATGACATTGTGTAGGTATGCCCGATGTGTTAAATGAGCCAATCAATGAATATTTGTTTAAGACTGGAATGACAGATTACGTTGTAATCGGTTTTAATGGGAGGATTGCCAATGTCAAGGTACAAATGATTTGGTCTTTTGAAACTTGGGTTGTATAATTTGTCATGGATTCCCATAGGCCCCAGTGGTCATTGCTTGACAAAGTAATCCTTTTGGGGTGGGAAATACACAGATCTATTCTTTTGGCATGCAGGTGAGGCCCAAATGATATCACAGGTCTCCATATATTTTTTAAATGGAAATCTATGGTTTGATAGAGAATGCAAAGAGAAAATGGAAATTGCAAATGTGCGTGGTCTCAATACAGATGGGGGGAGCATAGCAACAGGAGATGAAGTATTCACTCCTGCTTGGTTTTGCTAATTGCCACACTGTTAGCAGTTTAAATAGGGTTGCCAGGTCCCTCTTCGCCACCGGCAGGAGGTTTTGGGGGCAGAGCCTGAAGAGGGCGGGGTTTGGGGAGGGACTTCAATGCCATAGAGTCCAATCGCCGAAGCAGCCATTTTCTCCAGGTGAACTGATCTCTAATGGCTGGTGATCCAGTGGGTGTTTTGGATTTTCTTAGGAAAACATTTGGTGACTTTTGACCCAAAGAGGAACCGGATTGCTGGTGAGTAGGCCGGACCTCCTCTGCATGAGGCTAGAGTACTTTGATCACATTATGAGAAGACTAGAGTCACTGGAAAAGACAATCATGCTAGGAAAAGGTGAAGGCAGCAGGAAAAGAGGAAGACCCAACATGAGATGGATTGACTCTATCAAGGAAGCCACAGCCCTCAGTTTGCAAGACCTGAGCAAGGCTGTTAACGATAGGATGCTTTGGAGACAATGATTGATAGTGTCGCCATGAGTCAGAAGTGGCTTGATGGCACTTAAAACAGATATCATGTCCCCCCTTAGTTGCGTTTTCTCTAAAGTGAAAAGTCGCAGACTCTTCAGCTTTTCCTCATAGGGAATGTGCTCCAACTCCTTAACCATATTGGTTGCCCTCTTCTGTACTTTTTCCAGTTCTTCAGTGTTCTTTTAGAGATCCTGTGATGAGAACTGCACACAGTATTCCAAATGAGGCTGCACAATAGATCTATAAAGAGACATTTGGGGTGTTTTATTTCCAGTCCCTATCCTAATAAATCCCTAGCATAGATTTTGCCTTTCTCACTGCTGCAGCACACTGGGTTGACATTTTCAATGAGCTATCCAGTACGACCCCAAGGTCTCTTTTCCTCTCCATCTCAGCAAGTTCTGACCCCATTAACATATACTTAAAGTTGGGATTTTTTTGTTTCAGAATGCATCACTTTACACTTACCTAAGTGGAACTTCCTTTGCCACACTGATGACCACTCAGTTTACAGAGAGCCTTCTGGAGCCCTTCACTATTGGTCTTGATTTTCACTATCCTGAATAATTTTGTGTCATCTGCAAACCTGGCCACTACGCTGCTCACCCCCAATTCCAGGTTGTGTACCAATTAAATAGCACATACCCCAAGACCAATCCTTGTGGGACCCCACTGCTTACTTCCCTCTATTGCAGGAACGGTCCATTTATTACTACTCTCTGCTGTGTGCCATTATCAAATTTTTAATCCATGAGAGGACCTATCCTCTTGTCCAGTGACTGCTAAGCTTACTCAGGAGGATGACCTAACTTGTCAAAAGGCTTTGGAAAGTCCAAGTATATCATATAGCTAAATTGTTAAATTGTGGAATTCCCTGCCCCAGGATGTGGTGATGGCTGCCAACTTGGAAGGCTTTAAGAGGGGAGTGGACATATTCATGGAGGATAAGGCTATCCATAGCTAACAACTCTAAATGGAAGCATCATGCTGAAACTGAAGAATAGAGCAAAACATGTCTTGCAGAAAAACAAAATGAAAAAGTAGTTACTTAGATTTCACATTTGGATAAAATTAATTTACAGAGCCCAGAGTTTTAGCATATTACACACCAAAACTCTTCCTATTTAGTCTGCTACCATCTATTGTGCAATAATCAACTGAGATAATGTTTCTGTGACAAAATATTAGGCACCCATCCTTTGCTTGCCAGCACCGGTACATCCAATTCGTTGCAGACATATGTGTATACGTTTGATTTCCATGCAAAGTAGATGGGAAGCAAACACATGATTATTTATAGTGATAAGGCTATCCATGGCTAGTAGTCAAAATGAATACTAGTCATGATGCATATCTATTCAGTATCAGAGAAGCATGCCTATTATATTAGGTGCTTTGGAACACAGGCAGGATGGTGCTGCGGCAGTTGTCTTGTTTGTGGCTTCCTAGAGGCACCTGGTTGGCCACTGTGTGAACAGACTGCTGAACTTGATGGGCCTTGGTCTGATCCAGCATGGCTTTTCTCATGTTCTTATGTTCTTACCAGGTCACTGTTATCTACATGTTTGTTGACTTTCTCAAAAAACTCCAAACAGTTGGCAGGACTTCCTCAGCCTAACCTACCTGTGAAGGTAAAATACAGGACAGGAGAACCATACATGCTATCCTGAGCTCCTTGAAGGAAGGAGAGGGATAAAAATGTACAGAAGTGGATAATGAGCAGCATATCATGGGAAGTATGTACACATTCAGCATTTCAACCTTTCTCATAGACCCCGCAGTTGTGCTGATCTGTCTCTCAGAAGTGGTCAAAAGTGCTACAGCCACTAATGTTAATTAAACATTAAAATTCTGGCAATTCAGAATCTTGTTCTGAAAATGACAGTCATATTGCAACCTCTCAAGTGTTGTTGTGTTTGTTTGTTTTTGGGGTCAGATCTTATTTGTGTTGCCCTGGGAAGAAAACTAGGAAGTTAATTTTTTTCACATTTTCTCTGAGAGTGGTGTATATTATTGTCCCTTAAATGCTCACCGTGTTTGGACTCCTTTACAGCCCAACCGTCTCCTGCAGCCTGGATTTTTTTAAGGCCAACAAACTAACTCTCAATTGGTTCTCGTAGGTTATCCAGGCTGTGTAACCGTGGTCTTGGTATTTTCTTTCCTGACGTTTCGCCCGCAGCTGTGGCAGGCATCTTCAGAGGAGCAACACTGAAGGATATCTATTCTCTCAGTGTCAAAGTGTGTTGGAAGAGTAATATATATATAGTCAGAAGGGGGTTGGGTTTGAGCTGAGTCATTGTCCTGCAAAGTATTAAAGGTAATGTGTTAATCATTGTCCTGTAAGTATCAAGATAATGTGCTAATGAGGGTGTGGTATGTTAATGTGGAACCATTGTATCCTGAAGTGATCCGTTAACATGTGGAATCCAAGGCTAATCTGCATGGCTATTGTGGACTGTAGTCTTTGTTAGTCTGGAGGTTTTCAGGTCAGGAAGCCAAGCCTTATTCATTCTTAAACTCTCTTCTGTTAAAGTTGTGCTGATGTTTATGAATTTCAATTACTTCTCTGTGCAATCTGACAAAATAGTTGGTAGAATTGTCCAGTATTTCAGTGTCTTGGTCAGTCCATGTTCAGCCACTGCTGATTTCTCAGGTTGGCCAAGTCTGCAGTATCTTTCATGTTCTTTTATCCTTGTTTGTATGCTGCGTTGTGTGGTCCCGATGTAAACTTGTCCACAGCTGCAAGGTATACGATATACTCCTGCAGAGATGAGAGGGTCTCTTTTTTCTTTTGCTGATCGTAGCATCTGTTGTATTTTCTTGGTGGGTTTAAACACTGTTTGTAGGTTATGTTTTTTCAAAAGTTTTTCCATCCTATAACCTACAGTGTTTAAACCCACCAAGAAAATACAACAGATGCTACAATCAGCAAAAGAAAAAAGAGACCCCCTCACCTCTGCAGGAGTATATCGTATACCTTGCAGCTGTGGACAAGTTTACATCGGGACCACACAACGCAGCATACAAACAAGGATAAAAGGACATGAAAGATACTGCAGACTTGGCCAACCTGAGAAATCAGCAGAATTTTGCACCAAATCCTAAAGCATTGTATTGATGCTATGCTGGTATTTGCTAGCAGAGATGGCATGCCAATGGCTACCATTATTTTAAAAAAAAATCATAGAATCATAGATTCATAGAATCATAGAGTTGGAAGGGACCACCAGGGTCATCTAGTCCACCAGGTCATCTAGTCCAACTACAGTTCCTCCTTAGGATTACCAGCTCCAGTTTGGAAAATTCCTGGAGATTGGGGGGGGGGTAAAGTTTTGGGAGGGTGAGGTTTGGGGAGTATCGTGCATAGTGCAATAGAGTTCACCCTCCAAAGCAGCCATTTTTTCCAGGGTAATAGATCTCCGTCATCTGAACAGCAATTGTAATTCTGATTGATCTCCAATCCTGCCCTAGAGGTTGGCAACCCTAGTTCCCCTGGAGGAAATGGCTGATTTGGAGGGTGGCGTCTATGGCATTATACCCCTCTGAGGTCTCTCCCTTCCTCAAACCCCACCCTCCTCAATCTCCCCCCGAAAAAATTTCTAGGAATTTCCTGACCTGGAGTTGGCAACCCAATCTCCTTCTGACCCAACAGCCAACATCCCTTTATCTGCCCCTCTGTCTTCTGCTTCCCTATCTCCCCCCCCCAACTGGTAGCCTCCACCTAGAAAAACCGTGGCCCAGTTGTGTGGTGCTGGCCACTGGGCCAGGCCCACTTGCATGGTAGGGAACCCTCTCACGGACTTGTGGGGGGCACCTCACTTTCTCCTGTATCCCCCTCCCCATACTATTTTCTCTTTCTCTTTTCCTGGCAGGTGTATCTTCACCTCTTTATTTGCCTCATTTTCTCCTTCTCAGCCATTCACCAACCTGCCTTTTATCTGCCCCCCACCCCATCTTCAGCTATATTTATTATTTATTTACCTCATTTATACCACACTTTTTTCCATAGGGGAGACCAAAGCAGCTCACATTATTCTCCTCTTGTTCTTTTTATCCACACCAGGTTAGGCTGAAAGTATGTGACTGGTCCCAAATTACCCAGCATAATACTGGTTGCTTCCAGGCCTAGTATTGCCAACCTCTAGGTGGAACCAGAATTACAACTGCACTCTAGATCATAGTCATCTGTCCCCCTGGAGAAAATGGCTGCTTTGAAGGGGTGGACTCTGTGACATTATATTCATCTGAGGCCTCTCCCCTTCCCAAACAGTGCCCTCCTCAGACTCCACCACAAAATTTCTAAGAATTTCCCAGCCTGCAGCTGGCAACCCTAGCCACAGGCATGGCCCCAATGAGTCCTTTTTCAAAGGCTAAAATGGGACTGGAAAGGGCCCTGCATCCTCCCCCTGCCTTTCACTGAGAGAACCAAGCTTGAAATACTGTGGTTGCCTAGCAACAGCTACTGAGGGAATCTGTTGCTTAAAGCTACAGATGCTCCTTTTATCATTTTTGGTTTTTTAACCCCCCAATGTGTCTGTGTGTTTTTGTTTTTTTAGATTTCAGATTTTTCTTCAAACATGAGGCCCTTTTCTGGTTTGTAGAAAGATCTGTCTTGCCCATTCACAGCTCCTGTCACCAGACTTAAGTATCCTCAGATTTGGCCAACTTTGCTATAAGAATATAAGATAGATGTAAACATGTGACATTTAATATAATATAATGCTATGCAGCACACTGTCTTGTACAAGGCCACAGACTTGTCATACCAATATGATAAACATATTTTCACTGTGTAAGCTCTATTCTGCAAATATAACTACATCAATGCCTCACTGGCAACAGGTCTTAACATCCACTGATTATTCCTGGGAAAGCCAAATTGGTTAAAATGTTCTGACAGATGGTTTGTGAGCAAACACAATTCAGAGACTCTCTGGACACCATGCAATTAATATGATAATAACAGTGCTGCGTTTCTGTCAAAGCACCAATTTTATCTGCCATCCTCATGAGATTTTTTTTTCCTAAAAGAAATTAGGCTTCACTTTGGTGGCATAGACGTGGACTCTATACAGAGTCTTTAAAAATTGGGTTATTTACCTAAGAATAGAAGGATAGCCATGCTTGATCCGACCAATGATCCGCCTAGTCCAGCATCCCATTTCCAACAGTGGCTACAGTGAGAGACCTGGCATCTGTCCAGAGGGAAGCCCACAAGCAGGTATTTGAAGCCATGGCAGACTGTAGAATATTGATCAGTATATTCAGGGGTATTTCCTCAAGGAGACTATGTACTGGATTATATTTATCTCCTTTTGTGTTCAAAGAAGGCAATATGGTTTCATTGATTACTGGATTTCCAACATTCTTTTGAATTTCCTTTTTTGGCAAGGTGGCCTATTAAACTATTCCAGTTGGCTCACCAGGTAGATTCTACTTCCCACTGGAATTGTCATAGGTAGCCTTGTGTTCATTTTGGCTGGTGCCATCAGTTCTTGGCACCGTGGCCATTGTTTGCCTTACCTGCTCAATGTCACTGGGAAACTTGATGATATGTATTGGAATGCAAGTGAACATTGGGAGTAGCATGCTCAGGAAAGATCTGCCAAAGGCTCTGAGAGCTAAATGAAAGCTCTGAGTTCAGAGTCAGTATATCAAAAGCCAGCTGCGGGACACACCCCAAAAAGGAAGTCCATCACCCATCAGGCTTTGGTTTTTCACATCTGGAAGGCCATGGTTGGAAAGGGAAGCTGGGCTAGGTGAACCCTTGGTGTGATTCAGCAGGACAGTTCTTATGTCTCAAGGATCATAAGTCAGGAAACAACTAACGGGAAACAATACACCAGAGGAGGCTGGCCTGCCTAGCAGCTTGAGTTACTCAGTCAGAAGCATTAAAAAAACCCTTTTACTGAGCCAGATTATCTCAACTGATATTCTCTGCTCTGACAAGCATTGGTCTCCATGGTCTCCAAGGCCTTCTTTCCCAGCATCTGCTACCTCAGATCTTGGAGATATCAAGCATTGAACCCTGAGACCTTCTGCGTGTAAAAAAAGAGGCTCTTCCTCCTCTCCTTTGGAGTCTTCATCTGCCCCTTTGTCATAAATTGTATTTATATCTCTGGTGGCGCACGTGTAATACAGAGATAGACACCACAATGCCAAGGAGCTGCCATGCACTTTCCTAAGGAAGGTCAGCGTGCACAGAAGCCATTCTCGGCTGCTTTCTGCATTACAGCCAATGAGGCAAATTGCCCTGTACTGTTCGGCAGAACAATTGGCTGGCTCTTTCAGTTGAGGTGCAGAAAGCCTTTCCAGTTGCGCATGCGCATTTGCATCGTGGGCATGCTGCTCCTCGGATTGACCCGAGGCATTCTATTGCAAGTTTTCCCATAGACCTTGCTCTCCCATAGGAACACCAACATTGCCAGGGGCTGAAGGCCCACAATAACTTGGTCTCTGTGTTACAGAAGCAGACATCATGCAACACAAATTCTGAAGATGACAAATAGAGATTGATTTGAGGGTGGGGTGAGAGCCTAGGAGGGTCATGCTCAACCAGTTGCACCAGGAAGCTGCTAACTTTACTTAAATTTGGACCTATTGGGCCAAGCACAGTACCGTTCAGGCAACTCTCGAATGCTCCAGCCAAGGAGTGGAACCTTGTGCTATATTTTGTCCCCCTTTTTTGGTACTTACGTTTGTTTTCCCGACAGAACTGGAAGCTTTTCATATCATATCATAATTAGGGTTGCCCACCTGCAGGTGGTGGATGGAGATCTCCTGCTATTACAACTGATCTCCAGCTGATAGAGGTCAGTTCCCCTGGAGAAAATGGCCACTTTGGCCATTGGACTCTATGGCATTGAAGTCCCTCCCCTCCCCAAACCCTGTGTTCTTCAGGCTCTGCCCCAAAACCTCCTGCCGGTGACAAAGAGGGGCTTGGCAACCCTAACCATAACACATTGGTCTTGGATTGGTAATTTTCAAGACCAGCTGACCTAGGGCTGCCAACTCCATGTTGGGAAATTCTTAGAAATTTGGGGGTGGCATAGACTTCACCCTCAGAAGCTGCCAGGAGAACTGATCTCTGCCATCTGGAGATAATAATTCCAGGAGATCTCCAAGTCCCGTGGTGAGGTCAGAACCATGTTGGTGAAAGAGACAGAGAAGGACAGATCCACATTCAGTAAAGATCAAAAATATATTTAAAAAAAAAAATGCCCGTGGTTGTAAGCTGGACTTAAATATGGATTTAAGAGGTTGAAGGACATTATTCCTTAAAGTCATTTTCCAGTTAACAGTGCAGCTACATAACTAAATATATTTGAATTTCTGCCTACGTTGATGACCTAGGCACTATTTTATCTTTGATGCCACAAGGATCTCACTTCACCTCTAAAACCTGCACCTTCTGAAGGGTTTTCATCTCATTAGAAGGTCTTAAAGCTTTACCCATGCCCCTCCCCTATGGTTGAAATCATAACCAATGATTTTGTCGTGTGATATAGTGAAGGGTACAATCAGATCTGCCACATTGCTCATTCTTGGAAATATGTGGCCACTGTCTCTTGATTCCAAGGAAGGGAAAAGAGGATTTCCAGACATTATGGGATGGATGGCTCTTCAGGATTCCCTGTGGCTCTTCTTCCCATATGTAGTAGAAGGAGAATGAATTTCTTGAACAAGATAAGCAATTATATGCAAATGTGTGTGTTTCGTTTCACCTGCACCATCTGGTTTCCCTTGACACTGAGTTGGAGTTACCCTGGCTTAGAATGTTATTTTTAAAGCACAGTGAATAACCAGTTCCTCTCTGTAAAGTGAGGTTAACTTCACCATGATGAGGAAACATGGGCTGAGTTTGTCTTTGGAATGCAGATCAAGGCTATGTTCATGCTCAGCTCCACCCTGGCTCATCCTTTCATCTCCTCTTCTGTAATGAAAGCTGTTTACACTGTGTTCAGGAACATGTTTCCGTAACTCTTCTGTCATGCTGCTGTTTGGAGCTGGGCTGATGTGTGTTGTTTCACATCTCATCACATCTATCACGGTAGCTTTACAACAACGACACAAGCTCCGGCTCTTCCTATGTTGACTGGAACCTCCTAAGAAATCAAAAGTACCTAGTTAGCTTCTCAGAGTACAACACAACACTCCCTGATCTAAATGAATGAGGATCTGCATTCTCTCTCATTCACTCACTCACTTATCAATATTTTCTTGTATTCCTTTCCCTAGATTTAACAGCCACTGGCTAGCCATCATCCACTTCACACTTTAAAAAGGGGAAATGGAATTAATTTTTTTCTTGACACTATAAAGAGAAAAGTTGCCACATCTCTCAGACAATTAGCCGATCTGTTTGACAGCAGATAACGCAGTATCCGCTTCTCAGAAAGCGTCTTTTGCTGTTTTATCCCGGGAGTGATATATTTATTTCGTGCAATATTATTTTGTGGACATGCTAAAACAATGTGGGCTAAGGAGTCTATTTGATCCAAACAAAATGGACATTTTCATTCTTCTGCAATAACTTTATTGTATCGTCTTTGTTTCTCGGCTGAATCTAGGGCATTACATCTCGCCAATAAGAAAGCTCGTCTAAACTTACGAATTTCTAACCAGCGGAAATAGTTTGGCAAGGAGAAAGTTCTGTTGAAGGGTATCAGGAAGAAGCAAGGTGAATGTTTACGATTTGTGTCCTTCAACACTAAGGATCAGTCCTCATTTAAGATCTTATTTTTTAATTGAACACAGCTTGCTTTCCGAGTACTATTCCTTGCAACTTTCAGTTGCTCTATTGGAAGGGAAAATCTTTTGTCTTACCTATTTTGTTAATGCTGATGAAATAATGATGTCCAGAAAGGGGTAAATCCCAGATCCTAACAAATGAAGTATGTTTATAAGAAACATTCACCATGCATGTGTTATATATAAAGGGGTTAATGTCAAGCTGACTGTAGAATTATGCAGATTCACCAGAAAGATTCATACAGAGAATAAACAGAAATTTACATTCTACGTTTCAACACAGGAAGATACATCAGTAATGAAAACCAAGGCACGGGAAGCAGGAGAAGAATATGTGTGAAAGTGCTTGCATGTAATCAAAGCTATTTCCAAAAGGCATGAAGGACTACAGGGCTGCACCAAATACTTTGTGAGAATGGTGGATTATGAGAAGGGACTTATAGGAAAAGGGAAAAGTAGTAACAAATAGGTGTTTAAGGGAGTAATGAGAGAAGGGGAGGGGATGTGGCTCTGTGGTAGAGCATCTGCTTGGCATGCAGAAGGTCCCAGGTTCAATCCCTGGCATCTCCAGTTAAAGGGGCCAGGCAAGTAGGTGATGTGAAAGACCTCTTCCTGAGACCCTGGAGAGCCGCTGCCGGTCTGAGTAGACAATTCTGACTTGGATGGACCAAGTGTCTGATTCAGTATAAGGCAGCTTCATGTGTTCATGTGTTCAAGGGCAGCAGGGCAGAATGGATAGACCTTTGGACAGCTGAATGTAGTATAGTTGCAGAAGTTAAGATCATGGGTAGGAATATATATGTGAGTAGAGAGATAAGTACAGGCAATTACCTCTGTCCATTCATTGTTTTGGGCATCATACGATTCTACCTTATCCAGGTATGTGTGTCCATCATAGCCACCCACTGCATATAGTCTGTCTCCAAGAGGACAGATTCCCACAGCATCACGAGGCACACTCAAAGGCGCTACTGTCGTCCAGGTATCTGTTTTGGGATCGTATCTAGAATAGTTTGTAGGAAACGTTGACCAACGGTTATTTAAGGGTAGGTAATAAAACTCCAGACTAGATTTTACTGTCCCTGTCTCACCCTAAGCCATTATTCTCTTGTCCGCTGAAATGTTTATAGATCTTTGCAATTGTTACTGAGATGTGTGAAAGAGAATCAGAGCATCTAGAGAATCAGAGCCTTCTTCTGCCACCAGAGGGCTGTCCAGATTCAAGATCTATCCCTGCCACGAACTGGTCACATCCTGTCATATAAAACAACCGGGATCAGGTGCTGTATAATCTGAAAAACCTGAAGCAGGAAGTAGGGATGCTGCAATTCTCAAACGGCTATTCCATATTTCCTCTCCATGTGAAGTCTTGTCACATAAATATCCAAGAACAAAGCATTTCTTACCCAGTTGCTGCTCTATGTTTTTAACCAATCAAAAATCATTAGTTGGTTAATCACCTGCCTTTTAACTGATCGATCTGTTTAAACTAGAATTTGTATATATCCACACCTTCAGTATACCTTCTTTTGGAGACCCTGAAAGAAATCTGTGACAGCTTAATAATCAAAAGCAAACTCTTTTAGAGGGAGTGTCTGTAGTGGTAAGGGCGTTGAACTAGGATCTGGGAGACCCAGGTTCAAATCCTGATCCCATGAGCACTCACTTGGTAACCTTGAGCTAGTCCCACACTTGCAGCCTAACCTACCTCGCAGGGTTGTTATAATAAAATGGAGGAGAGGAGAACGATGTCAGCTGTTTTGGGTCTCCAAAGAAAAGTGGGGTATGTGAAGTAAATAAATACACGAATATATCAATAGGTTGGATCCAAAGCCTTTCTTTTGCCTTCAGAAAGCATCTTCTGCTCAGGGAAACTGAATCCAAAGGTGCTGTTCTGCTAAATTGGTTTTTATATGCTGACTTTCTCTACCACTTAAGGCCGGCTCAAACCAGCTTACAATCACCTTCCTTCCCCTCCCCACAACAGGCACCCTATGAGGTAGGTGAGGCTGAGAGGGCTGTGACTTGCCCAAGATCACCCAGCTGGCTTCATGTGTAGGAGTGGGGAAACAAATCCAGTTCACCAGATTAGCCTCCGCCGCTCATGTGGAGGAGTGGGGAATCAAACCCGGTTTTCCAGATCAGACTCCACCACTCCAAACTACCACTCTTAACTACTACACCATGCTGGGTAGAGCAATGCAGGAGAATTTCTTCAAGCAGGACCTGGTTGCATAGCTACATATAGATTCATGTCAGAGCATTGAACTGAATTTATCACATTTCTCCCCCCACCTTCCTCCAAGGAAATCTGGGTAACCAGCTTTATCTCCCATTTTATCCTCGAAAGGATCTTGAGGGCCAGAAAGCTGCCAGGCCCAAGGTTACATAAGGGGCCTTGTGACTGAGCACCGGACAAAATCCAGTCCCCGCCAGTCCCAAGCTCTCTCCACAAAGAGAGCCTGTAGTGGTTAAGAACGGTGGTTTGGAGCGGTAGACTATAATCTGGAGAACCGGGTTTGATTCCCCACTCCTTTACATGAGCGGTGGACGCTAATCTGGTGAACCAGGTTGGTTTCCCCACTCGTACACATGAAGCCAGCTGGGTGACCTTGGGCTAGTCACAGCTCTCTTAGCGCTCTCTCAGCCCCACCTACCTCACAGGGTGTCTGTTGTGGGGAGGGAAAGGGAAGGTGATTGTAAGACACTTTGATTCTTCCTTAAGTGGTAGACAAAGTCAGAATATAAAAACAAACTCTTCTTCTTCTTAATCCAATTTATAATGTACCAAGCATTGTGTTGAAAACTGAATGATTTGCTGCAATGTACAGCAAAAACAACAAGCGCTTCCACTCTTCCCCCTTTACCTTTCTACACAATCCGAAAGTCGAGAACAGTGATTTGAAGCCGGAGCGTCATGGCCTCCCACGGCATACAGGAACCCATTGTAGGTTGCAACGCCGACGCCTCCTCTCCGCTTTGACATTGATGCGCACATGCTCCATTTGTTGGTGTGAGGGTCGAAACACTCCATGGATTTCAGGCAAGAGCTGCCATCTCGCCCGCCGACTGCGTACAACCTACACAATAAAGCACAGAAGAATGAAGTGGTTGTGCAAAAACCATACGTGCTGTCCAAACATTCAAAATGCCCTGCTGGAGAGGCAGTCTATTTCAGGAAGCTTTTGTGTTTGCATTGTCCATATGTCTACTGGGTTGCCACCTTGTTCCCCAACTCCCAGCAGCTGCACATTCATGGGAAGGTGTTTTCAATATTGATAGGCTTTCCCCTCCATTGTTCAATCAACACTTGGAAAATGTGCGGAGATTAGCAGAGCTGTGGCTTTCTCTGATGGCATGAAGTATTTTTTAAAGCTACAGAATTCAAGAAGAAGAAGAAGAAGAAGAAGAAGAAGAAGAAGAAGAAGAAGAAGCCATTTTCTCTATCACTTAAGGAAGAATCAAACAGGCTTACAGTTACTTTCCCTTCCTTTCCCCACAACAGACACCCTGTGAGGTAGGTGGGGCTGAGAGAGCTGTGACTAGTCCACGGTCAGCCAGCTGGCTACATGTGTAGGAGTAGGGAAACCAACCCAGTTCACCAGATTAGCATCCGTCGCTCATGTGGAGGAATGGGAAATCAAACCCAGTTCTCCAGATTAGAGTCCACCACTCCAAACCACCACTCTTAACCACTACACCATGCTGGTTCTTATATAATATATAAGTATGCTATATATAAGACTTTAATGTTGGGGTTGAACATATGTTCTCAAATTTGTTTAATATATTCATGTATCATTTTTTCAGTGGCTAAATTCTATGTGCTTACAGTCAGATTTGTCAATTGTTTTCAATTACGTTTTCATGATGTGGTTTATCTATGCACTGAATATGGCATTTATATATATTGTTTATGTATGTTATATAATGACCATGTACTAAAGTTCAACTAACATTGAAAATGCATATGGAGACAATATGGAGAAAACAGTAAGGGGTGTCAAAATAACGTCTTCAGTGCACACAAGGGGGCAGCAAAATTGAAACGGCGATTCTGGAGTCAGAGCAGGAGATCAAACATTTGAAATCACCAAGACTGTTAAGAGTAATGCATACCTAGGAAAAGTCCACCTGCTGCTTACCAGCTCTCACTTAATTTTTAGATGCTGAAGGGAGAGGGTGGGCTACGGTGGGCTATGGGCAAAACTAGCAACATGCAGGGAAAAATACTGGCATTTCTTTATGCTGGTGAAGGCAGTAAAGGTAAAGATAGTCCCTGTGCAAGCACCGGGTCATTCCTGACCAACGCGGTGACGTCACATCCTGAGGTTTCCTAGGCAGACTTTGTTTATGGGGTGGTTTGCCAGTGCCTTCCCCAGTCATCTTCCCTTTACCCCCAGCAAACTGGGTACTCATTTTACCGACCTCGGAAGGATGGAAGGCTGAGTCAACCTGGAGCCGGCAACCTGAAACCGACTTCTGTCGGGATCAAACTCAGGTCGTGAGCAGAGCTTGGACTGCAGTACTGCAGCTTACCACTCTGCGCCACGGGGCTCTCAGGTGAAGGCAGTATGGAGACTATATTCTGCTTGTACACAGACATACAAAAGCATGTTAGGAGACGTTAGCAACATACTCTGTAACAGGCCTCATTACCTTACCCTGGTCTGCATTCTTGGGAATCTATAGTTTTTCTTTGCACATTATCTTAAGCAGAAGGAACCTTGTGGGCTTCTGTGTCATACATACTTGCTGTTCAGTGCTGCAACCCCCACTGTGCTCCGAGGAGTCGCCATGCTGGCGACGTAGTTCCACTGCCGTGCCTGGGGGTCCCATCTTTCAACCGTGTTAAGGTAGCTCCACCCATCATGACCACCAACAGCATACATTGGCCCTTCAAGCATTGCCACGCCTTAAGATAAAAAGGGGGTGGTGGAAATAGATAAGTAAATCATACTGGATTTTAAATAGATTTGTAGCTCATCTGTCTAACTAATGAGTCCTTAAGGTGACTGGCAATCATGGCTAATAGCTAGTAAGACCATCAGGGATGTGGAATGGTATAGTACAGTGGTCGGCAAACCGCGGCTCCCGAGCCGCATAAGGCTCTTTGGCCCCTTGAGTGCGGCTCCCTGCCAAACCCCCCCCCCCGTTTGTCGGCTGACCAGCTCCTCCGCATCCCCGCGCCCAGCCAGGCAGAGGCGCTGCGCTCCCGCCAGGCTCCAGCGCGCCCCAGGCGAGAGGAGCCAGCACGTGAGCGGGAGGCGGCGCCCCCTTCCCCGGCCTCCCCTCCTCTCTCTCTCCAGCAGGGAGGGATCAGAGGCGGCAGGGAGAGGCGGTGGCCGGCCGCCCAGGCTGCTGCTGCAAGGTGGGGGGAGAGGCAGGCTCCGCCTCACGCTAGGCAGGAGCAGGGTACACACCCTGTGCGCTCCCGTCGCCGCCGCCTCACCCAGCCGGCCCGGGAAGGAGGGGAAGGCGGTGGCAGTGGGGCACGGGGGGGGAGAATCCCTCCCGGAGTGCAAAGCATTGGGTGGGGTTGGGGGGAGATGGCGGCGGCGGCGGGGCGCGATTTGCACGAGATCACTCCTGAGCCATAGAGTCGGTGGCTGCTGTGTAGGGGCTGAATGGAAGATACAGCATTTGTTGAGGGCAGGCAGACACTGGGGCTCCTTCCACCCCCCTCCCATTGCTAACCTAGTAGCAAAATCTCAGTTGCAGGACTTGGGCGACCCTAATGGTGTTATTTATGTTGATGGGGCTTAATAAAAGCGAGCTGAAGGCTCCATAAGTAACTGTGGGGAAAATGATGGGGAAAGCAAGCTGATTTCCTGCCCCCTCTTTCTTCTCCCTTTATTTGTTTAGGTGGCTCTCAAAAGAAATCTCAATCGTTGTACTGTTGATATTTGGCTCTGTTGACTAATGAGTTTGCTGACCACTGGTATAGTATATTCTGATCTCGCCAGATCTCAGAAACTAAGCAGGGTCAGTACTTGGATGGTCTCAGGTAGAGCTCTTTCATGTCACCTACTACTCCATCTTGTTAACTTGAAATGCCAGGGACTGAACAAACGATCTTCTGCTTGCCAAGTGGAGGGTCTACCTCTGAGCCACAGCCCCTCCCCAATGATGATGCATCCTCCATCATCTGTGTATCTCCTGCATTTTTATCCCAGCCTACAAACAAGGAGCTCAGGGTGACACTCAGGGGTCTTCCTTCCCCACTTTAGCCTCACACAACCCTGTGAGTTTGGTTAGGCTGAGAGAGAGAGCTGCTGACCCCAGGTGACCCAAAGAGCTGCATGGAATAATGGGGTTTTGAACACAGGTCTCCCAGATTTTAGTCTGACACTAACCACTACACCATGCTGACTTCTCCTTAGAATGACTGAATAGCAGTTATTGGCGATAAGCCACAGGGATCGGCTGTTGCTTTCTTCACCTTCTGCTAGGTTTATCAGGGGCATCTGGCTAGACCCTGCGGCAACCAGAATGCTGGACTCCAAAAACCGATTGATGATTATAAGCAGAAATGGCAACCATTTTTTTACAGATATGTATGACATAATTATGTATATGAAAAGAGGGATCAGGTTCATATATTAACAAGATTTTAAAGGTAATTTAAATAGATTTGATTATAGCATCTTAATAATAGGCTTAGCTTTTTATGATGGAAATATAGCTACTACCTGAGGTCAACGTCTATAACAGTTTTTAAGTAAACATTAACAAACCACAAAACAGAAATGAAGTATTAATGAGTCTTGAAATACCAGCTAAACATTGCATATTTATAAGAGATATTATTGTGTGTGTGTGGGGGGGGTGAGTTATTTAGGGCACAGACACATAAATGAAATGTCAACTTTTCCCCATTTGTCTTTTTCCCATTTCTTTTCTGTACCCCTTATTGTAAATGAATACATTTTATTTTTTTAAAAAGAAAGAACGAACAAATGCTGGACTCCAAAACGGGCCTTTGGTCTGACCCAGCAAGGCTCTCCTTGTTATAGCGTATGTCTAAGTGTAATAAACTGTCGCTGTCGAGTCACCAGATAAGAATTTTGCAGGCAAAAACCCTTCCGTGAGCCACATTTAATTATTTACTTAGAACATTTCTGCCCTGCCTCCTCTCAGTCTCATGGAAGCAAACAACGAAGCAAGCGGGCTGCAAGGACACAAATTATAAACAGTCCAATGAACAAGAATAAAACACAGATTAAAATGCCCAAATGGCAAATTAAGAACACACAATGTTAAATATATATATACATATATATCTTTACCCAAGCCGTGCCTGTGAGTTGACATAGGAGGCATCACGATCCAGGCTTTGGTTACCGGGTTGAAACATTCCACCGTATTGGATGTTTTCAAGCCGTCTCTCCCACCCACGACGTAGAGCTTGTTGTCAATCACAGCCACCCCGAACTGTAGCCTCCTCCCATTCATAGTCCCAATTTGTATCCAGCTGTTTGTCCTCAAGTCGTATTTCTCAATCGTCGTCGTCCCTGTTGAAAACAGAAATGCCAGATCTGACGTGTGCCCGAGGGAGGACTGTCGCATTTCCAATTTGCAAGTAGAAGTCTTCATTTCCAAAGCGATATTTCATAATGCATAAGTTATACTTGAGATGTACATTCCGGGTGTTTTTTTTCTCTCATTTGCGTGAATTATGGCTTAACCCTGTTTTCCCACAGTTATTCCACTTGTAGAATACCAAAGGCCTATCTACATGAATTTTTTCTAGCTAGTCATTATCTGAAATTCAACAGATACACACACAAAAGAAACTCCTTGGCTAAGACCTCTTTATAGGTAAAGGTCCCCTGTGCAAGCACCGGGTCATTCCTGACCCATGGGGTGATGTCACATCTTGACGTTTACCAGGCAGTCTTTGTTTATGGAGTGGTTTGCCAGTGCCTTCCCCAGTCATCTTCCCTTTACCTCCAGCAAGCTGGGTACTCATTTGACGGACCTCGGAAGGATGGAAGGCTGAGTCAACCTTGAGCCAGCTACCTGAAACCAACTTTCATCGAGATTGAACTCAGGTCGTGAGCAGAGCTTGGACTGCAGTACTGCAGCTTACCACTCTGTGCCACGGGGGTCCTTATGACTTCTTTATCTCTAGTGAAAGAATAAGGTGGCATTTAATATATGACTGTTAGTGTTTTCAAAGTTAGCCGTGGGTATAATAATTCTCAAAAGAATAGGAAGTATGAGAAAGAATCAGGAACCAGTGGTGTGATGCTGTTTATCAATGTTAGTGGAATATGGAAACCTGAGTTGCTTTCTTAGTGGGCATGGGAAAATGGATTGATTACTTGGAGGGGATAGGGTTGCCAGCTCCGGGTTAGGAAATACCTGGAGGTTTTGTGGGTGGAGCCTGAGGAGGGCAGGGTTTGGAAAGGGGAGGGACTTCAATGCCACAGAGTCCAATTACCAAAGTGGCCATTTTCTCCAGGTGAACTGATCTCTGTCGGCTGGAGATCAGTTGTAATAGCGGGAGATCTCCAGCCACCACCTGGAGGTTGGCAGCCCTAAGTGGGGAACACACACGGTTTGGATCTTACGTAGGGTTGCCAAAAGGCCTGGAGAAATATGTGCTGTCCTTTCATAGAGGCTTAATGAGGTGCTGCTTACCATGCATGTAACCCTTCAGCTGTCCAATTTCATATATTAAAACTCTATTAAATAGGCAGGATATTTCCCCCCTCCAGGCCTGTTGGCAAGCCTACAGTCTCACAGAACCAAAAAGAGGCCACTGCAGCTTGGTCAGGGATCCTCTCTTGCCCTGTTGGGCTCTCACGTCTGCTATTTTAAGCTTTGCTGACCTAAGCAAGGAAGTCTGTGGCTCTCCATTGTTATACTTGTTTTGCAAATACTTTAATAAAGGTTTCCTTTCTAACATTAGGCCCCCAGTTCCCCACCCCCTCATCACTGACACTTAATGAAAAGCTGTGAGTCATTTCAGTGAATCATTTGTGAGCAGCACTTGTGTAGGGAAGAGCTGCTTTAAGCCTCTGGCCAAGTAAGACAGGTAGGCCGAGTGCCACCATGAATTTGTTGGCAAGAGTCATCCAGTACCTTCAGGGCAACCAGTGGTGTGTGTGTGTGTGTTTTTTAAAGCAGCATTTATTTCCTGGTTTATATAGTAAAACATTTTACTTATTTGCAGGAGAATGCAAGGTACAAGGGAAACTGGCAGGGGTGAAGGACAAAAAAAAAAGCATCTCTCTTCAGAGCTAAGACACGTTTCCATGCTCTGATCTCATCAAGGTTAGATTGCTACAATGTGGTACCATGTAGGGCAGTTCTTGAAGACTGGGTCAAAATACAGCAGCCAGATGGTTACCTTATCCACACTGCAAACATCACATCTCACCCATATTTAGACAACTGCATCGGCTGGCAACTTGTTTCTGCTGCGTGTTGTGTTTTACCTTTACAGTCTAAAGGGTCTGGGAACAGGGTTTCAAAAGGACCAACGACTCACATGTGAGACTGCCCCATCTGTTCTTTAGCTTGGACAGTAGGCGGTTAAGGGGAGACATGATAGAGGTCTATAAAATTATGCATGGTATGGAGAGATTGTAAGGAGCCCCGTAGCACAGAGTGGTAAGCTGCAGTACTGCAGTCCAAGCTCTGCTCATGACATTTGATCCCGACGGAAGTCGGTTTCAGGTAGCTGGCTCAAGGTTGACTCAGCCTTCCATCCTTCTGAGGTAGGTAAAATGAATACCCAGCTTGCTGGGGGTAAAGGGAAGATGACTGGGGAAGGCACTGGCAAACCACCCCGTAAACAAAAGTCTGCCTAGTAAACGTCAAGATATGACGTCACCCCATGGGTCAGGAATGACCCGGTGCTTGCACAAGGGACCTTTACTGTTTTATGGAGAGATTGGACAGGGATAAGCTTTTCTCTCTCTCATAATACTAAAACTTGGGGTCATCTGCTGAAGCTCAAGGGTGAGAGATTCAAAACAGATAAAATGAAGTATTTCTTCATACAATGCATCGTTACATTGTGGAACTCCCTGCCCCAGGATGTGGTGATGGCTGCCAACTTGGAAGGCTTTAAGAGGAGAATGGACATGTTCATGGAGGAGAGGGGTATTCATGGCTACTAGTAAAAATGGATATTAGTCATGTTGCATACTGATTCTCTTCAGAATCAGAGGAGCATACCAATATATTAGGTGCTTTGAAACACAGGTTGCTGCAGTTGTCTTGTTTGTGGGCTTCCTAGAGGCACCTGGTTGGCCACTGTGTGAACAAACTGCTGAACTCGATTGACCAGAGTGTGATCCAGCATGGCCTTTCTTATATTCTTATGTCACTCCCCAAAACTCGGCACTCATCGAGTCCCTCTGCTCCTTCATGCGGACGATGCGGTGATGATTCTATCCTGTACGAGGGTTGGGTTAAACCGACTTTTGCAGGCTTTCGCGACCTTCTGTACTGAAAACGCCCTTGAGATAAACTACAACAAGTCTAAAGTTTTGGTCTTCTCCAAATCTTGGAAACCTTCATCCTGGAAACTAAATGGACACCAAATCGAACAGGTGAAAGTTTTACGCTATCTAGGTGTAAATTTTCAATATAGTCTTAAATGGACCAGTCGGGTGAAGAGGTCAGTAAATTCACTGAGACACAAACCCGACGCTATCATCAGATGTTTTTACTCACAAGGAGGACAATATGTCCCAGCAACTATTAGACTCTTCACAGCGAAGCTACTCCCCAAGTTACTCTATGGAATTTCCTTATGGGGAGTGGAATCCAGCCAGAAGATAGAGGTAGCTCAGGCCATCTTTCTGTGCCGACTTCTGGGAATTTCCAACTGTGTTCCCTATTCTCCTTTATACCTGGAAACTGGCCAAAGTCTTCTCGAATCTAAAGCCTGGCCACTTATTTTTAAATTTTGGCTCCGACTTCATTTCAGAACCACCCCTCATTGCCTGACCTGGCACATGCTCGCCGACCATTTCATCTCCCCCTGGGATAAAACCATAGTTACGAAAATTGAATCTCCCGGAATCACCTTTGAATCACTCCTTCTCCTCGAGGAGACCCAGGCCCTCAGAGTTATAAAGCAAAAAACCATGGAGTCCGAAAGACAGCTGCTCCTTGCCAGGGCACACGCAACCTGCTCACCTTTAGTTTTTGGCATCTACCCCTCTCCAAGTTCCCTCCCTAGCTATTTCTCCACACTGACTTCTCCTCAACTGAGGCGTTATTTTATGCTGGCCCGATTCAACCTACTCCCCACGGCAATGACTTAGGGGCAGATACGCAAAGCTTCCATATGATAAGAGACTATGCTCATGTTCTGCCAAACAAGTGGAATCTGTAGCACATGTCCTGCTCCACTGTGAACTTGGATCCCACCCTTGTGAGCAATTTATTGAGCCGCTTCTGAAGAAATGCACCATTGGAACCAATGAGGGGCTGGTTCGTCACCTGTTGAATGGTTTAAGCCCGCACATTACAGTGGGGGTTGCCAGATTTCTGGGAACTGATCTAAAATTTTGAACAGTGACTGGCCTCTCCCACAGTTGACGGACTGATATTTTATCGATATTTTATTGATATTTTATTGGCATTATTTATTTATTTTTCTCTTCTTGTTATGTATGTCAATATTTTGCTTCTATGCCAATAAAGGTTTGATAATGAAGATATTCTTATGTTCTCAGAAGCCTTTCTTGGTGTGTCTGTATTTTTGGAGGGAAGGTGAGTGGCCATTAGAGATGGCGACTTTTCTAGTGCGGCACCTCAGCTTTTGGACTCTTTCCCAGTAGCATGTCATGCCATCTGGCACCAGGCTTTTTGAGTCTAGCTGCCCCACAAAAAACCAGTTTTAATCTCTCTGTATTAATGGTTGGTCTGTAGTTTAATAGGAATGCACCCCTGTGCAAAGTTACTCTGATCTAATTCCCCTGAAATCAATGTGTGGTCCTTCTGCTTAGGACTGCACACCGTTATTTCATTTTGCTTTGCTTGATGCCTTTTTGTTTAGGAGTGTGTGGGGTTTTTTAATTCTCTGATAAAGTTGATTAATTAGTTGTGCTTTAGCTGCTTGAATGTTGCAGTCTTTGCATGGTTTTGCTGCTCTGCTCATATCTTTTACAAATTCTATGCTGCTTTATACTTGAATTTACGCAGCTGCTTTTGTTGTTTTTTTAATTATTTTGCTTTCAGTCTTTTGTAAGCTGCCCCAGGAGTTTTGTACAAAGAGTGTGAGATAAAAAATATTTTAAATGTGCATCTGGCTTGAGCAAACATTTCCTAGGATGTAGTAAACAAAACTGAAAACAAAAGTTCAGGATGTCATAACATTCATTTTCAAAAGTGTATTTTACCTTCTGAGACTGAATTTCTGGAGGGTCTGAGCGGGAGCTATACCCTGAAGAATGACAGCTCTAGCCACTCACACTAAATAAAAACAAAGTTAATATCTCCCAATGGCAAAAAAAAAAAAAAAAAAGGGACAAGCAGTGACTATAAATTAGCAGGGTCAGGTCCCAGGAAATGGGTCATATGGAGCATATACACTCCAAAAACAGTTGATTTTTTCTTCACTGAAAAAATGAAGCACCATGATTCGTAGCCTGCTAGCAGTAGGACCAACTGCAGTTGAATGAAATTAACATTCGTTCGGCAGAGCAAAATGCAATAAGGTAGCAAAACACTGGGTTTGAAATTAGTTCCTCTTTCGTCCCATTTTGCTTGCTCTTTTTGCAAGAACACCTAATGCTTTTCCTTTTTGGGGGGAAAAAAAAGCTTTTGTGGACTTGTATGTCCTGTACTGGATAGCCCAAGCTAGCCCAAGCTCATCAGATCTCAGAAGCTAAGCAGGATCAGCCCTGGTTAATATTTGGATGGGAGACCACCAAGGAAGTCCAGGGTTGCTGTGCAGAGGCAGGCGATGGTAAACCATCTCTGAAGTCTCTTGCCTTGAAAACACTAAGTTGGCTACTTAAGCCACTGCAGGCTAACTTATGTGCGAGACACAGAAATGATGTCACCTCTCAGCAGGGTGAAACTCAAATACAGTCAAGAGAAAACACCCTGATCAAGGAAAATAGAGGAAGGCACCAATTCGCTATCGGCCCCTTAGACAATCATGCCATATTCCACTGTCCTTGGCCTCACCCCGAAGCAGCAGTTTCCTAATTGATAATTCCCTAGGGTTGCCAACCTCCAGGTACTAGCTGGAAATCTCCTGCTATTACAACTGATCTCCAGCTGATAGAGATCAGTTCACCTGGAGAAAATGGATGCTTTGACAATTGGACTCTATGGCATTGAAGTCCCTCCCTCCCCAAACCCCACCCTCCTCAGGCTCCGCCCCAAAAACCTCCTACCACTGGCAAAGAGGGACCTGGCAATCCTATAACTCCCTCTACCTTACTGCAGGTTGAGTATCCCTTATCCAAAATGCTTGCGACCAGAAGTGTTTCAGATTTTGGGTTTTGTTTGTTTGTTTGTTTGTTTTTTAATATTTGCATATACATAAGGAGATATCTTGGGGATGGGACCCAAGTCTAAACACAAAATTCATTTATGTTTTTATATACCTCATACACATAGCCTGCAGGTAATTTTATACAATATTTTTAATAATTTTGTGCATGCAGGGCATCGTGGGGAACCTGCCGTTGGCGCGACTGACCTTAATATGGGCCATTTTACTCTCCTTTGTGGGCATTCAAAAGGTTTTGGATCCTTTTGGAGATCGGATTTTCGGATAAGGGATACTCGACTTTAAATGTACTTTAAATGCAAACAAATTAAAAAATCAAGGTCAAGATGGGATGATGGGAACTATTTGTGGGATCACCTTTGGTAGCATCCATGCCCCCCACAGCATAAAGGGAGCCCACGGTCGATTTCCTCGGCTTGGTACGAGGGCTCTGCATCATAGACCGCCTCTCTGGAAGGAGGTGATATTTCATGGCTTCCATGAGAAGTTTCTGGCACTCCAGGTCATTGGTGAACATGGGACTGTTCTCCAGATCTGCTAGTAGCTGGGACACAAGAAGGGCCAAAATAATTGTGTTGTAATAACTGGAAAATTAATCCTTCTCCTCTTCCACTCGATTTGTGTGGCTAGAGCTCTCAACTATGACCTCCCTGGATTCAACCCCCATTTATGAAGTTCACTGGGTGACCTTGGGTCAGTCACTCTCTCTTAGCCTACCTTGCAGAATTGTTGTGAGGATAAACTTTAGTGGAGGGAACTCTATGCATGCTGCCCTGAGCTTTGTAGGGGAAAGGCAGGAGAAAAATGTGACGAGAGAGTGCTTGGATGACTGACTGACTCGCGCTCTGCATGAGCATCAATTTCCAAAATTCTGTTTGCTGCTTGTCCTCTGAATCTCTGGCCTGATTCTTGTCAGCCTATCACATTTTTATCCTGCCCTTCCATATATGGTCCTCCCCTTATTTTATTTTCTTGAAAACATATATGGTCCTCCCCTTATTTTATCTTCCTGAAAACCCTGTGAGGTAGGTCAGGCTGAGAGCAACTGACCTACAGTCACCTAGAGGGTATGTGTTTCCCTGCCTTTTCCCCTCTTGACTAGCACTTTGATAATATCTGGAGGAGGGAACTCAGGGAATGTAGCTAATATCTTTCCCAGATATCCTGATCCCTACCAGGAAGGGAGACGCTAGTGCAGGAAAGTACCACAAAGTTCATGTCACCATGTAGACCACCTCTCTGGCAGGAGAAGTACCATGTAGGTACCGAAGCAATGTGGCAGCATGACCACGTAGGTACTGAAGCAATGTAGAATCATGGCTGGGGGCGGGGGCTGCTTCAGTAATTTGTCAAATTGGTAGGGTTGCCAATCAGGTACTAGCTGGCAATCTGCTATGACAACTGATCTCTAGCTGATAGAGACCAGTTCACCTGGAGAAAATGGCCACTTTGGCAATTGGACTCTATGGCACTGAAGTCCCTCCCCAAACCCTGCCCTCCTCAGGCTCTGCCCCAAAAACCTCCCACCTGTGATGAAGAGGAACCTGGCAACCCTACAAATTGGGCCTTCATTTCCTCTTTGCTTTCTTTTCTTCATAAATTCATCTTCAGTCATCTCAAATTTATTTCCCCTTTTGTTCACCTCAGGTACCACCGAGAAACTAGAAAACATTACTTCACAAAGGAGTCCCTATCTTTAAGCAAGAGGGTACAGATCCACTGGACTGGTTTCCACTCTAAGACAAAGCATAGCTTTCCACAAAGATGCAGGGACGGAGCGCAGTGCCTCACTCTTCAGCTGTAGAGAATCATGGTAGAAATTCAGGCTGTTACATTACTTTCATTTTTTTTCTCTTTTTGCTTTTAAGCCCTTCCTTAAGACCAACTTCTTTAATCAAACCTTTCTCAGGCCATCCCAGCTTCCCCAAACTCAGAATGCATCCCCCACACAGCCGATGTTGCAGCCCACCTGTGGGGAGAGCAGGGGCAATCTGATATAGGAGAGAAGCATCCCAAGCTCTCTCTGTCTGTTCTGCAAGTCGTGCCTAACCCACATCATTAAGGCCTTGAATATGGCTTCTTCATCGGGAACGTTGATGTCATCACTGGACAGGAGTTTAGCAATTTCACTGGCTGGCAGCAAGAGAAATTCCTGATTCTTTATTACTTCGGTGAAATGTTCCTAAGGAAGGGAGGAAAAAGAAATTAACATTTGCAGGGAAGTCAGTGAAAGTCTTGGGACTAGGGTTGCGCATATCAATATACCCAAAAAGAAAATAAATCCGAAATTAGTCGTTTCAGCAATATTCGGGTTTTGGGTTGACCGAGTACCAAACCCTGGGAATCTGCCCGAAGCGAAATAGGTGATTCCCAAAAAAGCTGAATAATTATTCGGGTTCTTCGGATTCAGCTATTCGCCTTTGCTCAGATGCCCAGCTCTGTGCTTTCTCCCTTTTCTGTCTTTTTACTAGTTTTGTTAGGTCCCCATAGATGGGGCCCTTTTGAGGTAGGGGTCAAGTAATCGGAGCAAACTTGGTGTGACTAACCAGGCAGTGGGCTGATTTGCACTTAAAAGACGGGACTCACCCAGTCCCATCTGCTGGGATATACCCTTCAACTAAAAAGCACCAGCTTCAACAGCGACTTATTGGGCTTCTGAAGAAGAATCCTCACCTGCGTGGATGAGCAATCTCCTTCACAAGAGCTGCCTTGGTCATGACTTCAGATGGCTACGATATCACTACCTCCCCCAAAAAACCTGCTCTCAAACTAAAGGTCATGATGTTTCCCTGCATCCATGACCATCTCTTGAAATCAGATTTTTGATGACTATAATAAAGGACTGCTAATGTATAACATAATTATATAGTGCTAAAATAAACGTTTTCCATTTGGCTTAAATTTCCATATTTATGGGTGTATTTCCACATGTCCTTTATTGTTAGCCAAGGAGATTTAATGGATTGTGTATTAGATTTAAGACATGGTCTTGTTCCACACATTTATTTGAGCTTCATGCTATCATGGGACTTCATTCCAAGTAACAACTAACCCAGAAAAAACTAACCCAAACATAAGCCCCATTGAGATAAATGTCTCAGTATGACTTCTACCCATGGTTCCATGTCTACAACAATGCAAACTCGGTTCTCCACTATGTGTCTCCATTCTGTTCATTCGAGAGGGCAACCCCAGGAACAAAGAGGCAAAAATATTGTTCTGGATTACTCAGGCCAGGCCTGATTCAGATATAGGTGTGCACTTAAGAAACCCTAGGCAGCTAATCAGCTTTTCTACACCAGATCATTGAACTCTTAGCCAGAGTTACACCTCAGTAATGCTATAAGTTCGTTCTGGGTATTATACACAAGTAAATACTATTAGAGAATCTCTGCTTCCTTTCTAAGCTCTTTTTTTAAAAGCATAATTATTGCATTCTTAAATCAATGAAGCATAATACCACCCATCCATCATTGTTGCATAGATAATTAAAGCAGAGCAATTACACGGGCCCATAAAAGTTTCTTACCCCAAAAGTAAGCAGGTCACTCACAAGGAGGCCTTTCTGAGAAGACACTCTCAATCAATGCAACTTTCCCTATTTATTGGATTTTAGAATCATCTCCTAACAATAGCCAACTGTCCCACTTGATTAAGTGGGATTCTAGACTCCCACTTTGGCATCTGTGATCTTTTTGGTCAAGTCCAGCAACTGTTCCCCCATATTTCATATGTGGCAATGTAGAGCTGTTTCCTATAGCATGTTGGCTTGTGCAGAAATTCAAATGCCCACATGTGCATGGGGCGAGGGATTGTGCCTGCTGCCCCACCTGAGATACTTCTTCATTTAGCCAAATGTCTACAAAGAGCCCTATGCATGAGTATCTAGTACATATGTATGGTCTTTTCCATGCAACTAAGAACACTGCTAAAAACAAAGCCCTGAGCATGTTCACACTTGTACACATGAAAGGCTCACTACAGGTGTTTGAACACATGGATACCAAGGAATTTGTTTGTGATGTGCCACTATAGCTGGTTGTTGGGTATGTTCTAGGATGCATTCTCAGTTCCTGCTAGACCAACAGAGGTCCTCCCAGTCTGGCCACCACTCTGTGTGAACTTCGTGTGAGCCAAAGAATACTCCCCTGCCCAATCCCAAAATACATGGAAATGTGTGATGGTTCCTTGGAAGAGAATCTGAGCATGAGTTGAGCTCTCAGAAGGTAGAAAGTTTCAAAAACTTTTGCTGTAGTGAGAACAGATGGGGTGTTTGTGGTGGCTTCAAGTCCTCAAAGATTTAAAAGGAGAGTAGTCTTTTAGGCATGGCTGTTTCCCTCATGGTCACCACCACCCTTGACTACGTTGGGGCTTTGTTTTGATTATGCATGCATTCCAACCTTCAGAAGTCACCTTACTCTTCCCGCACGTCTCTACATGTTTTCCCCATGTTTTCTGGATGCATTCAGAAAACATGGGGGAAATACATGGAGAGAATGAGGCCAGAGAGAGTCCCCTCTGATTTTTTTCATGGTCTCCTACTGAGGTCCTTTTTCCTCTCTCCATTTCTTTCTGGCTCCATGTTCCTCTGTGCCAGCAAGAGATTTATGGATTGGGGCAAAAGACTGTGATATTTAAAGGTGATCCATTCAAGTGATCGATGTTTATGCCTCGCTCACACCTTCCAAATTATGCCAACTTCTCTGTTTACAAAAAGAGGGGGATCCACAACCATATCTTTCCTTCATTTTTAAAATGGGGCCTGGAACCAGATGGGGCTCCAAAGCGATTGGGAGAGGAGGTTTAAACCTTTGATCCTTGTGCAGATTCGCCTTTGGAAACCCCACGCTAGAAACGTATGTGGAGATTCGCCACCACTGTTGTTATATTTTTGTATTTACTTTATGTAGATTTTTTTCTTTTAATTTTTTGTTTGGAGGAAATAAAAAGGGGGAAAAGCTTTTTTTAAAAATCCCACACAATCACTCCTAGTATCCTAGGAAAGAAAGAAGATGGGCAAAGCCAGTGGTTAAGAGCAGTAGTTTGGAGATTCCCCATTCCTCCACGTGAGCAGCAGAAGCTAATCTGGTGAACGGGGTTGGTTTCCCCATTCCTACACATGAAGCCAGCTGGGTGACCTTGGGCTAGTCACAGCTCTCTTAGAGCTCTCTCAGCCCACCTACCTCACAGGGTGTCCGTTGTGGGGAGGAGAAGGGAAGGCAATTGTACGCCAGTTTGATTCTTCCTTAAGTGGTAGGGAAAGTCGGCATATAAAAACCAACTGTTCTTCTTCTTCTTCGAGTGGCATCCTTCTTTGTTTCCTTTCAAGACTAATAGGAGGGTGGGGGGAGGATACTGTCTGGTCAATAGGTAGGAGTGGAAAGATTAATCCCTCTGTCTCTTTCTGTATAGCTTTGTTTTTCATTGGAGCACCACACACCTGAAATTTAGCTTTAAAGACGTTGGAAAAGCCACGATCTCAATCTCATCTGGAGTGACTCCAGGCAATAGATGATGGTACTCATGATGTTTTGGTGTTGTTGTTTTTAAAGTATCTCTGCTTTCTCAATGGGGTTCCTTTTTCTTTCTTTTTTTAAGGCATGTTTCTTGAGAGTGAAAAGGGAGATGTTGGCTTCCCTCCTTATGCGTTTCCTGCTCTTTGTAACTTTTCAGAAAATAGGAAGACTGGACAGTCGTTGCAGACTCCCAAAATAGCACAAGCTGTTGATGGGAAACGATTTCATCTGGGAAAGCGAGATTACCCAGGCAGGAAAGTGTAAATAATCAACATCAATAATAGCAAAGGGAAAATAATAGGAAACTCTTCTTGATGGGCTGTGGTGACGGATGGTATCTGAGCTGGCTGCTTTTGTGGAAGATGCAAGGTGGTTCCTTATGCCTGTTGCCATTTGTAGGCAAAACCCTTGTACTGATCAACCTGCATTTCCCACAGCCCATTCCTGAGCTCTTAGCTGGAAAGCGATCAGGAAGAGTGCAAGTGCCCGTGCCAACGTTTGGGCTGCTTGCACCGGCACCCGGGCCACTTGCGCTGCCACAAGAGGCAGGGATGCCTGCATTGGGCCACTCACGCTGGTCTCCCTGCACTGTCATGGCAGCGCAGCCCAGGGACGCCAGTTTGGTCTCCCGCCAGCACCCCACCGGAGCAAAGCCCTGCACCAGCATCCCGGGGGGCATTCCTGGGTCGTGCCAGGGGGCAGAGCTGCCAGTAGGCAGCTTCCTGACCCCTTTCGCCCTGGGAACACTATGTAAAAGAACAGCGCTGCTGCATCAGCTTTTTGCTGGCGCAGCCTCACTGATTTCACTGGGGCAAAATGCACCATTTTCAAACGAAATAAATTTAAAAGGCTTTTTAAAGCCTTTCAGCACCCAGGGAACTGTTTTGGAAGGTGCTGTGGCGGCACCACGGCCATGCCGTCCCTGGCTGCCAAAGGGTCAAGAATGGGCTGCCAGTGAACTCTCATGGGCTAGCTACGCTCTTCTGACAGTCTTCTTCTTATGTTCCCTCCCTTGGGATTGTTCATATGGTAATAGCCGGGTCAAGGCTTTTTGTGTGGTGGGTTCAGTACTTTGGAATGGCCTGCTGGAATGGGTTTAAAAAGGTGCATAAGAGTTAAGTATTTTGGCAGATTTGGCTGCATTCTTTTAAATTCTGAGCGGTGTTGTTTTTTAAATTCTGTGTTTAATCTGTGTAGCTTTCGATATCTGGATGACTGGACTGTGTTTTTTGTGTGTGTTGGAACCTGGTGTTGCATTGTGAGCTGCCTTGAGTCAGAGAAGATCAGGGGGATGGGGTATAAATGCTCTAAATAAATAAAAAGGGGCCAACCAGGTGAGACACTGGGAAATCTGTGATCAGATCTTCCCAACTTTTTCTGAAGGTACAGTCAGTTACCCCATTAAATGTTCTCTATAAGTCTCAGTGCTGAGGCTCCATAACCTCCATAACACCATCTGTAGCCTGAGCTTTGCTCAGTTCAGTTGGTAGTTGTTCTCTGGGTGTACCACGGCCTTGTATGCATGGATGTTTCCCCGTGGTCACCCATGCCGATTGCTTCAGGGCTTCCATTTGATTATGCATGCCTTATCCGCCTGTCAGAGGTTGCCTCGCTCTCCCCACGTGTTTTGCCTGTGTTTTCCAGATGCTGTTTAAGCCAGAATCTGGAAAATGCAGGCAAAATGCATGGGGAGAGCGAGGCAACCTCTGATGGGCAGATATGGCATGCATAATCAAAAGGAAGCCCCGAAGCAGTCGGCAGGGGTGACCGCAGGGAAATGTCCCTGCATAAAAGGCCCATGTGTCATTTTTTTAAAAGGAACTTTCTCTTTGGCCATTTATGCACGGCTGTTTCCTCGCAGTCACCCCACCCCTGACTATTTCAGGGCTTTGCTTTGATTATGCTTGCATTTTCCGACTGTCAGAGGTCACCTTGCTCTCCCAGCACGTTTACACATGTTTTCACTGGATTTTATGGATGCTGGCTAAACAAGAATCCAGAAAATGCAGGCAAAATGAGCAGAAACACTCGGTGAGAGTGAGGCGACCTCTGAGAGTTGGAAAATGCAAGCATAATCAAAGCAAAGCCCCAAAGTAATCGGAGGGGTGACAGTGAGGAAACAACCAGGCATAATTGGCCTTTGCTAGCTTCCCAGATGTGTCATTGGCAACCAAGATCAAGTTAATTCATGTCATCATATTCCCTATTACTATGTAGGGGTGTGAAAGCTGGATAATGGTGAAAGCTGATAAGAAGAAAGTAGATTCCTTTGAAATGTGGTGTTGGAGGAGAGTGGACTGCCACCCCCCCAAAAAAAAAAAATCAGTGGGTTCTAGATCAAATCAAGCCTGAAATGACCCTAAGAAGCTAAAATGACTAAACTGAGGCTATCGTAATTTGGTCACATTATGAGAAGACAAGAGTCACTGGAAAAGACAATCATGTTAGGAAAAGTGGAAGGCAGCAGGAAAAGAGGAAGACCAAACAAGGTATGGATTGACTCTATAAAGGAAGCCACGGCCCTCAATTTGCAAGACCTGAACAAGGCTGTTAAAGATAGGATGTTTTGGAGGACATTGATTCATAGGATCACCATGAGTCGGAAGCGACTTGATGGCACTTAACACACACACAGCTTCCGGAGGGTTTTAGCCTGTTTTCAGATTGTACATCATCTTGGTTTCAACCACCTCAGCCTTTCACATCCCCATAGCAGTTTCCATTCACATTCAGGCCTCAAGTTGCTGCAGTGCCCTTTTTATGCATCTGAAGTGGCACAAAGTGGTTCTATTGGAACTTCTCTTCTGAAATATTTATGCCTTGGTTTTGTTTCACAGCAAGCTTCCTTTTCTCATCTGACAGCCCGATTATTCTCCCCTCCACTTTGAATTAGCAACAGATTAATATCTGAGCAAGGAAGCTCCATGAGGGCATTCTAGTGCTCTAAATATCTTTCATTCCTTATATTCCAGAGTTTCTCTCCCCACCCACACGGCCTGGCCCCTTCCTCCCTATTTTGTTCCCATTCTGAAAGCAGCACTGCAATTTCCTTGTTGCCAACGGCACACAAAGTCCAGCAAAAACAAATAGGTGCCCTCTTTCCTTTGACTGCAAAATCCGAAAGGGTATTTTTAGTGTTTGCACTATCACCTTGAAACGGGGGTGGGGGGAACATCCATTTGCCCTTTGAAAAAAGGACTAGGGAAGGAGCAAGCATGAGTGTTTTCATCGGTGCAGCTAATCGATTATCCTAGTCACAGATTTAAAACTCTTCAAATTAAATGGAGTCAGGCAGATGGGCTCATGTTCCTCATCTATCACAGGGGTCACATCAGGATCTCAGAACTAGAACACATGAACAAACATCCCAGATGATAAGTGGCCGGGCTGTACCAGTTTAGGCACGGGGGATGTGTATAAAATACTTAAATACAAATGAGTATCTGCTCTCTCTCTCTCTCCCTCTTCCCTAGAATCTGAATTAATATAATCCATCCACAGATTCATTCCCAGGTGCTTCCACTCTTATGTTTCAGCTAGGGTTGCCAGGTCACTCTTGGCCATCAGTGGGAGGTTTTTTGGGCAGAGCCTGAGGTGGGGGGTTTGGGGAGGGGAGGGACTTCAGTGCCATAGAATCCAATTGCCAAAGCGGCCATTTTCTCCAGGTGAACTGATCTCTATCGGCTGGAGATCAGTTGTAATAGCAGGAGATCACCAGCTAGTTCCTGGAGGTTGGCAACCCTATTTTCAGCTCTTAGTTCTGTCTCTATGCCAAACCTCCTGCTTTCAGATAGGTAGAAAATAGTGGTGGTTGAGGGCCAAACTAGAGGAGATGCGGAGTGATACATCATTGAATCTTTCTAAGCTTTGCTTTACTTATAGTTAAAAGTAACAGGGCCCAACTTGGATCAGGGCCACAATGGCAGTGTAATAACCCTTTCAGCAATTCTATTAATGCAGTTGTGAATGTTCACTGCACTTTCTTGAGGACATTTCCCTGTTTACCATTTTCCCCCTCTAAACCCACATATATGTATCTGTCAACTTAGAACATGCATCTGATGAAGTAGGTACTAATCCTCAAAAAGCTATGCCACAATGAATCTGTCAGAGCAGAGCTGTTATTTTGGAAAGTTCACATTTGCAGTTCCAGAGATATCAAGAATAAACCACAGCAATGGTGTCTCATTCTTCTTTCCTCTTTTTTATTTTATAATAGTCAGGGTGTTTTATGGGCACATATGGCTCATGAGAACTCATTCTAGCTACCCCTGGTGCAGAGACCTCATACTTAGCTAGATGATCCAATGGTCTCACTTAGCATAAACCATTTTCTTCTATTCAATATTGATTCATATTAATAATATACTAAGTTCTTTGGCCCCCCATCGATTCTACCAGCATCTTCTCTTACTGCTGCCTTTTACAATACCCACTTACAAATTCCACAATTAATGCTTGACCAGGAGCCTGTTTTCTTGTTCTCACCATGGTATACATATGTGCCACTCGCAAGAGTTCAGTGCATCCCTGAGCATCTCCAAAGGACCGGATCCCTAAGCAGTTTGAAGGGTGAAGCTGCTTCATGAGAAAGTTGCAACAAACGTCAATCACTTGCGAAAGCTGAAGGAGGCAAGCCGCAGCCAGCAAACTCTCAATGGTGTCTTCCTTGAGCTCCAAGACACCTGTTTGGTTTAAAAATAAAACACACATGCTTGACTATATATATATTTGAAAAACCTGGGAGAAATCTTTGTTAAAAGTGAGCCACATATATCTTTAAAGTGCTGTCCTGAAGAAATAATTTAAATTGTGGATTTGGGCCAGTTTTTTAAAGTAGTTTTCAGCTATCAGCAACCTCTTGCCTCTCACCTGTGAGAGCACTCCCTCCCATTGGTTGAGCTGCTGTGATGTCAGACAAGGCTCACCAATATTGTAGCTGCTCAGAAAACAGTACAGATACTGAGACAGGAGAGAAAGCCCTGTTTAATGGGGAGGCGATTTCATAGGGTCTCTGGAGAGGATTGGGCTGTGTCTGAAGGCAGAAAATGTGGCAGTAGCCATGCTGAATGGCTTCACATCAGGAAGGCAAGTAGGAAGTATCGCCAGAGACAAGGTGGCTGAAGAAACCCGTGACAGAGCAGGCATGAGGGACCTGCTAGGTAAGGGCACTTGGAAGTCAGAGAAAGTGATGGGCAGAGAGGGGGGGGATCAGCACTGAAGAAATGAGATGCCTTTGCCAAAAAAAAAAGCCTGGAGGAAAACCTTACAAAGGACCCACTGAGAGAAAGAACAACATGTTGTTGGCAAGAAATGTATTTAGAAATTGGGGAAACTGTCGTTAGAAAATCAAGGTGGGGGGCAGAGGTGAAAAAGTTGAATATGACTTCTTTTGGATGTAGATCTCTAGCATTCAAATGTTCCAGTTTGACTCCAGCGCCCCAATCCAAATGGGAACGACAAAGACAGCTGCACTGCACTGAACCCATTTTTAACTGAAGGAAGTTGACTTACCTGTGTAGGCATAGTGCACAAGTGCTTGCAACGCGTCAGGATCCACGCCTTCCATTTTGATTTCCTCTTCTTTTGCTTCGCGGACATCGTTGGTGAACATTGCAGCAAAATAGTCAGACACTGCACTCAGAACTAACCTGGGAAGCGAAGCATTTTGTGAAAATCTCTTGCTGTTCCTTGATCTCAATGGACATATCAGCCTTGCTTGGCTGCATATTTGTCGCTATTTCTTTTTCTTTCTTCTTTTAATGATGCATTGTGCGCCTGGAATAACATTGTTTTGGCTTGCAACTAGAACATTACACATGTGTGCAATCAAGAGGGGAGGGGAAAGTAATTTAATGTTCTCCTCGAGAGCTGCTTTGCTTACCTGGCAAAATCAAATCGCTCTTACAAGCAAGCAAAATCAAATCGCTCTTACATTGTGACTGGGCAATGTAAATGTTTCTCGAAGCAGGAGACTGGGGTGATTTTACACACTTGGTTTACTGTAGATTGGCTAGTCACTTTGAGGAGGTTGTCATATCACCAGCTTTTCCAGCCTAAGATGGCTTTGGATGCAAGAAGCACTGGGGCCTTTTATGCAGGGGCGTTTCCCCATGGTCACCCCCACTGACTGCTTCAGGGCTTCCTGTTGATTATGCATGCCTTTTCTGCCCAGCAGAGGTTGCCTCATTCTCCCCGCTCATTTGCCCACATTTTCCAGATGCTGTTTTAGCCAGAATGTGGAAAATACAGGTAAAACGCTCCGGGGTGGTGGTGGTGGTGGTGAGGCAACCTCTGAAAGGCAGAAAAGGCACGCATAACCAAAAGGAAGCCCCGACACAATTGGCGGAGGTGACCGCAGGGAAATGTCCCTGCATAAAAGGCCTAGGACTGGTTCACACATGCATGTGCATGCATTTGGGGAGCTGACGTTAGTAGGGGCTAAGACTGAGCTACAAATCAGGAAGTCCCTGGATCAAATCTCACCCTATGCCCATGGCTACAGGGAGAGGGGGTTTAGGGGGCAATCCCTCCTTAAAATATGCCATGGGCCCACTTCCTGTGTTGCCAGGTCCCTCGTCACCACCAGCAGGAGGTTTGGGGGCGGAGCCTGAGAGCGGAGTTTGGGTAGGGGAGGGACTTCAATGCCATAGAGTCCAATTGCCAAAGCGGCAATATTCTCCAGGTGAACTGATCTCTATCGGCTGGAGATCAGTTGTAATAGCAGGAGATCTCCAGCTAGTACCTGGAGGTTGGCAACCCTACTGCAAATGCATCACTTCTTCTGAGAGTTGTACCAAGACTGAAACAGTAATTCCTTTTCCTGAGATATTAGTCCCTTCTATCCAAAGGAAGGAAGGAAAAGGGGAGGAAGACAAGAAGTTCCTGAGATGCAGCATGAGAACGTGAAGCTGGAGGGTCGAGCGATTTACCTGTGAGCAGGAATCCTGTGATGTCCGGCGATGAGGAGAACATCGCACAGTTGCTTCTGCTGGAGATAATTCTCCATCTTGCGGAATGTCTGCTCGGCATGATTCGCGGAATGGAAATATTCATCTGAGCCATTGTTGTTCCCTCCTGAAGGAGGGGAGCTGCTGCTTATCGACACCCTGTTGGGGAGTAAGGAAGAAATTAGGGCATTTCCATGGTATCTTGGGGGAGAAGAGCAAATGAATTGCGTTCTCTTAGACCTAAAACTTTTTACATTCAGTTTTTACTTTGAGTCACACTCTGGGATGTTTGCCAAATAACACTTAATTCTTGCCGTTTACAATTAGCAGATAATATTCTCATGCAAATTTATTTACGCGAAACGGGGAGAACAATAGGAAACCCATAAAGATTTGGCAGTGGAATTTTAAACACTCATCACCCTAAATTCAATAAATAAATTATAGTGTGCAAGTGGAAACCCACAAGGACTTGGCAAAGGTACCTCATTTCCCCCTCCCCCACTATTTCTTCTTTCCTTTTTCTGAAAACCCCCATAGCTTCTCCTTTTCCTAATTCCTTCTCTCTAGGGTTGCCAGCCTCCAGATGGAGCCTGGAGATCTCCTGGAATCACAACACATCTCCCAACTACAGAGATCAGTTCCCCCTTAGGGTTGCTAGCTCCAGGTTGGGAAATTCCTGGAGATTTGGGGGTGCAGCCTTCAAAAGGCAAAGTTTGAGGATGGAAGCAACCTCAGCAGGGTATAATTCTGTAGAGTCCACCCTCCAATGCCACCATTTTCTTCAGGGGAACTTACTTCTGCCATCTGAAGAGCAACTGTAATTCTGGGTGATCTCCAGCCCCTACCTGGAGGTTGGTAGCACTAGTTCCCCCTGAAGGAAATGGCTGCTTTGGAGGGTGGAGTCTATGTAGGCTTGCCAATTGCCCGGTGGCAGCAGGCAAAAGGTAGAATCCCCCAAGTTTGTAGAAATATCTGTTTTCTTTCAACATGGCCTAATTTGCGGATTTAAATATCCAAAGATGGAACCGTGTTGAGAATTAAATGTACTGATAGATTTGTACAGGTTTGCCAGCTCCAGATTGGGAAACACCTGGAGATTTTGGGGGTGGAGCCTGAGGAGGGTGGGGTTGGGGAGGGGAGGGAGTTCGATGCCACAGAGTCCAATTGCCAAAGCAGCCATTTTCTCCAGGTGAACTGATCTCTGTCCGCTGGAGATCGTTTGTAGTAGCAGAAGATCTCCAGCTAGTAGGTTATTATTAGGATCAGAACTTATTAACGATAGATTATACCATTTTATTATGAGGTAGACGGAGGTGGAGGGGAAGTCAATATAGTTTGATGTTTAGTTATAATCAAAACAACAGTCGATATATTTGTGATTATGATATTTCCTTTTCTATGTTGTTTAAATGTTGTTAAATTTATATTTTAAAAAATCAATAAAAATCTGTTATAAAAAAAAAACATCTCCAGCTACTACCTGGAGGTTGGCAACCCTATACAAGTATCAAAGTACTGGTGCTGGCTCTCAGGACCAAACTCAATGTTACAGTTTTAAAGAGTTCCCTGAAGCCATACAACACCTGCAGGGAATGGCTTCTTTTTAAAAAAGGAGAGTCCAAATAACCTCGGAATGGCACTATGGGAGGAGGAAGGGCTCCTGCCTCCCCCGCCCCCGCAAGCACTTTTCCCATACGAAAACCGCACTGGGGTAGAATTGTTTCCTTGATTTTGCTGCTCCGCATGGCATATCTGTGCTCTTTAAAAACAGGAACATTTAGTTTGACCCACAGTTAGCGCTACACTAGTGCTAGAGGGAAAAGCCAGTTCCACTACCATATGGAAATTACCATCCGTATGCAACCGACAAGATTTGCTCTCGTTGCCTGAGAATGCTTCACTCCCTCTTCCACTCTCTCTCCCCGATTTGCAGTCAAAATGAGTTATCCTCAGAGCCAGCAGCTAACTGAGCATTTGACGAAAACTCATTATATGCTTTGGAATGCCCCTACATTTCAAACAGAGGCTCCGGCTATGCAGCTGCATTAGAAGATAAATACGGGAGACAAGAGCTCAAAAATGGGACTGTTAGGTAAATAGCACTTTAAATTGCTGGTGTTGCATTTTGGGACGAAGATGACAGCATGCTAGTGCTGAAATTACTTATGAGGACAGAAACATCCTGGGGGCAGCGATGTATGTGGGGGGTATAATCCTATTGATGCAATTGTTTCAAAAATGGATCAGAAATGAAGACTCAGCAGCAGCTTGCCTGTCTCTCTAAACTCTGCTTTCTATCCCCCTCCTTGTACACTGTCTTGCCAAAAAGATTTATGGTATAATCATTAGTAGGGTTGCAAACCTCGAGGTGGTAGCTGGAGATCTCCTGCTATTACAACTGATCTCCAGCCAATAGAGATCAGTTCACCCGGAGAAAATAGCTGCTTTGGCATTTGGATTCTATGGCATGGAAGTCCCTCCCCTTCCCAAACCCTGCCCTCCTCAGGCTCCACTCCAAAAACATCCCTCCAGTTGTGAAGAGGGACATGGCAACCCTAGTTCCCCTGGAGAAAATGGCCGCTTTGGCAATTGGACTCTATGGCATTGAAGTCCCTTCCCTCTCCAAGCCTCACCCTCCTCAGGCTCCACCCCCAAAATCTCCAGGTATTTCCCAACCCAGAGCTGGCAACCCTAATCATTAGCTTGCTTTCAACCAGAAATAATGGCAAGCCTTCTGTGCCATCTTCTCCTATTTCTACTTCCATGCCTTCTTTTTAGGCTTTTCCCATGCCTTGAGCAAACTCCTTCCTCCTAATAACTTAGGTAGTTTTTTTGCCCTCCTTCTTAAGGTCTGATCTATACATGCAGCCTTATCAGGGGTTAGAATACTAGGCCACTTCAGACTGTAGATGGGTAGGGCCATTTCTGAATGCTCTCGTGTGTGTGTGTTTTTTTTAAAAAAAAGTCCTCAGAAGCTCACTAGGGGTTCTTCAACAAGGTAAGTGTTGATCAATGAGCTTCTTTGACAGACAGCATGTCCTCTGTGGCTGATCTTCCTATGCAGTGTGCAGCCACAGAAGCTTATACATAGGGTTGCCAGGTCCCTCTTGGCCACCAGTGGGAGGTTTTGGGGCAGAGCCTGAGGAGGGCTGGGTTTGGGGTGGGGAGGGACTTCAATGCCATAGAGTCCAATTGCCAAAGCGGCCAGTTTCTCCAGGGGAACTGATCTCTATCAGCTGCAGTTCAGTTGTAATAGCAGGAGATTTCCTGCTAGTACCTGGAGGTTAGTCAACAAAGAGCAATCACTATGGCTATTTAAACAGAAACCAATGATAGCAATATATTATAAGCACAATTTCTTTTTAGTCTTTTGTTTCTTCAGAAAGACATATAAACTTCACATATCAACGTATCCAACAAAATTCAGATTTCAAAACAACAATATCAAGACAGGCTTCCGGTAACTGTCCTGTTTCATGCAAACTTTCATCAGTTGGTAAGTATTATTAGGTAAGTTTTATAGTTCATAAGAAGTAATCCTCTTTTTCTTCTTTTTTCAGGTTTCTTACTGAAGAAGTGGTGAGGGTTATCAATGCTCAATGGCCATCCCACGTTGCTTCCTTTTCTAAATGAAATATTAATCCAATATAGTATCATTGGATCTTATTAACAAATTAAAAAAACATGCAGCATAACAAAAATACAAATGTACAATTCATATTACTTACAGACAACTTTCCACGTCTTATATTTTAGTCAGCACAACTCCATGAGTCAGTATATATATTCCATGATGGGATACAATGGGGAGAGTGGGTGCGAGATTTATAGAAAACGCCAGTATCCAACATTCAATTACAGTTAAAATTCACAGAAAGGCTGAGTAGTCGCATGCCGAGTTCAGTCCATTAGGGATCATTGTATTGAACATTGTAATGAAGTGAGCTTCTCTCTGGTGCAGTATCCTATCAACATTCTCTCTGTTAAAACGTTTCCTCTGATATTGCCAGAGAGCAAAAAACCTCAGGTCGGTATCACAATGTTTAGCCTGATTAAAATGCGCGACAATCGGCGCCTCCAAAACAGAATTGCGTATCCACGACCTGTGTCCTCCGATCCGTATCTTCAAGGATCGATTGGTCTTGCCTATGTACATTAATTGGCAAGAACATAGGACGGAGTAAATTACATTTTCAGAACTGCAATCAGTATAAGATTTAATTTCAGATTTAAATCCCGTTTTGACATAAGTAAAGCTTTTAACAGGGAGCGCATATGGACACATAGTACAAGAACCACATCGATAATGGCCCCTCCTGGTAGTTACAATGGGCCAATTGTTTCTATCTGTGTGTACAAGTTGGTCCTTAAGGGACATAGTCCTCCTATGTCCTAAGAGTGGTGGTTCTGAGCAATCAGGTAAAGAAGCAACAATGTGCCAATGTTTATTAATGATCTTACGTATACCACCCACTAACGGAGTGTACTGAAAGGATTAAGTCAATCTGGTAGTTTTTTTTCTTAGAATGGGAAAACATCTGATCTCGTGCCTGTGTATCCGCTCGTTCTTTTGCTGAATCTATTAAAGGTATAGGATACCCCCTATTGACGAGGGTGCATTTTAACAAGAAGGCGGCATTGTCAAAGTCTGCCACTTTAGTGGAGTTTCTCTTTAGAATCGATCGGCCTATTGTAACTACCAGGAGGGGCCATTATTGATGTGGTTCTTGTACTATGTGTCCATGTGCGCTCCCTGTTAAAAGCTTTACTTATGTCAAAACGGGATTTAAATTTGAAATTAAATCTTATACTGATTGCAGTTCTGAAAATGTAATTTACGCCGTCCTATGTTCTTGCCAATTAATGTACATAGGCAAGACCAATCGATCCTTGAAGATACGGATCGGAGGACACAGGTCGTGGATACGCAATTCTGTTTTGGAGGCGCCGATTGTCGCGCATTTTAATCAGGCTAAACATTGTGATACCGACCTGAGGTGTTTTGCTCTCTGGCAATATCAGAGGAAACGTTTTAACAGAGAGAATGTTGATAGGATACTGCACCAGAGAGAAGCTCACTTCATTACAATGTTCAATACAATGATCCCTAATGGACTGAACTCGGCATGCGACTACTCAGCCTTTCTGTGAATTTTAACTGTAATTGAATGTTGGATACTGGCGTTTTCTATAAATCTCGCACCCACTCTCCCCATTGTATCCCATCATGGAATATATATACTGACTCATGGAGTTGTGCTGAAGCCTGTCTTGATATTGTTGTTTTGAAATCTGAATTTTGTTGGATACGTTTATATGTGTATATGTCTTTGTGAAGAAACAAAAGACTAAAAAGAAATTGTGCTTATAATATATTGCTATCATTGGTTTCTGTTTAAATAGCCATAGTGATTGCTCTTTGTTGACTAACTATATATTGCAATCCAAGTAAGCTTGTAATTAGTACCTGGAGATTGGCAACCCTACCATAGATGTGTATGATAGGAAGGTGTTTCTGGGGGTGAGAGGTAAGTGTGTGTGGTCAACTGAGGAGGGCAGGAAGGACAGTGAGCCTGGGCCTCACACTCAGGGGGCTCAACTTTACATACATGAACTGTTTGACATTTAATACATTTCACAACTTGTTTTTTTTTAATGATCATCATGTGGAATTGGGCCTCAAAATATATAAGGGAAAGGACTCTTTATACCTCTGAGAGGACCTGTACATTTATTATGTATTACTTATTAACAAGAGTTTTACCTTTCCTTTCTGCCCCCATAGGGCCACCATGGCAGCTAACAAATTAAAACATACAAATTAAAATATCATCCTAAAAGCCATTAAAACCAACACAAAAACACAGCATTCAAACACGCTAAAACCAAAACTTAAAGTAAGTACAAAAGATAAAGTCAAAAGTTAAAAGGGGGAAGGAGGGATCACTGACGGAATATTATGTGAAACCAAAAAATGGTTACACCCACTGGCAGAAGATGGCAACAGAAAGGGACAGGTGAATCTTCCTGGGGAAAGAGTTCCAGAGTTTTGGTGCCACTACTGAGAAGGCCTTCTTCTGAGTTTCCACCTGGGGTTGCCAACTCTAGATTAGGAAATAGCTGGAGATTTTGGGGGTGGAGCCTGGGGGTGGTGGGGTTTAGGGAGGGGAGGTACCTCAGCAGGGTATAATGTCAGAGAGCCCACCCTCCCAACTAACCATTTTCTCCAGGGGGACTGATTTTGGTCATTTGGAGGTTGGCAATCCTACTAATCTCAGAAGGCAGAGTACCCAAAGCGGGACCTCTGAAGATGACTACAGTGGTCAGGTAGGTTTGTTACAGAGAGAGAGACACACAGAGAGAGAAAATCATCAACATGGACCCAAATTTTCTCTTGCTCTACAAATATTATTGGAAGTCTATCCTTTCCCCAGCATCACACAGAAGCTTTAAGCCTCGAGCTGTATGTTTGTAAAATCACTTAACAATGGCAGAGCTGCCAATGAGAGCAACTACTCCAAATTCAACAGCTCAGCAGAAATAGCCTTCAAGTTGGTTCATGCCATTTCTGCGATCTTTACAATGTGGAGCTTGCATAGTACGAAGAAGGGCTGATGATTTCCTGTATTTGCTCCCCTTGGCTTCTGTCCCATTCTCATCCCCTGCCACATCAATAGGGTTGTCAACCTCCAGGTACTAGCTGGAGATCTCCTGATATTACAAGTGATCTTCAGCTGATAGAGATCAGTTCAACTGGAGAAAATGGCCACTTTGCCAATTGGACTTTATGGCATTGGAAGTCTCTCCCCTCACCTAACCCCACCCTCCTCAGGCTCCGCCCCCAAAACCTCCCACCAGTGGTGAAGAGGGACCTGGCAGCCCTACACATCAAATGTAAAACACAATCGCAAAGAGTCAAAGGGTCTATGGCCTCAGAACCATGAGTGTTTAGATGGGACAGCGAGTGAACTTGTCTTCATGCAGAGATCCTGTCCTTGACTGAATTGCTCTGGAAGAAGGAGCAACCCTTGTAGTCACCATCACCGAGAGGGACTGGAATAATTTTCTCTTAGTCTACAAATGTTGTTGGAAGTTTATGCTGTCGTCTCTTTCGGCAACATGAAACAGACCATCATTTTCATGACACGCTTTTGAGCCTTCCAGAGGCATTTTGCTGCCCACTGATGGAAACAGATGGACCTAGGTCTTCTCCAACAGGGCTCTTCTTGTGAACAGTCTTTAACCATCCTGACATCGAGCGCAGCAGGGTAGTAAAAGACAATAGGGGGATTGTAATTGAAGGCAGTTTTTGGAAAGCAAAGTGAGCACATTTTAATGTATATCTATGTATACAGTTTTTCAAAAAAGGAAAGGGGTCTTCATCAGCTTCAGCCGGGAACTGTCTGATTCTCCCTTCTTGAAAATATTTCCAATGCTTATAAAAATGTCCCCTGCAGATGATATTGATGGGTCCCAATATAACAGGAAACTCATGTAACATTAATGGGTAACTCGTATGATGACGACTGTGGAAAATCATTTTCATTTATCATCATTGGGCTGTTTTTATGAGTCTGGGAGTAAAATGAGCTGCTCTGCCTTTTCTAGGTCTCTTGTTGTATGTTTCCATGGTTCAGAAAACAGCAAACTTGTTTATATTTATGAAGGAGGAATATCAAGAGACTTAAACGGGAGTAGCAAATTCATTACAATATGTAGTTAGGGGCCACCAAGACCCAAGGATAAAATGTCCTCCTTTCTGCTATCACACAGAAATGTTAAGACTTGAAGCGTATTCAGTGTTCGTTACTCTGTCTTAATGCATTGTGGTTATTGGATTTCTTACAAGCTCCTTGTATTATAATAGTAATGTGAGTTAAAGTGGGTGCAAAAAATGCACTGCAGAGGAATGAGGTTGGTAATATCTGTTCATATGGGGGGTATTATACCGGTCGAGCAGATGGGAAGCAAGCAAGCACAAGCAAGCATGCACACACACACAGTGCTATTCTCAAAGTAATCAACAGCACAGGTAGCCCTTTTCTGCTTCTCTGCAGGCTGCTTCTTTTATCCCAAGAATTTATAAACAATCTTTCTCAGCTAGCTCCAGACTTTTTCTTTCTCTCTCTGATAACATGAAAAACTGTGACTCCCACCACCACCACCGCACACACACAGGTAGAACACACAATGGTGAGAATACTGATCTCTGATGACATTCTGCCAGATAGGTGGGACCTCCCTGCCTGCCTAGCCTTGTTTGCCCAGTAACTAGTGTCTAGGGTTGCCAGCCTCCAGGAACTAGCTGGAGATCTCCTGCTATTACAACTGATCTCCAGCCGATAGAGATCAGTTCTCCTGGAGAAAATGGCCGCTTTGGCAATTGGACTCTATGGCATTGAAGTCCCTCCCCTCCCCAAACCTCGCCCTCCTCAGGCTCCGCCCCAAACACCTCCTGCCAGTGGCAAAGAGGGACCTGGCAACCCTACTAGCATCCATTAGTTAGTGTTGTAGCCAAAACTAAAAGGAATCTTTGAATAGAAGGACAGTATGACAGAGAATGACTTTTCTATGCCCAATACCCAAACCCAATGCTCATTTACGCAGGGGGAATTTGTGTTTGGTTTGCTGCACAGTTTTCTGCTCTGAATTCTCAAACATCATATGCATGAGGGATTCTCCCCCCCCCCCATTCCAGGAGTGTGTGTGTGTGTGTAAAGTGCCGTCAAGTCGCAGCCGACTTATGGCGACCCCTTATGGGGTTTTCAAGGCAAGAGACTAACAGAGGTGGTTTGCCAGTGCCTTCCTCTGTATAGCAACCCTGGTACCTTGTGATTAATTAGGCATCCCCAGTGAATCACGGAGCTTCTGAGTTCCTCCCCCTGAAAACGCAGCCTTGTTGCACTTTACTTGGAGGGGGCGGGTCACCTCTTAAAGGGCTGCGTGTGCTTTTGCTGGGTATTCCTCCCTGCCTTTCTTCAACAGCTCCCTGCCAGGAGCTGCCTTCCAACCTTTGCAGCCTCTCTTCTGTGTCTTCCTGTACATTTCATGATGGTTTAACTCCCTCTTTTGTGCTTTGCTTTGAGGGAAGGGGTTGGAAGGGAGGAACAGACATGTGGCAGGGAGAAGCCAAAATGGCCATGGGGAGAGAAACCTGAGGTTAAGAGCTATGCATGGAAATAGGGGGAATTTGCATTGCTTTTGCCTCGAAGCAGTATTTAAATTCATCCTAAAACAGGATCCCAGAACTGTGGAGGAAGAACGAGGCCAGAGTGAAGTCACGTCTGAAGGTCGATAAAATCATGAATAATGCAAAAGAAGCCTCGAAGCAGTCCAGCAGGGACTGCGAACTAAATACCCCTGCATAAATGGCCTGAATGAAAATGAAAAATTGGATTTTAAACTTACAGGAGCAAATCTTTCTTTATTTTGGCCGTCTGGAGCCAGGGGCAGAAAAGCGCAGTGTATGAACAGAAGCATTCCCTTGGTATGTGTACACGACTTCCAGTGTGCACAATGTTGCTGGCACATGACCGTCAGCATGTGTGTTATTGCTGGCCTTTGCTGGGTTTGGTATTTGTGGCACGCATGGCACTGCTTACATCTGAATAAAATCATTCAATTACGTTGTTTATATATTTATGGAACCAAAATATATGACTTGCCCAAGCAAGCTTCCATGGCCAAGTGGGGATTCAAACCTGGGTCTCCCAGATCCTGGTCCAACACTCTAACCTCTACCCTTTGCCTGTACACTTACAGTGTGCATAGTATCACTGACTCATGACCATCAGTGCGTATATATTCTTGGTTTGCAGCCATTTGTAATTCATTTACTGTTTGCAGTCCTTCTCTTGTGAAGAATACAAATACAGTAGTTTATGTAGGTTAATTCAGAGTATTGCTCTGGCAAGGTGGTAAATTTTGACAAAATAAGGTCTGGTAACATCATATTTGTCAGGCAGAGGGCAAGCAGACGGATAGGTCTGGGAAGGAAACCAAGTTATGTAGCAGATTCGAGTGATTTTCTTTGACCTGGAAAAGTGCCTTTGACTGATAAACTTTGAGAAGCCCCGTGGAAACTTTAGAGAATCTCCCTGCCAGTCAGCTTTTTCAAAGCATTTGAAACCATTTGGCAACTTTGACCTTATGAATAATATTCTCATTATGCTCCCAAACATCCCAGTAGATCTGCCTTCCAGTACAAGATAATAAATTAAAGCCTGCACATTGCTCCACAGTACTAATAATCTTTTTTGTTTGTCAGGTAAACAGCCAATTATGGCTTGATTAGTTGTCCAAGTCCAAAGGTTATGAAACGCAGAGGAATTATTGTAAGTGGGAACCTACTGCAGCAATCCAGAAGACCTGATTTATTTCCAGTGATCATGTGCCGCTAGACTAATTATGCTGGAGTCAGTAATTATTCACCCAGCTGCTCCGTCATAATTGCTTGGGCAATTAATCTTATTTATTTAGCAATTGCTTATACATTTTAATATCTGATTTAGATTAGAACGAAGGCTGTAAAACGACTTGCTGAATAAATGGGACAGCGAGGACCAAAAATAACAACGTTGCATTTGGACAACAAATTTTAACACACATTTCGCGTGTTTTTTCCTTTCCAGCTCAGAATGACCCTTCTAGTTCTATCATTTTGAGATGGCCCGGCAATTTCATGATTATGTTCAGTTTAAATTCCCTGTGCATATTTATTATTGTAGTTCATCATTTCTAGTGTGCCTTATTTTTACAGTACATATTTCTTCCTAATTGTGGTCAAAATGCAATGCCCAGTTTGTCGACTCACTGACCAACATTTTATTGACTGATCACCTTTTTTAACCAATTAGTCAAATATCTAGACTAAATCCCTATGTAAGTACCTTTTTGAGATGTTCTCTATAAATGTCATCTTCAATCGAGTGGATGGTTAGATTGTTAGACAAAAAGCCAGAAAGATTCAGATTCAAACTTAGCTGCGGTGGAATCCTAAACACTTGGGTTGTGCATATCGATAAACCCAGTCTGGAGAACGTTAGCTTCCGTCAGCTGCTCATGGTCCTTCTGAAGAAGACTCCCTCACCCACGTGGATGAGCAATCTCCTTAACATGAGCTGCCTTGGTCATGACTTGGGCTGGCTCCAATATAGCTCCAATATAGTTTTCCCACACTGTGTGCATCTCTTGGAATCTGATTTTTCATGACCACAATGAAGGACTGCTCACAGAATGTCATTTGCCACCACAATAAATGTTTTCTGTGTCTTATGCCCATACATAAGAATAGCATTAAGGAATATAAACAACGAAATCTAAACCCAGCAATAAAATCTGAAATAATACCAGCAAGAAATTGAACCTACTAACTAAAATATTGAAGCCTGTTCTGAAAAAGTCTGGATAAATAAGGTAGTCTTTACTTGTAACTAGGGATGCCAGCCTCCACATGGGACCTGGGGATCTTCCAGAATTACAGCTTATCTCCAGATTAAAGAGATCAGTTCCCCTGGAGAAAATGGCTGCTCTGGAGGGTGAAGTCTAGGGCATTGTACCCCACTGAGGTCCCTGTCTTCCCTAGGCTCCATCTCTAAATCTACAGGCGTTTCCCAACCTGGAAATGGCAACCCTACCACCACCACCCATCCCCTGCCAGTGGCCAGGGGAGACCTGGCAATCCTCCTTGTAAAATAACCTAGATAAACTGGACTTGAGGTAGGGTTGCCAACCTCAAGGTACTAGCTGGAGATCTCCTGCTATTACATCTGATCTCCAACGATAGAGATCAGTTCACCTGGAGAAAATGGCCGCTTTGGCTGTTGGACTGTATGGCATTGAAGACACCCCCCCCCACAAACCCTCCCCTCCTCAGGCTCTGCCCCAAAAACCTCCCATTGGTGGCAAAGAGGGACCTGGCAACCCTACCTTGAGGTGAACTGCTGTGGGGAAGCAGTTTCAAAACCAATGCTCCACCACTGAGAAGACCCTGTCTCTAGTGGCTAGGCACTACAATGGCAGGACCACCCAAAGCAGGACCTCTCCTGCAGCTCTTCACTGATGAGCAAGTTCATAGGGGTACAAGCAGTCCTTCAAGTAACCAGCACCTTCCTTTGCGCTTGTAAGAAAAATGTGCATGTATCCACAATCCGTATTGATTTTTTAACCTAACAAACATTTCTGCTGTTACCTCCTTTTACCAACATCGAGCTCTGCTCGTTTTCCGTCCTCGTAATCGTATCATGCCGTATTCTCCTTAGCACCTGCCTTAAAGGCCCCCCTCTTTCATGTGGGCAGCCAAACGTCAGATGCAACCCGGGAGGTGGAATGCTCGTTATGCACAGTTTCACAGCATGCCCAGCTGTGGTTCTTTGATAAACCATTTCTACCAAAAAGGCACAGTAAACAATTGCTAAAGACACCAGTAATTGAGCACCTGGGAACCGGAGACGCTTCTGCTAATGGATCCTGGAAGGGAAAGAGCATGCGGGGGCCTTGCCGTCCTCCTCTAAAGCGATGTACAGTTTTGCATAAACTGTCAGAAATGCCTGCCATAATTAGAAACTGTTGTTCCCTTAGAAACAAGATCATTGGGAAACAACGTGGTGTCCCGATGATACCTTCACACTGTTGCCCTGATGACGCAGAAGACTATACTTGGTGTCAAAAGGAGGTTTGGAAGACAGCATTGACAACTGGAGCGGGTGGTTGGAAAGTGAGAATCCAATGAATTCAGAAAGGATGACATTTTCCACAATGTGCAGTATATTAGACAGTTCACAGTTCACATATTAGACAGGTGAGCATATGAACCAGATCTCACTGATGACAAACAAGGACCCTGCACATGCTCAAAAGCGCCATGTTCGTAATCATTTGGCCATATGTCCCATTCAGGAGAACTTGAAAAAGGCTTCTGGGGCTAAGTCTTCCATTACTGCCAGCTCATGTGAAGCCCAGGATGTCAGAAGACAAGTAAGAATGGAGAGAGCTAGAGTGGTGTAGTGGTTAGATTACTGGAACTGGGATATGCACATTCTCATCTATGAAATTTTATCCTGTTCTTCCTCCAATGAATTCAGGGCAACAAACATGGTTCTCCTGTACTCTGTTTTGTGCTCACAACAACCTAGGGTTGCCAGATCCCTCTTTGCCACCAGCGGGAGGTGTTTGGGGCAGAGCCTGAGGAAGGTGGAGTTTGGGGAGGGGAGGGACTTCAATGCCATAGAGTACAATTGCCAAAGCAATTGTACTCTAAGCAATAGAGTACAATTGCCATTTTCTCCAGGAGAACTGATCTCTGTCAGCTGGAGATCAGTTGTAATAGCAGGAGATCTCCAGCTATTACCTGGAGGTTGGCAATCCTGTGAATTAGATAAGATTGAGAGAGAGTGACTGGGCCAGTCACCCATCATCATGGCAGAGTGGGGATTTGAACCAGTCTGGCACTCTAACCACTACACCACATTCCCTCTCTGCTTCTTCACGTAGCCAGGTGATCTTTCTCAGCCTAATCTACCTCAGAGGGTTGTTGAGAAGAAAGAATGGAGATGGGGACAACCAGGTACACTGCTCTGAGCTCTATGGCACATTGGCAGTCTAAAAAATGTGACAGATACATCTCAATTCAGACTGGCAATAAAACAGTAAGGATGCTCCAAAAACATGCTGTGAAGGAACAGCTTCCCTGGCAACCCTAACCATACAGAAGGTCTCAGAATAGTTCTCCTCCCACATGGAGCTTCTGTGTGTTTTAGCAGTTCCCACCTCAGCTTGTAAGCAGAGCATAGGGCCTGATCCTGAAAAATATCATGGGGCTTCTGCTTACTTTGGAATGAATAGGTGTTGACAGCTCTTAGCGCCTAAGAGTCTCAGGGAACACAGGGAGAAGCATCCGAATGCTAATGTAAAAGGCTTGGAATCCTGAATGAACTGGTTTAGTGTTGGGTGGAAGAACAACAGGACCCAGAATCTGGATGGAGAGGGTTTAAGATTCTGTGGCACAGTAGCACTGTATCAGGTTTGTATGTAAGATTGCACACGAAGCTCAGCAACTGGCCTTTAGCCAGTAGCAGGCCTTTAGCCTGTCCTCTCTGTCGACCTCATTCACCTACACAGGGTTGCTATGAGGACATGGGATGAAAATGCCTCATAATAAATTACTTTTATCCTGGGGCATATGTCTTCAACGGTCAAAGCGTACAACTGGGTTACACCCCAATCTAAGATGAGTTGCAGCAGTTGTCCAGCAGCACCTCTATCCGATTATCCTGCTTTCTGCCCTCTTTCCTAACTGTTACTTTTCAGTACCCCTTCCCTGTCCTTAGACTGACAGAAGGCTTGGCAATATTATTGTGGTTGCCCAGCAACACCCAAAATGGCCACCAAATGGCCATGACAATGGAACATGTCAGTGGACATTCAACTCTCAAAGCTACAGCTGTTGTTTCTGGGTTTTTTTAATCCCACAGTGTATTTATTTTTTAAGATTTCAGATTTTTCTGCAAACCTCTGACTTCTTAAAGAAAAAGCAAGGTAGATTTGGGAAAGAGTGCATCGAGGAAGGGGAAAATCAGGAAAGAGCATGACGTGTGGCAGTATAACCTCTTTTTGTGTGGGTACTATGGGGCTGCCCTGACCTGGATGGCCCAGGCTAGCCTGAACTTGTCAGATCTCAGAAGCTAAGCAGGGTTGGCCCTGGTTAGTATTTGGATGGAGGCAACCAAGGAAGTCCAGGCTCACTACACAAAGGCAGGCAACAGCAAATCGTCTCTGAACATCTCTGGCCTTGAAAACCCAACGACTTTGCCATAAGTTGCCTGTGACTTGGTGGCACTTTCCCCCACCACCCATATGGGGTACTTCAGCCACAAAAATTGCAAGACCATTTAAAAGAGAGCTTCTTTAACTCAGTCCACCATACAGAGCAATGCAACAAAACTAGTAACACATAAATATAGTGGTGGTCAGAAAACCGCAACTCTTGCTGAGTTCAGTAAATCACTGGTTCTTGCTTGAGTTAAGTCCCACCAAATTAAGTCCCACCAAGGTGCTGGATTCTTCTCATCCAATTGTGGTTCAGAGGGATTCAGTTCTAATAAATTGGGCAATGCAGTAATCAGACTACAATATGAAGCTGGAAAGACATAGCCCTTATACGAGTTGATAAGAGCCCAGAAAATGTAATTCAAACTCTCCAGCAGCCAGCCTGCAGCTGAGTAAGGGACTCTGCTAAACCAACTAGTTCTTGGGGGTTACAGAAGCAGCCTAAAAAGGGTATTTGGGACCCTTCGTGTTGCACATGGTTGTTAGCAGAGCAGGAGGAAATGGAGATAATAATGCCATTGTACCATTTATCTAATGTGGGCATTACAGAACAATGGCAGCATTTTGCTTTTGATGCACTGCCTCCTTTGGAGGCCAACATTAACCCCATGGTAAGGAACCCAAGAGCTAAATTTTAATATGTGCCACTACCTACACAACCTCTTTGCCTAATGGTACACTCTCAAACATGAAGCACGTTTTGTTTAATGGCCTGGCTGGATCTCCCCATAAATAGCTGGGAAGTCAATAATTTCACCATAAAACAACCTTTAATTGTCCATTAGCTCTAAAGTGCTTTCAGACTGCATTTCTATAAACCAGAGCAATCGTTGGGGTTTTTTTTTTATCCTTCTAAAAACGCATACACCGTGATGCCGTTTCCTGTTGATGCTGCAGTTGCGCGCCCCACCTCTTTGTGAAAACAATCAAACGTTCTCAAGCCATCTCACCACAGTGGACCCCCCCCCTTTTTTTTCATACATTTTCGGCACACATTTTTTACAGTGATGATTTTTGCAAGACTAATGAACTGTTCTGAAAGGCTGACCAGCTATAATTGGAAAGGATAAGATGTGCCTGTTTCATTATCTTGATTTCCCATGATGATAAAAAGAGGAACAATGTTAAATAAAACACTGGGGGCATTATTTCTAATACTGGCATTTTCTTGCTGGAGCTAGAGTCTGGTCCTAGTTAGCCATACCCAAATTCAGTCTCTCAGAGTGGAATAATACATTAGGTGCATTTCCATGAATATGTTTCCTGAAGATTTTTTTTTAACGATGCAACCGTGGGGCCTTGATTCAAAGGGGCACAGGGGGATAGGAGACATTTAACTCTTCCGTTGTACTGCTTTCCCACCAAAAACTGCTTCCCTCCTCAAGCTTTTTTTTTTTACCTATGGGCATCTGTACATTTTTCCTGAAGGTGTAAAATGGCTTGGGAATGGTGATTTTCAGAAGGAAAATGGCAAGAGGGAAGAGCGTTGAATAGCTTCTCTCCCCCTGCACCACTCCCCCCTTTAGATCACAGGACTTCATTCTATTAGAAAAAAATAAAACCAGGGAGGAAAAATAATTGCAGGACTATCAATATCTATATCGATATCTATATCTATTGTTGGATCCCCTGGAAGAGTTCACAGAAGATACTAGCAGAGTGGATCTTTCCCCATGTTTCCTTTTGCCAGAAAGCTGCCAGTTCCTAAACTCCACTCGGAGCATCGGGAGAACCTTGCAAGTAAATTGTGCCACAGGATGGGGTGGGGGGGCTGCAGGGATGGGGGGAGCTCTTCTGCTGACTCAAGAAGGGGAAAGAAGCCATTTTATTTGATTCCCCCTTGTTGTTGCACACACATACCCATCCTGTGGCACATTTTGCTTTTGATGTTCTTCTGATCCTCTGAGAGGAGTTTTGGGACAAACTCCAGGCTGTCTAGGGGAAGGAGAAAGTAGGGGGAAATCCGCCCTGCCGGCACATTTTGTGGATTCCAGTGGATCCAACCCAATGCAGAGTTCCCCCTGATCCTCCAAGGCCTGAACTGAAGCTAGAACTTGGAGTAGACCTTTTAGAAACCAAGGTCTGGCTGCTTATTTTTAAATTCCGGTTGAGGATCCACTACAGAGCCACCCCATCGTGTCTGACGTGGCATATGCTTTCCGACCGCTCGGTCTCCCTCTGGAGCAGGACCATCACAGATAAAATTAAATCCATAGGGATTTCCTTTGAGGCGTTACTTCCCTTAACCGAGGCGCAAGCCTTTAGAATCCTAAAACAAAGGATCACAGACATCGGGAAACAATCTCTTCTTGCTAGTGCCGTAAGCTCTTGCTCGCCTCTACTCTTTGGTATCTCCATGACCCCGAGCTCTCTACCTGGTTACTTCTACACTCTGACCTCCTTCTCCCTCAGACGCCTTTTTATGCAGGCCCGCTTAAATATCCTTCCCACGGCCTGGACCAGGGGCAGATATGCTAAGATCCCCCACGCGAAAAGGCTATGTTCTTGTGCTCATGGCCAAGCCGAAACAGTGAACCATGTTTTGCTACACTGTGAGCATGGCTTACCCTTTCGCGAACAGATCATTGAACCCCTCTTGAAAGACAGCCCCGGTGGCACTACAAGGAGCTAGTCAGATTTCTCTTAAGCGATAGTCATTCTCAGGTTACTGCAGGGGTTGCCAGCTTCCTGGGACTTATTTTAAATTACTCTAATCCACATTTATGATTTTAAGTAAGAGTCCAACTCTAGTTTTAAAACCTTCTTTTTACCTAAATATGTATATATTTATTTTATGCCAATAAAGGTTTTGATATTGATACTGATATTGATAACTTGGAGTATAGAGGGCTTTAGGAACCCGGTAAAGACAGACAATCCTAACATTTATCACTCTTCAGGCCAACCCAGAGGCTCCATGCTTAGGGTTGCCATGTCCCTCTTTGCCACCAGCAGGAGGCTTTTGGGGCAGAGCCTGAGGAGGGCGGAGTTTGAGGAGGGGAGGGACTTCAATACCATAGAGTCAATTTTGCCAAAGCAGCCATTTTCTCCAGGTGAACTGATCTCGATCGGCTGGAGATCAGTTGTAATAGCAGGAGATCTCCAGCTAGTACTTGGAGGCTGGCAACCCTATCCATACTGTCTGCCAATTGCAAGGGCTGATGTAGCACTGGGTCCCCTCCCTGTTTCCTTTGTTCTTACTGAAATACACATAGACACTCATTAGGCTATGTCCCAGCCCCAACCCACAAAATTCAAACCCTAAAGTCATGGACAGCAGGGGACAATGCCATGTATTTAGGAGTACTTCTTCAGTACGCAGAAGATGCTTCAAAGTGGGATGGTATAGAACCTAACTAAGATCCTGAGCTACTGTAGCTGTTGGGCCATTCTACCTTTTGTGCAATTGTTTCACAGTGTTTTGATCAAACTGCCTGTTAAGGGGGGGGGGGAATCTCATCCGAGCATTTGCACAGTGTGAAAGAAAGAAAACCACTGCGGAAGTGCAAAGAGCTTCTCTTAATACCTCCAGATTTTACCACATCTGTGCCTAAGCTTTACTTAAAGGCTACTTTTGTGGTGCTAACTGACTTGTGCTGCTCTCTCAGGTTAACAGCTACTGCCAATTTTCCTGCCTGTAATGAGAAGCTATAATATATAATTTAGGTTGTTTTCAAAATGATATGCCTGCTGTGTGTAATATGATTAAATGGGAAATCTGTTCCTATATAGAGTCTAAAACAGGCCAACACTAGCACAAGAGAACAGCAGGAAAGGGGGGGGACAACATCTGAACATTAAATACATTCACATAGAGGATATGTTGCTTTCTTCATCCAGCAGTGTTGAAATGGTTCCCTAGAGGCCATCTGGTCCAGCCACATGAAATTGACTTATGTAATACGTACAATAGACTAGAATTGTTTGCGCTCTGTGGCCTGTAATGTACACAGCCATTGGTTGAGCTGCCATGATTTCATATAAAGGAAACTTGCACCGTGTATTCATTGTCTATGATCTGCAACACATACAGCCATTGATGGACATATTAGAGAGGCCGTCAGCACAGAATGCTGGAACATAGTACTGCTTCTGTGAGGGAAATAGTTGGTTAGTTTGGCTGAGAGAAAAAGGTCATGCAGAACAATGTCAGAAAGGTAATGGACAGTCATGGGAGTGCGGAATCTTGGGAATTTGAGACCTGGATGACAAAAAAATATCCATGTACGTAGAAAAACGTTTATTTGATGATTGATTTGTTGAAACCATTTCTGTCTTTCCCTTCAGAATCCCCAGGCAATGGAAATTAAGAAAAAATTAACAATCAAAAGACCACCATATAGCGAACTGCACCGAATCAAAAGAGCAAGAAGAAGAAGAAAAAGAGTTGGTTTTTATATGACAATTTTCTCTACCTTTTAAGGAGAATCAAACCAGCCTACAATCTCCTTCCCTTCCTCTCCCCACAACAGACAACTTGTGAGGTAGATGGGGCTGAGAGAGTTCGGAGAGAACTGTGACTAGCCCAGGGTCACCCAGCTGGCTTCATGTGTAAGAGTGGAGAAACCAACCCGGTTCACCAGATTAGGGTCGGCCGCTCATGTGGAGGATTGGGGAATCAAACCCGGTTCTCCAGATTAGAGTCCACCACTCTTAACCACTACACCATGCTGGTTCTTCAACAAGCTGAAGTCATTGTAAGGTCAGCAGCATTACCAACACCCAAATACAAAACCACCCCATACAGCACATTACTGAGAGGAATGGCTGTGCTGATTGTAGGAGGCAGCGGAGCTGCACAGCCTCCAAAGAAGTTTCCCCCCCAAAAAAAACCTCCCCGCAGTGTAAAAAACCCTAAAAAGGTGGCGTATCTCGCAAAAAATAAAAAAAGGGCGTTCCCGAGCCGAAAGAGCTTTGGAGGCCACCTAAAGGCGGCTCCTCCCCCAGCCCAATGCCAGAACACCCCAGGAACGCCCTCCCGGGCAGCACAGGGAGGACAGCGTCGGGGCCTTCCCGACGGCATCCAGGCCGCACTGCATGGCACAGCCTGTTTTTTGCCACCTGAGCTCTTTCGGGCAAAGAGCTCAGGAATGCGCTGTTCGTTTGTCAAGTCCAAACATGCTTTCAAAGAACATCAGCAGTAGGAGTGGGGGCAGGTGGACTTCCCTTGTTAGAGAGTTTCATAGTTGTGTCATTGCTGTTCAAAAGTCCCTCTTTCTCATGGCTATCCATCAAAACACAGATGGTGTCGGTCCACAGAAAAAGACCTGTGAAGAGGACCTGAATTAGGGCTCTATGGGAAAAGGCATTCCTGAAGAGTCTCTGCTCCCAGGCCACTCCTGTCTTTGAAAGCAATGATAGTCACTTTGCGTTGGCCACAGAAACCCGTCCAACAGAGAGTGTAGAGGATACCCAGTCATGGTTCTGGTTGCTCACCTGTACAGCCACATTCTAGATTTGCAGCCGTTCTTCAAGAAATCTACATAGTCTGGATGTCACTGGTCCCACAGTGTGGATTATAACAGACCTAATGGAAAGTAAACCACTAGATATCCAGTGCTGTTATATTTTTATCCCACCCTTTCTCTAAAACTCTTCACTTCCCCGTTTTAGCCTTAGCTGAGAGAATGACTGACTAAGGTCTCGCAGTGATTATCTTTTGACCTTTCCTTTCTTTAGCTTCCTGATGCTTCCAATTATAATTATAGCATGCTTCTGCTTCCTACTTTTGGCCTCTTTCTTTCTGCCGCTCTGAATATGAAAGCCAAAAGACAGAAGATGTTGTTGGTGGGGGGACACTTCCATTGGACTTCGCTAGGAAGCAGCATACCCAATCTAGCAGAGGAAGAATTTGAACCTAGACCCTCCTCTGTTCCAGATTCAGCACTGGAATCACTACTACACAACGGCTGTTGGATACTGGGGTGGCAGAAGGAAAGAGCCTTAGCAGTAAGGAGGAGAACGTTGCTGGGACAATAATTGGAGGAGTCAGGAAGCTACCGAAAAGAAGGGCCAAAAGAGAGAGAAGGTTCCAGGGGGGAAACACTGCAGTTGGGCCTAACTAGCTATTAGTATGCATGATCATTATGTTGAGAACTTTCAAACTACACTATTTTATTGTAATTCCAACAACCATCCTGTACGGTAGGTCCATATTATTATTCCCATACTGCCATAGGGATCTGAAACAGAGAGAGAGAGTAGTTTCTCTAAAGCCACCTAGTGAGTTCATGGCTAGAACTTAGGGTTGTCAACCTCCAGGTACTACCTAGAGATCTCCTGCTATTACAGCTGATCTCCATCCAATAGGGATCAGTTCACCTTGAGAAAATGGCCGCTTTGGCAATTGGATTCTATGGCATTGAAGTCCCTCCCCTCCCCAAACCCCACTCTCTTCAGGCTCCGCCCCAAAAACTTCCCACCAGTGGCAAAGAGGGACCGAGCAACCCTACTAGAACTAGAGACGTGAAGGCCCAGGTGGGGACAGAAAAATCTACAGGAAAAATACTTGGGTTTGGGCACCAGGGTATCTCCACAGACTTATTTTTTCAGTTTTTTCATGGGGAAAATTGGACATTTGGGGGGGGGGGCACTAAAAAAAACCCCTATGAAACATTTTGTCTTTTAGGATGAGGGCTGAATTACACAATACAATCTTAATGAGTCTGGATCTAAGTCCCTTTCCCTGCAGCGGCCCTGCAGCTCTGGAGAATGACTTTTTCAAAGTTTGCAGGGGCCGGATTCATCTCAGACCATGCCATGGGAGGGGGGGAGCAAATAACTCCCCCGGGGCCTTTTGGCTCGGAAAAATGGGAGCCAGGAGTCCCTGCTCTGAGTTGCGGTCCTGAGCTGAATCAAACCCCTGCAGCAGCTGTGGGGAAAGCCCAACCAAGACTCATTAAAAATTGCACTGTGTAGTTTGACCCTGAGTGAAGGGCTTTTTGAGGCAAGGTTTACTCACACAAAATGTGTAGTATGCAGATTTTTACATAAGGCAATCTACAACATTAATGCATAGCCACTCTTGTATGTATGGTAGACAATATTTTCAAGGATGTATTAAGCGTGTCTAATTTTGTCCACAGTTGATATGCCATAATGTGTATGAGGACAATGCACTACTGAAGAGTATGACATTTTCAATGTTGAAAGGTTAGCTATGAGAATGTTTCTGTACAAATTATACACTTAATTTTGTTTGTTTACGATAACACCTGGGTTTTCTAGTTTCAACTTGTATTTTTCTCCTTGCCTACCAGACGGTAAAAGCTAAGATTCATATGCTATGGTAACACAGAGGGCAGCAATTTGCAGCACTCTCTTTCCAATTTTGTACATTTTAAAAAATTTTCTTGTAGAAAAACCGTTTTAAAATTTCATAAATATGCCCAATAGTTTTTCTATAGGAAGTTATAAATGAGGCATTGCATGATGTTAAAGCAGTAAAATAAGTTCAGGGTTGATAATCATGTAAGTATGGCCAGAGAGCCAGCATGGTGTAGTGGTTAAGAGTGGTGGTTTGGAGTGGTGGACTCTAATCTGGAGAACTGGGTTTGATTCCCCGCTCCTTCACATGAGCGGCAGATGCTAATCTGGTGAACCGGGTTGGTTTTCCCACTCCTACACATGAAGCCAGCTGGGTGACCTTGGGCTAGTCACACTCTCTCAGCCCTGCTACCTCACAGGGTGTCTGTTGTGGGGAGGAGAAGGGAAGGTGATTGTAAACCAGTTTGAGTCTCCCTTAAGTGGTAGAGAAAGTCGGCATATAAAAACCAACTCTTCTTCTTCTACTACTACTTTAATTGTCCCCCCTTTTTTCGCTCCTCCCCCCAGCTTCAAAATTTCTGGACATTTTACATCTTTAACAACGAAGATATTTGAACATTTGATCTCAGAGGACTGGATCACAGCTCATTTTAATTACTACAGTACACCAGCTTGATATTGGCAGGAAAATATCAAGTCACGAGTAAGATTTTTGGGCAGTAATATGGATATTAAGATTCCCAGAAGAGAATCCAAGGGCGAAAACGCATGGTCACTTTATCCTCCTTTAATCCCTGTTTTAGCCAGGATCGAACGCACATTAGGCGAAATGCATGCGTTCGATCCTGGCTGAATCCTGGTTGAAACAGGGATTAAAGGAGGATAAAGCGACCATGCGTTTTTGCCCCAAGACATATGTCAGATTCCATGTTCTGGTTTTTCTCAATTGCCTCTTAATCCCATTATGGTGGTGTTCCCTTTCCATTACTATGGAAGGTTGCTTTGCACTTCCTTATAAAGTCTCTGTTATTTGAAGTCTTTGTTGTACTCTCATCTTCTACACGGAGACCATTATTTTTTATAGGTGTGCTAGTCAGATACCCTCTCAATATATTTTTTTACAAATCTTACAATGCAATCCTTAACCAAAAGTATTCTAGCTCTGTTTAGGATTGCACTGTTAACTCCTTGTGTCTCTTCACGTAGACAAAAGACTACCTTGCTTCCCAACGAGGACAGCAATTTCCTGCTTCTTTGTCTGAGCCTTTAAATTGCCCCATTTTTATCTCTTAATGCTGTGCCTCATGAAACAGTATGGCTATTTTGGTATTGAATGATACAGGGCATCTGGCAACCCACCTTCAGCATCCATGTGAATGCAGAAGCCAAAGCAGGTAAGGACCTCTGACTATCTTTTTTGGGAAGGCAGGGCACGTGTCAATCTCACCTTGTCAATCTCACCCTCAAAGGCTGCAGGCCAAGAGACTGTGTAATGATTTTCTGTATAGCCAGCCCTGACCATATTTAGGTGGCGTTGATTGGGAGTCATTGTGTGAGCCTGAAATAAGCTTACACGGCTATTTGGCGTTCCAGTTCAATGTCATCTGCATAGAAAGTGCAGACGTGACTTGAAATTTAAATGCCGAACTCTGCAGAGATCAAGATTCCAAGGTGCCAATAGGATCCAAGAAGAGTACAAAATGTGCAAAAAGTGTGGATTGGGGCCACTCAGGCTCACTTCAAGCCGTTTTGCAAGCTGCCTGCCAGTGCAGAGATTCCACATGGCTACAATAAGCATATGAATGCAGAAGCTAGAGGAACAACTGCATGAGTCCTTTCTACCCAAGCACTGCCTTTCTACCCAAGCATGGGAACCAGCTGCAACACTTCTAGAAATAAATGTGAACGCTGATGGGATTAAACATTGTAGTAGACTGCACAAATACCAATGCGTTTGCATCTTACAATTTTTGCACATTGTTGGGAAAACCATTTTCACCCCTCCTATTTTCTTTGGCAAATATCCCACTTGTGTTTGGTTCTTCCATGCCATTTTAAAATCATTTTACACCATTCATAGGCAAAAAAAACACGTGTCTGATTTGGCAACAACATTTCTATATAAGTTAGTAAATATGCTCAAATGGGAAAAGGATGACTGCAAATTTCATCCTGACCTTGGAGGAACCATAACAGAAACTTGAACTTTCAAATCAAACCAGTGCTTGGATGTGGAAAAGCAAGAGTTTTTCCATGAAGGGTTAAGAATTTGCCATGGTGGTAGGGTTGCCAGAGCCCGATTGGGAAACTCGTGGAGATTTTGTGATGGAGCCTAGGGAGGACAAGGACCTCAGTGGGGTGAAATGCCAGAGAGTCCACACTCCAAAGTATCCATTTTATCCAGAGTAACTGATCTCTGTAGTATGGAAATGAGCTGTAATTCCAGGGGATCCTCATCTCCCACCTGGAGGCTGGCATCCCTACATATTGCTGATTTCTGCAGTGCAGTCCTGGGTGTCGGCAACAACTCACTATTCACTTTCACAAAGTGTGTTATAGAAAATCACAGAGGTGATGAAGCCATCACTGATCCCATCCTGTCTTAATGTCTGTCTGTTAAAAAAAGGTAAAGGTCCCCTGTGCAAGCACCAGGTCATTCCTGACCCCTGGGGTGACGTCACATCCCGACGTTTCCAAGGCAGACTTTGTTTGCGGGGTGGTTTGCCAGTGCCTTCCCCAGTCATCTTCCCTTTACCCCCAGCAAGCTGGGTACTCATTTCTGTTATTACCTTTTTATCCCATCATCCAGAGATCTTAGGATAGTATACAGGGTGCTTCCCTACTCCTTTCTACCTTCATTTAAAAAAAAAAAAAAAAAACCTGTGAGGTAATTTATACAGGTCTAAACTGAAAGGTTCCCAAATGGCTGGCCCAAGGTTACTCACTGAATCAATGTTTCCCCCTTATGACAAGGACCTATCTTTTCTGCTGTTACTTTTGTGCTATATCAACATTTGATTAAATGCTTACTACCTTGTACCATGGCTTTTCCTAGTTATGCTGCTGTGGAAAAGTTGAGACTAGTTTTTATATATTTTATAAAAATATAACTGCTGATGTGTTTTGTTGTTTGGGCAACATAGTAATAAGTTGGAGAGCCTCTAATGGAGAGCCTCTAATAGTCACTCAACTGCTAGCTTCGGGAGAGTAAGTTGGAGAGCCTCAATAGTCATCCAACTAATAAGTTGGAGAGCCTCTAATAGTCATTCAACCGCTAGCTTCGGGAGAGTAAGAAATGCCTACTCAGATATGACACCCACTGGGTGATCCGAGGCTGATCACTTTCTTTCATCTTTATCCTATTTCACAGGATGAAATGGAGGAGAACCTGAGCTTCTTGGAAGAAGGGATTGATAAAATGATAGGGTTGTGTTTTTTTTTGTCCTGGTGGCCATTTTATGGTTGTTTTTCATCATTTGTTTATCATCCTGCCCTGGGGATCTGTTTTATGAATGGAAGGACAGGTTTTTAAATATTTTATTAAATATCAGTAATAGTGTCCATCTGTCCATTTCTGAGGTGGGGGGCTGAAAGTGCTCTGGGGGCGGCGTCACTCCGCAATCAGCGTAAGTGGCCTCTTATCACAGAATAAGAGGCATTTATGCCGGCGGTGGGGACAGTTGCTTTGGCGCTGTAGAGCTGCACGCCGCTCCTCCAACACTGCAGTCTCTCCGGGACCTAAATCCTGGAAGAGAAATGCAGCGCTGGTATGGGGGGTGTTCCCCAGGGCGGAGCTGATGGAGGAACACCCCTTCCAGCAACAGTGTTGATGCACCAGGTTTTTCCAGGCGCAGCATCACTGTTTTCAATGGGGCTTTCCCCCCCATTTTTGGATTTTTTTGAAGGGGTTTTTACGCCTTGCAGCATCCGGGTTTTAAGCCTTGCAGCATGCCTCTCTGGAGGCACTGTGCTATCCCTGGCTGCTGCAAGGCTCAGGAATGAGCTGTATGTGTGTGTATCTCAATAGTGTTAAAGGTAAAGGTAGTCCCCTGTGCAAGCACCGGGTAATTCCTGACCCACGGGGTGTCACATTCCGACGTTTACTAGGCAGACTAACTTTACCAGGGTGGTTTGCCATTGCCTTCCCCAGTCATCTACACTTTACCCCCAGCAAGCTGGGTATTCATTTTACCGACCTCGGAAGGATGGAAGCCTGAGTCAACCTTGAGCTGGCTACCTGAAACTGAGTCCCATCGGGATTCAACTCAGGTCGTGGTCAGAGCTTTGGACTGAAGTACTGCAGCTTACCACTCTGCGCCGCGGGGCTCAACAGTTATATTGTTATATATAACAGAGAGGCAGAAATGGAGAGGCAGGTGGAGTGATCGTTTTTCGAGCAATAATTAACATTAATTGGATGTAAATGTCATATTTTCTGGCACAGAATAAATTCCCAAAGCAACAGTCCACCATGCTGCAAATGTTTTGAATGTTTGCTAAAACACTGGGCATTTTTGGATAAAGGAGCACAACAATGTGTGATTAATGAGAATTTAACAATTTAAGGGGGTATGAAATACATAACACCTAGTCAGTGCTGCTGACAGCCGAGGATACTTGATAGAAATAGGCTATGACTCAATAGAACTCCCACTAGATGGGTGCCACAATTGCAGTGCACATCACTTAGCCAAGCACATGAAAGACAGTAAGCATGTATTGATGTGATTTGCGAAGGGAGGCAACAAATGGAAAGTGACCCTTAAAGTTGTTCCATTCTGAAATGTTAAATATTATCCTTTTTTTTCACTTCTTATCCCATCTCAAACGTATTCATTTACAAAATTCACATCCCGCTTTTCTATCCTCACAAGCCACTAAGGCAGCTGACCGTTTAAAATGTACATGATAAAAATAACATTTTAAAACCATTAAAATCTACCCCCCCAAAAAAAAAACATTATTAAAACAAATTAAAAACAGAGATAAAATATACACAAAGACATAAAAACAGCAATTAAAACATTAGTCAGGATGGAGGAATCACGAAGAGAATGCCAAACAAAGCAAAAAAAGATGTCAACAGAAGGGCATAGACGAAGACTTCCAGAGCGTTGGGGCCATGATTGAGAAGGCCTTCTCCTGGGTTGCAACCTATCTCATCTCAGAAGACAAGGACACCCAAATTAAGGCCTCCAAAGATGACCATAACGATTGGGCAGGTTCATAAGGCATTCAGTGGTCCTTCAGGTATGTTGGTCCCAAACCATATAGGGCTTTGAAGGTCAAGACCAGCACCTTGAATTGTGCCTGGAAACAAATTGGCAGCCAGTGTAGGTGGGCCAAGACTGGATTGATATGGCCCCTTCGACCCACTCCAGTCAACATCTTGGCTGCAGAATTCTGTACCAACTGAAGATTCCAAACACTTCTCAAGGGCAGCCTCATATAGAGCACATTGCAGTAATCTAATTTATGTGTAACCAGGGCATAGACCATAGTGGCCAGATCTTTTCGGCCCAGGAAAGGCCACAGATGGTTGACCAGTCAAAGCTGGTAAAAGTAGGGTTGCCAGATCCCCGCTGGCCACCAGTAGGGGAGGGGGGAGGGGTATGGTTGACAGATCCAGATTGAGAGGATGGAGCCTGAGAAGGACGGAGACCTCAGTGAGGTATACCTATTCTCATGCTGAATACCTATTCTCTCTAGTATCAGAGGAGCATGCCTATTATATTAGGTGCTGCGGAACACAGGCAGGACAATGCTGCTGCAGTTGTTTGGGGGCTTCCTAGAGGCACCTGGTTGGCCACTGTTTGAACAGACTGCTGGACTTGATGGACCTTGGTCTGATCCAACAGGGGCTTTCTTATGTTCTTATGTACAGTGCCACAGAGTCCACCCTCCAAAGCATCCTTTTTCTCCAAGGGGACTGATCTCTGTAGTCTTGAGATGTGCTGTAATTCCGGGAGATCCCCAGGGCCCACCTGGTGGCTGGCATCCCTAGGTAAAAGACACTCCTGGTCACAACTGTCACCTGCTTATCCAGCAGTAGGCCTTGGTCCAAGAGCATCCTTAGACTATGGACCTATTGCTTTAAGGGGAGTGCAACCCCATCCAGAACAGATGACACCATAAATCCTGGGTCAGACCTTCCACTCATCAGTAGTACTTCTGTCTTGTTGGGATTAAGCTTCAGTTTATTAGTTCGCTTCCACTCCAAAACTGCCTCTAGGCACCAGTTCAGGGTTGCTACAGCCTCCCTGGGATCCACTGGAAGTGTGAGATAGATGGCAGCCAAAGAGAGCAGCTACCAACCACAGCTGTCTCAGTATCCTTACAGTTTGAACTTGATGCATGAATATATGGTACCATTCTCAGTTCTCAGAGCTGAACTATACAGTACACTTCCCCCCACCCCGCCCTGTGATCCAGCTTTTATCTGCTTTTGGTTTCATGTCTAGGTGTTTGGGATAAATAGTAATCTCCACTCCCAAATCTCCAGGTATTTCCCAACTGGACTGACTATGGAGTAAGTCCCACTGAGTTTAGCACAATTTACTTTGAGCAAACATGCTTAGTAATGCAGTATCACTGACCATACCTTCCACTCTTTGTGTAACAGCCCCTTAGGGTTGCCAGCTCTGGGTGGGGAAATACCTGGAGATTTGGAGGTGGAGCTTGAGGAGGGTGGGGCTTCAAGAGGGGAGGGACTTCAATGAGGTATAATGTCATAAAGTTCACCTTCCAAAGCAGCCATTTTCTCCAGGTGAACTCACCCGGTGATCAATTGTAATAGCAGGAGATCTCCAGCCACCACTTGGAGATTGGCAACCATGTGAAAATCTCATTAATTATTGTCCTAAGAAAATAATAGTTTTGGCAAGTTTCCTCTTAAATGTTGACTTTGCCATTTTCCCATGATGGCTCTTTGGTTCAATCTACAAAGTAAATTACGTCTGTTTTATAGCACATCAACTGTCATGGCTTCCCCGAACAATGGGATTTGTAGTTTAGTGAGATGCCAAGAATTCTCTTTCAGAGATTCCTGGCTTCTATTTACAATTCCTCATCTGGGACATGTGAATGGGTTTACGAATGACAGTTAAAAGTTTAAATCTGTAGTGTGGATATCCCTTGTCAGACAACTATCTCCTGGGGCCAAATTGAGTTGGTAACACTAACACATCCAGACTTTTTGAAACTAAATGTGGGAGTCTCTCCAGGGCTTTCCTCTAATAATCCTGAAACAAGCCCAATTAATTCCTGGCCAACAACTACAGATGACCATTCAAATTCCACAATGAAGTCCCCTAAGCTGTTCCTTCTTCCCCTCTGTATAGCAGGAGTGTAGTAGCAGCAGAGGCTACTTTATCATTATCAGAGGGATGCTACCCTGTTTGGCCCATAGTGGTGAGAAGCAATTACCACGTGGAGCTTGACTATCACATTGTCAGACTCTAGGGCCCCATTCCACATTCCTGGAGGGAATGTGAATATTTTCAATGGACTGCCAAGTTTCACTCGTTTTCAGTAGCAACTACATCGATTCATTTAAAATTTTACAGAAAGGAATCATGGCAACACATCCATTGTTCAGTCAAGTCCAAACTGACCATGTTGCCCTAGATGTAATTTAGCAGTAAAAATCAGCTCCGGGGGAGAAGGGGTTATGGGGTTGCCAACCTCCAGGTACTAGCTGGAGATCTCCTGCTATTACCACTGACCTACAGCCGCTAGAGATCAGCTCCAATGGAGAAAATGGCCGCTTTGGCAATTGGACTCTATGGCATTGAAGTCCCTCCCCAAACCCCGCCCTCCTCAGGCTCTGCCCCAAAAACCTCCCGCCGATGGTGAAGAGAGACCTGGCAACCCTAGGTTATGTGGATTGGGGCAGTGGCACTGGGGAAGGGAGCATTTATCTCTTCCCCTCTACGCTCTCTTTCCCTGATCAGAAGCCCCCCCCCCCACCTAGCCCTCGAGTTGCTTTTGTCATTGGCATTGTCTTCGATCCCTGTACTGTCCCTGTCTTTCCCCCTTCCTGAGTTTAAAGCAGCCAGAGAGCAGACATCACCAATCAGGAAAAATGGCTTGGGGCGAATTAAATCCTGTTCCCCAGCATAGTGGCTCCAACCTGTCTCATCCTTTCCGTAGCTGCTATTTGCAGAGGTCTGGTGCCCAGATCACCGTTCCCCAAGATCGTATTTGTTTGGCCTTCAGATTCAGTCTGCAATGCCATGCACACTTAATTGGAAGCAACCCCAAAGAACGCACCAGGACTTGCTTCGAAGTAAACATGCATACTATCAGGGCAGTTTGGAGCCCAGAGTGACACCTGTACTGTTGAACATCAAATCAGCTTCCAATACATTTCGACAAGCTGACATTTTCTGGCTCGGGTTCCCCAGACATAGATTTTAAGGAATCAGAGCAGTCATACATTACCTCCCCGAGCAACGAGGGGTAATAAACATGCAGGTTCTCTCGTTTGATTTTTAGTCCCAGAACATGCTGGAGTGTAAAGCATATCTTGCATGACTATTTGTATTACAGGGAGTGGGGGGAAATAATTACTGAAAAGGAAAATAAATGGTATTTCATCCTATTTCTCTGAAGGAGCTGGACTCCTCAACCACAGATAAAGTCATTTCCTTATAAATAACAAATTTCCCTGTAAAAGAATGCATGTTCAGGAAGGGCCAAGAAGAATTATCTGAACTTCTTTTTTAAAAGGACACACACACTTATCTGTGCTTTCTGTATCAGGAGCTTATTGCTATCTCTTAAATGTATCTTGTTCAATTCAAAAGAAAGCACTTTGCCCCCTGATCCTGAGCTCAGAAAGCATCTCTGCTATTTCAGTGACATTTACTTCCAAGTAAAGCTGCATTTGCGTGGATGCTTATTCGGTAGAGTTGCCAACCTCCAGGTACCAGCTGGAGATCTCCTGCTATTACAACTGATCTCCAGCCGATAGAGATCAGATCACCTGGAGAAAATGTCCACTTTGGCAATTGTATTCAAAGGCATCAAAGTCCCTCCCCTCCCCAAACCCCGCCCTCCTCAGGCTCCGCCCCAAAAACCTCCCGCCGTTTGTGAAGAGGGACCTGGCAACCCTATTATTCAGGGGAGTAAGTTCCATTGATTTCACGGGAGGTTATCTTTGAGATGAGGCTGGTGGTGTGCTGAGGACTGCGAGCTTACAGCACATTGAGTGCAATGGAACTTACTCCCAAGTAAGCATGCAGGCAAGAGAGTAGTTTCCCGTTGCACCCAAACTGTCGGTGAAATTAATGCAGTTTGGAAATAACCCTTTCAGAAGCTCGCTGCTTTCTCACAAGGTTCAAGGTTAATTATGTTTATCGCACAGGCAATCAAGGGAAGCAGCAGAGATGCCAGCAGCAAGACCACAGCATGTGTGTGTGCGCCAACCGCTTCCCATTCATCAAAGTTGCACTTATTGATAAAGTTGCAAGGAAGGGACATTTTTAGGATGGATCATTGATCCTAGGACAAATTAAAACATGTTGCCGAGTGCCTGCGAATGCAAAGAGAATCCAAAAACCAGGTGAAGCGTGAAAGAGCTGGTTCCTTGGGAGATGCGTCTGGCAGATAGGAAATGCCAGCCACAAAATGTATCAGAGTCACACGGCAGCAATTGCATTTAATTGCACCAAAAAGCAATTCATTTACTTTGGCTTACAAGCCTCATCTTTCTCAGACTATCTACGATCTGGATTTCATATTCCTTTGGGATTTCTATAGCTCCGAGACGAGAGGGAGAACTAGAGGTTTGGGGGTGTTTGGGGCTTGTTTAAAAAGCAGTTTTGGCCAGCCACTCAGCAGACTATCTTCTGCAATCCCACCATCTGGGACACTTACCTCTCGACGGACTCATCGCTGTGATCTTCTGTGATCATCTGCAGCTCCTGTGTGTGTTTGTGCGATGGGTCTTTGTCACCACTCTCCTCTGGGCCAGCTTCTGGCATGGGCTCAGTCGCCTGCAGATGTTCGATGAGGCTTTGCCCGTGCCAGGTTTGAATCGGCCGGTGGCGCACCGGGGTCGGGCCGGGCACCGGTGCCAAGATGTTGTGATGGATTGGGCTGTTGTTTTTCTTCAGCCCATTTCTGTCCCGTGAGTGGCTCTTCAGCCTGTTCTGAACCGGCGTGCCTCTATGCTCATATCCTTCCTGCTGTAGGCAACCTCCGGTGCCTGTGGAAGTCTGCGAAGGGTGACTGAACCACCTCCAGCGAAGCCTCAAGATCTGTTTCACGTCAAATTCCTTCTTTCCAGACACTGACATCTTTGCAGGTCAAGGAAAAAAGAGGGAGAGAGAGAAACACACGAGCAGACACAAATCCTGTTGTTCCAGAAAGGAAATGGAGTCTGTTTCTTTCCTCTGTTTCAGTGCCTTCTCTTAATCCAAAAGGGGGGGAAGAAACCCACACACAAGCTGGTATGCCTTCTCTCCTTTCTGTTTGCTTCCTGCGTGTCGGGAGCACTTCTTCGAAGCTCTTCCTAACTGTATAGGTGGGAATCCATTCTGACAGAATGATGAGGTCAGATCTTAAACAAGTAAATCAGCTTAGCGCAGGCGAGCATCTGCCGCTACACTCCCCCAGCTGCTTACATGCACACACACAGAGCGCTGCTGCTCCGCTCCTGAATATATAACCGAGCCTCCTATCATCCTCGGGGATCTTACCGGTGCAACTTCAGCCGCATATTAAAAAGAAACTGGTTCATACTTTATTCCACATCGCCCCGGGGGACTGGAGCCAACTCGGCTGAGAAGTGACGCAGGCTCTCATGCTCACCCTGCGATTCTAGGCACACTTGCACAGTAGTAAACCGTGCTGAATTCAATGGGACCTGCTTCTGGAGTCAATATCCAAAGAATCGGTGTGGCTGGCTGCAACCTTAGTTCTTTCTTCTGTCGAAAGTGCTATTGCAATCAATGAGAATTCCTACTAAGTAAACTTATTTAGGGTTGGATTACCAGATTGATCGATCAGAGATGATTATGTTTTCTTATGCACTATTCTCCAAGGTATGATTCTCTGGCAGCTCAGAGTTCTCCTCAAGAATCTTCCGTGAATTCCAGTAACCTCATCAAATGTGAACTAACTGGAAATGGCTGTCTTCTAGCCTCGTATAATTCGACACTAAATGAAAAAGACAGCGTATAAAATTCACAATATGACCTTGTGTAAAGCCTTCTCTCCCTCCTCAGCACCCGCCCCTTCATTTCTAGGAGCAGGTTTTTGCGGAGTTCACCTCCACTGGATGGTGGGCGGCAGGAGATGCTTGAAACCATCCGATGAGATGACTCCTAATGGGGCATATCTATGGAAAACACTGTTTCCTGCCAAAGCTCCTGGGTAAATACTCTCAGGCCATCCATACCTTCCTGTTTCTCTCACATGCCACATGTCAGCACAAAGGTGTTGTCTGTATCCAGAGAATGGACTGGCAAATGGATTTCAAGTCCCAGCTAGCTATATGTGCTCAAAAGGAGTAGTTGCATTTTTCAAGGGCCTCTAAGAGGGTGCCATTTACCTCAGGTGCATGGCTCCCCTTGCAGGAATTCAGTTAGTGTAGGCTTGGCCACCCAGTGTCAAAGACAGGTTTTACCCTCACTGACCTCCAGCCCAGTACTTTACCCTCACTGACCTTCAGCACAGGTTTTACCTTCACTGACCTCCAGCGCGGCGCCTTACTTTTCCCCCAGGAGAGGAACCAATAATCATTTGCTCATATGAAAGAAAGTAGGGGGTGCATTTGGAAACGCCATTTGGATGGGGGAATCAACTCCAATTATTGAGAATCAGGTCTGTAGCTGCTCCCTCAGCTGCATAGGTTTGTGCTTGGTACTGGCTTTTAGTGAGAAGAGCAGTGATGGTCCAAGTTCTAGGAGGTCCCATGGACAAATCACCTTAGTGGTCCACCCTTCCTCAGTGGGCCCACCTCCTTGCTCTCTCCCTGTGGGCCTGATCCACATTGTCCCCAGAAGAAGAGGGCAAGGTGAACATTGGTGGTTTATCCATGTCCTCTTTCTTGTCTCTATTAGCTCACAAAGGCAGCAATTAAGCAGGCATTATCTACAAAGGGAAGAAGCAGCAGCTCCAGGGGTATCAGCGGACCCTTGCTGGGCTGAAGGCCTTGGCAGATGCCTTACAGTGCCAACTTCTGATGCCAGCCCTGGAGAGAGGGAGGATTATACCATACCATCAAGCCTGCTCCAGTTTATTGCACCTGGTAGACTGCCTTCATAAAACCATGAGCCAGAATTCAAACCTCTGGTTTAAACAATCGCATTCTCCTGCGTGAATCTGCCCAACAATCAGTGAGGTGTAGTGGTTAAGAGCGGCAGTCTCTAATCTGGAGAACCATATTTGATTCCCCATTCCTCCACATGAAACCTTCTGGGTGACCTTGGACCAGTCACAATTCTCTCCGAATTCTCTCAGCCCCACCTGCCTCACAAGGTGTCTGTTGTGGGGAGGGGAATGGAAGGCGATTGTAAACCACACTTAGCCTCCTTAAAGGTAGAGAAAAGCGGGGTATAAAAACCAACTCTTCTTCTCATCATCCTCAATGGCCACTATGGAGATCCTGTTGTTTGCGCATCTACCTTCTGAGGTACTGTGGCTCAGCACTTTTCTTCTGGCCTTCCCATCTATACTGCTTGTATATGTTGGGTTGGATCCAGCTAGGTTTTTTGCCGGATCTCACCCAGTTCCTTTTCTTATTACAACCCCCATTCCTTATGGCTTTCATCCATACAGGTCCCAAGATCTCCAGCATAGCCTTTTTGGAGGTCAAACAGGCCTCAGGCCTCCCATTTTTACCCATTATATTTTATTGTTAATGCATTGGTTTCTGTTCCTACTGATTTGATTTGATATTGTGTCTTTTTTGTAAAAAAAAAAAAAAAAAAAAGATTTAATTTTAAACTGCTAGTAGTGTTGGTTTTTGGAATGTTTTACTTTCTTAAGCCACAAGGTCTGTCCTATCATATAGGCAAACTAGGCAGTAAACTAGGGTGCCAGGGTGCCATGCCTTCTCTCTCTTCCTCCCTCCCTGGGTCGTCAGCACTGGTGGCTTCTTGTGGAAGGAGGGTGGAGTTAGAATTCTCACCTCAGTGGTGAACTTGTGGCACAGCCCTAGAAATGAATCACTTGAGCACTGAACGATATACATGGATTTTGTATCTGTTGGAAATGTTCTAGAGTAGGAAGGTAAGTTTTATAAGGGGATTCAACAGATTATTGCACTTATTTCTGACTTTTTTTGTATCAAAGTTCAATTAAAAAACACTCACACTACGCACCCACATACACTTAGGAAATTGTTATGGCTTGGAGTACATCCTGCTTGATAAGTAGGGTTGCCAACCTCTAGGTACTAGCTGGAGATCTGCTATTACAACTAATCTCCAGCCAATAGAGATCATTTCACCTGGAGAAAATGGCCGCTTTGGCCATTGGACTCAATGGCATTGAAGTCCCTCCCCTCCCCAAACCACGCCCTCCTCAGGCTCCACCCCAAAAACCTCCTGCCAGTAGCGAAGAGGGACCTGGCAACCCTATTGATAAGCCAAGGTGAGACATGCTCCTGAAAGTTACTTCCACTTGGAAGGGATTCTTCACTCATGCCCAAAGTTACATTCCCACTGTGCCTTCTGAATCTGCTTCATTTCCCAAGCCCCTGCCACCTCCCTTCCAGCATGCTTCCCACTCATGCCTTCCCACTCCAAAAGGCCTTTGCCCCAAGATCGCAGGTTTCTGCTGTGGGGCATGAGCAGCATCTTTGCAGGGGTGATGCCTCATTCTTTTCCTTCTCTACCCATTACCAGTCAACCGAGGCTGATGGTGCCCGCTATGGCTCTTCTTCACACTGGTTACTGTCTGATTTCTGCTCTTGGTGAGTGATCTGGGGCTTGGGTTGCCAACTTCCAGGTGGCACCTGGAGATCTCCTGTTATTACAACTGATCTCCAGGTGGTCAAGATCAGTTCCCCTGGAGAAAATGGCTGCTTTGGAGTGTGGACTCTATGGCATTAAACCCCATTGAAGTCCCTCCCCTCCCCCAAACCCCACCCTCCTCAGGCTTCACCCTCAAAATCTCCAGGTATTTCCCAACCCAGAGCTGACAACGCTAACCCTCACCAAACCCCCTTCCCAGCTACCTAAGAGAAACATAGTCCTAATAGCAGCTCAGGCAGGAGAAAAATAGGTCACTAAAATGAGGTAGGAAGAAAAGTTTTTAAAAAACTTGTGGCACTGATAAAAATCTCCCCTCTCCAATCACCCACAAGTCTTCTGTTTAAACACACACACCCCAAATACTATGAGAGCTCAATTTACCAGTCCCATCACTGCATCTAATTTTGCCCTAATTCCCATTGATTTTCATGGCAGACATAATGGGAGTAAAAGGTGCTTCACTTTGGCTGGACTGTGCCTTCTGTGCCCCCACAAGACTCTCTGTTTACCCATTCAAATGCAGAGCTCCGTGGGCACAGCAGTGCCCCCATGAATAGAGTTGCCAATCTCCAGGTGATGGCTGGAGATCTCCCGCTATTACAACAGATCTCCAGGTGACAGAGATTAGATCGCCTGGAGAAAATGGCTGCTTTGGAAGGTGGACTCTATGGCATTATACCCCACTGAAGTCCCTCCCCTCCCAAGATCCACCCTCCTCAGGCTCCACCCCCAACCTGGAGCTGGCAACCCTACCCATGAAGGTTTGCCTCCTAGGCATTGTGCAGTTGTTATTCCCTCAGAAGCTAGCATTTATTCTTCGGTTATTCCTCTCTATATCAATATATGTTTATATATCTATCTAAATGCACATTTGTGTTTCTGTGTGCACACACACACAGTGTTGAACTTTTCATCCCTACTGGCTCAGTTCCAAATGCCCATTTTAAATTTTCTTCTCCCTTGTGCAAATCAAACCCATGATGTTTTATTTTCACACCATTTCCTGTTTCCTCATCCCAAACTTTTCCCACTAGGTGTAAGCATTTTTCAACATTATTTGTACATCAGGAAACTAAAGAGCTGTGTTATACACATACTATACATGTAAATGACACACATTATACATATAAATCATGTAGAAAAGCTGGTCTAAAACAAATGAACTTACAAAACCAAGAATGAAAAACGGAGAACCAAAACGGCTGACAAAAATATGAAATTGAATGAGGAACATTGACTCGCCCCTGTAAAAAAAAAAAAAAAAAAATCAGGAAACAAAGAGTCCCCAGATTAAATAACATTTTGGGGTCTACTTCTTCTGACATCCATACTTCTGCCTATTATTTTTCTGCCCCTATTCATTTGCGTGCGTGCTTGCATAAGCGCTTTCTCGGCAGTTTAAGAAAAAAAAAACCTGCAACAGAGAATCCACAGCTTAGCAGACATAAATTGATCCTGGCGGGACACTAACAACATATTACCTGAATCGGGGCTTTAAGTAAGAGGTTGTGTGGGGGCGTTCCTGCTATGTGGCACGCTCAGCGTGCTTTCTGTCAACTCAGCACTGTTCCACTGTGATGAAAAGTGTGCCATCTGGGTATTAACAGCATTTTAAAATGAGCTCTGCCTAAAGAGGCTGGCTGTTTGGGGCTTTCCTCTTGACATGTATGGAGTACCTCTGGTGCTTTCTGACTGCCCAACCCTATGAGCTGCTGAAGCAATGGAATAAGGGTTGCTTCAGTGGCCTTGATTATTGAACACCAGCTCAACTCATAGAAACGAAGGTGGCAAAGTCTTCGTCTGCTTTCTGTGCGGTGAGATTGCTCTTAAAGGTGTAGGAGCAAGACGGGGGGTGGGAACAGTACCTCTATTTGTAGGAAGCACCAAAAACCAACTTCCGTGGACTCTGCACTGCAGCAACAACCAACTTGACCGATGAGTGTGTGAATATCATCTTAAAGGATGGGCTGTCATTCTAGACATGGTGGAAATTGTTTATTCTGAGTCTGTTGTTTGCTATGACTTTGAGTCAATGCATTAAAAGTATTGGATGGATGGATGGATGGATGGATGGATGGATGGAAGTGGTTTGCACAAATATGCAATGTTCAAGAGAGCCAGCACAGTGTAGTGGTTAAGAGCGATGGTTGGAGCGGTGGACTCTGATCTGGAGAACCGGGTTTGATTCCCCACTCCTCTTCAAGAGCGGCAAACGCTAATAACTGGATTTGTTTCCCCACTCCTACACATGAAGTTAGATGGGAGACCTTGGATTAGTCTCACTCTCTCAGCCCCACCTACCTCGCAGGGTGTCTGTTGTGGGGAGGGGGAGGTGATTGTAAGCTGGTTTGATTCTAGTTTAAGTGGTAGAGATGGTCGGTGTATAAAAACCAACTCTTCTTCTTCTTCTTGATTCTAATTAATTTGTAAATTTTGCTTCTCTTCAGCCATTACGTTTGATGGAAATGGCATGTATGCAGACTCTGCCAAAAGCCTGTGCCCTTCAATACAGAGGATGGGTGTTTGTACTATTTTCTATCATAGTGGTTGTATTCCCTGCAAGAGTAGGTGCCTGTTTTTCTACTGCAGGGCTAACTCTGCTTCTCTCTGCCTTGCTCCTCTAGCATCACACAAATTCACATTGGATTTTCATCCCATCCCCCAACCTCTGTGTGGTGGATGGACCTTGAACTTTTTAAAAAACGTGCACATCTATTTAACCATGCATTCAGCACTATTTTTGAAAGTCAATTGATATGTATTTTAAAAGTGACACCATTGATAGCCAGAAGGGCTACTTTGTCAGCACTTGGTGGAGTTGTATACTTCAGGAAACAAGGAGAGCCAAGTTCTGTTCACCTTGGATGTGTATACATTTGTCTAAAAAGATGTCTATCTGGGTCCCAGCAGGCTCACAAAACAAGCCATGTGCAACTGTATGCAGCCCTAGATTGACGTATCACTCTTCACCATTAAAGTAAGGTAGAAACTAAGCAGGGGGCTCCATTATCAGATCTGTAAGATAGTGGGGGGGGGTCATCATGCCACTCAAAGATAGACACACCCAAAGGCCAAGTCCACAATTCAGCCTTTCTAGTGTGTAACCACAATGTCATGTACAAACTAGATGCAATCGTAGAACCTCAGAATCAGCATAACCAGATCAGAGAAACAGATTCACTTACAAACATATGTATACATAACAATTATGCTGTTCCTCAGGGAACGGATGTTATTAAACACCATTACACATGAGTACCCAGCTTGCTGGGGGTAAAGGAAAGATGACTAGGGAAGGTACTGGCAAACCACCCCATAAACAAAGTCTGCCTAGTAAACGTCGGGATGTGACGTCACCCCATGGGTCAGGAATGACCCGGTGCTTGCACAGGGGACCTTTACACATGAAAAAAATTCATATGTATACATGAAAGTGTAGATCACAACTGTAGTTGTGTCAGATGGAGAGCCAGCATGGAAAGTGGTTAAGAGTGGCAGACTCTAATCTGGAGAACCAAGTTTGATTCCTCACTCCTCCACAGGAGCGGCAGACTCTAATCTGTTGAACAGGGTTTGTTTCCCCACTCCTCCACATGAAGCCTGTTGGGTGACCCTGGGCTAGTCAGTTCTCTCCAAACTCTCTCAGCCTTACCTACCTCACAAGGTATCTGTTGTGGGGAGGGGGAGGGAAGGCGATTGTAAGCCGTTTGGAGACTCCTTAAAGGTGGAGAAAAAGCAGGGTACAAAAACCAACTCTTCTTCTTAGGTTTTTGTTCTGGATAGTGTCCACCCCTCCTCTTGCCCACTTCTTTGTGGAAGGTTTGTGCTCTCCCCACTTCCCCCATCAATACATACACACTAAAGTTAATGAGATGCAAGAGCTGACCGGGGAAGAATGATCAAGCCATGTCTCTATCTGATGAAAAATAGGAGATTCTTGACCTGAGATTGTTCAAATTCTATTATTTCATGTAAAAGTACTGACTGGTTGAAATTTCCCCCCAATACAGATCTTCCTGTTTACACTAAACATAAGCACACCCTGTTTACACCAAAAGAAGGTGGGGGTGTTTTTGAGCAAAACTAGAATGCACTTATTCTACATTTTATTCCCGTGCTTGACATGTATTACTCCCACACAGATTTCGATATGGGAAATCAGCCATGCAGGAAGAAAAATGCCAAAAAGGCCTGTGTAGAGTGAGGTAAGTTAGGGTACAAGATTTAGGACATCTAACTTGTGCATTATATTTATAGATATATTTTAAAGACTCTCCCTGCCTGGATCCCAGGAAAGGAAGGAAAAGCTCACTTTCATGACTTGATGTGATGTTAAATGGCCTGTACAATGTCACTAGGGTTGCCAGGTCCCCCCTTGCCACTGGTGGGAGGTTTTTGGGGTGGAGCCTGAGGAGGGCGGGGTTGGGAGAGGGGAGGGACTTCAATGCCATAGAGTCCAATTGCAAAGCAGCCATTTTCTCTAGGCGAACTGATCTCTATCGGCTGGAGATCAGCTGTAATAGCAGGAGATCTCCAGCTAGTACCTGGAGGTTGGCAACCCTAAATGTCGCCCTTTCGCCTATCTGCTTGAAATTTGGAGGCAAGGATCCCTTTGGTCAGGGGTGCAATCTCTGAGAATTTTCTCCCATTTGAGTGGGGGTAGGAGTTACACCTGGAAATGTGCTTCTAATTGAAACCAAGAAAATGACCATCCGGTAGATTTATTAATAGGGTTCGCTTTAATTCTGATTTTAAAGAAAGCACCTTGAGTTTTCAAAGTGACGTATGACCCCAATTCTGATTTCTTAAAAGAAGGCAACACACATTTGTTTTCCAGGGGTCAACCATATATTTCAAGGTATAGAAAAATCTTTTGTTAGGAATGAAGTTCCAGTATTCTCTAATGTGAAAAAACTTATATATAGCCTAGAGATTTAAAAAAGAGAGTGAAGCAGAAAAAGAGAACATTCAATTTAGACACGTATCATATTGCAAACTGAACAAATGTCACCTTTCTTGTGCAGACTCACCATTTAACTTGCTTGTTACTGAAGAAGCAGAAAAACATCACACAAGCAGAAAAACATCACACAGCCATAGCAGGATTCAGGTGCTTTTTTTTTTTTCTTTAAGTTTTAGTTTCAAAGTTCTAAAATGTTCAGTATTCACTTTCATTCAGTTGTGTTATCAGTGTGCAGGTCCAGTCACACCTGGCTTCAAATCCTTGCCACTTGAAAATTTCACGGTTGTGTTTCATGTTATAGGGCAGTAAACCCACCGAGAAGGATGCACAAATTAGTAAGTAAAAGGATGGCATTATGTTTGTAGACAGACAATAATGTAGGCCTGTCCAAAGCATCTGGCATTCAGAGAGGTACTGCTTCAGAACCCATTTAGTCATCATGGTAAAGAACCATGGGTAGATTGGGTCTCTCTCTTATAAAGCCATGTAAGCCTGTGGAGATGTCCATATCTTGTGGTGATTAATTCCATTTGTCAAATATGAATTGTGTGAAGAAGTGCTTTGTCTGTTCCAAGTCCATTGCTGCTCAGGTGGTTGGATCCAGCCAGCTTTTTCTCCCTGTCTTACCTAATTCCCCTCCATACTACATCCCCTGTGCTACATGGCTTATGTTCCATGATCTCCAACATTGCCTTTTTAATGGTGAAAGGGAACTCCCTTCTCCTTTATATCACAAGTGGAGAAGCTGGTTGCATCCAGTCTAATTGAAGGAAGTGACATCACAAGGTAAAATATTATAAAAGAGGAAGACAAATATTTCTTTCCTTTCCTCTCTTTTTCTCCACACAGCAAGGGTATCCTAAGTGGAGGGGGTAATTTAGGGCAGATAAGTAGCCTCTCCCCTCTCATATCTCCATTCCCCATTCCCGTCCCATAGAGCTTCAATGTGTAATATATGTACACATGCACGTATTTATCTGTAACCAGGCATTTAGGTCCCAAAGACATGAGGCCCTGAAGGATTTTCCTAGCATTTTGTAGGGCTGCTGCAGGGGCCCCAACTCAGAGCACAGCCATGGTGCACAGTGGGAGGGGTAGGTTTAACCCTTCTACTTTCTCGTGCTTTTGCTAAGTAAAACCAACCTCCTTCTCTTTTCAGCATGCAGAGCCAGTATGGCGTAGTGGTTAAGAGTGGTGTTTTGGAGCGGTGGACTCTAATCTGGAGAATCAGGTTTGATTCCCAACTCCTCTACATGAGCAGCGGACACTAATCTGGTGAACTGGGTTAGTTTCCCCACTCCTACATGTGAAGCCAACTGGGTGACCTTGGGCTAGTCACAGCTCTCTTCGAGCTCTCTCAGCCCCACCTACCTCACAGGGTGTCTGTGGGGAGGGGAAGGGAAGGGGATTGTAAGCTGGTTTGATTCTCCCTTAAGTGGTAGAGAAAGTCAGCATATAAAAACCAACTCTTCTTCTTTCTTCTTTTTCTTTCTCCTTCTTCTCCTTCTCCTTCTCCTCCTCACTCATTAGCCTTGGAAGGGAGAAAGAAACCAAAGCAGAGAAAGGGTACGTCCTTTTTTCCTTGAATAATAAAAATTGTGGGGTGGGGTCAATTTAAATGTGCGCAAATATGCAAAGGTAGAAAGGCAAAATCACACTGAGAGCCAGCATGGTGTTGTGGTTAAGAGCAGTGGACTCTAATCTGAAGAACCGGGTTTGATTCCCCACTCCTCCACATAAAGCCTGCTGGGTGACCTTGGGCTAGTCACAGTTCTCTCTGAACTTTCTCAGCTCCACTTACCTAACACCAGATTAGGGAAAGGGAAAGTGATTGTAAGCCACTTTGAGACTCCTTTTTTAAAAAATAGAGAAATGCGGGGTATAAAAACCAACTCTTTTTCTTCTTCTGCCTGGCACCAGTGTCAGGATCCCATGCAGCAGCTACTAAACTTATTGAAATTCTGGGACATCCCAAACAAAGATTCCACAGATTCAAATCTGTTATGGCCCTTAGGGGTGCAGGAAAAGGGCAAAGTGTTCTACAGGGCCAGCCCCAGCACCCCCTCAGGTAGGGTAGCTGCCAGGGCCCAGGGTTTCTGACAAGGCCCTCTACAGCAGAGCCTCCCAACCACATGCTGTCAGTAGGGTTGCCAGGGCCCTTTTTGTCACTGGTGGGAGGTTTTTGGGGCGGAGCCTGAGGAGGGTGGGGTTTGGGGAGGGGAGGGACTTCAATGCCACAGAGTCTAATTGGCTAGGCAGCCATTTTCTCCGAGTGAACTGATCTCTATTGGCTAGAGATCAGTTGTAATAACAGGAGATCTCTAGCTACTACCTGGAGGTTGGCAACCCTAGCTATCAGGGAAGTCTACTAGGGTTGCAACCTCCAGGTAATAGCTGGAGATCTCCTGCTATTACAACTGATCTACAGCTGATAGAGATCAGTGTCCCTGGAGAAAATGGCCGCTTTGGCAATTGGACTCTATGGCATTGAAGTCCCTCCCCTCCTTAGGCTCTGCCCCAAAAACCTCCCACCGGTAGCAAAGAGGGACCTGGCAACCCTAAACCCTACCCTGGTTACCTGTCTGGAGCCCTGCCCTTTACCCCCCACCCTGGAAATAAAACAGATGTAATTCTGGGGGATTCGTGGTTGGATCTTCTCAGAGTTTTTGAACGGAAGAAAAAATGAGTAAAAAACAATGAAATATTCTCCTGTGTGTTAGAGCTAGTGTGGGCTGTGAACTAAGCAAATCACAGGAAATACCAATATCTCATCCAATGACATCTAAATTGTTTGTTTGCCACTGTGAATCATCCCTTCCCATCCGAAGCTGCTGAAATCCAACAAGAGTTGGACACTTTGAACAGCTATGATAGCATCCTAAGTCATAAAGAATTATGAGGTGTCTGCTGCTGGGCTTCTGTGGAACATACCTTAACCGTTTTGAGGCATGCTGGATGTCCTTTGTTTTGAAGGAAATGTCCAGTTTACACATCTCCTGTTTTCAGATCTTGTAGAAATAAGGCTATATTGGACTCAACGTGGTCCAAATTTCAAATTTCCAGCTCATCTGGGTACACCCTAAAAGTATGAGGCTCCCATGAGTAGCTGAGACTCAGTTTTCTTCCTAGAGATAATGATATGCATTGGCTGGAGAAGTGCAAGATGTCTGAAAAAAAAATAATGATGTCGAGACACACAGTGTCTTCTCTTTCTCCTGAATATGCTGGAAATGCCTGTCTTGTGTTCTGTTCGAAACCTTTTTTAAAAGCCACAGCTGTCAAGTTCCTGAAGAACGGACGTGATGGCGAACTTACCTCTAACTCATATTCGTTACTACTGCAGCATTTTCTCCTTGTAGTTGGTGTGTTCTGAGAATTACATGCCATCCGTGAGAGGTTCACTGCCAGCTTCCCTCCGTGGCAAGCAGTTACATTTTTCATAAATGAATTTACATCCCCCATGCTCCATTTGCCAGTTATGCAGGGATATGGTGTCCAAACTTCGCTTGATTTATGACCAATTTTTTGAGCTGATTGTTGTACACAGTGCACATATTTGCAGCCAATTTCCTGGATCTGCATTGTCTTCTAGTTGAGTGATGACATATTTTTTTATTGAGATATAAGTTATTCCCTAGAAGCAATTTGCAGGGAAGCAAAATGGGAGCTGCACAAGTCATCTCAGTTGTTTGGTAACGTTGTCAGCCATCAAAATAGGCCACCCATACCTTGAGGAGGTTAGGGAAGGCGTATTACTTTTTCACTTGTTTTACCCACTCTTTTGCTGTTTTATAGGCACATTGGTATGGTATATAGATGTTGCATAGTTTTTATAGACAATTGATATGTACAGTGGGTGTCCTTTATACAGTGTGTGTGTGTGTGTGTTAAGTACCATCAAGTTGCTTCCAACTCATGGTGACCCTATGAATTCGGTGTCATCCAAAACATCCCATCATTAACAGCCTTGCTCAGGTTTTGCAAACTGAGGGCCGTGGCTTCCATTATAGAGTCAATCTGTCTCATGTTGGGTCTTCCTCTTTTCCTAGCATGATTGTCTTTTCCATTGACTCTGGTCTTCTCATAATGAGACCAAAGTATGATAGCCTCAGTTTAGTCATTTTAGCTTCTAGTTCAGGCTTGATTTGATCTAGAAACCACTTATTTGTCTTTGGCTGTCCAGAGTATCCGTAACACTCTCCTCCAAAACCACATTTCAAAGGAATCTACTTTCTTCCTGTCATCTTTCTTCATTGTCCAGCTTTGGAATTAACTTTTGATCTTGGTTGCCAGTGTCACATCCTTACACTTAAGAATCCTTTCTAGCTCCTTCATGGCTGCCCTTCCTTCCCAGTCTCAATCTACTGATTTCTAGGTTGCAGTCTCCCTTTTGGTTGATGATGAAGCCAAGGAATAGAAAGTCTTGAACAATTTCAACTTCCTCATTATCCACCTTAAAGTTGACTAATTCTTCAGTAGTCATTACTTTTGTCTTCTTGATGTTCAGCTATAGTCCTGCTTTGGCACTTTCTCCTTTAACTTTCAGCAGTAGTTGTTTCAAGTTTTCACTATCTTCTGCCAGTAATAGAAATGTATATATTTATTTATGTATTCAAATATTAATTCCCAGTTTTCCCATAGTTTGAGGATGCATAATGTATACAGCTACTTTGCTGACCATTGAAAATGTGTACATTTTATGGGGGGAGGATTGGAAACCATAACATGGTAAGGTTAAGAATTACACATTACCTTTGCAAACAGAGAAGAAAAATCAGAATGGATAGTTTCATGTTGAAACAATAGGGATGAGAAACTCAAAATTTATTTTTAGATCATAGATCTAACGATGTCCCAGTTCTTTTTCAGTTGGGCTCAATCCACCAGAGTAGGCTACTGTGCAAGCCACTGTTCATGAAAGTAATCCATATTCTTGCTCATTTCAATGGCACATAAACTGGAGAATTTTCCCACAAGCTTGTAACCCCTGCCCACAATTCAATTCTGAAAGGTTCCAGTTTATAACTGCCCTATGCAATTTATGGAAGAATCCAAGGTTGAATGCTTGTGCTTACACACCCCTCTCTTCATTGTGTTTCTGTTTGGTATTCAGATAAGTTTTCCCTCTTCTGCGTGATCAAATTTTGTATGCTGAAGAAGAACGTGTTGTTTTTCTGTCTGATTCACTTTCATCAAGTTTAGATTGCAGACCTATCAGCCACATAATAAATAGGTAAAAGAAGGTTGTCTCACATTTTCTAGTGTATATTTTACATTGAAGAAAATGGTGGTATTTTTTTCTTCTACTAATGTATAGAATTTAGATGTTTGTTTCCTCTGAGTGAATGGGCCAGTTTATTCAAATCATAAGCTTTGTCGCTCAAATGATTCACAGGTGAATTACTTTCTGAATCTTTCTTGATTGTGCACTGCAGCTTGGCAACCTGAAGATATACCTGTATGTGGAATTACACTTTGCCACTTAACAACCACAGGGTTTGTGTGGGCATGGTGTGCCACCACAGCTGCACCATTTTCATTTGTTCAGGATCACTGCAATCCAGAATCTTTCAATCACTGCAATCCAGAATTATCTTCTGAGTAGGAATAGCACGCTACCTTTATTAGGACCAACTAAACATCACAAAATAGCAACTCTGCTTCATGTTTGATGTTAAGTTTTAAAAAGAAGGGGTAAGAAGAAGATAGAGAGCCAGTGGAGTGTATTGGTTAAGATGTCGGAATAGGATCTGGGAAACCCAGGTTCAAATCCCAACTCTGCCATGGACACTTGCTGGGTGACCTTGGGCCAGTCATACATTCTCAGCCTTGACCCTGGCAAGTATTTGGATGGGAGACCTCCAAGGAATACCAGTGGCATGATGCGGAGGCAGGCAATGGCAAACCACCTCTGAGTGTCTCTTACCTTGAAAACCCCACCAGGGGTTGCCATAAGTCAGTTGTGACTTGACAGGAAGAAGAGGAAGAGGAAGTAGTAGTAGTAGTAGTAGTAGTAGTAGTAGTAGTAGTAGTAGTAGTAGTAGTAGTAGTAGTAGTTTTGAAGTTGTTATTTTAGTTGTTGTTGTTGTTGTTTCAGGACGCAGTGGGAAAGCCTCCTGTCTAGAGTTTATAACTATCTTAGAATGGGGTGCAGGAGGGATTCGGCATATTTCATTACGTTAGACCACTGCAGATGAAAAACAGACTTCAGTTTGCACCAAGAGCTACTGAGACATCGAAGCCAGCAATGGCTTTTCTCTCACTAAAAATGCAAGAGCCAGCAGTTATTGGTCCTGCCTGTAATACTTATTGGAAGATATAGGTACACAACAGGTAAGGCGGAAATCTGAAGCAAAGAAAACTATGATAGCCTTTGTATGAGCAAAGCTGGACACTGATTTTACATTATACAGTTTGGCTGTGTAACAGACTGTACAGCACCAAACAAAAAAGAAGAGTGAAGGGAGGATGCTACAGGCCTGTCTCCTAAGTCAGACATCAGACACAAGAAGTGATTTGGTATGGGCAAGGAGAAGAAACTTATAGCCGTTCCTCATAACCACTGGGGTGAGCATCAGTAGTAGAGCATCTGTTTGACATGCAGAAGGTCCCAGGTTCAATCTATGACATCTGCAGCTAAAAGGATCAGTTGATAGATGATGTGAAAGGCTAATATCTGAGACACTGGAGAGTCACTGCCAGTCTGAGTAGACAATACTGGCCTTGATGGACCAATGTTCTGATTCAATATGAGGCAGCTTATACTGTGAGATCATTTGGAGCCCAGGAAGATTGTGATCTGAATGTTACACAATGTCTTGCTTTCCCCACAATGGAGCCTTCTGTGCTGGGAGGTGCAACGGCACAGTCCCAAAGATCCGCTAAAATGCTATCTGCTGTCTGCCTTAATCCTGCCTTGAATTGCTCTCCAGTGTATTTTGTAATATCAATCAATGTTAAGTATAATTTGCTTTTTGTTGAGCTGTATGAGCCTGCTTGAATTAGCATTCCAGAAATCAATATTTTTGCATTATACAGTATGAACGACGCCTCACAGACAGCTTGTTGGAGAGAAAATCAACTCTTTTTTGAAGAGCGTTCACAAAAGCTTCAATATGCACTATCGCTATAGCTAACGGTAAACTGGGCCAAAGTAGGCATGGCTGCATATGGGGGACGACGACACTCTAAGGGTGCAGTAAAATATGACTTGTTAATTGACCAAAAGGAGCAAGGGGAAAACTTGCAAAACACAGCGTGATGACTGAGCATGTTCCTGGAAGGGTGGAATATTGAGAGGCAACTGGGAAAAAACAGGAGGATGGGGACGTTGGCTTGCTTGGGCCTGTGAATGCACAGAATCGTAGGAGGAGAGATTGCAGGTCCATGGGGGCAGAATTTACAAATACTTTATTTCCCTTCATGATTACTCAACAGCCCCAGCAGCTGGATTACTAATACCTAAAGGACAGGCAGGGCAGCAACTGGCATTCAATTGTTGTTACCTATTTTTGCCTACCTGCTCCTTATATTTTTACCAGGGTCTGGTATAATTAGGAATCCTCTGTGATTCAATCTCAGGAGCACCAAGGGCAAGTGGGAAGTCTTTCCTCGTATTTAGGGGTCGGAGAGTGGAGGCCCTTTCCACCCCCACTTAGTCATGAAGGTCATTGGTTGACTTTCAGCCAGTCACTGTTATCTCTGCCTAACCTACCACACATGGCTGTCATGAGGATAAAACTCCTCTGAGACCATTGCGGACCTGTGTGTGCGTGAAATGAAAGGAAGGAGAATGATGTAACCTACTTTGGACCCCCATTAGGGAGAAAGGCGGGGTACAAATGAAGTAAATAAATAATTAATAGAGCTGAAGACTGGAGGAAGATGATTAGGGTTGCCAGGTCCCTCTTCGCCACTGGGGGGAGCTTTTGGGGGCTGAGCCTGAGGAAGGTGAGGTTTGGGGATGGGAGGGACTTCAATGCCATAGAGTCCAATGGCCAAAGCGGCCATTTTCTCCATGAACTTATCTCTATCAGCGGGAGATAAGTTGTAATAGCAGGAGATCTCCAGGTTTTACCTGGAGGTTAGCAACCCTAAAGATGATAGAAAGGTTGGTTGGTGAGTGGGAAAGAGAGAAGGAAGCAGGGAAAGAAGAGAGGGTATAGGGGCTGCCAGGAAGAGAGAAAGAGGAAATAGTGTTGGGGAAGGGAAAGCAAGAGGTAATGACGTGACTGACCCCCCACAACTCCTTGAGGGTTCCCCACTTTTTCTATTCTATTTCTCGGCTACTGAAAGTCTTGTTAGGCTAGTTCCTTTCATCTGACCTTTGTCCTGTGAGCCCAGCACAATTAAAAATAACTTTGATTTGCAAAAATTGGTAATGTCGTGGAATTCTTGACTTAAATTGTAAGAAACATTACCCTTCTTGACTCCTCCTTAGTCAGGAGACGATACAGTCTTCACATGCTGCCCTTGTGTCTGGTTTATTCTTCTCCTGTGGCAAAAAGCTGTTGAGATTCACCAGATAGTCGCCGAACCATAAATTCTTCCAGGCACCTATTATTTCTTAATGGCTGTATGAGGAATGCCTTTTTGCAAAGGTTGTACAGTACTCCTAAATGACAGTGATATAAAGTTTCAGGTGCTTCCCAAAAAACCCTGCCACCATGAGGACAATATAATGATGAGCTATTCATCCTTGAACATGCACTGGAAAATGTGTAATTGACAATTCAAATACCTGACTAATTAGAAACACTGCTAGCATTTCAAAGATGGCAGAGAAGATGGATGTGGGTGTGCTTTTCTATTCGCTGGGTATCAAAAGTCTGGCTAGGAGAGCTCCATCCATGTGATTAATCACTATGTTGGCAGTTCTGACTTACAGATGCGCTTTACAATTTCCACTTGCTGTGGGGAGCCAGTGGTCCAATAGTGGGCTTGGCCAGGGTCCAAAGTACTTGAGACTAGTTTCATGCACCAAAGGGACTTGTGCACCTGGAAGAGTACCTCTCTCTCTTCTGACCCATCCCCAGGTAGCACGTGGTAAATGGATTTTGAAGCTGGGGGTGGGATCTGCAAAAGCACTTTGTTATAAGGCATCAAAGAGGGGAACCTGCAGTGAAGATCATAAGAACCCTGCATGGTGTAGTAGTTAGGAGAGGTGGACTCTAATCTGGTGAACCGGGTTGGTTTCCCCACTCCTATGCATGAAGCCAGCTGGGTGACCTTGGGCTAGTCACAGTTCTGTTCTAGCTCTCTCAGCCTCACCTACCTCACAAGGTGTCTGTTGTGGGAAGGGAAAGGGAAGGAGATTGTAAGCCGGTTTGATTCTCCTTAAAGAGAGAGAAAATCGGCGTATAAAAACCAATTTTTTTTCTTCTGCTGCTGCTGGATCAGGCCAAAGATTCATCTAGCCTGGCGTCCTCTTTCCCACAGTGCAATCCCACCAGATTTGCAGTGCAATCCTATGGAGAGTTACACCCTTCTTAGCCCATTGACTTCAATGGGCTTTGAAGGGTGTAACTCTAGATAGGATTACACTGGCAAGCCTTCAAGCAGGCCTTCTTCTGCTGTTGCCTTCCAGCAACTGCTAACTTAGTGGCATTCTCCTTCCAGACATGGAGATTCCAGGTAGGCATGGTGGCTAATAGCTCCAGACCTATCCATGAATGCTCCTCGCCCTTTTTTAAACCTATCTAAGACAGTGACTGTCACTCTACTTGGTGGCAGTGAGTTCCATAAATTAATCACACCTGTTGTGAAATGATATTTTCTTGTCTTTGTCCTTAATTGAGTGTCCATCTATTTCATTGAATGACTCCAAGGTCTAATATTATGGGAGCAGGAAAAGACAGCCTCTATGTCCACTTTCTCCACATCAGTTTCTTCCACCCTGTCACCCGTATTATCATTTACAGAGAAATCTTACTGTGATGTGAGAGATCTCTGTAATTTGTCTATATTCACTTGCCCTTTTAACGGTAACCATAGAATCATAGAATCATATTGTTTCTCATGGCACAACCAAGACTACATTAAAGCTTCTGTCCTGAGCTCACCATAACTACTACCGGTATTCCTCAGTCTTGTTCAGTGACAAAATATGGAAGGAAGTGTTGTCAAGTAGCGGCCAACTTACTGAGACCCCCTAGGGTTTTCAAGGCAAGAGACAAACAGGGGTGGTTTGCCATTGCCTGCCTCCACATAGCAACCCTGGATTTCCGGGGTGGTCTCCCATCCAGCTACTAACTAAGACCAACCCTGTTTAGCTTCTCTATCTGATGACATTGGGCTAGCCTGGGCCATCCAGATCAGGGAACCAAACTTACTAAACAGGAACAGATGGCTCAAATATGGCAGCACCTCGATAGGCTTACAACTAGCAACTGGGGAGGGGCTGTGGCTCAGTGGTAGAGCATCTGCTTGGCATGCAGAAGGTCCCAGATTCTTTTTTTTTTAAATATATTTTTATTATTTTTTCAATAATAACCAACATTATATTTAGACATACATCCTCTATATCAATAGAAATAACCATTAAAAATTCATAGAATTATTAGATGTATGTCTTCAAAATACAATAAAAAATAATTGAATTCCCCACCGTCTTCCTCCCTCTCTAAAATATCTAAAATCTCCTTTGCATCCATGCATTCTAATTCATTTATAAGTCACCCTATTTCATATTGTAGTTTCCCCTTATCCAATATATTCAATACTATTTATACCAAGGAGAGAAAAAGAGAAGAAGAAAAGAAAGAATAAAAGAAAAATAAGAGAAATCTCACTTCCCTCCATACATTCATCTCAAAATGCATGTGTTAATCTAAAAAGAAAAGCGAAAAAAGAGGATTAAAAAAAAAAGATATACAATCTTGTACAAAGATAATGATTATAGTATTTTCCCTCTACCCCCCACCTTTCCCATGTTGAAAATCAAATTTATGTTCTTCCTGCTTTCTCAGCCTTTCTTCTTATTCTTTTTCTTCTGTCGGGAGTTTCTATCGCCCATCACTTTTTTGCTCGAAGTAGTCTCCTTTCTGGAACAGTCAATACCCTGTGTTTCATGAGCTATAGAATCTTCCTCCTGTTTTCCAAGAACATGAGTTGATAGCTCACTGTTTCTTGTCAAAAAAATTTCCACGTCTGCCAATGAGTTAATCGCATGTTTAGTTTGTTTATAGGTAAAGGTAAGACCTTGTGGTAGCAACCAGGTATATTTTATTCCTTTGTTTCTGAGTAATTCAGTAAAATCTTTGTATACAGCTCTCTTTTCCATCAGGTGACGTGGAATATCTTTGAGAATTATCAGTGGTATATTATCAAATCTCAGTTGATTCTCCAGTTGAAATTTTATGATAATATTTTTCATCCTGATGTCAAAGAAAGAGATCAAAATTTCTCTGGCTTTTGCTTGCACCCGTGTTGATAAAGGAATTCTATATATCTTATTTATAGCTGCATTCAATTCTTGTGCATTTAGATGGAATATTTCAGCCAATGATTTAATGATGTCATCTCTGGTAACCCCCAGTCGTTCCGGATAATTGCGTATGCGTAGATTATATTCTCTTTGCTGTAAATCCAAAATAGCAAGTTGATCTTTTATTTGCTGTTCTTGAAATTGTATAGCATCAATTAGTTGTGCCTGGGAATTCATGTCTTTCTTAAGCCTGTTGACATCATCCGTGTTGTTGTTAATTGAAAGTTGCATCTTATTCATACTGTCTTTCATTTGTGAAACTTGGGTTTTTATTTCCTTAATCTCATTTATAACATCAGCAAACTGTTGAGTAATGATTAAAGTCATTTGTGCAACTGATTGCTCTTGTTGCTTGGAGACCTGTTCAAACTTTTTCTTAAATAGTCCATTTATCAATTCATTTTGCTCAGCCAGCATTTCCTGTATCTTCTGATAGTTCATTTCCATAGTTGTCTGTGGCTTTCTCCTTTTCCCCGACCAGAGATAAATGTAAGCAGGCAGACCAATTCAGTAAAGTTGTAGAAAGAACCTGTTAGCTTTAGTACTGTTTCTAGGCAGAACTGGAAGATGCAAGGATGTAAGCCTTCCGTGACACTCTGATACAGGGAATAGGATGTATTTTGATGTTGCACAGAGCGAGGCACACCGGCACGGCCCTCCTCTTTGATTTCCAAGTCCTAGAGAAGTCTCTTCCTGGAGGACTCTTCCAGACGGGGAAAACGAAAGCTAAGAATATTCCTCCTCCCCTTCGCACTACAGCTGTCGATTGGAAGCTATCGATGCCACTCAAATCTTCCAGGTTGTTTTTGTTTGCCTGCTAATTGAATTTATATTGTTTTAAACAGACTTTTTAGCAGGATGTTCATTTAAAAGTCTGGGTGGTGGGATGTAAAGTCTTAGTTGGATTTTAAACAATTCCAGTTGTTCAAATCCTTGGTAGTAAGCAAAAGGAATTCTAGTAACTTACATGGAGCTTGAAAGACGGGGTTTCTCTTTCATTTGCTTGTAAAATTTATTGGTGTAATGTGAAGGGGACCACAGCTTCTGTTCCTCGAGGTGTTTTATGGCGATGAAATCCTCCTCAGCCGGCGGGACTCAAACCATCTCTCCCCCTCTGCAGGAGGGGGGAGGTTGGGAGTCAAAACCGCTCTTCTCGGCAGCAGGAAGTTACCTGCATTCCAATCCCCTGTTTAGGATCGGAGACGGGGCTTTTGAAGAGAGCCCCGATTTAAAACACCTCTCGGTTCTTCCGAGCGAACTCAGAAGACATGGCGCTGGGTCGGCATCTTCACAGGAAGTCCAGAAGGTCCCAGATTCAATCCCCAGTGTTAAGTCTGCATGGGGGAACACATGAGGTCAGGGACGGAGTTCCAACAGCAACCACTTTATTAGGTGAACGAGAACAGAACTGACTTACAGTGACCAGACCCCTGCTTATATGCCCCCCTGGCTGCCTGCGGCCACTCCCCCCCCCCGTCCATGATTGGAGGGGAGGAAACCCCAGTAGCCAATGGGAACATACAGTTCAGGAGCCTTGGGGAACACCAAGCTGCCCAGGGTTTCCCCTGATGCAGTTACAAGGATCGTTATTCCCTTGATTCAATCACACACACCCATGTATACATAACACCCGGCATCTCCAGTTAAAGGGACTAGGCAAGTAAAGGTAAGGTAAAGGTCCCCTGTGCAAGCACTGGGTCATTCCTGACCCATGGGGTGACGTCACATCCCAACGTTTCCAAGGCAGACTTTGTTTACAGGGTGGTTTGCCAGTGCCTTCCCCAGTCATCTTCCCTTTACCCCCAGCAAGCTGGGTACTCATTTCACCAACCTCGGAAGGTTGGAAGGCTGAGTCAACCTTGAGCCGGCTACCTGAAACCGACTTCCGTCGGAATCGAACTCAGGTCGTGATCAGAGCTTTTGACTGCAGTACTGCAGCTTAACACTCTGCACCACGGGGCTCCTACTAGACATGTGAAACACCTCTTCCTGAGACCCTGGACAGCCGCTGCCGGTCTGAGTAGACAATACCGACTTTGATGGACCAAGGGTCTGATTCAGTAGAAGGCAGCTTCACGTGTTCCTGTGTTCAAACTTCAGCCACCTGCACAACGTAATCTGTTGGATATTTAAGGGGGACCATGAAGATCACCCCACTTTGAGCTTTCTGGATGCTGCCCACGCAACTGTGGCTGCTCTATCAGCTTACCCTAATAAGAGTGATAATGAAAGATAGTGGACTCTGAATCCAAAGGGCAAGCTGGGAGAAAATGACTTTACAATAAATGGATTTTATTCTTCACTGGCCCGATTTCTTCCCAAAAAGAACAGGCAGCTGGCCTAACTAGTTGCATGTAATGCTCTGCGTGTGACTGAAGGGCATTTTCTCATTACAAGGTAATGTGAAATGTCAGAGTTTCCGTGTCGGTTGTGTCGGCCCCCGCTTCTCTCTGCGTTAGCGCCAGCAGGGTTAGCCCTGCTCTCCGTTCTAAAGGCTCCAATGTCACATTATTCAAGCGGCTGGCAAAAGATGTCTTGTAGGGTCTTGGCACTAAAAATACCTGTGTGTTTCGAAACGGTGGATCACACAATGGGAAGGAGCTGCAAAAAAGAACGGGGAGAGTTAATTAACGAGAGGCTCACCTGGGGATAAGGGAGCTGTCACTTTGGCCACCTCGGCGAGGAGCCTAGATATGAAGCCACGGATGGGAGCAGCAAAGTTATAAATATCACGGATGAAGAGGAGGAGGAGAAAGAGGCCATCGAGGTGTGGGCTCAGCAGCATGCTATAGCAGAGAGAAGCAGGCAGTTTTGGCAGGTTCTCTCCCTCTAACTACCACAAGCTGTACAGCCCAAAGTAGCCCTGGATCGGTGTGTCTGGCAGTTAGGGTTGCCAAGTGCCAGGTGGTGGCGGGCAAACCCCTGCCAGGCGCCAATCCACCTGGCTGCCCGCTGACCAGCTGAGGGTCAGCAGGCAATCTGTGCAGGCAGGTGACCCCACTTCCACTCCAAAAACCTCCCGCCGAAGAAGAGGGGGGACCTGGTAAGCCTACTGGCAGCATCCCACTCCCAAAGCTGCATTTGCTCATAACGCAGCTGGGAGAGTACATTCATGTCGGCCCCAGAGAATAAGAAACCACAACATTGGAAGGAACCCCCTAACCCCCCCCCCCAAAAAAAAAGCTTTCAGAAGAGCTCCATAGTTAGGGGAGATATTATTGGACAGGTATAGGTATGTGTGTTTTGTCAAGTCACAACCAACTTACAGCAATCCCAGCCATTCTGCTAAACTGACAGTACTATCCTAAGCAGAGTTACAATGTTCTAAGCCCATTAACTTCAATGGGCTTAGAAGGGTATAACTCTGCCTGGGACTACACTGTGGGACATCGGAGAACTAAGTCATTGGTTTCCTTTAATGATTATATGTTGTCAATAGCCTTGGTCTCCTCTTGCAGCATCCCACAATTGTGCACTCGAAGAGATTTTGAGAGATGCAGAGTACATCGTTCCTATGTTTGCATTTGCTGTCTAATTCCACATTGTTCAGCATGTACACACCCTTAAAAATATTATATGTAAATTCAGGATTGTTTCCTCAGCACTCAGTAATCATTCTGTTGTAATCACAATCACAGGTGTTGCCTCGTCTTCAAATGATTTTACGGGCAGTGGAGATTCTAATCAGCACTAGCAATCTGAGATAATGCAACTGTGCAAAGTGTTAAGTCGCAGCCAACTTATGGGGACCCCGCTGGATTTTCAAGGGAAGAGATGAACGGAGGTGGTTTGCCATTTTCTGCCTCTACTTAGCCAACTCTACTTAGCTTCCAAGATCTGATGAGATTGGGCTAGCCTGGACCAATGTATATGTGGCTTTAGAATCTAGAGACCTGCTCTTTAACAAGCTGCTTGCTGTGTCCCATTCCCACCCATGCTGGAACTGTGAAGCTCAGATTCTCCATCAGGGCAAAGAACAGGATCTCAGATGAGGAATATGGAGATTGTGCACTGTGAGCTGGGCACTCCGTTGGCTAACATTGGCTTCTACTTGAGCTCATTGGTATATTTGTTCTTGATGCCCTTGCAAGGAGTTGGAGATCCCAGCATGTCTTGTATTGGGTGGCAACCTGAAACATGGGATCCTTGGACCCTGAGATGCTCAGGAGAAAGACAGGCATATAATTTTTTAAAATAAATAATTATGCACACCTGGACCCCAGTTTTCAGTAGAGCCAATTGGGGCACCATGTTCAGTAGGTATTCCAGAGTGTCTATTAGGGTGAGTTGACAGGTGACTGCAGTTGGGTGCCTCTTCCATTGCTAAGACTCCAGAGTTTATGTTGAAGTGCAAGGTTCCTGGTGACTCAGCCTTCATCCCACAGGATGTCCCTTCTGTTGAGTTCTGAGAGGTCATGGGGCATGAAATCAGACCACAGCGTGACTGTGACAAGCTGTCCATTATTCCCCTAGCCCCTCGTTCTTTACACTAGATGCCCTGTTCCTTTCTTTGCCCACTGTGGTAGCTGCCATTTTTCCTGGGGTTGCGATGCTGCAGATGTTCTCACATAGTATCATAAGGATACATGATGGATTGGAGGGGGGGGGTTGGCAGCAAGTATTAGCAATGAGAGCACGATTTGGGGATGGCTCCCAGAGGAGCAGATTATGAGAGCACCTTGAGTAGGCTACACAGATTTTGCAGTACAAGACATGAATGTATGAGGGCAGAAGAGAAAGCAGACCAAATGGGTCAGAAAGAGATGGGAGCCCCAAAAATGATCTGATGGGAGGTGGGAGCCCCAAAACGTATCTGCCACAGCCTGGAGGATCCATTCTTGTATCATATTTTGGGTTACAATTATTGCTAGCACGCAACAGGGAGGGACTGTGGCTCAGTAGTAGAGCTTCTGCTTAGCATGCAGAAGGTCCCAGGTTCAATCCCTGGCAACTCCAGTTAAAGGGACCAGGCAGGCAGATGATGTGAAAGACCTCTTCCTGAGACCCTGAAGAGCTGCTGTCAGTCTGAGTAGACAATACTGACTTTGATGAACCAAGGGTGTGATTGAGTATAAGGCAGCTTCATGTGTTCATCAAAAATGTGTTCAATTTTGCACTAGCTATTTATACTAGTAAAAATCAGAGAGGTTTCTATAAGGCACATCCGTTGGAATCTTCTTCATTGAATTAAGAATGTCCTTGTTTTTTCTCTCTCTCTTGGATGTGACCATGTTTGGAACCCCCTTTTTCTGCTCTGAGTCACACTGCTAAAATAGAAGACAGGAGTGTCCAGGAGGCAAAAAAGTGACAGTTTGCAACTCTGCATTTTAAGGAATCCAGTGATGATTCTGAGTGCCTTAAGAGGCATTAACGCCACATCAAAAATAGATCAGTCAATACTGGTTTGTATCAGTTGCGACAAGATGCAGATGCGGTAGGGACCCCCTCCCCACATTGTTGCTCAATTTGTTGCTGGACTCCTACAATAAAAGATTTTGGGGATGGGATGCCATTTGGTGGGGATATTGTGAAGTATCCTGGCAGCTTTGGGGAGAGTACACCCCTGTTTCCAGATGGGACAGACACCTCAGTCTCTCCTGTGACGTAACAGGTACCACAAGCTGCCCATATCTCTAAGGCGGTATTTTTCAACCTGTGGATTGTGACCCACAAGTTGGTCGCAAAGTGGGTTGTGGGCTCTTTTAGGTGTACGGCGGCTGTCCCCTTCCCCTCCTTGCCTGTTGCCCAGCTGAATTCCTGCTCTGAGGTGGAGGAGGTGGGGCGGAGCAAGCCAGGCAGCCCACCACCAGTCCCTGTTGAGCAAGGCTAAAACTGCAGCTAAGCCTGGAAACCAGCACACCCACCTTCTTGCCCAGCACAGCAGCAGCAGCAGGCCAACTCTGTTTTCCCTTTCTTCAGCCCCACTCTCATTCCTTCCCTCACACCAGCCAATGACAGAGACAGAATGTGTCTGGGACTCTGGACAGCAGGTACTGGTCTGAGCTGAAGATCAGAAGAAAACTGACGGTGCTTAACGTTTAAAAACAGATGCATTTCCCAAAAGAGGAAATGTTCCACTGAAGGAGAATGGGAATCCATCAATTCTAAAACCGTAGAGTCCTTGCAAACCGCCCTCATAATCCGTTTGAGCAGCCAGTTGCTAAAGGGTTTTTTGAGCCATTCCAGACATAGCCGTTTTGTCTCCTGGCTGCTAACGGATTTTTTAAAAAACTTTTTCAGACAAAGCTGCTTGATAAGGATAATCAATGGTCATTTATACAGTGCTGTTCAAATTGTGTGTAATCCCAATGATCGGGAACATTTGAATAGTATGGCTGCCTCTGCCTGAATGGTGTTGACAGGAAATCATATCATGAATTTCTCATCCAGGGTGACATCTGAGTAACTGCTGGTGTTTATATTCTTAAGGGGAGAGTGACCATTTCTATTCCAGAATCCTCTTGTGTTTCTTAAATCCCAGAACGTTATGGTGCTTCTTAAAGCTGCTTCGCACCCAGCACCACCTAACCAGTTAAGAGAGCCAGTGTGGTGTAGTGGTTAAGAGTGGAGGTTTGGAGCGGTGGACTCCAATCTGGAGAACCAGGTTTGATTCCCCCCTCCTCCACATGAGCAGAGGACTCTGATGTGGTGAACCAGGTTGGTTTCCTCATTCCTGCACATGAAGCCAGCTGGTTGACCTTGGGCTAGTCACTACTCTTAGAGCTCTCTCAGCCCCACCTACCTCACAGGGTGTCTGTTGTGGGGAGGGGAAGGGAAGGAGATTGTAAGCCGGTTTGATTCTTCCTTAAGTGATAGAGAAAGTCAGCATATAAAAACCAAGTCTTCTTCTTCCTCCTCCTCCTCCTTTTATTCCATTTTAAGACCCAACAAACTGCAGACTGGGAGGGGGGGTTATCCACCATGCTCTGAAACATTTCTCTCCTCCTCCTTTCCCTTTTGTGAGTGTGTGTGTTTTTAACTGAACATCCAGCCTGATGAAGAGCTCCAGGGAACTCAGAAACCTGCTTGCTGTGAGAGATGCTTGATTACTCGCCTGTTCAGCTCATATTCTCTTCCCATGTAGGAGTCATGGCAGCTGAGCCTTCGGTGAGCTGTCTGCATCCCAAAAGCTCAGATGTGCTCAATTACAGGACAAAGATGAATGTGCATGCGCAATTACATGCTGCTTTCTTGCATCTGATGCTTGCCCCACCACATGCTGGTGCTGTTACCTCCAACTGAAAAGGCATATTGCTAAAAATAATTTAAAAGGAAATATTTTGCATTTGGTGTGGAGACGTATTTCTTAGGTTTCTCTGTGCCATATTATGGTCTTTTATGCATGACTTTTTCACTTGCCGTCACCCCTCCAACGACCTCAGGTCTTTGTGTTGATTATGAAAGCTGTTTCAGACCATCAGAAGTTGCCTCACTCTCCCCCTGCGCTTCACCGCATTTTGCCTGCATTTTCAGAGACCTGTTTTATCTCAAATTTGAAAACGCAGGCAAAACGCGGGAAAATATGGGGGGTGGGGGCAGGTGACCTCTGACGGTCCAAAATGGCATGCATAATCAACACAAAGACCCTAAATCATCAGGGGATGACAGCGAGTGTAACAGCCATGCATAAAAGACCTATGTCAGCTTAGCTCCTGGATCTTCCAAGACGTCCTTACAATCATGATAGATGCATCAACTGCACAGACACAAACAAAAGGCTGAGTTTCCACTGGAGGTCGTTTAAACTATGCATTCTACCATATAGGGGCAAAGAATGGGCAAACTGTGAGTGATCTGTGCTTGAAAAGTAGGTCACTAATAACCTGACCATGAGTCTGCTGACTGTGCAGACACAAAAGCGGCTACAAGCTGCAACACAGTTCTCTACCAAGGGAAAACCAAGCCATAACCGCGCATCTGCAAAGCTGCTCATCACAGCATCGGAGTCGGACATCAAACAGCAGCCCTAAGCGATCCAGCTGGGGGGCTCGATTCACTTGTAAGCAAAGAGTTTGATTAAGGTAAATTCATCAGGCAATCATGTTTGCACGGCTTGTTCTTTGCAGACAGATGTGGAATAAGAGGGGTCAATATTAGCCACTGGGACAGTCAAGAGCCAACTTTATTTACTTTGCAGCAAAATAAGGATTTGCAGCATCCAAAGCCAAAAAACTCACTCCATACTGAATCACAGCGCAAGCAGCTGATGGGATGCAGCAGAGTCAAACCTTCTCCTGTCAATGATCAGCACAGGTAAATATATAAAAATATATGTTTACTTGTGCTGGTCATTGACTGTAATAAAGATCTGATCTGATCTGATCTGAAACCTTCTCCTGTGCGTTCCCGGAAATAATTTTTGGCTAAACGTTAGGAAGAACTTCCTGACAGTTAGAGCGGTTCCCCAGTGGAGGTTTTTAAGCAGAGGTTAGGTAGCCATCTGACAGCAAGGCTGATTCTGTGAACTTAGGCAGAGCGTAAGAGGGAGGACAGGAAGGGATAAGTCAATGCTCAGCTCTCGTGGCCCTTTCTTACATGCCCAGGGTAATGCCAATGGCCACTTTGGGGTCAGGAAGAACTTTCCCTCTAGGCCATATTAGCCAGGAATCCTGGAGGTTTTTTGCCTTCCTCTGGGCATAGAGCAGGGGTCACTGGGGGAGTGGGGGGTAGTTGTGAATTTCCTGCATTGTGCAGGGGGTTGGACTAGATGATCCTTGAGGTCCCAGTTCTATGTTTCTTTTCCAGGTGAGGCTATCCTGGCTCCAAGCCCTTTGATATCAAGTTGTAAATTGTCCTGTCTCCTTGCCAAGCTCAAGGGAGATGTACCATGTCCTTTTCCCCTAGCCGTTAGGTCTTTGGTCAAGGGTAATGGAACCCTTTGAGGGGGTTTTGTCCAGCTCCATGAAGGCCTAGAAGCCCCAGGTTTCTGGTATGAGGAATTGCCCCCTCACCCTGTTAATTGATACTCCAGAGTATCACCTAAGCTTTATACATTGAACACATGAACCCATGAAGCTGCCTCATACTGAATTAGACCCTTGGTTCATCAAAGTCAGTATTGTCTACTCAGACAGGCTCTCCAGGGTCTCAGGCAGATCACCTACTTGCCTAGTCCCTTTAACTGTAAATGCCGGGGATTGAACCTGGGACCTTCTGCATGCCAAGCAGATGCTCTACCACAGAGCCACAGCCACTGAGCCACACAACCAACTTCTCCCGCAATGATGTATAGGTGGATCAGAAAAAGCTGAGGGCAGAATATAGGCACTTCAAATAAGCCCTCGCTTGTCTGCCTCCCACACTGTGTGCCTGCAAGCACTGGCATTGTGAAGCCCACCAACTCCCCTCCACAAGCCACCTGCAAATAGGGTTGCCAACCTCCGGGTACTAGCTGGAGATCTCCTGCTATTACAACTGACCTCCAGCTGATAGAGATCAGCTCACCTGGAGAAAATGGTGCTTTGGCAATTGGACTCTATGGCATTTAAGTCTCTCCCCTCCCCAAACCCCACCCTCCTCAGGCTCTGCCCCAAAAACCTCCCGCCGGCGGCAAAGAAGGTCCTGGCAACCCTACCTGCAAACCCCTTCTCCAACTTTGACCAAGGAGGGTGGCTGGAGCAGCATTTGGGAATTTTTCTGCAGTGAAGATGAAAGTTCAGTTACATTATTTTTTCTCTTTAAGACCACGGAGATGGCAAATTGGCACAGAAGTTCCCCGAAGTCAAGCAAAAAGCTTTGACTGACAAGCAGCTTTTCGCCCATGAGGTCTGGACACTGGAAGAAAGCAGATGAGTTGCCAAGGTAACTCCTGGCACAACACGTGTATTAGGGAGCCCCCTGCCATTTGATCTAGAGCTCAGCATTGACCTCTGAATTAGAAGCGATTGCGCCCTCTCAATTCAAAATAGCAAGGTGGATGTCACTACTTGTCTGCCTTACAAAAAGCTGCCTGCCTCCAGTTGGTCCTCTGGTATGATTCCAGGATATTTCTCATGGCATTGGTCCATGTAAAAAGCTCATAAACCATTACAAAGCCTGCACAGAAGAAGAGAGAATCAGTTTGCTTCAGGCGAAGTTCAGATGAGAAGGGATCGAATACAGGCATACTTTGGAGATTTTGCATGTTCAGTTCCAGACCACCACAATAAAGCAAATATTGCAATAAAGCAAGTCACACGATTTTTTTTTTTGTTTCCCAGTGCATATAAAAGTTACGTATACACTATACTGTAGTTGGAGGGGGGGGCAGGAGGAGGAGGAGTTGGTTTTTATATGCCAGCTTTCTCTACTACTTAAGGAAGAATCAAACCGGCTTACAATCACCTTCCCTTCCCCTCCCCTGTGAGGTAGGTGGGGCTGAGAGAGCTCCAAGAAAGCTGTGACTAGCCCAAGGTGGCTTCATGTGAAGGAGTGGGAAAACCAACCCAGTTCACCAGATTAGCCTCCACCGCTCATGTGGAGGAGTGGGGAATCATACCCGGTTCTCCAGATTAGAGTCCACCACTCCAAACCACCGCTCTTAACCACTACACCACGCTGGCTCTCAGTGTGCAATAGCATTGTGTCTAAAAAAAACAATGTACATACCTTAATTAAAAACACTTTATTACTAAAAAAAAATGCTAACCATCATCTGAGCCTTCAGCGAGGCATAATCTTTTCCTGATGGAGGGTCTTGCCTCAATGTTGATGGCTGCTGACTGTAAAAAACCCACAATATCTGTGAAGCGCAATAAAGTGAAGCATGATAAAATTCACGGTATGTCTGAATTATATTGCAAACAACCAAGGTGTTACTGCGTTAGCTCCTGGCCATGACAACAACTACAGCATAAAGACATTGGTAACAACAATGCATACTAATAAAATGTACATTAATCAAAAAAACACAAACCAGACCATTACAGAACTACTTTATTAGTCCTGCAAAACATGTTAATCTGTGTTTTAACTAGCACCAAAGAAAAAGTAGCACCTTTTAGAATAAATATGAACAGAGGAACTTAAGTTTTGTGCAGCTTTGCCTACCTGAAACAGTACTGGGGGGAGGCACTATCTACTCCAGAGGTCCTCAGCGTGGCACCCACAGACACCTGCCAAATGTTTTAAGAAAGTGGATAGGGCAAAGTGGGAATTTTGCCCAGCAGGGCTTCTAACTGGTCATTCGAAATCTGATTGACTGTCCATATGCAAAAAGCATTGCTTCCACAGTACCTGCCACCAAAGCACAGGGATATTCACTGTGACCGAAATTAATACAAGAAAATGTTTTAAAACAGTATGTTCATTTCAAAAGACCAGGCAGAGCTTCTGCCTGAAATTTTAAAGAACTGCTAGAGTCATGCATAACCAGTGGCGGACTGGGTCTAAAAATATTGGTTGCCAGGAGACAAAGGGGGCCCACCCACAACTATAAGGCTATCATTTAATCTTTATTAATTTTTATTTTTAACATATTGTCTAATGTTTAAGGGGGCCCACTTGCCATCGGGCAAGCTGATACAATGGCCAGTCCGCCACTGTGCATAATCTTACTCTCTGACATTTTGGGGTTGGCTCCACCTCCTGAAGTAGCCATTTTGTTGTGCCTACCACCATGTGTCAGAATTATAAAGGAGCCTGTAGACTCCTGATTTAATGAACGGGAGAAACTTACAAGTCGCCATCAGTATAGGTACATTTTCCAAGCAGGCTAATAATGGTTCCCTGAGACCATGTCAGGTTGGGGAAAAGGTGTGGATGTATTCATGAGCCAAGCCTTGCATGTTCTCGCTTTGGTGACCCTGTAGTACACCTGTTGATAGTGCACTTGTCCACCAAACTGATGTCCACCAACATAGGATGTCACAGCTTTTATCCCCCAATCTGGAGAGTGTTTCACTTTTTGGTGGAGAAAGTCAGCATATAAAAACCAACTCTTCTTCTTCAAATCAGTAGAGATGTCACTTGGCACTGATGGGTAATTCCCCCTTTACTCACAAGACCAAGAAGACTTCCACAGGCTGACATGGTAAGGTAGTCTCCCTGATTCACCACTCTTAATTTCTTCTTCTTCTTCTTCTTCTTCTTGCAGTACAGTCCCAAGAAGAGTTATACCCATTGTCTTCAGAAGATGTAACTTTGCTGAAGGTTGCACTATTCATGTATCTGATGACATATGTTTTGGTCTGTGCCAGTGATCCTCACCTCAGTGTTTCTGGGCGTCATGGTACCCACCTGATGACTACTTTCTTCTTCCCCAAAGCTAAGAGCCAATCCTGGTCTTCTTTTCCCTCATTGGAGCAGGAAATGTTTCAGAAGGGTCCAGGAGGCACTGTGTTTGCAAGGAGCACCCATTCAGAAACAGTTGCCTCCATCATGGGAGGATGATTGGCTTGAAACATCCCAAAATTTGCTGAATGGTCCTAATCCCCCCTGGCAGCCCTTTTGTGGTGGTTCCCATTACCTGTTCTTAAATCCCCCAAATGCCCAAAAGCTCAACAATGTTGGGGACCCTGCATTACACAAAGTCCCAATCATGCAGCCTCCATTTTGTATGATTTTTGGCTCTCAAAGAACATGGGACATTATGAGAATAGGCACTTTGCGTGATCAGGCATTTAGAATACAGAGTTCATATGAGATGGGTGGGAAGTGCTCACTTCATTTCTCCACCTTGAAAATTCAGTCCTAGCCTAGGAGAATATATAGACTGAAACTAAGGCATCATAACAAATGTACTGTTGCTGCTATATACTATTCTCCTGAGAGGAGCTGTAACAAGGGTATACAAAGCTGAGGGTCTCAGAAAAAGTATATCATCACTAAAATACGCTCCTCAGGGAGGTCCATCTGGCACCATTGATGTTCTCCTTCAGATTTCAGGTACATTCTCATGGTTCTTTGCCTGAACATTGCTAAATGTTTATGACTACGGGCATCAGAGTAGTCATTACTGAACTAGATGGACTAACAGTCTGACTTGGCATAAGGCAGTTTCCATATGTTCATCTCCTGGAATTTTTGTTCATGTGTTATCTCTGTTATGAACAAATGAAACCCTGAGAAGATTAGTGCTTTGAGTCAGTCCTAACAAAGTCAGTGAAAGCTATTGGTCATATAGTCCTTGGAGGAGATGCTAAAGCTGACTTCATTTATCAATTGTGATAAATAAACATCCTTTTTGGAGCTGCCTGATTACACACTTACGACTGGATCCTCTCCAACTCTAGAATGCTGGGGATTATGTCAAGTTTTGTGTTTTGTTTTGTTGGTTTTGCAATTGGTTTATCAGCTATTTAGGCCCTGAAGATGGTTTCTCTCAAGCTTCCCAAGCACAACATTCATGTCTTCTAGAACAAAGTAGCCTGCCTATTCCTCTGCCCCCACCCCTACTTCCGATCCTGCATTTTTTAAAATACCTTGTCCTCTAGCTTTTATGGCATTTCCCCCTTGTCTCTTTCAAGCAGAGGCTGAACACGTCTGAAAGAACATCATGTACCAAAATTCTTAATAGCTCAAGTTCTGAGATTAGTCCCCAAAGAACTGAGAACTGGACTTGAAAGTCTGAATAATAGGTGCAAGGCAGTTGGAAGTCACATTGTACAGTGGTGGATAAAAATATCCACCTTTCAAGAGAAGATGAGAAGGGTTCCCCCCTCCCCAGTTTTTTCCTTTAGAAAAAGACAGCTTCCTTGTGGTGAAAAATGCCTTAAATCCTTAGGTCACATACTTTGCAGCGATCTGTGGGTTGCTTCTCTCTGCCCATTTAATCTAAAGGAGCATAATTTGTTAACTCAGTTTTAAAGAGCATTCAGACAGTGTTGTTGACTGTCTAGTGTATTCTGACCCATCAGGGGTCTTCTTATGTTGTAAGGTGGCTCCTAATATTTTTAACTGGGAGCCACGCAAAGTAACATTTCCCCCTCTTTAATAGAATCTGCAAAAATCTCACATCGTTTGACACTGAACAAGTTTACATTTTATCTTCCACTTCTAGTATTTATAAATATAAAGCATTCCTGCCTGTGTTTCGTGGCCATTTCACACATTACGCAGAGGCAAACCCAAATTTGCCATCAGGCCTTCCAAAGCTTCCTCTACTGGCTTACCCTGTTTCCCCTAGGGTTGCCAACCTCTAGGTGGTGCCTGGAGATCTCCCACTATTACAACTGATCGCCAGGCAACCGAGATCAGTTCACCTGGAGAAAATGGCCTCTTTGGAAGGTGGACTATGGTGGCATTATACCCCAATGGCATTATACCCCATTGGAATCTTTCCCCTCCCCAAACCCCGCCCTCATCAGGCCCCACCCCCAAAATCTCCAGATATTTCCCAACCCGGAGCTGGCAACCCTAGTTTCACCTCATCTCTCCTTGCTTCATGTCCCTCAGAGACCGTTACAATCCACTTCTAAGTCATGTTCTACGGTATGAGAACCTCTGCAACACATCTGTCTGAGAATGGAGAGAAGGTGTTCACATATGGATTCTCTTGGGTGTGCTCGTGGAGTGGGACAGGAAATTGCATCTATCTCCTACACACTAAGATACTATTTTCAAAGGATCATGGGTGTTAGCAATGGGGATTGGTATGCATGTTATACCTTTTGGTCCCTGCTGCTGCACGGCAACCAAGAGAGGGGGAGTGCTTGAATACATAATTGCAGGTACTGCCCGGAAGCAGCCAGAAGAGGAGGCCGCTATCACAGTCCATCTATTCACTGACCTTTAGAGATGCGCATGAATCAGCAGCAGCATCACTTCCCACCCACGCTGATCGCTGCAGACTAATTGCCAGGCACACTGCAATGGCATCAGCGTTGTTCAACCTGCTCCATTCCACTGGCGCACCCAAGAGCATCCACAGGCATGCATGTGAATGCTGCCTCTCCATTCCCAGATAGTGCTGAGGTGCTCCTGCCTCCTTTCCCTTCTGCACATGCACGAAAGGGTCGACCTGCTTTTGGGTGCCGGGTTCAGTTTCCAGTGACAGAAATCCAACCAGGACGGCTTTGCACACTCTGGCTGTTTAATCACAAGATCTCATTACGGGAGATAAACAGTGGGTATTAATAGCGAGCCCGCTGGTTTCATCACTGATGTTCGCTCCAGCAGCTGAGTATTTTCATTTCTAGAGTTTGCAGAAGTAATTACAAGGCAGAAGGTAATTATGCTTTGATAGCAGCGTGTTTTTGATTTGGCAGTCTGAGAGGAGGGCAATCGCTCCTTCGATGCACCAAGGAGTTTTATAATGATCTCTGTAGCCAAAGCAAATTGTTCTAATCAGATTGGGCGCCTGTTGTCATCCTAGACTGCAGCCTGCTTCTCTGGATAACAAACTGTATTCGGCTTGCTCAGCATCCAACTAGACGTGACCAGAGATCCCTGGCTGGATATCCTGTGTTTGTTTCAATACTAAAAAGCAGCCACTGGAAGATGGGAGAAGTAGAGACTGATTTGGACCAAGATCATGTGTACAAGGGGAAGTGAGTTTATCCTTTTCCCTTGCAGTAATCTCCTTATTGCATACAATCCCTTTTTAAGACACTAGGAGGTCCAAGGTATAAATTCACGCTCATTTGACCAGTTCCTCTTCACTGTACCCTGTGTCAATGTGATTATTTTCCTCAGCTGGAAGAAAATAGTTCCAAAACCATCAATATTCGACTGCAGAATTTAGTACTGCGGTATGTTAAGCTTTTACATCCACAAAACAGAAATACACACCCAAAAATCACTATATTATATTGATTGGCAAAATACACCAGTCCTGCATAGAGTATCCCTTTTCCACAATTCATCAGCGAACAGAAATATCAAATACAAAATTACATTCATTGCAAAAGACACTCAAGTTATATTTCTCCATTTCGGAATTTCTGGTAGGAGATCTTGTGTCTGGCCTCTATGTGAAAGATGTTGGTGGACTATAGAATCATAGCGTTGGAAGGGACCACCAGGGTCGTCTAGTCCAACCCCCTGCACAATGCAGGAAATTCACAACTACCTCCCCCACACACACACACACACAGTGACCCATACTCCATGCCCCTTCCTAGATGGACTGCTGGTGTGATCCAGCACAGTTCTTCTTATGAGAGCAGCATGGTGTAGTGGTTAGAGTATCAGACTAGGATCTAGGATACCCAGGTTCAAATCCCCATTCTGCCATGGAAGCTCACTGGGTGACATTAGGCGAGTCATGCACTCTCAGCCTAATATACTTCTCAGGGTTGTTGTGAAGAGAAAATGGCGGAGAGAAGAACAGCATATGCTGCTTTGGAGGCCCACTGGGGAGACAAACAGGGTATCAATGAAGTCAATAAATAAATACATTGTAGTGTTGTTGGCTATTTATTCATGACCCTCCATTATTTTTGACCACAGATCTGATAATGTTAGGGATGCCAGCCTCCAGGTGGGATCTTTCTTGATGGGGGAAGGTCATTGCTCAGTGGGGAGAGGTTGTGTCTAAGTGGCAGAGCACATGCTCTATATGCACAAGGGCCTGAGTTCACTCCCTGGCATCTCAAGTTTATTCAAAGATATCAACTGCTGTTGGCAAAGATCCTCCCATGTGTGTGTGTACATACTATGGTCATTACCACAGCAAAGCAGCATTTGTTTCCAGGCTAAAAGACTGGAATTGGCTAGGTGTTACCTGCAATGGATGTTCAAGTATCTGTTGAAGGAGGAGGAGGAGGAGGAGGAGGAGGAGGAGGAGGAGGAGGAGCGGTTGGTTTTTATATGCCGACTTTCTCTACCACTTAAGGCAGAATCAAACCAGCTTACAATCATCTCCCACAACCGACACCCTGCAAGATAGGTGGGGCTGAGAGAGCTCTTAATAGAACTGTGTCTAGCCCAAGGTCACCCAGCTGGCTTCATGTGGAGGAGTGGGGAAACCAACCCAGTTCACCAGATTAGCATCCATCGCTCATGTGGAGGAGTGGGGAATTCAGCCCGGTTCTCCAGCCCGGTCCACCACTCCAAACCACCACTCTTAAGCATGCTGGCTCTCTCTGAAATGATACCATTCTGCCCAGATGCAAAAAGGTTGCAATTGTTTCATGTCGGAGTGTTGACAGGTTGTGATTTAAGAACTGTGATTTAACATTGCATAAAAATAGCTCACAAAATTACATGCATTTTTTTCCTACTCTTAAAAAAATTGCATTCCCAGAAACCATCTCACTTTATCATAATTTGGTTAGACAGCAGCTGGCTAATGCTTCGTGCTGTTAAAAACACCTGTCTGGGATACAAAGTGTGTCTCGTTACCAAGGACTTTCTTCCTGCTTAAGGTCAAGATGGTATAGCCAGTACACACTTCCTATAGGCACACGGGTACACAGAAGTGAGATTTGTGAGAGACATTCCTTTTGTAGGCTAATAAGATTAAAGTGGGTACTGGTGTGCTTTCCTGACACATGGGCTGGCCTATAAATTCTTGACCCACCTGAAGAAAATAAACTTGGTTGATTTTAAATCAAACATGATTTTGAAATCTCTCTCCGGCTAAGAGCGTCTTCTGTAGCATCAAGGCATCAGCGCGGTCATTTCTGCTCATATTTATTTATTGAAAACACTTTTTGCTTTCCTTTCTGCTGAACTGAAGGTGGCTTACAAAAATTTGAAAAAATCCTGATCCACACAATATCATCATCCATAAAAGCCTACTTAATTCAATGCCAGCCTACAAACATTGATGCCTGGTGGTGGCCATTAAGACAGGGAAAAACCGCCAATGATAGTAGAGCCAGAACCAACAGTAGGTAGTAAGATCTCATTCTGGGTTTGTCCCTACTTTCCTGTTAGGATTGCCAGGTTCCTCTTTGCCACCAGCGGGAGGTTTTTGTGGCAGAGCCTGAGGAGGGTGGGGGTTTGGGGAAGGGAAGGACTTCAATGCCATAGAGTCCAATTGCCAAAGCGGCCATTTTCTCCAGATGAACTGATCTCTATCGGCTGGAGATCAGTTGTAATAGCAGGAGATCTCCAGCTAGTACCTGGAGGTTGGCAACCCTATGGATAGCCCAGGCTAGTCTGATCTTGTCAGATCTCAGAAGCTACGCAGGCGTCAGTCCTGGCAAGTATTGGGATGGGAGACCTCCAAGAAATACCAGGGTCATGATGCAGAGGCAGGCAATGGCAAACCACCTCTGAACGTCTTTTGCCTTGAAAACCCTACTGGGTTGCCATAAATCACCTGCGACTTGACAGCATATGAAAAAATTATTTTAAAAAGCAGGAGAATAAAGAAAAATCATTGGCTCTTATGGATCTATTGAAAATGAGAAACTCAGAGGGAGTCATAGGGACTACTTTTTGTTCTAGAGCTACCATCCTGACGTGGATGGACCTGGTTTAAAGGGGGGGGGGGCTCTGCCTCTGTGAGGGGAGACTTGCTTGTCTGCAAGGCTGAGTGACAGAAGATGAGACGGAAGAGGCAGCCGGCCACACATACACAGGCTGTCTGGTAGGGAGGCAGGCAGGAGAGGGCTGAGGTAGATAAGCTGAGATAGTGCCTGCCTGCCTGCCTCAGCCCTCTCCTTCCTGAGGCAGTCACTGTCTCAGCCTATCTACCTCACAGGGTTGTTGCACGAATCAAATAGAAGAGGCCTCTTTATGCTCCTGTTACAAGGGAAGGATATCAATGTAGTGTATTAATAAGACTGCCAGACAACTAAAAATTGCATGAGTTGAATGGATGAAACCTATATTATTTAGCTGAGGCTGAGAGGGAGTGACTCTGCTTCCACGGCAGACTGGGGATTCAATAGAGTTACCAACCTCCAGGTGGGGCCTGGAGACCTCCTGGGATTGGAACTGGTCTCCAGGCAGCAGAGATCATTTTCCCTGGAAAAAATGGCCGCTTTGGAGACTGAATTCTATGGCGTTATACCTCACTGAGGTCTCATCCCTCCCCAAACCCCTTGGTCCCCAGACTCCACCCCCCAAAAAAACTCTAACCACTGCACCACACTGGTTCACTGTTTTCTGGCTGGTACCAACCACCCCCACCATCCCATGCTTTTTTTTCCCTTTTAAATCTGCTGCACAGTCACCCAGGACCATTATTTTTTGAATTAAAAGAAATGATTAATGTAACTGATGAATCAACTAAACCTTGCTAAATGTGCTCTAACCAGCACCATTTCTCGTGCAGTGCAAACTCGCTGTATTAAAACTTTGCTTCTCACTCACCTGAATAAGCACGATAAATTCTCCTCGAATAATCTGTCACTCAAGGTAAATCCGTTGACCCGCTTGTGTACCAGTTACTCTTGGGGGAGGGAAGGGGGCTCTTTTTCTGAATACTCAATATTCGAGGGGAAGGAAACGGCCGTTATCACCATTGTTCTTTGGACACTTCCATCCTCTTTTTGTCTCCCTAATTCCCTACATTGTTTGAAATGGGTGCATTTCAATTTCCTTCCTTCCCTTTCACCTGTAGCGCTGTGACCCTCGGTGATCTCCGCCAAGCACAACGGTGAGGAAGAGGCCTGAAAAGCAATCCAGAAGAACTGCAGGAAAAGGTGTTGGTTCATCAAGAAACTGACCCCCTTTCTTCCTAATCTCCCTCTGTTTGTGGCCACAACCTAGGGTTGCCAGCCTCCAGGTGGTGGCTGGAGATCTCCTGCTATTACAACTGATCTCCCAGAAACAGAGACCAGTTTCCCTGGAGAAAATTGCCGCTTTGGCAATTGGACTCTATGGCATTGAAGTCCCTCCCCTCCCCAAACCCAGCCCTCCTCAGGCTCCGCCCCCAAAATATGCAGGTATTTCCCAGCCAGGAACTGGCAGCCCTACCACAACCCACGAGTGGCAGCACTTAGACGTAAAAACGTCATGAAATTAGATTGGAGGCGGGGAGAGTAGGATTTTAATTGGCCCCATTATAGAAAACAAAGAGTCACTGGAAAAGACAATCATGCTAGGAAAAGTTGGAGGCAGCAGGAAAAGAGGAAGACCCAACAAAAGATGGATTGACTCTATAAAGGAAGCCACGGCCCTCAGTTTGCAAGACCTGAGCAAGGCTGTTATAGATAGTACATTTTGGAGGACATTGATTCATAGGGTCGCCATGAGTCGGAAGAGACTCGACAGCACTTAACACATACACAACACACTCAAAGCAACAGCTGCTGCAGATGTGGGGGGATTCGGATTGGGGCCATGATGTGGAAAGAGGGGTGTGCTTTTCTACCCTGCACTGTTTTCCTGCCATCAAATGCCTCCTTCTGAGTTGGTATTGAAAAATAAAACTTATGCTGGGATCAATGTTGTTAGTCTTTAATGGTGCTACTGGTGTTCTGTAATATTTTACAACCCACACCAGGCAACCTACACATTTCATTCAATGGGGCAAATAGCAGCTCCAATAGAGGTTTGAACATGGGAAACTTAAACCCCCCCTTTCTCCTGTGCCATTGCCCCAGTCCAAGTTGGGAGCCCCTGAACTTGCTATTCATTGATAATAAAATACTGTTTGGGTCCATCGTTTTCTGAATCTCCAAGCATCTCATCTAACTGGGCCCAGAAATGATGCTAGTTTTCTTACCTGGGTGGAAATGTGGCAAGAAGATCTGGGTGGCTCTGAAAACCTGGCTCTGTCTGCACTGGAAAACCCCAGCTTAGAAATATCTCAGGGAGGATGGTTTGATCCTGTGGTGGTTAGAGTGGTGGACTAGAATCTGGGAAGCCCAAGTCTGAATCCCCTCTCGGCAGTGGGAGCTCACTGGGTGTCCTCCTTGGAGGCATCACCCTCTCTCAGCCCCACCAACCACACAAGGGCCAAGTGCTACCTACTCCTGGGCAAATGACAAGCCTTCTCACAGGGTTGTTGTGGTTGTTGTGAAGATAAAATGGAAGAGGGGAGAACAGTGTAAGCTGTTCATGGTTCCCCAATGAGGAGAAAAGCAGGGGAAGAAGAAGAAGAAGAAGAAGAAGAAGAAGAAGAAGAAGAAGAAGAAGAAGAAGAAGAAGAAGAAGAAGAAGAAGAAGAAGAAGAAGAAGAAGAAGAAGAAGAAGAGTGGGTGTTTATACCCTACTTTTCTCTATCTTTAGGAGTCTCAAAGTGACTTACAATCATCTTCCCTCCTCCCCCCAACAACAGACACCTTGTGAAGTAGGTGGGGCTGAGAGAGTTCTGAGAGAACTGTGACTAGCCCAAGGTCACCCAGCAGGCTTCATGTTTAGGAGTGGGGAATCAAATCCGGTCCACCAGATTAGAGTCCGCCACTCTTAATCACTATGCCACGCTGGCTCTCGGTGGGTTCATAGGAGAGTCTCTTCTGTTTTTTCCACCCAGGTACAAGGGCTGGAGGAAGGCTTAAGTGTCTTCCACTGTCCACCAGCCTGCTCCTCCTGGTTTTTAGATGCTCAGGATGTCTCAGGTGCCCTGTCTTGGGTCTGCTGCCGAACATCTCCTTTGGCCCTCAGCAGAGGAGCACTTGTGCCTCTCTGCCAAGGCAGACGGAATGACAGCAAGGTGCTTTGGGGTGACTCTGGGCTAAAACAGAGAGCTTCCTTGTTGATCAAGCCCGCAGTCCCTAGAAAGCTGCACCGCTGCTTCCTGTCAGCTTGTTTTCAACATTCTCCCCACTTCCTCCGACTTCTTTCTCAGGACCTTGCTTGGACTATTTTGCTTCGGGTGATCATGGAAACACAATGAGATTTCACCCTTGGAGCATATTTTATGGAGCAATACATTGTATATGTGCTATATAAATAAGCAGGGGCTCTTATCAAGAGGTATTTTGCTGACTTTCCTTGGCATATGATAGCGCTGTTTTGGTTTGTTTGTTTTTTTGTCAGCAAGTAGACAAGTATTTTTCCAACCTGGAAAAAAAAAACCTGAATTGAAGTTATACATTACAATGTACCTACAGACAGTGAATTTACCTACTGACAGTGCAGAAGCCTGGAAGAAGAAGAAGAAGAAGAAGAAGAAGAAGAAGAAGAAGAAGAAGAAGAAGAAGAAGAAGAAGAAGAAGAAGAAGAAGAAGAAGAAGAAGAAGAAGAAGAAGAAGAAGAAAAGTTGGATTTTATATGCCAACTTTCTCTACCTTTTAAGGAGAATTGAACCAGGTTACAATCTCCTTCCCTGCCTCTCTCCACCACAGACACCTTGTGAGGGAGGTGGAGCTGAGAGAGTTCAGAGAACTGTGACTAGCCCAAGGTCACCCAGCAAGCTTCATGTGGAGGTGTGGGGAAACCAACCCAGTTCACCAGATTAGAGTCCGTCGTTCATGTGGAGGGGTGGGGAATCAAACCCGGTTCTCCAGCGTTAACCACTCTTAACCACTACACCATGTACCAAGATTGTGCATGCACCATTCTCTTAGGCAGTAACTACATAATACACCCAACACATGTCAGGTCATAGGTCCATGCCCAGACTTGCAGTCAGGTGTACATCGGGGGAACTCACCTTATGAAGCAGTCATTCACTTGGTGCTGTAAGGAGAGAGAAGGAGCTTCCAGTCCCCCCCCCCATGCCGGTTTTGCCAGCGGAAAGGGCAGCTGGGGTGGCTTTTCGCCACTTTTCTCTGGCTTCGCATGTCCTTGGGCATCTGTGGCCAGCACATGTCAGGCACATGGTACAGCTTGGTCCTTAAAGAGCATGCACAGCAACATGAGTGCAAACTTTCTCAAGCCTTCCTACAGTTCCTTAATTAGGACTTTTTTTCCTACCTAGTACACATTTTTCAATACACATTGCCACCACCAGTCATAGAACTAGGGACAAAGAATGACCCTTAGGCTCGGAGAATCCAACAAAGTCCAGGCAATCTTCTTATCAAGACCGCGAAGGAGTTTCCAGTATGGCCCCTTGACACCTACCATACCTAAACTCATATTAGTAAGAACACAAGAGCATCCCTGCGTGGACAAACCCTGAGAACACCATGTAATGGCTAGGGACGGACCCTGTCCTGACTTTTACTGCAAAGAGGTTTTTGTTTTAGGAGGATGGGGGTTCAGGGTTGTTGTTTTTTTGCACATTTTCATTACATGGAAGGGTATTGGTGGATTAATTCAAATATTCTCCCCAGTGCAACATGTTGAGTTGACATCTTGTTATACTGGTTCAAGAGCTCATGGATGCAATCTTCTCTGCTTGTTTGCCTCCCATCGTGAGATCATACTGTTAAACCTGCAATGGATTGTTCAGCATCAACTGAAGTTCCATTGGTTTCCACAGTGGAATTTGGGCTGAATGACCCATTCCCCATCAGACTCATTCATTCATAAACCTTTAATGGCATATAAATTGTTACAATTGATATGAACAATGGTCATAAATCTTAAAACCGATAAGATAAAATCATAGCCAGTAACATCAGATATCAGAGGTTATACGTTTTTGGACATTTAGCACTTCTACTAAAAAATTGGCGACATCCACAGTAACCTCTGGAACTGAATCATTCATTAAAAATTGACATTTAACTTTATTAGACAGGTAAAACTTGGGATGTAACCAGTCTTTTAACCATTTTCTACGAGGTGTTTCATATAGAGGGCAATCACATAAAATATGTTCAATTGTATCCAAGGAATTTGAATTACAGGGGCAAGTCGGTTCATGAATTGGGATTTGATGGAACCTTCCATACAGTATCCTAGATGGGAAGGCATTGACCCTGGCAAGAGAGAAAGCTCTACGGAGAGTAGGTATATCCAAATTATAAAAATAATGGGGAATACTGTCTGTTTTATTCAAAAGGCACAACATTGCTGAGGAGCAGACAAAAGGTTGAGTAGGATGCAACCATTGTAACTCTATATCTAAAAGACGATGTTTGATTATTTTAAAAATGTGCTCCTCTGTAAATGGAACCAAGTCATCAAGAGAGACTCCGATTGATCTTATTTTAGTCAATATCAAGTTGTCCCAGGATGTATTATGAAGTTCTTTTAATAATAAAGATAAAAGGGAACCTTGCTCCGCTCTAAAATATAGTTTAAGCCAGTAACGAACAGTTAATAACCAGGCCTTGGTTTTGCACAGGTTTTGGCCTAGTTCAGAGATGATTGCGTAGTAGGACACACAACGAGGGAAACCCAAAATATGTCTAAAAAAATTGGCTTGAAGAGATTCTAAATCGCGATTAAAAGCATTTACCCAGATAGGGATACCATACAAGACCTGGGGTAAAATTTTAGAGTTAAACACCTTAATTGTGGCAAGGATGTATTGGTTGCCCTTATAAAAGAAAAAGGACTTCAATTGACTCGCAGATATTTTCCCTAATTTAGTGATTCTACTTCTGTGTACTGCCCATTTACAATTATAATTAAAAGAAATGCCCAGATATTTAAAACTCTTAACCTGTTGGATTTTGGCCTTCCCAATGCGCCAGCTGGAGGGCGACCACTTCTTAGAAAAAACTAAAACATTGGACTTAGAATAATTTATTTTGAGAAAATTTAGCTGGCAATATTTCTCAAAAGCTACTAAATAGCGTTTGAGTCCAATTTTGGTATAGGATAAAATGGCAGTATCGTCGGCATATAATAAGATAGGGATTGTTTTGCCACCTAATTTTGGCGGGTGTCCATTGATAGGGTCTAAAAAACAAGCCAAGTCTGACAAAAACAAATTAAAAAGAAGGGGAGCAAGAATGCAACCTTGCTTCACACCTTTATTTAATGGAATTTTCCCAGTGAGGCTGCCGTTTGAGGAAAATTTAACTTGGCTCGTTGTGGATGAGTGTAGTTTCTTTAAAAGGAATAAAAGACGCAGATCAATTCCTAAATTCAACAGCTTAGACCAGAGAACGTCTCTGTTGATCGAGTCAAATGCAGTCTTTAAGTCAATAAAGGCGACGTAGAGTTTCTTACTGCCCAGTTTCATGTACTTTTCTGCAAGAGTGGCCAGGATCAGACAATGATCCAAAGTTGATTTATTTTTGGAGAAGCCAATTTGCTCAGGGCTGATGATGGCATTGTCCTTTACCCATCTAAGGAGACGCTGCTCCAAGTGCTTCGCATACAGTTTGCCTAAGATTGATAAAAGGCTAATGGGATGAAAATTTTCAGGTAGGGTTGGGTCACCTTTCTTATAAATAGGAATTATGATTGAATTTAACCAGGAGTTAGGGAGAATACCGTATAAATCAATGGAGGTAAATAATTTGGCGAGAAGTGGGGCCCACCAATCTGAGAATTCCTTAAACAGCTCAGCAGGGAGACCGTCCGGACCTGGGGCTTTGCCGGATTTCATGCTACTTATCAGATCAATGACTTCTTCAACCTCAACCGCTGGCCATCTAGGGTAATCTGAGGGGATAATTTCATCAGGGTTGAGCCTAAGATTGGAGTGAGAATGAAATAGCTTAGTAAAATGTTCAACCCAGATTTGGGGTGGGATACTAATTTCAGGTGAAGGGTTGTTATTAGCTGAGGTTACCATTGCTTTCCAAAAAGTCTTACTATCATGGGACTTAAGGGACACAAGAAGATGTGACCATCTTTGTCGGAAGTGGGTTTTCTTTTTTTCTGTGACCAAGTTTGCATACAACTTTCTGTGTGTAAGGTAGTCGTCAAATCTATCAAAGGCAGCATTCATACTATTTTTCCTAAACAGAGATCTTAGTTGCCTTTTATGGGCTAAACATTCCTTGTCGAACCATGAAACCGGCTTGGTAGAATTGGTCTGGCAAGGTTCGGCCAATGAAAAGCAATGCACTTCGATCTGGGAGAGGGCTGATAAAGTCTCAGTATGCGAGTCAGAGTTCAGAATCGTTGATTTAAGGGCAAGCATTTCCTTAGATTGAAAAAGGGTGAAGAAAGTACGCACCCGAGAGTCAGACCACTTAATTCTTTTCAGGCCTAAAGTTGCCTGTGATACAGAGATGGGTTCTTGCAAGACAGCATTATCAGACAGGCGCATCCAGGAAATTAAAATTGGAAGGTGATCGCTTTCAGAACGAAAATCAATGTTAACAGATTTGACTAAGTCTAAAAATTTGGGGGAACAAATTCCATAGTCGATGACGCTTCTCCCTTGCCACGACTTAAACGTGAAATACTGGGAAGCTGGAAATTGACGGAGTCCATTTAGCGTTATCATATTAAGTTAGATACAGAATTCAATTAATTTGCGACCGGCTTTATTAAAACAAGAGTCTTGAGATTGGCGAAGAAAACCGAGCTGCGGAGGTGCGGGCTCAATGTCATCTAAATCCACAAAAAGGGCCCAACTCCTATTATCATGGCCAATCCTAGCATTAAAATCCCCTAGAAGGACAATTGGAATCGACGGAAATTTTTGGATAATTTTGGCAACAAAATTTGTAAGATTAAACCAGTTTGACTCTAAGTATTTTTCATTTTCAGTAGAGGGGAGGTAAATGTTGATTAAAATGAGAAAGGGAGAGGGATCGTAGAGTAAAACAGCTTGGGCAGCGCAATTACAGGTATTGAGTAAGACAAACCTAGAAAAAAGATTTTGCTTGATTAAAATAGCTAGGCCAGCCTTGCATCGGCCCTTTGCATTTTCTTTCTATGCAGGCAAAGTTAGGGAGAAGAACCTTCCCCATCAGACTTTGATCTTGACTGAAAAGTTGTAAAGGAGCAGATGGAGAGTGTGATATGCAGCACAGAAGGAGCTCACAATGGTTTTCTTGACCTTTCTCCTAACCGCCGTTTATCCAAGTACATGCATCTCTTCCCCCAGAAGCTCTTCCATTCAACATATGAACACATGAAGCTGCCTTATACTGAATCAGACCTTTGGTCCATCAAAGTCAGTATTGTCTACTCAGAATGGCAGCGGCTCTCCAGGGTCTCAGATGGAGGTCTTTCGCATCACCTACTTGCCTAGTCCCTTTAACTGGAGATGCTGGGGACTGAACCTGGGACCTTCTGCATGCCAAGCAGATGCTCTACCACTGAGCCCCTCCCCATGCAGATAGCATGGATCAGAAATCCATGTAGGAGAATCTGCACTGAGAGAAGCACATTGCCAAAGAAAGATCTTTTGCAACAGCTGTTTTCTGAGATCCTTTAACTGGGGAAGCCAGGGCTTGAACCAGGGACTTCCTGCATGCTAAGCAGACACTCCACCACTGAGCCACAGCCCTTTCCTCACTTTGCCCGTCTCTTGAACTCCATCTACCCTGCTTCTACATACCTGTCCAGTGCAGACAGACCTGCCAGCAAACATGTAATTCACCTTCGTGTTTCCCTCTCGATTGCTCTCCAAGAAGTTTAGAGAACGTTATCCTGTCCCCCACCCATTTACTGTGATGATGTCACCTTTGCATGTTTGTTCATGACCTTGGATGATACACTGAGAGCAATTCAAAAACATTTTGTGTTCTGGAAAATCTCACAGCACCATTCTGTTTCCATTGTCAACAAAGATCACCAGCTTCTATTGTTTGCTGCTGTTATTTCAGGGAGATGACAATCAAAGTGGCATTCCCAGGCATACATCCTAAGGGTCCTATCGCAGCCAGTGACCCTGCAGGGCCAGACTGAGGTTCTGTAAATTGTTCCACAAAGGGCTGGGAAGACCCTGAGAAAGGACAATCACTTCAGAAGTGCGATATAAGCTTTCTCATGCTCACTAGTAACCACCACAGCCTCCCAGTGCTAAAACAGCGATTTGTGAAAACACAGCAGCAATCATATGTGTCCCACAGACTTGTACAAATTTCCTCCAGGAGGGCCAGTCAGCCATTATTTTTTCCATCCTAAAGTGGCAGTGTTACCTCGACGCAACTAAGAAAACATAATTGCCCTTTATTTTTCTTAAGAGGAGGTGATCAGCTTTGTTGATTCCTTCTTCCCACTGTAGCTCACTTAGCCCCTTACATTTTGCGGTGGTGGTGGGAGGTTAAGAAGGGGTGGTGATTCTTGCCCATTCTCCCTCTCAATGCAGACCCCCACACTGTTGTTCTAGAAGGTCCTTCTAGTATAACAGAGTGGGGGTCTGCATTGGGAGGGAGAATGGGCAAGAATCACCACCCCTTCTTAAGAAAACCTATGGGCGCTTATGCTTTCTTTATGAGGTTGGATCCATGCTTTGTTAATGAGGCTGGATCCAGACCACTGTCCACTCTGGACAAAGAAACGGACAAACATCTAAATGAGTGTTCTTCAGCTAGGATTTTAAGAGCTTCTTACATTTATATATGATGCGGTTTTAAATTGTCTTGTGTGTGTTTTTTCTCTGTTTTTGCTGTTTTGTTTTTATGCTTTCATTTTGTGGTATTGCCATTTTTAGAATTTGTTTTGGGGTAAGCCGTCTCACAGATATTTATATGGAGAAACATGGTATAAATATTTTAAACAACTCATTAAACATGTCCCACCCCATTTCGGTAATGCAGCAGTTGGGTGCGTGGAGAACGTTATACATCTATGAATTCGGCTGCCTAGAATCAAGCGAGGGTGACAGGAAGTCATTCTGTAGAGATCTCTTTTACTTTATCCCTCTTACTAAAACAAATAAAATCCATTTTCTCTGCCTCACCAGAGGGTTTTTTTTTCCCCCATGAAGAACTTCACATCTCAGATTTTTGTTAAATGAAGTATGGCAAGCCAAAGTCAGCATTTGTTAACTACCGTTCGCAAAGACGGATAGGCGAAAGCAAAGTGTAATGATTCTGAAACTTTCCAGAGGTTGTCAAGTTTTACTTACATGCCAGCACAGCAGCAGGAAAAACTGAACTCCATGTTGTCTCCATGTTTTTGAAGGAAGAGGATGATCCTTTTAAAAAAAAACCCACAATACTATTTATTGATAGTTTTAGTCTAGTGTTTTTCGAACATGCTACTTCCGTGTGATGCTTTCCACATCAGTATCTCTGCTGAGGAAAGCCCAGCTATGGAATCCTATGTCGTAGAGGATTCCAGGGCATGTTCTAGTAGACACATTCTGCCCATGGACGGACATAATGTTTTGCAGAGACACTTGTCACCAGTCTTTTGAAAAACATGCAGTTGACTGCATCTGCACAGGGGCATGAGAAATAACTCCTGCTCCGGCATAAGAAGCAAGTGGAGTGGGAACAGGTAGGAATGTCTCCCATACGCTCTGTTCTTGCTCTTCTGCTGTCACCATACCTCACCAAATTCCTCCCCCTTTTCTCTTAAACTCTTTTTCGAAAGGGTGGCCACAATAGGGTGGCCTTTTCTGCAGTCCCTCATACAGCTGAGAAATCCCCCTTTCCCTACTGAGCTTCACCGTAAGGCTGCTGAATTGCCAGATGTCCAAGATCAGTTCCCCTGGAGAAAATGGCTGCTTAGGAGGGTGGACTCTATGGCAGTATACCCTGTTGAGGTCCCTCCTCTCCCCAAACCCAGCCCTCCCCAGGCTCCCCCCCAAACAAATCTCCATGTATTTCCAAACCCAGGGCAGGCAACCCTAGCTGAACTGTATTGTCACAGCACAGCTTGGTAGGGAACAGGAGGGGCAGTGGGGGTTTAGGGTTTCTAGGTCCCTCTTCGCTATTGGCTGGAGATTTTTGGGGTGGAGCCTGAGGTGGGAGGGGTTTGGGAGGGGAGGAACTTAAATGCCATAGAGTTCAATTGCCAAAGCCACCATTTTCTTCAGGTGAACTGATCTCTATCGGCTGTAGATCAGTTGTAATAGCAGGAGATCTTCTGCTATTACTTGGAGGTTGGCAACCCTAGGGGGGTTGATGGGCTTCATGCCACCATTGCATGATGGGGAAAAGGGAGACGAGCAAAAGTGGGGTCCATGTCAGCAGCAAAGCAAGAATGGGGGTGTGAGCACCATTCCCACCTGTTCTGCCCTACTTGTAGCTGTGGCCGTGGCTGGAGTGCATTGTTGAAGCCCCTGTATAGACGCAGGCAATGATTTTCAATATTTCTGGCTTGGAAAAGGGAAAATACGGTCACCAGACCAGTCATACCCCAGCTTAAAAAAACACCCATGTGGGTGATGGGTTCTGAAGACCAAGTCATATGAGGAAAGGCTGAAGGAGCTGGGTATGTTTAGCCTGGAGAGGAAACAACTGAAAGGTGATATGATAACCATCTTCAAGTACTTGAAGGGCTGTCATATAGAGGGTGGTGCCGGGTTGTTTTCTGTTGCCCCAGAAGGTTGGACCAGAACCAATGGGTTGAAATGAAAGAGTTTCCGGCTAAACATTAGGAAGAACTTTCTGACACAGTGGTTCCTCAGTGGAACAGGCTTCCTTGGGAGATGATGGGTTCTCCTTCCCTGGAGGTTTTTAAGCAGAGGCTAGATGGCCATCTGTCAGCAATGCTGATTCTATGACCTTAGGCAGATCATGAGAGGGAGGGCAAAAGGTTTGCATCAGCATTTGGCTCTCATGGCCCTTTCTTGCATGCCCAGGGTAGTGCCAATGGCCACTGGGGTCAGGAAGCAATTTTCCTCTTGGCCAGATTGGCCAGGGATCCTGGAGGGATTTTTTTTTTTTTTGCCATCTTCTGGGCATGGAGTAGGGGTCACTGGGGGGAGGGGAGGTAGTTGTGACTCTCCTGCATTGTGCAGGGGTTTGGAGTAGATGACCCTGGTGGTCCCTTCCAACTCTGTGATTCTATGATGGAGGCACAAGCTTCTTGAAAGGCAATGTGAAGGCTCCTGTTTTAGCTAAGAAGGCTGTAACTGCTTTAAAAAAAAACACAGAGATGTTGTGTATCATCTTTAGTGGGTATAATCTGCACACAGTTAAGTACTTTTTATATCGGAGATGATGAAGCATCTCTCCCACTGAAATCAGGGGGACTTAATTTTTTGCTGGAACATGCCCAGTATCAAAATAAGATGTTCGCTTCTACAAAGAGGAAACCATTCACATCAAAATTTTCCCTTTCAAGAGAGATTATTCCATCTCTTACAAATAGTTTCTACACATTCTTGCAAGCAAAGGTGATGGGATTCATAGTGGAATGTGAAAGGAACACATCAGAGGTAAGTAAGTGTGCCATTCTCGCCCGCCCCCCTCCGTGATAGATTGTATCAGAGCTTTCTCTAACCAGCTTCCTGTTTCCTTTGCACTGAACCTGTCAGTGATATTTGCAATTTTCTCTGAAACAACTTATCTTCCTCTTAGGGAGGAAATTCCTGTTGAATGTGCCTCTCAGTCTCCATAACACAATCGTTTCCTTTCTCTCTCTCCAGCAATCTACAACATCTTCAAAAAAATCGCGGCTGCTTGTTTCATTAAAGGCCTTGAAACTATTATTATTATTATTATCATTATCATTATTGTTGTTATTATATCCGACAGCAACTGATAATTAAGGTCTTTGGGAAAGCACTGTTGTTTACTTGCCTAGCAATGTATATTTCTGTAATCAGATTTCACAAAGTACAAGAATTTTGCAAGAAGATAAATATGACTAAGGATGAGTGGATTTCCCCTGTTCTGGAATTTCTCTCTGTATAATGTTCCATTCTACTTTAGACCAAATTCATGCTCTGCCATAGAAGCTCACTGAGTGACCTTGGGCCAGGTACACTTTCTCAGCCTAACTTACCTCACAGTAGGGTTGCCAGGTCCCTCTTCGCCACCGGCAGGAGATTTTTGGGGCAGAGCCTGAGGAGGGCAGGGTTTGGGGAGGGGATGGACTTCAATGCCATAGAGTTCAATTCCCAAAGCGGCCATGTTTCTCCAGGTGATCTGATCTCTATCGGCTAGAGATCAGTTGAATTAGCAGGAGATCTCCTGCTACTACCTGGCAGTTGGCAACCCTACCTCACAGAGTTGTTGTGAGGATAAAATGAAAGGAGAACATATGAACACATGAAGCTGCCTTATACTAAATCAGACCCTTGGTCCATCAAAGTCAGTATTGTCTACTCAGACTGGCAGTGGCTCCCCAGGGTAGGGTTGCCAACCTCCAGGTAGTAGCTGGAGATCTCCTGCTATTACAACTGATCTCCAGCTGATAGAGATCAGTTCACCTGGAGAAAATGGCCGCTTTGGCAACTGGACTGCATGACATTGAAGTCCCTCCCCAAACCCTGCCCTCCTCAGAGTCTCCGCCCCAAAAACCTCCCGCCAGTGGCAAAGAGGGACCTGGCAACCCTACCCCAGGGTCTCAGGCAGAGGTCTTTCGCATTACCTACTTGCCTAGGCCCTTTGACGGAAGATGCCGGGGCTTGAACCCCTTTTTGCTGGCTGATAGAGACCCAAGAACGACATTGGCAGTAGCCAAGTCTCTCCACCATATTTTCCTTAAAGAAATAAAGGCTCCCCTTTTACTGCTCAAGACCTTTTGGTCAAGGGAGCTTGAAAGAAGGAAAGGAAAGGGGGCAGAGAAGCCTGAAAGCTAGTGTGAATTTTTGACTGCATGTAAGCAAATACATTCCCTGGAGGTTTTTAAGAAGAGGTTAGATGGCCATCTGGTCAGCAATGCTGATTCTGTGACCTTAGGCAGATGATGAGAGGGAGGGCATCTTGGCCATCTTTTGGTCACTAGGGATGTGGAGGGGAGAGGTAGTTGTGAATTTCTGGCATTGTGCAGGGGGTTGGACTTGATGGCCCTGGTGGTCCCTTCCAACTCTATGATTCTATGATTCTACAGCTGTAGGTCTGGTGGTGGAGGAAAATGTCATCAAGTCACAACTGACTTATGACGACACCCCCCACCCCACCCCGGTCGGGTATTCAAGGCAAGAGACATTCAGAGGCGGTTTGCCATTGCCTCCCTCTACATAACACCCCTGGACTTCCTTGAAGAAGAGTTGGTTTTTATAGCCCGCTTTTTTCTACCGAAAGGAGTCTCAAAGCATCTTACAATCACTTTCCTTCCTCTCCTCCTCCCATAACAGACTCCTTGTGAGGTAGATGGAGCTAAGAGAGTTCAGAGAGAACTGTGACTAGCCCAAGATCACCCAGCAACAGGCTTCATGTGGAGGAGAGGGGAATCATCAAACCCTGTTCTCCAGATTAAAGTCCACCGCTCTTAACCGCTACTCCACGCTAGCTCTTGGTGGTCTCCCATCCAAATAACCAGGGCTGCTGCTGCTTAGCTTCTGAGATTTGACGAGATTGGGCTAGCCTGGGTGCTGTAGAGCTAGCCAGTTCAAGGCGCTGTAGGTCTAGTGATAACAATATACATCAATAACTTAGTTGGCTTTCTAAAAAGATTCCATATCGACATTAGCTATAATTGCTCGATGTGGCTTCCATGCTTAGGGACAATCTACCTTTGAATACCACAGGAGAAGGCTATTATTTCCCTGCTCTCCCTGTGGGCTTCCCAGAGGTGCCAAACTGGCTGATGCCAGAATTGATTATACTTGGTCTGATGCAGCAACATATTTTTCCCATTGTATTTATCAAAAATCTTTTGGGTACCCCCTGTAGCTTGATGCATTTCCGCTCACATTCCAAATCACATTTGCATAGAAATGTTTGCAGCGATCAATAGAAGATGGTAGAGCACTGAAAATTGTTTTTTTTTTAATCTTAGCCATTTCTTCTAAAGGACTGTTTAATCAATATTATATTGGATTGTGAAGCAGACACTTTTATTGTCTGTTTTATCTCTCTCTCTCTTTCTCTGGAGAGATATTGATTTCCCTATGCGTGCGCTGTTATCTTTGTATGGTGCAAGAATGCCATATTTAACCATGTAGATAAGTATGCTTGTTTTATTGATTTAGAAATCAAATTCTCAGTGTGCTGCACAATGCTTTGATAGAGTTAGGCTGGAAATCACATGGCGCATAAACAAATATTTGTTCTTGAACAGTGGAAGTTTTAAGCCACTTGAGCTCATTCGCTTCACTCCATCCACACGGCTAAGCTGTTAGAAGAAGTCCTCCTCCAGCCCACGGAGCCCGCTTCCAAGGGAAGTGGCCCTTTTGCCATAATAGATCATTTCTTCACATGCACTCTGCAGAGGGTTCAAATACCCAGTCAACCCTCAACTCTCTGAGTGGGTTGGCTAAGACCTTTAAACAAACAAAAGTAACAAAAGGAAGGGCTGCCCCAAACAAAACAGCAATTAGTGCAAGGGGAAAGTATTTAATATTTAAATTGCCCCTACGCATTTCACATACGCTTCCTTGGGGGTTCTTTCTTAACTTTGTTTCTTTGCTTGCTTGGGACATTTGAGTTAAGAAAGATCTCCCTGAGGAAGCATATATGAAACGTGTAAGACCTTTAAAGCCAACCTATGACTAAAGTCAATAAATGTTAAAAATAACCTGCTGCTCGACCACCTCGCGGAAGATCCCAATTCAGTCTCTGAAATCTCCATTAAAAGATCACATGTTGAAGGCACTGGGCAAGACTTTTTCTTCTACCTGTGGCCCAGGAGAGCTACTGTCCATTACAGTAGACAGTACTGAGCTGAATGGATCAACAAGCTGATGGAGTATAAGGTAGCCCTGAATGTTTGTATGTGTGTTATGGAAACAAAGCCTCTGCATTTCCATGAGCCCGATAGAAACCTTTTACACATGAATCAATCCATTCCATGTGCACCAGCTAGGGTTGCCAGGTCCCCCCTCAGGTTGCCAGCACATGGGAGTGGGGTAGGGTTGCCAACTCCAGGTTAAGGGTCATCTGGAGATTTGGGGGTGGAACCTGGGAGGACAGAGACCTCAGTGGGGTACAATGCCATGGAGTCTATTCTCCAAAGCATCCATTTTCTCCAGGGGAGCTGATCTCTGTAGTCTGGAGATAAGCTGTAATTCTTGGGGATCCCCAGGTCCCACCTGAATACTGGCATCCCTAGTACCAGCTCATGAGCCACACATGAAAAATGTCTACTTTATTCCTTCAATGACATAAATAGCAATTTCATGGTAATGTGCTTGCAGGTTAGGCCAGTGGACCTCTGGACCCAGTTAAGGGGTATCTGCTCCCCTCTCCTCTGGTTGCAGTACCTGAGAGCAGTTGATACTTCAGAAGTTGATCATGATCTTCAGAAATCCACCTTGAGCCAGGGGAGATTATTTTGTGGAATTGGGTGGCAACAGTAAAGTTGCCAGCTCCAGGTTGGGAAGATTTTGGGGGTGGAGCTTGAGGAGGTCCCGGTTTGGAGGGGGGAGAGACTTCAATGCCATAGAGTCCAATGACCAAAGCAGCCATTTTCTCCAGGGGAACTGATCTCTATCACCTGGAGATCAGTTGTAATAGCGGGAGATCTCCAGCTACCACATGGAGGTTGGCAACCCTAGGTAACAGACCTGGGCAGGTCTTTTTTTTTTTACTTCTCTAAAAACAAGCCTTAAATCTAGGGAAGTTGTCATGTCACAAAATTTAGGTGGGGCAAATCAGTGCTCCAGCTGGGTGATGTTTCCACCCGTGTTCTGCACAGTGGCTCTAGCTCTGATCCAGACATTCAGTTAACGTGGCTAAAGTGGGATCAGATCCTGGCTTAGCAGCATTGTGTATTGGCTAGAAATAGCACTAGCAACCATATGTATGAACAGTAGCATATGTAGTGGTTAGAGCTAGAATCCAGAAGACCCAGGTTGGAATCCCATTCTGCCTTGGAAGCTCACTGGGTAATTTTGGTGTTAATTCTGTCCCCTGTAAGCAGGAGGTCTCTCTTTTTACAGGTTCTTATCACCCCCGTAGGTAGGCAGCTGTCAATAGGAAGATGCAGACTTCAAAGTGTTCTTGATATGAATTAAATGGCTTATTGGAAGACTTTGGGCTGTGGCTCAGTGGTAGAGCATCTGCTTGGCATGCAGAAGGTCCCAGGTTCAATCCCCGGCCTCTCCAGTTAAAGGGGCTAAGCAAGTAGGTGATGTGAAAGACCTCAGCCTGAGACCCTGGAGAGCAGCTGCTGGTCTGATAAGACAGTACTGGCTCCGATGGACCAAGGGTCTGATTCGGTATAAGGCAGCTTCATGTGTTCATTACTGCACAATACGCTACCAAAGCCTAACCTGGTGGTATTGAGAATTTATCAGAGTAGGTCAGAAGAAGGTTGTAAGCTGCTTTGGGCCCCCACTGGGGAGAAAAGCAGGGTATAGATATGAGAAAAAAATAAAGTTATAAAGTACATATTAGGAAATCCAGTCATGAAGGCTGGCTTTCAGCATCAGGAAACAAATAGGATCACAACAGGGAGAAGCTTATAACACTCCAAGGAATGATGTATGCTAAGTGGATGAAACATCTCAGCATCCCTCTGACCATCCTTTTTGCATAATAATAGGAACCCCGGGATCTATTTAGTGGGCTGGGGCCTTGGAGTGTCTTTAAGGTCTTTGCGGGTGCCATTTCCTGGAATTAACCGTGTCTGCCTCTGCATATGAATGGCAACATCATCACATCTTCAGACTCATTACATATTCATCCTCTTTGACAGAATCAATATTAACCTTGTAAGTGTATCTCTTTCCGATGAATGGCTCTCTCAGTGCCAAAGCAAATAACTAAAGCCTAAATTTGTGGACGCATGCATAAATTCTCCTACCAATCCATGGGACAAACCTCTGAGCAAATGTGACTTGCAGCCGGATACAAAGAGCCACTGGAAGTGTGCGCATAAAACAGCTTCTTTGTAGGGAGTATGGCCCTTGGTCCATCAAACTCAGCATTGTCAACTCTAGCAATCTCTCCAGGCTCTCGGGCAGAGAAAGGCCTTTCCCAAGGCCTGCTATGTTCATTAGAGATGCCAGGAATTGAACTGGGGATCACCACACAAAGTGTGTGCTCCACTAATGAACTATACATGAATACATGAAGCTGCCTTCTACTGAATCAGACCCTCAGTCCATCAAAGTCAGTATTGTCTACTCAGACAGGCAGTGGCTCTCCAGGGTCTCAGGCAGAGGTCTTCCGCATCACCTACTCGCCTAGTCCCTTTAACTAGAGATGCCGGGGATTGAACCTGGGACCTTCTGCATGCCGAGGAGATGCTCTACCACTGAGCCACAGCCCATGAACTATAGCCCTCTCCCCTGGAAGTGGGTAGGCATAGATGATGTATATGTGAGCTAGACTATTAGGGGGTGCATCCAAGATGCAAAGTGGAATAAAAAAGGATGAGCATCTTCCCCCCCCCCCAATTCTTTTTCTGACTGTTGCAGAATTTTGTTTGGCACTGCTTTCCACTCTAATTTAGGCATGACTAAAACCAATTCCAGAATGGGCACACGTGTCATTTGCCTGTTCCTTTGGTTCATTTTCATCTCCCTTTCCATCTCTCCATTTGCCAGTGCATGTGTTCATCAATAAAACACGGCCAAAAATCACACCCTCGATGCAATCGCACAGGGAAATGTGATTCCGTCAGATAACTGATGAAGGCTCATACCCCCAAAATCTTGTTGGTCTATAAATTATCAGACATGAAGACATATTGATAATATAGAGTATTGTAATTCAAATAAGTTAATTATTAAAATGTAATTGTAAGTAAGCGCCATGAACACAGGAAGCTGCCTTATACTGAATCAGAGACCCTTGGTCCATCAAAGACAGTATTGCCTACTCAGACTGGCAGCGGCTCTCCAGGGTCTCAGACAGAGGTCTTTCACATCACCTACCTGCCTAATCCCTTTAACTGGTCCCTTTAACTGCCTAGTCTCTTTAACTGGAGACGCTGGGGATTGAACCTGGGACCTTCTGCATGCCAAGCAGATGCTCTTCCACTGAGCTACAGCCCTTCCATTTAAATTGCAGTATGATAGGTTTATGTTTGAATCTTTTTGTGTTTGCTTGCAAAAAGAAATAAAATTTATATAAAAACAAGTTTCTTCTGGACTTGAATCTAGCTGTTCTACTGCAGAACAACATGGCTACCCTCTGATACTAACGTTATAGCAAAATGCAAAGAAATTCTTTTTGTGTGCTGTTGTACCAGTGCTCAGAATGTGCTCCTGTGCACTGGTGAAACATAGCAGCACTCTAGTCAATATTTGGAAATAAGTAGAACGACAAAGAATTCCTACTGTATCAAGTCCTCTTTGTAAATGGAATCAGGTAATTTGGAGTCTCAAAATGCAGAGAGAAATTCCATTGTCCATAGATTCCCTTCTAGTCATAAGGCCAAATGACACCTGAATACTAATTCCTCTAGGTTGTGTGTTTTTTAACTTCCTGGCTTGCTGCCTTACTAGCCATAGGGATGCTTTCTTTGCGGTATTTTATCTCTGTGCCTCCAAGAGGCTGTCAAGTTTAGCATTTTGCATTCCCTGTTCTAGTGTCTTATGTTCGAGGAGGCAAACAGACGTTTTCCCTCACCTTCCACCTCATTCTGGTCTAGTTTATAGAAATTTGAATTTCTACTCCCAGACAGGGAAAGGTCAGCTACTGCAAAAAAAGAGAAGAAGAAAGCTTTGTGTTAGCACTAAAAGTGACAAGTAAATATGGCAAGGAGGTAAGATTATTTTAAAGATATTAGAGACTGATAGCCTCTTATGTTCTTTTTATACACTTTCTTGACTGTTGAAATCAATTGTTAAAACATCAAAAATTCCCTCTCTTCTTTTTAATAACACAGAAATGTTGCCTAAAAACCGGTTTGGTGAGGCTGCTCATTGTAGGAGCCCAGAATGCTTTTTTGGGTCAGACATTTGCCAGAGATGGAGATCTGGGGATACAAAGCATGGTTTGTTATGCTAATGAACAAGATAGCAGTGCTGAAGCAAAGATATTCACAGAGGACATTCAACAGTGGTCTCCTTTCATGGAATATTGGAATAAGATGTTTCCTGCTGAAGGAGCAAGGAAAGAAGTATTGAACTAGATGTAGACGTGGGGTTTACTTTTGTGTAATGATATACGTTTAGGTTTTCTATCAGATATCTATTCAAGGTTTTATATATTCAACAAGAGATTTTTCATAGTAAAATATCATTAATAATAAAAAATTGCCTCCTTTAAAAATGCCATTATAGGTATAAACTTTTTTCCCAGGCCTAAATGCTTGGTAAAAAGAGAGCCACCGTGGTGTAGTGGTTAAAGTATCGGACTAAGATCTGGGAAAACCAGGCTTGAATCCCTACTCTACCATGGAAGCTCGCTGAGTGACTTTGGGCCAGTCACTCACTCTCAGCCTAACCTACCTTGCAGGGTTGTTGTATGCCTATGTTCTGATGCAGTCTGTGCATAAAAGGCACGACCCCCAGTTTCACATACAGAGCCCAGACACATACATACCATTGTGCATGCGGACCGTCAGATGAATGGATAGAGGTTAGAAGCAAGGACAGAAGGCATGATCCCAACTCTGTTCCCTCCCCAAAATAAATTTAATGGGGGTTCCTTTCTGGCCGTCAAGATACCCAGTGCCAGCAGGGTTCCAATGCAGCCTCTGCACAGAATCTAGGTATTGATCCTGATGGCATAATGCTTCCTTCCAGGGTGCCATCCTGCTAGTGGTCTGTCTCCTGGGAATTTGACACAACATTCTTTACACCTAGGGAAAGCATAAGTCTCTAATCTGTTTAAGAATCAACCTTTTTTTCTGGGTGGTTTTTTAAAAAAACTTTAGCTTTAACTGGGCAGATGATATGACAGGCCTGCTAGCTGACTGTGTATCTAATAAATGAATTAAAATACATCTGCAGGTATTTAGTCAAATGCATGCCTACGTTTCTTCACAGGGATGACATAAAAAGAGGGTATCGCCTCACATTTGCGTTCAAGGTACAGGTATGTCCAATAATAATTTTTTTTTGCATGCTTAACATTTTAACAGGAGCCCCGTGGCAGAGTGGTATGCTGCAGTACTGCAGTCAAAAGCTCTGCTCACGACCTGAGTTCGATCCCGACGGAAGTCGGTTTCAGGTAGCCGGCTCAAGGTTGACTCAGCCTTCCATCCTTCCGAGGTCGGTGAAATGAGTACCCAGCTCGCTGGGGGTAAAGAGAAGACGACTGGGGAAGGCACTGGCAAACCACCCCGCAAACAAAATCTGCTTAGTAAATGTCGGGATGTGACGTCACCCCATGGGTCAGGAATGACCCGGTGCTTGCACAGGGGACCTTTACCTTAACATTTTAACGGGGTCTTCTTACATTCAGGGATATCCTCCTTTCAAGTAAATACAGTATTTGAATATATTTATGTTTATTACAATTCTGTTATTTATTTTTATGTTTCGTACAGTTTGAAGAATACTTCCTGTCCACAGAATTTCTGAGGCCTTAAAGTTTGTTCGTGTTTTATCCTGGACTGAAAATGACTCCCACCCATTGCAGGAAAGTAAACCGTTTCAGATGCTGCATTCACAAGCTGTGAATTTTCCATTTTTTACTCTCGCAGTCCCTCTGGTGGCTAATTTGAGAAGCAGCTGAGATTTCTGCCACCGGGCTTTCAATTTGCACAAGCTTTCCCCCAACTAGCAGCAAATAAACATTATTTATGTCAGAAAAGGACGCCAGTCGTTTGTGCTCTCCTCAAACCTTGACATGGCTTCATAGAGTTTTGTCTCCTAAGGCTTTGTGATCCAAATCAAGCGCTTTGACCTTGGTGTGTCCTGTTTCCCGAACTACTTTTCAAGCTGTGCCAAGACTCAAGGCTCCTTGGAAGTGACACCAGCTGACCTGGAGCTTCTTCTTATGGTGTAGGAGTGGGAGGCTACTGAGCATTAAAAGAGATTGTGGCTAGAGATTATGACTGCCGCTGTGAATGGCTTTTCTTGCCTCAGCAGTTTGTAATGCATGAATTGAGGCTATCGCACGCAGAGTTTTGCTGTCTCTGGCAGCAGCTGCCAGCCACAATCAGAGATTACCTCTGTTCAAGATGGGCACGAACACAGCTTATCTGCTGCGTTTGCATGCCCCCACACCCAGCTCCTTGTGTGCCGAGCATGATAGAAGCCTTTTGGGACCCAGAAACTTTCCAATTACATGATGTCCACATGCAGGTACTTACTAGGGTTGCCAGGTCCCTCTTCACTACCGGCAGGAGGTTTTCGGAGTGGAGCCTGAGGAGGGTGGGGTTTGGGAAGGGGAGGGACTTCAATGCCATAGAGTCCAATTGCCAAAGCGGCCATTTTCTCCAGGGGAACCGATCTCTATTGGCTGGGGATCAGTTGTAATAGCGGGAGATCTCCAGCTAGTACTTGGAGGTTGGCAACCTTAGTACCTTCACACCCGATGTTTTCTTTCCTCCCTGTCAGTATTCTAAACTGGGAAGAACAAATTCCAATTTACCCAGGCCCCTGGATTCAGACCTTATGACAAATTGGAGTTGCAGAACCAGGGAGTGTTCAATCACTCTCAAGGGAGCAGAAGGAAACAAGCGTGACAAATGAGGAGCCACCCCAAGCCATCTCCCATGGTTTCCGATCGAGGGAAAATTGAATGCTTTCTCCAGGGCAAAGAACAGCCAAAGACACAACCGCAAGCAAAGCAAACACTGGCCAAAAGCCTCCCAATACGAACAGAACCAACAAGCCCAACAGAACCAATTCAGAATCAGGGAATCCCAGCAGAACCACAGGGCAATGCTGCAAGCCTGACACAACCAATGCCAAACTAGAGAAACCAAGCCTAAGCAATTTATGCCATTCCCAAGGGCCATGATTCCAGACCCAGAGCAGTCCATCTGGGCCCAGAGACCGTCATTCTTAATCTGTTTTGCATCTTCATTGCAAATTTTGTGTGCTGCAATGCATTTCAATGGAGCCCCCACAAGTCAGTAAGGCATTCCTGGCTCCCATTATATCCATTCCATCATCCCCCATCGTTCCCAATAGGCAGTCCCGTAATTCGTTTTAGGACATCCTCAATGTCGAACCAGAAAATCCAACACAAACCAACTTGAGCAAAGAACACAATGTTGCAAGATCAACAGAACCAATTTCAAAGCACGGAATTCAAGCCAAACCAACCTAATAAGCCAATACCAAACTCTGTCAACAAGACACGGACCCAGCCACACAGCAATTTTTTTTAAGTCCTGGGAGGCTTAAAACACTGCCCCCCCCCCAACGTTCCCAGTTACCTCCAAATATTTCTGGAATTGTTGGGGACCATTAACCAGTACCTCAGAAAATCCAAGATACCATCTGGATACCTGTATGCACCCAGAAAATACAGTTAAGATATTTTCCGGATATATATTTGGACAGGAAATATCCAAACGTACATCCCTACTTGGAAGACCTCATGATGGCAACACTGTTCTGCTTCATCAGTTATTTAGCCATAAATATTCCCACTCAAAGCTCTCTCATGGCCCAGCCAGCCAGTCAGCCATCCTTCCTCTGGCTATAATCGGAGAGGAACTCTATTGTCAGAAAGCAACAGCGCACCCCCTCACCCTTAACCATAAAAAAATAAACATTAACTAATTCCTATTCACATTATATTTTAATTGGCATCTGCATTGCATTTTCAGCAACGTTATCAACTTGGGGAAGCAATTTTTGGTTGAACCTATATTACAGCTACAGGTAAGGGCCATAGCTCAGTGGTAGAGCATCTGCTTGGCATGCAGAAGGTCCCCAGGTTCAATCCCCAGCCGCTCCAGTTAAAGGGACTAGGCAAGTAAATGATGGGAAAGACCCCTGCCTGAGACCCTTGAGGGCCGCTGCTGGTCTGAGTAGCCAATACTGACTTTGATGGACCAAGAGTCTGATTCAGTATAAGGCAGCTTCGTGTGTTCATTTGCTGCCGCTGTGGGCTAGAAATGTACCAACGATGATGTGTCCTCATTGGTTTAAAAACATATTAGCGGTAAGAAAAAGCATCAACTTTAAAGAAAGAAGAGACATAGATCTATATATCCCTTTCTTGTTAAGACAGCCAGCATGGTGCAGTAGTTTCAGACTAGGATCTAGGAGACCCAGGTTTAAACCCCCACTCTGCCATGGAAACCTCCTGGGTGACCTTGGTCTAGTCCTACACACTAAGTCCACCCCACCTCACAGAGTTATTGTGAGGATAAAATGGAGAATGTTGTAAACCAATACGACTCTCCATTTGGTAGAAAAGCAGAATATAAGTAAACACATCCTTTTAAATACTTTCACAGAAGTGACAGAGCCCTAGTACATGCACCTTCCGTTTAATGTCTGTTAAAACAAGGATAGGCAAGGTACATAAATGGAAAACACCCCATAGGCTCTGCTTACTTTTGAGTAGTCCTGTCGTCAATTGTCACTTTAAAATAATTGTTTTCCAAAATTACAGTGGGGGCCCCAAGAGCTGTGTGTGGGTGAGTTAAGAACACTGAATTCTTGAAACAAAATGCAGCCTGTGCCATGGAGACAGCTAAGCGATGATGAAGCCAAATCTGAACCAGGAAGCAGATCCAAACATTTCTCCCCTGCATCCAGGAGGAATACGTAATCATTCATTTGAGCATCTCTATAGAGCTCAAAGTGGCAATAAGGTTTTAAGTGAGAACAAAACAAAAACCATGAGCCTACTGGGAGAATTAGTATACATTTTGAGGTTGGTTGAGTCTTCTGTACTTTAAGGGAATATTAAGCTCAGAAGAGGGCTCCTACTGTAATGTTGCAATCCACCGTACCAGCCTGAAAATCAACCGTCTAGTACTGTACACTTCAGCCAGTCACTGCAGCTGTTGAAACCTTGTTAAACAAAAACTGAGCTCCCTTACAGACATGCTGTAGTCATGGTGATTTAGCAGCTCCCCCGTGGCGCAGAGGTAAGCTGCAGTACTGCAGTCAAATGCTCTACTCAAGACCCGAGTTTGATCCCTACGGGAGTCAGTTTCAGGTAGCCGGCTCGAGGTTGACTCAGCCTTCCATCCTTCCAAGGTTGGTAAAATGAGTACCCAGCTTGCTGGGGTGGGGGTAAAGTGTAGACAACTGGGGAAGGCACTGGCAAACCACCCCATAAACATATTCTGCCTAGTAAACATCGAGATGTGACATCACCCTATGGGTCAGGAATGACCTTGTGCTTGCACAGGGGACTACCGTTACCTTTTAATGTAGAAGCACTGAGTTATACTCTTCATTTATACCTTGCCTGTTTCCCCACGGGGACCCAAAGTGGTTTATGCTGTTCTCCCTTTTAGGGAGGCATCTCTACGGAATGCTAAGGGGCAACAACAAAGAAATCTGGCCGTGTAGGACCAATGATATGTAAGCAAATAAGAACGTGGATGCACTGTCTGCCTTTAAAAGTTCTTCCAATAAGAAGAGATAATCCAAGATCAGTCTGAACTGAACTTTAAGGGGGGGGACACCTAAAACTTGACACCAAGCTGAACTGGAACACTTGAATGGTTTAGCTTTTCGAACAGCAAACCCAGGCACAGCAAAAAGAAAAAAAAAAAGAAAAAAAAGAATGGAGGTTCTTAATGGAGGTGTCTGAATGGGAATGCTCTTGCATATTCTTAGACAGATGGCTCAATCATAGGGCACAATCCAGCAGAAGTCAGGCAATATAGAAGTCTCTCCGGACACAATGGAAGTCAGTTGTGGTTAAGTTCCATTGATTTAAATAGGACCAGCTGCCCAATCTTATGCATGGTTGTTTAGATAGCAGCCTTACTGAATACAATTTTCTGCCAATCGAACACATTCAGCATTTGCAGGACTGAGTTTTCTGGACTGGGTCCAAAGCACACATCTGAAATTACGCAGAAATTAAAAGTTTAAAAAACCAGGACATGGTCAAGAACACAAGTTCCCGGGAGCTGCTACTGAACATGGGGGCTTGCTACAGTTTTGCCAAAGTGTACTGTATATTAACAAGTTGTGTGTGTGTATTTTATCTTTATTTATATAGATACATAGATATAGATATTTTTATCTGCAGGTACTCTCTTGATAAGCTTGTTAATATAATGTTTTGGGAGGAAAAGACGTAAGCTTATCTCCTGCTGGAGAAATATTTACACCAATCATGATTGCATAACATCTCTACTTTAAATTATTAACCCAATTAGTGCTTTATTCACATTTTAAAAACTTGTACAATTTATTACAAATATAAAACAGTGCAGTTTTCCATACATTATCCCAATTCTGAGACAAACACTTAAAAGACATGGAAAAAGCTTTAATTTTTTTTATAAACATAACATTTGCACCATTCACACTCTTATTGTCTTCCTCTACCCTTGATTCAAAAAGATCAAACTTACAACATACTGCAGGTTTATTTTTATTCAAAAAGTTACTTGTCTCAAGACATAAATACAAATCAGAAAACAGTACAATTAGGACAATAGAATGTGGAGGACAACAGGTTAGGGTAAATATATAAAACATTTTTTTTTAGTTGTTTGAAAACATAAAGCTATAGGAACTGCTGTCACAAAGAAACACTCCTTCAAGAGTAAGAAAAAAAATCAACTTAAAGTTTAAAATCATATATACAGTCCTCTCAGCAGTTCTATTTAAATGCAGTGGTGTGAAGAAAAAAAGTTAAGATAGGCAGTACTTTTAGACATGAGAGCACTGGTGTAGGATGGAGTTAGGCAGATCTGACTCTGTGTTTATTGAAACCCATGATTTTTTCCAAAATAATTATGTTGCCATGATACTTTAGAGAACCCATGGTTTATGGCTACCACAGCCCAAATGATTAATTTCTTTGAATCAACAGGAGGTCACTTCATAGTTGCTCATTTTTTGGGGGGGATTATTGTATTGCAAGCGTATTAAGGCGCATGGAATGATTTGAAATAATATACCTCAAGAACTGAGAGACAACTGACAAAAAAATATACATATGCAATATAAGTTAACATTTCCTTTAAATGATGTCTAGCTGCCTAAGCTTTGCAGAGTGGGTTGATGTCACAATGGCATAGATCCACGTGTTTTAAAATGATTTAATTGTGAAGGTCGTGAAATGAAATTTAAAGCTTAGCTTTCAAAGAACAGTATGGGGGTTATTTATGAATATTCTATTATCCAATTAATTTACATACAGAGGAAATGTACTGTAACCTGTTAGAAGTATCATTAACCTGAAGACTGCTTGCAAAGACAGATAGATAAAACAATATAAAATACAAATTTAAAAATCATTTTTAAAGCATGAATTTTCACGCTCATCTATTTTTTAAACATTGTTAAACTTTCAATATATTTCTGAAACCTCATAATTTTTAAGTTGGAATTTAAAAGTAAGAAAAACCTAAACAAACTGCGCAATTATAAAATCAGCACCAATTTATATATATATATATATATTTTATTTAAAATTTAGACCCCTATCCCACACTCTAATAAGCTGTATATTTTTTTTTGTTTAGAATTTTTCTGCAAACATACTACAATAAGCTTCTTTATTTGGAGACAAAATACAGTGGCACTACTGGAAGGAATTTCACAACATTACATTTTTCTTAAAGGACAAGCAAACTCTCAGGGTTGTTAATGGGTAAGCAGGATTGATCTCAGTGCTTTCTGGCAGTTCATGGTTCCTGGGTATTTCATGAATATGCAATAAGGAAGTATGAGGATGTTTTCACTTAAAAAAATCTAAAACAATCAGCTTGTATTTTTCTTCTATCATTTGAATTAACGGAACCAAAAGTTTCTGTTTCCCAGAATTTCAGTATCTCGCTGAAAACGTTTTAAACTTTTTTCTCTTCTGGTTCTACAAACGCTAGGGTTTGAAAACAAGCCCCCTGTCATCTCGGTACAAGATTGCAATAATATGATCTGGGGGGAAAAACATAATCATTTGAATGCATCCAACCAATTATGAACAGCAGAGCTTGAAACTGTACCAAGCACCTCCCTAACAGAGAGGGAATTTCCCTCCCAGGGATCTCTACTATGGATTTGGAAATAAACTAATATTACATAAATAAAATACTGGTTTTCCAACAGAAACTGTAGCTTATCCTCAGGTTGTTTACTTGTCCTTTATGTTTCAGGCACACAAAACTGCCCCTTCAATGCACTTGATCTTGTAAGCACACCATTCTCCTTAGAGAAAAATCTTGTTCAGAATATCACTGTATCTACCGCAATTTTTTTAATTTTAAAAATCTCCTCTTTCATATTAGAAAATGACTTCACGGCGGAGTTATTTGCTGCACTGGTATTAAAACATTGATACCCCGAGAACCTGAAAGAGAGAAAAAAATATGTAAAATTCAAGAAACCAAGCTATAGGTTTTTCATCAATGCCTGAATCAAAGTTTCATAATTAACATATATATGTTGTGTGTATGTGTTCAAATTGTTCATCAGAACTGTGGCAAAAACCAACTTCTTCTATGTCCCCAAATGTAAATTAAAAGAATTTTAGAAGGTGGCATCAAGATGAAGTGGCTTCAATGTCTGTAACAGTTCTCAGCTATCTATTAAGCAAACTTTCAACAAGAATAATTTCAGCAGCTTGTCAGAAGCCAAAACCGCAAAACATTTTGCACGAACTTGTGGGTGATGAGGTCAGAATGGACTGTAGTAATGAAACAACGGCCCGTATTCCAACCGTGTGTGCACTGAATGCCGATTTTCTCACATTCCTCTCTGTGCCAGCAGCCCCTTCCAACTCACAGAAAGATTATTCCTGAGGTCCTGGGTCTAATATGGAGGAATAACAGTGCAGGTTGGGGGGGTGGGCGCTGCAGTGAAGGGGTGATATGCCCCCTCCTTTCTCTTCCATCAGCAAAACTCCACAGATGGAAGGAGGAGTGATTCCCTCCCTTTCCCCCTCCTCTCCGCAGTTCCCCTCCCTCCAACTCTCATGGGTCTGAGTGGGTCTCCAGATCCCAGGAAGGATCTTCCCAGGGATTGTAAGGAACTACAGAATCAGAGAGAAACGTAGAGAAGACTTCACAAACCTTGCAAGTATACATGGATGGATACAATTGGAATTCTTATTAATATGGCTGTTATGGCCGCATTCAATTACAAGCAATTTGTTATAGAGGACAAAAGCAATATGGGGATCAAAATGCATTTCTGCACAACACAGTGCCAGATTTCAGTTTCATGTAGACATTCCGAAATAATTGCCACTGTTTCTGTCACTTGTGCTGAAAATAAGGCTTTTGTCCAAAACCATAAAATTAAATCCTTTAAAGTTAGGAGGCTTTCTTTTGAAATTAGGGGGGGGGTTAAGATATATTTTAACAAGCATGTATTCACGGCAACCACAGACCATCAATTTAATATTTAGTATCTACTGCCCTCATGTGGTATCACCTATGAACTGCAGCTACTTTTCCAACTTACTTAAATCCTAAGAAAAGTGCTAGAGTTTCAACTTTTTTAGTATGGTGACCCACAAGTCCAAATTTACTTGATAAGGTGACCCATGCAGGGCTGGCCCAAGGTTTTTTGACACCCTAGGCAATCTATGACCGTGGCACCCATCTAGTTCAGCATTTTGTTTTCTGCAATGGCTAACCAGATGTTTTTGAGAAACCAAGGAACACAGCACAAAGGGCGTAGCTGCCACCAACATGAACCCCAAGCACATGGCATTCTGACATAGACAGCCTTTGCATATGGAAGTTACATTCCAGCATTTGACCACCCTCTGCTTTTTCCATTACTCCTTCTAGTCCCCCTAAATATAAGAAACTCACTCTAGTAACCATCTGGACACGTTTTACTTGATTAACATTTATATGCAGTGAAGAAGAAGAAAATCAACTCGTATGCCACTGAAGATACTTGTATCGAGATGATCTTGCTTTCCAAAACACAAAAGAGAGCAATGGAAAGGGCAGGGGCAGCAATTAGGGCTGGCCAATGACCCACTTTCCGAGGCTTTGCAACCCACAGGTTGGGAAACCCTGCTCTAGGGCATAAGGATTGCAGGCTGTGTATTTTAAAAGGGAAAAAAGAAGGGAAAGCTCTAACTGACTTGTTTTATGCTCCATCGAATTATGAATTTAATCAGTTGGAGCCAAGATATTTTGGCACTCAACCACCAGCAAAAGTTAAGGATACTGCAAGAGCCCAGAGGACAACTGTTTCCCATCTCTTCGTTATAAAAATATTAAAGAGAGACTTAAGACTGAAAAAAGATTTCTAGGGAAATAGATTCTGAAGTGCAGGGTATGGCCTCTGAAGTTATGGGTCAGTTTTGGAGGGTCCCAAGACATTTCTGAGTTCAGCCTGATCCTTGTTTCCGCCCCTCAGCTGCAAGCTCACCAGAAGAGCAGGGGCTTCTTTTGTAATGTTGAATTCAAAGGCATTCTGAGGATCTTTACTGGTAACTGCAAAGACTCTCTTCCACCTTAGCTCCAAGCTTGGAAGAAGGGACATTTGCCACAGTGACTGAATCTGTAGACCCTTGAATGTTACAGTTAAATCTTTTAAATCACCTGTTCCTCCTAGTACACTTACCGATTCATCCATGATTGAAGCGGGATCAAAGAAATCTGGCTTTAGCTCTGTTCTTTCTCTCCTATTCTTTGAAGGTGGCTGCAAAACAACAACAACACTGGATGTATTCTGTTCTCTACATGTCAATCACCACCACTACCACTTCACATTTTCATAGAAACACTTCTTCCTATGTATAAGAAGTAGGCCAGCCATTCCCATTATATAGCCATCTGTCTCTATGTACTTGGGCAGCAGACAGAAAAATAACCTAATCAATCTCAGCTCACACAAACTAAGCCAGCACAAGAGTGAAGCGGAAAAGGAAATATTTTGCTTACTAGATCTATGTCCATAGTATCGAAATCCATGCCTTCGTTGAGATCCTCAATGCGCCCTTCTGATGACATCATTACGTCTTCAACAATTGGCTCCTCATCATCCTCCATCAGGCCTGTGCCACGTCGACTAAAAACAAGATCATTAATATAAAACTTCACTGAGTCATACGCTATTTTTCATACTAGAAATCCACTGGCATATATCATCAAGTTAGTTACTAGCATGAATTGTTAACAAACTTGGTATGAAAGATGAGATGACTGGTCAATAACTAGATGTTTGCTAAGTACTTCCTTAATTTATATTGCAAACAAACAAAGCAATCCCATGAACAGAAATTTCACATCGAGGCTGAATCTTAACAAGGTCTTCAGGTAAAGTTACTTGTGGAAGTACTAAAAAGACCCCCCTGTAAAACACAGACCAATCCAATGCTGAGTGCAGAAACACACAGTAGAAGGGATTCAAGACTGTTTCGGGACAACTGCAAATCCAGCAACAATTATGTCTTTTGAACCACGATGTACTGCTGGATTAAGAAGGAACCATGCAAAAAGCCAAACTTGCTTAAGCACTGTTCATGCTCCCCTTTGTTTTCCCATTTCTATTACTACAGGACTGGAACCTGCACAACAGATTCCCCTGCCTCCTTTCTGCACCTTCCACAGTTAAATTGTTGAAGTTCTGCCCAGCGAGGCCATACTGTACCCTCTCATTCATACTCGTCAAAGAAGACAAAGCATGAAAACTGCATTTTGAGTTATTTTTAAATCAATGAAAAAAATGACTGATGTCTCAGAGCTAAATGGCTAATTCAAGGGGGAGATCAGGGGAAATGTAACTTTTTAAAAGTATTTGGGCAATTGCAGGGGGAAGCAAGCTACTGGGGGGGGGGGCTACATGAGAGCCAGTGTGGTGCAGTGGTTAAGAGTGCTGGTTTAGAGCAGTGGACTCTAATCTGGAGAACCGGGTTTGATTCCCCACTTCTCCACATGAGTGGCAGAGGCTAATCTGGTGAACTAGATTTGTTCCCCCACTCCTACACACAAAGCCAGCTGGGTGACCTTGGGTAAGTGACAGAGCTTTTAGAGCTCTCTCAGTCCCACCTACCTCACAGAGTGTCTGTTGTGGGGAGGGGAAGGGAAGGAGATTGTAAACCTGTTTGAGTCCCTTAAGTGGTACAGAAAGTCGGCATATAAAAACCAACTCTTCTTCTTCTTCTAACGGCCCATGTCTCACGGCACTCAAAAGCATGCAAGGAAGCCTGATTTAAACAAAACAACAGCCGAGGCAGAAGAACTCATCTGTCGGAGTCTGTGCTCGCACAGCGCCTCATTTAAGAACTGGGCCACTGTACATCTGTAGCAGCCCAGTTTAAAAGAGACGGCTGGCAAGTGCAAAGCGCCACGGGCAAGTTCTTCTGTCCCAGCTAGCATCACATTTATACCAAGCCTCAGAAGCGAAGAATAAAAACAGAACTTAAACGTCAGCGACGCGCAAATGAGATCAGTTCTAATTCTGGCTCTCTGCTTACACTTACATGGCATGCTGCAGGTTGGTTCTCAGTTTCACATAGTTCATGGCTGCTCTCTCCTGCTGCTGCCTGGCTGCTTCTTCCTGCTGCCGCTGAGCCAACATCCATGTTACCTGCGTGCTTGAAAGGAAAAAAAAAATATTTCTCTGTTAACATGGGCAGACCCGATATTTGAGCAGCATAGTGCAGGGATTAAATGAGCATATACGTACTTGTAGTCAATTGGAGGTTGATGGTGTTCAGCCTGCATTGGGTAGACGCCCATGTAACTCTCTTCAGGCCGCAATCTTTTGGGCTCCCTCATGATGGTGGAAGTGAGTGGCGGCGTCTGCATCATGACTGGTGTGTGCATAGTCTGCTCCCTGTTCATCCACATGCTGTCACTACTGCTACTCTCCTCAGCTATACACACAAACCAACAAATTCAGGTTAGTCGACATGCTAATGCAACACAGTGTAAACTGCAGCAATAGAGTTGTCATAGGCAATCTGTAAAAGCACAGGGGACCATTAAAAAAAACCCTGGCATGGTATATCCTTCTTTACCTCTATTCCATAAATGTTTGCTGTGTTCATTACTGAAGAGTAACTTATAGAATCACAGAGACCAACCCCTTGCTCAATGCAGGATCAACCTAGAGCATCCCTGACAACTGTTTGTCTAGCCATTGCTTAAAAAGTGCCACAGAGGGGGAGCTCACCATCTCTGTAGGTAGCCGATTCCACTGTTGAACAATTCTTACTGTAAAAATTTTCCCTAATATCCAGCCGGTACATTTCTGCCCGTAATTTCAACCCATTATTGCAGGTCTATCCTCTGTTGCCAACAGGAACATCTCCCAGCCCTCCTCTAAGTGATGGCCCTTCAAAAACTTAAAGAGAACGATCATGTCCCCCATCAACCTCCTCTTCTCCAGACTTAACTTTTCCCCACGTCCCTCTTCCTTTCCTCATAGGGCTTGGTCTCCAGTCCCCTGACCACCCTCACCGCTCTCCTCGCGCAATTTTGTTTACCTCCTTGTTGAAGTGAGGCCTCCAGAACTGCACACAATAGTACAGGTGCAGCCTGACCAATGCAATGCACAGTAGTGTACAATGTAGTTTGTATGGTCCCATTTCCCAGACACAGTGCTGGCAACAAGCATGGGAAATTCATGTTTAAATATGTTTTTGATGCCCTTTCCTGGCTTGTTCTAGTCATAAACCTGGCATAATCTCTGCCAGAACACAGGCAATCTATGGTTAAGTGCCCCTTTAAACTATGGTTTGAAGACAACCCCTGGTTCCCCTAGTCATTAGGCCTGTACGCACACATGCACATGTTGACTAAATGTGGGGCCAGGGAGAGTGGGCATGAGCATTCTGGCCCTGTCCCCTGCCTCCTTGTAATCACTGGCTTGAGAACACAGAGGGATTGTGTGTACAGGGGCCACAGTTTGCTCAAGATTTCCTGCATGACAGGACAGGGTTACAGCTAGAACAAACCAGGGAGAAGGAATTGTGCAAGCCTGTGGTTTGGAGATCAGAAAGTGTGACATCTGAATTAGGATGAGCTGGGCAGGAATGACAGTATGGATGGGCAAAATTTCATGAGCGAGGGAGGCCCCGATATGAAGGGAAAACGGAAGGTTGTAGCACAGTTTAACAGTCACCCTGGTTTTAAAAGTCAAGCGTCAGTCATACTGTACAGGAAGGAGGGCTCAAACCTTCAGGTAGTTTCCGTTTCCCTGTGGCTGGCTTTGTTTTCTTGTTCCTTACTGTAGACCCTCGACTACTGATTCCACTGATGACGGACATCGTGTCATCGTCCCCCCCAGCTAGCAATGAGTTCCTGTACGACATGAGCGGAAGCCACACATCTTCTCTTCGGAGAGACATCTGAAAGGTCATGAACTTCTCCAGGTAAGCATACCTTTAAAAGTATAAAGGAATGGTACTAAATACACATTTCGTAAACTATAGTCATATGAACAAACTGTTAGAAGTTTGCTATACACACTCTTGGCTTTAGTTTCAAAAATCTGAAAGACACAGGTCACCGTTAGCATCTTGTCAAGTTCCTGCAATTCATGGCAGAGCTCACCAGTCCTGCTTGTCTTTCTTTAGATTTATACTCTGCTTCATGACCCCTTAAAAATTAGCTTTAAACCATAACACATAACTTTAAAAAAATCCAAACAGCATCACCACATCAAAGGTTATATAACTCAATACCAGAAGGAGTAGTATCTTAACTTGGTGTTTCGAGGCCCACTCTAGGAAAGCAAGTGGCCCATTCTAGGAAAGGAATTGCATGATCTTGACACCCCAACTGTTCAAACACAACACTGTTCAAATGAGCCTATTCAAGTACACTTGCCAGGGTGATCATATTTGCGTTTAAGCCTGATGCTTACTCACAACGAGCCTAGTTGAGGAGATTCATATGAGCCACTGAGTTACTTCACTCACTCAAAACATTAGAATACATTCCTTTCTTCTGACTATGGTGAACCTCTTAAACACAATAGCACATACTGTAAGAAATTCCAAGTAATGAGAACCACAAAACATACTTACACTGTTTTTTTGTCTTGCCTGAGAAGTTTGGAAGAGAACTCACTTAATATATCAAGAAATGCCAAATTTAAAGGTGGGTGGCTCTCGCCTTGTGGATTAGGCTCTTTAAAAGCAAATTCTATGCCGTCCCTGAAAGCAAATTAGGAATCAGAGTAACCATTTCTAAATAAGTTTGCATAAAAGGACAGAGGAATGGAAAGCATGTAGCAGTCTGTATTTTTCTATTGTTAAGGCCAAATACATTTTTCCAGTAGTAGAACATTTAGCATACTGCTTGTCACAGTTTCTAAAACTGTGAGAGATACATTATTCCTGGATTTAAGTGAAACACTGTAAAACCGGAGGACCACAGCCAAAAATTGATCTGGGGGCCACTTTTAATATACACCTAACCCAAGTTTTATTTTTAGTCATTTTTGTTACCGACCATTTCACTCTGCATGCCCCACAGCATGCACGCACTTCTCTTTCCACACCATCATGGGTCTCTCTGGACTCCTCCTGTTAAATTTCCTCCCTTTAATCGCACCATTCGAGAGTGTGCGTTCTGCTTTCTGCATCCCGAAGTGCACACAGCTTTCTCTACCGCACATCTGTAAATCCATTAGTTACTTCCTCTTTTTTCTGTTTCCCCAACCCCTCCATCTGTATACCCTACGCCCCTCTGCTGTCATTCTTTCAGTTTCCCTGTTTTTGCCCCCACTGCCCTTTGTAATGTCTGATGGCAACAGCACAAAAGTACTCCCAACAATGGGAAGCTTGGAGATAAGTGGGCCATGTAACTACAAGAAGCTGGAAAAACTATTACCCAGCCTACTACACACTTCTGCTATTACTCAAATGGTTGTATATGGTCCTGATTTATTTATTGTTGCTGCAAAAGAAAGTGAAAGAATTATATCGTTTATGTGAGGTAACAGAACCAAGAAATCCTATGTGAAATACTTAAAAGAATTATTACACACTTGCAAATAATTTTTGTTGTTGGTTTTCTTTATGTATATATATTTTTAAGCCATAGTGACTGCTTATATTTGACTAAATTACTCAAATGACAGCAACTTCCTTAAGTGTAAGTTTCACATAGACTGGACTGTTCTGAACCTGGCAGGGTTTCCACTAGAATGCCCCAGAAATGTCCAACTTGTCTATTACCAAGTAGGGACTACAGCTCAGTGGTCCAGCATGTGCTTCAAATGCAGAAAATCCCAGGTTCAATCCCCAGCATATTGTGTTTGAAAAAGAATCAGGAAAGCAGGCAGGGCCATTGTGAAGGCAGGATTAGCAACTGGTTGCCTTCATACAAATAAAGGATGTTTTCCTCTGACTTTCCCTACCAACTCACTGGACTAGAGAACATCCAAGGTCCTGTAAAGAGGACTTAAAAGAAACGGTGAGGCAGTAGGGGGAAAGGAGCACCAACCCAGCAGTCTTAGGCCCCCAGATCAGCTGGTGATGTGAAAGACCTCCTCCTGAAACCCTGGAAAGCCCGCTGCCAGTCACAGTATAGATTAATATTGACTCTGAAAGACCAACAGTCTGACTCAGCATGAGGCAGCTTCATCTGTAATTCTGAGCCTCTTCTAAACTTATTCTGAAAAAGCATGCCTATGACAACTAACACAATTAGCCTGAACTTAGAGGTATATTAATAATACAAGTACAGACTATAAGTCCACAAACTGACAAAACGGTTTTAACATGTCGCTTCAGTGTAACTTCACTATACATTTCGGGACTCCTTTCAATTTCTGGAGATTGTGAAAGTGGGAAATCCATCATCACCCAGTTCACAGAAAGCTAGCAGTTCTTCATAATGCAAGGTGCACTACTGCTGTTTGAAGCAAAGAAAACTTTAGCAATTACTTGTGTAACATGGCAATGGCTTCTCTCGTTTTCAGCTGATCAAGTCCAAACGTTAGAGCAAAACGTCGAGCTAACTCCTTAATGCCGCTGAAAGTTGGTGACGATCTGTCAAAATTATAACTATTTTCTTGAATCATCTCATTGAATAGCTGCATAAGAAAGAGAGTTTTTTTTCAGTCAATGCAATTTTTGTACGGCTCAATGCTTTGTGGAAATACGGCTGTTAATATATATTCCTTATGTAGAATTTCTTTGCCAAATCTTAATCAAACAATCAACTTCTAACAACTTTAATCAAAACAGACTTAAGAGCTAGTCCATGAGTAGAGAACTCTCTCTCAAGTATTACTTTTTACATTTGATTTACCCTTCAGCAAGACTTGCAAGGATTATCTTGAAATTGAATTATCTTCTTAGTGAAAATACTGTGAAATTTAATGCATGGTCTAAAAACAGTCCTCTGAGCTCTATTCCTGAATGACAGATCTGAAGTTACATGCAAAGAAGCACTGTAGTACTCAATTCTCAATGCTGGTTCATCTGAGGTAAACTATTCATGATATGGGCATTCATGACAAGTTCATGTGAGATATGGAAGTCATACAGAATTCAGCTAACAAGTGGTCTTCAGCCTTTTTGAACCTGCAGACACATCTGGAATTCTGACATGGCATGGTGGGCACAGCAACAAAATGGCTGCCACAGGAGGTGGAGCTAGCTACGAAATGATTGCCACAGCTTAACTTCAGTGATGCAATGAAAATCCTTGTGCCAAGGTGACAAAGCAACATTAAAAAAAAAAATCAGCACAGCCAATCAAATATCCAGTTGTCAATCAGAAGCCTTACTGGGCAAGCCTTACCTGGCCTTGCCTACTTCCTAAAAACATGTGAACCAGAAAAGGTGTCAGTGGACGCCATGGGCACCACACTGGGGACTCCTGAGCTAACATCTTACAATATAAGCCTTAAGAAATGAAGATCCAGAACTAGTTGAATACATTTTAGGTAGCATATGCTTAGAGCCCTTAATTAATGCTACTGAAAATATCTGAATAATATTTTGCCGCCATGGCTCTACTAGCCAAGTGGACTATGTTAATATGTGTACACACACACAAGATTAATACTGGTTCTTGTAGGTTATCCGGGCTGTGTAACCGTGGTCTTGGTATTTTCTTTCCTGACGTTTCACCAGAAAATACCAAGACCACGGTTACACAGCCCGGATAACCTACAAGAACCAATGAACTCTGACCGTGAAAGCCTTCGACAATAAGATTAATACTGACTGAAAGATAAACGCCTTTGTGAGGTAAGGCCTATCAAGTAGAAAAGGTGGTTTTTAAATAAAATACATTATAGCTCAATGGTATCTCATCGTGGAATAGGGATTATGGTTTTTGGATTGTTGTTTTTATATGCTGACTTTCTCTACCACTAAAGGAAGAATCAAACCTGCTCACTCTCCTTCCCTTTCCCTACCCACAACAGACACCCTGTGAGGTAGGTGCAGCTGAGAGAGCTGTGACTAGCCCAAGGTCACCCAGCTGGCTTCTTGTGTAGGAGTGGGGAAACCAACCCGTTTACCAGATTAGAGTCCGTCAATTATTAATTTGTAATGTATGAGACAATATTCATGTAATGTTTAAGAAAAGTTTTCTAAATGAATTTCAGTAACGTTCATTCTTAGGAGCCTAATTTCATACTGTCCCAGATGCTCCTATGGATTAGTTTGGTCAGTGATCTCCTACATATATACATACATACATACATCTTTATTGGCATAATACGTGATCGCCAACACTGTGAAGGCAAAACAAGCGACTGGCCACCTTTTTACAAATACAGGATGTTTTCCTCTGGCTCTTCCCTACCACTCACTGGTCTAGAGAGCATAAAGAGGACCTACAGAAACTGTGAGGCAGTAGGGGGAAAGGAGCACCAACAAAGAAGTCTTATGCCCCCAAGGTCAGCTGATTGGGGGGGGGGAGAGAAGCATGGGGCAGCGGTGCTCTGATCAGCCACCCAAATACAGCACAAGGAAGCCAAGTGCTTCTCCTCAAAGCTGGGGCAAGGAGTACAGCTTCAACTACCTTTGGTAAATAAACAAAAAAAAATGTATTTTCTGATATAGTTGTTAAAACCAACCTGAAACTTTCAAAACAAATCACTATGTAAAAATGTATAGTACGCACCTTCTAAAAAACTAAATCTGCATCTGTCTGTGAGTTGTGAATATATATATATTGAAGTTATAACAACCAGAGAGAATGAACTTTTATGTAGGAAACCATGATTTAAATGCAGTCTCTTCCTGTAGTGGATTAAAACCGAATCTACCCTGTTTACCAGAAATCAGAACTGAATGTCCCTCGTTCACACATGCACACAGGGGCATGAACAGAAAATACTGTTTATTTGAACGTGGGATCTTTACTTCCATTCCCCTCTTAAGGTTAAATGAAGTAATCATATGCAGTGCTGCTACCAACTCCCACCACCAACGCGTTCCCAGAACAATTCTGGGAGGGGTGATTTCACCTGAACAGCACCTGACTTAATTATGAGCCACCGACACATTGAACTGTATGAACAACTGGAATTAATCACAGACCTGAAGAGTTGAACTAAGAATTAAATTTAAAAGACCTATTTACCTTTAGTCAGCAACTAGAGTACGTACTGTACTGGGGAAACACTTACCTGTTGTAAACTGAGAATAAGCGTCTTTGCACACTGGATTTTGTCTATCTGCCTCGTTTTACTCATTGTTTCTTTGATAATATCTCCATAATCATTGTAATACTACAGGGAGGGAAAAGATAGAGAACAGTTGGAATTTAATTTGCAGAAGAGATACATTTGCTAGTAAACATGTTTTTGCATAAGCAGTAGCATCAGAACTAAACTTAACAAAAACAAAGGGGGAAAACTGTTATAAACACACACATTCAAATGTAACTATGGTTTCTAATAATAATAAAAGATATATGTAAACTTCCATATAATCAACTGGAAGGAAGAAGTAAACTATTTTAACATAACAACACATACTCTGTATTTTAACATTATCCAATTGAAAACAAGCTAGTTGGTTGCACACAGTAAAAACATAGGCCCCATCTTGTGTATGCAGAAAAATCTAGAATATTTAAGATTACCTTCATATATTGCTTGAAAATATCTGCAGCAGTATTCATTTCCACCACAGTATATACAATAAGTTTACAAAAAGCTGCAAGTAAATTTCTTCTTTTGTGCAAAGCTTCAATCTTACTAGCTTCATCATCCTGCTGACCATCTTAAAGAAAAGAAAAAGGAGTGCGGATATCATTAAAAATTTGTCCAATTTTTCTTAATTAGCTGAACACCTGAGAACATCTTTTGCCCTTTATTGCTGCAAGTGTACATCTGGCTAGCTACTGCAAATATTTCAATTTAAGTCCATTTATTAGACCATTATCTTATGTAAAATATTCAAATACTCGTAATACTTAAAAGCCAAATCCTGCACCACTGCATACTATTATTAACAAGTCAGAGCCTTTACAGGTGAAGTCAAAACAGTGGCTTACATCCAACCATACAGTTTAGGAAACTCACCCCTAACCTGGAGCCCACTGAGCCCCCTTTTGTTCTGGAGATCCACTGGACCTTCAGGGAGGCCTGCAGTGGGAGGGGAGAATTGATGGAAATTTCTGCCCTTTTTAAAAAAAGCTCACATTTTCATTTTCACAAGCTAAATTAACATGGCAGACCAATCAAAACCTAAACATTGGGAAGAAATTTTCTATGGAAGGCTTGGACCGATACGGACCAATCGATGATGGGTTTTTGTTACTTTGTCAACTGGAGTATAGATACGACTTCTCAGCTTCTGTTGAATGGCAATATTTACAACTGCAATATGTTGGTATCGAAATATGGCCCCTACATCACTATGTGTATCAGAGTCCCCTTTGCTCCTGGAAACACTAACTAAATCGATGCAGAAAACAAAACCTACAATACTTGGCTGAGCAGCCCAGTCCTGAAGGGGGGGGGGTGAAGCTCATTAGGAGCCGGCATGACCCTGTGCCGGCATAGGTGCCACCTTAGCACAGAATAAGGCGGCATCTAGGCAGGCGTGGGGGCAAACACGTCGGCGTTGGTCGCCACCAGCCGCCGCTGCCAGCACAGCCTGGAAGGGAAAGCCCACACCTGCGTGGGGGGGTGGGCTTCCCAGAGGTGGAGCTGCCTTTAGGCAGTTTCCACAGCCCTTTCGCCCTGGGAATGCCCCCTTGAGCTGTGTGTTATGGGGCATTTTCCCCTTTTTTATTTTAAAAAATGCTTTTACTCCACAGCTGCTTCTGGTTGCCGCAGATCCACCCCCCGCCCCCTTCAGGATTGCACTCTACATTTCATTAAGAATTCAAAATGTGATTGGACAATATGCACCATTATATAAAAAAACACCTCAGCTGTCTCTTTTTAAAAGTTTCTACAGTTTCTCTTGCACTATCCTAACTTATATCCCTTTGCACCTTCCCTGAAGCACTAAAAAAAATTACAGCTAGAACATCACTTAACAGAAACCCTGAAGCTCTCTCTTTAAAGGACCTGAAACCAGGCCGAAAAACAAAGCAGGGAGGTTTTAAAGGTCATACAGGACAACCTCAAAGCAAACTGCAGGTCCCGCAGTTTAGATTATGTAACCTGATAACTGAAGCTGTACTTCTCGTAGGAGTGGCATGCCTGTATTTGGGTTGGATCCCATTAGCCGGCAGATGAGGGCTCACATGATGGCATGAAGAAAAAAAAAGAAAGAAAAAGGATTCCTACACATAGAAAGCTGTTAAACAAAGGACATTAATCTTTTTCGCAAGGGAGGAGGCCATCATAACTGCCCTCACCAGCAGTTTGAAGTGCTGCAGTACAGACACAGGTTAGGTTTTGAGTGTGTATCTCACGCTGCTGTATATATGAACTTTCCCCCAGAACAGGAGGCTTTCTAAAGTTTCCACACAACGTTGCCCAAATTAATTAATATATGTATGGAAAGCCACAAAAGGTTCAAAAGAATGCAAAGACAACAATCCAAGTGCAGCTAAAGGGCACAAGCAAAGATCAATAAGAAAACAAAGAATCCATGCCACTGGGAGCCTCACTGGGGGCTCAAGACAGGTTAAGCCAGGGGTGTCAAACATAAGGCCCCGAGATCTGGATCCTTGAGAGCTCTTATTCGGCCTGCAAGCCAGCCAAGGAAGCCACCCCCACCCCCCACCCTGCTCTCAATCTGGGCTGGCGAGGTATGGCCCGGCCTGACCAAGTGACATTTATGTCCTATCCGGCCCTCGTAACAATTGAGTTCGACCTCCCTGGGTTAAGCGGTATAAGGCCTACCAAAGTACCTGTCAATAACAAAGCAAATATTTTAAGCAAAGCTGAGCTCGATTAACTTCTAGGACTGACCTCTCAAAGCCTGTTTAATATGATATCGGGTCATGCAATAATTACCAAAACATTTCCCCTTGTGCTCAAGGCTCTAGGTCTCAGGAGTAGTCTGTATATGGGCCATAAGAGCCTAACCCACCAGCAATATTTTGATTGTTGCCAGTAAAAATTTAACTTAACGTGTTGAGAACAAACAACCTGTTCTAAAAAAACCTGGCAGTCACGAATGTAAAAACACCCAGAGATTTGGTCAATAATTATTAACAAGAGCTGCTGGGAGGGGGGAGAGGAGACAATGGAAGGCTCCATTCCTGTTCCCCAAAGTGAGCTCACAGCTGATACAGCAGCCACGGTCCCCAAGACACATAGGCTTCACTGGTGGCAGCTCCTCTGGGGACAGGGACTGGCCCTGTAGCCTCCAGTTGCCAACTCCTATTCAGGGGCACCACAATTTAAGAAAGATGTAGACAAGCTGGTACGTGTCCAGAGGAGGGCAACAAAGATGGGGAGGGGTCTTGGTACCAAGTCCTATGAGGAAAGGTTGAAGGAGCTGGGTATGTTTAGCCTGAAGAGGAGAAGACTGAGAGGGGATATGATAACCATGTTCAAGTACTTGAAGGGCTGTCATATAGAGGAGGGTGCCGAGTTGTTTTCTGTTGCCCCAGAAGGTCGGACCAGAACCAACGGGTTAAAATTAAATCAAAGGAGTTTCCGTCTAGACATCAGGAAGAATTTTCTAACAGTTAGAGCAGTTCCTCAGTGGAACAGGCTTCCTTGGGAGGCGGTAAGTACTCCTTCCCTGGAGGTTTTTAAGCAGAGGCTAGATGGCCATCTGTCAGCAATGCTGATTCTATGACCTTAGGCAGTTCATGAGAGGGAGGGCATCTTGGCCATCTTCTGGGCATAAAGTAGAGGTCACTGGAGGTGTGTGTGGGAGGTAGTTGTGAAATTCCTGCATTGTGCAGGGGGTTGGACTAGATGACCCTGATGGTCCCTTCCAACTCTATGATTCTAAGAGTACCATGAAAGCAGATACTAAAACCAATAACTACGAAAAACAAAGGTTAAAACTAATGGAGGTAGAGCTGTCCAATGACCAGAAAACAGTTTCCACAGTTTCCATACCTGCACTGTTGCTGTCATCCTCCTGGTCAATGAAAACGTGATCGAGAATAAAGCTAAGAAGTTCAGACTGCAATGAAGAATCAGGACTGTAAACTAATGGCTCTAACATGTCACGTCCTCCTGACATAATCTGATGGCTGAAGATCATTAATACATCGCACAAAATAGTGAAGGCCTGCAAAGAGGAATAACAGGAGGTTAAAATTATTTAAGGTTAGAACTGAAACTATACGTGCACAGGGCATCCTAAATCAAAGCAATTGTTCTAAGAAGAAGACACTTTGGTAATAAGCAAATGTGCCTCCCAAGGTATCTGAAGAACACTGACAAATATTTTTCCACTGTTATTCTTTCACACTCAACTTTAAGTATCCCCTTATCAGTCAGTGATACCATTTGTTCTGTTCAAGTCACACTCTATACACATTTTCCATCTCTTTGCATACAACTTTTTCAGTCAGCAAAAGCATGCTGCTTAAGAAAAGAAAAACCTAGGATTTACTAAAGAATCTCCTATCGATCTTCTCCATAGGCGGGGACCCAGGACTATAGGCCTGTGTTTGGGGGTGGGGGTGGGGGAGGAAGGGGGCTCTGTTTTCCAGATTCATCGTTTTCAAATGCCCTAAATGTATGTGTCCAAATAATTGTGCTATATCCCTTCCACACAAGTGAAGAAATTAAAGAATTATTTCGCCCTATAGATGACTGAATAATTCTCCTACAATGGCTTATTAAAATAAACGCCAGAAGGTTCAAAGACTAACCTGTTCTTTAACAGCAGTATTTACATTGGTAAGGTAGTGCTGGCAGATTTGACAAAATACCCTCATCTGCTTTTTTAAGCGCAGAAGGTCCTCCTGTAAAAAAAAAAAAAAAAAATAGTAAGCATTGTTGTGACCATACTTGCTTGTCGCAGAGATCTTGTTGCACTGCAGAGAAGTAAACAACAGAAAACAAGAGATCCAAGATTCAATTTAATGTGGAATCTTTGATCAGGCACAACAGATTCCTGCCTCCTCATGCCCTCTGCCCCTTCCTCTTTTTCCTGTGCTCATCATATTGACAGGCATTCCAAAAGATGCTTACATGGCAATGTAGCGTACTTATAGTTTACTAAACTGTTTCCAGGCAGCGCAACTGTAAATTGCTAATAGCATCAGAGCAAGACTTGCCTTTGTAGAGCTGCTTTCAGTAATTTTTGCTAGCTGCCACAGGATTACATAGTGAGTACACTGCAGTGCATGAATAACAATCTGTGAAATGAGGAAAAAAATGGTCAGCACACAAGAACTGTAATGTTTTATTTTATTTTTAATTTCAGCCCTTTTTAAACACTGACCTGTTCGGGCATATCTCCATTTTCAATTCCTGTTTTTAATAACTTGTAATTGCAACCAAACAAGTCCCACCTTGACAGATCATGAGCACTGAAAAGAGAAAAAAAAGACAAGTGATAACACTGTAAATAGCTCAATTGCATTACACAGCCTTTTCACTTTGTAATTTAACAATATCCTTGCCGTATGCTGCACACAGCAGCTGCCCTCAGGCAAATACCCAAATGAGCGCACCTGCAACACAGATAAGAACACTGTCAACACAGATTTTTGTTGTGTTTAACACAACACCTAGCCATGGAACCAGCAACGGGCATGGCTCTCCCTCTTTACACCCATATCCACTGACAGGAGTATATTCAGGCACATCTTCCCTGACTTCACAGCGCTAACAACGAAGACTAGCAATGAAGGCTGCCCATGTACCAGACTTTGGGTTGGATCCCATGAACTGCCTGTGAAAGGAGCTGATGTTCCAGGATCTCTCCCCTCCCCCACAACCCAGCCCCTTTCATATCTCAGGAAAGTTTATTCCAAGGACCCATATGGCCATGTGGATTGGGTAGCTGCAGTGGAGAGAACTCTACTCACAGAAGAGTAAGAAAGGACCAGTCTTGTTCTTTTCCTCCTTCCCACTGCAACCACCTGACCTGTGAGGCTATTAGTCCATGCTGGTCCCTCAACACCAGGAATAAACCTTACTGGAGTCAGAAAGGGCTCTGAAAGGAGGTAGATGGGGAGTCTCGTAATCCTTTTGCCACAGGTAGAGAGCCATTGCCCTTTAATGGAGAGAGAGTTCAAAGTGGGGATGGGAGAAGAAATACCTGGACGTATGGAGCAGAGAGTCCCTTTAGGAGCCCCATTACGACTTATACACATGCTTGCTGTAATTATCATAACAGCTCAACCACTGCTTATGAATAAACATAATGGTTGCACATTTTATTTATAGTTGTCCAAGTAATTTTAATTACAGTTGTCAAGAGTAAATGTAAATTTATATTAAAAATGCAGAAAAGTCGCAAGTGTGGGTAGACTGTTCCTCTACTTACTTATGAAAAGCCGTGATTCGCTTTAATGTTGATAAGACTTGGTAAGCATCATCTTCATCAGGTTCTTCACCCTGTTAAAGAGTTACACTGTTGCAATAAAAGCAGGGACTTTCAAAAACTGCAATTTCTTTTACGTTATTAAGAACAGCTTTCCACTACCTCCAATACAAAGCTGGCAAAAAACAATGAAAACTATCAATGTTTTACACAAGCATGCACTCGAGCCAGATATATACCTCCTAAACAGAATTATCGCACATCAAGATAATTTCTGCAGGTGTTGGGGTCATATTAGAGGTAATGAGAGGCAAATAAACATCTCCTTTTCCTTCCACTGCCTGTCATATATTGCATTAAGAGAGAAAACTCTCACAATCCAGGGTACACCTTATAAAAGCCAAATCCCCTGGTGATGTGGTAGAGGTCCTGAATTTGCCAACCTGCCAATGGGCAAAATCAGCAACTGCCCATACACATGCCTTTTCCGTTGTGGCCCTCACCTTGAGGAACGGCCTGTCTGAGAAGGTAATGAAGGGATCCCACTCTCATAGCTTTCCGCGAACTACGTAAAATTGAATTCTTCAAGAGAGTTTTTATGCAGGCCATAGACTTGCACTATACTAAATGATTCACAAAGTTACTCAGGAAAAATAATTACAGATTGTGGTCTATACTACTGTGAATAGCTTGCTGAAATTAGAATCCTACTATGGAATTTTGCATCATTTCTTTGTGTCATGTTAATATTTAAGCTTCGCTTCAGTTCTGTTTCTAGACTTCTGGTTGAGTCTACAACCTAAATCCTATTGCATTGTTTATTGAATATCCCATTCATCGACTGCATTGACTCACTCTGTGTAATCCTTCTTGATCCCAAGTGAGAAAGGTGGACTATAAATAATGTAAATAAATAAAATTTTCACTGCATGCTGTGGTAAATAAGAGTCTCGTTTAACTCTGCAAAGTAAATACACACAAAAAAAGAAATACAGAATTGGAATAAGATAAATATGCAAAGCTACAAACCTCTTGCAGAAAATCTTCAAGAAGTCTATTAAATTTATCTGCCAGTTCATCTATTAGCTGACTTCTTGCAATATCAACTCTGTTAAAGATTGTGAATTCTTCATTGCAGAGCGCATGGTATGTTTTAGAACAAGCTTCCAAAACATCTGTGTCCGTGTGCTTTTCTACAATATCCCGGATCTGTCGCAATAAGGCATCCAAATGCTGCAAAAGGTAACCCCGCCCCCAGAAGAGGATGATAAATTATAGCAAACAATTTTTTTCAGGTGTGTTTGATCAAACCTGAAGCAACTACAAGGTGACAGTGTTAAAGCACCAATTCCTTCAAAAAAGGATGTTTATGAACATTAAGACATTAGATATGCCCAACTACTATGATATTGATACACACCTGAAACCATTTATTCCATGGTTAAGAGTTCACTAAAGCCCTGCTGTAGAAACTCAACCTCAAGACAGGCTCATGTATACAACCAGCAGTTTAAGTGCAGGAGGATTATTCGTTCACATTTCATCCCCATTAATTCTCCTTTACTTGTAAATTAGCTTACCTTTTCTAGTCGTCCTGTTGTATAGATTTCCAAATCAAAATATTGCGGCAACTGTAACAAGTTGGTGACTTTTTCCGCATCTACGGAATACTGTGAAAATTGAGACAAACAGTTAAAACGGGAACACTTTTTTGTAGAACACATGTTCCACATGATCTCAAACTGAGAATTTTGTCATGAAATCTAGAAGGCTCACTGTCAGTTAATAGCATAAAACCATAAACAAAAAACACAACTCCTTTACATGAAATCTTATTTCAAAACTCTGCAAAAAGCATTACAATGCTGCGAGCCATCAGAAGTGGAACTGAGCAAGCCCAATAATAAACAAATGACTCACTTTTGCTAATAACTGAGGGAGTGCCACAGCAAAAAGTTCCGTGATTCTTGTCCTGTCGTCCAACTGTGCTTTCTTCTCCTTTGCTGTAAGTACCTAAGTTATAAACGCCCAATAAGTAGGGACACAGCAGTTCCTTAGTTCAATCCCAGCTAAGGAAACTGTTCAAACCATAAGATCCCTTTGAAAATAAAGAACCAGAGCTCATATAGACAAGCAACAGCAATGCCAGATTCCATCAATGTGATCATCTGATGTCTACCCTGAGGACAACCATGTAGAGAGAATTTGGCACAGCACAAGTGAACTTCTTTTAAAATTTTAAGACATGTTAGCTGTTGTAGCAAAATAAAATGAAAGCACAGAAGCACCTTAAAGACTAACAACATTTATCGCAATATGAACTTTCATGAGTCACAAAAGCTCACTGAAATAAATAAACCTTACCTAGGTTTTGTTCATTCTAGTCTTCAAGGTAAAAGGCAACCTGACAACTGCAGACATCCTCTGAGGCCCTGCTTTGTTTTATATTACAGCAGGGTGGATTTGATTTAAATCAAATAGATTTAAATCACTAGTCAGTAAGACTAGATTTTCACGATTTAAATCACTAGTGAGTAAGACTATATTTAAATCATGGTTTTCCACATAAACATCACTTCTTATGATATTGGTCCAAACACCCAACAGGATGATAACCTATCATGACAAGTCCTTTGTGACCAGAAAGCCTCACTGAAATTCCAAACTAGGAGAAAAAAAATTAACTCTACAGTCAACAATAAAGATTTCCAACAAAAAATACCATACCCGCTTTCCTGTGCCTCTTCCTACAGGAGGATGACATTCAGCCGCTTGCCGAATTGTACAGAGCATTATTTCAATTAGTGCACTTTCCTGCTTGTCTGTCAAGGCTGAATTTTGGGGGAGGAAAAAGAAGATTTCAAACAGCATATTTGTATATGACAGCTCAGATTCACATCACAAGAGCTAGAGTTACATTAATTGCTTAACAGCGGGATACTAAGTAGTGAGGTATTTTAAACTTTAACCTTACAATGATTCCCTCATACGTCTCGCCGCAGTCACATCAGCATTAAGCAAAAAACATAGCAGGAGAAGAAATATGTAACAGTCAATTTAAAATTCAAGTTTGCAAGCCACGTTAAAATTCTAGCATTTGAAAGTGTTGCATTATTGATCAGCTGTTTAGTAAAATTCCCATTGTGCCAGTTTTTCTTAATATAAAACTACTGTACTAGTTCTGTTAAAAAATGATTTCAAACAATCATAACTCCAATAAGGAAAAACTGAGCTGGACAAGGAGCAAAAAAAAAAAAAAAACCCTCAACATACTCACTACTACAACCTACACACACTAACTTGAGAATAAGTCTCACCAAAAGAAGTGGGATTACTTCCAAGTAAGGTGCAATAGATCCATAGTATATTACAGCGAATGCCAGGGAACCTGAGTTTTGTACACAGGAGATTTTGCTTTCATGTCTATGACAACAAACTTGTACATGTTCAGGGCAAAAACACCAAAAAGGCTCAGGGGAGGAAAGAAAACAATGAACTCTTACGTTCTTCTCCATTGAGTGGTTCCTCCAACAGCAGACTATTCATACATTCCCAGTCTTTCAAGAGGTCAGTTGCACAATCCCACATGCTGTCCACCAAGTAAGCCGCATGCTCATGTAACTAAAAATAATTTACCTGTATTTAACATGTTGTCGCATAAAAATTATACATGCACCCCAAAGTTACTACTGAGTTTGAGCACTGCAGAGGCTGTGACTGACACCAACACTACTTACTTGCAAGGTTTCTTTTTTATCCTAAACATATATATCACAAAACAAAATGGGCAATATGATGGAAAATGGTTTCTTGACTATGACCAGATACTGTGGAGGGTTTTTTGCTGTCAAGTCACATATGACTTATGGCGACCCTGGTGGGGTTTTCAAGTCAAGAGATGTTCAAAGGTTGTTTGCCCTTGCCTGCCTCGTAATCAGGACCCTGGTAATCCTTGGAGGTCTCCCATCCAAATACTTGCCAGGGTTGACCCTGCTTAGCTTCTGAGATCTGATATGATTTTAAAAAAATATTTATATGCCCCCCCACCGTAAAGCAGGGCTCAAGTGGCTAGACACATATTTATTTTATTTTAGACTTATACCCTGCTCATCTCCTGAGTTTGCAGGGCTATGGGCGGCTCACCGCAGCTCAATAAACAATGATTCAATAATGGTAAAACATACAAAACCTTACAAATACAAGATAGTAAAATATCCTGACCAAAATACATCATCAGTATGCACCCAGAAAATCTACATCCCAGACTTCTATCAAAACCAGGTGCTACTACTGATAAGGTGGGAAATTGACCTTGACTGTCCTCAATGGAATGCCTGGCAGAACAACTCTGTCTTACAGGCCCTACAGAATTTAGAAAGATCCCGCAGGGCCCGGATGTCGTCTGGCAGGAGTTCCATCGTGCAGGAGCCACTAATGAAAAAGATCTTGCCCTTGTTGAGGACAGTCCAGCCCAGATATGTACAAGCGCTGAATTTGAGTTCATTCACAAGTTCAAAACAATGGACCCTCAATGAATAGAGACATAGGATTCTTATCTCACTACAAATGCTTCGGGGCAGAAAATTAGCATTTCCCCTCTGCTCTAATCGAAATTATTACAACATGCATTGTACCTGAAGACTCCAAGATCTCCATTTCTACTCGAATCTGTCAAAGAGAGCTTTGACTCTCAAAAGCTTATACCCTGAAAATCTGGTTGGTCTCTAAGGTGCTGTGTGTGTGTGTAAAGTGCCGTCAAGTCGAAGCCGACTTATGGCGACCCCTTTTGGGGGGTTTTCATGGCAAGAGACTAACAGAGGTGGTTTGCCAGTGCCTTCCTCTGCACAGCAACCCTGCTATTCTTTGGTGGTCTCCCATCCAAATATTAACCAGGGCCGACCCTGCTTAGCTTCTGAGATCTGACGAGATCAGGCTAGCCTGGGCCGTCCAGGTCCAGGTGCTACTAGACTCAAATCTAACTAATCTACTGCAGACCAACCTTCTGAAACTATGTACAAGCCCTGATGCCTTGAAACTTTAAATGACATAGCCATCCTTCTGAACATCTGGCTGGCTTACTAAATAAATTTCTGTTTATTCAATAATATGACCTCCCAACTGGTGCAAAACAGCTAAAATCTGATCAGTTTTGTGTACTTTGCGCACTTGTCAGATACTTCTTACTAAGCAGAAGGTGAACTGTAATTTGCCTTGGCATCCACATAGGACCATAAAACATTACTGTCAGCTATTGTTACAGAAAATGAACAAGATACTCATAACTTACTTCACTTTCCAAAAAGAAAAATACTAATGTCTTGACAAGATTAGCATTTGGGCCTTGTCTTCCCCTTCTTTTAAGAAGTCCATCTTCTTCAGGTTCTCTGCGACTGAAAAGCCTTTAAAAGCAAGATTGGGAAGAACACCTATTAAATAATATTCACTTTCTATCAGACACCAAAAAAAACCTGTGTTTCAATCCATTAAAAAGTTTAGACCAAATTTTTAAAAGCAACAAAATTTGCTACTGTATGTTTACCTTTACAGGCTCATTGAACATTTCCTGATGAACACAATATACTATAACAGCCTTTTATTTTTACTCTCAGTGTTCACCTCGCTGGTTGACCATAGCACCACTTACCCAAGACACAAAATGGCTCCATTCAAGTTACCATAGTGAGCCATGATTTCTGCTAGCCATAGTTGGGAACCCAAATCACAGTCTGAACTTATCACTGTTATTCATAGCTACTTGACTGTTTCCTTTTCTATCAGTCAGCAGTCGGCCTCCAGAAGCAAAGCAATGGTCATAACTCGTCTGCAACATCATGACCAACCAAGGCTGAAACTAACCAACTCCACTGTAGCAGTTTGCAGGCCAACCATAAATAGCGTGTCAATTCAGACATCACTCTGAACAGATTACACATCCTTAACCATGGTTTTTCATATAACTGAGCCATAAAGAAGTGCCATCAGTGGACACCCAGCCCACGCCCCCCGCAACAGGGTCATGAGACAATGGAACTTAAACAACTGCCTTCCATTTCCTTACATCATGGTGAATAAGCCATCTGGAATAGTGCTGCTTGGATATGGGTTGGATGAGCTTTACCCCTTTCAACATCTCAAGCAATGTCCTGCTGGAGCTAACACTTATACAACTCTTGAGTGAAAATGATAGAAGCAACGGGGATATAAAAATCAGGCTAGGAATCAGGCAAGAGGACATTTATACCATTCAAAATAGTTAGCACAGGATCAGGTGCTTGCCAGCCTTACTGGGTGCACTGAGAGACAATTTAGCATACATGGTTACTGTAATTACAGAAGTACTACACATTTCAAAAAGGCTCCTATACAAATAATTATTCACCCTTACTTTTTATAAAGAAATTCTCCTGCTGCTACAGCTACTGGCCGATGAGCTGAGTAAACCAGATGATAGACATTTTCACAGTCTTCTGCAGTCAGAACTTCTTCACTACTCCTAGAAATTGGAAAAAGTTGCATTCAGAATATATGCGGGGGGCAGGGATGTAATTAAAGATACCCTTCGAGTTTGAGACACAAATGTTACAATAATTCCAACCACAAATGTTCCTGCTTTGAAATGTTACATTTAATTATCAATAGTTAATCATATGCTTGTGTACACCTAGTTTTTCCCCCTTTTTGATTACATACAACTCAGGTAAATGTAAGGCATATTAGAATGAGGGTTGCAGATTGATGCCTTTTTCAACATTTATCACTGTATTTTCTGGTTACTTTGCAACAGACAACTCCACCACTCCAATCTTGAATAATTCCAGCACTTGAACTCCAAATGGAAGAGCATCTAAAAGCTTTTATTATGCAGATGCCTAAATGCCAAAAGGTTTTTCCTGACAAAGATGTTAACTTAAATTTCTTTTCTATTACCATTCTTCAAGTAGAAAAATTAAATTGCCCAAAGTAATTACAATAAAACAAGTCATTTTGATATAATCCCCACTACCACCGCTTTTTTGTGCCTTGTAAAAATCTTTTAATTTGGGGTGGGCCTTTATTGTAATGTGATAATCTTTTCTTTCTCTGAGTGCACTTGGGTCCCCTTCTGGTGGTTCTTTGTTGTTTATCCGATGTTTTACTGTTTGTGCTACTGCTATCCTTTTTTATTTGCTTTCAATTTTATTGCATTTAGTGTTTTGACTCATTTGCAAATTTCTTCATACAACTGTCAGCCATCCTGAGTGCTACACTGCGGCAGGAAGGGGGAGTATAAGCAATGTAATGTTCTAAATGAGGAAAATATACCTAATAATCAGATGTAAAAGACAGCCAACTTTCGCTGCTCCCTCCGTTGCCAGAAATGGCTGTCTCCAAAGCCAGCAGCATTAGTGGCAAACAGAGAGCGTACTGAGAATTACAGTGGAATATTCTTCTAATGTTATTTGTATAGTGGGAGATGGGCTCCCTCAGATATGTATTTTAATACACTTATAATGAAGTAGAATTGGCTATAAAGTGATTGTCAGGGCAGTTCAAATTATTATGTCAAACTGAAGAGTCAGGGTGGATCAGATGATTGCTAATTACTTGGTAACTGCAAGGGCTCAGAAATCTGGGGAGGCATGGCTGCACTCATGCTTTTTAGGTTTTAAAGGAGTTGGAATGCAATTAATCTTCTGAAGTAGACATTTTAGAAAACTACATGACTTCACCAGGACATACATCCAGATGTCAAAACAACTTCTGTTTAATTAGAGTTTTGCTGGCATTGCGCACAAACACAGCTTGCTCACTGAATTCTCCTCACTCCCCCCAGCTCCCTCCACCTCTACAGCACGAAGCTTGATTGAACACTTCCTGGTTTGATCAAGCTCCAATGTGCCACATCTTCAAGTGCCTTGGTAAACTGGAATTTATTTCTTGCCACAAAATTCGCTTTTGGGGGAGGCAGCACACCGCTGACAAAACTGTTTGAGAATTTGCGAAGACACCAAACAGCTTTAAAAGAACCCGAGCCCCTCAACAGAATGCCAAGGATCTGAAACATTCATACTGAAAATTATTTCTGGTTCTTACGTTGAAAAGAAAACACTTGAAAACTTCCTCAAAGATAAATATATTTCATGGCCTTGCACAAGTCATTGGGTAGCCCAAAAATGTGAACTTCCAGCAACGTTTTGATAGTTCATACTCTGTAATGTGAATGTTGATCTAGTTCTCAAATTAAGTTCTGAAAACTGGCATCACAAAAGAAACGTGCTATGTCTGGAGTCTCGTAAAACTACATGAAGAAGCAAGGCTGGCATCCAAATTTGGCAATGACAGCAGCTGCCAGGCCCCCAAGAAGAACCACCAGGGCCAACCCCTGCTCTGTTATTGCAGCAGCAGTATTACACCTCTCTAAGAGATGACACCTTCTCTACTCTTTGGTTTGTAACCCACTGGGCTTCTTTTCTTCCTCCTCCTGCTCCAATGAAAAGCAAGGCTACACAACACTGCTCACCCACCCTGTGAAAAAGCAATGGCAAAGAACAGCTGCAGCCACTCAGAAAGAGATTGGTGGACAAGCACTGACCAAGTAGAGGGGTGTGGCTCAGCGGTAGAGCATCTGCTTGGCATGCAGAAGGTCCCAGGTTCAGTCCCCAACATCTCCAGTTAAAGGGACTAGGCAAACAGGTGATGTGAAAGACCTTTCTCTGCCTGAGGCCCTGGAGAGCTGCTGCTGGTCTGAGTAGACAATACTGACTTTGATGGACCAAGTGTCTGATTCTGTATAAGGTAGCTGTATGTGTTCAAGTAACCGAACAGCAGTCCCACACCACTGCAGCTTGGTTCATCCATGAGCCTAGATTGCTGATTGAGCAACTGCTACCACTTGCAGGCTCCTCTCTCTTGGAGCAACGATTTGAAGAGAATGCTGGTGAAACCAGCTGTGGTGGCAGCGGCAAGTGCTTTCCTCTTCCTGCTCCCCTGTCAGATTGGGGGGGGAAGAAGCCCGCTCGCTTATCTTACCTACCTAAATGAACAGCCGGCAAAGTAACAAAGATAAACAAACAGCCAACACAGCATGCCCTTTTGAGTAGCTGGTAGCAGCAAGAATCACCACCTGCTTTTTGCATGTTGTAAGGGTCCCGATAAATGAGGTCCTTTCAAGACCGTCCCAAACTGGCAAACAAGATATATAAATGCCGACAAATGGTTTTAATGACTGGTCTGAAATACTTACTGTAAAACAAGAGTAAGTAGTTTTATTGCTTGTACTGCAACATCATATTCTTTGTCAAGAGTCATAGATACAATCCTATCCTAAAGGAGAACAAAATAGTTTGGAAAATGACAAAAATGTTAGAAACAGGAAACGTAGAGTGCTACTTTAAAAAAAATGCTGTCAAATAATACTAACCTTGAACCTACTCGTGAAGAGTTCCAATTTGGAATTAAGTTCTTTATTATAATAAAGTCCTTGCAAAGCAGTAAGGCATTTGAGTCTTACCTCCCCTTGCTAAAACAGAAAAAACAGAATAAAGTCTGAGATATGTGGGATCTTAAACACAGCATATTCAATAGTTCTATAAACGTATTATAGTTTATCAGTTCTCCAGGTTTCCTACTGCTGTAGTTGTTCTGTCAATGGAGTAATCAGTAAGTAGTTCTTCTGATTATAACAGGGAATATCCCTAAAACGAGCATCACGTAACAGAGGTTGGGTTCCGAAAAGGAACAATAAAATCTCTTACCTGGCACCCAGCAACTGACAAAGTTAACTAGCGTGCCAGATTGCAGCTGGCTACATTGATGCCTACTCTCAAGGAACAGAAGACTATGAAAGAGCGGGCTCTAGTTCCTTGCCATGGGCACCACCCACTCAGACTACTGCCAAATAACCAACAGCCACAGCTGCAAGCTGGCCAAGAAATGCTGCCTGCTCCTCCACTACTGGCTCTGATGCAAGGAGGAGCAGGCAGCGCTTTTCGCCACGAGCACCTGTTGGGGGCTGGAGGCTTCCCCCAACTTGGTTCAACATGAGAGGGCAATATGGGCTTGAGGGGGAACCCTACTCACTCTGTCCTGAAGGTCCGGGAGACCAGGAAGGGCAAGACACAGTTGGAGGGTGAAAACAAAGGTTGGGGAGATGGCAACTGCAGCTTAGCAAAGCTGCCATGACCGCCAATGTTGCCATCAACTGGCACCACTCACCCAGGAGCTTCTGAGAAGCTGGGCTGGAGGAATGGGGAAATGGCAGGGCAAGGAGGGATGGCAACATCTGGAGCTAGGCAGGGGAAGTGCAGGAACCCAAGCACAACCCTAGAGGAGGTAAAGGGGCTGGTGGGAGCTGGAGTCGGGCAGCTGGGCTGCGCCCAGCAAGGGAGAGAGGCTGGAAGGATGAGCCAATGGCCAAATGAGCAGCTGCAAGGATGGTGTGGGAGGTATGGAGCTGGCAAGGAGTGGAAGGAGACAGGCGATTCCCCAGCTTTTATCTCTTCTGGGAAGGAGGAGGAAAAGCAGACTGGTTTGAAACCTAAAGGAGGTGGAGCTAAAGAAGTCTGTAAAAGAATCACTAATGCATGTGGCCAGGGAGGATAGGTAGGCTGAACTCTGAATGGGAGCCAAAAGAGAGTGTATTACAGAGACAGCCTGGGAGGAGGAGGAAAAGAGTGACTTAACCCCCTTCCCAATTCTGAGGCCACAGGAGAATTGCATCAGCTGTTGGCCAAGTGGCCGAAAGTGGGACTCTTACAGCAGGGCGTGGGGGATCTAGCACCCCAAGGGAGAGGTGCCCATAATCAGAAGCTAGCCAGGATGCCTTTTAGGCTTCTCCTTCACTCAACTCTCAGGGGACCGCAGGAAGCAGAGGAGCAGGCCGCATATTGCCATTTGGCCCAGGCTGCTGTAGCAGTGCCAAGCAGGTGATGATGGAGTGGCCACATGTTCTGGCCATATCATGGCAACGGCTGTTTCACATTCAGTACTGCTGGCTGGTAAAAACTTGATTAACCAGCAGTTTGGGTTACCCAGAATTTCCCAGTTAACAATGTCTGCACTGTACTCTGCGGGTGCCCAAGTGTTTGAACGCGCGTAGTGGGATTTATATGTATCACACACGGCTTTCTGAATGTCTCTTCACTTTCAAAAGTAGTTTATCATGCCATGGACATAGTTAATACTATTGAGAAACACAAACAGAACGGCCCCTTGGAAAAATCAGTTACTTGTGCAGTTCTTTAGATTCCAGTCAGTCTATACACCAACCACACTATACTGCGAAAGTACATCAGATAGCGAAATACCTAGCACATGTAATGACCCTAAAGCTATCAAATAGCTCTGATAACATAAGTTTACCTTTGTGTTACCACAAATGTATAAAACCTTTTATTAATTGTGTTTATCCTAAAATTGTTCATTTCTTTGTTTTTTCTGTTTCTCTATATTATGAATGCTTAAGACTTCATCAGTGAGTAATAAAGATTCAACAATAATTTCCAATGACTTTAGAAATATTTTGTTAGATACGTCCTTTGCCTGGACTTCTTGAAATGTAAAATAATACATCTTTATTTGAGCAGTTCATCTCAATTCCGGTCTACAAAAATATGAAAACCAGATATAGCAGGGAGCATGGGCTTGTTTTTTAAACTTTGTTCATGAAACTCTGCATCGCTTCTAAACTGGAAAAGGTACAGCATACACAGCACCTTACCTTGTCATGCATTGTCCACCCTACATATTTTAAATAGCTATCATTGAGGAAGGCATCACTATACATTTTCATCCAGATCCCAATTTCTTCAATACAAATTGCTCTTATTTCAGCTATTGCATCTCTGTAAGAGGATAAAAGGTAGAGGAAATTAAAAAATGTGACAAAATGTAAGAAATACTAACAAGTAAAGCTTACAGGACTGGATGGTACACAGGAATTAAACTCACCGATATCTATGAACAAATACACCTTTAAAAATTGCGTTCATCATATTTTCTATTTCATCCTGATTTTCCTGAAGCTGAAAAACACAAGTATTAAACAAACTATAATGTTTATACTCAAGGTTACATATTACCTCTACTTAACACCGGTATGATTTTTAAGACTATTTCAATAAAGGTGAGAATATAGTTTTTTTGTTTAAATATCTGGCAATTTTCTCCAATGAAACTGAAATGATATTAAGGTTCTAAGACCCTGGCAATCAAGTTTAACTGTACAATACCATTATATACACTTTAATGCTGACAGGAACAAAAAAAAAATCACACATAATGGAAGTATGCAATTATGGCAATGAAAAGGCTGGGTACATGTTTAAATGAAAAAAAGTTCCAAAAACACTTCAGAGTATCTACTGTTGGACAGTCACAATTTATAAGAACAGATCAGCTGCTATCCCAAGTGGTGTCAATATACCCACTGACTGTATACCCAAATGCAGAATTCTTTCATCTTTCTAATCTAGAGATACACAACAAGTAAAAGACATTGTTCTGTGGAAGGGGGAGCCTAAACTTTGGACACGGTCTCACAGTGCAAACGAGGGAATTCCTTATGGAGTTCCGCAGGGCCTGTAAAACAGAACTGTTCCACCAGGCATACGGTTGAGGCCAGCAAACGTTCTTACCATAAAAGCTAATCTCCCTACCTTACCCGCTGCTGCTGAACAACTGCCTACAGGCCATGCTGTGGCCTTATATTGCAATGTTACGCGCCATTAGAAATTATGATTTCAATTGAATAGGCCGTTTTTAACTCACTGTGATTTTATGGTTTTCACTGTATGTTTTAAGGTTTGTGGCAGCCACTCCGAGCCTGGCTGGCAGGGGAGAGCAGGTTATAAGATTGGTATAATAAATAAACAAACAAATAAATATATCCAAGCTATCTTAAGGTCTTAGCCAAGGTAACATCACGTAGAAAGGGGGATTCAACAAACAATTACGGTCCATCATATTTACTGAGGAGTGGAGCAGATTGATTATTTTGCCAATTTATACCATTTATGGAGAAGATTTTTTTAAAAAGTTGTGCCTTCCGTTTATCTCCATCACTGTTGCCCGTGGGTTTACACTAACAGAAGAAATTTCCATCAGTGGAGTAGGATTTCTCTGCTTCCCCCCTCCCACCCAAGATGCCCTCAATTGCTGCTCCTGGGGAATGAAGACCGCCAGGAACTGCATGAAGGAGGAGCTGGTGGTCTGCCAATGGAGGGGATGGGGGTGGGGGGAGAGAATAAATTTTTAAACCCCATCTGTCAAAGGAAGGTTTCTACTGGATTTGCACACACCCTTTTTCCTTGGGGGGGGGATCTATGGCAATATATTTTTAACACATATCAACGAGCAAGAGATGGCAAGATGTATTTCACTATCAACTGACAGCATCTTCCCCTTCTGCAACAAAATATCTGGAAAATGATCAGTACAGAAGTTTTTTTTAAAGAGCTTCACAGAGGCACTGTACATGTAAATTATAATGTAAATTCTGTAGGTGCTCTCCAATTTTTTTCAAAACCATTCTTGACTGTGACTGTTAGCATAACTCTAACCTCCTTCCTTTTTTGTAGTAAGAGTTCCAGTCTGTCATTAGCTCGTTTTCCAATTATTTTATTTCGTTCTGCTTCATACTGTCGTTGTGTATTGTCCATGTTAATGCTCAGATTTAATGCCACATTCACTAATGCAGTCATCAGTTTCATAGCTGAAAAGTACAAAATGATAAAGGGGAGGAGAACAATTACATTAAATGATTTTTTTTAAAAAACCAACAACACTGATATTAACCAATGATTTAAGAAAAACATAGACACCCAAATGCTCAACATAGTTTGAATGCTGCACTCCAAAGCATGTAAAGAACCCTGATTTATTCTGTACCAATTCCTGTTAAACAATCTTAAGTAGCAAGAGTGATAATAGCTTTTGCCCAAAGCCCTGAAGAGCTGCTTCAACTGGGCAAGGTGAAACAATGGTTTAACGTATCTCTTTATATTTAGTTACCATAGCTGCTAGAAACTAAATGATTAAAGTAAGTGATAGATGAAGTAATATAAATGACATGATTCAAGCACTCGATTTTCGGGTACTTCTGAGTGCGCACTGCTCAAATGTCAAAAGCATGGCTGACCAACAGCTCTGGGAGCATCCCCACTTAAGCAAAGGGCTACCCAAGGCTTAGAAGCATTTATCTTGTTCTTTGTCACTATGTTCATAATTTCACCAGTCTCAAGGACAAGTCCTTCCAACACCAAAAAACCTCCTTAAGTCCAATGTACTAAATTGCAGAAGCAGTCGAGTTTGTAGAACATTAAAAGCTGAGTGGATAAAAACCCTTCACAGAAATTCTTACCTGCCAGTGTGCTAGTATGTCGAAATGCCCTGACTTGTGAGTCTGATAGTCCTGTAAGTAGCGAAATGACTGTGTCCATCATATATTCATCATATATGATGCTATACTGACACTGCCGGACCAACACGCCAATGAACTCACAAAAACTGGATTTAAATTTCTTCCATTGAGGACCAGCCATGGTAAGTGGATAGTCTCCACTATCCTACAACAGGAAACATCTATATGTGAGCAACAATTAAGTAATTCCATATTTTAAATACAGACCAACTAAATTCAGATGATTTGAGGAATCGTAAGAGCAAGAAGCTTAATGTATATTTCAGCAGTCTTTCATACCTGGGTGATTTTTATCAGAAAGAAGGAACACTGACAGCTTTAGCACTGCCAAATAAACAAAATGTTTTGAGGCATCATTTGCCCTTCACAATACAGCCAAGAATTCTGTTCTCCCTACATCATTAAAAATTGTCACAGAATCAAAATGTACAAGGCAACAGGTGCATATGCACTCATAAGAATTACAATAATTACTCAAATTGTCTTGGGAAAGATGTTATTTAAGGAAAACTACACTGCCTTGGTGATAATTGACAAGTAGTTTATATAAGAAAATATGCCACTCCCAAAAGAAACTAACTTTTGTGCAATGTTGTAAGAAATCAGTGGAACGTCCATCTTTCCTGCATAACTACATGAATTTGGCCTCTGTAGCTCCAGTACCCACTTACAGTTTACAATGCTTTCACTTATCAACACTTCCCCCCAATCAATTACAAATATATTTCCCGGAACACTTAGATATAGCAATATGGTTAATTTCCCAAAATTTTCAAAGTGTATATGCATGAGTTACCTCATCAAATTCTTCAGTCATTTTCCGAATTATTTCAGAATTTTGCATATGTCGAAACATTTCTGCTGTAACAACCCCTACAAAGTATAGATTGTAAATTAAAATCACAGCCATAACAGAAGTGAAAACTCAAACCAGGAAACAGTTTAAATATACTCCCATCATTTTGGATTTGAAATATTCAAAATAAGGGAGAGGGATAAATCTCTCACATGCATGCACATGCACACACAAACCAGTATAAAATTAAAACTTGTTTAAAATCACTAACATTTTAAACAATTTTATATATTCTGTTGTACACCACCAAACCTTCAGAAAAGTTGCAGAGATAAACAGCAGATCCCTGAAGCAATATGCCACTTAACACTCAGTATCAATACTGTTACTTCTCACAACTATCTGATCTATTTCTAAGGATACCTAAGCAATAATAGTCCAAGTAAATTGACTGAAAATATGCAGTATTCTCAAAGGCCTCAAAATATTAAACAGTCTGTGAGTCACTATCCCAACATGGGGTTCTCCCCTTGACACATCTCCTGTGCCTCACGGCTAACAGGAAGGGAACGACCTAGCAGGGCCACAAGTTGCCAATCCCAAGCGCACACATTAAGCAATGAAAACATCATTATCAAAAGCCCTGGGGCTCAAGCTACAACTTTTCTATCACACGCGAAAGGCATATTACAGACTGGACCATGCCATCTGAAGTAAACATTAAAAGTTATCTAATCACAAAACCCTAACTTAATACAGACATCAAGTCAAACCATGGTCTGCACTACTCATCATTCAGAGCCCAAACTATGTTTGTGTTTCAATATATAACAGACAAGCTCATGGCTATCTGCTCTGTTTTCTGGCACTTAACTTCATTCTGTGTATCCATGGCATTGATGCTTATAACACAGGAAGTAGTGCTGCAATCATGGTTTCTGAATTCAGCAAGCTGTTGTTAGCACAAATCATGGTTCATAAACAAACTTCTATAGTTTGGCATGACCTTTTGAGTCGAGCCACTCTAGCAGGCCACACAAACACACACAACTTCTTATAATCTTAACTAGCTTTACAGAACATGGGGGGGGGGGAAGAGTGAGGAATAGCTAATTACAAAAGACTGGGATGCTGAAAAAAGGAAGTTGTGGAGGACAGGAAGCCCTAATTTCAGTAGGATGAGGGAAAAAACTGCCTGTGCTATGTACAAAAGGTATGCAAGCAGAGTTTAAAAGGTTGCGTACAGAAGTGCCAATTCCAAAATGAAATCTTACCTTTGCAGCCTGAACACTGAATAAAGAAATTGATGAGATCAAGAAGTGCTATATCCCTGTCATGCTTGTATGACTCTATCCAGTCATCCACTACAGACTAGAAGAAAAGGAAATGTAACCACCATTAAAACTAAGAGCGAGGCATGATACTGGCGTTATTACACACTCCTCTGAGAGCATGGTAGAAGCGCCTGTTTAATTATATTGTTCACTCTACGGTTGGAGAAAAACTGACAAGCATTAACCCCGTGTGGGTATGCGAAACAGCTGCACTGAGCTAGCCACGCTGTTTGCTTTTCTCCAAGCTGTTTCAGCGCTGCCATCTGATACCTCAGCGCTGATTCTTTCAAGTCAGCTGAGGAACAGAAACCTTCACATATTAAGCAACAGACTGCTACAAACCACAGCCTGCCACGCTTTCTTTTGGCTGCATTGAAGTGCAACTGCTTATTGAGAGTGCATAGCTCTAACAAGTTATGTGGACTCCCTCATTGTTTGTTATATTGCTTATGTGGTGCTTTGGTAGGAATGTATATTGGCAAATTAGAGCCAAGTTGTTAAATGAGCTATCGCGTTGTTGTTTGTCACATTATTTTTAACCTAAAATTGATAAACGGTTCTGTTTTCTTTTAACTCACAGAATATTTTCTAGGAGATATACAGTACAATCCTGTACAGTTATTCCAGTTTAAGCTCATTGATTTTAATGGGTTTAGACTGGAATAACTCAGCATAGGATTGCACTGTTAACCTTCCTATTTGTTTTTCCAAGCACAAAGAGTACCCAGTAAAATGTTTCAACTAACAGAAGACAAACCTTATAACAAACATTTATTTGTCTAAAGGATTATGAAAGTATTCAGAATTAAATGCACAAAATTAAAGTCGCTATATTTCAAGTGGAATAAACCTTTATAGTAACCAGGTTATACCTCTGAAGCAAAGCAAAGTAAAATAAACTCAATTTTCACAAGCCGCTGGGGGGTATAGTGTTTAAAAGATGGATTTCATTATTCTGTGTATGTCACCTCACAGAGAGATGGGGATTTTTGACACCTGTTTTTAAAATTGTGGATACTTCTTACAGAAGAGCCTGTAGGACAGGTAGCAACAAGGAAGAATTCAGTTTTTTCTTGATGTTACATTACCAAAATAATTCAGAACAGACAGTCTCATTACATCCTACAAATATGCATAGAAGTAGGCTGTAAGTATACTTCAGGAAGATCTGTCATGATCAACGAATGGGCAGGAAGGCATAAAGGAGGGAGATCTTTGATACATTTGAAGCTGTTCTACCTGTAGTAATATTTATAATTTAGAAACCAAATTATAAATAAGGGTACAATGGACTTCTGGGGTTCTTTCTTAAGAAAGGGCAATAGCATGTGTTATTTTATTGCTTTGCACCTTCACATTCAGTTCACAGCAACACAAAGCATGTACACTTTTTAAACTTAGTATCAAGGGTGCACACAAACAGCTATTAAATTGAAACTGTTTGCACATCCACTTTAAGACTCTTAGTAGGCTTACCTGCATAGCACTCTTGCCCATTTTAACGACTTCAAACAGCATCATGTTTTCCACACCATTCTGCTGGTGATGCCCATTCATTCGATTTGGACCACCAGGCTTTCCTCCTCCGTTTCCAACTTTCCCCTTTTCTCCTGTGCCTTTTTTCCCCTTTTTGCAGGTCTATATAAAGATAAAACAGCAAATATATTTATTAGTCAAAGGTATTAGGCTACATAATATGCAATAATGGGTGTGTATGCATATTTATAAAAGTGTTTTATTAGAGATCTAATATTAACATTAATCTTTCAATAGTTTTCAATTTCATGTTACTGTCAGCTACCTCAAGCAGGACTTTGAAGAGGACAGCATAGAAATATTATAAATAAATTAGTTATAAGAGTACTAAAAATGTGAAGGTCCAGAAAAAAAAAATCTAGAAAAATTTCTAGGGAAAAACTTTCCGTTTGTTTCTGAGGCCTTAAAAAAAATCCTATGGAAAAACTGGAAATTTTGGGGAATGCTGAAAAAAATCTATGACATATTTCCTCTTTTAGAATGAGTGAAATGCTTTTAAAGAGTATGTGGGCATGCTGTAAAGATTTACAGCTCTTAAATCCACAATACATTTCTGTACCTAGGAGGATACCTAATCTTCATGAGGCAAGCATGCAGGGCTCTCATAGCTTTTCAAATGTTACATACCTTCTGTTGTCCTTTTGACCTGACTTGTGGTTGACCTTTTCATCTTTCCCTGTGATGTATATCCCCACAAATTGGGTAAAAAGTAGCTTATTGCCTTGCTCGCTGGGGGCGGGGGGGGGAGATTAAAAGGAGATGGGGCAGAAACAGTACCAAAGCCCCAGAGGAAAACTCTGAAAGTTTTACTGAGAACTGAGTTTCCTCTAACTAGAGAGCAAAAATTAAGGTACACGTGGTAAGACAGCACAGGGTGAATCAGCTTGCAGTTTCCGCTCAAGAACCGGGCATATGTGTAATTTTGCTTGTACAAAACTAAGGCATTTATAACCTTTAAACTCAATAAATGTCAAATATTGCAGTTTTATATGCAGTTATATAAGTAATGCATTTTATTGTTGTCAAAGCAGTAAAATTAGTTTAGGTTTGATAAGACAGTAAGTATTGCATATATTTCAATTTCTCTCAAAATATCCATTTTTTTCAAAAGGGGGGGAATTTGATGGCTTCAAAAGTTATGTAAATTTTACATCTAAGCATGACAACCTACAGTTTACTGACACAAAGCTTGTCAATGTAGTTCAAGATTCTAAGAACTGCTACTGTTCCAGCAGCAGACTCACAAAGTCTTCTTCAGAAATGTCAGAAATGTCAGGACAGTCAGGAGGCAAGAGGGACTACAACGCTCGTGGACACCATGGCACCTGCCAACAGCTTCTCTGTTTTTAGGAAGTGGGTGGGGCTAGGCAGGGCTTTTGCCCTAAAAGGCTTCTGATTGGCTATTGGACATTTGATGGACACCATGGCACCCGCCAACAGCTTCTCTGTTTTTATTAAGTGGGTGGAGCTACGAAGGGCTTTTGCCCAGCAAGGCTTCTGATTGGCTATTGGAGATTTGATGGACACCATGGCACCCGCCAACAGCTTCTCTGTTTTTAGGAAGTGGGTGAGGCTAGGCAGGGCTTTTGCCCAGCAAGGCTTCTGATTGGCTATTGGAGATTTGATGGCCTGGGCAGATTATTTTTTAATGTTGCTTTAGCAGCAGCTATCACCACATTAAAGGATCTAAACTGCATTAAGCCATGGCAATCATTTTGTGGTTGGCTCTGCCTCCTGCAGCAGCCATTTTGTGGTAGCCATTTTGTTGCTGTGCCCACAGTGTCATGTCAGAATTCCAAACATGCCCGCAGGCTCAAAAAGGTTGGGGCTACAACCTGAATCAGCAAGTCTTCACACCATTCACCAGTATTAAACGTATCTACTCTCTTTGGATTCCATCTATATAGTAACATGAAAGCACTGTATTCAAAGGATAAAGCATGGTTCCTCAAATACTGGTGACACAAATAATATACTCAAATACTCCGGAATCGCCATTATGGTTATTCTGTATAAAGATCAATTTTTAGATTCACATACCTTTCCTTTTGCTTGTTTTTGATTTTTTCCTTCAATATCTTCAAAGTCAGTATCAGAAGAAAAGTAGGTTTCAGACTCCCTGAAAGGACACATTCTTCATTAGAGTTTCTTTACCTCAAGACTATTTTATTTCATCAACTACTGCTATTATGCAAACAGTGAATGATACACAACTTGAACTCCCTGGAGAACTACCTTCAATATGAACAAGTACAGGACTTGTCTCAATACTATGGAGCTTTTAAGGTGGATTTGTGTAGTTACTTAAAATACACCTTCCTTTCTCCCAAGCACCTCAGGATCCAAGGTAAGTAACAATATAAACAAAAATTAAACATTAAAACACACACTCTATTAAAACCACTCTTTAAGAAAACATCTTATGCTCCACTAGGAAGATAGTCCCATTTTGCCTAGGATGGATGAATTTTACTTCCTTCCCAAGTGTGTCAAAAACATTTCTCATTTAAACTGAATTAATGAAGTTCCATGTGTGACAGGTACAAAAGGGAAGCATGTCTGGTTTCTATCATGTTTCTTTGTACATATTTTACTTATCTACCTTAATGAATATAAAAAGCAAAAGTAACATGCAAAGAAACATGGTGGCAACAAAAAAGTTAGTGGGAGTAGTGGGCCTACAAAATTTGCAGTCATTACGTGAATGCAGAACCCATGTAACCCAGGGAACCTGCAGGCCAAATGAATAGTACTAGATATAGAAGACTCACCTGTACAAATTTGATAAGTGTAGTTATTTCACAAACAAGAGATTTTATTTTCCATTAAAGCCATCGTCTTCTGCTGCTTAGTGGTGGTGGTTTTTAATGTTGCTAAATTACTTTTATACTATTTACATTCCTGTCAAATTGGCATGTCTTAAAATTTTAACCACTGCTGTTTTAGGAGTTATAATACTGTCACTGCTGCTAGTTTTACTATTTTTATCCTTGCCTACTGCTTCCAAAACCTTATAGATGTGAGGCACTATATAAATATAATGGCTTGGATCCTATGCAGCATAAGCACAGCTACACTGCATGAACAATAACTTTCCTAACCCCATCCTCCAACAGCTCATCTATGAAATTTTGCCCTCTAGCAGTCAAAAGGGAGGGGGGAAGCAGCAAGATGAGCAAATCAGCAAAAAAACTCCCTCCCCCTCTTTTGCAAGCAGAAAGAGAGTTTAGGATTGAAGCCTATACTATAGGCTTTTGGCTATCTAGCAGGTAAGAATCAACAGTAAACAATACAACAACCAGAAAAACCCTTGGAATCAGATCTGCTACTTATTTTCTAAAACCAACCGGAGAGTTTCAGTGATGCTCAATCTCATCATAATATGTACTTAAGAAATAAATTCTACTGGTTTTAACGAGGCTTACTCCTTGGCAAATGAGCACAGGACTGTAGCCTTGAATATACAGTCAGACCAGTGGTCCATGTAGTCCAACACTGCCTATCAGACTGGCAGTGCATTTCACAATCTGAACCACAGACCATTCCAGCCAAGTTACCAATGATACTTTAACCAAGACAACCAATTTCTAACGGGGAACTATATGCTCTTCTTGACTATGCTATGGTCGAGGGAGAGAGGGAGAGAGATCACTATTCTGTGTAAACTCTACTCTGGCAAAGCAGATCCCACTCTATAAACTCTTGCGTTTTAGTTAGTCCTTAAGATACTACAGAACTCAATGGGCTGGGATCTTGCAGGTTTGTCCCATGTTACCCTCAGCACTGGTCAGGAGGCTGCAGTAAGGAGGGGGAAGGGGCAAAATCACTCTTTCTGCCTCTTCTATCAACGTAGCTTTGCTGACAAGAGGAAGACAGGAGCATTTTTGTGTCCATCCCACCCCCCACTGCAGCCTCCTCACCAACGTGGCCTTTATTTCCAGGGTTATGTGACCCATGTGAACTAAACTTTCCTGGTATCAAAAAAGACTGTAGACAGGATTGTGGTATGCTTCAATATGCACACTTGGAACTCTTGCAAGGGTGGGGGCATGTTAAGATAGTCCATCACAGAAGGCGATGAATCCACAGGGTTTCCTGATACCTCATGGGGATGTTCTGGTCAGCGAGGCTGGTGTTCCTGTCACAACCCTGATCAACCTGTGGAATGCAGAGATGACCCAGGCAGTGGACATGAGTGCTCCTGAATGCCCTCTTCCATCCTGTGGAGTCCAGAATGTCTCTTGGTTTAACCAAGGAATCTGGGATGATGAAATGGCTGGGCAGATGGTTAGAGCGCACATGAAGGAAAACTCAAAGCGAATGTGACCAAACACAGGTGAGAGGACATTATTGTGCCTACCCTGTGGTGGTGATGGTGGAAAAGCAAGCTCACTTCACCACCATTGTGTCCACACAATGCCGCCCGGCAGAGCTTTTCCGGGTTGTGAGGGACTCTTATCCCAGGCCCCTGTGGATGTTGATCTGGAAAGGTAGAAGCTCGCTGTGATGCGTTTGCAACATATTTGCAGGCAAAACCCACAGTTACTGTGACTTAGATGCCACAGTTGGTTCAGTTCAGTCAGACTGCAGAACACTACTAGTTGCATGGATGAATTTCAGACGGTGAGGCCCAACGAAATAGACAAGCTGCTTAAAAGTGTGCATCCCACCCACATCTAGGTTCAATCCTTACCCCGCAGGGTTGATAGTATCAAGGCAGGTTGGGTTGGTTGAGTGGGTCTGGAAAGTAATAAACACTTCTCTGCAGGACGATAGCATTACATTCACTTTGAAGGAGGAAGTTGTGAAATCCCCCCTAAAGAAGGCATCCCTGGGCCCAAACAAAATCTGTAACTACTACAATTCCATTCTGGGGCAAGTTACTTGAGTGCATGGTGGCTACATCATTTCAAGCTGTCTTAGAGACAGACTATCTGGACTCATTTAAATCCAGACTGAGGCCTGGTTTCAGAACAGAAATAAACTTGATGGCCCTTACTGATGATATGTACTGGGAGAGTGACGAGGGAGTATGTTTCCGTTGATTCTCCTGAACCTGTAAGCGGCTTTAGATAACTTCAACCAAGGTCCTTCTGGCCTTGGAGTGCCGGGGGTGGCCACACTTTGATAGTTCTGCTCTTACCTGACCAGCCAATTCCAGAAGGTGATTATGGAGTCCCTCAAGGATCTATCTTGTCACCCATGCTGTTTAGCAGCCATCCATGATATTTAACATCCAGAAACACTGTCTGGAGAGTTGCAGTAAATTGCCACCAATTTGTGGATGACACACAGCACTATTTCTTCTTAACACTATATGTGGGGCTGCCTTTGAAAACTGTTCACAATCTTTAACTGGTCTACAACATTACAGTCAGGTTATTGTCAGGAACTGGAAATAGGGATCATATTTCCTCTATTGAAATACCTCCACTAGCTGCCCATTTGTTTCTGGCCACAATTCAAAGTGCTGGTTCTTACCTATAAAGGCCCAGAATGGCTACGGGTCAGGTACTTGAAGGACCACCTTCTCCAATATTGTTCAGACTGCCAGTTAAAATATTTTACCCAAGCTCTACTTTCTGTGCCCTGACCTGCAGAGATAATGCCAGTGGTGACTAGAGACAGGGCTATTCAGTGGTGAACTCTCACCTTTGGTATGCCCTCCTCCTTGAAGGTCACCTGGTGCCTAACTTACATTAGGCGCCAGACCAAAACATTTCTCTTCTTTTAATGAATGTGTTTCTTTTTAGTTGTCTTTGGTCTGACCCCAGACTAAAGTCTGTTTCATTAATATCCTTTTAAACTGCTCAGGTTAAGTCCTTGCTTTTTTATTGGCCTTTGTTTCTTGATCTGTATTTATTCATTAATCCTGCTGACTCAGCTTGCTTACGGACTTTTTTTACTGCAGGAATTGTTTTAATGACTTGTTTTATTGACTTGATTAATTTTATTGTTATTGTTTTCATTGTGAACCACCTCAAGTAGGCTGGGGACGAGGCAAACATCCTAAATAAATATGCCGAATCTGCAGCTAATATTCAGTCATAACTAAATCACAAGCACTGAAGCCTTTCCTTCAAAGTAAAGCCTCACAGAAGAAGAAACAACTTCTACAGGCTTCCTTGGTATACTTTAGACAAAGAAGAATCAAGCTTCTGTTACTCACCTAGACAAACGAGACAGAGGTCATGCTCAGAGACAGGAAGCTTACTCCAGCAAGTGCTGTCCTATTTAAAGGACTGCTGCTGCACCAAAGGCTCACAGACCAATGAAGCAGAAAACCACAGCAGAAATAAATTACGATGTCCACCTAACTCAACACAAAATAAAACACTAACTAAGCACAAAAAGGCTATAGTTGATGGAGAAAACTCCGCAGAGAATTGTAAGCTGCTAAGGTGACAGAAGAGAAGTGAGCAGAAGGGTACCCTCCCCTCAGGGCAAATGCAGAGAAAAGTCTATCCTCGAGGAAATAGATCTGTGTGCCAATCCTTTTGGCTAGGTTCTACAACCTGTTCTACAGAGGGGTAGAACACATGCATGTGACTGCACAAAAACCATAAAAAATAATTAGGTACAGCAACTACACTTCAGTCATGACTAGATCATTCAAGGACAGCTTTAAACCCACATAATAAAATTCCTTGTTGATGAGATTATGCTATGGCTTTTCAGCTTGTGGTTTAATTAGCCACATATGTAATATTGTTTCTAGCAGAACAACCTGAAAAAAAGCTGGAATTAAAACATCTTTGTGGTTTATAATTTATAATTTTAGCTTACTTACTGAAGCAGAGCAAAATTAGTTGTTGCTTCTTGAGCTGCTATCATTTCTTCATCATCTTCTGGGCCACTATTGTATTAGAAATGCATTCAAAAAGCAACTGTAGACGGTAAGCGCACTTGCTCGATATTTCCTCCTCTTTATGTAGCAGTCTATACCTATGGGGAAAAAAGATCAACATTACACTTTGAAGAAAACAAATTATCACATAACTCATTTTATACACTATCCTTACTATTGTAGCTGCAGCCTCTTTTGATTATAACTTAAAAATCAGCCCAAGTTTATGTTATAATTTACCTACCTTTTAATTTTCCTTACCTGAGAGAAGTCGATATCAATATAGGAAAGAGAGCTACTAATCCCAGTACCTCCTCTTGCACTCAAAAAAAATCCTGCTAGATCAACCCATGTCCATCTGATTCAGCACCCGGTTGTTCAAAGTTCCTAGCAAGTCTAGTAAGCATGACCATAGCTTCCCCACAAACAAGTTCACAGGTACATTATCTCTGAATATTAAGGTTTCCTTTAGTCATCATGGCTAGTAAATGTTTGCACACCTATCCTCCCTGAATATTTCTAGTCCCTTTTTGAAGGCAACCAAGCCAATTGCTACCACCATGTATTGTGGCAGAGATTGTTCATTATGTATTTCTTTTATCTGTCCAGAATCTAGTGCAAACAAAACTACTCATTCGACCCAATGACCTTGAGCAGCATCACACCAATAAAGTTAAAACAATCCTAACAGCCTGTCTCCAGATTCAGACTCATTTATTTATTCATATTATTATATCTTACTGTAACTTGGGGGTGGGGACTTTGTAACAGCCAAAGTGGCCTTGTGTTCAATGCCTGCCAGGAGCACGCTCAGTTTCTCTCCAGAAGGTATACTTGCCCTCCCTTAGGATTTCTAGTATAGGAGAAAGGCACAGCTCTCTCTCCATCCACTTTCTTCGTAGCAGTACAGATTGAGTATCCCTTCTCCGGATATCTGATATCCGGACTGATCCAAAAACCTGACCTTTTCAGCTATCATACAGGCATTACTCACAGGCCCTCAGCAGTGCCACTGATGGTTCAATGTACACAACATTATTTAAAATTACATTCAGGCTACACATATAAAGTATATATAAAATACAAATGAATTTCGTGTTTAGATATCTCATCCCCAAGATATCTCATTATGTATATGCAAAAATTCCAAACTATTCCAACATATGAAAAGATCCGAAATACTGACCACTTCTGGTCCCAAGCAGTCTATATAAGGGATACTCAACCAGTAGTAATTTTATAACTATCAAGTCTCTCCTTAGTCATCCTTGTGAGAAAGGAGTCCTAATCCCTTGATAAATTTTGTCATCCTTTCCAGTGCTTGTTTTAGTTCTCCGATATCCTGTTTTGAGATGGAGTGACACCATTCAAATGCACACCACAGATTTACAGAAGGGCATGAGTACTGGCAGTTATCAACTTTGCCCATTTGCCGGATGGTACCTGAAGAAAGCCTGCTGGGATGAGTAACTCTTTCATGACTGCAGGCTTTGTATGTGATAGTCAATGGAGCAGCCAATGGAGTGACTGCAGAATGGGAGTGATATGCATGTTCCGTCTAGCTCCCGATATTAATCTAGCTGCAGTGTTTTGAACTAACTGGAGTCACCAAATTTACTCTGAGGTGAGATCAATATAAAGTACATTACAATAGTCTAGTCTTGATGTTACTATGGTATGGAAGCAGGTGCCAGATTGGCTGAGTCAAGGGAGAGGGCTGCCTTGTGGGCTAGACAGAGTTGGAAGAAAGTGTTTTTTTGCAGCCACATTAACTTGCTTCTCCAGCAGTAACACAATCCAGAATAATAAGGCTCTTAAGTGAATCAGCACTGCAAGTGTTAGCTGAACCCCATCAAAAGTGGGGGAAGCACAACAAGGTCCCTCAAGATATCCACCTTCACTTCTGTCTTGTCTAGGATTAGTTTCAATTTATTTGCTTTCAGCCATTTGATCACAGCAATCAGGCAGTGGCTCAGGACCTCTCCTGAATCACCAGGTGATTCTGATAGGGATCTGTAAAGCTGGGAGTCATCTGCACACTAATATATTGTGATGCTATCCAAATGTCCCTCTTATGTTCTATGTCTACTACAACCAGACATGTGATACAGAAAATTTTCAATTTCTGAAGACCACAAATACTTATAGCCGGGGTGTGACAAATCCCAGGTGCCAGGCCACCCTGGCACATGATGCTATTAGTATTTCAGCAGTGATTTTATTATAGAGTCTCAGCAATTCTCAGTGGAACAACAACCAGATTTTCTATGGCTGAAAAAGAGAGGAAAGGGTCACCTTTGATCAACAAAAAGGCTATGTTGAGGATCATGGGACCAGCATAACAATAGGGGCTATTAAAGAAAGAGAACAGATAAGGGCTGGGCATCCAACCAAATGCTTATTTTACCATTATGCATCAGAATGTTTGGTTGTGCGACATAAAAATAAATGTGTGTGAAGTTCCTGTTTGCTTGTTTATGCATAACTTAATATTATTCAGTGGTGGTGAATGAACTGATGTCTTAACTGTTTTCTATACTGGCTCCAATATTCAATTAAATTGAGCTTTTCAAAGAAATAATGGAATTATGGTAAACTGTGTAGAAATTACACTACAGTGAGAAGTCAGCTTTTTTTGTGGTGATGACAAACCAGGTTTTCCCCTGTACTCAAGTCGCACACTGTTAGCCTAAACTACCTCAGAGTTGTTGTGAGGATAAAATGGAAGAGAGGGAAATGATTTTAAGTTGCTTTGTGTCCCATATGGGGAGAAAAGCTGGGTATAAATGAAGTAACAATAAATGCATACTTAAATTCTACAATGTTTTGTCATACCTTTAACAAAATTAAAACATTTTGTGATAACAGTACAAAACCCTGAAGGGTGAAAGGTGAGTCTGGCTCCTACAGCCAAAGAAAATTGTTGTGGTCTGCATGTACAAATTCCAATTAAAACAATTAGCCCACATGGCTCTGCAGGTAAAAACAGAACCAAAGCTTAAATTTTAATTTCTGTGTCTCTTCTTATGTGGCAATATTGCGATCACTGATCTGAGAATAATCTAGCAAGTTAGGTAAATGATCAGATATCTCAGTGACCCCTGTGGAAGGGAGTTAAATTCTGTTGAAATATACAAGTGGACAACATACATAGCATAACATGGGGTTTTTTGGGGGGTCTGCTAAAATTCACGTGTCAGTGGTTTACAGTGCCATCATTTTTCACCTTAAACAAAGCAAGGAAGTATGTGCTATATTATATATATTTTACAGGTATTATTTCAACAAATTCCACTTTAGATGTGTTTGAATATAACATTTAAACATTTGAGAAAAAACCAATCAAAAATTTTAGCTCAAGTATTTGTGGCTATTGGGACATAAAAGTAACATGAGGATTAAAAAAAATCTTTACTAAACATACATCAAAATAAGCATTCTAAATCAGACCCTTGCTCTGTTCAGGGCACTGGAAGTTTTCCAAAAACCTTTACAATTCATCTTTTTCCATAAAACTCACATCACCGGCTACAACTGTTCTCTCGTCTGTCATTCGTTTCTCTATACTTGTATCCCTACTTCATAACCACTGAGACCCTGAATACTAAAATATCATTCCTAAAAGTACAGTAATCCAGAACCAGATTATCCCCAGCTCCTACTGCCTTCCCTTGTCTAAAAAATGTGACCCTTTAACATTAAGTGCCAGCAGCCTTGTTCCCTTGATGTTCAAGTGGAAATGGTCTCTTTTGTACTGGTCAGCTTGTACAACTTAAGAGGGGCCACAGCTCAGCGATCCAGAACAGGCTTTGTAGGAAGACAACACCAGACCCCCCCCCCCAATAATTTCAAGTGATGGGAGGTTCAGTTCACAGAGGGGAAAACCTCTGAATCAAGTCTAATTCAAATTTCAGTTTGAAATTCAGTTTAAAAGTCAAATCTAAAAACTAGATTTCAAAATTCATGCAACTGCCTGCATAGTATTCATAATCAGACTGTTATCATTACAAAATAGTACACATCTTTGCAGAAGTAAACTAACATAATATGGGCAATGCTTCCAAATACAACAACTTGTGGGTCTGGAAGAAAAACTTCCTGTTTTGAGTCAACTGGCACTTCTTTCCTCTGCATTAGCATGCCCCCCACCCCCGGCAAATGAATTTCTCAGTTTTAACGCAACCCACTTGCATTTTGTCCTAAATATTTATATAGCTGGCAATATGATGTCAGTGTACCTTAGATAGAGCTTGTGGGAGGAAAAGAGTCTGAGCTGGTAAGACAACCTAAAGGACAATGCCACATTCTATATTATTATAAGCAATGTTCTTTACACATGAAAAGTTAAGGAAATGAAGCTAGATTAGTATATGCCTGCTAGTCCAAGATTCACTATGTCAACAATAACATATCTATCTTTAAATGAATTCTGTACATCAACTGTCTGTGCATATGTTTGTTTATCTACACTGGCTACCACACAAATATAATACGCACAGGCATTTTAGTATAGGTTGAAATTCTGCCCAGAAGCTACAACCAGACATCTTAAACCCAGCCGCTTGCAATTTAAGCAAGTCCCTGCCAATGTTTGCTTTGTAGTAGCACAATATGCCATGTGAGTGCATCAAACTAGATGTTTATTCTCTAATGACTCAGCAGCATACATAGTAGATTATCTGGAGCTAGACAATCTGCTTCCAATGACATGGCTTTTTGACCCCCATTTTTTATATGCAACATCTGTTCAGACTACTGCCACAATGGCAAATGACAAAACAGTTTTCAAATGTTTATAAAACCATTTAAGTGCTGCTTCAACGTTTATTATTCCCCAAGTTGTTAAACCCAAATCACAGATATTAAGCACTAACTAAAAATGAAAACTGCGTTTTCAATCTCCAGTCAGAGCTCTAAAAGTGTAGTTTTATACAGCTCAATTCAGAGACTGGAAGGAAGAAAGGGCTACATTTCAGGCTGCCACTACGTGATGCTAAAACATAATCAGTTTACTTTTAAAATGAAAATGTATCATGCCGAAAGATCACTTGGTGGAGCTCTAGCCTAAAGCTAAAGAACACAGGTCACCCAGAAGTTGACCTAGCTATTTCTTGATAGGAAGTTTGAATATATTTTGAAGGCAGCATCAATATTATAATGAGTTATGATTTGTCTTTTTAAACTCTCTACAAAAAAATTACTTTAGAATTACCTCACCTGATTCATGCTAAATTTACCCAGTGGAAAATTTATTGAGGCACATCTAAACAAATGTTGGTGTACCAATAATAGTATCCGTGAAAGGGGTATTTGAGGAAGAAAAACATTTGACAAGCGTTTTTACAAAATATAGTGACATGATTGAGTAGTGATATAATTCATTACATTAGAATATCTTAATTATTATGTCAGCAATATAATCCAAACGGATTATATCAGTAGAAGCCCCTTCTAGGGGTGAACTGTATGCTTCTATTTTATTTTTACACTTTTAGAGTTTAAAAAAAATATCAGTGGCCTAACATGCACTGAGAATTATTTAAAAAGTTTTAAAGGTGTTACTAGATGTGCCACTGGTACCACACCCAACAAACTACACAATCTGCCTTGGGCTAAACAAGCCATAATAAGGGACATCCATAATTAGGATGTTTTGTATTTTGTTTTTTAAAAAAATAAATCAAGGCATTCACAGGGGAGATCAAATCCAACTGGGGCCATGGTAAAACAAAGCACAACCCACCTAACTACTCCAGAAACTTCAATTGGTACAGAATGCAGTTGCAAGAACCCTAACAAGGACCCCTTGGAGAGTTTCTGTTCAACCTATTTTCTGCCAGCTGCATAGGTTGCCAAAATGCTTTCATATCAGGTTCAAGGTGCTGGTTTTAACCTTTAAAGCCCTTAATGGTCTGTGACCCTCATACTTGCAGGACTACAGGTCCCACTATGTTTCCCCCAAAGATGCTTCGCTCTAGTTCCCAAAATCGACTGAAGTCCCTGGCCCGAGAGCAGTCCGGTTGTCCTCGACCAGGGCTGTGGCTCTTTTGGCCCTGGCCCCTACCTGGTGGAACTCTCTGCCGGAGGAGACCAGGGCCCTGAGGGATCTGGCCCAATCCTGCAGGGCATGTAAGATGGAGATGTTCCGCCAGGCACACAGCTGAGGATTTTTGTCTGCTCTATTACATCCAACAGTCACCAGGCAGAGCCCCCCCCCATTCTATATGCTCCCCTTAGTACCCCCCTCCTCACTTACTTTGTGGAGGTTTTGTTATTCTCAGGAGACTGCTCTGCTGGAAACTTAGGACACATTCTCATGTGTATTTTATGGATTAAATCTATTTTAATTGTTTCTGTTTTTAAATGCATTTGATTTGTTGTTACCAGCCCTGAGCCCCGCTGTTGTGGGGGAGGGGCTGGATATAAATCTAAAATTATATATAACCAAGCATCACAAACAGAACTTTCAACTTCCTTCACCCAAAATGTTTTTTCCAATGTAAGTTGCTTCATGCAATCAGCAACAAGTAATCAAGTGAAAAAAAATTAAGGAATCTGAAGGCCTATGTGAAACAGCTCAAAACCTACACAGTAATTTCCCCTGGCTCTTAAAATGTGGTGCTAGTTCCTAGAAATTAGTCTGCCTGGCCAACTGAAACCTGGCTCTCCTCTCAAACTCCATAAGTGGCCTGTCATCCTGCAGAACAAGTAAACATGCCCCTTTTCAGTGAGCAACAGATGGAACAACAGTTGTATAAACTTTCTGTAATCCTGTTACAGATTAACAATATAGATTTATTGTTGTAAACCACCTCCAGAATTTAATAAAGAATGCATAATAGATACGTCACATAAAGAGAACTGTAAATATTTTTTCAACTGTCTATACAGATAGCTCTGAAAAACTTGACATTAATTCCTAGGTGTTCAAATACATTTTCCAGCCTTGTTAAATCAAATTGCTCTTGGGAATATCTGAGAAAAGTTCAACATTAGCTGGAAAACTGAAATCAGTCTGGACTGGTTCACACATGCTTGTAGCTAGCAGCCAAAGTGTCAACTGTCTCTGTTGAAAAGTATCATCATAAATGTATCTAATTCTCAACACTGCCAAACCTGTGGAAACTTACATCCAGAGACTGCTGCCATGACCAGAAAAGACAGATCTTTTTAACCTGAAAAACACTAACACTGGATAATATTAACAATGGTTTGCAAGCCAGCTTCAAGCCTTGGTTAAAAGTAAACTCTATTTAGCATTAACCAAGGTTAGCCAGTGGGAAGAGCTGGAAATACAAGGCTGACAAGGAAAGTGGAAATTCTCTTGAGCAAGAAAAAGCAGCCAGGGTACAAAAGAGTGCAAGCCTGCAGCTCACTCCGGACCTCAACTATGATTAAACGATCAACAGTGTTGCATCCGTGCTAATAAGCTGTTTAAAACTACAAACAGCAACTAAGCCAACTATAACGCCAATTCAGCATTTCCTTGTGTTTACCACAGGATGGGGCTGAGCCAGCTGTACAGGTGGTCCTGTACAGGGTCAACAAAGAACTCACATGTGCATAAACTGCAACTACTGCTTGAGGAATATCCCAGACCATGCTCTGATCAACCTGAACACAAAGAAATGGAGGTGCTGAATATTCATCATATGCCCAGTATTTCATTGAGACGTAGTTTTGGAGTTTTAGAGAATATAAGCTTTGTAGATTTAGAATTTAACTGCACGTCTCAACAACAACCTGCTGAGAAGCACTTCACGGTTCATAAATATTGACACCCTATGTTCTACATTTTATACAAATTAGGGGTGTGAATAATGACAATTTTAGTGGGTCATACTTTGAATTAGTGCTTGCAGATACCCGTAAACCTTTATTAATCAGGTTTAAGAATAATTAACTTATGGGAAAGTAGCAGTAAAACATACCAGTCCCTACCAAGTGGAAATCAGCCATCAGTAAGTCCAACTGAAAACAATGCATCAAGTTAGTCACTGCTGAGTTTAATTATTGCCTTCATTGGGTTACTAACTTCAAATGACTAACTTTAGCTGCATTGGACTATTGATTATTAGTGAAAGATAATTTATACTAGCATCGTAGTGTCGTTTTCCAGACTATAGCCTTAAGAACTGCCAGAAAAATAGTAGTTAATTACACCGGGGGGGGGGGGGTCTTAATTCAGACAATCATTGTGCCAGCTTTTGTTTTATATTTTAAGGCACCTGTCTTTTTAAATTAAAGCTGGAAATAAATTACAGAGAAAAAGCTAATGACACCAGGTTTCCACACTGAATCTGCATGGTCACTTACTTGATCAATATATAAGCACTTAGAAGTGCAGGCATATATACATATCCTACATTTATACAGGCAAGGAGGGCATCTTGATCTTGGATGATTCCCACCTTTGCCCAGGGAGGCAAGACTACTTTTGTCGCTTCCTGTCTTGCACGCGAAAGCCTCAAGAGCTCAGTTTGAGTACTTCCTGAGCTCAATGTAGGATAGGAAGGAGTATAACCAGACACAGAACGTTAACAAGAACTAGTGTTAAAACACTGTTGTAATGAAGAAAAATGTGAAACCACAGGGAAGAAAAGGAGCTGGTTTGGGGGAAGTACCGTCAACTGTTTCCCCTTGGTGCTTGATTGTGTGAGACATTCATGGTTCTGGGTGGGTTCCTTGCCACCTTCCCTGTCTCTGCAGTCTGTTTATATTATAACCATACTTTGGGGGGGCAAGATGCCCTCCTTACCACAGAGGTGAGTATCCAAGGTTCCGTTCTTGCTCTGAGGAAGAGGCCATCTTGATCTTGGGACTTCCAATACCAGTGTCCCTCAATCCTGGTGGGAACTAGTTATCGTCTACCAAATGCTGCAGCACTCTGTGCCCGAAGGCATCATCAGCTGATGAGAATGAGTTGAGCTTGTAATGCCTGACAAAGGTTGATATGGAGGACCATGTGGTCGCCTTACAGATGTCCTCTACTGGTGTTCGAAGGCTGCGTTGATAGCTGCACCGTGATGTCTGAAGGTATGGGATTGTTGCTGGCCTTGTAGGCTTGGCAGCTACTTATCTGGACATCTTCCTTCCCTTATTTGGGGTCGCCAAGGAAATGAACAGAAAGTTTTCCTGATAGGTTCCCTATATCGGATGTATATCCTGAGGGTCCTTTATATATCTAACGTAAGCCAAGCTTTTTGTTTGGCATGGTTGGGTCATGGACAGAATGATGGTAAGTGGATCTCTTGTCCTCTGTGGAAGAGGATGTTAACCTGGGAATGAAGGTGGGGTCCAGTCAGAGCACCATCTTGCCCTTATGGAAGATGCATAGACCTTTCCTGGCTGATAAGGTTCCTACTTCTGATACCCTTCTAGCTGAAGTCACCGCTGTCAAAAACAGGGTCTTCATGTGTAACTTCCCATAAAGCTTTAAAGGGTGCTGTGGTGAGAGCTGATAGCATTACATGCAATCACCATAAAGGAAATCGGCGAATGACGGAGGGGCTGGTCTGCGCCCCCCCCCCCCTGAAGGATAAGGCTATGTAAGGATGCCTGGTCAAAGGAACCCCCCACCATCCAAGGTATGATGGTTGCTACCTAGCAACACTGAGTAGATGCCTTTAGTTGTTGAAGCCAGAACGGTTTCTGCGCCACACAGACAAAAGAAGCCAATCTGGATCCAGATGCCACACTGGTCCCTGTTGAAGCATGTCTTGACTCACTGGAACATGCCATGGAGCTTGTATGGATAATTCCACTAGAAATGGGAACCACAGTCTGCAAGGCCACTCTGGAGCCAGAAAGATCACTTTTGCCCATTCCTGCCATGTCTTCTGCAAGGCTTTCAGTGTCATTGGCAATGGTAGGAAAGATTACAGTCGTCCTTTGGGCTATAGAGATGTTAAAGAATCTGTTTGCTCTGACCGAGGATCTGGAGAATTGTGGTACTTTTTGATTGGATGCCGAAGCAGAGGTCCACCTTTGGTGATCCAAACCTGTCCACGATTTGTTGCAAGGTCTTCTTCTTAAGGACCATTTGTTCTCGTCGATCATCTGTCTGCTCAGCCAGTCTGTCTGGGTGTTCAGGGAGCCCTGAATGTGCTCTGCTGCAATTAATTGCAGATGCATTTCTGTCCACGTGAGGATGCTTTGTTTCTTGATGTAGGATAGAGGATCTGGACCCCCCTTGCTTGTTGATATGGTCCTTGCTAGAGACATTGTCCATCCAGATGAGGACGTGTTGGTCCTCGAGTTTTGATTGGAAGGTTAGAAGCACTTTCTTGTTGGCCCTGAGTTCCAGAGAGCTGATGTCCATCTTCCTTTCTTCTTGGATCCAGGGACCTTGAGCAAGAAGTTTGTGTAGAGAGGCTCCCAGCTGGATGGACTGGCATTCATGAAATTTGTATGAGGTTCTCCTGGACATAGGGTCAACCTTGCCTTATCTTGCTGGATTTTTTCCACCAGATCATGCTTAGTCTCACAGGTTACGACTGAGTCAATTTCTTGTCCCTTTTTTGGAGGATATCCACAGGAACCACTGAAGAGGCCTGGAGTGTAGTCGTATTCACAGAACTGATCCTAGGCCTGATATCATAAGACCCGGAAGGCATGCCAGTGACATTAACTGGCTGTACTTGCCCTTGGCAGTTGTCTTGGTCAGACTGGAAATCTCGTTCCTCAGAAAGAAAAACATGCTCTTTTGGTTGTCTATCACGACATCTAAGTGTTGTAAACTCTGAGAAGAAATGAGGCTGCTCTTTTCTTTGTTCAGGAAATAGCCGTGGGACTCCAAGATCTGTACAGTACTGTTGGTATCCTTGATAGCTTATTCCCCGGCAGGTAAACAGATCAGGATGTCGTCTAGGCATAGGTGAACCTGAATTCCTTGTCTTTGCGTCAGTGCCACAAGTACCTTGGAAAAAACTCAGGGAGTTAAAGCCCACGGGGAAGGGCTCTGAATTGTAGGTGATGATCTTGATATGAGAATTGGAGGAATCCATGGTATCCCGTATAGATTGGGATGTGCAGGCATACTTCTGTGAGATCTGTTGAAGCCATGAAGACCCCGGGAATCTCTGTGATGAAGCACAGGGTCTCATTGCAGAAACTTGTTGACGTATTTTTAGGTCTAGAATGGCTCTCTAGTCCACATTTTTCTTGGAAACTGTGTGAAGAATATGGAGTAGACTCCTGAGTGACGTTCGCATGGAACTGGCTCTATGGCTCATACCTTCAAAGATGGTTTATGACTGCTATGGTTCTTGTATGTTTTTCCTCCCAGAAAGATCTGGAAGAAGGTGGTCTGGGGGGAGACTGATGAACTCTGTGACATAGCCGAATTAGGTGGTTTGCTGAACCCAGAGGTCTGGTTGTAATAGTAGGAACTGTGTTTGGAATTCTTGAAGTCATCTCCCCACTGGCAGTTGCCTATCATCAGTTTTCCTTGTTTGGCCGATCCGTCAGATCTGCCAGCCTGATAAGATTGCAATTGAGATGACCTGTTGAAGCATGAACCCCTTCGAAAGGACCCTCTTTTACTTGACCACTGTGTTCTCCTCTGATCACCACCAAGATAAAGGTCCCTAAATATTAATTTGAGGGAAATCAGTAACAGCTAGGACAAATTATCTTTTTATGAAAACATGGTATTTCATCTCAAACAGTCTGGAACAAAAGTATGAGTTATTATTGCATGCTACATATACCACCGTAAATCTAATTAATATTGTCAGTTACAAATTAAAACTGGAACAGAAAACACTCAGGACATTTTTGAAAATGTAACAATAACTTAGCAAGACAGAGAAGCCACCTTACATTCTAAGACATAGGAATAACTATGAAGTAAGTGCATGCATTAATTGAAGATGATGGTATGTGAAACCATAGCAAGGCTCAAACATGAGCATCCACTACACATACAAAACACCACTACCATCAAATGTATACTTAAAGAAGCTCCTCCGCTGTGCTAACTATTCATCATTTCAGACCAACCACAGCTGATAATTATAGGACCATGTTAGGGGTTCAAGCTCCTCACAACACGAGTTAGGCTAATCCCTGTACTCAGGAAACTGAAATTAGTAAATAACCTACCACATCCTTGCTCTGAATCAAATACCTAGAAAATCCCAGAACATTACACTTACATATTTTACATAAGAGCCTAGTAATCTGAAATACAGTTGAGGTGAGCAACTGGGAGATTTCATCAACTGAGGGGTGCAACATACAACAGTGTAAAACGGTTTCTGGGCAGCATTATGTTTGCCCAACAGACTAAGAGAAGAGAAAAACTGCTTCTAGAGAATTACCAGATCTCTTACACCTTATTCATTTCCACATCTGATGCCATCTTCACTGAGCCCAGAAGATGGCTCCCTACCTCAACTTGGCTGATGTGGCCATGTGGATCACTGTCACGGTAACCTCACAGTGGGACTATTGTAATGCACTCTACAAGGATCTTGCCCTTAAATTCAACGTGAAAGCTCCAGCTGATTCAGAATGCCTACGCTTGGTTATTATTGGGAGCTAGGTGAAGTATGTATATTACATCTCTTCAACAGTTACTCCATTGGTTACTGATCAATTACTGGGTTCAAACTGAGATACCGGTCATTACCTACAACCCCCTTCACAACTATGGACCCACATAGCTGCAGGATCCCCTCTCTGAGCAAAGCAAATCTGATCAAAGCATTCCAAAAGTACCATCATGTAAATAAGTAAGATGGACAGCTGCCCATACATGTGCATTCTCTGTTGAGGCTCCCACCATGAGGAATGCCTGCAAGAACAGGTCAGGAAGACATCCACGCTTCTATCATTCTACACGAATGTAAAATACAAAATGATCAGGTGGGGTCATTTTTACAAAAGAAAAAGGGCTGTAGGTTCAGGAGGCATTTTAATAAAGTGAATCAGATGGTAGTCTACTGCACTATTATAGTATTAGTATCTTGCTCTTACTGCATTCTACGTTTGTAGTCCACTTTTTTTGTTTGCACTGTTTTCTGATTTTGTAATCCTAGTCCTAGTGTACTGTTTATCCTGTTTGACTGCATCGTTTTTATATTTTGTAAACTCCCTTGAGTCTCATCAAGAAAGACTGGGTATAAATAAAGCAAATAAGCAGCCAAGCACAGCACATGCTGACAACACACAGGCTTGGGGAAGAAGATTAAAAGCAACTCAACCCACCCACCTTTAACCCAAAAGGTAAAAATTACAGGCAGTGAAGGAAAGAGAGTAGGACTGTGGTTCAGTGGTACAGCATCTGCTTTATATGCACAAGGTCCCTGGTTCAATCCCCAACAGACATACCCAGTTAGAAGGATAAGATAATATGCAACGCGAAAAGATCTCTCTCCGAGACCCTGGAGAGCCACTACCAGCTGAAGTGGACATTTTGCTGGACCAAGGGTCTGACTCAGAATAAGGCAGATTCATTTGTGTTCATGTGAGGGTACATTTTTCTCTTCTGGCACATAATTGGCAGAGGCAGCGAGGAGGCATGGAGTGAGAGCAAAAAGCATCAATTTTATATCCGACTGGATGGTGAGGTTTGTATATTAGTGTCCTTTCTCTCCCAATGTTAGGACTGAGATAATTTCCAGTGCTTATGCTGGAGGAGGATTGCGTTCATGAGCTATTTTCATAGTGTTCTCATAATTTTTTTGCTGCTTAGCTGCTATTTGCATTTTTTTGTTCCAAACTCTGTCCCTCCCAGTTTGTGCATAACTGTTGGTTATTAAGTAAAGAAACTTTTAATCATTTACAAAAGCTTCCTTATCCCCTAATTTTTAAATGGTATTATGCACTTTGGGGCAAATACATTTATTAACATGCATATGGATATGTACACCAAGGAGATGCAGATTCTGTAGAAATCTGTTTTAAGTAGTTTCTCTGACCCACCATCGTACAAGCTCATACCAAAATGTCTTTTCCAGTGGATAATATGATGCCTCTGGGAAATTCACTACCTGGAGGATGTAGCTGATGTTTTTAACCAATCTGTTCTTTGTCTCCAACTTCTAGTAGTCAAAAACAACTGCTACTGACAAAGACTGAACTTCACCATTAATAGCATTTTAAAACACTTTGTATAAAACGTCTAGCAGAACATCTCTACTTGCCATGACTACTGGCACTCAAGAGTTCTAAATGCAAGGCTTCATTTGTAGAAGCCATATCAATTCTTTCTCCGCAAAGCCTCTTCCTCTGTATGTTTAACAATTCCACGTATAATTGCTTGAAACAGAAATCAAGCTGCCTGCAGCCCTACTGGATTTCAGAAGCAGAACGAGCCCAGCTTTACTCTTTATCTTCCAATCTTCTTGTAAGGAGGCTGATTTTGGTAGAAAATTGTGAACGTCAGGTAAGCCATTTCATACTTGAGCTCTTTAAGTTCTTTAAGTCAAAGCCATCAAAATTATTTGTATCTTGCATTGTTTCCAGTTGTAGTGGTCAGTTTCTTTGGTTCAGAGTGCAGTTTGAAAAGCATAGCATGTGGATTTGCTGTTGCCAGCACTCTGCCCCAAACAAACAAAGTTGCAGGTTTAGGTTTTAATATTTAATAGCCTACGAAATCCAAAAAATCTTCAAGGCCATATATCACCAAATTAAAGACTTATTCTCACAGAAAATGAACATTCAAGTACAAAGAGCCAGTGCAGTACAGTGGGGAACTTGCAATGACTTGCAAAGGGCACATTGCTTTCTCCTTTATCCCCCGCCTCCCACTATTTCTCTTTCCCCTCCTTCTAGGAGCCCGCATACCCTCACCTTTCTGTGCTTCTTTCTCTTTCCCACCCATCAACCAACCTACCTTTGTCTGCCTCCCATCTTCAGCTATAGTTATTTTTTCACCTCATTTATACTCTGCTTTTCTCCATCATGGCAACCCAAAGCAGCTTACATCATTTTTCTCTCCTACATTTTATCCTCATAACTACCCTGTGAAGTTAGACTGAGAATGTGTAACTGGCCCAAGGTCACCCAGTGAGTTTCCATGGCATAATGGTGATTCAAACATGGGTTTCCCAGATCCTAGCCTGAAACTCATAACAGCTATGCCACACTGGCTTTCATGGGGTGGTTGCTATTGACTAGTACAGGGGTCGGCAAACCGCGGCTCTTGAGCCGCATGCGGCTCTTTGGCCCGTTGAGTGCGGCTCTCCGAACTTGGTTCGGAGCCCCATCTCTCGCACCCGCTCTCGCAGGCAGCCAGGCTGCGGAGCCGGCGCGCCTGAGAGAGAGAGAGAGAGAGAGAGAGCAGGCGCGCTGTCTCTTCCCCCCCCCCCCCCCGCGCCGTGGAGAATGGCCAGGTCCCCCTTTCCCTTGCCCTCAATGGTTGGGAGGCTAAAGCCTCCCCTTCCCTCTAGTCGCGCGATTGCTGGGTGGGCGGCTCGGCGGTTCCTGGCCCGCCCCGCCCGCCTATCAGCTGTTGGGCGGGGCGGGCTTCCTTTGGCGGCACGTCCCCAGCAGCGGCACTGGGCCGCGGCACCCTGTAGGGAAGAGGCAAATTTTGGAGCCAGCAGGGGCTTGTCTGGTAAGTGGAGGGTGGCGGGAAAGCCCCGGGGCAAGGGTGGGGCCCCCAACCCAGGACACACGGGTCATGTGACACACAGAGACCATGTCTGCCCACTGGCTTTTTTGGCGGTAGACCTGGACTCCAAGGAGGGGGAAAAGTCCCCCTTCAGAGGCCAGGTCTACCAATTGGCTTCTATTGGCCTCCGGAGGCCAGGTCTATTGCCAAGAAAGAAAATGGGTAGACCTGGCCTCCCAATGGTACTCAGCCGGAGGCCAGGTCTACCAATAGGCTTTTATGGCGGTAGACCAGGCCTCCAGACGAGGACTCCGGACGGGGAGAGGGAAATGGCAGGGACTTACAATTTAATTTTTATCAATAAATAAGATCACTTTTAAGTATGATATCAAGTTTTATTCAGTGTACCTATAGTTTAATTAAGACTTAAAACTTCAATTAAAGTTTATTAAGTTAATAAACAGTGTACCTACCTATAGAGTTTAAGTTTAAGAAATTTGGCTCTCAAAAGAAATCTCAATCATTGTACTGTTGATATTTGGCTCTTTTGACTAATGAGTTTGCCGACCCCTGGACTAGTAGAAAGCAGCCAATCCTAGTTGAGCCATCAGTCACAAGGTAACAAGTTACGTGGTGACTGCTGCTGACCCTGATGAGTCTTCCCTCAAAGGCCAAACCAGCCCCATCCCCTTTCTCTACCTTTTACTGACTAAACCCTAGGCTTGAAAGCTGGCAATACTGTTGAGAGTGCCTAGCAACAACCACTGAGGGAACTCTTTCCTTAAAATTACAGGTACTACTTTCTATTTTTTGGGAGGAGGTTAATCCCCAATGGTCTATTGTTTATTTCTTTTAGAGTTCAGATTTTTCTGCAAACCTGGAGCATTTTTCTGGTTAGTAGAAAGATCTGACTTGTTTGTTCATAGCTCCATTCTCTGGATTTAAGTATCCACAGATCCACGCCAAGAGTTAGATATATTGATAAACAACATATCGAGAAGAGGGGTGGATCAGAACTTCGGTTGGCATTCAGAGGTTTTAGGAAGCCTTTTCCCCTCACTTGCAATGGCTTTTGGCAGCAAATGAAGGAAAGTACTAACCCTGCGCCAAAGAAAGAATCCCAAAATTTTCCACTTTTAAAAAGTAAAAAGTTGCACACAGCAAACAGGAATCAAAACTAACATCAAGGAGTTACCTGATGGCTATTAAGTAGAAGCATCTCCTTGAATGTATGCTCAAGATCTATTTATCATATAGAGATGCGAGTGCTGAGGGCGGGGAACGGGAAAAATCAGTGGGGGCTTCCCTACATTTTTCTCAGGGAAAAGTTGGGAAAAATTGGGGGAACGCTGAACAGAAACTCCTATGAAATATGTTCTTTGAGAATGATTAAAATGCTTCTTAAGGCAAGGCTTTATACATTCAAAACATATAGCATGAAAAAGTCTGTGGGCAAACTGGGCAACACTGAAAAAACCTGCTATGAATTATTTTCTCTTTTAAGTAAGAAAAACCTTGCCTTACAAAAGTATTTAACTCATTCCAAACGTACAGCATGGAAAAAATCTGAGGACTTGGAAACACTGAGAAGTTTTGGGAAACACTGGGGGGAAATACCTCTTATAATACAAACATACAATACTTGCAAGGTTTTTTAAAAATGTAAATATTTTGGTAACAATTACTATGATTATAATCTGTTTAATGATAATATAGTAAGAGTTCAGCATTTTCAACATTATAAAGTTTAGCTTAATATCCAGACATGGTGGGTGTCTTACCTATTGTGACTCTAGGAGAGACTTCTGTCCAAGAATACATTTTTATTTCTATCTGCTGTCTGGTAAAGATAAGGCTGTTACTCTATCCGTAATTTATTATTTAACAGCTGCTTTGAAGATATGCTGAAAGTAATAATAAAGTTATACTTAAATGCTCATTTGCATAAATGTTCCTGTTCCAGTGCAAAAAGTGTACATTTTTGTTTACTACAGAATTTATTTCCTACCTTCAACTTTTATTTTTTCCTACCTCTCAGATGGCAAAAATTAAAGACACATGTAGTATGGTAGCATAGGGTACAGCAGTTTGCAACTCCTTCTCTAGTATTGCGTATACTTACAGTTTTTCTTATAAAAAAGATAATGTTGAAATAATGTTGAAATTTCATAAATATGACAAATAGTACACTTTTATATGCTAATAAACCATGAGTTTTGTGTTGTTACATCTGTAGAAGCAGCTTCTGTTTGACAGGAAAACAAACTCTGCATACATTTCATTTTTCCCAAAAACTCTTTCCCCCAAGAAAGGAAGAACCCACTTTTCCCTATGACTTCACGTCTCTCGTATCATATGTACTTATCATAAATACAACTATGTGAAGTTGCCTTCTCTGGAGTTGATTTTATGTATTAATTTTTGTACTTTTTTACAAGATAGTTCACCATCTCTAATTTACCCAGGGCCTCTGCTTGTTTAAGCCATCCCTTTGAGTTGACCATTCAGCCTCAATAAAGGCCAACTTTTTCAGTGATGGCTCCAGCATTAAGGAATGCCTGCCCAAGAAAATGCAGAAGCCCTTATGCAGTCTACCTTCCATACGAAACATAACAGCATTCTTTATATGTAAGTTTTTATGAGGATACTGAGAGAAAGCGGTGTAGCTATGTTTTTCTTCTTGCACTTGTAATTGTCTGTTAAGACACAAGTCAGGCTTTTACATAAAGGTGGTCTGGTCTAACTCCCAAGTTGTTATACAGGTCAAATGGGAATGAAGGGAAACGTGTTTACCACCCTGAGCTCTTAAGAGGAAGAGTGGTATAAAAATATAATAAACAGAGATGTCTTACAATAAAGTATTATCCTACAAGCTAAACTGTCACTGAGCACCTTCATTTGAGTTTTTAAGATGTCTGACTTGGAACTCAGGGCTAATTATAAAGTTATAACAGATATATAAAAATCTAAATAAATGGTTAAAAACAATTTGTGGGTGTCCAGAAGGCATGTTTTGATCAGACACGTAACAAAATCTAAGGAATCAGAATTCAGACTGAAGACTTGCAGCTAGCTCATTCCTGAGCCTTTTGGCGGCCAGGGACGTGATGCCTCAGAAGGATGGAAGGCTGAGTCAACCTTGAGTCGGCTACTTGAAACCAACTTCCGTTGGGATCGAACTCAGGTCATGAGCAGAGCTTGGACTGCAGTACTGCAGCTTACCACTCTGCGCCACGGGGCTCCTAGCCCACCAACTAGAAAGACCTAAAAGCTGTATCAGCGTTAACTATATAAGTGGATGATCTATTATATAAATTAATTAAATACTGAAATAAAAAGTTTAAGCTAATTTTGAGTTACTTATAGACAGTTGACTGCAAAATTAAGTATTATCAACTAACACTGTTCACTGGAATTCAAGATTTTCTGTTATACTGCCTAGTAATGAGTTCTTGGATATAACCAAAATGATTTCAACAAAATAAATGGAATTTGTCACAATATTTATGTTCTGTAACATTTCTGTGAGTCTGTCTGCTACTTACATACGCTTGTAACAAAAACTTTCCTCCCCAGCAACTATAACTCCAACCCAGAGAGAGGCACTATATTAAGTGTATGGAAACTGGCTTTTACAACACATCCACAAGTAAATGGGGATTGTGCATGTAGCTCTGTCCCAATTCAAGAGGTGGTGTTTCACACCAAGCCCTTTTAAAAAAGACTAACATTTCATCAATCAGCTGCTTGGAAAGAGTTCCCACTATGTGAAGCCGTTCATGTATATGCCTAGCCCCAGCTGCTCCATGTGCGATCTACTGGATCAGTGCATACATCTTTTTTTTTTGCCTACCATTGCCTGAAGTTCTAGAGCAGCAGGAAGCCATCTGTTCAACACATTTTATTTCAGCAGTTAAGGTCATAAATTTGCTTGCTGTCCATTAACTGAGAAGAGGAGGTGGAGCGAAAAGCTGCACAAACTGGCTGCAACAAATCAACTATAGACATAATGACAATAACAGTAACAAGTCATAGCATAATTTCCTCCTTCCAGCTAAACAAGCTCTTCTGTCAACCTATGTACATTTTTTGAAAGTCTGTGGATAACAACGATGGATTTTCATTGCAGGTTTCTGCCACACACACACACGCACACACACACACACAGTATAAACAGGTTTTATATTACACAGTAGTTAAGCAATTAAAATTAAGTCTCAACTGTAGGCAATGGTCTCTGTAGGTTTCCATTTATTTGATAACTCTTATTTATTTAACTCATTATATCCCGCCTTTGTCCCCAACAGCGACCCAAAGCAGCTTACATCATTGTCTCCTCCATTTTATCCTCACAACAACCCTGTGAGGTAAGTTAGGCTGAGAGCGTGTGACTGGCCCAAGGTCACCCAGCAAGCTTTTGTGACCAAGCGGGAATTTGAACCTGGGTCTCCAGATCCTACACCAACACTCTAACCACGACACCACACTTGCTCACAATGACCGCCTGCTTATGCTGACGTTTCCATGGCATAATGGTGATTCGAACCTTGGTTTCCCAGATCCTAGCCTGAAACTCGTAACAGCTATGCCACAGTATGCCACAGCTTACATCATTTTCTTCTCCATTTTATCCTCACAACAGCCCTGTGAGGTAAGTTAGGCTGAGAGCGTGTGACTAGCCCAAGGTCACCCAGCAAGCTTCTATGGCAAAAGTGAGGATTTGAATCTGGGTCTCCAACAGTCTTAACCACTACACCACAATCTCTTAAGGCAATGGAATTCCATGACAATAGGGCACCCCCCCCAAAAAAAAAATGTACCCTGCTTGAATGTCATGTACAGGGGCAGATGTAGCATAATTAAGAGGAAACTCATGAATGTCATGTACAGGGGCAGATGTAGCATAATTAAGAGGAAACTCATGTTACTGGCAAACCACCCCGTAAACAAAGTCTGCCTAAACATCGGGATGTGACGTCACCCCATGGGTGAGGAATGACCTGGCGCTTGCACAGGGGACCTTTACCTTTACATGTTACTGGTCACATTGGGACTGTCCCAAATTGAAGTTTAGTATCATTAGAAAGGCAATTTTCAACAGGCAATTAGTCAAATGGGATCAAGTGTGGAAGTAAAATGTAGCAACCAAGCTGACATCAACAACAGGAACCATTTAAACAACTGGAACAAAGGCACCCAACAACAAAGAATGCAAAACATACAGGATGACAAACCAATTTAAACAATTGCTAAGCAAGGCCTAATAGCAGTTCTGGAAGTATTTACAACTTGCAGGATTAGAAAGGGCCTGGGAGGACCGAGCTATGCTTCTCTCTTGACCTAGGACGAAGCCATCTACAAACAGGTATTTGTACATCTGGATGGGAAACCATCACACACATCATTCTTTATGAATCCAAGATTTCTGGTTTCATACCACTCTGACAGGACCTGGCCAACACCTGGTCTTTAACCACAGGGATGTTAGCACAGGCCCTCTGGCCAAAAGGAACATATGGTCTGCTGAACCTGTATGAGATCATCGTATTAGGCCAGAGCAAGTAGTACATCAGATGACTAAAAGTATCTCAGTCAGGCTTGCTCTCCTGTCCAAGCAAAAAGAGAGCTCAGCTTGCCAGCGTTCATTGCGACAGATGTTCTTTTACTAAGCCCAGTCTTGCTTTACTCTCTGAAAAAATATAGACACACTGTCTTGACAGGAGTTAGATCAGGCATTGTGCCCAACTGGGAAGCAGAAACGTTCTCTGAGAAATGTTATAGTTGTGTCTTCTAGGCATCCTCCAAAAAGGCAGCTACAGAAAGAACAAAGGTGTTCCATGAAGCAACATCACTGGCTTGCATCCAAGCACACATTTCTAACAGACATTTAAGAGTGGCTGGTGATTTCCACCACTTACCCCTTTCCACAGGAGATATCTACTTCCTATTCCAGGGGTCCCCACGTGGTGCCTGTGGGCGCCATGGCACCCGCCCACACCTTTTTACAACTCCCGCCAAGTGTTTTTAGGAAGTGAGTGGGGCTGGGTAGGTTTTTTGCCCAGCAAGGCTTCTAATTGACTATTGGAGATAGCTGTGCAGAGTTTTTTAAAAGATGCTTTGGCAGCGGCGGCAGCTGCCACCACAGCACAAGGATCTACACTTGTGTTACTGAAATTAAGCTGTAGCAAGATTGTTTAGATTGTTAATTTGCGGCCCTTGGCCAGTTAAAACAAGATACATGGACTAAAATGGTCTTAAATGGTCTTACCAACAAAGGTTTACAATCCCAGTCTTAAATCACTTTTAAAAAATAAAATAAAATAAATAACATCTAAGTTACATCTGCCATTTGGACTAAGAGACTACTCTGTGGCAATGAATTTTCATTGCAGCTGTACAAAATTTTGCTACCTGAGAGGTGATCGAGGGATTATCTCCTTGTAGGAGCTTTTCGATCTTTTCTCTTTCCCTGTCAGGTCCCATTCTCAGTATGAGGGACTCAATAAACTTAGAATGGGGTATAGTGTAAAAGTTACAGTTCAGGAGAACATGTTCAGTGGTTTCTAAATCCCCAGATTTACAGGGGCATAGTCCCTCTGCCCTGGGTATCTTCTTGAATTTCCCCTCTAACATAGCAGAGGGTAAGGCTGCGCACCTAGACAAGGTAAAAGCCCTCCTATATTTGTTTATCTCTAAGTAATGGAGAAAGGCTGCTGGTGCAAGGATAAATTTGGAGTGGGGGGGAGCCATAAATAGGGGCACTCTTGCTAGATCTACTTATTGCTCGATATCTTTAACCCTTTGGTTTATAGTTGCCTTAGCTTGATTCCACCCTAACTGAAATAGTGCTAGGGGGGTAAAACCCAGGTTATTTAGTTCATCTTCAATGGCTATTATCCACTTTGACCTAAAGGTATCACAGAGTCAGTGGAAGAAGACCCTTGGGGTTGAAATTAATTTTCAGCCAGAGATAAAGCGAGGACAAGACAACCCCTGCCTCTACCTTTATCATGCCAGTTTCTAAACGGATCATAGCATTTGATACACATCTTGGCAATTGCAGGGCAGCTCTAAGAAACTTGGATTGCGCTCGTTCCACGGGAATAAGACATGAGGGTGGAGAGTCAAGTTGTGTTCCATATAACATTTGTGCTAGAGTTTTCGCCTGAAAAAGTTTAAGGGCGGCTGGAATATAGTGTGCCCCTTTGGTCCGGAGAAACTTTATTATTGAACAGGCTGATCTTTCCCCTAAATTGGCAACACAGGTATTATGGGCCAGCTGGGAGCCAGATGCCTGGATTGTCGTAAGCTGTAGCAATCATGCCATGGCTGACTCCACCTCCTGTGGCAGCCATTTTGTTGATGCACCCACCATGCTTGTCAGAATTCCAGGCTCAACAAGATTGGGGACCCTTGTCCTATGCTGTTCCCAAGGGTCCACTGACCCCCATGAACATAAATGAGGGGTTTAAGGGGCAGCAGTTGAGTGGAAATTGGTGGAAATCGTCATCCGCTCTTATGACTTTAGAACTGTGTGCTTATATACAGGTACACTTATTAAGGTGACAGTAAACAACAAATTGCTTTTACTAGGAAACACATTTCTCCAGTCTGGAAAGGAGAAGTGGTAAACGGAAACTCCTTTGTGCTTTACCGAAGCTATTAGTGGGCTATTCTTTTGCTCCTATGTATGAGGCCTATGCTGCTCTTTGGCATTTTTTGCAAGCAACACTATTAGTCAAAAATGAAGATGACAGTTTCGACAAAATGCAACTTCAGAGCTATCTTCTCATGAAATTATTTTTAATGTATTTGTATGAGTTAACCTACCTTATAATCCAGTAGTTTTGTAATTCAATTATTTTATGCCCCAACATACTACTGATTCCCACAATTTTAGTAAGCAACATAATGGCTGTGTACTGAAAATACAAAATGTTATGTCAACTGAGGTGATGAGAAAAAAAATATTTTCCAGTCCTTAACATTCTAAAGAAATATGACGTTATCTTTAGCTTCATGATACTGGTATACTGCTGGGAACTCTGTATTCCACACATTGTGTGATTACTAAAGCCAGAATATTACTTTTAGTATACAGTAATAATCATTATTTTGCCCTCAAAATACACAAAACATGGGCCATTATATTGCATGCCAAGTTTACAAAAGTCAGAATATTAATTCACATTTTAAATAGGTTCGGTTCATATTTGTGAAATGTTGCAAATATGCAAAAGCACTATGATAATTAGTAATGATTTCCAGCTATTTTGGAATAACTCCAACGGTAACCAACAGAAACATAGCCATAAGCAGCAAGAGAGGCTTGTTTCAAATTCTGTTTCCAGTTTCATATGGTACATATAATGGCAGAAGAAAACAGCAACAGAAATCTACAGGATTCATGTTTTTGGCACCAACTGCACCCAAAGCATGCTGTGTAAAGCAAAAACAAATCTCCATCATTTCTATACTGTTCCTTTATACCAATAATAGTACAGAAGCATAAAGCCTAAACAAATATCCATAACACCACCTGCCAGCTCATCAGGGTGAATGCCCCTGAACAAGCAGATTGCCTAGCAGTAGACTGATCCCCTTGCCATAGATCTCATTTACACTGCAGTTTGAAGAGGGTAAAAAACAACAGGCATCTCTTCTGAGCAGAGATCCCTATAGATTCTTACTTTCATGATATCCCTGTGCAAATATGACCCTGTCTTTCTCTCAAGACTTCTGCATATGCAAAAGGACTCAGAGGAGAGGAGTTGGGAATCATGGATAAATGGCTGGTTCATAAGTTATTATCTTGGATCTCTGGGGAGGGGAGAACATTTGTGGATCTCTGGGATGAAATAAGCTATTTCTCTCCACCCTCTAGGTCTCCCTTTACACGTTCATTTTCATAAAAATATTAACACACCGAACTGGGAAAAAAAGTAGCCACAAAAACCTGAATCTCTCACCGCCAACAAAACTGCCCTTCAACATGGTGAAGATCAAACATCTAGGCATTGTAAGTAACCAAGATTCTCCAGGTCTGATCACCAACTTAGATTAATGACTAGTCAACAGTTCGTATAAAATTGTAAGTTTTCATTATTCACCTACTGCATGTTTGTAGCAGTCACGAAGAAGCTGAAGAGGACATGACAGTAATGTCTATTCATTGCTGTCTGCCTATAGTAGCGATCAAGGTGACTACCTATCATGGTTAAATGTCGATACATTTATCTAATCCTTTGAAAAACTATTTCTGCTATTAGTGACTCCAATGCAATTAATTCTCAGAAATCATATACCACATGAAGCAGTACTCCATTTGCCTTAAGCCTGGTGCCCATTATGAGTGAATAATTTCTGTAACATAAATCCCTTTTCACCCCTTTTTGTGTAATTTTAAGCTAAGCTACCCCCCTTTAGCGAGGTAATCAAAATTGCATATATTTAAAACGTAGGCTCAACTCAGGCCTATGTAACGGCATTACAACAATGCCCAGCAAAAACATGCTTTTCACTTCTCCCACAAGCATCTCAATGCATCTCCCAAGAGCCATTTCCTAAGTAGCCAATGCTTTTTTAGAACCTAATAATAACCGGGGGGGGGGGGGGGTATGGTTATTTGCTTCCAAGTAGGTTAATGAAACAGACAGAAGTAGGAGAAATGTTCAACTATATAGCAGTCTTCTACATTATAATTTGTCCCCATCACCAAACAGGAGGGATGAGACGGGCATGGCACTATCATCTGAAGAGTCACAGTTTAGGCCCATGTATTTGTTTCCACCAAAAACTTCAGAGATCCTCCAGCATTGATGGGCCCACAAAGGATTCAACCACAGTGACATCATCTACTGGTAATTGTCTGTAGCCTGGATAGACAGAAGCAAGGCCTAGAGAGATCTTTAGGTCACCAGCAGCCAGCAAAAGCCCTAGGCCAAATAGCAGGGAATGTCTGAGCGAAACCCTTCCCAACCTTCACATTTCAATGCTACAGAGACCTAGAAGCAACCACACAGCCCAAATATCAGTGTATAGACTTGAATGTTGCTCCACCCTCCTGACACCAAAGGATGACAAGACACCACGTCCTTGCCTTGGGCAGCTTACTCCATTAGACTAGGAAACCTACAGAGACTACTGCCCATTAATTTTATTTTTGCCCTCAAGTCACAGCCAACTTATGGTGACCCTGTACAGTTTTCAAGGCAAGAGATGTTCAGTGGTGGTTTGCCATTGCATACCTCTGCATAGCAATCCTGGTCTTTCTTGGTAGTCTCCCATAACAAATACTAACCAGGGCCGACCCTGCTTAGCTTCCGAGATCAGGCTACCCTGGGCTATTCATGTCAGGGTCCACTGTCCATACACCTACCAAAAGCCTTCAATACCATAAGTACCAGAACAAAATTGTCCATGCAACTAGTAACTCCCAGAAAAACCATCTACTAATAAACAGAAACAAGGCATAAAACTTGATGCCTTGCTACAAGTAGCAATTCTAGCAGTTTTACATTATATTCCCATAAGAACACCAGTGAAATGTTTGAGAAGATTATAGAAACATGTAACACCTGCTTGTCAGATAACTCCAAGAACAATTATGAATGGGCCATCTACAAATGAGAAAATAGATTAATGTTATTCTGTAGGGCCTAGAAAACACAGAGAAAATCAGATCACTCAGCAGCTGGGGAGATTCCGTAGGTCAGGAGTGGGGAACGTCAGGGCCAGGGGCCGTTTAAGGCCCGCAAAATCATTTGGTCTGGCCCTTTGTGGGTCCTGGCAAATCTCTAGTTCAGAAGGATCTAAGACTGGCGATCCCCCCCCTCCCGCGGAAAGGAATAGCCTCTATTCAAGGCAGATGAGAGTTTGTTTTGCTGAGAAAAGGAACCTTTTCCCGGTGCAGAAGAGTCGTTAGCTATGGAGCTGCTAGGACCGCCCAAGGAACTGTGTTAACCCTTTCCCACCCGGGCCATGGAGAAGCGTATTCCCTCTGTACTACAAGATGGCTGGGGGAGGAAGTGGCGACAATAGAGGGGTTAAAGGGGACAGGGCCAGTTCTTAGCCAGTGTGTCCTCATTTCATCCCTGCAGGCGGAGGTAGCAGGAGCAGGCTGTAGAATCCGGCCCCGAACCATGCAGAGCAGGAGCAACTCCGGCGTGTGGCTGGACAGCTACGCCTGGCTGGTGCAACAGACCATCCTGTGCCACCAGGTGGGAAAGTACACCACCAGTTGGATGCCTGCCTGCTTGCCCATGTCCGGGGGAGGGGGTCATCTGGGGCAGCTGCCTGCTTGGGGCTTGGTCGGCTAATTTTTAAGTTGATAATTTTGTATGGCCCGCAAACAATGTTATAAATATTCAAATGGCCCTTGGCGGGAAAAAAGTTCTCCACCCCTGCTGTAGGGTGTTCAATATTTAATTAACAAAGCAGATAAAAGAGCAGAGTATACACTTACCAATTTGGTATGTGACCCAACCCTAATAGGGCAGAATTACACAGCAAAATAAACAGGAGTTGGCCTGCACTATGTCCAGCCTGGCACAGAACTTAACTCCCGTATCAAACATGAGCCATTGTATTCTAACAGAATTTACCCTATGTGTCATCAACAACTTCCCACCAATGCATGTACGAACAATGGAACATACGGAAGGGGGATCCAGCCCAACTAAACACATCACCAGTTGTAAAGTTACGATTCTCTTACTTGATGGACCCTCCACAATTTGTTAATGTGTAATTAGCATGCAGTGTTACCCTAATTTTCCTGCTAGTTAACTTGCCCAGCCTGCACAGACCATATCTTCATCAGTGTCACCATATAGATCAGAAAAGGCACACACAAAAAAAAACCACCCTGTTTTAACAGGCAGCAGTTGAAACAAAATAATCAGGCAATACTTCACTTAAAACTCCCACCAGCGCTGCGCAAGTAGAAATAAGCAGTTGTGCATTGTTTTCTGCAAAAAACTGCACTAAACCTGAAAAATAATTCTGAAATTATTGGTCCCCAGTCCAACAAGGATAATCCTAAATGATTTTTTCATGCTTATGACCCTTCTGGAACTTCTCGTTTGCATGGAAATGAATGCCACAACATTAACTCAACTCCTTTAATGCTCAAAAACATTTTCTGGGTTTGGATTTTGCATCCCTCGATCTGCAAATTAGAAGTCTTCATGAGCACCACATTATCCATAGACAAGTTACTTAAGCAGCATGCCACTGTACTGATGATTCTGATGCCAGGAATCTATCCTTCTAGGACCTATAAATGGAGAAATGTCACTTGCATCATCAGCAATTTAATTTCTTGTTGGTTGTACAAGCATAAACAAAATAATCATTGCATGCTTCCACAGATGGCAGGATCACAGGAACTTTAACACTTTGTCACAAACATACTTGACACTGCAGTTTACACCCACTGTTACATAATATCAAACATAACTTTTGTCAAAGCCCTGGGGTATTAATCTTCAACAACAGAAAGGCTGGGTCCCACAAATAGGTCATGATCCCAATTTATGGTGGGTTTCAACCAAAGTTCTACCAACACTGTATTTGTTTCGGAGTATTTTATCTGCTTGCTTTAAAGAAGGCAGCATAAGTACAAAACGGGGGGAGGGGGTCTTATATAACATACAATTACAGCTTCATATTTCAGTTTGGGTCTAAAGGTGAAAAGTAGAAGTCTATTTAACTAGCTCTGGAGTTTGAGTGAGAAAGGCTGGCTATAAATGAATAAATATGCAAGTTTTCAGTAAAGACTACTCCGCTACCTAGTTTCCTCAAACCATTATTCAAGGTATAGATCAGTATCTCTAGTCCCACATGGCAATGGGATACTGGGCTGAACCAAGTAGATGCAGAGCCATCAACCTTTACATCACAGAAACAGCCATGTCTCAATTTCAAACCAGAGTCTCCAAATTTCCAACACACAAAATTTAAAAGCATCTGCTACCTCTTGAAGCAGCGCTTCATCAGCCTGGCTGGACAATCAGAGCTAGCTCTTTAACAACACACCTTCTGGGAGCAAGCATATAAAACTGCACCACACTGACGGCAAACTCGGGTCGTTTTGCAGCCAGAGGCACTTCTCTGTTCAGGGCCCATCCGCTCATGTTTGCAAAGCCCAGTCCCCTTCCTCAAGTGCACTTAAGCCCGCAGTATTCTTGCTTGGAACAAGGCGGCTAGATGCTTGTGCGAGCCTAGCTGGCCAATCCGAGCAAGCACAAGGGGGAGGGCGGGCGATTTCTGCGAAGATGGGGACGCACACAAGAGGCTGTCGAGTAGGCCCCCATCAGAACTGCGTGTGACGCACTTCGGCAACTCGACTCCCCGCCCGCTCCCACCCACAGCCATGGTGCTAACAAAACCCTTCCTTTTCCTCAACAGGAGGCGACGACGGCGACAACAACAGAGACTCCGGCTGGGCAGGCCCTCCGGTGTTTCAAAGGAGAGGGGAACCGACATTGGTGGGGGTGGGGAGTCAAGCTTCGCTTAGAAACAAGCCACTGGGGTGTGGCAGCCCAACGCACCTCCTCCTCGATGGAAGGGAACTACCGAATAAGGACTACAGCCGCGCAGTGGAAAATCAGGAGCACAAACGGTCGGGGCGGGGGACCCGGGATCTTTCGTAATGCCCGCCGGGCGTTGCTGCCGCCCCCTCCCCGCTAGGAGTAAAAACAGAATACAATACAGATCGGGGTCGTAAGAAGTCACCGAAAAGGGCTGTTTAGCAACAGCATACGATGCTTCAAGACCGGGGGGGGGGGAGGTTACAACTCTCCGAAAAAAATGTAACCCCAATCACGTAACCCCAATAATCACAAAGAAAGGCGCCTGCAACTTGGAAAATAGAACCAGGCTTCCCACCGAGGGCCGTGTGACCTCGCCGTTTTCACCCCCCAACCCACCCACGCACATACATACATAGGCGCATAACGAGGTCACTGGCGGTGGCGGGGTAGTGGTGGCCGAAACAGAGCCAAAAAGCGACTGGGAAAGCGGGACCACTTCCTACCCGGGCAAGCATCGGCTCAACTGTTGCGAGTGCCGGGAAGAGGATGGGGGGGGGGGGAGAGACAAGCAAGTGTCTAAAACAAAAGTGGCGCCAAAAAGCCCCATTAAACAGCCTTCTTCCGCCCCCTCTTCCCTCCCACCAGGCAACGACCCAGCGGGACTCCCCTGCAAGCACGCGGACATCAAAAAGTCAGCCGGGACATTTTGTCCATACATTTCTCTTTTCTCCCCTCCCCGAATTGAAATGGGCCCGAGAGAAACGGAAAGGCGGGGAAGAAAGACCCGGAGGAGGCAAAGACGTTTATCTGGGTGCAAGGCCCTACGCTCCTGAGTCAACATGCGGAAGGCCGAGATAGGAACCCCTATAAAAGGAGTTCACAGTTCAAATCAGAGGGAAATGAAATACTCTCCCTGCTCCCTCCAATGCTAACAGATGATGATTAGGATTACTGCCAGAAAACTCGAGCAAAGTTCCTGCTCTGGCACATCCATTCCCACACTCCCCTCTCTTCCCGAAGTCACGAGGGGGAGAAAAAAGTTGCAGGTATTTGGAGCCCGGTCCTAAGAGTGTTTACCCAAAGTCCCACCGTTAACACAGCTTCTGGCTTACAATGAAGCCACACAAATCCAGCCTTTTAAAACGAAAGTAACACATAACCCCTTTTACACACATTCCACAAATGGGGGGGGGGGGAACAGACTTTCGCACACGAATAACCACACTTCTCCTTTCTGGAGGAAGGAGAGCCTGTCAAGGTGAGGTTTCTCTTTTACACACTGCTTCTCCCCCCCCCCTCTCCAATTCACCCTTCCCACTATATCCTGGAACATCTCCCCCACCACCAATTTTTTTTAAATTTACGCTGAACAACCAGCATGATTAGGGGCATTTATACTTGGAAGGTTTTGCCTCGGAACTGCCCCTCTCTAGATGCACCTTTTCCCCATCCAAATTTTCAGAACTCAAAAATAACCCCCCCCCATGCAGAGTTTTGAGAATTTGGATGGGGAAAAGGTGCATCTAGAGAGGGGCAGATCCAAGGCAAAACCTCCCATTGCATAAATGACTACAGAGTTCAGGGCAAACTCCAAAGATTGCTCGCTACTTTCCAACTATGGGGGGGGGGGAGCCTGCTCTTCCTTGTGTTTCCGTTTCTTTATTTGCTGGGGGGGGGGGGAGAAAGGTGAAAGAGGGGTGGGCAGGGTGAAACTGTAAGCGAGCCTGCCATCCCCACCCACAAACACCCACCCCATACTGGACCAGCCCATAGCAGAAAAGAGCAAGAGTCCAGTAGCACCTTAAAGACTAACAAAAATATTTTCTGGCAGGGTATGAGCTTTCTGAAGAAGTGAGCTGTGGCTCAACCCTGCCAGAAAATATTTTTTTGTTAGTCTTTAAGGTGCGACTGGACTCTTGCCCTTTTCTACTACTGCAGACAGACTAACACGGCTACCCACTGTGAATATGCGGGATGTGTGTGTGTGAGACTCCTGGCGACCCTATGAATCTAAGTCCTCCAAAATGTCCTATCTTTGACAGCCTTGCTCAGATCTTCCAAATTGTGGCTTCCTTCATTGAGTCAACCCATCTCTTTTCCTGCTGCCCTCAACTTTTCCTAGCATGACTGTCTTTTCCAGTAGTAGAAAAGAGCAAGAGTCCAGTAGCACCTCAAAGACTAACAAAAAAATATTTTCTGGCAGGGTATGAGCTTTCTGAAGAAGTGAGCTGTGGCTCAACCCTGCCAGAAAATATTTTTTGTTAGTCTTTAAGGTGATACTGGACTCTTGCCCTTTTCTACTACTGAAGAAGTGAGCTGTGGCTCCCGAAACCTCATACCCTGCCAGAAAATATTTTTTTGTTAGTCTTTAAGGTGCTACTGGACTCCTGCCCTTTTCTACTACTGAAGAAGTGAGCTGTGGCTCCCGAAACCTCACACCCTGCCAGACAATATTTTTTTGTTAGTCTTTAAGGGGCTAGTGGACTCTTTTCTACGACTGCAGACAGACTAACACGGCTACCCACTGCGGCCCAACCCGTGTGTGTTTGTACACACGCGCACCTATCACTTCCTCCCCACCCCCCCACCACCACCCAGTTCCTCCAGTACTTTTCCTCGCCAACGATCCCTAAAACCTTGTTGTTGTTGTTTCCCCCCCCCTCGGCCTAGAAGAGCGTAAAAGTAGGACGGTGTAGGGGGGGGACTCAAAAAAAAAAGGGAAGGGAGGGAGGAATGGGAGCGTCTCCATTTTCTCGGCGGCGGCGGGCCTAGGCCTTTTCCCTTCGCACGGGCCTCGAGGCGGCCGGAGGGCTGCGAGGAAGGGCTTCCCTGACCGGGCGCCGCAGCCGGGCTCCCTCCCTCCCTCCGTCCCTCCTTCCCTCCCCCGCCACCTTTCCCCCGGGGAGGGGACGAGGTCGAGAGGCAGCGGCGGCGTGTGTGCGTGTTTTCCTCTCGGCCCCGCGTCCTCCATCTTGCCTGCGCGGTTCTCCCCCTCCCCCGCCCGCGCGCCGCGGCCTCCTTCCCCAGCGCCGACCGGCGGCCGCTCCGAAGCCTTTCTCCCCCCCCCTCCGAGATCCCCCCTCCCCGTCTCCGCGGAGAAGCCGAAAGGGGAAGGGAAACCAGCTCCCCCCCCCCTCAACTTCTAGAAGCTTCTACGCCATTGTCGAACTTACCTCACTCGACGGCGGAGGGAGGCCCAGCAGCGGCCTTGGCTGGCGGTGGCGGCTCCTCCGAGGCCTTGCGCGCCCTTTTTGTTCCTCCTCGCTTTCTACCCCACCTCGATCCTCCTCGCGCCCCCCCCCCCCACTTTCTTCCCTCACTTCTAGGCCAACTCACTCCGGCCGCCCTTACCTTTTCTTTTTCTCTCGTTAAGCCCTCGGCGGCAAAGGCCTAGAAGCCCCGGCCGAGCCTAGGTTGAGGTAAGGGGGGGGGAAAACGGCGGTGGAGCTTACGGGAAAGGGGGGGGAGAGAAAAAAGAATGAAGCGGGCGGATTATTTAATTTGGCGGCGGCGGGGATTGTTTGGGGTGTTCGCTGCTCGGCGGCTGGCGAGCGAATGGAGGGCGCAGGCGCCACCTGGCGGCCACTGAGCCCGCTCCGATCCGCCGGGCCTAGAGCGACACCTGCCGGGAGGACTCGGAGAAGGGGGGGGCGGGAGAGGCCGACTCCGCTTTCCCACATTCTTTTCCTCCTCCTCCTCCTCCTCCTCCTCCCCCCCTCCCATCCCGGCTCGCAGAAGAACGGGGTAAACAAGGTGCCGCGCAGGCGCGGTAGGGCCCGCCGCCGCCCCCTCCGCCCCCCTGGAGACGTCACCGCTCCCTTCCAACCCCGCCCCTGGTTGTTCTCCTGCGCGTGCGGCCCAGAGGCCTGTCGGCACGTCTCGCCTCTTGGAGGGGGGGAGGGAGCGAGCGGCCCTTCCGGGGACGGTGGCCCAGAGGCGATTCGCCTGGGGAGGTCTGCAGAGCCAGGACCTTGGGGGAGCCTCGTGGGTGGAAGTTCGCGGGACGTTGCTGAGTCAGCCCCCACAAGCCTGTGGCGCCCTGATTTTTTTGCACTCTTCAAACAACTTACTTATTTAAAAGAAGTTTTCTCTTGGCTTTCAGCTGGACAACAGGACTCAAAAGTGGTTTGCTGCGTTAAGCCCAATTAAAGATTTGTGCCTGCAAAAATGCAGTACAAATGAGAAGAGAGCGAGCTGATTATCTCCTACATCAAAAACACTCAGCCTTTCAAGACCTGTCACATTTCATTGCTTATATGGGACAACCTGATATATTCAATCATTCCCCCCCCCAATTCTACAATGAATGATGCTCCAAGGATGATAAAGTTAACCCTGCGGGTTTGAAACACCTCGACTTTGTTCTTAAGACCAACATGATAGTTTTAAATGGCCACGTGAGCATCAACGAACTAGGAGAGTATACCTTCTTCTCAAATAGAGGTGCGAGTCTGGTAGACTATTATTTAGTCTCTCCAAATTTAATTTCATGTAATGTGAAATTGCAAGTTGAAACCATGAAAGTGATTGTTTACCTCTTTCACTAACAATTGAAGGAAATTTTGGTGTCCTGCCACTGGCTCATCAGGTCCCCCTCTTTCAAGAGAGAAGTTTACTGAAGCCAGCTGGTTGGTCTACCCATGTGGAAGTGAGAGTTGCCGCTCTTTTTGAAACTCCCGATGCCCAGGTACTAGTTAATGAACTGGAAAATAGGCAGAATATAGAAAGTGCCCCTTTAATTTTGGTCAAATTATTAGAACTTTTAATGCCAGCCTTTTCCTGCACATCATCAAGAACCAAGAATTTCTATAGCCCATGGTTCGATAAGGAATGCAGGGCCATGAAAAAAACTTATACAAATCAAACATTGAAGATGTAGGGATTGCTGTAACTCTGTCTCTTTGGGATCTTCTCCAATGAAAAGGAAAATATAAATCTATAATCTGTAGGAAGAAACGTGAAGCAATTTATAATGGATGGGACGCTTTAAGCAATGTCTCAAGGAATAGTAATCCCAAACAATTTTGGGCATTAATCTCTTCCCCCCAATGTACTGGCAAATTAATCACCTTCTGTATTCCTCCAACAACATGGGAGCAATATTTCTCACCGTTATATGCCTCCAGCTGTCCAGAAGACTTTACTGAGGAACAACCTGAGAATGTACCATACTGGCCAGAAATAACAAGAGAAGTTAGGGAAGTCATCAGGGGGATGAAAACAGGTAGAGCACCCAGGCCGGATCTAGTTCCCCTCGAATTTTTCCTGGTTAATCTAAACTGGTGGTGTGATATATTAGCACCCATCATTACTGTTGTTAACCAAACAGGTCAAATCCCTAATATATGGCAAAGGGCAATAATTGTTCCTATCCATAAGAAAGGGGACAAAAACGATCCGAGCAATTACCGGCCTATTAATCTACTATCTGTACTGGGGGAAATTTATGCTTCTGTCCTGTTGTGTCACTTACTCAATTGGATCTCCCTAGAGAACATTATTGGTCCAGAGCAGTCAGGCTTCATTAAAAGATGATCAGCCATTGATCACTGCATGTTGCTATATCACCTGGCTAAGAAATATACGGCTGTTACAAAAGGGTGCCCATATGTGGCGTTTGTTGATCTGCAAACAGCCTTCAATTCAGTCCCTAGGAAGCGTCTATGGGAAAAATTAAGGAGGACCACAATCGGCCGGAGACTCTTGTGGCTAATACAAAAACTTTATGAATCTTCGGCTGCCCAGGTTCATTTTAGCTCTGAAGGACATCTGTCCAAGTCCTTCTCTATACAGAGGGGAGCAAGACAGGGATGTCTGCTGGCTCCCACTTTGTTCAATCTCTATATAAATGACATGGCCTTTCAGACTAAATAACCAACAGTTCCATCCATCTGTACTGGTACAAACTTCTCTTTCGCAGAATACTGCTGCTCAGAGGGCTTGACTATAAACTATAGTAAATCTAAAGTGATGCAGTTCTCTAGGTCCTCACGTCAGCAGAGACATCTTTGGCATGTTAATGGTAACCTTATTGAACAGGTCACCCAGTTCAAATATCTTGGGGTTTGCTTCCAGTCCAATATGTTCTGGACAACCCATATTAGAAATGCACAGACCAAAGTGCTTACTGCCATAAAGGCAATAATCCGTTTTTTTCCACTCTAAAAGCAGTCAATACATTCCAGCTGCCATCACTGTTTTCAACAGTAAAGTAGAATCACAGTTTTTATACAGTGCACCTATCTGGGTTGAAGCTTGTGGAGAATCTATTCCCTTTGGAACTATTTTCTTCTTCGTCCCCCTACCCGAAAAGGGCAATGCATGTATGTTACAGCTTCATAACATGCATACCAGACCCCAGATTAAACTGAAATCTGGTCAAATGTACCAAGGCAGACAAGCCATGCAGTGCCTTATCAGAAGATTGCATGTGTCAGGTGTATCATATGCAGCGTATTTGTTCAGTTAGAACAATCAGTGCGTCAGTAGCATGTTGCAAAGGAAGTACACAGGACCTGAAATCTCCTCATGTCCTCTGGAAGGCTGTTCCATAAAACAGGAGTCACCAGTGGGAAAGCCTGAACAAAACCTGTGGTCACTAACCTGAGTGGAAGAACTTACTGATGCCTGGTCTAAAGATGGGAGCTGCCTTATGGGCACATATGAGTGGAGGCGGTCCCTGATATGAGGGTCTCAGATTTTAAAGGTTAACACTGCCTTGCCTGTAGGGCTGTCTTGCCTTAGACAGGATGGGCTTAAGTTACAGGAAGGTGAATTTTGGTTGAACATTAGAAAAAACGTGCTAACAAAGAGCAGATCAGCAACAGGCACCATTGGGGGTGAGTGGGCTTTCCTTCCCTGGAGGCTTTCAAGCAGAGGCTAGACAGACGCCCCTCGAGAATGTAAGTGCCTAGCTTTGGATTTTCCCCGTTCAATTGGGGTACAGAGTCTAGGCTACAGGGCCTGTGAGACCCCTTCAAATTTGAGCATTGGCAGGAATGGGAATGGGCCCTGCTCTGCTGACACCCTTTCTCTCCAAAAGAAAGATTATGAATTAAAAACAAATTGGGGAAAACAAACAAGCCCTTGAATATTGTGTTGGAAGATGCAATGTCTGGGGCAGCGGTTCCCAAACCTTTTGAGTCATGGAGCACATTTCAGGAGAGAAATTCCTCATGGAGCACTAGTTTTCACCTAGCACCTATATACTAAACCGAATGATAGTAGTATTTTTCTTTCCAATCTCTTCACGGAGCACTAGGAGATGTTTTGCGGAGCACCAAGGGCTCCATGGAGCACAGTTTGGGAACCACTGGTCTGGGGTACAAGAAGAGAAGGATCTCGGGGCAGCATATGGAAAGTTAGGCAGGGATGTGGGTCTCTCTCTACCTTCTTCCCTCTTCTGTCATTTCCTCATATGTTCCCAGAGTGCAATTCCCAGCCTGTTCCTTCTTCTCAGAGCTCCCCTGCACCTATGTAGCTAGCTCCTAAATAAAGTACTCTGATCCTTCATGTTTGTGTGATTAACGCTGCACATTCACTCTGCTAAGATTGCTCATTTGTGAGCATAAGAATGTGTTTAAAGAGGAAAACCAAGTCCAGTGATACGTAGCTCAATATCAAGTCAGTTGTTTAAAACAGTTATTAATTTACTTAAACGATAAATTAGAATAAGAATGAATTCAGTATAGATTACGCATAGTCATACTGACTGCAACATGCAAAAATGGCGCTGTTGTAGCCAAGTTACATGGATTGTTAAAAGTTAGCAGAGACAATTAGCGAAAACAGCAAAAGTATCTTATTGTTTGAAATCTCTTCTTAAAATCTGCATCAAGGTGGAGAGCCACTATGAAAATGTCTTCTACCAGACCCAGCCATCATATGAGAATCAGTAATAACAGCCACTTGAGGACAGCCAGGGGGGTACTGGATCAGTATATTGGACTTAGAATGGGGAAATTTGGGTTCAAATTCCTGGTTAGCCACAGAGTTTACCAAGTGACTTTGCGCCTGTCTCAGTCTGACCTATATCACAGAGTTGTGAGAACGAATGGGAGCAGGGGAACCAAGTACAAAGGGGCAAAGGATAAAGGACGGGATAAAAGTGTAAGTTTTCTTACAATAACCACATCGAACTGGCAGACAGAGCCTTCCCTTCATTTGTAAAGTGGACATCTCAGTAGTGAGGATAAGTTAGTAGACAGGCCTATACGTAGGTCTTGTGCCACCCAAAAGTTTCTTGAAGGTGTTTCAATGTGTGGCATTGCACCTTTATTTAAGAGTGGCGGACTCTAATCTGGATTGTAAACCGGTTTTAGACTCCTTAAAGGTAGAGAAAATCAACGTATAAAAACCAACTCTTCTTCTTCTATGAAATTTTACTTTTAGAATAGGCATATTTCTGATTAAAAACCAGGAATTGGGTGGGTTGTTGTCCCATCCCTCCCACACACACACACGTTAGTGCTCCAAACTCCAATCATCTAACACTCCTGTCTTTGGTTCTCTCCAAATTCCTCTTCATATGCAGTGAATTTTCCTTTACCATGCTATGATGAAAAAAATTCCCCTTTAGCTATTATGACTGTGAACCTAACAGGGGATTTAAAGAGGATGAAAGGTGACTTAAGAAAGTTGTTAGGGAAGGGTGTTCATTAGAAGGAGGTAAATACTTTTGAATGTTAAAAAGAATCTCTCTTATTCAAATTGTACATTCTTTTCAGACAGTAAAACAGTGTTGCACTTACCTGTAACTGTTGTTCATTGAGTGGCTTCCTGTGCAGACATGCATGTGGGGCTTCACAGAAACCACAGCAATGAACAGGTTTGAAACACAAAAATGCATGTTTTCATTTATTTTTTTTTACTTCATTTATAGACCACCTTTCTCCCCAATGGGGACCTAAAACATCATACATCACTCTATCCCATTTTATCCTCAGAACAACCCCTGTGAGGTGGCTTAGGATGACAGTATGTGACTGGCCCAAGGTCACCCTCCCATGGTAGAGTGGGGATTCAAACCTGGGTCTCTCACACATAGACACTTGGGGTATGGAATGTTTTTAGTCATCAAGAAATGAAGGCAAAGCCAGAAGCGCAATTAACATGCAATACAAGACTTCTAAAACTTTAGCAACCCAAGAAACCCCATTTTGATTTAGACGTTTTTGCAAATTCCACCCTCCAAGCCCTTCCCTTCTCTCTCACTGATGACCTCCATTTGCCCGATACCTTTAAAAGGGTACAGCACTCTTTGAACGCCTCTGTCCTCATCCTCAAAAGCACTCAGCTAGCCTTTCAAAGCACCTTTAAATGTTCGTATTGTACCTGGCCTATAAGCAGGGTTGCCAACTTCCAGGTGGTGGCTGGAGGTCTCCTGCTATTACAACTGATCTCCAGGCGATCAAGATCGGTTCCCCTGGAGAAAATGGCTGCTTTGGAGGGTGGACTCTATGGCATTATACCTTGCTGAGGTCCCTCCCCAAACCCTGCTCTCCCTAGGCTCCACCCCCCAAATCTCCAGGTGTTTCCCAACCCCGAGCTGGCAACCCTACCTATAAGGTCAGATATCACAGGGTAGCAGATCCTTTAGTGCCACAACTCATGAGGCCCCTTGACTGGAAGGAGATTTGCACTCAAGACAGCAAGAGATTTCCTTATTGGGTAACAACGTCTAGCTGAAAGGAAGCTGAACAGGAGTGGGAAGGGACATAGAAGTCCAGAGATGCTCATAGAAACACAGAAAGAACAGCATTACACAAAACCCGAATGCCCAGTATGTAGCTGAAAACTTGTATTAACTATTATTCTCTCTATGCTGAAATCCTTTACATTGGAAAATAGAGAGAAAACCAGTTCAGTTTTATACCGGAGGTAATGAAGACAACTCTTTTAGGACCAGGAAATCCCTCCTTGGGATCACTTAGCCAATTAGTGTTCAGGCATGAACTACTGGATTTTGTCGTTCCAGCCACCAATCACTGCGCTTCTTAGCTAGTGATCCGGGTGGCTGCTGCCGTGTCCTGTAAGCTCCCACTGTTCGAAACGGGGAAGTCAATTACAACTGCTTTCCTTTAGAAAGAGCAACCCCATTACTAGAAAACTGAGAGAACTTCATTTTTGCGTTACCCAGGTAGTCATGACAGGGGCTTGCCCTCAGCCTTTACAAAGGATTCTGGGTAGACACTTGTGTGTGTGTGTTAAGTGCCGTCAAGTCGTGTCCGACTGACAGCGATCCTAGTTAGTTATCAAGCAATGACTGACTTTCCATTCATTTCTTTGAAGCCTCACCTGGGGCGGTTCCTCAGTCCCAGCCTGGCAAGGAAAATTGGCTACAGCCATGCTAGTAGAGGCGCGCGCGCACACACACATACACACACAACCCAGCTTTGCAGAAATATACTGGCTGAGTGGGAACAAATCCCTGCCTTTCCTCAGTTGTCCAAAACCACCAGCAGGCTGTACAGCCAGGATGTCCCTGTGACCGAGAGAACACTGGTGTGAACCGGGCAGGATTGGCTGGGACTCCAGGATGCTGAAGGAAAAGCAAGACTTGCTGCCTCGAGATGCGCGTGCTTTTTGGCATGCGTCCTTCCATGCCAATTCTCTCCTCCCAAAAGAGTTGCCAGCTCCGAATTGGGAAATATCTGGAGGTTTTGGGGGGCAGAGCCTGAGGAGGGGAGGGTTTGGGGAGGGTTTGGGGAGGGGAGGAACTTCAATGCCACAGAGTCCAATTGCCAAAGCGGCCATTTTCTCCAGGTGAACTGATCTCTTTCGGCTGGAGGTCAGTTGTAATAGCAGGAGATCTCCAAGATTACCTGGAGGTTGGCAACCCTACCTCCCAAATCGATTCAGCAGCAAGGAGAGCCCCCCTGCACCTCCAAGAAGGATCCATGGTGTGGGAGGAAGACACATCCAATCCCCTCCCCTTGGCCTATTTGTAAAAATTGTATACCATGTTTCCAAGCAAGTTCACAATTATAATAAACAAATGGGGACAACAAAATAAAACAAAATACATTTTTTTAATTATCATGCATATCATATTTGTCACATCAAAAGCTGTCTTGCCAGATAGGTGACACAGGCACTCTCTTATCTATTCATTTACTTCACTTTTCTCCCCAACAGGGGCCAAAATCCTTCTCCTCTCTTCCATTTTATCCTCACAGCGGCCCTGTGAGGTAGGTTAAGCTGAGAGTAAGTGACTGACCCAAGCTTCCCCAGCAAGCATCCGTGGCAGAGTGGGGATTCAAACCTGGGTCTCCCAGATCCTAGTCGGACACTCTAACCACTGCACCACGTAGGGTCTTGATGCCAAGTGTCAGCCACATGACGCAGCCCCAAATGGTTTCATCCTCACTATATTCCTTACCCTCCCCCCACCAATGACTTCCATGTCCTGGATATCACTTTACCACCCACAGCATCTAACAAAAAGAATCCAGTATATTTCATTGTGCACCTCAGTCTCAAATGTGATTGCACAATAAGGACTGGCGTCATCCTCAGTGCATTGTCAAATGCTATATGGAATCATGGGGACTGCTTCATTGAAAGAGTTTCCTTCCACAGTTCCGAGTAGATCCGGTTCACTACAGCGTGGTGTAGTGGTTAAGAGCAGAGTTTGGAGCGGTGGACTCTAATCTGGAAAACCGAGTTTGATTCCCCACTCAACCACATGAGCGGCAGAGGCTAATCTGGTGAACTGGGTTGGTTTCCCCACTCCTACACATGAAGCCAGCTGGGTGACCTTGGGCTGGTCACAGTTCTCTTCAAGCTCTCTCAGCCCCACCTACCTCACAAGGTGTCTGTTGTGGGGAGAGGAAGGGAAGGAGATTGAAAGCCAGTTTGATTCTTCCTTAAGTGGTAGAAAAAGTCGGCATATAAAAACCAACTCTTCTTCTTCTTATCACTATGGAGCCTGTTTCTGTTGCCACCACACCGTTTTAGTATCATCGGGGAACTTTCCCTCCCAATGTTTTATCAGTTGGGAACAAAAAGGGACTGGCCGGCCAACCACACCCAATGAAAGGAAGATGCACGTAGGTGGTGACTCCATCTTGCAGCATGCTTATTATAATGTGGCCTAACTAACCTGAGTCATGGTTAGTCAACATGTGGCGAGTGCTCTGACCAGAAAATACCAGATAATTACCGATTGCACTTATTTGTCATGTCAGTTGCAAACAAAGGCCAGCATTCCACAGTGATAAAACATGTCCTAGCTACCAATAATGCCACAAATGATGACAAAACAAACTAAAGCAGCATCAGATACGCAAAACTGCTTATGCAAGGAGCAGCGTGTTGCGTTGGTGGGTGCCTTTAATGCCCACAGATTTTGGACAATAACAGCATAGTCCTAAGTCACATTATACCCTTCTAAGCCACTGACTTTCAGTACACAGTCCTCCACTTCCAACAGCACTCCTATTGCAGGATTGTACAAATCTATGGTGAGACCACACTTGGAATACTGTGTACAGTTCTGGTCACCGCACCTAAAAAAGGATATTACAGAGCTTGAGAAGGTGCAGAAAAGAGCAACCAAAATGATTAGGGGACTAGAGCAACTGTCCTATGGGGAGCGGTTAAGACGCTTAGGGCTGTTTAGCTTGGAAAGAAGGCGGCTAAGGGGTGACATGATAGAGGTTTATAAAATTATGCATGGTTTGGAGGGAGTAGACGGAGAAGTTTTTCTCCCTCTCCCATAATACTAGAATGCGAGGTCACCTGTTGGAGGGTGAGAGATTCAAAACAGATAAAAGGAAGTATTTTTTCACACAACGCATAGTTAAATTGTGGAACTCCCTGCCCCAGGATGTGATGGCTGCCAACCTGGAAGGCTTTAAGAAGGGAGTGGACATATTCATGGAGGAAAGGGGTATTCATGGCTATTAGTTAGAATTGGTACTAGTCATGCTGCATACCTATTCTCTCTAGTATCCAAGGAGCATGCCTATTATATTAGGTGCTGTGGAACACAGGCAGGATGGTGCTGCTGCCGCTGTCTTGTTTCTGGGCTTCCTAGAGGCACCTGGCTGACCACTGTGTGAACAGACTGCTGGACTTGATGGGCTTTGGTCTGATCCGGTAGGGCCTTTCTTATGTACTTATGTTCTATGACTGGACTGTTATGGAAGTTTTCAAACTTCCTGGCACTGTGGAACTTTTTTGACATTGGCTGGTCTGCAAAGGTATCCTCCTACAGCTTACATTGCATTTCAAAGGAATCTGAAATGCATTCCAGGGCATGCACTGTTGAATGGAAGGGACTTGGTTATAAACCACTATTTATTGTAGGGAGTATTTTGCTGTATTTTACAATGGCCGTAACACAGGTTTATTGGCAGTTTTGTGGGTGATTGTTTATATTTTGTATAATAAAAAAAGAAAAAACCCAATATTTAAAAGGAAAGAAAAATAATGAACATAAGAAAGGCCATGCTGGATCAGACCAAGGCCCATCAAGTCCAAAGCTACTTTTAGGAATCCTTTCTTTCTGGCTAATTCCTTGTGTTCCTGCTTCTCTTTTTTAACTGCCCATATATTGTGATTCTCACAACAGCCTTGTAAGATGGGCAACTATTATTATGCTCATATCGCAGATCGGGGACAAATACTGAGAGACAGAAAGGTTTGCCCAAGGGCAACTACTGCATTTGTGGCAGAGGAGAGATCTGAACCGGGAACCTTCTAGATCACAGCTCATTAGTTGCTCTACAATACTTGGACCGAAACAAAGAAACAAAGCTCTAGAGTGCCACAGCAAACTGTCAGTAAGTGAGTTGCAAAATGTGGTGGACTGTAATCAAACAATTATGGATTGTATTCTTTTTTTCTCCATTCCAAGACTCCTCTAAATGGTTTTGTTTTTTGTTTTTGGATGATCTGGGATCAAGCAAGGAAAGAAATGGGGAAGGTAAACAGTGACAGATTTATCATCGCGGAGGTGGTTCTTCCATTTCATAAATGCATTTTTTAACAAAGGCAAAGAAACATTCTCTGTGGTTGCATTAGACTTCTCTTAGGAGGGGTTTTGTCCTTTTCACGTCCCCTGCTATTGCTGGCTGTGAATAAGACACCCACTTTACATAACACGGAAGCTTCAAACCCATCAAAGGTGTTTGTGCCGCAGTGAGATTCTGGGGCCGTATGGCTTTGCTTGGGAAAGAATAGGCCTGCTCCCATGAAAGCTGAAATCCCACTCTTTGAAGATTATAAGAATCTACCGCAAGCGCCTACGACAGCGCAGCTACAAAGCAGAGCCTGCTGCACATAAAATCTAAATATTAATATTGTTGCTACATTTAAGTCCTCTGAGAGGAAGGGTGGGGGAAGAGTTAACTTCATATAGACTGTTCATTAAAATTTATAACAAGGGCATTTTAATATGCAGGCATTTAGGAGGCAAAAATATTCGCTCATAGGAACTGTACCGGCTAATTGTCAAGACGTTACGCAGAAAGCAGGCAGTAGCTCATACTCCAAAACTGGGACAGGGGAGGGGCTGTGGCTCAATGGTAGACCTCATGCAGAAGATCCCAGGTTCAATCCCCGACATCTCCAGTTAAAGGGACTAGGCAAGGAGGTGATGTGAAAGACCCCTGCCTGAGACCCTGGAGGGCAACTGCCAGTCTGAGTAGACAATACTGACTTTGATGGACCAAGGGTCTGGTTCAGTATAAGGCAGCTTCATGTGTTCATGAGAACAGGGGTGGGAACTGGATTGGGACCAGAAGATAGAGCTCTACCCCTGGTTCTGTAGCTTGAGGTCCTACTGGGCAGAAGGGAGTACAGTGGCAAGAGGAGACTGAGCCAAATGAGGTTATACCCTCTGGTCCTTCTCCCATCCCTAGGGGACCCTGGTAATCTTGTTGATCACCCCTTGAACCTGAAAGCACTGGTGCCGAATGTCGGTTTGGTTCAAAATAAAACAACTCTCATCCAGAATCTAATACTGGATGAGGAGGCCATCCTGATGTGTATCATGGAGACCGGGGTGGCTGAAAGGGGAGGGGTGGCTCTCTCTCGGATTTGAGCCCTTGATTTCCTGCTACCGCATCAGTCTAGAGTTGGTGGACTGGGAGAGGAAGTGGCTGTGGTCTATCTGGCCTCTGTGGCACTCACCAGGTGTTTTCTTACCCAGTTCTGTAGTGAGTGCACCTGATGTGGGGAACTTGGGTTGGAATAGGGGTACTGTGGATGTACTGCCCAGCCTGCCACCCAACACTTTTCTTCCTTGAGCCTAGGGAGGCTGTTTCAGAGAGGGCGGTGAGGCCCTTGAGGACTGTGGTCCCTGGAGACTTCACTGTCCATGCTGAGGCTATCTTGATGGGAGCAGCTCAGGGGCTCAAGACCACCATGAGAAACATGGGGCTGTCCAATAACATTCTGGTTCCTACATATATAACATAACGTACTCTCGAAGAGCTGCACTGGCTGTCCATTTGTTTCTAGGCAAGTGGTGGGTCTTGCCTTTACAGCCCCGAATGGCTTGGGGGCAAGGGTACTGTAAGGACCACCTCCTCCCATACTGTGGAATGTCTTCCCCATAAGGCTCATGAAGCACCTATGCTACCTTCATATCGGTGCTGGGCCAAACCTGTTTCCCCAGAATTGAATTTAAAGGGGATTATCTTTTAACACCCTGTTTATCATGTGTGTTTAGCCTGTGAACTCTTAAATTCATTTCAAACTGCTCAGTGTATTGTCTTTTATGCTCTGTGTGTGTGTGTGTTAAGTGCAGTCAAGTTACTTCCAATTCATGGCAGCCCTATGAATCAATGTCCTCCAAAACGTCCTATCTTTAACAGCCTTGCTCAGGTCTTGCAAATTGAAGGCCGTGGTTTCCTTTGTAGAGTGCAATCCATCTCTTGTTGTGTCTTCCTTTTTTCCTGCTGCCCTCAACTTTTCCTAGCATGATTGTCTTTTCCAGTCACTCTTGTCTTCTCATGTGACCAAATATGATAGCTTCAGTTTAGTCATTTTAGTTTCTAGGGTCAGTTCAGGCTTGATTTGATCTATAACCCACTGATTTGTCTTTTTTGGCAATCCACGGTATCCGTAACACCGTTCTCTAACACCACATTTCAAAGGAATCTACTTTCTTCCTATCAGCTTTCTTCATTGTCCAGCTTTCATTCCCATACATAGAAACGGAATACTATGGCAGGAATTAACTTGATCTTGGTTGCTCTGGGTGGGTGTTAATTAACAATGTTTAATGCTGTATGTTTTATTTTGTAAGCCACTCCATTCAGGTTCTCTGGAGAACATCTTCTGTGTAATCCAGAGCAGGTGGGCAAGCAGAGTCAGTTCAAAGCAGCATCTCAGTCTCTACTGTTGCTCAGGTTGGACCTAACCCATTAAGATTGCAAAACTGCTAATGACATCACTACTTATGGCTCTTTCACCTTCCTCTGAAGTATTCCCATTCCCTTATATTAAGACAAGGCAGGAAAGGGGATGGGGGAAGTGAAAGTGCAGCTTATTCACAATTGCCCTTACCACTTCTTCCCTGGATGTGAGAAACAAGCAGCAATACGTAAGAAAATCGCTTTATTAAAAATCATCACCAAGGCTGAACTGCAAAACAGCTCCAAGATTAGTTTACATGATTGCGACACTTAAAAAAATAATAAATCTTCCTTCGGTATATTAAAATAGGCTTTCTAGAACTTTAATCCATCATGACGGGGAAGGGGAGAATGGAACTTTTCATCTGCCGAGGATCAACAATTAACATTTACAAGCAAATATATAGCTTTATTTCCAAATCTGTTATGCACACATGCTCTAATATCGTCCCTAAGTCTACAGATTAGAAAATATGCATAGTTCAAGGATTTGTTTGTTCTTCCCAGAAAAAAGCAAAGTGAAAGAAAGTGGCCCTAATGCAACGCAAACGAATTCTGCATTCTAGAAAGTTCTCTTCCTTGGTGGGGGGGAATCCACGTCCTGCTGGAATCACTTGATACTTGAAGATACAGGAAGATAGACCACCCACTGAAGAGTGCAACCAACCCACCACGGGCCGCTGCAGCATCCTTCATTCGTTCTGACGGGCTATGCTCTTGCACAAGCCTCGTGAAAGATGCAACGGAAGATGCGCATCAGGAGAGTTGGGAAGGTGCAACTTCGACACCGATACGTGTGGCTTTTAAATGACTTTAACATAACTATACCAAAAGCAGAACACCATGTTTAAGCTAACCAGCGTTTAAATACTGCATGCTTATATTTGTGGCTAGGGTTTTTTGTTTTTTTTTTAAAAACACACCTAGCCAGCTAATAAATTAAAAGCATTATCCACATAGCTGCTGTGGAGAGAAGCCTCTCGAGGCCATACCTGTGGGGAGGACGGAGACAGTTTAACCCCACTGTGCTCGTCCTGACAACTCAGAGGGGCATCAGCAGCCCCCCCCTCCACAGCACCATGAATTAGGACCCAAGCCTACAGTCTCATACCTGTCTACCTGTGCTGGTCCCACTGGAGTCAGTGGGGATTTCAAGCGCAGGACTGCAAATGTAGTGTTCTACTCTCTGGCGCACAAAGGCTCATGTGTAACAAACTGGTACATTAACGTTTCTAAGATGGAAGATATACAAGGCCTTCCGTTAGTATTTGATGGATGTTCACTCAGCAGCGGGATGATGGTGTTACAGCACATCAGACCATCACAAATGGACTCAAAAGTCAAGGACCAAAATGCTATTGACTGATCCAGTAACTGAGCTGGGGGGCGGGGGATTAACACAAGACAGTAGCTTCATACACTGGGGAACAATTTTATGTGCAAAACACAAACAAACCTAAAAGCTATTAATTCATGGGATGCACTGTCAGTTTGCTTACTCTGGAATCACTCACATGAACAAAAGGACTTCGTACTGATGCGTTGGCAGCCAGTCGCCTGTGACAGACAGGAGCCAAAAGGGTCACCACGTTCTCATTACAATTTTAAAAGGAAACCCACCATTCTGGACCTCACACACCATGTAGTGAATCTGTCGGTATTCTTTGACAAGCGTCTTGACCATGAGACTGTTAAATAAGATTGTCTTGCTTACATTCTTGTCAATTGATCCTTTTAGGCTTACTCTGTGTAGAACTGGAGGGCCATTAGATGCAGGGCGACTAGACAATCAAATGCTAACCCAACCCACACTTGCCCTAAGCAGTGAGGGGTGAAGGGGACCCCTCAGCCTTTGTACTATGTAGTGTGTGTGTGTGTGGGGACCCCTTAGTCATTCAGTTTTCCATGTACTTTACAATCCTAAATATCTAAGACTTACATATGTTGACTGCAGTCTACATTAACACTGCTGTTGATCCCTGATTTTAGTGGGCTGAATCCTACGCAAACGCCAGTGGGAAGAGCGGGCAGATCTTGCCCATCTTCCCCTTTCCTCTGGTATCTGAAGGCTGGGAGGCTCATGTGGATGAAAAGCCATGCAATAAAGATAGGGAGGCTGCAGTGGAGAAGGAAAAGAGAGGGAGACCGCCCCCTTTGCCTCTTCTGCCCTTGGAGTCTCTTGTGAAACTCTCTGCTCAGTATTTGGTTGTGGGGCTTTTTCGACCATGCAGGCGTTTTTACCTTTGGCATCACTTCTTGCTTGAAGAAGGCAGGAAAAAGCTGCTTCCGCCAGCGGTTTGCACTGGTGGCCCATTCCTCTTTGATACAGATTAGCATCGACATCTGGTGTACGTACACCATGACAACTTAGGGACGGGAGATGTTACAGGCTTTCTACTTCCATGATAATAAAAGGAGGGCGAAGGGGAAACCTGATTCCAGGGCCGCAACCCAGAGCGGAAGAGGCGCATAAAAGATACGGAGCCAAATATGCAACTTTAGCCCTGCTTTCTCTGAAACTTTCTTTACAAATTTCTAACCATCCCAAACTGTGAGAAGATTTTGGCCAGGGCAATGGTGGCCTTCAGCTCATCAAAGTGGTAAAACTCTCTAAAGTGTACTGGTTTGGACAGCAGGAAGGGCTTCATAGGGCAGAATACAAAAAAAAAGTCCTCTAACATATTTTTTTAAGAGCAGCAGCGAGTCATCGAAGTTCAATCCTGCAGCCTGACATGGTCGAGTCCAAACAAAGATTTAACACCCCATTGGGAATTTGGGCTCTGAATACCTTTACCTGAGACATGCCACGAGGTGGCTGACAGGTGGGAGACAAGGTGATTGGTACAGACTGCTGCTCTACGGAAAGCGCCCCAGCAGTTATGCTAGGACAGGTTTCTGAGGCCCGATTACATGCTCACGTCGACATTGATGATCTCATCCTCAAAGCCAGCAGAACTAGAATGAAGAGCTCTCAATTTAGCAGCCATCTGATTTGTGCAGTTCTTTAGCACTCTTCTGTCAAAGCGGAATAATTTCTGTTACTCCAAAACAAACACCCTCTTGAAATGCAGTTTTGTGCATTAACGTGGCTCCTACGGTCAGAGAACAATATTTTGTCGATTAAAATGAACGTGCCGCCGATTTGCACTAGCGTAGCACGATGATCCCGATCAGGACATATAGATCTTCTGCCTCTTTGTGATAAGCATGCAACACAAGGGGCATTTTTCAATAGCTTCCGCACAATCTTTACAAGTGACGAGGTGCCCACAAGGAATAAGGACCACAGAGATGGTTTTATCCATACATATTTTACACAGCTTCTCCTCTTGCAAGCGTCTTAGCTGCTCTTCAGTGCTGAGGCCTATGGGTGGGGAAAATTAAAATATTTCAAAAGGGGAAAATGTATCAGATTTTATACTTCTTCCTCCTTCCATCCCCCCCCCCCCATGACTCTGTATATCAAACGTCAAAACAGACAGACAGCACAGCCTAGTGCTTAGTGTTGGGACTTAACCTGGAGAACTCTGGGTTCAAATACCCCCTCAGCCATAAAGCACACTGGGCAACACTAAGCCAATAATTTCTCTCAACTTGACAGGGTCATTGCAGGGATACGGCAGAGATGGGGAGACCTCCACATATACTATAGAGCAAGAGCAGAGACAAAATAGATGAACTGGTGCAGTTTACCAAATAAGTTCTCCCCAGTTCAGATTGCATCACGGTTCCTGTGAATACTGGCCACAAGCAATTTACTTGCCTCTCAGCCATAATCCCCTCTACCTGCAACATGGGGGGGGGGGTCAAGAAGGAAGAGAAGGAGAAAGAGGAGTTCGTTTTTATATGCCGACTTTCTGTACCTTTTCAGGAGAACCAAATCAGCTTACACTCTCCTTCTCTTCCTCTCCCCACAACAGACACCTTGTGAGGTAGCCCAAGGTCACCCAGCTGGCTTCATGTGAAGTGAGGAAACCAACCCGGTTCACCACATTAGAGTCTGCCACTCATGTGGAGGACTGGGGAATCAAACCCAGTTCACCACATTAGAGTCCACTGCTCTTAACCACTACACCACTAGATCCTACCAGCTTTCCACTGGCAGAAGCAGATAATTCCCTGCCTTTTCTTTCACAAGCAGCCCCTTTTCACTCCTGTAAAGGTTACATCAAGGTTTAAAGGAACCTGTGTTTGCATTTATTGGGGGGGAGGGAGACCGATGTGGGATGGAGGGTGCAGTAAGGAATACAAAGGCAAACCCCTCCTAAAAGACAGTAGAGCTCAAACTGATGTGAGGCTTGTATGTTACTTACTGAAGGACTGTAATACACATGTGACTTGGTCGGTAGCTAGATTCCTTAGAGTTTCATTAGGAACATCGCACTAAATGGGCCTACCCACCAGTATGCTTTATTTGACGATGCGAAATTGCTGATATTCTAGATACCGTGGTCTTCTGATTGGTAAATTTTAAGTAGAATTTGTTATGACTATGCCAATAAAGGTATTGAATTTGAATTTTGAGTACAAAGGTGAATTGGGTGAGAAACCCTTTTCTCTCTCTTGTGCCAGAGAAAAGCAGATAGGCCCCAACCCACTGGCCTACCTTTTAAGGCTGTTGTAATGATTACTGAAACAATTTACACAAAGTGCCTTCGACACATGAAACATGCATGCTAAGTTTTGTAACCAGTGGGTCCCTAAGCAAGGAAATCCTACAGTGCTCCTTCCTCAGAGCACTCAGCCAATGGAGTAACACAGAGCTAAACAACAGGAGGATTCAGGCTCTGTCTCTGGTCCCGAAAACCTCACGCTACTAGGTGTGTGTCCTCACCCCGCCCAAGCAAAAACATCTCCCTCCCACATTTCTTGTCACAATGATGATGTTTTACAAGGTCTTCTGCTTACTTCTCTGCAGGGTGCTCTCACAGGGCAGACTGCATATATTTTCACGCTGGGCATTTATTAAATCTGCAACCAGAGCCTCGATGGATGTGTAGTGTTCAATGGACAGGTGGCGCTTCCTTTCCACAGCTTTCCTGATTTCATCCAGGCTGAAACCCATCTGCATCACATCCTGGACCAAACGGTTCTGTGACAGTTCCTCATCTGCGGCGCAAACAGCAGATGAAAAGAGATTATCAGGGAAATTCTTGTAAGCCGCCTTCAACCGAGAGAAAAGCAGGGTATAAATCTTTTAATTAATAAATAAACCTTTCAAAAATATGGGTTGTGCCCTGAAAGTACCGACTCGTTTCACATACTTCAAGGAAAGTGTTAAAGTTAGGACGGCTAGATGTTCATTAATCGTTTTTAACCGACAAAGGCTTAAAACTACAGGAAGAAAATGGAAACCTCCATCTTAAGGGAGTTAACATGGCTCCTCCTCCCACCTCATTTTAAAAAAATCAACACAGAAAAAATGTTAGCAACAACAAAGAGTCTTGTGTGAAGCTTCTGTGGGCTGGGAGCCTATTTCTGTGGAACACATGAAATATTATCCTCAATTGGCAGGCTTTAGAAACACTCACACACAAAAAGAAAGTGTATGAGTGTGTGTATGAGAGAGAGAGACAGCGAGCGAGAACAAGCAACGCATGAGAATATGCAAATCACACACACAAGATTCCATCAAGAGAGTACAAGACCGAATCAGAAAAGGTGAAACCCATTCCCAACGGGATAAATTTACGAAGTTTGTGCTCAATCCAGCAAATAAAAAGCCCTGAAGAAAAAGTCCCAAGTGGGCTAGCACAACTTGTGATCTTCCAAGCCAAAAACAAATCGACAGATGGTGCTGTGGCCCGCAAGATGTTCAACAACCGCCCCCCCTTGTTCTTGCAATGCCGGATTAAGAGAACTAAAAATGCGAGGTCTCCTGAGAACCTATCTAGCCATCATGCAGGGCTGGTGGCTTGCATTTGGCTTGCTGAGTTACAAAGTCAAGCAGGCCCGTTGTGAAGACTGGGATACATACCTCCTATACATGATGAATTTTCAGTATCCTTTATCTTAAAAAAAAGCAGAAACTTAAATTAGATTTTGGTTGCAATGGAAGTAAGGTACAGAAACGTAAAGTGAAAAATCTGACCATAAACTGGTGGATACTGCATTGGTGCAAATCTATTCTTCAGATCTACCCATTCAATAAACATTAGACTATTCTGATGCTAACAGCAGCATGCATTTTCTGGTCAAAAAAATCTGCAAAAAACACAAGGCTTTACACACATCTGTTTTCCACAATATTCCGTCAACAACAACAACAACACACACACAAAAAGTCAAGTTACTTGAAATGTCACTCTCCTACTGAAGCAATTAACCCATTCAGCCTCATATGGAATCACCATATGCTCCCTGCATGAGATACAAAGGCAATTTGAGAAAGACTAAAAAGACAGCCCTCCGCAACCCAAAGTCCATCCATTAATTCAATTAGATCACTGAACCCGTTGGCCAAAATAGGTTACTGAGGAGAAAACCACACACTCACTGTAGAATCCTGAAGTGAATGAGTTAACTGAACGTTGTTGACATAATCTTGTCCCTTTTCTTCAAGCAGATAGTTACATCTAGGGGAAAAATGCAGCATTTGAGCCAAATGCTCGAGATTACATTAGCTTATGAAACAAAGTCCTTAATATATTCTAGAAAGAGAAATGAGCAAAAAAAAAGACTATATTAGCTTATGAAATAAAGTCTGTAGTATGAAATAAAGTCAATATTAGCTTACGAAATAAAGTCCTTAAAATATTCTAGAAAGAAAAATGAGAAAAATCCTTTGAAAAGCTTGAATGATCGGATTTCCTGAATTTAAAAAAAACAAAAACTCATAATGTTGCTTAAAACGTTAGCAGTCAATCATGTTTATTGTGCATGGCCATAGGCCTTTATAATCAAGACAACATTACAACTTAAAATATATAAAACCGTTAAAAGTCGTAAGATTAAAATACACCAGTTTGACTCCTTTCCTCATTCAATGGCTTTCTTTGCCGGTTAGCAGACATCACTCACAAATATCAATCTGAGAACTGTGTGTGTTTTTGAGGGGAGGGGAGATACACCAACTTCTATAAACTATACAGATCACTTCTTCCCCTCTTCTCAACCGGGAAGAAAGCTTTTTAATTGACAGAGTACCTCCAAGCATGCAGGGCTGATCTAGGGTTGCCAACCTCCAGGTACTAGCTGGAGATCTACTATTAAAACTGATCTCCAGCTGACAGAGATCAGTTCCCCTGGAGAAAATGGCTGCTTTGGCAACTGGACTCTATGGCATTGAAGTCCCTCCCCAAACCCTGCCCTCCTCAGGCTCCGTCCCCAAAAACGCCTGCTGGTGGCGAACAGGGACCTGGCAACCCTATGCTGATCTCTCTCCACGCTGAACCTTAGCCAGCCCTGGAATGGGAAGAAGGACTTGCAAATCAGACCTCTGACACAGAACAAACCGCTCAAGTATTCCAGGTCTCCAGTGCTCAGTTCAGCTGCCCGAGGAGGAACTGAAAGATAAGATCTGTCCCTGTGCACATCCTAGTTGGCTCCTGAGTCTGGACCAGACTTGCCTCCTTTTGCAAGATGAAGCAAAACTGAAACTGTGATTTTGTATGTTTGTTTCACTCTCCCCAAACACACTGAGCAAAGCCTCATTCCCCCCCCCCTTGAGCTGCGGAAGGTAGAAGTGTTTGCATAAGGTCTGTTAATTTTCTAGTGTCTTTGGTTACTCTGAGCTAGCCATAATAATTTCCCCAAACTCTTAGAGCAATGCCACATTTTTTTTCCTCTTGAGCTGCGGAAGGTAGAAGTGTTTGCATAAGATCTCTTCGTTTTCTAGTGTTTTGGGTTACTCTGAACTAGTCTTAATAATGCCAAAACATAGAAGAGTCATGTGTGGCATCACTGTGGTGAAACCATCCAAGGAATTAAGACAGATGGTAAATATAAATATATTGGGCAGGAGTATGCTAGCAATGCAACAAGAACAACAACAAAAAAGAGCGTTTAACAACGTATATTGACTGTCCTGAAAAGAAAAGAAAAAGCACGCCACAGACAGGAAGGTACTTAAAAGAAGTGGCAAATTATGAACTGGGGAAAATCTACTTCAAGGATCCTTGAAATCTACTTCAAAATAATAAGATACAATTCCCCCCCCCCCAAATCAATAATAGTTGAGACTCAGAACTCAGTTGCATTAACTTTTTTAAAAAAGCTTTATTTCTTTAAACCCACAATATTTTTTTCAAGAATATAGATGCTGATCTACTGTATTGTTTAAGATGTTAATTTGCTTACTTATTAACATCTTAAACAATACAGTAGATTACCATCTAAATTCTTGAAAAATATTGTGGGCATAAAGCAACAAAGCTTTTTTTAAAAAAGTTTTTTATACGTCTGAGTTCTGAGTCTCAACTATTATTGATTTGGGGAAAAATTGCATCTTATTATTTTGCTTACATTAAACACCCAAATTTCAGTAATTAGAATTACAGTAATTAAAAAAACCAACAACACCCAGATATAACACCTGTTGCAATACAGCAAACCGTAGCCCTTTGGCCAATAGCAACACCTTCAGCAGTACCAGAGCAACAGAGAATTCTTTCTGTCAGGGAGGGAGGAAGGAAGCTCCCTGCTACCGCTTCCTCTGTTGCCAGAGGAGAATACAGTAACACAGGGATGTCCAAACTACAGCCCTCCGGTTAATCATGGGATGCATCTCCCATAAACCCCAGCCAGAATGACTGATGGTCAGGGCGGGGAGGAGGAAGAAGGAGGAGAGTTGGTTTTTATACGCTGCTTTTCTCTAAGGAGTCTCAGAATGGCTTACAATCGCCTTCCCTTCCTCTCCCCACAACAGACACCTTGTGAAGTTGGTGGGGCTGAGAGTTCTCCGAGAACTGTGACTAGCCCAAAGTCACCCAGCAGGCTTCATGGGGAAGAGTGGGGAATCGAACCCGGTTCTCCAGATTAGAATCCACCGCTCTTAACCACTACGCCACGCTGTAGGAACTGTAGTCCATGTCTGAAGGGCCATAGTCTGGATACTGCTGGGCTAAAATAAAAATGTTTTCCCCTTTTGTTGCAGGAAACCAACAGCTCAAGTGAAATTGGAGATTTCACAGGTGCTGAGATAAGAAGACATAGGCTGGAGAAGCGTGTGTGTGTGTGTTAAGTGCTGTCAAGTCGATTCCGACTTATGGCAACCCTATGAATCAATGTCCTCCAAAATAGCCTATTCTTAACAGCCTTGCTCAGATCTTGCAAAACGAGGGCCATGGCTTCTTTTATAGAGTCAATCCATCTCTTGTTGGGTCTTCCTCTTTTCCTGCTGCTCTTTTCAAGTGATACTTACCATAACATAGGATACATTGTATCCAGTATTATTGTTGCTTGCTCAGAATTCTTGACTGGTGAAACTTTATTGCAATTTGTCAGTCTGCTTATTTGTATTTTGTATGTTGCATGTGGTATGTTGCATGTTGTATTGTGTATTTTGTATATTTATATTCTATCACTTTTTCACTTTATCACTAATATATTAATTTGCAAAGTATTGTTTTTGTGCTGTTTTTTGGCTGGTTTATATTCCTGGCATGAGGCCTGCAGCTCAGGAACACTCACGGGTTACCCACCCATCGTTGGCAGCTGCTTCAAAGTGGGAATTCCCTGCCAACTGCAAGCACACTGGGCAACAGTCTCACCTGCTTTCCTGAGACACACCGCGGCTGCCACATTGGCAAATGGTGCTCAGAAGAGCCACATGTGGCACCTGAGCCACTGAGGATCACTGCCCTAAGCCCTGGGCGACCAGCTGAGTAATTCTTCTGCGGTCTTGATTAAAGAAGAAAATGGGATGCAGGCGTATGGAAGGTGCTGCCAGTATACTATGCCGTGCGACGCACACACACACAAACAAATGAAGGGTCTTACCCAGGAAACCACTGGGCGTGTTGCTCCCAAGGATCGTCATCTGCCCTCCACTCTCGTAGTCCGCCCCCACAGTGAAAGCAAAGAACGTTATCACCTTCACCTATGGAGAAAAAAGGAGGAAGATCTGGTGAATTAAATCCTGGGCTTTCTACAGTTTACAAATAACACTCTGCTTGCGGATCACTGCTTTATGCTACGAAAGCTCCCCTACCCCTTCACAATGATATCCCATTCATCCCCGGGGAGATGTACGCAGACAGGGTGACCCAGTATGAGTATCAAGTGTCATTGGCACAACAATTGGACGGAGGGCAAAACAAAAGCTGCTTCAGCAGCCAACAAACAAGCCGAACACAGAAACGGATATCGACCAGATGCTGCCAAAGGGTCCTGGCAAATAAGTTTGTAATTGGTGCCTATTTCCTGGTAAATATGTCAAAGTCTGGTTGGCGTTATAGAAAAGGCCAACATGAAGGGAGCGCACACCCTAGACAAGCCCTCTCAGAGGTGTAGATAGAAGCACACCTGTGCTACCCTAAGTAGGCAGTCTCCACTTTAGTTGGGGGAATTAGCTGGAGGCAGAACGTGAGAGGGTGTAACTGGGATCGATAACCTATATATACCAGGAAAGTCCTGGGTGAAAACTCTCAAATGAGCAGACAGACAGTTGTATAAATAAAATATGTTTTGATTAAAGAATAAAAACAGTAAAACAAGAAATATATTTTAAGCAATGAACAAACGCACACCAAGCACACAAGAGCTGACTAAGAGAAAAGGGAGGAAGTTGGATAGGGTTTGAGGGACGGGGGATAGTTACCAGTCTTGAAGGGACGTCCGGGGAAAACAGTGCTGAAGAGGAAATAGACCAGCATTTCCAGGAGCAAAGCAAAGAGCCCACACAAACCTGGGACTGTGTGCACGGATCCGGAATCAAACACACACTATGAATGGCCAATACCCCAAAATGGGTCCTGAGGCGGTATGAGGTAAGCTGGCAGAAAAGCCAGAGGCAAAAAACTGATTGTTTTTCCGGGGCTCCAATAAAAAGATAGGAAAGGCTTGATGAGTCGTCAGCACCCAAGAGAATGCCTGGGCTATTCGTTTGAATACTGATGGATTGCTGGGATGGGTGCAGACAGGGTTAGTAATGGGCTGCTAAGAGTACTGATTAAATCACCTTAGAGTGACTCAATGGGGATTAGCTGGCCCCATTGTCCAGCCAGGAACACCTTAGAGCCAGGGGGAAAGTTCAGTGGGCAACCACCTTTCTGCCCAGGCTTGACACACCAGATGGATCCCAACCCTCGGAGAGGAATCCATTTTGTAGGGAGCAGTGTCTTGCTCGTATGCCAGTCTTTGGCCCCTGTGCCTTTGTGGCATCCCTTAGCAGGACGAGGGGTCTGACTGCTTACACCTGGTTATAATAAAAATGAAAAAAAAGACTATGCATGATGGGCATAAAAACAAGTTACAAATGTTATAAAATTCTGAACAATTAAAAGCATCCAAATTGGAGGCCCCCTTTGAGTCTGAGGATTGGACCAAATGGGCCTATACCTTCCCTCAGTTGATTCTAACCCTAGAACACATCCACTATTCCTCATGAGCTGCATTAGCAAAGGACAGTAGTACTGGACAGGCTGACCTTTAGGAAGTTTATCTGCTATTATTGATGCTTTCATTCAAGGGCCAGTGTGGTATAGTAGTGAAGAGTGTTGGACTAATATCTGGGAGGCTCAGGTTTAAATACCCAACTCAGCCATGGAAACTTGATGGGTGACATTGGGTCAATCCCTCATTCTTTCAGCCTAGCCTACCTCACAAGGTGGTGGTTGTGAAGATAAAATTAAGGAAGGGAGAACCATGTATTCAGCCACTGAGGGTCCTACTGGGGAGAAAGATGGGCTATAAATAAACAAACCTCTCTTAAGCTTCTACAGATCTTCAGGTTTCCTTAGAACACTGCCTGAATTTTGCTGCCTTAAACTATCATCTTTTTGGTCACCTCACAATACAAAACACACTAGAGACAAATCTTCCAGCTTCTAGCTATCTGACCCTTAGTGAAAATAAGGGGCAGGAATGATAAAAGATTTTACATTCCCCATGAACAACACAGAAGTAACTGAAGCACAATCACAGCCTATATCAGGAAAGTTGCTTATGGAGCACATTTGTTTCCACACAGCAGAAATAAGGATCCAGTTCTTCCATAAAAGCACATCATCAAACCGCTTGCGCCTACAGAACGTGTTTATAAACCCAAAGAAGGGCAAAATATATTCTGGGATAAACCAGACACTGCACGAATTTTGTCTTAGGCAGACAGGCAAGAAATTAAATGACAGAAGGCAAGCTACACACCTCAGACCTCCGATACTGATGAGATGCAGAACCCCAGGCACAAGAATGCTCAGATTCAACAGTGGTTCCTGTGGAAAGGGGACCCCTCCCAGGAAATGGATTTCCAGGGGCACTTTGGGCTTCCCCAGGAGAGGAAAGGCAGGGAAATCGCACAATACCACAAACAGACATTCTTGGGCTCGCAGAAGGAAGTGTCTGGAGCAAACCCATAATCGCATTTCACTCTGCGCATCCTACCTTTTGTGGCCCCTCAAACACCACTTTTTGAAAAAAATCCTCCTAATAAAATGAATGCAAAATGAGTATCCCCTCATAGCTTCTGAAAATGTGGGCTCTGGTTCACAGACGTTTACAGTGACCATAGAAACGTGTCAAGTCTTTAAGGTGCCATAAGACTCCCGTTTATTTTCAATCATGATCGACAATCACATTAGAAGATAGGTTGGTTTTTATATGCCACTTTCTCTACGACTTAAGGGAGAATCAAACTGGCTTACAATCTCCTTCCCTTCCCCTCCACACAACAGACACCCTGTGAGGTAGGTGGGGCTGAGAGAGCTCTTAATAGAACTGTGACTAGCCCAAGGTCACCCAGCAGGCTTCATGTGTAGGAGTGGGGAAACAAATCCAGTTCACCAGATTAACCTTCGCTGCTCATGTGGAGGAATCAAACCCAGTTCTCCAGATCAGACTCCAACACGCTGGCTCTGAAATATGATTATGGGTTGGCTCCATTAGTAAAGAATGGGACAGACAAATCCTGGCACACGTGCCAATGGCAACACTCCAGATCATCATGCATGGCACCTAGAGTCCAAGCAACCAAAGTGATACTGCTGGGGTTGGTGGTGCAGGAAAAGGCATGGCTTTTTTGTGCCACCACCTCCCAGGCCTGCACAGCCACCAGCTGAGTCCAAGCCAAATCCCTAAGATGCTGGCGGCATTGCTGGGCCTGGTTTGCTCCAAGCACGTTTGGTTAAGCATAGCCCCCATCCCCTACACACACATTTTGCTTGCTGGCCCATCAACATCTGCATGTTGCATTTCTTTCCAGCACTCAGGACAAGAAGGTTGCCTATCCTTGATAGGAAGACATTCAAACAAGTTGCGATTTCAGGATAGAGCAGGGGAATGGATATCTACAGTCGTTATAGGCTTCTTTGTTCTTTTTATTGTTAAATTAAACATTTAAAAGTGGAGATTTCATAAAAATCTTCACCATATGTTCTATCACAACATTTACAATCAACTTGGAATGCTTTCCTGAATGGTAATTTGTGTAAACAGAAAGGGTTTTGTGCCTTGGGAGACAGATTTTAATCAATGCAAGTGTGAACGCTTGTCATTAATGTATTGTTTCTCTCACTCCAAACTTCTCTGACTGGGGGAGGGAGGGTGCTAGAAGCTGAATTTAGTCAACATGAGTTTACCCAGATTGAGGAGCCCCGTGGCACAGAGTGGTAAGCTTCAGTACTGCAGTCCAAGCTCTGCTCACGACCTGAGTTAGATCCCGACAGAAGTGGGTTTCAGGTAGCCGGCTCAAGGCTGACTCAGCCTTCCATCCTTCCAAGGTCGGTAAAATGAGGACCCAGCTTGCTGGGGGTAAAGTGTAGACAACTGGGGAAGGCAATGGCAAACCACCCTGTAAACAAAGTCTGCCTAGTAAATGTGGTGATGTGATATCACCCCATGGGTCAGTGATGACCCGGGTGCTTGCACAGGGGGCCACCTTTACCTTTTTTTTTTTTTTTACACCCAGAACCAAGCACAGGAATAGGGGAAGTTCAACTATACAAGAAACAGCCCCAAATATCCCCAATATTTTCAAAGGAAGTCCCTTCAGGACTCACACAATCTGCACTCTGGCGCAGCTTCTTGGTGTATAGAGTAATTTATATACTGAGATTTAATCTCATTGCTTGCTAACCCAGTGATAAACTGTGTAGAATTCTTGCTACGTATTGCTAACCATATTGTGCAGAATTCATCCCACGCACGGCAGCAAGACAAATTGTGACACCCCGCATTCAGCTTACCTATGCTATAAAACCCTGCTTGAGCAAGCCGCTCCTTGCTAACCAAATACCTCCACGTCATAAAGGACCTGAGTCGTGCCTCGTAAACTGCCATAGATGGGTTTTTGGGAAAGCCGGCATTATGTGCATCACTTCTACCCAGTTCCACACTGCTTGACTGAGTTGGAGCACTTTCAACATTCTCAACATCGCGGCCAAGGACAAACAAACACCTCGGGAAGTGACGTCTATGTTCTGACCAAGCCTGGTCACAAGGTTCCCAGTTTTTCAGTTTGCCTCCGCAACAGAAGCACTCGACTTGATCCGCAACGCCAGTGTAAAATAAACCTGCCTTGGCTAAGTCTGGTGGCGTCACGGGAGCAGAGGTGGGCCAGCTGTGGAAAGACTTCAGCCTGGCTTCTTCACTACACATGGCAAGGGTCCTGGGATACAGGCTGCCTGAAAGATCCACCACCTGCCCGCTCCTCAACAGATAATCTGCATAGAGGTCAGAGGAGGGGTCGGAAGACTGTTGCCAACTGGCGCTTGCAAGGCGGTCTCCAGCTCTCTGCTGAGCGTTCGGGAGAGCAGAATGTGCGCCGTTCCGCCGACAGTTCGCACCGCTGATAAACGGGCAGTTTGGGGAAACGGCCTTGTGCCTTCCGGCTGCCGTGTCACCGTGCTGCCATCCTTCTACAGTTGCGTGGCAGCTGAAGCACTTGACCCTGTCCCCTTCTCCGGTGTAGAAGAAGCCGGCCCGGGCAAGAGTCAAGACGGAAACGGGACAACAATTTGGAAACGTGGTAAATGTCTGCAGTCGGGAGCACTCTTTCGCCAGCTCTGGGTCAGGCTCGCTATTGTAGCTGGCACCCGCTTCAAAGTTATTGGGTCCATTACACGTCATCCCTCCTCCAGGAGTCAGGTTATCGTGAGCTTCCTATATAGAAACATATTAATTAGCAATTAATAATTAGAAATTATTTTAAAGCTTATTTAACACTGTTAAGCACAGAGTGGCAAATCCAAACGTCTACCCCCATTCAGAAATACTCGAACGTGTATGACATCATAACTGAAATTCACTTTATTAAATTGGGGTGGAAGAGAGACGAGGGAAATATGCTAAAATGAACAATGCTGTGCAGAAACATTTACAACATGGGAAGAAGACCCAGTAAATCAAATCAGGTTTTTTTATGGTCAAAGATCAGCAACAGTTGACATAGCTCCAGCCATATTAAAATTATCGGGTATCACCATTACAATGACACAGCACATCTCTGATCCATGGTGATAAATCCTTAGTCCAAATACATGACGCACTCTACTCCATTTTACAGGCAAGGACACTTATCATACACACCTGCACACAATTTGTTAATATACCGCATTACCAAAAAGTATATTTAAAGCACCTAAATCTCTATACATTAACTATAATTAATAAGAGTGTTTAAAAAGTAAGCTACCTTCTTCCGTCTTATTGAGCATGCCAGTGCACAAAATTTTGCCACCTTAAGGGTGGTTGCAAGAAGACCCTGTAGAAACATAATCAGCTGGATAAACATTATCTAACTATGACTCTAACTTAAGCTAGTATCTTATTTATAGAAATAAGCATTTTGTGTTGGCACATACTGTAACACTATCCATTTATTATATTTTATTAATGCATGGACATAAGAGGATCTTAAAAATAAACAATGATATAACGAAAACGGCCTGCAACCCGCAAGACGCTTTCCTGGGAAGAAGCCCCATTGAGTAACATGGGACTTACTCCCAAGGAAACCTGTTTAGGATAGCTCCCCAAACGCACTTTTCAATATACCTTATGCAGTGACCTTGGGAAGTGGTAGTAACTAAAGGCTTTAAAAAACCACACACTTATTTGCAGAGCACAGACTAGAACAAAACCCAAGAGATTATTATTTTTATTTATTACTTCATTTATACCCCACATTTCTCTGTGAGATAGGTTAAGGCTGAAAGTGTGTGACTGGCCCAAGGTCACCCAGCAAGCTTTCATAACCAAGCAGGGATTCAAACCAGGGTCTCCAGATCCTACTCCGACACTCTAACCATGACACCACGCTGGCTTATAATGAATGCCTGCTTGTGCTGACAAACATGATACATGTTCTGTTGCCACTGAGTCCCCAAACCATATGACACATATAGCTCCACCATTACAAAGGCAAGCAGCCTAACAGCAAAGTCTCGCCAGCATGGTGTGGTGGTTTGGAGTGGTAGACTCTGATCTGGGGAACCAGGTTCGATTCCCTGCTCCTCCCCATGAGAGGTGGAGGCTAATCTGGTGAACTGGATTTGTTTCCCCACTCCTACACATGAAGCCAGCTGGGTGACCTTGGACTAGCCACACTCTCCCAGACCCACCTACCTCACAGGGTGTCTGTTGTGGGGAGGGGAAGGGAAGGTGATTGTAAGCTGGTTTGATTCTTCCTTAAGTGGTGGAGAAAGGCAGCTTATAAAAACCAACTCTTCTTCTTCCTGACCTCATCAGAGCTTGGAAGCTAAGCAAGGTCAGCTGCAGTTAGCACCTGGATGGGAGAACATCAAGGAAGAGTGGGCCTGCTATGCAGAGAAAGGCAACGGCAAGCCAGCTTGGCTCTTTTCCTGCCTTAAGAACCCCATGGTCCTGGGCTGGCCATAAGTTGGCCGCAGCTTGATGGCACACTATTATAATTTCCATAAAGGCAGTCTCAATATTTAATGGATAACTTCACTGATTGCTGTTTATCTCAGTCACTGAAAGTTCAAGTACTCTGCTTTCATCATGCATCTTAGAAATTATCCAGAGTAATTTGAAGTTTTGACAGCTTATTATATTGCTACACCGAATACCGTTAACAACATAATGGAATGTTGTATTTGGTTTGCTGGGTAGACAACCGGCTGTATCTGTCAGGCATCATCCACAGCCAGACTACTTTTTAAAAATTTGATTACTGTTTAGACTGATTTGTAGTATGTCCAAATCATAAATGAAGCTTTTAATTTGTTGAAATGTTAAGTCTGCACAGCTGCAGAAAGGTCAGCTGTATCAGCTGCCAACCAAGATAGTGAATTCAAAAGCACTTTATTCTGATATAGCCAATTGACTTCAGCGGAACTGATCCGAAGGTTTATGGATTGTGCTGTAATCACAGCATCTGAAAGGCTTAAATTCTACACGTGAGTGTTTAATGTTTTAAAGAAGAGGTGGCTTAGTCAGACAAACAATTGAGAGAAGGGCATGCAACCATTATTTTTGTGTTTAAAAGTTATGCATGGATTTGACGTAGTTATAGAACTGAGAGCCAGCGTGGTGTGGTGGTTAAGAGTGATGGACTCTAATCTGGAAAACCAGGTTTGATTCCCCACTCCTCCACATGAGCGGCGGAGGCTAATCTGGTGAACCGGGTTGGTTTCCCCCACTCCTCCACATGCAGCCTGCAGGGTGACCTTAGGCAAGTCACAGCTCTCTCAGAACTCCCTCAGCCCCACCTACCTCGCAAGGTGTCTATTGTGGGGAGAGGCAGGGAAGGAGATGGTAAGCCGGTTTGATTCTCCTTAAAAGGCAGAGAAAGCCGGCATATAAAAAACAACTCTTCTTCTTCTTCTTAATTGCTTTCCCACTGCCAGGTGCAAAAAACAATGGTCGGCTTTTAAAAGCAAACCTGCTAAAACAGAAGTGTCAAACCGAGCTCCCGCGGGCCGGCCCTGGCCCCCTGAGAGCTCTTATCTGGCCCTCAAGCCAGCTACCCCCCCCCCTTGATTTGGGATGGCGAGGAATGGCCCTGACCAAGTGACATTTATGTCATATCTGGTCCTTATAACAATTGAGTTTGACACCCCTGTGCTAAAACAACAGAACAGGGGCTGTGGCTCAGTAGTACAGCATCTGCTTGGTATGCAGAAGGTCCCGCGTTCAATCCTTGGCATCTCCAGTTAAAGGGACTAGGCAGGTAGGTGATGTGAAAGACCCCTGCCTATGACCCTGGATAGCTGCTGCCGGTCTGAGTAGACAATACTGACTTTGATGGACCTTGATGGTCTGATTCAGTATAAGGCAGCTTCAGGTGTTCAACAGCTAAGCTGTTTATTTATTTAGTTGTGCCCCCAATTAAGCAAGTAAATATAAAAAACAGGTATTAACAGAAAAACACAAGAGAGGTAGCATCTTAAAAGAAGCATTCCTGCTGATTTCTTACACTGGAATCATAGATTTGGAAGGGGCCAGACAGGCTACCTAGTCTAATCCCCTGCTCAATGCAGGGTCAGCCTAGAGCATCCCTGACAAGTGTTTGTTCAGCCTCTGCTTAAAGACTGCCAGTGAGGGGGAGCGCACCACCTCCCAAGGTAGCTGATTCCACTGTCGAACAACTCTTACTGTAAATCCCCCCTAATATCCAGCCAGTACCTTTCAACCCTCCATTTTAACTCATTATTGCGAGTCCTACCCTCTGCTGCCAACAGGAACAGCTCCCTGCTTTCCTCTGACAGCCCTTCAAATTCTTAAAGAGAGCAATCATACGCCCCCCCACCCTCAACCTCCTCTTCTCCAGGCTGAACATTCCCAGCTCCCTCAGTCTTTTCTCACAGGGCTTGGTCTCCAGGCCCCTGATCATCCTTGTCGCTCTCCTCTGCACCCGCTCGATTCTGTCCACATCTTTTTTTGACGTGAGGCCTCCAGAACTGCACACAATACTCCAGGTGCAGCCTGATCAATGCAGTGTACAGCGGAACTATGACATCTTGCAATCTGGTTGTTATGCCTCTGTTGATGCACCTCAAGTCCGCATTAGCATTCCCCCCCCCCCTGTATCACACTGGAAGGAATGCCTCTTCTAAGATGACTTGGATGGAGAAATATTCCAAATATTAGTGAATGATTAACTAATTGTACTATGACCTGTAATACATTGTTTCTACAGTGCTGTCAATTGTTCAAAGTGCTTTCCGTAGCAACCCTGAAAGGTAAATGCACCTTATCACCATATTTAAGACAGGCGGGGGATGTGAGTAGCTTGCCTACTCAGTTCATAGCTGAAGCAAGCTCTAAGCAATGGGCCTTGTGATTCGGAACTCAGCCATTACCCTTCACTTGCTTTCTGCTATTTTATTGCCTTGCTTGAGTTCAAATGTATTAGCCAATACCAATATCACAGCTCCTCAGTCTGGCGCAACAAATGCAGTCAGCAAAAATAACAGCTCCACGGTTACAACAGAAGGACTAAACAAAGAACATTCCTACGCATCTGGCAGGATGGAAAACCGTACTGCTAAAAAAGGGTTGTGGTCTCCAACTGAAGATGGACGGCAAGCTGGAAAATTGGTGCAGTGCTCCGTAAAATAAACCTGCCATGTAAACAGCAACATAAACCAAATTAGAACATCAAATCAGTCGGGCAGCAAAGTAGGTATATGGGAGCAACCGCCCAAGTTAAATGTGTGTGTGTGTGTAAAGTGCCGTCAAGTCGCAGCCGACTTGTGGCGACCCCTTTTTTGGGGTTTTCATGGCAAGAGACTAACAGAGGTGGTTTGCCAGTGCCTTCCTCTTCACAGCAACCCTGGTATTCCTTGGTGGTCTCCCATCCAAATACTAACCAGGGCTGGCCCTGCTTAGCTTCTGAGATCTGACGAGATCAGGCTAGCCTGGGCCATCCAGGTCAGGGCAAGTTAAATGTACAAACCGCCAATTTAAAAAACATATCTTAGAGAAACTATCTGCTAATGTGAGGTGTATCTGGAAGATTTGTTTGCGAGCAGCAACTTAACTCTGCATTAAAATGGTTAGATTTTTGAAACATTAGAGTCACAGGCAAAAGATGCCAGGGGTAGAGTCTCGTTTAGTTGGGAAGCCCTGCGATACTTGTCTCGCGTAAGTCGGTTAAGCAGGGGTGGGGCAGCCAACTCAAGGGCCCTAAAAGACGACATCTACCTGTGAAGGTATTGGTGCGCCAGCAAAAAAAAAAAAGGGGGGGGGAGAAGAGATAAGAAGAGTTGGTTTTTATATGCCGACTTTCTCTACCACTTAAGGAAGAATCAAACGGTTTACAATCACCTTCCCCTCCCCACAACAGACCCTGTGAGGTAGGTGGGGCTGAGAGAGCTCTAAGAAAGCTATGACTAGCCCAAGGTCACCCAGCTGGCTTGTGTAGGAGTGGGGAAACAAACCTGGTTCCCCACATTAGAATCTGCCGCTCATGTGGAGGAGTGGGGAATCAAACCCGGTTCTCCAGATTTAGAGTCCACCGCTCTTAACCACCACACCACGCTGGCTATACTTGGACACTGCTGGAACACGCCAAACCTCAGTATTTCTGCCAGCATCTCATAGATCCACCTCAGACACGGCTGGTGGCTGTTCAGGTCAGGGTGATGACGAATGACATAAGCATGCCTGTCACCTTCTCTTGCACTGTTGACTTTAGCTGTGCTGCCAGGGCAAACTTTGCCCGGCTGGAGATCTGGTCCCAGGTGCCAAGCACGACAGTCTTGTGTGCTGCTACAGGCATGATGGTGGGGGATGTATACCCCCCCGCTCTGCAGCAATGCTCAGCTACTCGCTCTTCAGTTCCGCATACCAGACGGCACACCAGTCCACACCCACTTGGGAATGCACATGCAAATCTACCTTGGAATGATTTTTTAAAAAGAACAGAAAAGTGACTACAATACAGAGGGAAAGAAATGCACAGAATGCTCAAGCCAGCATGGTGTAGTGATTAAAAGCAATGGTTTGGAGGGGTGGACTCGAATCTGGAAAACCGGGTTCGATTCCCCACTCCTCCACATGAACGGTGGACACTAATCTAGTTAAGCAGGTTGGTTTCCCCACTCCTACACATGAAGCTAGCTGGGTGACCTTGGGCTAGTCGAAGCTCTCTTAGAGCTCTCCCAGCCCCACCAACTCACAGGGTGCCTGTTGTGGGGAGGGGAAAGGGAAGGAGATTGCAAACCTGTTTGATTCTTCCTCAAGTGGTAGAGAAAGTCGGCATATAAAAACTCCTCTTCTTCTAGCTTGTACTCAGGACTCACGACGCACTCACCAAACAAGGGTGACCCCCCCACTAATTTCTCTATGCCCCAGCTCTATGCACCTCTACTTGGATATGTCCCACTGAAGTCAACAGGTCTTGCAGGTAAATTGTGCGCAGACGATTGCAAGCTTCAGTTTGCATTTTAATGGTGCAGAAAAGCCATTTGCCTGCGGTGGGGCGGGGCGGGGAAGTATTCCTGTGAGGAATGCAGCCCTGGTGAATCAGAGCAAGGCCCCAGGATGCCATTTCGACCAGGAAGTCACGAGAACGCATGAAAGTGAAAGTCATCTCCTGCAACTGGCGCTCAGGGGAGTTTCCATTGAACCCTTGAGGCTAATATCCTCTGAAAGATAGCCTTCCCCCCCCAAAAAAAAAATCTGCTTCCCTTTTAAAGCCGTCTTAACCTGATCGATATATAATCAAATAGACTCTCGATCAAATACAGGAACTTAGCATTAGTTAAAGATCCCGCAGCCTCTTTTCCCCCCAGCAAGACAGACAGCAGCAGTTCAGGGCAACTGGCCACGCGGGAGCTTTCAAACAGCGCACACGCAGTCTGGGTGGTCGCATTCCCACGGCGGAATCCCCTCTCCATCCAAGAACTTGCGCGGTAACTCCGCATGGGAATGGAGAGCGAGTTATTTGCACGGATCAGTCATCCCATTCCCACCGCGGCCGGGGATCAACACCGACGCGCCGGTCGGAGGATGGCCGCCACAGGTGGAGAACCCCGCACGAGCCGCCGACCCTTGACGCGCGTTTGCAAAACCCTCCTCGCGACGCCCGTAACGCCGAAACACGCCTCGCGTGAAACCGAGGCGGAAGGCCCACGAAGACACCCAACGCAGTGCGGGAACGGCGCGCACACGCGAACCCTCCCTCGCGATCTTCATTGGGAGGGCGCCGGGTGATGCAGAGGGAAGAAGACCATTGCTGCCCTCCCTCTCCGGCCTTTTGCAGGAAAGGATCGACCCGAGGCGTGCAAAGGGAACCCTCTTTCCCCCCCCCCCCTCCACGCCCTACAACCAACGGGAGAGAGCCGCATAACAGCTCCTAAGGGGGGTGGGGGTGGAGAAAGCCCCAACGACGCCCGCCTTATTGGGTGCCAGGCTTGCATCTGGAGCCCCCTTCCCCCTACCTGCGAGTCTGCAAACGCTCGCCTCCAGCAACCGCTTCTCCCCTGCGCCTGGGCGGAGGGCGTTCGCGCCCCGCCGCGCCCTGGGCTGCAACTCGCCGCGCCCTCCTTTCTCCCGGGAAGCCCCTCCGCCGCCTCCTCCACCAGCTGCCCCAGTTGGCTCCGGGAGGGGAGAAGATGGCGCCTCTCCTGGATCTGGGAACGAGGAGGAAGAGGAGGACGCGCCTCCCCGCGGCCTTGGAGAGGAGCCGCAACCCGGGCGGGTCTCCAGGACCCGGCGACGCCCGGGGGCGGAAAAGGCGCATCGGCGGCTGACCGAGGCCATGGATCCACGGGAGGTTTTGCCTTGGCTTTGCCCCATCCGAATTCTCAAAACTCTGCACGGGGGGCTTGTGGTTGAGTTTTGGGAATATGAATGGGGGGAAAGTGCATCTAAAGCACTGGTTCCCAACCGGGGGTCCGGGAGAACTGAATTAAGGTCCACGAAACAAAGTTCTAAACCCATAATAAATTAATAGTTTCAATTAAAAGTTCTCTATTATAAAATATATATATTCAAATATTGTCGAAGGCTTTCACGGTCAGAGTTCATTGGTTCTCGTAGGTTATCCGGGCGGTGTCACCGTGGTCTTGGAATTTTCTTTCCTGACATTTCGCCCGCAACTGTGGCCGGCATCTTCAGAGTACTCGGAAGATGCCTGCCACAGTTACTGGCGAAACGTCAGGAAAGAAAATTCAATTATTATTCGAAGTTTAATGTTTAACTAACAGTTATGATTAAAGTTTATTTTCAAAGTCTCGGAATTTTTATTTTCAAATTCTCCGAATTTTTAGTTTGAACCTTGGGGTCCCTGCACCGAACAAAAAAGTCCTAGTGGTCCCTGGTCAAAAAAAGGTTGGGAACCACTGATCTAAAGAGTGGCAACTCCAAGGCAAAACCGAGCGTGGGTTTGCGCCGCCTGCAGCGGCGACTGGCCATTGGGTCAGCTGGTGGGTGTTAAGTGCCGTCAAGTCGCTTCCGACTCATGGCGACTCTATGGCCATTTATACACGGGGAGGGGTTTTTTGCCTTGGATCTGCCGCTCTCTAGCTGCACATTTTCCCCGGCCAAATTCTCCAAACTCAACAGTGAGCCCCCCATGCAGATTTTTGCGAATTCGAATGGGGAAAAGGTGCCTCTAGAGAGCAGCAGGAAAAGAGGAAGACCCAACAAGGGATGGATTGACTCAATAAAGGAAGCCACAGCCTTCAGTTTGCAAGATCTGAGCAAGGCTGTCAAAGATAGGACGTTTTGGAGGACTTTCATTCATAGGGTCGCCATGAGTCGGAAGCGACTTGACGGCACTTAACACACACACACAGCAAATCCAAGGCAAAACCTCCCATGCATAAATGGCCCATGAATCAATGTCGGGGAGGGGCTCAGTGGTGGAGCCTCTGCTTGGCATGCAGGTCCCAGGTTCAATCCCCGGTATCTCCAGTTAAAGGGACTAGGCGAGTAGATGATGCAAAGGCCCCTGCCTGAGACCCTGGAGAGCCGCTGCCGGTCTGAGTAGACAATACTGACTTTGATGGACCAAGGGTCTGATTCAGTAGAAGACAGATTCAGGTGTCCTCCAAAATGTCCTCTTTGACAGCCTTGTGCAGATCTTGCAAACAGAGGGCTGTGGCTTCCTTTACTGAGTCAATCCATCGCTTGTTGGGTTTTCCTCTTTTCCTGCTGCCCTCAGCTTTTCCTAGCATGATTGTCTTCTCCAGTGACTCTTGTCTTCTCATAATGTGACAAAATACGATGGCCTCAGTTTCGTCATTTTAGCTTCTAGGGTCAGTTCAGGCTTGAATTGATCTATAACCCACTGATTTGTGTTGTTGTTTTTTTGCCGTCCACAGTATCTGTAACACTCTCCTCCAACACCACATTTCAAAACACTACTTTCTTCCTATCAGCTTTCTTCAATGTCCAGCTTTCACACCCATACATAGTAATAGAGAATAAATACGATGGCATGAATTAACTGGATCTTGGTGGCCAATGACACATCCTTACACTTAAGAATCATTTCTAGCTCTTTCATGGCTACCCTTCCCAATCTCAATCTCCTTCTGATTTCTTGGCTGCAGTCTCCCTTTTTGTTGATGGAGCCAGCCTGCCCGATGGCAAGTGGGCCCCTGATGAAGTGGGGCCCCTTAAACATTAGACAATATGTTAAAAATAAAAATTAAATGATAGCCTTATAGTTGTGGATTAGGGTTAGTCCATCCTCCAAAGCACCCTTTGTCTCCTGGCAACCAATATTTTTAGACCCAGTCCGCCACTGGCCACCTGGTTCACACGGCCATAGGAAGTCAGGTGGCGAAGACCTGAATGGGAGAGGAACAGAAGGTTCGCATTGGAATTTTTTTTCTTATGGTTAAAATCCTCCATGTGCTCCTTCTTTTTGTTTGCGTGGACGTCGGTCATGTGAAGGAACACTGAAAGATGGAAACATCCACTGCCTGCATGTTGAAAGGATATAGAGGGATGTCCAAACACGAGACTGACTTCTGAGTAGACCTGCTGAGGATTGCTCCCACGATCCATTCTGCCACCTCTCGGCTTTGCCACTTCATTCTCCTGCTGCCAGGGACCACAGTGCGATCCTAAACAGAGTTACACCCTTCTGACGCCTTTGAAGTAAAGGGCAGGGTTGCCAACCTCCAGGTGCTTAGTAATCAAACACTGGCTACAAGTACAAAATAGGAGAGTAGGAAATCAAAAGTCTGCACTTGTATAAAGCTCAATAAAGCACATACAAAGCACTTTGCAAGCAGTTATATTGTGAGGTGGAGCCTCACCAAAACAATATCCCAAGGATATAAATACAGAGCAGGAACTTGTTATAATGCAATAATTTACATCAGGTAAGTGTATATACACAACAAAATCAGGTGCACAAAAATTGACAATCCAGAATGGTAATGTCCAAATGAAGCACGGAACAGATTTCAAACGCAATGGGCTTCCAGTAAAATCCCCATTTAAGAGCTTTCGTCAAGCTTCAAGGAGTACCACGTGCAAATATCACCAAAGTTTGGAGAGACATCTATTCTGCCATTCTGTTTAAGAGGCTAGCACGTGAAGTTACGAACTGGGAATAAGGAACCAACTTCAGCCTTCTCACATGCTGGGCGATGAGGTTGAGGTAGTAGAAATGACTGTATCGCCTAGCTGTGAATGTTCCTTTGGGGGGGGGGGGGGACAACGACAATGCCTCCATGCAATTAGAAAAACTAGCCCAACAGAGAAAAGATTTTAATTGCTCTGATTATTGATGTCCTGATTTTCTTATTTACAAGGAGTTTTTGACATAGTAGAGCTTCCTAAAATGTAACTCTTCTCCCTCAACTCTGAAGTCTGTTCTGCCACCTCATTCCCAGCACTCCTGCACATGTGAATCTAACCTTACAATCCTACACACAATTATTTACTTAGGAAGTCCTCTTTATCATCAATGACGACCCAAAAAGATGGTTAGAATCAGGGATGCATAACAAGGCAAGGGGTGATAGGATGGAAATGTGAGATTGGGTGGCCAGCTCCATGCTGGGAAATTCCTGGAGATTTGAGGGTGGAGCCAGGGGCAGGTAATGGGAGGACCTTAGTAGGGTACAATGTCATACAGTCCATCCTCCAAAGCAGCCATTTCCTCCTGGGAAACTGATCTTTATAGTCTGGGGATCAGTTGTAATTCTAGGAGTTCTCCGATGAACATATATACATCCTGCAAGTACCTTAGTAATTATTTCTGTATAGTTTACCTCACAAGGTTGTTGTGAGGGTAAAAGAGTGCTGGGAAAGCATGTATAGCACTCTGAGCTCATTTAGAAAGAATGGGATATAAATATATAATCAGGGTAGTCTCCCAGTTAAAGAAATTGTAGTTGTCTAAGGCTGCAATCCTAAAAATGCTTTCCTGGGGGGGGGGGATCCAAATAATATAATTGGACTTACTTCTGGTTGCCAGCCTCCAGGGGGATCCTGGATATCTCCCAGAATTACAACTGATCTCCAGATGACAGAGATCTATACCCTTGGCAGAAATGGCTGCTTTGGAGGGTGGATTACAGCATTATATCCTGCTGCGTTCCCACTCCTCCCTAAATCGTGTCATCCCCAGGCTCTACCCCCAAATCTCCAGGAATTTCCCAACCCATATTTGGCAACCCTGAGCCCACTAATCAATGCAAATGGCATATATTTATATATGAGGGAGAAAAATGTTGAAATGGGGAGGGCATACTAACACTTTATTTTTGGTTGATGTATGCAGGGGAATGAAGTGGCAGAGACCTACGGCAATACGAATTGCCACACTTCGGACTGCAGGAGGAGGGTCATGGAGTTCACATGTTGGAATAATTCCTTGTGTTTAAAAATTCCATTCAATTGGAAATGCAGAGCAGCAAGGTAAGACCCTCCATGGTGGGCTAGTTTTCTGTTTCAGCTGCAGTTTTTATGAGAAGAAACAGGCGGCCATCGTTTTATAATTAATAGAATGTTTTTAATAGTTTTATATGTTTTATAGTTATATTGTAAGATTTTAATGTTGTAACCCGCCCTGAGCCCAGCCTTGGCTGGGATAGGGCAGGCTAGAAGTATGAAAAATAAATAAATAAATAAATAAACGCTGGAATCCACCACTTGCCATCTGAAGTGGCGCAATCCATTCTAACACTGCAGGCCCGTGCCTCCTATACATGTGAACATTCAGGGGAAATGAAGCAGCACAGCCCTGCCCCTGTTAGAATGGGATGCTGTGACGGACAGGGGACTGTCCATCAAAGGTAATGAGCTAATACTTTTTGCAGGGCAATGATTCAGCTCAACCCAACCCCTTTCTGACTATATATTACTCTTCCTACACACTTGACACGGAGAGACACCGTCCTTCAGCGTTACTCCTCCGAAGATGCCTGCCACAGCTGCGGGCGAAACGTCAGGAAAGAAAATACCAAGACCACGGTCACACCGCCCGGATAGCCTACAAGAACTGATGAACTCTGACCGTGAAAGCCTTCGACAATCCCAATATTGTCGAAGGCTTTCACGGTCAGAGTTCATTGGTCAGGAAAGAAAATACCAAGACCACGGTCACACCGCCCGGATAACCTACAAGAACCGATGAACTCTGACCGTGAAAGCCTTCGACAATATTGTCGAAGGCTTTCACGGTCAGAGTTCATTGGTCAGGAAAGAAAATACCGAGACCACGGTCACACCGCCCGGATAGCCTAGAAAAGTGGTTCCCAACCTTTTTTTGACCAGGGACCACTAGGACTTTTTTGTTCGGTGTAGGGACCCCAAGGTTCAAAATAAAAATTCAGAGAATTTGAAAACAAACTTTAATCATAACTGTTAGTTAAACATTAAACTTAGAATAATATTTGAATATATATTTTTATAATAGAGAACTTTTAATTGAAAATATTAATTTACTATGGGTTTATAACTTTGTTTCGCGGACCTTAATTTAGTTCTCGCGGACCCCTGGGGGTCCAGGGACCCCCGGTTGGGAACCAGTGGCCTACAAGAACCGATGAACTCTGACCATGAAAGCCTTCGACAATATTATGCGGATTCATTCTTTTTTTAGATCCATCTCTAGCTGCTTTACCTGTTTGCTTTGTGACTGTAAATGCCAATAAAGGTTCTGTCTCCTGTCTCATTGTGTCCTTACGAATGCTGTGCGTGAGTGTGGCGGATATGGGCAGGCTTTGGCGTGAGTGTGGCGGATATGGGCAGGCTTTGGCCTCCTGCGCCCTGCTTGTAGCGCGTTTGGTCGGCCTGGGGTGGGGGGAACAGGCCGCAGCAGGGCTGCTGAAGCGCACGTCGCCTGCGTGAAGCCAGAACCCAAGAAGAACCCCTCCCCGGACCCAGCAGGGAGAGGAGGCCTACTTCTACAACGCTGCCACCACCTCCTACTCCCAGCCGCTGAGCAGCGCTTAAAGGCCCGCTGGCTCTCGCGTTCCCGTCATGCTCCGCGCGGCCGGCCCGCCGTCCCCTCTGACCTCGGGCCTGCCGTTGGTGCATCCGGGCTCTCGGCGCCACACGGGGAAGATGGCGGCGGCGGCAGTGGCGGCGCTCCCTGACGAGTGGATAAAGAGCTGGGAGAAATCGGGCAAGAGCGAGTTGTGAGTGCGGGGCTGGGAGGACGGGGGGGGGGGGCGGAATCGGGGCGAGAGGGGGGGGTCGCCCGTGAGAGGGAGGGGTGGGGGAAGGGGGGGCTGCGGTGGGGTCGGGCCCGTCGCTAGTAACGGATCCTTCCCACCCTCAGGAAAGTCTTCTAGCTGTGGGACCGGGTCCCCCCCCCCCAGCCCCATATCTTTCTTCTCTTCACGTCAGGTGTTAGGCCCGAAGGTGACTCTTGGTTTATCTCCAATCCGGATCTCTGCTGATCTTTTCTAGATCCAGGCTTTCGTCTCCCTTTTCTTTCTCTGATCTCTTCCCCCCCCCCCCGCCATGAAAACTGCATTGTCTTTCCCTGTTGCCATCGTCTTTTTTTACTATTTCCATTTCTGAAGAAGTGAGCTGTGGCTCACGAAAGCTCATGCCCTGCCAGAAAATATTTTTGTTAGTCTTTAAGGGGCTACTGGACTCTGGCCCTTTTCTACTACTGCAGACAGACTAACACGGCTACCCACTGCGAATTATTTCCATTTCATGACTGACGTTTGTCAAAACCTGTCAAGTTTGCTGGAGACTGGGTAGAACTGCCCTCTCCCTCCCTCCCTGCCTCCCTGCATCATTCCCCGGGCCCTTTTGCCTTGTTCCCCCAGCTCCAGCCCCTCAGCGAGGCCCTTCATTTTTGTTACAGGTTTGAGCCTGTAGTTCTATGCCTGAGAACAATATCAGTGGTAGGGGGAAGGCTTTGTTGTGAAGTAAGCTTGCAGAGGATTGTGGTTGTTAAGGTATGTTTACTCAGAAGCAAGGCCCCATCAGTGATGTGGTTTTTTTTGGGGGGGGGGGAGGATTCCCATTCAAATTTAATTAAATAAATTAAATACCTCATTAACAGTGGAAAAAAATTAAGTAATGCTAGCATATGCACACACACACGCCTTTATGGCATATTGACAGAAAAATGTACATTAGGATAGAATAATAATAAAGAAGATTAATGCACAATGTAAAAGAACTAGGGTTTGTCCATTCTTCATATCCCATGTTTAGTCCATCTAACATGATTGATTTGAAGCACAACAGCCCTGACAGACTGTGGGGTGTAAAAACATTTCCATAGAAAAATATGGCATTTACTTCCTCACATCACTCAGAGAGCCGGTGTGGTGGTTTGGAGCGGTGGGCTGATCTGGAGAACTGGGTTTGATTCCCCACTCCTCCATGTGAGCAGCGGATGCTAATCTGGTGAACCAGATTAGTTTCCCCACTCCTACATGTGAAGCCAGCTGGGTGACCTTGGGCTAGTCTCAGCTCTTAGAGCTCTCGCAGCCCCACCTACCTCACAGGGTGTCTGTTGTGGGGAGGGGAAGGGAAGGTGATTATAAGTCAGTTTGATTCTCTTAAGTGGCAGAGAAAGTTGGCATATAAAAACTGCCGGTAACTCTTCTTCTTCAACCCCATTAAGCGTAGAGTGATCCTACTTAACTAGGGAGCAAGTCTCACTGAACTCAGTGGGGCTTAGTGAAAGCCAGTATCGTGTAGTGGCAAGAGTTCCAGATGAGGATCTGGAAGACTCAGGTTTGAATCCCCACTCTGCCATGGAAACCTGTGCACAAAACTGGCCACAGATTATAGCCTGATCTTTAGTGCAACTTATTTCTAACTGCTGATTTATGCATGCAGTCTAAAAACTGAGCAATGCTTACTAGAAAGTAAGCCCCGTCGAACTCTGTGGGACTTGTTTCAGAAAACTGTATAAATATTGTCAGTTGAAAATCAGCAAATAAATGGAAACTTTCAAACAATCTCAGCAGTGCTCCTGTGAATCTTTTTCATGAATAGATAACTTTAGAAAAGTGATTGATGACTTTTTAAAATAGATGTGACTTTGCTTGTTAGTGTGGTGTGTACTGTGAATCTCTTTGGACTAGTTCAGGGCTAGCATTAAAAGTGTGTGAATACGGCAGCCTGTAATTGTGTATTGGCCCAAACCCAGCATTGTCTGCGCATGGCTCCACAAAGAGTAGCATTGTGGAAACCAGTCCCCAGATGCATGTTTTGTACTTAATAATGTTTGTGACTGACTTTTAAGCTGGCTTTAAACAATTTTCTTGTGTACGTTCTCCCTCTGCCTACATACACAGCTGCTGCTGTTCCCCAGAGGACTTGAAATTTTTCACCCTTGTAGAACTTGGGAACGCCAAGTGAAATTGCTGGGTGGTAGTTTCTGGTCAGAAAAAGTAGAATACTACTTCGTACGAAGTATAATTAAGAGGCAGTTGATGTTAGAAGACCTGGCGATGATCAGTGGTTTAGTTTTCGGAGAAAAAAAAGGATTAGACCGAATCATGGAGGATAAGTATATCAACAACGATTAGTCTTGATAGCTAAATGGTGCTTTGTGTTACCATAAGTACTTCAGGACAAGCAAGGGTGAGAGAGACTGTTGTTTTCATCTCCTGCTCATGTCTTAGAAGAATCCTACTGGTCCCTGTTGTGAACAAGGTTCTGGACCAGCAGAGATGTAAGATTTCTAGCAAAATCAGAATCAGACAATTTTAGGGGAAATTATCCACTGCCCTATATAAAGTCTGTTCTGATTTAGCTTGTTGATTTTATCTTACATTTAATAAAGTAATAGTAAAGTAGTAAGAGATAATAGTAAGATAACCTCATGTTAATTTTATTTCCTTATAGCAACAAATGCTTGAACTATGAAATATTTGATTAGGAGAAATATATCAAGTTTTATTTAAATGTTATACTCAAGGTTTACGTGAAAATTATTTTATTGTAATAATACTTGTAGAGTTTGAAGACAATATAGCATGTAATTCACTTACATTGTTTAAGTTTAAGACATTGAAAACAGTTAACATACTAATTTGTGCAAGATATCTTTTGAATGGTTGTCCACTCATCTATTTCAACAGAATTTAACTCTTGTTCAGTGGTCACTGGGGCTTCTCATTACTTGTTAGTTTCATATGAGATTAGTGATGACGGTATCCCTTCCACCATGCGAGAGGAGGCATACAAATAAGAATTTTGGCTTTGGTTTTGCTTTGAGCTGCAGAGCAGTCAGGTGAATTTATAACTTGATTTTTTGTTTGAGTTTATTTGTGGTTTTAATTCTCCAGCTCTGGGTTACAAGTCAGTTAAACATATACTATCCCTGAGGATAATCACCTAAAAACAATTATTTACAAGCTTGAAACTGTCAAGTTTACCCAGTATTGTATTGGCAGTGGCATTCATTCATTGATGTTAATTTTTTATGAAAACAATGAATCTTTAGAATTAGAAAAATAATTTTTTTGACCCACATCTCTATGAGTCACGTGTATCTTTGGTCTGCAGGAATTCTAACTCTTTCTCTTCCTAAATTATCTTCCAAGGATTCTTCTCTCCTTATACCCTTGGTGTTTTGGAGATTGTAATGGGGGATAAGGTCTGAAATGAATAAACAGTTTTGACTTTAGACTAGTTTATTATGACATGTGAATATCTAACACCTCAACTCTGATCCAAAACTCTCAGTGACTATAAGTTAGAGCCAGGCTACTAGATGTTGTGAATAATGGACTGGTGCATGTTTAAGCCTCACAATTATCATGTAAAACCAGAATAAAATTATATAATTTCAGCATGTAATATTCTGAACTGGAATGTTGAAATACTACCCCTATTGCCAGGAAGATCTGTCATAAATTAGGTCTTGTTAATAAATAAATACTTTTTCTTACTAGGGTGATTAAAATGTTAATCAAAATGTTCATATTACAAATTGGTTCTGTTCTGGTTGGTTGTCTGTATTCATATGAGTTGGAGTGGTATGTAGCTTGGCCTTGGTTGCCCAAATAATTTTGGGTTTGGCCATGTTTAATTTATTAATGTTCAAATCAGGTTTGGATTTCAAGTTACTCTTGTGGGGAAATTGTTTCTAAATGATTACTGCAGGTATTTCCTTTCTGATAAGAGTTATGTATTGTAAATAGCGAGCCAGCATGGTGTAGCGGTTCAATATCCACTTAGGCAATGGAAGCTTGCTCGGTGACCTTGAGCTACTCACACACTCTCAACCCTGACCCTGGCAAATATTTGGATGGGAGACCAACAAGGAATACCAGGGTCATGGTGTGGAGGCAGGCAATGGCAAACCACCACCGAACGTATCTTGCCATGAAACCCCTACATGATTGCCATACGTCAGCTGTGACTTGATAGTCAAAAAAAAAAGTCTGGCAAACAGAATCTTCAAAACTGTCAACAAAGGCAATTTTATAATAAATATGGAATAATGTTACTTCTGGGAGGTTATTGTTAAGAGGTAGCAGACTGTAATGATCAGTTCAAATTGGTACTTGTATTTCTGTTCTGCAATAGATAAACACTTTCTTTTAGCTGTGATTTCATCCTCCAGTACTTGGAAAAACACCCTGAAAGTGTTAATTCCCTGGCCAAAAATGAGAAGAAATTACAAGGCTTGACTCAGTGCAAATGTTTGTCACTTGCATTGCCCTAGGTATGCATAGAATATTCTTTGTGGAGTGCCCTTGATACCCATATCTGGATTTTCCAGAGTCCTTGATTTAATTTTAAAGTGCCCATTGGTGGGTTTTGATTTGGATCACAGCTGGAGAATGGCACTAGAGTGATGGGTGTAACCCTTTCACCACCACCATTTCTCAGATACAAATTCTTCTCTCCACCCCTAGTTGCCTTGTAGAGAGAAGACAGGCATCTGTATTGGGGGGGGGGCTTACCAATGATAATAGCAGTAAAGAAATGAAAGGGTTACTCCCCCCTACTTGTTGTTTTTGAATAAAATTATGATCGGTATCAAATTGCTAGCGTCTCATCGGGTTGCATCCTGAGCTTAACCTGTTGTAGGATCAGGGACTTGGTTAATCTACTCATGATTCACTGAAGGAGGGGAGTACAAATAAATGCTTTTTCATTTCTTCAACCATTTGATAAACTGCACGAGTGTGCACAGGCTGCATTTCAGCCACTAGATATTTTTGTTCTATATTTAAAGACCATCTGCCATTTTGGTCAAGACTGAAAAGAAGGAAATATGTCACTGGAAAAAAATGAGCGAGAGCATTCACTTATTTATCCATCCCATCTACTGTTTATGATCTTTGGAATTGCATACATTTCCTGCAGTGTATAGTTAGTGACAAAACACATTGTTTTCAAAGTATGTTTTGAAACTTCTGAGTTTGTATTTCTCTCTTGATGTATTAGTTATGTTTATGCTCCATATTCCAGCATGTTTTGACCCAGTTGCTTTCTGAAGTTATCCATCAATTGATGGAGCAGCTGTTTTGCTTGACTGGACGGCAGCTGCTATAAGTAGTGGCTGGCTGTGATTGTTATGTGAAATTGTTATAGATGAATTACCATCTATCAGTTTTAGTATTCCTCTGTAGAATTAAACAGTAGCATGTGTCACAGCACTAGATAAGAGTATAGGTTTTATTTTTCTCTTGGATAGTGGGGCGGAATAATGTTTGATCTTGGTAAAAACAAAATTGTGTCATGCATACAATGAAGCTCTCTTAAACCCTTTTCCAGTCTCCTCAATATTTAGTCCCCATATTTAGATCTGCAACTTCAGAAGCAAGCTGCTTCCATTATGGTTCTGTAGTAAAGAGAATGCTGGACCTTTGTTCTCAGTTAGAACCTGTCTTTGGTCATAGTTGTGCAAGGCTTATTGTAAGCAGGTATTGACTTGAGTGGCTGGGTCTGATCATTTGTAATGAAATAGACCTCCAGAGGCCAGAACAAGCGTAAAAGCAATGTTTAGGATAGAGGTGTTAGTTTTGCTTTCTTAATCTTAAACTTCCTTGTAGTAACCAGTCACTCAATTTAATCTTATTAGAGAATCTGCAGTGAGAAATTAAGGGGTAACTTGTTTCTGACTCCTCTGAATATTCTTGTGTTTTGCTTGCTTGTAAATCTCCCCCCCCCCCCCCCGGCCCTCAGTCTTTCTCTGTTAGTGTGAATCTTCAACACAATAGGATGTGAAAGCTATCTGTATTACTGGAGAGTTATTTATTTTATTTTACAAAATATATACCATGCCTTTCTTCCCTCTTACGTCCCACTAGTGCTGCTAGGTTCTGAATGAATCTATTATTATTATTCATGTTTTGTAAATGGCCAGGTGGTAAAAAAATCTTGGTAACATTTGGCAAGCGACCTCAGTAGTTTTCTTAAAATAAGAAGTACCATATTTGTAAAGGAGATTCTTCTCTATTCAGCATAAAATCAAGTTATTCAGCAGTATATGCTTACACTGTATCTGAAAGGTTAAAATATAAAAAATGGAGCAAACATTCAAAATGCATTTGATATTGTGTTATTGGGAAACTAGCTTAATGTTGTTTCCAACATAATGTTTAGGCTGTGTGCATGTACTGACAACTTAAATTATACAGGATACACTACTAATGTGGCTATTTACACTTTAAAATAAGTTACTTTTTGTGTAAACTTCATCACCGGTTTTGGTCAATGCAGATGCTAAATCATGTTGTTTCCCCCCCGCTTAATTTCAGTTTGCAGTTATGTCGTTCTCTCTCTGAAAATAAAAGCCATGATAATGTGACTTTGAGAGGTAAGTAGGTTTTGTGTGTGTCAGAATAAATGTTTCATTATCTTTAGTGTAGCATTGAATCTATTGCACTTGCTAGATTGTCTATCAAACTGATTCCGGGTGCCAAGGTAGCTTTGGGTTTGTTTCCTTGACAGCAGCTCTCCCAAGGTGTGTGTGTGACCAGTCACATTTGAAATGAAAAGCAATTTGTCATGATATGAGAGTCTGTTATTCAAAGGAAGAAAATAAACACTCTCACTGGACATATTAAAGCTCTTGGGCTTTGTCTGAAGTAGAACTGGATGATCATCGTAGACTGTTTTGGCTTGTTCAGTAAGGGAACTTTATATCTGCCTAGAAAGGGAGAACCTTTTCTTTAGGCTTTGGTCAGGTAACACTTTAATTGACAGGATTTTAATCAGGTAAAATCAAGAATGATATGGGCTCTATTGTGAGCAGAACAGTTCCACATTCAAATAAACACTGTGTTTAGTTTATTTGGTTCCTCCTGTGGTGAAGGAAGCATGGAATGGAGTGCGTAAGCTGGAAACCATCTCCTGATCTCCCCAGGGGTAGAACTATGAGGTATATTCCCTGAAGGGGACTATAGTGACAGAAGGCTATGACTTCTTCCACACGGGGATTTTTTTCCCTCTCTATGTGGAATGTAGCCCTTTAAATGGCTTTTTTCCCCTTGCCAGGCTGGGCTGAGCTGTAACTGTAAGGGTTGATTTCCGGGCCATGGGGGCTTATAGAGAGATGGAGGGAAGGGAGGAGGGCAGCAGCAGTGAACAAAACAAGGATAGGGTGTGGGGATGCTGCTCCCATGTCACTTGCTGCTGTGTGCCTCCATGTAGGTGCATCCTGAGAGCTTAGAACTGTGTGTTCTGAATGATTTAAGTGAGTTACAGTGTTAACAATCATAACTATTAGGAGTCAGATTTGCATTTTCTGCTGTAGGTGGAGGGTTTTCATTGAAAAAAATAGCTATGAAAAACTTTTTAAAAGGATCACATACCATGTAGCAGATGTAATTGCTGTTTCTTTCTTTTTTAATCAATGCTTATGTAAGGATACAGTTAATGCAAAAGTTTGGGTAAATAGATAAGTAAATATGAAATGAGATGGAAATCTAACTTAAAATAATTGGGAAATAGGTTTTAATGTGGTGAAATAAAGGTAAAATATTTTCTTAGTGTAAATACATTATAAATATTCCCTCTTTCATAATGGTTAACAGTGTTACCACTTTAGTGCATTTTATCATGTTCCACAGGTATTCAGCAGGCTCTGTATGAGCTCTCTTGCCATGTTGTGAAGGGAAACCTAAAGCACGATCAAGCATCAAATGTTCTCAATGATGTTATAGTAAGTATATATTTGTAGTATTGGTTAAACACAGAATACTTAACCTTGCTTGGTGAGCCTGTTGGAAGAGAATCTGCCCTTTCCAGTGTTCAGAGGCTGCTTTTAATTTTTTAATAATGAAATTGAGCAAAATGATGATCAGTTTCTGCCATAGTGCTTTTCCATTGCAGTCTAACAGAAGGTCCTAAGTGGGTGGTTTGATTGGTAGTATTGCAGTATTCCAGCTTGTTAAATGGCGAGCTGTTCCTGATTCATGTATGCACTAAAAGTCATAGCATCATTTTAGCTAGGAAAGCTACAGTGGTTTATGGTTAAAATTTCAAAATTTCATGACTGTACTTTAATTAGCAGGTCACTAAACGTAGTGCCTTTAAATGGCATTTCTTGGTATATTTATTTTATCGTGGTGGATTACAAAATATAATCATCAGATAGCAGAAGACATCCAATAAACAGTGCAATAGGACTAGGGTTATAGAATTAGAAAACAATGCAAACAAAAAAAAACTGGCTAAGGAGTAGCTTAGTATAGCTGCAGTTGTGGTCTTTAATTCCATGTTTCATAATAGTTTATACCTGGCGACTTCTAGATAATATTACGGAAGTAATCTAGCATTACTTTGGGGATAAAAAATACCTTGTGTACTGTAACGTGAGTGTTGCTCATCACAACTGTTGCATGGAGACTGTTAGTTGCACTTGCAGAAAAGCTGTACTGATCAGGCAACTTTCCATTTAGGAATTTCGGGACGATATGCCATCTATCCTAGCTGATGTATTCTGCATATTAGGTAGGTGCCTTCTTGCTTTCATCGATATTGTCATTTTTTGTAGCAGCTAGTCCATAAGGAAGAGACTCTAGGAGAGGCCTAGTATTTCAAAGGACTCTTCCTGAAGATTGTTGCCATAGTAATCCATAAAGCTCTTCAAGTAATATCGCTCAGCCTTCTAGTTTGATTTCAGAAGATTTTTAATAAATTGATTTTTAGCTGCCAAGCATTTTGTTTAAATGAGTACATTGTACTAAAAAGTGGTCCAAAATGTTATGCGTCTTAAGACAGAAGAAACAGATCTGGCCTAAAGCAGTTTGTGAAAATTTTATGAAAGTTTCCATTTCTCTCAGTCCAGTCACAGTGCCCATACCCTTGTTTACAGGTAGGAAGCTTATAATCATTCAACTGGATAACACTTAAGATTACTTTTTAAAATTTCATGTGGAAGAAGTAGAATTGGATGGTCATTGGATTAAGACTTCTGTCTGATCAATTTTTGTCATGGAATGGTCAGACTAACATAAAATACCAAGTCAGTCTTGGATAATCATATGCATAGTATCTTTCATTACAGAATGGTTCAGATAGGTGGATAAACTAAAAGATTGCATCCAGATTTCTGCTTTCATGGCAAATCAGAGTTTTCTTGTGATGTCGGAACTGGCGTACTATAGTTTTGTGCTTTCGTTGCAATTCGGGATTCCAAATAGTGGCTTCATCAGGACCTAGAATCCTGTTTTACATGGGAAATGCAGGGTTTTTTTTGTGTTTTTTTTTGGCTAGCTTCATGGTTTGCTGTAAAAGTAGAAATATGTAATGATTTGCCCATGTTTAAAAAGTGAGGGAAGAGGAAGCATGCTAGTCCCAATTGTACCCTAACCATACTTATATTTCCTAAACTGAGAGAAGAGATTGTTGTTTTACAGAATGGAAGGATGAAAATTAGGAAGGTGGTATTGTGATGTAACGCCAACTGTCTTTCTCATTTTTTTCTCTTTGGATAGATATTGAAACTAGTTGTTTAGAAGAAAAAAATAAGAGAGATCAGTTCATGCAGCTGGTGTTAGCATGTTTGGTAAGTTCTACTTCCCTCCCTCCCTGAATTTTAAAGAAAATATAATTTCTATGTTAGTATGTTTAGAATTGGTTCTGATTCCTTTTTTTGTTTTACAATGTACATTTAATGTGTTCATACTAAATTTCATTCTTATCAAATGGAATAAATTGTCCATTTGTGTTTAATGCCACTCCTGTATAAGTGGAATGATACCCCTCTCCCAGCCTTCACTGAGCAAGTAAAACTGTGTATAAGCTTCCAGTGGTACCTACCGGACTGAATGCTTCTATCTACAAAGCAATTACTTGAAGACTTGTATGTCAGGCTATGCTGGGACGCCTTCTCTCTCACGTTTAGTTTTGTATGCAGTAGATTTTTTTTTTAGTGTGATGACTCATTTGAGTGTGTCCCCCTCCCGGCACATAATCTAAAGTGGCTCATCCCAGACCCTCTTATGCGACCTTGCTGAGAACTCAGCAGGCATCTGCATAGTTTTTAAAATTTAAGCTGTCTTTCTTTTGTGGTAAGATAATTAGATGCTGCCATAATTAGTACCAGTGTTATTCTTTTTCCCCCTCACACAGTACTTGGTTTCGGACACTATACTAAAAGAGCGGCTGGACCCAGAAACGTTAGAATCGTTAGGGCTTATCAAGCAGTCTCAGCAGTTCAATCAAAAGTCTGTGAAAATCAAGACAAAACTTTTGTAAGTACAAAATAAAATCTATTCTAATCAAGTATGTTTCCGTGGCAATTTTTAATGTTTTAAACATGGGCCAAGTAGTATATTTTCACACTGTTAAATAATTTTTGGCTGAACATTAGAAATATTCCACTTTGAGTAAGGCATGTTACGTAAATATCCCTGGCATTTTTAAGTTGAGCACTTGAAGAACTTAGTCCAGTGTATATTCTTAATTACTTAAATTCAATATAAAAACTAAACTAGCACTTGAAAAGAAGGGTAAGTCTCACAATTGCTTAAGCATAACACAAAAAATATTCCAAATAAATTGATGCAGAGATCACCAGTTTATTTTAAATAATTTTATTTATTTTTGGTATATAGGGATACCGGAAAAAAAAGGGAAAAAGAATTTGGGGGGGGGGGGAGAAAGAGAGGGAAAAAGCACATATAGCAACATGTCTGTGCTCAAATTTCCAAATACCTTAGCGCCCCTTGTGTTCCAACATCTGCCCATTAATTTAATATGCTCCTGCCATGCCTTCTAAGTTTAAAAAGATACCGTAAGCTAATATTAGAAATATTGAAGATCAAATATTAAGTGCTAAATTATAGAACTAGAATATTGCTTTTATCTATTATTGACTATTATATCTAATACCTAATTATATGATACTTATTGAATAGTAATATTTTATCATGTAGTCATTTATTGTTTCTTCCTGCTACTCAGCTGCATTATGCTAAGAACTTACATATTTATCATAGAGAGATTGCCATTTTTGTTTAAAGTCTTCAATCAATTTTCTTTTAACCAAGTAAGTTAGTTTTGACATTGAGGCATAGTCAAATAATTTGCTGATCCATTCGTCTATCTCTGGAATTTTGTTTGCTTTCCAATGCAATACGTAGGTGATTCCAGCTGCCGTTGTCATGTATTGAAAGAATTCTCTATGGATGGAGTTTATTTGGGAGGGGATTATTCCCAACAGCATGAATTTGGGATTCAGAGATCACCAATTTTGAATTGGAGCAAGTGCTAACCTTTCTTAATTCTAAAGTGTGCACATTGTCTTTGTTCTTTTATCTATCTATAGTTATAAGCAACAGAAATTCAATTTATTAAGAGAAGAGAATGAAGGTTATGCAAAGCTGATTGCTGAACTGGGACAAGATTTATCTGGAAATATCACTAGTGTACTGATCCTAGAAAATATCAAATCATTAATAGGTAAGGCATTTTTGCCAGGAGACATGTATCTGAATTCCTCTCCCCTATATAGTTATGAGTATAGACACCTCAATATTAGCTTTAATTTGTGGTGCGTATCTTAAAAAAAATTGTATGTTAATTTTAACACTGAGTCTAATAGAAATTTAAGCTATAGCTCCCATTTTTAACTTCTGATATTTAGTCCAGTGAAGATTATTTATTTCTGTTTCAAAACAAACCTGTACACTTACTGTTACTGGTATCTCTGATTACTGAGAAGGTTTCACTAACTTCTATTTCAAAACCTGAGTATAAGATCCTCAGAAGTTTCTCATGTACCGTATATACTCATGTACCGTTTCTCATGTACCGTGTATAAGCCGAGTTTTTCAGCCCAAAAAAAGGGCTGAAAAAACTAAACTCGGCTTATACGGGGGTCAATACGGTAGGAGGGGGGAGGGGGGAGGGAGGGAAGGAGGGAAGAAGAACTTACCGCCGCCGCTGGCCCGCGCGCCCTCAGGGCGGCCTGGAAGCGGCCGGCGGGGCCGGTCTGCTCGCAGGCAAGGCCCCGCCCCCGCCGCCGCCCCGCGCGCCCTCAGGGCGGCCTGGAAGCGGCCGGCCCGCGCGCCCTCAGGGCGGCCTGGAAGCGGCCGGCGGGGCCTGCCTGCGCTCAGGCAGGGCCCCGCCGCCACCAGCTCCAGCGCTGGAAGGGCTCCGCTGCTGCCTCCAGCTGATCAGCGGGCCTCCTCCTCCCACCTCTCCTGGTAAGTTGGGGGTCAGGGGCTCTTCCCCTTCCCCCCCCCAGGGTGGCGCTGGGGTCGGGGTGGGTCTGGAGGGCCCGGGAGGGGGTGGCACTGGGGTCGGTCTGGAGGGCCTGGGAGGCCGGGCGGGAGGGCGACCCGTTGTATAAGCCGACCCTCGGCTTATACGCGGGTGCCTAATTTTTCCCCATTTTTGGGGTGAAATTAGGCACCTCGGCTTATATGCGGGTCGGCTTATACACGAGTATATACGGTAGTTGATATGTTTATTTCTCTTCAACAGCAATAACTGTTTTAACTCCTACCTTTTTCATTTTAACAGGGTGTTTTAACCTGGATCCTAACAGAGTACTGGATATTATCTTAGAAATCTATGAGTGTAGGCCAGAATATGATGAATTCTTTGTACCTTTGATAGAATCCTACATGTATATGTGTGAACCACAAACACTCTGTCATATCCTTGGATTCAAATTCAAGTTCTATCAGGTAATAGAAATGTCTGAAGCTTAAAACGGCAGAAATCTGCAGCTTAAAAAGCCCTAGCGGCTTTTCCAGTTACTTAGTATTTCAATATGAAATGATAGTCTTGTTTGCTATAAGTATACAGAATAACGCTGACCTTTATCATTATGATGGTGTTAGATTTTGACATTTTATAAAATATATACTTTCCCACAGTATTTTATTACAGCAGCATTGGCCTATGGAGGATCAAAATAATGGAAAGGAAACAATCCTTACATTTCTGTTGTTTTTCTAATCTTATTTTGAAGTCCTTCTTGGAATTTTCAATGTTTAGAGAATGTGGAGACAACCCATTCAGTGGCCAAAGGTCACATTGGAAACGTACAACAAAATTGGAAAGTCACAGATTGTTTCCAAATCCATGACCTTTTCATTGCCATGAATATGGTATGTAGCCCACTGATGGGAGTAGAAACATGTCTCACTTTAAGTTGGTTGTCCAATATTGCTTATCACAAGTAGTTAAAATCCTGTTTCAGTCTCATGACAACCATAAGATCAAAGAACAATAGAATTTGAGGCTGCGTTAATTTATGGCTTAATAATGGCTAGCGTGTCAGACTAGGATCTTGAAGATCCAGGTTCAAATCCTCACTCTGCCGAGGAAGCTTGCTTAGGTGACCGTGTACCAGTCACTTACTCAAAGCTTAACCTACAACAAAGGATTCTTATGTGGATAACGTGGGAAAGAGGAGCATGTTGTAAGCCACTTTGGGTCTCCATTGGGGGAAAATCTAGGGCTTCAATGAAGTAAATGCTTGTGGAAAAAATGGAAATCTCAATTGGACACATTAGGTGGACATGTATGCACACCTCCTTTAGCAGGACTAGACAGGCAGCTCTTTAACTTCTCTGCTCAAGGCAGACAATTCCCAGATTCAAAGACAGCAGTCGTTAGCTGAACCCATGGAGCTAGGAAGCCTGAGCAAAGGGTGGAGGAGAGTAAAAATGTCCTCCTCTTTGCTTTCTTTGCAGAAATCTTTCACAGGTACACACCTAGAACAGTCATATAAAGTTGATTTGAAAGAGTGCAAACAATTTTAGAAACTTAAGGAAAATTGCCCTATGGGAAAATGTTTAAATAAGACATGCTTAATCTTGGTTATCAATATTGTGATTTGCTACACCAGTGTAGGAGCGTTCATTTTAGATACTTTTCTGTCTGTGTCAAATTCAATTTTGTGTGTGTGTTCAAAATGATAGCATTTACCGAAAGTTATTCTGTAATATTGCAAATGGCTGTTCTAAAAATTCTTCTTCTCTCTTAGGAGCCAAATGGAGAGACTCCTGTCTCTCTATACAGAGTTGCTGCAGTTCTTTTGCAACATAATCTAATAGATTTGGAAGATCTTTATGTTCACGTAAGTGGTTAAAAGCCAATGAATGGAAAATCCTCTTGAAATTATTATCTCACTGTTAGTTTCTGTGTGTGTTCATTCAGTTATGCTAGGTTTACTATTAAAATTTTTGTCTGTACTCAAATCAGGCATTCTCCAACTAACTGCATTTAAGAAAATAGAGTCTGAGGAGGTTTATGTATTGACATCCAGTCTTAAGTAGTGCTATCTGTTGTGCTCATTTTCACACAGTGATAAATAGATTAGCATTAAAGGAGCACTATTAATATACATGTTCTCAGTGGGAACGGTCCCAGGAAAGTGGAAGGCTGTGGAAAAATGAGGGATTGCACCATTTGCTCATGACTAAGTTCATTTCACCAGCAGAAGTGATGTGCCAACCGTGACCCATCTTGGACAGAGTTAGCCTTGCCAGCGTCATCCATGCCCATTCGATTGGATTACTGTATTGGGGCTGCCTTTGAATACTGCTAGGAAACTTCAGCTGGTTCAGAGTTCTGATCATTAAGTTGGTTGGTGCATTAGCTCTTTGAAATGCATCTCTTTGGTTTTAATACCGCTCTGGCGATTTCCATGGTGTTTCCAGGCACAATTCAAACTGACATTTTTTTCACTCGAAGCTCTGTGCAGCTTCCAACCATGATACCTAACAGATCGTCTGTTTTCTATGATCTGCCTGTTTTCTATTATCCTTCAAGCCCTTCTCTGGGGCCTGCCACCATCAGAGACTGAGTGGTGGTTAGAGATTAGACCTTTTCTGTGATGGCACTGTGTTTACGTGCTTTCCCTAGAAATGTTTCTTTGGCATCCACTACACCAGTGTTTCCCAAAGTTTGCGTCACGAAGCCTCTGAAAATAGGTTGTGGGTCAGCCCTTCCTAATGGCTGCCCCTCCCCTTTCCGTTGCTCTTTTCTATTTTGGAAACCAGAATCTAACCTTGGAAACAGTATCTTCCATGCCATACATATTAGTTGATATTTTTTTTCATCACTGCGTATACATGTTGATCGAGTAAAAGGTGTACTGATGGTTACTAGAGTGAGTTTCTTAGAATCTTAGGGGGAATGGAGGGAGTAATGGAGAAGGAGAGGGATGGTCAAAGGCTGGATTTTAACCTCAATATGCAAAGGCTGTGTATGTCAGAATGCCACTTGATTGCGTTTCATATCCATATTGCGCCCTTTGTGTGATGGTTGTTGGTTTCTCAAAAAAGTAGATGGGTGCCAAGGTCATAGTTTGCCAAGGGCACAAAGAAACCTTGGGCCAACCCTATATGGGTCAGCATACCAAGTAAATTTGGACTTTGGGTCACCATACCAAAAAGGTTGGGAGTCACCACACTACACTGAGTTTTGGATGCCTGATTAAAGCTATTTTATTCGCCTGTCCTTTATCGATTGCCTCTCTTTGATTTTGATGCTGTTTTATTGGTTTGGGGGTATTGTAGTTGAACGTTATTTCATTATTTACAGTGCAATCCTAAGCACATTGACTTCAGTGCACTTAAAAGAGTGTAACTCTGCTCAAGATTGCACCGTTAGCTTCCAGAAAACACCATCTTGGAAGGCAGGAATACTCTGAATGACTAACACTGTCAGTAAACTGGCCAGGACATAGAGCAGGCTATAAATTGAATATAATAATAATTTGGGGCAATTTGTTACCATGCTTCCATAAGTTGCAATGTAAGGGGGTCAAGGAAGGGGCTGCTTCCTACCTCCAATCTGTACCCTTGTTTCCCAAGGAGTGTTACTTCTCAAACGGAATCCTGTAGATAGCTGAAGGTCTGCAATAGGGGATTCTTGCATTGTAGTCAGCATCTTGGGTGCGTGAAGATGCGAAAGAATGAATTACATGAACCAATGAATAAGGGGGTGGGGAACAAAACTGATACAATTGTAGCAAAGGCAAATGCTTGATTTGGGATTATTATTTTTAAAAAACCAACATGAAAGCTGGGAATTCAGAGGACCTGACAGACTGATTATTGTAATGGTGATGCATCAATTCCAATAGTGTGAAGTTAAGCAACCCGTCAAAAATAATAAAATCAGCAGTATTAACCATGAAATATGCAAAGTCTTCATTAATTGTCAGCAAATTTTTCAAATTGCTGAGCTGATTGCTGGTTCATGAATGGGGCAAGAAGCTTTGTTGAATGTTACAGTTTCCTTTATTAAGCAGGAGATTAAAGACTTTAAAACCTGACCCTGTGGCCGAGTGAGGAAATAATCCTTTTCTGCAGATTGAAGCTGCTGTGATCTCTCAATAACTTGTATTTAAGTAGATTCATCCATGAATAAAAAGTCTTTGCTGCACATTGTTGAACTTAATTTTTGTTAATTTTGTGAATGAGAAAAATGTATAATATTAAATATAATGGAATTATTTTACTAATAAAGTGGTCACCCTCCGTTCCACTGACAAAAGCAGCAAATCCAGGCCGCCAGTGGTCAAGGAAAAGGCTTTTATACACTCAGGGGACTTCCCCAGTTCTGAAGAAAAATATTGCTTTATAAATTCTCCAAAAGGAAAGAAGCAAAACCTCCAAATGGCATGATGATGGCACATGAACACATGAAGCTGCCTTATTCTGAATCAGGCACTTGGTCCATCGAAGTCAGTATTGTCTACTCAAACTGGCAGCAACTCTACAGGGTCTCAGGCATAGGTTTTTCACATCCTAGTCCCTTTAACTAGAGATGCTGGGGATTGAACCTGGGACCTTCTGCATGCTAAGCAGATGGTCTACCACTGAGCCACAGCCCCCATGGCAGAACATGCCCCAGCACCAGTGATTGTTGAAAATAGCTGAGAGTCAGTTAAAGGGAGAAAAATCAGAGGGAAATTGGCTTGCTCAAAGTCCTGAGAACTTACAGAGCAATCTTTAGGGCAATTTCCTGGGAATAAACCCCATTGAGTAGGATTTTGAGTACATTTGCTTAGGGTGGCACTGTTAAGGATTCTCAGAGGGTAAGATACAGGAGCATGTATGGGAGGCAGCATTTTTCAAACGATTTATCCCCCTCCTGCAATAGTTTGTGGCTTCCCAACTTCTGCCCTCTAATGGCAAATTACATGGTAAGAAACGTATAACAAAAGCTGGAAAAGCATCTTGCAGATGAAGCAGGGAGAAAGGTTTGCATATTCAAAGACTCCCTAGGTATGCAGAAAAATAATAGCTTGTAGTTTTTTAAAAATGCCCTCACAACAGATCAAGCTGAAAGGGATTGAGAAGTCACTTAAGGGGGGGGGGAGTTGAGAAGTTGGTCTTCTCAACCCCCTAAGATTCTAGTGTCCTGGAGAGAATTTTTTGCTAATATGTTTCTTAATATGGTTGCTCATGGGCCTCCATGAAATTTTGGATCCTAACAGTGGGCATCTGTGGTAAACAATATCATAACTCTTTGTAGCTCCTTCCAACGGACAATACTATCCTTGAAGAACACAAACGAGAAATTGGAGAAGCGAAGCAAATTGTGAGGAAACTTACGATGGTTGTATTGTCTTCTGAAAAGACTGAGGAGAAGGAGAAAGAAAAGGAGAAGGAAGAAGAGAAGACGGAAAAGGTATGGCTAGAATCTAGAAAGGACACTGTCCAAAATCATAAATCAGATCTGAGATGCTGCTGTCAGGCAGACTGAGAAAATCCAAACACTTCAGTTAGGCAGGTCCTTGTACAGTTGTAAAGTTCTGAGGTCAATAGAAATTGCATTTGGATTCAAGAGAGAGGGGAGATTCAGTTGGGAAAAGAGGAATATGCTGCAGGTACATGACTAAACTAGACTTTTTCAACAAAAAGTCAGCAAGTTAAGTACTAATTATCAGATCCAGTTTCTGCTGATGCAAGCAGGAGAGGGTGTCTGTTTGACCGCATAAAGGCTGTGCCAGGCATCATGGAACTTGTGCACTGTAGGTACCACAGTGAGGAATAAAATTGTGTAGGACCACCCCTCCCTCTTTTGCTGATGGAAAAGCTGGTAGGATTCATCCTTATATATTTTTTTCTGAGTTATTTAAATTAGACAAATAACTATTCCATTCTGGAAAACTAGATAGCTTCTACTATATGCTTTAAAAGCCAGTCCACATCTTGAGTATCATAAGTACCAAAGAATAGGATGATCTCCCTTTTGAAGTTTTTTTTAGTAGTTTTCAGATTTTTCTTTTAATAGATAACTAAATCTACAGTTAAGTTTACCTGAAAGCTCAGTTGGAGATAACTGCAGTAATATATGTTTGTATCCAGTTATCTTGAACATCAAATATTTCAGCAAACGAGGATTCAAACATTTCATCTGTTCAAGAATTTAATCTCATGGGGATGGGGAATGAAAGTAAACCCTCCGTGATTAGAAAAAAGTTGTCAACAGACATCTATTAATTTTTCTCATTTCAACCACTGCTGGAAATTGTTCGAAGGGGCCTGAATGGCCCCTTACAACTATGATTCTATTAAATGATGTCCACTGACCACCCTCCTTTGGAAATAGGTTCCTCTTCAAGAGGAGGTCATCTCAAGAGTGACCTGTTTTGGGCAGGTGAGCTCTTTCAATTTTCCCACCCCAACAACAGCCAGAGGGAGAGGTGCAAACCAGCAGCTACTGCCATTCACCAACTCTCCAGACAACTCTTCCAGCCTTTGTTTGAACTGGTCCTTCAAAACTGTTTTTATTCCTATGTGAATAAATGTAGATGTAATAGATGACTGATACAGTTATGTAACTAATATTTCTTTAATAGGGCTAAAGCCCTAATATTTTGGTCATGTGCTTTCTTCTCTCGGTACAAACCCAAGATATGATACAACATATGGGGCGGGGGGAACAATTCCTGTGCTAAAAATGTTTTTCTCTGATTACTTCATCTTTTCAGCCACCCGACAACCAGAAACTGGGTTTATTAGAAGCGATGTTAAAAATTGGTGATTGGCAGCACGCCCAGAGCATTATGGATCAGATGCCTCCATTTTATGCGGCTTCACACAAGCCTATCGCTGTCGCTCTTTGTCGGCTTCTTCATGTGATGATTGAGCCTCTTTACAGGAGGTAAAGTGAACTGTGGCTACATTTAGAGAGATTATATGGAATAGCTGCTGTGTGCCTTACATGCAAATTGACTATTCATAGATCTGGCTTCACTTGAGCCCTCCCTAGTCATTGGCTCAGGCGCTGAACGTTTCACTGAATGTTTACAAACATTCCAGCTGCACAGAAGGTTAAAAAAAAAGCTGATCAAAAGCCAGGGTGCAGAAGATGGAACGGTATACTGTTCAGCATGGCTGGTTCTTGAAATGAAAAGGCGTCTGGGTAAGGGCCTGGGAGTTGGTCTGGAGGCAGAGCCCAGTGCAGAGGCTGTCCATTTAAGATGCGTAGTTTAGGAATAATAATGATGCTGAGAAGGAAAACAGCCTTTGACCTTGGTTTTCTAGCAAGGGTCGCAAAAGCAAAACCTGAAGCCACCTTTTGGCAACTTTAGCGCTGTGTAGGAAAGGATTAATCGGCAGAGGTGCTTTAAAAGAAAACAGCTTCCATCTGTGAATTTCGCTTGCTTTAAATTTTGTTTGATCTGTTTGAAAATAAGGATTTTAAAACTGCATTCTGTGCACATAGGTCCTCTGTTGCAGAGAAATAAAATGCATGTTCTGTAGGGGTCTAAAGGTATACCCTTTGCGGTATATCCACTATTCCTTTACATGGTTTATCAAATGTAACGGATGCAGTGTTCCTGTTTTGGTTGGCTGTGAATTGTGTGGAAGAGGTTATGAGATGTGCAGGGATGTATGCAAAACACAAACCCTATAGAATAGTTTGAGGTTTTAATGTGTACTGAATTTTAGATATTTCGAGCGCATTCCTGGGGGGGGGGAAGCTCCATAGGAGCCAGCTAACCCCGTGCCAGTGTAAGTGCCCATTTAACCAGGGATAATGGGCACTTATGCCATCCCAGGTGGCACACATGCTGGTGCCTGGGCGCCCCAGAGAAGTGTGGGCCTCTGCAGCCGCTGCACCGGGATCTAAATCCTAGAAGTGGCAGGCCGCGCCGGGGTTGGGGGGAGGGTGTTCCAAGGGGCGGAGCTGACTTTAGTCAGCTTCCTAACCCTTTTCACCCTGGGAACGCCCTCTTGAACTATGATGTGGTTGCTCTGTCTTTCTCAGTGGCGCAGCCTCACTGTTTGCAACAGGGCATTTCCCCCCTTTTCTCTTTTTTAAATTTTTTAAAAAGCTTTTTTCCCCCTTTGGTGGCTGGGAAGCCTCTGAGGAGGCGGCATGGCTGCGCTGCTCCTGGCTGCTGCAGATCTACCCCCTCCCCAGGAATGGGCTGCCCAGTTTTCTACATTTAAGTGTCACGTAAACTAAAACTTTCCTCTTTTCTTTCTAACAGAGTTGGAGTGCCCAAAGGTGCTAAAGGGACACCGATTCCTCCTTTGCAAAACAAGAAAGCGCCAAAGCAAGTAGAAAGCTTTGAAGATTTAAGGAAGGAAGTGTTCAACATGCTTTGTTACCTTGGGCCTCATCTCTCCCATGATCCCATTTTATTTGCAAAGGTGGTTCGTCTTGGCAAAGCTTTTATGAAAGAGGTTCGTGAGCTAGACCATGGAGCAAAAAAAACAAAAAATTGCAATGGCTCTTCTATCATACGGAAATTTGTGGGGTGATGGTGTCTTCAGTATATCATTTATATACAGAAGGGTGGCAGATCAGCAAAAGCCGTAGAAAGGCAGCACTTTTTTTTTTTTTTTTACCCAAGAGGGTGAACATGGGAAAGCTTTTCTTCATGGCTTTGATTTAGAACTAAGTAGATAAGGGGAAAGGAGCCCCGTGGCGCAGAGTGGTAAGCTGCAGTACTGCAGTCCAAGCTCTGCTCATGACCTGAGTTCGATCCCAACGGAAGTTGGTTTCAGGTAGCCGGCTCAAGGTTGACTCAGCCTTACATCCTTCTGAGGTTGGTAAAATGAGTACCCAGCTTGCTGGGGGTAAAGGGAAGATGACTGGGGAAGGCTCTGGCAAACCACCCCGCAAACAAAGTCTGCCTAGGAAATGTCGGAATGTGACGTCACCCCATGGGTCAGGAATGACCTGGTGATTACACATTGCTTTAAAAGGGTTTTTGGATACTATGGCTAAAAAATGGTTGGAAGACATCTTCACTGCTAAAGGGGCCAAAGTAAGTGCGAACAGTATTTTTTACAACATTTTCAAACTCTTAATACATCGATGGGAATACGTTGAAAGTGCGAACAGAATTTTTTATAACATTTCCAAACTCTTGATACATCGCTGGGAATACCTAATGCAGTAACAGCCATTGATGACTGATGCTTGACATTTCTGCATACAGCTAAGCTCTTATAAGATGGAAGGGTAGTAGTGTTCATTATTAACCAAACTGAAGTTTCTGAGAGAGATTTCTCGTGAACTAGGAAAGGGTTGCTGACTTGTCTAGTCTAGTCTGGGGCCTGGTTATGGCAAGGTAATGAACTGGAATGGTTGAAGGACGACTCTTTAGTAATTCACATTTGCACTGTCCTTGGTCTCATTTGCCTGGCAGCCTCCTGCTTTGGAGCTCTGCCCTACGTGAAAGGGCTAATAAAGCCAGTGAGAAAATAAGTGTTTTCCTCTCTTAGGGCTCCTTGACTTGATGAATCCTTTCCCCTGGGCTTTACTTCTGAATTGTGCATCTGCTATAACCACTGAGAATTGTTCAGTAGGAACTGGAATACAGAGCTAGAGATGTATATTTAATGTGCAGTGTGGTGTAATGGTTAGAGTATCAGACTAGGATATGGGAGACCCAGGTTCTAGTCCCCTCTCTGCCATGGAAGCTCACTGGGTGACCTTGGGCCTGTCACACACACTCAGTCTAAACTTCCTCGGAGGGTTGTTGTGAAGATAAAATGGAGAATGTTGTTAAACTGCTTTGAGTCACCATTGGGGATAAAAAAGCGGAATATAAATGAAGTGACTATATCTCTTCAGCCAAGTGTAGCCTGACTGTTGTGTTGTAATATTCTCGCTGCACGTATGCATCTTCTGTGGTGAAACTTTGCCCGGTGAATTGTAACTTGCATATGAAATGCCACTGGGGGGTAGCATTTTGATGTCTTCTGGCCAACATTTAAAGTATTTTAAGCATCCATATTAAAAATAAAACGGGTGGTGCTTTACTCTGCGAGCCAAGAAAGAATTTAGAAGAAGAGTCGGTTTTTATATGCTGACTTTCTCTACCACTTAAGGGAGAATCAAACCGGCTTACAATCACCTTCCCTTCCCCACAACAGACGCCCTGTGAGGTAGGTGGGGCTGAGAGAGCTATGACTCGCCCAAGTTCACACAGCTGGCTACGTGTGTAGGAGTGAGGAAACAAATACAGTTCACCAGATTAGCCTCCGCCACTCATGTGGAGGAGTGGGGAATCAAACCTGGTTCTCCAAATCAGACTCCACCACTCCAAACCACCGCTCTTAACCACTACACCACGCTGGCTAAATTTAGTTGCTGTATCTGATTATCTAGTTCGAAAGATGCTGCTGGCAACAAGTGTTGGTCTTTCCTTGAAATGGCTCCATAATGAGTAGATAACTGCAAATGTTATGGCAGCAATATTGCTGTGCGAGAAGTACCAGTTTAGAAGTTTGGGGTGTAGGAGACTCTAAGACCTCAGTAGTCTATTGCACACATCATGCCTTCCTTCTCCCGTTCTGCCTTTGCGCTCTGTCTCTAGCATTTGTCTTTTAAATTGCAAGCAGGTTGTTTGGAAGGCAGGTGGCTAAAGAGGAAAGGCAGTTAACACACATTTCCAGGGTCTTAAAATGCTAATTCTGACAATGAATAATATGAGTGCATAAACAAGAGATAGTGATGGGAGCCATAATGGGAGTCTTCATAGCGAGGCGTCTCTTCAGGAATAGAATTTAAATTGTGTTGTGGTTGCGCGTACAGATACTACACAATAAATAAAGCTGTGTTGTGGCTTTGTAAGAAAAAAATTATAACCCTTTTCATGCAGCAAAACATTCCGTGTAATTTCACCGTTAAATAGCTGACAGCCACAGTAGTTTTCCCGCTAGGTTCGATGAAATTAGTCTTCTGACAATTACAAGTTGTTAACAGATGGTTAAGCACTTGGGTAAGCCCTTGTAAATCTTAAGTTGGAATTTGGCAGTTCCCTGACAAACGTTTCTGTAAATATCACCTTTGTGATATGGTGTGTTTTGCAGAAAAGCATCTTGCATGGTACTATGGAGACCTGATGGTAGTAAATTTGAGCACTTGTTTCTGGATCTGCTTTTTGGGCCCTGAAGGGAGTCTCTGCTTGTGCAAAGAATCCATGCTGTTGTTGCTGGCTTTAACAAGCGCCTACATGCAGGCGCTTTCCCGTGTCTAGCCCTTTCCTCATGCCAAGCTCACTAGCGGAGGAGAGAGCTGCTACTTCTCTTCAGTCAGTACTTCACTTTCTCTAAAACAGCAGAGAGAACCAAGACAATATTTTTTTTCCCTGCCTGGGTATTTTGCTTCCTTGTTTGCTTGAGTTGCTTCTCTCTGTTGTCTCTTCAATCCGAAACAATTACATTTTAGCAGTGGTTTTTGTTTTTCTTCTGTAGTACCAATCTGATGGAAACAAGCAAGAGGATAAGGAGAAAATGGTGAGCTACTTAAACTTGTTCCTGGAATTATATGTAGTGTCTATACCTTTCCAGCACAAACAGCTACTGCATTTGTCAAACTTACTCTACACAAATTCAGCCTAAAGCTGGAATAGGCATCATAAAAGCTGGAACCCACTGAACTGGTTTTGTGATGTGCTGTCTTTGAGAACCACGAAGCATAACTCCTGAACCAGCAGAAGCAAATTGTACAATCTTTGTGGCACCCAAAGTAGAAGTCTGATCATTCAAATCCAGAAATCTATCTGTGTGCGCGCGCGCATGTGTGCACGCATCCCTGCAACCCCATTAATTTAATTGGAAAATTGGTTTTGGGAAGGAGCTCACTGCTCACAGTTCATTGTCCATGATTACAGTCCTGGCCCAGCTACATTATTTTGTTTTACTATGAATCTTTGTTGTTAGATTCAAATGTCATTGTTATATTTTGTAATCTGCTTACTGACTGAGTGATATTATCACGTTATCATCCGTTTACTGACTGACTGAAAACTCTTTATCATACTTGTCATCTGCCCTCGAGTCCCAGTGAGAAAGGTGGGCAATAAATGAAAATAACAGCATAAGGATTTCTGGGGTTTTCCCATACCTTCCCCAACATTGGCTCTTGGTGAAGATCACTTAAGCTGTCTGGTGTTACTGCAGGCACACCTCTGGCTGAGTATGGACAGTAGTGTTTTGGTGGGTCAAGTTCACATACATATGTCATGTATATCGTATAACCTGCCAAAACACTTCTGTCTATACTGTTCACAGGAAAGACTGCAATACATCCCATTTTTGTGTGTGTTAAGGATTACAGAATTGTAGGAGGTATGGAGATAGTGTGGTGTAGCGGTTACCTTTGGACTCAACTGGGAGATCTGAGTTCAAGGCCTATTGTGCCATGAAGTGAAACTGGCATGGTCACACTTCTAACCTAACCTATTTCACAGCATTGTTGTAAGGATGAAATGGAGAACCCAGTATACCACCCTGAGCTCCTTGGAGGGAAGGAGGGATAAAAATGTACTAGTTTCTAGTAGATGTTCTAGTTGTGATCTCTTTATTTCCTTAGCAACTTTATTAATACTAACTGCTTAATCTTCTCTACTGCAAGATACTGGTGCATGGTGACCAAGATGTTTTTAGCAAGTGTGCCAGTCTACCAGCACCAGTTTCCATATTTTGTTTTATTTCAAGGACTTGAGATGGTGCTTAGTGTAGTTTAATAAACTTGTAGGATTCTTGAGTTAGCTGTTCTTTGAATATGTCCTTGGATAGGAATTTGTGTGTGGTAGTTGGTTTTCTACATTGTTTTTTGTTGTTTGTTTCCCCTCCCTCAGGAAGTATTATTCAGTTGTTTGCTGAGTATTACAGATCAGGTCTTGCTCCCTTCTCTTACCTTGATGGACTGTAATGCGTGCATGTCAGAAGAACTCTGGGGGATGTTTAAAACGTTTCCATACCAGCACCGGTGAGCATTTGCTTGAAAAAGATGTATTTGGAAAACTGAAATTATTTGTCGAAATCACAAGCGTGCAATTGTGTGTTTTCTAAAATTTGCTTCTTGCAATACCGGATAGGTACCGTCTCTATGGCCAGTGGAAGAATGAAACGTATAATAGCCACCCTCTGCTAGTGAAAGTTAAAGCTCAGACAATTGACAGAGCCAAATATATTATGAAGTAAGTTGGTTTTGAAGTTTGTTCTTTTACTGGAGACTGTAGGTGAGATTCTAGGAGCTGATTTTTGGAAATGCTTTCTATTTGTACAAAGCTTCAAATATTTAAGCTTCAAATATTTATTAAGCTTCATTTATTTATTATTAAGCTTTCTTCAATGCTTTTGCATTAGTGAAATGATTAGACATGACCCAGCTAAAGCTAAGCCATTGTTTTCTCTGGGAAAGGTTTAAGCATGCATATGCTCCCTCATTGAAATCAGTGGTGCTTGAAATCCTTTTGTCTGGATAATATCTACAATAAAATCAGTACACGGGACTGTACTCCTTGTTACACAAGATTGTGGTTCAGCAGGTTCCCTGTTGGCTGTGCTTTGGCCACTCTCTGTCATCGGCCATTTTGCTGCATTGTGTGGCCTCTAGCGCCCAGTACTAGCACACTGTTATCTGTGTGTTTTTGCAGTGTCATATGGAAGTGTGATAGTCAGACTTGAGCTGGAGGTCGTTGCTGTAGGGAGAAATGAGAACGTTGGCATGTGCGATAATCTCAAGGCAGCAGCTCCGAAGTTGGGATGAAGTTACTTTAATCATGCTGGTCTACATGATAAGAGAACACATACTGAACCAGTGCACACTTAAGGCCAAAGCACAGATACTGTATTACACATACGAACACATGAAGCTGCCTTACACTGAATCAGACTCTTGGTCCGTCAAAGTCAGTATTGCCTACTCGGACTGACAGCGGCTCTCCAGGGTCTCAGGCAGAGGTCTTTCACATCACCTACTTGCCTACTCCCTTTAACTGGAGATGCTGGGGATTGAATTTGGGATCTTCTGCATGCAAAGCAGATGCTCTACCACTGAGCCATTAGCAACCCTTCCCTTCAGTTCTCTGCTTCCTTCCCTTTTGTGGCATATAGAATCATAGAATAGAACCATAGAGTTGGAAAGGACCACCAGGGCCATCAAGTCCAGCCCCCTGCACAATGCAGGAAATTCACAACTACCTTCCCCCCTCCACACCCCTAGTGACCAGAAGATGGCCAAGATGCCCTCCCTCTCATCATCTGCCTAAGGTCACAGAATCAGCATTGCTGACAGATGGCCATCTAACCTCTTCTTAAAAACCTCCAGGGAAGGAGAGCTTACCACCTCCCGAGGAAGCCTGTTCCACTGAGGAACCACTCTAACTGTTAGAGAATTCTTCCTAATGTCTAGACGGAAACTCTTTTGATTTAATTTCAACCCATTGGTTCTGGTCCAACCTTCTTGAGCAACAGAAAACAACTCGGCACCCTCCTCTATATGACAGCCCTTCAAGTATTTGAACATGGTTATCATATCCCCTCTCAGTCTTCTCCTCTTCAGGCTAAACATACCCAGCTCCTTCAACGTTTCCTCATAGGACTTGGTCTCCAGACCCCTCACCATCTTTGTTGCCCTTCTCTGGACACGTTCCAGCTTGTCTACATCTTTCTTAAATTGTGGTGCCCAAAACTGAACACAGTACTCTAGTTGAGGTCTAACCAGAGCAGAGTAAAGTGATACCATCACTTCGCATGATCTGGACACTATACTTCTATTGATGCAGCCCAAGACTGCGTTTGCCTTTTTTGTTACAGTATCACACTGCTGACTCATGTTCAGTGTTTTGTCTACAAAGACCCCAAGATTCTTTTCACACACACTACTGCTCAAACAAGTCTCCCCCATCCTATAATTATGCATTTGATTTTTCCTACCTAAATGCAGAACTTTACATTTGTCTTTGTTGAAGTGCATTTAATTAGTACTAGCCCATTTCTCCATCCTGTCAAGATCATCCTGCATCTTGGCTCTGTCTTCTACCATATTTGCTAATACTCCCAATTTAGTATCATCTGCAAATTTAATAAGCATCCCCTCTATTCCTTCATCCAAATCATTTATAAAGAGGTTGAACAACACAGGGCCCAGCACAGATCCCTGAGGAACTCCACTAGTCACTTCTCTCCAAGTGGACGAGGAACCATTAACTGGCACTCTTTGGGTACGATCTGTCAACCAGTTGCAGATCCATCTAACAATAATAGGATCTAACCCACATTTTCCCAATTTGTCTACTAGAATACTATCTGGAACCTTATCAAAAGCCTTACTGAAATCTAGATAATCTATGTCTACAGCATTCCCCTGATCCAGCAAGGTAGTAACTTTCTCAAAAAAGGAGATAAGATTAGTCTGACATGACTTATTCTTGAGAAACCTATGCTGGCTCTTAGTGATCAGATCCATCCTTTCTAAATGCTCAAGGACGGACTGTTTGATGATTTGTTCGAACACTTTTCCTGGTATAGAAGTCAAGCTGATGGGTCGGTAGTTACCTGGATCCTCCTTTTTCCCCTTCTTGAAGATGGGGACAACATTTGCCTGCCTCCAATCTTCCGGCACCTCACTTGTTTGCCAAGACTTTTCAAAAATAATGGACAGAGGTTCTGAAATTACATCTGCAAGTTCTTTGAGTACCCTTGGGTGCAGTTCATCTGGCCCAGAAGATTTTGTTTCATTTAAAGAAACCAGGTGTTTGTGCACTACCTCAATGCCAATTCTAGGCTGCAAATCCCTTTCCTCATCACATGTTCTGTTTATGCCATGTTGAGCACCACTTCCCTCACGAGAAAAAACTGAGGAAAAGTAGGAATTGAGGAGTTCTGCTCTCTTCATCTCCTGTTACAATTTCACTTTCCAGTCCACACAATGGGCTTATCTTGTCCTTGTACTTACTCTTACTCTGTACATAGGAAAAAAACCCTTTTTTGTTGTGTTTAGCATCTCTCGCTACCCTACGTTCATACTGAGCTTTAGCTTTCCTAACACTCTCCCTACAAGCACTAGTTATTTGCTTATATTCCTCTTTGGGTTATAAGGCCCTCCTTCCACTTCCTAAATGAGTCTTTTTTATTTCTCAACTCTTTAAAAAGCTGTTTATGGAGCCACCCTGGCCTCTTCAGGCTCCTCCCATTTTTCCTTCTCATAGGAATGGTTTGGGATTGCGCCTTCAGTATTTTATTTTTAAGAAATGCCCACCCTTCTTGAACTTCCTTCTCCTTAAGTATTTCTGACCATGGGATTCTACCTAGCATAAGTTTAAGTTTGTTAAAATTTGCTCTTTTGAAGTCCAACCTACATGTCTGACTATGTACAGGTTTTCCTCTCCCCAAGATTGTAAATTCCAAGAGTATGTGGTCACCTCTACCCAGGGTGCCTACTACTTTAACCTCATCGACCAGTTCTTTCCTGTTGGTGAGAATCAAGTCTAAGATAGCAGACCCCCTTGTTTCCCTGTCCACCTTCTGGAATAGGAAGTTGTCAGCAAGACAAGTCAGGAATTTATTGGATCTTGCATTTTTAGCAGCTTTGGACTTCCAACAGATATCCGGGTAATTAAAATCTCCCATGACCACCATGTCCCGTCTCTTTGAGAACTTTGTGATCTGGTCTAGGAGCATCCCATCCAAGTCCTCTGCCTGGTTTGGCAGTCGATAGCAGACCCCCACGAGAATATCACAATTATTTCTTATTCCTTTTATGTTTACCCATAGAGTCTCGACTGCACTACCATGCTCAGATTCATGTAGTTCTTCACAAGTGTACACATCTTTGACATACAGTGCTACTCCTCCCCCCTTCCTTATCAATCTATCCCTTTTAAACAAGTTGTACCCCTCAATCTTAATATTCCAATCATGAGTGACATCCCACCAAGTTTCAGAAATGCCTATTAGGTCAAAATCCCCTTCCTGTATTAGGGCTTCGAGTTCTTCCTGCTTGTTTCCCATACTCTGCGCATTAGTGTACAGACATCAGAATCCGTGGTTTATGTGCCCCATGGTTTTTGTTTCTGTACTTACCTGTGATTTTGTTTCCTTGCATACATGCCACTCCCTGCAAATCTTTATTGTTCTCGTCTCCAGGTATTATCAGCATACAAGGCTTTAAACTGTTGTCTTGCTCCCCCATAGGATTTAGTTTAAAGCCCTCCTGATCAGGTTTGCAAGGCTCTCACCAAACACATTTTTCCCCACCCTCGTGAGGTGTAAACCATCCCCCGACAGAAGAGCTTCTTCTCGAAAGCATAAGCCATGGTCCAGAAATCCAAACCTTTCTTGACGACGACACCTATGCAGCCAGTCATTAATTTGGAGTATTCATCTTTCCCTTCCTATGCCACGACCTTCAACAGGCAGAACTGATGAAAACACAACCTGCGCCCCCAAGTCCTTCACCTTCTCACCCAGAGCCATGTAGTCTCTTTTAATACGTTCTGGGCTGTGCCGGGCAATATCATTTGTTCCCACATGAACAAGTAAGAAAGGTATTGAGGTATTGATATGATAGTGTATTGTTGCTTCTAAACTGGTAAACTGGTTTTTGCCTGCTCTCCAGATGCAATCGGAAACCGTGTTATTGACCTTGGTTTGCCAGTAAGGCTTAACAGAGTCAAATCACTAAAAAGCTCATAGTCCAGTTGAAGCTCTTCTCCTTGCCATAGCTGGTTGAGAATGTTGTGTATGGTGTCAATGAAGTCCCTGGGCTATTGTCATTCATTCACCTGTTTTCTTCCTTGCCCCAGTCCAAGATAGTAAGAAATCATATATGAAATGGTGTATACATTCTCCCACCCCCGCCAGCAATGAAGGAAAAATTAGACTTACTCCCCATTTACAGGAAAATAGATGCATATACAGTTGTGAATGGAAATATAAAGCTGTGTATAAGAGAATTAAGTTGTGGTGATGTCTCTCATAGGCGTCTAACCAAGGAAAATGTAAAGCCTTCTGGAAGACAGATTGGGAAACTGAGCCACAGCAATCCAACTATTTTATTTGATTATGTATGTGACAGATAAGTATGACGCCTCTTTGCTCTTTGAAATTGGCAAAATAAGCTTTGTGTTTTTAAATATAATATTGAATGCAAAGTATTTGGAGTTCTTTAACTATATGTTTTTAAAAAATGTCTTGTAGATAGCTTTTTAAAAGTGTACACAGTGTTATTGTTGACTTTTAGAAAGTGTGTAAACAGCATAGGTGGTTTCTGTAAGATTTTAAGGCCTTGTAACAGTCTTGCCTTGGAAGGAACTAATTTTTCTTTGGTCTTTTCAGATTTTGTCTCAGATACAGAATTATGATAATTTAATAACGCCAGTTGTTGATTCACTGAAATACCTCACTTCGCTGAATTACGATGTCTTGGCATGTATCCTTTTGTCGACCTCATAGCTGTCCACCTTTTTAGGCCCCTGCTAGGCTTCTGTTTCATCCCGTGGTTGCTCCTATTAGGTTTTTTTGCTGCCTTGAAGCCAAGGTAGAGGCTGATCATACCCCTTCCAAGCTTAATTTGATAAAGCTGCTTGTTCTTAAGGTACAAGATGATCCTTTTAAGGAGCTTGCAATTTTCTTTTGGCCAGCTGGTCCCACCCATTACTGTGGTGAAGCAGCTGCAATCTTTACAAAATTTCATGTAAGTTTCTAAATATTCAGACTTGTGAACTGCTGTTGGGGGTCTCCTGTAGCAAGAGCTCAATCCCAGTTTTAACTTGAGTAGTGTATTCTCGCTCTGAGGCAGAGGGCATCTTCAGGTTGCTCAGGGAGGCAGGAACAAGGTCCTTCTGGGGCTGTGGCATAGTCATAAGCAAGCCCAGGTCCAGATCCTCTGGTGAAATATATTTATCAGGTCAGGCATCCACCATCTTGTTTTGGCAGGAAAGATCTTCTCAATCAGCTAGCATGTAAGCACAGAGATCAGAGAAGAAAGTAGTGAAGGCAAGAAGAAGCAAAAACACAGAGGAGGTATAGAGGAATAGTGACAGAAAAGCACAGAGAGGATAGGTTTCCTAATAGGTGGCTTAAGGGCAGCAGAGGCTGCAGAGAAGCTGCTCTCCCTTCGAGAGATAGGAAACAAACTGAGGAGGAGGGATTGAGTCCCTCGCAGGAGACAGGAAGTGAAGGACCTTGTTCCTGCCTCCCTGAGTAAGCGAAGGAAATCACTCTATCTGAAGATGTCCTCCTTACCTCAGAGCAGAAGGAACCTTCACGGTGAGTAATCCAAGGTTCATTGCAATCTGGTTGGCTGTTCCTTGTATGGAACTGTTGCTTCCTTCAGAGCAACCCCTTAAGGTTGTTCTTTGTTGTTGATGTTAGGATGGAGGTGGAATGCTTTCTCTAAAGGTACAGGCTGTATGAGCAAATGAAAAACAAGTTGTAAAGGCTTCAAAATGTCAAATTCCTTCTTTGAAGCGGTAGCTGTTCTGGGTTTATTTTACTCTGCTACAACAGGTCGCTTCTCACGTGCAAATGTGGCAGTCCATTTATTTAGAAAACAAATGTTGAATAATTCACTAGTGCTGTATATAACTTGTTCTGAGGGTGAATCTTGCTTAACTTCAGAAAAAAAAGATTGCATTATTGAAGCATTGGCCAATCCTGAAAAGGAAAGGATGAAGCACGATGACACTACAATCTCCAGCTGGCTGCAAAGTTAGTATTTTTTTTAAATAATTAAAATATATGTTTCACTGTCTGAGGCTAGCTGGAGCTAGCATTGCCTGTTGCTGGTGGCAGCTTGGAGCTGCTCCCCTGCATTTTCCTTCCCTTCCACTTCAGTTAACGTTTGGTTTCAGGGAAATGTACAGGCAGAGCCACTGATGTGGTTCCTTATCACCTAATTGCTGCTCAGGAGTCAGGAAAGAAAGTGGTGATCTTCTCAAGAAATGTGCCAATAAAGTTGTAAGGATAGCTGCTTGCCGCTTGCAATGCCTGAGGAGTAGGTTTTTAATATGCAGTGACCCAGTTGGCATATTGTATTTAAAAGCTTGTTTTTACAGTGACCACACTTGGATATGAGCTGTGTCTTTCTCCCCACTTGCTCTAGGCCTAGCTAGCTTCTGCGGTGCAGTTTTTCGAAAATACCCTATTGAACTTGCTGGTCTACTCCAGTATGTGGCAAATCAACTAAAAGCTGGGAAAAGGCAAGTAGACAGTCTCAAAGTATGCTTTTTGCTTTGCTGCAGTTGTATTGGTGACGTTCTGCTTGCATGGCATTGCACAGTGTACGGCTAGAGATCTTTCAGTACCCATGGATCAGGACCCTCGGGGGTTGCGGAGCCCCACATGCTGGGTTGTGAGTTTCTCTAGAGCCACCATAGTTTCTTTTTGGAAGGACCTGTTGGATGCTGTGTAGGCGTGAGGACCAGGCCATATTTACTGCCTTTATTTAATTACACACAGCAGGAAGGTGAGGAAAGGTCACTCATGGTTGGAGAGGACCCCTCTTGCTCTTGGCTTGATTCTCCTAACACTTCCTGGTGCTTGGCTTGTCCTTGGTCCTCTTGGTCTGCTGTCCACGGTCCTGACCTTTTTCTAGTTTTAGGTTAAAAATTTTTTTTAACAAACAAACATGAACTAAGGTCATAAATCTGACCACCCCTCACACTATCACACTTTGTAATTTGGTGGGGTCCATGCTCAATGGATCCTGAGCGTGGCAAAGTTGAAGACCACTGATTTAGTACATATATGTCTAGGCGGTTTCATCCAACAACTCAAGGAAGGTGCATGTTTCCCAGGAGCTGGATTAGGGAAGTCCTTATGGAGTACTTACTACATTTGTGCAGAACCAGATGCAAATCTGCATGCTCAGCCACGTTTCAGTGCATGCCGTTTTCATCAGCTCTGCACAGTGTGGATGCTACCATTCAAAGTAGCTACCCACATTGCTACTGGTTGCATGTAGCACCTTGCCCTTGGCCATGTGGTCTGTGCTTCATCTGTAAAAAATTCTGGAAAGATGTTAGTCAGTTTTTTAAAAGCCCCCTCAAAAGGCACTGTGCAGTAACTACACTTTCAAAAACGTGTGCACTAGATAAAAACTTGTAAACCCGTCTGCATGCTTACCATCTAAGATAATTAGCACCTTGAACTGTCCTCATACTGCTTAACCTAGATGAAGGTATTATGTGCTGCAAATTACTTTTTGCGGTGCTCACACTGCAGTCCTTTTCATTGTTCCCATTTTTCTCCATAGTTTTGACCTACTTATTTTGAAAGAGGTGGTACAAAAAATGGCCGGGATAGAAATCACCGAAGAGATGACCATGGAGCAGCTAGAAGCCATGACTGGGGGAGAGCAGCTCAAAGCAGAGGTGTGTTGGCAGTTCAACTCCAGTAATAGGAGTTTGGAATGTTTCACTTGTGGTGTGTGTGTATGTGTGTTTTTGTTTAAAAAAATTATCAATTGCCCCAACAATGGAAGGAAAGAATAACAGTAACTGAAATTACTTAGAAGCAAACAGGATGTGCATGTCTACTCATGGCTAGTGTACATATAATAATCCCAGTCCCTTAACAATGACTGAAGAATAGATTTATCTATTTGCTAAATTTATACCCACTCTTCTCCCCAACGGGGATCCAAAGTGGTTTACGATATTCTTCCCTCCTCCATTTTAGGTTCACCACAACCCTGTGAGGTAGGTTAGGCTGAGACTGACCCAAGGTTACCCAGCAGAGTAGCAGAGTTGAGATTCGTACTGAGGTCTTCCAGATCCTAGTTTGACACTCTGACTGCTGTACCGCATTAACCCTGATATTGGGAGGGTGGGCAAATTTGTGCTGGCTCATTGAGGGATGGCAGATTATGCATATTTGGTGTTCTCCAAATGAATAGAATTTTTATAGGTAGACAAAATGGCCAAGTGTTGTGTCTGCTCCCACAGGTTCATCTTCCTGATATCACCTTGTGATATTTTAGCGTGAGGAACTAAGTGATAAATTTAGGTTTTTCCTAACTTATTTCAGTTCTTTGTTCAGGGTGGATATTTTGGCCAGATCAGAAACACTAAAAAATCATCTCAGAGATTAAAAGATGCACTTTTGGATCATGATCTTGCCCTTCCACTGTGCCTTCTCATGGCTCAGCAGCGAAATGGTGTGATCTTTCAAGAAGGAGGAGAAAAACATTTGAAACTTGTGGGAAAACTGTACGACCAGGCAAGTAAAAACTATTTTGGTATTCTCTGTATTCTGCAAGGAGTCCATCTTTAGAGTGTAGAATATACGTTACACGGTACAGAATTTAGTTAGTTGGCTTTCCTCTGTCATAAGAACATAAGAAAGGCCATGCTGGATCAGACCAAAGTCCATCAAGTCCAGCAGTCTGTTCACACAGTGGCCAACCAGGTGACTCTAGGAAGCCCACAAACAAGACGACTGCAGTAGCATTATCGCACCTGTGTTCCACAGCACCTAATATAATAGGCATGCTCCTCTGATACTGGAGAGAATAGGTATGCATCATGACTAGTATCCATTTTTACTAGTAGCCATGAATAGCCCTCTCCTCCATGAACATGTTCACTCCCCTCTTCAAGCCTTCCAAGTTGGCAACCATCACCACTTCCTGGGGCAGGGAATTTCACAATGTAACTAGGTGTTGTGTGGAGAAATACTTCCTTTTATCTGTTTTGAATCTGTAACGCTCCAGCTTCAGCAGATGACCCTGCATTCTAGTATTATGAAAGAGGGAGAAAAGCTTCTCCCTGTCCGCTCTCTCCACACCATGCGTAATTTTATAGACCTCTCTCATGCCTCTCCTTAACCGCCTTCTTTCCAAACTAAACAGCCCTAAGAGTTTTAACCGCTCCTTGTAGGGCAGCTGCTCTAGTCATGACTCCAGCTACAAGCACAGGTGCAGAACAGCCAGAAAGATTAGGGTAGGTTAACAGGTCAAGCTGCAGATGTGCTGGGCCCCAAACCTTGTCAGACAGGAATCCTTTGGGTAGCAAGAACTCCCTGAGATGATGTTCCCTGAACTTGGCTTCCTTCAAGGAATCCTCGCCCATGTCACCAACAGCCTCTTGAACATCCACTTCTTCCTGAGAGCATCACCTCCTTTGCTGAGCAGAACTGATGGAGCCCTTTAAGGCTCTGAGCTATGCAGGGAGTAAGGGGCAGTCTGTGGAAGTGTCCAGGTCAGAGAAGGGTGGAGGGACTTCATTCGGGCTTTTATGAGACATACATGACAGGGCTGTACCCCAAAGCAGCCTTGGACATGACGGTTCAAGATTGTGATGGATTTATTTTTTTTACCTGCTGACTCAGTACAGCTGGCCTGCATGGCTCACCCAACACAGAAGCGACTGCACACTGATTTGTCAGCTGTATTAGTTTTTTTTAAAATGTTGTTTGTTTAAAAAGGATCTTTTTCATTGGCTCCTAATACTTTTCGCACTTCTCCTTTCAGTGTCATGACATTCTGGTACAGTTTGGTGGATTTTTAGCATCCAACTTAAGCACAGAGGATTATATTAAGCGAGTGCCTTCTATCGATGTTCTCTGTAATGAGTTCCATACCCCTCATGATGCTGCATTTTTCCTTTCGAGGCCTATGTATGCACACCATATTTCAGTAAGTACAAATGTTCAGTTGATCTCCATCCTAGGTATGCAGCCCAGACAGTTTTAATGACAGTTGAAACTTGAGCATTCCATAGATACATGTAGGGATTTCACAGAGATTGGCAGTGTGCTACATTCAGTGGCTAGCTCAATTCAGACATCTCACTAAACCATAGTTAAGGAACTTAACTGTGGTTTAGTGTTATGCTTGAATTGACAGTTTGTGATATGCTGTTTGCCAGCAAACTAGAATCGGTACCCATGGTGTGAAGTGGAATTGCAGACGGTGGTTTCTGCCTTCCAGGGTATGGTGTGCTACCTGAATTGACAAACCATCATTATGGCCTTTACTCTTTTTCTAAAGACTTGAGTCTCGGTGAGAAAGGCGGGCATGCTATGGCAGGTTTAGCAGGCAAGTGTTTTTCTATGTGCACTTGTGTGAGTACGACGTATGATTCTATGTGTGTGCCTCTTTTATTTTTAATCAGTCAAAATACGATGAGCTGAAAAAAGCAGAGAAGGGGAACAAGCAGCAGCAAAAGGTTCACAAATACATTACATCGTGTGAACTCGTGATGGCTCCCGTTCACGACGCAGTGATCTCCTTGCACCTTCCCAAGGTTTGGGATGACATCAGTCCACAGTTCTACGCTACGTTCTGGTCACTGACAATGTATGACCTCGCTGTGCCTCACAGCAGCTATGAGAGGGAAGTCAACAAACTCAAAGTCCAGATGAAAGCTATCGATGACAATCTGGAAATGGTATGTAATGTTGATCCTAAGAGACTCGATGCTTTCTGTGCTTGGTTACCATGAAATTTTACAACCGTCCCAGTTCATGACACTTTAAAATAAAATTGAGTGCTACAGTGATGTGATTGATTGCAGTATGTTTAAAATAAATAGCATATTCTGGTAGAAGGTCTTTGGTGACTGGCAGTCATACTAATCTCTTAAGTATCTTTAATGTCTACAAAACTGCTCTGCTAGCAGGCAGCAGCAAAAGTATGATACATTTCAAGAGGCCTGATTCTTATGGACCCAGCATGGTTGGGGGTTGAGTATTAATGTGCAGTGTTCTGGATCTTTTTAGCCTCCAAATAAAAAGAAAAAAGAAAAAGAGCGCTGTACGGCCCTGCAGGATAAGCTGCTTGAAGAAGAGAAGAAGCAGTCTGAGCATGTGCAAAGGGTGCTGCAAAGGCTGAAGCTGGAAAAGGATAATTGGCTTCTTGCAAGTAAGTAGGGTGGGACTTTTTCCTGTGATCCATAAACACACACACATTCACTGTTTAGATAGAACTGCAGATGTGTTTCTGTGCATTTCGTTAAGCATGTCAACTGTTCTGTACTGAGTCCCATAGTTGTTTGATACTTTAATGATTTGTGATGTTTCAGTTCAGAAGTATAGATAGGAGCTAACCATTTTCAGATTGCTGAGGGTTTTTTTAAAGAACCGTTAACCAGATTACAATGATTTTTATTTAATTACTTTATAGCCTACCTTTCTCGCTGAGAAGGCAAATTACAAAATAGAAAAGCAATGCAGTTGGACAGCATAAGGCATCCAATAAACAATGCAATGCAAAAAAAAAAAAACCCTGTCTAAGGTATGACATACCATAAAACAATGCGAAAAACGAATTACAAACATTTTTTGTTGTGCCATCAAGTAACAGCCGACCTGTGGTGACCCCGTAGGGTTTTCAAGGCAAGAGACTTTGGAGGTGGTTTGCCATTGCCTGCCTCCGCGTCATGACCCTGGTATTCCTTTGGAGGTTGCTCATCCAAATAGAAGCCAGGGCCAATCCTTATCAGCTTCTGAGATCTGAAGAGCCTGGGGCTATCCAGGTCAGGGCAATCAGAATTACAAACATAGAAGACAGTAAAAACAAGATGATTCAATAAACATTGCAATAGACTACCATCCTATTTCCATATAAAAGTGCCCTTCTGAATCATGCCATTATACTATAGCCCTCTTCCCTTTATATAAATGTCCTTCTGAACATTTCTGTTTTGCACATGCTGTGGAATGAGGGAAGTGTGGGTATCTTCCTGACCCCTCAGGCAGTCCATTCCACAAAGTGGGAGCCTCGACAGAGAGTTCATGTGTCTTAGGGTGTACCATGGGCTGTCTTTTAACTGAGGTCAGGAGTGAGCCATGGGACTGTGTGCTCCTTCTCTGGAGCCCTTTCTCCTCCTAGAGCAGATTTTCCCCTTCTAGCCGTTGCTGTGGTTCCCTTTGAACTTAGTTAACCAACTGCAAAATTCTGGTTTAAAATCCTGATTAAGTAGGGACCTTTACTAGCTTTACCTGCCTTAATATAAGCTCTATTGTATCCTTTAACTGTAATTAAGGGGTGAGAGGTGAATAAATTATATGGAGCGAGTGATCCTGTGGCCTGCTATCTCTTGTATTGATTCCCATGGTTAGCAAATATCTCAGTGAAGGTAGAGAGAATATCTATGTCTTTTCTACACTTGTCCATACGACAGAGTTTAGCACCAAGCACCGGTGTTGCTTATCTAAATTCAATAATTGCCCATGAGATCGGGTGAGTTTTCCTGAGAAGTAGGAAGGAGGCTTAAATTTTTAGTCTTTGTGCTCAAATGCTAGTATTTGGTGCTGATAACTATTTGCTACATCTATGCAACACCAATGTAATCAGCATTGCTTCTGTCCCAGCTGGTCTGATCAGTAATTTCAATCTGTATGTTTTTATGGCTGAAAGTTAGATGGACCCAAAACGGATACATTGGTGACAATAATAGTAACTTATAAAAATGCATTTTACAGAGTCTACCAAAAATGAGACCATAACGAAATTTCTGCAGTTGTGTATATTTCCTCGCTGCATTTTCTCTGCCATTGATGCCGTCTACTGTGCTCGCTTTGTGGAACTGGTGCATCAACAGAAAACACCAAATTTTTCCACACTTCTTTGTTATGACAGAGTAAGTCCTTCTGGGTTATGCTGTCGTTCAGTTTGTTTTGTTCTGAGCCCCGTAGAGGCAACAGGTGAACTTTTCTGCCAGGTGAACTATTCTATGACCTTAAGCAGATGATGAGAGGGAGGGCATCTTCTGGGCATGGAGTAGGGGTTGCTGGGTGTGTGTGTGTGGGGAGGTAGTTGTGAATTTCCTGCATTGTGCAGGGGGTTGAACTGGATGACCCTGGTGGTCCCTTCCGATTCTATGAAAGGTGATCCAGCATTTCCACTGAATTTCAGAATCTCTCATTATCTGTAATCTAGTTTGATAATTCGTCCTCTAGTTCATAGGTATGAAGCTTGGTTAGGCTGGTTATCTTGGAAGCGGTCTGAAAGACAATGGGTGTGAACAACAGAAATTAATCTTCCTGGATTCCACCGCTAACTTCAGGACCTAAAAGTTTAAAGCTTGATAGGACGATGAGAAAATTTGGGAAGTTACTTTTCAGTATAAAGTTATTGTGAGGGTTATACACTGACTTAGTTTCAGTAATACCCAGATCATTTGACGTGAATCTGTAAGTAATATGAGAAAGGGAACTTCAAATTGGCAAGCGGATCGGGGTTTTGTTTTCAAATACTCAAAATGTTACTGAAACAAAACAATGGCATGATTAAAGCATAGAGCCTGACTTTATTTTGCAGTGCATTCTAATTGTGCGGGTGTCTTGTGTTTTAATTTCTCTCAGGTATTCTCTGATATAATCTATACAGTAGCAAGCTGTACTGAAAATGAAGCTAGTCGCTACGGAAGGTTTCTGTGCTGTATGCTAGAAACTGTAACACGGTGGCATAGTGATAGGACCATATATGAAAAGGTATGTAAAGCACTCAAAATGCTCCCCTGAAAGCCTGCCATACTTAATGCTTCTCTGCATAATTCCTCTTTAACGTTTATTAGTTTCTAGTGAAGGAGCTGGAAATCATTGCTGGCCCAAGTAAGAATGATTGTGCCATAGATATAGGGTTGGATCCATTGACCTCTGTCACCAGAAGAATGTGGATTTTTCAACACATTCCCCTTTTCCCAGTAGTCTCTTTTTACCCCCAGCAAGTTGATTCCTGGGATTGCTGGACCCACGTGGACAGATAGTCAGAAGGCTGCAGTGAGAAGGAGGAAGGGATGCATTCAGTATAACACATTATCTTGGAAGGGTGATTCTAAGCTACGTTCACAAGCAATGAAGGGAATGCACAGTACTCCCATCTGACAGCTTCAGCAGTGGCAGGAGGGAAAACAGTCTCCCACCTGGATCTAGGCAACAGTGGAGGTGTGTAGACATCTGCCTGCCCTCCATCTGACAGCCTCAGCAGTGGCAGGAGGGAAAACAGTCTCCCACCTGGATTTAGGCAACAGTAGAGGTGTGCCTAGCCTGTTCCTGCTTTCCCTCTGACATGAATGTTACCTTGAGATGCTGATTTTTCAGTAGCTGATTTTTCCTATTTGTTTTTTAAAATAAATTAAGAAGAAAAGAAAAAAATATAGCATACGTACTCTCCATACACCCAGTGTATTAGGCCTTCATACACCCAGTGTATTAGGCCTTCCAAGGGATGCTGAATACTAGCAACATACCACATATTAAACCTTTGGTATTTCTAGAACTCCAATGTGCGAGTCCCTCTCAGTACTTTAAAATGTGTCCGTTTATTCTTTACTGCCTGCTTGAGTAAAACAAGCTTTTTTTCTCTCTCTGCTTTCAGGAATGTGGAAACTATCCAGGCTTCCTCACTATATTACGGGCAACTGGTTTTGATGGTGGGAACAAAGCCGACCAATTAGATTATGAAAATTTTCGACATGTGGTACACAAGTGGCATTATAAGTTAACCAAGGTAAGCAAGGGACGTTCAAATGCTGTAGTGGTTCTGCGCATTTGTTGGACTGTGCCTTGACTGCGCCTTTCCTTCTTCGTTCTAGGCTTCTGTGCACTGCCTTGAAACGGGTGAATATACACACATCAGAAATATCCTGATTGTGTTGACCAAAATCTTGCCATGGTATCCCAAAGTTGTGAATCTGGGCCAGGCCTTGGAAAAAAGGGTCCATAAAATCCGTAAAGAGGAGAAAGAGAAGAGACCTGATCTCTATGCATTAGCTATGGGGTAACAAAACCTTCCTTTAAAAAAATGGCTAAACAGTTCAAGAAAACACTACCAAACCCTGATGTATGTTTTTAGCTTTCCTTATGACTCTAGGTTGACTTTGCTTTGGAAGATGGTGCCTCATCTGTCCAGAGTCTGGTGTGAATGTGGTTTTGAGTGTTTGTTTTAGATGACTCATGAACGACAAACCTTCTTAAGCAAACCAAATCAGGATTCCTCTTCTATTCTTTCCTGCCCCCCCCCCCCCAAGTAATTTTGTGTAGGTTTTGGTAGCAGGGCATGTTAATAAGTAAGAGAGACCAGAGCAAGCAGAAGAAATATTAATAGAGTATTAATATTATTAATATGGGGTAGCAATATTTATTCTGCATATATTAAATGTGTACACTGTTGTTGATTAAGTTAATCTGTATAAAATCACACCTATGTTATATTTTGCATCATGTTTTTATAAATGAAAGCTAACCTCCCTTCTGTGTTCCAGAAAGACTTTAAAGCAGTAATGTGCTATTTCTTAATAGCACCAAAGGTTTGCTTGATTATTCTTTGCAGTACAGGGGGAGAGATATGTTTGATGGCAGAGATGTTGAGAATTAAGGTCTCCTAAGTAAGTGAATTGAAGAACTTTATTTGATTCTCCAGAGTCAAATGTTTGTCATTAGTTTGGTGGGAAAACCATAAGCGACTTTCCCTCAGAAAGGAGATGAATCTTCCCCAGCCTCTGCTCTCTTAGCTTTGGTTTTTGTCTCTATTGTCGTCGTTTGTGTCTGTTTAACACTTTGTGCGACTTTCAGCTATTCTGGACAGTTGGAAAGTAAAAAACATTGCATGGTCCCTGAAAACGATTTCCACCACAAGGATCCACCCACCAGGAATGCAGTACCTACAACAGTGCAGAACGGGCCAGGTGGAACAGGGCTGCCTCCTTCGCTGACAGTGAACGCAGCTAAACTGGAAGAAAGCACTGCTGAGGAGACTGGTACGGCAAGAGCGAAAAATCCCTCCCCCACCCCCCAGCAGCCAAAAAAGACACCGAAAAAACACATGCCATTTTGTTGACTCGGTTATCAGTGACATGTGTATGTGAAGTGCTGTCAATTCACAGCTGATTTATGGCGAGCCCTGATGGAGTTTTCAAAGCAAGAGATGATGGGAGGAGGTTTGCCATTGCCTGCCTCCGCGTGGGCCGAGAGAGTTCTGAGAGAACTGTGACTAGCCCAAGGTCACCCAGCAGGCTCCGTGTGGAGGAGTGGGGAATCGAACCTGGCTCTCCAGATTAGAGTCCCGCTGCTCTTAACCACTACACCACGCTGGCTCTCTAGTGGATTTAAAGGGGTGTTGTATTAGACAAATTCATGGAAGCTCTGTCAATCAATGATGATGAGTCATGTTGCCCAAACAGAACCTCCATGTTCAGAGGTGGTATATCTCAGTATACAAGTTAGGGAGGAGCAACACCGGGTGGAGGCTTTGGCATCTCTGCTCTGTTTATTGGCCTTCCAGAACAATCTTGTTAGCCACTATTGGGAAACGGTGCTGGACTAGATGGATCACAAGGTCTGATTTGATAGGACTGATTTTAGGCATTGCAACTGTGTCAATTAATTTTACCATAATCCCATTGTTTTCAGCGATAAGAGGCAATAATCTGTAGTCGCTCACACACACTTGATGCTGTGGTTTCTGCTCATTCATGTGTAAACCAGCCCTCAGTTTTAGTTTAGTATTAACCCATAGGACAAGATGCAGTGCATGCTAAATATTATTTGTATTTATTAGAAGATAAAAAGTAGGCCCCTCTCTTTGTTTCGCTCCCTCCAAGTAACTACAATATGAGTACATTTGTTGAAGCAGTGCCTACATTGTAATTTTTCATTATTGGCGAATGGCATTGCACAGTAAAAAGAACCAAATTTGCTTGGTTGTTTAAGTAGTCAATAATTGGTCCCTAAATCTTTATATGCCACTGATCTATATCTTTGTTGTAATTATTTTAACAGATAAATTAAAGGAGAAATCTCAGGGTGCTGTAAAAGTAATTAATAAAGCTGCCAGTACAACACCAAAAGTGACTGCGAGCAATGGGAACAGTGCTTCTAACAGGTGAGTAAGTTTTCTGTCTTTAGAGTTTAGCCGACATTAGGAAAAGACCCATTTGGGTGAGCTGCACAAACGTAGCAGAGCAGAAGCCTAGTGGCAGGGCTCAGAGCCTATCTAGAGGGGGCTGGCCCCAAAAGCCTTTATAGCCTCAAAAGGGGCGGAGGTGGAAGAGGCGGAGAAAGGAGGGGCTTAGCCTTTATAAGCAGGCAGAGGCTGAGGAGGAGAGAGTTCCAGGACAGACTGAGGAAACGCTGTCTCTGAAAGCCGATTGAAGAGAAAAGGTGCTTTCAAGACAGGGCAGCCCCTCTCCCTTATCTGAGGCCAAGGAAGTCAAGCCTGAGATGGCGCCCAGAGGCTCCACGGGTACACCACCAACGGGGCACCCTGGAAAATCCTCACATAACCTATGAACACCAATGCTAGGAGGCAACATCAGGGGAAGGCCTTGGTCTCTGGGCCCTCTTTGTTGGCCCCCAAGGGTAACTAGTTGGCCACTGTAAGAAACAGGATGCTGGACTAGATAGACCACTGGTCTGATCTATCAGGGCTTTTCTTGTATTCTTATTCTGGATTCCCATAAATACTGTGGGCAGGAAATTATGGTATGTTTCCCTTTGTTCCTGGTATTGTATGTACCCTTTTGCCAGAAAGGGCAATAATTATTTAAACGTCCGTACTGTCATTTCTCTAAATTTCCCATAGCATTTTGTAGTTTAGCAGCAACAGAATTAAAGGATCATTAATTTTGAGACTGGCTGTTTGGGGTTTTTTGTTTATTTTTTAATGGGGAAAGCTAAAATTGCCTCTGATTACTAATGTATAATATCCCTTAATCCCATGCAGCAAAGTAATTAAAGAAAAAGAAGACAAAGAGAAATGTGGGAAGGAAAAAGACAAGGAGAAAAAAGAGAAGACTCCAGCTGCCACTCCTGAGGCCAAAGCACTTGGAAAGGATGGGAAAGAGAAACCAAAGGAAGAGCGGACAAACAAAGAAGATAAAAGCAGAGATACCAAGGAGAAGACTCCCAAGTCAGATAAAGAGAAGGAAAAAGCCAAAAGAGAAGAGAAATCCTCCAAGGATGAAAAATCCAAGATAATTGTTACCAACGCCGAGTCAAAATCAGCAGCAGAAAAGGAGAGAGAGAAGGAGCCATCCAGAGAGAGAGATGTAACCAAGGATATGAAATCCAAGGAAAATATTAGAGGAGGAGGAGAGAAGGTGCCTGTTGCTGGGTCCTTGAAGTCACCTGTTCCCCGATCAGAAGCATCAGATTCTGAAAGGGGTACGTTCACCTTCTCCTTATTTTCTTATTTTCTCCTTATTTTCTGTAAAAGTGGGCCTTCTGTATAGCATAATGCCTAGCATCAGTGTGGTGTAGTGGTGATGGGGAAGCTACCCCTGGCAGATGCACACATGCCAAACAGCAGCACGCCCAGAACAAGTGGCTTGGCAACCGAGTTGAAGAAGACGAAGAAGAGTTGGTTTTTATATGCCAACTTTCTCTACCACTTAAGGGAGAATCAAACTGGCTTACAATCACCTTCCCCTCCCCACCACAGACACCTGTGAGGTAGGTGGGGCTGAGAGAATGTGACTAGCCCAAGGTCACCCAGCTGGCTTCATGTGTAGAAGTGGGGAAACCAACCCGGTTAGCCTCCACTGCTCATGTGAAGGAGTGGGGAATCAAACCTGGTTCTCCAGATCAGAGTTCACCACTCCAAACCACCGCTGTTCACCACTACACCACGCTGGCTTAAGGTGCTTGCAGTGCTGCTGTTACTGCCTCTTGGACCTCCATAGCAGCCAGCCAAGGTTAGAGGGGGCCTTGAAGACTGGGCTCACGTTTGCTTCTACTTCGTTAGGTCAAATACAGCCTTCCCAACTCTCCCCACGCCCCATTTTCTTTTCCAACACACCTCTTCACAGGGAGGAGTTTTGACATTCAGACTGAAAAGATTGCCTACCCCTGGACTAGGATCTGGGAAGCTTGGATTAAAATCCCTCCTCTACATGAAGCTTGCTTGGTGATCTTGGGACACACAGTCTCAGCCTACCTCGCAGGGATGTTTTAACAGTGAAATGGGGAAGCATATATGCCATCTGAACTTGAGAGAGGAGTAGGATAAAAATGTACAGTAGATAGGAGGGCACAGGGTGTGTGTGTGTGTGTACGAACTAGGGTCCATGTTAAGGAATTAATTTAATCTGAGATCTGTTACTTGAATGTCATCACAACTGTATCTGGATGGAAGGCAAGAATTCTGAAGCTCAGTAAATTGATGAAAACATTCCTCTCTTTCAGAACAAAAACGCCGCAAAGTTGATACCCATTCTTCTCCATCGCATTCCTCAACTGTAAAGGTTAGTATAGCCTGAGGAAGGCAGCGCCCATTTTACGCTCACGTGTTTGGAATGGCAGTGTCCGACTTCCTTCAAGTTTTGTGCCAAGTGGAGCCATTGGAGGTTTTTTTTGTATTGCATTACAAAATGCATTCCTTTTCTCGGTTGGTGGACTCTTTTTTTCATTAAAATAAAAATAAAACAAATATTTTTTTAATTAGAAAAAAAACCCAGAAAGCTTCAAGGACCTAGCACAATTTTTTGTAAATATAAGTTTGGAAGTGTCAAGAGAATTTTTTTTTTTACCAAAAATAAAAGTGCCTCACTGTTTTTTTAAACAGTCAGATATATTTTTTGGAGTGCAGTGGTAGCTACAAGCAAACGAGTCTTGCAGCAAGCAGAGAGGAGCGTATTTTTCTACACTAATGTTGAAGAATCTATAGCACTGAAGAGTTCCCGGAGGATTATGGGATACACGATACCTCTGAATCATAAGGCTTCTTGAGGAGCGTCCTGCCGCTGTGTGCCTTCCCCGGAGGAGCCTTCCAAAAGGAGCCCCGCTTTAAAAGCCTCCTTGGTGATCAGTTCTCCTGTGGTTGTGTATGTTCAGTGAGCAGGCAGCTGCTGCTGTTGCACCTTCCGTGCGAGGGTGGTTTATATTCCAGTGGGTTCCCAGCCTGTTGAGCTCTGCGTTCCACTTAACCCAGATGCGGCAGCCAAAACCTTCCGCCCAGCAAAGAGAAAACCCCCAGCAGTCAAGTGCAGCACAAAAAACCATGGCTGTAGCCGCCTTGAAGACACAGGGTAGCAATTCCTTGCTCCATGTTTGTAATTTTATTTCTAAACCGTCTAAGCTCATGGAATCTTTGAGTTTGCAGTACGTTGAAGCTTTAAAACTGTAAGTTACCAATACTTCGTCCGAGCACTGGGATGGATTGTGTGGGGGTGTTGCCAGCTTTCCAACATTTAAAATAACCCTTTCTCTCTCTCTCAGGGAGAGAGGGGGGTTGGCTTACGACATAGAGCAGCCAGAGAAATAAAACGACAAAATCACTTTTGAGTGAATAATTGATCTCGAGGCTGCAGTCCTCTGTCCACCTTGCTTGGAAACAAGGTCCATTAACACCAGTGAGATTTGCTCCTGTGTAAGTGTGGCAGAGGCAGCAACCTTCTGGGCATGGTTTTTGCATTTAAAAAATAATAATCCTGTGTTATAGCCATTAAGGGGAGCATCATCCATGCATTTAATGTTAAGAAGACACATAATTTCCCCCCAGTTGCTTAGCTGAGCAGAAAACAATTGGCATTGTTCTTTAAATAGTTTAGGATGAGGGGGTGGGTTTGCAGTTGTTGTTTAAAAAAACCCTAATTTGATTCATTACCAAGTAAAATTTCTTCTAGTCTTTATATAACTAGCTTAGGTGTATGAATGTATCTGTTCTGTTGAGAAATATTAACATTGGACTTATTCCCAGAAGGAGTAGCTGTTTTTTTGTTTCGAGGGTATGATCCTGCTCTCCCAGGTCCCCGTGGTTTCTGAGAACTGTACGAGCTCACGTGTCATCTCCATTCATTTTCTACAGGACAACCTCAGCGAACTCAAGGACTCTTCAGCAAAGGTTTGAATCAGTCCCCCCCCAGTGAGAGCTGTTAGCTTTCGTGGTTACAGCAGATCGTTTAAGATGTGTGTAAAAGGGCTTTCAGGGAGCAGGTCGGGACAGCAGGAGGTATTACAAGCGGAGTGTGAATGTGCATTGGGGATAGCTAATTAGATAACAGCAACAGACTGAACTGCATTACTTGGGTCTGCTAGTTGTTATCAAACTGTATTTGAGGTAGCCTTCCTTCTCATAAATATTACTCACCATCTGAGCTATCAAAAGTGTCTGGGAAGCCAAAAATTCAAAGTCCTTGGAGCGAATCTTTAAATACTGTTCTCTGGTGAAATCTGTTTCTGGTGGCTTAGGTGTTGAGGAAAGGGGTGTTTTAGTCTCATTGGTAATACTTGTATCTGTTAATAGTGGAGCTTTGTCACTGGGGAGTAAAGGTGTAAATAATGATTTGAGCAGATAGCGGGAGAACTAATATCTAGGAAATCGTCTATTCTACTTTGGGGAGCTGAAAGTTCCTGAAAAGGGCAGTTTCCTCCCTATAATAATAACCAATTCTTTTCAACCACTTTAGTGCTTGAATTAATAAAATATGACTATCAGATTCAGAGTTTAGTGCTCAATTTGTAGCAAAAAAACCAAAAAAACTCTGTCTCCCTACGGGAACTATAGAGCCACAAAAGGGAACAAATCTAGAAGTGAAAACTCAGAGAACACCCTTCTTAGCCAGCCAAGCCAGGTAAGCTCCACTTTAAAATAATAGCAGCTAAATAAAACAAGTGAATAAATAAATAAATAGATAAAACACGATATACAGCCTGCAACTATAATGCAGAGAGGAAGGCTCTGTCTCTGCCGATAGCCCAGCTGTTCCTTCCTCAAAAATCAAAGGTAATGGTGGGCAAATTTCACTGAAAAGCAGTTTGCTGGCCAGCACTCCTCTTCCTAGTGCAGGAAGAACGTCGGCCATGTATCAACTCTCTCAGGTTCAAGCAGAGTAATGATGAGGCCCAGCAGGACTGATTAGTGCCACCCGTTGACCAAGTTTGCATAGTCCAAATCTTTTGCAGTAGGGTCTAGATTCAGGGGGGTCCTCGTACACCACTGTAATAAGTGACCCATCTGTAAGGTCTTCTACCACGTGTCAGTTTTCCAAATGCGGATGGTTTGTTTTGTTTGAAAAATATTTTGGGGGAGTACGTGGCATGGTTCTCTTCTGGCCCGGCAATTCCAGAGTTCTTACTGGGCTTCGTCAACGACCAGGGAGAAAGGGGAACTAAGCAGGTAGGAAGCAAGTTGTATGCCAGACTTCTTGATAAAAGTCTTGTGACTCTGCACAGTCAGGCCAATTGCAGATGTATTTGCTTCATTTATACCCCACTTTTCTCCACAGTGGGTACCCAGAGTGGATTATGATTGTCCCCCCCCTTTTTGAGTTTATCCTCACAACAACCCTGTGTGATAGTTGGGCTGAGAATGTGTAACTGGCCCAAGGTCACCCAGCAATCATCCATGGCGGAGTGGGGATTTCGACCTGGGTCTCCCAGATCAGAGTCTGACACTCTAACCACTAGACACGCTGGCTCTTCTTTTCCAGCACAGATGTATGTGATGTGGTGTCCTGTGGCTTTCCCCAACTCCCAACTGCTAGACATGTATATATTCTTCTATTTTCACTGTACAAATCAGTGGTTCCCAAACTTTTTGGGCCACCGCCCCCTTGGTTCCACAAACGCAACCCCAGCACCCCCTACCATATCCTATAAAAAGCATTATTCAAAATAGGGGTTTGCATGATGCACTAAAGAAGAGAATAAAGTTTTACAGCAGTAACAATTAATTGCACATCTATTCAAAATCAAATTAAAACTTTTTAGTTGTAAATTATTCAACAAAATGGATGACTGTGATCCAGTGGTACCAGCTCTTCAAAGTATGGAAAAAAAATCCGATAGTTTCCACCAAATTTGCCAGCATGGTGCCATAGGTTGATCTATTGTAAATTAGTGAACAACACAGTTGGAGGGGCCTACCTCTAGCGCCCCCTGCTGCCCCCTTGCCTCTTAATGCCCCCCTAGGTAATCCCCCCCAGGGGTGGTACTGCTCTAAAGCAATACAGCATTTATTGATTTGAATAAGCAGCTGCTTCCTCCCTGCACACCAGCCAAAACTTAAAGCAGTCAAAGGACCCTGGCAGAGCTGGCTGCAAACCTGGAGGGTTTTTGTTGCCATCTTCAGGGCATGGTGTAGGGGTCACTGGGAGTGTATGGGGGGAGGTAGTTATGAATTTCCTGCATTGTGCAAGGGGTTGGACTAGATTACCCTTGTGGGTCCCTTCCAACTCTATGATTCTATTGTGAATGGCCAGGAGCCACTAAACTCTATGACTTGCATATCCTTCCACCAAACCAAATGGCTGTTAGGGACTATGCCTCAATCATCTCATCCGTATCCCGCTCATGACTGCACCTAGAAACCAAGCAAATACCAAGACGCCAGAGGTTCTGGACGTGATAGGAGAGAGTTCAGTGTCATCAGCCCACCAATGGCACTCGTTTCCAAACCATCTCACCACACAGCTTCAGAAAACCTGAAGACAGTGGGGAATACTCCTGTCCTGCATGGCAGTCGCTAAGAGGGAACGCCTGAAATATTTTGGCTGTCAGCTTGTGGAGGGGGGGGGGGAGGGTGTTTACCCAAGAATTGCAAACTTGCTTTTAGATAGGTCCAAGACGAAATTGTGTCACAAATGAAATTAGTAGTGTATTTTAAAGGCACAGGAGGGTTTTTTGACCTTCTTAGTAAGGAGGCACCTGAGAAATAATTGCACGTGGTCAAAAGTCATTGCAGCTCTCCAAGCAGCTCCCTCAAGGATCTCTGTCACTAGAAAAAGCTGCAAGTTGGGAAAACACATAATGTAATTTTATCCCAAACATCTGCTAACTTAACTGCTCTGCAAAAGTAATGTGAACTTTATAAAGCAAATAATAAACCATGAAGATTTCAGCCCTGATCTTATTTTCCTAACAATTTTGAGGAAAGCTTGTGTTTTGTTGTTCTCAGAACATTGTAATAAAAATCAATTTCAGAGTTCACAAACATCAGATATCCAGATTGGGGGGGGATCTATTTGTATAGATTCCACATTCCATTGCCTCCCCTCAGTTCCATTTAGTTATTTTTATAACATACCCAGCAACAAAATCAAAGGGAGTTCTTCTGCTCTTTCGAAAGAGTTCAGTGAGCTTTGAAGAAGCCCGTGGTATCTGTAGTGTGGTTTTTTATTTATTTAAACAAATCACTTATAATAGTTCCTTTGGTTGAAGCTCCATGCTTGCATGATGTATCGTTGTTGTACCTCCACTCCCTACTGCCCTTGCCTTACTTCAGTTTTACTGAAATTTGGCGCTTCTGCCTGTCCGCCCATGGCACTGTTTTGCATCCTTTTATGAAAACGAATTAGACATACCTTGTTTTGAGGTGGTCAAGGACTTGCCGAAGCAACATATGCAGCAGGAATAGCTCAGGGGCCTCCAGACCTTTGGGGAATCCAGGAAAGAATTACGTCAGCGTACCACATCCAGGACGATGCATTAATCCTTGGTCATGTTGCCTTAATTTAACAGCACTACATTAACCACTCAGCTCCAACACTGTCCAAGAGTAAAGAGAGAGAAGAGGAAAAGAAAGATTTGGACAAGTCGAGGGAAAGATCCAGAGAGAGAGAGAAGAAAGATGAGAAGGAGAGGAAAGAACGAAAACGGGTTTGTGACCTCTAAATACTAGCTTAGATCAGGGACTTTCAGATTATTAGACTGAGCCCAAGGCTGCAATCAGACGTTGAAATAATCTGGAAACAAACTTGTGCCCGGCTGGGCAGAAGTGCAGATTGTTGCCATGCTTGAGTGCGCCCCTCCTTTTGTGAGTGGAGTTTGATGCAAAACTTCCCAGCTGGTTTAGACTCAGACTTGCTGTAGTGCCCAACTGAGGGTGCCTAGGCAAACTAGGAGTGTATTTACTCTACTTAAGTGGAAGTTTTGGATGGGCCAATTTTTAGAACCCTAGCTTGTGTGGAGTAAAGAAACTCCAGTTTACTGCGGTGCCATCATTTGGCTCAAACTTAGAAGTTTTGCCATCAGCCTCTGAATGTGAAGGGAGTGGGGAGGAGCAAGGGACAGGTGCGTGCACTACGAGCATACCCAACTGGAAATGCATCGCAGCTAACTGTGACCTCTTAAGGAAGCCTCTTTCTGAGCTACCCCTTGTTCTCCTTAGGACACAGCAAAAGCAGCATGTGACTGTGGTTCAAGTATGCGGCTTAAAGGGGGGAAAGATATGAGTGGGGCATCATGCCCAGTAAAGTACCACACTCTTCTGCCATCACAGTCTATAAAGACTCCAGAGTAATTTAGTGTTGGGAAGGGAAAACAAGAATACTTCTTGAGTGTTGTGGCTTCTTGGGTGGAATGCAAAAAGGGAGTGTCCCATGAGCAATCACACTCTAAATGACTCTCAGCTGGGGGGATCTTGGATTCCCCCCTCCAAAAAAAAATATTTAGTTCATGAAGAGAATGGCATTGTTGATATTGAATAGCAGCAAGGCAATCTTAAGGATCAATCAAGATGCATACAGTAATCCTGGGACCAACCAGGAAGGCTCTTGGGCTTCCCCTGTCAAATTGCACTTATTTGTTCTTTTGAGAACTATGAATGAGTTGAGTCTTGCCTTTTGAGAAAGGCAAGCTGTTGGTTGCTTGGCTCAAAAGCAGTTAGAAAACTGATAGTAATTTTTACAAAGAGGCTCTCGTTACAAGTTACGTTGCATTTCTTCTGCTGCTTGAAAAGTCTCTGCTTGTTAAATAAATTTTAAATAGTGTTTGAATATGATAAGTTTAATAAAGTGTGATTTACACGTAATAGTTAGCTAATATTTATATTCTGCTCAATGCATATAGCATTTTAGCAATCCATTGATTAGACCTATTTGTCTTGTGTCTTAGGATCATTCAAATAGTGACCGAGAAGTCCCCCAGGATTCAACCAAAAGGCGGAAAGAAGAAAATGGAACAAGTATGTCCTCTCTTGCTTTTCCTCTTCACAGTATGCCTAGTTGCTGTCCTGAGTGGTCAGATTTTTGCAATTATGTCTTTCCAGCTGGTTCCTCCAAGCACAGCAAGAGCGAAAGTCCCTCCGATTCCCCTCACTCAAATGAGAAGGAGAAAAACAAATCGAAATCTTCAAGCAAAGAAAAAGGAGACTCCATCAAAGTGGAAAAGATGGAGAAAAGTTCATCTGCTAGCAAAAAGGTAAAGATGGCCATTTCTGATTCTTTGTTGTTTCTAGCAACATTGTTCTAAATACAGGTTCTCAGTGAAGATCTGATAGTGGAGAGAGAGAGCTGTTTCTTCTCTCTCGCTCTCTCCCCGCCTCCCCCCAATACATACTAACGTTGTGGAAGTACAGGGCCAGGGCCTAGCCTGTTTTGATGCTCTGAGTATTTCATAATGTCTCAAAAAAAATATAAGTAGACATTCTAGAAAAGTAGTTAGATTCGAGTCCAGTAGCACCCTCAAGACCAACAAGTGTTTCAGGGTATAAGCTTTCCCTTCGTCAGATACCAGTTAGAAATGGAGATCTGAGTACTTGTATTGTAGTCAGAAGGTTGGAAGGAATGTTGTAAAGAAAGGACTTAAGAGTGGTGGTCCTAAAACAAAGGAATTTCAAGGGGAAATTGCTGAGCTTCAGTTCATTCACAGTGGACCCCCCCCCCCCCCCCGGGCTGAATAGGGATATAGGATTTTTATCTCATTACAGATGCCAGTTTTCTGCCCCCAAGCATTTCTTCTGTAATCAAGCTGATTATATGGTGCCTTTGCATCCTTTACAAGCATTCTCCCATCTTCTAACTAGAATAAAAGGGACTCCAGAGCTTTAACTCTCAAAAGCTTATATCCTGATACTCTTGTTTAAGGTCCTACTGGTCTCAAATCTAATTGTTTCATTTCTGACCAACATGAGTATCCTCTTAATCTGTAAAAGGAGATTCAGCCCTTCATTTGTTTTTACAATACTTCGGCCTCTTGTTACCCTGTCAAACAAGAAACAAGAGGTGCGTGTATTGATAACTCTGTTTTTCTCTTTTCTGCATTTTGCCCAGGAGTCCAGACATGATAAGGAGAAAACGGAGAAAAAAGACAAACGGGACAGCACTGGGGGCAAAGAAGAAAAGAAACAATATCCTTTCACTGGGTGACATTTTAGTCTTGATATAAGATTATTTTTTTCAAAAATAAATTTCCCTTAATATTTTGATCTACTCATAAATCTTCAGACAAGCACAGATAATGAACACTGTTCTGACCAAGGTAAGAATAACTTGGATGTTTCATCTTCATTAGAGATGGAAAAGATAGTTGTACAATTACTCATGCTGAGAACTGCTGCTTGCCTACAAAGTGGCAGGCTATGGTGATAGGGTTGCCAACCTCCAGGTGGGGGCTGGAGATCTCCTGGAATTACCACTGACCTCCAGGTGACAGAGATCAGTTCACCTAGAGAAAATGGCTGCCGTGGAAGGTGGACTCTATGGCATTATACCCCAATGAAGTCCCTCCCCTCCCTCCTCAAGCTCCACCCCCAAAATCTCCAGGTATTTCCCAACCTGGAGCCAGCAACCTTATGTGGTGTTCATATGTATGTCACCTCTACTGTTTATTTAGAAAGTGTATATGCCACCTCTCCATTGACCTACTAGGAATGTTGAAAGCAACAGTTTCGGGCTCAGGAAGATATAGATGAACTCTTTATTGAACCAGATTGTATGTGGTTGTTTCTATCTCAGAAAAGCAAAGGGGGGCTCAGTGATGGTATGAGAGAGCCTGAGCTTCCCTTCCTTTTCACATGGGGAGCAGGGGGAGAAGAAATGAAATATTTGCACAAAAAGGATGTGAATGTCTGTGATGGGTTACCATTCCCTTATTGGATTAACTCAGTCGTGGACTTATATAGTCTAACTGAAAGTCTTCTGCCAGTCTTATAAGAAGCTTTTCTTGAACTGCTAAGCAATTTATTAACTATTCTCCTGAAGACATTTTAGACCTGGTGTTCATAAATTGTTTCTCTTAATCTCCAACACTTAGCTGCAGCTAGTGAGCATTGGGTTTTATACTAGTCACTATGGGAGGGTCTCTCACCTCCAGAAAATTAATATGTTGAGCTAACTAGATTTCTTACCTGGTGTTCACTTTCAGGGCCAAAATAGACATGACTGCCATAGAATCATAGAGTTGGAAGGGACCACCAGGGTCATCTAGTCTAACCCCCTGCACAATGCAGGAAATTCCGAACTATCTGTGTCAATGCACGGCTGTGCCAAAAACAGACCCCATGAGATTAGTTCCCTTCCTAGCATCCATTACCCTGGTTCATGACATCACAGCGTTCTGTGTTCCCCACTTCCATTGTCGTCAGTGTTAGAGGGGGAATTAGATGTGTGCCTGCCATTTTTAGCGGCAGCCGTGAATTCACCACATTTCCAGCGTAGCCTGTAGTTTAGTACCAAATAAGAAAGGATGGCACCTTAATCGTAAAGTGGAAGGTGAGCGGAGACCGCAAAGCTGATGTCAGTTGGAATGGTCAACTGTCCCAGAGTTAGCTCCTCGAAATGTCACACTGTCATACAAAACTGTATTTTTATTAATATTCTTTATAATGAATGGTTACAAAGCAGTTCCGCCATATCAGCAAGGCATGTGGGTATAGTAATGTCAAGCAACATACTTTAGCTAATACTGATTTAAGAATGGGATTAAACCATGAGTGGTTCCAAAAGTAGATGTAACAGGCCTTTTTGAAAAATGCATCTTGGGTTTGTGTGTGTGTGCTTCTGAACTCTTAAATACACATCATATGGTCATGTTATTCAGCTACCTTCTTCACCTGCTCTGTTGCTCCCAGCTATTGCATTAGTGTCAGAGCAGTGCTTAGCACAGTTGTTTAGAAGAAGGGAAAATTCTCTGAGAACTGATACTCATTCGATCCATTTACCAAAATTCAGAACCCTTCTCTTGTGAGGACTGCTACAGATTTTAAAATGTGTATAATAAATTTGTAGGGTGATTTGCCTAACATAATTGTTACTTTGTTCAGTTTGTACCAAATAAAGTCTTCATTCTTACTCCTGTCCTCCTCAGCTCAATTTTAACCTTGCATGAAATAGTTGGCGTATCACAGTGCTACAGATAATTGTGAAGCAGCGTTGAGACACTGCACACAAGCTTAGTAGCAGACCGCTGGGGCTACTAGAAGGGTAGGGTTATGCCATGAGGCGTCTCACTTCTTTGGAGGCCGGAGTCGGTTTGATGCCACCTTAAACACTGTGCAGTTTGTGCTTATCTAAGTGAGCCAAAATAACCTCAGGTCTGAATTTTTCAGTCCTAACATAAGAAAGGCCATGCTGGGTCAGACCAGGGCCCATCAAGTCCAACAGTCTGTTCACACAGTGGCCAACCAGGCGCCTCTAGGAAGCTCACAAACAAGACAACTGCAGCAGCATTATCCTGCCTATGTTCCAAAGCACCTAATATAATGGGCATGCTCCTCTGATCCTGGAGAGAATAGGTATGCATCATGGCTAGTATCCATTTTTAGTAGTAGCCATGAATAGCCCTCTCCTCCATGAACATGTCCACTCCTCTCTTCAAGCCTTCCAAGTTGGCAGCCATCGGCACATCCTGGGGCAGGGAGTTCCACAATTTAACTAGTTGAAAACAGCAAGTGTCTTGGGGAGGGTTCCATTTTAAAAGAAGGGGTTGAACTGTATAACTGGCTTATGAGCACCTTCAGACAGTACGTTTAATTGAGATGATGTTTTTTATTTTTTTTAGGCAAGGTTTAAGTGGGAAGACATCGAGCTGTGACCAGAAATGTATTTTCCGGAATATAGATTGCACAGAAGATTGCAAATGAAGAGGACCCATCTGCACCTCCTTAAATTATTCAGTTCTCTGCTTTTATTTCCCTCCCATTGCTGAAGATTTGATTGTTGAGTTGTACATTACTGTATTTTTAACTTGTCGCTTAGTTTCTTAAAACATTTATTTTCAGTATCTGGCTGAAAGTGTTACATGTTCCATATTTTTAGCACAATGTGCTGCCAACAGTTGCCATCGTGCAAATGAGGTTTTTCATGTGTACAGAGTTCCACATTAGGTTTATCAAAAAATACTGCCTAAATTTAGTAATCCTTTTCGATTTGGAAATGCATTCTTTTAGGTGTTTGGAAACCAACAAATAAAACAGTTATATGAACCTTTTGGAATTTACCTCATTGAAATCTAGTTTTTATTTATTGTTTTTAATATCAAAAACTAAGACAAAGTGGGAGCAGTGTTTTCAAGCAATGCTTAGGAATTATTTGTATATTATGTGCACAACATTGACCTGTTCAAAATAACGAAAAAGCAACCCTGCACTCGATCGTTCCTCACTACACCTTATGTTTGTCATAATGTTTTTAGATAAATCAGGAAATACTTTCTTCCAAACAGAAATCAAATATTAGGTTTCAATTCTACAGCTACAGGAGCTTTGTATCGCTGGACTTTAGTAAAAAAAATAAATTTCACAATGACATTTTTAAAAAAGGAAAACAATTTTTTTATCTGAATTCTACCAGTGTAACCTTTTTTCTAAATAAACGATAGTTTTATCAATGGGTCGTAAATCATTGTGTGTGTTGCTTATTCAGGAGGTTTACACACTGTAATCCTTGCCTGTCCTTATCTACTTCTCAATGGGTAGCCGTGTTAGTCTCAATAGAAGTAGAAAAGAGCAAGTGTCCAGTAGCACCTTAAAGACTTAACAAAATTTCTGGCAGGGTACGAGCTTTCATGAGCCTGAAGAAGTGAGCTAGTCCTTTGCTAGTCTTTAAAGTGCTGTGTGTGTGTGTGTGTGTGTGTGTGTGTGTGTGTGTGTGTGTGTGTGTGTGTGTGTGTGTAAAGTGCTGTCAAGTCGCAGCCGACTTATGGCAACCCCTTATGGGGTTTTCAAGGCAAGAGACTAACAGAGGTGGTTTGCCAGTGCCTTCCTCTGCACAGCAACCCTGGTATTCCTTGGTGGTCTCCCATCCAAATACTAACCAGGGCTGACCCTGCTTAGCTTCTGAGACCTGAGGAGATCACGCTAGCCTGGGCCATCCAGGTCAGGTCCTTTAAAGTGCTACCAGACTTATTCATCTACTTCTTTCCTTTTAAAAAGGTTAGTTCTATATGGGCACTGAAGAATGGCTGTGAAGGGGAATTAGATATGTAGAGGTTCATTAACGGCCACCAGGTAAAGGTAGTCCCCTGTGCAAGCACCAGGTCATTACGGACAAATGGGGTGGCGTCACATCCCAACGCTTACTAGGCAGACTATGTTTACAGGGTGGTTTGTCATTGCTTTCCCCAGTCGTCTACACTTTACCCACCTCCCCCCCCCCCAGCAAGCTGGGTACTCATTTGACGACCTCGAAAGGATGGAAGGCTGAGTCAACCTTGAGCTGCCAACCTGAAACCCACTTCTGTCAGGATTGAACTCAGGTCATGAGCAGAGCTTGAACGGCAGAACTGTAGCTTACCACTCCGCACCACGGGGCTCTAGTCATGGCTAAATGGAGCCTGAATACCAGTAGCGGGGAGAAGCAACATGGAGAAACGTGGCTCTCCATGTCTTTAGTAAGTCTTCCAGGACTTCTATAAGGATGGACCAATGGCCTGATCTTTGTACACCATACAATGGGTCCCACCTATTTGTTGCCACTTCAGAGCGATGTCATAGGAAACTAGATCCAAAGACTTGCAGAAGTCCTGCTATGGTGAAAGTATTTTCCATGATGATTTGAACTGCTTTGTCAAGGAAAAAAACAAATTGATCTGACTTTTTTTTCTCATGATCTATGGAGAGCCTAGATAAGAACAAATCTGTTGCCTGTACTCTTTAGCCTGCCTTCATTACCTGGGAAGATGATAAACTGGTCAAGAGACATTGCCAAGACATCTGCTGCAGGCTGCAAAGGCCATCATGCAGTTGCTAGCTTGGTGAAAGTCCCTGGTGGAGCTCCAGACGAATGGGAAATTCTGTGTGGCCACAGACAGCTTTTCACAAAATGTGTATCCACTTTGGGTTTTTTGTAAGTCACATACAAAAATTATAAAGAGAAAATGCAAGTTTTTGGAACTGGCTGTAACGAAGTCTGCAAAAAACATGACGGCGGCTCACTTGGCTGTGGAAATACATTGGAAGGTAAAAAAACAGCTGGTATTAAATTGTTCTGGCAGAATGGTCCCGGGTTGAAAGTATTTGGCTTTCAATGCTTTAAAATAACAGCGTAAACGACTTGCTCATGGTTTGGTGCATTGGAGCCGCCCCCCTCCCCCCCCCCCCCGATGTATTGAAATCTTTTCAAAGGTACACATGGTGAGCGTGGGTTATTGACCCAGTCTGGAAAATGAAATTATACTGAAAGGCGCAAGCATCTGAAAGCCAGACCTGTCTTAAGCTAATTTGTAAAGATTTCTGTGGTTGGGAAACAGGTTAAATAGTTAATTTTCCGTCTTGTAACACTTTCCAATAAATCAGAGGAACAGATGCTGTGTTTAGAGCCTTAAAACAAATGGGAATACGGGATTCCCAAGGGCTGGATCCTACCAGCTCTCGCCTGCTTTCCCCCGTTCAGTGCAGCCTCCATCCCAAATGGCTTTTATCCAGGTGGGTTGCATGTGGGGGATTAAAAGGGCTCCTCCTTCCACCTTCACGAGTGGAAAAGCTGATATGTAGGCACCTACACCCACCCCAGGCCATAGTTTGTACACACTCCCAGGTTTTGTTTGGGGCTGTGTTACACTGGGAAGGCGTTCGTCCATGCTTGCATAGAATTAATGGTGAAAATGCGTAGGCTGTTTTTTGGAAGTCAACGGTGCTTTCTTCCCACCCAGGAGGAGATGCTCCCTCACCATTTTGACTGCCTTCCGGACACCATGGAGGAAGGAGATGGATGGGAAAGAAAACTTTTTTTTTTCCAAATCAAGCCGGCTGAATCCTATTTTCTCTAACTATCACTTCATTAAGGAACTGAAGTAAGGGCAGAAGACAGGTTAAATTATTAAGAGACTGCACTTCTCTAAGAATGTATTTTGGAGATGCTGCCAACTATACAAATCTTATCTCAAGAGTTACTTATTTCATTAAAAAGACTATAACACATCCTTTAAACATCCTTTAAAAAGTGGTTAAGAGCAGCAGACTCTAATCTGGAGAACTGGCTTTGATTCCCCGCTCCTCCCCATGAAGCCAGCTGGGTGACTTTGGGCTAGTCGCAGTTCTCTCCGAACTCTCTCAGCCCCACCTACCTCACAAGGTGCCTGTTGTGGGGGAGGGGGCGCCGAGGGAACCGTAGGTTGCTTTGAGACTCCTTAAAGGTAGAGAAAAGCAGGGTAGAAAAACCATCTATAAAAACCATCTATAAATACATTTGGCCGCCTCACTTTTTAACCTGTTTGTGGGCATCTTCTTAGTCACTGTGGGAGGTGAAATGCTGGCCCAGAAGAACCTCGGGTCGGACACAGTATTTATTTATGTGTTTATTGCATTTAAAGCCCGCCCTCGTTCCTAGCAAGCCGGGTTCAGAGCGGGTTGCAACATTAAAATTCAGAAGACAATTAAAACATACTCTAAAACATACTTTAAAATTATAAATTCCAGACTGATACAGTACAATACAAATACAATGAAGCAAGATGGCCCAAATACAAAGTACAATCACAGGTACTGAAGAACCTGGCCAGGCAGTGCACCCTCTGAATCAAGTTGGGGGAGGATGGGGAGGCCAGCAATGGTAATAATGGAGAAAAACTTGTGGATCCTCTAAGTTGTAAGCCTGGTAGAACAGCTCCGTTTTACAGGCCCTGCGGAACTCATTTAGGTCCCAAGTAGGGCTGCCAGGTTCCTCTTCGCTACTGGCGGGAGGATTTTGGGGCAGAGCTCGAGGAGGGTGGGGTTTGGGAAGGGGAGGGACGTCAATGCCATAGAGTCCCATTGCCAAAGCGACCATTTTCTCCAGGGGAACTGATCTCTATCGGCTGGAGATCAGTTGTAATAGCAGGAGATCTCCAGCTAGTTCCTGGAGGCTGGCAACCCTAGTCCCACAGGGCCCTGATGTTACTTGGGAGACTGTTCCACCAGGCCAGGGCTGAAAAGGCCTTGTCCCTTGTCGAGGACAACCGTACTCCGCAGGCTGGGGACCACCAGTAAGTTGTTGTTCACTGAGCGCAAAGCTCTCTGGGGTGTGTGCCAGGAGAGGCGGTCCCGTAGGTACAATGGGACTCCTCTTAGGTACTTGGGACTCCAGGGATGTTTCTGTATTTTTCTCTGGTTTCTTTTATTCTACCACTGAGCTCAGGGTAGGATGCAAGATTCTCTTTCCTCATTTTATTCCCACAATAGTCCTGTGAGGTTGGCTGGGCTGAGAGCATGTGACTGGCCCAAGAACACCCAGCGAGCTTCGTAGTGGAGATCTGAATTCAGGTTCCCCCTGCCCAGATCCTATGCTGACACTGGAACCGGCATGCTAGCAGCTTTCCCAAACCACGAAAAACAACGTGAGAAAGCTAAAACAGACCAGAGGTTTGTCCTGTCGCTGCTTTAACAGTGCTCCCATATCTAACACACACCCGACACAAACAATCATGTGTTAGGGAAATGGATAACCTTGAACCCATTTGGCACGCTGGTTCTTTTTAGACATAGGCAATGTTGGAAGAAAGAACAACCATCTGGTCCCACATCTGCTGCTGAATTAAAACGACACAGCTCAGCAACGGTCCTGACGCTGGACTTATGCTTGCCTGAGGAGGGTTCAGAGTAACAGCACACATTTTGCAGGCAGAAGGTCCCAAATACAGTGAGATGGGTGACTAAAAGACAGAGTCTTTTCAGTAATGGCACCTCACCTATGGAACTCTCAGCAGCCATTCTTCTTGCCCCTGCTTTTATGAGTTTCGCACAACAGGTGAAAATGTGTTTGTTCTCCCAGGCTTTAATGCTTCAGCCAGCTTTCAAGTCTTTAAAAAATTCCTTGTTTTCAAAACTTCTGCTGAATTTCAGATCTTTTAATTCCTGCTTTTTTGGGGGTGGTGGTGGTATTTTAGCCCGTTTATTACTGCTCATTTTCTTACGTCATATATTTTCACCTTGCCTGTTATCAGAGGCACTCAGGGTGCATGCATGTTCTTTCCTCCTCCATGTTATCTTCACAACAACCCTGTGAGGTTGTTGAAAGCAAGAGCAAGTGACTGGCTCAAGGTGAGTGGGGATTTGAACCCAGGTTTCTCTGGTTCCAGTCAGACGTCCACACTGCCTGATTTGTTACTGGAAATGTTATGTTTCTGACTTTTTGTGAACTGTTTCAAGAACTTTGATTAGGAGACAGTTTAGACCAGTAGTACTCAGTCCGATGTGGCTCTCTGACATGCCACCTGTGACTCTTACTTTTATTGGTATTATGGTCATTGACCAGAAAATACTTATTCATGTATATAAAACATTCAAGTGAAGACTAAAGCAATTTTCGATAGTACAACACCAAAGGACTAATTCATAAGAATAGTAAAACCGTTTAGCCACTTGTATAATTCCAATAACAATAAAGTCAATAAATAAATCTGTAAAAGCTGAAATAAAAGTAAAAATGCAGTAAAATACAGTAAAAATATGAATATGAAATATAAAATTTAAATTCATTTAGCATTTTTATCATTGTACCTGCGGCGAACTTTATACACAAAAGCACAGAATTGGGAGACATTACTTGTGACTTGTGGATATTCATCAGAGACGAGTTTTTCGAGTTGAGTTTTTTCAGAACAACTTGGGATTTTCTTTAATAATGGGTAAAGAATCTTCATTCGCATTCTGTCGTAAAAAGGGCAATGAAAAAAACACCTGTTCTCGAGTCTCTACTTCCCCAAGTATACAGAAACACTTTCTCGCCGAGAAGTGGGTCTTTTTATACCCGCCTTCTAATACTGCCGATGGCAAGGCAGAGCATCTGGCTAGAATAAACCCTCTTCCACCTGTGGCTCTTCTCAGCATTGTGACCCAATGTGGTATCTTCCCCCGTGTTTCAGAAAACTGGGAGCTTGTGATTGGCAGGTGGTCCCCAGCTCGAAACAGCCAGCACCAGAGGAATGGGTAAGCTGTGAGCCTCCCTGAAGTGCAGGCCTCAGGTCAGGGATGGAAGTAAATGTGACCCTTCGGGATGATGGAAATTGTGGACGTAGCTCTCCACGAGCTGTGAATACCCGCTGGTTTAGACAGTTCTCCCCCCACCTATTAAATATAGTTATGCCTTCCCCTCACTGGTGAGAGGTTCCAGAGGCAGAGCTTACCTGGATCGGACCCCTTTGGAGAAGAGGGAGAGAGCCCTGGAGGCTTGTGATGTTTTTGCGTAGTATTTGCTGTCTGTACAAATGCACAGGGGGAAGCCTTTTCCAGGGCGGCCGACACCCTGTCTCTCATCAGCTCTCCATAGAGAGGCCCAGTACCTTCAAGGCACTTCAACCAACTCACAGCAGTGCTTGTCTGCTTCTCTCTCTGTCCCTTCCAGAATCTAGAACCACTTGTTCAGCACACACAGACACTGCTCCTGCCCGCTCCCCTTTCTCCTCCAGCCTCCTCCAAGCCCTGATAGATGCCATTTCCTAACATTTAAGATCCACTGAGATAATCCAGACAACCATTAACAAAGCTCACTGTTCCTTTGGTCAGGGGCTCTGGCTTCTTCCAGGCCTTTGTTTGTTTGTTTGTTTATCAATTAAAACATTTATATCCCGCCTTTCCTCTTTGTCTGAAAGCGGCTTACAATAATAGTGAAAGCATCCCCAGATCAAACCAAATATGGCATATTTGGCTCTTGACGGTGTAGAATTAACACCTGCGCCTGCCGTCAGGAGCCTGGGTGTGATCTTTGATGCCTCCTTAACTATGGAGGCTCAAGTCACAGCCGTGGTCAAGGCGGCATTTTACCATCTCCGCCAGGCCCGGCAGCTGGTGCCTTACCTCTCCCGCCCGGATCTAGCTACGGTTATCCATGCGACGGTCACCTCTAGGCTAGACTACTGTAACTCGCTCTATGTAGGGCTCCCCTTGAGACTGACCCGGATCAGTATCGGATCAGATTTAAGGTGCTGGTTTTAACCTTTAAAGCCTTACACAGTCTGGGACCCTCGTATCTGTGGGACCGCCTCTCCTGGTATACCCCCCGAAGAGCATTATGCTCTGCTGATAATAATCTGTTGGTGGTCCCTGGCCCGAGGAGTGTGCGGCTGTCCTTGACCAGGGCCAGGGCCTTTTCAGCCCTGGCCCCGGCCAGGTGGAATGCTCTGCCTAATAACATCAGGGCCTTGCGGGACTTGAAAGAGTTCTGCAGGGCCTGTAAGACGGAGCTATTCCGCCGGGCCTATGGTTGAGGATGGCCGCAGGTGAGATTAGATGAGATCAGTGCTGGCCTCCCTGCTCCCCATCCCCAGTTTATGATCTATTTGGGGGTGGGTAGCCAAACCAATTATATGCTTAAGGTTGGCATTCCCTGCCACAGTAAGCACATATATACGGTGTCCATCTTTTAAATTAATTGGGTTGTTTTATGGCTTAGGGTTTTATATCTTTTACTGTTCTATTGGAAATTTTAATTGTTGTAACCCGCCCTGAGCCCGGCCTCGTCGGGGGAGGGCGGGCTAGAAATATGAAAATGAATGAATGAATGAATTAATAAATAATAACAAACCCCAAATCCCTCCTCCCTTATTAAAAAGATGCCTGCTATTCTAACTTCCTCAAAAGCCCTGGCAAATAGGCAGGCCTCACTGAGCCTCATGAAGATCACCTAGGAGGGGACCCCTCTCACCTCTTCAGGGAGCCAATTCTACAGAACCAGAGCTACACGGGAAAAGGCCTGGTGGCCTACCTCAAATTGGTGGGATAACCAACTGATGACTGCCGTTGGTGCATAGGGACATATGGAAGGAGACAGTCCTTCAGATATATGGGTCCTAGGTCATAAAGGGTTTTAAAGGTCATAACCAGCATCTTGAATTGAACGCAGAAACAGCCCAAGAAGCTGTTTGAAAATGGGTGACGTATGTTCCCAGCAGCTAGCCCCTGACAGCTAGGGTTGCCAGTTCCAGGTTGGGAAATACCTGGAGATTTTGGGGGCAGAGGCTGAGGAGGCAGAGATTTGGGGGGCAGAGGCTGAGGAGGGCAGGGTTTGGGGAGGGACTTCAATGCCATAGAGTCCAATGGCCAAAGTGGCCATTTTCTCCAAGGCAACTGATCTCTGTCAGCTGGAGATCAGTTGTAATAGCGGGAGATCTCCAGCTAGTATCTGGAGGTTTGCAACCCTACTGGCAGCAGTCAGGTTGTGCTGCATTCTGGACCAGTTGTAGTTTCTGGGTTGTCTTCAAGGGCAGCCCTACAGGCAGCCTCACACAAAGCACACTGCAGTAATCTAACCGTGAAATTACAGAAGCATGGATCAGCATGGCGAGAACAGCTGAGTCCAGGTAACAAGAAAGTTGGCAAATCAGATGCAGCTGATAGAAGGCGCTCCACTTTAGGCTTAGCTGGTAGGTTAGAATTCATAAGATATATTTTTTTAATCCAACAGTTTCTTATAACGAGAACTATGACCCACTGTTTGGTTGGCCCATCAGTTTCGGTGTTCATTTCTCTTCAAACTGTATAAAGAGAAGGGATCCACATTTTTTGCCAGCCCCAACTGGCCACTGAATGTCAGTGTTGTTCCAAACTAAAAACAAGGAAGGAATAGCCTTCATTGGTACCAGTGTTTTCAAAGTGAAACAGACGACACTAAACAGAATGAAACTAGCTACTAGATTTTTAACTTCATCATCTTCCTCACTTTTTCCTTACACCTATGACGACTTTGCAATGCAGCCTGGCAACTGTAATATCAGAAACCAGACACTTAGGAAATGGCTTCAAAACTGGGGCAGACCATTTAACTTAATGTTATCTACTCTGATTGGCAGCGGTTCTCGAGGGTCTCATCCAGAAAAAGAGAGAGAGGTTGGGAGAGAGAGAGAGAGAGATCTTTCCTGCTTTTTAAAAAAGGAAATGGCAGGGACAGAACCTGGATGTGTAGGGTTGCCAGGTCCCTCTTCGCCACCGGGAGGAGATTTTGGGGGCAGAGCCTGAGGAGGGCAGGGTTTGGGGAGGGGAGGGACTTCAATGCCATAGAGTCCAATGGCCAAAGTGGTCATTTTCTCCAGGTGATCTGATCTCTATCGGCTGGAGATCAGTTGTAATAGCAGGAGATCTCCAGTTAGTACCTGGAGGTTGGCAACCCTATGAATGTGGGGCCTTTGGCATGCAAAGCAAATGTTCTATCAATCAGCCATAGCGCTGGCCCGATTATGCCGTGGACCATTTGTTCTATGTTGTTGCCTGTGTTGTTCCAAATGGGCATAGTTTCCAAACAAACTTTGCCATTGGTTTCCAGTTTACAAAGAAGAACTCTCATGTTTGCAGGCTCCTTAATAGTCTGTCATCCTTCCTTCCTCTGCATTCAACTGGATTTTAGTTACCTAGAGTTGCAACTGTAGCTGGCAGCCCAGCAGGATAATTTGAGGGGAGGCCATGTCTGATGCAAAACTGGAAGTGACATCACCACACTGGGACAACACTGTAGGATTCTCCCAAAACTCTATGGTTAAACAGTAGATTTTTCTTTTCTAAACAAGATCAGTTTCTGGAGTGGAAACTATGAGCTGCAGAGTTTGGGGTGAGTCCTGAGCATCACCCTGCCACAATGATGTCACTTCCAGTTTAGCGCCAGAAGTGATGTCGTATGTCAGCATGAGGCTGCAAAGCCCCTTCCGTCATTTGCCAAAAAGAAAAATGCTGAATTGAGGTAAAGTACAGCAGGCCTAATAAAGCTGAAGGCTGCAAAAAAAGAGGGAGGGCAAACAAAAAGGAGGATTAGGCCCTGGGCCCTTCACAAGCTTTTAAGCTAGTTGCTGGGTTTCTTTGACCCCTGTAGTAGGGCACGCTATTTCTGCTCGATTTCTTTTGCTCAGCATCAACTATTTGTTTTTCTTCCTTCTTTGACCATGAAAAACAAAAGAAGAATCCATAATGCTGAAATCCAATTTGGTCTTTCCCAGACTAGTTTGCTAGATAATCTTTCCTAGATTAGTTTCCTAGACTAATCTTTCCTAGATTAGTTTCCTAGACTAATCTGTAGGGTTGCCAGCTCTGGACTGGGAAATACCCGGAGATTTTGGGGGTGGAGCCTGAGGAGGACAAGGTTTGGGGAAGGGAGGGACTTCAATGGGGTATAATGTCAAAGAGTCCACCTTCCAAAGCAGCAGTTTTCTCCAGTTGAACTCATCTCCCAGGGGTTTGAACTGAACCCTGGGGGTTTGAGTGGTAAAGGCCCCTTTGTGATGCAGTGCTTCCAGGACTAAACCTGGAAATTACATAAGCATGTCACTTGCGACCACGGAGGGAAGGACGATGTGATAAACTGCTTTGTGTCCCCAGTAGGGAGAAAAATGGGGTGCAAATTAAAACTTAATAAGCTTAAAAGAAATGCATACTGAAATGAAGTAATCAAAATCTCCAGCTTCCATTTTCTAGCTTTTAAATCAAATGTACATCGTATCCAGAATACATTTTTTAAAATACAGGTTTTACATATGGTTTGCCTCCCTGGAGGAAGGCAGAGATAGAAATGAGATGATAGATGAAATTCCCAGGGGCAATCGTAATTCCCCTAGGGCTGTTGATTCGGTAAAAACCGAAGTGGAAAAATACTGAATAAATGCAAATTTGGTAAATTTCTGGTTCGGGTTTACCGAATCAGCAAAATTCGGGAGGTTGGCAAAGCCGAATTTGCCATTCCCGAATATCTGGCTTTTTTAGCAATGTCTTTCCGCAGCTCCTGCGGGGGCATTTTGCAGGTAGAGGTCCCACATTTTCAGGGTAGCTAGAAGGGACTCTCCTTGCAAGAACCCCCAAGTTTGGTAATGATTGGGTCAGGGGTCCAGAGTTATGGGGTCTGGAAGGGGGTGCCCCCATCTTCCTCCATTTAAAAGCATTGACTGGCTGTAGGCAGATTGTTTAGAGCCATCTATCTGCATCACAATGGAGCACGGCTTATAGAGATACAATGTATCTTTAACGGAGAAAGCTATTTCCTGTGTTTTTGCAAGGAGAAAGCTCTCTTGCTTGCAAAAACTTTGGCTTTTGCTCCTGCTGCTTCATCCTGAGCTGACCTGGTAAATTTGGATTATTTGCTGCCTGCTACCAGAAGAAGAGAAGACATCTAGTTTGAGACCCTATCATTTTATTTCATTTGGGGCTTCCCCCCCCTAAACTTGGCTGCATGCAAGCAAGGGGAGGGGTTTCTGGGATTGAATACACTTTGGTTTCAACACTTAGTAGTTGTTATTGCTCATAACTGCTTAAATTCCTGTTTAATTCCTTTTTGATTCCTCTTTAAAAGTGTTTGGTTTCTTTCTCTGTGTGTGGGTAGCCCTTTTACTTGGCTGCTGGTGGCTTTGTCTGGGCTGGCAGCACTGCCCCCAGACCTCAAGCTACCTGGCATCATGTGGCTAGACGTGGGTTTTGTGGGGAGCGTGCCCTGGCTCTGGGGGTGCTCTGAGAACTTGAGACTTGAGTTAACAGATTGATGAACTTTGGTTAACTTTGCTTGCTTCCTATTGAATTCTTGCCTTTGCCTTACCTGTGTGATTTCTGCCTGTTGGGGGGATCCAGTTCACCTGCCTCATGGCAGTGATTCTCTGGTATGAAATCAGGCTACTGATTTTTTTTTGGGGGGGGGGCTTCTGCTGTGGTTAATTTCAGTTCCTAAAGTGTTGCCTTGCCTTACCTGTGTGATTTCTGCCTGTTGGGGGGACAGTTTGCATTTGTTTTAATGGAGAAGGGGGGTGGCCCCTTCCAGACCCCATAACTTTGGACCCCCTGACCCAATCTTCACCAAACTTGGGGGTTCTTGCTAGGAGAGTCCCTCCAAGCTACCCTGAAAATCTGGGACCTCTATCTCGAAAAATGCCCCCCAGGAGCTGTGCAATGTTTTTCCTATGCTTCCCTATTGTGGGAGCCAGCCTGTTAAAGACTTTCTTTGTTTTTTCACAGTTTGTAGGCATGAGAAGCAGGTTTTTCCCCACTCATTTTATCCAAGGGGAGGTTTTTTTTGCGCAGCTCCATCGTTGCCATCGTCGGGAGATTTTGGGGGCGGAGCCTGAGGAGGGGGGTTTGGTGAGGGGAGGGACTTCAATGCCATAGAGTCCAATGGCCAAAGCGGCCATTTTCTCCAGGTGAACTGATCTCTATCGGCAGGAGATCAGTTATAATAGCAGAAGATCTCCTGCTACTACGTGGAGGTTGTCAACCCTTGCCTTGCATGTCTTTCTATTCACCAAGCTGACAATAGGTGCCAGCATCTTCTGATTCTTCTGAGCACCAAGCAGGGACTATATTGTTTTTCCTGATCTTTTCCCGAGTGCTGTCATGATCTGTTAAGTTTCATGACGTCTGCTAGTTTTTTTTGCTGTTGAATTTGTACCTTGTCTGTGTATTTAGAGAAATGGTTTCAATATTGCTGTGTTCATTACTCTTTTTTTTTAGCCCGCCTCACATGCAAATGTTTTCAATATTGAATTTGGTCCCTAGAATATAAAGGTTTGAATTGGGGGACTGGTGCAACAGGCAGAAGAATTAATTTTCCAGACAGAGAAACTGGGAGGAGGAGCGATCTAGAAGGGAGGACATGAAACAGGATATGGCAATGCGGAAACCAGGCTTGTAAGAGTGATCAGAGTGTTTAGTGTGTTATGTCCTTAATGCCAGGCATCAAAATAAGGAGGCAGCATCATTTCAAACAGGAGCACAGTTTAATAAGTCCAGTTCTTTCTCTGGGCACTTTCACACATGCCGAATAATGTGCTTTCAATGCACTTTGCAGCTGGATTTTATTGTGTGAAATGGCAACATCCACTTGCAAACGATCGTTAACGTGCATTGCAAGTGGGTTGAAAGTGTATTATTCAGCGTGTGTGAAAGAGCTCATATATCTGGAGCTGCAGTGAGAACAACTTCCTTTCTACCTGTTCCTGCCAGAAGTGGACTCAGGCAGTAGAAAACATTGGCCTGGATTAAAGGAACAGAGTTGTCAAAACACTGCATAGTGGTAAGAAGAAGAAGAAGAAGAGGAAGAGTTGGTTTTTATATGCTGACTTTCTCTACCACTTAAGGAAGAATCAAATCAGCTAACAATCTCCTCTTCCCCTCCCCACAACAGACACACTGTGAGGTAGGTGGGGCTGAGAGAGCTCTAAGAGAGCTGTGACTAGCCTAAAGTCACCCAGCTGGCTTCATGTGTAGCAGTGGGGAAACAAATCCAGTTCAACAAATTAACCCCCGCCACTCATGTGGAGGAGCGGGGAATCAAACCCGGTTCTCCAGATCATAGTCAACCGTTCTTAACCAATACACCAAGCTGGGTATATATATATATATTTGTCTCTTGACACTGGGCATAGTTAGCCAAACACACCATTATCATTATTAGTATTGTTGTTGTTGTTGCTGTTGTTGTTATATTTGATTTATGCCCCACCCTCTTCCAGCAAGGCCGGGCTCAGGCAGCTTACAACATGGTCAATTATAATAAATATGCCAATATAAAATTTAAAATACATAATTCTAAAACCATGTATAGCTTCTGCTGTGGGACTGCATAGAGAGAGAAAGTCACTGTTCATCGAGTACTAGTAAATACAACCTTGTTCCAACTGTTATGAGTCCTTGGGGTAGGGATGCCAGCCTCCAGGTGGGACCTGGGGATCCCTCAGGATTACAGCACATCTCCAGACTACAGAGATCAGTTCCCCCGGAGAAAATGGATGCTTTGGAGGGTGGACTCTGTGGCATTATGCCCCGCTGAGGTCCCTGTCCTCCCCAGGCACCTTCCCCAAATCTCCAGGAATGTCCCAACCTGGATCTGGCAACCCTACTCCGGGTATCCCCCCATCCCCTGCCGGGGGCCAAGGGGAACTTGGCGACCCTACCTTGGGATAGGGCGAGGTCTGCATCAAATCAAATATATAAAACATGGAATAACTGATTTTTATCAAACTGCACGGTGGGTGTTTGTTTCCCTCCTCTTTTAGGCCAAGTGTGAAAAACCCTTTTCAGCTTACCTAAGGGGAATTGTGACATTAAATGGGCTTTTACACTTGCTTTAGCATCAGAAACCGTTTGCATATGTCAGCGTAGCATTATGGATGAGAAACAAGAACTGGAAAAAAAAAGAAAGGTAAGCATCTTTTAAAGATTTATAGCTGAAAGATTTCTGGTTGAGAGGATGTCTGTGTCAGCTGTAGATGATATACTTGCAAGTCTAAGAATCTGAGACCAGGAAGGAACTGCTACAGCCAACAGTGTGGGTTACATGAACTCTGGTTTCTCTTCAGATCGTATAAATCTTAAGGATTACTGAACTCTTCTTCTTCACCATATCCATGTGACCAAATGTAATTGATAGTTAGGGTTCCCGACCTCCAGGTACTAGCTGGCGATCTTCTGCTATTACAACTGACCTCCAGCCGATAGAGATCAGTTCACCTGGGGAAAATAGCCACTTTGGCAGTTGGACTCTATGGCATTGAAGTCCCCCCCCTCCCCAAACCCCGGTCTCCTCAGGCTCCACCCCCAAAACCTCCCACTGGTGGCGAAGAGGGACCTGGCAACCCTATTGATAGTTGCCCTTATCAAGTTATAGGGAATCTTGACACAGTCTCATGGAAAGCAGTAGGATTTAAAGTAGCTGCAACTAACCGGTTCCATTGGCTTCAATGCAGCTTTGGACAGATCTGCACACGCAGAAGAAGGAAATGGTGAAGTCCTGAGGCAGCAGAACCACTTCACATTGCGAGTGACAGATACAACTTTTTGAAAGCTTGCAATTAAAAAACACATACCCCTGTAAGCAGAAAATAAGCACATATAGGAGAGAGTTTCTAGCTGTCTCTCCTGCCTGTACTAGATATCGCCTTGCCTTTTTTTTTGACACAGGGTAGTATTTTCCTTTCTTCTAATTTATTTATTCATCACTCTTATATCCCGCTGTCCCTGGCAGAGCTGGGCCTGAGCGGCTTACAATAAAACAGAAATATTGAACGATTCAAATGCATTAAAACATCATATCACAATAAAATTTAGCCCCAGAATCAGCAGTTACTAAAATCAGAATAAAAAATGTGTAAGTGCAGAAGATGGTGTTTGAATTGGTACAGTCTGTTCTGCTTCCTTTGGATGCTGCCATCTCATTGCTGTCTTTATTGCCCCGTATGTGGTTCTTGAGCACCAAACTTAATGCTGGCTTGGGGGCAGGAAGATATTAAATGTAAGTGCTCTTTCAAGGAATTGATCCATTCATGCCTCACATTTATATCCCGCCCCTCCTCATAGGAGCTCAGAGTGGCACACATGCTTGAGGTTTTCCCATTTCCCCCCTCACAACAACCCTGTGAGGAGATTAGGCTGAGAGACATTGAGAAAGATGACCCTCAACTGGCCTAAGTTCAGAGAGAAAGAGAGTGTGCTCCTAGCCTGAAATCGCTCAGAAAGCTACATAGAATCATAGAGTTGGAAGGGTCCTCCAGGGTCATCTAGTCCAACCCCCTGCACAATGCAGGAAACTCACAACTACCTCCCCCCACCCCCGCACACACACACCCAGTGACCAGAAGATGGCCAAGATGTCCTCTTTCTCATCATCTGCCTAAGGTTACAGAATCAGCATTGCTGACAGATGGCCTTCTAACCTCTTCTTAAAAACCTCCATGGAAGGAGAGCTTACCACCTCCCGAGGAAGCCTGTTCCACTGAGGAACCGCTCTAACGGTTAGAAAATTCTTCCTAATGTCTAGACGGGAACTCTTTTGGTTTAATTTCAACCCGCTGGTTCTGGTCTGACCTTCTTGGGCAACAGAAAACAACTCGGCACCATCCTCTATATGACAGCCCCTCAAGTACTTGAAGATGGTTATCATATCCCCCTCTCAGTCTTCTCCTGAAGAAGGATTCAAACCTGGGTCTCTCTGATCTGACACTCTAACCACTGCACAGTGCTGGTTCAGGATGACATTCAGGGAGGTATTCCTGTTTCATCTTCTTAACAAATCCCGGGGAACAGGTTGCATTGTGAGAGAGTGACTAGGCTGCAGTCATTAGTTGTCACCCCCTGAGGACCAATCTACACAATACAAAGTTCTTGTGTTTGTTAGTGGACGATGGGACTGTGTATCAGATGTGCAGTGGGAGTTCTAGTCCTGTCACATGTCTGACAAACGGTGTTTGCATCACCATCAACAGACTCAAGGACTTGCATTGTATAGATTGGTCCCGACTAGGAGTTAAAGCCCAGCGTTTCGACAGCATGTTTTAAAACCCCTTCAGTCTTCTTCCTCGTTGTATCTGCGCCCCATGAGAGACCTTTCTCATCATTCGTTATGTGTGACAGCATCTGTCCCGGTCCCTAACCCAGGGGCTCACACCTGAATGATTTACATCTGGATTTAAAACAGGTCTCTTTCTGCTACAACTCCTACTGCTTCTTCTCCCCCTTTTCTGTGATTTTTGAGTGTAGAAAACTTTGTTTAAAAAATTGCACACTGTACACATCTGGTGAAGTGAGGTCTGACTCACAAATGCTCATGCTGGAATATTTAAATTTTGTCAGTGGTTAAATTGCCACTGGACTTAGGTTTTATTTTGCTGCAGTAGGCCAATATGGCTACCCTACTGCTCCTATTTATCCTTTGCCCTGTGAAACCAATATCCAAAGCCTCCTTTGTCAAAACTGTTGTGTGATATTCTTGATGAATGATCCCCCTGGACTCTAATGTCCAACACTCTACCTATTACTGGCCTGTAATTACCACCGTTTCTGTTATTACCATTATATGATTGTTGCTGTAATCTTGGATCGTGTGTTTTGGAAGGGGGTTCACCGCCCATTCCTGAGCTGGGAGGGCAAAAGTCCTCAGGAGGCACACAAGGGCCCGCACTGGCATCCGGGCCGCTTGTGCCGGTGCCCAGGCCACTTGTGCCACCAAGAGTGGCATGGACGCTGGTGTTGGGGCGCTCCCACCGGCCTCCTTGCCCTGCCATGGCAGCGGGGCCCTGGGACACCAGTTTGGCCTCCCACCGGCATCCTGACGTCCCAGGGGGCGTTCCCGGGGTGTTCCGGGGGCGGAGCTGCCTTTAGGAGGCTTCCTAACCTCCCTTCAGTCCAGGAATGCCCCCTTTGCCCTTACCACCTTTTTAGTTGGAGTAGCCCCATGGAACGCTATGGAGCGGTTCCCCGGGGCTTGCAGGTAAGGGCAAAGTGCCAGCTTCAATGGAGGGGGGTGAATCCTCCAGCCACCGGCTCAGCCCTTCTCCTCAGGAATGGGCTGCCCGAAGACAAAAACCAGACTAGCCCATTCAGGCCTGTGAACGCACTAGCAACTTACCTCGCAATTTACACGCGTCCAGTTCACACGTATCCAAAACGACTGTAAATTTCTGTTCCCACCGCGCCGCCTTTCTCCGCTGCATTTGATAAGCCCGAAGACCGGCCCGCTCCCACGCATGCCCAGTCGGCGCTCCAAGCAAGGACGGCGATTGGTCCAGCGTTAGTAAGGGAGGCGGGGGGAGTGCGGGGGTTGGCTGGCAGCAGGAAGGGGATTGAGCACACATTGCATGTTCCCACTTTAAGGCACCGGGTGTGGAAGGCATTTTATTTTATTAATTCGCCGTATAAGCGGATGCGCTTAACGCGGAGAAATTGTGCTCTGGAGACGTCCTCGGAATCCTTCGGGTGAGATGAAGTGGGAACATGCAAGGAAAGCCCGCGGAAATTGGAGCTGCAAACGCGCAGTACGGACATGGCCCAGAATAGGCGACCAGCTGTCTCTGCATAGGAATGGCGATATTCTGTGACCCCCCCCCCCCGCCACTTTCCTGGGGTTTCATAGAAACTGATAACTGAAGATGAAGCTGGCAATATAGATTATTGGTAAGCCTGGAGTACAGCATTTTTTTTCTTTACACAAACCAATTTAAATTGTATTACCGCCTGAATTAATGCCATTTTGTATTTGATGGCTTCCATGAAAAAGAAATTATCTACATATGAAAAATCCTTAACTTAATGGATTGCTTCCAATATGTTTTCGAGGCTGCAAAAGAGAGCAGATTTTAACCCAAGACCCAATAATCATGAAGCAGTGTTCGTAATATCATCACAACACCCATAAATAACCGTTCGCTTCAAGACTTTGGCTTCTGTTTATTTCCACCAGCTAAGCTTATCACATCTTGCTTTAAAAGAGACAATTTTCATGACAGGCAGCCATGTTCCCATTTTGTTTGTTTGCACAGTAATATATTCTGAGATGCTGGCACAATCTTTTAAGCTGTTCATCTCCTGAGAGCATCTTTAGAAAGTTACTGAGTCTGAATCTAAAGATTGAAAGACACCATAAAGCTTTGATTGTTAATATTTATCTATGCTATAAACCAGTGGTTCCTAAAGTTTTCGGGCCACCGCCTCCTTGGTTTCACAAACTCAACCCCAGCACCCCCTACCCTATCCTATAAAAAGCATTATTCAAAATAGGGGTTTTCACGACTCACTAAAGAAGATAATAACAATAACATTTCAAAACAGTTACGATTAATTGCTCATCTATTCAAAATCAAATTAAAACTTTTTAGTTGAAATTTATTCAACAAAACTGATGAACTTGATCCAGTGGTACCAGCTCTTCAAAGTCTGGAAAAAAATTCTGTTTCCACCAAATTTTCCAGCATGGTGCCATAGCTTGATCTATTGTAAATTAGTGAACAACACAGTTGAAGGGGCCCACCTCTAGCGCCCCCTGCTGCCCCCTTGCCTCTTAGTGCCCCCCTAGGTAATACCACTGCCCCCAGGGGGGTGGTACTGCCCACTTTGGGAACCACTGGTATAAACCTATACTAGTTTCATACCAAATTAACTGGGGGGCCAGACTCAAATTGAAGTTCTGTAAATGGAAATCCAGATGTGTAATTTTGTTTTAAAAACAGCTGTAAGTATGGCCCTGTCTGGATCATGGCCACAGAGGTAGGGGAGTTAACTCTTTCCCCCATGTGCCAGGGAGCGAACTTGTGGGAAAATGGCCAACAGCTGTAGAAGATCAAGGCTGAGCATTTGTCTTCCTTCCTGTTTCAGGTACTAAAAACCCGGGCATGGGCAGAAAAATGAGTTCTTTGGAGAGAGCTAAAAGACAGGAGCCAAGAGATTCGTAGCTTGTGCCTTTGAGTGTACCCATCCAGACTAGCACTGGAGTGAACTGAATTTGCTCCAGCGTGGTGTAGTGGTTAAGAGAGGTGGACTCTATTCTGGAGAACCGGGTTTGATTCCCCACTCCTCCACATGAGTGGTGGACTCTAATCTGGTGAAATGAGTTGGTTTCCCTACTCAGGAAGCCAGCTGGGTGACCTTGGGCTAGTCACAGTTCTCTAAACTCTCTCAGCCTCACCTACTTCACAGGGTATCTGTTGTGGGAGACGAAGTTAAGGAGACTGTAAGCTGGTTTGATTCTCCTTAAAAAGCAGAGAAAGTCGGCATATAAAAACCAACTCTTCTTCTTCCTCCTCCTCCTGTTGCTGGATGTTTGTTTGTTTAATTGCATTTGTGCTTTTTAAAAGTGTAAGCTACGTTAGGTCCCTTTTCAGCGAAAAGTGGCATGTAAATATGTAAATAAATACATGCTCCCTTCTATATGATCACACTGATGATGTTGTGAGCATTGATGCTCACAATTCGAAATGAGCAATTTTTAAAATAATTTTTATTGCTTTTTTATAATTAAACAAAAAATAATCAAAAATAAAACCATAACACAATACAAACAAACAAACAAACAAAAAACCCCATAAAAATACAAAATCACACAAAGAGCACTTTTTGAGCAATTTTTTTTATCGGCACAAATGGTGGCAGCTGGCAGGGTAGCTGCTGTTTGTGCTCACAATTCTCTGGATTGAACTATCATGAAGGCTCATCAAGGGCAGATCATGCTTCACTTGGAATCAGCTACATTTCATGTGTGGGCAGCACCAGGAAAATCTCAACTTTTCTACCCACATGGCAACTTCCCAGGCTTTGCTGAGATCTTTTTCAAAAACTTTGGAGCAAAGCAGATTTGAGAAAAGCCAGTGAAAGTGCCCAAATGTACCTTAATGCTGTGGGGAAGCAGGGGACAAACTAGGGGTGCTAGGCAACCAGCAGGAGGGCGATGACACGGGGTAGCCGCAACATCCTGTGCACTGTGACATCACGTCCGGGGAAAACCCGGAAGAGGGACAGGGTAGCTCTGGAAATTGCTGGAAACCATAAAAAATAGCGCTTCCAGCGATTCCTAGAGCTATCCCACGTCGTTTCCAGGTTTTTCCAGGAAGTTACAAGTGGTCCAGACAACACTAGAGAGATTTTTTAAAATTTGCCAACTGTCACTCAGAGCAACGATAGGCAAAGGGGAAAAACAAAAAACCTTCCCAACGGCATCAAGCTCGCAGCAAATAACCTGTGCTGAAACACCTGTTGTCTCTCGTGCACTGAAATGTACAAGAGCTGCGTTGGAGTGCCAAAGCACCTCTGTGTTCTTCTCCATCTTTGGCTGAGACTTGGGCACCCAGCTTAGTTTAAATGGAGCACTTCTTCAGATTCCTGTCGAGCACAGAGCCTTGCTGCTGGCATCACGGCACAGAGGACTGCTCACACAGCAAGGGCTTTATTTATTAGTCTGTCATTACAGTTTCTTTCTCGTTTCTGTAGCTCTCGCACTGTGAATTGTCCAACAAATTAACAGCCGAGTTCTCAGTGGCATGCTGGAAATTTTGACATGTGCTTCAGGTGGTAAGAATATCAATCATCAGCATGTGGCGGGTTTTGCTTGCCGGCTTCCTCCGCGTTTTGTGCCGAGTCTAGCCCCACGTTCTGCTTGGAGAGACGGGAGGGAGGGAACCCTACCTCGGTTTGACTAAATTTGGAGCATGAAATGAAGTTGCTAACAAGCAATATAAATTTGCCCTCCATCACGCATTGCTGCATATATATCGTGTGGGAGGCTCACCGCAGAAATGGATTTGTCGCACTGTGTAGAGCTGAATGTCACACATTTGAGACAGACGTCGTGCTTTGGATTTTATCTTCTAGCTTTATACCTTCTGCAAACGTCTTCCCAGTTTGGCTGCTGAGGAGTTTAATTGTTTGCCCCCCCAAATCTCTGAAACTTGTGGAGGGCAGAGAGTGGCCCAGAGTTAGTGTAGTGGATAGTATGTTGGACTGGAGAAGCATGGGAGCAGATACCCCAGCCATGAAACAAACTGGGTGACTACCCATCATTAGCTCCCAGCCTAGTGTACCTCACAGGCTTACTGTGAGGAAAAAATTGGCTAAGCCTCATGCATGCCACCTTGACATCCTTAGAGGAAAGGTCAACTATAAATGTGAGAATTAAAAACAAATACTCTTAGTTCATGTAGGACCTTGGTCTCACCCCAATTGAATCAAGTGTGTGTTTAAAATGCAGCCAGGGTGCCCCTTCCCCCATGTGGCACAGGGAAGATCTGTAAATAGGAGGAAACTGTCTGGGATGCATTACTGATCCTCTCCCTGAGAAACCCCTAAGTTCCCAAAGCATTCACTGCCAACAAGATCTAGTGATGGTTCCTAGATTCCCTTTAAAAGGTATTAAGCAAATTAATGAAGGAAGAGGTTCATCAGTGACTGCCATGAAACTAATCGAGCAACAAATGGTGAGTCTTTGGGTTCTTTGTCCTGCTTATTGGCCTTCTGGAAGTGTCAAATCTCCCTGGGAAACAGGATGTGGACTAGATGGACCATATATCCAGTCCAGTTTGGCTCTTATGAATCACAGGCTGTCTTTGTGGTAATCCCAACATTATCCGGTCAGAATCATCTCTCTCCTTTGTATGTGTGTGTGTGAGTGCATGCATGTGTACAACCTGAGCTGCATTTGGCTTGGACCATTCCATTTCCATGTATTTACTGCTCACAGACCAACAAGTCACAAGCAAAGGCTTGGACCATACAAATGAGAGATATGGAAAGTTGGCCTGAAAGCAGAGCAGGGTGACAAAGATTGGCTACAGGTCTTAGAACACACAGCCATCGACAGCTGATTCACACATTACAAAGTCCGGGTGGCAGACGCGTGAACTGCCAACTAGACAGGAATTCCAACTAGACAGGACTTCCCACTTCAATTCCTAGGCATGCCCAGGCCAAATTTGGATCATGGCCTATGGGGAGAGGGAGCTTTAGCTTTCCCTCCCATGCCATTTTCTTGACCTGAAATGGCCTCAGGGAGTCACTATTTGCCCTGATAGGGAAACTGAAATGTACTGAGGACTGTTTGTAAGGTTCCTCAATGGGCCAAATATCAGCTGCCTGAGACCATTTCTGGTTGTGGAAATGGTGCAGAGAGATAGCTTAGTCCCCCCCTTTTTTCTGCACACCAGGGTCCCAATCCAGTTGGGGCCCCAACATGCCTGGGAATTAAGATCCCAGCACAAAACTCTTGATCTTGTCTGTCAATGGTCCACATGTCTGCCATGTGAACTTCATAACATATGAATTGGCCTAAGTTATTAAGACTACAAGCGACCATCTTATAACAATCCTCGCCTTATAGTTGAGGAGTTCAGGCAGGAACCCATAGAAATGGGTCAGCCTATCCCACAATGGAAGTATTAAGTTTTTAAAATGCTTACAAAAAGCCCATTAGTCTCCTTTGCATTTGTGCTGAGTTGATCATGAGTTGTGCCCTCAATGAGGAAGAAGGTGTCACAGCTACCTGTTTTTAAAAGCCAAACATATGATGAGGAAGTTATGTCCTTATGAGGAAGAAACCTTGGTGGTGGGGGAGGCCTCAGTGAAATAAATATTCAGGTAAACATCGGGAAGTAAATGCTAGCCCTATGTTACCTGTCTGTGCCTTTGAGAAAGATGTACATAATTGCCTTTTCTACTGAGTTGTTGTTCCAGTGTAGAATGGCTGTTTCCCCCCACACTGGAATAAAAGCTGTCTTTCTCAGCTGACTCAATAGCTACAGGTTTTGTTACTGCAGTGCTTTCTACAGGTGCTTATTTATGTATTCAGGGAATTTAGATGCTGCCTCTCCAGAGTCCTGCTACAAGTAAAAACAATACCTTAAAATCATTAAAAACACACTAAATTATCAGCAAAGCTACTTTTAAGGGATTATCTTTGCCTGTGCTTCTCTCCCCACCCCCATCTTAATTGGCATTAGCCAGAATACTGTGGCTCAGGTGAATATTTTTCTGGTTCTTCCCCTATTCAGCTGGTGTGTTTGGCTTTTAGAAACAGGCTGTGGTAGCATTTACCTTTTCCCTTCCTCTACTCCCATGGTCTGGGCCTTAGGTGCCAACCTCCAGATGGTGGCTGGATATCTCCTGCTATTACAACTGATCTCCAGCCTATAGAGATCAGTTTTCCTGGAGAAAATGGCCTCTTTGGCAATTGGACTCTATGGCATTGAAGTCCTTCCCCTCCCCTCTCCAAACCCTGCCCTCCTCAGGCTCTGCCCCAGAAGGTCAGACAAGAACCAACAGGTTAAAATTAAATCAGAAGAGTTTCCATCTAGACATTAGGAAGAATTTTCTAACAGTTAGAAATGTTCCTGAGTGGAACAGGCTTCCTCGGGAGGTGGTAAGCTCTCCTTCCCTGGAGGTTATTAAGCAGAGGCTAGATGGCCATCTGTCAGTAATGCTGATTCTATGAACTTGGGCAGTTCATGGGGGGGGGGCATCTTGGCCATCTTCTGGGCACTTGGTGTGTGTGGGGGACGTAGTTGTGAGTTTCCTGCATTGTGCAGGGGGTTGGACTAGATGACCCTGGTGGTCCCTTCCAACTCTATGATTCTATGATCTCCAAGTATTTCCTAACCCGGAGCTGGCAACTGTATCTGTCCACCCCCCCCCCCAGGTTCCTCACAGTGCCAGAACACAGGTTGAAAATCATTGTTTGTGATGGTCTATTTATAAGTTTTTATTGAATAATTATATATAATGTGCTGGAATGTGTTCTTGTTATGTTTGATGCTTTGGGGACCCTATTCAAGTGGAAAGGCATCATAGAAATATATTAAACAAATCAAACAAATCTATTGTGCAAACCTCTACACTACACTACTGAACCGTAGCTCACTCACTTCCTCATGTGGTGGGGGGTAAAGAACTCTTTCCCCTGGAATCGCTCAGGTATTGCCTGATGTTTCTTCAGAGTTTGAAAAAAGGTTTCTGTGTTTGTGGTGTGATACTGCTACTGATCCTGGTTGACCACGTTTGTGAAATGGAGCTGTTCCTTTTAGAGGGATGCTCGTATTACGCCATTTATGCTGCTTCCAAACAGTAGCCAACAGATAAAGCCAGGCAGCTTATTAAATTAAATGGGCTGCTTTAAATAGACCACTGTTTTGTACTTTCAACTCAGCTAGTTCAGTGTGAAGATTGCCTCTGGTGACACTGCATGAAAGCTGTTGCCATGGCAGATTCTCCAACACTGCAAACAAAGATAGGAACATGCTCACAACATATCAGTCCTCATATGAAGGGTCACTGATCTAGCATCCATGCCTGCACTGCCGAAGGCGCTACTGTGCATTTCATCTGCAAAAGCCTGAATCTACTAACAGAAGAAGAAGAGTTGGTTTTTACATGCCCATTTTCTCTACCTTTTAAGGAGAATCAAACCGGTTTACAATCTCCTTCCCTTCCTCTCCTTGCAACAGAGACCTTGTGAGGTAGATGAGGCTGAGAGAGCTCTACGAGAAGTGTGACTGGACCAAGGCCACCCAGCTGGCTTCATGTATAGGAGTGGGGAAACCAACCACGTTCACCAGATTGAATGAATTAATGAATGAACCAACCTGGTTCACCAGATTAGAGTCCACTGCTCCTAACCACTACACCACGCTGGCTCTTAGGAGGTTCTGATTAATGATATATTGGAAAAAGCATAATTGTCCTATAGTAGATAGTAAACAAAATAATCCTCAGTAACTACCAGTGTGGGAAATGGCAGATGGTACACTGTACGGTGCCTAAGAGTACATACTTATAAATACTAAGCATGAACACAGAGATTAAACTTTCTAGAGTCCCCAGGAAAGGAGATGAACCCTGCAGAACAGCAAAGTTCACATTCTTTGAAGATAATTCACAGTGGGTAGCCGTGTTAGTCTGTCTGCAGTAGTAGAAAAGAGCAAGAGTCCAGTAGCACCTTAATGTAAGCTAAGGTGCTACTGGACTCTTGCTCTTTTACACATTCTTTGAAATAAGATATCCTCAAAATGTGGAAATAAAGGGACAAATTAGGGCTGGCAAATTACCAGGGACTGGTAACAACGACAAACACAAAACCAGAAATTGTGTAAATAGGTTGGAACATATCCATGGTTGAATTTTGGAAATGTTGGAAGATGCACATAGTCAGTGCTGCTGAGGGTTATCGGAGGTCCCACTAGGGTCCCTACCCACCTCAGGCTCCACCTTCAAAATCTCTACGTATTTCCCAACCTGGAGCTGGCAACCCTACCCTCTGCAGTTTGTCTCCTTAGTTTCTCTCTCTTGGTGGCCCTGAATACAGTTATGTTTTTGGCTTTCATTTCTGTGTCCATGAGGACTGGAAACTTAAAACAAGTAAAAGCATTGATTCTTGGGATGCCAAGGAATTCTAATTACATAATTAATTAAGCATAGATACTTATACCTAAAACAGTGTACAGCATCATTGTCTCCTCTTCCATTTTATCCATACAACAGCAACCCTCTGAGTAGGTTATGCTGTGTGTTTGAGCTCACCCACCTAGGGCGAAAACGCACGGCTGCTTTAGCCTCCTTTGATTCAGCCAGGATCGAACGCATGCGTTTTCGCCCAACGTGCGTTAGACCCTGATTGAATCCTGGCTGAAATAGGGAATAAAGGAGACTAAAGCGACCGTGCGTTTTCGCCCCTAGTGAGCTTTCATGGCAGAATGAGGGTTTGAACCTGGGTCTCCCGGATCCTAGACCAGTGCTTTAACCATTTCACCATGCTGGCTTTCTACCTGAAAGAAACTGCTGGGGATTCCTTGGCAATTCTTTGACGGTTGGCTTTAGGTAACAGTTCAGAATCAGGCTTTTTATTTGGTTTTCTTTACAATTTTATTTACAAAAATGTATTAAAACTCTTTGTACAAGGCCTCATTCCAATGAGGCTCAGTAATTTATGCCCAGACATGCAGTTTACACTTTTACAGCCATGAGTTTGCTTGGCAAGTTTCTTTTTGTCTTTTCACTGAAGTGCAATTTTAACAACCGATAAAGAAAGAACCTAAAAAGATTTGTCTTGAAAAGAAAATAATTTTAAAAAAAGAAAAGGAATCCAAAAATATTCTCAAGTGGTTACTGCTGAACTTCCACAGCTTGAAGTTAGCAGCAGGAATTTTTTTAAGCAGTTGACACTTTTGTTTTTTTAAACATGCACTTTTTAAAAAATAACAACCCATTTCCCAAAGCCTTCACCAGGGTGAAGCCTCTTTCTGCAAAATTATTTTCATTTGATAAACATACATTTCTTTTTTTTTGTACAGCTTCTAAGAAAATGTTTTTTTCTTTTTACTTAAATACAACATATTTGCACAGCGTTGCATTTCCCTTTGCTGAAACGTTATAGCATTCAGAAATCGAAAATCACAGTTTCATGAAAAAGAGCAGTTTCTTTTTGCTTAATTACCTCTGTAAAAACACGAGCAGCAACTTGGTCTACAGGAGTTTTCATCGATGGTTTTTTTTTAATGTTACATTATGTGGAAATGTTTTTTTCCCCTTTGTTTATCCCTATATTATATTCCTTGATTTAATGAGCTATCAAATATATCGTCAGTGACTTTCTATATGCCTTGTTTTAATGAACTATCAAATATATTGTCAGTAACCTCTTTCAAACATTTTCTTCTTCTTCTTTAATTTCAAAGAAAAAATATATTTGTTATCTTTTCTATTATCTTGTTTAATATCCAGTATGTTATTTATGAAATGAAACCTTGCGGAACTATCAGTCGCACATATTGTTGTATTAGAGGTAATTAGTATGTAGATGATACCTTTCCCCCCCTATTTATCTATTTGGTAGCTGACAGTGTGGAATTAGAAGGTGCAGTTATGAATCTATGAAGCTGCCTTATTCTGAGCCAGGACATTGCTGCAGAGTTTTCCACATCATCCCATCTGATTGGCAGCACCAACATCTCAGGTTCTGAGTCTTTCCCACACCAGCCACCTGAGAGCTTTTTAAATGGAGATGCCAGGGATTGAACCTGGGATCATCTACATTCCAACCATTTGCTCTACCACTGACCAATGACCACTCTCACTCAGCGGATGCTCGGGATGGAACACATCCCACAGCTGAGAATCTGGAAGCCAGCAAAGCCGAGTCTCTATCTTTTAACAGCATGTACTGGAATGTGCGAATGTTCCCCGTGACACTAAAAAGCCAAGCTATCCTGTTTGAGAAGCAGCTATGAGAGGATGACTGACAGCAGCCGGAACTACTGTAGTTCATGCTTAGAGGGTTTCTTTGTGGTCCAGACCAACCGGTCTCATTTGAGGTACCATCCTGTTTTCCTTTACGAAGCGAGGCCGATCCGCAAAGCATCGTTTGAGCACAGTGCTGGATTTTGAATTACAAAATTAAATGGGTATGGAGGATTTTGAACCTTCATTACGGGGACAGTTGTATTCTGTTGTTTTCTCACTTTTCTAATTTTGCTTCCAATGGCTCGGAAAAAGCAGAAAGCACGCAAGGGAGAAAACGAAATCGGGACCGGTTTCTTTTCGACACTAGCGGACACTATTTAAAATAAAAAGAGAGCACTTGGAAAGATGTTAGAGGGCAAGAGTTGTATATCTGGCTGGCCCTGTATTTAACTTCTTGAAGAACTGTCTTGGCAAGATGCTGTGTCTTCTCCCTCCTTTATAGATGGATTTGGTTCCTCCACAACTTCTTGATACGCTCACCCCCCCTTTCTGTTGTTTGTTACATTCACTTAGAATTGATATATGCGTTTTCTTAAAATATGAGGCAGGATCTAGAGTCATGGTGGAAAAAGAGAAACCTTACCACCAGGAAAAAGGAAGCAAAGCTTAGATCTATGTAACAGGCTGTTTTAAGGAATATAAGCAGTGGTATTCTGAGGCTTAATATTAAGGATAGCTTAATATTTTGATGGGGGCACTTGAAAACTTGTGTTTATTTCTTTTCAAAAGAATGTGTCCATATACTGTGCAGTGGTATCAAAGAATGGCTTCTGTTGAACTTCTGTTAAAATTCTTTTTACAAGAATATTTTTTTCACATATTAGACTATTGTCTTGTCCATGTTCATTTTGTTGTTGTTCTGTTTTCAAGCAAAGCAAGAATATTTTGATGGTTTGCATTGTTTTTGAGTCTTAAGAATCTCCCATAAGGCACTGAAGGAAAAAAAAATCCTATGAAAAGTTCATTGCACCATCGTCAATAATGTATCCTGCCTGACACCTCAGAGGGAGAAAAATTGGCTCAGATGGTCAGGATCACTGAAGTAGCCGGGACCTCTGTTCCTCCCTTCGCATGCCATCGTAAGTGTGGGATCTGTAACGAGATTGCAAATGACTCAGCTTTAGCCTATGAGAAGGAGGGATTATCATGACATCACAGGAGAGAGACAGGAAGACAATGGGAAGAATTGATCAGAGTTGCTCATGACATTAGCTTCCAGACTTGGAAATGGCGGCTGCGCAGACTCCTATTGTATCTAGGTGGCTGTCTTCAAGATCCCTGAAGAAGAGGGGAAAGGAACAGGTAAAACTATTACAGAAGGCCCCAGAGCTGAGATAGGTTCTGAGTTAGATTGGTTCCTCAGTAGAACAGGCTTCCTCGGGAGGAGGTAATTTCTCCTTCCCTGGAGGTTTTTAAGCAGAGGCTAGATGGCCATCTGTCAGCAATGCTGATTCCATGACCTTCGGCAGATCATGAGAGGGAGGGCATCTTGGCCATCTTCTGGGCATGGAATAGGGGTCATTGGGGTGGGGGTGGGAGGTGGTTGTGAGTTTCCTGAATTGTGCAGGAGGTTGGACTAGATGACCCTTGTGGTCTCTTCCGATTGTATGATTCTATACACAGCAGGGGATCATGCTTCTGCGAAAGTGAAGGAACGGGATGGGAGACTGAATACCAATAGAGTAGCGGGTACAGAAGCTCTTGACAGTTATTGGCCCAGTCCATAGGCCACTAATGGTTATTCTGATGTTCAGTAGGTCTCTAGTGTCAACTCAGCAATGGCACAATGAGTGGGAAGTTCGGGGGCAAGTGTGGCAGTTAAGCATAATGGTTTTGAGCCAGAGAACTGGGTATGGGCATCTATGCCACTTTCCTTATTTGCTGCAGCCCTCCCCTACCCATTCCTAAGGACCAAACCAAACAAGATGCTGGGAGTTCCATGATGAGAGATCCCAGCATTTCTTAAAATTAATTTATCAGTAGGGATGCCAGCCTTCAGGTGGGACCTGGGGATCTCCTGGAATTACAGCTCATCTCCATACTACAGAGATCGGTTTCCCTGGACAAAATGGATGCTTTGGAGGGCAGATTCTATGGCATTGTGCCCCATTGAGGTCCCTGAATTCCCCAGGCTATATCCTCACATTCCTAAGAGTTTCCCAATCTGGATCTGGCAACCCTATTTATCAGGCATGTGTAGGGTTACCAATTGTCCGGTAGAGGTGGGCAAAAGCCTGCCAATCCACCAGGCTGCCTGGTGACCAGCTGAGGGTTGGTGAGCAAAAGACCTAGGTAGAGGGGGAGGTGCGTGATGTGCGAGCACACGACTGACACACTGCACCGACATTGCTTCTGGGTTTACCTGGAAGCGATGTGGATGCTCTAGCAACCTCCAGTGAAACTCTATGAAAACCTATGGTTAACTCGGAAATGAAGTCGGTGTGTCTTGCAAGGCATGCATGCGCGTTATGCGAGGTGCGCATGTGTATCACGTACCACCAGCCATGCCCCTGCAAAGCTCCCGCCAGTGGCGCAAAGGGACCTGGCAACCCTAGGCATGTGTATGGTTTTACCATAGAGTTTTTGTAAATGCTAGAGCGTCCACTGTGTCACTTCCAGTTTTTACAGGGTGATGTCAGCACGATACCTGCACATGCTCCATTCCCCACCATTTCTTCCTGCTAGTGCTTCTGCTGGGGGTCTCCTGTTATAGCAGGAGGCCTGGCATCCTAAAGGGGAGTAGGGGGTTAAGCCTTTCCCTAGTACTATTTTCCCAACCCAAAATGGCCCAATTGTTTGTCCACTCACAGAACTCTCATAGAAATTGGTAGAAGTGCCCCTCCCCCTGAATGAGCCCGGAGGTTTTTGGAGTGGAGCTGGGGCAGGGATCATGTGAAGCCACACCAAATTGATCATGTCATTTCCGGTTTACACCCGGAAGCGGCACATCACTACAGGCCTTTTACCACTCAAACTCTGGGTGTTTGAGTGGTAAAAGGCCCGTCGTGATGCAGCGCTTCTGGATGTAAACTGGAAGTGACGGGATCGTGTTGGTGCGGTTGCACGTGCATGTGATTCCTGCTCCTGAGCTGGGCAATGGATTGGCGGGTGATTGCCTGCCAGTCGAAGCAACCTGGCAACCCTAGTTCAAACAGCAATGTACACTTAGAGGGATTTTGACTTGTGATTCTTAAACAGCAACCCCATGTCCAAGTGACAAACCATTTTTGAAGCTGCAGGAAACTTGTGCGGTGGGATAGAGGTTCTCCTGTCCAGATTAAATGAGTCAGCAATCTCGCTATCATCTTTCGGTCCAACCCTACACTTTTATTTTTCACAAAAAAACCAACTTACCCACCCTAGTTTTCTCCCCTATTACATCGTATCTACAGTAGCTCTTGTCCTCCAGAAGTCTTGTTTCCTCCCTCTCCCAAACATACTGATGTCAAGGAAAGACTGACATTTGTTGAGACACACATACACAGAAATGGACAAACACCATCTGTAATACATTTCTACTTATTATGGACAGAGGTCCCCAAACATGAACATCCCATGACTATTCTGAAGGAGTAGCATCTCTTATGGATAAATAGGCAAGGGGACACAGACGGCGCAGGTTGGGAAGATGGGACCAGTTCTTTCTTGCAGCTGTCTAATACCTGTTTACTACCTATGGGTTGCATCCTGTGGACCCATTCCACTAACAGTGATGCTCTTCTCTACTACAAGGAGTGTTTCCTCATGGCAAGTGCCTCTTGTTTTCAGGAGAAGACTTCTTGTGCTGAGGAGAAGAGCCACTGTTAGTAGAATAAATCCACAGGATCCATCCCAATGAACGGGAAAGGGATTTCTGACAGTTGAATCCTCACTGTTCTGAGTAAAACCCCATTTCTCAGACCTCATAATTCTCCCTTAATAATGTCCACATGACAGCTGCAAGTTTTAATAATCTGTAGGGGACAAATGTAGAAGATCACTTACACAATGGAAAGCAAATGCATTGAAATCTCATTCTTTTACTCAAGTACATGGGAAGATTTTTTTTAAGTCTTGATGCAGAAATTTCTTCCTAAATAAATCACATAATTGTATTGTAGAACACCGGGTATTCTTTTTCCCCCCTTAGCTTTGTTTTGGCAGTAGGGGAAATACCTACAAGAAGCACTTACCTGTGTTCAGTTCACTTCCCTTTAATAAATAAAATGGGAAAAGATCATAAGAAAGGCAGGAAAGAATTCTCAATTATGTCCATTTCTATATGTAAGATAGGCGGGCCAGCTGAATTACCTGTGAAAGGCAAGATTTTTAACGTCTGGTACTGCAGGTTATCCAGGCCCTGAAGAAGAATGAAGCTACTTCCACAGGTGGCAGGTTTGGAGTACCATTAAGTGGTAACAAAGTGCACCGATTTAATTTACTACAGTTCAATTTTAAAAAGTGATCTTGTTTGGTGTTCTGACAGCCTTCTGTAAAATGTAATGGCTTGAGAGGGCTATTCAGATGGATTTTTGGTGTGCTGAGGTGATAGCCTTCAATGTCAAGCAAGGTGTGTTTTGTTACAACAGCTAATAACTTTGTGGAGTCTACCCCTTCAGGTATGCACCACCATGTGCTTGCATGTTGTTTGGATTATCAAGTGCCAAAAGACCTTGGGTCAGCCCTGGATATTTTCACTTATGCTTTCTGGTATCACAATGAAAATGTGGGGGGCACCATGTTTACAAGTTAAGAACAAGAAAAGCCATGTTGGATCAGACCAAGGCCCATCAAGACCAGCAGTCTATTCACACAGTGGCCAACCAGGTGCCTCCAGGAAGCCCACCAACAAGATTACTGCAGCAGCATTATCCTGCCTGAGTTCCAAAGCACCTAATATAATAGGCATGCTCATCTGATCCTGGAGAGAATAGATATGCATCATGACTAGTATCCATTTTGTCAAGTAGCCATGGATTGCCCTATCCTTCATGAACATATCCACTCCCTTCTTAAAGCCTTCCAAGTTGGCAGCTATCACCACATCCTGGTGCAGGGAGTTCCACAATTTAACTATAGATTGTGTGAAGAAATACTTCCTTTTATCTGTTTTGAATCACCCTCCAGCTTCAGCAAATGACCCCGCATTCTGGTATTATGAGGGAGAAAGGCTTCTCTCTGTCCACTCTCTCCATACCATGCATAATTTTCTAGACCTCTGTCATGTCTCCCCTAAACCCTTAAGGTGTGTGAATGAAGATGGTGGGGATTTTAACACTTTTGTGGAAACCACCCCTTCAGATATGCACCAGCGTGTATGTCACTTGGATTATCAAGTACCAGAAGGTCTTGGATGTTTTCATCAATGCTTTCTGGTATCACCGTGAACATCTACGGGGCACCATGTGTAAAGATTAATAAATCAGAGGGATGGTGTGATTTGGAACTTGTTTTGAAAAGACACCAGCTGCTTTGCACTCCGCTCGTACTTCCAGAGAGTGTAATCCAAATTAGGGGACACGACACCAAACACATCACGACGGAGACACACCAAAAACATAAACCAGTTGATTTGCTTACTAGACCTTTATCCGTACCACTAGATCTTAACACTTTCTGTTCCATATACGTTGTAGCCTTCTCTGTACGTAGGATAATTCTGAGTATTGGGTGCCGGAGCGGGCTTAAAGTTTTGTGTGTTCTTTGTGATTTTCATTCGTTTGGACTCAGCCCGAGACTTGTAACAGAATTCTATCAAAGCCACCGTCATGGCGAGGCCAAGGCCTCCGACAAGAATATAGAAAACCCCAGCAACATTACTCAGGCTCAGAGCACTTGTCTTGTCCTAAGAAAAACGAACCAGTTGATTAGTTTTGCTGTGGAGGGGAAAAAAAGAAAGACAACATGTTACTTTGCTAGACCAAGAGGTATTGACTTTGGAAGACCTACATGCATATTTAAGTAACTTGTCCTTGCTAGTTTGCAGCTTAGAATTCTTGTACCTAACTCTCAATTCAGAGGTCACAGGTGAACCAAAAACACTTTCCCCCAGGCTAATCTAGTTAATTGGTTCTTGTTTAAATTTGTCCCATAGCGGAAGGAGACATAAGGTTGGGACATCCAGAAGAAGGTACTGTTTTAACCTCCCCATATTTGGGGCTTACTCTGCCTGATTACAAAATTACTATTTCCCAGTCCAGTGGTATTCAACATGGAGCCTGCTTGGCTGTGTGTGGGCTTCTGCATAAGGAATATTACTGTTTAATTGGGTCATTAAATTTTCCCCCACAGAGGGTGGGCTGAACAACTCAGGGTGAATTAATAGAAGATTACTTTCAAAGAAAAGGCCCTGGATACTGTCAACATTGAAGAAAGCATGGGAAAGTAATTTGAATTTTGCAAAATTTATGTGACTTCTACACAGCAATAGTAACGTTTGATGAAGTTGGTCAGGCTGTGCTACACTACCCTACGCTCGCCATGAGGTTCTGGGGTGGAAGAAAAAGTAGTAGAAAAATTAAAGAGAACTCAGCTGTCTAAGGTGTGTGTCTTAAATGCAGAGGAGACAGTGGGGGAAGTCTTTAATATTTTTTAAAAAAAATAATTTCTCTGTCTGTTGAGACACCATCACAACCATTTTGCTGCTGGATTGGATTACCTGCTCTGTTGGTTCTCCAACGTTTCAATATTTATTGTTTGAGCTGTGACACAAAGAAAATCAGAGGGCTTGTCAACATGAGAAAGTTGTGCAGGTATTACCTGACATGAATTCAAACCGATGGAGTCAAACCGGTTCAAGTCCCAATGTGGACAAACCACTTTTGGGCTTCAGAGATTTGGAGGGGTGGGAGGGGGAAAGGTTAGCCAAAAGCTTTACATTTTGCCAACTGCAATGCCGCAGGATTAAGTCCATACTTCTGACAGCATTTCTGCTAAGAGAACCCCTGTTACTTGGGTCTCCATGAATGCAAGGAATCCAAAACCCAATCCAGGGAAGAGGCCATAAGACATTCTAGAAAGAAAAAGCAGTGTTCACATACAGGGGCTTGCACTGGTTTCACAACTGCTTTAATCTATACCAGCTCAACTCTCTTATGTAGACAAGGCCTGAGTAGTTGATGTCAATCTGGATTCCAGACCAATCTGTGGCAGAAATTGGAACTGACTGTTTAAACCATTGCAGGCTAAGCCTCAGTTTACTGAAAATCATTTAACTCATCGCAGAATGTCTAAAATTTGGGGGGAAATAAAGATTACCAAAAATTTAAAAAAATTAAAAAGATCAATTACAGCCAGGGGAAAACAAAGGCATTTTACAAAACTGGGCTTGGCTGTGAGAATCAATTTGAATTCTTTCTTAGTTCGAGTTTGCATTACAAAGAGGCTGATCCTGCAATGGTGCATTCAAACGCCTGTCAGCCCAAAGGTGATCGTAAATAGAGGCCATGTTCTAGCCCTGCCGGACTCAATAGTGATCAACTGACTTCGGTAGGACCAGAAGATGTTGCCTTCTTTAAAGCTCATAATAATAATAATAACGCTCATTATCACGGTAAATTTCAAAGGCACAAGCAGAAGGTAGGTGCTCAGTTCTCATTCATTTCTAATGGGAGCGGAGCATCAAGTTGTGCTTTGTGCCTCAGAAAGACATGCCAAAGTACTTGGGGGTATTTCTTTCAAAAGTGCTCCATCATATACATCTCCATGTTTCGGCACAGCAAGTAAGCAGAAGGTGTTCTCCCAAATCAGGAAAAAGGTGTCTGTCCAGAAACCCATGGTGGCCATTCTGCATATGGAACATCCATTAAAATTTACGATAGTTCCACAGGCAAAGGTTTCTCCAGGGTCACTCTCTGCCCACCATCCCAGGAAGGGAATTCGTGTGTGTTGCCTGGTGACAATAAGCTGAAAGCCATACCGAAAACAAAATCAAAATACGCAACTGCAGAAGTTTCAGGTATGGAAATGTGATAATACAGTAGCAAAATGGTTTGATGAATAATTAAAAAAAAATAGAATTCATGGAATGAGCCAGCAATAAAATAGTGCACTATCTGATTTTTTTTAAAAAAAACCTCAACCAACTAAACCCCTTCAAAATTTCAACTATCTTGGCAAAAAAAGAGGATGTTTCATGCTTGTTAGTGTGATGTCTTCTCAAAAATGTCCTTGGCAATCCTTAGCAAATATTCTTCAAAAACCATTATGTATGGAAGAGAAGTTACGGAATTTCTTCATACAAATAAATGTAAACTCGTAAGAGGGCTTTTAGAAGCTTAAAGCATACAGTTGACTCAAATGGAATGTGTATATTGAAAACGGAGATACTAATATGAGGGTTTTTTTTGTAAATTTTGAGGGAAAAACTGAGTAGGTTATAAAAATGTACTTACAACTAACACCTTTGATACTGCAAAAGAGAAATGCTGTCACTTTTTCTGATCTTTTAACGAACTTCTCCTTTTTTCGTTAATGCCCTGCCTTTTCCTTGTTCCCCCGTGAACCTTCAGAATGTAAATAAGTAACTTTGGAAAGCCGTTTGGTATAAAATAAAACAGTTGGGTCAAAAAAAAAATGTGATTGCTAATCAGTACAAAAAGACCTTCAGCGACTGACCTTACTTCCGGAGTCCTTGGCTCCACATTCACCCTTATCGTACCACCATTTGTTTTTCAGCTTGTCTAAGATGCCTTGTTCACTGAGTTTCAATACTGCAAGGTTTACAGGAGTTCTTCACGTGGGAAATAACATAAATAACATTATATTATGTTATTTTATGTTATTCAAGCTTTAAACTACTTTAAAACTATACAAAGCGATAAAGCAGGGTTCCTGGCCACAAACGTAAAATTATAATACTGCAGGCAACTGGATCAAACCCCTTAAAAAGTTAAAATTCTAGAGCATCACTAGATCACCAGGTCCTGCCCATATCGCTTTGAGTAATCGGCATACACTGTTAAATAAACTCCATGGAAACAAGGTAGCTCAATTCTTCCCCACTTTTTGTTTTTGTTTTGTTTAATTTTTGTTTAATAAGGTTTCTCAGCTTGCAGTAGCTTTGCAGTGGATTTGGGAAATGCTGCAGCCGAGGCTCGCTTATTGAACTAACAGAAAGAACGGCTAACCCCCAGTTTTAGCCATTGTCCATAAATAAAATCTTTCCCCTCCTTCAAGCTGAATAATACAATATTTCGCTACTACAGATAATTTGTGCAGAAATTTTCAGCACTAGGAGTCGGACGTTTGTTTCCCTCTTTGGAAGAACAAAAGAGAAAAAGCTTGCCTTTCTTCCTCGGATCTGTGTAAAAGGTGCCTAATGCAGACATTAGGGTTGCCAGATCATTTAGATTGACTGGCAATTGCCCGCCAATCCATTGCCCGGCTCGAAAGCGGGGATCACTTGCACGTGTGGCCACACTGACATGATTGTGTCACTTCTGGTTTATACCTGGAAGTGCCGCATCACAATGGGCCTTTTACCACTCAGACTCCCAGTTTGAGTGGTAACCTGTTGCAATGCGGCACTTCCGGGTATAAACCGGAAGTGACGCGATTTCATTGGTGCAGCTGCGCGTATGATCCCTGCCTCAGCTCCACCCCAAAAACCTCCCGCTGGAGAAGAGGGGGGACCTGGCAACCCTAACAGACACCCTGTGGTGGGATTATAGTTTGTTGCATTGATATTCCTTGTTACCACTGATGGCAATAAACAGGGTGGAATCATTGGGATCAGTGGCCACAATGTTCATACGAACACATCGTTCACCTGGATTCATTCCACGAAGGCCTGCATCCTCCTCCAGAGAGAAAACCGTAGCTTTCCCCTCCCCAGTATTTTCCTCATAGCCGCACAATATCTGCATCCTTTAAAATATGTCCGATTGCCACACTTGTATTACATTCAAAAGTGCCAGAAATCAAAAGAAAGAGGAAACAAATGAGAAGAGTCATTCAAATAAGTTGTATGATGCCCCAGCTGTAAGATGGTTCTAAGGTGGCCTTAGAACCTATAAGAAGTATGGCCCAGTTCAAGATTAATCTCATGGTCTGGTCCAAGAGCATTCTAGGAAGGTTCATAAGAAAGAAATATGGGGCATAATGGAATGATGTGCCTCTTTTTTATATGCATCACTAAAGTGATGTGTGACCAATCCACAAGGAAAGAACTTCAATTGTGCATGAACAGGACCACATGTAGTAGTCCATAACATTAAGAAAATAAGAGAGGCACCACTTGTCCAGGCATTGGTCCATCTTGTCCAGCATCCTCTTTCCCCTAAAGTCTAATAAGCTGACCCAGAATTATGTGTGGTACATTCCCTCGCAACATGAAACAGATACAATCCTTAATGTATATTATTATTGCAGGATGGCACACTTTCTCCCCAGTCTCTGAATCACCAAATGTAAGGAAGCATCATGGAAATACCATGCAACTAGAACAAATGTGTCTGCTTAGATACCAGTGATTTCAGGACACCACTCTATGGTATCCTCCAGAGATCTTTTCCACAAACAAACAGGCACGTACCAGATAGGAAACCCCCATTCTGCAAAGATTCATTCCTACAACACAAGAGAAAAATTAGAGGGCCCCAGTGCAAACCAACAGATAATACCAAGCTGTAGAATAATAGGAGCCACATTTCCAAAGCAACCAAGGTTCTGAATGTGTTTAGCCCATCTTGACTTTACCATGTATGGCACTGAGGTGAATGTGGAAACAACTCTCAGCAGGCAGAAACACCTACCCTTGTGGTCTTAGGCCTGGTCTACACAAACAGCTGAATGAGGTGGCATAGTCCCAGGGTGGTCAAATGGGCATCTAAGACTTCAAGGGGGAAATATTAAATATATATATATTTAATGTGTGGAGGGAAAAAAACTCTCCAAGTAGAAATCTGTCATAGCAAAAAGCAGGTTGTGAACAGAACCTTTCTCCCTGATGTACTTCCAGGGAGTTCTACACAATGGAGCATTAAAAAAAAAATCCTCTCAAACCCCCATTCTGAAGTGGTACAGTCCATTTTATCACCTCAGAATCTCACCATCTTATTCTGCTGCCTGTATAGTCCAGACCTTCCCCACTCCTGAAACAATTTGTCAACAAGCGCAGATTTAATGACTGCAGAACATCCGATTATCACTTCTAAAACGGACAACTGGGGCATCGTTGCCCATTGTTAGCCCTGGTGCTCCGCTTCATATATTTTTTTAAAAAAAATTGCAATTAGCATTCCTCAGCCATAGTGATAATCTAATTATCTGCCAGTCCAGGAAATCTTATACTCCTCTTGCTGGAGATAACTGCTGCATTGCAGTGATGTGTCCCAAGAGAGACAGCAGGCTTACTATCATCTCTGTGTTGGTAGAGCAATTACGGAGCCTCCTCGACCAGCTTTAAGCAGGAGCATGACAGACCCTCTGCTTCGCTGTCTCAAGGTATGGGTTGTGTTATTCCGAGAGCTGGTGGTGATTGTAAGTCTCAATCATCAAACGTTGCAATGCAGGTCTGGTGGTACACACAAGCAGCATATGAGATAGAACAACTATGAGATAGAAGAAGAATAAAGGAGAAGGAGAAGGAGAAGAAGAGTTGGCTTTTATATGCTGACTTTCTCTACCTTTTAAGGAGAATCAAACTGGCTTACAATCTCCTTCCCCTCTTCTCCCCACAACAGACACCTTGTGAGGCAGGTGGGGCTGAGAGAGTTCGGAGAGAACTGTGACTAGCCGAAGGTCACCCAGCTGGCTTCATGCGTAGGAGTGGGGAAACCAACCAGGTTCTCCAGATTAGAGTCCACCGCTCTTAACCATTACACCACGCTGGCTCTCCTGATCAAATGCTCTGGCATGTATATAAAATTTCCCTGTGATCAAATGCTCTGACATATATATAAAATTTTCCTACACATAGAAAATTATATAAGAACATAAGAACATAGGAACATAAGAAAAGCCACACTGGATCAGACCAAGGCCCATCAAGTTGACAGTGGCCAACCGTGTCCCTCTAGGAAGCCCACCAACAAGATGACTGCAGCAGCATCCTGCCTGTGTTCCACAGCACCTAATGTAATAGGCATGCTCCTCTGATACTGTAGAGAATAAGTATGCATCATGACTAGTATTCATTTTGACTAGTAGCCATGGATAGCCCTCTCCTCCATGAACATGTCCACTGCCCTCTTATACCAGAGAGAATTAGTTCTAGTCATGACTGTAGCCAGAGTGAGAGCCAGTGAGAGCACCATGTCTCCCCCTTCCCAATAATTTCTCCAAAGACTTTTTATTTGTGCCATGGTCACAAATCATTTAAAGCATGGGAGCTCTTTTTTGGATGATGACTTTTTTTTGGGGGGGGGGGTTGTTGTTATTGTTTTAAAATATGTTCCCTTTATCTACAGAGCACGGTAAGGAAATGGGTAACTTAAATAAAGGACTGTCAGCTTCTTCCACATAGACATTACTGTTCTCTTGTTCCATGCCTGCACAAATTGGTTGAGCCACCCTTGGAAATGCTGCAGCTTCATCTAATGAGGAGGCTGGTTTCAGCCATGGTTCTAATGTGAGTTGCCTCCTCACATGCTGGGTTTCTATGTGCAAGGATTGTTGTCATCAGTGTTGTTCAAACATGATCAATTACACTATTCCCACCACAACTATCTGCATTCTGAAGTAGTACAGTCTGGAAACAGTTTTAGAAGAAGAAGAGTTGGTTTTTATATGCCGACTTTCTCTACCACTTAAGGGAGAATCAAACCGGCTTACAATCACCTTCCCCTCCCTATAACAGACACCCTGTGAGGTACGTGGGGCTGAGAGAGTGTGACTAGTCCAAGGTCACCCAGCTGGCTTCATGCGTAGGAGTGGGGAAACCAACCTGGTTCACCAGATTAGCCTCCGCTGCTCATGTGGAGGAGTGGGGAATCAAACCTGGTTCTCCAGATCAGAGTCCACCACTCCAAACCACCGCTCTTAACCACTACACCATGCTGGCTCATCTACTGGCACACCATATCTACTATCTGTAGTCTTAACCTGTGGGAATGAAACATATCAGGGATATGGAAACAAGTACACGCCTTGCTTGTCTAGTCCTGGGCCCTCAGGATTGCAATATGGACTTTTGTACCCACACCATCAGAGAGTGGATAAAGACAACCAAACAGTACAGCCAGTTGGTGGAAATCGAGTTGACACTCTAGCCAAACAACTTAGCAAGTGGACTCTTTTCACTTCAGACTGTCGGGCGGGAGGAGCTGTACAACCGAAGACTTTCCCAGTGAAAACAAGGATGTGCCAGGAGCCTTTTAAAATAGAGAATCATTCAAGTCATGCAACACCCTTCCCGTTAGTTTGAACCAGTACAGTTTCTGCGACCCAACATTCCAAAATTATTTCTTTCTATTCCCAACACTGTAGAAATTGTAAGTTTTTATCCACCCCCACAACATTATTCAAGCAACATTCAAGCCCCTGTTTCTAGACACAAGACTACCTTTCATACAGTGTCGACATTCTAAGATTGGTTTGGCTTGCTAATTGTTTCTTTTAAAAGCAATGCACTAAATTGAATTCCGTGAAGCCAGATTCCTAAACACAAACTCTAATTATCTTAATGAAACAGATTAAAATATGCATTCATCACAGCTTTCAGTGGAGCTTGTCATGGCTACTTTACAGGTAAGCCAACAACCAAGGGGAGGGGGAAACATAACCCTAAAAACTCCAGAATTAAGTACCCTAAGGTCAAGAACAAACATACATAAGGGCCACAATTAATACTAAGTACAAATGATATTCGGCAATTATATATAATTAATTTATTACTTACAAAAATCAATAACTTGTACACAGCCCTTATAGCCTCTATATTTCTATTATAAACAGACACAACATGACAATCAGACCATTAGACCAAAACTGAGACCAAATGTTTTTCGGCCATATAACCTTCTTCAATGGTCTAAATCCTTTAAAATCCAGAATACAATTCTACCATTATACAGTTCTACAAATATATGTCAATATAACAATCTTTGTGACTGAGTAAAAGTGGTGTTCTGAAAAATTTACTTTACAGGTGATCCATTTAAACCATGCTACTTATAGACTCCAAACTGAGAACATGACCTCTAATCAACTATCCCGTGAGAAAGGAACATCTTAAACCCACTGTGGTGTAGTGCTTGGAGTGCTGGAGAAGATTCTGGGTTCAGTGCTGGAGAAGATTCTGGGAGACCTGGGTTCAAATTCTTTCTCAGGCATGAAGCTCACTGGGTGACCTTGGGCCAGGATAAAATGGGGGAAGGAGAATCATGTATGCCAACATGAACTCTTTGGAGGAAGGGAAGAGTAAATTACATTCAAAATATACATAGTTTTCCATTTGGACAATTAGGCTATAGCAACAGGGTTGCCAGTTGCCCACCAATGGCATACCAGCTTTCAGCACTGCACTCCATTGCCCATGCCCACTTAAACAAGCAGCGAGAGAAAAAATGGGGGGGGGTGATATCATAGACACGGTGATACCACTTCCAGGTGACCACCAGGTATCTCTCTCCAGGTATTTCCCAATCTGCAGGTATTTCCCAATCTGCAGGTATTTCCCAACCCAGAGCTGGCAACCTTAAGGTTGGAAACTCCTGCAGATTTGGGGATGGAGTCTGGGGCGGGGGGAGGACAGGGACCTCAGTGGGGTACCATGCCATAGACTCCACCTTCCAAAGCATCCATTTTTTTCCAGGGGGTGTTGATCTCTGTAGTCTGGAGATGAGATGTAATTCCAGGGGAACCCCAGGTCCCACCTGGAGGCTGGCATCCCTAGTCATACCAGCCTAATTGTACCAAAACAGAGACTATGCTTGTTGAATCGAGACTGCTGAAGCATATCGTTTCCAAACCTCCCATTTCGCTATTAGAACTTGCGGATGCTTCCCTACTCTTTACCCTCCGAGAGAAACAGACTTCAGCTGGGATTTGCCATTAGTAGGAGAGGCGCACCAGCGGTTCTGTTTCTATTATTTCATTACCACCTGTTTAAAACTTCATTTCACCCTTAGCAGTGATAATTTGATGCTTTACAACTTCTTTTTTAATCAGCCTATTGTTAGCCTCTCTCTCCCTCTCCGGGCTATGCGGCACTCCATCATGCTCTACAAATTCTTAACTAATCCTCCTGCTAGTTTGGAGTATTTCCCTTTCTTTAACTGTAATTCCCAGTACCTTCTAGTCTAGCCAGATGTTGTTCTCCTGTCTGCTCCTTATCAGTTACTGTTATTTTTATTAAAAACAAGCAAAAAACCCCCAAACACAGCACACTGAGTGTGTTCCACTGTTATATCACCTAAAAAAAAATTGTTCCCAAATGTCATTGAACAATTTTGCCTTGTACTAATTGCACTTGGCCTCATTTGTGTATATGTGTATTGTCTGAGCAGACATACCCACACACACATTTCAAGCTGCTGTCTTTTAGGCCCAGGATAAAATGTTTCCATTCCCCCAGGCTTTTAATTAAGGGGTCTTTTTAACACAATTCTAGTGTGCTTTTAGTCTGAAAACTGTTATTTTAAACTGCTCGGTGGTATATGTTTTGATGCTGTGGCTGAGTTTTTAAATGCTAAATTTTAATTCATAGTGTTTAATGTTTTGATAAGGAGCCCCATGGCACAGAGTGGTAAGCTGCAGTACTGCAGTCCAAGCTGTGATCACGACCTGAGTTCGATCCCGAAGGAAGTCGGTTTCAGGTAGCCGGCTCGAGGTTGACTCAGCCTTCCATCCTTCCGAGGTCGGTAAAATGAGTACCCAGCTTGCTGGGGAGTAAAGTGTAGATGACTGGGGAAGGCAATGGCAAACCACCCTGTAAACAAAGTCTGCCTAGTAAACATCGGGATGTGATGTCACCCCATGGGTCAGGAATGACCCGGTGCTTGCACAGGGGACCTTTACCTTTTAATGTTTTGATATGATTACGTTTTATTTTGTAAACTGCCTCAGGCAGGTTCCCTGGAGAGGTGGCATAAAAATCGCTAAATATGAACAAACAAATAAATAAATGTATTTCATGCCCAGGAGATATAGTGGCTGGGGTTCCCTCTTAGCACGAGGGATATGCTAAGCAAGGGCTGCCACCTATTTTGCAATTTCCATTTTAAAAAGTGCTTCTGCATCTCACCCCTGGACCAAGATTGAATCTGGGAAGGATTTACAATGCAGTCCTCCTGACCCTTCGTAGGTCAAGTGACAAGTTATTTCCAGGAGCACAGATCTATTTAGAACTGGTTCTACATGAGTGACTATAAGTGATTCAATGCACCTATGCACTAGGTATGCAAAGAAACAAATCCTTAACAACAACAAAAAGGGAGACAACCACTAGATCTGTACTGATAACTGCTGGCAAGAAACAATTTAAAATGGCCAAGGGGATTTTTCAGGGAAGAATTGGTCGGTATAGGAAAATGACCCTAAACCAGCATCTTGTCATGGGTCATAGCTTTCAACAGACTTTTCAATGTTGGCGTTTTAGCCATATTGACTGTAGAGCCCAGGGCCCTCCATCAAAGGCCTTTCCACAACCCCCAAATGTCATCATTTACACAAAATGTTGTCATTTGCAAGTAATTGACGCTGCCGCAGCCGTGACACAATGGTAATTATAGGGAATGCCACATTGATGCTAATGATTTCTGAAAGGGGACTAAAGAACTCGGCGGGCCTGCTGCACTTTCGGATAATTCGTATCCCATTCCATATGCTAATGAGACACGCCACAGAGGTTATTCTAAAGACCCCCATTTCGTGGGAAGGCGAAATATAAAGACGGTGTCTGCTGAAGTCAAGCCAAGAGACCCTGCTGCTGTCCTTCAAACGCAACAAAACCCGCTTGGGTGAATGAATACTAACCAATTGCTTAGCAAAGCAAATGGCAAACAAACAACCTATCAATTACCACATTTCCCAGAACTAATATTTTCCTAGATGTAAACAGGCAAACTGCTGACAGGCAGCACAGAAAGCAGAATTCCTTTCACAAATCGCTCACCTTTCCAGAACACTATTTGTGTTGATTTGTCTGCTGGGCGAAAACCAAAACTTCTGCCAGGGTACCTCAGTACATTGGAGAGGAGGCTGGGTCACAGCATAGAGTTCTTATTAGGGTTGCCAGGTCCCTCTTTGCCACCGGCAGGAGGTTTTTGGGACGGAGACTGAAGAGGGTGGGGTTTGTGGAGGGGAGGGACTTCAATGCCATAGAGTCCAATTGCCAAAGCGGCCATTTTCTCTAGGTGATCTGATCTCTATTGGCTGGAGATCAGCTGTAATAGCAGGAGATCTCCATCTATTACCTGGAGATTGGCAACTGTAGTTCTTATGGGGTACTGGATTGCTCACTCCCACCTAGTCATCTAGGTCATCTACAGAGGCCCTGCTTGGCATACCTTCTCCTTCAGGAAGGGGAACGTTAGGGGCAAAGGCGTCCCTGCCAGATGTCTACTTCACCCCTACTGAACTTTTTCTGCCAACAGCCATCACAGGAGAGTGGCTGCTTTTTTTAAAGTCTGCAAGCACAATTCATAGATAGGGGAAACGACAGACTCAGGCAATTTCATCATATAGGTTGGAGAAAAACAACCGGGGTGTTTCATAAAAAAAAAAAGGTATTGAACAAATCTAACATGAAAAGAAACACATAAACCAATGGTGTCAAACATACGATCTGGGGGCTGTATCCAGCCCCTTGAGAGCTCTTATCCGGCCCGCGAGAGAGTCAAGGCAGCCCCCTCCCCAGGCCCAACCAAGTGACATTTATGTTATCCGTCCCTTGTAACAAATGAGTTCAACACCCCTGACATAAACTAAAGGTTGAGTGTGCATCATGGCTAGGGTTGCCACCTTCCAGGTACTAGCTGGAGATCTCCCAAGATTACTACTGATCTCCAGCCGATAGAGATCAGTTCACCTGGACAAAATGGCCACTTTGGCAATTGGACTCTATGGCATTGAAGTCCCTCCCCTCCCCAAACCACGCCCTCCTCAGGCTCCGCCCCAAAAATCTTTAGATATTTCCCAACCCGGAGCTGACAACCCTAATCATGGCACATTTGAGCAATTCTCATAGATCCTGTCTTTAAATGGCACACTCGCATATGTTCTCATTCATCAAGGTACTGAGGAGTCTTGTGCAATGAGCCAACATTTCCATGTCTGCCGGCGTGCAGTTTCAGGTCTGTTGATGTGCCCGAGAGCAGGATTACTGCTTCTTCTGTTTCCTGTTGCATCGTTTGAATCTTGGATGCTGCTGCACAAACATTTCATTCGACTGGTTTAAATTCTCCTCACAAGCATCGTATCTTGCCAAGTGACTGGCAACCCTCTGCCCTGTGTTTGTAGTTCCAGGCAGGGAATGGAAAAAAAACAAAAACACCAGGCTGTTTTATTGAGCTCCTGGAAGGCCACTGCAATTACTCTTTTGTTTTGTGTTTCTTCTCCACTCCATTGATTTGAACTAAGTTTTCCGCTAACAGAAGGCTGGCGAACTGCATCTGGTTTGGGGCGTTTCCGGTTCAGTAGTAGCAGCGAAGGTGACCTGAAAGACGCTTTTGTGCCTGCTTTCTTGTATTCTCCATGCCGACAGTTGATGACATCAACAGCCTTGAGGACTGAGGTGACAGGTGCTGCTTTATGCTGCCATTCCTACCTACAGGGTTGTGTGTTCAACCCTGCGCGCACCCCCGTTTGCTTGCTTGTGGGCCCCCTTCCTGGAGCTGCCATGTTGGATGTCACACCTCTGATATGATAGATGGACTCACATTCTAGCTGTATCTGAAGAAGTGAGCTGTAGCTCTTCGTTAGTCTTTAAGGTTCTACTGGACTCCTGCTCTTTTCTACGGCTACCAACAATGAAGTTATTAAACAAGGATGTTGGCCAGGGACAGCATATCTATACCTTCCAGCGTGGTGTAGTGGTTAAGAGAGGTGGTTTGGAATGGTGGACTCTGATCTGGAGAATTGGGTTTGATTCCCCACTCCTCGACACGAGTGGCAGACACTAATCTGGTGAACTAGATTTGTTTCCCCACTCCTATACATGAAGCCAGCCGGGTGACCTTGGGCTAGTCACTGCTCTCTCAGCCCCACCTACCTCACAGGGTGTCTATTGTGGGGAGAGGAAGGGAAGGTGATTGTAAGCCAGTTTGAGTCTTCCTTAAGTAGAAGAGAAAGTCGACATATAAAAGCCAACTCTTCCTCTTCTTCCCTGGAGCATATCACACACAAATGCAAGTTAAAGGCTGTTAGAAGCAACATTTTGATTCTTTCCAGAGTTAAAAAAAGACCCAATGCTCCTGGATTAATCTGCTGGGTTTAAATTACAATCAAAGAATGTTATTTTAATAAGCAGAAAACAGGCAGCAATTTGCAGTTGACTTTCTTGTAACCTATGAAAATTAGTCGTTGAAGTGTTAAATGTCCTTGTTGAGTTTGGAACTGCTGCTTCTAGGCTTCGCGCTAGGAGTTGTCTTCCATTTCCCGTTAATATGTTTGTCTCTGTAATTAGTTTTTCTTGAGTGATTGAAAACATTTCTTATTTGGTTTCTTTCAAGCGTGCAAATTTAGCCTTTGAGCTCAGTTGTTCTCTTGGTGGCTTTTCATAGAGTTCCCCCCCAGAGTTACAACAGGATTTAATTTTCCAAACCACACAATGCACACGGCTGGATTAAAATACACAATAAGCGAGACACACAGAAAGATACACAGATATGTGTATTTATAAAGAATCACGATTATAAAAGTCAGGGGTATCTTATCTTGCAGATCATATTTTGTTCTATCAAAATTTTGTTATCTTTTTTATATAAATTTTCATTATTTTTTATAACATAACACATAAAACAAAAACAAATACAATATAAAATAATACATAAAAAATTAACAACAGAAAATACAAAAGAGTATCTATATATACTTATTAATAGATTCATAGTTACAAAATTATAAAGACCAAAAAGATACCCCTTCGCCCTCCACCCACCTTAAAAAAGTGACCCATCACCCGACTTCTGAAGAAGTGTCTTAACAGTTTTAAAAATATCCATTAACAGTAAAATATAAGAATATTAAAACTAGTTTCTATAACTCACTAATTAAAGTAGTAAAATCCATTTTTGCCAGTTTAGCCCAATATGTGACGGTCTTTGCCCAAGTTTTTTTAAATTCTTCCATATCTTTTCCATTTTGGAATTCAGTTAACTTGACCATCCTCATATACATCCATAATTTCTCTCTCCAATCACAAATTGAAGGTTTATTCACTTGCGTCCAAACTTTAGCTATTTCAATTCTTGCAGCAGCAAAACTATATTGACAAATAACCCTGTCATTATTATACATATTTTTTTGTGGAATTCCCAATAAACAAAATGTAGGTTTTCTTTTTACTCTGTCATTAATCAAATTATTAGTTTCCCTAATTACTTTTTTCCAAAAGCTTTTAATTTTTTTTACATATCCACCATACATGCATAAAAGTGCCTCTTTCCATTCCGCATTTCCAACATAAATCCAAATCTCCTTTTTTCATTTTAGATATCATCACAGGTGTTATGTACCATCTATAAAACATTTTATATAAGTTTTCTCTAATTTCATTAGTTATTGTAAATTTAAATTCTCTCTTCCATAAATTTTCCCATATGTCCAGATCAATATTTAATCCTAATTCCTTCATCCATTTCACCATTACTGGTTTAATTCTTTCTTGTTCTAAATTAGTTTCAATTAATAATTTATATATTCTTCCTATCAATCCTTTATTTCCCTTTATTAATATTTTTTCCAGTTTGGATTTATTTTTATTAAATCCAAGCTGATTATCCTTATTAAATATACCTTTTAATTTATAATACAAAAACCAGTCCTTAATATTAAGTTCTTCTTAACTTAAGTTCTTCTTAACTTATCTAAGTGCAACACCACCATCTGGCTCGACAGGAGAGTATACATGTACATATTTATATAAAATGAGGCTCAGACATATTAAACTCCACAATAACAAGATCATAATTTAATAAGAGTACTAATGGAATAACGCACACACATTGGATTAGGAAACAAAAGCTGCTACAAGTGATTTTTGTACATTTGTTCACAATGCCTGAGAAGAAACTTGGCAAGATATAGCTGGAGTTAAGCCCCCCTTAAGCGCCATTAGTTTCAAAGGGAGAATTCTGTCCATTCTCAGCTTTCTCCCATTCAAACAATACATTTTCCTCCACTGTAATCAGGTTTCATCTATTGGAGGGGGCTGTCTCCATCAGAAGAAGTCCACACTTGGGGGAAGGGAATTTTGGGTTTCAGTCCTGTGGATCCAACCGTCTGGAGCAAAAGATTTGTTTCTGTAGACAACCCGTCCTTTAGCCTCCACAGCTCAAGCCGAGCAAATGTTGCCTTGTTAACTATAAGATGTCCTGACCGGGATGGCGCAGGCTTCCCTGATCTTGTCAGATCTCGGATGTTAAGCAGGGTTGTCCCTGGTTAGTACTTGGATGGGAGACCACCAAGGAAGTCCTGGGTTGCTGTACAGAGGCAGGCAATGGCAAGCCACCTCAGTTCATCTCTTGCCATGTAAACCCTACAGGGGTCACCATCAGTCAGGTTTGACTTGACGGCACTTTCCACCACCATCAAACTGTAAGATAGGTGACCACTTGGGAGCCATATGTATGTTTCTCTGAGTACCTCAATGAAAATCTTTTTGGCAATGAAATATGCATGAAGCTTGACTTCTCGTACATGGTGATAAGCATTATGCTTGTTCGCCCTTTTGTCTGTTTTCTTTCAACCTTCTGCCCCCTCCTCCCTTCCTGGATCTTCTATCGACTCCACTTTCCAAATATTGTTTCATGCCTGATTTTTCTTCCTACACAAAGATAGAATAGTTGCAAGGAGCACCCTGGGAGAGATGGGTGATATCATTTAGTTGTGATGATTAAAGATCTTCATGAAAGCCACGAACATCATGAGATGAAATTATTTTTGTGGGAACATGAACACGGAGTACTCAAGATTCACTCTGCTCATCTTCAAGCAAAATAGATCGAAGCAGTAAAAAAACTGTAAAAAAATGGTTGTCATGAGTGTACCTAATTAACACACTCGTTTACAAATACCTACAAATACAACTTTTTATATGCATGCTTAAAACATTTTAATGGTACACCTTAAAATAGGATGTGTCTGACCATCCAGAACGTTAAAAAAAATCACCACCCTGATTGTTATAAGCCTTTAAAAAGTTTCAGGAAAATAACTTGTTCTGAACTTGAATTTGATTGATGTTTGAAGTGAATTTGTTCTAATCTTCTTTCTGGTCATATGTCTCCTCTTTTGACCTTCCAGGGTTGGTGTCTATTTTGTTCTTAGAGGGAGATAATTGGCCAAATGATCCATGCTGAGACCTTTGTTAAAAGGAATTTGCCTGGGTTTTTTTTCTTATGCAAGTCATTATCCAGGAAAAAGCTTGGGTGTTGTTGTTTTTTAAAGTACTACTGGGATGTAGTCAGCATATTGTCATATAGTTCAAGCGCCATCAAAGAAAGCTGACACATTTCATTAATGAACTCAGAAGAACTTCTTTTTCTTTGGCGTTCGCTGGAAATTCTGAAATGTCAAGATAGATCTTTGCAAGCTTCTTCAACGTATGAGTCGCCACCACAAAACCTTCCGTGACTCATAGTTCTGTTAGGTACAGAAATAGTTTTGTAGGACTGCAGCCCACATGGAGCAGTGAAATAAACATCATTCCTGTACAGCCGAAATCAATTTCAATGGGATTTGAATGAGAACGCATTGCGTACCAGAGTGTCATTGAAGCCGCCATATTTATTCTGGTTCCTCCAGTATGTCGTCTGGTTGTAGGAATCTGTTTCGAAACTAAACATTGTCACTTTCACTAAAGCCAAACATTCAGCCTTAAAATTGCCTCTGGGCATTGCAACAGCATCATTTACACCTAACTAGCTTGTTCGGTTGAATAGAAAAGGAGAAGTTAACATATCCATTCAAAAACGGATGAGCAGGTACAAAAGAGGACAAGGGCTCCTTAATGATTGTGTAAGGGGATTTTGCCAGGTGTAGGTTACCTTGCAGGAGTGAGAAGTTGTACCTGCTAAAATCCTGCCTTTCTGCATAGTCATTTGGGGAGGGACTGTGGCTCAGTGGTAGAGCATTTGCTTTTCATGCAGAAAGTCCCAGGTTCAATCCCTGATATCTCCAGTTAAAAACATCAGGTAGTTAGTGATGTGAAAGGCCTCTACCTGAGACCATAGAGAGCTGCTGCCGGTCTGGGTAGACAATATTGACCTTGCTAGACTGGTGGTCTGATTCTGTCTGAGGCAGCTTTATGGATGTATTCTTTAAAGCTCTCCTATTCCATCTGGTTACATCTAATTAAAAATCTTTGCTCAGCTGTAACATTAAAAAAAAAATCATGGAATGATACTGTTGTTATCCATGTTGGCTTCTGAGATTATCAGGACAAAGGTAGGCGTATACATAATAAATAAATAAAAGTATATCAGGTTCTCTCGTTATAGTTTTCTAATCTAATCTCTACTTGCAATCATCAGATTATTCAAGAAGACAATCCAAAACTAAAGACAGCCAGCCAGGGAAGGGAATTGTAATCTCTATGATTTCTCTTTAATCTAGTAGGAGTCATCAAGATATAGCCATGGGTAAAGGAGGTAAGTACTTTCCACTGTTATTCAGCCGGAGCAGAAGTAGCAGCTGCCACAGTAGTTACATTTGTCAGTGTGTAATTATTCTCCCATACATGGAGTACTGCCCTGACCTGGATGGCCCAGGCCAGCCCAATCTCATAAGGTCTTGAAAACTAAGCAGAGTCAGCCCTGGTTAGTACTTGGATGGGAGACCACCAAGGAAGTCCAGGGTTGCTATGCAGACTCAGGCAATGGCAAACCACGCTTTGCCTTGAAAACCCTATGGGGTCACCATAAATCGGTTTTTGACTTGACAGCACATTCCACCACCTGCAGCACTTGTCTCGTATAATATAAAAGAAGCTACTCGATGGCAAATCTAGACAACAGTCTAAAAAAAAATTGAGGCTTGGATCCTATGACATTGTTCTTCTTGTCCTTCTCTCCAGCCACTGTGGAGGCTTTCCCTGCTGTGGTGCGCACATGCACATGGAAGAGCTAGCAATAGAGGAAGCAAGCACCACAGACGCCTCCAAGGCACAAGGGGAAAGATGTAATAGGATCCAAGCCTGAGTTTCTACTGAGTAAACCAATACCATTATCTCTTTTTATTAGCCTAGTTGACTGATAGATATGTCTTAAACTTGTACAGTCCGTCACAATGCACACATTAGAAGACAAACAGTGCATTCCTGAAAGGAATGCCTGTGCCGAGCTTAGGAGGCAACCCAGCAGCGTTGCCAGCGCCGAAACCTCCACCGGGCGCAGAAAAACCATGCAACCCTCATAGGGTTGTATGGGAGATACGCCAGCAAAAAGCTGGCGTATCTCTGCTAAAGAAAAAGGGGTGCTCCTGAGCTGAAACGGCTCAGGAGGCCGACTAATGTTGGCCCCACCCCCACCTGGCGCTGGAACACCCTGGGAATGCCTCCCGGGGCGTTGTTATGCTCTGGGAATGCCTCCCGGGATGCTGGGATGCCTCCTGGGCCAGATTCAGTTACGTGACCCCATACGGGGTTGCAACCCACATTTTAAGAAGCTTTGTTCTATATCATCTTGTCAACTAGTGAAAACAATTTTACCAAACACATGAGATTAGTGAACTCTGGGAAAGAGGGGAACAGTGGAATTCTCCTCACATATTGTTGGACATTATAGATAACCAGCTTCCTGCATGGGTTACAGACCCTGTGGGCTACATCAAAACTACTAGATTTTGTCCAAAGGATCTTCATACTTATAGAAGAACGCTTCCACGACTGGAAGGGCATCTTCTGTGTCTGGAAGGATGTCAGGATCCAACCATATGGTTTAGAGACAACCCTATGGGGGATACAGGCAACCTTCTTACCTCACATGAGGTATATAATAGGGTACCATTTGGTAAAACCCTCCTTTCTATTTTTCAGGATGATACAGGTGGTAATGCTGCCTCAAGGTGAAGAGCTCACTCTGGGGTACTTAGGTTGTCTGTACGGGCTCACTATATTATGTTCATATTTAAATCATTGGCTATATTCAGTCCCAAACACATGATTTCATTCTGTAATACAAATGTTAGGAGAACTTCCTCAGAAATATGCTCTTAAAAAAAAAAAAAGTTCTTACCAGACTGTTTTGCTTCATCTCATTAGATCATCATAGCATACTTCTTTTCAAGGAATTTAGTTGGTTAAAATAATAATAATAAAAAAACCCAGCAGGAAACAATTCCAGTGCCTTCAACACAAGCATTACAATGGTGACCCACTAGGAAGAGAACTGAAATAACCCCCCTGAAGATTCCTGACTTTGACTTCAATTTAAAAATGAGGCATTTTCCCTTCAAGGTTTCCGGCAACCATTTCTGAAAAGAGATCCACGTTACCGTTTCACTCACGTCCAGACTCATGAGCAATACTGTGTGTGAACCAGGCCAGCAGTGTATAGGTCTCAGCCACACCACTGCTTCAGATTTGATGTATCAGCAATCGGTAAGATCCAATCGTTCTGTTCTGCTAAGAGCTTTCTGCTGAGGAGAGACTCATTCCTCCGATGGAACATTCCTCACATGTTTTTTAATTAGATATTTATACTCTGCTTTTCTCCTCAGCGGGGACCCAAAGCAGCTTAAAACATCATCCCTTCTCCTCCGTTTTATCCTCACAACAACCCTGTGAGGTTAGGCTGAGAGGGACTGACCCAAGGTCACCCAGCAAGCTTCCATTGCAGAGCGGGGATTCGAGCCTGGGTTTTCCAGACCCTAGTCCAGCATTCAAACGACTACATCATGTTGGTTTTCTTAGTGGAAGGGAACCATTGGATCCAACCCAATACTTCTAGACTGCTTTTTCCTGCACTCAACGCGGTTAGTATTATAAAACAATTTAAAGCAATCAATCCAAACTGGGAACAACTCAGATTAAACTCAGAAAAAACACAGAACAGTTACAGAATTCTGTTTAGCAAATGCCAGGTGGAAAAGGAAGGCTTTATACAGCCTTTACAAAAAGAAATAGGACGTTTTATGCAGTCTTTAGTATGTTAGAGGCAGGATCCACTAATAATTGATGTGGTGGCAAGATTTTTACTGAGAGCAATTGAAGTGCGTGAAAGCTTGTGCAACTCATGAGGTAATTTTAGGGCTGTGAAGTGAGTAACTTCTAATGTATTTAAACCTGTTTTAGTGTCAGTTTTATGGAGATGATTCAAAATTGTTTTTATCATGTTTATATAGATGTTGTATAACTAATGCCAATAAAGGCTTCATATTCTTATTTGTATTCGTTAGAGGAAGGAGGAGGAGGAGAAGAAGAGTTGGTTTTTATATGCCGACTTTCTCTACCACTTAAGGAAGAATCAAACCAGTTTACAATCAACTTCCCTTCACCTCCCCGCAACAGACACCCTGTGAGGTAGGTGAGGCTGAGAGAGCTCTATCAGAGCTGTGACTAGCCCAAGGTCACCCAGCAGGTTTCATGTGGAGGAGTGGGGAAACCAACCCGGTTCACCAGATTAGCGTCCAACACTCATGTGGAGGAGTGGGGAATCAAACCCGGTTCTCCAGATTAGAGTCCACTGCTCCAAACCACCACTCCTAACCACTATACCACACTGGCTGTTATCACCCTCTGATACAAGAGATGGTGCATATTACAGTGTCAGAGATCCATGAGCTTCATGGTGGACATCTTGGATTGCTTATCCAAGAGCAGCTTGACTCCTCAAGGGGAAAACCTCACTGCAAATGTAACATGTGAACTGGCTCTCTGGCTTGAACACCTATTGCCTTATACTGGGACAGGCCCCTGGTCCAGCTACCTGAGTTTTGTCTCCTCTGACTTACTGCATCTCTCCAAGGTCTCAGGCTCAATCCCATCACCTGAGAACCTTTGGATATCGGGAATCCAACGTAGGGTCTTCTGCAAGCAAAGCATACACCGTACCACTGAGTCACAACCCTCTCCTTTACTTTATTAGAGTAGAAAATTGGTCTGGAATGACTTCTGCAGTGCCCTTTGTCCAAGCTTGCAATCATATAAACACACCTGCTAATCAAAGAAATCTTGGTAGCTTATCTATGCCATAGCGAATGATGAGCGTTTGGTGAATCTTGCCATTCACATGAAAATCCCAAGTCAGTTTCAGACATATCCAAAAAACAAGTGTTTCCCTACTTTGGGCACACACACCTGACCAATCATGGTCAGGTGACAGTCATCATTCTTGGATGCTTTGTGAATCAGTCTTTGGCGGGTTGTGCTATATACAGTCTCCAAAACCCTTCCATGTTTGATTCCCCGAGCATCAAATTTAACTAGCTTGTCACTTTATTATTATCAATACTTCACAACGGTGACAAGTACAGAGTGGGTGGAAATGTGTGGGTTATTAAATACTTATTTAAGGTCATAATAGAACTTGGCATAAAAGATTAGTGTAGGTAGGTGCACAATTACTAGGTGACAAACGCGAGATGTGGGGGGGGGGAACTCAGAGACTGAGAAGCAAGACAACAGGGGGTCCATATGGGGAAGACAAAAAAATATCAGTTATGAAGCACACATTCACTCCTATTTTAGGCACATTACGAGGAAAGAACTCCTCCTGAATTAATGGAACAACACAGCAATGATCCAGAGACACTCCTGACATGAGCGCAAGAAGGTGAGAACTTGGGGTTTCTTTTGGAATTTCAAAGTTCCCCATCATGAGTTCAACTTCTTAAGTGTGGGGGAGTATTAAAATTTTGGGTTAATGATGCCTCCCTGTGAGGGTAGCAAGGAGACAACTGGAAAGGCCAAGACCCAAAAGAGTCAGTGTGGTTAGACAGAAGGGTTTTCACCAGAGAGTCCCATGTTCAGATCTCTGCTTGACCATGAAGCTCACGAGATGGCTTTGGGCTAGTTACCTTCTCCCTCTCAGCCCAACCTTCACCAAGGCATTGATGGAAATTAAAAAATGGAGAGAAGGAAAAATTAGAGCAGCAAAATGATGTGTTTGCCATGTTGAACTCCTTGAAAGGAAGGGTGGGATAAAAACGTCAGATAAACAGAGCTCCAAGGATGTGCATGGATCTCTTCATGGATCTGGTTTGTGTGGTGAGCGAGTTTACTGGATCCCACTAATGTTCATAGGATGGTAGTAATAATCTGTGAATTGCCTCTTTATCCAGTTCTCAATCTTTAAAATGGGAATAACGAGGAATTCACAAAGGTTGCTCGGAAGAGAGATGAAATAAAAGTTGCCAAGACTTTGAACATGCTAAGTGCCAATTAAGTGATTAACAAATATGACTATTCAAAATAATTTAAATCAGTGGTTCCCAAACTTTTTGGGCCACTCCCCCAGTTCTACAAACTCAACCCCAGCACCCCTACCCTATCCCAACAACACAGTTGAAGGGGCCCACCTCTAGTGCCCCTGCTGCCCCCTTGCCTCTTAGTGCCCCCCTAGGTAATCCCAACTCCCCCGGGGGGTGGTACTGCCCACTTTGGGAACCACTGATTTAAATCAAGGAACTATTGCATATTTCAAAACTATCCCGAGTTAGTCCTAAAAGAAGAGCCTCTTTGATCAAGATGTGCGACAGCTATACATTCACAGAAAAATAAAGATGATGTTGAACCTGTGAGTACCCCATCAATGCATTTGGCACTTCCCATGGGGTACGTAGCACCCCCACAGCCATTTCAGGACAGGAAAATGCCAAATAGGGGGAGGCTAAAGTACCTTCTCCCCATGCAGCTCAGTCCTGATCTGCACCAGACCCCCATACATCTGGGAATTGGGTTCCCAGTAGGGAACTCACAAGTCACATCTGATTGAAAGTACTTGTGGCAGATCTGGACACAACCAAAGGGCTTTGTAACATTTAGTTAAGCCGTTGGCTGTGTATTCATGTGAAAACATAATATAGAAATCTAGAGGTTTTGTGTGAGGCTCCAGAGAATGGCAAAAGGTAGGGTTGCCAGCTCCATGTCGGGAAATACCGGGAGATTTTGGGGGTGGAGCCTGAGGAGGACGGGGTTTGGAGAGTGGAGGGACTTCAATGCCATAGAGTCCAACTGCCAAAGTGGCCATTTTCTCCAGGGGAACTGATCTCTATCGGCTGTAGATCAGTTGTAATAGCCACCCCCTGGAGGTTAGTAACCCTGGCCATATGGGTCATGTACAGTAGCCCCAAGACTTGCCCCACTGCTCCGAACATGGCTGCTACTTTCAGTATGCCTGGTAAACTGAAGGCAAAGCATTCTTAGGTTTGCCACCCCCATCGTTTGTGAAATCCTAACCTATTCCTCGAAAGATCTGCAACCTCAGCAAACTCTCTTGAACAATTGCAGTCGAAGTGTCTTATTTACAGTCAGGAATAGATGATTTTAAAGTGCTGAATATGAAGACAATTCTAGCCTGGAATATTAAATGGGTATCAAATGTCATGTTCGAACGAGAAGCTATTTTGAGCAAAAGCTACAGGCGCTGCCAGAAGATGTGCATAAAACATTTGCAATGCGCCAAGAGGAAAAGAAGAAGAAAGAAGAAAAGCCTATTTTTTTATTCTTTTAGTGGAAGGGAAAAAAAAATCTTTAAGCAGTTTTAAAGGGCGTATTTTAGTTCCTGGAGGAAAAAGTGTTTGTATGCATCTGGAATGAGCAACTGGCTTGACCCACATTCTGTTCCCGAGGGACTTGGCCCGGAGAATGGAGGTTTACAACTGAAAATGACCCCCAGTTCTTAAGAGTTGCTTTGTGCAAACAAACAAATAATGGGAGCTATTTGCAACCTGCAGGTTGAAACCATGGAAGACAAGGCTCTAATTTTATTTATTTTTATTATATATTGTGGGACACAAAAAGGGCTACCACACCACTTAACATTTTCTCAGCTGGGGTCCAATTAATTCTTACAGAGCCCCCAAAAGCTTAGTCTTGCTTAATTGGATTTTGGACTTTTTAAAAGTGAAGAGCCTCCATGCAAAATTAACTTATGGAATTCATTGCCATAGGTAATGGCAATGGCTGTTTGCCTAGGAAGCATTTTTAAAAGAACTGAACATATTATTTAGAAGATAAGAACACTGGGAAAATGTACAGGATTGGTCTAGATGTGCACATAGCACTATACTTCCAACTGGTGCTAGATGCATGCCTCCATGAACTTACAAGTGGATGAGGAAGGCAAAAGCCCTGATTCCCCACCCACCCGGCACACACGTTCAGGAACGTATTGTTTCCAAGAATAGAAATTCCATTTAGCTAAGAGCTATGGATAGGTCTTTCAGTGGCTAATACCTGGTGGGTATGGTGGCTAATAGGTGGTGGGTTTGGTGGCTATTACCCTGGTGGGTATGGAGTTGTTATGTGTATCCTAGCCTATATATTGAAATTTAAAAGATTACGTTCAAAGGGAAGAATGAGGTTAATACCTTGATCAGAACCGGCTAAAGCATAATGAAAAAGCCAACAAGCTTTTGGTGTCACCAAAACTATTCTTCAGGCTGGGTGCCCAACTTCATTTCCGCCTCTCCCCCACCATCCAGAAGAAGAAGCAGGCTAGTGAAATCAAAAGCTTGCTTTCTGCTTTGTGATGTTTTAGTGGTCGTAACAAAGGAGTTATTGATTCCCCCCACCCTGTAATGGACAAACCCGCAATGAATGGACTGAAATTACCCATGGAGAAGTGGCATTGCTGTACTGGGTTTTAATAAAACATGGAAAAAGAAAAAGTCAACAGTCTAACATAAAATTAGACATCAGGTTGGATCCTCTGAATCCATTCCACTAAAGGTGGATCCTTCTTCCAGTGCCTTCCTCTAGTGAAAGAGGTGTGATCCTCTGGAGCAAGGTTCCTTGAGGAAGGCACTGTTTTTAGTGGAACTAATTCTTACAATCCAACCCACTGATTTAAAGCCCATGGAAACAAATGGACTCAAACATACCTAACAGATAATATTTCCTTGGCTAGCAACTAATGTTAATGCATTTTGAAAACATTGTATGCAACCATAATTTCAGCTGAGAAATGGCTTAAGGGCAGGTACCGACGGCTCCACCCACTGACTCATTCCTATGTGTGAGGAGACCCAAGCAGAGGGCTCTTTAACCCCTTCTCCTCCAGCATGAACACCCAAAAGATGTTATCATAGAGATATGCCCTTTGTGATTCCCAGATGCCTCCTCTCATTTCTCTGGATTTGGTGATCTGGCCTTTGGTTTCCTTGCCCAGTTATAAATGAAACACTTTTCTTCTGCGGCTTAAGAGAATGTGACTTTTATGCAATGCCTGAGTAGGTTAAAAAAACGAAACAGGATTTTGTCCCTGAGCTTCCCGTTATACAAATATTGTGTTAAAATTATTCAGAGACAGTAATCTCTCTTTGCACTAAGACGCTTGAGAGGGCTGTGATCTACTTTGGCAAACCAGCCACGGAGCAGCCTTGCACAATGCAACACTGTGAACAAGCAGGAAATTAAATATTTCATATGTTGGCGCGTGCAACATTAAATTTAAGGTTGCATCAGGGAGTAAGCACTTGAGCTAAGATGCCTATTTGGATATTTTCCCCCTTCCAGCTTTTAGTCCTCACGAAGTAATGATGAAAGAATAGAAGACGGCATAAACTGTCCTTTGTTTTAATCATGAAACCATTTTTGCTGTTATCCAATATGATTAAAGTAACTGATTATTCCATTTGCCAGGCAGAGAAAAGCAGCCCTTATTAAGAAATGCAGGAAGAGCAATAACCACTTGAATGCTTTCCTATCAATAATCCTTCTGCAATGGCTTGGTTAGCTACAGAAGAGATTACAGGATATTGTTCTTTAAGTAACAGATTGCATGAAAATGTTGGTAATCCAGAGAGTTTAATTGGATCCTTTTGGGTATTTGTTTTCAACGGATGGAACTAATTCGCTTTCCACAAACACCCGTTCCCTTTTGGGGTGATTAGCATTGATCAACAGCCATGTGGGTTATACGTGTGGTGAGATGCAGCCCTGAGCTTTGGGCTCCTGCCTCCTCCCTTGCTGCACATTGAAATTTCAATACGTGATGTGGGACCGACTCACAGAAATTAGCTATTTAAGCAGATGTTCATGTGATCCAGAGACCCATGGAAAAAAGAAATGGCAGATTGCATGAGAAGGGCCTAACACACAGGGATTTATGCGCAAGGGCCCTGAATCATGTCAAAGTTGTCTTTGAGGATAACAAGGAGAAAATGTCACAGCGTGATATATCTTATGGAGAGCTAGATTCGAGTCCAGTGGCACCTCCGAGACCAACAAGATTTTCTGGGTATAAGCTTTTGAGAGTCAAAGCTCCCTTCATCAGATACAAGTCGGAATGGAGATCCCTGTGACCTTTTATCATCATTCCTACTTTTATCTTATGAACTGAGCTTTGACTCTCAAAAGTTTTACCCCACAAATATTGTTGGTCTCCAACGTGCTACTGGACTCAAACCTAGCTCTTCTACTGCAGACCAGCCCAACGACCCTCCTGAAAATACCCTATGGAGTTTACTTTTCTGCTGTGATGATTTCACATTCATGCTTTACTACATAAGAACACAAGAAAGGCCATGCTGGATCAGACCAAGGTCCATCAAGTCCAGCAGCCTGTTCACACGGCGGCCAACCAGGTGCCTCTAGGAAGCCCACAAACAAGACAACTGCAGCAGCACCCTGCCTGTGTTTCACAGCACCTAATACAATCAAGCCTGTACTGACCCTAGAAGCTAAAATGGCTAAACTGAGGCTGTCGTACTTTGGACATATTATGAGAAGACAAGAGTCACTGGAGAAGACAATCATGCTAGGAAAAGTTGAAGGCAGCAGGAAAAGAGGAAGACTCAACAAGGGATGGATTGACTCTATAATGGAAGCCACGGCCCTCAATTTGCAAGATCTGAGTAAGGCTGTTAAGGATAGGACACTTTGGAGGACATTGATTCATAGGGTCACCATGAGTCAGAAACAACTTGACGGCACTTCACACACACACACACACACACACACACACACACACACCACAATATAATAGGCATGCTCCTCTGATCCTGGAGAGAATAGGGATGCATCATGACTAGTATCCATTTTTACTAGTAGCCAAGAATACCCTTCTCTTCCATGAACATGTCCACTCCTCTCTTCAAGCCTTCCAAGTTGGCAGCCATCACCACATCGTGGGGTAGGCAAGACCGAGTGTGGAAATGGGCTCATTGTTGAGCTCTTTCCCTCCACTCACAGAACTCTCAAAAGGCCTCTTAAATATGGGCGAGGGCCCTTAATGCTTCATGGGTCTCCAGCTGGTCCAGAAAGGCAGTGTTTCTCTGAAGCAGTACCTCACCATGCCTCGAAACTGCAGTGCCAATGTCAAGGGAATCAGGGCATTCATATTAGGACTACCCAACTCGGGATGCCAATTCCTGTATGTGGGGCCTCCGCATGGACCCAGTTGAGAGCTGACTGGTTGGTCCCACACACTGTGGCATTGCTTGCCTGGGGGACACTAAGTCATGCAGCCTGGGGGTTGGCAGGCGTGGTCTCTTCAGAAATTCATCTTTTAAAACAAGCTGCAGAACTAAATGCCAGTTTTCTAATTTTCCCACTCCTCACCCGCCTTATGTTGCATATGCAGTATAATATGGAGCTTTAAAAAATGCATAATAATTAAGTAGCTACAAAGGAGTAGTCGGCCTTATAAAACAAGGTCCCTTTATAATAATAAAAACCCCACAACAAGCCGTGAACCTAAATGCTTGTTTCTTAGTTTTCACAGTACATAATGAGCAGCCTTAAAAACCTACTAATATCAAAGTTGTTTGCAAAGGATGCTTCATACTAACGGCCTCTCTGAAACGGTTTCAAAACTAGCATATCGATTTTTTATCTCTCCAAACACCTAGAATCTTGTGCTAATATGTAGATTAAAAAAAATTAAAAACAATTACAGCTGGGATCCAAAGAGCCTCAAGTGCACATCTGAAGCACTTCTGCACCCACATGGCTCTGCTGGTAATTCTCACTTCTGGCAGCAGCCCTTGAGTGTCCCCTGACCTTCAAGGGCTGTATTTTAGGGGTGGATGGAAGGGGCTGGCCCTGAAAACCCCCTAATGTGCGGACAGAGGCTCAGGTGCAGCGCTTTGGATCCCGAACGATGGACGCAAGGGAATTTCGACTGGCTCCTCTCTCTGTTAGTTAAACAAGCGCCTGGGATAGATCGCAATGGTCAGCAGCGCATAAAATAATAATAAAAAAAGCCGGCCGGATTGAAGCTACTGAGCAAGCGAGCGAGTCAGCCAGGACGGTTTTCCAGACAGTCTCTCATCTTCTAAAGGCTCTTTTTTCCCTGATGCATAAAATAACAGCCTTGCCGATTACTCTTGACTAAGGTACCCGATTGTGGTGACATTGAGGCTGACCTTGGAGTCACCTCCCCCGCTGCCGCACTCTCCTTTGTCGTACCACCATTTGTTTTTCAATTTGTCCAAGAGGCCTTGCTCATTCAGTTTTAATACTGCCAGGTTAACAGCATTTCTTGAAACGATAAAACATAACTCGTAAGAATAATGCACAGATGCTCGGTTAAGTCGTTCAAACGTATAAAGAAAGGAGCACAAGAGGACAAATTGCTAGAAAATTTTCACAGGGAGGTGGAGCTACAGCGATGTGTTTGTTACAGCAAACAACAGGGTTAAATATTGGAAGGTGGCATGGAGGATAAACATTTGCTCAAAAAACGGAAGTGTGCGGGACGGGAAAATTGTCTTTGAGAAAAAAAAAAGAAGGAACAAAAAGAGATAAAGAAGAAGAAGAAGAAGAAGAGGTCACGAGAACACCACATCATGCAATTAATGCTTGTCATGTATGGCGGTTTTAAACCTTGGGCTTTTACCATCTAAACTGAAAAAAGCCCCTGGACTACAAAATTAAAACAAACAAACAAACAAACAAAAAAAACCAGCAACAAACAATCAGAAAGGACAACACGGAGAGAACATTTAGGAAAAAAAATGGATGCATTCAAGTCAATGAAACCATAATTTACCGTCTTATTTAACTCCATGGAATATGGAAAGATTTTTTTTTAAACTGTGTAAGTTTACCTCAAATCCACAAGAAAGAAAATGACAACACAATACATCAGGGTAGGTGGAATACTATAACAACATGGAGATTGTTATATTATTCCACCCACCTTAATGATGAGCCTTTGGGAGTTGCTACACCATAGCCTTTGGAATCCAGGTTCCCACCAACTTTCATTGTGTCACAGGGCTTTCGTTGTTCAATGTACTCATTCATGGTCGATTCGAGCAGGAAGGCAAACTTCCCCTTTGATTTCCTCACGCGGGCTACCCCATCCGCCGTTGTTTTGGCAAAGACCGATGGCTCTGCCGACTTCATGTACGACCACATTTTCTCATACACAGCTATTTTGGATCTCTGTGGAAGGGAAAAGATGAGAGGGGAGCAAAGGTCAACAAACAATTTGCCACTCTACAGACTTCCTGAAATGGGCAAGGAAGGGTTTGTAAATCTGTCATCCCTGCTGTTTCAATCCCCAGAATCCTTCGGGCAATTTCTTATTTCCCCATCGACTTTTAGCCATGTATTTCTAGACATGATTTATGCATCAGTAATTTACATGCATAGGGTTACCAGGTCCCTCTTCACCACCGGCGGGAGGTTTTTGGGGTGGAGCCTGAGGAGGGGAGGGTTTGGGGAGGGGAGGGACTTCAATGCCATAGAGACCAATTGCCAAAGCGGCCATTTTCTCCAGGGGAACTGATCTCTATCTGCTGGAGATCAGTTGTAATAGCAGGAGATCTCCAGCTACTATGTGGAGGTTGGCAACCCTGTACATGCATCATATACATATACATGACATCCATTGTACTGTTCAAATGGTGCTATCCCATAGAGCATTTCTGTGGGCGCAACATCATTTGTGCAAGTAGAAGGGCTAAAAGTCAGCCTCACAGGCTGCTTGCACTAAGTTAAAAGTATTGGATTCAAACTTCCTTTGCTGCATGGTCAAGACATGGAGCACAGGGTATGTTTTGTCTGGGTCAATACTGCAGCGAAGCACTGTAGGTTGCACTAGATGCTATTGTATTGCTTGTGCTAACGGAACGGCACTAAGTACGTTTTCCTTTCTGCTCACGCTTTGCTGGATCCAATCCAATCTGTGTCTAAAAACTGTATCACAGGAGCACGCAATACAAACAAAATCGGCGAAAACAGCAGCAACAAACAGAGAAATGAAACTGCTGGGGAAATATAGACAGAATCACAGATGAAATAGAGAACATTCATCCATTCCTAAACGAGGCAAGGTTTTTTGGCTTTATATATCTATTGGATTACAAGTGCAGTTAGGACCAAACTTGACGTGACAGCACAGCCTATTTTGTCACTCATTCATCTCTCTTATTCATGTATGAAGTGTGTAAGTGGGCATTAAAATGGCAAATGAGATTCAATGTGAGCAAGTGTAAAGTGATGCCTATTGGGGCAAAATATCCCAACTTCACATATACACTGATGGGATCTGTGCTGGCAGCGACAGACCAAGAAAGGGATCTTGGGGTGGTAGTGGATAGCTCAATGAAGATGTCAACCCAGTGTGCGGCTGCTGTAAAAAAGGCAAATTCCATGCTGGCCATAATTAGACGAGGAATAAAGAATAAAACTGCTGATATCATACTGCCCTTGTACAAATCTATGGTGAGACCACACTTGGAATACTGTGTACAGTTCTGGTCACCACACCTAAAAAAGGATATTACAGAGCTTGAGAAGGTGCAGAAAAGAGCAACCAAAATGATTAAGGGACTAGAGCAACTGTCCTATGGGGAGCGGTTAGGACGCTTAGGGCTGTTTAGCTTGGAAAGAAGGCGGCTAAGGGGAGACATGATAGAGGTCTATAAAATTATGCATGGTTTGGAGAGAGTGGACAGGGAGACGTTTTTCTCCCTCTCCCATAATACTAGAACACGGGGTCATCTGCTAAAGCTGGAGAGCGAGAGATTCGAAACAGATAAAAGGAAATATTTTTTCACACAACGCATAGTTGAATTGTGGAACTCCCTGCCCCAGGATGTGGTGATGGCTGCTAGCTTGGAGGGCTTTAAGAGGGGAGTGGACATATTCATGGAGGAGAGGGGTATTAATGGTTATTAGTTAGAATGGATACTGGTCATGCTGCATACCTATTCTCTCTAGTATCAGAGGAGCATGCCTATTATTTTGGGTACTGTGGAACACAGGCAGGATGGTGCTGCTGCAGTCGTCTTATTTGTGGCTTCCTAAAGGCACCTGGTTGGCCACTGTGTGAACAGACTGCTGGACTTGATGGGCCTTGGTCTGATCCAGCAGGGCCTTTCTTATGTTCTTATGTTCTTATCTGTTTGCAGGCCCACTGCCCAGGCCGAGCGGGGGATCCAGAGGACTGGCCCCTCCCACAGCAGAGGACTGTCTGGGCCAAGAGAAGCATGGCAATAAATACCTGGCCAGTGGCCCCGAGTGCAAACCTCAGGTCTGTTTTTGCCACCAGCTGGGGAGAAACGAGGCACCTGGGCCCTGATTGGCCTATTCAAATGGTGTGGAGTGAAGCCGTCTGCTCCTGGCCTGCTGCTGCTGCGGCGGTCAGCCTGACCAGCTGCTGCACATCGGGAGCTGGGAGAGGCACACCGCCAGCAGCCTCCTCCCGAACTCTCCCCCCACCCCACCCCAATGGACAAGGCCAAATCTGGGCTCCCGGCGCGGACCCACATCCCTGGCTCCAGGTAAGCAGGAACTGTCTCTTTCATCAATAGGGGCATGCAGTTGTGGGGAATCAAACCCTTCCCTGTATTATCACTGCAAACGTAGGGAGAAAAATTCCAGAAGCAATGGAATGCAAGCTGATAGGCCAGAGCAACAGGGCTCCAGTCTCTTCACTTGCCTGTCCCTTTTTGAGGAAACCAAGCACCTACCACATACATGAATGGGGCAGACGTATGAACAACCAATATGGCTGCCCTATCACCTCTCCTTTGGCCTTTAGTTAATCCAATTGATTGGGAAGGGGGGACTTTCTTCAGAAAGGTGTCAAAACTTCGTGGGAAGAGGGGCTGCAGCTCAGTGGTAGAGCTCTGAAGAGTCACTGCGATCAAGGCGTTGACTTACAAAAGGTGATGGTTCTGAAGCAGTGACAGAGACCCCTTCCTCCCACAGCCTCCTGTTGTGAGAGAAGATAGTAACTAGAGGGGTAAGAAAAGCTGAGATCCTCTTCCTTCCAGTCACCTTGATCAAGGAAAACAACCTGCAAAGGGAAGCTCGTTCTGCCAGGTTCCAAAAATGTAAGAGGTGCCCTACTGTGTCAGATCAATGATCCATCTAGCATCTGGTTTCCCGCAGTGGTCAACCAAATGCACCAGAAGGACTGTAGCCAGGGTATGGTGACCAAACTTCTGGGAGCTACTGCTCCCAGCAGTTGGTATTCTCACACCATTCTTCTGAACATCCCATTTATCCATCATCCTTAATAGCCAATGATAAGAATCTTCAGGGCCTGCCATCAAAGGCTCCATGAAGAAGAACAAGAAGAGGAGTTGGTTTTTATATGCCGACTTTCTCTGCCACTTAAGGGAGAATCAAACCAGCTTACAATAACCTTCCCTTCCCCTCCCCACAACAGACACCCTGTGAGGTAGGGGAGGCTGAGAGAGCGTGACTAGCCCAAGGTCACCCAGCTGGCTTCGTGTGTAGGAGTGGGGAAACAAATACAGTTCACCAGATTAGCCTCTGTTGCTCATGTGGAGGAGTGGGGAGTCAAACCTGGTTCTCTAGGTCAGACTCCACCGCTCCACTACACCATGCTGGCTCTCCTAAATTAATTGATTTCCAGAGTCCCCTGTGAGCCAAAGACTCCACCCACAACTGGTTGATTCATTACACTGGCTTGGCTCATCCAGCTTCTGTTGAGGTTGGATAATTCTGTCTTGCGACATTTTTTGTCATTGAAGCACCTGTGATACACAGACCCAGCAAAATTACCTGCTGTAAAAGGAGGCAGCCTGTTGCAACTCTGCTTTATTCTCTGGCCATGCCTTTTCCCAATCAGTCTCTGCTGTGTTTCTGGACTGGGTGTCATTGGTTCATTCAATTGCTCCAGATGCAGAGATGCAGCAGGGTTTCCTTGCCCTCAGAGGAAGCATGCCCACAACAGTGGCACATGCAGAATCGCAGAGGATAAACTCCTCCACAGCAGGTCATTCCCACCTGTCTCTAGTTTTAATTCAGAAAGCAAGCGTGGCATCTATCAAGAGTTTTGGGAAGCCAGCTCTAACTTGATAACTGCAATCAGGGCTGCCACTTTCCCTTTCTTTCTGGGAGGCCTCGTGTGCCTTTAACAATTGCACAGCAGGCAGAAATCAGCCGGGGAAACCTTTCCCTAATCTAGGAATCCACAAACTAGAAATAAAGACGGGGAGACCTGTGTGCAAAAAACAGCCGCAGAGCAACAGCAGCTCAGTTGGGCTGATGAAACACAGCTGGAAGGATATGCTAGGGTTACAAAGTCCGCATTAAACATTAATCAACAGTTTTTGGCAATGCACATTGTTGAACGTTTCGCAGGAAATCGACAAGCCTCCCAAGACAAGTAATCAGCTGTTATTCTCCATTTAAAATGTTTACTACTTATGGAACGAAGATATGGCCCACTTTATCATTCTAACCAACTGCTGTGATGCATAATTTAAACCATGGGTGTCAAATATAAGGCCCAGGGGCCAGATCCGGCCCCTTGAGTGCTCTTATCCGGCCTGCAAGCCAGCCTCCCCCAGACCCTAGGTGTCAATGATCAAAGACTGTTAAATAAACTAAAATACTGTAAGAGTGTGGTTTAGGGTTGCCAATAGGGTTGCCAACCTCCAGGTACTAGCGGGAGATCTGCTATTACAACTGATCTCCAGCCAATAGAGATCAGCTCACCTGGAGAAAATAGCAACTGGACTCTATGGCATTGAAGTCCCTCCCCAAACCCGCCCTCCTTAGGCTCCATGCCAAAAATCTCCTGTCAGTGGTGAAGAGGGACATGGCAACCCTAGTTTTATTGTTTTAAGCATGTTTTTATTTTAAGTTAAAAATAAAAACCCAATATCATTAATTGGCTTTGCCTGTGTCTTCTATAAAGTTTTACCTCTGGTACCCGGCATTAAATTTCATGGTACACATGGCCTGGACTGATCAAGTGACATTTATGTAATATCAAGCCCTTGTAACAAATGAGTTCGACACTCCTGGGGTTGCCAACCTCCAGGTACTAGCTGCAGATCTCCTGCTATTACAACTGATCTCCAACTGATAGAGATCAGTTCACCTGGAGAAAATGAACACTTTGGCAATTGGACTCTATGGCATTGAAGTCCCTCCCCTCCCCAAACCCTGCCCTCCTTAGGCTCCACCCAAAAACCTCCCACCGGTGGTGAAGAGGGGCCTGGCAACCTTAACTCTATGGCACTGAAATCCCTCCCCTCCCCAAACCTCTCCCTTCTCAGGCTCTGCCCCCAAAATCTCCAGGTATTTCCCAACCCAGAGCTGGCAACCCTAGACACCCCTGATTTAAATGTTTTGCTGGTTCCAGTGCAAAAACAAGTTTAGTACCATTTGCAACATAACAGTTCTGATTCTGCCAGAATCGACAAAGCCTGATGAATCCAGTGGTCCAGCCCTGCTGGGGGCTGACTCACTTTAGACTGCAGACCTGAAATGCACAGAATTCCTGGTACTGAGAAAACTAGCTCATCGGGGAGAAAGAAACGAGACTTGCCTCCTGTCTGCATTTTTTAAAAATCGGGACACCTGCTTTGACAAATGTAGCAATGCTGCTGGAGGCAAATCTTGAACTGGAGTGGAATTTAAACACCACAAATGAGTTCCGTAGGGCCTGCAAAACAGAATTGTTCTGCCAGGCCTACTCCTGAGGGCAGCTGCAAAGTCTTTCCATTATCATCATTGCTAGCTTCCCCATCCTCCCCCAACCTGGCCTGGAGGTCCATTGCTGACCGAGTCTGTCTGGTGGCTGCAAATTAGAATGAAAGGCCATCTTGTTTTATTATATGTAGTTTGGAATTTAAAGTATATTTTAATTGATGTTTTATTATTATGTTGTGACCCGCTCTGAGCCCGGCTCGCAGGGAATGAGGGCAGGATGGAAGGAAGGAAGGAAGGAAGGAAGGAAGTTTTTTTTTTTAAAATGTATCCACTGCACTAAACTTCAACCAAACCCATCCCCCCTTCTGAGGTCAGAGGGGATATCTGCCTGTATTTACAAAGCTGTATTATACCGAGTCGCCCTGACCTGGATGGCCCAGGCTAGCCTGATCTCGTCAGATCTCAGAAGCTAAACAGGACCAGCCCAGGTTAATATTTGGATGGGAGGCCACCAAGGAATACCAGGGTTGCTGTGCAGAGGAAGGCACTGGCAAACCACCTCTGTTAGTCTCTTGCCATGAAAACCCCATAAGGGGTCGCCATAAGTCGGCTGCGACTTGATGGCGCTTTACACACACACACACACACACACACACACACACACACACACACCAACACACACACATTATACCGGGTCAGACCATCAATCCATCTCCAGTGCTCAGACTGGCAGCGACCTTCCATTCATGCTGCTTGATATCCTTGAATTGGGGGGAGATGCCAGGGATTGAACTGGGAACTTCTGCATGCAAGGCATGTAATCGACCACTGAGTTTATGTGCTGCCTCCTGCTAATACAGGTCAATAGTTGAGCATATGCCACATCTGACACTAATTTCAGAGCTTTTCTGCAGTCCTGGTCTAAGAAAAGAATGGGGAGGGGGCCCTCGGAGTCACTTTTTTTCTCCTGCTAACACCCTTCGTTCTGGGTCACTGAATCTGATAAGGTAAGATATTAGGTAGTTTTGCAGCCCAAAACTGGTCTAACATTTTCATCCACAGTTAACTGAGAAAACTGATCTATTTTCTCTTTTTTTACAGGATTTCTTTTTATTTCAATACTAGCCTCTTTCCTAAACTGCAGTCTGAGGGCCTAACCCGAAATGGCATTTCCCACACACACACACGCATCTTGCTAGACCCTTTCTAAGGTCAAAATCCGCAGTCCATCCAAGCGCTGAGAAAATTATGCTGCGCTGTCTTGTAGGGCATCCTTTCCACTCTGAACTGCTGCTGCTTTGGAAAATATTATCATGAATTTAAATTCTGCTTCGAGACAAGAGTGAGGCAAATTGCTGCCATTTCCATACATAGTCCTAACTTTGGGTTTTTCTCTCCACACCCATTCTGGCTTCTCCCTCCCATCCAACCCCTCCCCTCAAAGCAGGAATACTTTAAGGCTGCTTAGTGGTCATTTTCACAGAGAGCGTGGTCAGTTTCAGAACTCAGCTGGTTCAAACGGAGGAGGGAGGGGGGTTGTATGTATTGCAAGAGAAGGATTGTGGGGAAGGATTTGGGGGAAGGTTCTGCAAGAGGAGAGAAATGGGGGAGACCGATGTGTGTGGGGGGGCAAGGACGACAGTGGAAGAAGCTGTTACTGAAATATGACTCAGTAACCGAACAGGTCAAAATTAATATGATAAAATGGTTGCAAAACTTTGGCGAAATGATAACCATGGAAACATGGGAAAAACTGTGCACGCAAGAACTAAAATACACAGTAAATCAGGAAGTAAAAGAAAACTGGTATAAGATGTATTAGAGATGGTATATCACCCCCAATATGATTTCCCGTATGGAACAAACGAACAAGAAAGAGGGGCATGTTGGAAATGCTGGGAGACAGACGGTTCTTTCTTTCATGTTTGGTGGACATGCCCGAAGTTACAAGTTGGAAAAAGATTCGTGGCGAAATACAGACAATGCTCAATTTAAAACTTAGCCTGGATCCAAAAACTTTTCTGCTAAGTATAACACCATCAGATTTACCAGTGAGACTCAAAGACTTGTTTAAATATGCTACAACAGCAGCGAGAGTGGTGCTTGCAAGGAGATGGAAACAAAAGACCTTACCAGAAGTTGATGAATGGAAAGAAAAGATGTCAGAATATGCAAATATGGCTAAAATGACTTATTTGATGAACTCAGTTGATAAGCAATCTGTAGAGCAATTTTATGAGAAATGGCTATCACGGTATACTTATATGACTGTAAATATTTAGACTTAGCATTATACCTTTTCATATGAGTAGATGTTTTCCATATTTAAGATTATATTTGACTTACTTATATAATGAGTAATTCTTAGAGAAACAGTAGCCACGGTATATGTATAGTGTTATTCTTCTTTACGTTAGCGGCTGTCTTTCATGTTTAAGAATATACTCGATTTGTTTATTAGATTTTTTAATAATCTTTTAATTGAATAAGACTAAGATGAAAATCAGTATATCGAACTAACTGTAATAAGTATAAAATTTGTTTTTTGAATGTATAATACCGACCAAAGAAAACACCGTCTATTGCAGACGGAAGTGAATGTTTCCTTCTTCCCTTTTTTCCTTCTGTATCCTATATAAATACAATAAAAGCATTAAAAAAAATTTTTTTAAAAAAGAAGAAGCTGGTTTTTAAAAATAAGAATGCACAAAAAGATTGGCAAAGAAGGAGTGAAATGTTGGTGAAATGTGCAGGAAGACACCAACCGGAGAGAGGCTGCAAAGGCTGGAAGGCAGCTCCTGGCAGGGAGCTGTTGAAGAAAGGGGGAGAGGAAGACCCAGCTTTGCAAAAGCACACCACTGCAAAGCCATGCACAGACAGGGAGAAGTCCCTTTAAGAGCTGACCCACCCCCTCCAAGAAAACTCCAACAACCGAGCGGAGGGGCTCTGAGATTCAATGGGGGATGCATAATTAATCACGAGGTACTACTGTAGGGTGCCAACCTCCAGGTAGTAGCTGGAGATCTCCTGCCATTACAGCTGATCTCCAGCTGATAGAGATCAGTTCACCTGGAGAAAATCGGCGCTTTGGCAATTGGACTCTATGGCATTGAAGTCCCTCCCCTTCCCAAATTCTGCCCTCCTCAGACTCTGCCCCAAAAATCTCCCGCCGGTGGCAAAGTGGGCCCTGGCAACCCTATACTACTGGAATTTCTTCCAGGGGGAAAAGCCCCCATGCATATGCAGATATCAAATTGTAAGATTGAGACAGGAAGCATGAGTATAGGATCTGTTTGTGCTTGTGGTTCCTCAACCAATGGAGCATGTTTATTTATGAAATAGTTTATTTCATAAATAAACATGCTCCACTGGTTGAGGAACCGCAAGCGCAAACAGATCCTATACTCATGGTTCCTGTCTCAATCTAACAATTTGATATCTGCATACCAAACCTTTTTTTTTAATGTAAAATTGCAGCAATTGGCTATTTGAGAGGGGTGGGTTCAGCACCACTGTTCTGGGCCATCCAACGGCTAACTGGCAACACTGTATCTGATAGAAGTGTGTTCTATGCAGGGGACCCCATCTCCTCTGTGTACGTGGTGTTGGATCACAGTGAGGCTAAGGAAGGGTTACCTGGAGATTTGGGGGGTGGTGCCTGAGTAGGGCAAGGTTTGGGGAGGGGAGGGACTTCAATGGGTATAATGCTGTAGAGTCCACCTTCCAAAGTGTCCATTTTCTCCAGGGGAACTGATCTCTGTTGCCTAGAGATCACTTGTAATCCCGGGAGACCTCCAGCCACCACATGGAGGTTGTCAAGCCTAGGTGAAGGAGACTGGAAACATAGTACAGATATGGATTGTATTTTGTTATGGGCACATGAGCAGGAACTATAGAATACATTGGGGGAGTGGCTGTGGTTCAGTGGAAAAGCACTTGTGTTGCACGCAGGAGGCCCACAGTTCAGTTCCTGGCATCTCCACTTAAAGGAATCAGGTAGTAGGTGGTGTGAAATCTCTACCTAGAGAGCTGCTGCCAGTCAGATCAGAGACAATACTGACCTAGGTAAGCTGCTTTGAGGCAGCTTTGTGTGTTCGTTTTGTACAAACGATTTGATGCACAAATATGTCCTTCTGATTTAAGCAGACCTTTGTACGTTCTGTTTGCTCCACACACACATCCACCCACAAAGCACAGCTAGAAGGCAGGTCCTGAAGCCCATCAATGAAACATATTTATCTGACGTGCTCTGCAAATTCCTTTTTGTTTCCCTGTGACGGCTCTTTAGAAGTCCAGAGGCGAATGTTTCTTAGGACTTCAAGAGAGGATGATTATAGACTTTTTAAAAAAACAAACCAAAACAAACCCCAGCCTTCAAAACCAAGGATTTCTGAGTATTATATGCCTTGAGGGAGAGCAAAGCTTCTATCTGCACCACAAACTTATTTTAGATTATAAATCAGCATAATCAACAGCTCGGCTTTACATTTCCATCCAGAAATATTTACACAGAACTCATTAGAAAGATGCAGAGGTCCTTTGCTGCAAACAAGCAGGAACGCGGCAGCCCCTTCGCCTATTACGGCATGGAGAAATACCAGCTCCATTGCTGGGCAAGCACTTCCTTCCTTAAGAACATAAGAAAGGCCATGCTGGATCAGACCAAGGCCCATCAAGTCCAGCAGTCTGTTCACACAGTGGCCAACCAGGTGCCTCTCGGAAGCCCACAAACAAGGCGACTGCAGCAGCACCATCCTGCCTGTGTTCCAATGCACCTAATGTAATAGGCTTGCTCCTCTGATCCTGGAGAGAATAGGGATACATCCTGACTAGTATCTGTTTTGACTAATAGCCATGCATACCCCTCTCCTCCATGAACATGTCCACTCCCCTCTTAAAGCCTTCCAAGTTGGCAACCATCACCACATTCCAGGGCAGGGAGTCCCCCAATTTAACTATGTGTTGTGTGAAGAAATACTTCCTTTTATCTGCTTTGAATCTCTCACCCTCCAGCTTCAGCAGATGACTCTGCGTTCTAGTATTATGAGAGAGGGGAAAAAGTTTCTCCATTTCTACTCTCTCTATACCATGCATCATTTTATAGACCTCTATCATGCCTCCCTTTAACCGCCTTCTTTCCAACCTTCTGTTGGATCCTGAACCCACATGCCCTGAATCTGAAGAAACAAGCTCTCTTGTGCAATTATCTGAAAATTACTCTAAGAACGGGTCTCCTGCATTTTTTTAAAAATGTTGAAAGCCAACCTCCAACTGGGGTTGCCAAGCTCCAGGTGGGGCCTGGAGTTCTCCTCGACTTGCCACTGAGTTCCAGACTACATAAATCCATTCCCCTGGAGAATCCTTGCTCAGCTCCCTTCTCAAACTCTGCTCTTCCCAGGCAATGTCTCCAAATCTCCAGGAAATTTGTATGCCAGAGTTGGCAACGTCTGTATGTCTGTGTCGGGAGGAATCAGATCAGGGAAGCCAAGGGAAGAGATTTTAACCCCCCTTTTTAGTGCTGTTATCAGAATCTAAATCTCCTCCTCCTAGGGTTGCAGGTCCCCCCCTCTTCTCTGGCGGGAGATTTTTTGGGGCGTGATCACATGTGTGCGGCTGTGAGTGACGTGATCCTGGAAACGCCACAGAACAAGGGGGCGATTTACCACTCAAACCCCCATTTGAGTGGTAAATTGTCCTGCCGCACTGCGGTGCTTTTGGAAGTAAACCAGAAGTGATGGGATTGCATTGCTCATGGCTGCACCACACATGATCCTCGCTGTCATTCAGTACATGGAATGGTAGGCAATTGCCTGCCATTCTAAGCCACTTGGCAAACCTATCTCTATTTCTTCCATAGGGCAAACCACATATGTCCCTGTAGGTTTCCCCCCTGCGAGGAAGTGGAGGAGGGTAATCTTGACTGGGACTGCATATACCACCTCCCCCAACTCAATTGACCTGATTCCCCACATGACTGATTTTAACTTTTAAAAAGAAACAGAAGAGATCCTACTTATTTCCTAAAAACTTGTATAATTTAGCCTTAAGGCCAAGTCCCATAATTAGGGTTGCAAACTTCCAGGCGGTTCAACACAATATACACCAGTACTGTATAGTAATATTACAAAAAATAGACAAGTACTAGGCTCTAGGGCTGTTGAAAAAAAAATTCAGTAAAATTTGGATTTGGCAAAATTTGGCCTGCTTTTATTCAGGAAATGCCAAAGTCCGAACTCCCCCAGTCGGATTCATGGAATTTGGCTTTAAATTGCGGAGTCCCCAAATAAATTTGGCCGAATAAAGCCATTAAAAACACATTCAAGGCTTTCCGCGGCTCCGGGATTTTTGGAGGAAGAGGTCCCAAACCTTAAGGGTAGCTTGGAGGGACCCTCTTTGCAAGAACCCCCAACTTTGGTGTGGATTGAGTCATGGGGTCCCAAGTTATGGGGTCTGGAAGGGGCCCCCCCATCAGCCCATTGGAATGAGTAGGAGCCAGCTGGCCGCTGGAGTACCAGAGCCCTTCGAAGTTTGCCAACTATGCAAAGCAACACGCGGCCTTTGGAGTTTGCATTTGCAAATCATGGAAAGCACAGAGGCGTGTTAGCTATGCATATGCTAATTACTATGCAAACAGGAACAAAAGTGCAAGTGAGTGAGGTGTATGGCTCGGCTCAACCCAAAACAAAAGACCCAAGGAGAAGGCGCGGGTCCCGAGTGGAGGGAGACTCACGCCGCACCGCCGCACTGACTCAACTCCAGGCGAGGGTGGCAACGGGCAGAAAAAGGCAGAACGCACACTCCCGCAGAGGCGAGCGGGCACCCCCCTGGCAGAACAGGCAACAGCCCCCCCTCAAACCAGTACGGCTTGGCTCAACCCCAAACAAACAACCCAAGGAGGAGGCGTGGGTGCCGAGCGGAGGGAGACTCACTCCACACCGCCGCACTGATTCAACTCCAGGCGAGAGTGGCAATGGGCAGAAAAAGGCAGAACGCATACTCCCGCAGAGGCAAGCGGGCACCCCCCAGTAGAACAGGCAACAGCCCCCCTTTGGCTTCCCCCCAACCACAGAATCTGCTTTTTTCCCCCAACACACACACAGGAGAAAAGGTATAGAGAAAAACCCCAAAAATCAAACTGTGTGGATGTCTTCCAGCAGGAGCATGGAGGAGAAGTAAATCAAATCCTATTCCAGTAAGCAGCAGCAGCTCAGCATCTCTCAGGAGCAGCACCACCAAAATGGAAGGAAATGAATACAGACTCAGGACGGGACGGGAGTTTTTATACTCTTCTGGCCAATTCAAAAGGGAGAATCCCTGCTCAGATTGGCCAGAAGAAGACCCAGCTTGGCCACCTATTGGCCACTGGTGTTTGGTTGTCTCTCCTGAAAGGCAAGTTTGCTTGCCTTCCAGAAGAGAGCTCGCTCTTCATTTCTTTCCAGGAAGGCGCCGTGGGAGAATGCCGATTCGGATTCGAATTTGCCCAAATTTATTCGGTGTCTTCCCGAACTCACCGAATTTGGCTCGTCATTTTCTCGCCTTTTTGGACTTTGGCTCTATCCAAACTGGAAACCGCCAAATCAGGGAAAGTTCGGATGGAACCGAATCGACAGCCCTACTAGGCTCTCTCTATATAGGATATTTCTCACAAAATTTACCAACTACTAAATCTATAATAAACATGCATTGTGATGACTAAACACTTAAAGACATAAGTAAATGAAAATGAAGTCACAATACAATTCTCCAAGAGTCCATATTTATGCCTTTAAGTGTTGTATGTTCATTTCACATGGTGTTTGGTCATCACATTGCATGTTTACTATAGATTTAGTAGTTGGTAAGTTTTGTGATAAATATCCTATATATATATATAGAGAGAGAGAGAGAGCCTAGTACTTGTCTATTTTTTGTAGTAAAACTTCCAGGCGGTGGCTGGAGATCTCTTGGGATTAGAACTGATCTCCAGGCAACCGAGATCACCCTCCTTGGAGCCAGGCCCAAAGGCTAGCTAGAATAAGATTAAAGTTTGCTATTTGATTGTACCAGTCTAAGTTTTGCCCTGGATCTTCTAAATACTTCTTATAAATAAATCCTTCCTAGTGAACCACAGAAGTGTGTCCGATTGTGTTGAGTATTCTTGCAATGCTATGTCCACATGTAACAGGAGACTCCCAACATTGCATGCCTCCTGACATGCACAGTTACCATATTGTCTCTGAACAGGGGCAGTGTGGGTATTCTGCATGTGCATATAACTTCAGTATGTACAAACTAACCACTGGATCTGGTTTGGGTCTTCTGAAGTTGCAAACGCATGCACAGTACACACATTCTCCTATTCAGACAATATGGCAACCACACATATCAGGAGCATTATGCATACTCGTGATATGCATGGTAGCTAGGGTTGTCAGGCCCCTCTTCGCCACTGGTGGGAGATTTTGGGGGCGGAGCTTGAGGAGGGCAGGGTTTGGGGAGGGGAGGGACTTCAATGACATAGAGTCCAATTGTCAATGCAGTCATTTTCTCCAGGTGAACTGATCTCTATCGGCTGGAGATCAGTCGTAATAGCAGGAGATCTCCGGCAAGTACCTGGACATTGGCAACTCTAATGGTAGCCAGGGTCCTGGTATGCGTGGATATAATGTCTGAAAAGGGCTCTAATTCCCATTGAAAACAACAGCAACGCCTACCTTTTAAAAATACCTGCTCGGCTGCTAATTGGGGATGAAATGTGATCCAGAGCTTTTAAATCAAATTAATCTAACTGATGCATCGACTGGGCCTCGCAGCCCTAATTAGGACCCATATATTCTTCTAACGAGCTCTTCATCATGTGACACAGCAGGGTTATATAAAGTGGTACAGTAAGTGGTACAACTGGAAAAAAAAATTACACGGAGCCTGAGCTGTCTTGGGCAATGTCATTATCATCACGGCATCGTTGTTCTCCCAAAAGTAGAACGCTGAAACAGCGAGTGATTGCTTTCCCTGGGGCAGTGGCTGCTTTCCTCCAGTGATACATTCCTAGCCAGCAAAGTTAACCCATGAGCCGATTCTCTGGTGCAGGCCTGCGATTCATGCGTGTGTTTCCGGCCTGCACGGAATCAGCCTTGCAATTAGCCCAGCCTGCAAGCAAATATTTATGAGATGGGGAGCTGGGATTATGAAGCGGTGCTTGCTTATGTGTGCATTCGAGAGCTTGAGGAGGAGGAGGTCAAGTGGAGAGGAGGGAAGATCGACAGGATTTATGTCGAGCGGGACTGTGTTTTTTCTCCTCCTCTCTCTCTCTCTCTCTCTCTCTCTCTCTCTCTCTCTCTCTCTCTCTCTCTCTCTCTCTCTCTCTCTCTCTCTCTCTCTCTCTCTCTCTCTCTCTCGAGAGAGGTTTGCTACAAAGATACAATAAAGAGAAGATTTCATTTGATTTCGCAGCCCTGAAGAAAAGGACCCTCCTTGTTACTTTAAGTTATTTGTACAAATAAGTCTCCTTTCTCGTGGCCTGCTACTCTGAATGGCCACAATGATGTTGTTTCCATCTTCATTCACGTGCTAGGACAGCAGACCGTTTAATTGGAGCACTTCGAAGCAAACAATTCCTGCTATCTCATCATATGGGACAATAACATTTCTCCAGATCCCTTTCCTCCAGTTATTCTTGGCTGGCTCTGGTCCCCTGCAGCCTCCCCTACCTTTCACCCTGTCACATCCATCTAGTGACCCAAAACTATGGTTGCCAACCTCCAGGTACTCGCTGGAGATCTTCTGCTATTACAACTGATCTCCAGCCGATAGAGATCAGTTCACCTGGAGAAAATGGCTGCTTGGGCAATAGGACTCTATGGCATTGAAGTCCCTTCCCTCCCCAAACCCTGCCCTCCTCAGGCTCCAACATGAGTCACTCCATTCATGAATAAAGAAAAATCAAGTGTATACTGTACATGGATTGTATATGTGCATAGGGTTGCCAGGTCCCACTTTGCCACTGGTGGGAGGTTTTGAGGCAGAGCCTGAGGAGGGTGGGGTTTGGGGAGGGACTTCAGTGCCATAGAGTCCAATTGCCAAAGTGGCCATTTCCCCCAGGGGAACTGATCTCTATTGGCTGGAGATCAGTTGTAATAGCAGGAGATCTCCAGCTAGTGCCTGGAGGTTGCAAACCCTATATGTGCATCACTAACTTGTGAGCAGGACCTGGCTTTTAAGCTAGAGTGGTGTAGTGGTTGGAGCAGTGGGCTAGGATCTAGGAAATCCAGGTTTAAAGCCCTATTCTGCCATATACCTTGGGCCAGTCACTATCTCTCAACTGAAGTTACCTCCCAGGGTTGTTGTTGGGAGCATAAAATGACAGTGTGGAGAATGTTGTTGTAAAGTGCTTTCAGTTCCCATTGGGGAGAAAAGCAGTGTATAGATATCTAAATAAGTACATGAATGCAGGTATACAGTTCCTAGCCCTGACCTGGATAGCCCAGGCTAGCCCGCTCTCATCAGATCTCAGAAGTTAAGCAGGGTTGACCCTGGTAAGTATTTGGATGGGAGACCTCCAAGGAATACAGGGGCTATGATGCAGAGGCAAGCAATGGCAAGCCACCTCTGAATGTCTTTTGCCTTGAAAATCCCACCATGGATAACCATAAGTAAGATGTGACGTGACGGCAAAAAAAGAGCTCCTAAATACATAACATGTGCATAAAATAGTTGGGGTAGGGAGGTCTTCCAAGTTCTAAACCGCTTGCCATGTGAGCAGCTGTAATGATTACCCTGGATGTAATTAAAGGAGACTCCAAGATTCAGGGGCGATTTATACTTGGAAATGACTAGACAGGGACTTTGGCTTAAATGCACCCAATTTTCATCCGTCATTAACTGGGTGCAAAGGTCACTTTGGTCTACTAGAATTCTAAAAACCAATTAAAGTGCGACAACAGGCTTCTTTTTGGCGCCAACTGTGGATTAGATAGCCCCCTTGCTGATTCTGATGTACTGGTCATATTTGTTTGAAACTTTAATTGAATACATTGGAAGATGTTGGTTCTTCAAACCCATAAAGCGATGTGTTCAAATTTTTTTTTTTTGGTAATTGCTTTCTATCATGACTGGCTTTTTAAAAGAAAAAGAGAGAAACATTGCAGTGGCTTTAATAAAAGCTTCAATGCCAATGCTTCCAAAAGAAAGGAGTCCTCCCTCCCCATTTCCACCCTTCTGGGATAAACTCTCTCTGAAATCAAGAAGAAAACGGAGGCATTTCATTGATTGCTCTTCATAGCACCACCTTTGTAAGCATTATATTGTTGTGGAGGACATACATGTTGCTATCAAGAAATATGGAGCTATTATCAGAACTATGAAAGCAGTGGAATCCTTTTGTTGTTCGAAAATTTGCAGTGGGGAATCTGCAATAACACAGTAGTTATTTAGAGAGCGACGTCTCGCTTCCTGTGAAAAAGCTATGTGTACAGACTAGAACACCAGATCACAAGCATTCAGCATTAGACTTCACTTTGAGAAGGGCAATGTTTGACCTACAAAGTCTGAGTTCTATGTATCACCAAAACCATGATGCCAGTAGGGAAAGAACCAGTGCTATAAAGCAGGTTGAGGGCTGGATCCTGCCCAGCTCTGAAGCAGATGAAATTCATTACCATCTGTTCATACAAAATGAGTTGCTGGTGAGTGTCCAACTGCTAAGGGCTAAATGTCCCTGTTTCTAACAATGCCATCAGTGAATAAAGTAAAATTCAGTGGCTAATGTCTTGGCAACCTCACGAACGAGGTCATAGACTGGACTGAGGGGACACCACTCACCCAGAGACAGACAGGTGCCAACGATTCTGTTGCCTGATCTAGGGATTTTCATTGCCTGGGACTAGAACCGATACGTACTATTTAGATGTCCAGCTCATGTTTTATTATAGTTCCAGGGTACCAGAATCTGGAGCAGTTCCAGACTAGGTTGTACTTAGGGCTCAAGGTAAGATGTCTAGGAAAATTGCCATAGTCTAGTTTAGTCAACTCTGGGTTGGGAAATTCATGGAGATTCGGCGGTGGAGCCTGGGGATGGTAGGATTTGAGGAGGGAACTCACTGGGTCCCCAAATCACCGGGTCCCCAAATCAATTGCCATGGAGTCCGGATTTTCTGGCTTTTTCAAAAAAATTCAGGTTTGATAAACCTGAGCTCGAACCCCCCCCCCCGAAAACCCACCAGATCTGTCAGATCTGCCCCCTGGAGAAGCAGCATGGACTGGATAACTGTCAAAGGCAGGTAAGGGGGAAGACGGGGCGGGGGGAGGGGAAAACAGCAGCGGGTCCAAAGCGGCCTGAATAATGCAAAACAAATTCTGCATTATTTGGGATCCACTTTATCAGCTCCCTTTATTGCAGCCTTTTTCATCAGTTTTTTTTTAAAAAAAAAACTCCGAAAAAACCAATTTTTTTTGGTATACCGTTATGCATGCCCCTACTCTGCATCATGTCCTTAACATCTGTTTTGTTTGCTCATTCACTAAATATTATGTAACCAGATGGGGGTGGCTGACAGCTACTTACCTGGTCAGCAGCAATATTAAATCCCACTGAAAGTAGGTAGGGTTGGGGAGGACAGAGGTAGGACCCAAGGCAGGGGGCTAGGGCATTGTATACAAGGGCTGTCTCTAGAGCAGATAGGGAGAGAGACCTGCTTAGTTAAGGTCCTGCAGAGGGTTTTCTAACCGTTAGAGCGGTTCCTCAGTGGAACAGGCTTCCTCGGGAGGGGGTGAGCGCTCCTTCTCTCGAGGTTTTTAAGAAGAGGTTAGATGGCCATCTGTCAGCACTGCTGATTCTATGATCTTAGGCAGATCATGAGAGGGAGGGCATCTTGGCCATCTTCTGGACATGGAGTGGGGGTAACTGGAGGTGTAGGGGGGAGGTGGTTGTGGGTTTCCTGCATTGTGCAGGGGGTTGGATTGGATGACCCTGCTGGTCCCTTCCAACTCTGTGATTCTCTCTCTCTCTCTCTCTCTGTGTGTGTGTATACACACATACATACAGAATCAAGACCCTTTTTAAGGGACAGTTTAACTTGGGGGGGGGAGGAGAAAGAGTGGAAGCCAGAACACTTACTCTAAAAAATTCTTTGGTTGAGCCTGAATCCAAAGTCCCATAGGCTATTTCGGTCTGCTTAGCCAAATCTTCAGCACTTTCGATGGGAGACACCATCCTTTCCACGGTAAGGAAGGCAGCGAGGTTGGCAGTGTAGGAAGAGATAATGATGAGTGTGAAGAACCACCAGACGCCTCCGACAATTCGCCCTGAGAGAGATCTAACGAAGAGGAAAGGCAATTCTATCATTTAAAAATCGGAAAACAACAACAACAGAAAACTAGATTTATGTTTGAGTGATTTTGCACACAATATCTCAAAATGATGTCATGCACCAAGAAGGATAAAGGGCGGCTAGCAAAAAAAATCAATAAAATGTTTTAAAATACTGCTTGTTCGAAGAAATGCATTAATTCCATTCTATACCTAGACTGTATATCATACTATGAGATAATTCCAAAGATTTGGAACTCCTTGGTAGGTAATGAGCTGCAGGGGATTTTTAATTCAATCAGTGGGTTTCCAAATTGCAAAAAAAAGCTGCCATAATTAAATCAGCCTTCCTTCTTTCCTTCCAGAAAACAAGGACCATGTTTTTGCTACCATTTCCAGCCATTGTGTGTGTGTTAATTGCTGTTAGGTTGCTTCTGACTCATGGCGACCCTATGAATCAATGTCCTCCAAAATGTCCTATCTTTGACAGCCTTGCTCAGGTCTTGCAAACTGAGGGCTGTGGCTTCCTTTATTGAGTCAATCCATCTCTTGTTGGGTCTTCCTCTTTTCCTGCTGCCCTCGACTTTTCCTAAGATGACAGTCTTTTCTAGCGACTCTTGCTGTCTCATAATGTGACCAAAATACGATAGCCTCAGTTTAGTCATTTTAGCTTCTAGGGTCACTTCAGGGTTTATTTGATCTATAAACCACTGATTTTTTTTTTGGCAGTCCATGGTATCCATAACACTCTCCTCCAACACCACATTTCAAAGGAGTCTACTTTCTTCCTGTCAGCTTTCTTCCAACCATTGTGCATACGGAATTGCATAAAGATTGCGGAGGATGTATCTCCTCCTTTGTGCAAAGCATGCATTCAAGGTGGCTTACAGAAGGAGTTAACAGTAAAACCATAGAGGTGGCTGGGTCATCTATGCTAACCCTTGCCCCATACAGAAAATCCCAAGCTAGAGCATTCACAAAGGTGGCTGGCCAGCCTCTGCTGGAAACCATTGTGCCACGGAGAGTCCTTTCCCCTGCCAGGTAATTGGTTCTCTTATTAGAATGCTCTCACATTAGAAAGTTTCCCCCCTCTGTTCAGTCAAGACCTACCCTCTTGTAACTCAAGCCCATTAAATCTAGTCCTGTCTTCTGGAGCAGCACAGAACAAGTTTTGCCCTCTTCTGTGCATTCAGATGTTTGAAAGATGCTATTGTAACATTACAACTCTACAAACACAGGTAAATACACCTAAAAGCAGCATATAGTTTTCTGCAGAAGGATGTTTAATGAGAGAACAAAGCCCAGAGGAGAAGTGCGTAGACTTTGAGAGCAATTTCACCCATTCTGTTGTTTGGGAGTTTTGCCATTCCTCCTCTTCATACGTAGCTTCTCATTGTCCTATTTGTCTTAGTAAACTATGGATGCCAGCCTCCAGGTGGGACCTGGGGATCCCCTGGAAGTAAAGCTTATCTCCAGACTACAAAGATCAGTTCCTCGGGAGAAAATGGATGCTTTGGAGGGTGGACTCCATGGCATTGTACCCCACTGAGGTCCCTGTCCTCCCCAGGCTCCATCTTCAAATCTCCAGAAGTTTCCCAACCTGGATCTGGCCAGTCTACCCCCACATCCCCTGCTGGTGGCCAGGGAGGACCGGGCAATCCTAATTCTAGCACAGGGTTTCAGAAGTTTGCTGCCTCTGATTTAGGGTTGCCAGCCAGCTCCAGGGTGGGAAATACCTGGATATTTTAGGGGTGGAGCCTGAAAGGGGTAGGGTTTCAGTAGGGACTTCAGTGGGGTATAATGCTGCAGAGTCCACCTTCCAAAGTGGCCCTTTTCTCCAGGTGAACTGATCTCTGTTGCCTGGAGATCAGTTGTAATAGGGGGAGATCTCCAGCCACCACCTGGAGGCTGGCAACCCTACTCTGAATGTGGAAGTTCCCTTTACTTACCATGGCTAGTAGCCATTGATGGACCTTTCCTCCATGAATCTGTCTAACCCCCTTTTAAAGCCATCTATGCTTGTGACCATCACTACCTTCACTGGCACTGAATTCCACAATTTAATACTTACTGAGTGAAGAAGTATTGCCTTTTGTCTGCCCTGTATCAAAATATGCCATTAATTTGCAACCAGTATTACAAGTATGTTTACGTATATACTAATACTAATACACTACGTATTTTTATGTAAATGTATGTTTACGTATATACTAATACACATTGTGTGTGTTAGAAACCATTTCGTACCAGAGGTTAGGTACCAGTCGATACCCTATTAGTTCTATACATTTGCTACCTGACTCTCCCCTTAGTTATTATTTAACTGCACCTATTGCCATCAACTTCACTGGGTGCCCCTGAGTTCTAGTATTATGTGGGAGGGAAGCTCCCTCTATCCTTTCTCCACCCCATGGATAATTTTATAAACCTCTATCACGCCCCTCCCTTAGCCTTCTTTTTTCTAAATGAAGAAGTCCCACATTCTTCAGCCTTTCCTCATAGGAACGGTGCTCCAACCCCTTTATCTTCTTGGTTGCCCTCTTCTGTCCTTTTCCCAGCTCTGCGATGTCCTGTTTGAAATATGGCGACCAGCACAACATCCCAGTATTCCACGGATGCTGTAAGTGGAAACAAGGGAAGACAAACTTCCATCCCTCTGTTTTACTGGCCCTGGTTTTGGTGTCTTGAGCAGCATACCGATATGCAAAAATCGAGCATGTGAAACTTGTCCTGGCATACATGCATAAATGACAGGAAGATCTTCCCTTGTTTTACTCTGGACTGTCAGGCTACTGTTGAAGGCACAAGCCGGGTTCTTCAGTAAGGATTGTTCAGGCCACATATCCACAGGTTAGAAAGGATTGGGATAGGGTTGCCAACCTCCAGGTACTAGCTGGAGATCTCCTGCAATTACAACTGATCTCCAGCCAATAGAGATCAGTCCACCTGGAGAAAATGGCCACTTTGGCAATTAAACCATCCCCTCTCCAAACGCTGCCCTCCCCAGGCTCTGCCCCAAAAACCTCCCACCGGTGACTAAGAAGGACCTGGCAACTTTAGATTGGGAGCACACCCACTGGCTCTGCTTCCAACCCCCACATGTTAACTTGGCCTATTAGAAGGAGAAGAGTTGGTTTTTATATGCCGACTTTCTCTACCACTCAAGGAAGACTCAAACCGGCTTACAATCACCTTCCTTTCCCCTCCCCACAACAGACACCCTGTGAGGTAGGTGGGGCTGAGAGAGCTGTGACTAGCCCAAGGTCACCCAGCTGGCTTCATGTGTAGGAGTGGGGAAACACATCAAGTTCACCAGATTAGCCTCTGCCACTCATGTGGAGGAGTGGAGAATCAAGCCCGGTTCTCCAGATCAGAATCCACCGCTCCAAACCACCGCTCTTAACCACTACACCACACTGGCATTGTGAAGGGTACAAGTCATGGGCACAGTTTCCACATGTAACGGCTCCCTGCAGAGAACCTGGCCCGGGGGGTGGGGGTCAAGTCCAATGGGTATTGGCGAAAAGCTGGTAGCTTTGAGCAGTCCTTTGTGTTGCCTCAAGGTGGGGGAAGCAGAGGGATAATGAAGGAAGGTGTGACAAGGCAGGGATTGGCCATTGGTCTAAGTGTACCAGGGAGAGGTCTCTAAAGGTGTAGTACAAGTTACGGACCGTTCCCGAGGATTCTTCCCTTCACCCAAGTCTGTCTGCTTATCAGGGTTGGATCCAGATTTTGTAGGACTCCAGTGCCCACCTGCACTAAGCAAACCAAGAACTGCCATTGCTTTATCCTACCCTGTGCCATTTGTCACCTCCTCAGTCAGGCAGAAGAAGAAAGCCAGTGATGGCAGTGGTTGCTGCTTGGTGTTGCCATGGTTATGCCTGCAGAGTGAGCAGTGATGGCTGTTTGGAGCCACAGTAGAGAAAAGTAGACAGCAAGTGAGTGGCATTAGCTGCTTCTCTTCGCTGCCATCGCTGCTTCCTTATGTGGGCATGCTCAGAGGGGCCCAGTCACTCAAGGGACCCAATCATGGAACCACCAGGAGGCAGGGCCTGCAGTTGCTGTGCCAGCATGCCAGGAGTAGGACTGCCAGCTCCGGGTTGGGAAATACCTGGAGGTTTTTGGGGAGGGGCCTGAGGAGAGTGGGGTTTGGGGAGAGGAAGAACTTCAATGCCATAGAGTCCAATTGCCAAGGTGTCCATTGTCTCCAGGTGAACTGACCTCTATCGGTTGGTGATCAGTTGTAATAGCAGGGGATCTCCAGCTAGTACCTGGAGGTTGAGCAAGCCAAAATCAACACCTCTGCACTAATATCAAAGATAAGGAAAGTAGTGCAGGAATCTTGGGCTATAATTAATACAACACAAATGAGTGAAACATCAAAATGTAATCAATGCATACAATAGTGGAAAAGGACAAACATACAACTATATACAATAATATTTCAATGATCCACAAAGGTATGTTTAAATATATTTTCTTCAATAGTCCATAAGGGTACATAGATCCAAGAAGATTCCAATAGCTGGTCACAAGAATTCAGCAAATGTGTAAAAGACTATTATGAAAGGAAGACGATCGTTTCATTCTTCATCAGTTCCATTCAATTCATGCAGTTCAAAAGGTATACACAAAGTTCAAAAATTCATTTCTTCCCCTTAGGGATAAATCTTATAACTATAAGCTTTTGTAACTAGCAGCTGAGCATTCACTTTGTGTATCCCTTGTGGAACGGTTGCATTTGCAATGACTTCTGTTTATCCTAACTATATCCTCTATAGATTTTAAGTCATATGGACTATTGCAATTGCCAATGGATATAATTATAAGATTTATCCCTAAGGGGAAGAAATGAATTTTTGAATTTTGTGTATACCTTTTGAACTGCATGAATTAAATGGAACTGATGAAGAATGAAACGATCATCTTCCTTTCATAATAGTCTTTTACACATTTGCTGAGTTCTTGTGACCAGCTATTGGAATCTTCTTGGATCTATGTACCCTTATGGACTATTGAAGAAAATATATTTAAACATACCTTTGTGGATCATTGAAATATTATTGTATATAGTACCTGGAGGTTGGCAACGCTGGTCAGAAGTCCATCATCAGATCCCACAAAAGCCCTTGGGCCTCAGTTAGGGTGGTCAACCTCCAGGTGGTGGCTGGAGATCTCCTGCTGTAACACCTGATCTCCAGGAGACAGGGATCAGTTCACCTGGAGAAAATGGCCGCTTTGGCCATCTATAGCATTATACCCTGTTGGGGTCCCTCCCCTCCCCAAACCCCGTCTTCCCCAGGCTCCAGCCACAAAATGTCCAGGTATTTCCAAACCCGGAGCTGGCAACCCTAGCCTCAGTGGCTGCCCAGGAATGCTAACCCATGACACCAGCCTGGCCGCTTGCAGGATTAAAAAAAAAAAATTCTTGCTGGACCAAGCAAATAAGAATGTAAAATATTCATTGCAATGGAATTATGCATATTAAAAGCAAACAAGCCCAAAAGATATCAGCAGGCTTTCCTAATCTGGCCCCCTTGAGAATTTGAGAGTTTAACTCGAGGTACAGTGACAGGAAGAGACATTCTGGTGTGTTTCATGTTAATTAGAATTTGCATGTCTAAAACCCACTGTTCCACAGCATGCATATTTTTATTTAGCAATTCAGGCTCTATGATATTTCCATTTTAGCTAGTGCTGTTCACAGAGGAGATCTGCAAATATTGAGTCACTTCTGTTTTCCAGTTGGTTTATAAAAAACATGCCAGTTGTCATCCTAGAAGGGCATTTTTATCACCAGAAATTTCCAGAGATGGTTATAGTTGTGTGATCTAGGTACAATGGTGGCAGAGAAGTAGACTTCTCCTCCTCCACTACCACCACCTCCAGAGCATTAGTCTCTAGGATGGCCTCCTTGTATTTGGCAGGATTCAGCCTGAAATTTTTGACCTCTGCTTTCTGGACGTTTTATCCCTGCTGCTTTCTAAACTGCAGTGCCCTACTCTTCCCTAGGGTTCCCAGGTCCCTCTTTGCCACTGGAGGGAGGTTTTTGGGGTGGAGCCTGAGGAGGGTGGAGTTTGGGAGGGGAGGGACTTCAATGTCATAGAGTTCAATTGCCAAAGCGGCCATTTTCTTCAGTTGAATTGATCTCTATTGGCTGGAGATCAGTTGTAATAGCAGGAGATCTCCAGCTAGTACCTGGAGGTTGACAACCCTACCCCTCACCCCCAGCAGCAAGAGATGATTTTCTTCAGTTTCCTATAATACTAGCACTCTGGATAATGCAATGAAGCTCATTGGCAGTAGGTTCAGGACAAACAAAAGGAAGCATTTCTTCACACAATGCGTTATTTATGAATGAAACTCATTACCATGAGCTATTTATTTGTATTGAAGACATTTTTATGCTGCCTTTCCACCTAGCTCAGGGCAGCAAACAATCACAACCAGCTTTAAAACGCACACACATCTAAAACAATTAAAAAGAACAAGTAAGCTATGGTGTTCAATTGAACGGTGATGATCAGTAGCCCAGATGGCTTTAAAAGGCAAATTCATGGTGAGTCTATCAAGAGCTATCAAGGGCATGACGGCTAAATAGAATCCCCATGTTCAGATGCAGTATACCACAATACTGTTTCTGCAAAAGGAACAGCAAGGGAAGGTTTTGCCATCATACTTTGCTGGAGGACTTCCTAAGGTCATTTGGTTGGCCTCTGCAGAAAAGAGGAAGCAGTACTAGATAGACCTTTTTTCGGATCCATCAGGGCTCTTCTTACGTGCTCAAGCCACAAGAAAGAATGCCTAGAAGTATTTTAAGGGATGGTAGGCATGACACCATTTCCCCTTCTCATCCAGATCACCCACCAAAGACCAAGTAGCGACAGCAGATAAAACACCTCTGGACATTCTGAAAACTTTGGATTTTGTAGCAGATCAACTTAAAAGGCCCTTCTACTAACAGAGGGATCAAAACCCTGCATTCCACTCTTTTAATGGGCAATGATCTGGGCCTAACAACACTGCATCTACTCTCTCCACTTTTAGAACACTTAAGCCCAAGTCAGAGAAGAATACCAAATCCAGTATAGAAGCTGCAATGATGACCTGCCCCAAATGCATAAGAATATGAGTAGAGCCCTGCTGGATCAGACCAGTAGTCCATCTAGTCCAGCATCCTGCTTCACAAAGAGGCCAACCAGTTGCTCTGGAGGGTCAAACAAACATGACATAGAGGTAGGGTTGCCAGCTGCGGATTGGGAAATACCTGGAGATTTTGGGGGTGGAGTCTAAAGAGAGCAGGGTTTGGGGAGGGGAGGGACTTCAATGGGGTATAATGCCGTAGAGTTCACTTCCAAAGTGACCATTTTCTCCGGGCAAACTGATCTCTGTCGCTTGGAGATCAATTGTAATCCCAGGAAATCTCCAGCCACCACCTGGAGCTTGGCAACCCTACATAGAGGCTGAGGCCCTCCCTTATGCTGCTTCCCAGCACTTGCATTCTGAGCCAAAACTACTTTAGTATCACAAAAGTCTATGCCTCCCATAAGCCAAATTGTACCCACCCATCATAAAGAATTAATATATAACGGATCAGACAGCTTAGCTATACATGTTAAACTCACAAATGAAATCAGTTGCAATTAAGAGCAGGCTTGCTGATAAAGCTGTTATCAAATCAATGTTAAGAGGATGCATTCATTTACCTTGAGAGGAAAATGTCAGCAGAAGCATGGGGTTAAAACAAGAGCAAGTTAGCAATAAGGACAAAAAGAAGAAGCATTATTATGCAAATTTCACCTCTTTACAGAACAGTGTATGTAGATGCATGCTTAATCTTTACTGCAAACAGCATGACTTTCTGATACTATTCTCAGCAACAATTTATGCTTCTGTCTTTCTTTAGACATAGAGGCCTTGGGCTCCCCCAGTCTACATGGCAATTCATCCGGAGCACTTCAAGTTGAATCTCATTTACTCTGATGGAAGTCAAGGAGCTGGAGTCAAAAACCACAAGCATAATCCAGTCCTGTGACTGACTGCAGGAAGGCCAAGATCTAGACATAATGGCCAGGAGACTAAGAGCCATTTGCGTGGGCGTCACCCTCCACCTTCTTCACTAAACCTGGAACCATCTGCGGATGGACTTTTGCCTTGTTTTTCTCGGGTTGTAGACATGCCATGCACATCACACCCCTTTTGAAAACAAGAGGACTGTACAAAAAGGGGAAGTCTACTTTTATTTTACAGCTTAAAAGCGCATCCCTGAGCCTAAAGGGCAAAAGGCTCTTTAGGAGGCCAGGAAGGTGCTGTGCCGGTGTCTGGGCCCCCTGTGCCGGCGTCCAGGGAACTAATGCTGGCGTTAGTGGCCCCAATGCCGGCGGGAAGGCCACTGGTTGCCAGGCACTGTTGTGGCAGTGCCACCCTGGGATGTTGCTGGGGCTTTCCGCCGGCATCCCACCAGCGTAAAGGCCCCCGCCGGCATCTTGGGAGGTGTTCCGGTGTCCTGGAAGGCGTTCCCAGGGCAGGCCGGGGGGAGGAGGTGCTGTTAGGCAGCTTCCTGTCCCCTTTCACCCCGTGAACAGAGAAGAGCAAGGCTCCTCCATGGGGCCAAAAGGCCCCGTTTCCAGAAATAAGCCACTAAAAGGCTTTTTTGTTTGTTTTTTTGGCATGCAGGGAATGGCTTTAGGAGGTGGTGCGGCAGCACCTCCTCTCCACTGTCCATGCACGCCGAATCTCAGGAATGCGCTGTAAGAATTCCAGCAGGTGCAACCAAGCCCTAAAGTAGGTTTTTGATCCCAGACACCCAGTACAAGAATGGCACCTTTGGCCTGATCATTCAACTAGAGTCGCAAAGCCTTCTGTTTTGTTTCACATCCTTTGACCAGCCAACAACATCCAATTCACACACGTACTTCAAGCTTCAAGTCAAGCTGTGTTCAGCTTCCCACCAAGCACCGTGATCAGAATTATCTTCCTATTTGGGCTTTCATGGATAATGTAGCTGGGGTGAGAGAATAATTGGTCACCAAAGGTCCAGGCAGGGCCGAATCTACATTTTTTTGACGGGGGGCAAGAGGACAAAATGATGCCCCTCCCATATATTATATACATATTATTCTTTATATATACATATACAATCAACATATATAATATACATATATAATCAACGACTCTTTTAATAGAATAAATTGTGTCGATTTCTGAGAATTGTAAATGAATGATTACACTTTTACATTATCTTATCTATCTATTACCTATGAATTCCTCCTAGAATTCCTTTTGTTGGGAACCACGGGAGTTCATAGCCAGACATGTACGTTAGATGCTAGGAAGACAGAGTTTAATGAACTCAGAGGCATAATGAGAGTCTTGGGGGTATTCTTCACGGTGGATTTTGCTTCGGTTTTGAATCGGAGCAAATAATAAACTGATTTAAATAGCTTTTTCATGGCAGTGCAGATTCACCCCCCATCCCAATTTTTCACGGGAGAAACAGCGCACTTCTCTGCGCTGCTTACGTCTACTGTCGCTCATGACTCACCGCTCCAAATCCGCCTAATCCCGCCCACTCTTCCCATGATCCTGTGTGTGTGTGTTTGGGGGGGGCATCCCGAGAGCAGCAAATCCAAGCCAAAACTCCCGTCACCCTTCTGAAGAGGGGCAGCCAGTCTGCTCTGGGTCTCCCTCCAGCCGGTGTGATCCTATGTGTGTGGGGGGGGGGGGACCATGAGAGCAGCAAATCCAAGCCAAAACTCCCGTCACCCTTCTGAAGAGGGGCAGCCAGTCTGCTCTGGGTCTCCCTCCAGCCGGTGCGATCCTATGTGTGTGTGTGTGTGTTGGGGAGGGGCATCCCGAGAGCAGCAAATCCAAGCCAAAACTCCCGTCACCCTTCTGAAGAGGGGCAGCCAGTCTGCTCTGGGTCTCCCTCCAGCCGGTGTGATCCTATGTGTGTGTGTGTGGGGGGGGACCATGAGAGCAGCAAATCCAAGCCAAAACTCCTGTCACCCTTCTGAAGAGAGGCAGCCAGTCTGCTCTGGGTCTCCCTCCAGCCGGTGCGATCCTATGTGTGTGTGTGTTGGGGAGGGGCATCCTGAGAGCGGCAAAATCCAAGCGAAAACCCCCATCACCCTTCTGAAGAGGGGCAGCCAGTCTGCTTTGGGTCTCCCTCCTGCCGGTGCGATGCTGTTAGAGTGGCAACTCCCCCAGCCAATCACCGTTCTTGGGGGAGGAGAAAGGAGACGTCAGGAGAGCGAAGCAAACATTTCTTCATGGGCATCCGAGCAACAAAATGCTCTTTTACTGGAAAGTACGGCTCAGAAGTGGTTTGGATTGCCTCTCTTTTAAACCGGCTTATTTTGCTCAGTGGGGGAAAACACGGCTCTGCAGTGAATAACCAAAATTTGCCTCCGAGGCAAAACAGCGTCGAAACAGCAGCAAATATCCATGAAGAATACCCCATGGCAAGAATGCTGGAAGGGAGAGGAGCAAGTGAAGGGTGGGCTCTCCTAAAACAAAGGCTCTTGCAAGCTCAAGCTGTCAGTTTTCCAGTAAGACAGATGACGGGGAAAATTTAAGCTCCAACGAAAGGAGGCCACTGCCCAGATAAAGAAAATAGATTCAGGTCTTTATTCTAGAAAAACTACAACATCTATTGGTTAGCCAAAACAAGTGCCCGGCACCCAAAAGAATACACAGGAGTTGCAAAGATTCAGAGTACAGTTTAGGCAACTATAGAAATTCTGATATCATAGTTGACTTTGGCCATTTATGCCCGGGAGGTTTTGCCTTGGTTTTCCTGCTCTCTAGGTGAACATTTTCCCCATCCGAGTTCTCAAAACTCTGCATGGGGGCTTATTGTTGAGTTTTGAGAATTCAGATGGGGAAATTGTACATCTAGAGAGCAGAAAATCCAAGGCAAAACCTCCAGTGCATAAATGACCATAGAGACATATCACCAGTAACCATATCACCAGCATTGACATATCACCAGTAACCATGAATCAAGATAGGCATATCCAGTGGAGCGCAGCACCATGTGCAACCTTTTTTCAGTTTAGAAAAGAGACAACTAAGGGGAGACATGACAGAGGTTTACAAAATGATGCACGGGGTGGACAGAGTTGTCAAAGAGAACTTTTTTCTGCCTCTCCCAAAATACTAGAACTTGAGGGCATCCAATGAAGCTGATGGGCAGTAGATTCAGGATGGACAAAAGGAAATACGTCTTCACACAGCGAGTGCCTAAAATGTGGAATTCACTGCCAGAGGATGCGGCGGTGGCCACAAGCACAAACAGCTTTAAAAGGAGATTGGATAGATTTATGGAAGAGAGGTCTTTCAGTGGCTGCTAGACATGGTGACTAAAGGGAACCTCCATGTTTGGAGGCAGTCAACCTCTGAATCCCAGTGCCAGGAGGCAACATCAGGGAAAGGCCTCAGCCTGTATGCTCTGTTGCTGGACTTTCAGAGGAAATGTTTGGACACTGTGTGAGATAGGATGCTGGACTAGATGGACAACCGGTCTGAGATCCAGCAGGCTCTTCTTACGTTCTTATTTCTTATGTCAATAAAAGAAGAAGAGTTGGTTTTTGTATGCTGACTTTCTCCACCACTTAAGGAAGAATCAAACCGGCTTACAATCACCTTCCCATCCCCTCCCCACACACTGTGAGGTAGGTGGGGCTGAGAGTGCTCTAAGAGAGCTGTGACTAGCCCAAGGTCACCCAGCTGGCTTTGTGTGTAGGAGTGGGGAAACAAATCCAGTTCACCAGATTAGCCTCCGCCTTGGAGGAGTGAGGAATCAAACCCGGTTCTCCGGGTCAGACTCCACCGCTCCAAACCACCACTCTTAACCGCTGACACCACACTTGGCTCTCCGCTTTTTTCATGTCGACTCAGCTTTTTTCCATTTCCTAGTTGTCTTCCAGAATAGCGTAGTGGCAGAATACTGGACTTGGACCTGGAAGGCCCAGATTCAAATTCCTTCTCTGCCATGTGAAGCTTGCTGGGTGACCTTGAGCCAGTGACATATTATCAGCCTAACCTACCTCACAGGATAAAGTGAAGAAAGGAAGAATGAAGGATGCCACCCTGAGCTCCTTGGGGGAAGGGCGGTATTTTAAAAGTACTCTATTGATAAAGAATGACAAGGTGTTTGACCTCTAGGCTGGTGGTTCAAACAAAGGACTCCAATTTTAGCACAAAGATCATAGAAAAACAATTCCACTCCTACAGCTTAGATGTTGGTTAGAAACTATGATGAACCAGGAATAGTGTGGAGAAGAAGAAGAGTTGGTTTTTATATGCCAACTTTCTCTACCACTTAAGGGAGAATCAAACCAGTTTACAATCACCTTCCCTTCCCCTCCCGACAACAGACACCCTGTGAGGTAGGTGGGGCCAAGACAGCATGACTTGCCCAAGGTCACCCAGCTGGCTTTGTGTGTAGGAGTGGGGAAACAATTCCAGTTCGCCAGATTAGCGTCCACCGCTCATGTGGAGGAGTGGGGAATCAAACCTGGTTCTCCAGATCAGACTCCACCGCTCCAAACCACTGCTTTCAACCACTACACCACACTGGCTCCACACTGTGGAGAAAATATGTCCCATCCTGCACTGAAGGTATGAAAGGTGAAAGAAAAAAAGTCTTCTACAGATCTGGCCTGAACAACCAACCGCTTTCTCATCCTCACACAAGACTGCCCCCAATTTCTGGTTTGTGGTTGGGGTGCCTGAAGCAGATCTCAAGGTTCATGAATAAACGACACCTAATCTCACCCCTGTCCCCCCACTTCATCGCTCAGTCGCCATCTGGCAAATCTGGCAAAGAGGAAGACCCAACATGAGATGGATTGACTCCATCAAGGAAGCCACGGCCCTCTGTTTGCAAGAACTTGAGCAAGGCTGTTAACGACAGGACGTTTTGGAGGTCATTTACTCTCAGGGTTGCCATAAGTTGGAAGTGATACGACTGCACATAATGCACACCCTTCAACCCCAGGCTTGCCTCTCTTCCTCCTCCCCCCATCAGGCTTACCTCTCTTCCTCCCCCCCTCATCAGGTTTGCCCACTTTCCTGAAATGTATGTAGAGGCAGTGTTGTGTACTGGCTAATGTTGGACTAGGATATGGAAGGTCCAGGTTCACACACCCACTTTGCCTTGGAGGTTTGCTGGGTGGCCTTGGGCCAGTCACCATCTCAGCTTAACCCACCTCACAGTGTCGTGGAGAGGATAAAATGGAGGAGAGGAGAATGATATCAGCTGCTTTGGATCCCTATTGGGGTCAAAGGTGGGATATAATGAAGTAAGGACATAAATACATACGTTCTTAAGCAGATAGCTGGGGGTTCCAAGAAACTAGCAGATCATAACAACAGATGGCTATAACATTATTAGGGTATAGTGCAATTACCATTTTTTAAAGCCAAATAAAAGCACTTGGGTAGCCTGTGGGGAGGAATGCAGAGAAAATGGTGGCTGATTGAGCAGATTAAATGCAAAATTTCAATGTGGACACTCCTTAATACCTCTGCACTTGTAGCAGCAATGACTAGGATTGCCAACCTCCAGGTACTAGCTGGAGATCTCCTGCTATTGCAACTGAACTCCAGCCAATAGAGATCAGTTCACCTGGAGAAAATGGCCGCTTTGGCAATTGGACTCTATGGCACTGAAGTCCCTCCCCTCCCCAAACCCCGCTCTCCTCAGGCTCTGCCCCAAAAACCTCCCACCGGGGGTGAAGAGGGACCTGGCAACCCTAGCGATGACTCCTCACCATGTGGATACAGCCAAATTTAGGCTAGACAATGCTTTTTCAATGCAATGTATCTATTGAAATAGCCACCTGAATACTTACCTATTATAGATCTAACTAGCTGTTGGGTGTCACAACTTTTTTTATGCAAAGGCAGCTGAAAACCTCTAGCAAGAAACTGAAAAATGAGTCTCCTCCCAGGATATCTGTTAACATCTAACAGTACTGTACATTTTCATTCAGGAACTGAATTCCAGTGAAGCACCAACAGAGGCCTAGAACTGCTTTTAACACAAGACACACATTTTGTTATAAGATGCAAAATAATTTGTCATGAAATGGATGTACTATGAAAGGATCTTTGGAACAAATGGCATCTTTCACTTCATCTATAGAAATTATATGCAAAGGTAATAAAATATTGCACAAATGGCAAAGATTTTGTTAGCTTTTTGTTCTCACGGCAGTTCTTACCGCTGAAGAAGCAGGTTGCTGTGCTGCTTTAAAAGTGGCTTATCTCGACAATGGGTTTGATTTATAATTTGCTGGAATAATATATTTCAAGACAACCTGCAGCTCTGTATTATTTTCACCTTTGCAAATTCCACTCTCTTGCAGAATATATTAAACAAGTGGGGACCAGCAAGAAACTTATGGGAGCAGCTATCCCATTCCCCCACCTTTGCTTCCCTTCCTACCCTGTCCCCTTCCTTCTCTCAGGCCTTTTATGCAGGGACATTTCCCTGTGGTCACCCCCGCCGAGTGCTTCGGGGCTTCCTTTTGATTATGAGTGCCTTTTCTGCCTGTCAGAGGTCACCTCGCTCTTCCCACGCATTTTGCCCGCATGTTCCAGATTCTGGCTAAAACAGCTTCTGGAAATCATGGGCAAAACGCGCAGGGAGAGCGAGGTGACATCTGACGGGTGGAAAAGGCAAGCATAATCATAAGGAAGCCCCCAAAGCAGTCAGCAGGGGTGACTGTGGGGAAACGCCCCTGCATAAAAGGCCCATATCTCTCACACTTTCTGCCTCCTGCCAGCCCTTTCTTACTCTCTCCTCCATGCCTGGCACTTTCTCTCTCATTCTGCCCCATCCATCCCATCACTCTCTCTTTCTGCCCCCATCACTAGGGTTGCCAACCTCCAGGTACTAGCTGGAGATCTCCTGCTATTACAACTGATCTCCAGCTGATAGAGATCAGTTCACCTGGAGAAAATGGCTGCTTTGGCAATTGGACTCCATGGCATTGAAGTCCCTCCCCTCCCCAAACCCCGTCCTCCTCAGGCTCTGCCCCAAAAATTTCCCACCATTGGTGAAGAGGGACCTGGCAACCCTACCTATCACCCTTCTGGTCTTCCACCTTCTTCCTCCCCTGTCCTGCCCAGCAACTGCGGCAGCACCAGCTCTCTCAGAATCATAACAGATTTCCCAACTACAAAGATCACTTTCCCTTACGGTTGCCAGCTCCAGGTTGGAAAAGACCTGGAGAATTGGGGGTGGAGTCTTGGGAGTGTGAGGTTTAGGGAGGGAAGATATCCAGCCAATGATGTCCAGCTAAAATTATGAATAACATCAGCTACTCATTGACCGATAGGTGTATTCTGCCTAAGCGATCACAGGCGTTCCTAAATAGGGTTGCCAGGTCCCTCTTTGCCACCGGTGGGAGGTATTGGGGCAGAGCCTGAGGAAGGCAGGGTTTGGGGAGGGGAAGGACTTCAATGCCATAGAGTCCAATTGCCAAAGCGGCCATTTTCTCCAGCTGAACTGATCTCTATTGGCTGGAGATCAGTTGTAATAGCTGGAGATGTCCAGCTAGTACCTGGAGCTTGGCTACCCTATCCCTAAACCATTTAACATGAGGATATTGGTAAGAAAAGAAAGCATCCCATTTGTTAAGCAAAGCAGAGCAAGTTGAACAAGAGTCATTGCAAGAACCTTGAGGATTCCATTTACTGCCAAAAGGGAGGGAAGGGCTAGTAGAATGAGAAGAAAAATGCCTACAGCTTTCCTTGTGATGTCCCATGCTTATTTTCCCGGTCTTTTAATGGATGAACACATGGTCAACAGCAATTTAAACACCATCACTTCACATTATCAAAACAGCAAGCACAGAGGCAACATTTCACTACTCGTTTGGGGATTAAATTACAAAGCGTACACACACACACACACACACACACACACACAAGGAAGAGGCTAAAAGCTATCCAAATACAGGAGGATATCATGACAGTTCTATCGCTCATTTGACAAATGTTCTGTAAAAAGCATAGCTCCTATTTAGGAAAATGCCATTTGTGCTAATTAGGGAGGTGCACAGATATTGGTGGGACTTGGACTGCAAGGCCTGGCTTCAAATTCCTTATCCAGGAAGCCTGGGGGCAAGGCTTGGGCAAGGATATTGCAGAGCTTGAGAAGGTGCAGAAAAGAGCAACCAAAATGATCAGGGGACTACAGCAACCGCCCTATGAGGAACGATTAAAATGCTTAGGGCTGTTTAGCTTGGCAAGAAGGTGGAGACAAGATAGAGGTCTATAAAATTATGCATGGTATGGAGAGAGTGAACAGGGAAAAGCTTTTCTCCCTTTCTCAAAATCCTAAAACGCAGGGTCACCTGCTGAAGCTGGAGGGTGAGGGATTCAAAACAGATAAAAGGAAGTATTTCTTCACACGATGTATAGTTAAAAGTATGGAACTCCCTGCCCCAGGATGTGGTGATGGCTGCCAACTTGGAAGGCTTTAAGAGGTGAGTGGACATGTTCATGGAGGAGAGAGGTATTCATGGCTACTAATAAAAATGGATGCTAGCCATGATGCATACCTATTCTCTCCAGGATCAGAGGAGCATGCCTATTCTATGAGGTGCTCTGGAACACAGGCTGGACAATGCTTCTGCAGTTGTCTTGTTTGTGGGTTTCCTAGAGGCACCTGGTTGGCCACTGTAGGGCTGTTGAAAAAAAAATTCAGAAAAATTCGGATCCAGCAAAATTTGGCCCATTTTTATTCGGGAAATGCCAAAGTCCGAACGCCCCCAATTTGGATCCGTGGAATTCGGCATGCAATTCAGAGTTCGGAAATAAATTTGGCCATTTAAAGCCATTAAAAACAAATTCGCGGCTTTCCACGGCTCCAGGGGAGCATTTTTGGAGGTAGAGGTCCCAAACTTTCAGTGAAGCTTGAAGGGACCCTTCTTGCAAGAACCCCCAAGCTCTGTAAAGATTGGCTTGGGGTCCCGAGATATGGGGCCCGGAAGGGGTCCCCCCCAAAATCACCCATTGGAATAAAGCCATGAAAAACACATTTGCGGCTTTCCACGGCTCCGGGGGGGGGGCATTTTTGGAGGTTGAGGTCCCAAAATTTCAGTGTAGCTTGAGGGGACCCTTCTTGGAAGAACCCCCAAGTTTTGTAAAGATTGGGTCAGGGGGTCCCGAGATATGCGGTCCCCCCCCATCTGCCCATTGGAATGAACGGGAGCAGGCGATCCGTAATGTGCATCTAGAAAGCGGCAAATCCAAGGCAAAACCTCCCATTGTTTCTGGGGCAGCCAGAGAGAGACTTACCACTGACCCACACTGACCTCCAGGCGAAGGTGGCAACCAGTGAAAACAGCAACAATCACACTCACAAAGAGATCAAGCCCCCCCCACCAGGACAGGTCACCCCCCCTTTGGCTCCCCCCCCACACAGTAGAAGCCAGTCCGTGGCTTCTAAGAGCCAATGTAACTACGCCGAAAGTGCATCCTGCTCAAAGCGTAAGTAAACAGCGTAAGTATCATGGGTAACGTACGTATCTTTTCATTTCAACATAGCCAAAGTGTATCTTATAACGCTACTTGCGTAAGTGCGACCTGCGCATATTGCGTATCTTCAGTATTGATAGATTTCATGCTGCTGGATTCAAATCTTCCACAGCAACAATCACACTTGCAAAGAGATCAAGCCCCCCCCCAGCAGAACAGCCCCCCTGAACCAGAAGACGCAAATTCCAAACGAAGGAGAACGGGCCGGACAGAGAGAGACTCACTGACATGGGATGTACTAAAACGAATGACAGGCTAGCCCATTATAAACAACAGGAGCGGCTGCACAGCCCATTGGAAACAATAGGAGCCAGCCAGAGAGAGACTCTGTTAACCCACAGTTAACTCCAGACGAAGTTGGCAACCAGTTAAAACAGCAGAAAGCACAGTCCCACACAGAGACAATCAAGCCCACCACCCAGCAGATCAGGTAAACCCACCCCCCTTTGGCTTCCCCCCTCATACACACACAGAGAGAGAGAGAGAGAGAGAGAGAGAGAGAGAGAGAGAGAGAGAGAGAGAGAGAGAGAGAGAGAGAGAGAGAAGAGAGAGAATCTCCCCCCCATACACACACACAGTAAAAAAGTTATAGAGAAAAGCCCCAAAATGGGTCACACTGTGGATGCCTTCTTCTCTTCCATCAGGAGCAGGGACTGGGAGCCAGGACTCAGGAGTAATCCAATACGATTCTAGCAGACTCACACACACAGACTCTCTCTGGCCATTTATGCACGGGAGGTTTTGCCTTGGATTTGCCACTCTCTAGATGCACATTAAGGATCGCCTGCTCCCATTCATTCCAATGGGCAGATGGGGGGACCGCATATCTCGGGACCCCCTGACCCAATCTTCACAAAACATGGGGGTTCTTGCAAGAAGGGTCCCCTCAAGCTACACTGAAAGTTTGGGACCTCTACCTCCAAAAATGCTCCCCCCGGAGCCGTGGAAATTCGCAAATGAGTTTTTCATGGCTTTATTCCAATGGGTGATTTTGGGGGGGACCCCTTTCGGGCCCCATATCTCGGGACCCCAACCCAATCTTTACAAAACTTGGGGGTTCTCGCAAGAAGGGGCCCCTCAAGCTACACTGAAAGTTTGGGACCTCTACCTCCAAAAATGCTCCCCTGGAGCCGAGGAAAGCTACGAATGTGCACACGCACCCCCCCAGGGGGATCTCTCTCACACTCAAACAGACACTTCCAGTCTCTCTTTCTCTCCCCGGGCTGCGCAGCGGCCGGGGTCATGCACTCAATCACGACTGATTGGCCAGAAGAAGACCCAGCTTGGCCACCGATTGGCTGCGGGAGAATGCTGTTTTGGGGGCGCCAAAGTTGTACAAATTTATCCGGCATCCGCCCGAACTCGCTGAGTTCGGTTCGTTGTTTTCCCGCCTTTTTTTTACTTCGGTTCTATCCGAAGTAGAAACCACCGAACCAGGGAAAATTCGGCTGTTTTTCTTGTTGGATGGAACTGAATCGACAGCCCTAGGCTAGGCTTCATGAACCTTGGTCTGATCCAGCATGTCCTTTCTTATGTTCTTATGAAAATGGGGAAGTGGAAAACTCTTCCCACCAGGTTGAGATCTGCCAACCAGAACTCCTGCTTGAGAAAGGACCGGAGATGAATAGAAGGGCAGGAGATGAATAAATAGGTGAAGAAAAAAAATAGTCGTCACAGCTACCATCTTGTCTCCTTATGGATGTTCACCCTCCAGTTTCATAAAGATTGTGAGCTGGATCCAAAGGTATTTTTCTGCTCATAAAACAGCATGGAAATGGCACCTTGGCATCAGTTTCCTGTGGTACAGTGAGAGTCAGAATCCCTCACATTACAAATACTTTCTATGGAAAGCAGTGGGGCTGTCTTCATGCCCAGAATACCCAATGAAATCAATCTTGAAAGGAAATCTAATGCTGAGAGCCAGGATGATGTAGATGTTAGAGGATTAGATTAGAATGTGGGAGACCCAGGTTCAAATCTCCACTCTGCCACGGAAGCTCGCTAGATAATCTTGGGCCAGTCCCTCTCTCTCAGAGTTATTGTTGAGAGGATAAAATGGAGGAGGTAAGAACAATGCTGTAACCCACTTTGAGTTGCCCTTGAGGGTAAAAGTATAATATAAATGGTGTAGTGGTTAAGAGTGGTGGTTTGGAGTGGTGGACTCTGATCTGGAGAACCGGGTTTAATTCCCCACTCCTTCACATGAGTGGCAGAGGCTAATCTGGTGAAATGGATTTGTTTTCCCACTCCTACACATGAAGCCAGCTGGGTGACCTTGGGCCAGTCACAGCTCTCTTAGAGCTCTCTCAGCCTCACCTACCCCACAGAGTGTCTGTTGTGGGGAGGGGAAGGGAAGGTGATTGTAAGCCAGTTTGAGTCTCCCTTGATAAAGAAAATCGGCATATAAAAACCAACTCTTCTGCTTCTTCTTCTTCATGGAGCCTTTGATGCCTCCTCCTCCTCCTCCTCCATATCAAAATAAACTCAGAATGGGACAGTTGAGTGAAAACATCCCACATCTATGGATGAGTCTGTCATAGCAATAATGCTGCAGTAACAAGAACACACGTTTCCAAACATGCTGCGAACAAGTGCTTCATCACTCTGTATCTGAAAGAAGCTTCCTGATGCACAGTGTCTGGCAGAACCTCGGAGTGTCTGTAGACATGCTTCCCCTTCATGCTTTTGTGCATTCCTTGCAACAAACGTTATTTAAACTTCGAAGTACTTGTGGAACTGCGTAACATGTGAAGCAGCTTTTTGACTCTGCCCAGTGTCAGTCAGTTGCAAGAGGTGCATGGACCTCCCTCAGAAGCGCAGATGCTTTAAATCCAAGCTGCACAGAGGATGCTCTGCTTAGTGACTTGTTGGCTCGTCCTTGATGGCCATGCAGGTTTTTGGACTTTGGGAGGCGACTGCAACCTTTCCATCTTTTTTTTATGGGGGTGGGGGAGAAGAGTTGTGGTAGCATTTGGAAATCTGCCTGGCAAGTGGTAGAATTTTGCATGGCTCAGAGAAGGGGTGATCATTGTGTTTGTGGGACCCTGACCCCATTGACTCCAGTGGAAGTTCCTATCATCTACAATCTGCTTAACAGCACAATCTTTATTGGGAGAGGCTCAGTGGTAGAGCATCTGCATGACATGCCAAAGATTCCAGGTTAAATTCCCTGCATCCACGATGCATGCGAAAGGCCCTAGGTTTAATCCCTGGCATGCAGATGGGGTTGCCAACCTCCAGGTAGTAGTTGGAGATCTCCTGCTATTACAACTGATTTCCAGCCAACAGAGTTAGTTCCCCTGGAGAAAATGGCCACTTTGGCAATTGGACTCTATGGCATTGAAGTCCCTCCCCTCCCCAAACCCCGCCCTCCTCAGGCTCTGCCCCAAAAACCTCCTGCCGGTGGCTAAGAGGGAGCTGGCAACCCTACATGCAGAAGGTCTCAGGTTCAGGACCCTGCATCTCCAGTTGAAAGGAGCAGGTAGCAGGTAATGTGAAAGGCTTTGACCAGAGACCCTGGAGAGCCGCTGCTAGTCAGACTGGATAACACGGACTGTGATGGAGCAATGGCCCGACTCAGAAGTACGAAGCTTCCTGTTTTCTTCTCTTGTTGCAAAAAATGAATTAGGTCCCCTAGGAATTTTATGCCTGCATTTTCCAGCAATTCAGATTTATTTATTTCCTTAATTTATACTCTGCCTTTCTCCCCAATGGGGACCCAAAGCAGCTTACACTATTCTTCTCTCCTCCATTTTATCCTCACAACAACCCTGTGAGGTAGGTTGGGCAGAGTATGTATGACTGGCCCAAGGTCACTCAGCAAGCTTCTATTGCAGAGTGGGTATTCAAACCTGAGGCTCTAACCACTGCACACACTGGCCACATTAGAAAGAGAGGGGGTTTAATTCTTTCCCATGTACTGCTTCATCAGCTGAATGCATCCCGGTGGTGTTATTAGCCTTCAAAGGAATAAAGAAAAACAAAGGAATATTTTCCCCCTCTTTTCCCTTTGAGGGATAACACAAGCATGGGGGGTGGGGGAAGGAATCAGTTTTGATTGGCAAAATCATACAGGGAGGGAAAGTTGAAGACCTTTTTCTCCACCACCACCTGCAGTTTTGATCTGAATTAGGTCTCTGTATGGCTTCAATTATCATTTTAAAATGCTGTAAGGATTTGAACATGGATCTCCCATTATCTTTTCTGTTTTTACCCAATGCTTCCCTATTGAATTAGCCAGATAAACACATGAGATTAAAGGTATCTGTTCTAAAGTCTGAAGCTTAAATAGGATGATCACATTTAATATACAAATGTAGATATGTTTTCCTGGATATCAAATGAGTATTTCGCCCGCCACTCAGTGGTTTATGTCAGCTCAAAAGTAAATTCACTTAGCTTCCTATGTTCAATGCCATATCAGAAACCTAAATAGATTTATTGTTTTTGACAGATATCGTCAACATATTGTCTCAATTTCTATTTTAAAAGCTTTCGACTCTCCAGAGTGAACAGACAAAGTGAAAAGAGGAAGTCTCTAATGTTGCAGACTGTTTCTTAAAAAGGGAAAGATCACAATCAAACGTTGCTGCATCAAGAAGTGGGATCATCAAGATATTTTAGATGGATCTGACCGAAAGATTTATGCATAAATTAAAATCAGAAAGACTACGTAAATCATGGCAATGTGTATTATCAAGACAACATGGGTCAAAGACACAGGAAGCACATGGAAGAAGACACTCACAGAGAATCCAGGTATCTTTTCTGGATTGTTTATGTCGTTTTAAAGTATCATACAGATTGGAGATGGAAGAAAATAAGTGAGGGCAGGGGATGTCACTGAGGCCTTTTATGCACAGCTATTTCACTCACTGTCACCCCTCCGATGATTTTGGGTTTTGTGTTGATTATGCATGCCGCTTCCGACCGTCAGAGGTTGCCTCACTCTCCCTGTGCGTTTCCGCTGTTTTGCCTGCATTTTCAGGGACCTGTTTTATCTTGAATTTGAAAACACGAGCAAAATGCAGGGAAACACAGCGGGGGAGTAGGGTTGCCAGTGCCGGGTTGGGAACTACCTGGAGGTTTTTGGGGCAGAGCCTGAGGAGGGCGAGGTTTGGGGAAGGGAGGGACTTCAATGCCATAGAGTCCGATTGCCAAAGCGGCCATTTGCTCCAGATGAGCTGATTTCTATCGGTTGGAGATCAGTTATAATAGCGGGGAATCTCCAGCTACTACCTGGAGGTTGGCAACCCTATGGGACAGCAAGGCGACCTCCAACGGTTGGAAACGGCATGCATAATCAACACAAAGACCTGACGTCGTCAGAGGGGTGACCGTGAAGGAAACAGCCATGCATAAAGGACTTAGAAGGGGAAAGAGCATGCACTTGGCCTCAGTTTCAATTGTTTGCTACTTTCATTGAAAGAACTGGGGATTGCAGGGCTGGCTGAGAAAGGCTATCGCCTATGGCTTTGGGGCAGCTGCTACAATATTTGTCAATCTAGATAATACTGGGCCAGGAAAGTTTAACTCTTTTGTCTTTCACTGCTTTCCCAATCTCAGCTCTCCTTTTCCCAGAGTTGCTATTTGCTCTATGGGGAACAACATACCGGCAACCAGTCTCTTTCTCCCAGTGAAACAAGTAGCAGCTTAGGGGACAGGGGGAGATATTTAAGATCCAGGAGCAGCGCTGGGAGAAAGAGTTAAGGGACATTCCTCTCTGCCCTGACTCGAATCCCCCATAATAGCTGCTCTTTGCCATTAAAAATGGCCAAAGGAAGCCCTGGGATGGGTGAACATTTTGACACTGACATTTCTAACTGCAATTAAATTATGTTCACATGATCCTTCCCCAAATGGGTGGAGGCTGCATGCAGAAGGATCCCTAGGATCTAATACAGTCCTGCCCCTTTCCCAGCATGCTCAGGCATCATAGGAGGGCATCTTTTGGGCATGCCCATACCCGTTCAAGCCTGCCCTCTCCGCTTTGGCAAGGAATGTGAATTTACAGCTTGTGATCCTTGGCTAAGCAAAATGGAGAGTGCTGTGTGGCACGCACAGGCCATCTATTCCATGTATCAGCCGGTACACTATCCTGAGAGCGCTGGGCTCTGTGCACATTGGGGACCATTGTGCCCAACGTTATTGAAAGCGTGCCACCAATTAAACAAACATGAAACAGATTACTTATATTGAGGTGTTTGCTGTTTGGCACAGATCTACAGCACCCCTGCCCCACTCTAGTGTAGTTTCAGGGCGTTCCAGAGTTTACACCAACATGTGGCTGAACATATTTTGTGAAAGGGGGGGGGGATAAATTGTGCAATGGAAACCAAGTTTTTCATGCAACTGGTTGCGCAAGATTTCATAAGCAGCATGGTTGTTTCTCAAAATAGAAACTGGTTGAAAAAAAGAAGATAAAAGGGGTCAGAAAATGAAGATGAATGCTTTCTTTCTTTTGATGTAATTCTTCCTTCCATCCTCCTTTTTGGTTAGCAAAAGTTCCTGTGTGTGTGCGTGTGTGTGTGTGTACAGACCAGGGTGGGTGGATATTACATTGGCTGTTTGTGCAGTAGGAAGAAAAGCCTAGAATAAACCCTGGGCCTTCCCACCAGAAAACATCTGGCTACGGGCCTGACCTGCATTCAAAAGACATGAGTAAATTCATTTCGTGTGACATGCACACAATACATTGCAAAACCTTTCGTAGAGGGTATAAAGGGAGAAATGACAAGATGATGATATAAGAAATGGATGAAACGGTGACACACATCAGGTGGAAAAGAAAGAGAAAAGGCAGCATAGAGGAAAACTGAGCAGGTTAGCATAAGCTGTGGTGAGCAACATGATGGTTTTTATTTTTAAAATGCTGTTGCATGTGGCTTTGCAAGAAAATGGCTCTTGCTTTGCAAAGCAGAAAAAAAATGTTATATGCACCAAGCAGATGACCGTAAAATGAGATATGCAGCAAAAACACGGTAACCCTCCAAGCATTGCTGAAAGATGTAAAACCCGATGCATTTTACAGTCTCGACATGGTGTATATAAGTTCTGGCAGCAATGCGTGAATGCGCGGCATTGAAAGGCAATACCGGCCACACCCTTTTCGTATTTGGGGTGTGGGGTGGGAATGCGACCGAGGCTCGATGGAAGTAGCGCTGAGCGTTGGATGGAATGTCAAAATGAAATTTGGAATCCATAAAAAAATAAGGTGGCGAAAGAAACATATATGCACCATGGCACCAGTGGGCAACCATAAAATGCAAAAAGGCGATGAGAGCGTGATATGAAAAAACAAACCTTGGAGAAATATCGCATCCTTGCTGCATAAAGGCACCCAGGGAAAACCAAAGGCTGTTAAATATCCCAAACTCATTTGGAGGGTCAGGAGGGTTCTGAGGGTCTCGGGGCTCTTCTTGGTTGTCTTCCAAATGCCACTCGTAAGGGCTGAAGCGACTGACTAGGAAAAGAACCACGCTGACACCAATGTAAGCAAAGACTATGCACATCCATATTTCATAGGCCAAAGGATCCAGGAAGGAGAAGACACCCGGTTTGGATTTCTGGGGCTTCTTGATCATGATAGAGATGCCCAGACTCATGAAAGGCTTGGAAAAATCAATGACTTCTTCTCGGACCAACGTTATGGTCAGTGGGGCCACGGCAATGTCAGCTCTCTGAAAAGACACATAACACAGGAGAGAGAAAGAAAAAAAGAGCATTATAGTTTAGCAACCAGATAGTGTGACGCTTCAGACCTCTTCACTGAAAAGCCCATGTCTCTGGACATCTGGTTGTCAGTGTGTGTTCAGAGGTGTACCTCACTGAACATACAGTGGTTGACTTGTCCATTTATTATTATTACTTTTTATTTTATTAAATTTATACTCTGCCCTCCCCAGCCAAAGCCTGACTCAGGGCGACTCATATAGATATAATTATCGTAAAACACAATAAAACCAAACAATGATTAAAACCAGCCTGTGTATCCATAAGCAATAATATATTATCCAGCATGGTGCAACTGGTGTGACATAGCAAACATAGCAACATAGCAAAGCCTGCTATGTTCCACATCCCCAAAGACAGAATGGTTTGGGCAGTGGGGGGAGGCAGTGTGTAGGGTGGAGAGGTCAGCACTGATGGAAAAAGACCATATCTGGCCTCAACCATAAGCCTGGTGGAATAACTCTGTCTTACAGTCCCTGCAGAATTTTCTACGGTCCCGCAGTGGGACCTTCTCATGACGGCCGCTGAACTTGGGTTGCCAGGTCCCTCTTTGCCACCAGCAGCAGGTTTTGGGGGTGGAGCCTGAGGAAGGCAGGGTTTGGGGAGGGGAGGGACTTCAATGCCATAGAGTCCAACTGCCAAAGCGGCCATTTTCTCCAGGCGAACAGAGCTCTATCGGCTGGAGATCAGTAGTAGTAGCAGGAGATCTCCAGCTAGTACCTGGCATTTGGCAGCCCTACACTGAAACCTTGTGTCCTCACCCTGCAAATGAGCAAGATCAGCAGCTGCCCTTATATGTACATTCTCTGTCATGGTTCTCACCAGGAAGGTGTAGTGGCTAAGAGCAGCGGTTTGGAGCAGCGGGTGGACTCTGATCTGGAGAACTGGGTTTGATTCCCCGCTCCTCCACATGAGCGGCAGAGGCTAATCTGGTGAACTGGATTGTTTTCCCCACTCCTACACATGAACCTAGCTGCATGACCTTGGGCTAGTCCCAGCTCTCTTAGAGCTCTCTCAGCCCCACCTACCTCACAGGGTGTCTGTTGTGGGGAGGGGAAGGGAAGGTGATTGTAAGCCAGTTTGATTCTTCCTTAAGTGGTAGAGAAAGTCTGCATATAAAAACCAACTCTTCTCCTTCTTCTCATGGAAAGGCCTGCTTGAGGAGGTCAGGAAGCCCCTCCCCATCGATCATTTTGCAGAGTGTGCAAAACTGAAATGTTTAGGAGGGTCTTTTTATACAGGGAGATTTGAACTGTAGTAGAATGGAACAGGTCAGGAGGTGGTGTTTATAAGGGGCTAGAATTGTAGTCTCTGTTGCAATGCTTATTGTATGAACCTCCTTGCTTTTACTGCACTGCTTTCTCCCCTTTTAACCCACTGTCTGCATTATGGTAAGTCATGCCTTAGGCATTTTTGTTGTCTTTGTTTTCCAGTTCTGTAATCCTAATCCTACTGCACTGTTTCCTGGATGTCTTATGCTGTCATTTAGGATTATTTGTATACTTTGTAATCTGTCCAGAGTCTCAGCAAGAGAGGCAGACTATAAATAAAGCAATAACATAAATCACAACGAATCCTAGACCATATTCTAAGATGGACACACAGAGTATGCACAAGTGAGACTTCTTGAGATTTTATCTGACATGAAGCTCGCATGTGGCTGCAGTATTTTAGGCATGGCGGTTTCCGTCGCGGTCACCCCTCCGACAACTTCGGGGCTTCCTTTTGATTATGCATGCCTTTTCTGTCTGTCAGAGGTCTCCTCGCTCTGCCCACACATTTTGCTTGTTTTTTTCCAGATGCTGTTTTAGTCAGAATTTGGAAAATGTGGGCAAAACGCGCGGGGAGAGTGAGGCGACCTCTGAAGGGCGGAAAAGGCATACATAATCAAAAGGAAGCCCCGAAGCAGTCAACGGTGTGTGTGTGTTTGTGTGTGTGAACGCAGGGAAACAGCCCTGCATAGATGGCCAGAATATGCATTGACTATTTGGCAGAAGGCATCATCGTATTTTGCTATAATCTATTGCAATGTTATCTGATTCGGGTAATTTTCTTCCCCATTTTGAGAGAAGGCCTAAGTCGGTGTGAAAATGAAAAAAAAATAATGAAACAACTCTACACCTTTCCTGAAAAGTAGAAACGGATCTCAAGAGGTGTAGCTACGGAAATAGGGTAAAAATGAGGTTATGTACGAAAGTGACATAAATGTTCTAGCTCTGAAAACAATCGTTCAAAAGAGATGGTAAGACACTGGGGAACAGAATCCACATCTTCTGGGCAGGTGCTTGCCAGAGGCAAACAGGTGATCCTGCTCCTTCTATAGCCCCCTCCTCCTCTTGTGTCTGCTGTAGCCAAAGGGAATCCAATGGCTTCATCCAGTCTGTGGAGTTTTTCATCTGGTCCTTGCATTAAATCCTGCCCAGAGAAGAGGGATGTTTCAGCAGCTGAGCTCCAGCTGAGTTCCACATGCAGCTGCCTCCTCTCTGTGCCTGCTGCATACACAAAAGGCTTTGTTTTAAGGAAGGCAATCACCTCCACAAAGGCTTTCAGTGTAAGGGTGCCAGCCTCCAGATGGGACCTGGGGATTCTTCAGAATTACAGCTCACCTCCAGACTACAGAGTTCAGTTCCTCTGGAGAAAATAGAGGGCGGACTCTATGCCATTGTACCCCGCTGTGGACCCTGTCCTCCCTGGCTTCTATCCGTAAATCTCCAGGCGTTTCCCAATCTGGATATGGCAATCTTACCCCCCCATCCCCACGCCAATGGCCCAGGGGGATATGGCAGCACCTTTCCTAGCCACACAAATAGCAGGAAGGCAAGAGGGAAAGTGCTGCCCTTCTCTATCTCTGCATTTGCATGTGGTGAGAAAAGTTTCACCTGCTGAATATCTGCCTGTTATGCAATTGTTAAATAAGGTTAAAAAAAGGTAAAGGTAGTTCCCCTGTGCTGGTACTGGGTCACTACTTACCCATGGGGTGACGTCACATCCCAACAATTACTAGGCAGACTATGTTTATGGGATGGTTTGCCATTGCCTTCCTCAGTCGTCTACACTTTACCCCCAGCAGGCTGGGTACTCATTTTACCGACCTTGGCAGGCTGAAAGGTTGAGTCAACCTTGAGCTGGCTACCTGAAACCAAGGTCCGTCGGGATTGAACTCAGGTCTTGAGCAGAGCTTTCGACTGCAGCACTGCAGCTTACCACTGTGCACCACGGGGCTCTCTATATAAGTTGCCCTCCCTTTTCACTCCTGGCAGGCATGCCCACCAGTCTATTTCCACTCTCAGAGGTGGCCCACGGGCTGAAACATTCATTAGCCTCTGATTTGCAGCTTTTTCTCCCCCTCTTCCCGAAATCTGTGCCGAGATTTCCTATCTGGAAGCCAAAGACATGAGGTCACCCGCAGGGTAGAGAACATTATGCTGATAGGAGACATATTATTTACTCTGTCACAGTGGCAAGCAATTCCGCATCCATCTGAAGATTTACTGTTGCCCGCTCTGATTTAGTTTCTCATGAGAAAAATACAGGCAAACTCTATCCACAGCTAGCATTCCACAAAGCATCTGAAATATGAGCAATGTGTCCAAGTTATAAATGGGTGTGGAACCTTAGTATAGGGGCAAAGGTGACATCTTTGCTCAAGGACTCAGAAAGCTAAAAGAATCACATCTTTTGCACGAGGTGCTCAGACCAAGGTAGACAGCTATGCCCTTTTATCATCATCAAAACCCTGTCAAGATAGGTTAAGCTAAAGGATGCTAGTCCGGGATCACGCAACGAGGAGCAAACTGTAATTACCAAGCCCTTGTGTGGCCCATGTCTGCTGCAGTCCTGTTAACCAGATGCAGACCGGCAGTTTCATGGCACAAGCCTGATTTGGGTTGGTGCTGCAATGCAGAGGGATGGGGGCTGGTCTCTGCTGCCACTGCTATTGAGAGCCAGCGTGGTGTAGCGGTTAAGAGCGGGGGTATGGAGCGGTGGACTCTAATCTGGAGAACCGGGTTTGATTCCCCACTCCTCCACATTAGTGGCATTCCAAATGTGACTTTTGGTCATATGATATCGCTGAGGTGCCCTGAAAAACACAGTGCTAGGGAAGGTGGGTGTAACTGTTTCCTGGCCCCTGTGCCCCCATAAAAAATACCTCTCTCCAGACTGCTCTAGGCCAAGCAGGAAAAAAGAAAGAAAAGTATTGGGAGGGGGTGCTTTTTGGTTGAGGAAACAATACAGGGGAGGGAGTTAATTTCCCCTTCCATAGTGCCATGGACCTGATCCATATTTCCTCTTCCACCACAGCTGCTATCTGCAGCTAACTTATACATCTAGGATCCCTGCCTCACATGTAACTTGCCCTGGGAGCAGCAAAAAAACTACTATACTCCAGCACTGAGGGGCACATCGAAGTTGCTGGTAGGATTGCCAGCTCTGGGTTGGGAAATACCTGGAGATTTTTGAGGGGGAGCCCAAGAAGGGTGGGGTTTGGGGAGGGGAGGGACTTCAATGCCATAGAGTCCAATTGCCAAAGCCATTTTCTCCAGGTGAACTGATCTCTATCGGCTGGAGATCAGTTGTAATAGCGGGAGATCTCCAGCTACTACCTGGAGATTGGCAACCCTAGTTGCTGGTGATATGTTTGTCTTCTTCATTGCCCTTCCTCCTCTCAGGAGCTGGGGATTATTGGCATGGGGAGGAACCCAGTTGTGGGTTTCATCAGCCTGGCACTTGAAGGTCACACGCTGCAACGGGTCCCATGCCGCAAAGGTAATGTCAGAAGAGGCCCCAGTGCGGGAGAATGTTGGCTACCCTGTAGGAAATAGCTTGTTTGCCATGACAGGTAAGTACACAGGCGGATGAATTATGAATAACACAGCCACTCAGCTCAGCTGTTGGTTTCCACCATAGACCAGAGCTGGGTCTCCATGCCTCTTAGTGCTGGCATTCAAAATTAATGCCATGCATACAAAATGTGACAAGCACTTTTCCAGACAAGACTCTCAGAGGCACTGGGAGAAATGCACACTTCTGTCTTCCACTGTTTGCGACAGACTTCTAAGCTCCTGAGAGAAAGCAAAGCTGTACCACAGTGAAAGGAGTAATGAGCCATTTTAAAGGACTTCTCATTTGCAAGGTGTCTCAGGTGCATTTTATTATTACGCCTCCTACTAAGGACTGTCATTTGGCTCCGCATTTGGGACATGGCTGCATGCATGTGATGTATCCACTCATCCTAATGCTGCCCTTCTTCAAAAGGAGCTCAGGGTAGCATCTTGGCTTCTCCCCCCCCCTCCACAGTTTAGCCTCAGAGCAACCTGATGAAGTAGGTTAGGTTGAGAAAGAGAAATCAGTCCAAGGTCATGCAGTAAGTCTCATGGTTGAATGCAGATCTGAACCCAGATCGCTCCGATTCTACACTAATATCCTAAAGACTATTGAACACATAAAGCTGCCTTATACTGAATCAGACCAACAGTCCACCAAGGTCAGTATTGTCTACTGAGACTAGCAGTGGCTCTCCAGGGGCTCAGGTGGGAGGTCTTTCATATCACAGACTACCTGATTCTTTTAACTGGAGGTGCTGGGGATTGAACCTTGGACATACCAAGCAGATGCTCTACCACTGAGCCACAGCCTACTAAGCCATGAGCTCTCATAATCCTAGTCACTACAACATGCTGCCTCACTAGGCAAGATTCATATCAGAACTTGCCATACAGTAGGATCCAGATTAAATTTTCCACTCACAGAAGGTATTTCCTTCAGTGGAACAGAACTTTCCTCCCTCCTCCTGCAGCCCACTGATCTCCCCAAAATGCTATTCTTGGGGGATGGGGGGGGGGGCTCAGGAACAGCATGAGAGGCAAACTGGGTGTCTGCATCAGGAAGGGGAGATTGGCAGCAATTACACCTCCCCTTCCATTGACCAAAAACTGAGTTCGAATCCAACCCATGGGATGCAGAAATAAGCATGATTCTAGGTGTTATGGCTGCAAGAGTAGACTTGCAAGTGGGTAGGAAAAATTCTGGCCAAAACTCAGAAACTAGAAGAGGTGTCAGATGTATATTTGGTAGTGGCCAACTGGCCATTCCAGAGATTTGTACCAGAGAATTCTCAGCATCCTCACTAAAGGATTGTTTGGAGGAGCAAAGACTGTTACACTGGTATAAAACAGATATATGTTTGTATACTCTCCAACTGTTGCTAGTTACTTGAAAGTATCCCTATTTTTTACCACCTGTCCCTGGTAAATATTTTGTTCCTTTTTTTACCTTTCAGGTATGCCTTCTTAAAACCTATGTGTATTGTTACCATCATCATTATTTTGGGTTCAACTCCCTCCCCAGGGTCCCTAGAAGTTCTGTTTCAGAGGAGGGAGTGGATGCATCTTGTCTGTAATGTACATGCATGTCAGTTCATCCACATGAACACTATGGTACTAGGCAGTGCCATTTCATACACTGTAACTGAACACATGAAGCCGCCTTATACTGAATCAGACATTTGGTCCACCAAAGTCAGTACTGTCTACTCAGACCAGCAGCAGCTCTCCAGGGACTCAGGCAGAGGTCTTTCCCATCACCTACTTGCCTAGTCCCTTTAACTGGAGATGCTGGGGATTGAACCTGGGACCTTCTGCATGCCAATCAGATTCTCTACCACTGAGCCACAACCCCTTGCCAGCTCCTCCCTGCTAAGGTATATTTTGACCTGCGGATAACTTTTCATAGTATGATAAAGTCTTTTCTAGTATATCTTTTGAACAAACAGCAATCTGGGTTTTGAATCAGTGGAGGATACTGCACAGTAAGTGAATGCAGCATGCAAAGAGTGAAGACCCATCTGCCATGCATAGTAGCATAAAAGGTGAGCTGATAAGAACCTAATAGCGTAATCCTGAAGGTGGGGTGTAGATCCGCGATGACTGGGAGTGGCAGAACTGTGCTGCCTCCTCAGAGGCTTCCCGGCCACCATGTAGAAAAATAAAGCATTATTGAATATACAAAAAGGAAAAAAAGGGGAAATGCCCCACTGAAAACCAGGGCTGTCGCTTCGGTTCCATCCGAACCGAAAAACACCGAATTGACGATCAACTGCACTCATTTTCTAAGGGAAGTGAGCATGCTCAGTCCTCATCTGGATTTTGTCTTGGGGGGAGGGGATGAAAAGCTCTTCTTAATTCACAAACTATTTTTTTAAATACCCAAGGTATTAAAAAACCCCTCTAACGTTGTTTGCAAGTGGGCTCATAGTACTCAACCATAACATTTGCTATTAGTGGGCCAACGTAGTGTAGTGGTTAAGAGTGGAGGATGCTAATCTGGAGAACCGGATTTGATTCCCCATTCCTCCACATGAGCGGCAGACTCTAATCTGGAGAACCAGGTTGGATTCCCCACTTCTCCACATGAAGCCTGCTGGGTAACCTTGAGCCAATCACAGTTCTCTCAGAACTCTCTCAGCCCCACATACTTCACAAAGTGCCTGTTATGGGTGGGGAGGGGAGGCAATTGTAAGCCGCTTTGAGACTCCTTATGGTAGAGAAAAGTGGGATATAAAAAACAACTCTTCTTCTTAGAGTGAATAAGCAGAGAGTCTATAAGTAGGGCTGCCAACCTCCAGATAGTAGCTGGTGATCTCCTGCTATTACACCTGATCGCCAGCTGATTGAGATTAGTTCACCCGGAGAAATTGGCCGCTTTGGAAAGTGGACCCTACAGCACTGAAGTCCCTCCCCTCCCTAACCCCCCCTCCACAGGCTCCGCTCCAAAAATCTCCCGCCAGTGGTGAAGAGGGACCTGGCAACCCTATCTGTAAGGAATACTAGGTGGGGATAAATAACGGAGGAGGCTGAATAGGCTAACTGCCCCATCATCCTTTGCTCTGTCTCCTTTAACTGACTCTCAACTGCCCCAACATTGTATGCTTTCTGAGGTATGATCAGTCCTCATCAGGCCATTTTTCGAGTGGCCCACTTTATTATTAGATAAAATAAGAATGCAATAATATAAAATAACAACAATGAGGTTAGGATGAATGTCCAAAATACAGATAATCATTGACTTCCATGGACAATTCTAGTGAATGGTTGAAATTATAGATTTGCACTAGAATAATATTAAGATTGATCATTGTGTATCAGATCAGGGAATGTTGATACAATGTCTCCTCATTTTGGACATTCTTTGTAATATATATATAGATATATAGTGATGTTTCTGTTTGCATACATACATGAATGCAAGCCTTTGAAAGTGCCAATAAAGGTGTATCCTTTCGCTTCTACTGCAGCTTATTCATATGCTGTTTGATTAACAAAACCATACTATATGTATGAATGCTTTAAGGGCAACTTACCCCATACACCAGCTCACCCACCATGCCATTCCACATCTTTGTGTCAGGATCCCTTGCTCCATATTTCCCATCAGGAACAATGGACAGTTCATATTTTATTCCAACATGTTTTGCAATCTCATAAGCCAGATCTACACAATAACCTTCATATTTCTCATTTCCTTCTTTTTGGTCAGGGGACTGTTTGCGCATTACATAAGGAGCTTCCTGTGAAAAGAATGAAAGAAAACACTATCAGCAGCCTTTTATTTAAGACACATCAATATATCTAATTCTCAACATGGCCTCATCTGTGGATACTTAAATCCATGGACTCGTGCCATGTAGAGAGAACAAAGATTATTCTACAAACCTAGGGAAACCCCCAGCTTTTGCAGGGAAAAAAGGTTTTAAAAACAGGGGGTTAAATCCCCCCAAACAGAGAAGCCTGGTCTTGCACAGACAATGAATCTCCATCAGCTTGGCAGCATCCACCTGCCTTGCACCATGTGGGAGATGGAGGAGGTGGAGCTGCTACTGTGTCCGAAAGGCTATGGCAATGCAGGTAGCCAGATGAGGGAGGAGGGCAGCAGCCACCCCTACTGCTCTCCTCCGAGTGGCAGGAAGAGGAATGGACAAGTGGCCCTGGTGATGAGGTGGAAATGGACAGTTGGGCGGAAAGAGCTTGGAGGAGGATAGTAGGTGTGAGGAGTGTGGGTGGGGGCAGGCAAGGTTCCCTGTCTCCCATAAGTCTGCTGTGGGGGGAAGGAGCAGGAGCCAGGCCCATGGAGGTGGCCATGCTGCAGGTGGGCAGCCAGGGGAAAGAGTGGAGGGGAGGAAGGATGGGACTCCTCCTCTGTGAGTCTCACAGTTCCCTGATGTTCCTTCTTTAATAATGTTCCAGATGTTTGCAAGGGCCCAACTCCTAAATCACTGCACTGGTAAAATGGAAGTGATATTATCAGGAAACCACAAGGGTAAGGAGAATAATGAACAAGGTTGGGGGACCTATGACCTTCCTCCCAATGTCCCATTCCCTTTGGAATTTCCCCAATGCAAAAATAAGGGTGTTCTGGCATCAACAGCCAATCCTCTTCATCTGCCCTCTTCTCTATAACAGAAGCAGCTTCTTCCAAAAGGCAGTCATGGAATAAACTGCAGCTGTTACTTTTCTGCTGTTCTCAAAGGCGAAAAGAATGTAGCTATACCTTCAGGGAAGAAGGTGTAAAGGGACATAAAGGCAGGGCAATGCTAGCTGAGAACAGAAAAATTGGAGCGGACAGGAGTGCCAACTGAGCGGACAGGAGTGCCTAGCCTTACAGACTAGGAGGGAGATGTCGGTGAGGTCAGAGGGCTTCTAGTCCCTCTTTGTTGCAAAGCCGGGCTCCTACTCACCTAAGTGCCCTGATAGCAGGCTCTTGCTCCAGAGCAGGCAATGTCAGCTCCCGGCTGCAAGCCAAAGCGGGCCGGCTCACAGCCACGGGCTGCTGCATGCAGCGGGTGGTAGCATGCAGCAGGGGCTTCCCTGGCAGATGGCCGGCCGCATCATTCTCCCCAGCTCCACGTGGCTGGGAGCGTTGCTGGGCACGCTCCCATGGGTTGGGGACATGGTGTTTGCCCTTGCCTGGCCCCATGAGTTTCAAATGGGCCAATCACGACCCTAGGAGTGCAGGGACAGGGCAGGCAGGGTGGTCGGACCTGGGTGTTTTCACTCAGGTCCGGCTTCCCTGTATATAAGGAGGCCCTGCCCCACCAGTTCTTCCCTCAGCTTGCTTTTGCCTAGTACAGAGGGGAGCCTTCAAGCCAAGCGGGCACCCAGTCAAGCATCCTGATAAAAAAAATCTTGCATGAGCTAAATACGAGCCAGCTGCCATCGCACTTACGAGGATTGTGGTGACCACAATGGTCCTGTTCTCTACAGACGAGGTGTCATTAGAGACTGATGGGTCAATTGCAGGCACAAATCTTTCATATTCGTTCCAGTAACCAGCCTACCAATGAAGATTGCCTATGTTAATGCCGTGTTGTTGCCATGTTAAACATTTTACCAACCATTCACCAACCATCCCAACAACTGGTCTTCCATAGGGAGAAATGAAAATATTTTGCTGACTGGCACTACAAATACATTACATAAATTAATAGCAGAAAAACGTTTTAAAAATGTTAAAGGCTGTTATGAAAGATTACACGTGGGAGGGTTTGTCTCCTCCTTTCTTTCCTTCTATCTCTGGGTATTTGGAGCTACTTGATGGAAGACTTAGTTGCATGGAGGGAGACATATGTAAGTATTCATTTAAATTTTATTTCTTTGTATGGATTCATCCGCATATAGTTAGATCAGTTTTAATTACATGAAGAATATCAAAGAAGAGGTGTAAAGGCATAAATATTTATATAATTTAAACCCTTAAAACCAGTTTTTACAAAGGAGGAAAAGGAAGGCTATGCAGACAGCGCAGAGGGGCTTGACAACCCACTGCCCGCCTTCCTGCAGATCTGTCCCCCCCCCCGCGCGCCTTCAGGGGGCTTCGCTGAAGACGCGCAGGGGGCCCTTTAAACAGATCTGCACCTAACAGCTGTTAGCCGGCCGGGAGGCACAGATCTGTTTAAAGGGCCCCCTGAAGGCGCGCTGGGGGGCGTGGAAGAGATCTGTGCCTCCCGGCTGGGAGGGAAGGGCGTGGGGGGGAGAACGTGGAAGAGATTTGCGCCTCCCAGCCGGGAGGCACAGATCTGTTTAAAGCCCCCCCCCTGCATGCCTTCAGGGGAGCCCCCTGAAGGCTCGCGGGTGGGGGAAACAGATCTGCGCCTCCTGGTTGGGAGGCTCAAATCTGTTTAAAGGGCCCCCTGAAGGCGCGCTGGGGGGCGTGGAAGAGATCTGTGCCTCCCGGCTGGGAGGGAAGGGCGTGGGGGGGAGAACGTGGAAGAGATTTGCGCCTCCCAGCCGGGAGGCACAGATCTGTTTAAAGCCCCCCCCCCTGCATGCCTTCAGGGGAGCCCCCTGAAGGCTCGCGGGTGGGGGAAACAGATCTGCGCCTCCTGGTTGGGAGGCTCAAATCTGTTTAAAGGGCCCCCCTCCAGGCTTCAGGGGAGCACCCTGAAGGCACGCGGGGGGGGGGGGGCGTGGAAGAGATCTGCGCCTCCCGCCCGGGAGGCACACATCTTCTTAAAGGGCCCCTCACCCGGCTTCAGGGAAGCCCCCTGAAGGCGCGCGCGCGGGGGGGAAAGAGATCTGCGCCTCTCAGCCGGGAGGTGCACATCTGTTTAAAGCCCCCCCCGTGCCTTCAGGGGAGCCCCTTGAAGGCACGCAGGGGGGACCCCAAATCTGCCAAATTTATTCGCCGAACCCCCAAAGTCGGCGAATTTGGCTCCCCCATTTCCCACCTTTTTTTGAGTTTGGTTCGTCCTGAACCGAAAAACAGCTGAATCGGGGAAAATTCGGCTGTTTTTCAATTCGGGATGAACCGAATCAACAGCCCTAACTCTATGGCATTATACCCTACCCTACCTAACCTCACCCTTCTCAGGCTCCCCCAATCCCGCAGCAAAAAAAAAAACGACAGGTATTTCCCAAGCTGAAGCTAGTGCACGGGGATTGATGTGAAGATAAAATGGGGAAAGAAGAACCTTTCCTTTTTTCTTTCCTTTTATCCCTTAGAAGCTCCTTGATCAATTGATCTTGAGCAGCATATATCTAGAGTTGGAGGGATATAAGGACTGAAACAAATCTTGCCACTGACAATGTAGCCTTGGGGTCCCTATCGCTTAGTAAAAAAGGGGAAAGAAGAACCATGGATACTACCCTGAGCTCCTTGGAGGAAGGGTGAGATAAAAATGCACTGAATGGACAGCTGTGCCCTTTTCTGGAAAAGGAGGAGTGGAAGGTAGGGCTGCAAACCAAGATACAGCTTCTGGGGCAAAGGCGGATCTGTGTCCTAGATCCGTCTCATGTTGCCAGTTGTGGCGAGAAAGTAGAGAGCCAGTAGGGGGTAATCCGTGTGGCACTAAAATTTTGCAATATTCACAAGGTTGCCATAATTTTTTCATTCATTACATTTGTACCTCACGCTCTCGGCCCTGGCTCCGGCCTGGTGGAATGCACTGTCTGGTGAAATCAGGGCCCAGTGGGACCTTAAAAGAGTTCCGCAGGGCCTGTAAGACAGAGCTATTCCGCCAGGCTTACAGTTGAGGGCAGCCGCAGATACAACATCGGCTGGTCTCCCTGTCCCCCCCCCCTTTCTATATTGTATGCTGGAATCCATGTGAGGGGGTGGCCTGACTGTCTACTCGATCAAGTCGGTAGAAATTGTAGCACTGCCTTGAGACTTGCCTTGGTTTAGCTAAAACGTTGTTTTATTGTTTTCAGTTTTTATGGTTGATGTAAATTTTCAATGATGTGACTCACCCTGAGCCTGGCCTCGGCCAGGGCAGGCAGGCAAGAAATCGAACAAGCAAACAAACAAATAAATATTACTTCAAGAAGCTGCACACTTACACAGGTTGACCTTATCTTACCTATAATAACAACCCTGAGGGGCAGATTGGTCTTAGGGAGAGACTGCTTCGGCTGATGCAAGCCAGTGAACTTAAAGGCAAAGCAAATATTTGAACCCATGGCTCCCTGGTCCTCCAACTACCCTATGTGGACTTAAAATCTTGCTTTTGTTTGTACACAACTGATGAGAGGATCTAAAACAAAACATCAGTTCTGGGCCACAGCAAGATCGGGCTGCTCACTTACCTTCCGCGGTCCACCCGGTCTCATTTCATACACATCAATTGAATAATTAGTTCTGCGTCCATAGGTATCAAATTGGATATTTCCGGTCATTCCTTGCACTTGAACCTTAAAATGACCAATTGTCACATATTGAAATAGAAGAGAATATAAGACTTCCGGAGAGTTTTACACATCTTTATCCTTCCAAGGTGCTTTCACCCACATCTGTTATTTCTAGATGGAACTCATTCCTTCTATTTTTTTTCTGCACTTTATCACCATTTTAGAACAGCAGATCGAAAAGAAAACAGGATAAAACTTTATCTAACAAAAGAAACAGCAATGAATAATAATAGCAGTGGAGTTATTAAAAAAAAACCTGCACCTCCCGAGTAATAAATTCACCAAAAATATGCATTTGCTAACTACAATAAAGTTTTCATACAGAGGAAAATGGACAAAAACATTCAACAATTGTCAGTGATCAATAAACAAAGGATATTTGCATGACTTGGCAATGTGTGAATCTGCTTTATCTTCATCATCCACATATAGGCTTGCCAGGCCCTGTAGCTCCACCGGCGGGAGCTGTCTGTGGTTGTGGCTGCAGCACACGATGCGCGCGCGCCTGGCGCGACACGCATGCACACCCTGCACTATGCACCTACGTCACTTCCAGGTTTATCCGGAAGCAACACGGACGCTCTAGCGATCTTGGCTAAAACTTTCGAGTTTACCGGAAAGTGACGCGGGTGCGCGCCTGTACGCAGTGCTCCCTGGCTATCAGCTGGCCGGTGGGCAGCCCGGTGGATCAGTGGGATTTTACCCGCCACCACCGGCACTTGGCAACCCTATACACACGCTAGTGCTTAACTTCCACAAATGCCTTCAATTTGCATATATCAAATGTGCTAATCTTTGAATAATAATGTTGCCAACCTTCAGGTGGTGGCTGGACATCTCCTGCTATTACAAATGATCTCCAGGTGATCAGTTCACCTGGAGAAAATGGCCACTTTGGGAATTGGACCCTATGGCCTTGAAGTCCCTCCCCTCTCCAAACCCCGCCCTCCTCAGGCTCCACCCCAAAAACCTCCCGCCGGTGGTGAAGAGGGACATGGCAACCATAGTTCCCCTGGAGAAAATGGCCGCTTTGGCAATTGGACTCTATGGCATTGAAGTCCTTCCCCTCTCCAAACCTCTCCTTCCTCAGGCTCCACCCCCAAAATCTCCAGGTATTTCCCAACCTGGAACTGGCAATCCTATTGATGAATCAGGTATGTATCTCCCAACCTCTAGCTAGCTGCTGAGATTCAGAAGGGACTTGATTAGCAATCTAGCACCATTCCAGTGATGATAGACCCACTGCGTGATACTGTGCCACTGGTACAGTGCCCCAAGTACCAAGAACAAAATGGACATAACTAACAAAGGCTAACTGCTGTCATTGAAACAGTAAGTGGCTTGCTAATCAGAATGGAAAATGAAACTAATCTAAAGCAATTGCTTTGTCCCTAAGGGTCTGTGACAAAATGATGATACTATTAAATAAGGGAACATCACCAAATTCACAATTGCTCATGCTGTAATGGATGCGATTTCTTTGGAATGTTTCTTACATCTACCCCCATTCCAATGAAAGGAAGTCGAACCGAGGTGCGGTCCTGAGCAACCCCTGTTCATCTCAATGAGGATTATTGAGCAGATACTCCCACGAAAATAACACCCTATACAGAGTGAAGACAGACAACCATTGGTTAGTTCTTAGCACTATCATTTATTTATTTATAGAGCACCATTAATGTACTTTGCAATGCACAAGATGACAGGTCCTTGCTATGAGAGGCTAACAATCTAGCATTTGATAACGGGGAGGGTGGTTGTAGGCAGGAATCAACAGGGAAATAATATCAGTTCATGCCGGCTAAATATGGTTAGGCTTGGTTTTGGAATAGAAGAGGTTGTGCAAAAAAACTTCATGGGAAAAGGCTGGGTGTGGGAAAGGATCAGAAGAAAGTGAGAGGAGGAATCACAGGTATTGCGGGAGGTTGTCTTCTTCCTGGAATAAGAAAGCAACAAGTAGGGTTACCAGCTCCGGGTTGGGAAATACCTGGAGATTTTTGGGGTGGAGCCTGAGGAGGGAGGGGTTTGGAGAGGGGAGGGGCTTTAATGCCATAGAGTCCAATTGCCAAAGCAGCCATTTTCTCCAAGTGAACTGATCTCTGTCGGCTGGAGATCAGTTGTAATAGCACGAGATCTCCAGCCACCACCTGGAGGTTGGCAACCCTAGCAACAAGGAAGAGAGGAGTCCTTTGAAAGAATGGGGGGCCTTTGAATTGCTGAAGATGGTGGAGCTGGGAGAGGGTAAGTCACAAGCAGAGGTATATCAGGATGGGAGAGAAGAAAAATAAGTAGAAGTAAAGTCATGGAGGACTTTGCAGACAAGGATGAGTTTGGGCTACATCCAGTACACAGGAACGTAGTCTGAACAGTAAGAGAGATCAATGATTTTGGAAGCAGAGTCCTGAATTCACCTGGCAGGCATGTAGCCAGTTGGCAGGGCAGTCTTATGTACTGACCCCAAAGAAAACTTCACACTTCTGCAGTCCCTGAAGGCATATCTACGCTAGAGGCTTACATCCAGTTTAATATATAGGGTTGCCAGTTCTGGGTTGGGAAATACCTGGAGATTTTGGGGGTGGAGCCTGAGAAGGGTGGGGTTTGGTGAGGAGAGGGACTTCAGTCGGGTATAATACCATAGAGTCCACCTTCCAAAGAAGTAGAAAATCCAGTTCCTTAATAGGATACACAATTATATCAATCTTCATTTATACATATATTTGCTCATTGCACCATTGATGCCACTGGATGCCACCTTCCAAAGGGGCCATTTTCTCCAGGGGAACTGATCACTATCACCTGGAGATCAGTTGTAATAGTGGGGAGATCTCCAGCCACCACCTGGAGGTTGGCAACCTATTTATACACCAGTTTAACTGTAGTGGCTCCCTTCACTTCCCCAGACTCCAGGTGAACTGATCTCTATTGGTTGGAGATCAGTTGTAATAGAAGGAGATCTCCAGTCACCACCTGGTAGTTGGCAACGAGAGGTGTACCTTTTTAGTTAAAAAAAATGCAGCACATTCAGTACAAGATGATCAAATTCCTTGCTTTACAGTGCATGCATGGCCAAGCGCATTTCCAGATGCCCTTACTGTTGTTCTCATTGTTGTCCTTACCATTTTCAATGCTCTTTCTATATCAATTCCTTGGCTCCAAGGCACTGCCGGGTTTGCTAAGCAGTCTCCAGCACTTCCTCTCCGGGAGACGTCAACTCGCTGCCTTCGGAGGTACCGGAAAGCTTCTGCTATAACTAGTATGGCATCGTGGGTCAATGCAGATGTATACTAAAGAGGAGGCAAAGGAGGCAGTGTGACAAATTGCATTCTGGGAACTACCGGTGGCCTATTGTTTCCCCCCCTTGGAACAGTCACCCTTACTAATCTCACACGAACACATGAACACAAGAAGCTGCCTTCTACTGAATCAGACCCTTGGTCCATCAAAGTCAGTACTGTCTGCTCAGACTGGCAGCAATTCCCCAGGGTCTCAGGCAGAGGTCTTTCACATCATCTACTTGCCTGGTCCCTCTAACTGGAGAGGTGGGGATTGAACCTGGGACCTTCTGCATGCCAAGCAGAGGCTCTTCCACTGAGCCACGGGCCCTCAACAGGCACCTTGAGAGGTAGGTGGGACTGTGAGAGCTCAGAGAGAACTGCTACCAGCCCAAGGCCATCCAGCAGGCTGCATGTGAAGGAGCAGGGAATCAAACTCGGTTCACCAGATTAGAGTCCGCTGCCCTTAACCACTACAACCCAAGCACTTGTGGGGTCCTGATCCAACAAGACGACGCTGCTCCTTCTCAACTCTTAGATGTCAAACTTCATTTTGCTATGACATATTGCGCACTTTCTAATCCCCCAGCCAGTGAGAAGTTCTTGAGGTATTTTCAGGGGTATGGATTCCTGTAGAGGTGACTGAACTTTGCATCCACCCATGGCTGCCTAACTATATGGGCCCAATTCCAGTCATAAGCGCTCTGCTATTCTCTACTCTGCTCTCTCTCTCTCTCTTAATTATTCTTTCTGTGGGTCAAACTAGATGAGGGGGGTCTATACTCAACACACTGAAGTGCTTTTTCTTTTCTAAACAGCATCCGAATGGGGACCTGAATTGCCCCTCTCTGCATGGGGCAAAGAGGTCTAAACCCTTTCCCTCTCTGTCATTTCCTGTCCTAAAATGGCCTTGTGGGGCAAAGACACAGGGAGTCTGTACCTTTAATCCCAATAAGCAGTTCTCTGGGGCCATTCCAGGTTAGGAAATCACAAATCAGTGTGTGTGGGAAGGAGAAGGGATACCCTCTTTCCCCTGCAGCCCCAATCCAAATTGGACCCGACATGGCTGCTTGTTTGAGCCTCCCCTCTGCCACCTTTCCTTAGCTAGAAGGGTGTCCCCTTCTCCCAATTCTGATGGGCATTCCACTCAAAAACAGAAAGACTTCCAAGGAACAGGAACCCCTATCTACCCATCAGCTCCTCGCTGAAGAAATGTCAACCAACCTTCCTGGTCTACTAAACCAGCCATATGCCTGACAAAGAAGGAATGGTCAACTAGCACACAGCAACGAGAGGTTGCCAGTTGAGAATGAAAAGGTTTCAATTTTCCTTTCCTGTTTCTTTATATGAAGGAGCCTAGCCCACCTTTCTATGACAAAAAATGTTCAAGACGGCTCATACAAGACATCAGTGCAACGGAAATAGAATGATGAACAAGAAAACCAGCATGCAAAATCCCTGTGTGGGTACTACAAGAGACACTAGAGTGTAGTGTTGCCAGATGCCCGTGGGTGGTGGGCAAACCCCCGGTAATGTGCCCCTCTGCCCGCCGACCAGCTGAGGGCGGGTGGGCAATCATGCACGCGTACGCCGACGTGGCACTTAGACGAGACTTAGACCACTCAAACTCTAAGAGTTTGAGTGGTCTAAGGCTCCTTGGGAGGCAGAAGTGCCACGTCGTTCACACACAAGCACAATATCATCACGGAAACCTCCTGCCGAAGGTGAATGGGGACCTGGCAACCCTATTAGAGTGCCATTATCTCAGGCCCAAACTGGACATACTTTGTGAGTGTGATTCCACTCCAAGTGATTTTTTAATTTTCAGCCTTGCAGAGGCCTGATTTGGATTGAGAATGTGGCTTATGGGGAAAGGAGAATTAAGCCTTCTCCACCATGCAGTTTTCCCTTACTGAAATGGCCCTGGGATGTGGCCCTTGCAAGGGCAGACTGTCCATTTAACATACAATGAAATTTCCCTATAGGCCATTGCCCTGGAAGTAGGGTTGCCAGGTCTTCCCTCTCCACCTGCGGAAGGTTTCTGGGGGTGGGGGCTGGCGGTCGCACACAGCCACACGTGACATGCTTACATCACTGCCGGGTTTAGTCCCGGAAGCGCCTCATCGCGAAGGGGCCCTTTACCACTCAAAGCCCCGTTTGGGGGGTTTGAGTGGTAAAGGGCTCTCCTTCGCGATGCGGCCCTTCCTGGACTAAACCCGGCAGTGACGTAAGCACGTCACGAGCGGCCGCTGTTCCAAGCAGGCTGCTGGATTGACGGGCAATTGCCCGCCAGTTCCAGCAACCTGGCAAGCCTACCTGGAAGGCCAGTGGTGGCCAGGAGCAAGCAGAAACACACCCCAGAGAGAACATTTGGGGCTGCCTGGTTGAGACTCTCCATCAGCAATTGTATTTTCCTGCACCACTGTCAGTTTTCAGGAGGAAGCAAAGGGACAGCTGAACACTCATTGTTTGCACTACTGGGCTCGGTGTCCCCATGTAGCTGTAACTTGGCACCTGGCTTGTGGCATTCTTGCCAAATAATTTGGGTCAGCACTGATGTAAAGCAAACTGCTAGCCCTCATTAGATAATGAGCCATTCTTCTTCCTTATTTAAGCAATGAGCTAGCCACTAGATGAGCTAGCCTGTTCAATGTTAAAAGCAAAGCAACCATGAATCACATTGCTCTGGACCATATTTCCTATTAGTTCAAATATGAGGCCAGCAATAAATCTCTTTTTGCTTTGCGAAAAAGAACTTTCTCTACTTTCTCATGCTGTTCAAAATTACAGTTCTTACCGAGGTGATAAATCTGATAAACATTCCCATTCACTGGGAAAGAAAGATCTCTAAATGGCATTTTTGGCCAGTGAGCTATATTTTCTTTCAGAGAAGGAGGTAGAAACCTCCTCAAAACTAGAGATTTCGTATCTTTATCAATATATTGCTTTTCATGGTCAGTATCCCATTTCTGATAGATTTTTTTTAAAAAATAATTAACTGAATCTTTAGAGCTGACAAAGTCACAATGGATACCAAACGAGCTGTGAAATGCTCACTAATTCTAGTTCTCACATTTTGGGAGGGCAGGCACCATGGTATAGCCTGATCTCATCAGATCTCGGAAGCTAAGCAGGGTCGGTACTCGGAAGGGAGACCACCAGGAAGACTCTGCAGAGGAAGGCAATGGCAAACCACCTTTGCTTAATCACTTGCCTTGAAAGCTCCTTGCTGGGTCACCATAATTGCCTGCCACTTGACAGCTCTTTACACACACACACACACACACACACCATATCAAACCCTTCCTCCACAAAGCTCAAGGCAGCATATATGGTTCTTCCCCGCTTCCCCCATACTATCCTCACAATGACCCTGTGAGGTATGTTAGTCTGAAAGAAGAAAGCAACCCAAAGTCACCTGGCAAGTTTTCATAGCAGATTGAGAATTTGGACCCAGGCCCTCCAAGTCATAGTCAGACATTCTAATCCTTATACCATAAGAACATAAGAAAAGCCATGCTGAATCAGACCCAGGCCCATCAAGTCCAGCAGTCTGTTCACACAGTGGCCAAACAGGTGCCTCTAGGAAGCCACAAACAAGACGAGTGCATCAGCACCATCCTGCCTGTGTTCCACCGCACCCAAAATAATAGGCATGCTCCTCTGATACTAGAGAGAATAGGTATGCAGAATGACTAGTATCCATTCTAACTAATAGCTATGAATACCCCTCTCCCCTCATGAATATGTCCACTCCCCTCTTAAAGCCCTCCATGCTGGTTCTCTCTGCTAGTTATGCAAAGGAAAATTTCATAAGAAAAGCTCCGCTGCATCAGACTAAGGGGGCATCTCTCATCCTCCCTTCCACACAGGATTGCTGTGTGGCTAAGGAATAACCACAGCCACTGCCCTAAGCTTCTTGGAGGAAGGAGGAGACAAAAATTTTATTTATTTATTTATTTATTTATTTATTTAGTGATTTATAACCCGCCCTCCCCGGCCGAAGCTGGCTCAGAGCGGGTAACAGCGTATAAAAACATCACTACACCAACAATAAGAATCTAAATTTAAAACATTAAAATCCCAATCAAAACACAAAATTACAAAGTTTCAAATGGCACCTAACCATGCTCGCATTGCTGGGTGTTTGCAGCAGGCTACCCCTCTGTAGACATCAACAATATAATAGGAAGGAGGGGCAATAGGGAGGCCAGCAGATGATATTTGCGGCTATCCTCAGCCATAGGCCTGGCAAAATAGTTCTGTCTTGCAGGCCCTGCGAAACTCTTTAAGATCCCGCAGGGCCCTGATGCCACCAGACAGAGCATTCCACCAGGCCGGTGCCAGGGCCGAAAAGGCCCTGGCTTTCGTGGAGGGCAGCTGCACACTCTTAGGGCCAGGGACCACCAGTAAGTTGTTATCAGATGACCGTAAAGATCTTCAGGGGGTATACCAGGAGAGGTGGTTCCGAAGATACGAGGGTCCCAGGCCGTGTAAGGCTTTAAAGGTCAAAACCAGCACCTTGAACCTGATCTGATACTCCAGCTGGAGCCAGTGCAGTTGGCAGAGCACTGGCTTTATATGTTCTCGGGGTGAGACCCCTGTAAGGAGTCTTGCCACCGCATTCTGTACCAGCCGGAGCTGCTGGATCAGTCTCGAGGGCAGCCCTACATAGAGCAAGTTACAGTAGTCTAGCCTAGAGGTGACCGTCACATGGATCACCATGGCTAGGTCAGGGTGGGAGAGATAGGGCACCAGCTGCCGGGCCCGGCATAGATGGAAGAAAGCTACCTTGACCACGGCTGTGACCTGGGCCTCCATAGACAAGGAGGCATCCAGAATCATACCCAGACTCTTGACGGCAGGTGCAGATGTCAGTTGCACACCGTCAAGAGCTGGGAGCTGGCACCCCGACCCCTAGCCACCCCAGTCCAGCCACAGGACCTCCGTCTTTGCTGGATTCAGTTTCAGCCGGCTTTTTCTCAACCATCCTATATCTGATGCTAAACCTGTCCCCTGTGTGGATCGATAGACCCAGAGAATGAGGCCACATTTAGAGGGGGGCTATTCTTCTGCAGACTAGCATGGTGTCATTGTTAGGGTATCAGACTAGGATCTAGGAGACCAGGCTTGAATCTCCCCTCTGCCAAGAAAGGTTACTGGGTGTCTGGGCCAGTCACACTCTCACAGCCTAATCTACCTCACAGGGCTGTTGTCAGAATAAAATGGAGGAGAGGAGAATGATGTAAAGCACGTTGAGTTCCCATTGCGGAGGAAGGTGAAGTATAAATGAAGTAAGTAAGCAAACAAACATGCAGTATTAGCATGGCTACCTCTGAAAATTGCAGCCTTGTGCTACTTCCTCTTTTCTCTCTTGTAATGTACAGTAAACTAAAAATGCACGATGCTCTCTCAATTCATGATGTATTTCTCTGCCCCCTATTCCATTTTGTTCCCGGATGTTTGCGGGTAGGGAGAGACTCACAACACAGCGATGGCATTGATTTGACTCCCTGTTATTTGGGGAGAGGGTTGAAGAGACACAGGACTGCTGTTTTTGGCAGCAGCGGCGCAGCCTTCGTAGCGGATAAGAACCACTGCCTTAGCTTAGGGGACCCATAAATTAAGAAGTACCCAAGACTCCTTTTTCTAAACAGACAACATCAGGGGAAATCAAGCTCCCAAGCTTTACATCCCCCAGCACATGTCACAATGGTTAGCAGCAGCCAATCTTAAAAAAAAACAACCCTGTCATCTACCTGGCCACCCCCACCATTTTCTTTTGTGAAAGGTCTCTTGCTCCTCCTTTTCCAAACAATTAAAAGGGCCAAACATTGCAGAACATCCTGCCAGGCAACGGAGAATAAGGTTATATTTGTCCTTTTTATTTTTGAATGAATCCTTCCCTCCCCTCCCCCCGACAGGGACCCTGCAATAGCTGTCCAATTGAATGCTACACAAATCCCCCTTCTCCCCCGCCGCCTGCCTCGATGATCAGCAAATTTAATGCAGTCTCCTCCAATTCAAGCCAAGAGACATATCTAATTTTCTACTTTACTCAGGTTCTGCTAACAAATGCATGAGCATGTGAAGGAAAGCCAAGGAAGGAACTGATGAAATGCTGAATAAATTAAACACCAGGTTTTTAGTCTCCAGCCAATTTTATTTTCCAATCAAAAATATTGTACATCAAATTCTAAGCCTAGAGGGTTTTTTTTATTTTAAAGAGGGAAGGGGTGCCAGTTTGATAAGTTCTGTACACATTTGTATAATACAGAGTAAATTTGAACAAATGTTAGAGTAGCTTCTAAGCAATACATTATATTAAGAATATTTTAAAACATTAGAGACACATTTTTCAGCAACAAAAAAAATCCCCTTTGCTTTTAACTGGACCTGAGAACAGCAAAATATCTTTCAGAGCTCTTATAGTAGGATACAATCCATACTTGATTTTTTAATGATTAATTTATAGCAGCCTTTACATTTAATCACACCCACAACCTCTGCATGTTCATGGTTGCTAACATGGAAGAGGATCTCATCTCAAAATCATAAACAGCTTTTGAAATGTTGGGTGGTGGGAAGCTGCCCTTTTGTTACCCTTAAATTCTGTGAATTCTGAGTACAGTAAAAGTGTGCTAAGAGGTGACTAATCATGTTAAGTGGTCTTCAGCTCAAGGATGTGGAAGACATTGAAAGTTGGGAGCCTCTACTCTCTATGACATCATAGCAGCTCGCTGGCAAAAGGAGCTGCTGTTTTGCAGCGCCACCACTGCAGATGGTGAGAGGGTAGTACTGCAGCTACCAACACAGCAAGGATCAGGAGATGTAAGGGATCAATAATTTTCCACCCACTTCTAGAAATCTGCTAACACTGGTTTGCCTTCACAATCTGATGGGGACAATCTACCCATTACATCGGAGTATGACAGGAGAACTTGGAAGCAGATGCTTGATAGTCGTTTTGTGCCTTCCAGATGACTGATGGCCTTTTCCTACCCACGATCATGGCATATGGGAGCGCAGCAGCTTCAGTAGGGTTGCCAGGTCCCTCTTCACCATTGGCGGGAGTTTTGGGGTTGGAGCCTGAGGAGGGCAGGGTTTGGGGAGGGGAGGGACTTCAATGCCATAGAGTCCAAATGGCCGCTTTGGCAATTGGACTCTATGGCATTGAACTCCCTCTCCTCCCCAAACCCTACCCTCCTCAGGTTCCACCCTCAAAATCTCCAGGTATTTCCCAACCCAGAGCTGGCAACCCTACAATTGATCCAAACACATCACTTCAGCACAAACTGAGCTGCTTTTGGATCGCCCATTCCTGTTTGCTTTTTTCAGACCACCAGCCCAACAACTGTCTAAACTGCCCAAAATTATCTAGCGTTTGAATGTCAGGTTGAGCTTTTTTGAGCTCGCTGGGACCAGAGTTGTCTCCCTTACCCATTCAGCCATTATACTGCAATGCTTACCTTTAAGGGTGAATTTTTGGCTTCTGGAAATTCCCTTTCATCCAGTCGAACCCAGCGCTGCATAAACTGCTGGACCATGGGGTTTTCGTTGTTAATTATCTGAAACCCAGTCACATTGGCGCCTCCTTGTACCACTCTTTCCAGCGAAATATCTGTAAAACCCTGGAAAATTAACAGAAAGCTCAGAGGGAGGCCCTCTCCAAGGACCTTGCCAATTGATGCAGTTAAGTAAAACAGATAGTTTCCATTCTGATTATTTAAGATCATATATTTGCTGCTGCTTTTTTTTGATCCCTTTATTTGCTTTTAAATTAATCTTTTAACTATGTCGTCAAGAGCTGAGCAGGTGGGATTTTTTAATTTCAGGTTATATTTGCTGTGTCCTTTTTTGTTCCTCGAGAAAGGAAGAGAAACTAACCCAGATGATGTTTGCAAATGGAAGCATTAAACATGTTGGATTTTAATGTTACGGTGGAGAGGTTTTCATGGTACATTTGTACAAACAATCACCAAGACCACTGTCACACAGCCCGGATAACCTACAAGAACCAATCACTTTCTATTTACTATTTATCCAGTGCCAACGTTGCAGAGTGAATATAACTCCTCTGCACTTTGCACTCCTCTGAGGATTAATGCACAGATTGAGGAGGGGTAGGTAGGGGGCCTCTTAACAAAACCCACAGATAGGAATGAGCTGAGCAGATAGGATCATTCTAATTTCCTTTTAATTTTTTATGTTGCAATTGATTTCATTTCACTTGCATTACCATTGTTGATGATTCCTTTACACCATCTACATGCAATGGCTGTCAAAACAATGTTGATAAATACAGGGCCTACAGTGGGAAGATATGGGGATAAGGAAAAAGAAATTGGTATGGTTTCTCCCAAATGTGAAGCAAAATCAAATTGGAGATACCTAAATGGAATGACCTGCCCTGACCTCCTTGGAGAAAGGGTGGAACAAAAATGAGATAAGTAGACAGAAAGAAGAGGTTGAAGGAGTACTGGAATAAGGAGGAACAAGGAAGAAGGGGAAAGGTTGTTTAAGGGGGCAGGAGATTTGGGGGCAGCTGATGGAGTTAGGGCTAGAGAAGCAATAATAAGGGAAATGTGCTATACCAGGGTAGGCAGAAGGTATATTAGGGCCTACTAGTAGATCAGTGGCCAGTTGCAGGTGGGATTCTTGCAAAGAACACTAGACAGGATGGACCATGATCTGATCCAGGAAGGCATATCCTTAAGCAATAATGTCTGCTCAGAATCACTAAATACAGATCAGACATGCCCACATTATTAAGAAAATACAGATTAGACATGCCCACATTATTAAGACAAGTTCAAAACACATCAGCAGGCCATGAGGTTTCTGTAAAAATATAAAAGCAGACCAAAACTGAAGATAGCCCACCCATGACATTACTATTAAGTGGGAAAGTAACTGTATGAGTACTGTGTGCCCTCACCAAAAACAACAAACCAAAATGTTCTGTACATACAAATTTGGTTTGTTAGAGAGAAGGGTTCCCCTTAGCCTTTTCACAGCATGCAGTTTTTCCAGGTTCAAGGATCTGGGGAGGTGTGGGAAGGGGCAAATACAAACCCCCACACCATCTGTCACCAGAAATGGAACAGTGCCATACAAGATGTTTTTGTCCCTTGTTTAATATACGTAAGCCCTGCTTTTCAGCCTGATTTGGCTCCCTAAGTGGCTTATCATTCAAATCCACTACAATATATAATTCATATTGAAGAACTGAGGGATAGGGTTGTCAGCTCTGGGTTGGGAAATACCTGGAGATTTTGGGGGCGGAGCCTGAGGAGGGCAGGGCTTGGAGAGGGGGAGGGAATTCAATGCCCTAGTGTCCAATTGCCAAAGCGGCCATTTTTTTCCAGGGGAACTGATTTCTGTCACCTGGAGATCAGTTGTAATAGCGGGAGATCTCCTGCCACCACTTGGAGGTTGGCAACCCCACTGAGGAAACAGACAAGTATTGCTTTGAGAGAAAAGAAAACCCTCGCCTATGCTGGGCCGATGCCCCCCTTCAATGGCTGTCATGTTGAACACGGAGAACAGATGATTAAAAATCTTTTCCTCCTCTTCCAAACACAGCTTTCAGTTCAAGTCCTCTCCCCCAGCCCCAAGCTGACCCAACTGCAGGTGTCCTTTCTTACTCTGCCCTAGATGTTGACAGAAGTTTGGAACTGAATGTATACACTTCCTAATAATGGGCTGAATCCAAACCATGAGGTTGGATCCAAAGATGGGCACTTCCAGATCCACTCCATTGGTTCTAGATTCAACCCAATGTATTTAGCAATAAGAATGTAAGAAATATTCCATGTTCTGTTTTCATATATATCAAAATATCTGTGTCACAGCTTATCATTTCCTTCCTCCAGGATTATATAAAAAAGCCTTGCATTTTGCCCCTACACTTTTCTCCTCTTAGGTATAAAATGCATGCAAATAATATAGCTTTATTATATTTTTGCATATGAGAACAGTTAAGACATAAGTAAACACAGTTAAGGCATAAGTAAACACACTCTTATTGCCTGAGAATGTAAGAAATGCTTAGCAGGATCTGATCAAAGTCCACCTAGCCCAGCATTCATAGCAAGAATCCTAGCGGTCAGCAGGCATGAGGTGGTCCACTCGAAATTGGCCAGTGGTCCACTGTGGGCCATAGCTGACCTTCCACACTAGGTGTTTAGCTATTACATAAACTAAAGATTCAGGTTGTTAATGTAAAATGGGTGCTTCCAAAGGTGTCTTTCCGCTCACACCTTCCTGAGCAGTCTGGATTCAGTCTGATAGTCTTTCGAATGCCAAGACAGGATTGAATGGGGTGGTGGTGGTGTTAGATGAATCAGGAATCATGCAGAAGGTATCAGCCTTCTGGAAGCATTCCTGCTTTTGAGCATTCTTACCATACAGTTGTCAAGAGCAGAAGAACCACGATTGTAATAAAGAGACATGTTATATTCTTAGCATAACAGCCTTTAACATTTGTCCTTAACACCTCTGACTAGGGCTGTCAATTCGGTTCGGCCCGAACTGAAAATCAGCCGAATTTCCCTTGATTCGGCGATTTTTAGTTCGGGAGGAACAGAACTCAAAACTGGCAGGCAACCGGGGGGGGGGGGGGCGAATTCAGCGAGTTTGGGAGTTCGCGAATAAATTCGGCCAATTCGGGGCCGTCAGTAAGCAGCATAACCTTCAGTAAGCAGCATTCTCCTCCCCCGGCCAATCGGTGGCCAAGCTGGGTCTTCTTCTGGCCAATCAGTCAGGATTGAGTACTGGAGGAATCAGCTGATGTGTGGCCGGCCGGGGAAAGAGAGAGAGAGAGGGAAATCCTCATGTGTGTGTGAGGGGGTGCTTGTGCACATTCACTCCTTTCCGTGGCTGCAGGGGGTGCATTTTTTGGGGTACCGACCCCAAACTTTCAGGGGATATTCAGACAAGTTTTCTTAAGAGATCACCCAAGTTTTGTAAACATTGGGTCAGGGGGTCCCGAGATATGGGCTCCCCCCTTTTTCTTTCCATGGCTGCAGAGGGCGCATTTTTGGGTGTGCCGACCCCAAACTTTCAGCAGAGCATCAGACAAGGCTTCTTAAGATACCCCCCAAGTTTTGTAAACATTGGGTCAGGGGGTCCCGAGATATGGGCTCCACCCCTTTTTCCTCTCCCCCCTTTTCCATTTTTGTGGCTGCAGGGGGCGCTTTTTGGGGGGTGCAGCCCCCAAACTTTTATCATAGCTTCAGAGAAACCCTCTTAAGAGACCACCCAAGTTTTGTAAAGATGGGTTCAGTGGGGGCTGAAATATCGGCTCCCCCCTTTTCTCTTTCCGTGGCTGCAGGGGGCGCATTTTTGGGTGTGCCGACCCCAAACTTTCAGCGGAGCTTCAGTCAAGGCTTTTTAAGAGACCACCCAAGTTTTGTAAACATTGGGTCAGGGCCCCCCAAGATATGGGCTTTCCCCTTTTCCCTATTGGGATGAATGGATCACCCTCGAGAGATGCATACATATGGATCTTATATTGGATACAAATGGAATCATATTGGATTACCCAGCCTCCCAGCCCCTCCTGCTGGAACAGAAGACAGCCACAGTAAGACCCCTCTGGGGGCTTTAATCTATAATTTTTCTTTTCTGTGTGTGTGTGTGGGGGAAAGCAGAGTCTGTGTGTGTGTGGGGGGAGGGAGCAGTTTCTGTGGGTGGGGGGGGGAAGCCAAAGGGGGCTTTTGCCGGTTCTGCCTGGGGTGTGTGTTCCCCCTCCAGTCTCTCTCTCCCTGGTTTGAGAGGGGGCTTCATTTTTATTCTTCAGGTTTTTCCTCATTCATAAGATCAGTTAGGTTATTTTGATGCTTGCTCAAAACTGGTTTTCAAATGGTGACTTAAAGATTGCATCTGCCTGGTCCCAAGTCCAATGCAAAAGGAGAAATTCCACCCCCTCCTGCTCATTATGCATAGCTAGCTGCCTCTGTCCCTTTCCATGGTATGCAAACTCCCAGGTGTCAGGTGTTGCTTTGCACTGTTGCAAAGGTGTTGCATTGCGTGCTTGTGTTGCTTTGCAGTTGTATTGTTTTGCAAAATTCTTCACACCTGCCCCGCCCTTTGCATGTTTGCAAAGGTGTTGCTTTTCAGTTGTGTTGCTTTGCAAAGTTCTTAGCACCTGCCCCGCCCTTGCTCTCATCAGCTGTTTGTCGGGGCTGGGAGCTTTGTGCGTGGGCGTCAAGCTCTGCTGAGAGATACACATTAAGGGTGGGGGGGACCCCTTTCAGGGCCCATATCTCAGCCCCCCCTGACCCAATCTTTACAAAACTTGGCGAGTCTTTCAATATACGTCCTTTGAAGCTCTGCTGAAAGTTTGGGACCTCTAAGCCCAAAAATGCCCCCCCAGAGCCGCAGAAAGGCGCGATTGTGTTTTTAATGGCTTTATTCGCCGAATTTTTTTCCCGAACTTTGAATTCCCGACGAATTGAACGGATCCGAAGTGGGGGAGTTCGGACTTCGGCACGTACCGAACCCACAAGTAGGGCTGTCAATTCGGTTCGGCCCGAACTGAAAATCAGCCGAATTTCCCTTGATTTTGCGGTTTTTAGTTCGGGAGGAACCGAACTCAAAACTATAGGGCAACCGGGGGGGCCGAATTCAGCGAGTTCGGGAGTTCGTGAATAAATTCGGCCAATTCGGGGCCGTCAGTAAGCAGCATAACCTTCAGTAAGCAGCATTCTCCTCCCCCGGCCAATCGGTGGCCAAGCTGGGTCTTCTTCTGGCCAATCAGTCAGGATTGAGTACTGGAGGAATCAGCTGATGTGCGGCCAGCCGGGGAAAGAGAGAGAGAGAGGGAAATCCTCATGTGTGTGTGAGGGGGTGCTTGTGCACATTCGCTCCTTTCCGTGGCTGCAGGGGGCGCATTTTTTGGGGTACCGACCCCAAACTTTCAGGGGATATTCAGACAGGTTTTCTTAAGAGACCACCCAAGTTTTGTAAACATTGGGTCAGGGGGTCCCGAGATATGGGCTCCCCCCCTTTTTCTTTCCATGGCTGCAGAGGGCGCATTTTTGGGTGTGCCGACCCCAAACTTTCAGCGGAGCATCAGACAAGGCTTCTTAAGATACCTCCCAAGTTTTGTAAACATTGGGTCAGGGCCCCCCCGAGATATGGGCTCCACCCCTTTTTCCTCTCCCCCCTTTTCCATTTTCGTGGCTGCAGGGAGCGCTTTTTTGGGGGTGCAGCCCCCAAACTTTTATCATAGCTTCAGAGAATCCCTCTTAAGAGACCACCCAAGTTTTGTAAAGATGGGTTCAGTGGGGGCTGAAATATCGGCTCCCCCCTTTTCTCTTTCCGTGGCTGCAGGGGGCGCATATTTGGGTGTGCCGACCCCAGACTTTCAGCGGAGCTTCAGTCAAGGCTTTTTAAGAGACCACCCAAGTTTTGTAAACATTGGGTCAGGGCCCCTCGAGATATGGGCTTTCCCCTTTTCCCTATTGGGATGAATGGATCACCCTCGAGAGATGCATACATATGGATCTTATATTGGATACAAATGGAATCATATTGGATTACCCAGCCTCCCAGCCCCTCCTGCTGGAACAGAAGACAGCCACAGTAAGACCCCTTTGGGGGCTTTAATCTATATTTTTTCTTTTCTGTGTGTGTGTGTGGGGGAAAGCAGAGTCTGTGTGTGTGTGTGGGGAGGGAGCAGTTTCTGTGGGTGGGGGGGGGGAAGCCAAAGGGGGCTTTTGCCGGTTCTGCCTGGGGTGTGTGTTCCCCCTCCAGTCTCTCTCTCCCTGGTTTGAGGGGGGGCTTCATTTTTATTCTTCAGGTTTTTCCTCATTCATAAGATCAGTTAGGTTATTTTGATGCTTGCTCAAAACTGGTTTTCAAATGGTGACTTAAAGATTGCATCTGCCTGGTCCCAAGTCCAATGCAAACGGAGAAATTCCACCCCCTCCTGCTCATTATGCATAGCTAGCTGCCTCTGTCCCTTTCCATGGTATGCAAACTCTCAGGTGTCAGGTGTTGCTTTGCACTGTTGCAAAGGTGTTGCATTGCGTGCTTGTGTTGCTTTGCAGTTGTATTGTTTTGCAAAATTCTTCACACCTGCCCCGCCCTTTGCATGTTTGCAAAGGTGTTGCTTTTCAGTTGTGTTGCTTTGCAAAGTTCTTAGCACCTGCCCCGCCCTTGCTCTCATCAGCTGTTTGTCGGGGCCGGGAGCTTTGTGCGTGGGCGGCAAGCTCTGCTGAGAGATACACATTAAGGGTGGGGGGGACCCCTTTCAGGGCCCATATCTCAGCCCCCCCGACCCAATCTTTACAAAACTTGGGGAGTCTTTCAATATACGTCCTTTGAAGCTCTGCTGAAAGTTTGGGACCTCTAAGCCCAAAAATGCCCCCCCCCGAGCCGCGGAAAGGCGCGGTTGTGTTTTTAATGGCTTTATTCGGCCAAATTTTTTTTCCGAACTTTGAATTCCCGCCGAATTGAACGGATCCAAAGTGGGGGAGTTCGGACTTCGGCACGTACCGAACCCACAAGGGCCAAATTCGGCCGAATCCAAACTGTACCGGATTTTTTTTTTGACAGCCCTACCCACAAGAGCCAAATTCGGCCGAATCCGAACTGTACCGATTTTTTTTTTTGACAGCCCTACCTCTGACCTTACTAAGGAAGTACGAGACAACAGAGAATCATCTAGTTAGCAAGCAAAATGTGAATGATTTCAGAAAGAAAAATGTCCTCAAATAGGAGTTTCGGATGCTGAAATCTTGCAGTTGCTGCAGGATCAAAAGTGTAGGAAATCTCTTTTGCAGGAAATGGATAGGAGGAATTTCTGTTTTTTTCTTTTTTAAGTACTTTATAATAAGAAACACTTTGAAAAACCTGTCATGAAGAATGGAAAAATGTATTTTAAAAAACAGATAAACCTAGGGCACCCCATTCCTGGTTACTGAGTATGAAGGAGTTATATCTCTCTCCACAATAAGTTTTAGATATACTGCCAAGAACTGGACAAATGAATTGTTAAGAAGGCTGGCAACTTTACTGAGAAGGATGGATTAAATTTGGCTTTCTGTAACAGCTGTAAAATAACCATGTATAATTTAATATTTTTTCAAGAGCGAGCTTGCATTTTTCAAGCGATGTGGATTATCGACAGTATCATTTCAGAGGGTATACAAATAATGCATTCATTGTAAATCAGCTTTCCGTACCAATGGGGTAGGTCTTGTGAAAGGGCTGGATGGTTGTCATTAGTATGAAGATGGATACTTGCAATGGGTTGTGCTGTTTTATGATATTCATTCCAGTGTCTAGATTTTATTGCTGTTGAATTGTTGTTATTACTTGTCCTGTTTTGAAATGATATTGTAGCCCACTTTGAGCCCATCATGGGGGGAAAGGTGGGTTAAAATACCTCAAATAGATACATTAATTAAATGATTAGAGCAAGCAGAGATACTCAGAGATACTCACTGAATATAAATGATAACAATGTTGGTCTTTTTCTAATACACTTCATCAATATTTGAGAACTATATTCTAACCAGGCTTCAAAGAGATTTGCACGCACTCACTGTGAACTCTGAAATTCCCCTTTGATTCAGAAACAGTTCATTTATTTAGAAAATGTATATGCTGCCTCTCCAGAGACCAGCTTGAGAAGGCTTACAACTAAAGCAATAAAACAGAACCATTAAAACATAGCTACAAACCCCAAACAAAGCAACGGAAACAAGCCAGGGCATGAAACCAGGAGAACACCCTGTGGGATGGAAGGTGGAGCTGCTATTTAAGAAACACAAGTCCAGCCCTCCACCTGAGCATAGGGAAACGGCTATATGGTTCCTTGGATCTTCCTTCCTTCCTTCTCAAAGTCTTTTTGCTTTAGCCACCAGAAAATGATACAACCTAAATGTCAATATATTATTTCTCAAGGTTCTTACCAGGTTAGCAATCATGTAGTGATAGCTTCTGGAATGTTTACTCAAAGTTACAACCTGTAGCAAAGGAAAAAGAAGAAAGAAATGCATTACTGCATGAAAGTACATTATTTTCAACATGAACAACAAAGGAGGGGGGAACCTGTACAAAATGGAGGGCTTACGCGTGGAAGCTTAGGGTTTCCAGGACCCTCTTCACCACCAGCAGGAGGTTTTTGGGGTGGAGCCTGAGGAGGGGAGGTTTGGGCAGGGGAGGGACTTCAATGCCATAGAGTCCAATTGCCAAAGTGGCTATTTTCTCCAAGTGAACTGATCTCTGTCGGCTGGAGATCAGTTGTAATAGCAGGAGATCTCCAGCTAGTACCTGGAGGTTGGCAACCCTATGGAAGCTGCTTTATGTGGTGACCTCAGCTATCCCCAGGGGAGTGTTACACAAAACCCTCAACAACACCAAGGGTTGTTGAATCTCTGACACAGATTCGATTGTGAAAGGCTCTGCTGCAAGAATGCATGCCTATAGCTGCAGTTGTGTGTGCCTCCTTCCCATGTTATACCATCCATGGAATGTGTAGATATTCAAAAAGGAATTGCAATCAATGCCCTGCAGCAGCAAGCTCTGTGTACTAGGAATGACCAACATGTGGGAGGTTTTGGGGGCGGAGCCTGAAGAGGGCGGGGTTTGGAGTGGGAAGGGACTTCAATGCCATAGAGTCCAATTGCCAAAGTGGCGATTTTCTCCAGGCGACCTGATCTCTATCGGCTGGAGATCAGCTGTAATAGCAGGAGATCTCTTGCTACCACCTGGAGGTTGGCAATCCTAGGAGCGGCCAGCAGGCACAAGTCTATCACTACTGCATGTGTTGATAGTACCTAATTTTAGAACATGTGTGCAAAAGATACATGTCCATGTTCCTTCAAACTGTCAGGTCTATTTGCCTATAGGCTGTATGCAATAGATTCTTTCCTGGGAAGCCCCATTGTATAACCTACATGGACCTTTGTCCCATTCCCACCTGATACTGCAAACAAATTGTGCACTCTACATACGGCAAAGGAACACTGTAATTGTGCATCCTCTATGCAATGTATCAAGTGTCCAACTAATGTTTCTCTCATTTCCCACCAAACTGAGAACATTGCATATGTAGTGACATATTCTGAGGGCAACTTCACATATGACGGCAATATCAAGTGATGGTTTGCAAACAGGCATGAGAAATTTAAAAGACACCCCCCCACACATACACACACATACATCCCAAGCCATTCTTTCCTACTATATCAAAGTACAATACTGTATTCAACCCAAAGGAAAATTAGTTTTTTCCCCTAAGCTGTGTCATCAAGATAATAAGGGGTTGCCATAAATTCTCACACAAGTTACAGTTATTTACAGTAATATAAAACTTTCAGGGTATAATATTTTTATGGGGATCATCTTATATTCAGGGCTGTCTTTTTTGGGGAATACACATTGGTTCAGGTTTCAGGTTCAAGTTTATTTCATTTGGCCAAAGGTCATTGCAAGAACTGATAAAAGACCATATAGCAATCGTTGATCAAAGTTACATTTTGGTAACAGATTAATACTCAATAAATAAATCTCTCTAACCCACCAGAACTGATCATAATACTGGAGAGTGACATAGAATGTTCTTTAAAAAGGTAACTTTCGAAGTTATCTGGGAATACTCCAACTTTAAATTAACAGCAATACTACTCCAGATTTACTATGAAATAGAAGGGGTTACTGCATTATGTATTCTCAGCGATGTATTAAGAGTTTGAAACTGTTATAAAAAATACTGTTCTCACTTTGTTTGGCCCCTTTAGCTGTGAAGACATCTTCCAACCATTTTTTACCCGTGGCATCCAAAAACCCTTTTAAAGTGATGTTTTTTATAACATTTTTCAAACTGGGAATACATTGCTGGGAATACATAATGTGGTAACCCCTAGAATAAACCCTAATAATTAGCCCAGACTTTGAATGGTTGCCCAAATAGTGGGAAATGCACAAAGTTCAGTTGGGTTCAAATATTCACCCGAAGTCACCAAATGCAAATTGAGTGATGAGCTGTCACATGGAACACATGCACATAGCAATTTGTCTGAAATGTAACCAGGATTGCTGGAAATATTTGGTTCAAACAGCATTCTGGTGTAAGATACACTGATAAGTGTCCATGGAGAAACCTCCGAAAGTTGTTGAAATGTGAGGTGTTGAGAACATGTTGTGTTCCACAACGCTGTTTATTTTGTCCCAAGCTGTAGCTGCTACAGCTCAGGCAGTGAGCTCTACTCATCAATACTGGTCAATGGTTATCAAGGGATGATTAAACTATGTCAATAATTTTTATAAGACTAACAGCAGCACAACGTTCAGAGAAAAATAGGAGCTCGTAACTTAGGAATGGGTGTGAAAGCTGGACAATGAAGTAAGCTGAAAGGAAGAAGGTAGATTCCTTTGAAATGTGGTGGTGGAGGAGAGTTTTACGGATACCGTGGACTGCCAAAAAAACAAATAAGTGGGTTCTAGCTCCAATCAAGCCTGAACTGTCCCTAGAAGCTAAAATGACTAAAGTGAGGCTATCATATTTTGGTCACATCATGAGAAGAGAAGACTCACTAGAAAAGACAATAATGTTGGGAAAAGTTAAAGGCAGCAGGAAAAGAGAAAGACCCAAACATGAGATGTATTGACTCTATAAAGGAAGCCATGGCCCTCAGTTTTCAAAACCTGAGCAAGGCTGTTAAGGATAGGACATTTTGGAGGACATTGATTCATAGGGTTGCCATGAGTCGGAAGCAAACTTGACAGCACTTAACAAACACAACTTAAGAATCACCAGCCTCTAGCCAATAGGCTGGATGTGGGTCCTCAAAAGAAACAGAAATTCCACATCTTTTTTTATTTATTTTATATGCAGTATGTAAAAGTGGAGATCTATATGTATATAACAATGTAGAATGCCTAAGCATAAGCAAACAATATCTGTAAAGTCCATATTGCAAGATGACACCAATTGTGAAACTAGCCACCCCTAAACCTTGGAGAAAAGTGCAGCCCCTAAGACAGAAAATAAATAAATAAGTCAGTTTTACCAGAAGAAGAAGACGAAGAAGAATAATTCATTTATACACCACCTTTTCTCTATCTTTAAGGAGTCTCAAAGTGGCTTACAATCACCTTACCTTCCCCTCCCCACAACAGGCACCTTGTGAGTTAAGTGGGGCTGAGAGAGTTTGGAGAGAACTGTGACTAGCCCAAGGTCACCCAGCAGGCTACATATGTAGGAGTGGGGAATCAAACATGGTTCTCCAGATTAGAGTTAGCTGCTCTTAACCACTACACCATGTCGTAGTCAAGACTCAACAACATATATAAAAAAGAGAACTGTTTTTGCCTGTAGAGATTTACTAATTCAACATCAGAATGTATTAATTGTCATTTAGATTTTTAAAAAACCTGTAAGTTCTCAAAAGACATTTCTATTGAAAACAGGCTTTCAATTTTTTTTGCCTGCTTCTTCAAAGCAAATGTCATTTTATTACATTTAGTGTGGTATTCTTTTGCCAGGATGGTGAGAACAATCTCTCACAGCTGCTTGTTGAAGGCCTGCCACCCACACACAAATCCTGGTGATTGCTGAAGTCCCCCTCCCTGCTCAAGTTCAGTCATTTTTTATCCTTGAATAGCAAACAGTCCATTATTACTTTCTCTCCTGGCCAACCTATTTCCAAGCAAAGAGAAAGTTCTGCTGGTTGATGGCCCATTTGGGGGTGGGGGTTAGACAACTAGGTACTCAGGTGTACAATAGGTTCTGTCAGGCAAAAAAACCACCACCACCACCACCACTACCAATGGACAAAACTAGAAAAGTGAAGTGCTAGGTACAGCAAGAAGACTAGTGCCAACTCAAGAAGCTGTACTAAACAGGTCTGGTGGTGGTGATGGAAAGTGCCATCAAGCTACACCTTATTTATGGTGAACTGTAGGGTTTTCAATGCAGGATATGTTTGGAGGTGGTTTACCTTTGCCTGACTCCGTGTGGGCTGAGAGAGTTCTGAGAGAACTGTGATTGCCCAAGGTCACCCAGCAGGCTTCGCGTGGAGGAGTGGGGAACTGAACTCAGTTCTCCAGATTAGAATCTGCCACTCTTAACTGCTATATCATGCTGGCTCAACTACACCAAGCAGCTTTATGCAAAAGTAAGTCCCCTTTTATTCACGGAGGCTTACTCTCAGGAAAGTGTTATTAAGACTGAAGCCTTAAAATCAGTTTAAGGATGGGTGGATTCCACGTTTGTGTTTAGGAATCTGACCTGGATAGCCCAGGCTGGCCTGATCCTGTGAGATCTTGGAAGCTAAGCAAGTTCAGCCCCAGTTCGTACTTGGGTGGGAAACCACCATGGAAGTCTACAGTTGCTATGCAGAGGCAGGTGATGGCAAACCACCTCTGAATATCTCTTGCCTTGAAAATCCTATGGGCTTGTCATAAGTCAGCTGCAACTTGATGGAAAAAGAAAAATGTTTAGGAAATTTGCTTTGCATTCTACTTTTGGTTTAAACAAGATAATTTTTAGAAACGGATTCAAGAATTGCAGCATGCATAATTTTCATCTCCTTACATTTGTGTGCACCTTTTTTCTTCTCTGTACAAAAAAAGTAATCCTGTAGGAATATTCCTTGTGTGTAGTAATGTACTGCTTCATGTGCCAAAAGGTAGGGTTGGACTTGTGTTTCTTAAATACTAATCTCCCATGCCACATGGTATATTTTTTTAGGACTTACAGGTGTGTGTAAAACTACTAAATTATTTCCCTGGTGTACACATGTCTTTGTGTTCAGTGGTAAAACACTACACTGAAAGAATCTTGATATAAATATACAATCACATCAAGATTAATTTACTGAACTGCTTTAATACACATGGGCAAAAGATACTGCCATGGAACAGATGGGTATGCAGTCAATCTAATTGTCTCATCATCATCACAAAACAAAAACAATAACAACAATTTTTTTATCCCACCATTCCCGACTAAATCCAGGCTCAGGGCAGCAAACACTATAAAATTATAGCAATTAAAACCATAAATAACACACACACACACACACATATATAATTAAAACATTTAATTATTAATAAACAATGGCACCCTGATCTTGGATCCCAGATGACGGCTTGATTTCTGATTCATACCCAGCGTGGGGAGCCACAAGATGTTAATGGATGGGAAAAGCGGGGGAAAGGAGGGGAAGGGACAACACAAATGAATGGAAGAACTCAAATCAAAGACAAAACTTGCACACACTATATTCTAGGGGAAGGGCTATGGCTCAAAAGAAGAGCAGGCACTTTGCATGCAGAAAGTTCTAAGTCCAGTCCCTGGCATGTCCATCTGAAAGGCTTTCAGGTAGCAGCTGCTGAAAAATATCTTTTTCTGAGGCCTCAGAGAGTTACTGCAGATTAGAATAGACAATATTGAGCCAGGATAGATCAATATCTAACTCAGAATGGATCAATGTCTAATGCAGTACGATTTTTTTTTAATGGAAGAATTGGTGTGTGTGTGGGGGGGTCCTAATGCAGCTGTTCTACTTTTTATGGAGGGGAGGAGAGACCAGACAATTTGAAACTCCTGTATTCAAAGAAGATTTTGGACAAGGAGACAGTTGGAAGCAGCCTTAGATAAATTTCAGGGATAAGAAGAAAACATCTCATGATCTCACTTCTAACCTTGGAAACACAAAAAGCTCTGGGGCAGATGCTGTGTGCTGAAAGGAAAAACCCAACCACTTACATGGGGACCCCTAAACCGTTTTGTTGACAAAGTCCTATTTCAATTGGGTCTCATTTACTTTGCCCCACATAACTCAGTGGCAACCACTGAGAGCCTCTACACATAACCACACCCTCCTGTCTGTATTCCCTTGGTCCTGGATTCTGTTTCTTGATGTGATGCTAGAGGGTAATAGAATTGTAGGAACTGGCTTTGAAATGAATTATTTCTATTTTGTTATAAACTATTGTCACATCCTTCCACATCCCACAGCTCTTGACCTTCAGGATGCATCTGCAATGTTCAGTTTAATTTCCCCCCATAGTTATTGTCTAACACTGAGGTGGGAATAAAAACAAAACAAAACCCTACATTGCTGACTTTTTTGTTACCTTAATATAAATCTAACAAAACAAATAGGGCACTGTTCATAAAAGCCCTATGCCGAGCGTCGATGTGGATGCGGAATTGGTTCTATAGAAACCACGGAGCATGTCTCATTTTATTGTAGAAGATATAAGCACTTTAGAAAACAGCTGGTCAATCCATTAATTCCTGATACAGACATGCCTGTAACGAATAAGCTACAGTTTCTGCTGGGTGGTTGTGATCCAACTATCACAGTTCCAGCAGTGAAATTTAATTTGGGTTTATTTGAATTTAAGAGATACAAGAATAATTTAAAGATCATATATACAATTAAATAAATTGTATAAAATAAAATAATTTAAAAATTTTTGCCCAGTAGTTCAGTGCGGTTAGCTCACATACTATTGGCTAGGAGCTGTCCTATTAAAGCAGGGGTGGGGAACCTTTTTCCTGCCAAGGGCCATTTGCACATTTATAACATCTTTCAGGGGCCATACCAGGTGTAGATCTCCTGGGGGGGGGAGAGGCTAGGGTTGCCAGTTCGCCAGCCACCACCTGGAGGTTGGCAACCCCTGGGGAGGCCACACAGAGAAGGCCATCAGGGCACCCCTGCTCCCCCCTCCCAGGCGGGAGGGCAGCCAGCGGTGGGCCCGAGCAAACAAGGTGCCAGGGGGGCGCAGCCCACAGTCGATCGGCAAGGGAGGAAGGAAAACAGAGAAAGAGGAAAAGGGAGGGAGGGAGAAAGAGAGAGAAAGGGAGAAAGAAATGGAGAGAGGGGGAGAAAGAAAGAAAGGGACGGAGGGAGACAAAGAAAGAGACAGAAAGAGGGGGAGAAAGAGAGGGAGAGAAAGGAGAAAGAGTGGCAGAAAAGAGGGAGAAAAGCCTTCCCCACACACACACACCCGCGCGTGCCAGCCCTGCACGCCCGGGCTCCAGCCTCCCCGCCCACGCACACACCCGGCGGTGCATGGAGCCCCGCGACCAGGCCCCAGTCTCCATGCCCTCCCCCCCAGAGTCCACAAAAGCCCCCCCCTCCGAAGCCCGATCGGCTCCCGCATGAATGCTTGGCCGCCAGGAGCCGCCAGCCTCTTCCCCCCCCGCCTCCCTCTCGCTGCTCAACAGCCGACAGGCAGTGAGAGGGGCTTACAATGTGCAGCGGCGTTCCTGCATGCCGCAGCTGCAGGGGGCAGCTGCAGGGGGACGCATCCCTCCCCTCTCCTCTCACTAACCAACAGTCAGCGAGAGGAGGTCAAAGGGCACCACAGTGCCCCAGTAAGCCGTGGCCCCAGGAACACTCTCGGGGAGGGCTACCCTGCACCCCGCCTCCACGGTAGGGCCCCAGAGCTCCCGAGGGCCGCAAAAAATGTCCTCGGGGGCCGCATACGGCCCCCAGGCCTGAGGTTCCCCATCCCTGCATTAAAGGAAGGGAAAAAAATCACAAGTTCATTTTAAACCTCAGGTGAAAGCCACAGGGTGCAGACTAGGGGGTGTGCATTTGACTTTGCTGAACCAGCAGAAAAAGACGCCCTTTGAAAGCAGCTGAAAAAGCCGAATCCAAAAAAGCCAGAAAAAAAATTGGCTTTTTCAGCTTCTCAGGATTTCCGATAGGCTTCAATAGAGGCATTTAAATTCCATTGACACCTATGGGGAATCTTTGAGGTGCTCTGGGGGGGGGGATTTTTAAGGTAAATTTGCAGCGTACCTGCTGGTGACTCTCCAGCAGCTATGCTGAAAATCTGGTGCCTCTTCCTTAAAAAACAGCCCCCCTAGAGCCCCAGAAAGATTTTCCATAGACGATAATGGAGGGGAGGGATGTTGATATGGGAATTTGGCTTTTTCAGAAGTACCAAAAATGTTCAGGTCTAATATACCTGAATCTGAAAAATACCATTGTTTTAGGTGCACGCCCCTAGTGCAGACCCAAAGCCCAGGAGGTCAGGCTCTGGCATCTCATAGCTGCTCAGAATTGGGGGTCGGGGAGGAAAACTTAGCCATTCAAGCCAATAGCAGGCCAAGGTGCCATGAATCCCCAGACAAAAGGAGCAATCCTAAACAAGTCTACTTGGAAATCAATATATTTAACTCTCAACATGGCCCAATCTGAGAATACTTAAATCAAGAGACTGAAGCCATTAATAGACAAGACAGATCTTTCTACAAATCTGAGAACAGCCTCAGGTTTGCAGAAAAAAATACAATCTATAAACAATACATTGGGGCAGGTTAAAAACAACCAAAATAACAGACACAGGGCCTGCACCTTTAAGAAATGGATGCCTTCAAATCTCAGTGGCCATTGTGGGGTTTCTAGGCAACCACAACAATATTGACAGCCTTCAAACCTTGGCTTCTGTCAGTAAAAGGCAGGGGGAGGGAGGGGGCATGGCCCTTTCCAAGGCTAGAGGGAGGTTTAATCAGGACCAGGGCCAGAACCTACCATGCAATTTGTGCAACTTACTCAGGTGTGGCAGTGGCTATACTGGGCCCAGTGGCACTGGGTACTTGATATTTCAGGCTACTTCTATGAAACCTAATGGAAATCCAGTACAGTCTCTTCTGCTCCATGCAATGGTGAGAAAGAGCACAAGGAGCCAATGTACCAAACTTTTGCTTGAGACTATACAGCATTTCATGAAGAAAACCAGCCATCATATATACGCAGAGACTTCCAAGCTAGTTAGAGGGGAAATGACTTAATTAGATCTTAATAACACTTTTAAAATTCTGCACATTTCCCTAGCCTACAGCAAACAGTGCATAAACCATGGAAAACATTGCTGCAATCAAAATGGAAAGAGAGGAGAGCTTATCAGAACCAATCAGCCATGCTGGCATCAGCTCTACAGAAGCAAATGAAATTTGAGCCTACTTTTCCATGAAGCAGAAATACAGGCGTGGAATGTATAAAAGTTGTCAACTCTTTACTTATTGTTGAGCCTAGGATGCTGGATATTGAGTAGGACATTGACAAAAAGGCTTTAAAGATCGCATAAAAATTGTATTGGATTCCTTAGCAAAGAGTTCAGTTCTATGGCCTGTTGTGCATAGGACAAGACTCAATTCTCCAACTGCCGATGGAAGCAAACTCCTATTTCCCTTGTTCTGTTACTCTGGCCATTTCCCCCATCAAATGATAAATTACATAATCTACACATCACAGAAATTCCACAAAAACTATACCATCAGAGGTGGTATTGTGGAACGATCACTAGAGCCTAATGTTTTTATTTAATAAACTACCCAAATCTACTAATTCTTTTTGATTCATACTGAAGAGAAAGAAGAAGAGTTGGGTTTTATATGCTGATTTGCTCTACCTTTTAAGGAGAATCAAACCATCTTACAATCTCCTTCCCTTCCTCTCCCCACAAAAGGCACCTTGTGAGGCAGGCGGAGCTGAGAGAGTTCAGAGAGAACTGTGAATAGCCCAAGGACACCCAGCAGGTTTCATGTGTAGGAGTAGGAACACCAACCCGGTTCACTAGATTAGAGTTCACCACTCATGTGGAGGAGTGGGGAATGAAACCTGGCTCAGCAGAATAGAGTCTGCCACTCGTGGAGGAGTGGGGAACCAAAGCCGGTTCTCCAGATTAGAGTCCACCGCTCTTAACCACTACGGCACGTTGGCTCACTGATTGATACTGATTGATAAAATAGAATCTAGTGTTTGTTGGGAGGAGGTTTACCCTTGCCATCTCTGAAGGTGACATTTCGGATGTTCTTGAGTCCATTATATTTTTCCCACCAAAGATGTCAGACAGTGCTGCTAAAGATTTTCATGCATTTTGTAATAAGTGACAACTCATAGAAATATGACACTTAAAAGAGGTGACAGCGTAAAATCGACCTGTTGTAATATATGTTTCTTACTTTTCAATAGCGCAAAACAAAGAGGGTGTTTTACCAATAATTCTTATGGCTCACCAGGAAAAGAGACAGATCACAGGTGAGGTATGACAATTGTAGGCCCCAGACCACTTTGTCCGGCATCATTTTCTTGGTGAGTATGTACAGTGAAATATCTATTGTCCCAAACTTGAAGATGAATGTATTATACTACCCAGCTAACCCAGAAAAGCCCTGACCTTCTTGGTCTTAGAGGTTCCCAGTTTTGTATAGCCTATACCTTATTTCGCCCTGACCTGGATGGCTCAGGCTAGCCTGATCTTGTCAGATCTCAGAAGCTAAGCAGGGTCAGCCCTGGTTAGTGTTTGGATGGGAGATCACCAAGGAATACCAGGGTTGCTGGGCAGAGGAAGGCACTGGCAAACCACCTCTGTTAGTCTCTTGCCATGAAAACCCCAAAAAGGGGTCGCCATAAGTCGGCTGCGACTTGAAGGAACTTTACACACACACATACCTTATCTCACTTCAGTGTGATATTCCCGCTTCCCACTTTGTGTCCTAGATACACTACTCTGGACAAATGGTCCAACTGCAAATCCAAATCCTGGTGAAAACTGGCAGTATCATCAATATACACCACCGCAAACCCTGTCATCCCATTCAGCAAGATGTTCATCAGCCTCTGAAAGGATGCTGGCAACATTCCTGTGTCCAAATGGAAGCACAGTAAACTCATAAAGACCATCAGGATTAATGAAAGCAGATTTAGTTCTTTCCTCCTCCGATTCCATTTGCCAAAAACCTTTACAAAGATACATAGTAGACATCACCTTAGCAGACACAAGCAGACCCCAGGCATGGAGTAACCATTAGGCTGCTATCAATCTTCCGATAGTCCACCCAAAACATAACAGGACTGCCTGGTTTAGCAACCAATGCAACTGGAGATGCCCTTGGATTCATGGAAGGCTGAATCACTCCTAACTCTACCATTTCCTGAATCTCTTTTCTCATGTCACTTAAAACTTTACCATTCACTCTGTAAGGTAAACTTGGCATCTAATTGACAGATGTGCTTTGCCAAATTTGTTCTCCCTGGTTTGTTCCTGAAGAAATTCTCAAACCAATGCAAAACCAAAAGGATTTTCTCTCTATCCCGAATGACACACTTCCTGGTCACTTCAAAGCATCCCACCACTTTCACCACATGTGAGGAAATGGACTCATAAGCTTTATCCCCCTCATGAACTGAAAGCTCAGAAAATCCCTGTGGTCTTCCCAGGTTTTTGCCCAGTGATGATGCCCCTTTAGCTTACACCCAGAGTGTACCAACTGCTCTATGGGTTGTAACTGTTGCCACCAACAAATCTGGAATGGGATTTCCTGCTAAGTGGATTTGTACATGTAGCACTCTGCATTGCTTTTTAGAGGCTCTGCCTAACTGCTGTGTCTCCTGCTAGCTAATACAGAGATGATCTATTGTACTTTCACATATTTTAGCTATTGCACTGGAGTGGTGGTGAACTCAACCACTGCCCCTCTCCCTTACCACTCATTGGAAATTGAGTGTGGTATGCTTACAGAAATCAAGCTTCAAGAATTCAAAATATAAGAAAGCGTAATAAACAAACATAAAAATGAAAAGAGTACACATGGTCTGATCAAGCATCAGGTTAAGCAAGGATATAAAGGATAGGAGAAAACTGTAATCCTCTGTTAAAATCTATACTTAGCCTAAACAATGAATTAGGATAGGCCAGGGGTCAGCAAACTGCGGCTTGAGAGCTGCATGCGGCTCTTTGGCCCCTTGAGTGCGGCTCTCCGAACTTGGTTTGGAGACCCTTCTCTCGCGCCCGCTCGCGCCGGCAGCCGGGCTGCAGAGCCGGCGCGCCTGAGAGGGAGAGAGCAAGCGAGCACAAGAGAGCAGGCTAGCAGGCACGCTGTCTCCCCCACCCTGCCGTGGAGAATGGCCGGGTCCCCCTTTCCCTTGCCCTCAATGGTTGGGAGGCTAAAGCCTCCCCTCCCCTCTAGCCGCGCAATTGCTGGGCGGGCGGCTGGGCAGTTCCTGGCCCGGGCCCGCCCCCTATCAGCTGTTTGCCGGGGCGGGCTTCCTTTGGCAGCGCGTCCCTGGCAGCAGCGCTGGGCCGCGGCGCCTCATCTTCTGCGGCACCGACTCAGTTCCCTCGTCGTCTTCTGGGCCTGCGGGTCCCTGTAAGCCGGGAAGAGGCACACTTTGGAGCCAGCGCAGAGGCTTGTTTGGTAAGTGGAGGGTGGTGGGAAAGCCCCAGGGCACGGGGTGGGGCCCCCGACCCGGGACACATGTAATGCTATAACTCGGGGAGGTCTGCTGAAGCTGGAGGGTGGGAGATTAAAAACTGATAAAAGGAAGTATTTCTTCACACAATGCATGGTTAAATGGTGGGACTCCCTGCCCCAGGAGGTGGTGATGGCTGCCAACTTGGAGGGCTTTAAGAGGGGAGTGGGCCTGTTCATGGAGGAGAGGGCTATCCATGGCTACTAATCAAAATGGATACTTGTCATGATGCATGCCTATTCTCTCCAGGATCAGAGGAGCAGGCCTATTATATCAGGTGCTATGGAACGCAGGCAGGACAATGATGCTGCACTGGTCTTGCTGGTGGGCTTCCTGGAGGCACCTGGTTGGCCACTGTGGGAACAGACTGCTGGACTTGAAGGGCCTTGGTCTGATCCAGCAGGGCCTTTCTTATGTTCTCATGTGTTTACTGCGTCTGTGAATCTAGACGTTTGCTCACATTGTTTACATTATGTGTTTGTCAGTCATTGTCATGATTTAATTTTATGGATACCTTACTTACTTTTTTCCCTCCTCAGAGGCCATGTCTACCCACTGGCTTTCTTAGCGGTAGACCTGGACTCCGAGGAGGGGAAAAAGTCCCCCTTCAGAGGCCAGGTCCACTAATTGGCTTCTATGGGCCTCTGGAGGCCAGGTCTACTTCCAAGAAAGCCAATGGGTAGACCTGGCCTCCCAATGGGACTCAGCAGGAGGCCAGGTCTACCAATAGGCTTTTATGGCGGTAGACCAGGCCTCCACACGAGGACTCTGGACGGGGAGGGGGAAATGGTAGGGATTTACAATTTAATTTTTATCAATAAATAAAATTATTAAGTATGATATCAGTGTACCTATAGTTTAATTAAGACTTAAAACTTTAATTAAAGTTTATTAAGTTAATAAACAGTGTACCTACCTATATAGTTTAAGAAATTTGGCTCTCAAAAGAAATCTCAGTCGTTGTACTGTTGATATTTGGCTCTTTTGACTAATGAGTTTGCCGACCCCTGGGATAGGCCAATAATTCTTGAAGCTGCAGCATTTAAGAGCCCTTCATTACCTTAGTTTTCAGAGCTGGGACTTCTCCCTATGTCCCTTGACCCATGGTCAAGATGGAGTCCCTAGGTAAAGGTTACCTATCCTTCAAGGCTTATCCAAGGAAGATGAACAACCTCAGGTGCTGGCAACTGACAATCTCCCTAAGGAGTCTATCCCCCTTTTGGGTTAGTCCTGATCTTGCCCCAAGAGGGAGAAATTACTGTCAAGCCATTTGGCTGTTCTTGTCTCTGTCCGTTTAGACATGACAGTCCAGCAAGGTGTGAGATGTTAAACCTCTTGTTCTTACTTTGGCCAGATCCATTTACATAACTAATCTCTGGAGTGCTCTGTACTTGGGAGACAGATGAGTCATCTCCTGTAGTTTCCCCTTTTGACAGCTACAGGCTTGCATTCCCAGCTCATCAACAGAGTGAAGTCTCAATGGCTCAATTATTGAGGTGCATTCTAGTGTGGAGGGCATTTCTTCACAAAAGTCATTTTCAAGAATCCCAGCAAGCACCATGTTAAATAGTCTGTAGTGGAAACTGGTCAGCCTCAACCAGCTGGACCGCAGTTTATGTTCTGACCATCCCACTCTAGTTGACTAGGGAGTATACTTGTTAAAACAGAATTTGCATAATCACTGTCTTTTATTAGCTTTGCTGAGACTCCATAGGATGGCAAAAAGGCTTGAAAGGAATCAAATGGAGCAGGAATAATCTAATCAGGTAACAGCTACTAGATCCCAAGGAGCAGAAGTCACATAAAAGGGAGATGTTGACCTCTTCAGCACCAAGGAGAGCTCCATGGAATAGCAATGTTGTTTCAGCAGCGTGAGCTCAAATGGGCATCTTAATGGCGCAGCATGCCTGCTGAATGCCCCCTCTCCACCCCTTCGTTTAAACCAATCAGGAATTTATAAAGACAGAGCCTTGGCTTGAAGGCTTCCACTCTGAGCTATGTCTGATGACGAGACTATCATCTCTTATAGCTATAACCAGTTAGGTCATACTGGTTCATGTTATTAAGACCTTATAGCTGGATTACTGTCACATGTTATATATGGGGCTGCTGCTGAAAACAATACAGAAATTTCACTAGGTGCAGAATGCAACTGCTTGCCTATTTACCAGATTAAGGGAGTTTGAGCATGCTACTCCAGTCGTAAAGCAGTTGCACTGGCTGCTGATTGGCTTCTGGATTCAATTCAAAGTGTTGTTTGCCACCTATAAAGTGTATTTCAATGTGGGATCCACATGTCTAAGGGACTACCTCTCCTGGTATAGTTCCAGCTGGGTACTGAGATCTGCCCAGAAATAGCTGTTAGTTGTTCCCTCTCATTGGAAAGGTGGACATTCTCTGTTATACCTTCACCAGGGAAGACTGCTCCTTTCCCAACCCTTTTAGTTTTTAGGAAGGCCTGTAAGGCATAGCTTTAAAAACCCCTTAAAAATTAAATCACAACTTTGGGACTCCTCTCTCTTTTGGACGGGGAGACTGCCAAGTAGTGAGGAAGCACTTGTTCATTTGGGAAGATGCAGATTCTTTTGGTTTGCATGAGAAGTCTAAACTACCAAGTTTACAGACAAGAGTTAGGTGTTAAATCCTCTTGCTCTACATGGCCTACAGATCAATCTCTCATGAGTTGGGTCTTGCTGGCTGGGGGACAGTGGAATCCCGAGGTAGGCTTCTAAATGGACATCCTTTTCCTTGGAATGAACATCCAAAGCAGATGGGGACTGAGACATGACAATCACATTTCATCACATTCCATAAAGTATCCATCTGGCAACTAAATACCTCAAGTACACTGAGGCCAAAGGCTTTGCCAAGTACAGAGTTAATCAGTGTGACTATGGCTGCTTCCGTACATCATTATACTATAGCTATCATTCACAACTGGGTTGTTTTGCCCACATGAGGTAACCCTGTTGCGAATGATTACCATGGTGCAATGTGTAGACTAATGCTGGGAGATTTATTTGGACCATGACAATTAAAAAAAGAAAAGAAAAAATACGCTGCTATCAGGACAACAATGCTTAGAGAACCTGAACTCAGGTCCAAGGAGGCAGAGAGCTCTGCTTTGGTATAAAGCGCTGCTGATCTCTGCAGTCATGTCAGGGTTACTTCCAGTGATTATCTGGATATAACCCAGAAGTGTCACTCTTGTTCAGTCCCAACGCCACAGGCGGATGTTTCAAAAAGACATTTGTGTGACAGAGAGTTCCCTTCAAGGCAAATGGGGGGGACCTTCAACTGAAGCCATCTTTTCTTGTTTTTAAAGTGCACCCTTTTAAAGGACTTATGAATGCAAAAATACTGTACAACCTCTTTATAGTTTTTTTCCCTCCCCAGAGCTTCCCACTGAAAGCGAAAGAATAACTAAAATGATATTGCCATTTGTTCTTTCCAGTGCACTAAAAGAGTACCAAGGATTTATTCTCCATTGCTATAGATCTCTGAACAACTGGGCTGTCTTCAGCAATGGGCTTCTGCTGCACCCCTCACACACCCAGCCAAACCACCCCCACCATGGCTTCACCCATTTAAACTGACCCTTCTTGTTGCACCCATAGAAGCCCAGCTATCAGCTCTGTCTCCTTTCCAGTATTAACTAGATATGTATGGGTATGCCCTTTTTATATCCAGTCATTGTTCCTGAAGTGTTTTTTCTTTTACTCTGTTTATACAGAAATAACCCCCATTTGACAAAAAATTTCACTGCGAGTAAACAGAAAATGCTGAAAAAATAAAGATTCCTTGGTTTGATCCATTTAAAGAGAAGAAGAGAAGAAGAGTTGGTTTTTTATATGCTGACTTTTTCTACCTCTTAAGGAAGAATCAAACCGGCTTACAATCACCTCCCCTTCCCCTCCCCATAACTGACACCCTGTAAGGTAGGTGGGGCTGAGAAGTGTGACTAGCCCAAGGTCACCCAGCTGGCTTCATGTGTAGGAGAGGGGAAACAAATCCAGTTCACCAGATTAGCCTCCGCTGCTCATGTGGAGGAGTGGGGAATCAAACCTGGTTCTCCAGATCAGAGTTCACCGCTCCAAACCACCACTCTTAACCACTAGATCAGGGAGGAGCAATCTGAAACCATCCCTACTCGAGCAGCGGCTTGATCTTACGCAAGGTCCCCTGAATCTTTATTCACCTGCCCCCTCAAGCTGAAAGAAATACAAAGGTAAAGATGCTGAAATTAAATTAATTTAAATTAAATTTAAATTAAAAGCTGGTGCAATACCCTCTTTCACTTGAGAGATAACATTTGGTGACATGAGCAATTGCCCTGAAGCCTGTTTTTATACTCGGTAGTATTCAGGCTACAAAGCAAAATATTTAGTTTTCCACTCTGACAGTGTTTAATGGAGTGTCTTTGGTTAGATGTAATTGACATTCCATTTCTTTCCATAAAAAGGATATGGCTCTTCTGCACTTATTAATATATATATATATGTGCATACAGATCCATACTTTCAGATCTGTCAGGTCCATCCTTGTCTTTACATGCCCTCTTATTGTTTCATTGTCCATTCTTGGTTCTTCAAACTATTAATTTTAGTCCGATCCTTACGCCCCCTTTCCTATTTTGATGCTGCTTGATCTCTGCTGAACTTAATTTATAAACTTCTGTTTCTCCTGTACTTGTATCTGCTTTTATTGGTAAAAGTTGTTGGTGCGGCTGACCTTTTGAAAGTTAGTTTTGCTATCTGTGTTTTATTTTTACTATTCAACTGGCTGTTTTTATTGTATTTATTGTTTTTATTTTTTATTGTAAGCTGAGGATCAAGTTGAGAGTGTAAGATGCAAATAGTTAACAAAAGCAAATAAATATTCCCTCTTCAGTTTCTGGAAATTAATTAATTTTAAAAAAGCTGGTGGCTCAGCAGCCTCCATGTACCCTCTTCACCCACCATCCATAATGATCCAGCAGTTTGGGTGTCTTTGTGGCATGCAAATATTATCTGTAGAGGAGGGAACCATTGTGCAGCAGTGCTGCTGGTAGTCACAGAGCCTTAAAGATAATTTATTTACTTAGTCCACAACTTGATTTGTCATGGAGATTTTAAGGTTTTTTAACCTTGCCAGCTGATCAAACTGAACTGGAAGAGAGGAGATAGAATTAGGATCACAATTCAACATGCCGCATGTGCTGTGAAAGGACCTACCCGAAACTGTTATGCTAAGAATGCTACAGAGTTGTCTTCTGTGGTCAGCGATATCCCTAAGTTAGGCCTGTTGCTACTCCACTACGGAATCCTATATTGAGAAAACAGTGTAAAGTGGGTAAGGGAATTCCAATCAGGAATGGGATTAGTTGGAAGTAGCATTATTTTGGGAATTTTTTGGCTTTCAGAATGTTTATTCTGACTTAGCTGGAGAATACCCTAGGGTTGGCTTCGCTCCGAAAGCAAAGTGCTGCTAGCTGGAACAAGCTGAGAGAGCTCTTTTACTGTTTTTTCATGCCATACGTTTTCATTATCATTGCTTTTGATTTGTCTTAATTTTATTGATTGTACTTTTAAGGCACTGATACACAATTTATAAGCAATTGATGCATAAAGAACTTTATAGGAAAAATGTGTACATAGAAACAGAAAATGGTGTCTCCCCCCCTCCCTAAGGCTCACTTCCCATGAGAGAAAATTGAAATGGGAATATTCTGATCAAACCATCAAGCTTTCAAAAACCAGTCTCAATCCTTTTGATCGGTTAGAAAGAGATCTGCACTTTTTCACTGATATGAATTAACGTTGTAGATTTTAATTGTAAACCATTTGGGGGAGCCAGTCTGGTTGAAAAGCAAACTTCATGGCTGAGGGGAGATTTGAACCCGGTTTCCTCAGTCTCAATCCAACACCTTTCAATTGTTCTTTGCTCATATGGACTAGGAACTTGCAAAATGTAAGGAGCACAAGAACCAACTAGGTCAAAGAAGGAGGAGCTTTGTTCTTCCTTGGCCCACAATTTTTTTTGGAAGGATGAACCAGGGCAGACAAAATTCTTCTTTGCAGAAGTCTATTCTTGGACTGTTTCGTTTCCTATCTGATATAACTGTTTCCCCCCTCTCCTCTTTACTTGGTTTAACTGAGTCCTCTTTCTGAAGGGGTTGCCTTGGAAACTAATTAAGGATTGACTCTGGTTGCAAGTGAAGTTTCCACCCCAGTGCTCGAGTTGAGAGACAGATGCAGAAATTAAGGTAATGCTTGCACAGATAACAAAGTGCATGATCCTTTATTTAGAGATGAATAAAGACATAAATGTTACGACGGCAACCCTCTCATACAGTGCAACCTTTTGAGGTCTTCAGAAAAGCAAATGTGCTCAGCAGATATTGCTCAGAGGAGAAAACCAATTCATTTGCACATGATAGTTCACTGAAACAGAGGTAGATTTGAAATAATTGTGTCCTACTAAGACAACAATGCTGAGGTCATCTAAGGAAGCCTACTGGAAGTCACTCTCCAAGATTTAAAGTATTGCAGGTTGATATACAGGGTAACCCTAAGAAGAGTTACAGCTTTCTAAGCCCAATGACTTTAATGTACGTTGAAGAGCTTAGGAGTGATCTAACAGTTTCTTTAGGTAAAGGTAGTCCCCTGTGCAAGCACCAGGTCATTCCTGACCCATGGGGTGACGTCACATCCTGACATTTACTAGGCAGACTGTGTTTATGGGGTGGTTTGCCAGTGCCTTCCCCAGTCATCTTCCCTTTACCCCCAGCAAGCTGGGTCCTCATTTGACTGACCTCGAAAGGATGGAAGGCTGAGTCAACCTTGACCCGGCTACCTGAAACCGACTCCCGTTGGGATCGAACTCAGGTTGTTAGCAGAGCTTTTGACTGCAGTACTGCAGCTTACCACTCTGCGCCACGGGGCTCCTAACAGTTTCTTTATGTTATATATAATATATAGGTGCATCAGAGGGAAAGCAGAAGCAGCCAGGTCCTCTTCTGTCATGCGTGGAGCCAGCTCAGTTTTGAATGAAATGGAATTTGTATCGAATTTTAAAGTCATTGGTATTTTTTTTTTAATTCCAACTGGCCACTCTGGGATATAAGGAAATATCTAGAGACTTCTTGGTGGTGACCCCCAGTTGGGAACTTCCTGCCAGAGAGACACTCACCTTTATGGAGATTTAGACCATGGATCTACTTTCATTTCTGCCTTAAGTGTCTTCGTAAATTTGATTTTATTTATTTAAAATATTAATACACTGCCTCTCCACAGGGTGGTACGCGATACAATAAACAATATTTGAAAAAGACGGGCAACACAATTCCATAAACCGCCAGCAACAATTTAAACCATCAAGCAAAAACAGGAAAAAGGCTCTGATCACTGAAGCTACCCAACAAGGAACAGCCGCCGAAGTGCACGCTGATGAAACAACAAAAATAAAAATCATAATGATAACCAACAGGGGGAAACAATCAACCACATTCACTAAAAGCGTAATTACGGTTAATGGTTTATTGTGATTTTATGGGGCTGTTTTCTTCAAAACCGTGAACCGCTCAGAAAGGTTGCTACTGAGTGTTCTAAATGAAGTGAAAACAAAAACGGTCCAGGTGGCTAACATTTTTTAAAAAAATCCAGACACTGTTAAACTAACCAGGTGGTAAAGCTATATTAAATCAAGGATTTTAAAAACTGAGGCTGGCTACAAATGCCACAAAAATAGGTTGCTGGCACAGCAAGGTGGGCCTTGGGCTGGAGGAAGTAAATGGGGAAAGATTAGCTTTTGAATCAAATTTGCCCACCTACTCTCTTTCTCACTCTCTCGGCAATTCGGAGCATAATTTAGAGACCTCTTCTCCGCTTGCAAAAAGTTACCAAGCCAAAATGACTATGTGGCATTCCCAAGACTTATGTTTACCTCCACAGGAAAGACCCATTTATAGCAGGGTAATCTCACAAAGTGTAAGTCTCTAACTGCCTTTAAATGAGAGGGTGCTTCAGTCTCTTATGCTGGGAAGCTATCTTTCCTGGTTAGGGATGCCAGTCCAGGTTGGGAAATGTCTGGAGATTTTGGAGGTGGGGCCTGAGGAGGGTGGGGCTTGGGAAGGGGAGGGACTTCAATGGGGGTATAAAGCCATAGAGTCCACCTTCCAAAGCGGCCTTTTTTCCAAGTCAACTGATCTCTGTCACCTGGAGATCCATTGTAATAGGAGATCTCCAGCCACCATCTGGAGATAGGCAACTCTATTCCTAGTTTATCCAAATTATTCCCGATTTAGGCTGTACCACTGAAAATGTACCTTGGAAAACTAGAATTTCATAAGGTATGATTATATCATCTGCCATGGTCTTTCCTGACCCAGCCCTAGAATTGATCCCCTATTGATCTCACCACACCTGAGGACTGGATCAAGTCAGGACCCCAGAAGAAAGCCCCAGACCCATCCGACAATAAAAACATTACATCTAGGGAGGAAGGTAGATAGGGCTGAGAGAGTGTGACTAGCCCAAGGGCACCCAGCTGACTTCATGTGGAGGAGTGGGGAATTAAACCCTGTTCTCCAGATCAGAGTCCTCCGCTCCAAACCACTGCTCTTAACCACTACACCATGCTGGAGGGAGGAATGGAAGGACAAACATGCATAGACTCTTCAGATGAATCATGACCTTTGCTGGTTCAATGTCCCCTTAGTGCAGCTTGATCAGTTTTCTTGACCCTAATATTTCCAAACCCAAAGGACAGCTCTGCTGTTGCTCAACCATCAGCCAGTACCACTAGCTGCCAAGATAGATGGAGCCACACCTGTCAGACACATAAGAGACTAGTATCCCTAAGAGTTGGGATACCTTCCTTTCTGATTTGGGGGGGGATTCCATTCTCCTCTCTCTATTTTAATCTGCATTTTTCATTGGTGGGAACTCAGGTGAATATCTGGATGCAGCCAGCATCGTAAGCAAACAAGTGAACCAGAAGAACAGAAAAGCAACAGTATTGCTCTGTCAGTGATAGGGTGGGAACACTCTGGGATTCAGACAGGCTGGCGTTACACATCCCAGCAGAAGGAGATAAAAGTTTGGAGCAGGCAGGGCTTACAGGGTCCAAAAACAGAGCTGGAAAGACAGGCAAAATGAAAGGGATTTCAACCCAAGTCTCCCTAGTCCTAATCTGATTTAAGAGTAGCAGTTTCAAAGGGAGATTAGAGAGACTGCTGAATTACAGCTAATAATGAAGCTCGAGACTCTGCATTCTCCTGGATAGAATAGAGATCTGGGATTCCTGTCTCATTACAAATACTAATTTCTCCATGTCTACTACCCCCTCTGCATATCACACCGAATCCAATTGTGCCTGCTAATGTCATTTATTTGCTTTTGACATTTACATTGCCATTGTGTATCTAATTCATTCTTAGATCGATGGACTCACATTCTAGCTGTATCTGAAGAAGTGAGCTGTGGCTCATGAAAGCTCATCCCCTGCCAGAAATGTTTAACACATGAACACATGAAGCTGCCTTATACTGAATCAGACCCCTGGTCCATCAAAATCAGTATTGTCTACTCAGACCAGCAGCGGCTCTCCAGGGTCTCAAGCAGAGGTCTTTCACATCACCTACTTGCCTAGTCCCTTGAACTGGAGATGCCGGGGATTGAACCTGGGACCTTCTGCATGCCAAGCAGATGCTCTACCACTGAGCCACAGCCCCTCCTCTTGTTAGTCTTTAAGGTGCTACTGGACTCGTGCTCTTTACTAGTCCTAATCTAACAGTCATCTTTCATGTCTACGTGCCACTGGCTTTCTGATACAAACCCTCAGTGGAAAGGCACAACTTTAAAAAACGCAATAGATGGAATAAGAATTTAAAAGCCATTTTGAAGGCCTTGGGGCAATCTGACCATCGTGTTGAGACATTATATTCTTCACAGCCGTACAACTTAATGTTTTGCTCTCCAGATGCTTCCACTTAATCCCAAAATTACCTCTTGGTCTAATTGTTATGACTGCATTAAAAAAAATCAACCTATTTCTGTTAAGAAGCAAAGGCTCTGTGGAATAAGCAAGCCCTTTGTAATGTTTCACTATTTTGATTTTGAATGCACTTCTTCCTTCCTATTTCCCCTTTCGGGGATTTGAGTCTAAACAGACACAAAAGCACTCTGGCTTGAAATAAGATGTGTTACCTTGGCAAAAGCAAAGCCATCTTTCTGAACTGGGATTATGGACTCTTAAAGTGCGCAACAGAATTATAAAAGACATCCAGGACAAGATTACTTTCTCCTTGTGGAAGATAAAAAAATCATTTTATACCAAAGAAAGGTTTTTGGGACAGGTGACAAGACTGGCTGAAAAAAAAGAAGGCCACATTCTGGTTATAAGTTCAGAGAGAATTGCAGGTCAGTAACACATTTCTAACATGGGCCAGATTTTGATTTTTTCCACAGCTGCAGGCCTGGAAAACTCATACAGCAGACTGAGGTGGCAAAGTCTGAAGTGGCACAGTAGACTGTACCACTTCAGGCTGCATTTGTGAATGCTCCTTCATGTAAAAAAAATAAATCCTCTGTAAATAAAAAATAGTACATCGTGGGCAAAGATTCTAAGCCAGTCCATGCCCTGCTGTTAAGGTTACCAACCTCCAGGATGCAAGAACACTAGGGTTGCCAGGTCTCTCTTCGCCACCGGCAGGAGGTTTTTGGGGCAGAGTCTGAAAAGGGAGGGATTTGGGGAGGAAAGGGACTTCAGTGCCATAGAGTCCAATTGCCAAAGCAGCCATTTTATCCAGGAGAACTGATCTCTATCGGCTGGAGATTAGCTGTAATAGCGTGAGATCTCCAGCTAGTACCTGGAGGTTGGCAAACCCTCCCCAAACCCCTCCCTCTCCAGGCTCCACCCCCAAAATCTCCAGGCATTTCCCAACAGTGAGCTGGCAACATTACTTGCACTGTAATTTTTTTTTTTTAACATACAGAGAGTCTTTTATTTAGAGATGCATTCAAAATGTGGATTCGGAAGTGGCATAATTCATTTTACCACCCCAGGTTCAATTACTGTCATCTCCAACTAAGGGCCACACTGGACATGTTTTCTACAGAATGGGTCCAGGTTCCCCCAGCCTAACTGGGTCTCTCTGCAGCAGCGCAGCAGCTGTAGGGAATGCCAGTTGAAAAAGTAAAGAGAGCCCAACAGGGATCAGAATGCTGCCATTTTCCCTTACTGAAATGGAACAGGGGGTGTTATTTCCCTGGTTTTGCTGCTCCACGTGCACCGGATACTCTACGCGGAACAGCAAGCATAGGGAAATAACTCTCCCCCATGCCATTTCGGTGCAGAAAATGGCAGGAGGGAGGAGCTCCTCCCCCACAGTAGCATTCTGTGTTCAATTGAACTTCCCTTTATTTTTAAACTGATGTTCCATGCACCTGCAGGGAGAGAATTATGTCCAAAGACCCTGGACCCAACATAACATAGTACCTAGTTTGGCCCTGAAAGATCTCAGGTAAGCAGATATTGAGAAAGACCTTTCTCTACCTGAGACTCAAGACAGCCACCGCCAGTTAGAATAAACAAAAGAGAGCTAGATGGATCAATAGCTTGACAGCATCCCCTCCAGCAGCATTATGCCTAGAAATCTTAGCTGGTGATCACAACATCTGCTTTAGAGGGGGGCCACGGTACCTTGTTCCAGTTATGCCCTGCTGGGGTTGCCAACCTCCAGGTACTAGCTGGTGATCTCCAGCTATTACAACTGATCTCCAGCTGATAGAGATCAGTTCCCCTGGAGAAAATGGCTGTTTTGGCAATTGGACTCTATGGCACTGAAGTCCCTCCTCTCCCCAAACCCTGTGCTCCTCAGGCTCTGCCCCAAAAACTTCCCGCTGGTGATGAAGAGGGACCTGGCAACCCTATGCCCTGCTCTGAGTGGCTCTGAGAAGTCTCCCCTCCAGTCTGCCTGGCTGGCCCCACCACCCCAGTCATCCCAATGCCAGATGGCCAGTGAAAAAGATGAGACCATGAATGGCAGAGCCAGCCCCCATAGGTAACCACCCCTTCCCTTGCTCCCCCCTTCCCCACTCACGACAAAATTGCCCCCCCCCAGCTCATGACAGCGAGCCTGATTCTCTACCAATACAGCACATCACTTGTTAGCAGTCATCTTACTGACTAATACTGGACTCTTAAAAAAGTAAAGGTCCCCTGTGCAAGCACCGGGTCATTCCTGACCCATGGAGTGACATCACATCCCGACGTTTACTAGGCAGACTTTGTTTGCGGGGTGGTTTGCCAGTGCCTTCCCCAGTCATCTTCCCTTTACCCCCAGCAAGCTGGGTACTCATTTTACCAACCTCCAGAGGATGGAAGGCTGAGTCAACCTTGATCCGGCTACCTGAAACCAAGGTCCATTGGGATCAAACTCAGGTCGTGAGCAGAGCTTGGACTGCAATACTGCAGCTTACCACTCTGCGCCACGGGGCTCCTTACATTTCTAAAATCTTTAGTTCCCATATTATGTACTGGGGTATACAACTGTGGTACAAGAGGTCAGTTAGCCCGCTGGTAATTAACATTAATATATCATTAGAACAAGGTCCTTAATTAACATTACAGTCTCAATTCATTAAATATTTATACTCTTTAGTGAGGCAGAAAGATCCAAGAAATGGGCTGCCCGATGTGTCTCTGCATGCTTTCCTGCTCTGGACTTATACAGCACTGCTTTTGTCAACCTCCACTGGTAATTTCCTTTGTCACTGCATTAGAGGAGCTTAAACAAGACAGCCAAAGACACAAGAGACTTATTCCCCTGCTAAGAAAGCTGGCTCCCACTGTGTCTCTGTATGAATACCTGCTCTGAGCTCAATTCATGCTGAAATATGGGGTGGAGACACAGCTGAAAGAAGCAAAGTCCTACTCTAATGCTAAAAGAAAAACTTTTATGAGTTAAGAGTGAAATGTACTTCCTATCTGAATTCAGAAAAAAAGTTTGACTCAGCTACCAGGAGTCTGGGGAAGAATGATCTAAATCCTCCAGAGGAAGTGTGAAACATTAACTGTATATTTTTCATTGATACTCCGCCCCCACCCTCTTTGGCTGGGTACATTTTCTTCTAAAGGCAGTGGGGAAACCATCTGAAATATGCAAATCCAAAGTTATCCTCTCCCATGGTGCTGCATTATCAGTGAAGTACAGTTGGCTAGAAGGAGAACACATCCCTTTTCCTATTAGTATCTCTAGTTCCCTAGAGATCTAAAAAGCATTTATGTTTCCCTAAAAAATTTTTTTTTGTTAATTTACTTTATGTGGAGATAATAAGTTAAGCTGGGAAGAATGAAACAAAAGCTGGCAAAGGAAGAAGGGGAAAAAAAGTAAATTGCTCAATGGTAAACCTGGAAAATATTTCAGTCCTGATTCCCACCTGTGACAAAGGATGCCAGTGTTTAGAGTCAGAGGAATCTCAGGAGGCCGCTGTCCATAGATAGATTCTAAGTTGGGCCAGGAACAAGAATTTCTCTTACAACACTTAGGTCTAAGGATGTCACAGATAGCCATCATTTCTGTTCTTGACCTGAGAACCACATACTCAGTAGTAGCAGAAGAAGAAGAAAAAGAAGAAGACTAGCCCAAGGTTACCCAGCAGGCTTCATGTGGAGGAGTGGAGAAACAAACCCGGTTCACCAGATTAGAGTCCGCCACTAGTGTGGAGGAGTGGGGAATCAAACTCAGTTCTCCTGATTAGAGTCCACCACTCTTAACCACTACACCACTCTGGCTCTCCTCCTGTTACAGTGAACACATGTTACAGTGAACGCACGTACATCCAGCACGTCCCCACATACATATGTTTGTGAAGAGAGAGCCAATGAGTGTTCTCTTTACAAATGAAACAAAAGGCTAGTATCTGGGTAAACGGGCAGTTTCAGTCACACATTCGGAGGAACATGCATTGAATGTAACATGAGAATCACTCCTTGTATGTATAAAGCAAAATGAACGTACTCTGTACACTGATTGTATGTGCATCACTGTAACATGTGAACAGAGCTGCTATAATGGACCTGTGATTGTGATGAATGGATCCAGAAGAGGAACAATGGTTTTGGCTTAATTGCACAAGCTGTTGAGATGGTCATGCCACACCGATTCAGATCCACACTCATTTATACCACTGTCTGAATAGGGACCATGATGCATAATTGCAGATAATAACTGCACTGCCTGTGTAATAATGAAATTTCTAAGGGATGAGGAGACATTGTCATGTCTTTATTATATACATTCAAGGATTAATCTGAATCAGGGGTGACCTGTGCTCGGAGCCAGAACCTTTGCCGAACTCCAGGAACTTAACAGAGACATGGCAATTTATAGTAAAGACAATGCTTTTGAACACCTACAGATTACTGTGTGATCTGGGAAAGGCAATCCCAGCCTTCCTTGACTACCACTGGGATTAGGAGACAGGTTTCATAGCTACTAGTAGCATGTAGGGATATTTGAGCCCTATTACCCTTTTAAAAAATTAAATCACCCATAGGCTGGTCCGAAGGCAGAGGGCTATTTCAATTGATTGGTCACAGTCAGCAATCACCCTATATATCAAACACAAACCCTACAAGAGGTAATCTCTGAATCAGCACATATGACCCCTAGCATTTCCCAGAATTTCCAGACTGCAGATATGGACTAAGTCCAAACTCCTAGCAATATTCAGGTAAAATTCTATTATGGTCCGGGGGGGGGGGGGAGCATCGGCATAAAAAGATCATGATGATTTACCGTCTCTCCAGTGTAAATTAAACCAATAATATTCCAGGGACATTTACGATAAGCTATTGGCTGTTCTAAAGCAATTCATCTATAGCGCAGCTGTCTTACGATGTTCCTGCTAAGCTCAAAGGCAGCAGGATGTGACCCAAGGATTCCACTTGCTCAAGAAGATGCAACTCAAGGCTTGATCAGAACTGAATGCTGTCGGAACCAATTCACATGTGTACTACTTCTTCCCATTTGTTTATGGCAGAAAGCTGGGTTGCCATCAATCAGTAGCGGAAAAGTTTCTCTGAGGAATATGCTAACACTTCAAGAAATGTAGGGGCTGCAGTCCTAAGCATATTTCCCAGGAAAGTAAGCATGCAGAAGTCAGTGAGACTTCTTCGCAAACACATATATAATCAGCATTCAAATGTTACTTTAATTTCACTCCAAGCTATATATTACTCTCTCTTCTTTGCAGCTAGTTTGCTCAGCTAGCTTGCTCACCTTAACGGTCTGAGATCCTCATACCTGCGGGACTGCCTCTCCCCCTATGTCCCCCTAAGGATGTTTCATTTCAGGGGGGCGCCTCACATTCATGCGGCACCAGGTTGTCCATAGATAGGGTTGCCAGGTCCCTCTTCACCACTGGCAGGAGGTTTTGGGGTGGAGCCTGAGAAGAAAGGGTTTGGGGAGGGACTTCAATGCCGTAGAGTCCAATTCCAAAGTGGCCATTTTCTCCAGGGGAACTAATCTCTGTCAGCTGGAGATCAGCTGAGAGATCACCAGCTACTACCTGGCGGTTGGTGACCCTATCCATAGACACAGATGTCTCTGATCTTGGAACTCTCTCCTAGTGCTTGCACTGGCAATAAACCCTCTCTTATCTTTGGAAACTTAAACTGAACATTGTTTCTTTCCCAAAGCAAAGAGTCAATCTGTGCTTTCCTCTGCCATCTCAAGACAGGAAGTGCTTTTGAACAGCCCATGAGACAGCTCCTCTGTGTCTGCAGGGAGACCCATTACGAAACAGCTGCTCCTACTATAGCTTGGCTTGGAAGCTCCCAGTATTTTTTGGGACCCTCCAATAGGGTTGCCAACCTCCAGGTGGTAGCTGGAGATCTCCTGCTATTACAACTGATCTCCAGCCAACAGAGATCAGTTTCTCTGGAGAAAATGGCCGCTTTGGCAATTGGACTCTATGGCATTGAAGTCCCTCCCCTCCCCAAACCCCGCTCTCCTCAGTCTCCACCCCAAAAACCTCCCACCGGTGGCAAAGAGGGACCTGGCAACCCTAACCTCCCAACATCTGGCTATGCCCCAATGGCACTATTTTATAGTGGTCCCCACTACCTTTTTTCAAAATTCCAAAAGCGTTCACAGGCTCAGCAAGTCTGGAAACTCCTGGTCTAAACTATGGATCACATGACAACCTCCAATTAGTCCTGGTTTGTATGCAAATCTCACTTTCTTTCCTGCCTCTTAGAAGGGAGGGCATCCTTGCAACAATGCCACCCCTATAGCCAGATAGCTGCAAACGGTGCTGCTACTCAGCAAACTGCTGCTTCTGTATGCCAGTGCTACAACCAACCACAATTAGCATGAATGGTCATTTTTTTTAAAGCTACAAACCCATTTGAAATTAGGGTTGCCAACCTACAGGTACTAGCTGGAGATCTCCTGCTATTACAACTGATCTCCAGCCACTAGAGATCAGTTCACCTGGAGAAAATGGCCTCATTGGCAATTGGACTCTATGGCACTGAAGCCCCTCCCCTCTCCAAACCCCACCCTCCTCAGGCTCTGCCCCTAAAGCCTCCCACTGGTGGCGAAAAGGGACCTGGCAACCCTATTTGAAATCCTCATTGGGCACAGTCTGAATTCAGATGTCACATCTAGAAGAAGAAGAGTTGGTTTTTATATGCTGACTTTCTCTACCACTTAAGGCAGAATCAAACCAGCTTACAATCACCTTCCCTTCCCTTCCACACAACAGACACCCTGTGAGGTAGGTGAGGCTGAGAGAGCATGACTTTCCCAAGGTCACCCAGCTGGCTTCGTGTGTAGGAGTGGGGAAACAAATCCAGTTCACCAGATTAGCCTCCACCACTCATGCGGAAGAGTGGGGAATCAAACCCGGTTCTCTAGATCAAACTCAACCGCTCCAAACCACTGCTCTTAACCACTACACCATGCTGGCACTCTAACTAGGGTTTGGCTTATCATGATGTCTGAATGCAGCCAATACATGAGTCACAAAGAGAAAGACCACGTGCCACGTACCTGTTCCAAAATGGTGTTTATTTTTTCTACTTCACAGTCTATCAAGTATCTTTTCTCCTGCCGTTTGTCCATTTCCTCAATGATTGCCTTAAACTCTTGAACATCCTTTATGCTTCCCACAGATCGAGCTGTCACTTGCCAGTTATTTTGCACAGCGGCTTCCATAATTGCCTGGAGAATGGCAAATCCTGTAGACGGGGGAAGGGGAGAGAACAGGTTGACTTCGTGTGGAAAACCTCCTACCTTACCTGGAAACAGCTGCAGTGTTTATTACCCAAGAAAATGAATAATCAGTAGTCATTCTGTGGCCATAAATTTCACTACAATGGAAATCCAGTACTCATTTCTGTCCTGATAACAGTAACCTTCTTGATTTAACAGAGTTACTTAGAATCATAGAGTCATAACCTTCTTGATTTAACAGAATCACAGAATCATAGAGTTGGAAGGGACTACCAGGGTCATCTAGTCCAACCCCCTGCACAATGTAGGAAATTCCAAACCACCACCCCCACACACCCAGTGACCCATACTCCATCCCCAGAAGATGGCCAAGGTGCCCTCCCTCTCATGATCTGCCTAAGGTCACTTGTACAAAGAGTTTTCAAGGTCCCACACATTCTGGTATAATGAAAGACATATGTAGATATATATATACACACATCCCAACCAAATTATGTAGCCACATAACCACTCCTTACCATACATGAGCAATTATAGTCAAATGAAAAGTGGAAAGAATAAAAAAAAACCCGTGTCTTTAAAGTTATAAGATGCACATTGGACAGGAAATTAGAAACCCCAAAGCATCTTTCTTCTCTCACTTTAAGAGAAACATATTGCACTGCTCAGACATTATTCATTTCCTTGCTGTACATACCTATAGTTATTATTTACTAAACTGTACTCTTTCATTTGGATAGCAAGAAACAAACAGTCTCTCTTTGGAGAATCTCATAGCTTTACTTGTATTTAGGGTTGCCAACCTCCAGGTACTAGCTGGAGATCTCCTCCAGTTCACCTGGAGAAAATGGCCACTTTGGCAATTGGACTCCATGGCATCTCCAAACCCCACCTTCCTCAGGCTCCACCCCCCAAATCTCCAGGTATTTCCAACCCGGAGCTGGCAACCCTACTTGTATTTGTATTGCTTTGTAAACATCTGATTAATGGCTTTTTGATAAAAGTGTGTGAAAACGTAACTCAGTTGGGATATACCACTAAATCTCCTTCTCCTGCCCATTCTACCATTGGAAAAACTCTGGGGAGGAAAATATAGCAGCCAGGGGTCATGCTCAATCAGTAGAAGGAAAGTTCCACCTTCTTCCCATTGGTATCTATTGCCAACTTTTCCTTTTGGTCATTTCTGAGAAGGAGCAATCGCAAGAGATGAGAATACCAGATGAGAGTTTATTTAAAAAAATCATATAACCCCCCCGAAAAGCGGGCCAAGTAGGGTTGCCAACTCTGGTTTGGAAAATTCCTAAAGATTTGGGGGCAGTGCCTGGGAGGGAGCTCAACATTGACGTTCTACCATAGATTTGCCCTCTGACATTGCCATTTCCTTCAGGGGAAATAATCTCTGTAGTCTGGAGATCTGTAATTGCAGGACGAATCGAGACCTTCCTGTAGGTTGGCAATCCTAGGCCTAAGGTTGCTTATAAAAATCTATTCACTGTGGCAGGGCAGCCACATTAGTCTGCTGTAGCAAAACAAAACAAAAGTCTGGTGGCATCTCAAAGATTGACAGCATTTATTCCAGTATGAGCTTTCATGAGTCAGATACAATGGGAAGGTCATGATTTTCTTTCTTCTCATTGTATATGATGACATGAGCTCTGACTGATGAAAGCTCATAATGAAACAAATGTTATTAGTCTTTAAGGTGCCACTGAACTTCTGTTTTGTTTTATAAAAATCTATATCCAGCATATAACAAACACATTAAAAATCAAAATAAACTAAAATCCTAACACACATCCAACCACATACCAATAGGATTGCCAACTGCCAGGTACAAGCTGGAGATCTCCCACTATTACAACTGATCTCCAGCCGATAGAGATCAGTTCACTTGGAAAAAATGGCCACTTTGCCAATTGGACTCTATGGCATTGAAGTCCCTCCCCTCCCCAAACTCCACCTTCATCAGGCTCCGCCCCTAAAATCTTCTGCCGGTGGCAAAAAGGGACCTGGCAACCCTACACCTACAGTACATATTGTAGTGGTACAATAGGGCTGCCATATGCAAGTTTCCTAAATTCCAACCACCAAATTTATGTACCATGCAGATTGCTTGCTAGTCGTTTGCAAATTATGCAAATTGCTTGCATTATCTTCCAGCTAATTTGCATCTTCTCCCATGAACTACGGCAAAAAAAAGTTGGAGAAGGAGCATAGAAAACGTATCCTTATCTGCCCCTTTGCTGATGCCAGGATTTGCTCGGTCTCTTCTGAGACAAACAGCAAAGCTTGTTTGGGAGGAAGAAGGATAGTACAAGGCCCCTTACTCTGCAGTTTCTGGATTTGATGCTTCAGCAGTACATCGCTCTGTAATTAACATGAAGATGAAGTTCCTGTGTAGGTACGAGCTTCCTGTTTGTGTTTTCTCCCTTTTTCAACCCTTGGCACTTCTGTATTAAACACCCACACACAGCACCCCTTCGCTTGTAGCTTTCCGTCTGAGTTAGTACAAAGGCAAAGTCTTTAGTCAGAGGCAGTACAATTTGAGCTGGTTTTTTTTATGCATGCTTACTTCCTGTTGATTTCCGTTTAGTTCACAGGTTTCCATGAAACAACTGTCCATGAAGCGTGAACAGGATCACAGCCTTGATCTTCTTTACACAGAAGTAAATCCTATCCCTTTAACTGGGATTAACTTCCAAACAGGTGTGCATAATATTGCTGCATTAAACATCTTGAATGTCTCCCAGAAGTATGCAGTAATAAGGAGTCTAAGGCCATTTATGCTTGGTAATTAGCAGAGTGTTCCAGGCTGAATTGCCCCACATATTTATTTTTTTTTGAATTTTTCACACTGAACCATCATTCTGGAAGTGACTGCGAAACCGGTGCATACCTGCTTTGCATTACTTAAGAGCCCTTTTTACACGACCTTTGGTGTTTGCTCCACCCCCCTCCGCGAAGAATCCCCTCAAGGAACCATGCAAATTGACAGCGGCACATTAGCTATGCACATGCAGGAAGGAAGAAGCAGATGAGTGTGTGTGTGGGGGTGGAATTTCTCCTTTTGTGTCGAGACAGTGAATAGGCATTTTTAAAGTCACATTTTAAAAAAGAGCTTTGAGTGAGCATCAAAATTGACCATGCATAAATGGTCTAAGAATTTCTCTGAACAATTAAAAAACTTCAGTATAAAACTCAAGATTAATGAAGATGTCCATAAACTCAACCAGCCAGCTCAGCCTCAAGAAGTGGAATCACAGATTCCATGCCAAGAATAGCTGGCTATATTGCAGTTCCATCCCCATCCCAGGTCTGCAGAACCTCAATATGCTTTTTATTGGCATACCCAATCAAAGCATATGTCTGTGGAAGAACATCAGGTAATAACCACAATCAGGTAATAATCTCTCCAGCTTCCAATGGCAAAGGCACCTGAAAGACTGGACTAATTTCACAACCTCTTTCCACTAGCTAATGTACCCAATTTGGTTCCTTTTGACTTGCTAATTAGGGTTGCCAGGTCCCTCTTTGCCACCGGTGGGAGGTTTTTTGGGCAGAGCATGAGGAGGGCAAATCAAAGGGATGAAACTTTCTTTTTTTGGCATTAGTCCCCAGGCTGCAGATGGAGAAGGTTGTGTGTTTGAAGGCTTTTCTCACCCAAGGATAGGGTTGCCAACCTCCAGGTAGTAGTTGGAGATCTCCCGCTATTACAGCTCGGGTTGCGAGGTCCCTCTTCACCATCAGCAGGAGGTTTTTGGGATGGAGCCTGAAGAGGGTGGAGTTTGGGGAGGGACTTCAATGCCATAGAGTACAATTTCCAAAGCAGCCATTTTCTACAGGTGAACTGATCTCTATCGGCTGGAGATCAGTGGTAATAGCATGAGATCTCCAGCTAGTACCTGGAGGTTGGCAACCCTATTGCTAATGCATCCTCTAACATTATTTTTCTGGTTTTGAAAATAATAAAGATCACTATGTTTCCCAGCTACTTTCAGTCTTGCAGATAGAGCTAGGGAAGAAACTGATACATTTACATTTTTTAAAGAAAGAAATTTAATTTCAATTACATTACTATTGGGGGTGGGGAAGAGGAGGAAATGCTTTTTCTGCTAATTACTTACTTTGAGAAGCCAGCTAAAACATATAAAGCAGAAAACATATAAAGCTGTAGCTTCTCAACAAGCTCAGAAATAGCAGCTTCTGGCAACAGGGAAACAAAACATTCCCTGGTGATTTCATAACTGTTAATCATAGCTATGACTTCCCGCATTGGCTAGAATAAAGGCAAGGCAGAACAGGCCTGCATAAGGCAGGCTGGAAAACTGCTTACACATCTTTCTTTCTAACTCCCTAGTGAGAAGGCCCATCGATTTGCTGAAAACTGGGAATCCAGCAACAGAGTGGGGAGCGAGAGGGGCATCAACAGACTGGCCCACCATGTAGGGTTGCCAACCTCCATTGGCAGCTGGAGATCTCCTCCTATTACAGCTGGTCTCTAACTGAAAAAGATGAAATCAACTGGAGAAAATGGCTGCTTTGGCAATAGGACTCTATGGCATGGAACTCCCCTCCCCAAATCCCACCCTCCTCAGGCTCCACCCCAAAAACCTCCCGCCGGTGGCGAAGAGGGACCTGACAACCCTACCACTATGCAATAAGCCTTACAGATGCAGCTCTTATACTTAGGATTGCTAGCTTTAGGTTGGGCAATATCTGAAGAATCTGGGGGTGGAGCTTGAGGAGGGTGGGGTTTGAGGAGAGGAGAGACTTCAATGGGGTATAATGCCAAAGCAGGTGAACTGATCAGTTCTCCAGGTGAACTGATCTCTGTTGCCTGGAGATTAGTTGTAATAGCGGGAGATCTCCAGCTAACACCTGGAGGTTGACAACCTGCTTATACTCCATGAAGCAGAGCACTGGCCTAGTCTGTGTTTGAACTTGGTCTGTGAGCTCTTAATGTAAACCAGAAGTCTACAATATTTTCAGAACTGGGACCCATCCCTATACTGACATTTAACAAAGTCTGGAACTGGTGTAGCATTAGTGTTTCCAGATGCCTGTTAATTGCCCGCCAATTAACAGACCTGCATGCCACCCCTCAGCTGGCTGGCGGGGAAAACAGGTGAGCGAAAGGGTGGCACAATAATGTACCTTCTGAGGTAAATCCAGAAGCAATGGGGACACTCGAGCACATCTTTAAAAATAATTCTATGGAAACCATGGAGTTTTTGGAGGAAAGTGCTAGAGCATCTCCATCACTTCTGGATTTGATGGGGACGCTTTAGCAAATTACTCCAAAAACTGTATGAGTTTTTGGGGAGGTGCTGTAGCACTCTCTCCTTTTCCCTGTGTCTTTTGCCTCTCAAAATGGAGTGAATAAAAGTGGCAGTGGTGCCATTGGTTATCTTGGTCTTAGGTAAAGACACAAGCTGCTTGCTGGTCATGACCCGCTAGCTGAAAACCTGTGATGAAACCAATAGCCAGTGCCATCCCAAGCCAACTGACCCCCTTCTCAGCCCATTGACTTGAAGGGATTTAAGGTGTAGCTTTGCTTAGGATTGCACCGTGAATACATCCGCCCTTCAGTGCTTGAGGGGAAACATCAGGCTGGAGCCAGACTAGTGTTTCTGAAGGTGTGACGATTTACACACCTGAGGCATGCAACTTTTTAACCTCCCATGGCTGCCCCCAGTGCCCCCTGGAGCACATCTGCAAGTTTTTTCATTACTCACATTATGCCACCTGCATTAATTTATGATTATCCACTTATAAAGTTGCCAATCTGGAAATCTCCCAGAATTACAACTGATCTCCAGAATATAAAGATCAGTTCCCCTGGATAAGTTAGTGGCTTCAGAGGGTGGACTCAATGGTATTATACCCTGCTGAGGTCCCTCCCCTCCCCAAATGCTGTCCTCAGGCTCCACCCCCAAATCCTCAAGAATTTCCCAATCCAGAGTTGGTAACCCTAGCCACACACAACACAGGAAGTGGTTTCTGTTGTGGGTTTAGGACTGCCAGGTCCTTCTCAGCCATTGGAGGGAGGTTTTTGGGGCAGAGCCTGAGGAGGGCAGGGTTTGGGGAGGGGAGGGACTTCCGTGCCATAGAGTCCAATTGTCAGAGCGGCCATTTTCTCCAGGTGAACTGATCTCTTTCGGCTTGGGATCAGTTGTAATAGCAGATCTCCAGCTAGTACCTGGAGGTTGGCAACCTTATGTGGGTTAGACTTCCCAAGATTGGCCTGGACAGTACAGGAACTGACTGGGAGACTTCACCTGACCAGTAATTGGCACAGGCTGCAACTCTGCAGAAAGTGGCAATTAAGTTATTGTGGCAATTATCCAAGACACGCAATGTGGACATGCGGCTTGCTGGTATTCCCTTTTTATTTCATGTGGCGCATTAAAAATGTGTGGAATGTAATAGCATTAAATAACACTCTTAAAGCTCATATTAAGGTAATATCGACTCATTTAGCAGCTTCAACAGAGCAGGGAGGCAGCATGAAATGAACAAAGAGCAGCACAGTGGGGAATTTATGCTTGAAGTGGGCAATTCATTCCTTCCGAACAACTGCGACTGGGATGCAGACAGAATCTGAGCAAACTGCTGAGAGTTAATTGCAGAGCAGCTGGGGAGAATAATCTCTTTCTCGAGGGCTACCTTTGTGGAAGCTTTCTTGGGGAACACAGGATTTGCATTCCTGCTCTGGCATCTTACAGGAGGTATGCAAGGATCCCAACGGCAGTCAAGACATCACCATTTCCTAATTTAGATGGATTCAGTCTTGGGCCAGGCTGGAATCAAACCTAGCCTTACTGGGGACTCTGAAACAGAGACCTGAGATTGTAGCTGGAGAATGGAGCTCAACAGGAATAGATCTTGCTCTGCTGTCCAGCAAAGGGTAAAAGGCCAGGCTAGGGTTGCCAACTCCTGGTTGGGAAATTCCTGGAGCTTTGAGGGTGAAATCTGGGGAGGGTAGAGCTTCGGGAGGGAAGAGGCCTAAGCAGAGTATAATGCCATAATCCACCCTCCAAAGCAGCCATTTTTCTCCAGGAGAACTGACATCTCTAGTCTGAATTGTAATTCTGGGAAATCTCCAGGCCCCATCTGTAGAGTCTGAATTAGGGTTGCCAGCTCCGGGGTTGGGAAATACCTGGAGGATTCTGGGGCGGAGCTTGTTGAGGGCGTAGTTTGAGGAGGGGAGCGACTTCGATGCCATAGAGTCTAATTGCCAAAGCGGCCATTTTCTCCATGTGAACTGATCTGTATCGGCTGGAGATCAATTGTAATAGCAGGAGATCTCTAGCTAGTACCTGGAAGTTGGCAGCCCTATGTCTTGTTCACATTTGAACATGTGAACACTTGGTTCTCATGTGACATTTCTACAATGATAGGAATAAATGTGCTCTTCATCATGACACTAGACTGCCTACACAATCCTATATAGAATGATAAAAGAAGCAGAAACCATGTAAATCAGACTAGCCCAGGGGTCACCAACCTTTTTGAGCTTATGGGCACATTTGGGATTTTGACACAGCATGGTGGGCGCAGCCACAAAATGGTTGCTGCAGGAGACAGATAAGAGTTGCCAACCTCCAGGTACTAGCTGGAGATCTCCTGCTATTACAGCTGATCTCCAGCCGATAGAGGTCAGTTCACCTGGAGGTCTCTTTGGCAATTAAACTCTATGGCATTGAAGTCCCTCCCCTCCCCAAACTCCGCCCTCTTCAGCCACAAAATGGTTACCGCAGTTTATCGTCAGTCACACATTGAAGATCCTTGTGGTGCGGTGACAGCTGCTACCAAAGCAATGTTTTAAAAAATCTGTACAGCCAATTGAATCTCCAATGGGCAAACAGAAGTCTTCATGGGCAAAAGACCCACCTGCCCCACCCTTTCTAAAAACATTTGGTGGGCACCAGGAAAGGTGTCAGCGGGTACCACATGGATACCAGATTGGGGACCCCTGCATTAGCCTGACTTTGCCTACAATTTCACTGGAAATGTCTGGACTGGCTCATACTGAATAAGTCTTTTGTGCTGCTGTGGTTTGCCGTGTATTAGATGGCTCTTCTTTACACTTAAAAGCATTATTGTCATTCTCATACCATTTCAGTGCTCATGCCATTATTTTTTAGCTCAAAACAACCTTTTGAGCAAGGCTGTTAATTATTCCCATTTTGTAGATGTGGAACTGAGGCCAAAAGATCATTATTTTTCACAGGTACCCAGGGCTGAATTTGAATAAGAACACATACTTTTCAGATACAGATTTAGTATTCTGTCTAGTGAACCACAATAGTTTCTCCTTGCAACACAATGTTTCTCCTTGTAAGTACTGAAAAAACAATTCTTCAAATGTCAATACTTCAGGAGTTTTTCCTTATTGCTCACTTTGTCAGTTCTCCCATTGTCTAGGATTTTCCATCATCATTCATGTTGGATTTCTGACATGCAATGCCCCCTATAGGAAAAGAGGATACACTGCACCAGATGCTTGGTGACCAAGAGACAAATGCCTCTTGTCTCTGGACAATGCATGGACAATACAGTAGGCACTACAATTTATCAACTAATTGTCCTATATTTCTTTGGTTTACATGAGACAAATATCACGGGAGATTGGTACAGTCTTCTCCTGGAGGAGGGCATGCATACATATCAAAAAGCCAACCTGAATGTAGGAATGGAAGGCAAATTGATGGACAGCAACAGCCATTGCCAAACCTGGATCTCACAGCAGGAGAGTCTGCTTGCTTATTTAAATAAGGCTCCACGTGCATTTGGGACTCTTTAAAATCCTCAGGGAGTAGCCATTCAGCCATATAATAAGGTATTCAGCCCTGTGCCAGGCTAGATTTTTCTTTTTTTACCATCAATTCCTAGCCAATTTATGGCAACCTCATAGGGTTTTCAAGGCAAGAGATTTCAGAGGTGGTTTGCCATTGCCTGCCTCTGTGTAGCAACCCTAGACTTCCTTGGTGGTCTCCCATCCAAGTACTAACCAGGGCTGACCCTACTTAGCTTCCAGGATCTGATGATGAGATTGGCCTCTCCTGGGCCATCTAGGTCAGGGCAACTGTTTAGATAGATGGTGCCATTTTCTCTCCACTTCCAGGACCACAGCATTATTGGCCAGAATTCTTGATTTATTTTAATGATAGGTGATAAAATGCAAAGGAGGAAGCAAGACCTACAGATATGTGCAGCAGAAGTTGTCCTATGTAAATCAAAGAAGTGTAGAACCGTTCAGTTGTAAGTTATATCTACTGCATGGTCCGTGCAGCTCCATAGCTGGACCCACAGAACATGTGATGTGATTCTAAGGCCAGTTTTACATGTTTTCTGGAATGATGTGGCTGCCATCTCTGTGGCCACTCCCATGACACCTGGATAACATTTCTATCTCCTGTCCACACGGTGTGGACCACATGATTAGGCAGCATGCTGACCTGTCCCATTAAGAGTGTTACCAGTATGATGCGTGAGCACAGCATTTGCCCTATGAACCTATTCAGATGACTGTTATTCTCCATGTTGGCACTTGATGATGCTTTATAAAATTATCCTTACTATTAGGTTGAATGGTCCACTATGACTAAGCTACTCGAGGTGGAGAGAACTTTCATCCCAGGGCAGTTGGCCATCTAGATGAGATCCACATAGTGGATGATACAACCATTGATTGATGTGAGAATAGCCATGTTGGCAATAGCAACCACATTGATCCCAAGCACACATAAACAGGCCTCAGGATGCAAGTTTTTTTGTTATGAGAAACTACATATCTTGTTAAGGAATTGTGCCCTAATGGGAAAGCCTGTTGTGATGAAGGGGCAAACTTGCTCTTTGAGGAACGAATGGGACTTTTTTTTTTTTTTGCCAAACGTTGGATGACCTTCAGATTGGAAGAGGTCGAGGCAGGCTAGAGATTCAAATCAATTAATTTCCCCCACTTTGTTGTTTCTCAGAAACGGTTTAGTGAGCCAAATTTACCCTTGCGGCTTTGGAACCTGGCTTCTGGCACTTACTAAGCCGGCAGCCGCGTCTCACCTCCAACTGAGAGCTACCTGATTGTAGAATCACTAATCGCTGCCTCCCAGCACTTAACCCTCCCAGAACACAGATCAACTGTCTCAAACAGCGCATGAGGTTATCCACTAACCTGCTAATTACTAACTGCATGCTTCCTAATTAGATCCCTTTTCCTTAGATAAATACATAAACATGGGCAGACATGTACTCATTTGCATCTTCAGTGGAAAACCAGCCGCCACTGAGAGATTCTTTTACACACAAGCATAGACTCTTTTTTTGTGTGTGTGTGACACGACAGGTTGAGGGGCATGTCGTGATCTGCTGTGAGTTTTAAAACCCACCAGGAGCAATTGCTAAGCTGAACTTCCTTTCTCAGATCTTTCCCTAGTGTTTCCTGCTGTGTTTTGGTCAATGTAAAGGCTGCACCTGCTTAAACACACATGAACACACATGGAGCTGCCTTATACTGAATCAGACCATGAGTCTGTCAAGGCCAGTATTGCCTACTCAGACTGGCAGCAACTCTCCAGGGTCTCAGCAAGAGGTCTTGTACATCACCTACTGCCTGGTCCTTTTTGACTGGGGATGTCAGCAATTGAACCTGTGACTTTCTGCATGCAAAGCAGAAGCTTTTCCACTGGGCCACAGCCCTTCTCCAGCATAGTGTAGTGGTTAAGAGCGGTGGACTCTGGAGAACCAGGTTTTATTTCCCACCCCTCTACATCAGCGGGGGAAGCTAATCTGATGAACAAAGTTGGTTTCCCCACTCCTCCACATGAAGCCTGTTGGGTGACCTTGGGCTAGTCACAGCTCTCTTAGAGCTCACTCAGCCCCACCTACCTCACAAGGTGTCTATTGTGGGGAGGGGAAGGGAAGGTGATTGTAAGCCAGTTTGATTCTTCCTTAAATGGTAGAGAAAGTCGGCATATAAAAACCCACTATTCTTCCCCACTCCTCCACATGAAGCCTGCTGGGTGATCTTGGGCCAGTCACAGTTCTCTCTGAACGCTCTCAGCCCCACCTACCTCACAAGGCGTCTGTTGTGGGGTGAGGAAGAGAAAGTGATAATTAGCCAGTTTGAGACTCCTTAAAGGTAGAGAAAATCGGGGTATAAAAACCAGCTCTTCTTCTTTTTCATCTAGTCTCAAACTAGGAGGACAATCCAAGAATTAAGGGGAACAAAATAACTACTAAACTTCTTCCAGCCTTTTTTATTCTCCTAGCTTGTATTACTTGGGTGGAGGGAAGCAGCTTGCATGGGTTGGGGGGAGCCATGGAAGGACATTGGCTTTGTTTAGATATCTCTGCCAACTGATCAGAAAGAAGAAGCGAACAGCCTGGATGAACGTGTTGCCAGAAAACCAAGGAGAGAGGCTGTTTTCTCCCCACCCCATCTGCTTTAAAAAAAAATCTGTACGTCTTGGGTGAACAGACAGCATTTATGCAGTTCCATCTCTTGTGATTTGCCCTTATCAATGGATCAGCTCTGCTTCTGTGGCTTAGTGATAGAACATCTGCTTGGGATGCTAAAGATCCCAGGTTCCATCCCCACGTTTTCACTCAAAAGGATCAAGTAGCAAGTGATGCGAAAGACCCCTGTCTGAGACCCTAGAGAGCCGCTGCCCATCTCAGCAGTCAATACTGACCTTGAGGGACCAATGGTCTGATTCAGTGTAAGGTAGCTTCATGTATTCACCACTAGACCTAGAGGTTCTTGCCTTAGATCCTACCCAGGTTACAGAATTTTTAAGTTCAGGGGTTCACCAGCATTCTTTAGATTGTCTACCTTATTTATTTATTTATTTATTTATTTATACATACCCCACTTTCTCCCCAATGGGGACCCAAAGCAGCTTACATCATTCTCCCCTCCTCCATTTTATCTTCACAACAACCCTGTAAGGTAGGTTAGGTTGAGAGAGTGTGACTGGCTCAAGGTCACCCAGCAAGCTTCTGCGGCATGAGTGGGGATTCAGTCCTGGGTCTCCCAGATACTAGACCGGCATTTTTAACCACTATACTACACTGGCTCTAACATTATTAATCTGTGGCACGTCTCTCTATGGACATGTTGATTGTACTAGGGTTGGCTGTCTTATTCACAAACTCCCAGCAGCATCGTACCTTGATTTAGGAGAGCTGAGATCTATTGCCCAGATTGGGCTTTTCAGCTTCAGTGGGGTAATAAGTGTTCTCCTCATCATGCACAGATGTGGCATCTCACAAAGGTAAAGAATTGCAGAGTTACCTGGTCACACAAATGATGAGGAGGAGGACAGGGGACGCAGGTGGTCAGCAATGACCTTTCCCCAACACTTTTTCTATTTCCTCTCAGTTCCTGGGGCCATGGAGATTAGAAAAAGAAGAGTTTTTCTTTTTTATATGCTGACTTTCCTTACCCATTAAGGAACAATCAAACCGGCTTACAATCGCCTTCCCTTCCCCTTCCCACAACAGACACCCTGTGAGGTAGGTGGAGCTGAGTGTGACTAGCCCAAGAAACCCCAGATGCATGCTAGCAGAGCTCTTAGCTCCTCGACTTTCCCCCCACAAATGAGAGCATGCTGGGCTGTAGAGCAATTTGAATTACTGATGCTTTCCTGCTCTCATATACTTGATGTCTGCCATAAAGATTTTCATGCTACCAAAGATATGTGCCAATATGGTCCACTGGATACATGACGTTATCTGCTCTATCCTTTCTTACATTGTGTTCAGTGATTTTTACAATACTATCTTATCAAGTTTGTGTGTGTGTGTGTGTCTCTGCTGCCAGAGGTGGAATTACATCTAACTGAATGAGCTCTTTGACTGCAGTATCCGCCCCTCTGTTTGATTTTGGAAAGAAAAAAAGGATTCTCACAAGCATTTAGAGTGTGATTGAACGGGGTGAAGAGGCTTCTTTATCTGTGTTAGTGGTATCATTTGAGAAATGCCAGTCTCGGAGGAGATGGTCTAAAAGAGTAGCTTTAAATTTAGTATTTGTTTCCCCTTTGACAGTGAGAGATCAATTGGGTTTGTGCTTTGTATATGGGAAGCAGAGAGGGAGCAGGCCTGATTTTAAGCAATCAAAAACTGGGCCATGGTTACAAAGACAGAGATTTGGAATGTAAAACCGAGCATAAGCATATCAACATGCTTTATACCGAGTCAGCCCACTAGACCATCTCACTCAGCACTGACTAGCAGAAGATACCGTAGATCTCCATGATCTCAGGTGAAGACAGGATTTTCCTACACCTGCTGCCTGAAATCCTTTAATGAGCTATGCCAAGAACAGAACCATCACAAATCTGATGCAAGTCAGATGCTTTGCCACTGACGCTTGGTCCCTCCCCAGATTGCTAGCTGTTCTGGAACCAAGAGAACATGAACTTTCATTCTTGAACATTTCTAGCATTCAACTCTGCAGAGAAATACCTGACAACAGGTGGAGGGACTAGGGTTGTCAGGTCCCTCTTCACCACCGGCAGCAGGTTTCTGGGGTGGAGCCTGAGGAGGGTGGGATTTGGGGAGGGGAGGGACTTCAATGCCATAGAGTCCAATTGCCAAAGCAGCCATTTTTTCCACGGGAACTGATCTCTATCGGCTGGAGATCAGCTGTAATAGCAGATCTCTAGCTAGTACCTGGAGGTTGGCAACCCTAGGAGGGACTAAGCATATACTCATAACCCTGCAACATATCACAGATGAAAATATGGACACTTTTGAGTACTTAAACTTATACCCACATCGAGGATAAGGGCTGTCATATAGAGGATGGTGCCGAGTTGTTTTCTGTTGCCCCAGAAGGTCGGACCAGAACCAACAGATTGAAATTAAATCAAAAGAGTTTCCATCTAGATATTAGGAAGAATTTTCTAACAGTTAAAGTGGTTCCTCAGTGGAAGAGGCTTCCTCGGCAGGTGGCAAGCTCTCCTTCCCTGGAGGTTTTAAAGCAGAGGCTAAATGGCCATCTGTCAGCAATGCTGATTCTATCACCTTAGGCAGATCATGAGAGGGAGGGCATCTTGGTCATCTTCTGGGCATGGAGTAGGGGTCACTGTGTGTGTGTGTGGGAGGTAGTTGTGAATTTCCTGCATTGTGCAGGGGGTTGGACTAGATGACCCTGGTGGTCCCTTCCAACTCTATGATTCTATGATAATGGAGAGCACTCCGCATTAATCATTGTAGAAGGCTCTTCTTTGCCTACAGGATACTTAATTAATGGCCTGGCTGGTAGTGTCTTCTAAAGAAGCTGGTGTTTATAAACAAGATTTCATTTTTAAAAATTAAGAATAGTCCCATTTAGTACCACTTTCTCACTGGGGGAAAGTGCATTGGTATTTGGCATGCATGCATGCTAGTGTCATAATTTAGGATGGTTGAGATGGTATAGAACAGGGGTGTCAAACATACGGCCCATGACAAATAGAGCTAAGGAGATCCCCAGCTTATCTAGCTCCTGTCAGAACTCACTACCGACTGGTCCCAGTTGAATATTTATCTACTCTAGAGCTGAATAAGCAAAGGAGAGCTTTAACCCTCGCGAGAGGATCAGCTTTACCCTCAGCATTATTGGAGGGGAAATTTAGGAAGCTCCCAAGAGCATAGTGGGAATGCCCTTGTGGGGCAGGGGAAATTGAAAATACTAGCCATATCTTTCTCAGGTGCAGTTATTATGAAGGTATTCGGCAGAAGTTGATTTATTCTATTGTTCATTCCAGGGAGCTCGGCAGGGAGGAAGAGGAAATAAAATTTCTTCTATGGGAAGAGGACTCTTTCTGTCTTGCTCAAGCAGCCAAATTATGTGCCGCAGCAATTAAGATCCTTTTGGAAAGGACTAATAACTTTAAGAATGGTATTGGTTAATTTTAACTGAAAAATTTGTTATTTTAAATTTTTTAATCCTTTTAATTTTGATGTTTTTTAAATTTTTGATATTTCCTAGACAAAGAGATTATTTTATTCTTTTAGGTTGGTAACATGGCTGAGATGTTCTGGCTAATGCTGTAAAAATAAATTCATTCATTCAACATACGGGCCAAGGGCTGGATCCGGCCCCTTGAGAGCTGATATCCAGCCCATGAGCCAGCTGAGCCAGCCACACACACACACACACACCAATCCCGATCTGGGCTGTCGAGGCATGGCCCGCCCCAACCAAGTGACATTTTATGTCATATCCAGCTCTCGTAACAAATGAGTTTGACATCCCTGGTATAGAATGAACACATAATGGCAATTCCAGGTTCTCCAACCCAATATTGCAGATAAATGTTTAAAAGCTCTATTTTAAAAAGGACATGGAAGGCCTGCCTGGGAATGTCTATAAACATTTGCATGATAGTGGAAACTCTACCCTGAAAAAAAAATATGTTGCATCTTTTTTTAATCTATGTCTGTTGTTTCTACACACAGCCATTAGCAGTACCCATTTCTGTCCATTTAATCTTGACTTACTTTATTTTACCTCACCTTTAGCTTACTTTATTCTTCGGGTTTTCAGAGAAGTCATTTGGAACATTCCGTTTCACACACAGTCGTCCCCCCATCCCCACCAAACTCAGCCAGTGATTTTTGCTGGCTATGTTTCTCCGTACCTGCACACGAACTGTCCCAAGAGGTGCTGAGCCTTATTCCTCTTCCCTGATGTGCCATACAGAAAATTAAGGGTTTGGTTGATGCTGCTTATCACCAAGGACATTCACTTCCAGCTCGCTCTGTCACACAATGAACCACGGGCTATTGCAGGATCTCTCCTTCAACGTATGATGCCTCAGGGTGTTCCTTAGTTCACCCTACCTGTCATGAGCAACCCATCCTATTCCTGCCACGCCGTTTCCTTTATTTGACTGATCTGTATGGATTTAATGGCATTTATGTCCTGCTTTTTGCCCGCTCTGGTACTCAAGGTAGCTTAAGTCAGATTTCTAGGAGAAGGTCTTAAAATAAACCATAATAAATCTAAGATTATGATCTTCACTAAGAGGAGAAAAATGCCTCTTTTTCGCTGGGTATTAGATGGCTTTGAGGTTGACCAAGTCAAGGAGTTTGTTTATCTTGGCATTCTTTTCCCCCATAACCTAAATTGGAATGCCCATCAAAAAGCAGTGTCCAACAAAATTAAACCTAGGGTTGGTGCTATTGTCAACTTTTTTCACACCAAAGGTGGCAAATATATTCCAGGGGCTATTCAGGTTTTTAATCTGAAAATTACCCCAATTATCCTCTTTGGTGTTGCTAGCTGGATAACAGTCATCAATGAATCTATAGATCATCCACTGCTTCAGTTCTTACGAAAACTCCTAAATCCCCCTCGATGTGTTGCTGGCGTTACTCTTCGTTTCGAGTTTGGCCAAATGTCACTTGAAGCTGGGGCGTGGTTGGCCGCCTTTAAACTACACCTTAAACTGTGCTTTAGCACTGAGGGGTTCCTAGCTTCTCTGAAACATGACCCTTTTAAATCCTCATGGCAAAAAATCTTAGATGAGAAACTGGCGTTGCTGGGCTTCTCGCAGGATATGTTATTAGATCTTGGGAAAACTGAAGCTTTTACCAAAATTAAAAAGCGCATTAAAGAGCTCGATTATAACAGCACTACTTTTCGTGCTCGTCGTGTCTGTTCATCCCAGTTCTTCGGAATACCCCCTCCACGTGGTCTGCCTGCCTATACATATTATCTGACAACTCCTCATCTTTGTAGAGCTTTTTGCTTGGCTAGATTGAATGCTAACCCTTCTATGGTAATGCAGGGCAGAATTCTGAATATACCATACTCGGACAGGATCTGCCCTTGCTCTTCTGGCTCTGTTGACTCATTAGCCCATGCCCTTTTGGAAGGCCGCTTTTACGAGGAACTTAGATTGCACTATATTGCCCCCCTTTTAACATACAAATCCAATGCCTCTGTGACTGACATAATGCCTTTTTTACTAAGCGATAGGGACCCCAAGGCTACATTGTCAGTGGCAAGATTTGTTTCAGTCCTTATATCCCTCCAACACTAGATATATGCTGCTCAAGATCAATTGATTAAGGAGCTTCTAAGGGATAAAAGGTAAAAGGAAAGGATTCCTAGGAGGGCTCCCGTCCAAGCACTGATCAGATCTAGAACTTCGCAGTTCAGCGAGATATCTATTTCACAAGGACTACACTCTGGGATCTTTTCACCAAGGAACATCAAAGAAATTCTCAAAAACTCACCCAGAATTCATGAAACACAACATGAAAACCATGAATTAAAAGCAAAACCATAAAAGCAATGGGATGGCGTTGTTACATCCCAATTTGATGGATCCACAAATCCCCCTAGGCTCCAGACATAAAGTAATAAATACTCTTAAGCGCAAACGATAAAAGGCAAGGTTTTCTGTAGCTTAAAAACGGCCATAAATTTCCTTTAATTGCACTTAGACTTTCAATTATCAAAATATCTCATTTGCACGCTGCTGAGTAACCGAGCTCTGTACCCCCTCGTTCTCTGGCATGTCGTGGAATCGTAACGCTGTCTCAAACATCACAGCCATCTTTGTAAAATATGATGTTAAGGAAGGCTGAGTTCATTGTACTATACATATGTAAATGCCTTTCTTTCAAGGGTCTCTAGGGAGAAGGGAAGCCAGACAGTATTTCCAAGCACAGCATGTATTAATTGTAAGGCAATAAAGTGCACACGTACCAAAGCAAGAACGTTCAAGAAGTATTAAACAGAGAAAGTCAGGACATCATTAAGGGAGGTAGGAAGGCCTACTAAAAAGTTTTATATTTAAAATACATGCTGCCCTGGGAACAGCCGGAATTGAATGTCTTATAAAGAAGGGCAGAGGCCAGGCTGCCCAATCCATAAAGCAGTTAATGAATTGCTAGGGCCAAATGGTACATTAATGCAGGCTGCGAAAAAGTTACCACAAGGTGATTTAACAAAACCAGTTCTGCATTGCCAGTTTGAGCACTTGATTAGATTCTAGCCAGCTTTTCCGCTGTTCAATAAAGGGAAGAGGGGATCCCCTTTGGCCTCCAAAAAAGCTATGCTGGGGAATCGTGGGACTGTATTGGGCAAGATGTATTGAAGAAGCTGGCTGGATCGAACCCTTTGAATGCACCACACTTAACGTTTTATTGCACCTAAGCAAAATTTGTTCTTTTGTTCCCCATACAGAGCATGCTCACTGCATGAAAGCAGTGTAGCAAAATCAACTCATGGTGGTTTTGCCATATCTAAAAGCAGAATGGGTGTATCAACCATCAGTCATGCTATTTTCTACAGGAACAGATCTATCTTTCTGTCTATCTGCATCCATCTGTCAGTCTAACCATTCTACTCCACCCTTCCCCCAATAGCTTAAGGCAGCATGAATAATTTTGTCTGCTCCTCCATTTTATCTTCACAACAACCTTGCGAGGTAGGTTAGGCTGAGGCAGAGAGTCTGGCTCAAGGTCACCTAGTGCGCCTTTACTGCATGACCCAGGCCTGCGTTGACTTGCCTTTAGAGATGATGCAATAGTTGGCAGATGCAGTAAATTAGGCTGAGCATAGAAGACCCAACCAAAGTTGTGGCAAAAGAGGGGGGGAAGGGAGGCAAATGTAGAGGTTCTTCTCTCAAGTTTCATGCATCCTTGATTGAGCAAAATTGTGTGTATGCTCAATCCTCTTCAGGCATAGAAATGAACAAGGGCATGCGTAGGGTTGCCAACCTCCAGGTACTAGCTGGACATCTCCTGCTATTACTACTGATCTCCAGCCGATAGAGATCAGTTCACCTGGAGAGATGGCCACTTTGGCAGTTGGACTCTATGGCCTTGAAGTCCCTCCATCCCTAAACCCCGCCCTCCTTAGGCTCCACCCCAAAGACCTCCTGCTGGTGGCGAAGAGGGGCCAGGCAATCCTAGGTATGTGGCTGCTGGGCCTGAGAAAATGGGAATAAATTCGGACTAGGGTTGCCAACCTCCAGGTACTAGCTGGAGATCTGGCGAAGAGGGACCTGGCAACCCTAACAAGACACCCAAGATTCTAAAACTCCTGATGTAAAGAACAGGATTGCAGATATCCATGGATGGTGTCAGGCAAGTGTGTTCTTTAGTTCAAGATCTTCTATATACTACAGTCAGGACCATGTCATTGGGGCCTTTTATGCAGGGACGTTTCACCGTGGTCACCCCTGCTGACCGCTTCAGGGCTTCCTTTTGATTATGCATGCCTTTCCTACCTGTCAGAGGTCGCCTCGCTCTCCCCACGTGTTTTGCCCGCATTTTCCAGATGCAGTTTTAGCCAGAATCTGGAAAACATGGGGGGGACCTGGAGGAAGTCCCTGCATAGAAGGCCTTGGTTGAATGTCTGAACTGGCTCTAGAGATTTACAGAGCTATCCTAAATAGAGTTATGGTCTTACAGACTCATCGACTCCAGTGGATCTAGAAAGGTATATCTCTGCTTAGCATTGCACTGTTAGCCTGTTTGAACACAGCCCAAATCCTTCTTTGTATACGTAGCTCAAATGTAACAACTTCAAACACAGGCTGTAATCTTAAAATTACTGATAACACAAATTAATTTCTTGGTGGTGGAAACTAGATAATGCTGAGTAACTCTTTAAAAAAATTACATCCAGAAACCGCAGAGTTTAAATAATGATAAATATTATTCCTTTGAAGAAACAATCTCAGGAGATTATGTTAATCAAGCCAGGAATGGCAATTCATATTCTTCATAAATAAAAGTATGTTAGTTTAGTGCGTCTTAGGTAAATGTCCTAGAAAAGTCAAATATTTGGCTGCTTGAATTACCTTCCTGTTTCGTCAAAAGCTTCTTGATGCCTAGCCTTCAGTTATCAAATGTGAATATATAGTTTCTCCTTGGCAAACTTTATATTTAAAAAATTCTGTAGCTACCCGAGTGAGCCAAAAAACTTTTGCTTCGGAAAATTTTAATTAGAAGATGCTATTACTCTTCCAAAGGTATTCCCTTCAATTCAAAATTGTTTGTAATCAGGTCACCTTCAGGAAACCAGCTTTGTAACTGGAGTATACCTCATGTCTGAATGTGTGTGTGTGAAGTTTAATTACTATTTCATTACAATTTGTTTAAAACAAAGCTCTTGCCCTCTGACATTTAAACAGAAGAAGAAGAGTTGGTTTTTATATGCTGACTTTCTCTACCACTTAAGGGAGATTCAAAATGGCTTACAATCACCTTCCCTTCCCCTCCCCACAACAGACTCCCGTGAGGTTGGTGGGGCTGAGAGAGTTCAGAGAGAGCCCAAGGTCACCCAGCTGGCCTCAGGTGGAGGAGTGGGGAAACCAACCCGGCTCACCAGATCAGAGTCCACTGCTCCAAACCACCACTCTTAACCACTACACCACGCTGGCTCTGATCAGTACACTGATTAATGATAATACATGTTTTTCGTATTCACATACTTGATACAATATTCACATTTTTGGGCATTTTCCTCAGAGAAATGCAATTGGCCTAAGAGTTTAGTTAGGGAATTAACTAAGCCTGGCTTTGGTTGGGAAGAGCGGGGTAACAAATGGAAATAATAAATAAATAAATACACCTGAATTTACCCCGGAAGGACAAAGTCCCTCCCCTTCTGGAAGGCTGTGGCATCACTATATTCTTCAAAGAGAACAAACTTGTGAAGGGAGACCTAACGGAGCTAAGCAGGGAATGGGATGCTTCAAGTTGAGGTACAGAGGGCCTCACCTTGACATGACTGGCCAGACATAGGGACAGCATAGTGGGGATGGGTTGCTTAAGGTGACACCTAGGGTTGGAATCAACCAACCTTTCCACGGGTGTAAAAGGGAGGAGTGGTCTCCCTTTGATCCTGAAAAAAGCTATGCTGGAGATCACGGGGCCTGCATGGACAAAAGGCATGAGGGATGGGTACGGTTGCCAGGTCCCTCTTTGCCACCAGTGGGAGGTTTTTGGGGCAGAGCCCGAGGAGGGCAGGGCTTGGGGAGGGGAGGGACTTCAATGCCATAGAGTCCAATTGCCAAAGCGGCCATTTTCTTGAGGTGAACTGATCTCTACCGGCTGGAGATCAGCTGCAATAGCGGGAGATCTCCTGCTAGTACCTGGAGGTTGGCAACCCTAGGGATGGGGGATACAGTAAGGATGGAAAACAGGTTAGATTGAGTGAGAAAGCTGACTGGATCCAACCCATACTCTGCACACACCGAGAATATGATTGCAGCCACAGCTACATGCATGCAGTTTTAAAAATGCATACAACCCCCCCCCCCTAATAAGTAGTCCTAATGATGGAGGCACACAATGATATTTGAAGGTTGTAATGCAAATTGGAATAGTGGTGGACTTTCCCCCAAACAAATTTAAGCGTTAGCTGGAGCATTCAGCCCAAGAATGTAAATGTTTAACAAATGGACTCTGATGCATATTGGGCAGGAAGAGCATTTACATCAAGCTCATTTTTCCTGCCCCCCGCAGGAAGAATTAATCTAGTAATTTCCTTGTCCTCTCCCATTTTATTTCATGCACAAAGGGGAAAAAAAGGCTTAATTTTAACACTGCCTCGCTTCAATATTTTATCAGTGCAAAAATGGAAGGCAAAGATAAAAATCAGGTCATTGTTGCTTGTGAGGCAGGCACAGTTATCTAAAAGGAGGGAAACGACTAATTATTAGCTTCCATATGTTACATAGTTTAACTGTAATGCCAGCATTTACTCCAGGGTGTAGACTGAAATACCTCACCACCTTTTGCCCTCTGATTTTCTGATGAACAAGTGAAGATATAAATCCTATTCCTGCTTACTTGGGAGCAGGCCCCACTGAACGCAGTGAGATTTTTTTCTGAGTCAACACATCAGACTGTGATGCAAATTTTTCCTTTGTGACAACATCATATCCTATTGATAAATGTCTAGTGTTCATAGTTCTCCTTCAGATCACCTGGAGAAAAATGGCCACTTTGGCAATCAAACTTTATGGCATGGAAGCCCCTCCCCAAACCCCGCCCTCCTCAGGCTCCGCCCCCAAAATCTCCCACCAGGGGCGAAGAGGGACCTGGCAACCCTATCCAACATGCTAACTATTACACTGTGCAGGATGGGGTCACCAGCTCTGGGTTGGGAAATACCTGGAGATTTCAGGGGTGGAGCCTAAGGAGGATGGTGTTTGGAGAGGGGAGGGATTCCAACGGAAGAACAGCCTTTAAAAAAAATTATTCACGTGTATGGAAATCTTACCTTACATTGCTAAAGAAGTTAGTTATAATAATTCATTGTAATTAAAAGTTCACAGAAACACTTAATTAGATTATTCTAATTAAATTAAGACAGCCAGCGTGGTGTAGTGGTTAAGAGTAACAGACTATAATCTGGAGAACAGGGTTCGAGTTCCCACTCCTCCACATGAAGCCTGCTGGGTGACCTTGGGCCAGTTGCAGTTCTCCCAGGAGGCAGGCAATGGCAAAACCACCTCCGAACGCCTCTTGCCTTGAAAACCCTACGGGGTCGCCATAAGTCAGCTGTGACTTGACAGCTCTTTCCACCACCACCAATTAAACAAAATTATTTAAAATATATTTTGTTTGTCTGTTTGTTTACACTTAGATTTATAGCCTGCCCTCCCCCTGCTTAGCAGGTAACAACAATTTAAAATACACTCGATAAATACATAGATTAAAACGAAATTGAAACAGTACAATCGATGGCACTAAAAATGCAACGGTGTTCATAGTGCATAATGTGGGAGCCCCCCCCCCCATAAGGTCCAGGCTGGCTGATAGATTTTCTGTATACCATTGCTGCCTTTAATGATATGTTTGGTGGAACAGCTCTGCCTTCCAGGTCCAATGAAAATGAACGAGATTGTTTAAAGCTTGGGGGTCCCTAGGCAAAACGTTCCACCAGGTCCTAGTCAAGGACACCTGGATAACCTTCGGGCCAGGGACTACCAGTAGATTTGCAGATGAAGAACGTAAAGCTAAACATGGGCACTTTCACACATGCTGAATAATGCACTTTCAATCCACTTCAATGATAGTTTGCAAGTGGATTTTGCCATTTCACACAGTAAAATCCAGCTTCAAAGTGGATTGAAAGTGCATTGAAAGTGCATTATTCGGCATGTGTGAAAGTGCCCAAAGTAAAATTTGACTATTTTTTTTACCAGTCAGCTGACTGAATCTTTTTTGATGGGGTGAATTTTTGTTTGTTTGTTTGTTTGTTTAATTCATGTGGACCCTGCCTTTCTCCCCAAGGGTGACCCAGAGCAGCTTCATCGATATCCTCCATTTTATTCTCACAACAGCCCTGTAAGGTAGGTTATGCCGAGAGAATGTGATTCGACCAAGGTCACTCAGAGAGTTTCCATGATTAGGGTCTCCCAGATACTAGTCTGACACTCTTAACCGCTACACCACACTGGCTCTCTAAATGGCCAGACCTAAAAGGGGGGGAAGAGTCCACTGGGTATTCCCCATCTATCTAGTATATTTTTATCCTGTCCTTGCTCCAAAAAGCTACCTAGTTCTCTCTCCCCTCATTTTATCCTCTCAACAGCCCTGTGAAGTAGGTTAGGCAGAGAGATTGTGACTGGCGCAGCGAGCTTCACACAGCCGTGAGGAGCTGAATCTAGGTCGCTCACATCCTAGTCAAACACTACGCCATACTGGCTTTCTCAGACAACAATATTCTATGATATCAGCATCTTAAGAAATCAAAACCTCAGTTTCGGGGAACTGACAGAGGCAGCATCTGGATGGCTTATTAGCAGTTATTTTCTACTTATCTCGCTAAAAGGTGAGAAAACGTGGCTTTTTTCTTCTTCACTGCACAAGGTTTCTGTAAAGACTTCAATTGCCCCCTTTGGGATGGATTGATTTAAATCAAGATGGAGTGCAGGCATTAAAATTGATTCAAGTGAGGAGCAAATCAAGACTGTTTAGCGACTAAAATCTTCAGTTTAAATAATCAAACAGTGCTCATTTTAAGTTATTGATCTTAATCAGTTCTCTGTTTGTACACCAGTTACTTCCTAAAAGTCCTTCTTGAGCTCTTCCTGGTCGGTTGGAACAACTATGACCTGTGCCCAAGCACACTTCTATTGAAGGTGCACTATAACTTTATTCAAACAAAGGGACAGCCTTTCAGAATTCAGTGGTGGGAACATAAGAAGAGCCTTGCTGGATCAGACCAATGGTCCATCTAGTCCAGCCTCCTGGTTCATACAGTACACAGTAGGGTTGCCAGCTCTGGGTTGGGAAATACCTGGAGATTTTGGAGGTGGAGCCTGAGGAAAGTGGGGTTTGGGGAGGTGGGGGACTTCAGCAGGGTATAATGCCTTAGATCCCACCTTCCAAAGTGGCCATTTTCTCCAGGTGAACTGATTTCTGTCTCCTGGAGATCAGTTGTAATAGAGGGAGATCTCCAGTCACCAGTTGGAAGCTGAGAACCCTAGTACCTGATGGACCAACAAACTGGACCATGGCCCAGCAAGGTCCAAATGCTCACTCTTTGACAGATTCAACATTGAGTTGGAACCAGGCAGGGTGAGTTTTCTATTTATCCGCACACTACACAATTCCACTGTAATGTAAAGGTTAAGCGGTCACACCAAGACTGGCTGCAGGTTTTTACGGATCCTTTGGCCCAGGATGGCCCTTGGCCTGCCTTCTTTCCCCCCACTCATGCCCATATTTCCTGCCCCCATTGTGGCTCTATTCTTACCCACAGCTACAACTTCCTTCTTTCCTCCGAACCGTGTCTGTGCTGAAGGAAGAAGAATGTGACTTTCTTGCTCTCCCTTTAGTAGGGTTGCCAGCTCTGGGTTGGAAAATACCTGGAGATTTGTTTTGGGGGGGTGGAGCCTGAGGAGGGTGGGGTTTGAGGAGGGGAGGGACTTCAATGGGGTATAAAGCCATAGAGCATGGGTGGCAAACATAAGGCCCAGGGGCCAGATATCTGGCCCGCAAGTAGGGTTGCCAACCTCCAGGTATTAGCTGGAGATCTCCTGCTATTACAACTGATCTCCAGCCGATAGAGATCAGTTCCCCTGGAGAAAATGGCCTCTTTGGCAATTGGACTCTATGTCATTACAGTCCCTCCCCTCCCCAAACCCCGCCCTGCTCAGGCTCCACCCCCAAAACCTCCCACTGGTGGCAAAGAGGGACCTAGCAACCCTAATGTCCTTACCAAATCCAGTTTCTTTTATAGTATACCCAGGTGGTTAGAAAGAGCAAAGGGACACTGAGAAACCAGTAAAATCATTAAAGAACCTTTACCCTAGCATTTCCCAAGTGTTTTGTATCTGAGTGTTTTCTCTTCTTCTCCAAATAGTCTACTTTTAATACGAAAAAGAGTTATTCTCCCTCAGAGGTGCACATTCCCTGCATGAGTTTGGAGAGTAGGACTGGATTAAATAAAAGCACGCTCAGAGCAGAAACTCATGAAGATATGCAACAGACAGTCTCTTCTGTGGGCAGCATTCTGTTGAGCCTTTTTAAGGCAACAATCTAGTAATTTAATGCAGAGGTGCAGCAGAATTAGTTGCTTTGGGGAGACTGACTGGATGAAGGCCAGCTCAGAACAGTAATACATGCAGAGATACAGCAGGCAGCCTCTTCTGTAGCTGAGTGTTTTGGGCTCACAGGTGCATTCAATCAATTGGTTTCATACTGTACACTGACTGTTCTCTCCCAGCATACAATTTGGGAAACAGAGCTTGACTCAAAGCTTGTTTAAGCCTGCCAGCTCTCTAGCAAGCTCAAAGATATATTCTCAAAACCTGCTATTTGGCAAAACCTCTACTAAAGTTCACAGAGTCTGGGCCAACGGGTCACAGAGAAGCTCACTCTCTAAGCCTGTTATTTTTCGGCTGATCAACAGCAAGTATAAACTAAGATTTGAAAGTAGTGCTGTCAAAGAGAAGTGTCAAAGAGAGGCAGGTGTTCTCTAGCTGAACTCCTGCTCTTGGTGGCAAGAAGTTCTGATATGTATTTATTTTCCAAAGTAATTCACAATAGTGGAATGCTGGAACCAGTTAAGAAAGCAATGGGATTGCATGCACATCGTTGTTTCCGAGCACCATTAACAAGAAACACACGCACAACTCCAAGTCATCAAATTACAAGGCTTCCTTTGAAGAATATGTCCAACAGACGATCTGAAATGAAAGATGTTTGCTTCATCCATTAATTCATGCCATCAGCACCCTAGCCTTCCATTGCCTGTCTAATTCATTTCAAATTCTGCCCCCTCTTGGTGTTATGCGTGACTTCACTCAGTCCGGCGTCCTTCTTTGCTTCTTGCTTAACTCTCTGTCTCCAGCTTCTGGGGTCTGCTTTTCAAAATTGTCTTAATTACATTTGCCACTCTCTTTAGCCACCCTGCCACTCGGTTAGAGTGTTGGACTCAGAGACCTAATCTCCACTAGATTTAATAACACTCATGTATGTGGTTTTGCCATCAAGTCACAGCTGATTTATGGCAACCTCAGAGGGTTTTCAAAAGCATTTATTTGCAAGCAAATATCTGTAAGTTTGTAGCTTAACAGGAACCTCACTTTGGACCATTCTGTCGACTGGCTACAGATTCTGGTCCAAAGCACTGGTTGGTTGGTTGGTTTAAACCAATTATGTGAAGTTTAGCCACCTTGATGAGCTTCCCACTAGAAGCAAAGTCTACTTTCACCTCTACGCTCTCTCTTCATTGTTACCCTACTCTTCCTCCTTCTGGCTGTTCAACATCAGGAAATTTCTTCCACATTCTCGATTTTCCATTCTATGAAATTTTAATCCAGACAAACTGACAATGTTCTCTTTCCTCATAGAAATTAGACTGCCGGGTTGGGGGGAAGGGAGAGGATAACATTTCAGCTTGGTGGCCTAACTAGGGTCGCCAACCTCTAGATACTAGCTGGAGATCTCCTGCTATTACAACTGATCTCCAACCGATAGAGATCAGTTCACTTGGAGAAAATGGCTGCTTTGGCAATTGGACTCTATGACACTGAAGACCCTCTCCTCTCCAAAGCCACCCTCCTCAGGCTGTACCCCCAAAACCTCCTGCCAGTGGCGAAGAGGGACCTGGCAACCCTAGGCCTAACTAAGAGCCAGGGTGACTAAAGGGAGTGAAAAATGTAAGCAGGACTGTTTTGAAAAGCAGATTCCAGAAGAAATATTGGAATCTGGAGACACATAAAGCCAAGATGGGGCAGAAATGAATTGGACAGGTAACAGATGTCATTAAGAGAGCTCAGTGTTGCTAGGCTTAAAGTAGCATCAGAATCATGCCACTTGTAAGTTCTACTGTCACTACATCATTGTGACATGGCAGCCATACAGAAACGTTATTGATTCATCTCCAGTAATGACAGGAGCTAAGGAAAAACTGTTCCAAATCAGCCACTAATACACAGGCATGCTGCGGAGCCTATGGTCATTCCATCAACCTGACAATATAAGCTGTGCCCTAATCTCTTCTGAATGGGTAGATCCAACCAGCTTTTCTGCTGTAGGGAAAGAAAAAGTTGATCAGGTCTCCGTTAACCTCTTTGAATGCTATGAACATGGAACCTTCATGGATAAAAGCCATGTGGGATGGGGAATGTGGTAAGGAAAGGAATTAGGTGAGAGTGACTGAAAAAAATGGCTGGATCCAACTCCATGCTTCCTCTGTTCTGTCAAAGGATCAACATCTGCATATCATTTTAACATGATATTTCATGTGCGTTTGATCCAGATGAGACATACCAGTTGCCTCAATTTCCATCTCACAAAAAACAAGTCAGAAAGAAGAGGAACAGTTGGTTTTTATATGCCGATTTTCTCTACCACTTAAGGAAGAATCAAACCGGCTTACAATAACCTTCCTTTCCCCTCCCCACAACAGACACCCTGTGAGGTAGGTGGGGCTGAGAGAGCTCTAAGAGTGCTGTGATTAGCCCAAGGTCACCCAGCTGGCTTCATGTGCAGAAGTGGGGAAACAAATCCAGTTCACCAGATTAGCCTCCACCACTCATGTGAAAGAGTGGGGAATCAAACCTGGTTCTCCATATCAGAGTCCACCACTCCAAACCACTGTTCTTAACCACTACACCATGCTTGCTCTGTGCTCCTTCCCCTCTTATTATTAAGTAGCAATGAACTTGAAAGTAGTAAGTGCTAAGTCAGGGGTGTCAAACATAAGGTCTGCAGGCCGTATCCGGCCCCTTGAGGGCTTTTATCTGGCCCAGAAACCAGCTGAGGCAGCCACCCTTCCAGTTCCGATCTGGGCTGGCAAGGCATGGCCCGACCCCAGCAAGTGACACTGATGTCATATCCGGCTCTCGTACCAAATGAGTTTGGCACCCCTGTGCAAAGTACTGCAGGCTTCCATCAGAGGGGAAAAATGAGGTCCATATTCCATTTGCGTACCTAAAATATACCTTGTTTTCCATGTATTTTCAATAGTGATTTGCAAACGCTGCAACTCATTGAAAATGCTTTGAAAGGAAGCCAGCACTATTTATAGAGCAAGGCCACTGACACCCAAAACAATTATGTGCATGAAAATACAAGTGAATCTACTTCAAGCCAAGAAGAGCCGTTATGCACAATACATGTAGCTTTGTACCTTGGATATCCAGCGATAGTTTTTATGATTGCCTGGGCTGGAATCTGATGCATTGTTATCATACCAAGGAATCTGACTAAGAGTGTCACAGTGAGGCTACGAAATCACTCATCGTCCTGCACCCTATGACACATATTGCTTTCTAATGCCCTTTTCTTCACGGCGTATTGTAAACACAGACCACACATAGTTAATGAGGCTAGATTTGTTGAATAGTGCCTTAACTCAGAGAAGCTGAACTAGGTGTCCTTCAGATAGTAGAGCATTAAGCTGAAATGTTATCTACCTTGATAAAAATTAAGGGGCAGTCGGAATCCAGGGACTCTGTTTTGAGAAATGGAACAAAGAGAGCAATCCTACTTAGGTCTACTTAGAATCCCATCCTACTCTTGGGGCGTACTCCCAGGATGGCCCAGCAAGTCTCTCGATTTTCATCTGTTCACCTATGGCAATCAAGAATCCATTTATTTACATTTATTAACCATATCTTGCTTTCGCCTGAATGCAAAGTGGTTCCCATACTCAAAACAAATCCAGCACAAACACATCAACCTAAAGTGACAAAACAATAAAATAACTAGCCAAAAAAAACCCCCAACAAACAATTTTCAGCACCAACAGATAAAACTTTGAATCCCATTAGTCTTAAAATGTCCTCTGAGAGGGACCTGGTGAAGAGGGACCTGGAAACCCTACCTCAGATGTCCAGACCCAAATCAAACATATGAAAATGAATCACATGAGGTTGTTAGTATGAATAAGCTAATAACTGATTATACATTTCCCTCATTCATTCCCTCATATTTATATCCCGCCCTTCGTCCAAGGAACTCAAGGCACTTTGTCCTGTGTTGCCTGATTTTGTCCCCAGAATAAGCCTGCAAGATACAATAGACTGAGAAGCAGCGACTGTCTGAATGCTTTATGAACAGATGAGTCTGCCTTCTAGTGAGTCAAAACATCGGCCCATCCAGCTCAGTATTGTCTACGTTGACAGGCTGCGGCTCTCCAGGTGCTCAGGTGGAGAAAGGTCTTTCCAAACACCTGTTCCAGGAGATCCATTAGCTAGAGTTGTTGAGAACTGGAATTGGGCCCTTTTGCATGGGCAGTGGCATGTATGGTTACAGATATCAACCTTAAGTTTGGCCATTGTGCCATTTTAATGCTTTTAAAGAATTTTAAAATTTGTATAGCGCTTCTAATAAAATATATTTGTGATATTTCCTCATTTTCTTACATATATTTTCCTCTCACCCAACCCCGGATACCCAGCTCATGTATGGAAATGCATCAGTGGCCTCTTGACCAATTTTCGAGGCCCTCAGGACAACTAGAACCCCCTGCCAAGTCTGTCTTCTTAGCTCCCTCTCCCTGGCAACCATGATGGAAGTGGGCTGTTTTGAAATCTCCACAGAAGACTACAGAGAAAACACGGGATCTTCCTGAGGAAGGGTGGATGGAGGACATGAACACAAGAGTCTGTCAGGATCTATACTGGCACATACGTTTGTACAGGGAGAAGTGGTGCCTCAGGTATGACGAATCCCCTCAGTTGACCAGGGAGGGAAACTTTAATAAATTAGAAGCTCCACCCTTAAAAGGCCACCGTTGAGCCTCAAATCTCTAAGAGAGTAAATGGTAAGCAGACAGCTAATAATGGAAGTTTGGGGCTTGGAACTTCTGTGGGTTTTTGGTGAGGCTGATTCTGGCTGAATCTTAGTATGTTTAAATATGAAAAGTTACTGCTCACAATCTTTCTGTGCTTCCTGTAATTAATTTCAACTTCCATGCACACTTACTCCCCACACTGGCTCATGATGTCTTCCAAGAAAAGCGAACGTCTATAAAAACCATTTACATGGCCAGCCTTCTTTCTTTCTTTCCTCCTACCACCAGGGAAAAATATATATATATCATAACTGGAAAGTTTTCTCTTAGTGGTGTTTTTTAAATAATTCTCTTCGCTGGTAAGTCTAGAAGGTATTCTTTAAAAAAAAAAGTCAACAATCTAAAACAGCTCTTGCTACATTCGTCTCCTTGTAGCACGATGAAACCTTCACCTCCATTGTACCTGACAGAAATTGCTACGCTATAGGCGTTATCGATCGACGCCGACAATGGCCAGCCTACAATTAAGTCAAGCTTTTATTAAAAAAAAAAATGTAAAATCTAATTACAGTCATTGCCTCCCTGTCAATACACCACAATGACAACCTGTCCAGAAAGGATAACAAGTGTTATACAGAGAGTCATCCCCCCTCCCATAACCACTTAAAACCTCCTTCATTCCCCGTTCATGTACCAATTCCTTCAATTTGCTAACTTATTTCCCGTCCTTTTTCCTGCTCTTGGCAATTCCATAGACACACATTATTATGGTAATGGCTGCCCCTAAGGAATGTAGATTGGGATGATGAGGAAGACCAAGAGAGGAGTAGATATTTGCCATTATTTCTGAAGGGGAAGGGAAGGGAGGGAGAGGGTGGCTGCGAGATTATATTTGAAGGGAGGCAAGAGAGAAAGACGCCTAAGCCATCCATTGCCTCAAGGCAACAGTAATGTATGCGCTGACAGCTTGAGTTTCATGCTCTGCTATTTAAAAATAATGGCTTTCTGACAAAATTGCTTGCGTTGGTGTGTAAGGATGTGTCCACGTCCCAAGAATTCATGCTGAGCATCAACAGCTGAAACATATGATCTTGCAATGTACGAATAAAGCACACGTTCCCCCCCCCTTTAGTTTGTAACAAAAAAAAAAAAAAAAGGAAGAACAAGAATTACTAAGTATTGGCAGCTTTCTTTTCTTTTCCTTTCCTTTTTTATGATATGTCAAATGTATTTTTGACAAGTTTCATTTTGTTCATAGAAGGCAGGGAGTGGCCACGTACATTTATAAGTATCGGAAGAGAGCCAGCGTGGTGAAGTGGTTAAGAACGGTGGTTTTGAGCAGTGGAGCTTGATCTGGAGAACTGGGACTGGGTTTGATTCCCCACTCCTCCACATGAGTGGCTGAGCTAATCCTGTGAACTGGATTTGTTTCCCCTCTCCTACACATGAAGCCAGCTAGGTGACCTTGGGCTAGTCACCGCTTTCTCAGCTCTCCTACCTCACTGGGTGTCTGTTGTGGGGAAGGGAAGGGAAGGTGATTGCAAACCAGTTTAATTTTTCCTTAAGTGGTAGAGAAAGTTGGCATATAAAAAACAGCTTTTCTTCTTCTTCCTCTGTGGCATCATTTTTGTGCTTGTTTCCCCCCCAGAAAGCTACAAAATGGTGTCATTGAGGTGGATCCCTCCACTCCACTGAGCAACGTTTATTTATTTATTTAAACATTTCTAACCTGGTGTTTTTTTGGGGGGAGGGGGTCAAGTTTTAAGCCATCCTCTTCTGTTGGCGGAAGAGCCATTTTCGTTTACGTGGCTCTCCTTATTGGAGGAAGAGCCACTGAAGTTGGAAGGAGGCTCCTTAGGCTGTAGGAAGGCTCCCTGGAGGATGGTTGGATCCACTACCCCACTCTACAGGCACAGGGCTAGCCAATTTCTTCCCACAACTACTATAACCCCCATTGCCCACCCATTTATTAAAGTCTACCATTATGGTCTTTACTGAGAGAAACTCAAACAGCATGCCTAGACCTTTAAACTCCTGATAGCATGGTGCAGTGGTTAGAGCAGTGTTTCTCAACCAGGGATCCCTTGGAACCCTAGGCTTCTGCGAGAAATTGCTAGGGGTTCCATGAGAAATAGTGGCAGGTAGGCTAATCATATGTACATGATATGCCAATGATGTGTAATCATATGTAGGGGCTTCCTGAGACATGAATATTATTTCAAGGGTTCCGCAAAGGTAAAAAGGTTGAGAAACACTGGGTTAGAGGCTCAGACGAGATTTGAATCTCCACTCTGCCATGAAAATTTCTCTCAGCCTTGCCTATCTCACAGGGTTGCTGTAAGGATAAAATGGAGGAGGAGAGAATGATGTTGTAAAGCCGCTGGAAATGTAACACAGAAAAACTGTGGCTCACCCTGACCATTACTTCCTCAGCTCCAACACCTGTCTTCCTCCCTCACTTGTAGTCCTTTACAGCAAAAGTAATTTACAGTTGAAATAATAGCCTAACATTTAGAGTATTTTTTCCCAAAGTAATAATCCATAGTTAAATGAGCTGATGCAAAGACAAGATTTATTAAATAATGATGACAGAATATACATAATTGTAATATACGATACCTGTCCTTTAAATGTGGTGGCTGTAGATCAATATCTAAAATGTATCAGAAAAGATAATTCTGGGTCTATGGTTCGTTGAAGTTCTTTGACCTACAAGTTTTAAAGTAATTTCAGGATCCAGGCACAGTCCATTCAGATGGAGAATCCAATGGGATGCGTGACGGGGGAGGCAGTTGTGAATTTCCTGCATTGTGCAGGGGTTGGACTAGATGACCCAGGTGACCCCTTCCAACTGTATGATTCTACATGCAGGTTTCTTATATCCTTCAAACCTTCACTTCCTTAAAAACTCCAGCAATTTAGAAGACAGCCTCTGCGAGATGGCAGATAGACGGGAACCAGCTTTACCAGAGGACAATATGAAGAGTGGGTGGATGCCTGTAGATTTGCAACTGGGAGAGGGCAGATGGCCCCTTCCAGGAGGCCAAATTCTGCCCAGGGGCCACCATTACATTAAACAGCAAAACAGTGAAAGTGGTCAGCCACTCTCATCATTGCCCAGATGGCACTTGGAGGAACAGCGAGAGAGAAACAGCCATGAGAAAAATGTCTTACTAGCCTGTTGGGGGGGGGGGGGTAGAGCCATCTCTGTAAAACCACTGAATTAAAACACACTCTGCAAACACATCTCAAGCCCTGGTAACATTCCAGCAGATAATATATGTACTACACTAGTGATACAATCAGATACTGCGTGTGGCATTGATGGAACTATCTTAGAGGCACAAGACATGCTAAAGATTTTGTGACATAGAGTCGCACGGCTCCTTAACAACTGGCGCTTGGACTCCTTTAACCTTCCCCAAGAGAATCTCGCTTTTATCCGACCACCACATCACACCACAGCTGTAATCCAGATAGCTGAACTCAAATTTATGATTCTAATACAATATGTTCCCTCCAGGCCCAAGAAAACAGAGCGAGAGTTTATGATTTCATTAGTTACCATTCTGGCTTCTGTTCTACACTGCCCCCTGGACCACATCCTAGTCACAGACAGATGGCTTGCGACAATCCTCCCAACGGCTACCCTGCGTTCTTCTGGACTCGGACCGATTTCTTGCACAATGTTTTAAAAACTTTGGGCCGGTTCTTACATGCATTTACATTGCTCGATGGCCTGCAGCTGAATATATGAAGAAGAAAAGTTGGTTTTAATCTGCCGACTTTCTCTACCTCTTAAGGAGGAATCAAACTTCAAATCAAATCACACCTTTATTTGGCATTAATTAAGGAGGAATCAAGCCGGTTTACAATCACCTTCCCTTCCCTTCCCCACAACAAACACCCTGTGAGGTAGGTGGGGCTGAGAGAGCTCTGACTAGCTCAAGGCCACCCAGCTGGCTGCATGTGGAGGAGTGGGGAAACAAATCCAGTTCACCAGATGAGAGTCTGCCACTCATGTGGAGAAGTGGGGAATCAAACCCAGTTCTCTAGATCAGCACCGCTCCAAACCACCGCTCTTAACCACTACACCATGCTGTATCCATCCAATTGAAAACAGTTGCATTTGAAGCGATGTGAGGCCATAGAAAAGTTTCACTAGTGGTAGCTGATCCACATGTGCAAGTCACCCATGTTTCTGCATTAAGTGGTGAACACACAAGCACATGAATCAATTCATACAGAGCTTAATCTGAGGCGTGCTTTCAGCGTCAGGACTGTGGTATATTGAATCTGCTCTGAGGCACGAATGGGAGGCTAGGGTTGTCAGCACTTCAGCAAATGCTTCAGCAAATGCAGGGAGATTAGGAGGGCCGTGCCCAGGGAGGGTGGAATTTCGGGAGGATGTAATGCCACTTCCGGGTGGCACTGTGCAAATTTCCTCAATCTCTATGGTAAAGACTATAGAGATTGGTGCAATTCCTAGACCGTCACCCAGAAATGACATCACATCCTCCCCAAACTCTTTCCTCCCTAAGGTACTACTCCCCAACTTCCAAGTGATGCTTTAGGAATTTCCTCAACCTCTATGGCTTTTACCTTGAAAGACTGAGGAAATTCCTAAAGTGTTACCTAGATGTGACCATTTTGGCCCTTTTTTTCTTTCTGCTTCTCAGTTTCTTGAGAGCAGGGGATTCCAGCGGAGGGCAAAGGCTTGGTAAACCTAATGAAGATAAGCAAGTAGGAAATAAATAGATTAAACTCAAGGACAAAAAGGAAAGAGTGCTTTTGAACATTTGCCAAGGAACCAGAAAAAAACACCCTGACACGCTTTCTGGTTTGGGGGAAAGGATATAACTTGCCTCGCATGCCTTTGCTGTCCAAATGAAGCTTTCCCTGCAATCTCCCACTACATCTCCCCACGCTGCCTTCAGCATCAACAATATAGAAACTGTATTCTAATTCCTGAAGCATATCTTGACAGACTCCTTCCTTTCCTAATTAACATGCAATCAAAATTAAGCTCTGATTGGGGGCTGATCTTCCGAAACAAACCAAGGATCAATTTCCCAAAACTAGAGTTCAGAGAATGGAGGTCGCCAGACCACTTCATCACAATCATACATGATTTGGGAATGCTCCTCTCTTCATGCACACGCTGTTCTTGCACCAGGTTAGACTGTGGCATGCATGCAGAAGAAACTTCAGCCCTCCCCTGTGGTCTCCTGTGATGGCTGAAATAGTTCCCCAATAGACTGTTTCTACTTGGTGTGACAGCGGGCGGGGGGGGGGGGAGTTGAAGCACATTATGCATGCATGTCATGGGGCTAATCTGGAGGAGGAACACATAATGCAGGAAGATAGAAGAATATGCAAATCATAAAGGACTCTGATGGAGTCCATGGGTTCAGACTGGGGCTCCCCTTTAACAGACGTTTATACTCAGATTCCCTTTGCAACGCTCATGTACCCTTTCAGATAATTTCACAAAGGGCTATGTTCAGCAAATCTAGGGATGAAACTTTCTTTTTTTGCCATTAGTCCGTGGGCTGCAGGTGGAGAGGTTGTGTGTTTGAATGCTTTTTTCACCCAAGGATAGGGCTGCCAACCTCTAGGTAGTAGCTGGAGATCTCCCGCTATTACAACTGATCTCCAGCCGATAGAGATCAGTTCCCCTGGAGAAAATGGCTGCTTTGGCAATTGGACTCTATGGCATTGAAGTCCCTCCCTTCCCCAAACCCTGCCCTCCTCAGGCTCTGCCACAAAAATCTCCAGGTGTTTCCCAACCTGGAGCTGGCAACCCTACCCAAGAAAAAGAATTCCTCTGAGCATGTAGAAAATTAGCCAAGCTGGGAGAAGACGCCAGCTTTGCCTTCCTTCTGGCATTCTATTTTTCTACATGCAGGATGCTTTTATGAGAATGTGTTGAAGCACACAACCCTCCCTAATGTGCAGCTGGTGTGAGACAGTCAAGGGTAAGTTGTGTTTGCTGGCACATAATCATTGTGCAGGGCTGCCAGGTCTCCTGTTATAGCAGAAGTAGGGTTGCCAGCTCCCTCTTCACCACCGGCAGGAGGTTTTTGGGATGAAGCCTGAGGAGGATGGGGTTTGGGGAGGGGAGGGACTTCAATGCCATAGAGTCCAATGGCCAAAGCAGCTATTTTCTTCAGGTGAACCGATCTCTATCCGCTGGAGATCAGTTGTAATAGCAGGAGATCTCCTGCCACCACCTGGATGTTGGCATCCCTAGCAGAAGACCTTCTGCCTAGTAGCCCCAGTTACTTGCCACTGCTCAGTAGATAAATGGGGGGAATAGGTGTCTCACTGACATCACAAAATCACTTTCAGCACGAACTCAGATTGATGTCATAACATTAGTATGGCACAATAGGATTCTCCCGGATCTCAGACTAATTTCAGGGGAATCCTAGAGTGGAGGGTGGCGCAGCCTGCAGGGCACAAGAAAACCTGGTGAATTGTGGATAGATCCGGAGTGTGTCAATCACATAGTTAATTCTTGAGAATTTCCACAATACAGTATTGCCTATTTACCAGAGCATGAACTTGCAAAACTATTAAAAACAGGCCTCTGTAAAAACAAATACATTTAGTAAACAAAAAACTGAGCAAGATTCTAAATACCTCATTGGAATGCTGAACAAAATCCATCTATGCAAAAAGAAAACACTTTACAAATTGCTTTAAAAATTAATCCAGAATGAGATAATTTCATACTCCAGATGAGCAGTTTGTCATGTTTGTGCTTCTATTTTTTTCCCTACAAACCATCTGAGTCATCATTATGCTCCACTAAGGGAATGAATGCTTTCCCAGAAATCATGACATGGGTAATTAAACAGGTGAGAGAAAGCAAGATTCTATTGTGTGAAGTTTTTATTTAAAGCCTCAGAATATGTACTTAGAACAAAGGTATGACTATCATATTTGGGCCGATTCACACAATTGTCTGAGAAGACTGAAAGGCTTCATGTAGTGACTCTACCACATTGTTTTCACTTGAGGAAAATCTTCACGTACAATAGCTCTTGTGGGGAGGGGGGGAATGAGTTTAAATTTTGCCTTACTTGCAGTATAGTGGTTAAGAGCGTCACACTAGTATTTGGGTTTGAATCTGCACTTGTACCATGGAAGCTGCTGGGTGACCTTGGGCCAGTCAGACCCTCTCAGCCTAACTTACCTCACAGGATTGTTGTGAGGATAAAATGGAAGAGAGGAAAATTATATAAGCCACTATGGGTCTCCATTGGAGGGAAAGGTGAGATACAAATGAATGAAATTTTAAAAATCCCATTAATCATCTGGGGAGCTCAAGATGGCGTGCATGATTGTCTTGACCTCACAGCTACCCTATGAGATAGATTAGCTTGAAAATGACTGTGTTAAGGTCACCCAGTAAGCTTTAGGATGGAGTGGGGATTTGAACCTGGATCTTCTCATTCCTACTTTAGCACTAACCAGCACACCACACTGGCTCTCAAATATGAAAATGAGTTGGTGAAGTCATCATCTACATATCTTATGACCTTGAAGAAGAAGAAGAGTTGGTTTTTATATGCCAACTTTCTCTACTTTAAGGGAGAATCAAACCAGCTTACCATCACCTTCCCTTTCCCTCCCCACAACTGACACCCTGTGAGGTAGGTGGGGCTGAGAGAGCTCTAAGAGAGCTGGGATTAGCCCAAGGTCACCCAGCAGGCTTCATGTGTAGGAGTGGGGAAACCAACCCGGTTGACCAGATTAGCCTCCGCTGCTGATGTGGAGGCCTGGGGAATCAAACCCGGTTCTCCAGATTAGAGTCCACCACTCCTAACCACCACTCTTTACCACTACACCACATGTAGACATTTAACTGACCTGCCATTGGTTCCTCCCTTCATAGACTAACGTGTTGGACTAATATGAAGGAAAGGTTATTCATTAACTAAATGAGGACTGGTTCACATATGCCTATAATCACTGAGCAGTTCTATACATTTAGGGAGAGTGAATACGTAAACTGACTACACTGTGTTCAAAATGATCTGAAAATTCTATCTGTGATGTTTGATTTCGGCTCTTGGTGATTATCATTTCTACAGCTCCGTACAGTACATTATGATGACAAAACACATCACAGCGTGAAGTCCAACCAGCGTTATAGCTCCTACAGCCAGGCTGTGATGCATATATTAACAACCCTATTATCCAAATTGGCTTCATTATCCAACTTCATTGCTTTGTTATCCCTTTTCTTGACCTTGCTCCAAAACTGGTCATTTAGGTTAGTGAAATAATGTCTATTAAATGAAGGATTCATATGGAGCTCGATTCTGGAAGATTTTTAGTCAAATTGAAGGAGGATAGGCCTGTCGGTGTCTACTGGCTGACACAATTCCTATTCAGGTACAGAGGCAGTATAGTTCTGAATGGTAGATGAGTGGAAGGAGCAGAAGAAGCAGAAGAAGAGTTGGTTTTTATATGCTGACTTTCTCTACCTTTTAGGGAAGAATCAAACTGGCTTACAATCTTCTTCCCTTCCCCTCCCCACAACAGACACCCTGTGAGGTGGGTGGGGCTGAGAGAGTGTGACTAGTCCAAGGTCATCCAGCTGGCTTCATGTAGAGGAATGGTGAAACCAACCTGGTTCACCAGATTAGAGTCTGCTGCTCATGTGGAGTGGGGAATCAAACCTGGTTCTTCAGATTATAGTCCACCGCTCTTAACCACTACACCACGCTGGCTCTCAAACAAAACAAATTGAGAACATCTCACCTTCTTTGCCTGTTTATGGGTTTCCAGGTGCATCTGGATGGTCACCTTTAACAACAGTTAAACTTGACAACAGTTAGACCTGATAGATTTTGGTCTTATTCAGCCAGGCATCAGGATGTTAAAATCACAAACATTCAAATTAAAGTCAAAATATTCAAGAGCTGACAAAGTGCTAAATCCTTTTCTTAAGTTTAAGTACATAAGTAGCTCTACTGAAGTCAGTTGGGACTCCTGCCATGATCTATGTCAGATACACATTTCAGATCCCATCATTTTGTACAATCTATTGCTTTAGGCATCTAAATAATGGAAAGGATGGTGGAATTAATCAGCTTCTGCCTCTTCCAACTTTACAGTAGTAAGTCTTATTCTTGGCAATGCTAAATGAAGCACCTGCGGTTTTATCTGTTCTCCTTCGTCTTGATATATGAAAGAAGCAGCTCCAGAAATGTTTATACAGCAGCAGCCCTAAGAATTCATCTCATTGCTGTTATTTTTTAATGGGAGAAGAAGAACAGGAGAAACCGAGAACGGTTTCATGGGGACCTCAGATTATTTTATAGTGGTTATGAATGGCAGTCACAGCGAGACCCTGGAGAGAGATTCCTTTCCTGCGGCCTTACCAGCAAAGCTGCCTAGAACTCATTTCAACGACAAAGCGGAGTCGAATACTCAGCGGCATGGAGGCAGAGTGGCTCAAATATTTGGGACTCAGAGGTCCATAGCCTATTTCATCTCCCGTTGTCCCCTTAACCCATCAACCGCTGTTTATTGAGACAGCACAGTGAATCCTATGCTCAGCTATGGAGATGCAGCTTGCCACTATGCACATGTGAAGCCCCGCCGTCGCTCCCTTGTCTGTGGGAGTAACTGCCATGATGCCCAACACTGCACTATCCCTGAAGGCCTTGGATTGGGGGGCAAAGGGGGTTGCACCACCTTATTCCTTTGCTCCCTTTGCTCCCTGTGCTTTACAAGACTTTGCAGCCTCTCTTTCTTGGGCTATGGGTATTCATATGTTGGCCAGAAACTGGACGAGGCCCACTTCACTTGAGCACATGGTCTAGTTTTAGCAATGCTAAGTCACCCTAAGAGGTGATCTTTCCTTGGGAGGGGGGAATGGTACTTTGTTGCTTGAGAGCCAGCATGGGGTAGTGGTTAAGAGCAGTGGTTTGGAGCAGTGGGCTCTAATCTGGAGAACCAGGTTTGATACCCCACTCCTCCACATGAGCAGTGGATGCTGATCTGGTGAACTGGGTTGGTTTCCCCACTCCTACATATGAAGCCTGCTGGGTGACCTTGTGCTCGTCACAGCTCTCTTAGAGCTCTCTCAGCCCCACCTACCTCACAGGGTGTCTGTTGTGGGGAAGGGAAGGTAATTGTAAGCTGGTTTGATTCTTGCTTAAGTGGTAGAGAAAGTTGGCACATAAAAACCAACTTCTCCTCCTCCTCCTCAAGTTTTTAGTGTCTTTGCGCATTATCAACCATGTGATGGTTGGCCAAAATGGTGACTGAAAGGTCTGAACTCTGGTTCTGCCTGGCTGACAGGTACCAGGAGCTGGTGCTGGAGAATAGCCGCTCAGTTCCTTGACGCTTGCACCACAGAGTCTTGCATGGTTCCATCTTGTCCCCTATACTGTTCCAAGATGAAATCACTGGGAAAGGGCCATCAACGGGCAGAGGATACACAACTCTACTTCCTCTTGAGATTGTGAGATTGCTCTTATTGGATTTTCTTAATGAATATTTAGAAGTGGAAATGAGCAGGGGAAAGGCCAATAAACTCTTGGCAATATCCATATTCTGAGGACAAACAAAAGAGGGTGGCTGTCTCCAAAGAGCCTCGGTGTGAATGTCCAAAGGAATCTGGCTGACCACTGTCGGAGACACAGTACTAGTCTAATTGAAGCTCATATTTGATCCAGTGAGAGATTTTGTATATTTTAATCTAGAAGACAGAAAAAGAAAAATGGAGAATGTGCCCTGCTGAAGTCCAGCCCTAACAATCAATACCCAGCGGAGGATCTCCTGTAACTAGGGTTGCCAACCTCCAGGTACTAGCTGGAGATCTTTTGCTATTACAACTGATCTCCAGCCGATAGAGATCAGAGAGAGAAAATGGCCACCTTGGCAATTGGACTCTACTGAATTGAAGTCCCTCTCCTAGCTTCTCAGGCTCTGCCTCCAAAACCTCCCGCTGACAGCAAAGAGGGACCTGTCAACCCTACCTGTAACATATTGACTGAGAAAGGTGGGGCAGCATCAACCCTCTGGTTCCAGGCTTCATCATACTGGAAACTGTTGGCCAGGGAAAACATTGTATATTTCCTAGCAACTGCCTGGGCTTCCCCCAGAGGTCCCCATCAAGACACTGCATCATAGCATTTTTACAGTGCAGTCCTAAGAACACTTTCCAGACCCACTGAACACACTGAAGCAGGATTTTGAATAGACTTATTTAGGGTTCCTTTCTCAGAGGCGGATTTTGGCTAGAATGATAGAAATCGTTCATTGCAGCAAACGTATTTACCTCCCCTTCCCCCCCCCCAACAAGAGCTATTAGGGTAAGATTTGGAACCCCATAAGGCAGGCTTAGCAAGCTCTTGGTAAAAATTCAAGGAGTGGGAAAGGGTTAAGCATTTACTGCTACCAAATAATCAATTTACAATACCCAACATATACTTAAGGTTAAAACACAGTAGAAAACAATTACTAAACATAGCATCACTAATAACATAACAATATATTCCCCCTGAACCAGCCTCAATTGAACTGAATTCATTCAAATCACAAAATTTGTTTCAACATTCAACTTACAGCTTACATGCTTATTTTATTTTGACGTTTGAGCGACATCACCTCCGCCAAAAATCTTGCAACAGAACTAGTGATATCAGGGTGAATATCTCCCATTATGTGGGTTATCACCCAGGACTCCAAGGGAAGTTTGTATTTAGACAATATTGGGGTGATCCAACGCAACCGAGGAGCTGACCAGTGCTGACAAAACAATAAGAGATGGTATAGAGTCCCAATATCTTCAGATTTACATTCACAAACTCTATCTGAGTAGGGAATTTTCACAAAACGACCTGACATCTCTGCAGTTGGATAAGCATTTAGTCTAGCGAGCATAAAGGCACGTCTATGGCCTGGGAACAACATGTAAATTAGATCTGGATGCACAAGAATTTGTTGGTGGAATCAGTCCCAATTTGCATCCAAAAATTCTCAAAGAACAAAGTATCATTTACTTAAATTATTTACACGAATACACATACTATGAAAATTAAACACGCGGCTTTCTACTTTGTGCAAGTAACCAAAACATGCATATTTATAAGCTGATCAATATTTAAATGCAATACATTCAAAGGAGAGCCTGCTTATAAATACTCAGTGTTTCCAGGCCTCATAGCAGTATTATCTCCACTTTCCTTATATTATTTGTATCCAGCATTTCTTTTCATACTCTCTAGGATTCTGTTTGTTTTATTTGATCCGTGCACAGGAAGCTCTGCAGGGCTTTTAAGACATTGCTTCTCCTAAGTTAGTTCATAACCCATTTCCCAATTAAGTTTGCCGGATGTAAGAACTCACTATCCAGCACCCAACCCATAACATAAAGTCATAATTTGGGATGGACCCCAAGACAAGCCACAGATGAACAGTTCTTGAAACTCCTTTATAAGGCCTGCTGAAAACAGCCAAGGAAGAAGGAGGCCTGGACTTGTCCTCAAAGCCAGACAGCTAGCAGAGGCCAGGGAGAGATAGAACCCTCTTTTCCAGTGTTGAGGCATTACTCATAGGTATGCTGGAAAAGTAGAAGCTGGAAGGCAAGCCCCTCCCAAACTCCAGATCCCGACCAGTGGAGTCTGACAGCCTGCCTGTAGTGTCTCTGCATAAGAATGTGCTTTTCTCCAGTCCGGCCCTACTTAGCTTCTGAGATCTGTCAAGATTGCTAGGGTTGCCAGGTCCCTCTTCACCACCTGTGGGAGGTTTTTGCGGCAGAGCCTGAGGAGGGTGGGGTTTGGGGAGGGGAGGGAATTCAATGCCATAGAGTCCAATGGCCAAAGCAGTCCTTTTCTCAGGTGAACTGATCTCTATCGGCTGGAGATCAGTTGTAATAGCAGGAGACCACCAGCTAGTACCTGGAGGTTGGCAACCCCAAAGATCAGGATAGCCTTGGCCATCCTGGCGAGTAATGTAGCAGTTTAAAATCGGCTCAACCAGCAGTAAAGGCGATAGAATCATCGGATTGGTCTACGCGGGATCAGCTGACCGCGATTGAGAACACTTTGAATTCGCATTGCCTGATTTGTGGCGAAGTATAACACATCTTAAGGACTTTATGGACCTTGCTGCTGGTCGTAAGAAATATTCCCCCTGGGGGTATTATAACTTGGAATAATTGTATTACAAAGAAAAAAACTGTGTAAATGCATACAAGCCTAATTGACATTGATTTCAGGCTGTTTGTAGTTTAGAACTTAGTTATATAGTGTTAAGCATATACAGTGTGCATATTGCAGTAACATATTAGTAAAAGTGCATATGTTAAAGAAAATTAGTGGCTGTGTACTGAGATCATTTCCTTAGGGATTCACTAACCTTATATCAGTACACCTCCAGTTTATAGTACCTGGAGGTTGGCAACCCCAAAGATCAGGATAGCCTTGGCCATCCTGGCGAGTAATGTAGCAGTCCTCAAAAAACTATGGAAGAAATGGTTCATTGTGTTATTGCATTTAAACAGGGCTCTGAACGCAACTGTTCTCTTCGTCTCATTAACAGATTTCTTAGTATGGTGTTTTCACTGTGTGATGCCCAGAGGCAAAGGAAGAAAGCAATCACTGCTAATGCAGCAATTCAGTCCCTCCCTCCACAATGTACCCTGCTGTACCGTCTAATTCAGAAATTAAAGGCTAGAACAGAAAGGACAGCTGCTGGTAACATGAAGTGTCATCTCTTGCTGTATTCTGTAGTCACCCTCAAACTGCACATGAGAAACGAGGCAGGTAAACTTTCACCTCCAGTCTGGGCACACAAGTATAAACATACAGTACAACACAAACTGTGCTCCTCCAACCTGTTGAAAACAGGATTCCATAGAAGGAGTAGTAGTAGTAGTTGGTTTTTATACCCCACTTTTCTCTACCTTTAAGGAGTCTCAAAGAGGCTTACAATCACCTTCCCTTCCTCTCCCCACGACAGACACCTTGAGGGCTGAGAGAGTTCAGAGGGAACTGTGACTAGCCCAAGGTCACCCAGCTGGCTTCATGTGTAGGAGTGGAGAGACTAACCCAGTTCACCAGATTAGAATCCGCCGCTCATGTGGAGGAGTGGGGAATCAAACTCGGTAGATGAGGCATCAGCCCTAAAAAGGCAGAGAGTCAGCCCAAAGCTTGATGGTGGGAAAATGTTGTAGCAGCTTTCCTGAAAACACAAGGGAAGGAGCTAATTGGTGTTTTTTTTTGGGGGGGGGCAGTCCACAATCTTGATTCTACCAGGAGGAAAACAACAACAGCACATCATATATTGCCATCTGTCAAAACTCTTACCATGGTGACACCCCAAGCCGGGCCTCTTTGTGTTTTCAGTTTCGAGGTAGGTCCATGTCAAAAACCATATCAAGGTGAACTCCAGTAATTTGAGGAGGAGGAGGAGGAGGAGGAGGAGGAGGAGAAGGAGAAGGAGAAGGAGAAGGAGAAGGAGAAGGAGAAGGAGAAGGAGAAGGAGAAGGAGAAGGAGAAGAGGAGGAGGAGGAGGAGGAGGAGTTGGTTTTTATATGCCGACTTTCTCTACCACTTAAGGAAGACTCAAACCGGCTAAGAGAGCTTTTAATAGAACTGTAACTTGCCCAAATCCAGTTCACCAGATCAGCGTCTGCCGCTCATGAGGAGGAATGGGGAATCAAACCTGGTTCTCCAGACCAGACTCCACCACTCCTAACCACTACTCTTAATCACTACACCATCCCAAAACAACTCCAAGCCTTTCCAATGGGTTTCATTGCCATACCTTTTCCACTTCACCTGTTCTACCCCTCTCTGCCCAGAGTAATTCCAACGAATTGTTTAATCTATTCCTGCTCTCTCTTTTCCTCCTCCCATCAACAACCTATGGTGCTTACTTTCCCCCTTCCACAGCTCTTTTCTCCCGTTCTGTCTCTCCCCCTGTCCTGTATTTTTCAGGGTCTCTCTCCTTCCCCATTCTCCATGTGGGATGCTTTACTTTTCCCCATAAGCGAGAATGGCAGCCATTTGCTCCAGGATGAGGAGATGAAGAGATGTACTCTTGGGCACAATTTGGGTAGGATTAATTCTGTTTTCTATATTTGGGGGAACCAAGATGCTTCTATCTGAGTTTGATTCCTTGGTCATTCTGAATGTGATGCAATTTTAGACTTTTGCACAGATTAAATTATCTGCTGATTTATTTCGTACCCTTTATCCCTCCCTTGTCTCACAAAGCTCTGGGTTGCATACAAAATTCTGTTCCCTCCTCCATTTTATCCTCATAACAACCCTCTAAGCTAGGTTACACTGAGAAGGAGTGACTAAAACAAGATCACCCAGTCATTTTCATGCTAAGCAGGAATTTGAACCCCGGTCTTCCAGGTTTCAGTCCAATACTCCAACCAGTATGAAACACTGGCTCTAATTTCATCAACATACATAGTGGTTTACAGTGTACCATAATTAAATAACTACTTCCAAGAGGATTATAGGCTAAAATACACAAAACAAAGCTTTCATTTGCAGGATAAATGTAGGATCCAATACGGCTGTTTCCTTTGCTCCAATCCACCATTGCATTTTTAAAAAGGAAAATGGAAGAACAATTTTCCTGATAAATAAGGCAGGAAGCAGTAGCTCAATATCTAACAATGCCTCACCTTCTGTCCAATTCCAGCAACAACCAAGTAAGGCTGAACAAATAACATTTAAAGAGAGAGAGGGAGCAAAAGTATTTAAATGATAATATATTTCAAGAAAAGACGGAAAAACTGCTCCAAACTCTCTCCCTATAGAGCTTGGGCCCCAAAGCAGCAAAGGATCTATGGTACAAATTAAAAAGTATGACAGTTCCAAGATCTTTCTCCCCATTCCATTTTCAATGGGATTTTGATACTGATGTACACAGTCTTTCGTTTTACCATATGGTGCAAGCAGTCATTCACCACCGTTATAGTGAGGACTCCTGAGATACTCCCTTATTTGAAGACCCATCACAATAGACTGAAATTGCCAAATGTTTCAGCTGCTGTCAAATACAATTACAGCTCCTGAGACGATGGAATTTGGGGTCTATTTCTCAAAAGGCAATCCACTTATTCTGCAAATCTAGCTTTGCTCTGAACTTTCAAGCAAAAGTGAGGCCTTTGAACTTCAATTCACTCCTCTTTGCCCTAAAATAATGAAACAATTATTCATTTTCAGTGAAGCACGCTTCCAAGAAAGGATAGTTTGAAGGTAAAGTCAAAACAAGAAACAATGTGAACCTTTATATGGCGTAAGAAACGCTGATCCTTCAAGGGAAATCCTACAATAAACTATTCCATGTTTAGATGTCATTACCTGATTGGGCTGGAGACAAGTGTGAAGCTCTTTGTCCCCTTCAGCTCAATTTCAACCCTCTACCATGCTAATTTAAAGATGGCCGTATCTTCAGCAGGAATCATCCAGCAAAGGGCACTAAAACAGGCAGCAGCATCAGGGTCCTGCAGGACCCTGGAGAGCTCCCAAGGAAGGCAGACATCGATCCTTTGTTATGCAATGGATCCATAGGAGTTGTGCAATGGATTCTTCATATTTGCAAGCTGGACTTAAGAATGTAAGAAGAAGTGCCTTGCTGGATCAGACCAATGGTCCATCTATTCCAGCATCCTGTTTCGCACAGTGGTCAACCAGTTACTTCGGAGGGCCAACAACAGGGCATAGAGGCCAAAGCTTTCCCCTGATGTTGCCTCCTGGCACTAGTATTCAAACATTTCCTGCCTCTCAGTGTGGAAGTTCCCTTTAGTTACCATGACTAGTAGCCACTGATAGACCTATCCTCCATTATCTAATTCCCTTTTAAACCCATCTGTGCCTGTGGCCGTCACTATGTCCTCTGGCAGCAAATTCCACATGTTGATTGTTAGAGCTGCACTGCTTAAACAAAGTTGCAGAAAATGCAAAGGAGCAGTGGTCTGGTTCAGAAATGTGCAGTATCATGCTGTAGATCAGTCACTGTTATGTTCTCTGTCTCTTCAAATGGGGTCCTCAAAGAGCCCTAGCAGGGTCAAGTTTAGAGCTGTTATCTGAAAAGTTCTGAGCTTACAAGACATGTTCAGAATCTAGGAAACCATATTCCTCAGATAATTATGTAGGGAACAAGCTATCAGACAACATCTAGCAGCTTCTGGATTCATGAGAGTTCTTGGACACATGATCCTGGCTAGAGGTCATTATCGAAGACTAGGAGGCCAGGTTCCAATACGGCAAAGTATCCACGTTGCAATGCTCACTTGTTCACAAAGCATCCTGCGCAGCCTTTTATCTACACTACAAGGTGTGGAGGAGGATGTACCTTTGGATATGCATTGCAACATAGATAGGAATCTAGTCAGTGATAAGGATGCAGCTGCGCACACATCGTTGGATTGGGCCTTCAATCTCTTTGTATATTTTTCTTCTCAGTTCAAAGAGTTCACACGATAATTAACACACTTTGAGTTGCCCAGTTGGGAAAAAGGTGTTCTCATAGATGATGACCATGCAATGTGGCAAAACAGAAATTCTGATTGGAGCTGGATTTCTCATATTCAGGCCATCATGGGATGATTTCCTCCCCTTCCCATACGCCATCTCATTGACATGCCTTCTATCCCAGATACTAGAATCATAGAATCATAGAGTAGGAAGGGACCACCAGGGTCATCAAGTCCAACCCCCTGCACAATGCAGGAAATTCACAACTACCTTCCCCACACACCTAGTGACCAGAAGATGGCCAAGATGCCCTCCCTCTCATCATCTGCCTAAGGTCACAGAATCAGCATTGCTGACAGATGGCCATCTAGCCTCTTCTTAAAAACCTCCAGGGAAGGAGAGCTTACCACCTCCCAAGGAAGCCTGTTCCACTGAGGAACCACTCTAACTGTTAGAAAATTCTTCCTAATGTCTAGACAGAAACTCTTTTGATTTAATTTCAACCCGTTGGTTCTGGTCTGACCTTCTTGGGCAACAGAAAACAACTTGGCACCATCCTCAATATGACAGCCCCTCAAGTACTTGAACATGGTTATCATATCCCCTCTCAGTCTTCTCCTCTTCAGGCTAAACATACCCAGCTCCTTCAACCTTTCCTCATAGGACTTGGTCTCCAGACCCCTCATCATCTTTGTTGCCCTCCTCTGGACACGTTCTGTCACAGCCTCTGACATCTTACAGCACGTGAACTATGATATTGAATTGTACATATGCAGAAAAATTCATTATAAAACTAAAACTACACATACAAACAACAAACTAAGACTAAACTGCAAACTATATAGCAGAAGTTTTAGTTACTTTTAAGAAGGAAAGAAAGCCTGAAAATATTAAACCAGAGGCTTATGTTTCTGAAATATATCAGGGTCAGAGCTAACTGACTTGCTAAGCTTTTCCTATTTTTCCTGACCTTCTCCAGCCATTTCAGTGAAGAAGAGCAGAGCCCTTTTTATTTCAATGGAGAAGAGCAAAGCCCTCCATTTCAGTGGAGAAGAGCAGAGCCCTTTTCAGATATAAACTATCTTCCTGCCCTTCCAATGACATCATGAATAGAGATGCTCTCCACCCTCCACACTACAAGGCTATTCAATGCTAACTAATGATGACATAATGCAATATAAGCAATAATTGTGTTTTATGATTTAAGCATGTAAACATACTATTGATTCATAAATGAATGTAATGAAAGCGTATTATGCTGGAGATGAGAATGATGTTAAAATTGAGTATATATGATCACAAAACTCAAAACTGATTGTTTATAGTTTAGTAAAAGAAACTAAAAGAAAAGGAAGCCCATATTAGGTAATAAGGACTGAGCCCTCAGTATTATGGAGGAGGACTACTCAGCCCAAATTTTCTCAGAATCAGCAGTATTGAGGAGTTTGAAACAGTATAAATACAGGCACAGAAAGGCTAGATTTTCAGACCTCTCTCAGAGAGTCTCGAAGAAGGTGTCGGTATGTATGGCTTTGAATTATTATTCTAGAATGTGAATTAGATACTTTGAACTAAATCAGACTTATTTGACTGTTATATTTTAAAAGTTGGATTTTAAAACTGAATAGTATGTAAGACTTGCTTGCTTTACTGCATACATTGTAACTGAATACATTGTTACTGCATACATTGTACCTGAGTGTAAAGACTTTGTAACTTGCATTTACACATATTTACTAGAAGTACATCAATAAAAAGACTTGCTTTTTAAAAGTAGGTAAAGTTGTTGAGTCCTGCTTAGTGAATATCTGAATAAGATATATTAGTGACTATCTGAATAAGATAACATATCACTTCTCAGGGAGTGGTCCATTTTAAGAGTATAATCACTCAAAGGCACAACCCGCTTCAGTTCCAGCTTGTCTACATCTTTTTTAAATTGTGGTGCCCAAAACTGAACACAGGTCTAACCAGAGTGGAGTAAAGTGATACCATCACTTCACATGATCTGGACACTATACTGTACTTCTGTTGATGCAGCCCAAGACTGCATTTGCCTTTTTAACTACCGCATCACACTGCTGACTCGTGTTCAGTGTTTGGTCTACTAAGACCCCAAGATCCTTTTCACACACACTACTGCTCAAACAAGTCTCCCCCATCCTATAATTATGCATTTGATTTTTCCTACCTAAATGCAGAACTTTAAATTTGTCTTTGTTGAAGTGCATTTTATTAGTTCTAGCCCACTTCTCCAGCCTGTCAAGATCATCCTGCATCTTGACTCTGTCTTCTACTGTATTTGCTACCTCTCCCAATTTAGTATCATCTGCAAATTTAATAAGCATCCCCTCTATTCCTTCATCCAAATCATTTATAGTTTGTCCCACACACACACTTCCAAAGGCTTTGTCACCATTTTGTTTTTTGTAAATCTCATTTGCTCACAATGATCTGAAGTTATAAATTGAAGAGCTACTTCCTTTCTCTGGCAATCTGTCTGTCAAGAGGCAACAAGTAGGGGTAGCTAGGAAGAGTACCTTAACTGGATGTTGCACATGTAACTTCTTGATTGCCTTGCCAAGAGGTCACCTTGGCCTTTTACAGACAGATTGCAGATGTAAGCTGAAGTGTTAGCATGCCTAATTGTTTCTGGTTATGTGTGGAAACCAGTTTAAGGGATCTTTGACTTGAAAGATTAGATCCATGTTACCTAAGCAAATAAGATGAATAACTCGCATCTCTGCTTAGGAGACAAATGGCCAGAGAGTCAAGCCTACTCTAAGGCCTAGTTTTCAGGTGGTAAATCTGGGTCTGGGCTCTACACCTGCAGACTGCAGGTTCAGGGTCCCATGACTGAATGCTCTTTAAAATGCCCTCTGCATACAGAACTGTGGAGATAACTGTTTGGTCCTGTGAGCTCCCTTCCCAGGCTGAAGGGGTGCTTGTCCAGGCCTAGCCTGCCTAGGTTGGATGGCCACTAGGGTTGCCAGGTCCCACTCTGCCACCAGCAGGAGGTTTTTGGGGTGGAACCTGAGGAGGGTGGGGTTTGGAGAAGGGAGGGGCTTCAATGCCACAGAGTCCAATTGCCAAAGTGGCCATTTTCTCTAGGTGAACTGATCTCTAGTGGCTGAAAATCAGTTGTAATAGCAGGAGATCGCCAGCCATTACCTGGAGGTTGGGAACCCTAATGGCCACTACAGGGAGGTTATGTTGCTATTTCAATTTATTCTTGCTTTTGTTGTCTCAGTATTTTCACTCAGTCAGCACATGAAAGGCCATGTGCATTATTTTAAACTAGTTTCCCCAGGCAGCCACCTTGGGGAGGAAACTAAGAGTCATGGGCCAAGTCCCTGTCCCAATCATGGCCCATTTAAAGGCCACCTTGCCACAGACACTAGTCATTTTTTCCCTCTCTCATAATAATAGAATGTGGGGTCATCTGCTGAAGCTGGAGGGTGAGAGATTCAAAACAGATAAAAAGAAGTTTTTTTTCCACACAACACATAGTTAAATTGTGGAACTCCCTGCCCCAGGATGTGGTGATGGCTGCCAGCTTGGAGGGCTTTAAGAGTGGAGTGGACATATTCATGGAGGAAAGGGGAATTCATGGCTATTAGTTAGAATGGATACTAGTCAAGCTGCATACCTATTCTCTCTAGTATCAGAGGAGCATGCCTATTATATTAGGTACCATGGAACACAGGCAGGATGCTGCTGCAGTTGTCTTGTTTGTGGGCTTACTAGAGGCACCTGGTTGGCCACTCTGTGAACAGACTGCTGGACGTGATGGGCCTTGGTCTGATCCAGCAGGGCCTTTCTTATGTTCTTATATTCATTTACACCTCTCCATTGCTGTGCTGTTGACAACTGGAAGGGCCAGGTGGCAACTGCCCCAAGTGCCAGATTTGGTTTTGGGGCTGCCCGTTGTTGACCCCAGACTTAGGTAGATCATTCAATCACTCAAGAATGAGTTTAGGAGTAGAAAGAAGGATGTATGGTGGAATGGGGAACAATTCTTCTCACCTCTTTCTGTGTCATAGAGGTACACAAATTTCTCCCAGTTGTAATATGTCAGAAGGCTCAAGATGGCTCCTTTCAGAGCTGGCCGCATTTGAATGACAAACTGCACATCGGCATCAGTCGGGAAACTGGGAGTGATGAATGACGTGTGCAGTGCCCCACAAAATGATGTCAGCGTGTTCATCGACATCTGGTCATAGAATCCAAAGATGGCATAGACTCCTCTGGAGAACTGGGAACAGACTAAAAAACAAAAAACAAGGTATTACAAAGAGGGACAGTTGTCACAGGGTGTTTCTAACACGTTGATAAATCAGAAAACATTGCAGTCAGATCCAGAAGGAAGCCAAACTATAAAATTGAAGGACCCATGATATCGTCCTTGCAGTGACTCCATATTGCAAAAAAGGAGGAGGAGGAGAAGAAGAGTTGGTTTTTATATGCTAACTTTCTCTACCACTTAAGGAAGAATCAAACCGGCTTATAATCACCTTCCCTTCCCCTCCCCACAACAGATACCCTGTGAGGTAGGTGGGGCTGAGAGAGCTCTAAGAGCTGTGACTAGCTCAAGGTCACCCACCTGGCTTCCTGTGTAGGAGTGGGGAAACAAATCCAGTTCACCAGATTAGAGTCAGCCACTCATGTGGAGGAGGGAGGGATCAAACCCGGTTCTCCAGATCAGAGGTCACTGCTCCAAACCACTGCTCTTAACCACTACACCATGCTGGAGAATGGAAAGGAAGGGGGAAATAGAAATAACAGGTACTCGGGTTCCTGTTGGTATTGCTACAGCCCACAGTTCCTTGGGGAAGGCCCATAGCTCAGTGACACAGCACATGCTTTGCATGTGCAAGGTTCCGCTTTTGCCAATTGCTGATCTGGCCCTTTTTTTAAAAAAAGTCATGCTTCAAAACAGATGGATGGAATTTATGAACTCTTGCATCTGGCATCCACTCTTCTGTGCATTCATTTCTGCGGATCCGAGTCGTGCTATCCAAAAGTGATTTTATAGCTATAATCTCTATCGGTGTTTGGAAACCAACCATTTCCTAGTAATGATATATTTTATTGCGCAAGATCCATGGAGAAATAATTGCCTGAGATAGAGGCTACAACCTTTGCTGTAAATGCACAGTATTGCATTCCCAAGTACCATCCCCAGAACATTCATTGCTTCCACAAATCATAATATTTAGACTCTCTAAAGCCTGTTAAAGCAATTTCAGAAGGAAAAAGAAGAGATCCTCCACAATGGTTCATTGACACGACATCAGAGCTAATGTCTTAAACAGGTATTCAGTAAGGAAAAAAATCATTTTCATCATTTAACACCCTCCCCCCATCATGCAAATATACAAAACCATGAAGAACAGGTTTTATTCCGGAGTGGTTAAACGTCGTGGGCAAGCACAAAACAAAAGATATTTGCATATTCAAAACAAGGCAGATGCTTTTGGATAGCAAGCAGATATTTACTGGGCTCATGGAAGGAATCAAAGAAAACACTGGATTTAAATGAGAGGGGAAATGTTAGCTGCAGAGTCAGCAGCAGAAAAGAAGACATAAAAACAGAATACTACAGCCTCCCCCCTCCCTGGGGCCTGACAGGAGTATTAAATGCATTGCTACAACTACACACGCCAGAAGGAGATAAATATATAGGGTTTACAGTGTTGAGAGAATAAAACTCACGATACATTGGCTTACAGGCAAAGCAGAACTAGAATGAAAGGGAAAGGAGGGGGAATCGCAACAGCATCTACTTGGATTCCTTTTGGTACAGTTACAACAAAGCATGGATTCTTGGAGGGGGCCCACAGGCTTGCATTGAAGTTCCCAGGATCATGTCTCAGAATCTTAAGGAGCAGGGCTGGGAAAATCTGCCTAAACCCCAATTGCAAGTCCCAATGGAAACTACTGAGATAAATGAACAAAGAAGTGGACTCCTAGATAACCGTTCCAGTTGTAGAGATATCACGTAAGCTAGATGGATATAAAAGGTGATCACCTTCCGATTATATTGTATGCTCAATTTCCCTGAATGGTTTTCTTCTTCTCTGTTTTATAACCTGGGCAATTATTAGATTGGGGGTGGGGGGGAAGAGAGACACTGAAAAGCAGGGCAATGTAGTCTGCTCAGTCTGCTCTCAAATCTGTGTTTTTTCAATTTTATGCTGGATATCCTTATATTTTCCCCTTTCCCCCCTTTTCCCCTCTGTACCCCTTATTATAAAATAAAATAAAAAATTATAGAAAGAAAATAGCGGGCTCCAAACAAAGCAGTTTCATAAGTTCACCATGTTTCCTTTCCAATTCTCAGTGCTCTTCCATAGCAGAGGTACTATTCACTGGCGTCTTCATGGGGATGGGATGGGTATAAGGAAGATACGGATAATCTTTGCATCCTTTGGGACTTTTGTCAGTCTTGGAGCAAAAAACAGAGCTGATTCCTACCCCCCTTCAGCCATTTCCCAGTGTTACTTGTTGGGAACATACAGGCAAGAGCGTTGCCACTGTCGAGAGGTTTTTGGGGTGGAGCCTGAGGAGGGCAGGGTTTGGGGAGGGAAGGAACTTCAATGCCATAGAGTCCAATTGCCAAAGCGGCTATTTTCACCAGGTGAACTGATCTCTATTGGCTGGAGATCAGTTGTAATAGCAGGAGATCTCCAGCTAGTACCTGGAGGTTGGCAACAATAAAGCAAGTAAATTGCAGGGTTCTGTTATAATTTCTCATATATTTTTTATCACTAGTTACATTCTAGGGATTAGCTGGCAAATTTTCAATGACCTTCTCATGTTTTTGCAAAAGTGGTTTCTAAGCTATCAAATATGTCCATGCTAAGTTGTGGTGTATTGCTCTGTCAATATTCCTCTCGCCTTATTCTTTCTGATAACCCTACAGATGTGTTTTTGTTTCATACTCAAGATAAACTCACATTTAAAGTTTTAGTCTTGTCATTCAGACCACCCCCCTACATTTTTTAAAAAATTGTACTTCTGATTTAGCCATTAGAAAGGAATCCAAACCAAGCTGTTAAAAGCAACATGTCCTATTGCCTAAAATTCTTCAGCTCCTGTAATGAATTTGGCAGCATCTACGGCACATGCATACAGAGTTAAAAGAATGGGGTCTTCTCAGACACTCGTTTTATAATATATTATATAAATAGAAGAGAGCTATTGCTGCAGGGAATGCATCTGGCTTACTTAGGAAACCATTTCTGATGATGATTGGAAGAAATGCCTGCAAGAAAATGAACTTTAAGTTTAGAATGTAAAAATTGCTAAGAAAGCCAGCAAGTTCTAAATATATCACATTTATGAGACTGTTCTGAGAACAGGATAAATGTTACGGTCTTTGGCCTGAGTGTTCATACATTTGCTCCAACAACCATCTATTTTTTAATCCCAGGTCCTCATTTTGGCCTTCTGGATGCCATGTTAGGCAGCCAGTGTGAGTAACTAGCATTTACATTTTTTAGGATTCGGTCCCCTCCCCAATGTTTCCGCAGTGTTGAGTGTGAGCGAGAGCAACATCTTGATTCCATCGCACATGCACACTGGTGTATGTGCATGAGCACTAAAACACAGTGCGGGGCATAGCCTGCCCTTTCACCCACTGCAACTTCTGCGTGCAAATCAGGAATAGGGTACTCAACCCAGTTCCTGCTCTTAGGTTCACATGGCAGAGAGGAGTGTGTTCAAAATAGTATCCTTTTATTAGCAAGGAAATACAGAGAAGGGAGCAGTTGGTCTCAGGAGAGGAGAGCTCATGCCATCCACAGTTCTAACTAACAAACAACTAAAGAGCAGGGACTCCTGCTTCATGAGACTAAACCGATGTACACAAGTATCAGAGGAGGGAAGCAGACGGTTCCATTGTAACGTATACAATAAATTCACCACAGAAACTGCTAAAGTACATTTAAAATTGTTGATAATGTAATATGTATTTTCCAAATACACCTTTAGCAAAGGAAAACTTTCTGGGCTTTTTTAATCAGTGGAAGAGAGGCCACTGCAGAGATATCCAGCAAAGCACACAGTAGGTAGAACAGAACTTTCAAGAACATGCAACCTTCAGGAAAAGGGGGTTAGGCACTGATCTTGCAGTGAGGTTCTAAGCCCATCAACTTCATTGCACTGGTATGTATAAGAATTTGGATGTTACAAGTAGGGTTGCCAACCTCCCTGTGGGACCTGCAGACCTCCCAGAATTACAGCTGATCGCCAGACTACAGAGATCAGTTCCCCTGGAGAAAACAGCTGCTTGGGAGGGTGGACTCTATAGCCTGCTCAGGACCTTCCCCAAACCCTCCCCTCTCCAAGCTCAACCCCCAAATCTCCAGGAACTTTTCAACCTGGAGTGGGCAGCACTAGTGAAAAGCATGTACAGTACCTATTTCCATCTGTGAAACATTGGCGTGTACATATGCACATAGTACTCATGCTGGCTTCGCCTGATTTCTTTCCATCTGAAAATGCAGAGCAGTTCTCACTCTCCTTCCTCTGTGTCATCCAGAAAAAGAAAGCCCACTGCAATGTGCTCCATCTCCATTTGAAGTACATTGTGGACAGAATGGGAAATGCATAAATGGGTTGTTAAATAAGCAATTTCGATAAGTTACGACAGAGCAAACAGCAATATAATATTCTCTAAAGAAACGCTGGCCTCTGCAGGCTCTTCTCCTTAATAATTACCGCTCCTTAGAAACGCTTTCCACTTTTATTCACTTAAGTTTAATATTTATTTCAAAGTAGAAAAAAGAAAAGAGGACACTAGTCATTTTTTATTTTAGCCTTTCCACTGCAGAGAATTTCACAGCACACTGGATTTGTCTTTCTGACAGTGCCATTGAGGTCAGGGCATTGTTTTGAATATGCCCAGGGTTTCTTCTCTCTGCTATAGATGCCTGTAGTGGAGTGAAGAGAGAATTTTCTAGATACCAGGGCTGCCAGATTAGGGTTGCCAGATCCCTCCTTGCTATTGGTGGGAGGTTTTTGGGGTGGAGCCTGAGGAGGGCAGGGTTTGGAGAGGGGAGGGACTTCAATGCCATAGAGTCCACTTGCCAAAGCAGCCATTTTCTCCAGGTGAACTGATCTCTTATCGGCTGGAGATCAGTTGTAATAGCAGGCGATCTCTAGCTAGTACCTGGAGGTTGGCAAAGTCAAACCTACTTGTGGTACAGTGGGTAGAATGCTAGGCTAGGATCTGGGAGTCACAGGTTTGAATCCCCACTCTGACATGGAAGATGGCTGAATGACCTCGAGCCACTCACACACTCTCAGCTTAACCTACCTCACAAGGTTGTTGTGAGGATAAAAGTGGAGGGGAAAAGAGCAATGTAATTTGCTCTGAGTCCCCACTGGGGAGAAAGGTGGGGTGTAAATGACGTAAAATAAATAAAATAAATACGTTGATGTTATCAGAACAGGGCTTGCATGTGCACACTACTCCTTAAAAGAATTATGGGCTTTCTGCATTTCTCTCCAGTTCTCCCTCCCTTTGATACACAACAACAGTGGATGTTTCAGTCCAGTCTACTGAATCTGGCTGAGACCTAACTGGTTATCTAACACTATTTTCCCTGTCTCACTTTTTCTTTACCATGGTGAACCCAGTTTTGTAATCCAGTTTCCAAAACAGACCAGACAATTCTCAAAAGAAAAAAAAGAAACCCTACAATTCTCAAGATTCTCTGGGAAGAAGGTACGAAAGTTAAATGGATATAAAACCATCACAGATGTCATGTATACCTGTGCCCCCCAAGTTACTCACCTGTCACACCAAAATAGAACTCTGTGTGCTATGTGGAAAAGGCAAAGCAATCTGCAGGGTATTTAGAAAATTAAAAGCAAAGTAGCCGAAGTGAAACATTTTAATCCAATTGCGTATTTGTGGAGGAGTAAAATGACTGGGTTAGCTGATACCCTCCTGTTCTTAACCAATGCAAAGAAATAATGCAGTAATCTTGATGATTCAGGCAAAACTGGCATAATCAAACAAGCCACGCTATCGTATTCCAGTTTAACTTTGGGGCCTAGTTCCTCATGTCTCCATTACCAAATACTGCAGCAACTGACTACTGCCTGAAAACAGTCTGTACATTGCTGAGTCATAGCACTGCAAAACTGCCAAGAAGCTGCTAAAAAGAGGCAGTGTCCAATGGAAGCACTACTCCTGATGAAAAAGCAGTAAGTCTTCAAAAAACAGTCAGCCCTCTACCACTGATAAGACTCTTGCCCAGCAGTCCCAGTTGCCAGCCACCCCTCAAGCATGATTCTGATGCTGCAATAACACTTCCTGTGTGGACCGGACAGTAAGGTTATCACTAGGGTTGTCAACCTCCAGGTGGTGTCTGGAGATCTCACATGAACATATGAAGCTGCCTTATACTGAATCAGACCCTGGGTCCATCAAAGTCAGTATTGTCTACTCAGACCGGCAGCAGTTCTCCAGGGTCTCAGGCAGGGGTCTTTCACATCACCTGCTTGTCTAGACCCTTTAACTGGAGTTGCCGGGGATTGAACCTGGGACCTTCTGCATGCCAGGCAGAGGCTCTACCACTGAGCCACAGCTAGGGTTGCCATGTCCCTCTTCACCACAGGCGGGAGGTTTTGAGGGTGGAGCCTGAGGAGGGTGGGGTTTGGGGAAGGGAGGGACTTCAATGCCATAGAGTCCAATTGCCAAAGCAGCCATTCTCTTCAGGTGAACTGATCTCTATTGGCTGGAGATCAGTTGTAATAGCAGGAGATCTCCAGCTAGTACCTGGCAGTTGGCAACCCTAGCCCCAGCCCCTCCCACTATTGCAATCTCCCGCTATTGCAACTGATCTCCAGGTGATAGAGATCAGTTCACCTAGAGAAAATGGCCACTTGGAATGGTGGACTCTATGGCATTATACCCACTGAAGTCCCTCCCCACCCCCAAACTGCACCCCCAAAATCTCCAGGTCTTTCCCAACCTGGAGCTGGCAACCCTAGTTATAACTTCAGTGCAATGCTCTAGGATTTATAGAGCCATAGAGTTTTGGGAGAATCCCAGAGCACTGCACTGAAGCAATGACATCACTTCTGGATTCACGCCCTAAGTGACAACATGATGTCAGAACGACACCAGTTGGCATGTCCCTACCTTCCTAAACCTCCCACCACTTGCCAGTGCTGGGCTGGCAGCCCTGATGAAACCAGTGATACTTCCAAAACTCAATAACTGTACAATTTAATAAAAGGGGACAAACCTTGGTCAAACCTGGGATACCATACATATCAATAGTTTGCTCAGGAAGCCTTAGCAATGCAGTATAATGCATTCTCTGAGCATAAGAAGTATTGCAATCGAAAAACAAAATACATTTTTACAAAATCTGTGCTACCTTCCTTATCAAGTATTTGTTTTCTTTTGCATTCCGGAGCTCTGTTCACAAAGCCAAAATTTATGTAGCATTTGAGCCATTATGCCATCTTTATTCAGCCGATTGCCTGAAAAGCTGAAAATTATGCAGAAGTTTGGGGGAAACTCATGCATGAAATTGGTACTTTAGTCTGCAACCTGCCAGATTTGAACAAAAAGCTCTTCATGCTCTCTCTGTATTCCAGCTTTTGCCTTGGTTTAGGAGACTTAGGGACACCCCATCTAAGTTCAGAGCAAGATCTGTGTTCCATTCACTATGGCTAATCAAGGCTTGCACTTTCCCCCTAGAGAAACACATACAGAATGACTATTTTTGTACCAATATTATCGAAGTGGAAGTTATAGCTCTGAGTAAGCCAACAACTCGGTAGTTTAATAATGTTCTCTACAAGATATGATAGATCGGCTGTCTGTCTAGTTCTAATATTGGCCAATAATTCATAGATAAGGTAGGTTGACTCAGCCTTCCATCCTTCCGAGGTTGGTAAAACGAGTACCCAGCTTGCTGGGGGTAAAGGGAAGACGACTTGGGAAGGCAATGGCAAACCACCCTGTAAACATAGTCTGCCTAGTAAACGTTGGAGGTGTGATGTCACCCCATGTGTACTTCAGTGCTTTAAGGTAGTACAAAGGTAATATAGCTCACCAGAAGAATGCGAGATTTGCATGCAGAAGGTTCCCAGTTCAATCCCTGCCTTGGCATCTCAGGTTATAGATCTGGGGTTCAGGGTGCTGGGAAAGACATGGTCTGAGACCTTGAAGAGCTGTTGCCAGATAGCACCAAGAGGCTTAATTTATAGGGCTCTCAACCTCCAGGTGGTGGCTGGATATCTCCCACTATTACAACTGATCTCCAGCCAATAGAGATCAGTTCCCCTGGAGAAAATGGCTGCTTTGGCAATTGGACTCTAGGGCACTGAAGTCCCTCCCCTCTCCAAACCCTGCCCGCTTCAGGCCCTACCCCCAAAATCTCCAGGTAGTTCCCAACCCGTAGCTGGCAACCCTATTAATTTATGCTGAGGCTCAATCCCACCACCAGTTTTCAATAGCAAGTCTCAATCCTGGGATGGATAAAGAACAGATCTAAAGTGCCCCCGAATGGATGCAGAGTGATTATGGAGAGTAATTATGGAGAGGCCAAACATTAGACCATTGGGTGAGGTTTCCAGAAAAATAAGCTGCATCATCTCTCATGCTAGAAATAATATATCACAGAGCTATTCTAGATAGATCTGCCTCTATGTATACAGCAGCTGAACATTCATATATGGACAACAACACAGTTAGGTGAGCCATCAGGAAAGGCATTTTGCTCTGGGCCAACACCCCAGACTTCATTCAGCAGGATTATTGCGAGCAATAAAATGGCTGATGGCTTTATTTCCAGGTATCGAATTGATCAAGTATCGATTTGCTGTTCCCAAAACAAGATCGCTTGTGATACAGAATTATGAAAATGACTGCTGACATCATGCCAAGCACGCAGACCGAGCTGCCCCAGGAACTCCTTGCCCCAGGATGTGGCGATGGCTGTCAACTTGGAAGGCTTTAAGAGGGGAGTGGACATGTTCATGGAGGAAAGAGGTATTCATGGCTACTAGTCAAAATGGATACTAGTCATGATGCAGACCTGTTCTCTCTAGTATCAGAGGAGCATGCCTATTATATTAGGTGCCGTGGAACACAGGCTGGATGCTGCTGCTGCTGCAGTCGGCGTGTTTGTGGGCTTCCAAGAGGCACCTGGTTGACCCCTGTGTGAACAGACTGCTGGACTTGATGGGCCTTGGTCTGATCCAGCATGGCCTTTCTTACGTTCTTATGTTCTTACTAATAGGGAAGGGAGCTCTAGCAGTGATCCTTGAGAACATTCACAAGCATGTCTCTATTTGTGTTTGTGAAATATTGCAGGATATGCCCGACCTGTGAGCCAGCCAGCAGTCAGACTTCTTTAAAATAAAACTAAAGAAGCAGCACGGCCTGCCTCTGGTCACAAGCATATTCTTTCTGCCTCCCTCTGTCCAGAAAACACGCCACTTCTTCTATTTAAAAAAAAAAACATGCAGAGTTTAGCATTTCACAATGATATTCCTCATCCAGCGATACTGAAGAGATTGCCCTTGTATCCAGATCAAGCAAACTGAAGGGAGCTTTATAGGGAAATTAAAAAATATATGCAGGTTTATGGATTAGAGAGGATTAGAGATGAAAGAAGAGACCTGCTAGACTATTAATTAATATTTCCCTGGCATATTTCAACCTGAATTAGACGTTTATCCCAGGATTTTACATTGAAGACACACTATGAATAGGGTTGCCAGGTCCCTCTATAAAACCGGCAGGAGGTTTTTGAGTGGAGCATGAGGAGGGCGGGGTTTGGGGAGGGGAGGGACTTCAATGCCATAGAGTCCAATTGCCAAAGCGGCCATTTTCTCCAGGGGAACTGATTTCTTTGGCTTAGGATCAGTTGTAATAGCAGGAGATCTCCAGCTAGTACCTGGAGGTTGGCAACCCTAGCTATGAAGAATTTCTTCGGGATATTAATTACAAGGGGTAACGGGACACCTGATTTCAGGGAGACAGGATGGGTCAGCACTAACCACTAACTAAGCAAGTCAGTGCTTATAACCAGCTATTTGATAAGATCTGCTTTTTAGCGTGGATAAGAATTTTATAGAGTGGAGGCTGTACTAAGGAAAGTCTGAGTCCCCTTTAGCTTTGAGATTTGAGTCCTGACTTATTACCCAATCTGGTGTTTACTTAAGCTGGCCATTTGGTAAAAAATGTTTTATCTAGCGCAATGGGCACTGGTAAAAGGGTCAGAAAAAGGGCTCCAGACACAGAAGAGTTGTTTTTCATCACCTGCATGCACTAACCAGGCCATGTTGTGCCAAAGACTGGAGGATGCTTTCAGTGGCTGGACCTAATTTCCGATTCCGTTCAAGCACAACTTTCTCCCGTCAGCCAGCAAGCAGGTCTCATTAATTCCCAAGGTCTTAAAAGGAGGACAACCAGCCAACTTTAAAAAAAAAAGTGAAGGCAGCACACAGATTAATGTCTTTGACCAAGAAAGGAAGCTAGGCCAATATGTCGCAGATCAAGGGGGATGGATTTTAGCCCAAACTGGAATTTGCTGGAGAGTCTGAAAGCCTGGGCAAGTGGAGGATGAGGATGATTTAGCCAACTGTGCCATAGGGGGCACGTCAGGTTGCCAGCCTCCAGGTGAGGCCCTGAGTTCTACTGGAATTAAGACAGATCTCCAGTTTGCAGAGGTCAGATCCTCTGGACGGAAAGGCAGCTTCAGAGGGTGGACTCTGTGGCATCCTCACTGAGCTCCCTCCCCAAACTCCACCCTCCTCAGTAGGGTTGCTAACCTCCAGGTGGTGGCTGGAGATCTCCTGCTATTACAACTCCAGGTGATAGAAATCAGTTCCCCTGGAGAAAACGGCTGCTTTGGCAATTGGACTCTATGGCATTGAAATCTCTCCCCCTTCCAAACCCTCAGACTCCACCCACAAAATCTCCAGGTATTTCCCAACCCAGAGCTGGCAACCCTACTCCTCAGGAACTCTCCCAAATCTCCAGGAATTTCTTACACAACAATTGGCAACTCTATCTGGAACACACTCCCTACAGATCACACTAAGCATTTACAAAAACATAGGTGCTGAAGTAATGTCACCACGTCAAGCACACAAAGATGCATTTTCTCCAAATGGGGCCCCTAGTGATGGCAAACAGGTTGTGAGAGAGTAGAAGAACTCAACCATCACCCTTTCCAACCTTCAGCCTTTCTAGTGTTTGCTGTGGGGTGTGACGGGAGGACCTGAACAATCCAACCAATTCTTCCTCCAGCCAGTGGTGTGTCTGAGTTGATGGTATGTACATTGGGCAACAGAGAGTCCTCTTGAACACATTAACGCATGAAGCTGCCTTATACTGAATCAAACCCTTGGTCCATCAAAGTCAGTATTGTCTACTCAGATCAGCAGCGACTCTCCAGTCTCTCAGGCTGAGGTCTTTCACATCACCTACCTGCCTAGTCCCTTTTAACTGAGATGCCGGGGATTGAACCTGGGAGGACCTTCTGCATGCCAAGCAGATGCTCTACCACTGAGCCACAGCCCCTCCCCTCCCCTCATCACTGGAGAGATCTAGATTCAAGTTCCCATACAACTTCACCTACCTCACAGTGAAGGTGCAGGGATAAAATGGGATTGACTTCATGCGTGCAGCCCTAAGATCCTGAGAGGAAGAAGAGGGTACAAAATAATTCACATTTCTGTTTATTCCGTTTCTCACATTCTTATCCCTCTCTTCTTCTGAGGAACTCGGGGCAGCAAACCCAATTGGTTCCCTCTATTTTGTCCTTATAAGGTAGATTTCTGTGAGAGAATGATTGGTCAACTCACATCTGACTGGGGATTTCAAGGCAAGAGACATTCAGAGGTAGTTTGCCTCTGAGTCATGCCCCTTGCATTCCTTGGAGGACTCCCATCCAAATTGACCCTGCTTAGCTTCTGAAATCTGGTGAGATCAGGCTAGCCAGCCTGAGCTATCCAACTTCAGGCAACTATTATATTACAATGTCTCTTTCCCCAATACTCCCCAGTATCTGCAACAGACACTCGTATTCATAGTACGGTCTTTCCCCTCAGATTCTTGGAATTACCAAAGGCCAACTTATCTTTTTATCAGAAGCAAAAGCTGAAGTTCTACCCATTTTTACAAACAGTCTTTGAGCCGGAGAACGGTTCGTGGCAGACCAGATGTTGTCTGCTCTTTGTTTATACACCAGGTGATTGCACTCTCAGCTGCATTATTAATTTTTTATCGCAATGGCAGTGTGCACCGCACGCTGGATCAATACCTTAAATAATAAAGAAAAAGTTAAACAAGAATTTAATGGCATAAAGGGAAACAAGAAAATAAAATCAATCAGCAGCGTCAGGCACCTGCTAGACAGGGGACCTGATATACAACCGGAGGCTTATTTCTGCTAAAAAGATAACTTAGATGCAATGTTGTGTGTCTTATCCACAGATCAATTCCAGAATGCCTACTGCAACAGGCTAATTCCAGAGGGCCTGTTCTTTTACTTCATTTGGTATCCAAATGCTATAGAATTCTCCACTAGACTCAGTTTATGCACCCTAATAGCTTATTTGCTGATGAGCAGAAAGTAATATTTCTTTTTTGAACAACAACAAGAAGAGTTGGTGTTTATATGCCGACCTTCTCTACCTTTTAAGGAGACTCAAACCGGCTTATAATCGCCTTCCCTTCTTCTCCCCGCAACAGACATCTTGTGAGGTAGGTGGGGCTGAGAGAGCTCGAAGAGAACTGTGACAAGCCCAAGGTCACCCAGCTGGCTTCATGTGTAGGAGTGGGGAAACCAGCCCAATTGACCAGATTAGTGTCCACCACTCATGCGGAGGAGTGGGGAATCAAACCTGGTTCTCCAGAATAGAGTCCACCACTCCTAACCACTACAACCACACTGGCTCCCCAAAATATAGTGAATGGTTTAATCATGACTTGCTGGATCGTAGTCAGATTCCATCAGAGTGTCAGCAGTCTTTCTTCCTCAGGCCTTCAAGCTCACTGCACACCACTTGTGGGCAGAGCTATGTGCACAAGAAGAGCAAACTGCCCATGAAAATGGCAGGCGTGTGTCCCTGCCAGCATATTGTTCTTCCCTGAGCTTCCTTGTTTGTTTACTAAAATGTTTATACCCTACTTTCCTTTAGTTCATCCTCTGCAACCAGCCTCCTAGCAGTCCAGGAGAAAATACTGAACATACGGTGCCATTTCAACACAGAGTCGGTACAGCATGGTCACTGACGTGACCAATTACAAAGTGGAAGACCCAGGTTCAAACCCCCACTTGCCCATTAATTTTTAGCATCAAACTTAGGTCCTTCTCACCAAGGTTAAAATTGAGAAAGGAAAACCATCTATGCTCCCCTGAGAATCTTGGAGGAAGGGTGAGATAAAGATGAACGAGAAAGAAAGATGATACCACAATAGGAATTTGCTGTGGGCACGCTGAAGGGGATGTCTCCTCAAATAAATGTGGCACAACTCAATTCATTTTTACTTTCCCCCATCACACAGAGAAATCACATATAAACACCTAAGACATGTTGAGGCTTTTGAAGATCGGGCACTAAACAATCTTCTCCCTAGCCAGGTTCGACAATTGTCCTTGAAAAATAAGACAAACAGCTCCAAACCACATAGCTGCAACTCTTGTCTTACTCTACTGTACTGATGCATTCTCTAAAGCCAAAAGGAAACTGTCAATGCAGATTTCTTATCAAAATATGCATAGTTAACACCATGGAACAGAACAGTCAAATGAGATTATTTTAAAAAATCATAACAAGAGTCAAATCATAGAAAGAGAGATAAATACGTGTATTAATGTTATACAACGTTGGCATATCTAATACCGCCCCCTGATAGTTGTAATATCTCTCTTGTGTTATCTCTCTTTCTATATATATATTTTTTCTTTTTTTTAATTTTATTCCCCTGCCCCTTTTTCCTCCTGTATCCCATTTTCTATTAAAAACCAATAAAAATATTTATATAAAAAAAGAGTCAAATCATAATATGCATGTCTAAAAATTGTGAGGGTTTTTTGCTTCTCCAGGTGCATAAACAGTGACCTTTGGACTAGTTTGTCCGTCCCAAATGGCAAGCAGGAGTTTGATTTGACTGGGATTGTTTCCAAGCCAGAGATGACCCCGTTGACGTAATCACTAGGAAAAATCTTTAACACTCAAAAAGGGTCAACTGTTTTACAGTATCAAAGGACAACTCATCCTCTTTCAAAGCCGATTGTTTTTACAGTCACAGAAAAAAAGGAAAGATTATTCAACGTAAATTATGCATAATCAGTATTTATCAAGCTCAGTTAATTGGCACATAACAAAAGAGACGTCTGGCACACTGCTGAGTAATGTGCATGCCAAAAACAAGGAGGGAGGCCATACAATGAGCATCTGATTGCAAAAATGGGAAGTTGTTGTTACTCCCTAAATGCATCTCACTTTTTCAGAGACGGGAAAAAACTATCATTTATGTAATCCATCCAAAAATGAGGTTCGAGATAATGTGGGTGCAGAATGCTGGATCTGGATCAGTCAGACCTGGGGTCAAATCCATGGGTGACCTTAAGAAAGGCTGCCTCTCAGCCTAACCTGCACCTCACAATGTTGTTGTGGGGGAAGTGAGATGGTGGCCTTGAACCAGACATCAATTTTTTCCTCCACCAGTACAGCTTCTTAAACACCTTGGGACACTCACAGCCCATTCCTGACCCAAAAGGACAAAAGGAGGAGGAGGAGGAGGAGGAAGAAGAGTTGGTTTTTATATGTCGACTTTCTCTACCACTTAAGGGAGACTCAAACTGGCATAGAATTACCTTCCCTCCCCCTCCCCACAACAGACACCCTGTGAGGTAGGTGGGGCTGAGAGAGTGTGACTTGCCCAAGGTCACCCAGATGGCTTCATGTGTAGGAGTGGGGAAACAAATCCAGTTCACCAGATTAGCCTCCGCTGCTCATGTGGAGGAGTGGAGATCAGGAAGGAACTGTGCTGGCATTCGTGCCCCCGGAGCTGGCACCTGTGCCACTTACGCCATCCAGGGTGGCAAGGACACTGGCAGGGGGACCTGAATGCCATCCTCCCATCATCATCCCACCAATAAAAAAGCCTCACACTGGCATCCCGGGGGGCATTCCTGGGGCATGCCAGAAGGAAGACCTGCCAATAGGCAGCTTCCTGACCCCTTTCACCCTGGGTATGCCAACGAACAGAATAGTGTTGCTGCGCCAGCTTTTTGCTGGCGCAGCCTCGCTGTTTTCAATGGAGCAAATGCCCCCTTTTCAAAAACAAATATTTTCAAAAGGCTTTTTAAAGCCTTTTGGTGGCTGGGGAAAAACGTTGGAAGCGCTGTGATGGCACCTTGGCCATTCCGTCCCCGGCTGCCAAAGGCTCAGGAATGGGTGCCCCTGTCTCTCAGTCCAATCTCCCTCACAGGGCAGTTGTGGAAATAAAACAGATGTGCCCCCCCTGAGCTCCTTAGGAGATCAGTGGGATACAAATGACTGCCCCCTTTCCGCCCCAAATCTTGGAAGGGGCAATTGTAGGGATAGATCTGTTCTTCTGGACCTCCCAGCTGAGGAAACCTTTAAAAGTACAAGAAGGCCAGCAAGAGGATAAAACTGAATCGGTCCAGTGAGCAAAATAGCCTCAGGGAAGGAAGAAGTGAAGGAACTGAGGGAACATATAACAGAGCACTGAAAGAAAGGCTTGAGCCAAGCAACACCCCCATGAATATCATCAAGAGTGGCAGTTGTATTCAGGACTTAGTCGGCATGATGGAAACAGGGCAAGGTCTGAGTCCAGCTGGTCAGCGCTTTGGTTCTTGCCCTGGAGGCGGAGTACCTTGACTATGCTCCCATTCTGGGGATGGAATGTCACTTCCTATAAAGAGACACAATATTTCATTCCAGACAATGCAAACGCTAAAAGCAGCCCTGCTTTTGTTAGCATGTTGAGATTAAATGTACACAAATACGCACAATTGAATTAAGATTCTATCCTTTTCCACTGCATTCAACTTGCTCTAAAACTTAAAAGCTGCACAGTCATTAATCATGTCTTTTAAAAAGACAACTAAGAGGGAGAAGGGAAGGACATACAGTAGAAGTTAAATTTACGAATTGTGTGGAGTAAACATGGCCCTTATGCTATAATATTTGAATTTGGGGAGGCACCCAATAGGGTTGCCAGGTCCCTCTTCACCACCAGCAGAAGGTTTTTGGGGTGGAGCCTGAGGAGGGCATGGTTTGGGGAGGAGAGGGACTTCAATGCCAGAGTCCAATTGCCAAAGTAGCCATTTTCTCCAGGTGAACTGATCTCTATTGGTTGGAGATCAGTTGTAATAGCAGGAGATCTCCAGCTAGTATCTGGAGGTTGGCAACCCTAGCACCCAATGAAATTGACTGGCAGTAGGCCCTAAAAGGGAACACTTCTTTGCACGAGACATGACCAATAGAAGAGAGGCCACAAGATGGGCTGGTGGCCACTGGCCTGGGGGGGGGGAGGAAGAGGAAGAGGAGAAGAAGAAGAGTTGGTTTTTATATGCCGACTTTCTTTACCTTTTTTAAAAAGGAGAATCAAACTGGCTTACAATATCCTTCCCTTCTTCTCCCTTTTAAGGTAGGTGAGGCTGAGAGAGTTCAGAGAGTTGTGACTAGCCCAAGGTCACCCAGCTGGCTTCATGCGTAGGAGTGGGGAAACCAACCCGGCTCACCAGATTAGAGTCTGCTACTCACGTGGAGGAGTGGGGAATCAAACCCAGTTCTCCAGATTAGGGTCCACTGCTCTTAACCATTACACCATGGTGGTTTAGGGGATTAGACCAATTCATGGGGAACAGGTGCATCAACAGTCATTACCCAGGAAAGCTAGATGGAATCTTCATGTTCAGAAATAGAGTAATTCTGAGCAAAAGATATGAAACAAACAAGGACTGATGCCTTCATGCCCAGCTTAAAAACTTCTCAGGGGCATTTGACTAGCCACTGTTGGAATCAAATGTTACTCTCTGGACATACCTTTGGTCCAGTTTATTTGGGCTTTCTTTATGATTTCATCTCACATCTGGCAGATGTGTCTGCCCATGCACACACATGTGCCTTTCAGAGCCAAGGGGTTGAAAGGTGCATGAACAACAATATTGCGATAGGGTTCCTTTCAACACAAAGAATTCCATCCAGAGGCCCAAAGGGCAATTATAGTGTCATACACTTATGGAGGTGTACCTTCCAACAGATTTATGAACCAGTCAGGCAGTTTATTTCTGATGCATGTTAGGCCTTCACATCTTTCATGCACTCTTGTTTGACAAACTGGGATAGTGCAGCTTTTCAGGTCGATTAACAGATTAAGTGAAGTGCCTCTTCAAGCTAGGAAGGACAAGAAACCTCATTTTCCATGAAGTGCCAGCTCACGATACAGAAGCAGGTTCTCGAGCTACTGTTGCCTTCTTTGATTGTGCATTTTAATCTCTGTGAACAAATCCATCGCCTTTTTTCTTGCCCAGCTAGCAAGCTATCAGTCAGTGCAAACCTCCCTCCGCACAACAATAGCATAGGAACAGCGGATGCAATAGAAATGAGTGGAACGTAATTTTAGCAGAAAAGGAAAAATAAATAGAATGTAATGATTTTGAAAGGGACTGAACTGAGAGAGTCTTTTCAGCCAGCAAGCTTTGAGAGAAGGAACACAGACAATCCAGCTTTCTTTGCCCACGCGAAGAGCAAAGTATGTGCCCCCCCTCCGCACAAATTCAAACCAAGCCTTGCATCTCAGACCAGGTTTATTTTAAGACTATGAGAGGCCCACTGCCTGAATTTTCATTTGCAGGGCCTCCATCTGCCTGCCTCTACCTTGTTGGGAAAAATAGGTGTATCATCTGTTCAAGAGCCACTGGAACTCGAATCAGAATTTAAGATAGCAAGATCCCTGTGCAATCCCAAACAAACTTGCATCCTTTGATGTGCACTGGGCTTAGAAGGGTGGGACTCTGCTTAGAGCTGTGCTACCGATGTCCCCAAAACTGAAAAACAGCAGCAATAACAAAACATTGGTGCCACTAGCAAAGTTCAGTTTCTGAGGTATGCAGCAGAAGAGCTTCTAGTCCAGATGCTAGTCCAGAGCTTCTATCTAGATTCTAGTACAGAGACCGACAAGACTTTGGGGGTATACAATAGAGTGATCAGAAGGAGAACTGTCCTTTGCTAGATTCTAGTCCAGTAGGACCTTAGAGACCAACAAGATGGTCTCTAAGGAGCTACTGGACTAGAATCTAGCAAAGGACAGTTCTCCTTCTGATCCTTCCATTGTTCAGTATTTTTTCCTACCCAAAATTAGTGGTGCTCTAAAAACAAAACAGTTGGTAACATCAGGCAGAATTTTCTAACAGTTAGAGCGGTTCCTCAGTGGAACAGGCTTCCTTGGGAGGTGGTAAACTCTCCTTCCATGGAGGTTTTTAAGAAGAGGCTAGATGGCCATCTGTCAGCAATGCTGATTCTGTGACCTTAGGCAGATGATGAGAGGGAGGGCATCTTGGCCATCTTCTGGTCACTGGGAGTGTGTGTGTGTGGGGGGAGGTAGTTGTGAATTTCCTGCATTGTGCAGGGGATTGGACTTGATGACCCTGGTGGTCCCTTCCAACTCTATGATTCTATTCTATTCTATTCTATTCTATTCTATTCTATTTTTAAAAAATATGAGTGGAGCAAGTCAATATCTCTTGCTGTAATGGGCTCAGATGATTGCTGCATCACCTAATTCTGCAGCCAGGCTATCAGCCCAGCTATTGGTCTGTGGGTGGAGAAAAGAAAGAAAGATGGTCTAACCTCTTGATAAAATGTGCAGGTCAAACAGGACAATAAGGACAGGTCCTTCATTGAAGTCAGTGGCTCATAAAAGAGTGATGTAGTGGACTCTTCATGATAACTTAATGGCCACCATAATAGAGTACATGTAGATTTCCATCACAAGGTAAATAGCACCCTCCGGGGCTGTTTCGAGTCAGGAGAGGTCAGGGAAACAGTGCAGGGTAAAAACATGAGCCCTCTCTCCCTGTGCACGAAATCCTTGGGATTGAGTCCCCAATGGGAAATTCACAATGCACATCTGACTAAAAGTCCTTATGGTGAACATTAGGGTTGTAAGGTGGGTGGTTTTGGCAGGCAACTGCCCGCCAATCCACCCAGCTGCTCCAGGAGCAGCAATTGTGCGTGCGCGTGGCCATGTGCACATGATGACATCATTTCCGGTTTTACGTCCAGAAGCACCACATCGCCACAGCTGCTTTAGCACTAAACCCCCAAATTTAAATCAGCCACAGTGATGCGGCGCTTTCCAGAAGCAAAAACCAGAAGTGGTATCATCGCACGCACATGGCCACACATGCATGCGGCTGCCGAAGCCCTGCCCCGAAAACCTCCTATCAAGAGGGGGGACCTGGCAACCCTAGTGGACATGGACACGGCCCAAAGGCTTTGTGACATGTACTTAGGCTCTCAAGGGTCATCTAGCCCAGCATCATGTTTCACAGAGTGGTCAAGCAGATAGCCTCAAAAATAGACTTATCATTAGGAGGGCTAGAGAGGTTATAATGGGAAACCTCTCAGAATTGGCCTCCATTCCCTGATGCTGCTTCTCTGGCAGTGGGGGAAATATTGCAGGGAGTGGGCTTGCCAGTATGACACTGCATATCACTTCTGGCACAAAGCCAGATGTGATGTCCTCACATTGTGCCAATACTCTGGGATGTGCTGAGTTTGGAACTTTGAGCAAATCCTAGAGTGTCAGCTCAACCTGACAACCTGACATGGTGTGTTGCACGAATGCCAACACAATTGTTCCCACTCCCAGGAACTTCTGGAAGGTCGCCAGCTGTAGCTGGTAACCCAACTTACTGTCTCCATTGCTGTGGCCTCTGCCCTTGCTCAAAGGAGTAGCAGGAGAAAAACCAGGAGGAAACCCCATTGCATGACACTCTAGGAATTCTATGGTAAAACCATAGAAATTGGGGGAATTCCTATAATGTTGCATGACATTAGAGTGGCCCTGGGCTGGCAACCAGTGGGAGACCTGATAGGGCAAGAATGTGAGGGAGTAGTTGTCGGTGACAGCATGATGTCATTTCCAGGGAGACCCAAAAGTAGTGTCACGCCTCTCTAGAAATCACAAGAAACTCTATGGTAAAACCATTCTGGTGATTCCTAGAGGGGACTGGCTTCACTGACAAGTGATTTTTTAAAATGTTTTCTTTCTCCTCTGGCTACTGGAGTGCCAGTGGACACTTGGCAATCCTACATGACATCATTTCCCCTAGTATCTGCTCCAGCCACCAAAAGGCTACCAGTTGGCAACGTCAGAAAGCCCACAAACAGGGCATGAAGGCAACAGATTCCTCTGTTGTTCCCCTCCATCAGCTGCAAGAATTCAAAAGCAAACTGTGCCTCTGAACAGGAAGGTCCCAATTAACCAACATAGCTGATAGTAGTTGATAGATTTATAATTTAATTTGCTTTTTAAAATGCCATCTAAAAGCAATTATTAATAATACACACTTTTTCAGAGTGCTTTTCAAAAGTGGTTCAAGGCACTCCACATCTCAGTCATTGTTTTCACACAAAAGCTTGCCTCCTGCATTTCCAATACCACTATGCCCAAATTTAGTAACGGAAGAAGAAAAATAAGGTTATTTTCTCTTTGTATTTTTTTAAAAAAACTTGCAGCATCTTTAAAAAATTATGGTTTTCTGCCTAGGAAGGAATAAAGAGAAGGAAGTGGAAAGGGGGAAGATTAGGGGAAGAAACAAATGGACTTCTTTGAATTTGTGTATTAAGGGGGTTCTTTCATAAGTTTCAGCTTTTTATCATAAAGGCAGCAAGTTGTTACCGCGCAAGTTTCATCTTGCATGGTACAAAATGGAGGCTGTAGGGAAGGGATTTTCTAGGCCAGGGGGATAAAACTGCTAGAACCCCCAGGATGGAGCTTTGAAGCATTCATCTGTCACTGGGAGAGCAATTTGATTGATGGTCATCATTCCACGTCTGCAAAAACAAAACCTAGAGCTCTGCTTCCATTAGGGTTGCCAGGTCCCCCCTTGTCACCATCAGGGGATTGGAAGAGGGGAGGGTTGGCAGATCCAGGTTGGGAAATTCCTGGAAATTTGGGGATGACACCTAGGGAGGACTGGGACCTCAGTGGGGTATAATGCCACAGAGTCCACCCTCCAAAACAACCATTTTCTCTAGAGGATTTGATGTCTGTGGTCTGAAAATGAGTTGTTATTGTGGGGGATCTCCACGTCTAGGGCTGCCAGCTCCAGGTTGGAAAATACTTGGAGATTTGGGGGGTGGAACCTGAGGAGCTCAGGGTTTGGAGAGGGGAGGGACTTCAATGCCATAGAGTTCAGTTGTCAAAGTTGCCACTTTCTCCAGGTGAACTGATTTCTGCCGCCTGGAGATCAGTTGTAATAGAGGGAAATTTGCAGCCACCACTTGGAAGCTGGCAACCCTAGCTCCCATGTATCCCTGCTTCTATACACCACTGCCTTGCTGTAAAGCAAAAATGCTCACTCCTGGTCTTGGGAAGACCTTTGCACTGACCAGTTTTACTGTCAGGGAAGAAAAACAGATCTGAAACAAAACAGTTTTGTCAATATTGTTGTGACCCCTTTAAGGCTGCCAACTGGGCAGGGAAAAAATTGCTCTTTAACAGAGGTTCTCACAGCATGGGAGTTAAATAACATCACTTGGGAATTATCAAGTGCTGATCAAAAACTTGCACATCAAACTGATAATAAAGGGACAGCTGGAGAGGCCAGTTAAAAAGCTGGCAAACCTATGTCCCTTCCATGTGTGGGAATAGGGCTGCGAGGGCTCTCGCTAAGGTGGGAGACCTCTGCCAGCAAGCCATGCTTTCCACTACTGCTCCTTTGAGCAGTGGGACAATGATGGTTTTTTTAAAAATGGGGAGGGGCTGTGGCTCAGTGGTAGAGCATCTGCTTGGCATGCAGAAGGTCCCAGGTTCAATCCCTGGCATCTAGGGTTGCCAGGTCCCTCTTCACAACAGGCTGGAGATTTTGGGGATGGAGCCTGAAGAGGGCGGGGTTTGGGAAGGGGAGGGACTTCAATGCCATAGAGTTCAATTGCCAAAGTGGCCATTTTTCTCCAGGTGATATCTCTATCGGCTGGAGATAAGTTGAATTAGCAGGAAATCTCCTGCTACTACCTGGCAGTTGGCAACCCTACCGGCATCTCCAGTTAAAGGGACTAGGCGAGTAGGTGATGTGAAAGACCTCTGCCTGAGACCCTGGAGAGCCGCTGCCGTTCTCTGAGTAGACAATACTGACTTTGATGATCCAAGGGTCTGATTCAGTAGAAGGCAGCTTCATGTTATCATATGTCACATGCAACATTACATCACTTCCAGGAGACACCTGAAGTGACATAGTTTCCAGTGATCCCTAGAGCGATGTGTCATCAATTCTAGTTTGGGGCAGAACTGATGTCACATTGCACTCAATGGCAGCAATTTGTAAAAAATAATAATCTGCTGCTCAATGGAGCAACAGCAGCGCCCTTGCCCCCGGCTGGTGCCAGCCATGGTCTGAGAACACTCTGTGAGGGGCAACTGCCCACAGAAGAAGAGTTGGTTTTTATATGCTGACTTTCTCTACCACTTAAGGCAGAATCAAACCAGCTTACAATCACCTTCCCTTTTCCTCCCCACAACAGACACCCTGTGAGGTAGGTGGGGCTGAGAGAACTGTGACTAGCCCAAGGTCACCCAGCTGGCTTCATGTGCAGGAGTGAGGAAACCAACCTGATTCCCAGATTAGCCACTGCAGCTCATGTGGAGGAGTGGGGATTCAAACCTGGTTCTCCAGATCAGACTCCACTGCTCCAAACCACCGCTCTTAACCACTACATCATGCTGGCTTCCCCCCCCCCCATTAAAAGAGACTATCACAAACTCACCAGGATAAAAGCAATCAATCAATCTTTATCATTACTGTCAAAGTCCAGCATGTATACAAATAACAATTATTATAAAAAGAGAAAAAACGGTATAAAAACAAAAACTAAAAGCCCTGACTGAAAAAATAAGCCAAGGTTAACTATATAGCTGTCATAAGTGAATTATGCAAACTTCAGCTACAGAGTGGTAAGCTGTAGTACTGCAATCAAAAGCTCTGCTCACGACCTGAGTTTGATCCCGATGGGAGTCAGTTTCAGGTAGCCAGTTTCAGGTAGCCGGCTCAAGGTTGACTCAGCCTTCCATCCTTCTGAGGTCGGTAAAATGAGTACCCAGCTTGCTGGGGGTAAAGGGAGGATGACTGGGGAAGGTACTGGCAAACCACCCCATAAAACAAAGTCTGCCTAGTAAATGTCTTCGGGATGTGACGTCACCCCATGGGTCAGGAATGGCCAGGTGCTTGCACAGGGGACTACCTTTACCTTACCAGCTACAATACTGTGTATGTAAGACCATCAATCCACCATCTTACTTGTGAGTGTGTTTCTCTTCTTAATGGTTAAAAAACAGGATTTTGCCATTGCATGGGATATGACAGCCTCCCTATCCTCAGGCAATAGTTGGACCGTGGCTAACTCCGTACACACCAGAAAAAAATTCAGATGCTTAAAACGAGAAAGCGAAGGGGAAATAGTATTTGTTGTGATTTCATCATAGAATTCATAGGGCAGCACTATATACATGATTGATATGACTGCATTGGTCAAACAGGGGCAACACCATTGCTCCACGGGCCGATGTTGAAACCTTCCATCTAAAATGGCAGAAGGTAGGGCGTCAAAGCGGGCTCTGGAACCAGAATAAAAGCAGCATTCAATCAATTTCCAGCAAGGAGGTAAGATCCTGTGGCAGACAGGATCAAGAGCAGGGGACTAGGATAAACAAATAAGTACTAAGCAAACAAGCTGGACTTGAAGGAGATTGAGGGCACAACCACACATGATCTCACCAAACAAGTTCTTTCAAATCTGCATTTGCGAAGGCAGCACAGATGTGGGATGGGGCATTTGCAGGGGAGAATTGGGGGCTGGACCTGTGTCTCTCCACAGCTGCTACGTCCTTGCTGCAAAGCATCCCTCTCCCCAAGTAATATTCCTTTCCCAGCTCAGAGAAAGGCTGGGATAAAAATATTAAAGACAGATAGGGAGGATTTGCAGAAGACAATAAGTGGCCGGACCAATTGTCAAGCACCTTTCCCTCCCCTTGACTCTCCCTTACAAATGCCTCCCCATTCCCACAGTAGTGATTACAGTTGCCAGGTCCCTCTTCACCAGCAGTGGGAGGATTTGGGGGCAGAGCCTGAGGAGGTTGGGATTTGGGGAGGGGAGGGACTTCAATGCCATAGAGTCCAATTGCCAGAGAGGCCATTTTCTCCAGGGGAACGGATAGGATTGCCAACCTGCAGGTATTAGCTGGAGATCTGCTATTACAACTGATAGAGATCCAGCTGATAGAGATCAGTTTTTTGTATGTCTTATTGAATATATTTGGAAACCGTTAGAAACTTACAGTGAGCAGGTAAAGGCTTTGGCACTGAGAGGCTTGTATGTATAGGCTTAAGGGGCTCCATTAAAGAAATGTCATATTTGGCTCCTAGCATAAGGGGCAAAGAGATGCCAAAGAACGTGGTTATTAGTGTCACGGAAGGCAATCAGGAAGGAGGTAATCAGAATGCAATCAGCTCGCTCAAGAATGCAATCAAGCCAATATTTCAAGAAGCCTTTGTATCTGTATAATGCAACGCAGCCCATAAACACACACACACACACACACACACACACACACACAGTCAAAACTGACGCTTTGTCGAGTATCCGAGTCCCCATTATGCTTATGCAGGGCAAGATCACAGTGACCTTCTCAACTTTCTCGCAGATCAGCAATACGTTTAAACATGAGCTCATGCAGGAGCAAGGGGTCGTGGGCTGCAAGTGGTGGGGGCAGCCTGTAGAAGGGAAGGGCAGCACCGGCAGAAGGAGCCCCCCCCCATTGCTGTCTTGTGCCTCTCATCAGGGGCTGCTTCCCATCCATCCGCTTACACAATACACTTCTTAGCATTGACGTAGCACGTTTTCAAGTGCTCCAGGCACTTCACATACGTTATCTCTGTAGTCCTCACGACGTTCCTACACAGGGTTGCCAACCTCCAGGTACTAGCTGGTGATCTCCTGCGATTACAAATGATCTCCAGCCAATAGAGATCAGTTCACCTGGAGAAAATAGCCGCTTTGGCCATTGGACTCTATGGCATTGAAGTCCCTCCCCTCCCCAAACCCTGCCCTCCTCCGGCTCCACTCCAAAAAACCTCCTGCCAGTGGCAAAGAAGGATCTGGCAACCCTATTCCTTCAAGACAGGTTGATATTTTTACTCACCTATTGCACTTCGGAGGCAAGGAAACTGAGGTGGCTTGCCTATAGCCACTAAATGAGCTTCTGACAGAGAAGAGATTTAAACCGGCTCTTAGCCGTCGGTCCTGTGGGCCTGTCCAGGGACCACCACTGTTCATAAACAAGGTATTAATATTTTCTAGTCCCTTTCTGCAGAATGCATTTCTTTGAAGGAGATCGCACACTGCACATTTCCGAGGACAGATCCATCCCTCCATTACATCTACCCCTGAACCCCCTCTTACTCTGACATCGCAACTGTACACTACATAAGAACATAAAAAATCCATGCTGGATCAGACCAAGGCCCATCAAGTCCAACAGTCTGTTCACACAGTGGCCAACCAGGTGCCTCTACGAAGCCCACAAACAAGATGACTAGGATTGCCAACCTCCAGGTGGTGGCTGGAAATCTCCTGCTATTTCAATTGATCTCCAGCCGATAGAGATCAGTTCCTCTGGAGAAAATGGCCACTTTGGCAATTGGACTCTATGGCATTGAAGTCCCTCCCCTCTCCAAACCCTGCCTTCCTCAGGCTCCGCCTCCAAAATCTCCATGTATTTTCCAACCCAGAGCTAGCAACTCTAAAGATGACTGTGGGTTGGTTTCCCCACTCCTACACATGAAGCCAGCTGGGTGACCTTGGGCTAGTCACAGTTCTCTTAGAGCTCTCTCAGCTCCACCTACCTCACAGGGTGTCTGTTGTGGGGAGGGAAAGGTGATTGCAAGTCGGTTTGGTTCTTCCTTGTGGTAGAGAATGTTGGCATATAAAAAACCAACTGTTCCTCCTCCTCCTCCTGACAGGAAGGGCAGGAATCAGAGTCTCTGAACCTGCCTATGCTAGAAGGAAATCCACTCTGCTACTGAGTGACCTTGCTGTGCCATCCTACTCCAGACGGCATGCAAAGAGAAGCAGGAGAGGCTGGTCCATTGCTTTTTATGCCTGCACACATGTTGTAAGCACTCCTACCAGATGCCAAAAATGGCTTGAGATTCAGCAGCTGGGGTTCCATCACCCACCTTAGCATCCTGGCCCATGGATCTAACAAGCTGTAAGTCAGGGGAAGAAGTATGTGCGCGGGGGTACATATGAACTAAATGTAAGTCATCACTTTGTGCCTCTCTGTCAAGATTACTGGCCACACAGAGTCATCCCAAAGACATTTGGGCAAAGAGAGATAGCCAAAGTCTCTAACTAGCAAGCAATACTAGGGTAGCCAGGTCCCTTTTCACCACCGGCAAGAGGTTTTTGGGGTGGAGCCTGAGGAGGGTGGAGTTTGGGGAGGGAGGGGATTCAATGCCATAGAGTCCAATTGCCAAAGCGGCCATTTTCTCCAGGCGAACTGATCTCTATCGGCTGGAGATCAGTGGTAATAGTGGGGAGATCTCCAGCTAGTACCTGGAGGTTGGCAACCCTAGGCAACACAGTCAATTGGAAACTCTGCCCTACTTCATTTCAATGGGTTCATCTAAGGGGACTTTCTGTGGGGGTTGTGCCTTTGGATCAGAACTGTCCATCTCTGCCTCACTCCCCTCCAAACTATGCCTAAACATGCCACAGGCTGGCACATTGCTTGCCTTGCAATAAGTCGGCTTCACTCACAAACACTTGTAATTGTGACCTTTTAAGGGTCTAGCATGTTTGTGTTTGGGGTAGAATTCTTTATGCCACCTTTGCTTAGGTGACATGTTAAGATTAGCAGATGGGAAAAGCACAAAAAGAAAAAGGGGCTTCCACCAGGGACATTTCTGTGTCCACAGCAAACACCTGCTCGTCTTTCCTCACATTCCTCCTGACATCTGTCTCTTTGCTTAGAAATGCTAAAAAGGTCTTGGCCCCCTTCACATGCTCTCAACAGTGTATTATTTATTTAGGGCTACCTCTTTCTCTTTCTGCCACTTTTCTGGCATCTGTCTCATCCCAGATTTTCTCCACTGCACACGGAACATTATCCAGAAATGCGAAGATTTACAAATTAAGTCATGATCCTTCTTTGTTCCTCCAATTTGACAATCTTCAGCTGCCCCCAAGTCTCTTAATCCCCAAGCCACACTGTCTCTTCTCTCTCACTGCTCCTTCCCTCTCTCCCAGAACCCTGACGAAGGCCTTCTCTTTTTTTAAAAAATATTTATTTGCCTCCCGAAAACCCACTACTAACAGGTTTGCCAATCGTCCAGTTCCTCCAAAGCGTTATTGGCACAAAACCTCCTTCCATTTGAAAAACAGACACCGGTACAAAACTTATTTTCTAGCACTAGCAACTCCAGAGAAGCAACACTTGGTAGACTCCGCTGCTAAATTGATTATGACATGGGTGGAGCGGGAGCCATTTTGAAATGAACCAAAAACGGTACAGCAGCTGTGTTCGGTGAAAGGTTTCTAACAATCTTTGAAATGAGCTTGCCAATTCCGTCGTCTTATTTTGTTTCACGGCTCTCTTTCCCCCCTCTTCTTGTGGCTTTTATTGTGACAAAAAATGAGTCAGGGCCTCTTTTTAAAAACCCAAAATGGCCCAGAAGTCATCGCTCACCCTGTTTTCTAAATTCACAGTCTTCTTTATATAAAAGTAATGAACATTGAAAGTGAAGTTGGTCTGCCACTCGGCGCAGCTCTGACTAGCAGAAGGAAATTGTATCAGGAAAGTTGCCATTAAGGTTGGATCGAAAGCATCAAGAAGCTGTCACTCTGACATTTTCTGGCACCACAGGGAACCCTTGAAAGAAAGCAAATAAGGGACCTGCCTAGCGCTTTTGTGAGTTCAAATAAGGAGGATGTCTCTACCTACCCATTCATCCTTATCCTGTCTTTTCTGGGCATTCAAGTCATGAGAAATATGGCTGTCAAACTAATAATTGGCAGGCATCACTGCCTTGGGGAAAGGGGTGGGGAGAAGCTCTGTTATTCGAGCAGGACCTCAGAATGCCCACCTGGTACCTCAAGAACTTCATATAAGTCAAACAAGACAGCCAAGCTGAAAAGGGTAATATTTACAACCGATACACACACACACCTAAGTCTGCAGCTACCAAGCCTGTGGCAAAACAAAGGTCTTTTATGCATGGCTGTTTCACTCACCACCACCCGTCCAAAGACTTTGGGTCTTTGTGTTGATTATGCATGCCGTTTCCCGCCGTCAGAGGTCGCCTCGCTCTGCCCCTGCCTTTCCCTGTGTTTTGTCCCTGTTTTCAAATTTGAGATAAAGCAGGTCTCTGAAAACAGGAGCAAAATGTGGGGAAAGGCAGGGGGAGAGCGAGGCGACCTCTGATGGCCGGAAACGGCATGCATAATCAACACAAACACCCGAAGTTGTCGTCGGAGGGGAGACGCGAGTGAAACAGCCAAGCATAAAAGACCATAGTGATCAGAAGTCACAGAGTGTTTCTCTCATCATGCATGTTGGATGGCTGTAATGCCACATAGAATCATAGAGTTGGAAGGGACCACCAGGGTCATCTAGTCCAACCCCCTGCACAATGCAGGAAATTCACAACTATTACCCCACACACACACACCCAGTTACCCTCCTCCATGCCCAGAAGATGGCCAAGATGCCCTCCCTCTCATCATCAGCCTAAGGTCATAGCATTGCTGACAGATGGCCATCTAACCTCTTCTTAAAAACCTCCAGGGAAGGAGAGCTTACCACCTCTCGAGGAAGCCTGTTCCACTGAGGAACCGTTCTAACTGTAAGAAAATTCTTCCTAATGTCTAAATGGAAACTCTTTTGATTTAATTTCAACCCGTTGGTTCTGGTCCAACCTTCTGGGGCAACAGAAAACAACTCAGTACCCTCCTCTATATGACAGCCCTTCAAGAACTTGTTTTATGCACTGGATTTTTGTATGCTTTTATGCACTTTAATGCTTCTGGGTTTTATCAACTTTTTTATAGTTGTTAATTTTAATTATTTTAACGTTTTTTATGACTTTTTCTGAGCCACCTTGAGCAGGTCTCCGAAGGAGCAGCACATAAATGCTTTAAATAGTAATGTCACGTTTGCGTGCATAAGTAGAAGCGAGTGAGCGAGAGGATACAGGCTGTCAGATCTCCATCTAGAATTACATTATTAATCCACTCTTCTTCCAGGAGCTCAGGATGGCATACACGGTTCTACCCTCCTCCATTTTATGCTCATAACCACTTTGAGAGGTAGGTTAAGTGAAGAGAATGAGAGGCTATGGGCAAAAACGCATGGTCGCTTCAGCCTCCTTTATTCCCTGTTTCAGCCAGGATTCAGCCAAGATCGAACACATGTGTTTCGCCGAACGTGCATTCGATCCTGGCTGAAACAGGGAATAAAGGAGGCTAAAGCAACCATGCGTTGTCGCCCTATATTTAAGGCAGACACACCCGGCTGCCAGTCTTCAAACATAGAAAACCCAAGTGACCAGAGAATAAGCAAAATTTATCCACATAAATGTCTTCCCATGGGAATTATTAGCATACGAGACAATGTGGCACTAATTTCTGTAGTTTGGGCTTCACCCCTACATCAAACATGTGTACCTGGAAGCAATTCTAGTGGTTAAGCCATCTATCCCTGCTTTGCTGCTTAATGAAACAGATCTAAGTAAAATCTAGAAAACCTCACTCCACTCCTTAAGTTGTTGAGGAATTTGTTAAAGCCATTTGTAGTGAAGAAAAGAGCACTCGTTTCTGATAGCCAATTTTGAAATAATGGTTTCTGTTCTGTTTTTATTTTGACTTTCTAGCTTCATGTGCAAAGCACACAAAAAAAGAGAGAGAGCTATGCAGAAAGAAAAATATATGTTTTGTATCTTAGGTTAGCTTTTGGAATAATTTGACAGTAGAGTTTAACAGTCTGGTGCGCGTTTTAATTAGAGAGAGGCTGAACACCCACTGTTTGCATTCTAAGCCCATCCATTGCACGAAACAGCAGGAGGGGGGGTTCATCTATCACAGAAATTCAGCTTGCGTTGCTGTGCTGCATAATTTGAGTTGGGAAAGTCCTTGCGACGATAGAGAGCAGAGGCTCTCTTGCAAGAGGCGCTCATGTCTGGCAAGTTTAATAGCTCCCATCCGATCTTCCCTGCTCCGCTCTGTCAGACGCTGCAGTGAATTGATTTATGAAGATTTATATCCTGCTCCATCCAATCAGCTTGCCGCAAGCTTTTTTTTTTTTAATTCAAATGCAAAAATTTCTTCTGTTCCCAAAGGGCTCATCATCTAAATAATGAAATGGTTTGTGAGAGGGAAAAGGCCGAATTAAATTCCAAAACATCGATGTTGAGATTCAAAATCTATTTCAAATTAAAGAAATACCCCCCCCCCCCAAAAAAAAAAAAAAACTCGTGAAAGGGAGAATGCTTTCTGGGGGCAGCCACCTGCTAAACGGCTATTTGCTGAAGAGCTGCTACAAAGTAGAATAGGCTAGGTGTGTGTGGGCGGGGGGGGGGGGCTAAGAGCAATGATGACTACGTTGTGCGGTGCTCATGTATGTCAGAATTCATTTTCTGCTGAATGTGTGCCAGTATTACGATTGCTACAGGAAACCCTGATGTCACACAAGGGTTTCTTGCAGAAAACGTCACATCGGAGCATTGCATAAAAACATAAGAACATAAGAAAGGCCATGCTGGTTCAGACCAAGGTCCATCAAGTCCAGCAGTTCGTTCACACAGTGGCCAACCAGGTGCCTCTAGGAAGCCCACAAACAAGACAACTGCAGCAGCATTATCCTGCTGGTGTTCCAAAACACCTAATATAATAGGCATGCTCTTCTGATCCTGGAGAGAATAGGTATGCATCATGACTGGTAGCCATTTTTACTAGTAGCCATAAATACCCCTCTCCTCCATGAATATGTCCACTCCCCTCTTAAAGCCTTCCAAGTTGGCAGCCATCACCACATCCCTGCTGTGCATCTTTAAAGATCCATATGCACTAGGGTTGCTAGGGTGGGGAAAATACCTGGAGGGACTTTAGCAGGGTACAATGCCATAGAGTCGACCTTCCAAAACAGCCATTTCTTCCAGGGGATCTCTATTGCCTGGAGATCAATTGTAAAAGCAGGAGTTCACCAGGCCCCACCTGGAGGTTGGCAAGCCTAATGTGCCACATCTGGACACCTGTAACCTGATCAGATGCCTATAGAAAACATCAGTGTAATAGTGTTGCTTTTCTCAGCAGTTCTAACGCCATGGAACTGCTCCTGTTTTAACTTCCTCTCATTACGGAGCAGTCCCCCCCCCCCCCAATACTCCAGCAGCTATTTTAAACTTCTGGTCCAGCTGCCAGAATTTGTGCAGCTAGCTTTCTAAGTTCAGCCCCACAGCACTACTTTACAAACTCAGCATGCATAAACAGAGTTTGCATTTGTGCGCCTCCTCCCCGGTCATCTCCCCTCACCTCCGCACACCAAGGTTTTCTTGAGATGGGTGAAGGCAAAAAAATATTGGCAGTATTAGCTTTTAAACTTATTCCCCTCCATACCCCTTTTCATCCCACATAAGAAGCCAAACACTGGCCCTGTTGCCTATATCTGTCAGTATCAGCCAAAGGAACTTTTTTTAAAAAAAATATCTATTTGATTTCTTCCTACCAAGCTGCATCTCCCTAGAGATCAAAGCTGCATCTCCCTAGAGATCTCCTTCTCTAGAGATGCAGCTACTGGAATTTTTTTCAAATGAGTGGTTGGCCAACACATAAAGTTGCCAAACTCCAGGTGGTGGCTGGGGATCTCCCACTATTACAACTGATCTCCAGGCGATAGAAATCAATTCCCCTGGAAAAAATGGTCGCTTTGGCTATTGGACTCTACGGCATTGAAGTCCCTCTCCTCTCCAAACCCTGCCCTCCTCAGGCTCCGCCCTCAAAATCTGCTTCCCAACCTGAAGCAGAAGATGAACATAAAAATAACCTATAGTGTTCCTGAGGAAAAAAAAAAGGTGTTTCCCTCTACTGATAAACTCCCCTCGCCTCACAATAAATGCTGCCTGGAACTTTCCACAAGACAGGCTCATTTATTATTTTGGCTGAGAAAGTATCAAAGGACCTGAAAAGAGAAACTGGGCAAAAGCTTCCATTAACAGCCAAGGTACTGCCTAACCAGCAAGGCCTCCAGGTACTCTGCTCCGCTGAAGTTGATCCCAGTGTGATAAATTCATGGATTTTAAGTAAGAGAGATCCCCCAAAATCCACAACACGGGGGAAGGAGGGAGAGAAAATAAATGGGGATCTTTTCCAAAACCAAAGCATGCTCCCTTGCTGTGTTGAGTGATGTTGCTGATCCCAGGGGGTAGTGTAAATGCAGACACTTCATGTGCGCATTCGTACCACACAGCCCACTCAACAATTGTGTGAGGAGGGGCCAGCATGCTCAAGACCATTCTCCCTCCCAGCACAGTTGGTTACAATATATGCACAGGTTGTCTGTACAGGGCTTCTTGTAATGATTAACAGGATAAGCAGACATAAAGGATGACAGGGCCTTTTCCAGCACTACTTTTGCACTTGGGGGTTCCATCTGGCTATCATAGCCAACAGCTACTGATAAACTTCTCCCTGGATTTGTTCAATGACATGCCTCGGTGCAACAGAGAACCTCAGAAGCCCCTTCTAAATTAACAGTTCCATAATTGTTTCCTCATTCATCCCCAGCATAGCCCCACACATGTGAAACAGTCCTCTGTCTAGCAAACCAAGTGGAAAGTGTAGACTTTCATTTTCATTCAAGAAAAGGAGATCGAATGTGATTGTTTGTCTGCCTCCGCTTTGTACCAACCTATTGGTGAAATCAGCATGTCTCCTCCAAAGCTATACTTTTGCTGCTCAGAGAAAAGCAAGTTGTTGTTTTTTTAAAAAAAACATGTTCTATTCAGCTCATTCACTGAATGATAACAGCATGAAATATGTGCAAGCTGACTAAAATCCAAATGGTAGTTCCTCAGATCCTTAATCAGCTTTCCTAGGTGATAATTCTATACTGTGGTTAATGGCCACGAATCACATCCCATCCAGTATTCTGCACACCAGAAGCCACAGCTGGTAATGCATTTGAGAGGGCCAAGAGAATGCTGACGAGCCAGCCATGGAGTCCCATGACTATCTTCCTTGCACATTCATGTGGTCAGTAATTGCCCACCAAGAGGAATCTTTGGTGTGCTTCAGGTGGAATTTTCCTGAACATAGGAAAAAAGCTGGGGAGGGGGATGAAAGTAATTGTTCTAAGCATGTGTGATAGAGCTGCCAACTTTGGGATGGGAGATTCCTTGAGATTTGGGGTGGAGCCTGGGGAAGGCACTCAGCAGGGATGTGATGGCATAGGTAGGTTTGTGCATATCGATATCCCCAAACTGAAAATAAACCCAAAATTGGTCATTTTGGCAATATTCGGGTTTTGGGTTGACCAAATACCCAAACCTGGGAATCTGCCCAAAGCTGAATAGGCGATTCCCGAAAAAGCCAAATAAATATCCAGCTTTTTCAGGTTTTGGCTATTCGCCTTTGCTCAGATTCCCAGCTCTGTGCTTTCTACCATTTCTCTATCTTTGACTGGTTTTGTTAGGGCCGCATAGTTGGGACCCTTTTGAGGTAGGGGTCATGTAATCGGAACCAGCTTGGTCAGACCAAACTAGTCTAGAAGGGTCATTTTAAAAGACGGGGCTCACCCAGTTCTCTCCGGAGGGATATACCCTCCAACTAAAAAGCACCAACTAAAAAGCACCCGCTGAACAGGCTTCATTCTGAAGAAGACTGCTCACCTGCGTGGGTGAGGAATCTCCAAGAGCTGCCTTGGTCATGACTTCGGCTGATTCTGATATCACCACCACCCCTCCGAAAACCTGCTCTCAAACTGAAGGTCGCCCCGAGTAGAGGCTTTGTTTCCCAGCACCATGACCATCTCTTGAAATCAGATTTGGATGACTATAATAAAGGACTGTTCACAGGATGTCATTTGCCACCAAAATAAATGTTTTCCGTGCCTTATTTTTCTTCCATTTAAGCCTTTTTTTCTCAGTTTGGAAGCTAACTGGCATGGACATCATGCTATATGCCCCAGATACACATATGGAGATATTGGGGGGTGGAGCCTGAGAAGGGTAGGATTTGGAGAGAGGAGAGACTTCAATGCCATAGAGTCCAATTGCCAAAGTGGCCATTTTCTCCAGGTGAACTGATCTCTGTTGCTTGGAGATCAGTTTTAATAGAGGGAGATCTCCAGCTACCACCTGGAGGTTGGCAGCCCTACCTGTAAGGCAGGTTAGGCTGAGTGTGTGTGGCTGGCCCAAAGTCACCCCACAAGTTCCCATGGAACAATGGGGATTTGAACTTGGATCTCCTATAGTCTAGCTCAACACTCTAACCACTATGCCACCCTTGCTCTCACTACTTTTCATACAACAGAAGGACAAAAATGGAAACAATCAACTTCAGTTCTCGTTCTTTGTTCCAATTGTAGTAAATAAGTAACTCCTCTTAATAAATTATATATACTCTAGAAAACCGTCCATGAAAGAATGTATAATTTAAGCCAGGTGTTGTGTTTGTATACATACATATATATGCATACGATATTTTGCTTGAGTATTCTGATTTAGAGCAACAGATTGCAATGATAAAGGCAAAGCAGCAGCAGCCAAACAAGCCATCTGCTGAGTTCCCTGGAGAATTCAACTCTAGCAGAAGTAGGTAACTGAATAGACTTGGAAATGGATACACACACCATTAGCTAAGTGACAGCATGAACGATAGCAACCCCTTCCATTGGAACTCAGGTAGACAACAGAGAAAGTTACTGCAAGCTTCAAAATACAGCAGTTACGTGGGGAGGGTTGAATTAGTTAGTGTACTGTAGCAGTAGAAAAGAGCAAGAGTCCAGTAGCTTCTTAATGACTAACAAAATTTCCAACACAATATGAGCTTTTGTGAGCCACAGCTCACTTCTTCAGATATAGCTAGAACAGGATATTCTATCCGTATCTGAAAAAGTGAGCTGTGGCTCACGGAAGCTCACACCCTGCCGGAAATTTTGTTAGTTTTTAAGGCGCTACTGGACTCTTGCTCTTTTCTACTGCTACAGACAGACTAACACAGCTAGCCATCACGGTTCGTGTAGTGTAGTAGTTGAAGTGCTGGACTAGGATCTCCATGCCCCGGGTTCGAGTCATACAAGTCACTGAGTGACTTGTATGGTTTGCAGGGATGGTAAATAATGGCCAACAACCACTCATACAAGTCACTGGGTGACTTTGTGGCAATCATTCTCTTTCATCCTGACCTGCCTCACAAGGTTGTCATGACATTGGGAAGGGAGAACCACACACACTAGCCTGAGCTTCTTGGACAGATCACCATGCTTGATCGATATACAGACGTCATGAACAAACCACAATTTCCCCCCCATGATATTGATAAGCCTTGGGCTCCGATGACATTGATAAGTTCTGGGGCTCAGATGTTCCCTTCTCATTGCGTGCCATGCACAGATCGGTGACTTCCCCATTTAGGAAGATGTCTCTCTAACAACAATTTGACATCCAAATTTGTTTTAGCAAATTAACGTTGGTTTCCTGCCACAAACAAGCATTGTAAACTATTGTAAACTACAGTTTAGTCCTGGTTTAGATGCCTGGCTTGTGGGGAGGAAACAAAGCTACATTTATTAGCACCCAAATCTGGATGTCACAAATCGAGGTGAGATACAGACAAAGACTTCTTCAACTGAGAAGTTTTCAGGCCAGGCTCCACACTTGGTGGGGGGCGGGGGGCACACAGGCCTTGGGAGTTCAGACTCATTCACATCAAATACAAACGATGGATCAAAGATGAATTGTGGCTTGTTTGTGACATCTGAATATATCCTCTGGGATTTTTTGCCAAGCAACACCTTTTTTCTTTTCTTTATTGGGCCTACAAAGGGCAACAAGATGATCAAGGTGTTGAATGATTTCCTATAGCGGGAGAGGCTTCTGCATGTGGAAATTTATCATTTACGGGGGCGGTGGGGGGAGATGACTCAGCTGGTGGGAAGAAGAAGACAGACGGTTAGACAATTATGAATGGTATGAAGAGGAGGAAATTTCTCTCTTAGCACGGGGATCACCAGAAAAGAAAAGAAAAATTGTTGGCACTCACAAAAAAGAAGTCTTTCTTCACACAATCCATAACACACTGCCTCAAGATCTATTGATGGCCACTGATAAATTGCTGTAAAAATGTGACTAGACAAACTCATGGGCAATAAGCCTATGATTTGTCATGATAGCCACATGGAACCTCCATGCCTAGGGGCAGTATAGCTCTGAATACCAGCTGCTGGGTACAATCAACAGGGAAGGGTTTTTAACTTCATGACCTGCTTGCTAGTGCCTGGAGGCTTCTCAGTGCCTAACTACTAAAAATATAACAAGACTACTGCTGCATCAGACCAGTGTCCATCTGGTCCTGCATCCTGTCTCACACAGTGGCCAGGAACCCAGAAGGCTGAGCCACAATAATTAAAAATAATATTATAAATATATATGTATTTTGAAGTGCAACTGCACTTAAAGCACAATTGCACTTAATAATAGATGAATATTTATAATATTACTTTTAATTATTGTGGCTCAACCTTCTAGGTTCCTAGCTAGGGTTGCCAGCCTCCAGGTAGTAGCTGGTGATCTCCCGTAATTACAACTGATCTCCAGCCAATAGAGATTAGTTCACCTGGAGAAAATGGCTACTTTTGGCAATTGGACTCTGTGGCACTTAAGTCCCTCACCTCTCCAAAACCCACCCTTCTCAGACTCTGCCCCAAAAATCTCCAGGTATTTCCCAACCCAGAGCTGGCAACCCTATTCCTAGCCTGTTTCACGGGTTGGGTTTAGCTCCATTTGTTTTGTTGGTTCCACACAATGGCCAACCATTTACTCTGAAGCGCCAGCAACAGGGCATAGGTGCCAAGGCCTTTCCCAGATGTTGCCTCTTGGCACTGGTATCCAGATGTTTATTGCCTCCAGATATGGAGGTTCCTTTTACTTACCTTGGCCAGTAAGCAGGCCTGTCAATCCCCACCCTGAGGTCCCGTTGCCCACAACTGCTCCAAGTGGCAGCAGGGCAATTAAAAAACAACAACTCCTCACTGACATCCAAAGCATGATGATATCACTTCCAAGAAATACCCAGATTAGATGGTGGTAGCTCTAGGAATTGTCAGACACTCTATGGTTTCTGGCAATTCTGAGAGCTACTGCTATTGCTTCCAGGTTTTCCCAGAAACAATGTCACACCTGTGAAACCCCAACCATCTCCCCATCCCCAACATCTTGCCAGTTGCCAGGCTCAGCCTGACAATCTTACTAGTAGCCATTTATGGACCTCTCCTTCATGAATCTCTCTAATCCCCCTTCGAAGCCATTTATACCTGTAGCCATCACTATGTCCTCTGACAGGAAACTCATTGAGTACAGTACTTCCTTTTGTCTGCCCTGAATCTACTGTCCATCAATTTCATCGGATGCCCTCCAGTTCTAGTATCAGGATTGCTAGATCCCTCTTTGCCACCAGTGGGAGGCTTTGGGGGTGGAGCCTGAGGAGGGTGGGGTTTGGGGAGAGAAGGGACTTCAGTGCCATAGAGTCCAATTGCCAAAGCGGCCATTTTCTCCAGGTGAATTGATCTCTATCAGCTGGAGATCAGTTGTAATAGCAGGAGATCTCCAGCTAGTATCTGGAGGTTGCTAACCCTATCTAGTATGTTTAGAGAAGTATCTCCCTGTCTACTCTTCCTACCCTGTGCACAATATATTGGAAACAGAACAAGGGGGTAGATGTAATTTTGTTGATTTAGCTTGCTTTTAAGGGGAAACATAGATATAGTGAGCATTACAAAACTTGGTGGAAGGGAGAGAACCAGTACAGTACGGTCATACATGGATACAAACTCTATAGAAATGACAAGGAAGGGCATGTTGGAGTGGGTGTTGCTATGTACATCAAGGAAAAATCTCACACAATTACATTTGACTTTAAAAGAGGGAACTGCTCTAAAATGAGGAACCTGGCAAAAAGGAGGTTGAAAGGAACAGTTAGGAGAGTCAAATCTCTGGAAAAGGTTTGGAAGTTACTCAAGTCCTCAATACTAGAGGCTCAATACTAGAGGCTCAGCAGGTCAGGAAAGGTAGTATAAAGTCCGGGAGTTCAGCACCATGGCTAACCGGTAAGATGAAGGAAGCTATTAAAGAAAAAAAAGGTTTCCTTCAGAAACTGGAAGGCTTGCCCAACCAAGGCAAACAAAAGCAAACACAAACTTGTTTAAGGGAAATACAAGCAAATAATTAGAGATGCAGAAGAGGATTTTGAAGGACATATCGCTAAACACATCAAGACCAACAATAAGAAATTCTTACATTAGGAGCAAGCATGAAAAGGACTATAGGCAACTGTGGAATAATTTGTATCCAGCAGAGGACATCCACTGGTCTGGGTGGTGGAATCAAGCCATGCAAAGCAGCAATATCCAAGCCTCCACAGGACCAAACTTGCTATTGTAGGTTCTAGAAGCAAACTGAGATGTTATATATGCAACCTGCTATTACTATAACCCTCTCCCTCTCTGGCCTTCCTTTGTGTTTTAGTGACCTTCTGTTAATCCTGAAATTTCCCTGTACTTTCTGAAACACAGTTTTAGCAGGGCAGAGGGTCAACACTATTTCAGAAGGGTGGCTAAGAGGGAAGGGGCATTTCGCTAGAATGTTTTAAAGGGCTTAACTCTTGGATATACTGATTAAAAGATTAGTTTGCCTCCAAAGAGACTTTTTAAAAGCATTTATTGGGATTACTTTTTAATATCTTCTCAGGACAACTTTCAAGAACAACAATGTACCTGTGGATTTTTAAAGCAAAATAATTGCCATCTTTAGTATGCCATTTAATTGTTTGTAACAACAGGGTATAGAAGCAGTGAGCCAGCAAAATAATAATTGCATGTGCTCAAAAACCAGGAAGGGAGAAGGATAATATTTCCCTGGCCTTCTCTCAGTAGCACCTCTAAAATTCAGGGCAGGCTATCAGAGAAATACTGTGGCTTATAAGTGTCCTGTGATTGTAAGGATCAGATATCTGGAATCAGTACAAAGTCCTAAAAAAAATCCCATGCATCCATACTTTACATGTCAGAGTAGGTTGCATGAGAGCTGCTGCCCTTCAAATTGTGCCTTCTAATCATGCCAGCTTGTATTTTGTGCCAATGCTAATCAATAGTGAAAGGGATAATGAAGCTCCTTCTTTTCGGCATGAATGTGGGAGGTTCACCCTTTTCTTTGTGGTTCTGCCCCCATGGCTCCAGGGACACAGATAGATCTCGGCTTGTACTGTGAAGCTTTTCTTAGCAACCAACAAGGCTGAATCTGTTCTAAAAAGAAAGCTTTGATTAATTTTTTTTTTTTTGGAAAAAAAATAAGCAGCAACATTTACTGGGAACAGCTAAATCCTTGGGAATTTCCCAGCTCTCAGACATTGGCCTGCCTCTTTGCATCATCATTTCAGGGTTACATTTGGTTACTTATTGGTACTCTTTATCTGGAGTTAATAGCACATGCAAAATCACTTCTTACCTAAAGCAAGGGTATTAAAAGTTGGAAGAAGAGTTGGTTTTTACATCCCAATATTCTCTACCTTTTAAGGAGACTCAAACCGGCTTACAATTGCCTTCCCTTCCTCTCCCCACAACAGTCACCCTGTGAGGTATGTGGGCTTAGAGAGTTCTGAGAGAACTGTGGTTAGCCCAAGGTCACCCAACAGGCTGAATCTGGAGGAGTGGGGAATCAAACCTGGTTCTCCAGATTAGAGTCCACTACTCATGTGCAGCAGTGGGGAATCAAACCCGGTTCTCCAGATTAGAGTCCACTGCTCTTAACCACTACACCACATTGGCTCTCAGTGGCAGAATACAATTCTAACATTACTCAACGGCAGAATACGATTCTAAAATTTTAAGCCAGAAACACGGTTAGATACATTTCCAAGGAAGCAGCAGGTTAGCAGTTGTGGCTAGAAGCTTATTTTAATACTACTGAAATAAAATTGTTCCCGGTAGGTGCAAAGGTCCAAATTAGACATGGTGGCAGCAGAGCAAGATGCAAAAACGTGGATCCAGGACTGCGCCTCCAGCCGAGCAATCCAAGCAGCTGCTTGGGGGAATCACAACTGACACTCTGCTATGGCTGACACTCTGCTATGGCATTCTGACACTCTGCTATGACTCCCAGCTGGCTTGCATGAGGCACCCAGGAAGTGGCAGCAGGCATGGCGTGTGCCTGGCGACACCTCTTGGGCCCATGCCGCTGTGGGGCATCGGCTTACTTGTGGGAAGAGATGTTGGGAGGCTGCTTGGGGCAGCAAAATACCTTGAATATCTACATAAATCATTTATTTATTGATTTCATTTATAGTCTGCCTTCCTCATTAAGACCCAAGGCAGACCATGTAGAAAGAAGAATGGGAGATCTCTTCTTTAAAAACAGCAAAAGGAGATGCTTTGGCTTGGATGGCCCAGGCTAGCCTGATCTCATCAGATCTCGGAAGTTAAGCAGGATCTGCCCTGGTTCATACTTGGAAGGGAAACCAGCAAGGAAGTCCAGGGTTGCTATGAAGAGGCGGGCAATGGCAACCCCCCCTCTGAATGTCTCCTGCCTTGAAAACCCTATGCGGTCATCATAAGTTGGCTGTGACTTGACAGCACTTTCCGCCACCACTAGACAGGACAAGGCTGCTGACCCCTTCCTTGTTTCAAATCCTTGTTCCCCCACCTTCCCCCTTTCCTTCCTACTATTATGAGTCACAAGCAAGGAGTGTTCCCAGAAGTAGGGGTGAATGTTCCCCATTTCATTTTTTTTCATACTAAATTCTGCTGTGACCTCCCCCCCCCCCCGCCCCCCAAAGCCTTATACATCCTGCATACTGCATTAAAATGATACAAGATGCTCACATAGGTCATTTTTGTGCCTGAAAAAGCTACACAAACATGGCAAAGAGAAATACAGAATTGAGCTGTAAAAAGAGGAATGGCACAAGATACTTAGCACATTTTGGCCATGGGTGCCCATGTCATGTTTTCCTGGAATCATTAATGTTTGTAATGCTTCATGTTTTGACATCATATATATTATGCTGTAAGGTGTGGGGTGGGAGGGAAGGCGGTATGCAAGCTAAGCAGGGTTGGTACTTGGAAGGGAAACCACCAAGGAAGACTCTGCTTCTCACATGCCTTGAAAACACCTTGCTGGGGTAGCCAGAACTTTGGCTGCAACCTGACAACACTTTACACACACGTTCACAAGGTGCGTGATGCTACATAACTATGGACTCTCTGATAACTCCACACACCAAGACCTCTCACGTAAAGGCCAAAGCCTGCAAACTTGTCAGGGAAAACGCATAAAAGCAGAGGCAGAAGAGGGACATCTGAGAGAGGGGCTGAAGGCACCTGCATTGATGAAGAGATAGAGACCTTCTTTTCTTTGCCCTGATCTCCCTGCTCCCCAAGAGAACTCTACCATGGGAGGCTTCTTCCCCTTCCCTAAACTGAGACATTCTCACCTTCATTCTAGGTCAGTGCCAGCAAATGAGATCTTGGATCAAATGGAGACCAAGGTAGCCACGCCAATGAAGAGATGTTTTGCAAATATTTCAAGGGGCTCTGTCCTCTGAGATAGTCTTAGGGGTATAGTCTGCTACCACTGACCTATGGGACCTCTTCCTGCATAGACCATTTCCCTCAGGCTCTCAATCACTGTACTCTAACAGCCATCTCAATGACGGACTTAATTCTATTTGCATTTCCCAGGAAGGACACAGCCGGTTAGTGAGTCACAGTGGATTTGCATAAGCAAATGTTGAAGATCATCATTAGCATTATGATTATTTTGTGGCATTCAAAAATACCAAGTGGTGAGTTACATGTTACAGGGCAGCCATCTTTAACAAAGCTCACACAGTCCCTTCTCTCTTGGAAAGGACCTTTACTGAGGATGGGATGGTTTGCATTGGAAAATAGGGGAAGGGAATGCGTTCCCCCACCCATTCCTTTCCCCCTGAAATTTCCCCCATCTAGCCGCTTACAGTCCCACAAGGTTCCAAACCCATGTTTGCAACCTTGAATAAACACATTGCTCCAAATAAAGATAATGAGATAAGAGCAGCAAGATTGCAGCGCATCCTTTTTTCCCTCATAACTAACACACTGCTCCGAAGTCATGCTCCACAAGAAGAAAAATTAAGCAGTTCATACCCTTTTGACAGTAATGGCACATTAGGCACAATGGGGCTACGCAAATACTATTTGCCTACTGCTGGATTCTTTGAATGTAATTCTAAAAATAACAGTGTTTGGTTTAATATTCTATTCCTCACAGGTTGCTGTCAGCACTGAGTCCAAGCAGCCTGCAATCTCCTAATGTCTGCTGGCTGAAAGCCTTCAGATATGAACATCTGGCAGCATGGTCTTCTAGATGAGAGAGTCCTTTTCAGTGGCTTCTCCAAACCCCACACTGTTTACTTATGACATAGGTCCCCAACTTGTGGCACAGGCAAACAAAAGTGGTGGCACACCTTCCCTCAAAAGTTCAGCCTATGGGCCTCATTATGGCATAAAGTTTATATTCCTGCCTGCCTCTCATTTGCTGCCCCCTCAGAAGACACTAGGGCCATTTATGCAGGGTCAATTCTGCTCCTCGCTCAATGCTGATTTTTTAAATCTGACCTTTAAAATGACTATTCACGGTCCTGATGCAAAGGAAAAACGTCAAACAAATTCCACCCCACCCACTCGCCTGCTCCTTTGTTCCTTCATTTACATAGCCATTAGCAATAGTCGTTTGGATAGCTAAGCTGCGGCTGGGATTCTTCATGGTTCCTTCAGTGAATGCTTCGATGTGGGGGCGGAGCAAATACAAAAGGTCATATTAAAGGGGGTCTTGAGAAATGTGAAGCAGGTATGTGCCAGCTTTGTAGTGATGGCTGGAATGATGGTTCAGCATGAAGAAATTTAAAAAATATGCAGGGCACTTCAGCCTGGAACGCGCTGCTAATTACCAAGCATAAATGGCCCAAGGGTTTTAAACTGGGGAGCATGGCAACAAGAACCAGGCACTGTAACTCTCTGCACATCCATGGCAGCTTGCCAGAAGAAGAAACATCTTGTCAGCACTCTGCTATACCTCAGTACTGCCCCCAACGCAAGTGGTCAGAGGATAGTATTGCAGCTACCAGCACTGGAAGAGAAAATACCGGGCCGGCAGAGTTCCACTAAGCTGCAGACATCATTCCTAAAATGGTCCATCTTGGTCTTTTGGCTCATCTCCAGAACACAGAACCCAACAAAACTGCACCCTGGGTCAGCAGGCTAGAGAAAACCCGCCCAAAAGGTACCAGGGGGGTGGAGCAGGTAGTTAGATACTGTTGTATACCATAGTGAAGCACCCTTTCATTCTGCAATCTTAATTGTGGAACACTTTCCCAGAAAGGTGGCCTAACCAAAAAAAAAAAATTTCTGCAGACCTCCGCTTGAAGCAATTTGAACACATGAAGCTGCCTTATGCCAAGACAGACCCTTTGTCTATCATGGTGAGTATTGCCTACTCTGACTGGTAGCTGCTCTCCAGGGTCTTGGGTCTCATATGTTACCTGGTCCTTTTATCTGGAGGTGTCACGGACTGAACTGACACCTCCTGCATGCAGAGCAGATGCCGAGCCATGGAAACAGCTGGTTTCAGTTGCATAGTTTTCTGGAGTCACATTTGGGGACAACTCAGAGAGAAAGAAATGACAAGACCACATTCCTTTCAGCTTCTGCCAGTACGGGGATGCACTTGATCTTCACACTTTAAAGTGTTGACGAATGTTTGTGGGTAGGAGGAAGCACAGACAGTTCAGACGCTACAACAAAAGGCACTGGGCTCCTGCTTACTTGGAAGTCCTTTCATTCGAGCCCCTTGGATGTGCAAGAACTTGTTTCAATGTCTTCATCTTCAGGGAAAGCCTTTGGCACACTGTTTGCTAGTGAAAGGAGGCTTAAAGCACCTGTGGTTGAAATGAACACATTTTCCCACTGTTTATCCTCAATGCCATCTCTCTCCCCTCTCTCTATTTTTTCCAGGGGCAGTCTTAGTGCTTCTGGGGTTCTGGGTGAAAGCCTAGGGTGGGGCCCCAGAATTACTACCACTACCACCACCCCACTGGGGTCAAGCACCCCAGACAGGGTAAGTTCAAGTGGCAGCAGGAGCCTGCTCTTCTTTTTCTCCCCTACCTTTGAGTGGTGGGATCATGGGTGTTTGGGGGCCCCAATTCAGGGCCCAGGGCAGCTACCCATTGGTTAGGACTGCCCCTGGGTCATTTTCCTATATAAAATGTTAGATTGTAAACAGCTCAGGGCAGGGACCCCTCACTCTCTGGAATCGGGTTGCCAACCACTGGGTACCAGCTGGAGATCTCCTCCTATTACAACTGATCACCAGCCGATAGAGATCAGTGCCCCTGGAGAAAATGGCTGCTTTGGCAATTGGACTCGATGGCATTGAAATCCCTCCCTCCCCCAAACCCCTCCCTCCTCAGGCTCCTCCCCAAAAACCTCCCACCAGTGGTGAAGAGGGACCTGGCAACCCTACTCTGGAAAGCACCAAGCACATTGAATCCTATATGAAGACCAACAGGGAAAGCACTCTGCATGCCCTCAGAGATGTTCTTCATTGGTACTTCCCATCTGTCATGGCTCAGTCGTAGACAAGCCATTGTTCAGATTAAGCCCTGGTTGAAATATTCAGGAGCTAAGAGACATCTGAAGTCTCTCCGCCGCCCCCTGCACAACAGCTTCAAAATGTGCATTTTTATGCTCATAACAATTGTTAGGAGAAGTAAGCACCAATGAATGCTGGGAAGCAGATCCCCTGAAAGGGTGCTTTCGATTCTTCCATTTGCTCAGGCACTGGCCGTTGAACACTGCAACCATTTTACATTTGCTGTCACCACAGACATCAGAGTTCAGAAGTTCGAAGACAGGAGGATGCTAATTAGATTTCACTTAGCAGCAGCTAGACAGCCCGTGCTTTTCCTGTCCCCAGCCTTGCCCTGGAATCTGAACTCTGTGCCACCAACTGTGAAGCATCAGAACAACATCTTTAAATATTCATTAAAGCATATCTAAGAAAACATCAAAGGGAGCAGGATTTGAACTGGAGCCTGCATGCTGGATCCTTCCTTTGTAGAGAACTGGACTGTAGCACACCGAGATGCTCCAAGCCTCCCCCTGTCACAGAACGGAACTATCCCTTTACACCATTGCTCATGCACAGCACACGGCAAGTTTCTTTGGCCATTCTGGCCCTGTCAGTTTTGATGCTCGCTCAAAGCTCTTTTTAAAAATGCCACTTTAAAAATGCCTATTCAATGTCCCGATGCAAAAGGAGAAATTCCACCCCCTTACTCGCCCACTCCTTTGTTCCGCTGTTATTTTGCATGGTTCCTTCAGGGGGATTCTTCGTGCCAAACACCAACGGTTGTATTAAATAAGCTCTTTAGTAATGCGAAGCAGGTATGCACCGGCTTTGCAATCACTTCCGGAATGATGGTTCAGTGTGAAAAATTCAAAAAAATATGCAGGGCAATTCAACCTGGAACACACTGCTAATTATCATGCAAAAATGGCCTTTGTTTTCTTACCCAGCAGTAGCAAGAAGAAGCTGAGGCTGCAGGTGCCCAAGCAATTTGAATAAGGATGGGAGACCACCAAGGAAGTCCAGGGTTGCTGTGCAGAGGAAGGCACTGGCAAACCACCTCTGTTAGTCTCTTGCCTTGAAAACCCCATAAGGGGTCACCGTAAGTCAGCTGCGACTTGATGGCACTTTACACACACACATACAGGCCATCTAGTCCACCTCTGCTCAATGCAGGATCAGCCTAGAGCATCCCTGACAAGTGCTTGTCCAGCTGCTGCTTGAAGACTGTCAGAGGAAGAAGAAAAGTTGGTTTTTATATGCCGACTTTCTCTCCCACTTAAAGGAGACTCAAACCAGTTTACAACCACCTTCCCTTCCACCCCCCACAACAGACACCCTGTGAGCTGTGACTAGCCCAAGGTCACCCAGCTGGCTTCATGTGTAGGAGTGGGGAAACAAACCCAGTTCACCATATTAGCCTCTGCCACTCATGTGGAGGAGTGGGGAATCAAACCCGGTTCTCCAGTTCAGAGTCCATCGGAAGGATGTCAGCTGAATATGGAAAGGGTCACTTATCCCTGTACGAGCCAATGGGCCAACCCACCTTCATGCATATGGGACAGTGATTAAAAGGGAAATCTGCAGATCAACATCTTTCTTTCAGCAAGTCAGAGGAGACATCCAAGTTCTACCAACTAAGAGGAAGAATACAAGTGTGCAGAATTACGACGTGACATTTGCAGAGGTTTCCTCTCCCCTGTTGGGTGTGCATTACAATTATGTGCACACTGAGAAAAGCAAATATCCCGCGGTGGCTGAATGCGGGGAGACTTCCTCGATTCCCTAATTACCTTCATATAAAATTCCTCCAAGAGTGACCTGATCTGAATGGTAACAAAAATGTCAACGCTGAAGCCAGCGTTAACACCGTCTGATGTTTCAAATGTGCGAAAGAGGCTGGCAGAGGCGCTGCTCTGTTGACATTAAGCAAAGCTAATTAGATACCTAGAAGCTTGCAATTTCAAAATAAATCACATCAATGCGCAGAAATGGAAAGTAGCGGAGGGGAGTCATGTTACCCCCGTCCTCTAGTTGTTGCAATTCACCTTTCTCCAGTTTTTGACCTTTGGTTTACGGTGGTTCTTTGCAGGATCAGGGCCATCCAGACGAACAGAATGCCAAGCAAAACATCGACATCTGCTTCAACAGCTGGAGATCAGTTGTAGTAGCAGAAGATCTCCAGCTAGTACCTGGAGGTTGGCAGCCCTAGATATAGGGTAGGGGGGTTGGACATAATTCTTGTATGATGTGTGCATCCACCACTTTCCCCTGGATAATGTACAGTTACTTATATTTTTGATTGACATGTGCTATCTTTTCTATGGGCTGAAAAGGGTATAAAACATGCCTACTTGCCGTTGTTCAGGGCTGCATGCTAAAGTCACAAGTGCTTTGCTCATGCTTGGTATGCAGATGGAATATATTCCTTATTATTATATATTTGCATTAATGGGTTTTCTGAGGTTGTGTTTGCAATGATTGTTTTCTTTCTAGTTTGCTTTATGGTGTAATAAATAGTTAAGTGTTAAAATGACAATTGACTCTCTCTATCCTTGCAAATCTGGGTATAGAATCAGTCACTCCATCTAGGCAAGAACTAACGAAGGGAAAAATAGAGGCTGCTTTCCAGCTCCATTCTTATAAATTCCCAAACACTATATAAAGCACTCTAACTACTGCTCCATTCAGCTTAACATTTTATTAATACTAGAACTCAAGGGGCACCCAGTGAAGTTGATGGGCAGTTGATTCAGCAGGGACAAAAGGAAAAACTTCTTAACAAGCAAATTTTGGAATTCACTATCAGAGGATGCAGTGATGGCCACAAGAATTAGACAGCTTTATAAGGACATTATACAGATTTATGGAGAATAGATCCATCAGTGGCTATTAGCAACTAAACAGAAGCTCCATAGTCATAGTAAGCTTCGGAATACCAGTAACTAGGAGGCAACATCAGGGGCAGGCCTTAGCCCCTATGCCCACTTTGGTTGCCCTCCAGGTAACTGGTTGGCCACTATGTGGAACAAGTTCAAAGTTCTTTATTTGGTGTGATCATAGATCCACCAAGATTGACCCACAAAAGGAGTCATCAGCACATTGATGTACAATAAAATTTCAAAGCCACGTAGTAGGCTGATTTCAACAGTTCAGGCATAATTCAGAAAACTAGCTCTTCCTCTTTAAACATGCCAAGGCCCAAAATTTGGCTACCTTAAATGTGGTCTCATTTGAACGATCTGAGAGGAGGAGGAATTTTAAAATTCATGAGGTCTGCCTGGAAAATGTGATAAGATTGGAATTATGTATAGAGACCAGTTGACCCTGTGACTGTACGAAACCGTTGCTGAACCAGATGGACCACTGGTCTGATCCAGCAGGGCTTTTCTTATATTTATACTTATATCCTATTTTTCGAACCATGATCTCCCAAGGCAGCTCTCATCAAATTAAAAGACAGAGACCCCTACTTCCCAGTTTACAGACTAAAAAGAAAGAGTGCAGGAAGGAGGAGAGAGATTAGTTTGACATGTCAGAATGAAGTTAGAGTTAATAGCCAGATAAATCCAGACCAGAATGAGCTTCTTTTACTGGCATTCTTGTTTGGGTAGAGGTGGTATCGAGTATTCTTCTGCAGTTTCATGATAAATCATAGTTAAAGCAGCATTCTTTCTGGCAGGGAGAGCACAATTTTCTTTAATTACTTTTCATAATAATAAAATTATCTATATGTCCACTCTGGCCTTCCTTGCTTCCTACCCTTGTTTGGAACACCTTCACTGAACCACTTCTTCTCACAACTTTCTCTTTAAAGACTATCTTCTCCAGGTCTTTGGCTTGATCCCTGAATCCACATTTCCAGCTTCAACCATTTTTAGTTACCTGTTCAAGACTTATACTTATGTTCTCCCCCACATGTTGGATGGGATTTGAAAATACAATGAATGTGCAACCCCCATATAACCAGTGGAGACTTCTATATCCTTCTCCAACCATCTGTCCATTGCAGTGACCATGAATAGTTCATGTCAGAAACCAAGAACAGTTATTTCTACATTCAGAAGGTTTTCCTGCTTCTAATGAACACTTTCCTTTATTAAGTTGCCTTCTTGCCGACTTTAAACTCCCAGCTAGACTCACAATCATAGCCAGTGGATGCAGCGTTTTTCTCCCTGGATGTCTTAAACACAATGTTGATGGCCATTCCCATTTAAAAAAAAACACACAAAAAAACCCCCTGAAGCAGCAAATAATTTGTAGGTGGAGTTATCCTAGGACAGGGGTGTCAAACATAAGGCCCACGGGCCAGATCTGGACCCTTGAGAGCTCTTATCCAGCTGTCCCCACCCACTCTTGATCTGGACTGTCAAGGCATGGCCTGGCCCAACCAAGTGACATTTATGTCATATCTGGCCCTCGTAACAATTGAGTTTGACACCCCTGTCCTAAGACAAGGAAGAAGCCAGGGACCCTTGTCACCTGGGAAGCTAAGCAAGTTCCTATCAATGTGTTCCTCTATATTCAGCAATCCTTTATAGGGAGGGGAGAAGGGCAGCAAAGTGCAATAATGGGCTAATTACTCTGTCCCATCCTACCCTACCTCACCAGGCTGTTATGAGCATAAACTGGGGAGAGGGGAACTTGTACATTGTCCTCAGATTCTTGGAGAAAAGGTCAGATACAAATATTAATGGGAAAAAAGTATGGTGCAGAGTAGTAAACTACAGTACTGCTGTCCTAGCTCTGCTCCCAACCTGAGTTCGATTCCGACGGAAGTCGGTTTCAAGTAGCTGGCTCAAGGTTGACTCAGCCTTCCACCCAGTTTGCTGGGGGTAGAGTGTAAATGACTGGGGAAGGCAGTGGCAAACAAACAACCCTGTAAACATAGTCTGCCTAGTAAACATTGTGATGTGACGTCACCCCATGCATCAGTAATGACCCAGTGCTTGCACAGGGGACTACCTTTACCTTTACACATGGAGATAGTATGAATAAGTATGAATAACTGATTAGTAACAGGTCAAGTGATTTGTTTCCTCCTGATGTTTGGGATAGTGCAGGTGATGTGAGGTGGAGGCCCTGAGGTAATCTTTGCCTGGGAGCCCATGGTGACTCTTGGCAGTCCTGCCACCGCTGACCTTAGATTTAACCTCTTGTTGCAGAAGGGAATCATCCTTTTTTTACTTACACAAAGCTAAAAATGGATCCTGTGGATCCATTCCACTAATGGCAGTGCTTTTCTTCAAGTGTTCTTCCATCCTTGGAAGGCTCCTTGCACTCCAGGAAAGCACGGCAATTAGCAAAACCAATCTCTGTGAGATCCAACCCATGTCACCAATATAATATTGCCTCACTGAAAATGGTAAATTACCCTAAAGGATTCTATGAGGGCTTACAGTTGAACATAAAGCTGAAAACGCGATATGACCACATTTTTACCCTATTCTTGTGTTGTTAAACTTGTCAGCCATTTAGATATTTGAGTGCAGAATCGTGCGTTCTGATTTTTTTTAATTAAAAAAAACAACAGATGGTTTTTAGCCTCACTGTTGCTAATAGACTGGTCTAATCTTCATCTAGTGCTTCCGCTATTTATCACAGATGTAGATTTTCACTCTCCGTCTTTCTGACCCTGTCAGAAAAGCCATTTATGCCAAGCTCTCTCTCCTTCGCTTGCTCGCTGTGAGCCTCCGTGCTCCTTTGGATCCGAACTGCTGTGTGTGCTATCAAATTTGTCAGAGATCTGACTTGCTGCCACAGCTCTCTCATGTGCGTATTCCCAGTGGACTCAGTCCCGCTCCTCCCAAAGTCAATGGCAAATAAAAGTCTCTTTACCTCAGAAGCATAAGAGATTCGTATGGCTTCTTATTTAAGAAGGAGCTCAAAGTCAAGCTCTTTCTGCTCCCCGACAAAATACTCAGAAGAGGAACCATAGACTCAAAAACATTCCCAGGGAGAAAAAAAGGATGCAGAAGAGCACTATAAATGTTTATTATGTGGTTTAACACACAGTTGAGAGACTCTGAGGTACCAAAGATCAACAACAAAAGAAAAATGGAACAGCCTCGATTATGGGCCATATCCTTGGAGAATTCCTGGGACCTTATGTGAATGCTAAACATAGATGGACACACTTCTCATAACACTGATACCAAAGTCGTTATATTTTCATTGTAAGGACTGTTGTATGACTAAACTCATTCAACAACCCTCTGAATTAAGAATGGCCCATCTACATCAAGGGCTGGACAATTATTTCAGTCAGCTGGGTTTGAAGGTGGCACAGAAGCCTGTCGCTGGATACTGCTGCTGCTGCTACTGCATCCCCTAGTCAGGCCACATCTCAACATGCATGGTGCAGTGGTTAAGAGCAGCGGTTTGGAGCGTTGGACTCTGATCTGGAGAACCGGGTTCAATTCCCCACTTCTCCACATGAGCGGTGGAGGCTAATCTGGTGAACTGGATTTGTTTCCCCACTCCGCCACACAAAGCAAGCTGGGTGACCTTGGGCTAGTCACAGTTCTCTTAAGAGCACTCTCAACTCCACCTACCTCACAGGGTGTCTGTTGTGGGAGGGGAAGGAGAGGTGATTGTAAGATAGTCTGATTCTGCCTTAAGTGGAAGAGAAAGTCGGCATATGAAAACCAACTCTTTTTTTCCTTCTTCAGCAGGGACCAGAGTGGAAGGAGGGGGATATATGGTGAGGCTGCTACATAGTCACAAGACAATCATCTAATTGCAAGAGCAGAAGGGCAGAGGAAGGCAGAAAGGGAACGATGCCATAGACAGGGCTAGATAATGGTTTGTAACCGACCAGTATTTCCTAACTCTTTTCCTCACCGGATCCTCAGTTCCATGTTACCTTTCTCACTTGCGGTCCACAGTCATTGGCATAGCCTTTTTGGTGCTCAAGAGTGGACCTTCTTCCCACTTAAAGGTAAAGGTCCCCTGTGCAAGCGCCAGGTCATTCCTGACCCATGGGGTGATGTCACATCCCAACATTTATTACTCAGTGGGTAGCCGTGTTAGTCTGTTTGCAGTAGTCAAAAAGGGCAAGAGTCCAGTAGCACCTTAAAGACTAACAAAAATATTTTCTGGTAGGGTATGAGCTTTCGTGAGCCACAGCTCACTTCTTCAGAAAAATATTTTCTGGTAGGGTATGAGCTTTCGTGAGCCACAGCTCACTTCTTCACTTCTTCAACATTTATTAGGCAGACTTTGTTTACGGGGTAGTTTGCCAGTGCCTTCCCCAGTCATCTTCCCTTTACCCCCAGTAAGCTGGGTACTAATTTTACCGACCTCTGAAGGATGGAAGGGTGAGTCAACCTTGAGCCGGCTACCTGAAACCAACTTCCGTCGAGATCGAACTCAGATCGTGAGCAGAGCTTTTGACTGCAGTTTACCACGAGGCGCCACGGGGCGCCTTCTTCCCTCTTACACCAGCAGAATAATTATTAGGATGTAACCCAGTGACCTAAGGGCACAGGATGCGGCTACCATTGTTAAGGCTCCAGCCTGACCAAAATCTGGATGGAAGAAAGCAAACATTCCAGATGACCCAATTTTTCAAGGACTGCCCCAATTTTCTGACATCTACCCATAATAAGCTTATGTTGCCATCCAAGGAGATTTTGGAAATGCCTTCAAAAAATTAAGCACATGTGTTTTAGAATTCCCATTCCTGAGCAGCTTCCACCTAGCCTACAGATGTTGTGGGGAGTAGTGCAAATACAAACGTGTTTGTGAACATTAAGGCACCATTGAGTGCACAGCCTGCCATTTCACATGCTGCAACTGAGGAGGTTATGAGAAGACAAGAATCACTGGAAAAGACAATAATGCTAGGAAAAGTTGAAGGCAGCAGGAAAACAGGAAGACCCAACTTGAGATGGATTGACTCCATCAAGGAAGCCACGGCCCTAAGTCTGCAAGACTCGAGCAAGGCTGTTAATGATAGGATGTTTTAGAGGACATTGATTCATAAGGTTGCCATGAGTTGGAAGAGACTTGACGGCCCTTATCACACACAACTGAGGAGGTTCATTTGAAACTGTTTTATATTATAGGACCATTCTGTTTCTCCTAGTGAAATATGTATTTTGCTTTCCAAATCACATAACTAGAGGCATGCATTTTGAAGAAGAAAAAAAGGTAAAATTTAGATTTGGAATTTAGGGAAGGGAGACAACAAGACTGCAATCCTGAATTTTCAAGCATCCCTATGCCAGTTCAGGTCTACTTTCGTGGGCTTTTTTCAGATTTATGAACCCATTGTTTCCTATAGGGGAATAGGGGGGCTCTCTGGGAGTCTGAAGGGGAGGTGTTTTTAGAGCAAATGGAACCAGGTTTGCCGAGAACCAAGAACCCGGGTATCCCATGAAGACTCATACAGGTTGAAGGGGATTGGACTACAGGAGTGCAGTTTTACAGACCCTTTAACAAGGTGACCACAGCCATCCTGATCTCTGCTCTTTCTTATGGGGGGGAGGGGCTTGAGCAGGTGTTCCATAAATATACAGAACAACCAAAAAGGCATTTTTGGGTGTATTTTGAGCTCAGGTATGCATATCCCTACACATAACCAGACCCAGACTACAGCTGGGTTGCCTAAATAAAGAAATACCAGTGCACTGCTTGCCTTTTACTTATTAAAGATATTTAATAGGCTGCCCTTTTTATAAAAAGATGCTCAAAGCAGCTTATGCTAAACCACAAAAAAATTAAATCACAAACTATTTAAAAATGGCAAAGAAAAAAACAGATAAAAGCAGCAGTAAAGAGTAATTTAAAAACAGCAGGTTGGAGAAGTGAAAGGAGATTACATCAGCAGTTCTGACACACTCCATAAGAGCAGAGGGAAAACACCACCACCATCCCTGGATGGCTCAGGCTAGCCTGATCTTGTCAGATCTCAGAAGCTAAGCAGGGTCAGCCCTGGTTAGTATTTAGATGGGAGACCACCAAAGAATACCAGGGTTGCTGTGCAGAGGAAGGCACTTGCAAGTCACCCCTGTTAGTCTCTTGCTATGAAAACCCCAAAAGGGGTCGCCATAAGTCGGCTGTGACTTGACGGCACTTTACACACACATCCCTGAACACAATGCTTGAGCAAGCAACACAGCGTTTACCTGGGACCTGTAAATGGGTGCCAGGTGAGCCGCTATAGGGACAACAGTGTCACTACTGGGCCGCCACCACAAAGGAGACCCTGCCCTCAGATGGTAGGGGCATACTCAGCAAGGAATCTGGTGTTGATCTTCAGAGAGGGGCGGATTCACAGAGGAGTAGATGGTCCTTCACATCCCCTGATTCCAGGCCATTTATGCCCTATAGAACTTCCTATACAGATACTAAACGCATTTACAGTTGTAACTTTTCTATACCAAGCACGACCAGATCCAATGTGAGATTAAATGTTCTTAGGATCAGCTTGCAAACACACTGGAAGCTGATGAAGAACAAGCTATGACAAAATACAGCAGGCAGAGAAGAGGTGTGATCAATGAATCATGAGAAGGGGACAGCTCAGGCAATGATCCTTGTAGGGTTGCCAGGTCCTTCTTTGCCATTGGCGGGAGATTTTTGGGGTGGAGCCTGAGGAAGGAGGGGTTTGGGGAGGGGAGGGACTTCAATGCCATAGAGTCCAATTACCAAAGCAGCACTTTTCTCTAGGGGAACTGATCTCGATCAGCTGGAGATCAGTTGTAATAGTGGGAGAATTTTTGGAATGAATGTGACTGTACCTTTCGTACTTTTTGTAGTACCAGTGTAATTTTCATGTAACATTAGCCTTGTAGCCTTTGTGGATCATTCAAATACACTTATCATAGAGTTATATATAGCCATAGTCTGTGCTTAGTTACTAACCTTAGGTATTGGTTCAGAAGTGTCTTTTTGGATTGCTAACTATCTGGAGGTTGGCAACCCTAGATCCTTGGCATAAGAAGACGAGTGTTACGAGGATGCATGAGGACCCTGGTTTTTTTTGTGAAATGCAGCAGACTGAGATCGCCTGGGAACTCCCAGTAAGCGCCCCCATGCTTCTCTATGCAACAGCAGCATATAAAACATAATGAACCAATGCAAATGAGCCAGGGATGTCCTTCCAAGCCCTCAAGGGCAATTTGCACCTGTGACAGCAAACCCCATCCTTCCCAGCGCCTTTCATTTTGTATTCTGAAATCTGCGCAACCGTTAACAGAGACATCTTTGGCAGTGGTGGGGTGACCAGTTTCAACATCACCGTCCCTTTGGCAGCTGTCAAAAGAGAGCCCAGATGCAAGGAAAGCAACTTGTTTGTCCACTGGCAGGAAGAAACGCTGAGCAGTACAGCAGTGAACAGGAAAGCTCTTTGCTGCCTGCTTGTCGGAGGAGGCTGGAAGGAATAAGTCGACATTCAAACGGGTCCCGTTTATCCTCTGTTTACATCCGTGCCTCTGTCACTTAGCATGGCATTAAAAAGAAGGGAGGGGGTCCAAACCTACAGATGCTTTCACTCTGAAAAAATCCCACCCCTATGAATGCAGAAGATGAATGGCAAAAGGACACAAACACAGCTAAAAGATGTTAGTCAAACCACAAATCCCTATTCAAAGACCAGTACCCAAACAAACAACTAAACCGATTTCAGCAAATAAGGATCATTAGGTAATTAGGTTTTCCCCTTTGGCTTGCAACAGGGGGAAATATGGCAGAGGAGTAAAATTTTGAACACATAGCAAGAAACCTTGTGGTCCAGCCCAGAGATACCCCCGTTAGATCATGTCAGATAGGATATGAGTGAGGACAGAATGGCCAGCAGAAATGATTAAGCAGCTTAGCTGCAGACTATGGATCACCCCAGTTTGGCAATCAAAGCTTTCTGTCCTTTTCTACATTCCACCTTCATTAAGATCAACAGATTCTCTTAAGGTTCTTGTGTGCATGCGTGTGTTTTAAAGTATTAACGCTAATCCTTCCCCTAGGAAAAATTCCATGGGGGGGGGGGTAAACAAAGTAACCCGAGGGTTAAGTTGGCTTTCCTAAATATTCCCTGCAAAACGTGCAGTAATCCGAGGGAACATTCGTTGGCCATAAAGGTGTACAACAGCAATTTTTTTTTTGCAATGACACAGTGCAGAGCAAGAGAGAGAGAGAGAGAGAGAGAGAGAGAGAGAGAGAATATGCGATCTGAGTGCTAATGAGCAGACACTGCAGTGGCTAGAGCCATGTAGTGGAGAGCACTACAAGTGCAGAACAGAAGAAACACAGGCAGTGTTATTTCGAGGGAAAGGGAACTACAGAACTTTAAGCATAATACAGACACTAATGGTAACAGATGCCAGTAGAGGTTTTAATCTAAACCTGAATGGGGTGGGGGGAGTTATATGTAGATATCATCGAAATGGAATTATGCATTTAAGCACGTTGTTCCAATACGTTCTGACAAAGATGTCTCACTCTGTGTGTGTGTGTGCACACGCACTGCCAAATGAAACCTGCAATGCTTCTGAGACCACCTGCTTGCTTGAATGGTACTGCTCACATTCACAAAACAAGTTACCAAAATCATTGGACTTCTCCCCCCGCCCCAGAGCATGCAGACGTATGCAGGATGATCTCCTGCTTTTTAAAATGCAGCTTTATTGAAGAACCAAGAGAAAAAAAACCCCGCTCCAAGTTGTTTGCAGATTTCGTGTTTCCATTCAATAGGATGGTATATGGCTTCAAGGTATACTGAGTCATGGGCACAGGTTTATGCAGCAATTTAACAAAAGAAGCATTATTTGCTCTTTAAAAAGAATAAAGGAAAAGGTTTTTCACCTCTGAAGAAATTTTTAGTCAATGCCAACACATGGTTTTTCTCCATGATGTTCCATGATGGTTGTCAAATATACCTTTGCACCACTTCCAGAACACAAGATTGCAGCAAACTAAAGATACCATAACTGAGGCAAGCTTTCTCCTTCTTTGATAAACTAGGGTTGCCAACCTCCGGGTAATAGCTGGAGATCCCCTGCTGTTACAACTGATCTCCAGTCGATAGAGATCAGTTCCCCTGGAGAAAATGGCCGCTTTGGCAATTGGACTCTATGGCATCTAAGTTCCTCTCCTCCCCAAACCCCACCCTCCTCAGGCTCTGCCCCAAAAACCTCCCGCCGGTGGCAAAGAGGGACCTGGCATCCCTATTGATAAACACATGAAATTCATTCACATTATTTCCATTTTGAACTGTGGATTCAGATGCAACATTCTCATGCTGGCCTCACATTCATAAACCTGGATTCATAGTATTCAGGCTCTAAGACACATTTTCAACAACAACAAAAACACCAATTGCCCAATCCTCACGCAACGTGATGCTGTGTTAAGACACCATCAAGGTGTATAGTACTTGGTTGACAGGGAGGCCTTTCCTTTCTTCAGAATGGGAGCTCACTTTAGTTAAGCATTTTTGTTTGTTTGCTTGTTTTAGGATTGACTCTACAAACATTTAAAATGAGTATATCAAATGATCTCTGAATGACCTATGGAAGAATGGGAAAACATCCCTAAAAAGCATCCAACTGCAAGATAAATGAATAGTTGAGGTGAGCCAGGAATTAAATATTTGAACCTCGTCTTTTTTGAACTTCAACTTCTTTTCATGTAATATAAAAGCCATAGAATATCTCTAAAAAATTGAGCTCCATCTGTACCTCAGAATGTCAGCAAATTACAAGATGATTCAGATCACCCAAATTTCCCCATCATCCCTTGCAGCAGACATTATAATGAGGCCCTGTTGGCATTATAATGGCTTTAACTGTCATGGTTCCCCTCCCAGCCACAAGAAAGAATCTTGAGAATTACATAGAACTACATTTCCAAAGTTCTCTGGAGAAACAATGATCGTTAAACCAGATTCAATACTGAAAGAAGGGGGCAGCTTCTTAGGAGCTGGCATGACCCCATGCCAGCATAAGTGCTCATTTAATCCATGATAAGGAGCACTTATACCATCCCAGGTGGCATCCACACTGGTGCCAGGATGACATGCGGCGGCTCGGGGCTTGGGTGCTGCCTTTTGGCAGAGTTCCAGGGGCAAGTCCCCATGCAGGCATCCTGGGAGGCATCCTGGGGGCAGAGCTTCCCACCCCCTTTCACCCTGGGAATGCCCCTCCCTGAAGCAGCGTAGCTACAACACTTTTTTTTGCTGTCATAGCCCAATGAGGCCTATTGGGGATTTTTCTATTTTTTACTTTTTACAGATGTAAAGTTTCTTTTTGGCTACTGGGATGCCTTTGAGGAGGCAATGTGGCAGCCCAACTCCCAGCCACCATCATAACACACACACACCCTTAGGAATGGGCTGTAAGTCTCCCTGGCCATGGGAGGGGCTGTGGCTCAGTGGTAGAGCATCTGTTTGGCATGCTGAAGGTCCCAGCAGGTTCAATCCCTGGCATCTCAGTTAAAAGGGACTAGGCAGGTAGGTGATGTCCCTGCCTGAGACCCTAGAGAACCGTTGCCAGTCTGAGTAGACAATACTGACTTTGATGGACCAAGGGTCTGACTCAGTAAAAGGCAGCTTCATGTGTTCATCTCTAAAGCTTGCTCGTACCTGAATATTTATCAAAAAGTCTTCCCACCCTCTTTCTGTAGCTGACCCCACAAGCTGAGTATTGTCTATGATACCCTTTAACTGGAGAGGCCAAGGACTGAGCTGGGATCTTCTGGATACAAATAATGAGCCACAGGCCTTCCCAGGGTTGTACAAAGGTCCTTGAGGGAGGGAATACACTTTTTAAAAAGGAAAGCCAAACGCTTCTAAGAAGAAAATTCATTCGCTAATACACTAGAAACAAAAATGAACCACTACCTCGTCAGCAAAGGGCTCTCTAATTGGCAGTGGCTAGGCGGGATCATCTTTATACCCTGTAGCAAGCCAGCAGAGCAGCCTCACAGATTGGTATGTATGAACGTTCTGACTTTTCAAAGACAATTACTTTCCAGTCTGAGGAAGCATGGCAGCCTTCCGGGTTATTTATTTGTAGCTGCAACGACTTACATGTTCAGTGGGCAGGACCACAAATAATATCCCCCCCCCCCCCGCTGCTGCAATACATCACCATGCGATCATTTCACTCGAGACAAGGTCACCTTTCCCCATCTTTTATCCAGTTTTCTTAGGCACGGATGGTGCTGCTCTATAAATTGGGGTATGAAGAATGTGAACAGAGAGGATTTTTTTTTCTCCTTCTCAAATCATACTAGATCTCAGGGTTGTCCACTTAAGAGAAGTCTCAGTTGAGTCAAAAGAAAGTGCTTCCCATAAGCAACTTCTGAAATTCATTGCTACAAGAAGCAGTGATCGCCTCTGGTTCAGATTAAATTAATTAACGGGGGGAATACCCACCTTGTACATTTGCACTTTTATCCCATCCTTCCTCCAGGGAGTTCAGAGCAGCATACATGTTCCTCCCTTCTGCAGGTTACCCTCACAACAACCCTGGAAGAAGGGCTGGAAACACTCTCTTGCGCTGAACTAAAGGCATCCAGCAAGTATCATGTCAGATTGGGATTTGAATCCAGAACTCCCAGATCCTAATCTGACACCACCGGCTCATGAGCTGTTGTGGCAAATTAGACGTGATAGTCAAATAGAATCTCCATTTGCCCGTTCGTTCCTCAAGGCCTTGTGCTAGTTAAAATCTCTCATCTAGCCACCGCAATCCATGCTCTGATTCCATCCAGGTTAGATGATGGCAATGCAGTCTACATGGGGCTGCCTTTACAAGCCATCCAGAAACTTCAGCCTGGCCCAAAATTTGGCAGTCAGGCTTCTGTCAAGGTCAGGGTACAGGGGTCGTATCAGTCCTGTCTTGAAATAATTTCACTTGCTGCCCTTTTGTTTACAATCACAATTGAAAGTGTTCGTTCTTTACCTTCAAAGGACTAAATGGCTAAGGGCAAGAGTACCGGAAGGAGTAGGTAGCTTCCTGACCCCTTTTTGCCCTGGATATGCCAGGGGCGGAGCTGACAGTAGGCATCCCACTGGCGCGAAGCCCCACGCCAGCATCCCGGTGGGCATTCCCAGGGTGTGCTGGGGCAGAGCTGCCAGTAGGCAGCTTCTTGACCCCTTTCGCCCTGGGTATATGGACAGAGAGAACAGTGTTGCTTTTTGCTGGTGCAGCCTTGCTGTTTTCAATAGGGCAAAATACCCCATTAAAAAGAACCTTCAAAAGATTTTCGGCGGCCGGGAAATGGCTTTGGAGGTGCTGCAGCGGTGCCTCAGCCATGCTGTCCTCGGCTGCTGAAGGCTCAGGAATGGGCTGTGTGTGCGCTTTTAGTCTGAAAACTGTTAAATTCTCTTTGAGCTGCTCAATACATTGTTTTCATGCTCCTGCTGGATTTTTAATGCCGGGTTTTAATTAACAACTTTTAACATTAAAAAGCTCACTCACCACCCCTGAGCCTCAGCATTATCAAGTACCACCTCCAGAACCTCAGCTACATCAGGGTTCATATTCATCCCCTTTCACTAGTTCCAAGCTCTAAACACCTGCTGTGGTTACTCTACAGCAATGAAAAGTTATTCTATATATGCACAGAAGTATTCTCATTTGTGTGTGTTCTGGGCTCAGCTCTGGCACTCAAAAGGAGATTTCTGGGGAAGGATTTCTCAGCCCACAATACATTTCAATAGTCTTATCAACACTCATAATGCCCTTGAGGTACACCTGTAGTAGAATTATCTGCATGAACCCTCAACATTGCTCAAGGTCCTGTTTGAAGATGAAGCCCTGAAATTTGCTTAAAGTTTTACTTCAGGAACAATTGGACAGGGTCCCTTAAGGCAAGAATTAAAGTCGGTTTTGCTTCTTGGCCCATAGTTTCTCACCAGTTGTATGCATGTTAAGTGCTGTCAAGTTGCAACCGATTTATTGTGACCCCAGCAAGGGGCTTTCAAGGCAAGTGAGAAGCAGAGGTAGCTTGCCATTGCCTTCTCTGCAGTCTTCCTTTGGTGGTCTCCCATGCAAATATTGACCTTGTTTAGCTTCTGAGGTCTGACAAGATTTGGCTATACTGTGCCGCCTCCCCTTCCCTCAGTGGTAGTACATATCATAAAACCTTTTACTTTAGTTCACAGGGAATATCAGAGATAGCTTGAGAGAAAATGAATACCATTTTGGCTTCCAGGTGTACAGTTGCTAAGGAATATAGAACCCATAAGATATAAAGAAGTAGACAAAATCCACTTCTAACCATTCAAGCCATTCATGTGGTCAGGATATTATGGAACAACTAAACCACATTAATCCTTGAATGATGGCTATGTGAATATCACAAATGCAGGAGTTTTATGACATCTTAAATACTGACATTTTTTTGTGACATAAGGTTTCATCAGATGGATCCTTAGATGGCAGACACACAAGCATACCATACTTGAACTCAAGGTTACTTGAGAGGATTGTCAGTAGAAGCCAAATAAATTACTTCCTCACACAATCCATACTTAACTTATGGAATCAATTACCAAAATGTTGCCACAACTTTGTACTTTTTGTCTTTTGTGGCCCTTTGAAGCTGCTGTTTACCATTTTTTCTCCATAAGCATTTTTTCTCCATAAGCATGAATGTGTGTATGCAGATGCACACAACACCCGCCAACCAAGGATCTCTCTCACGCACTGATGAAGAAGGCTCCAGTCCATGAGAGTTTCAGCCACAATTAAACATGTTAGTCTTTAAGGTGCTACAGGATTCCGGTTTGCTTTAACCCACACCAGATTAAGTTGAAAGTGCACTTATGGAGGGAAAATAATATATACTCGACCTTTCCTATATTATTTTAGATTTGCTCAGAGACATTAAAATGACAAACACGGGAGAATAAAGGACTCTTGTGACACTTAACACAACATAAAATATGCTACTGCAGATGCAAAATGAATATATTGTATTAAATTCCATAGATGTTTGGGCCAGTGGAAGGCTCTACCATAAGGCAGAAAGGAGGTGGGGTCAGTTCAGGCATTAGATTTTGGACCCCACAAAGGACCAGCGAGATATCAACAATTTCATTGTTATATGTTTTTAAGCTATAGAAACATGAACTACAAGGAGTTTCCCTCTCAGAAGCCAAAAAGGTTTGGGCCAACCCTACCAGAAATCTTAGTGGAATCTAAGAAGGAGAGGGCCCTACAGGAAAAAAATATTAACCAACAATTTAATCTCTTTAGTTTAAATCTATAGAGATGGGTTCCACTGAAAGGATTACTGTCATTGAAGATTCAGATCTTTGTTAAAAGAGCTGTTTGTGCAGGACAGGATTATGAAAATAAAATCCAAAATACAGATGGATTTATGTGCATCCTTAAAAAAAAAGTTATAGCTAGGGTTGCCAACACACCAGAAAAAAAACACCCTGCCCTGTTCTTGTGACTTGCCCAGCAGCTTGCAGAAATCAGCAAGTGATGCTTTTCAGACCATGGAGGTGCAAGCATCCTTCCCTACTGTGTGTGTAAAGTGCCATCAAGTCACAGCCGACTTACGGCGACCCCTTTTGGGGTTTTCATGGCAAGAGACTAACAGAGGTGGTTTGCCAGTGCCTTCCTCTGCACAGCAACCCTAGTATTCCTTGGTGGTCTCCCATCCAAATACTAACCAGGGATGACCCTGCTTAGCTTCTGAGATCTGACGAGATCAGGCTAGCCTGGGCCATCCACTACTGCCCCTTTATCTAGCAGGTGTTAAAGGCACAGCTACAATCGCTGGTTGAAAAAGCCAGCATTCCTAACTGCACTTGGATCGTTGATGTTTCATTTAACTTTTCAAAAGCATGAATCCCAAGCTGTATATAGAGCTAAGTAGAAACTAAGTAGAAAGTAATGACTACAGGAGAATTACCCAACTTTAAGGTTGACAATGAGGAAATTGAAATTGTTGAAGACTTTCTATTCCTTGGTTCCATCATCAACCAAAAGGGAGACTGCAGCCAAGAAATCAAAAGGAGATTGAGACTGGGAAGGGCAGCCATGAAGGAGCTAGAAAAGATTCTGAAGTGTAAGGATGTGTCACTGGCAACCAAGATCAGGTTAATTCATACCATCGTATTCCCTCTTACTATGTATGGGTGTGAGAGCTGGACAATGAAGAAAGCTGATAGGAAGAAAGTAGATTCCTTTGAAATGTGGTGTTGGAGGAGAGTGTTACTGATACCCTAGACTGCCAAAAACAAACAAACAAACAAATCAGTGGGTTTTAGATCAAATCAAGCCTGAACTGACCCTAGAAGCTAAAATGACTAAACTGAGGCTGTCGTACTTTGGACATATTATGAGAAGACAAGAGTCACTGGAGAAGACAATCATGCTAGGAAAAAGTTGAAGGTAGCAGGAAAAGAGGAAGACCCAACAAGAGATGGATTGACTCTATAAAGGAAGCCACGGCCCTCAGTTTGCAATATCTGAGCAAGGCTGTTAAGGATAGGACCCTTTGGAGGATGCTGATTCATAGGGTTGCCATGAGTTGGAAAAGACTTAACACACACACACACAGAGAGAAACTTGCAGGAAGCAATTGCAATGCTGGGTGTCCTCATAAAAAAACACACACAATAGATTTCCTTATAAATCAACAGGCTTGCTTATACGTAGACAGGCATCCCAGAAGGTCAGTTCTTTGCATTCTCCCAGTACCCTCTCCCCATCCTTATTAGGTAGTGTTGCAAAAGTGAGGTCAACATTACACAAAACCCACTACAATAGTAACTTACAGTCAATCAGTATAGAATCATAGAGTTGGAAGGGACCACTAGGATCATCTAGTCCAACCCCTTGCACAATGCAGGAAATTCACAACTACCTCCCCCATACACCCCCAGTGCCCAGAAGATAGCCAAGATGCTCCCCCTCCCATGAACTGCCCAAGTTCATAGAATCAGCATTGCTGACAGATGGCCATCTAGCCTCTGCTTAAAAACCTCCAGGGAAAGAGAGCTCACCACCTCCCGAGAAAGCCTGTTCCACTGAGGAACTGCTCTAACTGTTAGAAAATCAGCCTTCCCCACAAGAAAGAAAATATTGCCTTTATAAGAGAGGGACTAATTGACACATTGAGGCTTCTGGGTCAAATCTACCCCCAAAGTGATAAATTGCCCCCCCTACTGCCCATCAAAAAAGTAATGGTGGGGAAGGAACAGCCTGTGCACCAATAGTACTTGGCAAAGGGGAGAATGCCAAGGAGGCACTCTAGTCCTTCTCCGGAGCTGGCGGCTCCCTAACCTAACCAGTTGCTGACCAGGGTCCTGAAGGTCCTAACGCAATTCTGATAACTTCAGGTCTGCCACCTTCCAACCTGGCAACGCTCCCTGTGCAGGATTTCATAGGGATTCATCAGCACTCCTGTTCTCTGCTTCTCAAACTCTTGCCTTGGATTTTAAAGCCAGCCTGGCATACAGTCAGAGATGCGCTTGTGCTCTCAACTCTTTCCACCCTAATAAAATATTTTTTTAAAAAAAACACAATTATGACAGGGGCCTCTTAGACAGGTCAGGCTGCCATACAGATGGGTTGGCTCCTTTTAACTGTGCTGTCTTCTTTTGCTGTTTGGTCTGCATCTCTCTCTCTCTCTAGTAAAGCATTGGTAGGTATGAAAAACACACACACATTTCCACTGCTAATTCCACCCCCCCAAAGACTGCCAGCCTTTCTACACCATTTCCCCACCCCCTTCCCTCCCTCCCTCCCTCCCTCCCTCCCTCCCTGGCAGCATTCATCAGTTTGCACAGTCTCTCACTGGTTTGTAGCAAGACATTCTCGGCAAGAAGAAAGGCTATTTTAAGGCAAAGAAGGAGGCCAGTAAACCCATCTTGCTCCATCACCTCAAGGTCACTTTAAACTGCATTTGCCACATTTTGTTCCGGTGCAATGTTATTTGCAGAAATAATGCCCCCCCTCCTTATATCCAAGCTGTTGCTAAATACCTACTATTGTTAGCAGTCAAAGCAGCAGACACTAAAACTATCACTGTAGAACTTGTTCTGAACCATTCAGTTAGATTGGGAGGGGGAGCCACTTTTACGTAATAAGAATCAAATCTTTATTAACCATCATGGGCCCACGTACAATACTGGAAGAGGAAAGAAAGCCTCTTTGGCAGTCATTTACCAAATATGAACTGCAGTTCCGGATAGCAAATCAGGGCTAAAATAGGTCCGGGGGTGGGTGGGAGAAAGGAGAGGCTTACAAACAGGCACCCCCAGCTACTTACATGCGTTGGTGACCGAAAAGCTGTTGGAGGAATCCAGGTGGTCAACATGATAGTTCAAGTGGAAAGGTTTTTCTGTGAAATTTTGGTTCGTGTTGTATAACTGTACAGCAAATCGGAATGCACTGTGCTCCTGGACCGTGTTTCTCATGAACAGCCCTCCTGCAATGAAGAACAAGTGCTTTTTGTAAAACAAGGACCTCAGACTATGGAAAGGGTCTGTAACTGATCTGCAGGCATAATAAGAACTGATCTGTAACTGATCTGCAGGTGTAATAAGAACTCCGAAGCAATGCATTTCCATACAAAACAGATCCATCCCGTATTCTTAATGCTTAACATTTAGAGATCGGTGTTCACGTACATTGATTGGAATCCTTACAACAGCCCCATAAGGTAGGCTGACTTGAACAGAGGCCAAGAGAGAATGGCTTGTGTAAGGCCATCTAGTGAGGGCATAGCAGAGGGGAGTTTTGAACCCAGATCACAGCTCATTCTTTGGGCCACTAAGGAAACCAGCTCATATTGCCCTACAGTATCAGTTTGTGCTTAATGTTAACATCAATGTAAAATGTAAAGGTTGCTACCCTATGCATCCTTGCTTCGACATAAGAGACATGGAATTTGATGGGCATTGGCCAATCCTAGCCATGTTTACTCTGAAGTAAGCCCCACTGAGAACTACAGGACACAAGAGGGCAGTTTTGTTAGGAAAGAAATACCATTAAACCCTATTGCACTTACTTCAGAGTAAGCATGAGTAGGAGAAGCGTGAAAAGGACACATCATTCCTTGCTAAAGCGCTAACAATGCCAATCGAAACAGGTCTACTCAGAATCCTACTCAGGTCTGTTCAATGGGGATCGCTACCAGGAAAGTGTTAGGTACAGGGAGTAAACCTCACTGCACTCAGCAGGATTTCCTTCTGAGTAAACCCACAATTTCAGTCCCCAGCACCTGGGAGCCAACCAAGAGCCTCAAGAGTTTCAGCATCGAACCATTTTTTTTTGTTTTAAAAAATCGTCTTAACTTGCAAAGAGGTGAGTGGAAGGGGGAGAGGGGAAAGATCTGAACCTCGGGGGCCCCATCCCCGAAGTAGGGCTGCAGTTTGGAATCGCTGCGTGCAGAGGTTTCCCTACAGACCGGCAGGGATCAAAAGTTGCCGCGGAGGAAGGATTTTTTTTTTTTAAAGAAAGGTGCTCAAGAGGCATCCCGGTGCCTAAACTTCTCCCCCATCCCCGTGCGTGCACGTTCCCAAGCCGACAGCCGGCTCCGAGTTCAGCAGCCGCCTTCCGCAGTGTGGAGGGGAGACGCTGCTGCGACTTAACTCGCGGAGGGACGGCGCCTTTGGAGACGAGGAAGCCGACGCTATTTTTAAACACCGCCTGGCAGCGCTCAGCTCCCCACAACCCGGAGGGGTGGGGGGGGAAAGAGTTGTCCTCCGACTAAGGGGCCGCAAACGGAGCCCCTTCGACGACGCAGCCGGGCAATTGATTAGAATCATAGAACAAAATCATAAGAGTTGGAAGGGAGCACCGGGGTCATCTAGTCCAACCCCCTGCACAATGCAGGAAACCCACAACCACCTCCCCCCACACCCCCAGTGACCCCCGCTCCACGTCCAGAAGATGGCCAAGATGCCCTCCCTCTCATCATTTGCCTAAGATCACAGAATCAGCATTGCTGACAGATGGCCGTCCCACCTCTTCTTAAAAACTTCCAGAGGTTTGTTGTAGCCATTCGCCCGCCCTCCCCCTGGTACGTTGGTGGTCCCCCCTCCCCAAAGCCAGCCTAGAGGCATGACTCCCCCCACCCCAAATTCAGATGCTTCCTGTTGGTAAGGGCCCCGTCTTAGAATTGCAGCCGCATTTGGGGTCTTCTCCTTGCCTTCAGCCCAAGGCCCATGAAGCTGCCTTCTACTGAACCAGACCCTTGGTCCATCAGAGTCAGTATTGTCTACTCAGGCCGGCAGCGGCTCTCCAGGGTCTCAGGGTCTTTCACATCACCTACTCGCCTCGTCCCTTGAACTGGAGATGCCGGGGATCGAACCCGGGACCTTCTGCATGCCAAGCAGAGGCTTTACCCCGGAGCCAGGGACCCTCCCAGGGGGGCCGTTCCAGTGGGGGGCAAGGCAAAGCCAGGAACGCGCCCCGTCAACTACACAGTACTGTCGGCCCTCGCTATCCGAGAGGAACGACGTGTGCGCGATTCGGATCGAAGGGAGTTTTGGCGCCGGGTCCAGCGGGGGTTCCAGACCCCCAGTCCCCTATGCGATCTCGCCCCACTGAAGCCAATGGACGCGTTGGGCCACTGGAGTCCAGAGGAGATAACGGCTGAGGATTAGCGACTTTCTATGCCGCATCCTTAAAAACCAGGGGTGGGCTTTTTTTTTTGAGGGGGGGGACGACTTCCGCAGGGTGGCAAGCCCTGCTAATAACAATGCCATTAACACCATTCTTATTAACGCTGCCATTCCATCATACCGTCCACCACCCCCACCACCCCCAGGCTTAATCTATGCAACGCGATGCAGTTTTCTCTCTCCGTCTCCCCCTATTTGTCAATAGGGTCGTGAGTTGCCCTAGGATAATCGAACTAAAAAAAGATGCCAAGAACCCCCGGGGGAGAGAAGCCACAGACGAGAGTTTAAGATTCAAAACAGTGGGGACAGGTTCCTCCCCCTCCCCCGCATTGAAACACTGATATACATATATTTTAAGCTTTGGAGGGGTGGGGAGGTGGGATCGAAGCTTACCTATACTGATGGTGTTTGGAAATCCTCCCAGAGACTCTCTCAGAAGCCCCACCAGCAAAAGGAAGAGAGTTGGAGGCACCGGCCGCCCCATTTTTTTTTAAAGCCCCTGCAGTTCAATTCCTAAAACGAAACTGACAAGACCGGCATGGGCGCAACAGTGGGGCTGGGAAGGCTCTGAAAACTGCCGCTGGTGGGATCCCCCCCCCCAAAAAAAAACACCTTCTTCCTTTCCCCTCCCTCACCCCAAACTGGAAGGGTTCATCGGCTCGCCAGCAGCCCCCCTCTTGCCCCCAAGCAGGGGACCCCCCCAGGCAAAGATGGTGGGTCGGAGCAGCGAACCAAAGCCTCCGGGGGTCTCCCCCCCTCCCCGGCCCGAGTCGCCGCCGATCGACCCACGCGGGGGGTTCCGGGGCTCGAACTTCCTCCGCCGCCGCCTCAGCCCCGCACGTCCCTTTGCCGCCTGCCCCGCAAAACTGCGGCGGGAGCCCGAGCGCGGCGCCTTGTGTCAGTTTCAGACACAGCGGCGGAGCTGGGAGATGCAATCAATGGAAACACACCGCGGCTCACGTGGACCTCCCTTTAAAGCTGCAATGCCTCTTTCTCTCTCTGGGAGGAGGTGATGGGGGGGGGAGAGGAGGAAAGGGAGGAGAGAGGACAGAGACGGGGGTGGGGTGGGATAAGAAACCGGGAAGAGGAGGAAGGGGGGAAGAACGGCAGCAAAGGGAGACAGAAATGACATCAAACGAGAGAATCGGCTTCACCCCTGCCAGGGATCGAGATCAATCGGAAGAATCGGCTTCAGCCCTGCCAGGGATCGAGATCAATCGGGAGGATCGGCTTCAGCCCTGCCAGGGATCGAGATCAATCGGGAGGATCGGCTTCAGCCCTGCCAGGGATCGAGATCAATCGGGAGGATCGGCTTCAGCCCTGCCAGGGATCAGGAGCTGCCAGGGAAAGGAAGGGGACCCGTTTGGAAGAGTTCGTTTAGATGTTGACAGCCGCTGGGGAGGGGGGAGACACGCAAGATGAACCCCCCCCCCCGCCTTTAGCCCGGTTGCGATCCTGAGCACAGGGCCCTGGGACTAAGGCACATCCAGCGTGGTGGGGTTTATTTATTTCTGCGCAGGATTGGGCTGTGAGGCTGCAGTCCCCACCCCGCATCTTTTCCTCGGAGTAGGCCGCGTGGGACACAGCAGGGTTTTCTGCCCAGCAAACTTTTACAGGCTTGGCTGTTGGCAGAGCTCTGTCCAAGGAGGAATTTGGCCCAGCATAGGTTTTTTCAGCCTAGCCCGGCAAAAGGTGACCTCTGTGGAAATCCCTTGTTTGAGAGGACCCTTAAAGGTGTGGGTCCACCCCCCTCCCCGTCCCCTTTGCAGGGATGAAGCAGAGATCCAGAATAGATGGGGCAAAGACCCACAAGGATTTTTCATGATTTAAAAATGATATATCCCACTTTTCAGAAGCGCTCTAAAAACTATAGGTGGTGAAAGACTGAAATAACTGCCAGGGGGACCGGGAAGGATTCTGTAGTCTTTGGCTGACAAGGGGCATGCAGAAAGGATGGAGCAGGGCCGTCTTAACAGCATTATGGGCCCCTGGGCAAACCAGTGTGCTGGGGCCCCTACGACAACCACTCACAGGAATAAAAAGTAAATGGTCGATAATATTAAACATATATTTATTTTAATGGCACTTCAACAAAACTGGTGTTAAAACATTAAAAACATGCTGTACAGAAGCAACTAATCAACATGATAAACATTTGAACAATACACAAGGCTTGAAAAACTCAACAATACTCAGTAAACCACACTGATTAGAGTATGAAATTACTATGAACTTCTTATTATTACAAGCATTTGCGGCATTTCTTTTCAGAGAATTGCTTTATTATTGGCTTGAAGTCAACGGTCTTCAGGATGTCATTTTCCAGGCACATGAGTGAAAGCCAGTTCAAACGATGCTGCCCCATTGTTCCCCTGTACAGTTGGTCACCATCATGCACATGAACACTCTGAGTGCAATTTCAATATTCGGGAATACAGATTTCAAATTGTCTGAAATTATTTTTCTGTACAGTGCAGGGAGAGTCTCACAATTTTCATCAAGATCCATGTAGTGCTTGAGATGCTCACACTCATTTAAAAGGTCATCATAATTCAGGTCTTTGTGATACATATTAGCTAGATGTTCACTCTTTTTCTTTAGTGCATCAGAAGCAATAGTTTTCAATTCACTGAAGAAAGAGAGCACATTTCCAATCTGTGAATAAGCCTGTGCACATTTTGTCAGTTCAAAGATTAGAGTGTCCAGAATAGGGAGGAAAGTTTCCACCTTGAACTTTTCGGTTTTACTGAGAAGTACCTCTTCTGATCCATTATATCAACTAAGACGCACACTTCGTTTTCGTTCCCGTTTTTTCCCATCACTGTAATCTGTATCTGGACACATACTCCTGGCTTTGAATTCTTATTCATTAAATTTGTCTCTAGTTTCCAGAAGATAGGTTTTCATAGACTCAAAAAGATTTGTGGCAACAAGAATGTTCACATCCTTTGATTGCAGGACCTTGCTTGTTTTGTTCATTCTTTCTAGCATGTTATTCCAAAGAATTGTGAGAAAAATTGTTTCCAGGTTTCCCATTTTTTTGCTCAATCCTTCTGCCTCTCGCCTTGCTGTTCATTGTCAGCTGATAGAGAATCCAGTGCATGTTTTATTTTCTTGAAACCCCCATACAGAGCATGAACAGCATCAAAATGTGCTGACCATCGTGTGTCAGACAGATGCTTGACCACAAAATCTTTTCTTACAGATGATGTCAATACATTCCAGTGATGAGTAGAATCAGCAAAAAATGAATACAGATGCTGAACAAAGTCAAAGAATTTTACAGTCTGTAGACAACACTCTGCTGCTTTTACTCCCACCAAGTTCAGGCTGTGTCCAGCACAGGGTACATAGATGGCAAACTCATTGAGTTAATGAATCCTTGTTTGCAATCCAGTATATCGTCCAGACATATTTGAGGCATTATCGTATGACTGACCACGGCAGTTTGATAGTGGAATGTTGTTCTCATTAAGAAAATCCACAACAGTGTCTGTTAGATCCTTTGCTCCATGAGAAAAGGTGGGGATGAACATCAAGAAACGTTCCACAGGCTCACAGCCTTTAATGTATTGGACAGTAAATGTCAGTTGATCTGTGTGTAAGATGTCTGGAGCGGAATCTACACTTATTGAATAATACTTTGACTCTTACTTCTTCAAGAATAGTACAAAGAACCTGTTGTCCCATTAATTCAATAAATTCCTCACAAATATTTGCAGATGACGGATTCCCTTTCCCAGTATTTCCATACATTTTGAGATGTTCTTCCAAGAAAGGGTCAAAATCACTCAGCAGCTCTAGTATACCTAAATAGTTGCCATTTTTTGCTGACCCAGTAATCTGATTTTCTCCACGAAATGGCAAACCTCTGGAGGCAAGAAATCGAATTTCAGAAACCACACATGTCAACACTTTATGCCAATATTCCTGCTCTGAGCGATGTTGCTCAAGTAATAAAGAATCTACACTTCCAGTTTCTTTATGCCTTATCAAATATGCTGTCATGCACTTTCAATGTTTTTCTCCATTTTCATGTTCTGCAATAACATTGCTGTGCTTCCAGTCATTGAACCCCAATGTAACAAAGGGAGATTCTTTCTTGGACAATAGGCGACATACAAAGCAGTACAAATGACCTTGGGATGGTGAATAGAGTAGCCATTCACGTTTTACACACTTGCCATTCCGCAGTTCACGTTTGAACACATCGTTTGATAAATACCTTGCTTTCATATTCTCTACTCCAGCTGTTTTATACACTCTGTGTGAGTTTGAAAGGTTGCTATCATGATTCTGACATGATGAGGGCACACCACAAATCCAGTAATCTATTGTGTTAGTATCATTAATGTTCCATAGCACCAGATCTGTGTCTTGGACTGCAAACTCCTTTACTGTTACAGATTTGGGTATTTCCTCTTGTGAAATGTCACCACCAGCATCAACAGGCACTGATGGTATGTCTGCTGAAACTGGATGATTGGTAGCAGGAATGGATGTAGATGTGGATGCTATATCTGAAGGAATGGTATGAGTGGCTGTCGTTGCACCTGTGTTGAACCACGATGTTAATTTTGGAAGTTTTCCTATTTTCTCCTTCTCCTCTGCAGCTCTCTTCCTCTTCTGTGCTCCACTCAAAACATGACGTTTCATTTCTGCTGAAAGGGTTATTCACCTGGAAATATATATCTTAAATATTTAGTATTTAGTCCCACACCAGTCCGATGTAGGGTTATATTATATAAGTGTGCTTGCAACAAGACCTAAATATTTAAACATTCTGCTTCCATAATGAACGTGCCATTCCTTTAATTAATACAAACTCTCTACTGTGTGCTGATTCACAAAACTGCTGGACAAGACCTAGATCTAGCTTACTGGCATAGCTAGGGTGTCTGGCACTGATCTAGCCTCATCTATGTATAGGTCTACCAGACTACATTCAACAATTTTCTCAACTTGCACAATTAAAAAGCTTATCCATTTATATATTCACGAACTATCAATACCTGGTTATTAGTACTGCATCTTAAATTCATAATCTTTTTTTTTTATATAGATTTTATTGGATTTTATACTAAAAATTTTCCATTGCATTAAACAACATCTATGACAATATAAAATTTCAATTCTAACCTAAAGTTGTTATAGTTCCATAACATATAATAAAGAAAAAAAAGAAAAAAAAAAGAAATGGAAAATTTTGACTTCCCCTTCACCTCTATCTTCCTCTTAATAAAAAGTTCATCTCGTCGTGGTTAATCTAATCTTAATAAACTATCAATATCCTGTATAAAAAAAACCATAATCTGTTAGTAAATATAATTATGCTTATTCATTATAAAAAAAACCAAAAATAATCCTCTGGATCAGATTAGAAAATATTCTTCCATTCTTCCCAATTTTAACTCATATTCACAATAATGCACCCACGCCCCCCATTCCCCCAGAAACCGAACGTCATTTTCTTCATTTAGAATAGCTGTGAGTTTTGCCATTTCTGCCACTTCAAACATTTTAACAATCCAGTCTTTTTTTCTCAAGAATTTCTAGCCCTTTATTCCCAAAATGATATCTTAATCTTAATTCCACTACATCATTAATAGCCATGCCACCCGTCTACACTATCAAAACCTTTGGATCCAGCAATCATGTTTAAATCAATCCTTTAACCATGGTCTAATACTTCCTTCTGTAACTGAAATAGGCCAGTCAGGTATGGGAACAGGATTTCTTTGTTCTCTCTCATTTCCTCAGACAGGATACGTATCCAAAAATAACTCTTTCTGGGCTTCATCTCCATCGTGGCTTCAATCTGTATTCCTTGACCTGCTCTCTTCTTCCTTATATCCACACGTCGTTCCATGACTTTTTTAAATGAAAAGTCTATTTCTTGTATGTCTGATCTCTTTATCGCCGGCTGGTTGCTTTCTTGAACTTCTGTCTTCTTCTTTGTATCCTTGTATTCTTCCATGACTTTTTGGGCAGAAGAGTCCATTGCTTGTATGTCTGTATTTGTGGTCATCGTTTGAATTTTCAAGACTTTTATGTCTTCTATAACCAGATCCAACTTCTGATTGCCTACCTGTGATGATTGGTCAAGAGTCGTCATCATTGAAATCAGTTGAGCCATCTGTGTTGAAATCTGTTTTAATTGTTTAATTGTCGCCTCAGAATGTTTAGCAAGCATGTCCTGTATTTTTTTTTTCCATGTTTGAATTCTGTAGAATTCCCTTTGCTTTCATAGGAGCAGGGCTATGTATTAAGCCAAAAGAAGCTGGTAAAATACATGTCCACAGACAGGGCCTTTAAAGTTCTAATTAAAAGATAATAATTCAAACATCAGCCTTATAATTTTTTCGGGTTGAAAAGAGTCGAAATAGGCTCTAGAATTGCGTTTTAAAGTTTTGAAATACCAGTGAGTTTTTTTCGGTCGCTCTAGGTCGGGCTGATCAGGAAGTATACAGGAAGTTGCTAGTGCCGTGGACCTTCTACCGCCTCTTCTCGATGGTTGTTCCTTCAGGAATGATTTCCAAGTAACTCGAGTGCGACGCGTAATCGGTCCTACAACTACTTCCTGTTATTTTAGTTCCGATGATAGATAGGTTGTTATAGAGGGTCTTCCGTTCCAGGCGCTCCCTTACTGCAAACGTGGCAGGATATTCTTCGCCGGAAAATCAGGAAGAAAAATCACCCTCCCCTTCCCTTGGACCCATTGGTGATAGTTCTTGTCAATCAAAAGGTATCCTTCCGACTCTTTATTATGGTTTAGGCTGATCGGATTGATAAGGCTCCTGTCGCTAATCCCGATGGCTAACTCAGATCAAACTTTTTCAGTTCGGATTAAGGAGGAATGGGGGTCCCAGAAATATTCTTATCAGCCCCCCGTCTGTTCAAGTTTCCAGTAAGTAGACGAAGAGTTCTTTTGTACTCACTTGGGTGTCAAGAGGTGAGGTTCTTTTCTTTATGTAGTCCTTATGTTGGTATTAAGGTGGTGGAGGGTGGAGCTTGATGCCTAAGTTGCGTTTTGGCGATGTCCTTCCCTAGTGCCCTCGCAGGACCGGCGTCCAGGACTCCGAGGGGCTTAAAAAGCCCCCTCAGAGTACCTAGGAGGTCAAACCGCGTTTGTGGGCTGCAGGGAGTTCCTGCTTTCCAACCCACTTGCAAGGGTCGGATTGGGGTATCTATGTACCCCAGAAATAACGCAAACTTGGATTTCTCCCAGGACAGCCTGGGGAAATGGAGTGCTCTCCCCAGCAGCACCACCGGAAGTCCTTAAATTCATAATCTTAAATAACCACTACATGATTACCGTACAAGTGTTCAATGTTGTGATTGACTCTCAGGTTCAATCACTAATAATCTATGCATAGCCCTATACCTGGGTTCATATACAATGTATAAATATATACAATAATCATGTCATTGCTATTAATAGTACTACAGTAGGTCTAATGTTAGTAATGTCAACTGAGTTTAAGTGACGTAACATACGCTAAATTACGTTATACAGCATGAGATCCATACACATAGGCCTACATGCAAGTGAGGTGGCACTGTGGCAGAGGTGACTGCAATACTAACCCAGAGATACTAAATCAGAGACAAATCACAATGTCCATTTGTAACACAATTGCAGCAAATATTATTTTATAGTTTAGTATAGTCTAGACTACTGTGTAGTAGTATTTATTTAGGGCAAGTCACTTAACATACACAGATTAGCATAGGGCCCCTATGCTCGTGGGGCCCCCGGGCAAGTGCCCATCGGGCCCATGCATTAAGATGTCCCTGCCTGGGAGAAAACAAAGCACAAACCCTAATAGCAAAGTGACCTCTGGGGGAAGTAAACAACCACCTCAAGCAAATGTACATTGGACAGATGCACCCCAGAGCCCCTTGCAGTGTTGAAGAGGATGCCAAGGCGCAACCTTTGGATCATGTGGTGCAGTACGTGGCCTTAGAGAGGTCTCCCAGGGAGCCTGGGATCTGTTTTGCAGATGGCACACACACCGTTCATGTTTCTAGCAATAAATATGGCCCCGAAGCAACTGCAGGAGTGGCGTGTACTGTCCTGCTTGAGGGTCAATAATGGATAAAGAGGTGTATGCATTTGCAATAATCTTTGCTGGGGAGATAAATTAATGCACTGTTTTACATGTAAGATTAAAAGAGAGAAAGAATATGCACAGGAGAGGGTTAATGTGCTATTATATGTTGTACGCTTTTGTAAAGTGCCATGCACATTAATACATAATGTTAACTTTATCACATGAGCGGCTGAGGCTAATCTGGTGAACTGGATTTGTTTCCCCACTCCTACACATGAAGCCAGCTGGGTTACCTTGGGCTAGTAGTCACAGTTCTCTTAGAGAGCTCTCTCAGCCTCACCTATCTCACAGGGTGTCTGTTGTGGGGAGGGGAAAGGGAAGGGGATTGTAAGCTGGTTTGATCCTTAAGTGGTAGAGAAAGTCGGCATATAAAAAACAACTCTTCTTCTTCATCAATGGTCTGAGCTTTCAGGAGCCAGAGCCCACTTCATCACATGCATGAATGGCCACAATCAGTCGGAAGAGACAACCAACTGACAGTGCCATCCTAAGCCAAGTGACATTCTTCTAAGCCCATTGACTTTGATGGCATGAGAAGGATGTGACTTGGCTTGGGATAGCACTGCCAATGCAGCTTCAACTGACCGGCAGTCTGTGGCTCATTTTATTTATCTATTTAAAATATAGTTCTGTTTATCTCTGAATAACTATATCTGGCCTTGACCTGGATATCCCTAAGCTAACCTGATCTCATCAGATCTTGGGAGCTAAGCAGGGTTGGCCCTGATTAGTAGTTGGGTGGACGACTTCCAAGGAATACCAGGGTCATAATGCAGAGGCTTTTTATTAATTTTATTGTGTTTTGTTGTATTGTAAACTGCCTGGCAAACCACCTCTGAATGTCTCTTGCCTTGAAAACCCTACAAGGTTGCCATAAGTCAACTGTGACTTCACAGCACACACAAAAACCCTATATCTGAGGCAGCTTATAATATTAACGATGAAATAATACTGTTAAGGCTTATGCCACAATGAATGAGTTAAATCTTTAAGATGCCACAAATCACTTTGTTACCTTCCTCAACTTAAAGAAAATATAAGGCTCATGGAGCAGCCCATAAACCATCAGATGCAGCAGCCCAACTGATCCTTGTAAAACAATCCCATTAACACGCCCATACAGACCCCCATAGAACCAGCACTACGAAAGCTTGTGGACATGGAATGCCTCAAACATTTTTATGTGAAAACAACATATGTATCTTAATAAACAAGTAAAATACAAGAGGAGAGCCAACATGGTGTCGTGGTTAAGAGCGGCGGACTCTAATCTGGACAACTGAGTTCAATTTCCCACTTCCCCACATGAAGCCTGCTGGGTGACCTTGGGCCAGTCACAGTTCTCTCAGCACTCTCTCAGCCTACGCAGAGGCTGGCAATGGCAAACCACCTCTGACCGTCTCTTGCCTGGAAACCCCCATGAGGGATTGCCATAAGACAGCCGTGACTTGAGGGCACTTTCCGCCACACAAAATAAAAGACACCTCAATCAACCATTTGAAGGGCTGTCATATAGAGGAGGGTGCTGAGTTGTTTTCTGTTACCCTAGAAGGTCAGTCCAGAACCAACGGGTTGAAATTAAATAAAAAGAGTTTCCGTCTAGACATTAGGAAGAATTTTCTAACAGTTAGAGAGGTTCCTCAGTGGAACAGGCTTCCTCAGGAGGTGGTAAGTCTTCCTTCCCTGGAGGTTTTTAAGCAGAGGCTAGATGGCCATCTGCTGCAATGCTGATTCTATGACCTTAGGCAGATCATGAGAGGGAGGGCATCTTGGCCATATTCTGGGCATGGAGTAGGGGTCACTGAGGTGTGTGGGGGAGGAAATTGTGAATTTTCTGCATTGTGCAGGGGGTTGGACTAGATGGCCCTGGCGGTCCCTTCCAACTCTATGATTTTAACCAGAATGGGTGACTATATACAGAGCTTCATGGTTAAGCAGATTTGATCCACCAGGCATAATTTAGCCCCAGAACCTCTTTTAGAAGGAGCAGGTCCAAAGGAGAACACTTTCACCTAAGGAAGCGGTAGCAGAACAGAAATTTGGCAGAGGTGGCTTGCCAAGCCAGTGTGAGAAAAACAATTCTCCTATAATTAAACCTTCTGGCAAGAATGCCCTGTCCACTTGTCCAGCACATTCTTTCTTCCCCCTTCCTTTTCCCTCAGTTTTTTTATATCCCTTATTTCTATTGTCTCGGCTGCTGGGCAGAATGCTAAACACCGTCAGTGACCAGGGCCATCTTAGGAGACCTTTTTCCTTTTGGCCTGTACGTTCCCTATTAGAAGTCATTATTAAACTGAACACACCGTCCATCTGTGACTCCAGATATACTTCACGCTTAGCCAAGAAGAATCTATAATAACACAAATTACTGTCTAGCTCTCTGCTGAGAAATTAAGGGATCACATTTACAAATTTGTTCAGTGAAAGACAGGCAGAGAACTGCTGTGTCTTACTGCATCTCTCTGCTGTATGGCAGAATGCTTCATGCCAACACTACTGACTTTGAAAAGCTATACAGCAGTATTACAGCAGGGTGAGTCAATAATATACACACTGCTTTCATGCAACCAGTTGCTGTTTTTTCCACACCCCAAAGACAAATTGGAAAAAGAGAAGTGTCCTGTAACTTCATTGCACCAATCTACATTTTGCGCTGGATCTTTCAAATAACTTGTGAAACAAAACAGTTCCTAGTAACAGAAGAGTCCCAAATTATGGTTGCATCTACATGGAGGTTTTGCTCCATTTCCCCCAAAATGGTAGGGGTTTTTTTCTGAGGGGGATTTCCATATAACATTGGTTTTGCAGTTGTCTACTTACTGGGTTTTCCATGGCTTTCCTGTACTTTTCCCTAAAGTATACCTTGGTATCATCTTTCCAGGAAGACCATATTCAAAGCAGGGTTGGAATCATGTGAAAATGCAGATTCCCAAACCTCCCCAACCTACATCTGGAACTTCCCCACATGTATATGCGCCCCCCCCCCCACCAGCAGGATTTTTGCTATTTTTGTTTGTAATTGGTAGTAAATATATTGCTACAAGTGGGGCCTGCAAAGATTTGCAGGAGGCATCTCATTTCTCCCTCTCTCACTATTTCCTCTTTCTCCCTCCCCCACTGATTCCTGAAAACTCCCATAGACTCCACTTTTCCTGCTTCCTTCTCACCTAAAGTTGCCAACCTCCAGATGGGGCCTGGGGATCTCTTGGAATCACAACAGATCTCCCAACTACAGAGATCAGTTCCCTCTTAGGGCTGTCAGAGTCAGGCTGGGAAATCCCTGGAGACTTGGGGGTGGAACCTTGGGAGGGCAAGGTTTGCCGAGGAAAGCAACCTCAGAGGGGTATAATGCATAGAGTCTACCCTCCAAAGCAGCCATTTTCTCCAGGGGAACTGATCTCTGTCTTAACCTGTTTTGGGTTCTGTATGGCCTCCATTCATCCAGTTGGCCTGGTTCCTGACATAATGGGGTGTGGTATCTGCAGTGTAGCACTTATTATTAGAACGAGGCTGAAGAGATGCTGGCGAGGTGAGTTGATTTATGCTTTCAAAACAACTTTAAAGTCTACTGTTGACATCTTTCCATTCCTGCTTTTCTTCTACGGCATTTTTAAAATCTACATTGCCTCTCTCTAGCTCCCGTTTCCACTTTAGCTAACCACTTTCATCACCTAGTATTTGAGAAATGACATGGCCAACATTTAGGTGTCAGTTCTTTCTTTCAGCCTGCTGATGTCTGCTTTCTCGGTCTCTGCCTCTTACTTCTCTTTAGTGCAGAGTTGGCTCGCATAATTGGGTATGCTTCTCTTTGGTGAGCAGATCTTCGCTACAAACTGACACGATGTTTTACTAGTTTAGCTGCCATGGCTTCCCTCAAAGAATCCTGGGAATTGTGGGTTGGGGACGGCAACAAGCTCTCTCTGTTAGTGATCACTGGCCCCAGAAGTACAGTTCTCAGGGGACAGAGAAAAATCAGTGTGAATCTGGAGTGAAGAAATGTTTACCTACCCACTTATTACATCTTTATTATATCCTTCCTCCACGCAGCTCAGATGGTATATATAGGTCTCCATTTTATCTTCTTTACAAGCCTGTTAGGCGGATTGCTCCAGTGTCACTCAGGAAGCTTGACGGCTGAATGGGGATTTGAAAAAGCCCTAGTTTCAAAGTCTAACCACTACACTATGCTATCTGATTTCTAGACTTCTTCTAGTGTTCCCATATGAATCACACCCTCTGCCTACACACAGCTGGGTTCTGGTTCTTGGAAACTGTACTTTAAGGCCCATAAGAGGAGTTCCCCGGGAGTCAAGCAGGAAGTGACAGACAGGAAATTCCTCTGCTTAATCAGTCAACACAAAAAAACACATGACCTTGAAACCTTCACAATCTCCATCAAAGCATACATAGAACTGGGAGCAGGAAAGGGGAGAGGATTATGCATCTCCCTTTGATAATGATCCATTCTCCTTAGTAAGCCCATCTCCTATTTTGTAAACTGTGGGTACAAGTACTATTTAGCCAGCCCTGTTTTATTGAGACAATTATTCAGAACCTTCACAAGTTGTTTCCAGATTGCCTCCTGGTCTTGAGTACCAGTGGTACCACTTCTGAAGAATCTTTTTAAAGATATCATAATACAAACGGATGGCCCTTCTTCTTGAAAAAGCTGACAGATTTGCCAATTTCTTTTTTGAGGTCATAAAAGTGCAGCTAGAAAAAAAATTCACTACACCAAGTTTCCGAGCAGTGCATTCTGGGATGCCTGCAGCAGAAGTTCTATTTATTAAATCTCAGTTATCCAAAGCCCCTGATCTGAATGATGATTATTATTTATAAAGCACCTACAAATTAAAAATGAAACAGGTTTTGCCTGCAGGCTGACAATCTAATCAAAAACAAGACTCATTAGGAAGGAAAGTGAAAGGGAAGGAGGGCCAGTCAGGAAAAGCTAGAGTGAAATTTCTGCAAGCCTCCATGATAACCCTCCTATGAGTGTTACTCTGGCATGCTTCCAGGAAAGGAAAAATAATGGTTTGTCACTCAGGAAATGAGGCCGGGGGAACCTTGAGCTCATGTTGGCATTGTTCTGGAGGCCTCCCTTCAAAAAGGATGCAGACAAAATGGGGCGGGTGCAGAGGAGAGCAACGAGTATTATCAGGGGCTGGAGACCAAGCCCTGTGAGGAGAGGCTGAGGGACTTGGGAATGTTCATTCTTGAGAAGAGGAGGTTGAGGGAGGATATGATTAGTTTTTTTAAGTATTTGGAGGAGGGCAATGAGCTCTTCTTGTTGGAAGCAGAGGATAAGACTCACAATAATGGGTATAAATTATAAGCGGAATGGTACCAGCTGGTCATTAGGAAAACATTTTTTTACAGTAAGAGTAGTTCAGCAGTGGAATCAGCTGCCTAGGGGGGTGGTGAGCTCCCCCTCAGTGGTAGTCTTTAAGCAGCGGCTGGATGAAAACTGGTCAGGGATGCTCTAGGCTGATCCTGCATTAAGCAGGGGCTTGGACTAGTTAGCCTGTAGGGCCCCTTCCAAATCTATGAGTCTATGATTGTAATGTGGCTGCAAAATGCAAGGTTAGGCTACATTAATACAAGTATAGTATCAAAAATGCAACTATAAACAGAGTTCTGCCCTTTTAAACCTTTCAATTAAGAAAGGTATGATTCTGCTTCAGATTGCACAAGAAGTAATAGTTTGATTCTATTCTGTACTAGTCAAACGTCATGTGGAGTTTGGGCTGTCAGGTTTTAAACTGTTCTAGCTGTCTATTTAATATCAGGTGATGTTATTTAGTTCCATGGCACAAAAAAGTTTCAGCTGCCAATTTCTGCATATTAAATCTCTATTAAAGGGACAGGATTTTTTTCCTGTCCAGTTGGCAACCTTCGCTGGGGTACTGCATCCAGTTCTGGGTGTCCCATGTTAAGAAAGATGTAAGCCAAATGGAACAGGTTCAGAGGAGGACAACAAAGATGGTTGATAGTCTGGAAAACAGGTCCTAGGAGTAAAGGCTGAAGGAACTGGGTATATAGAGAAGACTGAGGGGAGACATGATCACACTTTTCAAATACCTGAAGGACTGTCACATGGAAGAAGACAAAGACTTGTTCTTTGTTGCTCCAGTAGGCAAGACTAGATCTAATGGGCTTACGTTACAGAAGGATAGGTTTCAGTAGAACATTAGGGAAATCTTCCTAATGGTGACAGCAGTTAGATAATGGAATCAATTGCCAAGGGAGGAGGCTATGCCTTGTTGGAGGTCTTCAAGAAGAGGCTTAGCACTGCAGATTTTTGGGGAATGGCCAACTTTGGAGGTAGGTTTGCCAGGTCCCTCTTCACAACCAGTGGGAGGTTTTGGGGGCAAAGCCGGAGGAGGGCAGGGTGTGAGGAGGGGAGGGACTTCAATGTCATAGAGTCCAATTGCCAAAGTGGCCAGGTGAACTGATCTCTATAGGCTGGAGATCAGTTGTAATAGCAGGAGCTCTCCAGCTAGAACCTGGAGGTTGGCAACCCTATTTGGAGGTCCTGCCTTGAGCAAGGAAGTTAGTGTAGCCAGATCCCCCCAAGGCCATCAGTGGGAGATGGGGGCGTAGGAATGCCAGATTCAGGTTGGGAAACTCTTGGAGATTTGGGGATGGAGCCTGGGGAGGACCTCAGTGGGGTACACTGCCATAGAGTCTACCCTCCAAAGCATCCATTTTTCTCCAGAGAAACTGATCTCTGTAGTCTGGAGATGAGTTGTAATTCCAGGGAATCCCCAGGACCCACCTGGAGGCTGGCCAGATGATCTGTAAGGTTCCTTTCAACTTTAGGCCTCATTAGGTGTTCCTTTCCCTTGTATGCAAGTCATAGTTAGACATCCACTTTCACAGCAAACCATTGTTTGGCTTTATACACAACTCACAAACTATAGTTTGTTCTTGGCCTTACAAACCAGAATTTCTGGATGGTTTAGTGCTGAATTAGATTCCTGGTTTTTAGGGAAGAGAGAAACCATGACAGCAGACATCTCTAATTATTGATCAGCATGTAAGGGCAGGAGGGAGTGGAATGAATGGCATGGTTACCAGGATCTCCCAGGTCATTCCCATAATGACACAGAATAGTGGGGTTTTTATTCATTTCATGGTGGTTATCAGGACTTTGTGTAAAGTCCTGATAACCAAGGATGGCAATTTTAGATAAAATGCAAAGAAAATTTTGACTGAGTGAACATTTTTGATGTGACTAAATCTTTGCCACCACCAAGACATTTTTGCTGATTGTATTGAAACTTTTTCTTCAGGGTTTAGCCTAACTAGAACCATCCACATTCACATTGAAATTTTGTTTTGGGTGAATTTGGTGGTAACTTTACACTGAGCAAAACTCAAAAGAGACATTTGGCTGGTCTGATCTATTTTGGCTTTCTGTTGCAAACTCCTCAGATGTTTTGCCCAAGAAAAAAAAAAAACCTCCACTTTTGCCACAGGCAAAATTTGGTGGCAGCTCTAATCTGAAGAGCTCCTACATTTAAATGGATGATGTTATTAGAATGCCAAAGGGAATTTTTCTAGTGCTTTACTACACAGTGAATAAAGGTACCTAATTAGACATGGGGAAGATTTTCCGAAGTGATAATTTCGTACATGGCCTTTCTCTCCTCTCTCTCTCTCTCTTTTTGTTTTGTCTCTCTCCCACACATGACTACTGTTGCCACTGACTGTAATTTACAGCCGCTCACTGCCTACAGGCAAAGTCTGCCTTTGAATATCTGCCCCACATTTCAAATTCCAATTTGTTGTATTGCTGAAACAATGTTTGGAGTCCCAAAATAGGCTCTCAGTGCAATCCTAAATTTTCCTAGGAATAAGCCTCATTGAATAGGCCTGAGCAGGATTCTGAGTCAATCTGTTTATAATTACTCTCTTTGTGACAGATGAAGAAATACTGTCTCACCCTGATAAACGAAGTCCAGACTTGAGATAAGTCCAAGGGGGTTGCCAAATCTGCATTGGGAAATTCCTGAAAATTTTGGGGGTGGTGCCTGGGGAGGGACCTCAATTGGGTCCAATGCTATAGAGTCCACCCTCCAAAGAAGCTGTTTTCTCCAGGAGAACTGATCTCTGTAATCTGGAGATCAGTTGTAATTCTGGGAGATCTCCTGGCCCCACCTGGAAGCTGGTAACCCCACCAAAGGAACTTCTTCCAAGAATCAGCCTTAACAAAGGTTCAGCTGGAAGGAACCTGGGAGGAAGGCTTTTTTTGGCTGCTGGCCCCTGGTTATTGAACTTCCTCCCTCTGGAGCACAGAACTGCTGTCACTCTAAAGGACTTCTTGATGGTTAAGATCTGCATTTCTGGAGGACTTTGAGTTGGACCATGGAGTGAAGTGATGCTCCCGGGGTGTGCAAATTGATTGGAGGCACTATTGAAATTTTAAAATCATTTTATTGGTTTTTTAAAATCAATGTTCTAATGCTTTTATTAATTTTATTGTGTTTTGTTGTGTTGTAAACTGCCTTGGCCCTTACCTGGATGGCCCAGGCTAGCCTGATCTCATCAGATCTCAGAAGCTAAGCAGCATTGGCCCTGATTGGTATTTGGATGGGAGACCACCGAGGAATATCAGGGTCATTATGCAGAGGAAGGCAATGGCAAACCACCTCTGTTAGTCTCTTGCCTTGACAACCCTACTGGGTTGCCATAAGTCAACTGCCACTTGACTGCACTTTACACACACAAACTGCCTTGGGATCTTTTATAAACAAACAAATAAATAAACCTACTGGCAATGGCAGACCCCATTTTCTTCTTGGTTGTCCTCGAGAATCAAGGGCAGGTATGAAGACATTACAGCCTGGGGGCACATCTGGCCAGTGGGGGGCTTTTCATCCAGCTCAAAGCTGCTTAACAATTTCGGGGTGCATCAGCCCACTGGGCTGCAGCATTGACCAGGGTCCTGAGATGCTCCTAAAAAAACACTACAGCTTGAGGATGGAGTATGATTAAGAGCTAGTAAGAGCAGCAGAGTGGGAGAGAGGGCAACATCTGGGTCTCAATATGCATGCTTTTGGCGCTCCACACTGAACATCATTTTTCTTGTTTCCAAGAAAATCTGGAGAACCAGGAAAACAGATGTTAGAAGCAGGAAGAGCCAGCATTCAACCTGAAAACTTGAAAAGTGGGCAGAATGCTAGATGGGACACTCAGGCTAAATATATTGTTTACCCCTGGCCCAGCAATATTTAACATGAAATTTAATATCTTCATATTTGAGAATAAGCTGGAAACTTATTTTATATTCTTAGTTTGCTTGGTCCAAGAGAAAGTCTTGGAATTCCTTGGGCTCGCACACTGCCTCCACCCTACCTCCCTGCATGTACTCAGTCAAGATGGGAACCATCCTGGGCTGTTTCCACATGGGTGTTTTGCTCCACCTTGGCTTCATTTCAGCAGTGCTGCTTTCAGGAGCATCCACATGGCGCCATCCTCTATTTGTCCTGTTTCTGGTTTTCCCTGGGCTTTGCTGCGATCTTTCCAAAACTCAGCTTAAGACAAACTTTTTGGAAAGGCTTCATAGCCCAGGCCTTAGGTTGCTTCCTGCCCGGTGCCCAAGCTCTCTTTCCACCAAGGACACACTTACCTTATCCCAGGCCATATATATATCCTGAAAGGTGGGAGGATATTGCGCCACACTTCTCCTCTATGGTTCCATTCCTTTCCCTAGCCATTGGCTATTCATCTAGCACAGGGATGGGGAACCTCAGGCCCGGACATTTTTTGTGGCCCTCTGGAGCTCCGGGGCCCTGCCGCAGAGGAGCAGCACAGGGCGGCCCTCCCTGAGGGTGTTCCTGGGGCCACAGCTTGCAGGGGTGCTGCGGCATCCTTTGGACCTCCTCTCACCGACTGATGGCTGTTGGTCAGCGAGAGGAGGGGGAGGGGTGCTTCCCCCAAGGCTGCCCCCTATAGCCGCAGCGTGCAGGAATGCCGGGGCACACTGTAAGCCCCTCTTGCTGCCTGTCGGCTGTTGAGCAGCGAGGGGGGGGGGAAGAGGCCCGCGGCTCCCGGCAGCAGAGCATGCACGCAGGAGCCGATTGGGCTTTGGGGGGCCTTTCGTGGACTCTGGGGGGGGAGGGCATGGAGCCTGGGGCCAGGTTGCATGGGGCCGGCGGGTGTGTGTGTGTGTGGGGGAAGGCTTTTCTCTCTCCCTCTCTTTCTGTCTCTTTCTTTGTCTGTCTCCCTCGGTCCTTTTCTTTCTCCCCCTCTTTCCATTTCTTTCTCCCTCTCTCCCTTTTCCTCTTTCTCTGTTTTCCTTCCTTCCTCCCTTGCTGATCCACCTCGTTTGCTCTGGCCAACTGCTGGCTGCCCTCCTGCCTGGGGGGAGAGCGGGGGGGTCCTCCAGGCCTTCTCTGCATGGCCTCCCCTGGGGTTGCCAACCTCCAGGTGGGGGACCTGGTATGACTCCTAGCCAGATACCTGGTATCTACACCTGGTATGGCCCCCAAATGATGTTATAAATGTGCAAATGGCCCTTGGCAGGAAAAAGGTTCCCCACCCCTGATCTAGCACTTCACACTTTTTTTAAAAAAAGGAAATGAAATTTAGTTTTTTCCTTGACACTATAAAGAGAAAAGTTGCCACGTCTCTCACACAATTGACCAATCTACTTGACAGCAGATAACACACCATCTGCTTCTCAGAAAGTGTCTTTAGCTGTTTTATGAGCAGCAGAGGCCAATTTGGTGAACTGGATTTGTTTCCCCACATGAAGCCAGCTGGATGACCTTGGGCTAGTCACACTCTCTCAGCTCCACCTACCTCACAGGGTGTCTGTTGTGGGGAGGGGAAGGTGATTGTAAGCTGGTTTGATTCTACCTGAAGTGGTAGAGAAAGTCGGCATATAAAACCCAACTCTTCTTCTTTTTCTTCTTATCCAGGGAGTGATATATTTATTTTATGCAGTATTATTTTGTGGTTCTGTGGTGCTGGTTCTGTGGTGTTGGATTCCTGGTCTGGCATCCGCAGACCCTCCTTTTGCCTGCCACGGTCTTCCTTCCATCTCCATGAGGTAATAATGTGGGCTTTGCCCCAGCCACGGAGTCTGTCTAGCTCTCTGGCCCCTCCCTCACTTCCCTGGGGTCTCTTAGTGCTTTCTTTGTACAGAGGCCACCTGTCTGGCCATAGATGCCTTTTAATAACAATCACCTGGTGCTGCCCAATGCACTTCTGGCTGCTGTGGGAATGAACACATGACTACATGAAGCTGCCTTATATCGAATCAGACCCTTGGTCCATCAAAGTCAATATTGTCTACTCAGACCAGAAGTGGCTCTCCAGTGTCTCAGGTTGAGGTCTTTCACATCACCTACTTGCCTAGTCCCTTTAACTGGAGATGCCGGGGATTAAACCTGGGACCTTCTGCATGCCAAGCAGATGCTCTACGAACTGAGCCACAGCCCCTCCCCTGCTGCAACAGCCTGGACAAGGCACCTGCAGGTGGCATGCCACAACCATCTTGGCAACATTTGTGTGGATAAAATTGTCTGGAATTGTGGTCAATCAAATAAAAGCGGTGTATTTCCAAGCCTGCACCACTTTCCTGGCTGTCCCCTGAGGGGATGGGGAAGCTCATAGTGCAATGACATTGAGCTGCATAAGGAGCACCCCCAGTTTCATGGAAAGAGGACACAGGGCTGCTGTTTTCAATGGAAGCCATGTGCTTGCTGCAAATTTTAGACAAATAACTGGAGGTAATGGGGACTGTAGAAAAGAGAAGCGAGGGAACTTAACATTCATAAGGCAGTTTTTTTTATTTAAAAAACCACCACTTTCCCCATTTCTATTTCTCTATTACAGGAGAGGATTCTCAACATGTCAATGGCCATTTCTTCTTTTTACTTCTCCTCATCCCATTCCGAGCTGGCTTGTTTTGCTGTCATTTACTATTTAATATGGCTTAAAAGGAAAAAAAGAAGAAGAAGCAAATCTGTTCCCCAACAAACCCAAGCCAAGCCTTTCATCTAATCAGAAATACATGGCTTTGCAATGGTTATTTCCTCATAATGCGGAGAAGAGACAATTAACTGAACTTTATGCTAATACAGACCATTTGATTAGCTACAACTTGATTAATTCCAAAAGGAGACCGTCCTTTGCAGAAAATGTGATAGTTGCATTGATAATAAGAAAGATAAAAGGGGATTAAGGAGAAAGTACAGAATAGTCTAAGGGTGCAAATCATCAAAAGAATGAGCAAGCGTTAACCTCACTGAGTATATAAACACACCACTTGGCGTATGCAAAAAAAAAAAAAAAATGAGAGAGAACCATTTAATTCAGATAAATGCTAATGGGTTGGATCCTCTTAACCATGGCAGTGGACGTTGCTGGTGGAGGTGGTTCCTTCCTGCCTTCCCCCAGCAAGTACAGAAGCTGATTTGGCTGTTTGGCCCACCTTGCTGCAGCTGCCAGTGTTGCCTGTCTTGTTGTCCATTCGGGTCCTCCCTCCAAGCCCCCGCACCATCTTGACAATGTTCCTGGGGTGTGTGTGTGCTGTGAGAAGGTGAGAGAAATCTTCCACCAGCGCCTAACACTGGTGGTGTGTAAGATCCAACCCAGGATTTAATAGGTCCATACCTTGCCTTGCCATCAAACAATCTTCAAGGCAGTTAACAAAAGATTAAAATGCTAACACAATAAAATACAAAGCACTTAAGGCAACAGCAGACTAGCCCCTGCAGAAAGAGCAGTAGAACATCACTATCTTTAATGTCCAGGCTAAGCATCCTGGGAGTATGGATGGATATGAAGGTCTTTTCTCTGCTTCTTTAACCCAAGACCCCCATTTTGATTATGCTTCTCCCTCATGAGACCTGAACTGCTAATCTTTATTTTTCTGCTGTTTTATGTTTCTTTATGCTGAATTCTCCCAATATGCATTTTTAAGGCTACTTGTGCATCAATGACTCAGCATTATGCATATGCAGTATGCAACACGTAGTACATTCCACCAAATGTGGTGTAGGAAAACCACACAAGGAAGTACACAAACAAAAACCACACTGCACAACCAACAGGAAAAAAATGGAGAATCAAAATGGCTGAGAAATATACATGAATACACCAAGAAATGAAATAAGGAACATTTGTTGATCTCTAGACTCAGCTCCATAAGGCTTACACAGAGATCAGCAACTACTGAAGCTATCCTCCTATTCCCACCAGGAAATGCCTGTTTGAAGGACATGCTCAAGACCCAAGAGCACCGGCAGCTATCCTTGGGCAATTTGTGCCCTCTCAACCCCTCCCCCTCCCTTTAAGCCATGAGGAGGAAATCCTGCTTCGTCCAAACTTCAAAGCGCCTTAAAGAAGGAGCTCAGGAGCAAACTACTTCTTATGAATCGTGTTTGGGTCCTCAGGCCTGACTATGAGCCAGACAGTTGCATGTCAGCTGTAAGGGAACTTGTTTCCCAAGCACGTGGGTCCCTGATTTGGATGAGCACCATGGTGTGTGTGTGGGAGAAATGAAGAAGAGGAGTTGGTTTTTTATATGCCAACTTTCTCTACCACTTAAGGGAGAATCAAACCAGCTTACAATCACCTTCCCTTCCCCTCCCCACAATAGCCACCCTGTGAGGTAGGTGGGACTGAGAGAGCTCTAAGATAACAGTGAATAGCCCAAGGTCACCCAGCTGGCTTCATGTGTAGGAGTTAGGAAACCAACCTGGTTCACCAGATTAGTGTCTGCTGCTCATGTGGAGGACTGGGGAATCAAACCTAGTTCTCCAGATTTGAGTCCACAGCTCCTAACCACTGCTCTTAACCACTACAGCACACTGTTGTGGAGCTGCACATGTAGAGCATCAGTACCTGTGCAGCCCACACCCAATGGAGCAAATAGTGCTTTTAGGGCCATTTCAGAGTGGGAAAATGGCACAGGGAGAAAGCATGAAGCCCCTGTCCCCCATGCTACATTCCTCCTGGCCTCCACAATGGCTATCTGTCTGTCTCTTCCGCCTGTCATATCTTCATCCAGTAGCTATTTGGACCCCCCCCCCAAATCAAAACTGGACCCTACTTGATGCAGCCTCCCCATCAAGCCCCATAAATATGAATTCTTTCTCAACCACAGGTCCTGCCTGAAGGAGCCAACAAGTCAACCAACTGGTTATTAAAATATTGTCGAAGGCTTTCACGGTCAGAGTTCATCATCAGAGTTCATCAGTTCTTGTAGGTTATCCGGGTTGTGTGACCTTCCCTTCCCCTCCCCACAACAGACACCCTGTGAGGTAGGTGGGGCTGAGAGAGCTCTTAATAGAACTGTGACTAGTCCAAGGTCACCTAGCTGGCTTCATGTGGAGGAGTGGGGAAACCAACCCAGTTCACCAGATTAGCATCCGCCACTCATGTGGAGGAGTTCTCCAGAACCCAGTTCTCCAGATCCACTGCTCCAAACCACTGCTCTTAACCACTACACCACACTGGCTCTCAATAGCCACTTATTATCAACGCCATAGCTCATAAGCCATTAAACTACATACATTCTTAGGAGCCCTGAAATTCAATGCAACTTACATTGGCTGCAGGATTAACTAGTGTGTGATATGATTACTTGGAAATCAAAACACTTATTTTTCAAAATCCAAAATGCATGATGACTTACATACTTGCTGACAGGTCATCATTTAAAGAGTGGGATAAATATTTTGAATGTTTTGAGTGTTGGGGCAGTCCATCCATTAAACGCCCCCAGATGAAATTAACAAGAAATGAATGGATGGAATTGCTTAAAGCGCCAACAACAGGATAAGTGATGAAAAGTCAATTAAGATTTTAATTAAAGCAGCAATAATCAAATATATTGTCTAATTCTGGTGGCATTCATTTTAAGCTGTCTCCCAATTAACTGGACTTTTATGGATACTGATTTGAAAACTGTTTCTTTTTACTTTTGGAAAGAAGAAAAAGAAAGAGAAGTTAGCATTTCATTCCACTCTCTAACAGGCACATCAATAGGGTTGCCAGGTCCCCCCCTCTCTCTCCTCTGGCGGGAGGTTTTTGGGGCAGAGCTGAGGCAGGGATTGTGTGCATGCAGCCGCGCAAATGCAATCACGTCACTTCCAATTTACACCCGGAAGTGCCACATCACAATGGGCCTTTTACTACTCAAACTGGGAGTTTGAGTGGTAAAAGGCCCATTGTGATGCAGTGCTTCCTGGTGTAAACCGGAAGTGACTTGATTGCGTTGGTGCGGCCGTGCGTGCAAGCGATCCCCACTTCCAAGTCAGGCAATCGATTGGCAGGCAATCACCCACCAATCTAAGCAACCCGGCAACCCTACTAATCAATGGGAAAACAGAGAGCGTTTTAAATGCACACACACGTTTCTTGAAAACAATCTTTTTTGTTCAAGTGGGCATTGCATTTTCTTATTAAATAGATTACAACTGGTGATACACTATGATTATAGCTACTGAACACTGGCCAACTTGCTACTTCTAGGCACTGGGTGCACACAGATCTCTCCCATTTGAAAGCCCACTTTGAATCATTTCCACAGAATGGGATGGATCCAGACTAACTTTTCCCACAGCATAACTGAACTTTCCTGCACACACTCATGGTCCCCATGGTAGCTCACTGATCTTTATGAACCGCTGCTCCTGGGAGATAGGGGACCCTGAGGCACAACCAGGGGAGAGGTCTGCAGTGGGAAAGGGGTTCTGGTGAAAATTGCCAATTTAGTCTGGATCCAACCCTGTGATTTTGGACCAGCTTTTTAAACTTTAGGATGACAGGATTTCCCTTGTTCCAGTCCTTTATTGTGCTGGAATTTCTCCCTGTGCTGCATTTCACTTCCTGCTTAGTTAGCTTAACGAAGAGTATTTTAAATATTAATTCTGGAATTGGAACATCTGCTTTTGCTGCATATTTCACATCCTTCCCATTAATGTATTCCTTCCCCCCTACATTAAGAATGCAACAAACGCATGATTAAAACACAGCGCTCCAGTAAAGCGCTACACAAAACAAATCTTGCTGCAACTAACAAGGCTGTTTTATCTTTACCCACATATATTATCAATTCTATCAGTTCAAGTGAGTGCTAGTGCGACACTAATTAATACAACACACGTGCACATTGGAAGCATGGAAGAAAGAACAAGATATGAATAAGCTGAGGGAACTGTGTCTGCATAAGACTCTTATTTGGGGAAACTTTGTAAATAAAAAAAATGGAACAACGGAGGATTCCTCAGTTCCCCTTCAGAGAGCCTAAATTGTGTAGTGGTTAGAGTGCTGGACTAGGATTTGGAAGACTCACGTTCAAATCCCAGGCTTGCTTGGTGACCTTGGCCTGTCACATCTATTCAGCCTATCTTACAGGATTGTTGTGATGGAGAAGGAGAATCATGAAGCTGGTTCCTACTATCTTCATTGCATGATCTCACCTGATTCCGTGTAGGTCCCACCATCCCTTTTGGTGCTTTTTTGGTGATCAAGAAGGATTCTTTCCTCCTATTTTACTAGTAAAAAAGCTGGTAGGAGCCAACCTGTACACTCCCCTGAGTTCTTCGGAGAAATATGGGGGGAGGGGAGTAAAAATGCATTAAAGACACCAATAGAATTAAAGCCAGGTAATTCATGAATTAAAGGTAATTCAATAGAATTAAAGCCAGTCACTGGAAAAGACAGTCATGCTAGGAAAAGTTGAGGGCAGCAGGAAAAGAGGAGGACCCAACAAGAGATGGACTGACCTAATAAAGGAAGCCACAGCCCTCAATTTGCAAGACCTGAGCAAGGCTGTCAAAGATAGGACATTTTGGAGGACTTTCATTCATAGGGTCACCATGAGTTGGAAGTGACTTGACGGCACTTAACACACGCACACAACACACACAACTCAAGTAAAGAGAATTTCAGAAACATCACTATATAGCCTGTGTATGTTTACACAATTTTTATCCGATTTCCATACACGATTCCAAAGCAGCTAACAATTTTTTAAAAAATGTTAGTAACGCTTTAAAAGTTTAGGATACCAATTAAAAATCATCATGATAAAATAAAGCCCAAAACAAAATGGCTGATAAATAGGGCAATACTTCTCCAACCATAAAAAGGTCACAGCAACACTGTTGTAAATCAAAATTCAATTTCCAAAAGATCTGTTGGGAAAAGGGACATAGTTAGCATACTTATTTTATTTACAAGATATATAACCTGCCTTACAAAAAAAGCACTCAAGGCAGCTTATAAAATGAACATTTTAAAACAGAAAATATACAAAAAGCTAAAACTCCAACAGCAGCAAAACACATAGAACCATACAACCATAGAGTTGGAAGGGACCACCAGGGTCATCTAGTCCAACCCCCTGCACAATGAAGGAAATTCACAACTACCTCCTCCCCCAGAAGCAGCATAATGGCAGTTAACAATAAAGTAGCAATAAATAATATACTAACAGCCCATTCCTGAGCCTCAAGGACAAAAGTAATTTGGAGGCTAAGAAGGGGCTGTGCCGGCCTTTTTGCCCCCTGCACTGGCGGCACCCGTGCCACTTACACCTTCCAGGGTGGCACGGATGCCAACAGGGGACCCGGATGCCATTCTCCTGGTGCTGCCGCAGCAGTGCCACCCATAGATGCCAGCTGGGCCTTCCGCTGGCATCCCACCAGCACAAAGCCCGTGCTGGTGTCCGGGGGGGTTTCCTGGGGTGTACTGGGGGCGGAGATACCAGTAGGCAGCTTCCTGCCCCCTTTCAGGCCGGTATGCCATTTTTGAGAACAGTGTTGCTGTGCCAGGTTTTTGCTGGGGCAGCCTTGCTGTTTTCAATGGGGCTCAAAGCCTATGAAAGGATTTTTAAAGCCTTTTGGCTGCCAAGGAACGGCTTTGGAGGCACCACAACAGCACCTTGGCCATGTCATCCCCGACCGCCAAAGGCTCAGGAATGGGCTGCCCCTACAATAATACAACCAGCAGCAAAACTTGGGAATCAGGAATTGTAAAACCATGCAGCTGAGCCCAAATGAACTGCAAAACTCAGCCATGACTACTGAAAAAGCCAAATAATAGTTAACTGTTCATACAATTGAATGTAGGGATGTTCATACAATCCTATCCAAGAGGATTTTGTGGTCTTCCCTCATATAATCCCTCTCCCATAATACTAGAACACGGGGTCATCTGCTAAAGCTGGAGGGTGAGAGATTCAAAACGGATAAAAGGAAGTATTTTTTCACACAACGCATAGTTAAATTGTGGAACTCCCTGCCCCAGGATGTGGTGATGGCTGCCAGCTTAGAGGGCTTTAAGAGGGGAGTGGACATATTCATGGAGGAGAGGGGTATTCATGGCTGTTAGTTAGAATGGATACTAGTCATGCTGCATACCTATTCTCTCTAGTATCAGAGGAGCACGTCTATTATTTTGGGTGCGGTGGAACACAGGCAGGATGGTGCTGCTGCAGTCGTCTGGTTTGGGGGCTTCCTAGAGGCACCTGGTTGGCCACTGTGTGAACAGACTGCTGGACTTGATGGGCCTTGGTCTGATCCAGCAGGGCCTTTCTTATGTTCTTATAATTGCTCATCAAACTAAATATCAATATATGGAATTTCCAAGGATAAATTCAAAGTATTTGTTTTTCCTAGAATGTCAGACTAGGATATGGGAAACCAAGTTCAAATCCTGCATCTTTCCTGAGGCCAATTTATTCTTATAGTGCTATGGTCATGAATTTCCGCAATTCCCCAGTTTGGTGCAAAAGTGTGACTTTCCTATAGTTTCCTGGTGTCCTCCAAGTACGGGTACTGGCAAAAATTTCTTCTGATGTTCATGCAGTGCACATAGCTGAGATTCAGGTATCACTGGAAAAGTCAATTCTTGGGTTCTCTAATGTAGTACATCAGAGTCAAAATGGTTTTAGTATCATATTCCCTAATGTAATGTTAATACTGCATCACATAGTTCTGCTCCTCCAAGTTTGAGAACTTTGATGGAATATCATTGGCTCAAAGTCCCAGAAGAAGAGAGGGACTAACTCTCTTCAGGATGGGGGAATCTGGTTATCCCTAGCTGAATCTAAAAATTATTGAAAAGTATTGGCTTTTGAGAAGAGATTAAAGTTGTATCTGTAGTGTATGATCTATGATTCATATGAAGAAGAAGAGTTGGTTTTTATATGCTGACTTTCTCTACTACTTAAGGGAGACTCAGACCGGCTTACAATCTCCTTCCCTTCCCCTCCCCACAACAGACACCCTGTGAGGTGGGTGGGGCTAAGAGAGCTGTGACTGGCCCAAGGACACCCAGCTGTCTTCATGTGTAGGAGTGGGGAAACAAATCCAGTTCACCAGATTAGCCTCCACCGCTCATGTGGAGGAGTAGGGAATCAAACCCGGTTCTCGGGGTCAGAGTCCACTGCTCCAAACCACCACTCTTAACCACTACACCACGCTGGCTGTCATGTCCCAAGTCACTATCTGGCCTGAAGCTCATGGCACATTTTGAACTGGTGACTTGAGGGACACCATGCAGAGATTCAGCCTGTACTCCTCCACCTGGTTCTACCCACAGGATGGAATTTCAGGAAGAACTACCAAGAAAGCTCCTTGGAATCAATAAGTCAGAGCAGGTCAGACAATACTTTTCGACAGCTCTGAAGGCTTCAGGTCAGTCTTGCTTGATGGTCAAGCAATTAGAAGGTGTGTTCTTGATGACTTCAGGCTGCCTTCCTATCACTGTCTCTCTTCAGCTACAGGGGATTTTTTAATCTACTGGTTGATACTGCAGAGCATCTCTTTAGACACAATGGGGTAAGATAAGGATAACTCTAGACTTAAGTTTGAAATTCTTTCCTTTTGTGTTGTCAGGGCAGCACCCTCCTGCATTACTTTGATGCACTGGACTTATTTGCTGTTTAATCTTGTATAATAATTAACTCCAATTGATCCACTGCAGTGTTTTAGCAAAGTGCTGGGGCCTATTAAATTGGAGAAAGAACGCACCAGCGCTATCTCTGTTCCAAGCACAACCAGGCAACTGGGGGAAAGGAATAGATTAAAATAATGGCATCGCTAGATGGGACTCTTTGGCACTGTAAATTTAGCAGTGCTGCAGCAAGGTTTTAAAATATTTAAAAAAGGCAGTATTCTGGAACTCTCCTGATTAGTGAATAGGTTTCTATTGTTCTGGGTAAGGGCGGTAGGGCTGCTTTTTGTCAGATGCAAGAAATAAGCAAGAGCATTTGGATAATTCAATGCTGAAGTTTTTATTCGGTTAAGACACCTATTTCTTGGACTGCAGCTTCATTTAAAGTATGGAGACACAGCTGCTTCTGAAGCAACCATTTCCCACCCAGCAGTTGCTGAAAATCTCAGAGGCAGAATTTCAACTTTCTTTTTTTTCTTGCAGGCCCAGAGGGAGGGAGACTGCAGAGTTATACCCGTATCTGTTGAGCCATGATAAAAGACAGAACATACAAGAATGAAACCACACTGGGGGACTGAAATGTAGAGTTTTAGAACTCTAATAGTGCAATCCTAAAAACACTTTCTTGGCAGTAAGTCCCACTGAGTAGACTGGAGTAGGATTCTGGGTAGACCTTTTTAGGATTGTAAGTTTCTGACATTTCCAGTCTTAAAGAACCCACAAACACTCATTCCCTATAAAGGTAGTAAAAAAAAGGTAAAGGTCCCCTGTGCAAGCACCGGATTATTCCTGACCCATGGGGTGACGTCATATCCCGACGTTTTCTAGGCAGACTTTATTTGTGGGGTGGTTTGCCAGTGCCTTCCCCAGTCACCTTCCTTTTACCCCCAGCAAGCTGGGTACTCATTTTACCGACCTCAGAAGGATGGAAGGCTGAGTCAACCTTGAGCCGGCTACCTGAAACCAACTTCCGTTGGGATCGAACTCAGGTTGTGAGCAGAGTTTGGACTGCAGTACTGCAGCTTACCACTCTGCACCACGGGGCTCTTATAAAGGTAGTATTGTTGTTCTTTTTCCTTATCTTCTTGGTGGATTCTGTGCTTACTTGGGCAGGTTTCTGAGACATAAACAGCAAAACAAGCAATCACAAAATGATCTACCCCACAAAACCAGCCAGCTAGATTAAAACAGAAAGAGGCTAAAAAGCATTCCACAGCATGCCTATGAACTAGCGGAAGCCCCTTTTCAAAATAAAATGTTGACCTGTTTCAAGTCTATGAAGTGGGGGCCACCACTGACAAAGCCCTGTCCCAGACCCTTCCCAATTTTACCGGACTAGAGGATGGAATAAAGAGCAGGGCATCACCTGCTGAGCTGAGGGAAAAGGAAGATACATAGTTTAGTTGGTTTATTGCTATCTTGACCCTGGGCCCCCTTTAGGGTCCCCAATGGCAGCTTCTAGCAGTCATAAAAACACAAGGGAGTGGATGTTTTTTGACAAACCACCCAATACCTGATAACTACCAGTCCTTGTTGTAAGGAATGAAAGCCTAGGTAGAGCTGTCCATGGTCCTGAAAGGAGCAAGCAGAATTACATTGCAGGGTGTCCCTTTGTTAGGACAACTGTTAGGACAGGTGTCCCATCCACCGAAGGGGTAGATTCAGATGACAGTTGATGGCTGTCCCCTATAGTCATGAGAGGTACTTGGTATCTCTCTCACATGCAGCAATGGCTCCTTTTATTGTTTGAATTGCCTGGGGGGAGCCACAGCCATCCCATCATCAGAATGTCACACGGCGCCTTAATCAAAAGAAAGAAGAGAGCCTGGAGCAGCTCAACATGCATCAGGTGAGGTATAAATACTGCATGAATTCAAGGCAATGTTACCAATGTGATAATGGTGCTCTGATTGTTTGCCCCTTAAAATCTTTCTTGGGTGCCGCATCTCCTTTCTCAATATGTTCCTCATTCTGCATTCCATATATAGAAGAAGAAGAAGAAGAGTTTTATATGCCAATTTTCTCTACCTATTTTAAAGGAGAATCAAACCGGCTTGCAATCACCTTTCCTTCCTCTCCTCACAACAGACACCTTGTGAGGTAGGTGAGGCTGAGGGACCGCTAAGAGAACTGTGACTAGCCCAAGATCACCCAGCTTGCTTCATGTGGAGGAGTGGAGAATCAAACCTGGTTCCCCAGATTAGAGTCCATTGCTCTTAACCACTACACCACCCTGGCTCTCCAGGGTCACAGGCAGAATGCAGGAGCCAGCATGGTGAAGTGGTGGACTCTAATCTGGAGAACCGGGTTTGATTCCCCACTCCTTCAAATGAGCGGTGGATTCTAATCTGAAGAACCAAGTTTGATTCCACAGGAAGCCTGCTGGGTGACTTTGGGCTAGTCACAGTTATCTCTGATTTCTCTCAGCCCCACTTACCTCACAAGGTATCTGCTGTGGAGAGGGGAAGGGAAGGCGAATGTAAGCCACTTTGAGACTCCTTAAAGGGAGAGAAAAGCGGGGTATAAAAACCAACTCTTCTTCTGCTGCTGCACTAGAAAAAGAAATATTTTAAGTAAGGACAATTAAAGTAATGCATTGGTTCCCAGCTTTTCTTTCCTTTGATCTGTTTTCTCACATCTTTATTTTAGGCCATCCAGCCTTTGGATAGTAAATGAGCCTCTGATTGGACATAGCATACTCGGGGCATCTGATCAGGCTTGCAGCCAGATAAATGTCATTGTTAGGTATGTAGAATCAAGCATTCTCAGCCAAGAAAATCCTACTTAATTCAATGGAACTTCCAAGTAAGTGTACTGAGGATGGTACACGCTCATGAACACATGATGAAGCTGCCTCATAACAAATCAGAACATTCATCTATCATGGTCTACGCTGACTGGCAGCAGCTCTCCAGGGTCTCAGGAAGAGATCTTTCATAACTTCACCACTGAGCCACTGAGCCAAACCCCCTTCTCTGAAGCCATTTTACACTGATGCAATGCGGGTTTCCAATTGCCATGCTCATCCAGGCCTCAATGAATTAGCTGCTTGTGTATCTTTCAATGTAGATTGGGATATGTAATCACATCTGAGGTCACTGGTTTTTGCCCTTGATCACCTCCTTGGATTTAGAGCTAGACCAGGGCAATTATCTTCAAATGCTGGTAATTTTTTTTACAGGAAAACTGGGACAGTGAGTTATAATAATATCATCTTTGCCACTGTGGGGCGAATTGATTAATTCAGAAATTCAGCAATCAGAATATCGGGTGTAGGAGTTTGAGCGATCTCATAGCAATCGTACATGACTTAGTAATTAAGCAATATGAAAGCCATCAGCATAGTGGCCTAGAAAAATTGATTTGATGGCTTTAACAACTGCAAATTCTAGCATTTTTTAAAAAATGCTTGTCAGAAATCAGTGGCTCAGAGTATCAATTTTCAAGGCACTTATTCTGGATTAACTCCCCTCCCCTGGCTTCAGTGTACTGATATAACTCTTTGGATTCTGTTCTGCGCTCTCCTCCAGTAATCATTTTAAGTGTGAAAAATGAGGGAACAACAGTTGACAGAACATCAGCTGACACTTTCTGAGCGGACTCTTTTGGCTAATCAGGTCCAGATTTTTAGGATCTGATGTGAGACTGTAGCTCTCAGAAGTGAGCCAGAGGTGGCTGAGAGGAAGCCGGTCTAGATCCAGGAAACCAGGGATGCTGGGAGTCTGATGCTGGGAGTCACAGCCAGGAAGAACTGCTGTTTTACTAGGCAAAATCTCAACCTGAATAGGAAGCCTAGATAAACTTCTTAGTGAGGCCAATCGGCATGGACAGGCCTCAAGAGCCCTTTATTGGACAGGGAATTTTCCGACCCATAGACTCTGAGGGTCCTTACATGAGTCAGTGGTGTGCTGATCTCAGGACCCAGATATGTTACCCTAGTAGTTCAATGTCTATTGTCATGTACAACTGAATGCATTTTTGAATAGCACGGTAAAAGTGTGCACTTGGAATGAAGTTCATGTGTGGTTGGGCAAACAGGGGTTTAGTACAGATCTAAGTTGTTTCTTAAAAAGAAAAAGACAAGAAAAAAGATTTGAAAAAACAGAAAATGAACAGGATGGGCTGTACAATCACCTCAGGCAACAGACTGGGGGGGGAGCAATCTCCTCTACCCACCACCATACGCCGGTCACCTGTTTGCCAATTGCTACCCATCTTCTGACCCTGACTGGGAGCCACAGAAGATAATAATTTTTTGACCCCCTTGCCCCCCCCTCGGTCTCTTTAAAATTAGTGTGGCAGGCTACGCATACCCATTCCCCAAATCTTAAAAGGTTCAGGTTCTTTCTTCTCATGAGAGTTTGGCCACTATTTCTGGTTGCCTGTTGCCAGGGCAACCAAAATGATGGCTGAACTCTCATGAGTGGAAGTAATCTCACGAGAATTCAGGAAGCCCCAGGGGCCTGAGTGGTTTTTAAAGGAGACTGGGAGCACCTTCACACAGCCCAAATAATGCACTTTCAATCCACTTTCACTGCATCTTAATGATCATTTGCAAGTGGAGTTTGCCAGTCCACACAGTAAAATCCACCTTACAAGTGCACTGGAAGTGGATTGAAAGTGCATTATTTGGGCTGTGTGAAAGTGCCCAGCTATTATTGCAGTAACATTGTCTGACAGTGGTTACTGCCTCAGACCATGAAAAAACCTGAAGACCACTGAAGATGAATACAGTAGGGCTGTTGGAAAAAAAAATTCGGTAAAATTCAGATTCGGCAAAATTTGGCCCGTTTTTATTCGGGAAATGCCGAAGTCCAAACTCCCCTGCTTTGGGTCTGTGCAATTCAGCATGAGGTCCGGAGTTCGGGGGGAAAATTCGGCCGAATAAAGCCATTAAAATCACAACTCCACCTTTCCGCGGCTCCGGGGGGGGCATTTTTGGGCGTAGAGGTCCCAACTTTCAGCGTAGCTTCAAAGGACCCTTCTTGCAATAACCCCCAAGTTTTGTAAAGATTGGGATCAGCGGGGGCTGAGATATGGGCCCCGAAAGGGGTCCCCCCTCCTTAATGTGCATTTGCAATTAGCAGAGCTTGCTGCCCACTCAAAGCTTCCAGCCCTGACAAACAACTGAGCTGCGGGTAGCAAGGGCGGGGCAGGTGCGAAGAAGTTTGCAAACCATGAAAAGCAACACAACCATGCAAACCATCACGTTTGCAACCATGCAAAGCAACACCTGACGCCTGGGAGTTTGCAAACCATGGAAAGGGACAGAGGCATGCTAGCTATGCATCAGGAGCAGGAGGGGTGGAATTTCCCCTTTTGCATCGGACTCGGGACCAGGCAAATGCATTCTTTAAGTCACAATTTGAAAACAATTTTTGAGCAAGCATCAAAATAGACCTAACCGATCTTATGAATGAGGGAAAACCTGAGGACACACAACTGAAGCCCCCCCCTCAAACCAGGGAGAGAGAGACTCGAGGGGGCACACACCCCCAGACAGAACAGGCGAACGCCCCCTTTGGCTCCCCCCCACCCACAGAAACTGCTCCCTCCCCCCACGCACACAGACTCTGCTTCCCCCCCCCCACACACACACACAGGAGAAAAATTATAGATTAAAGCCCCAAAAGGGGTCTTACTGTGGATGTCTTCTGTTCCATCAGGAGGGACTGGGAGGACTGGATAATCCAATACAATTCCATTTAAGCACGGGAGGTTTTGCCTTGGATTTGCCGCTCTCGAGATGCACACAGGATTGGCTGATCCCATTCATCCCAATAGGGAAAAGGGGGGACCCCATATCTCGGGACCCCCTGACCCAATGTTTAGAAAACTTGGGGGGTCTCGCAAGAAGGGTCCTTTGAAGCTCCGCTGAAAGTTTGGGGACTCTACCCCAAAAAATGCACCCCCTGCAGCCACGGAAAGGAGCGAATGTGTGCTTTAAATGGAATAAAAATGCACATTAAGGGGAGGACCCCTTTTGGGCCCCATATCTCGGAACCCCCTACCCAATGTTTACAAAACTTGGGGGGTCTCGCAAGAAGGGTCCTTTGAAGCTCCGCTGAAAGTTTGGGGTTTCTACCCCCAAGAATGCGCCCCCTGCAGCCACAGAAAGGAGCGAATGTGCACAAGCACCCCCCCCCCGGGATTTCTCTCTCACACACAAACAGATACTCTCTCTTTCTTTTTCCGGGCCGCGCAGCAGCTGGGCTCATGCACTCAATTGCTCAAACTGATTGGCCAGAAGAAGACCCAGCTTGGCCACCGATTGGCTGCAGGAGAATGCTGTTTACTAACTGACGGTTATGCTGCTGCGCCGAACCCCGAACTTGCTGAATTTATTTGCTGAACACCACGAATTCACTGAATTTGGCTCCCCGTTTTCCCGCCTTTTTTGAGTTCGGTTTCATCCGAACTAAAAACCGCCAAATCAGGGGAAATTCAGCTGTTTTTCGGTTCAGGACGAACTGAATCGACAGCCCTAGAATACAGTCTTCCTTTGTCATTACTCTTCCTTCTTTGATGTCATTTTCTTTCCTTCCTATCTTGTTTCTCTCTGTCAATGACCTCACTTTCTTCCTTCCCATCTTTCTTGGTCATTCCCCCCCCCTTCCAATTTTGGGGCAGGGAAACTCTGCACTGCCTGCTTGTGCACTGCGGAAACAAATTTAGAATAAGCCCTGCAGCAGGTCCCAGGAAAGGCCAAGCAATGTAAAACGTGCTCGTAATTTGTTTGGCTCATATTCAAAAGAACACTATCTGAACAGTCACCTTCTCCAGGCCCAGAAAACTGAGATACCAGGATAAGGATGGCTTAGGATTCTCCCAAGGACACCAGGGATGTCACATGTGGATTAGTGTCAATTGATGCTCCTCCATCTCCACTCTGTTCATTTCGTTCATTTCATTCCTTTCATTCAGGAGGGACTGTGGCTCAGTAGTAGAGCATCTGCCAGGTTCAATCCTCGACATCTCCAGTTAAAGGGACTAGGCAAGTAGGTGATGTGAAAGACCTCTACCTGAGACCCTGGAGAGCCGCTGCCAGTCTGAGTAGACAGTACTGACTTTGATGGAACAAGGGTCTGATTCAGTATAAGACATCTTCATGTATTCATGTGCCCCCATCAGGCAGGAATGGTCTCTGCCCAGCTGTCAAGATATATCCAACAGGCTGGGGTGTGGTCCTTCTAGAAAAACCACAGCTTTGAGTTGTCTTGTTTGCTAGAACACGTGCCATGCTCTTTGGTGGCTGTTCCCAATCCACTGGGGGAAATCCCTGGTATAGGAGGCAGTCAGGATGCTTGGGTAACAGAGCAAATCATTGCATGTGGGCAAGGCTAGCTTACTTCCAGCTAGGCCAGTTGGAGTTGCTGACAAGCCAATGGTCATATGACTCCCAACACCTCTCTTGCTGTCTGTAACAACATAAAAGATCCCTACTGGATCAGACCAGGGGCTGTATCTAACCCAGCATCCCGTTTCCAGTAGTGGACAGCCAGTTGCTTCCAGGAAGCCAAGAGGCAGGACATGAAGGCACCTGCCTATGCATCAGGAAAGCAAGGATGAAGAGAAACATGTCATCAGTAGGTGTACCTCAGTTTTGGAATTCTTACCAAAGTTTGAGCCTGTACAGCCTGTGTTTTGAGTCCACTTCATGCACTGAACAGTCCGGCAAGAGTTTTGTGAAGTGAGAAAGATGGTGTGACCCTTCCCTTGACTACAAAGATGGTCATATCTGAGACTGATATTTCCTGTGGAGATCCAACATGACATACACACAGGAGCTTATATTCCTCTTCCAGCAACCAAAGGCCTGGTCAGTATAAAGGCCTGGACTCAGCTTTGGCAGTCTCCAAGGAAAGGGGAGTAGGGTTGTCAGATCCCTCTTTGCCACCGACGGGAGGTTTTTTTTGGGCAGAGCCTAAGGAGGGTGGGGTTTGGGGAGGGGAGGAACTTTAATGCCATTGAGTGCAATTGCCAAAGAAGCCATTTTCTCCAGGTGAACTGATCTTTATCAGCTGGAGATCAGTTGTAATAGCAGGAGATCTCCAGCTAATACCTAAACCCTAAAGGGCAGCCCAGAGATGAGGGGCAGATCTCTGGCAGAAACAAGTGTTTTTGTCATGGTTCCGGTAGCCATCCTCTTTCTGCTCTCAGGCTTTTTAAACCAGGCCTATGCATTTGCCACTTCCTTTGTAATTCCAGAGTTGTGCACCCGTTTCTTAAAACATTTTAGCTAGATTAAGAGCATGAAGGTGATCTTGGAAGCACAGGGCCAGATTTATGCTTAGAGTAGCATCACTAGAGTTAATGAAGTTACTCCTGGGATGAATTAAGTCAGCTGTGTTTATTCTCTAAGCTCCCTTTACATTGTACATCATGGTAAGATTAACATTAATCTGACTGAAATATTTGAGCATCCAATTCCCTGGCTAATTCTATTAAGCACTTTTCTCTCTCTCCCTCCCTCCCTCCCTCATCCTACTTTGAAATGTTATCACATGGTGACAAAAAAACTAAGCTTTTTATTGGATTTTTGTAAATCCTTTTTTTTTTTGCTGGCTGCTCTTGGAATTGGGTCTGTTTGCTGAATTATTGTTCCTTCAGCGCTGCACAGTCGTTTTAGGAACAAATAAACAATCATTTGGAGCCCAGCATGGACTCGTCAGCTATGTGTCTGATCCAGATATGGCATGTTGTTAAAATGTAATCACTCTAACAGCCAGCTGTGGTACTATTTCAAGGACGTGTTAACTACTCTGGGTCACGGTGAAGATATGGCCCCAAGTGTTTATGTTTAAGACATCAAACAGGATACCCATGTATGGTCCAACCATATCTAACACCAACATCGACTTGTAGCATTTGAGAGACTGCAAAGAAGGATGCAAGAATCAGGTCTATTCTGGTGTGGATATTATATACAGGGGGGTAAAATAATAGTCTTTTTCCATGCTGTGTTTTCTCCAGACATCAGAGAAAGAAGAAGAAAAAGAAGAGTTGGTTTTTATATGCCGACTTTCTCCACCACTTAAGGAAGAATCAAACTGGCTTACAATCACCTTCCCTTCTCCTCCCCACAACAGACACCCTGTGAGCTAGGTGGGGCTGAGAGAATGTGACTATCCCAAAGACACCCAGCTGGCGTCATGTGGAGGAGCGGGGAAACAAAATCCAATTCACCAGATTAGCATCTGCCGCTCATGTGGAGGAGTGGGGAGTCAAACCCAGTTCTCCAGATCAGAGTCCACTGCTCCAAACCACTACACCATGCTGGCCCTCAAAGAAACCCAAAGTCTCTCAAGATCTTGGATAAAGTAGTTTCACTATCACCTCCTAGAATGCCTCTAGGCTTAGGTTTAGATATGTCCAAGCTTACATTGGGAATATAGTTGAAGTCGCCACCTATGGCTACCTCCCCAAATCTATCTGTTTTGAATTGGGAGGGTAAAGGGAGCATAAGGTTAAGTTTTGGTCATTTTGCTTACCTTTCACAAAAATATATCTACCCTGTTCGTCTATTAAAACATCTTGAGCTTGAAAGTTAATGTTTCTGGATCAAGATTGCAACTCACCACCACCACCACCACCATCACCACCACCACCACCACCACCACCACCACCACCACCGTTTTGAGCTACCTGCAGCAGCATATTGGAAAGGGAACCAGGAGGGTTTCCGAACAAGATAAAGGTTTTGTCTTAGGCATGTCTCTTGTAAAGACAAGACATCAGGTTTTTCTTTGACCAACACGTTTGTAATTTTTCTTCTTTTAATAGGGTTATTAAGCCCTTTTTAATTAAGGGCAAGAAACCTCCTAGTATTAGCCATTTGATTTTAAGGGCATGCATTTACTCCATTTGTGGTAATTACCCACACTAGAGTCACAATGCTAACCTCCAGCTAGGGAACATACATATGTCATTGTGTCTTTTTCTTTCAACAAAATCTTTCAACAAAATCGATGACATTAACTCTTTTTAACATACAAGTTATAGGGGTAAAGGGATAACTCACCTCCTTAGAGGTCAAGAACACCAGTCATGGAAACAATTTATTTCCCAAGAGGCGATACATGGCCCCTTGTTTGGAGTGGTGTATTTGATGAGGAACAAGAATTACCAACATAACCCTCCCTCCCCATCAATTTACGTGTAGTTTAACTTTAAAACTTGCATATGTAACAGCTGCCCCGTGGCGCAGAGTGTTAAGCTGCAGTACTGCAGTCAAAAAGCTCTGCTCACGACCTGAGTTCGATCCCAACGGAAGTTGGTTTCAGGTAGCCGGCTCAAGGTTGACTCAGCCTTCTATCCTTCTGAGGTTGGTGAAATGAGTACCCAGCTTGCTGGGGGTAAAGGGAAGATGACTGGGGAAGGCACTGGCAAACCATCCCGCAAACAAAGTCTGCCTTGGAAACGTCGGGATGCGACGTCACCCCATGGGTCAGGAATGACCCGGTGCTTGCACAGGGAACCTTTACCTTTTTACCTACTATTTTATAACATAGTTATCAAAAGTTTCCATTACCCATGTTATAGAGGTATATTAAATTGAACATAGAGCCACATTGTAGTATGTAGCTAAAAGTATAATTGGCAAGACGGTAAGGGTTGTGATAGACCAAGATTACATTTCACATAGTAGGCCTATTTTTCAGAGGAAATCTTGACCACTTTCTATTGTCATCCAGTCTTGAGTATTCTCTTTGTTGTTTCTCTTTCTTCACCTATTTCAGAGGGGGAGGGGATCAATGTTGTGGATTTCCAGTAGTTTCATGCTCTCTCATTAGTGGCTGTAAAAAACGTGCCTTTATCTCTCACTAACAGTTTAAATGAGAAACCCCATTTGTACCTGATGCTGTGTTTACACAGAGATTCTGTGATTGGTTTAAGGTGCTGTAGTCTTCCCAAAGTCTCTGGTGATATATCCTGCAAGACTTGTATCTGGGTTTCTTGAAAAGGCAAAAAGCCCTTTTCCTGTGCCACATGTAAAATTTTCTTCTTTGATCTATGATACAAGAAGCAAGCTATGATGTCTTGAGGAAATTTTAAATGTCTGTTTTGTAAAGGACCAATTCAGTGGCCTCTTTCAATTACGAGAGAAATTCCACCTTCCAGCTGCAGGACTTTAGCTAGCCTAGAAGAGATAAATAGAGATGTATGTATACCTTCCACTTTTTCAACAAATCTGTGAAACTGCAGATTTTTCTGGCATGCTCTGTCCTCAAGGTCTTGAATTTTTGCTTTATTTCAATATTTGAAGTTCTCTTTATTTCAATAAGCTGGGAAATAATAGGCTCCAAAAGAGATTCCAATTTAGAAAACAGAGTTTCTTGTTACTCTACCAAGAGGGTCAAAATATTCTGCTTTGTAGCAAGATCTTCAGCATTTTGGAATTGCTCTGGGCCTTGTGTATGCCCCATAGCCATTTTATTGTGGATACGTGTGGTGGATTCAGGTGTCCATTGGCAAGATGCAACATCACTTCCTCCCACCTGGAATGTGCCCTTTTTTGCTGTAATGAAAGGTGCTTTATCCCTTAGTTCTCTCTCCTCCTCCCTGGTTATTCTACCGAACTCTCTATAAACGCACATCATTCTAAACTTTATGCATACAATCAGGCTCCCAACATTCCAGAGCACTCAAGCATCACCAAGAAACAGGATGCAAGATGTGTGTGTGTGTGTGAAGTGCCGTCAAGTCGCAGCTGACTTATGGCGACCCCTTTTGGGGTTTTCAAGGCAAGAGACTAACAGAGGTGGTTTGCCAGTGCCTTCCTCTGTATAGCAACCCTGGACTTCCTTTGTGGTCTCCCATCCAAACACTAACCAGGGCTGAATGTGCCATATAAAGGTTAATTATTCAGTTTCTCTAAGGCTTAATAAATATTGGAGGATCGTACTTTCCAATAGCATGTAAAAAGCATTTTGTTTTGGTTCTTTCATAGAGAATTTCTTTTAATTCTTCTTTATTTAAACATTGCCCAACCAAACAAAGGTAATGGTGTCTCTGTGTATGTGGAAATTCAATTAATGCTTTCCAAACTATGAAAGGCTAAATGCCACATTTACAATTGTTTCTGCTTGACCTTTATTGAAGTAGCCAAGTAAATGTACAACTCAGAAGGTTTTCTTTCTGGTGTAAATTAAATGGTGTATTTGTTGATGGAAAGGTCAGTTTTCGAGTAAAGCTCCGCTTTCAAATCCCTCCATCTTTCCTCTCCTAAATGGGAGCAGTTAATTAGTTGTACAGTCAAGATGCATAACATCACGCTTTTACTTGGGTTTGAAAATCGATTACTTACGGCGGGAAGAGGTTGATTTGCCAAACTGGCAAATGCAGCTTCACTCAAAATAATTTGGCATTGCAGATCTGAAAAATTAAAATCTTTGGAGGATGCATGTAGTCTAATCAAACCTGACATGCAAGGATTAACATATGTAATCTTTTTTCCCTACCTGAATGATAACATCCTCCTACTCCATGCTTCTGTTAGGAGTAGGGTTGTGCATATCGATAAACCCGAACCGAAAATAAACCTGAAATCAGCCATTTCGGTAAATTGCAGGATTCGGGTTAACCGAATGCCAAAACCTGGGATAAAGCCGAAGCTGAATAGGCGATTCCCGAAAAAGCTGAATAGATATTCATCTTTACAGATTCAGCTATTCACCTTTGCTCATAGGCATAGCTCTGTGCTTTCTCCCCTTTTTCTTTTTTCTTTTTTTTCTTTTTGGACTGGTTTTGTTAGGGCCGCATAGTTGGGGACCTTTTGAGATGGGGATCGTGTAATTGGAGCCAACTTGGTCTGACCAACTGTCCAGGTATATCACCCAACAGAAGACTAGTCTACATAGCAGAGGAGTCATTAAGAGGCGGGCCTCACCCAGTCCCATCTGGAGGGATATGCCCTCCAAATAAAAAGAGACAGCTTCAACAGTTGCTGACACCACCAGGCTTCCGAAGGAGATATTTTCATCCACTTGGATGAGCAATCTCCTTCAGACATCTCCGTGGTCGAGACTTCAGCTGGCTCCGATCTCCCCCACCAAAAAAACCTGCTGTCAAACTGAAGGTCGCCCCAAGTAGAGGCTGCATTTCCCCGCACCGTGACCATCTCTTGGAATCAGACTTTTCATAACCAAAATAAAGGACTGCTCACAGGATGTCATTTGCTACCAAAAGGAATGTTTTCTGTGCCTTATTTCTCTTGCATTTAAGCCTTTCCCCTCCATTTGGAAGCTAATTTGCATGGACATCATGCAAAGTGTTTCAGAAACAAAGGCAGACCCCAGACTTTGAGGCGCCAGCCTGGAATCAGCTCTTTCCACCAATCCTTGGCAATGCTGAACTTTTAAACCTGAAAACCAATGGACAGCTTGGCTCGCAAATGCCTGCAGGATGGAAGCAACCCCTTTGTGGGCCCATAAAATTGGACCCCCTGTCCCAATGTTCACAAAACTTTGGTGACTGTCGAAGGAGAGTCCCTTGCAGCCATGCTGCAAATTTGGGGACTGTACCTCCAAAAATGCTCCCAGGAGCTTTGAAAAAATCCCCATTGACTGTAATGGGCCCAATTTTTTCAGTAAACCCAAAAATAAGCCGAATACCCATATTTACTGATATGGGTATTCGGCTTATTTCAGGTTTACAGGGAGAAAATTGGGCGTAATAAACCTGAACCTGAAATGTACTGAAAATTGTTTTTTGCACAACCCTAGTTAGGAGACAAACAAGAAAGTTTTCCATTTCAATCAAACAACTGTGAGAAATAATTAATGCAACCAACAGACCTCAGTGACCAATGTTAGAAAAAACCCTCAGAAAACAGTATATCATCATCATTATGAACTGATAAAATGAATAAACTTTATAAAAATTAAGTATGAGGAACTATCATGAAGAAGCCTGGACCTTGTTTATGAGTTAAGGGAATAGGTTTAGAGATTACCAACATTCATCAATCTGTTTGCTCCCTGAAAAGTAATTTATTAGAATTGTTCATTAGCAGATATTATCTGTATGGACTCCAATTTCTATAAATACCAAAAATGATGCTGACCTATGTAATTATGTATTTCTTATTATCTTAATAGTTAAACATAAAAAGTAAGTATCCAACAAGGGATTATGAGAGAGGGCAAATCGACCCCCTCTTTTATTTTCTCCTTCTATAATTTCTCTGGTTTTTAAATTGTGCATCGCTGCAGCCTAAAGGGGGAAGTTCTGGAAATGGGTGCAGCCCACTTAACATATGAAGGATAATTGGTGGTGGAAATCAAAGGGTGAGAATGGACACAGATAGCAATTTACATTCTTGCTTTGAAGGTATTCATGAGGAACAAAGGAGTTTTCTCCAATCCGGATATTTTATTATCACTAATTTGAAGGTGTGAAGGGAGAGGAGGAGGAGGAGGAGGAGCAGAAGAAGAAGAAGAAGAAGACTTGGTTTTTATATGCCAACTTTCTCTACCACTTAAGGAAGAATCAAACGGACTTACAATCACCTTACCTTCCCCTCCCCACAACAGACACCTTGTGAGGTAGGTGGAGCTGAGAGAACTCTAAGAGAGCTGTGACTAGCCCAGCTGGCTTCATGTGTGGGAGTGTGTCAAACTGGATAGTGTAGGACTAGTATCAAAATGGATACTAGTAATGATGCATACCTATTCTTTCCGGGATCAGATGGGATGCCTATAATATTAGGTGCTTTGGAACACAGGCAGGACAACGCTGCTGCAGTTGTCTTGTTTGTGGGCTTCCTAGAGGCACCTGGTTGGCCACTGTGTGAACAGACTGCTGGACTTGATGGACCTTGGTCTGATCCAGAATGGCCTTTCTTATGTTCTTATGAGTGGGGCAACCAACCCGGTTCACCAGATTAGCATCCGCTGCTCATGTGGTGTAGTGGGGAATCAAACTCGCTTCTCCAGATTAGAGTCCACAGCCCCAAACCACCGCTTTTAACCACTACGCCACGCTGGCTCTTATCGACAGAAAGGATTGTAGCTGGGGATAGTCAAGAGATATGTGCATGATGGCACTTAATCCCTACCTGAATAGCAGCAAGATGCACTTCCCTCCTTCATCCTGGTGCCCATTAGACACCCAGGATTTGTGCCTGTACCCTGCCCTCATGCTACCAACGGTGGTGCAGTCCTGTTTCTAACCCTGTTTTGGGATTCCCCTCCCTTTATGGGAGGAGATCAAGGTAGAATCCTGGCTACTTGGAATTTCCCCTGGGAATGCAGGAATCCCCATCCTTATTGTGGATAACCAGATTTACTTAGGACTTAGTCCAATGAAAGCTGAGCCCTTTGAAGGCTAATCTATTTCTACTGGGATAGATTTCAGCATGTGCTTAATTCTCTCATTAAAATCAGCGGAACTTAAAAATGTTTATGTTCAGTTGGATCATGCCTTTGGTATTTATGTTGGTTCAAGTGTTCCACGTGTTTCATGTACATTATCCCAGCCATTCTTTTAACAAACCGACAAGGTATTTTCTTTATACTGAAGATGGGAAGATGGGCCAGAAACAGAAATGGCTTGCCTAAGGCCAACTAGTTAGTTATAGGGAAAGTTGTGTGACTTTTCTCTTCCCTCCACATGTGACTTTGGTTTAAACTGGGGCCATGCACAGCTGTAATTGACCTTTAAAAGAAGAAGAGGAGGAGTTGGTTTTTATACCTGGCTTTTCTCTACCTTTAAGGAGTCTCAAAGAGGCTTACCATCACCCTTTCCCACCTTGTGAGGTAGGTGGGGCAGAGAGAGTTCAGACACCTTGTGAGGTAGGTGGGGCTGAGAGAGTTCAGAGAGAATCGTAACTAGCCCAAGGTCACCCAGCAGGCTTCATGTGGAGGAGTGGGGAAACAAACCTGGTTCACTAGATTAAAGCCAGCTGCTCTTAACCACTACACCACGCTTCCAAGGTAATGGAAAGATCCTGCACTCTGTAAGAGTAATAAAAAAAAAATCACAGAACTGCTGTTACCAGTGGGTTAGCATCCAGTGGTACAAGACTTGGCAAAGATATGGTTGTGTCCTCAGGAATATTTCTGTGGGGCATGACTCCCGTCCCTTGGTCTCACTCCCCCACTTGCCAGCTTACGGATCTCTCTATTGCAGTCAATTTATTCTGTGATGAGACAACTCTGACATTTCAGAAGACAAGATGCACCTTTCAGCTTGGCTAAGCTTGCTGTGTCTCCACAAATACTGTTTAGCCTCATTGCTAGAAATGTCAGGTGCCTGGAAAGAGTGGCTCTTCCTTTAATGTCACATTCAGGGTTGCGCTGTTTCCTCATTCATCATACCAGCTGGAGTGGCAACACATTTGTAACTAGACCACTGATACCTAAAGAGTCCCACAATTTGATCTTCCATTTTTACTGACGTCAGCTGTCAAACCTCGATGGAAAAGTTATTCTGCACATCCTGAGACTAAAAGGAGCTCAGCCACAGCTGTGACGTTGTTCATTCCTGTTCTAACCCCCCATCCCATCCCACGAAGCCCTAGAGCCGTGTTGGCGAACCTATGGCACGGGTGCCACTTCCGGCACGCGTAGCCCTTTCTGCCGGCACTCACGGTTCCTCCAATCCGCTGGCCTTTCCGGCTCTGCCCCACCCCGGATGGGGGAGGCTGTAGCCCAGGGGTGGGGAACCTCCGACATCATTGGCGGTGGCCCCCGGACTCTCCCACAGAAGCTGCCGCCATTGCTGCCGCTGGAGCGTGCACGGCCAGCCAGGCGGGTGGGAGAGCGGGGAACAGAAGCCGAGCGCCCACACTCGGCATGGCTGGCGGCTTCTCCGGCGCCCTCTGGGCCTGTGCGGGCGGAGGGGCATGGCTGGTCGGTGGGTGCGAAGGAGGCGCCCTCTGCCCCACCCTGCTCGCCTCTCTCAAGCCTGCCGCCGCGCCCCACCGAGTGGCAAATCCAAGGCAAAACCTCCCATGCATAAATGGCCTCTTTCTTTTTCTGTCTCCCTCTGTCCTTTTCTTTCCCTACTTTTCTTTCTCTCCCTTGCTCCATTTCCTTCTCCCTTTCTCTCTCTTTTTCTTTCTTTCTTTCTCTCCCTCCCTTCCTTCCCTTTCCCCCTCCATTCCCTTCTTTCCTTCCTTCCTTCTTTCCCTCCAGCGGCTTCTCCAGCACCCTCTGGGTCTGTGCGGGCGGAGGGGCGTGCAGTCCTATTCCACCTTTGAAGTGCCCACAAGCTATCCTCCAAACACCTTTCCATTTGTCTTGATATGTAGAGAGAAAACACTAAGGAACTAGTTGCCAATCTCCAGGTACTAGCTGGAGATCTGCTATTACAGGTGATCTCCAACCAATAGAGATCAGTTCCCCTGGAAAAAATTGCCACTTTGGCAATTGGACTCTATGGCACTGAAGTCCTTCCCCAAACCCTGCCCTCCTCAGGCGCCACCCCAAAAACCTCCCACTCATGGCGAAGAGGAACTTGGCAACCCTAGCCTCTCCCTCTGGGCCCCCTCTGGGGGTGGTATTCAGGTTAAATTGCCGCATTGGCACTCGGCAATAAATAAGTGGGTTTTTGGTTGCAGTTTGGGCACTCGGTCTCTAAAAGGTTCGCCATCACTGCCCTAGAGTATTCTTTCCCAATGCTCTGACAGCTAAGGCAAGCTTTTGTTTCTGTATTAGAACTGGACACACATTTCACTGTTTCAGGATGCTGAGAGGACAACACCGGGATGCATTGTGGAACTCCCTGCCCCAGGATGTGGTGATGGCTGCCAACTTGGAAGGCTTTAAGAGGGGAGTGGACATGTTCATGGAGGAGAGGGTTATTCATGGCTACTAGCCAAAATGGATACTAGTCATGATGCATACATATTCTCTCCAGGATCAGAGGAGCAGGCCTATTACATAAGGTGCTTTGGAACACAGGCAAGATAATGATGCAGTTGTCTTTTTTGTGGGCTTTCTAGAGGCACCTGGTTGATCACTGTATGAACAGACTGCTAGAACTGATGGACCTTGGTCTGATCTAGCATGGCCTTTCTTATGTTCTCATGCACAAAAGTCTTGGCTTTGTCCCAGACAGAGAGAAATCTCAGGAGCAGGCAGGAACTTACAGATCAATCTGATTCCAAAGCACTGAGGCTGTTGGGTGGGACGTTCCCTAAACAGTGAAGTGATCTTAAACCAGGGGTCCCCAAAGTGGTACCCATGGATGCCATGGCACCCACTGACCTTTCTTGGTGCCCTCCAAGTGTTTGTGGAAAGTGGAAGGCAGGGTGGCTTTTGCCCAGCGAGCCTTCTGATCAGCCATTGGAGATCTGATTGGCTGTACAGAGTTTTAAAAACATTGCTTTGGCACCAGCTGCCAGCACAGCAAAAGGATTGTCACTGTTAGACTGAAGGTGCAGAAAAGAGCAACCAAAATGATTAGGGGACTAGAGCAACTGCCCTATGAGGAGCGGTTAAAATGCTTAGGGCTGTTTAATTTGGAAAGAAAGCAGTTAAAGGGAGACATGGTAGAAGTCTATAAAATTATGCATGGTATGGAGAGAGTGGACAGGAAGAAGCTTTTGTCCCTCTCTCATAATACCAGAATGCGAGGTCATTTGCTGAATCTGGAGGGTGAGAGATTCAAAACAGAAAAAAGGAAGTATTTCTTCACACAATGCATAGTTAAATAGTGGAATTCCCTGTCCCGGGATATGGTGATGGCTGCCAACTTGGAAGGCTTTAAGAGCGAAGTGGACATGTTCATGGAGGAGAGGGCTATTCATGGTTACTAGTAAAAATGGCTACTAGTCATGATGCATACCTATTCTCTCCAGGATCAGAAGAGCATGCCTATTCTATTAGGTGCTATGGAACACAGGCAGGATGGTGCTGCTGCAGTTGTCTTGTTTGTGGGCTTCCTAGAGGCAGCTGGTTGGCCACTGTGTGAAAAAACTGCTGGACTTGATGGACCTTGGTCTGATTCAGCATGGCTTTTCTTATGAAGGTAAGCTGCTGCAGTTACTTTGTGGCTTGCTCAGCCTCCTGTGGCAGCCATTTTGTCACAGCCAATTTGTATCTGCACCCACCACACTATATCAGAATTCTAAAGGTGCTGCAGGCTCAGAAAGGTTGGGGATGGCCTGTCCTAAACCATTGAGCAACTCCTCTCATCCAGGCTGGCCGCTAGCTCCCAATGCAGCCATTGTGATAATGTCATCCAGAAACTGGGATAATAATATTTTCTTATGGAAGAAGAGTTGGTTTTTATTTGCTGACTTTTTCTACCACTTAAGGCAGAATATCACCTTCCCTTCTCCTCCCCACAACAAACACCCTGTGAGGTAGGTGGGGCTGAGAGAGCTCTTAATAGAACTGTGACTAGCCCAAGGTCACCCAGATGGCTTCATGTGGAGAAGAGGGGAAACCATCCTGCTTCACCAGATTAGCATCCTGCGCTCATGTGGAGAAGTGGGGAATCAAACCCAGTTCTCTAGATCAGAGTCCACCTCTCCAAACCACCGCTCTTAAGCACTACACCACGCTGGCTCTCCAATAGCTTCCATACTTATTCCTTCTGCTCTCATTCTTCTGTTGATAGATTAAAAGCTACAAAATCACCAAGGACCTGCTTTTTAAATTCGCAGATCTGAATTGCAGCTGTTTTCATAGACTCTTCAAAATGCATTTCAGTGGTTTTTATTTTCTAATATTTATGTATCTAATAGCCATGTGTGCCCTCCCCCCACATGTACTGATAAAAAGACCTGCACTATGGCATTGCCCAGAACTCCAATGGAGTTCTCAAGGGAGAACTCCCAGAAATGGCCATTTTTGTGAGGGGGCGAAAGAAAGCCAGAAACAGAGGAAAGGGGCAAAGAGGGAAAAAGCAGTAGCTGGTGAGAAGTAAGGGAGGGGGGAGATAAAAGGAAACAGAGTAGGGAGGAAGAAGGAAGCGGACCAAGGGAAAGACAAGGGAAGAAGAAGGAAGCAGACCAAGGGAAAGACAAGGGAGGGGGAAGTGGAATCCACAAATGGGGAAACTAGAGCCAATAATGGTAGGAGGCATGGGGCTGGGAGGGAACAGCGGGATTTCTCTTTCCATGCAAGTCCCTGCCAGTCCCCCATTTTTTTAATTGTTAATGTTTTATTTTATCAGTTTTTATGTTATTGTAAATCATCTTGTTTTAATCAGAGTGGGATCGTTGATGTTCTCTTATTCACTGGGTGAGTTTTTAGGGCAAATTCTGTATCAGTATGCAATGTCTGGAACTTTTAAAATTGTGGGTATATTTCAGTGATACTGTTGCAAGTCAGCTTGGGCAGAAAAGGGAAAGGCAGGGTATATATATAACTGTATATATCTATGCACACAAATAAATAGAAACGTTCTGAAATACAAAAGAATCATGGCACCATAGCCAGAGAAATTCTAAGCAGGTCTAGCTAGAAGTAAAGTAAAGGTAAAGGTCCCCTGTGCAAGCACCGGGTCATTCCTGACCCATGGGGTGACGTCACATCCCGATGTTTCCAAGGCAGACTTTGTTTGCGGGGTGGTTTGCCAGTGCCTTCCCCAGTCATCTTCCCTTTACCCCCAGCAAGCTGGGTACTCATTTCACCGACCTCGGAAGGATGGAAGGCTGAGTCAACCTTGAGCCGGCTACCTGAAACCGACTTCCGTCGGGATCGAACTCAGGTCGTGAAGTAAGCTAGAAGTAAGCCCCCTTTTATTCAGTGGGACTTATTCCCAGGAAAGTGGTTTTTCTTTCTTTTTGGACTGCAGCTATAGTCAATCAGATTTGGCAACATGATAATGTAAGGAAAGAGCCCGGACGGAGAATTGTCCTTATTGTCATTGCTTTGACTTGGAGAACATTTTAGCCCAGTTTTTCCCCAATTATTACCAACATGGAGACCTGCATGTTACAGAATTATTCCCCCAAAGTATGCTCAACAGATCTATCCAATCCCAGTATTAATTTTAGACATTATCCTAGTTAAATCAGAATTGAGGAGGAGTCAGAACACAGCAGAGAGGGAAAAGATACAGAGACAGAATGGGAAAATCTGTTGGAAATATGTCCTTGATTCCAACTGAATTCATGACAGTGAGATTTAAAAGCTGTGACAGCAGATGATGTAAATGAAAATAATTCAAATGATTATCATAACTGTTTATTTAGAGTAAAAATTGGATCTATCTAATATAAATAATTTAAAATAGAGATACAGCCACAGCTTATGCATGTTTATTCAAAAATGAGTCCTCCTGAGTTCACTAGCACTGATTCCCAGGTAAAAGTGAAAGAATAGGCAGGCTTTGGAACAGCAGTAGCTCTCCAAGGTACTGAAATAAGGAAATCCAAACTGCTGTGATAGAAGGCAGTCTGGTCTGGGAGAAGAATGAACTTGAAAGACATTGAGAGTTGCATGAAAGAGTCACTTTGCGCCGGATCACTGAAGTCCCAGAGGTTAATGTCTTCTCAATCAGCATTTTGAAAGCATTTGCTACCTAAACGTGTGTGCAATAGTTCACAAAATGCCGGTTTCATGTGGAAGGTTTGATTCCATTAAACACTCCATGGAAATGGAATTGTGCAGGGCTGATGAAATATTACATAATTGTTTCTAGTGCCCAAACGTTTGCATGATATCCTTACGGCATTGTCAACTTTGTGAAATGGCTGGAGATGGGTGATTTTTGAAACAAGGTATTGACTGTCGCATACAAAGCCCTCCATTGCCTTGGTCCTTCATATCTGTGGGACTGCCTCTCTCCCTCTGCTCTGCCACAACAGCTTCACACATCTCAGCAGGGCCTTCCACAGGTACCATCCTGCAAATGGACAAAATCAATAACCACTTGTACTCGTATAGTCTCTGTTGTGGCCCCCACCTTATGGAATGGCTTCCCTGATGAGGTAAAGAAGGCTCCCACTCACCTGGCTTTCTGCAAACTATGCAAAATGGAATTATTCAATAGAGCATTTTGCAGAAGTGTCAATATAACTGTACTATAATGAAACGGTCAAAAGGTTGCATTGGCAAAGGGATAGGGATTGTAAACTGCACCGCACTGGGGAGGGGCTGTGGATCAGTGGTAGAGCATCTGCTTGGCATGCAGAAGGTCCCAGGTTCAATCCCCAGCATCTCCAGTTAAAGGGACTAGGCAAGTAGGTGAAGTGAAAGACCTCTGCCTGAGACCCTGGAGGGCTGCTGCCAGTCTGAGTAGACAATACTGACTTTGATGGACCAAGGGTCTGATTCAGTATAAAGCAGCTTCATGTGTTCATGTGTTCATTGCATTGTTAACACTGTAAGTATGATAGGCTAGTTTCTATACCACTGAACATATCATATTTAAAAGCTCATGCTTTATTTCAGCTCTGTTTGAGATCTGTGTTTGTTTTCTGATTTCTGTAGTCCAAACTGTGTTGTATTGCTCATTGGATGATCCATCTGTTGATTGTACTTGGTTTAGACTATGAAATCACCTTCAGTCTCAGCAACAAAGGCAAACTATAAATAAAAACAACAATAATAATAATAATATGGGCCAAAGTTATGTAGCAACAAAAAAGTTATCAAAAGTGAAAGTGTTCTTTCAGCCATGACCTCCAAAGCTGTTTTGAAAGCAGTTTGCAATATTATGTAATTAATTCTTAACTGATTTTCATACTTTAAAACAAGCAGGAGGCTGCATTTGAATTTTTATCAGTCACTGCCACAAGACTTACATTGCAATCCTAAACAGAGTTCTACCGTTCTATGCCTGTTGATTTCAGTGGGCTTAGAAGGGTGTAAGTCCACTGACGATGGCAGTGTTCATGAGGGCCAGAATCTTAGGCAGTCATAAACACATTCATGTAGGATCAATCTAGTAACCATGATAGGTCAATGGAACCTCCACTTTCAGAAGAAGTATGCTTTTACAGTGTGGTACAGTGGTTAGAGTGTGGGGGAAAGAATGGGAAGTCCTGTCTTCAGGACTCCCCATTCTGCCATTCACTGAGTAACCTTTGGTCAGTTGCCATCTTTTAGCCTAACATACCTCATAGATTTGTTGTGAGGATAAAATGGGAGAAGGACCATAAACATGACCTGTGTGGGGGGGGGGGGAGAGAGAAGGGGGAGATAAAAATATAAATAAAACATTCCAGTTGCTTGGAAAACAAAAATCAGGGGAGGGAAGGTATTACTTTATACCTGATTTGTGTATTTTCCAGTGGTATCTGTCTGGGCACCGTTAGGCAACCAGATGCTAGATTAGACATACCACGGTCTGACCCAACAAGGCTTTTGTTTGATGTTCGGGTAGCCCATTCCTGAAGGGGTGGTGGTGAAGCTCCTTAGGAGCCAGCGCGACCCCACACCAGCGTAGGTGCCACCTTATCATGGAATAAGGTTGTATCTACACCGGTGTGGTGGTAAACATGCCGGCATCTGGGAGCCACCAACCCCCGCCTCCAGCACAGCCATGGTGGCAGGGCTTTCCCAGAAGGCAAAGCCCACGCCATCATGGGGGGAATTCCTGGGTGTTCCCAGGGGTGGAGCTGCCTTTGGGAATCTTCCTAACCCTGTTTGCCCCAGGAATGCCCCCTTGAGCTGTGGAGGGCTGCACCACCTGTTTTGGTGACACAGACTCACTTTGTTCAATGGGGCATTTTCCCCTTTTTAGTATTTTTTTTTAACCTCTCTTTTTTTGGCTGGGAAGCCTCTGAGGAGGCATCACAGCTCTGATGATCTCAGGTGCCCCTCCTTCAGGATTGCACTCTTAGTGTCTATTGTTTTTTGTTTCTCCTTGATGAAGACTTTCTAAAGGCCAGCTCGCTCGCATATCTGAGTACTTACCTTGATTTCTTAGTACCCAATACTTGAAAACTCCCCACTGAAGTAACCCAAAAGAAATCTTGGTGTTTGCAGTGGTGTGAACTATTAAATGCTAGTTGTGATAACTGTCATGGGAGGAAGAACACTTTCACACCTGTGATATGTGTCTGTTATTACACAGCCCTGGATCATCTGAAAGCCATGCCTCTCCGGCTTATTGTATTTGATGATGTCCTCTCCAAATAGGAGGCATTAAAAACTGGTAAAAAATGATGATGTAACGGCACCCCATGTAACCTTTGGCCCCAGAAACCATTATGTTACTTGTCTTCAGCTCTGCAAAATTCTCATTCTGAAGAGTGTTTAATGGAATCAGATCTTTCCCATGATGCAGGCACTTCGTAAAATATTGCACATGCTTTTTTGTGCAGCAAATGGGTTTCAAAATGCTGACTGAGAAAGCATTAACCTCGAGGACTTTGGTGACCCAACATGAGCTTTATTTCCAGTGTTGAATTGGTAATGGCTTGCTCATATAGGCAAGACACCGTACAGTGACAAAAAGGCATGCATCAGCTGTCCCTTATATCCCGGCATAGAGAAGGCGCTGGCTGATTTACTTACCATTTTTGTGTCCTGGCTTTCATCCAGTGAGCTCAGGTGTAGATGGACAAATCCTAATTCAGCCTTGCAACAGCCCTGCAAAGTAGATAATAGGCTGAGACATAATGACTTCCCTAGGCCACCCAGAGACCTCTGTGTCTCGGGGAGGATTTCAGTATAGGTCTTCTGCTCTGTGTGCAGCACTCCAACCACCATACTGTAATAGCAAAGTTAGAAAACAGGAATGAATGGCAGGTAAAGCCATCTGGTTGAAGCTGGATTTGAAGCTAGATTTTACTAGCAAATGGAATGGGACAGTTGTGACGGATCGCACAATCCTTGCATACTTTTAAATCCCTCTCTTAGGCTTAACCACATCTAATTCCTTCCCTTGGTGGGTGGAATAATAAGTTTAAGGATTCTGTTTTATAGTTCTTTACTGTTATAGCAGTGTGGTCTTCTGCACGTGCCCTTGCCATTTTATAATTGTCTTAAAATAATGTATCATTTTGTCCAGTTGAGTTTATTCCCAAATATTTAATTGGATCTGACACAACTCTACATCTGGCTATCTTTCTGATATCTTGCTCTTCTTGCTTTGTTTGAAATTTAAAGATTATTTTCGTATTGTTCCTGTTGATTTTATATCCCCCAAATAATCCAGATTCTTCAGTCTGCTCTTTTAAATGCTGCATCGACCATGGAGGAGTTGAGATTGTCAAGACCATATCATAACTTCATTTTAAACTGTTCTTCATCTACTTTCAGTCCTTTAATCCTGAGGTCTTGTCTGATCTTAGTAGCTAAAACTTCTAGCGCAAGAACAAATAAGAGTGGCGATAGTGGCCGTCCTTGATGTGTCTCACTTTCGATCTGAAACCCATCAGTTAACATTCCATTTATTAGAATTTTTTGCCTTCTGTTTTGAATAAATGCTCTGTATCCAATTCATACATCTTGAGCCACAATTTACATTTCCAAGTGTATTCAGTAAAAAGGGCCAAGCAATATTATCAAATATTGTCAAAGGCTTTCACGGTCAGAGTTCATTGGTTCTTGTAGGTTAACCGGGCTGTGTAACCATGGTCTTGGTATTTTCTTTCCTGACATTTCCCCCGCAGCTGTGGCAGGCATCTTCAGAGGAGTAACACTGAAGGACAGTGTCTCTTATTATCTTTTATATTATCAAATGCTTTTTCAGCATCTAGAAACACGAACCCTGCGTGTGTCCTCAATAGTTCCTATTTTTTTCATCTGCCCAAATCTGTGTAATGTGAAATTGTATAGTTATAGCTTCATTGATGCAATTTCAAAGAACTTGCCTTGCTGGGGTCAGTACTTGTTCCCAAGTATTTGTAACTATAGAGAAGGGGTATTACTTTCCTACCCATACCCACCATCTTAACTTGCTGATATTGTCTTTTTGCAGTGGTTATTTTTTGCTCTGGTCTTATTGGTTTTGTTGTTTTCACAATTACAGTGATTTTATTAATTACACTAATTTTTTTACAGCATTTATGTGTTTTAGTATAAGATGTCCCAAGAATTTTTTTGTTGAGAGGAGTACAAAAATGCATCAAATAAAGAAACATGTCTGGCCATCTTTTTTTTTTCATGGTCCTGAATTTTATTTTGAGTCTGGATGGGTGGATTATTGTGGTACAAGATCATTGTCCAGGGGGTCATTATTGAGAGGAGTTGGAGATCAGGTCACAACACTTTTGCTTATAAAATTCCCTACACTTTACCCTACTTTTCTGTGGGTTTGTGCCCTTTAGGCATGAATAATTCTCCACACTTTCAGATAATTTTGTAGTAATTTCTCATTATGAGTAATCTATTAAACTTTTTATTTGGGAACTATCTTCAAATGAAAGAGGCTTCAATTGGACACCCAGTTTTGCATAACTCGGCAAGCCTTGTTAAAATACATAAAATGATACATTCCATTAAAGTACAAAGCAGGCCAATTAAAGGCTTATATTTTGAGTGGCTAAGTTTCAGAAGAAATTAATTATATTTCGAGTATGTTAGACTTTCATTAGCAATAATTCCGCTGATAGGTGGTTTTCATTTGCTTTCAGGTAGACAAAGGCTGTGATATCAAATTTATTTACTTTAGAACAGACAAAGTAAAGTCAAGGGAAAGATTCTGGAGTAAGTGGGTCATGTGTATGCAGTAGTCGATGTTAGTCAGGTGGATAAGACATAATTCTTCATAATTTCCAGTAATTTTGCAGCAATTTCTCATTATAGGTAGTATGCTCCTCATAGAAACAAAACTTCAGAACTTCTTAATAGTCCACCTTATTCTGAGAGAAGAAACAATCTGTATCAGGGCCTAGATCCCTATCCTCTTACCAGGGAGAGCCAGCATGGTGTAGTGGTTAAGAGCGGTGGTTTGGAGCAGTGGACTCTGATCTGGAGAACTGGGTTTGATTCCCCCCTCCTCCACATGAGCGGCGGATGCTAATCTGGTGAACTGGATTTGTTTCCCCACTCCTGCACATGAAGCCAGCTGGGTAACCTTGAGGAAGGTTTTCCAGAAGGACCAGCCATAGCCACAGCGGATGACCAAGAAAACAGACAGCACCATTGCTGAGGAGCTGCTCCGTGCCTGGCAAAACCGGAGCAACCGTATGTGTACAGGGCCACCTCCAGGGCATTTCCCAGCTGCTCAAGTCAGCCATTGCAGCCTTTCATAGGCCATTCCTCTGCAATGCAAGAAAGAAACTATGAACTGAATGGTGAAGAGATAAGGCAGGTACAAGGGATGGGACCAATGATAGCATACGGGCCTGCCTAAATCTCCAGGACTGGACCTGGCAACCCGGTATGCAAACGCACTGACTGCTTTCCAGCCGCGCGCCTGCCTCAAACGCTACTGGGCAGTCGCGGCGCGGCTCATTTGAAACTGACACAGCCGCTCTCGCCAGCCCGGGCAACCAGCCATTAGGAACCAGATGCAAAGGGCCGTCTCTTGTGAGCCTGAGAGGAGCCATGTTTCTGTAAAACCTCTGTTCTAGCAGCAGCCATTTCGCAGAGAGCTGACAGCCACGTACTCAATGCGAGCTTCTCCCCCTCCCAACTTCCTCCGTTGCTCAATGGGTCGTTAGCAGTAATCCTGATATCCAGATGAGTCATCTCTCCTGTCCAGCTGCAGAGACCCCAGGACATTTGCACAGATCGCACCTATTGTTCCTGAATGTAAATCAGATCAGCAGAGAGATTCCTGACCATCTTGGGTTGCAAAAGCCATTGGAATTATAATAGATTTCCAAATTCTCACTACCCTGCCCCGGTAGACACAGCTTAATCCTTCTGTCACCTTTTGTCACCTGGGAACCTGGGAGGGGTCAAACCCCTCTTCCCGCCCCCAGAAAATAGTATAACTGGGATACCCCTGGCCCATTCAAGACACCTTAGGTCTTTACTGGCATCTTTGCCGTTACTCTGTTGGTTTGGTTTCGCGAGCCTTACCACGCTCCCTCCCGCCTTGCTGGAACCCCCCCCCCCATCTCGGTCTTCCTTTTCAATCTGTTATTAGTCTACATGAGTTGGACAACACCTCATCTAGATAAGGTAAATATTGGGTCAACGCTCTCCTGCCACATTGGCAAACGTCTCTGTGCTACTGTCTGATATTTCTTAGCCTCTTGTATGTCTGTACTGCACCATTTGAATGCTTGAATACATAAACACTGTTTAATTTGGAACTCCTAGTCTCTGTCTTTATTCAAACGTCTCATTAAACGGATTCTGGTATAGTTGAGTGCGAGATCGCTATAAAAATACATAGTTACCGATTGCTCAGCTAATTTTCCCATATAAAGGAGCATTTCGGCGAACACCAAGATGGCCTCTCTTAACCACTAGACCACGAGAGCCAGCGTGGTGTAGTGGTTAAGAGCAGTGGTTTGGAGCAGTGGACTCTGATCTGGAGAACCGGGTTTGATTCCCCACTCCTCCACATGAGGGGCGGAGGCTAATCTGGTGAACCGGGTTGGTTTCCCCAGTCCTACACATGAAGCCAGCTGGGTGACCTTGGGCTAGTCACAGCTCTTTGAGCTCTCTCAGCCCCACCTATCTCACAGGGTGTCTGTTATAGGAGGGGAGGGGAAGGTGATTATAAGCCAGTTTGATTCTTCCTTAAGTGGTAGAGAAAGCTGGCATATAAAAAGCAACTCTTCTTCTTCTCCTTCTTCTCCTTTTCCTTCTTCTCCTTCTCCTTCTTCTTCTTAGGCTGAGATGACTTCAAAAAAAGGCAGGAGAGAACCGGCAGGTGGAATGCCATCCCCCTAATATTATGTGTCTTCCTGCCTAGAGAAGCATGTAGGCTTTGGCAGTTGGTCCCGGGGCATTCTCCCTTGTTGCTCCTGTGTTCTGGAACAGAGTACTAGTAGAAACAAGATCTAGTACCATCTTATTTGCCATCAGACGAGCAGGTCAGAATGTGGTGTTTCTAAGGGCTGTTAGTTGAGCTATAGTTGGTTTCATAGGATTGAGGGTATCAGCTGTTGTTTCTGTGATGGAAATGTCTTGTTTGATGGCCTTAATTGCCATGTCTGTGCATAAGATGAAAACTCTCTTGGGCCTACTACAAGAGGAAAGATTGGATATAAACGTTTTAATAAATAAACAGGCTACCCAGCTGTCCGAGGTAAGATGCTCATTTGGCTTCATTCATTGGATATGCTTGGGCAGCATTACTTCATGAAGGTGCCTTATACCAAGCAAGACCATTGCCTTTCTAGCACTTTCTGGGGATCTGAATCTGGGACTTCCCAAAGAGAAGTGTGTGGTCTACCACTATGCCATGTGTCCTTCATCCTTGTTGGTCTGTGCCTCATCCTTGAATTGGACCAGTAAGCTTTGACTTCAAGATCGATTATTTCTGTTCACCTGCTGGGTTGTTCTTCTAGGAGTAGGGCTGCATGGCTTGGCTTCTATCATGGAGGCCCAGGTGACCCTGGCCTCTGGAGTTTTACCTTCCAAGATGCAACTTGATCCCCCGGGCTCATCAAGTATAGAATACTATCTGCACTGCAGAAGAAGAAAATGGGTTGCTTGGACATTTCAGGTTGTTGCAAGCGTAGAAGACTGATCCTTTTTCTTTCCTTGGTTTTAAACAAAGGCTGACAATTCTGAGTCAGAGAGAGAAATTAGAAACCACAACTTCTCTCCCCAGGGCTATCTTTCACACGCGACTTGGCTGTTTGGAAATTACAGGCCCATTACACTGGTCTAATCAACCGCTCCGAGACCCAGCAAACTTTTAATATTGGCTTTTTACAGCACTGCTTTTAACTTGGCTCTCAGGTCACAAACTCACAGAAGCAGCATTGTAATGATGAAACTGTCTCTGCCAGCTAAACCAACCTTTTATTGAATAGATTGCAGGAGAAAATAGATAAGAAAAGACACAATAAGAGAGGAATTCAGGGTCATGGTACAATGGGCCGTTTGCAGTTCATGCATCATTCTTGCATCTTCAACTGACTGGTCTGTATTTGGACTAGAAACTTCAGTGAGGACTCAAGTTAAGTGGTGCATCATCGTGATCACAGTCCCCTTGAAAACTTCACAACATACAAACAGTTTAATCAGCTTTCTAAAAACCAGGAGAGGGGGGAAAAACGTGATGGGATATTTTGGGTAGGGAGCTCCATAATGAAGGCGTCACCAGCAAAAAGGCATTGCTTCTTCTAGCTACCTTCTGAACCTCAGCGATTCAACTGAAGCAAGACCCTATTGGATGTCCTAAGTGTAAGGCCTACCTTGCAGTGTTATTGTTAGGAGTACTGGAATAATACACATGAAGGACTCTGGGAAAGCCAAACCAACTAAACAGTTTTGTGCCACTCTCAATGCTTCCTTATTGGACTTTAGGGTGCCTCAAGACTCCCCTCTGGAATGAGGAACTGCATTTTCTCACTTGCTATGAATGGTTTAATGGGAAATGTTGATGTGTTGTCACTTCCCTCCCTTTTAAATAGTTCTAGAATTCTGCACCACACTGAAACAGAAAAAGGGACAAGATGAAACATCATGCAGATGTTCAGGGCAGACTCAAGCAGCACAGAGGGGTATCTCAGCCATAAGGATGTCAGTCCAGGGCAGCCAGTTAGTCATCCTGTTCCCCCCTGTTCCCCCTTTTGCAGCTCCAACACTTTTTGACTGTCTCTGGCCTTTTCCCCGTGTCGGGATTGAACCAGGAGTCCTGGCCATGCTATCCCAGTGCCTTTCCACTAAGCCACACCTCTCTTTGCAACTTTCTTTGGCATGCCTCCTTTGCATCTGCCTTCTGGGCCAGTGGCTAGGATGCTGGCCATAAGAGCATAAGAAAAGCCATGCTTAATCAAGCCAAGGTCCATCAAGTCCAGCAGTCTGTTCACACAGTGGCCAACCAGGTCCCTCTAGGAAGCCCACAAACAAGACGACTGCAGCAGCACCATCCTGCCTGTGTTCCACAGCACCTAAGATAATAGGCATGCTCCTCTGATCCTGGAGAGAATAGGTCTGCATCATGACTAGTATCCATTTTAACTAGTAGCCATGAATACCCCTTTCCTCCATGAACATGTCCACTCCCCTCATAAAGGTGTCCAAGTTGGCAGCCATGGCCACATCCTGGGGCAGGGAGTTCCCCAATTTAAGAAGAAGTGGGGTTAGTGGTGGTCTATTATAACTGACATTTTTAAACCATGAAAGATGGCTGTAAAGTTAGATGAAGACTGTTTACAGCCATCCTTGACAAGCTGAAACATCCCACAATGGTTTGCTGCAGGTCACCAGTGTAGGCCCATTAATACAGGCCTCTTGTGGGGATTAATATAATAATACGTGTAAATGCAAAATCTAACAGCATGTACTCTGATTGGCAGCAGCTCTCCAGAGCAGCAGCAGCAGAAGAGTTGGTTTTTATATGCCGACTCAAACATAAGAAGACTCAAACTGGCTTATAATCACCTTCCCTTCCCCTCCCCACAACAGATACCCTGTGAGGTAGGTGGGGCTGAGAGAGCTCTAAGAGCTGTGACTAGCTCAAGGTCACCCACCTGGCTTCATGTGTAGGAGTGGGGAAACAAATCCAGTTCACCAGATTAGAGTCAGCCACTCATGTGGAGGAGTGAGGGATCAAACCTGGTTCTCCAGATCAGAGTTCACCGCTCTTAACCACTACACCACACTGGCTTCTCAGATGCTTGAACCTGGGGCCTTCATATTCAAAGAATGTGTACTACCACTGGGAAATGTCTGTCCCCCCCATGATGCACTCTAAACATGGGGAAAGCTATACAAATGCTAAGCAGTGTTGCCTACCACCTATGGAGAACCCTCTGTTATGACCACATGAAGGAATGGCTCTGGGGAGTCCTGAAAATGGCACTTGGGTCTACCCGTTTTGTGATCCATGGCACACAGGGTGACAGGATGATCAAGCAGGCTTTCTTTGCCTCTACTACTCTTTAAGTTCAGCACCTCAAGCAAGGCCACAAGGTCAGTCTCTGTATCATGCCCTGAAGCTGAAGGGCAAATACTTTCTTAAGAACACTGTCGCCGAAAGCAAAGTTGACAATGGGGAGATAGTCAGCTGCAGAAATCTGCATGAAATTTGACATTCTTTTCCCCCAAGAAGCTTAGTGCCAAGATATATCATCCTATAACGCGGTTATTGCCAATGCTAAGATAATGACCCAGTGCCATCAGAACCCTGACTCTTCAAAATGCCAATGAGAGGAAGCTGTTTGTGTTTATTTTGGTCATCGGAACAGACGGAATATTTATGTGTAGGTTTTCAGCTGAGTGAAACCTTCCCAGATGTTTGAGAAGGATTTAGTCCTCAAGAAAGAACTAGAGCCAAGGACACAATGTTTCATCTCAGCAAACATTAGAACAACCTTGTGAGCAAGGAATGGGCTGCATCTCCATTACTCTGGAGTGCTGCAGTGGCTAGTGAGCAAACCGGAGCAGGCATTGATAGGTAACCAATGGATGTTCAAGTAGCATGATCCTACCTCCGGGATCTAGTCAAATATAGATGTATTCTGTACCAATTGCACTTTTCAGATAGCCTCCAAGGGCTGTCTCATATAGGGTACATATCAATAGCCTAGGTTTGAAGCTAGGGGAGCTTGTGGGAGCATGACTCGATCAGCAGAGCCTTAAGAAGGGAGGCAGTTTCCACAAAAGATGCTGTGGAAATAAAGACATTCTTTTGAGTGCATACACTTGATCTTCAATTAACAGGATTGAATCAAACTCCCAACGTTCGTCAAATTCAATGCCACCCTAGTCAAAGTGGACAGCTCACCTCCCTCAAGCTTACCCCTTCCCAGAAAGATGAGAAATTTAAAATCTCCCCTACAGCCTACTAACTTCTCCCACCACCCCTGTTTGGCAAACCAGAGAGTCTGCTTGCCCATGACTGCATGTTTCTTCTTCACCGGCCTGCTGTTGATGACTTGAATATATTCACTGAAGTTCTACCCAATCCTACCTGGCATGATCATACAAAAACCAAAATGCCAAATACCTTACTGTTTCACCACAGTCAAAAGGCTAGATCAAGCTGCCTTTTTTATCTCTTCTATAATTATCCCACCTTACTCCAAGGAGTTCCTGACAGTAAACACCAGAGTGGTATGGTGGTTAAGAGAGGCGGACTCTAATCTGGAGAACTGGGTTTGATTCCCCACTCCTCCACATGAGTGGGGGACTCTAATCTGGTGAACCAGGTTTGTTTCCCCACTCCTACACATGAAGTCAGCAGGGTTAGTCACAGTTCTCTGAACTCTCTCAACCCCACCTACCTCACAAGGTGTCTGTTGTGGGAAGAGGAAGGGAAGGAGATTGTAAGCCGGTTTGATTCTCCTTAAAAGGTAGAGAAAGCCGGCATGTAAAAAGAAACTCCTCCTCCTCCTCTCCTTCTCCTTCTTCTTCTCCTCCCCCTTCTCCCATCCTTAATTTTTATCCTCATGGCCACTCTGTGAAATAGGATAGGCTGAGAGAAACAGAGGATGGCTGAAGGTCACTCAACAAGTTTCACAGATGAGTGGGGGATTTGAACCTGAGACTCTTCAGGCCTAGTCTGACAGTCTTAACCAACAACGCTCACTCTCAACTAACAAGTTTTTTAAATAATAATAATAATGGATTACAGTACTTGTTTATTCACAAAAGGAAGTTTCTGGAAAGTAATCCCTTAAATGAAGTCAATTTATCTTGGGGGAAAATGCTGTTTTCTGTTTTAAAAACACACAGGATTTATTCCCTATATTGTGAAATTTCTATTAGGACTGGGAGCATTTGCGTGGAGAAAAAAGTAAATGGAGGGATTGGGGGAGAGGATAAGATATGGCCCAGGCAGGATCCTTTTGGAAGAAGGGAAAAAAACTAAACGTTCTCTAATGCCTTTGTAGAGCTTAATTAAGTTACTGGAGAAAAGAATGATAAAGAAAGTTCTTCAACAAAATGAAACGCCTTCAAGCATTTCATTGCTTCTAATAGAAACTAGAGTGGGGGAATAGCCTGGCTGGTCCATTGCAGCAAAACCGAAAAAGGAATCTTATAGCAATAGCATCCTGAAGACTCCAGATTGTCTTGGGCAGAAACTACTGTGGACTTCGTGCATCTGATGAAGTGGACTTCAGTCTACAGATGTTTACGTTACAACAAATCTATTCTTCTTCAAGGTGCCACAGGACTCCTTTTTGGTTTTGGAGTGGAGCCGACGCCATGTTTGCTAGGAGGAAAAAATGAATGTCAGATGAAGGTTAAAACTGGCAGGGCCTTACACAGTGGCGGCAAGTATATGGCACTGTTTGCATCTTGGCAGGGATTGAGCACTTGCAGTTGCAACTTTCCCTGGAGTTTTCATGGTTTTGTTATTTTAGCAGAATCATTATAACAGAGAATATTGTCACTGACTCTGTCATTCTGGTGTGTGTGTATTAAGTGCCGTCAAGTCACTTCCGACTCATGGAGACCCTATGAATCGATGTCCTCCAAAATGTCCTATCTTTGACAGCCTTGCTCAGATCTTGCAAATTTCTGGTAGGCAAGAAATAAAATCCACTTTTGAATAAACGTAGCATCCCAGTGCAATCTTAAGTAGAATTACAGTTTTCTAAGACCACTGTAGTCAATGGATGTAACTCTGTTTAGGATTGCACTTTGCATTTTAAACAAAAACAAAACAAGAACATGATTTAGATTGCAACCATGCATGGTTGCTTGAAAGTCACTGACATTTGGTTTTTTTCAATACTCTCTTCTTTTATTGTATAAAGCCGACCCGAGTATAAGCCGACCCCCCCAAATTTGAGGCCAGAAAAGGGAATTTCTTATTGACCCGCGTATAAGCCGAGGGTCAATAAGAAATTCCCTTTACCGGTAATGCTGCGCTCTAAAATGGCGGCTGCCATTTTAGAGCGCAGGGATGATCTCGCCCCTGCCCCGGGTCGCCCTCCCGCCGGCCTCCCGGGCCCTCCTGACCCACCCCGACCCCAGTGCCATCCAAGGGAGGGGGAAGAGCCCCTGAACCCCCTACTCACCGGGAGAGGCGGCGAATCGGCGGTGGCGCGGCCTTCCTGCGCCTGCAGGAGGCCCCCCCAGGCCGCTGCTGGCAGGGGGAAGCCACGCGGGCCCGGTGGTGATGGCGGCGGTGACGGCGGTAAGTTCCCCCCTCCCTCCTCCCCCTCCCTCCTCTACCGTATTGACCAGCGTATAAGCCGAGTTCGGCTTTTTAAGCCCTTTTTTGGGGCTGAAAAACTCGGCTTATACGTGAGTATATACGGTAAGTGCCCTGTTAATAGAACTCTCACTTCAGAGAGACAGACACACACACATTTGGATGGTTCTGTCCCTGCTGTTTCTTATACTCTAGATAAAAGGTTATTGTGTCCTCTCATGACTTTGGTGGATGTTTGATTCTTTGCTTTTTATTGTCACTGCTGCTGGCTTTTTCTGCTACTATTTTAATGGCTACCTTCAGTATGCATTATTTTATTTGACTGATATGTTTTTTAATTTTTTTTTAAATGTAAACTGCCCTGGAGAGGGTTTTTTTTTAATTAAAAAAAAACCAGAAATATAAATACTTAAAATAGATATAATGAAAAATTTACCTTAGGATTGTTTCCAAATAAATGTTCATATGATCAGGCTTACATACAATATTACAAAGCCCGTGGTACAATCCAACAAACAGGGAAAGAGTGTTTTCTTCCAGAATCGGTAATCAACACATTTCCCTGCTAGGAACAAATTAAGTATAATTTTGAAATCACTACTATCCACTTGTTGATAAAAGATAATTACAGGCTCTATATAGAAAAGATCCAGGCATATCTTGGATTATATTAAATATTTGTATCCAGTAGAGTTTGATATGAGGGCAAGTCTTCTTTTAACATTCAAATCCAGCAGTTATCATTATACAATTATAATTAGTTTCCCTAGTCTATATGGTGCTAAATACCACTACTATTGAATTTTGTAGATTATTCTTTCAGATTTTCACCAACAGCCACTTTGAAAGGATGTTTCAAAGTCCATTCTGAGGTTTCGTTAGAAATGGCATGGCCCAAATCCCTCTCTCCAGGATAACTATAAGAAAAAAAACTCATTTGAATAAAGTATTGAAAAAGACTGTTAGGAGGAGAGAAAGGATTTTTCTATTCACAAATAAACTTTGTATAGAATGGAGGGAAATAAAAGGATCAGGAAGTAGATGATATAAAAGATGTCTGCTTGAGAAGCTTAAGAGTCGGAGTAACTGTACTGACCTTGACAGACCGTTGGCCTGACTCAGGATAAGGCAGTTTCCTGTGTTTCTGATATTTATGAAGAAGAAGAAGGAGGAGGAGGAGGAGGAGGAGGAGGAGGAGGAAAAGGAGGAGTTGGTTTTTATATACCAACTTCCTCTACCACTTAAGGGAGACTCAAACCGTCTTACAATCACCTTCCTTTCACCTCCCCACAACAGACACCCTGTGAGGTAGGTGGGGCTGAGAAAGCTCTAAGAGAAATGTGACTAGCCCAAGGTCACCCAGCTGGCTTCTTATGTAGGAGTGGGTAAACAAGTCCAGTTCACCAGGTTAGCCTCTGCCGCTCATGTGGAGGAGTGGGGAATCAAACCCGGTTCTCCAGATCAGAGCCAACCACTCCAAACCACTGCTCTTAACCACCACACCACACTGGCTCTCTGCTTGATATTCAGCTTGATATTCAGAATCAATATCATCTAATAGATTCTGCTGACAATAATCTTTCTGGTCACTGGAGACTACCAGGTCTTTAAAATCCGTTACCTCTGCCTTCTGCAACTGAAGTGACAAAGTACCATTCAGCTTCAAAATTGCCTTTTTTAAGCATCTAGAAAACTCCAGGCATCCCTGATGGGCATGCAGTTCCTTTTGAATGTATGTAAATGGTTCCTTTTGTTCAGCAGCTATATTCTGAACATCTTGCTTCAAAGCCTCCTGCTTCTTAGACTGGACACTTGTCCATTCACTTCTCTTATTCAGTTTACTGTACTGTTACCCACTGAAGCAAATGCCCAGTCAAAGATGATCATCTGATTATTGTCCCATGATCTCTCTGAGCCTGACTCAAGTGGCATCTGTTGAACAACTGATTGAGTCATCAGTGTTCTTTAGGGTTGCTAACCTCCAGGTACTAGCTGGAGATCTCCTGTTATAACAACTGATCTCCAGCCGATAGAGATCAGTTCACCTGGACTAAATGGGCACTTTGGCAATTGGACTCTATGGCATTGAAGTCCCTCCCCTCCCCAAATCCCTCCCTCTCCAGACTCTGCCCCAAAAACCTCCTGCCGGTGGCGAAGAGAGACCTGGCAACCCTAGTGTTCTTGCATCCTAATAAGGGCCTCATAGCTATGGAAGAGGACCACTAGTTCAGGCCCCAGAACCTCACAAGACCAGAAGAAGTCAACCCACCCTGATGGGCACTCTGACATTAGACAGAGAAGACAAACCAATCGCAGGCTGACTCGTGGTATCCAGAGGCATATCCGTTGTACCATGCTTCTGTTCTGCCCAATAAGAATCCTCTCCCAGATTACTCCCAAGTCTCCAAGAACTAAGATGCCTTTATAATCTCAAGTGGAAATCAATGTTATAAGTTGAAATTCTAGTAAGGGGCCTTTCTGTTCTTAGCACATTCATGTATGTGGACCTGAGCTCCTCAGGATGAGATAAAAATGTGACAGAAATTTTCTGAGGGAGTGATAATTGACTACATGTCCCTTTCAGAGAAATTCAGTAAATCAAATCTATTAGCTCCCTGTTCAGGAGAAACACTTCAGGTACTCTGAGAGAAAGCAAAAGAATACTGATAAGCCACACACAATTTCTTAAGGAGTTTTCACCCAACCTCACTCATTAAAAACGGGGGGGGGGGGAAGATCACAATGGCTATTGTGCCCATGCAGGATATTTTAAAATCCATGGTTAGGGATTAGGTACAGTACTAACTGATATGTCTGTATATCTCCTTTTCGCTTATAGAATTTTAGCTGGCTTGGAATCTTTGGGAAGCATGATTCATGTCTAGGAGTTAAATCTCTTTGCGCATATATCCCCCCTACTTGGCGTGAGCCCCTAAGATACAATTTAACAAGCACAATTAAGCATTCTGCCCTCCAGAATATACTTCAGCACCAGGTAATTTAACACAAAGTTCCACAGTGATTTAAGATGCTCACTGTCACTCTTAGTTTAATCCATAAATCACTGGCAACTAATTAAAAAAATTCCATGGACTGTATATATATCTGAATGAAACACAGAGGCAAGGTGTTTGAACTGCACCTGAACAGATTTATAATGTTGATGAGATTACCAAAGAGTTTTAAGATAATTTACCAAGGGCCTAGTGTTGGTGCTGTTTTTTTCAGTTCCTTCCCTCATAGCCAAATTGCTGCACATTTTTAAGGCCTACTTCACACATGCTGCTTCCCCATTGTACTAGCTCACATGGCTTTGGTATGTGTGTAGGGTTGCCAACCAGCAGGTACTAGCTGGAGATATCCTGCTATTACAACTGATCTCCAGCTGATAAGAGATCAGTTCACCTGGAGAAAATGGCTGCTTTGGCAATTGGGCTCTATGGCATTGAAGTCCCTCCCCTCTTCAAACCCTGTCCTTCTCAGGCTCCACCCCAAAACCTCCCGCTGATGGTAAAGAGGGACCTGGCAACCTTATATGTGTGGAGGATCACCCTTTGAAAAGAAACGCCCCTTTGCAGAAATAGCTCACTGCAAGTAGAAAATTAACACAATAGGAGTGAAATAAGGTAGAACCTATCCTTTCAATATGACAGATTTTTTACTTCTAGGGAGATTTTGATATGGTGGGATATTTAGAAGAGGCATTTCCTTCCCCACCTGTAGTCTGCAGTGATGCTTCTCACTCAGTTACCTCAGGATTCTATCATTCCCTTCACCTCCTGCATTTACAGATAGACCAGCTTGTGAAGGGCTCCCTCGGTTGACTTTTGTTCTACCGGTAATTGGGGCTACTGCAGAAGAAGGAGGAGGAGAAGAAAGAGGAGGACGAGGAGGAAGAGGACGAGGAGAAGAAAAAGAAGATGATGATGATGGAGGATGCAACCCCCTCATAAATGACGCATGAGATTCATGACACACCACTAAGGCGCATTGTTCTATCATTCAACAGTGCTATTGTTTCCCCCAAATCCCCTTTACTGGCATAGACTACAAATAAATAAGTATGGTGTTGCCCTCACAGAGCAGACCTTTAACTTCTTTGTTTAAAGCCATTCCATTATTTTAGAAGAAAAAAAAAAAACCTTTTGTAGTTCTGGGTCTACAAAATGAAGTCATATTCAGAGGTCATTCCATTTGGTGAGAATAGAAAATGCAATGACAATGGAATAAGGCGCATTCTAAAAAATATACAAGAATATATATATTCCACTCATATTTGTGATTTATTATATACTGAGTGGTGTGTACTGACTCAATAAAGGAAGCTTCGGCCCTCAGTTTGCGTGACCTGAGTAAGGCTGTTAACAATAAGACATTCTGGAGGACTTTAATTCATAGGGTCGCCATAAGTCAGAAGAGACTTGACGACGCTTAGCACACATACACACGAGTAGTGTAAGAATTGTGTAGTAAATGACTAAGAATTGGGGTTGCCAGGTCCCTCTTTGCCACCGGTGGGAGGTTTTTGGGGCAGAGCCTGAGGAGGGCAGGGGTTGCGGAGGGAAGGGACTTTTCTTCAGGTGATCTGATCTCTACTGGCTGGAGATCAGTTGTAATAGCAGGTTGGCAACCCTAAGCAAATGACCACTTTGGAAGGGAGACTCTCTGGCATTAAATGCAGCTGAAGTCCCTCCCCTTCCCAAACTCCACCCTCTTCAGGCTCCACCCCCCAAATCTCCAGGTATTTCCCAACCCAGAGCTAGCAACTCTACTAAGAATAGACCAGGATATTATTCATACTGAATATATTCTTTTATTTCTGTTCAGGAGGCATTTGGTTATGAGAGGTCTCTTCCTACCACCATTTTGCTCACGCCAAGCTTCCAACTCAAGAGCCCACTGAGAAAACACACCCTATCAAGATTTGATTCCGCATCCCCTCCCCTGTGCACTGCTTCGCTTCTTGTGGCATGAGATTTTAAACACAGAGCTGGCGTACTATTAAATGTTGAAAATGTAAAAAAAAATATTAGTATTTGGAAAGGGGATTTTATGTGATCATAAAATTAAAATGTTCATTTTCCATTTTGTTTTAGTTCGCACACTAAAAAGTTACAGCCAGCAGAGCAATTTGCAAAGCAATGGTCAGCATGCCTTACAATCCATCTAGCAGAGAGACAATGCAGTGTAACATCATCCATATCAAGGGTTGCCAACTTTTTTGTTGGCCCCACTCCTGTGCCTCCAACCACAAACTGATCTGCAGGCGCTGGGAAGGGATGGTACTCTCCTCCACAGTGAAAAGCTTTTCCTGCTGATATTTATAATTCAAATGTGTGATGGGCACAGGAATACACTAACCTGGTTCTGATCAGTTAGTTCTGATCAGACTACCTCCTAGTTCTGATCAAAGCACCTTCCCTGCCCAGAACATATTAAAGCCTCAGTTGCAAATACTAGAGGCACAAATAATTAACCAGCCGAAAAAGCACCAATCTAGGGCTGTCAAAAAAAAATAAATTCGGTACAGTTCGGATTCGGCCGAATTTGGCCCTTGTGGGTTCGGTACGTGCCGAAGTCCGAACTCCCCCACTTCGGATCCGTTCAATTCGGCGGAAATTCAAAGTTCGGAAACAAATTCGGCCGAATAAAGCCATTAAAAACACAACCGCGCCTATCCGCGGCTCGGGGGGGGCATTTTTGGGCTTAGAGGTCCCAAACTTTTGGCAGAGCTTCAAAGGACGTTTATTGAAAGACTCCCCAAGTTTTGTAAAGATTGGGTCAGGGGGGGCTGAGATATGGGCCCTGAAAGGGGTCCCCCCCACCCTTAATGTTGTGCATCTCTCAGCAGAGCTTGCCGCCCACGCACAAAGCTCCCAGCCCGACAACAGCGGAGAAATTAGCAAAACAACTGCAAACACAACCTTGTTAAACAACACCTTTGCAACACACAACTGAAACCTCCCCCCTCAAACCAGGGAGTGAGAGACTCGAGGGGGAACACACACCCCAGGCAGAACCAACAAAAGCCCCCTTTGGCTTCCCCCCCACCCACAGAAACTGCTCCCTCCCCACACACACACAGACTCTGCTTTCCCCCACACACACACACATACACAGGAGAAAAATTATAGATTAAAGCCCCCAAATGGGTCTTACTGTGGCTGTCTTCTGTTCCATCAGGACGGGCTGTAATCCAAGATGTTTCCAATTAGGCACGGAATGTTTTGCTCTGGAGAGGAGATGCACACAGGATCGGATCGGCTGCCCCATTCATCCCAATAGGGGAAAGGGGAAAGGGGAAAGCCCATATCTCGGGACCCCCTGATCCAATGTTCACAAAACTTGGGGGGTTCCTTAAGAAGCTTAATCTAAAGTTCCAGTGAAAGTTTTGTGTCTGCACCCCCAAAAATGCGCCCCCTGCAGCCATGGAAAGAGAAAAGGGGGGAGGCAATATTTCTGCCCCCACTGAACCCATCTTTACAAAACTTGGGTAGTATCTTAAGAATAATTCACTGAAGCTATGCTAAAAGTTTGGGGGCTATATCCTCAAAAAAGCGCCCCCTGCAGCCACATAAATGGAAAAGGGGGGAAGGGAAAAGGGGGAGAGCCCATATCTCGAGACCCCCTGACCCAATGTTTACAAAACTTGGGGGGTATCTTAAGAACACTGGTCTGAAACTCCGCTCAAAGTTTGGGATTTGTACCCCCAAAAATGCGCCCCCTGCAGCCATGGAAAGAAAAAGGGGGGAGCCCATATCTCGGGACCCCCTGACCCAATGTTTACAAAACTTGGGGGATACCTTAAGAAGCTTCATCTGAAGTTCCAGTGAAAGTTTTGTGTGTGCACCCCAAAAAATGCGCCCCCTGCAGCCACAGAAAGGAGCGAATGTGCACAAGCACCCCCACACACACACACAAGGATTTCGCTCTCTCTCTCTCTCTCCCTGGCCGGGCCGCATATCAGCTGATTCCTCCAGTACTCAATCCTGACTGATTGGCCAGAAGAAGACCCAGCTTGCCCACCGATTGGCCGGGGGAGGAGAATGCTGCTTACTGACGGTTATGCTGCTTACTGACGGCCAAATTGGCCGAATTTATTCGCGAACACCCGAACTCGCTGAATTCGCCCCCCCCCCCCGGTTGCCCGCCAGTTTTGAGTTCGGATCCGTCCAAACAGAAAAGCACCGAATCAGGGGAAATTTGGTTGATTTTCAGTTCGGACCGAACCGAATTGACAGCCCTACACCAATCTATGCTATTTGTATTGCGTAGAGTTGTTGTTTCTCTGGGCTGCTATGAGATTTCCCTCACTTTGCACCTGTTTTGTAGGGAGATTAGGCAATGCTGCCCACAGAGATCAAGCCTGAAATATTTAACATTTAAATCATTTCCTGTTGCTTCCTTTTTGATTGCCTGACTGTTTCTCTTTTATGAACGCCTCTTAAAACACCATCTGAATCCTCCTCCTCCAACTCAAATCTTAGTTCCCTTCTTCCAAATCACCCATTATATTTGCAATCCCCACTTCCTTTGTGTTGGCCAGCTACCAAATGTATCAGCTTTCCAGCTGCACACATATAAACTCACTTCTTTTCAGTTGCACCCTTCAAACAATACACATATATATTTTAAAGAAATTAAAAAAAGATTCAGATTGCTTGAGGGCTGGTTCACGCTACTTACTTTGTCACACAATTGCAGGTATTGGAATATATATATATATATATAGAAGAAGAAGAAGAAGAGTATGTTTTTATATGCCGATTTTCTCAACTGTTTTTAAGAAGAATCCAACCGGTTTACAATCTCATTCCCTTCCTCTCCCACAACAGACACCTTGGGAGGTAGGTGAGGGTGAGAGAGAAAGAGCTCAAAGAGAACTGTGATCAGCCCAAGGTCACCCAGCTGGCTTCACGTGTAAGAGTGGGGAAACCAACCCAGTTCACCAGATTAGAGTCTGCCGCTCATGTGGAGGAGTGGGGAATCAAACCCAGTTCTTCAGATTAGAGTCCACCGCTCTTAACCCCTACACCACGCTGGCTCTGGAACACTATCACTGGAAAGTTAAAAAAACTGGAAAGTTAAAAAGACATTTTCTAGCATAACTTTCACCCTGAAGTGCTAGAGTGGGGATTTGAAAACAAAACAAAACATGGGGGAAACATTTAAATTCATGACAGAAAAGAGGAAGCACTTTACACAATGAGTAATTAAATTGCAGAATTCAGTGCAAGCAGAAACAGAGATGGCCACCAGCATAGATCGCTTTAGAGTGTTTTTGATCAATGGAAGATAGGTCCATCAATGGCTACTATTACAGGTTTTATCTTACCAGCTTTGTAAATGGTCTGTTGGATAGTTTTTACACCCTTTGTGTGGAATGCTGGAATAGATGGGTGCCAAGGTCCTAGTTTGCCTAGAGCAACAAAAAAACTTTAGGCAAGCCCTGGATAGGTCATCATGCAAAGTGTAGATGACTAGGGAAGCCAATGACAAACCATCCTGTAAACAAAGTCTGTCTAGTAAACGTTGTGATGTGACATCACCCCATGGGTTAGTCATGACCCAGTGTGATGGGGACTACCTTTACCTTTGTAATTAAGAAACATAATGAGGGTTGCCAGCTCTGCCTTTGGAATAGGGTTACCATGTCCCTCTTCACTACTGGTGGGAGGTTTTGGGGGCGGAGCCTGAGGAGGGCAGGGTTTGGGAAGGGGAGGGACTTCAATGCCATAGAATCCAATTGCCAAAGTGGCCATTTTCTCCAGGTGAACTGATCTCTATCTGCTGGAGGTCAGTTGTTATAGCGGGATATCTCCAGCTAGTACCTGGAGGTTGGCAACCCTACTTTGGAAGTTCCTGGAGATTTGGAAGTGGTGTCTTGGAGGATGTAGTTTGGGGAGGAGCTCAGTAGGGAGGTGATGCCATAGAGCCTGCACACTGAAACTGCCATTTCCTCCGGGAGAACTGATCTCTGCAGTATGAAGATCAGTTATACTTCCAGAAGAACTCCAGGCCCCATCTTAAGGTTGGTAACCCTGGAAATAACCAAAGTGTGGTGCATGAGGAACAGAGAGTGAACAGTTTGATATTAAAAAGGGAAAGATGTTTATTACAGAAGGCACGCCAGAAGCATGCATGGCATTTTACAAGTCAGCAAGCAGAAAACTTATCGAAAGACAACAAGAACAAAAGAAAAAGAAGATAACAATACAAACAGTTCTACACTTAGGGTTGCCAGCTTTGGGTTGGGAAATACCTGGAGATTTTGGGGGCAGAGCTTGAGGAGGGCGGGGTTTGAGAGAGGAGGGACTTCCATGCCATAGAGTCCAATTGCCAAAGCAGCCATTTTCTCCAGGTGAATGGATCTCTATTGGCTGGAAATCAGTTGTAATAGCAGGAGATCTCCAGCTAGTACCTGGCAGTTGGCAACCCTATCTACACTGCCTGGTGTCAGTTGTCTTTCCAAACAGTTTACTTACACATACATTTTTATTCCTAATAATGGCTTAAGCCATGCATGTTTTTCAGTTCAGCCCTCTCGGCTGCCTCCATACAGCACTTCATGCATTTCCACTGTTATTAACAGCTTCCTAACAACCAGCTTGTTCCTAACTCTGCTCTTCTCTTTAAATCAAAAGAGATCCAGATCTGTTCAGATATAATGCAGAGACATGGCTTAATTAACAAAGGACTTAGAGGGGTGTAGCTCAGCTGGAAGAGTGTACTCTCTGGAAAAGACAATCATGCTAGGAAAAGTTGAGGGCAGCAGGACAAGAGGAAGACCCAACAAGAGATGGATCGACTCTATAAAGGAAGCCACAGACCTCAGTTTGCAAGATCTGAACAAGGCTGTTAAAGATAGGACGTTTTGGAGGATTTTGACTCATAGGGTTGCAATGAGTCAGAAGTGACTTGAGAGCACTTAACACAACACAGCTCAGTGAGGGATTGCACCCTAAATTAACTGCAGTTAGTCTGAATGCAGGCCCCTCCACTAACTATGGTCAAACCAGGATGTGAAGCCAAGGGATGTTTTATTAACCACACATAATGCTAATTTTGGTTTTTTATGATGTACTAATGCAGAGATGCTGGCTTGTTTCCCAGCAGTACCCACACATCCCCCCCTGAAAGAGACTCCTCACCAGACTGATGATGAAAAGTCCTTCCTCTCCTCAAACCCCACCCTCCTCAGGCTCCACCCCCAAAATCTCCAGGTATTTCCCAACCTGGAGCTGGCAACCCTATTAACCACCCTTAGAACAGTTAAATAGAGTTAAAGTCTGCTCTTCATGACTGTTGCAAACCTCTCTCCATGGGGAAAGAGAGATGAATGTATTTTCGTCTGACCATTTTCTGAGAGCTCTTTTGGAAATGGAAGTACAAGACTTTATTGAAGAGCATTAAAATATATATGTATCTCAGCTGATGGGCTGCTTACTAACCAAGTTTGCAAACTGTAATAGATGATACATAGATGATGGATAAAGAGCTGCAAATCATACAAAGAATGGAGTCATTGAGCTCTGTAGAAATTAGAATTTGCCTTATAATTGATTTTGTTTTTATGTTTATAATCATAAAGGTGATTTCAGGTTAGGAGGCTGGCCTCTTTCATTTTCAGAATATAAAATTATGACATATCCAAGGAATTATTTCTGTGCCAAGGTAAAGCATTGGTTGCATATGCATTACTTATACTACTTTTTAACACTTCACATTGCTTACATAGGATAGATTCCATTTTCTCAGATATTAAGCCCTTGAGAAAAATGAGCCAGATCTCACAAGGCTGTCATATATTAGATCACTGATGAACAGAAACTACATGGTAAAACCTTAAAGAGAGACTGATTGATTGATTCTCTGGATGCTCCTCTAGAGGCTAATATTCTTTCTTAAAGGTTTGCTTCACTCTAGAGCTTTTGTAATGTGAATAAAAGCTACCATAAAGCATCACGTGAAATTTTCAGAGGTCAGCTTTTTCTCCATTCCAGTTTCAAAGAGGCAGTACCATCATTTTCATGATCATAGCAAGACACCTTGGAAGATTTTCAAAGGAAGTATTGCAAATAGCACTGCTACCCACACAAATATTCATTCATTTTAATTTCACAAATGTCAGAGGAGTTTATAATTATTCTTTCTTTTATTGGGAAATCAGATTATTGTTGTTGAATGAGGATATATGGAGACTACATTGGGGTAGAGCATATATGAAGAAGACCATGTTAGAATTTTGAGGGATGTGTATAGCTTCTTTTCCCTACTCCCATTTTGTGGAATGGGGAAATACTGCAATTTTTCTGTGTCGGTTTTAATAAGGCTGCCCAGAAGAAAAGAGAACAGTATTGGTGGCCACCCATGCATCCGTTGATTTCATAAAATAGATCAGCCATGTTTGCAGATAATAATTTATCTTTCTGCACAGAGGAGCTTCTACGAGTAAGACTCCTTTCAATTGAAGCTGGCGCTTGTGCTACATAATGTTAGGAAAAGAAGGCAAATATACTATGTACAAACCCGGACCACGTGTAGACACTGGGGTTTGTCCATGCTTCATACCGCACATTCGGCCCATTTAACATGATTGATTTGCAGCACAATAGTCCCAACAACTCTAGACAAACAGTTAAATGCTGTAAAAGTGGTGCATGGTAAAAAATAGTGTATACATGTGACAAAAGAAATGAACATGGGGAGGGGGCATAGCTCAGCGGTAGTGCCTCTGCTTGGCATGCAGAAGGTCCCAGGTTCAATCCCCGGCATCTCCAGTTAAAGGGCCTAAGCAAGTAGGTGGTGTGAAAGACCTCTGCCTGAGACCCTGGAGGGCCGCTGCTGGTTTGAGTAGACAGTATTGATGGGTGTTGACTCCTATAGGTCCCCAATGGTATTAGGGTCTGGGATGCAGAGCTTCTGGTGCCCCTGCCTCCGCTTCAGAGGATAAACCTTCTGAGTCATATTCTGGGAGCTCATTGGACTTTCTACAAACACAGCCCACCAACCACTGATGACAGGGTTGCCAGGCCCCTCTTTGCCACTGGCGGGAGGTTTTTGGGGCGCAGCCTGAGGAGGGCGGGGTTTGGAGAGGGAGGGACTTCAATGCCATAGAGTCCAATTGCCAAAGCGGCCATTTTCTCCAGGGGAACTGATTTCTCTTGGCTTGGGATCAGTTGTAACAGCAGGAGATCTCCAGCTAGTACCTGGAGGTTGGCAACCCTAACTGACGATGATCCTTAGGGGCTCATCAATTGTCTTTCCGCCTTGCTGGGATTTAAAAAAAATAAATGGGGAGGATGTGTTGAGTATAAATTAGGCCACTATACACTGCTTGATGAGTCATAAACTGTGCACGCCTGGTACAGTTAATTGCATTTCTGTTGTTCAGCAGTGGATATTATTTTGACAGCACAATGTCCGCAGCATTTTACAGGAAAAGCAAAATAAAGACAGGCCCCTGCCCCGAGGAGATCACAATCCGCAGTTTAGCATTGGGTAAGACAAAGGGTAGCGTGGGATAAGTATGAGCAAATGTACTGCAGAGCTCAACGGATCCACTCTTTGCTGGAGTAACTGTGCTGGAAAAGAGCGTATGATTGAGAGCAGAACGACATGCCATGCAGCTAAAGCATCCTTTTAACTCCCAACAGTAGGCTTCTTCTCATCTGCAAAGGGGCATGGAGTCAGTAACAAGTAGGGTTGCCACTTTCCAGGTGGCACCTGGAGATCTCCTGCTATTACAACTGATCTCCAGATGACCAAGATCAGTTCCCCTGGAGAAAATGGCCACTTTGGATGGTGGATTCCATGGCATTATATCCTGCAGAGGTCCCTCCACTCCCCAAACCCTGTCCTCCCCAGGCTCCACCCCTAAAATCTCCAGGTATTTCCCAACCTGGAGCTGGCAACCCTAGGAACAGGTGATTTCAACCCTTCTCTTGCTTGCTATTTCCCCTTCAGACATGTTTTCCCCCACCAGGATCCACAAGCTGAGGTTGTGACAGAAATAGAAATCTGGAGAGTATTTTCGGGGGCAACAGTGATGGGGAGCAATGGGCTGTACGGAGTGCAGAGGAACAGAAGCAAGCAAGGGTTAAGCACGGTCTCCAGCCCATCACTTCTCCACTACAAACCACCACCTCTCAGTGCAATTCTGCAAAGAAAAACAAAGCAGGGATTGAGGTTTTAAAAGATGTTGGCTTTATAATATGTAGTTCCTGCCGAAGGCAGCAGCTCATGCTGCGTCTGGCAAGCTTAAGGATCCTAAAATAATTTGCAAAGGTTAAACACATTTTCCCCCTGCCACACTCCCTTGCAAATGTCTTATTCCAACAAACTGAGTCATCGGAGAGTACACAGAATTATAGCGGAGTTTGCTCATGATGCCCCCTCCTCAGAGAGGAAGACAGCATGCTTTGTAGACTCTGACTAGCTTTGTGTTAGAACGAGGAAAAGGCCGCTTAAAAAAAAACACCCAAACTTGCAAATACACTCTAAATACTTTCTGCAATCTCCTAAATGTCAGGCTGAAATTTTCCACTGTTTCCTTCTGCCAAGACTACTCAGGGTAGCAAGTTGGGCCAAACAATTCCCAAGCCCCCAGTCCGCAGGAAATCTTTTATTATTATTTTTAGACACCGTCCTCACTCTTAAATGGCCAAGAACACCCACACAAAATAAAGGGCGCATCTTTTTTCCCCCTGAGTAGTGACCAATTGACAAATGGGTTTTATTTCCTTTGATGCTCTCTACGTGTTGTTGTAAAACCAGCTCAGCTCTAAGAAATAGTGAGGAGGGAAACGCTAGAACAATTTTGAGCGTCTTCTCATGCTGAAAAGATTTGCTGGAGAATCGTGCCTTGCTTAGGGAACCAGGGCCATTCAAATCATTTTCTAGGAGTCGGATAAACGGCTGTACTCGGTACAGGGGAAATTACCCCAGTAATACCTGCATAAGCATCTTTCAGGGTGCCTGAATTGAAAATTGGCTGTGAGGAGAAAAGATCAGAGGGACTAAATTTATCCCTGGGGTAAGTCCACTGGATTCCAGAGTCCTGTACAAGGCCCTAGGGATTTTATAAAGGACAGTTCAAACCCTGATGGAAAATTATTTGGACTGGAAAAATATTAGAAATTCTAGGGGAAAAAACGTTTTTGTTTGAGAGTACTGATCCCTGGGGATCACGACACACATAGCACTGATCTCTGTGGCATTTTTGTGAGACCTTGCAATGGGACACTGTATGACTATATCAATGATTCTGAAAGTTAGGGATGATGTCAAATTTCTAATCTGTGCTCTTTCAACCCTCATATCCCTGTTTCAATTGCTATTCTCCCTTTTGAGGAGGAGGAAGAGGAGGAGGAGGAGGAGAAGAAGAACTGGTTTTTATATGTTGACTTTCTTTACCTTTTAAGGAGAATCAACCAGTTTACAATTTCCTTCCCTTCCCCTCCCCACAACAGATACCTTGTGAGGTAGGTGGGGCTGAGAGAGTTCTGAGAGAACAGTGACTAGCCCAACATCGCCCAGCTGGCTTCATGCATAGGAGTGGGGAAACCAACCCGGTTCACCAGATTAGAGTCTGCCGCTCATGTGGAGGAGTGAGGAATCAAATGTGGTTCTCCAGATTAGAGTCCACCATTCTTAACCACTACACCACGCTGGATGTCTAACCCTTGATTCTTTATTTCTGCACCACCGTCTTTTCCCTTGAGCTAAATATTCCCTGTTGGGGGATGTGGAATGGCATAGTATAGCCCAGTCTCATCAGCTCTTGGATGTAAGTAGGACCAGTACTTATATGGGAGACCACCAAAGAAAACTTTGCAGAGGTAGGCATTGGCAAACCCCCTCTGCTTCATCACTTGCCTTGAAAACCCTATGAGTTCGCCATAAGTTGGCTGCAACTTGACGGCAGTTCACACACACACACACACACACACACACATTCTCTGTTGCCAACAGCTTAGGACAAAAAAACCTGCCTCTTTAATAGAGACTTAATGGGATGATATTTGCCATGTGATGTTATTTCCGTCCATGCCGTGAAAAGCTTCAACTGCCCATTTCCACACATTGAGACTCTCGTAAACGGAGTCTCCAGGCTGTTGGCAACCCTAACTGTAAACTATAGATTTTTAATAATATTTGTGTATCAGTATATCAGCATTATTCTGTATAAGTTCTGTGCAGTGTTCATATAAACACCATCTGTGCATATTTTTAAAAGCATCCAACTTGTGAACACAGTACAAACACAAATCTATAAAATACACAGAGAAAAACAGAGACCCCAAACCACTGATCCCCTCCCCTCCAATACACAAATATAAAAAGCAACAAGATAGAAAACTTTCCTCATTTCTTTTTGAAGAGCAAAAAAAACATCTTCATTCATACACAGAGAAGAAAAAGTGGACGAACGAAGATCCCCCCTCTCTCTCGCCTTTTATGCAGGGATGTTTCTCCGGGGTCACCCCTGCCGACTGTTTCAGGGCTTCCTTTTGATTATTAGGGTTGCCAGGTCCCTCTTCACCACGGGTGGGAGGTTTTGTGGGTGGAGCCTGAGGAGGCGGGGTTTAGAGAGGGGAGGGACTTCAATGCCATAGTGTCCAATTGCCAAAGCGGCCATTTTCTCCAGGGGAACTGATCTCGATCGGCTGGAGATCAGTTGTAATAGCAAGGTGTGATGGATAAGGGGTTAATCTGCAGCAAGAGCTGACACTCTGAGCTCTGAGAGACAAAGAATTCAGAGCTGGGTGAAGGGACGAAGAAGAAGCGAGATTGTACTCTGTGAACCTGAGGGTTCTGTTAAAGCCGAAGCTTTTTTTTTTTTAATAATATAAAACAAAACAAACAAATACAATAATAACAAAAAATAAAAAGAAAATACAAAAGAGTATCAATCATAATTATACAAAGTTATAAAGTTCAACAAAGCAAAAAATACCCTTTTGACCCTCCACCCACCTTAAAAAGTGACCCATCACCTGACTTCCGCAGGTGTCTAAACAGTTTTGAAAGTTGTTAAGAATAATAATAGAAAAGTAAATAAACTTGTTTCTATAACTCACTAACTAAAATAGTAAAATCCATTTTTTGCCAGTTTATCCCAATATGTGATGGCCTTTGCCCAAGATTTTTGAATGCTTCCATATCTTTTCCATGTAGGAATTCTGTTAATTTGGCCATTCTCATATACATCCATAGTTTCCCTCTCCAGTCACGAATGAAAGGTTTATTCACTTGCTTCCAAACTTTAGCTATTACAATTCGGGCAGCAGCAGCCGAAGCTATCAGCACACACAACCTGTGGCAGCGACAGGAGTGAGAATTGGGTTAGAGAGGGCCCATTCTCAGGTCACGAAGGGGAATTAGTCTCTGAGGTAGAGCTATCCCGGTAGCAGGGAGGTGTGGAGGATTACAGCCACTAAGGTGGGGTAGTCAGTGAGGGATTTGGAAGAGGGATTTTGCATATTTCCCCAAACTTCTGTCAGTTCTCTGAGGAGGGAAAGGAACTCAGACGTCCTTCGCTCCTGTGAGCTATGCTGGGGACAGAGACTGCATCTGAATAACAGTTCTGAGGGATAGAACTAAGCTTGAAACTAAGAACGAAAGGAACTTGAGTGAAGAAAACATCTAAGCTATTTTATGTAGATAATCTTATGTAGATAAACCTGACTTTGCGTTTCCCCTCCGATTTCCTCCTTTCCCTTGAAAACCAATCTCTGTGAGTTCTGTTCAACAAACTTCCCTGTTTTGCCTGTTTGAGTTAAAAAGCCTCTTGTCCCCTATTTCTCACTGAGGTAGATACTGGTGTGGGACTGGAGGAGAAGGAAAATAATCTCCTCACAAATACACTCAGGCCAACGCTTTTCCCTCAGCATATACGGCCGGGCTGAGAGAGTGGGATATTGAAGTGGTTGAAAGGGGGGGGGTGCGTCATACAGGGGATCGCCAGCTACTACCTGGAAGTTGGCAACCCTATTGACTATGCATGCCTTCTCCACCTGTCAGAGGTCGCCTTACTCTCCCCACACATAATATTGTCGAAGGCTTTCACGGTCAGAGTTCATTGGTTCTCGTAGGTTATCCGGGCTGTGTGACCGTGGTCTTGGTATTTTCTTTCCTGACCTTTCGCCAGCAGCTGTGGCAGGCATCTTCAGAGGAGTAACACTGAAGGACAGGGTCTGAAGGACAGAGGAGTAACACTGAGAGACCCTGTCCTTCAGTGTTACTCCTCTGAAGATGCCTGCCACAGCTGCTGGTGAAACGTCAGGAAAGAAAATACCAAGACCACGGTCACACCGCCCGGATAACCTACAAGAACCAATCTCCCCACACATTTTGTTTGCACTTTCCAGATTTTGGCTAAAACAGCATCTGGAAAATGCGGGCAAAACCCGCAGGGAGAGCGAGGTGACCTCTGACAGGTGGAAAAGGCATGCATAATCAAAAGAAAGCCCTGAAGCACTCGGTGAGGGTGACCGTGGGGAAACGTCGCTGCAAAAAAGGCCTCTCTCTCTCTCTCTCTCTCTCTCATATATCGGAGGAAACGTGGACTGAAGATGTGACATATATCAGGCAACCAGCACAATGACGAAGACACAGCACCTGCCTGTCCTTCTACCAGAGGGAAGGTTTTCATTGCCACTATCCTTCCCAACTTGATTTTTTCTTACTGAGTGGACTAATTCCCTACGCATACCCACACACTACCCTGTGCCTAATAGATAACATTAAAATCCCTGTGCGTCTTTATTTTGAACAGTAATTGGCAGTAAAATTTAGAAGCGGGTTCTTCATTCGCAACAATATACGTAATATACGATGCTTTGTGCTCTCTTTTAAAAATGTGCCCGAGCTTCTTTTTCTGCAGCCTACGAAATTTAATGCCAACATTTTTGCAAGGCTAACGTTAAAAGTCTGGGTTAAAGCAAATGAATAAAGTCTTCCATTTTCCTCTGGGAGCAGCTGGCATTACAGTGCCTGGCTGTAAAATGGGATATCCAAGCAGTATTTCATTCTGGTTATAAAACCAAGGCCCCCAATCCCAAGAAAATTAAGGGCAAACTGCAGGAGACGTGCAAATGTGTTCAATGAAACCCCAATGGTGGCCTTACATAAAGAATAAATGCTTTGGAAGGGAATTCTTTTAAACAGGGGAGGGCTTAATCCTTTCCCTATTGGCCTTTTCCCATTCTCAATCACTCCCACCTAGTCACCTCTCCCCCAGGTCCAGATACCTGTTTGCTAGGGTTGCCATCCTCCAGGTACTAGCTGGAGATCTGCTATTACAACTGATCTCCAGCCGATAGAAATCAGTTCCCCTGGAGAAAATGGTCACTTTGGCTATTGGACTCTATGGCATTGAAATCCCTCCCCTCCCCAAACCCCGCCTCCTCAGGCTTCACTCCCAAAAGCTCCCACCAGTGGCAAAGAGGTACCTGGCAATCCTTACTGGCAGGTGAGAGAACAAATGAAGTCTAGCAGTTAAAATGCTGGACTAGAACTGCAGAAGCCTGTGTTTGAGTTCCCCCTAGGGCTACAAAACTCACTGGGTGACCTTCAGCCAGGTAACACACTCTCAGCCTCCCCTACCTCACAGGGTTGTTGTAAGGATAAAACAGTAGGCAGAAGCACCATGAATGCTTCCCTGGGCTCCTTGGAGAAAGGGTGGGGTAAAATTCGATAGAAAAGCATGGCCATTCACCCCCTTCTCCCCATGCTGCCCTTTGTTTTAATGTCTGCCAAGGATTCATTCAAGGCTGGCAAAGTAGGGCTGCCATATTTCCAGGCAGAAATTGAAATGAATGAGCCACAGAATCTGTTGCCAAGCCCACGTCTCTTGCACCGTGCATCTATGAACTGGTTGCACCGGAAACACAGATGCTGAGTATGCAGGGCCAGAGTGTGATCGGAGGCGGTGAAAGTGGACAGGTTGAACACAAAAAACTGCCACTGGGGGGGGGGGGGGCAAACAGACACTGGCTTTTAAAAACTCAGATTTTTTCCTGTTCTAAAAATGCTTGTTCACAAAACGGAAATCATGAATTTAAAAGGCTGCATTTCAGACTATTCTTAGGAGCATACTTAGGAGCATTCCTTGGCTCCCCTCCCCCCTCACAGCTACAGCCCTGTCTTCATTGCATGCATTTGCATGTAACATATACATAGACTTTCGCTTGTGCTTAAATGAGTCACACTGACTTGTCCTTTGGATTTCAATGGGATTTAAGCATGACTAACATCTTCTGGATCTAGGCCACCAAGATAGGAACCTTTACAGTGAAATGATAATGTTCAATTTATTGCAAACTTGGGGGACTGTGTAGGTTTGCAGAAAATCTGAAATGTTATATATATATATAAATTCCCCTCCAAATTAAACAAAGTGTTGTCTGTGTATGCTAGGGTTGCCAACTTCCAGGTGGTGGCTGGAGATTTTCTGCTATTACAACGGATCTCCAGCTCCCTTGGATGGCCTCTTTGGCAATTGGACTCTATAGCATTGAAGTCCCTCCCCTCCCCAAACGCCACCCTTCTTGGGCTCCACCCCCAAAACCTCCCGCCAATGGCAAAGAGGAACCTGGCAACCCGGGGGGGGGGGGAATCAGCGGTCTTCTGGGGGAACAAGGAACTGGTGAAAATCCCCCCCCCCCGGATGCCAGGTCAGTGGCTGGCATCCCTGGGAGCTTTAGAGACAGGGCAAGGGGGCAGAAATGACATCACACAACTCATGACATCATGTCCTGGAGAAAACCTATATGTGACATCAGCAATGCTCTATCCAGCAGGAGCATTGCCTGTTGCACTCATGTTACATCTGGGCTTTCTCATGATGCCATTTCTACTCTCAGACCTGGCTTCTGCCATTCTGGGGAATGAGGGCAGGCCCACCAGTGAAAACTCTCCTGCCATAAGTAGGCGCCTGGCAACCCTAGCCCCCCACCCCACTGTGCCCAAGGAAATGTTAGATGAAATCCAAACCACGGGCTGCGAGTCTGCTCTTGATTGTTCAAGAGTAAATGCTAGACATGCCTGTACCATCCAACGGCATATCCTCTACATTTAACAGCTGAAAACAGAGATACCTTTGGAAGAGCCCCCTGGTTTTTTAGCCAGGATGACAGCCTGAACCTGCATTGCTGAAGGCTTCTGTTCTGTCTGTTTACACTGTAAACATGCCTGAGGAACAAATTGTAGTATTCCCCCCCACCCTCCAAACACATCATTCAGAGATTTGACTGGAGAGAGTGCATCAGTAATGATTCAAGCGTCAAGATGGAAATCTGGGAAAGCCAGGTTCGAATCTCCACTCTGCCATGGAAGCTTGCTCGGTGATTTTGAATTAGTCAGTCTATCTCCCCCCCCCTTTTTGTGCTGTCAAGTCACAGCTGACTTATGGAGACCCCAGGTGGAGTTTTCAAGGCAAGAGACATTCGGAGCCATTGTCTGCCTCCATGTCACGTATGGTTGCCAGCCTCCAGGTACTAGCTGGAGATTTGCTATTACAACTGATCTCCAGCTGATAGAGATCAGTTCCCCTGGAGAAAACGACAGACATGGAAATTGGACTCTATGGCATTGAAGTCCCTCCCCTCCCCAAACCCCACCTTCCTCAGGCTCTGCCCCAAAAACCTCCTGCTGGTGGTGAAGAGGGACCTGGCAACCCTAACGTCACGGCTTTGGTATTCCTTGGAAATCTCCCATCCAAATACTAGCCAGGGATGGCCCTGCTTAGCTTCTGAGATCTGATGAAATCAGGCTAGCCTGGGGCTACCCAAATCAGGGCCAATCTGTCTTAACCTAGAATATTTCATAGAATCATAGAGCTGGAAGCGACCACCAGGGTCATGTAGTCCAACCCCCTGCACAATGCAGAAAATTCACAACTACTTCCCCCCACACACACACACCCAGTGACCCCTACTCCATGCCCAGAAGATAGCCGAGATGCCCTCCCTCTCATGATCTGCCTAAGGTCACAGAATCAGCATTGCTGACAGATGGCCATCTAGCCTCTGCTAAAAACCTCCAGGGAAGGAGACCTTACCGCCTCCCGAGGAAGTCTGTTCCACTGAGGAATCGCTCTAACTGTTAGAAAATTCTTCCTAAAGTCTAGATAGAAACTCTTTTGATTTAATTTCAACCCATTGGTTCTGGTCCGACCCTCTGGGGCAACAGAAAACTACTCGGCACCCTCCTCTATATGACAGCCCTTCAAGTACTTGAAGGTGGTTATCATATCACTTCTCAGTCTCTCCTCTTCAAGCCAAACATATCCAACAAAAAGAGTACTTGTTTTGAGACTAAAATGGAGGAGGGGAGAATGACAACGCAAGCTGCTTTAGGTCTCCATTGGAGAGAAAATCAGAGTATAAATATCTAAATAAACAAAATTAAATTGACTCACTGAAATACTGCAGAAAAAGCTGGATCCTGAAGAAATATAACCCAGGCAACTCATAGTTACATTATTTTTTATATATCATCCCCAAACAGTGAAAACAGTGGTTTGACACAGTGGTTCGACACAGACAGGAACTGACCCTGGTAAACACGGACAGTCGGACCACTTGCAGCGAGTCTCTATCCTTGCCAAAAATAAGTATACTAGAATATCCACCTGTTTCTAGGACTGCTTATCTGCACTGTGAAAAGGGGTTATTTAACATATTGCAGCTAAGAATGGAACAGGGTAGTGTTAGAGCTATGAATATTCATGGTTTTTTTCCATTCCTGAAGCAAAATTTTCCATTTTTGCAGTCGCAGCCATGTGTCCCAAACAAGCAACAGGTTTGTAAATAGCTTTTGTCGAAACACACATGCACAACCAGCTGGGAACTGCAATGATCAGATTGTTGTGCAAAAAGCCCATCTTTGCTTTTGTAGGCAAGTTTGCCGAAAATGCAAGGCCGTTTTTTTCAGAAAGTGGAAACATCTGCAGAAAAGGCTGGGAAGGTTTCATACATCCCTGCAAACAACTTAGGCTCTGATTGGAATGCTTAATTATAATATAACTCCATTTACCCCAGTAAAAATGGTCGCGAACCCTCAATTGGCTGTGGCTGGCTTCTGTGCTTCTGCTCTTTAATGCGAACATGAAACTAACTAGCATTATCCTAAGCGCTAAAATCTGAGGATGATTCATAATTATTGGATGAACATAATGAGACGGGGGGGGGGAGAGATTAATGCATTCTCATAACTATCTTTGAGCCTTTGATACTGATAGCACCAAATATTTTTCCTTGATTGTCACCATACTAACTTCCATTTCACAATGCTGTCTCTAAAGCAATTCCAGTGTTTTGCTCCAACAACATTATCAAAAAAATTCAGCTTTCTGGGACTGTTGCTTTTGAATTATTTGTATTTTAATCCCCTGGCTCAGGAAACGAGAGATTCCAGCCAAACTCTCTGTGTATCGTTAGATGAGTTATAAATATTTGATCATGTTAATTGGCATCAGGACAGAAGAAAGGAAAGCTGCGGTGCATAAAAGTGGTGCAGTTGGGGCTCTTGTGGTTTTGAAAGGCTGTTTGTATCTCTTGTGTTGAGCTGTTTTAAGGGTCATAGAAACTCAATGGTCTCAACTTTAAAAAAATCTTGTTATATGAGCCGAGCCAAAGGCATTCACAGTATTTCATAAACATTATTGGCAGAGTAAGAAAAAAAAAGTCACCCGTTGACTATTTGTTGGCACTTCTTGTGAAACTGCATTCGTTCATTTACTTCGGCCTCTCTGATTCTCAGTATTCTCAACTGCACTCGCTTACCAATGGCAACATTACATAAGAACATAAGAAAGGCCCTGCTGGATCAGACCCAGGCCCATCAAGTCCTGCAGTCTGTTCACACAGTGGCCAACCAGGTGCTTCTAGGAAGCCACAAACAAGACAACTGCAGCAGCACCATCCTGCCTGTGTTCCACCGCACCCAAAATAATAGGCATGCTCCTCTGATACTAGAGAGAATAGGTATGCAGCATGACTAGTATCCATTCTAACTAATAGCCATGAATACCCATTTCCTCCATGAATATGTCCACTCCCCTCTTAAAGCCCTCCAAGCTGGCAGCCATCACCACATCCTGGGGCAGGGAGTTCCACAATTTAGCTATGTGTTGTGTGAAAAAATACTTCCTTTTATCTGTTTTGAATCTCTCACTCTCCAGCTTCAGCAGATGACCCCGCGTTCTAGTATTATGGGAGAGGGAAAAAACTTCTCCCTGTCCACTCTCTCCAAACCATGCATAATTTTATAGACCTCTATCATGTCTCTCCTCAGTCACCTTCTTTCCAAGCTAAACAGCCCTAAGAGTCCTAACCGCTCCCCATAGGACAGTTGCTCTAGTCCCCTAATCATTGTGGTTGCTCTTTTCTGCACAGAGAGCCCGTGTGGTGTAGTGGTGAAGAGCGGCAAACTCTAATCTGGAGAACTGGGTTTGAGTCCCCACTCCTCCACATGAAGCCTGCTGGGTGACCTTGGGCTAGTCACAGTTCTCTCAGAACTCTTTCAGACCTAACATCCTCACAAGGTGCCTGTTGTGAGAGAGAGAGGAAGGAAAGGTGACCGTAAGCCACTTTGAGACTCCTTACGGTAGAGAAAAAACAGGGTATAAAAACCAACTCTTAAATCTAATTGGCTATGTATAGTTGTGACTCCACTCTGTTCATTGTATGAACCTTGGTAGGGTTGGGTTCCTCATGGAAAAAGTAGTGCTGACACAGCAGCAACCAAGAGGAACAGTGGTACTGAAGATGATATGAAAAGAGAATATTCGCACAATCTAAGTGGTTTTCAGGACTACCCTACCAAAAGGTCTGGTTTCTACCCTGAAAGACCAAAATCTCAGCTTCAGTCTTCATAAATGTCAATAGGGTTTACTTTCAAATAAGCATGTACAGAATTACAACATAACATCATGGAGGAGTTGTGGTACTCTGGTAGAGGATCTGCTTGGTGTACAAGAGGTCCCAGGTTCAATTGCTGGCATTTCCATTTAAAAAAATAGTATCCGATAGTAGATGATGTGAACGATATCTGCCTGAGACCCTGGAAATGTCATGAGTCAGCCTGCAGAGACCTCCTCTGATGAAGAGGAAACAGAAGCCAGAACAGAGGGACATCCTCAGGCAGAAGTCCCACAGGAACAACCACAGGGCCTACAGCCTGCCAGAATAGAGGATCAGCCAAAGTCAGGAGATGACTCACCATGCCTGCAGCCTGCCAGCTCAAGGACTCCAGTTGGACCTGACACCTTGCAACATGCAGTGTCTCCAGAGGCCTCGCCAAGGCCACTGGAGTAGAGAAGAAAACAGGTTCGTCTGGCAATGCAGCAGAGACAGCAGAGTGCTAGACTGAAGGCTTTACAGAGGAACCTCCCCAGTAGCAGTGATGAGGAAGAGCAGGGCTGAAGCACCACCTGTGAACTCAGCCTCATCAGCATCAGCTGGCTCTGCTACAGCAGCAGGGGAAGGGATTTAAGCCATCAGTTAGGCTTGGCTGTTGTGCAAGCAACTTGTCACCAACCTCTTTGTGTACCGGCCTTGTTTCCCTGCTATCCTTTGGATTCCTGGTATCCTGACTTCTTGGACTGGCTCTGACTAACGCCTTGGACTTCCCTTGCCTGTATTGCTATCTTGGACTCTGCCTTCACTGTGAATGACCTTGGACTGTTCCCCAGACTACTCTTACAGCTTACAGCCCTCGCTTCTCGCCTGCACCACGACAGGAGAGTTGTTGCCATTCCAAGTAGACAATACTAACCTTGATGACCAATGGTCTGATTCAGCATAAGGCAGCTTAATGTGTATGTTCAAGTTCTGACCTAGTTCATCTGCATAACCAACCGATGACATTGTTAACTTATTCCTATTTTACCCATGGAAAACTAAATAATCAGATGAATGACAAGGACAGGTGTACTCATACTGCGATGTGTGCATGCTCTAGGTACCTGCCACCAGTTTGGGCTTTAGGGCTGTCAAAAAAAAAAATTCGGTACAGTTCGGATTCGGCCGAATTTGGCCCTTGTGGGTTCGGTACGTGCCGAAGTCTGAACTCCCCCACTTCGGATCCGTTCAATTCGGCGGGAATTCAAAGTTTGGAAAAAAAATTCGGCCGAATAAAGCCATTAAAAACACAATCACGCCTTTCCGCGGCTCTGGGGGGGCATTTTTGGGCTTAGAGGTCCCAAACTTTCAGCACAGCTTCAAAGGACGTATATTGAAAGACTGCCCAAGTTTTGTAAAGATTGGGTCAGCGGGGGCTGAGATATGGGCCCTGAAAGGGGTCCCCCCCACCCTGAATGTGCATCTCTCAGCAGAGCTTGCCGCCCAGGCACAAAGCTCCCAGCCCCGACAAACAGCTGATGAGAGCAAGGGCGGGGCAGGTGCTAAGAACTTTGCAAAGCAACACAACTGAAAAGCAAAACCTTTGCAAACATGCAAAGGGCGGGGCAGGTCTGAAGAATTTTGCAAAACAATACAACTGCAAAGCAACACAAGTACGCAATGCAACACCTTTGCAACAGTGCAAAGCAACACCTGACACCTGGGAGTTTGCATACCATGGAAAGGGACAGAGGCAGCTAGCTATGCATAATGAGCAGGAGGGGGTGGAATTTCTCCTTTTGCATTGGACTTGGGACCAGGCAGATGCATTCTTTAAGTCACCATTTGAAAACCAGTTTTGAGCAAGCATCAAAATAACCTAACTGATCTTATGAATGAGGAAAAACCTGAAGAATAAAAATGAAGCCCCCCCCCCTCAAACCAGGGAGAGAGAGACACACCCCAGGCAGAACCGGCAAAAGCCCCCTTTGGCTTCCCCCCCCACCCACAGAAACTGCTCCCTCCCCACACACACACACAGACTCTGCTTTCCCCCCCCACACACACACAGAAAAGAAAAAATATAGATTAAAGCCCCCAAAGGGGTCTTACTGTGGCTGTCTTCTGTTCCAGCAGGAGGGGCTGGGAGGCTGGGTAATCCAATATGATTCCATTTGTATCCAATATAAGATCCATATGTATGCATCTCTCGAGGTTGATCCATTCATCCCAATAGGGAAAAGGGGAAAGCCCATATCTCGGGGGGCCCTGACCCAATGTTTACAAAACTTGGGTGGTCTCTTAAAAAGCCTTGTCTGAAGCTCTGCTGAAAGTTTGGGGTCGGCACACCCAAAAATGCGCCCCCTGCAGCCACGGAAAGAGAAAAGGGGGGGAGCCGATATTTCAGCCCCCACTGAACCCATCTTTACAAAACTTGGGTGGTCTCTTAAGAGGGATTCTCTGAAGCTATGATAAAAGTTTGGGGGCTGCACTCCAAAAAAAGCGCCCCCTGCAGCCACGAAAATGGAAAAGGGGGGAGAGGAAAAAGGGGTGGAGCCCATATCTCGGGGGGCCCTGACCCAATGTTTACAAAACTTGGGGGGTATCTTAAGAAGCCTTGTCTGATGCTCCGCTGAAAGTTTGGGGTCGGCACACCCAAAAATGCGCCCTCTGCAGCCATGGAAAGAAAAAGGGGGGAGCCCATATCTCGGGACCCCCTGACCCAATGTTTACAAAACTTGGGTGGTCTCTTAAGAAAACCTGTCTGAATATCCCCTGAAAGTTTGGGGTCTGTACCCAAAAAAATGCACCCCCTGCAGCCACGGAAAGGAGCGAATGTGCACAAGCACCCCCTCACACACACATAAGGATTTCCCTCTCTCTCTCTCTTTCCCCGGCCGGCCGCACATCAGCTGCTTCCTCCAGTACTCGATCCTGACTGATTGGCCAGAAGAAGACCCAGCTTGGCCACCGATTGGCCGGGGGAGGAGAATGCTGCTTACTGAAGGTTATGCTGCTTACTGACGGCCCCGAATTGGCCGAATTTATTCGCGAACTCCCGAACTCGCTGAATTCGGCCCCCCCGGTTGCCCGCCAGTTTTGAGTTCGGTTCCTCCCGAACTAAAAACCGCCGAATCAAGGGAAATTCGGCTGATTTTCAGTTCGGGCCGAACCGAATTGACAGCCCTATTGGGCTTCCTCCTTCATGTGCATATACATGATGATGCATGTACACACATGCGCACATGCACATGCAACCAGAGTCGCTATCCTATTTTTCCTAAAGTGATGTTTGAAATGAATTGGATGTGTGCTGCTCCAGGGAAACATCTGCAGGGATTTTATGGGCAGCCACAAGAATTACAAGAAGATTAATAATGAAATTTCTTAGGTGGTTGAATCTCTCTCAGCTGACTTGAGTTAGGTCCACAAGAAGCTACCTGAATGGAATTAGGTTGTGCTATAGTGATATTTAGCAGATAAAATGTTTCCCTTCTCAATAAAAAATCATGTTAATATTGCAGATAGCCAAAAAATATAGGTCAATGACATAATAACTGGGAAATAAATATCTCTCTTTCCGACTGCATATGTTCAAAGCACTCTACATACATTATTTCATCTTCCACCAGTGAAAAATCTGACCACACGTTCTGTAAACGCTGAGTAAAAGAAACAAGGAAGTGTGGAATTTAATTGGCACATCCAGATGGCATCAGTGGCTGAAGAGTATAAACCTTGGGAGCAAGAGGGTGACTTTAAGAAGGGGGGAAGACTCTTGTATGTATTGCTTGACTTCCTTTGTGTTCTGTTGCAGGTGGATTTCTGAACTGAATGGTTTCTATCTTTCACCTGGCACTTGAAACAGATGCATCCTAGCAGAGATAATTATAATCAGGGCTAGACTGATAGTAGAATATTTTGGAATTATCTATTGCATGAACATCCTACCATTTTATTCCATGCAATTAAATGTTCTGGGCAGCCTGCCATGCAGACCCAAATCTGCTTATCTTCAGCACTGCTGCTGCCTCAGATGCTTTAACAGACTATCCGCTGGGACCAAGGCCTCCACCATTTTACCCCATAAAACACTAGGAGGTGGTGTTCAAACCAGAAACTCTGGCAGCAGGAAACTGGAATTGTCCTTTATGCATCATTGGTAGGGTTGCCAATGCTGATAGGCTTGTGGACTGTTTATTGGGGACTATTGTTTGTGTGTACGTATGGTCTCTTGTGTGTTACTTGCTGTTGGTTAGAGTATATGGCATTAGAGATTGTAGTTTGCTAGAGATGCTTAGTTAGGCTTAAGGTTAGTACCCACACTTAGAGTTAAGGTAGGGCGCAATAGTTTTTATAAGTTTCCTTTCTATAAGTTTCTTTTAGTATATGTATTCACATTAAATAGGTGTCTAGAGATATAGAGCCTGTGTGCTGTTCTTTTTGTCTCAACCTCCAGGTGGTGGCTGGAGTTCTGCTATTACAACTGATCTCCAGGTGATAAAAATTAGTTCCCCTGGAGAAAATGTCTCCTTTGTTCATTGCACTCTCCCCTTGAAGCCCCTCCCCTCTCCAAACCCCGCCCTCCTCAGGCTCCACCTCAAGCATCTCCAGGTAATTCCCAACCCAGAGCTGTCAGCCCTAACCATTGGGGTAGCTTGTGGAAGGAAGCTGCTTCTGGCTGTTCTGTGCTGCACTGCAGTGATGCCAAAGGGTGGTAGGATAGGAAGGCAGGAATGGGCATTGAGCAATCACAGTGAGAAGAGGTAGAGCTAGGGTGGCCAGGTCCATCTTTGCCACTGGCGGGAGGTTTTTCGGGTGGAGTCTGAGGAGGGAGGGGTTTGGGGAGGGACTTCAATGCCATAGAGTCCAATTGCCAAAGTGGCCATTTTCTCCTGGTGAACTGATCTCTATCGGCTGGAGATCAGTTGTAATAGCAGGAGATCTCCAGCTAGTATCTGGAAGTTGGCAACCCTAGGTAGACCGAGTAAGATAGCTAGCAAAAATTCTTGCTCCAGCCCAGCTCCTGGAAGGTCGGCAGTTCAAGACCTCTATGGCTGATAACTGTAAGAATACTTTGTTCTACTTCAGGTAATTCTTGGAATAAAGATACATGAACCCTTTTTCTGTATTTTTAGTATAGTGACATAAGATCAACAGCAATCAGACTTTTAGTCTCTCCGGATACCATATGCCCAGAAAAACAAAACAAACCCCAACAGGATTGTTAGAGCTATCACAGATGTTTCAAAGGTCTAGCAGATGCCCCTGAAATCTTGGATTTTTTTTCTTTACCCATTCTATAGCAGAGCCATGTTAGCAATGGCTTTTGAAATTTCCCTGCATTTCAAAATACAGGGTTCCCAGGAATATGGCAGTCTGCTGTTGACAAAACACAAAATCAAGGTCCTTTGGGGCGTGTTGAAATGGATGGGTGGCATACCCCTCAACATTTCAGAAACAGAAATAGGGGCATGTGACACCCCAAATCTAATACCAAGGATACCACTGCCACAGCTCCCTTCCCGAAGACACGTCAAAGAAGGTTTTTCTCCACCTTCTAGATTCTGTATTCATTTATCCATCAGTTACGTGACATGTTTTCTACTTGTTGAGAAGCTAGAAGGGTTGTACTGTATGAAATGGCAGGTTCTATACTGCATGGTGCTTTAATGCTCCTGTGAAGGCATTTACTTGCACGTGCATGAAAGAGCAGATACAACAATTCCATCCTCAGAGAGACTCTAGGGGAGGGAATTGAATCCCAAAGTACAATGCTTCTAGCAACTGAGACTGAACTGTATAATAAGGCATCCCCAAATGCATCCCCGTGGCACAGAGTGGTAGCTGCTGTACTGTAGTCAAAAGCTCTGCTCATGATCTGAGTTCGATCCTGATGGAAGTCGGTTTCAAGTAGCCGGATCAAGGTTGACTCAGCCTTCCATCTTTCCGAGGTCAGTAAAATGAGTACCCAACTTGCTGGGGGTAAAGTGTGGGTGACTGGGGAAGGTAATGGCAAACCACCCCGTAAACAAAGAGCAAAATGCATGCGTTTCGCCGAATATGCGTTCGATCCTGGCTGAATCCTGGCTGAAACAGAGAATAAAGGAGGCTAAAGCGACCATGCATTTTCGCCCAAAGTCTGCCTAGTAAAGGTCGGGATGTGACGTCAGTCACCCCATGGGTCAGTAATGACCCAGTGCTTGCACAGGGGACTACCTTTACCTTTTAAAGGCAAAATTAGAGACAACAATCTATAAAAGACAAATAATAGGATAAATTGGGACAGGTAAACATTTGACATGATTGTTTGAACCCTGGCTTTGCAATGGCATTATAGACAGAAAAGGAATATATATATAACTTCCCAGAGTCAAACTACGTACATAATAAAGAAAAGGCAGAGAGCTTTTGAGATGAGGGCCCCCTATGACAGCCACTGGCTCATTACCCTTAAGCATACCATCTTTTGGTCCCATTATCTAGGAAAACACAAGAAACAGTCGACTATGATAGAGGAGTAGACGGCTCATTTGCTGACTCTGTTGTAAGCATCCACCATCTTAATGCCGAAGGGGGCGGGGAAAGGATTTTACAGATAACAACATTGGTAAATGGAAAAATATATAGTTGAACAAAATACACATCATACACAAAGATGCTTGGGCCACACTGACTAGTTGACTCGTGTACTGATCAGAGCGTTAAAGTGGTTAGGGTACTTCCACAACAGATAAAACTTTGAAATATTGTACAAAAATAGTCTAAGACAACCCAGCTACCAAAAAAGTCTGAAAACACCAATATCTTTACATCTAAACTGTTAAAATAGGCCTTATCTACACATAGGGTTGTCAACCTTCAGGTACTAGCTGGAGATCTCCTGCTATTACAACTCATCTCCAGCCGATAGAGATCAGTTCCCTGGAGAAAATGGCTGCTTTGGCCATTGGACTCTATGGCATTGAAGTCCCTCCCCTCCCCAAACCCCACCTTCCTCAGGCTCCACTCTCAAAACCTCGAGGTATTTCCCAACCCGGAGCTGGCAACCCTATCTACACAATACAAAGTCCCTGGGTTGGGTCCAGGACCAAAAATAAGGATTGTGAGTCAGATGTGTGTGTGCAAGTCCTCTGAAACTCATTTCTTAGGTATACAGGGCCAAATTTGCATTGGGGCCACAACATGCAGGAAGAATAGGTTTATGCCTTCTCCCCTGTGTCATTTTTCTGCCTAGAGGAGTGCTATTTGCCCCACTGAGTAAACCTTCATGTACCCACTAGTAATGTGGACCCTGCCACAATAGGCCAAAAAATCCTCAAGATTATTTCAGGTTGGGTTACCGGGGAGGGGGAGGATTAAGCCTAGGGTTGCCAGCTCAGAGTTAGGAACTACCTGGAGATTTTAGGGGGTGGGGCCTGGGGAGGAACCTCAGGAGGGTATAATGCCATACAGCCCACTCTCCAAAGCAGCCATTTTCTCCGGGAGAACTGATCTTGGTTGTCTGCTGTGTTCCAGGGGTTGGAAGAGGCTGGCACACACCCCAGTACCTCACTCTTCTGGGCATTCTGGCCTCAGTACCGAGAGGAGAAGGGGTTCAGGTCACCAATGTTCTTCCTTCCTCCTCTCTCTGCCCTGGTTTCCCTTTCAGTTTGGGAAGGTCCTCCTTGGCCTGAGTCCCTGGCCTCTATGAAGCAGCCCCTCTTGCCCATTCCCACCACCTCACCTGTCCCTGCTTCCTGTGGAATTAGCCTTACATGGAGAAAGTACAGGGAGGGCTGGGCTGTGAGTCAGATGTGGCCTTTATTATGGCCAACCTGCCTGCCTGTTCTGGATCCCCCCTGGGTAGTTTGTCCTGGCCAGATTTGCCAGCTTGGTGACGGGCCCAGACTTCCCAGGGGAACTTATTGCAGGTGGCCTTCCTGATGCCTTTATGAGGAGCCACACCAAGACTGGAGCTGTGCTTGCCTGCCTTCCGTTTGTCCGCTCTCCTGGCTCCCTCTTGGAGCTGTCCGTGTGTATAGGCACTCTGGTGACTAATAGCTGTGGCTAGGGTTGCCACGTCCCTCTTCACCACTGGCAGGAGGTTTTGGAGGTAGAGCCTGAGGAGGGTGGGGTTTGGGGAGGGGAGGGACTTCAATGCCATAGATTCCAATGGCCAAAGCGGCCATTTTCTCCAGGTGAACTGATCTCTATCGGCTGGAGATCAGTTGTAATAGCAGGAGGTCTCCAGCTAGTACTTGGAGGTTGGGAACCCTAGCTATGGCAGGAGATGCTGGCATCGCCCATTCCAAGTCCTGGATTTCCAGAAAGTTTGGGAGTTTGGGGACTGCCCCTGTACACCGCCTCTGCCTGCAGACCTGGAAAGCTGCTGCCAGCCAGAGGGGGCAGCACAGAATTAAATGGACCAATGGCCTATAATTCAGCACGAGCTCCTAACCAAAGAGAAGAACCAAAGAAGAGAACCTGGTGCACTTCTTCCCTTGCATCATCAGCAAAGTTTCTGATGTTCATGCCACGCTGTGCTTGATTGCAGTAGATTGAGCAGATTCTCCTTCCATCTACATACCTCCATTCTCCCCTAGCAACATGGTAACGCCGTTTTATTTTTACCAGTTTGCACCTTTCAGCTTGTCTCCATGATTAATCTCATTGCTCCCAATTAATAATGATCTATAACTCTTCCAAATGGCTTTTGGATGTGAGCGGCTCTGTCAGGACGATCACACTCAGTGCCCAAAATACCTACTGCCAGCTTGTTTGGTCACTGTGGGCTCCGTTGTGCTGATCGAGTGCAGAGTCTCCCTACCGATTTCAGCAGTGGCGCTGCTTTCCCAGCCAAGTTATTTGAGTCACTCCTTCAGCAGTGTTTGGAAAAATCAAGAGTATTTGCAAAAGGATCTAAGAACTGGCTTGCTAGATCAGATCAAAGGGCCCTCTTGTCAATCCCTGTGTTTCTGTCTGGGCCTTGAGAAGTTTACCAGTACAATGTCCTGTTTGCTTCCCGCATCTGGTATCCAGAGGTATACTGCCTCCAGACATAGAGGTTCCATGTAGCAATTCAAGCCACTGATAGACTGTCCAAGCATCTCTGTGTGTGTTTTAAGTGCTGTCAAGTCACTTCCGACTCATGGCAACCCTATGAATCAATGTCCTCCAAAATGTCCTATCTTTGACAGCCTTGCTCAGATCTTGCAAATTGAGGGTTGTGGCTTCCTTTATTGAGTCAATCCATCTCTTGTTGTGTTTTCCTCTTTTCCTGCTGCCCTCAACTTTTCCTATCATGATTGTTTTCTCCAGTGACTCTTGCATTCTCATAATGTGACCAAAATAAGATAGCCTCAGTTTAGTCATTTTAGCTTCTAGGGTCAGTTCAGGCTTGATTTGATCTAGAACCCACTGATCGGTTTTTTTTTGGTAGTCCAGGGTATCCGTAACACTCTCTTCCAACACCACATTTCAAAAGAATCTGACCATCCTTGTTTTGAAGCACCTAAGCTAACAATAATTAAGTGCCATCAGGTCACAACAGACTTATGGCAACCCCTCACAGGGTTTTCAAGTCAAGAGATGAGTAGAGGTGGTTTGCCATTGCCTTCCTTTGTGTTGCAGTGCTGGTGTTCCTTGATGGTTTCCCATCCAAATACTAATCATGGTTGACCCTGCATAGCTTCCAAGCTTTGACAAGCTTAGGTTAGTCAGGGCTATTCAGGCTAGGGTTGCCAACCTCCAGGTGGTGGCTGGAGATCTCTCGCTATTACAACTGATCTCCAGGCTACAGAGAAGATGGCTGTATTGGAATGTGGAATCTATGGTATTATGCCCCATTGAAGTCCCTCGCCTCCTCAAACCCTGGCTTCCTCAGGCTCCACCTCCAAAATCTCCAAAAGTTTCCCTACCCGGAGCTGGTAATCCTCCTTCAGGTCCCCTAAGCTAGTGGTCCCTATTAGCAACTCTCTGACATTTATGTAGCACCTTCCATGTTCCAAAGCACTTCACAGACATTACTGTCTTGTAACTTTTACCACAATCCTGTAAGAGAGCCTGATATCCCCATATTGCATGGTGGCAACAGAGGTCCATCAATAATCGTCCTACCAGATCTTTATTAAATCAATATCACAATAGTATATTTGGGGGAGGTTTAGATTTAGATGAGTGCCAGTGTGGTGTAGTGGTTAAGAGTGGTGGACTCTAATCTAGAGAACCAGGTTTGATTCCCCACTCTTCCACATGAAGCCACCTGGGTGACCTTGGGCCAGTCACAGTTCTCTCAGAACTCTCTCAGCCCACACAGAGGCAGACAACGGTAAACCACCTCTGAATATCTCTTGCCTTGAAAATCCTATGGGGTCACCATAAGTCAGCTGTGAATTGATGCCCCCCCCCAAAAAAAATCAGCTTACAAAAGTTACTTCAATCCTGGATTGTATAAAATATTGTACCTTGAGCTGATCAAATACAATCACTTCCAGTTGCAAAGGTGCTTGATTCTTTGGGCCATTATTCCGTGTTCTTCCTGCACTACAAAAGACATGATAAAACAGGATAATCATAAATACACGGCAATTAATCTGTATCTCTACATACTGAAAATGGTGACATGTTACAAAGTTAAATCTGGTAGTTTTCCCAACCTCACAAAAGGAGGAGGGGGATCATTATACTATATTCTGCCTCTCTTTGTATGAAAAGGCACATCGAAAAGGAAGAGACCCAAATTTAGAGAGCTATGAGAAGGTATAATTTTGGAACACTCTTCAGTTCTTGAAATGTTTCCTTTTCCATACTTAACTATGACTCTGATTTCAGGCACAATTGGCAATGGAATTCATGGCGGGGGTGGGGGGCGATGACATTTTAAAGCACTGACAGAATCGGAAGGAAAGTTTTGTGGTCTTTGCCTTTATATTGTAAGTGAGGGCATATGATTAAATGTTCATTGATGAGCAAGGTTGTGTTTTTGCACAGCTGTCGACATTTTTTATAAGCTGCCTTTAATGATGCAAGGCTGTTAATGAATAAACATCACAGGTTAAGAATGAATACGGCTTGGCTTCCTGTCCTGAAAAACTCCAGACTAACAAAGACTACATTCCACAATAGCCATGCAGATATATTGCTGTTATGTTCTTAATTTTTATTGGCGCAATGCCGCAATAAATGTTTGTCTTCTAGCTGTTAGCCAAATTGCTCTTTAACTTGGGGAATTAGCAAGCAAGATGGCAAACTTTAATATTTATATAGCGAGATCAACCAACTATACCAGAGCCCATTAACTGTGACCTTAAGAATCAAGGCAGACAAGGGAATTCCAAATTAAGAGAGTTTATGTTATTTTCCATTCAAATCAGTGATGCATACACACATACAGAGAAATCTAAGAAATTCAAGGAGAGTAGTACAAGCACAGATGCCAACATGGCAGGGATCGTTGATGGGGCAATATTTACCGTTCTTGAAGAGGTGTTGTCCAAGTTCACGTAGACTAAGACAGAAGAAATTAAGAACAAAGGCGGGGGGGGGGTAAGGGGTTCCCGTAGACTTGGCCAGCAAGGAGGGAGGGAGCGTGGTCAGGCTGCACAAAACCAAACCGACAGAGTAATGGCAAAGATGCCAGAAAAGACCTAAGGTAACATAATGGGCTGGGGGCACCCCAGATATACTGTTTTTCTGGAGGCGGGGAGAGGGGTTTTACCCCTCCTAGGTTCCCAGGTGACAAAAGGTGACAAAAGGATTAATCTGTGGCTACCGGGGTGGGGACGGTGAGAATTTGGAAATCTATTCTGATTCCAATGGCTTTTGCAACCCAGGAGAAACCGGGAGATCTCTGCTGAAGTGATTAATGTTCTGAAACAATAATCTTGATCTCTGCTAATGCCTGGGGATCGCTGCTGCATAGCTGGAAGAACGACTCCTCACTGATATCAGGATCGCTGCCGATTGCCCATTAAGCTGCTGATGTTGCAATGGGAAAGGGGGGTATTGGCACTGACTACGTGACTGTCTGCTTTCCCCGACATGGCTGCGGCTGGAACAGAGTTTGCACAGAAACATGGAATCTCTCAGGTTCACTGGAGGTGGCCCTTGCTTCTGTTTCCTAGCTGCTGGCTGCACGGAGCTCGCAGGAGCGGCCATGTCAGTTTCAATGGAGCACGCAGCGGCCGTCCAGTAGCGTTTGGAGCGGATATGCTTTCATAGCCATGCAGATTAGCTTTGGATTCCACATGTTAACAGATCACTTCAGGATACAATGGTTCCACATTAACATACCACACCCTAATTAGCACATTATCTTGATACTTACAGGACAATGATTAGCACATTACCTTTGATACTTTTGCAGGACAATGACTCAGCTCAAACCCAACCCCCTTCTGACTATATATATTACTCTTCCAACACACTTGACGCTGAGAGACACTGTCCTTCAGTGTTACTTCTCTGAAGATGCCTGCCACAGCTGCTGGTGAAACGTCAGGAAGAAAATAGCAAGACCACTGTCACACAGCCCGGATAACCTACAAGAACTGATAACAGTTTGGATCCATTTCATGAACAGAACTGCTTTCCCAGGGAGGAAGAAGCCTTCTCTGGACTTAGGAGGCTAGACACCTGCATCGGAGGAAGGGTCTTTGCTTCTGGGGAAAGCACCGCCATTACCACGACAGGTACAAGGAATCCAGTCCCACGACCCAATCCAGATAAAGTTAGTGATGACAACATGCCATTGTAAGCGCTGGGATGTCAGACCCAACTTGCGCCATTGCGGTTCCATAAGACTTCCACCTGGGGAGGAAGTGCCATTGGATTCAACAGAGATCATTTCCAAGCAAACACACGGGGGTTAAATTGCAAGTCACAACTTACTGCTCCTTTGGGGTTCCCTGTGACTCAGGCATGATTAACGTGTTGAACTGGAGCTCTCCTTTTTGCATCAAGTTTTGTCAAGTATTTATTTTGGGGGAAGCTGGGGAGACAGACCTAGTGATTAGGTAAATGCTTTTCTCATGCACGGGAGCAGTGTATCAGGACTAATGGTTTTCTTCCTGCTGCTACGTTAGGGTTGCCAGGTCCCTCTTTGCCACTGGCGGGAGATTTGGGGGCGGAGCCTGAGGAGGGCGGGGTTTGGGGAGAGGCTTCAATGCCATAGAGTTCAATTGCCACAGTGGCCATTTTTTCTCCAGGTGATCTAATCTCTATCCGCTATAGATCAGTTGAATTAGCAGGACATCTCCTGCTACTACTACCTGGCAGTTGGCAACCCTATGCTATGTATAGGTAGGGTTGCCAGCTCCGGGTTGTGAACTACCTGAAGATTTTGGGGGCAGAGCCTGAGGAGGACATGGTTTGGGGAGGGACTTCAATGCCATAGAGTCCAATAGCCAAAGATGGCGATTTTATCCAGGTGAACTGATCTCTACCGGCTGGAGATAGGGTTGCCAGGTCCCTTTGCTCCACCAGCGGCAGCTTTGTGGGGGTGTGGCTAGGGGCATGTGACATGCATGCATGCCCTGCATAATGTGCCGAAATCACTTCCGGGTTTACCAGGAAGTGATGCAGGCACTCTAGCAATCTCTTCCAAAACCCTATGGTTTTCATAGAGTTTCAGTGGAGGTGGCTTCAGTGGAGTTGGTTTTTATATGCGCTCACCTCTCTTAACCACTACACCATGCTGGCTCTACACCACGCTGGCTCTACACCACGCTGGTCCACGTTGCTTCTGGGTTGCGTGGGTTGCCCATGCACACGCTGCGTGCCTCCCCCTCCCCCTGGATGTCCTTTTCCCGCCGACCTTCAGCTGGTCAGCAGGCACCCTGGTGGATTGTCAGGCTTTTGTCCACCCCCACTGGGCAATTGCAAGCCTAGCTGGAGATCAGTTGTAATAGCAGTAGATCTCCAGCTAGTACCAGGAAGTTGGCAACCCTATGTATAAGGCCCCCTGTTTTGCGAACATAATCCGATAAAATGGGATGGCCCAGTTTTGGAGAATAAAACATAAGCTAAGAACAGATAGATGGTAAATTCCATTCAAGCCAATGAGAAGTTCCTGCATAGTGACTGTTATATTTGCTTTGCAGCAAAGAAAAGCAGAGTCGATCAGTTTGCTGTGTACTCTCTGGAGATCATTTACAGTCTCTGATGGGCTGAGTCTGGGCTTTTTGAATTTGATTTGTATGCACGTTTTCAGAGCCATACTTGGAAAGGCAACGAGCAAAACAGATGGACTTGACAGATGAAGCCATCATCCAGTGGCTCTTTTTTTGGGATGGGAGAGCCATTAAACCTGTGAACTAGTCACTTGAGGGGTGCAGAACACCATGAGGTACAGGTTTGTGGCATCATTATGCAGAGAGGGCAAACAACAGCGTAAGCTTTCTTGGGCTCCAGCGGCCTGAGGAGAAGGCTGCAGTCCGCATTCTGCGACTTGGGCCTTGTTTTCACTAAGGTGGTAAAGTGGAGCTGCATCGTTTCCGATTGCAGGTAAGAGCTCACAAGCTTGAATATGGCTCTGCAGGAAACATTCCTTGCATTTAGAAAGCTACCACACCAAGTCTGTTCTAGAATTAAAGTTGCCAAGTGCCTGGTGGTGGCGGGCAAACCCCCGCCAATCCACCTGGCTGCCCGCCAACCAGCTGAAGATTGGCGAGCAATGTGTGCACACGCGCTTACCCAGAAGCACCGCATTGCAAGGGGATTTACCACTCAAACAGGGACCCTTGTGATGTGGCACTTCCAGGTGTAAACCAGAAGTGACGCGATCACATTGGCATGTTGGTGTGCGCACAATCATACCTCACCACCGCCCAAAAAACCTCCTGCCGGAGCAGAGGAAACACCTGGAAAGCCTATCTAGAATCCTGCTCCTTGCTTGTGTTTGGGGTATGCTTTCCTCTAGAAGTACATTCATAAGTTATCCTCCACTTGCAACCTGAATAGGATTGCCAACCTCCAGGCAATAGCTGGAGATCTCCTGCTATTACAACTGATCTCCAGCTGATAGAGATCAGTTCCCCTGGGCCGCTTTGGCCATTGGACTCTATGGCATTGGAATCCCTCCCCAAATCCCACCTTCCTCAGGCTCTGCCCCCAAAATCTCCAGGTATTTCCCAACTATGTTAGCCATGTTAGATTTTTTTAAATAGCCATGTTAGATTTTTAAAAGGGTGATGATTTCCTGCATCAAAACAATAAAAAAGATTAAACAAACCACTTTACATGCTTCTGGAAAGTGCCCAGTGGATTGCCTCTTTCATTTGTTTGATGTACAGCTGATATTTAAAGGCCGTGGCTTTTAAATGAGGATGCAAAAAAATTAAATCATGTCTCAAATTAGTTCATATCAAGCCTTGGCACTGCTTATGCAAAGGTAATTTTTGTTTTGAAAGCTCGGAAAAAAACAAAGTGAGAGTGGAATGCTTCCTTGTTAAATTAACCCCAAGCTGTCTCAAGAATTAATTGCACCACAAAAAACACTTTTCATTTTCCACTGTTCCACTGTCAGCTCTTTCCTTATCTCTTAGAGTCACACTTTTGACAATTGATTAGTGCTGTTATCCTACCCCTAAAAAAAAAGCTAACAAAAAGTATAGAAGATGGGAATTTAATTATTTCTGCCATTTCTGAAGTTGCTCCTAAGGCCTTCTAGAGAGTGCACCAACTGCATTTTAAACTTTTGAATCGCATTCTTTAGGTAGACTAGCATTCCCATGCATGAGATGAGGAACACAACACAGCCTACAGACAAACAATACAAAACTCACAGTGCCGTCTTAAACAGAGTTATGCCCTTCTATGTCCATTGACTTCAATGGATTTAGAAGGGAATAAATTAGATTAGGATTGTATTATTAGTCCTGCAACCAGCAAATCAGCAGATCAATGCAAATCAATATAATAAACACCTGAACGTCTACCTTCCTCAGCTCTGCATCGCTTCATCATGTGCCTCTCTCCTCTCTATTCATTCTCTTTACCAGTTTTCTTCTCTAGTGGACTCCCTCTTTCTACTCCTCTTGCATGTGTTTCTTTTTTCTTCTCCCTCCATAGACCTTTCTTTCTACAGTGCTTTTCTCTTACATCACAGCATGTCAGCCAATAGCAACCAGCCAAGCTCAACCAATGGCAGCCAGGAGCCCTCCTGATTGCCCAGTCTTTCTTTGGGATGCAAGGAATTGAGGGCCAATCACTGCTAGAGGTTTCATGACCACTAGAAGAGCAAGAGCACATTACAATACAATTAAAAGGTTCACAACATAATGCAGGGTATGAGGTAGGATCATCCCACCAATCCCCAATTCAACAGGCACTCTTATGTTCATGCAGTCATGTTACTAATAGTAAGTATGCTGAATGGCTGGGAAATGTGACACAGTACCGTTGATGTCTGCATCGCTATACTGAGCACCACAGGCATAAAAATAGGTCCCTGCTCCGAGGAACTTAAAACCTAAATTTCAATAAAAGACAGGGGCAAGGAAAGGAGAGGAAGAAAGGGAGAGGTTAGGGCCATAAACAGCAGAAAATGCAATCTCTCTGAAAGCATAATCTTTCAGGGAACACATTTGAGCTGCTTCCAGATGATGAATTTACTCTACCCCATTTTGCTTCAGTGTACTTGAAAAACATTATCCTCCATCTGGGGGATCCTTCCTCAAGTTGCCTTTCCTGGTTTCCTAGGGCTTGTTGCAGTGTTTCTGGAACCTGGCTTGCTCCAGTCTTTCCAGATAGAATGGATTTCTCCATAGCATGGATGGGAAGGCCCAAATTTCTGAACCTCCCATCCACATCTGGTACCACAAGGACTGGAAGGAAAGGTCAGAGAATCATCCAGCATGGATGCTCTGCTGCCACTATGAATGCTCCTGCATTCTTAGTGGCACCCAGTCCACACTGGGGAATTGCCCCTGTGTGGAAGCAGCCTCAGAGTGCAATCTTGCTCGACTTTTGCACTAAGAGCAGAATAGCTCCGTCGGATGTCAAGAAAGCCCCTCCCTCTCACCATGAGAGGTTGGCCATGGGGTTGCTGCACTTCAAGAATGGCATACCATGGCCAGAGCATTACTCTTATGATGAGTCTTCCCTCTTATGCACTGCAACTACCTGGACTAGGGTTGCCAATCTAAGTTTCCCCCAGACCTCCCTTTAGTAATGAATAAAATAGTCACAGTCTTAGAACGAAGGGACCATCTAGAACTATGTCGTGATGCCAGAAGGAAATGCGCACCTCCCTTCTGGGGACAAAGCACCCCATCTTTTCCAGTGCTCCCAGATCATCTTAAATTCTTAACCATTCCAACTTTTTGCAGACTTTTGTTCTTGGCCAGACATAAAGTCTTATGCCTCAATGAATTAACTGGCAGATTTTTAAAAACCCCAATCGAACAGAGAGTCTGCCGGTGTGGAAATGCAAAGACATAAACACTTAACAATTTTTTATTCAGTTTTAATTTATATACTTCTATAAGATCTTCTTTGAATACTCCATTGATTTCACACTTTCCTGTATGTTCTCTTGACAACCACTTAATCTATCTGCTGGTAATAATAAGGCTGGTACTCTATCAGTAATTTACTACTTAACAGCTGCTTTCAAGATACGCCAAAAAGTTATAATCAAGTTACACCTAAATGCTCTTTTGCATACAGACGCTCTTTTTACACTGGAACTGGAGGGTTGCCAACCTCAAGTTGACGGCTGGTGATCTCCTGCTATTACAGCTGATCTCTAAGCAATAGAGACCAGTTCACCTGGAGAAAATGGATGCTTTGGAAGGTGGACTCTATGGCAATATACCTCATGGAAGTCCCCCCCCCATCTCCAAACCTCACCTTCCTCAGGCTCCACCCCAAAAATCCCCCCCCCCAACCCAGAGCTGGCATGCAATCCTAACCGGGACCAATGTGATACTGATCCTGTTTATGTCAAGAGCAGCCTGGAGCTATCTATGGGCGCAATACTACATGTCCAGCAAGCTGCTAGTCCCCCTGGCGGACAAGCAGCTTGCTGGACATGTAGTATTGTGTCTATAGATAGTACAGGACAAAAGAAAAACTAGCATGCATTTGTTACGCAAATAGATAACGTGTGCAGATAACGAGCACCTACTTGTTTTAAGCTTAGAAGTTAGTGGTTTTAATTAGGATGGATTTTTTTCCTTGTGAATGAATAATGTTTTAATTCATGCCATCGTATTCCCTATTACTATGTATGGGTGTGAAAGCTGGACAGTGAACAAAGCTGATAGGAAGAAAATAGATTCCTTTGAAATGTGGTGTTGGAGGAGAGTGTTATGGATTCCGTGGACTGCCAAAAAAACAAATCAGTGGGTTATAGATCAAATCAAGCCTGAACTGACCCTAGAAGCTAAAATGACTAAACTGAGGTTGTCGTACTTTGGTCACATGATGAGAAGACAAGAGTCATTGGAAAAGACAATCATGCTAGGAAAAGTTGAGGGCAGCAGGAAAAGAGGAAGACCCAGCAAGAGATGGATTGACTCAATAAAGGAAGCCACAGCCTTCAATTTGCAAGATCTGAGCAAGGGTGTCAAAGATAGGACATTTTGGAGGACTTTCATTCATAGGGTCACCATGAGTCGGAAGCAACGTGACGGCACTTAACACACACACACACATAATGTTTTACCTGGTGTTAGCTGCTCTAAGCCCAGCTTCAGCCAAGATAGAGGGTGGGTTACAAAGATAAAATAAATAAAGATGAAAATCTTGTGAAAAAGCTACCATACTGTATGCAGTTGCATTTCCACAGGTTTCACCTGGATATGTAAGCAGGATTTGGAAAGACAGGAAGACACTTTTCAGCGGGGAAAACTATTGTAATTTATCAGCTGGATAGAGTCTCCAGACCAGAAATGCATCACAATTAGTTCTGCTGGAGCACTGATTAGAAATAACTTGCTTACAAACATGCTTCAGGCGGGTCCTTCAAACACGGCACCAATTAATATATACATTTTCATTTGTCTGTCATTGCAAAATTGTATTCCTTATTTGGGCACACAATAAATCATTAGGAAAATACATACAGCAGTAATATGGAAAATGGTAATTAATTGCACAGGGGCACAGAAGGATAAAGAATGTTGTGAGTAACTGGTGATGCTCTGAACTTGCATTGGCTCGAGCTATTTTTCCACTGCTAAACTTGATTTCTTCATGTGAGCTAAAAGTACAGTCCTAAGCAGAGTTACACCCTTCTATGTCTAATGAAGTCAATGAGCTTAGAAGGGTGTAGCTGTGCTTCAGATGGGACTTACAGCCCACTCTGAGCTCCATGGGCGAAAGTGCACAGGAGGCGTGAAAGGGCTCGCGTTGGCATCCGGGCTGCTTGCGCCAGCTCCCGGGTCACTTGCACCACCCAGAGAGGCACAGACACCGAAGTCGGGGCCCTCACGCCAGCCTCCATGCACTGCCATGGTAGTGCAGCCTTGGGACTCTGGCTCTGCCTTTTGCTGGCATCCTGATGGTGCACGTCCATCCGCCATCTTCCCAGGGGGCGTTCCAGGGGTGGAGCCACATTTAGGTGGCTTCCTAACCCCCCTTCAGGCCGAGAACACCCCCTTTCCTCTTGCCTTGATTTACGCCACCTTTTTAGGTGGCATGGCCCCATGGAATGCTATGGAGCAGTTCCATGGGGCTCAAAAGTAAGGGAAGCTTCCTGGCCTCAGAGGGGGGCTGGATCCTCCTTTGGAGGTGGCACAGCTGTGCTTCCTCCAGCCACCGGCTCAGCCCTCCCCCTCAGAAATAGGCTGCCCATCTGTACCCTTGTCCTGAAGCTGTACTTAGAATTGTGTCTGCAGTTGCTCCTCCTGACTGCTGAAACAGAAAAGAGACTGGGAACAGGATAGGGATTCCAGCCTCCAGGTAATTCTCCTGGAATTGTGGCTCATCTTCAGACTAAAGAGATCAGTTCTGGAGAAAACGGATGCTTTGGAGGTTGTCCTCTATGGCATCGCACCCCACTGAGGTCCCTCTCCTCCCAAGGCTCCACCCCCAAATCTCCAGGAGTTTCCCAACCTGGAGCTCAGAACTTTACCCCCGCATCCCCCGCTGGTGGCCAGGGGGGACCTGGCAGCCCTAAAACAGGAGATGGTGGCAGCTACTTAAGGAAAGGCTCTAAACCCTGCTTAGCAGAGGGTTGGGGGGCATGAGGGACACCTGTTGGGACAAGCAGAATTCCCTCACCAAAAGAACGACTTCTGTCCTTGTTTCTGAGCAGGGTTGCCTCCCACTCCCTCAACAGCCATTTGCCAGAGTGGGGAATGAGAGTAGCTTGCTGGAGTGCTGGGCAGAAGCACCATAGCCTCAAAAGCCAAAGTTGGCTGGATAGTGCAGGAATCAAACTTTAAAATAAATAAATAAATATATAAAGGGGAAATGCAAGCATGAAAAAGGTCCTGCCAGAGGTTGTCCATAGCCCGGACCTGCAACCAGACACAAAACTGGTGTCAATGTTGCTCAGTTGTTTGGAATGGGTGTGTGTGCATGGGTTAAATTTCCAGTGTAATCCTCAGCAGAGTTATACTCTTCTAAATCCACTGAACAATGAAGAACAATGAATTTCTGAATTGGATTGCACTGTCGATTCTGTCTATTTCATCTTCTGTTCCCTTGACCTGGTTAAGTGCATTGGCAGCAGATTTTTGCAACAATGTTCAGCTGGAAATGTTTTGTGCAACCTTCTCCTGCTAATCCCAGTAAACATTTCCCACTGGCCACCGCACTTGGCACTCAAGAGCCGGATGACAAGAAGCTTGAAAACACAATTATGTACGCTCATTGCAAGCCGGGTTCAAAAGAAGGTTAACACAAATGCACACATTAGTCATTAACACCACTACCCAAATGGAAGCAGGGAAAAAGATGTTGGTCCAGGAAAGAGAGAAAGTGCTCGCATGTACAGGGCTATGATGAGGGCAGAGAAAAATCAGATGCACATCACACAAATGTTTCTCAACAACAATGGGGAAAATAAAGACCTGCCCAGTACTTGCATGCACTAAAATTCCAAGAGGAGACTTAATGCTCTAAGCTTGGAAATGTATATTAAAGATGCGTCTTAACTACTCACATTGTGCTGCCTTATATATGATGCTCACTTACACATCTCATTCTAGATGCCTATACTTGGAACATTCAGCTCAGGGGACTCCAGATCAGACATCCAACAGGGCTCTTTCCACATGGATTTTTTGCTCTGCCTTGGCTTCCTTACTGCAGAGCTGTTTTGGGGAGAAACAACACTATAAGTAGTACTGTTTTTTTTTTTAAGCTTGAAAAAGCTCTCCAGTGGCAGGGAGGAAACTGGCAGCCATGGAGGCCTACGGCGAGGAACACGCATGGGGCAAAAAAAAGTCTGTTTCTGCATTTGCAGCAGCAAGAACCATGCAGATAATTGTCTCCGTGGGGAAGCAGCCCAGGTTTAACTTCTGCAGTTGCGCGAATTAATTTCAGCCTGACGGAGCCGTAAGAGGCATTAACGCTCCTCTTAAACCAAATGTTTTGTTGTTGGCGGCAGAGTTTTCCTTTGTTTCTGAAAAGGAAATCCACTCAATTACACGAGCTCTCTCGTGGCAGACAGGGCAGCAAAAGCTGATTTCATTCAAGGTCTATAATCATGAGAATTAGGCCTAGGCAGCTGGAAATATATTAATCAGGACTGGACCTGAACAAAGATAGAATGTTGGCGTCACAACAAAATTCAAGTCCCGTAGCACCTTAAAAAGGAACACAATTTCCCTGGGAATAAGCTTTCATGAGTCAAAGCTCCCATTGTCGGAAGTAAAGTCTGGCTGAGGCAGGACACTCCAACACAGGGACCCCAACCCAGAAGGCCATCACCCTCACACCTGCCAGCGCTGATAGGCCCACTGCCTAGGGTTGCCAACCTCCAGGTAATAGTTGGAGATCTCCCAGTATTACTACTGATCTCCAGCCGATAGAGATCAGTTCACTTGGAGAAAATGGGCACTTTGGCCATTGGGCTCTATGGCATTGAAGTCCTTCCCCTCCCCAACTCCCACTCTCCTCAGGCTCCACCCCAAAAAATTCCCACCGGTGGCGAAGAGGGACTTGGCAACCCTACCACTGCTGCTGTCCCAGGTGAGACCCCAGGAGATGGCATTAGGGTTGCCAGGTCCCTCTTCGCCACCAATGGGAGATTTGGGGGGCAGATACTGAGAAGGGTAGGGTTTGGGGAGGGGAGGGCCTTCAATACCATAGAGTCCAATTGCCAAAGCGGCCATTTTCTCCAAGTGAACTGATCTCTATCGGCTGGCGATCAGTTGCAATAGCAGGAGATTTCCAGCTAGGACCTGGAAGTTGGCAACCCTAGATGGCATCCACAGTGGGCAACAGAACTTCACCATTGGGCCAACCCATACAAAGCAGTGCCCACTGCCAGTCACCAGCACCACCGCTAACCCAACTTTCACTACCCATCCCCAGCAGCCAGGACATGCACCCACAGGACATGCACCCACACTGTGGCAGGCTGGGTGGATCAAGCGGATGGAGGGCTGTCGTTTTTTCGGACCCTGAGGACAGGGGGACCTTTTGAAGACCCCGATCCGCAGGTGGGAGGACCCAAGTGCCGGGGTAGGGGTGTGAACAGCATGGCTGAGCCGGCCTCCCTGTTGGTGTCAGGCACTCTGGTGCTACAGAGAGACAACTGGCTGTGCCCCTTGAGGTGCCCAATGAGGCAATGCTGAAGACCTGAGGAGGGTGGGTTTTGGGGAGGGGAAGGACTTCATGGCCATAGAGTCCAATTGCCAAAGCGTCCAGGTGAACTGATCTCTTTCGGCTGGCAGTTACTACCTGGAGGTTGGCAATCCTAATGGTGTCACCTGATGCCCAGAATCAGGAGGATTCCTGGAACCATGGGGCCTTTACATACTCAGAACTTCTCACAGTGCACGCCTAGTCAAAGTTATACCTTTCTAAGCCCTCTGATTTCAATGGATTTAGAAGGGTGTAACTGTGGAATCATAGAGTTGGAAGGGACCACCAGGGCCGTCTAGTCCAACCCCTGCACAAAGCAGGAAATTCACAACTATTTCCCCCACACACACCCCTAGTGACCCCTACTTCATGCCCAGAAGATGGCCAAGATGCCCTACCTCTCATGATCTACGTTTAGGATTGCACTGTCAGTCATAACACTAGTTCTCTATTTCCCTACCATATGCTCAAACAGAGACTTTTACACAAGTTTTAATTGGGCTTGGTTTTTTAACAAAGTATCGCTTTGAAATAATCATACTTCGTTACTTAACAATTTGGTTTCAGCACTTAAAAAACCCCACAAGATATGATGATTTATAAGTGACAGTACCTGGCATGGATCTAGTGATTGGCACAGCCTCTGTGAGTGAATGGCAATTTCAAAACAGATGGTACCTAAACAAGCTGCTACACTTCAAGGGCAGCTGTGAATACTTTCTCTCCTGTGCTTCCCGCTTTTATAGCGTGTTTCAAATTTTGTGCTGTTCTCCATTTTTTGGGGGGGTTCTTAACTAAGTTACAGGTCAAGCCCGTATAAACTGAAGCTGTGCTTGAACTGATAGGCTTGGCATGATTTCCTCGCAGAACAGCTGGGTCGCAATTTAGGTCTTTTGTCAAGAACTGAAGATTTCATTGAGATTTTTTTGGATGATTATGTTTCTTAATTGTTTCGTTTGCCAGCACGGAGAGCCAGCGTGGTGTGGTGGTTAAGAGTGGCGGACTCTAACCTGGAGAACGAGATTAGATTCCCCACTCCTCCACGTGCAGCCGCTGGGTGACCTTGGGCTATTCACAGTTCTCTCAGAACGCTCTCAGCCTCACCCACTTCACAAGGTGCCTGTTGTGGAGGGGGGAGGCAATTGCAGGCTGCTTTGAGACTCCATTTGGTAGAGAAAAGCAGGGTATAAAAACCCACTCTTCTTCTTCCTCCTCCTCCTTCTCCTTTACAGCCTTCTTTGAAAAGGCAAACTCGCTCAGACCCTTTATTTACTGATTTACGCACTGACATGATGCACAAGTGATGCACAGGTCACAGAACATTGCGACAGGATGGGGGGCTCAATCAAACCCCGGCCAGAAGAGGTCCAGGAATAGGTGGGGCCTCTTGCCCTCCAGGGTACATACGCCTTAGGCTAAGCAAGGGGCCTTGCTGGTTTAACCAGTTTGTACAGTTAGCAAGACATCAGAAGGAGATTGAGACTGGGAAGGGAAGCCATGAAGGAGCTAGAAAAGATTCTGAAGTGTAAGGATGTGTCACTGGCCACCAAAATTAAGTTAATTCATGCCATTGTATTCCCTATTACTATGTATGGGTGTGAAAGCTGGAAAATGAAGAAAGCTGATAGGAAGAAAGTAGATTCCTTTGAAATGTGGTGTTGGAGGAGAGTGTTACGGATACCGTGGACTGCCAAAAAAACAAATCAGTGGGTCATAGATCAAATCAAGTTTGAACTGACCCTAGAAGCTAAAATGACTAAACTGAGATTTTGGTCCCATTATGAGAAGACAAGAGTCACTGGAAAAGGCAATCATGCTAGGAAACGTTGAAGGCAGCAGGAAAAGAGGAAGTCGCAACAAGAGCTGGACTGACTCTATAAAGGAAGCCACAGCCTTCAGTCTGCTAGACCTGAGCAAGGCTGTCAAAGATAGGACATTTTGGAGGACGTTGATTCATAGGGTCGCCATGAGTCGGAAGCGACTTGACGGCACTTAACACACACACACACAGTTAGCTTGCTCCTTTGGTGCTTGTGAGACTAGATGAAATAACCAGCATCTGAATCTTCAGAACAAAAGCTTTACAAACCACAGTCCCAAAAAAATAAAATAAAATAAATTGCCTGAAATATTATAAACTAGATATGAAAAGAATTACGTCTGACCTTTGGGAGTGGGTGGAAGCTTTCCAGCCCAACAGTTATTCTGGCACCATGGTGTCTGGCAGCAGGAGGTCTCGGAGCAGCGAGGAGGGGAAGCCATTCTGCATCGACAAATATGCCTCCCATTGAACAACCTTGTCCCAGACACTCCTCCTCCTCAGTTTCATTTTGGTGGCTTAAAATAAACCTCTTTCATTTATGCCCCTACCAGGGTCTCTGCTGGCATCATCCCCCGAAGAAAGAGAAATAATCCTAGCACAGTTCACAAAACGCCACCCCCAAAAGCAAATCCCTTAGAGCTAGGGTAATATGTAGAAAAGATTGGTTATTTATTCATTCCGCCCAAGTGCTACAAAAATAATAACAGGAAAGAATGGGGAAACCTACCGCGTTATAGCATGGTCTAACACGCTAATGTGTTTGCACAGTTTATACTACAGTCATTGAATCGCTTTTGACTCTGTGTCTTTCAGAGCCTTGCATGAATTAGGGCATTTTCAATGTATAATTGGCAGGCGTCTTCAGCTAATATATGCAGTCAGGGGAAAATCCATAGCTCAGTACAGCGCATGCTTTGCAGGTAGAAGGTTTCAGGTTCATGCCTCGGCATTTATGGTTTATAGAAGGACTGGGAATGCCATAGCCAGCTCTTCTCACTAGGTGAGGCTGCAACAATCTCAGGTTGAGCTTCAAATAAATCAGTGGGGGGGTTTTCCCACAGGCAAGAGAAACTGCTAAAAATCCATTTCTCCCCCTGAGTCTCTTTCAGCATTGTGTATCTTTAAGGTGATTAAGCTTTTAATTTTATTTTTTGGTTCAGAACTTTTAAAATAACAGTTACCAAGGGGTGGTCTCCATACAGTTCAAAAATCTTGGCACAATGGGGACTGCCACAGTTGAAGTGGAAGTTTCTGCAAACCTGGGATTTGCAGAAAGATTGGGAGGTGTTAGAATAAAAATGGGAAGAGGATACCAAAATGGCAAGAACAACCCCCACTGTGGCCGCAACCCAAAATGCCATATGATAGGGATGCCAACTTTAAACTGATCTCTCCAGCTGTCCCATTCTTATCAGTTTCATCTTCAAGCAATTATCAGGTGATGTTATGAGCTTTGTGGTGCAGAGTGGTAAACTGCAGTACTGCCATCAAAACCTTTGCTCATGACCTGAGTTCAACCCGACGGAAGTTGATTTCAGGTAGCTGGCTCAAATGACTCAGCCTTCCATCCTTCCAAGGTTAGTAACATGAGTGCTTTCTGGGGGTAAAGATGACTGGGGAAGGCAATGGCAAACCACCCCATAAGCAAAGTCTGCCTAGAAAATGTTGTGATGTGACATTACCCCATGGGTCAGTAATTATCCAGTGCTCGCACAGGGGACTACCTTTACCTATTGGACTTCGTGCCATGAAAACCTTCCACTCTGGGATATATATTTTTTGCAAACATATATGAAAATGTACTGGGGATGGCCACCTGGAGCAGGTGAGGAGGGGACCCTGAGGCCAGCTCTGGCTTGCCTCCCTTGCCTACCTGCTTCCCACGTGCAATGCACCAGTGGGAGCAGAGCTAGAAGTGGGCAGCAAGATAGATGCATTAATCATCTGCCCTTCACTTTATATATCTTGAAAAACCCAACAAATAAGACAGAATTTTATATTTATGTATATTATTTACAGCCCTGAGCTGGATGACCCAGGCTAACCTGATCTCGTCAGATCTCAGGGGCTAAGCAGGGCCAGCCCTGGTTGGTAATTGGATGGAAGACCACCAAGGAATGCCAGGGTTGTTGTGCAGAGGAAGGCAATGGCAAACCACCACTCTTACTCTCTTGCCTTGAAAACCCTACGGGGTTGCCATAAATCGGCTGCGACTTGACAGCGCTTTACATACACACACATATTATTTACAAGCCATTTTCTCCAAGAATAGGACTCTAGGAAGCTAAAATATCATCTATAAAACTCTAAACACTTAAAAAAATTAAATAAAGACCTCCTAAAAACCAATTCAATACAGGTTGAATATCCCTTATTTGGACATCTGATATTGACCTGAAAACCAGACATTTTTGAGCCAGCATACGGGCATTACTCTCAGGCCCTCAGCAGCAGCACTGATAGTTCAAGTAACACAAAATTATTAAAAATATTGTTTAAAATTACATTCAGGCTATGTACAAAGTGTATATAAAACATAAATGAATTTCGTGTTTAGACATGGGTCCCATCCCCAAGATCAATATGGCCCACTGCTGGTCCCAAGCAGTCCAGAAAAGGGATACTCAACTTGTAACAGCTTAAAACCTATGACAATACTCTCATCAAATGGTATAGTAAAGCTCTTCCCAGTCCGCCTAAGTAGCTAATAGGGTTGACAACCTCCAGGTACTAGCTGGTAATCTGCTATTACAAGTGATCTCCAGCCGATAGAGATCAGTTCACCTGGAGAAAATGGCCGCTTTGGTCATTGGACTCTATGGCATTGAAGTCCCTCCCCTCCCCAACCCCCTTCCTCAGGCTCCACCCCAAAAACCGCTCGCTAATGGTGAAGAGGGACTTGGCAACCCTAGTAGCCAAACCAGCTATGCTGTGTATGGATAAATACATTTCTGGTCTATAAATCATCTTCATTCAGAGGAATTCTGGCCACAATCCTCCCAACCTGGAGCAGGGAATATTGTGTACTAAAAACAATGCAGGGCCTGCCTGTGTCCTAGATGCTGGTATGGTTCAAACTTGGTAGGCGTTTAATTTACGTTCAGGACTCATGAATGTTCTCAGCAACTTCAGAAAAGATTTTAAACACAACAGGCCCAAATGGTGAACTGTATTTGAGGGCTGCTGCTTGTAAAGGACAGTTCACTACAGAAGAGAAAAACTACATTTCCCAAAACAACACACAAACTGAATGCTCTTTGCTCCAGTTTTGGAGAAAGACTTTCCAAACAAACATTTTGCAGGCTTTTGGAGAAAACATACTTAATGCCCTGAAGATGAGAAAGACAGAGATTTCATATGAGAGAAACCTAAGGAACAGAGTTTGTTCCTTAGAAAGCATTTTTATCATAGCTGGTTCCAGAAAGCAACTTTATGGGTAAAAATAAAACGCCACAATCCCTTTTTAAAAAAACTCTTCCAACATAGTCAAAACGCTTTCTTAGCACCCCAATAGCATTTCTCAATTTCAGAGCATCTTTCAAATGTGATTAATCATCTTAACTGTGTAAGCAATTATTCGCCCACCTGAAGAGAAAGAATGCTGGTCACAGCACTAAAATGTAAAGCTGAGCACCGAAATACAAAACCACCAAACTCTGACACATACTAACTATGTGACCTTGGGTAGGTCACTTGACGAGTCTGTACTTGTATTGACAACTGGGTGAATATCTGAGGCTTAAAAATATCGTTATTTATATTTTTATCCAACCTTTCTACCAAGGAATTGAGGGTGGTTCTCCCCCCCACCGCATTGATCCCCACAAAACAATACTGTGAGGTAGATTAAAGACAGTAGTTGGCCCAAGGTCATTTAGTGAAGGCTGAACACACAGGCATGCCCACATGAAGATACCTGATACTGAGTCAGATCGTTGGTCTATCAAGATCAGATCAATAATATCTACTCTGGCAGTGGCTCCCCAGGGTTCCAAGAAGAGGTAATTCACATCACCTACTACCTGATCTGGGGGTTGAACATGGGACTTTCTGCATGCAATGCAGTTGCTCTACTGGTGAGCCACAGTCCCTCTGCTAGTTAAATGGGAAAAGTTAGCACCACTTCTTCCCCTAATACCATAGTCCCCATACACCTAACCCACATCTCCCCAGCTCTCTGGATCTATGTTACATGCCAGGGAATTCCAACACAGATTGCCATCGCCCTGTGTTGATTGGTCCTGAATCAACATTCAGCCACTCTGCCATCCCCTCCGACTCCTTGTAGACATTTTCCCATCCAGGTGGGGAAATGAGCCCAGTCATTGAAATGACCCAACCGTGTGGGTGGTAGCCGACAGCATGATGCACACCCACTGACTTGTCATGCCGGAGCAGTGCCGAATTCTCTGGGGACGCGTTCCTAGCCATGGGGAAGCCATTCACGGATAAGCGGCTCCCACACAGCTGGCGGCACATCGAAAGGGCACCTAAGAGGGCTTCACGACTGAGATGAAAAAGGTATTAATAGATTTGTTTCCTTTCGTTTCCTTTTGAATAGTGCATTGTCTAACTTTTCCTTTCAAGTCGCTAAGCTGGTACTGTACGCAGCAGGTGGAAAGGCTGAAATCTTTTACACGCCCCAGCTTATCATTGATTGGAGACAAGAATTCAGAGACTCCAATCTTCCAGTCACGCCCACCCACACTGAGACTGACTTTAAAAATACACCAACTCGTTATCTTCCAGATAGCGATAAGGAGGTATGCATGTTAGAACAGACAGGTAAACCTGTACAGTCGTGAAAAGGGGACTGCACTGGCAGCAATTGCTCAGTTCTGAATTTCACTGCAGTTTGGGGGTTACCTTATGATTTTGCTTTATAGATAATGAAAAGATATTTCTGCCAGTGAAAAACAGCAACAGTTATTAATGGATGGAAGGTAAAACTCGGGAGGGTCTGCACCCAGAAAAATGACCTTCGGGGCCTTTGACTCAAGAGAAAAGCCAACTTAGCCACAAGTAGGAATGCTTTCAAATTTCTCATCCCTCCAAATCCCAGTTTGATTTCCTCCATGTGGTGGTCCGAGCCAGCAAGCAGCATGGATCGGAACAATCCTGCATTCTGCATTCCTGCTGCCTGTGGACTCTGACCTCCACAGGAGTGGATTGCCCCAGCAGCACAGATCTGAAAGCTGGTCTTCACTTTGCTCTGCTTATTTTTGGGGTTCCGGTTTAATAAACCCGAAAAGTTTTGAATTTTTTTTTAAAGCCAAAACTATTATGTTGAGCTTTTTGGATGTTTCGATAATTTCTGGGTTTATTAAACCCAAACCCGAAATCTACCGTAAAAAGCTGCAGAGCCCTAAAACTAACAGCAAAAATCAGATAATTTAAAACACACTGACAAAAATATGAACGTTAAAAGAATACTACAGCAATATACCTACCCCCAATTTTTTTAAAAGCCAGCAACAAGCATTTGGAGGGTTGAGTGGTAGTCACAAAAGCATACCATGGAGAATACACTCTTTGTTGGCCCTCCATTGCTATTGCAAATGCCTCCATATTCACAGCAGCAATAACATCACAACAGGGGATTGTCCTTGTATGGAAAGAGACTAACACTTTTGCCTGGTGCCATTTCCCCAACCTCCACAGAGCTGACATTTGCCTCATTGCTGCCTGTACAGTGTTTCTTCATTTCCTCCAACAGGCAAAAAAAGCAGCCTTAGGAGTCTTTTTGAGTTTGGAAAAACAGTAGATGGATAAAAGTTAATTAGGGATATGCATTTGGATATATTTGGCCGAATATATATCCAAAAATACCTTATCAGTATTTTCCAGATATATTCAGGCCTCTGAATGGTATCCAGGATTAAGGATGTTCTGCAATACTGGAAAATGGGTCCCAAAAATGCCAGAAATATTCAGGAGTAACTGGGAATATTGGGAGCCAGCATTTTAAGGCTCCCAACACTAGTTTTTCCTCTTGAATTTTGTCTGGTTTGTAGTTTACAGTGGACGTTCTGTTTTGTACATTGATTTGGATTATTTGATTTTACATTCGTTGGCCTTGCAACCCAACATTTCTATTTACTTTGGAGGATTCTCTGGTTTGATATTGGTTTAAATTCTTGGGTTGTACATTTGTTGTGTTAAGTTTGCCACACATTGTCCTGCGCCTCTGCTGGGATTCCCTGGTTTTGCATTGATTCTTTGGGCTTGTAGATTCTGTCCACTTTTAGGAGGATTTTGGCTAGGGGTTGCTTTGCTTGCTCTTGTGTCTTGGGCTGTTCTTTGCCCTGGAGAAAGCATGGAATTCTCTTCCCCATTTGACTGCTGAGGGAAGCTTGTTCAGGAGCTTATAGAATTGGATCTCTTTGTCCAATTCATTTGAAACATGGGGTTTGTTTAAAAGACAGGCACCAGCAGTACCACTGCAACGTTGGTGCGATTAAAAAAAAAAGCCCTCCAGCACTTTGGAAAAATCCCTCATACGGAATAATCGAGCCAATAATATTGGATACCTGAAAAATACCTGGATCTGAATACCAAACTGATATTCAGAACCAGGAATACCAATTTTTTTTTGGCTCCCAAATATCTGGATCTGAAAAATACAAATTTTTTCAAGGTGCACATTCCTAGAGTTAATCTCTTCCATCTCCTGAAGTTCCAATTTGAAGTGCAGGTCTTCTACTGCCAATATTTTCTAAACAGACAACCCATGCTAGAAATCCAACCACAGATCTTCCAGTGTCTCACCTTGCTTGGACATAAGCAGACATAATATTAGGAAGGATCCAGCCAAAGCTCATGACCTTTTAAGACCTACAGATTTCACTGGGAAAGTATAACTATGTGCATATTTTCTCCCCTGGAAATTAAAGAAATGATTCACTTTGATTAGGCTGTGGCCACTTGGAAAATGAAAATTCATGTTGCTCTCCAGCAGCAACACACAGCTACCTTTAATGGTAAGTTGTTGACTGCTCTCGGCACCTTTCTGGAATTGGCCCATTAAGAGCATATGGTGGTGCGCTGCACACGGCTTTGTGCACATTAAAACTCCATGAGTAATTGCATTCCAGGTTTGTTAACTCTGAATGGAACGTAAATGAGTGTTTTTAAAGTCCTCAAAGATGTTTTAAAAATCTCTTTAATGGTTTAATGGAATGTGATGACAGCTTTTTCTTTTTCTTTTAGATCTCATCTCACTGGCAAAATACTTATGGTGCAAATAATTTTGTAACAAGCCTTGGCATACAAGTAGGATTTATATCCCTTTGGAAATTGTCACAGGCTTCTGCTCCTTTACTGAATGAAGGCAGCATAATAAAACCGAATGTTGGGACATCAGAGTGAATCAGTTCTGAACACCCTCTCGCTAAAAGGGTATCGTACAGCTGGGAAAAGTGAAGAAAAAAACAATCAAAAGGATCAATGGTTTGGAGCACCTTCCATACCAGGAAAAATTTGGTGGCTTTTCAGTTTATTTTAAAAAGGTAACTATGGGTAATATGATATAGGACTGTACATTTTATAGTTATAATATTTATAGAGTCAGCATGGGGTGTCAGACAAGGATCTGGGGAACCTGGTTTTGAACACCCACTCTGCTGTAGAAGCCAGTGCTGGGGGACCATAGGCCAGCCACACTGACACAGGCTAATCTACCTCATAGGGTTTGTTGCTGTGAGGATAAAATGGATAAGGGGAAACAGGTGCACTGTCCTGAGCACTTTGGAGTTAAAATGTAATAAAAAACTAGAAGGGGAAAAGTGATGTTTTAAGCCACTTAGGGTCCCCACTGGGACAGACAGGCAAATCAACAATGTATACACTGGGAGAGAGACAGACAGAGAGACAGAGAGAGACAGAGACAGAGAGACAGAGAGAGACAGAGACAGAGAGGCAGAGAGAGACAGAGACAGACAGAGAGACAGACAGACTGAGACAGACAGACAGAGACAGACAGAGACAGAGTGAGAGACAGAGAGACAGTCAGACAGACAGAGACAGACAGACAGAGTCAGAGAGACAGAGAGAGAAGAGACAGAGACAGAGAGAGAACAATCTCCCCCCATACGATTAGAATTCAAAGGCACCTAATGAAGTTGATAGGGAGTAGAGGTAGAACTTGGGGGGGGGGAGGAATACATCCTTACACAACATAGAATTATGGAACTCACTGCCTCAAGGATGCAGCAGTGACCAGTGGCTTACGTTACTAGCTATGATAGCAAATGGAACCTGCATATTCAGAGACTATGTACCTCTGAAAACCTGCTTACTGCCTTGTACACCACTGGGGGAGTAGCCACTTGCCAACTGACTGCCCCTGCCCTTCCTCCTGACACTCCTTTTAAAATAGCATGTCCAAGACAGTGGAGGTCAATGTGATACAGAGAACCACTACCAGCATCAACAGTTATTAAATATTTATTAAAAAGAAAATGTCCACAAGCATACTTTCAGCACAGCACCAGATTGAGCAAGGGATTGATAAAACAAGGGTAAAACATGATTCCCCTGTCCCTCCCTCTATACATGCCCTAAAGGTAAAGGTAGTCCCCTGTGCAAGCACTGGGTCATTCCTGACCCGTGGGGTGACATCACATCCCGATGTTTACTAGGCAGACTATGTTTTTACAGGGTGGTTTGCTAGTGCCTTCCCCAGTCGTCTTCTCTTTACCCCCAGCAAGCTGGGTACTCATTTTACTGACCTCGGAAGGAAGGAAGGCTGAGTCAACCTTGAGCCGGCTCCCTGAAACCGACTTCCGTTGGGATCGAACTCAGGTCGTGAGCAGAGCTTGGACTGCAGTACTGCAGTTTACCACTCTGCGCCATGGGCCTCCTCATGCCCTAGCAGATGGTAAATCTAAGGCAGGCTCCTTAGCTTAGAAATTTACAAATGTTCTTCAGGGTTTCCATTACCTTGAAGCCTCTTTCAAGTGTGCCAGCTAGCACAGGGAAATGGCTGCCTCCCATAGACTTCAGTTAAGAGCTCTTTCTGCCTCAATGGAATCAGCACCAAAAGAGACATTCTCCTTGCTCCCAGGAGTTTTATAATCTCTCTTTCTCCTTCCACTAACCAGGTCAGGTCAAAGAAGCTTTTCCTGAAGTCTCCAGGAGATTTTTCCTGAAGTTTTTCTAGAACTTAATTCCTCCAAATCTCTCCTCCCTGCTAGATATCATCCGTCTAGTTGACAGTAGCCACTTGCCAACTGACTGTCCCTCCCTTTCCTCCTGGTGCTCCTTTTAAAATACCATGTCCAAGATGGTGGAGGGGAGGGATTCTCCCAGAACCCAGTTCATCCCTCTCACCACTACATTATGCTGGCTCTCTTACAGAGCTAAGCTGGAATTTATGAAGTACTGATTATTGGTGTGGTTTGTCCACTGCTAAGGAGCCTTGTGGTGAAGAGTGGTAAGCTGCAGTACTGCAGTCAAAGCTCTGCTCACGACCTGAGTTTGATCCCGACGGAAGTCGGTTTCAAGTAGCAGACTCAAGGTTGACTCAGCCTCCCATTCTTCTGAGGCTGGTAAAATGAGCACCCAGCTTGCTGAGGGTAAAGTGTAGACAACTGGGGAGGCAATGGCAAACCACCCCGTAGACATGGTCTACCTAGTACACGTCGTGATGTGACATCACCCCATGGATCAGTAATGACCCGGTGCTCATACAGGGGGCCACCTTTACCTTTACCTTTTTGTCCATTGCTGGAACTGAATTCAATGTTTTAGATTTTTGGATCTGACTTCACTTTGACCCATGCACTGGTGACTCTTTTTGAGGATTTTGGGGGTAGGTTTTTGTGCTGATTGCTGCCTTGTCATTTTATAATTCTGTATATATCATTTGTGAGCTGTGTTATCATATTTTATTTGATGGCACATGTACTTATATTATTAGACACCATCTCAAATAATTCCATAGAGGCAGTACATAAATACATGATATACACAGAAATAGATAATAAGATTAAAGAGCAAAACTTCCACAAGTGGCTCCCCTCCCTCCCCGAAAATGAAAATATCATATCTACCAAACCGGCAGCCTCAAAGCCACAAACCCTCCAGGTTTGAGAAAAGATACAGATGATGTTGCTTAGAAAGTGAGGGGAGCAACACCATCTATGATTAAATGGGAGTGTTTTGCCTGTTTTGTGTTTTGCATCTCAGACATCTGTGATTACAAAGCAAACAAATGCCTGCTTGGAGCCAAAAGTAGCATTTTCAACTAGGACAAAATGTTCTAGCCTTTACTTTATCATCTTTATGACAGATGGCACGCTTGTTTATGTATTAAACAAATACATTGAAACAAGAGGAAGCCCAATATTCCATTAAGATTTTCTAACAGCGTCTGGATGACCTTCAGCAAAAACCTCCCCCACCCCAAAGTCCTCCTCAGGCCAGACAAGACACTGAATGCCATATGCAGGTATGTGGAGGGGGAAAACTGAATGCAATGGTATCCAGTATTTTGTCTGCTCCAATTAGACATCACTGGGAGATAATAGAACTATAGACACTGCCCACTTATGGTTGCTCTGTTATCTTCCAATGCTGTGTAGATGAAACAGACATTATTCAGCTTGGCCCTAACTCACTCTCAGGAGTTGCCATTTTACAATCTGTTTAATGGAGAAATGTCACGATAAAGTGGCTCTTCCCCATCATTCTTCCCTGGTTATTTATGGAATTTTATGCATGACTGTTTCCCTCGCCGTCACCTCTTCGACAATTTCGGGTCTTCATTTTGGTTATGCATGCCGTTTCAGACCGTTGGAGATCGCCTCGCTCTCCCCCTGCATTATGCCCACATTTTCAGAGATCTGTTTTATCTCGAATTTGAAAATGCAGGCAAAATGCAGGGAAATGCAGGGGGAGAGCGAGGCGAACTCTAACCTTTCCATTCCTTCTTTCAAGCTCCCTTGACCAAAAGGTTTTGAGCAGTAAAAGGGGAGCCTTTATTTCTTTAAGGAAAATATGGCGGATAGATACTTGTTCTTGGGTCTCTATCCGCCAGCAAAAAGGGGACTGTTTTAACTTTTATTATGGTGGCAGGTAATTCGATTAAGATAGGGATAATCCAACGATTGTGAAAGGAATTATATTGGGGGCATTCCAACATCATATGGGATAAAGAATCCACTCTCATCAGATCTCATGGACAAAGCCTATCTGAATAAGGTAAGTTGCCATATCTTTCATTTAACACTGCTGAAGGGGTGGCATTCAAGCGAGCAAGCATGAATGCTCTACGACCTCTGACTGTCAAAGATGGTCTGATGGTCAAAACAATGACCCGATGTCATCAGAGGGGTAACTGCAAAAGAAACAGCCATGCATAAAAGACTTTAGTTACCAATGTGCCTGTTCCACATGGCAATGAACCACTGGAAGTGCAGCCATCAAAAGATAACTTTCTCTCAGAGTTCCTCCAGTGATTTACTGCATTCATTCCACTGTCAGCCTGGGGCCACTCACTTGTTCAACCTAGCCTACCTCTCAGGGTTGTTGTGGGAATAAAACAAGAAAGGGAAGAAACAGGCATGCTTCTTGAAAGAGATAAAAAGGATGGGATGAAAAAAACAACGTTTGTATGTATATCCAGATTTGTAGTAAGGAAATCGGATGGAAAAGACAGAGCAAGTGAGACTGATCAGTACATAATCACAAATTATATATATATATATATATATATATATTTGTGATTATATATAATTTGTATATATACATACATACATACATACATACATACATACATACATACATACATACATACATACATTTGCTCAGAGACTGAGCTGGGAAGTCCTTGATTCAAATCTCACCTCAGCTATGAACCCTGTAAATTACAGGGTGGGGAAAAAACTGGGCTATCTTCAAGGGCTGCCTATGATTACTGGGATAATGTGCATGAAGTGCTTTTAACTACGTGTGAAGTGCTTCAAAATGTGCTGGATAAATGGTAGATATTATATTTGATCCATATTTTCTATTTCAGCTCAATTCATGATACAATTGGGCAAGGTTTATGCTGGCCTCCAAATACCCAGGTTCAGGTACCAGCTTTTTGCTTTCAGGTTCTTTCTTTATATGGTCTTCATGCTTCTGTGTCATTCTCTGGGCACGAGATTCTCCTTCCTTAGCATTAAGCGTTTCTTAACATGTCCCAATATATTAAATCACAAAAGGCATTTCTTCTCACAAGCCAAAACCTTTTTAAATGTAATGTCCCTGTGCCAAAATTCTATGAATTCCCTTTCTCCCTACATGCCATTTCATTTGCATAGCCACAGCATTCAGGTGAGCGAACAAGCAATTTTATAGGAAACAATGTTCTTAAATGAGGCAGAGTAATGGAGAACTCCAAATTATAACAGGCAATTCAAAGGTTTAGACAGCTGCTTATTCATTGTAAACTTTTTTTTTAATTATAAGAACTAAGCTGAACATCTCATTAGGCCAGGATTTGGCTTGAGTTCTCTGGCATCATACATGTCTAATAAGCACATTATGTGTAGCCTGCCTTGCTCCGAGAGTTCAATCAAGTACCTGCCATAGTCAATGGAAGTCAAGAATAGAGAAAGGAAATAGTTTTCAAATGATGTTCCATGGAACACTGGGTTTCTTGGAGGCTTATCAAAGAGACGGTCATGAATGCTGGACAAGCACACTTCCCCAGAAGAACACTTTCTCACCACTATCCCTCTAGCCCTGTGATGTACAGCCACAAGAACGTTCAGCGTCTTCTAGTGCAGTGGTTCTAAACTGGTGATATGCATTCCACTGGTGAAATGCAAAGTAGTCTACTTAGTCTAGGGCAGGTATGTCAAACATATGGCCCAGGGGACTGATCCGGCCCCTTGTGAGCTCTTATCTGACCCACGAGACAGATGAGGCAGCCACCTCCCCCCAGTCCCAATCTGGGCTGGCAATAGAGTTGTCAGGTCCCTTTTCGTCACCGGTGGGAGATTTTTGAGTGGAGCTTGAGGAGGGTGGGGTTTGGGGAGGGGAGGGATTTCAAGGCCATAGAGTCCAATTGCCAAAGTGGCCATTTTCTCCAGGTGAACTGATCTCTAACGGCTGGAGATCAGTTGAAATAGCAGGAGATCTCCAGCTAGTACCTGGAGGTTAGCAAACATAAAACAGCAATTAAACTGCATTCAACTCAATTTATATACATGAAAAATTCATAGTATACAAAGCTTATAGCCAATGTAGTATTGTAGTTTATCAACAAGTAGTCAACATGTATTTACAGTCCGTATGCACTAACATTGAAGTGCACCGTAAAGTCCTGAATCAGGATTGTTTCCTGTGTCCAAGAGGTAAAGTTAGTTGTCTTTTCACTTCAACAGAAGACCGGTATCCTTTCTGTTTCGGCTTATCACAGCCTTCCTCAGGGACCAATGCTAGCTGTTATTAACACTGTTATTAACAGGCCAACGCTGAAGCATGATATTCAGGTTTATGGACAACTCGCGGGTTACAAACTTAACAAAATTAAAACAAAAATCTTCTTAGAACATCTAACAAATGAAGAGGAATTAGAAATAATAAATACCTCAGGATTTACAACATCAACTAAATCAATAAAATATCTGGGAATAATCTTTCCAAAAAAATCTCAAGAGTTATATAACTATAATTATCAAACGGTATGGAATAAGATAGAAAGTATGGAATAAGATAGAATAAGATATATTTCATGTATATAAATTGAGTTGAATGCAGTTTAATTGCTGTTTTATGTTTGCTAATTAACTGACAGCACGCTAACTCTCGTTTGCCAAAGTACCTGGAGGTTGGCAACCCTAGCTGGCAAGGCATGGCCCAGCCCAACCAATTGACATTTATGTCATATCCAGCCCTTGTAACAAATGAGTTTGATACCCATGGTCTACGGTTTCACAACTACGAAGAATTTGCTGTCCCTCAATCCCCATGTCCACCTGCAAGTATGACATACCATCTCCCACCAACCCTTCCTGCTATGGATTATCTCTCTGTGATCTTTTGCCATGCTAGGAGTAATAACAGAATGACTATAAAGTATAAACATCCTTGGAGAAAGTGGAGTTTTTGTTTCTATTATGGTGAGGGCCAGGTTCTTTGACAGAATGATTGTTGGGATGTAAGATATGAAACACTGAGAACCACTTTTTAGTGGACAATACTAGTGCATTTAGGGAGGATATCAAGAGTTTTGATGAATGTCAGTCATTCCATTCCATACTTTCTGTAGTTCTGCAGAATCAAGAGTCCCATTCCATACCTTTTTGACTATCTACTGCAATTTCTGTAAAATTTGTGTGAATGCAAAGACAGCATGCTTTTAGTGTGCACACATGCACATATATTATATATGTGCTGCAATCACAAAACAGATCTTTTTAGAAACTTGAAAGATGTCCCAGGTTTGCAGGAAAATGTGAAATCTCTAAAAAACACATGGGGTTTTAAAAACCCTAAAATGATAAAAGGAGTGCCTACAGCTTTAAAAAAACAGATTTCCCCAGTGGCTGTTGCTAGGCAACCACAACATTCTAGGCTTCAGTTTCTATTAGTAAAAGGCAGGTAGAGGGGGCAGGGCCCTTTCCAGGACTGCTTAGGCCACGGAGGGAGGACTCATTGGGGCCATGCCTGGGCCTGGCAGCAACCACTGGATTGATTACTACTATCCAACCTGCTTAACTCAACTAGGCCTGCCTGCTTGCTGCTCTTCAACAGCAGCCATCCAATGAAAGCCAGTGTGGTGTAGTGGTGAGAGCAGGGTCTGAGAGACCCAGGTTTGAATCCCCACTTTGTTGTGGAAGCTCACTGGGTGATTTTGGGCCAGTTGCATACTTTCAACCTAACCTATAAGGTTGTTATGAGGATAAAAAGGAGAGGAGAAAAATGTGAGCTGCTTTGGTTCCCACGGTGGAGAGAGGTGGGATATAAATGAAATAAATAACAAATATAGCTGAAGATGGGAGGCAGATAAATGGTAGTTTGGTGAATGGCTGAGGAGAGAACGTTGAACTCACATAGACTGGTTACTCATATAATAATACAGAATATATTAACAATCAAAAATAGGAAATCTAAACACACCCGTGAGTCCTATATGTGCTATGCAAATGAAACTTAACGCATACAGGGGAAAGTGATCCTTGAAGGTTCTCCACCATGCAAGCGGGCCTGGCCAAGTGGCAGGTACCACACGCCTTAGTTTTCCTAGATAGAGGCTGCTGCAGGGGAGAGAGGGAAAGCTGAAGACAGAGGGCCAGATAAAGGTAGGTTTGCTGTTGGGTGGGAAGGAGAGAATGAAGCAGGAAAAGGGGAGAGGCTGTGAGGGCTTTCAGGAAAGGGAAAGAAGACATCGTGGGGGACTGGGAAATAAGATGCCTCCCGCAAGTTCTTGCGGGTTCCCGCTTGTCCTTCGATACTGCCCTACTGTTGTGCTACAGCAATCATCTGCAACTGAATTATCCTGTCCAGACAAGCCAATCCTGTTGCAAATGATTGCTAGTAGCTCAATATCCAACAATATTCCAATAAAGCCCTAGATATGAACAAAGCACGGATATCTTTGGCCAGATGATGCTTCTTGCGGAAGGGCCAAAAGCAGCAGATGGACCAAAGTTAACCACAGGCATTTTGAACCACAGAGGAGACCTGGTTCTCCTTCAGAAGGGACAGATCTCAAAGCACCCCCCAAAGCTGTAAACCTGATTCTTTAAGGGGAAATGCAACAATGTTCATTTCTATACAGTTGAAAAGACATTTGCTGTTTCATTCATGCCGTGACTCACTGTCTTTGTTATCAACAAAAATTATGATAGGAAAATAAATGCAAAGCAATTATTATGGTTTGGGGGGGGGGACGATAAGAAAGAATAACTGGATTCGTGCAAAGCCAGAAAGGCCTTGCCTGGGTTCACTTTAGCTCAATTAACATAGAATCTGATTGAGAACTAAAAGCTTTATTTGTACTTTGCCTTCACCTCTAGGTTCAAATCACTGAAGAGCTTTCAGAAACAGGGCAACACAGCTCAAGGTTTTAGAGAGCACAGCTTTAAAACACACACGCATATCAGTCATCTCATGCAAATAGATGCTAAGTGGAGGAGAAGTGGGTCATTCTATAGCTGCTCTCGAGGGACTGTTGTATTTCACCTGCATAGACAAAGAACTTTATTTGCATACCCGCCAACATTTCATACATTAAAAGAGGGACATCTCAGTTCTCATATGGAGGGTAACCGAGCCCCTCCCCATTACAGATTGCTGAAGGCTGAACTCCATCTGCTGTACGTTGTATTCATTAATGCCACAATCACCATGTCCCACATGGTTTTAAAAAAATCAATAAAGTGTCTGCACTTTAGGTTGAGGCAATTGTCCCACAAGCTGTTGTCAACAGCTACCAATGAACCTCACCAGCAGTTGATCTAGCAGGCTATGTACTTGTGTGGCGCACTGGCACCTTAGCGTTCATGCACATGCAATGATTGTGAACTGCATCAAAGTCAAGATGAACCCCCACTCTTCTAGAGATCTTGGAGAGCAAGCTGGGACCACACCACAGTTCTAGCAATTTACTAATTTTCTAGCAACAAAAATACTAATAAAGGCAATCGCAAAAGACCAAATAAGGGAAAGGGATGTACCAGAGAGAAGGACCAGAAAATTGAGATTGTGGGTAGTTGGAGTATACGCTTGCCCTCTCCATCAGTGTGGGAAGAAGGATTTTTAAAAAACTAAATAGCTAGGGATCCAAATGCACTATTACACTGCACAAAGCCAGAATGTAACTGTCTAACTCTTCAAAGCTCTCATGTTTGAATGTTCAGGGGAATTTTCATTTAATTTAAAAAATGTCAAAAGGAACCTCTGAACTGGAACAGATACAGAGAGTGAGTCTTAGAGCATTCCAAAGGCATACATGGCTGAGGGAGTTCCAGGAGACCCAAAGCCCTTCGACACATATGTCTTCCTTTATTTTGTAGAAATGCCATGGGACGGGACCCGGCTTCCGAAGCAATCATTGCAAAGGGAGATAAGGGAGAGACAGAGAAGATTCACCTTTTGCTGACTGATGGGGACTTTTAACAGCTTAGATCTTGACATGAGCACCTTAATTCAAAGACTTGTCACTGAAGATGTTAGGAAGGAGAGCAACCTGTTCCAAAATGTCTAGTGATTGGTACTGAACAGAAAGGAAGATAAAAACTTAGTTTTTAGGAAGTCCCTCTTATCAGCAGATTGTTGGTATGCTGTCCGTCAAAGGCTTAAAATGCATGGGAGAGCTTTCCCTTACTGCATTATAGTATGATGGTGTGTCCCCCCGCCCCCATGGCTTTGGAGAGTAGGGAAAATAAAAGCTCAAAACAAGTAACTTAAGCCTCTGAGAGTATTTTTTTTAGATAGAATGATACCACGGAATAGCCAGTAACATTCCAACTGGTGGCACAGTAAGTTAGTTAAGTAACAATATATTCACAGTCCAGCTTCTGTGGAAAGACTAGGGTTGCCAGGTCTCTCTTTGCCACGGGCGGGAGCCTGAGGAAGATGGGGTTTAGAGAGGGGAGGGACTTCAATGCCATTGAGTCCAATTGCCAAAGCGGCCATTTTCTCAGGTGAACTGATCTCTATCGGCTGGAGATCAGTTGTAATAGCAGGAGATCTCCAGCTAGTACCTGGAGGTTGGCAACCCTAGGAAAGAAAGTGCTGTCTGGTTGGGACTGAAGACTCCCAAGAAGGAACAGAACAATTGGCAGAGAGGACAGAGAAAGGGTAGGTGAAAAAGAGAAGAGTAAGGAGTGTAGTAAGGTGCAGGTAGAATAAACAGACTTCTGGGGGGGAAAAGGTTAGGGTAGGGAGCCACGAGGGCATTGGGTTGCCAGATGTAGATGCCAAAATGGTTTCTGAGGGTGTCATTAAGAGCTTCATAGATGGTAGAATTCTGGCAGCATCACAATTGAGCAATTCGAAGGAGACACTGCGTAAAAAAGAGGCAGAAGAATGATATGGGTGTTGAATTTCAGAGATTGATTTGTATTCTGGTTCTGGTTACAATGAGGCCTAAGATAGCTGAGCCAACGATATCTGAGCCAATACTTGTTTTTTGACCCCTCAAAGACAGTACAGAATATCTTCAGCGGGAGAGAAATCACTGCAGCTGCCCCTCCCACAGAGCCTGCAGCCACAGACTGGAGGGTCTTCAGCTAGAACTAAGGTTGCCAACCTGCTATTACAACTGATCTCCAGCTGATAGAGATCGGTTCACCTGGAGAAAATGTCTGCTTGGGCAATTGGACACTATGGCATTGAAGTCCCTCCCCTCCTCAAACCGCGCTCTCCCAAGGCTCTACCCCAAAAACTTCCCGCTGATGGCAAAGAGGGACCTGGCAACTCTAGCTAGAACTCTCCCTTATCTCAAGCCAGCTTTTATATCCAGTAGCAGAGCTCTGTGGTTTCTTCCAAGAAGTTCAGGGTCCATTGGGGCCTAGCGCATGCTGAACTGTGGTCCCTAGCCAGGGCATCGATTGGGAGCTGCCACTTGGTCAGAGAAATGTTTTCACTAAGAAACAATGAGGCCGGGGTATGTGTGGGTGTATGAGAGAAACAGATTCATTACAAATTAGGGTTGCCAGGTCCCCCCTGGCCACCTGCAGTGAATGGGGGGCAATAGGATTACCAGATCCAGGCTGGGAAACTCCTGGAGATTTGGGGATGGCACCTGGGGAGTACAGGGACCTCAGTGGGGGATAATGCCATCGAGTCCACCCTCCAAAGCATCCATTTTCTCCAGGGGAACTGATCTCTCTCGTCTGGAGACCAGCTGTAATTCTGGAGCATACCCAGGTCCCAGCTAGAGGCTGGCATCCCTGTTTGCCAAAAAATATCAAATATAGACAGACCCCAGGCTCATTTCAAATCTTTCAATAGTATGCTGTGCAGAAAAGCTTCGCGAGTTCCTTGCACCAGCAGGGTTCTTTGGTGGATCGGCAATAAGTTGCACACCTTAACTTGGCTGTTTCCCCAGATTTGGGGCACGTCTGTGTGTTTTAGGTGCCTACGGTTCCAGGTTTGTTTGCTTTGTTGCAATTGTTTCTATTTTTATTTGTTGCCTTAATTTGTTTACTTGTTACTAAACTCACTGTTGATTTAAATTAAACTCACCAAGTCTCATTAGCTCAGTTAAGTCGCATGCAAATACACACACGCACGCACTCATGTGCACACACAAACACACAAGTTGTTTTCCATCTGCGCTACTAAACAATAAACTGCAAAATCTTTACTGCAAGGAAACGGGGGGGGGGAACCTCTCATGAAGACAAGGGGAGGAGCTTAAAGTAGGGTTGCTAACTTCCCTGTGGTGGCTGGAGATCTCCCGCTATTACAACTGTTCTGCAAACAACAGAAATCAGTTCACCGGGATACTTTGGCATTTATATGGTGAAAAAAATAATTGGGGGGGGGGGAATAACAACAACAACTGGAGTAGCAATATTAGATGATCTACTTAAAGGATATATGATATAGTTTTTAAGGAAAGGTAAAAAGAGATCATTAGCTATTGAAGATCAAACAAATAGGTAAGAGTGATTAATACTATTGGCATAGTTCAAGATTAAGGAGTGTATTGTAAGATAGTTGAAAAGCCATTGTTTTTCTCCATTACCCTTTTTTGTAAATCATTGTTACTATTTTTGTAAGTTTGTAAAGGTAAATTTAAAAGGATACCCCTGGAAGGTGGATTATACTGTATGTATGGGAACGATTGAGTTTGTTATATGTGATTTTGTTTTTGTTTTTGAATTTTTTTTAAAAAAATCAGTTCACCGGGAGGAAATGGCCTCTTTGGAAGGTTGGACTCTATGGTATTGCACTCAATACTATGGTATTAACCTCACTCTCCTCAGGCTCTACCCACAAAACCTCCAGCTTTTTCTCCCTCTTCCATAATGGTAGAAGTCAAAGGCACCCAATGAAGTTATTGGGAAATACGTTCAGGACAGAGAAAAGGCAATACTTCCTTACTCAACTAGTAATTAGGCAAAGGTAGTCTTCTGTGCATACACCGGGTCTTTATTGACCCATGGGGTGACGTCACATTTACTAGGCAGACTTTGTTTATGGGATGGTTTGCCATTGCCTTCCCCAGTCATCTGCACTTTACCCCCAGCAAGCTGGATACTCATTTTACCGACCTCAGAAGGATGGAAGGTGGAGTCAACCTTGAGCCAGCTACCTGAAAACTGACTTCCATCGGGATCGAACTCAGGTCATGAGCAGAGCTTTTGACTACAGTATTGAAGCTTACCACTCTGTGCCACAGGGCTCCTAGTAATTAAACTGTGTAATTCACTGTCAGTGGAGGTAGTCATGGTTAGGAGCCTAGATAGCTTTTAAAGGGAGTTAGATTCATGAGAAAGAGTTCCATCAATGGCTACTAGCCATGATGACTGAAGGGAGCCTCTATATCCAGAGGCAACAAACCTATGAACACCAGTGCTGGGAGAGGAGGTGGTGGAGGAGGAGGAGTAGGAGTTGGTTTTTATACCCTGCTTTTCTCTACCTTTAAGGAGTCTCAAATGGCTTAAAATCACCTTCCCTCCCCCTCCCCACAGCAGACACCTTGTGAGGTAGGTGAGACTGAGAGAGTTCTGAGAGAACTGTGACTGACCCAAGGTCACCCAGAAGGCTCCATGTGGAGGAGTGAGGAATCAAACCTGGTTCTCCTGATTAGAGTCCACCACTCTTAACCACTACACCACGCTGGATCTTGGCCTCTATGCCCTTTCGGCAACTGGTTGACTGCTGTGTAAAACTGGAGGCTAGATTACATGGACCACTGGTCTGATCCAGCATCATCCCATTATGTTCTTAGAGCAAAATCCTGAACACCTTTGCAGCTGCACAGCAGTTGGGAGTTTCATCTCCGTTTGCCTTGCAGCCACTTTTGAACCTGTGCAGTAGGTGAAACCAGTCTTCCCCCAGGGTCAGTGAAGGGTTGTGTTAGGCAATTAAATGTGGAAAGTAACCCACTGAACAGGCTGGGGCTGCTCCCCAAGAGTCAAACAGCCAGATGAAAAATCAGCTCCTTGCTTGCGACTGGGAAACAGAACGTGAATTGAACAGGGGGTGCTTGAGTAACCCTGCTTCTAACCATTAAAGGTAAAGGTAGACCCCTGTGCGAGCACCGGGTCATTCCTGACCCATGGGGTGACGTCACATCCCAACGTTTACTAGGCAGACTTTGTTTATGGGGTGGTTTGCCATTGCCTTCCCCGGTCATCTTCCCTTTACCCCCAGCAAGCTGGGTACTCATTTTACTGACCTCGGAAGGATGGAAGGCTGAGTCAACCTTGAGCTGGCTACCTGAAACCAACTTCCGTTGGGATTGAACTCAGGTCACCATTATTGCTCATTAAAAACATATTTAGCTAATAACTAAATAAAAAGCCAAGAGAAAATTCACTGGATATCATACAAAATTATTCCTAGTACTATATTTTTAAGGGAGGGCTCAGTTGTACAGATGACAACATCTCAAAATGGAACACACTAGCCAGTGTGGTGTTGTGGTTAAGAGTGGTGGTTTGAAGCGGTGGACTCTGATCTGGAGAACCGGGTTTGATTCCCCACTTCTCCACATGAGCGGTGGAGGCTAATCTGGTGATCTGGATTTGTTTCCCCACTCCTACATATGAAGCCAGCTGGGTGACCTTGGGCTAGTCACACTCTCTCAGCCCCACTTACTTCACAGGGTGTCTGTTGTGGGGAGAGGAAGGGAAGGTGATTGTAAGCCAGTTTGATTCTTCCTTAAGTGGTAGAGAAAGTTGGCCTATAAAAACCAACTCTTCTTCTTCTTCTTCCTTCTTCCTTCTTCTTTCCTAGATTACAGAATTTCATTTTGTTCCAGCACACATTTACTCAGAAGTGAATCCCACTGAATTCAACAGACTTTACTCCCAAACATGTACAGAATTATAGCTATGCAGTGAAAATACAGCATTATAATTTTACATATTTCCCTAGAAGTAAATTCCAGTGGGATGGATTTTACCCCATCCTACCATTCCACTCAGCAAAGTATGTATTTATTAAAATATTTATACCCCACCATTCCTTTGGACTCAAGTTTGAAGCCTTCCTCCAAGTTAAGTGGTGCTTCCATTGGAGGAAGTACTGCTTAAATTGGATGAAAGCTCATTAGGCTGGAAGAAAGCTACTTGGAGGATGGTTGGATCTACCATACTATTTCAATACAACATTCCATTTAATGCACATACACATGAACACATGAAGCTGCCTTATACTGAATCAAACCCTTGGTCCATCCAAGTCAGTATTGTCTACTCAGACCAGCAGCGGCTCTCCAGGGCCTCAGGCAGAGGTCTTTCACATCACCTACTTGCTTATTTGTTTTTAACTGGAGATGCTGGGGATTGAACCTGGGACCTTCTGCATACCAAGCAGATGATCTACCACTGAGCCACTCCCCCTCCCCTAATAGCACTGCATATTCCTTCACCCACCAAAAATAGGTAATGCCAAAATGAATGGCTTAAATAATTTTTCCTGCCTCAATGGATGACATCTTTTCCGGTATAAATCATCTGGTTTCAAGGAGTTAAATCTCTTGTGGTGATTAAAGCCAGAAATGTCCCCACCCCCTCTGTTTTCATCATTTGGCCCAAGTCCAAAAATGTCTTGCAATGAACTAATCTAAACATTTGGTTGAAAGGCAGCCTTTGGAAAGTCAGAAAATCACTTTGTGGGTTTGAGAAAAGGCAAGGCTTTGAAGTCTTTTGCAACAATTGGGGTAATATCTCGGAGCTTGAAAGGATCCCTGTTCATAGCACTCATATACTCAAAGACTAAAATGAAAGGAGACCAGTTAGCAGCAAAACAAATAGACAGTATTCTGGCTCTCTGGGGATGAACAGGTGTGTTTGGTTTATTGTAGAAGGAGCTTTAAGGGAAAGCCTACATCATCAGATGCAGGGTCAGCTCCAGAGGGTGCAAGGCCTGGTTTTTGCTGTGTTGGTATCACAACCCCTGCAGTGTATGGATAGGGTTTCCAAGTGCCAGGGGGTGGCAGGCAAACCCCCGCCAATTCACATGGCTGCCCATTGACCAGCTGAGGGTCAGCGGGCAACACATGCACTCACGCCTGCCAGCCATGCCACGTCACTTCCAGGCATAAACTGGAAGTGATGCGATGGCGCTGATGCAGCCGCGTGCGTGATCTTTGCCTAACCTCTGCCACAAAAACCTCCCGCCAGAGGAGAGGGGAGACCTGGCAACCCTATGTATGAAACATCCCAAAAAGTCAGAGACACTGTGAGAGAATGTTTGGCTGTATACCCATCTCTCCCAGGTTAAGGTGATTTGTACAAAACCCCTGAAATCAGGAGCTGGCATTCACCTGATACATAGGGTTGCCATCTTCAGGTTGGGAAATACCTGGAGATTTTGGGGGCGGAGCCTGAGGAGGGTGGTGTTTAGAGATGGGAGTGACTTCAATGCCATAGAGTCCAGTTGCCAAAGCGGCCATTTTCTTCAGGGGAACTGATCTCTGTCAGCTGGAGATCAGTTGTAATAGCAGGAGCTCTCCAGCTATCATCTGGAGGTTGGCAACTCTACCGATACATGAGGTGGACAAAGAGAGTGGTGGACCTTTATACACATAAGTTGAAGTACATCAAAAGGGTAAACCACGTTATAAAGGCAGGGCCAGAAAATGGTGAAGCAAAAGACAGATACCAATAGCTCTGAACATAGATATAGTGCATAATATAATGTGATGCTATCAACTTCTGCAGTATTTCTAGCAGAAATGCCTGTTTCAGTGCGGGAGGACAAAGAGACTTGGGGGGAATAAAACAGATTCACAGAAAAGTTCAAAAGCCTGCTGTGGGTTTATTTTGTGCTGGTGTCTAGCCCTCTTTGCAGAGAATTACAACAAAAATGAGTGAGCTGAGCAAGTTCTCCTTGAAGAAAACTTGCCCACCATTCTTTGTCTCACTGAGGAATGTCAGCGTTCCCTAGATCAGCACCTTGGAAACTGCTGGTCTAGAAGAATAGTCACTCAAAATAATCTACAGTTGTTGAGCTGGCCAGAGGTCTAGATGCATACGAAACACAGTTGTACCTGGTCCCCACCTTCTCTGCCTAAGGGAAGAACTACCACTTACTTTGGAAAATGTACTCCAAAAGTAGGGTTGCCAACCTCCAGGTAATAGCTGGAGATCTCCTGCTATTACTACTGATCTCCAGCCAATAGAAATCAGTTCCCCTTAAAAAATGTCCGCTTTGGCAATTGGACTCTAGGGCATTGAAGTCCCTCCCCTCCCCAAACCCCACCCTTCTTAGGCTCCACCCCAAAAACCTCCCACCAGTGGTGAAGAGGGAACTGGCAACCCTATCCAAAAGCTTGTCTTTGCTAAGATAACCAAAATGAAGGAGTGAAGTGAACATATCCTGTTCCAGTGCAAAAAGAGCGCCTGTATGCAAATAAGCATTTAGGAGTAACTTGCTTATAACGTTTGGCATTTTTTCAAAGTGGTTGTTAAATAATAAACTATGGATAGAGTAACAACCTTATCTTGACCAGATAGCAGATAGATTAAATTATAGTTGTGAGAACAAACAGGAAAGTGTGAAATCAATGAAGTAATAAGAGAAGATCTTATAGAATATAAATCACAACTGAATAAAAAATGGGTGTTTCTGCCCTTGCCTTTCCACACGGGCAGGCTCTCTGTTCGATTGGGCTATCTAGGAATCTGCCAAATAATTTATTAAGGGGGTAAAACATTGTGTCTGACCAAAAAGAAATGTCTTTGAAAGGTTGGAATGGTTAAAAATTCTAGAGTCTGGTAGCACCGGAAAAGATGGGGTATGCTGTCCCCAGAAATAGGATGCACATTTCCATTTGGCATCACCACGTAGTTCAAGATGGTCCCTATGAAGTGAACATATATCTGAGAGTCAGTGGAAAAGGGGGTAGCAATTCCCCCACCCCGCCCTCTCCATGGGACTGGCATCTCAGCCACTGGATCAGTAAAATATTGTCAATTGACTGCTATTATTTGACTGCAATGAAATATCCATATATTTACCTCCTTTATGTGTTGTTGATGTTAAACCCCGCACATTGAAATGCAGATTTCCCCCAACAATGCTGTTGGGAGAAGAACAATGGCTGAGTCATAAATAAAAAGCACAGGAGTGTTACAACTTCGAACTTACAAACCTATCATATTGTCATGGCAACGTGAAGCCCAGCATTCTTTTTTTTTAAAGAAATAATAACAAGAAGGAAACTTGTCCAATAATGTGAAAATGGCATAGATGAGCCTATATTGAAAAAACACGGAAATTCAAATAGATACAATTTCAGATCTTGTACATAGAGAGACAGAGAGAGAGAGACTTTGCATAATATCATCCACAATATGTATTAGCCTGCAGATTGGAGCTATTTGTTCAGAATCTCACCAGGGATTGAATTATAAACATCTAGATACATTCAGAATTTCAAATGAATCAATGAAGAGTTGTGCTCGAACTTGCATCTAGTTCTATACTATATTGCACCGCTTGCTGTATGGAAGAAGAAGACGAAGAAGAAGAATCAGGTCTATTCTGGTGTGGATATTATATACAGGGGGGTAAAATAATAGTCTTTTTCCATGCTGTGGAGTTTTCTCAAGACATCAGAGAAAGAAGAAGAAGAAGAGGATTATGATGACGATGAAGAACTAGAAGAAGAAGAAGATGATGATGATGAAGAGTTGTTTTTTATATGCTGACTTTCTCTGTCACTTAAGGGAGAATCAAACCGACTTACAATCACCTTCCCTTCCCCTCCCCACAACAGACACCCTGTGAGGTAGGTGGGGCTGAGAGAGCTCTAACAGAGTTGTGACTAGCCCAAGGTCACCCAGCTGGCTTCGTGTGTAGAAGTGGGGAAACAAATCTACTTCACCAGATTAGTGTCCGCCGCTCATGTGGAGGAGTGGGAAATCAAACACGGTTCTCCAGATCAGACTCCACTGCTCCAAACTACCGCTTTTAACCACTACACCACGCTGGCACCACATATGATCTTGTGCTGCATCAGTTTTGAATTTTTGTTATCCAGCTGTTGCATTGTTTATGGTATATCTTACACAGTTTTCTTTATGCCATTTGTTTCTTCTAATTTTGGAATCCGCTTTGAGTCTCAGCAAGAGAGGCGGATGATAAGTAAATAACAAATAATAATAAATACTATTTTAAAAACTTGAGCCCATGATAATTTTGAAAGGAAGCCACCTAGCAGGGCCATTTTCTGCATCTCTCCCAACCAGAGCAGTCCTGCTTGGCGATAGTAACCTGCAATATCCTAGGTCAAGACATAAATCAGCTGGGGCTAGATTGATCTGCCAGGACATACCACTTGGCAAGGATGACATGGAGCAGTGATGCTGAAAGAGCAACCCAAGCTACGCCTGCTATGGTTAAGGAGAACCCCCCAAGCTCTGCTCCAGGGCAATTAATTTGCCACTGTCATCCCTCGTCTACCTTTTTATGTTTCTGGGTCCCCTGCTATGTAAAGAGCGCTAGAAATGCGGTGCTCTCTTGGAAATAAATTGCTCGACCCTAAGTCTATCCATCAAATAGAAAAATATTGCCATTTCAACTGGCATTCACTGCTCCTCAGACATGAAGGGATGGGTGGAAAGATGCTTGAATGAGCTTGGAAATTGAACAATTGCTGATGTGGAAGCACATCCTCTCAGTCAGTGATGAATCGCCTGGACTTGTGCCGAAGCATCCCTACCCATATACACACACAAGTCTTTGGTTTAAAGATGCAGTCACATTTCACTACATTTGCTATTCAAGTAGAAACCAGTGTCTGTTACAATCAGCTCCCTAGATCTGGTCTGGATGCAGTGCAACCCAGTGGAGTATCAGCAGCCTGCAAGATGCCTTTGCCCCGCAAATAAGAACTGAGCAGAAACCCCCTGTCTTCCTATGTCCTCCAGAAGTCAGAGATGCTGAAGTCAAGTGTTTTTCTCTCTCCATTTTAACACAACTATGGGCTGGATCCAGACTCAATTTTCTGTCAAGGCAGCAGAAATTTCCTGCCCCCTCCATCCCACTGAGACTCTGACCTGGAGGACCTAGGCTAGCCCAGTCTCATCAGATCTTGGAAGCTAACCCAGGTTGGCCCTGTAAGCATTTGGATGGGAGGCCTCCAAGGAATACCAGGGTTGTGAGGTGGAGGCAGGCAGTGGCGAACCACTTCTGAAGGTCTCTTGCCTTGAAAACCCTACGGGGTAGCCATGAGACAGTTGTGACTTGACAACACTTTCTACCACCACCATCTTCCCACGGCAGCCCACTGATCCCCATGGGATGCTGGGGCTGGGAGGGGGCTCCCTTCCTCAAACCCTGTCTTCCCCAGGTATTTCCCAACCTGGAAATACCTGGCAACCCTATTAAGGCCACATGAAGCTAGTGTGGGAAAGAACCACATAATTGGTCCCTGCTATGTAACCCCCCATCTGAACATTACTACAGCAGCATGAGACTGACGTCATGAGACGACAAGAGTTTTGGTCATGCCATGAGACGACAAGAGTCACTGGAAAAGACAGTCATGCTAGGAAAAGTTGAGGGCAGCAGGAAAAGAGGAAGACCCAACAAGAGATGGATTGACTCAATAAAGGAAGCCACAGCCTTCAATTTGCAAGATCTGAGCAAGGCTGTCAAAGACAGGACATTTTGGAGGACTTTCATTCATAGGGTCACCATGAGTCGGAAGCGACTTGACAGCACTTAACACAATCACACACACATGAGACTGAACTATGAGGAAACAGCTCCTACACCTTCAGAGGTTTCACAGATGAAAACAGAGACATGCTTACAGTGCTACTATTCTCATAACAAGGATTGCTACTGGAGGCCTTGCCCAAATGTTCTGTTATAGAAGGTGGGGAACCTTTTTTCCGCCAAGGGCCATTTGGATATTTATAACATCATTCACGGGCCATACAAAAGTATCAACTTAAAAATTAGCCGACCAAGCCCCAAGCAGGCCGCTGCCCCAGATGACCCCCCGCCCCCGGCCGCACGGGCAAGCAGGCAGGCATCCAACCAGTGGCGCACTCGGCCACCTGGTGGCACAGGATGGTCTGTTGCACCTGCCGGGCGTAGCCGTCCAGCCACACGCTGGAGTGGCTCCTGCTCCGATTGGTGGGGCCGGATTCTACAGCCGGCTCCTGCTACCTCTGCCTGCAGGGATGAAATAAGGACACACTGGCTAAGAATCCCCCCCCACGCGCGCAGTCTGGCCCTGCCCCCTTTAACCCCTCCATTGTCACCACTTCCACCCCCAGCCCTCTTGCAGTATAGAGGGAATACGTTTCTCCATGGCCCGGGTGGGAAAGGGTTAACACAGTTTCTTGGGCGGTCCTAGCAGCTCCATAGCTAACGACTCTTCTGCAAGGGGGGAAAAAGGTTCCTTTTCTTGACAAAACAAACTCACATCCGCCTTGAATAGAGGCTAATCCTGTCGGTGAGAGGGGATGGATCACCAGACTTAGATCCTTCTGAGCTAGAGATCTGCCAGGACCCACGAAGGGCCAGACCAAATGATTCCGCGGGCCTTAAACGGCCCCCGGGCCTGACGTTCCCCACCCCTGTGTTATAGTGTTGAAGGCTCTGTTCTGTTTGCTATATACTAATACTAGTTCCCTCTCCAATTCAAAAGCCAAGAGGGTGATGGTCTTCTCGAAAAATCAGAACTGTCCTACGTTATCTGAAGTATCTGAAGAAGTGAGCTGTGACTCACAAACGCTCATACCCTGCCAGAAATTGTGTTAGTCGTTAAGGTCTACATAGGTGCTACTTCTTCAGACTCTTGCTCTTTTCTACTGCTACAGACAAGAGTAACACGGCTACCCATCATGATCTATGTCCTACATTATGGTATGGATCCTAATGCTCCACTGAGCAAAGTTTGAAGCCTTCCTGCAGTGCAAGGGAAACTTACGTCGTTTATGCATGGGTACTTTCACTCACATTCGCCTTCGGTCTGAATCAGTTGTTCCTTGGAGTTATGCATGATTTTTCCATCCAGTAGAGTTGACCTTGTGCCCAGCACTTGCAATGTCCAGGTCTTCCCATTCCTCTGTTAACTCGACTCTTCCATCTTCCCTGAGCAAAGCCCGGGTAAAATCCCCATGCATAAGGCAAATTCCAGGGCACACAAGCTTGGTTTATCTCACAGCCAGTTACAAAGGAGCATGTCCAGAGGCGGGGATTCAAATACTTCCTGCTTCCTCTGAGCTCTTTCTGAGCAGAAGGAAATCTTTTTAAAACCAAGGCTTTGATTCCTCCCCCCCAATTCCTTTCAGATTGCTCAGTTGTTGTTTTGTTGTTCTTAAAATGTGTTTTTATGTGACAATTGCGTTTGGGGGGGATTTTCTCTCACAGTAAGCTCTACAAGTAAGCCAGTTACAAAGAAGCATTTAAAGGGGTGGGACTTGATTTGAGCTTGGAGACTGCTGGTGCATAGACTCCCAACAGGAAGATGTGGGTCCAGCGAACTACGAACCTCAGGTAAAACTCCCATGCATAAATGACCTTAAGTTAGATCCATGCCACTCTGAAGCAAAAGTTCACAAACAAGTCTTGGCAGCTAAAGACTGTGAAATGGCCTGATGCATACTGTATGGTGCCTTAGTGCTCATGTGCTGGCATTTACATGCATGCACATTACAGACAAGATTCATCCGCCTCCTATCAAGTGACTTGGACAGACTCGGGGAGGGGACGGTAGAATGACAGTGCTAGCAATCCTCACTAACAAAAGTCTAAAGGGGCATCACCAAAAAGCAAAAAAGGGGGGAGGGTGACAATTTTTTTCAAGGGACAGTTACCAGATACTAGGGACTGTTGGCAGTTGGAACACACCGCTGCAGTGATAGGAATGGGCCCTGGAGGAGAAGACTTCCCTGAATGCATGCACCTGACAACAAGCATCACTCTTTTCCCTTCACTTGCCACAGGCCTTTTGCAGAATCTATCAGCGCTCTGTACAATCAATGAGAGTCACAAGCATCGCTTCCGTTCTATGAAGCAGCGGCAGCAGAATATTTACAGCAACAGCATTAAGCAGAAGAGATGTCACAGGTAGCCTGCTAAATGCTTCTACCGTCTCCGAAGGTGAAGGAGACAAGCGAGTTATTCCCTCCAAAGCTGAAGACAGAGGGAGGGCGCCCCAAGATGGCCACGGTTTCGAGAAACGTGTTCTATACAAGAACAAGAACTAATGGAAAATGTCTTGAGGCTGCAGCCATCGCGCTGCAAACCATCGCAGCTATTTATTGGTGCTTTGCAACATAATACCTTGTGGGTGCTTTGAAAAAAAAAAACGGAAAAAAAAACAGAACTCTCCATTTGAAAACTTTCAATTGAAACTGAGAGAGAAAGGTTGAAATGAAAGCAACTGCTGCTAACCACTACCAAACAGTAGTCATGCCAGTAATAACAGGCTCAGAGCTAGCTTACATAAGAGCAGCCTTGCTGGATCACAGGGAAGCGCTCCATTGCCAGAAGAAGTAGATGTTTGTAAGACGTCCACCAGCAGCCATGAAAGCAGCAGCACTCCCCTGGTCTATGTCCTCACCATCTTCAGAGATATACTGCTCCTGAACATGGAAGCTCCATCTGGCTACCATAGTTAACAGCAATTGATTCGTCTTCCATTAATAGTCAACACATCTGCAATACTTGCATCAGATGTGATCAAGCAGTTAGTGTGGGACATCTGGAAGATCAAGCTTCAGACCCCACCTTGCTGTGCAAACTCACTGTGTGACTTTGGGCTTGCAGGGTGACACTCTCCTTCAGTCTAACCCCCTTCAGAGGGTTGTTGTGAACATAAAGTGGAGGAAAGGGAGAGCAATGCTGCAAACATTGGAACTCTATTGGGATCTCCATTGGACTCTGATCTGGAGAACCGGGTTTGATTCCCCACTCCTCCACATGAGCGGCGGAAGCTAATCTGGTGAACTGGGTTGGTTTCCCCACTCCTCCACATGAAGCCTGCTGGGTGACCTTAGAGCTCTCTCAGCCCCACCTACCTCACAGGGTGTTGTGGGGAGGGGAAGGGAAGGTGATTGTAAGCCGGTTTGATTCTTCCTTAACTGGTAGAGAAAGTTGGCATATATTAGCCAACATCTTCTGTTGGGTTTGTATCTCTATTGGGAAGAAAAACTGGGTATAAATAGCTAGATACATAACTTATTTTTGCCGTCAAGTGATAGCTGACTTAGGGCTTTCAAGGCAAGAGACGTTCAGAGGTGGCTTACCATTGTCTGCCTCTGCATCATGGCCCTGGTAGTCCTTGGAGGTCTCTCATCCAAATACTAGCCAGGGCCAACACTGCTTAGCTTCTGAGATCTGAGGAGATCAGGCTAGGTTGGGGCTATCCAGATCAGGGCAGGTACATAACTATGTAAATATATATGGTTTATATTCACAGCAGGTTTACCAAAATGAAAAAATGGGGAGGAGAAACATAAGGTTGCCCCACCATGTCTGCCTGACCTGCATCTAGTTTTACAGTTCTGTGTTCCATCCCCTGCTGTGTCTGAATGCTTCTCATCCCTGCAAAATCACAGCCAGCACAAAAGAAAAGGACTCTTACTTCTGTCCAACATTTGATGCAGCAGCAGAGCAAAATTTCTAAGAGCCATGCCTGCAAACTGTGTTCTATGTTTAATCACCACCCACTCAGAGAAGCACCTGGAACATTTCTGCATTCTGGCTCATTTGGCAGTTGTAAAGCACCACAGCTGCACATGGGGGGGTGGCATGTATGCACACCTACCATGAATAGAATGTGCCCACAACCAGCAGCCAGCCCCAGTAGTGGCTGTGTCACATACTGGAGGACTCAGGTGCCCCACTATTGGGTCAGGACTGCTCAGGAAGGACAGAGGAAAAATCAGGAGCTCAACAGGGCTGGGTCTTTTTTGAAAGGGAAGAAGAAGAAGAAGAAGAAGAAGAAGAAGAAGAAGAAGAAGAAGAAGAAGAAGAAGAAGAAGAAGAGGAGGAGGAGGAGGAGGAGGAGGAGGAGGAGGAGGAGGAGGAGGAGGAGGAGGAGTTGGGTTTTATACCTCAATTTAATCTGCTTTTAAGGAGACTCAAACTGGCTTACAATCACGTTCCCTTCCTCTCCCCACAACAGACACCTTATGAGGTAGGTAGGGCTGAGAGAGTTCAGAGAGAACCAAGGCCAAGGTCACCCAGCTGGCTTCATGTGGAGGAGTGGAGAAACCAACCTGGTTCACCAGATTAGAGTCTGCCACACATGTGGAGGAGTGGGGAATCAAACCTGGTTCCCCAGATTACAGTCCACCACTCTTAACCACTACACCATGCTGGCTCTCACACCATACTGTCTCTCTTAGTTGGGCTGACATGTCTGGCCCAAACAGGAAACCAAATTGTTGGCAAGATGAGGTCAATTCTTAAGGTAAGTATCGAGGGACACAGAAGTAGCAACACTGGCAGGGTTGAGGGCCTACAGAAAAGAACGCTGATTTGGCAGAGGTCCCTACAACTGGATGGCCTTATTTGAATACTAGTCACATCGCTTCCTAACTATGCACACCAAGCCCATTAACAGTCGCTTTTGTCTGCCACATGCTTTGTGTGCTTCTTGCGTCTGCCACAAGTTGGTGAAGGATTAGTGGAAGCATAGAGACAGTGCTGTATAGTGGCTAGAGTGGAGACTAGGATGAGTGAGGCCTGGGTTCAAATTCCCACTTGTCATGAAGATCATTGGGTACCCTCAGGCTAGGCACTCTATCTCATCCTAGCCCAACTAGTGGAGGAAGGGAGAACAGAACACACCATTCTCATATCTTGGGAGGAAGAACAGGGGAGAGAAATGTCATAAATTATCATTCTACCATGCCAGGATTTGCTCTTGCTTTCTTTCTCAGACATAGGGATGCAACACATCCTATTGTCCTTGATTTCTGTTGCTCCAGCGGTGTGTGGCTCTGTTTCTGCTCTATTAATCTGAATTTTGGAGAGGGGGTGATCCTTGTTTCTGCCCCGTCTTGAACCCTTGACACTTAAACACTAAAAAACCCTTTTCCCTTAGCTGGGAAGTTGGACTTCGGCTAGGAGAAAATGGGAAGCCCTGAGGCAGTCTTAGCGATTTGGAGGCCCTGGACAAAATTTCAGGATGGCGCAAAACAATCCATGCCACCTCACTGCTGCCAGGCCCAAACAAGGGTGGTGCTCAGCCCATGAAGGGCTGGCAGGAGATGCAGCCACTGCCTGAGTGTTAGACATGAGAAATGGCAGGAGCCTGCTCTTCTTATTTCCCCCTCCTTTGGGGAGAAAGGGCTGAGGGTGGCTGGGTCCTCCCAGCATGGGGGCTAGGCAGCTGCCCCTGTTGGCCATTGACTAAGACCACACCAGGAAGTCCTCCTAGTCAGCTAGCTGAAGTAGGATTTAGACTGTTATCAGATGAACAAAAGACTAGCTCTGATTGACATGGGAGAGAGGAAAGGAATTGTGCACTTTTCTTCTTATCGGTCAAGGCATATAAGAGGGGTACAAGGCAGAATACCACTGATTCCCTTACATGTTAATCATAGATGCAGTTTCCTTCAATGGCTCGAAAATGGATGGCAGGAGCTGGCTGGCTTGTTTCCAACCAAATGACTGGGCAATATTTTGCCTATGGATTTTGCCTTGTGTCCCTGTATCTGCAAGGCCTATAAACTAGTTTTTCAAATAAAAGTGGGAAGTTGGGAATCCAGACCAGCTAATGTCCCAATTGGGCACTAGGTGGAATGTCCAGTACATGTACGAAACCTGAACCCCCCACAATACTAGCCCATAGTCACCCCAGGCCCAGCAGTCAGGAAGTGAAGTTGGGACAGAACAAAAACAAGAACATGGCTGTTCACAGTAGGAGCGTAGATGATCAAATACAGTCACCCAATGGGAAGGTGAAATTTGTATGAGAGGAAACAATGGAATGGGGATGCACTAATGCAGGTGTTACCACTTAGCCCCAAGTAGGCTCACATTTTCCAAGAGAGATGCAGCAGCTCAAAGTTGGCCTAGCTCCATCCCTCAAAGGTTCAAGTCTGGATGCATTTTATCTCTAGCACTCATGAGCATATCTTCAAGCACATGAACACTAAAGTGAAAGGCATTGTCATACAGTCTGCCAGCGTGGTGTAGTGGTTAAGAGCGGTGGTTTGGAGCGATGGACTCTGATTTGGAGAACCAGGTTTGATTCTCCACTCCTCCACATGAGTGGTGGATGCTAATCTGGTGAACTGTATTTGTTTCCCCACTCCTACTCATGAAGCCAGCTGGGTGACCTTGGACTAGTCCCAGCTCTCTTAGAGCTCTCTCAACCCCACCTACCTCATAGGGTGTCTGTTGTGGGGAAGGGAAGGGAAGGTGATTGTAAACCAGTTTGATTCTTCCTTAAGTGGTAGAAAAAGCCAGCATATAAAAATCAACTCTTCTTCTTATCCGCTGAAGCTGCTGCCATCTATTTTGCACCACAGATTATCAATACTATTACAATTATTCCCCCTTATATATCTCCAAGCAAAAGAACAAATAGCCTTCTGGCTTTTAAGTCAATAGAAGGCATATTTATTGGAGAATAAGTGAATACAACATATGGAAGGCAGAACAGAGCATTCAGCAATGCATAATAGGGGGGTCACCAGAAGCATTAATCCTGGGTTTGAAATTTGGAACAGATCCCTATTTTTGCTTGGTGGGCATCATCAAGAAGTCTTCACCTATTATTACAACATTGTTTTCTTCCTGGCAATGCTTTGCAACTTAGGTTTCCAGTTCTCATTGTGATACAACAGCCCAGACTGAAATGTTTTTTAAAAACACAACACCTTTGCACTCGCAAACTGAGTCAATTAGATGAAGATGCCATCACAGACAATGAAAGCCAAGCTTTGGGAGACTTCTCAGAGCACAACACACGAACAGTCTCAGAAAGCAAAACACACAGAAGAAAATAACAGGTTTGCTTCTCTGTTGCCTGTTAGCGAGAGATGTGAACTTTTCAAACATTGCTGTGTTTGAAATACAGAGGGGACTGTGGGGGATTCGAGTTTGCCAAGTTGCCACCTCCTCTTTCAGCTGTGGCATGCTGGCACTAGGGGTGCCTTCCCACACAACCTGGCAACAACGTGCGATGGAGTGATCTGCGTGGCCACCAAGAAAGATGGCCACATCGGGGCACCACTCGAAGGGCTGCAAATGGTGGAAATGACCTCCTGTCGACCCCTAATGGGGAAGCTGTCAATGTAACGCGCTTGTTATTGTGTAGTGCCGCCCTTCACGGAGAGCGGAGCAGCTGTTGGAAGCACCTTGGATAACAAATTCCCGGCAAGGTATGTGAATGCCTGACATGATGCCAGAAGGCAACACAGGTTGCTTTAATTGATGCTGCCTCTGGGATGCGTGAAGGTACCCTGGCCCAGGGTGGGAAACATCTCTAGGGTCACCACTGCAATGCCTGCTGGGGACAGCTAGCGCAAGCAATCTATTTTACCCAGGAAATGCCACCAAAACATCTTTGCTTCACGCTTGCTACTTTCTGAAAACCTTCTTTGCAGTAACTCCCCACATCCACCCCAGAAACCTCTCCATTGGGACTACAGTTAGAACGGCGCGCACACACACTTCGAGAAAGGTTTTGAGTCAGGAGAACAAAATCAATAGGACTTACACTAAACGATGAATAGGAACTCTGGGATTTGGCCCTAAATCAGCTTATCCAGCTCTCGGCAAATTGAGTTTTTACAATCTGGCACACACTCTAATTATGCTGTCATAAAAATCTCTGTATTGTCAATGCCTTATTTCTGAAGATTCCCAAAGAGGCGTCTTTACAGGAGTTCAGATTGGTCCCAACAACAGAGGAGATGGGGAGTGTCAGATAAACAGGGCCACTGCAGGTCACACAATCTCCATCAAGATAGTGGCAGGGAAGCCAATAACACAATCATGTTTACTTTGCTAAATGACACTAGTGAGCAAGGCTTTGATCATTCTCTGACTAAAACTGAAAAAGAAGCTGAACAATGATTCAAGGATTTGGCCCATGACTTTATACCAGTGGTTACTAAACTTGAGACAACCCTTTCTACATCAATCTGCTTGTACCCTTGTGTGTCTGCCATGGAGAACGAGGAGAAGGGTATTCTAAAACATTGTATGGTATGTGTGATTCCAGAACATTTCTCCAAATCCCTGCCTGGCCACATACAGGGATTTCTCAACATACAAATGAAAAAGGAATAATCTCAATAATATCCATCCAAACATTCCGTTTACCATAGAAAAAGAAATTGAGGGTAAACTCCCATTTCTTGATACCCTCGTCATCCGCAAAACAAACTTTCAGTTAGGTCACAAGGTCTACCGGAAACCAACTCACACACTACTTACACAAAAACTCCAACCACCACCCCCGACAGAAAAGAGGAATAATCAAAACATTAATGGATGGTGCAAGACAGATCTGTGAACCACAGTTTTTCAAGGAAGAAATTAATCATCTAAATCACGCACTGCTAGCAAACGGCTATTCCAGAAATGAAATCAGAAGAGCCATTAAACCAAACAAAAATCAGAAAACTCAGAAAAAACAGTCTCCCATAGGAAAGGTATTTTTGCCATTTATTAAAGGAGTCACTGATAGGATGGAGAAACTTTTGAAAAAACATAACCTACAAACAGTGTTTAAACCCACCAAGAAAATACCACAGATGCTATGATCAGCAAAAGACAAAAGAGACCCCCTCTTCTCTGCAGGAGTATATCGTATACCTTGCAGTTGTGGACAAGTTTACATTGGGACCACACAACGCAGCATACAAACAAGGATAAAAGAACATGAAAGATACTGCAGACTTGGCCAACCTGAGAAATCAGCAGTGGCTGAACATGGACTGACCCAAACAGGACACAGGGTCTTATTCCAAGACACTGAAATACTGGACAAGTCTACCAACTATTTTGTCAGATTGCACAGAGAAGCCATTGAAATTCATAAACATCAGCACAACTTTAACAGAAAAGAAGAGAGTTTAAGAATGAATAAGGCTTGGCTTCCTGTCCTGAAAACCTCCAGACTAACAAAGACTACAATCCACAATAGCCATGCGGATTAGCTTTGGATTCCACATGTTAACAGATCACTTCAGGATACAATGGTTCCACATTAACATACCACACCCTCATTAGCACATTATCTTGATACTTACAGGACAATGATTAGCATATTACCTTCAATACATTACAGGACAATGACTCAGCTTAAACCCAACCCCCTTCTGACTATATATTGCTCTTCCTACACACTTGACACTGAGAGACACTGTCCTTCAGTGTTACTCCTGTGAAGATGCCTGCCATAGCTGTGGGCGAAACGTCAGGAAAGAAAATACCAAGACCACGGTCACACAACCCGGATAACCTACAAGAACTGAAAAAGGAAGGACTTCACTCAAGGTAGAAAGTTGCCACAAGGCCAAGACAAAATGTCCCTTTCACATGAGAGGAAACTAATTGCACTGGCTAGGGTGCCAGGTAGGTCCATGCTCACCATCGGTGGGAGCTTCATTGTGGTGGGGCTGGGGGGTGATCAGCACAATAACGTCACTTCTGGGATAAACCTGGAAGTGACATTAATCGCCCCCTCCTTCAGCTGGCCTGCTTCTGCCCGCCGGCCAGCTGAGGAGCAGCGGGCAGCCCCCTTAATTGGCGGGCAATTGCCCCTCATTACCTGGTATCTGGCAGCCTCATCCCTGGTGTCTAATTTTAGTGCGGTGCAATGACATCACTTCCAGGTTTACTCCGGAAGCACCAACATTGTGAATGAGACATTCTAGCACTCTCCCAAAAAAACTCTATGGTTTCCATAGAGTTTTTGGCGGAATGTGCTAGAGCATGTTGCGCAATGCCTGCAGTTCTGGGGTGAACCTAGAAGTGACATAATCGCTCCCAGCCCTGCCCCTACAAAGTTCCCACCAGTGTTGTGGGGGGACCTGACAACCCTATTTGTGAAGCCCTTGGCTTAGCCCCTAAATTAAAACAAGGCATCAGGATGCATAACTGCCTCCTTGAGGGGCTGTGGCTTCCATCTTTCTCCCTCTGAGTTCTCCCTCAGGGCAGGGATCTGCCATTTTGTTACTTGGCAATTCAGCATGCATATAGATGACACTATATCCATAAGCATAAATTTTCCCGCCTTCAGCCCATACAACAGCAGGACCTTCGTGTCCTACCACAAGGCTCCCTGAAATTCAAGCTCAAGCAAACTTTGGTTTTGAGATCATTCCACCTGTGTACACTCTTCTAGTTTTCCAGTACAGAAAAATCTGTATCCTACAGAGAATATTTTTAATTAAGCAGTGCCCTATGGAACACCCTGTATCAATAGGATAATCAGTATTCATTGCTAGTAGAAAAGCATCAGTTAGACTGACGGGCTGACAAGGTTTCAGTTCCCCCAGTCTTGTTTTCATTCTTAGCACAGAGAGATGAATGTAAACCTCCACAGTTTCAGCCTGAATTCTCCCAGAACACTGATATTTACATGCTGGGCTGGGAGCTACCTACATGATCGCTTGTTAATATTTTAGACAATACAGCAGAAGGATCTTAGGGTAGTGTGTGTGTGTTGTAATTTCTAGATCAGGTTGTGGCCCAATGCTAGGACTGACAACTGGCAAGAGGGGGGGGGGGAACAGGTCATCTGAAGAGCCCCATATCTGAATGGGGATTTTGAACCTGGCTCTCCCTACTAGGAAGTCCCTAGTCTTACTCTAACACTTTAACCACTATGCAAACTGGCAAAAGAGACAGCTAAGGGTTTGGAGCAGTGGACTCTAATCTGGAGAACCGGGTTAGATTCCCCACTCCTCCTCATGAGCGAAGGCTAATCTGGTGAACTGGGATGGTTTCTCCACTCTTACACAGCTAGTTTACCTTGGACTAGTCACAGCTCTATTAGTGCTCTCTCAGCCCCACCTACCACACAAGGTGTCTGTTGTGGGGAGGGGAAGGGAAGGTAATTGTAAGCCGGTTTGATTCTTCCTTAAGTGGAGGAGAAAGTTGGCCTATAAAAACCAACTCCTCCTCCTCCTCCTCCTCCTCCTTCTTGGTGTAGATTGTTTATTTGAGGCCCTTGGCCAGATAAAACATGATACATGGACTAAAATGGTCTTACCGACAAAGGTTTACAGTCCAAGTCTTAAATCACTTTACAAAATAAAAATAATAAAATAAATAACATCCAAGTTACATCTGCCATTTGGACTAAGAGACTACTCTGTGACAACAAATTTTCATTGCTGCCGTACAAACCTTTGCTACCTGAGAGTTGATTGAAGGATTATCTCCTTGTAGGAGCTTTTCTATCTTTTCTCTTTCCCTGTCGGGTCCCATTCTCAGTATGAGAGGCTCAATAAACTTAGAACAGGGTATTGTGTAAAAGTTACAGTTCAGGAGAACATGTTCAGTGGTTTCTAAATCCCCGGATTTACAGGGGCATAGTCTCTCTGCACTGGGTATCTTCTTAAATTTCCCCTCTAACATAGCAGAGGGTAAGGCTGTGCACCTAGCCAAGGTAAAAAAGGAGCATAGTGTAGAGCAGACACTGCTCACCAAAACAGCGAGGGCATCTAGCTGTTCATATGGGGGGGGGAATCCCACAGGGATGCAGCCCAGGGTTATAGGTTCTTGAGAAGGAGGTTTTCTGTCTGGGAAATGGTATCGAGGAGAAAATGGTAGCCCCTCCCTGCACCGGCATCAAGGCCTCTCAATTCAAATCCAATCCCTCACTCCCACAGCTCCCATGTAATTGCAGTTTGGCCCTTTGAATGGCAGTTAATCTTGTCATCCTCTTATAAAAGAATATGAGGAGGAAAGGCCATCTCTTAAAAGGTTTTACCATTTTAAAAAAATCTATTTTTCCCCCTCAGACAATTTCAACCATGTGTCCTAGCTGTCTAGATAGAGACAAAGCATAGGAAAATCATGATTCTCTGGGACAATTAAGGAAAGATATTCCGCCATCCTACAAGAGAACATTGGGACAGGCCTTTTGCACGTCAGTTTTATTCTCTAGCCTCCTCCAGCTGTCTAACACAGCCGCTGATTTAAAGAACTAATTAATGTGTTATGAAGAAGAAAATCCCCCACAATAATATCTGGCATGTTTCTGTGGTGATATTCAAAATGAGTTACAGTGTGGTGACATTTACATGAAATAAATTATTTAACCTGCCTGTTGATGACTTATGAATGGGTCAATAGAAACAAGCTCTCCTGTCGTTTCTTGACGGGTGTTCTTTTTACCCTCAACTTATGTCATAATCCCACTTTGTAAGTAAAAAAAAAAAATACAATAATATTTGATTTAAAATCTCCAAAGACACCTCCCCCATCTTATCTCCTGCACAACCATTCTTATTCTGTTCTTCAAATACCCTGGAAAAATGTTCAAAAGCCAAAGAAGGAGAAGCACATTCTTAATATATTGTTTAGGTAATGTGTTTAATGTAAACAAATCTATCATGTAATGTGATTTATCTAGAAAGTTTCGCCATCACAGGGTTTTCTGGGAAAGGGGGGGGAGCACAAAATGTATGGCACATCGCAGCTTGAATTGTGCCCCCAACTTTCTGATGCATTAAAAAAAAACTTTGCACTCATGAAACCCCATCTTAAGGTTGCAACCCTGTTCAGTAAGTGCTATAGTATGTGGAAGGAGACCCAATACTTGTTAACTTAGAGCTTGATTTGCACTGCAGAAGGGGAGATGCCGCTTATGGAAGGAACTCCATACTGGATAGAAAAGATAGAGTAAAATGTTTTCACTATCTAGCTAAGCTAGGATGAACAGTAGGATTGCCAACTCTTGGTTGTGAAATTCTCAGTGATTTGAGATTGGAGCCTTGGAGCCTGGCATTTAGGGAGGGAAGGAACCTCAGCAGGGTATACAGTCTGTCCTCCAAAGCTGCCATTGTCTACAAAAGGTACAATATGGATGTCTATCAGTTTTCTTTACTGGGGCTAATGGTAGCTGGGAAGGGGGAGATTTCTACCCAGGAAATGCACGGGGAAGAGTTCACACACACATACAAGCACCAGCACCATAAATGCAGTCTAAATCAGGGCCCTATTTGGCTTCCTTTAAATAAAATGAATGGTGGTGGAAGACCCAATAATCAAACTGCACCCTCAGGTAACAGGGCTTGGAAAGAACTCCATTTGAGAAAGCGGCAGATACACATTATCAGCATTAGCTGGATAAAACAATGACCTGGTTTAGAACAAAGTATCTGTAGAGTAAGTGAGGTTGTACAGCTCCATATGCACAACATAAGGGATGCTCTGTGCATACAAGGTGCAGATTTCCCAAGGTGGATATAGAGTGTTCCCCTACAGAAGGCAGCAGGGCAGCCCCTGCAAGTATGAAGCCCTCTGAGTCCATCATAGTTCCTCCATGGCCCCTGGAGCAGCTGGATTGTGGCATATGGCTGGAAAAGCATTTGTGTTGGAATCCCCAAAGAGCTGTGCCCATGCAAATTTAACCAAGTGAACTCAAAGCAAATGGGCTGCCTGGATGATTTAGCCTGATTTAATAAAAATGGTCATAATTCATCTAACCTTAAGCACTTTTACATCCCACTGATTTAAGCGAGAGAGACCTAAAACATTCTTTAACTCCCTTGTTTGAATTAAGAGGGCTTTGAAAAGTCTAACTTTGGCTGGGTTGTTGTCAGGAGTATTCCCAATTTTTTGGGATTCTAATACCGGTATAACATTCTGATCCAGGTTTTATTCTGAAATCTGATATTATCCTGCTTCATTACAGACTATGGGGAGCCTATCTGGGGGGCTGGGGACACTGTTTTTTAAGCTAGAACCACCAAAATTACTTCACAGCTGCTGGTGCTTGTCCACAGAAGAACCTCAAAGTTTGAAATCAATTGGGTCAAGGGGTCCAGTTCTATGGTCCCTAACACAAGGTGCTCCCATCCATCCTTCATTTTTTTCCAAATAGGGAGAGTCTTTTTTCTCCCCAGGGCAAAAGCAAAGAGTAATGCCTGCAGTGACAACTGGCCTCCCATGCCAAGAAGCAACAACGAGCTCAACAGAACCAGTGCAGAACCCAGGAATCCCACCACAACCACAAGCCAATGTGGCCTGCCCCACAGAACTCATGTCAAACCAGAGAATCTCAGCAGAGCAAATTCAGGCAGAGGGGCCAATAGAACCTATGTCGAGTGAACCCCAGCAGAATTTTTTTTACAGACCAAGGGTAATTCATAAAAGCCCAACAGAACAAATTTAGGCAATGGGGGCACTTTTGCAAACCCAGCAGTACCAATGTCAACCCAGAGAAGCCCACCAGAACAATCTCAAGCAAAAGGGGGGCACTTTTGCAAGCTTAACAGATCCAGTGGTGATCCACAGAAGTCCAGCAGAACAAATGTAGGCAAGGGGGGGGGCACTTTTGCAGTTGCAACAGAACCAATGGCAATCCAGAGAAGCCAGTGAAAATTTCCTCCCTCCCCTTCCTCCTGTTGCCTGGAAACCCTTCAAGGGGCGCAAGCTGAAGACTTTTAACTGCTGCTGTGCTGAAATCCTCAATAAAACCCAGTTCAGATTTAGTTGGGTTTGGGATAACTGGTTTTGCAGGGAGATTCTCTACTGTGTATTTGCTTTTAAAAATAGCTGGAAAATACCAGTAAGTTATTTGGGTTTTCTTTTCTTCTCTCTCTCTCTCTCTCTGGCTTGGCTATATCTGAGCACACATCCCTAGAAATGTCCTAAAGTCCCAGAGAAAGAAAAGTGATCAGCCCCTGCACAAGTGGAGAGGATGAGACTGCAAAGTTTTGGCTGACAGAGCAGAGATAGTTATAGCACCCAGCACAAAAGAGTATCAAAGAAATAATTGTAAGGTCCAGGATTTCATGGTCATAATCTATGGGTGTCTTGACTTTGAGTGAGTGGGTTGGGGGGGGGGCTTCCCAGAAAGATAACAAAAGGTGATTGAATCCAGACAGGGTGGACAAAAGAGCTGGCAAGGTTGATGCTTCACCCATGCCTGAGGCAGGGTGGTAGACTAGCAGAAGTTCAGGCAAGGTCAGTAAAAGGTGATCAAGCTCATCTGGCTGCTTGATAGTAATTAGATTTTGCACTCAGGCAGATTTGTAAGTTATCCGGGCTGTGTAACCGTGGTCTTGGTATTTTCTTTCCTGATGTTTCGCCTGCAGCTGTGGCAGGCATCTTCAGAGGAGTAACACTGAAGGACAGTGTCTCTCAGTGTCAAGTGTGTAGGAAGAGCAATATATAGTCAGAAGAGGGTTGGGTTTGAGCTGAGTCATTGTCCTGTAAAGTATTAAAGGTAATGTGCTAATCATTGTCCTGTAAGTATCAAGATAATGTGCTAATGAGGGTGGGGTATGTTAATGTTGAACCATTGTATCCTGAAGTGATCTGTTAACATGTGGAATCCAAGGCTAATCTGCATGGCTATTGTGGACTGTAGTCTTTGTTAGTCTGGAGGTTTTCAGGACAGGAAGCCAAGCCTTATTCATTCTTAAACTCTCTTCTGTTAAAGTTGTACTGATGTTTATGAATTTCAATGGCTTCTCTGTGCAATCTGACAAAATAGTTGGTAGAATTGTCCAGTCTTATAGTGTCTTGGAATAAGACCCTGTGTCCTGTTTGGGTCAGTCCATGTTCAGCCACTGCTGATTTCTTAGGTTGGCCAAGTCTGCAGTATCTTTCATGTTCTTTTATCCTTGTTTGTATGCTGCATTGTGTGGTCCCAATGTAAACTTGTCCACAACTGCAAGGTATACGATATACTCCTGCAGAGGAGAGGGGGTCTCTTTTGTCTTTTGCTGATCGTAGCATCTGTTGTATATCATATGCTTTGAGACTCCTTAAATGTAGAGACAAAGTGGGATATAAAAACCAACTCTTCTTCCTCTTCCAAACAGAGGCTTTGCTAGCTCCTAAAATGGGTTTCTTCATAGAGAGTATTAGCTAATGAAGGTCCCCTCCTCCTCTTATCTTTATCTTTGCAAAAACCAACAAACAAAAACAGCCCTGTGCCTCCTATGAACATGCTAAGTTGTTACAAACAGGACTGACAACTTGAGAACTGACATCCTCAGCAGCTTCATAATGTTACCTGGCAGCCTGGGGGGGATTATCCCCATTGGGAAATACAAGAGGGCCTGGCAGTCTCATGAGGGCATGAGCTTCACTGTCCCCCTCCAAAGTATACATCCCTGATCAGCAGCAGTTCTCTAGGTATTTCATGTCACATGTTACCTGAACCTTTTAATTGTAGATGCTGGGGATTGAACCTGGGACCTTCTGCATGCCAAGCATATGCTCTACCACTGAGCCATGGCCCCTCCTCAAATGCCCAGTCAGACATGAGGCTCACCAAGTGACTCTCTGAGTCTAACCTACCTCACTTAGGCTGTAATGAGAACAGAGTGGATGGAGGGGGAAACCACTTAAACTTCTGGGAAGAAAAGAAGGATGTAATGTTGTAGTAAGAATGATGGGACAGACAAAATATAATGACCTGAAGCAAGCACAACTGGAAGAGGAGCACTGCAGAGAGATTCTGAAGACAGGAGGTGCCCAGGGGATACCGGACCAGGTCCCCCACTGCCCTGTAGGAGGACTAGCTGGGACCTCATCCTTGCAAACAGTACCCCGTATGAGCCCTAAAACAGGGTTGGATATAGCAACAAATTAAAAAATTGGTGCAATAATGATGGAGGCCCAATGATGAAGTGAGTCCTTCACAACCTGAATTGCTCCTTTGTTTTAGAAAATGATCAAGAACATCTTCTGGAGAAAACTGATCATGAAGCAGTATCCTCCATCAGTTTTTCACAATTGTTATGCATATAGCACCATCTGGGTACAGTGCTTCTCAAAGAACATTCCCTGCCCTAATTTACAATATTGACACTGGGGGTGGGAGAGCGGTAGAGAGGACATTAATGAGCACAGTTCCAATGTCCCTTCAGCTCACCAAATGAAAGATATTTGAACCCACGGCTCCACACCCAGGTCCCAAAGAGAACCAAATGTTTATTACACTCAAGAAAACCACGTCTTCAGCACCAAAATGATTTCTCTCTCCCCCCCAAAAAAGGCTCTTCATTTTTGTGGGTAAAACACTTAAAAATAACACTAAAACAGACCAATTCCCCATCCAATAATCTCAACATAATTTGATCCTTACTAACCACAGTCCCATCAAGAATCAAATACAGCAAATGGCTAAGGATTACAAACTACGTACTAACTATTGTTTCTCCGTGCAATTGCCCAATTATTTGACTAATACTTGACTTCAGCTCATTTAATCAAAGAGGTTCACTGATAGGGGAAAAACATCATTAAGGCCACAATTAATCTGAGAGACATTGATTTTAGGATAAACAGGAAGGCAGTTTAGATGCAAGTCTATTATCTAGCTCTACCCTTGAATGAGCCGCAGCATTTTTTCATAAAACTGGGCTTGATGTGAAATTGTACTTCAAATACTTTCTACTGATCATTTCCACAGTTGGGTTTCCTAAGACTGCAGACAATGGAGAAAGGCCAGCCCTTCACAGAGATTACTTAGGACTCACATGGTCACATTTTGGCATAACACCTTCAGGCCATTTTTGCATGGTAATTAGCAGCACGTTCCAGGCTGAATTACCCTGCATATTTTTTTGAATTTTGCATGCTGAACCGTCATTCCAGAAGTGACTGCGAAGCCGGAAGTAGCAGGAAGCAGGAAGCACTGGAATCCCCACCTCTTTACACACTGCTTTGTGATTACCTGTGAGAAAAGCCAATCTTCTGTTTTCCCCTGTTTAACCATCGGCATGCTGCTTGAGAAGGGGTTTGGAAAAGGGTGGGGCGTGATGGCGTGGGGGAGCTCAACCCGAGAACGGAGTCTGCATGCTCTGTGACTCCAGAATGAGCCAGGATGAATGGTTTCATTCGGGCCAGAAGACGAATGGGGAAAGCCAGGTTTGTTTTGCGTCGGAAAAGCGTTGAGCTTCCAAGGAATGAGATATTGTGAAAAATGTGATCCTGGCTGAAACAGGGAATAAAGGAGGTTAAAGCAACCATGCATAAAACACCGTAATCTAAAAGGGGAGTGGGAAATAATAATAATTGGGTTCTAAGGATGAGTCTCTAAGTAGGCCTTTTGTGCGTGCTAGTTGAGTAGTAGGAATGCACTGGTTCCAAGCCCTTCTCCCAAGGACTCTCCTATTATTGAATTCTCAACATGGCCAAATCTGTGGTTACTTAAATCCAGAGATTAGAACCATGAACAGACAAGACCTTTCTGCAAAGCTGAAATAGCCCCAGGTTCATAGAAAAATCTGAAATCTATAAAGAAAATACAATGGAGAAGTTTTTAAAAAACCTCCGAACAATAGAAGCAGTGCCTGTAGCTTTAAGAAACTAATGCCCTCTGTAGCCATTGCTAGGCAACCACCCCAGTACTGCAAGCCTTCAAGCCTTGGTTTCTGCCAGTAAAAGGAGGGGGGAAAGGGCTTTTCCAGAGCTGTTTTGGCCTTTACGGGAGGATTCGTCAGGGCCAGGGCCAGCAGCAGCCATTGGGTTACTTGCTACCATGTGACTTGCATGATTCACCCAGGACTGATTTGTTGTTACTGTTCAACACCAGCTACCCCTCGAAAGCCTGTGTGGCTTAGCAGTGAGCATTTCAGACTAGGCTCTGGGAGACCCAAGTTCAAATCACCACTCTGACATGGAAACTCACTGAGTGACCTTGGGCCAATCACACACTCGTAGCATAAATTTGTTGCACAGGGTTGTTATGAGGATAAAATGAGGCCATAAGAATGATGTAATCAGCTTTGGATCCCTTTGTAGAGAGAGGCAGGGTATAAATGAAGTAAATAAATAATCAATGTATCTGAAAATGAGTGGCAGATAAAAGGTTGATTGGTTAATGGGTGGGAAGGCAAGAAAGAAGCAGGGAAAGCTGAGGATATGGGGGCTTCCAGGCGGAGAGAAAGAGGAACTAGTGTGGGGAGGGGAATACAGGAGAAAATGAAGTGAACCCTGAAAGTCCTTGTAAGTTCATCACTGTGCAACTGGACCCAGCCCGGCAGACAGCACCATGCAACTGGACCTGGCCAAGCCCAGCAGCTGGAACCATGCAAAGTTTTCCCAGGGAGAGGCTGCCTGGGGGAGGGATGGAAGAAAACCTGAAGTTAGGGAGGCGGTTAAAGGTAGGTTGGCTAGTGAGTAGGAAGGAGAGAATGAAGCAGGAAGAGGGGAAAGGCTTTGTGGACTTTCAGGGAAGGGAAAGAGCAAATTGTGGGGGAGGGGGAAATGAGATGCCACCTGCAAGTCCTGGTGGGTCCCCCACTTATAGTCTGCATTAATCAAGGTCTCTACCTTCGGCTTCAGCCTGGTAGTACAGCTCCAACTTCTGCTGCCCCCTACTGGTGCCCTTCTGGTTCTCAACGGCCTGTTCTTGGCTGCAGTTCTCTGTCAGGCTTTTCTCTTTTCCCTCCCTTTCTCTCCCCTCAGGAAAAAGGCAGCTGTTCCGCATTTCAGTGTCAGAGGCTGTTGGGAGAATTACCATTATACAGCTCACTTTTCATATCAAAGTCAGAGAAGCGGAAACCATGCCTCCAACAATGAACTCTGGGTTTTAGCTTCCTTTCCCCTTGTGCTCCTTTCATTGTTTAACATGCTCTGTTTTATATGTGAATGAGCCATACATGCAATGCCCCACCACAATTAAATGCCACCCTAAGGGCAGAGTTAACCTCATTGAAATTCAGACTCAAACCATTCCTCAGGGTTTGGAAAGGCAGGTAGACGCTACATCTAAAAAAACGTATAAATGTGCATTTACATACAAAATCATGGCCCCACAGCAGCCAGTTTGTGTCAGAGGGAGCAGAATAATCCCTTCCAGCCCAGCTTTGGTAGGAACAATATCCTTATTCCTCATGCTTGACACCCTCCCTCACTATTAGTATTCTCTGCACAGAATGCACAATTCATTCTTCCATCTTTCCTGGGACATAGCCATAGGGTTGCCAGGTCCCCCTTGCCATCATCAGGAGCTTTGTGGGGGGGTCAATTTGCGAGCTTTGGAGGAATGTGTTAGAGCAACTCCATCAAACACGGAAGTGATGGGGTCACTCTAGCATATTCCTCCAAGAACTATGGTTATTGTGCCACCCTTTAGCTGGCCTGTTTTCCCTGCTGGCCAGCTGAGGGGCGGCTGGCAGGACTGTTAATTGGTGGGCAATTGCCCGCCATTAACAGGCACCTGGCAAGCCTACATAGTCATGTGAACACCATGAAAACAAATGTTCCCTAAATGGCTTCATTCAACAGGAGGGAAAACTTATCTTCCTTCTGAATGGGAAGAACAGGAAACTTGTGCTGGAATGTGATTGATAAACTAAGTGGGTGGGTGTTAATGTGACCACATTTTCTGGACTGCTTCTTTTTTAACAATCAGCACAGCTGTATAATCTGTGGTTTTTTACAGGAACTGCCTTAGATGTCTCTCTCCTATGAAACATTGTGTTGCAATGGGCTGTTTCAGCAGGCTTTACTTCATTATCACTTCGCGGCAGCCCTGAAAAGAACGTAGAACGCAGTAAAGGACTGACAATTGCCAATCCTGAGTTGAGTTGATTACGGTGCCTCCCCCTGTTGCGCAGACATCTCCGCATGCAGCTACAGGTGATGCTACACAAGCAGACAGCACGAAAAAGGACCACTGAGCCAGAACACTTGGCTTTAGCTGATAGCTTGCCAAATTGTTTGGCTGCTGGAGCTCAGTAATATATTTTGAGGCACTTGGCTATATGCAGCTTCGAAGATCTGGTTTGCTACTTCAGCGCTCTGATACTGTTCATGCTTCATTTCTCAGGCTGAAGGAAATAAATAAATATTAGCCACTACTCAGAAGTCATATTAAACCTAGCTGTCCGTTTGCCAGGCAGACATACATAACTGGTTGTATGGCAGTGACTTTGGCCAAGCTCTTGGCAGGAAGTAGAACTACAACTTCCTGTCCTTCAAATATAAAAAAGACCCCCTCCCCACCAAAGAAACAACTCCTGGTCTGCTTTAGACACAATAATTAGAATCACTAATGAAATTTTGGCAAAGTAAACTGAATGCAGGGATTCCTCTAGCAAATTCTCAAGGGAAGCCAAAAAACGAGCAACATGTCTCAAGAGGTTCTACCTTCCTAGTCAGTTCTGGGACTTTGCCTGAAGTGAACATTAAGGGGAACTCCAAGGTTTCTTCTCAGACTTAAATCAAACTGGAAGCAAATTTAGACATTACTTTTGAGGCAAAATGTCTGAGGAATTTCAACAGAAGACATGACCAGAGATATTTTTTAGGGCACGCGCAGGTGGAGTTGCACAACCATAATGATCTTGTGATGACTAAACCCCAATGTTTTAGGGGCTGAATGTGGATTAGTTACCTCACAGTGGGCTGGGTTTGCATATATTACATCCAGACAGGAGGCTTGAAAGGGGTCTGCAACCAATATGGATCCAAGACCTGTGGACCACACATGACCATCTAAATCCATTGCCATCTAGCCTCTGTTTAAAAATCTCCAAAGAAGGAAAGGCCACCATCTCCTGAGGAAGCCTACATGATAATAACAGGAATTTTATTACAGTCAATGACCAGCACAAGTAAAATAGGTAAGTTACCAATTTACAGTCGTCTAAAAAAACATCTGAATAAAACATGCTGGTTCATTAGTTAGTATAATGAATGAACCACTTGGTAAGAAAAGGAGAGCACATATAACTGTTTGCCTTCATTTTCAAATCTGCTGGTTAGCACAGCCTCTCCTCCGTCGTATGTCAATTGCAGCGGCACAGAATCTAGCAACTGAATACGTTATATCTGAGTTGACATCCATTAGCAGGGATGACATATGGAACTGTTCATACTGGCTGGGAGATTTATGAATTAGTGGTGAGATGAACCTTTCTCTGATAGCTGTATAATATCGACAATGGAAAAGAACATGTTCAGGGGTTTCTATATATCCAGAACCACAGGGGCATTTTCTCTCCTCATATGGCATCTTCCTGTAGCGGCCTTGCTGGATGGCTGATGGGAGGGCTTGGCATCTGGCCGGGGTGAAAGCTCTTCGATGTTTTGGAATTTCAAGTCTGCTTAGATACTCCATGGGAGTAGTAAGGTATCTGAAGGATTCACTAATAATGAAGTTTGGTGTTATGGCAAGATCTGTTTGACACTCTGTGTCAATTATACTTTGTTTAATTGTTGCCTTAGCCAGATTATAGCCCATGTGGGTTAGTAACTGCGGTGTAAAGCCTAATGTAGACATTTTATCTGTCACCGCTCGTTTCCTTGAGGATTGGAAATCATCCTTAATAATTAAAGAAGCAAGGCCTCGAGGTTGGCAGGATAGCCTGAGCCAGGTGTTAATTGCGGCAATCCATATTCTGGCCTCAACTTGTGTAAGGCCTGTTTCAAGGCGTAAAGTGGCATTGGAAACATATTTTGGGACTTGCAAGGCTGATCTCAGGAACTTAGATTGCACACGTTCTAGCGATGATATATTAGCACAAGGTCCTAGTTGTGTGCCATAAAGAAGCTGAGCAATCGACTTGGCTTCAAACAATTTGAGGGCAGCCGGGATGTAGTGGCCACCTTTGGACCCTGAGGAAGCCTGTTCCACTGAGGAACCGCTGAGGAACCTTCCTCATGCAAAGCAGGTGCTCTACCACTGAGCCATGGCCTCTCCACAATTAATTTATTTTTAACATATAATGTAATAACAAGAACTGAATGTACAAATCTATTTGATGTAAAGGGGGACCCACACATTATCCTCCATTGCAAAAATTACAGGACATCAGACATCATTCAGCAACATGTCTTCAGCAATAATAAAATTCTTGCAACCTTAACACTTCAATACAAGATGCTGGCATACAAGAAGATGGCACTGAAAAGCTTTCAAAGGACCTCTGAAAAGTTTGCTTCCTGAGCCCTTTTGCACTTAGTTCTGGGGTCATCGCATACTGAAGTGTTTGCTCTAAATCGTAGACCTCAGCACAAGCACACCCTTCTGCACTCATAATGGATTTTTAAATGGAGATTCTCCCCCCACTCTTTTGTAGATGTTCCCTTTTCTTTAACACTGTCCCCTGCCGTCCCATGCATTATTTAAACTCTCTCGACAGATTTAATTAGTTTGGGGTTCAAAAGTTTGTGTCCTAAGGCAAGGCCACGTCCTCACTTTGAGAAAGACGAGAAACCCTGCACATTTCACCGACCAGCCAAGGAACTGGCCATGCTGTTACATGGGATGACTCCTGTAAACTCCATTTTTGCAGTCTTCTGTGCATGGAGTAGGGGTCACTGGGGGTGTGGGTGGATAGCTGTGAATTTCCTGCATTGTGCAGGCTGTTGGACTAGATGACCCTGGAGATCCCTTCCAATTCTGTGTTTCTAGGAACTCCATTGCTCATAAAGAGAGACTTCAATGCAGGGGGAACACATGCTGTTTCATTCACTTCAGTATTGGGGAATGGTTCATGTATATAATTCTATTGCATGAATGGGGTATTCCTAGGCATAAAACAGACATCCAAAGCCTACATAGAGTACCATGTGTGCAAGGGAAGTCAAAGAACATCGGGTCACAATCTTTCTGTACTAGGGGTTTAGGTGGCTCATTTGAGGAGGAGGAGGGGTTTTTTATATGCCAACTTTCTCTACCACTTAAGGGAGAATCAAACCAGTTTACAATCACCTTCCCTTCACCTCCCCACAACAGACACCCTATGAGGTACAAACACAGTCAAACAAACAGACAAACACAGTCTTGGACTGCATCAACAGAACTATAGTGTCCAGATCACGCGAAGTGATGGTATCGTTTTACTCTGCTCTGGTTAGACCTCAACTAGAGTATTGTGTTCAGTTTTGGGCACCACAATTTAAGAAAGATGTAGACAACCTGGAACGTGTCCAGAGAAGGGCAACAAAGATGGTGAAGGATCTGGAGACTGAGTCCTATGAGGAAAGGTTGAAGGAGCTGGGTATGTTTAGCCTGAAGAGGAGAAGACTGAGAGGGGATATGATAACCATGTTCAAGTACTTGAAGGGCTGTCATATAGAGGAGTGTGCCGAGTGGTTTTCTGTTGCTCAAGAAGATCGGACCAGGACCAACGGGTTGAAATTAAATCAAAAGAGTTTCCGTCTAGACATTAGGAAGAATTTTCTAACAGTTAGAGCGGTTCCTCAGTGGAACAGGCTTCCTCGGGAGGTGGTAAGCTCTCCTTCCCTGGAGGTTTTTAAGAAGAGGTTAGATGGCCATCTGTCAGCAGTGCTGATTCTGTGACCTTAGGCAGATGATGAAAGGGAGGGCATCTTGGCCATCTTCTGGTCACTAGGGGTGTGGAGGGGGGAGGTAGTTGTGAATTTCCTGCATTGTGCAGGGGTTGGACTTGATGGCCCTGGTGGTCCCTTCCAACTCTATGATTCTAGGTAGGTGGGGCTGAGAGAACTCTAAGAGCTGTGACTAGCCCAAGGTCAACCAGCTGGCTTCAAGTGTAGGAGTGGGGAAACCAGTTCACCAGATTAGCCTCCGCCGCTCATGTGGAGGAGTGGGGAATCAAACCTAGTTTTCCAGATCAGATTCCTCTGCTCCAATATCCATTCAGACAGCACTATTATGGGACTTAATAACTTCAGCTGTAGTATTAGGTACTCGTGAAGATAAGAGAATCCCCCCCCCAACTGCTAATTCCCAACATCTGGTAATCAAAGGTATGCTGTTCTTGACCAGTGTGATTTCATTTAGCTGCCATATCTAATAGCTGTTGATATATGCATTTTCCACTAGCCTGGCATTTTGTACCATCTCTGACATGCTCTTAACCAATTAAACTGTTCGGCTAGAGTCCAAAATATAAATAACATAGCATCCCAATATGGGGGGGGGGAAATAAATAATATCGAATGATGATCGTTTGTGCTGAACAACAAAGCTCAAACATACATTTTAAATCTGAGATTAATTTAATCACATCTTAAATACACATTACTGAAATTAAAAGGGGGGAAATTAAAGGATACATTGAACTACATCATAAGATAACTGGTTTATTAACTAACGTTCATTAGTTATCACAAAATTAAGGCTTCATGGCTACAAAAATGCCAGGCGTGCATTTCGAGGGCTCCAACACAGTCTGAAACGTTTCGCAGGGTGAGCTTCTGAAGGAATGCGCTGCGGCATTCATCTCGCTGCAGGTGACACCAGGCACACAGTGGAGGGTTTTAACAAATGTTTTATTTAAAGACAGGCTTGGAGAGTCCGTGGGAGTAATTGCCAGTTTGTCAGCTGAATCCCTTTCGCCTCTGGAAGAGCTTTTTATCATTATATTAGATGATTCCTGATGTCAGGCCAGAGCGATTTACTGGATAAACGTACCCCAACGTCAGCGTATCCCATTAAGACACATTAAAATTGCCAGTCGAGCCTCACCTACAACCGTGCTGCAGCTCTGATACGTAAACAGCCTGTGCATTCAAAAATGCATGTTGTTCAGGCTGAATAAATTACGGGATTTACTTTTGCACACTGTATCAACTTTGTGCTAAAATCGAAGGAGGGTTTGTGCCCATATTTATTTATTTATTTACTTCATTTACCTCCCACCACCCAAGGTGGCTTACATCTTCTCTCTTCTATATTATCTTCACAACAACCCAATGAGGTTGGTTAGGCTGAGAATGTGTGACTGGCCCAGGGTCACCCAGCAAGCTTCCATGGGCAGAACGGGGATTTGGACCTGTGTCACCCAAATCCTAGTCTGACACCCTAAGCACTTCATTCTGCCAAATAAAACCTATAACTTTTCTTTAAAAAAACAGGACAGTCGGATTCTAGTTTTTTGGAGTGTTCCCGCCCCCCCGCCCCGTTAAAAAAGATGTATTTATCACCAGTAGCAAACTACTTTGATGAGCTAAGCATTGTCCCAAGTAGTAGAAAGACTAGCTTTTCTCCTCTTTGTCAGTTCATTCTTGAGTAAGGTAAAGGTCCCCTGTGCAAGCACCGGGTCATTCCTGACCCATGGGGTGACATCACATCCCGGCGTTTACTAGGCAGACTTTGTTTACGGGGTGGTTTGCCCGTGCCTTCCCCAGTCATCTTCCCTTTACCCCCAGCAAGTTGGGTACTCGTTTTACCGACCACATAAAGATGGAAGGCTGAGTCAACCTTGAGCTGGCTACCTGAAACCAACTTCCGTTGGGATCGAACTCAGGTCGTGAGCAGAGCTTGGACTGCAGTACTGCAGCTTACCACTCTGAACCACTCTTTCATTCTTGAGAGGAGTTAATCAATAAATGGAAATAATAATGAAGATGTGAGAAGGTTTTCCAATCCTGGAACCATCTTGGTTGCATTCTTGTGTACTTTTCCCAATTCTGCAATATCCTTTTGGTGATATGGCGACCAGACCTGTAGACAGTATCCCAAATAAGGCTGCATCACAGATCAATGCAAGGTGTTACAATACTATATTATTGTATTATTCAGATAACCTTTGGTGATCCAAGAACATGATGTCGACCAGTTCACCCTTATCCACATGCTTGTTAACCAGCTCAAAGAATGCAAATGTTGATGAGGTGGCAATTCCCTTTGCTCATTTTCCTGCAGCTGGTTCCTCTGCTTAGTAATTCAGTGTTTTAACAACAGTTTCTATGAATGTACCTGGAACAGATATTAACTGGCTTGTACTTTCCTGGCTTTCCTCTGGACTTGTTTTTAGAAAACTGGTGTTACATTTGCTACTTTCCAATCCTCCAGGAGGGAAGCCAGTTTTAGGAACAAGTTACATGATATAGTGGTTAGAAGATCAAAAATTTCAAATCTGAGTTCTTTGAGAACCATTAGGTATACACCAGCAGGAGACCTGGAGGTAGAGGTAGGGGTGGCCTAGACTTACCAGGTCCCCCTTCTTCTTCGGTGGGAGGTTTTTGGAGTGGAAGTGGGGGGGGGGGTTGCGTGCACCCGGAAGTGCTTCATCACTTTCAGTTTACACCCGGAAAGTGCTGCATTGAGTAGAAACCGGCCCTTTGCAATGCAGCACTTCCGGCTTGCAACCCTAATCATGTTAGATGGCAGTCTCTAGAGCCCTCTTCTGTTGTTCTACCCTGTGTGTGGGGAGAATGTGCTACATGTAATCCTCCCAACACAAGCAATCACCATTTTTTCTGAAAGGAATAACACACACATCTTCAGCCTCAGTTAGGGTTGCCAACCTCCAGGTACTACCTGGAGATCTCCTGCTATTACAACTGATTTCCAGCCAATAGAGATCAGTTCACCTGGAGAAAATGGCCGCTTTGGCAATTGGACTCTATGGCCTTGAAGTTCCTCCCCTCCCCAAACCCCACCCTTCTCACCTCTACCCTAAAAACCTCCCACCAGTGGTGAAGAGGGACCTGGCAACCCTAGCCTCAGTACTTGTCCCGAAGCTGGACGATGTCCAGTGCCCCTTTCAGACAAAATAGAAATTGCAGATCATGTGGGGCACATTCTCCCTGTATGTGTTGTCAAATGCAATGCCTACAAGGGGCTTAGGACACACCTTGAACACGTGAGCAGCAGTTAACAGTGTTTGGGTTTAACGTTGTTCTGAATTGCCCCCACATGCTTGTTATGCATACATTTTTCTTCAGCATTAAGACAGCCCAAATTAGATCAGCTGTTCATTGCCAATAGGAAGAGTTACATAAACAAGCTTAATCACTGGAAATCAATCTAGAGTTCTCTCTGCCTCACAAACTTTTCTTGAAATTAAGTCACTCCACTTGCTTTATTAAAAAGACAGGAAAGGTTACTTCCAAACATAAATATCATAGCATGAGCAATTTTTTTAAAGCAAGAAGAACTGCATTCTTGTTCAAAGTGCTTAGATTTTAAGGGAACAAAATTGGAAGCATTTGGATTAATTTGTTCAAATGCTTCCGCATCTAACTAGCTGAAATGCACTGTAATGTGTAAATCAGAGTAATTCCCCCATTTCTTAGGGCTGCACTCCTGAAATAGAAGTATTTGATAGCTGGTGAGGCCTGGAGTGAAACCTTCGTAATCCAGTAGGTCCTTGGAGGGAAAACAACAGTTTGGGGGCAGATATAGGAATGGTACCACTCCTAGCACAAAAGCTGTATACTCACCTAATGGACTCCCATTCTAGTTGTATCTGAAGAAGTGAGCTGTGGCTCACGAAAGCTCACACCCTGCCAGAAATTTTGTTAGTCTTTAAGGTGCTACTGGACTCTCATTCTTTTCTACTGCTAAGGAGTGTGTGTGTGTGTGTGTGTGTGTGTGTGTGTATAAAGTGCCATCAAGTCGTAAATGACTTATAGCGACCCCAGCAAGGAGCTTTCAAGGCAAGTGGAAGCAGAGGTGGTTTACCATTGCCTTGCACTGCAGAGCCTTCCTCAGAGGTCTCCCATCCAAGTACCGACCCTGCTTAGCTTCCTAGATTTGACGAGATAGGGCTGTACCATGGTGCCCTCCCTCCACCTAAAGCATACAGACATAAGAGCCAGCGTGGTGTAGTGGCTAAGAGCAGTGGTTAGGAGCAGTGGACTCTAATCTGGAGAACCGGGTTTGATTCCCCACTCCTCCACATGAAGCCAGCTAGGTGACCTTGGGCTAGTCACAGTTCTCTTAGAGCTCTCTCAGCCCTACCCACCTCACAGGGTGTCTGTTGTGGGGAGGTGGGAAGGGAAGGTGATTGTAAGCCAGTTTGATTCTTCCTTAAGTGGTAGAGAAAGTCGGCATATAAAAACTAATTCTTCTTCTTCTTCTAAAAAACCACTGAGAATAGCCTTGTCCCTTGGTTTTCTGGTCAGTTGGCATCTCTGATTAACCAGAGAACCTGCTGATTTTCAAAAGCTCTGTTACAAATGTCCACGGCCAGTGACCTGCACTTCTCAGCACCTGCACAACCTGTATTGGTTCATTTGTTTGTTTAAATCATTCCTTCAATGCCTCTCCCCCCTCCCGCCCCAAGCAGCTGACACAACCCTGACAATACAATTAAAATTATTCGGACAATCACAAAAAGTATTTTTTTAAAAAAACAGCATAATAAAACCAACATAAATGATAAAAGCATGTCTAAAGCAACAATCGAGGAGCCCCGTGGCACCGAGTGGTAAGCTGCAATACTGCAGTCCAAGCTCTGCTCACGACCTGAGTTCGATCCCGACGGAAGTTGGTTTCAGGTAGCCGGCTCAAGGTTGACTCAGCCTTCCATCCTTCCGAGGTCGGTAAAACGAGTACCTAGCTTGCTGGGGGTAAAGGGAAGATGACTGGGGAAGGCCCTGCCTGGCAAACCACCCCATAAATAAAGTCTGCCTAATAAACGTCAGGATGTGATGTCATCCCTTGGGTCAGGAATGACCCAGTCCTTGCACAGGGGACCTTTACCTTTAAAGCAACAATAATCAATCATCAAATACCGTTTTTAAAAAAATCAGAGCAACATTAGACACAAAAAAGCATCAAATCCAAAAAAGGGGCTAGTACCATGAGATAACTCTGGAAAGCTAAAATACAGGGGGATTTTTTTTTTAATGCGCGCTGTGACTGCATCTTGATCTAGGTCGTGAACAGTGTTATGAAAGTATACTGTATAAATAAAATGCTTGAAGAAGCTGTTCCTTTAAGATCACTTTTAATACGAAGTTGGAATGATAAATGTTGTGTCAATCCCTTCCAGCGCACAACATGCTGGGGCGCATTGTGCTTTTTAAGTGGTACATGATTCTTCTCCTTCCCTTTCATCAACTGGATTTCTGAGGCATGTCTACAGAACTCTCCAAAGAGATGAAATATGCGAAGCAAGAGGGTAGAGAAGTCTTGACATATTTTTCCATTAATCGTTCTTTTGATTACAGGTAAAACAGACCTACTCAGCTGCTCTGGGCAATGGGAGAATGAAAACTAGTTTTATGTTCTTTTCACTAAACCAAGACTGCTGGATCAGACTAAAGATCCGTGTCAACCAGCATCCTTTGTCTTAAACAGGTTCCTTTGGGAAGCCAGTGCCTCCCTCTCTTGTTGCCCTCCCCCCTCGGCAACTTGCTGTAATACCTAGTAACAGTTTTGGGATTTGATTTGTATAGAATACCTTGAACTCAGTGTCCATTCGTAATAACATAAGAAAAGCCATGCTGGATCAGACGAAGGTCCATCAAGTCCAGCAGTCTGTTCACACAGTGGCCAACCAGGTGCCTCTAAGAAGCCCACAAACAAGACAACTACAGCAGCATCCTACCGGTGTTCCACAGCACCTAATATAACAGGCATGCTCCTCTGATCCTGGAGAGATTAGGTATGCATCATGACTAGTATCCATTTTGACTAGTAGCCATGGATAGCCCTATTCTCCAAGAACATGTCCACTCCCCTCTTAAAGCCTTCCAGGTTGATAGCTATCACCACATCATGGGGCAAGGAGTACCACAATTTAACTACCTGTTGTGTGAAGAAATACTTCCTTTTATCTGTTTTGAATCTCTCACCCTCTGGCTTCAGCAGATGACCCCGCATTCTGGTATTATGAGAGAGGGAGAAAAGCTTCTCCCTGTCCACTCTCTCCATACCATGCATAATTTTATAGACCTCTATCATGTCTCCCCTTAACCACCTTCTTTCCAAGCTAAACAGCCCTAAGCATTTTAATCATTCCTCATAGGGCAGTTGCTTTACTCCCCTTTTGGTCGCTCTTTTCTGCACCTTCTCAAGCTCTGCAATATCCCTTTTTAGGTGTGGTGACCTAATCTACACAATATTCCAAGTATGATCTCACCATAGATTTGTACAAGATTTGTACAAGGGCAGTATGATACCAGCAGTTCTATTTTATTCTATTTTATTCACTTAAGGGGGCAACCTGGATGACCACAGTTGGGCCATAAAAATGTGAGATGTGTACCCTAAGTTGACTGGAGAAAAGTATGCACAGTAATCAATGTAGAGCTCCACTCCGAAACCCACAATAGAACAAAGGAAAATCTCACCAACTGCGACAGGAAGGGTTAAAACAGGGGTGTCAAAAGAAAGTTGTATGCTTTTTTCCCCTTTTAATGATGTACCTTTAAACAATTTTAGGCAGCAGTAGAGGCAAATGCAGTGCGGGGAGGCAACTGTAACCCGGCACTACGTAAATATACATGCACAGTTGTCTTTTTCCTGCAATTGAACACTTCTGATTTCTTACATGCAGCTGAATGGCATGCCAAACATTTGGGCCTGATAATCTGCAAGCAGGACACGAGCTGAACTAATGGGTGATTAAGTATCTTTGAAATAAATCATCTTTAAAAAAAACCAAGTTTCTTGGCTAGTTCTGGATTTGCTATAGGATGTCTTGGCTTTTGAAAAATACTCCCTAATTTATTTTGTTCATGCCAAATGCATGAAAGATATGATAGGTTCTCCCTAAAAATACTGGCCTCCCTAATCCTTTCCCCCCCCATACTGTGGGGAGGTCAGTTCCATCTATCATACTGCAGACAACTTTTTGAGATTTTAGCACCATCCGAGGGAGTATTACTCCCCTTTTTATCGAATCTGACATGGGTTATTTTAAATCTATTCAAATTATATTTTAAGGTTGTATTTTATTTCTGGGTTTGTGACCCTATTACAATGATTTCCAGCCATTAGAGATCAGTTCACCTGGAGGAAATGGCCGTTTTGGCAATTGGACTCTATGGCACTGAAGTCCAAAAGGAAAAGGGGGGAGGTTAGAGCAGGGGGCTATACAGGAGTAAAGCCCAATGCAAAAGCTGATTGTTCACCTAAGTCAAGCTAAAACATGCCCTGACCTGGACAGCCGAAGCTAGCCTAATCTTGTTGGCTCTTGGAAGCTAAGCAGGGTCAGCCCTGGTTAGTTCTTGGATGGGAGGCCACCAAGGAAGTCCAGGGTTGCAATGCAGAATCAGGGAAAAACCATCTCTGTTTGTCTCCTGCCTTGAAAACCTTATGGGTTTGCGTCGCACCATAGAATCAAAGAATCATAGAATTATCGAGTTGGAAGGGACCAGCAGGGTCATCTAGTCCAACCACCTGCACAATGCAGGAAATTCACAACTGCCTCCCCTCCACACACACCCAGTGACCCCTTCTCCATGCCCAAAAGATGGCCAAGATGCCCTCCCTCTCATGATCTGCCTAAGGTCATAGCTTGTAAAATTTGGTTTTGCCTTTAGTAAACACAACTGACTAGTTGGACCAATAGATTGACCTTAAAGACTAACAAAATTTCTGGTAGGGTATGATCTTTCTTGAGTCACAGCTCACTTCTTCAGATAATGAAGTGAGCTGTGACTCAAGAAAGCTCATACCCTACCAGAAATTTTGTTAGTCTTTAAGGGTATCTGAAGAAGTGAGCTGTGACTCAAGAAAGCTCATACCCTACCAGAAATTTTGTTAGTCTTTAAGGTGCTACTGGACTCTTGCTCTTTTCTCTGGCTAACATGGCTACCCATCGTGATCTAGCTCAGAGCTGAGTATAAATAAATACCTCCAGAGTTGGTAGTGGTTTTGAATGTCAAATGAATCATGACTTCCCTTTTATAAGTGTGAAAGCTGTATTTAAGCACAGCAGTAGTGATGAAATGTAAAAATCCCAAATTCTCATTCCCAGGTCCTCTGCAGCAGGAAACATTAACTTCTATCAAGCAGCACAAAACAAATGCCTTCACAATATTGCATTCGTTCCTTAGAGAGCAAGGCTGATTTTGTTTAAGCTTCAGGAACGGAGCAAAGGGAGCCCTCTAACTGTTACCCTTTCATGCTGGCGGCATCAGGCCACCTATGTATAGCACAGACCAAATTCGACTAGCGCAAAGGTCACTGCCTGTGTGAGCCGATTGGATTTGACAGAAGCTCTCTGTCTGCCTCCAGGCGCCGATAAGTAGAGCAGCTCGACATCAAGCCAACATCAGCAATATCATTCATAATGGACTCTTCAACGATCATTTACATGATGGGCTCCTTTCCCTTCCTATAATGTCCTTGGAGTCTCACTTTTTAGGCCCGTGTCTGATACCACAAAAAGAGAGAAGAAGAGTTGGTTTTTATATGCCAACTTCCTCTACCTCTTAAGGAAGAATCAAACCGGTTTACAATCACCTTCCCCTCCCCACAACAGACACCCTGCGAGGTAGGCGGGGCTGAGAGCACATGACTAGCCCAAGGTCACCCAGCTGGCTTCATGCGGAGGAGTGGGGAAATAAATCCAGCTCACCAGATTAGCCTCCGTTGCTCATGCGGAGGAGTGGGGAATCAAACCCGGTTCTCCAGATCAGAGTCCACCTCTCCAAACCACTGCTCTTAACCACGACACCACGCTGGCCAGAGGCTTATGAAAAACCATAACTGTGTCACCTTGAAGAGGGGGGGGAGGAAGTCATGTTAAAGGTGACAAAACTGAAAGATTGTTTGATTCTGTGTAATCAATTAGGTTGGCATATTCATTTAAAATAATGATTGCCTCCCTCATTTCAGCTGCAGTCTTCAAGTCAGCTTAAAATCCAGCGGAATTCTTCAACAACAACAAAGCCAAGGCAGTTTCCAAAAGAGAGGCATGAAAGCACACACATCTGATCCTGCCTCCACAACAGCATCAGCAGCAAACACTGCAGGAACTGCAGGGTTGCCAGTCTCCCAGTGGGGCCTGGAGATCTCCCAGAATTACATCTCTTTTCTACACAACAGAGATCAGTTCACCTGGAGAAAATTGTTGCTTTGAAGGGTAGACTATATGGCATTATATCCTGCTAAAGTCCTTCCCCTCCCCAAACCCCACCCTCCCCACAAAACCCTGAGGTCAGGCTGAGAAAGAATGACTGGCCCATGGTCACCTCTCAAGCTTCCATGGTAGAGCATGATTTCAAATCTGAGTCTCTCAGTTACTAATCCAACACTATACCACACTGGCTCTAGTTATTAACCTGGCACCTAAAAAAAGAATGGCAGTTAGCTCTTTAAGAGTCAGGCAGACACTAACTTTCTCCCAGCTCAGAAAGGAGCAGAGCTAGAGGAGAGGAGGTTCTCAACCCCCGGTCTTCTCTGTCTGAGTCCAAGAGAAGGCACTTCAGCCAAATTGGACTCTGGTATGTGAAGGCTGAGGCCTGGGATCTTTCAAACATGCTCAACCAATCAACCACAACCCTTCCTTAAAACATCATTTATGCTGAACAAACAGAGAGGGGCTGTGGCTCAGCGGTAGAGCATCTGCTCGGCATGCAGAAGGTCCCAGGTTCAATCCCTGGCATCTCCAATTAAAGGGACTAGGCAAGTAGGTGATGTGAAAGACCCTGGAGAGCCGCTGCCAGTCTGAGCAGACAATACTGACTTTGATGGACCAAGGATCTGGTTCAGTTTAAGGCAGCTTCATGTGTTCATGACCATTTAAGATTTAGAATGAGCTCCCTATCATATGTTATCTTCAGAATACAATCCACTTGCTTAAGAGGAAAGAGGAAGATTGGCTTTGATTAGCCAAATAGCCCCTCTTGTGCATGCCATTATGCCCACCAAAAGGACACTTGTCTCATCTTGTTAAGATATTGTACTGAGCATCCTGAAAAACAAATATATTCCACAGAAAAAGTGGCATTTTCTGTACTTCAAGATAATGGCAGTCAAAATCTGAAGGAAAGAGATAGAATCACGTCAGGGAATTGTTTTCATAAATGTGATTTTCTCTCCTCAGGGTCTACAATTTGTCCAGATATTCAACACCAATGCATTTTCCTCTCAATACCTGCAGAGCATATCTTTAGGAACTGACTGATTTACAGATCAGAAAGACTTCCAAAAACACAAGGAATCTCTCTTAACACTATTCCCATAAAACGGCACCAACTCCAGCCCATTCGCCTTTTTGGATTTTCACTTTTCTTTGAGGAAGAGTCAAGGCTCAGTGGTAGAGCACCTTTTTTGTCCATGTTGAATGTCCCAGGTTCAACCCCCAGATGAAGTATCTCAGGTATAAATAGCTGGAAAATGCTGCAAGAGTAGACAGTAAGGGAAAGCCTATATTGCCACATTATCTTTTTTTTTAATTCTCTGTGTGGTCACTAGTTTCAGCCCCCCTCATTTTTATTGGTTACTTTTGCTTTAGTTATGGCATTTATACACACACACATATATATTATATTTATGGCAATTTTATACACAATTTGTAAGCCCTTTTTGCAAAACGTAGACCCAACGGCCCCAAAAAGATGATTGAAAATTGCATATATTTTAATGGGGAAACTTTTGTGCACACAAACAGAAGATAGTACAAAGTAAAGACTCACAGGTTCTCTTCTCACAAGGGAGATGTGAGACCAAAACGGCAATATTCAAATCGAACCCACGAGCTTGTGAAATTTGGTGTTCCCTTTAGTAGACAAGACTGAGCTCGTTGGACCAACAGATTGAGACAATATAGGGCAACTTCATCTGTTCATACATTGTGTGTGTTAAGTGCCGTCAGGTCGCTTCTGACTCATGGCATCCCTATGAATCAATATCCTCCAAAATGTCCTATCTTTGACAGCCTTGCTCAGATCTTGCAAATTGAGGGCTGTGGCTTACTTTATTGAGTCCATTCATCTCTTGTTGGGTCCTCCTCTTTTCCTGCTGCCCTAAACCTTTCCTAACATGACTGTCTTTTCTAGTGACTCTTGGCTTCTCATAATGTGACCAAAATATGATAGCTTCAGTTTAGTCATTTTAGCTTCTAGGGTCAGTTCAGGCTTGATTTAATCTATAACCCACTGATTTGTTTTTTTGGCAGTCCATGGTATCTGTAACATTCTCCTCCAACACCACATTTCAAAGGAATCTACTTTCTTCCTATCTGTTTTCTTCAATGTCCAGCTTTCACACCCATACATAGTAATAGGGAATACAATGGCATGAATTAACAATCTTGGTGGCCAGTGACACATCCTTACACTTCAGAATCTTTTTTGCTCCTTCATGGCTGCCCTTCCCAGTCTCAATCTCCTTCTGATTTCTCGGCTGCAGTTTCCCTTTTGGTTGATGAAGGAGCCAAGGAATAGAAAGTCTTCAACAATTTCAGTTTCCTCATTGTCAACCTTAAAGTTGAGTAATTCTCCTGTAGTCATTACTTTTGTCTTCTTGATGTTCAGCTGTAGCCCTGCTTTGGCACTTTCTCTTTCAACTTTCAGCAGTAGTCGTTTCAAGTTCATACATTAGGAAAACATTAATTCTGCATATTTTGATATCTTCCAAAACAGATACTGTAGATAGTTGCTACCGATATATTCTGCTGCCTTTAAACATTTCAATCAATTGCCATGCTTACATAGACACATCATTGTATTAGATTAGGACTGATGAAGCTGTTTTGAAGACAGCATTTGTATAGCTCAGCTTGTTAAATTCTACAATGACTCTTTGGGCAGAAACTCTTAATGTGTGTTTAGTTTGCTAAAGAAATATCCACAGCGTTGCTGAATGATTGTTGAGTTGTTTCTAAAATGATCCTCAAAATGTACACGGGGTTCAAGGGCAAGGGCACACACATACACAAATCTTACACAATATCACTTTAAGGCAGCTGTTTTTCAACATTATAATCCCCCGAAAATGAACAAAGGCGAGAGGCCAGATAAATTAAGGTTCCTGAATAGACATGCAGACAGCAGACACAATTGAAGATGTTAGAATGCTTCATTGCAAATAATTAACAGTACTGTTTACTACATGGAGTAGAATGCCTCAGCAATGCCGACATTGTCAAGATATAAAGCACGGCCATTGTACTGTGTCTCCCAGTGACTTTTGGCTGTGCCAAAAATGCCTCCGCTTCGAATGGAGTGAGTGTTGATGCATTTGGCAGGCTGAGTCTTCTTGCAAGCGAAATACAGAAACATGTGCCTGTGTGGTTTATGCTTTTGTGAAGACTTCCATTTATCAGCCTATGGGTGGGGGGGGAAGAGCACTTACCAAACCGAGTCCCTCATCTTCCACTTGGATCCCCAAGCTTCATCTCAAAGAGCACGTGCAGCTCATTCCTAACAACTCCCACATATCCCTGCATCCAACAGCACACTCTTGACCATGATTCCGACAAATAGCCATAAAAACGGCTTGGTTCTCTTTTCGCAAATATGAGCAACTATATCGAAAGGCTACCAGGCAAACTATGGGCAGACATGCACGTGGTCACAGGCCCCCATTCACCATTAAAAGTTACAAAAATAGGCAGCTGCAGCTCCAATTCGGATCAAGCCAGTGGAAAAAGAAGAGTGGGGTTAACCCTTCAAACCTCCCCCACCCCCCACCCCCACACACACGATTTAAGGCTAGGGTTGGCAAGTCCCTCCTTTCCATCGGTGGGGTGTTTTTTGGGGAGGGATCCCACACACGTGGCCGCACATGATGTTATTACGTAACTTCCGGGTTTACCCCTGGAAGTGCCACATTGTGATGGGACGTATGCATTTGGGGTGGGGGGGTTGAGTGCAAAAGTGTCCCGTCACAATGCGGTGCTTCTGGGGTAAACCCGGAAGTGACATGATTGTGTCCCACGTGGCCCCGCGCGTGTATGAACACCATTTCATGCAGGATGGCGGATTGGTGGGCAATTGCCCACTGGCAACCCTAGTTGCTAACCTTCAGGTGGTGGCTGGAGATCTCCTACTATTACAACTGATCTCCAGGCAACAGAGATCAGTTCCCCTGGAGAAAATGGCTGCTCTGGCAATTGGACTGTATGGCATTAAAGTCCCTCCCCAAACCCCACCCTCCTCAGCAATCATTAGTCGTGTGTGAAATCCCATCAACTCAAAACCCATAATTGGGTAGGCAATTACTAGAGGCAGGAAGAAACAACTTTGTTAAAAAAATCACTTTGAATTGAGAGTTCTGAACTTAAGGTTCAGGTACTAGCTGGAGATCTCCTGCTATTACAATGATTTCCAGCCGACAGAGATCAGTTCTGGTGAAAATGGCCACTTTGGACATTGGACTCTATGGCATTGAAGTCCCTCCCCTCTCCGAACCCCACCCTTCTCTGCCTCTGCCCCCAAAATCTCCAGGAATCTCTTAACCCAGAGCTGGTCTGAACTATCTGAACTAGATCGCAAACATTGGGGGAACGCTTATTCTTGTGTTACTGCTTGAGAATTGTGGTGCATGCACAGTGGAAGGCATGGTATTGCATAGACAAATGTGCAATACTTCCCTTCCTTCTGACCTTACATATTATAGTCTTTGTTCCATGACTAGGGTTGCCAACCGCCAGGTAGTAGCTGAAGATCTCCTGCTTTTACAACTGATCTCCAACCGATAGAAATCAGTTCTCCTGGAGAAAATGGCCGCTTTGGCAATTGGATTCTATGGCATTGAAGTCCCACCCCTCCCCAAACCCTGCCCTTTTCAGGCTCCTCCCCAAAAACTTCCAGGTATTTTCCAACCTGGAGCTGGCAACCCTATCCATGATTGCCTGTTTGCATGAACTGATACTATTACTATTTACCAACAGGGATACCCTGGTACAAGTGGCAGCACTGGAAGCAGAAGCAGCTTTCGGGGGGGGGGGGGCAACAACAGCATTTACAAAAAAGTCTGGTTGATTCAGACAGTAAAGGGCAGGGTTAAATGGCCTAATTTTGGGCATGCACTGAGCGCAACTGTAAACTGGTTACCTGTTGTCATAAAGACCAACTGCACTGGCTCAAAAGCAGCACATAAACTTAAGATGCATCTAATTTTTAATTGCAAACAGATTTATAATTTGAGAAAAAGGGGGATTGAGTGGCAGTAAAAACAGCCACTGCCCCAGGGGAAATTCTCAATGCGAGCGAATTATTTTTTGAGCTCCACTTGTCGCTGCTTGGCTCCCCTGCATGGTTGCTCTCAATGCTACAATTATCAGAGGCTCTTGCCTGTAAAATACATCCAATCAGAAACTGGGAAAGGATCAGATTCCATGTATTCTGAAAGGGTGAGTAGCCATGTACTTACTCACTCCCAGCAGAATCGACATGGGTGCTGCTCCTGCAAAGAGAAAACCCACAGACTTTCCCTGCACTGAAATGATCTCCATGTTGAGAAAGCACCCTGGATGCTCACTGCCTGAGAAACGCTCTCTGTTTGCCCCCAAAGCAGAAATGTGGAGGAAAGCAATGGTCAAGGCAAAATACCACTGCCAGTAAGATCATAGTTAATAAGAGAAACAGCAGCAGGGAGTTGACCTTCCTGTGTCACTTGAACATGAAGAGCCTATGCAGATGAAATAGCCTCCGGCACGCTATGTACAGATTACTCCTTGAGATGATGAGTTCACTTCGAAAAAAATTAATTATCTTCCCTGTGGCATATAAAATTACCTTTATTACCCAGCCTCATCTACGAAGCCAACTGTTCAGTCTGCAGCATGTGACACATTATTGTCACATCAGCCAGGGTAGAAAATAACGGCCAGGATCTCACTTGGACATGGCGAAAGCGCTTTGGCGGCTTGTGGCTGCAGGAGGAGGCAATCAGAGTTGCCCTCCCCAGACGAGGAATTGAAAATTGTGCTCGGTAGGGCTGTTGATTCGGTTCCCGAACTGAAAATCAGCCGAATTTCCCCTGATTCGGTGGTTTTTAGTTCGGGAGGAACCGAACTCAAAACTGGCGGGCAACCGGGGGGGGGGCTGAATTCAGCGAGTTCAGGAGTTCGCGAATAAATCCGGCCAATTCGGGGCTGTCAGTAAGCAGCATAACCGTCAGTAAGCAGCATTCTCCTCCCCCGGCCAATCGGTGGCCAAGCTGGGTCTTCTTCTGGCCAATCAGTCAGGATTGAGTACTGGAGGAATCAGCTGATGTGCGGCCCGGCCAGGGAGAGAGAGAGCGAAATCCTCGTGTGTGTGTGTGTGGGGGGGTGCTTGTGCACATTTGCTCCTTTCTGTGGCTGCAGGGGGTGTATTTTTTGGGGTACAGACACAAAACTTTCAGTGGAGCTTCAGATGAAGCTTCTTAAGATACCCCCCAAGTTTTGTAAACATTGGGTCAGGGGGTCTCGAGATATGGGCTCTCCCCCTTTTCCCTCCCCCCTTTTTCCATTTATGTGGCTGCAGGGGGCGCTTTTTGGGGGATATAGCCCCCAAACTTTTAGCATAGCTTCTGACAATTATTCTTAAGATACCACCCAAGTTTTGTAAAGATGGGTTCAGTGGGGGCAGAAATATCGCCTCCCCCCTTTTCTCTTTCCGTGGCTGCAGGGGGCGCATTTTTGGGGGTGCAGATCCCAAACTTTGAGCGGAGTTTCAGACCAGTGTTCTTAAGAGACCACCCAAGTTTTGTGAACATTGGGTCAGGGGGTCCAGAGATATGGGCTTTCTCCTTTCCCCTTTCCCCTTTCCCCTTTTCCCTATTGGGATGAATGGATCAGCCGATCCTGTGTGCATCTTCTCCAGATTGGAATCATCTTGCCTAATTGGAATCATCTTGGAATCATCTTGGATTACAAGTCCTCCCCTCCTGATGGAACAGAAGACAGCCACAGTAAGACCCCTTTGGGGGCTTTAATGTATAATTTTTCTCCTGTGTATGTGTGTGTGTGTGTGGGGGGGAAGCAGAGTCTGTGTGTGTGTGGAGAGGGAGCAGTTTTTGTGGGTGGGGGGGAAGCCAAAGGGGGCTTTCGTCGGTTCTGCCTGGGGTGTGTGTTCCCCCTTGAGTCTCTCGCTCCCTGGTTTGAGGGGGGAGGTTTCAGTTGTGTGTCTTCTGGTTTTCCCTGTTGCAAAGGTGTTGTTTTACAAGGTTGTGTTGCTTTGCAAACTGTTGTCGGGGCTGGGAGCTTTGTGCGTGGGCGGCAAACTCTGCTGAGAGATGCACATTAAGGGTGGGGGGACCCCTTTCAGGGCCCATATCTCAGCCCCCCCTGACCCAATCTTTACAAAACTTGGGGAGTCTTTCAATAAACGTCCTTTGAAGCTCTGCTGAAAATTTGGGACCTCTAACCCCAAAAATGCCCCCCCAGAGCCACGGAAAGGCGTGATTGTGTTTTTAATGGCTTTATTCGGCCGAATTTTTTCCCCGAACTTTGAATTCCCGCCGAATTGAACGGATCCGAAGTGGGGGAGTTCGGACTTCGGCATATCCCGAATCTAAACGGGCTGAATTCGGCCGAATCCGAACTATACCGAATTTTTTTTAATTCAACAGCCCTAGTGCTCGGGATTATTTATAAATGACCACATTCTCCCATACAAAAGTGAATTCAGTGGACACCCTTATCTGGGTTTCTCCACCTTCTGGCATTAGGCTGCTGTCTACAATCAAGAGGGACTTTTCTGTTATGACACCTCCCTTGCAAACTCCCTCCCAAGAGATGTTCACATGGTGCCATGTTAGTTGGTAGTTGGGTGTGTCCCCCCCACATGTTTTCCATGTGTGCTGAAGACACCCTGTTCCACCTCTCTATCCTGAATATTCTCCTCCATCAAATGTTACACTCTGACATTTCCTGCTCATCACCATTTCAAACTGAATCTTTCCAAGGCTGAACTTCTCATCTTCCCAAGCCTACCTGTCCTTGTACACACTCCATATCCATTGACAATAAGACCATCCAACCTGTAGAACAGGCACAAAACCATGTCTCTCTCTCTGACTCACTCCTTTGACTCATTCCTTTATTCCTCATATTCAGTCTGTCAGCAGGTCAAAGGGTCTTGTATAAGGGAAAGGGTGTAAAGGGACACTCTGTTTACAAAATGCAAAAATATAACCCTCTCTATCTATTCCCTCTGTGAAAACAATGATTCAATACCTGGTCATCTCTTGCTTTTACTAATGCAGTCCTTCCATCTCTGGTCATCTGGTCTTTTTTGCAGCTTAGCCTCTTCATCTCTTTCTAGCCCACTCACTCTTTCTAGCCCACTCACTGCCACCAAATCATTCATCTCTCTCATTTTGGGCACTCCTCCTTAAATCGACTGGCTTCCTTTCCATTCTGGCTCCAGTAAAAACACCACATCACTACCTCCACAAGCCTCTGTGGCAGTGGCATCCTTGATTCTCATATCAAAATACATCCCTTCGCTCCTCCCGGCCCACCACCCTCAGCCAGCCAAAGATCTCCAGGACCCTGAAAGAACCCCACTCTTTCTCCCTTGCTGCTAGTGGTTAAAAGTGGCAGACTGTAATCTGGAGAACCAGGCTCGATTCCCCACTTCTCCACATGAAGCCTGCTGAGTGACCTTGGGCCAGTCACAGTTCTCTCAGAACTCTCTTGGCCCCGCCTACCTCACAAGGTTCCTGTTGTGGGGAGAGAAAGTGAAGGTGATTGTGAGCTGCTTTGAGACTCCTTAAAGGTAGAGAAAAGTAGGGTATAAAAACCAAAGCTTCTTTTTCTTCTTCCAACAACCATGGGGATAGCTGCCTTTGAGAGCACCACAGCACAGCCTAAAGAGGCTGTAAAGCTCACATGTACTCTTTGGACATGTGAATGACCTTGAACTAACAGGCTGGACCCGATTCCATTACATTTTGACCAAATGAAATGTGAATCCAAGTCACCAAATAAGAAATAAGTCTATATGCCACTCACTCATGAGTTTTGAATCATGAGGAAAGGGGCAAACCAACACACATATTTGTTCACAACCAACAATTTAGTAATCTATTTAGACTTCTTCTTTTTTCTCCTCAGGCCATTTATGTCACTATCTGCTCTGAATCCATATGGAGACTGACACTGAGAGTTTAGCGTATTAGAATTGCCTTGTAATTCCAAACACTAATAACATGGTATTGTGGAGAAGTTCCCCGCCCTCTCCTTTCTTTCTCATCCTCAGTAATTTGTAATATAGTTGATTGAAATGTATATTCATTTATTGTTTTTGAGGGCAATGTGCCTCTGTAATATTACTGGCAGGCTATTTGTGCTCTGTGTTATGGCAGTGAGAGTCAATGTCTTAATATTCAGTTAATTTTAAAAGACAAAGAGGGGAAAGGATTTATTTATTTTTTTATGGAGGGGAAACCAAAAATGTGCTCCAGGGCCAAACTGTATGTTCAGCGTTAGACCAGATCAGGGATAACCAGGAAGAAGAAGAAGAAGAAGAAGAAGAAGAAGAAGAAGAAGAAGAAGAAGAAGAAGAAGAAGAAGAAGAAGAAGAAGAAGAAGAAGAAGAAGAAGAAGGAGGAGGAGGAGGAGGAGGAGGAGGAGGAGGAGGAGGAGGAGGAGGAGGAGGAGGAGGAGGAGGAGGAGGAGGAGGAGGAGGAGGAGGAGGAGGAGGAGGAGGTTTTTACACCCTGCATTTCTCTACCTTTAAGGAGTCTCAAAGTAGCTTACAGTCACCTTCCCTTCCCCTCCTCACAACACATCTCTGCACCTCTGGGAGGGCCTGTTTCTCTACAGCGTGGTGTAGTTGTTAAGAGTGGAAGACTCGAATATGGAGAACTGTGTTTGATTCCCCACTCTTCCATATGAGAGGCAGACTCTAATCTGGTGAACCGGGTTTGTTTCATCACATGAAACCTGCTGGGTGACTTTAGGCTAGTCAGTTCTCTCAGAACTCTCTCAGCCCCACCTATCTAACAAGGTGTTTATTGTGAGGAGGGGAAGGGAAGGTGATTGTAAGCCACTTTGAGACTCCTTAAAGGTAGAGAAAAGCAGGGTATAAAAACCAATTCTTCTTCTTCTATCAGACATTCTAAGAATAGAGATGCCATTTTATTACAAAGGCTGCTTGTGTATACGTGGGAACAGAAGTTCATCAGCAGCTTTTATTGTACCATCTGTCTTCAGTCTGGGACATTATAAATCATCTCAAGTTTACCCCAAGGCAACAGGGATGCTAATTTCACACTCTTTGGTAAAGGCTCGGTTTACTTGGCTTTCATTTTCATCAATGAATTGTGGCAAATGAAGGATAAAGATAAAAAAGAATGGGGAAAAAGAATCAGATGTAGGAAGTAAGCTGGGCTAATGGAGAGTAGGTTGAGACTGAATAAATCCCCAGAAACTACTTGGCTGGCCAACTTCCTGAATGAAGAGGATTGTGTAAATCCATTGCAATCTGGTTTCAGGTCTGGTTATGGAACTGAAACTGCCTCAGTCACCCTGGTGGATAATATGGACCAGGAGACGACCCCTGTTAATTCTCCTGGACCTCTTGGCAGCTTTTGATACCATCGAATATTATCCTTCTGGATCACCTTTTGGAACTGGGACTGGGAAGCACTGTTCTGCAGTGGTTCCTGTCCTACCTCAAGGGTAGGTTTCCCCTCTCCAAATCCCACCCTCCTCAGGCTCCACCCCCCCGAAATCTCCAGGTATTTCCTAACCTGGAGCTGCCAACCCTAGTGGCTGGAGCCCTTGTCTGGAAAGTTACAGCACGAGACCATGTTGTTTGACCATAACATTCATTCTGCAGAACTTTAAAACAAATCTTCTAGATTTCTGCCTTTCCTAATGATCTTTGGAAATAGTTAGAATATATATATCAATCACTGTTGAGGGATTTAAAGCAACATTTTCCATTCTAACATTTGACGGAAGCCCTCCACTCTCTAACGCCTTGTGGAAGGAAAGCAATAGGATTGATGCACCATCAGTTAGCATCTTAGGAATGTGTCAGTGAACTAAGTAAATTGTAATTATAGTAATTAGGAGAATGTCTAATTAACGTGTTTGTGAGATAATGAAGACATTTGCAATCACAGGCTAATAAATGTAAAATATCCTCTGTATTCTGCATAAAACTGGGTTACACAGAAACTGATTGCAATTTGGCCATCCCAGTATGGGACAGTGTCTAAGAGCCAAACGAAACATTATGGTTTTTAATGTGTTTTGGTACTCCTGGTCTGACCTTAACTCAGATAGTCACACATCAGGTGCGAGGGAACTTGTTTCCCATTTTACACCATTGATACCATTTATACACCATGTCTACCACACTGAAATGTCTTGATACAAAAACTGGCATCAATTTTAACAGTAATATTTCTATCAGAGTTTGTTAATATGGTTGGGGTACAGGATGACTGCAGGGGTTTTTTTCCCCTCCAGTGGAGAAATCAAATTGAATCAGAGTTGTCATAAAATTCAGTATCACCCCTCTTGTTTATATAAAGATTTTGTGTGGGTGAGTGTATGTGTGGTGTTTCTACAAATCCACACAAGCATGCACATCAGTAAAACAACACACAAAAAGAATCCTGATATGCTGAAACTAGAAGCATGAACATATGGTTGCATCAGGGTGAGAAAGGGATTGAAGCATTTCATTGATCACATGGGTAATATAGTGAGGGGGTTGAAGCAAAAGAGCCGAAGGAACTGGAACCTGCAGCAAATTAGACATGTTCCAGTTCTAAAATTTAAGCAATTTTCCAAGTTGAATCACAACTGAGGTGTGAAATGCAACTACAGAACAGTGAAGGAAAAGAACGGGAAATGCTTGTCTCTAAAAGAGACCCCACAGATTGTCTGGATGGCGTAAGTGTTCACCCAGAATACCCTGAAACCAGAAGCTGTTGGAGACTGGCTAATGTGAAAAGATGTGAAACCTGCCAGTGTAGTGGATACAGTGTTGGACCAGTCCTGGAAAGGCCTTGATTCAACCCCTGCTCAGCCATTATGGTTAGGGTTGCCAACCTCCAGGTACTAGCTGGTGATCTCCCGCTATTACAACTGGTCTCCAGCCAACAGAGATCAGTTCCCCTGGAGAAAATGGCCGCTTTGGCAATTGGACTCTATGGCATTGAAGTCCCTCCCCTCCCCAAACCCTGCCCTCCTCAGGTTCTGCCCCCAAAACCTCCCGCCAGTGGTGAAGAGGAACCTGGCAATCCTAATTATGGTCCTCAAGGGACTTTATGCCGGTTGCTGTTTTTCAGTCTACTTACCTCACTGAGCTGTACTGAGAATGGAATGGAGTAACCCAAGCGCCTAGGAGAAAGGACAGGGTACAAAAGCAAATAACACAGGGCTGATTTATAAGACAGTGTTAATAATAATGTGAAATGTCCCATCTAGTTGCTAACAGCCACATCCAGTTTGAAATTTTTTTACCGCAAGTGTGTCTGCTGCGTTAATGTATATTTCGACTTCATTTTATTGCTTCAGGAGCGGAATGCTTTATAACCTGCTCATGAGAGAAATATAAATCACACCACTCAAAAGAGGTAGAACGATTCTCGCTCTAATTCCCTACGCAATCATCGTGACCTATTCTCTGTCAGCATTTTGCCCTGCCAGGCGGCCCTCCCTGCCTTGTCCTCCATATTCATAAACGCCCGGCAATTTGCGAGTCTTACGTAGGAGGAGAGGGTGGAGGGATCAGGTAGCACAGCGGGCATGAATGAGCAGAAGGATGCCGTCGCAAACATTATTCTTAGAATGAAATGTTAACCACAGAATGAATATCAAAAAGATATGTGTCTGCATTGTATGCCTGTGGCATCCCTCTAACCCATGCAAGCTCTTAGCTGTCATTGCACAGGGGTTGTTAAAACACTTAAAGCAGAATGAACAGCGTTAAAAGTTAAACATGAAACACCGAATGGTCTAAAAAAATGTAAAGGCAGCAGCACACATTTAAAAAGAACCTAGTAGCGAAGCTTTTAAAAACAAAAAACCACAGGAGTTAAAATCCAATTTGAAATGTGTGAGATTTTTTTTTTTAATTGTGTTGCCCCTGAAAAACTAACAAGTTTAGGGTCAGGTGAAGGGTTCAAGAGAGGCCATGCCACAAAGTGCGACAACTGAGAAAGCTCTGCCATTAGGGTTGCCAGGTCCCCCCTCCCGATCAAGGGGAGGTTTTAGGGGATGGGGATGGGGCGTCTGCGTGTGTGTGCAGGTGCACGCATGTGATAACACTACTTCCGGTTTTACTTCCGGAAGCGCTGCATCACCGCAGCCAATTTCACACTCAAACCCCCAAATTTAACACTCAAACCTACGCGCGCACACGATCGCCACTCTGGAGCGGCTGGTGGACTGGTGGCCAACTGCCCGCCAAAACCACCCACCTGCCAACCCTACCTGCCATTCATGGTGATCCACCTTGTTTCAGACAGCAAGAGAGGCGGGACACAAAATGGCCCATGAGCTCCAGAAGGCTCATATGGGAGCACAGACCCGTACCCCTGTGCTGGACTGTTCAGAGCATTAAATAAGGGGATAATACTGCTTTGTATAGCCCCGTGGCACCGAGTGGTAAGCTGCAGTACTGCAGTCAAAAGCTCTGCTCAAGACCTGAGTTCAATCCCGACGGAAGTCGGTTTCAGGTAGCCGGCTCAAGTTTGACTCAGCCTTCCACCCTTCCGGGGTTGACAAAAAGAGCTGGGGGTAAAGGGAAGATGACTGGGGAAGGCAATGGCAAACAATCCCGTAAACATAGTCTGCCTAGTAAAAGTCAGGATGTGACTTCACCCCATGGGTCAGTAATGATCTGGTATTTGCACAGGAGACTACCTTTACCTTTAATACTTCTTTGTAGGGTTACTATATGGATTGCAGAACAGTACATGTGAAGGGGAAGCAACAGCTAGAGAAGTGGTGGCAGGAAGACCTTACAGACTGGGGAAGGAAGAGCAATACAACACCTGACCCACCACCTTGTATGCTGCCAATGTAGAAAATATTTTATATGAATCTGGAAAGCCGGCTTGAAGTTCCATGTAGAGGGGAAAGGTGGGGTGAGTCCCTCCCACAGATATTTCAATTAAAACTATAGCTGATTAATCTACCAGCTGAAGTTTAGACAGTGTTACCTTAAAAAAATTATTCTGCTTCTTCGATCTGGTCCCAAAATACACACACACACAAACGTGACTGAGCATCTTGATTTCATCATATCATCCCCGGGAAGTTATTTTTGCACAAGCTCTTTTGTATCTGTTCCAAGGCAAGCAAAACTTCGCTTCTCGTGCATGGAGCAGATTCTCTGGATCGCAGACCTTCTTCCAGCACTAAAACAAACAGAGCCTTCCTGTGTTTAATTAACATTGCAATTATTATATTTTTCCAAGTCAACGCTCTAACGTGGTTGGCAAGTCGGGAGAGATAATGGAGGCAATGAAGCTGGCACAGCTCCTGCAAACTCTCCATTGTGCCTGGTGCAAGCTCTGTTGTGTCTTTTTTATAAAAAAAAGTGCCAAAGAAAATAACCCTAATCCCATTTGATACGAAGCAAACATGATTTGTGCATGTGTGCCTAAAATAAGCAGTGTACAGGACTCCCTTTCTGTAATTATGAAACCGTTGTTAGTATGTCTGATTGGATTTGCATCGCGCTCCCCCAGGGAAATGCACTGTGCTATCAACTTGAAATGATGAGGATTATTTGGCCGTCAGCAGTCAAGGGATCAAGGCAGCAGCCGGGCAGCATGGCAGCATGCCGACAGCTACACCTAATGAAATCAAGCGCATCTGCATCTCCGGCAGAAGGAGAGGCTGGGGAAGGAGCTCATCTGACGGCGCATCGGAGGAGATGGAGCTAAGCAACCTGCTGGCCTGTTAAAAAAAAGCCCGGTTCAGTCGCAATGGGGCGCATCCCACTTGCCCCACTCACAAGGAGGAACCAGCCCCTGCCCATGGGGGGGGGGGCGAGGGCTTCTCTTTAGCAGTGTATGATATAATCAGTTTCCTTGTTTAGTTGCGACCTGCTCAGCGAAGTGAGGGACAGATGGATAAAGCCTTTTATCTGGGAATCTGCTTGTGAATTGGAAAATTTGAGGGTTCTTTTAGCAGGGGTGGATTAATACTACATTGGCAGTTGCCAAGTTTTTTATCTCAGTCAATCAAGATATATAGGGGGGGGAGGGAGAGAGGGAGGGAGGGAGAGGGAGGGGGAGGGGGGAGAGAGAGAGAGAGAGAGAGAGAGAGAGAGAGAGAGAGAGAGAGAGAGAGAGAGAGAGTTCTTTTTTTAATTTAGATTTTAGTGTGACATTGTTCAGGGCCAAATTGGCCATATAAACAGTAACCTTCAAGTAAGTAATCAGTTTCTAAAGGGGAGGGGCTGTGGCTCAGTGGTAGAGCATCTGCTTGGCATGCAGAAGGTCCCAGGTTCAATCCCCAGCATCTCCAGTTAAAGGGACTAGACAAGTAGGTGATGTGAAAGACTTCAGACTGAGATCATGGAGAGCCGCTGCTAGTTTGAGTAGACAATATTGACTTTGATGGACCAAGGGTCTGATTCATTTTATGCCAAATAAAGGTGTGATTTGATTTGATTTGATTTGGGTCTGCTTCAGTATAAGGCAGCTTCATGTGTTCATGTGAACAAGGGAATATTGCATGGAGCGTACTGAAAATATATACCCCTGGAAGAAAGGAGAGTACCAAAAATTCACCCAGTCTAGCATGGTGTAGTGGTTCAAAGTGGTGGACTGGGTTTGATTCTGCCTCCTCCACATGAAGTCTGCTGGGTGACCTTGGGACAGTCACAGTTCTCTCAGAACTTTCTCAGCCCATGCAGAGGCAGGCAATAGCAAACCACCTCTGAATATCTCTTGCCTTGAAACCCCTATGGGGTCGTCATAAGTCAACTGGGACTTGATGGCACACACACACACACACACACACACACACACAGAATTTTTCTACCACAATGGCTGGCCAGATGCTTTCATTAGCAGGGCATGAATCCAGCTGTTGCTGACCCCTCTCCTTGGTCTAGTATTCTGAAATGCATCAACCAGCCCTCATACTGAACCAGAACTTTGGTTTATCAAGGTCAATACTGTCTGCTCTGACTGGTAGTGGCTCTCCTGGGTCTCAAAGCTGTAATTTGCCCAAGGTCACCCAGCTGGCTCTGTGTGTAGGAGTGGGGAAACAAATCCAGTTCACCAGATTAGTGTCCGCCGCTCATGTGGAGGAGTGGGGAATCAAACCTGGTTCTCCAGATCAGAGTCTACTGCTCCAAACCACCGTTCTTAACCACTACACCAAGCTGGCCCTCAAATCCCAGGTTCAGTGTCTCTCACTAAGGGATCTCAGCAGGTGCTGAGAGGGGGGCTTTTCTCTGACAGAGAACTTGGAGAGCTGCTGAAAATCTGAGTACACAATACTAAGATAGACAGACCAATTGACTTGGTGTAACTTTGGGAGCTGGTATCAAACCTCAGCTCAGCCATAAATTAACTACGCTAACTTAAACATGTCCTTTATTCATCCTTCCCCTCTCTTCAATAAGGGAATGATAACACTGGCCTCCTTTACAGGGCTGTTGTAAAGATCAGTACCAGTATCCATTGAGCTAGCATAACTAGCCGCCGCCAAAGTATCTATGTATTTATCTATTTAAAAACTATTTATTTGTTGTCTCAGCTTTCTACACAATGGGGACTGAAAGCCACTTACATCTTCCTCCTCTCCTCCATTTTATCCTCACAACAACCCTGTGATGTAGGTTAGGCTGAGACTGTGGTGCTGGCCCAAGGTCACCCAGCAAGCTTCCATGGCAGAATGGGGATTCGAACCCAGGTCTTCCATACTCCAGTGTGACACTTCTATTCCCACACTGGCTTTCTGTAAGCCAGGTAAGCTGGAAGTCGTCACCATGTATTACAGCAGTGAATTCCATGTGTTTAATTATGCATTGAGGGAGCCCCGTGGCGCAGAGTGGTAAGCTGCAGTACTGCAGTCAAAAGCTCTGTTCATGGCCTGAGTTCGATCCCAACGGAAGTTGGTTTCAGGTAGCCGGCTTAAGGTTGACTCAGCCTTCCATCCTTCCGAGGTTGGTCAAATGAGTACCCAGCTTGCTGGGGGTAAAGGGAAGATGACTGGGGAAGGCACTGGCAAACTACCCCGTAAACAAAATCTGCTTAGTAAACGTTGGGATGTGACGTCACCCCATGGGTCAGGAATGACCCAGTGCTTGCACAGGGGACCTTTACCTTTTTAATTATGCATTACGCAAAGAAGTATTTTCCCTGTTTGCCTCCTGCGTCTTCTGCCAATCATTTTTTATTGGGTGACCCAAAGTGCCGTTATTACGAGAGAGGGCAAACCATTTCTTTCTGACTGCTTTCTCCGCACCATTCACAATTCACCACCTCTGTCATGCCTATCCCGCTCATCTGCCTGTCATCTCCCCCGCCCAACTAAATCACCTCCCTCGCTCAGGGCTTTTGATACCAGCTTTATGTGAACATAAAGGGGAGCATAATGTGAACATAATTAAACTTTTCATGCTGTTGTATACGGTTCCTGCCGAAGACGAAAAAACATCTTTTTCCCTCTGAACTGAGGCCATGAACGATCAAAGGAAGGGAAAGAAAAGGTACACAGTTGAGAATTTCCCCATAAACCCAGACACAGCCATCTCCTTGAAAGGGTAATTCAAAGCTTCTTGATACAGTTAAAGTTTTGTGAACCAGTTGTGGTGGCAGGTTTTCAGGGGCACTATAAAAGCTCTGTTGTAAATCAATTTTAAAGAGAAGAAAGAACCGAATGGACTCTAATGCATCCCTCTTGAACTACCTTGGTAATTGATTGGGGGTGGGGGGAGAATGGGGCTTTTTTTCTATGAACCAATGGAAAATGGAAAAATCAAGGTAGGTTTCTAACGGTTTCCCCAGGGATGTATCTAAGTACCAAGGTATCTGATAGGAGATGTTTAGTTGTACACTGTCCATGGTTTGAAATGTAAATTCATACACAGAGTCACTCTGCTTTATATCTGATTATTGTTACAAGAGAGTTGACACTACCCTTTCAGAGGCCTTTCAGGGCTGCAAAATGTTCACATGGAATATACAGGCCATCTGTTCGTCCTGTTGATTAATTTTAGATGAACAGCCCTCTCATCCTTTAGAAACGACCGGAAGTTGCAAGATAGGTTTTTCCAGGATAAATTTCTAGGAGCGATGCTCGCCAAATTCTCTATGGCAGATTTTTACAACTGATCTCCAGCCGATAGAGATCAGTCCACCTGGAGAAAATGGCTGCTTTGGCAACCAGACTCTATGGCATTGAAGTCCTTCCCCTCCCCAAACCCAGCCCTCCTCAGGCTCCGCCTCCAAAACCTCCCGTCGGTGGCAAAGAGGGGCCTGGCAACTCTAATGGCAGAGTATGTTTAGCTTGAAGAGGAGAAGACTGAGAGGTGATATGATAACCTTGAAAGGGTTACTTGAAGGCCTGTCATATAGAGGATAGTGCCGAGTTGTTTTCTGTAGCCCCAGAAGGTCAGACCAGAACCAATGGGTGGAAATTAAATCAAAAGAGGTTCAGTCTAGACATTAGGAAGAATTTTCTAATAGAGCGGTTCCTCAGTGGAACAGGCTTCCTTGGGAGGTGGTAAGCTCTCCTTCCCTGGATGTTTTTAAGAAGAAGTTAGATGGCCATCTGTCAGCAATGCTAATTCTATGACCTTAGGCCGATGATGAGAGGGGAGGCATCTTGGCCATCTTCTGGGCATGGAGTAGGGGTCACTAGGGGTGTGGAGGAAAGGTAGTTGTGAATTTCCTGCATTGTGCAGGGGGTTGGACTAGATGGCCCTGGCGGTCCCTTCCAACTCTATGATTCTATAAATCTGACTGTTGGCTCCCAGGCATGTTCCATCATGACAGGCACCACTGCACACATGCCCCTGCCTTGTTTTGCAGCCTGTGAAAGGGACATTCAAATACATGGAACATATTAAATCTCATACGGATTGCAACTGAAAGTTATACAACATGCCTAACCGATAGGAATTAATCTACGAAATGAACAGCAAATAAAACAGAACTGTAACGGTTTTCCTAAAACATAAACATATATAAACAGTGCATTCCTGGGGGCGGGGGATCCCCTTAGGAGGCAGCGTGACTTCGCCGCCAGCGTAAGTGCGTCTTATCACGGGACAAGGGCGAGGGCAGTTCCATCAGTGCCCGAGCACCACGGAGCTGCGCCTCACCCCTCCACTGGCACAGTCTCCCTGTGGCGCAGACCACGGCGGAGATTTGCGCTGCCGGCGTGGGGGGGCGCATTCCCGGGGCAGGCTGGGGAGCGACTCTGCCATTAGGCAGATCCCTATGCCCTTTCAGCCCTGGCTGCCGGCATCCAGGACAGCGTTGCTGCGCCTTTTTTTTTAGCAGGCGCAGGCTCGCTGTTTTCAATGGAGCTTTTAGCCGCAGTGAAAACGAAAAAAGCCTTTCCAAGGCTTTTGTCGTCCTGGCGGCGTGCGGGAAATGGTTTAGGAGGAGGTGCAACTGCACCTCTTCCCCGCTGTCCCCGCACGCCGGCAGCTCAGGAATAGGCTGTTAAAGAAACAAAATAGGAAACATTAGTTCATCCTTAATTCAAACCCTATTAGCAAAACTAAGGCATGCACATCAAATGTATGTGACACACATCAGACGCTATTCTGCAGAATTTGGCCTGCTACACTTTCATTGCTTAGATGAGAACCTCAGAGTGTGACAAACGCACCGCTGGCCTGGAAACCCAGAGTCTGCATTTTTCTCTCTGATGCCTAACATATTCAGAGTGGATTTCCTGCGATAACATGCAAGTGCCGGGCATGAAATTTTACAAGCCTCTCGCCTTTTTCATTCTGTGAATTTGTTGCATGTTCTCCAACACTGATCTGCTTAAAAAGGATTTCATATTTTACTGCAGCTTTTATCTGCACATTCCAGGAAGCAGCTGTAAAGCTGTTTATAAATGTATTTAAGTTTATAGCTGAAAAGTATAACTTAGATAGGAAGATTGCTGTTTTTTCCCCTTCTGTAACAGCCTATTAATTTTGAAGAGGGAAAAAATCCTTTGAGACTTGTACTTTCCTTACAAAACTTCCTAAGCACAAGAAAGCTTTCGATTTATTTTACGTTGAATGTAATTGTTAAATAGAAGGGCTTTAGAAATGTATTAAGTCCTGGCGGCTGATGTGAGATCTGTATACATCAAGCTGGGAGAGGGATGGCAAGGCTGACTCCAAAAGATGGTGTTTGCACTTATGGACAACTATGTCAGAAGCACCGGACAACTAGGAAGAGGCATTAGAAAAGAGCAAGAGTCCAGTAGCACCATAAAGACTACAGTTGCCAGGTCCCTCTCTGCCACTGGTGGGAGGTTTTTGGGGCAGAGCCTGAGGAGGGGAGGTTTGGGGAGGGGAGGGACTTCAATGCCAAAGAGTCCAATTGCCAAAGCGGCCATTTTCTCCAGGTGAGCTGATCTCTATTGGCTGGAGATCAGTTGTAATAACAGGAGATCTCCAGCTATTACCTGGAGGTTGGCAACCCTAATAAAGACTAAAAATAATTCTGGCAGGGTATGAGCTTTTGTGGGTCACAGCTCCCTTCTTCAGGTCTTTTATGCATGGCTATTTCACTCGCCATCACCCCTTCGATAACTTCAGGTCTTTGTTGGATTATGCATGCCGTTTCTGACCCTCATAGGTCACCTCGCTCTCCCCCTGCATTTCTTCATGTTTTGCCCACGTTTTGAGAGACCTGTTTTATCTCAAATTTGAAAATGCGGGAAACGTGAGGAAATGCAGGGGAAGAGTGAGGTGACCTCTGATGGTCATAAATGGCATCATAATCCAAACAAAGACTGGAAGTTGTTGGAGGGGTGACAGTGAGTGAAACAGCCATGCATAAAAGACCAGATACAGCTAGAATGTGAGTCCATCTATCCTTAAGTAGAGAAGAGTGAATTTCAGATACCCAACGGCAATAGCATGTAAATGTAAATAGCAAGTAAATGACATTACCTGGTGTGACTGGATTAGGTGTGATATGCAGAGGGGTAGTAGGCGTGGAGAAATCAGCATTGGTAATGAGACATGAATCCTAAGTCTGGATTCAGTCCAGGAGAATGTCTTGAGCATGACCATTATGTTTCCCCAAACATCTCTTTAAGTCACCCCACTGAACATAAGAACATAAGAAAGGCCCTGCTGGATCAGACCAAGGCCCATCAAGTTCAGCAGTCTGTTCACACAGTGGCCAACCAGGTGCCTCTAGGAAGCCACTAACAAAACGACTGCAGCAGCACCATCCTGCCTGTGTTCCACCGCACCCAAAATAATAGGCATGCTCCTCTGATACTAGAGAGAATAGGTATGCAGCATGACTGGTATCCATTCTAACTAACAGCCAAGAATACCCCTCTCCTCCATGAATATGTCCACTCCCCTCTTAAAGCCCTCCAAGCTGGCAGCCATCACCACATCCTGGGGCAGGGAGTTCACAATTTAACTGTGTTGTGTGAAAAAAATACTTCCTTTTATCTGTTTTGAATCACTCACCCTTCAGCTTTAAGCAGATGACCCCGTGTTCTAGTATTATGGGAGAGGGAGAAAAACTTCTCCCTGTCCACTCTCTCCAAACCATGCTTAATTTTATAGACCTCTATCATGTCTCCCCTCAGCCGCCTTCTTTCCAAGCTAAACAGTCCTAAGCGTCTTAACCGCTCCCCATAGGACAGTTGCTCTAGTCCCCTAATCATTTTGGTTGCTCTTTTCTGCACCTTCTCAAGCTCTGAAATATCCTTTTTTAGGTGTGGTGACCAGAACTGTACACAGTATTCCAAGTGTGGTCTCACCATAGATTTGTACAAGGGCAGTATGATATCAGCAGTTTTATTCTCTATTCCTCGTCTAATTACGGTCAGCATGGAATTTGCCTTTTTTACAGCAGCCGCACACTGGACTGACATCTTCATTGAGCTATCCACTACCACTCCAAGATCCCTTTCTTGGTCTGTTGCTGCCAGCACAGATCTCATCAGCGTATATGTGAAGTTGGGATTTTTTGTCCCAATATGCATCACTTTACACTTACTCACATTGAAAAGCTTTTCCCTGTCCACTCTCGCCATACCATGCATAATTTTATAGCCCTCTATCATGCCTCCCCTTAACCTTCTTTCCAAACTAAACAGTCTCTCCAAACCATGCTTAATTTTATAGACCTCTATCATGTCTCCCCTCAGCTGCCTTCTTTCCAAACTAAACAGTCCTAAGCATTTTAACAGCTCCTCATAGGGCAGTTGCTTTAGTTCCCTGATCATTTTGGTTGCTCTTTTCTGCACCTTCTCAAGCTCTGCAATATTATTTGTTAGGTGACCAGACCTGTACACAATGTTCCAAAAATGGTATCACCATAAATTGGTACAAGGGCAATATGATAGTAGCAGTTTTATTCTCTATTCCTCGCCAGCATGGTATTTGGAGATACCTCCAGGAGGTATCTCCCTCTTGTCCTTATCTTCCTGTGTGAGAGTGGTTCAAGCTCTTGGAGTGGGGTCTTCATCTTCCCCCGTTCTCAACAATTTTATGATGGTATGGGGTAGAGGGGCTCCAATGACATCACTTTCAGTAGTTGATCATCCACTTCCTGTAAGCTTGGCATGCCCATTACCAGCTCTGTGGAAAGCCTCCCAGTCCCTCAGTCACAGTCTCCCAATCTCTTGCAAGTGTTCCCCAAAAGTAAATTTAGTTTTAATATGCTGACTTTCTCTTCACTTAAGGAAGAATCAAACCGGCTTACAATCACCTTCCCTTCCCACAACAGACACCCTGTGAGGTAGGTGGGGCTGAGAGTGTGTGACTAGCCCAAGGTCACCCAGCTGGCTTCATGTGGAGGAGTGGGGAATCAAACCCAGTTCTCCAGCTCAGACTTCACCACTCCAAACCACTGCTGTTAACCACTACATCATGCTGGCTCTCCAAGACTGCAAGACACCATTCAGCATTGTGAGAAATGTGAGAAATCAAGCATTGATTCCTGCCCCCGGGTCGCTAATATCTAGGTAACCACCTCACATCAAGGAAAAGAGTAAGGACATAACAAGCCTTCCTGAAACAGACCGCACTTTGACTGGAAGGAAATGTATAAAGATTTCCAGGATTCTAAACCTTTTAACTAAATGTTCACCCTGTTTTTACAAAGCAGTAGACAGTTCTGAATCCTATAGCTCACTTTTCACTCCCCAATGCCTATATCCTTTGACCTTTTGTTATTCTTGAGCTGCAGAACCTCGAAGGGAAAAAAAACCCAAAATAATAAAACCCTGAGAATTGAATCATTCAACACCACTGAAATCAGGTGTAGGTATGGATGAGTCCAAAAGCACTGACAAGCAACAGCAGTGTGAAATTTGTTCCAGCCCTTTTCAACTAAGCATGAAGCAACTGTGCTTAAGAAGCATTACGATAAGGTGTTTTTTTTTTAAAGGCAGGATGGTAAATAAAAGCAAGAAACACAAATAAGGAGGCTATAAATATGCAAATGGCATTCTTTGAAGGTTGGTGGAAAATCTCCTTATGCAGAAAAACTATGTGGGGTGGGGGGAGGAGGCAACTCGATTTCTCACATTTCTTTGATGGCTTTTGCTCCGCCATTTCTTCAAGTGAGGAGGCTGTGGTGTGCTGCGTTGCAGTGATGCAAACACCTTGCTATATTGTTTTTTGAGATCACGATGCAGAACAAATCGACACAATGCAAACCTTGGTTCTTTTCCACTGGAAGGAGAAGAAACAAAACAAACCTCCCTGAATCACCAAGGGAATTACAAAAACATTGCCAGCTGCTATAAACACATACATCCTGTGCCATTGTGATCAGAAGAGCTTAATCAGCTCAGCTACGGCCATTTAAATGACAATGAACCCAGGGTGGTGCTGAAGGCTTGGATTAGCATTCCTCAGTCTCAATTATCAGCCGCACTGTCCAGGAGACTAAAGCAAAATTGTACAAGGTTTAATTTAATCAGGCTCTTTCTGCCCTGAAGAGATCAGCTAGGAAATTCACATCTAAGACATTTGTACATGCGAAATTACAGAGCTTTCCAAGTAGTACGATCATGTTCTAGAAGGATTAGAGTTCTGATCTTTGAGGGTGTGCGTGCTTCATAGTACTGAACTTATATTAGGGGCCAGTAGGGTAAGGTCTCATGGTTCCTGTACCTTAAAATCATCATCAGAGGACACTATGGAAGCAATCCTAAATAGGTATAGTCGGAAGCAGTCCCATGCTATTCAATGGGCCTTACTCCCAGGAAAGTTTTCTTAGGTTTGAAGTTTATGTCAGCAGGTGCAGTATCTTAGCAGGAAGGTATAAACTGTGCTTGATATAGCAGAAACACTAGCTTCAATAGATCTTATTATCCCCAAGGAATTGCACATAGGTCATCCAAGGAGTTAGGTGTACTCATCAAGTACATACAGTTCCTTTAGTGAATACATGGTTTTCCTCTGTACTCACATGTCCATGGGCTTGTCACCTACCCAACCCCTGGGTGCAGTGTGGAAAAATAGCAAATAAGGGATACACTGGCACAAAATTGCTCCTTCCCACATGGTTTCTTCTGGAAGACAGAAAACCCAACTTTCTGAAGCCATAAAAAAAAGAAATGCCACAGCCCTGTCACTGTGAGTACTGTGATTTGGATGTTGAAAGTCCCGTGTGGACTCTCCGGTTAAAGGATCCCAGGTTGCAAGTCTGGGAGAGACAACTACTTCTTGAAGCGGTGTCACAAGGCCTCCTTGCATTAAGTTTTTTAAAACTTATTCCCCCAAAAAAGTAGAGAATGCAACATATCTTGCAACAGGGAGCTGATATTCATTTTTTAAGTCCCTGCCAGGAGCCAACATATCAGTCTATTCTCGTGCTGTGCATATTGATAAACCCAAACCTAAATAAACCCAAAATTAGCCCTTTCGGAAATATTTGGGTTTCATTTTGGCAGAATACCAAAACCTGGGAATCTACCCAAAGCCGAATAGGCAATTCTTGAAAAGCCTAATAGATATTCAGCTTTTTCGGGTTTCGGCTATTTGGGAAACCACGTTTTTTTTTGCACACTCCTTGTCTATTCTTTTGTGTAGTGTGCATCTGTCACTCAGTCTGAAAGATATCCCTCTTGCCCACTTTTCCATCCCTTGCTCAGTTAGCCTTGACTGTCCTATAAATGCTCTAAAGGAATTTCCTAATTCTGTCAGACTATCCCACAGGGCTAAGTAGTTGCTATATCCTTCCTGGTTCTACCTAATCACTGAGCATTTAAGAGTGCTTAGTTCAAATTATCCTTGATTTGCAAAGAAAATATTATTTTTTAAAAAAGAAAAGGTCCATGCAGAATGGAGATAGTGGATACTACCACACTTGTCATCTGCCAAAGGTTTTGGAGGGGAACCAAGAAGATGACTCACCAAATTTCCCATAGTGAGTCTTACAGAGATATGGCCATGAAATTATCTGCAGAAATCCTAATGTTCCTTGGAGCATCAGAAGATGGGTGCCCTTCCTCATTCCCCTGACTGTTGTGCAGTTTCTCACAAATGAAACTGACAGTACAGGCCCCTTCCCCACTTGATATGTAATGAGCCTGCGGATACCAAAAATATTTTTTTTAAATGCAAAGTTGACTCCCCTCTTTCATTGGTTATTCAGTGCACCCATAAGGCTGCAATACAGACGTGCTTGGTGATAAAGAACTTGAAGCAAACTGCTGCAACAATATCATACTATTTTTTGTTGTTGTTTTCACCTTGATTTTAGGTTCCATTGACATGTGACACTATGTAAATTAACCTTACATCTGCAAGGTGGCCTGCAGCTGGCAACACCTTTAAACTGGGTCACCACCTCCTTTGGGGCAGTGATGCCAAGGCATACCGTAGGCCATTGTCACTTGATATGATAATATTGCAGGGAGAGGGACCAGTGATCCGTAGGGGTAGGTTTTTGTGCACATGCGGCATCATAAAAATGGGCTTCATTCTATAGGTTTAAGTGTACAAGGCATGACAGGTGCCCAAGAACTTGCTATGCCGCAACATTCCTGACACTAAGGTCTAGCAGTACACATATTGGCGGCAACCAAAGCCTTAGGCCACAAGTTCTGTCTGACAGCATGGTACTAAGAGCCTGAATTTTATAAATAGAAAACCCGCTCTCTCTCTCATTCTTTTCCTTGTTGTTCCTTTTCCCCTAGAAATTAAACCTGCTTCCAGTACGCTGCGCTTCTATAGCCTCAGAGCTGCTAGAATTTAACTGCGGAACTCCAGCTGTACAAGATTGAAATGGCTCTAGGGAACGATAGACATTGACTTGTCCGTGGCATTTGACATTGACATCATGTTATTCTGCCGGAATCATGACAGTGAAACAAAGCTTAATTGAAGGACGATACCGTTTCCCTCTTCGCTTTGGAGAGAAGAAGTACAGAACTGATACCAATATTTTTTTTAAAATTGGTGGAAATCCACCTACTTGAACTCAAACATGGGCTCTTGTATCGCTGCACAATGGGACCCATGATTTGTGTTCCATAATTACTCGAGCAGACAAAAAACAGCAAATTGGATTCATGGTATTGAAAATTATCAATAAGTTTATGTCAAGGGACCGTGACCTTTGGATGACCCTTCTATCGACCTGTCTTGCAGTATGCCCCTCCCTCCCCAGTGCACTCCATTCAGTAAACTGAACAGTAGAATTTCAGCCATGGTGCATAACCTGTTACAGTATCATTATATTTTGTACTTAAACGTTGAACAAATACACCTTTTTGGAAAACACAGTTAAACTCTGGAAAGGAAGTATGGATAGTAACACTAAGGTGGTGACTGGGATTGGCTTTCAGAATAAGTTATAATAAGCAAAATTGCAGAGAAGAAGCTATTCTCTACCTTTAAGGAGTCTCAAACCGACTTACAAGCACCTTCCCTTCCCCACAACAGACACCTTGTGAGGTAAGTGAGGCTGAGAGAGCTTGGAGAAAACTGCAACTAGCCCAAGATCACCCAGCAGGCTTCATGTGGAGGAGTGGAGAAACCAACCCGGTTTGCCAGATTAGAGTCTGCCGCTCGTGTGGAGGAGTGAGGAATCAAACCCGTTTCCCCGGATTAGAATCCTCTGCTCTTAACTACTACACCACACTGGCTTGAGCAGGACAACTTCCCCATATCCCTTTTCCTTCTTCCTCTTTTTTTAACGTGTTCTCAACCACCCTAAACATTCCATGACATCTAGAACACGCTCACTTCTCCTTAGGCTATTTGTAACTTTTTCTGACATCGTTTAGCTGGAATACCGGTCACTGAACTTCACCTTCTGCATGAAAATCTTCTGCTTGGCCACTGAGCCACAAGCCTTCCCCAAGTCGCTATAAGTTTAGAAGACAGAAATCCTCAAATTACAATTATGAAGTAAGCAACATCATAAAGAGGTCAGTATGCAAACAACAAGACTGATGGAAGTGGATGTGCTGACCTTGCTTGGGGGAGGGGGGAGAATACTATGCTGGACAAGACATAACCACAGCTTTCAAACTGTAAAAGACAGCTATAAAGAAAATGGAAAATACAGGCACACCTCGCTTTATTGCGCTTCACAGATATTGCATTTTTGAGCAAATCTATCGGCGCCATTTTTTCAACAGCGTGTGCTCACTTACTGTCTCTATGTCCCATTGTGGCAATTCTCGCAACATTTCAAACTTTTTCATTATCATTACAGTACATTTTTTAGACATAATGCTATTGCCCACTTAATAGACTACAGCGTAAACATCACTTTTATGTACACTGGGAAACCAAAAAAACGGTGTGACTCGCAATATCTCCAAGGTATGCTTGTAATTGTTTTCTGCAGCTGCCGAGGCCAGCACTGGTGCGTCAGTTAATAGCTCCCCCTTCCCCTTCCTCCAGCACAATTTTAACTTCTTAAATGCTCCTGTATGAAACAATTGCTAGATTTAAATGGGATTGGGGGCCTTTAATTTTCATGCATTTCCAAGCAATGTTGTGCTGGATAACTTTTCAGGTAAGCTGAGATGAGTTCTTCTGCCACAGTGATTGCTAATTAGATTGCTAAAGATCTGAAGTGAGTACGCCGGTTTAAACACCTGTGTTTGGGTTGTATCTAAATACAGGCTATTATTAGTAGCACATAAATCCTATGATGAATAAATAATGCCAGAGATATAGGATGCTGGTTGTTCCATTCTGTCAAGAGCTGAGAGCAGGTTCAACAGCAAATCATGTTCAATTAAAACACTCCCCATCTGAATGAGTCTTTTGGAAATGGAGAGAATGGAAAGGCAACCGTCAAGGGACACAATCCAGCAGATGTAATATGCACAGGGATCTAAGTACATGCAGGGGCTGCCTGATGCTCTTTGTCATTAAGAAGTGCATCACAACCACCATAGTCTTATGCACTTCTCATTTCTCCAAGTGGAAGGAAATTTCAGGGGCGTCACTGAGCTGGGTTGGTTCCTTTTGGAGGAGAAATAGGGTCGCCATCATCCAGGTACTAGCTGGCGATCTCCTGCTATTACAACTAATCTCCAGCCAATAGAGATCAGTTCACCTGCAGAAAATGGCCGTTTTGGCCATTGGACACCATGCCATTGAAGTCCCTCCCCCCCCCCAGAGCGAGCGAGCGAGCGAGAGAGAGCTTCAAGGGGCATCAATGTCTGTCTACTTCTCTGCCAGACTCAAAGTGCCCATATCTGCCTCCTCACATCTGCTAGGAGATAAGGTGCCTCCTCCAAGCTAGGGTTGCTAACCTCCAGGTGCTAGCTGGAGATCTCCTGCTATTACAACTGATCGCCAGCCAATAGGGATCAGTGCCCCTGGAGAAATTGGCCACTTTGGCATTTGGACTCTATGGCATTTGGACTCTATGGCATTGAAGTCCCTCCCCTCCCCAAACCCCACTCTCCCCAGTCTCCGCCCCAAAAATCTCCAGGTATTTTCCAACCCGGAGCTGGCAACCCTACTCAAAGCCCTGATGGATGTTTGGCCGCAGCCATTTTCGAACAATGAAGGCCCATGAAGGAAGCATCTGCACTTATTAAGAAGCATCACCATTTTTCTCTCATAGGCTCTGGCCCCTCCAGGCATGTCACTTTAGGTCGAATCCATAAGATAGACGTCATTCATGGTAACCAGACCCCCCCCCCCAACTAGGGTTGCCAGCTCGGGGTTGGGAAATACCTGGGGATTTTGGGGGGCAGAGCCTGAAGAGGGTGGGGACTGGGAAGGGACTTTAATGCCATAGAGTCCAACTGCCAAAGTGGCCATTTCCTTCAGGGGAACTGATCTCTATCGGCTGGAGGTCAGTTGTAATAGCAGGAGATCTCCAGCTAGTACTTGGAGGTTGGCAACCCTACCCCCAACCCACAACCTCAGGAAACATTTATAAGAATATAAGCAGAGTCCTGCTGGATCAGGCCAAAGTACCTCTAGCTAAGCATTCTGTTGCCAAAGCAGCCAAACAGATGCCCCTGCAAAGCTCACATAAGCAGGCATGAAAATCTCTGTTGCTTGTCCCCAAGAAGAACTCATTTTACAACCCCCTTGGAAAATTGAGATTCCACCTAACTGTCATGTCTAATAGCCATGCTAATAGTCCATTGTTGTCATCACTTCTTATGGCAGTACATTCAATAAATTAATGGTGCATCCTGTGAAAAAGTCCTTCCTTTTACTCTCCTGAAACGACTGCCAATCAACATTGGTTTATGAGAGTGGGATAAAAATATTCACACAGCAAATTCTTTTACTCAAGGAATAGGGGTAGGGTATTCACTCTTCATTGTTGGGGGAGCAGAACACTCCCTTGGAATTGAAGGTAATTGGGAGCTGAGGTTTATGGAACTAGGTTTCTCCTTGTCCCCCTGTTACCCATTATATATTTTGTGTCTTGCAGCCATAACAGGCACCAGCCATCACAATGCAAAAGGAGCCATCTTATGATGCTGAAATCTACCCTCTTCGCAGGAGTTGGAAAACAACAGCAGATGCTGAAACCTAGCTGTACTGAACTGGCACCAGTGAGACGGTCTCAGAGACATGGGAATATGGCTCCTGGAACAGACAGAAAATCATAACAGGCCGATGTGGTACACCCACAATGTTCCATAACTAGGGTTGTCAGGTCCCTCTTTGCCACCGGCGGGAGGTTTTTGGGGTGGAGTCTGAGGAGGGTGGGGTTTGGGGAGGGGAGGGACTTCAATGCCATAGAGTCCAATTGCCAAAGTGGCCATTTGCTCCAGGGGAACTGATCTCTATCAGCAGGAGATCAGTTGTAATAGCAGGAGATCTCAGCTAAGAGCAGAGCAGCCTAGCAGGCGCATGAAACTTCAAACTTCTGAGAGATTGTATATATTTGGAAACTTATTGAAGGAGCTTAGACTCCAATTGAAAGGAGAGCTGATGAAGCTGCCCACGGGGTAGTGAAAACGCAAAGCATCCGGACAGCGTTCCTCTCCACCTATCGTCCGTCATCCTTCTCCCTGTTCCTGAAGGAATAACAAGCTTATGAACAGTATAAAATTCTAAGAGACTGATAAGTTATTGAACATGATAAGCCTATAAAATATATTTTTTGTATTGCATCACATTGTACTCATAGTTATTTTTATAAGTTTCCTTTAATAGTTTTGTATGTATGTAATATTTTCACTGTTGTCACTAAATTCACTGGCTTATAGAATAAGAGTTCGTGTGTCATTTACAGAGCCTTTACTATACTTTCCCCCACCTTGACTTTTATAGTAAACAAGCCTTTTTGTTCTAGTACCTGGAGGTTGGCAACCCTATCCATAACATCTTTGCCATGTTAGGAGAAAAGCAGTGAAACGGTGTTGGTTAGTTACTAAGGGAGAGTTCAGGGGTTAGTGACCCTCCTCCAGAGTAGACTATAACAATAGTTTCATAATGACAATAGTTTTGTGCTTATCCATCCATGTCTCTCTATGAAACTATCACTTCACCCTTTCTCCAAGGAACTCAGAGCAGCATACACAACTTTCTCCTTCTCAATGTTAACCTCACAGTAACAGAAAGCTGTCGGGACCAAACTCCATGTTACAGTTTTTAATGTTTCGCATCTGGTATTCCTCCAATCTGACTTTGATTCAGACAGGCACGCATCAGCTGCAAGAGAAGTTGATTCTCTTGCACATGGGGCAAATCAGGGCCACAGCATGGGGGAGGGAAGGGGGCTTTAGCCTCACCTCCACACTGTTTTCCTGACCTGAATCAGGGGAGCTATTGCCCCACTGGGCAGTTGCATGTGAGTCAAAGTCAGGTTGAGGGAACCCAGATACATAGGGTTGCCAACCTCCAGGTGGTGGCTGGAGATCTCCTGCTATTACAACTGCTCTCCAGGCTACAGAGATCAGTTCTTCTGGAAAAAAATGGCCACTTTGGCAATTGGACTTTATGGCATTGAAGTCCCTCCCCTCCCCAAACTGCGCCCTCCTCAGGCTCTGCCCCCAAAATCTCAAGGTATTTCCCAACCCGGAGCTGGTAACCCTACAGATACAACACATTAAAAATATTAATGCGGAGTCTTGCCCTAAGACAGTTTGACTTCTGAGGGGGGATCTGAACTGGATCCACTGCAGGGGAGGGGCGGTGGCTCAGTGGTGAAGCATCTGCTTGTTAAAGGGCCAGATACTCTGGAGAGCTGCTGCCAGACTGTGTATGCAATACTGACTATGATAGACTAAGGCTTTTCATGCATGGGTTGTTTCCATGGTGATCACCCCCACCCGGACTATTTTGGGACTTCGTTTTCATTATGCACGTCTTTCCCGACCTTCAGAAGTCACTTTGCTCTCTCCCTGTGTTTTCCCCGCATTTTCTGGATGCCGCCAGAAACAGCATCCAGAAAACACGGGGTAAACGCGGGGAGAGAGCAAAGTGACTTCTACGGGTCAGGAAAGATGTGCATAACGAAAACAAAGTCCCAAAATAGTCGGGGGTTGATCACCATGGAAACAACCCGTGCATAAAAGGCCAAAGGGTCTCCCTCCATATAAGGCAGCTTCATGTGTACCCTCTTCAGCAGTAGACCACCTACCTGGACATCAACCTGCTGTTAATCTGCTGAGACTCAGCCAACTCAGACAGGTTCCCTAGTAACGGTTGCTAAATTTATAAATGTGTTCAGCTCCCACAATGTTATTTTTTTCTGTTATTTTAAACATTTTTAAATACATTTTTTTTAAAAAAACAACTATTAAGTTATATTGTCAAAGGCTTTCACAGTCAGAGTTCATTGGTTCTCATAGGTTATCCGGGCTGTGTAACCGTGGTCTTGGTATTTTCTTTCCTGAAAAGAAAACATCAGGAAAGAAAATACCAAGACCATGGTTACACAGCCCGGATAACCTACGAGAACCTATAAAGGTATATTTACATTGGGTGAGTAGAACACTATTTCTTACATAGCTTTAACCTTTACTTGAAGCCTTTTTGCATAGATGAAATCAATTCCAGATTGAGCATTTCATAAACCTTGTAGGAAAAGCATGGCATTCTTGCTTATTGTGCCTAATTACTACATACTTTACTGATTTTCTTACATAATGTATCACTAGCTACAATGTACCTAAAAATGGAACGTATTGTTTAATTGTGCCTAGCAGAAGTGCTAGAATATCACATGTATTGCTTAGGGCAACCAACAACTTTGTTAATTAATTTGTTCATAATCTATTGGAAACATTTATTAGCCACCTTTCTACCTTGTGGAACTCAAGGTGGCTTACAATATAAATAGTTACCCGCAGTTCTCTTAGAGCTGTCTCAGCCTCACCTACCTCACAAGGTGTCTGTTGTGGGAGAGGAAGGGAAGGAGACTGAAAGCCAGTTTGATTCTCCTTAAATGTTCAACTGCCTCCTGAAGATTGAATAGTGAGGGGGACAGGCACACCTCCAAAACCCTTTTCTGCATTTTGAAATTCGGCAGAGTACATCATTCAGAAACTAGAATATGAAATACTTCAAAACAACCATCAGGGGTTGGGTAGGAAATAGTGTGTTGGATCTGAACTTCAGTTGTTGCAGTGGGGGGGGGGGGAGAGAAGAAGAAGAAGAAAAAGAAGAAAAAGAAGAAGAGTTGGTTTTTATATGCTGACTTTCTCTACCACTTAAGGAAGAATCAAATCGGCTTACAATCACCTTACCTTCCCCTCCCCACAACAGACACCCTGTGAAGTAGGTGGGGCTAAGAGAGCTCTAAGAAAGCTGTGACTAGCCCAAGGTCACCCAGCTGGTTTCATCTGCAGGAGTGGGGAAACAAATCCAGTTCACCAGATTAGCCTCCGCGGCTCATGTGGAGGAGTGAGGAATCAAATCCGGTTCTCCAGATCAGAGTCCACCGCTCCAAACCACTAAACCACGCTGGGTTCAAATCCATTAGCATTATATAAAGAAGAAACTACTAATAGCAGTACAGGCAAGCTGGGAATAAAACAGAGGACACCAATTTGGTCATACAGGCCCATCTGACTCCATGGGCCAGGAGGATTCTAGAGTATTGTGGAAACCAGTGTCGGATCTTCAAAGTTCCCACTTCAAGGCCAGTGGACATGTAACATATGTGTTCCCATCCAAACATTGGCCTGCATGATTGCACCTTCCACTAATTTTGCTACAAAAAGCATCCTTCCTACATGGTAAAATATGTACCTTCCCTTACAGGTACATACTGAAGGCTGTGGCCATTATAGTGATCAGGCAGTTATGGGTGAGGAAAGGTTTTGACAAACAGGTGCTCTACAGATGTCTCCATCTCACCAAGTAGTTAGGTATCTAGAAAGTTACAGAAAGCCCTTATGGACAAAAGGTCAAGTTTTACATGCTCAGCTCAGTTAACGGAAGGCTACTTTAAAATCATTTTTAGATGGGATCTCACAGCTGTCAAGTTAAATAAATCATAACCTAATATCAGTGAAAATTGCTGGAGGGGATGTGGTAGGAAACGATGCTTCTTTCTTATGATTTGGGGATGTGGCATTATTCAAAATTCTGTATGGAAGTTTGAAGTATTATTAGCAATATAATAGGATATTTGATACCATTTGACCAATAAATTTCATTTGGGAGATATTAAAGGCTGTACATAGAGAGCAGACAGAGAATTGGTTTAGAATTTGTTGTTGCAGCAGAGATATTGATAGTGGAAAGCTTCCAGCATTCACTCTCTACTGGCTAAGGATTGTAATAAAGCTAACTTCCATAAAACTTCACAAAGAAATTAAACATAGGAGGGGTTTTTTTTTGTGTGAACAACTGGTCTCCCTTTCTTCAATCCTAGAATAACAGCTAGTAATAACAAACATTATTCTTTTCAGTGTGCAAAGTCCTTCACATACATTATACCGCCACTGTTTCCCTGTAAGGTGTGAAACAAATTCTCTTCACATATTTTGAGTACTCAGCTTGGGTTTGGAGATTGTAACTACAGCATGTGTGTAGACGCACTATTTTCCTGAGCTGAAACAATCATGGAGAGGTGCTATTTGGCCTCCTGGGGAAACCTGTAAGTATATGCAAGGCTTCTCCAAAAGGACCAAATAATGTACCTCTACGACCACTAAAAAAGGTAAAGGTAAAGGTCCCCTGTGCAAGCTCTGGGTCATTCCTGACCCATGGAGTGACGTCACATCCCAACGTTTCCAAGGCAGACTTTGTTTGCAGGGTGGTTTGCCAGTGCCTTCCCCAGTCATCTTCCCTTTACCCCCAGCAAGCTGGGTACTCATTTCACCGACCTCGGAAGGATGGAAGACTGAGTCAACCTTGAGCCGGCTACCTGAAACCAACTTCCGTCGGGATTGAACTCAGCTCGTGAGCAGAGCTTTTTGACTGCAGTACTGCAGCTTAACACTCTGCGCCACAGGGCTCCTCTACGACCACTACAGATTGGGAAAACCAAGTATGGGGGAAGGCAGAAGTCTTTTCTTCATGTATGCCACAGTTACAGTCCAAATCGGACACCATGTACACAGGAATTGAGAAGAAGTTGCAAGTTGCGTGTGACTGTTACATAGGACTTCAGACCCATTCTTTGTACTCTACAATGTGTGAACAGAATGCACTGCCTTATACTGCCTTATACATTGGTCCATCTAGCTTTGTATTTGTCTCTTAGGCAAAAAAAAAAAAAAAGTCCCCACCAACGCCTACTCCCTAAGATGGTTGATTGGGAGGTGCCAGGGGCTGAGGGAGATTCTACACAACAGCAGAAGCAGCACCTTTATTGGCATGTATGAAATTAATACAGGGGCTAAAAAACAAGGAGAACAAAAGCTAGGACCAGAAAGGATCAGAATTTAGATTCTCGAAGCCTCATCGCTAGTTGCAGAAATTTTGTTACCCTGTCCATTATATCAGAGTTTTGTCCAGAGAGAAAACACTGAACTCTACAATTGTCCGAAACGCCGTTCCATTCATCTAAGAGTGACTTAAGAAATTTAGCTTGGATATCAACATAGAAAGGACAATACAAAAAACCCCATGTTGTAGTGATTCTACCCGGCTCATACTGGACGGACAGAGTCTTTTAGAATATGGGATTTTCTGAAACCTCCCAAAAAGTACAGCTAAGGGTAAAACGTTAAACCTCGCAAGCATAAAAGCTCTTCATTGTTGCGAGTTGACCAAGAGATGGAAGTGAGGCGCCAGACAGAGATTCTACATACAGGCCCGTACACTACAGCTGAACTACAAGTGGCCTAGGGTTGCCAGCTCTGGGTTGGGAAATACCTGGAGATTTGGGGGTGGAGCCTGGGGAGGGCAGGCTTTGGTAAGGGGAGGGAACTCAGCATGGCATAATGCCATAGAGTCTACCCTCCAGGCAAACCGATTTTGCTTGTCTGAAGACCAATTGTAATAGTGGGAGATCTCCAGGTGCCACCTGGAGGCTGGGAACCCTAAAGTGGCCATATGTTAAAGCTGCAGAAGGAGTCTTGACTAAGGCCCTCGAGTGAGTTTGTGGCCAAGCAGAGATGTGAATCAGAATTGTCACCAATCACAACTCGGTTTCTTAGCTGCTATGCTATACCTCTAGTGGCAGGCCTCCTGGTGTGTTAGACACAGCAGGAAAGTCTAGTTCAGCATTTTTGATTTCTTACATCTGTTTATATTGACATATCGCTGATGTGTGTGTGTGTGTGTGTGTTTTTTTAAAGAGAAGAAAAATAGGTCTCTATTTGATGGCAAACATGAAAAGGGGCGAGAGAAAGGGAGGACGGGCATGACGAAAAGAGAGTTGCAAGCACATTTCACTGTCTCACTCATGTGGGCTGATATCTTTTTCTTTTCTTGTGTCTGAAATGTGTGGGTTGGACATTGATTTTCTTTTGAAATACTGCCTTCTTTAAATGGCGAAAACTTGAACGTTTGCATTTCTCAACAATAGCACATCATTTTCTAAAGACTCTGTAACTGCCTTGCGTTTAAGTTTAATACCATTCAGGCATGGCAAGGATTGAATAGTTTAGTTGCAGCACCCATAGAAGGTTAAAATGGGTATGTGTGTATCTTTTCTCATTGTCAATGAATCATATTCTGCTGTAGTCATGACGAGATGAGGGCATTTTTGTAGCGTATTTCAATAGGATAGGGCAAATCAATTATCTTAAGTTAAACATGCATTTTAATATATTTCTGCTGCTCAAGAGCATTGTCTCATGGAGCTTCGATGGGGAAAGCAATATGTGTTCTGCAAAGGCACGATCCATCATGAGCTCCTCCACTTTGCTGAAATGACAAGGAGCTGAGCTACAGCACTATTAGTTTGGCCTCACCTGTTTTCCATCAACTGTCTGAAACCTAATAGTTAGGGTTGCCAACCTCCAGGTACCAGCTGGAGATCTGCTATTACAACTGATCTCCAGCCAATAGAGATCAGTTCACCTGGAGAAAATGGCTGCTTTGGTGATTGGATTCTATGGCATTGAAGTTCCTCCTCTCCTCTCCCCTCCCCAAACCCCCCCTCCTCAGGTTCAACCCCAAAAGCCTCCCGCCGATGGCGAAAGAGGACCAGGCAACTCTACTAATAGTGTCATCATGAAGTACCATATAAGCCTTTTTCAACAGTTACATTTTTCAAGGTAAACATGGAGGACATGCTAGACATGATCCCCCCGGTATGTGCAATCACAATTTCATATAAAAGGGGCAATGTGCCATTTTCAGTTTTAGTACTAGGGTTGCCACTTACCTGGTTCTGGTGGGGGACCTCCTAGTGATGCTCCCCATCCCTCACCCTCATTCAATGGAATGAGGAGGAATGGGGTAAGCAGCATCAATGGACACCTTTAAAAATCATAGAGGTTTGGGGATTCCTTAATCTTTGTGATGTCACTTCTTGTTCCAAAAGAGGAAGTGACATCCCAGCATCCTCTGCCTCCCATAATGCTCCCTGGATTGCCAGCCAAGGGCTGGCCGCCCCTATTTAGTACACACAAAACAAAGTTTGTTAGTGAAAGTGTGTACCAAGGTTGAAAACACACACACTGCACCTATTAGACATTATGGCCATCGCTAGGGTTGCCAGCTCCAAGGTGGGAAATACCTGGAGATTTTTGGGGCGGAGCCTGAGGAGGGGGTATGGGGAGGGGAGGGACTTCAATGCCATAGACTCCAATTGCCAAAGCGGCCATTTTCTCCAGGGGAACTGATCTATATCGGCTGGAGATCAGTTGTAATAGAGGGAGATCTCCAGCTATTACCTGGAGATTGGCAACCCTAGCAATTGCCCATATCAGAAAGATTGTGTGTAGCGCATCCTCCCCATGTGGGTAGTAAAACATAGACTGAAAAGGGCTACAGTATATAGGATATTTCTCTGCTCCCTTTTGCTCACTTGTAAATGAACTTACTTAAATGGTTTGTCACTGCTGTTGCAAATAAAAAGTTTGCAGCGCTTGCACACAACTAGTTTCATATCATCCAGCATTTCACAAACTAAAATTGGGTCATGCTTGTGATGCTTCACATACCAAGAATCACTGTATGGGCTCCCTTCCCTATTACACATTTTTGAAGGATCTACTTAGGGTTGCCAACATCCAGGTGGTGGCTGGAGATCCCCTGCTATTACTCTCTAATTTGACTGTGGGGTTGTTATATTTTGATGTTTAGTATTTTGTATAGGGTGTGAATACACTACCATATATAATATAATAGACACACAACTTGGAGCTTGTTGGTGTTATGTTTATTATTGTGGTCTTTATTGTGGTTACGTTGAACAAGGATTGCATAAGACATTTTGGCCATAGTGGCTGCGAATTGTGTATAACTTTGCTTGTGCAGCACAAGTTTTGATTTCATTTGTGATTTTACCAACATCCAGGTGGTGGCTAAGAGCCCCTTGGCGCAGAGTGGTAAGCTGCAGTACTGCAGTCAAAAGCTCTGCTCACGACCTGAGTTTGATCCCGACGGAAGTTGGTTTCAGGTAGCCGGCTCAAGGTCGACTCAGCCTTCCATCCTTCCGAGGTCGGTCAAATGAGTAGTACCCAGCTTGCTGGGAGTAAAGGGAAGATGACTGAGGAAGGCACTGGCAAACCACCCTGTAAACAAAGTCTGCCTAGTAAACGTTGGGATGTGACTTCACTCCATGGGTCAGGAATGACCCAGTGCTTGCACAGGGGACCTTTACCTTTAGGTGGTGGCTGGAGATCTCCTTCTGTTACAATTGAGCTCCAGCCGATAGAGATCAGTTCACCTGGAGAAATTGGCCACTTTGACTATTGGACTCTATGGCACTGAAGTCCTTCCCCTCTCCAAACCCCACCCTCCCCTCTCCACCCTCAAAATCTCCAGGTATTTCCCAACCTGGAGCTGGCAACCCTAGATCTACTCAATCTTATGGATGCTGGCATGTATTAAACTATCTGCAGACTTCATGGAACAGGGTTTTCTCACTTCCCCCTCCTCCTGCAGCTCACTGAACCACCTGAAATTTTTATCTCGTGGGGGGGTGGGGACAGGGATCCTCAGAGATAGCAGAGAGTACAAAGTGGGCAGCTGCACTGGAAGGAAGGAATTAGTAAAAATCACCGACCCAACTTCCCACAAGTGAAAATGCTGTTCTGCCAGAGGAATTGCATGGTTGGATACATGCCACAGTAGAATTAAGTACCCTAAGGCCAAGAAACCATATACATGCCTCTGTGTTCATTTATTCTCAGTCTATCGTTCACTATTGTTCATTATTGTTCACTCAGTCTATTGTTCACTATTGTTCAAACACCAGAAGGGTGTTTGTTTGGCTGATTGAAGATATAGTAGAAAAAAGATTTGGGTCTAGTAGCACCTTAGAGTCCAACAAGATTTCAAATAAGACCAAGGAGCTTTTGAAAGTCAAATACCCTCTTCAGGAGGGTTGCCAGGTCTCTCTCCACCACCAGCAGAGCCTAAGGAGGATGGGGGTTTTGAGGCAGAGCCTAAGGAGGGCGGGGTTTGGGTAGGGGAGGGACTTTAAAGCCATAGAGCCCATGCCAACACAGAGGCCTCCCTAGCCACTACCCTGCTGTGCCACCGGCCCCAGCCAAGACACCAACAGTGCATTCCTAAGGAGAGTTTCTCCAGTCTAAGCCCACCAAAATGAATGGGCTTAGACTGGAGTAACTCTCCTTAGGAATGTACTGTAAGTTATGTTGCCTCTCTCTTTACACCCCTTTGGACCTGCAAACAGGGCCCAGGTATAAGACAAACACAGAAGATTGGACCACACACCGTTCATTAAAATCCAGAGAGAGAGAGAGAGAGAGAGAGAGAGAGAGAGAGAGAGAGAGAGAGAGAGAGAGAGAGAGAGAGAGAGAGAGAGAGAGAGAGAGAGAGAGAGAGAGAGATACAAGAAACTCCCATTCAGGAACACTTCATGATATCAGGCCTCCAAACTCCTAATACAGAAGGCTTTTGGTTCCCTCATCTAGATGTTCTGTGACTTCTAAAATGAAGGGAGCAGCAGCTCCCTTTTGAACAGAAGAAAGGAGAGGGCAGACGGAGCGTGATCTCCACACAGGAAATTATTTCATGCGAGAGCTTCGGTTCAACTGCGGACCCCCGCCTATTTAGCATAATGGTTAATTCCTAAGGCTACTGCTGCATCCCTCGGAATGGCAGAAATGAGCACTTGTGGAAACAAACAAGAGCATTAGGTCGCTCTGTTTGTCTTGCCGGCTATTAGGGGAAAAGTGTTATTAGTGTTATTATACTGGCTGCAATTTTTGAAGCCCCCCAAGGAAAAGTGGGAATGATTACAGCCACGTCGATGATTCAGAAAGACCAACCTGAAAGAAAAGTCTTTGATTCTGTGTCTATTTTTTTGTTGTCTTATTTATTTGTTTTGCAGAAACGAAAGGAGGGAGATATATAAAATCAACATACTTGTGGGGGGGACAACAACGCTGGCATGATGCGCGCTGGAAAGGAAAGAAATGTGATGAGATTGGATTACGAAGCTAACTGCTAGTGCCTGAGGTATTGCAGAGTGCTCGGTAGCTTGTCCTTGGACAAAATAATTATAGGGCTACCATTGTGTGCATTTGTCTCCTCTTCTTGACATAAAAAACCACAGAACCTAAATTGACATCAGTGCCTGCGCTCCACGGCAGTGACTAGAATACGGCGGAAGGCCATTTTATGTAGGGGACATGGAAATCATTAAGAGTTTTGCAAAGAGGTCACTTTAGACTGAGCTTCATCAATGGGAAGCCACGCAGTGACCTGAGTGCCATACATGGAGTGGAAGGCTTCAGATCTGTACGCAAAAAACCAGGCTCACTGGGTGATCTTCGGCCAGCCACTGGTTGCTTCCACACAAAGGTTCCCAGGTCCTTCTTTGCCCCTGCGGGGAGGTTTTTGGGGTGGAGCCTGAGGAGGGCGGGGTTTGGGGAGGGGAGGGACTTCAGGGCTCTGGAGCCCAATTGCCAAAGAAAGAAAAGAACAAAAAAGAGAAAGGTGAAGGCTGTCTGGTGTTTTGTGATGTATTTTTCTTCCTTTGTAATACAAAGTTCACCACAATAGCAGGGCTGTAGTGAGAATAAAGATCTCGTCAGATCTCAGAAGCTAAGCAGGGTCAGCCCTGGTTAGTATTTGGATGGGAGACCACCAAGGAATATCAGGGTTGCTGTGCAGAGGAAGGCACTGGCAAACCACCTGTTAGTCTCTTGCCATGAAAACCCCAAAAGGGGTCACCATAAGTCGGCTGCGGCTTGACGGCACTTTACACACTCACACACACTGAGAATAAAACAGGGAAGGGGAGACCCATGGGTGCTTTCCTGAGTCCCTTGGAGATACAGTAAAGAGGGCAGAAAGGTCTTTGTGATTAATGACAAATATAAACCCCACCGCAACTAGGGTTGCCAGCTCAGGATTGGGAAATACCTTGAGATTTTGAGGATGGAGCCAGAGGAGGGTGGGGTTTGTGGAGAGGAGGGACTTCAATGGGGAAGAATGCCATAGAGTCCACCTTCCAAAAGTGACAATTTTCTCCAGATGAACTGACCTCTGTCGCCTAGAGATTAGCTGTAACAGCAGAATCTCTCCAGCCACCACCTGGAGGTTGGCAAGCCTAACTGCAACAGAAGGAAGGACTGAAAATACGATAGAGGGACATGCAGTTTATGAGGAAGTTTATTCAAACTTCATGTACATGAGAGTGAGTTCATCGGGTTTGGTCTCTTTTGTTGCACCCTAGTGTAGGCTTGCCAGGTGCCTGCTGGTGGTGGGCAAACCCCCAGTAATGTGCCCCTCTGCCCGCCGACCAGCTGAGGGCCGGCGGGGAATCGTGCACGCGCGTACCGCCTTGCAAGGAGTCTTAGGCCACTCAAACTACTAAGAGTCTTAGACCACTCAAACTACTAAGAGTTTGAGTGGTCTAAGGCTCCTTGCGAGGCGGCACTTCCGGCTGTAAACTGGAAGTGCCGCGTCAGCACGCGCGTGCACACACACGCGAACACAAGATCTCCCACCAAAGGTGAGCAGGAACCTGGCAACCGTACTCTAGTGTGATCAAGGAAGAAAGATCAGGCCTATATTTCTGTACAATCCAAACACACCATTTCCTTTATAGAAGAGATTCCCGGGCGCTATTTTCCTCAAGGAGCAACATTTCTCCCCAGAGGCCTGATTACGTAGCCAATAATCAAGATGCATTTCGGTGCCTGCTTTGTTCACAGTCTATTTTGTACATTATTGTAGTGGCGTTATGTGTATTACCGATGCGGCAGAAGTGGCAACTTCTGCCAGTTCCCAAATGCGACTCTTAATGAAGCTATGAGGGGTTCTGTCCAAGAAGATGAGATAAAAAAGAAATAGAATTTTAAAGCAGAGCTATAAAAGCAGGCCTGAGGCATCTGCAATTATTTTTGCTGCCTGTATTTAAAATTAATGAACCTAGCCTCAGTCTTGCTAGAAACATTCCATCTCATGGATGTTTTATTATGCCTTCCCCCTTTCCTGAATTATGACATTTGACAAAGGTCACACCTCATAGGTTTCTGTCACCAAAAGTTGTTGTTTTTTGTTTTTCGCAACGTTGTGGAATAAATTGTTTACCTTCTAAGCCCTAACCATTTTTCCCAGTCTGATCCACAAGACTTAGTTGGTAACCTTTATTAAAACTGCATCATCCGTCGCATTCGTTCGAAAAGAGATGATGTGTGCACTTTTTTCATGCCACGTCAAACACTGGAAGGGAAAGATAGAGTGAGGAATTCTAATTTACATAAAGATTGCAAACTGTTGTTCCAAAGTAATTTTGCGGTGGCGCATGATCTGATCACAGTGTGCATATTGAGTGTGACACGTATAAATCTCGCATTGGAATCCACTCTCTCAAGAGAGAAATGGCCACTTGCTGTTGGACTGGACAATCTGGCATGTCTCAAAAGGGCCTTCTCTGTGCACACATTCCACTCCAGTGGAATCTTTTCATTTCATACTCTGACTGAGAGTTTCTGCATTCATGACAATATCATGAAGAAACGTCTCCACAAAATATTTAAAAAGAACCCCGCAAGGGCCTGTGAAACAGAAACAGTGTGGTTTGTGATTTTCTAAAGGCACAAGGCAACAGATGAGAGTCTGATGTGAATTTCCATGCAAGTTTGAATAAATAGGCAATTTCCTCAATAGCCCTGTTTAGTCGTTACAATTTGGAAGACCCAACTGCACATAAGGGGAGATTGTGCTACATGTGATTCTCTTGAGACCTGCAGTCACCATTTTGTGTTAACAGGGCAGCACATGTATTTTCCAGCTGTGGTTCTGATAACTGGAAACCCAGATTTTTTAGAATACATGTTCCCATGTACCAAAGATCAAAAATACACACATTGCTGTATTTGCATGAAATGGTGACCATGAATATCAGGAGGGTTGTGGGTAGGGTTGCCAGGTTCCTCTTTGCCAGGGGCAGGAGGTTTTTCGGGGAGGAGCCTGAGGAGGGTGGGGTTTTGGGAGGGGAAGGACTACAATGCCATGGAGTCCAATTGCCAAAGTGGCCATTTTCTCCAGGGGAACTGATCTCTATCAGCTGGAGGGTACATTTTTGCAAGTAGTGATGCTGAAAAATTCATGTGCTGCCCTGTTCGTGCAAAATGGTGACCAGGTGAATCAAGAGGATCATGCTTTGAGGTTGGAGCATCAGCATTTGAAAACTGAAGAGGGCTAGTATGGATCAGGATAAACTCTTCCATCTGCTTTGGGATGTTTGTCTGATATTCAGTTGCAATCAGCAGCCCTTCAAAAGGAAACAGGAAGAAGCTTCTGGTTGGCTGGTCCAACAGCTCATGGTTGCACCAGGGATGGCCCCAAGAGGTAGCAGGGCACTCCCCGAAGAAGAAGAAGAAGAAGAAGAGTTGTTTTTTATATGCCGACTTTCTCTACCACTTAAGGTGTGGGGAAAGGAAAGGAAGGGAAGGGAAGATGATTGTAAGCTCGTTTGATTCTTCCTTAAGTGGTAGAGAAAGTCAGCATATAAAAAACAACTTCTTAATATTATTTGGCCTTTGTAATAATTGAGTTTGATACCCCTGCTCTAATCCCTACACCACACTGGCTCATCCATCTGAGCCCCGAAGCAGCTGCAATCAAAACTCTAACACAGCCATGCTGTTCCAAAGCTCAGAGGGGGCTGTCTGGAATAATAGTCTGAATCATTTCTGGAAAATAGCTTCCTTCTTAATTAAAGAGATATTTGAATGATCCATATTACTCCTTAATTATCCATCGTTTGGTTTCATTTGTTTTGAAAGCAGTAGTGGCCTTTGATAGCTCCATGACTGCAATAAATGAAACTTGGCTACATTTCATGTTTGCAGTGGTGTAGTCCACATTACGACTGTAATACAAAGAATGTGACAATCAATATCACTTCTGCTAATTGAAGTACCGCTATCTGAATAGCCCTCTGACACCAGGAAGAATGAGTATTTCATAAAAGCTTCGCATTGAAAGCTTGCCATTTATGATTTCGGTTAGACCCTGAATTTTCCTCATTTTACTCAAGTGGTGGGGAGAACTATCAGATATGCCATTGTGTTTATACTTCATGGGTAGGGTTGCCAACTTCCAGGTGGTGGCTACAGACCTCCCACTATTACAATTGATCTCCAGGTGACAGAGATCAGTTCCCCTGGAGAAAATGGCTGCTTTGGCAATTGGACTTTACAGCACTGAGGTCCCTCCCCTCTCCAAACCCCATCCTCCTCAGGCTCCACCCCCAAAATCTCCAGGTATTTCCCAGCCCGGAGCTGGCAAACCTATTCATGGGTGTTTAAAATAAGCATGATAGCCTGATACATTTCCCCCACACACACTATGTTTGTACAAAATGCTTTGAAGATATTGCTAACTATGCACAAAGCTTGGCTTGTTTGCTGGTACAGTTGCCAACCTCCAGGTACTAGTTAAGAAGAAATACAGCACCAGCTCAATTAAACAAAAAATTCTTTATCTATACAAGTCCTAAACAAGAAAATAATGATAGACCATCACAATTAAACAGACTAAGGAAGGTGTTTGAAAATCAAGAAAATTTATGAAACGTTCAAAAATGAAACCTAAACAGTGCTAAATAGCTTCATCAATCAATAAGAAATAAATGAAAGTCAAGGTGCCTGGTTGCTCCACCAGTCACCACAATTTCCGAACTCCAAAGTAACATAAATTCAGGAATAAGATCCAGAATCCAAAGTTAAGTCCACAGTCACTGTCCAATAATCCAAATAATCCAATAATCCAAAACGACACTTCCGGATTTGTGTGCGTTTCGCAATGCAGTAGCTTCTTCAGTTGATTTGCTCAGTTATTGAGAGTACAGCATTCATGAGGGTACATAGACCTCAGCGCATTCATAAGGGTACAAAGACCTCTGTAAAAACATAAACATTTCCAACAATACCATAAGCAAGAACACAAATTTCCAATCGTATGCAGTAGACCTAAGTCTAATCATACTTACCAGCATTGACCAGCAGACCGTTAAGGCTCTTTGCTATCTCTGAGAGCTGGTATAGAGTACTAGGAATTCATGATTAAATCCTGATCAACCCAGCTGGCTTACATTAGGCGGCAGGAGAAGCAAAAGGAAACTTACAGAAACTTAAGGGGAAATTCTTAAAGGAAACTTGTGAGATCAAACTCGCTATTCAGACCAGCGGGAGATAATGTTTTAAACAGATATACAAATTTCATTTTGTGTCTGTGCAGAATTTTGGCTATATCTTCATGATGATATCTGCGCGGCTTATACTGACAAAGCGCAAAGAAAAGTAAATCCATGTCTGAATGTCCCTTCTGTAAATAATGACTCGTGAGTGGTGCCTCCAGGGTCCTAGAGCGTATTCTCACTCGATGTTCACCAATGCGTAACTTTAATTGGCGACATGTTGATCCGATGTACATTAAAAAACAGGGGCAAATAATTGCGTAAATAACGTTTTTGGTAAATTGGTAAATTGTTGTAACGTGTATTTAAAGTTGGAGCTGGACGAGCTCACTTCTTTGATGGGCAAATTGAAAGGACTGAATGCGCATGTGCCACATTTATGATGACCAGGGATATTAACCCCTTCCCAGCTAGGTATCCTATAGGTTTTCACCAAGTAATTCCGCAAAGATTTGGTTTTTCTGAGGCCAAAAATCGGGGGCTCAGAGCACCCTGGTATATTGTACAAAACTTGTCAATGTCAACGAATAATTTTCTGCAGTTCATGAGTCAAATGGTTGTATTCAAAAGAGGCATAGATCCTAGGAGGTTTTGTTACATCGTCAGTTGAAGGGTGGAGTAGTGTTTCTTGGTCCCTCAATGCCACTTTAGACAGGGCATTACAAATTAAGGGGGGGTCATATCCTCTACCAAGTAATTTATGATTCAGATCCTGAGCTGCGTCCAAGAATTCTTAATGGAATGTGGCATTTTGTTTTAATCTTAAGAGTTGACTGTAGGGAAAGTTGCACCGTAAGTGAAGTGGCTGATGTGATAAGAAGAGGAGCCCCGCCCCCACATCGGTGGGCTTCCGGTAAGGCTTAAGTGCCAACCCAATTTTCCTGGGTCCTAAAGACTGTTACATCAAGAAAGGAAATCGCCTGTGGATTCATCTGTCCAGTAAATTGTAAATGAGGATTTAAAGAATTCAGCCATTTTAAGAATGAACCATAGACTATAGCTGAGTCAAGAATGCAAAATAAATCATCAATAAACCTGAAATATGAGACCACATGCTCTTGAAAAAGATGATGGCAAGTAAGACGTTCCATTTCAAAAGCAATCATATAGATGTTAGCCACCGATGGGGTGCAAGCAGCACCCATTGCCACTCCTTGTACTTGAAGAAAAAATGAATCTAGATATCTAAAAAAATTATTCTCAAAAATAATGTCAATCAAACACATTAAAAAGTGTGTAGGAACCAAGGTGTTTTGCCAAGTATCAAGCAGCTTTTCAATGAGAAGTCTAGCATCTTCCAAATGTATGTTGGTGTACAGAGATGCCACATCAAATGTAACAAAGACTGCTTCAGGTGTGATGGATAGATTTTCTATTTTCCCTATAAAGTCCTGTGTGTCCTTGATGTATGAGCCTGTATGTTTGGTAAAGGGTTGTAAGAAAAAATCAACAAAACGTGAAATAGGTTCTAGAAGACTCCCGACCGCAGAAATTATGGGACGGCCGGGTGGCTTCAATAAGGTCTTGTGTATTTTAGGAAGAGAATAAAAGACGGGGACCCTAGGGAACTTAACCATCAGAAAATCAGCAATAGCCTTACCAATATAATTTAAAGCTAGTCCTTCAAAGACCACAGTTCTAATGATGTTCATAACATTGGAGGTAGGATCTGAGGTTAGAGGTTTATAAAACTTGTCATTGTTGAGTTGTCTTCTGTTCTCAGTATCATATGAAGTAGAGTTGAGGAACACTAAAGCCCTGCCCTTATCCGCAGGCAAGCAAGTAATAGACGGATCAGAGGAAATATCCTGAATAATATTTAATACAGGAGTAGAAATGTTAGTCTTAGCATTCTGCCATCTTCTCCTTTTCTCCATTTTGTCTAAGTCCCTCAAGACCAAAGTCTGGAAGGTATTGATTTGAAAACCGGGGTTCTTTGGCATAAAGGAAGATTTCAAATGAAATTGATTATAAGTTTGGATTGGCCTCTCCTGTACCTGAAAAAATTCCTTAAGCTTAACGTTACAGAATAATTTAAATAAGTCAACACGGGTTTGAAAGCCCGAATAATTCGGGGTGGGGACAAATCCAAGACCTAGGTTTAATACTTTTTCTTCCTCGGGTGTAAAAACCCGGGAGGACAAATTAACTATGAGACTTGGTTTGGAGGTCTCCAGAATCGACGTTGTGGTCTCGGAGTGTAGGAAAAATCCCGACGATTGGGATGCAGATAATAATAAGAAGAACTCAAAGAGCCACCACTTGAAATGCTAGAATTGCTCCTATCTCCAGAAGATCCTTCGGAGTCTGAATTTCTATCTGCACCAAACCTGCTCTTAGAGGAGAGTTGGTTGCCATTCTTATTAAGCCAGAAATAAACCCTGTCACGGGCATAATCATCCTTATCTCTAAGGAATTTGTGTTGTTTATAAGCTTCTATATCCACTCCGTATTTAGCCAAATCGTTCTCGAGTTGCGTCAATTGTATTTCAAAAGCTTCCTCTGAAACCGAGGCTTTAACCTCAGATTTTAACTTTTCAGCCTCCTCTAAAGCCACTTCTTTAAGAGATCTTTCAATGATAAGATTCATAAGATCATACGAACACTTATTGAGGATGGCCGTCCATTTCTCATTAAACTCCTTATCGGAGCGATATAAGGCCGGGGATTTTTGTATCCTCTCGGTATGATATGGTTATCAATATAGTCCGATAAGGTTACTGCATGGGACTCTGATCTTACATTGCGTTTAAGAGAATTCCAAACCTTAGTCATGTCAACATTTTGTGTTTTCTTCATACTTTGTTTCTTGGGTAACATTTTAAAAATCCTATCTTTATCAGAATTAGTATAACTAAACATTTCTTAATGTCGCCAATCAACATGTCACCAATTAAAGTTACGCATTGGTGAACATCGAGCGAGAATACGCTCTAGGACCCTGGAGGCACCACTCACGAGTCATTATTTACAGAAGGGACATTCAGACACGGATTTACTTTTCTTTGCGCTTTGGTAGTATAAGCCGCGCAGATATCATCATGAAGATATAGCCAAAATTCTGCACAGACACAAAATGAAATTTGTATATCTGTTTAAAACATTATCTCCCGCTGGTCTGAATAGCGAGTTTGATCTCACAAGTTTCCTTTAAGAATTTTTCCTTAAGTTTCTGTAAGGTCCTTTTGCTTCTCCTGCCGCCTAATGTAAGCCAGCTGGGTTGATCAGGATTTAATCATGAATTCCTAGTACTCTATACCAGCTCTCAGAGATAGCAAAGAGCCTTAATGGTCTGCTGGTCAACTAAGTATGATTAGTCTTAGGTCTACTGCATACGATTGGAAATTTGTGTTCTTGCTTATGGTGTTGTTGGAAATGTTTATGTTTTTACAGAGGTCTTTGTACCCTTATGAATGCGCTGAGGTCTATGTATCCTCATGAATGCTGTACTCTCAATAACTGAGCAAATCAACTGCATTGCGAAATGCACACAAATCCGGAAGTGTCGCTTTGGATTATTGGATTATTTGGATTATTGGACAGCGATTTGGACTTTGGACTATTGGACAGTGATTGTGGACTTAACTTTGGACTCTGGATCTTATTCCTGAATTTATGTTACTTCAGAAATTGTGCTGACTGGTGGAGCAACCAGGCACCTTGACTTTCATTTATTTCTTATTGATTGATGAAGCTATTTAGCACTGTTTAGGTTTCATTTTTGAACGTTTCATAAATTTTCTTGATTTTCAAGCACCTTCCTTAGTCTGTTTAATTGTGATGATCCATCATTATTTTCTTGTTTAGGACTTGTATAGATAAAGAATTGGTTTCAAATTGCTCATTCAGGGGGGACTGTTTTGAGCCCCAAGTCCTGGCTCAGATTCCAATTCTACTTTTGGTGAATTAAAAGTGCTTAAATTTGCTGGACCATTTCCAAACCCAAACCCATCTCCAAGAAGCAATGTTTGTCCATCTCCTCATCCAAATATGCCAGCTTTGCAGCTTTGCAAATAACGCAGATCTCGGCCAAAGAGGCCCACCGGAGATCATACATGCAAACCTCTTTCTCACTGCAAATGCAATAGAGGTGCCAAAAACGCATAAGGATAAAAGTGCACCAACTTTCGGCCTTTTATGTGCCTTGAAATATCAAAGCTGTAATTACAGGATTGTAAAAGCGTACATTTGTATTAAAAGAAGTTAAGACTCTTCTGCCTGCTTAAGATTTTCAGCTTTCCCCCTCCTCAGTAAAAGTACCTATTTAAGGAACGCCATTGTAAGGCAAATGCTGCATTTTAGTGAAGAAAAGAGCCAGGCAGATTTCTGTAATTGCAAGCATGCAAAAGAATTTAGCATCCCATTTCAAAGCAAAGGCACTGTTAAGAGAAGCAGAGCCATGCACAAAAAGCACTGTGAATTCTTTCAAGGGCATGGCTACGAGATTAGCATTTATCTGAAGTTGCTCGCAAGGCGGAGGGGGCCACTTGCATCTGAACAACAGGTCAGTCAATTTCTTCTTCATAATAAATATGCACCTAACACTTGGCACTTCTGTATAATCTTGCCTAGATTCAAATTATCACTTCCCTGTGTTGTCGGCTCTTGCAGACTAGAAGAAAATTCGAATCCCTCGCCTTATACTTATAAAAATACCCCTACATGTCCTATTTCAGCACAAATCTTTTGTATGCATAAATTGCACACATAGGTAATGGTTGTCGAAGCTTCTGAAAACTCTTCCTTCCTCTTACAGGGAATTGTACGCACAATATATCTTTGCACATTTGTGATGGAGTAATGAAGTTTATTTTATCCCATGTTAGTTTGGATAAAATCTATCTTTCACATTGGTCTCTGCTGTGTCTTTGGTCACTCCCTGTGAGGTGTCTTGACTGACAGGATGGACTGGAGCCACAACCAGTTACTGCAGCCCAATACTTGCCATTGTGGAATCCATAGCTACAGACAAGGCCTGTTACATGGCCACATAGGCAAAGCAGGGGTGATATCCTGAGGGCAGTTTATTATTATTTATATAGCCTACCTTTCTTCCATCATGGAACTCAATGTAGCACCCATTAGAGTCCCCAAGGAATTGTTTGCCCAGAAACAGAGGTAGACCAACTTTCCTTCAGCAAGGTGTCTCTATTATGTGCCTGACAACTTCATCCTGGGACCAATCACACCAGGACAGATCAGAGAAACAAACTGAAAGCTGAACAGTTAGATAGGGTTGCCAGGTCCCTCTTTGCTATCTGCGAGAGGTTTTTGGGTTGGAGCCTGAGGAGGGCCGGGTATGGGGAGGGGAGGGACTTCAATGCTATAGAATCCAATTGCTAAAGCGGCCATTTTCTCCAGGTGAACTGATCTCTATCAGCTGGAGATCAGTTGTAATAGCAGGACATCTCCTGCTAGTACCTAGAGGTAGAGGGAGAATGCATATGTTCCACTCAGCCAAGGAGCAATTCATATTGAATCCTGATGAAGATCCCATCGAAACAGGAGAATATCTGGATCCCTGTTGGAGAAGAGTTCACTGGAATCACGTTGCTTACTGTGATGCATCCATTTACGGGTTCATTGAACCGTGGATTAGAGTCCAATATCCTATCTTAGACTCTGGGGAGATCATACTACATGGAATATATTTGATCTCAAGGAGTGCTAAAGAACTCCGGTTGGACTCTACTACAATAATAATTTCCTTGTGGACATTTTTCTGCACTTGTTGGTTTTGGATTGTAATATTTGTGGGTTTTGTATATTTAAAGTTTTCATATTGTTGTCTAGGTCACACAATATAAGATTTTGATACGCTCACTGCGAATGTCTCAGATATTATTGTGTAGTTTTATGTACCGCTGTATCTTTGTTTGCAGTACCTGGAGGTTGGCAACCCTACAGTTGGAATCTACTATTGACCTGAATTGTAAGAGATGAGGCTGGATCCCACAGATCTGTTCACAGATCAGTTCCCTTAAGGAAGGTGGGGTCTTCCTCTGGTGCAAGGCCTTGAAAACCCTACACGGTCGTCATAAGTCAGCTGTGACTTGAGGGCACACACACAAAAAAATAATTCTCTTTGCTGGGTCTTTTGGATTCAAACAAAACTGGTTGGCCTAATACTGTTCTTGTAAGGATTACTGGAGGCAGTTTGGGACTAGATGGAGGAGGAGGAGGATGGTGGTGGTCGTGATGATGAGGGTGGTGGTGATGATAAAAATAATAAAAAGCTTAATTCAGAGAAGATCGAAGTACAACTGGTGAGCGGAAGGTCTGACACGGGACTTAAGGTGTAACCTGTTTTGGATGGGGTTCCATCCTCCTTGAAGGAACAGGTCCATAATTTGGGGGTGCTCTTGGACCTAGGCCTACTGGTGGACAAGCGGGTGGCAGCTGTAGCCAAGAATGTCTTTTACCAGGTTTGACTGGCTAGCCAGCTGTTGCCTTTCCTGTGCAGAAAAGATCTGGATGCTGTAGTGGATGCCCTAGTCACTTCTAGATTAGATTACTGCAATGTACTCTCACGTGGAGCTGCCCTTAAGAAGTGTTTGGAAGCTTCAGTTGGTACAGAATGCTGTAGCCAGGATGTTAACTAGTCTTGGCCCACCTATACTGGCTCCCAATTTGTTTCTGGGCACAATGCAAGGTGCTGGTCTTGACCTACAAGTCCTATACAGTTTGGGACCCAACATACCTGAAGGATCGCCTACTCCATTATGACCCTGCCCAACTACTACAGTCATCTTTGGAGATCCTGCTTCATAGAATCATAGAGTTGGAAGGGACCACCAGGGTCATCAAGTCCAACCCCCTGCACAATGCAGGAAATTCACAACTACCTCCCCCCTCCACACCCCTAGTGACCAGAAGATGGCCAAGATGCCCTCCCTCTCATCATCTGCCTAAGGTCACAGAATCAGCATTGCTGACAGATGGCCATCTAACCTCTTCTTAAAACCCTCCATGGAAGGAGAGCTTACCTCCCGAGGAAGCCTGTTCCACTGAGGAACCGCTCTAACTGTTAGAAAATTCTTCCTAATGTCTAGACGGAAACCGTTGGTTCTGGTCCGACCTTCTTGGGCAACAGAAAACAACTCAGCACCATCCTCAATATGACAGCCCCTCAAGTACTTGAACATGATTATCATATCCCCTCTCAGTCTTCTCCTCTTCAGGCTAAACATACCCAGCTCCTTCAACCTTTCCTCATAGGATTTGGTCTCCAGACCCCTCACCATCTTTGTTGCCCTCCTCTGGACACGTTCCAGCTTGTCTACATCTTTTTAAAATTGTGGTGCCCAAAACTGAACACAGTACTCTAGTTGAGGTCTAACCACAGCGGAGTAAAGCGATACCATCACGTGATCTGGACACTATACTTCTGTTGATGAAACCCAAGACTGCATTTGCCTTTTTAGCTACCGCATCACACTGCTGACTCACGTTCAGTGTTTGGTCTACTAAGACCCCAAGATCCTTTTCACACACACTACTGCTCAGACAAGTCTCCCCCATCCTATAATTATGCATTTGATTTTTCTTACCTAAATGCATTTTGTTGAAGTGCATTTTATTCGTTCTAGCCCACTTCTCCAGCCTGTCAAGATCATCCTGCATCTTGGCTCTGTCTTCTACCGTATTTTCAACCTCTCCCAATTTAGTATCATCTGCAAATTTAATAAGCATCCCCTCTATTCCTTCATCCAAATCATTTATAAAGATGTTGAACAATGCAGGACCCAGCAGAGATCCCTGAGGAACTCCACTAGTCACTTCTCTCCAAGTGGATGAGGAACCATTAACTAGCACTCTTTGGGTATGATCTGTCGACCAGTTGCAGATCCACCTAACAATAATAGGATCTAAACCACATTTTCCCAATTTGTCAACTAGAATACTATGTGGAACCTTATGAAAAGCTTTACTGAAATCTAGATAAACTATGTCTACAGCATTCCCCTGATCCAGAAAGGTAGTAACTTCCTCAAAAAAGGAGACAAGATTAGTCTGACATGACTTATTCTTGAGAAACCCGTGTTGGCTCTTAGTGATCAAATCCATCCTTTCTAAATGCTCAAGGACTGGTTGTTTGATGATTTGTTTGAATACTTTTCCTGGTATAGAAGTCAAGCTGATGGGTCGGTAGTTACCCAGATCCTCCTTTTTCCCCTTCTTGAAGATGGGGACAACATTTGCCCGCCTCCAATCTTCTGGTACCTCACTTATTTGCCAAGATTTTTCAAAAATAATGGACAGAGGTTCAGAAATTACTTCTGCAAGTTCTTTGAGTACCCTTGGGTGCAATTCATCTGGCCCAGAGGTTTTTGTTTCATTAAAAAAAACCAGGTGTTTGTGCACTATCCCAATGCCAATTCTAGACTGCAAATCCCTTCCCTCATCACATGTTCTGTTTATGCCATGTTGAGCACCACTTCCCCCACGAGAAAAGACCAAGGAAAAGTAGGAATTGAGGAGTTCTGCCCTCTCTTCATCTCCTGTTACAATTTCACTTTCCGGTCCATGCAATGGGCTTCGGGTGCCCCCATCTTCTGAGATTAGAAGATGGAGAAGGCTTTCTCAGTCATAGCACTGAAGCTCTGGAACTCTCTCCAAAGAGATGCATCTGTCCCCTTCTCTTGCTGTCTTCTGCCAGTGGGTAAAGACTTTTTTGTTTAGTGTGGCATTCCCTCAGTGATCTTTTCTTCCTGCCCTATGTTTTAATTTGTTGTTTTGTGTGTTTTTGTATGTGTATTTTAGCTAGATTTTAATTGTTTTGATGGTGTGTTTTCTTTAGTTTTAATGTATTTAAGACGTGGTTTTATCGTGTATGTTTTTAATCTGTTAGCTACCTTGGTGAACCTGATGAGGACAGAAAGGAAGGGTATAGAATGTGTAAAATAACAACAACATCAATAATAATAATACTGCTATTTCAAGCAGACATTTTGGTGCTGATAACTAAGGTGCAGTCTTACCGCACGGAACAGCTTTTACACCCACTGGTTTTAAAAAGAGAATTAAAACACAGCTTAGATCGCTCCCATGGAAATCAGTGGTTTGGCTGGATACCACCCTGAATGTTTAAAATTGCAAATTAAGCAAGCAGCTAAAAAAAGAATTCATTACTATGTCATGTAATCAGCTGATACAGTAGCACAGCAATTTGAGATCAAACTCCATGGCACCTCGGGCAATATTATTTAAATCAAAAAAGTTATCTACAAGAACATGAAGGGGGAAAAGTAATTCAAAAAAAGTGCATTCTGGAAATATTTTAAATTGGCTTTGTCAAGTCACAAGGGGACTTGCTTTCTGCTGCATTAACATTGATTGCTTGATATAGTATCTCTGCAGAAGTTGGGCAATTAGAACATTACAGGGTTCATTGAAGTGTGATATAGTTAGAAAACAATGGAGAAAGCCTACAGATGTGCAAGAGACGAACAGCTGAGATTCTTTATGTACTGGAACCTTTCGATTGTTCCCTTTCCTTCAAAAAGACTTTATTGTTGGGAAGTTTACAAAGCAACATATAATGAGAGAAACAATAACGTTATGATAAAAATAAATTGAAATAAAGCAAGAGGTTACAGAGGGGGGTAAGGAACAGGAATAACATAGCTGTGCATATATAATATTAATAGTGCCAAATGATGCAGAGTTATTTCCACCTAACCCCATTGAAATCAATGGGGTTAGAAGGGTTCCATTCTGCTTATGATGGCACTGTACACATTCTATTCACATCCTAACAGAGAAACAAAATACCCACATAAAGAGCACTGAGACACATCATACAGGTGTTTTCCTATAATGGGACGGAACTGGTGAGATTGGGGGATATATATATATATATATATATATATATATATATATATATATATATATATATATATATATATATATATATATATATATATATATATATATATATATATATATAAATATTCCCCCCAATCTCACCAGTTCCGTCCCATTATAGGAAAATATATATTCATTTTGTATACTGCTCTCCCCCCACACCCAGCGACGCTCAGAGCAGCAAGGAGGGATATTGAAAATTGCTTTTAAAAAAACTCTCTTTTTTTGTCTATTATTTGGCCTAACATGTGAACATACAGCAAGGAATCAGAGAGAGATGAGAGAATCCCACCTGGCCAAAAACCCCAGAGAGAGAGGAGGAAGAAAAGGACAGGAAAAGGAGCCAAGTGAGAAGCAGTGGCCTTGCTGTGGAAATGACAGTCATAGCCTGTGGCCATTGATGCATGGGAGGTTTTGCCTTGGGTTTGCCGCTCTCCAGAGGCACATTTTTCTCATCTGAATTCTCAAAACTCTGCAGGGGGGCTTATTGTTGAGTTTGGAGAATTTGGATGGGGGAAAACATGCATCCAGAGAGCAGCAAAACCAAGGCAAAACTTCCCATGCATAAAAGGCCTATGTGTGTGTGTGTAAAGTGCCATCAAGTCCCAGCTGACCTATGGCAACCCTGAAGCGTTTTCAAAGCTAGACTAACAGAGGTGGTTGGTCATTGCCTTCCTCTACATAGCGACTAGGGTTGCCATCCTTCAGGTACTAGCTGGAGATCTCCTGCTATTACAACAGATCTCCAGCTGATGGTGATCCGTTCACCTGGAGAAAATGGCCACTTTGGCAATTGCACTCTATGGCATTGAAGTCCCTCCCCTATACTACTGCTTTTGAAATCCTGTTCTACATTTTATTTTGATAAATAGCAGCCCATTCCTGAGGACTGGGCTGAAAATGTAGTGGAGGCAGCATGACCCCGCCACCAGTGTAAGTGCCCTCTTATCATGGAATAAGAGGCACTTATGCTGGCGGCGGGGGCAGATTTGTCGGTGCCTGGGCGCCGCGGAGCTGCACGGTGCTCCTCCAACGCTGCAGCCTCTCTGGGACCTAACTCCTGGAAGAGAAATGCAGTGTCGGCATGGGGGGCATTCCTGGGGCATTCCCAGGGGTGGAGCTGACTGCAGTCAGCTTCCTAAGCCCCTCCAGCCTGGGAATGCCCCCTCCAGCAACAATGTTTTTCTTGGCACAGTATTGCTGTTTTCAATGTGGCTTTCCCCCCATTTTTTTTTTGTTTTAAAGACTTTTTTTAGCCTTGCAGTGGCCAGGAAACCTGTTTGGAGATGCCACGGCGGTGCCTTGGCCATGCCGTCCCCAGCCGCTGCAAGGCTCAGGAATGGGCTGTAAGACTTGGTGTAGCTCAAGTCTTTAGAATGTAAAATGGGAAAGTAATTTGATCATTTTAGGATGCTGATTGTTTCAATTATTTTGCTTTTAAAGATACCCCCCCCCCCCCCCGAGAAGAATGCCCCAGAATGCCCGAGAAGAATGCCCCGAGAAGAATGCCCCAGCTCAAAACACATTCAGAACTGGCATCTTTGGTTTAATGCCTTTTGACGATTGCTTTTTGAATTTTAATAGCTGCTTACAACAAACCTAAGTGACCCTGCTGACTTTTTAAAATGAATTTCAGCCTTCTGCCTGAGGCAGCTCATGGTTTTTTGTGAATTCAGTGGTTCAAGGAACAGGGTTCCAACTTCCCTGTCAAAAGTTCCAAGATCAACCTGCAGCTGGATACCTTGGCCAGTAATGGAAAAGTATCTCCCTCTAGGCCAATATGTGTACCATTCTTGGTTGTTGTGTTTTTTTTATATAGACTCAGACATTTAATGGACATAAAAGAGAAATGTTCCAGTTACATAAAAAGCAAAACAGACCATGCGCAGGCAATGTGGAAAGCTGGTTTTGTAGCAAGACGTTCCCCTATTGAAATTCCTAGCTTCATCTTCTATAGCCTCAACTTTTGTCTTTTTAAGGACATCATTTAATGGTAGACTATAAAATTCCACATTTTTTCCCCTGAGGTTCTGGCTCAGTGGTTCCACAAAAGAGGTAATCGTGGCGAACAACAGATAATAAAGCTCCAAGAGGAAAATCTTTTCAAAAACTACTACATTCTCTCTTCTTTCTCACGCACAGCGTTCATCCTCTCTTTTGTTTAGTTCTGAGACACAACCTCTTCCAGCAGACAGACTGTATAAAGAAAGATATAGAGAATGTTTAACTGAAACAAAAAAGGCACTAAGGAAAGAGCTGACTATAAAAATGGAAATTTGCCTCTCAAGCTTAGGAGGAGCTGCTGCCAGAAGGAAGGCCTGGCTAAGATGGCAAAACCCCAATATATTATCGAAGTGATGGCAGACATTTCTTTCAGATGGGACAAAAGGAGAGTCTTGCTTTCTCATACACATTAAAAGAATGATAATCAAAATATTGCAGTTCCCCGTCGGCTTCAAAGTTAGGGCACTCTTCCTTAGGGACCTTGGTCAGATGTATGTTCAGCTGTGCTGACAATCATTGAAGTGGGAGGAACACAGCCCCAGAAGACACTGCAAGTCTCTCAAAAATCTGATCTTCCATCAGTAGGGTTGCCAACCTCCAGGTACTAAATAGAAAGATTTGGCAACCGGCTAAGGAATTATTCAGTACGCAGCCACCAATGCACTTAATTCTTTACTTCTAAAAGAAAACCACGTGTCCAGATATGTACTACTTTACAAGATAAACCATCATATGTACTTTTTATACAATATGTTAGAAAGCTGTTATATTCTTTATACAGGGAAATATATATGCACAAATATACCACTGTTCTTAAAATCTCATTGGAACAATGTCCCGCATAAAATTCTAACTATATATAAACCAAACTTGTCAAGACGTCCCGACGTCCCATTGTGGGTGCGTGGATCCTGTGCACCACACAGAAAGTGCACTTGCTTCCGAGTAAGCTGGTTTGATTAATCCAATCAGAGCATTGCTCCTTCCAAGCCTGTGTTATGCAGCTCGTGCCTTCAATAATGTATATTTCTTTGTAAGATTGATTCAGGCTAATGCCTTGATGCCCAAAATCGGGGCCAACGTCCCAATAATGACAAGATTCCGGCTATATCTTGTTTCGTAGGCTTCCTCAGAATATTAATTTCATTTATCCGGCTGCAATCTTGCAGCTCCTGGAATGTGACTCTTAGTCACAATGCTCTTCCTTAGAACCTGGAAGTTGGCAAGCCTACCTTCCCCTCCCCAAACCCCGCCCTCCTCAGGCTCCACCCCAAAAACCTCTTTGACAATTGAACTCTATGGCATAGAAGTTGCTAGCAATTAGGTTCAGGACAGACAAATGGAAATACTTAGATAGCTTTAACAGGGGTTAGACAGATTCATGTAGGAGAGGTCCATCAATGCTTACTAGCCATGGTGACTGAAGAGAGCCTCCATCTACAGAGGCAGCAAACCTCTGAATACCAGTACTGGGAGGGATCAGGAGGGGAGGCCCTCAGCCTATATTCCCTGTTAGGTTTGCCCTCCAGAGCTACTCATTGGCCACTGTGTGAAACAGGTCACTAGACTAGGTGGACCATTGGTTTGATCCAGCAGTTCTTATTTTCTAACAGAGTACACTCTTGAGCGGGTAGTCAGATTCTTCCCTCCTATTTCCTAGCATCAAACAAAACTGAGATATTCTCTGAGTGGTCATCTGCATGATGGAACATAGCTCTCTCAATCCATACACATGAACACATGAAACTGCCTTATACCGAATCAAACCCTTGGTCTATCAAAGTCAGTATTGTCTACACAGACCGGCAGCGGCCCTCCAGGGTCTCAGGAAGAGGTCTTTCACATCACCTACTTCCCTAGTCCCTTTTAACTGGAGATGCCGGGGATTGAACCTGGGACCTTCTGCATGCCAAGCAGATGCTCCACCACTGAGCCACGGCCCCATACCTTCCACCCCACTTCTCTGCGTCAATGTCTAGAACCTTCTCTCAACAATGAGAGGCTGGTTTGCGTAGCAAGCTTATGCTGGGGCTGGAACCTCTAAGGTAATTCCTAAAAGATGTGGCCAACAGACTTCTTAAAAAGCAGCAAAATTGCAGCCATCACTCTAAATCAGATTACCTCCAGTTTAACATTCTAAAATCTTTAAATAAACAAAGACATTTACAGAAGAAGAACAGGATTTCAGAACATGGTTTGGAAAGTTGAAAGTAGTAAAGATCAATATACACGATCAGGATAATCAAACAAATCCATGGTTCATTGAAGATAAGGAATATTATATAAATATGTATGGCCAAAGTTTTTATGGCTATGATCCAGAGAATAGTGAAAAGCTTTTCTTGACCCCCCCTTCCCCACCCACAGCACATGTTGCACTGTGAAATCCCTTTGAAATGGATGGAAGTTTCAAAAGCAGCTTGTGAAACACCAGGTGAGTCAGCTGCTCCCAGAAGAAACTTGGACTGTTTTTTTCTAAGGCTGCATCCACCCAGTAAAGATTCTCCATTTTGAATTCATTGATGCTGCTAATGCAGAGGAGTTTATAGGGAGCATCCACTCATGAGTTTCCAGTGCACGTTTTCTGGCTGCAACCATTTCCCTGCATTGTCAAAAACACAAGTGCACTAGTGCTACAGCAGTTACTGATCTAAAAACAAAAATCCTTTGATGGCAAAGTAGGGGAAATGGCAGCTACAAGGGAAAATGGTGTCATTGCACGTGGGACCTCTGAAATCATGCACCTTTCCATACAGTTGGTGTGCTAACATGCTTGGACTACATTCTTTCTGAAACAATTGTAGCAAAGAAAGTTTGAGAAAGAGCATAACAAGGATGGGGAAACCTGAACAGCGGACCATTAGAAGACAAGGTTTTACATGTGGGTTTCCCCAGTGGGTCAAATAGCCCTCCCCCCTTCCAGGCATTGTTTCAGGTCAGGGAAATGGTGTGGGGGGAAATGATTCTGTTTCCATATGTGCCATCAGAATTGGGCACTGCAGACACAGCAATTGAGGAGAACCATTAACTCATAACTCAGGGTTACATGGGGGGGGGGACTCATACTGTGTACTTCTTAATGCTAACAGTGGGCAATCCTATGCCCATAATGATTTGAGGAGAGGGATAAAAATGGGGGGAAACAGTGTTGCTGGTGATGCTCTAGGAATCTCTGCAATCTCTATGGCAAAGACTGTAAAGATTGGAGGGACTCCTAGTGCATCAAAGGGGAAAGAATAGTGGCAATGCCGACACTCTAAGAATGTCTTTACTCACTATGGAAACCATACAGAGTGGAGGGGTTCCTAAAGTATCAGCCAGAAGTGACATCACATCCTCCAACCCTCCAACCAGACATGACAGGGCAACCTTCATAGAGACTGGGGAGATTCCTAAAACATCACAAAGGATGTGATGTCACATCCCCTGAAACTCTACCATCCCCAGGCACAGCCCCCCCCCAAATATCTCAGTATTTTCTGGTGCACTGGCAGCCAGTGTTGGACTAGGATCCTAGGCGACCTGGGTCCACATTCCACATGAACACATGAAGCTGCTTTATACTGAATCATACCCTTGGTCCATCCACGTCAGTATTGTCTACTCAGACTGGCAGCAGCTCTCCAGGGTCTCAGGTAGAGGTCTTTCACATGACCTACCTGCCTAGTTCCTTTAACTGGAGATGCCGGGGACTGAATCTGGGACCTTCTGCATGCCAAGCAGATGCTCTACCGCTGAGCCCCAGCCCCTCTCCACTCTGCCATGGAAGCTCATTGGGTGACTTTGGGCTAGTCGTACTCTCTCAGCCTAACCTCCCTCATGAATTGGGGACTGCATAAAATCAGAGAAGGAGAGAACACTGTTATACGGTAACTGCTTTATGTTCCCACTGGGGAGAAAATTCAGGTATAAATAAATAAATGTAAATGAATGCTAGATAAAATATTAATTTCTTGATTAAAGAATTTTTACTTGATTGATCAGCTGCCTCTCAACCCACCAATTAATTAATTCAAATGTGAGTACATTGACGTATTCTCAAGGCCTTAGCCCTCATGCCTGTTGATGCTATTAAAGTATGAGACAATTTAACAATGTAAAATAAAAAAAACCTCTCATTGCTAGAAGATAATATTTCATTTCACATTCTCCATTGCAGTAACATACCTGAACGAAAATACCCTCAAAGAACAAATGTGTTCCATTAATTTTCAGCCCCACCAATTAAAGTTTTCCCTCGCCAGTTAAAATTGGCTCCCTACTGGTTAGCTAACTACAACTTTGGTTGATTGATCTACCAATTAAGATGATTAACAACTCCAGTCCTGATCATTTTTTCTACTAGTGCATTTCCTAGACCAGGAGGTTGGTACCACCCTTCCAGTTTCAGCAATTGGGTCAACCTCATCAAGGACCCATCGCTAGTCCATCGCTAGTCCAAATGAAGTAGTCCAGGTCTGCCAAAAATCTCACCCACTTCACACCCTTTGGGTTTTGGGAAGATAGAAAGGAAGGATTCGTGCTTAAAACGTTTAAAAGAGTGTTATTAAGTAAAAGTTCATCCCAGCTACATTTCCTCATTATATTTTACCATGACATTATAAGCAACGTCTATAAATCAGCAAAGGAAGTGAGATTTTGCTTGATGGCTTTGAGTATTCCACATTGGTCAGAAATAGCCCAGAAAGACAAACAGAAAACCGGTTCCGCTAGATGTAAAAATCTGATTAACATGTCAAAAGGGAAGAGGAAGTTAAGGAAGAAGAGACACTTGCCATAGATGTGAAACTAAAGTTATATACACTTTGTTTCATCTCATTATCAGATGAAGCATTTAACTCCTCGGGGGTCTGTCACGAGGAAGTTTCCTCATGAGGAGGGGAAAAGAACATTTCCGTACCTAACCTGATAGCATCACAACACAAATCTGCTCAGTTAGCTGTTAATTATTCTGCCGAGTCATTCCCACTGCCCTGCAAGAATCATATTCTGCTAACCTTTTATCTTATCGCCTAGGAAAATGAAAGTGGCACACAGGAAACCATTGCAGCAGATGAGCATCAGAGACTCAGGTTTTCAGGGTATCAGAGTAGGCGTTCAAGTTGTTATTCTCAGGTCTTTCCTCTCTTAGAGGTTTCTTAAAATGGAACCATCAAGGTCTCCTTTCCCATGTGCCTTTGGATATATGCAAACCACTGTGGGGGGATAGATGTAAGCAGGATGATAAAATAAGAATTGCATAAGGATTTGCACAGGAGGGGTTGTAGGGCTGAAAGGGGAAAAAACGAAAGAGCTTGAGGATTCTTTCAGGGTCAATAAAGCAGGTAGGCTAATCTCAGAGGTTTGCAAAGAGTTCAGAGAAAATGAGAAGCACGCTGTGCGTAAGCAGACAAATCCACTATTTTCCCATGTAAAACTTAACACTAGGCAGATCCTCTTGATCCTCTAACAAATTTACGATCTTTATAAGTAGAGATATTTTTAGCATGATTAGCAAGATCTTGTTCTAGAGTGGCTAATTGTGCACTAAAGGAATCCTCTGGCATGTTTTCTTTAAGTTCTATTTTAGCCTTCTCTGCTTCTTCCTGAGCTATTTCAGCCTCTTTGAGAGATTGTTCGATGATGAGCATCATCAGGTCTATGGAACATTTATTTAAAATTGCTGTCCATTTTTCATTGAACTCCTTGTCTGTATAATGCTGGTGATTTTTGGACCCATAAGCCCCTTGGTATGATGTCCGTTTGAATATATTCTGATAAGGTGGTAGCATGGGATTCACCTCTTACATTTTTTCTAAGGGCATTCCAGACCTTGGAAAAATCTTTTGTGTGTGCCTTATTGGTAGTCTTGTTTTTGGGTAGCATTTTGAAAATTCTTTCTCTATCAGTGCTAGTATAGCTAAATGTGGGTAGTTCCACCCTCCCCACCTCCGGGAGTATCCCGGCACCAACGGGTCTCTCCCGCCAGGAGACCCTGTCTGAAAAGTGCACGCAAGCTTCGGGCGCTCCAGTCCTGTGCGGCCCCGCCACTCCCTTTTCTTCCCCGGCGTGGCTTGGCCGCTTCATGAATACCATTGCCTCTGCTGCGATGCGACGGGCTCTGTGCCCTCCCGGATCTTTTGACTGTTTGCCCATCTTGGCTGCGGGACTTGTTTCACTGTTTGGTTACGACCATTAGCTTTTACTTTTTACTTTTCAGGACTTGTCTGCCTCTATTTTTATTTGCATTTTTACCAATTGAATGGACTTTAATTCTGTGTATTGAAGGTGCCTTTATGGTTATACTGGGACCTTGTTAAGCATTTGAATTTCATGTGATTTTGTGTGAATCCAACACTTATATTGCATTTGTGCGTGACAATAACACTATTTTTCTTTAAGCTTTAATAGCTTGTGTTCATTATTATAGAGTGTTAATTCTTTACACCAAATACTTTATTTGCGCCTGCGTGCTGGTTGTTAGTACCTGGAGGTTGGCAACCCTACTCCACAAAGTAGCAAACACCTACTGAAAACTGCCCCTTCCCTCAGCTATTGCCTATTTCCGGCCATTCAACTCAACCTGGTTTCCCAAGCCTGGATCTGCTGGATCTGCTGTCAAGTGCCACTCTGGCCTCAGTTATTTTTATCCTGAGACTAGTCAAAGTGCCCTTTGGAATCATGTTGGGGTAATAAACAAACTAATGGAAGCCCTCACCATGCCAGTTCACCACAAATAAAGAGCTTCCTTGCTTATTCTCACACTATCTAACCTGCCAGTTAATATTTGACCCTCAAGCCCTGCTCTCTCACCTCAGAGGTAAAGAGTAGAAAACATACACAAGGCTTTTCTATAGTGGCACCTAGCCTATGGAATGCCCTTCCCCTTGAGGCTGACCTGGTGCTAGGGTGGACAGGTCTCTCACGAGGATGGGAGACCTCTCACCCCCCACCACTCCTTTGGGCAGCAGGACAAGCATTTTTAAAAATCACTGGTGTCATGCACGATGTGACATCACTTCCAGGGGAAACCTGGAAGTGATGTCACATCACTAAAATAATTGCCAGAAACATTATGGTTTTACCTTAGAATTTCAGGCATTTCCTAGACCAACATGATGGCGCTTCCTGTTTTCTGCAGAAGTGACATCACATCACATGTGACCCTGACAGCCCCCATGTCCCCACTGCGTGCCAGCCATTGGTTAGCAATGGTAACTGGTGCCGACTCTGCTATCTTTGAAACACCAGGCCAAAACATTTCAGTTTATCCAGGCTTTTAATTAAGGGGTTGATTTTTTAAAGCACCATTTTCATAGCACGTGTAGCCTGGGAAATGATACATTCATTTTAAGCTGCTCAGTGTTTTATGCTCATGGCTGGGCATTTAACACTGGGTTTTAATTAATAACTCAATGTTTTGTGTTATTATGTGTTATTTTGTAAGCTGCCTGACCTGAAGAGGCAGCATAACATTTTTCTAAATAAATAATAAACGAATGAATAATGCCCTGCTCCTTGTCTGATGATGGTGCCACCAAAAAATTTAAGACCCCTGGCACAGGGTAAAAAGAATTGCCAAGTTAGTTTCCTGTCAGCAGCTACTGGAGCAGAGTGAGTGTGGGTGGACAAGAATTCCTTCACATACTCCCATCCAGGGGAGCTTTCAGCTCTTCTTGGCAGAGTTCTCCCCACCTCATTCAAAATCAGCAATAGCCAGATGTTGCTCTGAAAGTCGGGCCTATTGGTGTTGCTGGATAAACCCAATTGCAACCCCGCCCCCCCCAAAAAAGAGGGCCGGTCAAAAAGTCTGAGAAGATAGAGAGCGCCAAGTCAGGAAATGAAAAGAACGCATCTTTAAATGCTGAAGGGGATATTTTCAGGTTGGCAGGCAGATGGCTTTTATGACACTGCATAATAAATCAATAGCTGATTAAGTAAAAAAGAAAAGCAGCACACATCACTCACCAACGTAGAGAGAAGTAATTGGAGTGATGTATGGTCTGGGATTATGCATTACAAGTGGGGAGCCACAATGATATCATGGAGGGGCAAGGTTTGGCTTCCACCCTGTTGTGGTCTGAGCCGGATGGCCCCAAGCAATCAGTCCTGCCCCTTCCTCACTTTATTCATGTACAATCCATCATTCCCATCAGCAGTCCAAACCTTCATCTGGTATAGGGTTGCCAACCTCCAGGTACTAGCTGGCGATCTCCTGCTATTACAACTGATCTCCAGCCGACAAAGATCAATTCAGTTCACCGGGAGAAAATGGCCACTTTGGCAACTGGGTTCCCTCCTCTGAGAAGTCCCTCCTCTCCCCAAACCCTGCGCTCTTCAGGCTCCACTCCCAAAACCTCCCGCTGGTGGCAAAGAAGGACCTGGCAACCCTAGGAGAGAGGAAAGAAACATTGAGCAAAGGGGGAGAAAATTGGGGCTGGACAGGAGGAAGGAAGTAGGAAAAAAGGAGAAGTTGCAGAAACTGTAAGGGGGAAGAAAGGAGGGAAGGCTAAGACAGTGTGGGAAGGAGAACCAGATTCCCTTCTGTAAGTCTTTGCAGGTACCCCACCCATTCTAATTTCATCACAACTTTGTGAGGTGGGGTAAACTAAGAGGTACTGACTGACCAAGGGTACATGCTGACTGTAAAAGACGGGGCTGGAATTTGAACCGAGTTCTTCCTGGTTCAGGTCCAACAGTAGGGTTGCCAACCTCCAGGTACTAGCTGGAGATCTCCTGCTATTACAACTGATCTCCAGCCGATAGAGATTAGTTCACCCGGACAAAATGGCCGCTTTGGAAGTTGGACTATATGGCATTGAACTCCCTCCCCTCCCCAAACCCTGCCCTCCTCAGACTCCACCCCAATAATCTCCAGGTATTTCCCAACCAGGAACCCTAGCCAAAAGTCTGTCATCTATATCAGATTGACTCATAACTGTTTTAATGTCATATGACACAAAAACCGATTTTTGATCAAGAAAGAATCTGCAACTTGGCCATGTTGTAGGAAGAACTAGAAAAGGGATTTGCATGGATTTACACTTAAATTTAATCTGAAACAGACAATTATACCATGGTACCTTAGAGGCGTAATGAAATATACTACCACATTCCTTTACAAATGCTGAGTCTTTAATAGTGAGCCATAAACCAAATTACATTTTTGGCTGAATCCTGTAGCTTGATACAACACACACAACTCCATGCCAACGTATTGCAGCACGTGCCAGGCAACCAAGGGTTTCATAGTCATCCAATTCAGGTATATCAAATTGCCTGTAGGACTGCAAGAGATCTTGCATACAAAGGCCCAACTTCCCCTCTTTACTTAGGCACAATTCCCAGGGCCTCCAGGTGGCACGCCTGGGTTATTCTAAAAGATGGATTACCTTAAAATGTTATTTATCAAACACAGAATAAATAATAGATCATGTTAAATTCACTACAGGTCCAAGAGGGAAATCACTAACCACTTGCAGCGAGTGTAACTACATGGGAAGATATGCCGAGCGCTCTAGCTGAGAATGTGCAGAGCAGAGAAAAGAAAACCATTTTTCACTTTGACCATGTGATTAATCCCATCCAGGATCTGTCCAGCAGGCAAGACACCACTCTGAAGACCAGGCCCCATCTGGGTAAAGAATATGAATTGTCTACTCCATTAATGAGCACCTTTAACCTCATAAAAAACGGGTCTTTGGGCCCTTTGAGAGAATTTGTTCAGATGTTCCAGAACTGTGTGTTTGAATGATGGATCATTTTGGTTTACCAGCGATTTCAATAGGGACAGCACCATGCAAATCCCTAGGAAGAGCAGTTACAGGCTGGTTCTCCTTTTCAGGATTCCTCCGATGGAGTCATGTCCATGCTACAAGTGCAACTCTCAAAAAACTCATTGGGGGAGAAGGAAATGAAGGCCACCAACATAACTGGGAGGCAGCATGAATTCTGCTGTACTTTTTAAAATGTTTTATGGAATGGAGGTAAATAATTAATAATTTATTTGTCTTCTTAATAAAGGGAGAATGACAAGCCTGTCTACAAATCACTTCAGATCAAGGAACTGACAGCTCCCACCCCCCACCCAGTGATTTCTCTTCATGGTACTCTAACAACCTGCAATTTCCCCCTACCTCTTCCTTCATTGTTTGAGAAAGGATATACTTTAGAGCCTAAGTGTTCTAATTCTAATCCTTCTATAATATAATCGTCACCCTAATTATCTACAGTTTAGACTTCTTTGGAGGCTATACTAGAAAAGCTCTCTTGCACTCTCTCATCTGATTTTTCCCAAATAAGACCTATTTCTGGTGCAGTGGAAAGTAGCTCTCATTGAACTGAACGAGCATCTGGGCATTCATTTCACCTCCCTCCCCCCAAAAAAAGCTTTGAAATTGTCAACGATCATTTGCTTGACATTTTACGATGCGTATTTTTCTTTTTCATGAAACAGAACCATGACTAATAAAAAAGTTAGACCAGAAATCGGATATATGATTTAATGTGACACTACATATTTTGAAACTGAAACTGAAAATATGCACTGACGCTTGATTTAGAAGCCAATTGTGTATTGTTCTATCACTTTTTGTGTGCTTTTGTAAATTTATTGTAAATCTATTTGTAAATATAAAGTTCATACACATACACACTCATTCACAGAAACAAAGCTAGGCTTCTCTTATTGTGTTCTTGTATTAAGTCTGTACTTCCATTCTAGGATTCCTAGCTCTGTTCCTCATCCAAGGTTTAGGTCAAACCTAGGGTTGCCAACCTCCAGGTGGTGGCTGGAGATCTCCCGCTATTGCAACTGATCACCAGCAGATAAAGATCAGTTCACCTGGAGAAAATGGTGCTTTGGCAATTAGACTCTATGGAATTGAAGTCTCTCCCCTCTCCACATCCCACCCTTCTCAGGCTCCACCCCCAAAATCTCCAAGTATTCCCAACCTGCAACTGGCAAACCTAATCAAAACTCTCAGGTGAGATCACTTGGGAAAAGATCTCTACAAACACACATGGATGGATCCACACGGCTCTGCTCCTGGTAGGGTTGCCAAATCCTTCTTCGCCATCAGCGGGAGGTTTTTGGGGCGGAGCCTGAGGAGGGTGGGGTTTGGGGAGGGGAGGGTCTTCAATGCCATAGGGTCCAATTGCCAAAGCAGCCATTTTCTCCAGGTGAACTGATCTCTATCGGCTGGGGATCACTTGTAATAGCAGGAGATCTGAAAGCTGGCGGAGTGAAAGGGATAGTGATACATTAGTTGGGGGTAGGGTTGCCAGCTCTATATTGGGAAATATCTGGAGATTTTTGGGGGGGTAGAGCCTGGGGAGGGTGGGGTTTGGGGAGGGACCTCAGCAGGGTATAATGCCATAACGTCCACCCAGCAAAGCAGCCATTATCTCCAGGGGAACTCATCTTGGTTGTCTGGAGATCAATTGTAATAGCAGGAAATCTCCAGGTGCCACCTAGAGGCTGGCAACCCTCTTTGGTGAGCTTCCCTAGCAACTTATTGATAGTCATCTCTGCCAAGCTGGTTGCTAGAATAAACATGTGGCTGCCATCAAAATTAGCAGTCTGATGTCTAGTTCCCCCTTCAGCAACATCTAGTAGAACTTAACCCATGTCATGACACTCAGATTCTATGCTTTCTATTCTGTGCTTTCCCATCTCTTGAAAATGATACAGAATGGAAGGGTGCAGGATGACTTCAGTGGATTTAGAAGGGTGTAACTGCTTAGAATTCAACTGCTAGTGAATTTATTAATGGGTGAGGGAGATGGAACCAGGGACTTCGCAGCTTGCGTTCTCAGCCACTGTGTTCCATCAGCTGAATTTTTGCTCAGGTAGTATTACAATAGTACATACACAGTATTTTTTTAAAAAAGATACCATTCATCATGGGTTAGGATTATGCATGCTATTAAATGAATCTCGGTTATCTCCTACCCTCGGGACTCTGATGAAATTAAATTACAAGTTTTTCATGGAGATAGAAATTTTAAATTCATAAAGGAGCTATGCAAAGTGAACATTTTACTTTTATATGCTAAATAAGCAGATACACTATAGATATAAGGGTTGGATCCAGTGAACTTTTTTGCTCAGTCTCCCCCAGATCTTCCTCATTCCTACAGCTCCTGCCTCACATGGCTTTTGTCCAAGCATGTCCCATGAAACCCAGCACTGTCTTTTTTCCAATCAAAGGGGACTTTCTCCGTCCTTTTCACCAGCAGAAAAATTGGTTGTCTCCATTCCATATATTTTTATATACTTGGTGTTAGCAATAAGGGGCTGTTTCTTTTCTCTAGGGCCATTTATGCTTGGTAATTAGCACGTTTCAGGCTGAATTGCCCCGCATATATATTTTTTTAGTTTTTCACGGTGAACCGTTGATTAGGAAGTGACTGTGAAGCAGGCACATACCTGCTTTGCATTATTTGAACCCCTTTAACGTGACCTTTTGTGTTTGTTCCGCCCCCATACCGAAGAATCCCCTGGAGGAAGCATGCAAAACGACAGCCGAGTGTTAGCTATGTAAACGGTGGTTGGCTAACGGAAGGAACAAAGGAGCAGGGGGGTGGAATTTCTCCTTTTGTGTCAGGACCGTGAATAGTCATTTTAAAGGTCACATTTTAAAAAAGAGCTTTGAGCGAGCTTCAAAACTGACCCTGCATAAATGGCCTAGGTAATTTTAAAAATTCATATCCTGCTTTTTCCCCTAACAAGGAGCTAAAGCATATTATCACATTGTTCTCCCCTCCTCCACTTTATATTCAAAATAACTTTGCAAGGTAGGTTAGACTATGTGATAGACCACGGTCCTGTGAGCCAGCATGGTGTAGTGGTTAAGAGCGGTGGTTTGGAGCAGTAGACTCTAATCTGGAGAACTGGGTTTAATACCCCACTCCACATGAGCAGTGGACGTTCATCTGGTGAACCAGGTTGGTTTCCCTACTCCTATACATGAAGCCAGCTGGGTGACCTTGGGCTAGTCACAGCTACCCCACAGGGTGTCTGCTGTAGGGAGGGGAAGGTGATTGTAAGCTGATTTGATTATTTCTTAAGTGGTAGAGAAAGTTGCCATATAAAAACCAACTCTTCTTCTTCTCCAGCTAGCTTCCAGGGAACAGCAAGATTTAAACCAGATTGTCCCAGGTTCTGACAGTCTAACCATTACACTACTCTATCTCTCAGTGTGCTCTTACCTTGCCTTCATTTCTTTTATCCTACCTTTATTTTGTACATATTGCCACTACAGACTTAGCAGGATCTGGCCTTGTAGCTCAACTACAGAGTGACCACAGGATAATCTTGCAGGAACCAACTCTTGTTACATGCAAATGCATGCTAGGGTAGGGTAAAGGCCCTTTGCGAGGCTGCACTTCCGGTTCTAATCCGGAAGTGATGTGCGTGTGTCGGTGCGTGCACACACATACACACACACACACACACATTCCAACAACAGCCTGCCACCGGAGGAGAGGAGGGACCTGGCAACCCTAGCTAGGAGCCTTGTTCTTGCCACATAATGCCTAGTTCTAGCTTGACAGCAACCAACTATATTCCACATGTTCCACAGCTGAACTCTCAGGCTTTTATACTTGGCTGTTTCCCTCGCAGTCACCCCTGCAATGATTCCGGGTCTTTGTTTTCATTATGCATGCCATTTCCAACCGTCAGAGGTCGCCTTGCTTTCCCCCTGCGTTTCCTCACGTTTTGCCCGTGCTTTCAAATTCGAGATAAAACAGGTCTCTGAAAACGAGGGCAAAATGCGTAGAGACACAGGGGGAGAGTGAGGCAACCTCTGACAGTCGGAAACGGCATGCATAATCAAAACAATGACCCGAAGTCATCGGAGGGGTTACGGCGAGTGAAACAACCAAGCATAAAAGGCCCCAGTGATAACTTGTCCAGGGACTGAGAGCCAGTGATCCCTGACTCAAATATGGCTCCACCTGCTGCAGATGGCTGAGCAAGCTGAAGTGTAATTCTGTTTGTGGGATGCGCTGCGACTGACAGGCAATCCATTTGCAAAGGGGGATTGCTAGTAAATGTGCTTTGGAGATCCGTCAAGGTTTGATGTGAGTTTATCTGTCAGTATTAATTTGTCATCTTACGCAGAGCAGCAAGCTCAAACTTAGGCATTCCTGGCCAAAAGAAATGCTATATATTAGAAAATGAGGAAAGCCTTAATGCTCCCAGGGAACAAATAATAATAATTTACTCCCCCTCCAAGCACATTTATGGAAGATTAATCACTCATGCCATTGTTAGAACATAAAAATCAAGGATGAATAAATTGTGGCCAATCATAACTTCAGACGCATCTGGGTGCGTTTGCTTCCTAATGATGTGTTTCAACCTTACATTTTCCATTTGATTTACATGATAGGGAAAGATGTTAATCGTGATTTTAAGCATCCATTAAAATTTAAATTCATGGCTGCAAAAGGGGGGAAACACACAACTATGCCCCACCTTATATCAAAACACCATCCACTAAAAAAGAAAGTTAATATGGGACAAAACATCAATGTGCTTTACTTTGGTTGGATCATTGTTCAGTTTTTTAAATCGGGGGAAATCAGCACAAGGAAAGAAGATGATAAAAACCAGAGAATTACAGGTTGAATTCACACAAGAGAGATGTGAAACTGAAACATATTTTTGGATCAGAGCAGCAGGTATAAAAAATGGAAATCATTCTAGTTTCTAGAAGCCAAACTGTTGTTTTTAAAAAATTTCTTCCATTATGTCAGAATTGTGTGTTTTGTAGAGTGGCAATTTTTTTAAAAAAAATAGTATCACCATGAAACAGGATGAGATAGCTAGGGTTCAAGGTCTCCATTGTCCACTGGCAGGGGATGGGAGGTAGGGTTGCTAGATCCAGTTTGGGAAACTCCTGCAGATTTGAAGGTGGAGCCTGTGGAAAAGAGGGACCTCAGTGGGGTACAATGCCATAGAGTCCCCCTTCCAAACCATCCATTTTCTCCAGGTGAACTGATCTCTATCGGCTGGAGATCAGTTGAAATAGCAGGAGAACTCCAGCTAGTACCTGGAGGTTGACAACCCTACCTAGAGATAGCCCTCATCATAGGATAGATCTGAGTTTCTAGAAAGAATAGCAAAGTGACCCCTTGCCCACAATCTGCCAGAAGTCCTTCCCCTGGTTCCCCATATAACCCCATTAAAATGAACAGGGTAGCAACCACATTTATTACTATTAGAGACAGAGCCTTGAGGTTCTAAACAATTTTGAGAAAATTCACACAGAGAAAGCTGCTTCTGACAGATTTGTGTTATATTTTCCAACCTTTTATAAAATTTATTGAGAGACTGGGCTATAAGCAGAGTTTGCTGAGCAAGCAATGCAAGAGTATCAGTTTGACCTGTGCATGCATTTTTTGGCTTCTCAAATTCCTCCATAAACAATGAAGGAGTCTGGCTAGTTTCCACTGGGGATCGGAGAGGATCCTCATCTTCAAGGCAAGCATATCGATTTGAAGGGGGCAGCCAAAGGAAGTGGGCCTCCCAAAAAATCTACAATTCTACTTTGTTTTGTGGAACGAACAGGGTAGAACCCAAACTAGCATCATACTTATTTCAGTAAGGCCGTTGCTGGAAAACGTCCTACTGGATTGTGCCCTGTGTTAATTAACGAGAAGGAGACACACTTCTGGGTGTTTTTTTCTGCCAAAGGCTTTGGCCAGCCTGCTGGAAAAAAAATATCCACCGCACAATAGCGACTGTTCTGACTTGTAACAAGAAATCCTTGAAGTCGTGAAAATAAAAGCAGAGCGCGGGCTGTCTGCAGCAGAAGACGGACTTTCACCCCAGAGAGAGTTCGGCTTCAGTGACTCTGTGGCTGACTGCAGCTACAGCAGAAGCACTTATGGAGATCAGCAGTGTCTCAGCAGGTAAGATTCGAGCCATTTAGTGCTTTATGGTTCAAAACCGGCACCTTCACAGTTTGCTCCGAAAGCTCCAAGACAGTCAGCGCACAGAGGCTGGTGTCATCCTCGCGCTAACCGAGACAGCAGTCTGCTTTGTTCTGCAAGACCTCCAGCTTCCAAACAGCGTTGGGTCTCACACACACAAAAAAAAGAATATGCTGGCTAAAATCTGACCTTGAAAGGATGAAGGACGGTATGAATTATACTGACTGGAGAATTCCCTTGGAGAGACAGTCACCTTCTGGCCCTGTGCCAGGCAACAAAAGGTCCTCCTGCTGACTTAACTCTACTATATGCTGTAAAGACTTTAACTACATCTCTCTCTCTCTCTCTCTCTCTCACACACACACACACACACACACGTTTTAAGAGGAAAGGGTGAAGAAAGAGACTTCAAGGTCAGCTTTCCAGGTTGGTGGAGGGGGTTGTTATAAAAATTTATATAGCCCCACACAGCGATATATTTGGAGCTTTAGAACCCGACAGAAGCAAAAATTGAATCAAAGAAACTGCAGTCTAAGGGACAAGCAGTACATCACTCTCGGGATCCATGTTCAGATCTTCAGATGATTCAGCTTTAAAAAGCAGCTTGTGTGTGGAAGGAAACCAACATGGATCAGGTCAACAGCGCTGAGGAAATCAATTTTCTTCTCCCCGGTACTGTTTCTCCAATAAGTTCCCAACACCTCTGGGTGGCTTTAAGCCCATTGGGGGGTGGGGGTAGAGAAAGCATATGGTTCTTTCTTTCTTTCTTTCTTTCTTTCTTTCTTTCTTTCTTCCTTTCTTCCTTTCTTTCTTTCTTTCTTTCTTTCTTTCTTTTCTTTCTTCCTTCCTTCCTTCCTTCCTTCCTTCCTTCCTTCCTTCCTTCCTTTCTTTCTTTCTTTCTTTCTTTCTTTCTTTCTTTCTTTCTTTTTGCTTTGCCTTGGCTTCCTTTCAGCAGTGCTGTTTTGTGGGAGCATCCACATGGCATCTACCTCTTTTTGTCTTGTTTCTGTGTTTTCCAGCGCTTTGCTGCAGTCTTTTCCGAATCTGGTTTGATATGGTCTTTTTGGAAAGATCACAGCCAAAGTACCTTTGGACACTCTATAGACAGGAGGGTGCATATTTTTTCAGGTCCTGACCACATCAGCACCATTTTTCTTACCTCAGCCCCTGAGGTGGCCTTTTCCACTCCATTTTTATCAGTAGCAACTATAGCTCTAGAGAGCCAGCGTGGTGTAGTGGTTAGGAGTGGTGTGCTCTAATCTGAAGAACTGGGTTTGATTCTCCACTCCTCCACATGAGCAGCCGACTCTAATGTAGGGCTGGTTTCCCCACTCCTACACATGAAGCCAGCTAGGTGACCTTGGGCACGTCACAGTTCTCTCCAGACTCTTTCAGCTCCACAACAGACACCTTGTGAGGAGGGGAAGGGAAAGTGATTGTAAGCTGATTTGAGACTCCTTAAAGGTAAAGAAAACCGGGGTATAAAAACCAACTTTTCTTCTTCTTCTCTACCACACTGCAACAATGCAGTAGTTCTGAGCTGCTTTTTTTTTTTAAGTGACTAGACCTTCTGGATTCAGACTTATTAGACGGAGTACTGAAACCAGTACTCCTTAAATAAAAGTGCTAGAGACTACTTTTATTTTGCACTAGTCTGGTATAACGTTGTAACACTATAGCACTATAGTTATTGCTTCTTTTTTTAAGCCTGAAAGGGCCCTTATGTGGCAGGGGTGGAAATGACAGCCATGAAACGCTGATGCAAAGAAAGCAAGGGGCAAACTCGCATGCGGACGCTCTGTTGCCACCGTGAATGCCTCCGCAGTTGCAGCAGCAAGGAGACTGGTGAAATGTGTGTAGAGAGCTGACCCCTCTTCCCTAGCATGATGGCCCCAAATCCATTTCACACACGGACAAACAATAAAGCTGCTGGTTGAAGCTCAATTACACATCTGGGGATCCAAACAGGGTCACACACGTAATTAAAACAGCAAAGGACAGGGGACCAAGGGATGGATGATATACAAAAAAATCCAGCCTGAACAAAAATAGTATATATGAATGCCTCCTGGTCTTAATTTTCTTTTCATGCAGGAGGGATGTGCAAAGCGAATCTGATCAATTCACACTGCACATTAGAAACCTTTTAGGTTTTTTCTCAAAAATGCCTGAAACATTTTTGTTTTTTGAGGAAGATTCTTCAAATTCATTTCAGATTTCTCTTTTGTGGAAAGCTCCTCCTGCTTATCCTAGGAGACGGTCTTCACATCAAGAGCGTTAAACGAGGAGATACACCCAGTACAACTCTCTGGCCAAGATGACTGCAGATAGCATGGGAAATGCTGCCTAAAGCTTCTACCCTCCTTAGGTGTTGCAACAGAGTCAACCAGCTACAGGCTGGGCAGAAAGAAAACACTGAAACAGCAGCGTCAAGCTTTATGGCATTCACATAATTTATTTTATTTTATTGAGAAGAAGAATAAGGGTTGGTTTTTATACCCTGAAGGAGCCCTGTGGTGCAGAGTGGTAAACTGCAGTACTGCAGTCAAAAGCTCTGCTCACGAACTGAGTTCAATCCCAACGGAAGTCGGTTTCAGGTAGCCGGCTCAAGGTTGACTCAGCCTTCCCTCCTTCCGAGGTCGGTAAAATGAGTACCCGGCTTGCCGGGGGGTAAAGGGAAGATGACTGGGGAAGGCACCCCATGGCTCAGGAACGACCCGGTGCTTCGCACAGGGGACCTATACCTTTTTATACCCTGATTTTCTCTACCTTTTTAAGGAGACTCAAACCGGTTTACAATCACCTTCCTCTCCCCACAGCAGACACCTTGTGAGGTAGGTGGGGCTGAGAGAGTTCAGAGAGAACCATGACTAGCTCCAGGTCACCCAGCAGTAGGGTTGCCAACCTCCAGGTACTAGCTGGAGATCTCCTGCTATTACAACTGATTTCCAGATGATAGAGATCAGTTCCCCTGGAGAAAATGGCTGCTTTGGCAATTGGACTCTATGACATCGAAATCCCTCCCCTCCCCAAACCCTGCTCTCCTCAGGCTCCACCCCAAAAACATTCCGCCGGTGGCAAAGAGGGACCAGGCAACCCTACCCAACAGGCTTCATGTGTAGGAGTGGGGAAACAAACCAGATTAGAGTCCACCGCTCATGTGGAGGAGTGGGGAATCAAACCCAGTTCTCCAGATTAGAGTCCACTGCTCCTAACCACTACACCACGCTGGCCTGCACCATTCTCCCCTCCTCCATTTTATCCTCACAACCACCCTGCGAGGTAGTAGATGAGCACTTGCCCAAGCAGCTTCTTTGCAAGGCAATGATTCCCTGAGTTGCTCTGCCCTCTGCTGTATCTCACTGGGGCTTAAGCCATAGGGCATGGGGCTCCACACATTGCCCCTGCCAAGCACATGCCTGGTGAGGGCTAGGAACTCAACTCCCAGGCAAGAGGGCAGGCAACTCAGTTGGAACCACAGCAACCTGGACATCGCCCAAGGCCGTTGTAACATGTTGTTAAGTGCCCTCAAAACAGCACCCAACTCCATAAATGACATGAAGATACTGAAAAACACTGGGACAGAAAAGACCCTCTGCTACAAGTAGGGTTGCCAGCTAAGGATTGGGAAATACCTGGAGATTTTGGGGGCGGAGCCTGAGGAGGGCAGGGTTTGAGGAGAGGAGGGACTTCGTTGCCATAGAGTCCAATTGCCAAAGCAGCCATTTTCTCCAGGGGAACTGATTTCTATTGCCTGGAGATCAGTTGTAATAGCGGGAGATCTCCAGCCACCACCTGGATGTTGGCAACCCTACCTACAAGAACTATTTTAAATATGTAAAAAGAAGAAGCAGACCAATCTCCTTTTTTGCATTTGGATGAGAAGGCATGGCTTTTTGCGTTCCAATATTTTTTCTGCAACTCTATAGGCTCCAGATTTACGTTTGAGCCATTCACTGGCTGCAAGAGCACTCACGAGTACCTACAGCTCATAAATATTCCTGACTTTCAGCCTGCATTTAGGAAACACTGTCCGTTGCCTGAGCTGAACTGCTGTTATGTTTCAGAATATTAACAAAAACCTTCGCTGACGTAGGGAAAGGTCAGCTATGGAATGCAGAAAATAAAAACCGATGTCAGAAAGTAAGTAAAAGGTCAGTTTGGTTGGGAGGGGGGAGTCTCACACAGGAGACTGTGGAGAAAGGGCCATGGTGTACCTGGGAGTGTTGTGGACAGGGGGGCCAAGAAGATTGGCAGAAAACTTCATACAGAAAGTAGGGTTAAAGAGGTTCGTAAGAAGGGGAGCAAAAAGCTTTATTTTTCTCATATTGACTCAAGGCAGCCAGCCAAAACCTGGCTATAGTTTGCTACCTGTCTCCAAATATTTGTCCATCAATCAAATATGCCAATGGGTCATGCTTTTTCCTTCAGAATTTAGCGATACAGAAGGGATGGTGACTGAAAGGAAGCATTTTAATGTGCTGCCAACGTAAGGAACAGTTTTCTTTAAGGCTATTGGCATTTATATTTGAAAAGGAAGGAAGCTGTCATAGAAATTTCTAAATCCCTTTATTTCCATTCAGACTAGCAGGAGCTCAGCATTTAGATGCACTTTAAATCCTTTTCTGAGAAGAGAAAAGGTTAAATGGTCATTTTGGATGCCATTGAAATGGTCTTCAGAGGATGTATACGCAAAAGCGCGCCCAGTGTTTGTAATCATTTCATGTTCTGCCACTTACTGTCGATTGACCTTCAAAATAAAATGTAAGATATTTTAATGGTTCCAAAAAGCTGGAAAAATAATTCGCTGAGTTTTAAGAATCTTTAATGGAAACCTTCTTGAAGCTAGATCTGTATTTTCTAGTTAGAAATGTGAAGAGATCTCATATATCTTTTAATGCCACCAAAAACTTTTTAATAATGCTGAGGCTGAAAAAAGAAAAAGAAAAATCTTATGTAAGGCTATCATGTTTCCAAAGGGCAATTTTTAATAATAAACACTAACATGTAATATTGAAACTAACCATGCATACTACACTGTGTTAATCAAGCAGTAAAGTTCAATGGTTTGAATTTTTTTAATGAGAACATTCATTTGTTAAACCAAAGGCCACAGACCCAGGAATTTTAAGTAGAGGACCTGCTTTAAAGACTGAAAATGTAACGCCCTGCAATGCTAATATTTCTACCCTGAAAAAGAATTTATGTTTAACTTTCTTTTTCTTTCTACATAATGCAATGGAGTGCCACACAGTATGCCACTGGGGCCTCAAACATGGGGTTGCCAACCTCCAGGTGGTGCTGCTGGAGAAAAAAGGCACTTGGTACTTTGAAGGAAATCGGGAGAAGGTAAGTACCAATCAACAACAATGAGAATCAACAACTTATATTCTTTACTGTAGAGTACTGTATAAATTAACATCACCTGTAACCTCAATATCCGACTGAACGGAGCAGCTCTACGAGCGCTTTTGAACTGTCCTGATTCTTGCTTCACTTTTGCACTATTTTTCACTTGCACTAAAGTTGTGTTTGCATTCCATAAGTTGTTGATTCTCATTGTTGTTGATTGGTACTTACCAACCTCCAGGTGGTGGCTGGAGATCTCCCTCTATTACAACTGATCTCCAGGCGACAGAGATCTGTTCCCCTGGAGAAAATTGATGCTTTGGCAATTGGACTCTATGGCATTGAAGTCCCTCCCCTCTCCAAACCCCACCCTCCTCAGGCTCTAACCCCAAATTCTCCAGATATTTCCCAGCTCAGAGCTAGCAACCCTACTCAAACTGGGGATGCTAGAGTGTTACTCTTTGCCCCATTTGCGGCAGGAGGAAACTGCTGGCTTTCTATCTGCCACTGCAGAGGGCAGTATTTTGGCTACAGGTTAAGCAGCCCTTATCTGGACTGCCTGGGACCAGAAGTGGTCCGTACTTTGGATCTTTCGGTATATTGGAATATCTTGGAATTTTTGCATATACATGATGAGATATCTTGGGGATGAGACCCAAATTCATTTATGTTTTATATACACTTTATACACATAGCCTGAATGTAATTTTAAACAACATTTTAAATAATTTTGTGTACATTGAGCCATCAGAAAGCAAAGATGTAACTCTTACCAGAATACCTGTATCAGCTGTTAAATAAGAGCAACAACAAACTAACAACGGCAGGCTTTCAGTCTCCTCTTGCAATGTAGTGTACACTGTATTTTATTTTATTTTTTAGGTGAGAGGAAACATTGAAAGCAGGCAGCTCGGATCTGCCTGTATGCCGGCTCAAAGGGTCTGGTTTTCGGATCAGTCCAGATATGGGATGTCCGGATAAGGGATACTCTACCTGTACTAGGGATCAGGCAACATCAAGGGATAATATGGTTCTCCCAGGCTTCACAAAGCTGCTGATTGTGTGATTCCTCAATCTGCCCTATTCTCAGACTGCCTGCCTGTCTCCAATTGCCTATCTCCAATTTGCCAGCCCTGGCCAAAAAGCTAGTTTAATAAATTTGATAGCAATTGCAGGAACTTGTTAAAAATATTGAAAGCAAAGAAAACATGTTTTGAAACCCCAGGCTACATATTATGGCCCGACAGTGCATGTAGATTGACACAATTATATTTTTATCTCCAAGAAAGCAAGGTGGTAAGCATATTTCTCCCCTCTTTTATTTGATGTAGGTAGGGCCGGGAGAGAGTGATAAGTCCAGGCCCCACCTGTGTGCTTCTTAAAATTTCAAATTTCAAATACCTTTATTGGCATAGTACACTCTGCAGCCTGTGTGCTTCATGGAAGAGCAGGGATTTGAGTTCAGGTCTCTCCGGCATTCTAACCACACTGATTCTCACACATTTGCTTCTGAATTCCTGTCCACATTGAACTGTGTGAATTGTGGGCCATGGCAAAAAAACAAACAAACTAAAACGGCCATGTGTTTTTTGGAAATCCCACTGGCTGATTCTTCACTGGAGCTTCCTCCTCACTTGATTACAGCAACAACAAATCAAAGTTTGCAATTTGTGAATGGTCCATCAAATATGGAACACCATAGATAATAGTCCATATCGTCTCAAACCAATTTCAGTTGAGTAAGGTCATATGTTCAGCTGCCAGTTACCAAGTGCAAAATGAAGTCAAGTGATGGGTATCTACTTACTGGTGCACAACAGATGATGAAGTAGAGGAGGGCAGAAGCTATTTCATTCACAGAGAAGTCCATAAGATTCAGCCACTGCTTTCAATCACCTTTGATGTATGCCTCCTTCCCCACATCTCTTTATTTGCTTTTTTTGTACACAGAAAATGCTTCACCAAAACATTTTGTGGGTACAAAGAACATGAAAGAACGAGCAAGACATTGCTTTCTTTTCACAGCTCTGCACTTTGGGGGCTCTTTGCCCAAAAAGCAGGGTAGAAGCTTTATAAATAAACAAGCATGACATTAGCATTTCATTTGGTGAAGGAGGCAGGAAGTGGCTTCTATGGACCTTTATGCTGATGGCATGAAAGAAGAAGAGAAGAAGAGTTGGTTTTTATATGCCAACTTTCTCTACCACTTAAGGAAGAATCAAACGGGCTTACAATCACCTTCCCTTCCCCTCCCCACAACAGACACCCTGTGAGGTAGGTGGGGCTGAGAGAGTGTGACTAGCCCAAGGTCACCCAGCTGGCTTCATATGGAGGTCCAGTTCACCAGATTAGCCTCTGCCGCTCAAACCCGGTTCTCCAGATCAGAGTCCACCGCTCCAAATATGGTTGCCAGGTCCCTCTTCACCACCAGCGGAAGGTTTTTGGGGTGGAGTCTGAGGAGGGTGGGGTTTGGGAAGGGGAGGGACTTCAATGCCATAGAGTCTAATTGCCAAAGCGGCCATTTTCTCCAGGTGAACTGATCTCTATCAGCTGGAAATCCGTTGTAATAGCAGAGGATCTCCAGCTAGTAGCTGGAGGTTGGCAGCCCTAGCTCCAAACCACTGCTCTTAACCACTACACCATGCAGAGGATGTCAAAATCTTGATGCCGACAATTGCTAGGCTTCCACTGGAGCGCCTGTCTGCACAGCTGTCTAGGAGCTGTGTGGAATCTTTAATGAAGAATGCATAAACCTCCCGAAATTAGTCCATAGTAATTAATTTGTCCTTTGCAACTACCATGAAAACTAAGACAAGTGAAATTCCAGGTTTGTCTCCCTTTATAAAGAATCCTAACAAAATCTTCATAAAACGAGGGTGAAATAAACATTTGTTTCTAAGCAGGTAGCAATCTGAGGCTTAATAAAAACGAAACAGTGTAACCGCATAAGTGTCAGCTTGTCCTTCTACCTATAATCACAATAATTGAAGCTTCCACATTTGAAAAGCAAAAATAGCAATGTTATATTAGGAGGAGGGGGGAACCCTTCAGCAGTTTGTTAGTCATAGAACATTAGGGGAAAACACTATCTGAGGATATGTACATATTTTAAATTGTAGCTAGAAATCAAGCGTCACTTATGTGGTTTCCTTTGCAAATCTCTGGATAGTTTGCGGCACGACCTACCACAGAAGACGTTAGAGAAGGGTTGCTCCGGCACCCATCAGTTCAGCTCAGATCCTATCCACCAGTTGCAAACAGAGAGCCAGATTTTTCTCTGGCAGTTTGACTGTGAGAGCTTGAGTCTGTTCAGGAAGTTCCCTTCCATGTACTCAAACAGTATAACACAACCAACAACATTACAAGTGTATATATTCTCACACAGCCTCACAGGAGTCCTAGGGCACTTCCGCACATGCCGAATAATGCACTTTCAATCCGGTTTCAATGCACTTTGAAGCTGGATTTTACTGCGTGGAATGGCAAAATCAACTTGCAAACTGTCGCTAAAGTGCATTGAAAGTGGATTGAAAGTGCATTATCCAGCATGTGTGGAAGTGCCCACAAACCTGTTGTCAGTAGTCTAAGACGAATATATCATGGCTGGATAGGATGTGTGTGTGTGTGTGTGTGTGTGTGTTAAGTGTCGTCAAGTCGCTTCCGATTAGATTAGAGCCAGAGTAGTGTAGTGGTTAAGAGCAGTGGTTAGGAGCAGTGAGTGGACTCTAATCTGGGGAACCGGGTTTGATTCCCCACTTCTCCACATGAGTGGTGGACACTAATCTGGTCAACCGGGTTGGTTTCCCCACTCCTACACATGAAGCCAGCTGGGTGACCTTGGGCTAGTCACAGCTCTCTTAGAACTCTCTCAGCCCCACCTACCTCACAGGGTGCCTGTTGTGGGGAGGGAAAGGGAAAGTGATTGTAAATCAGTTTGATTCTTCCTTAAGTGGTAGAGAAAGTAGGCATATAAAAACCAACTCTTCTTCTTCTTCCGACTCATGGCAACCTTATGAATCAATGTCCTCCAAAACATCCTATCGTTAACAGCCTTGCTCAGATTTTGCAAACTTAGGCCATGTAAGGCTGCCAGGTCCCTCTTTGCAACCAGCGGGAGGTTTTGAGGGCGGAACCTGAGGAGGGTGGGGTTTGGGCAGGGGGAGGGACGTCAAAGCCATTGAGTCCAATTGCCAATTGACTGGATGATACAGACTAGTGGTGTACTGGATGTTGAAATGCATACTAGTGGTGAGCTATCACTTGGGAAATGTACAGCTCCTGTATCCACCCAGTATAGAATCTCTATATTTGGAGACAGGAAGAATGGATTACAAGAAGCCCATTCCCCTGTGAGAACTGATTCCGAGTTGTCAGCCACAGATTCCCCCCTCCCACAGTCAACCAATTTTATTGCAAACACAGAATTTGTTAAGGTTGAATTTAATCAGAGCAGCTAAATGAAGCATCTAACGTGACAAAACTGGGAAGAAATAAGATGAACGGGACAAAACATGCCTAAGGGCAACAAAACAGATTTTTAATTTCTTTTCTTTTAACTACAGTCTCTCTAGTGTCTGTCCCATGGTGCAGGAAGTGACACAAAATTTCTCATTAAAACCTAAATTATGTACAATGCAATGAATTAGTGAAGACCAAAGAGCTACAGCATCTTCCCTTGCGCTAATCTGTTCATTTCCCATTTATCTGTTCAGCTGATCTGGGAATGCCTTTAAGGATACATTGGCATCAGTTAAGATTCCTTAAATTACTCCCTACGTAGACTAGACAGTAAATCTTTGAAGCGTATAACAAAAAAAAAGTCACTTTGCACACCATTCCAGACATTCAAATAATCCATAGAACAATCATTAGCAGGCAGTGGATAATAGGTGCTTAGTTGACTGGCCCATTACCCAGAGTGGACTATTATCCCTTCCTCTTTTATATCATTAGGTTCTTTTGACAAAAATATATAACCTGGTTAACCTTGAAGATCTCTAACCTTGCTGGAGTTGTTCTTTGGGATTCAGCTATCTGCAGGATCTCCTAGAAGTCACATTCTTGAGATTCTTGGCTGGGGTGGGGGGGAGATGTCCCTGTCTCTAATGCACATGTATAAAAATCCACATGCATGAACCCACGTACCAGCTATTACAGAGTAAATTAACAAATGTAGCAGACAAATGCAACACATAGTGGAAGAGAAACACAAACTTGAGTAGAAGGGCTGTGGCTCAATGGCAGAGCATCTGTTTGGCATACAGAAGGTCCCAGGTTCAATCCCCAGCATCTCCAGTTAAAGGGACTAGGCAAGTAGCTGGTCGGAAAGACCTCAACCTGAGACCCTGAAGAGCCGCTGACGGTCTGAATAGACAATACTGACTTTGATGAGCCAAGGGTCTGATTCAGTATAAGGCAGCTTCACGCGTTAAGGGATAAGGGTATTACCATAAGCACGTGCTCCGAACCCAGAGCTGGCAACCCTATTCTGCACCCCACCCCACACATGATGACAGGCTTCGATGGTGCCTCATTTGAATCGAGTGAGTCATTAGTTAAAGCAAGATATTAGAGAGCCATCATGGTTTAAAGGTTAGAGCATCATACTAGGATCTGGAAGACAGAGGTTCAAAACACCAGTCCGCCATGGAAGCTTGCTAGATGACCCTGTGCTAGTCACACACTCTCAGCCTACCCTACCTCACAAGGTTACTGTGAAGACAAAATGGAGAAGATGAGAATGGTGTAAGGCACTTTGCGTCCCACTGGGGAGAAAGGCAGGGTATGAATGAAGTAAATAACTATTTAAGAATATGAAACAACAGGATCCTCAGCACCGGTGCAAACAAAGGCCTTGTCTCTATATTCAGGCACCCAGTCAACTTGTCCCCTTGGGCCTAGGCAGCCACCTGCTAATCCCTCAGCACTTGAGAACAGCTCTTATGCCATACAAGGGAATATTTTTCAGGGCAGTGATGGCAGGAGAGGACAAATGTCCTTATAATGCCCCTCTGCAGGAAGCAGGCTTCTTCCCTAGGCTCCAAAAGGGGGTGAGCTCAGAGGAAAGTAGCTCAGGGTGATACAATTTGACATATCAATCCACTTCCGCAGCCATCAGAACAGGCCCAAGATACTCACAATCAACTCATCAATGTATAGGGTTGCCAACTCCAGGTATTAGCTGGAGATCTCCTGCTGTTACAACTAGGGTTGCCAAGTACCTGTTCGCCACCGGTGGGAGTTTTTGGGGGCAGAGACTGAGGAGGGCGGGGTTTGAGGAGGGGAGGGACTTCAATGCCATAGAGTCCAATTGCCAAAGCAGCCATTTTCTCCTGGTGAACTGATCTCTATCGACTGGAGATCAGTTGTAATAGCAGATCTCCAGCTAGTACATGGAGGTTGGCAACCCTACCAGCCATGCATAGAGGTGGGAGCCAGGGGGGCTCTTGTCCTTTGGCTTTGAGCCCAAGGGTCACAGCCTTGATCAGGCAGGAAGATCAGTTAGGAGAAGAAGTCTGTTCAAAGAAGCCTCCCTGCACCCGTTTTTTGTTTGTATCTACTGCATTCCCCCCTCCTTTTTTTAATCATAAGCCAGTTTGGCTCCCCCACAGCAGGATACAAATAAATAAATAATGACTAAAAACTGCTTTCACTGTTGTGGCAGCATGTTTCTGCTTGCACCTGCTGCTGAAGGGAATTAGGATCAAGCTGCCTAAATCCTGGTTGCCAACCCTACAAGGTCAACATTGCACTGAGAAAAGACTTGCAAAGATGTGCTAAGATGCCCAAATGCAAAATGCAAATCTGGTTCCATTTGCAATGGTTGCCAAACCCCTGGAGCCTGTTTCTCTCTCCACACCACCCACACCACCCCATTCATAGCATCTAAGTCAATAGCTAGGGTTGCCAACCTCCAGGTACTAGCTGGAGATCTCCTGCTATTACAGTTCATCTCCAGCCGATAGAGATCAGCTCTCCTGGAGAAAATGGCCACTTTGGAAGGTGGATTCTATGGCATTATACCTCATTGAAGTCCCTCCCCTTTCCAAGCCCTGCCCTCCTCAGGCTCTGCCCCAAAAATCTCCAAGTATTTCCAAATCTGGAGCTGGCAACTCTATCAATAGCAAAGTTGACATTAGCAAGCACAGGCACAATGAACAACAACTTCACTCACTTTTAATATGCCCAATTCCTGGACTACTGTCCTGACAGTGGTAATAATTGAAGGCTCCTGTGGTAATGGGTGGGAATTTGGTATATGGGGAAATAACAATAAGCAGCTTACTGGAAAGACAGATATTGGGCGGGGGGGGGGCTTCAAAACACACTGCCTATCAGAGCACAACTTGGCTGCAAGTTAAGAACCAGAGCTTATTAAATTAGCTTGAACAAAGCGTATCCTGTTGGCGTGGGAAGGAGGGCTTAAGCCGTCAACAAAGAAATGCTGAGTCAAATGTCATTTGATGATGGATCTCATTAGGATTAACAAATGCTGACTGCTGGACAGCCGGAATACACTTTCAAAGCTTCTGCGGCTTTTGATGATGTGCACAGAAATTATCTTGATGGGACTGTGGGTATTGGGGGGGATTCTCCACATTGGTCAGTCATAGGACACCATGAAGCTGTATTCAGTTTAGCAGGGTATACAGCCTTCTGCTAAGGAAGCAGCCTTCTGATTACTCCAGGCGTAGAAATAGCCTCCGATTAGAGGATGCAAATACCTCTTGGTAGAAGATGCCAGCGTGGTGTGGTGGTTAGGAGCAGTGGTTTGGAGCGGTGGACTCTGATCTGGAGAACCAGGTTTGATTCGCCACTCCTCCACATGAGCAGTGGAGGCTAATCTGGTGAACTGGGTTGGTTTTCCCACTTCTACACATGAAGCCTGCTGGGTGACCTGGGGCTAGTCACAATTCTCTCTGAACTCTCTCAGCCCCATCTACCTCACAAGGTGTCCATTGTGGGGAGGGGAAGGGAAGGAGAATGCAAAACGGTTTGATCTCCTTAAAAGGTATAGAAAGTCAGCATATAAAAACCAATTCTTCTGCTTCTGCTTCTTGGAAGAGAACTTCAATTTTTTGCAGCATGTGCCAATGCAGGTGCTTGTCTGGTTGTGCACCTGCATGGACACTGTGAGGCACCATCAAGCTGCCTTGACTAGTCTTTGGTTGTAGCAGTACATTTTTAATCAGGGCCATCTCAGGATCTGAACCGCAAGGACCCTTCTGAAATTGAATTGGTGGAGAAAACCTGGAATACTGAGGGAACGGTGAAGCTAGCTTACTGATCTTTTAAGAATTCATGATGGCACAATGCACATCCATCATTTTGAGCCTCCCCCATTTTCTTTTTAGAAGAAAGCGGATAGGCTTTCAAGCAATCTCTCAAAGACACTTATTTTTTGACCCTTGAGTCAAATCTCTATGCTGATGCTTAAAGCATCATTATCCATTTCACTGTGTAACTCATTGTAAAAGATTCTCCTTCTTCTATAGTTATTTCCAAGAACATTTTCAGAATAATTTTCTCTGTATAATTTGTTCCATTTTTCCATGCTGTATATATTTTCACAATCAATTTAAAAAATACATGAAAACCCAACATGGGGAAGGGCTGTGGCTCAGTAGTAGAGCATCTGCTTGGCATGCAGAAGGTCACAAGTCCAGTCCCCAGCGTCTCCAGTTAAAGGGACTAGGCAAGTAGGTGATATGAAAGACCTCTGCCTGAGCCCTAGGACAGCTGGGTCTCAGCTCTCCTGAGTAGACAATTGTCTGAGTAGACAATACTGACTTTGATGGACCAAGGCAGTATAAGGCAGCATCATGTGTTCATTTGTTCAGAGTGGGCTTGAACTCAGTCACAGGATGCATGATGACTAGAGTGTCTTCATTTTTCTTATTAGCCGATAAGCATGCCTGCACCAAGCAAGTTTCTGATGGTCTACTGCAAGAGTTGAATATTCAGCCAGCACCACGATCAGACTACTTCTTGCTGAAAGCCAAGTTGGATATGACTCCTCCTAGATAGATAGATAGTTTATTTGCGGCCCTTGGCCAGATAAAACAAGATACATGGACTAAAATGGTCTTACCGACAAAGGTTTACAGTCCGAGTCTTAAGTCACTTAAAAAAATAATAATAATAAATAAATAACATCCAAGTTACATCTGACATTTGGACTAAGAGACTACTCTGTGGCAACGAATTTTCTTTGCAGCCGTACAAAATTTTACTACCTGAGAGGTGATTGAGGGATTATCTCCTTGTAGGAGCTTTTCTATCGTTTCTCTTTCCCTGTCGGGTCCCATTCTCAGTATGAGGGGCTCAATAAACTTAGAACGGGTATAGTGTAAAAGTTAAAGTTCAGGAGAACATGTTCAGTGGTTTCTAAATCCCTGGATTTGCAGGGGCATAGTCTCTCTGCCCTAGGTATCTTCTTGAATTTCCCCTCTAACATAGCAGAGGGTAAGGCTGCACACCTAGACAAGGTAAAAGCCCTCCTATATTTGTTTATAACAGAGATAGGCTGCCGGTGCAAGAATAAATATGGAGTTGACTCCTCCTCATCGCAGGGGTAGCAGACCCTTTAAATGGGTCTGCCCTTGAGGCTGATGGATCCAATAGATTTCAAAAATGCCCTGGGGGGATTTTGAGAGAGTGAAAGTCTGCTTCAGACACATCTGGGACCTGTAATACCAGGATTGTTCAAGGAAATAGATGGAATTGCTCCCCACTGTCTTTCCTCTACCTCGAACAGGAGACTAGTATTGTGCTCTGCCTCAGAGCTGGGAAACTGAACAAGGTTGAAAGGCATCTAGAACAACTGTGATGGAAATCTCAGGACAACAACAGCAACAAGAAGAAGAGCTGGTTTGAATATGCCTACTTTCTCTACCTTTTTAAAGGAGAATCAAACCGGCTTACAATCTCCTTCCCTTCCTCGCCCCACAACAGACACCTTGTGAGGTAGGTGTGGCTGAGAGAGCTCTAAGAAGACTTAATAGACTTAATAGACTTAATATGAAACCTTTATTGGCATTAGCTATACAAACAATATCATCTAAAGAGAACTGTAACTAGCCCAAGGTCACCTAGCTGGCTTCATGTGTAGGAGTGGGGAAACCAACCCGGATCACCAGATTAGAGTCCCCCACTCTTAACCACTACACCACGCTGGTATATGGTGCATCTGAAAACCTATGTATTTATTTATAGCACTTGTATGCCACTATTCTCTTCAAAGGGATGCAAAGAAGCTCACAGAGATTAAAGTGATAGTGGTGAAGATAGTTTGCTTCATCACTGCCACTGCATCAGCTAAATCACATCCAGCTCAATTGTTGAACATCATTTTGATATCTGATTACTACTAGGTGTGAGTCCCAAGCAACACAGTTGATCATTAGCTGTGATGTTTTACATTTTTAACACCGATAAGAGCTCTCAGATCTGCTCTGATCTAGACACCAGTTGTCAGCTGATCATGCAGCAGGAGTATCTGAAGCACCATCCAGTCCTTTTGTATGGATAATTTTGATTTGGTCTCCCTAAAATATGTTGATAGACTACTAGGTACTAGGCAACCACTCATAGTTTGGCCCCTGTGCCTCCTGGATGATCAAATCAATGGGGGTTCTTTTGATTATCACAAGTCTTTCCCTTAAAAGACCATTTCAAAAACACCTCTGAAAGAGACAGTGATAAGACCATCATTGAAGAAACCATATTATAAACAGCAACTTATAAATGCCCTATTCTTGGGGAAAATAACTAAATGAGTGGTGGCAGAGCAACCCCATGGATTACTGGATGACATATCTGCCCTTGACCCATTACAATGTGACTTCTGACCTGATTTCAGGACCAAGATGGCCTTGGGAGCTTTGAGGGGCAATCTTCACCTGCAGCCGCTCCATTCTTTGCAGCAGCTCCTTTTCACCTATCCTCATCCTGGGCAGGGGGATGCATACAACAGGTCATTCTCAAGCTTTTTCTGTTGGGGCCCCATGTTGTGGAACAGCCTATCAGTGGGGGAAAGCTCCTATCACGACAACATTCTTGTGAGGTGGCAGCTGTGCAGACATTTTGTTCCATCCCATTCATGCAAACTGGAAGCCTACTAGCATCCATTGAACCCACGTATAAAATCTATATCATACCCAATTCACATGAGATGGAGACTGCACATATCAGGTGCATCGCAGGGACCAACGCACTCCTGGGACATGCAGCTCGTGGTCTCCCCGTTCATATGAATGGAATGGAATGTCTGCCAGGGGCAACAGATTAAATTATTCAGGAGAATGTTTAGTGGCCTATGAAAGGTGTGAAATTTTATGGCTCAATAGAGTTAGAAGTTAAGCTGGAATGTTTTGTTTAGGCTTCGTTGGGCTGCTTCTGTGCTTGGTCAGAAATTATATATTATATTAGAGCATACATTCTTGTTGTCCCCCATGTGGTTTGGAATAAAGCAGGGTTTACAACTACTTTGAATAAACAAACAACAGCCATGAAAAGAAAAGAAAAAAACATTAGCAGAGAAGCCGAAGCAAGCCTATGCCACTTGAGACCTGAAGCATCCCCTCCAGTGTCAATATTGTGTGAGTGAACACATGAAGCTGCCTTATACTGAATCAGACCCTTGGCCCATCAAAGTCAGTATTGTCTACTCAGACCGGCAGCGGCTCTCCAGAGTCTCAGGCAGGGGTCTTTCATATCACCTACCTGCCTAGTCCCTTTAACTGGAGATGCCCAGGATTGAACCTGGGACCTTCTGCATGCCAAGCAGAGGCTCTACCACTGAGCCACAGCCCCTCCCTTTGTGTGTGTCTCTCTCTCTGCCTAACCTTCCTCGCAGGGCTGTTATGAGCCTGAGATAGAAGAGGGGAGATAGGAGATGGCAAATCCTACTGATACCTCTGAGGAGGAAGAGCAAGATGAAAACGTCCTAGCTGAATAAGTCCAGACTCTCCTTTTCCCTTCCCTCCTCTTACATGTTTGCAATGGCCTATGGCTAAATGCAAATAAACCTTCCCTCCTCTCTCCCACCCACCTTTCCTCACTCCAGACTACAAGAGTCTTAATGAAAAGGCGAGAAAAGTGTGCGCTTATTGCTGACGCCCGTGAGGAGGGCCTCTTTCTGCGACTTCAGCCTCCTAACGCCTCTTTCTAAGCCAAGCTATATATTCCTATAGCTTGCTTTAGAAATAGCATACATATCAAATTGCTCGCCGAAGTCCATACAAAAAAACCATCTTGTTCACACAGGATTCCTCTCAACCCATCACTGTAAAGGGATCACACTTAAAAAGTGAATTGTGTCACCCCTCATTCTGTGGATAAGTTTCAGCTTTTATTTCAGTGGTGTGTTATGTGAGTGTTAAGTGCCGTCAAGTCGCTTCCGACTCATGGAGACCCTATGAATGAAAGTCCTCCAAAATGTCCTTTGACAGCCTTGCTCAGATCTTGCAAATTGAGGGCTGTGGCTTCCTTTATTGAGTCAGTCCATCTCTTGTTGGGTCTTCCTCTTTTCCTGCTACCCTATCAGTGGTAGTTCTTGAAAACTACCAGGATTATGAAATTCACAGTGAAAATGTATCCACAAATCTGAAGGACTTTATATATGCTGGTGGATCCTCCTGCTACGAATCAGTAGCTTAGCTAGAATTGAAAGTGCCACGCCAGACCACAGCTACAGAAAATGGCGAGCAAAGCAACCGAGAAACTGCCCTTTCATTCTCCATAATGGCTGCCCAGTAGAATGCTAATGGAGACAAAATGGACCACTTAGTGACTTCTGTATCCATGCTACCAATGTTTCAAATCCATTTACATTCTTTGTGCAAAGTTAATCTTCGTTCCATTGACCTCTAACATCGATTATATCCCCCACTTTCTCTGTCAGGCAGCTCCCGGAGACAGACACCCAGCAGAGTGCGAGAGCTGATTCGTATGCACCGCAAACAAAATGGAGCGCCCAAGATTCCCTCTCAGAGAAATGTTCTTTTCCTTGCCGAAAAGTGTCGGCTGCCAAACTAAACCTGGGCATTTATTCGTTGCTAATCGAGACGTCAGTTCAGCTTCGGGAAGATTTCCCTCCCTCCAGCTGATTAAACAGGCTTCAAGGCAAGAAGGCACAACAGAGATAGAAGTGGATAGAAGTGTAATGTGGGTCTCGGCAGCTGTTCGCTATTGGAAAATAGCGAGTGTTCAGCAGGTCCAGAGAACTGAACGTTTCGTAAGGGTAGCAGGAGATGTACGACCGAAAAGATTGGCAATCATTTGTGTAATTTTCCATTTTGCATGAGAGAGATCTCCCCCTCACTGTGTGTGAGATCTCCAAATGCAGGCGGCTAAGTCTCCCCCCTGCTGGCCTTGGTAATTATGCCTTTCAATAATAACTCAAGACATCACAATTTACTCATTTCATTAGTGTCCCTTTAAGATGTCCAGGAAAATATTCACCCTACATAATCACAAGCGTCTGCCAAATATTTTTCAGCGTTTGGTCATCTTCTAAGGACTTGCTGGGCTCGAAACACCTAATTTCAGAAGAGTTTCAAACTTGCTCTAGAGTAACTCACTGCCTTTTGGGCCCCTGCCTATGCTATCCTACTTGTTTGAGAGACCTCATCCTTTCTTATCCCAGGATTCTAGTCTCTCTGTCCTTGTGTGAGCTTATTCTGCAGCTTCTGGGGAGGGGCTGTGGCTCAGTGGTAGAGCATCTGCTTGGCATGCAGAAGGTCCCAGGTTCAATCCCTGGCATCTCCGCTTAAAGGGACTAGGCAAGTAGGTGATGTGAAAGACCTCTGCCTGAGACCCTGGAAAGCCACTGCCGGTCTGAGTTAACAATACTGACTTTGATGGGCCAAGGGTCTGATTCAGTATAAGGCAGCTTCATGTGTTTACTTCCCTTCTCCTTCCCTCTCCTCTCCACTTTTTTTTTTTTTGCTTGTGCCTTCATCTTCTCTGTCTTCTTTTCCATCATGTTTCCATGTCTCAGTCCACTGGATCTGACCTTCTGCTTGCCAACCCACTTTAGGTTTCCTGCTCCTTACCTTCCCCATAGGGATGGCCAGCCTCCAGGTGGGATCTGGGGATCCCCTGGGATTACACCTCATCTCTAGCCTACAGAGATCAGTTCTCCTGGAGAAAATGGATGCTTTGGAGGGTAGACTCTGTGGCATTGTACCCCACTGAGGTCCCTGTCCTCCCCACACTCCATCCCCAAATCTCCAGGAGTTTCCCAACCTGGATTTGGCAACCCCCATCCCCAGCCGATAGCCAGAGGGGACCAGCCAACCCTACTCCCCCACTTCCAAGTCTACCTATCTTGCCAATTCACACTGTGCCTCAAGGTTTCGTAAGGTTCACTCCCACCCAACCTCACCTTTTACCTCCCTCATAGAAGCTAAACTCCTTACAAACATTCCATGGTTGAAATTTACCTTTATAAGTTAGAATAGTGGTTCTTAACTTTTCATCCCATCTCACCCACAAGTACATATAATCAAATGCCCCCTATTTAATTATTAAAATGCCTGTACCACCAAGCAGGTTGCCTCCTCCAGGTACTATAGGCTTTCCAACCTCCAGCTACTAGCTGGACATCTCCAGCTATTACAACTATTCTCCAGTCGACAGAGATCAGTTCACCTGGAGAAAATGGGTGCTTCGGCAATTGGACTCTTCGGCATTGAAGTATCTCCCTTCCCCAAACCCTGCCCTCCTCAGGCTCCACCCCAAAAACCTCCTGCCGGTGGCGATGAGGGACCTGGCAACCCTACCCATTGACCACAGTGACTCAAGGCAGCTTGCAAAACCATCTGACTCCTAGGTAACATATAATCACATTTACAGTTTCAACGCTTTCCCTCAAAATACCACACTCCTTTGGAAATACTCTGAAATTCCTCCCTAAAAGGAACAATCTGATATTGCTTGTGGAAGGCAGACAGTATAGGGCCCTTCGCACCTCCTTGGGCAGGGTGTTCCATAATGCTAGAGCTGCCACCAGGAAAAAAGCAGGCCCATGTTTGTGGCTGAGCAGGCAAGTTGAAGGGAGGGCTCCATCAAGAGGAGAGATCCTGGCAGATAGGAGGTGGTGCATAACATTTTTTTTTAAAGCACTCCAGACAAGACAACTTTATGATACATGCATGATGCACAGACATCAGGTATACATTCAGTGAGACTGTTTGCCTGATAGACGTCAGACAACTCTTTAATGTGAGTTTTGATTCCAATTTGCTGTGTGCATCTCCCACAAAAAAAAGGTTTGTGGGAGAACTCTGGGATTTTATTCTCAGATTGGAACCAACAATATAACACTATTCTCCTTTGCTGGCAGTCAGAAGCCAATACAAATGGGCAGAGTGGTTAGGGTTGCCAACCTTCAGGTATTAGCTGGAGATCTCTTGCTTTTACAACTGAGCTCCAGTCAATAGAGAGCAGTTCCCCTGGAGAAAATGGCTGCTTCGGCCTATGGCACTGAAGTCCCTCCCCTCCCCAAACCCCACCCTCCTCAGGCTCCGCCCTAAAAACCTTCCACTGATGGTGAAGAGGGACTAGGCAACCCTAAGAGTGGTCTTCCTAAAACCCTGAATGCCTCTCAAACTTCTCAATGCCCCCCAAGATTTAGAGCACTGGTTCCCAACCAGGGGTCCATGGACCCCCAGGGGTCCACGAGAATTAAATTAAGGTCCGCGAAACAAAGTTATAAACCCATAATAAATTAATATTTTCAATTAAAAGTTCTCTATTATAAAAATATATATTCAAATATTATTCTAAGTTTAATGTTTAACTAACAGTTATGATTAAAGTTTATTTTCAAATTCTCTGAATTTTTATTTTGAACCTTGGGGTCCCTGCACCGAACAAAAAAGTCCTAGTGGTCCCTGGTCAAAAAAAGGTTGGGAACCACTGATTTAGAGAATTAAGAATTACTGAATTCTATGGCATTCTAACAACTGAAGTAATCAAGTGCTGGAGGCATCACTCCCACCAAAAATGCCTTAGAATATGCACTTTGATTTGATTTAAAAACAAACATCTCATTGACAGTAGAAAATGCAAACAGTTTACATTGGCAATAGATGTTTTGTATCTATTAGTAAATTTAATGAAAACTGGAATGACTATTGACTTAAGAAAGGGAACAATGAAATGCAAATGACATAAAATCACAGTGCAAATGATGTAGGTTGTGATTAAGAGGTAACCAGGTCAGCAAAATGAGAACGTTTTTAGCGTTATTTAAAACGATGCTTGTGACAGATGACTCTTGACCCATTCCAACATGGTTTGTAATTCTGCATGCCATTTCTCATCAGCTTGCACTTAAGAGAAGGCCATGTTTCCAAGGAAACCAAAGTAAGAATTCCCACTGGCTTGAGGCAAGGTGACTGCTGCTGCTGTTAATGCAGGAGACTGTCTTTATCATCACTGATATTTATTATTATTGCAAATTCTCTCTCTAAAAATCGCAAAGTGAAGAACAGGAAGGGCCGTTAATAGATATGTCTCCTATCTAGGGTTCCCAATTGCCCAGCAAGGGTGGGCAATTACTCACTAATTCACCAGGCTGCCCACTGCCTAGGGTTGCCAATTGCCCGGTGGTGGCGGGTAAACTACCGCCCATCCACCGGGCTTCCCAGTGCATGTGCGCAGACTCGGTGCATGCGTCACTTTCGGGTAAACCCGAAAGTGACACAGACGCTCTAGCACCGTCGGCTAAAACTCTATGGAAACCATAGAGTTTTGGCTGAGTCTCCCTGTCACTTCCAGGTTAAACCAGAAGTGATGTAGGTGCATCGCGCGCACGCATTGCATGCTAATGCCACGGCCCCGCGAAGCTCCCGCCGGTAGAGCTGCGGGGCCTGGCAAGCCTACCGCTGCCCCTCTGCTGGCTGGCAGGTGGAAGTAGGCCAGCTGGGGAGGGTAAACCCGGAAGTGACCGAATCATGCAGAAGAATTTACCCCTCATGGCCGCATGGATGAGGCTTCCGCCAGAGGCCAAGAAGCAACCCTACTCCTATCACTATGAAACCATCTGGGCCAAAGTGGCAGAAAAGTAAGATATACATACGCCTAGTGAACAAAACCCGCTCAGAATGTGTGAAAGTACCATTTGTTTCATCGACTAATGACTAGGGCTGTCAATTCGGTTCGGCCCGAACTGAAAATCAGCCAAATTTCCCCTGATTCGGTGGTTTTTAGTTCGGGAGGAACCGAACTCACAACTGGCGGGCAACCGGGGGGGGGCGAATTCAGCAAGTTCGGGAGTTTGCGAATAAATTCAGCAAATTCGGCCATCAGTAAGCAGCATAACCGTCAGTAAGCAGCATTCTCCTCCCCCGGCCAATCGGTGGGCAAGCTGGGTCTTCTTCTGGCCAATCAGTCAGGATTGAGTACTGGAGGAATCAGCTGATGTGTGGCCCGGCCAGAGAGAGAGAGAGAGAGAGCGAAAGGAGGGCCCATATCTCAGCCCCCCCTGACCCAATCTTTACAAAACTTGGGGAGTCTTTCAATATACGTCCTTTGAAGCTCTGCTGAAAGTTTGGGACCTCTAACCCCAAAAATGCCCCCCCCCCAGCCGCGGAAAGGCGCGATTGTGTTTTTAACTGCTTTATTCGGCCGAATTTTTTTTCCGAACTTTGAATTCCCGCCGAATTGAACGGATCCGAAGTGGGGGAGTTCGGACTTCGGCACATCCCGAATCTAAATGGGCCGAATTCGGCCAAATCCGAACTATACCGAATTTTTAAAAATTCAACAGCCCTACTAATGACTTAATAATTTCAGCGGGTTGCCATGTTGATCTGCAGTGAAACAGCTAGATTCAAGCCCAGTAGCACTTTAGAGACCAAAAATGTTATCAGGTTTCAAGAGTCAAAGCTCCCTTCTTCAGATATATGGTATTTGAAGGGAGCTTTGACACTTGAAATCTTATACTCTGAAAATCTTGCTAGTCTCTAAGGTGAAACTGGACTTTAATCTTACTGGTCACTTGATACTGAGACTAGGTGCTTCTTACAATTGACTCTGTTGGGCACTGCTAAAGCATAGGAAGGCTGAAATATGATAGTAAGTCAATCTTCCTGCACAGCCATCAAGTAATTCAGAAACATGATATTAGAGCATTTAGAACTAGCTGTTTTTCACATGTGCCTGTCAACAACGGGAAACGGGCTGAGAAATGCTCTGAGAGACAAGATGTGAATTCAGCCTTAAAGTTTTGTAAATAAATTGCATGTATTTAGAAAATGCATATGCCACCTCTCCAGAGACATGCTCGAGGTGGTTTACAACTAAAAAAAACAAAAAACCACAACATTAACAGACAACCATTAGCAACAAAGTCATTAAACAAGCCACTAAAACAAGTCAATGCAATTAAAACAAACCCCTAAAAATAAGCCAATGCCATTAAAACAAACCAGGGCATAACAGCAGCATAAACTATACATTGAGCAGCCCAAATGATGTAGATAAAACGATCCCTTATCGCAAATAAAACATTTGGGATAAAACCACTTAGTTAACACCCTGTGTATAAAGGAATGTTGAGCCTGGCACCTAAAACCGGCTAACAGAAGAACCAGGCGAGCCACATGGGGGAGGCCATTCCAAAGATGAGGTGCCACCACTGAAAAAGCCCTGTCTCTGGTCGCCATCTGCCTCACCTCTGAAGGCAGGGGCACAGTGAACTTGCTCCATCCTGAAATCTATACTTAAAACACAACTCAGTAAGGGGTCAAGGGCTCTCCATAATGACCATCTCAGGGAATAATAAATTAAGTATTTAAAAATGGTCAAAGTAATAATATTATTTTATTGCCTTGATAACACTGATGAATCTGACATGGGGTGGGGGAGGGGATGGAAAACTAAACCTTCCCCAACATATGTGAGAAATCTGCTGTTCCAAAATCTTCTCTTCATTTTCATCATATCATTCTATATCCACGAATGTTTGGCAGAATTTTTACAAACCCAGTGGGTAGGAATGGTTTCAAATTTCTCATGTCTGCTGTTTCAATCCAAAAAAACCATTTTGATTTCTCTTCCCCACTGACAGAATCAAACTGCCAATTTTTTATTTTAAGACAATGTTTTTTCCATAGAAGTGTACACTTTTCAATGTTATTTGTCAGTCAATAAATCAGCATATTTACTACAAAACCCACAGAGAAAAGCAATTAGATGAAATTGTTAACCAAAACATAAATGAATATAAAATGAAACAAAGTAGGGAATGTTCACTCACCTCTACTGGTGGGTAGTCATGTTCTTGTTATGTAGAAAGGATCACTGAAATGAATATAGGATATCAAAGAGTGTCATATGAAGTTATAGTGTTTTTAGCCTAATCTTTGTAACGGCCATTTATCCTATGCAATAAACATGAACCTTGAATCTTTAATATAGGATTCTGAGCACAGGCATAGATGCATTTATAGTTTACATTGTTATTACAGAGTGTGCTCTTTACCTGGAGCCTAGGAAACCATTTGAGTTGCTTCATAAGCAGCAACTAGACTTTTGCTCCTAATACTATTCTTTGTATCTTAACATGGGCCACACTGGGTAATTCCCCCACCCCATTGGGTAGAGGAAAATAAGAATGATCTCTCCCCGCCCCCCAAGGACTTCTTGATGGGGGAAATTGTGACACTTGTTTGTTTAATTATAATATTTATATTGGGGCTAGAATGATGTACCAATTAACAACTTGGAGACTTCAAAATCTTTGGGGGGGAAAAAACTAGCTTTGCTTAAGAGCACTTCAGCTGCCTTGATGCAGGCAGACCTTGACCTTCCTTCATAAGGGCTCGGGTACACATTGCTTTAATTAATTTTGGTGTAAGCAGTCAAAAGCCCCAACCTCCCATCTCTCAAAGCACCTGGGCCACTAGATATAATTGTATTCTTAATCAATATTTTTTTCTAGTTGACTCCCAGGGGGTTACGCAGGTTAGCTCCAAACTCCGTGAATAGGTGTACACCTTTGATGCCTTGATGGACAGGCATACAACAATAGATTCCAAAGTGGATCACAACAGAGCCCATTACCTGTCTAGCATCATGTTTTACAACCTAAGATCAGCCATTACAGTGAATCACTTTCAACTAGAGTTGCCAACATCCAGGTGGTGGCTGAAGAACTCCCGCTATTACAACAGATCTCCAGGTGAAAATGGCCACCTTGGAAGGTGAAATCTATGGCATTATACTGCATTGAAGTCTCTCCCCTCCCCAAACCCTGCTCTTCTCAGGCTCCGCCCCCAAAATCTTCAGATATTTCCCAACCCGGGGGTGGCAACCCTGTTTTCAACTCATGAAATCTACCATGTTAACTTGATACTCTCTACTCATGTAAACAAGCTGCTCAGCATATTTCTGTCTGTGGTGTACTAGAGGTTGAAGATCTTCCTCACTACATGCTGCTTTGTCCTCTAATATTGGGAAACCAGATATAAATTTCTGGACGCCATCTTAGCCACTCTGACTGACTGCACAGTTGAAAAGAAAAGAATATTCCTTCTTGTGGATGTAGACCCCATACAATTCATACATGGCAGCCCTTTACACTCTGGCTGCCAAGAACATATGTGAAAATGTGACGTCTGAAAATTAAAATCTCTAGGTTTGTAATCCATTTTAATTTTGTGGCACCTTACCTTGATGATTGTTTTTTATTCTTCCCATGTTTTATCTATGTTTTCTTTAGACCAACTTTGTAATGGCCTTTGGCCACACACAATAAACATTTATTACTACTACTATTTATATTCCACCTGTTCCTCTGAAAAACAGGGCCACAAGTCAGCCCACAATATATGCAAAGCATAAACAAATATATAAAACGGCAGAATGTAAAATAAACACCAAAACATAATCCATCAACCAAGAAACGACCCACAATTTTTCATAGCCTGAACCAACATTAGATCTTTGAAATAATTCTGCTCTGCAGTTTTTTCTAATGACCGGGAAGAAAGAAGCTCCCCTAAGTATCTCCAATAGCCCATTCCACAGAGCAGGAGTCATGGCTGAAAAAGCTAACAAGGGAGAAATAGATTAACATACCATCCTATAAGCAAGGAGCAGGGGGAAGAGCAAAGATGACATACGAGTGCATACCAATACAGACAGTCCTTCAGGTATGTGGAGCCTAGGGTTGCCAGCTCCAGGTTGGGAAATACCTGGAGATTTGGGGGGTGGAGCCTGAGGACGGTGGGGTTTGTGAAGGGGAGGGACTTCAATGGGGTATAATGCCATAGAGCCCACCTTCCAGAGTGGCCATATTCTCCAGGTGAACTGATCTCCGTCACCTGGAGCTCACTTATAATAGCGGGACATCTCCAGCCATCACCTGGAGGCTGGCCACCTTAGTGGAGCCCATGTCTCAAAGAACTGGAATAGTAAGAACCAGCACTTTAAACTGAGCTCAGAAACAAACAGGCAAAAGTGAAGGTATTTTTACAGGATCATATGACCTCATCTTTGAGCTGTGGTCAGACAGGTCCCACATCTTGCATTGTTAAGGTTCCAAGTTGTCTTTGAGGGTAGCCCTATGTAGAGTGTGCTACAGAAGTCTGACATCCAGATCACAGTACCATGGATCAGTAAGGTCAGATTGGATGACTCCAGAAAGGGAAGATAAATTTTGCACAAGATGTAACTGATAGAAAGCACTCCTAGCTAGCACCACCACCAGCTTGCTTTTCCCTCCTACTAGAGTTGCCAGGTCCCTCTTTGCCACCGGCAGGAGGTTTTTGGGGTAAAGCCTGATGAGGGCAGGGTTAGGGGAGGGACTTCAATGCCATAGAGTCCAATTACCAAACGGCCATTTTCTCCAGGCTGGCGATCTGTTGTTATAGCAGGAGATCTCCGGCTAGTACCTGGAGGTTATACTCTATAAAGACAGCAGTATTAGACTAAAGTAACATTGCAAAAAGGTGCTATATTATATTTACAGGGAACCCTCTAACATAAACAAGTCTTATATTCAGCATTGCTTATTTAAACCAAACAAAAAAATTTCAAACTTTTAGAAGCATTTTCCATATATGTTCCATTCACAGTAGTAAAGAGTTCAATTTTGTGTTGAAGAGTGCATACGTGGAACTGTATCCCGTTAGCTGCACTATCTTGTGATGCAAGGTTGGGGTCTCTTGAACAATCCAATCGGGGGGCGTGTTTTACAGGGGTCCGGATAATTTTCGCCCTCTTTCGATCCTTTGCTTTCATCAGAACATGCTATAATTCATATGCATATGTTCATTCAGGCTGATTACTTGTTTTACCAGTACCTGGAGGTTGGCAACCCTACGTCGTACCCAGATTGGGATGATAAAGAGTTAGAGAACTGGCAGTACTGCAGATTAAGTGCCCCAGTGGATTTTGGGGGAAATGCCCTAAGGGTGGTTGCAGCAAAGGAAGTGATTACTACATTTTCCTTTTCGGAATTGTAGACTCATTATACACCTTTAAAATGTTGCTTCTCTGTCTCTTAGCCATAGGTTGGAGTTTGTGAGCATCCATTCCCTTTCCTTTCTTGCTACAGATGGGAAATGTCTAAAATGAGTGGGAAAAGGTTGAGCGTATGAAAAGAGTGCAGAGAGAGAGAGAGAGAGAGAGAGAGAGAGAGAATACTCTGCATGTAAGAAAAGCTAAACAGATACAGAAAGTTTTGTCTGTTTTTTTCAATGGATTATTTTCAGGCTCCGGCTCATTATTATCTCAACATCAGCCCAGCACTTGAACTTAACCACCAGGACTTTCTGCTCACAACACAGAGCTTTAAAATAAATATTCATTTAAGAGATTTCTAGTCCATCGTTCCGTTTTTAGCAAACCCTCAACATGATTTACAAGGTATTCAAACTACTGAGCATATATTATGTGTGTGTGTGCATGTGTGTGTGTATTAAAAAGCCTTTAAATGAAAGCACAAACAGCTACATTACATATAAAAAAGGTATAAAGCATTCATACTAATCAAATGCATAGAAAAATAATTATGTCTTGATTGGGTCGGATCCAGAGTGGCATTTCCATGAGCACAAGGATTTCCACCCACAAAGCTTTCCCCTCCAATGGCAGCCCAAAATGTCCCCCCAAAATCTTGCTCCTTGGGAACAGGAACAGGATTTCAGGGAAATTTCAGGCAGGGACGGGGGAGCTGCAACAGTCATGCTCCTTTAATGGAAATCCTTGTACTCATGGCAATGTTGTGCTGGGTCCAACCCAGCGGTTTATTATTACATGAGCATCTATGGAGAAGGTCATATCACTCATACATATACTGTATATGCCAGGGGTCCCCAACTTTTTGTTTCTGTTGTTTTAGTTTTGAAAAAAAAAGTAATAGTTATCTTGACACATTATAGCACAGAAGTTCAGCAAGCGCGCAGAGAAACACCACTTATCGTAAAAGCACCACTTATTATACTGGCCACTAATCTTCTAGGACTGACAACCTCTCCCAGTTTCCCTTGTCGGCATTCAAGTTTTAAGAAAAGAGTGTTTGAAGTAAACAAAGGCTGTTACCACACTCTGTATTCCCAGCGATGTATTAAGAGTTTGAAAATATTATAAAAAATACTGTTCGCACTTTCTATGTATTCCCACCGATGTATTAAGAGTTTGAAAACATTATAAAAAATACTGTTCGCACTTTATTTGGCCCCTTTAGCTGTGGACATCTTCCAACCATTTATTAGCCGTGGTATCCAAAAACCCTTTTACAGCGATGTTTTTTATAACATTTTCAAACTCTTAATACATCGCTGGAAACACAAAGTGCGGTAACCCCCAAAGTTAAGTCTAAGGTTGCCAACTTCCAAGTACTAGCTGGAGATCTCCCGCTATTACAACGGATCTCCAGCTGATAGAGACCAGTTCACCTGGAGAAAATGGCTGCTTTGGCAATAGGACTCTATGGCATCGAAGTCCCTCCCCTCCACAAACCCCGCCCTCCTCAGGCTCTGCCCAAAAAACCTCCTTCTGGTGGCGAAGATGGACCTGGCAACCCTAGTTAAGTCTTAAATGCTTGGGAAAGACCCATACTCAGACCAAATATATACAGACATACAGACACAAGGCCACATTAGAGGGCATGGGAGGGTAAAATCTATTAACAGGAAGAGGCTCATACATGGTCATTGTCAGAGGCATTGTGTTCAGCAAGGCAAGGGGACAGGGGGACAGCCTTTCTGCTATGCTTTCCTATTCTGCTGCATCCTGGTTTCTCATTAGAAACCTAGTTCTCCTTCTCTGAACGCTTTGGGGACTGACTGAAGAACTTTCTGACCTTTCTGCCATGGTGGGTGGGCCTCATACAGACTGGATTGCCCCCTGCATACTTGCTTTCCATGAAGTAGGCAAGGAATCCACATTAGAGCTGTTGGAGCCTAATGCTTTCCGAGGAGCCCTGGCGGCCACCGCTTTCCAATAAGCCCCACTGGTCCCCCCGCAGCCCGCCTTGGTCCGCACCATGTTGCAACAAAGCAAGGCTTCTGTCTCCCAGCTGGAGAAAAATCTCCAGGGGTCCCCAACCTTTTTGAGCCTGCAGTTGCCTCTGGAATTCTGACATGGGGTGGTGGGTTCAACCACAAAATGGCCACCGCAGGAAGTGGAGCCAGCCACAAAATGGCCACCGCAGGAGGTGGAGCCAGCAACAAAATGGCCACTGCAGGAGGCAGAGCCAACAACAACACATCAGGGAGTAAAGTTATGCATAGCCCTAATAGTAACTCTTCAACATTTCAGACAGAACCTCAGAATGCCTTTTAAAATTAACATACCGTTCTTAAACATTTTCTCGCAATATACACACAGCTTTCCTTCAGTCATCCAGTGAAGATCCTCCTGCTGTGGTGGCAGCTGCTCCCAAAGAAGCATTTTTTAAAAAATCTGCTCAGCCAATCAGAAGCCCTCCCAGGCAAAAATGCCATCTGGCCCCACTCACCTTCTAAAAACACTTGGCAGATGCCACGGCACAAATCCTGAGGACGGTTAGGGTGAGCGAGAAGGTCACGTACAATGCAACCCTAAACAGAATTCATAACCCAAGTCTATTGAAGTCAACGGATTTAGAAGGATACAACGGTGGTTAGAATTGCACTGTTACAGTGCAATCCAAAGAACACTCTCCTTGGAATAAGCCCCATTGAATAGAACTGCTTAGGATTCTCTCGTTGTGAGCTTCATGCCTGAGTGGGGATTTGACCTTGGGACCCCGCAGTCATGGCTAAGCTCTCTAGCCATTACATCATAGTGGTTCCTTGTGTGTGTGTGTCAAGTGCCGTCAAGTCGCAGCCGACTTATGGCGACCCCTTTTGGGGGGTTTTCATGGCAAGAGACTAACAGAGGTGGTTTGCCCGTGCCTTCCTCTGCACAGCAACCCTGGTATTCCTTGGTGGTCTCCCATCCAAATACTAACCAGGGCCGACCCTGCTTAGCTTCTGAGATCTGACGAGATCAGGCTAGCCTGGGACATCCAGGTCATGGCCCCTACTTTATCCACTCCCTCATCCTCGACATTCCTGTTTGGTCCTATCATCTTTTGGTGAGCTTGAAACTTTGAGTGGTGGGTCAATAAGAGAACCGCCATAGTTAGAAACGTTGGCACCCCTCAATATAAATAAACTGGCAATACTAAGTGTCATTATGGAAAGAGCTTTGGTTACAAGGTTCCAAAAAAATCTATTTCTAGTTATTTTTACTGTCCTGTAATGACCTCTGAACAGAGATTACATAACAGTATATCAGTGCCCTGCCTTTCACAATGGTGAAAAATGACCCGGCGCAATCACAAATGTGACTACGTGAGGCAACATCCTTGCATTCTGTCCTGGAATATAGTCTGTGCCACAGGGATTAAAACATCTCCTCCTTCTAGCATGTTACTGAGCGTGCTGACATGCCAAATTGCATTTCAGTCATTCAGTATGTACTTAACTTTTTGAATGAAAATGGTGGAGTGTCAAAATGACAAGATGAGGAACAAAATGGCAGCACCTCTGCCATCCACCAACGAGTCAGATCCGCACTATTAATAGCCCCCCCATAAAAACCCCTCCCCTTTGCTAAAATGCAACTGGATATAAGGTATGGAAATGAGGCAGGTGACGGGAAGCAGATTTTTTTTTTTTTTTGAGCACCACCAGAACTTTGGTGATGGTCAGGTGGTGGTGATGATGTTCAAGGACATACGTCACATTATGTTTTTATTTTGCTTTTCAGTCAACAGTATCTCCCAAAGAAGCCCACAGAATTCAAAAATTGAAAGTGTTCCAGCATCTAACCCTTTTTTGGCCTGCTTGGATCCAGTGATCAAAACTGGGCATCTGTGATGAACAAGAGTTAATCTTTGAGTGAAGCTCAGGGGGAAAACACTGGCAGGGAGTGGGTGGAGCTAAGGAGCTCACTCTCTCTTCTACCCCACTTTTTTTTTGGGGGGGGGGGGGCTGTGGCTCAGTGCATCTGCTTGACATGCAGAAGGTCCCAAGTTCAATCCCCAGCATCTCTATCTGAAAGACCAGGCACCGGGTGATATAAAAGATCTCTCTGCCTGAGAAGCTGGAGAGATGCTGCCAGTCTGAGTAGACAATACTGACCTTGATAGACCAAGGGTCTGATTTGGTATACGGCAGCTTCATAAGTTCATGTGTGTTCTCTCTTTTCTGAAAAAAGGGAGGGAGTCTGTTTTTGGTAACCTTCCCAGAGTAGGTTCAGCAGCTGTTTTTTACTCTGGGAACCTGAGGGTTCATTTGCCTAAATGGTTGGAAAACAACTCCCGTGGAGTGACAGGCAGAGATTGGGAGAAAAGGGGACCCTTTCTCAGGTCACTTAAAGGGAATAGGCTCTGGGAAGGAGATATTCCAGATACAGGGTTTTGTTAAGGGATTACTGCCACAAAAGTGGGGTAGATCTATGGAGACAACTGGAAGAAAGATTTGAGGAAGGATCTCCATACTTCTG